>NC_133411.1:46125000-51125000 GCF_049350105.2 Macaca mulatta
AATGATTATACAAAATTGTGCCTAGAGGAAGGGGAAGACGCAGAGTGGTGACTCAAATGCAAGGGAGAAAGAAGTTTAGAGGAACAGGGTTTCTTTCACTAATTGTGAAGAGAGAGAGAAAACTGTTCTGGACAGAGGACCAGGAAGCTGGATGGAAGAAACTCACCAACCAAGTAGTAGTAGAAAAACGACTGCCCCCACCTGCAGGTCAACAACCCTGGGTACTTTAAACCCTCATGACTGGGAAGTAGGGACTTAGATCTGCTGGAGATTAGGTGGAAATGATGGTGCCATGATCGGTGAGCTTCTAGTCCTTGACCTGGGCAAAACTAAACTTTTTCCAGAGACTGGGAAAGCAACCCACTGTCAACACTAAAAGTTGTGTGTGTCTTGGATGCCATAAGGCACTCTATTATCCATGCCATGTAAATATGCAGAGACACCTTTGCATCAAATAACATAGCCCTTCTAATAAAAAAACAAAACAAAACACAGTTGTGTTTGTGTGTGTGTGTATTTAATATATTAAATTATATTGAGTCACTCTGATTGAATTATAAACTTTTCCCTCAGGGTCAGAAGTAATGACCATTTTAATAGACTGAACTATATCACCAAAATACTCCCCAGAAAGGTGGTAATAATTTACTTTCCAATTGTGAATATCATACTTTTGATGCCTATTCATAAATTATTTGAGACTATTTTAACTACTTGAGTTATTTTAGGAAAATATTAATTTTAGGCCAACTTATTTCAACATAAATTTGAAGGAACTATGTTGAATAATGAGACGAAAATTATTGTTTTTCTCCTATGTTATCTTACAGACAAGTTTTCATTAAACTGGGTTGACTTCACTTGCCAAAGACATTTGATATATCAAATGCAGTCATATGTTCTAAATATAACAGATTACTGCCATGTGCATGAGTTAAGGAACATTGTATTGTGTAAGATGAAAGAACATTTAAAATATATGGTTAAATTTCAAATAATTCCTGTTGCATACATGTTCATATTTTAAAGACAGGGAAATAGGAAAATACATAGCTTGGTATTTGAGGTATAATCAGTTTGATGACACCTAAGCCATATTGAAATCTGGTCATCTCTCCAAAAGAGTATATTTAAATTCATTGGTAACTCCTCAAAAAGTCTTTACTGGGGAGGAGGAAGCAGAAGCTACATATGGATAGAGATAATAAGACGTCAGGAAACTCATCAGTCTAATATTAAAGGAAGCGTTGTGTGCATGACTTCTTGGTGCCTCACTTATAAACTGTGAATAGATAATGAGTGGACAAGCATTTCTACTGATCCTAGTTTTATTCTGTTTGTTATGATTTTTGGCATTAATTTTGACTTTTAAATATATTTTATTGAAATATTATGTTGATTATGGAGTTTTTTAAAACCCTCCTTAAGTTTTGCACTGGTGGCAAGTAAGACACTCAAATTGCTCCTGTCTCAGTAGACATGCCCCTGGCTACCTTTTTCTTCCCTTCTTGGTCCAGAAGTTTAGCATAGTCATGTGGCTGCTGAAGTCAGAATTTCTTACTGTATCTTCCAAGCCAAACCTTTCCCCATGGGCTCTTTTTTATGCTTCAAAAGGCCTCCCTCTTTCTCATCTCACAAACATCAAAAGAACTCTTAAATACATTCTATTCCTAGGTGTTCTTCTCCTAGCTGGTTGTAGACAATATAATAGACAATATATTGCACATGAATGTTAAAGGGTCATTATATTACTATTGCTAGGGTAAATTTATGTGTTAAAAAGATTTACCTAGAGATAAACTCTCTTATCTATTTTGACAAAAATATGTATGCTTCTAGTGGTATGATGATAGCTGTGAACAAGACATACAAGATTCCCATTCTCATGGGATTTACCTTATGGAAGATATACAAGCATAAAGATTTGATTAGGATTGATGACATCTCATGCACTTTGGCAAATAATGAGGAAGGAATAATAACAAAAATGCTGGTAACATAGTCAGGACCTATAAACAATCTTGAAAAGATAGGCTTGTCTGATCTGGGTAAGATGGCAGAAAATAAGATAAATGTAAACTGTTGAATTTGAGTTTTAATGATAACTACAGAGAAGGGGCTGTAGCTTAGTGATAACTCATACACTTTGGTACATAGAAACTCAGTAAGAATTGACAGTTTGAAATGATCCCACTCCTAATTCAGATAATATGTAATATGGAGGTGGGTGTTTCCAGGGTTGTTGTTTCAGGGATATAAAACCATTCTTTGGTTTGCTAGGAGTCACAGAACTCAGAAAAGTGGTGATATTCATGGTTATAGCTTATTACAGTAAGTTAGTACACATTAACATCAGTAAAGAAAAATGTGCATAGGGTAGAGTCCTAGAGAAAACAGGTGCTACCTTCCAGTTGTCCTCTTCTATTGCAGTTACATGGACAATGCTTACTTCTCCCAGCAATAATATGTGACAATACATACAAAGTGTTGCCAACTAAGGAAGCTCACTTGAGCATTTGTGTACAGAGTTGTTTTAGGGGTTGGTCACATAGGCACAGAGTGCTTGCCTGATGGACTTTAGTTACTTGTTCTCTAGTCTTTCCAGATGTCAAGCTGATAATATGTGATCCAAAGCCCCAGGTATACAATGATACTCTCATCAAGCAGGATATACCACGGGACTAGAAGTTATCCCCCAGAACCCCCAAGACCAGTTATTTTATTTATTCATTCATTTATTTATTTTTGTAATGAACAGAATTTTAACACTCTGAGTCTGGTGAGTTAATCTTTTACTGCACAGTTGCTTAATTTAGCAGGACAAAAAATGTCATAAAGGAACCAGGACCATCTTTCCACTCTGTCATTCTTGGTATTCCTGTGATGTCTCTTTGCATAATTGTAAATGGCTGAAACAATTCCAAGCATTACATGAAGATATAACAACTATTGTTGAAGTTGATGGGGTACCTTCCTTTATCAAACTAGAAAACCTATCCAAGAAGCTTCAAGAAAAATTGCCCTCAACCATTGTAACTCAGGCTAATCATGATATACCCCATGGACTGAGGGGACTGTTACCTTTCCAGAGCACACTGGAGAGTAAATGCCTGAACACAATTCAGGTTCTACTAGTTAGGAAGAAGAGGGCAAAAGAATGGTCACTGGGTTCCAAAACTATCTGCCACAACCAATCCATGTTTTCACAGGAATCAAAACTGAATAAGTCAGAAGTTACAGGAATATCAAGCTCAATTTAGTATAATGAAAAACACTGGATTCACACACTACTTTTTATGTACTCTTAATGTAGCACCTATTACATTGTATTCAAATTATCTTTCCATGAAATGGTATTTACAGCTATGCTTTGAGGTTCTCAAGAACAGGGACAAGTCATATTTCTATGCCTAACCCTTAACATACATTAAACATTAAATAAATCATTGATGAGAACATAAATGAATTAACAGAGTAGTCCGAAAAATAAATAGGGATACTGTGGCAGTAGGTGACTTCTTCATCATTCACTTGATAAGATACAAGAAATAAGTCAGGTATTAAAATGGGTGCTGATACAAAATAACCTTTACATATGCTTCTAATACTAGATATTTTAAAAATGGAATTGCTAGATCATGAGAATAAATTGGTTTCTAGTGCTAATAATGTACTTCCTTTTCTTGTATTACCACCCCCAAATAATAATACTAATGAAAACATAATACTTAAAGAGCATCTTATTTAATGACTCTGTGAGAAATCAGGACAGGCAATAATCATCCTATATAGATAAGAAAATTGAGGCTATGAGGTCTTAAGTAACTTCTCCAAACTCACACAACTTATTAAAGTAGAGGAGCTGTTACAGGAAAGCAGTCCTGATCCAGACCCCAAGAGACGGTTCTGAGACTTCACACAAGAAAGAATTCAGGACGAGACCATACGGTAAAGTGAAAGCAAGTTTATTAAGAAAGCAAAGGAATAAAAGAATGGCTACTCCATAGGCATAGCAGTGGCATGGACTGTTTGACCAAGAATACTTATATTCATTTATTGATTACATGCTAAGCAAGGGGTGAATTATTCATGAGTTTTCTGGGAAAGGGTTGGACAATTCCAAGAACTTGGGGTTCTCCCCTTTTTAAGTCATATAGGGTAATTACCTGACATAGTCATGGCATTTGTAAACCTTTATGGTGCTTGTGGGAGTGTCTTTCAGCATACTATTGCATTATAATTAGCATATAATGAGCAGTCAGGAAGACCACAGGTCACCATCTTGGTTTTGGTGGGTTTGGGTTGGCTTCTCTACCACAACCTATTTTATCATCAAGATCTTTGTGACCTGTATCTTGTGTTGACCTCCTATCTCATCCTGTGACTAAGAATGCCTAACCTCCTGTGAATGCAGCCCAGTAGGTCTCAGCCTTATTTTACCCAACCCCTATTCAAGATGGAGTCACTCTGGTTCAAACACTTCTGACAGAGCCAGGAACATAACCCAAATAACCTGATTCCAGAATTCTTACCCCTAACCACTACACTTTACAGTATTGACTCACTCTTTCTTGCCCATGTTCTTTACTTCCTTTCCCTGGGCCATCAAACATTCTTCCTGAAATCTAAAAAACATAATCTCTATTTTTTATTTTATTTTTATTTTTTGAGACATAGTCTCGCTCTTGTAACTGAGGCTGGAGTCCAATGGCATGATCTCGGCTCACTGCAACCTCTGTCTTCCGGGTTCAACCAATTCTCCTGCTTCAGCCTTCCAAGTAGCTGGGATTATAGGCACCTGCCACCACACCTGGCTAATTTTTGTATTTTTAGTAGAGACAGGGTTACACTATGTTGGCCACACTGGTCTCTAACTCCTGACCTCTGATGATCCACCTGTCTCGGCCTCCCAAAGTGTTGGGATTACAGGCATGAACCACCACGCCTGGCCTATCTCTACTCTTAAAAGATAATTATACATAAAAAGTCTTTCAAAAAATCTCCACTTCACATAACTGCTAGATTAACTCACACACTCCATTATTCTATAAGACCTACAAAACTGTAGGAGAGAAAAACATAGTTTTCTCTAGCCCTTATAATTCTTGAGACTTCTCTGTAACAAAAGACAGATTAACAAAATGTGAAAGGAAAAAAAATCTTGGGACCCTAAAATCTCTAGGTTAAAGGGAAAAGTCTAGCTGGGAACTGCTTAGGGCAAACCTGTCTCCTATTCTACTCAAAGCCATCTCTCTGATCACTGACATAAATGCATATCTATTACCTCCTTTGGTGAGGCTAATCAGAAACTCAAAAGAATGCAACCATTTGTCTCTTATGTATCTATGGCCTGCAAGGCCCCTCCCTGCTTCAAGTTGGCCCACCTTTTCAGACCAAAATGTTCATCTTATATATGTTGACTGATGTCTCACATCTCCCTAAAGTGTATAAAACCAAGCGGTGCTCTCATTACCAGAAAGGGATCTCAATCCACACCCCATGAGAGGGTTCCTGGTTCGTGCACAAGAAAGAATTCAGGGTGAGTCCATAGTGTAAAGCAAAAGCAAGTTTATTAAGAAAGTAAAGTGGTGAAAGAATGGCTACTCCATAGACAGAGTAGGGCATTCTCGAAAGTAACAGGAAGATATGGCGAGATGAGCTCTGCTACAAGAATTTGTGATAAAGGATTTATTTTCTTAATTACTATATTTTGCAAGAATTGATATTATTATCTTTAAAGCAAAATTAAGAATGTTTCTGTTCTCAAGATTCAGGATATCAGGACATTCCTAAGTCTGGGTCTCTTTAGTGAATGCTATCAATCTGTTCCCTTTACCATGAATATCTAGAGGCTGGGAATACCTAACTATCTGGCAATGCAGCCCAGCAAGTTTCAGCCTCATTTTCCTAGCCCTTACTCAAGATGGAGTCACTCTGGTTCAAACGCCTCTGACACTCTGGTCACTTTGGGCATATTTCATCAGGATCACCTGAAGCTGTTTCACAGGCATGCATCCTCAACTTTGGCAAAATAAACTTTCTAAATTAACTGACACCTGTCTCAGATATTCAGGGTTCACAAAGAGAAAAACAAACAAGTTTTTTTTTTTAAACATATATTGCAGATATATATGAGAGAAAACCCAGAGAAATGAGTCCATTTCTAAGTAAGTCACAAATAAAGGGTTTAAACTTCATGCTTAGATTTCATTTGCTAAAACAAAGAAAGAAGGGTGTGGGGAAAACCCACAAAAACCCATCTATGGACAGATGGCCAGGAAGAGCACAGATGGCCAGGAAAAGCACATTTGTTATGCAGATTTAAGTCTAATCCCTCTCCATTCGTTCATTCCCCTCTTCCTGTTGCAGAGAAAGGGAGACATTCTTACAAGTGTAATTTCCTTTATAGATGTAAATTTCTCTTACAAAAGGGTAACTTTTCAAAGTTAGTCCTGTGCCTACATTTTCTCAAAATAACCAGTTCAAAATAATCAATGTGCCAAAGAGGCATATTTTGGGGTCATATTTTGGCCTCCTGCAGTCATGTTTTGGGGTAGTATATCCTGAGACCCAATAGTATAATGTAGAGCAAACACAAAGTACCTCTGCTTCCACTGCCCAGATGTGCTTATCACTATCTTCTCAAACGTGTTATATCAACATTATTTATTATTGAAGAATGTAGTTAAGCTAAAATAACCTAAAATGATAAAGAATGAACATAAAAAGAAAGAAAAGCATCTTTAAAATTATGTAAACTAAGCTTTAAAAAACTTGAGAAGTGTGGGTTGTCCCAAAACAATTACTGTTGAATTAGATGGGTCTCAGATTGTGGTGAAATATGGGAGCAGGAGGAGAGAAAGGAATAAGTCTAAAAAAAATCTATATTCATATTGTTTTGTGCTGCCAAGTCTGTCCTGCAGACTCTGGCTGAGCGATGGATGAAAGAATTACACTGACCCAGGCATTTTACCTGACAGCTTGGCTAGGGGACTGTACCCCTACGCACCGCTGACGAGAGTGTAGTGCAGCCACCGAGAGAGTGCAGCCCCAATAAGCTAGTACCACTCACATTTATTTAGTAAAGATTTAATGAAAAAGGCTTGGAGCAAACACAATTTGTGGGTAATAACCATAGTCACCACCCTCCCCAGTAGAGGGCAGTCCTGCATGCAAATGATCAAAGGCTGGTTTCTGGAGACAGGAGTAAACAAATTTATCTAGATAAGTTCCTTTACATTCCCTTGTTTTCTACCCTTTGCTCTCAGGGTCCGGATAAGAGAATTTGGCTGCCTTCAGGCAAATTTTCTTTTGAAGCTTTTGCAAAACCTCCTGGCCTTCCAAGAAGGTTTGTGTCTTTCCCTATAACTTTTCATAACTTTTCCCACCACCCTGACCAATCTCCTACAGTTTTGTAAATGTAGATCCATTTCACATTAAATAAACCAAAAATGGAAATTGTAGATGGTAAATTATGGGAGTGATTTATTAAAAAAAGAAAAACAAAAAACCTGGGGATCTTAATTAGGAAGCCATATTTATAAAGGAGGGCTTGGTACTACATCAAAAACTGGCAGTAGTTCCTATAATTTTCATTTATTATTTAAGATAATTTTAATTTATGTAACTACCTTTAAAATCAAGAGCTATTACAAATTCCAATGGTTGGTGATAAAGGTATTTATTTTCTAGAGACATCTGCATTTCAACAGGAATTTCTGGAGACAGAAAAGTAAGGACTTTTCTCACAGAAGAATTTTAAAACTAGGGAAAAGGGATGGGACCATTATAGGTCTGGAGCATTCTGTCATACTGAAACACACCGAACACACATTCACAGAGTTGTGAATCTGAATGCTTTCCTCTAGAAGATATTTAATGTGACAACAAGACCGTAATCATTCCTTGTGAGAGGCCAGCTCTGTTTATCTCACAGGGTCCTGGCAAATGCCTGTTTTCTCACTGAGAGAGTACAGAGTTGTGATCAGTGCAGTGGGTCCTAGCAACCAGAGATCATGCCAAATGTTTGAAAGACAGCTTATTTTATTAAAAAGACATGCTTCCTCTTGATTTCCTTCTGGGATAAATCTACTTAACTGAATATAATATAAGCTAGAAATATTTCAAAATGTCAAATTGTTGTTAAAATGTATTCGAGTGGAATATTCATGAGAAAATATGCCGTTTAATTAATGTTATATTGGCTGAATATTTCCTATCCTAAATTTTTCTACCCCTTTCTATTATCTTTAACTGAATTATGACATGCATGAATAAATGGCAGGGAAAAAAAGGATAAAACTTTTTCTAATCTTTTATTTCTCAAAGATTCAATTCCCTGTATTTCCCACCATTATCTGCTTCACAGCAGAGTATCTAAATATCTACGCTTCTTGTTAAAAGTAATAGGAAGATTAATGTGTACATAAAGACAACAAGGCCTACAAGGCTCTTTCAAATGTTCAGCTCAATTAACACTTGAAATTCTACCAGAAAAGTAAAAATGTATGTGGGAGGAAAGACAAGTAGGTAGAATATTTGTTAAGCTAGAAAATCACTTGACAATTGAAATATTACACTTGGAGAAAAGGAATCAACTCAAATTGAGAAACAGGAGATTTTAGGTGTTGTTTCTTAAGCTTCTTTTAGCATAGGGCAGAAAAATAAAACAATATAGCAAATAAAATTGGTCAATATGTGAGTGTCATTAATACAGATTGCCTTTAAAGTGGAAGAGAGTTGTGAATCTGAATGCTCTCCATTAGACAATATTCAGTGTGACATCAATGACTTTATCCTGAATTGTACATTGACAAAGTGGGGCATGGTTTAGGTTATAAAAGTGAAAAAAGTCGATGGGAGCTAAAAGAAGGATATAATTCTTCTGACACAAGTTCCAACATCATTGTGCTGCTGGTCAGAGGCAATGTACTTGTGGTAGCCAGAACTAAAAGGACAGTTGGAAAGAGCATTTTATCTATATACCCAAAAAATTTACCAAAGCAAAATTTGAGACCAATATTTACTAAAAATCAGTATGCAGTTGATGTTGAACCATACGCAATCTAGTAAAGTGATATATAGCCATACTGAGCCTATACATTTATTTTAGTTATTAATTCCTGAAACATCAAATGTATACATAGTCACATACAAATTGAGATAGTAGTTTGTTAGGACTTGTTTCTCAAGAACAGGTCACAAAGATGACACTGATAAAACAGGATATGGTAAAGAAACTGGCAGAAATCAGTCAGAATCAAGATGGTGATGAAAGCAATGTCTAGCTGTCCTCCCTGCTCATTTTACTCCTGGCATGTTAATAGAAACACCCAAAAGTGCCATGACAGTTTGCAGATGCTACGGCAATTCCCAGAAATTACCCTACATAGTCTAAAAAGGGCAGGAACCCTTGATTCTGGGAACTCCCTACCCCTTTCCTGAAAAACTCGTAATTGACCCCTTGTTTAGCATATGATCGAAAATAACCATTAAAAATAGACAACTAGCAGTTCTTAGGGCGACTCTGCCTATGGGGTAACTGCCATTTTATTCCTTCACGTTTTAATAGACTGGCTTTCACTTTACTCTTGAATTCTTTCCTGCTCGAATCCAAGAACCTGCATGGCCTCCCAGGCTGAAACTCTAATTTTGGGGTTCATCTTGTGACAAGCTGACCTCCTCTTGTGAATTCAAAGTCAAATATAATCTATTTAAACCTGCATCTACTATATACCTCTAATTGTGTAATAATTGGAATGTTTCTCTTGAATTTTATCATGCATAATCCAGTTGCACTATTCTTTTGTGAACTCTATGACATTTAAAAAAAAATTTAAGAACCACTGCTGTAGATGGAATAAATAAAAATCTAATTTTTTTAAAGTGAAGGATCTTCTGTAGCAAAACAGGAAACTAGAATTGCGACTTTGAATTCATAAAACTGCTGTGCAGCAAAAGACTCCAAAAAAAGTAAAAAGATAAATTATAGATTACACAAAATATCTGCAACTTTTATGACATATATAAGGTTAACAAAACTAATATTAACAATAGACAAAGAACTTCAAGGAGAAAGACCCCAAAATAAATGCAAATGCCAACAAACACGTTAAAATGAGTCCTCAAACCCCAGGCCACAGACTAGTAGCAGTCTGTGACCTGTTAGGAACCAGTCCACACAGCAGGAGGTGACTGGTGGGTAAGCAAGCATTATTGCCTGAGCTCTGCCTCCTGATCCTTGTCGGATCAGCCAAGGTATTATATTCTCATAGGAGTGTGAACCTTATTGTCAACTGTGCATGCAAGGGATCTAGGTTGCACACTTCTTATGAGAATCTAATGCCTGATGATCTGAGGTGGAATAGTTTCATCACAAAACCATCCGCAACCCCCACCTCACACCATGGAAAAATTGTCTTCCGTAAAACCTGTCCCTTGTGCCAAAAAGGTTTGGGACTGCTACATTAAAAGATACTCAATCTCACTTGTAGTCTGATAAATAAAATTTAAAACAATTATCGAATATATTAAGTTTGGCTGAAATTATATAAGATTTTTTTAAAAACTGCTAGTAGTATTGGTGAGAATGTAAGAAAATGTGCACTTTGTGTAGTATGGTAGGAACATAAGTTGTTGGCAATATGTCTAAAAATAAGGGTACATAACCTACACCACAAAAGTTCCACTGCTGAGAGTTCAGCCCACAAAATAAAAGCATCAGCACTTAACACGTTTTTCTTTTTTTTGTTTTGTTTTGTTTTTGGTTTTTTGGGTTTTTTTGAGATGGAGTTTCATTTTGTTGCCCAGGCTGAAGTGCAGTGGCACAATCTCAGCTCACTGCAACCTCCACCTCCTGGGTTCAAGTGATTCTCTTGCCTCAGCCTCCCGAGTAGCTGAGACTACAATTGTGCACTACCACGCCTGGCTAATTTTTTGTATTTTTAGTAGGGATAGGGTTTTACCAGGTTGGCCAGACTGGTCTCAAACTCCTGACCTCAAGCGATCTGCCTGCCTCACCCTCCCAAAATGCTGGGATTACAGGCAAGAGCCATTGCACACACTCTTAAAAATGTTTTTTATAGAATTAATCGTATTGTTAAATAAATACATGAATAAAAAGGTAATATAATTAACATGAATGTCCATCTAGAAAAATGTCTAAATACCTGGTGGTATTTTGATATGCAGCTATAAAAAGAAGTTAGTTAGATTTTTATCTATTGACCTGGAAGACTATCTGCAGTATGTATGAGATTCTATCTTGATTTAAAACAAATTCTCTCCAAACAACAACAAAAAAAAGTGTTTGGCACCCACATAAAATATTCATAGCTTTATGAGCTTTGTGGGAAACAATGACCATATCTGTCTGCTACTCTGAAGCCAAGAGTAAGGGCGAAAGACTGCAGAAAAACAGAACAGTAACAGAGAAATGAACCTGAATTCTTGATTTTTTTTCTTCACACAAAACAAGTCTAGAAACAAGTACTAAGGCTAGAGCATGGCTTAAAGAAGACTTGAGTATCTCAGATACACCTATCTTTCTGCTTCACTATTCTGAATGGGATGTTTGTCCTGATGGCTTATGGTGTCTTGCATTTGCGTTCCAGAAAGAAAAGTAAAAGGGTGAGGGGCAAAGAGCCTCCACTTGTGCAGTTTGTCTTTTTATTCAGGACAGAGTGCCCTCTCCAGGGACTCAGTAAGACAAAAGGTGGGGAAATGGGTAATTTGATTGATCAACTACTTGTATTGTTATAAAATTACAATACATGTCAGTGGGTAATCAATGTACGTACTAGAAATAAAAAAATATGACTCAAAACCTACAATAGGAAGGGTGCAGTGACTCTTGACTAACTCCAGGGCTTTGAGAGGTAGAGGTAGAAGGATCACTTGAGGCCAGGAGTTCAAGACCAGTCTGAGCAATATAATGAGACCTACCTCTGCAAAAAAATAAATAATTAGAAAGGCATGATTTGTGCCTATAGTTCTAGCTACTCAGGAAGCTGAGGTGGGAGGATTGCTTGAGCCCAGGAGTTCAAGACTGCAGTGAGCTATGATTGCACCACTGCACTCCAGCCTGGGTATATAAAAATATTTGATTCTTTGATGATTTATGTAAAATGATTTTTATAAAGAATTCAGATATATATATATATACACACACACATATATATCATATGTATTGCCTATATTCCTAATTTTCTATATATCTTCTCTCTTCATCTCTCCTTCTGTTTCTAGATAGATGATAGACAGATACACAGTATATAACTATTTATGTTTTATTTTCAGCAAAAGTCCCAAAACACTAGGTGCCAATCAGTTCCATATTTCCAAGGAAGGTGCCAGACTACCTACAAAATAATTGCAAATGAGTTTTTAAATCACGGTTTATGAGACATGGTTTTGTATTTCTTGACTCTCCCCTGCCTCAAAAGACATGAGACTGAAAAAGAATACTGAGAGCCTATGCCAACCAAACCTCATTATTGAGAGGACAGAAGGAATATTGTTCCAACATCTCAAGCCTAGCTAGGAAAAAGCGTCTTCCAATAGCACCTCTTGAAGGAGCTTGGTATGGGTTTCCTGAGGACTGGGGACACAGTGGACTGGTGTCACATTCACAACGTGAAACAAGAAGATGTCAGTGACAACCTAATGAATGGGAAAGAAGCCTAAGTAGAGAAACAGAGGAAGCCCATTCTAGCCTCTTTGTATAGCAAGCAACCTGTGTTAAGTAAGAGTGGAGAGAAGATAGAAATTTAAAGTTGACAGCATTTTGTTTTTCTTATTGCACTGAACTGCACATGCAATTACTGAACTGAGATGTTTCCATGACTAGAAGATGGACGTAAGATCAACTGGTAAAGTGACAAGATTTGCTCGAGATTTTTTCCAAATATAAGAAAGAAACAGTTCTTCAGAGCAGTTTTCAATAGGCAGTCAGTAAAAAGAATAAAGCTTGTTAAATAGTATCTCACGTGTCCTTTTGAGGGTGTACATACATGTAAATATTCTTACACAGGAATAGAATTCTGTAGAAAGATATACAAGAGAATAGTAACAGTAATTGCCTATGGAAAAGGAAAAGAAGGGATAAGATGGAAGAGGGATCTTCACCGTCCATTCTTTGGACTCCAAATTGTTTACTTTGGGCATTTATTACTTAGGAAAAATTGATTAGGTCACTGACATTCTGCAGCAGCTCTGATTTATCTTTATAAACATCAATTATAAATTATGTAATCATGTTGAAAAGTAGCGAGTTCTGATCAATAGAATACCAATAAAAGGAGCTAGTTAGAAAGTTTGAAGATCCTGAATTTGCATTTTCTTTGAAACCTGAAGTGTTATCTACTTTTTAATCAAACTTATCTAGGGGATTGAAAACTGGAAAAAATATTATCATTTCACAGATTTATTTTGTGGTTGAAATTTTCTGTCTTGAATACAGCTAACACATAGACTTTGACAAAACAAGAGTTTTATTTCTACTCACTTATACTATTCCTTAACTACTACCAGTACCACCACTAAAGACAAATAAAGACAGACAGATACTTTTCAGGTTTACAGGAGGATACTTTACAGGTTATTTATCCTTGACTTACTCTTACTTAAATTAACAATTAACCTGAAAGTTCCGTGCTCTGTTATAATCATGATACAAAATATCAGTCAGTAAGAAAACCACCCCATGTTTTTCCCACAAACTTTTGCAAAGCACTGGGGTACAAAGGTTGCTCTGAAATTATATGAACTAATAAATTTTGCAGCTTTTTTTTCCATAGACATATTAAATTTAATTCATGGGAAATTTTCTGCAACATTATACTATTGATATGTACTGGAGAAACTTATCCCAATTACTGTTTTTAATTTAATGAATTACTCTTTCCATGACTATATTTTGTTGTTATTTTGTTTAGGTTTATAGGACACTAATGCCTCAAGTTTGTTCACCCACAGCGGAGGACTCTCTCTTGATTATCAAAGTTAAAATGCTCTTACTTTTTAGAGTCAAAATAACTCCTAAAATAATTTACTGATATGGCAGTCAACTTCCTCCATTAATTCACAGAATCTATGTCCTTTTGAGTTGACTTTAATTTTCCTCTGGAATAATGTCAATCTCTGTTTATGAGAATTCCACTGTGATCTCCAGTGTTCCAGGGATCAGCAAACTAATAACCCTGCCTAATCACTGCTAATGTTGTCCTATTATCCCCATATCACCAAGATTTTTTTCTGCTTCCTTCATGTTGCTTATTTATGGGAAAGGAAAAATTATGGACAAGTCAAAATAATATACAAGAAATTATGAAATATTGTCCTTTATAGCAAGTGCTTATAAATGAATTTCACATTTTCCCAATTTTAATTATTACTGAATTGTGCATACAATCTTAAGATGCTGACTCATAATCTTTCAAGAGTTTTTGCATCCCTTCAAGATCCAAGGTTCTAGGTTACAAAACCACTGGTATAAAAAACATAGGCTTCATGGTCTAAGATCATGGTTTCATGCTGGTCTGGCATTTAGGAGGCTGAGCTAATGTCTTAACCACTTAGGGCTGCATTTTTTCATCTATAAAATTAGGGCCATATGCCCTGATTTAAAGTATGTTGCTGACAGAATTAAAACCAGTGGCACGTATAAAGTGTTGGTGTTCAGTAAATGTTATTTTGCATCATTTTACACGTGCACCTCATTAAATCCCCATAGCAAACTTGTAAAGTCGGTACTATTAGTCTCCTAATTAAGAAAAGAGAAAGTGGCAGAGCCTGGCCAGATCTCAGTTGAGTTCATTGAGCTTTCAAATCAGTACAGAGACTAGTTTAGGAAACACAAAGAATATACTTCCATGGATGGACATAAGTTGTTACAAGTTGAACCTGTGGGAAAATAACATTCATCTTCATTTTTTCATATCTAACTATAAATGTAAACTACATTAAACATTCAAAATCCTATCAGATTCTATGCCCTCTTTTATAACAGTAGTTTATAGTTTGCAATACTCCCTCTAATATCCTGAAATAAAATCTTCAGATAACAGACTGAAACCCATAAATTCAAAAAGTATATCTTTATATGATACTCCACTGTAATATAAATTTTAAAATATAATTATTAATTTGTAGTTCAAGATAAAATGCTCAGGTTCCCCTATTTGTAGAATCACTGGGATTGTGACAGCTACCGATGCAGACCTACTGAAGCCTACTTAACCTGAAGCATATAATATTTCTCCCTAAGTCCAAGAACTCTACCTCATTTGCTTTTATTTTTTAATTAAAACTTTATTTTAAGATAATTATATATTAACAAGCTTTTGCAAGAATAATACAGCTAAATCTCCTACACCTTTCACCCAATTTCCAGGAACATCTTGCAGAACTATAGCAAAGTAATACACCAGGATTGACATTGATACAGTTAAGATAGAGAACATTTCCATTACCAGGAGAATCCCTTATGTTGCTCTTTTATAGGAATTTTCACTTCCTTCCCATCTCACCTACTCCTTAATCTCTACCAACTACTAATCTGTGTTCCACTTCTATAACTTTGTTACCTCAAGAATGTTATAGAAATGAAATCTTACCATACGTAACCTTTTAGTATTGGCTTTTTGCGAGGCCAGTGTAATTTTCTGGAGATTTATCCAGGTCTACTGCATGAATTGTTCAAGAACATCTGCTTGTTTGTTTCCGATGTTGGGCTATAATGAATAAGGCTGTATCATGAAGAGGTTTTTGCTTGAAAATAAATTTTCATTTACCTGGGAAAAATGCCCCAAGAGTGCAATTGCTAGTTAAAACTTACCAAGTTTTACTTTTATGGATTATGCTTTTGATATCAACTCTAGGAATTCTTTGCCTATTCCTATATCCTGCAGTTTTTTTCTCT
Organism: Macaca mulatta; assembly: GCF_049350105.2. NCBI lineage: Eukaryota > Metazoa > Chordata > Mammalia > Primates > Cercopithecidae > Macaca > Macaca mulatta. The sequence continues at coordinate 46,140,920 of NC_133411.1, forward strand.
TATATTTTGGTAATAATTGTATGCTTTCATTGAAATTTGTAGTCATTTTAATTTAATTTTTCCAAAAGGTGTAAGAGATAGATTGAAGTTTATTTACCTATTGACCAATGGATGTCCTATTGCCCCAACACAATTTGCCAAAAAGGTTATCTCTCTCCATTGATTACTGTAGCTATACATTAAGGCTTGAAATCAAGTAGACCGATCCTCCTACTTTATTCTTTTTCAAAATTGTTTTAGCTAATCTTCATCTCTTGATGTGTAAGAGTTTTATGACTTCGCAGACCAAAAAAAGGGGGAGAGAGGGAAGATAATATTTACTTTGAAAGGTGATTGTGACTATGTCGTTATGTAGATTTAAATACATATGAAGTTCTTAATACAGTAGCTGGCATGTAATGTAGACACTTAGCTTCCTTCCTATTAGTTCCGAACCAACTATCAGAAACCCTTCAAAAACAAATCAAGCACAAAAATGCACCTTTCTTTCCCCAAAACATTATGCTCTCAGTTTTACATAAATTTGTTATACATACAACTGGGTAAGATATCTGCATTACGTAGGAAATATATGCAAAAGAAACAATGCTCAAAAAGAACCAGCTGCAACTCCCACTACATCTGTTGGTAGGAAATAGTTTCTGTTTCCTTCTCACCTCATCAATTTGATAGTAAAAAAGCTCTGGTAAAAACTGCAGTTGATTGGGAAAGTTTAATCTTATTCAAACATCAACAGAATTGTCTGATGCTCAACTAAAATTGATCAAGACAGACATTCAATACCAAAAAATACAGTGGTTACAAATATTATCCCACTCATCAGAACCTGTTTCTGAATAAGGTAATTGTGATCGCTGGAAAAGTGTTCCATTCCACCTTAACTGTACTGGCTTCCTTGCTATTCTTCCCAGTTTCCAGGTATGCTAGAGGAGGATTGGGGCCTTTGTTCAGGCTGGAATCTTCCTCCCTCCCACCAGACGTGTCTCCCACCACATGGCTCTATCCTTTATCCCCTTCAAGTGTTACTCAAATGTCATCTTCTCAGGAAGGCCTTGTGTGATTAGTTTATTGAAACTATTCCACTCAACTCCTATGTCTAACACTATTCAGTCTCCTTTCCTGCTTCATTTTTCTTCTTGGCTCCTAGTACTATTTAATTTGGAATATGTATATGTGACATATTTGGCTAGATTACTTCACCCATTAGCATGTAAACTCCATGAAGGCCTTTATTTTATTGCAGTATTTTCTGCACCTAGAACAGTATTGGTATATACCAGTCACTTAAATACCTGTTGAATGAATGATGTAGAGAGGGTTCAAACAGCATTGGAGAATGTCATGGCTTCACTGTTTTGAATTGTAATATTTTAAATCAAAGATCAATGGAAACATTAACAGGAAAGATCTTAACATCAATTTTCTTCCAGGAGAATTTAAACATAAACATATACAAATAGATAAGCATATGCTTTACAAATTCTCCCATTCCCTTCTCTAAACCTCAACCCACTCTCTCTGCCCCTCTCCCCTAAAAAAATGAGAGATTAACAAAAAGGTAAACACACTGTGTCCATGGGCCTTTTTCCCTCATCCGACTGCTCAGATCCCAAATTTTAGAGTCTTTCTCGAATCATCTTTTTCTCATTGCTTCCCACTGTCTCCACTGCTATTACCCCTTTAAGCCACAATAAGTCCTTGCCTAAAATATGGCCAACTGTCTGCTAACTGGTTTCCCTCTTCCAAATTTGACCTGCCACAATCTTTATTTCCAAATCAGCTACAATGCAATGGACTGGATTGTCTCCCCACTAAATTCATATGCTGAAACCCTGACCCCTAATGTGAGATAGGGACATTATGGAACTAACTCAGATTTAATGAGGTCACAAGGCAAGGGCCCTTATGAGAAGAAACACCAAAGAATTGTTTTCTCTTCACCCTATGAGGACACAAGGAGAAGGTAGCTGTCTGCAAGTCAGGAAGAAAGCCCTCACCAGATTCTGATCATATTGGCATGCTCATCTTGGACTTCTAGCTTCCAGAATATAAGAAAATAAATGTCTGTTGTTCAAGTCACCCAGTATGTAGCATTTTGTTGTGGAAGCCCAAGCCAACTAATATGCTGAGAAATTCTTTTAAAAACCTAAGTCACACCATGACGGTCTTCTGAGTAGAACCCTCCAATGGCTCTCCAGTCTTAATCCTAGCAATTGCCTTCAGGAGCCTTTAGTTTCTGGCTCTTTTCCTTTCTAGCCCCATTTCCTACTATGTTGCCCACCCATCATTCCTTTCAACCACACTGGCCAATTACCTAATTCTTGAACGCATCAGGCATGTTTCCATCTCACGGCCCTATACTAGCTGCTCTTTCTAGAACAGCGTTCACTGATACTGGTATGGTTCACTCCTCACTTCCTTCAAACCTTTGCTAGATGAATGTTTTCCTTTCAATAAGCATTGCAAACAACACTCCTCACCTGCCCCCCACCCCCATCAAATACACTGCTCTGATAATCTTCACTTCTCCAGCTGTTTTTTTTCCCCTGTGTGCTTATCCCCTTCTAACACATCATATAATTTACTACTATGATTATATTTTATTGTCTGTCTCCCTGTTAGAGTGTAAACTTTTGTTTGCTTGGTTCATTAACTATCCTGAGCACTTGGATCACTGCCTAACATATAAAAGACACTCAATAAAATCCATTAAGTAAAACTGACTGAGAGGCCAGCAGCCTGGGTTCCAGTCTCAATACTGCCCCTACCATGCTATATTACTTTGGCTTTATGTCTGTTTCCTTGCGTGTAACATAAAATCTTTGGACCATATTAGATAGCCTTCTTTCCACGGCTCTGACTCAGTCCTTTCTCATAGATAGGCTGTTCTGTTCATTGCTAGTCTTACTCGACCTTTCCTCTGGCCCAGACTGCTCCACCCTTCATTAAGTATACTTTCTTTCCCACAGCCTCATTCCTTGGTTCATAATGTTGATAATCAGTAAGTATTGAATAAATTGAAGTTATTTTGATTCACTCACAAAAAGCCATAAAGGCACTTTCTGACAGTATTATGTCTTTTGGTGTTAATTGGTCTCTAGCTCTAATTTCTAATCCTAAAATCAATGCTGTAATACTATAAGTACTTAAAAAATATCAACCTAGGATTTCTATGGTACATTCTCAAGCAGCGTATTTATTACTTATTTACACGAAAACCTGTCACTTCGACTTAGATAACATTGAGTACCTCACTTTTACTCTTTAAATATTAAATATCGGTTTTAAAGATCTCAAGTCTTCATGTCCTCCTTTTGTTAATAACGTAGAATGGATATTTTAGATTCCATTAGCAACTTCTCACTGAAGATATTATTAATGAAACTGAAGTATTGTATTTTACTTCTAAAGGTCAGTTTAATAGACTTGTAGTTTCAAAGTTAAACCGTACCATCTGTTTTGACTTAAAAATATAGTTATAAATTCTTTTTAGCAACAAGACATTTGGGTTTTATAATCTAAAGAATTATAACAATAAATCCAAATTAATATTCTAGTTCCTAATTATAGAAGAGTGAATCAATAAATTAGATTACCCAAAATGAGATGAGATTTTGGTGATTTTTTTTAGCATATATTTACTGAGCACCCATTATGCACAGGTATTGATTTGTTGCTTAATATTAAAAATTAAATCAGTCCCTTTTTAAGAGGCTCACAGATTAGTAAGAACAACTCGTGTTGAATTTATAATGGTTTTAACACAAGGCAAAATTTAAACACAATTCTTTAATAGTTTTATTTCCTTTTTCTGTCTTCCCCAGTTAAATCCAAGTAAAAATACGCCCCTCTTTCAAAATAAATATCATTAAACAAATTATCTGTATTTAAGCACAGATAAATATATAGAATTATTTTCCCAAAGATTAGTAGTAGGTCACGAGTGATGCTTGCATAATTTTTAAACATAATCAAGTATACTGAAAAACATGCTAGTAATGTATTTCCAAAAATAAGTTTCTATTCCTAGAACTAAAACTGAAAAGAAGTGTTGTGAGACACACAAATGAAGCCAATACGTTTAACCAAGGGCCTGCCATTTTCCTGCAAGATGTTCCCAAACAGTTCCTGGAAAGGGAGGTTGCCCTATAGGGTCCTACAAGTAACCTAGGTGGCAGCATCTCCCACCAGCGTAATGCCTAAACACACAAGCTCTTCCTTCCATCTACAAACGCAGGAAACCGCGACTGGAGAAGTTATATGATTGGCTAAACCATGAATGACGCAACATAACTCACGCCCACCGAGACTCTGCCTTTCCTAGACTGGCTCAGATTACGCTTTCCTATTGGCCCCTACAGCAAGAGAGGGACAATTGTTTAAGTCGACCTCTGGGTCCGGAACCGCGGGTAAAGATGGCGGCGGCCAGGTGGTGGAGGCCTATGCTTCGCGGTCCGAGCCTTTCATTGCACACCGCGGCTAATGCCGCCGCCACGGCTACAGAAACGACCTGTCAAGATGTCGCGGCGACCCCCGTTGCGCGGTACCCGCCGATTGTGGCCTCCATGACAGCCGACAGCAAGGCGGCACGGCTGCGGCGAATCGAACGCTGGCAGGCGACGGTGCACGCTGCGGAGTCGGTAGACGAGAAGCTGCGAATTCTCACCAAGATGCAGTTTATGAAGTACATGGTTTACCCGCAGACCTTCGCGCTGAACGCTGACCGCTGGTACCAGTACTTCACCAAGACCGTGTTCCTGTCGGGTCTGCCGCCGACCCCCGCGGAGCCCGAGCCCGAACCCGAACCCGCGCTGGACCTCGCGGCGCTGCGTGCCGTCGCCTGCGACTGCCTGCTGCAGGAGCACTTTTACCTGCGGCGTAAACGGCGCGTGCACCGTTACGAGGAGAGCGAGGTCATATCTTTGCCCTTCCTGGATCAGCTGGTGGCAACCCTCGTGGGCCTCCTCAGCCCACACAACCCGGCCCTGGCCGCTGCCGCCCTCGGTGAGCCTTGGATCCCCCAGGGCGGAAGGGAGAAATGGGGATTATACTGGGTTACTCCGCCGCAGATTTACCCCTCGTCATTTCTTTCTCTCTGCTTCGTTCTTGTTTTCCTAGTTCTTTCGTTCCTATCTGGGGTGACCTAGTTTTGTAACAGTCACTGCGTTAGGAATCTAGAGACTACGTGTTTGTGGCTGCGCTAACACCTACCAGCTCTTCAACTCTGGTAGCCTGAGCTCTCTAGGATTCCAGTCCTGGACTCTACTTTGTGAGGGTTAAGCCGAATGGAAGAGCAGTGGTGATGAAGAAAAACGCCACTTAAGAGAGTGGGGCGGGCCAGGTTTCCTTTTGGCTGTTCCACCAGAAAGCTGTGTGACGGTGTGTCACACGGCTGAGTAGTATTCTTTTTAGCTTAATTTTAAATTTAGTGTGCCTTTTCTTTTTCTTTAGTAACTTCTTTTTTGCTTAATTTTTCGCATTTTACGGTAGTGGTTCTTCGTCGTAGAATTGCGAAGATTAAATGAAATATTAACTAAGATACCTAACGTTTACTGAGTATGTGCTAGGCCCTGTTCTAAATTTTATGTGTGCCAATTTATTAATCCTCACAATAACCGTTCACGATAGGTAGCAATGTTTTGGTAAATGCAAAAAAGACCAAAATGTAACAAACTGAGGGATAGAAACGTTAAATGTGTCTGCCTGAGGACCCTATAGCTAATAGATTGGCGCGGGGTGGGGGGTCAAACTTCAAACCCCCATTCCAAGTTCCTAGTAAACCATCAGCAGCTTCTGTGTAACCGCTCAGGGCGGACATGAAAAGTAATTAACATATAGATAATTTTAAAAATTATTGTTTTTGACGTATTCATCATTTTATATCTTCTACGAAGTGGATGTCTTAATATTGAAGTAATGTTAGGACTGTAGATGTGTGCTCAACCTAGCCTTGCTGTGTACATGTTTTTTCCCTTCTCCAGTTGAGAAAGAAGTCTTGAGGAAAGCGTCATGAACTTAGACTACTCCTGATGGATGGCCTAGAAAACCTATTTAACTTTGTCAAGACCTAGGTTCCTCTTCTATAAAATGGAGATAATGAAAAGTATACATACCTTTGGGAGTTATTGTGAAAATTGAATTGGTAGTTCATAAAATAGTCCTATTTTTGTTTACGGTGAATGATACTCTTGTTAGTCTTATTTTCTTTTATTACTCCTAATGAGAAATCTCTTTGGTTAATGTTCAGAGTAATGATGGCACAAATAGACAAAAGTTTGAATGTTATATTTAAGTCATAATAGTTAAATTGTCACATAACCCAGACTCTTACTTCCATCATTCTTAAGTTATCATTTGCTAAGTTAGTACTCTTTAGTGTTCTAATAGTAACCAAATTTATTTAGATGATCAGATGAAAAAAATTTTGAATATCTTTTTGATAGATTATAGACGCCCAGTTCATTTTTACTGGGTGCGTGGTGAAGAAATTATTCCTCGTGGTCATCGAAAAGGTCGAATTGATAACTTGCGATACCAGATAGATGATAAACCAAACAACCAGGTTCGAATATCCAAGCAACTCGCAGAGGTAAGGATTTTTTGTGATTATGTATCTGTTGATCTCTCACGTAGGATCTGTCATAGGCAGGTTAAGTAATAGTAGAATAAAATGTTTCAGATGGATCTCTTGCCTTTCAAGTTTCCTTTTTGAAGACATCACATCTCAAAAATCTTTTTAGCTTATGTAATCTGCTACGGTATACACCATAAAGGTCAGATAATCATTTTAACAAAAACAAGTTAAGGTGTCATTTTGCCGGACCATACAGATCTGTATGTTTCTCTTAATATAAAAATTCTGAAATAGTTTATGATTGTAATTTACTAGACTGCACTAGCTAGTCATAAACCAAGGAAGTTTAACACTTATCAGCTGGGCCATTTTACATATTTGCAGTTCTTTTGGAAGAAAGTATATTTTGAGTATTGTCTGTGCTTTCGTGTCAGGGTTGACATACTTTTTCTGTAAAGATCTGGATAGTTAATATTTTAGGCTGTACAGGCTGTAAATCTCTGTTGCAAGTGTTCAGCTCTGCTCTTACAGTGCAGAGTGCCATACACAATTTATAAATGAGTTTGTGTGGGCTGTCTTCCAGTAAAACTTTACCTGTAAAAACAGGTGGCTTACTGGATTTAGCCCATCATTCAATGATAGTATTATCAAATCATTTTGTGAAACCACCTCATTTTAAGATTTTTAAATCTAATGAGTGTGAGTAAAATACATACTAATGTTGCTGTGAATTTAGTATGTCTTTTCTTTTTCTTTAAGTTTGTGCCATTGGATTATTCTGTTCCTATAGAAATCCCCACTATAAAATGTAAACCAGACAAACTTCCATTATTCAAACGGCAGTATGAAAACCGTATATTTGTTGGTAAGTTTCTCTTTTGACATATTATACTATAAATGTGTTCAAAGTGTCCTATGCGAATTTGGAGTATTGACTACAATGAAGAGTTAATTCTTGATTACCGAGAGGTTTACATAGTCCGTGAGCAATATAATTCATAATCTCAAAGTGTCCTATGCGAATTTGGAGTATTGACTACAATGAGGAATTAATTCTTGATTACCGAGAGGTTTACATAGTCCATGAGCAATATAATTCATAATCTCAGGTTACTGCAACATGCATAAACACTGGAAAGAAAATGTTGTTTGTTATTTGAAATTTTACTTGTTTCTACCGAAATAGCAGTATTTAACTTTAGAAAATAGGCTTTGTTGACTTATTAGATAGAAAAATAAATTTGTGGTTTTTTTTTTTTTTTTTTTTTTTTTTTTGAGACGGAGTGTTGCTCTTTCGCCCAGGCTGGAGTGCAGTGGCCGGATCTCAGCTCACTGCAAGCTCCGCCTCCCGGGTTCACGCCATTCTCCTGCCTCAGCCTCCCGAGTAGCTGGGACTACAGGCGCCCGCCACCTCGCCCAGCTAGTTTTTTTTTGTATTTTTTAGTAGAGACGGGGTTTCACCGTGTTAGCCAGGATGGTCTCGATCTTCTGACCTCGTGATCCGCCCGTCTCGGCCTCCCAAAGTGCTGGGACTACAGGCTTGAGCCACCGCGCCCGGTCAAATTTGTGTTTTTTTAAAAGTAAAAACTTTTAGAACTGGACTTGAGATAGCTGTTGACTTTTTTAAGTGTTCTATTTGCCCCATGGATGGTGGTAAGATCAGGAATTCACAAATTCATAATGCCTGATGTCTGCCGTCCCTCGTGCAGCTTATTTTGTCATTTTTTCTTCCTTTGTTAATTCCTACCCAATGTGAAGAAGTCTTAAGAAGGTTTTATACTAGCCCTCCAGACCTATTTTATGAGCCTCTTCTCAGTCACTGCGGTCTTAGGTAGTGACCTGCAAGGAACACTTTGTTGAAAAGACTTTACCACTAAGATCAAGAATGTCAGCATTTCATGAAATGTTGCTACTTATTTTTTTTTTTACTTAGAAAAGTAGTGTAAAAATAATTTTTAAAAATTAGGAGCAAAGTGTGTAATTATTTCATTAAATAAGTTTTTAGAGTCTTGAAGTAGTTGTATCCTCTTGGTTAATATGACAAGGAGACAACCATAGCTAATCATGACTAAAGGATTTGAGAAAACAGATAATAGAAATTTTAAATAACTTTTCTATATATTCTTTCAACTTCTTCCTTGTTTTGATGGGCTTTATGATAGCTAGCAGATTGAGAAATTATGCTTTTCTGTGAAATTTAATTTTATTATGATCCATACGATATATAAGTATATTAATATTCCTACTTATGTATTTAGAGTACTGAGAATATGATGTATAAAGAAGGGAAAAAAAGGCGCAAATACTAAAACATGTGCTCCAGATGTTCTACATGTTTGTTTCATTTGAAATGTTTTTCTTTGCTTTTTAGGCTCAAAAACTGCAGATCCTTGCTGTTACGGTCACACCCAGTTTCATCTGTTACCTAACAAATTAAGAAGGGAAAGACTTTTGAGACAAAACTGTGCTGATCAGATAGAAGTTGTTTTTAGAGCTAATGCTATTGCAAGCCTTTTTGCTTGGACTGGAGCACAAGCTATGTATCAAGGTAAAAACTAATTTTATAGCATTTTCTTTGAAGATATTTGTAACATTCTAAGACTATAATGGTTAAAATTGTTTTCTTTGGGTTGAAACATAGGTTGAATCTTAACATCTTTAAACTTTTACATTGGCCCAAAGTACAGTTGTTTTAAAATCCATGTTTAAATACTATACAGTTGAAATCTGACACTGAGGTGATTGTTTTTATCTTTTACTTTGACCATCTCCTGTGTGAATGTACTTTTGCACGCATTTTAAAGACTGTAGCCAACTAAGTCAACCCTTTCTAGATGATAATAGCTTTCAGAAGGTAGAAAAGGTAATGATTTAGTGGATTAAATACTTATATTAAATCAATGGCTATCCTATATAATTTCTTTAAAGGTTATATCCAGGATTTGAATTAGGAGATTGTTCATTCAGTAAACAGTAACTGCTTTTTTATATGCTATACTCTGTTCAAGATGCAGTGTTGAGTGAAACATCCTGCTTTCTTAGAGCTTATATTATAGTGGGGTAGGGGGGCGGTGGTAAAAGATAATAAGCATGTAATATTTATAACTAGTGGTAATACTATGGGGAAAATACTTTAGCATAAAGAGTAGAATGATTTGTAGGGGGGCAGGTATAAATGAGGTATGGAGAAGAATTTATTTTATAAAAGTCCTTCAGGGGAGGTCTCTAAAAATGACTTCTCCTAAGACCTGAATGGCGAGGAGCTGCCTGTGCACAAATCTGGAGGAAGACACTTCCAGGCAAAAGGAGCAGCAAGTAAAAAAGTCCCTGAGGTGGAAACAGGCCTGAAATATTTAGGAACAACATGAAGGGTAATGAAGAGTGGGACAAGGAGAATGATGTAGAAGGACATAGCAGAAGCCAAAGGCTATATCTTACAGGACTATTAGAGCTCATTGTGGGGCGTTTGGATTGTATTCTAAAACCTGAAGTAATATATGGTTTTTTTTAAACGTATATATGTATTTTAACGTTGTACTCAAAATCGACTTAGATTTCTATAACAGAATTGAATAGAGAAAGTGGGAGTAGGAGTAGACGGAATTAGACATAAGTAAGAAGTAACTTTCTTGAAGATGGTAGAATGGCACTGTTTATTTTTGAAAGATAAAGAACTTCCTTTCACAATAAAATTAATTCTGTATGTTAACAGTATTATTCATTTGCCATCTCCATTAAAGATGACGTAAGATACGTGTGGAGAAATAAAGTTACTGCTTGGTGGTTGGGTAATGACATAGTACCAGATGTAGAAGTCATCTGCATAGATAGAGCTTGCTGCTCTTAGATGAAGCAAATAAGGCTGACATTGTTGAAAAAGATTAATCATGAGATTGAGGATACTAGAAGGGAGGAAAATATTATTTGTGCAGAAATGAAATATAGGGTTAGAATGGAGATGATAAGGAAACTTTGAGGTCTTCAGGGATTTTGTTACATAAAGTATCTAAGTTGTAGGAGGTATTTGATACCCTCTAATGTCTAATGTGTTTGTTTTGTTTGGGCAAGATATATTCTGTACGTAAATTTCAGCATAACTTTCTTCTACAGGATTCTGGAGTGAAGCAGATGTTACTCGACCTTTTGTCTCCCAGGCTGTGATCACAGATGGAAAATACTTTTCCTTTTTCTGCTACCAGCTAAATACTTTGGCACTGACTACACAAGCTGATCAAAATAACCCTCGTAAAAATATATGTTGGGGTACACAAAGTAAGCCTCTTTATGAAACAATTGAGGATAATGATGTGAAGGGTTTTAATGATGATGTTCTACTTCAGATAGTTCACTTTCTACTGAATAGACCAAAAGAAGAAAAAGCACAGCTGTTGGAAAACTGAAAAAACATACTTGATTGAGAACTTTGGGAATAAATTTTACTGAAGGAACAGTAATGAGATTTGTAACTGTCAACTATTAAATACATTGATTTTTGAGACAAATATTTCTTATGTCAGCCTGTTATTAGATCTCTTACTCTGCTGAAATTCGTCACTGAAAGATTTAATTTTAGTTACCTTTTATTGATTTAAAAATAATTGCATTTGTGTATTGCTAACTGATAAGACAAATTGAGTTATTGAGCTATTAAATGCATATTTTAATATAAATGCAGAAATCCCAAATAAAATACCAACATACTGAATTCAGTAATTAAAAGAACCCCCTGCAGCCGGGTGCACTGACTCACGCCTGTAATTCCAACACTTCGGGAGGCCAAGGTGGGTGGATCACTTGAGTCCAGATCACTTGAGTTTGAGACCAGCCTGGGCAACATGGCAAAACCCCATCTCTACTAAAAATACAAAAATTAGCCTGGCCTGATGGTGCATGTCTGTAATCCCAGCTACTCCGGAGGCTGAGGCACAAGAATTGCTGGAACCCGGGAGGCAGAGTTTGCAGTGAACCGAGATTGTGCCACTGCACTCCAGCCTGGGCGACAGAGCAAGACTCTGTCTCAAAACAAACAGAAGAACCCACTACAGCAGGGTAGAAAATCAATTCAGTAATGGACTAATGTTAGGAAGTAATGCTAATATAGAACATTAGTTGTTCAAAGGAGAAAGAAGGCTTTGATAGAATTCTCAATCTTGGTTTTAAAAGAAAAGATAGATATTAATAGGACAGTATAATGGTGAAACATAAGGGATAACCCCATTGAAATCAAATTAAGCTTTGAACTTTACATGCTTTATTTGCTAATCCATTCCAAGTACCTAGATTCATAGAAGTAAGAAATCAATAAATGTTGGTTGAATGGATGTGAATTAATGAATTTAAGGTAGTCAACCTTTTTAGTTTAAGATCTGGTATATCTTCTTATTTACTTGCTTTTTTTTTTGAAACAGAGTTTTTGCTCTTGTTGCCCAGGCTAAAGTGCAATGGCACAGTCTCGGCTCACTATCACCTCCATGTCCTGGGTTTAAGCGACTCTCCTGCCTCAGCCTCCCAAGTAGCTGGGATTAATTACAGGCATGCACCATCATGCCTGGATAATTTTTTGTATTTAATAGAGACGGTGTTTCACCATGTTGGTTAGGCTAGTCTTGAACTCCTGACCTCAAGTGATCCACCCACCTCGGCCTCCCAAAGTGCTGGGATTACAGGTGTGAGCCACTGTACCTGGCGTATTTACATCTGTTATTTCTCAGCAAAGTTTAGAGTTTCTTTTATCTCCATGCATTTCCTATGTATGCCTACATTTTTGTGTAGTTGGAAATGGATTTTCTTTCCAATTTTATACTTTATAGTTTTTAAAAGTGGCTTTATATAGGTGATACTGATAGCTATATATTTATTTTGTAAAAGATCAGACCAATTTAAGTTGTTCATTAAAGCCAATAATTTTTCAGCTGATTCTCATGAGGTGTATATAACCAATCTGATTTGGGTTCTTCTGAAACTGCTTATCAAATGGGTAGCCATTAGTCCCTACATAGCAAAATCCAGTGGACAGTTTTCTGTATTGTACTCAGTAAGGTCTGACACATTTTGCATGGTTGACCACTCCTTCGTTCTTAAAGTAGTCTTTTTATTGCCTTCAGTGAAACATGTTCTTGGTTTGCCTTCTATCTCATTGGCTATTCTGTCATATTTCTCTTTGCTGTTCTTCCTCTCAGTTTTCTTCAAATATTGATGTACTTTTTTTTTCTTTTCTAAACTCCATTTTTGTTTAACCATACTCTCCCTAGATGATTTTATCAAATTCCATGGATTTAAATATATTTGTAAGCACATTCAAATTTAGTTTGGTTTCAACTTTGTGTTTTGTATCTGAATGATAAGCATCAGCATTATAACTAAACAGACTGTGTGATTAAGAGTATGCTCAATTTTTCCCTCTAATTATCTGATTTTCATAATTACCTCCCAGAATGTGAGAACATTATTTTTATAATCAGAAAGTATTTTAAGAAACTAGTTGAGTGGACTCTAATATGGAACCATCAACATGTATCAAATTCCACTTAATTATAAGCAAATTCATTATGAAATTATATTGTATTTGAAAAAGCATTTCATGATTACATTTGTTATTTAAGAAAATGTTATTTAAAGAAATTTATGTAAGTTTCATTATACATGTATTTTAGCTTACTCATCTCTGGAAATAGAAAACTTAGATACTAGACAAGAGGGCTTTAGATTTTTTAATGAGATATTTTAATAGACCAGTACCTAGGTCTTAATATTTGGGTTTTTCAAAAATTTACATTGAAATCCTAATCCCCATGACTATAGTATTAGGAGGTAAGGCCTTTTGGAAGGTGACTGGAGCAGGGCAGCACCTTCATGAATGGAATTAGTGCCCTTATAAAATAGACCCAAGGTAATTTTTTCATCCCTTACACCCTGTGAGAACATGGTGAGAAGGCACCATCTATGAGCCAGACCAAACACTGAGGATCTATGATCCTCACCAAACACTGAATCTGCTGGTGCCTTGATCTTGGACTTTCTAGCCTCCAGAACTGTGAGAAACAAATTTCTGCTGTTTATAAGCTGTTCAGTTAATGGAATTTTGTTATTGTAGCCCAAATATACTAAGACAACGAATATAGTTAAAATTACTATGCCCGTTGCACTTTATATTAAGTTCTAGTGTACGTTGTGTAATGCTTACATTAAATAAAAGGTAAGGTTAATTTACATAAAACATGTTTAGGTAGGATAATTGTAAAAATTATTAGAGAAATTGGTAAAATTGTGGCTTTGGATAGAGGCAGGAGAAAGCAAAGAGCAAGGCACTAGTGAGAAAAATTGCCATGGAGAATATTGAGAATAGATACAAAGAGACCTACAGGTTTACAACATTAATATTGGCCAATACTTGATTGGACAGTTTGAATTTTTCAACCTCAAAGGCCTTTGTTCCCCAAAGTTTGGTAAGGAGATTTTGTAAAGACAAACAACAATAGCAATAAAAAATAATCAGGGAAGATTAAGAGATTCCATAAGGAGCAAGAATTTATAGGTAATATTTCAAAGGTATAGATATGATTACTATTTTGGTGAATAATAAGCACATGGTAGACTGAAATTCGGCAACAGCTACTGTGCAAATAAACATATCTGTGATTATGGCTTATATCGGGTTGGAGACCCGGGCTGTAAGCCATTCTTTTTAGTACAGATTAATCTCCATTTCTCAATCACAGTTCTGTTCTTTTCCTCTGTGGGAAATACTGAATTCTGTTTCAGATTTTGATTGTCTTTTGTATTCTTTGTCATCCAATAGAATTGCACATTTCACTTTGTAACATTTTTTATAAATAGCGTTTGACACTTGAAACTGGCTTTTGAGTCTTCTATAATAGTTTGTGCAGAAGTCTGAGGTTTAATATTATGATGGCCTTATTCATACTGTAGAAATATATACTGCAGCAATATGCACCCAAATGGTCAATAAGCTTTATAAATGAACTAGCTAGATTTTTAGTTTTGATTTTAATTCTTGGTTTGAATTACTAAAAGCTACCTTAACCTTAGGAAAATGAAAGCTTACATGAGGTTTAGCTACTTACAAAGTATTTCTTTGTGTCTCCAGTTCATGTGAAACCTGACTTTTATTTATAATTTTATGTTATGAGCACTTTTATTAGGATCTTTTTAAGACTCTCAAGAGTTTTCTCTGAGTCATTATTAATAGTACTAATAAACAAGGTGAGTAGGATTTAAAACTGAAAGGAGCATCAGATAATTGAGCTTTGTTTGTGCCATTCATTGTTACCCTATGCAATGTCTTCTGTTTGTTTTTTAATTAATTGCCAATATTTAACAAGAGAATCATAGAACATTCATTATTCCAGATTCTCTTGAAAAACTGGAAGATCTGGCAACTCTGGGTTTATGTTCTTACATGTTAACAATATACAGGGGCTGGAATTACCTGCTCTGAGTCCCTTTAGACATGCATACTCTCTCCAATTGGCCACTTCTCATTTCTCCTCTCTTGGCCCACATCATTGGACCTGTCTACTAATTTCTATTAAATATTTTGTTACTGAGGCTGTTAGTTTATGACCTGTGAGGCCAAGACAGCTGTTAAGAACTTGCATTATTAGTGGCAAAATTATACCTTTATGATTACTTACTAGGCTTTAGAAATCTCACTTTTCTAACGAGATATTATGATAATCATAAGTTCCAAAGAATTCAAGTTCATTTGAGATAATTAAAACCTCTAGTCTTTGGGTTGGAGGGTGATAAAGTTATCTGGCGAAATACATGAACTTCTGGTACCTTACTCTTCTGCTAAATGAATGGTAAAATGAATCTTGATTTGTTTAGGCAGTTTACTTATGAAGTTGGGAGAATTTTTTTTTTTTTTTTTCTTTAAAGTACTGAGTCTGGCTCTGTTGCCCAGGCTCAAGTACTGTGGATTTTGGCTCACTGCAGCCTCCACCTCCTGGGTTCAAGCAGTTCTCCTGCCTCAGCCTCCCGAGTAGTTGGGAGCCATCATGTCCGGCTAATTTTTGTATTTTTAGTAAATGGGGTTTCACCATGTTGGCCAGGCTGGTCGTGAACTCCTGACCTCAAGTGAGCCGCCTACCTGGTCTCCCAAAGTGCTGGGATTATAGGTGTGAGCTACTGTGCCTGGCCTGAGGTTGGGAGAAATTTTGTCCATTTCTCTAGAACCAAAATTGGCAACCAGAAAGTATTTGGATGTTACGCAAAATATTTAGTTTCCCTTTCTAGACTAAATTGGGTTGTTTATAGCACCCCTCTCTCCATTTGAGAAAAATGGTTAGGATGCTTGTGCAGGGATGAGGCTTTATTAGAATAGAGAAGGTGCCCAAATAGTGGTTCAAACACAGGCTGGCTAATAAGCTGTGAGGTGACTTACCAAAGAACAGACAACAACAACAAAAACTCTTGAACTTCTGCTTTCAATTTCTACTTTATGCTAGATTATTTGGTTCAGTCTTCCTGGTCTAACACCTGATTACAGATCACAACAAACATCTGCTTGAATGTGTTGGAAAGGTGATGATTAATTGCCAGGCTGATGTATTAAATAAAATGGAAATCCCAAAAGTTGAACTTGCTATTGGTCCTGCTTTTGCTCTGGAGGGGGGGATTTGTTAGCCAAGAAGAGGCTGAAAACGTGTAGTGTTTTAATATCTTGGGAGACTAGATGGACGAAAGTTAAAAGTATAGGACCTCCAAGGTTGTGACTCCGGTAGAAATTTTTGGTTAGAGACCCTGAAGGACAGCATCCTAGGGATAATGGTGAAACAGAAGTAGACCATTCACATTGAGTGTAGTTTAAAATCAAATCATCAAGGTGGCTTAGTAAATTGTGAGATTTTGGAAGTAGACTAAGGTGACCTTAGGTTTCTTATGCCCTTAGGAACCTGAAAGATACAAGCCTGGAGGAAGAATATTTTCCTAGGCCTCAAATTATTTGGGTACTTTTTCAAATACAGTATCTCCACATATCCTGGATACAGAAGGAGAAAGATGGAATGAAAACTGGCAGAAACAGTAGACCCAAAGGGGCACCAAATAATTGCATTGTGAGATAGACTTTAAGACTGTATTCAAGGAGATAAAAGATGGAAAATTTCCATATAGAATTGGAAACTATTAAAAAGTCACTGCAGATTTGTGAAAAAATATATATATAAATTTGAAAACTAGAAAAACTAAACAGTAAAAATTAAGAACTCCAAATGTGTTAGTTATCTATTGCTGTGCAACATATTGCTCGAACTTATTGACTTAACATACGTTTATTATCTCAGTTTTTGTTGGTGAGGAATCCAAGCATGGCTTAAGTGGGTTCCCTGCTTTAGGCTGCAGTCAAAGCATTGGTTGGGGTAGTCTCTTCTGGAGGCTGAGCTGGGGAAGGATCTGCTTCAGATTTATGTACTTGCTAGCAGGTTCTTGGACTGAGGACCTCAGTAGCTTCCTGGCTGTTGGATGAAAGCACTCGTCAGTTCCTTGTCCCATGGACCTCTCCATTAGGGCAATTTACAACCTGGCAGCTTGCCAGAGGGAACCTATGGAGCCCATAGAGTGAGTCTGCTAACAAGACAACTGAAGAGAGAATTAACCAAACGGAAAATGAGAAAAAAATATTTAGAATTAATATCTTTGGAAACTTTTGACACCATTACTCTGCCATCACCAGTAAGGGCGAATTTAAATATACCCATGCTGAGAAACAATGGAAGTAGTGTGGAGAAAAGGATAAATAAGGATATATTTTAATTGAATGTAGGAGCTTAGAAATAAGGACAGTATTAGGGAAGGAAATGGGTTATTAAACTAGACATTTAGGAATCCTCCTCATACTTATTCAGGACACCAGTGGGTACCCAATCTATACTGTTTTTACTGATCTTTGCACAATTTGCTGCTCAGCAGATATTTTCAATGCAGATTGGTAATATGTCAGTGGATAACCAGTGGAAATGTATGTCTATTAATTACTACTGCACATAATATCTTGTTTTTATATTTTGCACAGAATTTTCAAGGTGCTGATGTCATACTTATTTCTGAGCACTGTAAAGTTTTCTTTGAGAAATAGGTGTTTATTTTTAAATTGCATCGTCTCATGGGAGGGTAACATTCGTAAATATACTTCAAATTAGTGTTGTTCCCTCTGCTTTCTTTTTCCTGACTCAGAAACACAGAGTGCTTTTGACTGCTCTGTGTCGGGGCCATGTTTTCCACAGACTTGAACCCAAGCCACGCCCTTGAGTGTTCCCAGGCACGGATAAACTTGTTTAGGCTGCCTGAAACACTGAAACATCAAACATGTTGTTAAACACATAAATACTAGCCCCAACCCTGACCCCAATTCCTTAAGCTCCCATATAAACTCCATATCTGATTCCCCATGTGGTTCCCCTATGGTTCCACAGGTTAGAACGTCTCATTTCTCCCTGTCAATCATGAGGACTAATGCAGCACACAATGTATATAGTACTAATAAAGGCTTTGGACTTATCACTCGGTGTTTAGTGTTTCCTTCTTCGAAATCCCAACTGGTCCCATCTTAGGCTGGTTTGGGGCAGTCCCTTGTGGGAACTCTCCCGATATTCTGTCTGGTTTTGGGCCTTACTGCGGCTGTGGTTTTGGGCGGCTGGAACAAGCATATATTTCAATAAGTACATTTTTTAAATGTTCAGAAAACAACATGACACAACTGCAGGTCGAGAGCCAGTTTTAGTTTGTCCCATAAGCTTTCTGTCTTGTTCAGTTTAGTTATAATGGAGACAACCTCTTTAATGTTGGCAGGATTTCTTTAGAAAAAAACCATTGCTGTATCTGAAAGACCAGTTTCAACTGGCAAAATTGGACAAAAGCAGCAATTTGAAAAACCAAGCTACCTATAACTTGACAAAGTCCTCTATAAACCAAGTCATTATATTTCTCCTTTCAAATAAACCATTGTAAATTTAATGTTCATATAAGTTGCATATTAGTTTCCAGCTGGATTCATGCTGAATAAAGTCCAGAAACTTTCGTTGTGATTCAAATAGATGCACAGGAAGCTGGGAAGGAAAAGAAAAGCATATGGTGAGTAAATTTCTTAATGCCAGGTATTACATTAACATTAAAGCAGCCAACATTCAGCATTCCTATTCATTTGGAACTCGATGAGAACATTCAGTTACTTATCACTACTTAAGGGGACATATGCCTATTTATTTACAATGCTCTGTAGAAGCATCCAGTAACATTTATGAATTTATTTGTATATATCAAATAGTATCTTATGTTCTAATGAATTTTATCCATTTCAGGTGGAGAATGGATTATTTAATTCTGAAAACTAGATTTTCATATAATTTTGTTTTTAGCTTCGTTTTCATTTTTAAAATGTAAGATTTTTGTTATTGCTGTAAAATACATGATCATTACAGAAAATCTGAAAAAACAGTAGAGAAGATAATCTCATACTGTTAACGTTTAGGTTTTATCTTTTATCTTTTATCTATGGATTTTTGTTGATATTTTATGTTTTTCAGGTCATACTATAGATAAAGGTTTTTACATTTGTATTTCATAATCACTTTTCCCCATTATACATTTCAGTATTCCATAAGTAGTCTTTGTGTGTATTTTGTAAGTAATTGAATATAAAATTATTGCAAAATTAAACACTAAAAAAGCACATGAAATTTTCATAATAAGTTCACACTCATTACAGGGGGAAAAAGAATCAAAACTTTTTTCTATTAAAAAAACGCAAGCATGATAATTATATAAGATTAGCTCATGTGGGTGTAAATATATTTAATGTTGGAATAGTTCACAAGTACACAGATGATTAAATCCTGACTTCTAATATATTTGCAAGATTTCCATATCTTACCACCTGGGTGTGATTCATAATCAGATAAATAAAGGATCTGTGTATTTGGAAAGTCTTAAAAGAAGTAAAAAATATCTATATAATTATCCTCTTGTAAAGTGTACTTTGTTTCAACCCTTGGTACCTAGAGTTGTTGTTGTTTTTGTTTTTTGTTTGTTTGTTTTTTTGAGACGGGGTCTTTGCTCTGTCACCCAGGCTGGAGTGCAGTGGCGTGATCTCCGCTCACTGCAAGCTCCGCCTCCCGAGTTTACGCCATTCTCCTGCCTCAGCCTCCCGAGTAGCTGGGACTACAGGCGCCCGCTACCACACCCGGCTAATTTTTTGTATTTTTAGTAGAGACAGGGTTTCACCGTGTTAGCCAGGATGGTCTCGATCTCCTGACCTTGTGATCCGCCCGTCTCTGCCTCCCAAAGTGCTGGGATTACAGGCGTGAGCCACCGCGCCCGGCCGGTACCTAGAGTTTTAAATGCCATTTGAAAGAACAATTCTAGAAAAGTTCTATTAGTCCAATTCTCATGTTACCTGAAAATATAAACAAGTTTAAAATCAGTTTGACAGTTGAATCTGAAAGTTTAGGTTGAAGTCGTGCTTTAGTCATTAGCTAAGTGACTTAGCACCAATACATTTTTCTTGATTTTAGTTTCTTCATCGAATATATTGAGTGGATTGGACAAGAAGATACTCTAAATCCCTCTTAACTAACATGATGAATCATTCCTTCTAAGCTTCACACTGCAGATGTAATTTGCTGTTAACACTATTTTTTTAGCTTTCTTTTTTAAAACTCCTATTTCCAAATGACAAAATAATAATATTCTTAAAGAGCTAGAGAATTAATGGGGGTTAGCTTGTCCTTTCGCTGAATTTTCTCAGTTGCAATACTTTTCTTTCATACTGTTTCCCACCACAACAATATCCCCTGAGGCTAGACTCATGCACTTTTAGAATAAAAGGAAATTTCATTATCAAGTGGAACGAATGATTCAATGCTCAAATGTCCTCCCAAACACTTGCACCAAATATTCAGTTCCCTCTGTGCTTGAAAGTTAAAGATTTATTACCTCCCAAAACTGCTACTTTCCCGGTTTAAACTATACTGATTATTAGACAATGCTTACTGTGAGTTGAAATCTGTTTTTTGGTAGCTTCTACTTCTTCATTTTAGCTATAACTCTTAAGTATTTAGAAATCTTCTCCATTACTTTTTATCAGGTCAAAGTACATATTTTAGGGTCTTCTGTTCTTGAGGTTTTTTTTTTTTTCTTTTTTTCTTTTCCTGTTGGAGGTTTGATACCTATATTTTTCTCTGATATTTTGGGAATTTGCTTCCCAATGTCAAAAATATAATGCTTAACTTTTCCCGATTTGGCCAACATCAACTTTAAGATTCTGTGGTTATCTTTTACCAAGAGATTTGTCAATTTTACTGTCCCAATCATTTCCTTTTTACTGATTAGAATTAGGCCTTTTTGTAGCTGTTCACCTAATTACTCCCTCTACCTTGTGAAAAAGAACAGGGACATTAACATTTGCTGGGTACCTACTATATGCCAAGCACTTAATTGCAGGCAGTAATGTCATTTAATCTTCAAAATAACTCTCCAAAGGAAGTGTCACTGTCTTTGTTTGATTTCTTGCTTCCCAAATGGAAGGTCCTTTGTATTAATAGTATCTGTCAAATTTCATACAATACTTAAATATGTTCTTGATATGTACTTCAATATAACCAACAGGATGAAGGCAGTATTCGATAAAGTAAAAAATATGATGAATATTTTTAGTGATTTATAAGTTACTTGAGGAAATCATGCTGTTTATGCTTTTCCTTTTTAGCTATGTCTTTGTGAATTTGCTATTTGTGTGTGAATATATATGTTTCAATAATGAAATAACCATATGAAATGGATAATCATATGAAAATTCATTTGTAATTCAATGGATTTCCAGGGATTTTAGGTTGTTTATGAAGGTGGTGGTTGTTGTTGTTTTCTTTTGGAGAGTGGGGAGATTGTCATACAGTTTTAAATTGTTTATGTGGAAGCTGGAAGTCTGACTGACCTTGAAGAAAGGAAGAGAGGGACAAAGAAAGGGAGGGAGGTACCCCTAAGTGGGAACCTACCAGGACTTTCAAAGCAAGAGCAGTAAGTTCTGAATGTGCTGGAACAACCTGGGTGATATGCATGGATATGAGCTGTGGAGGCTGAGTGTTTTAATGATAACTTAGGGAAAAGAGGCATGGCCATGGTGTAAAACTCTCAAATCCCAACGCCTAATCCAACTTTAAAAGCTGAGTCTTCTAAAGGGCTCTTGTAACCATGAAAGGACCATAAGAAAGGCAATTCACAGAAAATGAGGCCATGTGGCCAAGAAACATAAGAAAAACAATAAAAGCCCTTAGTCTCAGTAGCAATGGAGTGGATGCAAATGAATGTAATGAGTTACCATGTCGTTCTTACTGGATTGGAAAAAAATTAGAATGTCTAAATAACATGTATCATCCAAGATGCGGGGAAATGGGAGCTCCTGTACCCTGCAGGCAGGCATTTAAATTGGTGCAACCACTTTGGATTGCTGCTTTGTTGTATCTGGTGCAACTGAAGATGAACATGCCTTGTGACACAGCAACCTCACTTCTAGGTCAATACCCTAATTATATTCTTGCTGTGGTGCACAAGAAGGTATGTAAGCGGTTATTCCCTGAGCACTATTTAGAATAGGGGCAAACTGGAAATCCTGTAAATATCTATCAATGAAGGAATAGATAAATTGTAATATGTTCATATAAAATAGTGCATAAATGAATGGAATTTATAAATATACTAACATGAATGAATCTTGAAAACAGAGTTGGGAGGTAAAAGCAAGCTGTTGAAGAACATGGTCAGTATACTCTCACTTATGTAAGTTAAAAACTCCACAGAACATTATCTATATTGGTAACGGCATAGACATGTGTGGTAAAATATAAAAATAGTAACTAAAAGCTCTATATGCTTCAGGATATTGTTAGTATGATAAGGCAGGAAGTGGATAGCATTGGGGTGAGACAGTGGTTATGTTTGATGGTTATGTTTTGTTACTTTAGTTATGTTAGTAACTTTTTTTAAAAAAAAAAAGGATCCAGAATAATTATAATAAAATAATAGTATTTTAACATTAGATAATTGGTGTATTAGATTTCATCCACTATTTTCTAAGTTTGTTATGGAAGCTTAAAATTTATAGATATGTAGTAAAATTAATGTAAATTGGTACAAATAAAAATAAATGGCATGTGATATATGGCAGTAGCTATGTGTGTGTATGAAAAATAAAGGCAGGCAGGGCAAGTTTCTGGGTAGCATAAGCATGGAGCAATCCTAGGAATATGAAATTGGCCTAAATATACAAGCTTTCTTGAGATTCCACAGTTCCAGATGATTGATGATCTAATACAATTTTCTGGTTTTATTGATAAAGTAATAGAAACAAGAAGGGTTAAATGACTTTCTCCAAGTTGCACGTACATTAATGGCAGAGCTCGGTCTAGAATCCAAGTGTTCTGAGTCCTGTC
Organism: Macaca mulatta; assembly: GCF_049350105.2. NCBI lineage: Eukaryota > Metazoa > Chordata > Mammalia > Primates > Cercopithecidae > Macaca > Macaca mulatta. Next base: position 46,163,939 of record NC_133411.1, read on the forward strand.
CAGTGTTCTTCCTACATTGCCACAAATGAGTCCTTCATGTATAGCTCATGACTTGCATAAGGTAGGTAATTTTATGAGCTGTTCTTTACAGATTCCCTTTTATTTTATATTCTACTAGGTCTATCTATAGCAAAAGGCATTTAGAAGTGGTGTTAATATTAGCATGCCCAAAGTAACTCTGAGATGATATCATTTACTTCCATATGGGAATTTTCCAGTTAGTATCATCAAGCTTGAGATTCAAGTGGAAATTCGCTTTCAGGAATTTTTGCAATATAAAATTTATTATGTATTGACCTAGTTCTGTGTACCAAGCCAGGCTCAAAGTAGTAGTACAAGTATGTTGCTATTACACCCAAAAATAAGTTATCTAAAAGTTCTGCTGTTGTCTGTATTAACTACCTGATCTTTTGGATTAAAAGATTGATAGACAGTATTGTTTCTTTCTAACTATAGTTAGGAAAAAGGAAGTGTTCAAATGCATTTATTACAATCCAGATCATCTTATCTCTTCTTGACAACCTAGATAAATGGATTTATGACTAGCAAAATGGAACATTTTTAGTGCTGTCAGATATTTTGTAGAACCACATAAATTTTGTGGAGAAGTAGTTATATTTTTAGTAAGGGAATTATTTCCTCTGGAAAAAAGCACTGAACATGGAAGCATTAAAACAGGTGACAAGGAATGGAGGTCATTTATTGTACCCACCCTCTCTGTCCTATATAATCACTAAGCATTCCTAGGGGATAGAGTACAAATCTGGGTATTGGGAATTAGATTGTTGCTATTTTGATAATTCCACCTATATCAGTTATTTACAATATGTTATTTCTGCATCTGAAAAAACTGATTTTAATACTAAATAATTCAGAGATACAGAGTGAGAAGTTATTAATGCTTATTAAATATAGTATTTACAAGTCTTGAGTATTAATGTTTCACAATTTAAAATGGTAAGATGTCTGCAATGGAGAGATATTGGACATGGGGGAAGGAAACAAAACATTTAAGCAGGAACTGGCTTTAGTGGGTAATTGGGATCAGTATTGATCAGTATTGAACCTATACAATGGAAGAGTGACATAGCTTGAATGATATGATTTGGAGGATACAAAGGCCTCTTGAAGGAATAGTTGTTACTCTTCCATAATGTCTGGGGTCTCAGCTGGTAAAACTCAAATACTGGGAGTGATTCCATACCTAGGGGCTGGGATCATGTGGAGCCATCTTCACTCACAGGTCTGGCAATTGATACTGGCTGTTGGCTGGAATCTTGGCTGGGGCTACTTGACCAGAGAACATACAGGTATCCTCTTCATATGGCCTGGGCTTTTTTAGAGGATGGTGGTATTAGGGTAGTTGGACTTTTTACCTGGTGGCTTAAAACTCCAAAAGCCAATGTGTAAAAAGATCTAATGGGGGTCGCAAGCCGTTTTCTAACTTTGCCTCAGAAGTTTCATAGTATCTTCTCCATTGTAATCAATTGGTTGAAGCAATTATAAGCCCACCAAGATCCAAGAGAAGGGATATAGACCCCACTTCTTGATGGCAAGAATATCAAAGAATTTTGGATGCATGTTTAAACCAACATAAGCTACGTGGGTTGGAAGTCACCAAAATCAGAAAGGCACTGTCTGTGAAAATCACTGCCTGTGAAAGGAACTTATCTCTAACTAAACCACGGCTGCTGCTGGCAATCCAAGTGTTGTTCTAGAGATTTATCTGAAGTTCTGGCTCTTGTTTCAGGAAGCCCTTCTGAAACATTGATACCATTACATTAGCAGGGACGATAAGGACCCCCACCTCAGGCTCATTACAGGCTTTCTGTTACTTCCTAAAAGAGAGCAGCAAAAATTAGGGGCTTCCTGCAAGCTTACTTGCTTGTCATCACATCAATCTACTAAAATATTCAATGTCAAACTACTCAATTATCGATGTATGAAAAAATTTTTCAGGTGTAAACACTGCTTTTAGTACAATTTTAAGGACTCTCCTTCCTTAACGTAAGTCTTCTTATATAATGTGGTCTTCTAGGAGTACTATTTGTGCTTATATGTATACCAGTGCCTTCATGCTTGGCAGTAGGAGAAGAGAAGGGAAGTTGGGACGGAAGAGAGTAGTGATAAGAGAAGACATAAAGCTGTTTTTAGTTTTAAATTAAATCCACAAAGACTAAATTTAATGAAGGTGGTGGAGTGTTTGGAAACATCCCAGACGTAATGGTTTTTCAGAGGATGGTTTTCATATTCTTTATATTCAAGTTTACTTTTTCCTAATAATAAAAAATATAAAGGAGTCAAATATTTTTAGATGCCTACGGATTTTGAGAATCTTATCTCACTCCAGGTTTATTTCTGAACTCTTATTATTTTCACGTATATGAGGCAAATACAATTAAAATTTAAACGTAAAATATAGTGTTGCTGCTTTTGCTGTAGCACATAAAGTAAGCATAAATTAGTCTCAGTTACACAAACATACAAATAATCATCCATCCAGGAAAGTAATTTAAAACAAACTATAGTCAAACAACTGATACTTTTAACTTTTGATATAAAATATGAATTAGATTATAAAAAATCAAGAAAATATTATTACAAATGAGGTATATAAGTGTGTATCTGGAATGAAAATTTGTAGAACTAAAAAGCCACAAAATTCTTTTAGTCTTAGAAATAATAATCTTAAAATTCTTTTAGTAAATTACAAAGCTTTTCTTGTCAAAAAGTACTATAGTCTGATTAGGAATTACATTTTCTGTGATCTGTGACATAGACCTCTCCACATCTGCTAACTTTTCCTGAAATGCAAATGAGCAATGTTTATGAAAATAGCTTATTTTATTAATATTTGATGTTATAAAATTCATTATTTCTCAATTTCTTGAATTTGAACAAAAATATATGAAACAACACATCAGCATGGGATCATGGAATTTTCTGCTGCTAAAATATTTATTTAAGTAGTCATGTTCGCTGGGGATATGCTTTACTTTTAATCAGTGATAATCTGTGGATAGAGAAGTCAGAGTTAGGTGAGGATTCATTTCAAACTGTAGCCTCTAAAGGTTTGAAACTGTACCATCGCAGAGCTTGTCTGCAAGATTGAAAATCCTGCTGTTCTAAGCTTTTGATACCTGGTAACAGTATGTCACATTTCTGAGATGTTTTAGAAGAGGAAAAATGTTTTACGAGCCATTGCTTTTAACAAACCCTCATATATTAAAATCTAGATTTACATTACAGACAGATAGGGGTAATAGCTTTGTTAAGATATTCCAAACATTTTGCATGTTATTACAAGGCTTCAATGGACATGTGTACCTGAACAATTTTTCAGCCTCTCTCTTCAGCCAGAATTTGCTCCTGAGAGGCAAACTCATATCTCCAGACATCTCTACCTGAACATCCCAAATATGCTCATAATCAACATACCCCAAACTGCATTCATCAGCTTTTTGTCCTTTTCAATATTCCCAAACCAAGGTTTGGCACTACTACTTGCATAGTCTTTCATCTAGACACCTGGGAGTCATTTTTAACTTTCATTCTTCCCTTCCATATCCAGTCAGTCACCAAGTCTTGCAGATTCCTGAAGATGTTTCCAACCCGCCATTCATTACTTCCCTTACCAATACTTACCTTATTTCAGATCCCCATCATGGCTCCCCTGGACAATTCCAGGGGTCTTCTAAGGTTCCTTACTGACAGTCATTACCCTCTAGTCAGCCTTCAAAATGCAATCAGAAAGATCCTTCTGGCATACAAACTTTTTCCGTCTGAATGAAATCCATGCTTCTAACCAAGCCATGCAAGACTTCTTGTTTTCTTTCTAGCCTGAAGTCTTGTCATTCTTTACCTCCTGTGATTTAGCAATCATGATGGAGTTGACTCTCACTAAATGCACCAAATTAGCTTTTAGCTTCTTTTCTTTTATGTTTGCTTGTTTGTTTACCCGCATAGAAAATTCGTTCAAGGCATAGCTTCAGTTTTCCTTGATCTGTGAACCTTTCCCTGGCTCTTCCACATAAATTGAGACTCTCCTCCTATTTATCCCATTATTTACTCACTGTATTGTACTTCATTTTTCCTAGGTTCCTTGAGAGTATGGATTGTGTTTGTTCTTTGTTCAATTGGTAGCACATTTATAAAATGCCTGGTACATAGTAGTGCTCAATAAATATCTGGCTAATGAATTAATATATCCCCTCAATTAGAACACTAGACACAAACAATTAAAATATACTTTACAGTGCAATAATTCAAACTCTGGAGTTACAAATATATTGAGTCTCCTACTGGCTTCACTCATAATCAGTAAAAATATTTTTAAAACGTAATTTTGTCTGATTTAAATATATTGATCTTCTGGGGGAAAATGCAGTTTGGAATTATAGCAGATTATCACATAGTTGCAGGAAATCATAAACATCAGCACATTTATTATCTTTACTGTCTATTGTGTGTCTTTTCCCCCTACAATCAGCAGAATGCTTTGTATATCATATTTGTTCTCTCTTGCAAGGCACTGTGTGTGGGTGTTCTGATGTGTAATTTGCCCATGCAAGAAGAAAAATGACTGCTAGAGGAAAATGTAGGCGGTATCTGTTCTTACCTTTGGAAAAAAAAAATTTGTTATATAACTGGTCCCAAACTCTGAAAAAATTTTCTATCTTAAGGCTTTTTTTTTTTTCCCTTCACATGATTGTGACTGCAATTGATATAAGACTTCTAGAATCCTCTTCATTCATTCAGTGTTTATTGAACATTTAGTACTTGCCAGATATTGTCCTGGATGATGGCATTAGCAAAATGAATAAGACAGAATCCCTGTCCACACCATGATTGTAGCCTAGGAAGAAAGGCCAGTGAGGAGACAATACAATAATAGATATTATAGTATTATAGTAGATAGCCTGAACAAAGCTAAACTATTACCTGGCCCATCTCAATAGTATATTGTCTCACAGGGTGTGGCATGCAGGAGGAATTCAATCCAAAAGTGAAAATCAATTTTTCTGTATTTTCTTCAAAAATACCAACAATGATTAGTGCATGATGCACTGCAAAATATCCTAAAAATCTGCTGTGCACACCCACCTCCCATAGTCAGTCATCACAGTAAGGGCCCTGCCTGGGATCTTGCACCTAGTTATTAGTTTATTTGCCCCCTCCCCCTTTCTCATTAATTGTCTCTCCCTCTCCAAAACTTTCTAAGAAAATTCAGACCACTCTTGATCTTTTGTATTTCTCCTTTTCCTCCTTCTTTTCCAAATCTTTTCCCCCCGCAACCATAGAATTTGCCTGTCTTCATGTAAGTAATATAGTTTTGTGGGGGTTTTGTTGGCTCTACCATTTCATACCTACCTATGTCAAAATCCTGACTAGTAAAATGACCAATATAATGAATTACTCAAAGTCAAGCAAGCATAGGGAAGTGAAGGAAACTTTGAATATTTATGCATTATTATTTTCCCCATCCTACTAAGACATTCTGACAGCCTATCATATCTTCCTTCCAAAACTGGGATTCAATGAGTAAATATAACACTTTCCAGTTGACACAAAGTAAGGAGGAACCATAAGTATTAAGCTCTCAGCTGGGTGCAGTGGCTGATGCCTGTAATCCCAGCACTTTGGAAGGCTGAGGTGGGTGGATCACCTGAGGTCAGGAGTTCGAGACCATCCTGGCCAACATGGCGAAACCCCATCTCTACTAAAAATACAAAAATTAGCCAGTGTGGTGGTGCCCACCTGTAATCCCAGCTACTCGAGAGGCTGAGACAGGAGAATTGCTTGAACTCAGGAGGCAGAGGTTGCAGTGAGCCAAGATTGTGACACTGCACTCCAGCCTGGGCAACAGAGCAAAACTCCATCTCAAAGAAACAAAAATTTTTTTAAACTCTCTAGACCTAAATATGCTTATGAAAAACACATTTTGCTGCTAAAAAAGGAATGGAACAATAACAAAAATAGAGAATTCTAGATAACTTGTTAGGACAATTTGTCTTGGGAAATTCTGAAATGAAAACCTTTAGTCCTTGACTAATGAGATTTCCATCTTTGGAAAACATACCAAATTCAAAATAGGCTGGAGTCAAGTTGTGATGTGCATTTGGGTCAGTATGAGAGTCTTCTGCTGATAATTTGCTCCTCTCCTAAACATGGAAACATTTTATTAAGTCTATCCAAAGGATTTTTGCAATTTTCTAGTCCAATCTCTTCCACAAAGTATTTGATAAACAGCCATTGGCCCTCTTCAGGGTCAATCTGGAGGAGTGGGGAAAGGTGGGAAGTATACGGGAGGGTTTCCCATGAAGAAAGCATCTGACCTATGTCTTAGACACAAAGTAGGGTGCCAGTAGATGGAGAAAGGAAGGAAGGACATCCCTGGTTAGTTGAATAGCATGATATATTGAGAGAGATGATTGAAACATATACTGTGTTTGCTGAAAATCCAGTAATTTTATATTGTGGGGACAAAACATTTAGGAAAAGATATAATGGGGGATAAAGACTGGACATATATTTTGGGAAAATGGTGAATTTTCTAGAGGCCACCACAAGGAGTTTGAAGTTTATTCTGAAAGCAATGAAGAGTTCAATCCACCTAATAATGGGAAGCCTCCCACTATTCTTGAAGTTTAAATAAAATTTTCTTTCCTCTGGAGACAGATGAATGAATGAATGACTAAAGGAATCACTGCCACAAGTTTATTTTTTTAACACAAAAATAATTTTATTATTTATTGTTTCCATTTTGCACACTGCTTGGGAAAAGGATCCAGGATGAAATGGCCTCTGGAGTCCAGAGGCCCCTTGTGCTGGAGGATGAGTCTTTCAAAGAGGTATTCATCCAATCTGCCTGTGAAGAAGGCTGGCCAAGTGGTCATCCAAAAGTGGCCTACACCCTCCAGGGTGACATCTTTCCAGTGGAATTAGAAGCCCAGAGAAAGGTGTAAGAGACCCGCAGATGCTGGGGACCTGGTGGTTAACAGTAATGACCTACACCCTGAGTCAGAGTAATGTGTTGGATGTGGTGCTCATGGTTGGTTGGTAACAAGGAACTGATACATATAAACACACACCCCATAGCCTCATGAAAACAACAGCAACAAAAATTAAAAGGCATTAACTAATCCTGAAAGCTAGGGCTTAGATGCGAAGATGGTCCTGGAGATTGCTACTGGAGAGGAGATTGAAGGGTGGTTAGAGCTGGAGGGGCAGAGTCCCCAGAGTCTGTGACATGCCAACACTGTTGAAACAAACAGTGGATCCATGGGACCAGTGCAAACCCTGTGCCTTTGCACACTTTTTTATGTGCACATAACCAAGGATGCCTTCAAGATCATGACCCAATCATTAATCAAGAAAAAGGGATACATAAAGTAAGAGCATGATGGTGCTCATCCTATTGGAGACTTCTCCCTTGGTTGCCACAGTCATTGACTAAGAACTTCATGGGAATAAATGTTCCAATAGCGGAGACTTCCATCACTAGCAGAACCCTCAGCTCATTATTTATTTCACTGCATATTTCACTTGATTACTTGAAAGGATATATTTATATGACTACATTTAAAGATAAACTACACTGGGGCAGACATCTCATAATAACAACAGAGATTTTTTTTCTAATTCACATATATTATTTCTGGTCTTTCCAGATATAAAATAGAATAATTATGGCAAGGATAATTGCCACAACTTTAAAGAAAAGGAAACTGAATTGAAGAGGGGTTAAATGATTTGCTTAAGGCCACATAATAAGGGGAACCCTAGGACACAAACCCAGATGTTTCCAGTTCTAACGTTTTTTCTAAAATGTTACAATAAATCCTAAATATATTTTGATTAAAATATATATAAATAAAATAAATGCATTTTGATTAAACATTATAAATGTATATTTTGACAAAATGTGGTCCATGAGAACAGTGAAAGAATGCTGTGCACAGTATGCAAATACATATTTTTCTTCCAAATCTATATTGATACATCAGTCAAATGCATGTAGGAGACAAAGCAACTTATAATGTTAAACACAGCTAGTGTGGAAAGACTACCTAAAAATGCTGGGAAAATTATTATTTTACTAGGAAACATACTTTCCACCTCTATTTGTCTTTGGAGACATAGCACAAGAAATTTTGTGAAGCAAAAGATGCAGACACATTTTAAGGAAGCCAAAAGAGTGCTAGGGAAGAAAAATGCCCAAGGAAATATTAATAAAACAAATGTATTTAATCTCTGAGTGGTTATTTAAATGGAACTTTTCTTCTACTTTGAAGCTTAATAACAGTTTATTGTTTTAAAAAATATATATCTTGATTATGCATAATGGCAGGGTATATATCTTTGTTCAATTTCCCTCACTATATTCTGGTGGTTAAATCACCCCCATATTCTTTCCAATAGTATTTCTTGGTTCAAGTCCCCTTTCCCCCACAAACAGGGACATTCATAGTGCTATGCATGTAAGAGGTACGCATGAAATATGTGCTACTTATCTGAAGACTGACTTAGCTTTATTATCCTGGCAGCAACTATATATGTCATGAAATAGACAGAGAGGAGAAGTAGCAAAGAAACTCCCAGATAATAAATAGACCTCATAATTAGGCACTGAATAGTTGAGAAATATTTGAAATTAAATATAGTGCCTACAAATATTAAGCTAATTAGTCATGTATTTTTATAACATCCACAATTGTTAACCACAGGCTGAAATAAGTGCTCTATGTTATCATCTTCTCATTTTAAGATTAATCTTTCCTTTTTCTTCCTTTTTTTTCTTCAACACAGTATAAAGTCTTTATAGAAGATGGGGGTAATAATAGAACTTACTTTTTGGTGTAATTTTGAAAATGAAGTGAGATGATCCATTTAAAGATCATACCATGTTGATAGCAATGTCAGCGTATTTTGTGGTAGATTGTTCATATTGGATCCTTATCTTTACCAGGCACTGGCCTAAGTGCCTTACCTAAATTATCTCTTTTTATCTTGACATACTTATTTTGGATAGGGTTCATGATCACAGAGCTAGTTAATGGTAATGACAATATTTGATCCTACTTAGTCTCATTTTAATTTCTTAATTCTTTGTCACCACACCATAGTGCTTCTTAGTTTGGACATCTGTGACTTGTTCTACTTTCTCTTTGTAAGCAGCAAGTTCAGCTCTGCTGTGTTTTATAACACGATTTTCAGATGTAGCAAAAACTTAGATCCTTTGAATAACTTGAGTGAAGTCCTCCAGCAATAAATCATCAATGCAAATATTTCAGGTTAATATTGAAATTTGATATGGTTTGGCTCTGCATCCCCACCCAAATCTCATCTTAAACTGTAATCCCCATGTGTCAAGGGAGGGACCTGGTGGGAGGTGATTTGATCATGGGGGTGATTTCCCCCATGCTGTTCTTGTAACAGTGAGTGAGTTCTCATGAGAGCTGATGGTTTAAAAGTGTTTGGCAGTACCCCTACTCCCTTTTGTCACCTTGTGAAGAAGGTGCTTGCTTCCCCTTTGTGTTCTGCCATGACTGTGAGTTTCCAGAGGTCTCCCCAGCCATGTGGAACTGTGAGTCAGTTAAACCTCTTTCCTTTATAAATTTCCTAGTCTCAAGTAGATCTTTATAGCAGTGTGAAAATGGACTAGTACAGAAAATTCGTGCTGGGAGTTTGGGGCACTGCCATGAAAATATCTGAAAATGTAGAAGTGACTTTGGAACTGGGTAATGGGTAGAGATTGGAACAGTTTGAAGGACTCAGACGAACACAGAAAAATGTGGGAAGGTTTGGAACTTCCTAGAGACTGGTTGAATGGTTTTGACCAAAGTGCTGATAGTGATATGAACAATAAAGTCTAGACTGAGGTGGTCTCAGATGGAGATGAGGAACTTACTGGGAACTGGAGCAAATGTCACTCTTGCTATGCTTAAGCAAAGAGACTGGCAGCATTTTGCTGCTGCTCTAGAGATCTGTGGAACGTTGAACATGAGAGAGATGATTTAGGGTATCTGGCAGAAGAAATTTCTAAGCATTGCATTCAAGATGTGACCTGGTTGTTTCTAAAAGCATATGGTCACATGCACTGACAAAGAGATGATCTGAAATTGGAACTTATATCTAGAAGGGAAGTAGAGCATAAAAGTTTGGAAAATTTGCAGCAGACCATGTGGTATAACATAAAAACCCATTTTCTGGGGAGAAATTCAATCTGGCTGCAGACATTTGCATAAGTAATGAGGTGTTGAATGGAAACCACTAAGACAATGGGGAAAATGTCTCCAGGGCATTTCAGAGACCTTCACACAGCCCCTCTCATAACAGGCTTGGAGGTCTAGGAAGGAAAAATGGTTTCCTGGGCCAGGGCCAGGCTCAGGGCCCTGCTGCTCTGTGCAGCTTTGGGACATTGTGTCCTGCATCCCAGCCACTCCACCTCTTGGCCATGACTTAAGGGGGCCAAGGTATAGCTTGGGCTGTTGCTTCAGAGGATGCAAGCCCCAAGCCTTGGTGGCTTTCATACGGTATTGTGCCTGTAGGTGTGCAGAAGACAAGAGTTGAGCTTTTGGAACCTTTCCCTCAATTTCAGAGGATGTATGGAAACACCTGGATGTCCAGGCAGATGTCTACTGCATGGGAGGCACCTACATGGAGAACTTCTACTATGGCAATGCATAAGGGAAATGTGGGATTGGAGTCCCCACACAAAGTCCCCACTGGGGCACTGCCTAGTGGAGCTGTGAAAAGAGGACCACTGTCCTCCAGACCCTTGAAATGCAGATCCACCAACAGCCTGCTTCGGGCACCTGGAAAAGCTGCCAGCACTCAAGGCCAGCCAATGAAAGCAGCTGCAGGGGCTGTACCCCGTAAAGCCACAGGAGTGGAGCTGCCCAAGTCCTTGAGAGACCACCCCTTCCTTGCATCATCATGCCTTGAATGTGAGACATGGAGTCAAAGGAGATCATTTCAGAACTTTAATATTTAATGACTGCCCTACTGGGTTTTGGACTTGCATGGGGCCTATATCCCCTTTTATTGGCCCATTTCTCCCATTTGTAATGGGAGACTTTACCTAATTTTTGTACCTTTATTGTATCTTGGAAGTAACTTACTTGCTTTTGATTTTATATGCTCATAGGTGGAAAGGGACTTGCCTTGTCTCAGATGAGACTTTGGACTTAGACTTTTGTGTTAATGCTGGAATGAGTTTAGACTTTGGGGGACTGTTGGAAGGCATAATTGTATTCTGAAATGTGAGAAAGATATGAGATTTGGGAGGGGCCACAGGTGGAATGATATGGTTTGCCTGTGTCCCCAACTAAATGTCATCTTAAATTATAATCCTCATGCGTCGAGGGAAAGTCCTGGTGGGCGGTGATTAGATCATAGGGGCAGTTTCCCCTATGCTGTTCTCATGATAATGAGTGAGTTCTCAAGATCTGATGGTTTAAAAGTGTTTGGCAGATCCCCACCACCTCTTCTGCTGCCTTGTAAAGAAGGTACTTTCTTCCCTTTTGCCTTCCACCATGATTGTAAGTTTCCTGAGGCCTCCCTGGCCTTTTTTCTTTATAAATTACCGAGTCTGAAGTAGTTCTTTATAGCAGTGTGAAAATGGACAAATACAAAAATCACTGAAATACCTCCAAATTTAATATGGAATTATGTTTACATTTAAGTTATCAATATCAAAAACTCTATCAGTTGTCAATAAATATAATTGGGAATGTCCTAGAAGTAAATGGTTACCCCTTTTCCTTCATTGCTGCAATAAAAAACATTGTTCTGGTGGAACATTTCACAAAATTACCAATGTTTTGAAGGAAAGAAACATAGAATCCCTTGGATTTTACTAATATATACAGTTCTCATAATATACTACTTATTTACCATGCTAGAGAGATAGCAACCATAAAAACAGCTGCAATTAAAATGTCACTAAAGCTTTTATACAAATGGTAGATTATTAAAAACAAAATGTTATACCGATAATTTAAGGAACAATATTAGGTTTCTATATTTTTCCCTTTAAAGGCTGTAGGTTTATGCTTGACTAATCCTTTTGACAATATCCCTGGCAATAATATTTTTTTGAAGTAGTTGGTATTCAGTATTTGTAATTCCATGTTTCCCAACATTCTGTTTTTCCGTGTTTATTTAAATAAAAAAAACTATAAAACAGGACAAGAAAATAGAAGAAATATAAAATCTATCACAGTTTAAGTAGTGTACCTGTGTCAAAGTAAAGGGTTATGTTTAAGGAGATAACTCTCTCATTCAGAGGACTACTGTAATTTAAAGAGAGTATTTTATTCTACTGAAAGTCATGTGGATTATATAAATTTTGCATCCTGCAACTAGCACCGAATCCCAGCTGTTAGCATAATATTTAGCTGATATTCTAACCCTATTAACACCTAGGAGGATCTCAAAAAATATTTGTTGAATGGATAAATTCTGGCTACTTAACAGAAACACTGTAGATGTGTGAGAGAGACTAAGAGTGAATGTGTGTGTGTGTAAGTGTATGTGTATGTGTGATTTTTAGATGGTAAAGACTAATTCATACACCATCAAATGAAAAAATAAGGTTTTTAAAAAAGGCTTCAGTGGCAAAGGCTTTGAAAGTAAAAGGTTATAAGCAATTTAGAATCCAAACTTGAGTATAAATGATAAATGTGAATGATAAGTTCATACAGTGTAACTGTCTTTAGATGCCCTCTATTTGGATACTTCATTTTGTAGACATCGTTGCCTCAAGATATTTGTTGAAGTATGAATTTGCCGGATAAAATTTAATGTAAATTTTTTTTAAAGTAACAATGTGCAATTACATTGTTTAAACAAGTTTGAATTAGGAAATATGTTATACAAGGATACATATTTTCTCTCAAGACTTCACATATCTGACAATTTTGCGATTTCTGTAGAAAACATCATCTTGCATGAGGAGAGAGGGCATTTTAAACTGCATAGGCAATTCCATCTAGTTATAAATAGGTTGTGTTTTAGAAGTTCATTTGAAAGTTAATTTTTTGGAAGTTATAACCTATTTTCCTGTGGAAGCAATGTGAGAAATAGGACTTGGATTCCCAGGATGCCAGATGGTGTCATGGCTTGTCCAAGCAATTTAATGTAAAAGCTAGTGCTCTGGAGGAAGAAAGATCAGGACTCACATTCCAGCTCTCTCAATGTTAGTGTCCTTCACTATAAAACTGCTAATTATAGCACACACTTTATTGCATCTACGTGGATTAAATGAGGTAATGTATTATTAAGTAAACTGCAATATTACTCAATTTTTTCAAGGAAGCCATTGTTATCTACGATTGTCACAAATTCTGTTAAAATCCACCTTCCCATTCTACTTTTAATATCTTTATTGTATCCTTTCCGTTTGGGGACCCAGACATTGATAGTGTTTAAAAATTATCCACAAAATTCTCTGCTGTGCCAGGGAAGACTTCATGCCTTTCCTCATGTTCTTTTCTCAGCTGGAAATGAATCCATCTACTTTTTTGCATTCAGGTCCCAGCTCAAATACTTCCTGGAAAGACATTTTTCCTGTATAGAGTCAGAACCATTAAGAAAAACTCAAATGTTAGAGAAGTACTAAATGCTAAGCAGAACTAGCTTTACAACTTAAAAAGGATTTTAGATTTGTTGCCTTTGCCTGCTTTTAGGGGTGGGTGAGGCAGGTAGTCAGTGTAACAGAGGATCCTGGATTAGTAAAGTATCTAAACACAGAAGAACAAAGTTACATGGAAATCCAGCTGAAGCTATGTGATGCGTAGAAATAAGCCATATATGGACAGACACATACTCCAGTTCATTGTTATAATCCTGCCATCGGGTACAGGGCTAGCTGTTCATTAACTGAATTGGTTACTTGTTTAAACAGGAGAGACGGAAGGATGAAGGGAGAATATGGAAAACTAAGTTGTATGGAAATCCAGAAGTCTGTATTAAACTATACTCACTGAAATAAAATGTCACCAAAGGTAATGATTCTACATAAAGTAAAACTACCTGCTTGGTGCCTCTGTTTTATTCTCTGACCTGTGTTCATCTTTTACCTGTTTGTTTTTGACCTAAACAGAAACACGTGTGTAAGACAGGCTGAAGAAATAAAACTACATAGAATTTATGCAGCCTCAGAATAAAGCATGTACACATAAATAATATTTTAATAATTATGTTATATGTTACATTAATAAAGTATTATAAATTAATACATTATATTAATATATTGATAACTAATAATATAAGAATATATGAAATAATGACGTAAAAATGGGGAACTATCAATAAATATTGAAAAGCTGGCTGAACTGCATTAGAGACAATTTAAAATAAAACAAGTTATTAAAGAAAGATACTGTGGAAAGTGAGCTGTACTGGCAAGATTGTTGAATTTTTCAGATTTCTTATGTCTGTTACCCTATATTTGCATGAGTATATACTACATATACCTGTTCCATGCATATTTTCTTGACTTTTCAGTTATTCTCATTTTCATTAACAATTTTGCTGTTTTTGTTAAAATAACACATACTATTAACAATTAAAAGCATAGCAAAAATTACTCCTAATATCACTCCTCAAAGCTAACCACTCAATAGTTGGAAAATTTTCTTCTCATTCTCTCTCTCTCTCTCATATCGTATCCTCACATACTGCTTTTTAACTTCTTTTCACTCAAAATATGTTTCAATACTTATAAATCATTATAGACATCGTTACTGTCATGGCAACAAAGTATTCCGCTGGGTATATGTAAGATAATTTACAGGACAAGCTGCCCATTTCTAAATTGGAAGGTTGCTTCCAATTTTTCTTCAGTATACATTTATTAATCTTTTAAAAACAAGTGCTTTCGTTATGCCAACGGTAAACCCAGCTTAACAGTAACGGAAGATTGAGTAGTCACCCTTTTTCTAAACCAAAAAGATTAAGCTTCTGAAGGGTATTTATGTTCAGTGGTACTAATGATTAAAAACAAATTAATGAACTAAATTCAAGCCTAGAAACCTCTAAGCTTTCTGATTAGAGTAGAAAAAACACAGCGGTTTATAGTTTAATCAAGAAAATAATGAGGAAATGGAGGGATTATCACTTAGACCTAGAACTATTAATTTATCTAACTTGTGAAAATGTGTGTGTGCATGTGTGTGTGTGTGTGTGTGTGTGTGTGTGTGTGTGTGTGTATTCAGCTTTCTGGAAAGATGAAACAATAAAACATCATATGAAAAGCTGAAACAATGAACATAGAGCAAAGTATTGCCTGTATCTTTGAAAATCTGAAATCCTATTATGGAGAAAAATATTAGAGAGCATCTGGCTTGCTTGGTTATTTCTCAGTGTATTAATAACAGTACTAAAATAAAACCTTAGAAACTCCATGATAGAAATTAGGTCACAACAAACTTGTTTAAATGAGACATTAATGCAGATACTTCAGGGAGGACTAACTAATGCTTGTGTTTTAAGACATTTTAAAGATAAGGGTTTGGCCGGGCACAGTGGCTCACGCCTGTAATCCCAGCACTTGGGGAGGCCAAGGCGGGCGGATCACGAGGTCAGGAAATCAAGACTATCCTGGCTAACACGGTGACACCCCGTCTCTACCAAAAAAAAAAAAAAAAAAGCTAGGCATGGCAGCTACTCGGGGAGGCTGAGGCAAGGAGAATGGCGTGAACTCAGGAGGTGGAGCTTGCTGTGAGCTGAGATGGCACCACTGCACTCCAGCCTGGGCAACAGAGCGAGACTCCGTCTCAAAAAAAAAAAAGGGCTTGCTTTCATAAAACTATATTTTCTCGGCTGGGTGAGGTGGCTCACACCTGCAATCCCAGCACTTTGGGAGGCTGAGGTGGGCAGATCACCTGAGGTCAGGAGTTTGAGATCAGCCTGGCCAACATGGCAAAACCCTGTCTCTACTAAAAAATGCAAAAATTAGCCAGGCATGGTGGTGCGCACCTGTAACCCCAGCTACTCAGGAGGGTGAGGTAGGAGAATTGCTTGAACTCAGGAGGTAGAGGTTGCAGCAGGCCGAAATCATGCCACTAGAGTTTGCAGTGAGCCGAGATCATGCCACTGTACTCCAGGCTGAGCGACAGAGCAAGACCCTGTCCCAAAACAAAACAAACAAACAAAAGCAAAACCAACAACAACAACAAAACACTATTTTTCTCAAGTATATGCTCCACTGAATTTTTGTTCAGAAATATTTTTTAGTCCAAGAAGATTGTCTGTGTATCAGTGTAGTTGGATATGAACACTGTCAGTATAGCAGTGTAGTTGGGTATGAATATTTGCAGGTAACTCTAGAATGCCAGATGTCAAATCTAATTGACATGACTCAGTTTGATTCATTCTCAAAATATTCTGAATCACTTAAATAAGAAAGAGGAAAACAAAAGAGTGAACAAAAAATGAAAATCAAATCTTGACAAGAACTACGATAACAAGTACAGTCAGAGCAATTTTTCCTGGTCTTAAAATGAGAGGCAATGGTAAGCCACATTTATTTTTTGCTCTAATTTGCAATTCCTCATTTAAGAAATAATTTCACATTTCATTTCAAATCATCGTTACAAATATTCATATCTCTTTTGTGGCAATTTTGAATAGAGTAGGGTGGTGGGGGGGTGAGACAATAGCCTTAACTGAATATTAAAAACTACAATGTTTTTATCATAAGGCTTTTCAATTTCAAAATACTAGGTAAACATGTTTACCCTTATAACTTTCGTAGCTCAATGTATGTAGTTATAGAATACGAAAATTCCAGCCACGTGCGGTGGCTCATGACTGTAATCCCAGCACTTTGGGAGGCCGAGGTGGGTGGATCACTTGGGGTCAGGAGTTGGAGACCAGCCTGGCCAAAATGGTGAAACCTCGTCCCTACTAAAAACACAAAAATTAACTGGACATGGTGGCACTCATCTGTAATCCCAGCTACTCGGGAGTGCAGGAGAATTGCTTGAACTTGGAAGGTGGAGGTTTCAATGAACCGAGATCATGCCACTGCACTCCAGCCTGGGCAACAGAATGAGACTCCGTCTCAAAAAAAAAAAAAAAAAAAAAACAGAAAAAGAAAAAGAAAAAAGAAAAAAAAGAAAACTCTTTTGAGAAGAGGAGGGTCAGATACACACTAGCAGACTTAATTAAAACTCGTATTACCTTATTTTCCATTTTCCTAGCCCTCCAAATTATATTGACAATTCTGACTTTTCTTAGAAAGGAATTTTACATTTTTGGTAAATGTTACTTTTGTATTTTTCCTTAAGGGTAACTGTTACTAAAGGCTATTTTACACACACACACACATACACACACACACACACACACACACACACACAGAGGATTCTCAGAAGATAGTAGTTTATGGCTATACTCCAACTCTTCCATTCAGCACATGGCTTTCCCAAGGGGACAGTTCTACTTTATAATTATGCTGTTATGGGCAACTGCTTTAATCAGGTGCAGTGGAAATTTTTCTTCCTTTCATGATTGCTAAGCCAGCCACCCCCTCACGCATGCGGCTGCACACGTTTCTGTGAACATCAATTTGATTGTACACCTTCAGATGTAGTTCTTGCCCTTCATGTCTTTTCACGCTTGATGATCTTTGGTTTATTTCCTTTCTTCCTATGATTTCAAGTGCTATCTCTGTACGAAGCAAAGGTGCCCAATTCAAATTGCCAACCATATCTCTGTCCTGAATACTCAGATACATGTATTAATACCCAAATGTCCGTGAATATCTTAACTTCCATATCCAATGGACAGCTCACACTCAACATGTTAGAATCTTAGATATTATACACCTACAATATCTCCCCTCTCCTTTTGGTTTCACAATAACATGTCTCTTTTGCTATATCCTTATCTCAGCGAATGTCACCTTTATTTATGTAGTACCTAAAATTAATCTGAAGGCATAGCTCCATCTTCCTTGTCTCTTACAGCCAAATAATTCACCCTTCTTAACATCTTTGGGATCTTTTTATTTCCCTATATCATAGAAGTACAACAGAACCTCATAGAATTTTGCTTACTTTACTGCCATAACCTCTAAAACACTCATTTCCTTACAGCGCAGCTCTTTTCCAATTTATTTTCATACTCTACTCATCCACAGTGGTCTTTCTAACACACAAACCTTAGATTCTAAATTTAGCTAACATTCTTCTGATTCAGTAAGTTCCTTGAGTTTACCACATTTGATTCAACTTTGTATCTCTAATTTCTAGACGAATCCAGGATACAAGGATGATTTACTAATTCATTCTCTTATTCATTCATTCTCTTTCTATTGAACACCTTCTGTGATCCAGGAACCATGACTCATGCTAGGTATACAGATGTAAATAACACAGATGAAGCACCTGTTTTAAGAAAAGATCATGTGATATGACAGAAAGTAAGCAGAAGTGGCTATTTTACATAGTTTTATCAGAGAAGGGTGCTCTATAGACATAACTTTGGGGTTGGAATCTTAAGGGTGGGAAGGATGCAGTCTTGAAAAACGAAAAGGAGACAGTGTATCTGGAGCGCAGTGGGCTAGAGGGAGGTTGCAGAAGGTCAGAATGCCCAGATGGGAACAAGCTAGATTTCAGAGGCAGTCAATACACCTTCATTCCCTTCCTGGCTGAATGAATAAAATATCTAGGTGGGGAGGGTCTTCATTTTTTGACTTGGTCAGCTAACATAGCAGTCCTCAACCTTGTTGGCACCAGGGACCAGTTTCGTGGAAGACAATTTTTCCACGGACGGGTTTGCGGGGGATGGTTTTGAGGTGTAACTGTTCCACTTCAGATTATCAGGTATGAATTAGTAAGATTATCATAAGGAGAAACCCAGATTCCTCACATGGGCAGTTTACAATACGGTTTGTGCTTCTATGTCAATCTAATGCCTCATCTGATCTGATAGGCGGTCCTTACCTCCTGCTGTGCGGCTCAGTTCCTAACAGGCCAATGACAGGTACCAGTCAGTGGGTTGAGGACCTTTGAGCTAACAGACACAAGGAGAAGTACTTTCTGGTCATTTCAAGCTATTGCCTTTACATTTCCATGGGATACTGCAATCTGCTCTTTGTTTAAAAGTGGCCACTGGGGATTAGTGAGCTCCATTGTCCTTTGAACAGTTGGTTGGGAACCTGCAAGGCCAAAAATGAAAATGTCAGCAGTCCCGTGTGACAGTTAAAGTGGATCCATCCAATGATTTACTTCTCCAAGTCTTTTAAAAGCCTTAAGTGTAAACTCAGAAGCATGACTTCAGTGTGAATTAGCATCAGGGAAAAAACACATTCTTCCTTTGTTTTGATTCATTCTAAGGGGCCTGATTTCACATTAGAGCAAAAATGTCCTGATTTTTTTTAAAGCAGTACCAAGTTTAAATATGCTCTCTATTGTCTGCATAAACTTACAAAAGTGTTCCAAAATTCAAATACTTTCATTTATTAGCAGCATCTTGAACTCCTTCTTATAGGCAGAGGCAGGCCTATTCCTGATTTTTTTTTAAAGCAGTACCAAGTTTAAATATGCTCTCTATTGTCTGCATAAACTTACAAAAGTGTTCCAAAATTCAAATACTTTCATTTATTAGCAGCATCTTGAACTCCTTCTTATAGGCAGAGGCAGGCCTATTCCATTGGGATGAACAAGTCACTACAATGAAGACAGAATTGCAAACTGCTGTTGCATAGACAAATGTATTCATTTCCATAATGAAAATAATTAGTACCATGCTGCAGAGTATACTTAACCGAATTTGGTTAGACAAGTTTTAAGGTGAGTGAGAATGAGGTTCTATTTGAGAAATGAAGCCAAACAAATCATTTTTCTTGCCTCTAACCTATGGGAAGAACTTCAACTCCCCTGAGGTTTAGACTTATCAACCTATTTTCTTTAATGCAGTATTCTACAAATTTGTCTGGTGATAACAATTACCTAGGGTAAGACTTATGTTTTACATTCTATAGTTTCTCCTGAGATCACAAGCTGTCTAGGGGAAGGATTGGGGAAATTATATATTTAATTCCTTGAATTATTTTCATAATCTGAAAAATTGGGGACCCACAAGCCTTATGCAAATATTTAGAAATTCTGTAATCAATCCCTAAAAATTCTGAGGTTCATCAGTTTGAGAAACATTGATTTAAGAACCTAAACACTTAAGATAACAATAGGCTTAATTAGAGAAATTCAAGAAACAGCATTAATATACTTACCTCTTAAGAAAAGACAATGGAAATCCCTTTTTCATGGTGAATCTCTCCTTTTCATGTGAATTCCAATCTTTATGGTGTTTCATCATGAAGGTAAAGGACACATTCTAGCTGTATTTTTTGTTTTTTACTAATTCTTAGAGCCTATTAGTACCTAAGTCTTTTTAAAGTGAATTGTATAATAGGCCTTGGGCTTTATGCACGTAAGTTATTTCATTACTGCAATGTCTTGCTATACTGCCTTCCTAAAAGGGCAGTGTTTGTTTCTTATACTATCATCCTAACTTCATTTACTCTGCCACCACTCAATATATTATCTAATTTGATATTTGTAAAATGTTATAATACATAAGCTATTTTAAATTAAATTTAAAATGCTAAAAAAGAAATTAAAGAAATACTTTTAGAATGTCTTTAACATGCTAATTATTACTGAAAAAGGGTAGTTGTGCCTTTAAGCCTGTTAAAATTGGTTTAAGTCTCACTCGTACAGTAAATAGTAAAATTTAAAAAATTCTCAGAGAATTCACAAACTCCTAGGAAAATATGGTACAATCTTTGGTTTGAGAAACTAAATTTGAGCCCATAACCAAATATGATAGTGGATTTATTATTGCATAATTACTTTCAAACTTTTTATTATCTCATATCCTAATTTCCCATTCTAAAGAAACCCAAGTTGTCCTAATGAACGGGAACTAACATTTTGGAATACCTAATATATGTCAATATATACCTAATATATTTAGGTCTAGCTCCATATACATTATCACATAAGTTTGATAAAAAGATATTTCAATTAACTGATTATATTTTTTGTATTTGTCTCTGGGAGAGAGTCAAGTCACTGGAACATGTGAGTATGTGTGTAGTAGAACAACTTCTGGAGCACATATCATAGTTAGAAGTCCAACACCTTTGCCAGGCATAGTGGCTCATGCCTGTAATTCCAGCACTTTGAGAGGCCATAGCAGGTAGATCACTTGAGGTCAGAAGTTCGACACCAGCCTGACCAACATGGTGAAACCCCATCTCTACTAAAAATACAAAAATTAGCCAGTTGTGGTGGTGGGTACCTGTAATCCCAGCTGCTCAGGAGGCTGAGGCAGGAGGATCACTTGAACAATAGCAGTGAGACAAGATGGCGCCACTGCACTCCAGCCTGGGTGACAGAGCAAGACTCCATTTAAAAAAAAAAAAGTCCTAAACCTCAGTCTCCTTTGATTTTTACACCAAAAAGGAAGGATGATTGTTTATGTTCAAAATAAAGATTCTTTGGTTATGAAGTTCTTAAACATCAAAGAAAGCATCATATAGAATTTAATGGATTGCTCTGATCCCATGTATTGCTAAAAGATTTTCAGGGATAATTTTACTATTTCATTGCAGTCTTTAATTTTTCTATACATGGTTTTCATGTAGTTTAGATCTATCTATCTAGCTAGTTTTCTCTCCTGCTTTCTTTGTGTCCGCCTTTCCTTTCTCACTTTACAGTGTATTTTTCTTTTCAAGAGCACTGGTGATTTCTGAATCAGATATCTATATATTTCTGAGACTCCAGGAAGTCTAGGATATGGAAGAGGAGAACTGGAACTTTGACTGAAAAAATGCGGTTTTTAGGCTGTTATAAAGAATTAAGTTACGTACTAGTTAGTTGTCTCTCCAAACAAGGTTATGATTAATAATATTTAGCTTTCAATTTTTATATATGATATAAAAAGATGAATTGTTCTAGGCCATGCAGTATGTATTTTATAGCATACTCCTGATCTTAGCTCTGTCACTAAAAAAACACAAATGAATATATGTATAAATAAATATGAGCGCTAGATCCTTGAATAAGAATGAGATAAGAATGAGATATATATTTTCTCCCCTTTTGGCAATCTCTATCACAGAAATGGGACAAGTTGTCACCACATTTAGTTCATGGAAAGTTTGTTTTATTTTGAAAGTGCTACTCTAGTTTTGTTGTATGAAATAACAACAATTTGGATTCAATTAGTCTAGTACTTCAGAATAGATGTTCAACTGTTTCAACTATTTGGAAAAGTCACTCTAATATTTGTTATCCCAGAAAATCTTTGCATCCTATTAAAAACTAAAATATAGTTTGTCTGTCCTTTTATTATTACTATTTTCTTTTAAACTGCAAGATATGGTCATGACTATCTGGAAAACGCTCAGAAAATGAAAAATTATAGCTAATAATATTGCATTATTTCTCACACGGTTAAGAACTCACATGATACCAGGTGCCACAATTTTACAGAAAAAAAGGCCCCTAAAACAAATTTGAAAGAGCAGTTTCTCAAAGAGTGATTAAAAGAATAATACATTTAAAAAAATAATCGTGTAATGATAATTTTTAAATATAAAATTGATATTTAACAAATTCAGCTAAATCACAGTTCTATGAATAATTTACTTCCTATGTGAATTCATTAAACATATAACTCATTACTCATTTAGTCCTTGCTTAGCTAAGTTGACTAAATTCTCATGTAGCAAGACTAGAAATGGCTTTTTGTTATTTGGTAGTTTGGCATTTTGAAAAAAAAATTTCAAAGTAACACTTTTCATGCTATCCACTGGCCACTCTGTGTTGGATTTCAACTAAAAAATGACAAGATTTCCATACTTGACCTCTTTTTTTTTTTAAATGTCAGCTTTTGATTATTTACTCTAGCAACAAAATATCCAAAATCATAGGTAATTTAAAATACTTGAATATTTGGTTTTTGAATCTGCAGCTTCACTTTGTGAAGTTACTTCTCAGTTCTTCCCAGATCAGAAAATGCCACCTGTGGAGATCTGAATAAAAAAAGAAGAAAGTTGCACAGTTTCTCATTTTTAAAACATTTATTTTTTGTTATAGAAAATTTAGAAAATAGAAAAAGCAGAATTTAGAGAAAAAGTACTGTCACTTTTACCATCCAAATTCAGAAGCTTTTAATCTTCAGTACATGTTCTTCTAGCATATTATCTAAGTTTACCTTTAAAGACTTTTAGAGTTGGGTATAAGCAATATGAAACTCTGCTTTTCTTCCCAGTACACACCATATTTTCCCCATATTGTTATACATTTCTCACAGATATAATTTTAAATATCTGCAAAATATTTCATTGGGTTGATGTCCCACAATTCATTTAATCCTTCCTCTATGCTGGACAATGAAAGAACCTGTAATATGATATTATTTTTTAGTACAACTTTGCTATTCTATCATTGACTTGTTGCATTTCTCTATGACTCTATATGTTGTTCATGAGAGTTCAAGTCCCTGGGAAAATAGAACTATCAATAAATTTTAAAACGAGATTTTTCTCAAACAAAACCAAGTGGAATTATCGAGAGATGATAATGGAAATTGCTTATTCTTATTAGAGAGATAATACTAGATATAATTTAATTATTACCTTAAAGGTTGGTATATTGATAACCAATCTCAAAATCAGTGTCTTGAAAATTATGTATAAAGCAATGTAACCTTAAGTGAATGGCAAAAATTATATGTACACAGCAGATTACCTAATTTGAATTATATATGATTATATTTTATCTAAATGCTGGAGGTTGAATATTGTCATGTTGGGTATTAAACAAATCCCAGACAAAAATAATAGTGGGAACCAATTTCTGTACCTCATAGACTCTGTAATGTGTCCACAAAAGGATCAGACTGGGATGCAGTGGGGATGGACAGTAGACTGATGAATTGAATTTTCTTATGTGTCTCGGGGTGCTGAATCCAAGCGAAGTTACACTGTTATTTGTTGACATAATAGTTGGAAACAGAGAAAGTGCTATTGATCCTTTCATCAATAAATCATGTGTAGAAAAAGTAAGCTGCTGAACTGAGAGGGGAAGATTATGGTATCTCATTTCCAGCTTACCTCCGCAGGGAGAGCGGGATCATTCACTAAATATGTGCAAGGGAAGTTTCAATTCTGAGCTGACTTCCAACATTTTTTTCAGGGAAAATTTTATCTTATTATTTTATGTCTAATGACAAACAGCCTTTACTGTAACTCTTCCTTTTAATTTATCTTTCTCTTGTTCCTTCTCTTCTTCCACCAACTTCTTCTCTTCTTCCACCTTCTATGCCTCATTTTCCTTATCTTCTTCCCTTATTGAACATGACTTTCTTTGAGAGACTCCAATGAAAGTTTCTTAAAAATAAAACCCAGACCTTAAAAGGCAAAAACACCCTCAAAACCTCCACCTGTACCATTTTCCTTGACAATGGAGATTGAATGCATCTATATTACTCCATTCTCATGCTGCTAATAAAGACATACTTGAGACTGGGTAATTTATAAAGGAAAGAGGTTTAACTGACTCATAATTCCACATAGCTGGAGAAGTCTCATAGTCATGGTGGAAGGTGAATGAGGAGCAAAGTCACTTCTTACATGGTGGCAGGAAAGAGAGCTTCTGCAGGGGAACTCCCATTTATAAAACCATCAGATCTCCTGAGACTTACTCACTACATCAAGAACACTATGGGGAAACTGCTCACATGATTCCATTATCTCCCACTGGGTCCCTCCCATGACATGTGAGGATTATGGGAACTACAATTTAAGATGAGATTTGGGTGGGACAGAGTCAAACCATATTAACATCTAAGGCACGTCCTTTTGGGCAGAAGACTTCTGTCAGCACTGGGCCTCTGGTAGTATTAGGAGTTGCTAGGCCTGGCCAGTAGACAGAACTGCTATGGTGAGAGATCCAAGACTGATTTGAGCAGTAACCAAAAAGAAGAGGGATGGGCATTGCAGGTTGTTGAGGAGGATCAGCCTGCTTTGTAAATGCAGCAGGTGATTCAACCAAAAGTCACTGAGTGCTTGACACCATCTAAAGAATTCACTAAATGATGGGCCATAGTTTTTGACAAGTTAGCAAGGCACAGAGAAAGGGAATTTAGGAGCAGGTATTAGTAGAAGGAGTAAAAATCACGAGGACTAATGTTCAGCCTTAAGGCTCCTGCATACAGAGAAAGACAATGAGGAGTGAGGCAAGCACAAGTTTAGATGAAAATGCACTTATGGATATATTTATTGCCCAGTACTTTTGTGCAAATTATACCATAATTGCATAATTTTTTATTACCTATTTAGAGTTTTCAGAAGAATTTGATGACATATATATGTCATTATTTATGTCTAATTAACTATACTATCATTGCTTGGGACCCCAATATAATTAAAATGAAAATCTAATCAGAAATAAATGTGTGCACACTGACTTGGTAAAATATTTTTGTGTAAATGTAATAAACAAGTCAGAATTACCTCAGGATGTATTTTTGTTCCTCTTTACCAAAGTAATAAGAAACAAAATAAGCAGGTAGCAAGCTTCAGATAGATTCTTTTGTGTCATCAGTTAATTTCAAAATGTGATTATATCTGCAAGTGAAAATAAGTTAAATATCAGAGAGTGATTAGACTACATCTAGTTATACATCTTTTGGTTATCCAAGAATGAGCTGTGAAAGGTATGTTAATTGAATGATGCACTGAACATTTATTTTAGTACCACTCTAATGTGTGATTACAGATAATTACATCCCAAGACAAGTTGTCTTTTTGAAAAAAAACCAATCAAGTACCAACGCATCAATACGAACAGTATTGTACCCTTAGTCAAAATGAGCTGTTGCCTAAAGAAGATGGGTATTGGTAATCTCTAAAACATGTTTAGATGATCTTAAAGAATCTTACTTTGGTAACATACTTTATTTTACTCAATCATATACTGACTATAGCAAGGAATCTAAACGTTCTTGGGAGAATTGGTGTTAGGATGTGGAGGGCTAGAAAGAGCTGGATGTTTCTTACCATCATAGTTGACATACACTCTTCATTTTTTAGAATAGGAATTAGAATAGAATGTCACTGATATTTCAGACTAAGGATTTTACCATAATAGTGCTTAGTCCGTAATGAGAATTTTCTTCCTGCAGGATGTTCTCCTCTGTCCCTATCTTCAAAACAGAAGTAGATTCCTCTTAGTCTTCAAAAGTTAGTATTTTGTCATGGAGGAAAATAAAAACTATCAGTAGTCATCAAAAAGAGCAGCATTACATATCTGCACAGTTTTTGTTTTATGTCTGGGTTGAATAAAGAAAAGATCAAGCCAGGGTCTTTCCTTTAATAATTTATAACTTAATATAAGTCATCTTTTGATAGTGTAGCTACACCTGAAAATATTTTGTGCAGGTTGAAATGATTACTTATTGGGTGTAGAATTTTCAGTTACATGTCTACATAATTGAATTTATTAATTGTGCTCTTTAAATAATGTCATTAGTAATGTTTTGACTTCCTAATCTGTCCATTTTAAAAAATATAATTATACTTCCAATTATATTTGTGAATTCTATCAATTTTATTTATTAATTAATTTATTTACTTATTATATTTTAAGTTTTAGGGTACATGTGTACAACATGCAGGTTTGCTATATATGTATACATGTGTCATGTTGGTGTGCTGAACCCATTAACTCATCATTTACATTAGGTATATTTCCTAATGCTGTCTCTCCACCCTCCCCCCACCCCATGACAGACCCCAGTGTGTGATGTTCCCCTTCTTGTGTCCAAGTGATCACGTTGTTCAATTCGCACCTATGAGTGAGAACATGCAGTATTTGGTTTTCTGTTCTTGTGATAATTTGCTGAGCATGATGGTTTCCAGCAGCATCCATGTCCCTACAAAGGACATGAACTCATCCTTTTTTAGGGCTGCATAATATTCCATGGTGTATACGTGCCACATTTTCTTAATCCAGTCTGTCATTGATGGACATTTGGGTTGGTTCCAAGTCTTTGCTATTGTGAATACTGCTGCAATAAACATATGTGTGCATGTGTCTTTATAGCAGCCTGATTTATAATCTTTTGGGTATATACCCAGTAATGAGATGGCAGGGTCAAATGGTATTTCTAGTTCTAGATCCTTGAGGAATCGCCACACTGTGTTCCACAATGGTTGAACTAGTTTACAGTCCCACAAACAGTGTAAAAGCATTCCTATTTCTCCACATCCTCTCCAGCACCTGTTGTTTCCTGACTTTTTACTGATCGCCATTCTAACTGGTGTGAGATGGTATCTCATTGTGGTTTTGATTTGCATTTCTCTGAGGGCCAGTGATGATGAGCATTTTTTCATGTGTCTGTTGGCTGCATAAATGTCTTCTTTTGAGAAGTGTCTGTTCATATCCTTTGCCCACTTTTTGATGGGGCTGTTTTTTTTTTCTTGTAAATTTGTTTGAGTTCTTTGTAGGTTCTGGATATTAGCCCTTTGTCAGATGAGTAGATTAATCACAAGCATTGTTATACACCAATAACAGACAAACAGAGAACCAAATCATGAGTGAACTGCCATTCACAATTGCTTCAAATAGAATAAAATACCTAGGAATCCAACTTGCAAGGGATGTGAAGGACCTCTTCAAGGAGAACTACAAATCACTGCTCAATGAAATAAAAGAGGACAAAAACAAATGGAAGAACATTCCATGCTCGTGGATAGGAAGAATCAATATCATGAAAATGTCCATACTGCCCAAGGTAATTTATAGATCAATGCCATCTCCATTAAGCTACCAATGACTTTTTTCACAGAATTGGAAAAAACTGCTTTAAAGTTCATATGGAACCAAAAAAGAGCCTGCATTTCCAAGATAATCCTAAGCCAAAAGAATAAAGCTGGAGGTGTCACGCTCCCTGACTTCAAACTATACTACAAGGCTACAGTAACCAAATCAGCATGGTACTGGTACCAAAACAGAGATATAGACCAATGAAACAGAACAGAGCCCTCAGAAATAATACCACACATCTACAACCATCTGATCTTTGACAAACCTGACAAAAACAAGAAATGGAGAAAGGATTCTCTATTTAATAAATGGTGTTGGGAAAACTGGCTAGCCATAAGTAGAGAGCTGAAACTGGATCCCTTCCTTAAACCTTATACAAAAATTAATTCAAGATGTATTAGAGACTTAAATGTTAGACCTAAAACCATAAAAACCCTAGAAGAAAACCTAGGCAATACCATTCAGGACTTAGGCATGGGCAAGGACTTCATGTCTAAAACACCAAAAGCAATGGCAACGCAAGCCAAAATTGTCAAATGGGATCTAATTAAACTAAAGAGCTACTGCACAGCAAAGGAAACTACCATCAGAGTGAACAGGCAACTTACAGAATGTGAGGAATTCTATCAATTTCTTGTAATTCCTTAATTGTTACTTTATGTATTTTGAGGCAATGCTTTCATGTGTTTACATGTAAATGATTATTTTCTTTCCTAAGTGTTCTTTTATTATTTTCATTATATTGATGTCCTCTTTATTAATAACTTTTGCTTATAATTCAATTTTTATTATTCTTTATTATTGGTTACTGGTTATTATAGTCCTGGAGAATCTTTGTCAATCTCTTCATGTTTAATTTTCCCATGTCATTTTTAGGGTGTGTTTTTTGAAGCCAGCATCTAGCTAGATTATGTTTGCTTATTGTGGTTACTGTTTTTTGTTTGTTTGTTTGTTTGTTTGTTTGTTTTTTTAGTGTACATCATTTTGTTTTATGTTTTTACTTTATTCTTTCTTTCCTAGGATTACTGTTAGATGTATGCTAGAACTTCTTCTTAAGGCATTGTTTTTGACTTGTTTTTTAAGGTTTCTATTTTATCTTTTTGGCCTATATTCTAGATGATTTTTTTCCATATCGTCTTTGAGTTTACTAATTTTTTTTCCACAATACTTCAGATTGGAGTTTGTCTCATATTTATGTTCTCAATTTCAGTGAATTTATTTTATCATTTCTTAGGATTTCCAGTTTGTTCTTTAAATCTACCCATTCTTGCACCATTACTTAAAGCTGATTTTATAATTTCTTGTTCTGTTTTAATGAATGCTGTCTCTTAATTTTGCTCTGTAAGAATGCTAAACATACTTATTTTAAAAATAAAAATGTTTTCAGATTGCATATTTTTATCTTATTTAAAGTAAATTAATCAGCTTTTTTTTTTTTTTTTTTTTTTTTTTGAGAGGACTGCACTCTGTTACCCAGCTGGAGCACAGTGGCACGATCATAGCTCACTACAACATTGAGCTGCTGGGTTCAAGTGACAATCCCATCACAGCCTCTCCAGCCACTGAGACAACAGGAGGCGCCACCACCTCTAGCTAGTTTTTTAACTTTGTAGAGATGGGGGTCTTACTTGTTGCCCAGGCTTGTCTTGGGCTCTTGGCCTCAAGTGATTCTTCTGCCTCAACCTCCCAGAGTGTTAGGGTTGCAGGCATGAGCCACCACGACTAGCCCAGCTGTTTTTTTTAAATGTTGTTGGCTATCTATCTATCTATCTATCTATCTATTCATTTTTATTTATTTATTTTTTAAAGACCGAGTCTTGCTCTGTCACCAGTCTGGAGTGCTGTGGCTCCATCTCAGCTCACTGCAACCTCCGCCTCCTGGGTTCAAGCGATTCTCGCATATTTATTAATTATAGCTTGTATTAAATGGGAGATTTTATTTTTATCTCACATGCCTTTACCCACTTTTCACTGGTGGTTTTAAAATGGCCTCCACCCAAACACTTCAGAACTTCCAAATGATAGCTAAGTCTTATTTGTAACTCTGGACTCTGGTGTCTCAGTGATACTGAAGACATAGAAAATTTGGTCACTAAGCTAGTTTATAATATGGCCCACACCCTGGCCTGTAGACTATGTCTTCTTGCTTCTGCTTCTCTTGTTCACTAGAAGTAGGCAGAGTTTGGACACAGACTGGGAGACCTGCCCAAGCCTTGAGTACGATGAGAGTTGTCTTATTGACCAACCTGGCATGGGTCACTTCTTTATGGATAGTTTCTCTTATTCCTTGAGTTGGGAATTCCCAGCTGACTCTGTAGAAACCAATCTTGGCTGGCCTATGTTTATCGTTCTACTATGTTACTGTGCTAGAGATGATCATCTTATTCTATTTCTCAGTTATTTAATTCTTCATTTTTTTTTACATTTGTATTTTCCATTTGTTGTGTGTTAGAAGAAACAGATCTCAAAACACAGAGGTATAATGCGATATTGTCTACAGCTGCACTGTCCAATATGCAATCCATTAGACACGTAGCAATTTAAATTAAAATTATTCAAAATTAAATAACATTGAAAAATTAGTTTGTTAGTCTTATTAGTCACATTTAAAGTTCTCAATAGCCACTTGGGGTTATTAGCTACGTACAGATATATAACACTTTTATCTTCATAGACAGTTCTCTTGGGTAGCTCTAGTTCATGGTATGAAGTTAAATACTGAAAAGATGAAAGAATCTGCAGGTATTTAACCTTTTGTGAGGCTATTAGAAGCCCTGAAGCTCATTAAACTAATACATATAATAAGACATACAGAGACTATGTAGTAATTGGATTGTGAATCTATATGTTTTCTTTCCAACACGTCTGTAGTAGCCTACAGTGAATTTTCTCCTGAAATATAATCTTATAATTTTGTAGCCAGAACATCTGGGTGCCAATTCTAGCCCTTCCCCTCACTAACAATTTCATCACTGACCAGACACCTAACTTCTCTGAACTTCCACTGTCTCATTTGAAAATTAGGATGAGACGTTTTGCCAACTTTGTGTGATCCTTGAAAGGTAGTATGTTCTATTAAAGTGGTTTTTTGGATTAATTAAAAGGGTGCTTTTTTGTATTTAAAATTTTACATTAAAAATTTTTGCTTTCCATCATGTCTTCTCAAGTCGCATAATGTTTATGCTATTTCTATTTGAATATGAGAAATATTCATGTTTAGTTATTTTAATAGAGACTTCATTTTGAGTAAATGAGAAAAATGTAATAATTTCATTCCAAAACAGGTATGCCTATGATAACCTGGTTCTTTGGACTACAGAGTACTAATGAAGGTAATGGTAGTGATAATGATGGCATTCCACTGCAGAATCTCACAATTGCAGGCTTAGTGGATGAGGCATACGTATTTCCAAACCTCGGTCTAATCAATGTGAACCTATAGTTTTGTCGCAGTGTTTAGCACCCATCACACAATAAGTGATTCATTTTTATTAGATATAATAAGCCAAACTATGAAGCTAAAAGCTGAAGCCATCAAAAGGATTTGCCTCTATTAGTTGCATTCATTTTTATATCTTTATAAATGTACAGTTTTGTCCATCTTTTTTTTTATAAAACACCGTAACAGAACCATTTTTATCAAGACATTTACATTTTAAAATAATAAATTTGTTTATCATTCTGCTCTATGTCATCATCACAAACTATCTATATTCATTCCTGAATCATTTTATTTACTAGAAAAGACAATCCCTAATCGTGTAATAAAGTGTTAATTTTGAAAGAATGTAAGTAAATGATAATAATTTTAAAATGATGCTATTTATTCTACTTTAAAAATCTGCCTACTTCTACATATTTTTGATCATTAAAAACATTTATTTCTCCTGTATGAAATTGGAGCATGTATTATTCTAAGATTTATCATTTATAGATTACTTTTAATGAGATTTACTTACGTCTTTTTTTTTTTTTTTTTTTTTTTTGAGACGGAGTCTCGCTCTGTCTCCCAGGCTGGAGTGCAGTGGCCGGATCTCGGCTCGCTGCAAGCTCCGCCTCCCAGGTTTACGCCATTTTCCTGCCTTAGCCTCCCGAGTAGCTAGGGCTACAGGCGCCCGCCACCTCGCCCGGCAGTTTTTTTTGTATTTTTCAGTAGAGACGGGGTTTCACCGTGTTAGCCAATATGGTCTCAATCTCCTGACCTCACGATCCGCCTGTCTGGGCCTCCCAAAGTGCTGGGATTACAGGCTTGAGCCACCGCGCCCGGCCTACTTACGTCTTTATACTTATAATACATGGTGATTTGTTTATAGCAGTTGGTTCTTGTAAATATTACCCAATGGTGGTGGCATATTCTTTTTGCTTTCAGCTTTTTATGTTATTTCTGATTCTGAGCATAACTTTATTTTGAAAAATGAGTAGTAAAATGAAATTTTACTTGTAAAGTATCTTCTACAATTGGGAAAATTAAATGAAGAGGGCATCTACCAATGATGTTAATGTCATGGAAGGAAACAAACATATTTAAATATTTAAAGCAAAATAAAATATTTTATTTATATATTTATAAAGCATAGCAGAATCTTTTCACTTCTTACCATTTCTACTCTTTCATTTTTACTACCAGCTACCATTATCTCTGGCCTTGAGTGTTAGAATAGACTTTTGTCTATTCTTTCACTCCTGTGAAAAGCACTCTTTCAGGCACTGAGAATATCAACTTGGCAAGACTGGCATGACCTTTAATTATGAAGCTCAGAATATTTCATGGGATGAGTCCTGAAATATTCACACCTGAATTTGTAATAAGTTCCTAAGCTGATACATCTCTAGGCTATTTAACAGAAATATTTTGAAAAATATTTCTCTAGAGTGATGATTCGCAAACTTGCTAACCATACATCTCACTGAGGATCATTGCCAATCAGATTAGATCGCTAAGATTTAACCCTGACCTACTACTGGAAAACATATAGGAAAGGGTCTTGGGAATCTCCACTTTTAATTAGATCTTCAGATATCCTAATAATCGATAGAGTTTGGGAAACACTGCTCCAGAAACTGCAAGCAAGTCATAGCCGGCATGGATTAGGGCAGAGGAGCTCAGCTGAAAACAGTACCAAGGGTACCAAGAGGCTTCTTCCCCATTTTCAGAGGAGTAGCCCCTGGGACCTGGAACCTGCAAGGCCAAGTCTAGATACACAGCCTTAAAGTGGGAACAGCTGATAAACCAGAAGGCGGAGCCTTGCAACACAAAATATCTCTTGGATGCTCAGCCCTGCAGGAGAATAACCATAGTCCAGAGCTATCTGGTAAAGAAGAAACTCTGAGGCACAGCACCACTAAACCAATTTACCCAGAAGCTAGGAGTAGAGGTGTTTTCTCTACTCCTAGCTACTCCAGGGCTGAGAAAGCCAAACTGAACTGGTAGTTACTGTTCCAAATTTGAATCGACCTAGAGGTAAAGAATTCCATGGAGTGCTTTCTAGTTGGGGAAAGTGGTAGAAGGGGTGAAGACTAATAAATACTAAGTTATGAGATTCTTGCATATGTTGTCTTTTAATCTTCACAGGAATTCTGCAAGACAAGTATGTTTATCTCCCAATTTTACAAGTAAGGCAACGAAACACAGGAAGTTCACTTTTCCCAAACTAAGTTTTCAGTTCAAGGTCTACTCCATATCTGTTGTCTTTCTTGTAGTGAGGGCTTAAGACACAGTCCTAAGCATATCAACTATCTGGTTTTTAACCCCAGAATGAAGGTTTTCAATATTCATATTAGTTGATTTTTTTATTAGTTTTTTGGGGAAGACATTAATATAACACTCTTTTTTAATGTGGCACCAAATGACTATTTCCAGGAAATAGTCATATAGATAGTGAATCTTGCCCAGATGATCTAACTATTCCATTCAAATAATCATGGCTCCTTCTTGACTATAATCTCTAAGAACTTGTCTTATAGTCTAGTTTTAGTCTGTTTTGTAATTGCCTATTTATTAATGATGTCTATATCATAAAATTAGAACTGTGAAGTTAACATCTAATTTTTAGTTTGATGGAGAGAATTTATGTATAAATAATAGTGAAATCAAAAAAATTCTAACACAGATATTTATAATTAAATATTGTGCACACAGGGATATATTTGCTATGACAAGTGATAAGAATATCATCTTTTTATTTCATTTGCCAGAAACTTCTAAGTAAGTAAAACCTTGGAAAATTTAGTTTTCTCTAAAAAGAATTTTTCAAGAAGTTTTCTAGGCCACTGAAAATGTTTGAGGTGAACTGGCACACTCATTTTTCATTATGACCTAAGTTGTTTCTCTTAATTCAGATTGTAGTAGTAGGGCCTTTGCATGGAAGGTTTGTGCGATTGTATTGTGAGGCTGGAGTGAATTTTAAAAGGTTATTTATTCCTATATTTTTATCTTCTCAATTTGGTTGGGCCATTTAGGGTGGATAAAGTTTTAAGGCAATATATTAGAGAAGAAAGCTCACAGTCTACTAACTCTAACAAGCCTCCATCCTGCTGTATGCTCTATGTTAAATCTGTATCAGACCTACAGGAGGACAGAAAATGATGAGAAAAGTGAGAAAATGTGAAACTATGTCATATGAATAGAGTTGAAGAAAGTTTAACTTTGTCTTCTAAGTGCCACTCATGCTAATGGATAAAAATTACAGAAAAATTGACTTCAGTAATAAACTAAAAATAATTTTATAACAAGTATTTAGAGTATTTCCTATATTTGCAATAGGAGGAATGCAAACACTAAACAAGTATTTGGGCTAGGAGGTGTCTCCCAGTTTGTAGACAATTTATTTGAACCTCAGGGAAGTTAAGTAACTTTCCCTATGTATCACACAAATTGTGTCAGAGTTGGAACTCAAAACCAAAGTCTACTTCAAGTCCAGTGAATATTGCATTGTACCCGGTTTCTAATGATCAGAATTTCAGTCAATGACCACCCCTTCATTTTTGCATAGGAGACAATTTAGTCAGGAAGAGAGAAGGGAACTTGCCTAAGTTTACACGTAAGACAAACTAAGGCTCATGTAAATGGGAAGCTATTACTGTAAATTTGTTTGCAATGGTAGGATTAATTATAGATGTAAAAATTCTCAAATCTTGAAGTAGGAAGATCTGCAGAGGTTACTTTGTCAAGTGTAAAGATCTCTTTTAGAGCTTGTTTGATAAATGGTTATTCAGTCAAAGCTTAAAAGTTCAATCTTGTGAATATTCCTTTCCATATTTGTCAGAGAGCACTTTAATGTTGACATAGAAAAGTATCTGTTTTTCTGGTAAAACTTCTACACTCAGAAACAATATAGAGTAAATTTGCTTTCTTATATGCCAGATCTTCAAATTTTGAAATTTTGAATTGATACTCAATGGTAGAGTATCAATATTAAGCCTAATTGCTTGGGTGTTGATAATGCTATTTTTGTGGTTTGCTCAGTTAATAGTTGGTGGTTAAGACTCAAGTAATTATTAGAACAAAAGTACATATCTTGGGAAGCTTTATTGGTTTGTCAACTGTTTCTATGCAAAACAGAAATTAAAGATAAGAACAAAATGTGCAAGAAAAATGTACCTTCATAAATTGTGAAGCCTGAGGTGAACAATGCTTACTTTTTACCACCAGAGGTCTTCAAAAGACCTATAATAGCTGCATCTCTGCCAGCTGAGGAGGAAAAAAACTCTAGCTAAGCTGACAGAGATTCTTAGCAAGTAATTTGTTTAAGAGCTTAAATATAGTATGAATGTTCTGTAGTCTTAATACTAAACATTTCTGCTAGTTAGATTTCAGGCAATGAAAACAAACAAAAACCCCAAAACAATGCAGAACCAACCTTCAAAATGCAGAACAGTTATAATGTATCATTTTACATTTTATTTTAATTTATTACCTAATTATTTTAGTTTATATTGGGAAGCTTCTGATGCTAATTATAATGATTTAAAAAAACTTATAAATATTACATAGAAGTGGAAATCCACTACCATTTAAATTTAATGAATATACTCTGTAAGTAGATTATAAACATATTGTGTGTATGCATGAAACATCCTAATTTTGCTTTTAAATTTAAAGCTTAAGAGACATTGTGGGCTAATTCCGTTGACTTATCCTAAACTATGGTGAAGCAAAGGCAGCCAAAAATTTTCTGTCAACTTGGAAGAACAGTTTCCTGTT
Source organism: Macaca mulatta (assembly GCF_049350105.2). Classification (NCBI taxonomy): domain Eukaryota; kingdom Metazoa; phylum Chordata; class Mammalia; order Primates; family Cercopithecidae; genus Macaca; species Macaca mulatta. The sequence continues at coordinate 46,199,996 of NC_133411.1, forward strand.
TGGACTTAAAAAAAAATAAAAGAACTTTAGATGAACTGACAATAGAACCTATGATAATATGCATAATAACTTGAGTAGTAGCAATCTGATTTCATTAGTACTTTGTATTTTTGTGTTACTTACTTAATTCAATACTTATGGAGGGCCTACTATGTGTCTGCTATTTTACCAAGTGATGGAATACATAAAAATTGCAATCACGCCTGAAGAAATTCAGTTTACTGCAAGAAAAAAGACAAAAAATGTCAATTCAACTTTATAAATACCACGTTAGGAAGATGATAATCATACGGGCTGTGGGAACCCAGTGAGTGAGTTCCTAACTTAGGGAGAATCAGAAGATTTCACCAAAGAGCTGACCTAAGAATGAGACGCTGAGAGACAATAAGACATCTATGCAGTTGGGCAGGGAACGTTTCATGGAGGGGAGAGAATACTAGAAATTGTTGGGAAGCGGATGGAGAAATGTGCCTCCTGGACCTGTAACACAAGCTGCTTTGCTTGCTCTGTGTAAAATGAGTTCAGGAAGGACATCCTTGGCTGTTTCATATTAAGAGAGAGGAAAGGGCTCATGTTGAAATACAGAGTCAGTATATCATAAGTTTTTTCTTTTCCTTTTTTCTTTTTTTTTCTTTTTTTTTTTTTTTTTTTGAGATGGAGTCTTGCTTTATTGCCCAGGCTGGAGTGCAGTGGCGTGATCTCGGTTCACTGCAAGCTCCGCCTCCCGTGGTTCAAGCGATTTTCTTGCCTCAGCCTCCAGAGTAACTGGGATTACAGGTGCCTGCCACTGCACCTGGCTAATTTTTGTATTTTTAGTAGAGACAGGGTTTCACCATCTTGGCCAGGCTGGTCTCAAACTCCTGACCTCATGATCCACCCACCTCAGTCTCCCAAAGTGGTGGGATTACAGGCGTGAGCCACCGCACCTTGCCCTTAATTCTTATTTGTTATTTTAAACATTAACCCTTCGAAAATAAATAGTAGTTCTCTTATCAGGATCCAAACAAAATTTAAAAAGTAAATTTATGCAATGAGCTGAAAAAGAATTTCAAAATTGTTATTTTTTTAATGATCTAGCTCCTATTTTTTCTTTCTCATGAAGTTTTTTCATTCTCTCCCTCCTCCTGGGGACAGAGACTGTATGGTCCACAAAGTCCAAAATATTTATCCTCTGGTTTTGTCCAGACAAAGTTTGCCAAGCCTTGATTTCATGTTATGCTACTTAGTACAATTTTATTGGTCTATGTCACGTTATTATTTATCAGTTATTCTTTCTGGACAATGATTTAACAAGATATGTTACACATTAAACCTTTACAACATACATAAAAAAATGAGAAATTTTAGATAAGTGTACAGTGACTAAAAAAGGTTATAAATACATGTGTACAGGAATTTTTTTCTAAGATAAAGAAAAATTGAGTAAACAGGGCCATGGGCAGTGGTTCACACCTGTAATCCCAACACTTTGGGAGGCTGAGGCAGGCAGATCACGAGGTCAGGAGATCGAGACCATCTGGGCTAACACGATGAAACCCCATCTCTACTAAAAAATACAAAAAATTAGCCGGGCGTGGTGGAGGGTGCCTGTAGTCCCAGCTACTTGGGAGGGTAAGGCAGGAGAATGGCTTGAACCCAGGAGGTGAAACTTGCAGTGAGCCGAGATTGCACCACTGCACTCCAGTCTGGGTGACAGAGTAAGACTCCGTCTCAAAAAAAAAAAAAAAAAAAAAAATTGAGTAAACATAGACACCTTAAAGAAAATATAATGAGCAGAGGAAATAAAAATATCTGTATTATAAATAACTATGGTCTGTTAAATAACCTGTTTTTAAGCTTCCTTATTATGACATTGTTTACTACTCATTGTTTACTATTGTTTATTTCTCAGAAAAAAAGCTATTGAGTTAACGCTATCTGTGAAAAATAAGTATACTTCATTTATTTTAAAAGAGACAAATTATACCCAGATCAGCTAAGATAATTTTCCTACTCTTACCTATAACATTATGTTATTTGTACCATTTGTACTGCAGTTCCCAGTAATTAAAACAGCAGGTTACCAGTGGATTATTTCGGCATGGGCACACTCATTTTCTTGCCCTCGAGTTAGAGGGACATTGTCTTATGTAGACACTGCCCATTATCCACAGGCAAGACTCCCTCAAATTGCCCTTGGAGGAGAAAAGTAGCCTAAATAGATCTCTTTCATTTGTCTCATGAGTCTTTGAAATGAACTATATTGGTGGCTGTTAGCTGAGTTACTCCAAACAGAAAAAAACAGTTCAGTAATCTTACACTTTTGATGTCAACTTGACATGAGGTTAAAATGAAAGAGATTGTTATTTAAGAGAAGATTTTAAACAAGTTTCTTTGAAGTGCATATTTATTTGTAAAGAAACCTTTTTTAGGCCAATTGGAAGAAACCACTGAACATTCTCTAATGTTACTGCATTGCATACCTGCACATAGTGGTAGTTAGGAGAAATTGGAGGAGAAAGGAGAAAAGATAAAAATGTTTCAGAACAACATGCTCATTTGATTTTAAGTATATGCAGAATCTGCAGAAAAATCTTAGCAAATATTGTATGTGTCCCTTAGATGATGCCAAGTTTCTGCTCCTTTTTCATAACCAGAAAAACATTTCTTTTTTCTAAACCAGTGTATAAATATTCAGATAAGATATCTCAGTGCATGCTAGAAAATTATATTTTGTCTTATTATTCCTAGGTATAAAATGTGTAAACTGTTTATCACCATGTTTGAGTTCTCACAAATTCTTGGCAATGTCCCAAGTTCCATTTGGCAAGTTTCTACGTTGAGAACTCCAAGAGTTAATGAATAGGCTGCCTTGGAGATAGATGTAAATCTCTTCGATAATTTACAGATCTCCACACATCATGAAATAGTTTCTATGGTCCTGTTCACCTATATTGCTTACCACTTTCCCTCCTCACCATCTGTCAAAATCCTACCCATCATTTTGAACTCTGTTCAAGCCCTATTACATTCGTGAAGACTGTTTTGATCATAGAGCCTGACAAGATCCCTCCTTCCTCTGCTCTCCCATAGCATTGATTACCAAGTCCACTCATGTGCTCTGTATTCTTACTGTGCTGTCTTGTACTGCTCTTCAGTACAATTTCATTTGTCCTACTGGATAACAAGCTCTTAAGTTACTGACCAGGTCTTATACTTTTGTGATACCCTAATAATGCCTTGAACATATTGATTTCTCAAAAATGTCTGAAACAATTTTTCATGAAAAATATAAGTGGTTTTGGATTGTCACCTTTTAAGATTACACATACATGATTCAGATAATCGTTTGGATAATTGAGTTGATTAAATCATTTCCACATATGAAACTAGAAGAGTAATCTTTTCCAAATCATTATTTATTGCTCATGAATTAAATACTCTACAGAAGGTAGAGTATTTGTGCAGTATTTGTGCAGTATCAATATAATAGTAAACATATCAATATAATAATAATTTCTGTCAGTGTCTATGATTTTTATGGCCCCATACTAGGACCTTATTAGCCTGAAGCTCCTTATTATTTACCTTTTTTCCCCAAATATATGGATGGAATACCCAAACTGAGAAAAATTATGTTAAGTGAAATAAGCCAGGCACTGAGAGATAAACATTTGCATGTTTTGTCTCACATGTGGGAGCTAAAAAAATAAAAACTGAATTCGTGGTGATAGAGTGTAGAATGATGGTCACCAGAGGCAGGAAGGATAGTGGGAAGGCAGGAATAAAGAGAGGATGGTTAGTGATTATAAAAATAGAGTTAGAGAGAAGAAATAAAATCTAGTGTTCAGTAGCACAATAGGGCAACTATAGTTAATGAGTTATTGGATATTTCAAAATAACTAAAGGAGTGGAATTGGAATATTCTTACCGCAAAGAAGTAATACTCAAGGTGTTATGTATCCCAATTACCCTGACTTGATCTTTAGCAATCATATGCTTGTGTCAAAATAACACATGTACTCCATAAATATGTACAACTATTATGTAACCATAGTAATCTTAAAAAATTAAAGAGTCATGTTGAAATATATTCCTTCTTTGAAACAACCACCCAAATGTGAGAAAAATCTTGTTTGCATCTAGAAAAGATAGAGGAACATCCAGATCAATATACATATGTTGCACAAGCAGGGAATTAAAATCAATGGAAATATACATACCTGTATGTTGTGTGATTGTATTTTATTTATTTATTTTTGAGTAAAATCAGGGAAGGCAGTAGAAAGAGCTTTTTGGTTTATCTCTAAACTTTTCAATACTTTTAAATTTTAACTTTTTCTTTTTGAAATTTCAACTTTTAAAGTTATTTTTACAGACCCCCCAAATCAGGCCTCATCTGAAGAAGAGGGTTATCACAATTTGCGCAAGAGACTAAGAAGGCACCATAGAAGGCACGTTATGCAGACATCATTATGAATCACAAAACAATTAGTATTTATTGAGTGCCCACATATTCTGTGAGGCATATGCTAGTGGATTATATAGACTGTCCCCTGTATTCCTCCCTATAACTCCATAAGGTAGTTTAAGCATTTTGTTTTGTTTTGTGTTTTTTATTTCTGAGTTATTTAACTTAGGATATGGTTTAAACACTTTTATGCCATTGTTGCATATGGGGGAACTGAGGCTTAGAAAGAGGATATAGAGCTTACCCTAGACTACACGACTGATAAGTCATGGAGCCAGGATAGATAGGCAGGTGCATCTGACTTCAAAGTCAGTAACTTTTCTCTTATCACGTGACTTCTCTTATCATGTTGCTTTTTTTTTTTTTCTTTTAACATTTAACAGTCTTGCTTATCCAAATCCCCCCAGAGAGTTTAGAGGCCATAGATGATAGACAGATGGGTGGATAAATGGATGGATCTAGATGAAAGGGAAATTTGCAAATACACTTCAAATTAACTTCAAAGAACTTTTAATAAGAAGCTTGTGATAAAAAGCAGAATTTGCCATTTTATAGAAGTTGTTTTTGCTTTTAAGGAGTTTGACATTTCTACCTCATATTCAGCGTGCTCTCCATTTGACCTCTGAGTCCTTGCCTGTTGTATTTTCACTTAACTTGCCTTCCTTCTTTTTAGAAAAACAATTTCCTTGTAATGGATTTTCTTTTAGGGTTGAAACTCAGTTCAACAGGAAACAGACTGACTGATTCAGAGCTGCAAGAAACCTTGAGGCAAAAAATTTCAACCCCATGCCATCATTTTACTGATGCATAAACAGCTGACATTCAGTATTGTTACATGATTTATCTGGTCTACAGGAGAGATGCAGGTCTCCTAATTCTTAGGATGGTAGAATTCTGTGACACACTGCATCTTAATGAGATGCCAGATCAAACAGTTATGAAGTTGATTGACAATTTTTTTTTTTTGTAATTTAGTGACCAGGTTGATTTGGAACTGTCTTTACTAATTCATTGTTTGAAATGCTATTCTTAATATGGAGACCATGAAAAATTGAAAAATGCCATTTAATATAGGAGCATAGATACTGTTGTACATCAATACTGGCTTCAGTCTCCCTTACCAGCTTCACGTTTCACACATTTTACCCTGGTTCATTCTGAAACTTGCCATACACATCATGGCTGTACGACTTAGCCCCTTGTACTCCTTTATCTGGAATCTTTCCACATCTTGACTGCCTGGAAAAAATCTTACTTATCCTTCCTTTTATGTGTCTTAGCCTTACCCACACCCTCCCTTGCCTTGGCAGAGTTAATTTCCCACTTGTCTGTGCTAGTACAGCAATTTCTGCCCTTATTATAGTACTTATCTATGTTTTATTGCCATTATTTCTTCACCTACGTTTCCTGCTCCAGACCAGAAGCTCCTTGAGAACAAAAATTTTGTCTTAGCCCTCTTAGCATCTCCCATGACAATGTAATGCTAGGAACATATTGGGGCACTGCAAAAATATTTCTCTTGAAAAAATTATTTGCAAATCATGGTATCTTTCAAAGAAAATGCCCCAAAAGAAAAAATGATGTCTGAAAATCAGGGCTATAAGTAAGACTATATGACCAGATAAATATGAGAAAACATTTGCTGCCGTTTTTACTAACTGAATTTGTACAGTTATAAAGTTTGAAGTTAATACTTTATTTTTTTAGTGGTCTGTGTCTTATGTTCCTTTTTTATTAACAAGGATAGATTCATATGTCTCCAGTCATAATATCTTGCCTAGGTGTTAGTATGGCTAACATTAATTTAGTCATCTGTTGACTGAAGAATAAACCTCTGATCATTCCTTCTAATTTGAGAACTTCTATTAAGAAATCCAGTGACTACTGTAAATTATAAATCTTTATATCACTACAGTTTTGGCAGATCTACGGTTTAACATAGTCTTATATATATAGAACAGATCTATCATAAATAAAATATAACTGCTCATATTTATAGAATGAATTCACATACAAACACTTCATAAAGCTGTTTTCTCTTCACAGCTAAGATAGGAAGCCAAACTTCAGCTGTGGGATATTTAATTAAATAGATTATATTTGTTTAGCAGGACGAATGTTTTCATTGGTATGCCCCCAAAACTTGAGCATAATTCATAACACATTAGACTTTTAGAGATATTGTCTTCTGGTCCATATATAGAGTTATATAATACACAGCTGTTTGTTATTAATCACAGTTTGTAATGGCTCATGAGTTTATTCTGTACTGCTTAAAAGAGCAAAAATGCAATGATTTTTTGTTTGTTTGTGTGAACAAGTTTTGGATACATGAAACTGATAAATCAGCGTTACAATTCATTAATGGGGAGCTTTTGCTTTCTCAATGTCTAAAATCAGTGAAACATCTGTAAGTATGCTTATATTGAGCTTGACAGATCTCCTTTATATAACAAATTGTAGTTACATAATCTGTAACTAAAATGATGATTAGGTGGTATACGTGAGTTCCTTCCTTAGAAATTTCCAGTGGTGCAGGAGACAGGTGCAGAAGTATCCCAGAATCCAAGACACTGTAAATGGAATGTCTAAAGGGTTTGCTATTTTTCTTTTTCTTTTCTTTTCTTTTTTGCCATTTCAGCATTTACAAAAATGATTTGTCATTTCAGTAGTCCTAGTGGAGACCACATTGCCATGGAATGGACCTCTATCTAATTCTCTTTATCTTTGCTCTGTTTTACTCCCCAAACCTAAGTTCTTGTGTATTTGTGCATTTCTCCATAGCTAAGTTAGGGTTATCCTATCCTAAATGTGTTGATTAATATATTAAATATGATATTTCTTTCCTCTTGTTTATTTTTTGAAGATGAAGTATTTCTCAAACAAATCATCACCTTTATTCAGGAGAAATGCATGTACTATGGCCAATTAAATGCTACTACAGATGCACCATGAAATTTTCAGTTCATATGAAGTATTGCTACATTCCTTTAGTAGACATTCTGCCCTGCCCCAAGAAAACAAGTTTCTTTGAATGCTTCTAAGACAGAAGAGTAAAAACAGATTTGCACGAATAACTAAAAGTGTGTTTCCAAATGTCCACAGCTTACCAGGTTGTAGTATCTAGGTCATTCAATTATTTCCTTGTAGTTACTTCTTGATTGGGAAGTGGGTTTTTGTTTTTTGTTTTGTTTTTTCATGTAGAACATAAGACATTACAATGTTTTACTAAAACATCACATAAGTCAAGGAAAACGAATTCCATAGGACAAGTTCCCAAGGAACAGATCTGGAGACTCTGAGATTTTCATGTAGGTTTATTGGGAATGGCTCTTGGGAGCACCTAGGAAAAGTGATTGAGGCAATGTTGAGCAGGAGAAGCTGAGCTATGATGCAATTGCAATAGTGGTCTCAGACAGTTCTACCAAAAGCTTTCCTTCTGGTATGACCCTTCAGAATTTTTATGTCTTGAGGCAAGGGGCCAGGCTTTTATACTTCTGTATCTGCAGTCCTTCGATGCAGGCCACGCTTGGTGGAGACTCAGGGGAGTACTTGGTGGAGACTGGAGGGAGTAACTTTGAGCCAGTCTGTGTTCTGGCTGAGGCCAGTTTCTGAAGAGAAACTAATGTGAGAGCTGTCAACACTCCCAACAATGGAAGAAAAGAGTCCTTAAGTCCTGAGGAGGGAATCTGAGCAGTGCGCTACAGTATTCACTACAAGGAGGTGCTTAACTTTTGCTACAATAGTCTTGTAATGCTAACAGTGAATGATAATTAACTTGGGTGTTACATAGAATATTAAAACTTTTTAAGTAAACTATGTATTATCAGTCATGGCTAACATCTGAATTATTCTGTAGCATGGTTGTCTTTATCTTTAGATATCTTTAGAAATCTAAAATTCCAGCCTCTAATTTCCAACTGAGACCCTAGGAAAGTTAGAGTTAAGATTACCATTAGCTTTAATGAGAATAATTTGTATGGAATCCCATGTGTTAGTGAAAGAATATAAACATCTCCGCATGTTGAGCTTTGAATATCCCTTTGTTTACTTCAGCCTTTAAATGAATACAAAATTGTTTTGTTTAGAGAGTTTTTATCAAAATAACACTGAAGATTTTTCATATGGTTTGTTTTATTCCGACTAGATTTTCAAATATGTTAGTATCAGATGAGTATTTTAAAATGTTTTTATTAATGTAAGTTAAAAATTATAAGTAAGGAAGAGTTACACTTTCTATTATATAATAAAGCTAAAATTCTAAGGGGAAAATGGATGTATTTTGAAGCTATATTCAGAGTGAAAAAGAGGATAGTAATTGAGTGATATACATCTTGATGTTTATTGACACAGTGACTGCCATGGCAAACATAAATCCAGATGTTTGAGTATAAAAGAGTGGCAAAGTGGCATAATTAAATCAAACACATGGAATTTACTAGTTGAATGAACAGGTCAATTTGCATTTAACACTAAGGTATCAACTGATACTTGGAATGAGGGTTGCTGACAGATGGCATAGATTTATAGTCCCATTTCAGTCAGTTAACAAGGAATTGACAGATGTGCTCATGGTGCTGAGCAATTATTTAAATAGAAATATTTAGAATTGTTTATTAAAATAATTCAAGGTTTTCCATTTGTGACTGTAGTTAATTTTTAAACTGCACTAAGTAAATGGACATATTTTATGGATTTAAGATTCCAGTGATGTTTTAATTGGATGATTAAGTAATTCTCATCATTTATTTAATGGAACAATCTTTCAGATCTTGGTCTATACTAATATTGTTTCTTGGTCAATCAAATTGGTGGCTGTAACAAAATGAAGATTTCCAAAACATGAATATTAATTCTATATGGTAAGAGACACAGCTCAAAAAATCGTTGAGTAGAAAGAAACGACAATGTAGTTATACTCTTCTTAAAGTTTTAAAGCTCAGGAAATAAAGTTTGATTTACTTTGTGTTGTCCTAGAGAAAAATGGATCCAAGACTACATAATGTACCCAGGTCAGCATCCATGTAGCTGTATTTATTGATAACAGTTGACATGATAAGAAAGTATAGATGGCTGATAGAATAAGAAAAATATACATTAAAACCTTATGTGGGAAAAATTTTGTTAAGTTAGTTAACAAAGATTTTAATATATGCCCCCATTGCTCTACCCACAAAACGCATTAAAAAGTTGGGTAAGATATAAGAATCTTAAAAAAGAAAAACACTACCAAGGCAAAAATGTCAAAGACACTGTTGAAAAAGTGAGTTGTAGATAAACTGTTCCAACCCACAAGTATATGTGAAGCATTTATTCTTAATACGTCTTAATGTCAGTGAACATAGATTGCTGTCAGGGCCACATGCCTGCAATCTCTGAATCCTCTAAAAAGAGAAGTGCACAGAAAAAGAAAACAAAATCTAAAAATCCTGTATACCCACACACGTAAGTTAAACAATACACAGCTAAAGAAAACACTAATAAACTACAAGATATATTTGACAAAATTTCCCCCCAAAAAAGGAATGATATTATATTTCCCATCTCATCAAACTGAAGTTCAGGCAGGAAAGAGTTGAGAAGAGACACTATTTTATTAAATAATAATGAAAAAATGATTCAGATTTAAAGAGAAACATAAATTCTCAGATTGCAAGAAAAATATATCAAGTCCCTAGAAAGATAAAACAAATCTATAACTAGATACAGTGTTCAGAAACTATAAGATATCAAAGATTTAAAAAGATATGAAGACAGTGGAGAGAAATGACAAATTATTTTCAAAGAGACATAATTGAATGGATATCAGATTTCTCATTAGAAAAAATAGGTAAATAAAGAGAATAAAACGATATTTTCAAATCTGGGGAATACAATGATATAACCTAGCTAAATTATTACTTGAAAGTTAGAGACATAGATATTCATAAACATAAAAAAATCATTGGCCATAGACTCTTATTGAAAGGCTTACAAAAAGATGTACTTTAGCAAGAAGAAAACTGACAAGGAAAGTGTGGAAAAACAAGAAGAAATAGTGAGCAAAGCAGTTGATCAAAGTTCTAAATATTGAAACTACTAAAAATACAACTGTTTTTGGAGTGTTTAAAAACAAAGTGGAACTTAAACACTGAATAATAATTACAGTGACAAAATGGATGGACCTGAAGGAAATGTAATTTATTACATATTCTCAAATCTTTTGGAGGAAGATAGTGATATTAATTAACCTTAGAATTTTTAGTTAGAAATAAAGTTAATGTATGTTAAAAATTTAAAGAAAATAAAACCACTAAAACAAGAGAAACAGACTGTTTAATTTCCAAACCAGGGTGAACATTTCTACGAAGTCAACAGAAAGCAACAAAAGAAAAAAAGATACAATACTGAGGAAAGCATAGTAAATGTTTTAAAACCTAGAATAAGATGGTGGCATATATTCAAATGTTAGTAATCAAAATAAAGATAATAAATAATCTCTAGTAAGAGAAAGAGACTTCAGATTAGATTTAAAATAAAATAAATAGCTATATGTTGTTTGCAAATGATAATGCTTTACAAAAGGAAGGGGAAAATTAAGGAATGATAAGTTATATACTAATCAAATAAAGCATCTAATAGTTTTATCAGAAATGTATAGAATTCAGACAAAAGAGCATTAAAAATGAGGACATTAATCTAAAAGTAATGTATTTCCCCAGATGATATAATAGCTGTGAACTTGGATAGCAACCAAAATGATCAATATATGAAATGAAGTAGGCATAACAGCAAGAAGAAACTAAAAAACTCATCATGATTGTTGGGTGTGTTAACTCATCTCTTTTGGAAACAGAGTAGCAGACAAGAATATTATAGGAAGATTTGCACATGTACCCCAGAACTTAAAGTACACTTTTAAAAAAAAGAATATTATAGGAAGATGGTGAAAAGGAAGAGGACTAAAAGTCAGTGGTTGTTGGTATTATGAATTGGTAACCTCATTTTTAAGAACAGTCTAGGAACATTCATTTGAAAGTGCACAAGAAGTATTTCCTAATAATTCTGCTTCTAGATATACCACTTAGAAAAATTACTGCACGTCTGTACAAGAGAACATGTCCAAGAATTCCCACGGAAGCATTGCTTTTAGTAGCAAAAACTGGAAACAACCTAAGTGCTATATGATAGAATGCTCTCCAGCAGTTAAAATGAATAAACCTGATTTTTATGTATAATGTAGGAAGAATTTTAAAAATACTTTTTTTGAGTGATCTACATAAATTTTAGAAAAATCGAACTACACATCTTATATAAATTAAAATACTACATAATAATTAAAGATACTGGCAAAAGCCCCGATATAAGAGCTTATTCCTGATGCTAAGGAGGTAATTGAAATGGAGGAACAAGAGAATATATCAAAAACATTATTTCTTTCAAGAAAAGAGGAAAAAATATTAAAGTATTCCCATTAAAATTAAGAAAGCAAGGGTTCTAATGACACTGTTTTATTTAATATTGTTTTGGTGGTTCTAGATAATAGAATAAGACACTGGGATAAACACAGTAACGAAAAAGTTTTGTTTTCAGATATAATTGAATACCTAAGAAAATCAGAAAATTCAACTGAAAACCTATTTAAACTAAAAAGAAAACTTACTAAGATGGCTGCATACAAAAATCAAGAGTTTTCCTTTTATAGTAGTATAACAGGATGTGAAAATGAAAGCTTTGACTGAACTCTGAATTACAGTGTGCTATGAGTCAGATCAACAAGCTGAAATTTCAAAGGTGTTTGTGAACCTGCTAGATGAATCATCTACATCAAGGATCTAAAACGGTCAGGTGGCTGGTGAGTCAACAGGATTTGGTGAAGAGGACTGGTTTGGAAAATCTGTGTTCTCAGTCCTGTCTTCCATCCCAGAGAAAGGGAGTGGGGATGATTGCCCTTCTTCCTCAAATCTAGGGAGAAAGTTTCACCAGGGCTGTTTGCAGAGCTTGATATATGTTTCCTGTAGTGGTGGGGCATTGTGAATTGGTTTCTGATTCATGCCTGTGAAATTTGAGACAAAAAGATCATGGCTGGCAGTTTCATGTGACTAGGTGACTAAGTTCTTTGCAATAAGAAATTATTAACGTAAATGTCTTATTCTCCTTTTCCCTCCTTCTTCCTGTTTCTAATTGGCCCTGGAGCAGTGACCTCAGAGCCTGAGATAATCTAAGCCACTGGAGAAGCTTGAAGGAGTCTGGGTCCCTGCTCGTGACAGAGCTGCTATTCTACCCCTAAACTGGCTACATCTGGATTTTTTTTTTTTTTTTTTGGCACGAGAAAGGAATAAACTCTCTTACTATTTTTTTTTAAATTAGTGTTATTTGAGGGTTTTCTGTTATTAGCAGCTGAAGCTAATTCTCTCAATCTTTTTTTCTTATCCAATCTTCACAATTTGAGAGGTTTGAAGATGAAGAATAAGTTTGTAGCTAATAAAGTGGTGGTTGTTGGAAAACATTGAAGTAGCTGTGGAGAAACATTAATGAAGTCAATTTCAGAGAGGGAAAGAATGTAGAGACTGTGTGTCAGGATTAAAATATTTTTATTTACTGATATGTTATGCTCATAATTCTTTTTTTTTCTTTTTTTTTTAGACGGAGTTTCCCTCTTGTTGCCCAGGCTGGAGTGCAATGCAATGGCTCAATCTCGGCTCACCACAACCTCCACCTTCTGCGTTCAAGTGAATCTCCTGCCTCAGTCTCCCAAGTAGCTGGGATTAGAGGCATGTGCCACCAGGCCCAACTAATTTCGTATTTTTAGTAGAGACTGGGTTTCTCCATGCTGATCAGGCTGGTCTGGAACTCCCTACTTCAGGTGATCTGCCTGCCTCGGCCTTTCAAAGTGCTGGGATTACAGGCATGAATCATCGTGCCCAGCCATTATGCTCATAATTCTTATTTTGCCTACAGGTCATATCTCATTCAGACATTTGGCCTTAAAGATGCATTGCCCCAAGGGAGTAAGGATCAAAAAATAAACATCTACCATTCTTAGTTTTTAAGTTCCAAAGCTCCAAATGCAGGTTTCAGATGTGAAAATTTCATTTGCCTTCTCCCTGAAAATGATCTGAGTCAGAGAAGAGAGTGAAAGGACACGAGTGTCTGAGAAAAGGCTGGCTAAGTCCCTCATGGAGGAGAGGACACAAGGCAGACATTAGAACACTTCAGATAATTTTATGAGTTTGGGGTCAATGGAACTTGTGTTCTGTTTCCTATCTGTAGCCCTGAGAGTAAACTAGGCCTTTGAAGACTAGAGGCCAGAAGAGGGATGGTCAATGCAAATGTCCAGGACAGAAGTGGGTTTGGCATCTCTGCTGGGTTTCCTGGGCCTTCAGAGTTGTATGGAAGAACTGAAAAATTTCCTCACATTTCCCAGGACAGCTGAGAAAATGAAGAGAGAGTGAGCAAAAGAGCAAGAGAGAACGGTTGAACACTGAAATCTAGAAGTTATGAAAAGAGGCTACCTCTGGGGACAGTTATGTAGATCAACTTTAGAGACTAACCATAGCTTAGGACCAGAAAGAACTCTATGTTTCAGTTATGAATTATGACCAAGCAGGCAGAAGCTATCAGCCAGTGACCAGACAACCCCCTCATAATTAACTAGATTAAGTTTTCTGGGTACACAGAATGTGCACTTGAAATGAAAATTAAGAACTTGTAAAAACTGTGTATATTTAACTTTTGAATTAGTGACCTGAAAAAATTACACCATTATGTGTGAATAACTAATAAAGTAGAAGTTTGAAGATGCAAGCACAAAGGGCAAATAACAGAGCACATTTCAGAGAAAACGGAGAGATTATAATTTTATGGAGAGGGATATGTAGCCTTGACCAAAAGGGATACCTCTTTTCCAGAAACAAGATTAAAATTAGATTTTTTTAAATTGAAAGTTTAAATCATATATACTTTGCCTATTAAGTAAGGGGGGGAAATGCTCATCTACTTATAATTTTTAAAAATGGGATGCTTTTGGGAAGCTATTTTTTTTTCCTATATGTTTCACATTCCTGCAAGTAGCATCAGGTAGATGAATATTTAGAACCAATTTCAAGAAGCAAAAATTAAGCCTTAGAGAACTATATTTAATTTCAAGGACAGCAGTCTTTAGAGTATTCAATACGTTAAATAACTGAAGATGTTAGTTCCGCTTACTACTTAAGTATTAATAGCTTTTATTTTGATTATTTTTTTTGTTTGTTTGTTTCTAAGAGTCAGTGTAACCCAATCATTTCACTTTTCCTCAGGATCACTACAAATATCACTCTTTTTCATTTTTTAGAGTTTAATTGCTTCATTTTGTCTGTTTTGAAACATTTATTCAGATATATTCTAAGAAAGAAAATATCTTGTTGCACAGTATTTCCACCTGAGCATAATTAATCAACTGAATATATTATTTGCCAAATTAATATTTTTCATATAGTTTAATACCCTAAAGGAGTAATTTTTGTCAACTTATTCCCCAATCCTCAACTGACTAGAAATCTTTGAAATAAAGATAATAAAGATACCATACTTCATTAAACATCACTAAGAAAAATAATCCTACAAAATCCAAGCTTGCAAAGACTTCTATCATCATTATTTTTTAAAATAACCATTTTTCTTAACTTTTGTGTAACTGAAGCAGGGATCTCAACCTGAATACAAAGTTTCAGACCAGTCTGGACAATTAGTGGAGTGGAATGTGGAAGCCTGTTGACATCCCAAGTAGGCTATTCCTGAAGTCCATGTCCAACACTGAATCTTCATTGCCAACTAGTTTCTCAAAAGATGTTTGTTGACTCGGTTAATGGAAGGATGTATGGATGGATGGACATATAAAGGAGAGAGAAAGAATTTTTCATGAAAGACATTGCCAGAATAAAGATAACTAAGAAATGTCACTGGTGAGTAGCTACTATCTGGGGCTGGTGATGTGGGGAGAGTTTACTGACAGTTGTAGGTAAAGAAGAGTTTATTAGATTAAGTATGAAATTATGTTTCAAGTAAGCAATGGGTAGGCTAGCAGAAAGGAGCTGACTGTAAGGAAACAAAGGTTTGCTCGGATTTTATAGGACAGTGCTTGTGCTGTGTGCTGAAGAGGGCTTTGTGCAGTACTGATAATGCCAAGATTGCAGTGAGCTAACTTTCGCTTTTTGCATCATCCCAGGTTCTGGTGATAGCTGGGCACAGAAAGACTGTGATTTGTTTGTTCAGGAGAGGTATGTGTTTCTAGACCATGAGAAAGGCACACATAGATTATCTGCTTTCTCTTTTTGCTTTCCCTCAGTCCCACCAGCCAGACTCCTTTTTCCTAATTAGGATTCCACAAAAAAGCTGTTTCTGGATTATCAGAAGGTGGATCACCCTAATAAACACAGGCTCTACTGCTGGTATTTGTTTCCTGTCCTGACTGCATCGAACTGATGTCCAAGGTCAGAGGATGTCAGGAGAACTGTGAAGGACAACTATGAATGTGGTTTCATTAAAACCTCAGTAAGACTTGAAACACAAGCAATAATGCTTGTAATCTCAGTTAATGAAAGAGGGAAAACCTTTTGTCCCACTTAACAACAAAGTATACAGACTTTCCATACTGTCCCTGAACCAGTGAGTTTATTCCAAGCTACTTATAACACATATCCTGGGGCTCATGGCAATATTTGAGGAACAGTTTACATGTGGCTATAGCCTGCACTGATAGATGCTGGAGATAGCCAATATTATTTAAATTCTCCTCTTAATGTGTCATAATTATAGTGCCAGGACCAGGGCTCCGCCCTACTAGACCTTCAGAGTAAAATGTCTTTTTAACTTTTACACTATGAGCACTTTTCTTGCTTCACCCTAGTTTTTGGCCTTGTTTAATTAATACCCTTTAGCTAATGACAAATAGAGATTCTACTTTAAAAATTATTTCTCTGTCTTTCATATCCATTGTTGAAGCTTCTCGGATGTAAAAAATGGTGAGACTAACAATACTGACCTCAGGTAATTGCTTTCAGTGGAAAATGACTTAATGCATGTGAACTCTACATCCCCAGATATTATAATTTTTCACCCACTTAACTTTCTCAAACCTCGACTGAGGTACTTCTCTAGGAGTAATTACAGAGCCAAAGATGACGGCAGCTCAATCACTGCCCTTGGGACTTGGCATTTATTTATAATAAGAGAATACTTTTTTCCCTTAGCAGTGGTAATAAGTATACACTGACCAGTCTCCATTCTGTTACTTCATTTCGTAGCTAGGCGGGACATTTTTAAAAAAAGTTTTAAAGCCATTTTAAAATTAGAAAAGCTTTCAAATGGTGTATGACATATACTCTACTGACAGGCTAACTTGTATGCTTTGGAGAAACACTCAGAATAGCTGTAGTGTTATTCCTACAGAAAATGATGTCAAATAGGCCCAATCTTGGTGAATGTGGGCTGGTGTGGGACCTTCTTTTAAAAATAGAAGTGTCCTGACTAATCTGTTACACTGGCAACAGATCTAAAGACTATAGGCTGGTACTTGTGAAGATTAGAGAAAATGAAGACACGCAAAGACAGATTTGCCTTTCCCATAGTGGCTAAGATAAATCTGTCATTCAGTTAGAACTGCAAAGAAATTTCATTTAGATTTTAACTTTTTGATATATAATTCACAAAGGGAATTTGTCTCACTCCAAAAATAACTCTTCAAATATCAAACAACAGAAGAAATGGTTTTTACATTAGAGAAATATTTGAGACTTTTCTGACAATGCCCTCTGTCCTAGGGGGAAAAAAAAAAAAAAGGAGCAAACTTTGTTCTCTAGAGTTTTCATAACAAACCTCTTCCATTTGTCTCTGTGGAAACAGTTAAATTGCCAGGGGCAACTTTGCCAACCATATGTTGTCAGAGATGTAACTGTTTTTTAAAGGTTAGATTACATTCTTCTATTTATTTCATTAATCTCTACTGAGGACTAGTTTTATACGAAAACTTTTAAATTGTTGGTGAATTTACCGATCTTTTATAAGAACTTGCAAGTATAGACCTGGGTGTTGAGGAGCTAACAAAAGTACTTCGCTGAACGGTGGGCATTTACAGCTTCTTTACAATGCCAGAAAAAGATGTTAATATAATCTGAGCAAATTCAAGGTGAGCTTGTAAGAGTAGAATACCCAACTATTGAGTGAGGTGGGAGGAAGAGGGGGGGAAGGAGGAAGAGGAGGAAATAGATGACTGATCTAAATGAGTTTTGCATTTTATATTGTACTTGTACCAGCCCTCAGGGCAAATTGTGTGCATCTTCTCCCAGCTCTGTGCTCAGTGACACCATGTTGGTAGCTTCAAACAAGCCATGGTGGGAGTATTTGCACTGCAAAAATAAGCAAATGCTACAAATCCTGGCATTTCTCTCTCTGGAGAGCCAATTGTTAAATGTTTACCAGCTCACCACTCATTAACCTGGAAACTCTCAATGGACACTTTGGCAAAGAAAAGCAAGGTAGTAAAAAAGAAAGAAATCACGAGCTAGGATGAAGGTATCAAGGGGGGAAGGAAGAGAGATAATTGAGGTGGTTAAAATAATAATGTAATCACCTAGGAAAGCATGACTATTGGAAAAACACACAAGAGTTGAGCCCAGTTACTGAGATGGTTGGGAAAACAGCACTGGCTATGTCTCTGGTGTAACATTACTAAAGAGATACCCAGGCAGACACTAGAAAGACATTAGATAGCTTTGCCTGGAGTTCCTTGCCCTAGCAGGAAGCAGACCATTTTTAGAGTTAAATAAGAGATGAGGACAAAGCATAATTAAAATATGGTATATCATGAGGACAAAATTAGGTAAATACAGGCACTTTGAATGAAGAATTGAGGAAGAATAAGAGCAAAAAGTGTGTTAATCTCTAACTCAAATCAATTTAGTATAACCTATATCAATACTGCTCATAATAACTAACTTCTTCCAGGTTTCTAGAATGTTCCAGGTACTGGGTTATATACTGCATATACATTATATGAATTGATATTCATGGTAATCATGTTAAATAAGTGCTAATATTGTCTCATTTTAAAAATAAACTAAATGAAAGTTAGAGAGATTAAGCCACTTGACCAAGGTCTAGTCCAGAGCCTAAGTTCTTTACCACTTTAGTATGCTTTGCTACATCATTTCAGAGCTTGATAGATATAGTTTAAACAGAGAATTCATAGATAAATTTTATGACTGAGGAGTAATGACTTCCCAGTTCATTGAGATCTCTTGCACCTAAGGAAGATACCAATAAACTTGAATTTCTGTTTTTCTGTTTTTTGTTCTTTTTTATTTTTTTATGTTTTTATGTTTTTTGTGGCTCTTAATTGGTATCTCTTTCATAGTACCTTCAACATAGAGTATATATGTCTCATAAATGTATATTATATAAAATAATTCTTTCATTTATGTAAAATAATATGAAAAGGCCCAATTTACTGTATAGTATCTGCATCTGGAAATTTCAGACACCTAAATACTCTTCTATTTCTTAAGTAAATTTTTTGAAGTATAATATATATATAAAGGACATACTTTGTTAGTGTAAGGCTGAATGAATTTTCACAAAGTGTGCATACTAGTGAAAAATTGCCTACAAAAATAAATAGACCATTTTCAATGACCCAGGAATCCTTCTCATGTCCCCTTTAGTCTCAGCCCCCAGGAAGTACACCTACTATCCTGATTTCTATCACCAGAGATTAGTTTGTACCTATTTTTGAATTTATGTAAGTGGAATCATAAAGCATGAATACTGTGTCTGGTGTTTTATTTGGTAAATACTATGTTTCCAAGGTCCATTTATGTTGTCTATAGTTGCAGATCATTCATTCTCATTGCTACATGATACTCCATCATTTTCTTAATATACTAATGGAAATTTGAATGGAAAAATATTTATTATTATTTATTATAATATTCTCTTGAACTGCTATGTTAAGCATTTTCAGCTGTAAAGGTCTTGGAGGTTAGGAGAATCTCGTAAAAGAATTTGTCTGGCAAATATACACTAACATAAATTAATCTCTGCCTTTGTTCAACTTTTACTTTATATAACCTGTATACTAAATTCCTAAATCTTTAAACCTTCCTAAGATACTTCAGAGTCAGATGACTTTCTTACTACCTATCCCACTCAGATATCTCAAAGGTCTATGTAAATTCACAGATATGATCCAAAGTTTTGCACATATAACCAGTGTAAATTTATAGATCACTAGTAATCCTACTAGCAACTATGAGGTTAGAACTTTGGCCAGCAGTGCAAACCACTGACAAAAGCTCTTGTTCTAAGCAAACTCCTACAGTATTCTACTTTCTTTGCACACGTTGTAGCCATTTGCACAAAGTCAATACTCAGCTAAAGTTTGGTGAGTTAAATTGAATTTAAATTGAATTAAATTTTTTGAATTCATTTCAACAAAGAAACTTGGAAATTATTATACAGAATGCATTAATTCAATTAATGACTTTAAAATATCTCTAGTTTTGTAGAAAGTAAATAATTATTAATCAAAATTATATCTAGAATACAAATATCCCTTTTCTGATTGGTCTAAAGCCAGTACTCCTTAATTTCTTTCTTAAGGAGCAATTTGAGAATATAGTGAAAGCTGTGGACCTTCTTCGAAAAATTCTGATGAACTGTATTTTTCCACACAACTCTTGTGATCCCATCTAGAATTCTATGAGATTTCTGTGGACTCCATATTAAGAAACTGTGTTCTAAACATGTTTGACGTCAAATATTTATTGAGTAACTAAATGTCAGAAAATGTGCTATTTGTCACTTTGTGGCATGCATTCACTATAGGGGTTATATTGCTCCCAAGGGAGTAACAGTTTGTTTTTGGATGGTGAAAAAATCTTACTGTTTTAATGTATAATGCACAGAAATACACACGGTACATTGACTGATAAACAATATACCTGTGATATCAAAATTTATAGATGAAGCAATTTTAAAAATGTCTAAAATGCCTCCTTATGGAGCAATCAGGAAAAATTGAGAAACGCTGCTCAACAGCAATTTGCATTTGTGTGACTTTAACATCAACAGACCAGGGAAACTTAGAGTGGAAGAGGATCCACATATAAAAGAGTTTCCTGGATATATCAATTATATATCCAGTACCTAGTATGATGTTTGCTAGCCTAATACACAGAACTGCTTCTCATTCCATAGAAATTTCACTGGAAATGGGAAGGTCAAAAGGACTACTGAAAAATCACTAGCTAGCAATAATAATGACATTTTTTCTTGCCATAACCTGTTATTTTGAATTATGTAGGCCTTAGAGTTACTTCTTGATGTTAAAGCCAGGAAACTAGATGAGAATCTCAAATTTTCCTTTTGTTTGGAGCAAAACAGATTTAAAGCAAGATCTTACAGAACTTGATCAGAATACATTATAGTGCGTATTATTATTACATTCAATCATTAGTCATCCAAATTAATTTGTTGGGTAATAGTATAGATTTTTAAATTTAATCTTGAAAAATACATAAAAAATTTATAACAAATTGCTATGTAGACGATTAAAAGTTTTTAGTGATTTTATATTTATCAGAAACTTAATGACTGCTTTAGGCAATTTGACCCCTTCAGGAAAAAGGTACTGTTTAAAGTAAATCAAATTAATGTTATAAAATATTAATGATTTAACATTTCAGAATACAATAGTTTGCTCATTTATATAAGCCAATCTTCATAGATGTGGTTTTCACTAAGTAATGGTGACTTTTTAACAATAGAAAGTCTAGGAGAGCAGAATCCTTTTGGTTTGAGTTGATGACTCCCCAGAAACCTTACCAGGTCCAGAGGTTAAAAAAAATCATCATCACAATCTTTCAATACTTACTGCTTCTTTAGGGACTTGGGTGTGAATCCTGCTATAGTCAGATCTCTCTGGTTTGGGAGGTACTATAACTTTTGCTTTCTTTACTGATCATAGACTGCATTTCTAATTTTATTCATCCATCTGACAAACGACAGCACAAAATGAAGCAAGAGAATGGAGATCAGTCAGTATAAATTTGTATTACCATTGTCAGGTGGTGGGGTGAGGGGAACTCTATTATAATAAATAAATAAAGCTCCCAAGGGCAATGACTGAGTTGTAGTCATGTTTGGCTCTCTAGTTACTCCTATGGAAAGACCTCAATCAATGTTTGAGGATATTAATTGGGTAAAAATCATAAAATTATATAGGTATAAAATTATAATACCTAACATTTGTCCAGGGATGTAGAGTTTATATGCATTAAGTCATTTCCACTGAAAGCAATTACCTGAAGTCAGTATTGTTCGCCTTGCCACGTTTCACATCCAAGAAGCTTCATCAATGAATAGGAAAGACAGTGAAATATTTTTTAAGCTAGAGTCTTCAGTTATCATGAACTAATGAGTATTAATTAAGCAAGGCCAGAACTAAAGTGAAGTATGAAAGGTCCCTAGGATGTAAAAGTTAAAGAGGCACTTACTGGTCCTGATTCTAACAATAAAACAACCCCGTTTCATGACACATAGCAAGGGTATTAGCAGTTATGATGGAGAGAGCAAGTCTGAAAACACTGTGTTTGTCCCACAGCCAAAAATATTTTTATTATAGAGATCTTATATGATGGTTTTATTTTCTTGCTTTTGTTGTTTCTTATTATTTTAGTTTGTTGTTAATTGGCATCTTGTTATGTAAAATACCTGTCTGTTAGCCTTCAATAAATTTTCTAGAGATATTTCTGCTGTCTTGGCACTAAGAATATACTTAGGTAGAACATTTCTGAAAGTGTGGGATAGATATCAATGATTTAAAGGGTAATTGTAGGTGGTACACACATACAAATATGCACACACAATGCTAAATAATGTCAAATGACGCAAAGAAACAATTCCTTTGGTCCTTTTATTTAGGCCAAATACAAAGCCTCACAAAAGTGTTGCTGTATTTTTTACTTAAAGTTCTCTAAAACTTGTAACTTGTTTTCAACAAAGGATGGACCTCAGGGTCAGTCTTTGGCAAAGGCATGAAGATCACATTTAAAATGTTTTCTATATGCTTTTGTATAGCCATTTTCAGACTGATATTAAGTTCTTTAGAAATCCATGTATTTAGGCCGGGCGCGGTGGCTCATGTCTGTAATCTCAGCACTTTGGGAGGCCGAGGCAGATGGATCACTAGGTCTGGAGTTCAAGACCAGCCTGGCCAAGATGGTGAAACTCCTTTTCTACTAAGAATACAAAAATTAGCCAGGAGTGGTGGCAGATGCCTGTAATACCAGCTACTCGGGAGGCTGAGGCAGATAATTGCTTGAACCCAGGAGGCAAAGATTGCAGTGAGCGGAGACTGTGCCACTGCACTCCAGCCTGGGGGACAGTGAGACTCCATCTCAAAAAATAAAACAAAACAAAACAAAAAACAAAAAAAGAAAGAAAGAAATACAGGTATTTACATTAAAAACTAGTAAAATCACTAAATAATGCTACATATGGTGTAGGGATTTAAAAAACAAAATTCCTATCTGAAGATTTGAGTTTTGGAGAATTGTGCTTAGGTACGTTGCTAACCTCTAGTGACTCAGCGTGAATAGATAAGAATGTAAAATATACATAAATTCTTCACACCATATAAGATGTAGGTAACTATAGTTCAATGCCAAAGGAGGCTGAGCAGATATGATGAGTCAAAATGGAAGGCAAGTTATTAGTATATACGACCCTTTCCAAAGTTTAATAAATTATGAATATTCAAGAACTGAAAATATACTATCAAGGAAAACAAAGGGCTGAGACAGAGATAACAGGGCAAGAAAAGTTTGACTTAAAGCCTCTACCTTTTAAATAAACTGTTACAGTATAACTCACCTGGGTTTCAATTGTCTCCATTTAAGCATCTCTTTTTATTTGTCATCAACCAGGTCAAAATGTGGTAGAAAAAGTATTAAATTCTATGCAAGATTCCCATACAGAGCAATTAAACAATATTTTAATGTTTTATACAGGTTATAAAAATGTAAACGACAAAAGTTCAAGTTTTAAATAAAGTTCAATTGTAGTATTTTTCTTCACGTATTTAAAAATATTTGAAGAGAGTTATACATACTTTAAAATTCTGACATAAATGTAACTGGCTCTAATTTTTTAATAATATGTCTTGAAAAGTTACAAATTATATGTAATCTTTTAGTTCTGTACCTAACAGTGGTATGACTTAGGAAGAAAGTGTAATGTTTTGAAATAAGAAATGTCATCATTTAGCAAAACTTTTAATAAATTTATATATTTTATAACACATGAAAACTCATTCAAAGTTGAATCCTGGGGATCCAAGTTTTAAAATAAGTAGTAATTTATCTGATAGAAAAAAATGAATTAATTGCTTTGTTCCCACAGAACATTCCCAATGGGCTGATTAGTTTTGATTATTTTCTTTTTCTTTTCTTTTCTTTTCTTTTCTTTTCTTTTCTTTTCTTTTCTTTTCTTTTCTTTTCTTTTCTTTTCTTTCCTCTTCTCTTCTCTTCTCTTCTTTTTTCTTTCTTTCCCTCCTCTCCTCTCCTCTCCTCTTTCTCCTCTCCTCTCCTCTCCTCTCCTCTCCTCTCCTCTCCTCTCCTCTCCTCTCCTCTCCTCTCCTCTCTTCTCTTCTCTTTTCCTTTCTTTTTTGTTTTGAGACAGGGTTACACTCCCATTGCCCAGGCTGGAGTGTAACAGCACAGTTTCAGCTCACCTCCCAGGCTCAAGTGATTCTCCTGTCTCAGCCTCCTGAGTAGCTGGGACTACAGGTGTGCGCCACCCACCGGGCTAAATTTTGTGTTTTTTGTAGAGAAAGGCTTTTCCCATGTTGGCCAGGCTGGTCTTGAATGCCTGGTCTCAAGTTATATGCCCACTTCAGCTCCCAAAGTGCTGAGATTCCAGACTTGAACCACTGTGCCTGGCTTATTTTCTAGGTATAAAAAGTTTGTTACTTCTCAGTGGCCTCTATTTTTGACTGTGATAGTCATGCAGGATATACTCATCTTAGGTTTCTATGTATAAAGTGGAGGTGATCCTTTACATGAATTTTGTAAAGATGTTGGGTAAATTTCCTAAATAGTTGAATCTAAAAACAATACTATTTTTATAAGAATGTGAAATACTAAAGTTATCCATTTTAATATATACATATTAGTAGTTGACAAATTATGTAGACTATCTAATGGACTCTGAAAACTTTTAAAGAACATCCTGGCTGTCCTGCCTATAGCTTTACCCTCAAAGTCTAGTACAATGCCTGGTGTATATTAGAGGTGTACTTACTACATGAATAAATGGATGGATGGATGATGAGTGAATGAATGAATGGCTTTACTAAGGAGACTCAGGATAGTTTCACGTGCTGTATGTACTACATTAGAGGTGGTTGAATATACTGGTTAAGACAGGAGCTTTGTTCAGTTGTTTAGTTGTGCCAATTACTAGGAAGGGTTATACTTAAGGTGAAGAAGTCTTCCCAGAATATTATCTTGAAAACAATTTCTGCCTTGAGTGATACCATTAGATATTCTGAGTAACATCATTAAACATCTTGGCAGTAGCTCTTTACAGGCCTTTTTAAATTAATCAGTTCATGTCCATTATTGTGTACATTTTTCTACTTTATATTCATTGATTTGTTTGAGGGCATGTATTTGGATTTATGCCCACTCTTTTTCCACAGACCTTCCATTTTATTTTAAATTTTCTTAAATTTTTAATTATTAGCAATATATGATAAGTATATATGCATATTCATGGAGCACATATGATGTTCTAATACAGGTGTACAGAGTGTGATAATCACATCAGGGTACTCAGAGTATCCATCACCTCAAGCATTTATCATTTTTTGTGTGTGTTAGGAACACGCAAATTCTACTCTTTTAGTTATTTATAAATACATAATAAATTATTATTGACTGTAATCATCCTGTCATGCTATCAAATACTAGAACTTATTCATTCTATCTATGTATTTGCATCCATTAACTAACTCCACTCCCTGCCCAGTTCCAACCCTACTACTTTTCTCAACCTTTGGTTACCATCATTCTACTCTCTATCTCAATGAGTTCAATTATTTTAATGTTTAGCTCCCATGTGTGAGTGAAAACATGCAAAATTTGTCTTTGTGTGTCTGGCTTATTTCAGTTAACATAATGTCCTCAAGTCCCATCCATGTTGTTGCAAATGACGGTATCTCATCTGTTTTTATGACTGAATAATATTTCACTGTGTATATGTACTACATATATATCTATTCATTCTTTGATGGACACTTAGGTTGATTTAAATCTTGGGTATAGTGAATAGTGCTGCAATAAATATGGGAGTGCAACTGATTTCTTTTAGGTATATACGTAGAAGTGAGATTGCTGGACTGTTTTGAGTTACTGTCTTACAGTTCTCCATAGTGGTTGTACTAATTTACATTTCCACCAACAGTGTATGATATGGGTTGGCTGTGTCCCACCCAAATCTCATCTTGACTTGTAGCTCCCATAATCCCCACATATTCTGGGAGGGATCTGGTGGGAGGTAACTGAATCACAGGGTCCGGTCTTTTCTGTGCTGTTCTCATGATAGTGAATAAGTCTCATGAGTTCTGATGCTTTTATAAAGGGCAGTTCCCTTACATATGTTCTCTTGCATGCCACCATGTAGGATGTGACTTTGCTCGTCATTTACCTTCTGCCATGATTGTGAGGCCTCCCTAGCTATGTGGAAGTGTGAGTCGATTAAACCTCTTTTCTTTATAAATTGCTCAGTCTTAGGTGTGCCTTTATTAGCAGCACGAGAACAGATTAATACAGTGTACAAGGGTTCCCCTTTCTCTGCATACTCACCAGCATTTGTTATTGCCTGTCTTTTGAATGAAAGCCATTTTAACTGGGGTGAGATGACATCTCATTGTAGTTTTAATTAGTATTTCTCTTATGATTAATCACTTGGAGCATTTTTTACATACCTGCTGGCAATTTGCATATCTACATTTAAGAAATGTCTATGCAGATCTTTTGCCCATTGTTAAATTGGATTATTTGATTTTTCCCCATCAAGTTGTTTGAGCACTTTACATATTATGAATATTAATACCTTGTCAGACAGGTAGTTTGCAAATCATTTCTCCAATTCTGTGGGTTGTCTCTTCACTTTGTTGGTTGTCTCATTTGCTGTGCAGAGGTTCTATACTTGATGTGAAAGTTAATCTGTCCATTTTTGCTTTGGTTTCCTGTGCTTTTGAGGTATTACCCACAAAAATCTCTACCCAAACCAATGTCCTCGAGTTTCATTAATGTTTGCTTTTAGTCATTTCATAGTATGAAGTATTAGATTTAAGTCTTTAATCCATTTTTATTTGGATTTTATTTATTTGGATCTCTCTGATTTTGTTTATTTAGGTCTTCTCTCTTTTTTTCTTTGGCTAAAGATTTGTTGATTATCCTTCCAAAAAACAGCTTTTCATTGTGTCGATTTTGTGTATTTTTTTTTTCAGTTTCATTTATTTCTGCTCTGATCTTTATCATTTCTTTTCTCCTACTAATTTTGGGTTTGGTTTGACTTTGCTTTTCCAGTTCTTTAAAATGCACCATGAAATTCTGTATTTGAAGTGTTTATATTTTTTTGATGTAGGCATTTATTGTTATAAATGTTCCTCTTAGTATTCCTTTTGCTCTATTCCATAAGTTTTGGTATATTCTACTTCCATTTTTATTTGTTTCATGAAATTTTTTTATCTCCTTCTTAATTTCTTCATTGACCCACTGGTCATTCAGGAGCATATTGTTTAATTTCCATGTATTTGTACAGTTTGCAAAATTCCTCTTGTAATTGATTTGTAGTTTTTTTTTCATTGTGGCCATAGAAGATACTTGGTATAACTTCAATTAAAAAATACTTTTAAGACTTAATTTATGTTCTAACATATAGTCTATCATGGAGAATGATCCATTTGCTGATGAGAAGAATGTGTATTCTGCAGCTGTTAGATGAACTATCCTCTTAATGTCTGTTAGGTCTATAGTACAGATTAAGCCTGATGTTTCTTTATTGATTTTCTCTCTGGACAATTTGTCCAATGCTGTAATGGAATGTTGAGGTCTCCAAGTATTATTGTATTGGGGTCTATCTCTCTCTTTAGTTCTAATATATTTGCTTAATATATCTGAGTACTCCAGTGTAGGGTACATACATATTTATAATTGTTATGTCCCCTTGCTGAATGAACCACTTTATCATTATATAATGACATTCTTTGTCTCTTTTTATGGTTTTTGTCTTAAAATCTATTTTATCTGATTTAAGTACAGCTACTTCTGCTCTTTTTTAGGTTTACCCTTGTGTGGAATATCTTTTTCCAAATCTTTATTTTCCATCTGTATGTTTCTTTACAGGTTAAGTGAGTTTCTTGTAGGCAGTATGTTATTGGGTTGTATTTTTCTTAACTATTTAGCTACTCTATGTCTTCTGATTGGATAGTTTAGTTATTTTGCCTTCAATGATTTTTTTGGTAGGTAAGGACTTGCTTACTGCCATTTTGCTGTTTGTTTTCTGGTTGTTTTGTGGTACTTTTCCCCTTCCTTCCTTCCTTTTTTCTCTTATATGAAAGTTATTTTCTCTAGTAGTGTAATTTCTTGCTTTTTATTTTTTGTGTATCTGTTGTAGATTTTTTGATTTGCCAGAAGGCTTGAAATGATCTTATAACCAGTTATTTTAAATTGATAACAACTAAACTCTGGTTATACACACAAGAAAATAGGAAATAAACAAATAAGCAAAGACAAAACTAATGTAAACTCTACACTTTAACTCGACTCCCCCCAACACATTTCAGCTCCAGAATTTCTGCTTGATTTAACAAAATTATTTTGATTTCTTTGTTAAATTTCTCTCACATAGTTCTGAATTCCTTCTCTGTGTTTTATTAAAGTTCATTGAGCTTTCTCAGAACAGCTATTTGAATTGTGTCGGAAAGGTCACATATCTCTATCATTCTGGGATTGTTTGCTGGTGCCTTATTTAGTTCATTTGGTGAGGTCATATTTTCTGGACTGGTCTTGATGCTCATGGATATTTGTCAATGTCTAGGCATTGAAGAGTTAGGTATTTAGTCTACTCGTCACAGTCTGGGGTTATTTGTTCTCATCCTTCTTGAGAAGGCTTTCCCGGTATTCAAAGGGAATTGAGTGTGGTCACTGCAGCCATATCTGCACTAGCAAGTTACCAAGTACAGTAACAGTACAACTCCTGAAGACTTCTCATGTCTTGGTAGGCCTGGGTAAAATCCAGGAGGATTCCCTGGATTACCAGTCTCTTGTTCTCTTTCCTCACTTTCCCCCAGACAGAGTCTCCCTCTCTGTTCCAGGCTGCCTGGAGTTTGGGGAGGTGTGATATAGTCACTCCCATGGTCACCACAGATGGCAATGCACTGGGTCACACCTGAAGCCAGCACAGTGCTAGGTCTCACCTAAGGCCATGGCAACTACTGTCTGGCTACTGGTGATGTTTATTCAAGGCCCACCAGCTCTTAATCAGCGAGTGGTGAATTTTGTCAGGACTTTGTCTTTCTCTTCAGTACAACAGGTTCCTTTCTGGTCCAGGTTGAGTCTAGCAATGCCATCCAGGATCTAGGGCCTGGAATTGAGGGTTTTTGGCATTTTCTTGGTGCTTTACTTTACTGTGACTGAGCTGGTAATCAAATTGTAAAACATAGTTCTCTTTATTCATCCTGCTCCTTTCTGAAAGTAGAAAGAGTCTTTCACCAAGTGGCACTGCCTGGGATTGGGGGAGGGGTGACACAGAACTTCCTTGGCCA
Organism: Macaca mulatta; assembly: GCF_049350105.2. Lineage (NCBI taxonomy): Eukaryota > Metazoa > Chordata > Mammalia > Primates > Cercopithecidae > Macaca > Macaca mulatta. Next base: position 46,229,299 of record NC_133411.1, read on the forward strand.
CCCCTGGGTCATGTGCACCTTGCATCCACTGTCTCTGAGCCCGGTTGAGCACAGTGTCTCACTAGGACTTGCCCCAGGATGACAGTTGTTCTGGCCTAGAATGCCTTTCAAATTTATTCAGGACCCCAGGGCACTTTAGTCAGCTGGTGAGGGGCTCGCCAGAATTCAGGTTTCTAATGCTCTGCCCTACATAATCCAGATCTGTTTTTTTAATTGGAGTGATAGACAGCTTTTTGGAGTTGACTCAGAATACACTTAATTCGGGGTTAATTCCGGAAGTAACTTTTTTAGGTGAGATATATAATTTTTAAGCTTCTATTATAAGTGCAGTAGTTACTAAATTACCAAAAAAACAAAAAAAGGAATTTGAAAGAAACCTAGAAAGATAGTAGACTTTCAATGTATTTTCTCTTCAATGTTGAAATTATAGTTACCAGTTCTAGAATAATATTTTTATGTTATTGCATTTATAATTTTGGGGGGCTGGATTGTAAAATAAACATTTTATATATACATATATATATATATATATATATACACACACAAATAATTTACAAGTTTACATGCTCATAGTTTCCTTTTCCCCCAATTTTTTTTTTTTTTTTTTTTTTGAGACGGAGTCTCGCTCTGTCACCCAGGCTGGAGTGCAGTGGCCGGATCTCAGCTCACTGCAAGCTCCGCCTCCCGGGTTCACGCCATTCTCCTGCCTCAGCCTCCCGAGTAGCTGGGACTACAGGCGCCTGCCACCTCGCCCGGCTAAGTTTTTGTATTTTTAGTAGAGACGGGGTTTCACTGTGTTACCCAGGATGGTCTCGATCTCCTGACCTCGTGATCCGCCCGTCTCGGCCTCCCAAAGTGCTGGGATTACAGGCTTGAGCCACCGCGCCCGGCCTCCCCCAATTTTATGTTGGTAAAATACACATAAAATTTACCATCTTAACCATTTTTAAGTGTACAGTTTAGTGATATAAAATACATTTATAATGTTATGCAACCATTACTACAATCTATCTCCATCACTCTTCCTTTTTATCTCATGAAATTGAAACTTTCTAGTGAACAGTATCTCCCCATTTACGCCTCCCCCATCCCCTGGCAACCACCACTCTACTATCTGATTCTATGATTTTTACTGCTCTAAGTACCTCATGTAAGTGGAATTGTACAGTATTTGTCTTTTGTGTGGCTTGTTTCATTTAGCTTAATGTCCTTATTGGGAACCTTGTGCACTATTGGTGGAAGTGTAAAACAGTACAGACATTGTGGAAAGCAGTATGGCAGCTCCTCAAAAGAATTAAAAATAGAATTGCTATAAAATTCATCAATATTATTTCTGGATATATTCTCAAGAGAATTAAAAACAGAGTCTTGATGAGAAATTTGTACACTCATATTCATAGCTGCATTATTCACAATAGCTAAAATGTGGATAAAATATTCATAATAGCTAAACTAAACTAGTAAACTTGTATGGTTTGTCTGTGTACCCACCCATATCTCATCTTGAATTCACACATGTTGTGCGAGAGACCTGGTGGGAGGTAACTGAATCATGGGGCAGGTCTTTCCCGTGCTGTTCTCATGATAGTGAATAACTCTCATGGGATCTGATGGTTTTATAAAGGGGAGTTTCCCTGCACGAACGCTTTCTTTGCCAGCTGCCATCCATGTAAGATGTGACTTGCTCCTCCTTGCTTTCTGCCACGATTGTGAGGCCTCCCCAGTCATGTGGAACTGTTAAGTCATTAAACCTCTCTTTCTTTTGTAAATTGCCCAGTCTTGGGTATGTATTATCAGTAGCATGAAAATAGACTAATACAAAATGGATAAGGAAAATGTGTTATATACATACCATGAATTATTATGTAGCCTTAAAAAGAAAACAAAATTCTGGCATATACTAAAATATGGATAAATATTGATTTAGTAGTTTCTTTTTTTGTGTATGTGTATGCATAATTTTTAGATCTCAAGTATCTTGATGAACAAACAGTGATGGAAATAGATAGAAATTGAATTTTTTCATAGTATTTTTATTATAGTGATATTGTTATTTATCTTGCAGTAATAAAGCCCACCAGTTTGATTGACAATAAACAATAGGCAATAACTAAATTGTCTTAAATTATCTGCTGCTTGCTAGTATAATGCTTATGCTTTCACTTTCCTTCCCTTTTTTCTCTTCCTCTCTTTTCTTTCAACATGTCTCATTTCAGGAAGAATTTGAGGTAGTACAGAATATTCTACAGAAATCAAATGTACAAAGAATAAATTACAGTCAGGTGCCTGTGAAAATGAACAGAAAGTCAATAATGCAGATAGACCACAAAATTCAGAAGATGTCTAAGCTTGAATAATATATTTAGCTCTGTGATTTGTAGTGGTTTAATAAAAATGCTGATTATATATGTTTCACTGTTCATGGGAAAACATACCATGTTCTCAGTGAATGTAATTTTTTTCTAAACCTTTAATTATGAAGAATTTTTTTACATGAAATGTTTATAGAAGCCCTCAGATGATATTATAGAGACAATGTAGGAACAAACATCATGACAGATTTTATTAGAGCTAATAATTAGTTTTAAGAAAAGTATCTACTATGAATTATTTTTGTAGAGAAATAGGTTTTCATCTTATATTCAAATTTCTTCCTCATTCCTATCTTGAAACACACAGAAATTAGTCCCAGGGAAGTTTGAATTATAAATGTCTTCGTTCATTAATTTTTGTATTTGTACACTTTTTTTTTCTTTTTTTCTGTAACAAGAAAAACATCACCTATGTTTTTTCAAATCCATGGCCCAAATACAGAGTATTGTGAGGGCCACACTGGCACATGTATTTCCATTTCTGCAAAACCAAAGCCTAAAATCCTCACTTACAGAGAATCTTTGCGATATCCCTTCGTGGTAACATACAACAAACTGGATCTGAATTATTTCTCTAGAATGAATGAAGCCACTATTGTCCCTTTATCTAATGAAAGAAATTTATGTATTCTAAACTACAGATCTCATTATTTTGGTTAGAGATATCTTTCTGATCCCTGAAATGCAATATGGTTTTTAAAAATGAGTTCCTAGTCTTTTTATTCTACACCAATCCACTTCACTAATCTTCTCATAAATCTAGCAGTATTATTATCCTGTCCACCTTCCATTATACACACAGAGAGGTTAAAAACTCTCATTCTTGCAGCCCTATATTTAAACCATTGCCATAACCTATTTTTGCTTTCTGTGCATCTTTTGAGTGTGTTCTTTCTTTCTGCTGTAACCACACTTCAAAAGCTTTCTGCAAATAATGAGTTTCAGGCTAGATGAAAGCCTCAAACTCATTATTTTAGACATATTTTTCAAGGACTTTCAGTCTTCAGTCATCCCATCTCCCACACGAATCCGGTCTTCAATGATAGTTAGAGAAGTGCACCAATGGTGATTAATGACACAAAAGCCAGTGACAAGCTGCAAATAAATGTGAGAGAATTCCCACCACCCCCCCAAAAAAATCTCCGGATGCAGTGGCTCACGACTGTAATCCCAGCACTTTGGGAGACTGAAGCAGGTAGATCACGAGGTCAGGAGTTCGAGGCCAGCCTGACCAACGTGGCGAAACCCCATTTCTACTAAAAGTACAAAAATTAACTGGGCGTGGCAGCTCGTGCCTGTAATCCCAGCTACTCAGGAGGCTGAGGCAGGAGAGTCACTTGAATCTGGGAGGTGGAGGTTGCAGTGAGCTGGGATCACACCACTGCACTCCAGCCTGGTGACAGAGTGAAACTTCATCTCAAAAAAAAAAAAAAAAAAAAATCCTCATGATGTGAAATTCTCACAACTATTTAATGAGCACCTACTACACACTAGTACTATTTTAGCTCACAGGTATTTACCTAAGTCCTCAAAATTTCAAATTCGGGAATCAGAAGTGAAGCTAAGACACTACTTCACACCATGAAATTATATGCTGTGCAGAGAAATCTGTGCACCTTAACATGGATGAAGGTTGGAGAGTGTATTAAATGAGATAAAGGGAAAGAATAGGAAAGGTAATTCAGATATGGAAAGACCTTATGGTTTTCTGTCCATTTAGAGGGAGTCAGTGGGTGATGTGCATGGCACACAGTCACAAAAGTGTCATAATGGAAAATTCAAAAGTGGCACAGAAACTTCAGCAATCTGCTCATCTTCTGAAAGTCTATTGCATATTAACTGAACAACTGACACATTCTTACCTGGTCTTACTGATATTTTCGCATCCTGAAGGGTAAATGAAGTGATTATGCAAACTAATATTTTCAACCTAATTTGGACCAACAAGGATAATTTGGTTCATAAAGTGCAATTGACAGTAGCCTTTGGAAAAACTGACCATCTCATTTTAGAATTAGGAGCATAATGGTAGGGATTTTCATTGGATGGTTACTCTAGATTTTAACAAGGAAGACTTCCAAAATTTCAGGTATAAAAAACTCAAGAAAGTTCAGAAAAGTAGCAAACTGCTATTGATATAACTCTGACAATGTAAATCTCAAATTATATTAATGAGGAAGAAAAGAAGGATGGTAGTGGTAGAAAATGGCATAACTGTAGAGAGAACTTTATTGTGTGTTCAGATTATTAAAAATGCATGTACAGAAGATGAGAAGGAAGACACGTAACCAGAAGGAAGACAAATTACTCTAAATATAGAAATGCAGCGTAGACCAGTAAGAATATTGCAGGAAGGTCAACATACACAATGAGCTGAGGTTTGCAAAATTTGCTACTGACTGTTGAGTTTGGCTTCAATTGGAATGAATAGGGCTATTTTGGATGTAAAGTCAAAACTGCTTTGGTTGATTTCCTTCACTGCTCTCTTGTTCTCTGGTATTCCTTTTTTTTTTTTTTTTAATTAAATGGACACATTACCTAGTATTATAATGAATTCTTTTGCTTTCAGTATTTTCCATAAGCCTATTTATTTTTGTTTTCAGTATTTTCCATAAACCTATTTTATAACTGATATGTAAGATTCCTAAGTTTGAAAAAAAAATTTTTTTTAATCTACCAATATTGGAAGAACCCAAGTAAAAGTGTTAAAATGAGTGTATTAAGAGGCCACAAGTTCAGAGAGAAAGATAAAATGGGACCTCAGGATATATATATTTAAATGAAGGGCAGAGGTTGTACTCACAAGAGGAATTTTTCTGCCTTCTGGAAATGTTTCTTTAACTAGCTGTTATAGAATTATTAGTAAGATATTCCAGGAGAATGAAAACTAGCAGCAGAAATAGAAGATGAGCTTTGTTATCATTTTGTGAGAGACCTGCATAGAAAGAAGCTGGAGGTGACTTCTAAATCTGAAAGTGGCTCCCATTCAAGAGCCTTTGAAAAACAGAGACTTCAGTCTTACCACTATAAGGAAGCAAATTCTGTTATTAACCTAAGGGTACTTGGCAGTAGATCTTTCCGCAGACCAACTTCCAAATGAGAATGTAGCCAGGCTGACACCTTGATTGCAGCCTTGTGTGACCCAGAGTAGAAGATGAGCTGTGCCCAGACCCACAAAAACTGTGAGATAATGAACATGCATAGTTCTAAGCTACCAAGTTGGTAGTAATTTGTTACATAATAATAGAAGACAAATGCAGGAGGAAAGCAGATCAAGGTAGTAACATGGTATGGTGAGAGTAGGAGCCAGCTTACTGAAGACTTATAAGTCAAAGTAAAGTCTTCAGCTTTTACTGTGAGTGTGGTGGGAAACCAGTGCATGGTTTCAGTGGAAAGGTGATACAATCAAGCTTACATTTCAAAAGGACCACTCTGGTAGTTATATGAAGAAAGGTAGAAGCAGACAGGCTACTTAAGAAACCATTTTACTAATCAAAGAGTGTACTGGCTTGAATAGGCAGCAGAGTAATGAGAAAAGTGGTTGGGTTTTGAAAGTTATTTGGAAGGTGAGCCTACAGGATTTCTTTGTTAATTGCTTGTGGGGTGAAAGCAAAAGAAAGGAAATGATGCTGAATCTAAGTTTCCTTTTTTCATCTGAATAACTTTACAAAAAGTGCTGTTGCAAAAATAACTGGAAAATGAACATTACTAAGGGAAAGTCAGGGTTTTGGTTTCTTACATGTTAAGTGTGAAAGCTCGCTAAAGATCCTCCCAATCTAGCAGGCTGAGCAGGTGGTTGATTCATAAGACTGGAATAAGGGGAAGCAGCAGTTGGAAATATACATTTAATACATACTAGCAGAATGAGAGTAATTAAAGGACTAGGACTTGCCAATAATCTAGGGAGTGAATGCAGGTAGAACAGATGTCCAAAGATGGTACTACGGGGGTATTTTCATTTAGAGAACAAAGAGATGAACAAGAATCAGCAAAGGAGACCAATGCCTCTTGCTGCAAAATATTATTAAAAACAATCAATCACTAAGTATAAAACCATAACAAGAATATCAGAAAAAGATCATGTATATATCAATTATTCAATGACTAACCCATGAAAGTATTATTCAACATGAAAATTTTAATCTTACTAATTTAGTGTGTATTGAAAAAAACATTAAGAATGAAGTAGTATGTTATACTTGTTTTTGAAGACATTGTACCTTAAACATTTCTTATCAAGTTCAAAGGAAATTTGTAATTCAAATTAAATCCGCTAAATGAAAAAACTTTGAGTAAACAAATAAATATGTAATTTTTAAATGACAAGTGAATTAAAAAATATATTAATGCCAAATCTTGGCAAGGATGCAAAGAAACTGAATCCACTTGTACCTCGCTGGTGAGAATATAAACAGTATAGCCACTGTGAAAAATAATTTGACAATTTCTTTAAAACTAAACATGTGCTTACCATAAACTCAGCAACTGCAAAGCTTTGGGCATCTATTCAAAAGAAATGGAAACATGTTCAACGAAAAACTTACACAAATGTCAATAGCTGTTTCGTTGGTAATGGCCAAAAATGAAACAATCCAAATGAACTTCAAGAGGTGGTAAGTAAAGTCAGCTGTAGCACATCCATACCATGGAATCCTCCTCAGCAATAAAAAGTGATAAATTACTGATACAAGCAAAAACTTGGATGTAGTTTTTTTTTTTTTTTTTTTTTTTTTTTTTTTTTTTTTTTTTTTTTTTGAGACGGAGTCTTTCTCTGTCCCCCAGGCTGGAGTGCAGTGGCGCGATCTCGGCTCACTGCAAGCTCCGCCTCCCGGGTTCACGCCATTCTCCTGCCTCAGCCTCCTGAGTAGCTGGGACTACAGGCGCCCGCCACCACGCCCGGCTAATTTTTTGTATTTTTAGTAGAGACAGGGTTTCACCGTGGTCTCAATCTCCTGACCTTGTGATCTGCCCGCCTCAGCCTCCCAAACTGCTGGGATTATTTTTTTAGAGGGAGTTTCGCTCTGTGGCCAGGCTGGAATGCAGTGGTGCAATCTCGGCTCACTGCAACCTCCACCTCCTGGGTTCAAACAATTCTCCTGCCTCAGCCTCCCAAGTAGCTGGAACTATGCGCATGCACTACCGCGCCCAGCTAATTTTTGTATTTTTAGTAGAGATGGGGTTTCACCATGTTGGCCAAGATGATCTTGATCTCTTGACCTCGTGATCCACCCACCTCCGCGTCCCAAAGTGCTGAGATTACAAGCATGAGCAACTGTGCCTGGCCAGATGTATCTTAAGAAAATTATTTTAAGTGAAAAAAGCCAGTTTCAAAATTTACATGCTATAAATTTCCATTCACATATCATTCTTGAAATGACAATATTATAGAATGGAAAACACAATTGTTGTAGCTAGGGCTTAGCAATAGGAAGTGAGGTGTTTTGGTTGCAAAAGGAAAGCAGCAGGGAATTTTGTGTTAAGACAGTTCTGTATCTTGATGTAAAGATATCACGATTGCAAGACATTACCATTGGGAGAAACTGGGTCAAGTGTATATGAAACCTCTGCATTATTTCTTACATCTACACGTGAATCTACAACTATCTCACAACAAAAAAGGTTTAAAAATGATAAATGTTATCAATAGAGAACAAGGAAAAATAAAAGGAAACTACTTTGATGGAGAAGGTGGTCAGGGAGAATCTTACTCTAAATGCATATGAAACCATAACATTTTTCAAGCAGGGGAGTGACCTCTTCTCACGTTTGTTTCATGAAAGAGCTTGGATTTAATTATTCTCCTGTCCATTATTATTTTCTTCTGTAATTCAGAAGACAATTTTAATTGACAAAGAATCTAAGAGCCATCTAGTAAACAAGGATTTTTAACTTTTCTTAAATAATTCCCTATTTTCCTTATTGTTCTGACTGCCAAAATAGATTTTTAAATTCTGGTACCATAGAATTTTTAATTAATCTTTGATGTTTCTGAGGTCCCTCAGGATCCTAGTCAAGACTAGGTCTGACTCCCTCTATGTTAAGAGAGTGTGCTCCATTCTACTAAGAGGAAGTCTTGTTTGATCTAATTTTATCACCGGTGCAAATCCCATCACCTATGCATCCTTGTTATATAATGTAACCTAATCAAGGGAATGTCATTCCATGCCATAACCTTGGCTCTATTCTTTTGTTAGAAGCAAAAATCCCACCCATATTCAAGGGAAGGAACCATACTGGGTGTAACACCAGGGGCTGAGACTATGAAAGTTATCTTAGAATCCTTCCTATCATACCTCCTAATGTCTCCATCACTTACTCTGCCCCAACCATTTAAGCCTCCCTTTTGTCCTCCAGGCATGCGTCTATGTTAGGGCCTCTACCTGTTGTTTCCACTGGTTAGAATAGTCTACCTCTAGATATTCACAAAAATCAGTCTCATATTTCCTTCTGTCTTTTCTCAAATGTAACTATAACAAACAGGCTCCTACCCTGTTCATCCTATTTAAAGTAGCATTTCCAACAATATTCCCCTATATCCCTGTCTTCATTATGTTGCTTTATCTAGCACCATAGCACTTAACTCTACCTAGCTTATTATAGTTTATCTGTTGCCTGTCTAACCTCATTAAAATGAAAATTTCATGAGGCAACGACTTGTTCTCTTGTTATTCATTCTAACACTTATAATGCTGTTTTGTGCATAATTGGTCTTAAGTATTTGTTAAATAAATGAATAAATATATTTGATAATTATAACCAGCATGGTTACATAATAAAAGTAACGTAGTGTCTGGAAAGATTTTTTAAAAGCAAAAGATTTTGTCTGAAAGAACACAGTATTTGAGCTCACAAGCTTTTGATTCTATAGCATGTAGAACTGCTCTACAACCTAATAGCTTTGTGGCTCTGTACAAATAATTCTATCTTGTTATGCCTCAATTCCTTTAATCTATGTAGTACTAAAATAATACTGTCTCATCTTTGGGTTTATAAAGAACTCTGCAGTAACACATATAAAATATTTATTAAAGTATCTTAGAAATAGGAAACTATGAGTACTTACAAATGTAATTGCTCATGGTAGGTTATTCAAACCCGATTCATTAGGTAATTGCCAACTCTTATCTCTATTTTATATTGTTTGAGCCCTACTGTTTCAATGATCTTTTCCTGCATAATAAATTACCTAAGATATAACAGTTAAAAACAACAAATGTACTCATGATTCTGTGGGCCAGGAATTCAGCAGGACTATGTGGGGATGGGATGGCTCCTCTGCTTCACAGGGTACTGGGCTAGGGCAGCTCAACCGGAATTAAAGGATTTAACATGTCCTCTCTCACACCTTGAGAACCTCATCTTGGGTGGTTCAATGGCTACATGTTTTCTAAGATGACTGAATCTCTCTCCTTTCATGGAGTCTCATGGACTCAGTTACATGGGATATCATTTCTCTTCATGTGACCTCTCTCTCTCCATAGTGTTTCATCCCCCAGGGCATCTCTTTAGTCAGGCTATCCAACTTTTCATGGCAGCTGGCTTTCTAGGGTATGGAAAGGAGAAGCCAAGATCTTTCTTGATGCTTAGGCCCAAAAGTGGCACAGAATCACTTCGTAACAAGCCAGACCAGTTTCAAAAGGAGGGAAATAGACTCTAGTTCTTTAGGGAACAAGTGGCAGGAGTGTGCAGACATGGAACTGTTGGCAGCCATTCAGCAGAAAATCCACCAAAAAATACCTAAGAAAATGTTCACTGTAAAAAATTTAGACCAAAAGTTGGAATACAGAAATAAAGTGAAAACTATATTTTCCAAACTCCTCCTGTACAATATCTAAACTAAAATGAAAAGAGATCTACAAACTAAAACATATACACATGTATACACACACACACACACACACACACGCACACACACACATATTAACAACAAAAAGGATCAAAAGTTTGACATACTAGATTGGAGAAAAATAACTCTAGACAACTCAGTCAAGTAATAATTCAGAAGAAAGACAACCACTGGAAAATGCTAGAGTGTGCCAAGGATTGGTGATTGAGAATAATTTGATAATACCTTATAAAATGAAGAAATATCTCCATATTGAAATTGCGAACATAATTTCAAAAGTACAGTTGGCTGTTCTATATGTAAATTACATAAAAAATTTATTTTTTAGTACTTGTTTTCCTAGTTCTGAAGTGGAAATAAGAATATATATCTATCTTAGAGTAGATTATTTGTTTCAGTTATAAAAATTATAAAACAGCAAAAATAAATATTTTGAAAGAGCTAAATCACTATGGATATCAGAGCAATTAAATTCAACATTCATTCTATGCAGGGTGTAAGGGCAAATCCAATCTAAAAAATTTAAGAAAAATGAGACTTGCTGAGACTTGTTGAAAATAAGGGATCCCTCCTCCTCTAAACTTTTCTTAAAGCATTTACTTTAGAAAACTTGTGAGTTCCTAAACATTTCTGTTTCCCTGAAATGTACATAAATGTTTTTAAAAGCTAAATAAGCCTTTTGCCAAGCTTGCAACCCAGGAATGTCTTTCTTGAGGACTTAGGAATCATCTCTTTGAAATGCAATCATCAAGGAAGATAGGACTTTCTATGAAAGAGTATCTGTGAAAGGGTAGGAGGCTGACTGGCTGATACTGGATTCCGAGTTGCAAAGCCTGAAGTAGACTGAAGTGTGTCTTCCTAAATTCATATGTTGTAGCTCATTATGCTAATGGGACTGTATCTAGAAATAGGGTCTTTAGGAGATAATTAAGGTTAAATAAGTCATAAGGGTGGAGCCCTATCCAATAGGATTATGGTCTTAGAAGAAGAGGAAGAAAGATCAAAATATTTCTTTTGCTCTTTCTCTGCCATGTGAGGACTCTGTGAGAAGATGGGTATCTGCAAGCCAGAAAGAGGCTTCTTACCAGGAACCAAAGAGGTCAGCATCTTGATATTGGACTTCCCACCTCCAGAGCTATGAGAAAATAAATTTCTGTTAAAGCACCTAGTATTTGGTATTTTGTTATGGCAGCCTGAGCTGACGAATGTTCTACCTCTTGTCATAAAGATATTTATTTTTCTTTTAGATAAAGCCAATTAGCTAACACAGGTGGTCACCCCAATTATAAGGTGATTTTAAGGTGAATTGTATGTGATAAATGGTGATGTGAAGTCCTATTACTTGAGGACTATTAATTGTTTATCCTGAGTATATGTGTGTAATGGGTAGTACCTGCTTGGCTATTTAAAAAGATGAAATTTCCTTTCGACTTGGTAATCTCTTAGCAGATTGCCTGTAATGCTCATCACAATGTGATTTAATGTGTACTTAATAATAAAACTGTTTTCTTTCTTTGTGGAAAGGTTTTCTAGGTTGTGAGGAGATTTATTATCATTATTATTATTATTATTTCAGAGACAAGGTCCCACTCTGTTGCCTAAACTGGAGTGCATTGGTGTGATCATAGTTTACTGACCCCTCAAACTCCTGGACTCAAGCAATTCTCCCACTTCAGCCTCCGAAGTAGCTAGGACTATAGGCTTGTGCCATCATGCCTGGCTAATTTTTAAATTTATTTTTATTTTTTATACAGATGGGTTTTGCCACTTTATTTCCTCATGAAATACACAGATTGATCCTAAAAATAAAATAATGTACCAAATAGTTTTAGGTTATTTTTGGTTAATGACATATGCAACAAACTCACTTCATTGGCAACTAAACTATTGGAAGAGAGGCAGAGATTTAGAAAACTGAACAATAGTATGGACATAGAGAATTCCGAATTCTTTTGTTTTCACCACATAGTTGTTTGTGCTTAGTTTTATAAGAATTCTTTAACTTATTTGTAAAATGAGGATAGACTGGACTGGTGGCTTGTTGGCAATATCCACGTTGATACATATTTCATTGATAATACACTTCATTAAATTAGTTTCAAATTGGAGATGCCACATAAGAATTAACTTCTGGATTATGAGAAGAAGAAAGAAGGAAGGAAAGGAGAAGGTGAGGAGAAGAAGAAAAAGAAAAAAGACTTTTTATTTGGGAAATGTGCTTTTTACATGGGACATGTGCTCTTGGATTTCCCACAATTTTCACCATTTCCTGTTATATATTAGTTGGTTTGTTCATCCACTTACACTTTCTGTACACGTGTATGCAAGATAGAGGTCACTGAACAAACCACTTACAATAGGTGGATATGGCAGGAGCAAGAAATTACTATCTAAATAGTACTTTTCTGCTATCCTTTTGAGGAAAAGTAACATTTATATGTATACATGGGTAAGGGAAGGCCTGAAATGTTTCTAAGATGTGCTCCAACAAGGCATCCTTCGTTTCTTGACAGGCAGCCATTAGTGGTGTAAAGAAAACATGCCTTCACCATTGGTGCCTTAATTGGCCAGGGTTTCAACATAGAACAAACTATATGCATTTTTATGACTGACTGAAAAATTTTACTAGAAGTGAATTTTAAAATACCACCAAGGCTATTTGGTTAAGTGTACCTTTACTAACTAGATTTCAATTTTTAATCTTCTTCATAATGATTTGTTTATAATACAGACTTAAAATTTTTATTCTTTAAACATCTAATTTACCATCTTTTTGTGAAAAAGAATTGGTCCTTTTTTGTTCAAGGTTTCAAAATACGTATAGTTTTTAAAACAGACGAAAGGTCAAACCTCTAATAAAAATTAATTTTATATCCAGTATACCAAATTATGGCAGCTATGTGGGTTTTCACGGTGTAGTTTTAATTACATATGATATTTTTATCTGATCTATGGATAGTATATAAACTTTAACTATATAAACTTTAACTATCTAGCCGGGCGTGGTGGCTCACGCCTGTAATCCCAGCACTTTGGGAGGCTGAGGCGGATGGATCACAAAGTCAGGAGACCCAGACCACGGTGAAACCCGATCTCTACTAAAAATACAAAAAATTTAACTGGGCGTGGTGGTGGGCGCCTGTAGTCCCAGCTACTTGGGAGGCTGAGGCAAGAGAATTGCATGAACTCGGGAGGCGGAACTTTCAACGAGCCGAGATAGCGCCACTGCACTCCAGCCTGGGCGATAGAGTGAGACGCTGTCAAAAAAAAAAAAAAAAAGAAAGAAAACTATAGGTATATCATATGTTTGTTTTATATTAGAAAATTTTCACAACTCAACTTTATAAAAGGAAATTTAGAATATCTTCTTAACCTAAAATAAAATTAAATAGTATCGTTAGTTTTGAAATGATTTATAATTAGCTTTTCTTTCAAATAATAATAAATGAAACTTAACAAGTAAAAGGTTTGTCATTTTTTTTAAAGCTTTCTTCACGAAATAAATTAATATTGTCAATAATAGGAAACAAAACAAACGTCCAAATCAGCTAAAGATAAATCTGTTTAAAATAGAAAATGTCACAAAAAGATAAAATGATCAAGATCTAATTTTTAGATTGTGATGGATATTGGAGGACTGATTGCTTATATGTTGAATACCCTGTCCAGGCAAAATTAAAATGAACTGAAATTAACATGCTTGAAAATTGCTTATGTCACACATTTAGCCTTTCAAATTTCAGATATTATGTCTTCAGCAATTCTTCTGCTAAATCCATTGCCCTCACATTCTTTATACATATTCCATTTCCAGTCTTTTGCCTGAATGGTTTGCTGAAAACTGTTTTTAGCTTTGGACTATTGGCAGCCACCTAACTCATTCCAAGACTATATAACAAAGATAAACGAGGAGAGACGGAGGACATAGCATGCCTGCTTCAAGCCCAGACCATTTCATCAGGCCTCATGTCATGATTTTTAAATAATGTAATTGTTTTATTATTTTTTACAGCATGAGGCAATATCTGAGGGTGACGCTTTAATTTTTGGGAATTAGCTTCTTTAAGAAATGTTAAATCATCACAAAGTTTAATGCATCAAATTATTGTAATTAGTCTTAATCTAACAAACAATAACATATAGAATTATGTATTATGTTTCCAAATATATTCTTTCCTTTATTTCACATTTGAAATGTTCAGAACTAAGAATGTAACTGATTGGTTATGGAAGTTACAGTCAGTCTTCTCCATGGGGCATCTGAATGACTAAAATCTTAATTCTAGTACTGGAACTATCCAACATGGATGACAAATAAAACCATGTGCATGACACAAGCAGCTGCATATTTAAAATGAATTCTAATTTATAAGATTGGAAATTTTTCTGTCTCATTGACTTATAACTACTTTGATTTGAAAAGAAACCACAATTTGGAGAAGAGGAAAATAGCAGATATAGATATATTAACAGATAAAGATACTAGTAGATACTTTACTATAATTTATTATAAAATCTCAGACTCAAGATTTTATAATATACCTCACTGAGATTGTGAGTTCAAAACTTATAGCATACATTTTAGCAACACACAGCACTTTACCACCTACTGAAATAGTTTGAGTTTAAAGACTTAGGAATATAGAAACATATATGATTAGATATTTCTATGGACAATATAAATTTATATTTAATTATTTAAATGCATACAGATTTTTATTTTCATTTTTTTAACATACTTATCTTGTAAAACCAAGAGATTCGTGATTTAAGATTTCCTATAAAGAAATCTAACAGAAGCTATTATCCTCAGCTTTACTGCTTTTGAGACACTAGGGAAAATGCAGCTGTTTCTTGCCTTGAAATAATGTTGCTACTTAACCCTGGATTTACTTGAAGAATTGAGAAAGCAAGTAGGAAATTAAAGAAACCAACAAATAATATTAAATCTAGAAATACGTTGTACTTTAATGACATTAGTACTAATAGGCCTCCTTCAGGCACTGTTTCCAAATTTGTTTGAATCTTTGTTACGATATCTCCTTTCCTGAAAGCACAGCCCACTTTGGAGCAGTGTTCTTAACTGGTCTTATTCTATTTATGCTGTTACTTCACAAGGGTGTTAATCTGGTCGCTGAATATTTTCTTAGAACTATTATTGCAAGCTTTACGGATTTTAAGGACTATGCTGCTTTAAAGACAATAATTTTATATGTTCCAAACATGTTGGGTAGCACCAGCCTTCAAAAATTTCTCAGGCACGTGAAATAGTTTATTTTTTAACGAAGAATAAACCCATGCACAGCCAAGTGTAAGATATCGGAAATAACAATTTCCAAAGTACATCAGAGAAATTTAAAAGGTCACAGAACTCCTTATAACATTAATATTTGACATTTGAATTATTTTCCAGTTTAGCAAGCTGAATAAAGAGCTACATCTTCAGAAGAACTGAAACAACTAAAAATACAAAACCTTTTTCTTCAATGCAGTCAAGATAAGTTACTGAGAATGCAACTGTGTGCAAGGTCAAAGAAGGTTTATAGCACTAAAAGAGGAATCGTTGACAATCATTTTAAATATTTGAACAAAATCATGGTCCTATTCTTTAGAAAGAAACCCAAAGTTTTAAAACCCGAAGTTTTAAACAGTTATTTTAAAGGAATTCCTACAGGCAACATTCAGTAGAAGTTAGCATCACCATCATCATCATCTTCATTATCAATCATCATGATGAATGGTTGGTAGCTCAATACCAGCAAAATATACATTCCTTTCTTCAAGGTCACTGCCCATATCACTCTCCAGAGTTCTCCTCTCTCTCAAGGAAAATGAGATTTGCTGTCAGAAAGCCTTCTTAGCTTAGAACTATGACTCTGCTACTTATTGCAATAAAAACTGGGCATGTTTTTTAACTTTGATGAATATATAACTTTTCTATAAAACGAGACCAATAACTTCTACATCACAGGTTAAGGTAAAAATGTAGTCTCTAACACGGTGTAGGTGCTTCCTTTGTATGCATTAATGTTTTCTCTTCTCTGAAACATATATTAAATTGAAACACTTTTCAATGCATCCACTCTGTGGAGGAGAATTCTAGTAGTACTACAAAATCCATTCTCCACTTTGTCCTTAGTAACAGAACTTCTGAATGTTAACTGGGCAAATTTCTTCCCTAAACATACTCAATTTCTCAGATGTCCGTCCAGTTGAGTGTGGCCATGTTAGTTCTGAGGAATATAAAAATAGGAATACAATGTTCAGCTTCCTAAGAGTATGCTAGATCAGTACTTGACCTACTCCTGTGGCAGGCCAGGTGTCACTAATGCAGGCCTCCATAACAAGAGATTAAGTACTAACTGAGGGGGTTAAGTTAAATATTAAAAGCTGAAAGAGCCGGTGTCCTAATACACAGGCTGGAATGTAAAAACAAAAAACAAAACAAAACAAAAACCCATCAAGAGTTTTGTCTACGCCTTTCCTGGGCCTTAAAGCATGACAAAACAACAAATAAATTCTTAACAGGACCCATTTAAGATTAAACAAGTTTTATTGGGGATCTGAAGAACTCTCTAAACCTACATGAATTAGCAGGAGACAAGATAAGGGTAATCACCCCAGTATCTGGACCCATTTAGTTTAAGTAAATTTACTGAGGCTCCAGAGGAAGGTCTCCAAGACTCAGACCTTAGTTATAGATTCAAAAAAGTTAATCATTTATGTCTTTAGATGAATGCACACTTAAACGTAGACATATAGTTTAGAAGCTACAGAAGCTCTGGAAAACTTGTAATTTTGAGTTCATCTGGTGATAATCTCCAGGCCTTCTCCCTGTAACCAGTTACAGAAATTAAAAAGAAAAAAAATTCTCAGCCTGGCGTGGTGGCTCACACCTGTAATCCCAGCACTTTCGGAGGCCGAGGCGGGTGGATCACGAGGTCAGGAAATCGAGACCATCCTGGCTAACAGGGTGAAACCCCATCTCTACTAAAAATACAAAAAATTATCTAGGCATAGTCGTGCACACCTGTAGCCCTGGCTACTTGGGAGGCTGAGGCAGGAGAATGGCGTGAACCTGCAAGGCGGAGCCTGCAGTGAGCGGAGGTCGAGTCACTGCACTCTAGCCTGGGCAACAGAGTGAAACTCTGTCTCAAAAAAAAAAAAAAAAAAAAAATTGTCTTCCTCCCCAGTTTATCTGCATCTTGTTATTGGGCCACAAGAAATAGCAGCCCGACCCTCAGTTTGGTCCGGGAACACTCCTTCTCTTTCCTGATTCTTATGAACATATGGTGGAGGAACAGCAGTCATTTTGGATCATGTAGAAGAGAGACAAACCCTAGAAATGGATTGGTTAGAAAGCTGAGAAAAGCCTGTATATTTTTAGTGACACACGGCTCAAACTTAGGTGTGTTGTCTGACCCCCACATCTGAGACTGTTAAGTGATTTGGATAAAATCTTATGCATTTAAGCCACTCTTGACTTCAGTTTTCTTTCCCAAGTAGCAAAATTAAATCCTAACTAAAATCTGTCCCAAATTATCTTTGGGAATACAAGCAGAATCAAGATGTTATTCACATATTCTTGTAGTTTAAATATTTTTTTGATAGCACTTTTGTTAAGGTCACTTTTTACATAAAGCTCTCAGAAATCCTGAAATTATACTTATGGTATACACACAAACAAATTCTATAAGAGCCAGATAAATAGGCATGAAGTTAAAAACAATGACTTTTAAAAACAGTAATCCACTACCTTACACTGAGTTTTAAGTTCTATACATTCCAAAGGGTGCACTGAAAAAAGTGATTAGTGTCTGACCCTTTGTTGTGCTTACTATTGCTGTTTGACACCACGCCAACACAACTTAGTGGCTTAAATCAAGAATTGAGCCTCTTTTACACTCAAGAATTTTGCGGATTAAGAATTTGGACAGGGTATAAGAGGAACTGCTAGACTGTGCTCTATGGTCTCTGGGGCCTCAGCCGAAAAGAGCTGAAAGGTGCGGTGACTCAAGAGTTAGGGGTTAGAATTATCTGGAGGTTTTCTTCTTACAGATCTGTAGCCAACACGTAAAGAGTTGAAGCCAAGCATTTTCGGCTACACTCTTACAGTCTTCTCTGTGTGATTTGGCTTCCTCACAGCATGGTGGCCTTAAGGTACTCAAGCATCTTAGAGAGTGGTCCAAGGCTCCAAGTACAAGTGTTTCAACAAACAAGATAGAAGCTGCATCACCTTTCATAACTCATTCCTCACTGCTACTGTACTCTATTTGTTGAAGCAGTTCTAGGGGAAGAAATGGCAGAAAATTGAGAGGGCAGGAATATTTTCAAATAGCCACACCTTTGTGTATTGAAGGAAACATAAGCACCTGCAAATTTTGTCATGGCCAGATGTGCTGGTGCCAGTGACACTGTAAGAGACCGAGTGGGGAATTAAAATAGCTTATATCAGTTAGGCAAATTCCTGAATGCTGACTTGGCCCTTTCAGACTAATGGTATATAAAGCAGGGAATCCACATGTATTAGTTTGTTTTCACACTGCTATAAAGAACTACCTGAGACTGGGTAATTTACAAACAAAGGGGGTTTAATTGATGCAGTGCCTCATGGGTGGAGAAGCCTCAGGAATCTTACAGTCATGGCAGAAGGTGAGGGGAAGCAAGGCATATCTTACATGGTGGCAAGAGAGAGAGAGAAATTGAAGTGGGAAAGTGTCACACTTTAAAAGCATCAGCTCTTGTGAGAGCTCACTATTATGAGAACAGCATGGGGAAAACTGCCCCCCATGATCCAATCACCTCCTACCAGGTTCCTCCCCTGACAAGTGGGGATTACAATTCGAAATGAGATTTAGGTGGGGTTACAGAGCCAAACCATTTCACCAGAGGGCTGAGTAACTCTAATGTGGCAGGATGATTATCCTATCAGGTTGCATTGGCCCCTGAAATTTGGATGCACTTTGTGAGAGACCAGTGTCTAGGTAACTAGAAACTAGGTAAGTGTTGGAGAGCTGCTTCCATTCATTTCTATCATTGTCTGGTTCATTTCCTTTGCACTGTTTGTTGATCTGTATTAAATAAAAATGAAAGCAAACCTTGTATCTGAGTCTCCATTTTTACCAATCCTCACACTCATGGTTCAGTGTTTTAGTCTGGTTTCGAATAACAAGAACCTTTTGTACTTGGAAGTATAAAACTTGATAGCAGCAACATTATTGATATTTAGAGCTCAGTAACTTGTCTAATTATAACCAGACAGAAACAAGTGTCAAGGTATTCTTGCTTATCAGGTCACAGGTAACTTCTTTCTCTAAGAATTCGTAAACTCATAGAGTAACATTGGAGAAAGAAATGCAATTTAACTGCTGAAAGTCTGTCTCAGTTTACTGGTCTTGTAACAGAGGGAAAATTCTAAACAACTTGGGGAACTTTGGTGAGAATTAAAATAAATGGGTGTGAATAGCTCCTGGCACAGAGCAGGCACTAATAACTGCTGGCTTCATTCATTACAGATAATGAACCTGAATTGACACCTCCCTCACACCACTAATTTACTTTATTTTCTTCCTGCCCCACATCAGAGTACGAACATTATATATATATTTTTTTTCTTGTAGGAATTATTTTGTAATGGTGGTAGTAGAACTAGGGGATTAAGACATCCAGATTCTGATGTGCAAGTTCCATTTGTCTGTACTGATAATCTAGCATTATGCTGTTATGTAAAGAGGCATTTTTCAATTTAAATACACCTAGAAAAGGTGCATGGAAAAAAAGCTATATGAAAGCATCAAAATTCAAAATTATAGCAGAGACACAGAAGGAACATTTTAAAGCCTTGTATCAACCACAGATATATGCATAGATTCTTCCGACAGATCGTTATAATGCTATTTAACCTTTTTACATCTTCAGTGCAATATGTTTTTTAGCTACATTGATGAAAATAGGAGAGCAACTCTCCTTGATGTTAGAGATCTTGGCAAATGTAAAGTATTTAACAATGAATAGACTGTCTTACAAATGTGAATTCACCTGCTAAATTCAGTGAAAGGACAGTAACACTGTGGCACCAGTAGGACTGATGAATGTCCAAGAGTTAGGTGTGTTAAAATAAATAACGCATAGCATATTTGTTTATTATTTTTAACAACCCTCTGAGGTATGTGTTTGTCTCTACTCTCTCCAATGAGAATGCTAATAAAAGTGATCTTCAAATACCTTTCTTTCAGTAATTTTGAGAATGTGAGTTGAGGTTTTCTTATTCTGTCATTTGTAAAGTCATTCAGTTGCTGAGTCCCAGTAGTCACAAGCAACTGAGACATAGAAAGACCCACCCCCCAGCTCAGATGGTGCCCAATGAAATAATTTAATAAGTGAATTTTAAAATATGGCTGTTGAGTGACACTATAGTTTCAATATTTGTCCCCTCCAAATCTCATGTTGAAATTTGTTCCCCAATGTTGGAGGGGAGGTATGGCCTAACAAGAGTTGCTTAGGTCAGGAAGGCAAGTACCTCATGAGTAGATTAATGCCCTCCCTGGCATGGTGGGGAGGTGGGGTAGCAAAGTGAGTTCTCTCTCTATTTTGTCCCGGGACAGAAGGTTGTTAAAAAGAGTCTGGAGCCTTCTTCTCTCTTGTTTCCTCTCTTGCAATGTGATCTTTGCTCATGTTGGTTCCCTTTCTCCTCCTACCACAAGTGGAAGCAGCCTGAGGCTTTCACCAGATGCTGAGTCTTCTAGCTAACAGAACCATGAGCCAAATGAATCTTATTCTTTTTCTTTCTTTTTTCTTTTTTTTTTTAGACTGAGTCTCACTCTTGTGCCAGGCTAGAGTGCAGTGGCACGATCTTGGTTCACTGCAACCTCCACCTCCTGGGTTCAAGCAATTCTCCTGTCTCAGCCTCCCGAGTAGCTAGGACTACAGGCATGCGCCACCATGCCCAGCTAATATCTGTATTTTTAAGTACAGATAGGGTTTCACCATGTTGGCCAGGATGGTCTTGATCTCTTGACCTCGTGATCCATCCACCTAGGCCTCCCAAAGTTCTTGGATTACAGGCGTGAGCCACTGTGCTCAGCCCAAATGAACGTTTTTTCTTTATAAATTGCCTACTCTCTGGTATTCCTTTACAGAAATGCAACAGACTAAGAGAAATGATATGCACAAGTGATATAAAACAGTTTTTTTACACTCTTTTTTATTTTAATTGAAATTTTAATAATTATAGATTTACATGCAGTTTTAAGAAATAATACTGAGAGATACTCTTTACCCAGTTTCCCCAAGTGTTACTATCATGTAAAACTATAATGCCATACTGCAAACTGGTGATTGTTATTGATACAATTCAGCTATCTTATTCAGATTTTTTCAGTTGTGCTTGTAGTCACGTGTGTGTATATGTATTTAATTATATACATTTTTATCAAGTGTAGGTTTGTGCATCTTCAATCACAGTCAAGATATAGAATACAGCACTTTGGGAGGCTGAGGCAGGTGGATCACCTGAGGTCAGGAGTTCGAGATCAGCCTGACCAAGATGGTGAAACTCCATCTCTAGTAAAAATACAAAAATTAGCTGGGTGTGGTGGTGGGCACCTGTAATCCCAGCTACTCAGGAGGCTGAGGCAGGAGAATTACTTGAACCTGGGAGGTGGATGTTGCAATGAGCTGATATTGCACCATTGCACTCCAGCCTGGGTGACAGAGCAAGACTCTTTCTCAATAAAATGAAATAAAATAAAATAACATAAAATAACATAAAATAACATAAAATAAAGAAAGAATAATTTCCTCATAACAAAGACTCCTAATGGTGCCAGTTTATAACCATACTCACCTACTTCCCACCCTCCTGCATTCTTAATCCTGACAACCACTTATCTTGCTTCCATTTCTATAATTGTGCTATTTCAAATATGTTATATAAATGGAATCATAGAATATGTAACCTTTTGGGGTTGGCTTTTCTCATTCAACATAATAATTTGGCAATGTACACAGGTTGTTGTGTGTACCAATAGTTTGTTCCGTTTCATTACTGAGTAGTATTCACTGAATGGATGTCCCATAGTTTGTTTAACCATTCACCCATTGAGTGACATCTGAATTGGTTCTGGTTTTTGACTATCACAAATAATGCCGCTATAAATACTCATATATGGATTTCTCTATGGACATAGGTTTTCATTTCTCTGAGATAAATGCTCAGAAGTGCAATTGTTGGAAAGTTTGGTAGCTGCACGTTGATATTTTTAGGAAAATGCCAAATTGACTTAATGAACCATTGTACTGTTTTGCATACCCACTACCAAGATATGAGTAATCTAATTTTTCTTCATCAGTGACAGCATTTGGTATTATCACTATTTTTTTGACCCTTCAGGTAAGTATATAGTAATATTTCATTGTCATTTTAGTTTTCATTTTTCTGATGAATGATAATGTTGAATAGCTTTTCATGTACTCAGTTACCATCCATACATTCTGTTTGATAAAATGTTTGTTCATGTCTTTAGCCCATTTTTTAACTTAATTGCTTACCATTGAGTTTTAAGAGATATATGCCCTCATATATGTATATATACATATATATAAAATGTTAAGTGAAAGCAGTCAGTCACAGAAGGCTATATACTGTATGATTTTATTTATCTGAGACATGAAGAATAGGCAAATGAAAACACTACTATAAAATTATAGCCTTGGAACAAAGTATGTTAAATCTGAATGGAGAGCTCAATATACTACATGATACAACCAGAATACACCTTCAAAGTAAAGCAACAAATTTACGTTAACAAAGCAGGATGTGGTCTCTCTTAGTCATGAAAAAGAAAAGAGAGAGATTTTTTCCTTTTGTGAATAAATTGATAGTGTGAACTCTGTATTAGCCTTCTATTGCTGCTGAAACAAATTACCACAAACTTGATGGCTTAAGACAATACAGTCTTCACATTTCACAGTTCTTGAGGTCAGACATGCAAAATAGGTCTCACTGGGATAAAATCAAGGTGTCTGCAGGGCTGCATTCCTTCTGAATGCACTAAGAGAAAATCCATTTCCTTAGTTTCTTTGCCTTGTGCAGATTTCATGGGCTGCCTGAATTCCTTGGTCTGTCGTCCATTTCCACCTTCAAAGCCAGCAATGGCTTTTCTCACATCATATGACTCTGATATTGACCCTTCTGCCTCTGTTATTCACGTTTTAGGACCCTTGTGATTACATTGGACCCAGGTGATTATACATCAAGATAATATCTCTGTCTTAAAGTAAGCTGATTAGCAGCCATAAATTCATCTGCTTCCTTAATTTCCCTTTAGTGTGTAACTTAACATATTTGAAGTTTCCAGGGATAGATATCTTTGGGAGCCATTATTCTGCCTATCACAACCCTATTCAAAGTAGAGCTGAGAGCAGTGGAGTTTAGAACTTTGTCCAGGGCTTATTAAAAAGCAGCCAAGGCCAGGCGCGGTGGCTCAAGCCTATAATCCCAGCACTTTGGGAGGCCGAGGCGGGCGGATCACAAGGTCAGGAGTTTCAAGACCAGCCTGGCCAGTATGTTGAAACCCCATCTCTACTAAAACTACAAAAATTAGCCAGGCTTGGTGGCGGGTGCCTGTAGTCCAAGCTACTTGAGAGGATGAGGCAGGAGAATGGCGTGAACCAAGGAGGCGGAGGTTGCAGTGAATCGAGATTTTGCCACTGCACTCCAGCCTGGACAACAGAGCAAGACTCTGTCTCAAAAAAAAAGAAAAAGTAGCCAAGTCAGCTTTGCTACTCTCCACCACTCCTGCATCCTTATATTCCCTTCCAATCACCAAAAATATATGATGCAAGTTTGTCGCATTCAAAGAATCCTGAGTCTTCCACAGAGAAAATATATTCTTCCTCCTTTTCCTCTCCTCCTGACAAGCCAAATGGGGAAAAGCTCCAGAGGAATCAGTAGAAGAGATTAGGGAAACATGAAAGAAGGTGACATTGGCAACTCACTTCCTGGATGAGCTTCTTTTCACACAATAGACTTGATGTTCTGCCCTCTGGGCAGAACTAACAGGGGACATGCTAGAACTAGAGGGAGCTGATGAGGTAGACAGATAAAAGGAGTCAAACACTGGGATATCCATTATGTATTGAGGATGAAAGTCAAGTTGACATGGAAGAAATTAGAGCATTTTATCACCTGACTTCCCTTCCTCCAGCACGCGTGGCCCAAGAGAGCGCTAGTGGTATTCCTGCCACTCAGAGGCACAAAGAGTTCAGATTAGCTAGAGAAGCCATGAAAGGCAGGAGAGAACTATCATAAAACTGATTAAGTAAAACGTCTCTGCCCACTTTGCTCTAAACACTAATCCTAGTCTTCAAAACCCTTGGGCAAATGGACCCAGTCGAGGAAGAGAAGGGCAATATGGAAGAGCTGACCATGCCCACACTCCCTTTCAGATTCCTTCTGAACCAGGTCACAACCATGGGGAAAGGGGAGGATCTGAGCAATAACGTGAATAAGAGCTTGAGGTTTTAAACTGGAGTAGAGTGCACTGAAATTTGAAACCTAAAACTGGTCAGAGAATCATGGAATTTACCCAAGAAATCTTTAAAGGACAGTGAAGAGAGGTTTAACTGCAGATGTTTGAAGGTAATGATGAGAGAAAAATAAAATTATGTATTGTTTATACACTTCCAGTTTAATAGTGATCCATACATTTGTCACAGATACAATTATATAATTTTCTTTAATTCTCCTTATCAAAAAAATACACAAGCATTACCTTAACATCTTACATTATAATGATAGAATGATAAACACACTGGTGTCCTGGCTTTCTTGATTAAATATGGAAAGACTTTTTTCTTAAAAGATCAATTTGAGACTACCTTGAGATACTTATAAGCTTGTCTAGAAATTATCATCTTTTCAGATGGGGTTGGTATAAAGAGCACACTTTCTGCATTTGAGAAGATGACATTTTTCAACTTTGTTGGTAAAATGTGCATGGGCCCTCGTGCTTCCAATTTACTTAATCCTATGAAGTAGTTATAATCCCCATTTTACACCTGAGGAAATTAAGGCAGAAAGAGGTTATGTAACCTGTCCTGTCCAATGTCACAGAGATATGAAGTGTTGGAATCCAGAGTTTACATAGGAATTGTCTTTAGAGCTGGCACTGTGTATAACTAGGCTCATAGCCTAGCAAAGCAATGTAGTTATTCCTGAGGATTTGCTGAATTGAATTGAATTTATTACTACAGTTTATCTGTAGTCATGATCATCATCAACTTTGATACCCAAACTAGCTCTCGGTATTTTACAAAATACGGCAAGATAAATTATTCTTCTCCAGGAGTAGTAGTTAGTGAATCATACTGTTAAATTGCCTAATTTTCCAACTGTCAATTGTTAAAATTGCCTAATACATTATCTCGGTGGTATTCTGTTTCCCTTGAAGAAGTAAACAAACAAAACTTTTACCTCAGCTATTACAGGCTAAGGCTTCTTTCCAAGCAAAGCTATGGCATGGGTGATGTTAAAATATTTTTAAGCATTTAAAACGAAAATTGCTTTATCCATGACAATTATTTTGTGTTAGAAAAACTTAACTACAGAATAAGGTCCTTGCCCTCTCACTTTGACGTCTGTGGTAACACTGAAGTCAATTATTTGTGTTAATCAGCATTTAAAAATTAAGGATCATATTTTAGCAGAAATTCAGCTTGCAATATAATAAGAAATGAGATTATTAATTTTTATTTGTGGTTTAATATTTACTCAGTGCAAAATATCTATAAAAATTATTTGAGGAAAAAGAGATTACACACACATACACATACATATGTGTAAATAATATATTTTCCAGTTAGAAAGTAGTTCATGCTGGCTGGGCGCAATGGTTCACACTTGTAATCCCAGCATTTTGAGAGGCCGAGGCAGGTGGATCATGAGGTCAGGAGTTCAAGACCAGCCTGGCCAAGATGGTGAAACCCCTTCTCTACTAAAAATACAAAAACTAGCCAGCTGTGGTGGTGGGCACCTGTAATCCCAGCTACTAGGGAGGCTGAGGCAGAGAATTGCTTGAACCCGGGAGGTGGAGGCTGCAGTGAGCTGAGATCGCACCACTTCACTCCCACCTGGGTGACAGAGTGAGACTTCAGCTCAAAAAAAAAAAAAAGTAAAAAAGAAAGTAGTTCATGCTTATATCAGAAAATTCAGAAAACATGCAGAGAAATAAAGCCAATCATCCATAATTTTACTCCCTAATAATAATTACTATTACAAATTTGATGTATATTTGTGATATGGTTTGGCTGTGTCTCCACCCACATCTCACCTTGAATTGTAGCTCTCATAATTCCCACAGGTTGTGGGAGGGACCCAGTGACAGATAATTGAGTCATGGGGGCAGTTTCCCCCATGCTGTTTTCATGGTAGTAAATAAGTCTCATGAGATCCAGTGGTTTTATAAGGGGTTTCCCTTTCTACTTGGCTCTTATTCTCTCTTGCCTGCTGCCATGCAAGATGCACCTTCTGCCTTCCGCTATGATTGTGAGGTCTCCCTGGCCACATGGAACTATGAGTCCACTAAACGTCTTTTTAATTTTTTTTTTTAATTACACAGTCTTGGGTATGTCTTTATCAGCAGCATGATATTGACTAATCATTGACATGATATTGACATGATATCATTGACATGATATTGACAAGCAGCAAATAGACTAATACAGTAAATTGGTAACAGCAGAGTGGGGCACTGCTGTAAAGATACCTGAAAATATGGAAGCGACTTTTGAACTGGGTAACAGGCAGCAGTTGGAACAGTTTGGAGTGCTCAGAAGAAGACAGGAAAATGTGGAAAAGTCTGGAACTTCCTGGAGACTTGTTGAATGGCTTTGACCAAAATGATCATAATGCCAAGGACAATGAAACCCAGGTTGAGTTAGTCTTAGATGGAGAATAAGGAACTTGTTGAGAACTAGAATAAAGGTGACTCTTGCCACATTTTAGCAAAGAGACTGGCAGCATTTTGCCGCTGTCCTAGAGATTTGTGGAACTTTGAACTTGAGGGAGATGATTTAGGGTATCTGGCAGAAGAAATTTCTAAGCAGCAAAGCATTCAAGAGGTGACTTGGGTGCTGTTAAAAGCATGCAGTTTTAAAAGGGAAACAGAACATTAAAGTTCAGAAAATTTGCAGGCTGATGATGTGATAGAAAAGAAAAGCTCATTTTCTGAGGAGAAATTCAAGCCACCTGTAGAAATTTACATAAGTAACAAGGAGCTAAATGTTAATCACCGAGATGATGGGTAAAATGTCTCCAGGGCATGTCAGAGACCTTTGTGACACCCCCTCCCATCACAGGCTCAGAGGCCTGGAAGGGAAAAATGGTTTCATGCTACGGGCCCAGGGCTCTCTGCTTTGTGCAGTCTCGGGACATGGTGCCCTGCATCCGAGTTGCTCTAGCCATGGCTAAAAGGGGCCAAGGTACTGGGTGGTGACTACAAAGGGTGCAAGACCCAAGCCTTGGTAGCTTCCACATGGTGTTGAGCCTGCAGGTGCACAGAAGTCAAGAATTGAGGTTTGGGAACCTACACCTAGATTTCAGAGGATATATGGAAATGCCTGGATGAATAGGCAGAAGTTTTCTATCAGGTCTGGACCTTCATGGAGAATCTCTGCCAGGGCAGTGTGAAAGGGAAATGTGGGGTTGAAGTCCCCACACAGAGTCCCCAGTGAGGCACTGCCTAGTGGAACTGTAAGAGGAGGGCCACAGTCCTCCAGACCCCAGAAAGGTAGATCTACCCACAGCTTGAACTGTGTGCCTGGAAAAGCTATAGACACTTAACACTAGCCTGTAAAAGCAGCTAGGAGGGGGGCTGTACCCTGCAAAGCCACAGGGGCAGAACTGCCCGAGACCATGGGAACCCACCTTTTGCATCAGCATGACCTGGATGTGAGACGTGGAGTCAAAGGAGCTCATTTTGGAGCTTTAAGCTTTGATGCCTTACTGGATTATAGACTTGCATGGGGCCTTAGCCCTTCTGTTTTGGCCAATTTCTCCCATTTGGAATGTATGTATTTTTCCAATGCCTGTTCCCTCATTTTATCTAGGAAGTAATAACTTGATTTTGATTTTACAGGTTCATAGGCAGAAGGGACTTGTTTTGTCTCAGATGAGACTTTGGAGTGTGGGTTTTTCAGTTAATGCTGGAATGATTTAAGACTTCAGAGGACTGCTGGGAAGACATGATTGGTTTTGAAATGTGAGGACATGAGATTTGGGAACGGCCAGGAGTGGAATGATATGGTTTGACTGTGTCCCCACCCAAATCTCATCTTGAATTGTAGCTCCTATATTTCCCACATGTTGTGGGAGGCACCCGGTGGGAGACAGCTGAATGATGGGGGTGGTTTCCTCCATACTGTTCTCATGGTAGTGAATAAGTCTCATAAGATCTGATGGTTTTATAAGTGGTTTCCCTTTTTGCTTGACTGTCATTCTCTCTTGCCTACTGCCATGTAAGTTGTACCTTTCACCTTCCACCATGATTGTGAGGGCTCCCCAGCCACGTGGAACTGTGATTCCATTATACCTCTTTTTCTTAATAAATTATCCAGTCTCAGGTGTGTCTTTATCAGCAGTGTGAAAACGGATTAATGCAATGTGTAAAGATGTTTTGTTTTATGTTGGTGTGTGTGTCTCTATAATTCTGCTCATAAAATATAGGAAAAATATAGCCTTTACTATTTTTTAAATGTTTATGTTTCCCACCCCTACAATTCATATATTGAAATCCCGACCCTCACGATGATGGTGTTTGTAGGTGAGGTCTTTGGGAGATGATTAGGTAATGAGGGTGGTGGAGCCATCATGAATGTGATTAGTGCCCTTTTAAAAGAGCCCCCCCCCACAAGGGAGCTTGTTTACCGCTTTCACATGAGAACGCAGTGAAAAGACAGTTGTCATGAAACCAGTAAGTGAATCCTCACCAGACGTGAAATTTACTGGCATCTTGATCTTGGACTTCCAAACCTCCATAACTGTAAAAAATAAAATTTTGTTGTTTATAAACTACTATAGTTATTTGTTATAGCAGTCTACACAGACTAAGACAGCATTCAATAACTATATGTTCTAAAGAATTTTTTCACTTATTAGTGTATTATTAAGGTTTTTCTATGTCCATATATATAGATTTCTATAATATAGATTTGTTGGTTGTACAGTAATCTAATAACATCATAATTGTGTATTAAACAGTCATAAACCTGTGGATATTTTGACCCATCGAAAAATTATTTCTTATATCTTTAGCTTTCTACAATTGAATACTCTGTCAAGTAGATATTGTAACTTATATGGAGTGTGATAAATTGAACAAAAAGTATCTTTTTACTAGTGCATGTATTTGAGATCTTAGAAGCAAATAAGCCAGGACAAATACCTTCACTTTAAAATTGTATACATATCTGTGGCTACAAAATAAACAAAATCATTGTTAGCTCCACTATGTTCACCAAAGCTTTGGTCAATATGCAGAGCTATGCACAGTTGACTCAGGTTATCCAGTAACGTTCTGAAACAGAATTCAGAAAGATAATCTGCTCACTTAAAACTGATGCAGGTAAAAATTCTGTCCCTAAATCTAAAGAGATCATGGACAATAGTAATATGTGTTAAGGGAAGAGATTCTCAGAAGTCATTAGAAACATTTATTTTGAAATGGGTAAAAAAATGTGAAAGTGGACCTATCCCTGAAGATCTCTAAGAAAAAGCTTACACTTTTCTTCTGGATTATTAATTATAAAATCATATTTTATTTACGTATTAATGAGTTTTAAAGAAAACATCATTGGAGAGTCTCAAGCAAAAAAGGGACGTATAGCTACTTTATTAGTGCTAATTTCTATAAATATTTTAAATTAGAGTAAACATTAAATTAGACAATATTGAAGAATGGGATGAATCTACATCTACAGAGGGTGAAGAATGCAATCAAGGAGATAAATAACATGAAAATTTAAACAGAGAAAACTGACCACATAACAGATAATGGAAATATATAACATGGAAGAATGAGACATGCAACAAGTGTAGGCCAGTGACTGGGTAAGGGCATGGTTACCATTTACATTAGATGGTTAGGGAGAATCTGGTTTAGTAACTATTCTAGATTATTTTCTCCTACTCATTCTCCTCTTTCTCCTTCTCATTTTTTTTTAAATTTATTTACTTTTTTTTGAGACATTGCCTCATTCTGTCGCCTAGGCTGGAGTGCAGGGCGTGATATCCGCTCACTGCAAGCTCCGCCTCCTGGGTTTATGCCATTCTCCTGCCTCAGCCTCCCAAGTAGCTGGGACTAGAGGCGCCTGCCACCAAACCCAGCTAATTTTTTGTATTTTTTTTAGTAGAGATGGGGTTTCACCGTGTTAGCCAGGTCGATCTCCTGACCTTGTGATCTGCCTGTCTCAGCCTCCCAAAGTGCTGGTATTACAGGCGTGAGGCAACGCGCCTGGCCTCCTTCTCATCTTCTTAAAAGAAAACATAAGCTGAGGTGAATTTGTTGGGCCTCTGTACTCCTATCATGTGCCACAGTTTGATAAGTGGGCAACACATATATGTGATGAACTAAACAGAGTTCTCAGTCTGACACATAGTCAAGTCTGCAAAATTACCAACAAACCTGCTACAGACTGAATGTTTGTGTCCAGCCCCCCAAAATTTATATGTTTAAATTCTAGCTCCCAATGTGATAGTATTAGGAGGCAGGGCCTTTGATAGGTGATGAGTTTGTGAGGTCTCCGAGAAGTCAAAGACTCTTGGAAGGTCCAGCCAAGATTAGGGCTCTGGCAGACTTAGTGTCTGGTGAGGATTCACTTCCTGGTTCACAAGTGGCACCTTCTGGTTATATCCTCCCTTGGTGGAAGGAGCCTCTTTTATAGGTTATGAGTCATCTTTTATTAGGACATAATCCTATTTATGAAGCCTCTGACTTCATGAACTACTCGCCTCCTAAATATCCAACTTCTAAAACATCACATTGGTGATTAGGTTTTAACATATGAAATTGGGAAGGTGGGGACACAAACTTTCAGACCATAGCAGCTCCCTGGCCCTTTCTGCCATGTGAGGAAACAACTGCATGGCCATCGATGAACCAGGAAGCAGTCTGTCATTAGACACTGAATTTGCTGGTGCCTTGAGCTTGGACTTCTCAACTCCAGAACTGTGAGAAATACATTACTGTTGTTTATAAGCAAACCAGTCTACAGTATTCTGTAATAGCAACCCAATAGCACTAAGAAAAAACCAGTCTCTCTTTTATCCATCCTTTTCAGAAACAATGTAATGAACAGCAATTCATAGAATCAAAGTAAAATTTGAAAATAATATAAATGCCTTGATTCAAAATAAAGTTTTGTCATATGAGGAACATGTGATGTTATTGTAAGTGTTGTTTTAAATTTAGTTAAAAATTTCAACTGGACAACTGTTATGGGTTGAATTGCATTCTTTCCCAAACCCCAAATGTAGCAGTCCTAACTTTAGGTAACTGTTGACTATGACTTTGTTTGGAAATGGAGTCTTGGTAGATGTCATCGAGTTACGATGAGCTCATTAAGGTGGTTCTAATAATAATTCAGTATGACTGGTGTTCTTGTAAGAAGAAGAGAGCAGAAACAAAGCAGAAAACATCCTGTAAAGATGGAGACAGAAAATGAAGATCTGCTCCCACAAACAAAGATATTTCTGGGACTCGGGATGGGGAGAAGCAAGAAAGGAAGACGTCAGTGGGAGCATGGCCCTGCCAACACCTTAATTTTGGACTTCTAGCCTCTAGGGCTGTGAAAGAATACATTTCTGTTATTTTAAGTCACTGAGTTTATTACAGTAACCTCAGGAAACTAACTCCCAACCTTCCAGCTTGGGAGTGCAATTCCTTCCTGTGTTGAATTAGAGCCACACTCCCTCCTTGCCTCAGACCAATAATCCCCTATGTCAAAGGTTTTCTTCAACAGTCTTTCATATTTATAGAATTTTTCTATACAGCTGGGAGGCGAGTGATGAAGCTCGACAGATTCTAGAATAATTTCTGCTATCTTTTTTAAGTCCTATAAGGAGGAGCCTAAAGATAATCGTTAGCATATAATTACCTGCTATTCTCAGTATTATGGTTTTAGCCAAAGCTATGAGTCAGGAGGGAAATTCTCATTCAACATTCTGTTAAACATACATATATTCATGTAAGTCAAAATTTATGCTGAGATATTCATGCAAAATGTGAGAAGGGCTTAGGTAAAAGATAACTCGTAATTGTTTGATTTATGCAAATTAATGGAAAAATCCCTCTGTCTTTGTCATTAGAATGAAACTCTTTTAAAATATTGTAATGCAAAGTGCTAGGGCCAAGAAAACTGCCATAGTTATCATTATAACTAGGGCAACATTTTGTATCTAGCGTAAAGAACAGTAGACCAAATAAATAGCCCAGAAATATGAATTCTCATCTGTAGCCCAATATTAACTACCTCAAAATTTCCTTCCCATGAAGCATTCTTTGGATCTCTTATTGACATAAATCTGGTAACCATAGCACTTGCTCTTCTACTGTGGCACTTCCCATAGCATAGTGTGCTTTATGTACATGTCTGTCTTTTCACTAAATTGTATGCTTCTTGAGGGGACTGCTATGTCTAATTTATTTCATAATTTATTTACTGAGACACTTATAACACCTTAGACACTTTAAAATAGCTTAATGGATAAAAATAAACAACCAATCTTTTTCTCTTTCCAGCTAACTACTTTCATTTTAAAACTGAAGATATTGAAATAAAGAATTTATAAATCCCCCAAAACACCCAAATTAGATACTTTAATGGCTATTATGGTTCAAGATTAAATGGTCTTTATGTACTTGCATTTGTAATTGAGTTTATAGCTTTTACTTCTCTTTATGTTAAGACATGATAAAACTTTCAAAAACAATGTTAAGATATTAAAAAATAATTTAAAAGTAACCATCTTGGAATGACCCAGTCTCCATTTTGGAATTTTTCTAACAAAAATAAGTTATGCATATTTGATTTTGTGTTTTTCATTGTAAACATAAATTTTTGAGATGCCATTTTAAAAATATCCCTTGAACACCAGATCAAATTAACTGCATTAAACTGTTTGTAATTTGAAAATGATAGCAAGATCATATATTTTGGCTGAGTATATTTTTAAGAGGTCAGAATTCTTGTTATGACTTTCAAAGACAAAACTATCAAGATAAAAGTTATCTGGAGGCATTGTTTTATGCAATATGTTGCGGTTGTTTTGTTTTTAATATTACATTTTTTTGTATGCTTATTAGCAACCCAAAGGATCTCTTAATTTTTCATTTTATCTTATGGATTTTGAAAGTTAATTTTCTTTAATCTAACCAGGGAAGACCTGCAAGAGGTGGAGTTTAAAATAGGAAAAATATTTTTTAATTTTTAATTTTAAAATGACATAATAATTATATATACATATATATTTAGGATACAGTGTGATGCTTTGATATACAGATACTTTGTATAATGAGCAAATCAGTGTAAGTAGTATTTTCATAAATTTTCCTCATTTATCTTTTTTTGTGATGACAATATAAATATTTCTCCCTTCTAGCTCTTTGAAATATTCATTATTGTTAACTGTAGTCATTCAACTGTGCATTAGTGCACTGAAACGTATTACTCCTATCTAACTGTAACTTTGTACCAATTGTTCACCCCTTCTCCCTCCTTCCACAGCCTCTAATAATCACTATTCTACTCTACTTCTAGAAGCTGAACTTTCAAAAATTCCATGTACGAGTCATATCATGTGGAATTTGTCTTTCTGTGCCTGGCTTATTGCATTTAACACAATGTCTTCTAGGTCCATCCATGTTGTCACAAATGACAGAATTTCATTCTTTTCTTATGGCTAAATAGCATTTCATTATGTGTATATGTATCATATCCATTCATCCTTTGATGGACACTTAGGTTGATTCCATATCTTAGCTACTGTGAACAGTGCTGCAGTAAATGTGGGAGTGGAGATATCACTTCAAATTAAGGATTTCCTTTGCTTTGGATATATACCAAGTAGTGGGATTGCTAGATCATCTGGTAGTTTTATTTTTAATTTTTTGAGGAAACTCCAAACATTTTTTTATAATGGCTGTAGTAATTTACGTTTCCATCAAGAGTAAGTGTTCCTCTTTCTCCCCATCCTCACCAACACTTGTTATCTTTGTCTTTTTGATAACACCCATTCAAAATAGAGAGTGGTTATATCTCATTGTGGTTCTGATTTGCATTTCCCTGATGATTAATGATTTTCAGCATATTTTTTCATATATCTGATAGCCATTTTTGTGTCTTTTTTTGTTTGTTTGTTTTTGTTTTTGCTTTTTATTATGCTTTAAGTTCTAGGGTACATGTGCACAACGTGCAGGTTTGTTACATATGTATACATGTGCCATGTTGGTGTGCTGCACCCATTAACTCATCATTTACATTAGGTATATCTCCTAACGCTATCCCCCTCCCTTCCCCGCTCCCCACAATAGGCTCCAGTGTGTGATGTTCCCCTTCCTGAGTCCAAGTGATCTCATTGTTCAATTCCCACCTATGAGTGAGAACATGCAGTATTTGGTTTTCTGTTCTTGCGATAGTTTGCTGAGAATGATGGTTTCCAGCTGCATCCATGTCCCTATAAAGGACACGAACTCATCATTTTTTATGGCTACATATTATTCCATGGTGTATATGTGCCACATTTTCTTAATCCAGTCTGTCACTGATGGTCATTTGGGTTGATTCCAAGCAATAGAACAAAGGTGGACGGCGAATGACTTTGACGAGTTGACAGAAGAAGGCTTCAGTTGATCAAACTTCTCAGAGCTAAAGGAGGAACAACATATTCAGCACAAAGAAAGTAAAAACCTTGAAAAAAGAATGGAATAATGGAATACTAGAATAACCAATGGAGAGAAGTCCATAAACAAACTGATAGCGATGAAAACCATGATACGAGAACTACATGACAAATGCACAAGCTTCAGTAACCGACTCAATCAACTGGAAGAAAGAGTATCAGTGAATGAAGATAAAATGAATGAAATGAAGTGAGAAGAGAAGTTTAGAGAAAAAGGTGTAAAAAGAAATGAATAAAGTCTACAAGAAATATGGGATTATAGGAAAAGACCAAATCTACATCTGATTGATGTGCCTGAAAGTGACGGGGAGAATGGAACCAAGCTGGGAAAAACTCTTCAGGATACCATCCAGGAGAACTTCCCCAACCTAGCAAGGCAGGCCAACATTCAAATTCAGTAAACACACAGAATGCCACAAAGATACTACTCAAGAAGAGCAACTCCAAGATACATAATTGTCAAATTCACCAAAGTTGAAGTGAAGGAAAAACTGTTAAGGGCAGCCAGAGAGAAAGGTCAACTTACCCACAAAGGGAAGCCCATCAGACTAACAGCAGATCTCTCGGCAGAAACTCTACAAGCCAGAAGAGAGTGGGGGCCAATATTCAACATTCTTAAAGAAAAGAATTTTCAACCCAGAATTTCATATCCAGCCAAGCTTAGTTTCATAAGTGAAGGTGAAATAAAATCCTTTACAGACAAGCAAATGCTTGGAGATTTTGTTACCACCAGGCCTACCCTATAAGAGATCCTGAAGGAAACACTAAACATGGAAAGGAACAACCAGTACCAGCCATTGCAAAAACATGCCAAAATGTGAAGACCATCGATGCTAGGAAGAAACTGCATCAACTAATGTGCAAAATAACCAGCTAATATCACAATGACAGGATCAAGTTCACACATAACAATATTAACCTTAAATGTAAATGGACTAAATGCTCCAATTAAAAGACACAGACTGGCAAATTGGAAAAAGATTCAAGACCCATCAGTGTGCTGTATTCAGGAGACCCATCTCACATACAGATACACACATAGGCTCAAAATAAAGGGATGGAGGAAGATCTACCAAGCAAATGGAAAACAAAAAAAGGCAGGGGTTACAATTCTAGTCTCTGATAAAACAGACTTTAAACCAACAAAGATCAAAAGAGACAAAGAAGGCCATTAAATAACAGTAAAAGGATCAACTCAAAAAGAAGAGCTAACTATCCTAAATCTATATGCACCCAATACAGGAGCACCCAGATTCATAAAGCAAGTCCTTAGGAACTTACAAAGAGACTTAGTCTCCCATACAATAATAATGGGAGACTTTAACACCCACTGTCAACATTAGACAGATCATCGAGACAGAAAGTTAAAAAGGATATCCATGAATTGAACTCAGCTCTGCACCAAGTGGACCTAATAGACATCTACAGAACTCTCCACCACAAATCAACAGAATATACATTCTTCTCAGCACCACATCACACTTATTCCAAAATGGATGACATAGTTGGAAGTAAAGCACTCCTCAGCAAATGTAAAAAAACAGAAATTGTAACAAACTGTCTCTCAGACCACAGTGCAATCAAACTAGAACTCAGGACTAAGAAACTCACTCAAAACCGCTCAACTACATGGAAACTGAATAACCTGCTCCTGAGTGGCTACTGGGTACATAACAAAATGAAGGCAGAAAGAAAGATGTTCTTTGAAACCAACAAGAACAAATATACAACATACCAGAATCTCTGGGACACATTTAAAGCAGTGTGTAGAGGGAAATTTATAGCACTAAATGCCCACAAGAGAAAGCAGGAAAGATCTAAAATTGACACTCTAACATCACAATTAAAAGAACTAGAGAAGCAAGAGCAAACATTCAAAAGCTAGCAGAAGACAAGAAATAACTAAGATCAGAGTAGAACTGAAGGAGATAGAAACACAAAAAACCCTCCAAAAAATCAATGAATCCAGGAGTTGGTTTTTTGAAAAGATCAACAAAATTGACAGACCACTAGCAAGACTAATAAAGAAGAAAAGAGAGAAGAATCAAATCGACGCAATAAAAAATGATAAAGGGGATATCACCACCGACCCCACAGAAACACAAACTACCATCAGAGAATACTATAAACACCTCTACGCAAATAAACTAGAAAACCTAGAAGAAATGGATAAATTCCTGGACACATACACTCTCCCAAGACTAAACCAGGAAGAAGCTGAATCCCTGAATAGACCAATAGCAGGCTCTGAAATTGAGGCAATAATTAATAGCCTACCAACCAAAAAAAGTCCAGGACCAGATGGCTTCACAGCTGAATTCTACCAGAGGTACAAGGAGGAGTTGGTACCTTTCCTTCTGAAACTATTCCAATCAATTGAAAAAGAGGGAATCCTCCCTAACTCATTTTATGAGGCCAACATCATCCTGATACCAAAGCCTGGCAGAGACACAACAAGAAAAGTGAATTTTAGACCAATATCCCTGATGAACATCGATGCAAAAATCCTCAATAAAATACTGGCAAACCGAATCCAGCAGCACATCAAAAAGCTTATCCATCATGATCAAGTGGGCTTCATCCCTGGGATGCAAGGATGGTTCAACATATGCAAATCAATAAGCATAATCCAGCATATAAACAGAACCAAAGACAAAAACCACATGATTATCTCAATGGATGCAGAAAAGGCCTTTGACAAAATTCAACAGCCCTTCATGCTAAAATCTCTCAATAAATTCGGTATTGATGAAACATATCTCAAAATAATAAGAGCTATTTATGACAAACCCACACCCAATATCATACTGAATGGGCAAAAACTGGAAGCATTCCCTTTGAAAACGGGCACAAAACAGGGATGCCCTCTTTCACCACTCCTATTCAACATAGTGTTGGAAGTTCTGGCTAGGGCAATCAGTCAAGAGAAAGAAAAAAGCGTATTCAATTAGGAAAAGAAGTCAAATTGTACTGGGACTCTGAAACTCCATGAGGAGCTTGCTAATTTCTGTCCCACAGTGGATCCTGAGGAGGCCCAGTCTCAGCTCCAGCCCCTCTAAATTTTTGTACTAGTTTGAGAACAATTGGTATTAGTCCTTTACATGTTCAGTAGAATTCAACAGTGAATTCATCAGATCCTTCGCTTTTTTTTTTTTTGGATGAAAGAGTTTTTATTATTACATCAATCTCAGTATTCATTATTGGTCTGTTTAAATTTTATATTTCTTAATGATTTAATCTTAGTAATTTGTATGTGTCCAAAAATTTATCTATTTCTTCTATTTTGCAATTTGTTGGCATGTCTTCATTTATAGTTTTATAATGATGTTTTGTATTTCTGTTGTATCACTTGTAATGTTTCCGTTTTTATCTCTGATTTTGTGTATTTCAGTAAACTCTTTTCTTCCTTAAGCTAATATAGCTAAAGGTTTGTTGATTATATCTTTCAAAAAAAAAAAACCCTCTATTTTAGTGATATTTTGTATTTTATTTTAGTTTCTATTTTGCTTACTGTTGCTCCATTTTCTTCCCTTCTACTAATTTTGGTTTTAGT
Organism: Macaca mulatta; assembly: GCF_049350105.2. NCBI lineage: Eukaryota > Metazoa > Chordata > Mammalia > Primates > Cercopithecidae > Macaca > Macaca mulatta. The sequence continues at coordinate 46,268,025 of NC_133411.1, forward strand.
TTTTTTCTTGTTTTTCTAATTCCTTGAGGAGCAATGTTGTTTATTTGAGAACTTTCTATTGCTTTAATCCCGGTGTTTATCACTAGAAACTTCTTTCTTAAAACTGCTTTTGCAATATCCCATAGTTTTTGGTATGTTTTTTCCATTTTTATTTCTCTCAAAAATGTTTTTCTTTTCTTTTTTTTTTTTTTTTTTTTTGAGATGGAGTCTCACTCTATCACCCAGGCTGGAATGTAGTGACGCTGTGTCAGCTCACTGCAACCTCTGTCTCCTGGGTTCTAGCTATTCTCCTGCCTCAAGCTCCAAGGAACTGGGATTACCAGTGCTCACCACCACGCCCAGCTTATTCATTTATTTTTTTTAGTAGAGATATGGTTTCACTATGTTGGCCAGGCTGGTCTCGAAATACTGACCTCAGGTGATACGCCCACCTCAGCCTCCCAAAGTGCTGGGATTACAGATGTGAGCCATTGCACTCAGCCTCTTTTCAATTTTTTTGATGAGCCCTTTGTTGTTCAGGAGCATGCTGTTTAATTTCCTTGTATTTGTATAGTTTTTAATATTTCCCTAGTTATTTATTTCTAGTTTTATTCCATTGTGGTAAAAAAAATACTTGATATAATTTTGATTTTAACAAAATTTGTTAAGACTTGTTTTGTTGCTAAATATATGATTATACTGAAAAATGTTAAACATGCTTTTGAGAAAAATGTGTGTCCTGTGGCATTTATATGTAGTGCTCTGTAAATGTATCTTAGGTCCATGTGGTCTACAGTGTGGCTAAACTCTGATGTTTCTTTGGTGATTTTCTGTCTAGATGATCTGTCCATTGCTGAAAGTGGGGTGTTGAAATCCTTTATTACTATTGTATTGCAGGCGATCTCTCCCTTTACGTCTATTTATATTTGCTTTATAAATTTAGGAACTCTTACATTGAATGATACATATTTATAATTGTTATAGCTTCTTGCTGTATTGATCCATTTATCATTATATTATGACTGCCTTTGTTGCTTTTTATAGTTGTTAGTTTAAGATCTATTTGTTTTCTTAATCAGTATAGCTACTCCTGCTCATTTTCAGTTTCTATTTGCACAGAATAGCCTTTTCCATCCCTTCACTTTCAGTTTATGTGTATTCTTTCAGGTGTAGTGAATCTCTTGAAAGCAGCATATGGTTGGGCCTTATTTTATTATCCATTAAGCCACTCTGTCTTTTACTTAGAGAAGTTAATTCATTTACATTCAAAGTAATTATTGATAGATAAGGACTTACTACTGCTATTTTGTTATTTTTTTCTAGTAGTTCGTAGTTTCATACTTCCTTTCTTCTCTTATAGTCTTCCTTTGTGGTTAAGTGATTTCTTCTTGTACATTTTGATATCTTGCTTTTTTATTTTTGGTTTCTCTATTTTAGGTTTTTGCTTTGTGGTTGTCATGAGGTTTACAAAAACATTCTATAGCTATAACAAGTTATTTTAAACTGATACTAACTTAATTTTGATTGCAAAGAAAAGAAAGAAACAAAAAACCTGTACACTTCAACACTTCAGTCTCCCTCCACACTTTCCACTCTTTGAATTTTTGATTTCATAATTCACATATGTGTGTGTGTGTGTGTGTGTGTGTGTGTGCCTGCCTGTTTGAGACAGAGTCTCACACTATCATCCATGCTGGAATGCATTGGTGCAATCTCGACTCACTGTAACCTCCACCTCCCAGGCTTAAGCAATCCTCCTACCTCATCCACAGATGCACACCACCACACCCAGGTATTTTGTGTGTGTGTGTGTGTGTGTGTGTGTGTGTGTGTGTGTGTGTGTGTTTGACAGAGATAGGGCTTCACTATGTTGCCCAGGCTGGTCTCAGACTCCTGAGCTCCAACATTTCACCAGCCTCAACCTCCCAAAGTGCTGGGATTACAGGCATGAACCACTGTGCCCAACCCACAATTCCCCTTTTTAAAGTACTGCCTACCTCTCAATAAATTATTATTTTAAATAGTTTCATCTTTTAATCTTTGTATTAAAAATATAAGTGGTTTAAAAACCACAATTACAGTATTAGAGTAACAATCATGTTAGTATACCTTTTTATCAGATTGAAGAACTCTCTTTAGCATTTTTGACAGTTTGACTCTGGTAGTGATGAATTCCCTCAGTTTGTGTTTGTCTAGGAAAGTCTTTATCTCTCTTTCATTCTGAAGAATAGCTTTGCTGTGTACAGAATTCTTGGTTAGTAGCTTTTCTTCTTTTTTCTTTTTACTTTCAGTACTCTGAATTTATCACCCCACTCCCTCCTGGACTATAAGATTTCTACTGACAGTCTGATGCTAGATATATCAGGTCTCCCTTATATGTTATTTGCTTTTTTCTCTCACTACTCTCAGAATCTTCTATTTGTCTTAGACTTTTGGGGTTTGATTACAGTATGTCTTGGAGTATTTTTATTTGGGTTAAATCTGATTGGTAAATTTTGATCTTCTTATATCTGGATAGAGGCTTGGAAATTTTCCTGTTATTATTTGCTTGAATAATTATTTCTGTTATTATTTTTACATTTTTCTCAATTCCCTCTTTAACTTCGGTAACCCAAATATTTGCTCTTTTGATGTTATCCCACAAATCCCATTAGCTTTCTTCATTCCTTTGTATTCCTTTTTTCTTTTTATCTCCTTTGACTGTGTATTTTTAAGTAGCCTATCTTTGGGTTCACTTATTTTTCTTCTGTTTGATCAGTTCTGTTGCTGATACTCTCTATTGCATTTTTCAATTCCTTTATTGTATATTTTACCTCTAGGTTTTCTGTTTAATTATTATTATTATTTCAGTCTCTGCTAAATTTCTCTGATAAATTTCTGAATTGTTACTCTGTGTTTTATTGAAATTTGCTGGATTTCCTTAAAATAGCTATTTAAAATCTTTTTTTGTCTAAGAAATCACACATCATCATCACTTTAGGATCAGTCTCTGGCACCTCATTTTGTCAATTTAGAATGCTCTAGCTGCTTGTGAATATGTGACTATTTCTGTGGTTGAGGGCTAGGTATATATTCATCCTTTACAGTATAGATTTGTTTCTCCCTGTCATTTTTCAGTGAGTCTTCTAGAAATTCTAAGCAGACTGACTCTTGTACTTCATGAGCCTGTGAGCACTGCAGCCATCTCAGCATTAGAGGGCACTATAAGCCCAAGCTTAATCAGTTTTGTGAGTGCTCTGAAGTTGACAAGGTTTTCTGCTTGAATGGACCTAGAGAAGACCCAAGGAGGATACTAGGGCTGTGTGGTAAAGCTGGCCAGGGACATGAGCCCAGAAGTCAGTCCTGTTGGCTCAGATGGGTATGCCCTCCAGCAGGTCCTTGCACAGGCAGGATAAGTCCTTGACGGCAACAAGAGGCGCCAGAGTTTAGACTCGGCTCCCTTAGTATCTGCTGTGGGATGCTGGTGAGCCCATTCCATTGGCTCACATGGGCACACATCTCCCAGAAGGTCTTCGCACAAGTGGCATAATTCCTTGACTGCTACAGGAGGGCCCAGACTGAGACTTGGCCCCCTTAAGATCTACTGTGGGATGGAGGTGAGAGAGCCATATAGTTGACTCAGATGTATATCTCCCAACAGGTCTCTGCACTGATGGGATAGTTCCCTGACTTAAGCATGAGGGGCTGAAGCTGAGACTGGGCCCCCTCAAGATCTGCTCTGGGACAGTGGTTGGCAAGCTTTTCATGAAGGCTCAGACTTCCAGGCATTGAGATATGGGCAAGTCTCCATCTGTGTCCTTGTGTAAATAACTCTGAGCTGGGACCTCAGCTGAGGGGCCTGGAAGAGTGCCACAGGGCAACTTTCAGGTTCATTGCCATGAACAATGTCAGCAGGCAGATTAGCCTCTTCATGGAGGCACTAGTGTGTTCTATTCCTCTTGGACCCCTTGGCAGATGGTTTTGTTTGCAGGCTCAAGGTTAACTGGGGCTGTAGCCAAGCTCTTTGGGGAGTAGGACCATTCCTGGGTTTGCACCTGGGAGCACAACTGACAGATCAGCCACCTGGGTGCCAGTGCCAGTCTGTACTTCGAAACAACCTTCCTGGCTCTTGGGCTTCGTTGGGGTTTCACAACCTCCTACCTGAATCCTGAGGCTCCTGCAGAGAGTCTTTTGTTTATATAAGGGTGTAGAATTCTTGTTGTTGTAGGGGGATATAAGTGGGTTACCTCTTATTCTGCTATCTTGCTAATGTCACTGGGAAAAATGTTCTTATAAATTGGAGAGTAATATCTTTATTCTTGCATAAAACACCATTGGCTTTTAAGAGGATATAAAATAGCGATACTTCTAGCTTTTAATGACATTTCATAAAAATGAAGATGATGATAATGACAATGATGACTATGATGAGAAGGAGAATGTAGGTTGCAAAACTTCAAAACACATCTTCAAAGGAACTTGAGGCTATAACAGTATATTATTTGGAAACATACCAAGAAAAGAGCAAATAAACCCAAAACAGGGACAGCTGTTTTTCATAGGCATGTTGGTTTTTATAGTAACACAAAATTAAGGAGAATATCATGTGTAAGTACTTTATAAACACCAAAGTAATTTACAAGGGTAAAATATTATTTTCATTTTTGTTATTAGTATCATTATTATATTTGTTGGAGCAATGAATATTCATATCGTCATTTGTCATTATAGTTTCGTGTGTATGTGTGCATGGTGAATATGATGATGGCAAGCACCTTGCCCAAGGCCAAGATAAGGGAAAAGGATATCAAGAACAAAGCCAGAATTAATTTATCATTCTCATATCTGGGCTTTAAGTCTATGACATGTAGCTTTATCGTCACATGGTTCCAAAATGACTTTGATGTTGCCATTTTCTTATTGTAAACCATCATAAAGTAAAAGCTTATCTGAAATTGCAATTGTTTTGGAAAAATAAGGTTTTGTTTGCAAAAGACTTGTTTTTTTTGTTTGTTTGTTTTGTTTTGTGTGTGTGTGTGTATGTGTGTGCGCGCGTGCACGCATTCACTTAGCTGAAAGAGAAAGAAAAACGAGAACAGTTTATTTTGCCTTAAAAGATCCTTGGTAATCCACAACATTTCTTGATGATTCATTTTCTATTTTCTATTCTCCTTCAGGTAAAACTCAGAACATTACAGAATGAACTTTCCCACTGAAAAGCTGCCAGGATAATAAATCTTAGCAGAGGAATTTATTGAAGTGCTTATTCCACAACCTGCACACCTGTGTTCTCATGAAGGCTTGTGAAGTATGGCACATTCTCAGATGGTGTGCATTTACACAGACCATATATCAGTGGCAATTTTATGATTCAATGTGTCATTAGGATACCTCCACTGTGCAATAGATAGCTACTAGTCATGTGTGGTTATTTAAATTTAAATTAGTTAAAATTTTATAAAATAAAAATTCAGATTTTCAATCACAGTAACTACATTTCAACTGCTCAGCAGCCATCAACAAATACAGAACACTTCCATCATCGCATAAAGTGCTATTGAACAATGCTAGTATAGACACTTGCTATGCATAATATGGTCCAAAAACAAGACCAGGAGCAGTAACAGCAGCAGCAACAATACACAGGATCTCACTAGGAAAGCAGAATCTCAGGCACTACCACATACCCACTGAGTTAGAGTCTGCATTTCAGTAAGGCTTTTATGTGCTCACGGATGCGTTAAATTTGAGAAGAACTATAGGTAGTCAAATTAGATAATTTAGTGTGTTTTAGAACAGAAATATCAATTTTAATGTGTGGATCATTGGATATTTTATAATTTTGGTCTGAAATAATTCAATTAACTTCATAACTTTGGCAGTCTTGTGGCATATGCAAAGAAATCTACTGGCCGGGCACAGTGGCTCACTCCTGTAATCCCAGTACTTTGGGAAATTGAGGCGAATGTATCACGAGGTCGGGAGATCGAGACCATCCTGGCTAACATGGGGAAAGCCCATACCTCTACTAAAAAATTATTAAAAAATTACCCGGGCATGGTGGCGGGCACCTGTAGTCCCAGCTGCTTGGGAGGCTGAGACAGGAGAATGGTGTGAACCTGGGAGGTGAAGCCTGCAGTAAGCCGAGATCGCACCACTGCACTCCAGCCTGGGCAACAGAGTGAGACTCCAAAACAATAAAAAACAAACAAACAAAGAAACTACTGGCCCGGCATGGTGGCTTAGGCTTGTAATCCCAGTGCTGTGGGAGGCCGAGGCGGGTGGATCACTTGAGGTCAGCAGTTCAAGACCAGCCTCAACCTTTAGTAGAACCTAGTGAAACCTCATCTCTACTAAAAATACAAAAATTAGCTGGGTGTGGTGGCAGGCGCCTGTAGTCCCAGCAATTCAGGAGGCTGAGGCATGAGAATCACTTGAACCCGGGAGGCAAAGTTTGCAGTGAGCTGAGATTGCGCCACTGCACTCCAGCCTGGGCAACAGAGGAAGAATCCATCTCAAAAAAAAACCCCAAAAAGAACAAACAAACAAAACTACTAAAATATTTGCTTATATCTCTGGAATTTTCACTATTTTTTTTTCCACCTAAAATATTGTCATTCAGAAGGGAATCACTTTAATATCCACAAAGGAGAATTAGCACGTTATAATTTCACCCATAATAATATCTATTTAAACATGCATTTAATCCTACTAGTTTACAATTAATTCAATTTCTCCTTTATATTCTGCATTCCACATAAAGTGATAATAGGAAAACATAAAATTCCAGTAACTTCATTATTATTTGTGTGTGTGTAGGTGTGAGGTTTTCATTTTTAAAAATTTTTCTTTTTTTCTTGTCATGTTATTTCATCTTGGTTTCATTTTTATTCTTCAGGATTACAATAATCTCCCTTGTTTGCAGAAGTAGTTATAACTCACTACAGTTCTTTCCCATGAAAAGATTTTCCTATCTTCAGTCAGGTTTCTCATGCTGCGCAAAGAAATAACTGGGCTATCTCTGCTCTTGAGGAATTTCACTCAATCTTTGAGACTTAGAAAACTCTCTTCCTTAACCGTATATTAACTATTTGCTCACATGCACAGTCAGTGACACATTTACACAAAACACATGTGCATGCACACACTGTATTTACATTCATCTACTTTGCAATGCTTTTAACGTGCTTCATTGGATATTTCATAACACCTAGGTGTGATGGTTAATATTAATATGAAGACAATATTAACTTGATTGAAGGATGCCTAGATAGCTGGTAAAGTATTGTGGCTGAGTGTGTCTGTGAGGGTGTTGCCAGAGAAGATTAACATTTGCATCTGTGGACTGGGGAAAAAAGACCCATCCTCAATGTGCATGGGCACCATCTGATTGGCTGCTAGCAGGGCTAGAACAAAGCAGGCAGAAGAAGAGAAGGTGGGGCTGGGCGCGGTGGTTCACGCCTGTAATCCCAACACTTTGGGAGGCCTAAGCGGGCAAATCACGAGGTCAGACGATCCAGACCATCCTGGCTAACACGGTGAAACCCTGTCTAGACTAAAAATGCAAAAAAAATTATCCGGGCGTGGTGGCGGGCCCCTGTAGTCCCAGCTGAGGCAGGAGAATGGCGTGAACCCGGGAGGCGGAGCTTGCAGTGAGCCGAGATCGCGCTACTGCACTCGAGCCTGGGCGACAGAGCGAGACTCTGCCTCAAAAACAACAAAAACAAAACAAAACAACAAAAAGAAACAGAAGGGAAGGTGGGATAAGCTGGCTTGCTGAGTGTTTGGGTTTTCCTCTTTCTCTCAGGCTGGAGGCTTCCACTGGTTCCTTCTGCCCTGGGACATCAGTCTCGTTTGAAGACAGCCTACTGTGGGATTTTGCCTTGTGATCCTGAGAGCCAATTGTCCTTAGTAAACTCCCTTTCATGTATACATATATCCTATTAGTTCTGCCCCTCTGGAGAACCCTAACTAATACACTAGGCCAAAATAAAAAACAATGTGCCTCAACTTTAGAGTTCAAATAGAGCATTGCTAATAGAATCCATCAAAACTCCAAACTTTGGTCCTATGGCAGGAAAAAAATAAATTACTAGAAAGGTGGTCACAGTTTTCCTTCCTCCATCACCTATATACATACACAACAACAACAACAACAACCAAAAAAAAAAAAAAACCATTATTTACAATTGAATTGCCTCTTCTTCCCCACACACTGAGGCAAGTTGATTTTTTTAATGCTTCAATGTATAGGAAGAAAGATGAACTAAAGAGTGAGGAGACATTGTATTAGGTTTTGGAGTGCAATTGGCCAAAGTGTCTAAATTGCAATTTACACTCAAAATAGCATAGTAAGGGCCTGAAGAGAGAAAATAAAATTTGGCTGTCTGAATTGTGGGTGTTTCCCAAGCAACTGCTGATTAGAGATAATGAGGTAGTGGGAAAAGCAGCTCTGGAACATGTTAGTGTGGGGTTTAAGTTGAATGTGGAGGACTCTAAAAGATAAACTCTTTTTTTCAACTTACTTTTGGTGCCAAAATGTGCTTCCTAAATTTGACTCCATAAAGAGAATGAGCAATATGGAAAGACCATTAACATCATATACATACGTCTTGTTCTATTCAAGCTGGTAAAACAAAATGCCATAAACTAGGTAACTTATAGCTTATATGACAGAAATTTATTCTTCACAGTTCTAAAGGCAAAGAAGTCCAAGATCGAGACACCAGCAGATCTGATGTCTGGTGAGGACCCATTTTCTGGTTCATAGATGGTGCCTTCTGGCTGTGTCCTCACATGGCCTCTCTCAGGCCTCTTTTGTCAGAGCACTAAGCCCATTCACGAGGCTCCACCCTCATGACCTAATCACCTCCCAAAGACCTCATCTCCTAATATTGTTCCCTTAGGGGTTCGAATTTTAACATGTAAATTGGTGGGGCGGGGGGGAGGGGGATGGAGACATAAATATTCAGTTTATTGCAACATGTGTTTAAAATGTGAAATTATTATTGCATGATAGGCTACATATCACCTTGGTATTAATTCAGCTAGGCTTAATTATCTAGGATTTTAAGTTGATTTTATGAAAATTAACTATGAAGTGCTGTATAGCGAGCCTATCAGGGTAATTAGCATGTATTTCATCTCAAACACATGTCATTTCTTTGAATTGGAAATGTTCAATATTCTCCCTCTAGCTATTAGAAGCTATGTAATATATTATTGCTAACTATAGTTGTCTTACCTACTAAGTTTTGAATATCCTTACTGTAAAAATATTAATCACAACATCTGACCAATCAACCTTGATTAACTGTGGTTAGTCCTTGATCCATGAAGATCACGAATGACTTTTATTATTCTATCTTCTATGGCTTCAAAGTTATGTTTATGTTGAAGTATATATGGCATTTGTTGTAGGATTATAAACTATCATTAGGAAATGGGATTTCTGTTTTCCTCAGTGATTATTTTCAAATAAGTTTTATGTGAAAATAAAACAAATGTTCTAGATGTATTTTACAATTAATATATATTTATTTTATAATATGGCAAAGTGATTAAACATCATACCAGTTTACTTTTGTCATTATTTCTATAATTTTACTTTTGTATCAGTATTTTTATGCTCAAATGTCCTATTTTGGAGGAAATCCCCATAGATACAGTTACCATACATCAGTCCTTGGGAAAGTTTGCTCTTCCAATCAAATATCTAACTAGAGAAAATGTCTCCTTGTCCCCTGTAATATTTCTACTGTGCCTTGTCTTCCAGCTGTCAATTCTCCACCCATAATTTATTTTGACTCATTGAACAAAGTAGCTGAAAATTTGAGGCAAAAACTTCTGGTTGTTTGACTAATCAGTACTCTGGGTACTGATTAAAAAGTTTATATGTTCATTAAAGTCACTGTGAAGTTTACTGAGGACCTTTTATATTGAGAGTAGAATTATTCAGCAACAGAAGATGAGGTTATTTGATAAATTAGACTGCCCATTGTGCTTAAGGAATGTTTTCCAGAAAATATAAAACTTGCAGAAAAGTGGGGTCCCAGTTAGTCACCCCTCAGTATCAGTCATCATCCATTTCCCCCCTCCCTCTCATAGATGCCTCTTAAGTTATTCCGTTATTCCTCCCCCACAGCAGACAAAATCTTGGATGCGCTGTTTGAGAGCCATTAAAATCAGTGGGACTGTGGGTTGAAGGCAAAGGGCAAGATGAAGCCTTGTGATGCTTTGGCTGTCTCCAGAAACCTGAAATATTCTTGATGCCCAAGGCATTTTGTTGCTGCCATAATGCACAGTTTCTTCTACACAACATCAACAATAGCTTTATTATTAGAAACCTTTGAATTAATTAAGATTCCTTTGGCTGAATATGCTACTACACCATGGAAATGAGGAGTAAACAAAAGCAGGCCGACTCTGTCACATCACTCTTTTCTTATCCACCAAGCCTCAACAGAATGAAATGCAGAGGCTTACAAAATGGCTCACTAAGTGATTTTGTAAAAAGATATTCACTCCCTCTTAAATTGCAGAACACACTGCTAGGAAGCCCTTTCTAAATTGTTTAACTTCACAGTAGCTTTCACTTTAAAAAATGTTTGCTGTAAATGTAAATGTACAAGTTTGGGGGGAGGGGTGAAATTTTCACACACAGTTTTCCCAGCAAATGGCAGGAGACAGAAAACATTAATCTTTTTAAATGACTTCATGTTTATACTTATCCCCCGTAATTATGTTACATTCTGTAAAAAGCTGTGTGAAAAAAACAAAAAAACAAACAAAAAAACCAGATTAACATTCAAGCTGAAGGTACAATGACCCAAATGAACAGAAGTTTTTTCGGTGTTTAGTTCTAAAAGAAATCTGTGACGGTGGACAGAAGCTTGTCACTTTGGTTCAACTAAAAATAACAGATGAAGCTTTCATTTTTAACTGTCATGTTGAGTATGGAAATATTAAGAAGTATTTTACTCCCTAAGATTAAAGAGCTGCTAAGTCCTGTCAATTCTAATAATAAAAATTATAACCCTTAAGTTTGACTTGGCAATGTCTGTCACAGACCTTGCCTCCTCACTTCCAGTATTTCTACCAAATCCAGGCCTTCACAAACCATGCAATCTAAGGAAAGCTGGTGAGCCTCTCTGAGACAGGTTTTTCATCTGAAACAGGGAAAGCATTGCCAGCCCTGTATAGTTTGCTTATGCCCTTTGTATTTCTGCATGTCAAGTACTATTCTGTGTACTTTATAAATATCAACTCAGGCATCCTCATAGTAACTCTATGCAGTAGATACTATTATTACATCAGCATTTTGCAGATGAGAAAACTGAGTCACAAAAAGTTACCAAACTTGCTCAATGTCACTCAGTTCATGATGTGGTGCAACCAGGAGTAAAAGCTGGTTAGTCTATCTCCAGAATCTATCTTTTAACCACCACAATATTTGGTGTGGATTTTATAGTATGTAAAGCATTCAATATAGTGTGCACTCGGGATTTAATAGCCACTTTTACTATAATTTATAGCTATTTCCAACCAATTAAAGCACAAATTCTTTCCATTTATGTGTGGTCTAATCAAGATGAATAGAATCTAACACTTGGTTTGGGGATCCTTATTATCTCTTTGTTGCTGCTTACTGAAGAAGAAATAAATCTTTTTGCTAAAGATTCTTTTTTAAAAAAGCTATAGAAACCATTGAGATTTGGTGTACCATTGAGATATGGACATTTATGTGGATAGAAACCTGTGTTTTGGAAAACTGAAGAGTCATTTTACGTTGTGCACTGATGAAAAGACAGCATTTCAATAATGTTAACTCTAGAAACTAGAGGGGGAAAATCGTCTTATCAAAATGACTTCCCAGCCCCTCCATGTGGTTTTTAGAATCAGTCACCTTAAAACTGATTCTAAAAATGTATGCGTGTCGGTGTGTGTGCATATGCGTGTATGTATACCTATTTTATAGGTATACAGAATTTTATAAATAAAGGGAAGTAATATCCAATGTCTGCCCACTCTCCTCACCCTCAGAATTCTCCCTTCCGTGGCCTCCAAGCAGAAAAGTCTCAGAAACTTCCTTGAGACACATGTGGCTAATGAAGAATGGGTTCTTAATAATTCCCTTTGGGACCATGATGAACTTTAGGTGGCTCCCATTTGGTGCTTTTTCTACAGGTAAAGTATTCGGATTAAACTCCATCTCAAAGTACTAAGTAAATAAGAGATTATACACACTGTCTGTCTCAAACCATGATAGGGTATCAGTTCTCTTTTGGTTTTTCCCCATCTTTTTTTAATACACAAGAAAAGGAAAAGCACCATACTGGCCCTGGATGGTTATATAGGAAATAGGAACATACTTTCCACAGACTCACCCTTTTTCCCTAAGACATTTAGAGAAAAATGAATAATATTAACTTAATTGCTTCATTGTATTTTTAAAAAACCCAAAATTTATGTAACATTCAAGGATTAAAATTATTTTGTGGCCGGATCTCGTTAACACAAATCTATTTCTTATCTGTGGTGCATTTTAAATGATAACTCATTTCTCATAGAAACCTACATAGTATGACTTGATTTTTCTCACCATGGTAAATGTAATGCTAACAATACTATTTGAAAAATCTTCTCTGCACAAACTGACACCAGTTTATTTTACTTCCCGCTCATTGTTAAATATTTGCAAATAGAACTTCAAGAAATTTCCCTTGAAACTATGAAGTAGTTAAATGATCTGAGGTAAGTTGTAGAATTTGCTTCAATATTTTATGATTATACTTCATACCACTGTCCACTTTGGAAACAAAGCACTCAGTAATATTTTCCAATTAAAATTGAAGAAAGATGTTTAATACAAGTTAACTTAAAAGAAAAACTTTTATACTTACAGAAGAATTCTGTCACAGTTCTGCTCACAATTCTTTTTTGAAAGACAGTAAGATTCAATATGTGCTTTCTTTATAGTAAGCAAAAGTGAGAGATGAATAAATGGAAGAGTAGCATTGTCAATATGGAAAATTCCATGAGAATTCAAAGTGGCCACAAAGCTTAATCACATCCTGCACATTTAAGTCTTTCTGTTTTACAAGAGCAACTAAAACCTAGTAAGACAGCAAAATATAAAGTCAACACAATGTTACAATTTCCATAATTTAGCAGGCGTCTGATTTAATATGTTGTAAAATCTCTGTCATAATGAAAAATGATGGCAGACATTTTAATTTTTTGGCATTGCATAATCTGAAACAGGAAAGTTAGTGGGACTGAAGACAGATGGATATAATGATGTAAAGGAAAGGACAGTGAGAGAGGAGGGGAGAAAAAACTAAAAATAATTAACATAATAAATATAGGCCGCGCGCGGTGGCTCAAGCCTGTAATCCCAGCACTTTGGGAGGCCGAGACGGGCGGATCACGAGGTCAGGAGATCGAGACCATCCTGGCTAACACGGTGAAACCCCGTCTCTACTAAAAAATACAAAAAACTAGCCGGGCGCAGTGGCAGGCGCCTGTAGTCCCAACTACTCGGGAGGCTGAGGCAGGAGAATGGCGTGAACCCGGGAGGCGGAGCTTGCAGTGAGCTGAGATCCGGCCACTGCACTCCAGCCTGGGCGGTAGAGCGAGACTCCGTCTCAAAAAAAAAAAAAAAATAAATAAATAAAATAAAAAAATAAAAAAAATAAATAAATAAATATAGAAGCAGTTCAAAGAAAGGTGTTGCAGGACAGCAATCAAATCTTCAACAGTGGAGAAGGATTGAGTTGAAGACTGAAGAGCTCTGAGGTCAGTAAGGAGGAGTGGGGACAGCATATGACTAAGTCATCAATAGTCCTAAAGCTTTGTGGCACTATTCAATGTAGTTAAGTCTTGAATTCTAGGTTTATCTTGATTATCTTGGATCTGCCTTTATTGTTTGTTAGCCGCCATCCTTGGGTAAATTACTTAATCATTCTGTGCCTCAGTTTCCTCAGTTGTGCCCCAGTTTCCTCATATGCTTAAATGAGGATAGCAATTGTACTGACTTTGTTGTTTTGAGCAGTACCACTCACTCTTACACTTGGGTAAAGGGGCTCCTGCTCTTTGCCCTGCATGGTAGTGGGCCTTGCATACTACAAACACAAACAAACTGAATTTATTAAAGTACATCTAGGCACATCAGCACTAGCACAGTGCCCTTCAGTATAGATATCTGGTTTCCTGACAACTTTCAAGCCTGAAGGAAATGCTTTTCAAAATCTCTACATCCTTCAGAAAAAAAGAAAACTGTGTCCAATCAGCCTTTGAAGGTTGTTTCTTTGCCCACTAGTTTGAAGTGTTGGGAAGATGGTGTTGGCAGCTCTTGTAAAATCCTTCCTCTCGATATATTTCTATAAACTTCGTTGCTTTCAAGAATGATTTCTTCTTATGATTTTTCCCAACAATAGATCATGCTGTGTTTAAAAAATGATCTAGAACATTTATGTATAGAGTGTAAACTAGGGAAGACTGCACCAAGAAAACTTCTCACTGGCTTTGATCTATTAGTGCTTTCAGTTAAAGTGATTTTTCTTGTATTTAAATAAAAACTTAATAGAGTATAACAAATAACATTGTGCATATGACTCTAAACTGAGTTTAAAATAGAAGGGTGAGTGTGTGTGTATATATATATATATACACACACGTGTGTGTGTGCATGTGAGTAATGATCATTTTGTCCTTGAATAATGATTCTTCATGTTTTAAATCTGTGAAATAGAGTGCTCTTTGGTATAAAAAAGGAAGTTAGTCCACTCAATGCAAAAACATAAGGTTTTTATTCCTCTCATCCCAACAGATGCACCATATAATGTTACTTAAGCAGTGAATTCTGTTCTAGGTCAAATATTAAAGGGCAATTTGAAGCAAATTGTCACTTGATTTCTGTCTGCTCAGGTATCATCCTTTTCTTCTGACAATGAAAATGTTGTAGTTTAAAGAAATCATAGAGCAGATTAAAAACTTCAACCAGTGAATCAAAAATATACTTTGCAGAAAGCCAAGTTACAAACCTCTAGAGCTGTGTTTCCAATATTTTACTTTATGAAAAAGGGGGACATGATCAAAAATCAAAAGGAACTGGTATGATATTTTGTAATCCTACTTAAAGTTATGTCATAGACCTTGAACCTATCCATTCCTCTCCCCATAATGTCTAAAGTCATGACTATACCAATATGATTAAAATCATTTTAATATCATTGATTGACGTTCCCAGGAAATAAATGGTTAAAAGGGAGAGAGAAGCATTTGTTGCCCAAAGGGATATATTTCATTTATCAGAACGTTTTCTATCTTGAATACCTCATTAAGTAATATTGCTTTAAGATGTTTTCTATGGTTAATTATTCTCAGCATTGCCAATGAAGTTGTCAGTCACAAGCCATTTATTATACATATTCTCTTTGTCTCCCTCCCTCTCTCTGTCTCTTTCTCGCTTTATATATATATATATATATACACACACACACACACACACATATATGTGCACACTTACACATACACACACACACATATATATATATGGTATATACTCTACATACATACATCTCTCAAGTCCAAAAGTGCTTCCAAGGAGAAAATGTCAAGCCTGAGACAGGTCTTGGAGTGAAAAAAACATGAGTTCAAAGCGTGCTCTGCCTCTTTTTAGCTTGCTTGGACACATTATCTTACCTTGCAAAACATGTATCTTCTTAATTATGAAATCTTCTTAACTATAAAATAGGACTGATAATAATACCTTCTGAAAATATCCTCAAGGATAATAAGATAATGTATATAAATGCTTATCTTAGTTTCTGGCACAAAGGCATACACACAGTAGATATGATTGTTATGCTATTATGAGTATAAATATGTTAATGGAAGTTATCAGCATTTGCTTTCTAGTAACCATCAGTTCTGATCATTGATTGTGATATGATTGACTTTACGTCATAGAGAGAGTTGGGAAAATCGACGTTATGAAAGGTACCTGAACATGATAACCTACGTTGGGGAGGCAGTGTGTCCAGGGAATGGACAGAAGTTTGAATATCAAACAGTAGGAAACATGAAACCCACTACAGCTTAAAACTTTACCCATGGGAATGCTTCTACACATCTTAACCAGGCTGCCTCATGTGCCCTAAATAGGAACCTCTCAGAAAATTTGTTGTACTTCATCAAAATGTTATGTATTAAGAAGGACTTCCCCTTATTATTTTCTCCCAACTTGAAGACCTCAACATAAGTGCCATTAGATCTCAAGAACTTTATTGTACTTACAACTTTCATAATGGTCACAATCAATTCCAAAGTTAATGCAAAGGCTAAGTTACTAAACCTTGGAAGGTACTATGGGCTTTGTTTGCTAATTTAGCTTTTGCAAGTGAAATTCAAAGTATCTTAAAATAGTTAGACTAACAGGATAAGCAACAAAGATAGTTATTATATGTTTGATTATTTTAAACTTGGATGAATGAAATTCAAAGTAGTTCTTTAATCTAAAATTTCAAGATTACATCGTGACAAGAACTGTGAAGGAGCTGGGATTTAATTTATACTGCTTACAAGCTAATCCATTAGCGTGTGACCACTTTTTAGATGCTGGTAGATAACACAAGATTCCTGGGTCAGGAACAAAGGGCTTTATTACTCCTGGCACAACACGAAGCACGAGCAGCAGATATATTTGTCAGTTTTCCTTGTTGCAGAGTCCCCCAGGACTAGACAGTGGGCCCGGATGGATGCTATGCATAAACACAACAGACTGCTGTCATAGCTGAGGGGCAATCATCTTGGGGATTCCATTGCTTTTACTGAGAGCAGTAAGCAAACCTGCAAGTATCCAAAGCAGGTGGGGTGTTACAACTTCTCAAGGTTATGAGCTGCATGAACAACTTCGAAAAATGGCCCTGCAAAAAGAGCAGTCAAGGTCTTGTTGTCTTGGCATACCTGGCAAGCCTTAGAAAAATACCACAACATGCCTGGGAGCAGTGGCTCATGCCTGTAATCCCAGCACTTTGGGAGGCTGAGGCAGGCAGATCACCTGATGTCAGGAGTTCGAGACCAGTCTGATCAACATGGGGAAAACCTGTCTCTAAAAAATAGAAAATTAGCCAGGCGTGGTGGTGCATGCCTGTAATCCCAGCTACTCGGAAGACTGAGGCAGGAGAATCGCTTGAACCCGGGAGGGGGAGGTTGCAGTGAGCCGAGATCACGCCATTGTACTCCAGCCTGGGCAACAAGAGTGAAACTCTGTCTCAAAAAAAAAAAAAAAAAAGAAAGAAAGAAAGAAAAAGAAAAATACTACCACACGTATTTTTTTGTTGTTATGTTTTAGATAATTGCTCTCCAGAGTAAAACAACCAAAAATACGTATTATATTTAATTTACTGCTACTTTTCAATTAAATTACTTAGAAACCATATGTAAGGTGGCTCCAATGGTCCCGACCTCCTACCTACTCTTATCTACTTTTGTTCAGTGTAGTTGGGACCTGTGGCTTACATTTATTTATTTATTTATTTATTTATTTATTTATTTATTTTGAGCAGGAGTCTCACTCTGCTGCCCAGGCTGGAGTGCAGTGGCCCGATCTCGGCTCACTGCAAGTTCCGCCTTCCGGGTTCACGACATTCTCCTACCTCAGCCTCCTGAGTAGCTGGGACTACAGGTGTCCGCCACCTCACCTGGCTAATTTTTTGTATTTTTAGTGGAGACAGGGTTTCACCGTGTTGGCCAGGATGGTCTCGATCTCCTGACCTCGTGATCCGCCCGCCTCAGCCTCCCAAAGTGCTGAGATTACAGGTGTGAGCTACCACGCCCGGCCGATTTACTTTTAACTAGTAGAACATGGTAAACATAATGAGACCTCACTTCTGTGATTGGGTCATGCTGTAAGACTTGTTGGCAGAGTCACTCTAGAGCCTCTTTGCTGGCTTGATGAAGTAAGCACACATACTGGGGAAGCCCATCTGACAGGGAACTCCAGATAGCTTCTAGGACCTGAGGGCAGTCTCTGTCTGGCAGCCAGTTAAATGCCAGATTTTCAATCCTACAGTTACAAAGAAATGACTTTTGCCAACAACCTAAGTGAACTTGGAAGCGAAATCTTTTTCAGGTCTCATGAAAATGTTATCTGGCCAAAATCATTACCGAAATCTTGGGGAACCCTAAATGAAGACACTGCCAAACCGTGCTCATACTCTTAATCTACAAAAACCGCGAGATAATACGTGTGTTTTTCAGACACGAAATGTGTAGTTTTTTATTATACAGCAACTCCTAACTAATACACTCCAGTAATTCAACCTCTATCAGTGTTATTATAATCAAAATATCACTCTTGACGTTGAATACATCTAGACATTCATTTTTATATACTTTTATTTTAAAATTAGTATTATCTAGGTTTAATTTGTATAAAGATTGTAAGCTGAATCACTAAACCATGATTTTTAACTTGTTAATAAAACTGTGCTGCAGTGAGTACAAAGTGATGGAATAGTAAATGCTCTGAGCTATTACTGATGAGGGAACACCTTAATGTTCAACACAGGTAGTGTCATGGTACTGGGCAATGTGAGAACTTGCCATCAGTTCAGACACCAATTAGAAAGAGAATATTTTGACCAAAGGGAAATTACTGTCACTTTCTCTATTATTTTGGTGGGGGAAACAAGTATAAGTGGCAGCCAACACTTACGGAGCTTATTGAGAAAAGTAAATCTCCCCAGAAATAAATTTATAAAGACTAATGACTTTTTAGAAATAGTAATGAGTTTCAACTGAGTAAGAATCCGTCAAAGACAGACGGTATCAGTGGGTATGGGACAAAAAGTAGATCAGCAGAATATGGGGAAAAAAGAATACATATCAAACCGGAACATACTGGAACCATAAGCACGCTGACCAGGAATTGATATGCTTCTTATTAAGTAGAAGCCAAAAATTAATATCAAAATATATTTGTGTAATATCGAGGCTTACTGATTATGATTATGTGTAAGCTAACATTTACTAAACTGTGCCCTGTATATTTTTATGGTGTAGGTTTCTCTGTTCTCAACAAATCATTTTATCATTTTAATAATATCCCAAGTTAAAGCACAGTGATGGGTGCTGCTATACATAGACCCTTGGTCAATGTAGTACTTATATGACTATTATAATTCAGGCCATGTTGCCAAATAATAGACTATTTTAAAGTGACTGGCAGTTTTAAGCAATCTTTGTTAATTTTCTGGTGACAACCTTGGAATATATTATTATTATATATTTTGCAGGTAGAAAAATAGAGTTGCATAACATAAATATCACAGTTAATATCATGAAGAATTTATGAAAACAATTTATTGATCACAAAGTATCTATGTATTATTTATTATGAGTACAAAGCAAAATATGTATATTTATGGAAGTTGTGGTTGTGTTTAGATTCTAAAAATATCAGTCACTCAGAGTTTGCATTTCAACCTAAGTTTTTCAGTAGATGTTTCTAAGTCTGAAAGGCTATGATTGAGGTCAAATCAGATATGCTGAAACATTTGGGAACACTATACAAACATTGGGGTATAAACTATTTCTCCCCTGGCAAAAAAACTCTTCACTGATTGCTCATTAGTCAATCTTGGGAGACATAATTTCAGTTTACGCATCTCTATGAATATTTTCTGAAGCACAAATTTCAAATGTCCTACTTGCATTTTATACATAGCTGCCAAAACATTATAGTTCTTTGTTGTGCTTACATTGACAACCGTGGGCCTGGAGGAAATAAGTGGTTGCTTGTTTTCATTCTTTGAGACTCTAAAGAAACAGCATGTTGGACCGTTTCACTTTTTACTGTCAGGCTTCAGTGCTCGTTGCCCTTTCTGAAATGCAATAATTAGATGGCTGGGTCATATGATACATCTAGTTCTAGATCCTTGAGGAATCGCCATTCCATTACTGGGTATATACCCAAAGGATTATAAATCATGCTGCTATAAAGACACATGCACACGTGTTTATTGCGGCACTATTCACAATAGCAAAGACTTGGAATCAACCCAAATGTCCATCAGTGACAGACTGGATGAAGAAAATGTGGCACATATACACCATGGAATACTATGCAGCCATAAAAAAAGGATGAGTTTGTGTCCTTTGTAGGGACATGGATGCAGCTGTAAACCATCATTCTTAGCAAACTATCGCAAGAACAGAAAACCAAACACCGCATGTTCTCACTCATGGGAACTGAACAATGGGATCACTTGGACTCGGGAAGGGGAACATCACACACCGGGGCCTATCACGGGGAGGGGGGAGGGGGGAGGGATTGCATTGGGAGTTATACGTGATGTAAATGACGAGTTGATGGGTGCTGACGAGTTGATGGGTGCAGCACAGCAACATGGCACAAGTATATATATGTAACAAACCTGCACGTTATGCACATGTACCCTAGAACTTAAAGTATAATAATAATAATAAATTAATTAATTAAAAAAACTAAATAAATAAATAAATAAATAAATGCAATAATTAGGCAAGGAACTATTTCACTCCCTTAATCTTGTAGGAATTTGCAAAGATTCTGAGATTCATTTCATGTAAGCATTGAGAATGAAGAGCACTGGCCTAAATTTTATTGGTATCTCCAAATCAAAGTGAGGCAAGCAGAATATTGCTAAGACCTTCTTTCCAGTTTTTCACCTGTCTTTGCTTTTTTATTTTTATATGTAACAGCTTTATTGAGATATAATTCACATATTACACAATTCACTCAAAGTATACACTTCAGATTTTGGTATATTCACATAGCTCTGCAACCACCATCACAGTCAAATTTAGGACATTTGCACTACTCCTAAAAGAAACTCTGTACTCATGAGTAGTCACTCTCCATTATGCCCCCAGTCCACCCCATTGCACACTGAAGAAACCACTAAGCACCTTTCTGTAGTTGCCTATTCTGGATATAATATTCTGAATAGAATCATAGAACATATTATCTTTGGGGACTGGCATTTACAAGTTTCATCTATTTTGTAGCATGTATCAGAACTTCATTTCTTTTACTGTCAAGTAATATTCTATTCAGTGACTATGATTACATTTTATTTAATTGAAGTACACTTAGATTGCTTACACTTTTTGACTATTATGAAAAATTCCATTATACATGTACACATTTTTGTGTGACCATGTGTTCATTACTCTAAGAGTGAAATTGATGTGTTATAAGGTAACTCTGTTTAGTATTTTGAGGAAATGCCAGTTTTCCAAAGTGGCTGCATTTTACATCTCCACCAGCAGAGGGTTCCAGTGTTCCCCCATTCTCACAACATCCTCTTCGTTATTGTGGGTCTTTTTTATTATAGGCTTCCTAGTGGATGTGAAGTGGTATCTCATTATAGTTGCGATTTACATATGCCTGATGGTTAATGGTGTTGAAAACCTCTTCCTGTGCTTGACTTTATATTTTGACTGGGTGCCTATCATTCAGAAATAGCTACATATTTGGGGAGTAGATACAACATGACTAGTAAAATGATGTCATTTTGATGTGTTGCGTCTGTGTGATGGTGGTAAGGTCCTAAGGTCCTAATCTATGCAGGATTGTTATTCTTTCAAGGATTGGTCTGATTTTAATATTGAAACGGACAAAATTATATAGTAAACTTGACTGATTGAACCCAGCTAAGTGGTAATCGTACACTGGAGAATAAAATAATATAAAGTAAAATAAACTAAAAACACCAGACATTGTCTTGAACAGTTCAGTATAAAGAACATACAGGTATTGGCTAAAGCTTATTATTTAAATGTTAACTTTAGGAAACTTGCTGCCTTTAGTTTTTTTTTTTTTTTTTTTTTTCATTTAAAAGTGTACATCACACTATGTATATGCCAGACATAATTGTGGCCTACTTAGAGGGCTAAATGTTAAATTTCAGAATCAATAATAACCTCTCTCTGTTTCAAGATATTTATAAATCCATTTCCCTTTTTAGGATCTTCAGGGAATTTAGACAGGAACTAAGAGTCTTGTACAAAGCATATGCACAACATTGATGGACTTAGTAGATAATGAGGTTGATGATAAATTATCACTTATTTGTTATGTCTCAGAGTGGTTAACATGTACTGGAATGTTACTTGTTAAGAAGGTTTTCCTCCTACGCTTTGGTTTTTAACACCTCTTGATGATACCTTTCATAGAAATTGATGTAAGAAAGTTGTCATCCTGTTCACTACCTCCCAGCCAGCAATTACAAAGTGTTTGTAGAGCTTCAGTGAATTCTCTTTAAGCCTTTGTTAAACTGGATTTTCAGCATTTATGTAATTATAAGAGATATTTGTACAAATGAAAACTTTGCAAATGTAGTTTTAAAAAGACTTAACAGATATTTGCACAAACTTAAATTTTTACAAATGTAGCTTTAAAATGACATCACCAGTATTTCTCCTAAAGAAAGAATTAACTTTGTTGGGGAACACACCTTGAATGGCCATTTTGTGTGAATAGTAGGAACCCAGGGTGGGGTCAAAGAGGAGAGGGTACTAGGGGAAGATAGGCTAGGTTCCTCTGTACAAGAAAATGGTCTGAGATGTTTAGGCATAGATATGCCTAATATTTACATTTAAGTTTTATGGATAACTAGAAGTACAAACCATTTATTTTCTTATGAAGTCCCCATGTAATGGGGATGAAGAGAGCATATAGTATTATCACAGTACTATATAAGTAGGATTTGTTAGACTTTAACTACACATATGCCCTTTATGATTCTAATTATTTGAAGACGTTTCTTGTGAGCTTGGAAATTCTCTTCCTTGTTTCCAAATGGAAAGTCACCGTTTTGTGCACTTGTGCTCTGAATTAATTCAATGATGCCTTTGTTTGATGGCAGAGTACCATAGATACCAGCTTGTCATTGCCTTTCCCACTCCTTTCCAGCAGTGGCTGTGACAACATGGCACAAAAGCTACTGTGCCAATTCTCCTTTGCCATGTTCCCATAAATAAAAACATGAACTTCTCTGTAAATTGTACCATCATTGTTCACATTCTTTAAAACAGAGACAGTACTGAATAAAGCTTAAAAATTTTGCTGATTAAATTTCTGGCCCCTCTATAGGAATAAAAATATTTCCACAGGCTAAAGATTAGGAGAAACCATGCTGTATTCCAGTACTGATCAAATTTTTTTTTGTATTGATCAAAATTTTTTGTCAAAGTACTTTTTACATTGGAGGGAATAGAGAGGAGGTTTTGACTCTACATTGACTCTGGGTTTAGTCTCTATTTATATTTTCAGTGTAATAACTTTGTTACATTCATTTCTACCTTGGAAATCACCTCCTAAATAATCAAACTCTGAGTCACTATATCACGGCCAATAGTGTGATCATCATCATCTCTGTCATAATCCTTGTTAATTGCAAGTTTCTGAATTCCCGTTACTCTTGTATATTCCTTTATGATTCAAACTTTCTATTTTTAGCCTCCAATCCATATCCTGAGTTTAAGCAATTAAATATTGTGGTATGTCAGAAGTGGAATCAAACTAAAAATGTTAATTATATTAAAGTATCACAAAATTATTTCTTTTGTGATGCAAAGGAAGTAATTGGGAGAGGAAGTGCACAGGAACTTATTAGAACTTCGCTGTTTCTGAACAAACTTTGTGAGCATAAGTTTAGAAAGCTGAAATGATTTTTGTGAGCCAGTTTGTGTGTGTGTGCTTGTTGTGTTATTTTTTTTTTGAGGGAAGCAGAAAGAAAAAAATAATAATTTTCAAATAACTAACCTGCAGGCTGCAATGGGCTTGACAGGGAATCACGCACACCAGTTCCTTTGCTACGCAGGGTGGTGGTGGTTACAGGGCCAGTTATAATGAGTTCTACATAATGAGTTCTACTAAAAACAGTGTCTTATCCTCTTCACTGTGACATAAAAATAGCACCAATATTCCCAGGTTCCCACATATACACACACACACATACATACACATATACTGTAATCTGTAATTACTCTGTGTATGAATATTTTACTTTCAGAGCTATCATAATAATAGGAAGAAGACACCAAATTAGCCAATACAGAAAGTGTTATTTTCTGGATTTTGCTTTTGTATACACGTGAAAAAAAAATTAAATCAAATACAAAAATGACTACCACAACAAAATTTCTTCCAAGTTTTCAGGTGGTTTTGTATATGCCTTGATACATGATTGTATTCTCCTGCTTTGCTCAGTTTTCCCTTTGAGGGATATGCTACTCTAAATGTTTTCTCTTCTTTCTGAGGTAGGCTCAGATATTTTGGGACATTTTGTCTTTAATTTTTTCATTCCTTTATGGATTTATTTGACACACATATATCACTGAGCCTACAATGTATCTGGTGCTATATTAAGCTCTGGAGAAAGAGAGAGAGAAAAAATACCCAGTCTTTGTCTTCAAGGGGCTCACAATCTAGTGGAGGAAACATGCACAGATACTTGTAATTTGGATAGTAACAAGAATAATATGCATATATAGAGTATGTTATGAAATAATAAAGAAAAGTCATTTCTTGAAAAGCTGAAGAAAATCTTCCAGGAGTAGGTGACATTAGAATTTAGCTTTCAAGGGTGAATATGGACTAGACGGGTAAGGAAGTGAGTCCTTGCCTAGTGAGCAATATGGGCAATGACACTGACGTGATAAACATCACAGGTGCAAGAAGAAATTATAGGCAATACACTAGAGCACACAGAAGGAAGAACCATGGAGTGTGAGGAAGGAAAGCTGAAGATGTAGACTGAGCCCAGATCTGGAGAGCCTACTGCCCTATAAAGAGATTGGCTTGATTCTCTAGCCAAGGTAAACTGCTCATGTATTTTGTTTCTCAGTTTCCTCTCCACATAGGCTGAGTGGTTTCTCAGGTATTTTTTTTTTTTTAATTTATGATACAAATCACTTCTGGGTCATCAAATATGCTTTAGTCCTAAATTGAAAATAATTTTTTGTTCTCAGGTTGAAGTAGATATCTTCCTTCCAACCATTAGGTATGGAAAAGTGAGTTGAGGAAATTATTTTCATTATTATTATTTTGTATTTTCAATTGAAAAATAACAATTGTATATTTTATGGAGGACAATGTTACATTTTGATATATGTATACACTGTGAAATGATTCTATCAAGGTATTTAACATATCCATCATCTCGCATTTCTACCATTTTTTATGATGAAAACATTTAAATCTACACTTCTATCAGTTTTAAAATATGCAATACATTATTATTAACTACAGTCACTGTGCTGTGCAATAGATTTCAAACACTTCTCCTCCCACCTAACTGAAACATTTTCCACTTTGACAAACATATCTCCTTTTCAATCTCTACCACCCCCAGTCTCTGGTAATCACTATTCTACTCTCTATTTCTGAGTTCAACTTTTCAGACTCCACATACAAGTGAGGTCATGGGTATTTGTCTTTCTGTGCCTGGCTTATTTCACTTAGCATAATATCCTCTAGGTTCATGCATGTTGTCACAAATGACAGAATTTCCTTCCGAAGACTGCGTAGTATTCCACTGGGTATAGATACCACATTTTCTTTATCCATTCATCTGTTGATGGATAGATGCTTAAGTTGATTCCACATTAGCTACTGTGAATAATGCTGCAATGAATATAGGAATGCAAATATCTCTTCAACATTCCAATTTCAATTATTTTAGGCATATAACCAGAAGTTAGATGGTTGAATCATTTGTTAATTCTAATTTTTACTTTTTGGGAACATCTATACTGTTTTCTATAATGTATGTACTAATTTACATTCCCACCAACAGTGTATGAATGTTCTCTTTTCTCCTTGCCCTTGCTAACACTTGCCTTTCATCTTTTTGATAACAGTCATTCTAATTGGGGTGAGATGATATCTCAATGTGATTGTGACTTGCATTTCCCTGATGATTAATTATGTTGGGCATTTTTAATAAACATATTAGCCATTTGTATGTCTTCTTTTGAGAAATGTCTATTTAGGTTAATTACCATTTTTAAGTTGTGTGATTTGTTTCCTTGCTATTGAGTTGTTTCAATTACTTATGTATTTTGGATATTAACTGCTTATCAGATATATGGCTTACAGATATCTTATCCCAACCTATGGGTTGTCTCTTCATTCTGTTGATTATTTCCTTGGTTATACAGAAGGTTTTTTAGTTTGATTCAATGCCATTTTTCTATTTTTGCTTTGTCTGTGCTTTTGAAATCATATTGAAGACATCATTGCTGAAACCAATTTTGTGGAGTTTGTCCCCAATGTTTCTAGTAATTTTACGGTTTCAGGTCTTTCATTTAAGTCTTTAATACACTTTTAGTTGATTTTGGTACATGATGTGAGACAAAGGTCTAATTTCATTTTGTTGCATGTGAACATCCAGTTTCTTCAACATCATTTATTAAAGAGACTCTTTCCCCATCGTGTGATCTTGGCACTTTTGTCAAAAATCAATTGGTCATAAATGCATGGATTTATTTCTGAGCTCTCTATCTAGGTTCATTGATCAATGTGCTTGTTTTTATGCCAGTACCATGCTGTTTTGATCACTACAGCTTTGTAGTATATTTTGAAATCAGATAATGTAATGTTTTCAGCTTTGCTCTTCTTTTTTTTTTTTTTTTTTTTTTTTTTTTGAGACAGAGTCTCGCTCTGTCGCCCAGGCTGGAGTGCAGTGGCTGGATCTCAGCTCACTGCAAGCTCCGCCTCCCAGGTTTACACCATTCTCCTGCCTCAGCCTCCCGAGTAGCTGGGACTACAGGTGCCTGCCACCTCGCCCGGCTAGTTTTTTGTATATTTTTTGTAGAGACGAGGTTTCACCGGGTTAGCCAGAATGGTCTCGATCTCCTGACTTCGTGATCCACCCGTCTCGGCCTCCCAAAGTGCTGAGATTACAGGCTTGAGCCACTGCGCCCAGCCTGCTCTTCTTAAGATTGCCTTGGTTACTTTGATTATTTTGTGGCTTCATACAAACTGTAGAGTTTTTTTCTATTGTGAAAAATGACATTGGGTTTTGATAGGATTGCTTTAAATCTACATGTCATTTTGGATAGTATAAACACTTTAACAATATTATTTCCATCCATGAACATATGATATCTTTTATTTGTGTATTCTTCTATTCCTTTTATCATTATAATTTTCAGTATACAGATCTTTTACTTTTTTGATTAAATTTACTCCAAAGTATTTTTTAATGATATTATAAGTAGAATTGTTTTCTTAATTTCTCTTTTAGATGATTTATTGCTGGTGTATAGTAATGTTAAAGACTTTTGTATATTGATTTTGTATCCTGTAATTTTACTGAATTTTGTTTACCATTTACAACATTTTTTGATGGAGTATTTAGAATTTTCTGTATATATATAAGATCATGTCATCAGCAAACAGGTCATTTCACTTTTTCCATTTTTATTTGCATTCTATTTGGATGCCATTTTCTTCTTCTGTTTCTGCTGCTTCTGCTTCTTCTGCTTCTGCTTTTCCTCTTCTTACTTCTCCTCCTCTTTCTTATTCTTTCTTCTCCTCTGTCTCCTCCCTCTTTTCTCCTCCTTTCTCTTCCTTCTCCTTCCTCTCATTCTTCCTCCTCTTCCTTCTTCCTTCTTCATCCTCCTCCTTCCTTCTCCTTCCTCCTTCTCCCTTCTTTCTTCTCCTTCCTCCTTCTGTTTCTTCTCCTTTTTTCTTCCTCCTCCTTTACCCCTCCCCAAGAAGTAAAGCTAAAAGGTATGCATTGTTTGGGAACTTATAAATTTTTCAGATTTGCCATGAACTGAAAATTTGTGTTTTCAAAAATTTATATATTGAAGTGTTAAGCCTCAATGTGACTGCATTTGGAGATAGGGCCTGTGAAAAGATGATAAAGGGTTAAACAAGGTCAAAATGGAGGTGAAGCCAGCTGGGTTCCTGGGTCGAGTGGGGACTTGGAGAAATTTTCTGTCTAGATAGAGGATTGTAAAAGCTCCAATCAGCACTCTGTAAAAATGCACCAATCAGCACTCTGTAAAATGGACTAATCAGTGGGATGTGGGCAGGGCCAAATAAGGGAATAAAAGCTGGCCACCCAAGCCAGCAGTGGCAACTCGCTTGGGTCCCCTTCCACGCTGTGGAAACTTTGTTCTTTCACTCTTCACAATAAATCTTGCTGCTCCTCACTCTTTGTGTCCGCACTACCTTTAAGAGCTGTAACACTCACTGCGAAGGTCTGTGACTTCATTCCTGACGTCAGCAAGACCATGAACCCACTGGAAGGAAGAAACTCCAGACACATCTGAACATCTGAAGGAACAAACTCCGGACACACCATCTTTAAGAGCTGTAACACTCACCACGAAGGTCTGCGGCTTCATTCTTGAAGTCAGCAAGACCAAGAACCCACCAGAAGGAAACAATTCCAGACACAATAACAGCCAGACTCTAATCTAATAGAATCAGTGTAGTTATAAAAAGGGTAAATGAGGACACAGCTAGAAGGCTGTCTGCAAGCCAGGAAGACAACCCTCACCATGGGTTGCACCATAATCTTGGATTTACCAGCATTCAGAATTGTGGGAAAAAAAAAACCCTGTATGTTTCACTTTATTTGTTTGCTTTTTAATATGTTTATTTTTTATTTGTTTGTTTGCTTTTTAATGCCAATGTATGGCATTTTCTATGTCAGCTCAGGCTGACTAATACAATATTCCATTCTTTAAAAACACTAATTTTGTAAGACTAAAATAAAAATTTAAAACCCTCTGTTTCTTTCTCTTTTTTTTAATAAAGAAAAGAGGTTTAACTGGCTCACAGTTTTGCAGGTTGTACAAGAAGCATGACTGGGGGGCCTCAGGAAACATACAATCATGACGGAAGGCAAAGGGGAAGCAGGCTCTTCCAACATTGGAGATTATAATTCGACATGAAATTTGGGTAGGAACACAAAAGCAAACCACATCACTTACTCTGTTTTTTTTTTTTTTCATTTGTCATAAACACACTTTTACTTGCTTAGAGAAAATAATGAAGGATTCTCAAAAAAACAGAGCAAGTGTTTTCCCATGGGAGAAAGGGGAATGAGGCAGATTGGAGCAGAAGTAGGAAGAAGACTGTCTTCCATATACCTCTTTATATTTTTGGTTTTTGAGCGATGTAAATCTATTATTCCCCCTGCAAACATATTTTCAGTTCTTTTTTTTTTATTATTATTATACCTTAAGTTCTAGGGTACATGTGCATAATGTGCAGGTTTGTTACATATATATACTTGTGCCATGTTGATGTGCTGCACCCATCAACTCGTCAGCACCCATCAACTCATCATTTACATCAGGTATAACTTCCAAGGCAATCGCTCACCCCTCCCCCTTCCCCCCTCCCCATGATAGGCCCCGGTGTGTGATGTTCCCCTTCCCGAGTCCAAGTGATCTCATTGTTCAGTTCCCACCTATGAGTGAGAACATGTGGTGTTTGGTTTTCTGTTCTTGCGATAGTTTGCTGAGAATGATGGTTTCCAGCTGCAGCCATGTCCCTACAAAGGACACAAACTCATCCTTTTTTATGGCTGCATAGTATTCCATGGTGTATATGTGCCACATTTTCTTAATCCAGTCTGTCACTGATGGACATTTGGGTTGATTCCAACTCTTTGCTATTGTAAATAGTGCCACAATAAACATATGTGTGCATGTGTCTTTATAGCAGCATGATTTATAATCCTTTGGGTATATATCCAGTAATGGGATGGCTGGGTTATATGGTACTTCTAGTTTCAGATCCTTGAGGAATTGCCATACTGCTTTCCATAATGGTTGAACTAGTTTACAATCCCACCAACAGTGGGATTTCTATTTCTCCACATCCTATCCAGCACTTGTTGTTTCCTGACTTTTTAATGATTGCCATTCTAACTGGTGTGAGATGGTATCTCATTGTGGTTTTGATTTGCATTTCTCTGATGGCCAGTGATGATGAGCATTTTTTCATGTGTCTGTTGGCTGTATGAATGTCTTCTTTTGAGAAGTGTCTGTTCATATCCTTTGCCCACTTTTTGATGGGGTTGTTTGTTTTTTTCTTGTAAATTTGTTTGAGTTCTTTGTAGGTTCTGGATATTAGCCCTTTGTCAGATGAGTAGATTGCAAAAATTTTCTCCCATTCTGTGGGTTGCCTGTTCACTCTGATGGTAGTTTCTTTTGCTGTGCAGAAGCTCTTTAGTTTAATTAGATCTCATTTGTCAATTTTGGCTTTTCTTGCCATTGCTTTTGGTGTTTTAGACATGAAGTCCTTGCCGATGCCTATGTCCTGAATGGTATTATCTAGGTTTTCTTCTAGGGTTTTTATGGTGTTAGGTCTAACATTTAAGTCTCTAATCCATCTTGAATTAATTTTCATATAAGGAGTAAGGAAAGGATCCAATTTCAGCTTTCTACTTATGGCTAGCCAATTTTCCCAGCACCATTTATTAAATAGGGAATCCTTTCCCCATTTCTTGTTTTTGTCAGGTTTGTCAAAGATCAGATGGCTGTAGATGTGTGGTATTATTTCTGAGGACTCTGTTCTTTTCCATTTGTCTATATCTCTGTTTTGGTACCAGTACCATGCTGTTTTGATTACTGGAGCCTTGTAGTATAGTTTGAAGTCAGGTAGCATGATGCCTCCAGCTTTGTTCTTTTGACTTAGGATTGTCTTGGTAATGCAGTGTCTTTTTTATTTCCATGTGAAATTTAAAGCAGTTTTTTCCAATTCTGTGAAGAAACTCATTGGTAACTTCATGGGGATGGCATTGAATCTATAAATTACCTTGGGCAGTATGGCCATTTTCACAATATTGATTCTTCCCATCCATGAGCATGGTATGTTCTTCCATTTGTTTGTGTCCTCTTTTATTTCACTGAGCAGTGGTTTGTAGTTCTCCTTGAAGAGGTCCTTTACATCCCTTGTAAGTTGGATTCCTAGGTATTTTATTCTCTTTGAAGCAAATGTGAATGGAAGTTCATTCATGATTTGGCTCTGTGTTTGTCTGTTACTGGTGTATAAGAATGCTTGTGATTTTTGCACATTAATTTTGTATCCTAAGACTTTGCTGAAGTTTCTTATCAGCTTAAGGAGATTTTGGGCTGAGACAGTGGGGTTTTCTAAATATGCAATCATGTCATCTGCAAACAGGGACAATTTGACTTCTTCTTTTCCTAATTGAACATTTTTTTTTCTTTCTCTTGCCTAATTGCCCTGGCCAGAACTTCCAACACTATGTTGAATAGGAGTGGTGAGAGAGGGCATCCTTGTCTTGTGCCAGTTTTCAAAGGGAATTTTTCCAGTTTTTGCCCATTCAGTATGATATTGGCTGTGGGTTTGTCATAAGTAGCTCTTATTATTTTGAGATACATTCCATCAATACTGAATGTATTGAGTGTTTTTAGCATGAAGGGCTGTTGAATTTTGTCAAAGGCCTTTTCTGCATCTATTGGGATAATCATGTGGTTTTTGTCTTTGGTTCTGTTTCTATGCTGGATTACGTTTATCGATTTGCGTATGTTGAACCAGCCTTGCATCCCGGGGATGAAGCCCACTTGATCATGGTGGATAAGCTTTTTGATGTGCTGCTGGATCTGGTTTGCCAATATTTTATTGAGGATTTTTGCATCGATGTTCATCAGGGATATTGGTCTAAAATTCTCTTTCTTTGTTGTGTCTCTGCCAGGCTTTGGTATCAGGATGATGTTGGCCTCATAAAATGAGTTAGGGAGGATTCCCTCTTTTTCTATTGATTGGAATAGTTTCAGAAGGAATGGAACCAGCTCCTCCTTGTACCTCTGGTAAAATTCAGCTGTGAAGCTATCTGGTCCTGGACATTTTTGGTTGGTAGGCTATTAATTATTGCCTCAATTTCAGAGCCTGCTATTGGTCTATTCAGGGATTCAGCTTCTTCCTGGTTTAGTCTTGGGAGAGTGTAAGTGTCCAGGAAATTATCCATTTCTTCTAGATTTTCCAGTTTATTTGCGTAGAGGTGTTTATAGTATTCTCTGATGGTAGTTTGTATTTCTGTGGGGTCGGTGGTGATATCCCCTTTATCATTTTTTATTGCGTCGATTTGATTCTTCTCTCTTTTCTTCTTTATTAGTCTTGCTAGTGGTCTGTCAATTTTGTTGATCTTTTCAAAAAACCAACTCCTGGATTCATTGATTTTTTGGAGGGTTTTTTTTTTTTTTTTTTTTTTTTTTTATCTCTATCTCCTTCAGTTCTGCTCTGATCTTAGTTATTTCTTGCCTTCTGCTAGCTTTTGAATGTGTTTGCTCTTGTTTCTCTAGTTCTTTTAATTGTGATGTTAGGGTGTCAGATTTAGATCATTACACCTTTCTCTTGTGGGCATTTAGTGCTATCAAGTTCCCTCTACACACTGCTTTAAATGTGTCCCAGAGATTCTGGTATATTTTGTCTCTGTTCTCATTGGTTTCAAAGAACATCTTTATTTCTATCTTCATTTCGTTTTGAACCCAGTAGTCATTCAGGAGCAGGTTGTTCAGTTTCCATGTAGTTGAGCGGTTTTGATTGAGTTTCTTAGTCCTGAGTTCTAGTTGATTGCACTGTGGTCTGAGAGACAGTATGTTATATTTCTGTTCTTGTACATTTGCTGAGGAGTGCTTTACTTCCAATTATGTGGTCAATTTTGGAATAAGTGTGATGTGGTGCTGAGAAGAATGTATATTCTGTTGATTTGGGGTGGAGAGTTCTGTAGATGTCTATTAGGTCTGCTTGCTGCAGAGATGAGTTCAATTCCTGGATATCCTTGTTAACTTTCTGTCTCGTTGATTTGTCTAATGTTGACAGTGGGGTGTTGAAGTCTCCCATTATTATTGTATGGGAGTCTAAGTCTCTTTGTAAGTGTCTAAGGATTTGCTTTATGAATCTGGGTGCTCCTGTATTGGGTGCATATGTATTTAGGATAGTTAGCTGTTCCTGTTGAATTGATCCCTTTACCATTATGTAATGGCCTTCTTTGTCTCTTTTGATCTTTGATGGTTTAAAGTCTGTTTTATCAGAGACTAGTATTGCAACCCCTGCTTTCTTTTGTTCTCCATTTGCTTGATAGATCTTCCTCCATCCCTTTATTTTGAGCCTATGTATGTCTCTGCATGTGAGATGGGTCTCCTGAATACAGCAAACTGATGAGTCTTGAGTCTTTATCCAGTTTGCCAGTCTGTGTCTTTTAATTGGAACATTTAGTCCATTTACATGTAAGGCTAATATTGTTATGTGTGAACTTGATCCTCCATTTTGATATTAACTGGTTATTTTGCTCTTTAGTTGATGCAGTTTCTTCCTAGCCTTGATGATTTTTACGTTTTTGGCATGTTTTTGCAATGGCTGGTACTGGTTGTTCCTCTCTATGTTTAGTGCTTCCTTCAGGGTCTCTTGTAAGGCAGGCATGGTGGTGACAAAATCTCTAAGCATTTGCTTCTCTGTAAAGGATTTTATTTCTCCTTCACTTATGAAACTTAATTTGGCTGGATATGAAATTCTGGTTTGAAAATTCTTTTCTTTAAGAATGTTGAATATTGGCCCCCACTCTCTTCTGGCTTGGAGAGTTTCTGCCGAGAGATCTGCTGTTAGTCTGATGGGCTTCCCTTTGTGGGTAACCCGACCTTTCTCTCTGGCTGCCCTTAAGATTTTTTCCTTCATTTCAACTTTGGTGAATCTGGTAATTATGTGACTTGGAGTTGCTCTTCTCAAGGAGTATCTTTGTGGCGTTCTCTGTATTTCTGAATTTGAATGTTTGCCTTCCCTACTAGGGTGGGGAAGTTCTCCTGGATGATATCCTGAAGAGTGTTTTCCAACTTGGTCCCATTTTCCCCCTCACTTTCAGGCACCCCAATCAGACGTAGATTTGGTCTTTTTACATAATCCCATACTTCTTGCAGGCTTTGTTCATTTCTTTTTCTTCTTTTTTCTTTAGATTTCTCTTCTGGCTTCATTTCATTCATTTGATCCTCAATGGCTGATACTCTTTCTTCCAGTTGATCGAGTCGGTTACTGAAGCTTGTGCATTTGTCACGTATTTCTCGTGTCATGGTTTTCATCTCTGTCAGTTCATTTATGGCCTTCTCTGCATTAATTATTCTGGTTATCAATTCTTCAACTCTTTTCTCAAGATTTTTAGTTTCTTTGCACTGGGTATGTAATTCCTCCTTTAGCTCTGAGAAGTTTGATGGACTGAAGCCTTCTTCTCTCATCTCTTCAAAGTCATTCTCCATCCAGCTTTGATTCGTTGCTGGTGATGAGCTGTGTTCCTTTGCCGGGGGAGATGCGCTCTTATTTTTTGAATTTCCAGCTTTTCTGCCCTGCTTTTTCCCCATCTTTGTGGTTTTATATGCCTCTGGTCTTTGATGATGGTGACGTACTGATGGGGTTTTGGTGTGAGTGTCCTTCCTGTTTGTTAGTTTTTCTTCTAACAGTCCAGACCCTCAGCTGTAGGTCTGTTGGAGATTGCTTGAGGTCCACTCCAGACCTGTTTGCCTGGGTGTCAGCAGCAGAGGCTGCAGAAGATAGAATATTGCTGAACAGCGAGTGTACCTGTCTGATTCTTGCTTTGTAAGCTTCCTCTCAGGGGTGTACTCCACCTTGTGAGGTGTGGGGTGTTGGTCTGCCCCTAGTGAGGGATGTCTCCCAGTTAGGCTACTCAGGGGTCAGGGACCCACTAGAGCAGGAAGTCTGTCCGTTCTCAGATCTCAACCTCAGTGTTGGGAGATCCACTGCTCTCTTCAAAGCTGTCAGACAGAGTCCTTTGCGTCTGCAGAGGTTTCTGCTTTGTTGTTGTTGTTGTTTAGCTGTGCCCTGTCTCCAGAGGTGGAGTCTACAGAGACAGGTAGGCCTCCTTGAACTGCTGTGAGCTCCACCCAGTTCAAGCTTCCCAGCGGCTTTGTTTACCTACTTAAGCCTCAGCAATGGCGGGTGCTCCTACCCCAGCCTCGCAGCTGCCTTGCCGTTGGATCACAGACTGTTGTGCTAGCAATGAGGGAGGTTCCTGGACAAGGAACCCTCCCAGCTAGGTGTGGGGATATAATCTCCTGGTGTGCCCGTTTGCTAAGACCCCTGGCAAAGCGCAGTATTGGGGTGGGAGTTACCTGATTTTCCAGGTGTTGTGTGTCTCAGTTCCCCTGGCTAGGAAAAGGGATTCCCTTCCCCCTTGGGCTTCGCAGGTGAGGTGATGCCTCACCCTGCTTCACCTCTCGCTGTTCAGGCTGCAGGAGCTGACCAGCACCGGTTGTCCAGCACTCCCTAGTGAGATGAACCCAGTACCTCAGTTGAAAATGCAGAAATCACCTGTCTTCTGTGTCCCTCGTGCTGGGAGCTGGAGACTGGAGCTGTTCCTATTCGGCCATCTTGCTCTGCCCCCAAAAACCCTCTGTTTCTTAATACTAGATATTTGATTGCCTCTAATGTATGCATTTAAGTGGCAATATTTTAATGTAAATAAATGATTTTACAAATCTGATATTCTCACAGAACTTTCAGTTGAAAAATATTTTCATATGCAAGTCGGGCATGGTGGCTCAAGCATGTAATCCCAGCATTTTGGGAGGCCGAGGATCCCCTGAGGTCAGGAGTTGGAGACCGCTTGACCAACTTGGTAAAATCCCGTCTCTATCAAAAATACAAAAATTAGCTGGGCATGATGGGGGCCGCCTGTAATCCCAGCTACTCGGGAGGCTGAGGCAGGAGAATTGCTTGAACCCAGGAGGTAGAAGTTGCAGTGAGCTGAGATCACCCCAGTGCACTCCAGCCTGGGCGACAGAGCAAGACTCGATCACCAAAAATAATAATAATAAAATAAATATGCAAGGTTTCCTTCTGGGTAT
Organism: Macaca mulatta; assembly: GCF_049350105.2. NCBI lineage: Eukaryota > Metazoa > Chordata > Mammalia > Primates > Cercopithecidae > Macaca > Macaca mulatta. The sequence continues at coordinate 46,303,878 of NC_133411.1, forward strand.
TTATTTCCCTTTGCAATTAAAAACACTTAAATTTTCCTCTTAATTTTCTTTATCTCTAACAGAGAAGGATAAAATGACAAAGTAAGATAGAAATGAAGCAACGGGGTTAACGTACATATCTTGAGCAAAGAGTATATAGTTTTCAGGCTCTTTTAACCTTTTTTATCAAATTTATCCAGAAAACTCTCTCAATATTATAGCATCTATTTATCACAGCTGAATAATAAATATTGGTTAATTTGTCTTAGCAGGGAAGAACACTTACCTAATCATAAATTATAGTTTTGTTTACCTTTCTATTGTGAAAGCTAATTATTTGTCTGAACAAGAGTTTCTGCCTTATTAAGTCATTGGTGAGTAAAGATGCAATTTAAATTTTAGATGTTCGTTCAGTTTACAAGCTTTATAACTCCCATTAGGGAATCAAATCCCTTCAGTATTTTGTGAATGTATACCCCCAACAGAGGTAAATGATCAGTCTTCAATTTTACATCACGGCTAGCAAAGCTACAGTAAAGCATCAAAGACCAAAACCCAAGTCACTTGGTTTTCAACACTCAATTGTGTGACCATGACAGTAAATTATTAGGCTTGTCATTCAAATAGCTTTATTTGAAATGAATAGAAAAAAAAAGTCTCCTTCTTATTCTATTACCATATTGCTGTGGATTATCTCCAGTAATTTGAAACAGCCCCTATTCCATTTTGGAGCTTCCAGGTGAGAAGTAATTTTTGTTTTTTATATTTTTTCTTAGATGCATAAACAGGAGTTTTCTTTTAACATAAGCGTATGGGTACAATTTTATATTCCAAAAATTTGGATAAATGAGAAGTATAACTTCTAAGATTTTTGTTATTTATTTATTTATTTTTAGTTAAAACATAACTTTTTTCTTAGTTCCCAATTCTATTCTGTGGCAAAAAATGTAATCTCAGTCATTTCAGGGAGTCATCATCAATTCAGGCCGTTCTTACTCAATTTATAATTTCCCACATTTTCTAAATTTCAAGATGTTTAAATAATGTCAACCTATAGGGGAGGATAAAGATGCCTAATTGTCATTGATGTATTCTGACATCTAAATTCACATTCCCAACTGGTCTCTTCTCTTTGGCCCATGCAAATTCACTTTCAGTCTTTCTTACTTCAACCGCAAAATTCATTCTGTGTTCACTGGCTCTTTGTTTCATGGGAAACTTCAGCTGTGACCAATCTTCTTACCCATGTGGAACAAAATAGAAACTCCGTGAGCCTCATCCCTGCCTGTCTATGTATCTAGGTACCTCATGCAGCCATTTATAGTACATGGTTTCTGTATTGGGCAGCATAATAATCTCCTTTCTCTCTCAAATTTCCACATCTTCATCCTCAGAACATGTGAATTTGTTATCGTTACTCGGCAGAGTAGACTTCAGGTTGCAGGTGAAATTAAGGTTGCTAAACAGCTGGTTTTTACATAGGGAGATTGTTAGACCACATACGATGGCTCACATCTGTAATGCTAGCACTTTGGGAGGCCAAGGGGGGTGGATAGCCTGAGCTCAGGAGTTCAAGACCAGCCTGGGCAACATGGTGAAACCCCATCTTTACTAAAATACAAAAAATTAGCCAGGCATGTTGGCGCGTGCCTGTAGTTCCAGTTACTTGGGAGGCTGAGGCACAACAACTGCTTGAAGCCAGGAGGAAGAGGTTGCAGTGAGCCGAGATTGCACCACTGCACTCCAGCCTGGGCCGTGGAGTGAGACCCTGTCTCCAAAAAAAAAAAAAAAAAAAAAAAAAAATGGGTGATCATTGTGGATTATCTTAATGAGCCCAGTGTAATAACAACAGCTCTCAAAAGTGGAAGAGTGAAGCAAAAGAAGAGTCAGAGAAGATGTGAGAGGACATTAGCAGAACAGAGTGATGCCATATAAGAAGGACTCAATGTACAATGGTTGGTTTTGAAGATAGAAGAAAAGTCATATATCAGGAATAGGAGAGGCTTGTAGAAGCTGGAAAAGGTAAGGAAATGAACTCTCCCCTAAAAGCTCAATAAAGGAAAGCAGCTATGCTGCGTCCTGCACCTTAGCCCAGTGAGACTCATTTCAGACTTTTGATCTACAGAGCTATGAGATATTTTTTTTTTTAAACTGCACTAAACTTGTGGCAATTTGTTATAGTAGCAATAGGAAGCTGAGACAGATCCCATGCCATGAATGCCATAACAGACTGTATTAGTGAGGGTTCTCTAGAGGGACAGAACTAATAGGATAGATGATTGATAGATAGATAGATAGATAGATAGATAGATAGATAGATAGATAGAGGGGAGTTTATTAAGGTATATTGACTTACATGATCACAAAATTTAGTCCCAAAATAGGCCATCTGCAAGCTGAGGAACAAGGAAGCCAGCCTGAGTCCAAAACCTCAAAAGTAGGGAAGCCAATACTGCAGCTTTCAGTCCATGGCTAAACCACTGATTTAAGTCCAAGAGTCCAAAAGCTGAAGAATTTGGAGTCCTATGTTCAAGAGCAGGAAGCATCCAGCACAGGAGAAAGACAGAGGCCAGAACACTCAGCAAGTCAAGTCCTTCCACTTTCTTCTGCCTGCTTTATTCTAGTCAAACTGGCACCTTATTAGATGGTGCCCACTCAGGCTGAAGGTGTATCTGCCTCTCCCAGTCCAGTGACTAATCTCCTTTCTGTCCTCACAGACACACTGAGGAACAATAGTGCATCCTTCAATCCAATCAAGTTAACACTGAATATTAACCATCACACAAGCTTTACAAGTCTTTCTGATGTTCAGGACTTCATTTGGGAATGCAGGCACAAGAATGTCTGCTCTCAAAGTCTCTAATTTAACTCTCTTGCTATATCTCCCTGCCTTCTTGCTAGCTTGATTCCAACTGGGAAAGAGGTAGAGAATCCTACTGACAGTTAAGGTCTTTTAGTCTTCTTTCTTATTGCCACCTCTCCCTTAGCTTATAAAAACTGGAACAATTGAGGAGATGAGGAAGAACTGCCTGACTTCACATCTCTCCAAAGTAAGTTGTTTGTGGAATAAACTTCATGCTCTGTTTTCTTGAAGCCTTAGACAATTGCAAATAAAACAGCACAGCTTTCATAAAGCAAAAGCTTTGAAATTCAAAATTTGTTTTGGCTATGAATTTCAAAAGTTTGTTTGAAACTAAGGAACCAAGAATTGTTTTCGTTATTCCCTGGGTTTACTAGAATTCCTTCCCTGGGAAAATTGAGGTGGAATAAACAAGTTATCTGGGCTGAGAAATGATCACGTGACACAAAGGTAGATAGATAAAAAAATGTGAGTTAAAACTTCAAAATGTTATCCCTATAAACAAATTCTGGGCTCTTCATGTAAATTATTAACTTTTTCATTATCCTCAGTCAAATTTAATCTCAGGACATCTTTCTCCTGTCACCCAGGACACAATTGAGCTTCTGGCTCCTGTCCTCTGTTTCTGACTTTAATGGTTATGCATAGGAGTGTTTCAAATTCAGATTGCCTATCAGTTGGTGGGAACAAATTCTCTCACCTTGTACCCCTCAGTAGGTACTTGAAGATTTGCTAAGGTTCTTGATCTATTTACTTTAAAGCATAATATTTCACCATAAATAGGGTGTGCTGCCTGTCTTGACACCGTCTTGGTGAGATGGGACCTTGATGGGTTTGAACAGCTTGAAGTCTTGTGTACCACTTTGCTTTTAAACAAGCTTTGCATCTGTTCTCAACTAATACAAACAATCTTGGTTTTGAGTCAAATTGATTCTGAGTAAGACCATGTTTTTATGTCTTGGGTGGGATGATGAGGGTGGACATAGGACAAAAAACAGAATAGAATCAGTGTCCAGACATATCCCTGAGCATAATCTCTGATTCCAGCATAGAGACTATTTTCCACTTAGTTTATTGCAAATCAGACATGAATAGAAAGAGAAATATTTTGGAAGAGAATAAATTATGTTTCAAAATTTAATGTTTTGGGTACATTACTTCAGATAACACTCTTTCTTGCTTCCCTCAGTTAGCACGTACAATCAGAAATTGCTTGCATTTATTGTATATAGGTATCAGGAAAAAGATTTTGAAAACAAATCATCCTAAAGCCAAATACCTTAATCTGTTTCAAATATGAGACTGAATTTTGTGATAAGCTCTAATTGTTGATGTATTAATTGTTTTTATACAAAAATAATATTTGAACATATGTTCGGGAAATAAAATTGAATTGTAATAATTATAGATATTACATATCTTGCTCAGTTAAATAATGAATAATTTCTTTAGAATTAAATGTGTTTTCTTCACTCTATGTTTGAATTCAAGTAAATATTGTTCAACATAATATATGTCTGTTTATAAAATTATATCTCTACACCAACAATTTTAGAGTTATTCCTCTTAATTGTAAATTATAGTAGTTCTTTCTAATTTTAATTTTTTCCTGTTTTAACATCAATATGTTAGGAACTGTTAAGTCATAGAAGTGCACTAAAAAAAGTTTAATATTTAAAAGAATGTTGTGGTGATTCTTTTTACAAATGGTGAGGAAAATGGAGACAAACAATGGGCCTAAAATGTATTAGTGTGTTCTCTGGACCTGGTTTATAAGAACTTATAAAGGTGATTTTATTTAATCCCTAGAACACTGTAGTATATTATTACCTATATATACAAATGAGTTGACTATGGCCTAGGGCAATTACTAGCTTATTTAAAAAGCATATAATTGGTAAGTAGTAGAGCTGGTATTTAGTTCAAGTTTATCTGACCTCAAAACTTGCATTGTTGCAATAACACATGATTTTTTTTTTTTTTTTTAGATGAAGTCTTACTCTGTTGCCCAGGCTGGAGAGCAGTAGCGTGATCTCCGCTCACTGCAAACTCCACCTCCTGTGTTCAAGTGATTCTCCTGCCTCGGCTTCCCAAATAGCTGGGATTACAGGTGCCTGCCACCACTCCCAGCTAATTTTTCTGCTTTACTATTAGTAGAGACCGGGTTTCACCACGTTGGCCCGCTGGTCTCAAACTCCTGACCTCAGGTGATCTGCCAGCCTCAGCCTCCCAAAGTGTTGGGATTACAGGCATGAGCCACTGTGCCCAGCCAACACATGACTCTTAACTGCTTGCTAAGTAGTCTTTAAACAATGAGATCAATCTTCATATGATATATCTATTTTGTGAGTTTTCAAGTTGTATAAAATGATTGAGGACTATTAGATCTTATGAAAACCATAAATAAATATTATTTTGTCCAAAGTTCATTTTGCTTAAAAGAAAATATGCTCAAAGTGATAAAATGCCAACTTATGGCCTTGCAACTCGATATTGAAAGAAGGCAGTACAAAAACCCATTATGAACCAGCTTCCCGTTTTACTTCACCGAACTGTTTTGGAAGAATCTTAATAGTGCTTTTTATATCTCTGTGTTACTTAAATATGAATTGTCCATCTCATTCATTGGAAAATAAGGATCTCCCTATTATCCCCAGCAAAGTATCCTGATGGAATATTCTATATCCCATATTTATATATATTTTATTGGGAAATATGCAAATAAGCTAATATTTCCCATCGGAATAACATAGATTACCCTGATGGATAAAAGTAGGGGTTCACAAGCCTGATGGATGCTCTAGAGGGCTGACTTTTGTTATTTGGAATTCCAGTCAAGCAGGTGGTCATTTTCCTGCAGATTTCCCTTGGTTTGGAGACCTTTCGTCAGGGGCAAGTCTTGCACTCTTGAAAACAACTACCATTTTCTGTAGAGTTATTAACTAGCATGTCCAGAAGGATCCCAAATGACCCCCAGTGTTGTGGACTTGACCTACGCAGGAACAGTAAAGGGGAGAAATTCATCCTTAGAGTCAGTAAATTCCAGGCTTAATGAGAGCATAGGACTCTCAGAACATTATGGGGCAGGGGTTAAATATTACTGATTCACTGGGTTCTATGTTAGGGATTACCAGATTATATCAGGGTAAAAGCCTAAGTACTCAAAGCCTCATCCTAAAATTGGAAGACACACACAAAAAAAAAAAAAAAAAAAAGTAACGAATTTGGGAAAGAAGAGGCATGAAAATAATGAAGAAGATTACTAACAAAGACTCTCCTTCTTTTAAAGTCTAGTCAAGGCTGGTACTGGTTTGAAGCTTAAGACTTTTGAACCTGAAAATATCATGAAACATTAAAAAATGACCTTGACACAAGTACTTGTGACCTATAACCATTTTTTTTTCTGAGTTTTATATTGTTTTTGTTACAGTACAAAGATTTGGAAAATTGTTTTTAGATTAAAGTAGCATTTCATGGAAGTGTAGAAATTGGTAGGGCAAAGGAATATAATGGAAGAACTCTCAGGCAACAAAAAATTTTCCAAGAGAAAGTAAAGATTAGGTTTGGAATTAAAACAATAAGAACAATAAGTGAAAACAGATTGGTAGGATTCTTAAATCATTTTCATGAAGTTTAAACCAAGCAACTAAAGTGTTTAGCAGAGAAAGTGAAAGAATCAGATCAAGAAGAAAAGGAAATCTGAAAACTTTACATCTCCAGCATAAATTAATAATGTTTAAATAAAGTGACTCAGCATTGTAACTTTCCATAGAAAAATACAAATGACTGGAATGAGAACTCTTATGAAATTTGTTGGTATATTAAACAGCAATTGGAGATGAAATATTTGTATTACAATTATAGTCCAAATTAATTCTCAATTTTATCTTGGCATTATTAAGATAAATAACTTAGGCCAGGCATGGTGGCTCATGCCTGTAATCCCAGAAGTTTGAGAGGCCGAGGCGGGAATGTCGCTTGTGTCCAGGAATTCGAGACCAGCCTGAGCAACATAGTGAGACCTTGTCTCTACAAAAGATTTTTTTTTTTTAAATTAGCCGGGTGTGGTGGCATGCACCAGTAGTCCCAGCTATTTGGGAGGCTGAGGGAGAGGATCACTTGGACGGGGGAGGTCGCGGCTGCAGTAAGCCATGATCGTGCCACTGTTCTCCAGCCTAGCCAACAGAATGAGACCTGTCTCAAAAAAAAAAAAAAGTAAATAACTTAGATATTTGTTTAACCTCAAGTGTAGACAAAGACAAGTCAGCAACAAAAAACATATTTATAATATATAAGCAAGAAGCTGGACTATAGAGATATGAAAAAAATAATTACTTTTTGAAATATTAGGATTTTGTGAAACTTATGGTGAGGGAGAGAAGTATAGAGTAACACAGGCTTCAAACATCGAGGCAACTGAATTTCCACAGTAATAGGAGAATATGTTGATTAAGAACTTGAGGGTGAAAAAAAGGCCTTTTTCCATGCTGAGGAAGAATTTGTAAACAGGCTTTTGGAAGAAGACATTATACAGAGGAATATAGAATATATTGACTATGTGGGACCTTTTAACCTTTTTCTTATACTAGTAATATGTCCAATTTATATAATTGAGAAAGAACAAAAAAGAAAAAAAAATTAACCATAAAATAAATCAGCAATTCTAAGACTCAGAGGTAGCTACTAAAACATTTTGAAATAGTTCCTTTCAGTTTTCTGTGAATTGTTATATGGATGGTATAATAAAGTTTGCAACTTTAAAGAACTGAGAAATTATGCTAATGTATTAACTATATCTTGATTGCACAAATCAAAATAGAAGATGAAGATGCAGTCACGTGAAAATATACGAACAAGAAAATTGGATAAGAAAGAGATTGAAAGAGGTAACAGATCAATTGTATTGTGGTAAATAGTAATGTATGAAACAAAAAATGTTCACCAATGTTCTGAGGTTTCTCAGTTTCAGCATTATTCAAAATTATGCTATTTATTAAAATTTATCCTGCTGCCTAATGATTTTGAAAAGATTATGACTGGCATAGATGACTAGTTCCAAGGACTAGACTAGTTCTTTGATCACAAATAATCCTTTTATGTAAGATGCATTTTTGGTTTGTGGCAAACAACCTGCAGTAGTAGTATGTCGAAGTAAGGCAGCATCTGCAGAAAACCCCCATGCTGATTGCACAAAAATACCCATCTCTGCTCCACTTAGGATAAAGAAATCTACAACTAATTGTCTCTCATGTTATTAATGAGAAAATACCAAATAACCTCCCAAAGCATAAATGTTCTTGAGCCTATAAGAAAGCTGAGGTCATAAGGCAACTAAATAAATACCACTTCGGAATAGTAGGGTCCAAAAACACGAAGGGCATTCATCTCTCTCAAGCTCTTTTTTTAAATCAGCCTCTGTCCTGGTGCTCATGGGAAAGACTGAGGGCAGGGCAAGGCAAGAGATTACGGAGAGTCCCCCTTGATGGCACAGGTGCACAGATGAGCAGTGGCTGCTGGAGGACAGGGGGAATGACCTTCCCAGTTTGACAGAAATTTCTGTTCTACAAAGTTAAGCCACTGGGGTAAAGAGACAAAGCAACCTCTTCACCAGAGTTAAAAGCCAAAGATCCATTGCTTCTGGAAAAAGCAGGAGTTAAATCTTTAGGGCAGGAAATTATTGGCCAAGACCAACCACAGATACAGGCAGAAATAATGAAAGAGCTGTCTAAAGACCTATCTAAAGCTGAGGCTGAACCAAGATAAAAAACAACCCTACCCTCATAACAAATCTAGCTCCTACAACAAACAACAACAATCCACCACTGGGGTAGGTAGAAGAGTGTAGAAAGACCAGAAAAAGAGCAGAGAAGGACCTCCTCTGTATCAAGGTGTGCAGGAATAGCTGAAGGGGAAGCCGGAAAGCTAAAACCTCCAGCATCTTAGCTGCTACTCTAAGCACAAGGTAAGTAAGTGGTCAATCAGTCCATCAGACTCAGGAAGAAATGGAAGGTAACAATAGAAATAACAACAGGCAAACAGTAACACTAATGAAATCTCAAAGGCATTATGCAAATGGAAGAAGTCAGTCACAAAAGACTATATATTTTATTCTTTCATTTTCATGACATTTTGTAAGGGTAAAACTACACAGCGTCAAAAATCAGATTCATGTCCACCAGTGGCTGGGGATGATTGGAAAGGACTGAGTAAAAAATGCATAAGGGAATTTTTTGCGGCAATGAATATTTATTCTATGTCTTCATTGTGATGATGGCTACATTATTATGGACATTAACTTAAATATATGTAAATTAACTTTTTAAAACTTTGAACAAAGGAAGAGTGATGTCACATTTGTTGAAAGGAGAACACAACTGGGATTCAGGAGACTTGGTTCAAAAAAAAAAAAATTCAAACACAGAGAAGTGCTCAAAAAATAATTTTAGTCATGTAAAAAGTGAAAAATAAAATCCGGATATTACTATGTAACAACTATAACACAAGATATGCAAAAACACACCAACAAACATAAACATACCAAAAAATATAATAAACCAAGTTTAGACCAGAGTATAGAGAAATTGAAACAGTGCATTGCTGGTGGGAATGCTAGTTGGTACAACTATTTTGAAAATTGGCAATATCTACTAAAGCTGAACATATGCTTTCTATATGATCCAGCCTTCCATTTCTAAGCAGATGAAGTGGAGGGGATGAAGGAAGTTTGAAAATATGTATGGAAAGTTCTCCACAACAAAAATGCTCCCCCTTTTACCCCTGGCCTATTTTAGTTAAGATAAAGGTCATACCAAAATTTGCTTTCCAGAACTTGTTTATCTACTCTATCAGGTTAAAAAATGCTGGATGATGAATTTTTGGCAATGAGAAAAATGATGTAAATGTTACAAGATTAGATAGATGATTCAGACACTAGGAGTAAAATTTTTGCAAAGTTATATAATTCTGATATTTATTCTTTGTGATTTATAAATATGTAACCCTCATTTACTTATTATTATTATTTCTTTTCTTTTTTTTTGAGACGGAGTCTCACTCTGTCGTCAGGCTGGAGTATAGTGGTGCAATCTCAGCTCACTGCAACTTCCGTGACCTGGGTTCAAGCAGTTATACTGCCTCAGCCTCCCGAGTAGCTGGGACTACAGGTGTGTACCACCAGGCCCAGCTAATTTTTGTATTATTAGTAGAGATGGGGTTTCACCATGTTGGCCAGGATGATCTCGATCTCTTGACCTCGTGATCTGCCCACTTCAGCCTGCCGAAATGCTGGGATTATAGGTGTGAGCCACCATGTGAGGCCTGCTTTTTTTTTTTTTTTTTTTTTTTAATAAATTTATGGAGTACATATGTATTTTTTTTAACATGGATAGATTACATAGTGGCTTTTAGGAGTCAGGGTTTTTAGGAGATCCATCACCTGAATAACATTCATTTGCTTTTATTGAAGGTCCAATTTTTTTTCTTAATAAAGGAAATACTACTTTTGTCCTCTCAGCTCATTTTAAAAGTGACATTGTTGAAGTTGACAGACATAAGATGAATGTGTTTCAATAATAAATTTGCTCATATTCAAAAATATGTTGAGAATGATTTCTTATTTTATGTTTGTCATTCAAATGGGAGAGAAGAAATGATATGAAAGCCTTTGTTAATTGTCTTGTAGTAAATGAGAGCAAGAACAATGTCAACTCGTGTTTTGGTCCATCCAACCTCACTTCCACCCCGCAGAGTCCTCCCCTGACATGCAAGCTAGCCTAACTATATGGAGCAAAGAACAGAATCAAAGGGGATGAAAGTAAAGTATTTTTCTCTTGAACCTAAATAGGATTATAGAAGAGCTGATATTTACCAAAGCTCTGTTATGTATAAAATGTCCACATATTTTCCCTGCCTGTTGCCTTGGAACACAGCAGGGAATGTCTCTCCCCAGCAGAGGGACTGCTTCTGAACTTCTATGAAACTAAGAATACATTAGAATATTAGCAGATGATCAGTTCAGGCTTTATGGTAATCTTCAAAATGCCCCAGATGCTAATGAGAACATCAGGTAATTCTAGGTTATTGTTTTATATGTTGATATAAATTTTAATGCACTATATTTCTGGGGAGAAGTGTCTAATCAACAAAATATGGGCATTTTAATCAAGTTTTACTTTTGACTTGTCTGAGATTAGTAAAATTATTTGTAGAAAGGTCAACAGTAAGAAGATCAGATTGTAACCAATCACACTACAACAGGTCCCCCATCTGTGCTGGGACTCATTTTCTGCATCTGGTCTAGATTATCTCATCTTCCTTCCCAGGTCTAAAATCTAATGTATCTGTTACACAGCAGAACTTGTTTTGTGTGATAAAAACATAATTTATATAGTAAAACCTTCATTTTAGAATCAATAAGGAACTCTCAACAAGGGATTAACCACCAGAATAGATAAGGAACTCCAACAACTCAATAGCAGAAAAGCAAACAATCTGATTAAAAATGGGCAAAAGACCAAAATGGACATTTCTCAAAAGAAGATATACAAATGACCAAAAAGTACATGGAAAGATGTTCAACATTACTAATTGTGATGGTTAATATTGAGTGTCAACTTGATTGGATTGAAGGATGCAAAGTATTGTTCCTGGCTGAGTCTGTGAGGGTGTTACCAAAGGAGATTAACATTTGAGTCAGTGGACTCACAGAGGCAGACCCACCTCAATCTGGGTGGGCACCATGTAATCAGCTGCCAGTGCGGCTAGGATAAAAGCAGGGAGAGGAACGTGGAAGAACTAGACTGGAAAAGTCTTCTGGCTTCCATCTTTCTCCTGTGCTGGATGCTTCCTGACCTTGAATATCAGACTCCAAGTTCTTCAGCTTCTGGACTCTTAAACCTACACCAGTAGTTTGCTAGGGGGTCTCAGGCCTTCAGCCACAGACTGAAAGCTGCACTGTTGGGTTCCCTACTTTTTCAGTTTTGGGACTGAGACTGGCTTCCTTGTTCCTCAGCTTGCAGACGGCCTATTGTGGGATTCATCTCGTGACTGTGTGAGTCAACACTCCTTAATACATCTATCCTATACATCTATACATATATACATCTATCCTATTAGTCCTGTCCCTCTAGAGAACCCTGACTAATGCACTAATCATCAGGGAAATGTAAATCCTTCAAACATCATCTCACCCCAGTTAAAATGGCTGTTATGAAAAAGACGACAAAAATAATAAATCCTGGTAAGAGATGTAGCGACAGAGGAATGCCTGTACCCTGTTGGTGAGAATCAACAGGGAATTCTTGAAACGTTTTCCATCTTCAAACATAAGAATAGCTTTTGGAGAAACTAAGCCTCTTAAATACCTGAACCTGCAATATGAAATTCTGAATATTGCCACTGTTGGAAACATAATGACCTGAGAAATACATAAAACCAGTTATGTAACATGTAAAAATCTATATTTTTATTTTATATTGTGTTGTTGTTCATGACCCCAAAAGTCATAAACTTTCATCAGCATCTAGGACAGGGCATGACACAAAGCAGATGCACAGTAAATAAGTGTTGAATGAATAACTATAAATGGAAAATAAAACAGAAGTCTGTGAGTCTCCTATTAAGAGGCCAATTGGACCATCCGAATTGCCTGAGTTTCTTCAATCATTTAAAAAACTTTTTGTATTCATTGTTAAGTATTTGTTTATTTGTTTTATATTGTTTTTATTGTGAAGCATAACACACAGAAAATACATACAGAATATAAACACATACAGTTCATTAATTTGTAATCACACAATGAAAACATGGGTATCTGCCTTCTGGGTTAGGGAATAGAAAATTACTACTACTTCAGAATTCTCCCTAGTATGCCACTAAGATATTGAATATCATAAGCTTTATGGTATTAACTTCCTTATTTTTCTTTATAGCTTTACCCCCAAGCATGCATCACAAAACACTATAGTTTAGTTGTGCCTGACTTTTGACATACATGTAGTGAAATCATACAGTATGCATTGTCATCCACAATTAAATTTCTGCAAGTCATCTATATTATACAGTGTAAAAGTTAATTTAATTGCTGTATAGCAGGGAGTGTCAAACTTTTTATTAAAGGGCCAGGTAAAAAATAGTATAGGCTTTGTGAGCAAGAAGCAAAGTTGAAGCTATTATGCATATAATCATTTAAATAATAAGTACCTAAAAATGCATAAACCATTCTTAGCCTATGGGCTATAAAAAACAGACAGCTAGCTAAATATGGTTTAAGGTCTACAGTTTGATAATCCATGCTGAATAATTTTGCTTTATATAAATATATCACCATTTATTTACGCCTTTTACTTTTGATGACATTTGGGTTATTTCCAGTATGAGGCTTTTACAAATGAAAGCACTATGAACACTGTCTATATATGACTCTTGGAGAACATAAGTACATGTTGCTGTTGTGCATGCACCACATTTCTTGTAGTGACATTTCTTGTTACTAGGTTATCCATATATTTTGACTTTGGTAGATAATGTCAAACCATATTCTAAAGTTGTACCAATTTACATTTCTACTGTAGTCTAGGAACTTTCATACTGTACTTTTTTTTTGTCTTTAGCCTTTCATATTCAGTCAAAACACTATTTTCCAAAGTTACTTAGATCCGCTTATTTTTCCCCTTATCCCCTTCATCAAGGTTAGATCATATATATACAACACAGTAAAATTCATTTGTCACAGTCTGCATTTTACCCTGTAATCCCTAAAATCTTGGTTGATGTTTTTTAAAGTTTGTATACAGTAAAGTTTACTCTGCATGAGTTTTAATACATACATGGAGTCATGTATTCCCCAACACAGTACCCTAGAGAAGAAGAGCTCCATTACCCTAAAGATTTCTCTGTGTGGTCTTTTGTAGTCAACCACTCTCCCCTTTCCCAATGCCTGGCAACCATTGATATGGTTTCCATCTATAGATTTTTTTTCTTTTCCAGAATTTTATTTGAACGAAATCATGTAATATGTGGTCTTTTAGCTCTGAGTTCTTTCATTTTACAAAAAGCACTTAGTATTCATCCATACTGTTATATAAATCAATTGATCATTTATTTTTACTGTTGAATAACAGTACTCCATTGGATGGATGTACCAGTTTTTTATCTACTCAACTGATGAAGGACATTTTAATTGTTTCCAGTTTTGGTAGATTATGAATGAAACTGCTATGAACTTTTGTTTATGAATTTTTTTGTGAACAGTTTACTCTGGTAAGTATCTAGAAATAAGATTTCTCCTTTTGAAACTTTGTGAGAAACTGCCAAACTATTTCCCAAAATGGTTTATCTGAGACAGTGAGACTCTGTCTCAAAAAAAAAAAAAGAAAAAAAGAAAAAAAGAAAGCTGGAGGCATCACATTACCTGGTATCAAACAATTCTATAAGGCAACAGTAACCAAAAGAGCACAGTACTGGTATGAAAACAGACATATAGATCAATGGAACAGAATAGAAAACTCAGAAATAAAGCCATACACTTACAACTATCTGATCTTTGACAAGAACAACAAAAGTAAACAATGAAGAAAGGACTCTCTATTCAAAAAATGGTGCTTGGATAACTGGCTAACCATATGCAGAAGAATGAAACTGAACCCTTTTCACCATATAAAAAAAATTAACTCAAGATGGATTAAAGATTTAGATGTGAGACCTCAAATTATAAATGTCCTAGAAGAAAACCTTGGAAATACCCTTCTTGACATTGGCCTTGGCAAAGAGTTTTTGACTAAGTGTTTACAAGCAATTGCAATAAAAACAAAAATTGATAAGTCAAACCTAATTAAACTAAAGACCTTCTATATAGCAAAGGAAACTATCAACAGGGTAAACAAATAACTTACAGAATGGGGGAAAATATTCACAAACTATGCATCTGACAAAGGTCTAATACCCAGAATCTACAAAGAACATAAACAAATCAACAAGCAAAAAACAAATAACCCCATTAAAAATGGGCAGCAGACATGAGAAGATGCCTCTCAAAAGAAGACATGAGTGGCCAACAAACATGTAAAAAAATGGTCATTCCTACCAATCATCAGAGAAATGCAATCAAAACAACAGTGACACCAGTTAGAATGCTAGTATTTCCAAGTCTTTGCTATTGTGAATAGTGCTGCAATAAACAAACTGGATTAAGAAAATGTGGCACATATACACCATGGAATACTATGCAGTTATAAAAAAGGATGAGTTTGTGTCCTTTGTAGGGACATGGATGCAGTTGGAAACCATCATTCTCAGCAAACTATTGCAAGAACAGAAAACCAAACACCTCATGTTCTCACTCATAGGTGGGAACTGAACAATGAGATCACTTGGACTCGGGAAGGGGAACATCACACACCGGGGCCTATCACGGGGAGGGGGGAGGGGGGAGGGATTGCACTGGGAGTTATACGTGATGTAAATGACGAGTTGATGGGTGCTGATGAGTTGATGGGTGCAGCACACCAACATGGCACAAGTGTACATATGTAACAAACCTGCACGTTATGCATATGTACCCTAGAACTTAAAGTAAAATAAAAAAACAAAAGAAAGAAAATAACTCCAAAAAAAAAAAAAAAAAAAAAACTATTTCTGGAATAATAACCACCTCAGTCAACCTCCTCCAGATTGCCTATAAATTTTTTAATATCCTTCAAAATATATGGCAACCATAACTTGATTGTCCAGCCAAATGAAGCGACTACACTGAATACAGTAGGATAATCTAGTCTCTGTATTTCTCCTAATGAATTAGATTTTTGGCCTCATGTGCCACAGCATTGCTTCATATGAATTGGTACTTAAAAGAAAACTTGACACCATAGAACTATAAAATTAAATCCAGGAAGAACCTCAAAGACAATCTTCTTCCAACATCCTCTTTCTCAGATAAGGAAATTAAGATTTTAAAAGATCTTGTGCCAAAAGTCAAACAGTTAACTTGTGGCAGTTGAGATTAAATTTTAAAACTCCTAAAAAAAAAAAAAAAAAAAAGAATGCTAGTACTAAAATTCTTACACCAGTCAGAATGACTGGTATTAAAAAGTCAAAAAACAACAGATGCTGGAAAGGCTGTGAAGAAAAGGGAATGCTTTACACTGTTGGTGAGAAAGTAAATTAGTTCAGCCACTGTGGAAAGCAGTTTAGAGATTTTGCAAAGAACTTAGAACTGCCATTTTACCCAGCTATCCCATTACTGGGTTTGTATCCAAAAGAAAACACATTGTTCTGCTAAAAAGATACATACACTCATGTATTCTTCACAGCACTATTTACAATAGCAAAGACATGAAATGAACCTAGGTGCCCATCAACAGTGAATTGGATAAAGAATATGTGGCACATATACAGAATGGAATACTATGCACCTATAAAAATCAATGTAATCATGTCCTTTGCGGCAACATGGATGCAGCTGGAGGCCATTATCATAAGCAAATTAATGCAGGAACAGAAGACCAAAACTGCATATTCTCAATAATAAGTAGGAACTAAACACTGCATACTCATGGACATAAAGTTGGCAAGAGTAGACACTGGCGACTACTGGAGGGTAGACTGAGGAGAGCTGGGTTGAAAAACTACCTATTGGGTACTATGCTCACTATCTGGGTGATGGGATCATTCATACTCTAAACCAGCATCACACAACATACCCATGTGACAAACCTACTTATGTACCCCCTAAATCTGAAATGAAATTTGAAATTATATAAAAAATAAATTTTCATTCATGTTTTTACTGAAGCTTCTGAAGTACAAAGATATCCCTAGAATATCATGTCATATAGGCATTAATTTCCATGTTATGAATTCACCAGTAAAATTGTTCCAACAGAGAAGTAAACAACAAGGTAATGTTATTCAGGTAAAAGTAGAGAGGGAAAAGAAACACGGGAACCAGCTCAGCAACCAAAATGGTGCCAGAGCCCAAGCATGAGTTATTAAAGGCTGGTGGTTCCTCTCTCCTGACCCACTTCCATTCTTGTCCCTGATGCTCCAGGATGTCAGTTTCTTTCTTTTTGGACCATATACAGGTAAGGAAAACCCATTTATGTATCATTTTATTTCCAAATTTTAAAAATGTCAATTGATATAGGCTATGATCTACAGTAGTCCTTAATCTATTGAAGTTTTTGTATCAAATTCCAACCTAAGATGCAAGCCTGAAGCCTATTTAATGCCAAACATAAATGCAAGTGCTAGTTTCAAAGGGCAAGATTCAAAGAAAGACAAGTAGAAGAAAAGTATTTTAATTGCTATCTGAAAGAAGGCTGTGTTCTTGGGTGAATACTTTGTTGATGTATTTGGGGTAGAAACAGAGAGAGAAATAATTATGTAATTGTTAAGCTGCTTTCTAAAATTCCAGGGCTCCTTAACTGTGAAAACCTTTTGTTTTTCTCTGAGGAAATGAGTACATTTAGGCAAGAATCAGAGACAAGATTGAGAGACTGAATGGAGCAAAATATAGAGAGAGCTGAGACCAATTGAAGCTGTAGGGATTTCAGTAATGGGGAATTTATTTAGTTTCACTGCTTGTGGAGATATATAAATTCCCCTTCTCCATATTTCCATGAAGTCTCCATGAAAATTCTACTGAAATCTGTATGAGTCTGCTAGGGCTGCCGTAACAGTGCCACAAACTGAGTGGCTGAAGTAATAGAATGAATTGTCTCACAATTATGGAAGTCTGAGATCAATGTGTTGGAAGGGCCACACTCTCTTTGAAGGTACCAGGAAAGGATCTTTTCCAGTCCTCTCTCCTTGGCTTGTGGCAGTGTACCTGTCTGGTTTTGTGTTCAAATTTTCCCCTTTTGATAAGGACAGCAGTTGTATTGGATTAGGGTCTGTGCTAAGTATTGCATTTTAATGTGATTGCTTATTTAGAGAGCTGATCTCTAAACAAAGTCTGGAAACTGTGGAGTTTAAGATTCAAAATATCTTTTTAGGGAGATACAACTTAACCTATTGTTGCAGTAATGAGGAAGTCCAGAGAGACCACGGGGTAAATACAGAAGAATTTATTGAGTGCCCTCAGAACCAGCAGATTAACATCTGAAAACTGGGCAAAGAACAAAGACAGCATTTGACTTTTATACATACTTCTAAAAGGGGGTGGGTTAGCCTGAAGCCAGCTTATAGTGGCACGAAGCGTAGTGGCCTGAAAGCAAGGATACAGAGGCAGAACAAAGGCAGTTAATCAAATTGTGACAGGTGCAAAACCCAGAATTACATATGACTCTTGCTATGCAGCCCAGATAGCTGTTATCTAGGCTTGCTCAAAAGAGCCTTGCACAGGCTTATCTCATAATCTTTGCTATGGTGCCCAGACGGCTGCAGCCCAGGCCTGTTCAGGCATGTCTTACAACTTTCACTGTACTTCTCAGATAAAACAGAATACTCAAAGTTACTAGTTACAGAAAACAGGAATCCATAAACTCAAAAAACTTACAGAGTAAAGTACTATCACACGGAGGAGGGTGGGATTCGAGGGGAAACATTACTTATTCTTATATTGAGGGAGTGCTGGGAGAGTCTCCAGAGGACATTTCTTTGCACCTCAGCTTGATAACGTTATCAAGATTTCACCTGGGTCTGGGCTTTGCCTACTACTGGCTTTGGATGAGTCAGCCTAATATAGAAAGCTTGTTTTTCTCTTTTTTAATTTTGTTTTTCTTCATTCTCTAATTTCCGCCTCACTACAACAATCTGCCCTCTGTGCCCCACCCCAAATTCAAGTCTTTCCTATGTGCAAAATATATTCATTCTAACAAAAATCTTAATAATTCCAGCATCAACTCTCTCGGGCCAAAAATCTCATTAAAATTTCATCAACTCAGCATCTCAAATCTCAATATCTAAACCATTAAAATAAATTGGGGTATGATTCTGGGGAAAAAAATTTGAAATTGTCTGTTTCCAAAATACAGTGGAACAGGTATAGGATACATATGTCTATTCCAAAAGGGAAAAATAGAAAAAAGAGATACAGAGAGAGAGAGAGAGAGAGAGAGAGAGAGAGAGAGAGAGATCATGGTGTCCCAAGAAAATTCTAAATCTAGCAATCTAATCAAATTTTATTAGATTCTAAGGCTAGGGAATAATTCTCTTTGGCTTGATGTGCTGTCCTCTAGGCCCACCAGGGTGACAGCCCCACCCTCATGATCAGTTTTTGCTTTTCTTGAAAGATAACACAAATTAATATTCAAGTAGCTTTATAAAACCATTTCTTTCCTGTAGAATCGCTGAAGTCCAAAAGCCTTCTTTCATTTCAGCCTCTCCCTTCTTCCTTCAGTGCAAACTGGCAGTGTTTCTCTTAAGATTGTTGACTACAACCACAAGTAACATACCTAATCTTTTTAAAACAGGGTTGCCCAACCACAAACTTGAAGTTCTCTCTAGAGCATGTTTTTTCTTTTTTTTTTTTTTTTTGCGATATGAATAGGCAGAGAATTGTACAAATCTTCCAGTTCTAGTTTCTCTCTGCTTAACATTCAATTATCTCTCTTCTCTCACAGTTTATCATAAGCAGAAACGAGAAATCAGGTGATACCTTCAACACTTCACTTAGAAACCTCCTCTAAATATCAAAGTTCATCACTTACAAGTTTACGTTCCACAAAACAGTGGAACACAATTCAGCCAGGTACTGTACTACTTAATGATAAGGATTGCCTTCTTTTCCAGTTTTCAATAACATATTTCCTATTTCCATCTGATACTTTATAAGAAGCACCTTTAATATTCATATTTCTAGTAACAGCCTCCAAGGGCAAACTCTGCTTTTTCTATTATGCACCTTGAAACTCTTTTAGCTTCTACCCATCATTCATTTCCAAAGCTATTTTCACATTTTGAGGTTTTTTCTATAGCAACACTCCACTTCCTATAACCAAAATTTTTATTAGAGTTTTAAGATTGAAATTTGCAGAGCAGACCAGATGGGCTGGAAACTTGGGCAGTTTTCATACTGCATTCTTAAAACCAAAACACTTTTTCTCTGGGAAACATCAGTATTTGTTCTTAAGGCCTTTCACCAATTGGATGAGGTCTACTCACATTAGAGAGAATAATCTGCTTTTTTTTTGAAGTCTACTGATTTAAATTATTAATTTCTGATGAGATTAAAACTTAGGTAGAATATACTTCCACAGCCACATCTTTACTGGTGTTTGAGAAAACATCTGGGTACCACAGCCTAACCAAGTTAATATATTATATTAACCAGCACACACTGCAATGTTGGAAAGAGGCCCCCAAAAATCTGGCCATAAACTGTCCCCAAAACTAGACATAAACAAAATCTCTGCAGCACTGTGACATGTTCATGATGGCCATAATGCCCACACTGGAAGGTTATGGGTTTACTGGAATAAGGGCAAGGAACACCTGGCCCACCCAGAACAGAAAACCACTTAAAGGCGTTCTTAAACCACAAACAATAGCATGAGCAATCTGTGCCTTAAAGACATGCTCCTGCTGCAGATAACGAGTCCAACCCATCTCTTTATTTCAGCCCATCCCTTGGTTTCCCATAAGGGATACTTTTAGTTAATCTAATATCAATAGAAATAATGCTAATAACTGGCTTGCTGTTAATAAATATGTGGATAAATCTCTACTTGAGACTCTCAGTTCTGAGGGCTGTGAGACCCCTGATTTCCCACTTCATACCTCTATATTTCTGTGTGTGTGTCTTTAATTCCTCTAGCAGTGTTCTGTTAGGGTCTTCCTGACCAAGCTGGTCTTGGCAAGTGGCACTCATAAGTCGGGGCTTGAATCCAGGTCGAAGGGTTGCTGGAGCAACAGTTGGAGAATGTGGAACTAAGCTGGAGGACACCCGAGTACTCTTAAACCAATCCTCGTGGTGAGTAACAAGGTGAGCTCAGAAGCATCAGGGTAATAATGGGACAATTATGGGCTCTGGTTCGTTCCACTTTGGAACTTTTTCACACTAGTGAGGAGAAAGGAGAGCATAATGAAGTAACAGAAGAGGTTACAGAGCAGGTTTGTTTGGCAGCTAAAGCTAAAGAGGCAAAGGAGGGAGAGGTTCATCCCTACCCTTCTGCACCCCCTCATTATTATTTTGAAGAAAAAGAGTGGCCTGGCCCTACAGATCTTTCTTTTCCAGAGGACACTGGGCAAAAAGTAGTTGCCCCAGTGACTGTTCGAGCAGCACCTCGAGTGACTGCTCTTAGTTCTATTCAGTCAGGAATTCAGCAAGCTAGATGAGAGGGTGATTCAGAGGCTTGGCAGTTCCCTGTTAGAATATACCCCCCAGATCAACAGGGAAACATTATAGCTACATTTGAGCCTTTTCCTTTTAAATTAGTCAAAGAATTTAAACAAGCTCTTCATACTAAAGAAGAATGTAGAAATAATCAGCCAGTCAGGCCGCCAGATAGGGCAAAAAGAAAACTGCTGAGTCTGAAATATGTCCAAAATGTAAAAAAGGAAAATGTTGGGATAATCAGTGTCACTCTAAGTTTGATAAAGATGAGAACCCGAATTTGGGAAATGCCATGTGAGGCCCGTCCCGGGTTCCATTCCAAACGGGGCATTTCCAGCTCAGGCCATTCCCTCACCCCTGTACAATGTCTGTCCCCTGCCACAGCCAGTAGTGCCACAGTAGATTTATGCTGCACAAAAGCTGTGAGCCTTCTGCCTGCGGAACCCCCACAAAAGGTCCCAACAGGAGTCTGTGGATTCTTGCCAGTGGGGATGATAGGATTACTTTTAGGAAGGTCTAGTTGAAATTTAAAAGGGGTACAAACACATACAACAGTCATTGATTCAAATTATAATGGGGAAATTCAAATTGTTATATCTACTTCTGCTCCCTGGAAAACAGAGCGAGGAGAGCACATAGCACAGCTCCTGATTGTGTCATATGTGGGAATGGGAAAAAGTGAAATGAAATGAACAGGAGGATTTGGAAGCACAAATAAACAAAGCAAGCAGCTTATTGGGTATATCAAATTATTGATAAATGTCCTACAGGTGAAATAACTATTCAGGGTAAAAAATGTAAAGGTTTGGTAGATATAGCAGTGGACATTTCAATCATTTCTCTACAAAACTGGCCGTCTGCATGGCGAATTCAACCAGCTCAATTTAACATACTTGGAGTTGGTAAAGCCCCTGAAGTATATCAAAGTAGCTATATTTTGCATTGCAAAGGGCCCAATGAACAATCTGGGACTATTCAACCAATTATAACTTCTGTACCTATAAATTTATGGGGAAGAGATTTATTGCAATAATGGGAAGCACAAGTTCTAATTCCAGAACAATTATATAGCCCGCAAAGTCAACATATGATGCATGAAATGGGGTATGTCCCTGGTATAGGACTAGAAAAAAAATTACAAAGTTTGAAAGAATCACTTCAAGTGGAAAGACAAAGTTCCTGTCAAAGATTAGGATATCATTTTTGATGGCGGCCATTGTTAAGCCTCCAGAACCTATACCTTTAAAATGGTTAACAGATAAGCCAATTTGGATAGAACAATGGCTGCTAAGTAAAGAGAAACTGGAGGCATTAGAGGAATTAGTTACTGAACAATTAGAAAGTGATCACATAGCTCCAACATTTTCCCCTTGGAATTCTCCAGTTTTTATAATGAAGAAAAAATCAGGTAAATGGAGAATGTTAACTGACTTAAGAGCCATCAATTCAGTTACAAAACCTATGGAACCATTACAGCCAGGATTGCC
Organism: Macaca mulatta; assembly: GCF_049350105.2. Taxonomy (NCBI): domain Eukaryota; kingdom Metazoa; phylum Chordata; class Mammalia; order Primates; family Cercopithecidae; genus Macaca; species Macaca mulatta. The sequence continues at coordinate 46,326,475 of NC_133411.1, forward strand.
TTCTCCTGCTATAATACCAAAAAATTGGCCTTTAATAGTCATAGATTTAAAAGACTGTTTCTTGGCCGGGCGCGGTGGCTCACGCCTGTAATCCCAGCACTTTGGGAGGCCGAGACGGGCGGATCACGAGGTCAGGAGATCGAGACCAACACGGCTAACACGGTGAAACCCCGTCTCTACTAAAAAATACAAAAAACTAGCCAGGCGAGGTGGAGGGCGCCTATAGTCCCAGCTACTCGGGAGGCTGAGGCAGGATAATGGTGTGAACCCAGGAGGCGGAGCTTGCAGTGAGCTGAGATCTGGCCACTGCACTCCAGCCTGGGTGACAGAGCGAGACTCCGTCTCAAAAAATAAATAAATAAAATAAAATAAAATAAAAGACTGTTTCTTTACAGAAGCATGACTTATAATCCTTTGGGTGTATCCCCAGTAATGGGATGGCTGGGTCAAAGGGTATTTCCAGTTCTAGATCCTTGAGGAATCGCGACACTGTTTTCCACAATGGTTGAACTAGTTTACAATCCCACCAACAGTGTAAAAGTGTTCCTATTTCTCCACATCCTCTCCAGCACCTGTTGTTTCCTGATTTTTTTAAATGATTGCCATTCTAACTGGTGTGAGATGGTATCTCATTGTGGTTTTGATTTGCATTTCTCTGATGGCCAGTGATGATGAGCATTTTTTCATGTGTCTGTTGGTTGTATGAATGTCTTCTTTTGAGAAGTGTCCGTTCATATCCTTTGCCCACTTGTTGATGGGGTTGTTTGTTTTTTTTTTGTAAATTTGATTGAGTTCTTTCTAGGTTCTGGATATTAGCCCTTTGTCAGATGAGTAGATTGCAAAAATTTTCTCCCATTCTGTAGGTTGCCTGTTCACTCTGATGGTAGTTTCTTTTGCTGTGCAGAAGCTCTTTAGTTTAATTAGATCTCATTTGTCAATTTTGGCTTTTGTTGCTGTTGCTTTTGGTGTTTTAGACATGAAGTCCTTGCTCATGTCTATGTCCTGAATGATATTACCCAGGCTTTTTTCTAGGGTTTTTATGGTATTAGGTCTAACATTTAAGTCTCTAATCCATCTTGAATTAATCTTCATATAAGGAGTAAGGAAAGGACCCAGTTTCAGCTTTCCACTTATGGCTAGCCAATTTTCCCAGCACCATTTATTAAATAGGAAATCCTTTCCCCATTTCTTGTTTTTGTCAGGTTTGTCAAAGATGAGATGGCTGTAGATGTGTGGTATTATTTCTGAGGGCTTTGTTCTGTTCCATTGGTCTGTATCTCTGTTTTGGTACGAGTATCATGCTGTTTTGGTTACTGTAGCCTTGTAGTATAGTTTGAAGTCAGGTACTGTGATGCCTCCAGTTTTCTTCTTTTGGCTTAGGATTGTCTTGACAATGCCGGGTCTTTTTTGGTTCCATATGGACTTTAAAGCAGTTTTTTCCAATTCTGTGAAGAAGCTCATTAGTAGCTTAATGGGGATGGAATTCAATCTATAATTTACTTTGGGCAGTATGACCATTTTCAAAATATTGATTCTTCCTATGCATGAGCATGGTATGTTCTTTCATTTGTTTGTGTGTTTGTGTCCTCTTTTATTTCACTGAGCAGTGGTTTGTAGTTCTCCTTGAAGAGGTCCTTTACATCCCTTGTAAGTTGGATTCCTAGGCATTTTATTCTCTTTGAAGTTATTGCGAATGGGAGTTCATTCATGATTTGGCTCTCTGTTTGTCTGTTACTGGTGTATAAGAATGCTTGTGATTTTTGTACATTGATTTTGTATCCTGAGACTTTGCTGAAGTTGCTTATCAGCTTAAGGAGATTTTGCGCTGAGACAATAGGGTTTTCTAAATTTAGAATCATGTCATCTGGAAACAGGGACAATTTGACTTCTTCTTTTCCTAACTGAATACCCTTGATTTCTTTCTCTTGCCTGATTGCCCTAGCCAGAACTTCCAAAACTATGTTGAATAGGAGTGGTAAGAGAGGGCATCCCTGTCTTGTGCCAGTTTTCAAAGGCAGTGCTTCCAGTTTTTGCCCATTCAGTATGATATTGACTATGGGTTTGTCATTAATAGCTCTTATTATTTTGAGATACGTTCCATCAATAGCAAAGACTTGGAATCAACCCAAATATCCATCAGTGACAGACTGGATTAAGAAAATATGGCACATGTACACCATAGAATACTATGCAGCCATAAAAAAAGGATGAGTTCTTTCCTTTGTAGGGACATGGATGCAGCTGGAAACCATCATTCTCAGCAAACTATTGCAAGAACAGAAAACCAAATACCGCATGTTCTCACTCATAGGTGGGAATTGAACAATGAAATCACTCGGACACGGGAAAGGGAGCATCACACACCGGGTCCTTTTATGGGGAGGGGGTAAGTGGGAGGGATAGCATTAGGAGATATACCTAATGTAAGTGACGAGTTAATGGGTGCAGCACATCAACATGGCACATGTATACATATGTAACAAACCTGCACATTGTGCACATGTACCCTAGAACTTAAAGTATAATGATAATAATAATAATAAAAAGACTGTTTCTTTACTATCCCTTTAGCTGAGCAAGACAGTGAATGGTTTGCATTTACAATTCCTGCAGTAAACAACCTGCAGCTGCTAAACTTTTTCATTGTTTTACAGATGGGTCTAGTAATGGCAAAGCTTCTTATTCTGGCTCAAAAAGTACAGTTTTCCAGATGCCCTATACTTCAATTCAAAAAGCAGAGCTTGTAGCTGCAACTGAGGTATTGACTGCTTTTAATATGTCTATTAATGTGATTTCTGATTCTTCATACGTGGTTCATTCCACACAGTTAATTAAAAATGCTCAGTTACTATTTCATACAGATAAACAACTGATGACAAAATAAAAAAGGGGGAGTAAAAGGGATTACAGGACAGCCCATACACAATTGAGTCTAGTATTATTAACTTTAAATTTTTTGAGCCTGCCCAAAGGCCAGATGTTATCAGCAGCTGAACAGCATCTACAGAAACAAGCTGCAAAGACAGAAGCAGAACAATTGGTTTGGTGGAGAGATCTGATAACAAAAATTTGAGAAATAGGTTAAATAATAACTTGGGGTAGAGGTTATGCTTGTGTTTCTCCAGGATCAAATCAACAGCCGATTTGGATACCATCAAGACACCCGAAACCTTATCATGAGCCAGATCCCGAGGAAGAGATTCCGGGAGGATCCTGAGGACCGCTCAGTTGCAGCCATGTCAAGACTGATGCTGAGGCGGACCCCAACTGTCGTGAGCAACACCCATTGAACACAGCCTCCCACTTGGGGACAGATCAAGAAGCTGTCACAGAAAGCAGAAGAAAACCTGAGGAAAGAAGGACAGCCAGTCACAATAAGTAATTCAATGGTAGCTATGACAGTGGTGATCACCACTACCATGAGTATTCCCTCAATAAGGACTGACACAGAGAACAATTATAATTATTGGGCATATTTATCCAACGATGATCGTGCTTTTAATCTGTGTTGTTTGTTATTGTATAGTCTGCAGATGCGGGTCCTGACTCTTTCAAGAAGTAGCTCACCGTGACAAAGCTGCCCTTGCTTTTATCGCTTTCCAAACCAAAGAAGGAGGACATGTTGGGAACAAGCCTGTTTGGGGCCATAAACAAAATCTCTGCAGCACTGTGACATGTTCATGATGGCCATAATGCCCACACTGGAAGGTTATGGTTTACTAGAATAAGGGCAAGGAACACCTGGCCCACCCAGGGCGGAAAACCGCATAAAGGCATTCTTAAACCACAAACAATAACATGAGCAATCTGTGCCTTAAAGACATGCTCCTGCTGCAGATAACTAGCCCAACCCATCCCTTTACTTCAGCCCATCCCTTGGTTTCCCATAAGGGATACTTTTAGTTAATCTAATATCAATAGAAACAATGCTAATGACTGGCTTGCGGTTAATAAATATGTGAGTAAATCTCTGCTCGAGACTCTCAGTTCTGAAGGCTGTGAGACCCCTGATTTCCCACTTCACACCTCTATATTTGTGTGTCTTTAATTCCTTTAGCAGTGCTGGGTTAGGGTCTCCCTGACTGAGCTAGTCTCGGCACTCCAACAGTACTATATAGTTGAAATTCATTTTGTAATACAACACAGACTCAATCCTGCTATAAAATGAGTATAGGATGAGAACAGAAACTTCCCAGGGAAATGAGAACCTCTAAATCACCCACTTCTAAGTTGTGGGACTTTAGAAAAGTTACTCAACTTCCATTTTCTTTTCTTTTTAATTAGAAAAAAAAGGAAATACTGCTGTTGTGAAGATTAAAGTGGGTAATATATCTAAACTTCAAGGTACATAGCAGTTGATTGTATGTTGATTCTATTCCTCTTTCCTTTAGTTTTAGACTCTGGAAATGAGATAACATAAGCTTTGGAAATAAAATAATATAAGTATATTTACTATCTCTCATATTGATTATGTTTAAAAATATGGTGACCTAACAGCTCCCCTAAAGTTATTAGCAAGAAACTATATAGATCAGTAATTAAATATTCAGTAGGGCACTATGGATTCTGAATATGTGCTTGCTGAATGTTATTTATGAGTCTGGTTAATCGTTGAAAGGATGTAATTAAAAATTCATGAGTAAAGCAGCTGAATAATCTTATAGGGTTGCATTATTTTAATCTTTGTCTAAAATGTGCATAGATATTAATATTAGGTACTTACGATTTGCTGCTTATTAATTGAATGGATAAAACTTCAGGTTCACATATGGGAAAGCCCAGATATTTAGATTATTGTAGTGTTGTTTAGAATCACGGTGTATCAGGAAACGTTTGAAATAAAGGCTCTGGAAGTACAGTTTAACAAATCAAATATAAAGTAATGGCAAATATCATGCTCAGAGTTTCGTATGCATCAGAAATTTTGGAAATTCCTTATCATGAGGTTTCTAGGAAGGATTTTGCACAATAGACTTCTCCCATATATAGAATTGTTTCTGTCCTAAAACTGAATTTCTTTTCAGATGGATATTCTAGTTAAATGCTGAGAGGCTACTATAAAGTGGAGTAAATAAGTAGACTCTTGAGATATTTATAAATTAGAACATATTTGTAGAAAAACAAGTGAAAATTCAATAAAAGTGTTGACATGCTGCCAAATAAATCAGTGAAAAACAGTCATCATATACCCAAAACTCAGAAATAATCACTATCATTCAAATCAACCATGACAAAGATAAACAAGTGGAGAAAAGTTGAACCAGAATTTCTGAAAGCAATACTTCTGAGTCCTTCTTACCAGAAACAGCATTTTCATGAGCAAGCTATGGAATTTATCTGAAATTTTCAAATAGGGCTCTTCCAATGAGCATTTCAGAAATGGTTTTCTCTAGGGTTACACTTAGGCTAGATGACAATTTTGCCTAAGGAATGAACTAAAGGCTGCAGGTTAAGCTCAGGTGTTCACACTTTAGAACACTGTTTTTGCTGCTTCTTACATTCAGTTTCTTAGACTTGAAATCCAAGAGTCATCTTGGTTCCTCTCTTTCCCTTCTGCTCATACTGTATATCCAATTCATCAGCAAATCCTGTCACTCCGCCTTCAACATCTATCTCAAATTAAACTGCTTTTCACCATTTTTACTCTGTCACTCTCTTCCCATGATTTACAGCAATCACCTTCTAACTGGTCTCGCAATTTTTAATCTTAACCCTTCACTGTCTTTTCATACAGCAGACAAGCGTACTTTAGAAATCAAACCATGTTTCCCTCTAGCACAAAATCTTCTGATGGTTTTCTATTACACTTATAATAAAAATTTAAAATTCTTAACATTACTTTGAAAGGCCTACTTGATCTGGCCCCCTTCCTTCATCCCATGCTTTCCCAATTGAGCTTACTCCACTCCAGCCTCTGAAGGATTAATTCTACCCCTTAAAGAAGCTAAACTTGACCGGGCGCGGTGGCTCATGCCTATAATCCCAGCACTTTGGGAGACCAAGGTGGGTAGATCACGAGGTCAAGGGATCAAGACCATCCTGGCCAACATGGTGAAATCCTGTCTCTACTAAAAATATAAAATATTAGTTGGGCGTGGTGGAGAGCACCTGTAGTTCCAGCTACTCAGGGGGCTGAGGCAGGAGAATGGCATGAACCTAGGAGGCAAAGCTCGCAGTGAGCCGAGATCATGCCACTGCACTCCAGCCTGGGCAACAGAGCAAGACTCTGTCTCAAAATAAAACAAAACGAAACAAAACAAAAAAAAAAAAAAAAAGGAAGCTAAACTTATCTTATTATTCTTACTCTTCCATCTATCTGGATGCTCTATTTAGGTTTTCACATAGGTTTCTCCTTTAAGTCAGTGAATTTTTCCCTTGCTTTCTCCCTTTCTATCCTTTAACCTACTTCATTTTTATGGCACTTACCATTATATGAAATTGTACTGTTTATTTATTGTTTACTGTTTATTGTGTGTCTTCTTCAATAGGAAATGAGCTCTCAATAAAGTGGTAAGTCTTTTAGGCTTTTATTCACTGATGCATCCCAACTCCTGAAATACCTGGTAATACTTACTGAACAAATGAAAGAAGAATGAATGAATTTCTGTGGAAATTCTAGGTGAAAGTAATGGATCATTGGTCCAGAGAATAATTATGATGAAATGAGCTCAAAGATCAAAATATGTTCAAGAAGTACAGGATTGAAATAAAAAATAATAAGTAGAACTACTCTAATATTAACTACCAGATCATGCCAAGACTCTTCCCTAAAGAGGCTATTTATAGTGACAAAAATTGAAATAACAGTAGCATTGATCACTGCTTTATTATAACTAGTTGTGAGATTTTTGCTTAAAAATTACATTTCAACATAATGGAAAGTGTGTATGTATAAGTGTTTTTTTTAATTTGCTTAGAAAATATCAGCCACAAATATGAAAGTGTGTCTTAAACTCAGGATCCAGCACTAGCCATTCAGTCCTTTCTTCTCTGGAATTTATATGTAATTTAAGAAATAGAAGCTTACTCTTACATTTTTCCCAACTTAGATAATGGAAACTTGGAGCTGTCCATTGCTCTTTCCCTCTGCTTGCATAATTGTACAAAGGAAAATTGAAGCCAACTTACAAAGAAGTAAAGTCAAGAAAAGGTGGGAGAGGGGAGAGGAAGGGAACAAGATGCCATCGTCTGAGTACTGGTATCTAGATCTGTCCTGAGGCCAGCTCCACCTCTGTCCTCCCTAAGTCAATGAGGCAATTAATTCTATTTTTTAAAAAATGAATTTGCGTTGATTTTCTGTCACTTGTGACAAAAAGTCCTGAGTAACTAATTTAGAAAAGAATAATGTTCTTGATTGGATGCTTCAAATATTCTTCTGATATTTAGACAATATATGTTGACGGATATTATATTAGAATTAGACGTTTTATGATAGAACTCTTTAGAGTATATCTGTTCTAGGGTAGTTAATGCTTTATGTAAATGTAATCTTACTCAAAGCCACAAATATAAAGCAAATAAAAATACGGATGTTGTGTACAGAGGGATTGGAAGGGCTCTATGGAATTGCAGGACTCCTTGGGGGCATTGACTCTCTCCTTAGTTTGAGAATTAACAAATAGTAAATGCCAAGTTAGAGGAATTAAATAACTTTCCTCTGGCATACAACTAGCTGATTTACTCACTGGCCATGAGAAAAAAAATGGGTAAAGATAGTAAATTCTAATCTAATTTTCTATCCCGTAATTCAGAGTAATTTCTTAACACAGGACTTAGAATTTCTTAAGTTTTCAATATAAAGCTCAAAGTCTTTATCTAGTACACAAGTCTTCTGAAGTTCTAACTGGGCTTACTTCCCTACTGCATACGTTCACCAAATTACTACAGATCCGTGAAAACATGGCTCTTTGTGTTTCTTATATTTACACAGTTTTTTTTTTTTTTTTTCCTCTGCTTACCATGTTCTACTGGATTTTGCATATTCTCTGCCTCCAACAGTGCCTGGAATGTGGTAGATATTCAGCACATGTGAGCATAAAAGAATGAATGGATTTCCTGTCTTCTGCAGGTTTCTGTGATCTAGAGAAATCAGAGATATCAGAGACTGCATTATGAATTAGCATATTATACATATACAATGCATTGCTCATTTAGAAAAATAAATGCTTAAAGAGAGTTGTTTAATTTTTGGGTTGTATAAAGAAGAAAACATTGGGATTATAAAACAGCATCTACTTGCATTTAACACATATTTTTTTGTCTTCCTACTACAGGATTCCTGAGAACTCCAAAGTCTTAATTGCTACATCCGTAAAAAAGGAAGTAACCTCACTTTTCAGTCTTTTATATTTGCCATCATTGCAACAGGTAGTGCCCTGGGTGATTCTGTTTTATAATATCAAGCCAAATTATGAACTTATAACTTTTTTTAGCTTAAATGAACTTTCTGTGAAACAAAGCTCAGACATATCAATTACTTTTTCAGCTTGAATAATTATTTGCAGTATAATTAGACAAAAATTCATTATTTTAAATTAACTTTTGATGAAATAAATGTTAAAGAAAGGCTATGTGTTTTCTTTAGAGTTGAACATATTAAGAAAAACAAAAATAGATTTATTTTTATGATAGTTTATATAATCATGTATATCATTTACATTTTTACTAAACTTTTTCTTATTTTTTATTCATTTATTTATTTTTTGAGACGGAGTCTCACTCTGTCACCCAGGCTGGAGTGCAGTGGCGCGATCTCCACTCACTGCAAGCTCCGTCTCCCGGGTTCACGCCATTTTCCTGCTTCAGCCTCCCCAGTAGCTGGAACTATAGGCTCCCGCCACCACGCCAGGCTAATTTTGTTGTATTTTTAGTAGAGACGGGGTTTCACCGTGTTAGTGAGAATGGTCTTGATCTCCTGACTTCGTGATCTGCCTACCTCGGCCTCCCAAAGTACTGAGATTATAGGTGTGGGCCACCGTACCCAGCCGAACTTTTTCTTTTTTTGTGGGAGAATTTTATTTACCAGGAATGGCACATTTTCTGAGTGGAGCATGATGGTTTTTCAGCTTTGATGTATATGTTAAGACTCTCACAAGGGATTTATATGAATGTTTATCATTGGGTCCAGCTCTCATATAGAGCCTAGAAATATTTTTTTCCAAGTCTAACAAGTCACTCTGATATGGCTGATTTAAGGACCCCAAATATTAGAATGCACAAAGCCAAAATATTCCATGGTAACATGAAACAAACAAACAAACAAAGAAATCAAGTAGTGAAATTCTAGAGAAAACTCATTATTCTCTTTAGAAAAAACCATCAGAATTCTAAGAAGTTCAAGTAATTAGTGAAAAGAGTAGTAGGATTGCAAGTAAAATGCAAAACAGTCCATCTTATAAATTACTGGTCATACATTGTGAGGAGAAGAGCCTGCATGGAATCTTAAGAACATGAACATGGAGAGAAACTCCTGCGTGGACTTTTAAGTTAGAAAAACTAGGCTTTAAGTTTTAGTTTTATCATGCAATAACTGTGCCCTTACTGAATCTCTGAGGCTGAAATTTCTCATATACAAAGTCAAAATAATGATACTGATATGTCCTCACAGGATTAATGTCAAGCAGGAGTTAACATAAGTGGAAGCAATGACTTTTCCCTTTTCCAGATACTTTGAAAAGGTTCAATTCACGTATTTCTTCAGGAAAATATAATTGGAAGACTAATTTAGTATTTTCTGAAAGTCAGACATTGAAAGAACTGAGTCCATGCCTGGAAAAGATTACATTTTGTAACAATCATGCAAATTTATACTTTGTCACTTTTTTAAAAAAACTTTAATTACCAAAGTCATTGATGAATACATGCTCTTTGCAAACTTGTCAAAGTCGTTCATGTTTCATCTTCCAACATTTCTTCTCTCTCTCTAGCTAAACATTGTGGGGATTTTTCCAGATCGTTTTCTGTCATTGTTATGATTTTATAATTACTCTGCTAAATCCAAATGTTAGAATGTATTTTTCTAATTGGGATCGTTTTGGCTTCAATGATATCTGACAAAAGCTTAACAATAGTTGTTTATTATCTGACCAAGCGGGTCCAGAGACAGGGCAGGAACTCTGAGGTAAGCTCAAGAGCTGATATCAGTGTGGATACTTTTCCCTCCATCTTTTCACATTCCCATCCTCACCTTGACAGAAACACCTCAACTTGTCTGTGGTGACAACATAGTTGCAGCTCTTTCAGGCATCAGGTCCTCATGTAACAATACACAGTGATGGGAACTGCAGTTTTCCTAACATATGTCCTTCTAAAACATTTTTCCCAGAATTCCTCAGAAGAGTTCCCCTCTTGTCTCACTGGCCAGGGTTGCAATTCATGCCATGCCTAAAGAAGTTATGTATAAGAAGAATAGAATTTTTATAATTGTGTTAGACAACTGACCTTCACGCTCATACTCCCAGCAAGTATAAGAGTGTAAACATATGAATAAATCAAAGGCTCTGCAGCAAGAAATCTTCAATGTCTGCCAGAAGCTATAAATTATATGAAAACTGTGTTCCATAATGACAACAAATTAATTGATAGGAAAAATATATGAATGTTTCTAGTTATCCTTCAAATCTCACCTCACCTTCTGCTTCCTCCAGCAAGCATTTCCTTGACTTCTCAAAGTACGTCACTGGCCTGCTTGACATCATCAGAGGACTCATGGGCTTTCAGAGCTACTTGGCACAAATGCTGCTATGGAATTATTTGATTCATGTATGACTTACTGACTAAACTGTAAGATCGATGGTAGCAGAAACTAGGGTTATTTCATTCACCTTTAAAGCTTTCATGCATAGGACGGTATCTGGCACACAATACATGAATAAAGATTTTCTGTAGAATAAATGAGTAACAGAGGGAAAATAAGGATAGCTTTTACTGTTGCTGAAATAATCCAATAAAAGAACGGAATGGAAATATGGCATAGAAAGTTTTAGATGTAAAATCAAGCAAATTTTCAAAGCTGACATAGGCAAAACTTGCCTGGACATTAAGAATTTAAATATGCTATCTCTGGAGCAGGAGGTAGTGTTTTAAATTTCTTAGGCTTGTTTTTGAAAAGCTTAGGAGGCAGACACTGACTTTCCAACATGAATATTTCAACAGTTAAAAGCTCCCTCATTTGGCCTTAATCTATAACTGCTCTGTATGTGTGTGTACAAGTGGGAGACACACTCTCAAATAGAATCCTACTTTAAAGTAAGGAAAATATAAGGGAAATTAAAAGACAAAAACCAAAATACACTAATAGGAAAGCAATGCTCTTTTCAAGTAGAACCTAGACAGCAGGGCCTTGAAGTTGGAAATGAGATATGAGAGAGAGAGAGAGAGAGAGAGAGAGAGAGAGAGAGGATGAGAAAGATTTAGAGGAAGGACTTCTGTGCTAGTTTATCTAAAGATTCTGAAAAAGGAGGATTGTTCAGAACTGGCACACTCACTCTGGTTTTAGAAGGGGCCTCTGAACTATCTTGCACTATGACTAACCCCCTGCTCTTAGCCATCCTGGTATGTGAGATTGATAGCAGGGATACAGAGCAATGGGAAATCAAGAGCAGGGCAGCCTTATCAATCAAGAGCAGGGCAGCCTTATCAATCTTTCTAGACAGGAGCTTCTGAAACATAGCAGCCTTGAAAGGTCATGATGTATAAATTGAACTTTTTGGAATCTTCCTCCCACAAGAAAAATCTATGAGCCTTTGTAACTAAAGAATGATAAAATTCTCATAGCCAGTGTTCTGAAACTTTGTTTCAGTCCACAGGATCTGACTTTTGCTTCCTGTTACTTCTTGTGGTCTGTATATGTGTGTATAGCTGAGTGTATCTATTTCTGTTCTTTTGTAGATGACAAACTAGCAGTCTTTTCTAGTAGGTTGTCCTTAGACATAGCATGATTCATGATATATATATATGTATATCCCTTAAATTATTTAAGAAGTAAACCCTGTGACACAGTGAAATGAACAAAGCAAACAGCATTAGTAACAAAGCAAGCATTATTTCAACTATGCTTACTGCCATGGTTTCCAAAGTCATCAACATATTTTGAAATAATAAATGGGAACTGGTGTCAAAATAACTTCCAGGGAATTAATAGTGAAGTTTCCTGACTATTTAGCTTAGGACAGTTAACCATATAAAGGCCAAATTACCTCTAAGGAAAAATAAAAATGAGATGCATTCGTAATAATAAGCAATATTCTCAGCCTTTGCTGAATCCGATCTTGTTTTACTTCTTCAATAAGTTCAGAATTTGTTAACTACTCAACCTTATTATATAAAAATAGAGTGCTTTTTGACTGAGGGGAGCAGTTTTGACTCTCATCTAGTTGGTAAAAGAGTGTCATGGTCAGAGGAAATTGGGCTCTCAAAACTGACAGAAGATCATTCCAAATGCTGATGGGCATCTATCTTAAAATTGCTGTTTCACATGGATTCGGCACAAGTCCAGCACTCCATAAAAAAATACTCTTGACTGCTTAAGAAACTTCTTTTTTGCCATATGGGAACTGTTTTCTTTAGAAATGAGGATGACAGAGAGCTCTCTCATCACTTTTTCTCATATTTCTAGTTCTTAAAGTGCTACTTGTTTCTTTCCTGTTAAGTATATGTGACCAAGAGTTGAAGTCATTGATAATTAACCCAGAACATTCTGAATATGAAGCAACCTGAAATTGTGATTGATACTGATATTGATTAAAATCAATGAACAATTTTTATAATTTTTCTGATTTTTTCATTTTTATGTTAGACAAAAAGCATGACATCAACTACTAATACATAGTAAGAGAGAATATTTAAAAATTGTAGCATAAGACCCAGATCCTTGGTCTTAACATGAGTTTATTAAAAAATATGTATGATGTGCATTATTCTCACGAATTTATGATATGTAACAATATTTCAATTAAAAATAAAACATCCCAGCTGAGCTTGGTGGCTCATTCCTGTAATCCCACTACTTTGGGAGGCCAAGGCGGGCGGATCACGAGGTCAAGAGTTCGTGACCAGCCTTACCAACACAGTGAAACCCCGTCTCTACTAAAAATACAAAAATTAGGTGGGCGTAGTGGCATGTACCTGTAATCCCAGCTACTTGGGAGGCTGGGGCAGGAGAATCGCTTGAACCCGGGAGGCGGAGGTTGCAGTAAGCTGAGATTGCACCACTGCATTCCAGCCTGGGCAACAGGGCCAGACTCCCTCTCAAAAAAGAAAAAGAAAAAAAAATCCCATCAAATTTGGAAAGCAAAGGCTATGTAAATAAAACTGATGCAAATATTTGTTTTATTTCTGTTTTGATCAAATTGATACAATCATGCAAATTTTATCCAAATTAGATTTCAGTCCTTTAAAAAGAGTAATTCAGTTGAAATTAATCTGCTCATTCTTTGCCTCTTTTTCTTTTTTTCTTTCTTTTTCTTTTTTCTTTTTTCTTTTTTTTTTTTTTTTGAAACCACCCAGGCTGGCGTGCAGTGGCGCCATCTCGGTTAGCTGCAAACTCCACCTCCTGGGTTCATGCCATTCTCCTGCGTGAGCCTCCCAAGTAGCTGGGACTACAGGTGCCTGCCATCCATGCCTGATTAATTTTGTTTTTGTATTTTTAGTAGAGATGGGGTTTCACCGTGTTTGCCAGGATTCTCTCAATCTCCTGACCTCATGATCCGCCCACCTCAGCCTCCCAAAATCCTGGGATTACAGGTGTGAGCCACCACACCAGGCCTCAAATTTCTATAAAAATAAAATTCATAAAGAGAGCATAAAGAGGACAATTTAGAAAGAAGTTCCAAAAACTTAACAATAAAACAATTGAAAGAACATTAACATTATCAGAAAAAAAGGCTACAAAGGAGTTTCTCTCATCAAGATACTGTGTCCTCAGTTGGTTCCTGAGGCTTCCTGCTGGTGGGTTCCTGGTCTCACTGACTTCAAGAATGAAGCTATGGACCTTCCTGGTGAGTGTTACAGCTCTTAAAGGTGGCACAGACCCAAAGTCTGAGCAGTAGCCAGGTTTATTTTGAAGAGCAAAAGAATAAAGCTTTCACAGCATGAAAAGATTGCCACTGCTGACTGGGGTGGTCAGCTTCTATTCCCTTATTTGTGCCTTCTGATGTTCTGTTTCTGTTGTATCACAGTGCCCTTTTTTCAATCCTCCCCACTATTGGCTACTTTTAGGATCTTGCTGATTGGTGCATTTTACAGAGCACGGATTGGTGCATTTTATAGAGCACTGATTGGTGCATCTTACAATCCTAGTTTATTTTATAGAGCACTGATTGGTGCATTTTACAATCCTAGCTACAGAGTTCTGATTGGTGTGTTTTACAATCCTCTTGTAAGACAGAAAAGTTCTCCAAGTCTCCACTCTACCCAGGAAGTCCAGCTGGCTTCACCTCTCAATACTTTAAATGCAAGACTACTTCAGTATTTTGTCTGAATTGTATTTTTTTTCTTTCTTCCTCTTCCTTTAATGCACAACCCTATCAGTTCTACTCAAGTATTTAAAATAAATTTCTTAGTGGGTAAAGAAATAGAGGACACCAAAGCAAGTGAGAAAACAAATCAGGCTGGGTGTGGTGACTCATGCGTGTAATCCCACCACTTTGGGAGGCTGAGGCGGGTAGATAACAAGGTCAGGAGTTCAAGACCAGCCTGGGCAAGATGGCGAAACCCCGTCTTTACTAAAAATAAAAATAAAAAAAAAATTATGTGGGTGTGGTGGTGGGAGCCTGTCATCCCAGCTACTCAGGAGGTTGAGGCAGAAAATTGGTTGAACCTGGGAGGCAAAGGTTGCAGTGAGCCAAGATGGCACACCACTGCACTCCAGTCTGGGCTACAGAGTGAGACTCCATCTCCAAAAAAAAAAAAAAAAAAAAAAAAAAGCAAACCAAGCCCAAACTGATATCTAAAGAAGTGGCCAATGTAGGTAAACAGAAAAATATTCTTTTTTCTTTAAGACTTGAAAAATCTATCAAAAATTATATATTCAATAAGAAACACTGAAGCACGTTGAGTTAAGTATAGAACAACATTTAAAAGGATTATTTTTAGCATGCTGAATGAAGGTGCTGTGCTATCCTGATACTATAGGGTATCTCCAAATTTCTATTCCGCAATTAACAGTCAATAGCAGGAGTAGGCAAGCTACAACTTGTGGGTCTTCCACCTGTTTCTATAAATACAGTATTATTGGAACACATCCATACCCATTCATCTATCTATTGTTCAGTCTACTTCACACTACAAGAGGAGAGTTGATTAGTCGTGATAGAGACCCGCAGAGCTGAAAATATTTACTATCTGATGCTTTGCAGGAAAAAAAATAGTTTTTCAAGCTGTAGTCTATACAAATCAAAATAAATTTAAGCTATTTTAAATGACATCATTGAAGGAATTTTGCTAATAAAAAAGGTGCAGATAACATAACTTATAGAAGTTTGAAGTGAGCAATAATAGGGTACAATGAGGCTTATCCCTCTAAAATTGTAGGCTTCATAGAAAAATTAGTTTTTCTGCAAGAACACAATAATTAGATTTAGAAGGGAAAAGAATGCATTCTGAAAATATATCTATTTGTTAAGATAAGCTAATTGCTACAGCAAATAACTCACATTATTATCATTACTATTACCTTTTTCACTACTGTAACAATCTGTAAAGCAGTCCATTTTTATTGTTAGTAAAATAGTCTAGTTTTACAATCTAACTGAACAATACTGTGGTAATTGGTGAGGTTCATGGATTCAAATAACATCAAATTTATTTATAGAACTGATTTTCTTATAACATTAAAGTAATAATAGCTTGCATATATACTATACATATAGTATATATGTAAAATAAAATTTAGTACTTGGATGTCACAAAAAATTAAAAGTGAATGTTCTTTAAATATTCTTACAAATTGTTACGAAAGATAAATATTTCAGTATAAAGCTGAGCAAAAGATATAAAGTCATTAGTAACCTCCATAGTCTAGGAAACAGTGCTGTTTGAATGAAATATGATGGAAGCCACATAGGTATTTAAAATTTTCTAGGAGTCATATTAAAATAGTAAAAACAAAAAAAAAAAACAACAACGAAAAGGTGAATTCATTTTAATAATATATTTATTTAACCCGATGTATCCATAATACTATTTCAGCATGTAATCAATATAAAAGTATTAATATGTTTTACTTTTTTTCACAACAAGTCTTCAAATTCTGGAGTTTATTTTATGTTTTGAGCATGAAACTAGCCATATTTCAAGGACTCAGTAGCCACATGTTGTTATGGCTATCATAGTGCACAGCACATTCCTAGATTATTGACTCTCAAACTTCAGGGAGTCTAAAAGTCAACTGGGAGAGACTGTTAAAATAATAGAGTCTAGCTCCTCAACTGGGCATGGTGGCTCACGCCTGTAATCCCAGCACTTTGGGAGGCCAAGGCAGGTGGATCACGAGGTCAGGAGATTGAGACCATCCTGGCTAACATGGTGAAACCCTGTTTCTACTAAAAGTACAAAAAAAAAAAAAAAAAAATAGGTGGGCGTGGTGGTGGGCACCAGTAGTCCCAACTACTCGGGAGGCTGAGGTAGCAGAATGGTGTGAACCCGGGAGACAGAGCTTGCAGTGAGCCCAGATCAGGCCACAGCACTCCAGCCTGGTCGACAGTGTGAGACTCCGAAACATAAACAAACAAACAACAAAAAAAAATAGAGTCTGGCCCCTCAATTAAAGAGTCTGATTCAGTAGGTCAGGGTGGGGCCCAGGAATCTATATTTTAACAAATAGTCTCATGTGTTTTATGCAGGAGATCAGGAGAGTACATTTGATAAAAGGCTGCTATAGAAATCTCTACGGTCTCTTCTAACACTAATTTTATAGCTTCTAGAATTTTCAGAAGCTTCATTTCTAACAATTTCAGCATATAGTGTTTATAATAATACATTATTCTATAGAAAATTTGTTTAGAGGAACATATTGGATTTTAAATCGCTGAAGATTTTGAATAAAGTTGCAGGGCAAGTTAGAGATGACTGGGACCATCTTTGTTCCAGTTCACACTCTTCCCCACTGAGTAAAGGAACAGATGGATGAAAGGCACTTTCAATGTCACTGAAAAAAAAAAAAAAAACTTTATTGCCAGATATGAAGAAATTCCTTCATTTTGATAAATAGAGAATTTGGGATTTCAGAAAAAAAATTAAATCTATATGTAGTAGATCTCAGCTTTAATCTTCTGATATTCTAAATCATTAGCAATGTATGGTTTACATTTACTGTTTTATTACCTTTTTCTATGGTGAATTTCCCTTCACTCCTCAACCTTATATGCTTTCCTATCGTCTTTACCAGATATCTCATTCTATCTGACACCGTACTTGTCTGCAATACAAATGATTATTATTTAGAGAGTCCAATATCTTTGTCTATACAAATTATTCAGACATATTTTGTGTATACATATGGTTTTTAACATTTAAAAATGTCGAATCTCTCAAAATGATTGCATGTATATTAACAGCAGCTTCTGCTTTACAAATAAATGATGGTTTTTCATTGTTTTCCAATTTAACAGGATTTATTCCATTCACTCATTACATCAATTAATTATTTTCTTCAAATATCAAGAAGACCAATAACTTCTTAGAATGTGCATCCCTTCTGTAAGAGAACAAGGGCAAGAGAAAACTACATCTTCCTTCAAGGGTGCTTGCTTCCTTCGTTGAAGATCCAAACCAATCCTCTCCACATTCAGTCATGGTCCAACATGTGTTTCCAAGCTATTTTCTTTTCAAAGATTTGTACTTTTAAGTGAGGTATGAGATGTCTTAGCTTTATCAAAAGAGATGTTGGGATATACCTACTGTGGAGTCAATCTATGCTGTTCAAGATATTTCATAATTTTTGTTCATTACTTTGGGAGAAAAAATGATCTCTATTTCATTTATCTCCTCAAATTACTTCCAGAGTGAATGCTTGTTTTGGAATGCTGACTCCAATAATTTATTAGATCTAATTTTTGAATGTAAATTGAGCATATTCTAGATGCAAAAAGGTGCCATACATTTTACTATGAATGCAGTGAACTGTAAGACTTGATCTCTATCTCCAAGATTATTTGAGCTGTGCTTATATACATTTTACCTTTTAGATCAAATATTGCAAAACAGCTATTATTATTATTCCAATCTTATAGACTGAGCATCTAAACCCAGTGTAACACAGCTCCCAAGTGTTAAAACTGTGTTCTCAAACTCATATTTCAACAGTACTTCTATAACTCTTTCTACTACATCTGGTAATAATAGGAAGAGAAGGCAGTATTCAAAACAAAATGTATATAATTTCAGTGAATATTATTGAAAGTTTTGTGATACTTATCTTAATTCCTCCCATTATGTGGCAAATGTAATATCCAAGATGGTTTTGTAAAATTAGAGAAATCTTGTTTGAACAGCAATGTTGAGAAAATGAGACCGCTAAAAATTTTAGAGAAGAGAACCAAACTCATCATTATTTTTCTTTGAAGGTACATGATAAATTACCTATCCTTAAATTCTCATGTAGTCATTTTTTATACCAGAAAGATATGTAATATTATATTGTTATGCCATCGCACACTGAACAGTTGAAAATTGGTGCAATTTAGTTCATGCAGGAAGCTGTTACGACCCTTAAAGTGAAAACCTTTTAAACTGAAAATCTTTCCTGGACTATTAAAAGTATCAATTGTTTTATACTCTGACAAATTGGAGTTCAACTATAGTTAATAACATGTTTTTAATAAAGACAAGACATAAAGTACTGTACTTTCCTACCTTTTCGTGTTAGCAGGAAATAATTTTCCAGTTTCTTTCAGTCTCCACCTACCAGGAAAAAATAGAAAAAGATTCGAAACAAATTCTCAAAACCAACAATACTACACTATAATTGGATTGCTGAGAATACATTACAGAGACAGATTTTACATGTTATAAATTTTTCAAACATTGATGGTGAGTAATTAACCTTTACTGGAATGTATATGTATATTGCACTCTTACGCAGCTAAACTTTCTTTAGTCTCTTTTCATTACGTAGTTACTGTAGGACTGGAGATGAATACATTAATAAAGATTGCTATTTAAAGAATAATGCCTAGAGGGTTGACAGTGGGAGGTAAAGTCAAGATTAAGATGAGAACTGGCATAAATATTACTCTTTTTTCTATTTTCTCCAACTTCATTGCAGCCCTTTCTCTCCATACTCTGGACATAAAGTCTTTGAACTTAACTCTTTTTCTCTGCTAGGAAACTTCCCATCCCCTTGTTTTTCCTACTGATAGCTGATTTGTCACATCTCTAAGCGGCAATTCCTAATCTCTTCGACCAATCAGTTCTCTGGGATATATTTTTTCTAGAGTCATATATCTCTGCTTAGGAGTATTTATCAATACTTTAATTTTCTTTTTAGTTATGTGATTATAGGCATAGTTTGTTTAAATGCACATTACTTTATTAAGCATCGCAGATATAGCATTTTTTACAAATTAAAGGTTTACGGCAACCCTGCATCTAACAAGTCTATCAGCACCATTTTTACAGCATGTCTCACTTCATGTGTCTGTGTCACATTTTCTAATTCTTGCCATTTTTTGAATTTATTATTATTATTATTATTATTATTATTATTATTATTATTATATCTGTTATGGTGACCTGTGATCAGCGATCTTTGATGTTACTATTGTAATTGTTTTGGAGTCTTGATAAAAACTTGAGTGGTCATGATAGAAGATCAAACCAGCCACTATATTCCCTTAAACTGAAGCCTAATTCAGAGCAAGGCCCCAACTGTCTTTAATTCTATGAGGGTTGAGAGAGGTGAGGAAGTTACAGAAGAAAACTTACAAGCTAGCAGAGGTTGATTCATGAGGTTTAAGGAAAGAATCCATTTCCATAACACAAAAGTGTATGGTGAGACAGCATGTGCTGATGCAGAAGCTGCAGCAAGTTATACAGAAGATCTAGCTAAGGTCATTGATGAAGCTGGCTACACTAAACAATAGATTTTCAATGTAGAGAAGGCAGCCTCATGTTGGAAGAAGATGTCATGTAGGACTTTCATAGCTAGAGAGGTGAACGCAATGCTTGGCTTCAAATCTTCAAAACACAGGCTGATTTTCTTGCTTGGGAATAATGCAGCTGATGACTTCACCTTAAAGCCAACGTTCATTTATCATTCTGAAAATCCTAGACCCCTTAAAAATTATGCAAAATCTGCTCTGTATATGCTCTATAAATAGAACAACAAAATCTGAATGACAGCACATCTGTTCACAGCATGGTTTACTGAATGTTTTATGTCCAGTGTTGAAACCTACTGCTTACAAAAAAGATTCTTTTCAAAATATCACTGCTCATTGACAATATATTTAGTCATCCAAGAGCTCTTTTGGAGATGTGCAAGGAGATTAATGTTGTTTCCATGCTAGCACAACATCTATTCTGTAGCCCAAGGATCAAGGAGTAATTTCAACTTTCAGGTTTTATTATTTAAGAAATAAATTTTATAATTTATAGCTGCCATAGATAGTGATTTCTCTGATGAGTCTAGGCAAAGTGAAATGAAAATCTCTGAAAAGGATAAACTGTTCTAGATGCCATTACGAACATATGTGAATCATGGGAGGAGATTAAAATGTCAATATTAATAGGAGCTTGGAAGAAGTTGATTCCAACCTTCATGGATGACTTTAAGGGGTTCACACCTTTAGTAGAGGAAGAAACTCCAGATGTGATAGAAATAGCAATATAACTAATTAGAAGTGGATCATGAAGATGTAACTGAATTGTTTCAATCTCAGGATAAAGCTTGAGCAGATGGAGAACTGTTTCTTAAGGATAAGCAAAGAAAGTGGTTCCTTGAGATGAAAACTACTTCTGGTGAGGATGCTGTGAACATTGTTCATATGGCAGCAAAGGATTTAGAATATTCCATAAACTTAGATGATAAAGCAGAGGCAGAGTTTGAGAGGATTGACTCCAATTTTTAAAGACATTCTACTGTGGATAAAATTCTATCACACAGCATTGCATGCTACATAAAAATATTACATGAAAGGAAAAGTAAATGGATTTGGCAAACTTCATTGTTATCTTAAGTACCTGCCACAGCCACTCCAACCTTGAGCTGCCACCACCCTGATCAGTCAGCAGCCATCAACATCAAGGCAAGACTCTCCATCGCCAAAAAGATTAGGACTTGCTGAAGGTTCACATAATCATTAGCATTTTTTAGCAATAAAGTATTTTTATTTAAAGTAGGTACATTGCTGTTTAGATATAATGCTACTGCATACTTAATAGACTGCAGTATAGTGTAAACATAATTATTATATGCACTGTGAAACCAAGAAATTCATGTGACTCACTTTATTGCAATATTCACTTTATTGTGACAGTATGGAACAAAATTTTCAACATCACTGAGCTATGCCTGTATTTAATTTGCTTCTATTTTCTCTATGGCGTAAGTCACATAAGAACATGATTGGTGTTTATCTGGTTAGACAGTGTTTGGCATTGTTTATTGAATTTGCTAACAAATATCTGCCTAGGTTAAGATAGTGAGAGGTGAAGCCAGCTGGGCCTCTGGGTCTGGTGGGGACTTGGAGAACTTTTCTGTCTAGCTAGAGGATTGTAAATGCACCAGTCACTGCTCTGCTGCTAGCTAGAGGATTGTAAATGCACCAATCAGCAGTCTGCAAAAATAGACCAATCAGCATTCTGTAAAAATGGACCAATCAACACTCTGCAAAATGGAGCAGTCAGCACTCTATAAAATGGACCAATCAGCAGGACATGGGTGGGGCCAAAAGGGAATAAAAGCTGGCCACCCCCCAGCCAGCAGCAGCAACCCACTTGGGTCCCCTTCCAAGGTGTGGAAGCTGTTCTTTCACTCTTCATAATAAATATTGCTGCTGCTCACTCTTCTGGTCCACAGCAACTTTAAGAGACACTTCATTCCTGAAGTCAGGGAGACCACGAACCCATCAGGAGGAGCAAATAACTCCAGACACGTCCCCTTTAAGAGCTGTAACACTCACTGCAAGGTCCGCGGATTCATTCTTGAAGTCAGTGAGACCAAGAACCCACCAGAAGGAAGAAACTCCAGACACATCTGAAGGAACCAACTCTGGACACAATAGTACCTAGATTCTTATCTCCCCATTGAGCTCATCGGCTTTTTCTTCGGTGTATTTTTTGCTTAGTTTTGTCACAGCCAAAACAGTCTTTGCACTGGACTCATGCTTCTAGTTCCACTTTGATTTTTAAAAAAATATTTAATTAAAAGGGTCTAGCTCTATGTTTTTATGTTTGATTATGTTAGTGATAAAAACATTGTCAGTTTAATGATTAAATAAAAATTCCGTTGGAATTTTTCCTAGTATTTTATTACTAAAGTTATTTAGGCCAGGCACGGTGACTCATGCCTGTAATCCCAATACTTTGGGAGGCCGAGATGGGCAGATCACCAGAAGTCAGGAGTTCAAGACCAGCTTGGCCAACGTAATGAAACCTCCTCTCTACTAAAAATACAAAAATTAGCTGGGCATGGTGGTGGGCACCTGTAATCCCAGCTACTTGGGAGGCTGAGTTGAGAGAATCACTTGAACTCAGGAGGTGGAGGTTGTGTAAGCTGAGATCATGCCATTGCACTCCAGCCTGGGTGACAAAAGTGAAACTCCATTTCCAAAAAAAAAAAAGTTATCATTAAATGCTTAACATATAAAAATGATGATGAAAGTAATAAAAAAAACTTTAAAAAATCCCCAAACCACTAAAATAATAACACATGCAATTTTGCCAAAGCAGATGACACTCTGTATAAACTTTCCATGATTTGAACTTTCCACAAATTTTGTAGAGGTTACCTCTGGGAGCCCCTATTCAAAATTCACAGTTTATAATTTTATGTATTTTTATATATTTTGTTTTTTCATAGTATTTCTTAAACATACAGTTTGTTTTGTAGCTTTTAAAAATTGATGTTAATAATTTTATATTGTATTTGTTAGCACCTTGTTATTTTCACTCAACATTATAGTTATAAGTTCATCCATATTTTATGTTACTTTAGTTAATTGATTGTTTTTACTGTTGTAGGTTATTTAAGCTATTTCAAATTTTTAGCATTTAATACAATTCTTCCTATAAATATAACTTAAATGTCTTTTTAAATGTTTATCTGAGAGATTCTCTAAACAATATACCTGTGTGGAATGGCTAGGTCACAATTTTTGTACGTGTTTGACTGTGCTAGTTATCCCACATTATACTTAAAACTGATTGTAGCAACTCACAGCCCTAACACTAGTTTAGTAGATGTATTGCTTTACAATCTGATCAAATTTTTTATTGTTCTATTATATCATTCTATTTTTATCATATTATCAAGTTTTAAATCATTCTAATATAAAGACACATGCATGTGTATGTTCATTGCAGCACTATTTACAATAACAAAGACATGGAATCAACCTGAATGCCTGTTAATGATAGACTGAGTAAAGAAAATGTGGTACATATAGGGCGTGGTGGTGCGCACCTGTAATCCTAGCTACTCGGGAGGCTGAGGCAGAAGAATCACTTGAACCCGAGAGTCGAAGGTTGCTGTGAGCCAAGACCAGGCCACTGCACTCCAGCCTGGGCGACAGAGCGAGACTCCATCTCAAAAAAAAAAAGGAAAAAAAATGTGATACGTATATACCATAGTGGAATACTATGCCACTATAAAAAATAAACAGATCATGTCCTTTGCAGGAATGTAGATGGAGCTGGAGGCCATTATCTTTAGCAAATTAATGCAGGAACAGAAAACCAAATACTGCATGTTCTCTCTTTTAAGTGGGAGCTAAATGATGAGAACACATGGACACATAGAGGGGCACAACACACACTGGGGCCTACTTGAGGATGGAGGGTGAGAGGAAGGAGAGGAGCAGGAAAAATAACTAATGGATACTAGGCTTAATATCTGGATGATGAAATAATCTGTATAGCAAACCCCCATGACACACTTTTACCTATGTAACGAACCTGCACGTACTCCACGTGTACCTCTGAACTTAAAACAAAAATTTAAAAAGAATTTTTTTTTAAATAGCATCAGACTAGCACCATGGACAACAAGGTGCATAAATCTTACTAAAAGTTGAGTAATAAAAGCAACTTTTGGAAGACTATATACAGCATTTTGCAAATTCCTTTTTGAAAGCTAGTAAATAGTTATCTCAGAAGCCGGGAAAGTGGTTCTCTCTCTGGGAAGCAGGATACAGGTGATTAGTGTAAGAGAGAAAAAAATAGACAGCAGTAATTTTTACCAAAGTTCTTCAACTTACAACTTCACAAGAGACAATAAGGTTATTAGAAAATAATAAACTGGTCAATTTATCAAGAGGTCTAGCAATTGTAAATATACGTGCACCCAACATTGGAACTCCTAAATTAAAACAAATGAGAACAGAATTGAATCAACATAGACAGCAGTATAGAAGTAGTGGAAGCCTTTAACAACTCACTTTCAAAAATGGATAGATCATTCATACAGACAATCAATAAGGAAGAAACAGACTTGAACAACAGTATAGACCAAGTGAATCTCAGACATATATAGAACATTCCATCCACCTATAGCAACGTGCATAGTCTTCTCAAGAGCACACAAAACATTTTCCAGGAAGGATCACACATTAGACCACAAAATAAGTCTTAAAAAATTTAAGAAGATTGAAGTTATATCAACTATATTTTCTGACCACAAGGGTATGAAACTAAAAAACAATAACAGAAAAAAAAACCTGAAAGATTCACAAGTATGTGGAAATTAAGCAACACTCTCCTGAACAACAAATAGATTGAAGAAGTCAAAGGGATATAAAAATAATCTAAGCACAAACAAACAACCTAAAAGGATATTGATAGATGAATATATTAGAAAACATGGTATATACATATATAGATATGTACATACACATACATATACATACATGATGGAATATTATCCAGCTTTAGAAAATAATAAAATTATGTCATTTGCAAAAACACTGATGGACCTTGGAAACATTATGCTAAGTGAAATAAATCAGATACAGAACAACAAATACTGCATAAACTCACTTGTTTGTTGAATCCAAAATAGTCAAATTCATAGAAGCAGCATAGAATGATGGTTAACAGGGGCTGAGGGGAGTTGAAAATGGGGGAGATGATGATCAAAGAGTACAAAGTTCCAGTTATGTAAAGTAAATAAGTTCTGGATATCTAATGTACTTGGTGACTATAGTTGGTAATAATGTATTGAATACTAACAGAACAGATCTCAAATGTCTTCACTACCCACATAAAATGATAATTATGTCGAGTAATGAATATGTTAATTAGTTTGGTAGTGGTAATCCTTTCACCATGTATATGAATATATTAAATCATCAAGTTTTAAACCTTAAATATACATAAGTAAAAAAAATAACCAAAGAGCAGAAGGCTGCTATATTTCTATACAGACCTTCCTGGTTGGGCGCGGTGACTCACGCCTGTAATCCCAGCACTTTGGGAGGCCGAGGCGGGCGGATCACGAGGTCAGGAGATTGAGACCATCCTGGATAACACAGTGAAGCCCCGTCTCTACTAAAAATACAAATAAATTAGCCGGGCATGGTGGCAGGCACCTGTAATCCCAGCTCCTCGGGAGGCTCAGGGCGGAGAATGGCATGAACCCGGGAGGCAGAGCTCACAGTAAGCTGAGATCAGCCACTGCATTCCAGCCTGGGCTACAAAGCGAGACTCTGTCTCAAAAAAGAGACCTCCTGAATAGAAGGCATTAGAGCAGGAACTTAAAGAAAATAAGGAATTGAGCAATGTCAATGTGTGGAAGAAGAATAATTTAGCCAAGAGTAAAATAGAGGGCAATAGCCTCTCTGTGCTTTGTGTCTTTGAGGAAGCATAAACAATCAAGTGAGTAAGTACATGAAGCAAAGTGAGAAAAGGAGGGTAATAATTTTGGTCAGAAACATACAGAGAGATCAGGTTATGAAGCAACATCTATGACGGAGTAAGACTTTTGGCTTCCTTTAGAGTGAAGCAGGAAGTCATTAGAAGGTTTTGCGCAGAGATCTGTTATTACTTGAGTTTTACAGAGGCATTCTGGCTGATGTGTTAAGAATAAATCACAGCTAGCGAAAGAGATAGGTTCCCATTTGATTACTTGATTTACATTTTCATCATAGTGTTTTTGATAAAAAGATGTTAATTTTAATCATTTTTATTCCTACCCACAAGTGCAAATACCTATTCTTAAAATAGATTTTGATACTTTGTAGAGCCTTACATTTACCCTTCCTTATTCTTTTTCAATATTATATTGACCGTTATTGACCCTTTGCTCTTCAACATAAATCAGTATCAAGTACTTCAAATAACAATGCCCAGATTTTTGTTGAAGTTACATTGTACTTGTAGATTAATTTGGAGATAATTGATAGTCCTACAATATTGAGTATATTTGTAAACATTGTCTCTGTCTCCAATTATTAAGTTCTTTATGATTTTTAGATTTTTGTTGAACGCAGATATTAGGCTTTTGACGCCACTTTCATTGGGAAAAACTAATGAGCTTAGAGTCATGCTAGGATTGTAGGCCCTCCATTGAATACTGCTCTGCACCAAAAGATAGGATATAATTGTGCCAGATATGGAAGTGGGACCTTGGTCTTTGACTGAGCTGGTTAATTAGCTTGACTAGGGAAGCCATTCTCCTCATGTGATTCAGGTTTTTCTCCAGTGACATGACATGAGAATCCTGACATTCACCGTGTTCTGTTGTTTAGGCATTCACGGTTGGTGGAGCATCACTCTCTTCCCTGATGAGATCAGGGAGCTGGGGTCTATGCTTTTAATTTTCCCTTGTGTGGAGGACAAGTGATCTTATCTCTAACGTCTATCCTCTATCAAAGTAATTGCCTGAAGAACTTAGTGTAGTTGGTTTTTCATACAGTTTTACAGCAGCCTCTCTAGAGCATCGGTTTTGGACAAATTAACCCTTCTCAATTTTCTACATTATGGCCATATAAATAATTTGTCATATTGACTCCCAGGTAATATTTGCTTTTCTCATTACTGTAACTGGCATTTAAAAACATATCCAGTAGCTTGGCTAAACTTTAGATAATACTAATAATTAGTCTATACACTCTTTTGGGATTTGTTATGTGCTGAATTTTGTCCCCACAAAATTTATATGTGGAAGTCCTAAACCCAGTACCTCCGAATGTGATGGTATTAGGAGAAGAAATCTTTAAAGTGTTAAGTTAAACTGAAGTCATTAGGGTGAGTCCTAATCCAATATGACTTTGAATTGATGCCCATGTACAAAGAGGAGAATAGGATGAAGACACAGGAAGAAGGAAGATCATGTGATGACTCAGAGAGAAGATAGCCACGGACAAGACAAGGAAAGAAGCCTCAGAAGAAAACAATCCCACTGACTTCATGATCTCAGGCTTCATGGCTCCAAAACTGTGAGAAAATAAGTTTCTGTTGTTTAAGCTCTCTGGTCTGTGGTAATTTGTTAAGGTAGTCCTAGCAAACTAATATAGATTTCACACTGAATTGTATTCCTGAGATTTGGAAGGTTCACAACCTGGTTAGCTGTACGTAGTAGGGTAGACAATCATATCATATAGAAAACAAAACAACAACAACAAAAACCCTTATTTTTCTATATTATTATAATGCTTTTTATTTTTACTGGAATATTTAGAACTTCCAGTATAATTCTGAAAATATTCAGTGAGTGAGCATTGACAGAAAGCATCTTAAGTTTTCACCACTATGAATGATGATTGTTATGGGTTTTTGATAAATTACCTCTATTAGGTTAAACGGTTTCCTTCAATTCTTATTTTGTTAAGAATTTCTTCTTTTAAAATTATGAATGATTATATTTAATTTTATCTAATAGTGTCTCTGTGCTAAAGTAGGATCTTTCTTTTTAACTTTATGTTCTTTTAGACATTTTAACAACTGAAATACATATAGGTATTATTTACATTATTTAAAAAGAACGGAGAGACCAGGGTGAATATTTCTTTTTTTCTTTCTTTCTTTTTTTGTTTTTTTGTTTTTTGTTTTTGTTTTTTTGAGACCGAGACTCGCTCTGTTGCTCAGGCTGGAGTACAGTGGCATAATCTTGGCCCACTGCAACCTCTGCCTCCCAGGTTAAAGCGATTTCCAGATAATTTTTGTATTTTTAGTAGAGATGGAGAATTACCACATTGGACGGGCTGGTCTCGAACTCCTGACCTCGAGTGATCTGCCCTCTTCAGCCTCCCAAAGTGCTGGCATTACAAGTGAAGTGTGAGCCATCGTGCTTAGCTGGGGTGAATATTTCTAATCCCCTACATGATTTGACTAAGTATGATGAATACAGACCCTGGTAATACCACTCTTGCCAGCTCTCTGCAGATACAACCTCTGTTAATTTTATTGGTGATATCTTGCAAGCCTTACAATCCAAAAAACATACATAATAAATATCCACTGTAGAAAAAAAATAAATAAGAGGCAGAGGCAGAGAGAAGTTACTCTTCTAAAACTACAACATGATGTTGGGTACCAGTTCTCTATTAACTCTAATATGATGGTAGAAAAAGTCTCCATTAAAAGCTAGAAATTGTTATCTGGGTATGGTGGCTCACGCTTGTAATCCCAGCACTTTGGGAGGCCGAGGCAGGTGGATCACGAGGTCGGGAGATTGAGACCATCCTGGCTAACACCGCGAAACCCCATCTCTACTAAAAAAAAAAATTACAAAAAATCAGCCGGGCGTGGTGGCGGGTGCCTGTAGTCCCAGCTATTTGGAAGGCTGGGGCAGGAGAATGGTGTGAACCCGGGAACCAGAGCTTGTAGTGAGCCGAGATCATTGTTCCCATTTTCCAGCATTACCAATGATTTTGACGTTTCCTTATTTCACCTTTTAAAAAACACATTTACAAAGTACAGGAGGTTGTTATTTTAATGTATATGTTATTTTACTTCCATATGACGATTATCTAAGATGTTCTAAGTCATCTCTCTGTAGAGTTTATTTTCAGATTCATGTTGATACTTTTCACAATTCTATCCGGGGATTTGATACAAAATATAATTTCTCTAGGTCAGGATTGACTTTGTCCTTGACCCCAGCACGGAAGCTTATTCTTCACTATTACTTTTTATTAAATCAATCATTTCTTCTCAACCTATAGACAAGCCCCATGAGGCACTTATCAAGCTTTTTGGGTGTGTGTCTGAGGAGAGCTTTAAATTTGTGGATCTGCTAAACATTTCAGCTGGCTTTTTTTAAATCTTGAAAACCTGGTATCAGATCAAATACAGACAATAAAGAGAAGCCACCTTGAGGGGGAAAATAAAAAGAATTCTAATTTCTCTTTAATTAATAAAATACACATATTTAGTTGCTTGGAAGAAGGCAGATTATTGAGATCACTGAAATAACAATACCTTGTTTTAGTCTGATGCTAGGAAGTAATTCTCAAAGTTTAACAGTCTTGTCACTAGCACGGGTTGAGTCATTTCTGTAATTGAAGTTTTTATTGACTTATAGACATAATGCTAAATTAAGTCTTTTTGAGTCCTATTGTGTCCAGAATTTGTTGCTTCAGGTGGGTTCCTGGTCTCCCAGACTTCAAGAATGAAACCGCAGACCCTCACCGTGAGTGTACAGTTCTTAAAGATGGTGTGTCCGAAGTTTGTGCCTTCAGATGTTCAGATGTGTCCAGAGTTTCTTCCTTCTGGTGGGTTCATGGTATCGCTGACTTCAGGAGTGAAGCCACAGACCTTCGCAGTGAATGTTGCAGCTCTTAAAGGTGGCGAGTCCAGAGTTTTTTGTTCCTTCTGTTGGGTTCATTGTCTCACTGACTTCAGGAGTGAAGCTGCAGACCTTCTCAGTGAGTGTTACAGCTCACAAAGGTAGTAGGGACCCAAAGAGTGAGCAACAGCAAGATTTATTATGAAGAGCGAAAGAACAAAGCTTCCACAGCATAGAAAGGAACCCGAGTGGGTTGCCTCTGTGGGCTCCCACTGCGAGCTCGGGTGGCCAGCTTTTATTCCCTTATTTGGTCCCACCCATGTCCCGCTGATTGGTCCGGTTTACAGAGTGCTGATTGGTGCATTTACAAACCTTTAGCTAGACAGAGAAGTTCTCCAAGTCCCCATCCGACCTAGGAAGTCCAGCTGGCTTCACCTCTCACTATCACTTCTTATCAGGCAAAACACTGACTGACATATTTAGTACAAGCTACTGTTGTATATAAATCTTACCAGAACTTGAAATATTTTCATTTTAGCATTTATAAACTAAAGTAATTATAATTTTGAGAGTTTTAGTAAGGTATTTTTTTTTTTAAGTACAATTGAAAATCACTGCAGTTGTGGGCTACATTACAAAGTTTTGGTCAGTGATGGACTGCATATACCACAGTGGTCTCATAAGATTATAATGGAGCTAAAACATTATGTCATCTAGTGTCGTCATTGTCGTCATAGCTATCATAACTAACATCTCAGTGCAAGACACATTACTCATGTTTATAGTAATGTTGGTGTAAAGAAACCTACCAGTCTGCCCGTCATATAAAAGTACAGCAAATGAAATTATGTATACTCTATAATACTTGATAATAATAAAAAATGACTGTTACTGATTTATGTATTTACTGTACTAAACATATGATTGTTATTTTAAAGTGTACTCCTTCTACTTATTAAAGAGAAAGTTAACTTTAAATCAGCCTTAGGCAGATCCTTCAGGAGGTATTCCAAAAGAAGGACTTGTTATCACAGGAGATGACAGCTCCATGTGTGTTATTGCCCCGAAGACCTTCCAGTGGTACAAAATGTGCAGGTGGAAGACAGTGATATTGATGATTCTGATCCTGTGTAAGTCTATGCTATTGTGTGTTTTGGTCTCAGTTTTTAGCAAAACCATTTAAAAAGTAAAAATAGAAACAAAAAACCTAAACATAGAAAAAAGTGTATAGAATAAGGATATCGAAAAAAATATTTTTATACAGCTGTGCAATGTGTGTTTTAAACTGTATTGCTACAAAATAGCCAAAAGTTTTTTAAAAATTTGTAAAGTTAAAAAGTTATAGTATTCTAAGGTTAATTTATTATCGAATAAATGTTTTTGATCAACTTAGTGTAGCCTAAGTGTACAGTATTTATAAAGTCTACAGTAGTGTTCAGTAATGTCCTGGGCTTTCACATTCACTCACCACTCACTCACTGACTCACCCAGAGCAACTTCCAGTCCTACAAGTTTTATTCATGGTAAGTGCCCTACATATTGTATTTTTATCGTACCTTTTCTAAGTTTACATGTGTTTAAATACACAAATACTCTTATGTTAGATTTGCTTCAAGTATTCAGTATAGCAATATGCTGGACAGGTGTGTAGCCCAGTAGCAATGGGATATACCATATAGCCTAGGTATGTAGTAGGCTCTCCCATTGAAGCTTGTGAATTACATTCTGTGATATTTGCACAACAGAAATACTACCTAATGACTCATTTCTCAAAACATATCCCTGTCATTAACCAGCACATATAATAAGCAACGCATGCATGCATGTGTATTTGTGGGATGACTGTGACAAAAATAAAATCATTTAAAATAGACAAATAATTGTAAGTTTGCTATTGAAGATTGTGTACAAGCCAGGCGTGGTGGCCCACGCCTGTAATCCCAGCACTTTGGGAGGCTGAGGCGGGCGGATCATGAGTTCAAGAGATTGAGATCATCCTGGCCAACATGGTGAAACCCCATCTCTACTAAAAATACAAAAATTAGCCGGGCGTGGTAGCGGATGCCTGTAGTCCCAGCTACTCAGGGGGCTGAGGCAGCAGAATAGCAGTGAGCCAAAATCTCGCCACTGCACTCCAGCCTGGCAACAGCGTGAGACTCCGTCTTAAATAAAGATTTTTTAGATTTTATTAATTTACTTTTTAAATTAAGAAGATATTTTGTGATATAAATTAATGCCTGTAGCAGTAGCGTTTTCAGATATGAAAAATAGGAGAGTATAGTAGATTTCATTATTGGCCCTAGTTCTTCTGCCCTTCCTGTAAGCCCACCATTGTCATGGCTTCATCATGTGCAAAGTGGACTTCCCTTGATCTTGAACTTAGGCATGTTACTGGCAGTAGCTGGTGAAATGTAAGCACCTGTGACAGTGTGCCAAGTTCAATCCCATGTCTAAAATGGCATCCCATGTTTCTGCTTGCTCTCTTGAACTTCTGACATTGAAATGAGAACACGTGCCTGGGCCAGCCTGCTGGTCCCAGGAGGATGAAAGACATGAGGAGAAGAGCTGCTCTGTTTAATTCCTACTGACTCGCAGTAAAGCTGCTTTGCCCAGGCACCAAGCCCTGCAGATGCCTGGGGATTTTTATACCTTGTGTGGTCTATAGCCAATGACATCCCGTTCAGGAGGAGGAGGATAAAAGCACAGCTTCCTTGCACTAGTTCTTGCCTCTGAGCTCCAGGAGGCATCAGGGAAAGATTGGGACATTGCTTGCAATAGCATTGCTTTGGTTTCTTCCTCTTCCCTTCCTGCTTTGCTTAATCCCTCACTGGTCACTGATCTCCATTAGTTCCTGGTTTGCTTAAACCCTCACTGGTCACTGGTCGCCACTGGGATCACTTGTAGACGAAAGCACATCTCAGGACCTGCTTTCGGGAAATCCAACCTAAGACAGAAAACATTTGAATACATATTTAATTAATCTAAAATCTAATTGCCCTATCAATCTAGTACATTGCTTCATATTTAAGTTGTTATATTTTCTATCTTTTATTATGTATCTCTTTTATTCAATTTTACTTCTATGCACCTTTATTCCATGCACCAGAATCTCACTGAAGTAATACCTGCTCTCAGCATACACATTGCATATGAAATGGAGCCCCTGTCCACAAAGAAAATATTTGACGGATTTGCTTATACATTTTAGTAGTCTTGGCTGGAACACTGGGACTTTTCTACCAAGCATTGATTGTCCTACTGTGTTTCTAAGTAGAAGCTTGATCCTGCAAAGTTAAGTCTAATCTTTTCTCGATTGTAGACAAAAAAGATAAACAATAAGAATGTCAACGCAAAAGAAAGACTGTTTTAGTATTTTAGTTAGAACATCTTAAATGTTTATTCATTTATATATTGCTTAATTTAATAAATATGTATAAAGAGATTGCCATTTTCTAGGCACTATTCTTACCGATGAAGATTAAACAGGATTAAACAAATATCCCATTCATTTGGGGTAGTGACAGTGGGGTGAGACAGAAAGTAAACAAATAATGATAAAAATGTCAATGAAAAGTTCTATGAAAGAAATCCTCAGCAAATTAACACAGGAACTGAAAACCAAATACTGCGTGTTCACACTTACTTGTGGGAGCTGAACAATGAGAACGCATGGATACAGGGAGGGGAACAACACACACTGGGGCCTGTCGATGGGGGTGCGGGGAGAGAGAGCATTGGGATAAATAGCTAATGCATGGTGGGCTTAATACCTAGGTGATGGGTTGATAGGTGCAGAAAACCGTGATGGCACATGTTTACCTATGTAACGAACTGCAAGTCCTGCACATGTATCCTAGAACTTAAAATAAAATTAAAAAACAAATAATTGGCCAGGCATGGTGGCTCACGCCTATAATCCCAGTATTTTGGGAGGCCCAGGTGGGCGGGTCACCTGAGGACATGAGTTCAAGACCAATCTGGCAAACACTGTGAAAATTCCTCTCTACAGAAATACAAAAATTAGCCGGGCATGATGGTGGGTGTCTGTAATCCCAGCTGCTCAGTAGGCTGCTATGGGAGAACTGCTTGAACCTGGGAGGCAGAGGTTGCAGTAAGCCAAGATCATACAATTGCACTCCAGCCTGGATGACAGAGTGAAACTCTGTCTCAAAAAAATGTTTAAATAATGTAGAATAAAATTAAAAAGATTACCCAGCACTTTGAGAGGCCAAGGCAGGCGGATCATAAGGTCAGATCGAGACCACCCTGGCTAACATGGTGAAATCCCGTCTCTACTAAAAAAATAAAAAATAAAAAAATAAGCCACGTGTGGTGGCGTGCACCTGTAGTTTCAGCAACTCAGGAGGTTGAGGCAGGAGAATAGCTTGAACCATGGAGGTGGAGGTTGCAGTGAGCCGAGATTGCACCACTGCACTCCAGCCTGGGCGACAGAGTGAGACTCTGTCTCAAAATACTACTACTACTACTACTACAACTACTACTACTACTACTACTACTAATAATAAATTTAAAATATCAGCAAAAAAACAAAAAAGAAATACAACATAAGAAGTGAATATCAAGTGGTGGTAGGAGTTACCACTTTCCCTCTGCAGATGACACTGGGACAGAGACCTGAAAAATAATATATAGGAAAGGAAGAAACTTCAAGAACACTTGTGGAAGAATGGTCCAAGCAGAGGGAAAGTCCCAAGAAGGAAGCCTGCCTGTTGTGTGTTTATGGGGACACAAAATAGACCAATGGGACTGAAACACAGTAGAGAGAGAAAGAGTGGTCGGATCTGGGAACAAAGACCTAACCAGAGAACAGATATTTCAGGGCCTTGCATGTCATGGTAAAATCTTTGAATTGTCTTTGAAGTGTGATGTAAGTCCATCAAAAAGGTTTTAAACAGCTTCAAAAGGCTTACGCTGGTAGTAAGAGGCGCATAGGCTCTAAGCTGGCAAGAGAGCCAGTGTGGTGAGCAGACATTGCTGTTCATCAAGACACTTATCATGCTCTCTGAGCACTAAAATCTTACACAAATAGAAGCTTTCCATAGATATGACTCCTCTTTGAGTTTATTTTTCACTCTGCTTTCTAGACCCTGTTTTACGTTTCACTTTTTTAGATAGGAGCGAACTTCACAATTTTCCCCCACTAGTCCCACAAATGAACCACTTTTCTGATAACTATGAAAAAGAAAGATGTTCAGGTCTATAAAGTATTTTCTTGGATTAATTTAGAGAAGGGTTTCTCAATATCAGCAGTGTTAACGTTTGGGGCCAGATAATTCTTGGTTGTTGGGGCCTGTCCTGTGATTGTAGGATTTTTTTTTTTTTTTATACTTTAAGTTCTAGGGTACATGTGCACAATGTGCAGGTTTGTTACATATGTATACATGTGCCATTTTGGTGTGCTGCACCCACCCATTAACTCATCATTTACATTAGGTACATCTCCTAATGCTATCCCTCCCCGCTCCTCCCTCCCCACAATAGGACCTGGTGTGTGATGTTCCCCTTCCTGTGTCCAAGTGATCTCATTGTAGGATGTTTAGCAGCATCCCTGATCTCTACCCACTGGATGCCAGTAGGACCCCTACAATTAACACAGTTGTGACAAACCAATTTGTCTCAGATGCTGCCAAATGCTCCCTGAAGTGGCAAGATCCCTTGACTGAGAACCACTGGTTTAGATATTTTGCAAAGAAAGACAGTTTTATTTCAAATATACTAGCCAAAGTATTAGTTAATATTTTACATAATTGATATTTAAGTGTCAAGTAAACTTTTTTCTTTTATTTTAAGAGCCTAAAAATTTTTGAAACTTTACATTACATTTACCTATTCTTTTACCCTACCTGTTATCAAATCTCCATAACCCATGCTTATTCAATTAGTACTGCTAATTCTGCACATTGGGATGGAGAAAACATAAGATTCCCTCAGACATAGTGGCTTGTTAATAGGAGTTCCTGTTTAGGTCATATAATTCTTGGTTGATGAGATGGTTATTTTTACAGAAAGTTTAATAGATTTCCTTAAAAAGAAGTTTTATTGTTAATTTTTATAACTACTTTGTGTGAAGCAAATAGGGACTAATTTCTAATTGTATTTAATGTTTTCTCACACTCTTGTTATCTGAATTTCCACTGGTTTTAAAGTAGACTCAGTGGGGCATGGTGACTCATGCCTATAATCCCAGCACTTTGAGAGTATGAGGTGGGTAGACTGCCTGAGCTCAGGATTTCAAGGCCAGCCTGGGCAACATGGTGAAACCCCATCTCTACCAAAAATGCAAAAATTAGTTGGGCATGGTGGCACACACCTGTAGTCTCAGCTACTCGGGAGGCTGAGGTGGGAGGATGACTAGAGCCTAGGAATTTGTGGCTGCAGTGACCTGAGATCAGGCCACTGCACTCCAACCTGAGTGACAGAATGAGACCTTTTCTCTGCCCCCAAATTATAAATAAATACATAAAATAGCTCTATAAATTAAGCTAAAATTAATTGACATACATTGATATGATTTGTATCTGTGTTTCCACCAAATCTTATGTTAAGATGTAATCCCCAGTACTGGAGGTAGGGCCAAATGGGAAATGATTGTATCATAGCGGTGGTCCTTCACGAGTGGTTTAACACCATCTCCTGGTGCTGTTCTTGCGATAGTGAGTGAGGGAGTTCTTGCAATATCTTGTTGTTTAAAAAGCATGCAGCACCTTCCCCCTTGCTCTCTCTTGGTGCTGCTTACGCCTTGTAAGACACCTGCTCCTGCTTTGCCTTCTGTCATGAGTAAAAGCTCCCTGAGGCCTCCCCAGAAGCAGACACTATCATGCTTCCTGTATAGCTTGTGGAACCATAAACCATTTCAACATCTTTTTTTTTTTTTTTAATAAATTACCCAGTATCAGGTTTTTCTTTTCTCTTCTTTTATTTTCTCTTCTTTTCTTGTTTCTTTCTTTTCTTTTCTTTTCTTTTTTTTTTTTCTGAGGTGAAATCTCAGTCTGTTGCCTAGGCTGGAGTGCAGTGGCACCATCTTGGCTCACTACAACCTCCGCCTCCTGGGTTCAAGCAATTCTCCTGCCTCAGCCTCCCGCATAGCTGGTATTACAGACACACACCATCACACCTGGCTAATATTTGTATTTTTAGTAGAGATGAGGTTTCGCCATGTTAGTCAGGCTGGTCTTGAATTCCTGACCTCAGGTGATCTACCCACCTTGGCCTCCCAAAGTGCTGGGATTACAGGCATGAGCCACTGCGCCAACCCTGATATTTCTTTATAGCAGTGTGAGAATGAAATAATAAAACATTTATTGAACAGTCAGGTACTGAATCATGTTTTGACACATTATATCCTAGGAACACGAGACTGATCATTCTACATTCTAGACGTCAACATTCAAATGTGAATTCGATGTGAATGGTGGTTGTACAACATGACTGGGGTACAAAATAAATAATACAATTTAGATATTGTCCTCCATAAGCTTACACTGAAGTTTGAAGAAGAATGATCTCAAAGGATATAGAAAAGAAAATCTCAATAACTCATGTTCTAGGGTTATTTTGTTTTATTTATTTATTTTTTTTTGAGAAGGCGTCTCATTCTGTCACCCAGGCTGGAGTGCAGTGGCACGATCTCGGCTCACTGCAACCTCCGCCTCCCAGGTTCACGCCATTCTCCTGCCTCAGCCTCCCGAGTAGCTGGGACTATAAGCACCTGCCACCACGCCCAGTTAATTTTTTATATTTTTAGTACAGACGTGGTTTCACTGTGTTAGCCAGGATGGTCTCGATCTCCTGACCTCGTGATCCGCACGCTTCAGCCTCCCAAAGTGCTAGGATCACAGGCATGAGCCACCGCGCCTGGCCCTCATGTTCTAGGGTTATAATTGAGAGACAGTATATACTAAAACCCCAGTATTTTCTATAGGATATAGGAAAAAACAAAAATACTTTATTTTCCTATTCTCCTGTCTTACACAGTCACTTAACACTTCCAGTACCAGGTGTGTGGAAGTTTTATTCCTATTCACCAACCAAACAATTCTCCAGCAGACACCAGCTGGTGTCCTCTAATTTTATTTATTTGTTTATTTATTTAGTTAGTTAGTTAGTTAGTTGGTTTTGAGATGGAGTCTCGCTCTTGTTGCCCAGGCTGGAGTGCAATGGCGTGGTCTCAGATCACCATAACTTCCACCTCCTGGGTTCAACCGGTTCTCCTGCCTCAGGCTCCCCAGTAGCTGGGATTACAGGCATGCACCACCACGCCCAGCTAATTTTGTATTTTTAGTAGAGACGGGGTTTCTCCATGTTGGTCAAGCTGGTCTCAAACTTCTGACCTCAGGTGATCCACCCACCTCAGCCTCCCAAAGTACTGGGATTACAGGCATGAGCCAGGGCGCCCAGCTGATGTCCTCTAATTTAACTCAATTCTGACACCATCTACCTGGAGATAGTGTTAGATTCCACAGTTAGGAGGCTCAGACCCACAAGACTGCTCTCCCCTTCAGATGCCAGCCCCAAGTACAGGTGGCAATGAATCAAGATTCCCACAACCCCTAATTTGAATTTGATTAATTTGATAGAGTGACTTACAGAACTCAGGGAAACCCTTCACTTTTGTTTACTAGCCTATTATAAAGGAGATGAACAGTCAGATGAAGGGAGAAATGAGGGGAGGTATAAGGAAAGGGGTATAAAGCTTCCATGTCCTTTGATGCACCACCTCCCAGGAACCTTCATGTGTTCCCCTATCCAGAAACTCCCTGAATTCGGTCCTTTAGGGTTTTTATGGAAGTTTCAATATGTAGTCATGATTGATTAAATCACTGCCACTGGTGATCAACTTTACCTTCAGCACCTCTACCCTCCCTAGAGGTTGGGAGTGGGGCTTAAGGTCCCAACCTTCTAATAGTGCCTTGATCTTTCTGATGGCCACTCATCTTAGCATGCAAAGTACACTCATCGCTGGGGAGATTACAAGGATTTTAGGAGCTGTACGTCAGAAAACAGACAAAGACCAAATAGACATTTCACAATATCACCTTTGCCCAGCTGACATTTTTGTCTTTCACGGAAGATAAATCTATATTCTATGCTGGCTTAGGAATTATGGAACGTGTAAAACTTGAGCTGAACTCTGAAGGATGGGTAGAGAATGAGGGAAGTCATGAGCAAAATAACCACAGACGTGGAGCAAGGGCAAGGTTTGGTTTATGAATAGTCTAGAGCCGGTGGGGTAGTAGGAATCTAAAATGTACCTCACTGATAGTCCTGTGTGTAGGTGGCTTAAGCAAGGATGCTCTGTGTGTGTGTGTGTGTGTGTGTATTGTAATAACCATTGAAAGGTTTGGATAACATAAATTTACTTGAAAATTCCAAAATCAGAGATAGTATTGTTTTTCATAGAAGTACCTCCTACCACCAGAAGGTTAAGATGCATATATTAACATACCTATTAGCGTTATTATCACACCTCCTTGGGGTGTTTTATCATGTTTGCTTGAATTACCAGAAGTCAGGGACTCTTGGTAGGCTGGGTTGGGACCTTCTAGATAGAGCAAAAGATGTGAAAAGGGAAGGTAAATGTGGAAGGGTGATTCCCTGGAAGCCTTGAGCCAGGAGGAAGCAGAATAAGGACACAACAACTAGAGGAAGAAAGGATCCTGGAACTGAAGAGTAGAGAGCCACATCTACACTTGCCAACAAGCATTTTCAGAACAACATATTTTCAGTTTTACAGGGATTGATGAATTGGAAAAAATGTTCTTATAATAAATGCAAGAGGAATAAGGAAAAAAAAAGAGTAATGAGTACATAGCATTAACTATTTGAATTTCCAAAATGGGATCCACTTCCTGCTGTACTGACAAATGTAAAATAAGGGCAGATGCTGAGGTGAAGAAACATTCTACTTAGAAAATATTCAAATTACTCTTAGAGTTTATTCATAAAAAATGCCTAAGCCTATTAAATTGGCTTCAACTCTTTAACACTTTCCAGTGTTCATAAAGATGTTGAATTTTGTGATTGTGAGCACTGATATTAAAACATTAAAATTTAGGGGCCAATACTATTATCTTAATTTGAGCTGCTATAAGATAAATATTATAGGCTGAGTGACTCAAACCACAAAAATTAATTTCTCACAGTTCTCACCACAGGGAAGAGGGCCCTGGTGTGGGCCCTCTTTCTGATTTGCAGAGAAATGCCTCTTTTTGTGTCTTCACATGATAGAGAACTCTGGTCTTTCATCTCCTTAAAAGGGCACAAATCCCATCACGGGGCTTCACCTTAACTACCTAATGTAACCTTAATTACTTCCCAAAAGTTTTACCTCCAAATACTACCTCATTAGGAAATAGGATTTCACCATATACATTTTAGGGGCATAGAAACATTCAGTCCATAGCAATTATGATGCTTATTCCCATTTTCAATATATTTCTAAATTTGATTTTGCTAAATTTTTAAATCAATGCCTCAGGTACTTATTTATTGCTGATCTACAAATGTTCAAATTATGGCATAATTTTTATTGGTTTTATGTTTTAATTAGATTGAAATAAAATGTCATTTTAATTGTCTTTAGGTATTATATTACAGTTACTAAAATTTGAACTCTAAATTTTATTAGCTAAATAGAGAAATTCATTTCAAGGAAAATAAGTCCTATAAATATAGTTCAACAGGGTACACTTACATAATCAAAATATCTTGAGGAAGAGCTATTGATTATTTGAATCTAGGATCGATCAAATATGGCATATTATTTGCTTTCAAATGTTTGTGTTTGCATCTAATTTCACTAATTTTTAATAGGATTGACTTTCAACAAAGACTTCCAGTCAAAAATTGTCCTGAGGCCAGGTGAGGTGGCTCACGCCTGTAATCCCAGCACTTTGGGAGGCCGAGGCAGGGGGATCACGAAGTCAGGAGATCAAGACAATCCTGACCAATCCGATGAAACCCCATCTCTACTAAAATACAAAACATTAGCTGAGCATGGTGGTGTGTGCCTGTAGCCCCAGGTACTCGGGAGGCTGAGGCAGGTGAATTCCTTGAACCCAAGAGGGGGAGGTTGCAGTGAGCTGAGATGATGCCACTGAACTCCTGCCTGGTGACAGAGCAAGATTCTGTCTCAAAAAAAAAAAAAAAAAAAAAAGAAAAGAAAATCATCCTGAATGCATTTGATATAAATCAAGTCTGCCAATCTTAACTGGAGATAAATTGTTCCAATATAAATGAGAAAGAAATATATTTCAGATAATAACTAAGCCATTTCTAATTGACGAAAAGATGTTGAGTTAACAGGTAATAAAAAACACTACAACCACTCTAAAGCAGATGCAATTTCCCAATGGCTAATGCTGAACACAGAAGTTTTCTCCCATTTTATGTGTAAATATGAAGTTTCTGCTACAAATTAATCACATTTAATATCAAACTGCTTAAGTTACTTGCTTAAGCTACTTGCATTGTTTTAAATCTAACAACCAGTAAAGGACTTAGGCAAATATCATTATTTCCAAAGTTTTACCAATGTACCAATGTATGAAGAGCGTGGCTATAGATCATTCCACATTTGTAGCATATTTTATGTAACTCTTCTCTTTCCAGATTTGACATTTTCATTGATTAAATTTGTTAAGCACCACTTTTGTTTATTTTTTAGCCGTTACCTATGGTAAAAAGATAAATTGTGGCACAATAAAATTGTTGACTTTATATGAGCAAACAACAATTATTAAATCAGGCAGCTCCAAAGCAAAAGGAGTTTGGTATCAAAGTAATACAAAGGAATACAAAGGAATACAAAGGGGAGGTTTTTATAGGACAGATGCAGAAGCAAACAAAGAAAATACAGATGTACCTTTTTAAGTTACTGTTTATTATGCTTTGCATTACTGCATTTTTTAATACAAATTAAAGGTTTGTGGTAATCCTGCATCGAGCAAGCTTATCAGCACCATTTTTCCAATATTATATTCTCACTTTGTGATTCTGTGTCACATTTTTGTAATTATTGTAACATTTCAAACTTTTTTCATTATTATATCTGTTATGGTGATCTATGATCAGTGATCTTTGACATTACTATTGTAATTGTTTTAGGACACTGTGAAGCATGCCCATATCATACAGTGAACTTAACAAATGCTATATGTGTTCTGACTGCTCCACTAACCAGATGTTTACTCATCTCTCTCCCTCTCCTCAGGTCTCCCTATTCCCTGAGACATAAAATATTGAATTTAGTCCAATTGATAACCCTACAATGGCCTCTAAGTGTTCAAGTAAAAGGAAGAGTTGTACATCTCCCACTTTACATCAAAAGCTAGAAATGATTAAGCTTAGTGAAGAAGGCATGTTAAAAGCCAAGACAGGTCAAAAGCTAAGCCTCTTGCACCGATTAGCCAATTTTTGAGAACAATGGAAAACTTCTTGAAGGAGACTAAAAGCTCCACTCCAGTGAACATACAAATGATAAAAAAGTGAAACAGACTTACTGCTGATACACAGAAGTTTGAGTGCTCTGGAGAAGATCAAACCAGCCATAACATTCCCTTAAGTCAAAGCCTAATGCAGAGAAAGCCCTAACTCTCTTTAAGTTTATGAAGGCTGAGAGAGGTAAGAAAGCTGCAGAAGAAAAGTTGTGGAAGCTAGCAGAGATTGGTTCATGAGGTTTCAGGAAGCAAATTGTCTCCATAACATAAAAGAGCAAGGTGAAACAGTCATTGAGTCATTGCTGATGTAGAAGCTGCAACAAGTTATCCAGAAAATCTCACTAAGATAATTGATGAGGGTATCTATAATAAACCACAACGTTTCAATGTAGATAACACATCCTTCTATTGAAAGAAAATACCATCTAGGACTTTCATAGTTAGAGAAGAGAACTCCATGCCTGGCTTCAAAGCTTCAAACTTCAAAGGTCAGGCTGACTCTCCTGTTGGGGGCTGCTGTAGCTGGTGACTTGAAGTTGCAGCCATTGTTCAAAAAATCCTAGGGTCCTTAAAATTATGCAAAATCTATTTGGTTTGTGGTCTATTTGATTGGTTCAAAGGTAATTACAGTTTTTTGTCATTAAAAGCAATGGCAAAACCTTAATTAATTTTGCACCAACTGAATATCTAACCGCAAAGCTTGGGTGACAGCAAGGTTTACTGAATATTTTCAGCCCACTGTTGAGACTTACTGTTCAGAAAAAAAAAAAAAAAAATCCTTTCAAAATATTGTGGCTTACTGACCATGAACCTGGTCACCCAAGAGCTTTGATGGAGATGTTTAAGGAGATTAATGTGTTTATTTTTAGTGTCTGTTAATACAGCATCT
This sequence comes from Macaca mulatta, assembly GCF_049350105.2. Lineage (NCBI taxonomy): Eukaryota > Metazoa > Chordata > Mammalia > Primates > Cercopithecidae > Macaca > Macaca mulatta. Next base: position 46,369,706 of record NC_133411.1, read on the forward strand.
GTTCTCCAGCCCATGGATCGATGAGTAACTTTGAATTTCAAGATTTGTTATTTAAGAAATACATTTCACTCCTTGTCTCTCTCTGTCTCTCTGTCCCACTCTAAAAAATATATGAAAGAAGGAAGGAAGGAAGGAAGGAAGGAAGGAAGGAAGGAAGGAAGGAAGGAAGGAAGGAAGCTAGGAAGGAAGGGAGGGAGGGAGGGAGCTAGGGAGGGAGGGAGAGAGGGAGGGAAATACATTTCATAAAGTTATAGCTTCCATATAAAGAGATTCCTCTGATGAATCTATGCAAAGTAAATTGAAAACCTTCTGGAAAAAATCATATTTGTAGATCCAATTATGAACAATTGTGATTCCTCAGAGGTCAAAATGTCAACATTAATTGGAGTTTAGAAGAAGTTGATTTAAACCTTTATAGATGACTTTGTGAAGTTCAAGTCACTGAAGATGGGGAGGAAATACTAAGAAAACCAGAACTAGCCTGAAGATGTGACTGAATTTGCAGCAATCTCAAGATAAAACTTTAATGGATGAGTTGTTTCTTATGGATAAGTGAAAAAAAGGAATCTATTCCTGGTGAAGATTATGTGAACATAGTTGAAATGACAAGAAAGGATTTAGAATAGTAAATAAACTTAGTTGATAATGCAGTGGGAGAGTTTGAGAAGACTGACTTTGGAAGATATTCTATTGTGGGCAAAATACTATCAAACATAGCATGCTACAGAAAACTCTTTCAGGAAAGGAACTTCATTATTGTCATATTTTAAGAAATTGCCACAGCCACCCCAACCTTCAGCAACCACTACCCTGAATAGTCAGCAGCCATCAACGTCAAGGCAAAACTCTCCATTGGCAAAAAGATGAGGACTTGCCAAAGGTTCAGATGATTCTTAGAGTTTTTTCAGCAATAAGGTGCTTTTTAGCTAAGTTATGTGCAATTTTTTACACATAATGCTATTCACACAATAGATTATAGCATAGTGTAAACATAACATTTATATGCATTGGGAGACCACAAAGTTTGTGTGACTCACATATTGCAATATTCATTTTATTGCAGTGGTCTGGAACTAAACCTGCAATAAATCCAAGGTATGCCTGTATTTGACTGGTTACAGTTATACAGTTGCCATATTTAGTCTACCTAGTTGGAAAGTTTCCAGTTAAATAGTTACACCTTTTTTTGGCTCCTTCTAATTGATTGAACTTAGGTTCTCTTTTTATTTGATATTGGCATTTAGAAGAAATAGCTAAAGTTAAGTTTTGCTTATGTTGGCAAATCAAGAAAGATTTAGGTCACTTATGAGGCCTAACTTGCTTTTTCTGCTCAGGAATTCTTCAGCTAGCTCTTCATTCTAATTTACTTTAAAAATTCCCCTCTTTTGGTCATTCTTTCAGCAAACCGAGAGTGTGTCTGAACAGTGTAGCATTACTCTCAGTTACCATTATTTATGTAGTCACTGGAACAAAGATTGAAGGAAATGTTGTCATCATCAATAATTGCATTGCCATGTAAGATCACCTTGTCTCTGTTTTTCAAGGTTGCATAGTCATTGTGGCTTGAGTGGTACAGTTATTGAGATCTTTAGGTTGTTGAGTTCTTCAAGTCATGTAATCTTGATGGCAATCATTTGACATGAGTGGCTGCTGAAAAGCGTTTAATACTCTTGAGCAGATACTATGCAGTAGGAAAGTGAATACCGTGAGTATAAGGAGAATAATAGTCAAGGATTTCAAAAGACCACACAGCAGCAATTCCTGGGAGCCATGATTTAACTGACTAAATACATTAATAAAGGACATAACACATGTCTGATGAAACACTTACATTTGTTTCTAAAGATAATTTAAATTTGGGGCAATAATTTCTGATTATTAACGTAGAAACATTTTTATATGCATAAGTGTAAGCTCCTCCTTGTCAAGTTGTTAAGTTATCCATAAGTTTTATATTTTGGAGTACTACTGAGGCTAAATTGTTCATTTCAGATTTTATTGCTCATGGAAAATTCAAGCTGTCATTCTATAAAAAAACAAAAGAAAAACAAGTTAATAGTTGGGCCACATTATTATCTTAGTTTTTGAGTTCAGAGGGTTGCTAGTCAAGATTTCTAATTTGAGTTTGCAGCATATTTAGATGACAGAATGAGGATGGCAGTTGCAATCTGATGAGCCAGCTTGAATATCTCTGATTATATCATCAGCAATTTTGATGAACTCTTTGAGTGACCCACATTGCAGAAGGCATGAAAGTTGTTCATACATGACCTGTTTTAACTTTTCTGAAGTTTCTATCAAGTCATTTAATTTCTGCTTGCTGGGCTTGGGAAAGGGGTAATTTTAGTTTTTACTGAAACTAGAAAAATTTAGGAAGCAATCCAATTTGTGAGTGGATAACAAACCTCTAAGATAATAAAGAGGACTAGAATTTTATAATGGTGTGCTGTAGTTTTCCATTAAAATACACTCCTTTTTATAATCACCCATTTTTTTAACAAAAATATTCACCAAATTTACCCCAAATAAAACTTATCTTTTTAAAAAAGCTTAAGCTCATTGAACTTGACCTGATTATTTGTATAAGTGCCACAATACTGATTCTATGCGTATTTTAAAATATGACATTTAAGTTGTAGGTTTGGTAATAGCCAATGGGCCTTACAGACTTTGTATAAGTCAATCTTAGTTGGTTGTTTGGTTTTTTTAAATGATTTGGTAATAAGGAATCTCAGGTTAAAACTTCTAAAACCTCTCTAGGCTAAAAGTCAAGTCAAGGACTTGTCCAATTTTGTCCTGTTATGAGAACAACAGATTCTTATTGAATGTATGCAAATACTCACATTGCCATGAAAATAAGACTAGTTAGTAAGAGTGTCCAAATTACAGACTGATCAGGTAGACAGAAAAACACAAATGTTTTTGTTTGCAGAAGTACATTTTGTCAAACCACTGTAAGTTATAGACAGCTTAAGAGAACCAAGAAAAAGAATTACTTAAATCTGAAAAATAAGACATTAAAGAACTAGCAATATTTTAAAGATATGTCATAAAAGACATAATTATTCTCATCAGTTAATTTAGCCCCATGTAATTAATTATCATTTTGTTTGATATTGAGTTAGCAGTTTTTGCATCCATCAGTTTTCCAATTGAGTTCTGGAAATCCTTACTCAGTCCAAAAGTACAGTCTTAAAGTTATCAGAAACCTGTACCTGTGAGTCTTTTTAATGAAGTCCTTGTAATTTTGTACCATAGCTGCTTGTAAAAGGTTTCATGAAAGCGTCAAAGTTAAATAACTGTCTGTGGATGACAAAAGACTTAAAATGACCATGATCAAAGAACTGATGAGAGCTCATTATAATGCAACTGACAAGGAAATTTGGTTGTTTTTGTGACACGCAACATTTTGAGATGATAACTAGAAATAAGACTATCATACTAGAACATATCAGATTTCTAGAAATTTCATATACTTATTGGAACATTTACATTACTGAATATCTATATTATATTAGGTATATAGGTATATATTAGGTATATAAGGTATATATAGGTATATATTAGGGGTGTGTGTGTGTATATTTATATATATAGTAACCTAAGAAGGCTAAACATCACTTGTATTTGACAATGCTTCCCATGTAATTTAACATATCAAGTAAGCCTAATTAGTTTAATGAGTCTCTTATGAAAAGAGAGGACAAATCTTTTGAGATATTCTAGGCAGATTATTTGACAGATGAACCAAAACTACTTTTTTATAATCTCTTAGTAAAACCAACCTGTTATCCAAGAAAGCATTATCCTTTTTAACACAGAGGAAACAAAAATTTAACTTTTTATCAGAACATTATTGAACTAATTTATCTAACCTTAGAAGTTTGACCACACATAAATGTTTTTCACAGACTGCCTACAACTTTCTATATCTGTTTGGTTTTTGTCTTACTCTTTCACTCCTTTTTTCTTCTATAATAGTCATCTTACTTTAAGACAAATTTACTCTTTTTTCCTTTAGTGAAAATACATGCCTTACATACTTTGCCTTATTAAAAACATCCTATTTTCTTTGTACACTTTTTGCATACATTGTTTTCACTCATCCTTAGTACTTCTAGTAGTTTTAATTACATATAACATTTAGTGTTCTTAACCCCTAGTAACCTTCATATCTAGTGAAAACTGGTAAATGCATAATTTCATAACTTTTAAAATATATACTTCCTCACAGTATGCATATTTCTTATGTAACATAGGACACGCTTACCAGCAGACCCAAATATCTCTAATTCCTCTTTAAGAAGCAGCCAAAAATAGATAAGCTCAAACTTATGTTCAACAATTAATGTATAAGTAGATTATCTTATTTGGAAATGATCTAGATATTTAATGAATATCTATCATTTAATTTAACTTACATGAGAGCAAATACATGAGGAATGGAACACAAAACTGAGACCTTTTTTATAGTAGAATGGATCAAGGTAAGATTTTAGGCTTACAATGAGGGACACTTGCAAGCCAAAGCACAGCAGGGAGGTCTCTAAGTGGGGAAAGATGCTCTAGGCCAAATCACACTTATTTCCCAATTTTGTTTAAGGTAAACTTGGAGTACTGTAAATAGAGAGAATCTGTGAGCTACTGTATTGACTCTTTAAACATTATTAAGGATCAGGTTACATAACTCCTGGTTAATTAAAGTTTGTGGGAGTTTTTCTCCTGTCTGCATATTTGGTAAAAGTAACTTGATCCCCTGAAGATCTCTAGTGACTATTCAATTCTCTGTTTTGATTTGTTAATAAAAGTTTTACTTACATAACTCTTTCTCATTTATTAAATATATTTTCTTCCTGCTCTGTTTTTAGCTCCAAATATAGTGATGATCAGATATTTTTTCTGTTGAACATGTTTCCTAGTTGGTAATGGATTAATATCAGATTGTAAGAGACAGAACTCTTAACTTTCTTCATCCTGGAATATTTCACTACATTAATACCTTTCAATAAAGTGATTTTTTTTTTTACCAATATGGTCAAAGAATAATCAAATATTCTATAAGTAGTAGTTTTCTAAATATTCTTTTTAGAAGAATGACATCTGGCTAGCTGCTACTTCATTGAAAAGACAAGATATAAATGTATTGGTATACTCTCTAAAGGCTCCTTCAGGTACCTATTAATATCAGATTGATTACTAGAATATTCTAGTTCTGGCAAAATCTTAGCAATAGTAGTGACTCAATGTGGCAATACATTAGAAAAGAATACATGCTTTATAACTTTATAAAGATACTGATACCTGGGCCTTCCCCCAGACAAATTAAATTAGATTCTACGGAAATGCAGGCTGGAAATCTCTGTTTTTTAAAAACCTTACCACCAAATAATTATATGTTAAATATTCTATCACATATAAATTTGTTAAAAAAATTATTCACAGTAGTCGACAACTACAAGAAACTCTAAGTGTATGTTTCTAAAATCCAGACAGTCTTGAGCCTTGAACTTGAAAATAACTTCCATAATTAAAATATCTAAATGTTGGAAATAGAATATGAATACTTATGTGTAAGATATGAATTAAATTCATATCTCAAATTTATGTCTAAATTTGAAAACTTTGAAAATCTTCTAAGAAATTAATTTGCCACCTAATAAAATAGACATTTTGGAGGTTTTTCAAGTTGAATTTCAAAAGGTGATTTATTAGGAAATTTCATTGTAATTGTTAGCTTTAATTTCTCTTATCACATTGAAATGACTTTCAAACTCTCTGCTTATCACATTGAAATGACTTTCAAACTCTCTCTATGGTCATTTAGACCATATTTTTCCTTTTTTCACCTGTCCTTCTCTTCTTACCTAATTGTTTTTTTCACACTTAAATGGGAAAGTAATATTTGAAGTTGGTATTGTAGTATATCATCGTGTAGAAGGCATTTTCAATATAAAATTCAATTAGTTTAATCAAACATTTACTGAACATTATAGGCTCTTTACTAGCATCAAGGAAGTCCAAAGGGCTTCCTTCCTTCCTGTTTTACTTTATATGTGATAATTTACTTTGAAATGTTTTACTATAAACATTGTGGCACAAGTGTGTGTTTTGAGTGGGGATGGAGATAAGTTTATCCTTTAAGGACAGTCATTTAGTATTTGAAATACTGTAGTCAAGATTGAAAATTCTAGAAGCATTTAAAGGAAAGTATTAAAGTTGATACCAAAGGTTTATTAATTAACATAACACATGTTAGAAAAGAAAATTTTTGAAAAAAAATGAGTGTTTAAGACATTTAATTGGACAACCAGTTTATGCAGGTGCCACCTTTAGAATAAATAAGGTTTATAAGTCAGTCAAGTTCTAGAACTTTTGGAGGACTCTTGCCTCACTCAGATAAAAGGATGCACACTAGAGAATATTTTGACTCCTGCCTCATAGTGAATAGTTAGTTGAAGCAAGGTGCTTGTCTGAGTATCTGAGGACAGAGTGGAATTTTCCAGACCTTCTTGAACTGGACTGTATGTATTTGTATTTTATTTTATTTCATTTCATTTCATGTTGCATACTTGCTAATACAAGTTTGTATCTCAATAGTATTTTTTTAACCCTTGCTTGCATTTGCAATATCACTTGGGAAGCAGTTTATGGATAAAGGCTATCTACATATGGCCAGAATATATGCCTCCTTATCAAAAGAGCTCTTTACTTCCTGATTGTCCAATTTGGCCTAGGTCAGTTCACAACACTTTCTTTTTTTCCTTCCTGCTTTCCTCATTATATCTTTTCTTTTTTTTTCATCTCTTTTCCTCTCCATTTTCAATATTCATTTATTGAAGTTTTACTATCTTCCCAGCATTGTGTAAGGAATTAAGTAAAACTTTACTATTTTATATTTTCTCCCAGTACAGAAAACAAAAATCTTTCTTGCATAGACTCAAAGTTCACCACAGTTAAGAAAGTTGTGCCTCTTTGCCATTGTTTCTTTAGCAACAAATCTGAAACCCCTATAGCTACTCTTATGACTCCCCAGCCTAACACCAGGTAGTTTTCTCTCATTTTGGTTGTGACCTCTACGTTATGACTGAAAACTAAAAATAAAAGTAATGGTAAAACCCATGATGACTTTTGCACCAAGCTATAGATGATTAATAGATAATGTAAGCATCTAACGGTTTGAGAGTTTTAGGCTGCCATCTGCCATGTTAATGTTTTCAGAGTGAAATGATCACACCAGGATTTATATAGCAAAAGGACTACCTTTTAGAAAGGCAGGTCAATGGGTGAGGTTAATTTGGAATGAGTTGACAAGAATAATATTGAGACAAGGTAGGCAAGCTGTAGGAATTAGCAACCATGGATTTACAATAGAAGGACCATCAGAGTCCAGAGGACACAAGCTGAGAAACATATGAGGTGACAATGAGGTGAAAAGTCAAGTCAAAGATTCTGGTTAATAGGAGAGTGAGCTCTACTCCAGGGCCTGCAGGCTTACCACAGAGCACTTGAGCCCACTGCTGAGTGCTAGTTAGCTATCTCTTCACAGGAAATTTTCTATGCCTTTTTCTGTTTACAAGGATGATGGCTGACTGGGACTATTACTCTACAATGGGCAAAAATTATGTGCTTATTGTTTTTCATTGAACCCCAGAGATGTTCACATGGGGTTATTCAAGGATAGCAGATAATGTAAGATAATCTCAAGTTCGTAAACCAGAAATATCTTGTTTTGGTGTGTTATTTTTCAAAATGTCATGTTTTCTTACTGCTATGAACTTTATAAACATGTTAACTCTGGTGATTGTAGGATGAACTCACTTCCATGACTTGATTAGGTATTTCATGCCTCAAAGTGTGTAACGATGTCTGTCTGACCCCAGGGGTGAAGAGTGCTTCTTTAATTTATTTGACTCATTGTATTCTCTACGAAAGGGATCAGGGAAAACAAAGCAACACAGAATGAAAAAAAATTGTGGAATTTTGTACCTGTATTTAAAATTTGGACTCCTTCATATGCCACACAAATCTCTGATACTAATACTGTGTTAACACTAAAGGTACTATACCTCCTATTTTCTTTTCTTTCCATATTATTTTCTAAGGCTTTCATTCGCTAAAAATCTCATCTTAGCCATGTTGTTCTCTTTTCTCTTTAAAAAATCCTAAAACATAAATTCATGTAGATCTCATTGACTATGAAAATATTTCATTTTAAGAGTTATCATGTATAATAATGTAAGCCACATGCATAGCTAATTATCATAGCTGTTACCTGTTTGGTTCCTTCAGCAAAAAAATTGTCAAATTCAAAAGTTTACATTCAGAAGTTGAAGAATATAATTGGATTTTTTCATCTTAAGGGTCTAAGCACTTGCCTTTGATAACTCTTTCTAGTATATATGCTAACATTCTTACAAAGGGTGTTTGAGCTATACCAATTACCTCAGTGTCTGTCCTTGGAAAACCAAAATTGTCACTCTTTACTAATTGATCTCATCATCCAGGAGCAGTTCATCAAGTATAATCACAATTTTAAATTCTTCTGCATTTGAATTAAGGGATACAGAGGGACTAGATTAAATGACATTAGATGTCTCCTAAGAGTGGGTTTTGGGGTGGGGTCAGCATAAATAAGAGTTAGTGCAGTATATAATGAATAACTGAAGTGGGAAGTTATGGGAAAGAAATACAGTATGGCTTGGTTATTGTATAACGAATAATTCTGGCTGTGAACACTCTGAATGACAGCTCACCATCCTACTCCCCATATTTTAAAGGTGAAATTTGAAATGAAGAAAACTTGAGAATGATCCTTATCAGGAGAACACTAGAATACAGAAACCAGTACAAGTATTTTCAAGTGACTATATGAAAATAGAGATAAAACATCTTGATTCAAACTTAAGGTTTGTCCAGACCAGTTTTACATCAGACATGGTTTTCTTTTCAATAGTAAAAATCTTTTCTAATATAATCACATTGACAGAAATATTAGTCAGACTGAAAGCAAGCCAATTAATTATTTCTTTATGATGACCTATTTCAGTTCTCTTTAAACTACTTATAAATGTTCCGAAATAGTTTAGACTTTCAACTGCCATTTTTATAAAAAGTTTTCAAAGAAAAATTTTAATCAGAAAAATATGAAGTATTTTTTTACTAAGCTACAGTAAAATTCCTGTAACTTTGGGCCTCCATCTATAGGCTTGATAGCTATAAAATAAAACCAGTTATTATTTAATTCAGTGGTTAACTAAAATCATTTTAAAAAGTTTGAAGGTCATGAAATTAATGTTCTGCCCTTGTGAAATAAAAGCCTCAAAGCTGAGAAGTTAAGTCAGCACATTTTAGTAAGGCTTGTCTGCAGGTTATATACACACTTGGAAGAGAAGTGTTCGGATCTCTGTATTAAGGATGTCAGCATTTCCATTAAAAATAGCCTAGGTAAGGAGTTTAACCAGATTCAATCATTACATTGCTTCAGTTAGAGTTACTTAGGCTAAAACATTCTCAAATATACATATTCTGATTATCTGATTGCTTCAATTGATGAATATATTTAAATACAGAATTTGAGTCCGTTTCCTAGATATGTTTCCTTTCATTTGTAATTAATCACACACATTGTGTGTCTTTGGCCTTAAATAATTTCCTTTCTTAGAAGAATTATGTGTGTGTGCATTTTGTGACAGCCTAACATGAAGGATCATTTGATAAAAGCTTAATTGCAAACTCCCTTGGTAAAACACCCACTTAAAAAACAAAACGAAACAAAAAACTTAAGGAGATTTAATTAACACTAGGGGGCACTAAGAACCTCCTCTAAACTTTTCTGCCCCTTCCTGCTCAAATTGTATGCTTGTTGTCAATCCTTGTTTTCTCGTTTATTATCTTTAGGTGTTAGTAACCTTCTCTTGATTTGGTTAGTAGATTTGTCTGTGAAAAGGCCAAGGAGTGAATGGAGAAATGGTGTGTCAGCTTGTATTTTCAGTATTGGACAAAATATACTATAAGAGAAGATCCTGCATTCTCCCACACAGAGACAGCTACTTCTCTGGCTTTACATATTTTAGTAAAATACATGATCCTTAAGTGAGACACTTAAGAGACACAACCAATAGAATTCCCCAAAGGCAAGCTTAAATTGCCATTTTCTGTTATTCATATGTGCAAATGTGGCTTGTAATAGCCCACCCTTAAAAATTATTTTACTGTACAACTGCACAGTAATAACTAAAATTGATTTAACGTTTTCTTCATATCCAACACAGTACCAAGCACTAAATTAGGATTTTATCTTTTGACTTTCTAACACAGTCCTATGATGTTGAATAGGTTATTTCCTTTACTTTATAGATGAGGAAAATCAGACATTGAAAGATTAACTTGCTCAAAGATAAAATAATTAATAAGGGTGACAGCATGTCCACAATCCAAGTCTCTGTGGTACCAACATTTTTAAAATTTTGATTTATTATAGATTGAACATTTGGCTCATATTCATAATTAGCTCTGATTTAAAATATTCCCTTCTATATGTCAGACCATATGTTCTGCTTTTGTTTCAGAAAATATAGTTGACATTATTTTTTTAAAAACTGTAAAGCTAGAAATTATTATACAATATGCAAGTAATGTGTTTAGAATTATATTATTTGATCAAAAATGTTTATGTTGCTTCAAAAAGCCCTAGTGTACTTGAAAAATTTATGTTGGTTACAAATTCTCTGTATTTATATGGTCCATCACTGAATATGATAGGCACCTATAATGGGTCAAATACTATGAGACATACATGCCATAGAGTGCCACTTCCAAAGTCCTCAAGGGACAGAAATATACAGGCAAAATATATGGAAGATTGGTCAAACAGGCAATGAGTAATGCTTATAAGGAAATACATTAGAATTTTGGCAAGAAGGCAGTTGACTGTGTTCTGAGATGGCCAAGGAAAGAATTAGAAAATAATGAGGTTTGGCCTGCATGTTCTGCACATGTACCCCAAAATTTAAGTTATAATAAAAATAAATAAATAAAATGGGATTTGGATTAGGCTTCAAAGAATGGGGAAAGGGAGAAGTGTAGAAGAAAGGAAGCAGATTTCTAGCAAGGTAACTATGTTAACTAAAAGTCATATTTTAGAGATGAAAATGGAAAATGTTATGATTATTGGGGAAATACAGACTCCATAGGATATCAACAGTAGAGAGTAAAGGACAATAGATCAAAATGGAAAGATGATTGACCAAAATCTTAGACTTTAATCTTTATTCCTTCACAAACTGTTGTAAAGATACTAACGGTTATGTAAAAACCATGTTCATGAAGATTGATCTTGTGTGTGACCAATATATTGCAGAAGAAGGAGATGGGAATTGCAGTTAGGAGACTTTTACTACAATCCAGTCCCCTTGAAAAGTTAAAAAGGACCGATTTAAGTCCTGACAGTGAAAAAAAAGAAATAAACTGTACATTTTATTTAATATAACAGCTTTGTTGAGATATAATTCACATACCATAAAATTCACTCCTTTAAAATGTACAATGTTATGTTTATGGTATATTCTCAGAGCTATGCAATAGTTGCCACTAAATATAGAGCATCTTTATCGCCCACCAGAGAAACCTTGTATCAATTAGATCACTTCCCATGCCTCCTTTTCCCTAGGCCCTGGTAACCACTAATCTCCTGTGTGTGTTTATGGATTTACCTATTCTGGACAATTTAGGTGATATAATCAAATAAGTCTTTTTGTGACTGGCTTTTTTCACTTAGCATGTTTTCTAGGTTCCTCTTTCTGTATAAACATTTTATAGGTTTTGATTAAGTAGCAGTGCCTGCTTCATAGAAATCTTTAGTCAATCTTAGTTACAATCTTAATTACTAAGTATGATATGTATGCATTATTATTTCAAATCTCCTTTTCTTAAGAGTCGTACTACTGACTGAACAACATTAAGTATATAGGTGGCTGGTAGTACACAAGTAGACTTAGCCAAATTAGGCATACTGGTACTTTTTAAGGGTTAAGTATAATTTTGTGACTTGAGGAAGTGAAATATTTTGTCTCAGGTACAAAATTGAGCCTGTCTCAGGGCTATAGCCACAACCCAAAAAGTTACTTAATATGAAATGAGTGTTGGACTAGATATGGTCAAAACTTCTCTCACCAACTATAAAATTCTTCGTGTTCAGATAATTAGCAGAATAGCAGAATATTTTCCCTGACCTGCATCAGTCTTCAGTCTTAGCATTATTGATGAGCAATTGTTATACAGTTATTTTAAACTTATGATTCACTGTCCATCATAGAAATATGATTTCAAAATTATTTAATGTTTTCTTTGTGACAAGCAGGCCAATATTTATCTGATAATTTTAATATCTATTGCAGATAAAAAAATTTTCTTATTTTGCTCTTTAAAATGTAGATATTTTTTCCTTTTCTCTCAAAGTACGAGTATTTTAATTAAAGTTTCCTGCCTTTGGCACTTGGACATCCTACACTCTTTAATACAAAAATATGTATTACATTTATCATTAAGTTTTGCTTTTTCAGAAAACTAAAGCTTGTGTCACTTAAGGCAAAGATATTATGAAAAACAACTGTGGATGAGGCTCCACACTTGGTCTATCAAGAATGACAGTGTCAGACCCAAAGATATTCTTCTTTATATATATATCCACAGGAATAAGGACTTGTTTTCAGGCTTTCAATGTGAATTTTGTCTGAATGTATATAAGCTAAACATTTTTGAAGCAGTTATTTTCTATTATAGATACCTTCACAATGAAAGAAAAATATGTTATTTCTATAATGGGTTCATCCTGAGGCCAATTTGCATATAGTATATATTTCTTTACACTATGAGATATCTTTAACACAAATCATGAATACTATTATTGCCTGGAACTCTTTAAAAGTAGAGGGGGAGAAGTATTTGGAAATGCTGAAGAAGAAATTAGTAATTGTCTACATAATGACCTCCTAGTCAGTACAAAGACATTATTGAAAAAATATAAGAAAGGGGGAAAAAGCAAGTTCAAATACAACATATAGATAGTTGTTAAAAACAAGCATTTTTATTATAACATATTATTTTATAGAGAACAAAATGTATAGGTGATGACATAAATATTAATGAATACAGTTAGATGTTATCTCTATGTCATGGCAAATTGACCAATTTTTATACATCTCTGACTTAGAAGGATTTAATTAGAAATCAAGGTTTAGATTTAGTTATAAATTTCATTTTCTAATCTAATTCCTTACTCAGTTTTTATAATTATAAAATAAACTTCAATTTATTTTATGTCTTGTTCACTTGTCTCTCTTTCCTTCTTTGGCTTTGTTTATTTGTGTGGCACATAGCCAGTCGTTATTCTTCGGAAGATGTTTGGAATAAATATTTTGCAAAAATATGCTCCCCAAATAAAGTTTCAACAGGAAAGTCAACAAATGTATCAATTATACACATATTTTGAAGACATAAAATAAACCCTCCCCCCAGGTCAAAAATAGTGGCAGACAGTTTCCTAAGAGAAAAAACTAATGCTTCATATAAGATTTTCTGAGATGATAAGAAGATAGGTGTTAAATGACCATGTTTCTTTCTTGGCTTAATTATGTTCCTTTTCAAAATGTATTGTTAACTCTTATTTTGTAGGATGAAGAAGACTAAGCAATTTCTGGACATTCACCCCTGTGGAGGCTTAGATTTCATTATGTGAATATGTGCTATCTGTTGCATTATACTGTCTACATAAAATCCTGATTACCTATGCAACAAGGACCATAGAGGGCACAGGATAGAATTATGAAATCAGTTATGCAATATGCATTTAGAGCAGAAGTAACTCTGCCCAAATAACCCAGGAGGAAGAAAAGGATGTCTCCACAAGGGCAGGTACACATAGAATAACTGCAAAGCAACCAATAACTTCAATGTACACTAAATTGGCCATCATTATTTTAACGAGCTGGCAGTAATTTTTAAAAGCATTTGTTTTTGTAGGCAGATGCATAAATGTGTTCTAATGGGGTCATTTATTAATTTGCCTAAAGATTATTTCTTGAGACAAAAGCCTAATGGATTTAAAACAATGCATCTTTAAGTAGCAGGGTCTAAAATATGTGTGTGTGCGTGTGTGTGCACGCGCGTGCGCATGTGTGTCTGTTTAATTTCAAATCTTTCTATTGTGAATTGCATCAACATTTTCCCTGTTAGTCATCTTTTCTTATGTTCAAATTATTAGAATTCTAAATACAATAATGTTTTCTATGATTGTTGTTTTGGTTACTGAGAACCTAATGTTTTTATATATTGCTTTCCACTTGACCTTCTTTAGATCTATGTTCTATTCTTGCATACTATGAAAGACTGCCTGACCTCCTCATTGAAAGTCTCCAAGCTTACTACTCTCTCTTTCCCTTATCTACTTTATTTTTCTTCAATGCACTTATTACCTTGTTTATATGTTTTCTCAGTAGGAAGTAAGCTTCATAAGGGCTTAATTCATTTTCAGTATTGGACAAAATATTTTTGCTCAGTGCTGTCACCCTAGAGACTGGCATATTGTAGGTGCTCAATAAATATTTGTTAGGGAAATGAATAAAAATACAAAAGCTAGACAACCTGAATTTATTTCAATTCACTTTCAAAATGCTGGCCATTTTTTTTAAGGATGTAATAATCAGCTTTAGTGCACTTCCATCTGAGGAGTTATCTTTATGGATGTTCTCTACAATCATTCAGGATAGTCTTAGTTCAGGCCTTCATTTTATCCTATTCAGACTCTGCAACACCCTCTTAGTGGTTCTTTTTTGGTTTCAGACTTCTTAACTTCAGTCCGACTTTACAATATTTCTGGATATCTTTTTAAAATTAATAAGGACCATGTCATAATTCCATGTAAACTCCCACCAGCCCCATGTCCTCAAAATAGAGTATGAGATTAATTCTGGCTATTGCCCGGACATGAGATGAAGGTGTAAATTCCCGATTTTTTTGGTAAGTTTACATGTTATTCCATTAAAACGTAAATTATGCTTATTCTGTGTCTCAGCAATACCTTTTTTGAAGGTATGGTACTGGTAGACACCCAAGAATGCTTGGCACAGCTTTGCTTGTAACTGCAAAAAAACTGGAAACAATATAAAATTTAATTGTCCACCAAAAAGCAATGATAAATCCATATTATGGATCATTATGCAGGTAACACAAAAAATGAAGTATATATGTACTAAACAAAAGGAATGTCCATGTAGAAGTAGAGCAAAAATTACATTTCAGAGTAATGTTTCTAATACCTTATTTTTTAAGGGAAGAGAGAGGAAGAGAGAGAGGAAGAAAGAGAGAAACAGAGAGAGGAGGAGAAAGAATTCTATAACAACAGATTTGAACTTCATACATGATTTCACAATGAAAATTTTTAAAAATGTATATTTGATCAATATCTTTTAGTTACAATAAGTTTCAGAGTAATGTTTCTAATATCTCATTTTTTGAGGGAAGAGAGAGAAATAGAGAGTGAGGAAGAAAGAGAGACAGAGACAGAGAGAGGAGGAGAAAGAATGCTATAACAACAAATTTGAATGTCAAGCATGATTTCATAATTAAAATATTAAAAATATTAAAATATGTATATTTGGTCAGTATCTTTTAAGTTAAATGTACAATTTCTTGCTCTATGGTAATATATGTGCTTTAAAGTGTAGGAAATGCAAACGCTTAAATATAGAAAGAACTGATGGCCAGTGATGATGAGCATTTTTTCATGTGTCTGTTGGCTGTATGAATGTCTTCTTTTGAGAAATGTCTGTTCATATCCTTTGCCCACTTTTTGATGGGGTTGTTTGTTTTTTTCTTGTAAATTTGTTTGAGTTCTTTGTAGGTTCTGGACATCAGAGAAATGCAAATCAAAACCACAATGAGATACCATCTCACACCAGTTAGAATGGCGATCATTAAAAAGTCAGGAAACAACAGGTGCTGGAGAGGATGTGGAGAAATAGGAACACTTTTACACTGTTGGTGGGATTGTAAACTAGTTCAACCATTATGGAAAACAGTATGGCGATTCCTCAAGGATCTAGAACTAGATGTACCATATGACCCAGCCATCCTATTACTGGGTATATACCCAAAGGATTATAAATCATGCTGCTATAAAGACACATGCACACGTATGTTTATTGCAGCACTATTCACAATAGCAAAGACTTGGAATCAACCCAAATGTCCATCAGTGACAGATTGGATTAAGAAAATGTGGCACATATACACCATGGAATACTATGCAGCCATAAAAAAGGATGAGTTTGTGTCCTTTGTAGGGACATGGATGCAGCTGGAAACCATCATTCTTAGCAAACTATCACAAGAACAGAAAACCAAACACCACATGTTCTCACTCATAGGTGGGAACTGAACAATGAGATCACTTGGACTCAGGAAGGGGAACATCACACACCGGGGCCTATCATGGGGAGGGGGGAGGGGGGAGGGATTGCATTGGGAGTTATACCTGATGTAAATGACGAGTTGATGGGTGCAGCACACCAACATGGCACAAGTATACATATGTAACAAACCTGCACGTTATATACATGTACCCTACAACTTAAAGTATAATAATAATAATAAATAAATTAAAAAAAAAAGCATCTGACATTAAACCAGAAAAAAAAAAATAGAAAGAACTTAAAATTACACACATCTTTTGTGTGTTAATGAGAAAGCTGATATTGAAAAAAAGTTATTGGACAAAGGTCACATAGCATGTTTAAGGTAAAATTAGCAATAAACTTATATATCTTGACATTTAGACTGGTAATCTTTCTAATGAGCCTTGTTACCTCTCAAGGAGAATATTTGCTTCTTGTTTGGGCTTGAGTTTGCTTAATTATTATTGATTATAATGTCAATTACATGCAGAATCAGAGAATACTTTGTCAAGAATAAAAATGCCACCAAAAAGCCAAAATAATTAGATTTGTATTGATTTAATTTGAAGAAGGAACTATAGCATTTTTAAAAGTGTGATTAAAAAATTACAATTAGATGAGAATGAATTTTAATATACTTGAACACATTAATCACATAGAAAGCATTTCAAAGTTATTCAAGTTTACAAGGCAAAGAAAATAATGTTCCTAAGCTGCAATTTAAAAATAGACTGTGTATTGTTATGACTGTCATCACAAGTAATTGAATATGCCAACTGATTTCTCTGATCAATTATCACATGGTAATATAGCTGCAACTTCAGATTCACCTACATTGCATACTGTCTAGACATCGGCTCAATTTAAAGTGTCGTAAATAACTTTTTTGTTTGTGTACTTAGAATATATGTGGACTTGGACCAAACGAAACCTAAATAAAATGCTTCAGAAATTATATTTTACCCTAGACTAGTCTCTGCCATGCATTAATGGCTGTATTTAAAATAGTTTCTGATTTATTTAGAGCTTCACAACTGCATTTTTTATCAGGTAAAATATATGACTTCTCATATATCAGAAAGCTTTGATGATATGATATTGAAATACAAAGTCATTGCTTTTGCCTTGGTTAAAAAAAAGAGAGAGTAGAGGGGACAACAAACCAAACTTTCCCTAAAATCCAAAAGAAGAGTGATAAAACATCTTTGTATTTTTTGATTGCCAATTCAGCTATTTGGTAACTATAAGCAGAAACTGCCTGAATAGGAGAGTGCAGTATTAGTACCCTTAAAAAGATGAAGGAAATGTTTATGGCCCTGACTTGAATGCAGTGTGTATTGTGCATAATCTACAGGTAGTGACATTGGGAGATGCATAGACTCTGACTTTGAATTCCTTAAAACTTTCCAGACCTATAAGATACTCAATAATATTTTTATAAAATATATATGTATAAAGATAACATATAAATATTAGCACATGCCAGTGCAGTCATTGTGCTAGTATTTATGTTATTTACATGTTATTCAGACATATATATTATTTGTATGTATAAATGTTATTTATACATAAATATAATACAATATAAATATACACATAAATATAAGTATGTATTTATAGGTATAAATAACATATATGTATAAGTAACATATAAATAGAAATACATATTTATAGGTTATAAATAACATGTATAACACATCAATAACATGTTATTTATATGTATGAGTAACACATAAATATAAATACTAGCAAAATGACTGCACTAGCTTCTGCTAATACTTACGTTTATTTTTATACACATATTTTATAAATAACATACATATTTATAAAATATTAATAAAATATATGCATTTTATAATATTTATAAAATATATGCATTTTATAATATTTATAAATTTTATATATTTATAAGATATGTATATTATACATCTATAAAATATTTATAAAATATATGCATGTTATTTATACCTATAAATACATATTTATGTCATGCTATTTATATACCATATAAATTTATGTTTATATAACATATATAAAATAACATAAATATGAATTTATAAGCATAAATAACATAAATATTTATATGTTACATAAATATTAACATGTTTTATAATATAAATTATCAATATAAATTAACATATGTTATATAATGTAACATATAAATACTATGAAGTCTTACTTAAGTCTTATTTCATAGCAAGTTTATGTAACATATACTTAATATATTTATGTAGTAAAACTGACTTACTATGAAGTAAGACTTCATCCAATACTTTAAATCACTAAAACCAGATGAGTCTATCTTTAAAAGGCTTTATTATTGAAATGGATCCTCTTTTTTTGAGACAGTGTCTCATTCTGTTACCCAGGCTGGAGTTCAATGGTGCTATCTCAGTTCACTGCAACCTCTATTTCCTGAGTTCAAGCTATTCTCCTGCCTCAGCCTCCCGAGTAGCTGGGATTACAGGCATACCCCACCACACCCAGCTAATTTTTGTATTTTTAGTAAAGATGGGGTTAAGCCATGTTGGCCAGGTTGGTCTCAAACTCCTGACCTCAGGTAATCCACCCACCTTGGCCTCCCAAAGTGCTAGAATTATAGGCGTGAGCCACCAAGCGTGGCCAAGATGGATCTTAAGTAAAAAGCTATTAAGTAGAGGAGGGTGAATCTGGCAAAGTCATTGAAAGAAACAGATACTTACTGATGTGGAGGAGGTTAGGATCTATTAATGAGGACAGATAATGAGTTAGGAATTAATTGGACTTTAAATCTAATGCTTTGAATTTACCAGAGGATTCTAGAAAGGAGTAGGCATTGTATTAAATAAAGATTGAAAATGAGTACATTATTATTATAGCAATGGTTGTGAAAATGGAAAGAGTGAATTAAAAAGATAAAGTAAATTTGTCAGATTAGACTATTCTACATAAAATATTGATTTTCTTACAAAATAATGCTATTAAACTCAAATAATATTTTAATAAAAACAATTTAATTGAAAATATTTTAAATTGATCCTAATGTATTTTTATTACAACTTGTTTGGCTTCTGTTTCCTCCTTGCTCCTCCCTGCTAATCATTTTTTCCCCACCTTCCTAAATACCTCCAGTTTCAAATCTCATGCATTAAATTATACCATGCATTTTCTGTCTTTGCTGCACTTACCTTCTGAGTCTTAACTTTCTTACTCTCATTCCTTAAAGAGTGTAGTTTCTGGTTCTTTGTTATTTCTTCCCCTTTTTCCTACTCACGAACATCATTCTACCAATTCTCCTCTTCCTCTTGCACCATTATTTTATTTCTTACTACTGGATAATTCCAAAAATTATACACTCTTAGTTCTATATTAACACAGAAAAGCAAAACACACACACACACACACACACACACACACACACACAATAAAACCTCTCTGGACCCCACATTTCCCTTAAGCTCCATACTTTATTCTCTGCTCTCCATTTAAAGGAATAATCTTTGAAATAATTTTCTATTCTCCATGCCCACAAATACTATTCTTTCTTTCTCTCTAAATCCATCTTAGTTCTACCACTTCACCATTTCTTTTTGTATTGATCACTAATAACTTACATGTTGCTAAATTCAATCCAGTTTTTAATCTTCATATCACCTGACCTGTCATCAGCATTTAGCAGAGATCACTCCATTTTCCTTGACACATCTTCTCCACTTGGTTTCCAGGACATCACTCTCTTAGTTTTTCTCCTACCTCACTGGGTGGCCCTTCACGGTCCCCATTGTTAGATTCCACTCATCTCCCAAATCTCTCACATTGGAGTGTACAATTTCAGCTCCAAGGCTTCTCTATCTGAACTCACTCCTTTTGTAATATTCTCAAGTCTCATAGCTTTAATTACCATTTATTTGATGATGATTCAAAAATTTTATATACAACTTAAATTTTTTCTTAAACTCCAAATTTGATTTTAAACTACCTATTGGACGCCTATTAGATTCACTTGGAAATTTAATAGGCACCTCAAATTTAACATGCCCCCAAATTTCTAATCTTTTCCCCAAGTCATATTCCTCCAGAGCTCTTTCCTACCTTAGGTAATGGATTAGTCCATTCTCACACTGCTATAAGGATACTACCTGACACTGGGTAATTTATAAAGAAAGGAGGTTTAATTGACTCACAGTTGCACATGGCTGGGGAGGCCTCAGGAAACTTACAATTATGGCAGAAGGTGGAGGGGAAGCAAGATACATCTTACATTGTGGCAGGAGAGAGCGAGTGCAGGGGAAATTGCCACTTTTAAATGGTCAGATCTCATGAGAACTCCCTCACTGTCCGAAGAACAGCATGGGGGAACCGCCCCCATGATCCAATCACCTCTCACCAGTTCTCTTCTGTGACATGTGGGGATTACAATTTGAGATGAGATTTGGGTGGAGACACAGAACCAAACCATATCAGGTAAATATTCTGTTAGTCCAGTATATCAGGCCAAAAATTTTGGATTTTCCTCTTTCACACCTCACATCCAATCTATTCAAAAATCTTAAAGACTCAAACTTGAAACTATAAGCAGAATTTGACAACTACTCATCACTGTTCTCCTGGTCCAATTCATCATTGTCAATAATCTACCATGAGGATATGGATAGTCTTCATATCTCCATTCTTGTTCAACTACAGTCTCATTTCCACTTAGCTGAAAGTTCATCTTTTCTTAAAATAATTTATTTAATCACTTTATGCTCAAAACCTTATGACATCATCCCATTTCATTTAGAAATTCATATTATGGCCTATTGGCTGCATCACATTACCTCTCTTACATTGTATTCCATCATCTAACCCCCTCACATTTGATTCAAGACACATTGGCATCTTTACCGTTCCTAGAGAGCACATAACCTCACACTTCAGGATACTAGTCCCTTTGTCTAGAATACTTATCCCTAGTTATCTTTATAATTTGCTTATTTGCCACCTTTATGTTTTTGTTCAAATGTTACATTCTCAAGGAACCTGCTTTAAAATAGAAATTCTCTGTCCCAGTACTCTACTGCCCTCTCTCTATTTTTTTTTAATTTTTTAAATGTACATTGCATTTATCATCATCTAGCATGCTATATATTTTACTTACTGTCATCCCAAGTAGAGTATGAACTATTGTATTAGTTTCCAAGGGATGTGATAACAAATCACACAAACTTTGTGGTTTAATATCAAAGAAATTTATTCTCTCACAGTTCTGGAAGCCAGAAGTCTGAAATCAAGGTGTTGGTAGTGCCACACATCCCCTAAAGGCTCTAGAGGAGAATGCTTTTTCTTTCTTTCTTTCTTTCTTTCTTTCTTTCTTTTTTCTTTTTTTTTTTTGAGACAGAGTCTCACCCCGTCACCCAGGAGTGCAGTGGTACAATCTTGGCTCACTGCAACCTCCCTCTCTGGGGTTCAAGTTATTTTCCTGCCTCAGCCTCCTGAGCAGCTGGGATTACAGGCACCCACCACCACACCTGGCTAATTTTTTGTATCTTTAGTAGAGACCGAGTTCCACCATGTTGGCCAGGCTGGTCTCGATCTCATGACCTCGTGATCCACCTGCCTTGGCCTCCCCAAGTGTTGGGATTACAGGAGTGAGCCACCGCACCCGGCCGAGGAGAATCCTTTCTTGTCTCCTCTAGCACTGGTTGCTCAAGGAGGCATTCCTTGGCCTGTGCCTACAAAACTACAATTTCTATCTTCACAAGGCCTTTTCCTCTTTTCTCTGTGTCTTCTATTCCATCTCTTATAAGCATGTGTGTCACATTAGGAGTCTGGGCAATAAGCAATAGTGGAAAACTATAATTGAGGGAAGGAGAGGAGGAAGTACAAGCCATAGATTTGGTGCTCTACTTAAGTAAATCCTTGGGCACTGCCCAAGAAAGGTCAACTCTCCACATAGAAATTTCATGGATACCAAGGTGTACATAGACTACACTACAGCATGGAATATTGTTCAAAGTACATTCTATGATGAACTCATACTTGGGTTTAAGATTATGTTTGAAGCAGACGTGTTATTTTTTATAACACTGAAGAAAGAGTTAATTGTAAAATTTAACCAAGAGTTGAACAGAACTCATATCACCAAATGAGTTAATATTGGTAATATACTTTGAATAGTGTCTGTCACATAGGAAGTGCTATATAAGTGGTTGTTAAATAAAATAAATAATATGCTGAAAGGAAATCAACATAGTTCTGAAATGAATACACACACATATGTATTGTTGAATCCAAACTGTATGTTTATCAAATTATTTAAATACGTCTTTCATTCTAAGTTTTAAATAGTTTATTGTTGACATTACCACTATGATTTACTTTATCTGTTAATTAAAAATATATTCAAGTCATCAAAACCGTATCCTTTCCAAAATAAGCAGAAAGGTTTAGGTTGATACTTACAAACCCTCATAATGTTTAAGCACCTTTGTTGATTTGTGATAGAGTAGCTAGTTCATGTTTCCTGAATGCTTATTAATGCTTTTGTTAATTTACTAAATGGACATACAGATATCTCTTTGTATAAGTGTTTAGTGGATATCTGTATTGATCCTGTTTTGTCCTGCTCTGAACCCACTAGGCTGACCACAAACACAGAGCTTTTACTTTTTATGGTCAGTGAAAGAAACTCTATGGTCTATCTATCTATCTATCTATCTATCTATCTATCTATCTATCTATCTATTATCTATCTATCTATCTATCTATCATCTATCTATCTATCATCTATCTATCTATCTATCATCTATCTATCATCTATCTATCTATCTATCATCTATCTACCATCTATCTATCTCTCTCTCTATCTATCTATCTATCTATCTATCTATCTATCTATCTATCTATCAAAATATTCGCCTGAGCTTTCTAAACTGTAGAAAAAATGTTTCTCGGAACCAAATTTTGATAAGTTTGTATGTTTTTACATACTATCTTGGCATATTCTACAATGTAAGCATTAAATACAGCATTAAATAACATTCTAAGTTTTCCTGTATCTGTTCATTTTGCCATATGTATATTAAATTATTCTAGAGAAATAAATATTTCTACTAAGTCTGAAAAGTGTGAATCACAGTTCGTTATTTGTTGAACTATTATTTTATATTTACTCTAATATTCACAGATGCTGACATGAAATATTACACGTAGTCTCTTCTCAATTCAAAAAACTTATTTTAAATAATAAGAACTATTATTATCCAACTAATTATTACAAGTTAGTATTTACAAAACCCTCATAACTAGATCAACTTGTGTGTGATATACAAATAATTTAATCTATAAGCCTACAGGAAGAGTGATACTTAATTTATTCCTTCTTGGTTGGCCATTTTATTGCAAAGACATATAACTTTCTTAATTTGCTCCCAGAATACATGATACACGGTCATTTACATGAAAGAATATTTTCATAGGCATTTAAGATCAGTGTATTCTAAAGAAAAGGTCATTTTCCCACTTGAATTACAAAGTAACTCAGCTCTACTAATGAAGTCTATGAGTATCAAGAGTATCCAATTAATTTACAACTGAAAATAGAATAATTTTTTTCAACATTTTCAACTAATGAAAACTGATTCCTCTCTTAACTCAGCATGTACCTCCCCTTACCATCACCTTTATGTATGAGCTGGGCTAATGTTGTACCCTGTGCCCTGGGTAGGAAGGATCTGTGCTTAAGTAATACACTTCTTTGGCTACTGGGTTTTAGGTTTCTGACCTATTCCTCTATTTCATTCTTTATTTGTCACTCTCCTGTCCCCAGCTTCTTTTACATATATACCATATATACATGCATTGTATTTTCTTATGCCTTTATTTCTCTAAATTTACAGAAAATATCTTAAAAGGTCTGCTTGTAATTATTTCTCCATATTCTTTGGAATGAAGACTTTCAGTAATTACATAATTATAGCCTAATCTTTACATAATCATAGCAAGTTGAAGAACGCTTTTTAGAATGGGTTCAGGAATCTTCCTCTGAGGATGTTATTCTTTTTCGCAAAAACAGTAAAAGACTAATGAATAATGAGAAATTTTTTTCTATAAATATGTATTATCAATATCTCTACTGTCTTTTGCCAGCCTGCTAGTTTGTAAAGGGGGGAAATAAACCAAAGTTCATTAAGTTAATAGTGAGAAACTGTTTTTGTTCTGATGCATTTAGGGGACTGGATCTCGATTAGAAAGGATCTGGATCCTGGTTCCATAAAGCATCCTCTAAGTCGAGGTTTGATCAGGAAATCAGATACAGCTTTAACATATTTCAAACAGGAAGAGACTTAAAAGGGAGATTCGAGACATATAACTGTCAGAAGGCTGAGGGAATTAAGGTCAGGGAAGCCAATATCGGATTATTGCTAAATATATTTGTCAGATAAGTAAAAACAATACTGTTTAGAAAATAACAAATTATAAAACCAGCGGAGAAATACCCCAGTGATTTTAGCTCTCTGGAGTCTGGAAGTGGGTGATTTGTAGAAGGATGCAGAGAAGCCCTAGCAAATCCCTTTCATATTTAGCTTCCAAAGCTCCTGAGGCTTCCTGGCTTTTGGAACAATAATAGTTCTGCTTCTCTTCCTCTGTCCAAATATTTCCTATGAAAATTAAAACAGAATCTTTCTAATAAGTGAGTCTGGAAAATGTAATTTCTAGTCTTCTAGCTCCTTAAGTACAGGGTCAAGCTTAGAAGAGCAAGAATATGGCTGATTAGCAACATACAATACATGTTAAATTTGCTTAAGTCATTGATGGCTACTGAAGTTTAAAAGATTGTTAGTAAATTATCAAAATTAATCTATAGAAGCCGATCTACAATGTGTTTAATTTATCCAACTAGTCAAACAAAGAGAACTACCTCTTATCCATGACAGTACTTTCCTAGTGTATTAGGATGATATTAGGATGACGTTATATTTGTTAGAAACGTAAGATGACTGTAAAATTTCATTGTATTCAATATTTATGTAGACAGTGGAATGTTTATTTCAAATAATTCAAAAGTCCAAGTGACTTTTATTCAAATCAGTACAAAAATCTACAATGTTCTTAAAGGAATATTTTTTTTGGAACATATTTTGTTGTTGCTTGTTGGTGTGTTTTGCCCACTTTTCAGGAATAGATTGCACTGTCAACTTAAACACTCTAAAGAACATTCGCATGAAGGCTAATAATGTATAAATGATGACACAGGGAGAAAAGTGAATTATGACAATCATTCAATTGAGCTTGGTGTTAGAATTTCAAAGTGAATAAGACAAGCATGTAACTCACAGTTCCAATGGACTTAAACTTAATGAAGAGGTTCACAGTTTAGTAAACGAACCAGTGAACAAATACTAGGACCATTAATCTTGACTTGCAAGAGGCCTTATTAAGAATAGTGTACAGAAAAGGGGCATGTGGGAGCCAAATGTTAAATATCACTTCTGTGAATTAAAGATTAGTCATGCATGCCTTTCTCAGGTAGCATTTATTGCACTAATGTTGCAACCTAATAAAACTTTCAGAGCTGCTAAATGCGTTTCATTTACAACAAAGAAGTATCTGCTTAGGAAATTAAGTTATCCAGTTATCTTCTCAAAGCTAGTGCAACCTAAACAAGAAAGTGTTAAACAAGACTGGAAATTATTAAACAGGAAAATTCTGATCATTGGCAGCTCAAGGAGCTATTAATGGTGTCACACAAGAAATGCCTTCTTATTCATAATTTCATTAGTAGGAAAACCATTTTTAGCTTGGAATCCAATTAGGCAGCATAGATAGCGAACAAAAGAAGTGTAATATAACTCTCCTCACAGCCACAACCTAGTCATTTTTTGTGATATTGGGCACACATGTGGGAAGATTAGAAAGGCCCAAATCTAGTTTCTTTTAAAAAAAAAAGCAGCAGGCAATCTGTAGAAATACTGGTGGGAACAAACCTGCCTGGGACTCAATTCATAATGACTTGGTATAAACAAACACATCTTTGAGTCCATTAGCAAAATTTATACTAATCTGCAAGTAATGATCCCCATACAAGTGAATCAATCCCAGAAGAAATGGAATAAGATGTACTGATGATCAGCAAAAATTGGACAATATGATGAGAAGGAACTGGCAAATAACACATTTTTCTTGGCCAACATCTTTAAAAATTCTCATTAGCATCTTAAGGAAGAGATAAAGTTTATAGGAGAGTACACTCTATTGTGCTTTGTAGTTTGGTGTATATATTCATGCTTAAATTTATGTCTAGAAAAATAATATAATTACAAAATGTTGGCTCAGTTATCTTCATTTAACAAAGGCTAGGGGTTATATACCTAAACAGTTATTGAGACCCATAGTCAAAATAGATTCTACTTCATTGCTACTGTTTCGTGTTTCTGATGACCAAAAGAGATGAGACACAGAATACTATAACAAAAATGCTTATTTTAGTTCAGGCATGCTGTAGTTTTGTAACTCAGCTTGTTTGATATATTATTCCATCAGAGTTAGAGACAAATTTTTATTTCAAAAAATATTATTAGTAGAACTACATCTTTCAAGGTTACAAAACGTTTTGTTTTATTATACCAGAGAGTCTGGGATTTTCTTACTTGTTAAATTGCCTTCACGCAAGAGAATCAATATATTTGAAAACATCATTTTTCATGGATTGATACATGCAAAATAGCAGTCTTCTGCGTAATCTTATTTTCAAATCCTCATTTGATAAATAAGAATAAATTGTTAGAATGAAATACAAATTGCTTTATATCATTTCTCAAAGTGAAGCAATTTATGTATGATAATATGTGGGTCATTTGAAAATACTCTTTAAAAATGAAACAAAGTATATTACTTTGGAATCTTCTAAATATTCTGAGTATTTTTACAGTATGTAACAGTAATTTTGATTCTAACATAAACTACATAAGTAGATATTATTTTTATAATTATACATATACACACACATATAAGCATATTATATTCTATATTATAGTTGTTTAAAGAGCACTTCGTTATCTAGGACAAGGAGTAGATGTGAAAAAGAGACATTTTACAATTAAGTTTTGCAACTTAAAAATGATGAGCTTCATATTCATTTGAGAACATGAGGTAGTATGAATATTCAACTTTCATGAAAAACTATTTCAAGAGTATTTGCTCTCAGACAAGATGGGGAATCATTCAGAGGAGGGATCCCTAGTATGTGACAAGATTACCATGGTCCAAAGTCAATTCCATAGAATACTTTCTATCTGTCTGTCTATCTATCTATCTATCTATCTATCTATCTATCTATCTATCTATCAATCATCTATGTATGTATGTAGGTAGGTAGGTATGTATGTATGCATGTATGTATATATCTCTCTATGTATCTACCTCATGTACTGTGTGTATACATATATGCAATAAAAGTAAATACCATCTACTTGTATATATAAGAGAAAAGATAAAGGGCAGAATGTCTCAGATCATTTAATAGGCTAATCTACATTGTGAATCTCAGAGAATGAAATATCGTAGGCATAATTTCCCAGATTTATTTGACTTTCCACCTCAGAGACCCCTTTCCTTGCTTTTCTCATCACAGCATCTCATGAAACTAGTATTTATTGAACCTGTAAGTACTGAATTAGACCTTAGTCAATTATGCTCTTGACAAATATGACTACTTTCCTTCAGAGTGCTTAGCAAATTACTCACATTTTCTATTGATGAAGACCACAAATTCCATTTGGTTTAGTGGCACTGAGAAAGTACAGCTTCAATTTGCATGATGAATTTTCAACTATAACAAGATTTTAAAAATGGAGATGTTGACAGATAATACATATTTTTTCCTTGATGTCTTTTGAGGTGGCCTAGCAACCTCCCCCTCTTCCTCCTCCAATTAAGTGTAAATTGTGTAATTGCTCCTTTAGAAATTTGCAAAGCCAAATGCTGGGAGGCTAAGCCAGTTAGGTGAAAGGACTCTACCTCCTAACTTTATTAACCACTTTAGTGCAGCTGCCATGAGAACACAACCTTGAGAAAATACCTTGGGGACTGGGAGACATGGAAAAATAAATATTTTTCTTTCTGATATCCCTTAGATGCAAACTAATTATCTAAATCTGGTGAGTACTTTTAAATATTTGAGAAAAAAATGAGAAATAAGGAATGGAATTAAAATTTTAAAATAATTTACAGGGGTATAAAGTCAAAAGAGAGATTAAAATCTTGATTCTGATATTGTCATTGTAAAGTTTTATAAGACTTTAAATCTTGTAAAACAGATCCCTCCTAGCAATGGTGCACCTTAGGAGATAAATCTTGTAGCACTTCATATGGTGATAAACATTGCTAAATATCTTTCAGTAATATTACAAGAGTTTGTTTCTTAGCAGATTAAATGAAGCCCTTTTTAAGAAGCAAAACCCACAAGAAGGAAAAAAAGAGGAAAATAGTCCTTTGTTTTAAATCCACTCTGTATTTTCAAGGGAAAAATAGTCTGCAAAACAGAATATATTTTTTCAGAAGTAGTGATTTGATCTTTTCCGCCCAATTTTAATAGGTCAGGCCATTTCAACCTCAGAAAAAATTTCAACCTCAAAAAATGTTCAGTCTTTGATTCTGGCAAGCTGTTGTCATCTCAAGGTAGGAATAAGGGGAGTAGTCAGGCATGTTATTTTGTTAAATTCTACTTTTCCAGTGAGGTATAGAAAATAATGGCAGAGGAAGAATTCAGGATTCTGGCTCCCCAATCCTGGCTATTATTATTTTGCTCTTTATCTTTTTATCTTGTGTTTGACTGAAGTGAAGAAATCATACTTAAATACAATGTAAACGAAGGAGTCAACATTAATATTATCTAGAACACTCTGAATAATGTTTTATGGACAGCAAACTGATTAGAAGTCATTGTCCCTAAAATGCTACTGGTGAAACTAAAAGATGTCAATGCCCACACCCAAGTCAGCATTTAATTTAGAAAGTCTTTCTTCTCTGTAGCAGTGTGTGTTCAAATATTCACTCTGATTTTTTCCAAAGACTTCATCTTGTTTTTGAAATTGAATGGCACATCAAATAAGAGTAAAAATACATAAATCCTCATGAAGGCTAAAAAGTTGGATATATATGAATGTTATATTAACAGTATATTTGGAAGTCACAAATACAAAAATGAAACTATAGTCAAATAGGAAAAGAATCTGCTGGTAAATGGCTTAAAATGAGCCTATGTTTTGCACTTTGAACATTTCATAGAGGGACCTTTGTCAGAATATTTCTTCTTACTGATATTTAAAAACAATTTTAAGTGGAAAATGTTCAATGTTTCTGGTTTTTTTACCTCTGAATTCCTCAAAATAGCATACAACACTCTCCTTATTCCCCCAGCTCTTTTGGGACATTCTGCTATGGGTAGGCCTTACATTGACAGGTGCTATCATCACTTTGCCTAGATGTTGTAACTTTATCTGATTTTAATGGCTTCTGCCTAATGGGTCTCAACTTTCCTTAAAAAGAATGCGGAGAAATGTGTCTTTGAATACAGCAGTCATACTGTGGAGTAAGGATTTCACAGGTGATGCACGAATATGTTGTGTGCCCACTGTGCTCCCAAGACTTTGGGAATATCATATAATTGAGCCTGTGCTATGCTGTACTGGACTACAGACATTCCTGATGAATAGTAAAAAACCTTTTGAAGACTGTACCCCCAGTATATTTATGCATCTTTTATAAATTACATATTTTTAACATACATTACATATGTATATATTTTAATAACCAAGAAAATATATTTTAAAAAGAAAACAAGGGTCAGGCACAGTGGCTCATGACTGTAATACAGGCACTTTGGGAGGCCAGAGCAGGAGGATCACTTTAGCCCAGGAGTTTGAGACCAGCCTGGGCAATATAGCAAGACCCTGTCTCTACTAAAAGTAAAAAAATAAAATAAATTAGCTGGGCATGGTGGTGTGTGTCTGTGGTCTGAGCTACTCAGGAGGCTGAAGTGGGAGGATCACTTGAAGTCTGGGAGATCAACGCTGTAGTGAGCCATGATTGCACTGCTGCACTCCAGCCTTGGTGACAGAGTGAGATCATGTCTCAAAGTAAAAATAAAAATAAAAGGAATATAAATTATATACTATTGAAAAATATTCTTTTAATCATTAGTCAGAAATGCACAGTGACAATAATATGACTGTAGTTCTTTTATATGTTCAAAATTTTGATTTAATACTTTGTGGTAAGGTTATTGGAAGTCTTATTCTAAGTTCTATTTACTTCTGTACTTTATTTCATAGCTAACATAACTGAAAAAGTTACTTTTTAAAAATACAAAGGTCTGGAAGTCTGTACACTGTTGGTAGGGTTTATTAGAGCAGCATACATATTTTTCTTTTTTTTAACTTTTAAGTTCAGAGGTACATGTGCAGGATGTGCAGGTTTGTTATAAAGGTAAACACCGGTTACATATTTTTTTAATTATAAAAAACATACAACTAATCTTAAGAAATTTGACTATAAGTTTTTAACTTTCCTGCTTTCAAACTGTTTTTCTTATAAGTTTATTGGAATGCTAATGAATTTTTATATTTTTAAAGAGTGCTTTCAAAACCCACTAAAACTCTCTATTTAAAAAGTTTAAAAATTCTATTTTCAGATTCTTTAAGAAATAGAAATGACTCACTTTCATTATTCAAACTAAAAATGATTTTAAAATATTTTAGGACAGTCTCTATAGCAAAAGTCTTTTTTTTGTTTTGTTTTGTTTTTTGCTCATTCTCGTTAAAAATTACCTTTGAAAGTCAAGATTAAGTTTCTTATTATAATTCATCTTGTAAAAGTGAAAGAAACTAGAACAAAAAAGCTACATATTGTATAATTCCATCTATATGACATTCAGGAAAAGGCAAACTATAGGAGAGAACACAGATCAGTGACTGCAAGGGGTAGGGATGTAGAGAAAGGATTAAGTACAAAGGGACCACACAAGAAACATGTTAAGATGATGGAGTTGTTTGGTATGATTTTTTAGTTGCAGCTGCATAACCCTGCCTTTGGCAAAACCAGAGTGAGTAAAACTAACTATGCAAATTAAATAATCAACTGGAATGTCAAAAATGCCAGGAAAGAGGGCCAGCTGCAACAAACATGTGACACAACCTCACTGAAAAGGTGGCGAAAAGGGAGCTGACCTAAGTAACTTTGGAAACGTTATGTCTGGCTTTTATAATGCTAAAGACAGAAAAGAACTATATGTAAATGCTCTACTCTACTTTCTAATTCATTTCTCACTGGAGTTTGCTTTAGCAATTCTGAAACTATTTTACATGTGTACTGAGATTGAACCGGCAAGTAAATAAATGTAGATAATGGCAGCCAAGTTTCTCACTGCCAGAGAAAGTAAGTTATAAATAAACTTACTTTATTTATAAGGTAGGGAGGGATTAGAATGAACCCCATACTGCTGGACTAGAGTAAAAGATAATAGTATGAACTCATGTTTATTTAATGGATGTATCAGATAACAGATACAGAAATATAGATATGTGCATATGTAGGGTAGTACATAAATACATACCTTAGCCCTATCCACTGATACAGCCTAGAAGCAGTGGAACCTCAGTAACAATGAGCATACCTACCTAGTAATCTTACGTTTAAAAGATCACTCTCTCCAATGATAGGAAGCAGTGCTTCTTGGAGAAATAGCTGATTCTAGCGTTGGGGCAGGAAAAATACAAGATGAGACTAGGGGCGCCACTAAGTGAAGTAGGAGCCAATCTGAAAAAGTTGCCAACAGTCAAAGCCGGAATAATTTGATCAGTGAAATAAATACTGATAATATTGTATTATAACTCAAAGAGTAAAGTAAACATCCATTGATAAATATTGACCTAAATTAATGACTGAATAAATACATACATGAGGAAGAAAACATGTTTTTCTTCAGAAGAATTCTAAATAATGAATGGAGGAGGAATGAGAAAAATAGAAAAACACAGAATATCACAGTAGTTAATGCTGCTCTATTGAAAGATCCATTGGTGAATTATAAAATTAATGGATGAATCTTTAAGGAGAATGAGAATATTTGAATGACCGTAAAGCCTCTTCCCCAAAATACTTATTAATTAGCATGGTGATTTTTATACATAGCCACAAATTCTCTAATACTCTTCCCTCCAGGAGGTGGAGCTTAATTTCTCTGCTTTAAGTGTGTGCTAGAACCAATGACTCACTTCTAATGAATATCGTTAAGAAAACAGAAAAACACTAACTTTGTAATTGAGAAATCTGGCAGACAGCACCACGTTAACCAAATAATCAAGGTTAACTTATTGATAATAAATCATGTTGATATAAGTTACCATCTGATATAATTTGAAGAGAAGGATACTTCACCAAAATCTGTAACCCTGGTCTAGTCATGAGAAAATATCAGACAAACTCAAATTGAGAGATGTTCTGTAAATATCTAGTTGCAACTCTTCCAAAGTGTCAAGGTCATAAAGAACAAAGAAGGGCTAAAATAGGTGTCTAAAAATTATGCTGGGCATGGTAGCTCATGCCTATAATCTCAGCACTTTGAGAGTCTGAGGCAAAAGGATTGCTTGAGCCCTGGAGTTTGAGATCAGCTTGGGCAACATATTGAGACCCCATCTCTACAAAAACAAACAAACAAAAACAACAACAACAAAAAACTACAAAACTTAGCCAGAGGTGGTGGCCTTTGCCTGCAGTTCCAGCTACTAAGGACGCTGAGGTCGGAGGATCATGTGAGCCCTAGAGGTTGAGGCTGCACTCAGCTGTGACAGCACCACTGTACTCTACCCTGGGTGATAGAGAAAGATCTAGTCTCAAACAAACAAACAACCAAAACAAAATTACTAATGATCAGGTAAATGCAAATCACATCCACAATGAACTATCACCTCACCCCAATTAGAATGGCAATTAAAAAAATATACAAAAAATTAAATCTTGAAGAAACTGGAACACTTAAACACTGTTGATGAACATGCAAATTAGTGCAGCCATTATGTTATACAGTATAGAGGTTCCTCAAAAAATTAAAAATAGAATTACCATATGATCCAGCAATCCTACTACTAGTATTTATGCAAAAGAAAACGAAATCAGTGTATTGAAGAGATGCCTGCACTCCCATGTTTATTGAAGCACTATTCAAAATAACCACAATAGACTTAAGTGTCTATCAATGAATTAGTGAAGAAAATGTGGTAAACTTAGAATGGAAAACTATTCCACTATAAAAAAGAATATAATTCTGCTATATGCAGCAACATTGGTGAACCTGGAGGATAGTATGTTACATGCAATAAATCAGGCACAGAAAGACAAATATTGCATGATCTCACTCATTTGCAGAAGTTTAAAAAGCTGATCTCATATTTTATACAAAAATGCATACATATTTATGTATGCATAATTATGTACAGAGTAGAATTCCTAGAGGATAGGGAGGGTAGAGGTGAGAGGATGGGAATAGATTGGTCAATGGGTACAAAATGACAGGTAGATAAGAGGGATAAGCTCTTGTGTTCTATTGCACAGTATGATAGGTATAGGTAACAATAATGCATTGCGTATTTCAACATAGCTACAAGAGGCGATCTGGAATATCCTAACCAGAAAAAACGATAAATATTTGGGGTGATGGATAAGCTAATTACCTTGATTTGATCATTACACAATGTATACACATATCAAAACATCACAATGTACCCCCTAAATATGTACAATTATTATGTGTCAATTAAAAAACATAAAACTTAAAAAATGGCTGAGAAACTGTCACAGACTGGAAGATTAGAGGAGACTAAAGAGACTTAATGACTAATTGCAGTGTGCTATCCTGGATTAGATACAACAACAGAAAAAGGTCAGTCCTGGCAAAAACTTGTGAAATCCCAATGAAGTCTATAGTTTAGTTAATATTGTTGTGGCAATGTTAATTTCTTACTTTTGATAAATGTACCGTAATTGTGTAAGATGTCAATATTAGGGAAGCTGAAATCTTCTGTAAGTATAAAACTATTTTTAAAACAAAAAGTTTTAAAAATTATATCACCTCATCATCTTGTAATAATCATCATTAAATAATTTAATAAATATAAAGATCTTAGGACAGTGTACACACTATTCAATAAATATCAGTTGTTATTTTCATTTTTTATTTGATACTCTCATTTGTAAGTAGGAAAGCTAAAAATTGCTTTCATTGAAAAGTCAAGAATTTTAATAATTTTTTATGATATTAAATTGAGATAATTTTGTTAAGTGCTGAAAGTTGTAAAGAGAAAAATAAAAATAACTTAATGACACAATCCAACCACATCCACTGTTAACTCTGTGTTCTATTTTATGCCAATATTTTCTGATATAAATATGTATGCATTTGTGTGTAAAATATGATCAGGATAATTTTTTACCAAGCCCTGCAATAAAGTTATCTTCCTCTGAAGGGGATAGCAATGTCAATTAACAAATATGCACCATGAACTTTTGAAAATACATTATTTATATAATTTCCCATAATCATTACAATAGTGTCATGATGAAAGTACTTTTATTATGAATTTCACTTTACAGAAGAAGAAAGTAAAGAACATAGAGCTTAAGGGAAGGTATCCTCATTACTAAAAAGTGGTGGTGCCACGGCTTCTGCAAAGGAGACTGGCTCTAGATTCCATGTTGTTAGCTGCTGGGCTATATTGCTTTAACACATTTGCTTTTACAAGGTATCCCAGGCACTCCACGTTTGAAAACTTTAAGTCATTGTTTAAATTTTGTGGACTCCTGGATCACATGAACTGGTGCTACAAATTCCCATGAGTAGTGACTGGTATTTTACAATGTCTCAGTCTGTCCTGTTCAGCTCAATGCCAAGGAAAGGTTTCCTGCATGAACCTGGGAAGAGCGACTAACTTAATTCCGCTCTGTCTTACCTCTCCTGTGGGTGTAATCCCGGAAGCCACCACAGCTTAGTGTGTGAGGGGTTCTTAGCTGATGTTCCATCTTCAGCAGACTCTGGACTTGGATGCTGGCCGACCTCTATGCTTCCACTCCTGAGGATAAATCTTTGTAAAATGTTGAAGCAATGAATGAAAATACTTACCATAGACTATTTGAGTCTTTTCCTTGGAGGAACAAAGAAAGTCCAAAGAAAGTAAACTTAACATTTTTATTTTAAGTTTTAATTTTTAAAAAAATTAAGTTTAAATTTTTATTTTAAGTTTAATATTTAGAGGCTTTAGAAAGGTAATTGAGAAACTGAGTGAAATCAGTTGCATTGGGAATATGCTTTGAAATACAGAGTAAATATCAATCCATGATTAATCAGTTCAATAGTTCTGTTTCATTATTTCCAAAAAAACTAACTGCCAAGTACTTAAAATAGGATTTACATATTTGTGATGTGAAGTGGTGGCTGTAGATAAGAAGTTAATTGCCTCCCAGACCATTCAAAAACTGTTCTTGGCTTAAAATATCAGGGAATAGGAATAGAGAGTGACCAACTTCAGGAAAAATTATTTTTATATTTACTGGCAAAATTAGCACATGTTGACTAGCATTTGTCTGAGTGGCTTATTCCTGATAAATAGCATCATGTGTTAAATTGAGTTTGAGTCCTCATGGATGACTGGACTAAATTTCTTTTTAAGCATGAAAGCTTTCTAATTGTCTGTATAACCATATAGCATAATTGATGTTGTACATTAAAAATAACCAGCTTGAACACATTGAGTGATTTTTCCTCTAATAACATAAGTCATCTGAGTATTTATGGAAATAAATTTGAATAGCCATATGTATAATAATTAAGAATATAGTATCTATGTTTTTAGGCACAAAGGATTTAGTCATTTCATCAGTTCCAAGCAGTGCAATGTCTATTATAGTACTTGGAGTAATATAATTTTTATAACTCACATGCAAATTACTAAGTTTTGATTGCATCCTTTTCATATTATCATGATGAAAAGTAAAATTCTACTAATTCATAAACACCATCCTCTATATGAAGAGTTTCCTAGCTAGAACTCATTTTTATTCTGAGCTACTTTAAGATCTATTGTGGTACTACTCAAATGACACATTCTATACATTGCTTTATATCATGGCTATATACACAGTAATGTCCCATTGTTTGTTCTTTTCAGATGAAGTATACTTTTATCAAAACAATTATTTTTATAACTATTAGAAATTAAAATTAGAATTAAAATAATAATTATTTTTACATTATGAGGAAACATGTTTTAAGTACCTTTGCATTCTTTATATATCCCAGTGCTCTGTCGATAGGACATGTTTGCTAAGAGTTCGTTGATAGGACATGTTTGCTAAGAGGCCGTTGAATAGGCAAGTTAATGAATTTGTACCCCTTTATTAACAGACTTTATCCTTGAATAACAGAAGTATAGTGCAGTTCTCTGAACCAGCTGATCTGAGAGGTTTCCTTCAGGATGCTGAACCAATCCATTTATTTAGACACTTTACAATTTCAACATAAAATTAAACAAGTGGAAATAATAATTCTGTATATAGTTGAGTATTAAATTTATTAAATAGGTCTTTAGTAACTTATCTCTTAATGAATACTGGGTAACAAGATTGCACCATCTCTTTACCTCTCTATATTTTGCAATTGCAAGATCTAATTGTACAAATAAGTCATGTTCTGTGTGCTGTGTTATCTTTATTCATATGCTATAAATCAAGAAAAACATTCAACTTTGTTATTTGTAAGCCATAATATCCAAATGATATAACCATAAAACAATTTTAATAGCTTTTAATTTCATTTTAGCAAAATTCTGGAGAGCATATTGCTCCATTGTTTAAAACTTATTGCTATAACATCTTTAATTGTTCTTATTATTGGGAAATAAAGGGATCACCTTGGAAGAGATCAGCAGAATTGTTCACTGTGCTTGTCATCAATGGGCTTCAGTTAATTGTAGGCTGCAGGACTGGATAAACAAAATTACACAAAGGTACAATACAAGGTCCACTGTCAGCACAAACTTTCCATTCAAAAGGTTTCTTGTATTTTAAAATACACTGTTATACAACCCATTGATTCATTGGTGGTTTATGGAGCATTCAAAACAAGGAGAAATATGAGACTCACGAAAGTTAAGGAAGGCCATGAGCAAGAAAGAAGATTAAACAGATAACCCAAAATGCAGACAGTACCGGTATCAACTAGACAGATGTCCAGTTTTCAAATTTGAAGCAACGGAAAGGACATTGGTTTAAAATGGTACCTTCTTGAAGTACACAGTGGTCCAATGTAAAACAAAACAGTAGTGTTAAATTTAAAAGACTTCATCTAATTTATTCTATAAGTTATTTAATGGCTTATGTCTCAGCATTTTTTATATAAAAACATAACAGAAATGTTTTTGGCTAAGTGTTTGAAAGGTCAAACATTTTCTTCTTTCCAAAGATGTAATCAGTTCTCATCATTTTTGTGTCAAGACTGACCCACCAAATTAAAAGTTCAGACTCTCTCAATTTGTATTATTCAGGATTTTGAGTGAAGTAATTAGTTTCTTATACTAGACACAATTTATATTGTATCTCCATGTTGTGACAAATGAGTCCTTTCAAAAAAACAAATGATTAAATAAAAAAGTAATGAAACTGTCCTAAGTTGTAAGTTTTAAGACAAAAATAAAAGCAGACTGCTATGTGGATAGCAATCAGCAAAAACTGAATCTATTTGGGAGGGCAGGTGTGGATGTAATTCTCCAGGAATATAAGTGTGGCTTAAAGTCTTGCCAAAATCTTTTTTTAAAAGCCATTCCAAAATTATTTGTACCCTGCACATAAAGTGGCAGTACACAGAGAACTAAAAGCAGGTATTTTCAGAATTCTGTTATCATCAATGCATCACTATGTTAGATGAGGACCCACTAGAACAGGCACTGTGAGGCACAGATTTTCTTTCCATGCCTACAGAAATGAGACAGCCTTGGTTTTCATCACCCTCGTCTTCAAGTACACTTTAAATGTGCAATTTTTGTGACCTTTCTGTATTCCAAACATAGCAAGTTTTATTAGAATTCATGGGAGAATAGCAAGAGAATTTTAAAATGTTGTGACTCATTCCGAAAGATTTTGTTTTTTGTTTTTTGTTTTGCATGATGAAAAACAAAGCTGTAGTCTTTGTGTGGTTGCTTGCAGGCCTAGTTGTATAACTCTGATTTCCACTAAGCTCGACAACCCATGGAGGATTATCCCAGTGAATGGCATCCATTCACATATTTCTGGAGCTATTCTTTCTGTGGACCAATCTGATACTGAAAGGAGAGAATGTATTTGAGGATACAGGAGAATCAGCTATGAAGTGATTAAGGGCACATTGTTGAAGGGATAAATGGATATAAAAAAAATATGAAACTGGTTATTGGTAGTAGCTGACCATTAGCTACAGAAGAGTGAATAGAAGCACTTCCCAGGTCAAATGTAACATCAGTTCCAAACTTTAATAAATTGCCTTTAAAAAATAACTCACGTCCTTACTCAGGACAATTAGGTTTTTGTTGCACCCATGCTTGAGTTTGCAAAAAGGTTTGAAAAATTTATGTTAGGATATTCAGCCTAGGAGGTTACTAATATCAGCTGTTTGCAAATCCAATACTCCAGTGTGATAACTATTCATAAGGGGAACAGTTTATTACTTCCATTCTATATAGACTCAATGATGTTATTTGCTAAAGATTACAGCACAAATTAGTAGCAATAAAAGATGCTCTCATCTCCATAATCATTAGTTTTCAGTCTTCACTAACAACTTCACAAATGGTGTAAAGCTTAAAACTGTAGGGTCATCTATAAAAACCTAATGAAAGGAAGCAGTTGACAGCAGTTGATAATACATTTCTTTGATTGTTTTCACATATGTAGTAATACTAATAGTAGTAGGGGTAGTAGTAGCAGCAGCAGTAGTAGGAACTGGAGGTAAAGGAGGAAGCAGAGTATGACCATTTAATAGGTACTGCAATAATGCACTAAGTGCTTTACATGCATTATTGCACATAATGCTCAGTAGATGTTTTATTTGTAGTACTAGGAGGAATTTTAAGATATTAAGAAACTTGAGTCTGAAAGCCCCCAGAATATATTGTTTAACTTACTTGCCATTCTTCTGAATGAACTGAAGAAATAAGAAAGAAGAATAAGTCAGATGGTGGCCACATATTTTCTTTTTATTCATAAAAGCAACATAGAAGAAAATCATATTTCCGACAAGTGGGTTTCCCAATGATCTGCTGAATTAGACACATTGACTTACCCTGGAGGAACAGAGTAGGGTGTATGTTCCTTAAGATTACTCACTCCCAAGAGGAAGAAACAATGGCAGACCTGAACTGTGTGTGCTGAGCTTCTCCTTCCACTCACCAATCAGGTTGGGGATTCATGCTCCTGGAGCAGAAAGAATGTGGGACTGCAATAGGCCAGCAGGGTATCACTAATGTGATGCGAGAGTGGAGAAGAAAGGTCATCCATATTCCACAGTCTCACATTGTTGATTTTGTTGCTGTGGTTTGCTTGCTTGCTTAATCCACCAAGCTTAACTGTTAAGCCCATGTTCAAGGTGTGGTGATAGTTCTCTTAAAATATGAGACCAACAGTGTATCAAATCAAAGACTCTTGCTTCGTTCCCAATAAGGTTAGTCCCTAAATGTAAATGTAAAAGGCTTGGAGTATGTCCTTCAGAGCACCGGTTAACAGTAGAGATTTTTCCCTCAGAGGGCAATAAGTTCATGTCTTCTCACAGAAGATGCACTACAGCACATGATACATTATAAGGAAAAAAAAAAGCCTATTTCATTATATTATATTATCATGGTATTATATTTCTCCAGAGAAGCAGGACCAATTTGATAATGAAAGGAGAGAACGTATTTGAGGATACAGGAGAATCAGCTATGAAGTGGTTAAGGGCACATTGTTGAAGGAATAAATGGATATAAAAAGATGAAACTGGTTCTTGGTAGTAGCTGACCTTTAGCTACAGAAGAGTGAATAGAAGCACTGCCCAGGTCAAATGTAACATCAGTTCCAAACTTTAATAAATTGCCTTTAAAAGATGAGATTAGTTTTGTCATTAAAGTGTAAAAAGGTTTGAGTGTGATCACACTTTAATCTGTTCTTTATTTTGAAAAGTGGCAGTTTGGTTCTTTTTCAAGACCACATTTTGTTTGTGTGCCTTTCCTTCAAGATCTAGCAAGTGACACATCATGCAATTCAAATTTAATTTAATCTTTGCTTGGCTTCTTTAATTAAAATAGAGAGAGGATGAGGTCTCTTACATTGTCTATAAATACATCTTTCATAAATAGAACATTTATAAAAGTGCTGAGTATGTCATGAGTGATGAAGTCTATTCAAGCTTGAGATCAGAAGATGTTCATCCATTGACTCATATGAGGCAATAGCTTCCATGTCTATTAAATTTTAAAATAACAAACTGTTCTTATGAAACAATCTTACAGCAGGTTTAACTTTTCCCAAAGATATACACAAAACATTATTTTCTGAGTTTGGAGTATGGATCTTCTCTTTACATGTACTTTTGCAATTCCTTCCTTGCTTCTACTCTAGTGAAATCAATGATGGTTCCATTTAGTGGGTTGTTTTATACTCAGGAGTCAAGGGAAGATACCAAAATACCAATTTAAAATTTCATTTCTCTTTTTCTTTTGAGGACAGAATCAATATTTGAAGTATCAATATTTGAAACTTTTCTTAACACTAACAATTTCTAGGTAGAAAGATTATTAAAACAGTACTTACTGGTTTCTAACATGTACCTGGGACCTCATAATAAAAATTAAGTTTACTCTAAGGAACATGACACTATATTCCAGGATAGTAGAGTCAAGTTGTAAATATGTGATCTAAATTGTATTTTAGGCAAATATTTTAAGAAAAATTAGAAAATACTGTGGTAAACAAGTAAGAACTGGGAATTAGGGAGTCTAATATTTAGCAGTAGAATAAATGGATGTTGGGAGGTTACTGTAATTATTGGTATGGGGCATTTACAGCATATTTATGTCATTAAGTGAGTTTTAAAATGAAAAAGAAAGATCTTGAGTAAAACTGAGCTTATTTCTGAACACTGAGTTTGGACATCATGCTGCTTGGACATCATTGTGGAGATTCCTAGTAAGCAGTTGCAAATCTAGATCCCATGCTCAGTAATGATGTCCCAGATACGCATAGAGATTTGAGATACATTAACTGTCTTGTGATAATTGAAACATAACTAGCAGAGCTACCCCTCTTATTGTTGGTATATCATCCATACAGTAAGAGTAAGATAAATTGATAATTATGGAAAACGGTAAAATAATAAGAAAGGTTTTCAAGGCAGTAATCTTCAAAGAATTCTGAGGAAAGAATATCAGAGCAACTGTAGGAACCAATGTTCCAGACAAACTTCAAGCTACAGGTGACAGGCCAGGCACAGTATCTCATGCCTGTAATGCCAGCACTTTGGGATCACCAAGGTGGGTGGATCACCTGAGGTCAGGAGTTCGAGATCAGACTGGCCAAGATGGTGAAACCCTATCTCTACTAAAAATACAAAAAATTAGCCGGGCGTGGTGGCAGGCACCTGTAATTCCAGTACTGAGACAGGAGAATCGCTTGAACCCGGGAGGCAGAGACTGCAGTGAGCCAAGATTTCGCCATTGCACTCCAGCCTGGGCAACAAGAGTGAAACTGTCTCAAAAAACAAACAAACAAAAAAAAAGCAAAACAAAAAACTGTAGGTGACATATAATATCTGTTAGTATTAAATTTAGATAAAGTTTTTTTTATTGCTATTCTGAGACTAAAGGAAATAAGAAACAGCTCTATGGATCTATGTTATTGAGCATATGAAAGGTGACCTGGGCAGTATAGGTAACATCTCGGAAGTGATGGTTTGAAAATACTTCCTTCATTGGTTCCTGTAAAGACATTTTTCTGCCTTACTTGGGTTATACTTGGGAGACTCTGATTATTATTAGTCAACAGCAGGACTCAAACAGCTGTCTCTGAGTCAATTTGCCATAGATATTGGTAGTTTTGTCTCTTGTTCATTGGTTTATTTTATTAAGAAGGATCATGATGACTTCTTTTGTTTCTTTTCAATTTCCTACTCACTTTCAGTCATAAATCAGCCTGTAAGGTCCCAACCGACAACTAGGTCAGTATTGGATAAGCCTAGGTACTGTGAATTTGGAGTGAATTAAGTATGTGCCTTTTCATCAGAGATAGGGACTCATTTCCAATGTAGTAGAAGATGGCTCTCTTAGAAGAAAACATATTTCTACTTTTATACATCAAACATGTCTATCTACTTACAAACAAAAAGTAACCAAGGCTATTGCCCAATCCCTGTGAATCTACCTATTCTAAAATTGAAGTTAAATTTTATGATGGTATTATTACTTTTTTTCTTCCCAAATGCATGCATAAAATGTTATTTTGTAGAATTCAAAAATTTGGAGGAGGTTATATATTGTTTGTGTGTGTCTGTCTGTGCATGTGTGCTTGAACACATCTGATTTACTGATTTAACCACTTTAATTTTGTGAGGTTTGCTAACAACTTTATTCATAGGGAAAGGGAGAATATCTCATATTATATATAAGGAAAGTGAGGCTTGAAGAGTTTATAAGCTCCAATTACATAGTAAGTTCCCTGTCTAATTTGACTTTGTATTGCACTCAAAACAGTCCCTGGCCATTAGCAAACCCAATAGGAAGTTTGTGACTAAATGAATGACTATAATTAATCACACTGACTTGCATAGTCACAAAATGTGCTCCAAAAATGGTCCATCAGGTGCCAATATTTCTGGAATTTAATCCATACAACATGTATTTTGATTCTGATAATGCAAAATGTGGGAGTTTTTTTAAATGTCATTTACAAAGTTTTCATAAGTTACAATTTAATACTCACATAAGAGATGAATGAAATGTTTAAATATGAAATTT
Organism: Macaca mulatta; assembly: GCF_049350105.2. Lineage (NCBI taxonomy): Eukaryota > Metazoa > Chordata > Mammalia > Primates > Cercopithecidae > Macaca > Macaca mulatta. The sequence goes on from NC_133411.1 coordinate 46,413,183, forward strand.
TATCTCAAGAGCAGCTAGAAATACTATATATACATAATCAATTACCCAAATTTATGTAAAGAATTATCATCTTTATTTGAAAAGGGGTATAAACCATCATAAAGGTCAATTCTTTTAGGTGGTTGAGAAATACAAAAGCTGGATTATTTCAGTTATGAAATTGAGTAGTAAAATACTAGCTTGTTGAAGGAAACAGCTGGATACCTGAATCCCTGGCAGCATGCATTTTCACCAACATGTTAGTTTTTCACTGATAGGATGGGTTTCACTAAACTCATCTATTCTTTCAATGAAATAAATGTTATCAAAAGCCTATTGTTCATTGGTCAGCAACAACAAAAAATTGTTCAGTTCCTGACTTTATTACGAGAACAGAATGTACTTTTATCCTTTCCCTGTCAACAGCATACTTTGGTATTTTGACAATAGAAGGAAAATGAATTGCATTACATTGCAACCAACATCATTTTAATAATTTTATTATTTGGCATATGCAAATTTTCCCTAGAATATAAAAAGAGTTCTCCTTGATATAAGTATATGCTTGGAACTAATTTAGAATCACTGAGCCAATGCCTAAGAAATCAATAGTGGAATCCCAGTTTATACAAGTCTCAGGCAAACAGAATTCTTCATAACATGTAGACATAGCTATAAGGGTTGAATGGTAAATTTTCTAGTTTTAATAAATACAGCTCATTTCATTTATGTAACGCAGGTAACTTTTACGTGTTCTCATTCATTTTGAACCTCTTATAATTTTTGTGTTTCTCAGACTCTCAAAGGCATATGGTGATATGAGGGACAATCCTGAAACAACAAGAGAAACTTGATAAATCTCCTAGGATCTCTTAAATCCAGTTTTATATTTTAAAAATGAAAATTTTAGATAGAAAAATTCAAGTATCACATAATTTTTGAAGAAATTTTACAAAGGAATCTTACAATGAAAGTCCACCCCTGCCCTCCTGCTCAGACCCAGTTCCACTCATTCACCAAGTGGGACCTCCTACTGCAGATCTGTCAGAGGACATCTCATTATCTACATATGTCTTCTTTCTCGTAAATCCAAGTTTTTACCCCGAAATGGCTCAGCACAGAATATCACTCTCTTGCATCTTTTCCTGGCTAACTTGTATTCCTATAAGACTGTATTAGTCTGCTTTCACACTGCTGATAAAGACATACCCAAGACTGTTTTATAAAGAAAAAGAGGTTTAATGAACTCACAGGTCTACGTGGCTGAAGAGGCTTCACACTGATGGTGGAAGGTGAAAGCCATTTCTTACAGCAAGAGAGAATGAGAACTAAGCAAAAGGAGTTTCCCCTTATAAAACTAGATCTCATGAGACTTATTCAATACCATGAGAACACTATGGGGGAAACCATCCCCAAGGTTCAATTATCTCCCACTGGATCTCTCCTGTAACATGGGAATTATGGGAGCTACGCTTCAAGATGAGATTTGGGTGGGGACACAGCGAAACTATATCAAAGACTTACTGCCAACTTCATCTCTTCTCAAACACCTTCCCTACCTGCTTTTATGGAGTCATTCCTGTACTCTGGATTACCACAGCTTCCCATGCATAGTTCCTTTAAAACTTCTCTTATGCTATATTGTAGACTTATCCACCACTTTTACTAGATGATGTGCTTCTTGAAGACAAAGCAGTATATTTTATCTTTGCATGTCTACCTTTTAATCAATTTAGACTTTCTTTATCATCTCTCCACAGCCCTTAGTAAGGTATTTAATACCTATATGCAATCTGGCTGAGGTTTGGACTTACTAAAATCACTCTATCATAACATCTTGTAAATATTAAATATTAAAGTATTTATAATTTATTTCATACCTGTTTCTAAAAGTAATGAGGCAGCTTTAAAATGCACCTGAGCAAATATATATCACAAATCCAAGACTAGGTAACTAAACTACATTTTATGACTCTCATTTGGTTGTCATTAACTTTGTCTACTTTGGATGTGTGAAATTATTAATTGCACATTAAACCTTAATGTGAAATTATTTGAAAGTTATCTTTTGTCTTATATTAGACAGGAGAGTGTGTTATCAGTATTTTGGAATTTAGCATAACAATATCATGTACCAAATGTATGGGGACCAATTGAATAATATTACAACGTCATTCTAGGAAGTAATTGGTGTCACAAATATTTCCAGAGTAATTCTTGATTTAGTTATTTTGCCAGTGGGTGTGTCAAGTTCCATATAAATGAATGTTGGTTTCCCTGTGGAAAGAGAAAACTAGCAACTAAAAGAGGAGCCTTTAAAGGGGCAAAATCTTTTAAAAGTGACCTATTTCTATATAGTCCTACATGGAAAAATATGGCTGGAAACCCTAATTTATTATGAAGAGGCCAACACATATTATTTTTGATTTTGAAAAAAATGAAATTAATGTATTTTATAACACATGAAGATTATTTACATAAGGATAATGGTAAAGTAAATGAGAAGAGAAAAATAATGGATTTTTTTTTCTAGGTTGGAAGAATCTCTTCACTTTCCCATGCCAAAGAAAAGCTTTCAATTTTTTTCAGCTTTCAAATCATGCACAGTTATATTTGTTAAATATAATATGTAAAGTTTTGATTATTATAATAGCTAGTATGTGAATAGTGCTATTTAACCAACTTCTATCTGGATAACATCTGCTATAGTAAAAACATAAAATTTTTATCATTTCAACCACAATGGTATTTTCCCTTTTATGGCCTATATAAATTTGTATCTACACAACACACTTTCAGTACTTATACCACAGGTTCTTTTGTCTACCTTTCTAGCTATCTATACAATAACAGCAAAAACAACAAAATCAAGACTTATAGCAGGGGATGCTTCCCACTGCTGCAGCTTGGATTACTACCATTATATACAGACCCCTCAATCTACTTCTGAGCAACAGGGTTAATTACCACTATCAGTGTAATAATTTCCTCTTGAACTGAAAATCTACTGGCATAAAGAACCCTGAATGAGTAGGTGTCATCCATAGCATTAGGCTAGGTGAACTCTGAGTGTGTCACCTGATAGAAGGTCCTCCCCACTGAGAACCAGGATCTTTAATCTGGCAGATTCTAAAGTTGAGCAAACAGGTAACATAAATTTCCCAAGTGAGCAACTGCGAGTGAGGATGATAGGGTGTGACAGGTGCAGTTGATACCCTATCATACCCTCCTCACCTTCAATGCCCCTGTACTTAGCATGCCTTCTGACTGCCAGCATCTACATGTCTTTGCTGGAATGCCAGGGAATTAAAGCCTCCAGGAGCAGTCCTCAACAAGTTACTGGCTGGAGTTGGAATACAAATGCCCCAGATCCCTCACTTCTTGGTGGCGTAACTCTAAGTCACGTGTTTTACATGGGCTCACAGAGTTATCCTATGAGATACACGCTTGTTATCCATAGTGGAAAGAGTGTGATAGAGCAGCATTTATTGTACCGTTTCCTTCTCTGTCTCACTTCTTCAAACCCCCAATGGTGTGTGTTTCACTTCTACAATACATTACTTGCATTCGAATCCTCATTTCAGTTTCACCATTTGGAGGAAGCCCCCATTAATTCCAAGACGCCATTTGTAATTCTAGTCCTTGGTTACTGAATCCAAGCATTCTAGCTTAAGGATCATGGCACCACATAATTGTTACTAGTTTAAAATATATATCACACCTTGAAAGACAGTGTTCTGAATCTACAGTGTCATGCTTCCCAACCTGGTACCTATAGACGTACGTTTAAGAAGCCATCCCACATTCTGTCATGCCAGTTGCTTCAGGATGAGGCAGTCTACTCAGAGAATCAGTAGATTCTGTGGTCAGGTGCTCATCATTGCACATTCTTCACCATAAAGTAGGTCCCTTGGTCAGGACAATGTTATGTGGGATAATGAGAAATGAAACTCTCTGTGGGCCCTCACATACTGATGCTGCCTGAGGGACTGTGAAATGGGATGACAAACCCATACGTGGAGTATTATCAAACTCACCGAAGATGAACAGCTGTCACCCTCCCCACTGTGGTGGAAGATTTCAATATAATCAACTTGCCACTCAGGAGCTGGCTTGGTTTCTCAAGGAATGGTATCTTGCCAGACATGATGTGAATCTCTGCTGCTACTGACAGGCTATACATTTAATAGTGGCAGCTAAATCAGCCTTGGTGAGAAGCAGCCCATGCTGTTGACCCATGCATACTCCTAATCCCTCCTACCATGACTGGTGCATTCATGGGAACATTGTGTAAGTACTTGAGTGGCACACTGTAGAGGCTAAGTAGCATCCAGTGGACTAGTCATCCTCTCTACCTAATTGTTGAGAGCCCTTCTTCAGAATTTGATGGTCATAGAAAGCTCTCAAAGAGTTGTAGATCCTTGCAGCTGGATGTCATTGGATCAATGTACACATAAATGTCTAGTACCAAGCAAATGTAGGTAGAGCAATAAATATGTGTAATACAATCCTGGACATCATAAAATACCTTTCTCTTTTAATCCTCCTAACAACCTCCCTGAGAATTAACTATCAAACTTTCTTTAATCCAAGTAGTTAACTTTATATTAATTGACTCATAGAATCTAAACAACTTCCTATAAAACTTCAGTATTTTGATTCAAAAGCCTTGCTACTTTCACTAGGTCCAGCAGCATTTAGAGTTCTCCAATAGCAGATTTCCTTGATAAATTTCTGTCTTTGGTTTCAAAACAGTGAATAGAATATTGATCATAGCTGGGCCTCAATCCTTCCCAGAATATGTAATTTAGATATTATGAAGACATTAAGAATGTGTTATAAGAAATGTCAGAGCTTCCAATAAATCTCCAGAAAGCAGAACAGAAGCCACAATGTTTCCTGTTCAGGCTGAAGGAAATTACTTTCTGGTTAGGAATTAGGGGGGAAAAAAAAAAAAGGCCACACACATTTAAAAGTCGTTCTTTCAGAGAAAAAACTGGTAGCAACAAGTTAGAAAGTCGCAGGCACAATGCATGTCCAGACACACACTTACAAAATGACAATTTAGTGTCAGCCCGCTATGTGGATTGCATTGTGAACAGTCTTGGTTGACATTCCCTTTCCTTCTTTCAATAGCTATTTAAGACTTAGGCCATGAGAATGGGCAAAAAATGAATTAACCAACCCGAAAACAGAACATAGAAGGCTGAAGGGAGTCTCAAAAAAAAAAAGCTGTGAAGAAACCTACTGTCCCTACTACCTGGGTCTTTCTGTTGATTTACTGTTGGGTTAGAGCATGCTGTAAGCCTCAGAATTGGTACTTCATTACCAGAAATATAATCTGCCTGAAGAGCCATGGAACCCACATACTGCATCATGTGTGCAGTGGTAATTCAAATAAATAGCATTCTCCCCTCAAAAAACATTTTCAATTTTTGTGTTTTTTTTTCTATAATTAAAAAGCAAGACATCTTAAAATTTTCATTTTTGATTTCTGACACTCTTAACATAGTCCTTTCAAACTCTCTTGAAACTCTCTCTCTTTGCCATTTTCCCACATAAATTCTAAGATGTCCTACCTCTGTCTTTTTGAACTCCTTGATCCCAGCACTTTCTCTCTCCACCTTTTTTTTTTTTTTTTTTTTTTTTTTTTTTTTTTTTGAGACGGACTCTTGCTCTGTGGCCCAGGCTGGATTGCAGTGGTGTGATCTTGGCTCACGGCATCCTCTGCCTCCTAGGTTCAAGTGATTCTTCTGCCACCACCAGAATAGCTGGGACTACAGGCATGTGCCGCTATGTCTGGCTAATTTTTGAATGTTTTAGTAGACATGCGGTTTCGCCATATTGACCAGGCTGGTTTTGAACTCCTGGCCTCAAGTGATCCACCTGCGTCTGCCTGTCAAAGTGCTGGGACCACATGCATGACCTATCATGCCTGGCCTCTCCACTTTCTTTGTGCTCTTATTTTTCTCTTGTGAATAATTTTTCTTGTTTCAACAAGTAAGCAAAATTTCTATAATTCAAAGAAAGTATATTATTGATTCTTGACATATTTTGTTAAATTGTCTTCTCATACATTTTATTTTCCCATACTTTTACCAAATTTTAATTTGTTGTTGTCACACATTAGTATTTGTCCTCCTGTTCTTAAAATACATTAATATTTGTCCTCAACCATTTTCCAAAATCAGAGTGAAGACCCCTTTCCTAACCCTGCTAGCATCCAGTGTGATTTGAAAAAATAAATGCTAGTGTGTGTGTGTGTGTGTGTGTGTTTGTCTGTGTGTATAATCATTTACCAGTTAGGAAAAACAAAGGCTGTGTGAATTTATGCAAACTGGCCAAGAGGTGGCTAGAAAGATGCAAAGCCAGAATTCAAAACCATGGAATTAAGTCTTAGAGTCTGCACTCTTAATAACCATCTGGAGTGCCTCTTTCAAAAGAGCTCAGAGTGTCTTAGATGCTGGAGTTCTGTAAAGAGATGGCCATACCAAGACAGCAGAACAGGGTACAGCAGGAGCATGTTATAAGGTGATGAAGGAGGTTTGAGTCAGAAAATTGCCCTTATTTTTCGGTAATGCAAAATGTGACTATTTTCTTTCATTTATGTTTTATAAATCCTACAGCTAGTAATTCGTAGTCAGTTTGCAAATTATAGAATTGATATCATCCAATAAAATGTTACCTTATGATGTGATTTCTTCCTATCTCTGGGAGGGTGAGGTGCTTGAACAGTCAAGGTGTTACACTCACTTAAAATCTGCCTTATAGAGGCGTTAGTGTAAAAAAAGCAAAATATTTCGTTTACATTCCTGAAATTCTTAAATTAATAGTGGCTAACTTAAGAATTAAACATTAATTGATTTTTATTTTTATTGCATATATAATACATAATCCTTAGAAAAACTTTGGGAAATAAAGACAGGCAAAATGGAAACATAAACACTGTATTTGGTTTTCTTCCTTTTATATGTATACTAATATTTATAATCTTATAAAAGTCAAATTGTATCTTATATCACGCTCTATACCCTTCTTTTCTTACTTAATATATAATAAATACATCTCCAAATCACTAAACTTAATTCTACAATGATATACTATCTACTTACTATTATGTTCTATTATTTTAATAAATATTGAGCATCTGTTAAATGAATACAATATCATTAGGTATTGTTTATTTAATTAGGATTTTTTAAAAAATCTCTCTCCTCATAGACCTTACATTCTAAGGGCAAGAGGCTACAATAAATAATCCAGTGAGTATATCATGCCAGGTACAGGTAAATACTGTGCAGAAAACTATTAAAAACCATCCAAGGAGTATGTGAGTTTCAATTTTAATTAGTCTTCTCAGAGAAAGTTTCAAGAAGAAGCTAATATCTGAGCAAAGATTTGACTTAATTAGTCTCCAGTAGTGGATACTTAGGCTGTAGTTATAATCATAAACAATGAAGCAACAACTATGTTTGATTTTGCGTATCTGTTCATTTATTCTCAGGCCAAAAGAAAAAAGCAAACTTTCTGTAATTCAGAAAAGAGAATATTATTAATTCTTGACTTACTTTGTCAAATTGTCTTCCAACACATTTTATTTTTTCCATATTCTTAACAAATTTTAATATTGTCATTCACTCCTTTTTAAAAACTTTGTTAATGTGATGGTGGAGAAATGTGTCTGTCTTTCATCTATTAAGAGATTTTGTTAATTTTAAGCATTGTATATTTAATTAATATTATTACACATTAGTCATGCCTGAAAATTCATTTTTAAGAAAAATATTATTTTTAAAGGAATATTTGATTTCTTCTGTTTTTAATCAGATGTGTGAAATATAAACATGATCCAAACCATCATCTTGTATGAGTTTGTTTTCTTTCACATTCACTAGCTGATAGCCTCTGAAAGGTAGTAATCTCACCAATGCAAGTTATAAAATGTCAGGTTAACATATTTTCTGTGTTGTTCTTTCTCCATTACACCCATGTGCCAGCATTTTTCACTCATAGCCTGTTTATCACTGCCTAGAACACCCTCCTTTATTTTCACTCTTTCCTCTTCCTTTTATTGGCCTGCATATATCCTAATAATATTTCATATTTTATCCAATGTCATCCACCCCAAAATTTATTTCTGGACATAAAAAATGAGGCATCTATCTTATTTTTTTTTACTTTGATATACCTAATGGAATGATTAGCATAATCAACCTAATAAACATATGCATCACTTCTATCATGTCAAACTAAAATGGTAACTCTATATATATATACCAATAGCTACCATTTTAGTTTGGCATTTTAGTTTGTGGTGAGAACACTTCAGATCTACCCTCTTAGCAAATTTCAAGTAAACTCTAGAGTATTGCTAACCATAGTTACCATGCTGTACAGTAGGTCTGCAGGACTTACTCATGTTATAACTGAAAGTTTGTATTCTTTGTCTGAAATCCATGCCTTCCCCCATATCCTAGCCCCTGGAAATCACTGTTCTATTCTCTGTTTTTATGAGTTCATCTTGTTTGCTCCACATGTAAGTGAGATCATACAGTATTTGTCTTTCTGGGTCCGCCTTATTTCACTTAGCATAATGTCCTCTAGGTTCATATGTGTTGTCACAAATGGCAGTTTCCTTCCTTGTTAAGGCTGAGTAGTATCACGTTTTATAGACGCTTAGGTTGTTTCCGTATCTTGGCTATTGTGAATAATGCAGTAAACATGGGAGTGCTGATTTCTCTTCCAGATAATGATTTTATTTCCTCAGGATATATACCCAGAAGTGGGATTTCTGGATCATGTGGTAGTTCTATTTTTAGTTTTTTTAAGAAGCCTCCTTACTGTTTTCCATAAGAACTATACTAATTTACAATCCCACCAACAGTGTACGTGAGTTCCCATTTTTCCACAGGCTTGCCAACATTTGCTTTTTTGATGATAGCCATTCTAAGAGATGTGAGGTAATAGCTCATCGTGGTTTTGATATGCCTTTCTGTGATAAGTATTTCCACGTACCAGTTGTCCATGTGAATGTCTTCTTTGGAAGAATGTCAGTTCATGTCCTTTGTCTATTTCTTAATTGGGTTATTTGGTTTTGTTTTTTTCTTTTGCTATTGAGTTTTATGTGTTCCTTATATATTTTGAGTATTATTCTTCCATAAATATATGGTTTGCAAATATTATTTTCCCACATTGTAGGTTGATTTCGTTTTGATGATTGTTTCCTTTGCTGTGCAGAAATCTTCTCGTTTGTGGTAGTCACAGCTTTTCTTTTTCTTTCTTTCTTTTTTTTTTTTGACAGAGTCTCACTCTGTCACCTAGCCTAGAGTGCAGTGGCACCGTCTTAGCTCACTGCAGCTTCAGCCTCCTGGGTTCAAGCGATTCTCCCACCTCAGCTTCCTGAAAAGCTGGGATTACAGGTGCCTGTCACCACACTGGGCTAGTTTTTGTATTTTTAGTAGAGAGGGGATTTCACCATGTTGGCCAGGCTGGTCTCGAACTCTTGACCTCAAGTGATCCACCCTCCTTGGCCTGACAAAGTGCTGGGATTACAGGCATGTCTTGCCCGGCACCACTTATTTATTTTAGTTTTTGTTGCCTGTGTTTTGGGCAGACATTGAAAAATTATTGCCAACATTGATGTCAAGGAGTTTTCCCCATTTTTCTTGAGAATTTTTATGTTACTGCGTCTTATGTTTCCTTTTTTTTTTTTTTTTTTTTTTTTTGAGATGGAGTCTCGCTTTGTTGCCCAGGCTGGAGTGCACTGGTGTGATCTTGGCTCACTTCAAGCTCGGTCTCCCAGGTTCATGCTATTCTCCTGCCTCAGCCTCCCAAGTAGCTGGGACTACAGGCGCCCGCCACCATGCCTGGCTAATTTTTTGTATTTTTAGTAGAGACGGGGTTTCACTGTGTTAGCCAGCATGGTCTCGATCTCCTGAACTTGTGATCCACCCACCTCGGCCTCCCAAAGTGCTGGGATTACAGGCCTGAGCCACCGCGCCCAGCCATGTTTATGTTTTTAACTCACTTTGAGTTTTTTTATGTATGGTGTAAGATAAGGGTCCAATGTCATTCTTTTACATGTGGATATCCAGTTTTTCTAGTGTCATTAATTAAAGAGACTCTTTCTCCATTGTGTAGTATACCATATATGTATAGATTTATTTCTGGCCTCTACAATCTGTTCCATTGGTGTATGTGTCTATTTTTAATTCCAGTACTATACTGTTTTGATTTCTATATGACATACTTTGAAATCAGGTAGTGTGATGCCTCTTTCTTTGTTCTTCTTTCTCAAGAATGCTTTGGTTGTTCAGGATCTTTTGTGGTTGCATCTTAAAAAATATGATTCATATCTTAGGAACAGAATAAAGAATAAAAATATATGATCATCTTAAAGAATACAGAAAAAAAATTGAAAAAATTCAACATCCATTTATGATAAAAATGGTCAAAAAATTTTGCACAGAAGGTATATACTACAACATCATAAAGGCCATATATGAGAAGCCCGCAGCTAACATCATACTCTATGGTGAAAACCTTATTTCTTTTTTTTTCCTCTAAGATTAGGAACAAGACAATGATGCCCATTCTAGACACTTCTATTCAACATAGTACTTAGTCCCACCCAGAGTAATTATGTAAATAAAATAAATAGAAGGCATCCATATGGGAAAGGAAGAAGTAAAGTGGTCTCTGTTTGGAGATGATATGATCTTGTATATAGAAAACCCAGAACACTCCACCAAAAACTCCTAAAACTAATAATCAAATTCAAATTCAGTAAAATTGCAGGATACAAAATCATCATAAAAATATCAGTTGTGTTTCTATATCCTAACAACAAACTATCCAAAAAAGAAATTGAGGAAACAATTCTATTAACAATAACATTAAAAAGAATAAAATACTTAGGAATAAATCTAACCAAGAAGATGAATGATGCATACACTGAAAACTGAAAGACGTCAATGAAAAAAAACTGAAGAAAACACCAATAAATAGAAAGATACTTGTGTTCATGGATTAGAAGAATTATCATTGTTAAAATGCACATACTACCCAAAGAAATCCACAGACTCAGTGCAAACCCTACCAAAATTCCAATGACATTTTTCAGAGAATTTGAACAATAATTTCTATGTTATTTAATCTTAAAGCCTTGAATATCTCCGTTATTGCCATTTTTCACAAATACGGTTATAGAGATTTTTTAAAATTAATTAATTTATTTATTATACGTTAAGCTCTGGGATATATGTGTAGAACGTTCAGATGTGTTACATAGGTATACACGTGCCACGGTGGTATGCTGCACCCATCAACCTGTCATCGACCTGACATGGGTGTGCCGATATCTCTTTCACACCCAGATTTTGTTTTTAAAAATATATGCCCAGAAATGTAATTGCTGGAGCTCATGGTAGCTCTATTTTTAACTTTTTTAGGAACCCCATACTGTTTTCTGTAATGGCTGTACTAACTTATATTCCCACCAAAAATGTATAGTAGTTTTCTTTTCTCTATCTACATCTTCACCAACACTTATTTTTTTTATCTTTTTAAAAACAGCTATTCTAACAGGTAGGAGGTAATCTCTCATTGTGATTTTAATTTGTATTTCCCTGACGATTAGTGATGTTAAACATTTTTTCATATACTGGTTGGTTATTTGCATGTCTTCTTTTGCTAAATTTCCATTCAGATCCTCTGCCCATTTTTTTGCAGTGTTTTTATTTTATTTTATTTTATTTATTTTATATATACTTTAAGTTCTGGGATACATGTGCAGAACGTGCAGGTTTGTTACATAGGTATACATATGCCACAGTGATTTGCCACAGCCATCAACTGGTCATCTACATTAGGCATTTCCCCTAATGCTATCCCTCCCCTACCACCCCACCCCCTGACAGGCCCCATTGTGTGATGTTCCCCTCTCTGTGTCCATGTTTTCTCATTGTTCAACTTCCACTTACAAGTGAGAACATGCAGTGTTTGGTTTTCTGTTCCTGTGTTAATTTGCTGAGAATGATGGTTTCCAGCTTCATCCATGTCCCTGTAAAGGACATGAACTCATCCTTTTTTATGGCTGCATAGTATTCCATGGTGTACATGTGCCACATTTTCTTTATTCAGTCCCTCATTGATGGGCATTTGGGTTGGTTCAAAGACTTTGCTATTGTGAACAGTGGTATAATAAACATATGTGTTCATATGTCTTTATAGTAAGATGACTTATAATCCTTTGGGTGTACACCCAGTAATGGAATGGGTTGCTGGGTCAAATAGCATTTCTGGTTCTAGATCCTTGAGGAATTACCTCACTGTCTTGCACAATGGTTGAACTAATTTATACTCCCACCAACAGTGTAAAAGCATTCCTGTTTCTCCACATTTTCTCCAGCATCTGTTGTTTCCTGAATTTTTATTTTTATTTATTTATTTTTTTCAGATGGAGTATCACTCTGTTGCCCAGGCTGGAGTGCAGTGGAACTATCTCAGCTCACTGCAAGCTCCACCTCCTAGGTTCACGCCATTCTCCTGCCTCAGCCTCCCGAGTAACTGGGACTACAGGCGCCCGCCACCACGCCCGGCTAATTTTTTGTATTTTTAGTAGAGACAGGTTTCACCATGTTAGCCAGGATGGTCTCGATCTCCTGACCTTGTGATCCGCCCACCTCGGCCTCCCAAAGTGCTGGGATTACAGGCATGAGCCACCGTGCCCAGTCTCATTTCCTGACTTTTTAATGATCGCCATTCTAACTGGCATGAGATGGTAACTCATTGTGGTTTTTGATTTGCATTTCTCTAATGACTGGTGATAGCATCAACATCAACAAAAAGGATGTCCACACATAAACCCCATCCGAAGGTCACAAACATCAAAGACCAAAGGTAAATAAATCCACAAAGATGAAAAACTAGCGCAAAAAGACTGAAAATTCCAAAACCAGAACATCTCTTCTCCTCCAAAGGATCACAACTCCTCACCAGCAAGGCAACAAAACTGGACAGAGAATGAATTTGACTAGTTAACAGAAGTAGGCTTCAGGAGGTGGGTAATAACAAACTCCTCCGAGCTAAAGATACATGTTCTAACCCAATGCAAGGAAGCTAAGAATCTTGATGAAAGGTTAAAGGAATTGCTAACTAGAATAACCAGTTTAGAAAAGAACATAAATGACCTGATGGAGCTGAAAAGCACAGCAGGAGAACTTCATGAAGCATACACAAGTATGAATAGCCGAATCAATCAAGCGGAAGAAAGGATATCAGAGACTGAAGATCAATGAAACGAAGTGTGAAGACAAGACTAGAGAAAAAAGAATGAAAAGGAATGAACAAAGCCTCCAAGAAATATGGGACTACGTGTAAAGACCAAACCTACATTTGATTGGTCTACCTGAAAGTGCTGGGGAAAATGGAACCAAGTTGGAAAACACTATTCAGGATATTATCCAGGAGAACGTCCCCGACCTAGCAGACATTCCAGAATTCAAATATCGAGATTTTTTTCTAAATATTTACCAGTGCCTCTAGCCACCATTCAACTGTAAGCACCAGTAAAGCATGTTAATTATTTTTTCATCCCCCAGTAAAAATGCTTCCCAAGTGTCTCCAGCGTTTAATGAGTTCCTGCTTCATAATAGTCACTAATTCAATACGTTAAGTAAAAAATGATGGTGGTAGTGATGAAAATATCATTATATGTGTTCTCATTCTCATATTTACTGTAAAGTCCTAAATTTGTATTTTAATAACCATACCCCCATAATCTCAACTTAAATAATTGTGTTACCATGGTTTCACTCTCTGTGTTAAGCCCATAGTCAAGAAATACGTTCTCCCACAATTTAGCTTCAGCTTATCTCTTCATCCTTTTGCCCATCATTCTTTTGACAGTACCCTAAGATCTTAATTAACCTGAGCTTACCAGTCACTAATGTAAAGTGACTGTCCAAAGCTATGACTATAAGGACTGTTTTCTCTACCAAGAATACCATCTTTCTCTTTTTCTCAGTATAAATTCCTGCTCAAATTTATATATCAACTTCTCTCTTCCTGGCTACCCCAAACAGTATTGATATTCTTCTCCTCTAATTAGTACTTGTCATATTATATTTGCATATATATAATCCATATTATATTATTTTGCATTTTCTACTAAATTGTGTTACCAAGCTGCACTGCATTCTGTGTTCCAAATAACTAAATAGTACTTGGCAGTGAGTATGATGTACATGTATATGTATATAAGGAAAATAATATACAGACATTCTTTTGTAACCTCAGTATTTACGTGTTAACATTTGCCATGATCTTATAAGTCTTTGATGTCAGTGACTAATATAATATAGGCAACTATTTATCTTCTATTCTTAGAACTACTAGAAAAACTTCCTAAATAACAAGATTCTAAATATAAGTTAAAATAAGACTTGTTATTCTTACCATATGTCAGAAAATGAAATTAGAAATGTTAAAAGTATTTTTAGATGCTTTAGTATTTATTGCAATATGTACATAATTTGTTTTCAAACTTTATATTTTTGATTTTTCATTATAGCAATGGTATTCATTTTGTAAATTTTGTAATTCACTATTATCTAGAAGATATTGAAAAGCAAACTCTTTAATTGTGGAATTTAGATAGAAGAGGAATTTTAGATACTATTATTTGGGTTCATAATTGCAAATGGGATTTATTTATACATTTACTTATAGGCATGAGAATGCTACAGCTGTAACATTATAATTCCTTCCTATGATAAGAACTTCACTTTCCTGTTAAATGCTAAGGAGTATAATTAGAATCACATTTATAAGTTATTTTTATTACATTAGCCACAGTATATATGAGATTATTGTTAAAGGAGTTTATAATGTAAATACATTTTTTAATTTTTAATATAAGATGAAAGAATTAATTAATTTTGAGAAACATATGACAAAATATCCTCTTACATACAGTTTATTTCAGATTAAGTTTAACAGAAAATAAATTCAATAGTTTCTGATTATAGGTTTATAAGAAAGATAATAAACTTGAGAACCTGTTTTATCTTTATAAAGTCATTATTGTCTAATTTAATTCTGTGGAATAAAAAAATAAGGAGTAAGTAAACAAGTCTATATGGGGAAATGTCTTAGTAATTAAAATCTGAAATAAAAATAATCCCTCAAAATCAGCCTTGAAAAACATAGTTCTTTGCATGTATTAACTACCTTACACAAGTTGCATTTTAAGTTATTTTTATGTGTCTCCAAAATAGTATTTTGTGCAGTGCCTATATTAATTAACAGATTACTAGATGTTTTCTTCAGATGGAATTCAAATTGTATTTGTAAGTATTCACAAGTTAAAAAATAAAAATGAAATGTATATATATTCAAGCTGAATATTACCATTAAGAAGTAATTTTCAAATTATTAAATGACTAAATTAGTTACAATTAATGTTGATTATTACATTGAACGTATTAAATCTTTGAATTTCACTAGAACCTATTCACTTTCCATTTGACCCCTGAGTTTCTCTTTGTACATAACTCGAATCTTACCTGGGCTCCAGGGTGAGTAAATGCAATGTGAATAACCCCCAGAATAACACATGTGTTCCATTGTGTCTGCAGCCATTTTCACATCATTCTTACTTCTTCCTCACATGTCCTTTGTGTGACAAGGACTGGAAGCCTGGAAGTACGCATCATTATTCCTTCAACAATGGTTGAATTTCGTTGAGAACAAATGGATGATTTGTTAGCAGATTCCAGGCGTTCTGCAGATTACACCTGTTTAATTGCTATAGGCACTAAATTCATGAGTAGCAGTTTCTTGAAGC
This sequence comes from Macaca mulatta, assembly GCF_049350105.2. Taxonomy (NCBI): domain Eukaryota; kingdom Metazoa; phylum Chordata; class Mammalia; order Primates; family Cercopithecidae; genus Macaca; species Macaca mulatta. The sequence goes on from NC_133411.1 coordinate 46,429,009, forward strand.
TCCTGGAATTGCCTGAGTTCCTGAAAGCTGAAAATGTGTTTTTCTGACTTCTGATCATCCAGTCTTTTGCAAACAGTGGATTCTCACATTACGTACCATTCTATTTGGTACAGACAGGATGTTTCCTGTTTCTTAACCAAATATACCACTTACACACTTTAAGCCAAATGTAGTCAACCAGGTGTCTCTCAAATTCGTTAATAAAGAAAATACGGCCTACAAAGACAGCATCAAAATAAATAAGAAGCTTTGTTTCGACATGGCTGATTCTTTCCCATGAAACTTATGCCTATAGAAAAATACATACACAATATTAAACTGAAGTGGCAGATATAGCATCTCAAAATATGACAGATTACAGTGTTTTTCTTTGTAAGTCTAAGAGAAAAGCAAAAAACTCCTATTTTTTAAATACCTGGTAATCATCCGTTATAGTTAATTACATTATTTTAGAAAGTTTTTAGAGTTTTGGCTCTTTTATCTACCCAAGCATAAGTCATTTCTTTCCCTTCACTTTTTTGGGGGTGGATAAGAGGAAATAGAAACTCTCAGAAGACAACAAGGCTGCAATCTTATCCCAGCACATAAGAGAACCCACATTTATCAGCATTATTCAACTCTTAACAGATGTCCCCAGAGGGCAGAGTTGGCTTCTACACTTTAAAAATATTTTTTAAATTTCTAATTATTATGGGTACATAATAGTTGTACATATTTATGGCATACATGTGATATTTTGATACATAGCATAAAATGTGTAATGATCAAATCAGAGTAATTAAGTTATTCATCACCTCAGGCATTTATTATCTCTTTTTGTTAGGAACATTTCAATTCCATTCTTTTAGTTATTTTGAAATATGCAAGAAATTATTGTTACCTATATTCACCCTATTGTGCTACCAAATACTAGATCTTATTCCTTTACTCTGTGTGTTCTTGTATCCATTAGCCATCCCGTCTTTATCCTTTCCTCCCCAGTACCTTCCCAGTCTCCAGTAACCATCACTGTACTCTCTTGAAAAATCTCCTTGAATTCAATTTTTTTTAGCTCCCACATGTTGAGAACATGCAATATTTGTGTTACTGTGCCTGGCTTATTTCACTTAACATAATGATTCTAGGTCCATCCACGTTGTTGCAAATGATAGGATTTCATTCTTTTTCTGTTTTTTCAAAGTAGGTCATATCATGTATCCACTTTAAATTCTTCAGTGTCTTTCCCCCATTCCTAGAATGTGTTTAATCTCTACAGCTTAGCTCACAAGGCTTCCTGCTTCCTGGGTTACTGCTGCTTGCCTGACTTCACTTCCCACTTCTTCTCCACTTATCTGACACTCTATCTATGGGAAACCATTGCTGCTTCCTTTACCTGCAATAATATCTCTGGCCTCTGGAGCATCTTCTCACACTGTCACCTCACCCAGAAGGCCATTGAGCTAAAAAGGGATCTTGTCAATGATCCAACATTGTGATTTAGCACATGATAAATATTTCCAGGATGGGTAGATATTAAATAAACAGAGGGTTTTAGACAGTGCATTTTTCTTTTAAATAAAAGATGAACATAAACACGAAAATGGGGTTACTTCCAATAGGAAACAGACCCAGAAATTAAGACTTTGTGGAATTATTTAGTTTTTCCTAGCTTTTTCTATGTGGGCTTACCATTACCCTCTTGACACCTTTTACTGTCATTGTACAGGCTCTCCAGAGTGACTATCAATAGTGACAAGAATAATAAATCTATATTGAAATATCCTCACAGCTTTACTACCTAAAGGGGCTTGTTTTTTCATAATGTGAGGGATCAAATGAGCTGTCTGTCATCTTTAAAAAAAGTGTCATTGATTTATCTTCTTCGCATAGACAAGATTTTTTCATTTGTATTCAGAATACACCAAGATGTGAAATTCCAAAGGCAGATCTTCACATATCAAATTTACTAAGAACATACTAATAAAATGATCTGCAGAATGATTCTTGAATTCACTTACCTACTCAAAGAATATGAAATAGTCAAGGTAGAGGAGATTAAAAATATTGTGAAGAGATTTCCTTAAAAGAATTTGTTTTTTGTTTTGTTATGAGAGACTCACATTTTGTAATGAGTGGCTACATTTGTACTGGCCTGACAACTTATTTTAAGGGGGTTACAACGATGTGAGCTTGTGTAAGAAGAATTGCCAGGGGCCAACCCAGGGAATGAAATACATCACTTGAGGTATACAAAGAAAATGGCCCAGGAGTGGGATTTCCCAGAGAACAAAGGAAGCATGGACCCAAGAGTCAGCTTTAGCCATGTGCCAGAATTATGAAGCCAAGTGAAACAGTTCTCTCTCCTGCACCTGCCCACTCTCTGATTCAGGTAGAGGCAGAAACAATAGTTTTGTGTGGAAAAAAGATGATATGATCGAGGAAAACCAAAAACTGACTGTAATGCCTTCTGCTAAGGCAGGCAATGTCACCTGATAGGCCCTAGTACACACGGGAAGAAGGTAAAGGAGAAGTTTCATCTATAAACAAAAATGGAATCACTGAATGATACCTAGGACGGGGTGTATTCTAGTTACAAAATTGTGAATTAAATATAGGAAAGTATAGATTTAATTCACATACGATCTGCCAAATACTCTGAGAGCTACAGCAATTTACCCCCTATCAAATAATGTTTAAAGTGGTAGGAACAGTTGGAAATAATTGGATCAGATCTCATATTCTATACATTATGTGGTCAGCATATGCTAGACATACAATTTTAGATATCTGTTGCTGACATTAAGAAAAAATAAGCATATTTACATATTTATAAATAAGTTCAAAAATCCAGTTTTGAAAATATATATTTACTTATACATTCTGATAGAAAAATTGTGTGTGTGTGTGTGTGTATATATGTGTGTGTGTATGTATATATATATATAAATACATATATAAAAACAACAGTTTGGCAAAAATCAGAAAAGCTAAAAGATATGCTTTTAAACCTATGTTCCAAACAGACACACATCTTAATAGGAAGTGAGCAGTTTTAAATGTATGTCAACATCAACTGATAACAGAAGATGTGAGCTGAATGAACAGTGCTAACTTAAAAGGATCAGGAGGGGCCGGGCGCAGTGGTTCAAGGCTGTAATCCCAGCACTTTGGGAGGCCGAGACGGGCGGATCACGAGGTCAGGAGATCGAGACCATCCTGGCTAACACAGTGAAACTCCATCTCTACTAAAAAAAAAAAAAAAAAAAAAAATACAAAAAAACTAGCCGGGCAAGGTGGAGGGCACCTGTAGTCCCAGCTACTCGGGAGACTGAGGCAGGAGAATGGCGTAAACCTGGGAGGCAGAGCTTGCAGTGAGCCGAGATCCGGCCACGGCACTCCAGCCTGGGCGACTGAGCCAGACTCCGTCTCAAAAGAAAAGAAAAGAAAAGAAAAGGATCAGGAGGAGGGCCAAAATAATTCTGGGTCCCAAGGCAAAATGAAGTGGATGCAAGAGTACAACGCTAAGTATATTCTTTTATGGGATTAGCAAATGTTACTCTTGAATCTGGAAAGTTACTTATTGTATTTGGAAAGCTCTGATAAGTTTTTGTTTTTATAAAATACAGATAAGAATGTATTTATTTTGAAGAATTGATTTTAAAGGTTTCGATGAGCTCATCTTGAGATAAGGGTAGGAGGAGGGGTAACAGAGGAAATAAAAATTGGAAAAATTAGCAATAAGAACTACCTTGGAAGGGGAAAGAAAGCACGAAATACAAGTTTAAAGAGAAGAGTGCTGGTGATGGTTACAGTAGTGAAGAGGATTCTGGATCATAGTTATTGGACAATCATTTTTCTTCAAATAGATGCATCAATAAAGAATGGCAGCATTAAAATAATTCTATCATTTTGTTCTGAGGAACACACTTCACAATTGTGAAATAAAAAACTTCAAAGATTTTTTTTTTCAGCTCAGCATTCTGCAAAACAAGTCTCAATGTTTGAAATAGCTTTATTTTTATTTTCCATTATTTTATTATAAATAAAATAATAAAATTATTATAAACATTATTCTGTTTATTTTTATTTTAATGGTGTTTCTGTGCCTTTCCTTTCATTGAGTTTTTCATTGAGACAGTCATCAGGCCATTTTGTTTTGTCTTAATGGTATCTGTCTAGACATATACTTTCAATCTATAGAGAAACCATGACTTTTGAAGTCAAATAGACATGTGGCACTTGGAAAAGTGATTTACCATTTCTAAGTTTGTTAGTCCTCATCCATACGTGAGGGAAATTATTCATTTGCTTATCATTGGCAATATTAAGAGAGATTATATTGGTGAACATGTTTATATAGTCCCATACACAGAGCATCTGTTCTGGAAGTGCTAGCTCCCTTTTCTCTGTTCAATCCCAAATCAAAATGAAACCACCCTCTGTTTCAAAGTAGAATATGCCATTCATTTGTACAAGGGTACTGAGCCTTGAAGTGCTGCCCTAGCCCCATAGCCCACAGGAACATTTGGGTATTTCTCAATAGATTTTCAACTGAGACAGATTATTTTCACGTAAATATTGAGAAGACCTCAGTGTAAATGAGCATAGACCTCAGTTATTATGTTTGATTAAAAATTAGTTTGAAGATTATGGAGGTGGTCTAACAGCTAGAGAAGAGGGAGAGTAGGGTAAGAAGGGAAAGAGCTGTGCAAGAAGGAAAAGGAGTAAGAATATTAAGAGCAACAATAGTAACTGACATTGTTTACTTTGTAACAGGCTCTAAAACATTACATGGGTTATTGTCTTCAGTCTTCATTTACAAAGAGGGAAAATGTGTGGAGTTTGGATTTGAACCCAGCCTGCATAACACCTACATAACCATTAAAGCAGGAAGAGGCCAAGAAGGAGCAACTAGGATCAGTTCGGGAAAAAACAGAGTTTTGGTGGCCTTAGTCATGAAATGGGAGCAAAGAGATTGGGAGAACTGCCAGGCAAAATGTTACTAATGTTTGTGAAATTCACCCTGGTCTTTGGATTTCTTCAGTTCCGTCCCAATACTAGATTAGATTTTGTGTTCCCTCTCTGAACCCTTCTGAAAATAATTTTTTCTTCTTTAATCTGAGACTGTCCAGGGTTATTTATGAAATGGTCCTATGAAGTGAAAGTTCCTCAAAACTGCTGATTTTCTACCTCAAATCAAGATCCACAGGTAAATTCATGTAAGCTAATGAGTTATTCAATAGCTTTCAAGCTCCTGCTCTAGAGCCAGATTGCTGGTTTTCAATGCTGTCTCCAGAATTTACTTGTTCTATAACTTGGGCAAATTGCTTAATTTCTGTGCACCTCGTCTTGTTCATCTATACATTTTGGATTTAAAAATAATCTACTGGTAAAATTAGATTAAATTAGTTAATCTACATACTGAATTTAGAGCAATTCCTGTCACACTGTAAATTCTCATAAAATGTTCAGGCACAAATTCTTGATTAATATAGTGATATTCTAACAAATGTATGATATACTTCTTGTGAAATTCCCATTAATAATTTCAAAATAAAAACTGGAGTCTAAGGAGAAATCTAAAGTTCATTTTTTTTTACTAATTACATCATTGATACTATACCTAACCCTTTAGACATTTGGAAAAAACAAATAAAGCACTAACATTGAATGCTTCTAGTTCTGGCATGAGGTAGTCACACTAACTGGTGCTAACAAATCTTGGTTGTCTTTCACCTTTGAGGGAAATGTCTTCCCATACACCTAGTAAGGCTTGCCTCCCTTCTTACTTCCTGTCCCTCCCCCGTCAGCTACTTCCTTGTTCAGTCTTTTCGGAAACTTGAACTACCGTTGCACAATGTAACAAGAAATAGAGGGAGAAGGGTATCGATGAGCTTTATAAATGGGAATAGAAATCAGTAGCTTCAGTTCTTTTCAGAGGCAAAAACAAAATTCTCTTTTCTGTACTAATCTTTCCAAAGAATTTCAAATCTCAAATTCATAAACTTCAGATATCTTAAATAAGAACTTCAAACTTCGAATTTGAAATTTCTCTGAAGTCAGAAAATCCAATAACTCAACCAGAGACTTCACCTTCACTTAGGTCTGAGCACACATGAATAACACATATGCACTAAGCTCAAAACTAAGCTTAGTTTATATAATACCTATTGTTCTTAAGAGAATCTAAATACGTGCAGTGATACTGGATTCAAAATTCTTGCTTCTTAAATCACAATTGGGTCAGAGTTGCACCCTAATACAGCCAGCATAGTGACAGTGGAGAAGAAACCACCAAGTATTTTGTACTCACAGCACACTTGATTTAGATAATAATGCTTTTAAAAATCTAGAAGCTGCTGGGTGCAGTGGCTCATGCCTATAATCCCAGCATTTTGAAAGGCTGTGGTGAATGGATCACCTGAGGTCGGGAGTTTGAGACCAGCCCGACCAACATGGAGAAACCCCATCTCTATTAAGAATCCAAAAATTAGCTGGGCTTGGTGGTGCATGCCTGTAATCTTAGCTACTCAGGAGGCTGAGGGAGACTTGCTTGAGCTTGGGAGCAGAGGTTGTGGTGAGCCGAGGTCATGCAATTGCACTCCAGCATAGGCAAAAAGAATGAAACTCTGGCTCAAAATGAAATGAAATGAAATGAAAAATTAAAAATAAAAATCTAGAAGTTGAGTGGCATAGGCAGGTGCCATGGTTCTTGGAATGAGAGGAGCTTTGGGATCATTTCTGAATCCAAAGTATTGAGCAGTGGAATGCCCATAACTTTCTTAATACTCAATGTAGATAATACTCTTCAGCACATTGCTTCAGAAATAAAGCACACTTTTCCATTTCAGCAATGTCCTCACTGGGGACCTAGCATTGGCAATTATGTGAGTTGAAACCTAATGCTTACATAATCACCCATCACTAGGGCTTCAGAGGTTGTAAGCAACTGTTTATTATCTACTGTACATGGTGACATCTTTAACTATGTGTGTGAGAGGAGTGTGATAGGAGTGCATGCTCTGTTCAAAGGCGGCAGTAAAATAAGTACCCTCTGACATTCCATAGCTCCAGACAGGATGACAAATAAAATTCTTCACATAGTTTCATGCCAGATTATCCCGGAGACACCGAGGAGCTGCCTAAACCAGTAAATACAATGAATTTGTCCAAGTAACCAAGTGATAATAATTACTTCCCTCTTTTTGGTATGGTGTGTCACTCTAGTCTTCTTCTGCAAATGAAATTCCCTCCGAAATATATTTTTTATACTGATATACTGTTCGTTATGCTAAAAAAAACTGTAATTGTTTTAGTTTTCTAATATATTCTAATATTTAACACAGAAAAAGACTGGCTATAAAGTTGATATAAATTGTGATAATAGTTTTAATAAAAGTATGTGGATTTTCCAGCTGTCTTTTTATCCACGGGATTCCATTCATGAAACATTATGCCTAACTTTAATGTATAAAACAGAACAAAGCCTGGGCGTAGTGGCTCACGCCTATAATCCCAGCACTTTGGGAGGCAGAGGCGGGCAGATCACTTGAAGTCAGGAATTCGAGACCAGCCTGGCCAACATGGTGAAACCCCGTCTCTAAAAATACAAAAATTAGCCGGGCATAGTAGTGCGTGCTTGTAATCCCAGTTACTCAGGAGGCTAAGGCAGGAGAATCGCTTGAGCCCAGCAGGCGGAGGTTGCAGTGAGCAGACTGTACCATTGCACTCCAGCCTGGGTGACAGGCAAGACTCCATCTCAAGAAAAAAAAACCCAACCAACCAATCAACAGAGAAAATAAAACAACAAAACAACAATGGAACTGTTTCTTTTAAATGGAGGAAGAGACCCAAATTCTTGACCTTCCCTGGAACCTGGGGATCCAAAGAACAGCTTGGGAATAACAGAGCAGACAAAAACATGGAACATGTTGAAACCGTGAATGAAAAGATGAATGGTGAAGGAGAGGGTGAAGATAGAAAAGGAAGGAAAGATTCGGCAAAGCATGATCTCCATGGAGGTGGAGAGGGCAAGTGTAGATCATTGGTAAAGAAGGAAAAAGCACTTTTCAAAAAAATATATGTTTTTAACCACATTCTGTAGGGATTCTGATGCCACAAGTCGAGGGAACCTCTGGAAAACAAGAATTTGACATCATTTCAATTCTAAAATTCATTTTTTTCCTCTGTGTTTTTTTTCTCTCCTCAACAATTGCTTATATTGTGATATTATTTAGAATTGTCCAAAAAATAAGAGATATGAAGAAATAAAGAAAACAAGCACTGCTTATATGATCTGTTCAAATGACATTTAGAATACTGATTTGACAGAGCTACTTTAACTTTAAATTATAAGTAGAATTTAAAATTATTTTCCACATTTGACTCCTATCAAGTGTATCATTTACCTAAGCTATGTAAAATACACAATAGCTAATTTTCATATATTTATATAGATACACACTTTAGCACTTCTCTTCTCATAGTCTACCGTCTTTAACAGTAGAAATTGAGATAAAGGCTGGGCGTGGTGGCTCACACCTGTAATCCAACCACTTTGGGAGGCCAAGGCGGGTGGATCAAAAGGTCAGGAGTTCGAGATCAGCCTGACCAACATGGTGAAACCCCATCTCTACTAAAAATACAAAAATTAGCCAGGCACGGTAGCGTGCGCCTGTAATCCCAGCTACTCAGGATGCTGAGGCAGGAGAATTACTTGAACCTGGGAGGTGGAGGTTGCAGTAAGTCAAGATCACGCCATTGCACTCCAGCCTGGGCAACATGTGATAATATATGTGTGGAAATGAAAATGTATGATGACTTTGTGACTCTTTAGGGAGAATAATATTAACAAAGTAGGTACTCAGTGCAGGTGCGCAATTGCAGTGATGCTGGGAAATTATTTCTGAGACAGACATTCTATGACTTGGGGGCTGAATTAAAGGAAGTGGGCAAGCCTTTCATGGTACCATGTCTCAGGCAGTGTCTAAATTCAGATGTGGCTTGGTGGAGATATAGAAAGAAATGCAGATTTTAGAAGGAAGTTCATTTTGTGGTATAATTAAGCTCAGAAGATTGAAGATTTTGTGAAAGTGGACACCTTTGTTAGTCTTCCTTTCAATTTTATCCCTGTGGCCTGACCTACAGCAGACATAAAATAAAAATAAATTAGAAATAATACAATAAAATAAAAAATTGTTTAAAATGTTTTGAATCAATGAAGGAGTTACTAAATAACCTTACAAGTTGTAACCACCAGGGTGTAGAGGTCAGGATTAGAAAGTAAAGACAGGGACAGTGAGAGTAGATGAAATCACCAAATTAGAGGATGTCCCTATTGTCCCTATTGTCTTTGGACACTTCATGTTAGTCCCATGGTATAAATTTTTTTGAAGCTTTGATATTTAGCAATCCTACATAAGAGCTATGAATCTGATTATCCTTGGCATTTATATTTATATTTACATTTTAATGCCTAAAACAGAATTTAGTATTCATAAGCAGAGAAGAGTTACTTGCATACACATGAATGCCATTCTTTTTATTATGCTAACACAAACCTCAATTTATGAAAAAAATTAATAGCCCTAAAATAATAATTCTTTAAAAATACAAAAATCTAAAAAATGCACTCCATATGCACTTTCTCACTTTTTCTTACTGCTGATCAGTAATGGCTAAAAAGAAGAAAATTAGATGTAGAGCAAGAATAGAGTCTAAGATAGATCAAATTTGATAAATGCAGAGCTGAATAAAGACTCAGTAATCAGCCTCACAGGTATGAAAGGTTAGAAGTAGAAAGTGATCATTAGTAATTATTATTTAGCAATGTTGCCCCATCTAGTCCTCAAATACACACACACACACATACACACACACACACACACACACACACACACAGACTTTACAGCTGAGAAAACAAATCAAAGTATGTTAAGTGCCTTGTCCATTAATACCAGGTTACTGACTCAAATCTCCTACTTTCTATCCAGGGACCTAAAACACAACAATTGAATAATTGTTTCCAAGTGTTATTTACATCAATGTTTGCACTTATATGTCAAATGTAATATTTATTTATTCAAAAGCCTTTCCAGCTTTTGTTTTCTCATAGTCATTACTGACTAGCAGTAAGAGAAAGTGACAAAGAGCATATGGAGTATATTTTTTACATTTTTGTATTTTCAGAAAATTATTGTTTTAGGGCTATTAATTTTTTATCTTTCATAAATTGAGACTTGTATATGCATCATAAGAAAGATGACATTCTTATAATTATCTCTTATCTGCTTATCAATATTGATTTCTGTTTTAAGCATTAATATGTAAATATAAATATAAATGCTTAGGATAATCAGATCCAAACCTTTTATTTAAGATAGTTAAATATTAAGGCTTCAGAAAATATTATAACAGGAATAATGTGATTTATAAAGACAATAAAAACAAAAAAAAGAGGAAATATGGCAATGTTAACGTATTCTGTTAGGCTTAAAAAGGGAAATATTTGGTCTTTTCGAACAGAAGCCATTAACCACAAACTGACTGTAATTAGATAATATTCTTTGCTTTGTAAAGCTTAAAAAAATGATAACATCTCAGAGCTGAGCAAAATATTTATGACTTGAACTTGTGTATATGTCACAATTTAATAATGATCTTCGATATGAAAAGAAAGAAAAGCTCTCGATAAAATGTCCCATAAATAATTGTCCAGGACTTCAGTAAAAAACATTTTTCTCTCTCCTGAACCTGTTAAATATATGTATTGCTTATTTTAGAAAAGTTTCAATTTGTCACATATCTTTATCCTGTAGAGCAATAAAGCTTAATGTATAGTTTCTACAGTCATGTGCTATTTAACAATGTTTTAGCCAATAACTGATAGCATATATGTTGGTGGTCCCATAAGATTATAATGGAGCTGAAAAATTCCTATTGCCTGGTGACATCATCCTAGCCAACATAATGTCATAGCACAACACATTACTCACCTGTTTGTTGTGACGTTGGTGTTGTGATGTTGGTGTAAACAAACCTACTGTGCTGTCAGCCATGTAAAAGTATAGCACATACAATTATGTAGAGTACATAATACATGATAAAAATCATAAATGACGATGCTATTGTTTCATGGAATGTTTGTCAATTTATTTGTGTCCTCTCTTATTTCGTTAATCAGTGGTTTGTAGTTCTCCTTGAAGAGGTCCTTAACGTCCTTTGTAAGTTGTATTCCTAGGTATTTTATTCTTTTGTAATGATTGTGAATGCGAGTTCACTCATGATTTGGCTCTCTGTTTGTCTGTTTTGGTGTATAAGAATGCTTTTGGTTTTTGCACATTTATTTTGTGTCCTGACACTTTGCTGAAGTTGCTTATCAGCTTAAGGAGTTTTTGTGCTGAGACGATGGGGTTTTCTAAATATAGTCATGTCACCTGCAAACAGAGACAATTTGACCTCTTCCTATTTGAACAAATGTTTGCAAAATATACATAGTTAGGATAACTTTAAAAAGTTCAAGATGCAAAATCCATGTTGGTATTGGAATTCTAAACTTCTAAATAATAAAATCGTTTGTGGCAGTGCAAGGGTCATCACACTGTGTGCTGACAAGTCCTTTGTAACGTTATCTTTGCCTGGCTTAATGAAACATGTATGAGGTGTTTTGACATAGGCTTTAGTGTTGTGAAAGACAACTGAGTGATGGTTTGCTAGTGGAAGACCCAGGCAGTGATGCCTTTTCTTCCAAATAAACTTTATTCTGAACTAGACATAAAATATTCTACTTCTTAGAAATCTGAAATTCTAATAAATTACACCATTGAATAAAGAAAATCACTTCTAATGGAATCTCTGTCTCATAGCATGAGATAGATTGACCCAATTGGATTGAAAAGCATCTTTCTAATATGTGTAGATTCCATCAGAGAAAAGGAAAATAAACTTATTTTAAAAATCATATGCCCTAAATGTAATATACGTTTTAATCTTTAAATTTATAGTAATAAGAATTTCTTTTAAAAATAACAGTTCCCTTTGAAGTCAGTAGCAAGAGACACATGAATACTACCATTGTTATTATCTAGCATTCTTCTGGAAGTTCAGCTCAACTTAATTTTATAAGAGAAATGCATGAGAGATATATAAATTGGAAAATAGGAGACAAAAATTTTCACTATTTTTAGATATGATGATACTTAGAAAATTTAGATATGATGATACTAAGAAAATTGAGTTAAACATATTAAAAACTATAAGATACTTTGATGAGATTATAAAATCTATGAAAAATAAGATTAACAAAAAGACAAAATACCCAGAAATCAAATTCATTTGTAATGTTGAGGAGCTACAGAAAAAAAAAATAATGCAATCCACATAGTCTATTAGCTAAAATTGTAGTCTCTGAAACCAAAAGACATTTATTTGAAACTCTAAACATGGCCCTCACAAAGATAAAAAACTGGATATAACTTTCAAAGATCTTACATCCTAGTGAGAGAGCAAAGACAAAAATCAAGAGACCATGATCATACAGCCAACTTCAAGATCATTGCAGAAGCAGATTAAATGACCAGAAAGAAACATGCTAACTATGATGCCTCGTTTCAGAGCCATATTTCATTTTGTTTTGTTTCGGCTTTTAGTTTTGCTTGAGCTGAGGATAAAAAGACAGCAGTTTAGAAATAAATGGGAAATAATAAAACAGAAAAAGATGACAGGATCAACAGAATGCAAAACAGAAGATTTAGAATTCTAACTAATTGAAAGGTTTTTGGAAACAACAAAAGACTCTCACAACTGTGTTGAGATTCTCAGGATAGAACTCCTTCTAGGTGATTTAGAAGTGTGGAGCAGAAACAATTGAACTCAATGATAGTGGAAAATCCAAGGGGGAGGTAAGGTGCAGCTAGGCTGTGTTGTAGGTGCACCAGAAATAAGTCACTATAGTGACAACCAGCAATGCATCCATCTGCAATTCCTGACCATCACTAGCAAAAAGATGCCAAGGTTACACTACATGATCAGAACACACTTATGTGAAACATGGCTCTAATCTTTTCTGAGTGTGTAGCTTTCAACATCATGACAATTATAATTTCACTCAAACAAATATAAATGTCTATCAAGAAGAGATAAAATCAATACACTACCAATCAGCACTGATACTACAGACACTGATAGGAGCCTACCTGACATTTAAAGCACGAGGCATAGACTTATGTGTAATACATGCTGCCATTTGTGTTAAGAGAAAAAAAATGTGCATGTGTATCTGGTTAATTTGCTCAAACATGCATAGCAAATTCAGTGGAAGATACAAGAACAGTATTTGCCTCTAGGGATGAAGACTATGGCTACTCAATACAGAACTTTCATAGAATTTGAAATATATTATGACAAATATGCATTACATTTAACACAAAAAAACGAATAAAATAATGCAATATATATCTATATATTTATGTATTTTTGACTATGGTTCTATATATATGTAAAATAAGAAATCTATTGAAACTTATGCAAAAATATTAATAGTGACCATCTCTGGCAGTATACTTACAAAATTTTTTGTCTCTCTGTTTTCTAAATATTTGTTAACACATATTAATATGAGAGTCAACAAAAAATTTTTATAATAACAGAAGTAAAAAGTTAATTAACTTTTACATTTTAACTTTCTGAATGAATTTTAAATGGCATAATCACATAAAGTACTCCAAGGTAACACTCTTCTCTATTTTCTTTTGACCCTCAGAGTAATCTGTACTGAGGCAAATTGGAACCATGTCTTCATATCTACAGTAGTCAAAACAAAAACACAAACCAGAGCAACTTCATTTGGGTTTCAGTGGAGAATGAAATGTAATAATTAATAATGTATAAAGTACATAGTTTAGAACCTGGCACTTGGTTAAATTCAGTAGATGTTAATTCCCTCCCTCTTCTTCTTTAGGATCCTTTTGTTTCAGGGACAGAAAGAGAAATGGGCCCTATTGTCTCTGGAGATGCTGGGGATGGGCCCAGCTTGCTTTGCTCTTTTATTGGCCATGTGAAATAAAGAACTAAAATGACCATTCAATAAGCTCAATTCCTAAAGCTCTGCTAAATCAAAGATAATGAATGTGAACAAATGCCTATTAGATAGTATGTGAAGAGAAACTAAAATGAAAAGTTCATTCCAGGAAAGCTCAGTGATAGTGATATAACTATTATTTTCTAGAGTGGATGCCTGTGTGGTTTTGAATCAAATCTGCTCATGCTTATGAATCTTGCTGGCATGGAAACCCTGTCATTCACCACTGTAGGGATGATCCCCATGTGGAGAAATTGACAAAAGCCTTTCTTTCTGGGGTGGAGCTGGAAGTTATTCCTAACCATCTCAGTGTTAAAGCAGCAGGGGGTGAGAAAAAATTCTTGAAAATGCTGTCACATCAAAACCAACTTCTTATAGAATGCCACAGTAAACAGTGGACTTCTCAGGACAACCCATTTAGTATAGATTCTCAGATTCTGAAATAGTTTTGAAATACTTTCAATACTCTAAATTACAGGTGGGAATCATTATTTTGTTTAACACCTGCTCACAAGAAGTAAAAGCACTTTTTATTTTATTTTTTTATTTTTTTATTTTTTAAATTTATTTATTATTATTATACTTTAAGTTCTAGGGTACATGTGCATAACGTGCAGGTTTGTTACATATGTATACTTGTGCCATGTTGCTGTGCTGCACCCATCAACTCGTCATTTACATCAGGTATAACTCCCAGTGCAATCCCTCCCCCCGCCCCCCTCCCCATGATAGGCCCCAGTGTGTGATGTTCCCCTTTCTGAGTCCAAGTGATCTCATTGTTCAGTTCCCACCTATGAGCGAGAACATGCGGTGTTTGGTTTTCTGTTCTTGTGATAGTTTGCTAAGAATGATGGTTTCCAGCTGCATCCATGTCTCTACAAAGGACACAAACTCATCCTTTTTGATGGCTGCATAGTATTCCATGGTGTATATGTGCCACATTTTTTTTATTTATTTTTTATTTTTTTGAGACAGAGTCTCACTCTCTCACTCAGGCAGCAGTGCAGTGGCATGATCTTGGCTCACTGCAACCTCTGCCTCCTGAGTTCAAGCCTTTCTCCTGCCTCAGCCTCCTGATTAGCTGGGATTACAATCCTGTGCCACCATGACTGGCTAATTTTTGTATTTTTAGTGGAGACTGGGTTTCACCATGTTGGCCAGGCTGGTCTCAAACTCCTAACCTCAAGTGATCCACCCACTTCCCAAAGTGCTAGGATTACAGGCATGAGCCACCAGGCCTGGCAAAAGCACATTTTAAAAAGTGTATTAGATACTTAGTCAAGAGAAGGAAACCAAAATTGAGTAAGTGCTCCCTCCCTGTGTGTCAGTAGTTATGTAAGGTACTTTGCATGTGTTATCACAACCACTCTGAATGCACAGATGAGGCAATGGATAACTCAGAGGTCAAGTGCACAGACCAAGGTCAACTCTGCCTGAAAAGATCAGGGCCTATGTGCCAGCTTTCCTTCACCTGAAAGAAAACCCTGTCCTATTCATTATGCATTCCATCTCAATACATTGAACTGGCATGTAGCTTCCTCAGGCGGATGCCTTTGAATATTGTAATCACAGAATTTTAGTTCTGCACTCTCAACCCATCAGTAAATTGCTCATCACCCATAAGAAGAATCAACTCCCTACAAACATCTCTCGTGCATTCGTAGTCATCAATATAGAGATGATCACTTACAGAGTAATGTTGTAAAAAGGGTAGTGATTACATTGCTTTAAGTCTGAACTTTTACAGAAAATTCTGGCACCTTTATTTTCAGTGTTTGCCCTAATGATCATGATAACTGGCACAAAAGAAAGGGACCCGGTTGTTACATCTGTATTGCAAAATGTTGGCAGTGGAGAAATGCATTTCTGCAGGCTAGATAGCAGAAATCATTTAAAGCAATGATTTGTGTACTATTTTTGTCTTTGTCTCTGACAGCCAATATCTCTATAAGAATAAGTCGGATGATGTGTTCTGGGTGGAGATTTCAGGGTAGAGAATCCCATTAGCTCTTTGAGAAGATGAACTACAGAAACACGAGATTTGGCCTCTATTGTGTGAAATACTTATATATTACACGTATGCACATTCTGAGGCAGAACACATTATTCAGAAAGAACCAATTTTGCTTTGGACAAGAAAAGAACTTACAAATTATGTCTGAACGTTAATGTAGCATCTCATCTTTTTTCTATTATTGATGAAATGTTATAATCTGGGTGAACATAGAAGCTGCAATTTATGAAGTATTTCTTCCATGAAGTGACCCACCAAAGTCAACATATTCTACAAATAACTTAGCTGTTTTGCTTTACTCCAAATATTCATCAAGAGTTATCATTATGGCCCAAATGGCACACCATTAAAAATCCAAGATCACTTAGATTTGACTGAGGGCGTACTTTCAGAAACAGGCAATTATGCTCTTGATTTTAAAGGCAAAGGAACAACTGTACTTAAGGTTAGCATTTTAATTGCTTAGCAACAGAGGTAACTGACAAATGAAGATAGTTTTTATTTATGCTTCATCAAGGTCTTTCCTCACAGAATATTTTTACTACCTAGAGTTTCTTTAAAGTTAATTTTATATATATTTTAAATCCTGCTGCTGAGAATTACTTTCCTCCAAGCCTGTGCAAGGAGTATATTTAGTGAAAAAAAGGAAGAATCCTGCCTCACACATTATACAGCATGAGAAAAGCAGGTCTTTCCACAAAAGGAACATGGAATGTTCCTCTGATCCTTTTTGACTTGCCTTAAACCAAATTGCTAGATCCTATAAACCATTTGGAAATGAATAGAGCTCAAGGGTTTGAAATCACCTTACATTTTTACAAACATCTTATTTTTTCCCATTAATGGTCACTTTCCTTTATTTTTCTCTTACTATTCCTAAGAATATACTAAATAATATATTTAGCAAACATTTATTGAACTGTTACATGCAAATTCAAATTATTACAGTTACTGTAGAAGACCCCCTTTTACTTAGAGTACATTGCAGGAACTCAAAAGATAAAGAGTGTCTTTTTACTCTGATTTTTAAGAGTTTAAAATTACAGCAATGTAAAGACAAGCATAATAACTAAAGCAGAATCTGATCATGGGAATAAAAAAGAGACACAAAGAATGTGCTTGAGAGAGGAAACAATCTCGGGAGAAAAGATCATTTTTAATTGAGGGGACAGGGTAAAATTGCATGAAGAAAAATATCTTTAAACCAGACTTTAACTTCAGGTGGTGATGGTTAGGGAAGAATTGATAGATGATGTCATGACTAAAACAGATGCAAAAATCAGAAAACAATGAAATGAGATTGAAATAAGATGTTTTTCTGAACCACAGACTACACAAAAAGTAATAGAAAATGAAATTGGTTTTACAATAGTTTTATCTTGGAAATTATGTGACTGATCAAAAACATTATTGTATGCCAGTACAGAACCTGTGATAAATACAATCAATCACTGGAGACGGGCTGTCTCAGGAAGGGGCATAGCCTTCGGCAAGGTGTTTGAGCAGCAGAGGCAAGTTTAGAGGATATGATTGTCGATGGTTTCTGCTGACCATACACCCCGACAGCTAGGTGCAAGTCCCACTGTCCAGAGGAACTCTGGGCAGTGCCCTCTTTGTCCACCATACTTCACTCCTGTGCCTCTCATGTCATCTTTGTTCATAGACATTCTGGGAGCAGTTCCTCGAGGACTCCATCAAATCTTTCTTTCACAGGAAAATCTAGAAGCAAAGGAACTGAAACTCCCTCCACAGTCTCTGCAGCTGCTCTTGAGACCGAAATTGGTCAGCTCTTCCACCGCTATCCATTCAAGATAACCATCACCATCAGCTGGTCTCTAGGTTGGTCTTGGTAGTTTAGGTAGTAATATGACACAGGGTCTTATCCCAGAGGAATCCTATTGATCTCTATGGCCTTCTAAGGCCAAGTTTACATCGTGTGTCTGTCATTTATGTCAGACACAGCAATACAACAAGATGTTCAAATGAATGGTCTAGGCACTAAACATAGTCATCTAGTTCAGCAATGCTGGATGACATGGGAGAGATGACTTCAATGAAACCACAATCCAAATAATTACAGTTACTAAGAAAAGCCCCTTCTAAAGAAATTTAGTTTATCTGCCACATTACCTGTGTATGTAAAAATTTAATTAGAATAAATTTGTGAAAGCTACAAAAATCAAGCTGATTTTGTAAGCGAAACCCACCATTTTGCACCTAACTTCAATTCTTTTTTTTTTTTTTTTTTTTTTTTTTTTGAGGCGGAGTCTTGCTCTGTCGCCCAGGCTGGAGTGCAGTGGCGCGATCTCGGCTCACTGCAAGCTCCGCCTCCCGGGTTCCCGCCATTCTCCTGCCTCAGCCTCCCGAATAGCTGGGACTACAGGCGCCGCCACCACGCCCGGCTAATTTTTTTGTATTTTTAGTGGAGACGGGGTTTCATTGTGTTAGCCAGGATGGTCTCGATCTCCTGACCTCCTGATCCGCCCGTCTCGGCCTCCCAAAGTGCTGGGATTACAGGCTTGAGCCACCGCGCCCGGCCACCTAACTTCAATTCTTATGCAAGGACACTTTTGAAAACATTAACATTACAGAAAAGCACTACGTGCATATGGAAAATGTTCCCATGCTTTCACAGGTTTTGAGAATATGAACATGTCATGTGAGTTAAAGTTTAGGTACTACATGATTTTTCCAAAAGAGTAAAAGAAACAACTCGTTACTCTGAACCTGATTCTAAGAGACATAATAAAAGTGAAATGCAAGCTTTTCTGGGCTACATTTATGAAATTACTCTGATAAGCTGTTTATAAAAGGATACTATAATTGTAACAAAATTCTTATAGAAGTGATGAAAACTGATTGTTATAACAATCAATGTAACCATATGACAGGACATACACTAAGAAGTTGTCTTAGTGGTTTAGTAGCATCAAGATTCGTGTTCTTCAGGAGAAAAAAAGCAGCAAAAACCAATATTTATAATTATCAAAGGATATTATCCCGAAGTCTGCATGTGTAGATGGATGCAAATATGCAAATATATATATATGTGTGTGTGTGTGTGTGTGTGTGTGTGTATATATATATATATATATTTTGAGACAGAGTCTTGCTCTGTCGCCAGGCTGGAGTGCAGTGGTATGATCTCGGCTCACTGCAACCTCCACCTCCCAGGTTCATGTGATTCTCCCACCTTACCTTTCTGAGTAGCTGGGAATAAAGGGGCCCGCCACCATGCCTGACTAATTTTTTGTATTTTTAGTAGAGATGGGGTTTCACCATGTTAGCCAGGATAGTCTCCATCTCCTGACCTTGTGATCCACCTGCCTTGGCCTCACAAAGTGCTGGGATTACAGGTGTGAGCCACCACGCCTGGCCACAAATATACATATTTATACACTCTAATCATTCTAGCAAATCATTTGTGCAGAGGCATTGAGATCTCATGGGGGAATGCCTAGCTTTCAGTTTGCAGACTTTGTCTGAAAACCTTCTCTGCCACCTTACGTCATGTAGAGAAGTCATGTGAACTTACTGTGCTTCAGTTTTCTCATCTGCACAATATGGTTGAAAAGATCAAATGGAACAGTACATATGAAGGAAGGACTCTGGCCTTGCTTGTCACAGAGAGGTGCTCAGAGATTGCTGATTCTCCTCCTCGTTGTTGAAAGTACAGAAAAATAAGGATTATTGCTTTCGAGTATCAGTTATTTTCTCTCAACCGCAGTAGTTCCAGTACACTAAAAATATGTTATTCTGTATCATTAGGGTTTAAAGAACAAAATTAGTGCCAGCAGCAGAAATCTTGAAACACTGGAAACATCAGATATTAAATTAAAATGGAGTAGAAATGGGTTAGGTTCAGGTTTTCACTTTTAAAACAAATTTACTGACGGGTAACAATATTTACTGAGGGATTAGGTTGTGAGGAGTATATACTGTTGTATAATACTGAAGCAACGGTTGTCTTGTGATATGGTTTGGCTCTGTGTCCCCACCCAAATCCCATCTTGAATTCTACTCCCATAATTCCCATGTGTTGTGGGAAGTATCTGGTGGCAGATAATTTGAATAATGGATGCGGTTTCCCCATACTGTTCTCAAGGTAATGAAATAAGTCTCACAAGATCTGATGGTTTTATCAGGGGTTTCTGCTTTTGCATCTTCCTCATTTTCCCTTGCCAATGCCATGTAAGAAGTGCCTTTTACCTCCCGCCATGATTCTGAGACCTCCCCAGTCATGTGAAACTGTAAGTCCAATTAAACCTCTTTTTCGTCCCAGTCTCAGTATGTCTTTATCAACAGCATGAAAACAGATTAATACATCTTGTGTGTGTGTTTTGTCGATTTGTTTTTTGTTTGTTCCTCTTCAAAGAGCTCAGGAATAAGGAAGCATTTTTCAAGCTCACATGACTTGTTTTGCCAGGGAATCAGCCTGAAATCATAATTAAACTTTGCGAAGCATGAGTAAGGCTATATCTAATTTAGCAAGTTTACAGTTCCTTCTCCCTGCCTCTATCCCTAGCCTCACCTATCTTCTCCCTTCTTATCCTACTACCTTTCCCAGGGATCATGACAGCTGCACCAGACTAGGAAAATTAGGTCTTTTTTTTTTTTTTTCAATTGGGACACAGCCATTCATGCACAGCATTCAAGTGCTTACCTACTCCACTCTGGCTTCTTTATAGGAGGAAAGAGAATTTTATATTTAATATTTGTCTAGTCTTTTTAATAATACTCTGCCTATTCTGTGTTGCAAATAAAGATATAGGAAAATTTAGATCTTATACCCGTACCCATTGGACTAGGAGCATTGAACATGATACATAGATGGATGGATGCTATTTTTCATGCTACTATTCTCTTTAGTTGGTCGGCATGATATTGTGGAAGGAGCTCTCATCTCAGAATCAGAAGATGTCATTTCTGGTCCCCAGTCTGCCATTAGGTCACTATGACTTCAGAAAAGGTCACTTAAGTCTCTGAGTTTAGTTTCTTCCAAAATAAAATGTGGAGACCAGATAGCATGCTCATGGAAGGACCATTCCAACTCAAAATTTTTATCGCTCTGTGTCACATTTTTCTGAGCTACTCCTATCACCCTCGTTTGTCAAATGAACACGGTTGTATAAAATGAAGTAACATTTTTCCTCAATTTCCCCTGTTCTCCTGCTAAAGAAACTTTAACCAGAAGTCTCAATGCAGGCATTCTTTGATAACTTTTGAGCAAAATGAGTTTTGAAGTCTTTTTTATTTTTTATTTTTTTTGAGTCTAAGATTCTAAGAGTTTAATATTACAAAATTTAAAAATTTACTGAGGATGAGAAACATCTTTTACAGGTTTCGTGCAGGCTCATGTCCAATTTCATTGCCTTCTAATGGGCAAGTGCTCAAGTCAACACATGCACATTGGCACTTGTGTAAATACGTGCAGTGAATTGCAGTTCCTGGGCATTTTGTTTAATTTTCCAATCTTCTTCAGCTCTCCTCTCTTTATATTTCAAGAAAGAAATAGATTTAGAAACTTCCATGACATGTGCACTGTAAGTGCAATAATATGCTTAGCAGTTTAAAGTTTTATATCTTTTTTTGAAGGAAGATTATGAATAAAAATGATGTGTGCTTATTGAACAGTGATTGCTACTGCTCTTACTAGAATCAAGCTCCCTTTCAATTCTTTTTCGTTTTTTGAGATGAAGTCTCGCACTGTTGCCCAGGCTGGAGTGCAGTGGCACGATCTTGGCTCACTGCAACTTCCATCTCCTGGGTTCAAGCGATTCTCCTGCCTCAGCTTCCTGAGTAGCTGGGATTACATGTGCACACCACCATGCCTGGCTAATTTTTGTATTTTTAGTAGAGACGGGAGTTTCATCATGTTGGCCAGGCTGGTCTCGAACTGCTGACCTCAGATGATCTGCCTGCCTCGGCCTCCCAGAGTGCGGGGATTACAGGTGTGAGCTGCCACACCCAGCCCCCTTTCCATTCTTATATGCTGTCATCATCTTTTCATAGTGGTGAGTGGGTCTGGGTAACAAAATTAAACACAAAAAAAGTATTTCTCATCAGTAGGGAAAGAAACAGTCTTTTTACTTATATATTTATAGGGTGCTTAAATGTTTTCCAGAGGCATTAATAATTCTTAAAGCATTATTGTACTATTTGCCTGGATAATAAACTGGGTGTAGTTTTGGACACAAAGATCAAGTAAATATATTGAGCAAAGATGGCAGGATTCTTTCTTCCTCCACCCCTTATACGATGTACAAAGATAGAAAAGAATATACCTTGTTCCTGAGATTTCTTTTAAACTTCTGGTGTCCCTTCTATTGTGTGTTATTATTTCTTCTATTGTGCAGGGATGTTGGAACCCTTTTCCAGGTCATTCTCCTATTGCTGACCTGCACACGTGTTCCTAATACTAATATTGATAAGGGTAACAATAGTCTTTATGAAAACAACTACCAAATATTGAGCACTGTTATAGTGTCAGCTACCAAGCTTAATGCTTTACCTGACTTACATGTTTAATCTTCCAATGACCCACTGGAACATTGTTAACATACACATTTTGCAGATAAGGAAATTGCAGCTTAGACAGGATACATACTTTATACAAGGTTACCAGAAGAGAAATAGAAGAGATATCAAGCATTCTAACTGCTGGGCTCCAGAGGCAACATTTTCATGATATGCTAGATATCTCCAGTTGAGTGTTCTATAAATACTTCAAATTCAACATATAAAAATGCAAACATATTACCTACCCTCAATCTCTATCTCCAAAAATAAAAATTCAATGCATGTGCTTTCTCTATGTGACCCCTTTCTGCTAAAGACTTTGGGGGACTTTTGGGGTATGTTGAGAAGGCATGATTGGTTTTGAAATGTGAGGACATGAGATTTGAAGGGGCCAGTTATCCCCCAAGTTTCCTTGAGAGAATATTTTATGCCAAACTTCAATATTTTCTTTTTTTCTCACCTTATCTTCATATTCACTTTGTCATTCATATTAATTTACAGTTTAAATATTATTTATTTGTTTCCTCAATGTCATCCCTGTCATTGCCTGAGCTTTAGTCCCTTATTGTTTGCTTAAATTTGGGCAAAGTCTTGCAATCAGTTGTTACAGGTTGAATGGTATCCTCCCCAAGTTCAGTTCACACAATGAATTCCTAAGTACAGTACTTCAGAATGTGATCTTATTTAGAGATATGGTCTGTATAAGGGTAATCAAACTAAAATTAGGTCATTAGGGTGGGCTTTAATTCAGTAATACTAGTGTTCTTATAAAAAGGGGAAATTTGGACACAGAAACACACATACACACAGGGAGACTGCCATGTGAATGTGGATTCAAAGATTGGGGTGATATATCTACAAGATAAGGAACACTCAAAATTGCCAGAAAGCCACTAGAAGGTAAGAGACAGACATGGAATAGATTCTTCCTCATAGCACTCAGAGGAAACTAATTTGCTGACACCTCCATCTTAAACTTCTAACTTCCAGAACTTTGAGATAATAAATTGCCATTGTTTAAGCCATGCTATTTGTGATACTTTGTTATGGCAGCCCTAGCAAACTAATGCAGTAGGTTTTTGATGTTCTCTTTGCCATCAAATTTATTTAAATCATTAAGTAGAGATATTGCAAGCTGCTCTTCTTTCACCAAAGGTACTGTGCCTTCTAACTCCTCTGTTCCCCAGAGTTTGTGCATCCCCAAATCCATTTTCTCTTTATCTGGAAAACTCATGCTCATCTTTCAGATACTAGTTTAAATAAATATTTCCTTTCTTTAACTTTTTCCAAAGTCTACCCTGTTTCACTTCTGGTAGAGATTTCAGCTGCGCTAACCTTCTCAAAATAACTCTGGGGTATATACAGACAGAAAGCAAATTACTGGAGGTGGTTAAGACATAGGTAATTGCCACTTTCACTGGTCAGATTCAATTCATTATCAGCAATTTCATCTAATTTAAAATAGCACTCTAAATAGAGTAAGTTATTTCACCTAACTCTTTACATGTAACAGAAAAGCCAAAAAACTAAACAAAGCATGGTGAGGCAACTCAGGTATCAGCAGCATTAGGGAACTGCTATCACCTTAGCACTAAAGGGACAAAGAGAGGAAGCCTGTTACTAGATCCCAGGGGTTGGCCCATCTGGTGAGAGGTGGAACCACAGCAGGTCTGTAAGGCAGGAGTTGCAGCCACAGAGGAGTCTCAGGGGCATCCTGAGTATCCACCTGAAACAGAGAGGGAGAGAAACATTGCAATTTGTCCCATCATCCTGCCCTATAGTCTTCTGTCAGTGCTTCCCATCGACCAAACTAATTGGAAGCCAGAGGGCCAGGGAGCCTGGGAAATATATTTTATGATACAGAAGTGGAATAGTTAGGGATGAGGAGTAGATTTGAAAAGAAACAGGTGAATGAAAAGCAAGGTATGGTTGTCTTTTACGTGACCTCAATTTGTCAGACATTTGCCTGGTCTTAGGTTTGATGCCTAGGGATGTGTTGCCCTACAGAGCTGAGCCCTACACTCTCAGTACTTTCTGTACGTCTTGAACTTAACACAGAAAAATATGAGAATATAACTTGCCAGAGTTCTCACATCCAGTTTTGGGATGAATTGCTACAGTTACATCTCTCTCACCTTTAACATAAAAGAACAAAGTAAAAGCCCCTAACAATGAGCTCATGCTGAGCCACCAGTCCACTGGCCTCAAAGGAAAACTCAGCAGATTTCTGTTTCCCAGGGAGAGAGATCAGAGGTGGGACCTGAGATTGTACACCTAACTGCAGGCATTTGGGCAGATGTACATTTGGCATGCAGAACAAGGGCTACAGAAAAGACAAGACAATCCAGCACAGACTGAAGGTAAGTTGCAAAAAGCACATCTTCAGTGACTCAGGGATGGGGCAGAAAGTGGGGATATGTCAGCTCACCTAATTATGCAGGATATATAACATCCCTGCCACTTGAGCTTTGCACATTGTGTGTCTGGGTTTTAATTTTTAGAGATGAAAGCTACTAAGCTACTGTCAAAGTAGGAATGGGTATCATTAGATTTTCACCACTGGGATCACAGTAAACCCAGAAATGATTATTTAACTAAGGACTTTAGATTGAGGCACCTCCCAATGGTAGAGGATAACTGTACCTGCACTGTGAAATAAGTACACAAAGATTACTAAAAAGTTAAATAAAGTGTAATTGTCTAGATGACTGTATGAAATCTGAATATAAGTAGGCCTTCCAGTTTTTGCCTTCAGATCCTTCTTAGCATCGTGCCATATTAAGCTAAACCGCCAAACCTTAAATAGTAATAAAAGTCGTTTTTGAAAGTCTCTTTAGAATACTAAGGGTAAAGTTTACAGAAACTTTCTAAACTTTCTCATATCTTCTGGGCATTTCTTTTTCTTCATTTATCCCTGCTTTTGCTTAAGTTAGTCATTCCCTCTTTCATTTTCTCCTTTCTTCTCTCTCTTTCTGAAGCTTCTCTGGGTAACTGTGTCCTTTGTCTTGCAGATCAAACTGCTTTACTCATTTGCAATCCTATGTATCACTGCTCCAGCAAGCAAAAAAACATAGTCCTCAGGACCCATGTCTTTTTTGAAGCTGAAAAGGAGGGAATGTTTTTGGGAAAAGCAGGGAATTCTAAACACACTTTTATTTTCATGTTCCACATAAAAGATTCTATACACACTATGTAGAATATTCTGGTAGTCACTTTAAAGTTTTCTTCATTAGAGGAAAATAAATTTATTGGCCACATGAAACTAAAAAAATCTTTGCAAATTTCTGCTTTGAATCCTGTTCTTGGTTTAGCATTGTGCATTTTATTTAGTGTGACCAAGCTGATCAGCCAACTCAAATAACCATAGCTGTTCTCAGGCCTCCTGGAACCTTCCCAGAAAGTCCAAATAGAACTACTGGGTCTAAGAACAGTTCATTAAAATATAAAAAGCAAGCAATTCTCTAGATGTCTCTTTCTGTTCTCTTACTGGTAAGGTTAACCCCCTATGATGTCAATTCTCCTACAATCTCGGGTCATAAGACCCTGTCTGGCACCTCCAATGGAGAAGAAAAGAGCCTCTGTAGATCACATTGCTTTGGATTTAGAAGATGAAGTTTTTGTGCCTGTCAGCAGCAGCAATAAAGACTCTGTTAAAGTTCAACCCTCATTCCCAGGGAGGGTGAGATAGTCAGTAGCACTCAGAGATAAGGGAAGAGAAGATGATGGAGGTGTCTGGGCAGGAATGGTGGGATTTATCAAGAAGTCACCGAGTTCAGGAAGCAAAACAAGCAGATTGGATTAGGTGGGCAAGTGGGACCAAGATTTCCTAAAAGGTGCATAAACTGGGATTTGCACAAAGTATACATAGGATTATACATAATTTTCTCCATAGATAAATAGAAAATGTACATTATATATATATACACACACACACACATGTAAACACACACTTATATATTATATATATATATAAATCTACCAACCAATTGTGTCAGCTAGATATAAAATTTTCAGAATAATTCTTTGTTTTGATAATTTAAATTTAAAAATGTAAAATGTAACTTCTACCTATTCTACTTACTTAACATTTTGGGCAGCAAAAGCAAAAATATATTTAGTTTTATTATCTAGATAATTAACTTATACCACTTTGCACTATGTGACATAATACAATTAAGAATGATAAAATCTACCTCCTGTAAAGAAACTCCAACATCATGTTGCAGACACCTAATAAGTATAGATTTAAAATAGTGTCAAACATTGAAAGATGAGAATGTTTAATTCATTAAATAAAAATGTCTATGAACCACGGAGCCTACAGTTTTGCTAAAGGTTATTTTTTTTGTCGTCACTACATTTTACCTCCTCATGCATGATATGTACGCTCTAATATATAGGGGAAATTGGTGACTCTATTGTAAACAGCTCCTGCTAATAATTACAGACTGGGTTCTGTCTGACAATAAAGAATGGGCTCCCTAAGGCCCGCTGAGAAGAAAACAAGCTGCCCAAATAGCTATGAATCCATTCTGTTCCCTCTGCCCAGAAAAAGTGCTCTCCAGTGATAATAAGGATTGAGATGAGTGGATGGAAATGTAATTTGTTTTTAAACATTGAGGTCACAAACTTAGCCATTAAGTATCGTTAAAAGAAAAGACAAAATTAAAGCACAGGGGTAGGAGGTGAGGAAGGAGAATACCAGTGATGATGACATGTGTGAAAAATAATGAACCATTTTGTAGTTTAGGGTTAAAGTTCAGAAAGTAGAAGATTGCCTATCTATATATATTTGGGTCTTTACAGACACACCTCAAAAAACAAAGTAACTTCTTCCTAAGAAATAGAAGTATAGGCACACACATATGCAAGCACACACACACACACACAGAGTATATATTCATATCTCTATATACTTTTGTTTGTGTATATATATATAAAACATAAGTGTGTATATATGTGCGTGTGTTTATGTATGTGTAAAAGAGTGAGTATACAGTATAAAGAAAAAAATGGACTATCGAATTCAAATACAGTTTCTTTCTTTTACCAGCTTGTCATATTGTGAGTTTGGGCAAGTGGCTTAAAATCCTCTCACAAGCATTAGGATGAATTATATGAAATTTCCATTTTCTATGGATCAAAAATTGTTGGACAGTGGCAACTATCCTATTGTCCAACATCATAAAATGAAGGGAAAAATAAGTAAATAAAGCTGCACAGAGATATGGGAAGGGTTTAACAATACACACAAATTACATAGGATGGTTCGTGGCACATACTAAGTATGTATATATTTTATTAAATATGCAGTTTTCAATTTTACCACAATATCGAATTTTGAATAATATGTCAAGTGCAAGTGAATTTTTGATGGTCTTTTTTAGCCTTCAGTTCTGTTCTATAAAATAAGTGATAGAGTTATTGATAATGGTACTTCTGCATAAACATGACAATAACAATGACTAAGCAAAAATGACCTCACAAACTAGTTATTTTTCCCTATAAAAATTATTCCCTCCCACATGAGACTTAATACTTGGATGTATGGAGAACTATGCTATTTAGGTAATATGAATGAAATTCCATTATACACTAAAAAGAAAGGGCCCCATTCTCTATTTCTTTGCTTGCCTGAAAAACAGAGTTATTACCTGAATCAGAATTCTTCATTTCAAATCACCTCATGGAATAGAACCAAACAGGTAGGTAATTGAGTTTCCACTTAAACTGATGGAGTAATAGAAATGATTCATGTCAGTTAGAATTAAAGAACATGCTTTATTTGGGAGGTCAATTACATTAAAATGATACAATGGAAGAAAAATGCAGAGACATTTCCCAATACAAAATCAGAAAAATACGAAGCTGTTGAATCTTCTACCCCAGAAATCCTGAGGCCTCCATACCAGTCGTGGGCTCTGATTTGTCCAGCTGACTCATACCACTTTGCACCTTACATAATAACTAAAGGAGATAACTCTTCTATGTGAGTTATTTCCAGCTAACAGAATGTGAGAGGAAGTGGAGTTCACTACAGCACTACCTCCAGGTGGAGGTCACAGTAACTTCCCACACTGATCCTTCCTGATTTCCTTTGATGCAGGAATGACGCAGGTGAACTTAGTGATTTTGGCAGCCATGGGTTAAAAATAACTTGGAACGAGCCTGATTTCTTCCATTAGTACTTGCAGAAGAGCTGTCCGCTGACGAGGAATGCCTATTCTGAAATCCACATTAGGAAGAAACAAACTTCTCTTGTGTTAAGCCAGTGAAATAACTACCTTTTGAATATGTCATACTGCAATTGTCACAAGCACATATAATTCAAGGTGTCTAAAATGGAACTAACCCATCATTTTTCTCCCTAAATCTTCTCTTCCTCTCCCCAAGATTTGTGGTTTCAGTGATGGCATCATTGTCTTTCCAATTACTCAAGCTGTAAACTTTGGTTTGCTATTAACGCCCCCAACTCCCTCCAGAAAAAAATCAGAAACTAAGCTCTCTAGTGTGAACTACAAAATGTCACTTAAAATAATTTTTAACTTTTTTTTTGAGACGGAGTCTCGCTGTGTCTCCCAGGCTGGAGTGCAGTGGCGGGATCTCCGCTCACTGCAAGCTCTGCCTCCCGGGTTCACGCCATTCTCCCGCCTCAGCCTACCAAATAGCTAGGACTACAGGCGCCCGCCACCACGCCCACCTAGTTTTTCGTATTTTTAATAGAGACGGGGTTTCACCATGTTAGCCAGGATGGTCTCGATCTCCTGATCTCATGATCCACCTGCCTCGGCCTCCCAAAGTGCTGGGATTACAGGCTTGAGCCACCGCGCCCGGCCAATTTTTAACTTTTCAGAGCACTATTATCTCCTAAATTCAAACTGTGTCTCTAAACTGTTTTATTTCCTTATTTTCCCACCTGGTCTCCTGTGTCTTGCCTTTAGACTAATCTATCCCTGAAACTGCCATTGGAGCAATATAGCTAAAACACAAATCCTATCAATTCCATACATAACATGTTAATAATTCTTTACTGCTCATGAGAATAATTTCATTATATTCTGGATTATCTTCTTTTATGTCATTATATTCTGGATTCAATCACTTTTGTTGCTCTCTTCTCTCAATACTTCTCCCAGAAACATCTACTGTAGATTAAGGCCTTACGAGGCTGGACTGGTTCCTCATCTTGGAATTCACCTCTCCTGAGCCCCTGTAGTGTAAACATCCTGAGAATGTAAAAGTCATAGGATGTAGAATCAAACTGAGTGTGATGGTTTATACTGCGTGTGAACATGATTGGATTGAAGGATACAAAGTATTGATCCTGGGTGTGTCTGTGAGGGTTTTGCCAAAGGAGATTAACATTTGAGTCAGTGAACTGGGAAAGGCAGATCCACCCTTAATCTGGGTGGGCACAATCTCGTGAGCTCCCAGTGCAACTAGAATATAAACAGGCAGAAAAAGGTGAAAAGAGAGACTGGCCTAGTCTCCCAGCCTACATCTTTTTCTGGTGCTAAATGCTCCCTGCCCTCAAACATGGGACTCCAGGTTCTTCAGTTTTGGAACTTCAGTTTTGGACTGGCTTTCCTTGCTCCTCAGCCTGCATATGGCTATTGTGGAACCTTGTGATCATGTGAGTTAATACTTAATAAGCTCCCATATATATATGTGTGTGTATATATATGTCCATATATATGTGTGTGTGTATATATATGTATACATATGTGTGTGTGTATATATATACACACACATATACGTGTATACACACATATATATATGTATGTATATATGTGTATATATATAAGTTCTGTCCCTCTAGAGAACCTTGACTAATACACTGAGCATGGTCAAATAAAGAGCTTGGCTCTTTATGTTGAATGAATGCTTTAGAAAAAAATTCCTAATCTCCTTGACCCTGAGGAAATGTTAATTCCTACCTGTCGTTCTTTAATATCTGACTGTGCAATAAAACTCTTTATTTTATGTTGCCTGATACCTCTGACTTCTCTATAAACTTCCCCAGTGCTAAGTGAAGCTAGAGATTGGCAGAAAAGTGACCGTGTTTATATATATACATATTTTTAATGAGAAATGAAAGAAAAAGAGAGCAAGCAAAGCAGTTCCCTTCAGACACTGAAATCAGGCTAGAATTCCCACCTTCACCTCATCTCAGCCTGACTGCTGCTCCTGTTCAGTGAGGTAATAAAGTAAGTATGTTTCTAACCCTTGCTTTTTACTTTTCTTATGTTCACAGCAAACACCTAGGTGTATTCTTAACAAATCTCAGGTGTGTCTTCAGCTTAGAGATATTTTCCCCCACAATTCAATAAAGAGAGTTATGGCCTTGTAAAGTCAAGTGCAGCAGTTCCACCAGCCTTCAGTCAGCTTAGAACAACTAATTCCTGGACATTTAGCCAGATAGTAGACTTTGGGAGCATCCTTTGCTCCCAGATTTTAACTTAAGAGTCTGAGGGCATTAGCCGGGCGAGGTGGCGGGCGCATGTAGTCCCAGCTACGCGGGAGGCTGAGGCAGGAGAATGGCGTGAACCCGGGAGGCGGAGCTTGCAGTGAGCTGAGATCCGGCCACTGTACTCCAGCCTGGGCGACAGAGCCAGACTCCGTCTCAAAAAAAAAAAAAAAAAAAAAAGAGTCTGAGGGCTCTTGTAAGGCAGGCCTGGTGGTGACAAAATTTCTCAGCATTTCCTTGTCTGTAAAGGATTTTATTTCTCCTTCACTTATGAAGTTTAGTTTGGCTGGATATGAAATTCTGGGTTGAAAATTCTTTTCTTTAAGAATGTTAAATATTGGCCCCCACTCTCTTCTGGCTTGGAGAGTTTCTGCCAAGAGATCCACTGTTAGTCTGATGGGCTTCCCTTTGTGGGTAACCCGACCTTTCTCTCTGATTGCCCTTAACATATATTCCTTCATTTCAACTTTGGTGAATCTGACAATTATGTGTCTTGGAGTCACTCTTCTTGAGGAGTATCTCTGTGGCATTCTCTGTGTATCCTGAATTTCAATGTTGGCCTGCCTTGCTAGGTTGGGGAAGTTCTCCTGGATTATATCCTGAAGAATGTTTTTCCAACTTGGTTCCATTCTCTTCGTCACTTTCAGGTACATCAATCAGACGTAGATTTGGTCCTTTCACATAGACCCATAGTTCTTGGAGGCTTTGTTCATTTATTTTTACTCTTTTTTCTCTAAACTTCTCTGCTTGCTTCATTTCATTAATTTGATCTTCAATCACTGATACCCTTTCTTCCACTTGATCGAATTGGCTACTGAAGCTTGTGCATGCATCACATAGTTCTCATGTCATGATTTTCAGCTCCATCAGGTCATTTAAGGTCTTCTCTATGCTCTTTATTTTAGTTAGCCATTTGTCTAATCTTTTTTCAAGGTTTTTAGCTTCTTTGCAATCAGTTTGAACATCCTCCTTTAGCTTGGAGAAGTTTGTTATTACGGATCTTCTGAAGCCTTCTTCTCTCAACTTGTCAAAGTCATTCTCCATTCAGCTTTGTTCCATTGCTGGTGAGGAGCCGTGTTCCTTTGGAGGAGAAGAGGCACTCTTATTTTTAGAATTTTCAACTTTTCTGCTCTGGTTTCTCCCCATCTTTGTGGTTTTATCTACCTTTGGTTTTTGATGATGCTGATGTACAGATGGGGTTTTGGTGTGGATGTCCTTTCTGTTTGTTAGTTTTCCTCCTAACAGTCAGGACCCTCAGCTGCAGGTCTGTTGGAGTTTGCTGGAGGTCCACTCCAGATCCTGTTTGCCTGGGCATCACCAGCGGAGGCTGCAGAACAACAAATATTGCAGAACAGCAAATGTTGCTGCCTGATCCTTCTTCTGGAAGATTCATCTCAGAGGGGCATCCAGCTGTATGAAGTGTCACTTGGCCCCTACTGTGAGGTGTCTCCCAGTTAGGCTACTTGGGGATCAGCAACCCATTTGAGGAGGCAGACTGTCCTTTCTCAGATCTCAAACTCTGTGCTGGGGAGAGCCACTACTCTCTTCAAAGCTGTCAGACAGGGACATTTAAGTCTGCAGAAGTTTCTGCTGTCTTTTGTTCAGCTATGCCCTGTCCCCAGAGGTGGAGTCTACAGAGGCAGGCAGGCCTCCTTGAGCTGCAGTGGGCTCCACCCAGTGCGAGCTTCCGGGCCGCTTTGTTTACCTACTCAAACCTCAGCAATGGCGGACACCCTCCACCAGCCTCGCTGCCACCTTACAGTTTGATCTCATACTGCTGTGCTAGCAGTGAGAAAGGCTTTGTGGGTGTGGGACCCTCTGAGCCAGGCATGGGATATAATCTCCTGGTGTGCTATTTGCTGAGACCATTGGAAAAGCGTAGTATTAGGGTGGGAGTGTCCTGATTTTCCAGGTGTGGTCTGTCACGGCTTCCCTTGACTAGGAAAGGCAATTCCCCAACCCCTTGTGCTTCCTGGGTGAGGTGATGCCCCGCCCTACTTTGGCTCACACTCCATGGGCTACACCCACTGTCCGAAAAGCCCCAGTGAGATGAACCCAGTACCTCAGCTGGAAATGCAGAAATCCCCTATCTTCTGCATCGCTCATCCTGGGAGCTGTAGACTGGAGCTGTTCCTATTTGCCCATCTTGGAACCTCAAGACCATCGATGCTAGGAAGAAACTGCATCAACTAATGAGCAAAATAACCAGCTAACATCATAATGACAGGATCAAATTCACACATAACAATGTTAACTTTAAATGTAAATGGGCTAAATTCTCCAATTAACAGACACAGACTGGAATATTGGATAAAGAGTCAAGACCCATCAGTATGCTGTATTCGGGAGACCCATCTCTCATGCAGAGACACACATAGGCTCAAAATAAAGGGATGGAGGAAGATCTACCAAGCAAATGGAAAACAAAAAAAAAAAGCAGGTGTGGGTATATACTGAAAGGATTATAAATCATGCTGCTATAAAGACACATGCACACGTATGTTTCTTGCAGCACTATTCACAATAGCAAAGACTTGGAGCCACTCCAAATGTCCATCGATGATAGACTGGATTAAGAAAATGTGGCACATATACACCATGGAATACTATGCAGCCATAAAAAAGGATGAGTTCGTGTCCTTTGTAGGGACATGGATGCAGCTGGAAACCATCATTCTCAGCAAACTATCGCAAGCACAGAAAACCAAACACTGCACGTTCTCACTCATAGATGGGAATTGAACAATAAGAATGCTTGGAAACAGGATGGGGAACATTACACACCAGGGCCTGTCGTGGGTTGGGGGGAGGTGGAAGGGATAGCATTAGGATATATACCTATGTAAATGATGAGTTAATGGATGCAGCACACTAACATGGCGCATGTGTACATATGTAACAAACCTGCACGTCGTGCACATGTACCCTGGAACTTAAAGTATTTAAAAAAAAGAAAGAGTCTGAAGGCATTTTCCCTCTAATGTAACACCTTATATGCCCTTCACTAGAGTTCAGGCCATCAGTGTTTGTTCCACAAGCACTGTTGACCTGAACTCTATAATCTCCATAATCTATCATAGTATGGAATGTACATTTTCTCACTAGAATGGGTGTGGGTTTTTTTTGTTGTTGTTAATGTCCATTTTTAACCATTTATGTGCTTTATTTTTTTTTAGTTTAGCTATTGATATATTGTGTTGCAGTGGCCCCAGAATATGCTTTTTTAAAGAAGGAATTCTTAATGAAGTCCTACAAATTCCCCAAGATTCAGGTCAGATGTTATGCTCTATATGAAGCTTTTCTTATTCTGTTTGTCTCAAAAACTAATAATCATGCCCATAGTTGTTGCCTTGGAAGGTAGACTGTAGTTTTATCATAAATTTGTTTCTTTTTCTTCTGCTACATATTATATTAGTTCTTCATAATTGTATATCCCTTTACTAATCTTGTAATCTTATGAGCAACCATGTTTATCTTTGTATTCCTCTAGCATTAGCAAGTGACCAAATTCACATATACGCCTGCTTTATTTACACTTTACCTATAGAACAAGTCATTAAAAATATTTTCTCATTTAAGTTGAATTGTCTTCTCAAATGTTAAGTTTATTTCTCTGCACAACTTGATGCTGACATGTAAGTAGCTGTAAATACGAAAGTTAGAATTCATCATGTGCTGGGCAGTAATAGAAAAGTTATGTTTCCAATGAATACCAATAAATCCTGTGCAAATATTATCTTTTAGCATTCCTGGCCAACTGTGCCACAGTTAAATGCATTGGCAATTTTTCTCCAAGGTTTTTATTTTGTTTTGTTTTTATCTACAGAGTGTTATTATAGTGTACTACTGAAATGGGCATAACTCAGTTCAAACAAGTTTAATTACAGCTCACTATTTGCTCGCTCTCTAAGAATATAAGAATGTTAAGGCATTTTCATAAGTTTCACTCACAAACATGGTCCTAAATAGCAATCTTTCTCCAATTGACACGGTTTCATTTTGGTCCTCTGCAGACATCACTGGCTGTAGATCATTCACAAGATGTCATGTAGTGAAAGAGTAGACAAAGAGTCACTGATTGTCAGTCTTTAGTACATGCTCCAAAGGAATCATTAGACTTATTATTTTGGCTCACACTTAAATATAACAGTGGAAGAACTAACTTGAATTTATAAATACTTTTTTAATCTATGTGATTAAAAAAGAAATAAAAACATGTCAGCAGAATATACCTTGCTCAATTCTATGGTGTTATTAACACCACTGAATGGTGTTGTATATGCATTTGATTAATTTCACTGTATTAATATCACTTTTCTTCATCTCAAAAAATGTGAATCTAGTTCCCAGTTGACAACCTGGAATTAACTAGAGTATATTAGAGCAACAGTTCTAAATTTGTGGAATCTAATACCCCTTAAGAATCTAAGAAACGTTTTAGATTTTATCTTTAGAAAAAGATATATAAACAAAAGTACATAAATTTTCATAAAATTTTCAAGAATTCTTTTCTAGAAGGACAGTAGACCCCAAATTAAAAACACATTTTTTGAAGAATGTGAATCCTTAATTGCTAGTAATTCTGCATACTTCAAACTCTACTAGAGCTAGAAATCTAAATCTTAATCAAAATGAGTACTTCATGATAATATATTTTCTATTTATTTTTGTGAAAGCAATAATTAGTATGAAGTTGATTGCAACAAAATGAGGAAGAAAATAGCAAAAGTAGAAAATATGTAATTAAATAGGTTTGTAGCCTTTTGCCTTACTGTGAAATACTTACATCTAGGTATGATTAATGACCATATCTATCCTAGGACAGCTGACTGGCACAGTAGAAATGACATCTTTTCAAATACATATTTTATATAAACAGAAAGCAAAACCACATAATTATAAAGATATTTCACATTCTGATGAAAATAGCTACGGCATAATTTTCTGTCATTTCTTCATTTAAAATGATCTTATTTTTCATTTTTTATTTTAAAATATTTAATTGACAAATAAAGATTAAATATATTCAAGGTGTACAACATAATGATGCCATATACATATGCATTGTGTAATGAGAACTTATGGAGCTCTTTGTACTTAACACTGCAGAGGGACATGAATAAAAATAGCACATGCTCATTACATTCAGGGAATTTTTAAATCTGAGCTGCTTACACTTTCCTTTCAGCAGGTAAAAATGGAAAGGTCATCAAATTTTCTACTCCACTCTCCCCATCAAGGTTATTTTTTTCTTTTTCTAATAGAACCATTGTAGACATCACGGTAAAACTTTTTGCCTATTTAAAGAATCTATAAATCATGCTATACCTTATGTTCTGAAGAAGTGAATTGAGAATGTGCTACTCTTTTTTTAAACCTGTATTACTAGGGCAAAGAGATTCTGAATATCCTTTATGATACAATGAATGAAGTCTGTCTTTATGTCAATGTAAAACTGTTAATGTCATCATGAACTCAAGAGGACAAAGTACCATTTGGAACATCATATCTAATAACCTGGATTTTTTTAGCATATTTTATTGTTACATTTTTTTGATTCTCCTGAACAACAAAAAAGCTATTAAGTGAGGTTAAGATTAATTATAGAGGTTTGGGGAAAACCCTTCCAGTTTGAAAGGAAATCTGGTCTGACCTTTAAGTCAAAGAGGTGAAGAGGGTTGAAAAAGAAACAATATTTCAGTGTTGAGAATATTTTTTCCGAGAAAAGCACCAAAGGGCACAAATATGTTTTTTTCTCTTCCATACTTTACTCTGGTAAACATCAGAAATCACAGAGAGAAATATTGCGGATCTGTTTGGATGACAGTAATGGCTATACTATGGATATGTTTTCTTTATTTGACCTTCTGCACACTATGACTCAAAAATTCTTACAAAGTCTTTTGAAAAATATTCCAGTCTACTTACTGGTGCCCACATTTTTTTGACAGTTTAGTATATATTTTAAATAGGCAAGTATATGGGAGTGAAGGGTAAAATCATTTCAGATCATGGATTATTAATTTCTTGGAAATTACTTTGAGTGAATCTACATTGGTGGTGAAGCCCTAACCACTAGAAATGGTCAAGCTGGCTTATAGTTTAAGTCAGAGAAAAGAAACATTAAAGCAATGCTGCAATCAAATGACCCCATTCCTTCCAGAAAAGATAATATATTTATATGTCAAAACAGGTCTTTGAAAACAAAAAGCTATTAATTTGCCTGAAGTTTTTATAATATGAACCTAGATGGTCTTTCAGTTAAGTAAGATACTAGTATTTACCTATGATGTTCACTCTTATGCTGTCCAAGAAGATTCCCTATCTTAGGAGCCCCTTTAAGAAGCTTCAAGGGCTGCAGTGTCCTTGTAGTGATGAAGGATTTATTTGCAATGTTAAACCTCTAGTTGGGCTAAATTTTGAAAACTTTTATTGATGAAGTATTTCTAGTGCTTGGCAACACATCGAGTTTTATTGTGTTCTATATTGCCATGCATTAGCATTAAAAACACAGCCAAAATATCTAAAAGCAAATATGTCAATTGTCATAAGATTTATCAAATTCATCAGTACCAGGGACTTAAATCACTTCCTCTTTAAATAGTACTTTCAAAAATCAGTGCAGAATGTAAAGCCCTTTCCCACTACCAGTAGGTTCACTCTACTCTCAAGGACAAGTCTTAAAGAGCAATATCAAACTGAGGACAGAATTTTTACATTTTTTGAAGTCTTCTATTAAAATGATTTCAAATGGAGAATTTAGCAAATATTTTTCTTCACTTGAATACAATTAATCTTTTGATCAAAGCCTTGCAGCCACTATAATGAATATTGCAGAAAAACTGGAGGCCTTTTGTCCAGCTGCCAAGATGAAAGAAGATACTGGAGGTGGAAACTTTGAATGCATTCTTCTTAAGAGCTCCCAATGCTGGAGCAGTGCTTGCTTGGCTCAGAATCACCAATTACAAAGGCTTTCAATTTCCAAACACATAAGAATCCTCAGACACCAAAGCAAATCTCCATTGAGGAATTAACATACAAATATAGATTGTTAATTTCAAGCCTATATTATTAGTCTGCTTGGGCTGCCATAACAGAATGTCACAGATTGGGTAGCTTAAACAACAGAATTTATTTTCTTACAGTTCTTGAAGCTGAAAGTTCATGATCCAGATGCTAGCAGGGTTGGTTTCTCCTCAGGCCCCTCTTCCTGGCTTGCAAACTACCACCTTCTTGCTCTGTCCTCATATGGCCTTACTTCTGTTGTGTGCACTCTTGGTGTCTCTAATTCAAGGACATCAATTGTAGTGGATTAGAGCCCTGCCTTTTTGACCTCATTTAATCTGAATTACCTTCTTATAAGCTCTACCTCCAAACACAGAGCTAAATTTCCACCTGTGCATTTTGGGGAGATGCACTTCAGTCCCTGACACTATCCTATTTACAAAAATTGCTCAAAGAGAGATGCATTTCCAAAGATGATCTCATTGCTATGAGAATAAAGTAAGTGATAGGACTTTAATTCATTTTTAACAGTCTTCAAGAAAGTGGTATTTCTTGACATAAGCCTATACCTCTGTTTCAGTGGGAAATCTGATTCCTTTTGTTACTCTATACCTCTGTGTGTCAGAGTTTAAGCACATGTTGCAATAAAATAAGTGAAAAATCACTGGATATTAAAATAAAAGGGGATATCAAAGTCAAAGGTCATGCTGAAATTACAACTTTACTTTGTATTATGGGCAATAAGAGTACCCTTCCCTGTACATTTTCCTTTGAAAAAAATTAATTACATGTATATTTTGAAAGTTGCCTTTATATTTGTATTAAAGGAAATGAAATATTTGGCAACATTGTTTTTACATTTAAGATTATGAAAGAGATATATTTCTATTACAATCAAATCAATTGCATACAAAATTTATATATCTACGGTCATCACCTAATAATAGCTGCTCAGTGGTTCCTGTAATTGCTGTCCTTGCCTGCATTCTAATGTAACAGTAGTTCACTTAGTTTCTGAATCACATAGACATAATGCCACATGGTTCTAATTAACAAATAACCTTTTGGCAAAATCACTCAAAGGGCTTCTCGTTAGTGATCAGAGAAGAACCTTCCATTTTATTCAGAGCTGTGTTTGGGATTCTAGAAATTTAATTGGATTGCACAGGTTCATCTTACAAGAATTGTACTTTTCTCTAACAGACACTCTTATCTCTAACATGCTTATAATCTCATCTCATCCTACTTAATTATTTAATTTTAGAAGTCTAGATTCGTAGTAATTATAAAAAATCGGATATACAGGTTTGATCATTCCTTGCATGATTTAGCAGTCACTGAACTGTCTATTCTTTGTTCTTCTACCATTTTCAGAGTTAAAAAGGCTCCAAAGTAATTGGATAACACAGTTATTCTTTTTCTGTACTTCTTTCTACAATCATGAATAGTTCAGTCACACAAAAAGGCATAAAAACAGAAATGTAACAAAGCTCGCATAACTACCACTTAGTTTAAAATAATTACTAACTCTTTTTTCTTCCTAATTTAGAGAAAGAGCAAAGGCAGCAATATTGAGTAAAACTATTGTGCTGCATACCAAACACAAAAGCAGAATCTTAAATGGAAGGTATTATTTTCTCTTTACAAGGTCAATGTTCCCAGTGAACTAATAGCTAGCCTTAGTTATCATGAAAAAGTATGATACTGTTGAATACGACTACAACCAATACATCCCTAAATAATTAAACACAAATGAAGAAAAAAGGTTGTCTTGCAAAATTAACTTCACTGCACCTATATAATACAGTTTTGAGGTAAATTATGTTATGAATTAAAATGGGCATATTATTTTGCTGATGTGTGAATACACATGAAATAAAGAAAATTGGTGCGACTACTTGGCATAGTTATGAACATCCTATTTGTTATATTTCTTTTACTTTCTTGTAGGGACCAGATTGGTGAAGTAAATGATGTGGAAGATTACAATCCCTGCATTTTACATCTTTAAAATTGACATGAATCTTTGCTACTCCATCTGGGATGAAAAAAATTAATGCCATTTTTCTTACATATTGACATAGGCAATGGGGGTTAATATCATGGGGGCATGGGGGTTAATATCAAAGATTTCCATTTGGGCTTCATCATTACTACATAGCTCTTACACAAAGGCCACAGAATAATGTGGTGGTCTTGACAACCCCTCCAATATATCCATTTCACCTATATATGCAAAGACTTGTAAAATGGCAAGTGGGTAGGTCTGTGGACCCAGTGGAACTATGCTAATCTGGACCCGAGATAGGATTCTATTTACTACCTGGCTCTGACTCTAACAGGGGTTGATGATAGTACTTCAGGGTCCTGAGTATCAATGTCAACTTAGATCCTGTGTCCAATGATTACCTGAGAATGTCTATGGGTCCTGTTGGAAAAGGTCTCAAAGAATCTTTATTACATACACTTGCCATGGTTTTTACTTGGCATGGATCCTCTTGGTACCCAGTCTTTACTTCAATCAATGATTTTCATTCACTTCCAAAACCTGGCTCAAATATAGAAACTCAGTAAGAGATTCTGACTTGGGGATTTCTGTCCTCTGATTCCCACCCACTCAACTTTGATTTTCTTTGACAGTTCAAGCAATACCTTTGTTGGATGCACCTGTTATGCCTCTAAGTGCCCTATGTTCGTTATTCTTCTCCACAGTTTATCTGTACCCATGTTTGCCTTTGCTACTTATTATAATATTTGCACTCAAATGGTTTTGATAGCTAATCATTGCAACTAGTCTCTATTACTTCAGGATCCTCTCATTCTCATTACTGTTAAAGATGCCAGTTCTACAAAAATATCTCCTACTGTCAGTCCTGGCCAATAGAGGACATCCATCTGTGAAATTATCAGTGATGCTTGTGCTCCACTCACTAGCAAATTCCATATTATTTTGGTAGATGGGCAATCCTCTGGACCTCTCTATGAAATATTGTCAACCGGTGGGTTTCCAATCTCTCATGATATACCTGTTCTAGCAACCCCACTCTGAGCCTTTCATTCTCCACTGTCTTCTCTAGCAATTCTCACATTTCCTCATCACTCAGTTTGGGACATTACTTTTTCCAAGTTTCCAAGAATCATAAAAACATTTGTTAGCAATATCTCCCAAAGTCCTTGTCCTTGTCAGGGCGTTAAATCTTGAATCATAAGAGAGTGATCCCTTAATGTTCTTTTATCCAATGTTACACCAATGTTACATTTTACTGTTCTTTTTTT
Source organism: Macaca mulatta (assembly GCF_049350105.2). Taxonomy (NCBI): domain Eukaryota; kingdom Metazoa; phylum Chordata; class Mammalia; order Primates; family Cercopithecidae; genus Macaca; species Macaca mulatta. Next base: position 46,470,346 of record NC_133411.1, read on the forward strand.
TTTTGTTTTTTGTTTTTTGGTTTTTTTTAGATGGAATTTCCCTTTTGTTGCCCAGGCTGGAGTACAATTACACGATCTTGGCTCACTGCAACCTGTGCCTCTTGGTTCAAGTGATTCTCATGCCTCAGCCTCCCAAGTAGCTGGGACTACAGGCATGGGCCACCATGCCCAGCTAATTTTGTATTTTTTTTAAGTAGAGACGGGGTTTCACCATGTTGGCCAGGCTGGTCTTGAACTCCTGACCTCAAGTGATCTGTCCGTCTTGTCCTCCCAAAGTGTGGAGATTACAGACATGAGCCACCGTGCCAACCCAGTATACCATTATTGATCTAGCATCCATATATATTTTCCTAGACCCTGACAGTCTATGTTAGTCATATCCTACAACTCCTTCATGTTTAATTTCTCTCCTTTCTTGTACAATCCAACAATCTTCTGATCAGGTTATGTTGTGATTTGTCTCTAGTCATTAGTATACTGGCCAAGAGGGGAGAGGAGAGGAGATATTGGTAGCGGGTTGGCCATATTTGGAAGACAGTGGCCTCTGATCATCTTCAAGCAAGGGGTGCACTTTAGTCTCCAGTAAGGAGGAGTACACCACTTCTGCAGGCTTAGAATGGTTGTAACAATGTAGACATTCATGTAGAGATTAATATATAAGCACAATACCCATATATCTCCTTGCAAAGTCTCAGAGTTGTACTTCTTTCCAATCAGGATCATGATCATAACATAGGAATCTTGGCTAGAGGTGAAAATTAAATATTCTCTGGAGCCCAGATAGCCTAATAATTAAGTGTTGAGCTTGATTCCCAGTTTTTTTCTGTCAACTGCAAAAGATCAGCTGCCAAAGAGGTCATCTGGCTTTCATCATTCATCTTAAATTGATCACCTTCGGTTCTGTACTGTTAGCAGGTAACATTTCAGACAGCCAGAATGTGTGGCTTGATCTTGAGTGCACAATCTGAGTGGTGCACCACAATGTGTACTAAATATGGCTATAGGACAAGAGATGACACTTATTGAAGAGGATATTTTTAACAGAGAATAAATTATTTGGAGACTTGTTTTTGAAAGTGATTGTGCTTAGGAAACAAAATACCTTGAGAACTGAAGCTCCAAGACAGCAAAGACAGCCATATTATCTAACTCATTTTGGTATGCATAACTATTAGCTAGCAATTCTTGTTTTGAACAGATTATCTTTACCAATTACAAAAACCTGTATGTGAATAAAACTAATTTAGCAGCTATCATGTAACCACTGAAATTGTGCTTTTGTGCCAATTAGTTTGGCTTATCACGTCTACTTAAGAACAATTTGAATGTTACAAGTAACGACAAATATTAAATATGCATGCAGGGCATGCTTTGAAAAATTCAAGATAAATTGACTCTAAGTGATTTAAAAAAAAAAAAGTGAGCTTAGTACTTTGCTAGCACTGCCATAACTAAGTATTATAGTCTGGGTGGTTTAAACAAGAGAAATGTATTTTGTCACAGTTCTGCAGGCTGAAATTCCAAGATCAAAGTTTCAGTAGGGTTGGGTTTCTTCTGAGACGTCTCTTTGGCTTGCAGATGGCCACCTTTTTATTGTGTCCTCACAGTCTTTTCTCTGTGCTCACACATCACTGGCATCTTTTCTACTTCCTATAAAGATTGGGCCCAACTGGCTTAAGGCCCAACCCATTTGACCTCAGTTAAACTTAATTACATCTTTAAAGTCCCTATTTCCAAATACAGTAACTTTGGAGGCTAGAGACACAAGATATGAATTTGGTGTGCAGGGAGGGTACAATTTTGTCTATAACAATGAGGTTATTCCCATAGGTTTATTTTCCCTAGATTAGAGAATATTCTGTACATATTGGTAATTCTCTCATTTACAAGTACAAATTCTGAGCCCCTCAAGCAAAATAGTAAGAATGAAGATTGTTTTCCTTTGCTTTACTGCTTCATCAATGTGTTTTGCCCACACAGTAACATGCACTTCATATGCACACACATTTGCACACTTTTACACACACACATATACCTCACCTCTTTGGTCCAACTGGTAGTTGAATAAAGTTCTGGATCTAGAGGTTGAGAAGTGGCAATGAGAAATAATCAGTATTGGAAAAGAGAAGAAATTAAAAAAGGAAAAGAAAAAGAAAATAATCAAGAATAGGTTTCGTCATATGCCCAAACTAAAGAAATGTAAAGTTTTTCTTTACAGCTCCTTGTCAAAGTATAAATCTCAAAAAAAAAAAAAAAAAAAAAAAAATCGCACAATAGTAAGCACATGTCATGATTTATAGAACCAGAAAGATGACAAAGCTATTTCCAAAGACATCTTGAAAACTGGCATTCTATAATGTATAAAAAGAAAATAAATTATTAAATACATGATATTAGTTATAAAATTGGATGATTATCTACAGGATATAAAAATATCATAGTTTTTGATGTTATCTTCTCCCGTAGACAAATAAGAAAATCACTGCATCTTATCAGCTTTCTATAAGTTAGCTGCTGACTTTATAGAGGTAAGAAATGTCTAGACCCAAGCAATAGTAAATAGTATGTTAAACAAACTTACAAGTACCTAGGGAGTAAGATAACCTGAAGTGGGCCCGTTGAACAATATTGTAAGATTTCATTAAATGCTTAAACAATCATCTTTGTCTTATGTCTTATTTTGGAATATTTATTTATTAATATGCTTGTCCATGTAACCCAAGCAAGGTGTGGTCAAAATAACAGAGCAACAAGACAGTATCGAAATGATTTTTGTTTTACCCTTTGTGTTAGGCCCATAATCTTATTATTAGCATTAAAGAAATTGCCATTAACTTATAATTATAGTTGATTAATTTTGAAATAAATAGGTCAGCCATGGTTACAGGTAGAAGTGTAAGATCTAAATATTCTTCCTTCATATTATAAATAGTGAGTCCCTGACTGAAAATAATACTTAATAGGTTATAATAACTATTAAGAATTATAGATATATGCACCTCTGGTTTGCTGCTTTATAACAACTGAATGTAGTTCTCTAAGGCATTGAAAGTAGATCTTTAGGAAAAACTCTACCATTTAGTGTAGCACATTAAAAAAACTTAAGATACCATTGACCAAGATGGCCTCGACATTCTCCGAGGTTTGACTGAACTTAAGACAGGTTTCTTCCTGTCTCTAAGTCCTTGATCTCCCTCCCTCTCAAGATGGCTCTTACAGAATTCAGATGGCCTAATCACAGAAGTCTCTCCCTTCCCTTTTCTTAGAGTATTTTCTTTAGAAAACTTATAATTGAAAGTTGTTTCGCTCTCCCTATGAGATGTAAATTCTTTTAAAACCCTCTTGTCAGTTTTATAAGCCAACAAATGTCTTTCTCAAGGACCTGAGAGCCATCCCACTGAAACGCAATCATCCAGCAAGATACAGTCCGTATCTCCCAGTCTCTGTGAAAGGGTAGGAGCCTAACTTCAATAGATGCTGATTAGCAAGCACAGATGGCCTAATCACAGAGGAAAACATTTGTAAACTCAGGAAATAACTCAATCTGCTCAAAGTCCATTGATCAACCTTCCTAAAGTCCTCTAGTACTTTTCCAATAGCTCATCCCAGCCTTTAAAGACCATCTCATCCTTTGTTTCAGAAGAGTTCAATTCAGACTGAGTTCTGCCCTCTCATGTTATAGAAACAGCCTTGTATAATAAGGTCTTCCTTGCTAATCTAATTTCGGTGAAATTTTTGCTTTGACAGCAATTTCTATAATGACTACCTCATTCTCCATGTAACATATTTCTAAAATTGTCCTGTAGTTTTTTGTCTTAATTTCTGTATACCACACCAGAGTAAAATATTAAATCAACATTTTCTTTTACCTATTAGTAGAAAATAAAACTCAGTTGATTAGATGGATCAATATTGTGATACTTATTACTTGAAAAAAATAATTTCTGGAGACAACTCTTTGATATTCTAACTCTGAATGAAAGGAAAGGCAAAAGTTAATGGTTTATTTGACCCAGTTACTCTTTAAACAGAATCAAACTAAAAGAAACAGATTTGCAAAAAATTTACTCTTATGTAATTTTAACACAAAGTACAATACATTTTTCACTTGATCAATTTTAACAAAGATCTTTGAAAGTAGCACCTTCTCTGTTTAAAGATTCATCAGATAATTGAAAGCCTATTTAATTAGCAATTCACTAAAGATTATAAACTAACAAAGTTTCATCCTTGAAAGGTGAGACAATATGTGTAATTTTTATGATACTCCAAAATGTTTGGAAGCAAAGGTGATCTCTGAAGAAATAAATGTTCATGATTCAATGATTCATTATTATGAATATTAACAGACTCCACAATAGCATTGTATAAAAATGAAATTGCTTAACTCTGGTCCTGCCATTCCTTTCTCCCAGTAGCAAATATGTACATTACCCCCTTTAATTCTTTTCCAATTCATGGGGAGAAATAACTCTATTTAAAGAACGGAGCTCATCTGTCACCCACATTGCAAACATGTTATTTAAATCAATTAATTTGAAAGGACCGAATATTGACTATCTTATTAATTAAAAAGGAGTCACCTAAGCCAGCAGTGATTCTTTTAATAGCATATTCTCCTATTATATTTAAAATGTGTTTACACATTGTTAACTACTTGAATGAGAATTAGGAATACAGAAACTTAATGACTAAGTATTAAGAGCCACTGTATATGAATATCAGAGATAAAGATGCAACGTTAGTCATATAAAGCATCTCAGTATTAAAATGATTGAATTTACAGATAGTCCATTTACATCTAACTTTATAGACACACGTTTCCCATATTCTGACATCAGCAGTTACTTTTGGGGCTTTTTCTTTTATGTGTAGGGGAAAAGTAACTCACATAGGATCTTAAAACAGACCCTTGTTACAAAGGACAAATTAAAAAGAGAAGAACAAGTTTCTTAACAGGTATATTTCATATGTACATTGGAGGAGGCACCCAGAGAATGAGTAGTTCTCCAAGAGTTGGCTTTAAATTTCAGTTTATATAGCATATGAAACAAACAGCAGTAAATTTTTAGAGTAGTGGCAGGACAGAGGAAAAGGATTTTCAGTCTCTACAGGTGGCAAATTGGGAGAAAGCAAATAACAGGCAGATAAAACTTAGTAAAGCTTGTTAATATAGATTACTTTGGTATCATATCCTGTGATATCATGTGATGAGGGGCTAATGCTGTCTTCAGTGGTTAACTTTTGTTCTTCCTGTTAGAGAGGTGGGCAGGATACCTTTTGTCTTTGAAAATCTATGTCTTGCTTTTAGTGAAGCAGACGGAGGACAAAGAGCTTTCCTGCATCTACTTCTTCTTGTCTTCAGCTCAACAATCCTTCATGTTGTGTAGAGCCATATGCTGGTCTCTCCCAGTGGTTAATGGGCTTAATGTAGGTAACTAGAAGTTGCCACTTATGTAATGTTGTTGGTGCTACAAATTATTGTCACTAGCATATTGGATTTCCACTGATTTGATGTTCTCATCCCTATCCCCCATTCTCTCAAAAAGCAACTGTTATGCCCAGACCGTTTATTCCCCGAAGAAGACCACCAGAGTCCAGAGTCAAAGCTAAGCAGCAAGGATCTTTATTACAGGTTCGAACCTGGAGCTCTCACTTGCTCGTGAAACGAGACGGGCAGGAGAGCTCCCCTACTGAGCTCCGAACAATGTTATATAGTCTAAGGAAAGTAGGCATAGAATCATTATACAAATTAGAGGTATGATTGGCTGGAGTTTGAACAAAGCGATTTGGCAAACTATGATTGGTTCCCGCCATTTCTGATATTTCAGTACAACCCTTGAGGCAGAAGAGCAGTTTTACACAAAGGCAGTTAATTATATTGCATCAGGTTGCACGACCAGTTTATGGCTATCTTGCTTAAACACACCTTGTGACCTGGCTATCTTACTTAAACATTCCTTGTGACCTGGCCTCAGAAAGAGAAACATGTACTTACAGAACTTACGAAACCTCTGGTACGTGCAAAGATTAGAGAGCAGAACAAGGGTGTAGCGGGTGGGGGGCGGGTACACATCTATCTTTGTGTCCTTTCACAACCAACCAAACAAAAACAACAAAAAATGACTTGGCCTGTGTTTCAACAGGTATTTATTAAATACCTCCTATGTGCAAGGAAAGTTCTTCAAGTGTACAGAAGTGAACAAGACAGTTAGGATCACCATTCATGGTGGCAGGGAGAGGAGATAGTCAGAGCTGATACGGTAAATAGAGCAGGGAAACATGGGATAGGGCTACTAATTTACATTAGGTAATAGGGCTGCTTTTTGTCAAGTGGTATTTGAGCAGAGACTCAAACGTAGTGAATGGGGGAGTCCTCTACATAATTGGAGAAGAGTGTTCAGGCAGAGGGAATAACAAATCCTAACTAAGACCAGAGCATTAGGCATTTAAGGATCAGCGAAGAGGCCAAGTTTTTCTTGAAGCCCATTGTATTAGTTTCCTGTGGCTGCTGCAAAAAATTAACAAAAACCTGGTGATTTAAAACAACAAAAATTTATTGTTGTATTTCTAGAGGCTAGAAATCTGAAATCAAGATTTTTACAAGGCTAGGCACCCTCTGAAGATATTGCTGCACTAAACCTGCGTCTGCTCACCCAGAACAGTAAAGCCAAACATCCACACCAAAGTTTGCAGCAAGGGAAAGAAGAGCATTTATTTGCAGGGTGCCACACTGATGCTTAAGACCCAATCCCTGATGACTTACATGTAAGGGTTTCAAGGGTGGGGAGGCAGAAATTACAGGCAAAGTCATAAATCAAGACAGGTATATACATTGGTTTGACCTAAAAAAGTGTGATATCTTAAAGTGGGTGCCCAGGGTCGGGGGTGGGGGCCCGGGGGAGACAGCTTACAGGTCATAGGTGGATTCAGAGACTTCTAGATTTGCAATTGGTTAAGGAAGATAAGCTTTATCTGAAAAGTTGGGGCCAGTAGAAAGAAATGTTAAGGTTTGGCCTGTGGGCATGACTTCTCCAGGCCCGTCAGGAAGACATTTAGAACAAAAAGCAAGAGTCAGAGTCTAGACTTCTGTTCACCCTTACCTGAGGTTTACATGGCAGAGGTGTTTGTTTTGTTTTGTTTTTTGTTTGTTTGTTTTCTAATCTATCCATTGGCCTTTTTTTTTCTGGTGGGGGTCCAGGTTTCCGAAAAACAACTCAGGGACATATGTTAAGATGTTATTTCTAGTTTCTATAGGGAAGCAAACACCCTGTGACTCTAGCTTATTTGGGTGGATATTGTTTAAGTTATCATTGCTTTTCTGTTTATCAGGTTGCTCATTTACTTTTTAAGGCTAGCTAGATGCCTGGAATTGCCCTTGATGGGACTCAAAATTTTCCTTTATTTCCATGCTTAAGACAGGGACAGCAGGCCCCTAAAAGGGGTCTCTGCTCTGTCTCAAAGCCTCTAGAAATGAATGTTTCCTTGCCTTTCTGGCTTCTACTGGCTCCCAGAATTCCTTGGGTTATGATTATGTTATTCCAATCTCTGCCACTTACTTAATGAGGTCTTCTCTGTATCTGAATCTTCTCCTCTTTTGTCTCTAATAAGAACACTTGTCATTGAATTTAGGGCCCACCCATGTAATCCATAATGATGTCATCTCAAAATCCTTAACTTAATGACACCTGCAAACACCCTTTTCCAGATAGGGTTATAATCCTAGGCTCCTGGTGTTAATATGTAGAAACTATTTTTGTGAGGCCATCATTCAACCAATGACACTTATCTTAATAAACATGCTCTTCAGGGAAGTGACTGGTTTGAACTAATAGCAGGTGGGCTTTTCAGGAGTTAGCCTCAAATATACAGCAAAATCTTAGAAATTTTTCCCTTGTCTCCAGGCTAGATCTTATATGCAGTTTAAAGATACTTTTTCTTTCAGGCAGTAAAAGTTCCACTTCTAACCAGAGGCTTAGAAATATGCTAACACAATGGTCCATTGGCATGACTGACAGTTTTGCTAAACTGTTGTGTTTTTCTTATGTTCTGACACAATTTTCTGCTGCTAAATTCAGGAAAAGCATCTCCCTGGATTTAGCATCTAACTAAGACAAGGGCATAGTGCATTTAAGAATCAGCAAAGAGGTCAGTCTTAGTATGCAGAGTCTCTTTTTTAAACTCTCATTGTATGGGCCACTTAAACACACAGGACTGCATTCATTTATAATGTGTTTTTGCATTGATTTATTTCCCCTATTAAAGGCATCAGCCATATATAAAGACACATACTTTAAATGTCTAATTAGTGTACCCCAGTTCTGCATTAAAGAAATGGAACCAATATGTGCTGAATGCACATGAACTCCAGAATCCAGTGGAATGGGAGCATGACATTTAGGCTATCATTAAGAACAAAATGTTACAAATAATTACTGAGGGAGGAAAAGCATCTTTTATTACTGTCTTCCAAGATTTTGATTCCATATTTGCCATTTAGACTGGTTGTTAGGAGGAATTTTAAGATAACCATTTGGAAAAATTTGTTGCCTTCAAGTAGGATCAAGATAATGTTCTTTTGCACTTAAATTTATTTTTAGTTCCTGAGTTAACCTGCCTTTTGAAATTTAACAAACCTCTGTGCCTCAGATACATTTTTTTCTTTCTCTAATTCTAAGATTTTTATAGTGACAATTGTTTATTCTTTGAGCCATACTTCAATATCTAGGTAATTTAAAGGTCAATAAACAACGTAAAAGCAATTTCATGTATTTCCCTTTCATCACCTAATTGTCAAGGGTACAGTTTGTACTACGGGACATGTCATCAGCCTAATATCAGCATCATTGCCCCTCCCCTGCACTTCCTAACACTTGCTCTTGCTTGAGCTTGAGTTCTTATTTCTAGTATTAAACATTTCCTATTTTTCCTTATTGTCCTTATTAATTACAAACACAGGCAAATAGGGTGATTATAAATAGACACTCTTAAGTAATTATTAGTGATGGAATAAATACTAACCTATATTGGGCAGTTTATTTGAGCCGTAAGTGATCACCTATGGGACTACTTACTTGGCTCCTCCAAAGAAAATTGTCCTTTTGAATTTTGACATCACATATGCTAAGAGAAACAATATTAACCTGCATTGACTTGCTCAGCTCAATTGCCGGCAAGTAAGAAAACCCAGATCTTCCAAAGTTTTATTTTAACAATGCAGAGACACATACATCTTTATATGGGGTGTGTGTGTGTATGTGTGTGTGTGTGTGTGTGCGCGCGTGTGTGTGTGTATGCAAGGTCAATTTTGTCGGAAAAAAGTCTTTTTATGGTCCAAATAATGCATTGAATTTAGATGACTTCTAAATAATGAAATATTAGAATGCTGAATGCAGATGCATTTTACTTTTTTTTCCACACAAGTTCTTAAGAAAACAGAGCATGAAGAGGTTTTTTTTTTTTTTTTTTTTTTTTTTTAAGTGATGTTCTAAGACTTTCTAAGGCTCTCTACTTAAATCAAGCATGTTATTCTTCATCTATTACCATAATAGGCAGTATGTGCAGTCTCCATGATAGGCAACATATTTTACAAAAAGAAAGACTTTTCAGAATACATAAAAACATTCAGGAGTAGCAAATGCTATATAAGACTCTTACTTATCCTCCCCTCCATATTCAGATGTGTTCTTGGTGATTTGTTTCTAAAGAGTCATCTGGAATACATTCCAAAATATTGTTGATGATATGCATCTCAGTGAGATTTTTTTTTTGAGATTGGCCCCCACTTTGATATGCAGACCTTTGCATTTAAGGGTTTTTTTTGGTATTCTTTTATGGAAAAAAATTAAAATTCAATTAACTAATTCCAGGAAGCACAAAATGCTGTGTATGGTATTCTGTATTTCATTTGTAAACCATTTTCAGAACTGGTTTATTTCAAATTTGTGCACCAGTCTACTTCCATTAAAATCAACAAGGGCATGTTGAGCATAAGAAAAAAAGACTCCACAAAATGTTGCTCAGATCCTGTGATTTTTAAAGCTGACTTTCATGGTCATGGTCCCTGGTACTCTGCTAGGTGCTGGGGAAACCACTGAGCTAGACAGACACTGGTCCTATCCTCATGGGGTCTATTAGTTATACACATAAGTCATTTGCAAGCAGAGATAAGAACTAAAAATGATGTGGCATTTGAGTTGAGAGCTGACTGTTAAGTAGGACATAACTAAGTGAAGAAGGATGAAGGCTCTCCAAGAAGAAGAGGCCTATGTGTAAAGACCCTCAAAATGGAAGGAACATGTGCATTTGTAGGAAGTGAAAGAAAGAAGGTAAGAGTTCCTGGATCATTTTATAAAATGGCCTTTTGTAGAATAGGTAACTATCTAGGCCCTCTAAAACCTATACCAGACACAGACCTACAAATCTTTTATGAACAGAGTTTTCAAGAATTCTTTTACTTTCCTTTTTAGAAAATGTAAGTTGACACCAAATGCCATTTACATAAAAACAACCTTTGTGCCCAAGGCCTTGGGATCCCACCACTTGCATCAGTGTGGTCTGGATGTGAGACATCAAGTCAAAAGAGGGTATTTTGGAGCTTTAAGATTGAATGACTGCCCTGTTGGGTCTCAAACTTGCATAGGTCCTATAGCCACTTTGTTTTGACTGATTTCTCCCTTTTGGAATGGGTGTTTTTACCCAGAGCCTGTACTCCCACATTGTATCTTGGGAGTGACTAACTTGTTTTTTATTTTACGGGTTCATAGTAGGTGGAAAGAACTTGCCTTGCCTCAGATGAGACTTTGGACTGTGGACTTTTGAGTTAATGGTGAAATGAATTAAGACCTGGAAGACTGTTGAGAAGGGATGACTGTGTTTTTGTTGTGAGAAAGACATGAGATTTGGGAGGGGACAGGGACCGAATGATGTGGTTTGGATTTGTATCCTTGCCCAAATCTCATGTCAAATTGTAATCCTCAATATTAGAGGAGGGACCCGGTGGGAGGTGATTAGATCATGGGGGTGGGTTTCCCCCTTACTTTTTCTCATGATAGTGGGTAAGTTTACATGGGATCTGGTTGTTTAAAAGTGTGTAGCACCTCCCGCTTTCCCCTCTTCCTCTTGCTCTGGCCATGTGAGATATGTCTCCTTCCTCTTTGCCTTCCACCATGATTGTAAGTTTCCTGAGGCCTCCCCAGCCATGCTTCTTACACAGCTTACAGAGCTGTGAGCCAATTAAACTTCTTTTCTTTATAAATCACCAAGTATCAGGTAGTTCATCATAGCAATGTGAGAGTGGACTAATACACTTTGATATGGCAGAGCTAAATTTGCTTTATTAGTCCATAGATTTTGCATTTGTTATTTCCTTTGCCTGAAATAGTCTTCTACCAAATATCATAAGGATGGGTCGTCTCACCATTCAGTTTTTAGTTCAAAAATCATCCAATAACAAAATCTTAAGATTTTCTTCTCTACCCTATTATCCTTTCTTACTTTCTTCACAGCAGATACTAGCTGAAAGTATCTTATTTGTTTGTCTACTTATTTATCATCTAATTATACCCACTAGAAGATAAGCTTCACAAAGTCAGGGCACTCAGTGACTACAGAAGTATCTGACCTACTGTGAGAATTCAGTAAATATTTGCAAAAAAATAAATAACCTCCTCTCATCCTTTCTCTATTCTTTACCCAGTTGTCATATCTCCTGACATCTGCCTGCATTTGCTTTCGGTACATGTTTAGTAAGCTTGCAGGCCAATTCCATATGCAGTACTTCCCAATCAAAATCAAAACAAATAAATCGATTATGTTCATTTCTAGAATACTTTTATCTTCTTTCACTTCATATTTGTCTTGCTTCTAATTGTTGAGCTTTTAAGTTTTGTTTTTTTTTTTTCTTTTTAACGGAGTCTCACTGTCACCAAGCTGGAATGCAGTGGTGCGATCTCAGGTCACTGCAACCTCTGCCTCCTGGGTTCAAGTGATTCTCCTGTCTCAGGCTCCTGAGTAGCTGGGACTACAGGCGCACACCACCAAGCCCAACTAATTTTTGTATTTTTAGTAGAGCTAGGGTGTCACCATGTTTGCCAGGATAGTATCGATCTCTTGACCTCGTGATCTTCCTGCCTCGGCCTCCCAAAGTGCTGGGATTACAGGCATGAGTTACCGCGCCCAGCCTTAAGTTTGGTTTTATGAGCCAGACAAACCTGTAACTCATGTTAAAAGGCAGGATTGATTTTCAGAACCAAAATAGTGACCAGGTAGTACCCAACATCAGACCAACTAGAAAATCAGATGCAAAATATTAGCTGGGAACCAGCAAAGTCGCAAAAATAACACAGCAAAGGTACAAAAAAGTGGAAACTAGAGAAGTCAGATAGGCTGAAGACAAGGACCAGTCTCAATTTAAAGCAAGATAATCTCCACAGAAAGCTGTTTCATAGATGGCAGCTGTTAAGTCTTTAAACTTTTAGACCTGAGTTGCTTTTATCCCTTAGGCATGTTGTTTCATTTCAGATTGAATAAAATCCTTGTTTGCTTAGATTGAAATCAATTTTATCCTTCTAGCAGTTGTCATAGTCTCCAAACTGGGTGGGTGCGATACATAAAACTCTGTGTCTTCACAAATTCATTCGAGACCAATCTCTGAGGGAAGTGAACTGGTTCTTCAGCAGACTCTCAGACATAGGTCTCACTATATAACTTAGAATTTCAAAGCAAATTTATGTTGTATAAAATGTTTCATTTAGAGAATGAATATACTCTTTTATTTCTAGTAGGGTTACACAGTTACCAGTAACCAAACAATTGAAATCCACTAAGATTAAAGAGTAGGTCAATTTGCTTTTTGTTGCTAGTATGTCATATTTCTTGCCTAGTGTTACAATTTCTGTTCTTTTACACATGAGGGCTTTGTGCTCGTAATTGCCCTTTAATATGAGATCTATTTTTATTTAGAAAATAACAAAAGTAGATAGATAAAAATGTCAATAAACAACACTGGTCAGATTGTAGAAAAATTATGAATGCATTCTGGAATAATTGTAGCTAGTATCAATATCTGTGATTGTAGAATCACATCTAAATTGTGATAAAATCATTGTTAATTAATATTTATTAATATCATCTAGACAAATCTAAAGAATGGCTGACATAATTTCCTCATATTTTCTCTCTAAATTATAAAATCTGTGTTTGGTCATTATAGAATATTTTGAAAAAGGTAATCAAAAAACTGAAAACATATATGATATCACTATATATCAATAATCATTGATCTTTTGGGATTATTGATCTTTTGGTGTTTATCCTTTCAGTTGTTTTTCTAAAATGCAATTTTAGAATAGATGGCCTACAAAGTTGTTTTAAAGTTAGCTTTTTTGGAATTACATGTCAAACAAATCCCTATGGAATTATGTAATTTTCTGTTGCCCCACTTAAAATTGCTAGAATTAATTCCTCTGATATACCATACGCTGATTCAAAAGACAAAACCAAATAGGCACCTAAGTGTTCCAGGCATTTTTATTGATTATCACTATGGAATTCAGATTTTTCTTTACTTCTAAAACTCTCCCATGATGTTTCCAGCCCTTGGAGTTCTTTCCCCAACAGAGTTTTGTGAAGAATTATTGCATATGGATTAAAACTCTGGAGTTTGAGCCGAACAGACCTAGATTTGGGTCCTGTTTCCACCACTTTCTGCCATTTTCTGACTGTGTGAACTTATGTATGAAAAATTTCCTTTTTCATCCTCAGTTTTCACACCTGCAAAATTGAAATAATAAAAATAGGCAATTAGTAATTATCTTGACAAATAGTATAATACTATAGTGGTTTTAAAATATATACACAAATTCTTTAAGGCTCCTGTCATTGGCAGGTGGAGGTTATGTATTTTCTGTTGAATCTGAACTGACTTTTTTAATGTATTTTTTAAAATTTTATTTTAGGTTCAGGGGTACATGTGTAGATTTGTTATGTAGGCAAATACCATGTCACAGGGGTTTAGTGTACAGATTATTTTAATCACCCAGGTAATGAGCATAGTACTTGATAGGTAGTTTTTCGATCCTCATCCTCCTCTCACCGTTCACCCTCAGGTAGGACCCAGTGTCTGTTGTTTCCTTCTTTGTGTTCATGGGTACTCAATTTTAGCTCCCACTTGTAAAAGAGAACAAGTATTTGGTTTTCCGTTCCTGTGTTAATTCTCTTACTATAATGGCTTCCAGCTTCATCTGCGTTGCTGCAAAGGATATGATTTTTGTTTGTGTGTGTGTCTGTGTATATTCCATGGTGTAAATAAATTCCACATTTATTTTTAATCCAGGCTACTGTCAACGGGCATTTAAGTTGATTCCACGTCTTTGCTATTGTAAATATTGCTGCAATGAACATACATGTGCATGTGTCTTTACGGTAGAATGATTTATATTCCTTTGGGTATATATCTAATCATGGAATTGCTGGGTCAAATGGTAATTCTGTTTTAAGCTCTTTGAGAAATTGCCAAACTACTTTACACAATGGCCAAATTAATTTACATTCTCGCCAGCAGTATATGTGCATTCCATTTCCTCTGTAACCTCACCAGCATCTGTTATTTTTTGACCTTTTAATAATAATCATTCTGACTGGTAGGAGATGGTATCTTATTGTGGTTGTGATTCGTATTTCTCTAATGATTAGTCATGTTGAGTATCTTCTCATATGCTTTTTGGCTGCATGTATCTCTTCTTAAAAAGTGTTTGTTCATGTCATTGGCCTCCCCGTCTTTTTTTTTTTTTTTTTTTTTTTTTTTTTTTTTTTTTTTTTTTTTTTTTGAGGTAGAGTCTCGCTCTGTCGCCCAGGCTGGAGTGCAGTGGAATGATTTCGGCTCACTGCAACCTCCACCTCCCAGATTCAAGCGATTCTCCTGTCTCACCCTTCTGAGTAGCTGGGAATACAGGTGCCCGCCACCATGCCTGACTAATTTTTTGTATTTTTAGTAGAGATGGGGTTTCACCATGTTAGCCAAGGTGGTCTCAGTCTCCTGACCTTGTGATCCACTCACCTCGGCCTCCCAAAGTGCTGGGATTACAGGCGTGAGCCACCACGCTCGACCTGGCCCACTTTTAAATTGGGTTGCTTGTTTTTTGCGTGTTAATTTGTTTAAGGTTCTTAACAGATTCTGGTTACTAGACCTTTGCCAGATGCATAGTTTGCACATATTTTCTCACATTCTGTAGATTGTCTGTTTACTCTATTGTAGATACTTTTGCTGTGCAGAAGCTCTTTAAGTTCCATTTGTCAATTTTTGCTTTGGTTGCAATTGCTGTTGGCATCTTCATCATAAAATCTTTGCCTGTACCTATGTCCAGAATGGTTCCTAGGTTTTCTTCCAGGGTTTCTATAGTTTTGGGTTTTAATTTAGGTTTTTGATCCATCTTGAGTTGATTTTTTATATGGTATAAATAAGGGCTTCAGTTTGAATCTTCTGTATATGGCTAACCATTTATCCCAACACCATTTATTGAATCGGGATTCCTTTCCCCATTGTATGTTTTGTTGACTTCATTGAAGATTAGATAATTCAGGTGTGTGGCATTTTTTCTGGGTTCTCTATTCTGTTTCATTGGTCTATGTGTCTGTTTTTGTACCAGTACCAAGCTGTTTTGGTTACTATAGCCTTACAGTATAGATTGAAGTGGAGGTAATATGATGCCTCCAGCTTCATTCTTTTTGCTTAGGATTGCTTTGGCTATTCAGGCTCTTTTTTGGATCCAAATGAATTTATTTTATTTTATTTTTCTAATTCTGTGAAGAATGTCATTGCTGGGTGAATAGAAATAGTATTGAATGTGTACATTGCTTTGTGCAGTGTGGCCAATTTAGCAGCATTGATTTTTTTTATCCATGAGCGTCGAATTTTTTTTCATTTGTTTGTGCTGTCTCTGATTTCTTTCACCATTGTTTTCTAATTCTCATCATAGAAATCCTTCACCTGACTGGTTAGCTGCATCCCTAGGTATTTCATTCATTTTGTGCTTACTATGAGTGAGATGGCATTCCTGTTTTGACTCTCAGCTTGGACATTATTGGTGTAAAGAAATCCTACTGATTTTTGTGCATTGCTTTTGTATCCTGAAACTAAGTTGTTTATCAGATCAAAGAATTTTGGGGCTAAGCTTATGTGGTGTGCAAGGCATAGAATCATATTATCTGCAAAGAGAGGTAGGTTGTCTTCCTCTCTTCCTACTTGGATGTTGTTTATTTCTCTCTCTTGCCTGAGTGTTCTGGCTAGGACTTCCGTTACTATGTTGAATAGGAGTGATGAGAGTGAGCATTCTTTTCTCCTGGTTTTCAAGGGGAATGTTTTAAGCTTTTACCCATTTAGTATGTTAATTGGCTGTGGTTTTGTCATAGATGGCAGCATTTACACTCAGTGTTATTATTAAGTAAGAACTTACTACTGCTATTTTGGTGCTTATTTACTGTTTATTGACACATTGTTCCTCCCTTTTTAATGTCTTCCTATGTGGTTAAGTGATTTTATCTGGTAGCATGTTTTAATTTGTTGCTTTTCATTTTTAGCTTGTCTATAACAGGTTTTTTGTGGAAGACAGTGTGGTAGTAACTCAAAGACCCAGAGATAGAAATACCATTAGACCCAGTCGTAACATTACTTTGGTATAAACCCAAAGGAATAGAAATCATTCTAGTATAAAGACACATTCATGCCTATGTTTATTGCAGCACTATTCACAATAGCAAAGACATGGAATCAACCTAAATGTCCATCAATGATAAACTGGAAGAATAGAGCCATGAAAAAGAATGACATCATGTTTTTGCAGGGACATGGATGTAGCTGGAGGTCATTATCCTTAGCAAAGTAACACAGTAACAGAAAACTAAATACCACATGTTCCCACTTATAAGTTGGAGCTAAATGATGACAACATATGGACACATAGAGGGGAACAACACACACTGGGCCTTTCAGAGGATGGAGGGTAGGAGGAGGGAGAGGATCAGGAAAAATAACTAATGGGTAGTAGGTTTAATACCTGGGTGATGAAATAATCTGTACAGCAATCAACTATGACACAAGTTTACCTGTGTAACAAAACTGCACTTGTACTCCTGAACCTAAAAGTTTACATATATGTTATATGTATAATGTATACTACTTAAAAAACAAAGAAAATTAGGCAGTATTTTTTAAGGAGATGTTGAATAAAAAGTAACAGTTCCATGCCTAGATCCTAGATCTAAGCCTATTTCAAATTCATTTACAAAGTGTAATATAGTAATAAATACATAACATTATCCGTTTATCAAAAACCCACAGAACTCTACAGTACAAAAAGCAAAATCTAGAAAATACAAATTAAAGATAATATAATTTAGAAGTTTGGAGGATCCTAAAATAGAATGCAGATTATGAAAAAAGAATCTAACTTATATTACAGATGTATGAAATATCTTAACTGAGGGGTATGTCAGAAATGTATTGACCTAAGTAACTCTGAAAAGTAAAAGTAGTGGAGACTGTAAAACTAAGTGGCAAAGTATCTGTGCTTGCCATTAGTTAGATGCTAAAGTTTTTTTCTGTAGGAAGAAGGAATAAGAATTCTGAAGTCACTGTACATGTACACCAGATTTGAACAATTAAGCAAATAGCATGTAGTGGGAGTCATGGTTTTCACTGTTAGAAGGCAAGATTGCAGATAAAAAGAGGAGAGGATAGAATGATGCATGATAATGAATTAAAGTTGGAAACCCCGGTGTGAACTCATTTTAAGCTTATTCAGATGAATATATGCATAATTATTGGTATATGTACATACATGGACTAGTTACACACATGTATTTTTTTTGCTCTGCCAGTTAAGAGTCTTGAAACAGTAATACCCTAATACAAATGAGCACACCTAGCACACAAATCTTGGTTTCTAACATCAGTCTTCAATAAAGTAAGCCAAGTCTTCATGGAAAAATGGCAGATTCTACTGCTGGAGCAAGGAATATACAAGATAACCTTGAAATCTAATGTCTGAAAATAAAAAGTACTCACTAAGTTATACTGACGGAGTATGTGAAAGGGATACAGGAATCAATTGAAAGAGCTTTCAATGGCCAAAAACGGAAAATTTGAGCTAACAAAAATAAATAATCATGGATTATAACCTGAAGTATAATATAAATGACATATGAGTCCATCCTTCTATAAATAAATGAGTGAATGAATGAACAAGGAGAATGGACATTTATTGAGGAATTCCAATTAATTTTGAAAATACCTTGTCCTCATGGAGAGGGAACATAATTGCCCTTTAAGTGTGGGCTGCATGGAGCAACTTCTTTGCAAAGAGTGCAGTATGGAAAGGGGGAAAAGAAACAGTGCAGAAACTTGACAGACACCACTCAAGCCATGTGATCAAGGCTAACATCAACAGTCATAAGTTATGTTGATAGTATGTACCCTAGATATGGGGTAGTATGAAAGACACTGTAGTCAACAATACAAAAACAGTCTCTTATCATGTGGAAAATGTCAGACAAATTCCAATTTAAGGGCTTTCTACAAAATAATTGAGAAGTATTCCTCAAAACGGTCAAGGTCATTAAAAACTAGAACACTATTAGAAACTGTCAAGCCCAAGAGATACATACAGGAAATTTGCTGACTACGTGTATCATGATATCCTGGATGGGATCTTGAACAGAAAAAGGACATTAGGTAAAAACTAAGGAAATCTGATGAAAGCATGGGATTTAATTAATAATAATATATCATTATGGTTTTATTAGTTGTGATAAATGTATCATAGCAATAAAAGAAGTCAATAATAGGGGAAAATAGGTGTGATGTGTAAGGGACATCTATGAACATCTTTGTAACTTTTCCATAGTCCTAAAGCTACTCTTAAACAAAAATATCTGTTAATAAATTAACTTATCAACTATACCTCTATGAAACTGTTAAGAAACACAGAGTAAAACTCTAGAATTACTGGAAAGAGCATATCTAATCTATTAAATATCCAGAAATTTATGAAAATAGACTTGATATTTTTAAAATTATCTTCTATACATAACAAAAGTCTCAATTATTTTGAAGACGATAGGAATGTACTGGAAATCTCCACAGAGAATCAATTTTTTTTTCAAGATTACTAGATAAATAATGACATTTTAAATCTCTAATTATCCATGTTTATAACCATTTCTTCTTTCCTGCCTGTGAGTGTAAAATTTAAATGCAAATGTCATGGCTTTCTGATTAAAGCATACACAATTCAAGCACTTGAGTTATCGTATAAGTTTATTTCACTTTCTCGGGAAGTGCCAAATGTTGTACCAAATTAACTTAAGACATTTAAAATGATGACTCTGGAGATCACTTAATTAGCAAAGACTCCTACAATCAATTCAAAGGAATATTTTTCACTAAGGGTAAATAGAAAATCTGTTTTCTTCTTTACTCGTGGGAAATAACTGAGATACAGAGGTTGATATTCAATAATTAAATTCATTCATTCAGTTTTCTACCTGTGTGGGCAAGGTTGAAGATACGAAAGTACTTGTCACATCACAATGATCCAGTTGGTATTTCATCTAATAAAGGGCTGAAGCCCTATCAGTGAACTACAAAAAGGCAATGGGAAGGTTGATACAACTATCCTTTTAATTTACTGGTACATTTTATGTCCCTAGAATAAATCATGTTTGCTGGAGGTGTTCTCTATGAGTCCATTCTATTCACTAGTTTCTAAAAGAAAATGTTTATTGTGATAGTCATTTAAATATTTAAAACAGATGTTCAGTGACTAGCAGCTAACTGTTGAGTTGGGAAGTCACTTGTAAGATGCATTCCACATTTTTTGCAGCCAAATCCAATTACCTAAAAAAAAATTTACTAACCACCTTCTAATGGAAGGTCCTTTGCCAGGAAGAAACTCTGCATTTTCATGAACTAAAAAATAAACAAAGCACATAACCCAAATTGTTACTGTTGCTATTTAGGTTAATTGACACATTCACATAACTGGAAAAAAGTCCATCTACCATCCACTTTCCTGTGGATGGGGGTCCATCACCTTTTTGGTGCCAAGGACCTTTTCAATCTCTCAGAAAGCTATGCACTTTTTCTCAGAATAATGTTATAAAAGCATAAAGTAAGAAAGGAAAACCAATTGCATTGATATAGATATAAAAATATTACTCAAATAAATGTGTTGCAGTAATATATGCTATTTTATTAAAAATTAAATAATAATACATAGTCACAGATATAATAGCTACTATAATTTTAAAGTAGTGATGAGCATAAATATTATTAAAATATATCTGTAAAAACTGTAATTCGCTATGATAGCATATGAGGTTTCTAACAATAACAAAATGACAGATACTTTAAATACTATATTGTATTATTTTTGCCTATATCCATAACTGAAGAAAATAATAGATTTCATTTACACTGCCCTTTTTTATGTTTCCTATGAGACAATAACTCCTTGCTGAGAAAATTTGCACTCACTGTTTGTCCTGCCTAGAATGATCTTTCTCTAAAATAGAACTGATTCTTACTTGCCTTTTACATCCCAGCTTCAATTTGTCTTCCATGGAAAGGTTTTCTTTGACCTCCCAAACCACAGCAGCAAATCAGTCACTCTCTAGACTTGACCTTTAAATCCTCTGCCTCGCACTTATTTCTTTATTCGTCAGTAGGTTTTCTCCCTCTCTTTCACCTACCTCCTTTACCCAGGCTATTTCCTGACACATGGTAGGTACTCAGTCAATATTTGTTGAATGAATGAATGGATGATATCTGCTGACTAGTGCCCCGCAGTTCACAGCCAGCTTCCCAGACTTACAACATGATAATCTGGGAAGGCTGTTTCAGTGTGCGAGGAGAGGAGGAGAAAACTCATCCTGCTGCCATCATCCTTTCCAGTAGGAAACACCCTTTTAGACCCACTCTTCTTTTGCCCTTTACTCCAGCATAAGTCCAAACAATTACATACTAAAAATATAAACATGTGGAATCCACATATATCTTTATGTGAATTTTCTCCCTTTAGTTTTGCTTTTCCTCAGGGGTTTAAAAATATCCTATCAAGAAATATAAAAGCATTCCAACTCTTCAACACCATGATTCCTTTTTGTGAAACTAAAGAAAGAATTCTTAATATAGAAAAGACATTTTGTACATAGATGATAAAGGTTATGTGACTGATACCAGAAGTTAAGAAGAAATTAAACTAAATGGCAATGAGGAATACGTACATAACTATATTAGTCAGCCATTAAAATTATTTCTATAAAATATTTTCAATTAATAAAAGTTTGTTGTGTTATATTATTGAATAAAATAAGTATACAACCATTGTATATACAGGAGAATGACATTATCAAATCTATGGCTCTGTTCATTAGCTATCTATATCTATTTTTCCATGTTTTCACTTGAGTTTAACAGGCTACTCAAAACAATAACCACATCTAAAACTTAAAAATACAAGGAAATAACACCAACATTCTGGTTATATTTGGTAGACATATAGATGCTTTGGCTTCTGCTTGCTCCTTTTTAGAATCTTTTGAATTTTTCTATGAGTCTACATTATTTTATAATGTGAAAATATATTTAAATCAGGGGCAGTACTGAGATGTTTATGGGCCACATCCTTTTCCCCTGATCCATTATTACTGTCACCTTGTTCTGAGATACTGTGGCCTAAGAGAAATAATAGAAGTCCTTATTTTACATAGTAATTTATGCATGAGATTATTTGGGTGGAACTTGTAAGGAAGAATGCCAGCTGAAGAGGGGCTCTGAAGTGGCCAAAACATGATGTCAAAAGCAGCTGCTTCATAGAGTAGATTAGTCTAAAAGTGTGCCCAAGAGATTCTAGGACAAACACGATCCATGCTTTTATATCCCAACGTTCCTAACCCATTTTACTCATGTCTCTTTCCCTTCCTCTTTAAGACTTCAGTTCCTAAAATTGTAGATATCATTTTCTGTCCTTTAGTCCAGCAGTCCCCAAGCTTTTTGACACCAGGGACCAGTTTCGTGGTAGACAATGATTCCATGGGCCAGGGGCGGGGGTGGTTTGGGGTGATACAAGTGTATTATATGTATTGTGCACTTGATTTCTATGATTATTGCATTGTAATATATAATGAAATAATTATACAACTCACCATAATGTAGAATCAATAGGAGCCCTGAGCTTGTTTTCCTGCAACTAGATAGTCCCATCTAGGTGTAATGGGACACAGTGACAGATCATCTGGCATTAAATTCTCATAAGGTGTGTGCAACCTGGGTCTTTCACACATAGAGCTCACAACAGAGTTCTTGCTCCTATGAGATTCTCATGTCGCCGCTGATCTGCTGATCTGACAGCAGTTGGAGCACAAGCAGTAATGCAAGCAATGAGGTGCAGCTGTAAACATAGATGAAACTTCATTGGCTTGCTCACCACTCACCTCCTGCTATGAGGCCAGGTTCCTAACAGGCCACAGACCGGTACTGGTAAGTGGCCCAGGAGTTAGGGACTCCTGCTTTAGTTTATACTTTTAGATGACAGACTGAATTAAAAGTCATCAGTGGTGAAACTAAACATGCTGAAAACCTGCCCTCTCTGGTCATTTCTGAGACTTCTATTCTTTTGGGTACAGTTCCAATTATGATACCCAGAGCCCATGAGTACTGAGACTTTTATTTTTATTTTTATTTTATTTTTTTAAAAAGCTGGTATTTTAGGTGAGCTTCTCCTGGTAATTTCTAACTAGAAAACAGAAATATGTAAAACCTATATTAGTCAACTTTCTTATGTAGTACTAATCTATGATGAAAAACTATTGTGTCTATACCTGAAATGACATGTTATTGGTAATTTCATTTCTGTCTAGAGAGCTGTCCTCAATCACTCACAAATGAAAGGTATCAAATTTGGTGAAAAGTTTATGTACAAAACCTAGAAAGATACAGTTTGGACATTCAGAAGAACAGATCGCAAAATATCTTCCACAAGAAGCAACAAAGATGAGTTTTAGTTGATGGAATCAAATAAATAATTCCCAGTACGAACTCTTCCCATAAGTCACAGGAGACATTTTTAAATATGCAGAATATTGGGCTGACTCACCCCAATGAATCACAAATACCCTACTCAAAAATAGGATCTAGCCCAGGCACAGTGGCTCACCCCTGCAACCCCAGCACTTTGGGAGGCCGAGGCAGTCGGCTCACTTGAGGTCAGGGGTTCGAGACCAGCCTGACCAGCATCGTGAAACCCCGTCTCTACTAAAAATACAAAAAGTCACTGGGCATGGTGCCTGCCTGTAATTCCAGCTGCATGGGAGGCTGAGGCAGGAGAATTTCTTGAACCTGGGAGGTGGAGGTTGCAGTGAGCCAAGATCGCACCACTGCACTCCAGCCTGGGCAATAGAGCAAGACTCCACCTCAAAAAAAGAAAAAAAAAAAGGACCCTATAATACTTAAACTTTTTAATCTTCAAAGATGAATCTGATACTGTCCATCTGTAGACTAGTACTAGGAGACTATTAAAGTGCATGATCTTTAAAAGTCAATATATTCATTTATTCATTTATTATTTATTGAGAAACAAGTATGCATAACGTGCTGGAAAATCCATGATGAAACTTCCCTGTTCTCGTGTGCACTATGCATATTACTGCACTCTGCTTTAGGGTATTCTCCGATGTGTAGAAGCTAGCTCAGCACAGCTGGAACATTGGGGCAATCCTTAAACAATGAGGAACAACATGGCTCATAGGTAAATGTTCCAGCTCCAGTCATTCAGAAGGAAAATTCTGGTAGGTGCCTGTCTTGGAAGGTCCTGGCAGAAACCAGCCCCCATTGTCCACTACAGTAATCTCTATAACATATCGTTATCTTGACTTCCTCCTTCCCTGTCTCACTCCTCTGGTCCATCACTCCAGCTTCCTGGGATCACTTCCCAAACAAACTGAAGAGCCCAATAATTTCCCTCCAGGGCTGCTCTAGGAAGAACCTAAACCAAGACAGAATTGGAAGATAAGACTCTCTTCTTCTAATCAGCTCCTCTAAGATCAAAACACCTAGACATGATTAGACATGCAAGAAATTTGGGGCACAGGGAACACCTGTGATGTGTGGGGCTGAGAGAGCCAATAGATCATGGTACAAGTCTAACCCCTGTGAGGAAAGTTGGGTCAGAGAAATCTTAAACTGATGTGCAGTTCTAAGAGCATTTTGATAAAGCCAATAGGAAGTCCTTGAGCCAAGGCTACCATTTGAAGGAGCTCTGTGTTTGCCAGGAATGGGTCTGACTTACAATTTCTTCCTACTAGTCAAGGACTAGGAGCAGGCCATGGGAAGTGTAGCCTTGATGTAAATGCACCTATGAATTTCAAACAAAGTATCTGGGGCCCTCAATCAATTACACTTCCTGCAGTTGGAGGTGTGAACGGATCATTAAGAACACTTTTGTGTGCTACACTTTTGTGTGCTCCTGACAGGATTAGGGAGACACATATCAACAAATCTGTGAGTCTCTCTTCCTGAGGGAAAACTTAAAGGAGGGAGGTTAGTAAGATGAACTGCAGCCCTGGTCACTGCAGTTATTCTAAAGCCAACCTCTGATCCTCATTCTCTCCCTCCTGCACATCCATTCTCAATTTCCAGCATACTCAGCTATTATCTGTAGAGGTCATATTAGTATGACCCAAACCTTCCTTCCAGAGGAGAATACACCCTTCATAATCATTCTTGTCTCAGGCCAGGTTTGCTGCATGAGTCCAACAATAACAGTTAAAATGGAGTAAAGGAGTCCCTACAGGCATGCTGGTGGATCACTTGCTGTCTACGCATATTTCCCCTGCCCCTGTGGTGTAAAAGCAGTCCTACCTCCTCTCACTAATCAGGGATAACTACCCTGACCCGGTTGGTGACTCCTCACCCTACCTCTATTTTCTGGACAGAAGGAGTCCAAAGTGCCCTGCCAGTAGCTATAGTTGCTTGTTCCATGTGTTCCCTAGCATGAGTATGACCCTTTGAGAACAAGGACCTCCTACCCTTAGAGGTGTGGAGACAGACAGGAAACACAAACTTGCCCAGTGGGTCATTGGTAATGATGGCAAGTGGAGTTAAGTCTGCTGGCATCCCTTGGTTTCTTGGTTCATGTATTTTTCCTGTGAAAGACACCGTATGGCACAGAGGTCTCTGATATTTCATCTTAAAGGATGGCATTGCAGTCTCTCCCATGTTTTGCCATTGAGATAGTGTCTTAGTTGCACCTTAAGAAGCTGTTCCAACATTCTGTGAAAATCACTGCCTGTGTATTGTAAAATATGATACTTTCAGTGTATTCTATGTTAATGGATCACTCCTGTACTTTCTTTCCTGTGAAGTGAGTTTCCATTTGAAGTTTATTATGTGAGGTTTCATTCCTACAGATAAGTTACTCTATAAGCTCCTACATTATGATGCTAGTTGAAACTTTGTCAGCAGGAAATGAACCCATACCAGGAATGGATAGATATTCATTTCTGTGGGGATAAACCACTTATCTTCTCAGGGTGGAAGAACTTCAATTTAGTTGACTTGCCACCAAATGGCTAATTGGTAGCCACAAGGAATATTGCCACATGTGGGGATCAACATTGGGATCTGTTTCTGCAAGACTGAACTTTTAAAAAATATTTATTTGATTTTAAGTTACGGGATACATGTGCATGAAGTGAAGGTTTGTTACATAGGTAAATGTGTGCCATTGTGTGTTCCTGCACCTATCAACCCATCACCTAGGTATGAAGTCTTGCCTGCATTAGCTATTTACCCTGATGCTCTCCTTCCCCTCACCACTCCTCTGACAGGCCCCAGTGTGTGTTGTTCCCCTCCCTGTGTTCATGTGTTCTTACTGTTCAGCTCCCACTTATAAGTGAGAACATACAGTGTTTGGTGTTTGGTTTTTGTTCCTGCATTAGTTTGCTGAGGATAATCTGAAAAGGTCTGATATCCAGAATCTACAAGGATCTGTTTACAAGAAAAAGCAAACAACCTCATTAAAAAGTCAGCAAAGGACATGAACAGACACTCAAAAGAAGACATTTATGGGGCCAACAAGCATATGAAAAAAAGTTCAACATCACTGATCATTAGAGAAATGCAAATCAAAACCACAATGAGATACCGTCTCACACCAGTCTGAATGACCATTATTAAAAAGTCAAGAAACACCAGATGCTGATAAGGCTGTGGAGAAATAGGAACGCTTTTACACTGTTGGTGGGAATGTAAATTCGTTCAACCATTGTGGGAGTTGGTGTGGCAATTCCTCAAAGGCCTAGAACCAAAAGTACCATTTGACCCAGCGATCACATTACTGGGTATATACCCAAATAAATATGTCATTCTGTTTCAAAGATATGTGCATGTGTATGTTCATTGCAGCACTATTCACAGTAGCAAGACATGCAATCAACCCAAATGCCCATTAGTGATAGATTGGATAAAGAAAATGTGGTATATATACACTGTGGAATGCATAAAAAGGAACGAGATCATGTCCATTGCAGGGACATGAAAGACTGAACTTTCAAAGTTATCTGTCTCTGCTGCCAGGCCTGCTTCATGTGTGCGCAAATTGTGCCAGGTCTGCACAGGATGCAGAAGAGGAGAAGTTGCTGTTCCACCTCTCATGGGTGACATGCTATGTTAGTTTCCTAGGGTAGCTTTAACAAAGTACCACAAACTAAGTGGCTTACACAATAGAAATGTATTGTTTCACAGTTCTAGGGGCTAGAAGTCTGAAATCAATATATTGGCAGTATTGGTTTCTTCTAAGATCTGTAAAGAAGAATTTGTTCTATGACTTTCTTCTTGCTTCCAGTAGCCCCAGCCATTCTTTGACTCATACATGGTGTTCTCCACATCATCTTTCTTCTGTGCTTGTCTGTCTCTGTGTCCAAATGTTTCCCTTTTTATTAGAACACCAGTTAAATTAGATTATGGCCCATCCTAATGACTTCATCTAATTCTATCTATAATGACCTTATTTCCAAATAAGGTCACATTCTGAGGTACTGGAGGTTAGGATCTCAACAAATGAATTTTGGAGGGACACAATTCCACTTACAACACTGGGGAACCTGAGATCCCACTGCATGCAGTTTACATGTCCCCTCTGGTCCTCTTCGGGATAAATATTGGCTGCATCATTTATATTTCACTGTAAGCAATTGCTGGTCCTATCCAAATTTGTGACTTGGTAGGAACAACATAATGGGCAGCCCCTGATACATGGTTACATGATGCCCCATCAAGTACTCTGTCTTGACACATTAATACCAGGGCCTACTTATACACAAAGAACTGTCTCTCAGAAAGCGTATACTCTTGAAATAATCCCACATCTGCCACAACAGATGCAGTCGGGGTCTCTGTGTAGTTAAACCTACAGTAGTCTACAGTCTACAGTCATTCTCACGCATCCATGTGAATTCTATGGGTGAAGGCTAGGAAATTAAATCAAGAGATGATAAGGTCTATTACCCCTGTATCTTTTAGGTCTTTTGTGGTTACACTAATATCCATTATTCCCCCTAGGATGTGATATGTTTTCAATTTACTGTCTTGACTGCGGGACAATTTCACAGGTTTCCACTTCTCTATTAGGATAGATTTTATCTCACAGGCCATGGACCTAATGTGAGGGTCATGCTAACCAAGTATATTAATTCCAGTTATACACTTGAGGTTTAAAAATATGGCCAGTTGATGTGTCTTCGAACCTAGGATTGACCTTGTGGGTAAGGTTTTAGCCAGAGCTTCATTTATCACCTGGCTCCCATTAGCCCCTCCTATAACAGGGTGGCCATAATGATGCTTTAGTTCTCCAGGTATCATTGTCCACCCAGACACTACATACAACAGTC
Organism: Macaca mulatta; assembly: GCF_049350105.2. Classification (NCBI taxonomy): domain Eukaryota; kingdom Metazoa; phylum Chordata; class Mammalia; order Primates; family Cercopithecidae; genus Macaca; species Macaca mulatta. The sequence continues at coordinate 46,498,291 of NC_133411.1, forward strand.
CTTAGAATGTCTGAGTATTCTTTTTACCCCCAGGGTAGACACACCTAAGTAAATAATCAAGTTTTCTTTGAGAAATGACTGGGGAAATTATCATAGTAAATATTTTCCATAATGTTTTGTTTTGTTTTGTTTGTTAACCCAGGGAAATAATCTCTTCTGTCAATGGGTTCTGGATTTGAAATAGGCTTAGGTCTGGGATCTAGGCAAGGAACTGTGGCTTTTTATTCAAAGCTCCTTTAAAAATACTGCCTAATTTTCTTTGTTTTTAAAGTTGTGTGTGTGTGTGTGTGTGTGTGTGTGTGTGTGTGAATAAACTTTTATTTTAAGTTCAGGAGTACAAGTGAAGTTTTGTTACATAGGTAAACTTGTGTCAGGGAGGTTTGTAGTACAGACTACTTCATCACCCAGGTATTAAACCTACTATTCATTAATTATTTTTCCTGACCCTCTCTCTCCTCCCACCCTCCACCCTCTGAAAGACCCTAGTGTGTGTCATTCCTCTCTACGTGTCCATGTGTTGTCATCATTTATCTCCCACTTATAAGTGGGAACATGTGGTATTTCGTTTTCTGTTCCTGTGTTAGTTTGTCATTGGAGATAATAACCTCCAGCTCCCTCCATATCCCCGCAAAGAATATGATTTCATTCTTTTTCATGTCTCCATTCTTTTCCATGGTGTATATATACCACATTTTATTTATCCAGTCTTTCACTGATGGACATTTAGGTTGATTCCATGTCTTTGCTCTTGTGAATAATGCTGCAATGAACATATGTATGAATGTGTCTTTATAATACAATGATTTCTATTCCTTTGGCTATATATCCAGTAATAAGATTACTGGGTCTAATGGTATTTCTGTCTCTGGGTCTTTGAGGAATTGCCACACTGTCTTCCACAATGGCTGAACTTATTTACACTACCACCGACAGCATATAAGCATTCATTTTTCTCCACAATATTGTCAACATCTGTTGTTTTTTGACTTTTTAATAAAAAATAACCTGATAATACCTGATAGTATTGCCCTGATAGATAGTACCTGATGGATAGTACCTGATAGATAATACCTGATAGATAGTACCTGACTGCTGTGAGATGGTCTCTCATTGTGGTTTTGATTTGCATTTCTCTAATAATTGGTGATGTTGGGCTTTTCTCCCTATGATTGTTGGCTGCATGTATGCCTTCTTTTGAAAAGTGTCTCTTCATGTCCTTTGCCCACTTTTTAATGGGGTTGTTTGTTTTATTCTTGTAAACTTGTTTAAGTTCCTGATAAATGCTTTTTGTCAGATACATAGTTTGCAAAACTTTTCTCCTATACTGTAGGTTGACTGTTTACTCTGTTGATAGGTTCTCTTGCTGTGCAGAAGCTCTTTGGTTTAATTAGATCCCATTTGTCAATTTTTGCTTTTGTTGCAATTGCTTTTGGTGTCTTTGTCATGAAATCTTTGCCCATGTCTACATCCTGAATGTATTGCCTAGGTTGTCTTCCAGGGCTTTTGTAGTTTGGGGTTATACATTTAAGTTTCTAATCCATCTTAATTTTTGTGTACGGTGTGAGAGACTGGTCCAATGTCAGTCTTCTGCATATGGCTAGCCAGTTATCCCAGCACCATTTATTGAATAGGGAATCCTTTCCTATTGCTTGTTTTTGTCAGGTTTTTGGAAGATCGTATAGTTATAGGTGTGTGGTCTTATTTCTGGGTTCTTTATTCTGTTCCATTGGTCAATGTGCCAGTTTTTGTACCAGTACTGTGGTGTTTTGGTTACTGTAGCCCTGTAGTATAGTTTGAAGTGGGGTAGCGCGATGCCTCCGGCTTTGGTCTTTTTGTTTAGGATTGCTTTGGCTATGCAAGCTCTTTTTTGGTTCCATATGAATTTTAAAATACCTTTTTCTAGTTCTGTGAAGAATGTCAATGGTAGTTTAATAGAAATAACACTGAATCTATAACTGACTTTGGGCAATATGACCATTTTAGTGATACTGATTCTTCCCATCCATAATCATGGGATGTTTTTCAATTTGTTTTTGTCATCTCTGATTTCTTTGAGCAGTTTTTTGTAGTTCTCCTTGTAGACATCTTTCACTCCCTAGTTAGTTGTATTTCTAGGTATTTTATTCTTTTTGTTGCAATTGTGAATAGGAGTTCTATCCTGATTTGGCTCTCAGCTTGACTGTTGTTGGTGTATAGAAATGCTAGTGATTTTTGCACTTTGATTTTCCATCCTGAGATTTTGCTGAAGTTGTTTATCAACTTAAGAAGTTTTGGGGATGAGACTATGGGTTTTTCTAGATAAAGGATCATGTCATCTGCAAACAGGAATAGTTTGACTTCCTTTCTTCCTATTTGGGTGCCCTTTATGTCTTTCTCTTGTTTCATTGCCCTGACCAGAACTCTACTTTTCTATAGGATGTAATGTTTCACTAACCATCTCCACAACTCAATGCAAGTCAAGCAACACCCTCTGGATATCCCTTCCACCTTGTGGGCCATTACAGTAACCGTTGGGCAGCTGAGAACCATCTCTTGACCTCTGTTACTTTGGAGAGTCATCATCTCCATGGATATTAATGAGCCTCGGTCTGTAGTTACTTCCTCTACCATCAGTCCTGACTTGCAGAGGAGAGCCACCACTGAACTTCTTAATGATATTAGTGACCTTCTTGCCAGCTGATTCTTGATAGATTTGGTAAACAGTGGATCCTCTGAGCTCTTCTATAAACATTCCATCTAAGAAATTTTCTGAGCCGTGGAAGTAATGTCTATTCTTGCATGCCCCCTTCCCTCAATCTTTTTATTCATTCTATCATCCTCCGGGGCAACGCTGACATTCTAATTTTTCAGCATTGGCCGTCACTTTCTTCAGGCCTCCAAAAACCCCTGTAACATGAGTTTGCCACATTCCCGGGGGTCCTTGCCAGAATTTTAAATATTGTATCCTCAGGGTACTCCCAAGACAATGAATTCTTGACTATCCAGTCTTATATTGTACCTTTTTAATCAAGTACCCCTTAAAAACATTCCCAGAGGTATTTTTTTGTGTGTGCCTACTAGCAAAAAGACGTTGCAACAATTCTATTGCCATGGTTTAGATTTTACTTCCATTGATTTTCATTCACTAGTTCTGTCACCTTGAGTGAATAACTTATTTTTATTATGCCTCAGTTCCCACATATGCAAAGTAGAGGTGATTATATTAATATCTGTCTGAATAATTATGAGTATTAAATATAATACATGTAAGGTACTTAGTACTTTGCCTGTGCACAGCAAACACTCAAGAAAATACTAGCAATTACTGACTTCATATGAAGAATAGCTTAGCTACCTACTGTCTTCTGGTCACCTTGCATGTGGTACTGTGGTCTGAGGTGACAGTGGGTCATACAACAACTTATCTAAAATACTGTACTGCAAAATAAGCTACCAACAGCTTGACTTCAGGGACTCTGTGATGATTTTTATTTGAAAAAAAAAACCACACACACAAAATCTGATATTTGTAATTGTAGCAACTTTCCAAACCATTACAGGTGACGATGTTAACAGTGGTGGCTCTTAGCTTCAAGTCCTTTGCAGCCAGCTCTCATTAAGGTGGAACATGCTACATTTTAGAGGCTTCTGTCAGCTCTCCTCATGAGTTAGGTGTTTTCACTTGATTCTAAGACTGCAAACCATAAACTGTCTTTTAACTCATGACAAGTTGACCTTTTCCATGCAACAATAGAGCCCTCTGGTTGATTTTAAAGATTAGATTGGGAACTTGGGCTTTTAAAGATTGGATTGGGAACTTGGAAGAGGCAGTTCTGACAGGAAAAAGGTACAGGATGCACGAAAAATAACATAGGCCAAGTAGAGAGAAGGTCTAGAATAAGGGTATGCACCTCTTAGCAACACAAGAACAGGACATTAAATTAAGATTTAATAAGTATTAGGAGGTAAATTGCAAGAGAGATGAGCACAGGAGACACACAAAGGTGCACCAAAGTATACCTCAAAGACACTTCAAATAGGACCTTTCCTTGTAGATACAATGGCATAAGCCAGAGTTGACTGGGATGCAGTCAGAAGACACAAGGGATAAAGAGTAAATGTAGCTTCTGGAAGATTCAGGGGGCAGGCTTACAATGGAATTGTTTAAAAATGGACCATGAGTGTTTCCAAAATTACTTTGGAAGGCATGTGATCATGTTAGCTACACTAAGCACTCCTAATAGTTCTATACTCAAGATGTAAATAACGATTCATTCAGCAAATATTTGAGGGCCTGCTACACACATTCCAGTTAAGAATATCTGGTGATCTTTGCATGGTTTTGAATCTCAGCTCTGCAGCTTACCAGGTGTGTGACTTCTTTATAATTCTACAAAAATAATTTCCTCCTGGAGTTATTGTGAAGATTAAATGATCTAATGTATGTAAAATGTCTAAAATTGTACCTGGCACAGATAAACTCTCAATAAATGCAGTGGTTAATATCATTATGATATTAATTATATCATCAATATAAAAATATGATATCAAAAATATCATAATATCATAATGATATGATATCCATTGGTACTAAGATCTGAATAAAACACGGTCCATACCAGTTGGGGGCTTATAATTCATCAAAACTAATGACAAACCAAAATAGTGCAATAAGTACTGTGGTTGAGCAATAAGTACTGTGGGCCAGGTAAAAATAGATGGTTTGAAGGACTTGCTTTCTGAACAAGAAGGGCTGTTAAGAAGAAAACAAAGATAACAATTTTGAGGAAAAAGGAAGCTGAAATTTTCTTTTTTGGGGTGGTAAAGAAAGAAAATTATTGTTAAGGATTATCCACTAAAGGCTGTCAAAAATTGGAGTGTCTTTTCTTTAAAACGGTCCAGATAGAGGTAACACTGCACACGCAGTACTGCATGCAAGTTTTGTTTTTGTTTTTTTAAAGTAAGTATTCTGGAATCCAGTTTTTCTTGTATTTTATTAGTTTTAAAGCATGATGGTGAATCCTTTTCCAAATTCTACTGGTTAGAACTTAGGAACTGAGAAATGGCTAAGAGAAACCTTGCACCTCCATGAAAGACATATTAAGTAGACAAAAAGCTAAAGTGCATCTCACAGCTCAGTCTGGGCATGGACCATGGCTTTTAATGGCACTTTGCAAAAAGAAACAGAACATTTTTTCCTGTACTGGGCTCCCTGCCAGGCTGCAGAGAGCATTTGTACATTAGTGTGTGGGCATAAATCAAAAAGCCGTTTCCACGAGCAGGAAGGTAATGTAATGTGACTAGATCCTTGGGATCCTGGAAGCTGAGCCTCTGTTCCAGGTCCTCCTTGCAGTCCCAAGGATACACAACAAGCTTGAAAATGTGCTGGGGACCAGTTAGGTCAGTCTTTAAAGGGCAGGTCATGTCAATGTTTTATTAATGAACTGAAAAGCCCTCTATCTACTGGAGCCTGCCTAGGGCACTCCTCACACCCTTTCCGTATCTTTAGAGAAGATAGAAAGTTAATTTTAAATTGGACCTTGACAAGGAAGACATTCTGGCAGACCTTATTGTTCCCTTTAGATGAGCCTTTGTGATGAGAAAATTGTCATCACCTCTCACCAAAAACTTAAAATTGTGCCTCCAGTGAAATGGAGACCAAATTGAAGATTTTCTTTGACATTTGATTATATTTCAAATTATTTATTATCTAATGGAACACATTGAGTTTATTTATTTATTTATTTTTGCCATCTAAGTTTCCATCATAATTTCTAATTAAAAATGAGAAGGGAAAATTTCACTGTCCTCCTCATAACATCTCCACAATTATAGAAGAAAATATAATAAGATCACACTATTTGCATATTTATTCTCTTTTCTGCCTATTCTTTTAGAGCCCTAATTAGAAAAAAAAATTGACTGGTTGTCAAACTCATGCTTTCATGAATGCATTTATTTAGTCAACAAATATTTATGAAGTACGTATCCTTGAGAACAGAAGATGATCACACAGGCCACTCTGTCCTGTGTGTTTATGTGTATGTGTGTCCTTATGCAGCGCTGGAATGATATAAGCAAACCATCATATTCTTCAGTGTTTCTGTAATCTCTGTCTCCAGCAAGGTCATTTATTCCACAAATATTGTTGAATTTCTATGATGTTCCAGGCACTGTGTTAATAACCGGGGCTGAAGCAAAAGCAAAATCCTTGCCCTCTTGGTGCTTACACTCCAGGAGAGGGGAGGAGGTAGAAAAACAATAGCTGAATAACAAAACATAGTGTAATAAATCAGATGGTGAAAGTGCTAAGAAGAAAATTAAAGCAGGATAAAAGGAAAAGATGATGAAAGAAACCCAATTTTAGAATGGCTGTCCAGAGAAGATGACATAGAATGAAGTGTTGAATGGAAGAATCCTTGTCCATCTTCAGAAATTACCCGAGGAGATGGCTAGCAGTGTTATGCATGGCATGGCTACACCTTTGTCTGAGTTTTTAAGGGATTCATTTGAACAGTGGATTCAACTGGTACACAGCAATATTCAACACAGGCTGTGCACAGTGGTTCACACCTGTAATCCCAACATTTTGAGAGGCTGAGGTGAGTGGACCACCTGAGGTCACGAGTTCGAGAACAGCCTGGCCAACATGGTGAAACCCTGTCTCTACTAAAAATACAAAAATTTGCCAGGTTTGGTGGTGGGCGACTATAGTCCCAGCTACTTCAGGACGCTGAGACAGGAGAATCACTTGAACCCAGGAGGCAGAGGTTGCAATGAGCCAAGATTGTGCCACTGTACTCCAACCTGGGTGACAGAGCGAGACTGTCTCAAAAAAAGAAAAAAAAAAAAAATTCAGCACAGCGGTCAGTTCTTCCATCCAAGAGTTGAATGTAAACTCTGTTTGGGGAAGAAATAATGTGCTAACCAGAGGAAACAGGCCCTGGCAGCCTGCATAGTCAAATGGGGGCAGAGTGAGGCTGTGTACACTTTCCAGAGGAGAATGTCATTCTTGTGAATTTTTAGTCTCTTCCAAACACAACTTAAACTCATTTATTATCTCAGTCTTCTTATTCAAAGCTGTGAGAAGGGAACATGTCAAGATAGCAATGGAACAAGATAATGGGTGTAAAATGACAAAAAACAGGAAACCTCTTCCTGAACGATTCTAAGTATTGTCACAAAGAAAGGAGAGTCAGTCAAGCATAGAAAAAGCAACTAAAACTGTAATTCAACATTTATGAAACGATTTATTAACTTTGCCTAGGTAAGGATTCTGGTGAGATATTGGCAGAAACAACATACAATTAACGGCTTAGTAGGGTCGAGGAGTGGATACAATGAGTTGAGGAAATGGGAGTTTTAAGTGACCTACTTTTCTTGCTTAGTGATTAGCTTAGAGATGCCTGCATTTACACAATCACCATCTTTACTATGAAAAAATAGAAAAGACTCTTAATAACAGATAATAATCAGTGTTCTACTCTATTAAGTATTTTATATAAGATATATTTTACATAACATTTGTGACTGCTCTCTAGAGAATATAAAATTATAGTTTTATTTTCTTTGATGAGACTGAGGGAGAATAATTGCATATTTCATGAGGTACAGAAACAAAATAATTCTCACCCTAACAAAACAGACCCTATCCCGGAAGACAAGCTGATAAGGGTGGTTATACCTATTGTGGTATTCTCTAATTTCCCTGTGATTTTGCTTAATTTTCTGATTGCTTGAATATATGTATAATTTGTTCCCAAATTCAATGAGAAGCTGAGTATCAGAAATAATTAATTTGTAGGGTATCTAACAGAGACATAAATTCTATAAATTCTAATGAATCACTTTTATTCGATTGCTTCCATTAAATAAGTTTTTTTTTTTAAACATACCAGGAATAGTGTGCAATTCTTTTTGCTTTTAAATTGCCTAGATTTTATAAAATGTCTGCTATAAATATCTATTGGTTGTATTATTTATAAACTTTATATTAAAAACAATATAGTTATTCAAATTAGTTTTCAATTGAGTTGTTTCTGATGCTTCAAGTTCAAACTCTTAGGTCTACAACTCATTCTGTAATTGAAAGCTGGACCATTTAAATAATTGAAGAGAATTCTCTTTTTTATTATTTTTTCAAGTTTCCTCTGTCTTCTTTTCTGGAAGATTAGGATTTTCATCTCCATCTACCCTGCCTTCTGCCACATTACTCATTTCCTGCCACATCCTGGCCAGTCACTATTGAGTGAGAAACAGTTTTTTTGTGATGCCTAATCCGGAATGAAGAGCTATGGTGCTACTTACTTAGAAAATCTATTAGTGTAGCTTAAGATAACAGTAATTTTTTCTAACACTTGTTTCACCGAGGTGCTTTATGTTAAAGTTCCAATTGACCTAGACCCCTGCATTTTATTTATACCTACTGGACTAAGTTATCCACCCCACTCCCCCCACCCCAAAGTTGTGCTAAGCAATTGGTTTTTCAGTCATGATTAAGGCATTATAATTGTTTATGAATATTAAATATTAATTTGTTAGATCACCCCACATCATCAGGTAGCAAATTATGTTAACATGTCATTGCTGGGCCAGGTGCAGAGGCTCATGCGTGTAATCCCAGCACTTTGGGGGGCCGAGGTGGCCAGATCGCCTGAGGTGAGGAGTTCGAGACCAGCCTGGTCAACATGGAGAAACCCCCCCATCTCTACTAAAAATACAAAAATTAGCCGGGCATGGTGTTGTGCGCCTGTAATCCCAGCTACTCCAGAGGCTGAGGCAAGAGAATTGCTTGAAGCCAGGAGATGGAGGTTGCAGTGAGTTGAGATCACACCACTACACTCCAGCCTGGGTGACAGAGCAAGACTTCATCTAAAATATATATTATATATGTATGTAATTGCTGACACTTTTAGCTAAAATAGTTTCTATTTCCCTTATATCCAAGGTACTATTTATAAGTATACCCATACACTCTTGCACAAGTAATTGATTACTTGATATTAATTGACATTAAATAGATCAGTATCAAGACAAAATTATTGTGGCATGTTTTTAGAGACCTAATTTCAGACTCATAATGGTTTATTAAATAAAATATTTTTGGTAAAACATGTAAACACTTACTAATGATTGCACTTGGAATTGTTATAACAACCTTAAAAATAGGTAGTGAAACATACTGGCCTCCTTTCCTCTGAGAAAATCAAAGCACTAAGAGGGTAAACTAAAATTAGTAAAATAAAATTAGTCCCAAATCCTGGTGAAAAAGCAGATTCTTAACCTCTGCCATTCCTATTTGTCAATGGTTCTTCTTCAACATTTCCAGCTTCCTTCTCTGTAAGATGAGCTTTATTGCTGTCAGATACCCCTATGGTTACTTTTCTTCTTATGTTGCTTCTATAAGTTACCTTCTTTCTCAGGCTGTTATAACTTTGGTACCACTCCCATCCACTGCTCCTGACTATTCTATAAAAAGACAAAGATGTCCGTCCATTCTGAAAATGAAGTCTTGTATACATCTATTCACTTAGTTTTAGGAACCTAATACTTTAGCATAAAACAAAGAACTCATCTTAATTTGGATTCAATCAGGGCTTTTGGTTAGAAATTGTAACATGTAATCTGTGCCAAGTAATCTCAGACATAAAGAGGAATAAAAAAAATATTTGGAGAGAGTCTAAACTGGAAAATTATTCATATAGGAAGATAATCAACAAACCAGGCTGGAAACCTAGAGAATGAGGGAATAAAGGGTCTACTGTCATCGGATGGAAGCAGCATCCCAACAGAATTCAGCTTGGCATACCTGAGAGTTTCAGTAGAAAAATTAGCTCATTGATAACAGGAATAAAAGGTGCTTCCAGCTGGTGCTACAGAGGAATGTTTACTCAATGCCTTCCTCCTTCCCTTCACTTATGTTGGGGGGTCTTCAAAACCTTTCACCTCAAATCTTTATCCATAATCTCTCTGCATCTTGCTGTTTCTCCAATCCCTTTCCTTATTTCTATACAAAAGTCATGGTAGGGAAAGTAGAATTGGAGGGTTAATCGCACCAGGGAATCCAGGGCAGAAGCCACTATGCCACATCACAATAAGCTGAGGCATCTAAACCTGCATCTGCAGGGTCTCCTCTGTGTATGGAGACACAATCCATTTGTTGGATACCAGATTGCTGCCAATGGCATCCTCACCTGCACACTTGCATGAGAGTGTGGCTCTTCACAGTGCCAGCTTGCCACTTCCTTGATAGAAGCAACATACACAGTGTTGAGGGAAGATTATCAACTGTTAAAAACCAGTATTAATTTTGTATTAACTGAATGCACTAATTTCTTCTTTTGTATTTTGCCAGAGTTTTATGAATGGGGAAAATTGATCATTGGGCAGCTACAAGTGTGTCAACTAAGGCTTGAGAATGAGCGTGGTGAGTTAGAATAGCCAAAGGTCGGGGGTAGAAGTAATTTATACTGGCTGGAGTTGTTGATATCTTTTAGTTTTTGAGATAGATATTTTGTTTTCACCTACACTTGCTGTTTTTCTGGGGTGTCTATGTTCCTTTAGGGGCTAAGTTTTCTTGGTCCTCAATAAAAATAATTTATATTCATTGGGATGTCACACATTTATAAACTAGACTCAGGGAAGTTTTTTAGATTGGGAATTTTGACTCGTTTAACAATGCAAAATGAAGAAAACAGTGAAATACAATCCTTGATATTGAACCAGACAGGCAAAAAGTAAAAAATTTTTTGGAAGAGTTTCTTCAAAATGATAAACAACTACAAGTTTATAAAGAGTAAGTAATAAGAAATCTCAAGACTTAAGAAATGAATCCTTGCCACTTTCTGGGGTTTTAATTCCCCATATTTTTTGAGTTTTAGATATATGAAGATTTTTGTATTCCCTTATTCCTTTATTTTAATATTCTAACAATAGTTCTACTGGAGCATTAATTGAGGTACCAAAAATTGCGCATATTTAATATGTACAATTTGATTAGTTTGAATATATGCATATACCCATTAAACCATCACCACAACCCAAGTAATAAGCATATTCATCACCTCCCAAAATTTTTGTATATCCCTGTGTGTGGTGTGTACATGGGTGTGTGGTAAGAAAACTTAATATGAGATCTACCTGAAACAAAATTTTAAGTGCATAATACAGTATTGTCAATGATAAGCACTATGCTGTACAGCAGATCTCTAGAAGTAATTTATCTTGCATAACTAAAACTTTACAGCAATGACAGACCAATGGTTCAGAATAAAGTGTACATAAATGAATTCACACATATAAAAGCAACTGAATTTCAACAAGGGTGCCAAGAATACACGGTAAGGAAAATATAGTTTCTTCAACAAATGATACTGGGAAAACTGTATAGCCACATGTAAAAGAATAAAATCATCCCCCTCTTTTACATCACATATGAAATAAACCCAAAATTGATTAAAGACTTAAACATGAGACCTGAAACTGTAAAACTCCTAGAACACATAGGAGAAAAGCTTCTTTATATCAGTCTTGGCAAGAATGTCTTGGATTTCTTTGTTGCTTAACACCAAAAGCACAAGCAACAAAATTAAAAATAGAAAAGTGGGACTACATGAAAGTTAAAAAGCTTCTGCACAGTAAACAATTGACAAAATGAAAAAAACAAGCCTCAGAATAAGAAAAAATATTTGCAAACCATGTATGTGATAAGGGGTTCATGTCAAAATATGCAAGGAATGGATACAACTCAATAGCAGAAAATAAATAATTCAATTAATTAGAAGGCAAAGGATCTGAAAAGACATTTTTGAAAGAATTTATAAAAAGGCCAACAAGTATATGAAAAAAAGCTCAATGTTATTAATCATCACAGAAATCCAGATCAAAACCATAATGAAATATCACCTCATGCCAGTTAGGATGCCTGTAATGAAAACTCCTAAAAGATACCAAGTGTTGGCAAGGATGTGGAACAATTGGAACAGTTGTGCAATGTTGGTGGGAATATAAATTAATATAGCTACTGTGGAAAACAGTATGGAGGTTCCTTAAAAAATTTAAAAACTATCATATGATCCAGTAACCTATTTCTGGGTATATCTACCCAGAAGGATTGAAATTACGATTCCCAAAGAGATACCTGCACTTCCGTATTTATTGTAGCATTTTCCGCAATAGCTACATTATAGAAACAACCCAAATGTCCAATGACAGATGAATGGATAAAGAAAATGTGGTACATATATACCATAGAACATTATTCTACCATTAAAATAAAAGGAAATCCTGCTCTATAGGACAATACAGATGAATCTGCAGTTCTGCCTGAAGTCAGAGACCCCAAAAGGAGGGACCAGCTGAAGCCATAGCAGAAGAACATAAATTGTGAAGATTTCATGAACATTTATTAGCTCCCCAAATTAATACTTTTATAATTTCTTACGCCTGTCTTTACTGGAGTCTCTGAACATAAATTGTGAAGATTTCATGGACATTTATCACTTCCCCAGTCAATACTCTTGTGATTTCCTATGCCTGTCTTTACTTTAATCTCTTAATCCCATCATCTTTGTAAACTGAGGATGTATGTCGCCTCAGGACCCTGTGATGGTTGCATTAACTGCACAAATTGTTTGTAAGCATGTGTGTTTAAACAATATGAAACCTTGAAAAAAGAACAGGATAATAGTGATGTTCAGGGAAAAGGGCGATAACCATTAGGTCTGGCTTCCTGAGAGCCAGGTGGAACAGAGCCATATTTCACTTCTTTCAAAAGCAAACAGGCGAAATATTGCTGAATTCTTTTTCTCGCAAGGAACAGCCCTGAGAAAGAGAATGCGTTCCTGGCGGGAGGTCTCTAAAATGATCACTCTGAGAATGTCTGTCTTTTATGGTTGCAGATAAAGGATGAAATAAGCCCCAGTCTCTCGTAGCACTCCCACGCCTATTAGGATGAGGAAATTCCCGCCTAGTAAATTTTGGTCAGACCATTGTGTGTTCTCAAACCCTGTCTCCTGATAAGATGTTATCAATGGCAATGCATGCCAGAAACTTCTTTAGCAATTTTAATTTCACCCTGGTCCTGTGATCTTGCCCTGCCTCCATTTGCCTTGTAATATTTTATTACCTTGTGAAGCATGTGATCTCTGTGACCCACACCCTATTCGTACATTCCATCCCCTTTGAAAATCAGCAGTAAAAACTTGTTGGTTTTGCAGCTTGCGGGGCACCATGGAACCTCTCAACATGTGATGTCTCCCCCACATACCCAGCTTTAAAATTTCTCTCTTCTGTACTCTCACTTTATATCTCAGACTGGCTGATACTTAGGGAAATAGAAAATAACCTATGTGAAATAACATTGAATTATTGGGGGCAGGTTCCCCTGATACTAGAGGACAGTGTGTTAAGTGAAGTAAGCCAGTCGTGGAAGTACAAATACTGCATGAGTCCATGTATATGAGGTACCTAAGGTAGTCAAACTCATAGAAGCAGAGATTAGAATGGTGGTTATCAGGGGCTGAGGGAAGGGGGAAATGGGGATTTGTCCTCATTTCACTTTCAAACAAATGTTTTTCTTTTTCCTTGACTCAGACTTACTTAGCACTATTTTTAGGTGTATCTGCCAAAATCAGGGCCTACTTTAGATTTATAAAATAGATGAAGAGAGAAAGAAGAAATAAGCAACTCCTGAGAAATACTAAAGTGAATTTAATTCGATTCAGAGTGACAAAAGAGAAAAAGAGAGAGCCAGAGTATTGTATAATTCTTAAAGAGATATTCTTGAAGAGAATTACCAGTTGGTTCTTTGCCCTGATACCCTGTTTAAGGAGTGTCTGAATAAACTGGCAAGTTTTAGAGAAATCTTATGTGTTGTTCCCATTAAAAAGATTACCAATTGTTAATTATCAACCTTTGAGCATGTAATTTCCATTTGTCTGACTAAATAAATGATTTGAGACCAAGTGTATTCCATGATATCATTTGTTCAAAAAAAATTGAATTAGAACATCTTTGTCATTCTAAGCCTGGGCAGTGAGAGCAAAACTCTGTCTCAAAAACAAACAAGAAAAAGAATTTAAGTGTTTTAAGTTCTTGAAAACTTAGTTGATAAATATATCTTTATTTAGGATATAATTTTAGTTTTTAAAGTTGATCCTTTGCCTTAGTACTTGCAAATTTAAGGATTTATAAGTTATATATTAATGGTCACAGTTTCAGACTCTGGATATATTGAATGATTCCTCCCTTTATAAAAGTGAAGGAAAAAATGTAAAAGAATATTTGTGTTTGACACATATGTCTTAAGCCATCAGTCATGACTACACTGTGGTTACCCCCAGGCAAAACGAACAAACAGAAAAATCCCCAGCAATAAAACAATGTTTCTTTGGTTCATCCCCATCCTGTAGAATTACAAATAGTGAAGCTCCACCTAAATATTCAAATTGTTTCCTCTGCCCTCCAAGGATGGGGAGAGAGAAAGAGGAAGATCCTAGAATGAGTCACCAAATAAATTATTTCAGATCCCAGCAGGAATCTAGGCTTTTAGTATACAAAGGCAGTGTATAAATATTGCAAGTACTACCTTCTAGCCAGAAGTTCACACTGTTGTCCAAAAAATGTCCACTCTGTCTCCATGGGAGGCAATAGGTAAGGCTAGGGAAAGCTCACTGCTTCCTGCCTCCCTCCCCACAGGCTTCAGACTCCTTTTTACCTCTCCCAACTCCAGATGTTCTATCATCCCCATTATTGTGGTGGGTTCCATGCTGGTCTTATACTTCGTGGAGTCATTATTCTTATTTATCACAGAACTGCCTATCACCATATCAAGAAGTAGAGTCTTTCATCTCCCTTTTCATTGTGCAGTGGATAGAGCCCCAAGAAGACAGTTCGTTAACTCAGGGTGGAATTTTAGTCTCGGTCCTCCAAGGCATTTGATTAGCAAATTCATCCCCATAATTTTTCTCTTTGGAGAGCTTTTGCTACATTCAGAATGCTGAGGAAGCAATAAGAAATATAATCCAATAATATAGATAATTTTATTAAGTTAATTTTGAAGATTGGTATTCTGAATAACAATTAGTTAATGTTAATTTGGGACTTTGAAATTCATGAAAGATGTGTTTAATTCTGATTTCTCTTGATTATTCCTTGGAGACATTAATTCAAACAATGCAGTGGAAACAAATACACATGATCATTATAGTTATGTTTAGTTTCTGCATAAATTACTTCTCTGATGAGAAAAGAGCCTCCTTTTTCCTTAAACAGTATACTCTTTTAGCATTCCTGTTTGGACTAATGATTCCCCCTAAGGCTTACAAATAATTAATTTTCACTTTATCAAACTACTCTAATGTGATTGTCTATTTTCTCAAGAATGAGGTTTTTCTTTTCTTGGCAGATATATATCACATTTAGCATTTCTCCTAGCTGTTTTCTAAAGACACAAGAACACACATTTAGCAAGAAGAAATTACAAACAGTGTCCAATTAAATGCTTTCATTTACACAAACAGTTTCCCCACACTGCAAAGTCAAATAACATGTCTTAAAGAGAAAACAGAAACATTGAAACTATTGAGTCACAGTACAAGTACACTTGGAACTGTTTTATTATTAAACCACTGATGACATCTATACTTTCTTGATAAAATGGAAAGAAAGGATTCTGTTTGTCTATAACTTAAAATATATTAAACAAGTTTCATACCAAATACACTTTCTAATGGATAGTCTTATCTTAAGGTTTCTTTCAGTTTGGGAAATAAAGGAGAAACATGGAGAACACCTTTATAATTTTTTTCTCACCTCATCCACCTCTTTTCATTCAGTGAATGATAACAAAACATATAGAAAGGAAAAGGATCTAAAACATGGTTTTTAGTTTTTGGCTCAAAATGTGAGAGCCCTACATTATTGTAAGTCTGAGCATCACAAATTAAGGAAAAGAAATTTATCATGGGATTCTAAATTGGAAGTGGTCTCTGAAGCAACAAGAATTGGGTAACATATCCTTACCTCCCAGTTTTCAAATAGATCTAGTGGGACATCTGAAGAATCAGGTGTTCTGCAAATTGTTGGAAATTTTTGCAGCATTGAGTTCATTTCCCACTGTATAGCCAGCCTATCATTTAGGTGTCATTGAACTTATTGCAAGCTCTAGTGATTGATATTTCAGATGGGTCTAAGATAATAAATCCATGCAATCTCCTGGTTATATTGTTAGATTCTGTGTGGAATGGTAAACAAAGTAGGTCTAGAGTGATACATAAGATTTGAAAATTAGTGTAAGGGATGTACTCTCATCTACTGGAGGTGAACAGGCAAGAATAGCAAGGTGAAGAGTGGGTCACACTTCCTACTTGGACGCATCCTACAAACATCTTGGTAAAAAATGGATGCTATTAACAGTGAAGAAGAGAGGCAGAAGGAAGTACAATTCTTGGTGACAAGGTTAGTCTGGTTAAGCTTTTCTCCTACATGCAAACTTCTGACTATTTAGTTGTATGATCCAATAAATTTTTTGTTGCTTAATACATTTTGTGCTGCTTGCTCTGCTACTTGCAGATGATGCATCTTTACTGTACACTGAGTTGAGCATCCTCGCTGGAGGATGCATTCCCAGGGTGAAGGTTTTATCCTTTTCCATTTGTTTGTGGGGCAACCCCATCCTATAAACTTCTACCTATTTAATCACTCCTGTATTACTGGAGAGGGTTGTTTTTTAAGTTTAGCAATATAGATGACATCACTCAGCTTACTAATTTTAATTAATGGCTTTAGCTAACACTCTTTTCTGATACTATTTTAGTAACTTTCAGGGGAATGTATATAAAATACATATCATATATATGTATATAATTACTATACAGAATAATATACATGATACAGTATACAACATATATGTAATGTAAAATATCTAATATCTATATGTTCTTTCTATATATAGACACATAAACACATACAATTTTACTTGGATATAAACTGTTTTTCTTTTTTCTCAATCAACAATTCCTAATCTTCCTATTTTCCAGGTATATGTATATCTTTAGTTCTCATAGATACTTAGTATTTAATTAGGAATATACATACATACATATATTATTTTGTATATTATTTTATATATTTGTATATTATTCTGAATATTAACTATACATATATTTATATTATTTTTCCATAAAGGACATTAGTGAGACAATTGGTGAAGTTTTGAATAAGGTTTGTAGGTTAAAAATAATATTGTATCAATGTGATATCCTGATTTTGTTGATTTTTACTATCATGTAAAAGAATGTCCGTTTTTGTAAATATACACTGAAATATTGAGGAATTAAAAGTTCTGCCTTAGGCTTAGGAAATAGGGAACTGTCCCTTCCTTTATTTCTTCTCTTCATTCTTTTCTTCTCCACTTAAGAAGCTATCACTGTCTCTTCCAGACATGAAGCATGAGAGGAACATAATTAAGGGGACAACAAAGTTTTTCTTAACTGGTACCTGTGTAATTTGCATTGGTGCTTTCTGGGCTTGGTGGTTTCAAGAGAGAACCAGTACTTTTATTGCTTCACTAGAAACCCTCTTTGGGACCATTTAATTGTATTTCTCAAGATACTAGCCATGCATTTTCATCTAGCTGACTAATTCCATTTCTTTCTTCAGTCTCTGAGAATTCAGTACTTCAACCTATATACTAGGGTTATAACTCACTTCCAAGCGGTACTCTAGGGCAAGGTTCAATGTGATCTGTGAGACTCAGATTTGGTCCTGGGAAATATGAATACTTCTCTTGGAACTGATAAATTTCAGAACCTAGAATGTTCACAGTGCAGCTATCTAGCCTCATTCAGAGCATCTATCAAGTTTCTTTTCCAACTGAAACTTTTCAAGGTATGGAATAGAGTTCAGGGCACAAAGTTCTTGCAAGTATCCTCTTAGTTGGCCCTTATTCCCTCTCTCTATAGTGGGGAGGTAAAAAGAAAATGCCCTGACATATTTTTTCCCAAATTAATTGCCTTCTTCGGACCTTTCAGTACTAACTCTTTTTGAGATGAGTGCTTGGTTTATGATCTCATAAAGAGTGTTCTGCCTTGTCTTTTACAAATACTGCATAAGATATCTACCATCTGTCACGGAAATGTGAGAATATTCACCATGTATTTTTTGTTTTTTGATGGTGTTCGGTCACCATAGCTAGAACTAAGATGGAAAAAAATTCACTTTAACATCCTGTTGTAAGCGTTACAATAATTCTGATCTGAAAAAGCAGCAGAATCCGCATGTTGAAGCTGTACATGTGTTGGAAGATGACCTAAAGCAGTTATTCTAAATTAACATACTTATTTTCAATATTTAATGCATAAATATTGTTTATATTATATCTCTTGAGATAATGGTATTTGTTCTGTTTTTGTTGTTGTTTCCGATGCTGAAAATACTGCTTTATTAGTTTCTTTGAAACTTTCTCATTTACCAAAAGTTAACATGAATGCATACATTGATTAGATTTATATGCTCAAACGTATGTGAATGGCGGGCTAAAATTACTATCCTTTTTAATTTATAAGCTGAAATATCACCAGAAATCTCTTCTATTTATACTAAAGATTATTATAATCAATAATTATGATGCTATTATTTAACAGATTTTTTTCCCCTGGTATTAAGTTATAATTGACAAAAAGTATATACGTTTGGAGTATACAACATGATCTTTTTTATATGTATACATTTTGAACTGATTAAATCAAAATGAATTAACATGTTCATTGCTTCACATACTTTTAATTCTTGTAGTAATATTTACCATCTATTCTCTCAGCAATTTTCAAGTATACAATACCTTCTTATTAACTATAGACATCATGCTTCACAATAGAATCCTAGAACATATTCATCCTATTGAAGTGAAACTTTGTACTCTTTGACTAACATCTTTCATATCCTCCTCCTTCCCCTGCCCCAGCTCCTTGCAATCACCATTCTACTTTCTGCCTCTGTAAGTTCAGCCTTTTTAGTTTCCACATGTAAGTGAGATAATGCAGTATTTTTCTTTCTGTGCCTGTCTTACTTCACTTAGTACAATATCCACTAGGTTGATTCACATTGTCTCAATGGATAAGATTTCCTTCTTTTTCAGAATGAGTAGTTTTGTACTGTGTGTCTATATCACATTTTTTAAATCCATTCATCTGTGCATGGACATTTAGTTTGTTTCTATATCTTGGGTATGGTTAATAATGCTGCAGTGAACATGGGCATACCGATATCTCTTTCACACCCAGATTTCATTTTTAAAAATATATACCCAGAAGTGTGATTGCTGGAGCTCATGGTAGCTCTATTTTTAACTTTTTTAGGAACCCCATACTGTTTTCTATAATGGATGTACTAATTTATATTCCCACTAAAAATGTATAGTGTTTTTCTTTTCTCTACATCCTCTCCAACACTTATCTTTTCTCTTTTTGACAACAGCTATTCTAACAGGTGTGAGGTAATCTCTCATTGTGATTTTAATTTGTATTTCCCTGATGATTAGTGATGTTGAACATTTTTTCATATACTGGTTGGCCATTTGCCTGTCTTCTTTTGATAAATTTCTATTCAGATCCTCTGCTCATTTTTAAATTGGTTTGTTTTCTTGCAATGGAGTTGAGTTCCTTATATATTTTCCATATTAACTCCTTATCAGATGAATAGTTTGCAAATGTTTCATCCCATTCCATAAGTTGTGCCTTTCCTCCATTGATTGTTTTCATGTGAAACACAGATGAAGACAGAGTCTCTGGTGAGCATCAGTAGGCAAAGATAAAAACTCAAAAGCATAGATCCAGAAGCACTGGAAAGGAAACCAATCAGAAAAATAAAATATTTGATCTGTTATAGATTAATTTTTTATTTTTGTTTTTAAATAATATAGATTCACAGGAAGTCACCAAAATAGAACAGAGAGGATCTATGTACCCTTCATACACAGTTTCTCCATTGGTTCCATCTTATGTAACTATAGTACAATATTGAAATGGAACACTGAAATTGGAAAACGTTCTATTTTATAACATATATAGACTCATTTCACAGCAATCAAGATGCAGAACTAGTCTATCATCACAAAGATCTATCTTGTGTTTCTCCTTTATAGTCATACCTAATGTTCTATGCCCTACCCACCCCGAATATCCCCAAATTCTGGCAACCATCAATTGGTTCTCTATCTCTGACTTACTGAGAATGTTATATAAGAATCATACAGTATGTGATCTATTTTTTTGGTGTTTTTTTTTTTTTTTTTTTTTTTTTTTGTGGAGTCTCTATCTGTCTCCCAGGCTGGAGTGCAGTGGTGCGATGTCCACTCACTGCAACCTCTGCCTCCCGGGTTCACTTCATTCTCCTGCGGAGTAGCTGGGACTACAGGCACCTACCACAACGCCAGGCTAATTTTTTGTGTTTTTGGTAGAGACGGGGTTTCACCGTGTTAGGCAGGATGGTCTCGATCTCCTGACCTCGTGATCCGCCCGCCTCGGCCTCCCAAAGTGCTGGGATTACAGGCGTGAGCCACTGCGCCCAGCCAGTATGTGATCTTTTTATTTATATTTTATTCAGTGTTGCTGATATCATGGTATTGATGTACTACAATTTAACTATTCACCTCTTATAGCACAGTTTGGTGAGCTTTCTATTTTTGGCTATTACAAATGAACTATTATTTTGTATAAGTTGTTGTACAGACATAAATTTTCGTTGTTATGAGGCAAATGTCCAGTAGCGTGATTGATGGGTCTTACAGCAAATATATGTTTATTACTATAATAAGCTACCAAACTAATTTCCAGAGTAACTAGATTGCTCTACATTCACATTGGCAATGTATGAGAAATTTAATTTTTTTACATCTTCACCAGAATTCGGTATTGTCAATTTTTAAATTTTTGTTGTTCTAATAGTGTGCAATAATATCTTACTATGGTTTTAGGTTGTATTCACTCAATGGCCAGTGTGATGTTTAAGATCTTTTCATGTGATGGTTTTTAAATATATGCTCAACCTCCGTTAAGAAATAATGACAAGATTATCCCTTAATTCAGATTGAAAAGAGATACATTCATTTCTCATCTATTTTCATCTATACATTTTCTTTGGTGAAGTGTGTTTCCTTGCCTATTGATCATTTTCAATTTGAAATGTTATATTTTTAACTGTTGAGCATTGATAGCTTTCTATAGATTCTAAATATGAGTGTTTTATCAGATGCGCGTTTGCAAATATTTTCTCCAAGTCTGTAGATTGTTTTTTAAATCCTCTTAACTGGGTTTCTGCAAGGAAGACATTTTAAAATAATTTTTTGAATAAGTTCAATTTATCATCATACAGGAATGGCACTTTACTTCTGTGGTCTTCCAAACAAAAACACATTACCCCATTCTGATCATGGAAACATACCCAATAAGTTCGAATTGAGAAACTTTCTATAAAATATGTGACTTGTATCTTTCAATACTGTCATGGCCTTCAGAAACAAGGAAAGTCTGTGAAACTGTTATAGTCAATGTGAATCTAAGAAAACATATACATCAAATATAATGTGTCCTGGATGGGATTCTGAACCAGAAAAGTTAAAAACTCAGGAGATTCAAATAAAACATGGACTTGAATTCATAAGAATACATCAATATCTGTTCATTATTATGACAAATGTATCATACTAATCAGAATGTTAATAATAAGAAAAATTAGATGTGAGATATACAGAAGAAACTCTCTGTACTTTTTAGAAGTAATTCTGTAAATCTAAAACTATTGTAAAAATTAAGAGTTCACTTGAAAAAATAGAAAAGTCACTGTAGTTTAAAGGTTAAGTAAATTACCCAGTACTACAAAGATAAGAAAACAAAGAGTTGGGATTTGAATACAAGACTCGAGAACTAGACCCTGTATGATTTAACCAGGATTCTATATGACAGATTTCATACAACTGTGTCCTTCTGTGACTCATGTAGAATCACAACTGAATTCAAAAACTAACAACACTACATTGCATGAATCTGCTTATCAAAAAAGAGCGATTTTTATAACCATCTATAGTATAAACCTTTCATTGTGCCTCCAAAAAGTTACTTGAGTAAGAAAATCTCTCTCTCTCTCTCTCTCTAACACACACACACACACACACACACACACACACACATACGCAGGCCAACTATCAAACACATCAAAATGTTAGTAGGAAGTAAGAAATATTTGTAGAATATTTTTGTCATAACATTAATTCAATATTTCTACCAGTGGAAGTAGATGAGAAATGAATATATCTCTTTTCAATCTGAATTAAGGGATAATTTTGTCATTATTTCTTAACAGAGGTTGAACAAATATTTAAAGAATATTGGCTAATGACTGCAAATTATTAACTGTACTAGGCATCACATCATGACTTTCACTGGGGATTTTCACTTCTTTTGTTCCACTCTGGTTCTAAGCAAACTCCTGTAGTGCTCAATTTCATTCATTATCTTGCCCTTCAGGCACAAAATAAGGTTACACCATTTCTCCTTTCTCTTTTCTTTCCTCTCTACCCTCCCTCTCTTCATTGTATTCAATCCCATACAAACACCCCTCACACATCCCCATTATTAAAACCCACAATTAACAAAACAGCAGTGGAAAAGCCCTGATAAACCAATTAGCACTTGGGTGTAAATTGCTGACAAAGGCTTAAATGTGTTAGGCAGTCAGAAATATTTGCATGTTAATAAAGGACAGAGCTTTCTCCCCAAAGTAAAGTTTTAATGAAGGAATTTTATAATAGGGAAATAGGGACAATTTTGGAGTTAGGACTGTCAGGCCTCTGAGCCCAAACCAAGCCATAGCATCCCCTGTGACTTACAAGTATACGCCCATATGGCCTGAAGTAACTGAAGAATCACAAAAGAAATGAAAATGCCCTGCCCCTGCCTTAACTGATGACATTCCACCACAAAAGAAGTGAAAATGGTCAGTCCTTGCCTTAAGTGATGACATTACCTTGTGAAATTCCTTTACCTACCCAAATCCTATAAAATGGCCCCACCCTTATCTCCCTTCACTGACTCTCTTTTCAGACTCAGCCCCCCTGCACCCAGGTGATTTTAAAAACCTTTATTGCTCACACAAGGCCTGTTTGGTGGTCTCTTCACACGGATGCACACGAGATTTTGGTGCCGTGACTCAGATGGGGGGACCTCCCTTGGGAGATCAATCCCCTGTCCTCCTGCTCTTTGCTCCGTGAGAAAGATCCACCTACAACCTCGGGTCCTCAGACCAACCAGCCCAAGGCACATTTCACCAATTTTAAATAGGGTAAGCGGCCTGTTTTTACTTTCTTCTTCAACCTCTCTCACTATCCCTCAACCTCTTTCTCCTTTCAATCTTGACTCCACCTTTCAATCTCTCCCTTCTCTTAATTTCAATTCCTTTCATTTTCTGGTAGATACAAAAGAGTTTTATCCGTGGACCCAAAACTCCAGCGCTGGTCACAGACGCGGGAAGACAGCCTTCCCTTGGTGTTTAATCATTGCAGGGACGCCTCTCCGATTATTCACCCTCGTTTGAGAGGTGTCTGACCACGCAGGGATGCCTGCCTTGGTCCTTTACCCTTAGCAGCAAGTCCCGCTTTTCTGGGGGAGGAGCAAGAACCCTGACCCCTTCTCTCCCTGTCTCTACCCTTTCTCTGCTTTTCTGGGGGGCAAGAACCTCCTGATCCCTTCCCTTCCCTTCCCTTCCCTCCCTTCCCCTCCCCTCCCCTCCCTCCCCTCCCTTCCCTCCCTTCCTTCCTTCCTTCCTTCCTTCCTTCCTTCCTTCCTTCCTTCCTTCCTTCCTTCCTTCCTTCCCTTCCCTTCCCTTCCCTCCCCTTCCCTCCCCTTCCCTTCCTCCCCTCCCTCCTTCCTTCCTTCCTTCCTTTTTTCCTTTCCTTCTTTCTTTCTTTCCTTGTTTCTTTCTCTTTTCCTTTCTTTCTTTCGCAGGGTCTCAATCTGTCACCGGGGCTGGAGTATGGTGGCAAAAATCACAGCTCACTGCTTGGTCTCTTGGGCTCAAGGGATTCTCTCACCTTAGCATCCTGAGTAGCTGGAACTATAGGCACACACATCCCCCAGCCCAGACATGCCTGACTAACTTTTTACTTTTTATAGAGGTGGAATCTCACTATGTTTCCCAGGCTGGTTTCAAACTTTGGGGCTCAAGCAATCCTCCTGCCTCAGCCTCCCAAACTGCTAGGATTACAGGCATGAGCCACTGCACCCAGACAGTAAATACCTTTTCAGTTTTAGAAGATAGTATAGTCTGAGGTTTGTATAGAAAATAGATGGAGATGGAGGACCAGGGCTGACTCCTTCCCACACCTTCTCGGCTTAGTGGCTGAAGACTGAAGCTGCCCCATCACCTCAGAAACCTCCTGGTCCATCACAGATGCTTTGGGTAACTCTTACAGTGGAGGTTAAGTCCGTCCCTTTCTTAATCAATACGGAGGCTACCCACCCCACATTACCTGCTTTTCAAAGCCCTGTTTCCCTTGCCTCCATAACTGTTGTGGTTATTGACGACCAGGCTTCTAAACCTCTTAAAACTCCCCAACTCTGGTGCCAACTTGGACAATATTCTTGTATGAACTCTTTTTTTAGTTATCACCACCTGCCCAGTTCCCTTATTAGTCCAAGACATTTTAACTAAATTATCTGCTTCCCTGACTATTCGTAGGCTACATCCACACCTCATTGCCACCTTTTCCCTCAGTTCAAAGCCTCCTTCACATCCTCCCCTCGTATCTCCCCACCTTAACCCACAAGTGTAGGATACCTCTACTCCCTCCTTGGTGACTGATTATGCACCCCTTACCATCTCACTAAAAACGAATCACCCTTACCCCACTCAATGCCAATATCCCATCCCACAGCACGCTTTAAAAGGATTAAAACCTGTTATCACTCACCTGCTACAGCATGGGCTTCTAAAACCTATAAGCACTCCTTACAATTCCCCCACTTTACCTGTCCAAAAAACCGGACAAGTCTTACAGATTAGTTCAGGATCTGCACCTTATCAACCAAATCATTTTGCCTATCCACCCTGTGGTGGCCAACCCGTACACTCTTTTGTCCTCAATATCTTCCTCCACAACTCACTATTCCATTCTTGATCTTAAAGAGGCTTTTTTCACTATTCCCCTGCAACCCTCATCCCAGCCTCTCTTTGCTTTCACCTGGACTGACCCTGACACCCATCAGTTGCAGCAGCTTACCCAGGCTGTACTGCCGCAAGGCTTCACAGACAGCCCCCATTATTTTGGTCAAGCCCAAGTTTCTTCCTCATCTGTTACCTATCTCGGCATAATTCTCATAAAAACACACGTGCTCTCCCTGCTGATCATGTCTGGCTAATCTCCCAAACCCCAATCCCTACTAAAAAACAACTCCTTTTCTTCCTAGGCATGGTTAGTGCGGTCAGAATTTTTACACAAGAGCTGGGACCGCATTCTGCAGCCTTCTGTCTGCTATTCTACTACTCCTCAGGAATTTCTCAGGTCCCCTCCCTTTCCTACATATCAAGCTCAGGGATTTGCCCCTCCCCAGGACTGGCAAATTGACTTTACTCACATGCCCTGAGTCAGAAAACTAAAATATCTCTTAGTCTAGGTAGACACTTTCACTGGATGGGTAAAGGACTTTCCCACAGGGTCTGAGAAGGCCACCGCGGTCATTTCTTCCCATCTGTCAAACATAATTCCTTGGTTTGGCCTTCCCATCTCTATACAGTCTGATATCAGATCACCCGTTATTAGTCAAATCACCCAAGCAGTTTTTCAGGCTCTTGGTAGTCAGTGAAACCTTTATATTCTTCACCATTCTCAATCTTCAGGAAAGGTAGAAAGGATTAATGGTCTTTTAAAAACACACCTCACCAAGCTCAGTCACCAACTTAAAAAGGACTAGACAATACTTTTACCACTTTTCCATCTCAGAATTCAGGCCTGTCCTCGGAATGCTACAGGTTACAGCCCATTTGAGCTCCTGTGTGGACATTCCTTTTTATTAGGTCCCAGTCTCATTCCAGACACCAGACCAGCTTGGACTGCACCCCAAAAACTTAGATAAAGCCTAAAAACTCACCAACTAAGCAAGTAATTATGCTGAACCCCCTTAGGCTCTCTCTAATTAGATGTACTAGGTCCTCCTAATTCTTAGTCCTTTAATACCCATTTTTTTCTCCTTCTCTTATACAGGCCTTGTGTCTTCTGTTTAGTTTTTCAATTCATACAAAACCACATCCAGGCCATTCACCAATCATTCTGTATGACAAATGCTCCTTCTAACAACCCCACAATATCTCCTCTTACCACAAAATCTTCCTTCAGCTTAATCTCTCCCACTCTGGGTTCCCACACTGCCCCTAATCCCGCTTGAAGCAGTCTTGAGAAACATCGCCCATTATCTCTCCATACCACCCCCCAAAAATTTTCACCGCCCCAACGCTTCAATACTATTTTATGTTATTTTTCTTATTAATATAGGAAGGCAGGAATTTCAGGCCTCTGAGCCCAAGCCAAGCCATCGCATCCCCTGTGACTTGCATGTATATGCCCAGATGGCCTGAAGTAACTGAAGAATCACAAAAGAAGGGAAAATGCCCTGCCCCTGCCTTAACTGATGACATTCCATCACAAAAGAAGTGAAAATGGTCAGTCCTTGCCTTAAGTGATGACATTACCTTGTGAAATTCTTTTTCCTGGTTCATCCTGGCTCAAAAAGCTCCCCCACTGAGCACCTTGTGACCCCCCCACTCCTGTCCGCCAGAGAACAACCCTCCTTTGACTGTAATTTTCCTTTATCTACTCAAGTCCTATAAAACATCCCCACCCTTATCTCCCTTCACTGACTCTTTTTGGACTCAGCCTGCCTGCACCCAGGTGATTAGAAAGCTTTATTGCTCACACAAAGCCTGTTTGGTGGTCTCTTCACTCAGATGCGCATGACAAGGACCTGTCTAGGTTTCCCTCTAGTTTTGTCCAATTCAACAGACATGTATTGAGCAACAAATGTGTGACAGGATTTGATCATTCAGAGATATAGAAGACACAGCTTATATAGGCTTCTGGCAACATGTAATTTACTGAACAAAGTAGCTATAAACAAACATAAAAATTGTCTTAAAAGGTAGACAAATACAACAGGTTGTGAAAATATGGATAAGGGCAACTTATCAGTCTTGGAAATGAAAGTAAACTTCCCAGAGAAGGCAATATTTGTAGAATAAATATCAAATAGCAAATAATACTGGAGTTGGAGAGGGGGAAAAAGGAAGAAAGCCAACCTTGCATTCCTGGGATAAACTCCATTTGTGCATGATGTATTATCATTTTTATATATCATCAGATAGCCTTTGCTAAACTTGTATAAATTTTTTCTTCTATAGTCATTGTTAGTTGTGGCAAAGCCATATGGGTTTGAAGCAACCTCAATTCTTTCCTCCTCAGAAGAAAGAATTCCACCAAGGGGCATGAGACAGCATGAGAGATCAAGGCAAGTTTTAGAGCAGGAGTGAAACTTTATTAAAAAATTTAGAGCAGGAATGAAGGGAAGTAAAGTACACTTGGAAGAGGGCCAAGCAGGCAACTTGAGAGATCAAGTACGCTGTTTGACCTTTGACTTAGGATGTTATATGTTGGCATGGTTCTGGAAGCTTGTGTCCCCTTCTCCCCTGATTCTTTGATTCAGTTGGGTTGTACGCATGCACAGTGGCTCACCAGCACTTGGGGTGGGGGTTCACATGCGTAGTGTGTTTACTGAAGTTGCAGGCATGCTCACTTAAGATGTTTTTTACTTACCAGTTCAATGTTCCTAGATGAAGGTCATAAACTGTTAAATTCTGCTATTTTGCCTCTTAGTGTGCATGCTTGAGCCCACTCACCCAATTCCCATCATCTTATTGGGAAGCTGATCATCAGCTGCAGGGTTTTCTATCTATTGGGAGACCACCTTTCCCTGGTACCAGCTGTGACCAATTATTATTTTAGAGAGACAGATAGTTGCCTGATTGTCACCTGATAGTGACATTGCTGGTGTGTGTCAGCAGTGGGGGAACCCTCCCTGACCTGCTTATGTCTGACTGGCTACCTACTGTAAAAGTCATGACAGATATTGGCCTGTAATTTTCTTTTCTTTTCTTTTCTTTTATGTTTCTGTCAAATTTTCGTATCTCAGTGTTACTTGTCTAACAGTGGTTTCTTTAGAATTTGTAATATACATTACCTTACCACAGTCTGCCTTCAAGCATTGCCCCACTTCACATACTTCAGGGCTATAGCAAAGATCAAATGCATTCATACTTATAAGACATTTTGTCCATGACCTGACACATCTTACCATAAGTGCTCTTTGTTTGTTAATAAATAAATAATTTAAAAAATCATTTGCCAGTCCCCCATAGAATGTAAGCTTCAGGAAGGAGGTATCTTTCTTCATTTTGTTTGACATTACATTCTTAGTGCCTAAATCATTTTGTTGAATAATTTTAACGAGTCATCTGGTTTCTAAGACACTGACAGGACCCAAGTGCTTAGGGAAAAATCTATTTTAGAATTCCTTTATTTGGATTCTTACTATCATTTATCATATAGTGATGTGGTAAAGATGGACTTCGTCCTGACTCCAACCTGAGAAACTTGTTGTTTAAGAAAACTGAAAGCTATAGAGAATCTTATTCCGTAAAAGAGTTCTTTTTCTTGGCATGCTTTTCCTTGGGTTTATCTTTCCTTGGATTCAGCTTTCCTTACCTTTAAATATAGACCTTGAAGTAAGAGTGCATGTCAAGGCAAAAGGGTTTATTTTTGTCTAGTGCCCAAGTCTTTCTACTGTAATGCAGAGGACTTTGTAGTGTCATGTGCACAACCTAAGTGACTCAAGTTCTAGTTCATTTTAAAAGATTACTTTCCTTATCCTTTCCTCCTGCCCTCCAGCCCCTACCTTCCCACCAGGACTTCAACTCACAGATAAATATATTATTATTACCTGAAATAAACCTTTCAGGATTCAGGGAAATCGATTTGCTTCTGAAAAGTGGTATAGTTTATGCCTTAGATCACGGAAAACCAGACACTGACAGTCTGTAGGTAAGTCAGTTTTTCAGTATAATTTTAACTACCAAAACTCACTCAAGCAATAGGTGGTCTATTTATTCCCTGCTGGTGGACACAAGGCAAGAGATTGATATCACAGATCCTTTCCAATTCTAGTTTTTGGAAGGAAGGAAGGAAGGAAGGAAGGAAGGAAGGAAGGAAGGAAGGAAGGAAGGAAGGAAGGAAGGGAGGGAGGAAGAAAAGAAGCGAGGGAGGGAGGGAAGGAGGTCAGGAAAAATGCAGAGGGGAAACATGACTATAACAGCTATAATGAGTCTAAATATAGTTAACTGATAACAGATTGTCAGAATGTACAATTTTACTCTTAATCTTGCAACTTGGGCTTCTTTCCAGAGGTCTCATATTTTTAAAATATTATACAGAGATGACTAGAAGAATGTGTCTGACTAAACATAATAACACCTTCAAGGGGATCAACCAGGTGAATTTAGTATGTTCTCAAAATTTAACTCACTTTTATCATAGAGATAGAGTGAACCTGTTGAGGGAATGGTGTGTGTGTGTGTGTGTGTGTGTGTGTGTGTGTGTGTGTTGACTTTTGGAAACAATTCTCATTACCAATTATCATTACTTTATTTAAGCCATAGTTATTTTTCATCACTCATCTCTCAGAATCCATAAACTAAATATTGAGATTATGGCCCATGACCTTATGGCAACTTACTTTCTGTTCTGCCAGCATCCTGTGTTTAGAACATTAGTCTCATTCGTGTAAGTACCACCTTCCTAAGCCAAGACTTCCATTAGGTTCAGATTAATGGAACTAATGAGCATCTTGTGCCTGTGTTTAAAAACCTTCCCCCACCCTGTCATTTGTACTCCCTCTTCGTGATCTGTCATTATGATGCAGTCATCTCTGAGATAATGGATGTCCAGCCAAGTTTAGAAATCCTATCATAGGACTGATTCTCCATTCTTTCCTCCACCTCACCCCATTGGCCCTCACCCCCAATGAAAGCATTTATGCTTGTGACTTTTGATTAAGTGAATAAATAATCCTTTAAAAACTACTCAGGAAGAGATATAATTTAAAAGTTGCAAGCATGTCCTTAACTTACTCATCTTCCTGGCTATTCTCAAATCCTTCCTGTCTTATAGTTGGACACACTAATGAGAAAAACAGTTACTACTTCCTCCCAGAATAAGCCTGACTAATTGGGAAGTATACAAGATTAATTGTAAGGAATTTTGCAAAAAGGGTTTGTCCTAGAAATGATCAAGAATTTAATGAGATAAATACACTCCATTGAGACCTTAAAGTTACTTTGTCCACCTCTTTGCTTTAGTATCTATGGGTATAAGCTTCACTTCAAAAAGCAGTAAATTAGACAGCAACTGTACATTGTTGAACTAATTATTTGACCTGATCTGATACAATTAGAGTAAGCACTTTCTGAAAATGGCATGCAATTGTACAGCAATTCATTAAAAAGTCATATAAACTAGCTTTTGAATATATAACCCAATTATTCTGGAAATAACTAAGCAACCTTATAATTTTGCTTTTTTCAAGTTTTTCTCAAAGTATCTCCTCCCTTGCTGGTTTAGATATCAAAAGGTTCCTGTAAAAACTCTGCTTTCTCCAAAGTGAAAAATCCAGACTAAGCCAACAACTGTCCTGGAATATTTCCATGAACTCCTGATTTCTGGATCTAGTTATTTCTCTGACAGAACTTGGATACTGGAATGATAGAAGGGGAAGTAAGAATACAAAAGCAAAGTAGTCTTGTTAATATTTAAACAATTCTTGCCAGTTCTTACTTGCTCTCCCTCTCACTATAAAAAGTCCTGGAACTAAAACTTACCTAAAAGGCTAAGCTATGTGTAGGTTCAAAGTAAAATGGAGGAAATTTAGTAATTATGAAGCATGACATTTTATTGGCTATCTATTCCTGCAGGTTCTTATCACTCTACCAATCCGCAATCTCTTTCACTTTTCTTCCACGTACTTAAAATCTGAATGCAAATTGAGGGTCGGTAAGATGCAGTTCAGAACTTAACCTATAGAGTATAGAGTTACCTAATTAATGTGTGGCTAAACATCTCATTGCTTTGTTTGCATTACAGCTTATTGGGAGGAAGGTATATTGTTCATAGTACTGGCATGGTGTAGGCAATTAAGAAATGCACGTGTTGGGCCAGTGCAGTGGCTCAGGCCTGTAATCCCCACACTTTGGGAGGCAGAGGTTGGTGGATCACCTGAGGTCAGGAATTCGAGACTAGCCTGGCCAACATGGTGAAACCCTGTTTCTACTAAAAATACAAAAAATTAGCTGGGCTGGGGGACAGGCGCCTGTAATTCCAGGTACTCAGGAGGCTGAGGCAAGAGAATTGCTTGAACCCGGGAAAAAGGAAGCGGGAAGCGGAGGTTGCAATGAGCCAAGATTTTGTCGTTGCACTCCAGCCTGGGCAACAACGGCAAAACTCTCTCAAAAAAAAAAAAAAAAAAAAAAAGAAAAAAGAAAAGAAAAAGAAAAAGAAAAAGAAATGTGTTTAGTTGACTAGTGAAAAATATGGAGGATCAATTGGACTTAGCAGAGTGAAGGATATAATATTTTCCACTTATTTTTCTACCTCATGTCCTTGTAAGTACTGCTGGGCCTTTATTAAGCAAGAAGCTTATATCAGCACAGTTGTCCCTTGGAATCTGTGGAGGATTGGTTCCAGGACCCCTGCAGATACCAAAATCCATGGATGCTCATCTGTTATGTAAAATCTCATAGTATTTGCATTTTATGTCCATCTTCCTGTGTAATTTAAATCATAACACAAGGTAAAGGCTATGTAAATAATTGTTATAGTATATTGCTTTTTATTTGCATTTCTTGTATTGTAATTTTTATTGTTTTTTTCCAAGTATTTTTGATCTATGGTTGGTTGAAGTCCTGAATGTGGGGACCCACGAATACAAAAGGCCAACTGTACACAGTCAGAAGGAAGCACAATGCAGTGGGTTTCTCTGCAGGCTCTAGATGTTCCAAACAGCATAAACAGTAGGAAGAAAGAAAAAAGTATTGTGGTGGAAAGTAAATCAAGTTAGCCTGGTGTCTCTTTGTGCTGTGAAATGTTTCCCATGATTCTACTTATATATTATGGCTTATATATATTTCATATATTCGTTTCAAGGTTGCTGTAATTTTTAGAGTAGGAAGCGATAAAATGAAGAATAGCTGAATTATTCACAATCTGAAGATGTACATTCAAGTTTTATCAAACTATCTATCTGTTAGGCCTCCGACCAGACTTTTTAAAAAAATGCCATCCATTTGTAAATCAATTAAATTAATGGCTCAGAATGTCTTATGAATACTTGGCAGTGCTTTTATGAACAACCCAAGGATAAATATTTTTAAAAACACTATTTTCAAATATAAATGCATTAATAACTCCTATAATATTAGAGGGCCTTCTCTTTAAGCTAAAAATATCAAGAAATCAAGTTCACAGATAATATATATTTCTATTTTGAAGTGAGAGGATGTGACAATAAAAAACCTCCCATCTCCCTTTTACTATTCAAGAGTTACTTATATTTCAGTGTACACTTTTGTCAATTCTGTGGGCATAATTTCACACTAGTTTTATTTTTCTCTGGGAATTTTTTGTCCCAAGCTGCCTGCCTGGATGTGAAATTATACATAACATCTGATGAAAGATTGACAATTTCTTTTTTTTTTTTTTTAAATTTATTTATTATTATTATACTTTAAGTTGTAGGGTACATGTGCATAACGTGCAGGTTTGTTACATATGTATAC
Organism: Macaca mulatta; assembly: GCF_049350105.2. NCBI lineage: Eukaryota > Metazoa > Chordata > Mammalia > Primates > Cercopithecidae > Macaca > Macaca mulatta. The sequence goes on from NC_133411.1 coordinate 46,531,195, forward strand.
TTGTGCCATGTTGCTGTGCTGCACCCATCAACTCGTCATTTACATCAGGTATAACTCCCAATGCAATCCCTCCCCCCTCCCCCCTCCCCATGATAGGCCCCGGTGTGTGATGTTCCCTTTCCTGAGTCCGAGTGATCTCATTGTTCAGTTCCCACCTATGAGTGAGAACATGCGGTGTTTGGTTTTCTGTTCTTGTGATAGTTTGCTAAGAATGATGGATTCCAGCTGCATCCAAGTCCCTACAAAGGACTCAAACTCATCCTTTTTTATGGCTGCATAGTATTCCATGGTGTATATGTGCCACATTTTCTTAATCCAATCTGTCACTGATGGACATTTGGGTTGATTCCAAGTCTTTGCTATTGTGAATAGTGCTGCAATAAACATACGTGTGCATGTGTCTTTATAGCAGCATAATTTATAATCCTTTGGGTATATACCCAGTAATGGGATGGCTGGGTCATATGGTACATCTAGTTCTAGATCCTTGAGGAATCGCCATACTGTTTTCCATAATGGTTGAACTAGTTTACAATCCCACCAACAGTGTAAAAGTGTTCCTATTTCTCCACATCCTCTCCAGCACCTGTTGTTTCCTGACTTTTTAATGATTGCCATTCTAACTGGTGTGAGATGGTATCTCATTGTGGTTTTGATTTGCATTTCTCTGATGGCCAGTGATGATGAGCATTTTTTCATGTGTCTGTTGGCTGCATGAATGTCTTCTTTTGAGAAATGTCTGTTCATGTCCTTTGCCCACTTTTTGATGGGGTTGTTTGTTTTTTTCTTGTAAATTTGTTTGAGTTCTTTATAGGTTCTGGATATTAGCCCTTTGTCAGATGAGTAGATTGCAAAAATTTTCTCCCATTCTGTAGGTTGCCTGTTCACTCTGATGGTAGTTTCTTTTGCTGTGCAGAAGCTCTTTAGTTTAATGAGATCCCATTTGTCAATTTTGGCTTTTGCTGCCGTTGCTTTTGGTGTTTTAGACATGAAGTCTTTGCCCATGCCTATGTCCTGAATGGTACTACCTAGGTTTTCCTCTAGGATTTTTATGGTATTAGGTCTAACATTTAAGTCTCTAATCCATCTTGAATTAATTTTCGTATAAGGCGTAAGGAAAGGATCCAGTTTCAGCTTTCTACTTATGGCTAGCCAATTTTCCCAGCACCATTTATTAAATAGGGAATCCTTTCCCCATTTCTTGTTTCTCTCAGGTTTGTCAAAGATCAAATGGCTGTAGATGTGTGGTATTATTTCTGAGGACTCTGTTCTGTTCCATTGGTCTATATCTCTGTTTTGGTACCAGTACCATGCTGTTTTGGTTACTGTAGCCTTGTAGTATAGTTTGAAGTCAGGTAGCGTGATGCCTCCAGCTTTGTTCTTTTGACTTAGGATTGTCTTGGAGATGCGGGCTCTTTTTTGGTTCCATATGAACTTTAAAGCAGTTTTTTCCAATTCTGTGAAGAAACTCATTGGTAGCTTGATGGGGATGGCATTGAATCTATAAATTACCTTGGGCAGTATGGCCATTTTCACAATATTGATTCTTCCTATCCATGAGCATGGTATGTTCTTCCATTTGTTTGTGTCCTCTTTGATTTCACTGAGCAGTGGTTTGTAGTTCTCCTTGAAGAGGTCCTTTACATCCCTTGTAAGTTGGATTCCTAGGTATTTGATTCTCTTTGAAGCAATTGTGAATGGAAGTTCATTCCTGATTTGGCTCTCTGTTTGTCTGTTACTGGTGTATAAGAATGCTTGTGATTTTTGCACATTAATTTTGTATCCTGAGACTTTGCTGAAGTTGCTTATCAGCTTAAGGAGATTTTGGGCTGAGACAATGGGGTTTTCTAAATATACAATCATGTCATCTGCAAAGAGGGACAATTTGACTTCTTCTTTTCCTAACTGAATACCCTTGATTTCTTTCTCTTGCCTGATTGCCCTAGCCAGAACTTCCAACACTATGTTGAATAGGAGCGGTGAGAGAGGGCATCCCTGTCTTGTGCCAGTTTTCAAAGGGAATTTTTCCAGTTTTTGCCCATTCAGTATGATATTGGCTGTGGGTTTGTCATAAATACCTCTTATTATTTTGAGGTACATTCCATCAATACCGAATTTATTGAGCGTTTTTAGCATGAAGGGCTGTTGAATTTTGTCAAAAGCCTTTTCTGCATCAATTGAGATAATCATGTGGTTCTTGTCTTTGGTTCTGTTTATATGCTGGATAATGTTTATTGATTTGCGAATGTTGAACCAGCCTTGCATCCCAGGGATGAAGCCCACTTGATCATGGTGGATAAGCTTTTTGATGTGTTGCTGAATCCGGTTTGCCAGTATTTTATTGAGGATTTTTGCATCGATGTTCATCAGGGATATTGGTCTAAAATTCTCTTTTTTTGTTGTGTCTCTGCCAGGCTTTGGTATCAGGATGATGTTGGCCTCATAAAATGAGTTAGGGAGGATTCCCTCTTTTTCTATTGATTGGAATAGTTTCAGAAGGAATGGTACCAACTCCTCCTTGTACCTCTGGTAGAATTCAGCTGTGAATCCATCTGGTCCTGGACTTTTTTTGGTTGGTAGGCTATTAATTGTTGCCTCAATTTCAGAGCCTGCTATTGGTCTATTCAGGGATTCAACTTCTTCCTGGTTTAGTCTTGGAAGAGTGTAAGTGTCCAGGAAATTATCCATTTCTTCTAGATTTTCCAGTTTATTTGCGTAGAGGTGTTTATAGTATTCTCTGATGGTAGTTTGTATTTCTGTGGGGTCGGTGGTGATATCCCCTTTATCATTTTTAATTGCGTCGATTTGATTCTTCTCTCTTTTCTTCTTTATTAGTCTGGCTAGTGGTCTGTCAATTTTGTTGATCTTTTCAAAAAACCAACTCCTGGATTCATTGATTTTTTGGAGGGTTTTTTGTGTCTCTATCTCCTTCAGTTCTGCTCTGATCTTAGTTATTTCTTGCCTTCTGCTAGCTTTCGAATGTGTTTGCTCTTGCTTCTCTAGTTCTTTTAATTGCGATGTTAGAGTGTCAATTTTACATCTTTCCTGCTTTCTCTTGTGGGCATTTAGTGCTATAAATTTCCCTCTACACACTGCTTTAAATGTGTCCCAGAGATTCTGGTATGTTGTATCTTTGTTCTCATTGGTTTCAAAGAACATCTTTATTTCTGCCTTCATTTCGTTATGTACCCAGTAGTCATTCAGGAGCAGGTTGTTCAGTTTCCATGTAGTTGAGCGGTTTTGAGTGAGTTTCTTAGTCCTGAGTTCTAGTTTGATTGCACTGTGGTCTGAGAGACAGTTTGTTATAATTTCTGTTCTTGTACATTTGCTGAGGAGTGCTTTACTTCCAATTACGTGGTCAATTTTGGAGTAAGTATGATGTGGTGCTGAGAAGAATGTATATTCTGTTGATTTGGGGTGGAGAGTTCTATAGATGTCTATTAGGTCTGCTTGCTGCAGAGATGAGTTCAATTCCTGGATATCCTTGTTAACTTTCTGTCTCGTTGATCTGTCTAATGTTGACAGTGGAGTGTTGAAGTCTCCCATTATTATTGTATGGGAGTCTAAGTCTCTTTGTAAGTCTCTAAGGACTTGCTTTATGAATCTGGGTGCTCCTGTATTGGGTGCATATATATTTAGGATAGTTAGCTCTTCCTGTTGAATTGATCCCTTTACCATTATGTAATGGCCTTCTTTGTCTCTTTTGATCTTTGATGGTTTAAAGTCTGTTTTATCAGAGACTAGTATTGCAACCCCTGCTTTTTTTTGTTCTCCATTTGCTTGGTAAATCTTCCTCCATCCCTTTATTTTGAGCCTATGTATGTCTCTGCGTGTGAGATGGGTCTCCTGAATACAGCAGACTGATGGGTCTTGACTCTTTATCCAGTTTGCCAGTCTGTGTCTTTTAATTGGAGCATTTAGTCCATTTACATTTAAGGTTAATATTGTTATGTGTGAACTTGATCCTGCCATTATGATATTAACTGGTTATTTTGCTCGTTAGTTGATGCAGTTTCTTCCTAGCCTCAATGGTCTTTACATTTTGGCATGTTTTTGCAATGGCTGGTACCGGTTGTTCCTTTCCATGTTTAGTGCTTCCTTCAGGATCTCTTGTAAGGCAGGCCTAGTGGTGACAAAATCTCTAAGCATTTGCTTATCTGTAAAGGATTTTATTTCTCCTTCACTTATGAAACTTAGTTTGGCTGGATATGAAATTCTGGGTTTAAAATTCTTTTCTTTAAGAATGTTGAATATTGGCCCCCACTCTCTTCTGGCTTGGAGAGTTTCTGCTGAGAGATCTGCTGTTAGTCTGATGGGCTTCCCTTTGTGGGTAACCCGACCTTTCTCTCTGGCTGCCCTTAAGATTTTTTCCTTCATTTCAACTTTGGTGAATCTGGCAATTATGTGTCTTGGAGTTGCTCTTCTCGAGGAGTATCTTTGTGGCGTTCTCTGTATTTCCTGGATTTGAATGTTGGCCTGCCCTACTAGGTTGGGGAAGTTCTCCTGGATGATATCCTGAAGAGTGTTTTCCAACTTGGTTCCATTTTCCCCCTCACTTTCAGGCACCCCAATCAGACGTAGATTTGGTCTTTTTACATAATCCCATACTTCTTGCAGGCTTTGTTCATTTCTTTTTCTTCTTTTTTCTTTTGGTTTCTCTTCTCGCTTCATTTCATTCATTTGATCCTCAATCGCTGATACTCTTTCTTCCAGTTGATCGAGTCGGTTACTGAAGCTTGTGCATTTGTCACATATTTCTCGTGTCATGGTTTTCATCTCTTTCATTTCGTTTAGTACCTTCTCTGCATTAATTACTCTAGCCATCAATTCTTCCACTTTTTTTTCAAGATTTTTAGTTTCTTTGCGCTGGGTACGTAATTCCTCCTTTAGCTCTGAGAAATTTGATGGACTGAAGCCTTCTTCTCTCATCTCGTCAAAGTCATTCTCCGTCCAGCTTTGATCCGTTGCTGGCGATGAGCTGCGCTCCTTTGCCGGGGGAGATGCGCTCTTATTTTTTGAATTTCCAGCTTTTCTGCCCTGCTTTTTCCCCATCTTTGTGGTTTTATCTGCCTCTGGTCTTTGATGATGGTGATGTACTGATGGGGTTTTGGTGTAGGTGTCCTTCCTGTTTGATAGTTTTCCTTCTAACAGTCAGGACCCTCAGCTGTAGGTCTGTTGGAGATTGCTTGAGGTCCACTCCAGACCCTGTTTGCCTGGGTATCAGCAGCAGAGGCTGCAGAAGATAGAATATTTCTGAACAGCGAGTGTACCTGTCTGATTCTTGCTTTGGAAGCTTCCTCTCAGGGGTGTACTCCTCCCTGTGAGGTGTGGTGTGTCAGACTGCCCCTAGTGGGGGATGTCTCCCAGTTAGGCTACTCAGGGGTCAGGGACCCGCTTGAGCTGGGAGTCTGTCCCTTCTCAGATCTCAACCTCCGTGTTGGGAGATCCACTGCTCTCTTCAAAGCTGTCAGACAGAGTCGTTTGCGTCTGTGCAGAGGTGTCTGTGTGTCTTAGTTTACTGTGCCCTGTCCCCAGAGGTGGAGTCTACAGAGACAGGCAGGTTTCCTTGAGCTGCTGTGAGCTCCACCCAGTTCGAGCTTCCCAGCAGCTTTGTTTACCTACTTAAGCCTCAGCAATGGCGGGCGCCCCTCCCCCAGCCTCGCTGCTGCCTTGCCGGTAGATCACAGACTGCTGCGCTAGCAACGAGGGAGGCTCCGTGGGTGTGGGACCCTCCCGGCCAGGTGTGGGATATGATCTCCTGGTGTGCCTGTTTCCTAAAGCGCAGTATTGGGGTGGGAGTTACCCGATTTTCCAGGTGTTGTGTGTCTCAGTTCCCCTGGCTAGGAAAACGGACTCCCTTCCCCCTTGCGCTTCCCAGGTGAGGCAATGCCTCGCCCTGCTTCAGCTCTCGCTGGTCGGGCTGCAGCAGCTGACCAGCTCCGATCGTCCGGCACTCCCCAGTGAGATGAACCCAGTACCTCAGTTGAAAATGCAGAAATCACCGGTCTTCTGTGTCGCTCGCGCTGGGAGTTGGAGACTGGAGCTGCTCCTATTCGGCCATCTTGCTCCGCCCCCCAAGATTGACAATTTCTATCTAAACTATTTTGCCTGGTTAGAACAGAATTTTCCTAGCTTTACACTTCTATTAGTTCATTGGGTTCATGGAGTTGCCTTATGAGATTAGCAATAAACACTTCCTAATATTTTAAAAGGTAGATTTTTCTGGCAATCCAAGAATGAGAACCAAAGGTAGATTAGATTTTTCTATGACCCCATGAAATGTTGGACAACACATAGAATCACACTGTGCATCTCAACTTGCTACACCACTTTCTAAATAAGAGGTATAGCTGTCATTTTATCATTTAATCTACTTTTAGTCTGTATTTCCTTACTCAATTTGCATATGTATTGACTTGAATATTTAGTTCCCCTGCAGATCATATTCAATATTAAGGGTTTCTCAGTTTTATGTCAGTCACAAGAAACCATTCTGCAGATTAAAAACATCAAGTGTGTATATATAAAATAGGTATTATCATAAGCAAGTGATGTGTTATTTGTAAAGATGGTTCTGGTTCCTCGCATTTGTTTCAACTTTTAGGTCTTAGTAGTGGGTTCTTCGTGTGTGCAGATGTACTATTAAGGTCATAAAGACATGCAGAAGAATGAGATGGGAAATTGTGCCTTCTTTATCCTCAATCTCATACTTTTTTCTCTCTTGGCAAACTTCGGTTCAAGATTCTTCAAATCTAGTTATCAGTATCACTTTTAAAGTTTCAAACTATCAATTTTCCAGCTCTTTCCCTAGAATTTCTGATTCAGTGAGTTTGGAATGAAGCTTGAAATTATGAAGACCAGAACTGTCTTAGATTTGCTCATCATGAGATTTTCAGTCATGGTATTCTCAGTCCTCGGCATAGTGGTTGTTGAATAAATGTTTGAAATAAACTAATGAATGAGAAATTGCTATATTTAGCTACTCATCAAGTGTTTTGCCTACCACTTTTCCAGTCATTTAAAAATCAAGTGAAATACAAAGAAAAAAAAGTTTGACATGACCAGTGTCTTGGCTTTGGGGTAGCTACCCACATTAAATGATTAAGCAACATCTAAAGGTTACATTCAGTTAATTATCAAAATACTGATTGAAAGTGCTAAATTTGTTCAGATAAAGAGAACATTTAAAAGGACAGAAAAGTTACACTCATTTATTAATATGTTATTATTGAATGTCTACTATTTGTGAGGCTAGTTCTGAGCAATCAGAGATGAATAAGACAAAGTCCCTGATCTTTAGAAATTCTTAAGCTAGTGTAAGATAAACATTTAAAGAAATCAATAATGCTATGACATCAAAAATATTTTATGGGAATTCAGAGAAGACAGTGATTCACAGTGTGTGGTGATGGTGGTGGTGCTCAAGGAAAGATTCATAAAGGAAGCAGAGCTAGAGATGAATCACGTTATTTTTAGAGGCACAAGGTCACTTGTACTTCAACATTGCTAGTCCTCAGATACTGGGTAAATTTACCCACAAACAAAAATTTTTCCCTGCTATGAAGCTAGGGTAAAGCTGCTGGATTCAGAAGGTGACTTAAGCATTATTATTCTTAGCTTTATCGATTTAGAAGTGTCAGAGGTAGGGGTCCAATATTCCAAAGTCCTATACATAAATAAGCTATCGCATCGTCTCTAAAGCGTTTTTGGAGTATAATTTTAATTCAATTGTAAACAGGGTCATTCCATTTTGAAAGGGATTTATAATGCTCAGGTTGTGTCTTAACATAATTCATTGCTAATTGAGAAAGGTAAGAGATTTAACTGGTCAGCGAATTATGTGACAATCAATAATTATGAGGTGAAGGAACGTATTCCAAGACTAGATTGTAATAATGGAATTTAATGGAATTAGGGGAAACTATATCTTTATACATAGGAAAGAGCTAATCCTGCCATTTTTAGTTGGTGCTATGGCACACATTTTCAGAATATTATTTTTAAAGCACTTAATTTATCATTCTAAAAATTCCACTACTAAAAACGCAGTCAGCCTAACTTCCCATGCAGGATGGCCTTCATACGACACAAGGAATAATACAAGTGTACCATGACAAGCGTCATGCTAGTTGGGGACTGGATTGAAGAGAGAAAGAGCATAGTGTCACCTCAGAAGTAGAAATACTTTCAAAATGGAGTTTATTATGAAAATATTAGTATTGTGTGTGTGTGTGTGCGGGATGCTCTATGGAACAGCGAGAATGCATTACTTTATTTGCAAATTTATCTTTTTTTTTTTTTTTTGAGACGGAGTCTCGCTCTGTTGCCCAGGCTGGAGTGCAGTGGCCGGATCTCAGCTCAGTGCAAGCTCCGCCTCCCGGAATTACGCCATTCTCCTGCCTCAGCCTCCCAAGTAGCTGGGACTACAGGCACCCGCCACCTCACCCGCCTAGTTTTTTGTAGTTTTTACTGGAGACGGGGTTTCACCGTGTTAGCCAGGATGGTCTCAATCTCCTGACCTTGTGATCTGCCCGTCTTGGCCTCCCAAAGTGCTGGGATTACAGACTTGAGCCACCGCGCCGGGCCAAATTTATCATTTTAATTATATCGATATAGTCTATTTTCCTCAAGACAGCTTGCCGAGTGTTGAATGAAAGCAGAATACTTACTTAGCATGTTTTATTCTTATTTTGTACTCTTGTTCTTCTTCTAATGTTCTTAGAACATTAGATAGCAGAAATAAATTAGAGTAAGATAGGAATGCTTGACATGGACACAGGTTATTAAGGGAGGCTGTTGAGTCATTATTTCTGAATATTTTAAAGAATAAGATTGGCTGATACATACAGAATGTGACAGAAGGTTAGACAGACTGCATAGGTCCAGTGACATAATGTCCGGAGGTGATGTTAAAGTAAGCTGACAGGGTTCACATTTTATTCTGTAGGTAAGTGGGGAGTGAATGAATGTTTCTGATGAGGGATGTGGTATGACTAAAGCTACGCTTTAATTGTATCATTTTATTAAGACAATACTATTAATAAATATCTCATTTTCTATGATTTATCAGATTATTATAATAAATGATTCCTTAAATAATATCTAAGAAACCATCACAATTAAATATTTCTGAAGTTCAATTACAATCATTTAAATATAACCTTATTGGCAGTAACGAAGAGTTGAAGTTTTGAAATAAGACGTTAGAAACGTCTAAGCTATAGAGACCTATTGGAAAATGTACTTGTAAGATAACCAAAACTATGCTATAGCCTATTTTTTCCCTATATTTTGACATTTTCACAGTTTTAGATTAGGATTTATTTTTCTTATACGAAGTCTCAAGTTATTTAAGAAGAATAATAGTCCTCCTACACTAAAGGGAAAAGAAGTTAAATGTGAATCACTTTGAGGCTGAAAGAAATGGTTGTATTATTCAGTAATGATGCTTTGTTCTTCCTTGTAGCATTTGTAATAAGCATATACTGATTTCCCCCCACAAATTTAGGCCATTTTTGCTACCATAAAATACAGCCTTACAGGGATAAGAATTGCAGAGGCCATAGCAGGGAAATGAAATTCACAAGTGGCCGTATAGTTCTGCTTCCTGCAGAACTACAACCCCAGAGTGCACATTAGGAGTCTGCTGATGTTAGGGTCATGTTTGTGCATACAAAGCACACTGGTGTGCTGTGAAATAATCTGAGAAATTACTTCCATCTGCACAGCCACTTTTAAAAAATCAATATTTGCTTAACTTTTAACAGGAAAGCTTGAGGAGAAAATTTGAAGCAGAAAATTAATAGTACTTTATTTTCAAGTTAAAACTAGAGGGGGGAAATGCTTTTCTTTAATTGTGGTATTTTGAGGCCCTATGGTCAAGAGAGAGAATAGCTCTAGATTCTCCCTAAAATAAAGGAATGATATTAAAAATCCTTTGGCTTAATCAGGTGGAATCATGGTATGAGAACGAACATAATCTGCAACAGCTGTTGTTACTTCAGCAAACATCTTCAGTGCCCTTAGTGTGTTGCCTTGGGATGGAAAGTTGCCATTAGAACCACTACTCTCAAGGTGAGGGAAGTGCCTAGTTCAATTGTTAGCACTAAGTAGGTCAGATATCCATCTGTACCTCTAAAGCCACAAAAAGAAAGGTGAAGAACTGGATAATCATGACTTGTTCAAACTTCATAGGCTTTTATCTATATAGGGAAAGGAAAATTGGCAGGCTAAGTGCTTTGCTTGTTGTATGATATAACTTTTAAAAATGGATGCATCTTGTCTCTTCTCAGAGAGAGAGGGAGAGAAACTGAGAATCTTAATATCAGTTTCTGATATAGGTGAATGGAGCACACAAGAAAGTGCATCCCTATATTTGGCAATAATACTTTGACCTTGGGAATTTCCAACATGGATAGGTGACTCATGATATAGCAAAATAAATGTATTCAGCAGTTCAGTTTCTTTAATAAATAAATTGATCAAGCATATATCGATTATTAAGGCATATCTGAATGTCAAATATTTTTATTTTTATTTTTTTTTAAATTTATTTATTATTATTATACTTTAAGTTCTAGGGTACATGTGCATAACGTGCAGGTTTGTTACATATGTATACTTGGGCCATGTTGCTGTGCTGCACCCATCAACTCGTCAGCACCCATCAACTCGTCATTTACATCAGGTATAACTCCCAATGCAATCCTTCCCCCCTCCCTCCTCCCCATGATAGGCCCCGATGTGTGATGTTCCCCTTCCCGAGTCCAAGTTATCTCATTGTTCAGTTCCCACCTATGAGTGAGAACATGCGGTGTTTGGTTTTCTGTTCTTGTGATAGTTTGCTGAGAATGATGGTTTCCAGCTGCATCCATGTCCCTACAAAGGACACAAACTCATCCTTTTTTATGGCTGCATAGTATTCCATGGTGTATATGTGCCACATTTTCTTAATCCAATCTGTCACTGATGGACATTTGGGTTGATTCCAAGTCTTTGCTATTGTGAATAGTGCCGCAATAAACATACGTGTGCATGTGTCTTTATAGCAGCATAATTTATAATCCTTTGGGTATATACCCGGTAATGGGATGGCTGGGTCATATGGTACATCTAGTTCTAGATCCTTGAGGAATCGCCATACTGTTTTCCATAATGGTTGAACTAGTTTACAATCCCACCAACAGTGTAAAAGTGTTCCTATTTCTCCACATCCTCTCCAGCACCTGTTGTTTCCTGACTTTTTAAGGATCGCCATTCTAACTGGTGTGAGATGGTATCTCATTGTGGTTTTGATTTGCATTTCTCTGATGGCCAGTGATGATGAACATTTTTTCATGTGTCTGTTGGCTGTATGAATGTCTTCTTTTGAGAAATGTCTGTTCATATCCTTTGCCCACTTTTTGATGGGGTTGTTTCTTTTTTCCTTGTAAATTTGTTTGAGTTCTTTGTAGGTTCTGGATATTAGCCCTTTGTCAGATGAGTAGATTGCAAAAATGTTCTCCCATTCTGTAGGTTGCCTGTTCACTCTGATGGTAGTTTCTTTTGCTGTGCAGAAGCTCTTTAGTTTAATTAGATCCCATTTGTCAATTTTGGCTTTTGCTGCCGTTGCTTTTGGTGTTTTAGACATGAAGTCTTTGCCCATGCCTATGTCCTGAATGGTACTACCTAGGTTTTCTCTAGGATTTTTATGGTATTAGGTCTAACATTTAAGTCTCTAATCCATCATGAATTAATATTTGTATAAGGAGTAAGGAAAGGATCCAGTTTCAGCTTTCTACTTATAGCTAGCCAATTTTCCCAGCACCATTTATTAAATAGGGAATCCTTTCCCCATTTCTTGTTTCTCTCAGGTTTGTCAAAGATGAGATGGCTGTAGATGTGTGGTATTATTTCTGAGGACTCTGTTCTGTTCCATTGGTCTATATCTCTGTTTTGGTACCAGTACCATGCTGTTTTGGTTACTGTAGCCTTGTAGTATAGTTTGAAGTCAGGTAGCGTGATGCCTCCAGCTTTGTTCTTTTGACTTAGGATTGTCTTGGAGATGCGGGCTCTTTTTTGGTTCCATATGAACTTTAAAGCAGTTTTTTCCAATTCTGTGAAGAAACTCATTGGTAGCTTGATGGGAATGGCATTGAATCTATAAATTACCTTGGGCAGTATGGCCATTTTCATGATATTGACTCTTCCTATCCATGAGCATGGTATGTTCTTCCATTTGTTTGTGTCCTCTTTGATTTCACTGAGCAGTGGTTTGTAGTTCTCCTTGAAGAGGTCCTTTACATCCCTTGTAAGTTGGATTCCTAGGTATTTGATTCTCTTTGAAGCAATTGTGAATGGGAGTTCATTCATGATTTGGCTCTCTGTTTGTCTGTTACTGGTGTATAAGAATGCTTGTGATTTTTGCACATTAATTTTGTATCCTGAGACTTTGCTGAAGTTGCTTATCAGCTTAAGGAGATTTTGGGCTGAGACAATGGGGTTTTCTAAATATACAATCATGTCATCTGCAAAGAGGGACAATTTGACTTCTTCTTTTCCTAACTGAATACCCTTGATTTCTTTCTCTTGCCTAATTGCCCTAGCCACAACTTCCAACACTATGTTGAATAGGAGTGGTGAGAGAGGGCATTCCTGTCTTGTGCAAGTTTTCAAAGGGAATTTTTCCATTTTTTGCCCATTCAGTATGATATTGGCTGTGGGTTTGTCACAAATAGCTCTTATTATTTTGAGGTATGTTCCATCAATACCGAATTTATTGAGCGTTTTTAGCATGAAGGGCTGTTGAATTTTGTCAAAAGCCTTTTCCGCATCTATTGAGATAATCATGTGGTTCTTGTCTTTGGTTCTGTTTATATGCTGGATAATGTTTATTGATTTGCGAATGTTGAACCAGCCTTGCATCCCAGGGATGAAGCCCACTTGATCATGGTGGATAAGCTTTTTGATGTGTTGCTGAATCCGGTTTGCCAGTATTTTATTAAGGATTTTTGCATCGATGTTCATCAGGGATATTGGTCTAAAATTCTCTTTTTTTGTTGTGTCTCTGACAGGCTTTGATATCAGGATGATGTTGGCCTCATAAAATGAGTTAGGGAGGATTCCCTCTTTTTCTATTGATTGGAATAGTTTCAGAAGGAATGGTACCAACTCTTCCTTGTACCTCTGGTAGAATTCAGCTGTGAATCCATCTGGTCCTGGACTTTTTTTGGTTGGTAGGCTATTAATTATTGCCTCAATTTCAGAGCCTGCTATTGGTCTATTCAGGGATTCAACTTCTTCCTGGTGTAGTCTTGGAAGAGTGTAACTGTCCAGGAAATTAACCATTTCTTATAGATTTTCCAGTTTATTTGCGTAGAGGTGTTTATAGTATTCTCTGATGGTAGTTTGTATTTCTGTGGGGTCGGTGGTGATATCCCCTTTATCATTTTTAATTGCGTCGATTTGATTCTTCTCTCTTTTCTTCTTTATTAGTCTTGCTAGTGGTCTGTCAATTTTGTTGATCTTTTCAAAAAACCAACTCCTGGATTCATTGATTTTTTGGAGGGTTTTTTGTGTCTCTATCTCCTTCAGTTCTGCTCTGATCTTAGTTATTTCTTGTCTTCTGCTAGCTTTTGAATGTGTTCGCTCTTGCTTCTCTAGTTCTTTTAATTGCGATGTTAGAGTGTCAATTTTACATCTTTCCTGCTTTCTCTTGTGGGCATTTAGTGCTATAAATTTCCCTCTGCACACTGCTTTAAATGTGTCCCAGAGATTCTGGTATGTTGTATCTTTGTTCTCATTGGTTTCAAAGAACATCTTTATTTCTGCCTTCATTTCGTGATGTACCCAGTAGTCATTCGGGAGTAGGTTGTTCAGTTTCCATGTAGTTGAGCGGTTTTGATTGAGTTTCTTAGTCCTGAGTTCTAGTTTGATTGCACTGTGGTCTGAGAGACAGTTTGTTATAATTTCTGTTCTTGTACATTTGCTGAGGAGTGCTTTACTTCCAATTACGTGGTCAATTTTGGAGTAAGTACGATGTGGTGCTGAGAAGAATGTATATTCTGTTGATTTGGGGTGGAGAGTTCTATAGATGTCTATTAGGTCTGCTTGCTGCAGAGATGAGTTCAATTCCTGGATATCCTTGTTAACTTTCTGTCTCGTTGATCTGTCTAATGTTGACAGTGGAGTGTTGAAGTCTCCCATTATTATTGTATGGGAGTCTAAGTCTCTTTGTAAGTCTCTAAGGACTTGCTTTATGAATCTGGGTGCTCCTGTATTGGGTGCATATATATTTAGGATAGTTAGCTCTTCCTGTTGAATTGATCCCTTTACCATTATGTAATGGCCTTCTTTGTCTCTTTTGATTTTTGATGGTTTAAAGTCTGTTTTATCAGAGACTAGTATTGCAACCCCTGCTTTTTTTTGTTCTCCATTTGCTTGGTAAATCTTCCTCCATCCCTTTATTTTGAGCCTATGTATGTCTCTGCGTGTGAGATGGGTCTCCTGAATACAGCAGACTGATGGGTCTTGACTCTTTATCCAGTTTGCCAGTCTATATCTTTTAATTGGAGCATTTAATCCATTTACATTTAAGGTTAAGATTCTTATGTGTGAACTTGATCCTGCCATTATGATATTAACTGGTTATTTTGCTCGTTAGTTGATGCAGTTTCTTCCTAGCCTCGATGGTCTTTACATTTTGGCATGTTTTTGCAATGGCTGGTACCGGTTGTTCCTTTCCATGTTTAGTGCTTCCTTCAGGGTCTCTTGTAAGGCAGGCCTAGTGGTGACAAAATCTCTAAGCATTTGCTTATCTGTAAAAGATTTTGTTTCTCCTTCACTTATGAAACTTAGTTTGGCTGGATATGAAATTCTGGGTTTAAAATTCTTTTCTTTAAGAATGTTGAATATTGGCCCCCACTCTCTTCTGGCTTGGAGAGTTTCTGCCGAGAGATCTGCTGTTAGTCTGATGGGCTTCCCTTTGTGGGTAACCCGACCTTTCTCTCTGGCTGCCCTTAAGATTTTTTCCTTCATTTCAACTTTGGTGAATCTGGCAATTATGTGTCTTGGAGTTGCTCTTCTCGAGGAGTATCTTTGTGGCATTCTCTGTATTTCCTGGATTTGAATGTTGGCCTGCCCTACTAGGTTGGGGAAGTTCTCCTGGATGATATCCTGAAGAGTGTTTTCCAACTTGGTTCCATCTTCCCCCTCACTTTCAGGCACCCCAATCAGATGTAGATTTGGTCTTTTTACATAATCCCATACTTCTTGCAGGCTTTGTTCATTTCTTTTTCTTCTTTTTTCTTTTGGTTTCTCTTCTCGCTTCATTTCATTCATTTGATCCTCAATCGCTGATACTCTTTCTTCCAGTTGATCGAGTCGGTTACTGAAGCTTGTGCCTTTGTCACGTATTTCTCGTGTCATGGTTTTCATCTCTTTCATTTCGTTTATGACCTTCTCTGCATTAATTACTCTAGCCATCAATTCTTCCACTTTTTTTTCAAGATTTTTAGTTTCTTTGCGCTGGGTATGTAATTCCTCCTTTAGCTCTGAGAAATTTGATGGACTGAAGGCTTCTTCTCTCATCTCTTCAAAGTCATTCTCCGTCCAGCTTTGATCCGTTGCTGGCGATGAGCTGCGCTCCTTTGCCGGGGGAGATGCGCTCTTATTTTTTGAATTTCCAGCTTTTCTGCCCTGCTTTTTCCCCATCTTTGTGGTTTTATCTGCCTCTGGTCTTTGATGATGGTGATGTACTGATGGGGTTTTGGTGTAGGTGTCCTTCCTGTTTGATAGTTTTCCTTCTAACAGTCAGGACCCTCAGCTGTAGGTCTGTTGGAGATTGCTTGAGGTCCACTCCAGACCCTGTTTGCCTGGGTATCAGCAGCAGAGGCTGCAGAAGATAGAATATTTCTGAACAGCGAGTGTACCTGTCTGATTCTTGCTTTGGAAGCTTCCTCTCAGGGGTGTACTCCACCCTGTGAGGTGTGGGGTGTCAGACTGCCCCTAGTGGGGGATGTCTCCCAGTTAGGCTACTCAGGGGTCAGGGACCCACTTGAGCAGGGAGTCTGTCCCTTCTCAGATCTCAGCCTCCGTTTTTGGAGATCCACTGCTCTCTTCAAAGCTGTCAGACAGAGTCGTTTGCGTCTGCAGAGGTTTCTGCTATTTTTGTTATTTTTACTGTGCCCTGTCCCCAGAGGTGGAGTCTACAGAGACAGGCAGGTTTCCTTGAGCTGCTGTGAGCTCCACCCAGTTCGAGCTTCCCAGCAGCTTTGTTTACCTACTTAAGCCTCAGCAGTGGCGGGCGCCCCTCCCCCAACCTCGTTGCTGCCTTGCCTCGATATCGCAGACTGCTGTGCTAGCAATGAGGGAGGCTCCGTGGGCGTGGGACCCTCCCGGCCAGGTGTGGGATATGATCTCCTGGTGTGCCTGTTTGCTTAAAGCGCCGTATTGGGGTGGGAGTTACCCGATTTTCCAGGTGTTGTGTGTCTCAGTTCCCCTGGCTAGGAAAAGGGATTCCCTTCCCCCTTGTGCTTCCCAGGTGAGGCGATGCCTCGCCCTGCTTCAGCTCTCGCTGGTCGGGCTGCAGCAGCTGACCAGCACTGATCGTCCGGCACTCCCCAGTGAGATGAACCCAGTACCTCAGTTGAAAATGCAGAAATCACCGGTCTTCTGTGTCGCTCGTGCTGGGAGTTGGAGACTGGAGCTGTTCCTATTCGGCCATCTTGCTCCGCCCCCCCAATGTCAAATATTTTTAATGTGATACAAGTAGTTTGAAAGTGCTTTCATCACACAGTTAATCAATTGATTATTTCCTCATATAACAAAAATAGTTCTACGCATATTAGCATTCAGTAATAGGTGCAAGGAAATGAAAGTAAATATGTAGAGAAATTATTTTAACTGCAAACTAACTACATGTTCTGAACTACAGAGAAATACAACAAATCCACTGTTTCTCTATAATAATATTAAAAAACACAGAAAAAAAAAGGCAAAATCAATAGTTAAAAGGAAATTCACCAAATTGGAAAATCAGAAAGAGAAAGTGAAGTATCCTGAAAGTTGGCTGGAAGTGATGTAGGATACTTGGTCAGTAACAACATACTTACCAGAAAGACAGTGGACTTCCTGAAAAAGGATGATTTCAACTTACAGAACAACCTTGTTTTAAGAGTGCAACTGAGTTCAACAAAGATTGTTATTGATGAAAACATTAGGCACATATTGCCTTTGACTGATGGTATTGTCCTGTACTTTGCTTTTAGTTTTAAAATGTAAAGTCATTTGTTTACTCTTTGCCAGAAAATTGTCATGATTAAGAAAATAAACTGGAGCAGACTCCTTGGATTCCAATTCTTGTTTTGTTCCTTAGAATCTAGTACCTTTAGTCAAGTTTTACTTTTCCCATGCTTTGTTGTCTTCATTAGTATGATAGAGAAAATAGCACCTGCTTCATTGGTATGATGAGTAAATGAGATAAATGTGAAGCACATGGGACAGTGCTTAGAACATAGTTGTCCAGAAAGGTTTAACAATTATTATTCATAAACCCAATGTTGTAAAAGTGAGTTGTATGAATCAAGTTGTAAAGTTCTTATTCTGGGACTTAGGAAAAACATACATAATCTATCTAAGATCTTATTTTCTTCATCCCTTAAAGGTAGATTGATTACAGCTGTGTTGTCCAATATGACAGTCATAGCAAAATGTGGCTACTGAACACTTGCAATGTGGCTGTTTTAAGTATGATATACTGCAAGTATAAAATGCAAACCTGATTTTGAGGACTTACTACCCTCAACAAAATAACATAAAGTACCTCCTTAATATTTTTATATTTGTTGCATGTTGAAATGATAGTGTTTTAGCTATTTTAATTAAATAAAATGGATTATGAAAATTAATTTTATCTTTAGCCTTTTTACTTGTATTAATACGGCTGCCAGGAAATTCAAAATTAGATATGTGGTTAATATCATATGTGGTTTATATTATATCTCTATCCAACAGCACTAGTTTAGAGAATCCCAAAGTCTTTCTCCAATGTACTAGAACTCTATGATTCTACTTTGAAATTAAGAGTATTAGTTACATATTTTTCGAAATATGGCAGAAAAATCAAGAGGGCTAAATGTAAGTGTTCTTAACAATCACTCCTATCTCAGGTTTTCTGTTGGAAATTTTAGGACATTCAGAGTTTGTGAAATCACCAGCCCATTTTTTTTTTAAATTTTATTATTATTATTTTTTATTATACTTTCAGTTCTAGGGTACATGTGCACAAAGTGCAGGTTTGTTACATATGTATACATGTGCCATGTTGGTATGCTACACGCGTTAACTCGTCATTTACATTAGGTATATCCCCTAATGCCATCCCTCCCTGCTACCCCCTCCCCACAATAAGACCTAGTGTGTGATGTTCCCCTTCCTGTGTCCAAGTGATCTCACTGTTCAATTCCCATCTATGAGTGAGAACATGCAGTGTTTGGTTTTCTGTTCTTGTGATAGTTTGCTGAGAATGATGGTTTCCAGCTGCATCCATGTCCCTACAAAGGACATGAACTCATCCTTTTTTATGGCTGCATAGTATTCCATGGTGTATATGTGCCACATTTTCTTAATCCAGTCTGTCACTGATGGACATTTGGGTTGATTCCAAGTCTTTGCTATTGTGAATAGTGCCACAATAACCATACATGTTCATGTGTCTTTATAGCAGCATGACTTATAATCCTTTGGGTATATACCCAGTAATAGGATGGCTGGGTCAAGAGTCAACTGGTATTTCTAGTTCTAGATCCTTGAGGAATCGCCACACTGTTTTCGACAATGGTTGAACTAGTTTACAGTCCCACCAACAGTGTAAAAGTGTTCCTATTTCTCCACATCCTCTCCAGCACCTGTTGTTTCCTGATTTTTTAATGATTGGCATTCTAACTGGTGTGAGATGGTATCTCATTGTGGTTTTGATTTGCATTTCCCTGATGGCAAGGGATGATGAGCATTTTTTCATGAGTCTGTTGGCTGTATGAATGTCTTCTTTTGAGAAGTGTCTGTTCATGTCCTTTGCCCACTTTTTGGTGGAGTTCTTTGTTTTTTTCTTGTAAATTTGATTGAGTCCTTTATAGGTTCTGGATATTAACCCTTTGTCAGATGAGTAGATTGCAAAAATGTTCTCCCATTCTGTAGGTTGCCTGTTCACTCTGATGGTAGTTTCTTTTGCTGTGCAGAAGCTCTTTAGTTTAATTAGATCCCATTTGTCAATTTCAGCTTTTGTTGTCTTTGCTTTTGGTGTTTTAGACATGAAGTCCTTGCTCATGCCTATGTCCTGAATGGTATTACCTAGGTTTTCTTCTTGGGTTTTTATGGTTTTAGGTCTACCATTTAAGTCTCTAATCCATCTTGACTTAAATTTTGTATAAGGAGGAAGGAAAGGATACAGTTTCAGCTTTCTACTTATGGCTAGCCAATTTTCCCAGCACCATTTATTAAATAGGGAATCCTTTCCCCATTTCTTGTTTGTTTCAGGTTTGTCAAAGATCAGATGGCTGTAGATGTGTGGTATTATTTCTGAGGGCTCTGTTCTGTTCCATTGGTTTATATCTCTGTTTTGGTACTAGTACCATGCTGTTTTGATTACTGGAGCCTTGTAGTATAGTTTGAAGTCAGGTAGTGTGATGCCTCCAGTTTTGTTCTTTTGGCTTAGGATTGTCTTGGCACTGTGGGGTCTTTTTGGTTCCATATGAACTTTAAAGCAGTTTTTTCCAATTCTGTGAAGAAACTCATTGGTAGCTTAATGCAGATGGCATGGAATCTATAAATTACCTTGGGCAGTATGGCCATTTTCACAATATTGATTCTTCCTATCCATGAGCATTCTAGGTTCTTCCATTTGTTTGTGTCCTCTTTTATTTTACTGAGCAGTGGTTTGTAGTTCTCCTTGAAGAGGTCCTTTGCATCTCTTGTAAGTTGGATTCCTGGGTAGGTGTTTTATTCTCTTTGAAGCTATTGTGAATGGGAGTTCATTCATGATTTGGCTCTCTGTTTGTCTGTTACTGGTGTACAAGAGTGCACTTGATTTTTGCACTTTCATTTTGTATCCTGAGACTTCGCTGAAGTTGCTTATCAGCTTAAGGAGATTTTGGGCTGAGACAATGGGGTTTTCTAAATACACAATCATGTCATCTGCAAAGAGGGACAATTTGACTTCTTCTTTTCCTAATTGAATACCCTTGATTTCTTTCTCTTGTGTGATTGCCCTAGCCAGAACTTCCAACACTATGTTGAATAGGAGTGGTGAGAGAGGGCATCCCTGTCTTGTGCCAGTTTTCAGAAAATGCTTCCAGTGTTTGCCCATTCAGTATGATATTGGCTGTGAGTCTGTCATAAATAGCTCTTATTATTTTGAGATACATTCCATCAATACGGAATTTATTGAGAGTTTTTAGCATGAAGGGCTGTTGAATTTTGTCAAAGGCCTTTTCTGCATCTATTGAGATAATCATGTGGTTTTTGTCTTTGATTCTGTTTATATGCTGGATTACGTTTATGGATCTGGGTATGTTGAACCAGCCTTGCACCCCAAGGATGAAGCCCACTTGGTCATGCTGGATAAGCTTTTTGATGTGCTGCTGGATTCGGTTTGCCAGTATTTTATTGAGGATTTTTGCATCGATGTTCTTCAGGGATATTTGTCTAAAATTCCCTTTTTTTGTTGTATCTCTGTCAGGCTTTGGTATCAGGATGATGTTGGCCTCATAAAATGAGTTAGGGAGGATTCCCTCTTTTTCTATTGATTGGAATAGTTTCAGAAGGAATGGTACCAACTCCTCCTTGTACCTCTGGTAGAATTTGGCTGTGAATACGTCTGGTCCTGGACTTTTTTTGGTTGGTAGGCTATTAATTATTGCCTCAATTTCAGAGTCTGCTATTGGTCTATTCAGGGATTCAACTTCTTCCTGGTTTAGTCCTAGGAGAGTATAAGTGTCCAGGAAATTATCCATTTCTTCTAGGTTTTCTAGTTTATTTGCGTAGAGGTGTTTATAGTATTCTCTGATGGTAGTTTGTATTTCTGTGGGGTGGTGGTGATATCCCCTTTATCATTTTTTATTGTGTCTATTTGATTCTTCTCTCTTTTCTTCTTTATTAGTCTTGCTAGCGGTCTATCAATTTTGTTGATCTTTTCAAAACCCAGCTCCTGGATTCACTGATTTTTTGGAGGGTTTTTTGTGTCTTTATCTCCTTCAGTTCTGATCCTATTTCTTGCCTTCTGCTAGCTTTTGAATGTGTTTGCTCTTGCTTCTCTAGTTCTTTTAATTGTGATGTTAGGGTGTCAATTTTAGATCTTTCCTGCTTTCTCTTGTGGGCATTTAGTGCTACAAATTTCCCTTTACACATTTCCCTCAACACACTGCTTTAACTGTGTCCCAGAGATTCTGGTATGTTGTTTCTTTGTTCTCACTGGTTTCAAATAACATCTTTATTTCAGGCTTCATTTTATTATGTACCCAGTAGTCACTTGGGAGCAGTTTGTTCAGTTTCCATGTAGTTGAGCGGTTTTGATTGAGTTTCTTAGTCTTGAGTTCTAGTATGATTGCACTGTGGTCTGAGAGACAGTTTGTTATAATTTTTGTTCCTGTACATTGCTGAAGAGTGCTTTACTTCCAACCATGTGGTCAATTTTGGAGTAAGTACGATGTGGTGCTGAGAAGAATGTATATTCTGTTGATTTGGGGTGGAGAGTTCTATAGATGTCTATTAGGTCTGCTTGCTGCAGAGATGAGTTCAATTCCTGGATATCCTTGTTAACTTTCTGTCTCGTTGATCTGTCTAATGTTGATAGTGGGGTGTTAAAGTCTCCCATTATTATTGGATGGAAGTCTAAGTCTCTTTGTAAGTCTCTAAGGACTTGATTTATGAATATGGGTGCTCCTGTGTTGGGTGCATATATATTTAGGATAGTTAGTACTTCCTTATGAATTGATCCCTTTACCATTATATAATGGCCTTATTTGTCTCTTTTGATCTTTGTTGGTTTAAAGTCTGTTTTATCAGAGATTAGGATTGCAACCCCTGCCTTTTTTTGTTTCCATTTGCTTGGTAGATCTTCCTCCATCCCTTTATTTTGAGCCTATGTGTGTCTCTGCATGTGAGATGGGTCTCCTGAATACAGGAAACTCATGGGTCTTGACTCTTTATCCAATTTGCCAGTCTCTGTCTTTTAATTATACCAGGTCTGTACAATTACCTGCTGTAGGTCTGTTGGGGTTTGCTTGAGGTTCACTCCAGACCCTGTTTGCCTGGGTATCAGCAGCAGAGGCTGCAGAAGATAGAATATTGCTGCACAGCGAGTGTTGCTGTCTGATTCTTGCTCTGGAAACTTCATCTCAGAGGTGAACCCCACCATGTAAGGTGTGAGGTGTCAGTCTGCCTCTAGTGGGAGATGTCTCCCAGTTAAGCTACTCAGGGGTCAGGGACCCACTTGAGCAGGCAGTCTGTCCATTCTCAAATCTCAACCTCCGTGCTGGGAGATCCACTGCTCTCTTCAAAGGTATCAGACAGGGGCATTTACCTCTGCCAAGGTTTCTGCTGATTTTTGTTTAACTATGCCCTCTCCCCAGAGGAGGAGTCTACAGAGGCAGGCCGGCCTCCTTGAGCTGTGGTGTTCTCCACCCAATTCGAGCTTCCCAGTGGCTTTGTTTACCCACTTATGTCTCAGCAATGGTGGGCGCCCCTCCCCCAGCCTCGCTGCCGCCTTGCAGTTAGATCTCAGACTGCTGTGCTAGCAATGAGGGAGGCTCCGTGGGCGTGGGTCCCTCTAGGCCAGTTGTGGGATATAATCTCCTGGTGTGCCATTTGCTAATGCCATTGGTAAAGCGCAGTATTGGGTGGGAGTTACCCTATTTTCCAGGTTTTGTGAGTCTCAGCTTCCCTTGGCTAGGAAAAGGGATTCCCTTCCCCCTTGTGCTTCACAGGTGCGGCGATGCCTCACCCTGCTTCAACTCTTGCTGTTCAGGCTGCACCAGCGGACCAGCACCAATTGTCCAGCACTCCCCAGTGAGATGAACCTGGTACCTCAGTTGAAAATGCAGAAATCACCTGTCTTCTGTGTCACTCACGCTGGGAGCTGGAGGCTGGAACTGTTCCTATTCGGCCATCTTGTGCGCGCCCCCCACCAGTCCATTCTTAAGGTTAGAAGTGTCAAGTTTCAATTTCCAAAATCTCCCACTTTTTTTCACATCTGTAAGATACGCATTTGTAAAAATCTTTCAAAGAGTCAATCAGCCACATTTCTTTTGATAGAAGAGTACCATCATACAATGTTTTCCTTAAGAAAAAAGTTTGTTGCTTATGTGTAAGTAAATTTCATTAGAAATATTCAGCATATAGGAAAGTCCTGCTTAGTAAAGACACCTTGATCTTTTATAGCTTCCTGAAGACCAAGAGAGCACTTGTTTCCTGAAGCTGTAATAATCCAACTCTGGAGTGAAACTTCCATTGACTAGAGAATTAAGGTCTTAACAGGATGGATATCAAGAGGAGGCTGATAATATTAGTGCATGCTACTTTTAAATGCCCCTTTTCTCTTTCTACCTGGCAAATACCTTGATAGCTCCCAACATCCAGTTTTAGCATTCATCCAACAGTTATTTATTGAGAAACTGCATCATATCATGAACTGAGAATTATTGTTTCTCTCTTTATCTGCTCTATCTCAACATCTAAGCCATTAGCCAGTCCTGTCAATTCTAAAACGTTTTCTAAAACCTACCCCAAGTCTACGTTCTTCCTTGTATTCTAACTTCTACTAACCTAGACCCAATCACTATCATTTCATACCTGCAATTAAATTCTTTACACTGCTTCCAATATTACCTTTCTACATTCTCCACAAAGAAACAGTGGTAAAGTCACTTAAAAATGAAAATTAAATCATTTGCTCCCTTGCCTAAAACTACTCATCTACTTTCAAATAAAATTTCAGCTCCTAATCTTGATCTGACTTTCTATGATCTGGCCTGTATTTCCTTCCTTGTGCTCACTACATGATACTTCCCTTGTCATTCAAGTTTTAGCTCAAACTTCAGAAACCTTTCTTGGCCACATTAGGTAGAGTTGTTTCTCAGTCACCATCACAAAATGCTGTTATAATTCAATTACAGAAATTATCACAAGCTATCAATCAGCCACATTTCTTTTGGTAGAAGAGTCCATCAATACCATCATACTATGTTCCCCTTAAGGAAAAATTTTGTTGCTTATGTGGCAGTAAATTTCCTTAAGAAAATTCAGTAGGCCGGGCACGGTGGCTCAAGTCTGTAATCCCAGCACTTTGGGAAGCCGAGACGGGCGGATCACAAGGTCAGGAGATCGAGACCATCCTGGCTAACACGGTGAAACCCTGTCTCTACTAAAAAATACAAAAAACTAGCCGGGTGAGGTGGCGGGCACCTGTAGTCCCAGCTACTCCAGAGGCTGAGGCAGGAGAATGGCTAAACTCGGGAGGCGGAGTTTGCAGTGAGCTGAGATCCGGCCACTGCACTCCAGGCCAGGCGACAGAGGGAGACTCCATCTCAAAAAAAAAAAAAGAAAAAGAAAAAAAAGAAAATTCAGTAGATTGGAAGGTTCTAATTAGCAAAGACACTGACTTGTAACCTTGATGTCTCATCTCCTCAAGCTGATTTTAAAAGATTTTACAATATGAACCAAATGCATATATTAGAAAATACATAAAATATATTTTTCCTCTCTCTAGTTTAACTAGAATTAAAATGCCTGGAACTAAAAATTTGGCATATTTTTTTCAAAGTCATAAGTCAGTGCCTAGAGCAATGCCTGACATGTAAGTAGGAATTCAATAAAAGCTGTTGACTGAATATTGAATGCTACTTCAGTCTTTTGTCTTTTCAGTTGTCTTAGTCCCTTCCATCTCCACTTCTATAGAAAAGGTTCTTTCTTTTTTATCTAGAATTTTTCAGTAGTTCTGTCTTTATTGTATGCCCTTCAAATTCAACCTTGGCATTATTGCCAAACTCTTATTCTAAAAAGCAATGTTTTTAAGTCACTACCGCCTTTAACATATACCAATAATTCATCAGTGGATACAGGAAAAGTTAAACTTGCCTACATAGCACAGAATAACTATGAATATACTATGACTCTCCCCAAATTCCTTTTCTTCCTTGTCAACTTGCCAAATTTGCTATCTTTACTGACATTTGAGATTCAGTTTCATATGGTAATTATGCTATCAAAACTTTTCTAATGTCTGCTATAGATTTTGGCTCAATCTCTCTTTAGTGACATGAAGCATTATGGATACCTCCATCACATAGTGTACATATTGTGGTTCTATTGTGCTTATTTCATATATAGTTTTATCTCATTCCTCAAATTATATTCTGGATATTTTCTATAGTTTTATTTCACTTGCTAGAATATTGTCTTAAGATTAGAGGGCATATTTTCTATTTCTTTTTGTAGACAAGTGTCTTTTAGTTTAGTATGTTTAGATTATATTTTAACATTAGATGAACATGGCCTGAATTTGCCTTCCTAGTTCCAACCTAGTGACATACTCTATGATCTGTAACCATCTTATTTTCTTCATTGGAAAGATGGAAGTGCTGTCTTATGATAATGTTGAGAGAATTACATGAGTCAACAGACGTGAAGTATAGTACTTAAAATTAGATTTTGTTCCTGTGTTTGCTAATGATGAGTAACATGCATAATTAATTAAGCAAGAAGTCATTTTATTAACATACAATTTGATTGCGATATAGTTATATAAAAGTCCTGAAGTTAGTATTATACTTGTATTTTAATGGTGGATACTGACCAAGAGAGTCAAACCTTTTCTTGGCTGCAGCTTTTCTGGTTTTGGTCTCTCTGGTTTCTTTGGATCAACTGAAGCAATGACTTATCACAGCAGATCAAGACACTTAAAATTAGAAAAATATAACAAGGCAGGTGATAAAATATTTTTCTTAAATGTTTTGCTGAATATAGTTTATGCCAAAAGAGGAGCATTTGATCAACGTTAAGAAGCTGTATAGTCATAAATTATTTTAAAACGGAAATCAAGTATATTTTATAAATATTTTTAAGGTGAAGTCTATTCTGACCATTTCAATTTCTCAAATCAATTAATGCACTGCTTATTTTGGCAAATTTATGATTTTTATGATTTAAGTAACAGAATGGGTACATTATCTGAAATCTTATAGACTATGGAAGATTTTTTCGACTGGTCATTTAATCCACTTATTAAATTATGAATTTTCTTGGGTACTGTGTGCAATCAGGACTGGAAACTTTACTTATTTTTTTAAATGGATTTATTCTGAACTTGATAAAAAGTAAAATAAACTTGGAAATAAAAATAGCAAGCACCTTTATTTCAGAGTCCTATATGTATTATTCCTCCTAAATAAAAGAAAATTTATTCTCTAAACTAGTTACCCAGATTTCATTGCCATACTCATCCTACAGACTAAACTGAAATCACGCTCTGTACACATTTAATTTCATCATTTTTTATATAATATATCAACTGAAATAAAATGACCATAAACATAATTTTTCACTGAATACACACAGTGCACTCAAAAGCCTATCTACAAAGCCTAAGGTTGGATCAGCCCTTACTAACTTGAGGACTCTATAGACATACTTAGTGATGCTGAGAGCTTTCTGGCCTGTATTACCAAGAAATCTATTAATGAGAGTTTATTCTTTCTTAAAACAAAACACAAAAGCAAGTCTCCCTGTTATGTTTGGACAGCCCACCAGCAAGACTTCTCTCCTCAAGAAATAAAATTCCACTGCACATAAATTAACCACTGTGCCCAGAGCTAGAATGAAGATATGGTTTAATTTCTAAAACATCACCACTATTTGAGTGAATAGGCTCCTGTAAGGTACTAAAAGCATATGACGAGCATCACATACTAACAAAAAGAAAGATGAAATAGTAAGCATGGTGTAGCTCAGGCCTCTGAGACCATTCAAACCTACAATACGCCTATACTGGGGATCAGCTGCACCATCTGGATCTGTAATATGCATAGGCCAGTTACAGAGTATTTCAAAATAAGATCTGCTAATTTTAGAATCTTGTTCTAAAATAGCAATTTGTGAAGATATCCAGCTGGAGACGTCCAGTGAATTTCAACTTAAAAGAGCAGTTTGGCTAAGACATAAAGCAAGTTAACTCAAATTGTTTTCCAAATCTTTGTTTTATCAAATGGCCTTGATATTGGTTAAGAATTATATATAGTTTAGATGGACAATGTCATATCACTTTTAAAGATGGATTCTCTTCTGCACATGCCTGTTTTCCATTTGCACAAACACACTCAGATGGTTCTGTAGAATCATGGCAAACATAAAAAATGCTTTGGCAGTAATCTCTCATCAGTACTGAGTTTCTCCGTATACCTTTTATTGAAAAATGTTGCTCAGGGTCTTCTTGCTGCCTTGAATGAGCCAAGAAATTAGCTTATGACCTTTTCTGATAACTATGCTAGCTAAAAATGAATCTGACATATGGAAATGAAAGTCTTATTACTTCCTTAAAGCTCCTTGGTGTGCATCTTTATAATTTACTCAGTGAGAAAGACTG
Organism: Macaca mulatta; assembly: GCF_049350105.2. Lineage (NCBI taxonomy): Eukaryota > Metazoa > Chordata > Mammalia > Primates > Cercopithecidae > Macaca > Macaca mulatta. The sequence goes on from NC_133411.1 coordinate 46,558,805, forward strand.
AAATTGAAATTCTTAAAAGATTATTCTTTTAATTAATCTCAAGACTTGCCAACTCTGGTTTCTAGAGCCATTATCATTTTAGACAATTGTACTTAATGCCATAGTAAGTCAATGACTGTTATTCACACTTGATAAAGGCTTTGGAGAAATAATACAAATAATATAATAATATATGCAATATATTACATGTAAAAATAATAATAGTATATAAACATTTTAAACACACACAAAAAACTATATCTAGTTTGCTTACAGGGAAATTTTTAATCTTAAACTTTTTTAATTTGCAGAGAACACTTTCAAGTAGTATAGATATGAAGGCAAATGGTGCTAACTGACTGCTATCATTACATAAGTTGATAATTTTCACATTGGTTAATAACACATAATGACAGTGATAATCAGGGCCACAGATGGATACTTATCCACATCAGGAAACACAACTGAGTTTAATTTTACTCTATAGGGAGTAAATGCCAGGGAAACCCATTTCCCCAGGAGAATTGGGAGGTGGGTAAGTAACTTTTGTATGTGATTACTGAAAGGCATTTATTATCTGGCATGTCTGTGGTAATTGGTTTTTTATATTTAGTTGCTCTACAGACACAGAGAAATGTACTTTACATTTTTACTTTGAAACGAATACAGAATATTCATCTCAAAGTGAGCCATACAACAGAAATAATGTTGTGGAAACAAGACACACTAAAAGATTGTGAATAAAAATAATCTTTAATCCCCATATTTCTGTTGGAGTTTACTTGGTTTCTGAGAAAAGCATTTCTTTTCTTATTTCGCTGAGGAAGATAGCAAAAGAAAAAAATGTAGAGATTGTGTTTTATATAATGTAGCTTTTTGGAAGTCTGAGACACTTTTTTTAAAGAAGCTTTCAACATTTAAGACATTCAGCATAAAGGACACCTAAATTTACTTTCACAACATAAGCGCCTGCAAGTGAATATTAGCAATATTGTACATTAATGCTCAATTTGGTAGAAAGCAGCAGTGGTGACATATTTGAGGTGATTATTATTTATTCACTTCTCATATTAACTTTCCTACTTCATTGCAGCTCTGTTACCACATGAAACCTGTGGTCTGTCTAAACAAGACCCTTGAGATGTTCTGAGCATGTTACTTTCCATGATTTGGTTTGTGCTATTTCTTCTATAGGTGGCTTGCTTCTAGTTCCAACTGCTAATTTCAATCCCATCAATTCTTCAAATGTTTCACAAATCTAACTATTGGTTCTTTGTCTCTAGACTAAATTTTATGAAATGAAGCTGAGAGACAAAAAAAAAATTTAGAAGTCTAGCTTTCAAAAGAATTATTCATATCATTATTCCTCCTTCACTCAGAAAAAAAAAAAAAAAGCCACAGCAAGTATTAAAAGAAATAAAATCATAAGGTTACCAGGATGTAACCTAGTCTGTTCATAATAGAAAAAAGAAAACCTATAGCAGTCTCTTCACATGCTCACATATCTGCAAATGTTATCATATATCTTCAGAAAGCATATTTTAGAAGTCAGGAACAGATTCTTTTTTTTTTTTTTTTTAAATGAACGAGTTAACACCTTTCAGAAAAAAGGCTCAAGGCTTCATAAATTTGAGAGTTTATAATAAGACAAGGTTGTCCTGTTTCTTGTTGTTGTTAGTTTGTTAGTGTTTACTTTATCTCAAAAAACAAGTATTGTTTTTTTGTTTGTTTGTTTGTACCGTGGCATTTGATATACTTAACCACATTGGAGGCAGAGAAGTCACTTTAGCTTGTTCAATGTCTAGAGCTTTTCTTCTTTTATTAACCTTTTGAAATTAATCATGATGACTGATATCTTCACTGATGTTTTGAATTTTGTTTTACCCTGATTAAAGTTCTTGAAATGGCAATATGGTACTTTTAAGGAATTACACTAAGAATTCATGACCAGATTTTGCACGCTGGCATGGCTGATGTCTGCTAATGGGATGACAGATTGATGAGAGGTATTAATCAGTAGGTGGGCATAAACTGGTGGAGACAATAATGGAATGCACTAGTGCAATTGTGGTAGAAAAAAGGAATCACATAATACAAATATATACTCTAAAGAAGCAATTATTGTTTGAGGTTCTGATCAAAGCCTCCAGAAATAGCTTTCTATGCTTGGCTTTGTACCACACATCCCTCCTACCCTAGCCATAACTGGTGTGATTGAGCACTACTCCCTTCTCCAAACACAGGCTGACCTGTGGCTTCTTACAATAAATTTTTTAGTGGAAGTTTTCACTACCGATTCGTAACTATGAAGCAAATAAATCATTTACCTTTTGCACCTTTTGTGATTAAAAACAGTGAGACCAAGGCACAAGAGTGTCCTAGCAAAGAGATACAAAAAATCATAAAGCTTTGAAAATCATGAATGAGTAGAAATATGAAGCTGAGCGAAAGTAAGACAAGTTATTTAGAAGTGGCTAGAAGAGTATAAACCATAGAGAAAAGAGCCATTGTGTCTCCGTGAAAGCAGAGCATTAGTGCAAAGATCTGCTGAGGCACATTCTGTACTGATACATGGACTTTCATCCCTGGGAATTGTGGGAGAGAGGCCACTGCCATGATACTTTTACTTCCATAAATATTCTTATCCATTGACTTCATGTGCTCTGATCCCCTCTTCTCTGTCACCTTAAAGAATTGATGATAAGGCCAGGGGCAGTGGCTCACGCCTGTAATCCCAGCACTTTGGGATGCCAAGGTGGGTGGATCACGAGGTCAGGAGATCGAGACCATCTTGACCAACATGGTGAATCCCTGTCTCTACTAAAAAACAAAAATTAGCTGGGCATGGTGGCGCGTGCCTGTAGTCCCAGCTACGGGAGGCTGAGACAGGGGAACTGCTTGAACCTGGGAGGCAGAGGTTGCAGTGAGCCGAGATCACACCACTGCACTCCAGCCTGGTGATGGAGCAAGACTCCATTTCAAATAATAATAACAATAATAATAATAATTAATAAATAAAAAATAATTGGTGATAAGAACAAAATTTAGTTTAATCTAACAGTGTTAAACTTCTGCACTGGATCTGTGATAAAGTACCATTCTATCAGTCTGTATACTTATTTAATGAACAGCTATTTACTCACTCATTCAATTATAACCACTGAATCACTAAATAATAAGGAATATACTGAATGGCATAAGCAGATACACGTTAAAGGTTTCAGTTTTTGTACTTAAGGTATAGAACACAGACAAGGAAATAGATATATACTGTAGGAAAGTGTCATATGTTGAAAGTTAACATAGACTGTTATGAGAATACATGCAATGGGACACAAGCCCATGTGAGGAGTGATGGAAGCATCTCTGGAGCAGACAACACTGAACTTATCCTAAAATGACACACAGTGGTCACTCAGTTGAAAAAGGGGAGTAAATGATTTCGAGAGACACTGCTGTAGAAAATCACAGAGAAGACAGCATGGCATGATTAATAAATGGCAAGGAATTTTGTTGATGGGGGAAAAAGATGCAAGAAAGTCTGAATGGCAAGAAATAAGACTTGATCGGCAATGAAGAGCTGTGGATGACAGTCGTGTATGTCATCCTCATGAGAAATCAAAGAGAAGGACGAGAAAGATTGGTTGGTATACAGGAACACTTTTTTCACATTGTGCATTAAGAAAAAGACTTTACTAACTTTAGCAACAAGTTAAAGCCAAAGATTTGCAGATCTTGTGAAAGATTATACCATCTTGCAAAAAGTATTAGACATTTGATTTAATCTAATGGAAATTTTATAAGTTGTTAGCTAAAAATATGTTTTAAAGAATGCAAAATTTATACTTATAAATATCTATAATATCTATAATAATGTATAGTAATACATTATATATTATATAATATATAATAATACATTATATAATAGAATATATGATGTTAATATTATATAATAATAAATACTAATATATAATAATAAGTATAATACTGATTAGAGCATTTTTCAACCATTCAAAGCATCTAGATCTGCAGTGTTTCACAGTAGTCCATCATTCCAGAAAAGGTCTATACTTGACTTCAGGGAATCCATCCGTCAATGTCTGCACAGTTTGTAGGTAAAGATGTGCATTATGGGGGTTCATTATAATATCATTGGTATTCATTGCCCTCAGCAAGGCTAACAACCAGACTGAGTTCAATATTCCATCTTCTCATTTTTCACACTCACCCCTTCAAATGTTCTAGAATCCACTTACACAAGAGGCAGCCTATTTGATTCTTCAGTGACACTGATGGCTAGGAAATCTTAGATTTGCTCTTTTCCTTTTAATTTGGGTGAAAATATTGACCTTATCCATGACCCAGTAGGGGTTCTTGAATCCTAACTTAAGAACCCCTGTGGCTGGGTGCAGTGACTCATGCTTCTAATCCCAGCACTTTGGGAGGCCAAGGCAGGTGGATCAACTGAGGTCAGGAGTTCAAGACCAGCCTGGCCAACATGTTGAAACCCCATCTGTATTAAAAATACAAAAAATTAGCTGGATGTAGTGGCAGATACTTGTAATCCCAGCTACTTGGGAGGCTGAGACAGGAAAATCACTTGAACCCTGGAGGCGGAGGTTGCAGCGAACTGAGATCATGCCATTGCACTCCAACCTGGGTAACAAGAGCGAGACTCCAAAGAAAGAGAGAAAGAGAGAAAGAGAGAAAGAGAGAAAGAAAGAAAGAAAAAAAGAAAGAAAGAAAGAAAAGAAAGAAAGAAAGAAAGAAAGAAAGAAAGAAAGAAAGAAAGAAAGAAAGAAGAAAGAAAGAAAGAAAACAGAACTTCTGCTTAATTTTTTATGTTATTGTTTTGATATCTTTGTATCTCAAGTGTGCAGAATTAGGTTATGTTCCCTTCAATCCTTGGCACATTATTATCATCAATTGGTGCAAGCGTCCTCCACTCTTTATTGTTTATTTTGATATGTTTCTCCTTTAGCCCTATTCCCATTTCTCCCACTTCCATATTCATTCTCAGTCTTAAGTTTTGATTGCCATTATAATTTTAGTATATATCGTATTACTTCATACAATACATGATATTTCATATAATACTATATTGATATACTTTGTATGCTATATGATATGATAGGTATTTTTTATAATAATGGAGGGCCCCCATTATGTACAAATCCCAGATTACTTAACTTTTATCCTAAAGATAAATATCAAGGTTGTCACTACTTCTTGCTACAGTGAGGTTACCTGTAGATCTGGGTGAGAGGTTTTCTCCTGGATGTGGGATTGCTGAGACAAAAAGTGTATGCACAGGGTGTGTGAACTAATTACTGATGCTTTTCTCTCCAGAATGGGTGCACCAGTTCATTCTCCTACCTGTTGTCAACTTTTAAGCTATGGTTGAGTGCATACTTTATTAAATTAAAGTACAATCATTAATTCTACCAAAATGCATAAGACATGACCTTTAACCTGAAGACCTTACAAATTATTCTATGCACGGAGACCTGAGGGAATGACTGTATAATATGTAGAGGACAAGATAGAAACATAGCAGCGGGTGAGCACATTATGACAGGAGGGGCAAATCTGACCCATTCTGTTTTTGTAAATAAAATTTTATTTTAACATAGTCACACCCATTCATTTGTTACTTGTGGCTGTTTCTGTAGTACAATGGTGTGAGTTGAGTAAGTTGCAGCAGAGAATGTTTGACCCACAAAGTGGAAAATATTTACCTTTTTCTTTTTGAATAAGTTTGATGACCCTGCATATGTGAGTACAAAATATACTCTATTAATCATACTCATATGCTAGAGTCCTCCACCCAGAAACTACTCCCAGAAAAATCATTTGCCAGTGATTTTCTTTAGTTCAAAACAGCAATGATAAACATTTATATATCACCCTATAGTTTACAATGTCATTTTTATGTTCCAGTTTCCTTAGGTAGATCATTCATGCCATTTTTATGCCAATTTATTTTTGTATGTATTATGAACCAAGCACATTGCTTGACACTACAGTGTCCATAGCCCACTGCTAGCAACCAGAGGGAAAAAAATCACATTCTATTAATCTCAATTCTTTTACATCTAAGTCAGTCTCCTCTTATTCTTTTCTCAGTACAAATGGAAAACTTCTTCTGAGTCCTGTAGAGAACACAAAATATTTGTTAAGCACTCCTCATTTTCTTAAGCATCAAAGCTTTAAGATACCTAGAATTTAATATTAGGCCAATAATCTCTCACCTACAGTCTGAAATTCAAAAAGCACTGAAAGAAATGCTTTTGCTTACTCAGTGAAGAGCAAAAAACTTAAGCTGACCTGAACTGATGTGAGGCTATTCATAGACTTTGTTTATCCCATCTGTTGTAAATGTCCGTATATTCCCCTTCATATATATACTTGATTGTAGTGTACTACCTATGACCCATTAGGGATACAACATTAGTTAAAGCAAATGCACATTATATCTCTTTTTGAAGTCTGAAATATTCTGAATTCTAAAACAAAATCCAGTTCCAAACTTTTTGAACATTGAGATGTGACTTGTTGATGCAGGAAAGGGAGCTAAAGTAGAAATTACACTTTTGAGCTGTGCAGGGCAGGAGGCAGCACGGTGCCCTCTCTTCCTCCACACTGACCACTCTCCCATGCTTTACCCAACACATACCCCTACAAACACACATCCATACACACCAAAGGGAAATCTTGACAAATAAATGGTAAATGTAAGATTTACAGTGAGTAATTGTTAGAATTGATCACTGGTTTGAGGATGATGAGATCAAATTCTGAAATCCACTAGAACTTTCCTAATGTTTCTTAATAAGAATGAAAAAAAATTGCTCACTATATGCTAGGTACTATGCCATATCCCAAGCAGTTGAAAATGTGTGTCTCCAGCTGGAATTCCTTCACAGTGTTTGAGACTAGGACGAGTTATCTAAACGTATACTGGACTACATACTATATAAAAGAAAGATCACCTGATTGAGAGTCAGGAAAACTTAAATAAGCTGTGATTTGCCACTGACTAGCTATGTGATTTAGCAGTCCCTATATCCTCCTTATGTCTTGATTTTAGTTGTCAAATTCATTCTATTCACTCATCCCCCCAAAAATGTATTGAGTACAATAATCTGTCTCATAATGATAGATTTGTGCTGTATAAAGTCCAAAGCTTTTTCTAGCTCCAACATTCTCATGTTGAAAGAATTGCTTGGTGAACCATGATATAACTACCACCTAGAATTTTTTTTTTTTTTTTAGATGAAGTCTCTCTCTGCTGCCCAGGCTGGAGTGCAGTGGTGCAATCTCAGCTCACTGCAGCCTCCCTTTCCCAGGTTCAAGTGATTCTCCTGCCTTAGCCTCCTGAGTAGCTGGGATTTCAAACGCCCGCCACTACACCCAGCTAAGTTTTGTATTCTTAGTAGAGACAGGGTTTCGTCATGTTGGCCAGGCTGGTCTTGAACTTCTGACCTCAAGTGATCTGCCCTCCTCGGCCTCCCAAAGTGCTGGGAGTACAGGCATGAGCCACCTAGAATCTTTAATGAATACTGACAATATTTGTTTCATCAGGTATTATATGTGTGTGTGTATATATATATGTATACACATATATATATGTATACACATACACACACATACAAACCTGTACCTATACATACATACACCCTTGTAACGATACACATACATAAACACACACATATGTGTCTATCTATTCTATTTATACATTTTTCCATCTTACTATTTTTATATCATCCTATTAATTTTGTAAGGTATGGATTGCAATTAAAATAAGAATGTTCTAATTTGCTTCACTGCCTCCTTTAAGTTAAATAATCAGTTCCTTATATACAAATATACAAGCTATTTAAGAAAAGCAGCATCACAGGAGCAACAGATTATACTTCCTTCTAAGAAAATCAAGAATTGGGGAGATTGGGAAATAGTAGCGGGCAAGAGGACAGTTCACCTGAAACAGCATTAGTCAGCAAGGGAACGACCAGCACAGAGGGAGAAATTTTAGATATATATATTATATTTTATATATAATATATACACACATATGTATATATATAATTATATGCATATATTTATATAATTATATGTTTTCTATATTTATGTATATATGTGTATATATATTTAAAATTCAAGAGGACTTAAATAATGTGACACCAACATACTTTTACCTTGTTTTGCCATGACCTTTATATTTAAAATGAGTTCACATATAGTGCTTCAAAAAGCAGTCTCTGGGACATAAGACCTAATTTTAGACTCACGATTCATACACACTCTCCTTGTCCACTACCCACTCACAATTTGTCTTACATCCATATTTAGCTCTTCAGGGGTTTCTCTAAATAGCTTTATAAGATCATATCAACTAATCGATACCCATTTGAGGTAGGCTCATTACCATATCTACACTTGAGGAAACAAATGTAAAAAGGTCAAGTAGAGACATAACCAAGGTCACCTCACTTGAAACTAAAAGAGAACTTTTTATATTTGTTCCATTGGTATGCTTCTATAATCTGTTTTAAATATACAATGGCCTTACTGAGAAAGAGTTAAAATTCAGAGTTTAACCAAACATTCTTAGCATATGATCTATGATAGCTGAGGCCTCAGAAAATTTAAGAAGTCGGGAAAAGAAACTCTGAAACACTTTCTTAGGAATCTGAGATAGAACCTTCAAAAGGTTTAGATATGTGAACTGAATAACCAGAATGTATTCAACATTTTTCTGCCCATACTTCGAAAACTCTTCATTCTACTTTTGGAGTAGTGCCAACTACATAATAGTTGGCAGAGCTCATCTCTTTTTATATTGCCTGAAATAGCAATATTCATTTTCCAGCTGCAAGGGCAGCTCAGGTGTGGCACACAAGCTGGGTACAGCCAATCAAATGCATCCATTTCAGATGTTGAAATCCAAATATTGAACCAATAATGATGTAAACAAATGGTTATAGAGACTAATTTCTAGTAATGGTGGTAGTGGTATTCGCAAGCAGTTGCTAGGGTGCAATAGTTAAGAGTGTACTTAAGTATTATAGTTAAGAGTGTACTTAAGTATTGTCTTCTGTACTTAAGACAGTGTCTAGAGATGATGGAATTGGTGGAATAAACCATATTGTTCTGTGGCAAGGACAACAATGTCATCACACAAGTTCTCAGGCATATTTTTGATCAAGGAACAGATATTTAACTAACCCTCTTTTTTCCTTACCATTTTCTGAGCGTGTTTCTTTTTCCTTTCTCTTGATCTTAATAGCTACTTAATATCTCTTTTATAAATCCATATTTATAATCTACTTAAATCAACCTGAGTCAGTTTTTGTTCAATATATTAAGAATTCTGATTGACAAAATAATTGGAATCAGTAGTAGTTTCATATGCAAATCTTCAGAAACATGGTAAGTGTATTAGTATTCTGTGACTGCCATGAGAAATTGACAAAAATTTAGCAACCTAAAACAACATTCATGTATTATCTCATAATTCTGTAGGTCAGAACCACTGGTACAGTGTAGCTCAGCTGGGCCTCTCCTTAGAGTTTCACAATGCTGAAATAAAAGCGTTGGCAGCACAGCCTTCCTTTCTGGAGACTCTGGAGAAGAATCTGCTTCCAAGCTCATTCAGGTTATTGACTCGAGTTCAATTTCTTGAGGTTGTGGGTTCAATTTCTTGAGGTTGTGGGTTCGAGGTTCCCGTTTGCTTACTGGCTGTTTACTTGAGACTGGTCTTTGCTCTTAGTGGCATCTGCATTCCTTCTCTCTGCATTCCTTTCCATGTGGTTAATGTGCATTAACCATTTGCATAATCTGCTGTTTAAAATAAAAACAGCATCCATTTACAGTTGCCGGAAACCCTGCTGGGCTGAGCTCAGAGACCCCTGTTGTTTGGTGTTGAAAGATAAACCAGACCTGCTGGTTCTTCATTCAGTGTGCTGGTCTCCTGTGCTACTCCGTATGGTTCCTTTCCCCTCTCTCTTATTACTGTTTCAGGTGAACTGTCCTCTTGCCCGCTACTATTTCCCAATCTCCCCAATTCTTGATTTTCTTAGAAGGAAGTATAATCTGTTGCTCCTGTGATGCTGCTTTTCTTAAATAGCTTGTATATTTGTATATAAGGAACTGATTATTTAACTTAAAGGAGTTAAAAGAACAATAGATAAAATTAAATATCAGATGGCAAACTCTTGCTTTTGTTTCCATTTTCTTGTAATATGTTTTTGCTGTAAATATTTATGTTGTTTTTGCCTACAAGTACAAAAGATTCAGAGTGAGCAGGCTCAATGCAAATTTATACATCAATTACACTGTTTACTATTTATAGCTTCTTAAAGAGCTTTTCTAGAATTTCCAGTTTGCAGTCCACCATGTAAGGAGCTTAATAAAAAAAAAAAAAAAAAAGAACAAACTGAAAAATCAACAACTTTATTAGTGAGTTTACAGGGAAAACCATTGCCCCCAAAATTGAAGAGACCAACAGGTGAATATAGAGAATTGCAACTTACCAAATCCAAAACCTACAAGCAAAAACTTCTATGGGAAAGAGTGCCTTGGTAGGAAAATGTGAACTGTAATGAACAAATTACTAGAGGCTTAGTGTAAGCAAGTCTAATAGTTAAAAACTCCGGGGAACCCAGTCAGTATTCCTCCCACCTTTGAGAGTTTTACCTCCTGGAATTCTACCAGGCTGTCTTGGTGAACAGCAGAAGACAATTCCCTCAAGATTCTACTGGGGGAAGGTAGGACCTATCTTGAAACATGCCAGGCATATTTCTCTGTTTTTCTTAATGAGGTCTGCCCTCAGGAGAATGTATTAACCAGAGCTTAACTTATTGAGGTTTCATCAGAGCCTAACAAATCTGGGGGACAGGAAATACCCAACCAGCTTTAGCCTTCCATGTGAAAAAAGGGGAATATTCCATTCTAGCTCTCTGTAGACTTCATGTGGGAGAAGAAAAATACCCAACTCCATGCCATGCTAGCCTCCCTGTCCCACCTAATGGTGAAGGGAGAAACTGAGAAGTGCTTGGGAAGTTCACAGTTCAGGGGCACAGTTCACTAAGACCTGATCATAGGATTGTAGAATGCCTCCCTTCACCTCTCCTGCCACCACCCCCTACAATTTACCACCACACAACTAAAGTCCTATTTACAGCACTTCCTGTTATCCCCTATATTATGTTCAAGTATCAAGAAAAAAATAAGAAACATGCCAGAAGACAGAAAAAACAAAAACAAAAACCAACAGTCTGAAAAGACTGAGCACACATCATCAGAACCAGACACAGACACTGATATGCTAGACATGTTGGAATTATCAGCTAATTATTTAAAACAGCTATAATTAATATACTAAGCGATCTAATGGCAAAAGTAGACAGTATTCAGGGACAGATGGGCTATGTAGGCATAGAGATGGAAATTGTAAGAAACAATAAAAATAAAATGCTACAGATCAAAACCACTTTAACAGAATGAAAACTTGGATGAGTTTATTGGTAGACTGGACACAGTTGATGAGAGAATTGCTGAGCTTGAGGATATCTCAATAGAAACCTCCACACCTGAAAAGCAAAGAGAAAAAAGACTGAAAAATAAAAACAGGACTGAATATTCAAGAGCTGAGAGACCACTATAAAAGGTGTACACCAGGAGAAGAAACAGAAAAAGGAATAGAAAAAATACTTGAAGTAATAATGACTGAGAATTTCCTCAAATTCTGGTCAGAAACCAAACCACAGATCCAGGAATCTCAGAGAGCAGCAAGCATGATAAATCCTAAAAATTATATACATAGGTATATCATATTCAAATTACAAAAAACAAAGATAAAGAAAAAATCCTGATAAAGGCCAGAGGAAAAGAACTCCTATAGAGAAGTAAGCATAAGAATTACATCGAACTTCTCATATCTCATGCAAGCAAAAAGAGAGTGCTGTGAAATATCTGAATGCTGAGAGAGAGAAACAACAACAAAAAAAAGCCCACCAACCCAGAATTCTGTACCCACTGAAATTATCCTTCAAAAGTGAAGGAAAAATTCTTTCTCGGATAAACAGAAATTGAAAAAATGTGTTGCCAGTAGAATAGCCTTTCAAGACATTTTAAAATTCATTCTTTAGAGAGAAGAAATGTAATTTAGGTCACAAATGCAAATCTACATAAAGACAGAGCTTTAAATAATGAATAATGAAGGTATAATAAAACCTTTTATTTTTATTGTTACTAACTCTAAATAATATTAGTTTGTTCAAAATAATAAGCAACCATACATTGTATTGTATATGCTTATCTGTATGTCTTATGTGTGTGTAGATAGATACATTTGCTTAGGTGTGCTTACATAAAAGTGAAATGAATGATGGCAATGATTAAAGGGACAGGAGGGAGTAATTGGAATTATTTTGTTATTATACGGTATTGTTACTACTTGTGAAGCAGTATAGTGTTATTTGAAAGTTAACTAGAATTAATTGCAATTGTAATATTGCAAACTCTATGGTAACCACTTTAAAAAAATGTTTAAAAATAAGTATAACTGGTATGCTAAGAAAGGAGAGGAGTTGAAATCATATAAAATGTTCTATTTAAACTACAATAGTGTTAAATTAAACTAAATTTAACCTGGAGCTGCCTTTATCCTTTGAGCTTCTATGTGACAAATTACAATCTAACATAGTATGCAATCAAACTGCCACCTAATTTAGGATTATATTCTTGTAACAAGTAACTAAGTCTCAGCCAATTGTAGCAGCCAAGCTTCAGCCACTGTAGGCTACCAACCAATCACTTTATTCCCAAATAAGCAAATACCAACATGGAACCAATAAAGCTGTTTCTATACCTCACTTCCTTTTTCTGTCTATAAATACTGCTCTCCCACATCACTGAGTGGAGATCTCTGAATGTTTCCTGGTTCTGAGTGCTGCCCGATTCATGAATTGTTCTTTGCTCAAATAAACTCTGCTAAATATAATTTGCCTAATTTTTTTTATTTTAATGGGCTGACTTCAGAGGTGGGATCTAAAGTAGACCTCCAGTGACTTCCAGGAGCACTGAGTGACCAAACAAATATACCCACCAGGGCCCACTGGGGACAATTAGGTCTCTCAGCAACTGGGATCATAGGTGAGTTCTTGCTTGGATTCAAGCTCCATAAATTTGTGCTTTGAGCAATCAAACTTTATTTGTGCAATGTTTTATTGAACTGCTTCCAGGATCAAATTGAATTGGATAATTAGCTGGACTGGATTTAGTTAGAGGCCTCAGGGAGGTAACTTTGAAAATGGATTGTTCCAAATCTAAAAAGTATGGGACTCTAGAAGTGTGGGACTTGACTTTCTGGAATACCAACTAATTTTATATACAAAAAATGTGGGCCTCAGTGCCTGTGTACTTTGGGAAAAATGGGTCAACCTTACTAAGGACAACTTACTTAGAATTACAGTGACCACAGTAGGAAAATTTTAACCTAGATTAAAATTATTCACTTGTGAGGTGCATTTGAAAATTAAGGGTCAAAAATGCCACAAAAGTAATGGGATGTAGTTTTCAATGCCTTGGTATAACACAGGCATCAAAAAGATTCAATGAATCAAGGGTTGCCACTTTAAAATGATCCTTACAGAAGGCAAATGAAATACTAGTCAAAAGTGTTAGCCATCTGGGCATAAAATCTTGTTCCATTGATCAGAAAAACAATTTGGATCCAGATATTCTTTAGTAAAATGGTGAATTTGTATTATAGTACCTGGCACATGGCTAAATTTTGAAAGTGAAGTCTATAAGATTTGTTTCTATGTTTATGCATGCCTGTATGTTTAATATATATGTATGGTGCTTTTTTCTATCTCCTGATGATGTTGCCAAATTAATTTATAAATGAACTCTATTTAATTGACTTTAAGAAAAATAAATGCTTATATAAATCAAGTATTCTCTCAGCAAAATAAGAACTAACTCAAATGCTTTTCAAGTTCATGTGAATTGAATTATCATTGTTAAATATTGCTGGTGTAATTAAAACAGGCTAGTCTTAGAGTTGTTAGCATTAACTATAATCCAGACACAAAACTTTGTCTCTATTCGATGTTTAAGACCATAAAACTGTAAGTTCAATCTAAGAACAAATGTGCAAGTAGAAGTGCAATGTCTATTACTCCATGTGTATCAAGCACAGCATAAAATTTTTAAAAAGTATTTAACTTTTTGATCTTGCTTTCATGATGACAGCCTAACATACATATGCAGTAAAAATAGTTAACAAGGAAATAATCTGATGCTAGCTAACTTTGTTTTGCATCAGAGTGCCTACTTAAAAATAGCTTCCCATTTGGAAACATATACTCTTAGCGTTTTGCTAAATTAAGTTAAAATATGGATATTTATTGAATATCTGGGTCATTTCCAAAAAAAGCAAAATACTGAAACATTAATTGCTGAATATAAGTTTAAGTTTACATAGTTTTGGTATCTTATTTTCAATACGTCATAGAGAAGCTAAATATATGTGCACCTATTAATAAATATTAAAAATTATACTTTGAGGTAGCCATATATTTCTGGAAGTCATGAAATGGTGTTTATCTACAGTATGCTGATTCACAATTGCTAAGATTCAGATTCTAATTAGTATATTATAATTAAAACTAGAAATAATAAGAGAGACAACTCCTTATGAGGGGAAAATATGACTTTTTTTTTTTTTTTTTTTTTGAGATGGAGTCTTGCTCATCGCTTAGGCTGGAGCGCAGTGGCGTGATCTCGGCTCACTGCAAGCTCTGCCTCCCGGGTTCACGCCATTCTCCTGTCTCAGCCTCCCGAGTAGATGAGATTACAGGTGCCCGCCACCACGCCCGGCTAATTTTCTGTATTTTTAGCAGAGACGGGGTTTCACTGTGTTAGGCAGGATGGTCTCGATCTCCTGACCTTGTGATGCGCCCACCTCGGCTTCCCAAAGTGCTGGGATTACAGGCGTGAGCCACCGCGCCCAGCCGACATGTTTTTAGTAAGGAGTGCTTACATAAAATATGTGATTTTGTTAAAGGAAAAAGAAAGTAACTTTTGTCCTATAATAGTATGACTGATTGATTCACAGTTGGAAAGAAAAAAAGTGTAGAACAAATAATTGAAGGAATAAAAGAAGGTTTAAAGTTTTATGGAAGGTAAATCTTATTAAAGGAAATTTAGATGTGATCAAGCTGGCAAAGATTAGAAAGAAATTATTTTTAGGTTTTCCCTAGACGGAGTATTAATATTAAAAGCACAATGATGCAAAACTAGAATTTTTTTCTCTGTTAAAACAACAAGTTTTATTAAGAGTATTGGTCTGCTCTTAATAGGAAACTGTGAAAGGTTTTCTTTACTTTTTAGGTAATTAACCTAGGAAAAAAAGATTCTTTGCTTTACCAAAATAATTTCCTTTGCATTCAGTTGTCTTTATTACATTTTTGATTTCTTAAGAAAACTGTGTTCTTTCTATTGATGAGGTAAGGTTTCTTACGCAACTATATAACTTTCTGTATTTACTTTTGAAGCCTTTAAATTACCACTGGTTAGGTGAATGACAATTATTTCACTGTGACCTGTTATCTTATTTTGATCAACTGTTTTAAAGTTTTTATATTTTGACAAACTTTTCAATATAAAACTCTAAATTAAGTCTTTTTGCTTAACCTAGAATTAACTTTGATATATTTCAGGTGCATCCTTAGAACACTCAAAATGATATCTCTTCTATTAAAAATAGAAATATAAGCCAGTCGGGTTTTTTTGATACATTAAATTCTATAGGGAATATCATCAAATAATAAGTAATACTAAACCTACTCTGAGTTATATTTGCATAGTTGTATTAAAATATGTGTTCCAGATATTATATGAAATTCATATAATCTTACAGTTCTGGTATAATGTTATCAGTCATAATTCTAATTATCTTAAAATATTGTATGCAACAGAAATACACAAATTTCCTAGTCAATTACATCATTATTGTAATGAACTCTCATCAGATCTTTTTATCATGACCATTTAAAGTTTTGCCATTCACAGATAAATAATTGTTTACTCTGGTACTTTACTGAAAGCTATTGTAGGTAAGCTCTATAAGCCTAAAGTGTTTAATCACTGAGGGTATTAATAGAAAGGACTCTAACAAGTACACATTTCTGATATCTTTAAAATCATACCATTGGATTGGATAAGAATTCCCAGAGGTCTAATGAAGAGACTGATTTGTTCCGTAAAACTACTAACCCAACATCAATAAGAAAAAGAACGAACTGAATACTAAGGAAATGCCAGATTTTTCATGCTAAGTCAGCCAGTACTAAAATTGTTAAGATATGAAATTTGAATGAACTTTATAAATTAATCCAAGCCAAATAACCTATGACAACGTATTTAATAAGAAGTACTATGTGCCTAAATTGGAGAAGCAAAGCTGGTATTTAAGAGGATATAAATGCAATGGCAAATATTGACCCATGAAAAGCCTAGACAGCCACTTGGTCCTTTTGTGTCCTAAAAACTCCCATTATTAAAAGTTCTGCACTCTATGACTCATAATAGAAGAGGTAAAAATTATAGAAATTATGAAAAAATATTGATGGATGGCTGTTCTAAAATGGCTAAAATCATTTATAGCCAATATTTCATTCATCAAACTAATAATTTCTGTAAGACAGTAAAAACCTCAGATGGCATGTTTCCAGCATCTATTCGATCATTTGAACATTTACAAATGGGTTTTATTCAACTGCCACCCCACCTTCAGTGCATATTATTCATTTGTATAAGCATCCCCATGCAGAAAGGGTGATGCTACAATAGCAGTTAACAGGTTATTAGAAAATGCATTTTGTTTATGGGGAGTTGCTGGAGGAATCTCTGGCAATGGAGGTACTCATTTCACTGGACAAGTTGTAAAAGAGTTAGATAAGGTATTACAAATCCAATAGTATTAGACAAAGCTTACTGAATCAATTGCATTGCTCCAAAGGTATTACTGATTTATGGCAATCAGATCCACTTCCACTGGAAAACATAGACTTATTTCCTTATAAAAGAATTGCAGTTAGGCATATGCCCCTAATAATAGAAACTCATATATTTCATATGTAAGCTCTAACATGATTCAATATTTCAGATTTTAATGCATTATGTCAAAGTATATTTTTACCAGGTATAAGAAGATCTTCATGACTCACCAATTTACAACCAAACCTTTCATGATCCAGAACCCAGACAATGGGTTTATGAAAGCAACTCAAAAACAAAGTCAAGAGACTGCCCTTGAACAAGTTTGGAAGGCACTATACCAACTTCTTCTTACCACCCATAGAGCAGTAAAACTTCAGGGCTTGGATCCACTCCTTTCAGCCCAGGAGGGCCCCTCCAGACTCTTGGGACTATACACTCACCACAGATCTCAAGGTAAAATTGCCCAGGAAAGTTTCTCCTCAGAAGGGGATGACATCCTAGACATGGACAGCTTTCTCAAGATTACAGATTATGACTTTTCCCTTCTGTCATCATGAAATATTTGTCCCTTTTCCTCTCTTTCCTGTGTTTCTTTTCTGTTTATATATGGGAATTTAATGTAATAATTAAGATTTTATGATTAGTAGGTTCCAGGGGGAACTTAACTAAATGTTGGATATGTCACTTTAAATATAAATCCTCACAAGATCTTAAAGACTTTCTGGCTCACTCTTTAACAAATTTCATTGATCTTTCCAGTGCAATATCTGGTCCTTTCTGTACAGTTAAGCTTTCATATGCACGTATTCAGATTCCTTGTTTCAAAGCAGCGGTAGGCAAAACATATAGTGAAGATTTTACAGTTAAATTTTGCCAGAAATTTAGTAAGAAAACCAAAAGAAAGATAATTTGATTGTTTGTAAAAAATGTATAACCCAAATCCCTTGATTCTGCATAGCCTGAAACCATGCAATGATTCAATAATGGAGCCTTAGATAAATATTACTAGCGCTTCCCTACTGATAACCCCGAATGCACAAGGCATCCCACAGGGAATAGTCTGTTGTGCCCCTTCAAGATATATTTTTATCTGTGAAGGATTTAATGATGAACCATATGTGTGGGCAACTCTGTCTTGATAAATGGAAAACAAGGCTCAGTGTAGATCAGGGATTCTAAAAGTGCCTTTGTCACACCAAAACAACTTGGAAAACAAACACTTCTTAATACGCACTATGGAATAAAGATGTTTTGCCAACAGGCAGAAATTCCTCTAAATAGGTATCTTTTGTTAGAATGCTTTTCCTATGGCTTGGCACAAACTTTAGCTATAGCACTGACTCTATTGAAAATGCTATAGTTGCCCAGCAAACATCTTAAACTTCTCTGGCTAGAGTTGTTTCAGGTAACAAGATTCCTTTGGACTATCTGTTGGCTTAACAGGGGGTATTGTATGTGATACCTAATTCTTACTGTTTATTTGGAAAAATTTGTCTGATACAATAGAAACTCAGTTGCAAGAAATCAGTTAAACTACGTGGTTAAAACAAGTAGATTCCTCTTCTGGATCATTTTTTATGTATTTGATTTTGATAGGTTCAATTTCTGTAGGCTCCTATGGAGAAGTATACTTTAGTATCTTCATATAATCCTTTTGATAGTCCTCATAATAGTCTCCCAGTTACATTGCTTTCTCTCAAAAGTCTTAAATGCTCTAATGGAGTCATCTGTTATACATCAAATTGTCTTACTACAGTTAGAATAATGAAGACATAAAGAGATTATAAAAATCATTCAACTGACCTAATGTTATGAATTTCTAATTTAATGCTGAGATCAAAGAAGTCCAATACAATAACAGAGAGTGTCATCAATGCACAAATATTTGGTCATTCTCTTAAGGTTGAAAGGTGGAACAAAATGGAGAAATTGTTAAATCATATTACATTTGGCCTGAGGTTGCTTCCATACTTTGAATTTGAATTCCTTTGTAGTGAATTGCAACCTAACTTAGTATGGAAACAAACTACAACCTAGCCAGGTGTATATTTTTGTACAAGTAGCTGTGTCTCAGCCAATCATAGCATCTAACCTTCAGCCAACCACAGGCTGCCAACTGATTGCATCATGCCCAAATAAGCCAAATGCCCAGCTGGAGCCAATCAAACTGTTTCTGTACTTTTTTTCTTTTATCTGTCCATAAATACTGCCTGCCCACATTGCTGGGTGGAGCTTACTGGAATTCTCCTTGTTCTTTACTCAAATGAACTCTGCTAAATTTAATTTGCCTCAAGTGTTTTTTATTTTTTTATTTCTTTATAGCAAAAGGCAGAAAAATTGGAAGACAGAAATAGGAAGAACAAGTGCAACAAGAAGAAAAGAGTAACTAATATAATGGATATTAATCCAACTATATCAATAATTTTAAACAACAGTGGACTAAATGCACCAATTAAAAGATAGAAATTGTCAAAGTGGAACAAAATCCACAAATCAGTAACTATATGCTGTTTATAGGAAACCCACTTCAAATGTAAATGCACATATAGATTAAAAGCACAGGAATGGAGAAATGTATACCATGACAATACTAATAAAAAGAGAACAAGAGGAGCAATATTAGTTATTAGAGATAAAGAAGAGCCTTACATAGTCATAATGAAGTCAATTCTACAAAAGACATAAAAATCCTCAATGTGTATGCACCTAGCATCATAACATCAAAATACGTGAGGCAAAAACTGGTAGAACTGCAGGAATAAATAAATTAACCCACTATTCTAGTTAGAGACTTCAATGCCTCTATCTCAGAAATGGACAGATCCAAGAAATGATGAAGGGAATAGCTGAAATCATCATCATCAATTAACTGTATATAATGGGTATCTGTTGACTACTCAATCCCGTAACAGCAGAATACATGTTATTCTCAAGCCCACATGAAACATTCACCAAGATAGGCCACATTCCAGGCCATAAAATACATTTATCAAATTTAATAGAATAGAAAGTATACAGTCTCTGCTCTCAGACAACAATGAAATTAAACTAGAAATCAATAATAAAAAGATACCTTAAAATGCCAAAATATTTGAGATTAAACAACATGCTTATAAATAACACATAGATCAAGGAATAATCTTTTGTATGTTTTTCAAAATATACAAAAAAACTGTTAAAATTTAACAACAAGAAAAGAACAACCCAATTTTTAAAATTGGCCAAAGACCTTAAGAGACACTTCATCAAAAAAGATATGCGGATGGTTAATGAGCACATGAAAAGATGCTCCACATCATCATCCATGTCGTCAGAGAAATGTGAACAAAAACAATAATGAAATATCACTACATACCTATTAGCAAATGAGATACTACTACACACCTATGGCCAAAATCCAGAACACTGGAAACACCAAATGCTGAACAGAATGTGTAGCAACATGACTCTCATACATTGTTGGTGGGAATGCAAAACTATACAGCAGTTTGTCAGCTTCTTAACAAAATAAACATACTTACCATACAATCCCAAAATTATGTTCTTTAGTATTGATCCAAAGCAGCTGACAACCTATGTCCACACAAAAACTTGCATACAAATGTTTATATTAGCTTTATTTATAATTGACCAAACTTGGAAACAACCAAAATATACTTCAGTAGGTGAGTGGATAAACTGTGCTACATCCAGGTAATTCAATATTACTCAGAGCTAAAATTAAATGAACTATGAAGTCATGAAAAGACATGGCTGAAACAAATTCTTATTAGTAAGTGAAAGAAGCCAATCTGAAAGGGCTACAAATTGTATTTTTCCAAATATATGACATTCTGGAGAAGACAAAACCATAAAGACAGTAAAAATATCAGTGGTTTCCCGCGGTTTGGGGCAGGAAGAGGGAAGGATGAATGGGCAGAACTCAGAGGATTTTTAGGGCAGTGAAATTGCTCTGTATAATACCTGTGTTAGTCTGTTCTCACAATGCTGTAATGAACTACCTGAGACTGCACGATTTATAAAGAAAAGAGATTTAATTGTCTCACAGTTCCACAGGCAGTACAGGAGGCATGGCTGGGGAGGCCTCAAGAAACTTACAATCATGGTGGAAGATGAAGGGGAAACCATCAAGTCTTACATGGTGGGTGCAGGAGGAAGAGAGAAAGAGAGAGAAGGGGGAAGTGCTATGAACTTTCAAACAACCAGATCTCATGAGACTCTACTATTATGAGAACAGTAAGGGGAAAATCCACTCCCATGAATCAGTCGTCTCCCACCAGGACCCTCCTCCAACACTAGAGATAGCAATTTGGCATGGGATTTGGGTGGGGACACAGAGCCAAACTGTATCGATACCATAACAGTGGTGACATGTCATTAAAATTTGTCCAAACCCATAGAATGTACAATACCACGAGTGAACCTTAATGTAACCTATGGACTCTGGTTGATAATGATGTGTTAGTATAGGTTCTATCATAACAAATATACCACTCTGTGGGGAATGTTGATGATGTGGGAGGCTATGTCTGTGTGTGGTTGGTGGAACTAGGAAATTTCTGTACCTTCTGCTCAATATTATAGTGAACCTTGAACTGGTCCAAATAAAGTCTGGTAAAAAATAAGAAAAAAAAGGCATTTCTGATCTTGGTGTAATGGAGCAATGAAGGGACATTTTTTTTCTTTATGATATCCCAAGTCTCCTTATTGTCAGTAGTTCCTTTTGTTGCCATCAATCATCACAGACAAAGGGGAAGCTTGATTTTTGGCTATATTTCCAAGTCTTCTTATTTCCATTTATATTCTCTCCTATTTTCATTCTCAGGCATGTACATTTGACTCCAGCTACTTTACTGGAGTATAAGCAAATAAAAATGCCATCAGATTTGGGTAAGCAAATTACAGACACATTGTATTCATTGGCAATTATTTATCTGCCTAATCCACTGCTATTTCCTTAGAACCTGTAGTACCACTGAGAGTGGTTACCCCTGTTCAAGTAATATTGAATGATCAATGAATTTGAGATAATGTAGTTTATATATTTCTCAATATGCAGTTTCTTTCTTCAAGTCCTATGAATTTGTGATTCTAGTTCTCTCTTTGGCAAAAAGAAATAAACATGCATTTTGGACCAAAATATTGAAATTTAATGTGGTAGCTATGTGATCCTGGATGATTGGCTAACTTCTCCTGAGTCACAGTTTCCTCATTGTAAAGACCACAATAATTGTCCAAAAGTTGGAAGAGCAGAAGAGGATCATTTGCTTAAATGCCATGGCAACCATGGATAAAAACAACAATCATGTTTCCTTTACAGATATTTCTCAGTATTTCCTCTTTTTTTTTTATTTTTATTTATTTATTTATTTATTTTTTCATTTTCTTCTGTGGTCCATGAGATGGGGAAAAAGAAATCTTTATCCTCATTCTCTTGAGCTACTAAGACAACACCTTATCAATTTCTCTCATGAGCTGATAGGCCTACTGTACTCTTCAGGTTTCTTCGAATGTCGCAGCTTTCCATATATTTTCCAGTGGCTCCCTTCCTGTCCTGGTATAGGTTACTATTAAGGACACTCTTATTTTTAAACTTAGACACTCAGAAGTTTTACTTCAATAGAGAATTAATAGGAACCAGAAGGCTCGTATGGCTTCTGGTAAAAGTAACCTAATAATTAATTCCAGTGACTCCTTTAGTGCACTGCCTTCTTCTGTCTTCTAACTCAGCTTGATCTTTTTTTTTTTTTCCTTGTCTCCTCAGAAGAAATAATTCGAATTATGAGCATAAGACAGAAGGAATGACTGAGGCAAGTTTCAGAGTAGGAGTAGAAGTTTATTAAAAAGCTTTAGAGCAGTAAGGACAAAAAGGAAAGAGAAGGAAAGTACAACTTGGAAGAGGGCCAAGTGGGCGACTTGAGAAACCAATTGCACCTCAGCCTGATCTTTATCTTACAATTTGTCAAGTCCTTTTACTTTGCACCTGGATACAACTTTCCTCTCTATGTAGTTGTTTTGCTTCAGTGTAGACTTATGAAATAGCACTTTTCAGTTCTTCAGAATGGAATGTACATTCATTTATAAGCACATATTTCGCAGTTTAAGGTAATTAGAGAATGACAAAGGTAATCACTCATTTTTTAAATTATTATTATACTTTAAGTTCTAGAGTACATGTGAACAACATGCAGGTTTGTTACATATGTATACATGTGCCATGTTGGTGTGCTACACCCATTAACTCATCATTTACATACGTATATCTCCTAATGCTATCTCTCTCCTCTACTCCCTCCCCACAATAGATCCTGGTGTGTGATGATCCCCTTCCTGTGTCCAAGTGCTCTCATTGTTCAATTCCCACCTATGAGTGAGAACATGCAGCATTTGGTATTCTGTTCTTGTGATAGTTTGCTGAGAATGATGGTTTCCAGCTGCATCCATGTCCCTAAAAAGGACACAAACTCATCCTTTTTTATGGCTGCATAGTATTCCATAGTGTATATGTGCCACATTTTCTTAATCCAGTCTGTCACTGATGGACATTTGGGTTGATTCCAAGTCTTTGTTATTATGAAGAGTGCCACAAAAACCATACGTGTGCATGTGTCTTTATAGCAGCATGATTTATAATCCTTTGGGTATATACCCGGTAATATGATGGCTGGGTCAAATGGTATTTCTAGTTCTAGATTCTTGAGGAATCCCTACACTGTTTTCCACAATGGTTGAACTAGTTTACAGTCCCACCAACAGTGTAAAAGTGTTCATATTTCTCCACATCCTCTCCAGCACCTGTTGTTTCCTGACTTTTTAATGATTGCCATTCTAACTGGTGTGAGATGGTATCTCATTGTGGTTTTGATTTGCATTTCTCTGATGGCCAGTGATGATGAGCATTTTTTCATGTGTCTATTGGCTGTATAAATGTCTTCTTTTGAGAAGTGTCTGTTCATATACTTTGCCCACTTTTTGATGGGGTTGTTTGGATTTTTCTTGTTAACTTTGTTTGAGTTCTTTCTAGGCTCTGGATATTAGCCCTTTGTCAGATGAGTAGATTGCAAAAATTTTCTCCCATTCTGTAGGTTGCCTGTTCACTCTGATGGTAGTTTCTTTTGCTGTGCAGAAGCTCTTTAGTTTAAATACATCCCATTTGTCAATTTTGGCTTTTGTTACCATTGCTTTTGGTGTTTTAGATATGAAGTTCTTGCCCATGCCTATGTCCTGAATGGTATTACCTAGGTTTTTTTCTAGGGTTTTATGGTATTAGGTCTAACATTAAAGTCTCTAATCCATCTTGAATTAATTTTCATATAAGGAATAAGGAAAGAATCCAGTTTCAGCTTTCTACTGATGGCTAGCCAATTTTCCCAGCATCATTTATTAAACAGAGAATCCTTTCCCCATTTTTTGTTTTTGTCAGGTTTGTCAAAGATCAGATGGCTGTAGATGTGTGGTAGTATTTCTGAGGGCTCTGTTCTGTTCCATTTGTCTATATCTCTGTTTTGGTACTAGTACCATGCTGTTTTGATTACTGTAGCCTTGTAGTATAGTTTGAAGTCAGGTAGTGTGATGCCTCCAGGTTTGTTCTTTTGGCTTAGGATTGTCTTGGCAATACAGGCTCTTTTTTGGTTAAATATGAACTTTAAAGCAGCTTTTCCCAATTCTGTGAAAAAAAGTCATTGGTACCCTAATAGGGATGGCATTGAATCCATCAATTACCTTGGGCAGTGTGGACATTTTCATGATATTGATTCTTCCTATCCATGAGCATGGTATGTTCTTCCATTTGTTTGTGTCCTCTTTTATTTCACTGAGCAGTGGTTTGTAGTTCTCCTTGAAGAGGTCCTTCGCATCCCTTGTAAGTTGGATTCTTAGGTGTTTTATTCTCTTTGAAGCTATTGTGAATGGGAGTTCATTCATGATTTGGCTCTCTGTTTGTCTGTCATTGGTGTATAAGAATGCTTTTGTGCACATTGATTTTGTATCCTGAGATTTTGCTGAAGTTGCTTATCAGCTTAAGGAGATTTTGGGCTGATATAATGGGGTTTTCTAAATACACAATCATGTCATCTGCAAACACGGACAATTTGACTTCTCCTTTTCCTAATTGAATATACTTTATTTCTTTCTCTTGTCTGATTGCCCTAGCCAGAACTTCCAACACTATGTTGAATAGGAGTGGTGAGAAAGGGCATCCCTGTCTTGTGCCAGTTTTCAGAGAATGCTTCCAGTGTTTGCCCATTCAGTATGATATTGGCTGTGGGTTTGTCATAAATAGTTCTTATTATTTTGAGATATGTTCCATCAATACGGAATTTATTTAGTTTTTAGCATGAAGGGCTGTTGAATTTTGTCAAAGGCCTTTTCTGCATCTATTGAGATAATCATGTGGTTTTTGTCTTTGGTTCTGTTTATATGCTGGATTACGTTTATGGATCTGGGTATGCTGAACCAGCGTTGCATCCCAGGGATAAAGCCCACTTGGTCATGCGGGATAAGCTTTCGGATGGATATGCTTCTGGATTTGGTTTGCCAGTATTTGATTGGGGATTTTTGCATCAATGTTCATGAAGGATATTGGTCTAAAATTCTCTTTTTTTGTTGTATCTCTGTCAGTCTTTGGTATCAGGATGATGTTGGTCTCATAAAATGAATTAGGGAGGATTCCCTCTTTTTTCTATTGATTGGAATAGTTTCAGAAGGAATGGTACCAACTCCTCCTTGTACCTCTGGTAGAATTTGGCTGTGAATACGTCTGGCCCTGGACTTTTTTTGGTTGGTAGGCTATTAATTATTGCCTCAATTTCAGAGTCTGCTATTGGTCTATTCAGGGATTCAACTTCTTCCTGGTTTAGTCCTAGGAGAGTGTAAGTGTCCAGGAATTATCCATTTCTTCTAGGTTTTCTAGTTTATTTGTGAAGAGGTGTTTATAGTATTCTCTAGTGGTAGTTTGTATTTCTGTGGGGTTGGTTGTGATATCCCCTTTATCATTTTTTATTGTGTCTATTTGATTCTTCTCTCTTTTCTTCTTTATTAGTCTTGCTAGCGGTCTATCAATTTTGTTGATCTTTTCAAAAAACCAGCTCCTGGATTCATTGATTTTTTGGAGGATTTTTTTGTGTGTCTCTATCTCCTTCAGTTCTGCTCTGATCTTAGTTATTTCTTGCTTTCTGCTAGCTTTTGAATGTGTTTGCTCTTTCTTCTCTAGTTCTATTAATTGTGATGTTAGGGTGTCAATTTTAGATCTTTCCTGCTTTCTCTTGTAGGCATTTAGTGCTACACATTGCCCTCAACACACTGCTTTAAATGTGTCCCAGAGATTCTGGTATATTGTGTCTTTGTTTTTATTGGTTTAAAAGAACATCTTTATTTCTGTCTTCATTTTATTATGTACCCAGTAGTCATACTGGAGCAGGTTGTTCCGTTTCCATGCAATTAGGTGGTTTTGATTGAGTTTCTTAGCCTTGAGTTCTAGTATGATTGCACTGTGGTCTGAGAGACAGTTTGTTATAATTTCTGTTCTTTTACATTTGCTGAGGAGTGCTTTACTTCCAACCATGTGGTCAATTTTGCAATAACTGCGATGTGGTGCTGAGAAGAATGTATACTCTGTTTATTTAGGGTGGAGAGTTCTGTAGATGTCCATTAAGTCCACTTGGTGCAGAGTTGAGTTCAATTCCTGGATATCCTTGTTAACTTTCTTTCTCATTGATCTGTCTAATGTTGACAGTAGGGTGTTAAAGTCTCCCATTATTATTGTATGGGAGTCTAAGTCTCTTTGTAAGTCTCTAAGGACTTGCTTTATGAATCTGGGTGCTCCTGTTGGGTGCATATATATTTAGGATAGTTACCTCTTATTGTTGTATTGAACCCTTTACCATTATGTAATGGCCTTCTTTGTCTCTTTTGATCTTTGTTGGTTTAAAGTCTGTTTTATCAGAGACTAGGATTGCATCCCCTACCTTTTTTTGTTTCCATTTGCTTGGTAGTTCTTCCTCCATCCCTTTATTTTGAGCCTATGTGTGTCTCTGCATGTGAGATGGGTCTCCTGAATACAGCAAACTCATGGGTCTTCACTCTTTATCTTATTTGCCAGTCTGTGTCTTTTAATTGGAGCATTTAGTCCATTTACATTTAAGGTTAAGATTGTTATGTGTGAACTTGATCCTGTCATTTTGATATTAGCTGGTTATTTTGCTCATTAGTTTATCCAGTTTCTTCCTAGCCTCAATGGTCTTTACATTTTGGCATGTTTTTGCAGTGGCTGGTACTTGTTGTTCCTTTCCATGTTTAGTGCTTCCTTCAGGATCTCTTGTAGGGCAAGCCTGGTGGTGACAAAATCTTTAAGCATTTGCTTGTCTGTAAAGGATTTTATTTCTTCTTCACTTACGAAACTTAGTTTGGCTAGATATGAAATTCTGGGTAGAAAATTCTTTTCTTTAAGAATATTGAATATTGGCCCCCACTCTCTTCTGGCTTGTAGAGTTTCTGCCGAGAGATCCAGTGTTAATCTGATGTGCTTCCCTTTGTGGGTAACCCGACCTTTCTCTCTGGCTGCCCTTAACATTTTTTCCTTCATTTCATCTTTGGTGAATCTGACAATTATGTGTCTTGGAGTTGCTCTTCTCGAGGAATATCTTTGTGGTGTTCTCTCTATTTCCTGAATTTGAATGTTGGCCTGCCTTGCTAGACTGGGGAAGTTCTTCTGAATAATATCCTGCAGAGTGTTTTCCAACTTGGTTCCATTTTCACCTTCACTTTCAGGCACACCAATCAGATGTAGATTTGGTCTTTTCACATAATCCCATATTTCTTGGAGGCTTTGTTCATTTCTTTTTACTCCTTTTTCTCTAAACTTCTCTTCTCATTCCATTTCATTCATTTGATCTTCAATCACTAATACTCGTTCTTCCACTTGATTGAGTCGGTTACTGAAGCTTGTGCCTTTGTCCTATAGTTCTCGTGTCATGATTTTCATCTCTATCAGTTTATTTATGGACTTCTCTGCATTGGCTATTTTGGTTATCCATTCTTCCATTCTTTTTTCAAGATTTTTCATTTCTTTGTGCTGGGTACATATTTCCTGCTTTAGCTCTGAGAAGTCTGATCGACTGAAGCCTTCTTCTCTCAACTCGTCAAAGTCATTCCCTGTCTAGCTTTTTTCCATTGCTGGCAATGAGCTGCATTCCTTTGAAGGGGGAGATGCACTCTGATTTTTTGAATTTCCAGCTTTTCTGCACTGCTTTTTCCCTATCTCTGTGGTTTTATCTGCCTTTGGTCTTTGGTGATGGTGACATACTGATGGGGTTTTGGTGTGGGTGTCCTTTCTGTTTGCTAGTTTTCTTTCTAACAATCAGGACCCCCAGCTGCAGGTCTGTTGAAGTTTGCTTGAGGTCCACTCCAGACCCTATTTGACTGGGTATTAGCAGCAGAGGCTGCAGAAGATAGAATATTGCTGAACAGCAAGTGTTGCTGTCTGATTCTTGCTCTAGAAGCTTCATCTCAGAGGTGTACCCAGCCATGTGAGGTGTGAGGGGTCAGTCTGCACTTAGTGGGTGATGTCTCCCAGTTAATCTTCTCAGGGATCAGGGACTCACTTGAGCAGGCAGTCTGTCCATTCTCAGATCTCAACCTCTGTGCTGGAAAACCACTGTTCTCTTCAAAACTGTCAGACAGGGACGTTTATGATGACTCATTTTTTTTAAGCTGAAGTTTTCTAAATTGTGTTATTTGAAGGTACAAAAATTGGAGCCCCCAAAATGAAGGAAGGTAGAGAGAGAGAGAGAATGAAAGTAAGAGAACATGTTAAGAGCACAAAGAAAAGAGTATGGCCTAGTTACTTCAAGGACACTCATTGTCAGAGAGGAGGAGATTGGGGACCCAAGAATAAAAAGATAAAAATCTATTGCAGTTATAGCAAGATTAATATTTCTGCATGTCTTTTGATTTCTTTCTTGAATGGCTGCATAAATAACTCCTAACTTTATTTGGCTTTTAATGGCTGAGGGTTTTGCCAGTGGGGTTTGACTCTGTGAGGCATGGGTCAAGCATATAGTGGTTGTTATTGAAGAAACACACAGGAGTTATATCCGCATCAACAGTTGCATGGCAGGGAAGCTTAAAATAATTTGTGTGTTTGCACAGAAGTAGATTTTGAATAATATGACATTTTGGTATATTATAACATTAAAGGATAAACTTATAAATGTCAATGAAACATTTTACTGGCTTTTCTGTAAAGCATAATTAACCATAAAAGATTCTTAACTCAAATGAAAACGCTCAATTCTAATAAATTCATATCCAGTACCCAGCTCTATTGTCTTTACACTTAAGGCATTGTCTACCACCTACTTACTAAACCCTGAGTGTTTGTTCAAAATATAGAGTTCTCGGCTCTACAGGCATCCCACAGAACCACTGACCTAAGACCTAAGGAAAAAAAAAGATTCTTAAATTAAGGTAGTGCTTGACTTAATGAGTATTATTTTCAAAGTACCCCTAAAGACCTCAGATTGCCTGTTGAAACAAGGATGCTACACTTGGTTTAGTTATTTTTAGTTTAGAGAATGAGCAAAACCTCCTATTCTAGCCATAATTATGTTAGCAGTGGTGCACCAGATAATCAACTTGAATAAATACCCATCTTGGGTTCAGATAAGCAGGATGAAAATAATTAAGTTTAAAACTTCCAGCCTTCACTATTGCGGAAGAAATGCTACAGGATACAATGGACTATTAGAGTAATATTTTTGTGAAGGAGATCTACTTATTTTTCTCATTAGTTTTATTTCAAAATGACACTTCATAGGCATAGAGTGGCAGCCTACATCCGGATGTAGTTATACAGGCTTAGTGTAAAGATTCAGGTTCCTAATGAGACAAAGAACATTATTAGATACTCTGAGTGTGAGAAGATTACAGGAAATTAATAATCGAGTATTCTAGTTTATAACTCTTCCCTTTTGGGCTAATGGGAGTAAGCTTCCTTTTCTGATATTTAAAGACAGATATCTCTTCTCTACCATTCTTGTCCAAATTTCCAAGTGAGACAGTCCCAGTCATGACAAGTTTTTTCTTACAACATGGCTTTCAGTCAGTCAATGAATATTTATTGAGCACCAATGCTCTGGACAATAGAGAACAAACAGTGCAGAACAAGAGAGAAAATCTTGTTTAGTGCTTACATTTAGTGGAAGACACACCATTTCTGGTTGCTGCACTGTTGTAGTCCAATTGGAAAGCAATATGCTAATGATAACACTTCCCTTATTCTGGACATATACTTCTATTAATTATTAGGTTGTTATTTTTGCTGGAAGCTATGCCAACCTTCTGGTTCCTATTAATTCTACAATGAAGTAAAACTTCTGAGTGTCTAGGTTTAAAAATAAGAGTGTCCTTAATGGTAACTTATACCAGGACAGAGAAGGCTAATATAGGCTGGGAACTAGACTCTCCCACTAAGAAGAATAAAAATAATGACTATGGGTATTGGCCAAGTAATACATGCTAAAAGAGAGTACAGTATACTCTGAATTGAGTGGTTTCCAAAGTGTCTCAGGCACATATCATTCGATTTCAAATACAGAACCCACTCATTGCAGCTTAGAAAATTAAAGGTGAATTTATTAGAAGGATGATGCTATGTCTCACAGAGCAAAATTTTCATAAGGTAGTACTTTTTTTTTTTTTTTTTTTGAGATGGAGTCTCACACTGTAGCCCAGGCTGGAGTGCAGCGGCGCCATCTCGGCTCACTGCAAGCTCTGCCTCCCGGGTTCACGCCATTCTCCTGCCTCAACTTCCCTTGTAGCTGGGACTAGAGGCACCCGCCACCACACCTGGCTAATTTTTTTTTTTTTTTTTTTTTTTTTTTTTTATTTTTAGTAGTCGGGGTTTCACCGTGTTAGCCAGGATGGTCTAGATCTCCTGACCTTGTGATCCGCCCGTCTCGGCCTCCCAAAGTGCTGGGATTACAGGCGTGAGCCACATGCCCAGCCAAGGTAGTACATTTTGAAACTAGAAAGACAGAGGGCATAGTGTCTAGTCTATTTTGTGTGCGTGTACTCACCTCATTATGCCTGCATATGAACATCCTTTGCTTTACTAAATCCTATATGTAACTTTTATATTTCCAGGTCACCCTCAGCAACATCAGTCATCACCATCATCATCATCATCACCACTACAAGATTAACAACAGCAACTGCATCACTAACAACAGTATCTGCATCTATCATTTCTTTTTTTTTTTTTCATCTATTACAATGAAAAACATCACCTATCATAAATTAGTTCCACTGGCCTTCATGTTTCCATCTCCCTTCACTTTTTGAAAGACTATTTTTCCTCTTAGTTATCTCTATTCTTCTGCACTATCAATCTTTCCTGAGTTGATTGTAGCAAGCAATATGACAATCTACTCAGATATTGTAAGACATTATATATAATGGTTAAAAGAACAGATTATACTGTTCTTTTGAAAATTTCATAAGCAAATGGGGAAGAAAGTAAAGTTTACAAAGTTAAAAAGAAAATAAATTCTAAAGATAAACTCAGGAAATCCCACTGAGAGTCAGAAAACTTGAACATTCAATCTAAGGAATAATTTATGCATTGTAATTTCATCTTATCTCATTGTGGTATTATTAATGCCTGGAAAATACTTCTCTGCAGTTATATTGCAGGAAACAGTGACAAGACTCTTAAGCTGTAATCATAAATGTAACACAAACTTTTCCTGAAGTCTTAAGGCAATAATAACTTGTATATCTATAAAATTACAAATACATTACAAATTGGTCCATTTCAGCCAATAATGTTAATGCCAGAAAAATATCTCTCAATTATTTTTCAAAATAGTATACATTACATACCAGAATTGTGTCTTTGAAATATATTTGAACTCTTCCAAAGAAAATATCCAAACTTAATTATCTCTTCTGTAGCTGATTTTTGTCATACAACACATGATATAATAAATTGTAATATAATATCCTCTATTTCACACAATTGTTGCAAAAATATAATGCAATATACTGCTTTATATATGTTTAAAAGAGATAATATGTAAAGTGTCTTATACGGCTTCTGAAATATAGCATATATTTTAAAATGTTAGCTTCGTTTTTTTTTTCTCTCTTCACTTTTTTATTTTTATTTTTTTAAAAACAACTTTGCAGGTGTGGGAGTATTAGCAACCCAATTAAGAATATACTTTGATGGAGATAAAGCTATGTAATGATGTAATGATTTGTGGTTTTTTATTTCTTTTTTTTTTTTTCTTTTCTTTTTTTTTTTTTGAAACAGAGTCTTGCTCTGTCGCCCAGGCTGGAGTACAGTGACCTGATTCCAGCTCACTGCAATCTCTTCTCCCGGGTTCAAGCAACTTTCCTGCCTCAACCTCCTAAGTAACTGGGATTACAGGAATGTGCCACCACCCCTGGCTAATTTTTTGTGTGTTTTTTGTAGATGTGGGGTTTCGCCATACTGGCCAGGCTGATCTCCAACTCTTGGCCTTAATTGATCTGCCTGCCTCGGCCACCCAAAGTACTGGGATTACAAGAGTGAGCATGTCATGATTTCTTAACTAGAATGCTTTCTTCAGTCTCTTCATTTGAATTGAGCCATGTTTTCCTCTCAAAGCTACAACACTGAGATCTTGCCTTGTCCCTGTTAGATTAGGTAGCCTTCCTACATATTTTGTTCCCCAGTTGCTTTACTTATAGGTAGACCAGTCTGTCTTCTGTACTAGAATACAAAACCTTCAAGGATAAGATTACATTCCCATTTTCTGACCTAACCTACTGGATCCTAAACAAAAGTGTATTGCTTTGAACAGCTGTATTGAATGGTGACTAGTATTTCATCCACTTTTGATTTTGTTTCCTCCTGATTGGCTAAACAGTTTGGGTAAGGGCATTTTCAATTGCAAGTAACAGAACCCCAACAAGAACTAGTTTAAATCAAACAGAGGAATGTTTTGATTTAGAACAAAAGTCCACTAAGGAGTCAAGTTGGACCTGGTCTTAAGCAAACTTTGAATCATGTACGGTTAGACTGTCAAAAAGGACCTACTCACTCTTGCTGGGTCTTGTTAGTACTTCCTTGTATTTAAGTTTCATTCATTTTTTTTCTTGCAGATGGCTTTCAATGGTATAGGAACAAAGTTCTGTGCTCATATACTACCAGTGTGGTAGCCTAAGGTAGAGTGTGTCTCTCTCATTCCAGTGGAAAATGTTTTGAGTAAGAAGTCATACTGACCAGCTTGGTGTACCCTTGGATCAGCTATCATAGCTGGGAAAGTGAGATTATATCAGTTAGCATTTGTGTAAAACAAATGACCCTAAATTTTAGTCGATTAAATAGAAACCATCTCTTTAGAATATAATTCTATAGGGTGGCAGTTTCAACTGGGTTAGCTGGATGCCGCTTCTAGTCTTGGGTGGGCTCGTTTATACAGTCCTGATTAACTGCCAAGTCAGCTGGAAGCTAACTCGTCTAGACAGGCCTGAAATGAGATATCATGTCTCTGCTTAATATGCTTTATTATTTTTTCAGCAGATAATTTTGGTTTTCATATATTGTATCTCGACAGGGTTCCAAAATAGAAAAAGAGAGTGGAAGTATTCAAAGACTTTTGAAACCCAGGCTTGTATCTTACCTCTCCTGACTCCGACTGCATTTTATTGGCCAAAGAAATTCAAAAGATTAAAGAGAAGAAATAAGAGACTCTAAATTTTTAATGGTAGGACTTGGGAAATGGAGCAGTTATAGGTAAAAGTGAATGATTATGGTCATCTATGTAGTCTACCATAGAGGTACCATGCTGAAGTTTGGATAACATATTACCTATATCTGCAGAGGTAAAGGTGACTATCAGAAGAAATATTATGGCACATACATTTATAACACATATGTGGTCAGTGGGATAATTGTTTTAGCTTCACATTTACTTTTGTTTCTGCAATCTATGCAGTACTACTCATTGATCAACAAACATAAGTTGGACTTTCTTGCCTTCATATTGTTCTTTGCCTAATTGTCCGTGTTTCTGATGTATCAAAATCTCTGACACCTCTCTAGCTTTAAATCCAGTTTGATTGGTTGTCAATGGACAACTCCCCACCTCTGAGAAGTTTTCTATGACTACTTCAGATGAAGGTAAATTTTCTCCCTAGGATTGTAGCAATGGTTCTTAATTTAGGCTACGCATCAGAAATCTTGTGGAAATATCTTTAAAAATCTCAATGCCCAGACCACACCTGAGACCAACTGAGCCAGAATCTCTAGGAGAGGGATCTTAGCATCAGCTCCCCTGGTGATTCTAACATATAGCCAAGGTTGAGATCCAGTATTTTCTAATAATTTCTGATAAAATTCGGGTTACAGGGAGTTTTTCTCATAGTATAAACTTTTTCTGAGGGCAGGGACCTAATACAATGTTTCATGCATAATTGACACTCAATATAGAGTTGCTGATAAAGTGCTATGGACTAATGCTTTTATCTCTCCAAAATTTGTATGTTAAAACCCTATCTCCTAGTGCGAGGGTATGAGTAGGTGGGATCCTTGGGAGGTAATTAGGATTAGATGAGGAGCTGAGGGTGGAGCCCTCGCAGAGGGGATTAGTATTGTTAGAAGACTCTCAAGAGAACTTGCTTTCTCTCTTTTGCCTTGTGAAGACACAGCAAGAACTTGGCAGTCTACAACCCAGAAGAGGACTCTCACCAGAAGCCAATCATGCTGGCACTTGGATTTAGGACTTCAAGCCTCCAGAAATTTGTGGAATAAGTTTCTGCTGTTTATAAGCTACCAAGTCTATGATAATGTGTCAGAGGACTCAACTAAGACATAAAGTGAGATAGAATTAAGATCTGTTAAGACCTATTTGCTATAATAAAATTCAAAGTAGTCATATAAATGTTTAAATGAAACATCTCAAAAATCATAACATGGTCTTACATTTAGAAAATCAGTACAGAAATATTTATTAAGTCAACAAAATTTCTAACATTAAATTGATGTCTACTTGTTGATATGTTGATTTGCAAACATTTTTTTTTCCCACATGGATATATTTCCTTTTGTCTTCCCAACTAATTGTTATTATATTACAGGAAATGTTTTATTTTATTTATTTTGTATTTCTCTGTAACCATCCCCCTGCCTGGTCTAGTATAGTGTCAATGATTTGATGCTTTTATTAATGTAATTTCAAAGTCATTTTAATGGCCAGAATATAAACAAATATAAATAACACTTCCATAGAATTAAGATTTGATTGTTGCAATGGCAATATGGATGACTTTTAGAAAAACGTGAGTTACATATGCCATCAGACATTAAAAAATATATTAACTAAGCTGTAAATTAATTTTTACATACAAATATACCTTAATAACAACAGTAGATGAAAAAAGGATTGGTTTGAATTGCTAAGTCATTTCACACATTGATACCAGAGTAAAATACTTCAAAATTGTTCTTACTGAACATTCTTCTTTTCCTCCCACATACACAGAAGAAGAAAAATATCACTATACCAATAATGTCTTTTACATACCTACACACAATCTGAACTTTCTCAGAGGAACAAGTGAACAGAATAACTTTTTTTATTTCCTTGAAACATATTTACTTAACATGAAAGATCTTGCTCCTTTGCATTGGGCATTCATTTCCTCTATAGCTAAAGGGTAAATGATGGATAGGAGAATAAAGAGGGACAAATATAATGTCTGCTAATGTGGTAATGTCTGTAGGTGGTGTATGTATTTATACATATTTGACTTGCACTTTAACAAGACATGAATTCATCACTCAGAAACACTACACTGCTCCCATCTTCCTCAAAGTGAAAAAGAGAAGAAACAAAGAATGTTAGGTACATCTAATAAAAGGACAAAATAGGCCTGATGCCCTCAAAAAGAAACAAACAAACAAACAAAAACAAACCAAAAAAAGAAAAAAACAAAAACTGTTCTCACTTACAAAGGCCTTGAAGTTCAAGCAGTGGCTTCAACCTATATCAAAACTTGATTCAAGCCCTTCACATTTCATGACTGAGAAATGAGGAAGATATTCTTCTGCTCAGACTTGTCCACCTAATCTCAGGAAAAGATGGGTAAAGTGACACTATATATTACAATAAATATTTGACATGCTATTTTCCCATCTCCTTTGACTTTCCTATTACTTTTGACTGCTTAGTGACCAATGGAATGAATAGACTTGGCATGATTGATGGGAAGCAATATGGTGACTCAAGAAAATCAACTGTTTTATGAAGGCATTGTACTTTTTATTGTGTGAGAGGGAGAAAAGAAAGATATGAATTTTGTGTTTTTTTCAGTCATCTCTGCTTACTCACCCTCAAAGGAGATTTACTGCTATTACAGAATAAAGATAATCTGTGATGGTGAAAAAGAAACAAAAGACTATCTACATAGGTTCAACTTTGGAAAGGGTTTTTGATCAAAGAGCTTATCTTGAAGTAGAGAAAGCAGATTCAAAAAATATTAATGGTGTGAAGCTGGTAACACTAGTTGAATTGTTGAATGTATACGTTTAAAGGAAAGGAAATGTGAGCATAATTTTCACATTTATGGTTTGGGCACTGCTGTGGTCTGAATGTATGTGTTTCCCCAGAATTCAAGGTGATTATAGTAAGTAGTGGAACCTGTGAGAAGTGATTAAGTCATAAGGGCTCTACCCTCATGAATGTGATTATCACCCTTATCAAAAAGGCTGGAGGGAGTCTTTTTGCCTTCTGCTATGAGGGGAAACAACTAGAAGGCACTGTCCATTAGCAATGAGCCCTAAACAGATGCTGAATCGGCTGGTGCCTTGATCTTGGACTTCTCAGCCTCCTCCTGAACTGTAAAAAATTACATTTCTGTTGTTTATAAGTTACCCAGTCTAAGGTATTTTCTTATAGTAGGCCCAAACGACTAAGGCAGGTAACTAGGCCATGGTGATACTAAAATATAAAACATAGGAGGAGCAATAAGTTTGGAGGTAAAAATATAGAGGTCAGTTTTGGACATATTTAAGTAATTATGAAACATCCAGATGACAAAAGTGTGGGTAGATGGATGTATCTGGAATTCAGAAGAGGAGATTTTCGGGAGGTAGAGAATTGAGTGTCTTAAGTGTATTAACAAATAACACTTGGATACTGTTGGCTATGTGTTGTTCATGGTTATAAGCATTCACACTTAGAGGGCAAGTCATTTAATACTTTCAGGAATATTATGAGGGAGTTACATCCTTGTGTTCATTATCTCCATTCTGTAGATGAGGAAATTTAGGCTCAGAAAGGTTGAATAACTTGCTAAAATGACCCATGTAGGAAGCAGTGGAGCTACTATTCTAAAGAAGACACACACCCTGGCTCCAGAGTCCAAACTCTTAACCACTATTCCATACTGCTTCACATAAAATAAGTAGATTCGGTCAGGGATTGTCAAAGAGTGTGAAAAAGAGTGTATTTAAGACAACCTCAAGAGAATAGAAATACCAAAGATGTCTAACTGAATGGCTTTCTATTCAGTCACCGCTTCCTTATATTTTGACTTTTTCCTCTGTGCTTAACATTGTGAAATACGTAACTTGTTCCTCTTGAAGACTTTTTAATCTAGTCAGAGAGACATTTAAGTACGTAAACTCATCCATGAACAATACAACCCACTTTATCCAAGCATACAGTGCAGTGTATATTTTAAATTATTTAAGCATTAAGGGGTGGAATCAACAATATTAGATGGAGCTACTGAAGATATTTAACCGAATAGTACTCCCCAAAATGGGAACTGTAGAAGGTGTCAAGGGCCAAAGAATGAAGGTCCTAGAGGCCTTTGAAGAATGTTAAGATTGGGGCTGACTTGAGGAATGAGGAAAAATATAGTGAGGATGATATGAGTAGAGGTTGTGAGAATCATAATCAAAAAAGGGGGTTAGCTTGTGGGGACTGGTTTTATTTGAGGCAGAGAATGCAATAGATTTCTATTAGGTATTTTAAGATAAATCTGAAGAGAAATGGCAAAGTCACAGTGTTTTCTTGTGAGATTTTCCCAAAACCCCAAGAATTCCCTTCAGTCATTTTATGAATTTGCAAAGAAATGGTAAAATAAAAAGATATGGGAGGGCTTGGAGTCTTCAAACATTTAGACAATGGTTAAATTTTCATGTCTCTTTGGACTTATCTTCCCCATCTTTCCCAGTGTTCCACTGGAACAGGAAGATCCAACTATGTCAACATTTTTAGAACAGGTACCTTTTTCTGTTCAAAGATAAGAAAATAGGGAAATAACAACTGTAAACATCAACTCTGGGCATTTGCGGCAGCGAATTCAATTTGAATTGAATAGAACACTAACAAATTACTGAAGGGATGTCCAACCTAAGTTTCCTCCATCAATTTTGCCTAAGGCTGTTCCTCAATAGGAGGCTCACAAAAACACAGGTCACTGCTGTTAGAGAAAGCTAATTTACAAATTATTCTCACTGATTGGTTAATTAATTTACAAGCATTGGTGGAGACTGTGCTCAGTTTGAGTTGATCACTGATGAGATACAGAAGCAACATGCAGGGTGAAAAGTTATAGTTTGCCTGGCACAGTTCCAGTTTATGCTTGTTCTCCCAAGACAAACATTAATAGAGACCCCTTTCACTTTCAAATGTTTTCTGACTTGGACATTCAATTATACGGTTGTATTAGTTTGTTTTAATGTTGCTGATAAAGACATACCCAAAACTGGGAACAAAAAGAGGTTTAATTGGACTTACAGTTTCTACATGGCTGGGAGGCCTCAGAATCAGGCTGGGAGGAGAAAGGCACCTCTTACATGGCAGCAGCAAGAGAAAAATGAGGAAGAAGCAAAAGCAGAAACTCCTGATAAAACCATCAGATCTTGTGAGGCTTATTCACGATCATGAGAATAGCACAGGAAAGACTGGCCCCCATGATTCAACTACCTCCTCCTGGGTCCCTTCCACACATGTGGGAATTCTGGGAGATAAAATTCAAGTTGAGATTTGGGTGGAGACACAGCAAAATCATATCATTCTGCCCCTGACCCTTCCAAATCTCATGTCTTCACATTTCAACAGCAATCATGCCTTCCCAGCAGTCCCCCAAAATCTTAACTCATTTCAGCATTAAGCCAGAAGTCCACAGTCCAAAGTCCCATCTGAGACAAGGCAAGTCCCTTCCACTTATGAGTCTGTAAAATCAAAAGCAAGCTAGTTACTTCCTAGATACAATGGGGGTACAGGCATTGGGTAAATACAGTCATTCCAAATGGGAGAAATCGGTCAAAACACAGGGGATACAGGGCCCATGCAAGTCCAAAATCCAGCAGGCAGTCAAATCTTAAAGTTCCAAAATGATCTCCTTTGACTGTGTGCCTCACATCCAGGTTATGCTGATGCAAGAGGTAGGTTCCCATGGTCTTGGGCAGCTCTGCCCCTGTGGATTTGCAGGAGACAGCCTCTCTCCTGGCTGCTTTCACGGACTGGCATTGAGTGTCTGTGGCTTTTCCAGGTGCATGGTGCAAGCTGTAGGTGGATCTACCATTCTGGGGTCTGGAGGATGGTGGCCCTCTTCTTACAGCTTCACTAGGCAGTGCCCCATTAGGGACTCTGTGTGGGGGCTCCAACCCTGCATTTCCCTTCCACACTGCCCTAGAAGAGGTTCTCTATGATAGCCTCACCCCTGCAGCAAACTTTTACCTGGGCATCCAGGTGTTTCCATACATTTTCTAAATCTAGGTGGAGATTCCCAAACCTAAATGTGTGACTTCTGTGCACCTGCAGGCTCAACACCATGTGGAAGCTGCCAAGACTTGGGGCTTCTACCCTCTGAAGCCACAGCCTGAGCTCTATGTTGGCCCCTTTCAGCCATGGCTGGAGCAACTGGGACATAGGGTAGTCCCTAGGCTGCAGACAGCATGGGGATCCTGGGCCCGGGCCACAAAACCACTTTTTCCTCCTAGGCCTCCTGGCCTATGATGTGAGGGGCTGTCATGAAGGTCTCTGACATGGCCTGAAGGCATTTTCTTCATTGTCTTGGGGATTAACATTAGGCTT
Source organism: Macaca mulatta (assembly GCF_049350105.2). Classification (NCBI taxonomy): domain Eukaryota; kingdom Metazoa; phylum Chordata; class Mammalia; order Primates; family Cercopithecidae; genus Macaca; species Macaca mulatta. The sequence continues at coordinate 46,598,893 of NC_133411.1, forward strand.
CTCCTTACTGATACAAATTTCTGAAGCCAGCTTGAATTTCTCCTAAAAAAAAATGGGTTTTTTCTTTTCTACTGCATCATCAGGCTGCAAATTTTCTGAACTTTTTGCTGTTTCTCTTTTAAAACTGAATGCTTTTAACAGCATCCAAGTCACTTTTGAATCCTTTGCTGCTTAGAAATTTCTTCTGCCACATATGCTAAATCATCTCTCACAAGTTCAAAGTTCCACAAATCTCTAGGGTAAAGATTTACATCTATGGTTTTCATACTTTCAGATACAGTCTATTGCTTGGGGTATTGGCTCTAATGCTTAGATTGACCATTGATATGGTTTGGCTGTGTACCCACCCAAACCTCAACTTGAATTGTATCTCCCAGAATTCCCACATGTTGTGGGAGGGACCCAGGGCAAGGTAATTGAATCATGGGGGCTGGTCTTTCCAGTGCAAAATGCCACCAGACTCTTTGCTAAAACACAGCAAGAGTCAGCTTTGCTCTAGTTCCCAACAAGTTCCTCATCTCCATCTGAGACCACCCCAGCCTGGACCTCATTGTTCATATCACTATCAGCATTTTTGTCAAAGCCATTCAACAAGTCTCTAGGAGGTTTCAAACTTTCCCACATTTTTCTGTCTTATTCTGAGCCCTCCAAACTGTTCCAACATCTGCCTGTTACCCAGTTCCAAAGGTGCTTTCACATTTTCAGGTATCTGTTCAGCAATGGCCACTGTACTGGTACCAATTTACTGTATTAGCTGATTTTCATGCCACTGATAAAGACACACCTGAAACTGGCAACAAAAAGAAGTTTAATTGGGCTTATAGTTCCACATGGCTGGGGAGGCCTCAGAATCATGGCGGGAGGTGAAAGGCCCTTCTTAGATGGTGGCAGCAATAGGAAAATGAGGAAGAAGCAAAAGCAGAACCACTGAGAAACCCATCAGATCTCGGGAGACTTATTCACCATCATGAGAATAGCACTGGAAAGACCAGCCCCCAAGATTCAAGTACCTCCCCCTGGGTCCCTCCCACAACATGTGGGAATTCTTGGAGGTACAACTCAAGTTGAAGTTTGGGTGGGGACACAGCCAAACCATATCAATGGTCAATCTAAGCATTAGAGCCAATACCGCAAGCAATAGACTGTATCTGAAAGTATGAAAACTATATATGCAAAACTTGCGTCTCTCCACTATTTTGAAGATAAAGAATCAAATTTTCTTCTTTCTTTTCCAACTTTCGTTTTAGGTTCATGGGTACATGTGCAGATGTATTACAGTTGTGTTACATAGTTAAATTGTGTGCCACAGGGAGTTGATGTACAGAGTAGTTCATCACCCAGTGATTTAGCCTACTATCCAACAAGTAGTTTATCCATCCTCACCCTCTTCTCACCTTCCAGCCTCAACTAAGCCCTGGTGTCTACTGTTCTCTTATTTGTGTCCATGTTTAGTCAGTGTTTAGCTCCTACTTATGAGTGAGAACGTGTGATATTTGATTTTCTGCTTCTGAGTTAGTTTGCTTATGATAATGGCTTCCAGCTCCATCCATGTTGCTGCAAAGGGCATGGTTTCATTTTTCTGACTGCATAGTATTCCATGTGTACTACATTGTCTTTATCCAGTCTCTGGTTTATGGGCATCTAAGTTGATTCCATGTCTTTGCTATTGTGAATAGGACTGTGATGAACATTCACTTGCATGTGTCTTTATGGTGAAAAGATACATATTCCTTTAGACATTTACACAGTAATGAGATTGCTGGATCAAAAGGTACTTCTGCTTTAAATTATTTGAGAAATCTCCAAACTGCTTTCCACAGTGGCTGAATTAATTTATATTCCCACCAGCAGTGTATAAGCATTCCCTTTTCTCCACAGCCTTGCCAGCATCTGTTGTTTTTTAACTTGTTAATAGCCATTCTGACTATGTGAGGTCTCATCATGGTTTTGATTTGCATTTCCCTAATAATTTGTGATGTTGAACATTTTTTCATATGTTTCCTGGCTATGTGTATGTTTTCTTTTTAGAAGTGTCTATTCATGTCCTTTGCTCATTTTTAAAGGGAATTATTTGGTTTTTGCTTGTTGATTTAATTTTCTTATAGATTCTGAATATTAAGACTTGGTCAGAGGCATAGTGTCTTGCAAATATTTTCTCCCATTCTGTAGGTTGTCTGTTTACTCTGTTGATAGTTTCTTCTGATGTGTAGATGCTCTTCAATTTAAGTAGGTCCCACTTGTCAATTTTTGATTTAGTTGCAGTTGGTATTGGAGCCTTCATCATGAAATGTTTGCGAAAATCTTTGTCCAGAATAATGTTTTCTAGATATTCTTCTAGGCATTTTATAGTTGCAGGTTTTACATTTAAGTCTTTAATCCATAAGTTGATTTTTGTATATGTTGAAAGGAAAGAGTCCAGTTTTAATCTTCTGTGTATAGCTAGGCTAGCCAGTTATCCCACCACCAATTATTGAATGGGGAGTCCTTCCTTTCCCTATTATTTATTATTGCCAACTTTGACAAATATCAGATTTTTATAAGTGTGTGGTTTTATTTCTGGGTTTTCTAAAGTGTTCCATTGGTCTATGTGTCTGTTTTTGTATCAGTACCATGCAGTTTTGGTTCCTGCAGCCTTGTAGTATAGTTTGAAGTCAAGTAGTATGATGGCTCCAGCTTTGTTCTTTTTACTTAAAGTACCTTTGGTTATTAGGGCTCATTTTTTTGTTTCATGCAAATTTTAAGATAGTTTTTTCTAATTCTGTGAAAAGTGTTGTTGGTAGTTTGATAGCAATAGCAATGTATCTGTACATTGTTTTGGACCCTATGGCTTATTTTTTTATTTTTATTTATTTATTTTTGAGATGGAGTTTTGTTCCTGTTGCCCAGGCTAGAGTGCAATGGTGTGATCTGGCTCACTTCAACCTCCGCTTCCTGGGTTCAAGCGATTCTCCCGCCTCAGCCTCCCGAGTAGCTGGGATTACAGGCATGTGCCACCATGCTCGGCTAATTTTGTATTTTAGTAGAGACAGGCTTTCTCCATGTTGGTCAGGCCGGTCTTGAACTCTTGATCTCAGGTGATCCACCCACCTCGGCCTCCCTAAATGCTGGGATTACAGGCGTGAGCCAACACGCCTAGCTCCCTATGGTCATTTCAACAATATTAATTCTTCCTATCCATGAGCATGAAATGTTTTTTCATTTGTTTGTGTCATCTCTATGTCTTTCAGCAGTGTTTTATAATTCTCATTGTAGAGATCTTTCAACCTGCCAGTTAGCTGTATTCCTAGGTACTTTATTCTTTTTGTGGCTATGTGAATGGGGTTGCATTCTTGATTTGACTCTCAGCTTGGATGTCACTGGTGTACAGAAATGCTACCGATTTTTGTGCATTGATTTTTTATCCTGAAATTTTGCTGAAGCTTTTTTATTAGATCTAAGAGCTATTGGTCAGAGACTATAGGGTTTTCTAGGTATAATCAAATCATCTGCAAACAGGGATAGTTTGACTTTCTCTCTCCCTATTTGGATGCCTTTTATTTCTTTACCTTGCCTGTTTGATCTGGCAAGGACTTCTAGTACTATGTTGAATAGGAGCGGTGAGATTGAACATTCTTGTCTTATTCCGCTTCTCAGGGGGAATAGTTTTGGATTTTGCCTGTTAAGTATGATGTTTCCTGTGGGTTTGTTGTAGATGACTTTTATTACTTTGAGGTATGTTCCCTCAATGCCTAGTTTGTTGAAGGTTGTTAAGATGAAGGAATGTTGAATTTTTCTTTTTTTTTTCCTTTTTTTTTTTTTTTTTTTGAGAGGTAGTCTCGCTCTGTCACCCAGGCTAGAGTGCTGTGGCGGGATCTCTGCTCACTGTAACCTCCACCTCCCAGGTTCAAGCAATTCTTCTGCCTCAGCCTCCCAAGTAACTGGGATTACAGGCGCCCGCGACCATGTCCAGCTAATTTTTGTATTTTTAGTAGAGATGGGGTTTCACCATATTGCCCAGGCTGGTCTCGAACTCCTGCCTCATGATCCGCCCATCTTGGCCTCCCAAAGTGCTGGGATTACAGGCATGAGCCACCGCTCCCTGCCAGGATCTTGAATTTTGTCAAAGGCCTTCTGCATCTATTGAGATGATCATGTGGTCTTCTATTTATGTGATGAATCACATTTATTGATTTGCCTATGTTGAACCAACCTTGCATCCCAGGAATAAATCTTACTTGATCATGGTAGATTTGCTTTTTGGTGTGCTGCTGAAACTGGTTTGCTAGCACTCTGTTGAGGATTTTTGCTTTTATGCTCATCAACGATATTGGACTGAAGGTTTTTGTTCATCGTGTCTTTGCCAGGTTTTGATGTCAGAATGATCTTGGCCTCATAGAATGAGTCAGAGAGGAGTCTTTTCTCCTTGATTTCTTGAAATAATTTCAGTAAGATTGGTACCAGCTTTTCTTTACATATCTTGGAGAATTCAGCTGTAAATTTGTCTGGTCCAGAGACTTTTCCAGTTGCTTTTTTCTTTTTCTTTTTTTAATTACTGATTCAATTTCCAAACTCATTATTGGTCTGTTGAGGGCTTCAATTTCTTCTTGGCTCAATCTTGGGAGGCTGTATGTGTTTACGAATTTATCCATTTCTTCTAGGTTTTCTAGTTTGCTTTCAAAGAAGTATTCATAATAGAATAAGGGATTTTGTATTTCTGTGAGGTTGTTTGGAGGTTGTCATTTCTGGTTTTGTTTATTTGGATCTTCTCTCTCTTTTTTTCTTTATTAGTCTAGCTAGCAGTCTATCAATCTTGTTCATTGTTTGTAAAAAAGCAACTTTTGATTTCACACATCTTTTGTGTTTTCCTTCAAATCTGAATTTGATTAAGTTTAGATCTGATTTTGTATTTTTGTTGTTGTTCTTCTTCTACTAGCTTGGGAGTTGGTTTGCTCTTATTTTTCTAGTACCTCTAGATATGATGTTAGGTTGTTAATTTGAGATCTTTCTAACTCTTTAACATTGGTGTTTCGTGCTATAATTTTTTTCTCTTAACCCTTCTTTAGCTGTGTCCCAGAGATCCTGTGTCTCAGAGATGTTGTATTTTTGTTTCCATTAGTTTTAAACAATTTCTGAATTTCTGCCTTAATTCCATTGTTTATTCAAAAGTCATTTAGGAGCATATTTTTAAATTTCCATGCAATCATATCATTTTGAGAGATGTTCTTGGTATTGATTTCTATTCTTATTGTGCTTTGGTCCAAGGGTGTGGTTGGTAGGATTTCATTTTTTTTTTAAATTTCCTGATAATTGCTTTATGTCTGAGAGTTTAGTTGATCTTAGAGTATGTGCTGTGTGCAGATGAGAATAATACATATTCTGTTTTTGGGTGGAGTATTCTATAGATGTTTGTTAGTTTTATTTGGTTGTCAAGTTAAGGTCCTAAATATCTTTGTTAGTTTTTTTCAATGATCTGTCTAACAATGTCAGTGGAGTGTTGAAGTCTCCCACTATTATTGTGTGGTTATTTAAGTCTCTTACTAGGTGTCTAAGAACTTATCTTATAAATCTGGACACTCCAATGTTGGGCCCATATATATTTAGAATAGTTAAATCTTCCTATTAAATTGTATCCTTTATCATTGTGCAATGCCTTGCTTTGTTCTTTTTGATCATTTTTTGTTTAATGTCTGTTTTGTCTGAAATCATAATAACAACCACTGATCTTTTCTGTTTTCTGTTTGCTTGATTTGTCTTTCTCCATCTCATTACTTTGAGCCTATGGATGTCATTGCATGTAAGATGGGTCTCCTGAAGACAGCATGCAGTTGGATCTTGCTTCTTTTTTTTTTTTCTCCCAAGATGGAGTCTCACTGTGTCGCCCAGGCTGAAGTGCAGTGGTGCGATCTTGACTCACTGCAATCTCTGCCTCCTGAGTTCAGGCAATTCTCCTGCCTCAGCCTCCCGAGTAGCTGTGGTTATAGGTGTGTGTCACCTTGCCTGGCTAATTTTTGTATTTTTAGTAGAGACGGGGTTTCATCATGTTGGCAAGGCTAGTCTCGAACTCCTGACCTCGTGATCCACTCACCTCAGCCTCCCAAAGTGCTGGGTTTACAGGAGTGAGCCACCATGCCTAGCTGGATCTTGCTTCTTTATCCTACTTGCTATTCTGTGACTTGGAAGTGGGGCATTTAATCCATTCATATACCAGGTCAATATTGACCCTAACATTGTGCATTGTGTTGTTATTATGTAGATTTGATTGTAAAGTTGCTTTTTAGTGTCAGTGGGCTATGTACTTAAGTGTGTTTTTGTGGTGGCCAGTGTTGGTCTTTAATTTCAATGTTTGGCACTCCCTTAAGGACCTATTGTAAGGAAGGTCTGATGGTAATGAATTCCATTAGCATTTGCCTATCTGGAAAGGATTTTATTTCTCTTTCCCTTATAAAGCTTTGTCTGGCTAAATATGAAATTCTTGGTTGGAATTTATTTTCTTTAAGTATGCTGACTATAGGCCCTCAATCTCTTTTAGGTTGCAGGGTTTCTGCTGAAAGGTCCACCATTAGTCTGGTGGGTTCCCTTCGTATGTGACCTGCGTCTACTTTCTAGCTACCTTTCATGTTTTTTCTTTTGCATTGACATTAAAGAATCAGATTGCTATGTCTTGGGGATTGTCATCTTAAATAAGTCCACACCTTGAATCTTATAGGGGTGCTCTGAATTTCCTGAATTTGAATGTCAAATTCTCTAGTGAGGTTGAGGAAGTTTTCACGGACAATATCCTCAAATATATTTTCCAAGTTGTTGCTGTCTCTCCCTCTCTTTCAGGGATGCCAATGAGCCATTGGTTTGTCTTTTTGCGTAATCCCATATTTCTTGGAATTTTTCTTCATTATTTTTTATTCTTTATTTTTGCCTCACTCAGTTGGTTCAAAGAACTGGTCTTTAAGCTCTGTGATTCCACCCTCAGGTTGGTATATTCTGCTATTAATACTGCTGATTATGTTATGAAATTCTTGTAGTGAGTTTTTCAGCTGTATCATATCAGTTTGGTTCTTTCTTAAAATGACTATTTTATCTTTCAGCTATTATATCATTTTACTGAAGTCATTATATTTCTTGGATTGGTTTTCAATTTTCTCCTGAACTTTCATGATCTTCATTGCCATCCAGATTCTGAATTCTGTGTCTGTCATTCCAGCCACTTCAGTCTGGTTAACAACCATTGCTAGGGAGCTAGTATGGTCATTTAGAGGTAAGAAGACACTCTGGCTTTTTGAGTTGCCAGAGTTCTTGCACTGGTTCTTTCTCATTTATATGCACAGTTATTCTTTTAATCTTTGAAACTGCTGTCCTTTGAGTGGGGCTTTTTGCTTTTATATTTTTTTATGCTGTTGAGGATTTGAGTGTGGTATAAGCTAGGTTCAGTCAACTTGCTTCATTTCTGGATTATTTTAGGGGACCATGGCTAAGCTCAGCACTCCTGGTTTGCATGCTGTAACCCTGGAGACCTGGAACAAGGCCCATAGCTTTGTTCTCTGGCCTCTTGAGGTTGGGCATCTGCTGTGCTGGAGGGACTCAGGTGTTCCTGGTGCACTGGAAACAATACTCCTAAGGGGAGAGCTGGCAAGAGCATTTCATCAGGGTGGTGGCAGTGGGTCTGTGATTGCAGGCATGTGCTGGTGGCAGCAGGATGGCAAGGTCTGCATGGAGTGCGGAGGTGGGATGTGCGTGTACCGGCATTGGCGGGACAGTGATGTTGAGGTCTGCATGCACACACAGGTGAAAGAGTGAGGGGAGGCTGAAGTTGATTGTGTTCCAGCAAAACGGTGGGTATGGGCTTTGGGAAGTGTTCCCTGGCAAAGCAGTGATGGGGGTGCAAGCAGGTGGACCTCGAAAAGCTGAGGGAAAGACTATGGGTGGGTGCATGCTGGCAGAAGCCCACCTGCAGAAGCTCTCTGACTGTTAGGCAGAGTCTGCTAGTGAAGGAGCTAGTGGCATTGGCTGTTGAGAAGCACCTTGGTTGGGCATCTAAGGCTGTGCTATAAGCAGATGCAATCAAGCATGTAACCTGGGAGAGGCTAGCAGTAGACTGGGTGGTGATCAGATCAGACAGATTCTGTCCCATCGAAACAGTCACCCTGTTCTGTCCAGGTCCAACAGTCAACAAAAGCCAAAGCCACCTAGAAGAGCATGGCAAACCTTGGGGGATGAGTGTTCCTTGTTGTGCTCCACTGCAGCCATTCCCACATCAAACCTTTTGGACTCTGCATAAACAGAAGTTCTATCAGTGCCAAGTCTCCAGGCAACAATCTCTACCAGCTCAAAAGTCTGTCGGGACCCTGGGGTCTCCTGCTTCTAGGATTCTGGAAGTACATCGTGAGCGTGGGCCACTCCATACCTGTTTAACTCACTCTTTCCCTAGAAGCCACTTGGGGCTATGAATGAATCTGGTGCTAGGCAACTCTGTGCAGGGTTCTCAGCTTCCTCCTACTTCAGCCCAGAGTCTGCGTCCTCCCTCCTCAACTCTTAATCCCTTCCTTTTGAAGATCTCCTCAGATAGTGCTGGTTTTCTTGATGGTTGGGTCTCTCAGTGGGAGAAGCTTTTTCTGTCTGTGTATAGTCATCCATGTTGGCTCAAAAATCAAATTCTTAAGATAGAGATCAATGTCTTACCAGATTATGCATGGTTTGGATTTTCTTTGCTTCGCCAGCTTCATCTCACTTCACTCTCCGTGCTCCAGTTATTCTGCTCCTCTCTTAGCTTCTTATATGTGCCATTCTCCTAAATGCCTCAGGAACTTTGCCTTTGATGTCCCTTCATCCTAGAATGTTTTTATGCCACACATAAAACACCACATATCCCCACATATAACCTTTATCTGTCAAATCCTGTCCATTAGCAGATCTCAATCCATGGAAAACTTACCTTTACTCCCTGACTAGTTCATGCTCCTGTTATGTGTATATATTCAGAGTACTATGTAGTTTTAAGATTTAAATTTAATTTAAACAGTTAATTTGGACTATTTAATTTAAAAAATCTTAAGATTTAAGACAGCTTGCAATTTCATATGTATATGAATATATATTACATTTATACACACATCACATTTGTATATATAAATATACATGTATATGTATGTATATGTGTGTATGTATACTCACATACATATATATATATGTACACACACATGTATTGTGGCCTACAATTGGTCTTTCCCTGTGTTTATACCTGAATTCATATTGACAAGTACCATATATTTGGTAAAGATGTCTGAGACTACAACACAAGACTCCAAACCCCCAAGTCAAAAGAATCTCTAGAATGGTAAAAATATAGTGCCACTAACTAAACTAGGAACATTGATTTATCTTGGGGGTGAAGAAGAGAGAATAGTTTAACCCTGAACAGATTAAGTCTGAGAGGAATTAAAGATAACAACAAAACATTTTATAATGTAGGAGAAAATTAAATACTGGAAGTTAAGGTAGAAATTTAAGGAATATTTGTGTTGGAGTGAGGAGCAGGACTGGATTGCTGCTACAGCGGGAACCACAGGAAGGTTGACTTCATGGAGGATGAAAAATATGAATCTAGTCTCGGTCTGGTGGCTCATGCCTGTAATACCAGCACTTTGGGAGGCCGAGGGAGGCAGATCACTTGAGGTCAGGAGTTTGAGACCAGCCTAACCAAGATAAAATACAAAAAATACTAAAAATTAAAAAAATTAGCCAGGTGTGGTGGCCTGGGCCTGTAGTCCCAGCTACTCAGGAGGCTGAGGCATGAGTTTCTCTCAACCCCACGTTGAAGAGGTTGCATTGAGCCAAGATGGAGCCACTGCACTTCAGGCTGGACAGCATATCGAGACTATCTCAAAATTGTTTTTAAGAAAGGAAGAAAAATATGAATCTATAGTCAACTATGCCAAACTGGGGGTCATGTTATCTGGCTAATGATTTACATTTTTGGTGGAAAATTTAAATGCTATGCTTCTTCTCTGAGATGATTTAACAATTATCATTTTTGGGAATATCAGTTCATAGGAAGATATCATTTTATCCATCACTGGTTTTGAAAATTTTAACCTCAGTTTTACCAGTTATTTTAAGGCCTAGAATTATTTTCTGGAATCTAACTTGCATTGTCAAAAATGCTAAACAAGATTTGATGATAGACTCTATCTCAAATAATTTTGATACATGTTCAATATTCTGGAATAGCAATATTCCCCCCAATTATCCTTTTAAAAATTGTTTTATTTTTAATTTTTGTGGGTACATAGTAATTATATATATATATATATTTATGGGGTATATGGAATGTTTTGAGACAGGCATATAGTGTGTAATAGTCACACCAGGGTAAATGGGATATCCATCACCTCAAGCATTTATCCTTTGTGTTACAAACAATCCAGTTATACTCTTTTAATTATTTTTAAATGTACAATTAAATTATTATTGACTATAGTACTTTATTGCACTGTCAAATACTAGATCTTATTCATTCTTTCTAAATATATATTTTTTTGCACTCATGAGCCATCCCCACTTTCCTCCTGCAGCCCCCCACACCTTTCCTAGTCGATGGTAACCATCATTCTGCTCTCTGTCTGCATGAGTTCAATTGTTTTTTAGGAGAAATAGCAAACACAATTCCTAATGGTGAGAGACACCACATGATTTAAAAAACTTCTCCTAGTAGGGTATTTAGGATGATTATATTTCAATTCATTTATTTAACCAACATTTATTAGGTACCTGCTATGTAACTGGCACTATGCTTCAGGTTTTGAAATATCATTTGTATAAATAATCACTCTCTTGGCCAGGTGCGATGGCTCACTCCTGTAATCCCAGCACTTTGGGAGGCCGAAGCAGGCAGATCACGAGGTCAGGATATTGAGACCATCCTGGCTAACACGGTGAAACCCTGTCTCTACTAAAAATAGAAAAATTTACTGGAGCGTGGTAGTGGGCACCTGTAGTCCCAGCTACTCGGGAGGCTGACCAAGAGAATGGCGTGAACCCAGGAGGCGGACTTTGCAGTGAGTGGAGATCGTGCCACTGTACTCCAGCCTGGGCGACAGAGCGAGACTCCATCTCAAAAAACACCAAACCAAAGAAAATGAAACAAAAATAATCACTCTCATTAAAGTTCAGTTTGCAAACTAAAACTAAACTTTTGCCAGAAGCTCTGTACTAATCTGCTAACTTTTTCATGAGATTCCAGCTTCTGCCATCGAATTCATCATCTATAATGATACTCTTTCTAAAAGTACTGTTTTTGTCTTACTGGCTTTCTACTCAAAAGCTGTCAATGATTCCTTGCTTCTGAATTGGTAAGGATGAACATTTTAAAGGTCATAATTAAGGCTTTCCTTAATCTAGGGCCTCTCCTCTGTAGAAACAAAATAAAATAAAACAAAACAAACAAACAAAAAAACAAAACTCCCTCCAGTCAGATATCATGTGCATCTAGCACTTACATATGCATCTAGAATTTACATTCTTGCCTTTAGATTTTATATGTAGCAAAAATCCTGGAACATTCCAACTTTTCCTTCATTTCCATTTTTCTCAGTTATGATTGTCTACCTAGAATTCCATAAAATCATTCTAGATTATTACAACCTCGAAGTACAGTAGATCTCTAGTTTCTCATTTCTAGGGACTGTTATAGCTCAAATGATTCTATACGTTCTCCCTCTATTATATATTGCCCAAATGATAATTGCTATGACAACTCTCATTTGTTTCTAATTGAAATTATTACTTCTTGTGATACTCCTTTTGATTTTGTCTTAAACTGTTTTAATTATATTTTGCTACTATTTATTTCAAGTGTTTACTTTCTACATGTACCTAGATCATAAATTTGTTTTATTGCAGACTCTGTAGGTGTTAGAGGTAGGCTCATGATACCATTCTCTCTTTTCATAGAAAAGCTTGCTGAGTGGAGGGATATTGGCTTCCTGATATTTTGCCATTTACAGTAGAGATAGGGAAAGTCAGCCTCATCAGTGATCAGTTGAATGATAGTCCTGAATCTTCATGAGATCCCTTGTGATACTGGGGCTCCAGGTCTGTTTTTACTTCTATCATTCAAGAGAGTTTAACAAGCTCATTTCTAAGGGCAATTAATAGCTCAAACATTCTAGTACTTCATGATTCTATACATTCTCCCTCTATCTATATTGCCCAAATAATAATTGCTGTGACAATTCTCATTTGCGTAATTTAATTGAAATTATGACTCCCTGTGACACTCTTTTTGATTTTGTCTTAAACTGTTTTAGTTACATTTTGCTACTATTTTTTTCAAGTGTTTACTTTCTTCGTGTACCTGGATGCTCAACAAACACTTATTAAACTTGCTTTATTGCAGACTCTGTAGGTGGTGGATGCACATTTGAGCAACATAAAGTCCCAGCAAATTGTGGTGATGACATAAACTCTCCCTGCCATCAAGGGCAAGAGTTTTCAAGTTTCAGAATCTTGGCTCTAGAAGAAATCCTACAAATTATTTAGTGAAATTCTTATTTTTCAGGTGAGAGCACTTACTGGTGTCCAAGAGTTAGTAGCCAATTTATTTTCGTATATTTGTTTCTTTTTTAATGATGGCATTTTATTTAAAGTGCAAATACCTGGGATAATTCAGAAGTTAATTAACTCACAATAAGTTTTTAGTGATATTAGATCTTTTTCATTCTTGGAAGAAGAAATGAAAGAGTGTAAAAAGATGAAATAATAAAGAAAATGGTAGCTGGAGGGTTCAAAGAAGATCTCACTTTTATCATGTCAAAGCTAAAATATAAATTGTAGATTTTACATATGTACGATGAGCAGAAACACATAGCTGAAGAAAGAAGTGTGTTAAATAAAGTATTAATAATTGAGCAGAGTCTTAGAAAGTCAGACATGTTAAGAACATTGCATCTATTTAGCCTTTCATGCCATGCGAAAAGTCAAAATTTTAACCTATATTAGGACTTTAAGACAAAAAATAGGCAAACAAAATCACAGTGCTACAATTGACATATGCAGTGAATTGTTTCCCTTAAAGACAACATTTTTTCTTTTTAGTTTATCACTATTATAAAATTTATTCTTCAACTGGCCACTAAATGTAATCTGGTTTAATCTTTTTTTCTAAAGGAAAAATTTAAAGTAATTCTTTTCCCCAACAGACCATCCATTTTCCTCTAAATCTCTTTAGCTTTAATATCTATTTTAGCAATAAACAGTGCATGAAATAAACAGCTCAAGGCATGTGTTGTTGGGCCAAGTATCTGATTAATTGGATGCAGCCAATCTGAAACTGCTGGACGCTTCAATTTTCAGACTTCGCAGTTCTTTGATTATTTCAGTCTTGGACTTTTATCACCTGTCTACAGATTTTTTAACAACAATGTTCACACAGTAACATTGAAGTACTCTGACATGAGGTAGGTGTTTTTTTTTCTCCCTACATTTAAAAAAAATACAAATCATGAAATAATACTTTAGAAGTTTAGATCTCAGATCCTGCTGTGAACAAAACTTTAAGAACTGAGTCCAGATGATCTTCTGTGGAGCCTAGCAGCCCAAAGTTTTTGTGGTTCTGTAATTGTAGTAGGAGATTTTAAAGTATAAGTTCTACAAAAAAAAAAAAAAAAAAAAAAAGGATCTTGCATCACCTCCTTATCTTCTTGCTTTGTAGCAATGAAGCAATGAGGCTGAATTTAAAGTACGGTGCAGAAAGGTCAAATTCCTAGGGGCAGGATGATTGCTGCATGCCAGAAGAGTTTGACTACACTTAGAAAGACATCTAAGGAACAATTACACAGCTGCCATCTCTCTCAGGGCATCGTATTGGCATTGGGCTCTTTAATGGGATCTGTACCTCAAACAAAAAGGAAAGCGCTTGCATGTGACACCTTTCAGAAACCTGTCCCTACCTAAATAAGCTATATATAAGACAAGGCTCTCTGTGTGTAATCAAATGCATGTGTGTGTGTGTGTGTGTGCACGCGTGCGCACATGTTTATATTTTATTATCAGCTTTACAAATGACAAGATGACTACTGCACTCAATTGCAGATTCTAATTTTTCAAAAGATATGATTATAATAATGTTTAATATAGCATGCCATAGATGCTATAGTATGACATGCATGACATCCAGCACGTCATACCTTATGTCCTACTTGGACCTAAACTTCTCTTGCATTAGGCTTCAGGACAAATTTTACTGTCATGTGATATATGTTAAGAAGTAGGTTCATTATACAACCCTCTCTTTTCATGGAGAAACTTGGTGGGGCTGAGGTGCTAGTTGAGGATACTGGCCTCCTGATATTTTACCATTTACAGGACAAAGAGGAAAAACCAGCCTCATCAGTCATCAAGATTAATTAGCACCAAGAAAACTGGACATAGGGTGTCAGCTGTTCACAGAAGTCATTTAGAAATACTAGCTGCCAAACACCTGGAGATCATGGGGTAGGAGGAATGTTAGTGGGTGGAAGCCTGCTTCTTCTGTGAAGTTGGAATTGCATGCACAATCCCTTCCACTGGGAAGGTGTGAGAGGTCATTCCCACCTAAGAAGTTACTGCCCAGGTAGCCTGGGGTGACTTAGAAAATTTTGCTCGTTGGTTTTAGAATGTTCAATGGGGGCCAAGAGCTGGAATAAACTTTGCGTAAAATTCATCTCATTTAATCTTCATAACCACCTTATAAAGTAGAAACTATTCCAATCTCCATTTTCCAGTCATGAAAGCAGGTGTAATATTGAGAGGTGAAGCCAGCTGAACTTCCTGGGTTGAGTGGGGACTTGGAGAAATTTTCTGTCTTACAAGAGGATTGTAAAATGCACCAATCAGCACTCTGTAGCTAGGATTGTAAAACGCACCAATCAGAGTTCTGTAGCTAGCAAGTGGTTTGTAAAATGGACCAATTAGCACTCTGTAGCTAGGATTGTAAAACACACAAATCAGTGCTCTGTAGTTAGCAAGAGGATTGTAAAATGCAGCAACCTGTGCTCTGTGAAATGCACCAATCAGTGCTCTGTAAAACACGCCAATCAGCAGGAGTCTAAAAGTAGCCAGTGGCGGGGAGGATTGATAAAGGGCACCGTGATAGGACAAAAATGGAACATGGGAGGGGACAAATAAAGGAATAAAAGCTGGCCAACCCCAGCTGGCAGCAGCAAGCCACTGGGGTTTCCTTCCACGCTGTGGATGCTTGGTTCTTTCACTCTTGCTGCTGCTCACTCTTTGGGTCTGTGCCATCTATAAGAGCTGTAACACCCTGAAGGTTCGCAGCTCCATTCTTGAAGTTAGTAAGGCCATGAACCCACCATAAGGAACCAATTCCAGACACAATATGACTATATAATTCTACCATGAGTACACAAGTCACAGGCAGTAGAACCAGTTTTTGTAGTCAGACTTTCTAAACACTGCAGGTATACAGACATAGCTGATGAAGAGAAGCTCATTTGCAAAATATTGACCACATTCATTTATTTTTACAATGTCAATGTATTATTGATATCATTAAAAATGTTACAGAAGGCAATGGACACATTGTACGGATGGTATATTAAGAAACATTGCTAGCTATGGCACCAAAATTTATCTGACATAAGGAAATTATAATACCTAACTCTTATTAGTTTTCTCTTCCCTGTTTCTAAGTAGCAAGTGCCAGGAGGCAGGCTGCGTTAGACAGCATGATCAAGAGTAAACTTTGGATGGTCCAGGATAAAATTATGACATAGGTGGTTTGTCGCTGCTTTCAGGTTCCTTGTGTTTATTTAATGTTCTCTCGCTTTCCTTGTTTAGCCAAGATCCCATGCTATGTTGACTTATCATCTCCAGAAATGTCTTCACACTTGGAAGTTCCCTTAAAAAGCCCTTAAACCCTTAAAATTTACCTCCTCTAGGACTTACTAGTTTCACTCTTTTCTATATTAACACACATATGAATCATCTGGGGATCTTGCCCAAAAGCAGACTTCTGTAGGTACAGGGTAAGGCCAAGGACTCTGCACTTCTTACAAACTTCTGGGTGATACTGATGCTGCAGTTATATGCACCACACTTTCCATAGTGAGGCACGCAAGGACATTTAGAACTGTACATTTTAAACAGAATTGTAATAGGATAGGTTGGTGATAGATGTTAGAAAAGTTAGGCAAACAATATTTAATTTTAAATGCTTGGAAACTAAGACCTTGAACAAATATGAGAAAGAAATGAGAATGCATTTGGAAAATTCTTTTTGAATCTTTTGAATTTCTTTGGGTTATGTTCTTTCTTCCTTCAAAAGTAAATCTTTCCATTCTCTGGAGTTTTCCTCGTGAATTTAACAGGAAATAAAAACCTTTCAAAAAAATCTCTTTGCCTCTACACATATGAATATTTTCTGTAGAGAGCGATGGTCAGTCTGGTAAAATTACAACCTGTTTTTTACAAAACTCCATTATTTAAAAAAAAAAGTCTGAATGACTCTGTGTTACTTGAATTCAATTATATAATATATTGGAAACATAAAATGGCCCTTCTCTTTTGAAGAATTATTATAGTTACTACTTTATTCAGATTTCTTCAATTGAATAAATAAATAGTATTCTTTGCTTATATGGTATTATTGGAACAACTATGTAGAAAAAAATAGAAGGGCCAGGTGCGGTGGCTTAGGCCTGTAATCCCAGCACTTTGGGAGGATGAGGTGGGCAAATCATTTGAGGTTAGGAGTTCAAGACTGGTCTGGCCAACATGGTGAAACCCTGTCTCTACTAAAAATTACAAAAATTTAGCCAGCCATGGTGGGTGGCGGGCACCTGTAATCCCAGCTACTTGGGAGGCTGATGCAGGAGAATTGCTTAAACCTGGGAGGCTGAGGTTGCAGTGAGCCAAGATCCTGCCATTGCACTCCCACCTGGGTGACAGAGCCAGACTCCATCTTAAAAAAAAAAAAAAAAAAAAAAAAAAAAAAAAAAGATGTTTTCCTTTGGGAGTAAATGGCCATTGATATTACATTAGAAATAAAATAGCTCCAAAGAATGTTCACCTTTGCCAGTCTTTGGAGTGTGTGATATCGCCAATAGAAATTAAAGAACTTGCTTCACTTTTTTGTTTGTTTGTTTTTTTTTTTGAGAAAGGGTCTTGCTCTGTCCCCCTAGCTGGAGTGCAGCAGCATAAACAAGGCTCACTGCAGCCTTGACCTCCTGAGTTCAAGCGATCCTCCTGCCTTAACTTTCTGAGTAACTAGGACTACAGGAGTACACCACCTGTAGTCAGGCTTTCTAAACACTGCAGGTATATAGGTATATACTGGTCAATTAACATTTTTTTTTTTTTTTTTTTGTAGAGACCAGGTCTTGACCTACTGCTCTGGTCGGTCTCCAATTACTGGCCTCAAGCATTCCTCCCACTTTGGCCTCCCAAAGCGTTGGGATTACAGGCATGAGCCACCACGCCTGACCTGAGAAATTGCTTTATTTTAGCCAAAATTAGTTTGTCACTTCTTTCCTTTCTCACAGGTTCTTCTAGCTCTTATCTTCTTGTGCCCCTTCCCTGCTGCAATATATTCCTTCTCTTATGCAAAGCAAGTAAACTTTCAGTTTCCTATTCCCATTACTCTATTTAGCAATCCTAGGACCTTCCTTAAGACCCAGCATCCTCACAAGGCAGGGTGAGATTGCAAATAGCCGCCAGTTTTTGCTCTTATTATTTTAAATAATAAAATAAATTATTTTATTCCTTGTTACATGAGCAAAACAGACATTTCATTGTGAATCCTTCCCACTGATAAGTTTAAATTAAGAATATAAAGTATAACACTGTAAAACTTTTGCCCTGATGTTAAAAGCCTTCAGAAGGTTTTTGAAATCCCTATTCCCCACTTGATCTGGGTTCCTCTTCACCCTGTGAGACACTCCAGCTGCACTGAACTGCCCGTGTTCCCAATCAGCTGTGCTCTGTTAAACATCCACATTTTAGAAAAGCATGTTTAATTTTTCACTAAATGATAAGTCTTTCTCCAGCATTTAATATAACTCATTCTCTCCACATCAAGGACCTTGGAAACAAATTCAGAGCATTATCTGTAGGTTCTTTTAAGATCATCTTTAAGCAATTTTCAAGGTGGGACGGGGGGAATGTCAGCAAGGCTTCTCTCATTAAAAAACCTTAAAATCTCCATTGGTCCCTGTCAAAGCCTGAATTGAAAGCAGGGTCAGGATTAGGGTGAGGCAAGAGAGGCAGGGTTGTGCAAGTGCAGGGTTGTTAAAAAGGAAAAAATTGAAATTGCTTAAGAAAGTAATTGTTTTTGAGTGGTAAAAGCAGATATACTTACCTAAGTACAACAGCAAATCTTTAAAAGGAAATTTCTATCCTAGTTTTCCTTGACAATAACCATATTGAATACAGTTATAGAAATGTGCTACAATTTGGTGCATGCAGCAATCACAGTTCCTTAAATTTTTGGCCATTCTTTTCAGGACTCAAAATAGCTCCGCATTCAATTCTATAAGGACCATGTTTCTTTCCCATGGTACAGTATAAGTAATTTTTAAGGTAGGTGAACATATAATAAAAGTTTGCTAGTTGTAGTACATATGAACAAAATAACCACATGGGTTTTATGGCACATGTTCTAAAAAGATAAAGATATAATGGAGAGATATCTCATTCAAACAGCTTAACATTATAAATGGTGCAAATGAGGGCCATAGAAGCAAAGTGACATAGTAAAATCAACAAATATAAAAACCTAAGCTGAAAGAGGAGGTATGGAGATTTTTAAAATAGTCTTGAAAGATAATAGAGATTGCTCATAATTTGAAGTACACATAATTCAGGATTTGAAATAAATCTCCTAAAATTGTAAACATGCCATAGTGTTTAAATCATTCCATGTCCTATAGGAATGACGGTAATAACTCGCCTATGTACTTTGTAGCGTCCTGAAAATAGTATACTCATTTAAGTTTATAAATCGCAAAATAACCATCTCTTTAAAGTGGAACAGCATTCATCAGGGAATCATTCACTTATGAAGAGGTCAACCAGACTTGGAGACAAGCTATTTTTTTTGGTGAATAGAATATATTGCCATCGCTACTATTTATCATCCTTGTTTTCAGGAATGCTTTACTACTTATTCTCATTACGATAAACTGTATCTCAGGCTTTTAGGTATCATTTAAAACACAGTTGTATGGGGAGGTTCTATCACTATCCAAATACCTTTGCAGGGCCCAAGGCTATAAATATGAATATATTTATACAAACCTATTTTGTTATAATAGGGCTTTGGGCGTACTATACAAACCTATTTTGTTTAAGGCTATAAATATGAATATATTTATATAAACCTGTTTTGTTATAATAGAGCACAAGGCCCTATTATAACAAAATAGGTATGCTATAAAACTATTATAACAAAATTGGTATGTTATAGAACTATTATAACAAAATAGGTTTGTATAAATATATTACAGGACAATTATTTACTATTACAGGAAAATTATTTCTCATCCGTATATCCAATAATTACATAAAATGGCTGTGTTTTGAAGTTGGAGAACAACCACATTCTAAAAAGGCACAGAGTGAAAAAGAAAATAAGCTCATATTTTACTATATGTAAAGGGTGAAACAGAGAAGTGGTTGAAAAATCCATGTTCCATTTAAAGTCCTCTTATTCCAGAATTATAGAATATAATTGATTTTATGTGATTATCAAGTATAAGCTCTTGGAAATTTTGTGATGTAAAAATAGAGGCAAAGCTGTACTCATTAATAAAATAAAACATTTGATTAGCATATATTGATAAAATAAAATATTCATGATTGTAGTTTATTTTTTGTTGAATTTATTAATAATCTTTATATATATTTATATATGTATGGCTTTGAGCAAAGACAAAAGAAATACTCTAACTCATCCCTGATCATACAATTGTTGTAAGAATAAGCTATTCTATTATCTTCCCAGCAGGAGAAAGACCAATCAATAATACATTTCTTTCTGTACAGATTAAAACTCCATACGTACAGGCTTCACTATGTACAGAGAAAAGAGGTCACTTTTCAACTAGCAATGGACCTTTATATTACAGGAATGTGAGTCATTTTTTTTTCTTAATCTAAGTATATATACATTCATACATATATGTATATAATTTACCCTGTACCATTTTATTAGTTTAACATATAAACCTTAGTTTTTTTGTCCATTCTATTACAAAGTGAATAAAAATTGTATGGTTGCACTGAAAGACCATGCATTTCAATTTTGCTTATTTTTCCCAATAGTGCTCAAAATAAAAAACCAAAAATTTATATATATAAAAATATTTCACTACCAAATCCATTAATCCTATCAAATGTAAACCTTTAATAATTTAAAGGACCAATACATACTCTTAATAAATTGAAGTTAACTCTCATATTTTAATAAAATAAAGGAGTTTTATACTGATATGTAAATGGTCTTGCAGCTTTCCCATAGGTTCTAGGTAGACTGAACAATCCCTTTCTTACAACAGTATTCCTGACATCCATCATATGTCACCAGCATACTGATGATTACATTACATTAACTAGCATTGTTAATTACTTCCACACAAATTGGTATTTGTTTGAAATTAAACATAACAACTCATTTGGGTATTATAGGTATTATATCCGCAAAAGGCATAACAGGCAGCAAGGATTCACTTTAGAGTTTTTGCTTTTGTTTTTGTTTTCTGTCCTCAAGTCTATCTGCAGGCCCTGCCCCATATAATGTGTAATCTCTGTATGTTCTTAAATGTATTGCCAATGCCAGAGATACTGAAGACCTACACTTACGTCATGCTGTTAACTTGGGTTATTTACAGAAGCCAGTTATTAGGTATCTTTCAATTGTGTTCCAGTCATACGCCACATGTGTGGGATGCATTAGGCACAAATGATTACTAAGGGAGTTCTTTGAGAAGAAGCAGGTGCTCACAGATCATGGAAAGAGTTAAGAAAATAGACAAACAATGCTCACAGACATTCAACTTTACCCCTGCTTTCTGCCACCATGTCTGTACTATTTTCAACACATTAAAAAAGGACAAACCTCCTATCTAAGGGCTACATTAGTCACCACATGCCTTAAAGTTTACTAACCATTTAGTTACAATATACATAGAGCAAAATGTGTGTTCCCAAACAGACGTGATGCTGTATTGAATTTATTTCTTTAAATTAACACCATAGTAAATTACCAGCTACAGTGAAGACATAGACAATACTTAACTCCAAATCAAGCTGTGGTTTACAAATAATTATTTAAATAATAATAGCAATAATATTAAATAAAAGTGAAAACCTCACTTCTAGACTTAAGTCAGAGATCCAAGTCAGCCTTATAGGAATTATAAGAGAGGCAATTAATGAATTGTTATGCTTTTCTAGAAACGAGAAATACTGTAAGCCTTTCCCTACAATGGCTGATTTGAACCTATTTTTTTTTTTCCCCAGAAGCATGCAGGGACTATTTTCAGATGCTTGATTATGGCAAGAAGAAAGAAAAATAATGATTTTTGGTGTAATACAAGCAAGTTGTAGATTCGAGCATACAATTTTGCATAAAACATTGCAGGTTAAAATAATATTGTAGGTTTCAAGCCATTGCATTACAATTGAATAATTCTCACAATCAGATTTTGTGAAATTTAAAACTCTAAGTTTTGAAGTGAAGCGATAAAACTAAACTCTTAAACAATGACTTTTAGCTTCATACAACACAGAATAGCTATTTTTATTTGGGTTGAAAAAGTTATTTACAACTAACATTGATCGAGTCTTGGTAAAAGTCCGATAACACATGAAGACAAATATTAATTTTCCCTCAGCTTTCTGAAAGATCAATGAACATGTTTGAGGTTAGTGATACTCTTTTCTTTTTTCTTTCTTTCTTTTTTTTTTTTTTTTTTGAGACGGAGTCTCGCTCTGTCGCCCAGGCTCGAGTGCAGTGGCGCTATCTCTGCTCACTGCAAGCTCCGCCTCCTGGGTTCAAGCCATTCTCCTGCCTCAGCCTCCGAAGTAGGAGGTTAGTGATATTCTTAACAGTGGCAATGCTAGTCTCCTACAGTGGCCAAGCAAGTAGTGCAGTCTTTAACCTAATTCGAAATTGAAAGCACCGAAATACAATTTAGATCTATAAAATGGGATTTGTTATTTAATTCTTCATGATTAATGATTAACAATTTAGATGCACAGTCACAGCTAATGAAAGAAAGTTTTGATTGGTGCTATTTGCTAGCTCATTTGAGTTGCCTTTTTTAAAATCAGTTTTGTTTCCATTGAATCCAAGAACTCTTCATAAAACAGAGAAATATACATATCAAAGGACTTAAGTAAAAGTAGGTTAGAAATAAATAATCTTACAACAACATTTTAAATCCTCTAATGATTTAAAGAAAGGAAGACATATAACACTGAATGCTAAACAGGTCTTTTGACCCTCTCTTGAGAATTTAGATATATATTTTATAGTATATGTATATATATTTTACATTTCACGTGTAGGCCAGAGCTGTCTAAAATATCTCTTCATAGTAGGCTAGAGGGATCTATCAGGAGATAGAATAAAATAAGATCTGAGTATAGTCTCAGTTTATGAGAGTATTTCTTTCTGCTTTGACAATCAGCAGGGATCATAAATTTGAAGCAAATCGTGGCTTTTCTGCGTCTGGGTCTGTGTTTAAGACTGAGGAAGACTCTCTGGGAAGAGCAGCTGCTGGTGGAGGGGGTGCTGGAGGGACTCCTCGGTTGGGGGGGATGGCTCCCGACGACATCTGTCGGAAGAGGGTGACGCGCTGCGGGACAGTGCTCCTGCCCCCTGCCTGAAGGCCCGTTCCGGGGACCGCCGTCACGGGTTGAGGGATGGAGGCCAGGGACTCGCCCACAGTGGGATGAGGTCTGGAAATCAGAGTGGACACCTCATGGGGCAGCGAGGGCTGCGAGGCGGAGAGGGGCCTGACTTCCCGGGTCAGGTTGGTGTTGTGAAGCGCCTGCGTGCTCTTGTGCACTTCGTTTTTCGGCGTGGAGCTGCCAGGTGTCTGTGGCTGCGGAGACGGCTGCTGTGGCTGAGTCTGCGGCGGCTGGGACTGCTGTACCTGCTGCTGAGGCTGCTGTTGCATGAGTGACAGCTGGGAGGCGGTGGGGGAGGCATAGTGGAAAGTTCGAGCGGCCAGAGGGCTCTGTACAGGAGGGCTGCAGACGGCGGTGGTGTAGGAGCAGGGTGAAAGGATGGCTGATGGCTGGGGGGTCTGTGTGCTGGGACTGGGGGAATGCAGGTTGCTGTGAGACAGGCTGGTCGCTGTGTACACTGGTGGAGATTGTGTCCTCATGCGGGAGGTCGGGGTCGTAGTTGACGATGTGGAATTCAGGGTTGTCATTTGAGGATAATTGATGGGAGCGATTGCCTGCACCATCTCCCTGTCATGTTTCACAATCTGCTTGAGGATTTCGTTCTCCTGATTGTTGAAAACACCAGTGTTCAGATCCTTCTGGAACTTTTGCAGAAGAATTGAATTTTTCTTTCCTGTCAGCAAAAGAAAGATAGGAACTTAGAAAGCCTACCAATGACTGAAGACAACGCCAAGTAAGAGTGGCTCCTGAAAACAAAAGTATAGCTGTGCTTCGCAGGAGAGGTTTAAAAAGCCAGTCACTCACCTTTACACACCAAATAACAATGTCGCTCCTACCTTTCACACTTCCTGTATTTCTCTGGGAACTCTTACCTTCTACTCAAGTTGAACGGCCTGTAATATGGCGAAGAGCCACTTTACAGAAGACAAGGAGATATTTAATATGAGGGCCACCTTGAAGAATGGGGGAAGAAAGGGTTTTTGGAATAAGATGGGCTTGGAATCAACATTTGATTT
Source organism: Macaca mulatta (assembly GCF_049350105.2). Classification (NCBI taxonomy): domain Eukaryota; kingdom Metazoa; phylum Chordata; class Mammalia; order Primates; family Cercopithecidae; genus Macaca; species Macaca mulatta. Next base: position 46,622,790 of record NC_133411.1, read on the forward strand.
TAAAGTTACTTTTTCAAGAAAGGACCATGGAGATATAAGCGAGAACATTTCAACACTTACTGTGTGATAGGCTCTCTACAAAAGACCTTAGGTAGATGATTTTATGTAACCTGCAACCCTGTCAGATAGGTGTGTTCATAATCTCATTTTACCTGAAAGGATATCAGGACATGAGAAGAATAAGAACAGTGCCCAAGAAAACAAAGAAAACATGGTTGGCAGGTTAACAGGGCTGAGAAAGACCATACACACAAAAAAGTGATAGCACATCCTTACTATGGAAAATGAACCAACTGCCTCTGTCTCATCTGGGTGCTTGCTAGAAACTCAGCCTCCTGGGCGTGACCCCACTCACTGAATCAGGTGCTGCATTTTACTAAGATCCGCAGGTGATTCCCAAATGCAAATCTGAGGCGGACTGTATCAGGGCCGCCTTTGCTTTCGACCCAGGGTCCTACACCAGTCCTTCTCAGTCCTAGCTGGATATTTTTCTTATCTCTGGAGCTTTAAAAAATACTAACATCCACTTGTTCCCTACCAATTAAATCTAAATAATCAGACATGGGCTCTGGATTTCAGTAGTTTAAAAGCAAATTTCCCCAGGGAATTCTTTTTTTTTATTTTAATTTTTTTATTAAAAAAATTTTTTTTTAATTTTTTTTTTAATTTTTTTTATTTTTGAGACGGAGTCTCGCTCTGTTGCCCAGACTGGAGTTGCAGTGGCGGGATCTCGGCTCACTGCAAGCTCCGCCTCCCGTGTTCACACCCTTCTCCTGCCTCAATCTCCTGAGTAGCTGGGACTACAGGCACCCGCCATCATGACCTACTAATTTTTTGTATTTTTAATAGAGATGGGCTTTCACCTTGTTAGCCAGGATGGTCTTGATCTCATGACCTTGTGATCCACTCGCCTTGGGCTCCCAAAGTGCTGGGATTACAGGCATGAGCCAACGCGCCCGGCCTCCCCAGGGAATTCTTAAATGCAGCCAAGATTGAGACCGACTTTATGATCTTTCCTCTTCTGAATGGTTGTTGTGAGGACCAAGGGCATAGTGCATTGCAGGCTCTCTCTAATACCTCAACACATTTTAGCTCTTCCTGCCATCATCTTCTGAGTGGTTTGCAATACTAGACAGTCTCTGGCATAATAATGATTACAATCAATAGTAGATTGGTGAAAGAAGGGGAAAGTAGTGACTTTTCTATGGTATCACTGATACACTAATACCCAAGTGAATATGGTAACTGAAAAGTGAATCAATTTGCAATACTGCTAAATAATGTAACACATTAAAAGTAACAAAGTATATTTTTGAAAATAAATATATGTTGTAATTTCATTGACTGCTGGGAATGCAATCATTTTAAATGACTGCCAGAATAAATAGTTACCTCCCCCTACTTACGGACTGTCCTAATTTCCCAAAGAACAAAATCTCCGACATTAGTAATAAACATAAATACTATTTAGCATATTTGCTTAACTAACTGCAGCTTACATCTATATGCAATGGCCACAAAACCGAGAAGCATAATGTTTCTTTCTGATTATGTGATTAGTCAAAATATCTTAATCTAAGTATCTTTAACCTTGGGAAAAATAATGTAACTTTTAATACACTCTTACAATTTTATAAAGATCAAAAATTCAATTTTTTAGTGCTTATTAGAAATTGCATTGCCAGTATTGATTACAAACCATTTCATGTAAATATTATTATAAAAATTAACTGCAGGCTGGGGTGGCTCATGTCTGTAATCCCAGAACTTTGGGAGGCTGAGACGGATGGATGATGAAGTCAGGAGATCAAGACCATCCTGGCCAACATGGTGAAATCCCGTCTCTACTAAAACAAAATATTAGCTGGGTGTATATTTACAATAGCATATATATATATGGTAGCAGAAAAGACTTTAAAATATGTTGATGTTTGCGAGCTAAAGCATCTATGTAGGGCATTTCTATCAAGGCTTTTTTTTTTCTGCTTGAGTCTGTATTACAAACATTTTACTATGTCTCTGCTGAGACTAATTTAAATGTGCAAATTTTCAATTCCTAATATAAAGATAAAATGTAAAGTTGACCCCAAAATACAAAAGAAGTGATAAAACTTAGTTTGCAATATAGACTCATATTATCATAGTTTTAGTTCTAGTTCAATGCTATCTAGAATTTTTATCATTGCTTTTTACCTGAAGTTTCAAATTGTTTTGGCTTCAGTCGGGAAGTCAGTTTGTTTAGCTAGCAAAAATAGACATTAATAAATAAACCTAGAATACTTAGAGGAGATAGATAGGGACCCAGATCTCTCAAGAAATATGGCTACAGCTAATTGCTATTTCTACACAAATTAACAAGTAAGCTATAAACTGGCATGTTGGACACTTTTTTTTTCTTTTTTCTGAGACAAGATTTCACTCTCTCTCCCAGACAGGAGTGCAGTGGTACCATCTTGGTTCCCGGCAACCTCCACCTCCCAGGCTCAAGCAATTCTCCTGCCTCAGCCTCCTGAGTGGCTGGGATTACAGGCGCACACTACCACACCCGGTTAATTTTTGTATTTTTAGTAGAAACAGGGTTTCCCCATGTTGGCCAGGCTGGTCTCGAACTCCTGACCTCAAATGATCCACCGCCTTGGCCTCCCAAAGTGATATCATTATAGGCATGAGTCACCACTCCTGGCCGCATTTGGGACTTATAATTGCAAACCTATATTATGCCATGAGATTAAAACTAAATTTTATATAAAGAAGGTAGAAAACTAGAGTACCTATTCGATCTAGTCGGTCAATGGCAACTGTCTCAAAGGCTCTCCTCATCATTGGATATTCCTCCAGGACCTCGTTGAAATTGTCCACAGAAAGTGAGTAAAGACGACAATATGTATCAGCTCGAACACTGGCAGTACGACGTCCTTTGGTCAGCAGGCAAATCTCTATAAAAACAACAAAGAAGAATGACTTGTTTGATCATTTTCTTTTAAAAGCCATTAAGGCTTCCCACAACTTAAGACACGTCTCATGGTGTGAAAAAACAATTATTAGCAGCATTTTTTATTATATCAGCAAATTCCTTCTGACAATTAAAAGTATCCAACTGACAACACTCAATCTTAACATAATGTTCTTTTTTAAAAAAACAGTTGAGACAGCCAGCTGCGGTGGCTCACACCTGTAATGCTAGCACTTTGGGAGGCCGAGGAGGGTGAATCACAAGGTCAAGAGATCGAGACCATCCTGGCTAATATGGTGAAACCCTGTCTCTACTAAAAATACAAAAATTAGCTGGGCGTGGTGGTGGGCGCCTATAGTCCCAGCTACTAGGGAGGCTGAGGCGGGAGAATCGCTTGAACCCAGGAGGCAGAGGTTGCAGTGAGCTGAGATTGCGCCACTGCACTCCAGCCTGGTGACAGAGACTCCATCTCAAAACAAACAAACAAAACACAAAACAAAACAAAAAACAAAACAAAACAAAAAATCAGTTGAGACTTTTGGTTTAAATGGAAGGTTGAAACACAGTATACCTTATCCTTCCCACTACAATTCCCTGAAATAAGAAATAAAAAAGAAACAAAAGAGATGCAGAAAATGGAATACACCATCCGCAAAGGAGTTGAACAAAGAAAGGGGTGATGATTTAGAAAGAAGATTTTATGAATTCTGGAAGGTAGCAAGCAGACGGTATAGTCTAGACAGAAGCCAAAATGAGTCCAAACATTGGCTTAGAAAGTCCTATGATCAAAAAAAGCTAGACCAGAGGTTTAGATATATTATAGGCATGTCTAATGTAGTTTGTATATTCCCAATGAGATCAGTATGAAGAAAATGATATTCCACATGTACAGAGGGACTCTCTATTTAAATGACTTTTAAGGGTAATTCCTTACGGAAATTTAGATTTCCAAAATATGGTAAACAAACATTTGCAAATTTGGATTTCATTATTGGCCAGCTGAAGTTATATAGCTATTGAGATAATTTTCCATTTTGTTTTCTAAAAATTACGATTTGAACTACCGTAGGCTTTGATTATTTTTAATTTGGAAATAATTTAAACATTTAGCTTCAAAATAACAAATTTGAAAAAAGAAATGATAGAAGTATTTCTACAATTTAGTCACCTAACAAAAGGAAATACAGTAAATATTAAATGTCTAAATTCACACTCTTGAGCTAATTTAAATAAGTCCTATTTATGTTGACAAACATTGTGAATAAATCATGCTGTAGACACTATGTACTTGATTGATGTTAGAACTGAAAATATGAATCAAACATATCTACTTTTATATGACATTCTGATAGTAAATAGAGGCATTATCTTAATACGGAGTTCATTTGAATACAATCTGGTAAGAACAATGTCACATATATGCAAACTCCAAGAATACTAGAGAAGGACATGTGAACCAGTCTGAGAAGATAGACAGCATTTTAGGAAATGTCACCTAAGCCATCAATTATGCTGTCTGCTGTCATTCATGTCGAGATTGTAATGTTGTAAACCTGCTAAATAATATTGTGGAGTCTGCGTGTTTGCATGTTTTTGTGCCTGAATGTGTGTGTGTGTGTGTGTTTGTGTAGGAAAACAAATCTATTTTGGTCAATTTTAAAGCAAATTACCATACCATGAAATTTACCTGCTACTATAATATAAACAAGGTAATTAAAAGAAGCATTTTGAATACTACTCCAAAATTAAATTCCTAAAGTACTAATGCCATATTATTATAATTTATGATTGCCATATTATGGCAAACAAATCTAAGTGTCAGTTTCAAATCTTGTGTAGAATGTTAAATGAAAGAAGTAAGACATGAGAAGCCACACACTGTGTGATTCCGTTTATGTAAAATATCCAGAAAATACAAATCTGCAGAGACAGATAACAGGTTAGTGGTTGCCTGCGGCAAAAGATGGAAAAGGGAATTAACAGTAAGTGGGCACAGGAATCTTATCTGGATGATGAAAATATTCTGAAACCTGATTTGTGGCGATGGTTTCATACTTGGTAAATTTACTTAAAGATGTTTGAATTGTATGCTTTGATGAATTATATGTGTAAAATATGTCATATTACAGCTATACAAAGTGAAAAGAAAAATTAGTTTTGTTTTTATTTTTTATCCTTATACTTACTAAATTTTTATTTGAATTTATTTTCTCTTTTCTGAACTCTTTACTGTGGAATCATTGTTTTATCTCTTTTTCTAGGTCTTTCTCTGGTGCGTTGAATGTTTTCTTTCGGTAATCTATTGATGTCCAATCACATTTAAAGACAAGAAACTCTGGTAATGTTGCAGAATTTGTTAATTTAAAGTTTTTCTTTAGGGTAAATAGGTGGGGAGCTTGTCCTCATATTTCTCTAAATACCAGAATGAGGAGGGCTTTACTTTAGGCCACTGACATCTCTCTTAACTGTCCTAGTTCTCCCTCTCATTCAATTGCCTTATAAAAGAACCACCGACATTTCCCTCCGCCATCCTCAGATACATGGTTGGCTACAGACTATTCTGCAACATGGAGGGAGGGATGTCTCATACCTACCATCAGCATAAGTCACCCACTTTCTGTTCTGTCTTCTGTGGTCCTGTTGTTTCTTAACTAAGAGGCTGTTTAGTATTCTTCCAGGACACCTGCTGTCTCCTTGTCTCCTGTTCTTTGTACATATACTCCATGTTCCCTCTGCTTTCCCTTCAAGGTTCATCAGTAACCACCAGCATACATTTAACTGCAGGCTACAAAATACCTGAATAGCATTGGTTTATCCAATACATTAATGTCATTATATTACAAAACAAAATTTGGGAGTAGGCAAGGCCAGCATTTGTTCAGCACTTCAGTGATGCCAAGGCACTGTGCCCGCAATACTTTGTTTTCTTTGGTCTTCTTCTCATGATCACAAGTTGATGGCAACAACTACACACATTCATATACTCACATGACAGCATCCAAAGTAGGGAGACAGCAAAAGACTTTCCTCATATATTTCTTTCTTTTTATTGTGAAGGCAAAAGTTGTGCTACAGTTTCTTAACTTACTTTCTCTAGCATTTTATTATCAGAACTGCATCACGTGGCCAGCCTTAGCTGCAAGAAAGGATTTAAAACTGAATATTTGGTAAATCGAAATAAGGCAACTACTGTTAGTCATTGAATTAGGTAAATACTGGTTTAATCCCTGAAGTAGTATATGATGCCAGCCATACAAGATTTTATTAACAAGAAAGGGCCATGGTTGCTGGCTACAGAACCCATGTTATCTGACACTTCACTCATATCTATTTTCTGTCCTCTAGAAACATATTCCTCTGTCTCATCTCCTGGTTGCTCCCAAATACAAATTCATGCATCAGGTTACTTTGTGGTTGAGTTTGTATTTTATTCTTTTACTATTATTAATTGCGTCTCTGTAGCAGGAAGAGATAAAGGCATGTACTGGGAATCATCTTAAATAAGAAATGTATTTGTCGTATGCTTAGAAATTACTTGTATTTATTTTTACAAAGGGCATGTGTTTATATACTATATTTAGTTTTTAAAAACAAGTTTAAAAACTAGAAATAAGAATATAGCTATTCTGAGTATGCACAGTCATTTTAGAGATATGTTAAAAACAGATTTATTGGAGCATAGATATAAGTTTATTCATATTTTTTTTAAACCATTATTTACAAATTATTTTCTGGCCCCTGTCATCTGATGATCTCATATAATGAATATATAACACATGTATCATATGTTACACAGTATAGGTATGCATTACTAAGTAATCATGGCTTGAATCAGTTAAATATTACCATTGGTAAGAAAATAAATTATTCAAAGAGGATGCTTTTAAAGTACTGTTTAAAGTCTACATGAAGCAATGTGTATGTGTGTTATGAGCTCTTAACCCAAAGGTTTTCTATATTGCCATCTCAGTAAAACTTAGATGTTATTGCTCAGCAAATCTTACCTCTTCATTACATTTTGCTTAAAAAGATAATGTTCTTATTTTACCTTTTGTAGTTTGTGGGATCAACACTGATATTCTAATTTGGTGTTTCTTGCCAATAAATGAGGTAGAGTGCTATTTGGGGCATTGTCTGCAGCAGTAATGTTTGGTTTCCTGCTGATTCAGGTATACACATACACACACACACACACACACACACACACACACCACACACAGAGTTGCTTGGGCTATTTTAGGGATTGTTTTTTTGGTGTAGTATTGACCTGGGGATTTAGAGTCCTGTGTTAGTCTCAGTCAACTTGCTCTTGTTTGTGAGAATTAGACACATATTTATATTCTGTGGACTTTATTTATCAGTGAAATGTAAAACTCAGTTAAGTCTCTAGAGTTTTGTTGTCCTTAACTCTGTAACTAACTTAGACTTCATTCAACATTTTATCTCTAAAGTCTCATTAATCTTTATATCTCCAGTGCCTACACGATAGATAGTAGGTGCTTAAAGTTAGCTGACTTGAATAATTGAATCAAATAGCAACATGCTTGATGAAATAAATGATTTAATCACCTACAAAAATTCCCTTTGTACTTAATGTGACATATTCCCCTATGGAGAAACTAAGGGCTAAATATAGACTTGCACAACAAAGTGCCTTCAAAAGTTATATAAACAACTTTGTTCATTACCAAGTCAAAACTCATCAGCCATTACCTTGCTGCATGTCCTCAATAATTTCTTAGTGAGAAAAAGAACAACTGAAGGTTATTCATGAGAGGAGAAATAGCCATTGGGAAGTATGAAAAACACTTAAAATAATCTCTTCTTTTAAAGCCTCCATACTCTGTTTCTAGTATGAATAACAGAATTAAGAAATGGCACACCCCTAGCAATGAAAAAAGAGTAAACTTTCTTATCATAGAGGCTTAGATTTCATGAATTGAATGTGCAGATTCAATATGCATAGAGCAGGTGCTTCTCTGTGAAATGATTTTCTCTTGATACAGTATTAAGTTATTTTGAAAATCCACTTATTGAGTAAATACAGCCCTTTGTTAGGTGTTACAGAGGTTTTGTGTATTTGCCATGTCTGTGTGTATGTGTGTCTTTGGTGGGGATGGGTGGTGTTTAAATAAAGGACATAGAGAGAAAAAAACAATTTAGTCATCTGTAGCTCATACTATCATAGGTACCTTAGAAATTATGTATGTATTAGTTTATCACTATTTCATTTTATTTTATTCTGCTGAATTTCTATTTCCTAAGTAATGGGTTTATCACTCTAGCTGGTTTAAGACATTTTAAAGACAAAAACTGTACAGTTACCTTATAATATCCCTCATACTGCCTGCTACATTGAGTTTCCAGCCCAGGCAAAATGATTTAAAAATGCTTATGCATACATCAATTACAGTGAATAAAGACAAAACCCACACTAAGTTATCTTCTTAAGTTTTGGATGATATAATATTGGTTCCCCTGCTAGGCATCTTCCCATGGTAATAGAACTTGCCAAATATTTTATGTACCTTCTTCTAGGAACATAATATATCTCTAAGGTTTTGTGCAATGTTTATAATAAAGAAAATTATCTAGAAGATTTGGTCATTTTTTTTCAATGTAGACATGCCTTTACTCATCAGGCAGAAATTAACTTACCCATGTTGATTTCATGAAGCAAAAAAAGTTAAATAGAAAATAAAATAAAATTGGACTCCCAAAGAACAAACTGAGTGCAGTTTACAGATGCAAGCTTTTTAAAGATTGTCGTGGCATACTTTCTAGAATCTGTCTGTTCCAGCTTTTCTGCTTTTTTCTTGTTTGTATACTCTCTGAGAGCTCAATTAAGAACTTCCCAGTGGTGTAGTAACTGTTTTAAGAATCTTGGTGCAAATTTACTTGGGTAATAGGTCCCTTCATCTGGATGCATATTTATATATTATAATAAATTGTAAAAGTAATGGGGACTTAGCATATTAATTTTAATTTGGTAGAATTTTCCTGGTTTTCTTTATAGGGCATTTATGAATGGCTAAGTAGTTATTTCTCCTAGTTAAGATGAAAACTATTGGTAATGCATCCTGTCATAGGAACATAGACAAATCTGTTTCCAATTTCAATTTGGCCTAGCACATTATTTGTATACCTTTAATAATCCTTAGGGTATGAAACACATCAACTTCTCAATGCTATTTTTGCTGGCATTAGCTAGCCCTGATTATAAACATGTAAGTCCACCTGACATTACTGTCACCTATGTAAACAGTCATTTGTATAAGGTAGGGCAAATGGCTTCAAATGTTTTGCAACTCAGAAATATTTTCCTGACTTCTACAACTGAACTTGACATTGCAGTGACACAGAGCTAATCAGGAACTCATGACAGAAATGTCTAAAGTAATGTGCTTAACCTGAGCTTCTAGAATTTATGGGCAAAACTGTACTTAACTTTTCATAGTAACCTAAACAAAAGCTGCTTCCTTCGTTAGTAACTGATACCACGAAATAAAAGTAATTCTCTGCTGTGCATCAAAATATTAATTTCCTAAAAATTATTTAGATTTCTAATTCACTGTTTTATAATAATGTGCAGGAGAAAATATCACTTTTTTTGCTTTCTTTTTGTCTTTGTAGACTTTCTGTATTTATACTAGTGAACTAGTAAAACACTGCCTCTGTATGGCAGAAGAGATGACAACATCTGGCTTAAATCATTTTGCATATCATGTTTGACTGGTAGAAGTACTCTGGGTATCAAATAGATTTTAATAGAAATCAAAAGAAGTTTAGACTAGGATAGAACATTAAATAGATGCAAATTTTTCAGTATTTGATTGATTTTTTAGTATAGTATTTTAATGCATTTCACATTTTGTACAATCTTCTGAAACAGATATTGAATACAACACGTTTCTAAATATAGATATTATAAAGAAGGTATTATTCATGTATAGATATGTTCTAATAACCAGAATACCCAATTTTTCATTTTACTAAAGGTATAACTGGTCATTTCAAGCCACACAGATACATTCCTAATTGCACAATTATTTGTGTCCTCTTCTAACTACTCATGCCCTGTTATTTATGGTTATTTAGATCAAATAAAGTTATTGCTTTGTCAAACAAATCTTAGCTCCAAGTTGGAGCAAATCTTCTCTCTTAAAACATAAAAATTAGAGTGATCACCTGGGCCTCTGAATGTTGACCTAGTAGCAACTCCTCAGACAAGCTATGTGTTAGCAAAGTTATTCGTTGACAAAGCTGTTATGTGGTTAACTACAACAGTGCCTATAAAGAGCCCACCGCAAGCCTGGCACATTGTGGGCACTCGTAAAACATTAGTTTCCTTCCTTTTTCATTTTCTTCTCATAATTTTTCCTTATGATTTTGACAGTACCTGCTAGAAGCAAATAAAAGTAATGCTTCATACATCAAGTAGCTCTCCAAATTTGTGATATATAGCTATCATCTTTCACCCTCTTGTAAACAATTTGTTCATAAACTAATCATACAAATTCCTTAGACTGTGTCTTGAGGAAGATGGTTTCACATCCACTAATACCCTTTCTTAATTGTCCCAGGGAGAATTTATCTTTATGCTTCCTCTGTATCTTGATCATCTTGAGTCTTAGTTCCTACAACACATTATTGGACTTACTTGTTTATATTCTTTATACTAAACTATAAGGTCTTTAAAAGGAAGTGCAATGATCGCATTTGCAATGTCATCACTTACCAAACATTCTCATATATTATTTGGTTCAAGAAATATGGAATGTTGGGAGGCCGAGGTGGGCAGATCACTTGAGATCAGGAGTTTAAGACCAGCCTGGTCAACATGGTGAAACCCTGTCTCTACTAAAAATACAAAAAATTAGTGAGTATGTTGCCAGGCACCTGAAATTCCAGCTACTTGGGAGGCTGAGGCAGCAGAATCATTTGAACCCAGAATACAGAGGTTGCAGTGAGCCAAGATCGCGCCACTGCACTACCGCCTGGGTGATGGAGTGACTCTGTCTCAGAAAAAAAAAAAAAAAAGGAATAAGTGAATCAATCAATAACTGAAAATGGCTTATATCAGATTAAAAATATTCTTCATAAAACAAGGTGCTCACATTTGAACACAATATTCCAAATAGGCAAATCTTTTTGTAAAGCTTTGGCTCCAATTGACAGAAGTTATAATATGAGGCTGTCATCTGGTTCCTACTAATCATAAACATGTTTGTAACATGATTGTTTGATTTTGTTGTATATGTGAATTTTTGAAATTAAGGTTTACACTCTCCACTCCTTAACTTCTCTCCCTTTCCTCTTCTTTATCTGTCTTTCATTTCCATCGTAACTCCTTCAGCTTGCATAAAATCAGCTTTACATAAGACTGTTTGTAAACTTATATCGAATATATATTTGTACTACTTGTCTTTGGCAAGTTAAAATACCTAATGGATATTGCTGATATTACAGATATGTTAAATGAGTAGGAAGCAATCCTGGGTAGCCCCATGTTAGCCCATGTGACATAAACAGATTAAAGGGGTTCTGTTTTGTGATTGTAACAAAAATAACAAAAATATCGAAGCTAAGAAGGGTAAAACCACAATTTTTCTGCTTCTCTCTGTCTTTAAAAATTCACCAGACCATTCCAAATTGTTCCTTTCGATCTTTAAATCTAGCAACACTCAACTCGTCAAAAGTTAATCAAACACCTTGAATTATAAATGCCTTTAAAATGCAGCCAGCTTTTAAAAATTCATCAAATGATTTTTGGCTCTTAGGTACCTCCAATGTGTTTTTGAAGTAATATCCTGACAGCCCTGTTTTCCTATGTGGCTTAATATGCTTCTACAAAATGAAAAAAAACACATGGCAGAAATAATAGTGTCCACAGGAAATATATTAACAAGATATTTATGAGGCAAGTCTACTGCAGCCTAAAAGGTTATTTGTCTCCAAAATATTTCCCTTGATGCTTTCTCTCTCTCTCTCTTTCTGTCTCTCTCTCTCTCACACACACACACACACACCACATGCACACATGATAAAATAAACATTTAAACACTCATTTCCTCTATTTGTTTAATGCAAAAATTAATTCAGTTCATTCGGAATGGATTCATTAGTGCAGTGTTTGTCACACTTTAATATGTATAAGAATCACCTGGGTTGTCTTACTGCAAAACAGGTTAGGATTTAGTAAGTCTGGAGTGGGATGAAAGAATCTGCAATTCTAACAAGGGATAGGTATTACTACTGATAAGCTTCTTTTGGGTAATGAGTTATATAGCTTTCAGATTTATAACTAAAAAAGGGTTCCTCATTTAGAAGAAGTTGGAAAAGGTAAACAAAAGGAATGGAAATTAAAGATAACATGAATTCAAGTTAACCACCATTTTCCCTGTAACCTGCACCTTCGGCAACTGTGGAGAATACAAAATAAGTATATGACATTGACCCTGACTGAAAGTGTTGAGAATATAAATTCAAGCATAATACACAAAAAGATGTGAGAATTAATTCCAAGGCTAAATAACCTACTAGTGACTTTATGTAAATTCAAATAATATATCATTCATCGTAGAGTAATTCTGTACATCATTGGTGACATGAAGGGTCTTGGTTAGACTTCAAAAAAGTGTAGAAACTACACAGACAATGGGGATGAAGAGGACAAGAGAAAAGGAACAGGAGGGGAGAGAAGACATTAGAATGAAACAGTATCATGACATAGGTTCAGAGAAGGGTTTGGAAGGTAATTTTAATGAAATTTTAGGAAGAGCAGCTTGACAGGATCATAAGTATTTGGTTAGGCATAGAGAATATTTTTCCATGGATAAGAAAGTTAATCTTGATCTACACTATTATTGCAGGGCTCTTCAGGAAAAAAACTTTGTGTGCAAAACATTATTTTAAGAAATTAACTTACATGGAATAGAGTGGAGAGTCCTAGCTCCTACATATCTTGCTATTAATGGGAAAGACACTTAGCCTCTCTTTCTCCAACGGGTAAGTTTGTTCTCTCAAATCTTTTGCTTTATGATGCAGGCATATTTATCTACAATCAGTTTGCCAAATGAACTGGAAGGGAAGTTTTTAGTAAAGAATTGTGAAGAAGTTTTGATAATAATTTTGGGGAATTGATTGATCTAAAGCTGCAGCACTGAGAACAGAAGGGGTCTCTCTAAATAATCAGTGTAAAATGAAACTTCAATAGAGCTTGAAAGGGGATGAGGCATCCACAATTTTAAACCTAAACATAAAGCAAAACAAAACAAAAAACAAACAAAAACAAAAACAAATAAACAAAAAAAAACAACGCTAGGCTGTGTCTGTCCTGGGAGGGAACATAAGATAAAAAGTTGTTTTGGGAACAAATAAAGCAAAACTTTTGCATAAAAAAATCTAATTTCATGAAACTCTTTCTCACATTAATCCAGTTATTCCTTTATTAAAAAATGAAAGCAGTATTTGTGTGTGTGTGTTTTGTACAAATTGGTAAGCTTTTCTCATGTGACTTTAAAAATCTCTGATAACTGGTTCAACCAGGATTGATGCTTACTCCAAAGATGGTCATCTATAACTCAGGTAGCAGCCCATATGATGATCTGGCTGGAGAACTCTTTCGATGGGGATGCTTCAATCAGATTGTGACTAATAGACTTAATCATATCCATTGTTGAGGAGATTTAAAGTAAAGAATGAATAAGCTAGAAGAGTCAGAGTGCATGAGTTATGAGAATGATAAATCCCCAAAGTGGTGTTGGGCCACTGGCATCACTGTGGTTTCCTGATGGACAATCTCACTTGCCATAAAGTCTGTCTCTAATACTCCTCAGATGATTTCCCGTGCTTCTTTCCTTCCTGTGCTCCCTTACAATGCACTCTATCATCAGTTAATCTGATCTTTACTTGTGTCATCCCCCTGAGTGCCTGACTCATACACATCTCTTACTGTGCTCCCTTACAATGCACTCTATCATCAGTTAATCTGATCATTACTTGTGTCATCCCCCCGAGTGCCTGACTCATACACATCTCTACTTGTGACCTCTTTCAGGTCTTGAAGTTCATACCAGTCCATTTTGTTAAGAGCCTCTACCTTTTCTTTTATTTCCTTCACTTGATAGATTACAATGAGTTCTTCAAGTTCAGTATATGAGTAGCCACAGAGAGGTCTTGACGTAAGTAGAAAACTAATATTCTACCTATAGAGTTTTCATTTTCTACTTTTCAGTAATTTGAAGTATTCATAGAGGACAAATGGGAATCCATCTTTGTGCAAGATAACAGAAAAAATTTATTAGGCAAATAAAGCAATCCTATTACCACTGCCCAATCAAGAAAACATTCACACTTACAAATCAATCCTAACAGAGGTAAATATCTGTTGATTTTTTCCCACTCCAAAAAACGTAATTCTATATGACTACTAATGAGCAAATTCAAGGTAATAATTACAATCATAAAAATGCCACTGAGGTTTTGAATTTAAAAATTTTGTGTATAAGCTTAAGTATGGGTTGGTAAGAAATACTAATCCACATGAGTAGTTACTTTAGTTAGTAGTATGTCTTAATTGATAGAGGTAGAATGCATATACATTAAAAGTAGAATGCATATACATTAAAGTGATGATAATGATAAGAAAAATATATTTTATAGAATGTTTTTTCTTATACATCTTACTCAGAATGAGTTAAATTTGGAAAAGAGGCTTGTTTTGAACAGAGGGGTTAGATCTGGAGTCCTACAGCCAAATCCAAACATTGGCTTATTGAACTGCTTTTTTTTAAATTAAGAAATGGACTTATGTTTTTAAAGGTTTGTTAAATAAAAGTAAAAATGAAAGATGGGTATACAATCATATATGGCTTACAAAGCCTAAATATTAACTATCTGAACTTCTGAACTTTTACAGAAAAACATTTGCATACTCCTTGGTTACATACATTTTTTTCCTTACAAATAGGCAAATAAAATCTAGAAAGAGTAGAAATCAGTGGACTAAAGACATATAAGCCACTATTTAGCTTGTGATTTTAAGCAAAGTGAAGTGAGGAATTAGGTCAAACAGTCCGACCGTTTATCCAAACCACATACTATCTTTTATATTTGAAAAATAAATTCTCTCTGACTCATTTGGTCAACATGATAAAAAGGACACCAGGAAGTCCACCCAGCGAGGGGTCTGGCTTTCATTCAGGAGAAAAGACACTCACTCATTGTTTCAAAGCTTAACTGAAGTGTGATACATCCTATTGAAACCATGTTCAAAGAAGCCTCACGTAACCAGAAATTCAAAAAGTCAGTATTTTATTTCCATATTTGAGAAGGGTAAGGATGATAAATGACTTTCCACAAAGATAAAAGCTACAAAAAGGCATATTTTCCCTATATTTTTGTTAATGTTTTTATTGCAGAAAATTGTAAACACATAAAATAACAATATACTATATTACTATAATACTGGTACAGTATGTCTAATGAATAGTAAAATAGTGTAACATAATACCATAATAAACTCTCATATGTTCATTGCACAGATTAAACAATCATCAACTGATAGCTTGTTTCACTGGTACCTCATACATTTCCACCTAATTATTTTGAGAAAAACTGCAGACATTATTTCAAAGATAAAATTTCAGTATGCATCACTAAAATATATTCTTAAAATAATATAATATCACTATAACACCCCCAAAATTAATAGTAATTTGTTAACATTGTCAAATATTTAGCTGGTGTTAACATTTTTTAAGCAGGCACACATTTTGTAAAGAAGTTATCTGCAGGTCGTGTCTCAACTCCCTCACTTTCCTGAGGAGTCTAAACAAAAATGTCCTCTAGAATCTATAACACTTAAAATAATTAAAACTAAGCTTTGAAACATGAAATATATGCAATTTATTATAATACTGTATCAGGACAAGAAAATTCTACTCATGTATTTCAAGAAGGGATACTAGCCAATTTTTAGAGCATCAACTAAAAACAAAAAATAATTTTGCTGTTGTTGAGCACTAGGAAAATATAACTAAAATACTCTAGTCCTAGAATATTGATTTATCAAGCTGTATCTTTACTTACTATTATGCATCATCATCACTATCATTAGCAAAATCCTAAACAGAAAGATGAAAGACAACTGGAATTTCGGAGGTCAAGTGAGAATGAAGGAAGACTTGAAAGAATCTCAGAGGAAAAACAAAATAAATGCCAAGAGAAATGATCTGAATGCTATTTGACTATTATTAATTTCTCCACTTGTGTTCCAATAAATAAAACTGAATGAGACTTTCTAGATTAGGGCTTCTCAACCTCAGCCCTACTGACATTTTGGGGCAGATAATTTTTTGGTGTCTGGAGTTGTCCCATGCATTGTAAAATGTTTAGCTTCATCTCCCTGGCCTCAATCTACTCTAAGCCAATAGCAAACTCCTCACACTGAAAGTACCACAATAAGGACTGACAGGAGTGCTCATGAGGACATATTTTTGGCCTCCTATCTTCATAAACTCTGCTCTAATAATCTAAGGTGCCAAACATGCTAGTGCTTTGTGTCTTTGTACAATTTTGGATCATCTTTACAACAGAAGTTTAAAATTATGTTTTAGATATCAAAGCATCTATAAATAAACTCTATGGGACATTTGCTTTAATTATGCAGTCTTTTTTTGGATAATCTTCTTGGAACATTGTAAAACAAATGCTAATCACTTTGTTCATGAGAGATAGCTATTTAAACACATTTAAAATACTATTCAAAAATTCCATCTATTTTACTTTTCCATTCAAGTGTCAGGTAACTCTAGTTGGTTTACTAGTTTAATTAACCAGGATGAAATAGATTTCTGCTAAAGAATCTGTGGCATTTAGATTCAGATGCAAAAAAAAGGAAAAATAAAATTTAAATTATTGTTAATAAATAGTATCATGTGCAAATTGTTTATGACAGAGAAAGTTTGATTCAGTTGGAGATTTTTGTTAGTATGTTGATATGGTTTGGCTCTGTGTCCCCAACCAAATCTCATGTGGAAATGTAATCCTCAGTGTTGAAGGAGGGGACTGGTGGGAGCATGGGGGCGGATTTCCCCCTTGCTGTTGTGGTAATGAGTGAGTACTCAAGACTTCTGCTTGTATGTATTACTTCCCCCTTCTCTCTCTTTCTCCTGCTCCACCATGTATAGTATGTGCCTATTTCCTCTTCGCCTTTCACCATGTTATAAGTTTTCTGAGGCCTCCCCAGCCATGCTTCCTGTATAGCCATCAGAACTTTGAATCAATTAAATTTCTTCATAAATTACCCAGTCTCAGGAAGTTTCTTATAGCAAGGCAAGAACAGACTAATACATATGTGCAGGCAAAAAAGTATTTGAGAGCATGCAGACAAAAAAATATACAAGAGCTCTTCTTCTTTTTTTTTTTTTTTTTTTGGAGACGGAGTCTCACTCTGTCGCCAGGCTGGAGTGCAGTGGCATGATCTCGTCTCACTGTAACCTCTGCCTCCTGGGTTCAAACAATTCTCCTGCCTCAGTCTCCTGAGCAGCTGGGACTACACGTGCGTGCCACAATGCCCGGCTACTTTTTTTTTTTTTTTTGTATTTTAGTAGAGACGGGGTTTCACCATGTTTGCCAGGATGGTCTTGATCTCCTGCCCTCGTGATCTGCCTGCCTCAGCCTCCCAAAGTGTTGGGATTATAGGCATGAGCCACTGAGCCCTGCCAAGAGCTCTTCTTTTTGGCTAGCTATAGTATATGTTTAGGGGAATGTTAAAAGATTCACATACAAAGATATTCTTTCATATTGAGCTACATGTTTAAATTTTATTGACTTTTACACTGGTATAAAAGCACATAGATTATTTAGTTTGGTAGAGAAAACTGAAAAAATATGTCCAGTACTGTCACATAGGACTATCATATGTCATTAAAAAATTCTGCAATATATTTTTCACCATATAATGATATGTATATAAATTTAACGGAAATTCCTTCAATATTTCTTTAGAACATCACTTAGTAAAGCATTGAAAGTTACTTTGTAGTTACATTGACAACATTGTTTTATTTGTGCTCCATGTGTAAAAGAAATGGGCTTTAAAAATTGTTTTCCCGATATCAATGTAAAATAAAACGTGTTGTTGTTATTGGCTTTCTTATATGTTATCTTGAGTAGAGTGTTGCTACACAATATCTTGAAAATACATTGAGAAGTATTAATTCAAATTATGTGTAGTGAGTGGATTTAGTGTAAAGAAAGTTTGGGTCATAAAAACAATCATTCTTTAACTTACTGTCTAGCTAGATATAGTACATTAGTTTTCCTAGCCAAGGTAAAGACAATTCTTCCCCAAACTTGAGTTAGTTTCTCATGACAATTCACATTTGGATGATACTGTCAGTGGAATAAATTTCAAATTCCTTAATCTGGCTTTCAAAACCTCCCATAACCTGGTCCGATTTCATGTTTCCAACTAGTACCGTCTCTAATTACAATCTCAAATGCTCCATTTCAATTCAGCAAGCATCTACTTAGTTCTAGCTACTTGCTTCATTCTGTGTTATGGGAAACATAACTCACAGGTCTCACTAGTAATTCTTTCAATCAGCTCCAGTAAAGCTCTTGGTCATTCTTTTCTTCAGTGTGTAGTGTGGATTTCTCTTTACAGAAACCCTATTCTTAAGGTCCTCTACATACTTAAATATCATCATTTACTGATCTAAATCAAATATTAGTTGAGTTGACACATTTGTCTATTTTTTAATCACTTCACTTAACCTGTAATCTTTTAAATCATCAATAATAAAAATAAAATTAAGCTTTGTAAAGGTAATTACAAACTTGTACTGCATCCTCCATATCTGAACTGGACCTAAGAAAATTCCCACTTTCCCCAAATGAATGTTAATTTATGATGAACATTGCCATGGATGAAGATGAAAATATACTTTTGATAGCATATTCAGAGATTATTAAAGAGAATAGTATAAAATGAAAAGCATTTTCTACCTTTAATCTATATTATACTTTGGAAACAAACCTATGAAATACAATTCTTGATATATGAATGGGCAAAGATTTCATGACAAAGATGCCAAAAGCAATTACAACAAAAACAAAAATTGACAAATGGGATCTAATTAAACTTAGGAGTTTCTGCACAGCAAAATAAACTATCAACAGAGTAAAAAGACAAACTACAGAATGGGAAAAAATTTTTGCAAACTGTATATCTGACAAAGGTCTAATATCCAGCACCTATAAGGAACTTAAACAAATTTACAAGAGAAAAAAAACAACACCATTAAAAAGTGGGCAAAGGACAAGAACAGACACTTCTCCAAAGAAGACATACATGTGGCCAACAATCATATGAAAAAAGCTCAATATCATTGATCATTAGAGAAATACAAATCAAAACCATAATGAGATACCATCTCACACCAGTCAGAATGGCTATCATTAAAAAGTAAAAAAATAACAGATGCAGGTGAGGTTGCGGAGAAAAGGAAACACTTATACACACTGTTGGTCGGAGTGTAAATTAGTTCAACCATTGTGGAAAGCAGTACAGTCATTCCTCAATGAGCTAAAAACAGAACTACCATTGGGTCCAGCTATCCCATTACTGTGTATACACCCAGAGGAATATAAATCATTCTACTATAAAGACACATGCATGTGTATGTTGTTTGCAGCACTATTCACAATAGTAAAAATGTTGAATCAACTTAAATTCCTATCAATGACAGATTGGATAAAGAAAACGTGGTACACAGACATCATAGAATACTATGCAGCCATATAAATGAATGAGACCATGTCTTTTGTGGGAACATGGATGGAGCTGGGGCCTATTATCCTGAGCAAACTAATGCAGGAACAGAAAACCAAATACGGCATGTTATCACTTATAAATGGAAGCTAAATGATGAGAACACATGAACACAAAGAAGGAAACAGATACTGGGGTCTACTTAAGGATGGAGGGTAGGGGAGAGGAGCAGAAAGGATAACAATTGGGTATTAAGCTTGGTACCTGGGTGATGAAATAATATGCACAACCAACTCCCATGACATGAATTTACCTATGTAACAAACCTGCACAGGTACCCCTGAAAGAAAATAAAAGTTTAAAAAAATGGCACTCATTGAAAATGGAGAATATTTTAATACCCCGTAACCCCTTTCTTTCCTAACAAACATTTTTGAAATATCTTAGAGGTAAATGATTGCATTTATATAAACTGCAGTAAAGATGAAAATTAAGAGGAAATGAAACAAAAATATATTTAGTTAATAGCTAAGCAGGAGCAAAGTGATCCAATGCATAACTCCAAGGAGACTTAGCATCTGTGCACTGAAACGCTTGTTTTAACAAGTCCAACTGTGTTTTCTAACTATGTCAATCCTCTTTCCCTTGGCTACTGCAGAATCCAGTTTATAGAATATATCAAACTGTAGCCTTCTTGCTGAGAGGAGCTGAATACTGCTTTAATTTCCCAGCCGGGAGCTGGTATTTCATTATGAACCAGGCATAATAAATTGTTGTGTAAATGTTAAGACCACAACGTAGACCATATGGCAGTTTCTTTTTACAGAAGAGGAGAGACCTTCAAATCAAACTGTTAAGTCTGAGAACCATTTGAAGTCACAATCATTAATGTGGAGATATGGACAAGAGATTTATTTCCCTTTTCTATATGTTTCTTCCTCCTTCTTACGCATCATAAGAGAGATGGGTCTATTTAAAGTGGAAAAAAAATGTAGGTCAATACTAAGTCTATTAAACTCTAAGTGGAACTTCCCCAAGTTTCTATTTCATAATGGTGGGGGAAATGCTACTTTAAAATCACTTTTCTAAGTCCATATTAGGGTGATGCTTCACTTTGGAATGAGCTGGAGATATTCCAGATCATCAGAAATGAGTTTCCTGAGGTGAAGGAGTAGAAGTAGCTCCATACAATTTCTTTCTTTAAAACAGGTCACACTTTCCTTCAATTTGCCATCTCCATCTCAACTTTTCCTTGACACAACACTGTTCAATTTTTACAACTCAGCTCAGAAGTGAGGTGGGTACTCTTAAGGCCTTGAACATTTTGTTTAGGCACAAGTGGGCCAATGCACATAGTTAATGCAAATAATTGAACAATAAATCCAAAATATCTTCCTAAAATGTTATCTTCTGGGCTGGAAATACAATTTCACATCTTCTGCTGCCATTTCTTTTCTCATTTTCACTCTTTTTATGTCATTATAGACTTCTCACTTGGAAGCTGGTAGGAATTAGGTTTATTCTTAGGTATTTCTGGGGTCCTATAGACTTAGACACTTTCAAAGCAATACATCTCATTTGGAAGGGTATTTTGCTTAAACATTTTTTACTATTTTCAGCCTTGAGTTATTAAAGGTATTTATATTTTGACATCTTATTCATTTTCATGGTCCCTGAGAAAAATTTCAAGATTGTTATCTGAAAAATGTAGCCAAGATCAATCACCACCAGTTTCTGTCCTCTTCATGATTTGAATGAAAAAAGGTCTTGACGTAAAGATGCTCTTAATTGACTAATGCTGGCAGGAATGTTGAATTTTGTTTTATTTTCTAAAACCATCCATATCCTCCAGCAGAAATGGAGGAAGTAGAGGTCTACATTTATAGAAAAACATGGTAACTGTGACACATGAATGATTCAGAAATGATCTAGGATTTGTTCTGCAGTACCTTATGATTATCTAATAAACAAATCATCAGATGTTTGCCATCTGTTCCTCATCTTCTCTGATAAACCTTCTTTATGGTTTGGGGAGATACACAAAAGGAAAATTTAAGTTTTTAAAGAACTTCATAGTTAAGGAACTGAAAAAACCTATGGTTCTAAGATTCTCAGAAACTGGAAATTAATTTTTATTTAGATAATTCTCCTTCTCATTATATAGGAAAAAGGGGACAGATATAGGAGACAAGATATGGCAGTATTATTTTGTGTCTTCTCTCAGTGGCAAATTAATAATGATAATAATGTTATCTTTACCTACTTACATGGTTTAAAAAATATATACCTTATTAGAAATTATAAGTGCAAACATTATATCCCTTCTGTTCTCCAGGTTATAATAGTACATGCACAATGTGAATATTATTATGTAAAAATGATTTCAGTATTTAAGAAGTATTAGACAAAAAATTTCTAGTTTCTTGAGGCAGGAAGCATTGATGATTGCTCTGTAGTAACAAATATCCTATAAACTTCAAGAAAATAAGAACTTTTAACATATTTTGAATCTTTACAATAAGAGGATAAATATGTACTGAATTAATACACTGCATTGTAAAATGAATGCAATTAAGATTTTAAAGGCTACTTCTATGAAGTGTCTGATGTGTTTTAGTCTTCATCTTTCTCACTCACGTCCAATATGACTGTATTATTGTGAGTGACTATCAACTGACTTGTTAGTACTGAAAATATTAGACACATCTTTTGAGACTCTATTCATTTCTTTGGGGTACAATCACATATCCAAGCAAAGGGAACTACTTGTTGCATACCATTAACACATTAAGATGTTGTTGATGTGTTTCTCTTGTAACATATGGTATGAGGTACAAAGACATTTTTAAAATTATTTCTGACATTTTAAATTTGCAAAGGACATCCCAATAAGGTAAGTTTAATATACACTGAAAAATTAGTGATGAAACACAATTTAAAGTGACTAAACGTTTTCCACTTTATTATTTTTTGCTGAACTGTTCTGACTGGCAATTTTATTCTTCCCATCTAAGTAAATTCAGCCACGGAGAAGTGACTCCATGGATAATAGATAGGTCAGAACAGTCATACTTAATTGAAGCATGCTTAGAATTAGTAAATTCTTACTATTTAGCAATAGGCTAGAAGGTATGCATGTGTGTGTGTGCCTGTGTGTGTGTGTGTGTGTGTGTGTGTGTGTGATGTGTTTTAAATACAATAGAAGTGGGAAGAATCCTTATTTTCTGAAATGTTACAGACTAACATTATTGGTAACAATGTTCAGAAAATTTACCTGTTACTGTAGGAAGAGCAGTTACCTGTGAGTGAAAGTCCCAGCCCTGTCACACCAACCTCTAGGCTCATGAATTTCTCAGGCTCCTCATTTGTATAAGAGGATTAGATAATGAATAAGCTCCCTCTAATTCTAAATTTACAAAAATGTTTATGAATAATTTAGTGTTTGACAAATATATGCCTTCCACTTTACTTGTAAAGCATATGAAAAACATACCAAAAATGATAGAGATTATATATTCTTGTAGTTATTTTAATATAACTGAGTTATATAATACACATGGAATTACTTAGTACAATGCCTGGCACATTAAGAACTAGTTGTTTGAAGAATTTGGATTTTACTAAATCCTAGAGTAAGATTTCTTATGTGTGTGCTCATAGTTCAATTTTGCTTATAGTGAGGAAATTAGAATTTTCAGAGTTGAGGTTATCTCTAGTTTGAAAAAGTTATCATGATTAATTATTTCACCTCTACTTCCCCACCCTCTGACACACACACATTGATATAGAGTCATTTTCTTTGCTATAGGATTAAGACTAACATAGAGTCAGGAGAAATACAAATTGACAATTAGACTTCCAGTGTTGATTCACTTGACATGAGCCCTGAATCAATAATGCCCCAGTACTGTCTTTTATGTGTGTCTACTGCTTTATAGTACACTGGCCCTTTCACTTACGTTAATGCTTAACATCAGGGCACAAACTGTGCCAGGTACTGTTCTAAGTATTTTAGAAATATTGAATCATTTCATCCTCTAAGCAACCTAGTGAGGTAGGAATTACCACTATTTCAGTTTTACAGATTTGGAAATATTCTTGGGGAAGATCTGTGGCTTTCCCAAGGTCCAACAGCATCTCAGGGTGCAGCTTCATAACTTACACTCTTAACCAGTATCCTCTCATCTCCCACCACATTTCAAGGAGCTTTACAGCCCAAGGTCTGACAATTTCTACTTTTCTTCACTATCCATGAAAAACAGTGGTAGTTATTTTTTAACCACCAGAGCATGAATCATCACAAATCTCACCTACCTCCATTTCTTTTTAAATTGCCTTGAAAACACTCACAGTGATAATACTACAAATGAAATGCAGCCTTTCTTTAAAAATACTGTGAACTCTAGAATAGGCAAGAAGACATTTTGGATGTTTAATGCCAAACAACCTGGCAAAAAGAATACACCCTTCAAGAGTTCCATTCCAACAGAATCATTGGTCTGAAAGGGGCTGTTGAAAGTGTCTGTCTTAATAATCTCATTTTACACATGATAATTCTGAGCCCCTCGCTATTACATGTTAGGTCCCATCTACAGAAAGGAAACTAGATCCTGGCTCTGTGGATGTTGAGCACACTGCCACATCATGCTGCCTCCTAATCCTTTTATAGTTTTGATTGTAAATACATAATTTGGTAATTTAATTTGCAATATTATGAGAAAGAAAGAATCAGGCATTAAATCATGCTTCGGTTCCCCAGACATAACTTGTAAGCTGCATGTGGTGCATAGTTTAGTAGAGAGAATCCTGGTACCGTTGCACAATTTTAGCAATTTGGAACTTTGGAATTGAAGGGAGGGTCTAAATTTAAGAGTAAGAAAAACCTGGGCATAGAATAAAAAGCTTCTGTTATTAGCACAGGGGGAAGGCCACATGGGAAGGAGCAGGCTAGAGATACAGTTGAAATGAGAACACAGTGAGAAACCAGCCATCTGTCCACCAGCAATGAAGCACAGGAAGTAACTGCAGGACATCATTGCCTTCCAAATCAACTTGTTCACATAGCAGATTCCTAAGATCAGTCCTTTACTCATCAACTGTATTTTTGGGGGGCATTTATACAATATAACCTTAAGAATATTTAAACCTAAATACCTCACAATGATAAAAAGCCCATTATCTTTCCTATGGATATATTAACTATTCTTTGGGATAAAAATATGACTTAGAATCTGAAAATTTTTTAAATTGTTTCCAAATGTATACTTAATGCCTCAGAATGTAAAACTTATTGTTCATACAGAAAGATGGTATTACTTCACCTTACTTTACTCTGGGCTGAGAATACAGAATAAAAAAGGTAAGTGGAGAATGAAAGTATATTAAAAATAAAATTTTGAACCCTAGTTGCTTTCATGCAGTTGTACTTGCATAGTCTGTTGAAGTGTGCCTTCTCAGAGACATTTATGTCACTTTTTTCTCCTAGACTCCACAAATACAATGGAGCATTATAATAATCCGTAAAGAAAGTAACACAACAGAATAATAGTTTGCACAACTTTATCCAAGGAACTCAAAGTACTTTATTAATGTTAGTTCATTAATCACACCAGAGTGTGGCAGAGGATGAATAGATCTGCTGAAGCAGGGCAAGAACATCTTACTCAGCAAAGTTGTAGTGAGACTCAAAGGTCAAACGGGAAGCTGGAGAGCAGATATACAGGGACAGAAAAAGAAGTGATGTCAAAGGAATCTTGCTCTTCTATTCAGCACTTTATTAGTCCATTTAAAATGTAGTAACAAATTACTATAGAGTAGGTGGTTTATGGACAACAGAAATGTATTCTTACAGTTCTGGAGCCTTGAAATTCAAGATCAGGATGCCAGCATGGTCAGGTTCTGATGAGGGCCCTCTTCTAGGTTACATACTGCCCTGTTTGTATTCTCTTATGGTAGAAAAGAAGTTGACTGGTTCTCTCCCTCTTTATATTGGGTCATGATATGGTTTGGCTCTGTCCCCACCCAAATCTCATCTTGAATTGTAGCTCCCATAATTCCCATGTCCTGTGGGAGGGACCTGGTGGGAGGAATCACGGAGGCAGCTTTTCCTGCACTGTTCTTGTGATAGTGAATAACTCTCATGAGATCTGATGGTTTTATAAAGGGCAATTCCCCTGCACATGCTCTCTTGACTGCCCCATGTAAGACATGCCCCTGTTTCTCCTTTGCCTTCCACCATGATTTTGAGGACTCCCCAGCCATGTGGAACTGTGAGTCCATTAAACCCCTCTTTGTTTATAAATTACCTAGTCTCAGGTATGTCTTTATTGGCAATGTGAGAATGGACAAATACAGGGCACTAATCCTATTTATGAGGGCTCCATCCTCATGACCTAATTACCTTCCAGAGACTCGACCTCCAATGTCATCACATTTGGGACTACAGTTTCAACATATGAATTGTAGGGGACAAAAACATTCAGTTCATAACAAGTATTAAGTAAAATACGACTGAATACTAAGTCTAATTATTTGGTTTACATTTATGACTTCTGTTAAGAATTTGTAGGGAAAACAAAAAGAAATAGACACTTTTATGTTTAAAAAATTATAAAACAAAAAAGACATCATTTATTAGGAGAAAAGTTTGGTAATTAATTTAATGTTATAAAAACTTATTCAATTAAAGGTGGCTCCAAAAGTAGATCCAATGCCACCAATATTTATTCAGTAAAAATCATGTGTTAGTCATTATGCTGAGGGTGCAGATACAAACAGAAACATAACATGATCTTCTACAAGTCTGCAGTATAATGGGAATGTTATAGTCTCATAGTTTCCATATATCTTTTATATAAATGCTGCAAATAATCATGAAGAAACAAAAGAGATTATGAGAAAATAAGAAAATGAGTATAAATAATATTTGAAAGAAAAAATAATCTTAAAAGTACAGCTTTAATTTAGTTTCAAATGTCTTTCACCGAAATACAGATTATTCTTGTTATAATAATATAGACGTATCATCATTGTGTCCATCAGAAACCTTGAAAATGCTTCATACAACACAATGGCCTAAGTATTATTTGATTTTCTCACTATCATCATCTTTCATATTTTAATTCTTTTTCGGCCGCGATTTCAATGGTCATATCTTAGACTTCATTATCATCAATAGCTTAACTAATTCCAAAACCTCTATTCAGATCATTTCTTGTATTTCCACCTCACTTTATTCTACTTCTCCACCTCCAATATCTTTTCTCTCTCATATGGAACTGTAGTTTATTAACTCTACTTCTTATTCACTGTTCGCTACCTTCCCACATGAACTGAGTTAGAGTTCTTGGTCTGTCACTAAGATGACCACCTTATAAATATATCATGTTCTGTGTATGCCCACCTGTTCTGTTTTCTGGACAACACTCTGAGCTCATCTTTTATAAATCTTTTAACCTCTGTCTCTGGTCTAGCAAAGCTGGCATCCTTCTGCTCTTGGAACTTACCACCTCTGTTTTCACATCAGGAGCTTTGCACTTGTTATTCGCCATGCTGATAATGTTTCTCTCTCAGATTGTTATATGACTAGCTTTCCCTCTTTTTTATTTTATTTATATTTTGAGACAGGTTTGCACTCTGTTGCCCAGGCTGGAGTGCAGTGGTACAGTCTTGGCTCATTGCAACCTCCACCTCAAGGGATCCTCCCACTTCAGGCCTCCCAAGTAGATTTGTGTGCCACCACATCCAGTTACTTTTTGATTTTTTTGTAGAGACAGGGACTCACTATGTTGCTCAGGCTTGTCTTGAACACCTGGACTCAAGTGATCCTTCAGCCTTTGTATCCCAAAGTGCTGGAATTACAGGCATAAGCCACCACACCCAGTGCTGTCCCTTTTCATTAAGCTTTCTGCCCAAACTATTCTTTTATTAACTTGCTTTATTATTTTTTCAAAGCATCAAATATTATTTGAAATTATTTTATGTATACATTTGTCTATTGACCTGACAAGAAAAGAAAAGATCTGACAGAGTTGCCTTACCAGCATGGAAACAATTATTTCATTTAGCCTCATCTAAGAGGATAACAAATGAGAAAGCAAAAGAAAAATAAATAAAAAAATTCATAAAAAGATTAATTGTTCTTTCCTACTGCTGCTCATAAATGTAATAGAAAAAATTGAGCTAATCAAATTGTTAATTTGATTAATTATCAACAGATTCCTTATGCCTGCTAGAAAACCAGCATGAGCTTAAACAAATATAATGTACTAGAAGTGGAGTAAATTGCAAACTGCAGATTGGCAGATGCTTCAGTCCTCTTAGAGTTAATGAATAGTCACCGTGACTGGAATTGCCTGTGGGTTTTTCAAATTGGTGTCTCTAAATTTAAAAATGTCAAATGATCATTATCTGCCCAAATGTATTTTGGTCATAAAAATCCTAAATACACATATTAACTGTGTAAAGTATCTGCCAGTCTGTTCACAGCCAGCAAAATGGTCATTATTAAAGCAGCATTTAACAGGAGTCATGAGAAATATTTCCTTTCTCATAGGTTTGTTTCACATTATCATTCCATAAAAAGAACTTATGAGACAGACATTTTGAAAGAAAGAAAGTCAAGAGACTGAATCAATTAAAACACTTTGGTGTGGAAAGATAAATGATTATTAAGAGGTGAATTAGTAAAGGAGATATTAACAATAATCAAGTAAATTATATTAGAACAACAAACTATTCTTTAAAATCATAAAGTATTGGTACAAAGATATATTATTTGACATTTTAATGAAGTTTGTTAATGGCATTTTACTTAGTGGATAATATATTTACAGTATGATTACCTTAATAGAATGGTCAGAGAGAACATATGAATAGACTTACAAAAGAGTTTAGTGAATTCATGGAAATTAAATAAAAGGTTCATGGATAGATTTGAAGTGATATCATGGAGAATAATCATGCCCCTCTTAAGAGGCAGTTAGGTATCCTGGAAAGAACACAGGCTTCAGGTTCAGAAACAAACTGAGTTTGAAACCTGGGATTGTCCCTGCTCAAGTCCATGGCCTTGGCCAGCTTGTTTAACTGCTTTGAGACTCATTTTTCTGATATTTAAAAAGAGGATGATGAGACTATAAAACCTAACTCAAAGGAGGAGTTAAGCAGGAGTCCAGACACTCCTTTTGTTACAATCAAAACCATCACTCCTTGAGCACCCCAACACTCACCACAACCCCAACACTTACTTGCCATCCATCTGGCCCAAGCTATGTAGACAAATTTCCTCGAGCTCTTTATGCCCATTCACCATCACTCTCAATGGGAAGCCTAGGACTCCCAGGTAATCCACATGCCTGGACTGTAATTCCAATATGGCTGTCACCATTTTATAATGTGGCTTATTATTTTTAGTAATTCCCAGGTTTCTTTATTAAATTCTTCTTCATAAAATATAACCACCCATTAAAATATAAGTTCCATGAGTAGGAGTGGCATGGTATTTTTTGCTCACTGCTCTATCCCCAGGCCTTATGAATGTGTCTCACACTTATTTTTGGTTCATTTCCTCATACTTTTTCTGCTACTACACTACGTAAGACCTCTGCTAAGAATACAGGATAAGGTGGTGCGTGAGCCACATGCCTCACCAAAAAGTAAAACAAATTTTCTGTAGTTAAAAAATTATACTGATGTAGAAACATACTCCTTCATTATTGTAGACATAAATCAAGTTATGCACAGAATTCAAAACGTTTGCATATGATCTTTCTTTAAATAAATCTCCTTAGTTTACTATTCTGCCCTCCATTTTATTGAGGTTTAATGTTTTGTGAACTGATTATATTTATTTAGTTAGACATATTAGAAGAGGGAAAAGAGCATTCCTCAGCCTACCTCCGGTTCTTCTGCTTAACAATACTATGAACTTGTCATGCTCAATTTATACAAATATAAAACTAGTATAATATAAAATTTGGCATTATTGATCTCAAGATTTCATATTAGATAATGAAATAGGTAGGGATTGTATAATATGTATAGCTTATTAACTAAGTACATGCTATTTGATTTTAACTGCCTTGCATTATCTTCTTTGATGTCTAAAACTGCATGTTGATATTGAAAGTAATGTAAACTTATTTTTTTCCATAAACTGTCCATAAAAGATTTGTGCTTCTGGTACCCTTGAGGTCCACCAATAGCCACCCCATGTCATCATAGTGAAAATATGAATGAGGCTAAAAGCTCTGAATGGAAACAAAATAGTATTTCACATAATTTCTTACTCAAGTGAGTTTGGTTAAATAAATAACAATGGAAGAATATTATTTTTCTCATTTTACATGGAACATTTATCAAGATTTAGGGCCATAAAACACATCTCAGCAAACAGAAAATAGTGAGAATCATACAAGGTAAATTTTCAGGTCACAATGAACTAAACTAGAAACCAA
This sequence comes from Macaca mulatta, assembly GCF_049350105.2. Classification (NCBI taxonomy): domain Eukaryota; kingdom Metazoa; phylum Chordata; class Mammalia; order Primates; family Cercopithecidae; genus Macaca; species Macaca mulatta. The sequence continues at coordinate 46,652,977 of NC_133411.1, forward strand.
CAACAGAAAGACAGAAAATCCCTATATATTTAACACACTTAAAAACCATATGAGACAAGGAAAAAGTCTCAGATAATATTAAAAAAAAATAACGAACGAAAATTAAAATATGACACCAAGTTTGCAGGAGGTAGAAAATGAAGTTCTTAGAGAGGAATTTATACTACATAGTATTAAACAAATATATTAGAACAGAAGAAAGATTGAAAAATCAATATTCTAAGCTTCCATCTTAGCAAAATAGACTAAGGAATGCAATTTAAGCTCAAAGCCCAAAAACTAAGAATACCATGAAAATTATGATAGGAATCAATAAAAATGAAAACAGGAAACAACAGAGAAAATCAATGAAATGCAACTCTACCTCTTGGAAAATATACATATTTTTAAGATTCTCTAGGAAGACTGACCAAGAAAAAAGAAAGTAAACATTATGAACATCAAAAATGAAAAGGGGTCATCACTATTGATCTTGGGGACACTAAAAGAAATATCAAAGCATACCACAAAGAACTCAGTAGATGCAGTGGAGCAATTCCTGGAAAGTACAAACTAACAAAATTCACATAATGAGAACCATATAACATAAATAACTTTATATCCACAAGGAATTGGATAAATTATTCTATGACCTTGCAAAAAATAAATCACCAGGCCTAAAAGTTGTCACCAGTAAATTCTACCAAAATTTTAAGGAAGAAATGATATTAATTCTCCACAATCTTTTCCAGAAAATAGAAGAAGAAGGAGCACCTTCTAATCTATTCTATGAAGTGAGAATCAGCCAAATACAAAAATCAGAAAGCACATTACATGAATAAAAATGCACAGAATATTATATCTTAAAAAGACAGAGACAAAATTATGACCAAAATATTAGCAAATCAAATCCAATACATTTTACACATTTTGATGAAATAAAAGTTATATTAGGCATGCAAGGCTGGTTCAACACTTAAAATTAAAATCAATCAAAACAATTCACCACATTGACAGACTAGAGAAGAAAAAACATATGATCACAGACTTGGCATAGAAAAACACACATTTGACAATACCCAACATTCATTCATGATTAAAAAAAAAAACTCTTAGAAAAGTTGGAATAAAGGATAACTTTCCCAATATGATTAAGAACATCTGAAAAACAAACAAACAAACAAACAAAAATCTGTTCAATTAGCATCATACTTAATGGTAACAGGTGGATGCTTTCTCCCAAAATCAAGATTAGGGGAAAGATGTTGCTGTGGTATGAATATGTGTCACCTTCAAAACTCCTTGAAATTTAATACCCAATATGGCAATATTGAGAGGTGAAGTCTTTACGAGTTGACTGGATCATGAGGGCTCTGCCTTTATGAATGATTTATAATCAGGGATAACTGATAGCTTTATAAAAAGAGAAAGAAGAACTTGGTCTTCCACATGAGCACTCTCAGCTCCCTCACCATGTGATACCCTGCACCAACTCAGGGCTTTCCAGATCTTTATTTCAATTACCATTCTCCAATTATAGAATCCAAGGCTCTTTGAAGAAATGAATAATTTTAGACTGATATGAACTATTCAGGATGAGCCAGGAGCATATTGTGGTGACAGGAAATAAGAAAAAGTTTACCCACAATAATAAGGACAAAGGGACACAGGGGCTAATTGAAAGAGATTCCAATAGCCAAAGATGAAACAATCTGACCAACAGAATTAATAAAGTAGTACTGGATTATAACCCAAATTATAAAATAAATATCCAAGTGTCCATACTGATACAAAAAGGATTGTATATATCAATAAATAATGAAAGAGAATAGGTAAATTTCCTGTTCAGAATGATTTCAAGTTATTTATGTCATACTTGGTCTTTAAGGAAGTGGAATAATACTCTCCACTCCTTACTTGTGGGCTGTGTGTGGTGACTATCTTCCAAAGAGTACAGTATGGAATGAGAGGGGAAGAAAAATTAACTTTACAATGGAGATGACTTACAAATCCTAACTCAAGTTAGATGATTAAGGTTAACATCAACAGCAATAAGATATATTCATAGTATGCACTCTCAATATGATGTGATGAGAATGGTACTTTAAGTCTTGTTTTTCTTCCCCAAAACAATTACTCCAATCTAATCTTGAGAAAAGCATCAGACAAATCCCAACTGAGGGACATTCTACAAGATACCTTAACCAGTGCTTCAAATTACTAAAGAAGAAGGAAATTCTAAGAAACTTTAATGATTAAAAGTAGCCAAAGAAGACATTACTGCTAAATGTCAGGTGGTATTACGTATCGGATTCTGAACAGAAAAAGGACATTGGGTAAAGATTGGAAAAATTTTAATGAAAAATGCACTTTATTAAGTACTTTAACAGTTAATCAATGTTGGTTCATTAGTTTTGACCAACATACCATAGTAATGCAAGGTGTTTACATTGGAATTATCTGTATGATCTTTGCAATAATTTTGTAAATACAAACCCCCTGTAATAAAAAGGAAATAAAAGTTTAAAAGTAAAAAGGGAACCATATATCTATATCAATATCTTCATGTCTCTCACTCTCTGTCTCTGTAACTATCTATTTTTAATTTAAAAATTCTTTTGAATCATCTGAGGATTTTTGCCAACATACTGGTAATTGGATTTCAACTCCACTCAATTATATGAGAAAATATAGAGTAGCTTTTTTGGCATTGGCATCAAATTTTTTTAAAGCTTCCCAGGAGATAGTAATGTGTACTCAGTATTATGAACAATTGAATTAGATGAACTGAATGATTACTCCTAAAGAAATAGAAAATCGGAGTATTTTAATAACCATAAAATACAAGGAATCAAATGCAAGTGGCTTTATTTGTGAAGCCTATCAAATTTTCAAATAACAGGTAATGCCTAGATTGTTTAAACTTCTCTAAAACAGAGAATACTTTTTGAAAAAGTTTCATTATTCTTTCTAAGAAGTGAGCATAACCTGATATCCAAAGTCATCTAATAGATCACAAAAATGACCCCAATAAAAACAACATTATATGTAGACCAATCTCACTCATGGACGGAGATGTTACACTATGTTAAAGAAATAATACATCAAGAAAAAATAGTTTTAATCTCAGAAATGATCTTATGGTTTAACATAAAGATATTCATTGATGTGATTCACTGTACTAATAGTTTAACCCACATAAATCCAGGGAGGAACATATTCCAGTCTTTGTATAAAACCTTAGTCATATTACCAAATTAACTGTAAGGTATTTAAAAGCTCCTTTGAATTCACAAAACATATGTCGACTTCACAAATCCCGTCTTTGTGCATAATAACACTTCAAAAAATTCTTTTCAAATGTTTCTTCTACATATTCATCAAATCCCCAGAAATTGACTCAAAGACTTTTCCTCCTACAAATTTATCCCCAAACCTGGCCTATACATATACAGTTCACTACTTAACACAGGTTTGAACTACGCAAGTCCATTTACAGGTGGATTTTCTTTTGCTTCTGCCACCGCAAGAGAGTAAAAGTAACCCCTTCTCTTCCTTCTCCTCCTCATCCGACTCAACATAAAAATGATGAGGATGAAGACCTTGATGATGACCCATTTGTTATGATGATCTATTTATTATGATGAATAGTAAATATGTTTTCTCTTCCTTATTAATTTTTAAATATTTTATATTCTTTAGCTGACTTAATTGTAAGAATACAGTATCAAATATATACAGCATACAAAATATGTTTTAATCAACTATTTATATTATTGGTTAGGCTTCCAGCCAACAGTAGGCTGCTATTAGTCAAGATTTTGCAGAGTCAAAAACTATATGCAGATTTTTGACAGAGTAGGGGTTGGTACACCTAATCTCCACGTTTTTCAAGATCAACTGTATACTTTCATTTCTTATCCCATCTAACTTCAATACTCTCTTTCTTTTTTCCCTTCATTCAAACATTAATTCTCTGTACTTTCTAAAGCAGATCCTGTTAGATTCATAGTTTTTCCTAATCGGCGTTTTTCTTAAAATAACCTGCACAAAAGGCTAAGAGGCCAATGAGACAACACAGAATCATTTTAACAAGAAAGAAGAGTGGGAAGAAATGGAAAGCTTCAAAATGGAACTTCAAAATTGTCTTTAATTGGTGAGCTGGAATTTAAAGAAGTTAATTAATTTGAGTTAATATGTTTCACTCAGTCATAATAGATTAATGGGTTATAACCTCATGGTTATTTTGATACAGTCAAAAAACGCACTTACCAAAATTCAAAAATTTTCCTAATAAATATATCTTAGCTGTAAATGAGGAACATTTCTTAAAGTCAGCATATTATTAAGGAATCATTTCAAAAGTTAGCAGAAAGGATGAACTCCTTCATCAATGATTTTGGAAAAATTGTCTCTTTGGGGGAACAAATGGGGATAATACAGAATATTTCACATTATACTCACAAATATACTTTGGATGGGTTAATACTAAAACAAAAATGTATTAATTACATTTTAAATTAATACTAAAACAAAAATATGTATAATAATATAATATAAGAAATTATAATAACAAAGTAGTCCTGAAAAAATGTAGTAAAACAAAATAAAATACATAAAAATGTGAAAAACAATTCCAGCCAGGTGTGGTGGCCATGTCTGTAATTCCAAAAATTTGGGCGGTCAAGGGAGGAAGATTGTTTGAGCCCACGAGTTAGAGACCAGCCTGGGTAACATGGTGACACCCCCTCTCTACAAAAAATTAAAAAATAGAAAAGCAGGGCATGGAGGCATATGCTTGTGGTCCCAGCTCCTAGGGAGGCTGAGGTGGGAGGATCACTTGAGCCTGCAGTGGAGCCATAATCATGCCAGTGCACTCCAGCCTAGGTGACAGAGGGAGATCCTATCATTAAAAAAAAAAAAAAAAAAGAAAGAAAGATAAGAAAAGCATTTCCATTATTTTGCAGTGTGTAAAATCCACTTACAGAACATAAAATCTTTAATGCCCAAAGAAAAAAATAGGCAGATTTAAATCAACAATAATGAGAATCAAAACGATGACAGATATTATAAACAAAATTAAGAAACAAGCAACAAATTAGGAGAAAATAGTTGCATCATATAAAATATATATCTGGAACATTCCTATAAATTAGATTTACAAAGGCAAACAACAGAGTGGAAACATGTGCAAAGTATAGGAACAAAAAAATAAATCCAAGCAATTAGCAACTCTAACAGGAAATTTCTCAGCCTCCCAGAAATAGCAAACATGTAAATAGAAATGCAGATAATTAGGGTGTGTCCTTTTGTTTATTAACAAGATAATATGTTTTGGCTCTGTGTCCCCTCGACAAATTTCATCTCGAATTGTAATCCCCATATGTTAAGACAGGGACCTGAGGGGATATGGATCATGGTAGCGGGTCCCCCCATGCTGTTCTCATGGTGGTGCGGGAGTTCTCAGGAGTTCTGATGGTTTAAGTGGCAGTTTCCCCTGCGCTTTCTCTCTCTTGCTGCTTGTGAAGCAGTTGCTTGTCTCTCCTTCACCTTCTGCCATGATTGTAAGTTTCCTGAGGTGCCCCGCCCCCAGCTATGTGGAACTGTGAGATAATTAAATATCTATTCTTTATAAATTATCCAGTCTCAGGTATTTATAGTAGTGTGAAAATGGACTAATACACAAGACAAAACTAAAACTGAATTGGCAAAGCAAACAGGCAGTCTTATCAAAGAAGCAATTGGGTGTTATTTGTCTAAGTCTAAAAATAAGATCAAATAGTGTTTGACCCAGTAAATCAATTTCTAGGCATTTTTTGTACATGTGTAGAAACATATATATGTATTATATATATAATTTTAATTAAAAAATTGGAAATTAATATGATTTGGCTGTGTCCCAATTCAAATCTCAACTTGAATTATACCTCTGAGAATTCTCACATGTTATGGGAGGGACCCAGGGGGAGGTAATTGAATCACAGGGACTGGTCTTCCCCATGCTATTCTCATAATAGTGAATAAGTCTCATGAGATCTGATGGGTTCATCAGGGGTTTCTGCTTTTGCTTTTTTCTCATTATCTCTTGCAGCCATCATGTAAGAAGTACCTTTTACCTTCTGCCATGATTCTGAGGCCTCCTCAGCTATGTAAAACTGTTAGTCCAATTAAACCTCTTTTTGTTCCCAGTTTCAGGTACGTCTTTATCAGCAGTGTGCAAACAAACTAATACAGAAACAATACAAATTTTCATAAATTTTTAGCAAGGTAAATTGCCATCTAACTAGAGGCTACATTTTGCAGCCTTCCTTAGGCTTGAAGGTGATCCTATACCAATTCTGGGCAATCATATGTGAATAGCAATGATTTTTGCAATTTCTGGGCAGTAGGAATATCAAACGGAAGCTGTTAGTTTTTCATTTCTTCTATTATTTCTGCCCCATTATATGAGTCATAACAAAACATGGCAGAGAGGAATCAGCTCCTCTTGTGGAGATGACAAAAATGAAACAAAACATTTTAGTGGATGGATGGAATCTAGGTCACCAAAAACTGTTGTAGAGAAAGCCTCCCAACCCTCCTGGAACTTTTGTGTAGAAGAAAATCATACTTCCCATTTGACTTAAGCCCCTAATATTTGGTTCTAGATAAAGAGGTTGAAATAATACCTCAACCAATGTAGTAGTAAATCGCACACATTGAGCCTGTGACTCTGAAATGTGAAAGCACAGTTATAGACACTTTTATCAGAATTCACATACAGGTTTACATTCAAAACCAACAAAGTGACATGCTGACATCTCCAAAATTCTTAAAGACACAAATCTCAAGCAGCTTAGATTTTATCTTAGTTGCATCTTTTTTACTAACCTCCAAAGTAAGAGCCATCTGTCAGCTTCATTTCTTTACTGGATTTTGTAATGACACCAGCAACACCATGTTGAATGAAATACATTTTTTTACCCACGGCTCCTTCTCGTATGATATAATCTCCAGGTTGAAACACCTCAAATCTCAACTTGCTCAGCATGGCAGTCACAAAATTAGGATCCGCATTAGCAAATAAAGGCATTGTAGCCACCAGTTTCCGACAGTTGAAGTTGACTATCTCCTAAAGATGTCAAGAGTAAACAAATATTAAGAGAGATATTAATCATATCTGGAAGAAAAACATGCTGAAATTTAAAAAATAGATATAGCATAACATTGCAATTTAAATTTAGATACAAAAATTCATAAATTATAGTAATGCACATCACATTACAGTCAGGATTGCGTTTTATTTTGATGTTGAAATATTTGTATTCCCAGAACCTAGTGTAGTATAAGAATATATTAGATGTTCGATAAATGTTAATTCAATATATGAAAATCTCATCTTTTAAAACTTCCCATTTCTTTACTATTGTGTATATGAAGCTAAAACTTCTAAAATGTGAATGTATTTTATTCTTCATTTTATCTTTTATTTATGAAGAAAGAAAGCCATATCACTTCCTATTAGCTATGACATTGCTGCTTCTGTGCTCCATTTTGTCTGGGCCCAACTACCAGACAAAAGCATTTTGATGTTTTTTTTTTGTTAATGTCATTCACATTAGAGTGAGGACAATGGATATTACAGAAAAAGGTTACACAAAGGAGACTCTAATCTAAAATTATAAATTCATCAGGCACAGTGGTTCATGCCTGCAATCCCAGCACTTTGGGAGGCCAAGGCGGGTGGATCACGAGGTCAGGAGTTCAAGACCAGCCTGGTCAAGATGGTGAAACCCTGTCTCTACTAAAAATACAAAAATTAGGTGGGCATGCTGGCGGGCACTTATAATCCCAGCTATCGGGGGGCTGAGGCAGAGAATTGCTTGAACCCAGGAGGCGGAGATTGCAGTGAGCAGAAATCACACCACTGTACTCCAGCCTGGAAAACACAGTGAGACTCAATCTCAAAAAAAAAAAAAAAAAAAAAAAACCAAAAATTAAAATTATAAATTCAGTTGGTGTCTGGGCTAGAATCAGAAGTCGTTCTTTCTATAGACTCTTGGGATTCCATTGCAAATGATGGGCTAGAGGGAGGACATATTTGCCTTTTCCTGACTTGTTTGTTTTATTCCAGGAGCAGGTCAGTTCTTAAATAGGAGATCTGTATGTTTGATTTCATCCTGTGGATTCTGGTCAAGATTAAACATATTTTTGTCCCTCTGGATGAAAACAGAAATGTGGAATCAAACATTTTTAATCATGCAAATCAGTTATGTGACACAGAATAGACAGTGGAAATCTACATTTTGCCACAAAGCCACTTCTCAGAAATTTCCTTACCAATGAGTCGCCCCACAAAAGGTTGGGACTGCATTTGTGATTTTGTTTAAGAGGCACAGAAATTGGTCATGTCTGCGAAGAGGTGAAAAGAAGGCACAAAGAATCATAGGTAGTAACAGAGTCTGAGAACTCTATCTTCTGCCTTGGGGAAATATGCTATACAGACCCATAAATTCCAAGACTGAGAAAGAAAGTTTCCATGATCTTATTTCATCAAATGACCTAATACTATCCAGGATAGATAAAGAATTCCAGCTGATACAGAAGGCACAACATTTTGGATCTACCGTGGAAGAAAAGGTGTTTCATTCTCAACAATATTTTGTGAGTTTAGTTAAGAATAACAATGTCTGTAATAGTGGAGCTTCATGAAAGATGAGAAAATATACACAAATAAGCAACAATAATCAGAAAGTGAACTTAGCAGTGAAGACAAGAGAAAGATATTAAATGTGGTACTTAGTGCAGCATTATTCAGGCCAAAATATACACTTGAGTCCATGATTGACTGTATCTAGGGAAATGTGTGATAATTTTATCTGATGCATGGAGTGTGGGTCTATAATAACGTTCAGTAAGTAGTAAGTACTGAATAAATATGCATGCATATAAAGGAAGCAGTGGAGAAGGAAGAAATGAAGGAGGGGAGGAAGGAAAGAAAGAAGGGAGGAAGGGAGGGAGCAGGTGGGAAGGAAAGAAGGAATGGATTAAAGAAGAAACAGAGGCAGGGAGGGAGGGAGGAAGAATAAAGGAAGGAAGGAAGGAAAGAAGGAAGGAAGGAGGGAGGGAAAGAATGAATGAATGAAGGAAGGAAAGAAGGCAGGGAGGGAGGGAGAAAGGAAGGGAGGAAGGTGGAGTTTCAGTTGTAAAAATGTATTCACAAACACTAATTTTATTCTCGTTGGGAGATGGTTACTTAAAACTCAGCTTTCTCAAGCAAATGGATTGAGAGACAAGTCTTCTGCATTAAAAAATTTGTTTTTACTGTTCCAAATATTTCTATACAAAACAACAGGAAGATAAAAAGTGATGTGGAGTTAAAAGAAGACAGAGCTATGTCATGAAAATAGCTAGATTAATTGATTGAGAGTTAATTATTTCACATATAAAATGACGTAGAATAATACTGTGTAGGAAATTGAAAATGACTCAGATTATAGAGAAAATAATTTTTCATACAAAAAAATAGAGAATCCCTTCATGTTTGTACCTTGATTTGAACTATGCAAATGTTTCACTTCACTGATCTCTCATTTTTTATTTTAGGAAATAATTGCAATTATGAATAACTTGTTAATGATACATTGCATATCCAGGTGTTTCTGTTAGAACTCCATTTATTATAATACTCCTGGAATAATTTCATATTTTTGTTTGAAGAAATCTATTAATGTTTTCTTCCTTCATAAAACTTTTACTTCCCAGGAGTATTACCTGATTAAAACTGTAAATTCTAACAAAGATATGATAGAAAAAAGGTAATGAGACAGAATCTTCTTGGATTCTAAAAGTCTTTCATCCTCCCATGAAAACTGCTTTTTTTGAGGATGTCTAGTATATAGAAACAATCATGTAAGTATAGAATGAAGCAAAACTTTAAAAAAATATTTTTAATCAATCACCTTTCCTTATGGCACATTGAGGTAAATAAAACACACAATTACTAACTCTAACATTCATTCAGATTACTTATGGCACTTGTTATAATTATCTCTTTTTATCAAAATATCAGATCTGAGTTAGGAGTATTATCTATATGCATTAAATTGAGGAAAGGTTGCTTGCTAAGGAAGGCAAACACATGGTTCTGATCTTAGTAATAAGTTGCTCCAGACTATTAAGTTTATGCTGGCACTTTAAAAAATGCAATTATTTCTTTCCTGGAACATTTTGTAGTATAAGAAAGTATGTACATGCTAAAAACAAATGAAAAAACAAACAGAAAGACCAATCCCCAAAATGAAACCGAACAAAAACCCCACAGTAATGAAGGTATTTCAAAGGGACACAGGGGCCAACTGAAAGAGCTACCAATAGTCAAACAAAGCTGGAAAAATTTGAGTAACAACAACAAAAAGTATTGGATTAAACCCAAAGTATAAAATACATAACCAAGATCACATACAAATCTAGATGACTGGCTAAACTACTAAAAAGTCAGGGATAACACATAAACTTTCTCTTTAAATTCAAAATAATTTCAAATAATTCATATAAGCATTCCTGCCTCAAAAAGTTGGAGAATAATTACCAAACCCTTAAGGATGGGCTGAGCATTGAGCATGGGGACTTCCTTCAAACAATACAATAAGGAAAAGAGGGGAAAAGTAGTAACTTTCCAATAGAGAAACATGAAAAACTCCACCTCAAGTCAGACGATCAATGTTAATATCAACAGTGCTAAATCATGTTGGTAGCATGTACTCTTGGTATGATGTAATCAGAAGGGCATTTTACTTTTGTGGCATTCCTACAACAAACCCATAATCCCAGTTTAATTATGACAAAACCATCAGCAAACCCAAATTTAGGAAAATTCTACGCAATATTTGGCCAGTTCTCCTCAAGATGATCAAGGTAATCAAAAACAAGGACATTTGGAAAAAACTGTCCCAGACAAAGGGAGACTAAGGAGACAGGACAACTGACCATAATGTGGTATCCTAGATGGGATCTTAGGACAGAAAAAAAGAACTTTAAAGCAAACTAAGGGAATCTGAATGATGTTTGGACTTTCAATAATAATGTATCAATTTTGAGTCATAACTGTAGTTATAAGGTATTAAAAACAGGGGAAACTGGATGTGAGGTATATGGGAATTCTCCATACTATTTCTGAAGCTTTTTTGCTTACATAGTTTGGATGCTTAGCACTCCACGATTCATGCTGGAATCTGACCTAATATTGGAGGTGGTGCACGGGAGGAGGTGTTTCAGTCATGGGGGAGAAGAACCCACATGAATGATTTGGTGCTGTCCTTGAGTTAATGAGTGAGTTCTCACTCTGTTAGTTCCCATGAGAGCTGATTGCTAAAAGGAGCCTGGCACCTACTCTCTCTCTCTCTCACGTCTTCTCTCATCATGCGACATGCAGGCTCCCCTTCCCCTTCCACCATGATTGAATATTTCCTGAGGTCCTCACTAGAAACAGATGCTGGTGCCATGCATCTTGTATAGGCTGCTGAATTGTAAGACAAATCAATTTCTTTACAAATAACTCAGCCTCAGGTAGTCATTTATAGCAATGAAAAATGAATTAAGACATCTGTAAATATAAAATTATTTAAAAATAAAAAGCTTATTAAAGATCTAATTACTGCTCTTCATAGTTAAGAAAATATGATATTTTGTCATAGCATGTAAAGCATATTTTCTTTAATTTAACTCATTTAAAAGTTAATTTAAAAAAGATCTCCTAGTAAATACTTGAAAACAGTCATACCATAGTGCAGTCTGGGGTTAAGCAGCAGGCTGGGAATGTGTCTGTTTATTTGCTGTGGAGTTAATAACTGTAGTCTGTCATAAGAAGACAAATTGTATATATATAATGCATTTTCAACCTCAGATAAATGTTTTTTATCAAGTTTTTGTTTACTAATAAAAATCTATAATTATTTCTGTATTCTGTTCCATTGGTCTATGAGTCTGTTCTTGTACCAGTACCATGCTGTTTTGGTTACTGTAGCCCTTTAGTATAGTTTGAAGTTGGGTAGCATGATGCCTCCAGCTTTGTTCTTTTTGCTTAGGATTGTCTTGGCTATTTGGGCTAGTTTATAGTTCCATAAGAATTTTAAAACAGTTTTTTCTAGTTCTGTGAAGAATGTCAGTAGTAGTTTAATGGGAATAGCATTGAATCTATAAATTGTTTTGGGTGGTATGGCCATTTTAACAATATTGATTCTTCTTGTCCATGAGCATGGAATGTTTTTCCATTCATTTGTAGCATCTCTTATTTCTTTGAGTAGTGGTTTGTACTCTCCTTGTAGAGATCCTTCACTTTCCTTGTCAGCTGTATTCCTAGTTATTTTACTCCTTTTGTGGTAATTGTGAATGGAATGTCTTCTGAGATTTGTGTCTCAGCTTGACTGTTGGTGTACAGGAATGCTGACACAATTTTTGTACACTGATTTTGTATCCTGAGACTTTACTAAAGTTGTTTATCAGCTTAAGAAGTTTTAGGCTTACATAATGGGGTTTTCTAGACATGAGATCATGTCATCTGCAAACAGGGATAGCTTGACTTCTTCTTTTCTTATTTGGATGCCCTTTATTTACTTCTCTTGCCTAATTGCTATGGCCAGAATTTCCAAACTATGTTGAAGAGGAGTGGTGAGAGAAGACATGCTAGTCTGGTGCTGGTTTTCAAAGGGAATACTTCAGCTTTTGCCCATTCAGTATGATGTTAGCCATAGGTTTGTCATATATGGCTCTTACTATTTTGAGGTATGTTCCTTCAATACCTAATTTATTAACAGTTTTGAACATGAAGGGATATTGAATTTTATCAAAAGCCTTTTCTGCATATATTGAGATAATCATGTGGTTTTGTCTTTAGTTCTGTTTATGTGATTAATCATATTTATTGATTTGTGTATGTTGAACTGACCTTGTATCCCGGGGATGAAGCCTACTTGATTGTGGTAGATAAGCTTTTTGATGTGCTGATGGATTCCGTTTGACAGTATTTTGTTGAGGACATTTGCATCGATGTTCATCAAGGATATTGGGCTAAAATTTTCTTTTTTCGTTGTTTCTTTGCCAGGTTTGGTATCTGGATGATGCTCCCCTCATAGAATAAGTTAGGGAGGACTCCCTCCTTTTCAATTTTTGGGAATATTTTCAGTAGGAATGCTACTGGCTCTTCTTTGTATATCTGGTAGAATTCAGCTGTGAATCCATCTGGTCTTGGACTTTTTTTGGTTGGTAAGCTATTTATTACTGCCTCAAGACTAAATGTAAAAACTAAAACTATAAAAACCCTGGAAGATAACCTAGCCAATGCCATTCAGGACAGAAGCACAAGCAAAGATTTTATAATGAAGATCCCAAAAACAACTGCAACAAAAGCAGAAATTGACAAATGCGAACTAATTAAACTAAAGAGCTTCTACACACCAAAATAAACTATCAACAGAGTAAATAGCCTACGGAATGGGAGAAAATTTTGGCAAACTATGTATCTGACAAATGCCTAATAGCCAGCATCTATAGTAACTTAAACAAAATTATAAGAAAAATACAAACAACCCCATTAAAAAGTGGGCAAAGGACATGAACAGACACTTCTCAAAAGAAGACATATAAGGTCAACAAGCATATGATAAAGAGCTCAACATCACTGATCATTAAAGACATGTAAATCAAAACACGATGAGATACCATCTCACATCAGTCATAATGATTATTATTAAAAAGTCAAAAAATAACTGATGCTGGTGATGTTGTGGATAAAAAGGAACGTTTATACACTCTTGAAGGGAGCATAAATTAGTTCAGACATTGTGAAAGACAGTGTAGTGATTCCTTAAAGACCTGGAGACAGAAATACCATTCAACCCAGGAATCCCATTACCGGGTATATACCCAAAGGAATATAAATTGTTCTATCATAAAGACACATGCATGTGTATGTTCAGCACAATTCACAATAGTAAAGACATGGAATCAACCCAAATGTCCACCAATGAATGACTGGATAAAGAACATGTGGTAAATATATAGCATGGAATACTATGCAGACATAAAAAAGAATGAGATCATGTCTTTTGTAGGGACATGGATGGAACTGGTGGCTATTATCATTAGCAAATTAATTCAGGAATAGAAAACCAAAAGCCTCATGTTCTGACTTACAAGTGGGAGCTAAATTAGAACACATGGACATATAGAGAGGAACAACACAAACTGGGGCCTCTCGGAGGATGGGAGGAGGGATAGAATCAAGAAAAATAATTAATGGATACTAGGCTTAATACCTGGGTGATGAAATAATCTGTACAACAAACCCCCATTACCCCCATGTTCATCGATTTAAAAAACATGCACATCCTGCACATGTAAGCTTGAACTTAAAATGACAGTTAAAAAATCTATAATTATTTCAAAGTTAGAAATATATTTTCATTTATTAAAGACACCAAAAAATGACGGAGAAACAAAAATGTTGTTCCAAAGAAATTCTATCTCCAAGGAATATTATTACATAATTTATATAGCATCAATATGGTTTTTATTTTAAAACATCTCAAGTTGCCCACTAGCAAAAGGGTGGATTTCAAATGTTACTATTTAAAATACACTGGTTCAATTTCTTCCTACATTTGCAATCAGCTTATGTTAGAAAATTTGTTTAAACATCTGAGAAGGGAATTGATAAATTTGCTGACATTTTATTTTGCTAAAATAAGTCATAAGAAATATTGGGTATAAATACCCATGCAGAAATAACATAATTTTGAAGTTAAACAATATTAAGTTCTCTGGAGTGGACTTGTTGCTTTAGTGTTGATAATTATGGCATAAGTGTTATGATCCATGGAGAGTATGTTGCCCATAAAAGGAACAGTTCGATGTAAAAGTGTTGACTGAAGAAATGCCAGAATGTGATTTTGGTAAAATTCTTTGCATAAGGTTTCTCATTGAAAATGCATGAGACCTGCAGCTTTATTTATTCCTCTGAGGAAAAGTTCAGACAGAGCAGTAATTGCGAAGGAAGAGTACACTGGTCGCCTTGGAACCTGGAGGGAATGTTTGCCTTCAAAGTTCATCAACAGCTTTCTCAAATTTCTAGCTGTGGGCTACACACTGGGAAGCCAAGTAAATAAGCTCAGATGGGAAACGCTGCGAATTATTTCCTCAAATATTTCAAGTTAGAAAAAATCTTTGTAATAAAGAAGAGTCCACGTTGGAAACCAAGGTGTACATATATTTGTATTCATTAAGAAGCTGTCTTAAAAGATGACATGAGATAGAAATATTTATGTCAGATTTTTCTGAGATCCACCTTTCAACCAAATGGAATGGTTGTTTAAGTCTTCTTAAACATTCACTCACACACTTGGGTGAAGATTTTTCTTATGCAACGCCCTCTTGAGGATGCTTTTCATTTGGCAAACAGTAACCCTGCTAAAGGGTAGTGCTAAGATTTTAAATCGAATTTTATATATTATATACAAGAATGAAGCAGCATAATACAAGAATGAAACAGCAATAAAGAATCCTGTTATTTGTTCTTTGGTTGACATGATGTCTATTTATTTTAGATATAAAAGTATTTGCTTACAGTAGTCCTTCCCATTATTTTGCTAAAATATGACAGGATTATTCATGTTCATTGTTTAGTCACAGTGTAGGGAGTTTCTTTTTAAGTTACAACAGAATTTGAAGTGGACAAATCCTAAGTGTACACAAATTTTAAGTGATTTTTTTAAAAAAATACATGCACCCGTATAACCAGCTGGATTCAAATACAGACAATTTCTCAGAAGGCTCCTTTTGCCTTATCTTAGTCAACCAAGAGGTTCTAGCTATTCTGATTTCTATCACTACAGAGCAGTTCTGCTTGTTCTTGAAATTCACATAAATGAGGTCGCATACTATGTAATCTTTTGTGTCTTTGTTCTTTTACTCACCATTCTGTTAATGTGATTGCTAACTGTTGTATGGTGGAAGATCATTCTTTTTAAATTTCAGGCTATATTTCATTTTATGGTTATACTACAATTTATTTATCCATTCTACTCTTCATGGCATTTGGGATGTTTCCAGTTTTAGGTCAATAAAATAAACATCAGTTAAAAATTAAAAGCTGGGAGGAACATTCTTGAAGCACCTTATGCACTGATTTATCTTGAGTATATACCTTATATTGGAATTTCTGGATAGTGGAATAAGCATTTGGTTCACTACAGTTGCTGCCGAAAGTTTTCCTAGATGATTCTATTATTCTTCTCTCATTCCATCAACATGTAATGTTTCAGCTGTCCCACATCTTTGGCAAAATTTGATTTTATCATTTAGCCATTGGTGGGTAAGCAGATATATCTCACTGTTTTGCTTTTTGCACTTGTGTTTTTTTCTCATTGTAGTTTTAATTTGCATTTTCCCATTAGTATCCTCATTAAGCACATTTTCTTAAGCTTTTTGGTCAGATGAATAGCCTGTTTTGTGAGATGCGCAATAAAGAGTTTCCCCCTTTTTCTATGGTAAGAGTTCTTCATAAACACTTGACATGAGTTCTTTTTTGGGGGATATGCACTGCAAATACTTTCTCCCCATCTGTGGCTTGCCTTTTCATTCTAAGTAGTATCTTTTATTGTAATTGGTTTGTTGATAATTTTTTTCCTCTTTTTTTAGCTTTAGAACTTCCAGAAAAAAATGAGTTTGATATATTCAGATTGTTTCTAGAAGGATTTATGTTAATCACAAATCTGTATTTTGGAATACTAAATACTCTGAGACTTTAAGAAATTTTAAGCAATATCTCATTTAGTTATTATAAAAAAGAATAGCAAAACTTTAAGGTTCCTTTAGCACTATAACTTTATATTGATAATTTAAACACCACTTTATAAAGTTCCATTTTGTGAAACATCTAATTCAGCTCCATTTTACATTATTATTATTCTAAACAGTATGTTTCTGAAAAGTTTTAAGCATGGTAGCTATAAATATAATTTCCACCACTACACAAATGAATCATAGAGTAATCTTAACAAAATAGAGCTGCTGTTACATTGCTAAATTTCTACACTCCAACACACCCTATATTTTTAGACTATACAGAGCATATAAGATCTTCCTTCTAAGAACTTACATCAGACATTCAAAAGACATCCCTACCTGGAGGTTTCTTTATTGACTTTAGAAACAAATAAATCTATGGAAGCAAATCTATACCACGTGAAACTCATCTACTAGAACATCCTATTAAAAAGTGCTCCAAATATCCCATTTTTTCTTTCCAATTCAGTAGCTTGAATTCTTTATAATCAGAACAGCAGCCGGTATGTTTAGGGAGTTTTTCTTAGGCAAAGATAATTCTAAGAATTAATGTAATAAAAAGAAGAGACAACATTTATTGAGTTATTGCTGGGTTTCAGGTATTGTCTAAATGTTTTACAAATATTAATTTATTTTATCCTCCAACAATCCTGTGTCTTAGGTAGTATTACTGCCCCATTTTGTAGATGTTATGTAGTCTGCCAGTAACCACATGGTTGCAAGAGGAGGAACTATGGTATCCCAGGGCAGCCTGGCTAGCTACTTTGGGGTTTTGATGGATTCTGAGAAACCACCTTAACCTTTGCACAAATCTAGAATAACCACAAATCTTGAAGGTTTAGACATTAACCAACAATTTGTTTTTTTGAGTTACATACATTTGGAAAGACTGACATGGACATTTGTTGATTGTCAGGTGGTAAACTGAAGGCTATACATTGCCCTCTCTCACCACTCCTATTCAACATAGTGTTGGAAGTTCTGGCTAGGGCAATCAGGCAAGAGAAAGAAATCAAGGGTATTCAGTTAGGAAAAGAAGAAGTCAAATTGTCCCTCTTTGCAGATGACATGATTGTATATTTAGAAAACCCCATTGTCTCAGCCCAAAATCTCCTTAAGCTGATAAGCAATTTCAGCAAAGTCTCAGGATACAAAATTAATGTGCAAAAATCACAAGCATTCTTATACACCAGTAACAGACAAACAGAGAGCCAAATCAGGAATGAACTTCCATTCACAATTGCTTCAAAGAGAATAAAATACCGAGGAATCCAACTTACAAGGGATGTAAAGGACCTCTTCAAGGAGAACTACAAACCACTGCTCAGTGAAATAAAAGAGGACACAAACAAATGGAAGAACATACCATGCTCATGGATAGGAAGAATCAATATCGTGAAAATGGCCATACTGCCCAAGGTTATTTATAGATTCAATGCCATCCCCATCAAGCTACCAATGAGTTTCTTCACAGAATTGGAAAAAACTGCTTTAAAGTTCATATGGAACCAAAAAAGAGCCCGCATCTCCAAGACAATCCTAAGTCAAAAGAACAAAGCTGGAGGCATCACGCTACCTGACTTCAAACTATACTACAAGGCTACAGTAACCAAAACAGCATGGTACTGGTACCAAAACAGAGATATAGACCAATAGAACAGAACAGAGTCCTCAGAAATAATACCACACATCTACAGCCATCTGATCTTTGACAAACCTGAGAGAAACAAGAAATGGGGAAAGGATTCCCTATTTAATAAATGGTGCAGGGAAAATTGGCTAGCCATAAGTAGAAAGCTGAAACTGGATCCTTTCCTTACTCCTTATACGAAAATTAATTCAAGATGGATTAGAGACTTAAATGTTAGACCTAATACCATAAAAACCCTAGAAGAAAACCTAGGGAATACCATTCAGGACATAGGCATGGGCAAAGACTTCATGTCTAAAACACCAAAAGCAATGGCAGTAAAAGCCAAAATTGACAAATGGGACCTAATTAAACTAAAGAGCTTCTGCACAGCAAAAGAAACTACTATCAGAGTGAACAGGCAACCTACAGAATGGGAGAAAATTTTTGCAATCTACTCATTGACAAAGGGCTAATATCCAGAACCTACAAAGAACTCAAACAAATTTACAAGAAAAAAACAAACAACCCCATCAAAAAGTGGGCAAAGGATATGAACAGACACTTCTCAAAAGAAGACATTCATACAGCCAACAGACACATGAAAAAATGCTCATCATCACTGGCCATCAGAGAAATGCAAATCAAAACCACAATGAGATACCATCTCACACCAGTTAGAATGGCGATCATTAAAAAGTCAGGAAACAACAGGTGCTGGAGAGGATGCGGAGAAATAGGAACACTTTTACACTGTTGGTGGGATTGTAAACTAGTTCAACCATTATGGAAAACAGTATGGCGATTCCTCAAGGATCTAGAACTAGATGTACCATATGACCCAGCCATCCCATTACTGGGTATATACCCAAAGGATTATAAATCATGCTGCTATAAAGACACATGCACACATATGTTTATTGTGGCACTATTCACAATAGCAAAGACTTGGAATCGACCCAAATGTCCATCAGTGACAGACTGGATTAAGAAAATGTGGCACATATACACCATGGAATACTATGCAGCCATAAAAATGGATGAGTTTGTGTCCTTTGTAGGGACATGGATGCAGCTGGAAACCATCATTCTTAGCAAACTATCACAAGAACAGAAAACCAAACACCGCATGTTCTCACTCATAGGTGGGAACTGAACAATGAGATCACTTGGACTCAGGAAGGGGAACATCACACACCGGGGCCTATCATGGGGAGGGGGGTGGGTGGGGATTGCATTGGGAGTTATACCTGATGTAAATGACGAGTTGATGGGTGCTGACGAGTTGATGGGTGCAGCACAGCAACATGGTACAAGTATACATATGTAACAAACCTGCACGTTATGCACATGTACCCTAGAAATTAAAGTATAACAATAATAATTAATAAATTAAAAAAAAAACTTCGGTTTAAGAAGAAGAAGGAAAGAAAAACAATAAAAAAATCTGAATGGTTTTTAAAAATCTGAATCTGAATCCCTTCATACATGGCAGGTACATTTCTATTCGTCACAGTTTTTAAAACAACATCTGTACCATCTGTATGTAATATCTTGCTACTTCCTACAATTAGGCTATCTGACTGGCTTCTTAAAGCAATAGAATTTGAGATCTTTGGACACTAAACCAACGAACTGCAAGAAAAGAAAGGGAGACCAGTATTTGTTCTTGTCTGCTGGGGGATTCATGTCTTATATCTCAGGGGACAGTGTCATCAAACTGAACATTTTCTTTGTGGCTCGTCAATGAATGCCCTTTATACCTTCCTTTCAAATAAATAAATGTTTCTGTCTATTTGTTTCCTCAGTGGTATCTCTGGATCTCCCTACACAGCCCCAAAATAACATTTGTAATTTATTTTGATTACAAATTAGGGATATAGAAAGAGGATGGGAACTTGTTTTATTAACCCCCCATTTTTAGCCAGGTAGTTCGCATATTATATCTCACTTATTCCTGGGAAAAAAACAACCTAACAATAAACTTAAATTTTGTTTTATTTCTTCAACATATGCAGAAGAAGAAAGTGGTTCTTAGAGAAAGGAAAAGTATTGCCTAGGCCACAGAGCTAGAATATGTGTAGAGAAAACTAACTGTGCTCATTTCACCCCACCATGGGGCCTCCCTGTTATCTGGATAAAAGTCATGAAAGCTTAGCATGTAGAAATAACCCACAGCTTTATATTTTGCAATAGTGTATACTTCAAAATGTAAAAAAGAGAGTTGCTTTTAGCATCTTACAGCTTCTTTAATCTAAAATTTTGCCCATTTGAGACTAATATCTATTTTTTTGCTTAAATGTATTTCTTAGACAATTTACATTTTAAACCAGCTTGAATGCCACATTTTACACACATACCTATTGTTATGGCAGATCATTTAATGGCAATACGTTTACTGTTGTGGGATTATTTAAACATACATGGTTCTAGTTAAGGTATATTTTTAAAATCTTGCATTTTATTGTATATGATTCAAATTTTGCTGTGCAAAGATAACTGCTTTAACGATAGTCAAAATTTTTTGAAAACTAAGAAAAATAATGTTTATTTTGCATACAAAATTAACTTTATCTTCAATTATATACATTCATTTGTATGTCAGGTAAATAAGAAGCATTTCCTCTGTGCCTCACAAGAAAATTAGTGTAAACGGTAAATATGGAAGAAAACAAATGTGATCTTGAGGCATAACTAAATGATTCAGCATTATATTGGTAAATAAGCATCCTGGTTAATATGAACTCATTTCCTCTAATAATTCCATGACATAGTCATAAATGTTTTAAGGGAAAACTGGAGTCTTGGTAGCTGGAACTATACAACAATTATTAATTTTTAAAATGTAATCATGGAGCCTACGGACACTTAACTAAGGTGTTAATGGGCTTTGGGTGGCTTTCCTGAACCCACTGAAATTATATGCAAATAGGTGAATACTGTGTTTGTGTCTTATATGAAACAGATGACAGCTTTTCTTAGATTTTTTTAAAGGGTCCACTGGTCTAAATGTAGTATAATGACAACAATGATTATATTCACTAACATTTATTAAATGCTTTGTGTTTTCTCATGTAATTATAACAACAACCCAATGAAATACAGGTTAAGAATCCCTTATGTGAAATGCTTGAGACCAGAAATGTGGCAGATACCTGATTTTTTTCTTATTTTGGAATATTTGCATATCCCAAATGAGAAATCTTGGGCTGGGATTCAACTCTGAACATGAGATTCATTTACGTTTCATGTATACTTCAAACATATAGCCTGAAGGTAATTTTATACAATATTTTAAAATAATTTGTATGTGAGACAAACTTTTGATTGCAACCTGTCACATGAAGTCAAGTGTGGAATTTTTCACTTGTGGCATCGTGTCAGTGCTCAAAAAGTTTCAGATATTAGAGTTTTTAGAGGTTTGTATTTTCAGATTAGGTATGCTCAACCTGTAGTTACATTATTAACCCAATTTTATAGATAAACCAAATGAGTCTCAAAATGGTTGTCATTTGTCAAAAATCACAGCACGTAGGAAGTGAAGGCTAGTACTACTAAGAAGTATACAGTCTGTACCTTGAGCAACCTTGTCTGATATAATAGTTCCTAATTGCATGGGGTTATCAGGCACTTGAAACACGGCTAGTGTGAGGGAGGAACTGAGTTTTTAATTTATTTAATTTTAACCCAGTTAAGTTTAAAGTTAAAAACTGATAAAATTCCGTTTTCAGAAAATGTTAAATTATGTCTGAAGACACTTGGACAGGTGGATGTACTTCTTCAACTGTAAATTGGTTTACAGTTTACAGTTTAATACAGGTTAAGCGTTTCTGAGGAAAATTCAGCATCCAAATCAAGATGTGCTGCAAGTATTAAAATATACATCAGGCTGTGAAGACTTGATACAAAAAATGAATGTAAACTATCTCGTGAATGATGTTCTTATATTGATTGTGTGTTGAAATTATAACATTTTGGATATATTTAGTTAACAAATTTATTACACTGAATTTTACTTTTTTACTTTTTAGTATAACTACTAGAAAATTTAAATTATGATTCCTATTACATCTCCACTGGACAGTAAGCACTGCTGTAGAACAATCATGATCTATAGAAGGGAATGAAAAATAAAATGGTAGAATGCTTTTCTAGATTTTTTAAAACCTTTGTTAATTTAGAAATAATTCAACAACACAAACATAGAGTAAAATTTTTCAATATTTATTTATAACTTGAAGAGACAGGCAAAACAGAAGATGAAACTTCCATAGACTAATAAAACATGGCTTGGTTTGACGCTTGGCAAAATAAGATTTGAATGCAAAGACTTCCAAGAAGAATAATCAATATCTGGAAATGACAAGCTAGCCAAAGTTAATTTTGAGAAATGTCACTGAAAAGCTCTAGGAAAGTCATCCGCAGTTATAATCTCTAAGCTCACTACATGAAGCTTGTGAAAAAGAAAATTTAGAAAGTTAAAATAAGAATTAAGGAAAATGTTTAAAATAAATAAAATAAAACATCATTATCTTGTGATAAAGTTCCCCAAGCTTCTACTCCTTTGGAGCTGTCCTTAGTGCCCGAGGAAATGACAGCTCAGAAATAAAGTGTTCAGCACAGAAGTTGGTGCATAGAAGGTGCCCAGGTGGGAAGAAGTTTGTAGGTACAATGTAGGACCAATCTGGAGCAGGAACAGAATATACTCAAGATTATCACAAGGGCCGTTGCCCCCATCATGGCTCTCAGGTAGACAAACACCATAAGGAGAAACAAATTGCTTCAATGACCTGTCAGAGATGACATTTGCCTCTCTGTTACTATTTAGAGGAAGACAGTAAATCTGTGGACTTATTATGGTATTTTTTCTGAATTGCCAGGTTCCAATTCAGATTCACATAACTCTTTAGGGGATATGACTCAAAATCTCTGTCATTAATAAAACACTCCAAGTAATAAGCAGTCAGGCGTGGAAACCAAGTCTCCTAGATTAACAAGTATCTGGAAACCTACATCTAAGGTGTAGCTATATATATAGCTACATCTAAGAAAGAAAGCTATATATATATATATATATATTCAATATACAATAATTATAAATAAAATAAATATGAGTTTTGATCAAAGTCAAGAAATAAAACATAGAACTCATAACAAAGCTACTCTATTGATATGATAAATTTGGAAAGCAAATTATAAATTACATATACATTCCATTTTTTAAAAAAGAAAACACATTAAGGCAATTTACAAAATATACTTTTTTCCATTACCATTTCCAATGGACTTATATTAATCTGGTGGCTTGTCTTCTAAATTGCAAGATGGTTGACTGCATATACGAGAAAATCAGCCCATACTAGCAGATCTTAATGAATTAAAACATCTTTTGAATCTTTCAAGTGTTGACTAGTAAGTTCAGCACCTGCTTCAATGTCTTAATTTTAAAAGATTTCCCATGATTTCTCCGTCTCTAATAGGAAGGATTTATATGGATTTATATTTGCACTATAATCTGTCTTATATTTTGAAGAGACCTTATAGTGCAACTCCTGAATAATACGAATGTCAAAAATGATTTATTAAATTACAGGGGTAAAAAATACTTATTTTTATTATTTATATTTTGAGAGTTGAAGTTACATGTAAAAAAAGGAGGACGGATGAATTGACATAGGATGCCTTAATTTACATTTTAACTTCCATTTCATTAAGAAAGATTAATCAAGTATTTTTTAAATTACCAAACTGTATTTTTAAAGCATCTGAAAACAAAAGGAATACACATTTTCCTTAAAAAATTATATTTATATGTCACATTACATGCCTGTACTAAAACATCTCATGTACCCCACAAATATATACACCTGCTATGTATCCACACAAAGTTTTAAAAATAAACAATTAAAAAATATAGCTTTATTGTCATCTTCATGAAAGAAATTTATTCATGTATTCCCTTCAAATAATCTCCAGTTCACCTTAACATAGTTGTAACCATAATGTATATTCTATGTTTGTTTCCTTTTTCTATACTTTTTTTTTTTTTTGAGACGGAGTCTCACGCTGTCGCCCAGGCTGGAGTGCAGTGGCGCGATCTCGGCTCACTGCAAGCTCCGCCTCCCGGGTTCCCGCCATTCTCCTGCTTCAGCCTCCTGAGTAGCTGGGACTACAGGCGCCCGCCACCGCGCCCGGCTAATTTTTTGTATTTTTAGTAGAGACGGGGTTTCACTGTGGTCTCGATCTCCTGACCTTGTGATCCGCCCGCCTCGGCCTCCCAAAGTGCTGGGATTACAGGCTTGAGCCACCGCGCCCGGCCCTTTTTTCTATACTTGTACGACAAAATATTTCCCAAATTGTGGCATGACCCACATTGCCATTCTTTTTAGTGGCCACGAAATGTTTCATCTTGTGTTAACCATAGTTATATTAAGAAAAATAGGCAGGAAGAGAAATAGACTGCAATGGCCTCTTAAATAATGGCAAATTTTAGCATTTTTCACTATTACTTGCTTAGAAACCAAGTTATTTCTTTAACTGCTAAATTAATAGATTTCAAGTTATAAGTCAATGGCAATTAGCCTAAAATAAAAAATTATTACTAAGTGGCTTAAATGATATCTTGTAAAAGACAGATCAGAGTAAGCTGAATTTTGAGATGTACAAATTAAAAATTTTTAATGTTTTCTGTAGCTACAGTTCTCATATGCATTTAATTTGTCTCTGAGGTATTTAATCACATATAAACTTTACAATACAAATGCAAATGAAGTTTGAAAATAATTGTGTCTTAGCATAGTCCCACTGCTTTGCCTTACTAGAACATAGGGACATACTGTTCTGTTAAGGTACCATGCAGAATAACAGCAGATAATGCAAAACTCTCTTAGTGTTCACTTTCATTTGATTATAAAGGAAAAAATGTAGAAGCAGACAAAAATTAAAATTAGAAATACTAAAATTAAGGAATTGTATATTGACAAGAAGAGTGTTCATTAGAGACTTTTTATCTCTGCTTTACTATGTGGTATCAGGTGCTCAAAGCAGTCATTTGATTTTTATAAGGTCCAGCACAATTAGCTCCAGACATCCATCTGCAGCAATGTGTAAGAACAATTTACCCAATAGAAGTTAAGTCTACTTGAGGTGATAAAAAAGCAATTGATTTTTAAGTGGCACATACAACAAATAAATGTCCAGAAGTATGCTGAACTAAAAAATATTATTAAGGGAAGATCACCCATAGTAGAGTGCATCTGAAGACTTAATTCTGAGAGAAAATGACTTGGAGAATTTGGTAAAAACTTATATTTGAAATTTTATTATAGAATCCACATAAATTAATTTTCATTATTAATTTATCTTAACAACGGAAACAATTCATACATAACAATACATGTATATGTGCATGAGGACCTAAGGAAATCAAGTCAGGCCCTAAAATCAGGCAAGAGTACTAAGATAAATTAAACATTCTTTTATCTCTCACTTTAGATTTTCATGGGACATTACACATGTTAGCATTTGTTGTGGGTTGAATTGTGTCTCCCCCCAAAATTTATATGTTGAAGCACCTGTACCTCAGGATGTATTTAGATATAGGGTATTTGAAGAGGTAATTAAGTTAAAATTAATTAACTAGGGTGGGCCATAATCCAATCTGACTGGCGTCCTTTTATAAGAAGAGGAAATTTGGACACACAGAATAAACATCTGGGGTGAACAAGCACAGAGAAAAGGAAGCCCTCTGCAAATCAAGGAGAGAAGCCTCAGAAGAAGCCAGACCTGCCAATACCTTGATCTCAGACTTCCAGTCTCCAGAGCTGTGAAAACATAAATTTCTATTGTTAATGCCACCCAGTTTGTGGTATTTTGTCATGGCAGCCATAAAAAACTAATACGGCAAGTTAGACTGGTCAAAATGTGACAAGAAGAAAGAAGTTGCCCCTTCTGAAGATCTGCCAAGATATATCAGTAAAGTATCCCCTGTCCTCTGTGGGGAGTATGTTGATGCCTGAAATCTCAGACAGTGCTGAACACATTTGCTGTCAATCAGAACACACTTCTGTTCATGTATTCCACACACAAATTGAATGCCTTTTTCATCTTAACTAAGCACTTATCATGATTGTGGCTGTAACTGTTTCAGTTTGAGGTGTCACAGCAAAACTAGCACATTTCTTTTCTTCACAATTTCATGAATAGAAGATTAGTTCTTACAGAAGATCTTAGCAATCTCAGCATATACATTTTTTCTTTCATATTAAATGGAGAACTTTCACCTTTTCACCTGAAGCATTTTATGGCTTCTCTGGCATATCCAAATGACCAGCATCACTACTGATGTGCTTTGGGGTAACTTAATTATGTCTTCAAATACCCTGTATCTAAATGCATGCTGAGGTACTGGCACTTCAACATTTATTTGGAGAAGTCAAATAAGGTGGCTTGAATACAAGCACAATGATACAGCAACAGTTTACCTGATAACCAAGATGACTATGAAGTGGTTCCACTGGGCAAAAGAGGATTCATGTCCCAAAGATTTCATCCCACTATTTAGAATGGTGCACAATTCCAAACTTGTGAATTGTGTATTTCTGGATTTTTCCACTTAATATTTTCAGACCAGAACTGATCTTTAGTAACAAACTGAAACTGTGGAAAGGGAAACCACAGATAAAGGTAAGACTACTCTACCACTTCTCTGAAAGTGAACTGTGGCAGAAGCACTGTATGCAATTTAGGTAATAAGCAATATTAGCATCTACTTTGCATAGATGTGGAACACAGTATACACACTTCAAGACCTTCTGAGTTTTTCAGTTTGGGAAACAACTGATTTAAACAATATTTTTAGGAGGAAAGATATTTTGTTTTCAATGTGTTGCATGTGAAGCATCTTTGACATTGAGATAAAAGTGGCAGGCAGATGGGAATGGTTTTGGAGATTAGGAAAATAGATTCAAGATTGGGTGTCATTTTCTAAGACTATTTTTAAAAACTGTTTAAATATATGTAACAATATTTATAGCTTGACTATTCAAAATTATACAGTTTGTCAGTACATTCATTGTATAATGGCTTCACTATCTATAACTAAGCCTTTTTCATCATCCCCAACAAAGACTTTGCAACCATTAAAAAACTGTGACTTCAGCAGCACATCAAAAAGCTTATCCAACACGAACAAGTAGGCTTCATACCTGGGATGCAAGGCTGGTTCAACATACACAAATCAATAAATGTAATCCAGCATATAAACAGAATCAAAGACAAAAACCACATGATTATCTCACTAGATGCAGAAAAGGCCTTTGACAAAATTCAACAGCCATTCATGCTAAAAACTCTCAATAAATTTGGTATTGATGGAACGTATCTCAAAATAATAAGAGCTATTTATGACAAACGCAGACTCAATATCATACTGAATGGGCAAACACTGGAAAAATTCCCTTTGAAAACTGGCACAAGACAGGGGTGCCCTCTCTCACCACTCCTATTCAACATAGTGTTGGAAGTTCTGGCTAGGGCAATCAGAGAAAGAAATCAAGGGTATTCAGTTAGGAAAAGGAGAAGTCAAATTGTCCCTCTTTGCAGATGACATGATTGTGTATTTAGAAAACCCCATTTTATCAGCCCCAAATCTCCTTAAGCTGATAAGCAACTTCAGCAAAGTCTCAGGATACAAAATCAATGTGCAAAAATCACAAGCATTCTTATACACCAATGACAGACAAACAGAGAGCCAAATCATGAATGAACTCCCATTCACAATAGCTTCAAAGAGAATAAAACACCTAGGAATCCAACTTACAAGGGATGCGAAGGACCTCTTCAAGGAGAACTACAAACCACTGCTCAGTGAAATAAAAGAGGACACAAACAAATGGAAGAACATATCATGCTCATGGATAGGAAGAATCAATATCATGAAAATGTCCACACTGCCCAAGGTAATTGATGGATTCAATGCCATCCCTGTTAGGGTACCAACGACTTTTTTTCACAGAATTGGGAAAAGCTGCTTTAAAGTTCATATGGAACCAAAAAAGAGCCCACATTGCCAAGACAATCCTAAGTCAAAAGAACAAAGCTGGAGGCACCACGCTACCTGACTTCAAACTATACTACAAGGTTACAGTAACCAAAACAGCACGGTACTGGTACCAAAACAGAGATATAGACCAATGGAACAGAACAGAGCCCTCAGAAATAATACCACACATCTACAGCCATCTGATCTTTGACAAACCTGAGAAAAACAAGAAATGGGGAAAGGATTCCCTATTTAATAAATGGTGCTGGGAAAATTGGCTAGCCATGAGTAGAAAGCTGAAACTGGATCCTTTCCTTACTCCTTATATGAAATTAATTCAAGATGGATTAGAGACTTAAATGTTAGACTTAATACCATAAAAACCCTAGAAGAAAACCTAGGGAATACCATTCAGGACATAGGCAAGGGCAAGGACTTCATGTCTAAAACACCAAAAGCAATGACAACAGAAGCCAAAATTGACAAATGGGGATCTAATTAAACTAAAGAGCTTCTGCACAGCAAAAGAAACTACTATCAGAGTGAACAGGCAACCTACAGAATGGGAGAAAATTTTTGCAATCTACTCATCTGACAAAGGGCTAATATCCAGAACCTACAGAGAACTCAAACAAATTTACAAGAAAAAAACAAACAACCCCATCAAAAAGTGGGTAAAGGATATGAACAGACATTTCGCAAAATAAGACATTCATACAGCCAACAGACACATGAAAAAATGCTCATCATCAGTCACCATCAGCGAAATGCAAATCAAAACCACAATGAGATACCATCTCACACCAGTTAGAATGGCGATCATTAAAAAGTCAGGAAACAACTTTTGGAGAGGTGCTGGAGAGGATGTGGAGAAATAGGAACACTTTTACACTGTTGGTGGGACTGTAAACTAGTTCAACCATTATGAAAAACAGTGTGGCGATTCCTCAAGGATCTAGAACTAGCAATACCATTTGACCCAGCCATCCCATTACTTGGGATATACCCAAAGGATTATAAATCATGCTGCTATAAAGACACATGCACATGTATGGTTATTGCGGCACTCTTCATAATAGCAAACACTTGGAATCAACCCAAATGTCCATCAGTGACAGACTGGATTAAGAAAATGTGACACATATACACCATGGAATACTATGCAGCCATAAAAAAGGATGAGTTTGTATCCTTTGCAGGGACATGGATGCAGCTGGAAACCATCATTCTCAGCAAACTATCACAAGAACAGAAAACCAAGCACTGCATGTTC
Source organism: Macaca mulatta (assembly GCF_049350105.2). Lineage (NCBI taxonomy): Eukaryota > Metazoa > Chordata > Mammalia > Primates > Cercopithecidae > Macaca > Macaca mulatta. Next base: position 46,682,722 of record NC_133411.1, read on the forward strand.
TCACTCATAGGTGGGAATTGAACAATGAGATCGCTTGAACATAGGAAGGGGAACATCACACACCAGGGTCTATTGTGGGGAGGGGATCGGGGGAGGGTTAGCATTAGGAGATACTCCTAATGTAAATGACGAGTTAATGGGTACAGCACACCAACATGGTACATGTATACATATGTAACAAACCTGCACATTGTGCACATGTACCCTAGAACTTAAAGTATAATAATAATAATTAAAAAAAAACATTTAAAAACACACAAAAAAGGACAAAAAATCTCCCACTTTCCTCCCCTCCCCAGCCCCTGGTAACCTCTGTTCTACTTTCTGTATCTGTGAATTTGCATATCCTAGGGAACTCTAATAAATGGAATTACACAATATTAGCATAGGGTCAATTTTTGAAGTCTTAGAAATAAACAATGCCACTCAGAGAAAGAGTGGTGGTGTGGGGAGTGGGGGATAATATTAGGAAAAATCAAGGAAAAGGCACAGGGATCTGGATCTTTCTCATTACAATAATACAATCTGCTCCACTCCTCTGTCTCCTTGATTCTGTGGAAATAAGAAAACTTTCAATGAACATATTGTACATAAGAGATGGTGCCTGAGAAGTTTATGAAACAAATGATCATATAATAAATTATTTTTGCATTGACTCATATATATTTATAGATAAGGGGAATAGATATTTTGGAGTTTTTTTTGTTAATTAACACTATTTATGTCCCACTGTAGAACCTTAGGGAAAACTATTTAAATTTTCATCTTTCCACTAGATTCTAAAATTCAGAGATACCTGTCGTCCAGAAGAATTGGGATTGAAATAATAACAAATAGGTAATGTGACTTATGGCTTTGAAGGTTCTTATACACAAATCATCTTATTTAACCTTACAACTATGAGAGACTGGTATTATATCTTAATTTTACAGAATAAGTTGGGGCAGTAAAGGAGATTCCAGATAGGAGAGCAAAGACCATCTTCTTTCAAATTACATATATAGATTATCAACTAGAGATTTTACTTTGGAAAAATTTTAGGTTTATGAAAAAAATGCACAACAATATAGTGTGTCCATGTTCCCCTTACACAATTTTCTCAAAGGTTTAATTCTTATATTACTGTGAGACATTTGTCACACTAAGAAATCAACTTTGCTGAATTACTATGAAACTTCAGACTTTGAATTTGATTAGTTTTCCACTTGTGCTTTTGTATGTTCCAAGATGTAAAACATGAGGCCATGCTGCATTTGGCATACATACATTTTTGAGGAGTTATTAAATACTGGATTTTACATTGTTGTGCTTTAAGAAATTGAGCTTGGTCAAATATAAGGAAGGAAATTGCAGATATATCAATAGTTTGTTGGAACATTAAACCTTATTTTTATAGGACAAATAAAACTTAACTAAATAAACTCACAAGACTGATCACCTTAGGAGATGACAACATTTAAATATATTAATATCAGTATTAAGAGTTCTTAGGGCAGTAATCATTGTAAAAATAATATTATTGAGCACTTATTTCACACTGGATTGTTAAGTGTTTTACTTATTGTAAAGCATAATTTAATACATAAACACAGCTTCCTAGGGAACAGACACTAGGCTAGTCACTTCTCTATAAAATAGACTTATTTTCCCTAATTTACAATTATAAATAAATATTATAGGTGTATAAATCCTGTGCATAACTGTAACAGGGGAAGTAGCTTTAAAATATCAAGCTTACGGCACCAAATATTTCAGTGGCTTTATTTAATATTGTTTATTTCATTTTAGACTTATTAACATTTTACTTCACATAATCAACATGTATATATTAAATCATCACTCTGAATTCAACTCAAGAGCTCAGATCTTTCTATTATTTGTAGTTTTCTGTCACTCTTGAACACAAAGGTTACATTGTTTATATGCATTGTTAATATCTCAACACACCTGCACACAATTCCACTAAGTAATTTATTTGATGATTGCAATGACAGCAAAACCAAACTAGCCAAACATGTGATATACTGTTCTACATAAAGACAATTTTTAAAATTCACTATCATCACCATCATCACCAAAATCACTACCACCACTGTCATCACTATCACCACCATCATCAGTAATGCATCCAGGTGACATACATTATCTTACTCTATATTCTGCCAAGGTAAGCTTCAAAATCAAATGATATTAGATATCTTAATAATTTCCATAATTTAACAATGTGAAGCTCTAGCTATGTAAGTCAACTGGGGGGATATTTTAAACAACAGAAAATTGGTTTATATAAGCTAGACAAATGTAGTATACATATGTTCTTTAATGGTTCTGATTTTAAACTGTGGAAGACAGTATTGTCTTTTTAAAATTTCTATTTAGCTCAGTGTAGAGCCTGGATGCAAAATGCAAGCTTTACCTAGCACAGGCATCTTTCTAATCTTTTCTTAAATTTTTTGTGGGTACATAGCAGGTGAATGTATTTGTGGGGTACATGAGATATTCTGGTACAGTAATACAGATATTTTTGTATGAGTAGTAATCACATCATTGAAAGTTGGGTATCCATCCTCTCAAGCGTTTATCCTTCATGTTACAAACAATCCAGTTATACTCTTTTGATTATTTTTAAATGTACAATGAAGTTATTGTTCACTATAGTCACCTTTATGTGCTGCTAAATACTAGGTCTTATTCATTCTATTTTTTTTAACCCATTAACCAACCTCACCTTCCCCCAATAACCTTCTCAGCCACTGATAACCATCCTTCTACTCTCTATCTCCATGAGTTCAATTGTTTTGATTTTTCAGATGCCAGAAATAAGTGAAAACATTTTTTTCTAACTATTATTTTTGTACCCAGTAAGCATCCCTACCTCCCCATTACCCTCCCACTATACTTCCCAGCCTCTGGTAACCATTTTTCTACTCCCTATCTTCATGAGTTCAATTGTTTTGATTTTTAGATTCCACAAGTAAGTGAGAATATGTGAGATTTGTCTTCCTGTGTCTGGCTTATTTGACTTAGCAGTAGCCTCCTGTTCCATCCACGTTGTTGCAAATAACAGGATCTCATTTTTTTTTTTTTTACGGCTGAATGGTAATTCATTTTGTATAAGTATCACATTTTCCTTTTCCATTCATGTGTTGATGGACACTTAAGTTGCTTCCAAATTTTGGCTGTTGTGAACAGTGCTGCAACAAACATGGAAGTGCAGACATCTCTTTGATATCTCATTTCCTTTCTTTTGGGTATATACCCAGCAGTGGGATTGCTGGATCATATGGTAGCTCAATTTTTAGCCTTTTGAGGAAGCTCCAAACTGTTTTCCATAGTGGTCGTACTAATTTACATTCCCACCAACACTGTACAAGGGTTCCCTTTTCTCCACATCTTTGCAAGCATTTGTTATTGCTTGCCTTTTGGATATAAGTACTTTAACTTGGGAAGATGGTATCTCATTGTAGTTTTGATTTGCATTTCTCTGATGATCAAGGATGATGAACATCTTTTCATATGCCTGTCTGCCATTTGTATGTCTTCTTCTGAGAAATATCTATTCAAATCTTTTGACTGTTTTTTTTATTTGGATTATTAGACTTTTTACCTATAGAATTATTTGAGCTCCATATAAATTCTGGTTATTAATCCCTTATTAGATGGGTGTGTTGCTAACATTTTCTCCTATTCTGTGGATTGTCTCTTTACTTTGTTGTTTCCTTTACTGTCCAGAAGTTTTTAAACCTGATGTGATTCCATTTGTCCATTTTTCTTTGGTTGCCTGTGCTTTTAGGGTATTGCTCAAGAAATTTTTTCTCAGACCAATGTCTGAGAGAGTTTCCTCAATGATTTTTTCTAGTAGTTTTATAATTTGATGCCCTAGATTTAAGCCTATAATACATTTTGATTTGATTTTTGTATATGGCTAAAGATAGGGGTCTAGTTTGATTATTCTGCATATGGATACCCAGTTTTTCCAGCACCATTTATTGAAGAGACTATCTATTCCCCAGTATATGTTCTTGACACCTTTGTCAAACACGAACCTTCAAACTGTTCTCTATAGTGGTTGCACTAATTACATTCCCACCAAAAGTGTACAAGGGTTCCCTTTTCTCTACATCCTTGCCAGCATTTGTTATTGCCTGACTTTTAAATAAAAGTCATTTTAAGTGGGGCAAGATGGTATCTATCTTAATTACATTAATGCATGATGTCATTGACTGTATTGACTTGTTAGCAATAATCAGGGCTTCTTGAGTTTGGTTTCCAATTATCTTCATAATTTTAGTTTGAGTTCTATTACTTACCTCTTTTCTCCAAGATCACTTAAAATAATCATGGTTATTATAACTGTAGAAATAAGGCATGGTTTATTATAACAATAAAACAAGCTTATATTTTAGTTGTATTTACACATACATAAAACTATAACTTAAGTCATTGTAGAATAAAATGTTATTTATTCTCTAGTTTATTTTCCTTTTTTTTGAACCAAATGAGAGGCTGAAAAAGCAACTAGTTTTGGAAATATAAGCATGTTTTCTGTCCGTTTTCCCCGCGTTCTTTACATATTGTATCCTCTTTATCTACTGAAATTCCACATGTCCTTCCAGATTTAGTGCAAACTCTTTCCACTGAGGCCTTTTCAATCTATTCCAGGCCATAGTGAACACATTTTTTTTCTCAACGTTAGTAGTTACAGTCTTCTTTTCTCTGCTAATTAACTACATGTGACTTCCTACATTTCTAGTATCCTCATTTTACTTTTTTCTTATACTTTTTCCCCACGTGTTCATGTCTCGTTTCTCCAAGAATATAGTAAGTACTCTCTTTGAGACTAAAAAATCACATCTTACAATTTACTTTCCCTGTGAAGCCTGGAGCAATGTCTAACACACATTAAGCAATCAATAATATTTGTCTGTTTGTTTTATAGAATGTAGAGGTGCATGGACAAAGCTCTAGGCCAAAAGAGTGACACACAATATCTTTAGCACTGTGGCCAAATCAGGTCATTTACATAATTTTGCTAATCTTTTGTTACTTATGCCTGTTACATGAATATCTTAAAATTTATAAGATGCTGGTATAGCTTTACAATATGATTCTGGACATTTTCATTAATTTTAACTAAACACATTTTTAGAAGGCATTTAAAAAATCAACAAGTGTGTACTTTAGAAAAGATGATTCAGAATTACACTAAATAAATATACACGCAAATTATGTTCTCTTGCATAACTCTTTATTCGACAAATTAAAGGTCAGAAGGACAGGATTATGCTCTCAGCCTAATTCATGCTCTGTAAAAATGAAATATACTGACATTCTATATTCTACTGGGACACATGATCTGTACCTATTTTAAGCCCATGGCTCTTCACAATCCATTGTTTAAAAATAGATCAGTTCTGAACTTTGGAGACAGGCTCAGAAGGGCATTAACCTCTTTCTTGACAGTTAAGTTTGCCATTTTGCTCTAATCGAATCAGTATAAGTCTGATCATGTTAAAAATAGACATTCTTACTTTGTACATATTCCAACAGGCACTCATAAACAGAAGGGTATAGTTCACTGAATCTAATTAGTTTTTATTTTTAAATATACTGCCAGCATTTACAGAAGTATACATGAGTCTTATGATTCTAACATTTCAATATCAAATTTTGATGCTAAGGCAATGTCTCCAGAAAACTGGCTATTAAAATGAAGGGAAAGCTTATTAGCAGATTGTTTGAATACATTCCAAAAGAAATGGGACATATGATATTGTTGGGCTTGGAGTCCCTCCTGAGTACTGGCCTGATACCCTTTGAATTACCCTTTCAGCACTTGCAAATAATTACATCCAACTGGTTATTTAAATGTTTGTCTCTCCTTAAAATGGAAGAGCCGTAAGAGCTCTATCCTATTTTTCACTGTGTTATAGTAACATTAAGAGTTAAATTCTACTGTGTATTTACTATGTGCCAGACACTTTTCTGCATTTTTATATGTTTTGCTCACTTAATCTTCACAACTCTGTGAAGCAGTTATGATCATTATTTACATTTCAAGATGAGGAAAATGAAGTACATACAAGTTAAGAAAATAGCTCAGAGTTGAACATCTAGTTAGTAGTGGAGCTGGATTTAAATGTGGCTTGTGGAAGGAGGGCCATCTGGTAATCATAATGTGAAACAGTCCCTCAGTAGTAGGTTCTCATCCACTATGCGTTATATAGCTGAAAAAACCGTGTATACTTATTAATGGTGGTACAGAAAGTCACAAAAAAGGATTTAAACTGTCCAAAACAATGAAGCTTTGGATATTTCTCAGCAGCCAGGGGCACATAAGAGCATATTAAGTGGATGGGAGGAGAATCAAGGAGGAGGGATCTCCAGGGAAAGCCAGGTCAGGCAGCAACTGGGAGGGAGGGGAGGATACTAGGGATTACTGAAGCCAATTTTGCAGACTCATACATTTGACTAGACACAGCCAGAATGCAACTAGAGAGTACAGATTAGAGATAATGAATACACCACACAATAATAGTTTTAATTTAAAATGCTATGTTTTGGGGTAGCATCTTAAGAATTTTCCTCAGAAAAATGGTAATGTTCCTTTACTATCTGACCCAAGTATTTTAGTGCACAGTGGACTGATGATACTTTTTAAAGATGACTTTACAATCACTTCCCAGAAGGCTGACAATTCCAGTGGAGCTCAGCGTGCAGGACATACAGCCTAGCTCGAGGATGAACAAAACACAACCGTTATCTGCCACCGTGAATCTTCTATACCTTGAATCTTCTATACCTTGAAGTATCTCAATATTTAGGTTTGGACAGGGGAACTTGAACAATTGTTTGATGAGTCATTGACAATAATCTAGGTAGAACTGGTGTAGCAATGGTCTTAGTTAATTTGGGCTGCTACACAAAAGTATCACAGACTCGGTGGCTTATACATAAAAAAAAAAATTATTTCTCACAGTTCTGGTTTGGAGGTTGGGAAATCTAAGATCAAGGTGCTGGCAGACTTTGTCTAGTGAGGGGCCACTTGCTGGTTCATAGACAGTGAGCTTTTTGCTGTGTCCTCCTCATATGGCAGAAGGGATCAGAGATCACTCTGGGACTTCTTTTATAAAAGCACTGATCCCATTCATGAGGGCTCCACCCTCATGGCCTAATTACCTCCCAAAGGCCCCTGCCTCTTATCCTCCTAATATGATCACCTTGAGGATTAGGATTTCAACGTAAGACACTGGGGGCAGAGGGCATAAACGCTCACCTTAGTAGCAATATAAAAGAAAAACCAAAATATTTTCTATCTATTCCATGGATGTGACGGGGTAACAGTGATTGATTAGACGGAACATTTGTATACTCTCTATAATGGTACCCTCCTCTTCACCCCACCATCTTTACCCCACCCTCCAAGTTAGCTCTGCATTGAACGACTAATGCATAAACATGGAGAAAGTTAAAAGAGAATATTTTTCTATTTAAAGTTCAAGTATTTTTCTTCTTAAAGTTAAAAAGAAACTATTTTTCACGTAAAAAAATAGGATGGCTTGTAATCCCAGCACTTTGGGAGGCCAAGACGGGCGGATCACGAGGTCAGGAGATCGAGACCATCCTGGCTAACACGGTGACACCCCGTCTCTATTTAAAAACAAAACAAAACAAAACAAAACAAAACCAAAACTAGCCGGGAGAGGTGGCGGGCGCCTGTAGTCCCAGCTACTCGGGAGGCTGAGGCAGGAGAATGGCATAAACCCAGGAGGCAGAGCTTGCAGTGAGCTGAGATCTGGCCACTGCACTCCAGCCTCGGCGACAGAGCGAGACTCTGTCTCAAAAAAAAAAAAAAAAAAAAAAGGATGTTATGGCATACAGTGCATATACCAAACATAATCACAGAGGAATCTAAAGATGCCAGCATCCTTTTGTAATACATTAAAAATACATGGACCACAGTGTAACCAACAGTGATCCTAAGAAAGTTCTGTGGACAGAACACTGTTTTGAGCGTCACTTTTGTTATCCATATAAACACAAGCACTACTGTTCTCTTGGCAAAATCCTGTCTCTAAGCTTTAACACTCAGTCACTCTTTGAGATGATTTGCCAAGTAGGTAATCCTTATTTAACGTGCATGTATTTATTTTTTCCACCAAGTAATTATAAAATATGTACTATCTGAGGGTTGGAGTCATAGAGGAAGTCAAGAAAGATAGTCCTTGCTTTTTCAGATCCTGAGTTCATATAGCAGAACAGGGAATGAACAAATAAATATTAAGGGCAAATAAGACAATATAATAATATGCATACAACAGAAACACTGATGTGATTGATGGAGAATGACTAAGAGGGAACTAATCTGGATGAGTTTCTCAGGGACGGCCTCTGCAGGAGATAACATTTGTATTGAGACTTGAACAAAAGAATGGGCTAGTTATCTCTTAAAGGTGTTTCAACAATTTGTCTCTAACACACACAAAAAGATAAATCACCTAATTTTTGCCACGAAAGTGAAAATAGGAGAATGCTTTCAATAAAGTAGTGTTTTTGAAATATAAGCTAACTGAATTAATATTATATGCATGGTATGAGATTTTTGTAAGAGCTTTCAGAGTTCTCACAAATGAAGTTCTTACTGCCATTTTACATCTTCAGGCTTCATAGTATTCAAACACATTGAAAGGAAAGTCTGAGGTATAAAATGGATAAAACATAGTATAGACTTAACTGATTATGAATATAGACTAATTTTAACTTTCTTTACCACTGCATTTTACATTCTTTCTCTATTTTTAGGCAAAAGTCATTTGTATAAGTTTGTGAGACACTGAAGGTATGACCTATTCTTCACTTTTATAAGTTTCCGAATTCCCAGACTTGTATTAAATCACTGCTCTTAACTATATATTAATGTCTCAAATTATGCAATACTTTCATAAGCTTTCTTATTTAATGAAGTATTTTAGGTTAAAAGTCATACTATAAGATAACATGATTGTTGACATAAAGTTGAATTTATGATGAGCAATTCTAATCATGTATATTAGATGTGTGCATACACATTCTTATATTTTTATCTTTTGTCACAAAATACATATCGAATAATCGAACTTTGCCCTTCTGGATATCCTAGTTCACTCATTCAGCATTTATTTGTCATTCAATGTTTTCTATGTGCCAGGCACTTTCTAGACACTAACAACACAACAGTGACCCAAACACATCTTTGCCTAAGTTGATTCCTCCTCTCCCAAGTGAAACACAGCTTTTGAAAGGTGAATTGATGTGTTTTACTACTTTTCAGACATTTTTTAAATCTATCACTGTGACTCGAATGTAGTAGGTACATAATACTCCAATTTGATGTTATATTTCCCATCGTTCTTGCTAAACTTCTCTTCAAATATCAGTTCTGGGTTTTTAGACTCAGCGTTATTTTAGTAATAACTTTTGTTATCTCTCTGCCATATGCTTCTTTACTTTCTTATTCTACTCATGCTTTTTCCCTTCAAATAAACTGTTAACTTATGTATAGCATTAAACTTAGACCTTTGTGTGATTCTGACATTAGAAAAGCAAAAGCTGAAGAGTAGGGAAGCACATGGAGAAACATTGCTTTCACCTTTACAAGGTGTTAACTGACTGAGCATTTCATGCTTTCACTTCTAGGATCTCTCATTTTATTAAGCAGTCATGATTCCTAGTATGATTTTCATTCATAACTCTGTTAAAGAAGACCTTTAACTCAGTAAATATTTCATGACTTCCTACTGCATGCTGGTTACTAGAGATACAAGGATATTAAGCACAGTTCCTATCCTCAAGAAGCTCATAGTCTTTAAAGAGATGATCAACTAACAAATGATAAATGCTGTGATAGAGACAGAATAGTCACAGAAAATTTATGAATGAGGAAAGGTAATTTATAAATGGTAAAAATGCTTACAGGAAAGTAGAAGGTAAGCTGAGTAGAAAGGATTGAAGATAGGGCAGCAAGAAGAAAGGCAAAAAGGCCATCAATAGCATTTATTTTCCAGGAAATTGTCAATAATACTCTATAGATGAAGCATTAATGTGAAGAAAGGAAGATTAAGGCAGGCCATGAAGAGCCTCTGTGTCATATGAAGTTTGGGTGTTTTCCCTGCAGGGAATAAGAGGTCATGAGCAGGTTCTAAGAAGAAAATTACATTGTCAAATTTGGGTTTTATATCAATCAATATGGTAGCTCTGTAATGGAATGCATTTTAGCTAATTGACATTCAAGCCAGGGAGAAAAGTTGTGACAGATGTTGAGGTAATGTTGAGAACCTGAATATGGCATTTGAATATATAAAGAAAAAATATTAGTTACAATTTAGCAATTGAATGGTTGTAGGAATTGAGGAAATAAAAGGTTTGTTGGAGGATGCACATAAAAGTGAAAAGTGGACATTTTTTTCCAGTGAAGATAAGTGTAAATTATGGTGTGGCAAGAGGAAGCATAGTATTTAATTCATGTATGTATTTATTTATTTCTTGAGACAGAGTTTTGCTCTTGTTGTCCAGGCTGGAGTGCAATGCAGTGATCTCTGCTCACTGCAACCTGCGCCTCCCAGGTTCAAGTGATTCTCCTGCCTCAGCCTCCCTAGTAGCTGGGATTACAGGTGCCCACCACCACTCCCAGCTATTTTTTTTTTTTTTTGTATTTTTAGTAGAGACTGGGTTTCGCTATGTTGGCCAGGCTGGTCTTGAACTCCTGACCTCAGGCAATCCACCTGCATCAGCCTCCCAAAATACTGGGATTACACGCATGAGCCAATGTGCCTGGCTAGGAAGAATAGTTAATAAAACACACATGACACAGAAAATGTTCTGGTTATCTTCATTATGTATTACGTTGATAATTTTCTGCATAGAAGAATACTTCTCATTTAAGAGTACACATTACTAGGGTTCATTTTTATACTCAGTTGTGCTGTTGACTTTCTGCAGTCCTTTAGTGAGATTTTATTATGGAATCCTAACTTTTCCCTGCCTTCTTAGAATATATCCTTCAATCTGTCTTGTCTTTCTGTCTTTTGATTTGATATTTATTCCTGATACCGTCTGCTGGATTACCTTTTTCTACTTGCTATGATCTGTCTCATTCTACTTTGAACTTCTCCAGGCCCCTGAGAATCCAGTCTGGTTCCAGTGTCCTGAAATTCTGCTTTGTTTGTCAAGAAGATTTAGATTTAAAAGGCAAAGCATGTTGATAGAGTTTTTTTTTTATTTTTATTTTTTCTCAACAACTGATACCAGGGTCTTCAAAAAGCTCATGGAAGGTGCATATCATGAAAATGGATTTCCCATTTTCTTGATCAAAATAAATTTGTAGAAACTTCTTACAATACATCTGAATAGGATCTAGTTTGAGGCACTAAGAAAAATAAGACATCAGTTTTAAAACAACCTCTCTCAGAGAGATACGAATTATAAAATTGAAGTAGGAGTAAACATCCAATTTATACTGAAGCTTGGATGGAAGAATGAGCTATCCATCTATAAACTGCTAATTCGTTTGGGGCGTTGTTTCCATAGAGTTTTAGTAAAAAATCCTTTTTGCATTCCCTCAATGAGATTTTAACTAGAAAACATTTCCTTGACTTCTTGGAATATATCCTTCATTCTACCTTATCTTCCTGTCTTTTGATTTGATCTTTATTCCTGATACTGTTTTGTAAAGAATCTTTTACAGAAATTTTATGGAAACAATGCCCTAAATGAATCAGCAGTTCACAGATGGATCACTCATTTTAACAAGGGATGAGACAGTGTTGAAGATGAAGCCCACAACAGCAGATCATCTGCATCAATTTGCAAGGAAAAAAATTCATCCTGTTTTTGCCTTATTTGAAGAAGACCAATGATTAATAGCAGAAACAATAATCAACATCGTAGACATCTCAGTTTGCTCAGCTTTCACAATTCTGACTTAGTAATTAAACGAAAGCAAACTTTCCACTCCGTTAGTACCAAAACCATTGCAGCCAGATCAGCTGCAGATAAGAGCAGAGTTTTCAATGGAAATTTTCAACAAATGTGATAAAGATCCTGAAGCATTTCTTCAAAGAATTTTAACTGCAGATAAAACATGGCTTTGCAAGTATGATCTTGAAGACAAAACATGATAAAATAATGGCTGCCAAGAGATGGAAGTGGTCCAGTCAAAGCAAAAGCAGACTGGTCAAGAGCAAAAGTGGCTCATGCCTGTAGTCTCTGCTACTTAGGAGGTTGAACTGGGAGGATCACTTGAGCCTGGGAGGTAAAGGCTGCAGTGAGCTATAGTTGCACCACTGCATTGCAGCCTGGATGACAGTGAGAACCTGTCTCAAAAAAAAAAAAAAAAAAAAAAAAGCAGAAGTTATGGTAGCAGTATTGTGGGATGCTCAAGACATTTTGCTTGTTGACTTTCTGGAGGGGCCAAGGAACAATAACAGCTGCTTACTATGAGAGTATTTTCAGAGAGTTAGCTAAAGCTTTAGCAGAGAAACAACCAGGGAAGCTTCGCCAGAGTCTTCCACCACTACCACGCTCCCACTTACTCTGCTCATCAAACGAGGGCAATTTTGTGAGAGTTTTGATGGGAGATCATTAGGCATCTACCTTATCATCTCAATTTGTCTATGCTTGACTTATTTTTGTTTCCTAACATTAAAAAAATCTGTAAAGGGCACCCATTTTTCTTCAGTTAATAATGTGAACCAGACTGCGTTGACATGGTTAAATTCCCAGGACCCTCAATTCTTTAGGGATGCACAACATGGCTCGTATCATTGCTTACAAAAGGGTCTTGAACTTGATAGAGCTTATGGAGCTTATGTGGAGAAATAAAGTGAATATTTTTACATTTATCTTTTAATTCCATTTTCTACAATCTTTTTGAAATCTCATATATTATTTCTTTCCTTTTTTTTTTTTTTTTTTGAGATGGAGTCTTGTTCTGTCACTCAGGCTGGAGTGCAGTGGATCTCACCTCACTGCAACCTCTGACTCCCAGGTTCAAGCAATTCTCGTGCCTTAGCTTCCCAACTAGCTGGGGTTACAGGTGCATGCCACCACACCTGGCTATTTTTTCTTTTTGTATTATTTAGTAGAGATGGAGTTTGCCATGTTGGCCAAACTGGTCTCGAACTCTTGATCACAGGTGATTCACCCACCCTGGCCTCTCAAAATGCTGGGATTATAGGCAGGTATGAGCCACTGCTCCTGGCTTATTTATTTCTTTTAACAAAATATAAAAAATTCAATTATATTTCCCAAAGCAAAAAGATTTATACATTCTAATTTGATTGAGACATTTGTAGGGAAAATAAACTAACCAATAGCAGATATTTAGCCTCATATTTTTAAAACTCTTAACTGGTATCTTATGGCTATTCAAAAAATATGAAAAACTTTTAGTGGGTACAGAAATTTAGGTAAGTTCATAATTGGTGAAGATATTAGTTGGAATACAAATATTTGTTATTTAACTTATAGTAAATATACTAGGAATTTTAACAAAATTTGAAAATATAGACGAAATATTCCTTGCACATAGGAGACTTTCAAGACAAGAGTGGAGAAAACAAATATGAAAAAAATAATAACAACATGGGTAGAATGGATAAGTAGCACTCTTATATTATGGACGAAGCACACTGAGGGCCAGAGAAAGGAGATATAAGATCCAGTCTCACAGCTAATCAAATAAGATAGATAGAAATAAATAAGTATTGTTTGAATTCAATTTTTTTCCAAGAGAGGAGAGACATTTATGGAACACTTGTATTAAAGGTAAGAAATTATAACTTATTTTTTCAAAACGACAAGTTGCACAATTTTTTTGTAGGCCACTTTGCAACAGACATGGCAGTGGGGGAAAGGAAAGCTGGAGATTTAGCTGGAGTCAGAGTATAAATGGACTGGAAGATGAGCTTAGGGAGTCTATACTTGATTCAATTTATAATGTAAAGATTGAAAGTTTCTGAGCAGAGAAATGACTAACTTATGTAAATAAAAGATTAATTTGACAGTGGTATTTTAAATGGTAGTCAGAGAAATCAGACCAAATGCTGGAAGTCAAACTAAGGGAACAGTGAAAATAGTCTATGTGAGATGCTTTAGTTTAGGACAATGGCAGTGGGAAAGGAAGCAAAGGCATGAGTGTGAGATGTATTACTAAAGTTAATTGACAGCATTTGATGATTGGATGTACAGAGCACAGAAAGAAAAGCTGCAAAATGGGACTAAAGTTTTACATTCCAAATAACTTGTGAGAATAACTAAAGAATGTACAGAGAGACTTTTAGAGATAAAATGGCTTAATGATGGAAGAAAAATGACTTCATTACATAACCTACTACATGTGTGGTTGCAGGGGATATCATTTAGCTTTTAAGAAAATGAAGTTTAAGGCAGGAACTTAGAGCTACAATTTATAGAATTGAAATGTGAGGTAATATAAATAAAAGATAATAAATTCAAAGATACAGAATGAAAATCCAATGGCTCAGAAATGTTGCAGTGTTAAAGAAGTCAAAAAAAAAAGATATATACATATATGTATGTGTGTGTGTATATATATATATAGAGAGAGAGAGAGAAAGGGAGAGAGGGAGAGATTCAGAATCTGTGTTTTGTTAGCAGCATAAAAAGTGGTCCCAGCAGCTCAGAAGAATTGCTAATTCTCATGCTGTTGTTAATAAAGACATACCTGAGACCAGGTAATTTATAAACAAAAGAGCTTTATTTGACTCACAGTTCAGCCTGGTGGGGGAGGCCTCAGGAAACTTACACTTATGGTAAAAGGGGAAGCAAACATGTATTTCTTCACAAGATGGCAGCAAGGAGAAGTGATGAGCAAAAGGGGACGAAGGCCCTTATATTACCATCAGATCTTGTGAGAACTCACTCACTATCACAAGAACAGCAGCATGGGAGTAACTGCCCCATGATTCAATTACCTCCTACCAGGTACCTCCCATGACATGTAGGGATTATGGGAGCTACAATTCAAGATGAGATTTGGGTGGGAACAGAGCCAAACCATATCATTCCACCCCTTCCCCCTCCAAAATCTCATGTCCCCACATTTCCAAACCAATCATTTCTTCCCAGTAGTCCCCCAAAGTCTTAACTCATTTCAGCATTAACTCAAAATTCAACAGTCCAAAGTCTCATCTGAGTCAAAGCAAGTCTCTTCTGCCTATGAGCCTGCAAACTCAAAAGAAAGTTATTTACTATTATGAGGGTATAGGTATCAGGTAAATACAGCCATTCCAAATGGGAGAAATTGGCCAAAATGAAGAGGCTACAGGCCCCATGCAAGTCCAAAATCAAGCAGGGCAGTCAAATCTTAAAGCTCCAAAATGACCTCCTTTGACTCCACGTCTCACATCCAGGGCATGCTGATGCAAGAGGTGGGTTCGCATGGCCTTGGGCAGCTCTGTCCTGTGGCTTTGCAGGGTATAGCCCATCTCCCAGCTGCTTTCACAGGTTGGCATTCATTGAGTATCTGCAGTTTTTCCAGTTTCAGGGTGCAAGATGTTGGTGGATCTACCATTCTGGGGTCTGGAGGATGATGGCCCTCTTCTCACAGCTCCACTAGGCAGTGCCCCAATGGGGATTCCCTGTCGGGGTTTTGACCTCACATTTCCCTTCTGCACTGCCCTAGGAGAGGTTTTCCATGAGGGCCCTGTCCCTGCAGCAAACTTATTCCTGGACATCCAGGCATTTCCATACATCCTCTGAAATCTAGGTGGAGGTTCCAAAACCTCAATTCTTGACTTCTGTGCCACTGCAGGCTCAACATCATGTGGAAGATCCCAAGGGTTGGGGCCTCTGAAGCCTCTGAAACCACAACCTGAGCTGTACCTTGGCCCCTTTTATCTATGGCTGGAGAAGCTGGGATGCAGGGCACCAAATCCCTAGGCTGCACACAGCAGGCAGCCTATGGGCCCAGCTCATGAAACTATTTTTTCCTCCTAGACCTCCAGGCCTGTGATGGGAGGGACTGATGGGAAGGTCTCTGACATGCCCTGGAGATATTTTCTCCATTACCTTTGTGATTAACATCCACTGCCTTGTCACTGATGTAAATTGCTGCAGAAGGCTTGAATTTCTCCCCAGAATGTGGGCTTTTTCTTTTCTACTACATGGTCATGCTGCAAATATTTCAAAGTTTTATGCTCTGTCAACTTTTGAACACTTTGCTGCTTAGAATTTGTTTTCCACTAGATACCCTGAATTATTTCTCTCAACTTCAAAGTTCCACAGATCTCTATGGCAGCGGCAAAATGCCACCGGTCTCTTTGCTAAAGCATAATAACAGTCACCTTTGCTCCAGTTCCTAACAAGATCCTCATCTCCATCTGAGACCACCTCAGCCTGGACTTTATTGTCCATAGCACTATCAGCATTGTGGTCAAAGCCATTCAACAAGCCTCTAGGAAGTTTCAAACTTTCCCACATTTTACTCTCTTCTTCTGAGCCCTCCAAATTGTTTCAACCTCTGCCTGTTACCCAGTTCCAAAGTTGCTTCCACAATTTCAGGTATCTTTGAAGCAGTGCCCAACTACTCTGTACCAGTTTACTGAAACAGTCTGTTCTCATGCTGCTAATAAAGACATACCCGAAAATGGGTAATTTATAAAGGAAGGAGGTTTATTTGACTCACAGTTCAGGATAGCCAGGGAGGCCTCAGGAAACTTACAATCATGGCAGAAGAGGAAGCAAACATGTCCTTCTTTGCTTGGTGGCAGAAAGAAGAGGTGTCGACCAAAAGGGATAAAAGCCCCTTATAAAATCATCAGATCTCATGAGAATTCACTCACTACCAACAACAAGGCCTGGGGGTAATCATCCCCATGATTCAATTACCTCCCATGGGGTCCCTCCCATGATAGGCAGGGATTGTAGAAGCTACAGTTCAACATGACAGGTCATTGACAACTTTCAAATGAACAACTTTGGTAAAGAAGCTAAGACCAAATCACGATTCAGTGAGTACACAGAAACCTTTTGAGAAGATTGGCAGTAAAAGAAAGGAGAGGGCAAAGCAGTGTAAAAACTATGAATAATCAAGAACAAGTTATTTTGTTCCAGGAGTGATCTGAATATTCTAGTGGGAAGAAGGAAGATTTCTAGGGAGGAATAGAAAGATGATGCAAAGCAAAGAGGTGGTTATTAATGTTGCAAAGTGTTTTAATGAGATAATAGGAAATGAACTGCTCATGGCAAGTCATTCTGTTATCAGGGTCCATGAGATGATCCAGGAAAGTGAAGATTGGAGGAAGAATAGGAATCAAAAAGAAGAATCAGTTTGATAAGAAAGGGAGAGAAAAATGGGGATGATATGGACAATGAGGCCACAAGAAGGAATTTTAAAGAGCCAGAAATACAGAAAAGAGAACAGTCTGAGAATCACAAATAGAAGAGCAATTTTCCAATACTTTTTTCCACAATTAAGAGCTCATATATGTGAGAAGCTAAAGAAGATAAGGATAAAATATCTTAATATTAAGTTTAGGTTTTTCTTTAGAGTAACATAGACTAGAAGATTCTCCATGAAGAGAGAAAATAAACAATGATCATGTATTACGGATACTGAGGACAATAAATCTTACCTCTCTCAGAGGATCATTGAGTTCATTGAGAATATTTTCCTCATCAAAGATTTTGCCTTGGTATCTGTGTTCATAGTAATCATGTATCTTCTGACGCATATCAGCTGGTAACTTATGGAATGACATGTATTGTTCCACTTGCTTATACTGTAAGGAAAGAAAAATAAAATTAAAAAAACATTGTTAGGCTGTATGAGAAATCATATTATTTTATTTGCTATATTTAATAACATTTGAATACTCAGTTAAAAAAAAAAAGAAATCCTTTAAGATGAAGGAACCCGGGTCGAATGAACCTATTTCGTGTTACATAATTTATAAGGCATTTTATTTAGGTGAACATTTCCTGTAAAGAACTAAGATACTGTGGAAGGGAGTTAAGAGTGAATTTAAGGGAGTAACTACAAAAAAAAGAGCCAGTGATGGGGCAAAAACAAAATGTTATACCATTTTTTAAATTGAGTTCTGAAAGAAGTATGAAATTGATTGGCTCTTGGTTTTAAGAAAAATTTATAACTATGGAGAGTATAATAGTTTTTATCTTAGGCTTTTTAGCAAAAGATCAGAATCTAATTAAATTTGGAATTGACAGGTAGGGAGCTTGGCAGGTATTTGCAGATCATACATACTTCAGCAACACAGATGCCCTGTAAATTACTGAGAACTAAGAGACTGTAGCAGGCTTCCAATTTAGGATTTAGGAGAATATCATGGTGAGACTAGATCCAAATTACTGTATAGCTGAAAGTTAGCTTAGACACTGAAGTTCATTTAAACAAGTAGGCCTCAACTGTGATTTTTTTAAGATCTGGGGAGGGCGTTGCTTTTTTGACATATCTGCCTATTTATATTTATACACACATGCGCGTGCACACACACACACCCACAGAGAGAGAGAGAGAGAGAGAGAGAGAGAGAGAGAGAGAGAGAGAGAAAGAGAAAGAGAGAGAGAGAGAGAGAGAGAGAGAGAGACACAGAGAGAGAGAATTTGTTTGTAAGTAGCATCCCTGCATCCTTGATAGTCAAACAGGACCATATAAGCATGGATATTACCTGGGTGCCTATTAGAAGAGAATAATTTCAAGCCTCATCCAAGACCAATGGAATAAGGATTTGCATCTTAAAAACCTCTCCCGATGATTCACGTGCATAGATATACAGCTTAAAGTTTGAGAAACAATCCCTAGGTGTTTCAAAAGCAGGGGGTCATAAGACCACACATTGAAAAAAATTAATTAGGTTTAAAAATTTTGTTTCATTGTATAGACGACAGTTTTGAGTACAAATTTTAATAGCTGGTAACACAACTGAATAAAGATGTCAAAATAATATTATTTCCTCATGTAACACACATTTGATATATTTTACATGGAAAAGATTTTCTGAAATATTTTCTTGATAACACAGCTCTGACTAGATCTAGGTCTCCTGAGCTTTGCCCATAATTATTGTTTTTTTGTTTTTTTTTTTTGAGACGGAGTCTTGCTCTGTAGCCTGGGCTGGAGTGCAGTGGCCGGATCTCAGCTCACTGCAAGCTCCGCCTCCCGGGTTTAGGCCATTCTCCTGCCTCAGCCTCCGGAGTAGCTGGGACTACAGGCGCCCGCCACCTCGCCCGGCTAGTTTTTTGTATTTTTAGTAGAGACGGGGTTTCACGGTGTTAGCCAGGATGGTCTCGATCTCCTGACCTCGTGATCCGCCCGTCTCGGCCTCCCAAAGTGCTGGGATTACAGGCTTGAGCCACCGCGCCCGGCCTGCCCATAATTATTGTAATTGTACTTGGTAATTGATAATAGACCTATCTAATGAGAAACAGCAACCCATTGTATTGCATTTCTTCATTTTTTCCTACATACTTTCATTTTGCAAAAAAAAAAAAATATTGTTTGAACATTCTCTTTTGAACACTAGTACCCTCAAATGAAATATCACTTTGTCATGAGACTTTCTTTGATAACCAGACTGTCCATCAAACTGTTTAAAGCCTGAAGGCCTATGTACATCGCTCTGAAGTAACTTGCTTGCTCGAACACTGCTTGGAGTGGTGAGAATCTGAAACCTTAGCTGACACACTGAAATCTTCATTTCTACTTTCTTTTCCATGCATCTCAGAAATACAAGGAACAGCACTGAAACTTAGTAGCATTTTATTCATTTTTGGGAATTTTGTGCCTGTATACAAAGGCCTACTAATCTAGGGAAAACATAATCTTCTCTATCTCTATCTCTGAATTTGGAAAATTAATCCTTTTGTAGCTAAGTACAAATGTTATATATATAGTTATTTTATTTTTTATGAAACTCAGGGTTGATCTAATCTATTTGTTTTTCCTCACACAAGTCATTTAACCCTTCCAGACCTCATTTATGAATCAACAATAAGAGAGTATTTGACTAAATGATCTTCCTTTTCCTTTCAAACTAAAAATTTAAAGTTATATGACAATTTCTTATCATTTATTCATATTAAGTTTGAATTTTAAGCTATATTACTATTTTAAGCATTCAATGACTCATAGTAATTATCGATCTAGCAAACATTAAATGATTATTGTATGCCAGTAGTTCTGAAGGTGTGGTTGCCAAACCACCAATAGCACATGGGAATTCTTCAGAAACACACATTCACAGTCTCCACTCCAGACCTACTGAATCAGAAACTCTACATTTGAGACACAGCAGTATGTGTTTTGACAGGTCCTTCATGCACAAAAATGTCATAATCGTTGCTATATGCCAAGTACTGTGATATCTCAGGACATAAGGAAGCATACTTGAGTGAGCATGGCGGAAACAAAGTAAGTTTAGTTTTCAGCAAGTTAAGTTTCAGATGCCCATAGCACATCCTAATGCCTCTATGTAGGTCAGGCACTCAGAGAAGAAAATATATACAGCATCGGTGACTGAGAAGTCACTAAGGGAGGATGTGTCAAATGAGGAGAAAAGGTTAAAAAGCGGAACTTATGTTTTAAAAGTAGCTGAGCCAGAAGGTTGATTAAGTTAAGGGTATTGTTAATACCTGCCAAGGTGTGAGAGCAGAACCAGAAAAACATGATTAGAAAATCCAAAGAAGGATTAAGTTTCACAGGGGTTATGGTCAAAAGAAATCTATCCTAAGAAAACAGGTACTGAATAATGGGCAGTGAATTTGGAAATTAGGTAGTAATCTCTGTTAGAATACAACACATTAAAAATAGGAGCTTTTTCTTTTTGTCTGTTTCCCCACACCTAACAAGACTTGAAGAATGTATGAAAATACCACTTCCATGTGATGTGAATAAAAATAACAAACTATTCTTTGAAAAGGACACTTAGTAGTGGTAGTCAGACAGTGAAATAAACTAGATGTTACAAGTAATGCATAAGTTGGCAAAGTCAAAAAATGATAAAATGGCATACTTTCTAATAGTTGTAGTAATATATTGTAAGCAAAATATGACTTAATATATTTAGATTTATTTATATTTAGACTTAATATAATAGATTTTTGAAAAGCAAGGATGCCAATACAATTCTTTGGAAACATAAGATCAAAAGTTTATTCCATCAGATCTAAATATACTATAAAATAATTACCACTTAAAATTCTAATATGTTTTTATTTTTAAAACTTTCTGTATAATTACAAAAATTGATAAAAGTATGCATGTACATGATTATTAAAAATGAGATCTAACAAGAGTGTTTATAAAGAGTGGCAAGGATCCACTTTCAAACCCACCAGTCTCACTTTTCCATGTTAAAAGGTGTTTAATTCATGTCATTAAGCAACATGCTTGTTTCCATTTCTTATATAATTACAGGCATTGTTTATAAACTAACTGTCATAAAATGGGGTTTTGCCACTTATAGTACCCCAAATCTTCCTTTCTCATGCTATAGCTGTGTCACTAGTGTTAATTCTTACCCTAGCTTGCTTTGTACCTTTATGCACCATATTTGCTATTATTTCTTGTTCAGATAACTCTAAGATACTTTATCAGGTAAAAGTAAAAAAACTCCCTCCTTCACTTCCATTTGAAGACTCCTGTCACCTCTATGTTATAATGTAAAGGTAGATTATAACTTTGTTCCTATAATTGAAACTTCCAAACTCCTAAAGTGTTAACATAACTCTGGCCATATAAATATTTACCACAAAGCCAAATGGTGTATTTGATGACATTTCCTTTCTTGCTCATTAGCGGATTAACAAGACTTGTTCATCCAGTGGATTTGTTAATCCTGCACTTGCTGATTACATTTATTTCTTGAGTAATTAGCCTTTAATCTAGTATTATTTTTTCTAGCCTCCTTATCCCACCAGATAGACATCAAGTTTTTTCTTCAAAGATTTTCCTATAGAATTTCTCTTTACGACATCCTTGGTTTGGCTCAGTATTCCTAAATGCCATGTTTCTCTTTTGGTTTATTTATTCATGTTGCTGGAAAAAATCCCCAAGTAAACAACTAAGAAAGATGGTATGTTTTCTGAATCTTTCTTGTCTGAAATTGTCTTTATTAAACTCTCAAAGTTGACTCCATATAGAATTAATTCTAAGTTGAACTCCTCTAGTTGGATGTTGAGACTTTGGATCTCAATTTGATCCTCTATGCTGCATTCGATTTTTTCCTTATCTTTATTTAATGTATTTAGTCCCTGCATTTTCCTCTACCTTTCTCTGCATTCCCTACATTGCCTCTATATTCCCCCAACATTTCCCCTACATTCTAGAATATTTTCTGAAATTCTTAGAAAACATTTTAAATTCCTCCTCCATGTTCATTGATCATTTATTTCTGTACTTTTAATATTTTTAGTTTAAAAATATACTAATACGAGATTTTTAAAAATGAGTTTTAGTCTGCCTTTTTTCTCCAAAATATGTGACACGTCTAAATGTGAATTCAAAATTATCCTCTAGATTTTAGTTTCAGTAATGTCTTTGGTGACCTTTCCCTATATATGTATGTTAGGAGTAGGGATCATACAAAGCAGACTGTAATGATTTGTGCTATGGTTTGGATAGCACTCTCCAAACTTCATGTTGAGATTTTATCCCCAGTGTTGTAGGTGGGATCTATTGGAAGGTATTTGGGTCATAGGGGTGGATCCCTCAAGGACAAAGATTATGCCCTCCCTCAGGCGTGAGTGAATTCTTACTCTATTAGTTCCCTAGGGAGCTTGGTGATAAAAAGATTCTGGCACCTCTTCCCTCTCTCTCTCTCTCTCTCTCTCGCTTCCTTTCTTACCCTATGGTCTCTGCATACTCCTGCTCCCCTTCACTTTCTGCCATGAGTGGAAGCAGCCTGAGACCCTCACCAATACCGATGCCCAAACTTGAACTTTCCAGCCATCAGAATCGTGAGCCAAATAACCTTTCTTCTTTATATTAATTACCCAATCTTAGGTTTTCCTCTCAGAAAAATGGACTAAGAGAGAGGATAATGGAAAATATAAGTGGCAATGGAAATGGTAAATATAATAACCATCATGCTCTGTCTATGACTGAGAACTAGAAGGATAATTGAAGGGAATAGAAGGCATGGCAAATGTAAGCAATCTAAAGAACTTTCAAATCACATTTATATTGTTTTTATATCCATGAAATTATACCCTTATTTATAAAACTGAAACACCTTAGTTTATCCCCTACTCCTTCATCCCAATCCTTACAATATCACCAAATTATGTAAGTTTTACCTACCAAA
Source organism: Macaca mulatta (assembly GCF_049350105.2). Classification (NCBI taxonomy): domain Eukaryota; kingdom Metazoa; phylum Chordata; class Mammalia; order Primates; family Cercopithecidae; genus Macaca; species Macaca mulatta. The sequence goes on from NC_133411.1 coordinate 46,706,043, forward strand.
ATTTTCAATAATTTTCCATTTCTCTGCATCAACATTCTGGTCAAAGCTACTCTCTCTCCTTCAACTCATAACCAGCTTCTTAACTACATTCACTGTACCTGTTTATACATGTCTTCCTCCAACTCTAACTCATTTTCCATGATTCAAACAGGACATCTTTTAAACATGTTAATCTAATTGTCACCCCTAAAGGAAACTAAAAATATTTCACCCCAAAATATACCTCTTTGACATATTTTGAGTTGGCTGTTCAGAGGGCCTGCAGACAAGAATAGCCCTACAAAGGTGTCTTTTGTGGAGAGATTTGCATCTGTGGACTAAATAAAGTGAAATAAACAACAGATGCAAGCAGACTTTTCCTGAGGCCCACCTTGTCAAGGTCCTGTAAGATTAATAGAGAGTCTGAGACCTTTTAAGATCTGACAGAGAAACATTTACCATAGGCTATCACCTGTTCTTTCTGAGGGCTGCTACCTGTACATCTGCACAACATTGCCTTTACCCCACGCCTTTCTTCTTCTGCTCTACCTCTGACAATCTGTCTTGGCATGCTATAAGCCCCTATTCTTTCTGTAACCCCAAGATGGTATAAAAGCATCAATAATCTGGCATTTCTTTGAGTTCTCACATTTTGTATGACTCCTGTACATACATGTGCAGATAACAAATTTGTATGCCCTTTTTTCCTATTAATCTAGTACCAGTTTGTGTTATAGAGTCAAATTACAGGTCTTCAGGAATAATTTTATGCACTTTACATTCCTGGAAGACAGGGATAAGAAGTTGTACTTCCCATTGTATTAGAAGAGCAAATCACATAAATTGAAAAATATCAAATTATTAATAATTACTCATCAAATCAGATGGAACTTTAAGTTCATGATTCTAACCCCATGTCTCAAATCTATAAAATACGGTCTATAAGAAGTTAACTTTTTACTTTCAGGAAGCATATATATATATATATATATACACACACACACACACACACACACACACACACACAGATAGATGTATCACCTGATTTATAATATCTCAAGATAATTTTACAGTGTAGCACATGCCCACAGTAGAGTCTTGCCTGTGGGGTATCTATATGTACATTGGCATCAATACACACCATCTATTATTTTTGTGAAACACAAGTTAATATGTTTTTTAAAAAGGCAAAAGACTTTTTGGTGAGTGATGGAACTAATTTCCATGTTCAAATAAATCATAAATGCTACATTAATTAGCTATTTGAAAGTAGGCTACACTATAGAGCTTATTTAAACTTTATTTCTAGGACAATCTATAGTATCAGATGAAAGCTATAGACCTTCATTTGCCAAAATAAACATGCATGAAAATGTGTTATGATTTCAAGGGTGTTTACACATATCTGAGTGTCAATTTAAAAATATCTGAGTATCTTAATCGACCACATTAAGTTTTATTGGCATTGTAAAACTCCATGAGTGCTGGAACCAGTGGTGTCTGTGTTTAATCTACTCTATATTCTTGACTTTTGACTTTGAGTATATATATATTTTTTAACTTTTCAGTTTTTCAGTTTTTTTATATGTCAGTTTGAGATGATAATATCTAACATACTGGGTGCTGTGAGAATTAGTAGTGATACCGAATGTATGTTATGTGATAAATAAATAATAAATGGTAATTATTAGAAAAATCATTAAAAAGCAAACAGGTTAAAAATCCAGTTGAGTAAAAATATATGTCTCATTCTCAATATAAACACAGCAATGCTAAAATAGTCTCTGAAGTGACATTTTTCTTACAGAATTAAAAAAACTGTAAATTTTATATTCCAGTGACTACATGTGTTTTAAATGTAATTTGACAAATAATAATAAATAATAAGAAAATATTTAAAATTGTTTGCTCATCAAAGACCAACAATCAACTTTCCTTTTAACTTTTTTATGTTTAAGTAAATTATCATTGGGTTTATGACTAATCTATCTTAATTTTTACCAAGAAAAATTCTAGTATTGCCAGCTATTTACACAGCAATTGAAGCCATAAATTCTCTTTATTATCCTATATATAAAAATACATAAATTCATATAGAAAAGCTGGGTAATATGCTAATTCGTTTAACAAGTATTGTTTCTAGAATTTTCGAAGCAAGATTGAATCATTTTCAAGAACTATGCTATAAATACAGCAACATCTTCAATGCATATCTTTGAGAATTTTTTTTTTCTTAGCAAAAATGTGTCACTGGTTATTTTATGAAAAAGTTTTAAGTTGCATAGTCTTTACATAGTAAGTCATATAATCATAAAAAATAACATGAAATCTTCCTGAATTTGATTTTCAATAAAACAAATGGAAAAACAAAAAAACAACACACAAAAAAACTAAAGGAAAATCACAAATGAAGGAAAGCAGGTGGTTTAGAGATTTGTTTGTTTTTTAGCAGAAGTTTGAGTCAGATACTCCTATTTTATCTTCATTTTATATTTCCTTTTTTGGAAAGCTGGGTAACAAAACGTAGATTTTTCTATGGAATAATGAATTCTTTAGCTCTCAAAATATGGAAAAGCTTTTTTGAAATAAAATATGTATCTACTTTGCATGGAAAACAGTCAAAATTCCAACTGAATGTAATTTTATTTTATTTTATTTTATTTTATTTTATTTTATTTGTTTTGTTTTGTTTTGTTTTGTTTGGTTTTTCTCTGAGATGGAGTTTCACTCTTGATGCCCAGGCTGGAGTGCAATGCCATGATCCTGGCTCACTGCAACCTCAGCTTCCCTGGTTCTAGCGATTCTCCTTCATCAGCCATAGCTGAGATTACAGGCATGCACCACCATGCTCAGCTCATTTTGTATTTTCAGTAGAGCGGGGTTTTACCATGTTGGTCAGACTGGTCACGGAAACCTCGGCCTCCTGGGTTCTAGCTATTCTCCTGCCTCAGCTGAAGCTGGGATTACAGGCATGCACCACCATGCCCAGCTAATTTTGTATTTTCAGTAGAGATGGAGTTTCACCATGTTGGTCAGACTGGTCTTGAATTCCTGACCTTAGGTGATCCACCTGCCTTGGCCTCCCAAAGTGCTGGGATTACAGGTATGAGCCACCTTGCCTGGCCCCAACCCAATGTAATTTTAAAATATTTGTAGAAAATATTACAAGTAAAACGTGTTATTCTTCCATTCAGAATAACCTCTTCCAACATAAATAAACATTTGCTTTCTTGCTTATGGAACTTAGCTATCCATTCAGATATTTCACAAGAAACTATACTTTCATCTATGTAAAAATGCAGAATTCAAAAGAACTTGGAAGTTATTTACACTACATAGTTTTTCATTTATCAATTATTATTATTATGTTTTTATTTGAAAATGGCCAGGTTGAGCATTGTTTTTGAAAAGTCAATTTAACGCTGTTTAAGACTTAACTAAGCATGTAATTGAAAAACCAGTGATGATGAGACTTTAGTGTATTTAGCAATTAGAAGAGAATCTTTGATTACAAAGCAAGTAAATTGTCCATCTAAAACATCTTTAGTATGTTAATTTATTTGTAATTATGGAGTAAGAGTCAAGCATTAGATGATTGGTAGAAGTAGAAACAATCATCATAACCATTGTAACACAGCTAAATGTGTGCTTGAATATTTTTAAAATCCTTTAGTTTTCCTGCTCTAAATGACTTTAAACTTTATTACTATAGTTTTGCTTGGTGTGTTTGTTTGTGTGTGTGTGTGTGTATCTGTGTGTAGGGAAATGATCTGGCCCTGAACTGAACAAGAGTATGGACAGATATAACATGCCTACCGTGGTTAACTCAATCTCTCTTCCATTTCTTTTTTTTAATTGAACCATTTAAAGCATTTTATGCTGTCTCAACTTTCCTATTTCCTTCCCTCAACAGTTTCTTTCACTCACAGAAGATGACTTTACATAGAATTTCAAAAAGAAACAGAAGCTTTTACTTAATATCTACTAACTCATTTAGAGAGAAACTTATTTTTTCTCCTTCTGTCCTTATTTCTCTTATAAACAATGAAAGAAGTGTTTCTCATTCCATTTAAAGCTACTCTTTCAGCTGTGTTTGAATGTCCAGTTACAATAATTAAAATCATAACCATATCTAACCCTTGGATATTAAATGCTATTTTCCTGACTCTCGACTAAACCTTCTACTCATATTTACCTACTTAATCCTCACAACAACATTAAGAGATTGCTATCATTATCTTCATTTTACAGATAATGAAATTGAGGCACAGAGAATTTAAGTAACTTGTATAAAGTCACACAGCTAATTAGTGCTGAAGCCAGGATTTGAATCCAGGGAATATGGCTTCAGACTCTGTGTTCTTATTTATTGCATGACATTCTTGTCATCAATAAATGACTCTATTAATCACAAGTAGCCCTCTACTTACCAAACTATTTTTCTTCTCTCCTTTCTCAACCAATTTCTTGAAAGTGTGGTCTACTTTCATTATCTAACTTTCTATTTCTTATTAAAACCTTTAATTAAAGCTTCCATTCCTTCTATTTCACTAATAATACTCTCACATTTACATTATTTCCTGATTACTACCATGATACTTAATTAGATATTTCACAAATATATACATATATATTTGTGATCTGAATATATATCATACATACATATACATATATATATATTTATATATATTTGTTATCTGAATAGTACTGAACACCGGTGGTTAACACTATTGATGTCCCATGCAACACCTCTATCCTTGCAAGCTGACCCACCTCTGACCTCAACTGTACCAATGGTGGAAAGTCCATCTCAGGATTTTTGCATCAGGGCTCTCCGGGAACTCTAGAAAACTTGCTCAGCTCAACCTACAGTTGCATGAACTTTTTGGGGGGTAAGGAGAGGTGTATGTTACACCACATAAGGCAACGTTCAACCAATGAAGGACTGGAGTCTCCAGATTAATAACAGCCCCTATCCTTCAGAGAAACAAGTATAAGGTTCATTCTACACAGTTCCTCAGAGAGTGTCAGTAGGACTCACCCCCAATTGCCTATAACTAAAAAAAACCCTCAATAATATATCTTTCATTAGATTTCCCTTTTTTATGGTGATATGGTTTGGCTGTGTCTACATTCAAATCTCAACTTGAATTGTATCTCTCAGAATTCCCATATGTTGTGGGAGGGACCCAGAGGGTGGTAATTAAATCATGGGGGCCGGTCTTTCCTGTGCTATTCTTGTGATAGTGAATAAGTCTCACGAGATCTGACAGGTTTATCAGGGGTTTCTGCTTTTGCTTCCTCCTCATTTTCTTTTGCCGTCACCAAATAAGAAGTGCCTTTCTCCTCCTGCCATGATTCTGAAGCATTCTCAGCCATGTGGAACTATAAGTCCAAGTAAACCTCTTTTTCTTCCCAGTCTCGGGTATGTGTCTTTATCAGCAGCGTAAAAATGGGCTAATGCACATTGTCTTACTACTCCTGTTTCCTAATCCTGATTCTTAAAATTCTTCCTCAATAAATTACCCACCCCAAATTCTTTTATTAGGCTCTGCTACTAGGAGATTCCAAACTAAGACAGTATTACAAATTGAGTCCTTCCTCCTAAGACATCTTTTCCTGTGGCTTCTCCATCCACATATGGTTCTGACTTTCCTGTTTCATCTTTGGCTGCTCTTTTAAGTCTCATTTGTTGGCATCTTTTAATAGTTGGTATTTCCAAAGACTATGCCCAAGGCCTTCTTTTCTTTTCACCTTACATATTTTCCTTGGGCAATCCTTCCCACTTATATGACTTCGGTTACTATCAATATACCACCAATCCTCAAGTCAATGGTCCAGCAGAGACCAAATCCCTGGTCTCGACTTGTAAGCTTGTCTTCCCTTTCAACATCTACCCATACAACATGTTTCACGAGCACATCAAACGCAAAATTGAAATTGTCTTAGTTTTTCCTGAATGTCTTCTCTATCCAACCTACAACCTAAGCTATAGACTTGGTTTTGAGTACACTCATTTTTCTGTTTCCAATGTATTTTACTTTTAATTTTCACAAGCTAACCACCTTGTCATTTGGGAGTTAATTTGTAACGCCACTTTCTCTGAGTAATTTTCCCTAATGCTTGTCTTAAACGTTAACGTAAATTAAAATAATATGAGAATCTTGTTAACATGAAGATATACATTCAGTATGTATGGGGTTGAAACTGAAATTTTAGTATTTCTAACAATATTCTAGATGATTCTAATGCTGGTAGTAAGAGAATTACAGTAGTTGATATTTATATTAGATTAGATGAGCTATTTATTCTCCTATAACATCAAGTATTTCCCATGCATTGGCTGTTTTCACACTATCATAATTTCTACTGAAATTATCTGTGTTCTTTGCTACAACAGCTTCCTGAAGGTGCTCAATAATTGATTAATATGTCCTAAAATATTATTTATTGTCAAACATATTTAGTCTTTGTTGAAAATAAGCTTTGAAGTACTTTATTCACAATAGCAAAGACTTGGAATCAACCCAAATGTCCATCAGTGACAGACTGGATTAAGAAAATGTGGCACATATACACCATAGAATACTATGCAGCCATAAAAAAGGATGAGTTTGTGTCCTTTGTAGGGACATGGATGCAGCTGGAAACCATCATTCTTAGCAAACTATCACAAGAACAGAAAACCAAACACTGCATGTTCTCACTCATAGTTGGGAACTGAACAATGAGATCACTTGGACTCGGGAAGGGGAACATCACACATCGGGGCCTATCATGGGGAGGGGGGAGGGGGGAGGGATTGCACTGGGAGTTATACCTGATGTAAATGACGAGTTGATGGGTGCTGACGAGTTGATGGGTGCAGCACAGCAACATGGCACAAGTATACATATGTAACAAACCTGCACGTTATGCACATGTACCCTAGAACTTAAAGTATAATAATAATAAAAAATAAAAAAATAAAAAGTGCCATTTTTCATATGATCAAATATATGTAAAGCATTTAAACTCTTTTACACATTTTTATTTTTATTTTTCATTTTATATTTAGGGAATTCATGTGTTTGTTTGTTACATGGGTATTATATGCATAATGGTGGTGATTGGGCTTCTAATGTACCCATCACCAAAATATTGAACATAGTACTCAATAGGTAATTTTTCAACCCTCACCCACCTCCTATTCTTCACCCTATTATCTCTATCTTTATGTCCATATGTACTCATTGTTTAGCTCACATTTATAGGTGAGAACATGATATCTGATTTTCTGCCTCTGAGCTATTTCACTTAGAATAATGGCCTCAAACTCCATGTTGCTGCAAAGGACATGATTAAATTATTCCTTATGGCTGTATAGTATTCCATACATATATACCCACATTTTCTTTATCCATTCAACTGTTGGTGGATACTTAACGTTGGTTCCATGACTTTGTCATTGTGAATAGCACTGTGATAAATATATGACTGCAGATGTCTTTTTAATAGAATTATTTATTTCTTTTTGGGTAGATACCAAGCACTGGGATTACTGGGTTGAATAGTAGTTCTATTTTTAGTCCTTTGAGAATCTCCATATTGTTTTACTTTTTTTTTTTTTTTGATTTTTGATTTTTTTATTTTTATTTTATTTTTTAAAATTTGTTATTATTATTATACTTTAAGTTCTAGGGTACATGTGCATAACGTGCAGGTTTGTTACATATGTATACTTGTGCCATGTTGTTTTATTATACTTTAAGTTCTGGGGTATATGTGCACAATGTGCAGGTTTGTTACATAGGTATACATGTGCCATGTTGGTTTGCTACACCTATCAACTCCTCATTTACATTAGGTATTTCTCCTAATGCTATCCCTCTCCCAGCCCCCCACCCCCCAACAGGCCCTGGTGTGTGATGCTCCCCTCCTTGTGTCCATATGTTCTCATTGTTCAACTCCCACTTATGAGTGAGAACATGTGGTGTTTGGTTTTTTCTTCTTGTGTTACTTTGCTGAGAATGATGGTTTCCAGTTTCATCCATGTCCCTGCAAAGGACAGGAATTCATCCTTTTTATGGCTGCATAGTATTCCATGGTGTATATGTGCCACATTTTCTTTATCCAGCCTATCACTCATGGGCATTTGGGTTGGTTTCAAGACTTTGCTATTGTGAACAGTGCTGCAATAAACATACATGTGTGTGCATGTATCTTTATAGTAGAATGATTTATAATCTTTTGGGTATATACCCAGTAATGGGATTGCTGGGTCAAATGGTTTTTCTAGTTCTAGATCCTTGAAGAATCGTTGTCTTCCACAATGGTTGAACTAGTTTACAGTCCCACCAGCAGTGTAAAAGTGTTCCTATTTCTTCACATCCTCTCCAGCATCTGTTGTTTCCTGACTTTTTAATGATCACCATTCTAACTGGTGTGAGATGGTATCTCATTGTGGTTTTGATTTGCATTGCTCTAATGATCAGTGATGATGAGCATGTTTTCATAAGTTTGTTGGCTGTATAAATGTCTTCTTTTGAGAAGTATCTGTTCATATTCTTCACCCATTTTTTTGACGGGGTTGTTTGTTTATTTTCTTGTAAATTTAAGTTCTTTGTAGATTCTGGATATTAGCCCTTTGTCAGATGGATAGATGGCAAAATTTTTCTCCCATTCTGTAGGTTGCCTGTTAACTCTGATGATGGTTTCTTTCACTATGCAGAAGCTCCTTTTTTTTTTTTTTAAGTTTATGTTCTAGTGTACATGTGCACAACGTGCAAGTTTGTTACATATGTATACATGGGCCATGTTGGTGTGCTGCACCCATCAACTCATCATTTACATTAGGTATATCTCCTAATACTATCCCTCCCCGCTCCTCCCCACCCCACAATAGGCCCCAGTGTGTGATGTTCCCCTTCCTGTGCCCAGGTGATCTCATTGTTCAGTTTCCACCTGTGAGTGAGAACATGTGGTGTTTGGTTTTCTGTTCTTGTGATAGTTTGCTGAGAATGATGGTTTCCAGCTGCATCCATGTCCCTACAAAGGACACAAACTCATCCTTTTTGATGGCTGCATAGTATTCCATGGTGTATATGTGCCACATTTTCTTAATCCAATCTGTCACTGATGGACATTTGGGTTGATTCCAAGTGTTTGCTATTATGAAGAGTGCCACAATAACCATACGTGTGCATGTGTCTTTATAGCAGCATGATTTATAATCCTTTGGGTATATCCCAAGTAATGGGATGGCTGGGTCAAATGGTATTTCTAGTTCTAGATCCTTGAGGAATCGACACACTGTTTTCCACAATGGTTGAACTAGTTTACAGTCCCAACAACAGTGTAAAAGTGTTCCTATTTCTCCACATCCTCTCCAGCACCTGTTATTTCCTGACATTTTAATGACTGCCATTCTAACTGGTGTGAGATGGTATCTCATTGTGGTTTTGATTTGCATTTCTCTGATGGGGAGTGATGATTAGCATTAAAAAAAAACTTCTAAAGATATAGTAGAAAGAAACTTTTCTTTTCCTCAAAGGCAGGTAATATGCCTTAAGTAGTTGAAAGATCCATAACTTAGTTTACTAAATTTTAACTTAAATGACCTCCCATTTAATTTCCTAAAATTAGATGATTAAGGACATAATGTTTCATACATTATAAACCCAATTAGCATAAATCTAGAGATAATATTTCACACCAGGGCTAAATCTACTAGGCTATCAAAGATTGCAGCTTTTATAGCAATAATTTAGATAAGTTTGGGTGATCAAAATGGTGCAATATTTTGAAAATGTGGGTGCACTGATTGTTGTTACATTATAGCATTTGTGTGTGTGTGTGTGTGTATGTGTGTGTACATTCCCTTCTTTGTATGCTATATGTATGTGTGTGTGTGGTAATTCTTCAATAAAAAATGGAAATTTAATTATGTTTAACCTCCATTGGGAAGATATATTCACTATCTGCAATAAATAGTTGAGTGATTTTTAAGAAATAATGTATTCCTAATGTCCTTTTTCCACAGCCCCAAAAATTTGTTTTAAGTTTTTAGTGATAAATGATAAATTATTATGTAAGCCCTGTATATATTAAGTGCATTAAAAACAGTAATAGCTTAAAACAGGACATTGTTTAAATATCATTAATCTTCTACTTCATTATTTTAATCAAAATGTTTCTTAGCATTAGTAACAGCTTGATTTACATTTGTAAATCTCTCTAGTTTGTTTGTAATGCAACTGTTTCTATCTTATTGTTCATAGCTTTCCAAATTTAAAGCAACTGAGCATCTGAGGATACGTATAATTACTAAGTGTAAATATAATCTGAAGAATAATTTTTAAATGACTCACCAGCAAATTACCATGCAGAAGCAACATATCTGATGAAGAAAGGAGCATTTATAATGCTTAATTTTTATCTTTGTTTGTATTTGTTTTTCAAAACTGAAAAATTCTAACAAAGATATTCCTTCAGTACAAATTAAAAACCTGATTTTATTTACATTCATAAAATGAAACAAGATCAAAATAGATGTTATTATGGTACTTATCAAGTCTGAATGATGTGGTATTAAGAATTAATGAAGAGAAGAATACATAAATATTAAGAAGATTTAGTCAACATCTATGTTTCAGATCTAAGTATTGATTGGTTATCAGTCTCAACATAAATCAATTTGAATTTGTGTGCTAATCCAATGGGAGAAGTGACAACATATAAACAGTATAATAATCATTAGTAAGTACCTACTAAAGAGTAAGGAGATGTTATTAGAAGAAAGTGCAAAGTGTTGCACAGCAGAATAAGAAAAATCCTAGTCCTTGAGTCTTAAGTTAGAAATCTAGTCTTATTTAAGTAAGATCCATATTGGTGAATATTAATGATATATAGCAAAAGAATTACACACATATATGTATGTATTTTGTATATACATATGTCAACATACAGAAATATGAATTTCAGACTGTAAATCTATATATAATAGTTTGAATTGACAGTGAGTTTTCAGTTACCTGTTGACAGTGCTTTGAATTTGATAGCAACTCAGGAAAGTATCACAGCCATGATGCATGATGTTATCAGTGGTAAGAGGACAATTTCAGAAAATCATTAATGGAGTTTGTACAAGAAAATTGATCCAAACTTTCTCAACTTGGCTAGTATAAAACTAATAGTCATTGGTTGATCTAAATCTAAAATTTGACTGGCTTTTCAGAACAGGCCACCATCATAACTTCCAAAATAACTTTCCTGAAGTAACGAGAGAAGACAAAGAACTTCCAATCTAACTAGAATAAATTCAAAAGTACCTTATTAAAATTAGAACCATTCATCAGTACAAAACAAAACAAAGTTTCCAAGTAAACTTCACAACAATAATTGAGAGCAGCTGTTTACTAAAAATTTAGGGACCTAAAACAAAGCCAGTGGTTTCAGATAAAATAAGGGTGAGTCAAGACAAATGTGTTATCAAGCAGGAAGTGAACTGGCTGTTATGGGTCATGAAAAGTGAAGAAGTGAAATTCAAGAAATGGACCAACAGGTTACTGGATATCTACAGTCAAGATGAGGTGAGAAGAGAGCAAAACAAAGGAGTTTCCAGTTGTATTCCACTCAAACTATAAAGGAAGCAGGAGCTTACACTATTCCTAACAATCAGTACTTTTTTTGTTAATTTATTTTAATGGAAAAATAGTAGATTCTGTTTCAATTAATACACATTTTATGTTCTCACATTATAAACAATTTCTCAAAATCAGTTGCGGCTGCAAAATAATGATACTAATTTGATCTTTTCTTCTTGTGTTTGCCAGGCTGAGTGATACTAAGGAGATACATTTAATCCATAGTCACTGCTAATGAACGTATTTTTAGTCAGGTGTTTAACCAAGCAATGAGAAAATTATGGCAAAATATAATAATTTTTCCTATAGTTAAGATGGGGGGCTAAGGATGGGTTATATACATTCAAATAGAAATGATAAATAATAGAATGATTTGATTTGGAAATTATTCTAGTGCATTACTTCTCTTCTATATCAACATTCATTGATAGAGAATGTTGTTCTCTCCCAGTTTTATGGCTTTAGACTCTATATATACTGGTAAGACCTAAATATGCATTTCTAGGCTACACTACTCCATTAAATCAAGATTGATATACTAAATGGCCTAATTGGCATCTCCACGTGGGTATGTACTGAAGATTTAACATTTAACACATCCAAAGCTGAAATCCTTCATCGAAACCTCATCTTACTATTGTCTTCTGCATATCATATGAGTTTCTACCAGGAGCTGGGGCCAAAAATGTAAAGTTTTTGTTTTGCCATATTTTTTGTCTCATACACTGCTTCTGTCAGCAAATTTTATTGGATGTACTATTTTCTCCATTACAGCTTCATTGAAGTATAATTTATATATAATCACATCCATACAATTAAGTGAACATTTTCATGAGAAATCATCATCATGTGGAGGTTTTAGAATGTTTCCATCCGTTCCAAAAGTTCCCTCATTCACCTTCATGGCTAGGTCATATTCCCTCCCCTGGTCCCAGGAAATCACTGATCTGCTTTGTTGTCACTCTTATTTTTCTTGTTCTAGAATTTTACATAAATGGAATAACATTTATTCTTTTTCATGTGGCTTTTTTTTCACTGAGGACAATGTTTCCAAGATACAGCCATGTTGTTGCATATATCCGTAGATACTTTTTCTTTATTTCTGAATAATATTCCTGGATCTATTCTTATAACGTTTTCACCTATTCATTTCTATCGCTACAAACAGCCCAGTTTACCATCAATTTGTATGTGTATGATTGTGATAGCCTTCTAATTGGCTTCTTTGTTTCCCCTTTTGACCGCTCATAATTCATTCTTAACTCAGTATCTAGTATTATCCTTCTAAAATGTAAATCTGCCCATGGCATAATTTTGTTTAACCTTTCCAGGTATTCCAGACTTAGACGGAAAGCCAAAATATTTCAATAACCTGTATGGGCATATGAAACACAGCCTCTCATGGCCTATCCTATTACTGTCCTTGCTCACTCAGCCCCAGCCTGATTGGTACTCTCAAGCCTGGAAGGAGAGTGGGGAGCACAATAGTAACAGAGAAATCAAGGAATAGATATTTCACATCTGCCTGCATCATCAGTATTCTTCAGTGGTAAGAAATTTAAAACTATAATATTAAAATAATACAGATTAGAGAAAATTCTGCAAAAATTGAACTTTTGAATACATTTTCAAATTAAGACAAGTGACATTAGTTTATGCTCCAAAACACTCCAGTGTATGTGTCTAAATATCACTGCATTTTAGTTTTACTTGGTAAAGGAGTGTGAACATTATTGACTTGATTATTTCAGATCATGAGCATAAATAAATGTAATTATAGCTCAAGCTAAAATAAGATAACTAAGAGGTAAGAGAACCTCTAGGAATAAATAATGTTAGCTCCTTATTTTCTTAAATCAGGTTTTCAAGTTTGTAAATAACAATAAAAAAATAGCAGGAACAAAATATACTGTGCTATAAGACTTGATGTATGACTGGAATTGTACTTTTACTGGGATTGAAATAAAAAGAAACCTCACAGTTAATTTTTTCTTGGGAAAAATTATTATGGTATGACAGTCATATTTTCTTGAAAATAAAATAGCATATATATGTTTTCACTGTTAATGGAGTATATTAAACTACTGTCATGTGAAAAATATAAGATTGTTTTTGTTCTTCAAATAGACAATTTTATATAAAACTACAAACAATTACCAAATTTGATTAAAAACAGACATATTTATCCAATATTATCAAATTAAAAAAATAGTTTAAAAATCTGAATATATAAAGATACTAACTGAAAAACTGGATTTAGAGGTACTCCCAATTTTCCTGCCTTAAAAATAATGTCCCATTACATTAATTTTTTCTATATTAAAACAGATATTTTAGTGGGTCAGAAACATTGAGCATATATTCAACATACTATTCTAAGTCATAGTAGAAAACAGCACATATACACCTTGTTTCACAGTCTTCTGAACTTCAACATCAGAGTTTTGAAGAAGAGATAACCTTCCTTATTGCTACCTTTATAAATTAAAAAATATAAACTAAATGTGTAAATAATAGAACCTAAATATTTTTCTTTTTTCTTTTTTTATTATACTCTAAGTTCTAGGGTACATGTGGATAATGTGCAGATTTGTTACATATGTATACTTGTGCCATGTTGGCGTGCTGCACCCATCAACTCGTCAGCACCAATCAACTCGTCATTTACATCAGGTATAACTCCCAATGCAATCCCTCCCCCCTCCCCCCTCCCCATGACATGCCCCGGTGTATGATGTTCCCCTTCCTGAGTCCAAGTGATCTCATTGTTCAGTTCCCACCTATGAGTGAGAACATGAGGTGTTTGGTTTTCCGTTCTTGCGATACTTTGCTGAGAATGATGGTTTACAGCTGCATCCATGTCCCTAAAAAGGACACAAACTCATCCATTTTTATGGCTGCATAGCATTCCATGGTGTATATGTGCCACATTTTCTTAATCCAGTCTGTCACTGATGGACATTTGGGTTGATTCCAAGTCTTTGCTATTGTGAATAGTGCCGCAATAAACATACATGTGCATGTGTCTTTATAGCAGCATGATTTATAATCCTTTGGGTATATACCCAGTAATGGGATGGCTGGGTCATATGGTATTTCTAGTTCTAGATCCTTGAGGAATCACCATACTGTTTTCCATAATGGTTGAACTAGTTTACAATTCCACCAAGAGTGTAAAAGTGTTCCTATTTCTCCACATCCTCTCCAGCACCTGTTGTTTCCTGACTTTTTAATGATTGCCATTCTAACTGGTGAGAGATGGTATCTCATTGTGGTTTTGATTTGCATTTCTCTGATGGCCAGTGATGATGAGCATTTTTTCATGTGTCTGTTGGCTGTATGAATGTCTTCTTTTGAGAAGTGTCTGTTCATATCCTTTGCCCACTTTTTGATGGGGTTGTTTGTTTTTTTCTTGTAAATTTGTTTGAGTTCTTTGTAGGTTCTGGATGTTAGCCCTTTGTCAGATGAGTAGATTGCAAAAATTTTCCCCCATTCTGTAGGTTGCCTGTTCACTCTGATAGTAGTTTCTTTTGCTGTGCAGAAGCTCTTTAGTTTAATTAGATCCCCATTTGTCAATTTTGGCTTTTGTTGCCCTTGCTTTTGGTGTTTTAGACATGAAGTCCTTGCCCATGCCTATATCCTGAATGGTATTCCCTAGGTTTTCTTCTAGGGTTTTTATGGTATTAAGTCTAACATTTAAGTCTCTAATCCATCTTGAATTAATTTCATATAAGGAGTAAGGAAAGGATCCAGTTTCAGCTTTCTACTTATGGCTAGCCAATTTTCCCTGCACCATTTATTAAATAGGGAATCCTTTCCCCATTTCTTGTTTCTCTCAGGTTTGTCAAAGATCAGATGGCTGTAGATGTGTGGTATTATTTCTGAGGACTCTGTTCTGTTCCATTGGTCTATATCTCTGTTTTGGTACCAGTACCATGCTGTTTTAGTTACTGTAGCATTGTAGTATAGTTTGAAGTCAGGTAGTGTGATGCCTCTAGCTTTGTTCTTTTGACTTAGGATTGTCTTGGCAATGCAGGCTCTTTTTTGGTTCCATATGAACTTTAAAGCAGTTTTTTCCAATTCTGTGAAGAAACTCATTGGTAGCTTGATGGGGATGGCATTGAATCTATAAATTACCTTGGGCAGTGTGGCCATTTTCACGATATTGATTCTTCCTATCCATGAGCATGGTATGTTCTTCCATTTGGTTGTGTCCTCTTTTGTTTCACTGAGCAGTGGTTTGTAGTTCTCCTTGAAGAGGTCCTTTACATCCCTAGTAAGTTGGATTCCTAGGTATTTCATTCTCTTTGAAGCAATTGTGAATGGAAGTTCATTCATGATTTGGCTCTCTGTTTGTCTGTTACTGGTGTATAAGAATGCTTGTGATTTTTGCACATTGATTTTGTATCCTGAGACTTTGCTGAAGTTGCTTATCAGCTTAAGGAGATTTTGGGCTGAGGCAATGGGGTTTTCTAAATATACAATCATTTCATCTGCAAAGAGGGACAATTTGACTTCTTCTTTTCCTAACTGAATACCCTTGATTTCTTTCTCTTGCCTGATTGCCCTAGCCAGAACTTCCAACACTATGTTGAATAGGAGTGGTGAGAGAGGGCATCCCTGTCTTGTGCCAGTTTCAAAGGGAATTTTTCCAGTTTTTGCCCATTCAGTATGATATTGGGTGTGGGTTTGCCATAAATAGTTCTTATTATTTTGAGATACGTTCCATCAATATGGAATTTATTGAGAGTTTTTAGCATGAATGGCTGTTGAATTTTGTCAAAGGCCTTTTCTGCATCTATTGAGATAATCATGTGGTTTTTGTCTTTGGTTCTGTTTATATGCTGGATTACGTTTATTGATTTGCATATGTTGAACCAGCCTTGCATCCCAGGGATGAAGCCCACTTGATCATGGTGGATAAACTTTTTGATGTGCTGCTGGATCCGGTTTGCCAGTATTTGATTGAGGATTTTTTGCATCGATGTTCATCAGGGATATTGGTCTAAAATTCTCTTTTTTTGTTGTGTCTCTGCCAGGCTTTGGTATCAGGATGATGTTGGCCTCCTAAAATGAGTTAGGGAGGATTCCGTCTTTTTCTATTGATTGGAATAGTTTCAGAAGGAATGGTACCAGCTCCTCCTTGTATCTCTGGTGGAATTGAGCTGTGAATCCATCTAGTCCTGGACTTTTTTTCGTTGGTAGGCTCTTAATTATTGCCTCAATTTCGGAGCCTGCTATTGGTCTATTCAGGAATTCAGCTTCTTCCTGGTTTAGTCTTGGGAGAGTGTAAGTGTCCAGGAAATTATCTATTTCTCCTAGATTTTCTAGTTTATTTGTGTAGAGGTGTTTATAGTATTCTCTGATGGTAGTTTGCATTTCTGTGGGGTCGGTGGTGATATCCCCTTTATCATTTTTTATTGCGTCTATTTGATTCTTCTCTCTTTTCTTCTTTATTAGTCTTGCTAGCGGTCTGTCAATTTTTTTGATCTTTTCAAAAAACCAACTCCTGGATTCATTGATTTTTTGGAGGGTTTTTTGTGTCTCTATATCCTTCAGTTCTGCTCTGAGCTTAGTTATTTCTTGCCTTCTGCTAGCTTTTGAATGTGTTTGCTCTTGCTTCTCTATTTCTTTCAATTGTGATGTTAGAGTGTCAATTTTAGATCTTTCCAGCTTTCTCTTGTGGGCATTTAGTGCTATATATTTCCCTCTACACACTGCTTTAAATGTGTCCCAGAGTTTCTGGTATGTTGTATCTTTGTTCTCATTGGTTTCAAAGAACATCTTTATTTCTGCCTTCATTTCGTTAGGTACCCAGTAGTCATTCAGGAGCAGGTTATTCAGTTTCCATGTAGTTGAGCAGTTTTGATTGAGTTTCTTAGTCCTGAGTTCTAGTTTGATTTCACTGCGGTCTGAGAGACAGTTTGTTATAATTTCTGTTTTTGTACATTTGCTAAACATTTTTCTTAATGTTCAAAGGTTTTTTTTAAGTCCACAGAGCTAGCTACTGTCATGCTCGAGCAATAACTAGAAATATTTTCCCCTGATTTTAGAATGGTATTCTTACTCTTCACTGACACAAAACACATAAAAATGTTAATGATAAATATCGTTTTATGTGCACACACTCTAAAAGAAGTAATGGCAGTATAGTGATGGTGGAGCTAAATTGAACATTTAAAAATGTAAATTTTAAAAATTCTTTGTACTGCTTCTCCATAAATATGTATATTTTGAGTAGTGTGGTGATTTTATTTGCTAGGATAAGCAAAGAAGAGGAGACAAATATATCAAAGCTAGAGAAGAAAAGATTACAGACGTTGGGACATATATTGGGTAAGCTGTGGACAATGAGAATTTTGGAAAGCAGTCTTAAGATACAACATACCAGAATCTCTGGGACTCAGCTAAGGCAGCGACAAGAGGGAAGTTTATAGCACCAAATGTCCACATTGAAAGTTAGAAATTAATAACCTAAAATTACAACTAGAGTAATTAGAGAAACAAGAGCAAATCAACCCCAAAGCTAGCAGACAGGAAATAACCAAAATCAAAGCTGAACTGAAGAAAACTGAAATAGTAAAAACCATACACAAGTTCAATGAATCGTGGAGTTGGTTCTTTGAAAAAATTAATAAGATAAGTTGATAGACCACTAGCTAGACTAATAAAGAAAAAAAGAGAGAAGATCCAAATAAAAATTCAAAAATGACAAAGGGGATATTACCACTGATGCCACAGAAACACAAAATCCTGGTTGGGTGCAGTGGCTCATGCCTGTAATCCCAGCACTTTGGGAGGCTGAGGTGGGTGGAGGATCACAAGGTCAGGAGTTCGAGACCAGCCTGGGTAACATAGTGAAACCCCGTCTCTACTAAAAATTAGCTGGGCTTGGTGGCGGACGCCTGTAATCCCAGCTACTCGTGAGGCTGAGGCAGGAGAATCACTTGAACCCAGGAGGCGGAGGTTGCAGTAAGCCAAGATAGCACCATTTCATTCCAGCCCGGGTGACAGTGAGAGACTTTGTCTCAAAAAACAAAAACAAAAACAAAACAAAACAAAACAAAAAACCACACACATGTTGTATATGTGCTGTTTTCTACTATTTATATATCATATAAATAGTAGAATCCTTCTGAGGCATATATATATATATATCCCTCAGAGACTACTGTGTTGAAGAAATGGGTAAATTCTTGAACACATACAACCTCCCAAGACTGAATCAGGAAGAAATGTAATCCTTAAACAGACCAATAATGAGTTTCAAAATTCAATCAGTAATAAAATCCTACCAACCACAAAAAGCCCAGGACCAGACAGATTCACAGCCGAATTCTACCACATGTATAAAGAAGTGCTGGTACCATTTCTACTTAAACTATTCCAAAAACTGGGGGAGGGACTCCTCCCTAACTTGTTCTATGAGGCCAGCATCATCTTGATACCAAAACCCGTCAGAGACAACAAAAAAGAAAACTTCTTGTCAATATGCTTGATGAATGCAGATACAAAACTCCTCAACAAAATAATTGCAAACCAAATCCAGGAGCACATCAAAAAGCTAATCCACTACAGTCAAGTAGGCTTTATCCCTGGGATGCAAGTTTGGTTTCACATGTGCAAATTAATAAACGTGATTCATTACACCAACTGAACTTAGAAAACGTTCTTTCAATACATTCAGAAAGGGGTTTTGATAAAATTCAACATCCATTCATATTAAAAGCCATTGACAAACTAGATCTTGAAGGATCATACCTCAAAATAATAAGAGCCATATATGACAAACCCATAACCAACATCATACCAAAAGGGCAAAAGCTGAAAGTATTCCCCTTGAAAACCAGCAAGAGAACCATGCCTTCTCTCACCACTCCTATTCAAAATAATACTGGAAGTCCCAGCCCAAGCAATCAGGCAAGAGAAATAAAGAAAAGGCATCCAAACAGGAAAAGAGGAAATCAAACTATCCCTGTTTGCAGAAAATATGATTCTACACCTAAAAATCCCCGCAGTCTTTGCTCAAAAGGTACCTGATGTGATAAACAACTTTAGCAAAGTTTCAGCCTGGGCAACAGCGTGAGACTCCGTCTCAAAAAAAAAAAAAAAAAAAAAAAAAAAGGATACAAAATGAATGTACGGAAATCAAAAGCTTTCCTATACACCAACAACATCCAAGCTGACAGACAAATCAAGAACGCAATACCATTCACGATAGCCACAAAAAGTATAAAATACCTAGGAGTACAGTCAAACAGGGAGGTAAAAAATATCTACCATGAGAACTACAAAACACTGCTCAAAGAAATCAGAGATTACACAAACAAATGGAAAAACATTTCATGCTCATGATAGGATCAATACCGTTAAAATGGCCATACTGCCAAAAGCAATTTGCAGATTCAATGCTATTCCTATCAGACTGCCAATAACATTCTCCACAGAATTAGAATAAACTATTTTAAAACTCTTCTGAAATTTAAAAAGAGCCTGAATGGCCAAGACAACCCTAAGCAAAAAGAACAAAGTTGGAGCCATCACATTAACCAAAGTCAAATTATACTATAAGGCTACAGTAACCAAAACAGCAGAGTAAATAGGTTCAACCCTAAGCAAAAAGAATAAAGCTGGAGGCATCACATTATTCAAAGTCAAACTATACTATAGTTTGTGGAAAGCAGTGTGGTGATTCCTCAAAGAACTTAAAACAATATCACCATGTGACCCAGGAATCCTATTATTTGGTATATACTGAATGGAATGGAAATAATTCTATGGTAAAGACACATTCACATATATGCTTATTGCAGCACTATTCACAATAGCAAAATAATGGAATCAACCTAAATGTCCATCAATGGTAGACTGGATAAAGAAAATGTGGTACATATACACCATGGAATACTACACAGCTATAAAAAAGAACAAGATCATATCTTTGTACAAACATGGATGAAGCTGGAGACCATTATCCTAAGCAAAGTAACACAGGAACAGAAAACCAAATATCTCATTTTCTCATGTATAAGTGGGGACTAAACAATGACAACACATGGATGCAAAGAGAGGAACAACAAACACCAAGGCCTATTTGATGGTAGAGGGTGGGAGGAGGGAGAGGATCAATACACTAACTGATACAAACTATGTTTAGTACCTGGTGGATAGAAAAATCTGTACACCAAACCCCTGTGACATGCAGTTTAGCTATATGACAAACCTCCACAGACTGCACATGTACGCATGAACCGAAAATACGCTTCAAAAAATGACATGAAGAAAAAAATTTCTATCTATCTATACATGGTTATACACACACACACACACACACTATATATATATATGTGTGTGTGTGTGTGTATATATATATATATATACTCAAAGTTGAACTATACTATAGTTTGTGGAAAGCAGTGTGGTGATTTCTCAAAGAACTTAAAACAGGATCACCATTTGACCCAGGAATCCTATTATTCAGTATATACTCAAAGGAATGGAAATAATATATATATAATATAATATAATATAAAGAAATTGGTAAATTACTGAACACATACAACCTCCCAAGACTGAATCAGGAGGAAATGTAATCTTTAAACAGACCAATAATGAGTTTCAAAATTCAGTCAGTAATAAAATCCTACCAACCACAAAAAGCCCAGGACCAGAGAGATTCACAGCCGAATTCTATCACATGTATAAAGAAGTGCTGGTATCATTTCTACTTAAACTATTCCAAAAACTTGGGGAGGGACTCCCCAAGCTTTTATATAACATATAATAGTTTTTATATAATATATAAGTAATAAATTACAATATAATATAATATATTATAATACAATGTATTATATTATATAATATTATATATATATATGGAGAGAGAGAGAGAGAGAGAGAGAGAGAGAGAATGACTAGAACTGACTCTCTTGGCAATGTGTGGATGCTACTAGAAGATGGCCTTTAACAACCAGGAAGTTGCCCTCAGGTGTCTTGATCTTGGACTTCTCAGCCTCCAGAACTGCAAGATACAAATGTTGCATAAGCCAAAAAAAAAATCTTTTAAAATTTAATGGATGATGATAACAAGCATGATAACATTTGGATGATGATTTAAAGTTTGCAAAGAATGTTTAATAGTCCCAACTATTCCATGAGTCATGCAGGGAAGACATGATTATGCTTAAATCTTCAGGAGGACCCTGAGGTCCACCGGCAAGAAATAACATGCTTAAGACCATTCAGCAATTTCCTTGTGTCATTGTGATTCTGAATCATGTATTTTGCACATAGAACACATGCTCACTTTTTTTCTGTGAATTATCTGTTATATATTGGTAAGGGAGACAGTTAAAATCTGTGACTTTTTGACATTATGATTTCTTAGAAGATTTCACGTAATTCTAATTTTCAGTCAGGTCTAAGAACCACTGGTCTAGAATAAGAAGAGTGCAACCAGGCGTTTGTCATGTGAGAAACATAGGGCATATGAAGACTTGTTGAGAAAACTTGGAATGCTATCTTGGATAAGAAAGTAATTAAAAGAAAAGGTTTGACTTAGCTCTACTGTACTAGGCAGAACTAGAGAAAGTGGTAGAAATTATAGAGATACAGATGCCAGAAAAATAGAAGCCTAGAAATTAACAGAATTAAAATATCTCAATAATAAATGTGAGCCTTGTGAGGCTGTAATCTTCAGAAAAGTGCTCAAACAAAAATGGACAACCATAGATGAAGAAAAATGGTGGCAGCTGGAAATCAGTGCAGATGTAAGAAATAACTAGAAGTCTCTCAGATTTCAAGATACTTAATAAAAGTCCACATTTGTCTTGAGACCTAATTCCCATTCTTCCATTCATGACTATTTAAAATTTTGTGCATTTGTTAAATATTAATAATCAAAACAAATGTGTTTATTAAAAATGATCTTTTTTGCTTCTTTCTTTTTGATCTGATCTATTTTTTAATATAACTTTCCAAATACTTAGGGGTCTATTTGTTACACAATCACCTGCAACCTATTCTTTATAATCTTAATTGACAGACTGCCTGCTGAAACTAACCTAGAGCAAAGTTAATGACTTTGGTAAAACCAGTTAAAAAAATGTGATGTATTTGAGAAGGCAAGAAATGCAAACACTCCTTACACCTACATGTTGACACCTATTTCCCTAAGACTCAGCACTGTTTTAGCTTAATTATTATTTCCAGTTCTGTGACTGACCTACTTGAGATAGTTAGAAGTCAGGTAGCTGTGTGACTTGGTGTTACTATAAATACATAATGCTATAACAAATTGGGTTGTAGCTCAAACCTACAGCTAGTGGAAGAAAGCCTCCCAAGAGGGCTGTATACAAAGATGGTATTTAGTCTTACAAATAATTACTGGCATAAGCCCTGAAAGTTATTTATATAGAATAAAAGAGGTCAGATGATATTGAGAAAGGGGATCTCCTTACCCTGTATCCCCAACCGGTACTACACATTAATGAATTAAGTGTATAAAGATGACCCAAAAGACATTTAAAGTGCCTTTTGGGTGGCCCAAAGGAGATTAATACATATTTAGTATAGAAAGAGACATTCAGAACTGGAGAGAACCACAGAGATAATTAATTCGAATCCGTTAATTTTATAGATGAGGAAAAGAAACCCAGAGAGGCAAATTCATTTCCACAAATTTTATACCTAGTTAGCAAAATTAGCAAAAATTTTGCTAATTTTGCAACATATTTAGCAAATTTTAGGAAACAAAACCAGGGCTCCGATTTCCTAATGCGTAATCTTTGTCATTATCCAATGTCAACCCTACCATTCAGCATGTTCAGTTCTTATTAATTCTTGGGTCAAAATTTTATATCCTTTGTAACTATAATAATTATAAACCAGAGTGCCAACTTTCTTGATAACTCTAGATAAAGAAGCACTTAGAAAATGTGTCCAGAAAGAAAGAAGTATTCCCTTCTGGAGCAATTGCATGTGTTCCATCTGAGTTTGAGACCAGCCTGGAGCCAGGCAACATCAGAATACATTCTCCACCTCTAACTGGAAAATTTAAGTACCCTTATCTTCATATGGAGGTTAATAAGTAATTGTTGTCTATCCATCCATTCATTGATTAATTTTACAATGTTGGGTTACTGTTGTTTTTCTTTCATGTGCACTTTTCTATGATACGCTCCTCTTAATGTGAAACATTATTTAGGAAAATTTTCACTTTTCATTGGTCTCTGAATTATATCTAAGAAATATAGTATCTGAGATGTATTACTTTTGAGAAATTAAAACTTAAATTTAGTGAAAAGTTTGTGTATGTTTGAAACTACGTAAAGGAAATAAAACACAATAGCCTGGGTAACATCCAACCTGGTATGATAACATGAATTAATCAATTTATGTCTGTTATAATTCATCCAAAGACACAAGATACTTCCTTATTTTTATGAATGTCTTATGAAACTTCTATTTTTGTTTTCCTGCTTAAGAAAAGAATACAAATAAAATATTGTGGTTACCACAAATCTGTATAAGATCTATGAGGAAAGCTTAGACTAACAAATATTTTAATGGAATACATAACAAGGGGCCTGGATAGTGCTGTAAAACACAATCTTAGATTCTGTTTTTTATTAAACTACTACTTGATACAGAAAGATAACCACATCTGAAAATTAATGATAAAAACCAATAGGAAGGATGGGGAGTGACTCTCTAATGGGTAAAGAGCTTCAATTTGGGATAATGAAAAAGTTCGAGAAATTGATAATGGTGATGTATACATGACAAAATAAAGAGAAAAAAAGAGAGGTATATTAGGTACAGATATGTAAATATATTCGATATATATTAAGTAAATAAGAGAGAACTTGAGGAACAAGTTTGAAGAGTTTGGATCCCTTTGTCTCAGTCCATTCATGCTTCAATATAACAAAATATCTTAGAAGGGGTAATTTATAAAGAACAGACATTTATTTGTCATGGTTCTGGAGGCTGGGAAGTCCACAATCAAGATATCAGCAGATTCAGTGCCTGGAGAGGTCTGTTCTTTGCTTCCAAGATGGTGCCTTGTTGCTGTTTGCTGTATCCTCACATAATTGAAGAGCAAAAAGGCCAGGCAGTTCTCTGAAGCCTCTTTTATAAGGGTGTTAATCCTATTCACAAGGCCTCATGACTTAATCAGTTCTCAAAAGGCTCCCTCTTAATACCAACACAATGGGAATTAAGCTTCAACATGAATTTTGGAGGGACACAAACATTCAAACAGTAGCACCATTAGTCTCTGTATATTCTATGGATATCCAGCATATGTCTAGAAAACATTCTGGGATAATTTAAGTTATATAGGAGATTTGGTTATGGAGATATTCAGGTTCAAAATTGCCGAGTTCTGGGTTACTAAATATGTTTATAATAAATGGACACATTTTTCATCAGAAGAAAATGATAAAAATGATACATTTTATGTTACTTATGTTTTATGACAAAAAAATAAGAAAAACCAGAGCACATAAGACTTCACGGCCATGACACCTAATAAGACTCCTAACAAGAATTCTTTGTACATTTTGTGCTTTGTTAGACCTATAGCTCCCACTACATACTATAGAAAAAGTAGTATTCTATTTTTGTGGCAAAGAACTATAAGGAAATCTTTTTATTACTTACAAGATGGGAAACTTTCTGGAACCACGAGATAAGACATCCTGTCACTTGCTCAAAGTGAGGTTAACTCCCTTCCTTCATGTAAAACTAGAAAATATTAAATGTTATTTCCTATCCAGAGAAAATGGCACAGTCAAGATTAGTGTGCTGTGAGCACAGTGATTATTAGCAGCTATCTTCAGCTACACTGAATCATAGAGTTTTCCATTAAAGGAGAGTTGTTATGATATTGCAAAGCTCTTTTGAAGGGAACAAAACTAGATTTCCTGTACAATTTCTTAAAGTTAATTATGTAAGAATCTAAATAATAATTATAGGATTAGCAGGTACAATCATGAAGAACGTAGCTTGTTAATAAGGTATATTAAGGTGTATAAGCCGTAAAATCTGATACTTTCGAAAATAATTTAATATTTTTGTAAAAATAATTCTGAGAAATTCTTTGAACCAGCAGAAACCTATCTTATCATATAAGATAGGAAAACAATCAGATAAGTTTCTTCCCAAAACGTAGATTCTAGGGTCTCTCTCTCCTATCATTATGGTTGCATCAGGGCCAAGTGAATTTTTTACTTTCTACTACATCCTCTCAATGTAGATGAATTACAAACCACAAAGCAGTGGCCATCAGAAATTTGAAACAAACAAAGTAAAAAAGCTCACTTAAAGCTCTCATTCACATAAAGCTAGTATTTTTGTCATAATGATTCTTTCCCATATGACAACCCCTCATCCCTTACTCCTCACATGGTCAGCTCCATTTCATCCATCAAGGCTAGGTTCGAAGTTACCTTGCTAAAGAGACATTTTCCAGATTCGTCACCTACCTATAATCCTTTCACATCTATTCCATCAATCCAGCAAGTCCTGCCACCTCTCCTGCCTACATAAATTCCAGACCTCCCCACTCCTTGCTATGTCAAAGCCATCTCTCAAGCCCCTACATCATATCTTTCTGGGATCTCTTATCCAGTTCCCCTGCTTCCATTCTTATCCTAACTGGACCTACACCTGGCACCACAGCCAACATGGTCTTTTCAAAACTAAAAACAAATCATATTATTTCCCTGCTTATACCTTTCAAATGGCTTCCCATTGAAATTTAAACTAATCAGACAAGAAGATACCTCCTGATCTGGCCTGTTTTCCTCTTTGAGCTTGAATCCTACTGTCCAGCCATTGTCCTCCACACTGACTCTGTTCCTACATCACTGACTTTGAATTGCTGGAGCAAATTAGGCTCTTCTCATCTCAGCAGCTTTGTACTTTCTCTTTTCTCTGATAATAAAACATCTTCCTTATTTTTTCATTCTTGTTTCGGCATAAGTGATACTTCACCAGAATGGGCTTCTCCAACTAACCCTTCTAGGAGAATACAGTAATTTTCTTCCCACCACATGTTATTCCCTACCCTATTACTTTGTTTTATCTTGTTTAGAGCACTTATCACCATCTGCAAGCGTCTTATGCCCTTGTATGTTTTCGTGTTTACTACCTGTGTACACTGTAAGCTGCATGAAGACAGAGACTTGTCATGTTTCATGTGGTACCCTCAGTACCTAGAAAAGAGCCTGACAAATAGAAGGCACTGGATTTGATGACTGAATGAGTTAATATATGAATTAACTGGAGAATTCTCATTATTCTCTAAGTTCTTCATTCCTTTTCTTCATAACATCATATTATATCATGTTTGTACACACACAGATACACCTCATTTGCTTCTTTTAATTTTTTGACTTACTTATTAATTGATTTTTGGTCTGTCTCCTCATTAACCTGTATTCTACGTGAAGATAGTGGTCATATTTGTATTATCCACATTTCAAATTTTGGAAATACTTTGGTGTCTGAAATATTATTAGCACTAAATAACACCTGATGAATTAATGAATCTAATAAACTACTTGAACAAGAAGAATCAACAGGTATACCTTAGAAAGTACATTTCCCTTTCTGAATTTTATTTCAAATGAAATAATGATGAAATTATGAAATTATGAAATGATGAATACACCCAACGCTTCACTGATTCACGTAAGCAATTGTTATGATTAAACGGGGGACTTCATTGTAATGTCAGGAAAGGAAAATTTGGAAAAATATAACTACTACATTACAGAGAAAACTTTGGATCTTGTTTTTCTTATCTCTAAAATGTGAATTAATTGAGATTAAAATGATCTCTATGTAGGAGGTTTGTCATAACATTTGTTTGTATAGTGTTATTAAGTAAAAATAATTAACCACTATTAGAGATGAAGAAAATAAGTCTCTAAGAGACTATAAAACTTGTTGTGGTCATGCAGTTATGAAGACGCAGAGCTGGATTCACATTCTTCAGTGTGATGCTATCATCTATGCATTTTCTACTATACCAATTGATTAAAGTACATTTTAAAAAATGCAATGTGCATGTATTCAGAATTCTGGTAATTTGCTATAGATTACTAATTTGCATGTTTTATTGCTACCACCTCCTCTTTAAAAGTAGTGTAACTTTTTAAACTAAGGCTCCTGAAAATAAATGATTATAATTTTAAAACATAGTACATAATTTCAAAATCTACACCTAGAGTTAAATTCCATGAGGAGGCTGGACACAATGGCTCATGCCTGCAATCCCAGAAATTTGGGAGGCCGAGGCGGACGAATCACCTGAGGTCAAGAGTTTGAGACCAGCCTGGCCAACATGTTTAAATCCTATCTCTACTAAAACTGCAAAAGGCGGCTGGGCATAGGGGCATGCGCCTGTAGTCCTGCTACTCGGGAGGTTGAGGCATGAGAATTGCTTGAACTAAGGAGGCAGAGGTTGCAGTGAGCTGAGATTGTACTCACCACTTCACTTCAGCAAGGGTGACAGAGACAGACTCCATTTCAAAAAATAAATAAATAAAAAAGAAATCCATGAAGTAATATGAAAACTATTAACTTTAATCAAAAATAAGTTGGGTTGTTACTAGATAATATAAAATGTTTGTTATTTCCACAATATTTTAATAGCAAAATATAAAAGAATCACAGATTCTCTTGCCTTGTTTGTATACCAAGTTAGTAACTCCACATCCTCTGCTCCACAGAAAACAAAACAAACAAACAAAAATCTTATACAACATCTGAGAAACAGGTAAGTTGCTACCAAAACTGCTGAAATTGATTATATTTATTTATATTCTAAAAGTGTAAAATGTTCTGTGTCCTAGAAAAAGCTTTATAATCCATTTTTGCCACAAATTCTCTGTCTATTAATAGGGAAAATAACTCATCTAAGAGTTTGCTGGGAGAATGCTAATGATCAAAGCTTAACAGCCACAGTATACACTCATGTTTCCTTTACATCCCCGTGCAGTATTTGGTGTTCAGTAAAGCTGCTTGCAATGCCAAGTACATTTCCTTTCAAGTAGATAAAAGCCTTGTGATAGATGAATGTAATAAGATATTAACCAACAACCACAGATATCTAAATGATGTATATATTACATCCAATATAGTCACAGAAAATCTTTGGAATAATATGAAATCTATGGTATTTCATATTATTTCAAAGTTCATACTATTTTAAATTAATAAAACTCATAAAAATCAATTTTTTAAAGTATAACTTTAAAATTCATGCAGAACATGAATTTTTAAGTGAAGATTTATTTATATTTTGATATATTGCTCACTTAACGTTCTCGTTTACTAAACACAGGTGATCAAACAGGGAAGAATTATAACTAACCTATTCATCAAATGTTTGATCTTTCTCAAATAAACTTGTTTTTACGTATGGAAAAAAATCTTAGAATAATAAATCTAGCTCTCAGTGAGGTCTTCGTTGGATGTTATGGACTATTTTTGGAGGGTGAAAGAAAAATGCAGAGGCTGATCTGCAAAGTACTTCTGAGAATTTTAAGCTCATCATTTATCTATGGATTTCTCCAAAGCACATTTGGTTGGGAAATAAGAATGCTGCTTGTATCTTTATGACTCTGCTAGTTAGAGGTATAAATGTGGAATATAATTTAATCTCTTTGGATCTCAGTTTTCTCATCTCTACAATGCAAATGAATTGAGATTAAAATCATAATGAGGATCATAAATAGAGAAGTCTTCCTTTTATCCAGAACTGGAGAGTTGAAAAAATTAACCAGAAAGCTTTTAAACTAAGAAAATATCTGTGTCAATATTGTCTACATAGCATTAATTATCTGGATGGTAATTTAGCAATTTAAGATGTCGACATACGCTAACCCTAGTTAGTCCTGTGTACACTCATATTCAGAATGTTGACTATTTTCTTTGTTATGATTCTTTAGCTGTTGTGTGAATTTAGCTTCGAGTTAATATCTAAAACTGGGTTGAAAATGGGACTATTTTACATTATTTTTATAAAACATGGGGACCTAATATCCCTTATGGCTAGATTTTTTACATTGCTCATAGGAGGGATTACGACTGTAACTGCATAAAGAGCATTTATTAATATATGAAAGTTGAGAAGGTAGTCATTTGATTTTTTTATTAAAAAAATGAAATTGATTTGTAAATTTAATTTGTTAATTTTGTTTTTTCATATAACTTCCTGGGGCTTGCAAGAGTTGAAGGCTATAATATTACTGCCAAGAAGCCAGGAAGCATGAGTCATCCAGTCAGGAAACCAAGGCAATTAAGACTTTTAACCTTTCACCCCTTAAAGACATTTCAGTATGATCAAATCTATTGTGAATTTTCTGAAAATCTATTGTAAAGTTTCCTGATACTTTAAACAATATTTACCATATTTGTGAGGTATGTTTCAGTGGTTATTAAAAACCCCATTTGTCTTTAAATACTTTAAAAACTGGGTGAAAAATTGGAGGAATTAAATAGTGAATGGGATTAAATATAAAATGTAAGTTTGGGTGAATTGGCAAATAAAATTCCACAATTACCACATTCTACTTGAGTGCCACATTCTACTTGAATAATCACATTCTTGGCTGGACACAGCCATTGTGTGACTCAGAGCCTCATTCCCTCTTACAGCACATGGGACCCAGTCCTCTGGATTCTCCAGGACCAGCTCAGCTCTATAATCCTCCTGCCAGATACCACTAAAACAGAAGGAGCTCTCATTGTAGTAAAAATACATTTTATAAGTTGACCATATTTTAGTGGAGCTGGACAGGAGTCCTTCAACCAGAGTCTTATCTAAATCAATTGAAAGCTATCTGGCATGGTCCTCCATTGTATTGTGCCACAGCAGTGGGGACATTTTAGTTGCTGAATATTGTACTTATTGTATTTACCATTTTTCTGTTACTCCTTCTTGCTTGGTTGTAGATTTTTTTTTTCTTTTTTTGACAGGGCCTTGCTCTGTCTCCCATGATGGAGTTCAGTGGTGTGATCAGAGCTCACTGCAGCCTCGACCGCCCCAGCTCAAGTGATCCTCCCACCTCAGCCTCCTGAGTAGCTGGGAGTATAGGTGTGAGTCATCATGTTCATCTAATTTATTTTTCACTTTTTCTAGAGACAAGGTCTCCCTCTGTGGCCCAGGCTAGTCGTGAACTCCCTGGTTCAAGCAACCCTCTGCATTGAACTCCCAAAGTGCAGGGATTACAGGCATGAGCCACAGCTCCCAGTCAACCTTTTTCTTTTTCGCTTTCTCCTCTGTCCTTTCTGCACATCTACTTTTAGCAGCCCTGCATGTACTGCTACTGTGTTGCTTTTCTACAAAGTTCAGAGGTGGAGCTTAGTTCAGGGGCTCATTATTACTAGCAATCTGAGCTCCAAATATGCAAGTTATTTCTGTAAATGAAAAAAAATTATTCATTTCATTCTGTAAATGAAAAAAAAATTATTCAGTGCTCTAATAAGCTCATCACTTGGAAATGAAATTTAAAAATCATCACACATTAAAATAAAATTCAGTATTTTATGTTCTCATTGGAGCAAAAACTTGAGTCTATTTACATCATTTAATAGAAATCTTGAATACTCTCTAAATATCACTTAATAACACTCTCATGCTAAAATTTATGGTCATTTTTATTATATATGCCAATCTAAATATTTTAATAGAGGCTCTTCCAAAATTGCTAAAGTAACTTTTAAGTTTTTAGTTAATTAATTCTAGTAATAACTTCAGTAAGTGGCAGACAGCAAGAAATCTTTTAAAATGAATATACTTTCTAAGAGAATTTCATTTGGCAGAGCTTAAGCAATGAATATGGAATATAATCATTTATGTTATATTATAATCTGAATATATGTTTCTATCCTTTAAGTAAAATACTGGTATAGTCAGAAAAAAAAGTTAAAAATATTTTGTCCCAAAGTGGTTTATAGTTGTCTCATATATATATCAAAAGTTTTTAATTTGTATTTTAAGTTCATAGTATCAATATATTCAGTTCAAAATGTATGAGTTATTTAATATATCTTCAGAGATAAAAATTTTGACTTCAGAAAGTAAACTATAATATCTTACTCTTATATTATTGTTTCATACTATTTATGATACAAATAATATAATTTTGTTTTATACAAATTTCATTTTCTTAAGAATGACAGAGAAAAATCCATGTTAGTGATTCCCAATAAATGATCAGATTACAATAGAAAATTCAGGGGAAAACATTATTGGTAAATAAATATTTTACATAGTGAATTTTTTAATAACAGTGATATCTTTGTTAATAAAGAGGATACATTTAACTAATGTTTTACTTAGCGGCACTTCATTACTCCTGGTAAATAAGATACAGTGTATAAGATGCATTCTAGATAATGCAATTCAACATTTCTAACAGATGACTTAACGGAAGATAGAAATTTTGCCCTATATTTTATTATTTTGCCACCTCTTATCCTGTATATCTCTACATTCTCTGTCATCTATCATCTTACAGCACCAGGCCATATACAGTAGTCCTCATTTATTAGTAGGACATATGTTTCAAGACTCCCAGGGATGCCTAAAACTGCAGATAGCACCAAACCCTATATATATATAGGGTTTGGTGCTATCTTGGTGCTATATACACACACACACACACACACACACACACACACACACAATGTTTTCTCTTATGCATATATACTTATGATAAAGTTTGATTTATAAATTAGGCATAGTAAGAGATGAACAATAACTGATAATAAAATAGAACAATTATAACAATATACTGTGATAAGAGCTATGTGAATGTTTATCCCTGCAAATTTCCATTTGATATTTTTGGACCATGATTTACCGCAGGTAAATGAAACTGAAAACAAAAACATGGATAAGGGGAGGGCTATGATCTCAGTGGTTCTCCATTGCTTACCAAACCAAATACAAACGATTTTAGGCCTTACATCTACTATTGTTTTTCAAGTACTCCACTGCCCATTCAAAATGTATGAACTGCCTAAGAAATCCCAAGTATTTTCCTACCTCTTCATCTTTGTTCTTGCATCTGTGGCACAGGCCACTAATTTCCCACCTATATCTCTTCTCTGCTTGTTCCCTATGGATGGAGTTGTTGGGTAATCACAGTTCTGCTTAGTTAGAAAACAATTCTCAGCCTCCTTGAGTAGAAACATATTAATAATTAAGTTCTCATCAATGAACCATAAGAAGTAATATGCCTGTCTCTCTGTGTTCTCTTCCTCTTGTCATGAGCTGGAAGACAAACATGTCTGTGGCACAACTTCAAACATGCAGACAAGAACAATACCCTAGGGTGGTGGTGGTCTCTGGACCTGTAGCAGCAGCAGCATCTGAGATCTTGTTGGAGACACAAACTCTCAAGTCCCACTGCAAATTTAATGGGCCAGAAACTCAGGAAATGTGGCCCACAAATCCGTGTTTTAACAAGTTTTTCAGGTGACTATAATGCACACTAAAGTTTGGGAAGCATTGTCCTATGTGATAGCGGAGGAACAATTTGAACGAACCTATATTCACAAATGGCCATTTGGATCTGTACCATCCCACTTACTCCTCTCATTTCACAAAGTTTATTTGTGAAATCATATAGTTCTTTAAGTTACTGAATTGTTGAGTCTCTGTCTTACAGAAGTTTAGCATTTGTCCTAATAGTATTTTTCAATATATAATGACTATTTAATATTCCCACTCTGCTTAATATGTCCACCTGTTAAAATGGAAATCTCACCTAGGTCTTTGCAAGTTTGCACTGGAAAACTGTGTAATGCCAAAGAAGACCAGGCCATTTTTGCCTTCCTTTAATCTATTATACACACTGTTGACTGACATTTTTTAAAAATGGCAAATCTAATCTCATCACTCTTCCATTTCAAATTGCTACTAGACTTCCAATGCATTTAAGGTAAAAGCATGGTTGCCTAGGCCTACAACATGTCACCTAATCTGATCCCTATCACCTTCTCCAGTCTTATCTAGTCATTTCACCTTTCTTTCTGTTCTAGTTACACTTTCCATCTGTCTGTTCACCAACTGTGGTAAGCTTCTTCATACCTCAGTTTTTTCTCAGGAAGCTCACTTTCATGTCTTACTTCTACTCATCTTTCCGGTCTCTTCTCAAATGTAATTTCTTCTTCTCTCCCTCCCACCCCTCCCATTTAACCCTACAGGATTCCATAGGAATCAAGTAAAAAACCTTAAAATCTCTTACCTTGCCTGTACATTTCCACACATAACATTAATGTTTTAAAAATTGATGTAGTGCTTTCTATGAATCTTTCTATTGGATGTTATGTCCTCCTTACCCCACCCACTATATTACAAGAAGCTTGATGAGGGGAGGTTCCATGTCTACTTGCGCACTATGTGCCCAGCATCTGGTACTAGGGCTGACACATGGTTAGCGTTCTACAGGAATACATGGAGTAGAGGAACAAAATAGATTATTTGAAGCTCAAATAACATGACAACTTATAACTGAAGACTATTGGATCCTACTTACTTACAAAATTGTTGCTTCCTAAAGTTTGATTTATTAGAGTTATCTCTACCTACTTAATATGCTCAAATTCCTGCTTAACATATTTGTATTAATGATTCCATCAGAAACAATTTTGATCAAGGAATCTTAGATTCTAGATTAGGAATACATCATATCTCATGCACTGTTGTGATTTATTTTTCTAAAAGACAGTTTCAATTCCAACATACCATTGCCAAGTTTTTCAAAGGATATCCCTTTCATAATGTGCAATCTCATCATTCCAGAATTCAAAACTATTTTCATGCCATAATCTAGGCTATTTCACACTTCCCCAGCAAGGTAGCTATTGTTTCATTCAAATTAGACTATTCAATATGTCTCATACATCTCTACCTCAAGGCCTTTGTACACTTTGTTCCTGTCGGTCAGAAATTCTCTCAAAAGTTTGACATTTTTCAGAGACATTTATCTCATGGTGACTAATTCTGCCTGCTGATTACTTTTTCATTCTTCAAGGTCCATTTCCAGTGCATTCCAGTAACGTGGCTAACCAAATGCAAGTTACATGCAGGGTGATTCTTGTCAATCTGGGTTCTTATCAGATTAGTGGCTCCCTGGCCACCAGGTTCCCCTGTGAAAGTGCTTCACAGTTTGTTTCTATCTTGTGACATATAAGGAATACAAATACAGTAAGAATACTCAAAAGAGAACTTTGGGGAGTAAACTCAAAAATTCAAACAGTTCTAAAATATCAAATGCATACATCAATTAATTAATTGGAAAATACAATTCTACTTTAGAACTATAACAAGAAGCTAACATATGTGCTGTAAAAAATAATAAATGTAAACAGCAAAAAACTAAATGAAGGTTTAGTTTGGAGAAATCTTCAGCACTTTGCACAGTCCTGAAACTGTGAATACCTACAATATACATGTAGGACATTCCAGCATGTAACTTAGAGTATTGGCACGAAAATTATCACTGAGGAAAAGGGATGCCATATGCCACAGTGGGTTATATCAAAATACAAAGTTTGAAAAATCATGGGATTTGTGATTTACAATTGGTAAATTTCTATTTTTCTATTTAGTTAAATTAGCAGCCTCAAACTCCCTCCCTTATAAAGACTTACTCCAGACTTTATAACAACACT
This sequence comes from Macaca mulatta, assembly GCF_049350105.2. NCBI lineage: Eukaryota > Metazoa > Chordata > Mammalia > Primates > Cercopithecidae > Macaca > Macaca mulatta. The sequence continues at coordinate 46,741,346 of NC_133411.1, forward strand.
TAGTTAATATAAAAATTATTTGCCCCAGATGAGAATATAAAACAACATTGTTGTACCAGGAGCCTGATTTGTTAGCAGCTCCAATGGCTACATTAAGTTATTCCAAGCATTGTCACACTGGTGTTTTCCTGCAAGAGAATCTCACAGAGGTTCCCAGTCCCAGGATCTCCCTCGCCTGAGAACGTTTGGCTGTACTACCAATTTAACATAAGTATATTAAATTCAGTTCCCTGGAAGCAAAGTACATGCTGTAGCCTAACAAAAAATTTTTGACTAAGATACTATGTGGGAGTTGTACCCAAGGCATTCTTATTTGTAAAGGAAAGAGGAAAGCATTTAAGAATTATGAAGGAAACAAAGTGAAATGCTTCATTGAAAGCACTTGGATCTCAGAGCTAGCTCTTCCCCTTGAGAATAATCCTAATGCACATTAGGGTATCAAAACATTTTTCATTTAAGTACTCAGTCAATATGATTTTTCAAGGTCAAGATCATTATAACTTCAAAGTCCCTCTGCTCTTCTGAAGGCAAATGCTACTGAATGCTACAAAATCAGCAAACCAAATTAGCAACTCAACTAAGCTTCTTGATATAATGAAGATGGACTATAAAACAGGATGCAACTTTTTTTTTCTTTTAAAACTAAATAATAGTATTATTCATAAATGATCATGGACATTACTCCAAACTGTTCCTCTTTGCTCAGCCATTATTCTAGTCATATAACTTAAAAAAATTGAAGACTTAGAATTACATGACAACAATGACAAACTCTCCCATCTGTCTTTCTGAGACAGGAGGCTGCATCATCTCCTGAAGCAGAACACACCCGTGATTAGCCCAAGACTAAGAAATGGCTTCAAATCTGATGAGAGGTACTTTGATAATATACCTCCTGCTCCCAGGGAAATAAATCTCAGAATTCTAGAAGAGAGCAGATTGAATATTTCATTTCTAAAAAGTGATCTGTGTTCAAGCAAAATAAAAAGAAGTAAATGGTGCTTATACTCCCTCTGGACAGAGAGAGTAAATACGGTAAACAAATGACTATATGATGGCATGATCAAGAAAGATTCCCACAGCCTTCCAAAGGAAAGGGCAGAATCTATCTAAATAGTGAAAGGGGCAAAAGTACTTAAGGAGGTGGGATGAAGGATGTGGCAGGTAAGAATCACTTGGTATGTTGAGAGAACAATGATCCTTAAGAATTTAAGGATCCTTAGGAGTTGATTTGGTGCCACTCCTCCTACAACCAAATTTTTCTTGAAGAGCATATTACCAAGATAGTATATATCTTAACCATAATTATTTTATTGTAAATGAGCTGAAATAAACTCTATTGCAAATGGGATTTGAATAGCTTGAAGATAAGAGCAGGTTTTGGTCCCTCACCTTTTGTGTCTGGGTGTACCATTAGCTTATAAAATTTGAAATATTAGGCTGATTTAAAAATATTAAAAATATATCTATGGAATAAATTCATGTGACAGTTCTGTTTATGGGCCTTCATTTACAAGAAATAAACAAGCATTTATGGATTATTAATTAAAACTAAGCAATTAAACAAAAACATTTGCCTGAGCTAAACAGGTTTAGAACATTATATTTTTGGTATGATTCCATAAAATTGTATCATTTTATATAGGTGGATAATGATTACATGTTACTCTTTTGTATAGCTGAGAGAGTACTTACATTAAACTGTACCTTCTTTTCCAAAAGGCCACTAATAGGCATCATATATAGGCCAGGCATGGTTCCTCATGCCTGTAATCCTAGCACTTTGGGAGGCCAAGGTTGGCAGATTACTTGAGGTCAGGAGTTCTAGACCAGCCTGGCCAACATGGTGAAACCCCGCCTTTACTAAAAATACAAAAATTACCCAGAAATTGCTGGAACTCGGGAGGCGCAGGTTGCAGTGAGCCAAGACTGTGCCACTGCACTCCAGCCTGGGCAACAGAGCGAGACTCTGTCACAAAACAAAACAAAACAAAACAAAAAGGCATCATATAAACTCTTACCAAGATTAACAAAACTTGATAAATTTGTCATTTTGGAGAAGTTTAGTGTTTTTATTTCATATACTTGATAAACTGAGACTCAGCACATTCTTTGGACATTATATAACATCATCAATATTTGAATCTAGGTATAGAACTGTCTTGGTGGCTTGGTATCTTGTGCCCTGCCATTAGAAAGCACAGTCCATTTAACAGCTCATTTTGCACCTGCCCTGGATTTATGCAGTCTGATTCATAGTTTCAGGAAGCTATCCAGTCCATAAAGGGATTTGGAATTGATAATCTCCTCACGTATTTAAAGTTATTCTTTGGTAATATTCAAGTTGGTCATATTCATGTTTTAATTTACACAATGAAAGTCTTTCATATATATCAAGTATACCAAGGTGAGTTGCAAATCCCTGAATCTTAAGTCACGATTTTTATTGTGCCAAAATTCTTGCTCATTGTAAAGGAAGAAGTGAACACATAAAGCTGCTATTACTACAGTTATTTGAATGGAGAGAGTGACATAACTAGAAGTAATAGCTTCTCAGGCGTGCCCAAATGTATGAACTAAGATGTAGTAATATAAAAAAACAAGGTGATCAAAAGGAGTTTCATTTCATGAAGGCTAGATGAACTGCAAGTATATCTAGAAAAGAAAGTGATCACTCAAATCAGTTTAAAAAGAAAGGAATGGTCATCATGGAGAATTTGTCTTTATAGGTTAATTCCTTTGGACATTAGTAACTTAAAATATATGGAGGCTTGGCATGAAGGTCAAAGATGGCATGTTAAATCTTCAGGGAACACACATTTACACTAAAAAACACTTCTGTAACATTGTTTCAATCAACATTTCTGAACTTATTTGACCAGGGCATAGTTTTTATATATGCATAATACTGACATGTCTGTGGACAAGGCTTTTGGACTAGATGAGATACAGAAGTGTCTAAAAAGATGCTAAGTAAGGACTGACTCTGTCCTGTCCTCATTGAGCTGCTAATCTGAGAGCTATCAGAATATTACTTATGTAAGAGGGTGTCTTCTATGCAGGTAAACAATTGTAAATGGTGATCTGAGGATCATAATTCCTGGAGGCTTCAGTCTTATCAATTCTAAATAGAGATCAGGGGATAAGGTGAGATTTTTCCTGATGGAACTAGTTAACACATTCCTTTTGAGAGAGAAGTTCCTCTGCTGTGAGTCCCGTTACAACCCCTTTTGGGATAGGGGTGTGAAAAGGCTACTTTCTGACACCTGACATATGGGAAACACTTGAAACAAATTCATTTAAGGATCTTTGAAATAAGCTCACGTGGTTGGGAGACATGGATCTGGACTCTGAATAATATCTGAAAACATGTAAATAGTCTGAGAACGCCGGAGTCTGAGGAAGGCTAGATACACTCTCCTCATTGGTTTGGACGAGAAGGAAGAGGAGTGCTAACAGATTGTCTAGGAGAAGGATGCATGAGTACTTCTCTGTGGACTACATCTGAACCATATAGGAGGGCCAGCATTGCATCTTGGGTCCTGCCCAAGAGTGACTCCTACCAGAATTTTACCTAAATAAAAAGATAATAATTTAGCCAAAACTCAAAGAGGATAAATCATCAAAGAAGATGCATATCACTCATCCACTATGTAAAGCCATGCTATAAGATTAAATTGAAATTTAAACATATACTTTTCACAAAAAGTACAATTTTTAAAAGTAACATAATGTCCTTAAGACCTATCCTGGATTATACTGACTAAAAAATGAGTACAGAATTTTATAACTAAACTTCTTGATAGAACTTGGTTTCTAGACCTAAAAATTTATTCTTTTAAATAAAAAAATTAGGGGTGGTGGTGGGTGCCTGTAATACCAACTACTTGGGAAATTGAGGCAGGAGAATCACTTGAACCCCATAGGCAGAGTTGTAGTAAGCTGAGATCAAACCACTGCACTCCAGCCTGGGTGATAGAGACTCCATTTCAAAACAAAAATTATATTCTTTTAATCAGCTGTTCCCAATTACATTGCTCCAAGTGTCAGTAAATACCAAAGGGTTATACTAGTTTTCTTGTCTTCTATCAAGCACTTATAAGATCAAGAACTTCATGACTTGAATTATTACAAACATCACAACATCTTTGCATATAAATATCTATGATTCCATAAGTGAATACATTGAGTTTCCAAGTTAAAGTTGGCTAATATAGGAAATTTAAAAACATAAACTTTGTGAACTTATTTAATATGCAATAAAATGCTAATCACTGAAATCCTGGAAGTTGAAGATTTGTTTTCTTATTGAGAAAATGCATAGCAATGAGGCAGACCAAAAAAAAAAAAAAAAAAGGTGTGAAAGGGACATTTTTATTAAAAGCAACATAAAATGAAAGAAAAACAACAGTGTAAGAGAAACATCAGATATAACATGATATAGTCTTATCTTAAATCTCCATAAAATTAGCCCAAATTCCTTTAAGTATATAATTCTTAAATTCACCATTGTATACAGTCTCTTGTTCCTTACTATGTTGTTATTTCTAATTCATTGGGAGACTATTTAAAAATGAACCTCAAAGCAATTTTTGTGGTTTATCTTTTCATTACTTCAGTAATAAAATGCCAGCTTGTTCACTGTAATAGCTGGTGGCAGTGTAATTATATTCAAGGGAAATATCTAGGTTTCCGTTCTCCTATTGTGTGATTATAGTGTTGAAAACTTCTAAATAAAGCAGTAACTAAAAACTTCTTTGGCATATTGAAAATAATTCTGAGACTAAGTTGTTGTCACTCACCAAGAGAAATATTCTAGAACCATTTTAATCATTACTTTCAGAAATGTTCTTTGGCAAGGTGCATGACTCTGTCAGGATCAATAAAGCCCCTACATTACACATTGTTCCATTAATTTAAAATATTCTTATTTATCGCTCAGAAAGCTACTGATGTTTGGTCAAGAATATTAGTACGGTCCAAATACCCTATATTTAGCCCTAGCCAAAGAAATTCTTCATGTGAAAAAAAAAAAATCCAACGAACAAATCATTGCCTATATTTACTTTTTCTCTCTCTTTTGAGAAAAGTTTAGAGCAGCAATCATTTTAATTAGCACACTGAGCATAAGAATGCATCATAGCAGTTGTTATATCCAGTTTTAAGACTGGAGAGTGTGGCGACTTATCTAGATATACGGGTAATATATGCTCAGCTAAGCATATGGATTGTAATATAAATTATGATTATAGATGAGGGGGGTACAGAGGGACATGTACAATAGCTGCCTGTCTCCACTTAATCAAGTAACATTTTTCTAACACATACGAGAGAAGGTTTATTTTAACTATTGAAATATGATAAGAAAATGAGCCATGATAACATATTCTATCAGCTTTTTACATTTTGAAATACGTAACTATTTTTTTCTGTAGCTGCAAAGTCACATTTTAAAAAATATTATTCAAAAGACAAATGAGAAACAAAAGATATGATAATTATCTTGAAGCAACCTCAAAATATCAAAGATTGTGTGTTTTTACTTTAAACATTTTATCTCTTTTTTTTTTTTTATAGAGGAGATAGTGTAGTTATCTTGAACACAATTCAATCTACTGGTTCAGATTAGCTGGTTAAAGACATTGGAGATAAATAAAACAAATTACCTTCTCTTGATACTGCCGCCTCGAAGAATCCAGAGACTGGATTAAAGCAGTGGCATGGCCGACAAACATGGCATAGCAGGTGGCCCCGACGATCATGCTCAGCATGGTAATCCAGAGGTCAGACATGCTGACTGGGGCTTGGGCTCCATACCCAATGCACAGCATGTGACTCATAGCTTTGAAGAGTGCGTATGAATACTGCTTTCCCCAAGAATCATTCTGGAACATAACAGAAAAAGAAAATTGACTGAGTCATTAGGATGGCAGAATGAAAAGTGAGAATGATCTGTACACAGAAGCATGATGAAATACTGAATACTGGAATAATCCTTACAATGGAGAATTTACAAATGTGCTTCTCATTAATTGTGAATTAAATGATGATGTTTTTCAAATATTTCCTACTATGATGAAGTAGAAACAGTCTGCTGTTACTTACATGCACTCTTTGTCAGTTTTAAGTTTGCTGTTTTTAAAACTAAAATTCCTTTTGGGACAATGGTATGCCATGTAATAATGCCAAGAATGAATGCTTTAAGGTTTCCAGGAAATGTGGTCAAATAGTATTAATAATATATTTGTAAGCTATGAAATGCAGCAGACAGTATGATACATATAGGCCAAAGTATAGACATTTTTATCAAAACCATGAAGTTCAGATTTTAAAAATCCATACTGACATAGCTGTATAATCCTTAATACTATAGTTTTGCTAAATAAAAATTTAAACAAATATATATTGGAAATACAGATCTGATAGGTAAATGGAAAGACTTCCTTGAAGCCCTCACTCAAAGTGACATACATTGTAATTTGTGTCAGGATTGAAGACAGCTGAATCTTGTTGGTTTTTTATAAAATAATAAAATGAAATAGGCAAAAGAACATCTTGGCTTATGTCCTGGGGAAAAAAAAATAGGAAATGCTGACTTCGGAGATTACTTATTAGTTGTAACTTCTGACGTCATTTCAAAACAATTGCAAGCTCAATTTTTTAAAAATGCTGTTCAATGTATCTTATCTAACTTTTGTTAAAATTTAAATTATTTTTTGGATAAATTTTATTGAACTCCCTAATTCAAGTATTACACAATTTATAAGAGCCAGAGAAAAATGAAAATGAGGGGGGTCTATTTCAAAGTGCAGGAAAAAAAATGTTGTTAAATATAATAAAACATAAAGATTTCTCCTTTAAAACTATTTTATTATTTATAAAACCTAATGTGATAACAGTGATAAATGAGTAATAATATAAACTTACAAATTTTAAAAATTAATATTTTAATGTCATAATTACATGTAATATAATAAATAATACTGTATTAATGTGATATTTTGATCATAAAATTTTTCTGGCTTTTCTGAAATTCATTTCTTAGATTATCAAAATTTATATAATTATCAACTTCATTTTCAGTGATTTCATTGACAATTACATCAGTTGCTCTTGGCTATTGCAAGATTACAAATAATTTTAAGTATTTTTAAATTTAAAAATGATCTTTCTATTAATTCAAATGTTATTAAACCTATTAGGGGTATTTTATAGGCTGTGAGATTAGGGTCAACTTCTGATAATTTATTTAAAAATATATATTTGAGTACATTTGGAGCTGATGATTTTCATAGAACAACTTTTCAATAAATATTTAAGTCATCATGCCAATCAGTTTCATACCAATTTCACATAGAATTCAGTTTTTACATCTGAATTTATTTTTTTAATTAAATTTTTTACTTTTAGGTAATTATAGATTTACATGTAAGTTATAAGAAATAATATAGAGAGATTCTATGTACTCTTCTCCCAGTTTCTCCAGAGGTAACATGCTGCAAACTATAGTATAGTTTCATAGCCAGGAAATTGACATTGGTATAATGTACTCATCTCATTTATAGCTCACTAATTTAAGTGTACTAATTTGTGTGCCTATATGTGTGTGTATATTTATTTCTATGCAATTTTGTCACATGTGTAGGTTCATGTATTTATTACAACAGTAAAGACACAGAACAATTCCATCACAAGGGTCACATATACTGCCTTTTATTGAATTGAGTGTTAAATTTAAATGTATGCAACGATGTTTTAGTGTTTCTTCTGATATTTCCTGTAACTTGTCAAGGCTGTGCAAAAAACTGAAAGTAGTTTCAAGATTTGCATATAATTCAAAATGCCTGTTTATATATTGTATTGCTATATTTTTAGTTACAAAGAAAGTTTAATTTAAAAAATTATCTTCCTTGTTAATAATTGGTTTAATTTAAAACTTCATATAAAAATAGTGTTATTTTCCATCAAATGCGAGCCTTCAATTTAATTTGTATTTCTAAGTTTATGGACATCTGCTGTGCAATTTTGCAGCAGCTTTCAAAACTGGACATTGTAAACGCTGAAGAATTCTAATGACTTTCTAAAGTGCTTACTGCTGTGCCCATGTGTAACATTTATTTTGTAATAATTTATTTACAAGGTTTACTGCCTGAGTGCCATGGGTATTGTCTTGGAATTTAGGTGGGAGATTTAAAATTAAAATAGATACTACAGGGATAGTCCCTTGGGACTGATGAGCAAGCTGTCTACTTACCATGGGTGTTCTCCCTGCCTGCATGGGTAGCCACTTTCATCTCCCACGACTGCCTTTGTTGCTGCTGCTTCTCCTGCTGCTACAGATAGTCACTCCTAATCTGGGCCTAGTCCTGGTTCGGCCACATCAGCGACACATAGCATCCAGACTGCTGAGTCATGCATATGCTGCCTTGCTGCTAGGCCAATTGCATGTCTCCTGTGCCTACAGGCTTGAATCTATGTGTGTGCTGCTGCCATCCTGCAGTTCTGCTGCTCATGTTCACACCCTATTGTCCCAGTGGACTTCACTTACAAAACATCAGTTCAAAGATAAAATTATTAAGAGTTTCAAGACGGCAGGAGCAGAACATTAAACCAAGCACAGGGTTCTTTTGACAGTGAGGGACCCTGTGCAACTTCAAGGTCACATATCAATGAAGCCAAACCTTCATTTGTCAAATTAACTCTTAACTTATCATAAACTTTTCAAACTATTTTGTTTTGAATACATATGGATAGTTTTGTTTGTTGTTAATGGGACTTTCCAACATCAAACTTGTAGATTTAAAAAATAGAACAGAAGATTTAAAAGCCTAGTCTTATAAACCTTGGAACTGCACATAGCTGCTAAAAAATAAATAAAATAACTAACCCCATTTAGCTGAAAGGATTAAGGTTCTTAAAGTGAAATTCGCTGTTAATTAATTATAATAAAAGTCCTGCTCATATTAAACTATAGTCTCTATAAATGTATTTGCATGCAAATAAAAAATAAAATTTAATTTTAACACAAGAAAATTACTCATATGTCATAATATTTTAATATGTACAAAGTATAATAAACTCATGCAAAAACTCTTATTTTGGAGATTGAGCAAACTTATACTTTTTTATAAGTGAAAATGTATAATACTCAGAAATACATCTAAGATTTCCAAAATTCTAGATGGTCCATGAACAAGAAATGGTATATTTACATTTACTAAAATGTAAAATCTAATTTAAGATTTCCTTTCTCCACTTAAGGGCACAGAAGAGGTATACTGTTAAAGCATCTTGATGTATTTAGATAAAATGGAAATAATAAAAAGTTCAATGGGGTGTCAAGTGGAGACTACACTTTAATTATATTGGTATTGTTTATTTCTCTGTGTATGAATGGAGGCAGGGTATGGAGCTGGAAAAGAAAGTTTAATTCAGTTTTTCAAAATAATGCAGGTATGTCTATTTTCATTTATCTCACTAGAGACACAAAACACACACCTGCATATACATGCTCTTAAGTGACTTGAAATATATATTAAAAATGCTTGCTTTTTTTTTTTTTTTTTTTTTGAGATGGAGTTTCGCTCTTGTTGCCCAGGCTGGAGTGCAATGACGCTATCTCAGCTCACTGCAACCTCCGCCTCCCGGGTTCAAGTGATTCTTTTGCCTCAGCCTCCCGAGTAGCTGAGATTAGTGCCACCATGCCCAGGTAATTTTTTTATTTCTAGTAGAGACGGCATTTCACCATGTTGTTCATACTGGTCTTGAACTCCTCGAACTCAAATTCCATCACCTCAGACAATCCACCTGCCTTGGCCTCCTAAAGTGCTGGGATTACAGGCTTGAGCCACTGTGCCCAGCCTAAAAATGCTTTCTTATTTTTCAAAATCATGAGCAACTTTTCTATTTCCCATTTTTCCCATGTTTCCATTCCTCTCTCTCCACCTATATTTCCCGAAAATCAGGTATGGATTCTGTACCTTTCTCCATGCTCATATGATCACACACACACATGCACATACACACATCCACGATTCTGGCTTCTTTTTCCCACAAAAATGAATCTTATTATATATGCTCTTATTGTTGTTATCACATATAAAATGCCTCCAAATAATCTGTTGTTCATATAACTATGCAATAGTTTGTTGATCATACCATAGTTAATTCAATTTACCCATTGTTCTCCAGCTTTTGCCACTACAAACTATTCTTTAATAAAAAAACTTTATCCATGTATCTTTTCTTTCCATCAATAAGACTCCCAAGAGTGTGATTATTGGTTCAAAGAGTAAGATCTTCAGTTTGATTTTAAAATATATTGCCAGATTGATTCAAAAGACAGTACCTTTTCCAAAACAATGTGTAAAAATATACTGTATCACCTTATACAGTGAGAAATAATAACCCATTGTTACTTTTATTAGCATTTCCCTAGCAAAGGAATTTGAGAAGGCATTCATGTATTTATTTACCAAATGGACTTGCTCATCTCTAATGAATTTTTTTCCTTATTAATTTGCAATGCCTCCTTGAAGACTGGATATCACCCTTTTAACTGATATGTGCTATAAATATTTATTCCTAATTTATCATTTGCCCATTGACCTTCCAATCATATAATTTTTCATATAAATATTTCAATTAGTTTATGTAGGAAAATTAAATCTGTAATTTCCTTGGCAGCTGCTGGATTTCTCATGATGATTCAAGAGGTATCTCTAAATAAGATTATTCCTATGTCCTGAATGCTTTTTCAGATTATTTTATTTTTTATATTTACTTATACTTACATGTGTTACCTAGAGAAAGGTTTCTTTTTGTATATAGAAAAGTTCACATTTCCTTTATTCTAAATAAATGGATTGTCTTTTTTGCCAGTATATAACTTTTAATAAATCACCAGGTCTCCATATATAGAAAAATATCTCTTTTATTATATATTGTCTCTATAAAAATGGTATTTGTTTCTGGGCTCAATATTTTGTTTCACTGCTCTGCGTAGTCACTTTTATACTGAGTTTTAATTAAATAAAGTTTAATTAAACAAGGTCCTTGTTTAAAAAACAAGGACCCATCTCAATTCCAACAGGGGTTTAAACTGAACTACTATGTGAGGGAATTTGAGTAAGAAAATGGGTCATGCAGGTAAAAATCCAAAACATGATGTTTGATGTGGAATAGGAGTATTTGGAGGCTGAGAAAAGTTACCAAACCCCATAGTATGTGTGTATACATATATAAAATTTTAGCCAGTCTAAATTGTAGAGAAGAAATAGGAGAGAATAGGGAACATACCAGGAAACACAGTGATGACCAGAGTCTGAGTCCTTAAAACACTTTCTATATAAAACGGGAAGCCAGTGAAAAATTTTGAGCAGAGAATGCTATGATCTAAACTCTATTTTAGGAAGATTGATCAGGCAGAGTTGTAGAGTGCTGATTCTTAACTAAAGATGACTTTACCACTTAGGAGACATAAGGCAACATACAACATCTGCAGACATTTTAGTTTTCACAACTGGCAGATATCTAAAAGGGAGAGTCCAGTGATGCTGTTAAAATTCTGCAGTTCAGAGGAGACTCCCTCTCCTGCCTCACAACAAAACATTGGATGGTCCAAAATATCAGCTGTGGTGAGGCTGAAAAATCCTTAGGTAGAGGAAGGATGTAATAAGGACCAAATACAGGTCAGTATAAATGTTATTACAAGTTTAAGAGAAGTGAAATGAGAACTTAAATAATATAAAAGTATAAAGCAACAACAACAACAATTTTGAGAAGATAATATCTACAGAATGTAGAATATTAGGGATTCATGGAAAATTCAGAAAGATTAATGAAATATAGGCTTTCTCTCTCTCTCTCTCTCTCCCCCCCTTCCTCTTTCTTTCTTTCTTTCTTTCTTTCTTTCTTTCTTTCTTTCTTTCTTTCTTTCTTTCTTTCTTTCTTTCTTCTTTCTTTCTTTTTCTTTTTTGCTTTTCTTTCTTTCTTTTCTTTTCTCTCTCCTTCCTTCCTTCCTTCCTTCTTTCGTCTCCTTCCTTCCTTCCTTTCCCTTCCTTCCTCTCCTTCTTTTCCCTTCCTCTCCTCTCCTTCCTTCCTTCCTTCCTTCCTTCCTTCCTTCCTTCCTTCCTTCCTTCCTTCCTTCCTTCTTCTCCTTCTCTCTCTTTCTTTCTCTTTGCTTGCTTGCTTTCTTCTTTCTTTCTTTTTCTTTCTTTCTCTTTCTTTCTTTCTTTCTTTCTTTCTTTCTTTCTTTCTTTCTTTCTTTCTTTCTTTCTTTCTTTCTTTCTCTCTCTCTCTCTCTCTCTTTCTCTCTCTCTCTCTTTCTTTCATCTCACTCTTTTATGCAAGCTGGAGTGTAGTGGCATAACCATAGCTCACCGTAACCTCAAATCCCTGGGCTACAGCAATCCCATATCAGCCTTCTGACTAGCTGGGAATATAAGCATAAGCCACTGCACCTGGTCCTTAGGCTATTCTTCATGAGAGCAAATGATCAGGCATAAGGATCTTCTCTTTTACTCTACAAGGCCAATATTTCTTTCTTTAGACACTGAATTTTGTCTACACACATTGCTTGTGTTTGCAAGCGCCAAGTGAACCATAACAAAGGAAAGTGAGCATTTAAGTAGCAGATTCTGAGGCTGGTGTTAAAAGAATTCCAAGTAGAGGAATGATATCCTAACCCCTCCCCCACCACACCTACATAGCATTAAAATCCCAGGAACAAAGGGCTTGTATTAGTCCATTCTCATGCTGCTAATAAAGATATACCTGAGACTGCATAATTTATAAAGGAAAGTGGTTTAATTGACTCAGTTCAGCATGGCTGGGGATGCTTCAGGAAACAACCATGGCAGAAGGGGAAGCAAACACATCCCTCTTCACAGGGAGGCAGGAAAGAGAAATGCCGAGCAAAAGGGAAAAAGGTCCCTTGTGAAACCATCAGATCTAGTGAGAACTCACTCACTATCATGAGAACAGCAACATGGGAATAACTCACTAACCATGATTCAACCCACAGGCTTCCTCCCACGACATGTGGGGATTATGAGAACTACAATTCAAGATGAGATTTGGGTGGAGACACAGCCAAACCATATCAAGGCTCAAGGAGAAAAAATAGATTGACTGTGATAAAACACACACAAAATGTTATCCTTATAAGCAGTATGATGATAAATCAGGTACATAGTTCTAAACTGTTCAAAGCACCAATTATTATGTTAAACTAGTTTAATCATGAGTACTATTCTTACCATCATTTGACAAATAATGACACTGAAGCAGAGAACCTAACTGACTTGCCCAGTATTAAAATTTGTAAGTGGAAGATTCAGTGTTTTCAATCCATGCAGTCTCCTTCTAGGGACCACAGTATTACTACATTATATTGCTCTCATTTTTATAAGTCTACAAAAATCATAGGTTCCCACCTCCCCCCACCCCCACTTTGGGCATCCCGTTTGCCTTATTTTAATCTACTACTATTGAATAATGGCTTGAATGGGAGATTTAGGCTATCATCTGAGAAAGTTTTGTGAAAATCTAGGAATGTTTGTAATCCCATTCTGCTTTTTTTCTTGTGTTACATGGCTATTCCTTTTTCATCTTGCAAAGATGACTCTATTATCTTTTAGTCTACATCAATAATATGGTATTATACACGAATGGGAGACTGTATACTCAAAGTGCCTTACCATACAGTCCAAATATACCCAATTTCATATAATCTGAATCCTATAGACCATAAGCAAATAAGATATAAGTGAACTGTTTCAATTGAGATTTATCTTGTTTTCATTTTAGGTAACAATGTACCAACAAATTGTTCCTTTTAGATTATATTTTTGTTATTCAAAGTGTTCATTTAGTTAATCATTTCACTGAGGCATCACTGAAAATAATTATTTTTTTTGACGAAAAGACATTGAGTCAAATAATGGGAACATAGTATCTACCTTTGCTTATTCCACGTGAGAACTTTCTCTTAGTAATAATGCATTTTGAGCTTTCTCTAGGCTTGAATGAAAATACTTTCTAGTCATCCTGTCCATATTATTACTAAATTTGGGAAGTCAGGGTGAAAGGCTATTTACAAAAAAAAAAAAAAAAAAGAAAAGAAAAAAGAAAGAAAAAGGAATGTTTATTCTCTCTCCAGTGTCCTAGGCCTCCTGACATAATATATTCAATTCAAATTAGCCACTCAGTAGCCTGCTATGGGAACAAAAGCTCTCCAGTCCATTAGCTTTCACATGAGCTGAAATTTATTTAATTTAGCGGGCCAAAACTTTCCATTATTGAATATCAGAATTAATTTTTCTTTATTATTTGCAAGCAAATACAAGTATAAATGTGTTAAGTAGGTAAAATCTTAGGAAAATCTGAAATATGGCACTCAGAGACTCTGAAGTGCACAAACCAACTGCTAAAATATTGAAGAATCAATTGGATAATAAAGAGGTGAAATTAGAAAGCTGCCAGTAGAGTATAAATTCTGCAGAGCTAGGCTACAAAATGTTGATCAGTGTGTCTGTATTTTTCCTGCAGTCATTGCATAAAGATATCATTTTCATCAATTTTGGAAATGCCAATCAAATAGAAAGTCGCATTTAAAAGTTCTTAAGGAAAATAATATAGTGTATCATAATTCATTTGCAGTCATAAGAAGTATAACAGGTCATCAGTTTCAAAAAGAGTGTGTTTACTTGAATACCCATAATTTTATTATCTGTATACAGTTGGTCTTTGAACAATGGAGTTGTTAAGGATGCCAACCCTGGGCATGGAATGACTTTTGACTTAATTAATCAATTAATTAAGTATTTAGAGATAGGGTCTTCCTCTCTTCCCTAGGCTGGAGTACATTGTCACTGCAGCTGGAACTTCTAGGCTCAAGTGACCCTCCTGCTTCAACCTCCCGAGTAGCTAGGACCATACACGTGCACCACCATGACCAGCTTATGTTTAAAATTTTTATAGAGATAAGGTCTTGCTATGCTGCTGAAGCTGGTTTCAAACTCCTGGCTTGAAGCAATCTTCGTGGCTCTGCCTCCCAAAGTGCTGGAATTATAGGCGTGGGCCACCTTGCCCAGCTTATTTTTCTTATATTTAGTGCTATGATCTGCATAAAAACACGTGTACCTCTGATAACAACCCTTTGCCTTATAAGAGGGTTCAGTTAACAATAAAATATAGAATTATTGCATAACTAAATTGTTGTTGCCATGAAGAGTGAGATCTGATTATTTTGAGAGCTCATTCTCAACTTGTTCCGCGGTCAACTAATCTCTCAAGTTCTAAGTGTACTATTTTTTGCTTCAAGAATGATGATAAAATACAATATTTGCATTAAGTAGACTTATAAATTAAAATTTAGTGATGCTTGATATCACAGATTTTTTCTCATATTTTCTTTGGCATTGGTACATTATTTTAAAATAAAAATTAAACAAATCAATGCTTTATTTTAAATTTGACTTGTTCATTCATCCAATTTTTTATACTAATAGTTCATTAGTACTATTTATAAAACAGGCCTCAAATTTGACATTACTTAAATATTTTAAGTGTGATGTTTCAATTACAATTAGCTTTTCAAGCAAATCAAGTATTTCCATGGGGTACCTCTTTGTTAATATAAATAAATATAAGCAAATATATTTTACATATGTTTATATATCAGTATTAATAAATATATTTTATGTGTATGCATGCATATATGCATTAATATAAAGTCACCATAGAAGAAATCAGCATACACTGAGGACTTATTTATTGCAAGGTACATCATTTCATTGCTCTTAACATTCTTGAAATCTAACTAGATATTGTTATTATGGATCGGAAATGCAAATGTTGGAAAAATTAAATAATTTGCTTTAGTTGACACACTTGTTGGTGCCACATCTGGAATTCAATAACAGATTTGTCTGAACCACACTATAAACTCTCTTCATTCGAAAGACTATGGCCATTTATGTCATAACCATTTATATAGTAAAATTCATGATAATTATAACATAGGATATTCAGGCATTTTAAGAACATAACCATAACAGAGAAATTCTTAAACTATGTTTCTTCTCAACCACCAAAAGATAGTCTCTATTATGTCTTAAGGACATTTAGAGAAAAATTATCTAAGGTTTTTCATTAGAAAAAAACACTGAGGTAAAATTTCCTGGAGAGTGTAAGGTCAGTGAAGATAGTTTGACCTTAAAATTGTACTTCAGCTTTATATTTTCCTATTAGTCAAAAACTTTTAATGAATTCTTCTTTCCACCTAATCCCAAAGCCTGGGGTTGCTTGATGCAATCTGTACAGTTATCTGATAGGAACAATCCTCTGGAAGAAAATCCTTGCCCGAGGCTCGGCGCTCCAGAGTACGAAAGGTGCAGATGGCACAGGGTGACAGGTTCAGTCTGAAACACTAATCGATACTGTGTGCTTTCACTCAACACCTGGACAAAGTAAAATAAGTACAATCATGCACCACATAATGATGTTCAGTTAATGATGGACTGCACATTCAGCAGTGGTCCTATAAGAAGATGATAACAGAGTAGAAAAATTCCTATCTCCTAGTGACCCTGTAGCTATCATAATGTCATAGCATAATGCGTCACTCATCTGCTTGTGGCAATGTGGTGTAAACAAACCTACTCCACTACCAGTCATATAAAAGTATAGCATATACAATTATGTATGGTATATAATACTTGAAAATGATAATAAACAACTATTACTAGTTTACATATTTAATATAGTACTTTTTATTTTTATTGTATTCTTTCCTTCAACTTATACAAAAATAAATCACTTACAAAACAACCTCAGGCATGTTCTTCAGGAGGTATACCAGAAGAGGCTTTTTATTTTTATTTTTTTTTAGACAGAGTCTCACTCTTGTTGCATAGGCTGGAGTGCAGTGGCGTGATCTTGGTTCACTGCAACCTCCATCTCCCTAGCTCAAGTGATTCTCCTGCCTCAGTCTCCCAAGTAGGTGGGATTACAGGCACCCACCAGCATGCCTGGCTAATTTTTTGTATTTTTAGTAGAGATGGTGTTTCACCATGTTGGCCAGGCTGGTCTTGAACTCCTGACCTCAGATGATCCACCCACCTCAGCCTCCTAAAGTGCTAAGATTACAAGCGTAAGCCACCATGCCCAGCCCAGAAGAGCCATTTTTTATCATAGGAGTTGGCAACATTTTGCATGCTACTGCTCCTGAAGACATTCCAGTGGGACAAGGTGTAGTGGTAGGAGACAGTGATACTGATGATCCTGACTCTGTGTAAGCCTAGGCTTACGTGTGTGCTTGTGTCTTAGTTTTTAACCAAAAATTTTAAAAGTAAAGAAAAAATCAAATAGAACAAAATCATATAGAATATAAGTATAAAGAAAGAAAATATTTTTATACAGTTGGACAATGTGCTTGTGTCTTAAGCTAAGTGTTACTACAAAATAAGTCAAAAACTTACAAAAACAAAAACATTATAAAGTAAAAAATGTTAGGATAAACTAAGGTTAATTTATTATTAAAGAAAATCTTAAAAATAAATTTAGTGTAGCCTAAGTATACAGTGTTTATAAAGTCTACAGTAGTGTACAGTAATGTCCTAGGCCTTCACATTGACTTACTACTCCCTGGCTCACCCAGAGCAGTTTTCAGTCATGCAAGCTCTGTTCATGATGTACCATGTTTTATCTTTCACACAGTTATACCACATTTTATTTTTTATACTGTATTTTTACTATACCTTTTCTATGTTTAGATACACCAATACTTATTGTGTTACCAACGCCTACAGTATTTAGTACAGTCAACACACTGTAGAGGTTTGCTGCCTAGGAGAAATAGGCTATACCATATAGCCTAGGTGTGTAGTAGGCTATATCGTCTAGGTTTGTGTAAGTACCATCTATGATGTTTTCACAGTGATAGTACTGCCTAAGGATATACTTCTCAGAGTGTTTCTTCATCTTTCTAATGACAGTAATGACATTACATTTGCTAAGTACTATTATTTAATGTGCATGTTTAAATTAATTTTATGAACTTTCACCAAGCAGCTTTACAATGATGATACTCAAATTAGTAGATCATCTGTTTTATGGTATTCTTGAATTGTTTAATGCTACTATTTTGAGGTTTGAGCACACTGGAGTGTTAAAAACTACTAAAAAAGTGAAATTAAAGTGAAAACAAAAAACAATGTATATATTTTTGTGCTGGGCTCAAGTTTCTGCTCTTGATAAACAAAGTAGCTGCCTAATGCATTAAAGAAGCAGAAGAGTTAAGAATGTCTTTCATCATATGTGTAGTCTTTGGGTGTTTTATTGTCAGTTATCAGATCATAAAATGTATTAAATATGCATTTTTGGTTTATGGAATTCTCTTACCATACATGAGAGTAAGGCATTAGATTTTATTTGCAGATAATTTGCATATATTTCAATTTATATGATAGATGGTACAATGTGGTAAGAATTTGGGCTTTTTATGAATATTAAACAAGGGACTATATAAAAGGCTGCTATATTAACAAGCTCTACATAAAAGAGCTAATCAGTAATAAGCTCTCTGTTTTCCAACTGAAATAATTTTGTAAATGAGGTGATACATTTCTTACCGGTGTTGTGTTTTAATGTAAAAATATGTTCATAGCACGTTTTGCTATGAGTAACAATTCTAACCTCTTTGCAAATACATAAATCATGAAAAATTTACTAAAGTCTAATGCTTAGAGATGGGCATAACTAAAGTATAGACAAACTTAAACTATAGAGAAAGGAAATGTTTATGCTTATAGGAAGCTTACATAGTAATTGCTTATTCATATTGAGGTTAAAAAGAGCTTTCTCATTATCTCAAAAATCATGCTCTCAACTTACAGATTCTAAAATTCCATCTTAGTAATAGTAGAATTTACCCTTAACACTTAACATATCCATTCAATTTTGATGACATGGTGCAAACCTCTCTGTTTTTTTTTTTTTTTTTTTTTTTCCTACCTGGATTTACTACTGGGTTGGGATTCCCACTACCAGACATAAGAAAGGATGGTAAAATAAAATAAAATAAAATAAAATAAAATAAAATAAAATAAAACAGTGGCACACTAAATATTTTTTATGGTAGACTGACTTTTATCCATGAATTCATAGAAAGTTAGAATTGTAAGGGATCTGTACAACAATTTATCCTTTTTATAAGCACACTGAATTTCAGAATCTCCATGATTATAAGATCAAAATACATAAATAAACAAATAATTAAATATATTCAGATTACCCAACTTTATTCAAATCTAGTATGTAACGAACAATACATCTTAAGGTCATGGAAAACATTAAGCTACTTGCCCAAGGTCTGATCTGGTTTGTCTAAGAATTAAAAAAAAACAAAACAAAAACAAAACAAATAAAAAATACAAACTCATGTCTGATGTGCTTGCAAGTATTATTTTCATTATATTTGCATAATCATAATACCATAGCACAACTAACAATAGCAGAAACATGAGTATAGTTTACATAGATCTCGTAAAAGAAACTTATTAGACGTAGTGATTATCACAAAAGCCTTGTGGCAGCAAGAACAGTCTTTATTATCTTCGTTTTACTGATGTGGATAAAGTTCAGAGTTTCATTAAGTAGCCTATTGGGTCATGATAGGTAGCAGTATCTCTCTACTGGATCTCTAGGCTGCTGACTGCAGATATAGTGCTTGCAAATCTAATTATTATTGTAATATATTTGGTAAAATGATGAAGATACTATGATCTGTATTGCCCAATATTTCCATAGAGTTATCTATTTCAGGCAAAAGTACTCTTATGAGATCTGTAGCTAATCAAATTATATAGAGAATCATTCTCCCATGCCAAAGTTATTTTAATGACACATTTAGAACATGAATGACATCAGTTAAAACTACTGCCTTACTGTATCAAAAAAGTATTTTTTTCTTTTTCTTGAGACGGAGTCTCGCTCTGTCGCCCAGGCTGGAGTGCAGTGGCCGGATCTCGGCTCAGTGCAAGCTCCGCCTCCCGGGTTTACACCATTCTCCTGCCTCAGCCTCCTGAGTAGCTGGGACTACAGGCGCCCGCCACCTTGCCCAGGTAGTTTTTTTGTATTTTTTAGTAGAGACAGGGTTTCACGGTGTTAGCCAGGATGGTCTCGATCTCCTGACCTCGTGATCCGCCCGCCACGGCCTCCCAAAGTGCTGGGATTACAGGCTTGAGCCACCGCGCCCGGCCTAAAAAAGTATTTTTAAAAGTCATATTCTTATTTACAGCTAAGTTATAATTACATAACTCAGCAACAATGTATGTTTCTCAACTCTAAAGGCATGACATTAAACTGCAAACAAATAAATAAAGCTTCAATTATGAGTAATGCTAGACCTTTGTTTATTGACTATGAAATATAACAAGATAAGCCTAGGAAATCCCCTGCTGTGTAAGGCTGTGTAAAAAGGCAGAAAGTATTAAGCACTTAAAGCTATTTTTAGAAGCCTAACTCCCAACTTAAACTCTTATCTTATGTTGTGTATTCAGTGTGTTCTTAGTATGAAAGACTTCTGTGTCAGTTACCCATCTGAGAGAACATTTAGCATTGACATCTAAATCCACATAAGCTGTATAGAAGTGTAAGTTTTATAATGTGTAGACTCCTTGATCTCACAGAGAACTTCACAGAGAATTCAACTACCAAACAGTATTTAAGAGAGGCAAAACACAACTTCTTAGATCAACATAATCAAGTTAAATACCCTTTTACTAGCACTCATAATGGTTAAATCCCTAGAGAATCACTTGTCTCTGATAAATCAATTCTCTACTTACATTACATTTGAGTCTCTCTGTGTGTGTACATTGGGGTGAGGGCATGAGGAAGGGTTGGGGAGAGAGACAGAGAGACACAGAGATACAGATTTCTTTTCAAGGCCCAGATTATTCTCTCTCGGGCATATCTCTCAATTCACATGTAAACTGATTTGGAAATCTGTTAGCAAACAAGCACAGAGAAAAGAGTATTTGAAACAATCTGTTTTATTTTCCCTCTCTCTCTCTTCTAGCTTCTGTTTTTTTTTTTTTTTTTTTTTTTTTTTTTTTTTTTTTTTTTTTTTTTTTTTTTTTCTATTCTATCCAGTTACAAGACTAAAACAATGGTGATTCAGGCATAATTCCTATTTCTGATGAGCTCCTTTCAATTATCTCAAATCAGGAAAAAATGCGTATATTCAACCATAGTATTACTACCCAACAAAAATAAAGTGAAACAGGGCCCCTTTAAAATTGAGTGCATTCCATTTGAAATCATGTTCATGAGGATATTCTAGCTATTTTTTATGGCATAGAGAAGAAAAAGAAGGTTATATTACCTTTAGGAAATAAGTCATTTTTACTGCATTTCTGAATGATAAAAATATAAAGAAAAAGTCAAATGCAATATTATAATCCATTTATGAGGTTTCTGTTTTCAGGAATGGAGAAGAAATGGGCAAAATAATTAAATAGACCCAGAAATGGAGCATCCCTGACTCCTGCAGTAGAACTTATTTGCTTCAAATCCTAATATTATTTAATGCCAACACCACACAATTCTGACTACTTTGGGTATGAAGCGTAATTACTGGTGATTTTTGAAGGGAGCACACTACTTAGTGCAATTCCCGTAGAAGAGTGACTTATAACTTAAGCAGAATGCCAAGTTTGCCACAAGTTGGCAGACTAACTTTAAGGAATATATCCAGACAGATAATAAAGGTGTCTGGCCTTAACCTCCTCCAATGTGGAGGGAAACAGAAGTATGGCTTACTGACAAAGCAAGAGAATAGCTTAATAATTATCAGCATACATTTCTTAGTCAACAGGGACTGTTCAGGAAAAGAAGTAAACATTCAAAGTTTAATGACTTCTCTTGTGCATAGCTTCTGTGACTCATGCCAGATTTTCCTGAGCTAGTTCTAAAATAATTTATATGCTTCAGTGAGTCAATAGCGTTTTATCTTCACTTTTCTTTGGGCACTAGCAATAAAGGTTAACAAAGTCATCTGCGTGTATTGAGGTGTGGGTATCTATGTATGTCTACCCCAGGCTGGCCTAGAAGAAGTGTAGCATTGTGGACTCCTTTATGTACAACCAAACGTGGTAGCACTGTACCTCCAGGTTCTATGGATAGTGGAGCTGGAAACAGTGTAAGCCTCAGGGAGACAACTGCGATCACATTGCAGATGAGGTTTGAGAGGATAGTACCTAATTCTCTGATCAGAGAAAAAAAAAGACAAAGAATAGCCTACTCAGAAATCTCTCCCATATCTTCTTCTGAGAGGCTTGAAATTATCTCTATTAAGCTTCTCTCTATTTACATAAGAAAGTAAAATCAATGGCAGTGTCTCTGGAAGGCTGTTATTTGAATGTGTGTATGTTGCATTTAAGTCAGTATTCAAATAGCCTCCTTCCATGGCCTGGAGGTTCTATAGTTTGCCCCAGTACGGTTCAGGTTGATCCCCAAGAGGCTGGAACTGGGTGAGCAAAGATTGGCAAAGGATGAAGAGAGCATGAGGATCATCTCACAAGAAATTATTTTTTGGATGACAAGAACTGAATAGCATAAAAGTTAATAAAAATGGCAGAGGTAGGACCCTCCAATTAAAAGAACAAGTTAGAGTGAACGTGTATCAAATACATAAGATGGCATGCAGAAAGATTGCTATCAGTTTGGAACATTCTTGGCTTGCCTTTGCTACCTATTGAAAATGCAGTGTCTGGTTAAAATGGGGAATGATTCAAAGGGTTCTTTTTATTCTGTAATTGATTATGGTGAAGTGACATGCTAGATTAGTGGTAAGTCACCTTAGAAAGTTGCCTAAGGACAAAAAATAAGATACATACAACTCCATTTGGGGAATAGAAAGTTTTACAGAAACTTAGAGTCAGAAATAGCTAACACAGAAGAGGTTAAATCCCAGAACATTTATTATTCATAATGAATGTGAGATCCAAGCAAAGAAATAGAGTATCAAAATAAGTCAGGAATAAAAAAATATTTTAATTTCAGATTTTTTTATGATTTATCTGACCTTAACACTGTTAAGATACAGTATCATTTTGCCAGAAGAGGTAAATGTATTGACAGTCTTTGTAAACCAGTTTTTGCCTTGAAAGAATAAATAATAGCAATACTATTATTATTAGTTAGCCCCACACATTGATAATGACCTAGCTGACTGATGATTCCAATTATACATGCCAATTTGAGGATATTCAGATTTGTTTTTGGTTATGTACTTTTCCATAGTTTGTTAGCTACATCACACAGGAGCAAATTGCATAAGTAAGATGGGTGGGCTGTCAACAAAATTTAGGTCAAAAAGTTTCAGAGGTAGAAATGAAAAAGGAGAATAATATTCAGTATTTTAAATGGCAATAGAATCACAAGGATATGAAGGGGCAGGAAAACTCGGTTAAAATAGTGATCTTGATAACATTAGCCATATAGGAAAATTTTTATTTTAGAATGCACTATGACATTTCCAAAGACAAATGCAATAAGGTATGAAGGTGTTTTGAAAGACAATAATCTACTGCTTGACTGAAATATTGAAAAAAACAGATTCATAATAAATTATCTTTTTTAGGAAACTAGATGATCAACATCTCTATGAACATACAATACAAAAATTAAAGCCAATATTAAAGCAGGATTCACATATTTTGAAGCTCAACAAATTGTTGCCAAAGTTTAAGAAAAAACAGTAAATATCTGAACTTTGCCTCATACCTTAGGTATTAATAAATTAGACCATGGGAAAAAGAAAAACAGTTTCAGAAAGCAAATCTTTATGGCCAATTCATCAATATTAGCCTATCATAACATAAATCTGAAGACATCAAAGGGACTCTGAGCTAACACTCAATAGACCAAGCAGGAGAAAAATCTTATATATATAGTCTTACTATTGAGTTAACTATCACAGGTCTCACTCCAATACCATCTTAGTTATTTGTTAATCTTGTCTCCCTCCTCCATGCCTCCCACTCCCATAAAACAATCAAGAGACTAAAACCAAACCTGGGTTACTCTCAATTATTTGGGTGAATGGAGTTGAATATGATTCATCTAAAAAAGAGGCCTCTCTCTTGACTTCTCATCTTATCTATCTGGAGGCATTGGTCTTTATTCAGCTTTACCCAGACATCCCAAATCTGTGTGTCCAAACTGAATTCATTTAACTCGAGTATGCTGCTGATAAAACATGTTTTCCCTGAATCTCCAGATGAGTTTACTATCACTTGTTTGACTCCATGCTGTACTCTTTTCTCCATTGGGTGGGTCCAGAGCTTCTAGACAGAAGAGCAACTAAACAGTATCTGCTTTTACTTTACCATTCAAATACCAAACAGTTATCAGGCTAGCAGCCTGGAGAGTGCATGCTTATCACAAACAACCAATCAATCACACACAAATGACAATTAAAATGAATCTTTCTTTTGTCCCATCTCTTTACAATACACAGGTTCCCATTCCTACCTAGTGCTTATCTCAGGACAGTCTTATGGTATCACTTGATTTGAGACTATCTTAGACCCTAGGTTACTTCTATTATTATATATTTGCCATATGTAACATGACTTGGCATACTTAATAACTATGCTTGTCTTTTGTGCATTTCTTCTTTGTGACCCTTAATAATTCTGAGGTCAGTTGTTTACTTTCCAAGATTTTGTTAAAACCAAATTACACTTCTGTACACTATGTCACAATTAGATATTATCCTGTTATATCTTGTAAGCAGTGGTTAATGTTAAAATTAACCATCTGTTCTTTCACCAACCTGGGACTTTGATTCTGCCTGTTTTATTTCTAGGGCTACATAAGGCTTTTTCTAATCATGATTTTACTTTGCTCTGAAATTGAAAAATATAGCAGTTCGTTTTAATGAAAAAAATTTTTTTCTTCTATTTTTCTTTTCTAGATCAATACAAATTTTAAAACAAATTTTAGGCCGGGCGCGGTGGCTCAAGCCTGTAATCCCAGCACTTTGGGAGGCCGAGACGGGCGGATCACGAGGTCAGGAGATCGAGACCATCCTGGCTAACACGGTGAAACCCCGTCTCTACCAAAAAATACAAAAAACTAGCCGGGCGAGGTGGCGGCGCCTGTAGTCCCAGCTACTCGGGAGGCTGAGGCAGGAGAATGGCGTGAACCCGGGAGGCGGAGCTTGCAGTGAGCCGGATCTCGGCCACTGCACTCCAGCCCGGGCGGCAGAGCGAGACTCCGTCTCAAAAAAACAAACAAACAAAAAAAAAAACCACAAATTTTAATAATTTACCATCTCAATTTAACTCCCTTTCAGTCCATTCTTCAAAGCCTCTATGAACAAGTCAAATCATGCCACTGCCATGCTTAAAGTTTCCTCATAGCTTCAAGAGTAAGTTCAACCTCTCATGAGAATCACAAAAAACTGGTCATGCGGCGCCCCCTGCATCTCTCTTGAGCAATACTGCTTAACTTTCCTAACCCTTATAACAAAACCCAAGATTGTACTCCCACCACCCTGAGCTACTTGCAGTTCCGCAAACAAGCCAACTCATTATGTGCCATACTTTTATATAGGTAGTTTTCTCTGACTCAATGTGTTTTCTGGTCTCCTTTCTCTTTGACTGGACACTTCTAATAGTCTTTCAAGATGCAGCTATTTTTGAAGATTTACCTTCATCCCTTAAACTCAGACTTCCCAGTCTGGTTAAGCTTCTAGTCTAAATGGCCACAGCACTTGTGCTTCCATTTATCATGTGATTGCTGTACCGTCTGTTTATTTGTTTGCCTTCACCAGTATAACCAAAGTTTCCTGAGGGCATAGACCATGTCCTAAACATCTTTGTATCCCAGACATTTAGCAGAGTGATTGATATGAGTGGTATCTAGGAAAAATATTGAACTGACCTGATAACGGTATAAAAATGTTATCCTGTTTGATAATATTAACACAACTACCTTAAGTTATGTTGTAAGTTAAAAAGCCAGATGTCTTCATCTGAACCACAGAGGGAACCAGTATCTCTAATTAATATTCAGGGTGTTTCTAACTATGTTTGAAATGTGAACTTTAAATTTAATGAAATTAAAGAGATGCCCTTAGTAGTCTGATCAACTGTTCTCCCAATTGATATATGTATAGCAGATATCATAAACAATTCAGCATATATTTTAACACTAATAGAAAACTTGAAATAATGCAAAGTATTTCAAATTTATTAGGTATTACTTTAATCATGAATGCATTATTGGGGGTAAGCATCACTGGCTAGTTTTCACACATTCATATATCCCACTCCCTCACTTGATTTACTCGAGGGAGGAATGAAAATGTCCTTTCACAATGATATATTTATGTTTTCCTGGACTCAAAGTGCCTAGAGTTAAATTTGGAAACACCACTGTAGTAATGCAAATATTATTCTTCACATATTTTTTTCTCAGGAAACAACTATGGAATGCATATATGATATATACAAACTCACAAGCTACATAACAGAAGTTGCTTTTGGTTTCCTTAGATGAAGAAAACAAACAAATACAGCACTTACATTGAAAGTAAAAAGTGTGCTCTATTACTTAGATTTAGAAATGTGACTAGACTAGTGAAATAAGTGCTTATAGATTTGGTAAGAGAAGGATGAAGGCAAACACATAAATACACAGTACTATATATATATGCTATTATTGTTTAGCCTTAGATGTTTCCTAAGTATATTAGAAACAAAAGCAAAACAACGTTTTCACTTCATGAACATAATTAATTAGATAAGATCATGTTCAATATGCTCAAATTTTCATTTTAGGGTAGAGAATAAAAGTGGCAGAGGTTTTCCCATAGAAGAATAAGCTACAGATATTGGAAAAATAGGGGACACTGAATCTTGTCTCCCCTCTACCCCAACACCTTAAAAAAGGACAAAGGCAACACAAATATTTCAAAACTTTTCTGTTTTTAAGTCTTAGAAAGTATTTTTGCCTAATATTAGAATTTCCTGGGCTTCCTAGAATCATTCATGTATGGACAAAATAACAGAGAACACATTTAAATACACTAACGTTTGAACCTGCTTACAAACAACCCTGAACTAGTTTGAAATTACATACAACTCAAAACTCAGTAGTAATGAGAACATTCAGATGTCATTTCTCTCAGTGCAGTGCCAGGCATGTAGTGTGTAGCCATTAAATATTAGCAGATTGTTTATTTTCAAGAGATAGCCCAAGGTATCTATTGAAAGTCGACATCTTTTTTGTCTCTAGGTGTACAACCAATTAAACAAGTGGACACTAATAAATTTCCCTTTTACTTACTACATTAATGTAATGTTTCTAGCAATTCTCTAGCAATTATATAACAAATTCCAAGGTATCTATTGAAAGTCGACATTTTTTTGTCTCTAGGTGTACAACCAATTAAATAAGTGAACATTAATAAATTTCCCTTTTACTTACTACATTAATGTAATGTTTCTAGCAAGTATCTAGCAATTATCTAACAAAATCCTAGTAATTATCAGAGAAGCCATTTTTCATCAATATTTTATACCAAGCTACGTCAAGGTCAGAATTAAGGGTAGAGGCTATAGTTTGTATTTACTAAGATCTATACTATTTGACCTTTAAATGCTGTTTTGTCATTGCTATTGCAGGGAAAGTGATAGTGATATATCCAGTTTCATTTCTAAAACAAATACAAGGTCACTGCCTCCAGCAGGTGACCGGAAAGAATACAGTGTGATATTCTTAATTGTGATACCCAATATAAAGCTGAGAATTTTTTAGAACTTCTGAATGTACTCAAAAATATAAATAAATATAACAACAGGTTATCAACAGTCAGCTATGATCAATTTAATTTAGCCAAGCAGACAAAAGCAGGTTCCTTAAATAAGAGCTACCCAGGGTCTCATTAGTGTAGAGAGAGAAAAAAATCAAGGTCATGCTCAAGGTATATGACTTCATGGTGGAAAATTTCAATCCTCCAAATACCTCCCAGAAAAGAAACCAAAGGCTAGAGGAACAACTGTCAGGCAGATTTCAAAATCTTATTTAGACCAATGGACAAATAAAAAGAGAAAAATGTGTGAATTCTGAATATACTGAGATATATTTTTACAAAGTAAGGTTGGCAAAGTTGAAGTTGGGCATGGAATGTCTCTTATTAGAATGGCATAAAGAATTCACTGCACAAGTTTGAATATGGAAAAGTGGGTACCTAAAATAACAAAGTGGCAGTTTTCTGAGAATTAAATTTTAGGAAAAAAGTAAACAAAGGACTACAAATTGATTTTATCAAGAGATACAAACGTATTTTCCTTACTTATCTTTTAATCTTGTCTTGGCATATTTAGAATGATAAAAGAAAAAGTGTTTGTAATGTACTGTGTTGAAATACAAGCAAAGAAAGGTGAGAAAACATATTCATTAAACCATAGTTATTCAACAATATATGCAAACATAAGGATAAGATATGTTTTTCTACATTATACATGCTTCTATTTCTCCCTCCTTCATAAATATGAGGAGGCCAAATCAGCATTATTTTTTAGCTCAGATGAGCTCCGTGATAGGCTAAAAACTATCACCTATCACAGAGCTCATCTGAGCTAACAAATAATGCTGATAGCATTAATGGACTTCTAATTTATTTAATATTGTTTTGAATGCAGCTTTTAAGACCAAGCAATCTGATCCTTTCTAAGTGATATTATGGTAGAAAAAAAGGTCACATTTTTAGGATGGCAAACCCATGAAGAGAATAATAGTGCATTTCCCATTAGAATCTAATGCTGATATATCAGTATAACTGTCAACAGCTGGGTCCTAAGATTAACACAGATGTGGAAAAGGAAGGCCAAAATATAATCATGAAAATGGAAGCAAACATTATGCTTAAGGATGTCAGACATCTGGGAATTCTTTTTTTTGAGCAGAAGATATAAATCTATAAGCCAGTTTGCCTGTAGAAAGTTCTAATGCCTCTCTGTAAGACTATTTTATTTTAATTTGAAGATTTATATATAATTATATATGTCATTGACATAATCAGATCTGGAAGTATCACCAGAGTACAAATTACACAATAAAATGGAAGTGACTATCTTCACCACAGACTACTATGAGATTTATAGTGATGTATTTCAATTCTATTTGCATTTGTGCCCCCTTTGTGTTAGAAATCATTAAAGATGGATAATTTAGTTTTTGCCAGGTATCTTCCTGGACACTTTTAGGAACTTGGGATGAACTTTAGGAAAGCTCAGCATGTGGTATACTATGACACCTTACAAGCTTCATATGTTAAACAAACCTAAAGGACTTCGAGCTATTATTTCATATCTTGAAAGAACTATGGCATAGCAACTAGGATAGGAAAGCCTCATGGAAACACTGGAACAAGTAACTGCTTACCCAGCACCAGCAAGTAGCTAATGAGAAGCACTTCAGATGCTAAGAACCAGTACCCTATGAGACAGGCTGACACCCTCGGAGCGTGAAGAATGAGACAAAAAGAAGCACGCAAGAGTGTGCTGATCAGAAACCTAAAGGAGTACTGATAACTAGGACGCCAAGCAATCCAGAATCAGAAGCCTGCTAAGATATTTGAGTAAATAAGAGAGTGTTTATATTATACTACTAAGACAGTGTTTCTGTTACCTAAGAATGAGCCATTGTGCTGGAAATCTCTTTGCCCCTCCAAATCTGTTCTTCACCTACCTTTAGTTCAGGAAATTGACCTGTATGGTTTCCAGCAACAAACTCCATTACCCTCTGACTTCAGTTGGATTAGGCTAATGGAGAACCCTGAAAGAAGATCAGAGGGAAGAAAGAAAATGTGGCCAGTAATGGGGACTCCCGCTTTGAAGACAGTGAGCTGGCTGTGTTTTCTGTTGAAGGTCACTACTTCTGTCAATGTAGTCTTGTCTACATTACTTTCTTGTTTGAGTTTTAGCATTGGTAACATTTCTGTTACTACTATCCCTGGGGTCCCTGATATCCCCTGTAGTCCCCTACACTCCACTCACAACTTGGTAAACAGTCTTCTTTTTAAAACTTCCTTCAACTTTGTAACTTAAGAGTGACATCTGTTCTCTGTTGGGACCCTACCTGTGCAGTATATAGGTAGAAAGGGGGAGAATCCACATGGGAAAATGGAAAGAAAACTCAACTGAGAGCCAAGAAATGTTGGCTCAACATCAATCACTAATAACTCTATGCACTTAAGAAAGCCATTTATCTTCTCTAGGTATCTTTTTATTTTTAAAAAGCAAATTTGCGAAGGGATCTGAAGCTTATTTTTGCCTTTAAAAATTTGTATTTCTGACTCTAAATATAGAAAACATGATTACAGGAGAGTTGGTATCTGTTTTTTTTACATCCTTCTTGCATCCTGTGGCACACTACTGATTGCTTTATCAATATTCATCCTTATTCTGCCACAGAACCCCCCAAAATCTGAGGCGGCAACATGCCCAGCTTAATAAAACATGATTTATACATTTTGGAAGAATAGGGCAGCCAAGTGATTTAGTAGTGGCTAATAAGGTAAAAGTCAAAGTTACTGGACAGGGCCTCCAGAAACATGTAAGGCTGTCTCAGGGGAATGCGTGCTTTTCTGTCCTCTGTCCTTCCTATTCTTTCCTGAAATTTGGGTGTAATAGCTAGGATGAGGAGGTCTTCTGGAGAGTGATGGTGGCAGGCTGGTGCGACAACACTGTGGAAGTGGCATGCCAGCCTTGGGTAGTCTTTCAACTTATTTCCTGAGAGAAACTACATAATGAAGTTTTTGATGTTTCTCCAACATAAAGTCTTTTTTATTTTTTTAATTCAAAATAGAACATAATCACTGTTATACACACACACACACACAAAAACACACACACACCATTTACTCCTTGAAACACTCAGATCAGGACTCCGTACTTAAATGTCACAGTAAGGTCTACTTACCGTTTTTAATCATATAAGCTATCCAGTGTCTCAAAGTTTACCAGCACTGTGCTGAAACCAGGTAAGGCTCTAATTCCCAAAATGACAGCTAACTTGTTTAATCCATGTGGTTTCCTCATCCTAAAACTTATCAGTTTCACTTACAGTTATTTCTCTCTTTCTCTCTTTCCTTCTGTCGCCCAGGTGCAGTGGTGCGATCTCAGCTCACTGCAAGCTCCGCCTCCCAAGTTCATGTCATTCTCCTGCCTCAGCTTCCCAAGTAGCTGGGACTACAGGCACCCACCACCACACCTGGCTAATTTTTTTGTATTTTTAGTAGAGACGGGGTTTCACTGTGTTAGCCAGGATGGTCTCGATTTCCTCACCTCGTGATCTGCCTGCCTCGGCCTCCCAAAGTGCTGGGATTACTGGTGTGAGCCACTGTACCTGGCCAGCAGCATGGTTTTTAACAACAAAAAACTACAGATGCCATGGGATATCATGCTGCATTGAAAATGAGTCAACTACAGCAATAAGACACTACATGGATTAATATGTCAACAAAATAATGAGTGAAGGAAGCAAATCTTGTAAGATAAAGGAACAGCTTATTAACCTTTACATAAAGTTAAAACAAAAAAATCAGGAAACAGAAACCAACAGTATATTCCAAAAAAATATTGATTTGATTTAATATATATTTTAATATATATTTTAAATCCATTTTTTGAAGTAAAGAACCTGAAAAATACAGATTTCAATGTTGAATGCTATCTTAATCAATTTGGGCTACTCCAATAAAATACAATGGACTGATGCCTTAAACAACAAACATTAATTTATCACAATGCTGAAAGTGGGAAGTCCAAAAGTGTCAGTATGGTGGAATTCTTGCTCAGCTTTGTCATCCTGACTATGTCCTCATGTGGCATTTCCTTGGTGCTTGCACACATAGAAGAGATTTTCTCCCCTCCTTTTTATAAAGGCACTAATCCCATTCAATGAGGGGCATAGGACACTACCCCAAAATATGGCACCTTGAAAACTGAGAAAACAGCAAAAGCAGGAAGGTCACTCTCTGATCTTTTCCCACTTTCTGTGTGAGAGCTACACATAAAAGAATTTTCTGACCTACCTTCTCTGAAAATAGATAAGACCCTCACATATAACAAGTGCCCTGCCCATGTGTGGAAGAAAGGAATAAAAACACAGAGATGACAACAAGAAACTGAACAAACAGGCCTTGCTAAGTTTCCCCCAGTTTATAAACATTAGATCATGTTGCCTTTTGTCCAATCATAGTTCTACATGACTGTCTACTCTTCATCAAACCTAAGCATAAAAATACACATATGTGGTTTTCCCTGTTTCTGTGGGTCTTCCTTTCCAAAGGCTCTTGTGTCACATAAAACTTTGTTCAAATACATTTTTTAATATTTTTCTCTTGTTAATCTTTCTTTTGTTGTAGAGGTATCAGCCATGAATCTTGCCATGGGTGAGGAAAAGATATTACTTTTCTCTCCCTTACAATGTCATGGAGCCTCCACCCTCATAACTCATTTAAACCTGATCACCTCCAAGGGCCAAACCTCCAAATACCATCGCTTTGCAGATTAGGACTTCAACATATGAATTTTGGAAAGACCCAAACATTTAGTCCACAGAAAATGTCAATTTTCTAACACTATTATTAAATAATTATGACCATATGGTTGTGCATGTAGACAGACAGATATTTGGCTTAGGGATCACTTTTCTAAACTAATCAAACCATTTCAGAAAACCTTCCAGGATCAGCAATAGTTTTTTTTATTCACGGTAATATATCAGTTAAAAAAAAAAATATATATATATATCACTTAACTCTCCTGCCCCTTTTACATTTCTGCAACTCACAAAGTCATATGTGAGAGCTAAAAATTAAAACGATCAACCTCGTGAAAATGAGAGTAAAATGGTTACTAGAGGCTGAGAAGGGTAGTAGGGAGTGGGGGATTAGGTGGGGATGGTTAATGGGTGCAACCACATATTTAGACATAATAAGATATTGTATTTTCCTGCATAACAGGGTGGCTACAGTCAATAATCATTTTTTGTATCTTTAAAAATACCTA
Organism: Macaca mulatta; assembly: GCF_049350105.2. Lineage (NCBI taxonomy): Eukaryota > Metazoa > Chordata > Mammalia > Primates > Cercopithecidae > Macaca > Macaca mulatta. The sequence goes on from NC_133411.1 coordinate 46,774,444, forward strand.
AAAGTTTTGAGTACAATTGGAATATTCCTAACACAAAGATAAATGTTTGAGGTGATGGATATTCCAATTACCCTGATATGATTATTACGTATTCTATTCCTATATCAAAACATCACATGTACCCCATAAATACATGCTCCTACTATGTACCCATAAACTTTTAAAAATTAAAAAAAATACTTATTGTTACCTTCCAGCTTCTTTTACATTACTGAGATGTTAATGGGATAAAACATGAAGCTCAAGTGGAATAGAGATGGATTACTGCATGTAGCTTAAGAGTAAGAGACATAAAAATCTCCTAAATCTGCTTCAGTCTAGCATTCAAGGTCCCACACTACCAGGCTCCAGCCTCTTTTTCTGTCTTTTTAACTTGCTCCATTTCAGTCACCCTTCACAATGCCTGCACTGCAATCAATCTCCTAACTCCCCAACAACCCTTTGACTTTCCTGCATCAGCCTTTCTCCTAAGGACTATTTTTGTTCACTACACTCTACATGTCTGGAAAGCTGTTTTCTCTTTCTACATATTTCAATCATATCCATCCTTGAATACCCAGCTCATATTTTTTCTTCTTCTTTGAAACTATTTTCTTAGAATTGCTATACAAATTCTCATTTGTAAAAAAGCCTATTTGTTAACAGATCTGTACAGTATCGTCTGCTCTCAACTCACTTGTTCACTATCACATTAGGACTTATCACAGTGCCTAGAATGGGATAGAGGTTCAATAAAGAGTTTCCGAACATCTAAACTCCAAAATATCTTCAACTACTCTTGAAATTTTCTTTAAATTGCATATTTTTATTTTTCTATTGTCTTCCTACCTAAACTTCTTTGAGAGAAAGAACTATGCCTATTGTGTACTTTTCCTGATCTTGCTAAATTCATTGCCTAAAGTGCTCCATAAAAATTGGTGTTTGCCTTTAAAGGAATAAATCATTAAAGTGGCGGGGCGCGGTGTCTCACGCCTGTAATCACAGTACTTTGGGAGGCCGAGGCGGGCGGATCACGAGGTCAGGAAATCGAGGCCATGCTGGCTAACACGGTGAAACCCCTTCTCTACTAAAAATACAAAAAAAAAAAAAAAAAAAAAAAAAAAAAAAAAAAAATTAGCCAGCCTTGGTGGCAGGCGCCTGTAGTCCCAGCTACTCGGGAGGCTGAGGCAGGAGAATGGCGTGAACCCGGGAGGTGAAGCTTGCCGTGGGCCGAGATCGTACCACTACATTCCAGCATGGGTGACAGAGCGAGACTCCATCTCAAACAAACAAACAAACAAAAACAAAACAACAAAACAAAAAACATTAAAGCTGTGCCTAAGAATCGTGCCAACATATTAATTTCCTCTCTTTTAAAAACACACCATGAAATCAAGTGCTAATAACTTCTGCAGAAAATAAGAAGATTACATTTATTTTTTGAGTCAGGGTACATATGGTTCAGAATCAAAAGATAGGAGAGAAAAAAATTCTTCATAATCAAATTTGCCAAAATGTTCCAAAATCTGGGAAACATTATTACTTTCACTAATAAGATGCCATGAAATGCAATATAAAATCACAAATACTATAAATTATTTCATAAACTACATTTGGGGATTTTTAAGAATAACTTTAGCACTTTCCTATTATATATATTTTTGCTGTTTATTACTGACAATGTTAAAAATGTATCTAGAATACAGAGTTGCAGTCTTAGTGTTTCAGTTCTCCATTAATAAATAAGATTAGATTAAATAAACAATGCAATAGAAACATAATGTTTATTGCTGTTGTCTATCCTGGAAAGCACATTCATTTTTTCTCATACTGTGTATATACATGCATATATACATATACATGTAGTTTATGTATTACACATAGGAAATTATCTGTATAATCACTAATGATAATAGATGTTTTCAATCAAGGGGTCATTTCTTATCAATCTCATTAACGGTCCACAGTTTGGGTGTTTGCATTTGAATACAATTAAACCAGAGAAAATGGCATTGATGTTTTATTACAATTACCTAGAATATAATGCCTGGCACACCGTAAATGCTAGCAAGGGATAAGTGGTGATTTGTACTTTTTCTTGCCAAACTTTTAAACTAGCCCCTACTGCCGGGCATAATATAAAATCAGCTGCATAAATTAATTGCAGTGGTATATGCCCACACTTAACAGTTTGTGCCTTCTTACCCTGTGAATCACTGAATTAAGTACTTAACAGAGTTTATATGCACATAATTCTAATTAACTCCATCTCTGTGGCATTTCACTTAATACCAAGAAATTCATTTATTCGATCATTTGATAAACTAAAAAATCATTCATTAAATCCTTTGACATTAATGACAAAAGTATATAACATAACTGTAGGATAATTCTTGGTAACATATTAGTAATCACATCAAGATGTCAAATAATACTTTCAAGTAGCACCAAGTCAGTTAGTGATTTTAGCTGAGAAGATGGCAGAAGAAATTTCATATGAGGATGGTAGTGATGGAAAAAGAGGGCAGGAGAAATGAAGATTTAGAAGAGAAAATAATCGAATTCCCAGTAAATTAGAACAAAGAAACTACTACTATGTAAAGGACTAAGTAATGAAGTAGTTTGAGCCATTTGAGGAAGAGCTTTGAATTAATTCTATGCTACACATTTTAAAAAGAATTAGAGATTTAGAAAAGAATCATTGGAATTCAAGGATAGAAAAGTATTGTGATTTTTATTCCTTGATTAAGATATTTTATCAACAGAAGACTGTGATATGAAATCAAGTCAGGAGAGAAGGGAGGCTGGTAGATGAACTAGGGGATTTCATTTGTAACCTAAATATGAAATAATACTTGGAAAAGACAGATGCTTGGGAATAACAAAAGATAGAACACATAAAAAGCATATAACAAACTAGAACTTGATGTGAAAGCAAAAATGAGTGGATTAATAGTGTTGTTGTAATTCTGTGGGAATGCGAAAATAGGTAATAGGTATATATGTTCCAGAGCCAGGATAAACAAGATTCTTCTATGCCCCCTCTCCTCACTTAAAGTAGGGCTCCATCCTTCTCTGTAGTTATAACTGTTTAAATAGTCAAAACTTGTTGAAATCAAGTATGATGAATCTCATGGATGTGATTCTTATATTGCAATATTTACATGTATGCTGAATACCTTTTTGCTCTGTCCCTTTTAAGGCTAACTTATTTGAAAACCTCCAAATAAATGGATTATGGAGCTAATGTCAATGGTTAGTCATAGAAATCTCTCTCTTTTCTTCATGGGAGCAAGAACTCAAACAAACAGGATACGTCCCTGCTATGGTTTGGTTCTGTGTCCCCACCCAAATCTCACCTTGAATTTTAATAGTCCCCACATGTCATGGGAGGGACCCAGTGGAGGTAATTGAATCGTGGTTGTGGGTTTTACCCATGCTGTTCTCATGACCGCGAATAAGTCTCATGAGATCTGATGGTTTTGCAAAGGGGAGTTTCCCTGCACATACTTTCTCTTGCCTGCTGGCATGTAAGACATGCCTTTGCTCTTTCTTCCCCTTCTGCCATGATTGTGAGGCCTCCTTAGCCATGTGGAACTGTGAGTTCGTTAAACCTCTTTCCTTTGTAGATTATCCAGTCTCGGGTATGTATTTATTAGCAGCATGAGAACTAACTAATACAGCCCCTGAGGAAGAATTCAGAAGCACTCAAGTCTGCACTTCATATGAAATCTGAGAATGTGTGTTTATGTATTTAACTATACTAAAAATAAACAAAAAAAACCCTTACATTTCTTCTCCAATTGCCTGCTAAACTAAAGGAAAAATAAAAATTTAAACTATAGTGTAGATAAAAGTAATTATGTAATCTGAATTCATAATAAAAATTTAGCAGTTTCTATGTCACATGAAAGGCATACTCAACAGTCTTGCAGTGTTTTATATTATATGGCTGTATTATAATAACTATACATATTCATTATTTATAATATGAATTTTAACTCATAATAGATGCCTATAATATGACACACATATTCAAGTAGTCTTGCTGTGCTTCAAATGAGATAGGGTTAAATTCTTGTTGCATACCAGCATTTTCTATGAGTTGACTCCAACACAGCATGTTGACATTGGTCAGCTCTATTTTCCTTAAAATGTTTCCTTCCTAAGGTGCTTCTTACAAGCTGCTTGTTTCTAAGATACCGAGATACCAAGGGCTGAACACATCACAATTTTCTACCTTTAAATGTCAAAAGCAAAACAGAAAAAAAAAAAAAAATACAAAAGAACTAGTGGCTGTTCCCAGAATGTAGTACACTGGTCTATCTTGTTTGTTTTTTATGAGAAGCGGTACCAAATCCAGATTTAGTTTTTAGGTTTTAGTTCTGGTTTTAGAGTTAACATTTAAGTCTTATAACTGCTCTGCTAATAAAAAATCTTTGCCTGTTTCTAAAATATCTGAATATTTGTGTTTTCTCCAAAATCTGTTCAATCTCTCTTCCTATAATATTCCTAGGTATCCTACAAATTAACTTGCAAAGCAGTCAGGTGTTTTGTTAGATGTGATCAAAAATCTAGATTTTGACAACATAATTTTGAGGAAAAGTTATAATTACATTGATCAATTATTAGTGTTGACAAAATGTAATATTCCTAAGATATAGATACGTATATCAAATGCTTGGTTCCACTAAATTGCTTTTATTTGTTATTGTGCTTATTGATTATAGTTATTGGTAACATTTTTACATTAAAACAAAGTATAAAATATTTTTATGTCATGTAGCATAAGAGTATTACAAGAGAGTATTCAGGTCCTTGCTCAACTTGACTCTGAAAACAGATCCTGCTTTGCTATGATTGTATGAAGATATTTTTTTTCATTATGCTTCATTTTCAAAATTTTAGAGCATTATCTGAATGAGAACTTTATATCCTCAGCCTGTGAAATCTGTAGTATGGTGGAAAGAGGGTGTGTTGTAGAGTTAGATGGTTCTTAAGTAAAATTCTTGGCTTTTAACTTGTTGTTTTCATTGGTCAGGCCACTTAAAATCTATGAACCTGTATTCGCTTCTATTCTTTCTCTATGAATAAAACTCAAAGAAACATTAAAAGAATTAAATAAGATAATGAATGCAAAACACCTGGCATACAATAGATGCAACATTTGTAAATACTTTGAAAAAAACAGAACTACTACACCTAGTCTCAGTATGAAACAATTGTTATATTGTACAATTTGATTTTTAGAGATGATTTTGGTCAGTTTCAAATTTTCTTCTAGGAGTTCAGTTCTGCTGTTAATGTTAATGAGTTTGTTATTTTATTCAGAATTTTGATTATCAATGTCAAGATTGTCTTAGGTCCTTACTTTCCCTTCTTCTTTATCATAAGCTTGCTTTTCAAGTATCTTAGTGCTAACTTGAAGAAATTGAAAATCATTCATTTAAAAAAAATTCAAGTCACTCTAATTTACTGTGTACTCATAAATGTGTAAAATTGAATTATATTAGCAAGTTTTGTATTTAAGTATTTTATAGCTAATTTATATGCACATTTAATTCTTAACTTTGTTTTACTAGCAATAAAGGTTAATGCACTTTTTTATATTAAACATTTAGCATGATGTGTACTGATTTACTATCTTTCATTTATTATTAAATTAATGCATTGTTATCACCCCGCAGCATTTGGAAACCAAATTTGGGCTGGAAATAATATAGAAAAAAGATAGAAAGGCTGGAATAAGTAACAGTCCACCGAAATGAAAGAAAAAGCTGAATTAGAAAGGAAAGGATAGGAAAGAAAAAAAAGCTAAATAAAATATTAATGTATTATATATACTATACATAATACAATGTTTCATATGTACTCGGAAAACTGAATAAGGAAGTCAATAAAGACTTGGGAGAAAAAATGGAAACAATATTCTGTACCCAACTGGAAAATGCCTAGTACAAAATAATAGTAATGTTAGCCAGCAACTTGAAAAATTATTTTGAATACAGTATTCTAAGGGCTTTGAATGCATTGTCATTTAGCCCTCAAAATTATCTTTAGAGGTGTGAAGAATTATTATCTTTATGGGTGGTGGAACTGATGCTCCAAGAAGTTAATGTGCACTCTGAGAATCACAGAATTTATAAGAAATGATGGCAATGACAATGACAATCTCAAGATTTTTTCTCAATAGCCACCTCTTCTAAAAGAAACCAGTCCAAAAGTTAGTGGCTTAAAATAACAATCATTTACTTTTCCCAGGAATGTGAAACTTGAGTAGGGCTCAGCAAGAATGGCTCTTCTCTGATCTGTTCAGCTTTATATGGGGGGTCCTCAACCAGGGCTAGATAATCCACTTCCAATATGTATGCCTTACCCACATAGCTGACAAGTTAGTGCTGGCTGTGTACTGAAAACTCAGCTAGGGCTAATGGCTGGGGAAGAATAGCGCATCTCTTTTGAGAGGGGTGAATGTGAGGACACGAGTTGCCTGAGAGATAAGAAAAAAAAAAAAGTGCAATCAATTAATTGATTTAATTTCCCAGTGGGCTGTAAACATTTTTGGAATTGAGAAAATAGAGGGAATAAACTGGAAAGCTATGAACTCGTGGCCAGAAAGCAGAATGTTTGAGATTTTGGAAGGAATATTGAATTCGTAACGAAAGTGTCTGGGCAAAGAGCTTAAGAGTGAGTGGCTGTGGTAGGCTGGCAGATAGATCATTGCAGGAGGTGAAAGAGTCATCTATTTGGATGTTGAAATCCAGAAGAAAAATAGCAGTAGTAGTAGTGGACACACTGACAGTAAGCCTGGAGCTGAGACCTTCAAAGAACATAGGAAAGTAATTTTCATGGGACATAGGGGAGAAGTGGTGGGGATAGACTGTAATATGGAGTGGTAGTTAATAGTATAGTAATGATATCAAAGATGGATTTTTTTTGAAGAAAGACAAGAGAATGTCCCATAAGCAGTAATATAAATAAGAATTGAGCCATTAAAAGTCCAAAGACTCTAAGCATAAATAAATATAAACATAAAACAAAAATCTTCCAATATATTGTTTCTTATAAATTCCTGGATAACAAAATTAATATAAAAGAATAAAACTCTAACATTCATCAAATTATCTGTTTTACAATTAGGCAAATCCTAATTACAAAAAGAACAGGTTAACACTGACATAACTAAAGATGTGACTTAGCCATAGCAATTTGCTGAGTTGATCTCAAAAGTGGTGAGACCATGTTATAACACTGACGATAGTCAATGATTCTTAACTTTTATTTTAGGTTCAGGGGTACATGTGTAGGTTTGCTATATAGGTATACTGTGTATCTTAGGGGTTTGGTGTACTGATTATTTTGTCATCCAGGTAATACCTAACAGATAGGTAGTTTTATTTTTATTCTCTCCATTCTCCCACCCTCCACCCTCAAGTGGGCCCCAGTGTTTGTTGTTCCCGTCTTTGTGTCCATGTGTTCTCATTGTTTAGTTCTCACTTACAAGCGAGAACATGGGGTATTATTTTTTCTCTTCCTGTATTAGTTAACGTAGGATAATGCCTTGGGCTCTATCCATGTTGCTATAAAGAACATGATCTTGTTATTTTTTATGGATGTGTAATATCCCATGGTATTTACATACCACATTTTAAAAAATTTACTCCACCATTCATGGGCATTTAGGCTGATCCCATGTCTTTGCTATTATGAATAGTGCTGCAATGAATATATGTGTCATGTGTCTTTATGATACAATGATTTATATTCCTTGGAGTATATACACAATATTAGGATTCCTGGGTCAAATGATAATGTTGTTTTAAGTTCCCTGAGGAATTGCTACACTGCTTTCCACAATAGTTGAACTAAACTACATTCCCAGCAGCAGTGCATAAGCATTCTCTTTTCTCTGTAACTTTACCAGCATCTGTTATATTTTGGCTCTTTGCTAGTAGCCATTTTGCATAGTGTGAGATGGCATCTCATTTGTGGTTTTGATTTACATTTCTCTAATGATTAGTAATGTTGAATACATTTTCATATGCACTTGTTGGTTGCATGTGTCTTCTTTTGAAAAGTGTCTCTTCATGTCCTTTGCCCTCTTTTTAATGGGATTTTTTTTTGCTTGTAAATTTAATTTCTTTATATATGGATATTAGACTTTGATGTGTAGTTTGTAAATATTTTATCACATTCTATATGCTATCTGTTTACTCTGTTGATAGGTTCCTTTGCTGGGCAGAAACTCTTTAGCTTAATTACATTTTCTTTCTCAATTTTTGCTTTTGTTGCAATTGCTTTTGGCATCTTTATCATGAAATATTTGCCGGTTGCTATGTCCAGAATGGTATTTCCTAGGTTACCTTCCAGGGTCTTTACAGTTTCAGGTTCTATTTAAGTCTTTAATCCATCTTGAGTTGATTTTTGTGTATGGTATAGGGAAGGAATCCAGTTTCAATCTTTTGCATATGGCTAACCAGTTATCCCCAAACCATTTATTGAGTAGGGAGTCCTTTCTCCATCGCTTGTTTTTGTCAACTTTGTCAAAGATAAGATGATTATAGGTGTGTAGCATTATTTCTGGGCTCTCTATTCTGTTCCATTGGTCTACATGCCTGTTTTTGTAGCAGTACCATGCTGTTTTGGTTACTGTAGCCTTGTAATACAGTTTGAAGTCAGGTAATACAATGCCTCCAGCTTTGTTCTTTTTGCTTAGGATTGCCTTGGCTATTTGGGCTCTTTTTTGATTTCATGTGAATTTTAAAATAGATTTTTCTAATTCTATGAGAATGTCATTGGTAGTTTCATAGAAATAGCATTGAATCTGCAAATTGTTTTAGGCAGCATAACCATTTTAACTATATAGATATTTCCTAACCGTGAGCATATAATGTTTTTCTATTTGTAGCTGTCATCTCTGATTTCTTTGAGCAGTGTCTGCAGTTCTTATCGCAATTTTTCACCTCCCTAGTTTGCTGTATTCCTAGGTATTTTATTCTTTTTATCACTATTTTGAATGGCATTGCTTTCCTGATTTGGCTCTCAGCTTCGATGTTGTTGGTGTATTGGAATGATATTAATTTTTGTACACTGATTTTGTATCCTGGAACTTTGCTGAAGTTGTTTATCAGATCAAGGAGCTTTATGGTAGAGTCTATGGGGTTTTCTTTTTTTTTTTTTTTTTTTTTTTTTTTTTTTTTTTTTTGAGACGGAGTCTCACTCTGCCGCCCAGGCTGGGGTGCAGTGGCCGGATCTCAGCTCACTGCAAGCTCCGCCTCCCGGGTTTACGTCATTCTCCTGCCTCAGCCTCCCGAGTAGCTGGGACTACAGGCGCCTGCCACCTCGCCCGGCTAGTTTTTTGTAATTTTTAGTAGAGACGGGGTTTCACCGTGTTAGCCAGGATGGTCTCAATCTCCTGACCTCGTGATCCGCCCGTCTCGGCCTCCCAAAGTGCTGGGACTACAGGCTTGAGCCACCGCGCCCGGCCGAGTCTATGGGGTTTTCTAGGTATAGAATAGTTTTCTCTGCAAAGGGATAGTTTGACTTCATCTCTTTCTATTTGGATGCTTTTTCATTCCTTCTCTTGTCTGATTGCTCTGGCCAGAACTTCTAGTACTCTGTTGAATACGAGTGGTGAGAGAAGGCATCCTTGTTTTGTGCCAGTTTTCATTGGGAATGCTTTCAGCTTTTGCCCATTCAATATGATGTTGGTTATAGGTTTGTCATAAGTGGCTCTCACTAGTTTAAAGTATTTCCTTCATGGCCTAGTGTGTTGAAGGTTTTTCGTATGAAGAGATGTTGAATTATATCAAAAGCCTTTTCTGCATATATTGAGATTATCATGTGGTTTTTGTTTTTAGTTCTATTTATGTGATGGTGTATTAGTCTGTTCTCATGCTGCTAATAAAGACATACCTGAGACTGGGTAATTTATAAAGAAAAAAGAGGTTTAATAGACTCACAGTTTCATATGGTGTAAGGCAAACAAGGAGCAAAGTCACAATTTATGTCTTACATGGAGGCAGGAAAGAGAGTGTGTGCAGAGGAACTCCCCTTTAAAAAACCATCACATCTCATGAGACTTACGCAGTATCACAAGAACAGCACATGGAAAGGCCCCCATGACCGCAATTACCTCCCACCAGGTCCCTCCTATGACACATGGGAATTAGGGGAGCTACAATTCAAGATGAGATTTGAGTGGGGACGTAGCCAAATCATATCAGATGGTTTGTTGATTTGAGTATGTTGAACCACCTTGCAACCCATGAATAAAGCCTACTTTATCATGATGTATTTGCTTTTTGATGTGCTGCTAGATTCAGTTTGCTACTATCTTGTTGAAAAATTCTATATCTCTGTTCATCAAAAATATTAGCCTGAAGTTTATGTTGTTGTTGCTGTTGTGTGGAGATTTTGATTTAAAATCTGTTTCATCTGAAATTAGAAGAATAATATCTGCTTTTTTTTGTTTGCTGTTTGCTTTGCAGATTTTTCTACATCCTTTTACTTTGAGTCTCTGGGTATCGCTGCACATGAGATGGGCCTCTAGAAGACAGTATACCATTGGGTTTTGCTTCTTTATCCCAACTTCGCACTCTGTGCTTTTCAATTTGAGTATTTAGCCTATTTACATTCAAAGTTAGTATTGATATATGCAGATACATTCCTGTCATCAGATTTTTGTTTATAGGCACTAAAGCACAGCTGCTGATGTATCTTTCTCTTCCTTCTTCCTCTTCTGTCATTAGCCTGGCAAAATATTCAATTTTTATGTGTTTTGTTGAAGGCTCAAATGCCTGAGAAATGCACCTTTTCAAACTAGATAATTTTATTTCCTGAAGAGAAGCAAAAGTGAAAAAAATGTCTTTCCTTTCTACATTGTGCCAGGAAGACTTCACACATGCCTGATGTAGTAGGTGCTCAATCAATGTCTGTTGAATGATAATTCAAACTGGTAAAACATCACATGATGTGGGAGGATAGGACATAAAAATAGTTGGTTTATCCTTAAACTTAACTAATGTGATTTAAGGAGGAGGTTAATCCATGCATGGTATATTAGTTAAGCAAATGGAGTGGTGTCCCAGTGTCAGAGAAATACTAAGGTTAATTCCTCACTCCCCCCAAGGTGTATTCAGCACAGGTGATTTAATAGCAGGTGTCAGGTTACAGCTCAAAGATTGCTTTTCACTTCTCCTCTATGGAGAGTATAATAAAATGAATTTTAACTTCCTTCTGAAGACTTTATAGACTTAATATCTGAGTCTTTTGATGCAACCTATTTTCTCTCTTTTACTGGGAAAGTGGTATAATATCCATTTTTATAAACTTGTACAAGATGATGGGTTCCTAATTATTGGTAATACCCTTGGAGACACACTTGTGGTCTGTCCTTTAAGACATCTGCACCAGCACTGTTTCAATCCAAAAGGTTTACACAGCTCTGAAATGGACATCCGCAGGCAGCCTTCTGAAGTGAAACAAAGACTATTTGCATGTTGGACAAAGCTTAGTCAGTAGGAATCAAGAGAGAAGGTGGAACTAAAGAACACTAACATATAGAACATAGAAATTAAAGTAGATATGAGAAGCGGAGGAGGAATAGTTGACATTTTTTAGAATAAATTAAATGAGAGTTAAAATCATCACTATACAAAGCTGCAGATTGAGAAGGCATTTGGCCAATGTCTGAACAATGACAAAGAGTATAGATGATTTGAAAATTGAGAATTTTGCCAAATTTTGGCACATAGAGGATTATATTGCTAATAGCTAATATTTTGAGTGTTGACTATATGCCAGATATGCTAACCATTTTATAGAGAGTCTTATAAATCTTATAACAATGCAAGGAGTATGGCATCATTGTGTCTTTTAAAACTTTTAAAGAAAAAAATAGAGAATAATCGAAGTGAAGTTCTATTTTCATAACATATATATCTATATTATAAAAGAATTATAGTCCTGATCATCCAAAAGAGCCAACAGACATCTAAAGAATATTGCAGTCATAGATCATCTTTATTTCTTTAAAAAATGTCACTTGTTATATTGTCTTTATGTTAAGACTAATTGAAGAGGTCATAAAGTCAAAGCTAATTAACAACATCCAATATGTCAGTATAAGAATACCATTATTTATATTTTTGTCAAAAAGAAAACATCTAATTAATTTAAGGTATATTTTGCAGTACAATTTTACAAAGCATATCATCAAATGACTAATTTATATATTTATCATCAAATCACTAATTTATATATTTAAAGAATAAATTTATTTGTGCAAGAAAATCAAATAGTTCCCCAATTTGTTGAATGATCACTGAAGCCTGCATGTTATTATGGTATTTTATTCTTCTGATATATCTCTTGCAGAACAGAATTAGTAAATAAAATACATATTTCACTTTAAAATTTTTAAAAAGTTGATTATTTTTCTAACTTCCTCTGAAACATCAGTCATTCCAATATTCAATTAAATTTTTGGTAAGATAATCTGTAAAATCAATATGAAATACATTTTTCTTTTTGGTAACTAGGTTCTAGACAATTAGAAAACTATATCAATAAGATAATATCATATTTTTTATTTTAGAAAAGGCTCAGGCAACTGTTAGATCTTATTAATGACAATGACCCAATGTAATGAAAACAAATCACAGTGATCTGCTAGATCTTTCCATACATAACACTTTATGAGGTGGGGTGTGGGTTTAATATCAATAAATAGAAGAAGAAAAGATATGAGATTTTGATAAGCTGGAATCTACTAATCAAAATTCTCAATGACATTTTCTTCTAACATTCTTTAAAGAAGAATCAATTCCCGCAAATATACCAAAAAAAGACTAGAGATAAACTCACCAAAACACCACAAAATTAGTAATTCTGACAGAACTATTCTTCTATAGAACATTTCAGGGGGAAAAATACCTACAACAAATGATATATCAACAAGTGTCCAAGAGTGTTTTTCACAGTGGGGTCTGTCTTACAGACCTCCACCAATACAATTCCATTATTTCAGCATTGTATCTGGACTTCTTGAATGACTGAATTATTCCATGCATGCTGAAAAAATACTCGAAGCTTCAGTTTTCTCTATATTTACAAACATTTAACAGACATACATATAAATACATGACTATAAGAATGTATAGACAGCACTTGTGTGCAATCTGCTGTATGGCTTCTGTGAATGTCACTGGAGAAGACTCCTTATGGCACAGATTTATTCATTCCCACAGTTTTTATTTCATTTTGGCAGAAGATTACTAGAATTTTAGGGTTTGTCCAATCAGCTTTTAACTAAGCCCAGCATACAATGCCAATGATGAATTGCCTACCTAAACCCAACAGACTATATGAAATTCTCCAGATGTTCTTAGCTCAAACATCTGTTTCTTAAGGTAGGGGGAGGTTCTGCATTGTACCATACCTGTGTTACTTGCTACATTTACATACTTCATATGGGAGGCTAATTCAATCCACTGAATTTTAATATAGGCCTCTATACAGAGGTTACCAATTATGATACAATAATAAAATAGTGATAACTTAATGATAAACAAGTAAAAAGAAGTAATTATGAACTAAGAAAAACTCCAAAAGAAAATCACTTTATTCAATCTCAATTTGCTATGGCAAGTAGCATATATATTTTACTAAATGCTTTCTACTGAATAATTGCAATATTATAAATACAATAGTCATACCATGGTCCCAGTACCACTGACAAGGCCTTTGAAGGACTTGGAGAGACAAAGCCTGGGCTCCAGGACCACAGCCTTACTTTGGGCCAGATCATCTAGACTTCTATTCACATAGTCAATTATTTATTTGACACATTCTTCTGCACTTTTTGTTGGAATAAAGAATTACAAGGCTAACTACATATGGCTTAGCTCCCTCATTTTACAGATGAGCAAAAAGAGACCAGAGAAAATAAGTCCGATCAACCAGATTAAATAATACAGTAAATGAAAACTTGGATTAGAATCTAGTTTTCCTAATTATCTAGTACTCTCTGCTCACACAATACTCCCTCCTTTATGTAAAAACACCCCTACTGTAAACCCATGTGTATATGGCAAATCCAAATTGGTGGCAAGTCAGTATCAGATTAGTTTCATAAGAAATGCATGCAGTTTTATCATTCAGTTAGCTAGCAATTGGGAATTACATCAGCAAACATAGGCTTAAATGTACACAATAGGGTAATAATTTAATACATACGATAATTTTAGAAAGAATGAATGAATTGGGTGTGATCCACATAAGAGAATCTGTTCCATTGTGTCATAGCCATCAACATAAATAAATGTAAATTTCTTGTCCATGTGATTATAAAACACAAACTCTGAAAATGTTTTTAATTAATATATTTCAATTTGTTCTTTACAAACCAAGGCTTTTACATTTTCTTAGTAATATTTTCTTTATAGATAATGAAAGGCAAATTTCATTCTGGTTCGTACCAAATAACTGCTAAGTCTAAATGTATAGTATTTGAATAAAGTGATTTTATTATTTCCAAGAATACCTTTTTCTAGTCTCATCCATTCACATTCATGGTATGCACACCACAAATTTGTCACATTATGCTGTTAGCTTAGGTCACAAGTTTAAACTCTGAGAGTAGTAATGTGAAAAAATATTTTCATAAAGAGTGTGACATTTGAGTCACTGGAGTCAGTGAAGAAGAGACATGACTTGGAAGCCTCCTTGGCTATGCTGACAAAAAGTACATACAATGCCAGCTGCAACAATTATCTATTGCTGTATAACAAGTTACTTTGAAACTTAGCAGTTTAAAATAATACTTTATTATTTCTTACAGTTTCTGATAATCAGGAATCAAGGAGATTAGCTGGGTTTTTCTGGCCCAGGATCTCTCCTGACAGTCAGTACAGAAGTCAGATAGGAATGCTTCATCAGAAGGGCTGGAGGATCTACTTTCAGCTATTTATGTGTGTATTGGCAGAAGGCTTCAGTGGCTCTTGTTGGGCAGCTCATACATAATAGCTGACCCCTCCCAGTACAAGTGATCCAACAAAGAACCCAAGATAGAAGGTGACCTAATCTCATAAGTGACATATAACTTCTACCATATTTTATTGGTAACACAGGTCAACCTCGGCACTATGTAAGAGGGAATTATATTAGGGTTAGAATACCACAAAGTAGTACCATTGGGAGCTGTCTACCACACCAAATGAAAAAGCAACATGTTAACACATCCAATTTTGATCATCTCCAAGATATGCCAAGCCAGAGTTAAACTGATAGAAGATTGAAAGTAAAGTCCCACGTGTTGACACAGAATGGCTAAGCTGTTAAAGAGCTCTTGAGGCATGGAATTAAAAACACACCTGAGTTAAATCGCAGCTCTATTAGTGATATTATAAGAGTGATATTAACTACTCAGAACTCCAGTTTCTTTATCATAAAATTGGAATCAGTTATGTATATTTTGGAGTTGGTAAAAATTAAATGAGATGATGTACACGTCAGGTTTCTTAACATATAGTAAGCACAGTTATTAAAGTAAAGGAACAAGTAGAAAAATGAATAAACACTTTAATTTGGTCTACAATAGTGACTAATATGTTTCTACTAGCCCTAGTTATAGGAAGATTATGGATTTAAATTATGTCTCTTTTTGTAGCAACCCCTGTGACTATAATTATGGACAGCTATAAATTGCCTAATAAGATAGGAATACCCTTAGACTCAACAAATATCTTTCTTTTGTCAAAAGAAAATTTATATAACTCTTATAGAACTGAAAAATATATTCCAAGGGATGATCTGTATGCATTCTCACTCATGATTATATTTTTAATAAGCACTATTTCAATTTAAAAATATGATTATCTTGCTTGTTTTCAAGTACCAATAGTCCATTAAAATTTCACTGGAAGGTCATTAAGAAATATTTTCCTTATAAATTTTAGTGTAAGTTTCTCTCCTTCAGAGAAGTGGTAAGTAAGCTGAATATAATGGTTCCCAAAATCTCTCTCAAATACAATTCCATATACATATTAGAGAGGCTATAGAGCACATTTGATGAAACAAATTTCACATTTTTAAATGTGAAATTTAAATGTGTATATTTTTAAATATAATATTATTGGGGATATGTAATGGGTCAGATGATACATTAACCTTCAAATTAAATGCATAGAGTGATTTAATATTTTCTAGTAAGTTTTTATCTTTTAGCAAAAGAAAAAAATGAAGTGTAATGAATGATGAGTTAAAAATGGGAAACACCGTAAATTAATGTTATTTTTGAGAAAAATGTGTCAAATTCAAATCTACCTTTTTATTTAAACAGAGTTCTGTTTTATTTCCATGAAGTTATTCCAGCTGCTCTGTATCATGATGTAAGTAGAGTGATACAGTGCAAATGGTTCAGAGACACTGAAGATTCTCTCCAGAATTAAGACAAGATGGCCAGCTAACCAATAGGATATTATGTTTATAATTGTAGTAGCAGCATTTTAAAATAGCCAGCTAATGATTTTATGTGATATAAATCCTAGTTTACAGACTAAGACAAACTTCTTGGAACAGATGATATTGAAGGAGACTGAAAGGAAGGTAAAAAGAAAGATAAAACACTAACATTTGATAAAATATTATATAGAATAGTATATAATATACATTATATTATATAGTCATTATATGTAATTATAAAAATATAACAAAATATATTATTAATATGTATTATTAAATATAATATATATTACATAATGATATATGTAATGATACTAAGTAACATACTATTATTATATAATATATATAGATGAAGAATCAACCTCAATTTGGAGTAAAAGTTGAGAATTTTTTCAAATAATAAAGATAGAAACTTAGATCAAAAAGTTCAAGCATCACTAAAGGTCCAAGACTGTCAGAAACCAAACATTTGTTTTAGTTTATCTTCACTGATTACTATACTTGAGGAAATCAAGTTTACCTTCAATTATTCCTTATATAGTAACAAATTCAATTAGAGCATAGAACTCCCAGGGTAAGATAATGATGCCTACAACACTGCCTGGCAAAGAACAGTCAATAAATATTTGTTGACTGACTGACAGAATGAAAGAGTGAATAATTTTCCCCCTAGAATAACATGATGTCTGCTTAATACTTATATTTAAATTATATTCTTAGCAGCTTCTGCCTTCATAACCAAGACATTCATGCTCCTCTTGTGACTAACCCCTAATACTCAGAAATATGACACACATTTTCAAATAAGTCTGATCTACTTAGCTAGGCCACTGTGTTCTTGCTCTCCCCCAGGGTGAAGCGAGCTGCTGTTTTCCTTGCTAACCCTGACTAGTTCGGATCAAACTCCCTGTGCATCTGTGTGTTGCTCTGTTTTGTCTGCCTCAAACATTTATTGCTCACTGCCAACCTCTGTGCTGTTCTGCCCAAACCACTTACTTGTTGCGGACAGACTTAGACATTTGCTCACAGGTACCTTAGTTCCTGGTGCTGAAGCTTATTCTGTAAAATAGCAAACTATCACTCTCTTCTATCTTCAACCCTGCTAGAAACTATCACAGCATAGAAAACTCGGCCTCATTTAGCTTTTCACCTTACCAAGAATAGAATCTCAAATCTTTCCATGGTTTACAAGACCCATTGGGATTTGGCTGGCTCCCAGACATCTTTCCAACATTATTTTTGTTCTCTCTCACTCCACTGCAGCCACACCAAATAGTATTGCACTTGCTGTTTCTTCCTTCTGGATTATTCTTCTTCCAGATATTAGCATAATTTTTCCTTCATTTCCTTGAGTTTTCTGATTAAATGTCATCTTTTTGGGGATGGCATATAGGAACTATTCTGTTTTTGAAAGATTTGCTTGACCCAGGTTACAGTATTCTGTGTCCTTGCTTTAAATTTTGTGATATAGTTTGTGGTGCCTGACATATTTTATAGCTGTTTAATTTGTTTATGTTCTATTTTTTTTTCTGGGAAAAACACAAAACTATGAGGAAAAGACTCTGTTTTATTATCAATATATTTATCATTAGATCAAAGCATATAAGAATAGCTACTTCAGATGGAAAACATGAAAGGAAGAAAGGGAGGAGGGAGGGAAGGAAGGAAGGAGGGAGAGAAGGAAGGTAGGAAAGAAGGAAGGAAGGAAGGAAGGAGAGAGGGAGGGAGGGAGGGAGAGGAGAGAGGGAGGGAGGAAGAGAAGGAAGGAGGGAGGACAGATATATAAATAGATTGATACTATTTAATACATTCTAATCTCAAGCAAACAAGTGGAAGCAAATTGATCCTGTGGTATGGGAAGGGGTGTTATACCTTGCACATGCAATACTCTACCAAATCTTTTTCAGTCCAGCCTGGACACTATATACTCAAAACTGAACAACAACTCTTTTGTGATACAATTAATATGCTTGATATATTTTTTATTTCATCACTGACATGTGGATTAAGAAATTAAAATGATTAAGAAAAATCTTCTTTAAATGAAATATTTAGAACAGAAAGCTAGAATTTTAGGTTCACCGAGTCTCATAACTGTTTACTATGGCTATGGATGCAGTAAAGCTCTAGCTCTTGATTTACTAATTAATGGAGTGTTCAATATATGTTTCTCAACAATAGGCCACATGAGAATTGAAGAAGATAGGAGACATTAACTTTAAGAAAACCCTTAATGCTCAACAAATTCTGCAAGATTAATGTACGCTGTTTTACAGGAATATCAAGACTAAAATATTTTAATATTATTTTTTCCCTTACAGCAATAAAGAATTCTCATGGAAAGTCTTTATTTAACTTGTCTGTTGTTTGTCTGTTGTGTCCTTTTAACTTTATTTATGTATTTTATCTAAGCTTGATCTGTCAGACATAAGCTGTTTGATAATTTATCATATTATTATTGAAGCAAGTTTCCAAACCAGTTAAATTCATGAGAAAAGGAATTCAAATTAAGGCAACAAATCTTCAAAGTCCAGCTGAACTGCTAAAGTACACAAATTCCTTTTCTTCTGTTTTCCCCAAATGCTTTTTACATTCATTGATTTTTTTTCCTTTTGTAAATGGAGGAGAAAGGAAGAATTCTGTTAAGGCATGAGTCTGAGACAAGATACCAACATATCTAGAGGCAAAGCCAGCATTCCTGTTCTCAACCATATGAACATATGAAATTATGTTGGATTAATTTCAGGAGGTGGAAACTGAGGGCTTGCTAGCTCTAAATCAGGCTTGCTGAAGCTTTTTCCTTTGGAGCACATTGTTTTTTAAAAGCAATAGTTATATAAAATGATATATAAGTATATATATTAAATAATATAAAACTTGCATGTGCATATCTATTTGTACATATACATACATCTATAGGTATGTGTATATATATACGAGGTAGTTACCATATATAAAATATAATGGCATTTACAATAAAAAAATCTGAATATTCAGTTGTTCTTGATGACTCTGGGCATCATTAGACATACATTTCCACATGATAATCATTAGATAAAACTGAGAAGTAGGCACTTTCCTTGGACACAGTATGCTTTACTAATTCATCAAAGTCATGGGCTGCCTTTTGTCTTACATTTGGTCTAAATCCTACATCTATATTATGAGAATGGCTTCTGTAGGCACTTCAGTTTGCTATCAATTTTTAATCAGTTTGATTAGGCTAGAGAATTTTTGGGTAACAGTTTTTGGTTGAATTGGTAGTTTTCTTCAAAAGCTAGTTTAACTTGATAGCCTCAATTTCGCATGTACCTACTTTTTTCTATATCCAATAAAATTTATATATTAAATAGCATTTTTAGAGAATTAAGTTCTGTTGTTATGCTTGACACATAGTTACAGGGGTGTTTTGCCTTCGAAAGTTGGTGTAAAATTTTTCTTTCCCATCATGTTAAATGAAACATGATAAACCCTATAAAATTGTTTTTTGATAATCAGGAGTTTTTAGATAACAATAATACATTCAACTATAGTATGCTACAAAGAGGCCTATACAGGGCACTGGATTGGACTGAACTTGCATTAATTCCATAGCCAAGAATTATTTTGACTGTCATAAATTTTAGAATAACTCTCAGGTACTTTCTCCATTTTTCTTTCTAATTGAACTTTTGTGCATCAAATTATAGGAAAGTAAATGAAAAACTACATTATCTAAAGGTTTTGATTAGTTGTATTTTAATGAAACAGAAGGTGAGTCACAGGTGTTTGGTTGGTTGTTTATTTCATACAGATTTAACTCTCCTCTCCAATAGGTTTTCTCTAAGTCCTCTAAGTAAATGTAATTTTCCAATTTAAAGATTTATAGAAAGAAGATGTGTTAACTCATCCATTATCTCTATATAGATAAGCATTTTTAGGAAACTATAGGCTCAATTTTCCATAAGTTTGCTGTAATGAGAATAATCAGCAATGAAATAAACTAGCAAATGCAACACATTTATGTTAGGGCTGACATTACTTTTGGTGAATTGTGAAATATGCAACTCTGACTTTCTTCCCTCAAGTTAAACCGTAATTAAATATTTTTCTCTAATTGTATTCCAAATTGAAACTGACAAATAGTTAATCTAGAAGACTATTTTGTTATAATTTTAAATATTTTTCTTATTACTGGTAATAAAGACAAATAGAATAAATATTTATAAAACAAAATGTCTATGATTTATAAAAGAAAAGCTACACTTTTCTAAGTTTTTCAGTCAAGGAGTTCATCCTCCTGATCTGCCATAATGAATAATATAAAGTTAGGAACCCAAAGCAGTTACACATAAGAAATGTACTACAAAGAGAAATGCATTGCAAAGCAATGAGCTTTTGTTTTCTATTTGCATAATTTAAAAGATTAACTGTAAAAAAATAAAATCTCTTGTTCAATTTATCATAATTTCATCCTTGTTGCTACACTCTTGGCAGGATTTTATAATATGAAGGTGTGCTTTACTGCTTTCTTAATATCTAAATGCTCTGTCAAATAATCAAGTGAGTTCATTAAGAGGCTACTGAAAACAAAGTTAATTACTGATTTGTCATGGTCTTTTATTTAAATGAATTTATAAATGAATTTAAATTAGTTTTGAAAGCATCATTTCAGAATATAAGTAGATAGCCAGTGAGTATTTACATTTCAAAGATGTATCTACTAGTCAGAAAATAATTGCCTTGACGAATCAAAGTATCTTAGAATTTGGCACCAAAATTGAACTATTTTTAATAAAAATATTATTGTTTAGAATTTTTATATAGTTAAAATGAGCAGTATTTCAATTATGTCGCATATTGAAGTTATAGTCATAAAAACCCTTAGTATGTTTTATATCTTTGGCTGAGCCATGTCTGATTCCTGTACTTGTCTTTATCCTTTTTTTTTCTGTTCTCTTATGGGATCTTATGTTTGTCATATGAAATCCATTCTCTTAGACTCAGTTCATCTTCTTATATAACAAGATCTTCTTAAATATGAATCTATATCCCAGCATACTAGCCATTTCTTTTTTGCTTTTGGTTGGGGGCATCTTTGGTGACTTCAATCAGGTTATTTTTATTTTATTAGTTTCTTTTTTTGCTTTTTGAGACCAGGTGCGGCTCTGTCACTCAGTGTGAAATGATGTAGTGTCGTGATCTTGGCTCACTGTAACCACAGCCTCCCCAGCTCCAGTGATCCCCCTACTTAAGTCTCTTGAGTAGCTGAGACTACAGGCACGTTCCACCACATTATCTACCTATTCAAAGTTTTTATAGAGACGAGGTCTTACCATACTGCCCATCCTGGTCTCAAACTCCTGAGCTCAAGTGATCCTCCTGCCTTGGCCTATCAAAGTGCTGGGATTACAGGCATGAGCCACTCACCTGGCCCAGGTTATTATTAATACATAGAAAATAACTCAGATGTGAAGACAGGATCCTAAAGATGTCCTCTCACCTATCTTCATCTTTGTTGATATCAATTTATCAATCTGCACCTTAGGGTGTGGGGAAAGAAAACATTCGCTCAACCAGTTATTAACTTAACTTAGTTCTACAGTGTGTTAGTCCAAATATTTCATATCAGAAAGCAACTTGTAGAAACATTTGCATAAGTACATATGCTAGTCCTAAGGTTCATCTCAAAAAGGGGGAGGTGTTTGGTATATGTCCTTAGCAAGGTTTTCAACAAGATTTTTCCCATCATAATATCATATATATATATTTATGACACATATATATATGAGAGAGAGAAAGAAAGGCTAATTTATTATGACTTGTTTCGTTAAACTAGAGCTTTCTCTGACCATGCAACACAAAAGAGAACATTTTGTGATTCACTCCATGTTTTTTATAAATTATAAAGATATTATGGTGAATTTCAAACTTTTCCTACACAAGTTTCATAATTACCAAATCACATGTGAGATAATTATCATTATCTCCCAAATAATTTATTTTATAATTTGGTATATAATCTTACTTTGTAAATTCATACATCATTTTCATATTCTATGGAAAAACAGTTCTTTCATCATTTTAATTGTTTATTAAAGATCCTGTGCAATCAGTTCATCATTTTTCTCTAACATATGAACATTTTAAGTTGCAATTCACATGAGCCAGGGGATTGAACTCATTTGGAATACCAAAGTATTGTCTTGGAGTTCAATTTCTCTGGACTTTATTCCAGTCTACTCAGTTTAAAATATTTCACCTTGATAAAAGACATTATTAAACAAGAACGAAAGTATTCCACTAACATTCTGTCATTTATTATTCTGTGGATCCCAAATGGAGGGTTTATTCACTTCCTGGTCCTTGCTCCACCTATTACTAAATTCCATTAATGTTTCTCTCATTCTAAATGTTCTTTGAAACTATACTTATGGGTTCAGAACATTTTGTAGAGTATTCTGTAGGTGGTAGCAAAATAAAAACAAAGTTTTACATTCAAATACTATTGGTTTCTTTAGCCAGGTTTATGCATTATTAACTTTTTCTTTTTCTGCCATTGTTCTCTTAATATTTCTAGGTGTACAGTACATCTGCTTGTACTCTCGGCTACCTGAAATTATTATATTTTGAAATGACAGGAATATATACCAATACATAGATAGGGAATATCAACTCTAACTCACACACAAATACAACTATTAATAATAGCTTTTGCGTATTGACTTGAGAAGTATAATAAAAATTGTTGGTCAGGCACGGTGGCTCATGCCTGTGATGCCAGCACTTTGAGAGGCCGAGGCTAATGGATCACTTGAGGTCAGGAATTCTGAGACTAGCCTGGCCAACATGAGAAAACCCTGTTTTCACTAAAAATACAAAAGTTAGCCAGCTGTGGTGGCCCATGCATATAGTCCCAGTTACTTGGGAGGCTGACACACGAGAATTGCTTGAGCCCAGGAGGTTGCAGTGAGCCGAGATCACACCACTGCTTTCCAGCCTGGGTGATGGAGTGACCTGTCTCAAATAAAATAGTTTTATTTAATTGGCATATATAAGCACCTTTATTTACTTCAAAATTCTGTGAAGTAATTATGATTATTATCCCCACATTACAGATGAAGAAACCAAGGTACAAATATGTTAAGTCACTTGTCCAAGGTCACATAGCTAGAATAAGAGAACCAGTAGAGGAATCTAAATAATCTAGTTCCAGGACTTGATTATGCTTAACCACTTCACAATACCACTTCTCATATTTTGTTTAACATTACTTGCATGATTCTTATCAGATTTTGATCACTTAACTGTAACCAACAAATTCAATTTTTGTTGAAGTAGATTCTTGTCATTTCTCCTATGCTTTTTATTGTCAACTAGGCAAGTCAAGAACTCATCAGTCTTCTGCTTTAAGGAGATTAAATTTCCCATCTCTTTTCCAGTTCTAAGGTGTGCTCTAAACCCACTTCCATTTTACTACTTTGGGACCTTCTACTATGCTGCTGTTAATAATACTTCTTCATTAATGTTTCTTTCTTTTTTTTTTTTTTTTTTTTTTTTTTTTTTTTTTTTTTTTCCCCTTTACTTCAACCTTCCCAGCCTGCTAGATTTCCACATAGTGTGCACCCACATGACACCTGGTTTCCTCCAATGAGGTCAATTTCTTTTTTAAAAAATGTATCTCAATAATAAATTCTAGTCCCACAAATTTTATGATTTCCTTTAGAATATGTATCATTCTGCCGTACTTATGCATAAGAATATTGAAATTCTAAGAACATAAGCTTTTTTTTCTTTTTCTTTTTTGAGATGGAGTCTCGTGCTCTGTCCCCCAGGCTGGAGTGCAGCGGTGCGATCTCGGCTCACTGCAAGCGCTGCCTCCTGGGTTCACGCCATTCTCCTGCCTCAGCTTCCTGAGTAGCTGGGACTACAGGCGCCCGCCACCACGCCCAGCTAATTTTTGTATTTTTAGTAGAGACGGGGTTTCATCGTGTTAGCCAGGATGGTCTCCATCTCCTGACCTCGTGATCTGCCCGCCTCAGCCTCCCCAAATGCTGGGATTACAGGCGTGAGCCACCGCACCCAGCCGAACATAAGTTTATTTATGATTATCTTTCAAACTGTTGCCTAAAGAGAGGTTTTGATAAGCTTCATATTATTTCTGTTTATTTCAGTAGCTAACTTATCAACTGATTAAAGATAAACTCCCATTTTTAAATTAAAAACAAAGAAATTGAAGCAAAGTTTGATTTTACCCAATCATCTGGACCTTAATATATGAGTATATGATTTCTATATTCAAAAATTGATGGAAAATAGAAGGTAGTACAAGTAAGGAGACTGTAGTCTTAGTTCCAGTTCTGTCACCAGCTTTCTGATTGAGTTTTATAGAAAATTTGAAAGTCTCTTTCCTAATTCATAATTTATTCACAATCTTGGTGATTATGTATAAAAGTACTTTTAAAAAGTATTTATGACACTATGATTAATGAGTTATTTATTAATCACTTAATACAGACAATTTGCTTCACATGGCTGTGAACAGATACCGCAAAACTGCTAGACAAATAAATAAGCAAAATAAATAGTAATGAATTGCATGTACTAAATATTAGATATATAGGAGCAGTTCCTATATAGGAATGACTGTAATAGTAGTTGGTAGAATTACGTCCATAAGCTTATATTGTTTACTTTCTGGACAAGAAATAAAAGATCTTAATAAGAATGTAGCTCAGAAAAATAAATTGTGTTAGGATCTCAAACAACACATGGTTATGATAAAGGTTACAAGTTTTATCTCCTTTGGAAGAAATAGGGCTGGCTTCAATACCACCTAGTGACAATGGTGAATGGTCTCAATGGCAAAAAACAGCCTGGAGGAGAAAAGACAATCTGCTTTTATTTTATTAGCTATTTGGCTTCTATCTCCTACTTCTATTCCTTTTTTCATTCTTCTGTAAGATAATGTGTTTATCCTACTTTGGTTTCTTCAAATTTTGAGATAATTTAATTCCCGTACAACACTAAACCACCATGGAAATTAACTTGTTCACACAATGACTTTGAATACAAATTAAATGATAGAGAAATACATTAAAAAACTTTAGAGCATGACATTCTCATAAGTATTTGCATATAAACTGTCTCTACATCTCTCATTTATAAGGTTTCTATTTTAACATGATCCTCTGCATAAAAATCTGTATTCATTTAAATTTCTTTTTAATATTTTTCAAAAGAGCTACTTATTAAAAAGTTCTGATCTCTTGGCAAAATCAGAACAGAAAAATATAAAGAAATAATAACACTGATGAATGAAAGGGAAAGGTGCCCCTCAGGAGAATGATTTACGTTAAATGTTACAGATTAATACATTTTTGTTTGATGTGCCTAATATTTACTGATTACAGGCACATGATAAATTTCTTTTCTTTTTCTTTAAGAAGTGATAACTCAGTCGAGGACAGAATTATAAAAGTTGTAGACTAAATGTAATTATAAATAAATGGCACATTAATGCTCACTTTTAGCTTGGGAGCAATGGGGAGATAATAATGCCCACCATTGGGGAGGCACCCAAGATGGCCTAATAGGAACAGCTCCAGCCTCCAGCTCCCAGCCAGAGTGACAGAAGATTGGTGATTTCAGCATTTTCAACTGAGGTACCGGGTTTGTCTCACTGGGGTGTGTCAGAGAGTCAGTGCTGGTCAGCGGGGGCAGCCCAACCAGCCAGAGCTGAAGCAGGGCGAGGTATCGCCTCACCTGGGAAGCACAAGGGGGAAGGGAATTCCTTTTCCTAGCCAAGAGAAACTGAGACACACAACACCTGGAAAATCGGGTAACTCCCACCCTAATACTGCGCTTTACCAAGGGTCTTAGCAAATGGCACATCAGGTGATTATATCCAACACCTGGCCTGGAGGGTCGCACGCCCACACAGTCTCCGTCATTGCTAGCACAGCACTCTGAGATCTAACTGCAAGGCTGCAGTGAGGCTGGGGGAGGGGCGCCCACCATTGCTGAGGCTTAAGTAGGTAAACAAAGCCCCCTAGAAGCTCGAATTGGGTGGAGCCCACTGCAGCTCAAGAAGGCCTGCCTGCCTCTGTAGACTCCACCTCTGGGGACAGAGCATAGCTAAACAAAAAGCCGCAGAAACCTCTACAGATGTAAATGTCCCTGTCTGACAGCTTTGAAGAGAGCAGTGGTTCTCCCAGCAAAGAAATTGAGATCTGAGAATGAACAGACTGCCTGCTCAAGTGGGTCCCTGACTCCTGAGTAGACTAACTGGGAGACATCCCCCACTAGGTGCAGACCGACACCTCACACCTCACACGGCTGGGCATACCTCTGAGACGAAGCTTTCAGAGCAAGAATCAAACAGAAACACTCGCTGTTCAGCAATATTCTATCTTGTGCAGCCTCCGCTGCTGATACCCAGGCAAACAGGGTCTGCATTGCACCTCAAGCAAACTCCAACAGACCTGCAGCTGAGGGTCCTGACTGTTAGAAGGAAAACTTAACAAACAGAATGGACACCCACACCAAAACCCCATCAGTACGTCACCAACATCAAAGACCAAAGGCAGATAAAATCACAAAGATGGGGAAAAAGCAGTGCAGAAAAGCTGGAAATACAAAAAATCAGAGCGCATCTCCCCCTCCAAAGGAACACACCTCATCGCCAGCAATGGAACAAAGCTGGACAGAGAATGACTTTGACGAGTTGAGAAAAGAAGGCTTCCGTCAATCAAACTTCTCAGAGCTAAAGGAGGAACTACATTCCCAGAGCAAAGAAACTAAAAACCTTGAAAAAGAATGGAAGAATGGATAAGTAGAACCATCAATGCAGAGAAGACCATAAACGAACTGATAGAGATGAAAATCATAACATGAGAACTACAGGACAAATGCACAAGCTTCAGTAACTGATTCAGTCAACTGGAAGAAAGAGTATCAGTGATTGAAGATCAAATGAATGAAATGAAGTGAAAAGAGAAATGTAGAGAAAAAAGAGTAAAAATAAATGAACAAAGCCTCCAAGAAATATGGGATTACGTGAAAAGACCAAATCTACGTCTGATTGTTGTGCCTGAAAGTGATGGGGAAAATGGAACCAAGTTGGAAAACACTCTGCTGGATATCATACAGGAGAAATTCCCCAACCTAGTAAGGCAGGCCAACAATCAAATTCAGGAAACACAGAGAATGTCACGAAGATACTCCTCGAGAAGAGCAACTCCAAGACACATAATTGTCAGATTCACCAAAGTTGAAATGAAGGAAAAAATATTAAGGGTAGCCAGAGAGAAAGGTCAGGTTACCCACAAGGGAAGCCCATCAGACTAACAGTGGATCTCTCGGCAGAAACTCTACAAGCCAGAAGAGAGTGGGAGCCAATATTCAACATTCTTAAAGAAAAGAATTTTAAACCCAGAATTTCATATCCAGCCAAACTAAGTTTCGTAAGTGAAGGAGAAATAGAATCCTTTAGAGACAAGCAAATGCTTAGAGATTTGGTCACCACCAGGCCTGCCCTACAAGAGATCCTGAAGGAAGCACTAAACATGGAAAGCAATAACCAGTACCAGTCATTGCAAAAACAGGCCAAAATATAAAGACCATCGATGCTAGGAAGAAACTGGATCAACTAAAGAGCAAAATAACCAGCTAATATCATAACGACAGGATCAAGTTCACACATAACAATATTAACCTTAAATGTAATTGGACTAAATGGTCCAATTAAAAGACACAGACTGGCAAATTGGATAAAGAGTCGAGACCCATCAGTTTGCTGTATTCAGGAGGCCCATCGCACATGCAGAGACACACATAGGCTCAAAATACAGGGACGGAGGAAGATCTACCAAGCAAATGGAAAACACAAAAAAGCAGGGGTTGCAATACTACTCTCTGATAAAACAGACTTTAAGCCATCAAAGATCAAAAGAGACAAGAAGGTCATTACATAATGGTAAAGGGATCAATTCATTAGGAAGAGCTAACTATCTTAAATATATATGCACCCAATACAGGAGCACCCAGATTCATAAAGCAAGTCCTTAGAGACTTACAAAGAGACTTAGACTCCCATATAATAATAATGGGAGACTTCAACACCCCACTGTCAACATTAGACAGATCAATGAGACACAAAGTTAACAAGGATATCCAGGAATTGAACTAAACTCTGCACCAAGCGGACCTAATAGACATCTACAGAACTCTCCACCCCGAATAAACATAATATACATTCTTCTCAGCACCACATCAAACTCATTTCAAAACTGACCACATAGTTGGAAGTAAAGCACTCCTCAGCAAACGTAAAAGAACAGAAATTATACCAAACTGTCTCTCAGACCACAGTGCAATCAAAGTAGAAATCAGGACTAAGAAACTCAATCAAAACCGCTCAACTACGTGGAAACTCAACAACCTGTTCTTGAGTGACTAATGGGTACATAACGAAATGGAAGCGGAAATAAAGATGCTCTTTGAAATCAATGAGAACAAAGATACAACACACCAGAATCTCTGGGACACATTCAAAGCAGTGTGTAGAGGGAAATTTATAGCACTAAATGCACACAAGGGAAAGCTGGGAAGATCTAAAATTGACACCCTAACATCACAATTAAAAGAACTAGAGAAGCAAGAGCAAACACATTCAAAAGCTAGCAGAAGGCAAGAAATAACTAAAATCAGAGCAGAAGTGAAGGAGATAGAGACACACAAAACCCTCCAAAAAATCAATGAATCCAGGAGCTGGTTTTTTGAAAAGATCAACAAAATTGATAGACCGCTGGCAAGATGAATAAAGAAGAAAAGAGAGAAGAATCAAATAGACACAATAACAAATGATAAAGGGGATATCACCACCGACCCCACAGAAATACAAACTACCATCAGAGAATACTATAAACACCTCTATGCAAATAAACTAGAAAATCTAGAAGAAATGGATAATATCCTGGACACTTACACTCTCCCAAGACTAAACCAGGAAGGAGTTGAATCCCTGAATAGATCAATAGCAGGCTCTGAAATTGAGGCAATAATTAATAGCCTATCAACCAAAAAAAGTCCAGGACCAGACGGCTTCACAGCCGAATTCTACCAGAGGTACAAGGAGGAGCTGGTACCATTCCTTCTGAAACTACTACAATCAATAGAAAAAGAGGGAATCCTCCCTAACTCATTTTATGAGGCCAACATCATCTGATACCAAAGCCAGGCAGAGACACAACAAAAAAAAAGAGAATTTTAGACCAATATCCCTGATGAACAAAGATGCAAAAATCCTCAATAAAATACTGGCAAACTGAATCCAGCAGCACATCAAGAAGTTTATCCATCCTGACCAAGTGAGCTTCATCCCTGGGATGCAAGGCTGGTGCAACATATGCAAATCAGTAAATACAATCCAGCATGTAAACAGAACCAAAGACAGAAACCACATGATTATCTCAATAAATGAAGAAAAGGCCTTTGACAAAATTCAACAGCCATTCATGCTAAAAACTCCCAATAAATTCGGTATTGATGGAATGTATCTCAAAATAATAAGAGCTATTATGACAAACCCACAGCCAATATCATACTGAATGGGCAAAAACTGGAAGCATTCCCTCTGAAAACTGGCACAAGACAATGCCCTCTCTCACCACTCCTATTCAACATAGTGTTGGACGTTCTGGCTAGGGCAATCAGGCAAGAGAAAGAAATCAAGGGTATTCAGTTAGGAAAAGAAGAAGTCAAATTGTCCCTGTTTGCAGATGACATGATTGTATATTTAGAAAACCCCATAGTCTCAGCCCAAAATCTCCTTAAACTGATAAGCAAATTCAGCAAAGTCTCAGGATACAAAATTAATGTGCAAAAATCACAAGCATTCTTATACACCAGTAACAGACAAACAGAGAGCCAAATCATGAATGAACTCCCATTCACAATAGCTTCAAAGAGAATAAAATACCTAGGAATCCAACTTACAAGGGATGTAAAGAACTTCTTCAAAGAGAACTACAAACCACTGCTCAGTGAAATAAAAGAGGACACAACCAAATGGAAGAACATACCATACTTATGGATAGCAAGAATCAATATCATGAAAATGGCCACACTGCCCAAGGTAATTTATAGATTCAATGCCACCCCCATTAAGCTACCAATGATTGTCCTCACAGAATTGGAAAAAAAACTGCTTTAAAGTTTATATGGAACCAAAAAAGACCCCGCATTGCCAAGACAATCCTAAGCCAAATGAACAAAGCTGGAGGCATCACGCTACCTGACTTCAAACTATACTACAAGGCTACAGTAACCAAAACAGCATGGTACTGGTACCAAACAGAGATATAGACCAATGGAACAGAAAAGAGCCCTCAGAAATAATACCACACATCTACAGCCATCTGATCTTTGACAAACCTGAGAGAAACAAGAAATGGGGAAAGGATTCCCTATTTAATAAATGGTGCTGGGAAAATTGGCTAGCCATAAGTAGAAAGCTGAAACTGGATCCTTTCCTTACTCCTTATACGAAAATTAATTCAAGATGGATTATAGACTTAAATGTTAGACCTAAACCATAAAAACCCTAGAAGAAAACCTAGGGAATACCATTCAGGACATAGGCATGGGCAAGGACTTCATGTCTAAAACACCAAAAGCAATAGCAACAGAATCCAAAATTGACAAATGGGATCTAATTAAACTAAAGAGCTTATGCACAGCAAAGGAAACTACCATCAGAGTGAACAGGCAACCTACAGAATGGGAGAAAATTTTTGCAATCTACTCATCTGACAAAGGGCTAATATCCAGAACCTACAAAGAACCCAAACAAATTTACAAGAAAAAAAACAAACAACTCCATCAAAAAGTGGGCAAAGTATATGAACAGACACTTCTCAAAAGAAGACATTCACACAGCCAACAGACCCATGAAAAAATTCTCATCATCACTGGCCATCAGACAAATGCAAATCAAAACCACAGTGAGATACCATCTCACACCAGTTAGAATGGCAATCATTAAAAATTCAGGAAACAACAGGTGCTGGAGAGGATGTGGAGAAATAGGAACAGTTTTACATTGTTGGTGGGACTGTAAACTAGTTCAACCATTGTGGAAAACAGAGTGGTGATTCCTTGAGGATCCAGAACTAGAAATACCATTTGACCCAGCCATTCCATTACTGGGTTTATATCCAAAGGATTATAAATCATGCTGCTATAAAGACACATGCACACGTATGTTTATTCTGGCACTATTCACAATAGCAAAGACTTGGAATCAACCCAAATGTCCATCAGTGACAGACTGGATTAAGAAAGTGTGGCACATATACACCATGGAATACTATGCAGCCAGAAAAAAGGATGAGTTCGTGTCCTTTGTAGGGACATGGATGCAGCTGGAAATCATCATTCTCAGCAAACTATCGCAAGGACAGAAAACCAAACACCACATGTTCTCACTCATAGATGGGAATTGAACAATGAGATCACTTGGACACAGGAAAGGGAACATCACACACCGGGGAGTATTGTGGGGAGCAGGGAGAGGGGAGGGATAGCATTAGGAGATACTCCTAATGTAAATGACGAGTTAATGGGTGCAGCACACCAACATGGCGCATGTATACATATGTAACAAACCTGCATGCTGTGCACATGTACCCTAGAACTTAAAGTATAATTAAAAAAAAAAATGTCCACCATTGAAATGATATCTTTTTCTATTACATTATGATTTCATTGAACTCAGTAAAAATCTTTTTTTAAAAAGTGAATAAGTAGCTGACCTTAGGAAAAACAAAACATCAATTAAAAAAATCTGAAAAGGCACCCAAAGGACAAAAATATAGTTTCTGGAAAATTAAGAAGGTCAAATTCAATTATATCCACATTTTGTATGTTGTTAAAATTCAGTATTTTTCCACTAGAAGCCCTTCCCTATGTTGTAGGAATCAGGATTTTAGATTATCACATTGATCACAGTAGCAAAGGGTAGCACACAGTGATCTTTAAATACACATCATTTGTTTTGATGGACATTATAAGTAGATATTTTAAATAATATATATGCTATCTTTAGAATATAATTAGAGACCATTTTAAATGACTTTATGATATGCTCATGAAAACGCTATTGGAGTATAGAGAATATATTGTGATTCACTGCTACTTGTTTTTTGTAAATTACAAAGATATTATGGTAAATTCCAAACTTTCCCTACACAATTTTTATCATTACCAAGCTTATGCATGAGAATAAATGGTAACAGTCCACAGCTAGGTGTGCCTATTTCTCTATGCATAAAGTATAAGATATTGGATGTAGAACAGAACCAGGTATTGATTAACTCTTATTTGGACTGCAGCTGTTTTTCTGAGGCACGTAGCTAGGAAATACTAGAAGAGTGTTTAGTTTTGTTTTTTTGTTTTGTTTTGTTTTGCTTTTATTTTAGGTTCCGGAGTACATATGCAGGTTTTCTATACAGGAAAATTTTATGTCACAGGAGTTTGATACAGAGATTTTTTTTTTTTTTTTTTTTTTTGGTCTCACAGGTAATAAGCATAGTACCCAGAATAAACTACATCTCTAAAAACAACAAACACTTCTCAAAAATGATGGGGTATATAAGATAATAAGTAGAGTACCCAATAGGTAGTTTTTCTATTCTCTCCCTCCTCTCACCCTCCACCCTCAAGTAGGCCTCACTGTCTGTTGTTCCCTAAAAGAGTATTTAAATGTTAATCATAATGGCCCTATGTCTAGACCCTCAAAGTTTAAAGAAAATGGTCCAATTAGTCTATTATATATTTTAAGATCTCATTTAATAAGTTGTTTACAGTGGTTGATACACTATAAGAATACATATATATAATAGTTGAAATAAGTTAAAGGTTTATCAGCCAAATTCATCATAGACATTACTCATTACTCCAGAATAAATTACGTCTCTAAAAACAGCAAACACTCCTAAAAAATGATGGGGTATAAAATGGGGTTACGAAAATGTTCATGTTAGGTTTCAAAATGTGTCCCTCCTATCCTTTCTTATATCCCACATTTATCACATGGCTTTCTTCATGTCATTTCTGATTCTGTCATATATCTCTAGAGTAGCATAATTAGACTGGGGTATAAAGCAGAAGGGATAAAAATGAGATGGAACAGAAAAAGAGCAAAGTGTGGAGAGCCTTCCATTATGGGAAGCAACTATATAATCCTGTCTTGAAAATTATCTGAAAATAAGCAACTCAGCTTACATAATTCAAGTCTATGTAAGTCTCTTCTTTTTAAACAGATAATGATAACCTTGAACTCTCTGGAAAGAGAGAACGTTCATATTAATTGCCTGACATCCATATATCTGTGAGTTGAATAATAGAGTAGAAACCATTAGTCTGCTATTCCATTGATTTCCAGATTGAAGGCATTGTTACTATCTTATTTCAATCTGCATGAATTTAAAACAATATTTTTATGTGAAATGTAAATATATGAGAAGTTTAGAAAAAGCAAGATATTATAATTGCTTTTCTTTGCCAGATTTTTTTGAATTTATGACAGTAGTAAAAGGAAAAACCCTAAAACCCAACACATACATACAAAACACAATGACTTTTCACATATTTTTCATATGTATTCTGAGCTCTTCCAGCATTGCAGCCAATTCATAGTTGGTTTCTATTTAAATTGGCAATGGTTTATAAAAGATGAAGTTATCTGGGGCTCATGAAGTAGAATGGTATGGTGGGTCCATCCTTAATCCAAGGGGAAATACAGATTTTATAACCAGCTACCATACTGTCTCTGGCTTTATGAAAATGGAAAAACAATTCTCTGTTTCAGACTCTTTAAAATGGTAGTGAATGTATTTTTATTTATTTCCTTCAAAATAGGTGAGATAATGTGTTATACATACATGAATACTATATTTGTGAAAGTCTCAACAACATTTAGAATAGCATGGATATAACGGAGAACTAAGTCTAGCAAATTAATCATTTTGGAGGAAATATTAGACAGCAAAATATGTTTTTTTCTTCAACTTTATCAGGTGCCACTTGTTAGATAAGGTAATTTCATGAATAGTGCTTCTTCTGCTATTTGTTGCTTAAAATTTAAGAGCCAGTCTATGTAAGAGGGAACAAAAAACATGTTTGAAACTTAAGGCTTGCTCTTCCACTGCTGAAGCAACTCAAGGTCAACATAGCCAATATATAATCTCATCAATATCCCGTATCCCTCTCTATGATGAAATTATAGCTCAATTTAAAATTTTCTGAAATACATATTTATTTGAAAACAAAATATCAGATTAGAGTTGATTTCCTTATGTCTTTCCTGTAAAAGAATTCACATCTGAGAAGGAAGAACACACTATGTGAACTCTTTCCCTTTTGTGATGAGGTCATGTTTCTATCCAATAGAGAGCAGTTGCCAGGCAGACTTTGCTAATGGGAAGAGACAGGACCGCAGAGGAGAACTGCAACACTCAGCAGGCTGCTGACCTACTTTATTATTATAACTCATAGGAACTACGAAGGCATCTTCTTTTTCCAGTAGAGCTACAGTGACTTGTCAGCAAATTAGTCACCCTTTGTTAGGTCTTAAAACAAAACAAAACAAACAAACAAAAAAATAACCTTCTGTTATGGCA
The DNA here is from genome assembly GCF_049350105.2 of Macaca mulatta. NCBI lineage: Eukaryota > Metazoa > Chordata > Mammalia > Primates > Cercopithecidae > Macaca > Macaca mulatta. The sequence continues at coordinate 46,809,549 of NC_133411.1, forward strand.
GTACATTCTATTTTTTAAAAAGCATTAATACTATCAGAATAATACAATTTCTAAGCCATAGAAATTCAAATCCAAAATAGATTACTGAACCTCAAGAGAGGGGAGATATATTTTAATTAAGATATTTTTTAGCCCATTTCTTCGTCATATTACTTTGGCTATGTCAATCAGTTATTATCTAAGTAGTTAAATGGGCTCTGTAAACAAAAAGTGAATCTATTTTAATTTTGCCCTTAAATAGTCGATAGAATAGCAATAGATAAAATAATTATCTAGGTTTATATATATATATATATATATTTTTTTTTTTTTTTTTCTTTTTTGAGACGGAGTCTTGCTCAGTCGCCCAGGCTGGAGTGCGGTGGCGCGATCTCGGCTCACTGCAAGCTCCGCCTCCCGGGTTCACGTCATTCTCCTGCCTCAGCCTCCCGAGTAGCTGGGACTACAGGCGCCCGCCACTACGCCCAGCTAGTTTTTTTGTATTTTTAGTAGAGACGGGGTTTCACCGTGTTAGCCAGGATGGTCTCGATCTCCTGACCTCGTGATCCGCCGGTCTCGGCCTCCCAATAGGTTTATATATTCTAATTGTATATGAGAGCTTACATATGAATAATTCTTAATGCTTTTTTCCCCCAAATCATTTACATAAAATATCAATAAGTAGCTCTCTCTACTCTGCCCAGTCAGCACACATTTATTGGGGTGATTATAGTTTTTGAGCTAGAAGTGCCTGAAGTATCTTGATTCCCCACTCTGTTGAAGGTTCCTGATCTAAAGCCAAGTAATACTACTTGAAAAGAATGTCTCTCTATTTTGTGTGTCACTGGTCCTCGGTTTTTCATAGATTTTATTTCAATCCACAGAGGGCTACTACTAGAACACCAATGGGTGAATTAGAAAAAAGGCTGTACTCTCTGGGTATCTAAATTAGGGAGAGAAAATAGGCTTGCATGGCTTCATTTTCAAGGGAATACACTTTGGAGTAATTCACCAGCACTTGACCCATGCTGTTTGGGCAGTGTTAACATTTCAGAGCTCTCAATTCAAATTCCTATTAATAGATATGTCATATAATTTACCATTTCACTGGATTACAAATGTATTCATTGTTGAGCTTACATTTTGTGAAGTTTTATATAGTTTTCAGTATCCAGAAAAAATAGTTTGAATAAAAGCATGTTAGAATGTAAGCCTAATGAGGGCAGGGACTTTGTTTCATCCTCTACCATGTGTTCAGTGCCTAAAATAATGTCTGGAACAAAGAAATACTCCATAGATCATTTAAATGAAAAAATAAATAATATACACAATTCATAGTTAAGAAGCTAAGTACAAGAAAGTCAAGTGACTTGTATAAAATCAGATGATTTAGTGGTTGAGGCAATTCTGATATGTATTTCTTTAAATTTAATTCTGCCAATTTCACCCCCTATGTTTCTGTACAAATGAGTTAGGATACGCTATGTTATGTGTGAGCTTCCAATTAAGACACGTTTCTGGAACTCAAAAAAGAAAAAAAAAAGAGTTGAGGGCAGTATAGCAGCTTTTCAATGCTTATACCTGTAAGTGAAATATACTGCTATTTATAGGTCACTAACTATTAATTAATAGCACAGACAGGCACCCATCTAACTGAAAGGCAGCTAGAAAATATGGAAAGCAGGTGGCTATTTGGTTGTTAGTAAGTGTCCCTGTCACATTGTTTCAAATAAAAGTAAAATAGAGTAACCTAGATTTTCCAATGGAATCTCTTTTTCTCTCCATATAAAATTTTACTGATTAGACCATTACAGATATTTTTTACATCATTTTTTTTCTCTGATATTGATAGATTGGTTCATGCATCTTAACTTTTTGGAAATTAATATATCTATAGATATGAAGAGAATGCAAGGCTTATTAATTTCGACTTCAGTAATTTAGAGTATGTCCATAAGTTCTAAATTCAGTAATTTAGAGTATGGTCAAGTGATTGATTACTTATCTTTGAAAAAAATAACTTGAGATGTACAAATCATTAAAACAAAAACTGTCCAAGGAAGAACACTTAAATGGATAATTGAATAATCAGTTTGCACATATTTTTAAAATGCTGCTGATAATAACCATTTTGATTATAAATAATATTTTACTTAGCAATACATGCAAAGTTGGTATAGGAGCTGTCTAGGATGCAGATACAGGAAAGACCAATTGCCTACCCTGTAGAATAGCACTTATCAAAATTAAATAGTGCACAGATTCCTTCAAATCACAACAAATGAATCATTACAATGAAATACCCTTGAGTTGGGTTAAATTATTTTGATCACAATGTTACTCAAATAAATACAAGTATAAAACTAAAACAAACATAATTTTACAAATCAAATACTAACAAAATAACGAATCAACAAATACATCTTAATGTAAATTTACTGTGATGAGTAATGCTGTTTTGCTAAAACCAGGTAGGTGCATACAATGTAAATGTAATGCTGTAATGCCAGTTTTTGTAGATTGTGTGATTTTATACAGTATTCTACAACTGAGTGCTATGGAATGACTAATTTGGTTATTCAAGTTTTTCTTCGTTTTGACAATGGTTAAAATGTTGTACAGGATTTAATATGTTATTAATCCTTCAATTGGTATAAATGCATCATTTATTTGTTATGCTCATAAACCAGAAGTATTTGATGTAACATCTCATGACACAACATGCTCCAACTACAAAAGCATATCCAGATTCCATATGTATGACATTCAGATAATCCTAAATTCATAACATGCTATGTTAAAACCTTCAAAATTATTACTAACATGTAACCAAACATTTATAAGATTGCTAGTAGGAAACATGGACTCCCTGACAGTAAACCTATAGACTTTAATTAAAGAAAGATTGCTCTAGGAATGTACTGTTTAGCTGAAAATCCTTCTTTATCTGTTCTATAAAGTCATTCCCTAGGTTATATCAGATATTTGAGATTCAGTTCAAAATTAATATGCAAGTTAACAAGCATCATTTATTTTCTTATATTCTTAAAATGAATATTTCATACTTGTAATTTTAACAAAAAAACCATTACTCCCAATCTCGTTTATAATGATTTAATGTAATTTTAGTGTTGTATACCTAAACACATAGTCACAAAATGTCATGGGATTAAACTAATCTTATTAGAAAGCAATTATCTGCCATATCCAAGATTTTCATTCAGTTAGAATTCTATAATTCAGACTTATTTCTTGAATGAAACAAAAACAAATAATATAAACACAAAGCAAAGCTACTTCCTGTTCATGTTGTGTTTTGCTAGTTAGTATCTCCTTCCTGGTAAATTTAAGTAGCCTGCACTTTTAGTCCACTTTCCGTTGTTATAACAAAATACCACAGATGGGTAATTTATAATGAACAGAAATTTATTTAGCTCACGGTCCTGGAGGCTGGGATACCCAAGGTCTTTTAAAGTTTCATGTGGTGAGAGCCTTTGGGCTGTCCCTTACCATAGCATAAGGAAAGAAGGGTGAAAGGGCCAGCAATCACATGTGAAAGTGAGCTGGAGATAGCCGAACTTATTTTTATAACTAACCCCCTTCTCCAATAACAATTTTAATCTGTTCATGAGGTCAGTTTGCTCTTTGTATAATCACCTCTTACTAGACCTTGCATCCCAACACTTCTGTAGTGGGGATTAGGTTTTCAACACATGAAGTTGGAAGGATACATTTAAACCATAGCACCCAGGATGGTTAGTGATTGAATTTTTAAAAATAATATTTGAATAAAAACTTTAATGAGCAATATAGCAAGATTGCAAAGGAATTCACTGAGAGGAACTGAACCTACTTTTATGGAATTATAATATAGGAATAGATATACTAAACAAATTATCAACACTACAGTTACAGATATAGTATAATTACAGCATTGACTTTGAGTTTCTCCTCATCTAGCTAGTGGGATACAGATAAAAGCATGGGTATAAATGCAGATACAGGTAAGGAGGATATAAATATATACTAATTAATATTTAAGAATAAAACTCATTTAGTGATGGAAGGAAGCAATGAAGAAGAAATAATAAACATAAAGAATTTGTTAGACCCACTAATCTTTATCATAAATAATTTAGAATCAGAGTCTAATGTCATAGCATGTTTGTCAAGCCCAAACCCAAGACAGACTAGTACATTCCTGCATATATCTTGACCTGGCTTTCTTAATTTTTTGGTTTTGCAACTTGATTTTGGTTTTCTACATCTCACAAAAGATCAATCTTGCCACTTTTTAGTGTCAGAGCTCAAACGTTAATTTTAACGTGATTTTCTACTGCAATTGGAGTGCTTTAACTAATACGTTTTGTCTCTTTATTACTACCTTCCTTAACTGTTCTTTATAATGTATGCTGCACAAAACCTTCCAACATGGTTTAGAGTAGAAATTACGGAGTCAGATATGTAAGCATTCTACTCTTAGTTCTATAATCTAGCTGTGTGACACTGACTATTCATTTAACTTCTAAAAACTTTAGTTTTCCTAACCAAACAGTGGGTCAAAATAATGTTTACCTCATTTAGTTGCTGTGTGGACCAAATAAGATAGCATCCTTCAAAGCACAGAGTTTTGTATATATTAAGTGTTAAATAAATGCAGGGTGCTTTTGTTTTTATATCGGATTTTCACTTTTCCATTATAACTCTTTGTGCATAAATATACTTTGCTTTTTGTTATTGCAATAAACGATTTACCAGAACTCCATAGCTTTAGAATGGAAAACAGTATCTTCAAGGTCAAATGATATTATAAGGATTCTCTGTTGATTCAAAAATGGTCTTTTTTTATGGTTATTTCCTTCGCATCGCTATTATACACAATATAAATTAGGCCAGGCATGATGGCTCATGCCTGTAATCCCAGCACATTGGGAGGCCAAGGTGGGAGCATCACTTGAGGCCAGGAGTTTAAGACCAGTCTTGGCAACATAGCAAGACCCCATCTCAAAAAATAATAAAATAAGTTATGGCTTTTATATTTGAACATACATGATGGTTTCCTTCTCTCTACATTAGAGTTACACATGGAAATAATGTTAAATAAGCACAAAAGAAAATAAAAACCAATTTCATATGTAAGTCTGCAGCCAAAAAAAAAAAAAAGCCAAGAAGTGAATTGCAAATTCTGGAAGGATATTTTGTATAATGTCAGGATATAAAAAAAGGTGGAAGGTTGGGCTATGTTGGAATAAACATACTACACACACATACCACACACACACCAACACACACATTTGAGCACATATAGACATGTTAAAGAAAAATAATCCAGAATTTTTTTCAATAAATGCATTATCATCAGATATATTAAATAGTATATTGCCTTATAATTATACTACCATACATACTTTATAGACATTCCAAAATAGTTATTTTACTATTTCTATGATGATAATTGGTATTTTTCTGAAAGACACATAGGAAAAATGTAAAATAATAAATTTTTACCAAATTAAATATTGGTTGGTGCCAATGAATCATCTTTTGGCAGTAGTGCTAATGTTTTTATACTATCCTCTCAGTCAGTAGCCAGACTATAGAGCTATTGCCTTTTCTAAAATATCATTATTACTATTTTTCCATATACTTTACTCCTTCAAAGATAAGTAAAGTGACAGATCTATAATCAAGTAGACATCACAGGTTTGAAAAATGAGCTAAACAAACTACTGCTTACTTTGTTATTTAGTTATTGAAACTACCATATAGAATATTTCTCAAATAAACTTTCAATGATAAGTGACTAAATCACAACAAATTAATGTGTCAGGTACTATTCTAGGCACTTTCTATGGTCTGAATGTGACTCCCAAAATTCATGTGTTAGAAGCTTAATCCAAAATACAACAATGTTGGGAGGTGGGGCCTAATAAAGGTGTTTAGGTCATGATTGCTTTGCTCTCATAAATGGATTAAAGAAGGCTTTCGGAAGTGTGTTCCTGTCTTTCCACCTTCTGCCATGTGAAGGATAGATTTTTCTTCTCTGGAGGACATAGCAGCATGGTGTCATCTTAGATATAGAAATTGAACCTGCTGGCACCTTCATCTTGGACTCTCCAGGCTCCAGAGCAGTGAGAAATAAATTTCTGTTTTTATAAATTACTCAGTCCGTAGTATTCTATTATAGCAGCACAAAATAAACCAAGACACCACTGGAAATAAAGGACAGACGAGAACAGACATTACATTCTCGTGTGGGGAACACAGAAAAATATAAATAACAAATAAGAGTGTATGTCTCTCTCTCTGTGTGTGTGTGTGTGTGTGTGTGTATGTGTGTGTGTGTGTGTATCTGTGTGTGTGTTGCTAAATGCCTTTATTATTAACATATAAACCAGTGGAATAATATAAAAGATAAGGTGGTCAGGAAAGCTCTCTGTGATTTAGTGATATACAAGCAAAATTAATGAAGGTGAGATCTAAGTAAATATAATAAATATCAGGCCAAATATCAATGAAAGCATAGAAAAGGTAGAAAGAAACAGGAAGGAAGGAAGGAAAGAAGGAACGAAGGAGGGAAGGAAGGAAGGAAGGAAGGAAGGAAGGAAGGAAGGAAGGAAGGAGAAAAATAGGGAAGAAGACAGAAAAGGAAGAAAAGAAGACAATGCATCATAACTTTCAATGTAAACCGCCTTTTTTTTTTTCCCAAATAGAAAGCCTGTGCTACAATCATTAGGAATCTTCGGTGTCCATGTCATTTCTACAAAAATAAGCCAAGAAATCAATAGTAGAACAGTTTGAAAAAAGAGAGTATTTGATTTATACCTAAGGGAAAAGTGTAAAAATCTCATAAAATTAAAGTGCCATAAAATGTCACATATCAAAGAGGGCTATTCACAGTTAAACAATGTTTTATTAAGTAAAAATGTAATTAAAAGGTAATGCAGGAAGAAAATATGGGAACTTACACAAAAAGAACAAATATTTGTGAACACATACGTGAGTGTGTATAAATATATATAGAGAGATTTATAGATATATCTACTAAAATATTCACAGTTCTTTTAATTCTTTTGCGAGTGTTGAGTGTTGCGCTACATAGATCAAAACATATCTTCTTAAAATTACATAGGAATATACCTAGCTATTTAAATCAAATTTATATTTTGTAGATTTTTAAATATTTACATATCTTTCAGAGGTAAGTTTAAAGCCTACCTTTTCCACGAAGTTTTCCTTATTTTCCCTAGCAAAAAGTAAGTATCTGAAACTTCACTTCACTTCATACATATTTAATCTATATCTATGCTGATGTACCTACCTTTGCATGTTTTACAATCCCTAAAAGTGTATGTCTTGAACATAATGAATGCTTTAAAATGTTGATGAAATAAGGAGTTATTCTAAGCCACAGGCATTTTTGAAAGAATGCTGTGCCATGGTCATATTTTGTGATTATACCTTTGAAATAAGATATGCCTCAGTATACACAGAATAAAATATATAAAAGTAGATGTTGTAACATATACGTACTCAGGAACATAGTCAATAGGTAAAATTTAGTTGTAACCACCCCCCACAAACATAACATCTGATTTTATATTCATAGAAGCAAAATCAAGTTGTCTGTAAATATTTATAGAGGAGAAATCAGATCATTGTAACATAATTACTTAAAAGGTTTTGGCACAACGTTGAAAAGTCAGAGTGTAAAACAATACAAATTACTTACAACCATTTCATTTAAAGACACCCAGCAATCTGGTGGGAAGTCCTGCAGTAGTGGTACTAAGAACTGAAGACAACCATCCCAGTGACACAGGAGCAGCATCATGCCGATGAGATTAAAAATTCTCACCACTGCACTGGCAAGATCATACGTCATGTGGAATATCTGTTGACCAAAATATAAAATCAATTCTTATAATCAATTTTTTAGAAAAATCAAGCATACTACTGATAGTAGGAATTGATGTTGTGTAGTGTAAGTATTGATTTAATAAAAATATGGGAATAACTTGCAGAAATAGAAACAGATTACATTTCTTTATTTTTACAATAAGGTTGACACTCCACTTTATGAATATTAAAGCCAACTATGTTTCATGAACAACAGAGATAGCATGAATATATAAATGTATGTATTAAAGAACATCGATATTGCCAGAAGTTTTTCTTTATTGTTCTTTTGCATATTTTAGCAAAGCTACTTTAAAATAAGGTAGCAAAATTTACAAATGATGGGTAACTTCTACTGTGCTTCTATCCCTTGTTATATTAATAGATTTGTTGAAAGACAAAGAAAATACGCAAGGGCTGAAAATCATATGCCAAAGGAGTTCAGCTGCAAAATATGAAGTAATACTTATAATAAGTTATGGTTGAAGTATAGCTATGTGAGTGGAGATATTTCTTTAATTGTGGATACTGAACATAAATAGAAGCCTTTGAGATAAAGGCTACCTGGATTTGATTTAAAAACAATCGTGTAACACTTTTAAAAATCGTAACTGTTTCCATAAACTTTTTGTATTTTTATGGTACACGCTTTACTTTTCAGTCACACTGATTGTATTTTCATGAAATTCAATATGGTAGGTTAGATTATTTCAGAAAACCCAAACATCGTGACAAATCAACATAATCCATCAAAATTTTACAAATCGAAACAAATATGCATCTTTACATCTGTAACTATTCATTTTTTTTCTAGAATTTACAAGAAATAGATTCAGAATGTGAGTCCTTTCTTTAGCAGTTTATTGTACTCTCTAACTGACTGCTAAAATAGTTTCTACTTATATTTTACCTAGTCTAGAATAGCAAAACCCACTTGGGAGCAGACCTACATTGTAGAATTAAGTTTTGTTATAATTGTTAAAGAATTACTGCATTAATAAATACAATTAAATATAAGAAAGTACATATACACACAATAACTTCAGATATTTAGAATCACTTTTTGTATGAATCACCAAAAGAATGGTGTGTTTTTGAAGTAACAAGGCAAACTTGTATTGAAAAATTATCCAAAAAATGTAAAGAAAACAAAAAACTACATTTGGTTTTAGAAATGATATATCTGTAAGAAAACATCTATAATTCTTAAAATACACATACTGAACTACACAGAGTTAAAATGACAGGGCATCTGTGATTTTGCTTTTATAAAATAACCAAATCTGTCTTTAATTAAATGTTTTTCAGTTTGATATTTTTCTACGAGCATTAATTCTTTCTTTAAACAATCTTTTTGAGGTAGTAATTATAGTGAGCAAAAAGATTATTTTTCCTGGGAATATACACACTGTTCTGAATACTTTTTAAAAAGAAAGTTGGCGGTTCTAGATTTTAACAGCAACAGATCACATATTTTGATATTCAGACAGCTATACACACAACTTCTTTTGTAGCATTAAGAATTTTATTTTTCTGTAAGCTACTTTTTATTTTGGTTTTAAATTTGGAAAACCCACAGAAACATCTTTTTGATATTATTCCCTCTGATATTTCTTGGTCACTGAATACATAAATAGAAACTCTACTAACAATTTCATCAATAATTTCTTATTAAAATTATATACTAAAACATAATAAAAAAAAAAAGCTTTTACTGATAAAGTTGGAAAAAGTCATCATGGACTTAGATTTTTTTGTTGTTGTTTAGTAACAGAATTTATATTTATATCTTAATATTTCCTGAGGAAATGATTCAAGATGTCTTATGGGTAGAGACTATGTTTTGAGGGAAATAGTGTTAAGTTGCGGAACATAAAGTTCTGGAAAAACCAGGAAACATATCACCTTTCAGCCCAATTATTTGAAGCAACTAATATCTATCTGAAAATATGACAAAATCTACAAATTGTAAGTATACAGGCAGCAGCCATGATTCAATTATCAGGCTTTAGAGTGCAGTATGGAATGGTCTAGAGAACTAGCATCCATTCTTAGTAGAGCTGACTGGGGTTTTGTTTGATTTTGCATTTTCTACCTCCTTTTGGGAAATTAGATTCTTTTCATGGGCTCTTAAAAGATAATTAAGATAAAATAATATGCTAAGTTATCAAATTCCTTTAAGAAAACCCTAATATCTCTAAAATGTTCTCCAGAGAAACAGGACCACTATTTTCATTGAGGAAGTTAATGGGGTTATCACATCAGTGATAACACATTAGAAACATTTTTTGTTTTGCTACTATGTATTTCCATGAACAAGATTCCATGAATAAGATAATGCCTAGATTCAAGCCTATCTGTTACCAAATAGTCATTCCCAATTCCATAATGTTAGCTAGTACTAGTTTCATACAGTAACTCTGTAATTTTTGGAGTACTCAATAAGAGCGCACATAATTAATTTTATAAACAGTCTCCCTTATGGACATTAATATTATGTGTTCAAAATCGATATCACTTTCGGAGCTATCCCAAAATTTAACTTTGGAGAAGGTACAAACAAGTTGGGTATTTTTACATTGGTTAATAGCAGAGGCAAATTTCAACTAATCAAACCCATATACCTTCATCTTTATTATCTAACTGATAAAAGAGCATATATAAAGTATATAATATTACTTGTTATGAATACGTGAATGTGTGCATTATCTCAGCCCGATCTCATTGTCTTTTGAACCCTTATAACTAAGATACTCTGGCAGGTATAATCATTACGTATGATCTGAATACTGAGATTAATGGCTCTGTTAAAACTTTACTCCAGAAAGATCTGGAATGAGAAGTCTACTTCCTTATGGAGCTCACACATCTGTAGATAGTCAGGTTAACCAAAGAAGGAAGCATCTGATCTAACTTATGCATAGCCACAACTTATTATTAATAAGGACAGCTTGTAGGATAAATCTAAATGTGACTTCATTCACCGTACTAATCAAATGGCTAACACTATTGATTAATATTTTCAGTTTTCCTTCATCTATAGGGTGGACATTCTTAAGTAATAAATTTCTATATCAATCAATTGTCTTGGTGCTACTGCATGAAAACTTGACTGTTTGCAAAATGGCACCATGAATGACACTCAGTAAACCGTTACTAAATGAATGAATGAGAGAGTTGAAAGGGTTTAATAACATAAATAACCTTTTATGGTGTTAAGAGTATAACGCTTTGCTTCTGTATCTTAAACAATGGGATTAAACAAACAAAAAAAATCTTCATTATTATTTTCCATCTTCTAAGTAATCTGACTTGAAACCTGACTTGAGGGCTCAGGGCTGAGGTAACAGAAAGAAAGGCTCTTTTCACTGACTAGCAATACACTTTCAAGTTACTTTCAAGGGGCATTTATAGGAGTCAACTGAAAAAAAAATGTAATTAAAATAAGTTTTTCGGCCAGGTGCGGGGGCTCACGCCTGTAATCCTAGCACTTTGGGAGGCCGAGGCAGGCAGGTCACAAGGTCAGGAGTTCAAGACCAGCCTGGCCAATGTGGTGAACCCTTGTTTCTACCAAAAATGCAAAAATTAGCCGGGTGTGGTGGTGGGCGCCTGTAGTCCCAGCTACTCAGAGGGCTGAGGTAGGAGAATTGCTTGAACCCGGGAGGTGGAGGTTGCAGTGAGTCGAGATTGTGCCACTGCACTCCATCCTGGGTGACACAGCAAGACTTTGACGCCAAAAAAAAAAAAAAAAAAAAAGTTTTTAAACAACTCTTTAATCTTATTTCTACCATATCTAGACTATGAACAATATATTTGGAAGACACTGTGCTTTACATTTGTTCAGCTCAGGACATTGTGCTGTTCATGTGACCTTAATAAGAGGAAAGATCTGGTCACAAATTCTCATTGAACTTTTTTTATATTATAGTTTTAGAATTTTATCTAGTTGGAGTCCAATACTTCCAGACAAGATAACTAATTAACTTTCTAAAATTGAAAAATGCTCTACGATATTTTAAGTAAGAATCCCAAATTCTACCCTAATATTTGCAGAATTGTTCATCATAAAGGTAATTTTTTGTAATATTTTCCCAGGAGCAATGTTTATTTCATCCTGTTTTTAAAAGGTCATTCTAAACTGCACTATACAACAGATATCCATAAATAAGCTGAATTCTTTTAAAATGCTTCCATATTATTTCTTGATGAACTGGATTCATCAGTCTTTCAATCTAATAGCTTGTATATAAAACTAGTGACCTTAATCTATGCTTAATTATTTGTTCTACTTTGTTTTCCTTAACCAAAACACTATCAAAAATAATTGAAGACTTCTTATATTGTGTATTAAACTGTCTTTAGTCTTTGACTTTACAGACTGGGATCTGGGCTAGTTTGTGTGATCTTAATATTGATTCAAGACTTCTTAATATACCTTCATAAGTATCAAAGTAAGATTAAGAAAATGGGCCAAAAATGGCTCTCTTGACACAGAACATTGTTTTTAAAAAAGGTGTAAAACAAGGTTGGATTCTTCTGTTTCTCTTTATAAATTGGCACCTGCATGACTTATAGTTTTTAGATGGAGTATAAACATACCATCCTGACACAAAATAAAAAAAAAATAGATACTCAGATTCAGTTTTACTGCTAACATATATTCAGGGCTCAATATGTGATCGTCCTAATCAATGGTAAAATAAATACTTTAAAAGCCCTATTATACTTCTGCAATTCTTGCCCTGAAAGTCATTCAGGTCATCTTTCCATGCTTTAGGTGCAAAGTGTAGAAGGTTTTACTTCATATGAGAGAATAACACTCTTCACAGTTATCTCTTTTAACACTGACCAATGACTGCAGTCATTGGATGAATCTTATCAGTCCCCGTTTTAACTAGGATTTTATTCAGACTGAGAATACTTTAACATTTAAAAGGTCAACCATCTGGACATCTCAAAACTATCAGCTTCTGTCCATAGTCTAAAAGCAATAATCCACTCTTCAGCCTCCTCCAAGTATTGTCCCATTCTCATGCTCTTGGGTGCTTTTCACTTGGATTCTTCTTTCCACTATTCCTTCCAAAACTCCTCCTACACAACCAATTAACTATCGAATACCCTCAGCCACCTCATGAAATGCTTTCTCTATTTCTCTGCTTTTCCTGAGACTTAAGATTCTTCCCACCTCCTTCCCCTCACCAAAGACACAACTTTTCTGGTAGCTTTCTCAAAGTTTGTTCACTTCTTTCAAACCCCAATGTCTTAGGTTCTGATGTGAGTGCCCTCATTTCCTCACTGCCCTCTGACACCGTCACACATTATTTGTCAAGCTATATAAAAAAAATATTTTCTTAATATTCATTCTATTTGCCTACACTACTCATAATTTTGCTCATTTCTGGCATCAAACAACCTCCCAATGTCCACGTGCCACACATCTCCATTTATTAAGGGCTCTGTCCTTTTGCACTGCATTTTCTCTGAAAAAAATGTCAACTTCTGATTAATCACAACCACCACCTTCTATACCTAAGCTTGGGAAGATTACTGAAGAGCAAACTGTGTAGCTTGTACTTACTTTAATTTTTTTAAAGGATAGCAACCTTAGTTGAGGCCCTCAGCAATGGTCTATCCATTTCCCTATTCCTAACATCATCCCATTCTCTCTTTCCACTTCCCAAAAGCCCCTGACTATCTTGTTCAGTTTCAGCTTAAAGATTTATCTTTTCCAAAGGAGATACTCTTACAGTTGAATTCCACCAACTTTGACCACCATACCCTCAAGCAAACATATATTTGTAATTTTCTTATTTGTTTTTTCCCAGTCTTAACAGATGTATCTTTTATTCCTAACGAGTCCTTACTAACTTTTAGATTATTAATCTGATCTGTCTTTCCAGAAACCCACTCAATTCAGACCTCCTTAACCTGTGGTAAAAACCAGACCTATTCCCTAACAGTTGTGGATAGACACTTTGTAAAATGTAGAACAAATTGATTAATATAAAAATAAAATTTAAAAAGAAAACTTAAGCCGGGAGTGGTGGCTCAAGCCTATAATCCCAGCACTTTGGGAGGCCGAGGTGGGCAGATCACGAGATCAGGAGATTGAGACCATCCTGGCTAACACGGTGAAACCCTGTCTCTACTAAAAATACAAAAAAAGAAAAAAAAAATTCTAGTAGTCCCAGCTACTCGGGAGGCTGAGGCAGGAGAAAGGCATGAACCCGGGAGGCAGAGCTTGCAGTGAGATGAGATTGCGCCACTTAAGACATCCATAATATAAACCTACTGCTTATGTGCTTGGCTATGGTGGCAATATCAAATTGACCTAATTTTACTTAACTACTTTTCTTCAGAATCATTAACTTCATCTATGCTAGATTTATCCCCAAAGATTTAAAAACAATAAAATCTCTCAATTCCTAAAAAACATTTTAATTGAAAAAGGATCTTCACTTCCTAGGTATTTTCCTAATTCTTTTTTCCCCTCTTTTTAGTCTTCTCTGTTTAGTTTCTCAAATACAACTCATGGGAACTTTGAGACACAGAGAGAGCTGACCTGCCCTACAGGGTAAAACAGATTTCTTTTCATGGCTACATGTACATATTACCAGGAGGCACAAAGCAAAATTTGATTTCCAGAAGGACAGATGTGTCGTAGCTACTCGGGGCCTCTGAGTCTCAAACCAACCCATCTATGAGGAAAATGTGAAGATATTTCAGGCTGACTTTCTTTTCCCAAATGGTGTATCAAAACTTAGAAGTTTTTTGATACACCATTTGGGAAAAGAAAGTCAGCCTGAAATATCTTTCTTTTGAGAAATATCTTTCTTCTGAGAAATCTTTTTGAATGGGCACAGATATGATATCATTGAAACATTAGAGAAATATATGTCTCATTACATGACTGCAGTAAACAAAACAGTACTTTTCATAACAACTATATTTCTCATAGAAGTAGTTATAGAACAGAATGTATTCTTTATCAATCATGAGTTGTAAAATAAAGTATAGCCGTATATGTTATTTTAATCCACATATTCCTTTAGTAAACATATACGTTTGCATAAAAAAAAGAAAGCAATTTTAGGCATTTTAGTTATTTTTTAAAAACCTTTCATGTTTCTTAACTGCCTTTTCAACTCTATTTTACCTTGGCTATTACTTAGAATTTCTATATGTTTCTTTCTTTTTTTTTTTTTTGCTGCTATATGATATATGATATACCAGCCATTTCTATGCATACATATTTTTTGCATAGAATTTTAATTTCATCTATTTAAAACATTTATGAAAAAGTGTTTTTAATGGAAACTTGTTATTTATTTAGCTTTAACAGTCTCAGAATAATCAGACATAATGTATTACTAAGAGAAATATGAAAAATGGGAAATTTACAATATGAATCCTTTGAACATTTTTAGTAAGAAACGATGACAGGAAATGGGTATAATGTAAACTGTAAAAGTATAAACTTTGAAAGCTGTCAAACACAATGCCTGGTGGCATCATGCTCAACAAATGTTTTTCTTCCTATAGTAGTTATTCAAATAACAATCAATTTGTATAAAGGGGTCAGTACTAATAAGTATCTAATTGAGCTGAACTATTTCTATTAATTTTAATCATTTTTTTTTCAAATTTCAAGTCAATAGCAGCTGACAACTTGGAATAGGTCAAAAAAGAAACAAAAATATTTTGATAGGTGACATTTTGGTATAGTTATATTTTAATATTATAGTCATATTTAAAATATCACCTATTTTAATATGATAGGTTATTGTTTTTAACTGAATCTACCCAAATCTTTATAATTCTTAAGTTCCTTAGGAAAAGAAGTACATCTTTTCAACTTTCATGATGACCATGTGACAGGTCAGAACATTTATTTATTGTACCATGCCCAGGAAAAATGAAAGAGCAAGCATAACCTCATATGCTTAATTTACTTTTAAAAGCAGCTTAAGTGATGGGAAAATCAAATTATGAATGAATATTGGAAATGACCCCACTAAGAAGAAATTTCAATGGATTAATACTCTAAAAAAAAAAAACTAAAATTAAACAATGTAAGATCATTGTCTATTCCTCTATTACAAATTTCAAATGTCTGCAAATGTAGACGATATTTACAAATTGTGCAACCCTGACATATTTAAATGAGGTGATAACTACATATCTTATGATGGATCTTTGAACCTCATTTCAATGACGTTTGTCTGAAGATTATTTGGTGTTTACTATATACATTTAATTTCCAGATGTAAGTCAGCACTAATATATTGATTTGATTAAATATTACTATTATTTTCTGAAGTTTTTTTCTAAAATTTATCCTGAGAATTCAAAATAAAATATCAACTTTAAATTAAAAAATGCAATGTTCTTTTTATTGTGTAAGAACTACAATTAAATATTGTAGTTATTTATATTTGTGTATTTATACGCAATTAAAAATACTAATAAATGCTAATTATAATTAGTATATAATGTATAAATATAATACTAATTATAAATGGGCGTGTGTGTGTGTGTGTGTGTGTTTGTGTGTGTGTGTATGTGAGTGAATGTTGAGAAAGATGGTGAAACAGCAAACTAACAGACAAACTAGCAATATTCTATTAACTCCGCTTTGGTTCTTCCACTAAAAGAAATGAGAGTGAGCCTTACACTGGCACAAATTGCACAACGTGTTTAATATCCCTGTCTCCCCTCATCATTTTAAGTCTAAAAAGTTATGTGCCAACTCGCTTACTGCACCATTTAATAGGTAAAATCTATAGGGGAGATAACAGAAACAAAAACAGGCTTTTGAAAAAACTGTTAAGATGAAAACAATGCTTATTCATAATTTTTTAAGCATTGGTCATCAGAGTTGCATCATGCATTGGCACAACATTTTGTTATTCTGGCCAGGTAAGCCAGTCAAGTGCAGAATATTAATTTATTTGAGTGGGTTTGTGTCAGAGATGCTCTGGAAGAAACAGAGGTATTGGTTTGCTGTCTTGGCATATACCTTCCAAAAGAAATCAGTAAGTACATGATTTTGGTATTAAGCCAATAATATTGCACTACAGTTCTTTGTGAACAAACCATGCATTCTTCTATTCGATTGAACTTAATAAAAGATAAAAACATATTAGTGCAAGACCCCCCAAAAGAAACTAAACCTTAAAAAATAAGGAAGCATTGGCAAATTTTCTAGCACCCCAAGAAACAATTGAGTAAGATTTGATCTATTGGAAATTGGCATGATTTTAGATTCACTAGTTGAATACCTTCCAGAAGGAAGGCATCATAATGCTCCATCAATTCAGGTAATAATAGTACATCTAGATACTTGATAGATCATCTTAAGTGACAAAAATACTTAACTATCTGAATTGTCAAAAGTTTATTGAATAAATTAATCTATGTGGAAGCATCCTTAAAAGTAATAAGCCTTATTTGTATAAGTTTGATTTTTCTTATCACTGAAACCATCTATTAAGTATTTGCTATGTGCAGAAAGTAATATTAGGCACCAGGTTCACCATTGCTTATGACATCACCTTCCACATCCTCACTAAACCACACGAACCCTTACTTTTCTAGAGATCTCTCACTTACTTTAATCAGCACTCATTTTTCTCTAGACCTACTGGAGAGCTATCATAATTGTTGTGTTCTTTAACATTATTATGTAATTTCCTCACTCTGTCTCAGTTTATAGTTTTATTTAAGTGGGAGACTGGTTAGACGAGTAGGCACATATTTGATAATATCTTTCTGTCTTATCTATTTAATAACACCTTGTCTGGATACAGAATTCTAGAATGAAAATAATTTTCCCCCAGATACTTAAAGACTTGACTCCATTCCTTCAAGCATTTATTGAAACTATATCTTTCCCCAAACATAGGTTTAATTTTTTTAGTGAAAAGATAAAGAGCTTTACATTAAGATAAATAAAAATGGCCCAAAATCTATACGTTTGTTCAATGGGTGGGAGGCAAGAAATGGGTGATGATTCATGGAGGTATAGGGCTGACCTTAAATTAAAATTCCTTCCAATATTCTGAGCTATTGCTCAATTACATTCTCCATTATAAAACTTCTGACTCCAACTCCAAATGTCTCAAAGATCCACTGTACAGATTGGCTCCCATTTCTTTTGCAGACTCAGTTGTAGCATATCTCCGAGTGTGATTTTATCTCCTTCTGTCAGTCTGCATTCTTCCTTCCCTTGTCTTTCAGTTCTTGAAAAGTTTTATGTATTGCTCTGTCTTAAAGAGTTCCCTGAACTTGTTCACTTTTGTGTTATAGATGTATTCCTTTACTCACTTTGATTCTTTAATTGCTTTGGACTCAAGAGCAACAGAAAGCCCACATGTGTTGTCTTATCCCTCCTGTTGAACCATGAACGTTTATCTTACAATGTATATTTTCTTCAATCATTTGACTTGGAGTTATATAACATTGAAAGTATTTATATAACTCAAATCCATTAACTGCATGTTTGAGCTTCACATATTTGTATTCCAAGATAAATTTGAAATCACTTTCACAAGTCCCTCTCCAATTCATAAAATTATGTTGGACTGCCGTTACTGAATTTAATTCATAAATTGATTTGTGTCTATCATTATTTTTTCAAAAACTTAATTTACCTCACATTCAGTCTTGCTTTCCTTGAAAACATGGTCCACTTGGCATCCAGAATGATCATTTTACAATTCAAACCTAATCATATGATCTCCTGCTTGAACTTTCACTAGATATTCAAGAAATCTTTATGAAGCTCATATTCTTGGCCTGGCATTAAAGGCCCTTTGTGATGTGGTCTCTGTACTACCATTTTATTCTCATCTCTCACCCTTCCTAGGTATTCCAAGCTTAAGGCAAACAAAACTTGTCATAGTACCCTTTAAGATAGTTGATCAGAGTCTGCATTTGTTTACATGCTGTTCTTTCCTGGTATACTACCTTCCATCCTATTCATTTTCTGACCGATGACCTTATTCGTACTCAAATGTTGCTTCCTCAGGAAAGGCTTTTTTGGCCTCTCCAGGGAGAAAATTAAGTACTTACTCCTATAGGGGCTTGTCCTTAAATCTGTAAAAGTGTTTAATGCATTGCTATAATTACATGTTTATGTGTCTGTGTTCTTACTAGATAGTAAGTCCTAGAGGTCAAGAATTGCATTCACAAAACATGCTCTTAACACGTTTACAAATTAGAAGAAAGTAAAAAACGGAGGAAAAGGGGAAAGACAAGAGGAAGAGAGGAAGGGAAGGAGGGAGGGAGGGAAGAAGGGAAGGAAGGAAGGAAGGAAGGAAGGAAGGAAGGAAGGAAGGAAGGGAGGAAGGAAGGAAGGAAGGAAGGAAGGAAGGAAGGAAGGAAGGAAGGAAGGAAGGAAGGAAGGAAGGGGCAGGGAAGGAGAGAGGGGGGAGATCCCAGTTCAGAAACATTTGGTATGATTATATATTGTTTCCAAATACTCTTTGTGACAATAGAATAGGGCCTCTAATCTGAAAAGAATACTTATCACATATCTGTAATAAAGTAATTTTATGTACATATTTCAAAATTTAATACCCATTCATTCCAGAATATCTGTCATCTTTTGTTACATCCTTCATCACATCACAATATCTATGTAGCCTTTGTCATCATTGTGGTCTGTCCTCATTTGAGCTCTTAATTACAAAAATTTCATTCTCTGGCCACGTCTTTTTTGTGTGTCTAGCTTTTAGTTGTCATTGTCTTACTCTCTCTGAACTGTTTTTTAATTATTTAAAATGCCTAACCTTTACAGAGTTCTGCTCTCTCCTGCACTCTTTTCTGTGCTCATCATCTCTGTTTTCCATATCCATTTGGACACAAACATCCATAATTTCAACCAGTAAATTCTCAAAATGTTCAATTCTCTTCTCCTCTGTTGTACTCTCATGGTAATATTTTGTTCCAATATTAACTGGCTGTCCATTTTCTAAGTTCTATACATAAGCTTTTATACATTTCTAAAGAGAAACTTACAACTGCACAACTACCTCATGGTTTTAACATCAACTATGTTTTCTATACCGTCTAGTGATATTGGTGTATTTCGAGATAGCATGCATATATTCTCCAGGACAGCTAGTTAAAAAACTTTCCCAGATTTTCCAAAATCTGTCATACGAAGCCTGCTTGCCTCAATTATGATAATATATTTAACTTTCAATTTTATTGAGAAAATATTGCCATTTAAAAATATCTACACTTACCCTTTCTTCTTACACTGGTGCATGATGTGTCTCTTTTTCTCTGTGATGCCTCACCTATTTTTTTTTCTTTTTTTTCTTCCTATATCATCAGTGGCATTACTTCATTAATTACCTCCTGTCTTCTTCCTAGGACTCTTTGTCTGTTTTTCCTCACCAGCATTTAAGCATGTTTAAATCTTTCTGATATTAGAAAATTATGTTGACTAGGTATTCCTCTCAATCCTCTTTACTAATGTCTAATTTTCTTCTCAAACACTGAAAAGTTACTTACATCTTCTTCACTTTTGTCATGTATTCAACTTTTAAACATCTTGTAACCTGGCGTTTCCTATCTGTCATCTGAAAACATCCATGATAAAATTTTCATATACTGCTGTTGCTGAATCCAATTAAAAATTTGTAAGCCACATTTGCTTGATGTCTAAGCACATTAGTTTATAATATACTCTTTGATACTGCTTTCTGTTTCTGAAATGGAAGTTTCTTTCTTGCTCTTCTGATTTACTTCCATTTTGTTTGTCATTCATATTCAGTATCCTCAAACTGCTCATTCTCGGATCTCTCTAGTCCACTCTACACTTTCTATTTGAGGGAATTCTTCCACATCCATAGCTTTCCACTATTACTTATAATCAGGGGACTCCATAACCTTGACCTTTACTGAAGAAAAATTTCTAAATTCTAAAACCCACAATCAAGTCAATCTGAAGATGTCCAAAATTATATTAATCTATCTTACACTCAACTTCCCTATTTCATCCTGTACATAGTATAATACACATTGATCCTGCAAGTAGCTTATCATGAGGATAATGCCACACTTAATCAGTTCCCTTGACATCCACATTTAATTGGTGACTAAGTTCTATAAATCTCTCTCTGTAAAAATTTTAAAACTGTAAATTCCCTACTTTGGAGATTTATCATCTCTCACTTGAGTTTTTTTAGAACCTCCTAAATTATTTTCATCTATCTAGATTTTCCCTCACTTACCCTGCAATTAGAGATTTCTTTCTAAAACATAAGTATGATGGTGCCACCATCCTGGTTAAAAATCAACAGTATTTCAATAAATTTAAGACAAAGGGCAAGCTCTTCAGTTTAACATATAAGACCCTTCATGATGTAGTCACTGCTTTCACGGCAAGCTTCATCTACTTCTCAGTTTTTTAGCCTACATATTTATTTTCTTTTGGTCATTTCACTTGAAAAAAGTATAATTCACTCTTCCTACTATGGGTAATACAATCATTATCATCAGTAAAATATAAACTTGTGGATGGGAAGGATCATATCTTAATGTCTTGGTATCTCAAGGGCTTTTAGCACATGGTTATTTAGAATTAGAATAAAAAGGACACATTTTGAATGTTGAAAGAAAGGGAAAATGAATGAATCAAATCTATAACCTATTAACATTAATTCAATTATATTTTATTTAAAATAAACAGTATACAAAGATTGAACTCAAAGTATCACCTAGTTTAAAATAACCTGTATGTCTTTTGAAAACCTGAATGATTTTGGTGATATATTTATTTTTGCTGTCAGTTCTCATAGAATCTAATTGAAATCTGTCTCTTCATTGTTTATCAATAATGTAATAGTGAACTGAATTATAAGTATATAAAATAAACTAGTGATTAAGTAAATTTTGATTATACATAATGAGTATATGAAAGTAATGTTAATTTATGGTTATTGTCACATGTTCTACAATCATAAAATTCTTATTACCAGAGGAACTTGGTTTCTATGTTCTAATGCATGTTATGCTAGTAGAATTTTTAAAATATTGATGGATTAGAGGTATTGTTTTTATTATGATACAGACTATTTTGAGCTTTTGAGACTATTTTGAATTATTCAAAAATATTAGTCTCCATTGATATTGGATCTGACAACATAAAATCCTCTGTATTTTAAGGAGTTCCAGATCCATTATCGATTTGAGCTAACGGGCTAACTCTGTAATGGAAAACTTTGACTGTGCCAAAGTTCACTCTAAAAATGAGATCTGAACGTATTCCTATTGAATTGGCATGATTTAAACTCAATAGAATTCAGTATTTCTGACAAGTTCTAAATGGAGGCATCCAAAAGGTTACTATCATTATTATCTGGGCTTTCACCCAGCATTGAAACTCACAAATCACTGTCATGTTTTCTGCTAAATTCAGCATTGATTCTGGCCTCCACATTATAGTTTCCTTTTCTTTTGGTATATTTATGTAGCATGAGAGTTAAGAGAAGATAATATTTTATATTATGTTTAGCATTTATTTAGAGAGAAAAATACACTTTTATTTTGAGTCTAACAATGGAAAAACATTTTAATATGTCTACATCTATATTCACATTTCTGTCAACCCCTTTTTCTAAGTCTCCTCAAAAAGAATCAGCACTTCCTAAAAGACACAGATATATCCAAGAGACCAATTTCTGAGTTGCATGTACAGAATAACACAGATGATTGAACTTTTAGCATTATATTTTAAATGAAAACATGGTGAAACCTCGTGTCTCCTAAAAGTACAAAAATTAGCTGGGCAAGGTGGCACATTCCTGTAATCCCAGCTATTCAGGAAGCTGAGGCAGGAGAATCTCTTGAACTGGGACCTAGGAGACAGAGGTTGAAGTGAACAGAGATCATGCCACGGCACTCCAGCCTGGGCTACAAGCTACAGAGCGAGACTCCATCTTAAAAAAAAAAAAAAAAAAAAAAAAAAAAAAAAAAAGAAGATTGAGCTGAAGAAGAGAAATTAGCTTGTGACGATTCTGGCAGTGAGATGTCCTGGTGTGTGAATGACTCCTAAAGAAATTCAGTATAGCATCTGAAAACAAGTGTGGAAAGGAAGGGGGATCGGGGCAAAGAGAATGGGCTATGATTAAAGATAATATTGGAAGCTTGAACTATGAATGACTTTACAAGCCTTATTTAGGGAAGTAACAATATTATCTCACGGGTTTTGAATAGGGAATGAAATGGTTAAGTTTGAATTTTAGGAATACCATCCCTTTAACTACATTGAATAATTAATTGTAAAGGAGAAAACATAGCTAAGATGGAACTGACTCCAAATTGTTGTTGAAATAGTTCAAGCTTGAGATAATGATAAGTTGATGCTGTGGCAGAAGGAATAAAAAGCAATTGAAGAAACAGAACTGACAATACTTGATGGTGAACTGGATGCAGAAGACAAAGAGAAGGAAAGAGGCACAGTGGCTCCTAGGTTTCTAATTGTGGTATTTAGGTAGGTGGAAGCATTCAACACTCAATATAGGAAATACAAAGCCATTTTAAGAGGAAGAAGAACAGGATTTCAGTTTTGGACACTCTAAGTTGGTCATAGCTTAACCCACTGGAAATATCCTGTAGGCAGTTACATACACGAATATCATGTCCAAAAGTGTAGAGAAAAGTGGCAAAAGAGAAAGCAAAAGTTCTCCTCTTTATAGTTGTCTTATATTTTTAACTAATCAGTTCACATACCATTTCTTCTAATATATTCTGGAAATCAATGAAAGAATCAAAAACAAATTCAGTTTTTCAAAAATCATCTGATCAAATAATCCCTTGCACACAGACTTCTAATGACTTACCATTTTCTCTGGAATTAAGTAAATCATTCTAGCCTGTGAGGGGCTCATATCGCCACACCCAACGTGCTGAAATAAGCTCTTCAACGTACTCCTATCTTATGACTGAGTTATCTGCATATACTCAAATATACCTAACCATGATTTATACATTTCTACATTGTTTTTAGTGAAAGTCCACATCACCAAATTGCATTTATTATATTTATTAAAAACCTGCTCATCTTTCTACATCTAGCAACCTTTTCCATGAAGCTAATTCTAATACAAAAGTTATCAGTGGTTTCTCTCCTGACACCCTATACTTCCATTCTGTAGTTTCCATAAGCTGGTTTGTATTTTTTTTAATTAAGCATTTTATATGTTTCTCTAAGCTTTAATAAGTTGACATACCTCTAGCTTTTAATACATATTTTAAAAATACCAAATTGCAAAAAGTAGATAGAGCAACATATCCACTGAAAACTCATAAGTTTGAGCATTTGAATATCAGCTGAAAGAGATGGCATTTATATAAAAGGCTGTCAGCCTTCAAAAAAAGAAAGGGTGGGTATATCAGAGCCATTGGCTTGTTCTGAGATTGAGACACTCAAATAAGAAGGGAGGACAGAGATCATATCTTAACTTATGAACAATGAATGAAATGGAAATAAAAATATCTAGGAAGGTCAAGAATAAATGTCCCGGGACAACAAATAAGTTTTTAAACTGGAGTCGGATTCTATTCAATGCCATTAACAACATGTTTTCCACTTTAGTCCCTGATCATTTTCCAGAGTCAGTAGACTGTAAGATACCTATAAAGAAAAGCAATTAAGAGAGATCATCAATATTATAAATACTGGATTAAATACATCATTTAGTAGGATCCTAATAAAAATAGAAAGTGTGTGAATAGTTCTTGTAAAATAACTAGCATCTTTCAAACACTATGTCATATGGATTTTGAAAATTATAATTCTACATATTCAGAAAGCCCTTTCCTAGTAGTTTCATTATTCTAATGTTAGAATCTAAGGCTTAGAGTTTAAATAATATTTGTTTCACAGCAGAGAATAGAACAGAGTCACCATTGCTATACTGCCTTATTAGGGACTAACAGTTCAGTAAAAGCTACATGAAGCCTACATTTTAAAAAAGATGAAGAGAGATTCTGTAAATAGAAAAGCAAAATACATTCTACTGTTGACTTACTAAGAGACCTACAGAAGAATAATTAAAGCCATGCATTGGCAGAAGAGAATTTGGCATCAATGGCTGGTGATACCTCTCGTGAACACCAAAAAGGATGTATATACCACGTTTTCTTCCTGTCAGGAAACAGAGATTTAAAGAACCTGGATCTCACTGATTCTTCTAATCATGGTTTCAAGCTAAATATGAATCTCATTACGTATGGCTCCTTTGCATTTTTTCATGATTTGGGTGATGGAAACTAAGAAGGCAATGGATGCAGAATGAATTAAGAAGATAGGATCAAATCTAAAAAGGACTGGTAAGAAGCTTACAGTTTGGAAAGAAATGAGAACTGATTTCAGTTGTGACTGAAAGTTGTGGTTAGACTAGTGACTGGAGGACTGATGAATGGAAAGGAACATGAACTCTGACATAGCATCTGAAGCTACAATAAAAGGAAATACTCTGGTATGTTGACGGATGATCTAGAGTGAATAGTGAGATGAGGACTTTCTTGGTAGTATGTGTCTGGGACAGACTGGCTTTCCTCTCTTGCTCCATACCACATATACCTATTTCCTTTCCCTTTTGTAATCTTTTTCTTTTCCGTGATGCCAATTATGGCAGAGTCAAAGAAACATAGCTTTGAAGTCAGATCCAGGTATGAATTTACCTTTTTCTACTACCAACTGTAAATTTGACAGGTTTACTCTCAGTCTCCGTTTTCCTCATTTATAAAATGGGGATGATAAAGTATCTATTTCAGAGGGTTGTACGATCTTGGTGAGGCTTGTTTTCATTTTCCTTTCAATTGCCCATCTGTTTCCTTTTGGTTTTGTTATCAGTTATCTGATAAATTTAACTGTGACTCCACTATTATAAAAAACCCAGAAAAGATTAAAACAAGAAAGAAGACAAAGGCTGGGCATGAATTTGAAGGATGTCAGAAATTTGCTGATCTTCTGTGTGCTTCAATGTCAGGAATTAGAAGGTAGGCAGGTTCACAAACAGTGGCAGCACCAAATTGCAGGGAAAGGGGCTTCATGCTATCAACTCACAATCTACACCTGTCCAATTCTTTCATGTGGACTACAGGCATATTCTCAATCTCATGTAAAGTGTTTCTTCCAACACTGTGTATGCCTCCCTCGCCTTTTAAGAGATTGCTACCCTTAACATCCTGGAGTTGGCATGGTTTAGAACAAAAAATAAAAGAAAGAAAAATATCAAAAAGACTTTCCACAGCAAGACATCTCGGGGGCTATCAATAAATGTAATATAGTTGAGACACCTCCAAAATGATTTCTGAGCCTCTCCCAGCCCTGTGGAACCAGAATTTCTGGAAGAATTTTTTTTTTTTTTTTTAACTTCAACCTTTATTTTAGATATAGGGGGTACATGTGCAGGTTTGTTACATCGGAATATTCATGGTGCTGAGGCTTGGAGTATGAATCCTGTCACCCAGGTAGTGAGCACAATACCTATAGGTAGTTTTCAACCCACCCTTCTTTCTCCCTCTACCCTCTAGTCCACAGGGCCTATGTTTGTACATTTATGTTCATGTGTGCTCAATATTTAGCTCCCACTTGTAAGTGAGAACATGCAGTATTTGTTTTTCCATTCCTGTGTTAATTTGCTTAAATTGTAGCCCCAGCCCCAACTATGTTGCAGCAAAATACATTATTTCATTTTTTTTAAATGACAATATAGTATTCCATGGTGTATATGTACCACATTTTCCTTATTCAGTCTAACATTGATGTGCATAAGGGTTGATTCCATGTCTTGTCTTTGCTATTGTAAATAGCACAGCAATGAACATACGAGTGCATCTGTCTTTTTGGTGTAATAATTTATTTTCTTTGGGGTATATACCCAGCGGTGGGATAGCTGAGTTGAATGGTAGCTCTGTTTTAAGGTCTTTGAGGAATCTCCAGATTGCTTTCCACAGTGGCTGGAGTAATTTACATTCCCACCAATAATGTATAAGTGTTCCCCTTTTTCCATAGCTTTGCCAGCATCTTTTGTTTTCTGACTTTTTAATAATAGCCATTCTGCTGGTGTGGTTATCTCACATCAGTATTCTGAGCGATATCTCATTGTGGTCTTGACTCGCATTTCTCTGATGATTAGTGATGCTGATTTTTTTTTCATGTTTGTTGGCTACTTATGCACCTTCTTCTGAGAAGTTCATGTAGCACGCTCATTTTTTAAATGGGGTTATTTGATTTTTGCTAGTTGATTTGTTTAAGTTCCCTATAGATTCTGGATATTACGCCTTTGTTGGATGCATAGTTTGTGAATATCTTCTCCCATTCTGTAGGTTGTCTGTTCACTTGTTGATGGCTTCTTTCACTATTCATAAGCTCTTTAGTTTAATTAGATTCCACTTGTTTATTTTTGTGTTTTTCTGCAGTTGCTTTGGGGGCTTAGCCAAAGATTATTTGCTAAGCTGATGTTGAGAAGAGTACTTCCTAGGTTTTCTTCCATGATTTTTGCAGTTTGAAGTCTTATATTTAAATCTTTAATCCATTTTGAGTTAATTTCTGTATACGGTGAAAGGTAGGAGTCCAGCTTCAATTTTCTGCATATGGCTAGCCAGTTATCCTAGCACCATATACTGAATGAGGAGTCTTTTCTTATTGCTTATTTTTGTTGGCCTTGTTGAAAATCAGATGTTTGTAGGTGTGCAACTTTATTTCCAAGTTTTCTATTCTGTTCCATTAGTCTGTGTATCGGTTTTTGTAACAATACCAAGCTTTATGGGTTATTGTGGCTTTAAAATATAGTTTTAAATTGGGTAGTGTGATGTCTCTGGCTTTGTTCTTTTTGCTGAGGGTAGTGAAAGCTGTATTTTAAACAAACCCCCATTACATTTTTCTGCAAACTAAAAACTCTAAAAACGTGGCCGGGCATGGTGGCTCACACCTGTAATCCCAGCACTTTGGGAGGCTGAGGTGGGCAGATCATAAGGTCAGGAGACTGAGACCATCCTGGCTAACACGGTGAAATCTGTCTCTACCAAAAAAATACAAAAAATTAGCCAGGCGTGGTGATGGGCGCCTGTAGTCCCAGCTACTCAGGAGGCTGAGGCAGGAGAATGGCGTGAACCCAGGAGGTGTAGCTTGCAGTGAGCTGAGATAGTGCCACTGCACTCCACCCTGGGCGACAGAGCAAGACGTCGTCTCAAAAAGAAAAAAAAAAAAACCCTCTAAAAACTTACAGATAATGATAGGCAAGGAAATATAAACAGAATTACTTCTTTGGTCTTCCAGGGAAGCCCTTTGGTGCAGATATGACTCAAAGAGGGGGTTCTCTTGTCCTTCCCCTCTCTTCCTTTTAAAATGAGAATATGACAGTGAGGTCTTCAGCAGTTATCTTGTGACTATAATAAACTTGGTGCCTCCATAGTCTAAGACTAGTGGAGCTGAGAAGAAGGAAGTTTCTTCTGTTCCTGATGACCTAGGACATAACCCCTGGACTCTAGATATTATCTTGGGTCTCTAATAACAGTAGCTAAACCTAATCCTAATTGACACAGTGCTTATACTTTTATTAAGTCATTAATTTTTAAAAAGACATTAGAAAGTGTTCAAAGTCAAGGTGAATGTCAATATTTGATCCAGAACTGAGTACTGATTTTGTGCATGAGCTCACATTCATGGGGTGGGTGGAAGCATGCTTGGCCCAGAAATCTTTAGAAAGAAAAGCAGCTCGGAAGGCCAGAACACCTGTGATATATAGGGCACAGGTGGTAATTTGGCAACTGTAATCCTGGCCTTTTGAGCTGTGGCCAAAAATAAATTTGGATAAACTCATTATCCATACATATGCCCTAATTTCCTGATAGATTTCAGTCAGATGTGGTAATTTTCTGCTCAGCTTCCTTATGTTATCACTTATTACATTTGCTAATGGGGGCAGAAAAACTGTTCTAGGAGGATATCCAAAAGCAATTGATTGGTTTGTATTACAATGTAGGTGCTAAAAGAATTAGTTTAGTTCAAATAAGTGATGACTTGGCGCCATGTAAATATCTTCCACACATGCCTCATTTTAGTTCTTCCTATAAGGCATATAACTATCAACACTGTTAAACTTTGCATGTAAACCATGTTCCGTTCCTCTCCATCTCCTCATTCTTCTGAATGTCTCCACTCTTTTAGGTACATAAAATATTTTTTTAGAAATTACCCCCAAAATGTGAAAGTACAAAAAATGAAAGCAAACTTAAATTTTCATCTTATTAAAAATTATGACTAAACAACAAAACTGTTTTCATCTCATCTGCATAATTACACATAATTTCTATTTTATGAATTCCCAACACTTATGCAGAAGGGAAATACTCATGGCTTATAATTTATACTTTTATAAAAGTGATTGTTTCTTTTTCTCCAAAGAATCAAAGAGTTAATATATTCACACACTTGTAAAAAAATACAACTCAGGATTAGAAAAGAGGAAAGTTGGCAAAAGATAGTACGATCATTCTTAGACTTGCACAGTAGAAAAGATCCAAGGGTTCAAAATCAAGTATTTTTAAGGCGTAATGCTATATTCTCATGTGGAGTGCAGGGGGTGAAGGTCAGTAGAGAAGCATCAACAGATGGTACCAACAGTGATAATCACATGTGTTCAGAAGTAGGTTCAGGAAATTATCCTCCTACATGGAGATTAGTTAGGCCCCATAGTTAGGCCAAGCTAAGTGACAGTAATACAAGTACCTACCATATGAGTGTCCATCATTGTATTCGAGTTATGTACTATCAGTATATTAATTCACAAGTTAGAAAATGAGGCTTACAGAATTTGAGCAAATTGCTCAGGACCTCACATACTAAGTGATGCATGTAAGGTTCACACCCATGCAGTCTGACTTTGGAGATCATATTCTAGGCTTCACAAAATATTTTCTCTATTCGGCATGTAAGACTTTCTTCTTGTTGAAAGCCATATAGAGACTGGGAGAAAGGTGTTAATGTTATTCAGAACGTCTGATTAGTCTCCCATACAAGATTTCGTGATAGGAGGAATCATAGCTATTTATTACTTCGTAAGTGCTTATATTTATATCCATTTTCAAAGCCTCAAAAGGATGTGGAAAGTAGGTAACTTGACAAATTGTACCACACTGGAAGAAATAGAGCTAGATTTTAAATTCATTCAATTACAAAAAATCTTGTTTTTCACCCAACATGGCATGGATAAAGAACTATTATTCTCCTACTAAACATATAAAGAGTAACTATTGCACATGATATTAAATACACTCTCATGGGGTGCATTCAGAAATATACATCATCAATTTTTGTTGCACTGGCTATATCTTCATCCTTCATATGGCAATCATCCATATCCTATTAATGATGATTTTTAAAGAAGTTACAAAATAAATTTTAAAGTCAAGCAATAGAATTAATAGCAAAGCTACATTAAAATATAACAATGTACTAACAAATAAATGATGAAAAACTATCTTCATATCTCATCAAAATATTTAAAGTATAATTTGTTAAATATTTTAAGAATACTGTACAAGCATCATATTACAAGAAAAGATATTGTAAGGGAATACACCTATGTCCATGTAGGCAATTAAATATTCATGAACTTTTACAATCATAAGATAATTCATATAAATCTTCAAATATGAAGTCAATAATAGTAATCAACCAAACCAAACCATGTATATTAGGAGGTAAATTAGATGTTCACAATTATCACAGTTGTCCTAAATACAGTTTCTATTGCCTAATTTTCACAAGTGTCTCTTCTATGTTTCCATCAGTGTTTCCTGTAAGTCATCAGATGTTTTACGTCCTCTTTAGCAGTAATTGTTTCTTACTTCCTTAAGAAGTATAATCATAAAGGATATAGCAAAACTCTGACCACTCCTCTCCACCTAATGCCAAAACAATCTGAAACAGAAATGTCACTATATTAACAACTTTAGGTCATTAATCGTGGCCTATTCAATAGTAATTTTCATTGCTGAAAAATATTTTTGATTAATATACTTAAACTGAAAATCCAGTTCATAATATCAGACAGGTATTTAAGAATGTGAAAATGGTGAGCACATACATTTTGCTATACTCTTCATTTGGTAACTTTATATAGGAAGAATAAAAGTTTTGTGTGATGACTCACTCAAGCTTTCTTAAAAATATTTCTTGTTCAATATAAAGTATATTTTTGAGAGTGGCACTGTACATTTAAAAGATCAATAGGATGATGGAAATTGTGAAGTCAGAGCTATGTATTCTGTTGGTTAGAGCAATGCATGGTGGCCCAATCACTATTTTAAATATATCTAGGCCATTTCAAAATTAAAAGGCATATACTGTCAGAGTTTTGCCCCTCTGTGCACTTCACAAACAGGAAAATCCATTGTCATAGGGTGATTTTTCAAAGACATATGTGCACATATGAGGGCATTTTCTGATTTTTTTTTCCAATTGAGAAATTACACAAAATAATGTAAGTTCATGTTCCAATTTCTATGGCTTGAATATTTTGCATTTTCAAAATAATGCAAGAATAGTATTATGAAGTACTATGCTACACACAACAAGGTTTGGAGAAAATTTAGTAAAGCTTAGTCAAGTTACTTCTTTCAAAAATCTTGGAAGTCTGAATTAAGTAAATTTGTAGCCAGATCTCATTTACTAAGTGACAGAGAAGAAACACAAGGGTTTTGATCTAAAAATATTGATTTGATATCTGCTATTTTTAAATGATAAAACACAATTGATTTTCATACTTATGAGAAGTTGAATTACACTGTGAATATAGTAATCTTGACTAGAGAGTACACAACATGTACTAAATGTGAATTATCTAAATTTGGATGAATACATATGCAACCTAATACTAACATCTGTCCTTATTCCTTGTTCAAGTCTTGGTTCAAATTTTACATTCTCAGTGGTCTTCTTTGACCACCTGGTTTATTATTGCAAACTACCGTCTCCCAACACTACCCCAACAACCTGTCCCTACACTCATAATTCTCTTATACTTCTTTTAATTTTTTACATAAAATTAAAAATTTGATTTCATGACATTATGTAATTTACTTTTGATTATGCTTATTTCTGTGTGCCTCTGCTAAAATATAAACTTCACAAGAATGGTGAACTTAGACATTGAAAGGCATTTAATAGTTAGCTCAATAAATACTTGTTAAAAGATTAATAATATTGGCATTGAGGAAAAAATGGATGAAAATATTTCATTTCCCCATATTTCAATAATTTATATCAAACAGCAGGGACTGTTTATATTCTGTTGTTATATAAAAATAACACCAGTCAGTTGGGCTTTCATCGAATTCCATATAATATTGCTTTAAAAGTTATACGGCGTTTTTGTATTTTCATAAAATATATTGCAATGCGCTAAAGAGCTACCAGAGTTCATAAAAAACAATCTTGCAAACTGACTATAGTACTCGGAAAAGTGGAAGCAATTCAGAAACTTCAAAGGTTGCAGTCCTACTGAGAAAGATATAGTAAGTTAGAGAATATTGGAGAAAGCATAGATAACTATTTAACTATATGATAAATAATTTCACAGCCACTGCTATTCCTTCAGTCATTCCTAGTCTTCATGTTTAGGTATTTTTATTTAGTTTATATTTGATACTAGGTGTTTTGAACATAATTCTGTCAAGAAACTGAGGAAACACACACCTTCAAAGCTCCCCTGAAGGGTACTGCAGTTTGTGTTATGAGAGGCTCTTGCCTTAAAGCCTTGATTATACAATTCACTGAGTAAAACGGTTGCTGAATGCCTGCCACAAATCTTGCCCCCAAATATAAAAGTCTGGGATGTACTCAATGTACCTGACCCTGAGACAGGTAAGGCCTCAAGAAATTCCTGAATAGGGAATTGTTAACTTGGAGTTCAGAAGAGCTGGGTGTTGGGCATAGGCTTCACGGCAGGCAAAATATTTAATTTGAGTTACATTTGGAGTAGGATTTTTAAGCGAAGAAGCCAGAGGTATAGCAAGAAATTGCAGAAATGCAAAGTTTTGTTGCATTTTGGGGAGAATTAATAGTTTTCTCTGTTAGGAAGCCAGGGCATGTAAGAAAACTATAAACATTGTGCTTGAAAAGATAAATTGGGGTTAAGAGCCTTGAAATTCATGGCTAGCATTTAACTTTTTTTCTGGAACCAATATAGAGGAATCCTTGAAGCCACTTAACAACAAAATAAACATGTATTTGAATCAATTTCAGAATAAAAGTGTTTTTCTGGTAATAAGAAGCTTTAAAAGTACACAAGAACCACATGGCTGTAGTGGACTGGTGATTCTTCAGGAATTCCATGCATCTCCCACACTCTAATTCACACGACAATAAATAAAGTGCTCTCTGTGTCCACCATGATTAAAGCTGTGGTCAAAATGAACCTTAGCTTCTTGTTAGCCAGATCCTTAGGCAACCGGCTTAAGTTTCTCCAGCAAAAGCACCAAAGAATTTAGCATGATCAGCTTATAACAAGTCCATCTATGATGAGCCAGGCATTGTCTAGGTGAAGTGTTCTCCAAGATACAGTGCCTGGTCTATAGAGGCTTCATATTCTAATGTTAGAGACAGACAGTGAAGATACAAAGTAGTAGACAATGTGATATAGGCTACCATAGTGCGTGCTATGAAAAAACATGAAAAACAACTAACCTAGTCCATCTGGGGCTGACAATTAGGGATGTCAGGTTTAGCAAATACAAATATAGTTCATTCAATTAGCATTTCAGATAAACAGTGAATATGTTTCTAGTATGAGTATGCCCCAAATATTCAAATTTTACTGGGCATTCTGTATTTTACTTGGCAAACCTACTGACAATACTTTTTGGATAAGACATTGCTGGAGCAGCATATTTAAGTATAGAAATTAACCAGGTGAATCATGTTAAAAAGAAAATTTCAAACACGGGGAGCAACACGTGCAAAATATGAAGTAGGGGAGATGATAGCTCATTTGGAAAACTGCAAGCAAATTCACTATAATTAGGTCATAGAATGCTAACAGTGCAATATAGATACATTTGCAGGTTAGTCGGGAGTCAGATCATGATGAGATTTGATTGTTTTCCTGAAAGAGACAGATACCGAAGGTCTTGCTGATAGATTCGCTATAAATTTGTGCTTTTCCAAAACTCATTGGTCCTTCATTGATGACTGGCATATTTATGGATTTTGCTTTCTTTATATCAATCTAATGATATTATTTATTACCTCCAGTTATTTCAAACATTTGCATTATCTTCCAGCCTCCTTGTCCCTTCCTCTTTCTGAGCATTCTTACCAAACTACTTTGCTTCTTCCTTCCCAGAAAGAGATAAAATGTGATGCCACAATTCCCAGTCTATCTTACCCATCAATTCTCCTCCAGTTCACACCTACCACTTCTGCTGCTGACATAATCATAAATATTAAAGTGTTTGACCAACTTTTCTTATGATTTTTACTCTTTTCTTGGTCTTATTTCACATTGCATGCCTGTATCAAAACATCTCATGTGCCACATAAATATACACACCTATGTACCCACAAATTTTTTTAAATAAAAAACTTAAAAAAGATGAGTCTCCCCTTTCTTCCAATTTTCACACATGTATAATTCCTCAATTTTTGCTCCAGAATAGATTCCATGCTTTCCTAAATATCCTTGACATGTCTCTACCGATCATCCTTTTCCAAGCTCATTTTATCCATTTCTCCCTCTCAACTGGCTCTATATTCCATGCAGAAGCATGTCCAAGGCTCTTCCATCTTAAACCAAAAACTTTCCCTCAAACTGCCCACCTTACCCACACATTAGTTTCCCTATATTTATGAATCTACCCTTACTGTATAAACATTTTCTCTCCTTAAGTCACTAAGGCTTGGCTTCTGCCTCCTCCATTTCTCTAAACCATCTTTTAACAAAGTAATAAGTGAATCACATTCAGAATCTGTATATGAAAAATAAATATTAACATGTATTGCCCTAGAACTCTACAATATTATGATATATATATTTTGGAAATAAATTTTATATTCTATTATTCCCAGAAACATATACAAGTTAACTCATACTTGGTAAGTCTTCTCATGTCAAGCTTTATCCAAAATCAGCTTTAAATTTTCCCTTTAAACTCTCACAATGTTTCCACAATTGGTGTCCATACTCTAACAAACACATAACACTCTGTGAGCATATCGTAATTATGCTATCAGTTGAAACATTCAAAAAACCAAATCTGAAATTTGAGCATGTGGGGGCCTTTAACTTATCTTGTGTGCTCAAGTACTCACACTGTCCAAACCTTCGCCACTTGATGATAGACTTGCTAGTTACTTATTAAGAGACTTTGTAAATTGCTCAACCTCTTTGAACTTTTTTGATCTCCTGTATGCCTCATTCGTTTACTTACTTATTCTGCCAGTATTTTATGGGTGTGCTTTGTATTTAGACGTGTGCTGTGCTATAGGACATTATCAGTTGAATAATGTAATTCCAACACTTTGTGTCCTTTATTTTAGCTGGAAAAATTAAGGGATTATTGTGAAGAGTGAATGAGAAAAACAATACGTGCAAGTGAGTTACAGAATAAAATTCTAGGTCTTGAGGAAATTATGCAGGGCCTCTATAAGAAGGTGAGGAAGGTGAAAGCTAGGCTAGGGTTCTCTATTTTTCATGAATTCAAGATCTGACATAGTATATTCCTAAATGATTAATAAGTACTACCTATACATGTCATGTTAACACTTACGAAATTTTATCAGAACATGGAAATATATAACCAAGTATAACAAACCAAGACAAACATTTCATTTGTCCAACTTCATCTAAAAATTTTAGATAATCACTGAATTTCTAGGCACCTTTATCATGCTTCACAAGCAGCAGATTAAGCTAACACCCATCATATGTCATGAGTGTTAGACCAGCTGCTCCTACATCATGTCTAGCTATCACATCCAGCATTTTACTACAAATCATTTCTTAGAATAATTCCTTCAATACAGGGAGAATAAGGACTAGAGATGCACTAGAGACAGGGAGCCATTTTTACCCTCCCAAAACCCAATCTCTTCTCTCACAAAAACTCTGTGTGTGTGTGTGTGTGTGTGTGTAAGAGACAGAGAGAGAGAGAGAGAGAAAGAATAGGTGTGACAAAATAAGCTAAAACAAGCTTTGAGAGGATCTTAGATTTCTTTAAATGAAATATATACATATAATTTGAAGTAAAATCTTCTTATCCGTGCATGTCAAAGTTCTTTGTTAAAATTGTGTGAGATAGTGGCATTACCAGCAATAGCTCCTTTTTTTTTTTTTTTTTTTTTTTTGAGACAAGAGCCTTGTTCTGTTACCCAGGCTGGCGCTCACTGCTACCTCCACCTCCCCAGTTCAAGTGATTCTCCTGCCTCAGCCTCCAAGTAGCTGGGGCTACAGGCTCACCCCATCAAGCCTGACTAATTTTTTGTATTTTTAGTACAGACAGGGTTTCACCATGTTGCCCAGGCTGGTCTCGAACTCCCGGCCTCAGGTGATCCACCCACCTCAGCCTCCCAAAGTGCTGGGATCACAGGTGTGTTACATTACATTTTAACATATTTATTTTTCAGATGTAGGTACTTGTTATCATCCCTTTATTTTGCTTTTTTTTGTTGTTGTTGTTCTCAGAAAAACTCTTTGAGGCATGAGAAAAAACTAGAGTATGGACAGCTTAGAAAATTCAGTGGACTGGTCAACCTGGGACCTTCATACCATTTAATATAACTTTTAGTCCAGAATAACTCATAAAATATCCTGCAAGTGAAATGTAAACTATAGAGAGAATCATTCTTTCTTACAATGCAGTATATAATAATTGTAGACTATTTCTCATACAAATTCTTGTAAAATATTTTACTAGGCATACCCTATAAATATACTGAGACTAAACCTCAGTTTAGTCTCAAAAACTACTGAGTTTTTTTGCAGCTCAACTGATTCTGGATTTTTAAGTATTTATTTATTTTGCATAATTGAATGGCAAATCTGCAATGACATATATGTATATGTGTGTGTGTGTATATATATATCATCTGAAAACTATCCTGTATTCTAACAAAAGTAAATTGACTTAAATATAATTTTCTAATGTCTTTAAGGCCATGATTTTTTCTCACTAATGGAATAATTTTATATATTCCTTTTATATAAATGAATGTTTTTGTACTAAAATATATATGTTTTGTGAAAATGTATAAGGAATTGCAATTTTAAATTATTTTTTGTGTCTATGTACTACCTTTTACTAGAATATATTTACTAATATGTTCCAATTCAATATATTACTAGCACAGAGCGGAGAAAGCACTCAATATATATTAAGTAAAATTAATAATTGGATAAAATAGCTTCCTTGTCACACTATATATGAGACTGACATATGTCTATGTATATCTCTATGTCAGGACACAGAAATATAACAGTATTTCCACATTCTATTTATAGTAGAAATGAAAGGTTTGAAAAACCCAGGTATTTTAATTCCAAATTTTGTTTACTTTTAGCATTCATCTCTTCCCAGCCTACTTCGTTGATAATTTTTATTCAGATTTATACACCTAAAATATGCTAGCATATGCACATACACATAAAACATACAAACACAGTCTGCATTGTCATTTATAATTTTGTAATGAATTAAAGATTCTAGAAATAATTATAATTTTATAATATACATGTTATATAGAACATGATATTAATAAACATGTTCTCTTGAAACAATGTTATACTTATTGGGAAAATTGTACCCTGGATGTTTCCAGGGACAACAATACAGATGCCATGACTGGTGAAATTTAAAGAATTTGGGTAACTAAACAAAATTAATTTTTCTTATTTTAAAATTAATATTCTAGATAAGACATATAGCCTATGTCCAGCCCTGGAAAAACTCTGGAGTTCAGGACAAATAGAAGGTTATGCCATTATCTGGTGGATTTTGACAGTACAAAATATCAATAGTTTAGACCAAAAATGATTGATGAATTCATTTGGAATAATTTTTGAAGATTTTTCAAACTAAGTTGAAAGTACAGAAATATATTTTGTTAAATAAAATGTTTATGAAGAATCCTTATGTACTGGTCATAGAAACAAGTGAAAATTAATGGATAATATGTGGCATGCAGTCATATGGGTAAAGGACTTTTGGATTGGAGAATAAATGTTAGGTCTGGTAGAACTAACAGGTAAATTATCAACTTGTTATTTTATGATATAACTTAAATAACCCATAATATCTGTTTAAAATTGGATTATATTTGTGTAATAATTTATCTCACCTTAACATATAACCTAACTGTTATTAGTCAGCATGGTGATATAGGTCACAAGGTTTGCAAAATCACAAAATATCTTAAAATTAGTAACTCGGGCATACTGTACTTAATTCACTCTGTTAGGGGATGTAAATAATTTTATTTCAGAAAAAAACAATGTCTGTTGATAATTTTCTGGAGGCTAACTCACATTTTTGCATGTTAATTCTCAGCAAGGAAATTTCTCCCCAATTTACAAAAAATTCTAGTGACATTTTCTCTAGAATTTAACAAAATTCACATCAATAAATGTGTCACTTCTCTTTTGACAAACTTTTATCCTGTTTAGCTCATTCTTTATCTTAGGAGCTACTGTGACATAAAATAAAATGCTAACAGAGTGAGTAAAATATCAGGGATGAATGACTCATAACATTATACAAGGTTTGATGAGCTGACTCAAATGCAAAGAGGTGACAGCTCAAATAATAACTGACTGGGCAGCAGAAACAAAATGATTGCAGTCTTCCGAAGGGCAGTATCTACTTTTAGGGAGAAAATGTGCTAAACAATCCTGATTCTACCACATTATACTTGAGAGAAAATCATATTTTATTTATCATTATATCTCCAGGGCTTAGGACAGACGCAATGTTCAAAAATAATTTTGAAAAGCTTTAATTTGAAAAGCTAATAGCTAATGTAATGCTATCTTACTGTTACGTTTATTTTCCTAAGAAGAAGATATTAAAGTATCTGAAAACTCAAATTTCTGTTTCTTCTGAAACAAATTTCACTTTTTTGTTTGTTTGTTTTGTTTTTTGAGACGGAGTCTTGCTCTTGTCACCCAGGCTGGAGTGCAGTGGCATGATCTCAGCTCACTGCAACCTCCGCCTCCTGGGTTCAAGCTATTCTCCTGCCTCATCCTCCCGAGTCTGAGTAGCTGGAACTACAGGCACCCGCCACCAAGCCTGGCTAATTTTTATACTTTTAGTAGAGTCAGGGTTTCACCATGTTGGCCAGGCTGGTCTCGAACTCCTGACCCAGGTGATCTGCATGCTTTGGCCTCACAAAGTGCTAGGATTAGAGGCATGAGCCACTGTGCCCAGCCACAAATTTCGCATTTTTTAAAGCATAGAGTTATGATATGCCCCATGTGCCTAGCCTTTGATTATGTGTTCCTTTACCCCATTTCCTAACGATTTCAATTATTGGAATTGTCCCCTCAACCAGATTTTAAATTTCAGAGTAGATACAGTGTTTTATTAGACTCTTCTTCCCCATGTTGTTTGGCCAGGTGGGTTGCAAGTAATTTAGTTTAGATATGTTAGGAACTTAAAATAACAATATATTGTTTGTATTATTTTAATTATAATGTCAATCTCAGGACAATTGTACAAAAGATACCATATCCTTTAGTGTTTACTAGTCACAGTCAGAGTATTATTTGGATAACTTCTTCAAGATTCAGAAGGATATAGCCTCACAAATTAAAATCCAAATGCATAGAAAGGATTTTATGACATCTGTACTTTATCCTTAACAATGACAAAATGAAGCTGGGTGCTGCGGTGGCTCACATCTGTAATCTCAGCACTTTGGGAGGCCTAGCCGGGCAGTTTACCTGAGGTCAGGAGTTCCAGACCAGCCTGATCAACATGGTGAAACCCCATTTCTACTAAAAACAAAACAAAACAAAACAAAACAAAACAAAACAAAACAAAACAACAACAAAATAGCCAGGCTTGGTGGTGCATGCCTATAATCCAAGCTACTCGGGAAGCTGAGGCAGGAGAATGGTCATAAATATATGTAAAGAGGTTCAATATACCTAAAAATCAAGAAATATAAATTCTAGTAACTGGGATTCACTATTATTTAATGATTAAGCTATCTTGGCTAAAATCTTAACTCTGCCACTCACTAGCTAGGTACAAGTTATTTAATATTTCTGTGCGTTCGTTTTTCCTTTTTTCCTTTTCTTCTTCTTTATATTAGGTAAATGATAACTATAATTCACAATAAAAATGAAAAGAACTTTAGTTACTCAGAATAATAGCATCTACCTAATAAAAATACTATGTAAATGAAATAAAACTGTGCTCCTAAAATGTCCAAATGAAGGCCTAGTATATACTAATCACTCAACAAATGTTAGCTATTAATAATGATAATCATTCCACACCTATGAGATTAACAATAATAATAACAGTTTAAAAAATAAAACATAAACACAAGAGAATGTTGGCTGAAGAGGAATTTTAATCTCTTGCATTGAGAAAAACTTCACATTTTTAAAGTAGAAATTGTCAAAATATGCATAAGCATTCATATTACAGTATTGTTTATATCTCTTAAAAATTAGAAACAACACTGTTGATATACACATGCTATAAAATACAACACAATACTTAAAATGAATAAACAAGCAAATTAATGCAAAGACTCATGCATTTCTCTCTCCTTTCTTATATGAAACTTATTGTAAGATAACAAAGTATTTTATAAAATGCTAGGTAGGAAGGAGCACGTGAATCAGAATATCACTGTTTTGCAACCTTTAATGAAATAATAAATGTTGATCGTGGCTGCAAACATCACAGATAGGGCAACATTCTGATATAAGCACACAACACCGCCTATGATATAGTCTTGCCAAAAAACAAAGCTGAATCTCACTATCAATTTATAGGAAATAAAGGAAAAAGAGGAATATTTCGAAGTTAGCAACTCCAGATCTTGAGAAACTCTAAAGGCAAATGAGTAGGTATCTCTACAAATAAATAGCCAGGGAAGAAGAGAAAAAGAAAGAAACAGAGACACAGAGAGACACAGATTGCTTTTAGTTCTAGATTTAGCTTAAAATGTACTTAAAATTCATCTTTAATTCTAATTAGAAAAAAGCTTTAAATTTTTTGAAGAAAGAAAGACAATCCAAAAATTTTTAACATTGAATATTTGATGAAAATAAATAAGTGTTCTTAATTATTTGGGGCACATATTTTTATATATTTTTTAAATCCTATTATTTTTACAGTTATATATTCAAACATTTCAGAATTAAATTATTTTCTATTTGTGATTATCTTTATAACCATATGGGGAGGGGAGTTTTTAAATGGATGAAACAAGAATACTCCAGCATTGAAAAATATTGAAGCTGGAGAAGGGTAAATTATAACATTCTTTCTATTTTTGAAGACATTTTAAGGTTTTCATTAGAAATGTTTTAAAAAGTGGATGCATATATATTTAGTTAAAAAATAAAAATGCCAACTAGAAAAATACACATATGGAAGCTTAGTTTATTAGTATCTATATTTTTCATATATAAATATACATGCATATAGGTTTATGTAAATATATATATACACACACATTCATGTTGGAGGCTATTCATAATATTTTTATCATTTTCAAATACTGGTATTATTTTTCATTAGTTTGATATGACCCTGGGCACCTATCAGAAATAATGAACATTAGTTAATCAAGTTTGCTTCCATGCATTATTATCCCAACATAATAAAGGTATCATTATGTCTTGGTAAATTCAAATCTAAATAATTCCAAGTGCAATATTTCTTGTCCTCTCCTTGCTGATGTAACAAAGATAGTATAGTTATGTTCACTAGAATGAAATAAAATTGGCATTTCTTCTTTATATTAGATAAATGATAAATATAATTCACAATAAAAATAAAAAGAATTTTACAGATTGCATTTATCTGCTAAAATATGTCTCAAACTTAGATTGTAAAATGATCATTTTTCTTGTTTAAGACCCAAGAAACATTTCAGAAATTAACTATGGTATTGTCATGTTTCAAGTGCATACGTTCTTAAGACAACTTACATGCTTTACCCTGGGAGTCTATAAACAACCATATTTTCTTATCTGTCAGCTAAATCAGAGATTCCATCTACCAGATGACTCATATCAGCAATTTAGAAAATTAAATCCACCTCAAATTTGTTCTTCCATTTAAAATTTCTTGAAAATGTTATATTACCTCATCAAAATATTAAATAACAACTGACCACATTATTCCATGTCTGTACCTCTGTTTTCTCGGATTTTTTAATTTAACAAAAATTTTAAAAACGCAAAACACGGCCGGGCGCGGTGGCTCAAGCCTGTAATCCCAGCACTTTGGGAGGCCGAGACGGGCAGATCACGAGGTCAGGAGATCAAGACCATCCTGGCTAACACTGTGAAACCTCGTCTCCACTAAAAAATACAGAAAACTAGACAGGCGAGGTGGCGGGCGCCTGTAGTCCCAGCTCGGGAGGCTGAGGCAGGACAATGCTGTAAACCCGGGAGGCGGAGCTTGCAGTGAACTGAGATCTGGCACCGCACTAGCCTCGGCAACACAGCGAGACTCCGTCTCAAAAAAAAAAAAAAAAAAAAAAAAAAAAAAAAAAAAAAGCAAAACACAAATGCAAACTGAGTTACAAAATAAAAATAAAAATGACAAACACAAATGCAAACTGGGTTCATCAATAAGAGAGGAAATTACCACTCACATGTATTTTTTAATGTTTTATTTTGCTTTGTATTGCTATTTTTATTCATGACTAGGAAAAGCTTTAAAGTCTCTCCTTTAGGAAAAATTGTTTGCCAAAAAGTACAGCTCTGTATAGAGATCTGAATTTTATTACTAAATCATTTGTTATTCTTTTTATTCATTTGATATTAATCTTGATTATTGTATCATAAAAGCTCATTGAGAATAGGAAATTCATGTTAACTCTAAGGAAACATCATTAATATATTTATAACCAAAATGTTATGCATTTAGTAGCCTCAAACCTGCATACTAAAAGTGACATTTCTTAATGGAAAAAAATTCCACTGTCACCAGCAACAGTAAAGAGAGATACTGTATACTGTTAATAATAAGAATTCAGGGGGTCATTAGTTGAAAGACTAGAGGGATAGAATACAATATTAATTTGTAGAAGGAATGTTTCACAGCAAGTCAATTAGAACAGAAATTATGTCACAAAGCTTGTTTTTTTAATAGTGCATAGCCATTAGCATGTTTTATATATATTTTTTAAAACTAGGTAGGAAATTTAGATTTCCCATTAACATGGACCACAATCCTGTGAACGACTGCTCAGCTTATGTGGTACTCCATAGTCTCTGCCCTTTTTCTTCCCTTACCATCTTGCCTATCTATTGGAGAGGAACACAGCCAAGTTCCAATTCATCACTGCTATACACAGTTTCCCTGCAATGCTGCCACTGGCACCAACTCCCTCCATCTGGCCTTAGTCTGAGCATGGTTTCCTCTACAACTGTTGCCAGTCTGTTGCCATAGCAGCAGCTAAGAGGACTATGACAGGATGGGAAAAGAATAAAAGCACACTCCATTTTCATGCTTCTTGTTGAGATTTTGTAATGGTTCCAAGGTCCCACTAAAAATATGATGGAAAAAATAAAAACAGCTTCACCAAAGATACTCACAATAAACCTCCTTTTCAAAGAGAAATAATAATATATAAACGAGAAACATTCAAGCCTGTAAGTTGAGAATAAAGGAGCACCCACATATGGTCAGAAGGTAACCCACAAATTACATGAATATCAAATTATGAAAATGATAAAGGATAGTTTTTAGGCCTTTATTAATGAAAGATTAGAAAGATAAGCTATAAACAAATGCATTAGATCA
Organism: Macaca mulatta; assembly: GCF_049350105.2. Lineage (NCBI taxonomy): Eukaryota > Metazoa > Chordata > Mammalia > Primates > Cercopithecidae > Macaca > Macaca mulatta. The sequence continues at coordinate 46,853,445 of NC_133411.1, forward strand.
ATGTTTGGAAATTCTTCTTAACGAAAAATCTGCAGTAATTCCTTAGATAGCCACAGCAGTATTTGAATAAATATAAAGGTAAGCATTTTCTAGTTAGTTAATTTTAATTCTATGTTAAAAATCATTACATATGCTTCTGATTTAAAGGACATATAGTATAACTTTATATGTGTGCAGGAAAATACATCTTATCTGAATTTCAGCAAAAACTTATTTTAATTCTATAAATTCTGAAGATTATCAGATATATACACAAACATTGTCTACAGAAAGGTAGCTTACCATAAACAAAATCATTGAAAAATAAAGGACAATATAAATAAATGAATTCTAATCTTAGCATAAAAGTCTACTGTGAAAGATTTTGGTAAATAGAAATATTAGTAACTCTTAAGGTTCATGTGATGAATATTGAATTGGAAATGTATGTGAAAAGGTCATCATGTTTTTCTCCAATCTCCAAGTACAATTACAGAATATTCCCAAAGGCCACTGTATCTTACTTTGGAAAACCATAAGGAGTTAGATTACACCACCTGTTTTACAATCCAGGCTAGCCTCAATGATCACAATTTTCACCTGTTTGTAATTGAAAACCAAAGGCGTTAGATTACACCACCTGTTTTACAATTCAGGCTAGTCTCAATGTTCACAATTTTCACCTGTTTGTAATTAAAGGTAATGGTGAGCTTCAGTAGATAGCTCACCAACATTTCCTCAAATATTTAGCATTATCTCTGCTTCTATACTCAAACATTAGGCACTGTTTTTTCTTGGAAAAAGTAGGGAAAGAAAAAGACAAAGGGTATGTCCTACTTATAATCATGCCACTGAAAAACTTCAAAACTCACGGCACCCTCAATGAAAAAACTGACATTTTCAAGCATTCTCATTTCAAGTCAGACTTTTCTATATAGAATATCTGTGATATAATATCAACCGATAATATAAAGCTTACTAATAAAAGAGATTGTTTTAAATTTATGATGGATACATTTGAAACAGATGATGCAAGTAGGCTATATTGTATGATTTAGTTTGATAAACTAACAGATAAAACCACAAAGCTGTGCCCAAGGGTTTGGCTTCCAGGTTGAAACCTTGTGAAAGCCAAACAAAGCCTGGTGAACAAATGGTTTTCATCATCATTTTTATTTGCCATAATTCAGTTTATCCTACTATTCAGCCTGCTAGTAAAAAATACCACTATTGTTTTCAAGTCTGCAAATATTTACTGTTCTTACCGTGCCCAAAGCACATGAGTAAAATAATGATTTTCCTTACTTTCAAGTCCCTTAAACATGACTAATACACAACAAGCTTCCTTCTTTGATCATTACAAATGATTACTGGTAAGGTTGGTGTTTAACATGTCAGCATTGTATCATTTTCTGCTAAATTGATCTTGTTCATTTGTAAATAGGAGTGCACCTCATAGCAGAGCAGAGAGATTGCCACATAATATCTCAGAGGTGAAAGTAACTCAAGAGATTTGGTTGTGCCAGGGAGTTAGACACATTTAGGCTCTTTGGGTTATGTAGAGCTGTATGATAAAGTAGATGATATGTGTTTATAAACTTACACATTCAACTATATATGCTCAAAGGCTGAGGAGGAGATAAAAATAAAGGGAAAAAAAGCATTTGAATAGTGCAGAACACTTCAGCCACCACCACATTCTAAGCCCACATGCTGCAGGTTGAGCATGAACTGCACTCACGGAAGTTCAGAATCTTCTGTTTCTGTGTTCCTCCAACAGTAGGAGCATCTCAGTGGGCCATGTGTGATTCCAGTGTTTAAAGATAGGACTTCATTTAAAATGTTCCCAAAACTCAATCCAATTATGTTAACTCATGTTCAACTAGGAGAAAGTGATATATTCTAATTTGAGAGGAGAGACTGGCTATGTTGGAGCTATTGACAGATATATCCAGTATGTGGCTGTTATGAATATTTTCAAGGGAATTTTTTTCACTATAACAAGATGCAATTTAGAATTTAAAGAATATCATTGAAATACATTTTGTTGTGGAACAAGTAATTATTCTTCAGGCCCCACAAGGCCTCATTCAAACACCATTCAGGCCATACAGCAAAGGTGTGTTTTTGATTCCAAAAATCATCACGGAAACTTCTGATCATTAATCTAGATCCCCTGCTACCTGAATAAATAGAAGGAATTCCCCAGATACTAAACCCTAAAATTATCCTCTCTCAAATCGAATACCATCCATATAAATTAACAAAATGTAATTATACCAAACACCTCACATCCGACATCATTTTGGCCAATCATAGTAACACTTGAATGAAAAGACAACCTGTCTTCAAGAGCTTATGGTCTATTCAAAAAATGGTATGACTTGATATCAAGATTGAAAGTTTGTAGTAGGTTCTCCAGAAGCATATATGAAGGAGTGACTAACACCATATGCATAAATAAGAGAAAATTTCTCCCAAAAGGTAAGTGTTCAGATGAGTCTTCCTAAACAATTATGAGATTTCCAGGCAGTTAATAGGAAGTAAAGAACATTTTTTTTCAGAAGCATGAATATGCATATGACATAATAATTGAATTGAGTGTTCAGGAACATTTTATTATATGACTAGAGTATCGCCTCAGTAGGGCTGGGACTTGTTAACTTGTTCATTTTCAGATTCCTTCCTAGCTCCTACTATAGAGTCTGGCTCACAGGGAATGCTTAATAAATCTTTATTTGATTAGAGGTAAGTGTCTGAAACACATAATCATCTGAAGTGGGTATACCAAATAGAATTAGGCTGGAGTGTGATTTGACAGGAAATATTAAATGAAAAATGATTAGAAGAGAAAATTTTATGCCTCTCTTGTTTAAGTTTTGGCATCTCAGTCCTGTTGTGATGACTAACTGAAGAATGAGGACCTGATTCTAACATGTTGTCAAACTGCTCTGTGTTCAGTCATCATATCCACATTCCAGGTGGGCAAAAGAAGAAAGGAGTAGAAGGGTATGTCTCCTCCATTTAAGAACAAAAAAAGTTACTTAATGATATCTGTTATATCCCATTCTCAATAGCTGTCACATCTGACTCTGAGGGACCTCAGAAATGTTGAGTTTATTGTTGGTGTCCATATCCAGCTAATATTTAGTGGTCCTATTAAAGGGAACACAATAGAAAATAAATATTGGGGGAAATTAGCAATCTCTTTCTCCCATTTTAATGGAGTTTGAATTTCGTCATGTAGATAATATGATGTAAGCAATTACTTAGGTTAATGATAAATATTTAACTTTATAAAAGTTAATAACACCTCCAGTAGCAGTGAGTATACCCAGTACCTAGATGATGATTTCTAATGCCATTCTCCATGAGCTCTCCCTGGCCAAAAATGAAACAAGTTAAGAAAGAAAATAAATAATGTATTATTAGAATATAAGCCAAAGTATAAAATACATTTCCATGAGTCCATTATAATATAAATAAATGATTGAATCAAGAGATAAATGGAAGAAAAATCTCCTGTGCAGAAGAATTCCAAATTAGTTACATAGATTCACTGCCTAAAGAAGATGGAGCAAACTTCCCACCTATTAAGTATAAGCTGCATGTAGTGACTTCCTTCCATGGTAAGTGGAGAAGAAGAGAAACATTATGGTAGATAAATCTGAGAAGCACACCCTCAGCCAGATGAAGAAGGTTAACTTCAATGATATGTAATATTCAGAGAATGTACCCTTGATATGAATGTTCTATTAGAGAATGGTTTTTCTGTGGCTTTTCTCCCAAAGACTTACAACTCCTTTGTAACAATACAAAAATCAGACAAATTCTGATTTAATGACATTTTCTATATTAGCTTCTTCAAACTGTCAAGGTCATAAAAATTAAGGAAAGTCAGAGAAAATGTTAGTTAAAAGGAGTCTAAGGAGACATGAGGACTTAATGTAATGTGGTTTTTGGATGGGATCCTAGAACAGAAAAAGGACATTAGACTAAAAAACTAAGCAAATATTAATAAAAGTGTGAGCTTCAGTTAAAAATAATCTATCAGTATTAGTTCATTAGTTTGTCAGATGTATCAGAGTAAGATGTTAATAAATAGAAGAAACTATGCACAGAATATGAAAACTATATTTACACATTTCTGGCAAATATAAAACTATTACAAATTAAAAGTTTACTTGAAAAGTTATCATGCTCAATGTAATAAGTTCTACAAAAGGAAGTACTATTTAGTTCATGGCCCTATTTATCTTTATATAACTTACTACCATCCTGTAAGTCTCTGTGTGAGCAACTAGCCAGCTTTTCTAGATGGACTCCTTCTATCATCACTTTCTATTTACAAAACCCTATTTTAACTCTCATAAATTTTAGAATAAAAGTGTTTCCATCATATTTAATTCATTTTACATATTCCACTAGTCAAAATAATTTTTTCCAAAATGCTATTTGCTAGGAACACTTTAATGTCTTCTGAAAACCCAGTGATCCTGTCTTCTGGAATATGATATGGTTAATGCAGTCTAAAGTGCTAAAAAAACAAGTTGAACAGCACTCATGTCAGATGTAACTTATATTTTTACTTTTTTTCTAGTTGAGGGATTAACTAATTTCAGTCTCAAATATTAGAAAGCTGGCCCCACAGGGCTACTTTCCAGACCTAACTAGTTGTTAACAGAATAGTATGTATAAAAATATCATTTTATTGGTAATCATCTAGTCAATAATTTAAATGTAGATTACATAATCTACTTTTTTCTAAGAAAATAATTTTTTAAAAATCATGCCCTATGAATATTTTTATTTATTTATTTGTTGAATTGGCTTTCTTTAAAAAATATTACTCTAGAGGACAATGCCCAGGTCAAGGTGTGGCACTGAATTCCACAGTAGCCATGGTTACATTGTTGGAAAGATTCTATATAAGCATACTCTGAATCATACGGAGGAATTTAGAAGATAAGAGAAAATACAAAATGTGATTAGAAATACTACCCAGTTGCACCAAGTTAAAGTAAAGCAAGCTTGATTTGGCAAAATATAAACAAGTAAACTTGATGGAAATGAAAGGCAAATATGAGGTTTTAGATAGAGTGAAGTAATATTTAATAGAAAAAGGTATTTATTTATCAACACCCATTTACTAAGTTCCAACTCACGTCAGATCCCGACTTTAAAATGAATAAAGTACATCTCCATATTTTAATAATGTACAGTTCTGGTGAAATATAGATACATAAAAACACAACATTATAACATAATGTCGATTATATTTCAGAGACAACCATAGGGCATTAATATGCACAATACACATATGGCAAAACCCCTAGTTTTTGGCATTACCAGTAAACATAAATATATCCAGAAAGTAACTGAAATTTAAATTTTGCAAAAGAATAGTGAATCAAATCTATTACCTACTTCTGTTTTAGAGAAGGGAATTATTTATGATAAAACAAAATGTAAAATTATAATGCATATAATTCTGAAGAAGCCTGGAATGAGAGCTCATGGGAAAGTATATATGATGTTAAAGAGGAAGGAGGGGTGCAGGAAGGTATGAAAGACATGTAAAAACCACATTTTCCTCATGATAAATTATAGAATCAAGATAATTCTTACCTACATTAAGGAAACTCCATTCAAAGGCATAAACTATCAAAGCTAGATTAAGTAGTTATATAGACCAGGCCCGGACTGGCTCTGGTCCCTGGACTGTTTAGGAACCAGGTTGCAAGGCCCATTGGAAGTGGAAGGTGAGCAAGCACCGCCTGAGCTCTGTCTCCTTTTAGAAGAGGAGTGACATTTGATTGTCATAGGAGCATGAACCCTATTGTGAACTGCACTTGCAAGGAATCTAGGTTGCATGTTAGCCTTATGAGAATCTAATGCCTGATGATCTAAGGTGGAAGTTTCATTCCGAAACCATCCCCCGACCCCTGACTGTGGAAAAATGGTTTTTCATGAGACCACTCCTCAGTGCCAAAAAAGTTGGGGACTGTGGCTATAGCCCCATTATCTATAAAGCATCATAGATTTCAGAACCACATTAAGGTAGATACATGAAATTTAGAAATTTGCAAGAATTTCCATAATGATAAACATTTTTAAAAGGACATAAACTGTCCAAAATTAAAGGGATACCAAGGGACAAAAAGAAAACATCAAGCACTGATCAACCTCTTGTTATTTTCTTTGCTGATAAGTTTTCACCTGCTAATTGTTCCCTGAAAGGTATAGGATAGAAACTATATGTCAAAGAAACGCTAACAGTGGGAATATCCTAAGACCAATGGACAGTCTTAGAATACATTTAATGAAATTTATCAAAATTTCTTCTCCTTAATTTCTGAGTTTAGAAAAGCCATAACAATTTATATATCCATATATCCTATGAATTCTGATTAAAAACATAATGATATTATTTAACATTATTAGGAAATAGTATCCTTACTTTTAAAATTCTACCTCAAATACATTGTGCTGTCTTTCCTAATATTTCATTATTGCCACCATCATCCCTTATTTGAATCATGAAAATAACCTCCAAAACAGTCTCTTCCAATATTTCTCTGTTCCAATCCCACAATCTGGCAGTAGCCAGAAAATCTTATTAAAATACTGACTTGATCATGTAATTCAAAACCTTTAAGGACTACTTTTCAAATAAAAATTAGGACGAAATTTCTTGCCGAGTTCAAAACCTGGTATAAGTAGTTCCAATTCTATTTTTCAAAAATTTTACATTTATTTCTACCTCAACGTTTAAGCATTCTTTACCCAAAAACCAACCTTCCCAAAATTCATTCTTGCTTGTTAATCTGACCACACTGAAGTGATCTTGGCCTCATCCTGCCTCGACTTGGAATTTCTACCCATCTCTCAGAATCCACCTGTAGAGGAACCCTTTTCAATAAAGCCATGAACAGAATACACATTTGGCGAATGTTCATGGAATTAATTTGAAACCTGTTTAGGGTATTTAGTGTAAGAAACTCATGACAAAAAACATCCAGATTTTACTTGAATATTTTTGAACTAATTTAATACTTCATGAGGCATTCATACTACTTCTTTTTTTTTTTACTTCTTTATTAATAAATTGATTCTGTTTTTGGATGAGTTTGTTTCATGCTTTCCTTTGATCCCCACCATACACACACATATACATGTATAAATATTTGTACATACATTCATATTGTAGAAAATAAAAAGATATTTTCCTAAATATACATTATCACATAGCCTCAAATCTGATCTTCTGTGGCAGAGACTGTATTCCCAATTTCCCCTTAAAAAAAACAAACAAACAAACATGATTTCATTGGGGTCAGAACATTGCCCAGATAAAACTCTATATTTCCCACCCACCCTTTTAAATAGAAATGTCCATGTGATGTCAGTCAAAGTATCGGCTTTGAGCTTCCAAGGAGGCCGACTCAAATTGTCTATACCCTATTACCATTGGTTCTTCATATTTTCTTCTTTTTGAAGAAAAAGCTACCTGGATTACAGCAGAGATCTTGTAAAAATAAGGACAAGAACCACAACCTGAAAATTGTGGCAAAGTAAGCTAAAAGGAGATGATAATATCCCTAATGAAATGATGTTATCCCCATACCAGCTTCTTATGGCCTATCTTTGGACTTCTCTTTATTTGGAAAAAGCAAATCAAAAATCAATTTTTAGCTACTGTAATATAAGTTACTTGTTGTATGTAGTCCACTGCAATATCTACTGATACACCCTCCGAAATTTTGTCAGAAATAAGAATTTCGGATAAATGAATGTTAAAATTGAAGCAATTAATTGTTGTTGATGACATTTCGCATTTAACTGGCTCACAGCTAAAAGATGCAAAGTATAAGTTAATTTATTAATTTGCCCAGAGTGATAGATTGAAACAACTTTATCTTAGAGCATTTACCAAGAGGTTACATCACTTCAGATTACAGAAACCATAGTCTATGATGTAGAACATTTGGCATATCAATCATTTATTTGCATCAAAGTAGACCCTAAATTGTTGTGGGCAAAATCTTTGTTTTTGGGCATTCCATCATTCTATATCTACCTAGCAGTATGAGAGGCCTCTCTTTAAACTCATGTCTCTGTCTTATTAGAGCCAGAGTCCATTATGCATTTAAAATTATGATGTTCTTCATATGATGTCCCATATATTATAGATGTGTTAACTTATTAGTTATCTCATTGAAGTAAACAAATTTTGTCTCCCCACATTGTTCAAGATGTCAGCTCCTGGGCATGATGGTATGGCAGCCTAATCCTAGGACTGGCAGGATCATGCTGACTACTCAGAAAAATCTCCTGATGGCACAGGGATGACTGTGGGTCTGAGTAAGATAAGCAGAACTTGGAATGAGATAAGCATGTTATATTGAGAGTGCAGGAAACCTAAGATATGTGCAGCCTGAGGAGAAGGCCCAAGGACGTAAATATTGTGACCCTGCTGGAAGAGACCATTTTATGGACAATTCCTTCAGGGGCTGAAGAGAATCAAAACGGCATATGAAGAAAGATTAGAACAAATGAAAAATTCATCCTGGGGATCATTATTCATCAGAAAACAACAGAAAGAATACAGTTAGATCATGAAGTACTTTCAGCCAGTAATTTGTTGAAAAGAGGGAAGGGAATCTTAGCACACGGGGAGCAAAACGTAAACCTGAAGAAATTAGAAAACTGTATTACTGTCCAGAAAACAATGGAGGTTTCCAAGCTAAAAAAAAACAGTTTAAAAATGCCTTCATATGAGATCTCAGCAGCCCAAAGGTACTGATATAAAAGGTACTTATACACACATAAAATATGATATATATATATATATAAATATATAAAATTTAAAACAAATATATATAATTTTCACAGAGGGCACTAAGACCATTTTGGTGGCTGATTGCCAGAACAAAAAGAGGGCCATCAAAATCAAGTTATGGTAGCATAAATTATGGCCATATTAATTATAGGAATCATAGCCAATTTTATTAGAAGAAATTTAATGCTTACACTTGAAGAAAAAAAAGTCTGGCTACTGGGAAATGAGAATCTGAGTTTTCTCCTCCTAACTAATCAAGATAATGAGAAGATCACAGACCACTATCATAAGAAGTTCAAGAAGATGATCAGGTAAGACTGAGAGAAGCTTGTGGATCCTGAAAACTGTGTTTATTGTTTACATTGATAAGTATAGGAAATACTCTAAATCAAACAGACAAACATACACACATTGTCCTTTCTAGAGGCCTGCTAATTTGTTAGTAGAGAAGTCCGAAAAGTAGGCCATAGTAGTTCTACTTTTTACATGCTGGGATCTGTGACATTGAATTTGTAATATTTTGAGAAAAAACAAGGTGTAGTTTTCTCAAAAGGACAAGCAGTGAGTATTGTGTTTACTTCCCACTGACATGTTTTCCCCCTCAGTCAATAAAAAGAAATGTATGTGGGGTGTCAGATTTTATCACATCAATTTTTAAAAACTGTTTATTCAATAATGCCTTTCATTCCAATATCAGCTATTTCAATGAATAATGAGATTCAAAATCTCATTATTCATTGAATCTCATTATTCATTGAAACCTGTCTTGGAAAATCTAGGAGGGACCAAAAGGAAAATTTTATTTCCGGTCTTTTACAAACTTGCTGCATTCATTCATTTTAAAATTTTAAAATTTATGTGTGTGTGTATATATATATATATATACACACACACATATATATATATATATAATGGTTTTATATATATATATAACCATTTTAGCTCTTATTTGTTAAACATAAAATAAATTTAACCAGGTAGTTAAAAATATTTATAGGTGATGTTTACCTAATAATTAGGTTGGCTTTCTATAAAAACATGTGTTTACCCATAAGAGTTAACAATAGTTATCTGCATTCTTAGTACCTGTAAGACTTGAATTCAATACAGAACTGTATTTGTCATCCACCTAGTGCCAGTACGTTGTAAATTATAATATTTCATGTACTAATCTTATTTTCACATTCACTTTCTTTCCCTGACCCTATTATCTTTTGAATTTCTTTACATATTAATTTTAATATTATTCTATGATGCTTATTTTATTAACTATCCAAAATTTCTCTTTTGTGGACAAAGCAGTATATAGCAGCATCTTAAAAATAAACATTCATCTATGCATTCATTCAATAAGTATATATTGAGGACTTACGTTACGGCAGAGCCTGTATAAGGTGCTGGTTTTACAATGGAGAATAAGCAGCTTCAGGGAACTTCTTTTATAGATGAAAAGACATACTACTCAGGCAAGTCATTATAATATAAGTGTTATCATATGTACAATGTACAGTAGTAGCATAAAGGATAAACAAGTCTCTTTTAGAAGAGAGATGCTGTATCAGTCATGGCCCTGCCAAGAAAAGCATGTCATATGCAAACCAGATACTTTCCTAAGAGGTTTGTTTGTTTGTTTGTTTTTAATTATTTTAAAGGGTTTGGGAAAGAGTTAGTAAGAGATGACATAGATCTCTGAGGCTTGTACCATCAGGGAGCCCTTTAACACTTGGACCTGAAGAGACAAAAAGAGAGCTTCAGGAATCCAAAGAAGATAAATAGAGAGAGAGAGCACCCTAAAGGAGAGTGAAACCAACCCTCTTTGCAAAGAGGGAACCAAGAAAACAAAGGCTCTGAACTCCCTTCCAACCTTCTCTTCTCCTAGGTTCTGGCGCCTCCCATTGACCAAACTTAACAGGAAGCCACAGAGAAAGTGTATTAGTTTCCAAGGGCTATGGTACCACAAACTAGATAGATTTGAACAACAGAAATTTATTGTATCACAGTTCTGGAGGCTAGAAGTCTGAAATCAAGGTATCAGTAAGGTTGGTTTCCTCTGAGGTCCATGAGGAAAAATCTGTCCCATGCCTCTCTCCTAGGTTCTGGTAGACTCAGGAATTGCTTGGCTTGTAGATGGCATTATGTCTCTTCACTTCATCTTCCCTTCTTTCATCTGTGTCTTTGTGTCCAAATCAAACCGTTTTATAAGGATACCAGTCATACTGGATTAGGTCCCATGCCAATGACCTCATTTTAAACTGATTACCTCTGTGTTGATCCTATTTCCAAATAAGGTCGCATTCTGAAGTACTAGGGTTGAATACTTCACCATATCTTTTGCAGGGAGGGGATAAAATTAACCCATAACAGCAAGGAGTTCCATTAATGTGGTCTAAATATTAAACAGCATTATAATTTAACTCAACAGCAAAGATATAGCCCAGCAGTTTTCACTAATCATTAATCAGCTATGTTATTAAGGGAATTATTATCTTTGATAGAATAATTTCACAGAGCATTAGGGTAAAGACTTTCAATTTAACTAAAACTCAGAAGGTTTTAAGAATATTCTAGAGTCTTACTGGTTATGGATGAGATTGATTTACTCAGTTTAAATTGTTCTTAAATTTTAAAACACTATAAACGACTTTGAAATTTTATTCAACTGTATGTTTCTGTTTCTTACCTAATAGTCATGTATCTTACATAATAACCAATAGTTAGAAACCTTGATTTTATTCCACTTTTTTAAAATATAGAAATGTACTTTCTTAACAGTATTTTTAATTTTATTCCCCTAAGTTGTTAAAAAAAAGTCACGTATACAGAATTAACTTTTGCTGTTATTACCTTCAGCTTCATTTTAAGCTATACACTTAACCTTACTGTGTAAATAATTAAATGTATGTTATCGCTTTCATAGGTTATAGAAATGATCATTAAAACCTTTGTTCAAAATCACCATCTGAAAAACTAGTGTCAGATTTACTGATTTGAATTAAATTACGCATTGAGTTTCAAACCTGTGCACAATGAAACCACAGTAATGCCCTCAGCATCAATCTCAACATATAAACATTCATCAGTACTATACTCCTACAATAATTTAGAAGGAAATGTAATTTGAAACAAAAATTAATCTTGCTTAAATTGTCTGCAGTTTTATCTAAAATATACTCTGACTTAGTAGAAATCCTTAAAATGTAAGTCTCTTTTCATTAGCAAATTGAAAAAAAATTGTTTTAAAAAATGAACACTTAGTATCCTAATTTTAATCAAGGTAAGATTTTTCCTACCTTAAAAAGCAAACATACGAATTATTATAGTTTCTTTGTATGAAATTAAACTTGTAAAAGAAAACTATCTTTGTCTGCAATGAATATACAAAGAAAAATTGGGCAACATTTAATTTTGCCTTTAATTTAGAAATGGTTCAATATCGACATCAAGTAAGTATAATGATAAAACGAAGACAAAAAAGAATTATTTTATATACTATTTAAGATATTACATCTGTACGAATCCAATTGCTTCTTTAAATTCTATTCTAAACAAGAACAAAATAAGAAGTAATAAATAAATAAAAAGTAAATTAAATGTTGAAAATTATGATTACCTCAAACTAAGTTCAAGTAAACATTATTGCTCCATTCTGCAAATGAGAAATAGGAGGATGAGAGAGAGAGTAATTGATTTTCTCCAGCCTACCGAATTAGTCACCTACATATGGTATGGTTTAAGTCCACTGCTACACTGCTCTGCCCCAGTGCTCATTATATTATTTAGTCTACATCTTCTTAGGGACTGCATGTTTATGTGCCTGAAATTCATATGCTGGGGCCCTAACACCCAATACAATGGTATTAGGTGGTGAGTGCTTTGAGAAGTAATTAGGTCAAGGTGATAGAGCCCTCATAATGGGATTAGCGTCCTTATAAGAAAAAAAGGAGAGCTAACCCCTTCTAACCCCTTCTCTTTCCACCAGGTGAGAATACAGTGAGAAGTTGGCAGTCTGCAAGCCAAAAGAGGCCCCTCACCAAAACCTCACCATGTTATTAGCACCCTGATCTTAGACTCCTGCCCTCCACAACTGCAAAAAATAAATGTGTGTTATTTATAATCCACCCACTGTGTGGTAATTTGTTAGAGCAGCCCAGATTGACTAAGACATGTCGGCTAACTTTCAGTAAATCAAAAAATTTACTATAAAATAGCAGATTTTAATTCCTAGTTTTTTTCAACCATGTTTCCCACTATTGAGGTCATTTGAGCTCCTCCTTTGAGTTTCTATACTAGTGCTTATCTTGCACAGGTAGGATAAGGGAGATTTGGCTAAACTCCCTGGGAGACAACAGTGAGTGGCCACTGTTTACTTCACACTGATTCCAGTTTCAGCCACTGGCCTTCGGCTTTCATGCACTTTTCATCCTGATAACCTGTCTAGTGACTTTCAGGTCCTGTACTCTCTACCTGTCTCTTATCTGTCCCAATCCCACTACTTCCTCTATCCGAAACTAGTTTCCTGTCTCATCTGTGCCTATTGACCCAGCCAAAGTGTGTTCTGAGGATAACTACTTGTTCTGAACCTTGGGTTTGGAGAAATCCTTTTTTCTAGAGATATCACTTATTTTGGTTTTTCCATTGCTCCTATCTTTCAGATACACAGTGCAACTAGTAAGCTAGATTTCCTTCTCCTGGGGCCTAGAGCTGGGGATTTCATGTCAACCTCTCCTGTACTGCCAGTCCACTTGAGCTTTCCTTCTCAGACACTTACCGTCATATTGTAATTCTTGCTTTAGGTTCTGGTCTGTTCTGAGCCAAGCTACCATCTCAGTCACAGAAGCTTATAGCATGTTATCAGATTAATTACCCCTGCCACACAGAGGTATGCTCCATTTTATTTCCTCCAATTTGCAAAGAAGGAAAGGGAAGTGAATTAAAATGTCTATGAACTATTTTGGGTTTCAATTGTCTATCAGAAATCTTTCCTTTCTTTCCTTCTCTGCCCATGATTCTCATTTTCTCTCTCTCTCTCTCTCTCTCTCTCTCTCTCTCTCTCTCTCCTCTCTCTCTTTCTGTCTCTCTCTGTCTCTGTCTCTCTCATACACACTGACATTCACGTCCTTTCCTACAAAGACTGAGATAGACACTCTTCTTTTGAGCCCAGAAGCTTCCCTCACATTTTAAATGTCTCTTTTCTCATCTATCCCTCTGAATAGAACGTGAGGGACTGAAGGCAGAGAGAACATGTTACATTATTTTTTTATATATATTTTCATTTGTATGGAATATAGTACAGAGTCAATAAATGTTTAGTGGTTTAAATTTCTGAAGGTGACATGACCGGTAATGATGGAGATGGGATCTAAAGCAAACTGTGTCTGATTTTAAATTTAGGGCGTTTTTTTTTTATTTTTTTTTATTTTTATTTTTTATTTTTTTTTTAACCCAAGAATACTCTATAGTCCTAGGGGAAAAATAAATATTAAAATAAAAATAAAATCAATAAGTTTGCTTTAGTTCCATTTATTTATTTTATTTTATTTTATTTTATTTTTTTGAGACGGATTCTCGCTCTGTCTCCCAGGCTGGAGTGCAGTGGCCAGATCTCAGCTCACTGCAAGCTCCGCCCCCCGGGTTCACGTCATTCTCCTGCCTCAGCCTCCGGAGTAGCTGGAACTACAGGCGTCCGCCACCATGCCCGGCTAGTTTTTTATATTTTTTTTAGTAGAGACGGGGTTTCACCATGTTAGCTAGTTAGTTAGGATGGTCTTGATCTCCTGACCTCGTGATCCGCCCGTCTCGGCCTCCCAAAGTGCTGGGATTACAGGCTTGAGCCACCGCGCCCGGCCCCATTTATTTCTTTACCAATAGAAGGGGGGCTACTCTAGTGTCTTAATATTGTAAGTAAATTTAGGGTAAGCAATGAAAATCTTTATTCTCAGAGTATTCTCAAACATAGTAGATCAAAAGATGAACTTTTTAAGCAATCTGATACAATAATATATTCTGGAAGAATACTTTTCCTTCAAATATCTGTCTGACCTAACTTCCCTAAATCCCACTATTACTGATGTGTCCTTATAAATTAAGGTTCTCTGTTCTGAGACTCATCTATTAATATCTTATAAATAATATAACTAATAGCTTATATTTCATATGTTTAGTGTTTCAGAGTTATATAGTAAGCATTTCACCCTAGGGCTGTCTAGTAGCCTGTATGCACCATTACTATAAACCAAGTAGTTTTTATTGTTGAGTTTTACTGGTTGATACATATTTTGATTAATATCACTTCTGACAAATAATTTTTCATTTTGATTTTTGATTATTTGGAAAAACTTAAGGGAAAAGCAGACATCATAATACCAGTTTTATCAATATGGAATTCAGATCTCAAGGAGATGAAGTAACCTTCCAAAAGCTCATGCTGCTTAATAAATCTTAAAAATATATAAGCAAAAATATCCAAAAAGAGAAAACAGAAAGACACCCCCCCAAAAATTATCTTTCCAAATTTTGCCTTAAACCCCACACTATCTTCAAAATCTATGAACTCTGACAAGATAATTCTTCCAAAATGTCTTTGCATGTGATTTTGAGTCTCAATGATAAGAAAAATATAGACCATGGCATTAAAATTGAAAGTATAAGTTCTAAAGGCAAATCTAATTGCCAAATAATTAAAGATCACAGGCACGATTAAGAAAGTAAAGACAAGTAGAATGTAGTGAAGTTGCCATTAGCTTTATGGAATTCAAAAGTTTAATAGAGATAAATGTGGCAAGAAATATCCTACTCTTATGATGAATTAAAACACAGTAAAGACTGGCATCTACTTTTGAGCTTTAAAATAAAAAGCAGGTATTTTCCTCCTTCATTCTAGTGGCATTAATGCTTTTTAAAGTTCTCAAGATCCTTTTTCACTCAGCATAAAGAAGAAAAAGAAGTTCACTGTGATGTATTAACATATTGCTTTTATCTGGTTCAATGTATCCGAGAACCCCTTTCCTAAACACGTTTTTGTTTTACTACACACTAACTGAAAGGAAAGTAGAATACACTGTCTCCCTCCATCACCTCACCACTTTATTCTTTCAATATTTATGAGTTAATTAGTCCCTAATTAGGTAAATAATAAATAATGAAGGCAAATCAGAGCCCAGGTAAAGCCCAATTTTCATGATTTCATTAAACAATTAAGAAGTAGAAACTAGCATAAGTTCTTGGTGGAGGTTTATTCTAATAGTGAGTCTGTCCAATGTATTTTATCTGAAAAGCAGGCTCCTGCTCACCTAAAATATGTCAAAGTAATAAGGAAATATTGTGTAATATGCAGGGAAGGCATTAGAAATTAATGATGACTCTGGAAAAATCTAGAAATGAGGAGTGTGTAGAAACCAAGTCATTTTGATCAAATCCAAATGGCATCTTTGGCAGAATACCAAATTAAAATGCACAAAATGAAAAGTACCCACTTGAATTTAAAAACAGATGAACATAAAGATTTTCTGAAAAGTTAAGGTCTTAAGGAAATCTAGTATTCCCCACAGCTGTCAATCACTTTTGATGTTTCATTAAGAAGCTTTACTTTGCAATTTTACAGCACCATCAATTGCAAATAATCAATTATAAATCTCTTTGTTTTCAAAACTGGGTTTATCTTTAATATTTTCTACAAATTTGCCAAATTTTCCCAAACCAAAGGTGATAAATTATAGATGTGACAGTTTTGCAGTATTTTGTGGTTATTTTAGATTCCTCATAATACAGATACGTAGAGTGCTTCTAGATTTTCCTGTTTCTTCACATATTTAATTTCTTATCTGTATTTCTATGTCTATTCTGTTAACAAACATAATAGAGACGAATTAGTACAAAATGCTGCAAACAAAGCAAGACTGACCTAAAAGTCAGAGAATTTGGGTTGAGTTTTGACTCCAGTGATTATGGAATCTGTAACCAGGTAAGGATTTTGCTTCTCAACTCTTTTTTTCAGAGCAGTGAGGCAAATCAGGTGTCACTCCTAAATCATGGGCTTAACTCATGTTTGAAAACACTTTGTAAATCATACAGCACTGAACACACTAAAACAAAAATAAACAGAAGCCTGCTGTAAGTCACACTGTACAACAGCAACACAAAATTAGCTTTCAGTAAACCTGAGCAAATTTAAATTTTTAAATATGTCACTTTGTGGGTTTGGGGAAATGATCATCTTATATATATTCACATACTAAGTGCTTTGGAGCATTTTAACATGATAAGTGAAAAATAGGTATGTCTATTTGAAAGAACAAGTAAATATTTCTGTGTAGAGAAGAAATGATTCTCTAAAGAAACTGGCATCTCTAATTTTACCCAATTATCTCTGTTTGGAAAAAGCTAGATTTTTTTTTTTTAATAAATGGTGTTTTTTGAGTGGCAAAAACTATTGGCTATTACACAATTAGTAAGGAGTATACATTAGGCATTTCATGATGTTTCACAGTTACAGAATCCTAATATGAATTCTAAGAACAAGTATTTTTGAGTAAAATTTTAGCTAATGAACCTCTTAAGTTCTTGGCTTCCAAGATAATTATGATATAAAGAATACTCTTCATGCTCATAGTAAGGACCTTTGAAAATAATAAAGTTTAACTTTAATTAATTTCCATTTTCCAAAAAGTGAATAAACTAAGCACTTCCTGCATGTTAACTAATTTAAATTTTGCACTGACTGTATGTGGTAGATTCTATCATTAATATAACCATTTGACAGGTAACATAAATGACAGAATAGACCAATTTCCATGTCTTTCCCAAGGTCACACAGCTAATAACAATTCAACAACAGGAGTTACCCAGACAGCCTGGATACAGCTGGGAAAAGAAGCAAGGATAGACAAAAAGACTAATGGTGGTAGTTGTATACAGGTTTTTCTAAAAATGGAATTTTGGATATAAATGCCAAGAAATATGGCGTATAGTTTCTTGATGTAAAATTAAAGAAATGCTAACACACATACACACACATACAAAACAAAAATCATCACATAAAAAATAGCAATAATGGTCATGCTTACCATTGTATCATTACTTCTACTCCAAATCCAGTTGTTTCACATAAATAATCTATGGCAACAGTGAAACTGAATAATCCCTGATAAATTTTTCTTCTTGTTGACTCTTCCCTTTGAACTGGCACTGTTATTCCTACTTCTTAAATGTTTCTCTTATTTGTTCTGTTCTTTTTTCACACCTCCTCCTTCTACTACTCCTACTCTCTTTGTTTGGGGCTTTGAAATAGCCTTCCCACTGAAATAGGGGACTCTGCTCACTTCAGACTCCTCTGTTGCTATTGCCATTATTGAGTCTTTGTAATGCCTTCAAGGTTATCTTTGTCCATAAATCTGATCCTGGTACTCTACTAGTCCCATGTTTTTAAAGAACACCCTCTGTTGTCCTCAGAATACAATTCAGTAGCCATTGTGCAGTGTAAGGAGCCCCTAGTTCCCTTCCCCTTTAATTTATCTTGCCCTTTCTTCATCATATGGACCCTCTGTCAGACACACTTGCCAGTACCTCAAGCATATAATTCTGTCATTCTGATTTTTTTGTGTGTGTGCTAGAATAGCTTTCATCTTGTAGTTTACTTTGTAGGCTCTGCCATTTTTTTTTTTTAATATGTTCCAATATGACATCTCTGAGACTTGGCATGGTGGCTCATACCTGTATTCCAAGCACTTTGGGAGGCCGAGGTGGGCGGATTGCCTGAACACAGGAGTTTGAAACCAGGCTGGGCAACACAGTGAAACCCTGTCTCTACTAAAATACAAAAAAAAAAAAAAAAAAATAGCCGGGCGTGGCGGTGTGCACTTGTGGTCCCAGCTACTCAGGAGGCTGAGGCAGGAGAACTGCTTGAATCCAGGAGGCAGAGGTTGCAGAAAGCCGAGATCACACCACTACACTCCAGCCTGGGTGACAGAGCAAGACTCTATGTCTCAAAAATAAAAATAAAAATAAAACAACCAACCAAACAAAAGACATCTCTGAGATGCTTTTCCTCGTCATAATTAATCTCTCTCTCCTCTGTTTCCATAACACTTTGTTCATATGATTTTTAGCACTTGCCTCATATTAATTATTTGTTAAATACAATTTACTCCACTAGACTGTAGGCTCTTCAAAGGCAAGGACCACAAATCTTATTATTCTTAATAAAACAGAGTCTAAAACAATTGTGGTCATGTTCTAGAGTATAGAAATGTGAAGCTACAATATTTTATTGCTTTTATGTTTAAGCAGACAAAAATGTTTCAAGATAACATTGATCATTCTAGCAGCCTTCGATGGGACATTTTTGTTAGTTTACTATAATTTTAGAAAACAATGCGATTTCTAACCTTTAATATTAAGCTATTAAAAATTTGTTATTGTAAAATATAGCCAATTATAACATAAGAATCATTTACAGTCAATTTTTTAACTAAACTGAGAGAAATCATAATTATGTAACATGGCTTTAAGTATGTTCATTCTATCATCTATTCTTGGAATGAGGCAAAATCTACCCTTAAACTAAAGCAAATAATCAGAGTTTTATATATGTTTATTTACAACATATGGTACTAAGGAACTTATAAACTGAGTATTAAGAGATTATCCTACAGTATTTGTTTTCCTTCAGCTAAAGACAGTGGTCAGAATCTCTGCACTATATTCATTTGAACCAGTGTACAGTATTCTGAGTTGAGTTTTTTATAGGAAGGATATTTTTATTATGCACCATTTAATTTATTTAGGCAGCCTTTAACCTGCACTTTTCCTTGCAAATGGAACTTTGTGAAGAAAAATTTATGTAATTCCTTGAGATACAATACATTCCAAGGAATAGGTTCTCTTTTCTCTTGTAAACTGCCCTTATTCAAAGTGGCTGTGAGACAAAGCAGGTGGCATGAACTGACTCTAGAGAACATGTCACTGACAGAGACAAATGAGTCTTAATGAGTTCAGGGGAATTCTGACAGCTAAGATTTTGAGTTCTAAGGAAAGAACTACTGCATCGAGGACACAATTCTGAATCATGCCAGGTTCAGAGTAAGCTTTGGAGAAATCAGTGCAATTGATGTGTATGGTGTGTTTGTTTTTCTGAAAAGCTTTTTACTTTTGTAGAAAACATTGCACATTTGTAAAATGAGGACTAATTAGAAAAGCAAACATTCTTACTTGTTCACTATAACTCAAAAATATAATCAATCCATAAGAAACCAAACTCATAAAAGGAAAATCATCTAACTAAAATCTGAGACTCCAAGTCAGTTCCTTTCTCTCTCCTCTGAGTTTAAGCTTATTCAGGGAGCTGCCTAATAAGGCCAGTTCATGGTACCTGCTTTGTATCACAGCCACTTTGAATAAATGTCATTTCGAGTTTCTGTAAGTATAGTGATATGATGATGTCCAGCTCTTCCTTTCTTTGTCAAGGATTCTGATGACAGTCTCATATGTACTGACTTGCCTTTCCAAGGTAGGTGATACCCCTTTAGTTAATATACTTATTAATTTACTGCAGCGTTCCGTAAGAAATTGAAAGTGTTTTTATTATACCAAAATCCCATGTGCCCACTAAATGGCCCATAGCTAAACCATATGGAGGGCACAGCAAGAATTGGAGAAAGGCTCTCCCTCCAGGCTAAAAAAAATATATAGGAACAAAATTGTTCCCATAAAGAGCAGAGCCTGAGCTGGAGTTCAGTTTTTTCTCACCTCTCGGGAAAGGGCTTTTTATGTGTTTTGTAAACTACACAATTCCTAGTGGTGACATTGTCCCCAGAAGATAAAGAGACCTGACAATAAGGTCATTAGTGGAGTGCAGCAGGGCACAGTTCTGTGGGCTTGAAGCCATCTGCTTAGTGGGCAGTGGAGGGGAGAAGAGAGAACAAGGATTGGCATAATGTTGGCACCCAGTTTTAAGATGTATTATCTAAAAGTTTTTGAGATTTATAAGAAAATCCTGTTCTACTGAGCATAGATTTCTCATTTTAGCCACCTATTGATTACTAACTAATATCCGTATTGCATACTGCAAGCTGTTGGGCCGGGTATGGTGGCTCATGCCTGTAATCCCAGAACTTTGGGAGGCCAAGGTGGGTGGATCACCTGAGGTCAGGAGTTTGAGACCAGCCTGGCCAACAGGGTGTAATCCCTGTCTCTACAAAAAATACAAAAATTAGCCGGGCATGGTGGCAGGCGCCTGTAGTCCCAGCTACTCGGAGGCTGAGGCACGAGAATCACTTGAATCAGGGAGGCAGAGGTTGCAATGAGCCAAGATCCTGCCATTGCATTCCATGCATTCCAGCCTGGGCAACAGAGTGAGACTGCATCTCAGAATGAATAAATAAATAAATAAATAAATAAATAAAAATAGAAAAATTAAAAAAAAATTAATACAGGGGTTTGCTGTGAGACCGCTTCTGCCTGAAAGTTTAGAGCAATCCTAAAAGGCTCCTGAAGTGTAGAATGTCATAACTATTAATAATATGCACAATATGTCAAAGACCAGTTGTTAAGCAATGGCCTGATAAAAGCTAATGGAGGAAGATAATGGAGACAAAGTTATGAATGTAGTTTAACAGTCTATGCGATGATTCTAAGCCAAAAAAATTAAAAATTAGGCTCATCTTGTATCAATTTGTTAAGCAAAATTGATTGGCATTAAGTGATTTTGGTAAGAGCTAACCTGCTAACCTTATATTTTGAATTCATTTGCTAAATAGCCAAGGTTAATTAATTACAAACATACAGTTTCTTTTCAGAGCAGAAGGAAAAAACAGGTAAATTAATCCAAGTGGAACATTTCTTCCAACCTAGAACATTCCATGTTCCAATCTTGGAACATTTCTTCCAAGACTTAGCAATTCTATCCACCCAAAACAAAATATCAGCATTCTTCTCAGTGCTCCAATTTATATGCTGTGAAATTAAATCACGCACTATAAAACCAAAAACAGTAGCAATATGCCTTTATTTTTAAAAAATGCAAATCATATAATGCTCTGAATAAGGGAAAGGATCTTTAAATAAAGTAAAAAAATAAATCAGTGCTATTTCGACCCACTTGCATTGAAATATAAAACTAGGGACTATCTTATAACACAAACATAAGAAATGTTTGGCCCTAATCTGTATAATGGAAGAGAATGTCTTAATATATTATTTGATGATATCTTCTCAAATGAGAAATATAATAGAGAAGCAGACTGGGCGCGGTGGCTCACACCTGTAATCCCAGCACTTTGGGAGGCCAAGGTGGGCGGATCACTTGAGGTCAGGAGTCGAGACCAGCCTAGCCAACATGGTGAAACCCCGTCTTTACAAAAAATACAAAAATAAGCTGGGTGTGGTGGCGGGTACCTGTAATCCCAGATACCTGGGTGGCTGAGGCAGGAGAATCACTTGAACCTGTGAAGTGGAGGTTGCAATGAGTCGAGATTGTGCCACTGCACTCCAGCTTAGGGAACAGAGTGAGACACCATTTCAAAAAAAAAAAAACAGAAGGAAAGGAGCAAAAAAGAAGAAAGAAATATAATAAATATAATAGAAAAGCAAATATAACTCAATAAGTCTCATTGCTCATTGTTCTGCATCAAATAAATACTTTTAATATCAAGGAATTTTCCACCATCTTTTCAGTGATAAAGTTAAACTATACAGTCTGCAATATCAAAATATACATACAGATTATATGCATTATATACACTGATTATTTTTAAGCCTTTCTGGTATTCTGATTCCTTCGGACTCTTAAGTTTTCAATGTCTTGTAACAAGAGTCTCTTGTTTTTGTCTAACTAAAAATTTCTTATTCACTTTTATCAGTTAAGGATAATTTCTATGGATACAGAATTCTGGTTGACAGTGTTTTGGTTGTTTTTTAGTTTTGTTCCCCATCCCTTTAACTTAAAAGATATTATTATATTGTTTCTTGTGAAAACTCCACTTTCATTTGTATTATCCTCTCACTCTCTATGTAATTTCATCATTTCCTCCTTAATTTTAGATTTCAGCAGTTTGACTATGATGCATCTATATATGGTTTGGTTTTCTTCCTTTGCATTTATCATTTTTGCTGTTTACTATATTTTTGTATCTGTAAATTAATGTCTTCTGGGAAGTTTTCACCTATTTTTCCTTTAAAATATTTTTTCTGCCCCAATTCTTCTCTCATCTTATTCTAGAATTCCAATTACATTATGTTAGATGACTTGCATTGTTTGTGAATTCATGCTCATTATTCTTCCATTTTTTTCTTCTCTTTCACATGAGAAAAGTTCCATCTTTAACTCAACTGACTTTATTTCCAGTCGCCGCCAATCTTCTTTTAAACCTACACAGTGATTTCTTTTTTTCATTTCAGTTACTGCATTTTTTTAGCATTAGAATTTTCATTTCATTATTTTCATGGCTTAGATTTATTTGTTCAGATTAAATTCTGTGTGTATTCATTATATTCCTTTTTCCCATTAAATCCTTGAAAATGTCACTGCTCTAATATTCTTGTGTGCTAATAGAAACACTTTATGTCATTGTCACATTCTATCAAACTGCTTATTTTCTTGAGTATAGGTTTATTTTCCTGTTTCTTCATGTAGCTACTAATTTTTAATTGAATAATGAATAGTAATAATACATTGAAAGAAAATCTGGATTTTGTTATAAGTCTCTGAAAATAACACTTTATTTCAAGAGATGGTCAATTTAGCTAAAATAGAACTCCAAGCACAGCATCCCATAAGTTTGGCAGCAGGTAAAGTCGCCAATCAGTTATTACAGTTGCTAACAACTGCTTTCCCGTGTTTCCCTGCAATTGCATGTACAATTTCTCAACCAGCATGCATAATTTCTAGGTCAGATTAAGTTTTAGGCAGATTTTGTGCTAAGATTTGGGTGTTCCATCCCTTCTGAGGATCCTTCCTTCTCAAAGGATTTGCCTTTAAATTTGTGGCTCCTTTTCCGTTCTAAGCTATGTCCTCTGACAGCCCAGGCTGGTAACGCTGCAGCTTTCTGTTCTCTAGACTGTAATAGGATACAGCCTTAGGCATAAAAAACAAAATCACAAGGTGCAGTTTCTGTCTTTTCCAGCAAATCTTATCTCTGACTAACCTCAACTGCCCTCAATTTTTTAAAAATATATTTCTTTCAGTTTATATGCTAGTTATCTGCTAAAGTTTTACCAAGTGAAATCTTCATTATTAAATATTTTACATTGCTATTTAAGCTATTTTCTGGAAAATCCTGATACACAGCTCATTATGAGGTTTTTGTTTGTTTGTTTTTACAATAGCCCTCTTTGAAAACATTTGCCAAACATGTTAGATATTGATACTGCAAAAAGGTTGGGGTTTTACTGCTGTTTGTTTCACTGAATTAACACCTCCAAGTTTTGTTTGTTTGTTTGTTTTTTGTTGTTGTTGTTGTTGCTTTTTTTTAGACAGAGTTTCACTCTTTTGCCTGGAGTGAAGAGGAGAGATCTCAGCTCACTGCAGACTCCGCCCCCCAGGTTCAAGCAATTCTGCCTCAACCTCCCGAGTAGCTGGGATTACAGGCCCCCGCCACCATGCCTGGCTAATTTTTGTATCTAGGTCTTTTATTCACTCTGTTACCTTCCCATCTTCTTCTCTTGTTACTTGAGTATTTGATCTGGTCCTTCCCTTTTTCCCAATCACTCTTTGTGCTGTCAGCCATTTGACTACAACTATGTAAAGAACATACAGAGAATCACCTAGGAAAGTGAGAATGTCAATTTTAAAGGATAGTACTGACTTTGTAGTACACTCTAAGGTTAATGGATCTTTGACTGAAAGTACCCTCCTTTAGATGGGATATGAAAGGAGAATTACTACTATTGATTTAACAGTCCTACTAGAGATTATACTCTTCTTCTGTGCAATAATAGTTTAAAAAAAATCTGCATAGTTAATCTGTGTTGGGAAAGGGGTGCAAAATCACTATTAAAATCACTATTAATTCCACTGACTGATTTCTAAAGTATTCCTAATTCTAGGTGAATTTTCAAAATCCAAATGAAACTAAGAAGAAGTGATCTTCTAATTCCAATTCCTATCATATATGATTTAGAAATATTAAATTCATACTTTTAGTAGTAAATTAAGCAATGAGTTTCTTAAGCTTGGAAATAGAGATCCTCTAATTGCTATGATGCAGAGACCTCAACTTTTAAGTATTACATTTATAATAAAATTAAAATATCCTCTCTATCCAATCATAAGAATAGTAAGAAGCATGTATTATATAACAGCTAAATAGAAAGTAATATCTAAGATGGTCTATACGTACATTACTATTTATTCAACAATCCCTTGAGGTAAATACTTATTATAATTTTGCTCATTAGGAAATGCAATTTCGTGAATCTAAATCATTTGCCCAAGGTTACATAGTAGGTTAAGTCATAGAACTAGGATATGATATAAGTATATATCCCATGCTGTTTCTAAATGCCTGATAAAAAGGCTTGGTCTGAGTTTATCTACTTCATTTGTAATAATCAATGAATGTTTTTAAAAGAGCTATAAGATTAAAAACACCCAAATTATATAAAGAGGTCAGATGACACATCAAAATTATAATATCAATGTACATTATCAAATTGACATACCAATAGAAAACACACACACACACAAATTTAAAAAAGATTTCTTGTAGCAAGTGAAGAGCCAAAAAAAAACCATGTTTATTAAATTGCACTCAAAAACAATTTTAAAATATTCCCTGGTCCTGGAGTAATTTGCTCCAATTGCTTGTTTCCAATTTTCAGGTACTGTGATATAAGATTCCTAAATCACATGTTAATTTTGTACTAGTGGGCTCTCTTTCCTTTCTCAATGAAACAATATTTTTCCCCATCCTTGTCTTCCTAGAGAACCAGATTTGGAAAGAGAAATCAACTGCTCTAAGATTTAAAGCGTAGGTTCAATACTTTCTATTTGTAACTTAGTAGTAATCTCACAAATCTCAAATTCTACTAAATGGATTCTAAGCATGAATATTTTCATCTGTCAAATGCAGATGATAATATCTACTTCTTAGACTTATTTTATGTATTAAATCATATAGCTTCTGCCACACAGTATATTTTCATAAAGCTTAGTTGCTTTCTTTTCTCCTTCCTTATTTCCATGTGGTCTATTGTTTTCTATAAAACTTTATATTTTAAAACTTTAAAATGAGATTATGAATAAAAGAAAATATTATTAAAGTAGAAGTAAAAAATTATCAAATATTTTAAATAAGGTTTGGCATGGTTGCTCATGCCTGTAATCCCAGCACTTTGGGAGGCCGAGGTGGGTGGATCATGAGGTCAGGAGATCGAGACCATCTGGTCAACATGGTGAAACCCTGTATCTACTAAAAAAAAATAGAAAAAATTAGCCAGGCATGGTGGCAGGCACCTGTAGTCCCAGCTACTCGGGAGGCTGAGACAGGAGAATGGCATGAACCCGGGAGGCAGAGCTTGCAGTGAGCCGAGATCGTGCCACTATACTCCAGCCTGGGTGACAGAGTGAGACTCTGTCTCAAAAAAAAAAAAAGAAAAAGAAAAAAAAATATTTTAAATATTATTTTAAATATTTAAATAACAAAACTAATATTTATTTATTTTAAACATATAAAAATATATGTGCAATTCCACTATTTGAATTGAATATAATTATTTTCACACACACATATGCACACACATACATATTTTTGCATAATTCTAGATAATTCTTAGATATTATTTTTATTTCACTGAATATGATCAACATATAAAGCAGATAGAGTCATGCTGGGAAGGTGAACTGTAAAGAGATTAAGAGAAGATGGAAACAAAAATAGGGGCAGATTAAATATGTGTAGCTACATTTTCTGACTTACACTTTCAACTTCCATTATTCCATGATTTTGAAATGGTTTAACACAAAGGGCATCAAATACTTATCTGCTTCCAAGAGTCTGGAGTACCTTAGCATTCTGGGGAATAAAATATATTGAAACTATCTAAAACCATAGAAAGAATGCCTTTTTAGAATATACTTATTTTACTAAATAAAAAATAATGTATGTACAGATTATTAAATATAAAGTAGTACAAAGCTCAGAATGAATTAGTTTTCATTATCCTTAAGAAATAAAAACCTAGTAAATCAAAGAGAAATTTCCTATTGTTAAATCATTAGGTTAGTTTTCTATGTAAAGATGATTTCTAGAATTTTAGGTTTTCTACTTGTTCGTATTTAGAAAATCACCAATTACCTCCTATTTGACGACGCAAAATGGCATCTTCTGAATATTTTTTTTATTGTACTTTAAGTTCTAGGGTACATGTGCACAACGTGAAGGTTTGTTACATATGTTTACATGTGCCATGTTGGTGTGCTGCACCCATTAACTCGTCATTTACATTAGGTATATCTCCTAATGCTATCCCTTCCCCCTACCCCCACCCCACGACAGGCCCCGGTGTGTGATGTTCTCCACCCTGTGTCCAAGTGTCCCACCTATGGGTGAGAACATGTGGTGCTTGGTTTTCTGTCCTTGCGATAGTTTGTTGAGAAGGATGGTTTCTAGCTTAATCCATGTCCCTGCAAAGGACATGAACTCACCCTTTTTAATGCATAGTATTCCATGGAGTATATGTGCCACATTTCCTTAATCCAATCTGTCACTGATGGACATTTGGGTTGGTTCCAAGTCTTTGCTATTGTGAATAGCGCCACAATAAACATACGTGTGCATATGTCTTTATAGCAGCATGATTTATAATCTTTTGGTCATATATCCAGTAATGGGATGGCTGAGTCAAATCACATTTCTAGTTCTAGATCCTTGAGGAGTCGCCACACTGTCTTCCACAATGGTTGAACTAGTTTACAGTCCCACCAACAGTGTTAAAGTGTTCCTATTTCTCCACATCCTCTCCAGCACCTGTTATTTCCTGACTTTTAATGATCGCCATTCTAACTGGTGTGAGATGGTATCTCGTTGTGTTTTTGATTTGCATTTCTCTGATGGCCAGTGATGATCAGCATTTTCTCATGTGTCTGTTGGCTGCATAAATGTCTTCTTTTGAGAAGTGTCTGTTCATATCCTTTACCCACTTTTTGATGGGGTTGATTTTTTCTTGTAAATTTGTTTAAGTTCTTTGTAGATTCTGGATATTAGCCCTTTGTCAGATGGGTAGATTGTAAACATTTTCTCCCATTCTGTAGGTTACATCTTCACTCGGATGGTAGTTTCTTTTGCTGTACAGAAGCTCTTTAGTCTAATTAGATCCCATTTGTCAATTTTGGATTTTGTTGCCATTGCTTTCAGTGTTTTAGTCATGAAGTCCTTGCCCATGCCTATGGCCTGAATGGTATTGCCTAGGTTTTCTTCTAGGAATTTTATGGTTTTAGGTGTAACATTTAAGTCTTTAATCCATCTTTAATTAATTTTTGTATAAGGTGTAAGGATGGGATCCAGTTTCAGCTTTCTACATATGGCTAGTCAGTTTTCCCAGCACCATTTATTAAATAGGGAATCCTTTCCCCATTTCTTGTTTTTGTCAGTTTTGTCAAAGATCAGAGGCATCTTCTGAATTTTTAACTCTTCACAATACGTGGGACACTGTTGACTATCACCTCCTTCTTGAGACACTCTTCCACTTTCACTCCTCTAGTAAAATATCATTGGACTTCCTACTGTAATATAGACCACATTTTCTCTGACACCTCAGAAGTGTTTTAGCTTCAAAATAAATATGTATATACTTTAATGTTCTGTGTAATCTTCATTTAAGCACTACATACATACTCTCTCCTTCAATGATGGTTTCTTTACTCAATTTGACTCATTACAATGTAAATAACTTGTAAATCTGTATCTCCATTTGAAACTTTACCTGTAGCCTACAGTGTTACATTATAATTATTTGATAGACATTTTCTCCTCAAGATTTCCAGTATCTTCTTAATGCTCAAAAAGTCTACAAATAAATGCATAACAATTATTCAGGTCCAAACCTATTCCTCTTTTCTTTTGTTTTCTCAATGTTTCCCACATTAAATTTGGACTCCAGTTGGCCTTCTACTGATATATAATAAAAGGAATTTTTCTCAGTACTTTCTTTGCAATTTATTTTATATATCCCTTTTTTTCCCTTGCTACTCAAAATCAGCAATTTTTTAAAAATTTGCCTTGAGGTTTAAATGTGGCGAATGCTTTCTAATCAGCTTCTATATTTACACTTACACACCACAGCCTAATATCCAAATTCTGGGCTATTTAGAAATTCTACAATGACACCTAAAGGGACTTTCCAGACACATCTCCTAAAACTTATTGTCTTTCTTTGCTTCAAAGAAATTAAGACTGATGATTCCCTAAGTGATTTTTCTTTTCCCATCTTAATTCTATTACTTCATTTCTTCATAATTTCACTTTTATCAATTCAAATAGTATTTCCTCCATAATATTTTACATCTCTGTCTCTCTCTCCTTTCCTGTATTCTTGGGGGTTTTGCTTTATTAATTTATAATGCACCTATCCTATATGTCTTCAATGATGTTTATAATAGAATCATAATCTCTCAGACCAGAAGAGACCTTAAATATCATTATTCCAACCATACTATGCTATTTAAAATGATCTTGTAACAAGGCGGTTCAATTCTTCAGAAACAAGTTCTTTTTCTGATTAGAATACTTTACTTATTAGAACAATATTACTTATATTGAACCAAAATCCTCTACAGATTTTCAAATGTATGTTTTCAGTCTGCATTCTCTTAGTTTCCCTCTCTTCCATGTCTCTCGGTCTTCATTTCTGACTTGAACTATTTCATTAACCTTTCAACTGGTCTCTATGATTCTCTATATTAGTACAATTTTAAGAATGCACATTAATCATGCAAATGATTTCACTAAAATTTTCTTACGATAAAATCTTTAATAGGTTGTTTATTGCCAACTGAGTAAAATATAAATTGTTAATCTTTTAAAAGATCCTTCATGATATGTCTCCAACTATATTGACAGAATACATACGACACATTGACTATATGAAAGAAGTAAAGAAAAGGAGGCTAACTCGTACATTTCTGGATTGAGCAATGAAAGACAAGGAGCCACTAGAACACTAAAAAAACATTAGAAGGGATAATTTGAGAAAGTGAATTTCTGATTTTTGCTCTATTCAATATGAGCTAGTAATTTATATTAAAGTAGTAAAGTAAGTATTGATAGAATATACTAGTGGAGAGAGTATGCATTTACTAAAGCACTTCTGCAAGATCAAATTAGCAGTCTCCCTACTCATTTCAGGCTGAACTTTAATGTAGAATTTGCTGCTCACCTATCATCTTCATATGAGTTATCCCTTATCTATATTTAACAGTTTATGTTTTGAGCCTGAGTGCAGAACAAATATCAATGCATATTAAAATATATCTCATTTGATTTGACAAGTCGTTATTTTGTACTGTAATTTGTTAGGTTCTGATTCTGTGTGTTAAGATGTTTTTTAAAATACATCAGAGATATGTGTCATCTGTGAATTTGATAAACATATATTCAATCTTCATGTAATAAACATATAAAATGCTATAGTGGATAGGTCAGAGAAAAGAGACCTTCCACTAGAAATTGCCTTTCAGACTGATATTAATCCTTTTACTGAGAGATTATATTGATATGTTAATCCAATGTTTACTAGTAAATATATTACTAATCATCTACTCATATATATCTTGCCACAAGATGATTTTCCAAATAAGTATTTTATTCTAGATATAATACATCTTATCTTTTCCTTTGCTTGACCAGAATAAAAACTTTATCAAAGATATAACAGGATTATTTTAATATTACATGCTCAAGTAGTAAAATATCATAAGCCTCTACGAATTTCCTTTATTCAGGCATTTAAGAATTATGTTTTAATAATTAATTCTAGAATTGACTAGGTTTTATTAACAATCTACTGATACACATTTCTTATCCTGCCAATTAACTTATAAACTTAAAAAAAAAAACATACTTTCTGTATTACTTTGCTTTTTTTCACCAAGACTACAATCAATGCCCTAAATATACAGTAATAATTCAATGGATACACTTTATATAAGTGAGTTTTCTAAGCCTAAATTTAACACAAGAAATAAATGATGATTGTCTGGATTAAGAGATGATGTAAGAGTTTCAAGTTTGTGTGAACAAAGAAAAAAGTCAATGAACCTCTTATTTACTTTTTAAAATTAGTTTTGAAAAGGTAATGGATGAGTTTCGCATTTTAATAGATGACTTCTGAAGTCTTCATTGTGAAACATGTATATTTGGACTTATCTAAATGTTACCTTAAACTTGAAAATGCGACCATCGTCTTCAAAAAGCATGTTTAATGCATTGTGGTAGCAACAATTAAAATTCACAAATCTCCCATCTGCACTTGCTTAGAAGGGAAGTATAAAACTCATTTGTATATTAAAGTTTTCTTCAATGTAGTTTCTAGGAAACCATTCATAAAATCACAGCTGCAGCTAATTTCCATTTCTATGGATTTTGCATTTGTTAGAAATAGAGAAAAGGGATCATACTATTTTTGAAAGCCATGCACAGAAAGCCAAATTACATAATCTTAAGCATACAGATCTTAATAATTCACAGAATGACAACTCATTATCCCTATTCTTAAGGAAAACTCTGATGCATATTAGCATTTTATAATAATCTATTATGTCTATTTACTTCACTGGCCTAAATTTTGGAAAGTCACTTCAGATTCAGTGATACACATGTCTGATTGTGAGAATTTTCTGCCCAATTTCCTGGCTAGGTATTACAATGAAGAATAGGTCAGTACGCAATAATAGACAGCAAACTAATGACGAAAGAGTGAAAAATATATTATCCTCTTATCTATCGTACATCTAATGTCATATCGAGCACATGAACAAATGAAAACAAAAGGGGACTTTCATAAAATCTCCCAACCTTTTTTTATGTTACATGAAAAAATATATCCAAGAGTTTAAGTTTCTAGACAAAAATGAATGATATCCCAAGATATTAATAAAATGCTCCATGTCGGGGTGGAGCAAGATGGCCGAATAGGAACAGCTCCAGTCTCCAACTCCCAGCGCAAGCGACACAGTAGACCGGTGATTTCTGCATTTTTAACTGAGGTACTGGGTTCATCTCACTAGGGAGTGCCAGACAATCGGTGCTGGTCAGCTGCTGCAGCCCGACCAGTGAGAGCTGAAGCAGGAAAAGGCATTGCCTCACCTGGGAAGCACAAGGGGGAAGGTAATCCCTTTTCCTAGCCAAGGGAACTGAGACACACAACACCTGGAAAATCGGGTAACTCCCACCCCAATACTGTGCTTTAAGCAAACAGGCACACCAGGAGATTATATTCCACACCTGGCCGGGAGGGTCCCACGCCCAGGGAGCCTCACTCATTGCTAGCAAAGCAGTCTGTGATCTAACCACAAGGCAGCACCAAGGCTGGGGGAGGGTCGCCCGCCATTGTTGAGGCTTAAGTAGGTAAACAAAGATGCAGGGAAGCTCGAACTGGGTGGAGCTCACAGCAGCTCAAGGAAACCTGCCTGTCTCTGTAGACTCCACCTCTGGGAACAGGGCACACCTAAACACCAACAAAAGCAGCAGAAACCTCTGCAGACGCAAACGACTCTGTCTGACAGCTTTGAAGAGAGCAGTGGATCTCCCAACACGGAGGTTGAGATCTGAGAAGGGACAGACTCCCTGCTCAAGTGGGTCCCTGACCCCTGAGTAGCCTAACTGGGAGACATTCCCCACTAGGGGCAGTCTGACACCCCACACCTCACAGGGTAGAGTACATACCTGAAGGAAGCTTCTAAAGCAAGAATCAGACAGGTATATTCGCTGTTCAGCAATATTCTATCTTCTGCAGCCTCTGCTGCTGATACCCAGGCAAACAGGATCTGGAGTGGACCTCAAGCAATCTCCAACAGACCTACAGCTGAGGGTCCTGACTGTTAGAAGGAAAACTATCAAACAGGAAGGACACCTACACCAAAACCCCATCAGTACGTCACCATCATCAAAGACCAGAGGCAGATAAAACCACAAAGATGGGGAAAAAGCAGGGCAGAAAAGCTGGAAGTTAAAAAAATAAGAGCGCGTCTCCCCCGGCAAAGGAGCGCAGCTCATCGCCAGCAATGGATCAAAGCTGGACGGAGAATGACTTTGACGAGATGAGAGAAGAAGGCTTCAGTCCATCAAACTTCTCAGAGCTAAAGGAGGAATTACGTACCCAGCGCAAAGAAACTAAAAATCTTGAAAAAAAAGTGGAAGAGTTGATAGCTAGAGAAATTAATGCAGAGAAGGTCATGAACGAAATGAAAGAGATGAAAAGCATGACACGAGAAATATGTGACAAATGCACAAGCTTCAATAACCGACTCGATCAACTGGAAGAAAGAGTATCAGCGATTGAGGATCAAACGAATGAAATAAAGCGAGAAGAGAAACCAAAAGAAAAAAGAAGAAAAAGAAATAAACAAAGCCTGCAAGAAGTATGGGATTATGTAAAAAGACCAAAGCTATGTCTGATTGCGGTGCCTGAAAGTGAGGGGGAAAATGGAACCAAGTTGGAAAACACTCTTCAGGATATCATACAGGAGAACTTCCCCAACCTAGTAGGGCAGGCCAACATTCAAATCCAGGAAATACAGAGAACACCACAAAGATATTACTCGAGAAGAGCAACTCCAAGACACATAATTGCCAGATTCACCAAAGTTGAAATGAAGCAAAAAATCTTAAGGGCAGCCAGAGAGAAAGGTCAGGTTACCCACAAAGGGAAGCACATCAGACTAACAGCAGATCTCTCAGCAGAAACTCTACAAGCCAGAAGAGAGTGGGGGCCAATATTCAACATTCTTAAAGAAAAGAATTTTCAACCCAGAATTTCATATCCAGCCAAACTAAGTTTCATAAGTGAAGGAGAAATAAAATCCTTTACAGATAAGCAAATGCTTAGAGATTTTGTCACCACTAGGCCTGCCTTACAAGAGACCCTGAAGGAAGCACTAAACATGGAAAGGAACAACCGGTACCAGCCATTGCAAAAACATGCCAAAATGTAAAGACCATTGAGGCTAGGAAGAAACTGCATCAAGTAACGAGTAAAATAACCAGTTAATATCATACTGGCAGGATAAAGTTCACACATAATAATCTTAACTTTAAATGTAAGTGGACTAAATGCTCCAATTAAAAGACACAGACTGGCAAGCTGGATAAAGAGTCAAGACCCATCAGTCTGCTGTTTTCAGGAGACCGATCTCACATGCAGAGACATACATAGGCTCAAAATAAAGGGATGGAGGAAGATTTACCAAGCAAATGGAGAACAAAAAAAAGCAGGGGTTGCAATACTAGTCTCTGATAAAACAGATATTAAACCATCAAAGATCAAAAGAGACAAAGAAGGCCATTACATAATGTTAAAGGGATCAATTCAACAGGAAGAGCTAACTATCCTAAATATATATGCACCCAATACAGGAGCACCCAGATTCATAAAGCAAGTCCTTAGAGACTTACAAAGAGACGTAGACTCCCATACAATAATAATGGGTGACTTCAACACTCCACTGTCAACATTAGACAAATCAACGAGACAGAAAGTTAACAAGGATATCCAGGAATTGAACTCATCTCTGCAGCAAGCAGACCTAATAGACATCTATAGAACTCTCCACCCCAAATCAACAGAATATACATTCTTCTCAGCACCACATCGCACTTATTCCAAAATTGACCACATAATTGGAAGTAAAGCACTCCTCAGCAAATGTACAAGAACAGAAATTATAACAAACTGTCTCTCAAACCACAGTGCAATCAAACTAGAACTCAGGACTAAGAAACTCAATCAAAACTGCTCAACTACATTGAAACTGAACAACCTGCTCCTGAATGACTACTGGGTACATAACGAAATGAAGGCGGAAATAAAGATGTTCTTTGAACACAATGAGAACAAAGATACAACATACCAGAATCTCTGGGACACATTTAAAGCAGTGTGTAGAGGGAAATTTATAGCACTAAATGCCCACAAGAGAAAGCTGGAAAGATCTAAAATTGACACTCTGACATCACAATTAAAAGAACTAGAGAAGCAAGAGCAAACACATTCGAAAGCTAGCAGAAGGCAAGAAATAACAAAGATCAGAGCAGAACTGAAGGAGATAGAGACACAAAACATCCTCCAAAAAATCAATGAATCCAGGAGTTGGTTTTTTGAAGAGATCAACAAAATTGATAGACCGCTAGCAAGACTAATAAAGAAGAAAAGAGGGAAGAATCAAATAGACGCAATAAAAAATGATAAAGGGGATATCACCACCGACCCCACAGAAATACAAACTACCATCAGAGAATACTATAAACACCTCTACACAAATAAACTAGGAAATCTAGAAGAAATAGATAATTTCCTGGACACTTACACTCTTCCAAGACTAAAGCAGGAAGAAGTTGAATCCCTGAATAGACCAATAGCAGGTTCTGAAATTGAGGCAATAATTAATAGCCTACCAACCAAAAAAAGTCCAGGACCAGATGGATTCACAGCTGAATTCTACCAGAGGTACAAGGAGGAGCTGGTACCATTCCTTCTGAAACTATTCCAATCAATAGAAAAAGACGGAATCCTCCCTAACTCATTTTATGAGGCCAATATCATCCTGATACCAAAGCCTGGCAGAGACACAACAAAAAAAAGAGAATTTTAGACCAATATCCCTGATGAACATCGATGCAAAAATCCTCAATCAAATACTGGCAAACCGGATTCAGCAGCACATCAAAAAGCTTACCCACCATGATCAAGTGGGCTTCATCCCTGGGATGCAAGGCTGGTTCAACATTCGCAAATCAAGAAACATAATCCAGCATATAAACAGAACCAAAGACAAGAACCACATGATTATCTCAATAGATGCAGAAAAGGCTTTTGACAAAATTCAACAGCCCTTCATGCTAAAAACGCTCAATAAAGTCGGTATTGATGGAACGTACCTCAAAATAATAAGAGCTATTTATGACAAACCCACAGCCAATATCATACTGAATGGACAAAAACTGGAAAAATTCCCTTTGAAAACTGGCACAAGACAGGGATGCCCTCTCTCACTGCTCCTATTCAACATAGTGTTGGAAGTTCTGACTAGGGCAATCAGGCAAGAGAAAGAAGTCAAGGGTATTCAGTTAGGAAAAGAAGAAGTCAAATGGTCCCTGTTTGCAGATGACATGATTGTATATTTAGAAAACCCCATTGTCTCAGCCCAAAATCTCCTTAAGCTGATAAGCAACTTCAGCAAAGTCTCAGGATACAAAATTAATGTGCAAAAATCACAAGCATTCTTATACACCAGTAACAGACAAACAGAGAGCCAAACCAGGAATGGAATTCCATTCACAATTGCTTCAAAGAGAATAAAATACCTAGGAATCCAACTTACAAGGGATGTAAAGGACCTCTTCAAGGAGAACTACAAACCACTGCACAGTGAAATAAAAAAAGGACACAAACAAATGGAAGAACATACCATGCTCATGGATAGGAAGAATCAATATCGTGAAAATGGCCATACTGCCCAAAGTTATTTATAGATTCAATGCCATCCCCATCAAGCTACCAATGAGTTTCTTCACAGAATTGGAAAAAACTGCTTTAAAGTTCATATGGAACCAAAAAAGAGCCCGATTGCCAAGACAATCCTAAGTCAAAAGAACAAAGCTGGAGGCATCACGCTACCTGACTTCAAACTATACTACAAGGCTCCAGTAACCAAAACAGCATGGTACTGGTACCAAAACAGAGATATAGACCAATGGAACAGAACAGAGTCCTCAGAAATAATACCACACATCTACAGCTATCTGCTCTTTGACAAACCTGAGAGAAACAAGAAATGGGGAAAGGATTCTCTATTTAATAAATGGTGCTGGGAAAATTGGCTAGCCATAAGTAGAAAGCTGAAACTGGATCCTTTCCTTACTCCTTATACGAAAATTAATTCAAGATGGATTAGAGACTTAAATGTTAGACCAAATACCATAAAAACCCTAGAGGAAAACCTAGGTAGTACCATTCAGGACATTGGCATGGGCAAAGACTTCATGTCTAAAACACCAAAAGCAATGGCAGCAAAAGCCAAAATTGACAAATGGGATCTAATTAAACTAAAGAGCTTCTGCACAGCAAAAGAAACTACCATCGGAGTGAACAGGCAACCTACAGAATGGGAGAACATTTTTGCAATCTACTCATCTGACCAAGGGCTAATATCCAGAACCTACAAAGAACTCCAACAAATTTACAAGAAAAAAACAAACAACCCCATCAAAAAGTGGGCAAAGGATATGAACAGACATTTCTCAAAAGAAGACATTCATACAGCCAACAGACACATGAAAAAATGCTCATCATCACTGGCCATCAGAGAAATGCAAACCAAAACCACAATGAGATACCATCTCACACCAGTTAGAATGGCGATCATTAAAAAGTCAGGAAACAGCAGGTGCTGGAGAGGATGTGGAGAAATAGGAACACTTTTACACTGTTGGTGGGATTGTAAACTAGTTCAACCATTATGGAAAACAGTATGGCGAATCCTCAAGGATCTAGAACTAGATGTTCCATATGACCCAGCCATCCCATTACTGGGTATATACCCAAAGGGTTATAAATCATGCTGCTATAAAGACACATGCACACGTATGTTTATTGTGGCACTATTCACAATAGCAAAGACTTGGAATCAACCCAAATGTCCATCAGTGACAGACTACATTAAGAAAATGTGGCACATATACACCATGGAATACTATGCAGCCATAAAAAAGGATGAGTTTGTGTCCTTTGTAGGGACATGGATGCAGCTGGAAACCATCATTCTTAGCAAACTATCACAAGAACAGAAAACCAAACACCGCATGTTCTCACTCATAGGTGGGAACTGAATAATGAGATCACTTGGACTCGGGAAGGGGAACATCACACACCGGGGCCTATCATGGGGAGGGGGGAGGGGGAAAGGGAGGACGGATTGCATTGGGAGTTATACCTGATGTAAATGACGAGTTGATGGGTGCTGACGAGTTGATGGGTGCAGCACACCAACATGGCACAAGTATACATATGTAACAAACCTGCACATTATGCATATGTACCCTAGAACTTAAAGTATAATAATAATTTTAAAAATAAATAAAAAAATAAAAAAATGAAACGCTCCATGTCACCAAGGAAATGATATATGTGAGCAATCATGGAGAATTAGAAAATGGTGGAATATTAAAGATGAATAAAAGTTTTCTTTATTTTCAAAAAAGAAGGTAAAATACTGCCTCACAAAGGCATTTTTTATTCAGATTATAATCAATATCAAAATATGAAATTTCATTGCTAAAGGAAACTTTCATATTATATTCTACTTAGCAGTAATACCTATTTCCAGCAATTATCTTTTTGGTGTTTTATCTGTATAATTTTGTAATTGTGTAGGATTACTCTGAACAACTCTATAAAGGATTTATAACAGAAACAATCTTGAATATAACGAAGAAAATTTCTCATCAAATAACTACTGTTCAAGTATGTATAAGTTATAGAAACTGGCTATTTTTAAAAGTAATTTACCTATTATTTGTAATTAGCCAAAATGGTAATAGATTAAGATGCATAATGCCATTGGTTTTATAAAAGAATATATCCAAGTCAGAGGATAAATTGAAAATATATACACAGTGACCATTAATTGTCCACTCTTAGAAATGTTTGCCAAAATTTTAATTACACATCAAGATTATCTTATATTCTTTGAGAGAAATTCATGAAGGAGATAGTGGTTAACAGAAGCAGATTCATCCTCAAATTTTGCATCTGAGCTTGGGCTAAGGGAAAAGCTGGTCTATAAATAACGTCTTTGGTGAAATGTATCACATATCTCCAGAAACTGCAAAGGTTTCATTAAATCTGAAATTCTCCATTAACTTCAGCAGTAGTACATTCCCTCTTTAATGTACTCCCCATTCCTCAAAACTGTGAATTTATAATGAAGTGATTGTTGGCACAGTATACCTTAAAAAAGAGGCAGCCATAAACTCAAATGATATGGCAGTCAACAAATTTAACAGCATTTTATTTCAAGTAGCCTTTAAAGTGTTCCTTTGCAATGTAGCAACATAATGCAACTGTGGAACAAAAAACTTACCATGTCCACATATTATTTTAATACTACTTATTTAGTACATCTGTAAGTGTCATCAAGAGAAAGTCCTGAAGTCTGCTCCTTGATTAAACAGGACAGACTTCTATGGTAAAGTTATCATCATTGCATTTAACTTTGTACTGGAAATGTAACATCTGAAATAGCTTTTTGCTTTTAAAGAGGTAAGAGCTTCAGTAAGCATAATTTGAAAAGTCTAGAAACTTGGTATATATTTGACTCATGCACTCAAAAGTAGCATTTAGCTTATAGCAATGAAATCTCAGGAGGGTCATTACAAATTTTTGTAAGCTTATCATCAAAATTAGTGCCTAAGTGTTGTGTTGAAGAGAAGCAAATTTTGGTTCAATATAAGGATAAATGAATTCTACATGGCATACTGTATACGATAAAAGGAAGACACTGGGAATGCAAAACTTTTTAACAGCAAATGAAGACACAAATAGAAAATCAGATAAAAGGCCGGGCGCGGTGGCTCAAGCCTGTAATCCCAGCACTTTGGGAGGCCGAGACGGGCGGATCACGAGGTCAGGAGATCGAGAGACGATCCCGGCTAACACGGTGAAACCCCGTCTCTACTAAAAAATACAAAAAACTAGCCGGGCGAGGTGGCGGGCGCCTGTAGTCCCAGCTACTCGGGAGGCTGAGGCAGGAGAATGGCGTAAACCTGGGAGGCGGAGCTTGCAGTGAGCTGAGATCAGGCCACTGCACTCCAGCCTGGGTGACAGAGCCAGACTCCGTCTCAAAAAAAAAAAAAAAAAGAAAATCAGATAAAATAAGAATGATAACATTAATCACAATCAAAGTGAAGTTCAGAAAATTGCACCTCAAAGTATGCCATTTTGATATGCTGATTACTTCAAACTCCGAGCACCTGGTAACAGCACAAGCAGGAAGGGGCTTTTCCTGAACTCTGCTTATTTACCTAAAGTCACATCCTCTGCCTCCTCTGAAGGAAAGAAATGTAATTGTCCTAAATCACCTGCCCAGAAATCTCATCAATCAGGAAAGATTAACTCCTATCACAGGAATGGTGACTGGGGTGGATGTCCATCCAGACAGATGTTGTCACAGGCTGTCACATATTCTTCTGAGGGCCCACTCATCTTTCTGAAATTCATTTACTGTCCCCTAGATTGGCTACATCCTCTCTTGCTTTTCCCCTAAGAAAAGGGTATATATAAGCTTCTAGATCTCGCTGAGGTTGTGAGTAATCATTTTTTGGTCATATGATGCCCCCAGATACACTATAAATGTGTATACTGTTTTTCTTGTTACTCTGCCTGCTGTCAGTTTACCTTATAGACTCAAATTTATCACTCAGACAATAAAGAAAGTCTTCCTTCCCTTAAAAAGAATATAAAGTTGTCCCTTGGTATCCATCCCCTATTCATAGGGTATTGGTTCCAAGACTTCCCATAGACACCAAAATCCACAGATGCTCATCACTGATATGAAATGGCATAGTATTTGCATATAACCTATGCACAGTTCCTGATAAAATATGACATAGTATTTGCATATAACCTATGTGCATCCTCCCATATCCCTTAAATCATCTCCAGGTTACTTATAATACCTAATACCATCTAAATGCTATGTAAGTGCTGTTAAACTACATTTTTACTTGTTTTTAATTGTTGCATGCTGTTTTTTATTGATTTTTTCAAATATTTTTCATCCTCAGTTGTTGAAATCCAGAAATACAGGACCCATGAATGGGAGGGCCAACTGCACCTGGAAATCACATGTGCGCCTTACTCTAAATATGGCAAAAGTGAAATATTCTGTTAGTCATATTCTCCCACCATCTGTAACAGTTCTGTGTTTCTTACACATTAAATTGTCACTAAATCCCATCATTCAAGTTAAATATGGAATCTCTGGCCTTTCCTCACTAGAGCACTGGTTCATTTATGATTTCAACCTTTTTCCTTCACTGATAGTTCATTGCAGAGCCCAGATAGGCCAAAATGAAGTTCTTAATTTTGAATGACTCAATAAGCAGTTATTGTTTATTTATCATTGACAGATAGGCCCATTGAAATAATGATTAGGTATCTTCATAAAATTGTGACTACCCATGCATTAACTACTCATAATGGGTAATGAAAGGTCACAGATGTTCTCAGGTTAGGAGGAAGGTTGAATTAGAAGGCTACTAAGTTCCCTTATAATTCAAATATTCTGTTTTTCATACCTTGATAACATGTAATCTAGCAAGCTATTATTAAATAAATATATTACCATCTTGCCCACAGTATTTCCACTTAATGAAAAAAGAAATGTAATCCCTCCTAAATGGAACCTAAATCCATTTAGGCCCAGGCTTGATCTGAGAGAAAAGGCCTCAACCCAGGGTTATTATAATTGCTCTCTTCACTACAGAAACAATGTCTGATAGATCTGAAAACCTGGTTGAAACAATTAACAAAAGCTATTCCACATTACTTAGCTAGGCCCACTGCAGCCTAATCCAGACTGTGGGAATTCAGGATAATCCTTAAGGCAAGCAGGAGAAAATGAACAAAACCAGTCATATTGGGCAAGGGGTTATTTAACTGCCCATGAATAATCAATGTATGTGAAATTTTGCTAAGGCCAATTTGACCTTAAAATGTGGTCATCTGGTCTGACAACCTTTGTAACTTTCTTCCATATTATTTCTTAATAATACACACAGGAGCATCTCACCCCATCTTTGACACTTAAGCTTTCTCTGAGATTCATGGAGGCTCAGAAAGAAGAATGGAGCTCAGGCATAAAATGTAAATAAGAGATTTCCTTTTAATAAAATACATTTTATTGTTGTTTTGATATGGCTGCTCCAAAATCCCCCTAGGGAAAAACACCCAAAGCAAAATATTCTAGGAAATTCTTCCTAGAGCAATCAGACAAGAAAGAAATAAGGGCATCCAGACTGGAAAGGAAGAATTCAAATTATTCTTATTTGCAGATTATATGATTTTATATTTGGAGAAATCTAAAGACTCCACCAAAAAACTAGCAGAACTGATAATTTCAGTATAGATGCAGAATACAAAATCAACATACAAAAATCAGTAGCATTTCTATATGCCAACAGTGAACAATATGAAAAAGAAATAAAGTAATCCCATTTACACTTGCTAAAAATGAAATACAATACTTAGGAATAAATGTAACCAAAGAAGTGAAAAATCTCTCTAATATAAACTATAAAACAGTAATGAAATAAATTGAAGAGGACACCAAAAATTAAAAATATATTCTATGGTCATGGATTGACAGCATCAATATTATTAAAATGTTCACACAACCCCAAGCAATCTACAGATTCAATGCAATTTTTATCAAAATATCAACGACATTCTTCAAAGAACTAGAAAAAAATTCTAAAATTTATATGAAACCACACACAAACACACGCACACATACAGAGAGAGAGAGAGAGAGAGAGAGAGAGAGAGAGAGAGAGAGAGAGAGAGAGACAGTAGCCAAAGCTATCCTGAGCAAAAAGAACACAACTGGAGGAATCACATTACCTGACTTGAAATTATACTACAGAGCTATGGTAAGCAAAAACATCATGTACTAGCATAAAAACAGAGACATAGAAAAATAGAACAGAATAAAGAACCCAGAAATAAATCCACATGCCTACAGTGAACTCATTTTCAACAAAGGTGCCAAGAAGATACACTGAGGAAAAGACAGTCTCTTCATTAAATGGTGCTGGGAAAATTGGATATCCATATGCTACAGAATGAAACTAGATACTTATTTCTCACCATATACAAAAGTCAAATCAAAATGGATCAACCCCTTAAATCTAAGACCTCAAACGATGAAACCACTAAAAGAAAACATTAAGGAAACTCCTCAGAATATTGGACTGGAAAAGATTTCTTGAGTAATACCCCATAAGTGCAAGCAACCAGAGCATAAATGGACAAATGAGATCACATCAACTTAAACAGCTTTTGAACAGCAAAGGAAACAATCAACAAAGTAAAAAGACAACCCACAAAATTGGAGAATATATTTGCAAACCATTTATCTGATAAGGAATTAATAACCAAAATAGTTAAGGAGATTAAACAACTCAATAGAAGAAAATCTAATAATCTGATTTAAAAAGGGGCAGAAGATCTGAATAGATGCCTCTCAAGAGAAGACAAATACATGGCAAACAGGTAAATGAAATGGTGCTCAATATCATGGATCATCAGAGAAATGCAAATCAAACTACAATGAGATACCATCTTATCCCAGTTGAAATGGCTCTTATCCAACAATCAATAACAGATGCTGGTAAGATGTGGAGAAAAGGGAACCCTTGTACTTTTTTGATGGGAATATGAATTGGTACAACCATTATGGAGAACAGTTTGGAGGTTCCTCAAAAAACTAAAAAAATAGAATTATCATATGGTGCAGCAACCCCACTGCTAGGTATGTGCCCAAAAGAAAGGAAGCAAGTGCTGTGCTCCCATGTTTATTGCAGCACTATTAACAGTAGCCAAGATTTGGAAGCAATCTATGTGTCTGTCAACAGATGGATGGATAAAGAAAATGTGGCATATATATACAATAGAGTACTGTTCAGCTTAAAGAAGAATGAGACCCTATAATTTGCAACAACATAGATGAAACTGGAGGTCATTATGTTGTGTGAAATAAGCCAGGCACATAAAGACAAACTTTGCATATTCTCACTTATTTATAGAAGCTAAAAAAATTAAAATAATTGAACTCAAGGAGATAGAGAATAGAATTATGGTTACCAGAGTCTGGGAAAGGTATTCGGTGGGGAAAAGTAGGGATGGTAAATGGGCACAAAAATATAGTTAGAATGAATAATATTTAGTATTTGATAGCACAACAGACTGACAACAGTCAACTATTTTTTTTGTACATTTAAAAATAACTAAAAGAGTATAATGGGATTGTTTGTAACAGAAAGAAAGGAGAAATGTTTGAGTGATGTTTACCCCATTTACTCTAATGTGATTATTATGTATTATATGCCTGCATCAAAATATCTCATATACCCCATAAATATATACACCTACTATGTTCCCACAAATATTTTTTAACATGTGTGTGTATATATACAGAAAAAAAATCAAAATATCCTGCTTTAGAATAAACATGTCCACAGTCACTTTCCATTAGATCTCATAAAATGTTCACCTATGCCATTTAAGAAATTCTGAAATTCTCATTTATTCATAAATAATCAATGGGAAATTTTGGAAGCATTTATATAAGCATGTGACTAATATTTACTTATTTGACTCAGACTTTGGAATTATTTGTATTCTTCTCCTACATCCAGCAATTCAATATTGCAAGCAATACTGTCTTTAATTACCAGTAAATTGACTGACTACTACAAAAAAATAAGCAGTCAATCTCCTAGGTTTCTGCTTGAATTCTCACTCAAATCTACCCTTCACCTGTTTATTAACACATTTCCAAGGAACTCTAGATGTCAACATAAAAAGTGAGAACCTAGGATAACGTCCCATCTTTTCTCATA
The DNA here is from genome assembly GCF_049350105.2 of Macaca mulatta. Taxonomy (NCBI): domain Eukaryota; kingdom Metazoa; phylum Chordata; class Mammalia; order Primates; family Cercopithecidae; genus Macaca; species Macaca mulatta. The sequence continues at coordinate 46,898,091 of NC_133411.1, forward strand.
CTAAAATTAGCTTGACAAGGCCATTGTTCTCTGCCTACAACTCAAAGTCTTTTACTAATTCCTTCATGTTATTAGTCATATTTCACCATGACCAAACATAAACTTCTTTATAGCCTTGAGCTTCTCTAGCCCAAAATCTCTTGAATGACATTGTACTACTATAATATTCATCCTTACGCTCCTAGATTCCTTCTTCCATTTTCTCTATTCCTAGTTAATAATGTTTCAAGCTCAGAAGATGCAAAGATGAATGTTTTAGTCTCCTCACCCCAAGAAGCACATTTGCCTTAATTGACTCTTATTGCTTTCAAAAGTTCATTCTCAAACTCTCTAATGCACTGTTCCCCAAACTGATACTTTCCCTTATGTTCTTTCCCCTCTATTTTCTCCTCCCATCAATTCTTATTCCTATTGTTTCTCATATAATTCTGTGTGAATAGTGAACACTTATCTCTTAATGCAGTTCCCTCCGTGAATTGCCAACAGAAAGATGGAGTTCATCTTTTGGAGATCCTATTGACACTTGAAATATCACACATTTGACTAATCTCTCAAGCTTTCCTTCTACCTACAATGACTTTGGACTTCATAAAATTTCAATTTCCATTCTCTTCTCATCCCTGTCATTTCAATATCCTCTGGTAATAATCTGTCTCATTTCTCTTTTGAAAGACTTACAACCTTCAAACATCACAGGAAAATTTAGTGCCATTTTTGTTTCAACCATAATTAATGCAGAAATATCAAATCTTCCCAGTTCCTCCCAAAGCTCTCTGCTATTCACCTTTGGAATTTCAAAGTTTTTTTTATTGTCTTTGTTCTTATTTTGCTTTTTCTTTCTTACTCTGTTTTCTTCAGTGCAATACACATTGATCCGGAAACCTAAAATTCTCAACGGTTCTCATCATAGAGCTATGCAAATTTTTAGTGGAAAACAACTGCAGCTTTTACATTTTCAGTTGTCAACTGCTTTTGTAGTGCTGCTGACTTCTTGTTCTACATTACTGGGCAGACAATTCAGAATAAAAAGTTTTTACTTCATGACACATTTCTTCCAAATTGCTTGAAATGCTTTATCATTGCTCCTGAGTAAAGAATACAGAAATACCCTCATTTTATGGTGTATGGCTGTATGGTACTTGGCAGACACTGTTTTTTTTGTTTTTGTTTTTTGTTTTTGTTTTTTTTTAAATAAATTGAAGGGTTTTACAACCCTGCATCAACCAAGTCTACTGGTCCTATTTTTACAACAGCATGTGCTCCTTCAGGGCTTTGTGTCACTTTTTGGTAATTCTTGCAATATTTCAAACTTTTTCTTTCTTACTATATCTGTTATAGTGATCTCTGATCAGTGGTCTTTGATGTTACTAATGTAATTGTTTTGAGGTGCCATGAATTGCACTCATATAAGACAGCAAACTTAATAGTTAAATGTTGTGTGTGCTCTGACTGCTGCACCAACTGGCCATTATTTCATTTCTCTCCCTCTGATTGGGCCTCCCTATTCCCTGAGACACAACAATATTGAAATTAGGTCCATTAATTACTCCACAATGGCCTCTAGGCATCCAAGTGAAAGGTAGAGTCACATATCTCTCACATAAATAAAAAGCTAGAAATGATTGAGCTTAGTGAGGAAGGCATATGGAAAGCAAAAACAGACCAAGAGCTGGGCCTCTTCTGCCAAACACTGAGCCAAGTTGTGAATGCAAAGGAAAAATTCTTGAAGAATGTTAAAAACTATATTCCAGTGAACACAGAATTAATAAAAATAATAAAAACAGAGAAAGACTTTCATTGCTGATACGGAGAAAGTTTGAGTAGTCTGGATACAATCAAACTAACCATGATGTTCCCTGAGCCAAATCCTAATCCAGAATGAGGTGCTAACTCTCTTTAATTCTGTAAAGCCTGACAAAGGTGAGGACACTGAAGAAGAAAAGGCTGACGTTAGCAGAGGTTGGTTTGAGAGGCTTAAGGAAAAAGGCTGTTTCCATAACATAAAAGTGTAAGATAAGGCAGCAGATGTTGATGTAGAAACTGCAGCAACTTATCCAAAAGATCTAGCTAAGATAATTGATGAAGGTGGCTACAGTAAAAAATAGATTTTCAAAGTAAATGAAAAGAGCCTTAAATTGAAAAATTGGAAAAATATGCCATTTAGGACTTTGATAGGTAGAGAGAAGTCAATGTCTGGCTTTAAATCTTCAAAGGACAGGCTTACTCTCTTTTTGGAGCTTATGCAGCTAGTGAATCTAAATTTAAGCAAATGCTCATTGATCATTCCTAAAATCAAAGGGCCCTTAAAAATTATGCTCAATCTACTCTGCCTGTGCTCTATAAGTGGAATTTAAAAAAAGGCCTGGATGACAGCACATCTGTGTCTATAGTATTTATTTATTTATTTAGATACAGGATCTTGCTCTGTCATCCAGGCTAGAGTGTGGTGGCACTATGATAGCATATAAATCACTGCAGTCATCCCATCTTGACCTCCCAAGTAGTTAGGATTATAGGTACATACCATCACACCCAGCTATTTATTTATTTATTTATTTATTTATTTATTTATTTATTTTAGGGATGGGATCTTGTTAGATTGCTCAGGCTGGTCTCAAACTCCTGGCTTCAAATTGTCCTCCCACCTTGGTCTCCCAAAGTCCTGGGTGTGAGCTACCACACCCAGCCTATAGCCAGCCTACAGCAAGCCTATGATTTGCTGAATATTTTAAGTCCACTGTTGAGACCAACTGTTCAGAAAAAAAAAAAAAAAAAAAAGATTCCCTAACACTGTTCACTTCTCACTGACAATAAATCTAGTCATCCAAGAGCTCTGATGGATGTGTACATGGAAATTAATACTGTTTTCACGATTCATATCATGGCATCCATTTTGCAGCCAATATTGGCTTAGTGTTTGGCATAAGAGGCCTAGCTTTTGGTCTGTTTTTGCTTTCAATATGCCTTCCTCACTAAGCTCAATCATTTCTAGCTTTTTATTTATGTGAGAGATATGTGACTCTACCTTTCACTTGGATGCCTAGAGGCCATTGTTGAGTAATTAATTGACCTAATTTCAATACTTCAAAGAGTATTTTCAACTTTCAAGTCTCATTATTTAAGAAATACATTTCCTAAGTCTATAGCTGCCATAGATGGTGATTCCTCTGCTGGATCTGGGCAAAATAAATTGAAAACCTTCTGGAAATAATTCACCAACCAAGATGTCATTAAGAACACCTGATTCATGGGATGTCAAAATGTCAACATTACAGAAATCTGGAATAAGTCAATTCCAGCTTTTATGGATGACTGTGAGGGGTTCAAGACTTCAGTGGAGGAAGTAACTACACATGTGGTAGAAATAGCAAGATAACTAGAATTAAAGATGGAGCCTGAAGATGTAACTGAATTGCTGTAATATCATGATGCAACTTGAGAGCAGAGAGTCATTTCTTAAGATGGAATCTACTGGTAGTGAAGATGTTGTGAACATGGTTGAAATGAGAACATGAAGATTTTGAATATTTCATAAACTTAGTTGCAAAAGCAGCAGCACTGGCAGTGTTTGAGAATACTGACTTCAATTTTGAGAGAAATTCCACTGTAGGTAAACTTTATCGAATAGCATTATGTGCTTCAGAGAAATCTTCTATGAAAAAAAGTCAATCCAGGTGGGAAACCTCATTGTTGTCTTATTTTAAGAAACTGCCACAGCCACTCCAACCTTCAGTAAACACTGCCCTGATCAGTCAGTTGCCATCAATATTGAGGCAGAACTTAGAACAGCAAAAATATCAGGACTTGCTAAAGGTTTAAATGATGCTTAGCATTTTTACCAATAAAGAATTTTTAACTAGGGTAATTACATTGTTTTTTAGACAATATTAGTACATAGTTTATAGTATAGTGTCCACGTAACTTTTTTATGTTCCAAATTGATGCAAATTTTTTTAATAGAAAACCAGAACTATTGGGTGAGCTGCTTTATTGTTATATTTGCTTTTTTGCAGTGGTCTGGAACCAAACCTGCAATATCTCCAGGGTATATGTATATAATGTTTGTATGCATTCTTGTTATTTGATAATATGTTAATTCCTTAGTCATATACTGAAATTTTTTGTATTTTAAAAAATTTGTATTTGTATAGAACTAGAGGTAAGTGATTAAGCAAAAAGATAACTTCCATTTTAACATCATTTATAAAAACTACAAGCCTACAATTTCTAAATGGTCATGTTTCATAGCTCATCATTCTGTAGATACTTATATAGGCACTTTATAAGTGGATTCACCATTAAATCTTTGTTAAAAATGGGACAATTTTGAAAATTTAAAGGAGGCCCTAAAAACATTTTAAAATATATATATTTTTGAAATAGTGATACATTGACGAAAAAATTGGTTTCATCGTATTAACAAAATTAAAAATTATCCTGTCCACATTATTTTCAAAAACACAATTATATTTAACAAATAAAAACAATGTGTTTAGATTCATAAAAAGTATACTTCCCATAAAAAACTAAGTATAACAAAAAGTATTTGTATATATTGACAAACTTAAATCAACTGCTGTATGAGTCTAATTCTGTTTATCTAGTAATAATCTGAAGACTTTTAACACAGTCATATTGTTTTTAATATTTTTCATATTTTCTTTAAAGATTCATTTTCTGGTTTGTAAATATGACACTGCTTAAACCTTGGCTTTTCTCTATAGGGTGCAAGTTTTTTAACTGAGGAAATAAAACCTCTTTACAAATGCTAAGTTATCTGCTAAACTAATATCAAATTCTGAACTTTTCATATTCAGAATGTGCAATTCAAACATTTTTGCAGATTCTTTGTTTCTATTTAGGGTGCCTTTCTTTAACGAATATTTTTAAGAGAAAACATGCTAAAATGTCATGCCTTCTTAATTTCATTCTAATCAGATTTATTTTTAAAAAACTTTATCTACTTAAATATAGGAAAATCATGCAAAGTTATTCAAATCAAGATATTCCAAAGCTTTTAAGCTTATGGTAATTTAATATGTTTAGTTGATATTTAATTTTATAGGAAATCTTTATGTTTTCCTCTTTGCATGCTTTTTTAAAAAATAATTTATATTCATTGAATCCTCCTGAGTGTGATTTCTTGGCACTTTATCTATTGAATAATTTGATTAAAATTTCCAATTCATCTTAAACAAATGCAGTCAATTTAGAGGACTTGTACTACCAAAAAGTTCAATACTATTATGGCACACTTAAGTTGATTTCTAAAGTCATTCTTCAAAGGCTAAAATATTTTTTTAAATCAGGCTTTTAGTGGGTAGCAAAAAGAGAAAACGTGTATTACTAAAATACCTAATTTTATATTTAACATTGTATAGTAAAAAATTTGACTGGCTTTTGTCCCTGGCTGCTGGGAAAAAAAGAAAAAAAAAAAAAAAAAAAAACCCCAGGTAAGAGGAGTCTCTTTGTTATTTATGAGCCCCTTGAATTACACCTGAGTTTATGCTAAGGAGATATCTCAGGATGGGGGCTGGTCACTGGAATGATCAATAATGTGATTAGAAAATTGGGGCTTTGAGTCAGCCTGATCCCCATGGAGAGGACTGGGTTAGAGACTGAGTTTAATCACATACTCAGTGATTGATTAATCATATCTACATAACAAAATCCGAACTCTGGACATTGAAACTTCCCTGGATAGTGAACACATCAATGTGCTGGGAGGGTGATGCACTCTAATTCCATGAGGGGAGGGCTTGGAAGCTTTGTGTTTAAGACTTTGCATTTGGCTGGTCCTGGTTTTTATTCTTTATAATAAAACTGTAATCATAAGTATAGTGCTCTCTTCAGTTCTGTGAATCATTCCAGTGAAGTATCCAACTGGAGGGCGGTCATGGGAAACTACCATATTTGTAGTCAGTCAAACAGAAGTACAGGTGGCCTGGTGACTCCCAAATTTGTGGCTGGCATTTGAAGTGAAAACAGTTTTCTTGGTGGTCATGTCTTTAAACCTGTGGAGTTTGACACTAATTCTGGAAGGTTAACATCGGAATGGTATTTCTGTCTACATATTTTGTGGGTTCATAATGCTTTGTGTATATACCTGTCATACCTTCCTAATTTACCAAAGTGTGTTTTCCTAATATCTTTCTCTTGATATCCAACAGCAGAATGGTATCAGAGAAAAAACCCTAGAAAAATCTCTTGATTTAAAATTTAGGCAAATTCTAGCTGGGCGCAGTGGCCCATGCCTGTAATCCCAACACTTTGGAAAGCTGAAGCAGGACGATCACTTGAGCCCCGTAGTTTGAGACCAGATTGGCCAACACAGTGAGACCCCATGTCTACAAAACAAACAAACAAAAAATAAACAAAAAGAATACTTAGGTAAATTTTATACACAAATATGTACACACAGAAAGACACATATACAAACACCAATAAGAATCTATGAATGAATATCTGGGTAAAAATAACAGTCACAAAGGCAATTTCCTTGAGATGAATCCTGTGATTTAGAATATTAAGAATGTGAGAACTGTCAAAGTGGAAGTGATAAAAAGACTAAAAGCAGAATTGCCACTTTTTCTTTCTACAGGTCACTTCAGAATAAAAATAGCTTAACAAATGTACGCAAAACTCCCTTGAATAGATGATACTTCATGTAAATTAAATGGTTTCCTAACACCAAGACTGACACTCTGTTCTCAGAATGGACAAATAGTAAAAGGCAACATTTGTTTGAATTAAGCAAAATATATAGGATAGGTGATGGACCATTTAAAACTAGAACTTGAAGAAAGGACATATTTAGCATAAAACTGAATCGGAGAATTCTGTACTGAGACATAGTTTTGCTTGTAGAAATAAATTCATATAAACAAATTTTAAACATTTTGATGTTTTGTTTTGAAACAATCCCTTAATAAACCTAAGATAAATTTAATATTTGTCATACCTAGATTTATCTTTCTTTTTTATGGTGAATATATGTATTGAATTTAAAATATATAGTGAAGTCTGGGTGCAGTGGCTTATTCCTGTAATCCCAGCACTTTGGGAGGCCGAAGTGGGTGGATCACCTGATGTCAGGAGTTCAAGATGAGCCTGGCCAACAAGGTCAAACCCTGCCTCTACTAAAATTACAAAAAAATCAGCCGATGTGGTGGCGGGTGCCTGTAATTCCAGCTACTCGGGAGGGTGAGGCAGGAGAATCACTTGAACTTGGGAGGCAGGGGTTGCAGTGAGCCAATATCATGCCACTGCAATCCAGCCTGGAGGACAAAAGTGAGACTCCATCTTAAAAAATAAATAAATAAAATAAAATAAAAAACATATATAGTGGAATCCCTATATCATTTCATTTATGAACTGAACAATATGTTGAAAGTGATATAAGATTTACAAGTATAAGACTTACAATGGAATTCCTACATTAAGAAAAAACTGTTAAATGTTCTCATATCAGAAAATTAAGATAATGTAAATTATTTCTGAAATAATTCTAACAACACTTCACATAACTGATAAACACAATGTTGAAAATGTTAAATTTATTCAGCCTCTTTTTGTGAATTTATAGAAATGATTTAATGAATACTCATCATATATGACACTTTTTATAAGGTGTCTTACAAACATTTTGTCTAATTCACCCAGTAACCCTACATTTTGATCATTTACAGATGAAAAATCTGAGTCCCAAAAAAGGGGAGTAACATAACAAATATGTAGCTCTGAATTCACAGAGATGGAAGTGTAACCGAGGTTGCCATCAAATATTGGGCCCTTTAGATTAATTATATATAAGTCCACTTCCTATTTTTGAAGAGCTTTCTTCTCCAACTTCTGTCTATGTCAGTTTCATTTTGATTTGATACTAGTTCTTCCAACTATACTCATAGGTTAGAGCAACCTTGCAGTTGTGAACTTACAACTAAGGTGACATATGACACCTGAGCAAAACTAGTAGCCTAATTATTACCATCTACATCCTCAGACCCAATCATAAATGTCATAAAATTCTTCTTGACAAAATGTAATTTGTTAAGTAATGAAAACTTAAAACACTGAGTTAATGTCACTTCATTCTGCTCCACAAAGGTAATTTAAATGACTAATCCCATCCTGATACCTCACAAACTTTATCTCCCACTAAGTAAAAATAATGTAAACAAAGAAATTAAATGTGGGTGAACTTTTAGGAAGCTTTTTTTTTTTTTTTTTTTTGAGACGGAGTCTCGCTCTGTCACCCAGGCTGGAGTGCAGTGGCACAATCTCGGCTCTCTGCAAGCTCCACCTCCTGAGTTCACGCCATTCTCCTGCCTCAGCCTCTCCAGTATTTGGGACTATCGCGCCCAGCTACTTTAGTAGAGACGGGGTTTCACTGTGTTAACCAGGATGGTCTCGATCTCCCGACCTTGTGATCTGCCCGCCTTGGCCTTTCAAAGTAGGAAGCTTTTACCTACAACTCTAAATGCCTATCCTCCTAAAAGTGTCATGAACACACAGAAAAGTCAATGTATGTTTCCATGACTGTTTTAAGGGTAGACTCTTAAAACAATTTTACTCTAACTATGCATTCCTTTATGCCAGTCTTATTTTATAAGAGCAAATACTTCTACCATTATCTTCATTTCTATAAAGAATTATATTTTATAGACAATCTGATATTAACATAAGCTTTCCATAATTGTCAGGAGCAAGGAACATGAGATGATAAAAAGGAATAATCTCAAATAAAGAAGGAGTAGCTGGCAGCCTGAATTACATCTGTTATTAATCTGTCTCAGAAGGGAAGGAAAGAAAAGACAGCAGAAAGAAAGCATAAAGGGATTCGTTGGGCACACTGGAGCTACAAATTTGTGTTTGTTAACAGTTTCCTTTTTTCCTCTGCCCTGTAAACTGAAAATACCTTTATAAAATAGCCCCAAATAATTATCTTGTCACAAGAAACTTTGTGTTTTTGTCAACTTGAATTAAACTGAAATTCATCATGGGAAGAAGATATCAGAGAAAAAGCAATGAAAAGGTAAATTAAAATTCAACTGTCAGATTTAAGGTCTGGTCCAATGGAAATGACCAATAAACTCATGAGTAATGATAAACATGGTGGATATTTTTCCTTTGATCTCACTAAATCTACACGTATTCCCAAATGTTCTTTCAAGGTAATGATTTCAAATTCACTATAGATTTTTTTATAGGCAGAAACCAGTGGGAGCAATGAATGGAGGAAGTGTCATCATTAAGCTGCCATCTTTCCTAGTGCATAGCAGGCTCAACTCACCCTGTAGCCTTGCGTGGCCTTAAAAACCTCCAACACACACTAACATTTCCCTATAGAATATATTTGCATGTATAATCATGCCTGTTCCACTATTAAACAATATTTTAATGGAAAAGTCTGTGCCTTTGGGTAGTTACAACTTGTAAGCGCAGGAGCCAACTTTATTGTGATATTATAAAAGAGTGGTAAAAATAATTAAGCATTCGGGCCTGGCATAGTGGCTTGCACCTGTAATCCCAGCATTTTGGGAGGCTGAGGCAGGACGATCGCTTAAGCCCCAGAGTTCGAGACCAGCCTGGGCAACACAGAGAGACTCACCTCTACAAAAAATCAAAAAATTAGCTGGGTATGGTGACACATGGGAGGCTGAGGTGGGAGGATGGTTTGTTCCCTGGAGGTTGAAGCTGCAGTGACCCATGATCTCACCACTGCACTCAGCAAGGACAACAGAATGAGACTCTGTCTCAAAACAACAACAACAACAACAATAATAATAATAAAGTGTTCTATTTGTTAATATTCTCATGGTTTAGAGATTGACTTAATTGAACAAGATGCAGTTTTGAGAGAAAATTACTTTGAAGAATATCCTCATTTTGGCAACAAAATAACATTGAAATGTGTTCTCAGAGTAACTTGAGATTGTGGTATAATGATTTATGTATAAACCACAAAATCTGAATACTGCTAATTAGTCATGTTTCTCTTAAATTGAGTAGTTCTCTCACAGAAGATCAATATCATTCTCTCTCCAACAGATGCCAGAATTTATTTTATATTTCTAAGAATGGAATTACTGAATTTTTCTCATCTCTACTATTCTGTGATTCTATTAGCACTGATCAGTATAATACCACCTTAATTATATTCATATTTTTATTTCCTTTTTTAAACTCTATAACGGGTTGTCACTTCTTTAGGTTGAGGTAGGTCTAATTAACTTAATTTAGGAAAGGTATTTTATTCAAAATAATATCACTTTCTTGTCATTACTCTCCCATATTTGTAGTCTAAAAGTATCAAATATTCATTTTTCGTTACTCAATACTTTTTATTACTAGTTTACTATTTCACTATTTGAGAATATAGTATTTTTCATTTAGGTCATAATTATATTTCCATATATTATAAGTTAGAATATTAAATTTTGCATCATTTAATGCCTCATATCAAAGGGCAGCTGCAGCTTTATACATCAAAATCCAAAATATCAAGAGAGTTTATATGCTGAGAAAATACAAAGCAATGATCACAAATGGAAATTGATAGTAATTTTTTTCAAAGAGAAAACAAAAAAGGAAAGAAAAATAAGAACAAAATGAGAGGAAAATGGAGACAAACTAAAATAAAAGCCTCCCTTGTCTACAGGTCCCCATACCTAAGTGAAATGATCCTGCACAATGGTTTTCTGGAAGATTAGCCCTTCTGTACTCTGGGATGGATTCCTCCCTATGAGGAAAATGCCTAAGCAAAATCTCTCATATGGCTTCTTGTGCAACTAATAGAAGCTTTATAAAAGCAGGAAGCTTTATAAAAGCAGAAAGCTTTGAACAAGGACAAGTCGGTATTAGGTGAGCTATACACATGAAGTAAAAGGGTCAGTCTGTTCCCCTCACTGTTACTTTCTCTCTGCTATATGTTACAGAATAAGAAAATACATAGGTGTTCCTTCCAGAGGAATTGAGTTGCTGCAAGTTTGTCCACTTCAAGTTCATGAAATGTTTTATAACTTAATAATATTGTTGTCAATACATAGGGGAATTTCACTTAATTGGTTTTAAAATTATTTATAACATACAAAAGAAGTAAGACAATTAAGATGAACTAATTAAGAATGGAATTAAGATGTATCAATTGAATGGAAATTTATTCATCTGCCAGCATCACAGATTTTTCTTTCTTTTTTCTTTTTTTCTACCTCCTTTTCTTCTCCAAAAATTATTTGACACCTACTTTGTGCCAGAAATTGTTCCTGGCTCTGCTAATACAACACCAAACAAAGAATATCCCTTTCCCATGGTAAGGTGATTGGTAGGAAACAAGCAACTTTCTTACAGGATGAAAATGCAGCGAGGAATATCCATAAAAAAGGAAGGAGCTGCAGGAGTATAGAGCTGAAAGTGAATAGTACTGAGCTGCTTGCAGAGCTAAATGTTGACATGCAGAACAAAAGCTTAAAGATTAACACAGGTTAACTAAACACAGACAGTGAAAAGGAAAGGGCATTTTAGGTTACACACACACACACACACACACACACACAGTTATATACAGTTCAAAAACATAGTGGCATTTGGGTTGATTCCAAGTCTTTGCTATTGTGAATAGTGCCGCAATAAACATACGTGTGCATGTGTCTTTATAGCAGCATGATTTATAATCCTTTGGGTATATACCCAGTAATGGGATGGCTGGGTCATATGGTACTTCTAGTTCTAAATCCTTGAGGAACCACCATACTGTTTTCCATAATGGTTGAACTAGTTTACAATCCCACCAACAGTGTAAAAGTGTTCCTATTTCTCCACATCCATCTCACAGCACCTGTGAGATGGTATCTCATTGTGGTTTTGATTTGCATTTCTCTGATGGCCAGTGATGATGAGCATTTTTTCATGTGTCTGTTGGCTGTATGAATGTCTTCTTTTGAGAAATGTCTGTTCATATCCTTTGCCCACTTTTTGATGGGGTTGTTTTTTCCTTGTAAATTTGTTTGAGTTCTTTGTAGGTTCTGGATATTAGCCTTTTGTCTGATGAGTAGATTGGAAAAATTTTCTCCCATTCTGTAGGTTGCCTGTTCACTCTAATGGTAGTTTCTTTTGCTGTGCAGAAGCTCTTTAGTTTAACTAGATCCCATTTGTCAATTTTGGCTTTTGTTGCCGTTGCTTTTGGTGTTTTAGACACGAAGTGATGTAAATGACGAGTTGATGGGTGCTGACGAGTTGATGGGTGCAGCACACCAACATGGCACAAGTATACATATGTAACAAACCTGCACGTTATGCACATGTACCCTAGAACTTAAAGTATAATAATAATAATAATAATAAAACATAGTGGCATGAAAAACATAGTTTCTTAAAAAGACTGAATTTGAAGTGTCCTTTTGAAAATATTGACCAAACAATAGTCCTCATCTAACACAGTGCCTGCCAACCAAATGAGGGTAAAATTGAGTCCTAACTCCGACCCTTCACTTGAATGGCCATTTTAACTGTCCCTGGAAAGTTTTTAAAACATACCTGGATTTTGGATTCAGCCTCCTTGGCATGATTCTTAAAGGCTGTGCCTTTTGCTTGTAAAATGTGTAACACCTCTCTCTTACTTTCATATGTAAAGTAACACACACACACACACAAACAGCTATCTATGATAGCTAAAGTTTTCACTAAGAACTTGCTCAAAATTATAGTGTTAGTAAAGACATAAAACAGGTATTAGCTTCACATATAATAAGTCTTTCCACTCTACTCATGTGCAGCCAGGATTTTTGTTTTGTTTTTGTATTGGCTATTTTCCCTATTTTAGTCATCAGTAACATTTGTAATCATATATTTAAAAACATATTAAGAGTATTTTCTCTTTCTTGAGCAAATGTTATGATCATCAGGTTAAAAAATCCATAAATTACCCTGAGCTCAAAGTTTTACCCTTAAAAATATTTAATAATTTGTAGACTCTCTATCTTAATAAAGAAGACTGTCTCATTAACACAATCTAATCTTCTTTAGATGATTCAGAAAAGCTACAGGACCTTGGTTAAATTTTCTGATCACATCAATTTTTAAGATTGTAAAGTGCAAAATTTGGAAAAAAGCATAATAAATCGGAATGAAATAGAACTGGTCCCACAATAATTCTCTGTGCCTTAGTTTCTTCATCATTTAATGGACATACTAATAGTGTTTAACTCAGTTATTGTGAAGATTAAATTATTTAATATGTGTAAAGTAGATTTCTCAGCACAGAGTAAAATTTCATTAAATGTTAATGACTGTTACTAGTTTTAAAAATCAATCATTTTTTATTCTGTTATCCGTTAAATTGGTAAGCAAAAAAAATTAACACTCACTATATTTTAAAGTGTGCTTTAAAATCTTAGAAGAGGCGTCATGACAATGGAAGAATTGTTTACTTATTCAAAACACTAGGTTATTTTTTTTTAAAGTAACTTTATTTTACAATTAGGTACGTCGGGGCTCAGAAAACAATACAATAAAATATGGGATCTTGACATGCTAAGTATTTTAAACGGAAAGAAACTGATAAAACCACAGAAGTTGAAAGGTCTCTGATCTTTTCCCACCCTTTCTCTCCTGAACTAAGGCTCAGAAACTGAAATTCCCCTCACCCCTTTCTCCCTGAAGCAGGTCATAAAGCCTAGAAAGGTCACTCTCTGACAGTATCCTTCCCACTCCCCCGGAGATCTTTTTATGACTGGTGTCCTGCCCTACACCCACAGGGAAGGAATGTCACATAGAGACACAGGAAAGAATCTGAACAGAGAGACCTTGCTAAGTTACCCCCAGCTAATGACCTTTAGATCATACCCTTTTGTCCTCCAATCATACTTCTACATGATTGTCCATTAAAATATACTATTTTCCCTGGGTCTCTTGTTCTTCATTTCTATAGGTTTTGAGGTCACATAAAACTTATATATGCTTTGTTTTTCTCTTATTAATCTTTTTTTGTGATAAGGGAATTACCCATGAAACTTGTTGTAGGTAAGGAAAAGTTATTACTTTTCCTCCTCTAAATGTAATACTAAAGGTTTTAACCATGTAGAAAGATTTATATTTTAAAAATTCTTTTGAGAAATTCAGAAATAAAACAGTAACATATGGCTGAAAGTTTGTTTGATATGTTAAACCTCAAGACTTCTGTGAGTTTACTCTCTGGAACTTTAGGGTGTAACATTTCACCATGTTTAAAGTTCTATTTAATTAATCAATTTAATCTCAATTACTGTTTTAGTTATTAATATTATAAAAGAAATAAGAACTGCTCTCTATATAGTTCTTAACTAAGATTTATTTAATATTCTCAGTCTTTATCTGTTTTTATAAAATTCAAACATCCATTTTTTTAACATTCAGGATATAACTTTATATCTAAAGTGTTAATATAGTTTAAAGTGTAAAATTAGTACAATTTTAATTAATCTATATTTTTACAAGTAGATTGTGTGGGCATCATTATCATCATCATCATCCTCCTCCTCCTCCTCATCATCATCCTATGATTTGGTGCCAAGAATATAACATAAATTCTCATGCTAGTATATTTTAACATACAGGAGATGAGTAAGATATTTAACTTGATGGGATAACCTAGCTTAAGCACAACCTTCTAGACAGATTTGACTAAAAGCTACCAAAAGGTTGAAGTAAAAAATTTGTAGGTATTTGCCAAACAGGTGATCTAAAATTAATGTCATGAAATGTTAGTGTACACTGAAGAATTCCTATTGCTATTTTTACTTACCAAAGCTATATTTTTTAAATTATGTCACCATGAACATCTTTTATCCATATTTAATTTAATATGATATTCTCTCTCTTCCTTCTTCTCCTCCTTTCTTCTTCCCTCGCTTTCTTTTTCTATTTCCCCTACCTCTAAGGCATTTTTATTGCATCTTTAAAATCTCATGTAGATTCTTCTGATGCCTCTGCTTATGCTTCTTTTATTACACATTTTTTCTAGAGTCCATATCATCTGGAACATGGAATCAAATGACGCATTTCTTTTTTCACCTTATCATCTCCATGTTTATTAGGCAGGCCAATTGATCAATTGATTATTAAAAGTCTTTTAGCAATGACCTTTTCACCCTTACCATCTGGGAGAGAAACTTCAGCAAAGCAATAATTAAAACACTGATAAGACAAGCTATTTTGCTGCTTTCCTGGTTTATACAGAGGACACAGAATTAGAGGCTAAATATCTTTAATACTCAATATCTAAAACATTACTCAGATCATTTGACTAACTTTTATACCTACATTGTATCCAATCTAATTTTTAAACTGGATAGTTGATCTGGTCTAGAAACAAAATTTTGAAAAGTAAACAAAACACACTTAACATTGTTAGTGTCTTACTTTTAAAAAGAGTAAAACTGTCAGTAATATGGATAAGTAGATTAATAGAGTATTAATTCCTTATTATTATCCTCATTCTAGAATTAGATGTTTCCAACACAAATATACAAAGAAATCTCACATGTAAAAATCTGCTGGGGATTTTAAAATTCTTTTGTGACAATTTGCTCTTGTGACAAGTATCTTTTTCTTTTCTATCATACTCATATTTCATACTACTGAAATAAACACTTATGAGGATTATGGATAATATTGCTCACTTGATAATTTAATATCTGATATGATTGCACTGTTGAATAAAATAGTACAAAGTACAATTCATGCTATTTCCCATTTTTGACTTCTTCCATATCTACATTGGTTTAATTAAATATACCTAGTTTCTAATGCTCTTTTTGGTTCCTCTAGCAGGCATAATAGGTTGTCCAATTATGGTCGCTTCCTCTTTCCTTCCTAATGACATACAGATGATTACTTTGTTGGTGTGTCCACTAGTACCCATGTGATTCAAGTAAATCCAGATTAGTAAACAAACCCAGTAATCCCACTCCCCCTGACAATGATTGGTGTAAAATTGGGTATGTAGGGGTAAGTTTCATGGTTTCTTCTTAGAGATATTTTCTGACTCTTTAAAAGAGAATCAGAGAACAAGCTGTTTTTCTCTTTTCTTCTGGATATTTTATTATCTGGACATGCAAACTGGAGTTGCTATACAATATTGTGAGTTGGGGCAAGCTAGATGAAACACCAAAATAGACAAGCTAAGAATGGTGGGAATGAAAGATGTCATCAAAGAACCTGGATGCTTCATGGGAATTCTGAGTTATGAAATTAATTAGCTCCATACCTGCTCTACTCAGGATATTTACTATAGATTATAACAAAGGTCTTTATTTTAAAGTCAGTATGAGGCTGGACACGGTGGCTCACACCTGTAATCCCAGCACTTTGGGAGGCCAGGGCAGGTGGATCACCTGAGGTCAGTAGTTTGAGACCAGCCTGCCCAACACGGTGAAACCACATCTCTACTAAATATAAAAAATTAGCCAGGCATGGTGGCACATGCCTGTAATCCCAACTACTTGGGAAGCTGAGGCAGGAGAATTGCCTGAACCTGGGACACAGAGGTTGCAGTGAGCCAAGATCACGTCATTGCACTCCAGCCTGGGCAACATGAGTGAAACTCCATCTCAAAAAAAATAATAAAAAAATTTTAAAAGTCAGTATAAGTTATGACCATTGACATTTTGTTTATAAATGTATTTGAAAGCATTCTGTGTCATTTCTCTTTAGACACTGTGCTGTTAGATCCAATCCAATCATAACAGAGAGTCTGATGGTTTCTAAGCAGTGATTTATCTTCCACACTTCTCTCCAATCATTTGTAGACATTATATCTATTGTTATCCTCCTTTCAGCCTCCACTGTAGAAATTGCTTTGATAAACTTATTAATACCAAAGGATAAGTAAAAAATATATACCCTTCAACAGGCATTTTCATTCTAAAGGATTTTAAATCAGAACTTAACCCTGAGGAATGAAATATCTAATAAATCAAATTACAGAAATTGCATCAGACTTATGAGAAGCATTTCTTATTGTCCTTTCATATTCTCTCTGGTATTTTTATGCTTAGTCCATTACTTGACCATAAATCTTCATTCTTTCAGGAATGCTCAAAGTACTTTAAAGAAAATTAACTTGGATATAGTGCAATCTGTTCAGGGCTAATAATATTAAGGATTCACACACATGGAAAATGTCTATAAATGACTTTTAAAAAGATAAAAGAAGTGTGGCTGTGTTTTTGTATATGTGAACATACAACAGTTGCATTTTAGCCTGGTGTATAGTCAAGATTGAGAGTGATGTAATCATATTACTTTTCTTTTTTAAACTGGGGAAATATGTTTATTCTCTTCTAATAGTAAAACAGTCTTACCATACATAAAAAATTGGTGATACAGAATTTCAGGAACTAATGATTGACTCTGTATTCATTAACTTGTTCAACAAAAATGTGAGCACGTACTGGCACCAATTTAGCTATTGAGCATACAGCATTGAACACAAGCCCTTACCTTAATGGAGGGACTTCGTAGTGGTGTGGATAGGAAAAAGAGATAAAAAATAAGTTCAATATATTAAATGTCATTGTGATTTGTGATATGGAGAAAACATGCAGAAAATGCAGAATAGGAAGTGTGTGGGTAGGAAGGAGCATTTCATTTTTTTTTAAAGTAGTAAGGAAAGGATCTATTGAAACATAACATTTGAGCAAACACCTGCATTAGCATTTGTTTTGCCTTGCTGTACAAAATATTTTTGGTATACAGAAATTCATGCTTGGAAGGTTGATGATAGAAACTTACTTGTTTTAAGAAATTTCTACGTACATAATAGAATATTATCTATGCATATAAATGTCTCTATTCAAATTTATTCAAAGGACCTCAGCTTAAACACATTTAACATTAAACTCATCATTTTCTTCTAAATCTATTACTCTTTTCTGCTCTTCTTCTCCAAACAACTTAGTAAGAAACATAGGCACCACTGCAGTTCAAAAATCTGAACATCATTATGAAAGCCCTCTTCTAATTCAACCTCCAGGCTGACTAAGATATTGTCTCATTAGGCAAACTGCATTTTCTGCTACCAAAATCCCATTGCTAGTAGTGTCTAGTGCAAATACAGCTATGAATTCACTTCATTTATTTATTTTCCTGAGGAGGGTTTTCCAATAATCCCCCCCAAAAAAAATTGTTAAAAAACACTATAACACTATTCTTTTTTGCTCACTTTTTTGTACATTTACTTTATAAATGTTGTCATTTGGTCAGAGAACCAAAACCAACAGAAGAGGACAAAATGGTCTATGTGCTACTACCATGAATAGTGTCTTCCAGAAATAGACTTGCAAATTGCTTCCCTAATGTCATCCCATTCACTATATACTTAAAAAAAGATCTATGAGGCTTGAAAATGTTGAGATGATTGATTTAAGATATCTATTATTATTGACTGCTGACATTTGGCCTTAGGAAATTACATTTGCAGTAGTATTTTAAAAATGATTAAGAGTTTCCTGAAAAAAAAAATATTTACATTATAAGATGTATTTTTAGAATTTGCATTTCTTAAAAGCCATTATATAAGGTTTCCAAACAAAATAAAATTAATTTTATGAGAAAAATACATGGAATTTGCCCTTATAAATTATAATTTGTAAAAATTAATAAATGTAAGATAAGTAGATTCCCAATAGCATATACAAAATAAAACTTGCTTACAACTGGTCATAAAATGTAACGTGCCCATTGAATATGATAAAAGGGAAGCATATGAATGATAAAATTTTATTTTTCATATCCTATCCACAATACAACGAGGTTATATAGCTATTACATTTGGAACAGTTTTCAGGAATACCTTTCTTTATTGGGCTTAATGATATTGTGCTTCTCAGATAACGTAATTTTTACAAATTTAAGATTTTTGCAACTCGGCATCAACCAAGTCTATTGGTGCCATTTTTACAATAGTATGTGCTCATATGACACTTTCAGGTGTCACATTTTGGTAATACTCATAATACTTCAAACTTTTTCATTATTATTATATCTGTTATGGTGATCTGTGAGCAGTGATCTTTGATGTATCTAATGTAACTGCTTTGAGGTGCCATGAACCATGCTATGTAAGATGACAAACTTCATCAATAAGTGTGTGTTCTGACTGCTCCCTCAATCAGCTCAGCTGTTTCTCCATCTCTCTCCCTTCGTTAAGGACTCCTTATTCCCTGAGACACAACAATATTTTAATTAGTCCAATTAATGACTCCACAATGGCCTCTAAGTGTTCCAGTGAAAGAGTCACACATCTCTCACGTTAAATCAAAAGTTAGAAATGATTGAACAAAGGCATGTTGACGGCCAAAACAGACCAAAAGCTAGATTTCTTATGCCAAACAGCCAAGTTGTGAATGCAAAGGAAAAATTCTTGAAGGAAATTAAAAAAGCTACTTCAGTGAACACAGGAGTGATAAGAAAGAGAAACAGCCTTGTTATTGATATGGAGAAAGTTTGAGTGCTCCGGATAGAAGATCAAACCACCCACAACATTCCCTAAGCCAAATCCTAATCCAGACCAAGGCAGTTACTCCATTCAATTCAGTGAAGGCTGAGAGAAGTGAGGAAGCTACAGAAGAAAAGTTTGAAGCTAGCAGAGGTTGGTTCATAAGGTCTAAGGAAAGAAGTCATCTCCAGAACAGAAAAGTACAAGGTGACACAAGAAGTGCTAAGGTAGAAGCTGCAGTAAGTTATTCAGGTATAGCTAAGATAATTGATGAAGGTGAATGAAGGTGACTACACTAAACGACATATTTTCAATGTAGACCAAACATCTTTCTATTGGAGGAAAATGCCATCTAGGAATTTAATAGCTAGAGATGAAAAATCAATGCCTGGTTTAAATCTTCAAAGAACAGGCTGACTCTCTTTTTAGGAGTTAATGTAGTTGGTGACTGAAGTTGAAATCAATGCTCATTGACTATCCGGAAAATTCTAAGGTCCTTAAGAATTATGCTCAATCTACTCTGCCTGTGCTCTATAAATGAAATAAAAAAGCTTGGATATCAGCACATTTGTTTACAACATAGTTTACTAAATATTTTAAGCTCATTCTTGAGACCTACTGCTCAGAAAAAAAGATTTCTTTCAAAATCTCACTGCTCATTGACAATGCACCAAGTGACGTAAAAGCTCTGATCAAGATGTACAAGGAGATTAATTTAATGCTGTTTTCATGACTGCTAAAACAGCATTCATTCTGCAGCCCATGCTTCAAAGAATATCTTCAACTTTCAAGTGTTATGATTTTAAAAATATATTTTTTTATATTTATGAAGTATGGCTGCCATATATGGTGATTCGTCTGCTAAATTTGGGCAAAATAAATTGTAAACCTATGATTCACCATCCTAGATGCTATTAAGAACATTGTTGATTGATGGGAGGAGGTCAAAATATGAACATTAAAAGAAATTTGGAAGAAGTTGATTCTAACCACCATGGATGACTTTGCTGGATTCAAGAATTCAATGGAGGGGCTGGGTGAGGTGGCTTATGCCTGTAATCCCAGCACTTTGGGAGGCCGAGATGGGCGGATCATGAGGTCAGGAGATCGAAACCATCCTGGCTAACACGGTGAAACCCCGTCTCTACTAAAAAAATACAAAAAGCTAGCCGGGCGAGGTGGCGGGCGCCTGTAGTCCCAGCTACTTGGGAGGCTGAGGCAGGAGAATGGCGTGAACCCGGGAGGCGAAGCTTGCAGTGAGCTGAGATCCGGCCACTGCACTCCAGCCTGGGCAACAGAGCAAGACTCTGTCTCAAAAAAAAAAAAAAAAAAAAAAAAAGAATTCAATGGAGGAAGTAACTGCAGATGTGGTGGAAATAATAAAAGAACTAGAATTAGAAGTGGAGCCTCAAGAAGAACCTGCTAGTACAATCAGAATATTGTGGGAGATGAATAAAATTATTCTTGCTTTCAAGGTTATTACAATTTAATAGGTGAAAAAAAAAACACCTGGAAATAATATTAATAGCATCATGAATTACATATGCATGAATTGCTAGAAATTAGAGCAAGATGAAATTCTTCTGATTAGAATGATCCAGAAAGCTTAACAGATGGGTGATATCAGTGCTGGGTGTTGGTGGTAGGGTGTGATTTTAATATGTCAAAATGGGGAATTATCTGTACTATGTGATATTGTATTTGTCTAAATGTACATAAAACTAGTTTCACAAATAATCACATATTCAATTTGAAAAACATCTTGTAACTTAAAACATACTTTCATAGGAATGTAAGAAATATAAAATTATAGGCCTAGCATAAATTTCTGATTATTTATATACTAAATAATTTCCAATTTTACAAAATATTTTGCCTCCAGTCCTTAAATAATAATCCATTACAGGATAAATATATCATTAAAAAATCTAGGTAGCATAAAGTTCTGGTTATTTTAACATCTATATTAAGAAATATATGCAAATTATAAAATAAGCTGTATAAGAACTTTTTTTCTTTTTTTTTAAATTTATTTATTATTATTATACTTTAAGTTGTAGGGTACATGTGCATAACGTGCAGGTTTGTTACATATGTATACTTGTGCCATGTTGCTGTGCTGCACCCATCAACTCGTCATTTACATCAGGTATAACTCCCAATGCAATCCCTCCCCCCTCCCCACTCCCCGTGATAGGCCCCGGTGTGTGATGTTCCCCTTCCTGAGTCCCAGTGATCTCATTGTTCAGTTCCCACCTATGAGTGAGAACATGCGGTGTTTGGTTTTCTGTTCTTGTGATAGTTTGCTAAGAATGATGGATTCCAGCTGCATCCAAGTCCCTACAAAGCACCCAAACTCATCCTTTTTTATGGCTGCATAGTATTCCATGGTGTATATGTGCCACATTTTCTTAATCCAATCTGTCACTGATGGACATTTGGGTTGATTCCAAGTCTTTGCTATTGTGAATAGTGCTGCAATAAACATACGTGTGCATGTGTCTTTATAGCAGCATAATTTATAATCCTTTGGGTATATACCCAGTAATGGGATGGCTGGGTCATATGGTACATCTAGTTCTAGATCCTTGAGGAATCGCCATACTGTTTTCCATAATGGTTGAACTAGTTTACTTTTTTGAGATGGAATCTTGCTCAGTCGCCCAGGCTGGAGGGGTGGCCCAATTTCGGTTCACTGCAAGCTCCGCCTCCTGGGTTCACGCCATTCTCCTGCCTCAGCCTCCCGAGTAGCTGGGACTACAGGTGCCCGACACTACGCCCGGCTAGTTTTTTTGTATTTTTAGTAGAGACGGGGTTTTCACCGTGTTAGCCAGGAGGATGGTCTTGATCTCCTAACCTCGTGATCTGCCGGTCTCGGCCCCCCAAAGTGGTGGGATTACAGGCATGAGCCACCGCGTCCGGCCAAGAACTTTTCTGACATTACAAAACTTATCTCATGAAGTAGCTTTTCTTATACTTGAGGTTTTATTTCCTTAAATGTACTTAGAAATACGAAGCAATTCATCTGTTCTTTGAACTGAATTTGAAGAAAAAAATTAAGAAAATGATATGGTTGCCTAGGTTGATATTACTATTAGTAATTTTCAAAATCACATTAACCAGAGATTAGGGTGTATGGAAGTAGTGTCACTATTCTTTTGTATCCCATCCGTAATTCACTGTTCTTGAACACATGCTTAGAACTCACAGTAGTGATGAGACTTACAAACCTGGCTTACTATGATTGATGACAGCAGAGTTAAGCAAACTTAAACAACTGAAAGAAAGGATATTTTTGTCACAGGGATGGTAAGAAAACGTTTGCTTGTTGCCATTGCTAATGTTTATTCTAGTTCTCTTTTTAGATGACCCACCACAGTGTTCTGAGAAGCCAAATTGGGATAATTGGTGTCTAATGGAAGGCCAACTTAGTAAGACAGAGGTCCATAGTAAGGGTCTCAAATGAGGGTATTAGGGATGTCAACACCAGGCTAGGAACATATTCCAGGCAGCGATTAGGCAGTCTCTTCTTTGAAGTGAATATAAGCTGACATTAGATTCAGGCCTGATGTGAAACATGTGAAGCCTTCGGAGTCAACAGGCAGCACATACTGTTTATTTCCTGTTGCTGTGGAGAAAAAAAAAATGCACCTAGTCAACTCCTCTCCAGTGTGTTCACAACTATATGCCAGTGTTTCCAGGAAGTATTAGATAAGAGTGGGAGGTGGTGAGGCAAACATCTTACAGTGTCACACTGTCTTTAAGCCAATTTTAGAGACTGCATGACATCTGAATCATCATAGCTCAACAGTACGGAGCATTCACTTTGTCAGGGTTACATTCTAAGTGCTTTACATTTACTAACCCACTTAGTTCTCATAACACTCTATAAAATAAATAATATTAATATCTCCATTTTACAGATGAAAAAAAATGAAGGCATAGAGAAATTAACAAACTTGGCCAAAGCTACACAGTTAAAATGTAATATGACTAGAATTCAAATCAGGCACTTTTGCTCTAGAAAGAAGAGCAAAGGGAAGTAAGATACTTTTATTATTTTCAGACTGGAGGAAAGAGAAGCAAAAATAATATAATAAATTAAAAGCAATACCTGTTATATGTCTACTATACTGGCTTTCACTCACCTGGATGGGATTAATCAGTATCTATAATTAATTTTAAGCAAAAGTCATCATTGTTATCTCATGACATTTTCAAATTTCCTAAAACAACCTATCATATCAAAAGTAATATTTTTAAACCAAACTTTATTATTTGTATTAACATATGAGTATCTGTTTATAAAATCAAGTATAATAATTAAATATACACAGAACTATTGAATAAAGACCAAATGTAAGGCATAAAGCTATAGATTTTTAAACTTAAATAAATCCTAAAAATTTAGTCTAATTCTCAAAGTTTACAAATGACAAATGGAAAGATAATCTTATTGGTAGTCAAATAAACTTTTAATAGCTGACTTGGATCAGTATTTTTTCCTTTATACCAAGCTATAGGTACAAAGTCTTATTTTTCCTACAGTCATCATCAAGTTCTAGATTGTAAACTGCCTCATAAATTGCACCTCACCAACATAGCTCAAGGCCAATCTCCATGCCTTGTCTCTTGAGACACACAGTAAATGAACCTCTTCTCCTTTTCCCTTTGGTCATGTTTCTGTCTCCTGCAGGTATCTACCATGGTCCCACAAAGATCCTAATACTTAAATAACAAAGAGTGAAATTATCAAGGGGAGAATATAGTAGTAGTGAGAGCTTACAAAAATTAAAAAGAGCCAAACAAAAAAGTGAATAAGTGCTGATTTATAATTTGGTTTTTAATTGTGAACATTTCAGTCTAAGGTTCAGATACCAGATACAGAAATATTTATATATTTTCATAGTTTGGAGGAAGGGAAGGTATAGCATATCAAGCTGAATGATAAATTAAAAGTAGTAAGTAATCTCTGAAATGCGCATGTATATAAAAAGAGGGGAAAAGAAAAGATGACAGTCTTTGTTTTTTGTTTCTGTTTTTTAAGTGGTGCAATGACAGAATAGATTATGTGAGAATTTCTCTTCCTGGTAAAAGATTGATTTATAGCAGATGATAAACCTTTACATGTTGACATGTTAACTCCTTTTGGAAGGTCAAAGTGTCAAAATATGCCTGCCATTTAGATGTAATATCCTTCCACCACATTCCTCTGGAATATTAATTGAAAGATATAGATTGGGGTAGCCTATTTAAAGCCACAGTCCTGCTGACACCTTCAAGGATTCAATCCATTCATAAGGCTGAATATATTGCCCTGAAAGGTTCCTATGTCCTACTCCCTGGACCTAGGAAAATATTAGATAACATGGCAAAAGGAAATTAAGGTTGATGAGGCAATTATGGTTGAAAATCAAAACAGGCCTTAAAATAAGGAGATTACCTTGGATTGTCCATACCGGCCCAGTGTAGTCACAAAGGACCTTAAATGTGAACAAGGAAGGCAGAAGAGGAGAATCAGAGGAGCTGTGACTAGAATTAGATCAGAGTGATTCAAAGTGAGGAGATTTTAAATTTCTCCTGGGGGTCACAAGCCAAGGAATGTGGTAGCCTCTAGTACCTGGAAAATGCAGCGAAACAAGTCCCCCACTACAGACTCCAGAAAAAAAAATGCAGCCTGCCTACACCTTGATTTAACCCAGTGAGAACCACATCAGACTGCTGATCTACAGTGGTATAAGATTTAATGTTGTTTTAAGCCACTAAATTTGTGGCAATCTGTTGCAGCAGCAATAGAAAATGAATATACAAGCCTAGTGTCATCATTTAGTCTCTTAGCACCATCATTTAGTCTCTTAGCACCAGAGATTAAATTAATAAATATTTGTGATTCCCCAAGCTTATGTGGTTTTGCTGTATGTAATAGAATATCTTAATAAACCTTTTGAAATACTCCTATGTTTTAAAAATCAATTCCAGAGTCAAAAAATATGCACCACAATTCTGTGGGTCATCACTAACCAAGGTTGGCTATAGTCAATCCATTATATCTTTAAGACTACATAACTTAGTCGTTTTCAAATCTGTCAGATCAATGCTTCTATTTATAAGACATATTAACACCATCTTTATTAATTAAAATTAAAGACACAGAATATATGTCATTAACTGAATACTTGTGCCTACTAAATTTCATACATTAAAATTTAATCCCCAGTGAAATAGCATTTGGCGGTGGGAATTTTAGGAGGTAATTAGTTCATGAGGTTTGAGCTTTCACAAGTAGGATTAATGCCCTTATAAATGAGGTCACAGAGAGCTCTCTTTCTCTTTCTTTTATATGCAGATGCAGATAAAAAGTGGCAGTCTACAACCCAGGAAAGGGCCCTTATGAGAACCTGACCATGAGGGTACCCTGATCTCAAACATCCAATCTCCAGCATTATGAGAAACACATTTCCGTTGTTAATGTGTCACCAAAGTACCAGCATTACTTTCCTTTATATCAGGTTGTTATAGTATCTTGAACTAAGACCGTATAAAACCTACCTATGCAAATAAATTCAAAAAACATATAATCCCCTATAGATAAGCTAAATAGCAGGAAAGTAAGAATAATAGAATAATGTACATTTATATTCCGGCAAGACTACACTAGAAGACACAATGAATTAGTAAGTTTGTCCCCATAGGTAGAATCACAATGAGTACTTCAGACTGAAACAGTTATGTTGTATTGGCCACTCGAATACTGAGAATGGAGTGGATATTATGGAATTTTGAACAACACTTGTTTAAATTCCAAACAAAATGTTATAGAATCTCATCATTTGTGCAGCAATTCCTTTACTTCAAAATGCTGTGTATGTCAAATCGTAGGTAATCTTTACTTGTGCAGCACTGCCTAAGCTGCAGGATAGGTAGAATTCCTGGTTCCCTCCTCTAAATGCTGACACCCTACTCACCTCCTGCCCCACCAGGCATTATGATAATTTTAAAAGACCCACAAATCCCTTTACAAACTCTTTATCTTTTAACTACTACTAATCCATCCTTATAAATTCAAGTTAGGAGTCACCCCCTCCAGGAGGACTTCACTGGCTACTCACCAGGCTAGATGAGGCCTTCATACCTGTCAGCACCCAGAAACCTCTGCTTTTCTCTATTATTGCTAATAGTAACAAATAAGAATGTCATATAAGCAATGACTAACGTTACCCTGAAAGTTTACCACTTGCTGGGCATGCTAAGCTCTCCTGTGAATTATCTCATTTATCTCATGCCTGATAAAAATACTTTGGTTATAACAGTTAGACAAGGCAGTAGCTTGAAGGACAGTTTATGTGCAGAAAGAAGAGATTATGATTTTGCTTTGTTTTATTTTATTTTAAGGTAGAGGAAATCAAGCTTGTGTGTATACAAAGACAAGACAACAGTGGTTCTGAGAGAGAGCTTTATGTTACAGAAATGCGAATAAATTCCTAGAAAAGATAAAAGAGAAAGGATAACCTTAAACCAAAAGAAGATTCTGTCTCACTGTAGCATAAGAGTAGTAATTGGAGATAGACTGTAAGAATCAGCCTCAGAAGCTGTTTTCAGCATAATACACTGTATGAGTAGATGTGATTGAAAGAGAAGGAGCAATGGGTGTCAGTAAATGAGAATATTACTAAAAAATCAGTTGTGGGGTTGGCAGCAGTAAGGTAGAAATAATGTGATATAGAGGCTAGAAAACTGGCTGTATAAGGAGGATTCCAGGTTTGAAGTCTCATATAGAGAAAAAGATCAGGTTTAGTGGATCAAGTTTAGAGTTGTATAAGATAGCTGAAGCCATTAGTGCAGGTGTAGCTTTTTGGGGTGATAACTAAAGGTCATGGCCCATGTGTGGAGAATTGACTGTGTTAAGGTCTTTGTTATGAAAGAGGTACACGCAATTAGGGCTTTTGCATGTTGGCTGATTATGAACAAAATTATGACCAATGATCATAAATAGAATGAATAGGAGATGGTAGAACATAAATTTTAAACTCAGAGTAAAGTTCGGCTTGTCCTATATGTGCTTTCTAGAGAGTTCTATAATTCCATGTGAATGGCAATACATGTTTTTAATGGCCAATAGTAATATTTCAATAGATGCTAGCATTTCATTTAATAATTTTTATTTATCTTATGGTCACAGGAATCGATAATTAGAAGAGAACGTTGCTTAATAGTTAAGTTCCTTTAATAATGTGACATTTAGTCAAGTTGTCTAAAGGTGACAGCTCCTCATCTATAAACTTTCAGGCTCATGTGAATATTGGACACATCTTTTGATACACTGCAGCTTCCTTATCCTTGACACTACCTAGTCTACTCAGAAAATGATATATCAATCAGTCACCAAAGCAAGATATCAATTGGATGACTATGATAATTACTCCACTTATACATGTTTTTCCCTTTCAATTTTCAGGTATAGATTCAAAAATTTATTGTGCTTGTGTCCTTTTACAGACTCTACAATTCTAAATCTCGGGATAGTGTCTGTAGTTTCAGTTATTTTCTAAATGAATTGTTTATTTAATGATAGTTAATTTCCAACCACTTTTATCACCTCTCTGGTTAAAAAGTTCATTCCATGAACTACATTAGCTAAATTTCTTTTCATATTAAGTAGAACAATACATCAGAAAAACAGTCCAAAAATCTTTCATAGACTTTTTAAAGAGTAATTTTAGGTTCATAGCAACATTGAGCAGAAAATACAGAGATTTCCCATTTACCCACTGCCCTCACACACGCATAGCTTCCTCCATCATCAGTATCCTATACTGCAGTGGAATATTTGTGAGGCTATCAATTGTTTATGTCATAGATTGTGGCTTTGGTGTAGTTACAATTGATGAATCTATATTGACACTTTGTTATTGCCCAAAGTCCATGGTTTACATTAGGGGTCACTCTTGTACCTTCTATGGGTTTGGACAAATGTATAATGACCCCTTTAGTATTACACAGAGTCATTTCCTGCCCTAATAATCATCTATGCTCTGTCTACTCATCCCTTCCTCCAACAAAACTGTGGAAACCACTGATCTTTTTACTGTCTCCATAGTTTCACCTTTCCAGAATGTCATATAGTTGGAATCATAAGATATGTAGCCTTTCCAGATTGGCTTCTTTCACTAAGTAATATGCATTTACTCTTTCTTAATACGTATTTATGGCTTGATAGCTAGTTACATTTTATTGGTCGGTTTGTTTGTTTTTCACAGATAAGGTCTTCCTCTGTCACCCAGGCTGGAGTGCAGTGGCACAATCATAGCTCACTGAAGCCCCAAACTCCTGGGCTCAAGCAATCCTCCCACCTCAGTCTCTTGAGCAACTGGGACTACAGGCATGTGCCACCATGACTAGCTAATTTTATTGTATTTTTTTAATTAGTAGAGATGGGGCTAGCGTCAAGCAGTCCTCCACCTTAGCCTCCCAAAACACTGAGATTGCAGGCATGATCCACGGTGTTTGGCCTAGTTTCTTTTTAGTGGTGAATAATATTCCATTGTCTGGATGAATCAGTTTATTTATCCATTCACCTACAGAAGGACATTCTATTTCCTTCCAAGTTTTGGCAGTTATGAATATAGCTGTTATAAACATCTGTGTGCAGATTTTTGCACTAATGTAAGTTTTTAATTCTTTTGGGTAAATACCAAGGGATATGATTGCTGGATCCTTTGGTAAGAATATGTTTAGTTTTTTAAGGAACTGCTAGTTGTCTTCCAAAGTGGCTATGCCATTTTGCATTCCTATCAGCAATGAATGAGAGTTCCTGTTGTTCTGCATCCTCATCAGCATCTGATGTTGTCAGTGTTCTAGATTTTTGGTCATTCTTATAGATGTATAGTGGTATCTCACTGCTGTTTTAGTTTGCATTTCCCTGAGGACATATGACATGAAGCATCTTTTTCATATGCTTATTTGCTCTCTTTTCATCTTTTTGGTGAAAGTGTTTCTTAAGGACTTTAGTCCATTTTAAAAATCAGATTAAAGCAAAGACTTTCTTATTGTTGAGTACTTTGTACATTGTTCTTTGTATATTTTGGATAACAGGCCTCTATCAGATGCATCTTTTTATGCATTTCTTTCAGTCTCTGGCTTGTCTTCTCATTCTCTTGTTCTTTTGACATTGTCTTTCACAGAGCAGAAGTTTAAATTTTAATGAAGTCTGGGTTATCAATTGTTTATTTCATAGACTGTGCCTTTGGTGTGGTATCTAAAAAGTATTATGAATCCAAGATTATCTAAGTTTTCTCCTATGTTTTCTTCTAGGAGTTTTATAGTTTTGTATTTTACACTTAGATCCGTGATCCACTTTGAGTTAATTTTCATGAAGGGTGTAAAACCTATGTCTAGATACATTTTTTTTTTTTTTTTTTTTTTTTTTTTTGCCACATGGATGTCCATTTGTTTCAGCACCATTTGTTGAAAAGGTTATTTTTTTCTCCATGTGCTACCTATACTACTTTGTCAAAAATTACTTGACTCTATTTATGTAGGTCTATTTCTGGGCTCTGTATTCTACTACATTGACCTATTTCTCTCTTCTTTGGCCACTACCATACTGTATTAATTATTTTAGCTTTATAGTAAGTTTTGAAGTCAGGTAGTGTTAGTCCTCTAATCAATTGTTTTAAATATTGGAAATCTTAAAGTGTGCAGAGTTCATAATGAAAATAAACTAAGAATAAAGGAATCTTTAAGTGTATGTGTAAATGATTAAAGAAAATTGGGGAATGAGACTAACTATGGAACCCTAATGGGAGCTCATTATTTGATTGGCTTTTGATATTAGCATAATATTTTATTTTTCATGGAAACTGTAAGTATATTAGAGAAAGAAAGCAAATAATAGATGATACTAATTAGCTGTTGATTTTCAATTAATCTATGTATTATCATATTTATACATTTCTAGGCCTTTTCTGAATCTTATTTCATTATAGCATGTGTTCTAAACGAAAAACATTAGGTTTGCTTAAGAATCTTTCTTTTCCTTGAATGAACTTGTTTCTTGGACTGTTTTTGAGCTCCTTGTACTGCAACCAGTAGTTATGAACTTATGTAAAGAAACGTTGTTAGTTTTGATATCACTATACAAATCCACACAATTATTTGAATAGTTTAGAGGGATATATTAGTTACATAAACATATTCATATAATAAGGCCTTATAAACTACCCCAGATAATGTCTTTTTCAACATAAGTACAAGAGCCAAACCATTGAAGATTTAGAAGCAATGAAAAATCATCTTATTGTTTGCCTAGATACATTCACTTAGGAAATGCGAGAAAATTCTGGTTACTTAATTTTTAAAAATATCATGAATCACATTGTTTTCATTTTGGAAATTTTATGAAAATACAATAGCCAGTAATGTGCCCAAATACTTTTATTTTAAAATATCATTTAATAAAATAACTACTTGTTTATTTTTCCAAAAGGATAACTAATTTGGAAATTACAAATCCCTTCCTCTCTAAATCATTTGGATCAACAAACAGAAATGTTTTTCCTGTATTCTATACTACCTTTTCTTATTTTCAGAATGACTTTGTTAGTCCTTACAGATGCACATGCGTGCGTGCACACACACACACACACACACACACACACACACTAGCAGATAAATCCAGAGACAAAGATAGAGATATATTCTCTCTCTCTCTCTCTCACACACACACACACACACGCACACACTCACACATACCCCACATGTAAGACACAGGACACAGTGTGCTACATTCATATTAGGAAACTACAAATTGTAACCTCTTATCCCTGATGGTAGGCCATATTTAGCAAGACAGTTAAGCTGGTAAATTTCTATAACACCTAGGCAGAGTTCCAATGGGAATACCCACATGTTTAACAGACAGACAAGGAACCTCATTTAACCTTGTTACTGCCAATATGAACATGCAGAAGAGCAAAAACAATGTGTTCTGGACTTTTAAATGGCTAGAGCAGTGTATCTATTTTCATTATTATTATTCCTGAATTTTATTTATTTATTTATTTATTTATTTATTTACTTATTTAAACACAGAGTCTTGTTCTGTTACCCAGGCTGGAGTTCAGTGGCACAATCTTGGCTCACTGCAACTTCCACCTCCCGGGTTCAAGAAATTCTCCTGCCTCAGCCTCCTGAGTAGCTGGAATTACAGGTGCATTCCACCACATCTGGGTATTATTTGTATTTTTAGTAGAGACAGAGTTTCACCATGTTGGTCAGGCTGGTCCCAAATTCCTGACCTCAAATTATACACCTTCTTCGGCCTCCCAAAGTGCTGGGATTACAGGTGTGAGCCACCATGCCCAGTCTATTCCTGAATCTTAAATTTAGAGTACTGCTGTTCTTCTCTGGGCCTAGGTCAGATTGAGAGCTACATTAACACATGCAGACCTCTTAAGGGACCCTTAAGAGCATTTCAGTGGCAATTTTCTAAATGGTTTCCCTTAGCGGAATGAAAGTTTCATGTCTCCCCAAGTGCCTCAGTCCCCCAGGCCTCAGAAGGAAAAATGTGTTCTCTCTGTTTGATGATGATAGTACCATTATCTTCCATTTCTTTTCAGTTGCCAATATTACATCAAGGTATCATGATGTAATGATTCTACTTTAATTTCAGATAAATTGGTGCCTCTAGTGTCCTCTCTCTGAGATGAAGGAAGAGGTAATAGTTCTGCTGAATCAATCACAGATAATAGAAATGCTGTTGAAATTAGCCACTGAGGCTTTCCCTCTCTACTGAATGAAAAGAGTCCTGAAAAGCAGTCCTTGCTCTGAATGTTGAAAACATTACCACACTTTTCTGGATCCTAGCTTTCTCAAATGAAAAGTAAAATCATTAAACTGAATGACTACTATGGAAAATTCTAACTAAAGCATTCCCTGATTTTTAGATTACTGAATATCACAGTCAGCAATGTCATGAGGGAAAGGGAATCTTCCAGATTATCACAAATAAAAAAATTCATTAAAGCAGGGCGGAGCAAGATGGCCGAATAGGAACAGCTCCACTCTCCAACTCCCAGCGCCAGTGACACAGAAGACCGGTGATTTCTGCATTTTCAACTGAGGTACTGGGTTCATCTCACTGGGGAGTGCCGGACGATCGGTGCTGGTCAGCTGCTGCAGCCCGACCAGCGAGAGCTGAAGCAGGGCGAGGCATTGCCTCACCTGGGAAGCGCATGGGGGAAGGGAATCCCTTTTCCTAGCCAGGGGAACTGAGACACACAACATCTGGAAAATCGGGTAACTCCCAGCCCAATACTGCGCTTTAAGCAAACAGGCACACCAGGAGATCATATCCCACACTTGGCCGGGAGGGTCCCACGCCCACGGAGCCTCCCTCATTGCTAGCACAGCAGTCTGTGATCTACCGGCAAGGCAGCAGCGGGGCTGGGGGAGGGGCGCCCGCCATTGCTGAGGCTTAAGTAGGTAAACAAAGCTGCTGGGAAGCTCGAACTGGGTGGAGCTCACAGCAGCTCAAGGAAACCTGCCTGTCTCTGTAGACTCCACCTCTGGGGACAGGGCAATAACAAACACAGCCGAAACCTCTGCAGACGCAAACGACTCTGTCTGACAGCTTTGAAGAGAGCAGTGGATCTCCCAACACGGAGGTTAAGATCTGAGAAGGGACAGACTCCCTGCTCAAGTGGGTCCCTGACCCCTGAGTAGCCTAACTGGGAGACATCCCCCACTAGGGGCAGTCTGACACCCCACACCTCACAGGGTGGAGTACACCCCTGAGAGGAAGCTTCCAAAGCAAGAATCAGACAGGTAAACTCGCTGTTCAGAAATATTCTATCTTCTGCAGCCTCTACTGCTGATACCCAGGCAAACAGGGTCTGGAGTGGACCTCAAGCAATCTCCAACAGACCTACAGCTGAGGGTCCTGACTGTTAGAAGGAAAACTATCAAACAGGAAGGACACCTACACCAAAACCCCATCAGTACATCACCATCATCAAAGACCAGAGGCAGATAAAACCACAAAGATGGGGAAAAAGCAGGGCAGAAAAGCTAGAAATTCCAAAAATAAGAGCGCATCTCCCCCGGCAAAGGAGCGCAGCTCATCGCCAGCAACGGATCAAAGCTGGACGGAGAATGACTTTGACGAGATGAGAGAAGAAGGCTTCAGTCCATCAAATTTCTCAGAGCTAAAGGAGGAATTACGTACCCAGCGCAAAGAAACTAAAAATCTTGAAAAAAAAGTGGAAGAATTGATGGCTAGAGTAATTCATGCAGAGAAGGTCATAAATGAAATGAAAGAGATGAAAACCATGACACGAGATATACGTGACAAATGCACAAGCTTCAGTAACCGACTCGATCAACTGGAAGAAAGAGTAACTGCGATTGAGGATCAAATGAATGAAATGAAGCGAGAAGAGAAACCAAAAGAAAAAAGAAGAAAAAGAAATGAACAAAGCCTGCAAGAAGTATGGGATTATGTAAAAAGACCAAATCTACGTCTGATTCGGGTGCCTGAAAGTGAGGGGGAAAATGGAACCAAGTTGGAAAACACTCTTCACGATATCATCCAGGAGAACTTCCCCAACCTAGTAGGCCAGGCCAACATTCAAATCCAGGAAATACAGAGAATGCCACAAAGATACTCCTCAAGAAGAGCAACTCCAAGACACATAATTGCCAGATTCACCAAAGTTGAAATGAAGGAAAAAATCTTAAGGGCAGCCAGAGAGAAAGGTCGGGTTACCCACAAAGGGAAATCATCAGACTAACAGCAGATCTCTCAGCAGAAACTCTACAAGCCAGTAGAGAGTGGGGGCCAATATTCAACATTCTTAAAGAAAAGAATTTTCAACCCAGAATTTCATATCCAGCCAAACTAAGTTTCATAAGTGAAGGAGAAATAAAATCCTTTACAGATAAGCAAATGCTTAGAGATTTTGTTACCACTAGGCCTGCCTTACAAGAGACCCTGAAGGAAGCACTAAACATGGAAAGGAACAACCGGTACCAGCCATTGCAAAAACATGCCAAAATGTAAAGACCATTGAGGCTAGGAAGAAACTGCATCAAGTAACGAGTAAAATAACCAGTTAATATCATAATGGCAGGATCAAGTTCACACATAATAATCTTAACCTTAAATGTAAATGGACTAAATGCTCCAATTAAAAGACACAGACTGGCAAATTGGATAAAGAGTCAAGACCCATCAGTCTGCTGTATTCAGGAGACCCATCTCACACGCAGAGACATACATAGGCTCAAAATAAAGGGATGGAGGAAGATTTACCAAGCAAATGGAGAACAAAAAAAAGTGGGGGTTGCAATACTAGTCTCTGATAAAACAGACTTTAAACCATCAAAGATCAAAAGAGACAAAGAAGGCCATTACATAATGGTAAAGGGATCAATTCAACAGGAACAGCTCACTATCCTAAATATATATGCACCCAATACAGGAGCACCCAGATTCATAAAGAAAGTCCTTAGAGACTTACAAAGAGATTTAGACTCCCATACAATAATAATGGGAGACTTCAACACTCCACTGTCAACATTAGACAGATCAACGAGACAGAAAGTTAACAAGGATATCCAGGAATTCAACTCATCTCTGCAGCAAGCAGACCTAATAGACATCTATAGAACTCTCCACCCCAAATCAACAGAATATACATTCTTCTCAGCAACACATCGTACTTACTCCAAAATCGACCACGTAATTGGAAGTAAAGCACTCCTCAGCAAATGTACAAGAACAGAAATTATAACAAACTGTCTCTCAGACCACAGTGCATCAAACTAGAACTCAGGACTAAGAAACTCAATCAAAACCACTCAACTACATGGAAACTGAACAACTTGCTCCTGAATGACTACTGGGTACATAACGAAATGAAGGCAGAAATAAAGATGTTCTTTGAAACCAATGAGAACAAAGATACAACATACCAGAATCTCTGGGACACATTTAAAGCAGTGTGTAGAGGGAAATTTATAGCACTAAAGGCCCACAAGAGAAAGCAGGAAAGATCTAAAATTGACACTCTAACATCACAATTAAAAGAACTAGAGAAGCAAGAGCAAACACATTCGAAAGCTAGCAGAAGGCAAGAAATAACTAACATCAGAGCAGAACTGAAGGAGATAGAGACACAAAAAACTCTCCAAAAAATCAATGAATCCAGGAGTTGGTTTTTTGAAAAGATCAACAAAATTGACAGACCACTAGCAAGACTAATAAAGAAGAAAAGAGAGAAGACTCAAATAGATGCAATTAAAAATGATAAAGGGGATATCACCACCGACCCCACAGAAATACAAACTACCATCAGAGAATACTATAAACACGTCTACGCAAATAAACTGGAAAATCTAGAAGAAATGGATAATTTCCTGGACACTTACACTTTTCCAACACTAAACCAGGAAGAAGTTGAATCCCTGAATAGACCAATAGCAGGTTCTGAAATTGAGGCAATAATTAATAGCCTACCAACCAAAAAAAGTCCAGGACCAGATGGATTCACAACTGAATTCTACCAGAGGTACAAGGAGGAGTTGGTACCATTCCTTCTGAAACTATTTCAATCAATAGAAAAAGAGGGAATCCTCCCTAACTCATTTTATGAGGCCAACATCATCCTGATACCAAAGCCTGGCAGAGACACAACAAAAAAAGAGAATTTTAGACCAATATCCCTGATGAACATCGATGCAAAAATCCTCAATCAAATACTGGCAAACCGGATTCAGCAACACATCAAAAAGCTTATCCACCATGATCAAGTGGGCTTCATCCCTGGGATGCAAGGCTGGTTCAACATTCGCAAATCAATAAACATAATCCAGCATAGAAACAGAACCAAAGACAAGAACCACATGATTATCTCAATAGATGCAGAAAAGGCTTTGACAAAATTCAACAGCCCTTCATGCTAAAAACACTCAATAAATTCGGTATTGATGGAACGTACCTCAAAATAATAAGAGCTATTTATGACAAACCCACAGCCAATATCATACTGAATGGGCAAAAACTGGAAAAATTCCCTTTGAAAACTGGCACAAGACAGGGATGCCCTCTCTCACCACTCCTATTCAACATAGTGTTGGAAGTTCTGGCTAGGGCAATTAGGCAAGAGAAAGAAATCAAGGGTATTCAGTTAGGAAAAGAAGAAGTCAAACTGTCCCTGTTTGCAGATGACATGATTGTATATTTAGAAAACCCCATTGTCTCAGCCCAAAATCTCCTTAAGCTGATAAGCAACTTCAGCAAAGTCTCAGGATACAAAATTAATGTGCAAAAATCACTAGCATTCTTATACACCAGTAACAGACAAACAGAGAGCCAAATCAGGAATGAACTTCCATTCACAATTGCTTCAAAGAGAATAAAATACCGAGGAATCCAACTTACAAGGGATGTAAAGGACCTCTTCAAGGAGAACTACAAACCACTGCTCAGTGAAATAGAAGAGGACACAAACAAATGGAAGAACATACCATGCTCATGGATAGGAAGAATCAATATCGTGAAAATGGCCATACTGCCCAAGGTTATTTATAGATTCAATGCCATCCCCATCAAGCTACCAATGAGTTTCTTCACAGAATTGGAAAAAACTGCTTTAAAGTTCATATGGAACCAAAAAAGAGACCACATCTCCAAGACAATCCTAAGTCAAAAGAACAAAGCTGGAGGCATCACGCTACCTGACTTCAAACTATACTACAAGGCTACAGTAACCAAAACAGCATGGTACTGGTACCAAAACAGAGATATAGACCAATGGAACAGAACAGAGTCCTCAGAAATAATACCACACATCTACAGCCATCTGATCTTTGACAAACCTGAGAGAAACAAGAAATGGGGAAAGGATTCTCTATTTAATAAATGGTGCTGGGAAAATTGGCTAGCCATAAGTAGAAAGCTGAAACTGGATCCTTTCCTTACTCCTTATATGAAAATTAATTCAAGATGGATTAGAGACTTAAATGTTAGACCTAATATCATAAAAATCCTGGAGGAAAACCTAGGTAGTACCATTCAGGACATAGGCATGGGCAAAGACTTCATGTCTAAAACACCAAAAGCAACGGCAGCAAAAGCCAAAATTGACAAATGGGATCTCATTAAATTAAAGAGCTTCTGCACAGCAAAAGAAACTACCATCAGAGTGAACAGGCAACCTACAGAATGGGAGAAAATTTTTGCAATCTACTCAACTGACAAAGGGCTAATATCCAGAACCTACAAAGAACTCCAACAAATTTACAAGAAAAAAACAAACAACCCCATCAAAAAGTGGGCAAAGGATATGAACAGACATTTCTCAAAAGAAGACATTCATACAGCCAACAGACACATGAAAAAATGCTCATCATCACTGGCCATCAGAGAAATGCAAACCAAAACCACAATGAGATACCATCTCACACCAGTTAGAATGGCGATCCTTAAAAAGTCAGGAAACAACAGGTGCTGGAGAGGATGTGGAGAAATAGGAACACTTTTACACTGTTGGTGGGATTGTAAACTAGTTCAACCATTATGGAAAACAGTATGGCGATTCCTCAAGGATCTAGAACTAGATGTACCATATGACCCAGCCATCCCATTACTGGGTATATACCCAAAAGATTATAAATTATGCTGTTATAAAGACACATGCACACGTATGTTTATTGCGGCACTATTCACAATAGCAAAGACTTGGAATCAACCCAAATGTCCATCAGTGACAGATTGGATTAAGAAAATGTGGCACATATACACCACGGAATACTATGCAGCCATAAAAAAGGATGAGTTTGTGTCCTTTGTAGGGACATGGATGCAGCTGGAAACCATCATTCTTAGCAAACTATCACAAGAACAGAAAACCAAACACCGCATGTTCTCACTCATAGGTGGGAACTGAACAATGAGATCACTTGGACTCGGGAAGGGGAACATCACACACAGGGGCCTATCATGGGGAGGGGGGAGGGGGGACGGATTGCATTGGGAGTTATACCTGATGTAAATGATGAGTTGATGGGTGCAGCACACCAACATGGCACAAGTATACATATGTAACAAACCTGCACGTTATGCACATGTACCCTACAACTTAAAGTATAATAATAATAAATAAATTTTAAAAAAAAAAAGTAGTGGCAAAAAACACAAAAAAAAATTCATTAAAATAGATACATTTTTCATTTTTAGATTTTTTGTTTCTCAAAACCACAATTCTAGTACAATATCCAAATTTTTACAGTGACTGCATATTGGAGATGTCTCCTTAAGTAACCCACATCTGACCTTAACCAAATTCATCACTTTCCTCATCCCTAAATTACCTCCCCCTACTACCTTCTGTTATTTAGATTATGGTGACAGGACAGAAGTTCTATCAGTGTAGGTAGAAAGAATGAAATTAACTAGCCATGAGAAGGAAAGTTACTTGGAAACTCTGGCCTCTGGAAAGTTTGAGTTAAAACATCTAAGAGTAATCTGAAATCGGAGCTCAGGGCAGACGTGGTGGTGAAATACACGGTGGGAACCTCTGTCATGGAAAGTTATGGATGTGGAATGACTTTACCCAGGAAAAGAAAGACAAATGGCAAAACAGGTAATACAGGAAAGAGGCAGGATATTTTTTTCCAAGTAACGGAGAACAACAGAAATTGAAATGCAGATATATACAGTGTATAAACTTCTAAAAGCTAAAAGCTTGAAGCCCTCTAACATCTAAGCTGTCAAGACCCGTCATACACAAGGAGTTATGCTATTTTTGACTTGTGATATTTTTGACTTGCAATAAGTTTATCAGGACATAACCTAACTATAAGTAGAGATGCTTCTGTGATGGTATTTACCACATTGAGATTATTGACGCAATTAAAAAGGCAGTGCATGAACAGGGACTTGCAAATAGTAGATGATTAAAAAAATAGTTATTCTAAATTGCTCTATCACAGTAAATACACATAGTGACAATGACTTTCACGAAGACTGAAATCTATAATTCATTTAATCTGACTTCCCATTCAAGAGAAATTCAGTTGATCAAATAGGAGTGTCAATGAATAACAGTTTGTGTACATAATCATGCACAGGGAGAAAGGCATGAAACACATAGGGGCAAGAAGCAAAACTCCAGCTGTTACTGTATTGGAACAGGGAATTAAAAGATGGATTGTCTAGGTGAAGCTCTAATTTCTCCCTGTCAAATTGCCAGTTAGTTAGAGTTTTTAAACAAGGATCCCTAGGGAGGGTTGAAGTTGTCCATGAATCATGAAATTATGTGCAAAATTCTGTTTTGTTATGTATATGTTTTTTCATGGAAAATAGTCCATAATTTACATCAGAATTACATACTGAAGGAAAAGTTGCTGACTGAATAAACTGAATTAGAATAGCTCTAGAACATCCGTATTATCCAAAATAAAATTAGAATAACATCTTAAGTGAAAAGGCAAGGAACTAGACAAAGAATATGTGTTTAATATTTCCCTCAAAATAAACAGTACATTTATCTGCTTGGTTATTTGTTAACCTTAAAAGAAAAATTTATCTCTTACAAAGAGGAGCTGGTAACATTACTTCCGAAACTATTCCAATCAGTACAAAAAGAGGGAATCCTCCCTAACATTCTATGAGTCCATCATCATCCTGATACCAAAGCCTGGCTGAGACATGACATAAAAAAGAGAATTTTAGAATAATATCCCTGATCAACACTGATGCAAAAATCTTCAATAAAGTACTAGCAAACTGAATCCAGCTGCACATCAAAAAGCTTCTCCACCACGATCAACTCAACCTCATCTCTGGGATGCAAGGCTGGTTCCACATACACAAATAAATAAACATAATCAATCACATAAACAGATCCAATGACAAAAAATACATGATTATCTCAATAGATGCAGAAAAGGCCTTCGACAAAATTCAACAGCCATTCATACTAAAAACTCTCAATAAACTAGTTATTGATAGAACGTATCTCAAAATAATAAGAGCTATTTATGACAAACCCATAGCCAATATCACACTGAATGGGCAAAAACTGGAAGCATTCCCTCTGAAAACTGGCACAAGACAAGGATGCCCTCTCTCACCACTCCTATTCAACATAGTGTTGGAAGTTCTGGCCAGGGCAATTAGGCAAGAGAAAGAAATAAAAGATGTTCAATTAGGAAAAGAGGAAGTCAAAATGTCCCTGTTTGCAGAAGACATGATTGTATATTTAGAAAACTCCATCATCTCAGCCCAAAACCTCCTTAAGCTGATAAGCAACTTCAGCAAAGTCTCAGAATACAAAATCAATGTGCAAAAATCACAAGCATTCCTATACACCAATAACAGACAGAGAGCCAGTGAACCCCCATTCACAATTGCTACAAAGAGAATAAAATACCTAGGAATCCAGCTTTCAAGGGATGTGAAGGACCTCTTCAAGGAGAACTACAGACCACTGCTCAGCAAAATAAAAGAGAACACACACAAATGGAAGAAATTTCCATGCTCATGGATAGGAAGAATCAATATCGTGAAAATGGCCACACTGCCCAAGGTAAATTATAGATTCAATGCCATCCTCATCAAGCTACCAATGACTTTCTTCACAGAATTGGAAAAAAACTACTATAAAGTTCAGATGGAACCAAAAAAGAGCCTGCATTGCCAAGACAATCCTACACATCTACAACAATCTTATCTTTGACAAACCTGACAAAAACAAGAAATAGGGAAAGGATACCCTATTTAATAAATCGTGCTGGGAAAACTGGCTAACCATATGTTGAAAGCTGAAACTGGATCTCTTCCGTACCCGTTATACAAAAATTAATTCAAAGTGGATTGAAGACTTAACTGTTAGACCTAAAACCATAAAAACCCTAAAAGAAAACCTAGGCAGTACCATTCAGAACATAAGCATGTACAGAGACTTCATTACCAAAACACCAAAAGCAATGGTGACAAAAGCCAAAATTGACAAATGGGATCTAATTAAACTAAAGACTGCACGGCAAAATAAACTACCATCACAGTGAAGAGACAACCTACCGAATGGAAGAAAATTTTTGCAATCTGCCCATCAGACAAAGGGCTAATATCCAGAATCTACAAAGAACTCAAATTTACAAGAAAAAAACAACCCCGCCAAAAAGTGGGCAAAGGATATGAACAGACACTTCTCAAAAGAAGACATTTGTGTAGCCAACAGACGCATGAACAAATGCTCATCATCACTGGTAATCAGAGAAATGCAAATCAAAACCACGATGAGATACCACCTCACACCACTTAGAATGGCAATCATTAAAAAGTCAGGAAACAACAAGGGCTGAAGAGGATGTGGAGAAATAGGAACGCCTTTACACTGTTGGCAGGAGTGTAAATTAGTTCAACCATTGTGGAGGACAGTGTGGCGATTCCTCAAGGATCTAGAACTGGAAATTCCATTTGACCCAGTGATCCCATTACTGGGTATATATCCAAAGGATTATAAATCACTATAAAGACACATGCACATGTATGTTTAATGCGGCACTATTCACAATACCAAAGACTTGGAACCAATACAAATGCCCATCAAAGATAGACTGGATTAAGAAAATGTGGCACAAGTACAGCATGGAATACCATGCAGCCATAAAGAAGGATGAATTGATGTCCTTTGCAGGGACATGGATAAAGCTAGAAACCATCATTCTCCCCTTCCTGAGTCCAAGTGATCTCATTGTTCAGTTCCCACCTATGAGTGAGAACATGCGGTGTTTGGTTTTCTGTTCTTGTGATGGTTTGCTAAGAATGATGGTTTCCAGCTGCATCCATGTCCCTACAAAGGACACAAACTCATCCATTTTTATGGCTGTATAGTATTCCATGGTGTATATGTGCCACATTTTATTAATCCAATCTGTCACTGATGGACATTTGGGTTGATTCCAAGTCTTTGCTATTGTGAATAGTGCCGCAATAAACATACGTGTGCATGTGTCTTTATAGCAGCATAATTTATAATCCTTTGGGTATATACCCAGTAATGGGATGGTTGGGTCATATGGTACATCTAGTTCTAGATCCTTGAGGAATCGCCATACTGTTTTCCATAATGGTTGAACTAGTTTACAATCCCACCAACAGTGTAAAAGTGTTCCTATTTCTCCACATCCTCTCCAGCACCTGTTGTTTCCTGACTTTTTAAGGATCGCCATTCTAACTGGTGTGAGATGGTATCTCATTGTGGTTTTGATTTGCATTTCTCTGATGGCCAGTGATGATGAGCATTTTTTCATGTGTCTGTTGGCTGTATGAATGTCTTCTTTTGAGAAATGTCTGTTTATATCCTTTGCCCACTTTTTGAACATCACACACCGGGGCCTATCATGGGGAGGGGGGAGGGGGGAGGGGGGAGGGGGAGGGGGGAGGGGAGAGGGATTGCATTGGGAGTTATACCTGATGTAAATGATGAGTTGATGGGTGCAGCACACCAACATGGCACAAGTATACACATGTAACAAACCTGCACGTTATGCACATGTACCCTACAACTTAAAGTATAATAATAAAAAATAAATTAAAAAAAAAAAAAAAGAAACCATCATTCTCAGCAAACTATCATAAGGACGGAAAACCAAACACCATATGTTATCACTTAAGTGTGAATTCAACAATAAGAACATTTGGACACATGGCGGGGAACATCACACACCGAGACATATTGGGGTGGGGGGCTGGGGAAGGGATAGCATTAGGAGAAATACCTAATGAAAGTGATGAGTTGATGGGTGCAGTAAACCCATGTATACCTATTTAACAAACCTGCACGTTGTGCACCTGTACCCTAGAACTTAAACTATAAAACGATAAATTACCTTTTTCAGATAAAAACTGCTGAGGCTGCCACTAAAAAAAAAAAAAAAAAAAAAAAAAAAAAGATAATCACTGTAAGTTTGGGCTTTAAAACAGTTAAAAGTTCCTTCAGTATCTGATACT
This sequence comes from Macaca mulatta, assembly GCF_049350105.2. Lineage (NCBI taxonomy): Eukaryota > Metazoa > Chordata > Mammalia > Primates > Cercopithecidae > Macaca > Macaca mulatta. Next base: position 46,941,584 of record NC_133411.1, read on the forward strand.
TCTTTTTTTTATTATTGTACTTTAAGTTCTAGGGTACATGTGCACAATGTGCAGGTTTGTTACATATATATATATATGTGCCATGTTGGTGTGCTGCACCCATCAACACGTTAGCACCCACCAACTCGTCATTTACATCAGGTATAACTCCCAATGCAATCCCTTCCCCCTGCCTCCTCCCCACAATAGGCCCCAGTGTGTGATGTTCCCCTTGCAACTTCCAAGTGATCTCACTGTTCAATTCCCACCAATGAGTGAGAACAAGCGGTGTTTGGTTTTCTGTTATTGTGATAGTTTGCTGAGAATGATGGTTTCCAGCTGCATCCATGTCCCTACAAAGCAAACAAACTCATCTTTTTTATGGCTGCGTAGTATTCCATGTGTATATGTGCCACATTTTCTTAATCCAGTCTGTCACTGATGGACATTTGGGTTGATTCCAAGTCTTTGCTACTGTGAATAGTGCCGCAATAAACATACATGTGCATGTATCCTTATAGCAGCATGATTTATAATCCTTTGGGTATATACCCAGTAATGGGATGGCTGGGTCATAGGTATTTCTAGTTCTAGATCTTTGAGGAATCGCCATACTCTTTTCCACAATGGTTGAACCAGACTACAATCCCACCAACAGTGCAAAAGTGATTCTATCACTCCACATCCTCTCCAGCACCTGTTGTTTCCTGACTTTTTAATGATTGCCATTCTAACTGGTGTGAGATGGTATCTCATTGTGGTTATGATTTGCATTTCTCTGACAGCCAGTGATGATGAGCAATTTGTAACGTGTCTGTTGGTTGTATGAATGTCTTCTTTTGAAAAATGTCTGTTCATATCCTTTGCCCACTTTTTGATGGGGTTGTTTGTTTTTTTCTTGTAAATTTGTTTGAGTTCTTTGTAGGTTCTGGATATTAGCCCTTTGTCAGATGAGTAGATTGCAAAAATGTTCTCCCATTCTGTAGGTTGCCTACTCACTCTGACGGTAGTTTCTTTTGCTGTGCAGAAGCTCTTTAGTTTAATGAGATCCCATTTGTCAATTTTGGCTTTTGTTGCCATTGCTTTTGGTGTTTTAGACATGAAGTCCTTGCCCATGCCTATGTCCTCAATGGTATTCCCTAGGTTTTCTTCTAGAGTTTTTATGGTTTTAGGTTTCACATTTAAGTCTCTAATTCATCTTGAATTAATTTTCGTATAAAGAGTAAGGAAAGGATCCAGTTTCAGCTTTCTGCTTATGGCTAGCCAATTTTCCCAGTACAATTTATTAAATAGGGAATCCTTTCTCCATTTCTTGTTTTTGTCAGGTTTGTCAAAGGTCAGATAGCTGTAGCTGTATGGTATAATTCCTGAGTGCTCTGTTCTGTTACATTGGTCTATATCTCTGTTTTGGTACCAGTACCATGCTGTTTTGGTTACTGTAGCCTTGTAGTATAGTTTGAAGTCAGGTAGCGTGATGCCTCCAGCTTTGTTCGTTTGGCTTAGGATTATCTTGGCAATACAGGGTCTTTTTTGGTTCCATATGAAATTTAAAGCAGTTTTTTTCCAGTTCTGTGAAGAAAGGCTTTGGTAACTTGATGGGGATGGCACTGAATCTATAAATTTCCTTCGGCACTATGGCCATTTTCACGATATTGATTCTTCCTATCCATGAGCATGGTATGTTCTTCCATTTGTGTGTGTGTTTGTGTCCTCTTTTATTTCACTGAGCAGTGGTTTGTAGTTCTCCTTGAAGAGGTCCTTTTCATCCCTTGTAAGTTGGATTCCTCGGTATTTTATTCTCTTTGAAGCTATTGTGAATGGGAATTCATTCATGATTTGGCTCTCTGTTTGTCTGTTACTGCTGTATAAGAATGCTTGTGATTTTTGCACATTGATTTTGTATTCTGAGACTTTGCTGAAGTTGCTTATCAGCTTAAGGAGATTTTCGGCTGAGACGATGGGGTTTTCTAAATATACAATCATGTCATCTGCAAACAGGGACCATTTGACTTCTTCTTTTCCTAACTGAATACCCTTGATTTCTTTCTCTTGCCTGATTGCCCTAGCCAGAACTTCCAACACTATGTTGAATAGGAGTGGTGAGAGAGGGCATCCCTGTCTTGTGCCAGTTTTCAAAGGGAATGCTTCCAGTTTTTGCCCATTCAGTATGATATTGGCTGGGGGTTTACCATAAATAGCTCTTATTATTTTGAGATATGTTCCATCAATATCGAATAAATTGAGAGTTTTTAGCATGAAGGGCTGTTGAATTTTGTCAAAGGCCTTTTCTGCATCTATTGAGATAATCATGTGGTTTTTTCCTTTGGTTCTGTTTCTATGCTGGATTACATTTATTGATTTGCATATGTTGAACCAGCCTTGCATCCCAGGGATGAAGCCCACTTGATCATAGTGGGTAAGCTTTTTGATGGGCTGCTGAATCCGGTTTGCCAGTATTTGATTGAGGATTTTTGCATCGATGTTCATCAGGGATATTGGTCTAAAATTCTCTTTTTTTGTTGTGTCTCTGTCAGGCTTTGGTATCAGATGATGTTGGCCTCATAAAATGAGTTAGGAAGGATTCCCTCTTTTTCTATTGATTGGAAATTTTCAGAAGGAATGGTACCAGCTCCTCCTCATACCTTTGGTAGAATTCGGCTGTGAATCCGCCTGGTCCCGGACTTTTTTTGGTTGGTAGGCTATTAATTATTGCCTCAATTTCAGAACCTGCTATTGGTCTATTCAGGGATTCAACTTCTTCCTGGTTTAGTCTTGGGAGAGTGTAAGTGTTCAGTAAATTATTCATTTCTTCTAGGTTTTCTAGTTTATTTGCGTAGAGGTGTTTATAGTATTCTCTGATGGTAGTTTGCATTTCTGTGGGGTCGGCGGTGATATCCCTTTTATTATTTTTTATCACATTAGTCTTGCTAGCTGTCTATCAATTTTGTTGATCTTTTCAAAAGACCAGCTCCTGGATTCATTGATTTTTTGGAGGGTTTTTTGTGTCTCTATCTCCTTCAGTTCTGCTCTGATCTTAGTTATTTCTTGCCTTCTGCTAGCTTTTGAATGTGTTTGCTCTTGCTTCTCTAGTTCTTTTAATTATGATTTTAGGGTGTCAATTTTAGATCTTTCCTGCTTTCTCTTGTGGGCATTTAGTGCTATAAATTTCCTCTACACACTGCTAAATGTGTCCCAGAGATTCTGGTATGTTGTATCTTTGTTCTCATTGGTTTCAAAGAACATCTTTATTTCTGCCTTCATTTCATTATGTACCCAGTAGTCATTCAAGAGCAAGTTGTTCAGTTTCCATGTAGTTGAGCAGTGTTTATTGAGTTTCTTAGTTCCGAGTTCTAGTTTCATGGCACTGTGGTCTGAGAGAGAGTTTGTTATAATTTCTGTTCTTGTACATTTGCTGAGGAGTGCTTTACTTCCAACTATGTGGTCATTTTTGGAATAGGTGTGATGTGGTGCTTCGAACAATGTATATTCTGTTTATTTGGGGTCAAGAGTTGTGTAGATATCTATTAGGTCCTCTTGGTGCAGAGTTTAGTTCAATTCCTGGATATCCTTGTTAACTTTCTGTCCCGTTGATCTGTCTAATGTTGACAGTGGGGTGTTGAAGTCTCCCATTATTATTGTATGGGAGTCTAAGTCTCTTTGTAAGTCTCCAAGGACTTGCTTTATCAATCTGGGTGCTCCTGTATTGGGTGCATATATATTTAGGATAGTTAGCTCTTCCTGTTGAGTTGATCCCTTTACCATTAAGTAATGGCCTTCTTTGTCTCTTTTGATCTTTGATGGTTTAAAGTCTGTTTTATCAGAGACTAGGATTGCAACCCCCGCCTTTTCTTGTTTTCCATTTTCTTGGTAAATCTTCCTCCATCCCTTTATTTTGAGCCTATGTGTGTCTCTGCATGTGAGATGCGTCTCCTGAATATAGCAAACTGATGTGTCTTGACTCTTTATCCAATTTGCAAGTCTGTGTCTTTTAATTGGAGCATTTAGTCCATTTACATTTAAGGTTAATATTGCTATGTGTGAACTTGATCTTGTCATTGTGATATTAGCTGGTTATTTTGCTTGTTAGTTGATGCAGTTTCTTCCTAGCATCAATGGTCTTTTCATTTTGGCATTTCTTAGTTAGAAAAATAATAGTCTAGAGTTGCTTTTTACTATTGTTGTGAAAAAAAGTTGTGCAATGTTTTACACTCATGATGTTTTCCATGGATAAGTGGCTATGTTATCAATTAAGCTGTCTCTGCAGGATGACCACACATTACACACTAGAGTAGCATTTTCTGTTTTATTTTTCTTTCTTTTTCATCCTATGCTATTTAACTGAAATAAATGTGAAACTGAATTCACTGCCATTCTCAACATGGAAGTTTCTTCTTTCTCATCAAGTGCATTCAGAGACAACATGCTTAGAAGGAAAAGTAAAACATTACCATTTGCCCAGGTCTGTTCATAACTCAGCACCTATTGGTTTCAGCAGGCTAAAGACTATAAGCACTATCAAGGTAGCAAGGAAAATCACTGTAATCTCTTTAGATATGTAGTCTTGTCATTTTTTCCTGAATTGCTCTATAAAAATAATTATAGTTTTAGGCATAATTTCCCAATTTTAGGTTTGCTTCCCTTCCTCTCTCTCTCTGTCTCACACACACACACACATACACACACACACACGCAGTTCATCTCTCAAAAACCTCATCAAAACAGCAACAAGGCAGAAAGAGACAGGTGAGTTCTGAGCAAAATATTTGATTAATTGACCCCAAAATATTTTCCTTTTTCTCTTTTTCCAGAAATCATATATATCATGGATCAAATATGTTAATTACTCATATTCTCTTAAAATCCTAATAAGTTTCCAGTATTTAATAATGAAAACACTACTGTAGAGTCATTGGAAATTTCATATGTGATAACATTTTTAGTTGCTATAAGAACTTCAGAACCTGTGAAAATGCTCTTTTGCATGTAAAATTATACGACCAGAATCCTAGTCATTAGTAGATTCCTCCAAAAATTCGCAGGCAAGCTCATCAGCAAGGAGAGGTCTTAACAACATGTCACTTCAAAGCTATCACACTATAAACAGTTGGAGGAGACAAAAATGAACTTCACTGGCAATTCCTGATCTGAGAAACGGCCAGTTCATACAGATGTTGAACAATCCCCTTTCTGTCATAAGATTTGCAACCAATTTAAGAAAAAAGGCATATATATACAAGATGAATGTCAAGTAAGTATTCCAGCCAGTGAGTGTTATTGGGGACTCCTAACTTCTCTATGGCTTAGAGAAGTTAGGAAGCACTTCCTGGAAAAATAGTATTTAAACATGGTTTTGCAGAAAGGCTAAACTTTAAAAAGCAAAAACTGTTGTCTGTGAAGAAAAACAGTCAGAAGTTGGGTGGGAAGAATCCAAAAAGTGAAGCTCAATCACTTTATTTCTCTCCTATAGGACTGAAATATAAAGGGTATGGGAGATTGAGTAAAAGGTTGGAAGAATGTAATGTTTTTTCCTATTTATGTTTTTCTAGTCTCTAGCCAACTATCAGAAAAAGCTGAAAAACGGAAAATGTTTCTGCAAAGCAGAGGACAGGTGAAGACTCAAATGGGGTAGTCCACCATGGAGAGTAGGTGGGCACATCTGGATTTTGTTGTGTATCTATGTAATTTGACTTGTCTTAATGAGTAGGTATTTCTTTTATGGTTTGGAACAAAAAAATCTAATGAAGTGTTTTGTCACACAGTAATTTCAACATCCTTTCCCAATAATGAATAGATTCTACTGAGGTTCAGATGCTAGAAGATAATCCCAAATCATCAGCAAACAGCCCAGCTGAAAGCTCCGGTTACGCAACTAGGAAGGAAGGTTTTACTGTGGATTCTACCATTGACCTTTGGGGCCTGTGTTTCTCACCTGTAAAATCAGAAGCTAGGAGATAACAGCTCAAATCTAGGAAATCAAATAATAATTTTTGTTACAAACATGTATAAACTTTAAATAAATCAGATTGGAGTAAGGGCCTAAGATGTACACAGACATTTTGAGATCTGTTTTGGCTGCCCAGAGTCGTTTTTAAAATACTGTCTGAGCTCCAGTTATTCATGATTAGTTATATTCACGCATTCTAACTACTGCACTATTTTTGCTTGTTTAAAAGGGCTAAAGAAAGTATTTATATGTTCTGACAATACATCTATATTTTCCAAGTATTAAGTGAGAAAGAATGGAAAGTGTGCCTTTATGGGCTAGATTGTGTCCTCCCAAAATTCATATGTTGAAGTCCTAATCTCCTGATATGGTTGGGCTGTATCCCCACCCAAATCTAATATTGAATTTTAGCTCCCATAATCACCAGTGTCATGGGAGGGACCAAGTGGAGATAACTGAATCATGGGGGCAGTTTCCCCCAAGCCTGTTCTCGTGATAATGTGTTAGATCTCACAAGATCTGATGGTTTTATAAGGGGCTTCCTGATTCACTGGGCATTCATTCTCTCTCCTGCCACCCTGTGAAGAGGTGTCTCCTGACATGATTGTAAGTTTCCTGAGTCCTCTCCAGCCATGCAGAACAATTAAACCACCTTCCTTTATAAATTACCCAGTCTCAGGTATTTCTTCCTAGCAGCATGAGAATGGACTAATACTCCCCCAGTACATCAGAATGTACCTGTACATGGAGATAAGGTATTTGAAGAAGTAATTAAATTAAAATGAAATTGTTACCATAGGCCCTAATCCAATATGACCAGTATACTTATAAGAAGAGGTCATTTGGACACACAAAGAGACAACATGGATATTCACACAGAGGAAAGATCATGGGAGGACACAGCAAGAAGCCTTCCATAAGCCAAGGAAAGAGGCCTCAAAAGAGACAAAACTTGCTGACATCTTTAACTTGAACTTTTAGCCTCCAGAAGAGTGAGAATATAAATTCCTGTTGTTTAAAACACTCAGTCTGTGGTATTTTCTTATAGCCACCCTATTAAACTAGTACATGTGCCTTTCTCATCTTCCAGTTATCTGAAATGGTTGAGAAGGTCGCTACTTCTTACTGAGTACTTTTGTGATTGCTGACCAAGAAAAAGCGCCAGAATGTGTCTTTATTTTTCCTGTGATTAAGATAGAAGACTTCTTTATAACTTTGCAATCCACTCTTCAGATTCAAGTGCTTAAGAGGCACCTTCTCCAAGTGTTTGTTAAAACTCCAGCAAATACATATGTACACAGTTTTGATAAGAGTGGTAAAAAAAGTTTAGATTTTTTTGTGATCAGATTTCACTTCTTGTTAATAATCAATGAAAGCAGACGTGTGCTTAAGCTCATTATTTCTAGTGATCAGAGGTAATCTGCACCCACACATCAACAAAAGTAAACTAATCTAATCAAATACCTGTCCAATTCCATAGGGAAAAACAGTTACAGTGGTTATACAGTAAAGTATGAAATTTTAAAAACATGGTTGAATATCTTTCAACTAATTATGTTTTATAGTTCAGTATGAGTGGCAAAGTGTTCCCTTCTTCTCATCCTTTTAGGAGTTTAGGAAAGCAGGAAAACACACCTATAATATTGTAGGTGATACCCCAAGTGTACATTGTCATAATATCTGATGCAGTCTGAATCCATTTGCTGTTTTAGTATTGCCAAGCATATCTTTTCCAACCAATTTTCTTCCGTTCTTCAAGTATATGCTTTAAGATATACATGAATTGTAGACGTTCTAATGGCTAGAATAATTGCCAGTATGTTTCTATCACTTCTCTGAATAAATTACATTAAAAAGTCATAAAATGCTGCTATCTAGTGATAAATAGAAGCAAGACAATTTGCCTGCAGTGGTTGCTACAAGATGATGTAATCTGGCATCTAATTTTTACAGATGAATATTGGATGAAAGCATAAAATAAATATTACATTTAAAAAAGCTCCCTGCAATATATGTAATATTTATTTTATGCTCTTTCTATAGAATATTTAAAATGGACTCTAAATATAGCATTGAATGGCTGAATTTGTTATAGGGAAAATCAGACGCAAGGCTTCCTGCATGCAATTCATAGCTGCAATTCTTGCCTACAAAATCTTTACTGCCAGAAAAACCATTAAAACAGTAATCAATTGTGGTGTGTCATGCCCAACGGAATAGCATAAAGCAAAATAAAACCTTGCCAGTTATCACAAACATGCCCCAATACAGATTTTTAAAATATGACTAGTTGTATGATAAACTTTCCATATTAGTTACTGTTTGAAGCTACAATGTTAAGCAGTCTTAGAGAAACAGAATGGCTCCTGGTTTTCTTTTTGATCAGTATGAAAAAATACGGTGTTTATTATTGAATAGGCTTATTTTCATTTTCAAAAATCACTTTTGAATACTTCTGCACATTCAAAGAAAAGTAGATCATACATAGATGATATAACACAAAAACTTAGCCAATCAAACCTTACAAGAAATGAGCCCAAAATGATGTTTAACAAAATTATTGAAATGAATTCAAAACTCAAGTGGAAGTGATTTTTCAAATATACTTTCTAGACAGAATTGATGGAATAACAAGTAGAAATAACCCAGCTGCCAATAATTTTCTAAGTGGTCAGACCAAACACTTCCTTGATCTTTACAACAACTCTATGAGATAGACAAGACTTTTGTTTTTGTTTTATAGATGTGGTGACCCAGAGAAGATAAGCAAATTACCAGTGTCTAAAGTGATACCGCCAGCAAGTGGCAGTGCCAAGATTACAGCAAAAGCAGTCTGCACTCTGGGTGGCGCTTACACACTCTTAACGATTCTGCTAGTAATGCCATTATTCAACTTTCCAGTTAGGACCCTGAAAGAAAGTCTGTGCTTTTGACACACTAAAAAGGTCTTATTAATAAATAGTAGTATTGTTAGAAATTAGGGAGCCAGCCATACAGGTGACAAAGTGTCTATGAACTACTGTTCTGTGGTCTGCTGATAAATGATTCTTCTAAATGTATTAATAATAAAGGGAGATAAATTACATGTCACAGGTTCACAGGAGCTAAATATATCAACCTTTTAAAAAATGATTCACTTGAGCTAATGAATGCTTTAGCATTAATAATTGGCAACAATATGGAAATAGACAATTTTCTCAGATAAGACATGTACAGATAATTGAAATAATAGTATCAACAAAATTAAAGACACAACTTCAAGATATGATAAAATAGGTATAAAATGACTTTCATACCTAATTCATAAATATAAGCAAAGAGGAATATGGCTTTATAGTTAGAAAGTTACCCAAAGACTGCATCTAAACAGTAATTTACTTTAGTTAAAAATTACGAAATAGTACTATTTTGCTGGTGGGGAGCAGGCAGAGTAATAAGAGGAGTTAGCCACATCTCAGCAAATATGCAAATCTTTATTTTGCTTTGCTATGTTTTCAGGTATATTATCTGCTATTAACATTGTAGAATTTTATATATTTAAGGCTTACTAAAAGCCATGGAAAATGGAAGATTATAAAGTCTTACTGTTTGAGCATATAATCTAAGTCAAACAGGCAATAAAAGCAAGCCAAATATTTGCTTACTAGTATATTTTTGAGACCAGTGTTTGAAGTGTGTAGATGCTTGAAATTAAATCGGTAACTTCGTTTGTGAATCTAACCAACTATCTAACAACCTTAATATGTAGTTTTAATCATATCTTTCCAAAATTAAAAACATGCATGTCTTTAACTCTAGAATTGTTTTTCTAGAACTTATTCTCCAAAAAGAAATGTAAAATTAATTAGTTATGTGGGAGAATAATTTTATAGCATTGTTTCTAATAGCGATGAATTGGACTCGATCTAAATGCCAATGAGTTAAATAATCATTTATTATTTTGTGTGGAAACACAATAAAATTCTGCACCATTACTTAAAATATTAAGGTAGTTCTCAGACTAATGGCAACATGTCCATAATATATTCTTAACTGAAGAAAACTAGTGTCAGAATGTGGACAGCATTATCAAAATTAAAAAAAAAATTGTACAGATTTTATAAAGTTTTTGTATATTGTAAATGAGCACATAGCCAAAGAGACTGGAGGAATGTAGATAAATCAATTAACAGTTGTTATCAGGTGAATGAAACTATTGGAGTCAGATGAAGACTTTCATTTTTTGCTTAGCATAATTATATTTAAAATTTTAAAGAGTAACTGTATTACTCTGGTAATATTGTTTAAAAATGATTACAAATTTAAAACAAAATTAACTCACCTGTGAAGATTAAAAAATAAGTTTGAAAAGACATTTTCTGAAAGAGAGAAATTAATACATCCAAAGAAAGAGCATAAATTAACATTCCTGACTTGTGTGTGAATAATGAAACATAAGCAATATTAAAACTCAAAGGTAATCACACTTGATGGGAAATATTAGCTTCACATCTTTTAATTTTTTAACACAAACTTTCATCTCAAACTTTGTCAAATATTCCCCAGGCAGGGTTGGAAATGTTAAGTCAGCCAACTCTTTCAGGTTATGGTTCCACCATCAAGAACACCATGACTCTTACACTACTTAAGCATCCATTGCCAGAAAATTTCTCTCACTTTTATACCTTAAAACATTTTCCTCTGCATCAAACCTAGTAAAAAATAGAAAAAGAATAAAAGATTTTTGTGTTAGACAGTATAACAAAGTATGTGTATAGAGAAACTCCACCTGGTAGAGAACAGATTGTGTGTGGGGTAGAGGTGCATATATATGTATACCATGTCTAAGCTAATGTAAAACAAAAAAAGAAAAAACAATTAAAAATAGGAAAAAAAGAGAATATGATTTCACGATGGTAAACTTAGGGGCTGGCATTTATCCTGAGGAAATATGCTAAACTCTAGGGGCTTAGAATATTTCTGAAAGGAGAATTTATCCTTGGTGAAAAAGCTGGAGTTGGAGGAAGCACAGGGCTCTCAAGCAGGTGGAAAGTTGGATCAAAGAACCCTCAATATCTCAAAGTACAGGACAAAAGACACAACTCCAGCAACAAAGTCAGATTAAAACCCATTCCACAAAAGCACACCATCTATCTAGGCCTGGGTTTGGAAAGAAAGACTCAATCCCAAAAGGTAAAAAATTGAAAATAAATAAACAAACAAACAAATAAACCCCACTAAAGTAAAATAATGTTTAAAAGCTCTCAAAATAGAAATAACAAAACAGTCATCACGAATGAATCTAAATATGCACGAAAAGTTAAGGAGGAGAAACCAAATATTCAGATAATAGATTTAAAACTAAGGAATGATAAAAATGTTATATATGAAACTTCTATAATGCATTAAAGTAGTATGCAGAGAAAGACAGACAATCTTTAATGCTTACATTAGGAAAAACATGAGAAATTAATAAACTAAGCATCTAATTCAAGATGTTAGAAAAGGAACAGAAGAGTAAGTCCAAACAAAGTTAAAAATATATGATTAGGAGTAGGTATTAAAATTACTATATGAAATAAGCCATGAACACTGTCATGCCTTCAAATTTGAAACTTAGGTAAAGACACATTTTGGAAAGTAATATAAATCATTAAACATGACTAAAGTAGAAATAACACAATTTAAATAACAATTTCAAAACTGAATAATTATTTCAAAATTTTCAAAAAAATCAAATGAAAAATGGAACATTATCAAGGAAGAAAGACATCTAACTGAAAAAAAAAAAAAAAAAAAAAAAAAACCTTTTTAAAGAGAATAGAAAGAGGAGGATAGTCTATTTTATGTGGTTCTTACAGTCTTGATTCCAAAACCAGAAGAGGTCATTTTGATAAAAGAAATCTCAAATTTTTACATATATACTAAAAATAATAGTACACCAAAATGGTTAATTAAAAAAAGCATAAGACATCAAGACCAAGTTGGATTTATTCCAGAAATGTAAACTACAAGTTTGTCTCAACACTAGAAATATCCTTATGTAATTAAAGACATTTTAGATTAAAACTAAATGATATTGAGTTATAGATAGATCACAATACCATTAGATAGATGATAGATAGATAGATAGATAGATAGATAGATAGATAGATAGATAGACAGACAGATAGATAGATAGATAGATAGATAGATAGATAGATAGATAGATGGATCTAGATATATCTAGCTATATGTAGAGAGAGAGAGTCATCTTGATAAATACAGAAAGGGTATTCAATACAAAAAACAACTAATGGATGGTGAAAGCTCTTAGAAAACTAAGAATACAACAACAACTTAATACCTTTAATAAAAAGTATTGGCAAAAGTAACAGGGATAATATTGATTGGTGAAAATTTTAAAGCATTGTCTTTAAAATGAGAAACAAGAAAGAATACCTGCTATCACCTTCTCTACTCAACATTACACATGAGATCCTAGCCTGTGCAACAGACAGTAAAATAAATACTAATTCTGGTCATAAAGAAACAAAACTCTAATTAGCCACAGATCTGATAATATATAATGGGAGCCCAAAAGAATATAAAAACACATTATTAGAATTAATAAGGGAATTTAGTAATGTTGCTGGATTTAAAACCAATTAATAAAAATCAACTTCATTTCTACATACGAGCAACAAATATTTAGAAGTGAAAGTTAAAAAATATACTATTTAAAATAACAAGTATTAAATATTTAGGAATATACGTAACAAAATGTACAAACTGTATTTAGAAAATTATAAAATTTTATTCAAAAATGATAATAAGCAATTCCTAAATCAATAGAATACATACCATGTTCATAACTAAGAAAATTCAATATTGTAAAGACATCAATTTTTCCCTAATGTATCAATAAATTGGTTGCAATTTTAAAGTTCCAAGTGGGTGGGATGGGGGGGTGTGTGTGTGTGTCTGTGTGTGTGTTTGTGTGTGTGTGTGAGATGTCTGTATGAATTGATGAAGAATTGATTCTTTATATGGTGATGAAAATAGCTAAGATAGTTCTGAAAGAGTGGACTCGAACAGAAAAATTTGTCTTCTTAGCTTTAAATACTTAATATAAGGCTACATTAATTAAGATAGTTTGGTGTAAGCACACTTACGAAGATCAGTGGAAGAAAAGATAAAGTCAGAAAACTAAGATACGCATTTAAGAAATGTTTACACAGTATATGAAAATCAATTTCAATGGAAAACGACATAACCCATCATGAAAGGTATATTTTAAATTAAAAATTATTCAAAATCTTTATGATTCAGGGTAGAAAATATATTTTTAAAAGCACATATTCATAAGAGAAAATATTAATAAACTGAATACTATCAAATTAAAAACTTTGGTACATCAAAAGACAAAATTAAATACAAAGAAAAAAGTACAAATGCAGGCTACAAACTAGTTGAAGACATTTCCAGACTATATAAATATCTATAAGTGACTCCTATGAATCAGTAGGAGAAAAAAATGGCAAAAGTCATTTAAGAAACTTGAATGACTCACAATCGGAAAACATGCTTTACTTTCTTTGTAATCAGGGAAATGCAAATTCAAACCAAAACTGGACACCATTTCAAGTCAGAGTGGCAAAAATGAAAACAAGACAATATTATGTATTTGGGAGGACATGAGACAATAGTAACTCTCTCCTCTGCTGATGGGAGAACACTGTATCCATTTCCTGGAAAGCAATTTGGCATCATTTTGTAAAGCTGAAACAGACCATATCTTGTAACTTAAAATTCTACTCTTAGGTATACTCCCTAGAGAAAAATCTTAGAAATGTACACAAGAAGACACGTAAAATTACACAACAGCAACATAATCTGGGGCAATATAAATGCTCATCAACAATAAGACAGGGGGAGGAGCAAGATGGCCAATAGGAACAGCTCCAGTCGCCAACTCCCAGGCGAGCCACACAGAAGACCGGTGATTTCTGCATTTTCAATTGAGGTACTGGGTTCATCTCACTAGGGAGTGCCGGACAATCGGTGCTGGTCAGCTGCTACAGCCCGAACAACGAGAGCTGAAGCAGGGCGAGGCATCACCTCAGCTGGGAACACAAGGGGGAAGGGAATCCCTTTTCCTAGCCAGGGGAACTGAGAAACACAACACCTGGAAAATAGGGTAACTCCCACCCTAATACTGCGCTTTAAGCAAACGAGCACACCAGAAGATTATATCCCACACCTAGCCGAGAGGGTCCCATGCCCACGGAGCCTCCCTCATTGCTAGCACAGCAGTCTGCCATCTAACTACAAGTCAGCAGAGAGGCTGGGGGAGGGGTGCCCGCCATTGCTGAGGATTAAATAGGTAAACAAAGCCACTGGGAAGCTCGAACTGGGTGGAGCTCACAGCAGCTCAAGGAAACCTGCCTGTCTCTGTAGACTCCACCTCTGGGGACAGGGCACAGCTAAACAAAAACAACAACAACAACAACAAAAATGCAGCAGAAACCTCTGCAGATGCAAACGACTCTGTCTGACAGTTTGAAGAGAGCAGTGGATCTCCCAACACGAAGGTTGAGATCTGAGAAGGGACAGACTGCCTGCTCAAGTAGGTCCCTGATCCCTGAGTAGCCTAACTGGGAGACATCCCCCACTAGGGGCAGACCGACACCCACACCTCACATGGTGGAGTACACCCCTGAGAGGAAGCTTCCAAAGTAAGAATCAGACAGGTACACTCGCTGTTCAGCAATATTCTATCTTCTGCAGCATCTGCTGCTGATACCCAGGCAAACAGGGTCTGGAGTGGACCACAAGCAATCTCCAACAGACCTACAGCTGAGGGTCCTATTAGAAGGAAAATTATCAAACAGGAAGGACACCCACATCAAAACCCCATCAGTACATCACCATCATCAAAGACCAGAGGCAGATAAAACCACAAAGATGGGGAAAAAGCAGGGCAGAAAAGCCGGAAATTCAAATAATAAGAGTGCATCTCCCCCTGCAAAGGAGCGCAGCTCATTGCCAGCAACGGATCAAAGCTGGACGGAGAATGACTTTCACGAGATGAGAGAAGAAGGCCTCAGTCCCTCAAACTTCTCAGAGCTAAAGGATGAATTATGTACCCAGCGCAAAGAAACTAAAAATCTTGAAAAAAGAGTGGAAAAATTGATAGCTAGAGTAATTAATGCAGAGAAGGTCATAAACAAAATGACAGAGATGAAAACCATGACACGAGATATACGTGACAAATGCACAAGCTTCAGTAACCGACTCGATCAACTGTAAGAAAGAGTATCAGCGATTGAGGATCAAATGAATGAAATGAAGCGAGAAGAGAAACCAAAAGAAAAAAGAAGAAAAAGAAATGAACAAAGCCTGCAAGAAGTATGGGATTATGTAAAAAAACCAAATCTATGTCTGATTGGGGTGCCTGAAAGTGAGGGGGGAAATGGAACCAAGTTGGAAAACACTCTTCACGATATCATCCAGGAGAACTTCCCCAACCTAGTAGGGCAGGCCAACATTCAAATCAAGGAAATACAGAGAACGCCACAAAGATACTCCTTGAGAAGAGCAACACAAAGACACATAATCACCAGATTCACCAAAGTTGAAATGAAGGAAAATATCTAAGGGCAGCCAGAGAGAAAGGTCGGGTTACCCACAAAGGGAAGCCCATCAGACTAACAGCAGATCTCTCGGCAGAAACTCTCCAAGCCAGAAGAGAGTGGGGGCCAATATTCAACATTCTTTTATAAATAAATATATAAATAAATATAAAAATATATTCAAATGAGATTTTCATAAATTGTATAAGTTTTTTGTTTTTTGTTTTTTTTTTTTTTTGAGATGGAGTCTCGCTCTGTCACCCACGCTGGAGTGCAGTGGCCTGATCTCAGCTCACTGCAAGCACCGCCTCCAGGGTTCACGCCATTCTCCTGCCTCAGCCTCCCGAGTAGCTGGGACTACAGGCGCCTGCCACCTCGCCCGGCTAACTTTTTGTATTTTTAGTAGAGACGGGGTTTCACTGTGTTAGCCAGGATGGTCTCGATCTCCTGACCTCGTGATCCGCCCGTCTCGGCCTCCCAAAGTGCTGGGATTACAGGCTTGAGCCACCGCGCCCGGCCTCAACATTCTTAAAGAAAAGAATTTTAAACCCAGAATTTCATATCCAGACAAACTAAGTTTCATAAGTGAAGGAGAAATAAAATCCTTTACAGATAAGCAAATGCTTAGAGATTTTGTGACCACTAGGCCTGCCTTACAACGGACCCTGAAAGAAGCACTCAACATGGAAAGGAACAACCGGTACCAGCCTTTGCAAAAACATGCCAAAATGTAAAGACCATCGACGCTAGGAAGAAACTGCATCAACTAACGAGCAAAATAACCAGTTAATATCATAATGGCAGGATCAAGTTCACACATAACAATATTAACCTTAAATATAAATGGACTAAAAGCTCCAATTAAAAGACACAGACTGGCAAACTGGATAAAGAGTCAAGACCCATCAGTCTGCTGTATTCAGGAGACCCATCTCACATGCAGAGACATACATAGGCTCAAAATAAAGGGATGGAGGAAGATCTACAAAGCAAATGGAGAACAAAAAAAAGCAGGGGTTGCAATCCTAGTCTCTGATAAAACAGACTTTAAACCATCAAAGATCAAAAGAGACAAGGAAGGCCATTACATAATGGTAAATGGATCAATTCAACAGGAAGAGCTAACTATCCTAAATATATATGCACCCAACACAGGAGCACCCGGATTCATAAAGCAAGTCCTTAGAGACTTACAAAGAGACATAGACTCCCATACAAAAATAATGGGAGACTTCAACACTCCACTGTCAACATTAGACAGATCAATGAGACAGAAAGTTAACAAGGATATCCAGGAATTGAACTCATCTCTGCAGCAAGTAGACCTAATAGATATCTATAGAACTCGCCTCCCCAAATCAACAGAATATACATTCTTCTCAGCACCACATCGCACTTATTCCAAAATTGACCACATAATTGGAAGTAAAGCACTCCTCAGCAAATGTACAAGAACAGAAATTATAACAAACCCTCTCTCAGACCACAGTGCAATCAAACTAGAACTCAGGACTAAGAAACACAATCAAAACTGCTCAACTACATGGAAACTGAACAACCTGCTCCTGAATGACTACTGGGTACATAACGAAATGAAGGCAAAAATAAAGATGTTCTTTGAAACCAATGAGAACAAAGATACAACATACCAGAATCTCTGGGACACATTTAAAGCAGTGTGTAGAGGGAAATTTATAGCACTAAATGCCCACAAGAGAAAGCTGGAAAGATCTAAAATTGACACTCTAACATCACAATTAAAAGAACTAGAGAAGCAAGAGCAAACACATTCAAAAGCTAGCAGAAGGCAAGAAATAACAAAGATCAGAGCAGAACTGAAGGAGATAGAGACACAAAAAAACCCTCCAAAAAATCAATGAATCCAGGAGTTGGTTTTTTGAAAGGATCAACAAAATTGACAGACCACTAGCAAGACTAATAAAGAAGAAAAGAGAGAAGACTCAAATAGATGCAATAAAAAATGATAAAGGGGATATCACCACCAAACCCACAGAAATAAAAACTACCATCAGAGAATACTATAAACACCTCTACGCAAATAAACTAGAAAACCTAGAAGAAATGGATAATTTACTGAACACTTACACTCTCCCAAGACTAAACCAGGAAGAAGTTGAATCCCTGAATAGACCAATAGCAGGTTCTGAAATTGAGGCAATAATTAATAGCCTACCAACCAAAAAAAGTCCAGGACCAGATGGATTCACAGCTGAATTCTACCAGAGGTACAAGGAGGAGCTGGTACCATTCCTTCTGAAACTATTCCAATTAATAGAAAAAGACAGAATCCTCCCTAACTCATTTTAGGAGGCCAACATCATCCTGATACCAAAGCCTGGCAGAGACACAACATAAAAAGAGAATTTTAGACCAATATCCCTGATGAACATCGATGCAAAAATCCTCAATCAAATACTGGCAAACCGGATTCAGCAACACATCAAAAAGCTTATCCACCATGATCAAGTGGGCTTCATCCCTGGGATGCAAGGCTGGTTCAACATATGCAAATCAATAAACGTAATCCAGCATAGAAACAGAACCAAAGACAAGAACCACATGATTATCTCAATAGATGCAGAAAAGGCTTTTGACAAAATTCAACAGCCCTTCATGCTAAAAACGCTCAATAAATTCGGTATTGATGGAACGTAACTCAAAATAATAAGAGCTATTTATGACAAACCCACAGCCAATATCATACTAAATGGGCAAAAACTGGAAAAATTCCCTTTGAAAACTGGCACAAGACAGGGATGCCCTCTCTCACCACTCCTATTCAACATAGTGTTGGAAGTTCTGGCTAGGGCAATTAGGCAAGAGAAAGAAATCAAGGGTATTCAGTTAGGAAAAGAAGAAGTCAAACTGTCCCTGTTTGCAGATGACATGATTGTATATTTAGAAAACCCCATTGTCTCAGCCCAAAATCTCCTTAAGCTGATAAGCAACTTCAGCAAAGTCTCAGGATACAAAATTAATGTGCAAAAATCACAAGCATTCTTATACACCAGTAACAGACAAACAGAGAGCCAAATCAGGAATGAACTTCCATTCACAATTGCTTCAAAGAGAATAAAATACCGAGGAATCCAACTTACAAGGGATGTAAAGGACCTCTTCAAGGAGAACTACAAACCACTGCTCAGTGAAATAGAAGAGGACACAAACAAATGGAAGAACATACCATGCTCACGGATAGGAAGAATCAATATCGTGAAAATGGCCATACTGCCCAAGGTTATTTATAGATTCAATGCCATCCCCATCAAGCTACCAATGAGTTTCTTCACAGAATTGGAAAAAACTGCTTTAAAGTTCATATGGAACCAAAAAAGAGCCCGCATCTCCAAGACAATCCTAAGTCAAAAGAACAAAGCTGGAGGCATCACGTTACCTGACTTCAAACTATACTACAAGGCTACAGTAACCAAAACAGCATGGTCCTGGTACCAAAACAGAGATATAGACCAATGGAACAGAACAGAGTCCTCAGAAATAATACCACACATCTACAGCCATCTGATCTTTGACAAACCTGAGAGAAACAAGAAATGGGGAAAGGATTCTCTATTTAATAAATGGTGCTGGGAAAATTGGCTAGCCATAAGTAGAAAGCTGAAACTGGATCCTTTCCTTACTCCTTATATGAAAATTAATTCAAGATGGATTAGAGACTTAAATGTTAGACCTAATGCCATAAAGACCCAAAAGAAAACCTAGGTAGTACCATTCAGGACATTGGCATGGGCAAAGACTTCATGTCTAAAACACCACAAGCTACGGCAGCAAAAGCCAAAATTGACAAATGCAATCTAATTAAACTAAAGAGTTTCTGCACAGCAAAAGAAACTACCATCAGAGTGAACAGGCAACCTACAGAATGGGAAAAAATTTTTGCAATCTACTCATCTGACAAAGGGCTAATATCCAGAACCTACAAAGAACTCAAACAAATTTACAAGAAAAAGGCAAACAACCCCATCAAAAAGTGGGTAAAGGATATGAACAGACATTTCGCAAAAGAAGACATTCATACAGCCAACAGACACATGAAAAAATGCTCATCATCACTGGCCATCAGAGAAATGCAAATCAAAACCACAATGAGATACCATCTCACACCAGTTAGAATGGCGATCCTTCAAAAGTCAGGAAACAACAGGTGCTGGAGAGGATGTGGAGAAATAGGAACACTTTTACACTGTTGGTGGGATTGTAAACTAGTTCAACCATTATGGAAAACAGTATGGCGATTCCTCAAGGATCTAGAACTAGATGTACCATATGACCCAGCCATCCCATTACTGGGCATACACCCAAAGGATTATAAATCATGCTGCTATAAAGACACATGCACACGTATGTTTATTGCGGCACTATTCACAATAGCAAAGACTTGGAATCAACCCAAATGTCCATCAGTGACAGACTGGATTAAGAAAATATGGCACATATGCACCATGGAATACTATGCAGCCATAAAAAAGGATGAGTTTGTGTCCTTTGTAGGGACATGGATGCAGCTGGAAACCATCATTCTTAGCAAACTATCACAAGAACAGAAAACCAAACACCGCATGTTCTCACTCATAGGTGGGAACTGAACAATGAGATCACTTGGACTCGGGAAGGGGAACATCACACACCGGGGCCTATCATGGGTGGGGTGGGAGGGATTGCATTGGAAGTTATATCTGATGTAAATGACGAGTTGATTGGTGCTGACGAGTTGATGGGTACAGTACACCAACATGGCACAAGTATACATATGTAACAAACCTGCACGTTATGCACATGTACCCTAGAACTTAAAGTATAATAATAATAATAATAATAATAATAATAAAGAATAACACATAAAAAAACATATTTAAAAAAATTTAATGATTATTAAAAAAAACTAAAGGGAAAAAAAAGTGTTGTTCTAACCAGTAGGCTCATGTACTCCTAGGCAAAGTTCTCTGTTTCTATTAAACTTGATGAGAAACCCTCCCAAAAAAAAAAAAAAAAAAAAAAAAAAAAAAAAAGATAAATTAACAATTACAGCTCTGCTGTAAAATAAAATATTTTAATAAAAACAAATAGCAACTCTCCAACTGTTGCATTTTTTCCCTTTGACATGTTGGATTATGGGGAATATTAAAGCTCAAAACACTGTCAATATGGTAACTGTCTCACAATAGTGGGATAAATCGAACAATGTGTATAAGTCTCTGGGCATATCTTAACATTCTCTATTAGTTTCTGTAGTAATTTTGACCATAAAACCTTAAAAAGAGAACACCTATAATAGCTATAATATTAATTCTATCTTTATTGCTCTGAATTTATTGTGTAAACCATGATGGAGTCTCTGTGCCATACTATATAGTCATTCCAAGAAATGCACAGGTAAATGAGGCAGCCCTTGCCCTCCGAGATTTTTCAGTCTAAAGGTACAGACAGACTTGTAAACAAAATTTAAAGAAGTTATCATAGTGTCATAACATGCAAGAGGAGCAAAGAGGAAGAACCAATTAACCCTGCCTGAAGGGATGAGTGAAATTTCACAGGAGGTGCGACCAACCTGATGAAATGGCATGGCTCTTGAGGAATGTTGAGTAATTGTGTGAAGCTGATATAAAAGACCTTGGCATTAGATGCCAGCAAAAACTGATGCCAGGATAAATTGAGGTCAGATCAAGAAACATCTTGTATATGATGCTAATAGGTCACAATTGCATCCTGCAGAAGATGTTACGTCATGAACACAGTTTAAATAAGGAAATGAGAGGATAAGGTTTGTGTTTTAGAAGAGTTTAGTAGTAATGTAGAGGGTATACTTAAAAAAGGTGTGATTTTTATATATAAATGTCCTTTCCAGAATTTAATCCCTCTTTAACTTGAACCTTTTTTCCTGTGGATTATATATTCCGGCAGAAAATAGCCATGAGAATGTAAGAAACATACAACAAAGGACACTGAAGTAATTACATCCCTATTGAACTATCTGTGAAAATATAAAGTCATATGTCTGCATAACAATAAATACAACTGTGGATACAGAAAGAATACAGTCTAAAATCTAAAAATAAAACTTCATGCTGAAATTAGTATTTCTTTCTGAAATGAAGACTGAAAATCTATTTCAGTTTTATCTATTTCAAGAACATACATTTATATATTAATTGTGATGTGTGTATTTTATATAGTTATAAAATATAGAATATCATATATAATCTACATAAATATATTATAAATATATTGAAATAGAAAGTATATATGTATATATGATTAATATATATTCAAATGCATACATGATGAAATATTTTTCTTAATTATTAGAGTTAATGATAAAATTTTTATTAAGATATTAATCTGTGCTTTTGTATCCCATAATTAGCTTAACAGCTTAATGGAGAATGAAGAGAATACTAGATGGATAAACAAAACTTAAAATATTCTTTAAATTGCACACTTACTATCTTTTGTAATAGGCAAATTACTTTTGAATAAATAAAAGGCATGTCCATAAAACAATTACTATGAAGTTTAGAATAGTTGGAAAATTCCTTAAGACTCCTTTTTTTTTTTTTAATTTGTGCTTTCTTTTGGGTTACTTTATTTATTTATTTATTTGTTTATATTATACTTAAATTCTAGGGTACATGTGCACAATGTGCAGGTTTGCTACATATGTATACATGTACACCCTAAAAGAGAAGTATGTCTGTGCAAAAACTCTGACTTTATTTTGGATGTTTAATAATAAAATACAACTTGTAAAAGACAATTAAGAAACTCAATGAATATTTTGAATTGTGACCTATGTTTGCCCACTGAAATTTAAGTCCTACTATTAAAATCTTTTCTTTTTTCTCTTTTTCGACAGAGACTCACTCTGTCACCAACGCTGGAGAGCACTGGCATGATCTTGGCTCACTATAGCCTCGACCTCCCGGGTTCAAGCCATCCTCCTGTTTCAGTCCCCCAAGTAGCTGGGACTGCATGCACGCATCACCACACCTGCCTAACTTTTTGTATTTTTTGTAGAGATGAGATTTTTTTTGTTTTTTATCTTTTTTGTTTGTTTGTTTGTTTTATTTTATTTTATTTATTTTTTTTTTGAGACGGAGTCTGGCTCTGTTGTCCAAGCTGAAGTGCAGTGACACAATCTTGGCTTATTGCAATCTCTGCCTCCTGGGTCCAAGCAATTCTCCTGCCTCAGCCTCCTGAGTAGCTGGGATTACAGGCGCCCGCCACTATGGTTGGCTAATTTTTGTGTTTTTTGTGGAGACAGAGATTTGCTATGTTGCTCAGGCTGGTCTTGAACTACTGAGCTCAAGTGACCTGCTCGCTTCAGTCTCCCAAAATTCTGGGATTACGTGCGTAAGCCACGGCACCTGGCCCCTACCATTACATTCTTAATAATAATATAAATATTTATTAGTTTTATCACAACCTGAAATTTAAATAAGAGCCATGAAAAGTCTTATAATGCATACACTTTGTACCACTACAGTAGCATGTTATAGAGAAGATACTCAAATATGATTCTTTCTTTTAAAAATTCAGTTAACTGTTTGGTAGGCTAGGAAGACTACCTTTGCTAAAATTATTCTATTTTAGTATAAAACATCTAATAACTTGGACAATTTTAAGAAAATTATCATGGAAAAAGTAACTTCAATGGAGACAAATCTTAATATAGTGTAGATACTTTTAACCTTTGGGAGAAGTTACACCTCTTTGGGAAGCTGAAAAAAAGATTAGAGATCTGAAGTGCTTCTTATAAATATGTATGTTGCCCATACATACAAATATTTACAAACAAGTTTTCGGAGTTTATGAAATATTTGAATCCTATTCCAAGTTTAAAACCTTTGACATACAGAGTAACAAACCCATCACACTCACAAGGGTAATAACTGATCTCCCAGTAGTTAATATGTTATTTCTGGAGTCTTGATTTAATTTTCTGCAGTTTCTATGTTATTTCTGGAGTCTTGACTTAATTTTCTCAAGTCTTCTACTTACCTAAGAAGTGTTTTTATTTTCAAGTACTAGATCGAGTCCTGATTCCTCCAGAAAATCATCTTTGATTATAAGTGTCTTCCAAACTTTAATGGCAATTGTTATCTGTATCATTCATTTATCTTTCAACCTATAAAAATTCTTCTAAGTTTCTGATTTCACAGGCACTAAGTCTCTTGGAGACAAGGTGTGTGTATTACAACAATTTCCATTTCCAGTGCCTAGCATAAAGGAAGGCACATTAATAATGAAAGCTAACACATATTGATTAATATTTAAATCATTTTAATTTTATTACTTTAAAAGGCAACTACATACATTTTTATGCAATCCCAAATATTATGAAGTGATACCATTAAATATTGGTTTCCTGAGGCCCAAGTGTTAATCATTTGGATTCCATTGACTTGTATCAGATCATGTTATTTTATGTTTCCTTATACTCCTTTTGGTTTGTATGCATTTACTTAACCTTCCAGCTACATTGATGAACCCTGAAAGTGAAGAGTACAGATTTCAAAGCCAAAGGATACCAGCTGATGTCACTGAAAAGTATAGTAGACATTCTTCTTTATTATATATCACTTTGCCCCATTCTGTTTTCAAAAAGCTAAATGGAAATGACCTCGTAAGTCAAGCTAAGAGGTACTTAGCTTGATGCTCTGGGTGTATTCCAGAGAAACAAAGGGAAACTAAATATCGAAAGACGCATATTTATACTTTAAGCTATCCTCAATTGGCAGCTATCCCTATGATGATTTTCAAATAGTTAATTATTTACAAGACAAACATTGTTGGAGGAAGGAATTATTTAATGTAATTTTATTTTTATTAAAAATTCTTCAGTAAAATTAGAAAAAACTTGCCATATCAATAGTCATCACCAAATTAGTATGTTTTATACTCTGTGGCAGAAATATTCTCAATTATGATTCAGGGTATAGCAGATAATCTGCAGTCTTATGAGCACTCCAAATTCAAGTGTAGGGAGAAATGGTTACTGCAATAAAATAAGTCCAGTAATCATTTTTTAAACATAGCTATTTAGTCTCAGGTTTATTCTTATTATGTATAGCAGGTCTGGAAAAATGTTGTACCAATGGCTCCCCAGATACTGTTCTTCCTAAGGCAGTTAGTAACAATGGACATCTGTTGTTCATGTGATACTCATCCCTGACAATCAAGAATCCTTTAGTAACCCAAACTGCTATTTTCCAAAAGTTCTCCCTCAATATCTTATCTTGCAGATCTGTAGTTTCATTTCTATCCTGGAAGATGATGAATTCCCCCATTTATTAATTCCTGTTATATATAACTATTTATCCATCTGTCTCCTACTTTCCTAGGAAAACATAAATCCATCATATTAATAAAATCAATGATAAACTTCACTTAAGAAGTAGAAATATGCTTGTAATATCCATGTTCGAATACAAACTAGGGTTCTCTGTATTTTGTAATGCTGGGGACAGGCCATGACATTCATTCACAAAAGCTGCCAAAGGAGACACAAAAAGAAAAGAGAAAACCTGAAATAGATCACTTCTTCACATTGACAATGGTTGTGGTTTAAAGTTACCTCAGGCTTTCTTGCTATTGATGAATCTTTCAAATATATTCATCTCTCAATTATTTAGGGACTGATTATCCCAATTGTGAACTATCCCTGTGGCTTCTCTTGTTTCTCTAATGGTTTCTCCTCTTTGGTTATTTCCTTAAATAGTTTTAATACTAAATTAGCTGCATGAAAACAGAAAAGAAGCCAAAGCAGCAAAATTGGATACATATAAGCAGTACTGCACAATAATTTCATTTGTGTTCATATGTTTTTGAATTTTCAATTTTCTGTTACCCCATTTCCATATTTCACACTCCAGATTATGTCACCCCACCCAACTCCCAATAATCTGAAGTTCAAATTTGGAAATTCATCCATTGGTTCATTTAGTTGGAAACTGCATATTCACAGGTGGAGAGTGGAATATATTTCAAAACCACAGAGGGAAAAAAAAATTAAGTCAACTTTGTTCATTTGCTTTTAATTTTCCAAAGCTGGAAATTGTCTCTATATCTCAATTGATGAGTTTCTGAGCTAAAAAACAAAATAAAACATCATTTCCTGTAACCAGATTTCACTGCTTTCATCCTAAGCATGAGAATATAAATAACAATGAGTAGAAAAGTATTTATTCACATAAAACAATCACATTTACATTAGTTGTTTAACAGAAATCTTTGCGAATTAAGCACTCCAACATTCTCCCTGATAATTCTAGGCATCTCAATATATTGAAATATAATGATCTTTTGGGAATAGGGTGTGAGAGAGAAAGTGACCTCAGAGAAGCAGAGTATAAACATTCATTTTATGCAGATAGCTATATGTTTTGCTCTGGACATTTAATATCTTATTCCAAATATAAACCAAAGGCAGAAACAATACTGGGATATGTTTTATGCCTTAATTGCAGAAAGGCTTATTGAAAACACACTGCAACTTCATAGAGATGCTAGTGTGGGTACAGAATGTAGTGTTTAATTGCAAGACTACAGAATAAAAGGGTTGATTGACAGCATTCTCAGTGGATCATTCCAGCCTCTTCTCACAATTCTCACCTGAAGTCCCTTGATAAAATTTGTTATAAGCTAAAGGAATAAAGCTATATTAATGATTTTTCTGAATATAATCTAATTTAAAAAGTAAAGCTGTTTCTCAAAATCATGAAACTAATTTTACAGCCAAATATAAGCGGTCTGGGGTTAATTACTATTTTCAATTATCTATGTCTTGGCTCTTCTCTGATCAGAAGAAGGATGAAGGAAGAGGATGATGGGCTGATCTCATTTCCCTCCTCAAGAAATTCTGATTACAACTGAATCTTCTATGGTGATGACTTGCAAAATGGCTTGAAATGCAACAGTTATTCAACTCAAAACACCAAAATTGTTTTTCCAAAATGAATTCAGCAAATGATGAACTAAAATAAAAGAACGTCTATAAAGAGATTTTTAAAAGCATTATGCTAAATAATTTTACATACTCAGGAAGTATGCAAATGAAAATGACTAAAAGAGGTATTTGGTATATAACAAGGCTTTTCTTGGAAAAAAAAAAAAAAAAAAAAAGATGGCATTTTTTTTCTCCAAAGGCTTTTATGGCCAAGTATTGGAAGACTGGCAGTTCATACACATTCATTTTACATTTAACAGCAAAGAATAAACTGGGAATCAATGCAATGCCAGTCTATGGGCATAACGTGATAATATATGGAGCACTTATAATCTACGAGATCATGCAACTTTCAGGAAACTAATAAAATGAATAATGGAAAAGTAGAAAAACCTATCAGATGCTCAATTTGGAGTTTGAGAAAAGTTAAGGGTATTTTAAGTGCTGAGAATGCGCCTAAAATAGTAAAAAATTAAAATAACAACAACAATAGTCACAAGGACAATAAACACTAATATCATGTACTGATTTGGCTCCTGTATGTTAAAAACTATAATTAAATAGTTTATTCTATTTAACCTTCTATGAGTAAGATATTATTATTTCTACTTTACAGAAAATAAGATTTTCTCAGTGTTTAACGAACACTTTCAAAGTGTTGGAAGTTGGCCACAAAATTTAAGTCTCTTACATTGATAAAGCCATAATCTTTGTTTTACATTACATTGAAGATCCAAGAAAAGAAGAGAGAGAAAAGTTAATGAAAAAAATATCCTTCCTCTCTTCCATTAAATAAAAAACAAACTTGGTTGATTGAAATATATGTGTGATACATAAAAATCGGAAAGAAATAATAGGAAAATAGGAAAAATAGCTCCATTTTCCTTCGATTTTTTAATCAAAATAAAGTAACCATATTACCATAAGCACACAACCATGATTCCAAACACAATCAAAAACCTAGAAATGTTGCTTACTCTACTTATCCTGCAAATGTGTCCTAAATACCTCAGCATTTATTATAGTCTTAAAGATGCCTGTGACAAAGGCAAGTCTGTGGAAATGTTATCATTTATAATGGCAAACTTTTAGTAGGAGCTACAGGTGGGAGCAGTGATTTGAAAAATACCTGGCAAGCCCTAAATCAAATTTTGAAAAACAGAAAAATAAACATTTATACTAAGGGGTGCCATATAAGTTAAGAGAACACAAGCTATAAAGTCAGACCAAATCAGCTTTGAATTGCTTGCACATGTTTTATAGAAATGTTAGAAATCTGTGACCTTGGGCAAGTTAATAATGTCTGTCAACCTCTTAGTTACGATGATGCTAGGAGATTAACAACTAAATACTAGTATCTCAGGTTTTTAAAAACACAAGTTAATCATGTTCATTTAAAGTCCAACGGATGTACCTCATGGACAACTGTCTCTTCTCCAAGTAGAAATTCCAGGACTCAAGTTCCTTCCATCTGTGGTTCCACCATCTTCCACAAGTGGTGACCATGGGTTAAGTCAGAGAATGGAAAGGAGAATGGAAGAGAAAGTGTGGTGAAGTTTTATGGGCCAAGCATAGAAATAAAGCATGTTATTTCCATTCATAATCCATTGGCATGAACTCGGCCCTGTCACTTCATTTCCCACTTTTCAGGTAGAGTGAACAAAATAGTATGGTGAACTCTAGAGGAACCTCTAACAGTTTCTGCCACAGTCTTAATTTCCTTTTGCAAAAGTGAGAGAAAATCTAATTTGTAGTGTTTTGTGAAGGTTACTTGAGAAAATGCAGATGACAAATTTAGGAGAAATGTTTTCATATTGTAAATATTTACTAAGGAGTAACCATTATTTACTAGTTCTCATCCACATCTTAGCAGCAAGCATTACCAATTTCTAAGAATAATTAATTTTAAAAAAGACATTCCAATGAGACTATAGCTTTTCCCTACCCAACCCAATCTGTTCCAGAGTCTACTCATTCATTTGCTACAAAGTATACTGTAGACTTACTATCTGTCAGAAACTGTTCTCTCTGGTGAAACAACAAAGGTAAGCTCGGATGCATTTTCTCAGGAGCTCAATATACTAGAATAGGCAGTACACAGATGGGAAATTCAGATATAATAGTTTAGGAATGATGAAAAAGATAAAGTAGCTAATGTACTTAGTAGATTTCTTGCCATGTTATAAGCAATCAATAATACTAATAGTGACATAAGTGCAGGAAGCCATTGATGAAACTGCAAATCTACTAAACCAGCTTACTAAATGAAGTCAGGGAAGAGGGAAGGAATCCTGGAAGATAGGTGTGTGTGTTGTGGTGAGGGGTGGGGATGAGTACTAAAGAAAGAGACAGGGAGGTATTGCTCCTGCTAAGAAGATGTGATAAGCAGAAGCACAGAGGCATTACAAAACGGAAATAGCTTATAACTGAACCAGAAGCCGATAGTGATTGTGGGAAGATAGAGGTTTAGAATGCTTTGTATGATATTTTAAGGAGCTGGATTGATTTCTGTAAACAATGGGAAGTCATTTGAGAGGCTTTAAACAATGAAGTAGCATAGCAAGATATTTGCTAGAGCAGTGAGAATAACAGATTTGAAGTATATAAGGCTAATAAAGAGCAGTTAGAGAACAGGTGCAATTCTCCTAGTGTAAGGAAGGCAATGAAGTTATGAACTAGAGCAAGATGGTCAGTGGTATTCTTTCTAAAACATTAATGACTCAAGTCTAATCACGAGCAAACATTCTGAAAGAACAAATTCCATATTATATTTAGGAAGTAAAATAATCAGGACTTGATTGTATAGGTGAGCTGATGGAGAGTCTAATTTAAATGGCTGGATGAATGGTGTTGCAGTTGAGACCGATCAAAAAAAAAGAGAGAGAGAGAGAGCAATCTAGAGGGGATGTGAAGAGTTCACCCTTTAACATATTGGGTTTGAAGCACCATGCAGACTTTCAGGTAGGAGCATTTGGTGGGGAGATAAACATGAAAGTCTGAAACAGCAATCTAGGGTGAAATTATCATTTTGAGAGTAATTACTATTTTAGTGGTAATGAAATCTTATTCCTTCCTGGTATTTGCTTTTAAAATGGTTTTAGCACCTAACTGGTAGAAAAATTGATTTTTTTAAAGTGAGGAATCTATAATCAGTCACATCAAACTCCTATAGTAGTAGAAGTAATGAGAAGAAGTGGAAACCAAGCCTCCTAATAAATATTTTCATACGCAGGCACTAACCTAGTTCAAAATTGCTTCTGTTGTCTTGGGAGAGCCTAGAAGTAGTGACACTTCTATACCCTGGTAGCAATGAGCATATCTGGTGCCCACATCACAATTCTAAACACTGTTCTTCAACAAAAATAACTAAAGATCCCTAGAAAAACTGCAGATTCAAACTGGGGAAGAGAGAATACACGATGAATCTGAACATTGTGTACTGCGAGAAAATTAGGAAGTGCTAAAAAATATACAGTATCCAACCAAAAGAATTAGCTAAAGCTGGACCAATTTGAGAAACAATATAAATGACAATAGTACTGAATTGGAACCCCAATAAATGTTTATGAGTCTATGCTGATGTAAACAAATGAATTAACGAATGAATGAATAATGAATGGGTTGGGGGAAGATTTTATTTATAGAAGAATTTCAAATAATAAATGCAGAAGAAATGAGAGAGAGAGAAAAATCACCACTAGAATACCCCAGTAATATTTGCTACAGCCAAGCTCCATTGAAGAATGTTAAAATTAGTGGACTAAACTTTAAGGACAAAAAGGATATTTGCATAGCCTAAATATAACTTCCCCAAAATACTTATTAATTAATGTGGTGATTTGAACTCAGGCCCACAAATTCTTTGATATTCCTCTCTCAGGTGGTAGAGACTAATTTCTCTCCCCTTGAGTATAAACTGTACTTAGTGACTTTCTTCTAACAAACAAGAGTATGGAAAAGGAAAAACAGTATCTTTACAGTGTAGAAATCTGGTAAACATCACCTTAATCAAGTGATGAAGGTTAATATCACCAGTGATAAGTTATGTTGATGTTATGTATCCCTAGTTAGATACAATGAGAAAAACACTTCATCTAAGTGGCATTTTTCCTAAAAAGTTAATAATGCATGTCTAGCCATGAGAAAATATTGTAAAAGAACAAATTCTACAAAATACTTGCCCAGTACTCTTCAAGGTGTCAAGGTGCCAAAAAACAAGGAAAGACTAAGAAACATCATATATTCCTAACGAGGCGTGATAACTGAGAGTGATGTGGTATGTATATTTAATCTTACAATAGGAAAAGGATATGAGTGGAAAAACTGGTGAAATCTAAACTCTGTAGTGTAGCTAGTGTTGTACTAACGTACAATGTACCAAATTTAATTTTTTAGATTTGATAAATATATCATATTTATATAAGATGTTTGTTAACATTTTCAGAAGCTGAGTGAAAGTTATATATAAGTACCCTATATACTATTTTACAATTCTATAAATCTAAAATTATTTTCAAATTAATATTTTTTAATTTTCTGACTAGTATCAGAAGACAAATATGGAGAGCATTACGGAACTAAACTATGTGAGGAAATTTTAAAATATATATATATATATGATTATTATTATCAAAGCCAGTTGTTATGTAAATTCATTTACAGACAAGGGGGAGGATAGGAACATAAATACAAAAAATGACCAAGCTAATCTCAGCAAAATTCCAATAGCCTCCCCCTCCACTTCATGTTTAAGCAAGTGAGAATAAATCATTAGTTCATTCAAACTTCATCCCCATAATATTTCTCCTTTACAAGTATCCTTGCAGTCTCTGTATCTGACAAGTCTACAGTACCCTATCTAACAAATTAAATGAAGGTACTTTAATGATCTATTCATTCATTCTATATATTATTTATTGAGCATCTATTATGTGCCAGGCACCCTTCCAGATGGTTAGGATACATCAATCCTAGTTAAAACTGCATTAGACAATGCATAGTACATAATCCAATCCTCTGATTATTCAGATAAGGAAACTGAGATCTCAGATTTAAATCAAAGTCACAGAGAAACTTAATGTCACAACCAGATTAGAAACCAGTCTCTTTTTCACCAGCCCTCTCAACTCAATGATTCTGGGTCGAGGACAGACATTGAGAGAGGTGTAAATGTGTTTATTTTCTCTATAACTATGAAATACTTCTTCAATCTCAAAGGGTGATTTCAGCTCAAGATAATGATGTATTTAAAGTGTTCTTGCTTCTAGCAATCTTTACGCCAGAAACTGGAAACTCACACTTTCAATTTCTGAAAATTATTGTTAGGTAATTATCATAATTGTTACACTTTTTTTTTTCCTCCAGAAGTGAAAAGTCAGGCTTGGAAGCATTTAGCTTTTTTGAGCTCATTTAATGAGATAGTGACAAAGCTGAAAATAGAAGTCTCCTGATTTCTCATGTTTGCCTTATTTCACCTCATTTTATCACACTGAATTAAATTCCATTTTTCTGTAGTACTCTACGAGGAAAAGGTATCCTGAATAATTGTAAAGCATGGGGGATAAAAAACTCTAATGGAACTTTATTATTTATTTATGAACCCAAAAACATGAGGATATTCAGTTCATGTTCAGAGGATAATTAATTAAAAGTAATTTGTAGAACTAGGTCTATATGACTATAGTAGGTGGGACTTAAATATTGGAAAAATAAAGCATTCTGGAAACATTTTGAATACCACATAAATACAAACCTTTCACCCACAAAACATAATTAATCTAGTAGTTTGAATCTTTGATTTTGTCAACAAGAATCAAAATATATTATTTGGCAATATAAGTGGATTTTTAAATAAATAGTTTAACCTAATATAAGCATTTGAGTATTAACATTTGAATAACATAAGCAGAAAAAATATTGTTTTACTTATCATTTAGTGAAATCCACTAATTAGGAGCAACTGTAGAAGACCAATAGTGTATCTTTAGGTTAATTCTTTTTCTTGGGAGGCTGAGGAGGATGGATCACGAGGTCAGGTGATCAAGACCATCCTTGCTAACACGGTGAAATCCCATCTCCACTAAAAATACATTAAAAATTAGCGGGCATGGTGGCAGGAGCCTATAGTACCAGCTACTTGGGAAGCTGAGGCAGGAGAATAGTATGAACCTAGGAGGCGGAGCTTGTCATGAGCCAAGATCGAGCCACTGAACTCCAGCCTGGGCGACAGAGCAAGACTCCGTCTCAAAAAGAAAAATTTAAAAAAAAACAAAAAGAAAAGAAAAAAAAAGATTAATTATTTTCTTCAAGAATATTTAACAAAATATTGTAGAATCTTTACATATATGTTAACTTCATATTTTTCTTAACATTCATATTTTGTAACACTTGTTAGCTTTGTTGGGTATATTAAATATTTCCTTTCAACTCTTAAACCATTAATTTGCTTGAAATAGAGTTTTTCATAGATAATTAAGGGGGAATCAAAATTATTTCAAAACTTTCCAATCTTGTGATTTGTATTTTTATTTCAGACTACATTAAAAAAATGTGGGACCCAATTTTAAAGGAACTTAAACTTTCTAAAGAGAAAAGAAAGGAAATAATTAAGCAACAAATAAAAGCCATGTGAAAGGAAATTTTTTTCCAAGATTTTTCTGAGTGCTATGGGTCAGTTTGTGGATGGGATGAATGCTTTAAAAACTGTTGATCACCATAATGAAAGATAAAAGGTACTAATCATCTTTTATAATTTCAGAATTCACCATTAAAGTCTAGCTGCACCCATATTTAGACACTCACATCTTCCTAATTTTAAAAAATGCACCTGTAGCAGAATTTTTTCTCCAAAAAGACAGAGCCAGCTGGAGAGAGAGACAATTAAAGCTGATTGGATGACTCAGCAATAAAAATAGGAAGCTAGCTGGATGAGAAAGGATGAGCTGCAAGAAAACATTGCCAGGGAGGGGTTTCTTTGAAAGAAAGAAAAAGAGATAAAAAGGAGCCCATCCACATGAACACCGGGACAGAAGTTAAACTTTTCAGCTAATGGAGAACCCATTTCTGAAATTAAAAGAGTAAATGTTTTATTCATGGTCAAATTGTATATAAGGTTATGCAATTAATACCTATTATGCTTCCGTAAGTAATCAATAGAACAATAATGATACCGAAGCAGGAGTCTGGTATTTATCAAAGGACAACTAGGCCTTTCTTCCATTAAATGATGGCACTCCACTCCTTCCTGCAGTAGGAACCAGTGTCTTGTCCTTTTGCCAGGTACATATCGCCTTCCTCTTTCTCTTCTTTACTCCCCACTCATCACTCAAAACTCCACCAGCTTCATGATTACACCTAGCCAAAGATTTACTTTATTCCTCAGACTGTGTCAGTCTCCTTTCATAATACACCACTTTTCAAATACTGTGTCCTCCTTCATAGCCCAAGAATATATGTTTTCATTTTAATGTTTTTAATATTCATGTCCTATGCTAAACTGTAGCATCCATAAAAGGAGAACTGTGTCTGTCTCCTTGACACTAAACAAGCAGGCACTCAGTAAATATTCATTGCTGAATGAATGATTCCTGGAGAGAGACTAACG
The DNA here is from genome assembly GCF_049350105.2 of Macaca mulatta. NCBI lineage: Eukaryota > Metazoa > Chordata > Mammalia > Primates > Cercopithecidae > Macaca > Macaca mulatta. Next base: position 46,975,687 of record NC_133411.1, read on the forward strand.
AGTCAGAGATGAAACTCTGCCTGCCACTAATCAGTTGTATTATTTTTAGACAACTTCACTTTGTCTCTTCATGTCTTAGCTTCCCCTCACATCACTTTCATCTCTGAGACTTTAATAAATAGGTTATCTAATACCCATTGTTTGACTTAGACATGAGATTCTCAAGAAACTTTAATTTCAAGTACTACGATAATAGTATCCTCAATTCTTTTCCCATCTTCTATTATTTCTGCAGCTGGGTAAAAAGGCAGTTTCAGGTAGAGAAGCATCTCCTTGTGTTTGAAGTATTCTATTATAATTGAAAAGTGTGATGAGATCATTTAACTAGTCATTCAACAAATAATGATTATAAATTTACTAACTCCTTTAAATTGTTTTAGGTAAAGAGGATAACACAATAATGAAAAAAAAAAATCTCATGTTCCTAGAGCTCTCATTCTGGGAGAGAGAGAAGCAAATGTATACTACATGAAGTGGTAAGTGCTATGAATAAAAAATAAAACACAGCAGGATGGATGAGTAATCATGAAGAAAGGATTATTTATATAAAGTAGTCAAGGAAGATCTCAATGATAATTTGACATTTGATAGAGATTTGAAATAAGTGAAAGATGAGAAGATATCTGGTCAAAGCATATTCCTGGTAGAGGAAATAACTCATATAAAAACTATGAGTCAAGGGCACTCTTGGCAAGTTCCAGGTAGTGCAGGGAGATAGTGTAGCTAGAGGAAATAAACAAGGACTGTGTAATACAAAGTGAAGTCATACAGGTAGTCGAGTCAGATAATGTAGGACCTTATGGGCCTCTTGATTAGATCAGAGGCCACTGGAACATTTGAAACTGAAATGCTATGATTTGGCTTAGGCTCTCAAAGAAATGTTCTGGCTGCTGTATGAAACATAAGCCCAAGTATGGCAAGTGTAGAAGTAATAAAATACTTAGGAGGGTTACAATAACCCACGCAAGAGACGATGGTGGTTCCATACAATGGTAAGGGTATATAGCTGGTTAGAAGTGGTCACTCTCCAGATTTAATTTGAAAATAGAGCCAGTGCATTAGAGATGGAATCAGTGAGAAAGAGTAGTTAAGTAATCAGTGGAATGCACTACGATTGACAGTGAGGATCTAGAAATGCACCTATTTCACTTGCATGCCCTGCGAATGAACAGAGGAAAAGAGAGTCACCACTTGCAAGGGCTACAGGTGAAGCATTTTCCCTCAAGTGTCACTGGGTTTTGGTTTAACAGAGAAAAAAAAGTGATTGGGATATTTAAAGAAGAATTGGAAGACAGAGGGATTCTATTGATAGAGACCTCAAACCCCACAGGATCTACTGGAAAGTGTGAGGGATGGGGCTGGAGAGGGGCATTAGATGGGGTCTAGAATCATGCATGTATGGAGCCATTTGAGAATGAGAAACACATAGTAGCCTGGACCCTCTTATGTTTACGGAGGCAAGCAGGGATGTAGGGCACATTGGAATAAGTATAGATGGTACCTTAGGTCAACTCTGGTAAGTAATGAGGCTGTGAACAACTCTAGGGGAAGGCAAGGCCTCTTCTTGACATGAATCTGTGGCTCTCTGAGATAATGAGAAGGCATATGCACTCTCTTCTGTCCTTAGGCTCCTGCTCAAAATCTTTTTCTTAGTTTTCCTCATATAATTGTTTGATCTAATAGTGTGTAGCTGTTAAAGCAAAGCTACATGTTGGTATTAAAAAACATTCATCTGGCTGGGTGTAGCGGCTCATGCCTTTAATCCCAGCTCTTTGGGAGCCAACATAGTGATACCCCATCCCTACTGAAAATACAAAAATTAGTCGGGTGTGGTGGCACGCACCTGTAGTCTCAGCTACTCAGGAGACTGAGGTGGGACCTCGGAGGCAGAGGTTGCAATGAGCTGAGACCATGCCATTGCACTCCAGCCTGGGTGACAGAGCATGACTCCGACTCGGAAAAAAAACAAACAAACAAACAAACAAAAAAAACCACTATTCATCTGCATGTACATTTAGTGGCAGTTTACCATTTCCTAGAGTATCTGCAAAGATAAGGTAGGGCACCCCAGTCCCCGGCCTGCTTTATTGCCCATATCTTCCTGATACCTCATACCACTACCAACTGCACTTAGTACCTTCACATATTATAGATGCTATTGTTCTTGATTAGATAATAATAATAAATAAATTTTAAAAAAAAGAGAAAAGATAAAAAAAAAAGAAAAGAAATGGGAAAAAAAACATGAATAGCTCTAATTTATATTTTAACCTATAAAATTAAAGAATAAAAAGCACTCTCACCTGGGAAGGAGAAAACTTTAAAAAAAGAAAGAAGAAAACCCTATGGTTTTTTCAAAGTCTAAAAGGGGTATGAAAAACACAGAACAGTAATATATTAATAAAATAGATCAACACAATGCAAATAAAATAAAATTTCACCAGGCGCGGTCGCTCGCGCCTGTAATCCCAGCACTGTGGGAGGCCGAGGCGGGCAGATCAGAGGTCAGGAGATCGAGACCATCCTAGCTAACACGGTGAAACCCCGTCTCTACTAAAAAATACAAAAAACTAGCCGGGCGTGGTAGCGGGCGCCTGTAGTCCCAGCTGCTTGGGAGGCTGAAGCAGGAGAATGGTGTGAACCCGGGAGGCGGAGCTTGCAGTGAGCCGAGATGACAAGCCACTGCACTCCAGCCTGGGCGACAGAGCAAGACTGCGTCTCAAAATAAATAAATAAATAAATAAATAAATAAATAAATAAATAAAATAAAATAAAATTTCAAAATTATAATGAGCTAAGCTTTGGCATAGGGTACTTAGTTAAATGTATTATTTTATTGCAAACACCAAAACCAAAAAAATATTTCATTGTCTCACTAGGTCACTATTTTGATCATTCTCTAATATTAAATCTCTGACCTTGATTACATAGAAGGCACATTTACAACAAAAGGAAGAAAATTGGGATGACACAGGCAAAATGTTTGTGCTCACAATTCATAACAATTCTTTTATGTGCTAGGCATTGTGTTCAGGTCTTGACTTGGACTCTTTACAGAGACACTAGCTCATTCAGTCTATACAACATTCCTGTGAGTTACCTATTCTTAACCCTACTGTATAGATAGGAAAATATAGGTTTCACATGATGACAAAGCTCATTAGAAGCAGAAACAAAATTTCAACCCGAATCATGTATATGTCAGTCACACCACTTTGCCGTCACTTATCAATTTTGTAATTGTGAAAGACTATTAATTTCAATTACAAATAAACATCTAATAATGCCTCTTTGTTGAAAATAATTATATGACTCTTCTGAATATTGATGTGGAAATCACTGAAATACCACAATCAGCAATATGCTGCTCTTGGGAGCCATCCTTCAACAATCACTCCTGAGTGCTCACCATGTGGCAGGCAGGTAATATCTAAGCACTGAGAATTGTGTACTAATCAATTATGAACCAGCCAGCATCCTAGTGGAGACAGAGTAGAAAAGCAGTAAACACATAAACAAAACCATTCTAAATGCCAAGAAACAAAGACTCATGATTTGAAGGTAAATGTACAGTAGTAGCAACTTTAGCTACAGGTGTTCAGGAAATACCTATTTGTGAAGGTTAAGATCTGAGCTAAGATTGGGGAGGCAGAGAAAACAACCAATGCAAAAATTCCTAAGGAAGGACCAAGAGTCAAAAAACAGAAATAAGTCTAATAAAGCTAGTGAATAGTCTGCAAAAGGGGAAAACGATACGAGCTGAGTTTGAAAGGGTCAGCAGGGCATCATTCAGGGCCCTGGTCAAATAATTCTAAGTTATTGGAAGGTTTTCTTCAGAGAATGCAGAGAGTTATAAGATCCAATTAAAAATAAAAATAAAAAAACCTCACAGAGAAGGTAATAGTATTTTATATACATTTATATGTGGCATACATATGAATATGATTACCATATATACACATGCCATATATACACATATATACACACATGTCATATATATGTGTATATATATACACACATATATGTATATATATGATGTGTGTGTGTGTGTGTGTGTATATATATATAAAAAAACTGGGTCCATTCATTTTCCTGCACTTCTATTCCAAATATATTTCTCAAAGTCAAACTTTTAAGGGCTGATGCCAAATAAGATGACTATGCTTTCAGGCAGGAAGAAATACAATTTTGTAATTCTGGTAATTCTGATTTCATCTTGTTCTTTCTGTCTAGATGACAGTTTTCTTTTTGGTAACTGACATTGAAATGTAGAACCTGCAAAATCAGCCATTTATCACACCAAGTCACTAGAAGGCTTCATATCTGAACAGCAGGAATGTTGCCTCTTACTAAGTCACACATGTCATTTCTTCTCCAAAATAATCCAGATATAATTATATATGATCAGTTTGCATCATGCAAGAAAGATGTATAGTGTTCTCCCTCATCTCACTATGGTTTGCATTATACTGAGCCATCACTCCGAATGCTCCATTATGGACCAGGTGCAACCATGGTGATTTTATTTTTCACTGATCTGGGGAAGTAAAAGAGACTGTCATCAACAGTTGATTATGGCATCCTACATTTCTACTGTAACACAACACTGAAATAACAGTCGACGACAAATTTTTAAGTCACTTTTTGTCAAAATAAAATCTAACATGTCTACTTTGCACCACATATATATGCTGTGAGAAGAAAATAATTTCCTTGTTTATAAAATAAAATCTAAGAACCCCCATTTCAGGCTAGAGTCAAGATAGAGTCTATCATATATAGTTTTATCTGTGAATACCATGTTTAACTTTAAGGAAAATAGACATGAATGGAAATAAACATATTTACTCTACTTGAGTGGCAGGGCATTATCCATGAGCTTGTGTACAAGAAAAATGTTATAACATAATCCTAAATGTGGCATTTATTGGAAGAATAATCACCCCCATAAACCATTTACAATGAAAGTGTCAACAGTACTCTCAGTTTCTCTGTGAAATTTTAGATACCTTTATTTAAACATATCAAATTTTATTCATGAATTATATAAAAGCATAGAGGCAAATAAATAATAATGGATTTCCACACCAGAGTAGATAACTCAAAAACTAGCAGCTTTTTGAACACTTCTGTCTACAGAAAGCAATGGAACATTGGTGGTATAAATAAACAATAAACTGCCAAGCAAGTTGTATTTTCATACATTGTTCTTTACTTCTCTTGGTGTGATAAAATTGGTCCTCTCAAAATAGAGAGTGACTGGAGTAAAATAGTGAACATATTAGTGTCTCCCTAACATCACTACTTCACATGGTTCACATGTTCCCACACCATCAAAAGCCTAAACCTGAATAATGCAGGCCCTGGTCCTACTTACTGAGAATTCTGATTACTATTATTGTTTTATTATCTAGGTTGTAAACTCTTACATAAAGCTCTCAAAAAAAATCACTCACTTAAAAAAATCACAAAGGAAAAGATAGAACAAAAGCTGCTAAAAAGTGGGAAAAACTTTTCTAAATCTTTGTAAAAATTTTGGTGAAGAGAAGCATATTAATAAGTATACAATTCTGGATGAAATGCTTATTAGTAGAGAACAAAAACATTAAAATATAAATGATTTTAGTATTCCAATGAAAAGGAATAGATTTTCAGGTTTGATAAATAAAAGCAAGACTCAACTATATATTATCTACAAAAAGCTCACTTTAAACACACACATTGAAAATAAAATATGAGGCTGGGTACAGTGGCTCACGCCTATAATTCTAGCACCTTGGGAAGCCAAGGCAGTGGATCACCTGTCAGGATATCGAGACCAGCCTGGCCAACATGGTGAAACCCTATCTCTTCTAAAACTACAAAAAATTAGCCGGGCATGCTGGCAGGTGCCTGTAATCCCAGCTATGAGGCTGAGTCAGAAGAATCACTTGAACCCAGCAGGCAGAGGTCTCAGTGAGCTAGCTGAGATCATGCCATTGTACTCCAGCCTGGGCAGCAAGAGTGAAACTTCATCTCAAAAAAAATAAAAATAAAAATAAGAAAGAAAGATAAAGAAAAAGAAAAGAAAATATTTTTTAAAAATATACTATACAATTATTAAAGTACAGTGCCAATACAGTCAACAAAGTAGACACCAGACGTAAAGAGGGTCATTTTATAGTGATAAAGGAAGCAATTCACCAAAAGGACATAACAATCCTAACTATGTATGAAATTAACAGCATAGCTTCAAAGTATCTACAATAAAAATTGATAGAACTGAAAGGGGAAATGGAGAAAGGCAAAATCATTGTTTAGTATGTTAATATCATTTTCTCAAGAACTGTGAGACGAACCACTCATAAAATCAGTAAGGATATGGAAGATTTGAACAACATTGTTAATTGAGTAAATTTGACCAAATTGACTACTATAGAACATTCTAATAAATAATAGTAGAAAAACACATTTTCTTGAGTGAATATAGAACATTCACTGAGATAGACCATATTCTTGGCAATGAAGTGATTCTCCATAAATTAGAGTAAGATGTAAAACTCAAAGATAATCAAATATATGATAGTAATATAATTGATTGGTAGCCAAATAATCCTAAAGTAGTTAATTTGTAAGTACTTTCTAAGTCTGAATTGTTTAAAAAACAAAGTCCAAACAAAAGTAACACATTATAAGTAAAATGTACATATTGTAAGTAACACTTAAGATCTGGGTTTTATTGCTTGTATTTCAAGTGTTCTCAAAATTTCAAGTCAATAAGTTTTCGTTATAAAAGAATTACTCTGATTATGTCATACATTTATAAGACATACTCCCTATTTGATTAGACAAAAATCTAAATCTTAAGAATTGTAATTCTCTTCAGTGTGAAAGTTAGGAAATTAAATTATGCTAATATTCATCCACAATTAATAAATTATTAAACTCACACTAAATCTAATGTTTTGAAGCCTAGAAATTGGTACCTCCATTAATGGAGTAATTTAAATTCCTATTAAGGTTGAGTTCACTTACAAAAACTAAGTAAAATAAAGATTACTTTATAATTGATATACCCAGGAGGCTGTTCTGAGAGAGTCACCCAGGGTAAGTGCCAGTTCCTGTTAATACCTAAAAGAGTGTCTATCAGCTCTCCAAGCACCTTGTGAGCTTGGGAGGGAGAGTATATGGTAGCACCATCATTGGCCCCCTAATGCTTCCACTCTTGTCCGAATTATAGCACATGCCACTGAATAGGGACCCTGCCTCAAATCTTACCTGCCTCTTTTCCAAACTGTGTGTATACTAGTTTCAGTCATATTTAAGCAGAGAGGGAGCAAGGTCTATTTAAGATTTTGAACCACAGATTATAGATTTATATCCTGGCACTATCATTACTAGCTGTGCAATATGGAGAAGTTGTTAATCTCTCTGTGCATCAGCTTCTTCACCTTTTTATGTTGACAATGATACTACCTAATTCATAGAGTCACTGTGAGGTTTAATTAATATTTTTAAGAGCTTAGAATAGCTTGTGGCTCCACAGTAAACAGTGTGTTTGCTAAAAATATCATGGTGTTGCCTAAGACCTTTCAAAGTTTTCTTATTGTCCTAAGGGAGAAAGTCTATACTCTTGAATTTGACTTTCAAAATACCAACTTATCTTTCAAACCTCATCTCTGTATACCTAAGCTATTAGGACTTAAGTTTCTTGAAAACTCCCTTACATGTCTTTTTACTTAAGGAATTTACCTTGGCTAGAATGTATTTCTTTGGCTTTCTTCATAAGTCCTAGTCTTCTTATAAGTCTTAGTTCAGTTACCACTTCCTTCCTGGAGCCTTCCCTAGCCTCTAAAGCTGTAATACATCCTCAAAGAGACCGTTTTTGTTTGTTTGTTTGTTTGTTTGTTTGTTTGTTTTACTCATATGACTAGACTTTAGGCTATTTAAGAAATTATTTTTTGTGTATTGTTGTAATCTATATGCATAGCATATGAGTTCAATATGTATTTATTCAAAAAAAAAGAAAAAATGAATAATCAATTAATGGGTCATACAGCAGCTGTATTATAAAAACAGAGATCACATTTCCTCCACTGTGACCTCATTAGCTAGCTAGATGGTTGTCTGGGACCAAAAATATCCATGAGAGAAAAAGTTACAAAGGTAATATAAGTTAGCCACAGGCCAACTTGGTGATCCGTTCAAGACATTCCCTGTCTCCATCTCTCAGCTAGTCGTAATGCTGTTGAGCAAATTGTTTCAGTTCTCTGACTCCCAGTTACTCGGTAGGATTGTTCTTCTTGACTTTCTCGCAGCTGGTTGAGGTCATGTGACATTTTGGCCAAAAAGTTGTAAGAAGTGAAATATATCACTTCTGAGTATGATTGTTTAAAACCCTACAGAGCTATCTATTTCCCTGTCAAAATGACTGGCAGTGGTCATGATGGAAGCTGCTTAGTCAGTCTACATCCAAGTATGAGATGACAAGAAGCAGGACCACTACCCACCTATGATGGTTATGTAGTGGGAGTGATATATTAACATTTGCTGTGAGAAGTTACTAAGATATTTTACCCTGCATGATAACATTCCCAATACTGAAAAAAAAATTGTCTTCAGGAAACTATTAACAACTCACAGACTACATACTGGAGCATGTTGATCAACATTTCTAAAAACTCTGGGAAAACACTCAAAGGAAACTCCCAAATTCTATGAAATCTTTAATTATTTTGGAGGCTCAAGTCTGTAACAATAACATTCTTTGCATGACTGAGCTATGAGGAAACTATTTTGATTGTTTCTTTGGAAAATATGAACTTTTAAAAATCATATAATTTAGGAGAATATGTTTCTAGAATAACTATTGTAAAATTATAACAAATTTAAGTTGTAGTTCTTAAGCTGAAGCATTTGCTTTTCATGTCAAATAATAACTGAACAAAATAAATTATCATCCAGAGATTTATACTGGGTAGAAAGGAAAATAATTAATCTGATATGTTTGGTCTTGCAAGTTGAGTAAGATACATTGCCAGTTTGGAAAAGTTCTATCTTGAATTTAGTCATCTCCTTAATTGCTTTTATTTTTTATACAAATGTTTTGGTTTTTTTTTCAGTTTTGAAAGGCAGAAAATAAATGATATAGGAATTAATAAAAAGATGAAATTAATAGTTCTCCAACTAAGGGGTCGAACATAATGGTTTCCTCAACCTCAATACAACATTCTTCAGTTCAAGGGACAATGGAATTTATAGCAGCCCAAGTCTCTGAAAAGGGTACTTCCTTGATCCTATGCTAAGGTTCCATTATGTGTGAGTGTGTGTGTGTGTGTGTGTCTGTGTGTGCGTCTGTGTGTGTGTGTCTGTCTGTCTGTCTGGTGATAAGGAACTTATATTTGTTTTCTCTCAGTTATTAAAAAAAAAATGACTAACATATTTTGCTGACACTCTGTTAGCAGATCTTCTGGTGGGAAATGTGACAAAAGAGGAGGATGAGGAAAAAATTCTGCTTCCATAAAGGTAAAAGTGATTTTAAAAATTCATAGTATTAGCAAGAATTGGTTTTCTTGGAACACAAAGGAATTGATTTCCTAATAGTATGAATTACAGCTGGGATCCTTTGACCTCTCACTTCTTAGAAAATAGGTATTATTACCTAACCCGAAATTCTGGTTAATTTCACTGCCTGCTTTTTCTCCCCAAAACAAGAGTAACAACAGCAGTGACAATAAAAACACCATCAATAAACAGTTCTACTATTGAAGAGATATTTTACAACAGCTTTTGGTGGAAAGAATGCATTGGTTTTGCAAACAGAATCTATCAATACATGGATTCTCTGACAATAGCCACAACAGACACAGGCGTTGGAAGTGACTCCATGCTGAAATAGAGGCTGGGGGGTACAAGTAAATGAATAATATACTCAGGGAAAATGTGAAGACAAGTGAAGCATTTTGAGTAAATGTTTTCAGAACTACAGGATAACTGATTTGCTGTTGGTCACGCAACTGCCTGAATGCAGCAGTTTCTTGATAATCTGTTAGATATTTCTAACCGTTGATTTAGCAATTGTGATACATTTTCTGGTTAAGAGTCTCCTACAAGGGCATCCATATCACAAGAAAAAGAAAGAGAGAGGAACTAGGTCCACTTTTGGTTAAGTTCTCTGACTAAATACAGAGTTTATAAGACTGCCTATAAAATTAAAATACATTGTTCTTTCTTCCTAAAAACGAACAAAAAAACCCCATTTGGGGATCTTTCAAAAGTGTGTATGATTTGAATGCAAATGAATGTCTCATATTATATTCTAGCATAAGGAAGTTATTTTACAATCTCAAAAGAGTATTAATATTATTTTAATGTTTTTTTTTATTTTTAAAACTCAAGAAATCTCACATTTTCATAAAGCATGGTTTGTAACAGCCCTTTTTTTAATTCAATTGACTAATCAAAGGATTGTAATCATCTGGCCAAAACATCACTATTCCCTACTCCAGCTCTCTTAGAAGTCTTTCTAAATAGATTGTAGAGGTCTTTCCAGTGGAGCCAAAATGTATCTTTAGAGCCATTCTTGAAATATTATATTCAATAATTCACAATAGATGGAAATTCACACACAGTTGTTATGATTATTTATTTCCGTTTCTAATTCCTCCACAAAAATACAAATTCTCTTTTAGCAGTAGTTATTATTCATCTTTATATCAGATAGCACAGCTCAGCATATGGTATGCATATGGCCAATTAATATATTATTAAATTCCATATTTGATATTATAAAGATATGAAATTTTCACATGAGGATATCTCGTTTTTATTTTGTATAGCTAGTATACAATTACATATGCAATGTTTAACTGGTTGTATAAAATCATACGTCTAAGACATGTAGTACTAAACAGAGTTCTTCAAAAATTTCAGCATGTTACCATGACATGTGCTCACTAAAAGTTTTTTTCACATGAAGTCATAGGTTTATCTAATTTCAAGGCATTGAAAATTTCTGAAATATATGAAATAATAATTCAACTAAATGAGAAGAAGGGTGAAGGATTTAGTTGGTTAAGTTCCCAATAACACTTAGAAACAATAAAACAATAATCTTTGACATTAGGCAAATCCGGATAATGCGGCAGCAGGAAGACTTCAGCAAAATCGTTAATTTTTAAAAATTTTTATTGCTTACTGGTGCCTCCTTTCTCCTCTGCCAGTCATTCCAAACTCATCACATTCTGGTTGAACCTTCTGCTCATATAAATGCACATTCTCTCCCTCAGGCTGTGACGCTCATATTCATGTACCTATCCTTTCTGTATAAAGAATTACTTTCAGCTACCTGTCAACCAACAGCCTGCTAACATGTTATCTAGTAATAGCTTGAAGTATATTTGACATTTTCTAGGATACTCTTGAAGATGATAAAGATCTTGAAACATAAATTAATCATTTCCAATAGTGAAATTGTAGTTATTAATATCACAATTCCCAAGAAATGTCTGAGAGCAGAAAACTGGTCACTTAGAACTTCCAGAATTCATTACTCATAACCTAGCAGTCAATCTATACATCATCTAATATTATTCTAAAGTCAGTGTTTATGTGAGCCTAAAATATTACAAATCTAAAAGTTCTTCAACAACTCTTTCCCAACACATTGGAAATTACTGGCACTCCCTGGTAATTACTGTTATTACAAAGTTGTCTTGCTTCTACAACAAATATGTGTCAGGAGAAGAAAAAGAAGTGACCTTTACTAGATTAAAGATTATCTACAGCTACATTTCTCTAAATTTCGGTCTAGATAAAAATGAGAAAATATGTTTTAATTGTACAGTATTGTTAAAACCCATGAATTTGAATGTTTGTGATTCATTGCCAGTTAACTGAAAGGAGTTGTTCTGGACATTTATCCTTCTCCTTAGCATCATCCAAAATGAATATTTTCACACAATGGAGAACCACTTCCCACACTAAGAAACTGTCACACTCACAAAGCTAGTTGATCTCCCAAGCATTACTGCTAGGTACTGTTAGGTAGTTACAGTTCCTGGATTCTAAATTTAAAAGCACATTTTACCACAATCCAGATTCTACTGTTTTAATCTCAGCTATGATCCAGAATATTGAGGAAGGAAAAAATTTCATTATTTCATAGATTCTGGGAAAGAATCAGTGAATTAACTTGACAAGCTAATTCTATCTTATATAAATATGCTCTTTAAACTTTCAATTTTAGAGTTCACAAAGCACTTTCATATGAATTTTCCATTTGATTATCATTCACATTTTTTAAATATGAGAAAAATGTCTGAAAATAACTTGCACAAGATACTCCTGACTCTCATTTCAGAATTCTGAATTCCCCCTGTTCTCAACTCACATCTCCACACACACACACAAAAAAAAAAACAAAAAGAACAAATTGAAATAATAGATTATTGTAAATATTCCCACCTATAAACAATCTCAATGGGAAACCCTTTCTGATCCCACTACTCCTGACTTAGATAGGAGTGTATCAAAATAGCTACCATTATCTGCAGCCCTGAGAACAGTCTCCAGAATCCTTACTCAATATCTACTTTCACTTTAAAATGTAATAAGAAAAAGAATTTAGCTGTCTTAAAAAAAATGGTCTAAATGGCAGACTTAACTCAAAATAGCCACCAGAATTATATAACCAACCAAATGTATTTCCTTTTCACACTAAGACACGACTCATCTGAAACAAAATCTAAATTGCACAGATCAGCAAGACAGAAAGAGAAGTCAAAGCAGGTCTTTCTCAGCCATTACCTGGTGCAATTGAAGGGCTCTAATTTTATTTACTCTTGGGCTTTCATAATACAGTTATAATGCCTCATAAGTTGACTTTCTGTGACAATTGATGATATACTTGAAAAAGCATGTCTATATTTAAATCAGTCATTCTTTTGAAATAATGCAGGCATAATCTTGTTTCCAAAGTATTTTAAATTAGTAAGAACACCTTTGACATTGAATCAGACTAAAATGAAAGACTGGTTTATTAGAAACTGATAGTAAAAAAGCATCTATTTTTAATTTTTTATTAGATAAGTATATTTAACATTTTCATCAGAGAGTAATTTCACCTAGTTATTTGTAACAATAAAATATTATTGGATGTCACTGTACCCTTTTCCAATGTCTATCATGTATCACCACACCTTTCTCGTTTGTATATAGGTGCACTATATACAAGACCAACTAAAGTGACTCGTTCAACTGAGATAATTACTAGGATAATTAAAGTAATACATGCTTATTATAAAACACTTTGGCAATTAAACCAGTCTTCAATTTTAAACCAGAAGCACATTACAAACTGTGTCTCCAACTTTCATAAATCAGTATTAGCAACTTTCACTCTAACAGCACATGAATGAGTCTAAAATAGCAGTAGCCATAATATATATGGTATCTGCATGCATAACGAAAGGAAAAACTAAGACATCTATTCGGAAACTGGATAAATGTAAGGCTAAATGTGCTTTGTCCTAAAATAGCCTGATTCATCTGCTGCTTCAGTTCTTCAGTTGGTATATTTTGGGGAGAAGTAATGCATAATAAGGGCCAGGCACACTGGCTCATGCTTGTAATCTAAGTGTTTTGGGAGGCTGAGGTGGGAGGACAGCTTGAGACCAGGAGTTCCAGACCAGCCAGGGCAATATAGCAAACCCTGTCTGTACAAAATAAAATTTTTTTAAATTAGCCAGGAGTGGTGGCATGCACCTGTAATACCAATTGTGTGGGAAGATCCTTTGAGCTTAGGAGTTCAAGGTTGCAGTGAGCTATAATGCCACCACTGCTCTTTAGCTTGGGCAAAAGAGCAAGACCGTATCTCTGAAAAAAGAGTAAGGTATAATAGTATTTATAATTCTTTCAATATTTGACAAGATAATAAGCACAATAAAGGGATAATAATTAAACTCTTTTTGAGATTTTTATATTTTAAATTTATAGAAACATTCATACTATAACTTACATTTCTATAAACTTTTTAGTTTCAAAGTGTATGTTCAACAATAACATCTCAGTTGAACCTTAGATTCTATGAAATTGAACAAAAAGTCACCATTATCCCCATACTGTCAATGAGGAAGTTGATTAATTTTTCCATGATTTCTAAATTCCCTTGGAAGATTTCCCAGACTTTGCCACTTGGAAGGGCATATAGTTTCAAACTTAGATATGAAAGTGGCCATATTTAGTGTGCTTTCCCTAGAACCTCTCTTCTACTCCCTAGTACACACTCATATACAATATTTTTCTCTCGGTTTTGTTGTTTACACCATAAATGCTTGTAATACTGGATTCAAAACATTGTTGTTTTATTGGTTTGTTTAATTACATGTTTTATTTTCTTACTGAATTGAAATTCCATTGAGGGAATAACTGAAATCATTTAGCAAGTATTTTAGAGTCCGATTATTTCCCCAACACTATGCTAGGAGCTGAAGATGCAGGAAAGCCATGATATCTGCCCTTTTGGAATCTAATACATAGTTGTAAAGGCACAGATTTAGAGAGATTACAAAAGTGATGAATGTTACAAAGCAGAAGCACAAGGAGTTATTCCAGATCCATTATAGATGGAACTAATTGTATCTGAGAGATTAGTTGATTCTACCTAAAGGAAGCAATGCTTAAAAAAAAATGAGATGGATAATCTGAAACTGTTGAAAGGAATGAAGTTCTAGAAAGCATGAACACATATTTTCATGAACATGAAACAAATGGATTTGAAATGTAGTAATGTAGTATTTGGCAAACTAAAGAGGTTCAACATAGTTAAAGAATAATGAAATAGAGTTTCTCAGGTTGAGAGAGTTTGGCCAGAAACAAATTTCAAAGGGCCTTGAATATTGCATTGTATGTTGAGAGTAATGAAACATTACAGAAATATTTTCAGCAGGTGGGTAATATTGTAATAGTTACTCTTCAAAACTACCACTTTTGAGTTCCTGAGAAGGCAAGCAAGGGTCAATTTTAAAATACAGTTATGAATTGAGAATAGAAATCCAAATGAGAGACAAGTTGGCTTGGACTAGGATGGTGATAAGGGGATCAAGTGAAGAAGTTACAGGATTCCAACTACACTCAGGAAGTAGTAGAATCAGTAGGACTTGCTTATTTCTTAGAAATTAAAAGAGAAGGAGAAGAATACTTTTTAGATTTCTGACTTGAGCAACAGGAAATAAGGGAAAAGGAGAAGATTTAAAGAAAAAATGAACCTACTGGGCTTGAGCAGCTCATGAGATATCTTTGTAGGATGTCACTGAGTCATGTGGACACTGAGGCAACTAGGTATATATAATTTAGAAACTTGAATATCTATCTGATTATTATCAACATATAGCCATGGAATTATATAAAAACTTGCAAAACAAGAAAACAGATTGGGACAAGGATCGGGCATTAAGAAAGTTGAATGTTTTAATCTTAAAGTGGGAAGCATGAACATTTCAAATCAGATCTTATATTCTGATATTTAACAGAGATTTCCATGTCAAAAGCACTGAGATGATACAGATCTGCCATGGGGCACTGACCAAAGAACATGCATAAAATTAAATCTTACCTCTAACATATGTATATATACACCATGCACACCCTGTTAAAACTTTTTTGTTGTCTTCGGGCCGGGCACAGAGGCTCACGCCTGCAATCCCAGCATTTTGGGAGAAGAAAGTATAGTTAGAAATCATTTTACATATATGAATATCCACAGTCATCTCTTTTATTTTTTTTTTCAAGAAATGAACTAGGCAAGCAAACAGATGATTCTAGGAGAGTGTAAATGAATAATTTCAAAGAAAACAGTTTGGCATTTTAGAAGATAGGACCTTAAAGTAACAACCAATAGAGGACACCTAGTGGTCTTTAGCAGAATCAATATTTGCTTGCAGAACATATCAGGCAATTCACACACATGCAATAATGTTGGTGGGTGGATCACCTGAAGTCAGGAGTTCAAGAGCAGCCTGGCCAACATGGTGAAACCCTGTCTTTACTAAAAATACAAAAATTAGCCAGGCATGTTGGCTGCACCTGTAATACCAGCTACTCAGGAGGCTGAGACAGGAGAATCACTTGAACCCAGGAGGCGGAGTTTGCATGAGCTGAGATGGAACCAACTACCGGCCAGCCTGGGTGACACAGCAGTTGCCTTGACTTAACATTTCATTTCCACATAGAACTCACTACATTGTATGTTAAAATTTCAGCATATCTGTTAAGCTATCACATTAAAAAGTACATAATACTGAAAACAATTATCTCACAATACTAATAATTGTTTAGAGAAGGAACTTAAAACTCTGTTTAATTGGAGAAGAAAGTATAGTTAGAAATCATTTTACATATATGAATATCCACAGTCATCTCTTTTTTTTTTTTTTTTTTTTTTTTTCAAGAAATGAACTAGCCAAGCAAACAGATGATTCTAGGAGAGTGTAAATGAATAATTTCAAAGAAAACAGTTGGGCATTTTAGAAGATAGAACCTTAAAGTAACAACCAATAGAGGACACCTAGTGGTCTTTAGCAGAATCAATATTTGCTTGCAGAACATATCAGGCAATTCACACACATGCAATAATGGTGTTAGTAGATGTGCTAATTTCAGAAAGATGTCATCATAAATATGATATTTATAAATATTACAAAAATACCCATTTAAATATTTCAGATAACTTCCATATGCTTCATTTCATTTGAACTTCACAACTGTTTGATTGTTTGTGGGCTATCAAAATCACATAAGTCACTTTATGTGATTTTTCCCTAGATTACATAGAAAATAATGTCGAAGTTGAAATATACACTAATTTCTGTTATAGAATCCATTCCATACGATCATAAAAATTGAAACTTCCAATATAATTGATATTTAAAATTGTAAAACACTGCGAATAGACTTCATAGAAGGCCTTGTCATATTTCATTAACTGATACAAACATTTTTCGACAGCAAGAGTACTTGGCAAAGATAAAACTTTTCTTAGCTATCTAAAAAAGTACTGTGTTTGACACTGACTGCATATAAAAAAATGCAAGGAAGTGATAAAACTCTCTTCTAACTAGTGTTGTTAGCTCTATCCACAGTGGCCTCCAATCTCCTTCATTCTGTAGCATGCTAAAATGTAAATCTCCTGCCTAAAATGCATCAATGGCACCTTTTGAGTAAGCCCATCATTAGCACAAATTTTGGTCTGCATCTCCAAACTCAATCTGGGAATCTGCATCTACTGCACTAGGCTGCTTGTATCTCGTATCTTCTGGAATGCACTCGTCTGCCTGGCCCACTTGTTCAGCCGGGTAATCTATAACCCAGATTCAAAATTCAGTTCAGTATGTTTGAAGGCCTCATCTTATGCAAAAGCAATTGTGTTGTTCACTCCCTTATTTATGCCACTACTTCCCACACCATCTGTGATTATTTGCTCACATCTGCTTTTCTTACAATATTGGCATCAGTCTTCTATCCTTATTTGCAGCATCTCCACATATAGATTACTCAGTAAATGCCTGGGAGTGAAGAACGGATACTCTCTTATTATTATTTAACGAATTTAGAACATGGGAGATTGCCAGTATTTAGTGGATAAGCATGCTCTGATTATTTATTGTGTTTATAACCCTGCACTAATATACAAAAAGATTCAAGGGCAAAATTTGACACTGATTCTTCCCTATGATGTCTATGTCTGACAGAAGGAAAGGAAAATATGTGTAATAAAGCATTAGTAACCAAATTATCATGAACAAATATATGTAGAGCCAGCAGAAATTTTCATTGTAAAGGTATTGACTGTCACAGTAGAGTGCATCAATGCAGAATACTTTCTGGAAATGAGTTGAAGTCTGATTTTTTTTTTTTTTTTTTTTTTTTTACGGAGTTTCGCTCTCGTCGCCCACACTGGAGTGCAATGGCACGATCGTAGCTCACTGCAACCTCCGCCTCCTGGGTTCAAGCTGTTCTCCTGCCTCAGCCTCCCGAGAAGATGGGATTACAGGCGCCCACCACCATGCCTGGTTAATTTATATATGTGTGTGTGTGTGTGTATACATATATTTTTTTTAGTAGAGACAGGGTTTCACCATGTTGGCCAGGCTGGCCTCAAACTCCTGACCTCAGGTGATCCACTGCATCTGGCCTTAAGTCTGATTTTTAAAGGAGTGATAGAAAAAAAAAAGGCTTTCCAAATCAGAGATGTAGCAGGAATAAAATTATAGAAGCAGAAAGAATCATTTCCTGCAAGCAGCACTGTAAAACTGAAACAAAAACAAACAGGAAAGAGTTGGGTGCAAATATGAAGTGACGATGGTAAGACCAGGGAAGAATGTGCTGGAGAGCTTTGGAGGCACAGCAAGGAAACACAGATTTGATGTGATAAGCAATATGGAGGTTCTCTAAGTTCTGGTACAGGGCAGGTTTGGGAAAATTCTGCTGTTTGCTTATGGCAAGTCTTAGAATCCTATGTGTTTTTTAAAATATAAAAGTAATTAGAATATGCATTGTATAATTATAGATAGGCAATTTATAGTAAGAGTTAGTTTCTACTCTACACCAATTTGAATGCTAAAATTAACCAAACACAGAAACTGTAATCTGCATTAGCTCCCTATGGAATACATTTCCTTATCACTGTTCTGTTGGTATACATAATTTGTATATAAAACTATCTCTAAGCCAGTATAAAAATCTAATATTGGTTTCAAGACAAGCATTGAAATGTTCAAGACACATTATTCATCTGAAATTGCTATAGATATGTAAGATCAAAACCATAGGCCTTCTTTCCTGTCCCAAAATGTATTTAATTAATTGTATTATGTCCCAGTTCTATACAAGGGAGATTGGGGAGATGGGAAATGATGAATAAAAAGTAAAATCTTATAGCTATATATTCCAAAGCCATAGTTATTATATAATGATGCATTTCCCACTTTCTAAAATTAAGAATAATTTATGCTTTATCTATGACGTTAAGTCTTACAAAGAGATAATCATTACAGAGTAGCATTTCTATTTGCAATTAATATTTCCTAAACCTCTAAAAAATTTCGAAGGTCATCTCCTGTTGATAAAATGACTGAGATCAGCAGCTGTAAAAGAACTCTTCACCTTTACACACTGAATAATCTCCTATTCGCTAAGCTCTTAATCTCTCTTTATCTCTTCAGTGGCTTGTGATTGTCACATATTCCATTTAATTTCCAGGGATTTCCTCACCGTATGTCTCTTTTAGGAGGATCACACTGAATTTGTTCCCCTTGTGATAGGTTATGAAATAGCAGTCTGGCTTGGATAACTGTCTTATTTATTATATTTAATAATAACAACAACGACAATGCTGATTCAAATAATAGTTTTTTAAACCCAAATGTAAAAATGGGAAAGATTCACCTCAGTTTTCTAGCTACTACATGAAAAGAAATTTCTGGCTTGATTTATCTAAATTGTCTCTGATTTTTACCTCACCTGGCAATATATACAAAGTTTCAGTGTAATGTCACAGAAAGCTATTTTTACATCCCAAATCTATTGATCTTATAACTGACTCATGAAAACAACTTCCCTCCTCACTTCTTAACACCATGTGTTTCATAAATTAGTTGCTCAAATCAGCTATTTCCTCCTGTATTAACCACTAATTCAGCTTTAGTAATGATAATAACATAAGCACAAAATTTTAAAGCTTCTGTATCTGATTCATAATATTTTTCTAATTTATTTGGCATCAGAGCTCCTTCTTGTTTTTCAGTTGAACTAATTCAGTCCAGAAAAAAAAAAAAATGTATTGTTGAAGATGGAAGCAGCTTCCTATAGAAGGCAGCAGCTTTCCTCAGGAATGATTCATTTAGAACAGTGGCAGCTTCCAGACTTCACACATTACTTCCCCAAATTTGCTGAATTTAGCATTAGCCAGCTTGGTACTAAAACACTCAGAACCAAAGACATGTGGGTGAACTCACATCTTCCTCTGCATTCTTATTGCAAAAGCTCAAAGAGCTACTTTTTCTGATTTATTTGTTGTATTTCTACTTGTAAACACATCCTGGTGGCATTTACAAAAATCAGGTAGAGAGATTTCCAGTTTTGGAATCATTCAAATTTCTTGGTGATTATGGTTAGAAACATGTAGGTGATGGAAAGATGAATTTGTATTACATTCTGGATTATGACTCTGTTTCTTCCCTGTTGAACAGGATTACTAACGGGCATTAAATACCCAAGATATATGATATTGTATTGGGGTATCATATAATCAAGAAAACATTCTTCACCTAAATGGGCTTATGGTTCATTTATTACCAAGCTCATTTATTTATAAGAAACATGTTGCCAAGTCACAACTCTAGCCTGAATGTGCTTGGTTACCAAATGTCTGTAAGTGCATATTAAATTGTATTTTACAATAATGATAGCAGTGAGCTGGTGTTCCTAAATTTTATCACGGCATCTTTAAAACACATCATGTTACACAGATCTAGGTGCCTGTGATTACTGCCAGAAGCCAAAGGACATTGGTGTTAAGGAGTATACTCTTCCATGACCACATAGCCTGCCATTTTATGTGATAGGATGCCATCTGTTTATCCTGCTACCATTCTCTAGTAACTGGGCTAAAACCACAAGATATTAAAAATAGTCACATTGCTACTGTATTTTTAATTGACTGGATATTTATATCAGTGACTTTCCTCTCACAGGATATTTGTTTTTTTTTTTTTTTTTTTTGAGACGGAGTCTCACGCTGTTGCCCAGGCTGGAGTGCAGTGGCGCGATCTCGGCTCACTGCAAGCTCCGCCTCCCGGGTTCCCGCCATTCTCCTGCCTCAGCCTCCTGAGTAGCTGGGACTACAGGCGCCCGCCACCGCGCCCGGCTAATTTTTTGTATTTTTAGTAGAGACGGGGTTTCACTGTGGTCTCGATCTCCTGACCTTGTGATCCGCCCGCCTCGGCCTCCCAAAGTGCTGGGATTACAGGCTTGAGCCACCGCGCCCGGCCAGGATATTTGTTAAAATATTTTTCTGTGGCCTTGTTTCAAGAGGTACTATTCAACTCTGTTGCATTGCATGGCCCACAGTCTTATTTAAGAAAAGTTCGGCCGGGCGCCGTGGCTCAAGCCTGTAATCCCAGCACTTTGGGAGGCCGAGACGGGCGGATCACGAGGTCAGGAGATCGAGACCATCCTGGCTAATACGGTGAAACCCCGTCTCTACTAAAAAATACAAAAAAAAAGAGCCGGGCAAAGTGGCGGGTGCCTGTAGTCCCAGCTACTCGGGAGGCTGAGGCAGGAGAATGGCGTGAACCCGAGAGAAGGAGCTTGCAGTGAGCTGAGATCCGGCCACTGCACTCCAGCCTGGGTGACAGAGCAAGACTCCGTCTCAAAAAAAAAAAAAAAAAGAAAAGTTCCCTATAATTTCTTAGACAGTCTATAAAATGGTAGAATATTAAGATATTTATAACTAAAGCAGTATATGTCATAGTAAGAACCGATATAGTTTTGCAGTTAAGAACACTGGCTCGTAAGTCTGATTGCCAAGTTTGGAATCCCAGCTCCACTTCTTACTAGTTCTATGAATCTGGACAAGTTACCTTATTGTATTTAATTGTTCTCATCTGTAAAATGATGACAATAATTATATTTACATCACTGTGTTGTTAGGAAGATTCAGTGAGCTAATATATGTAAAGAACCAAACATACTAGTTGACATGTAATAAGCCTTCAATAAATATTGCAATTACTAGCAAGAATCATCTTGGTTTGGTATTAATCTCAAATTAGCATTAAAAAGCTTTGAGAACTGAACATTTCTTCCATTTTAGATGGAATGTGCTATGTAGAGAAAAATTACAAGATGAATCTGATTTCTCAAATGTGCTTCATTTGATTTTAAATATATCCCATATCTATATTTTAAGAATGATCCATTTTTATGCCTTTTTATCAGTGCGTTATGCAGTGTTTTATTATTGCATGTCATTTCCTGAAATCCTGTGAACCAAAATGTCACTGCCAAGCACATACAAAAACACTGCTACCGCCTCACAGAAATCAAACAGAACTTCCATTTTATGACATATTTAAAAGCATAATTTATCTTAAAAATGCTAAAAAGTATTTCTGCAGGAGACAAAGCAATAATCTATAGCCAGTATATGACTTCATATGACTCTCATTAGTGTTGGTTTAGGTATTCTGTAAGTCTTTTGGACTCTTATGTTTATGCAGACAATAAAATTCAGGTTATAATTAATAGAAAAAGACTTAGGAAGAAAAGGAAGTCAAAATGGTTAATATGCATACTTTGAAGACAGGGATATAAACTCCTTTTCTTGATGATGGTTTAAGTCAGATCTTTGGAAATTCCAGTCGGCTGAGTCCTCTCAGGTCTCACCCACTGTCTAACAACAACATATGCCCTATTCAGCAAAATATGGGCCATGATTGGTCAGATTCACTCCATTTATTCACTATACTCTTTGTGTTTTCTATGTACTAACGTCCCTCTTGAATATGTTCTTTTTTAGTATTATGAAATGAACTAATAGGGAGAAATTATAATAAGTTACTATAGGCAAGGTATAACAATGAGCAAAATTAATACGCTAAAATCAAAGCCATTATATATATAACTTGGAAATAAAGAAACAATCTCTTTTACCCCAGCATGAATTCAATGAAACTTCAATATTAGAGGAGACAAAAACCACACTATCTCATAGAGCTAATGATGTGCCAGATTAGCAATCAGACCCTACACATCTTTATCAAAGACGGTACCAGGCCGGGCGCGGTGGCTCACGCCTGTAATCCCCGCACTTTGGGAGGAGGAGGTGGGCGGATCACGAGGTCAGGAGATCGAGACCATCCTGGCAAACATGGTGAAACCCCATCTCTACTAAAAATACAAAAAAAAAAAAAAAAAAAAAATTAGACAGGTGTGGTGGCGGGCGCCTGTAGTCCCAGCTTCTCTGGAGGCTGAGGCAGGAGAATGGTGTGAACCCGGGCGGTGGCGGAGCTTGCAGTGAGCCGAGATCCAGCCTGGGCAACAGAGCGAGACTTCGTCTCAAAAAAAAAAAAAGACGGTACTTGATGTATTTATATTAGGTTTTAAAAAAACCAAAATGGGAGAGGGGTTGTATTGATCAGGATAATAATTGTTGATTAAAGTGTATTTATTTTAAAATATAATAAATTGGCATAAAATGATCGCTATTTTTTTAGTTCATTCAAATCCATTATTTGATCATGTATTTTATGAATATAATATATCACTTATGCATGGAAAAGAGGAGTCAAATACATTTTTCTACTTGAATTTCATAAAACTCATTACGCATAGCACAGTAATTGTTCATTGTAAAACAGCCATAATTAACAATTTTCTGATATAGATTTTAAAAAAGAAAAAGATGCATCTTACCTCTTCCCACTGATGTATGTATCTAATTAACCTTGAAAGTCGTAATAAACGCAAGAGACTGAGAATTTTTGTAAACCTCACAATGCGAAGTGCCCTGGCTGTCTTGTAAACTTCTGAATCCATTCCTTTTTCTACAATAAGAAAGATATAATCCACTGGGATGGATGAGATGAAGTCAACCACAAACCAGCTTTTTAAATAATTCATCTTGATCACTTTGGGGTCCAGGATGATTTCAGAACTGTCTTCGTTGACAGTTCCAGTCCTAAAATTCATGATCAGGTCCAGTAGGAAAACTGTATCTGATGCCACATTGAAAATAATCCATGGTGTTGTTGTTTGCTCTGTAAAGAATGTGATTCCAACTGGTATGATGACTAGATTTCCAACCATCATTATAAGCATTATTAAATCCCAATAAAACCTACAACAAATAAAAAAATCAGATTTTAAGATGTAGAAAACAACGAGCCTATCCCCCCCATGAAAAATTATTGCTGACATATAGTGAGATCAACAAGTAAAAGAACAAAGAAATGGTTTTATTTAAAAAAAAAATTCCTTAAATGGCTATATGTTTAAATCTAAGTAAAATTAATATATTCTTAAACCAAGGCATTATGATTATGAAATTCTAAAAATTATGTGATATGAAGAATTATACAAATAAAATCAAGAACATATTTATTTAGTAAAAAGGCAAAAAAGCAACCTGCCTTATAATTAATACAAAATATAGACAGAAACTACACAGAAGTATAAGATTAGAAGATATGTAAGAAAGCCTTTGGGAAGGCTCTTTGAAGATGTTTTGAATTATTTTAGATGGTCAATTTACCAATCATAGATTAGAAAAAAAAAACAGAAATAAATAGGATACTCTAAAAATTTTAGTACTGCAAATTTATCTCAAGGAATACAGATTAGGTTTGCCATGGAATCTAGAATACCCTGGAGTTTTGCAGTACTCCAAATATTTTATGCTTTATTCTTCTTTTGCTTGAAATAAGAAAACTAATTTTGGTCTGATGCTAAGAACTGAACAGGTTCTACTCCATATTTGAAACTAGAATCTACATAAAATTTGCGTTTTTATTACTACTTTATTGAACAACTACTTTAAATATATTGTCACTACTTTTCCAAAAAACTTCTTTTTTTGTTTGTTTGTTTGTTTGTTTTTGAAACACAGTTTCACTCCTGTTGCCCAGGCTGGAGTGCAATGGCATGATCTCAGCTTACTCAAACCTCCACCTCCCGAGTTCAAGTGATTCTCCTTCTGCTTCAGCCTCCCGAGTAGCTGGCATTACAGGCATGCCACCATGCCCAGCTAAAAAAAAAATCTTTAACATTTCTAATTTAATTCTGAACATGCCTATGACTACTAGGTACCTTTTGAAATATTCTTTTGAGATAAGAATATTAAAATTGAGAGAAAAACCAGAAAATTTAAAATTTAAATTTTAATATTAAAATTAAAATTGAGAGAAATATTAAAATTGAGAGAGAACTTCATTCCTGGTTTATATAGCTCAACTAAATTCATCTGGCATAACTATAGTGTTATTTTTATAAGGGTTCTTTCAGTCTGTTGACACTCCTGTTAATCAAATATTTATAGTTGTTACAATGTATACTTGTAAAAATGAAAAAAAAAAAAGCTAACACAACTGTATAATCATGAAATGTCTCCAGAAACATAAGTTATTTTTTCCTAGTCATAGGTATGTTATTTGAGCAGTTTTGTGTAAACAATATAAACTTCCATGATAAAAAATGTCTGTTCACCAAGATACTTTTGTTTTACATGAATACTCCTACTTAGACTATTTGAGTTACATTTTGGTGAGGTATACATGTGTATACACCTTTCAAAGTTACTATCATCTGTAATTATGAATGACTCCTGAAATAAAAGTTGTAGTTGAAGAAAAAACTATAATAGGCCCTATCTCCCCTGTCTCCAGCCTCAGGATGTTGTAAAGGATAAGCGTTTGTCATTTTGAAGATTTCACCAATATTTCTGCCAAAACTTGCCTATAATTTTTGAAACAAGTATACAAATACCCATGTCAGTCATACAACATGCACTGGCAGTTTAAACGAAATGGTTTTGTATCGTCTTCTCACAATGGAAATGCAAAATGTACCATTCAACACAATAAGGACAGAGGAGAGATGCAGAGGAGGAGCAATCTTGTAACAGCTATTTCACAAAGAAATAGCATCACTAAACTCTAAAATGAAACTGTGTGTATCCTGAGGATTTTTCACTTCTGGGCACTCCTATCAAGTCCCTTCTGTAAGTTTCTCTCTCTGCCCTCCCCTTCAAGGCCGTTGTTCCCCTGGGTGTCACATATAGCCATTTTATCTTCTATTCTACACATTGTCCTTGAGAAATATTATACACCCATCCATGCCTTTAATAATTAATTTGTAACTGATGACCCCAAAAGCTTTATCGTCAATCCATTCCTATCTTCTAAGCCTCCTAATCCTCATAATCAGCAGCCTGTTAAATCTCTTTCCTGGCATATCTCACACTCATCTCAAACAGCATGCCTAAGCTCAAACTCATAATCTCCTCTCCCACATATATTCCTCACATATACCCTATCTCAGGGAATGGAACAACTCTATATGTGATTTGCAAGCCAGAAACCATGGAGCCATCCTAAATAACTCCTGGCCCTAAATCTACTCAAACCCATATCCAATCGATCACCAAGGCTGTTTAGTTCTCACACCTAAATGTATGTTGTATTCATCCATTTGCACTTTACAATTCCCACTGCAGCTGTCGTCATTCAGAAAGTCTTACCAGCTATTTTATTTAGAGACAAGTCAATTAAATTCTTTTATTTTACATTTTCTAATCTGTTCAATGAAGATTATGATAGAACCAAATATACAGGGTTTTACAGATTAAATGAAACGATATATGCTAATCCCAGAGCCTGGCATATAATTGTAACAAACAATGCCAGTGGCCTAGTCAGTACCCATTTACCCTTCCTCACTTACCATAAAAAATTCAATTTTGTGGGAAGCACCCAGCAATCTAATGAAAAATACTCATTTCTACAGACATCTTTGCATTTCTGTGATTAAGATAGAAGCCTTTTTTTTTTGAAGGAAAACTAATATCCTTCAGAACAATAGAGATGAAAAGAAAGCACCATTCATTCTTCATTACAGTAATAATGCTTACCACACTATAGCTTTTTGCTAGCAATACTTAATATAGTCTGAAGCCATTAGATATCTCAATACCAGTAGGTTAAACCCTATAATATCGTTTTAAAGTAACATTGACTCTATTTTGCAGACAAAACCACAGGTGCTTTTATATGCTTACATAATATTGTCTTTAGTTAGCATGGATTCATTCCTTAGGTAACAAAAAAATTACAATCATCACCTATTCTGGAAGTGCAATCAATATACCTTCTTTAAAACAAAAAATGGGTTCTTAAAAATTGACTTCATGAAAATCTCTTACCTAATTGCCCATGAGTCTTTCTTTCTAGCTCTTTACTCTCAAAATTTGTCTGAGATACCCAAGCTCCTTCTTTTCCTTAACTCTCAGTTTCTATGTATTGCACATTTTATTACCATATCATCTTTCCTATCTCTCACCTCCTTCCATTCCCATTATTATTTCTCAGGTCTGGGCAGAGCCACCTTTCACTTAAAATTCCTCATGAGTCTCCTGTCTATTCTTTCTAATCAAGTCTCACCACTCCCGAAGCAACTTACCTAACAATCAATTTGCTAGGTCAACAAACAGCAATGACTCTCTCAATTAAATGAAAACAACTTAGTCTGTTTGTCAAAGCACTCCGTGATATCACCTCCTCCTGCCTTTCCAGCCCCCTCTTTTAAAAATTGAGGACAAACATCCCATATCTCAGGCAAGAGGGCACTTGCTCATGCTTTGCCCTCATGCCTATCTGGGTACACATACAGGAGATATGATTACTTCCATCCCAGCTATCTTTCTACCTAACAGCATTCTACTTCTCCCTCAAATCCCATTCTGGCAATGAGTTTCTTAGATTTTTTGTGAGTTTTTTTATTATTATTATTTTGTTTTAGTAGACTTTATTTTCAGAATAGTTTTAGGTTCATGGAAAACTTGAGCTGAGTGTACAGAGATTTCTCATATAGCCCCTGCCCCTAGACATGTATAGTCCCTCCCAAATATCAACATCGCCCACCATAAAAAAATTGTTACAAATGATGAACTTACACTGATACCTTATTATCACCCAGAGCCCACAGTTTATGTTAGGATTCACTGTTGGTGTACATTCTATGGTTTGGGCAAATACATAGTGACATGTATACATATGAGTAGTTTCACTGCCCTAAAAATCACATGTGCTTTTTTTATTCATCCTTCTTTCCCCTCATTTGTTAGTTTTTTTTTTTTTTTACAACCTCCAGAGCAGCATATATTTTCAACATGCTTCCTAGTTTATTTTTTATTTGTATGTGTTTTTTCCATCATTACTGATTTAAGTTATTTAAAATTCAAAACTGTTTCTTCTCTTCTATTTATTTTCTGCTATAAGACAGATAGCATCTAAGACAGCAAATTAAGAATATTTATTAATTGGATTTTTAATGAAAACATACACTTTAATGTGGGATATTTAAAGAAAACCTTTTATAATAAGCCAAAGAGCCATTAACAAAGTAAACAATGATTTCTTAATTTGTCCTGCATATAGATCTGGATTTTACTTATTGAGGATTTTCATTTTTACAACAGAATACATTAAAATAAGTAAAATAGGAAACAGGTTAGAAATATGCTCTTAGGTTAGATATCTAAAAAAAAAAAAAGAGTTGTGTATTTGAGACAATTTTACATATCATATAATCTATCTACTTCTGTTCTGTTGGGGTCTGCGTGTTTCCTAAACAAAGGAATGAACACACAAGACAACACAAGACAAGACAAACATGGCGACCGCCCCGAATGGCGCACTCTCCTTTATTTTATACAGTCATTTGTGGAATGTTGCCAAGTCACAAGACACATTTGTTTTTCTGACCTTTCCCTGACTTTCTGGATTTTCAAGATGTTTACACATAAACAAGCCCCCAGGGTCTGCTGTTTGCAGCTGGCTCCTTTGTCCTCCCTGTTTGCAGGGAAGGAACGCCCTGCTTCATTTGCAAGAGCAGGACTTATCGGGAACACCCTGCTTCGTTTGCAAGAGCAGGACTTACCAGGAACGTCTGGTTTGTGAGCACGTAGTCCCCTACATGTTCATCCTGTCCCAGATATTTGTAAAAGAACTTGGATGGACTTTGAGGGCAGACCAGAGTTAAAATCCTAGCTTCACGAACTGGATGATTTGGAGCAAGATATTTAGTTGCCATAAACTTCCATTTTGTCTACTACCCTTAGAGTTACTCTGTGTGAGGACTACAAGAAATAGTGTATGCAAAGTGTAGCATATAGAACCTGTATGAAGAGAAGCCATGACCCAAAAATGGTAGCTTCAGAGCTCTATCTTACACTGGAATCTCTGTGGTATCCTGAATAAGGTGCCAGTTCTCCGCAAAGCCTGACATCAACAATGATACGACTCTTTACTTATTTCTCCTTCCTTATAATAAATCCCCATCAACTGAAGGGAGTGGAGAAAGAAACTGTTATGTAGAAACTTCCTTTCTCTGAAATACCAGCAAAGCAGAGAGGACACTCACTGGAAAACTAATGATAAGTACAGCAAAGTCATAATCTAGGTAACTATTTTACCTTTTTTACTGGAAATATACAAAACAAGCTAAATAAAATAATATATTATCACTAATAAGTATAATTATTAACTACTAATAAAATAATTTTCATAGGCCACTTATTTTTTATGTAGCGTGATACACTCCCTACAGATTTTTAGAAGAGAGAAAGTGGCATTGTAAAGATTAGTCCATGATATTAAATCAAGAAGAATTTCAAATTCAGTCATACATTTTTTTCTCTACCCACATGCAGCCCTCTAAGGCTTGTGATAAGGAGAACTCCTCCTTTTTCCTAACAAGAACTTCCCACTCTTCTTAAGGTTCCCCAGCCCCAGTTGCTTACGTTATCTGCTCTACTTGAAACAGCCTGATGTCAGACATTTCTAACCTAAAGCTTTAATGAGATTTAAATAATCACCATATTTTACTACTACTAAAGGTGCTTGTATTTACAATATTCTCTCTAAATATTGAATGAAAAATTTTTTTCTCCCTTCTCTGTGAAGAAATAAATATTTGTCATTAAGCAGAATCTAATAAAAAGATTTCCAGTTAATTTCCTGACATGGTACCAGATTTACAGACGCTCCTATTTATCTACAAAGTCAAAGTCAAATGATGTCATAAACCTGTCCCATCAACTCACACTTAAGATTCACTTCTAAAAGAAAGAAATAGAATTCCCAAAAGATAAACACTTTTGATAACTTCTCATGAAATATAGCACTTCTTTGGCTGATATACAGCCATAGTGTGCTGCTTCTGTGAACTGTCATGGGTTTGAAAATTAGTGGTACTCTGAGAGATTAATAAACATCATTAGCTGCAGTAAAACAGTTTGGACCATTGTATTTAGAAGAATGGCCTCTTGATATCAATTATTTTATAAATATGAAACATGAATTGAGCACATGTTTGTAACAACTTATCAATCTGCATAAATAAATAAATAAGCAATTAAATACCCAGCTGGATTTAATTTTTATAACAACAATAGTCCTCCAAATAATGTCCCAAATTTTATTTAAAACTGATTCAATGTTTAAAATCTAATAGCCTGATGATTGGGTACACATGTTTTGAAAACTAGCATAAAGTACCTTCTCTTAAATGCAAGGTCCTCTTCCCAGTCCTCTTAATACTAAGATTCACACTGGGATAGATATTTTGTAAAAGATAGGTATTTAGAAACTTTGCAAAAAAGTTTCATTGGCCAGGTCTGCTACTTGGTCTAATGCCTTGATGTCTCACAAGGACAGATTTATTATCCATGGAGGGAGGGAAGAAAATATATTTTAAAAATACAGACAACTCAAACATAGGCAATTTGGAATGGAAATATGCTCACTTTCTTAACATAGTAAACCCTTGCAAAATGATCCTATTTAAGGGAAAGTTCAGCCTAAGTTATGAATAAAAAAAGTTAGACTATATCTAAAGGCATTTAGATGCCTTCCAATAAACTAGCAATTTATCCAATGAGAACATGAGATGTGTGGGTGGTGCATTGTTTTAGTTACTCATGAAAATGGTTTATTAAATTAAGCTAATGAAATAGAAATTTAAAACCTATGAAAGTATTAAGTTGTGTACCAATCCAAGCAAAAGTAAACATGTTTTGTCTATTTCCCCCTTCTCCTGAAACTGTATTTTTTATTGTGTGTTAACCTTTTGTCAATATTAAAAATCTTATATTGCTTCACATACTCTTCTTTGTGGAATTTTACAACTATAGCTGCTCACCTCTCCTACTTGAAACTCTCTCAAATTTTTGATTTCTATGATTCTACATTATAATAATTCCTCACTCATATTTCTGTATTAGCATGAATTCATTTTTCTCAATTCTTATCTGACTCGTACACATTAACAATGTGGGCATTCTACATGACTCAATTCTACTTAACTTCTTCCTTCTATTCACTCCCTCCTTCATGTTCACCAACTTGCACATGTTTAACTAATATGTTAATGTAAATGGTTTTCAAATCGATCACTGGCTTTAACCTCTATGATGAAGTCAGGCATTGTATAGTTAGTGGCTTCCAAATTTCCCGATAGAACAGTCATCCCACTAGACTTAAATTTAGACTAATTAATCTTTTAGTCTCAAAATAATTCACCTGATATTTTTATTTCTGTTCATTATAATATAGCTTTTTTTCTTTCATCCATCCACTATGCATAAAACTTCAGAATTGTCCCTGACTCCTCTCTCTGCCCAGCTCTGGCATTTGATTACCTGCCCAGCTCTATATCTCCCCTAATACAAGTTTTCAAATTCAGCTTTTCATTTTGTTCCATTGTCATCATCCTGGATGGAGTTCTTATATCATTATGTTTTGTAATTTTCCTGTTTCTATCTGCCCTAGTAAATTGCCTCCTATTTATATCCACTAGAATTTCCTATTGCTTACAAAATGAAATGTAACCATTAAAATCCTCTTAAGTATGTCCCAATTCGGTATCTTGCATTTTTTCACATACAAAGTCCCAAGCTAAATTTAAAAGACCCTTTTTCAGAGTCATCATCTTTGCCATCCCCCACCCCAAAATGACAACTGGGATTTCCTTTTCCTAAACCCAAACTCAACCTCTACATTGCCTGATATTACTTCAACAGTCGAATAAATTCCAGTTCCTTCACAGAACTCCCTTTCAACTGATTTCCATCCCAGTTGGAGTTGATCTCCTCTTGTCCCAAATGCCTATCCTAATTTCTCTACGTGATTTTCAGCATCTGAGCACATCTACCACTGAACAATGAATACTCTGCCATAATATGATGTCAACAATAATTTGATAAAGACTGCTTAATAAATAGTCTCCAAAAATACTGCTTTAGCCCTTATTTCTAGCCAAATTAAATGCCAATCATCTTTAAATTGCCTAGCAAATGGTATACATACTGCTGATTTCCCAATGATCAAATTCCAAATTAGTATCTGTGTTAATGCGGGTTTATAAAAGCGTTACACAATTCCAGTTAAAAATAAATATGATCATTTGTTCTTCTGGATGATTTCAAAATTAATCAGGTATAAGCCTTTATTTCTCCTCAAATGGTAGAATTATGATGCATGTTTTTAAACTGTTTTAATCTTCTTGCTTTAGACAACAGGAACAAAGATATCATTCAACAGGACTTACATTGTATCACTCAAAATCATTTCAAATGAAGGCCACAAGTTTCACTTTGCAGAATCCAAACATCTGTTCCCCCCTAAATATAACCCATGAATTATATTTCTGTAAGTCTATATCTTTTATTAAAGGATACAGACCAGAGCAGAACTGCCTGGGTATTAAGAACATCTATCCTGCAGCATTCTGTCTTTATAATGTCATGTAGATTTTCCATTTAAAAAATCCTTAATTTAAATTATTTAGAAATAATGTATAAAATAGCTCCCGGTGTTTAAATTTAGACCTCTTCAAGAAGTTTAATCTAAAACTACTCCTTAATTTCTAAGTATTTTCATTTGATGAACAATTGAGTGGTTTTTAAATTTCATTTCCTGCTTCTAAGTCTTAACAATTTATTCCTCTAAGGAAAGCAAAAATACTGTCAGTGGTCATGTCATTCTCAACAAAAATGTATTCAAGTACCATTCACTCTTGTATACAATTCAGTAAACTGAGGTCTATGTTTTAGCTGTTTCTAAAGAAGGACAAAAATAATATTGACAGTTGGTTATCTTACTGATAAGACAGTCCCATGACATACATATTGAAGATATTTTATTTTGAATGTCTTCATTCAAAAGTCACACAGTCAACTGAATGACTGTGACACACAGCTTTATATTTGCTGATATACTTTCATCCAACCACTGTGAAATTATGAAAAGAAAATAGTGATTGAATTATTTTCTGTCTAATTACATGGCTAAGTTAAAGTTTATTCAAGTTTGGAGTTTTAATTTCCGATGGATTCTTCCCTCATTGCTATTGTAATCCTCCCACCACATTGCATATTTTCAAATCATCCAGTTTATTTTTCCTCTTGCTGATAATATAAGTCACCTCCCTGTGTTTCTTGTTACTCTACAGATGTCAAAGAATCTTTATCCTCTTTATTAATATGTAAGCTGCCAATGCCATACATATCATTGGGATTATTTTTCCAGTTTGCAGGTGTGATGGACAGTACAAAATCAAACACGTAATTGTGCCCTTCAGTCTTTAAAATGTCCATATTTTATGGAAGCTTTGGAATGTGTTAATGATCCTGATTTCTAGATAGAACAATTTATCTTACTGAATATTAAGGAGGCAGCATTAGGGAAATAAAGTATTAAATATTAAATAAGTGTCAACTAATAAATAAAATATTTATTAGCTAATAGACACTTTAAAGACATGGTCTTGTTTGATACTCGAAGAACCAAAGAGGTACGCAACCTTGTCTAAGTTTGAAAAGAGGAAAATCAAAACCATCTAATTAAGGATATTTCTTAAATTCTTGTAAGCAGAAAATTATGCAAGTTGATTTTGAACCCAAGACCAATTGCTGTACTTGCACTCTTTCCAACATATTCAGATAAATAATTTAAGAATTTAAGAGAAGTCTTTTAAAAAATCGTACACTTAGTAGAGAAGCAATGACAATACTTCCACCACCTATTCTTTTTTTTGGGGGGGTATAAAAATTTATTATACATAAAGAATATTACCACTAACAAATGCAGACAGGCTAGGACATGGTACTGGGTGGAGGACGGCTAGCTCTTTGGAAAGTGAAAGGTTTGGGTGGCGTGGACCTCATGCCACACTGATTGGTCAGTAGACGGGGGCACATGCCAAACACTGCAGGGCATCAGGGCATCAGATGCCGCTCTGTGTGCCCACAAGTGTTCCCTGTCTCATCTGGGCCTTCGAAGGGAGCACACCCAGAAGCGAGCAACTGAAGCGAAGGGACTTCCTAAGGTGCCCCTTCCAGGCTTGTCTCTGAAGTCACAGCAACACCATTTTAAGCAATATGTTTAATCGGATGATTTCCACAAACTATCCACGAAGTTTCTAACCATCACAATTCAGTGAAGTACAAAACACTGAGTTACAGGCTGTGGGAAGAGAAGGAAGCACCAATGGTGGCACCTTCCAATCCTGGTTGTTCTAGGGGCAGGTCTTTTTTTAAACCAAGCCCCTCATTTCAATGTACAAAAGAATTACTCTCGTCAATATTAAATTGTATTGAAAACAAAATGGACTAAAAAGCAAATTCTACTCTATGTTGGGGTGGAAGTGGGAGGAAAGAATAAGTCCTTCGAAGCAGGAAGGGAGATAGCAGGGGGAAGCTTGTGCCTGTGACCTGGGTGGTCACTCACGCTGCTCCATTTTTACTTTTGGTGGTCTCAGGAAGGTCCGATTTTTCTTATCTTTCTTCCCCTTTGTATTGGCTTGGAAGTTTCGCCAGCTGTCCATACGACCATCTCGACTTTCCTCAAAGTTTTTCTGCCACTCTCTTTCCCGTTTGGCTTTTTCTTGAGCTTCAATCTCTTCTTCCCTTTGTCGTTTCCTTTCATGCATCTCTTTGGCTTCTCTCTCTTTCCTTTTAATTTCCAGCTCAGCAAAGAGTTTCATTGTCTGTTTATATACAGCTTGTTTGAACAGTTCAGAATCATCCTCCTCTACAATTGTAGGTTTTCCTTCCTTCTTTAACTGTTTTTTTCGCTCTTTCACAGTGTGTTCCACGTATTCTTTTCCTGCCTGAATTACATCCAGGACCCTCTTCTTTTGCTCCTGATCCAGTAGCAACTTGTAAGCTTTGTCCACAGCTTCAAAAGCCTTTTGTGCTCTGTCAGCATCATCTTGATTTTGACAAAAATCCTGACAAGGATGCACCAAGATGGATAACTGCCGAAACCTCTTTTTTATTTCCTCATCTGTAACTTCAGGATCTATCTGAAGAACCTCAAATGGGTTCAAATTGAAGTAAGAGGAACCAGGACGGGTCAGTCTTTCAATCTGATTTTTCGATGTTAGAACCGAGTCTCTTTTCTCTATTTGTTTCACCTCACTGTAGAAGGTCATAAAGGCTTCCTCCGTGCTGCCTCCGCTGCCCGAAGTCCCGCTCTCTCCTGAAGCTGCCATTTCCCCGGCCCAGCCACCACGTGACCCGCCACCTATTCTTATCAGTCACCTATCTGAGCAGGTAGTTTACGTAACTGTTTTCACAAGAGAAGGGGAATGGGCTACGATGCTATAGGTACAGCTCAATGTCTGGCCTTTGGTCTCTATGTCTTTTGATATAGAAGCCACTGAGAGTTTACCTACATTCCCAGAGGCTCAAAGTGATAGCTCCCCTGTCCTTATGCCCATATAGTAGCACACAACTTCTAAACAGAGGAGTTAGGAGATCTCCTGTTTCAAAAGGGATTTCTGAATTATTTCTGCCTTAGCCCACAAAGATATCTCACCAGTGCATTGAGCAAAGTCAGTTCAGATGCTCTAAATACAAAAAACACTTGGGAAGCAAGAGTCAAATGTAGTATCAAATACTCTCTCCAAATAGTTACATTATAATAATTTCAAAAAATATGTACACAGCAGGTATTGTTCTAAGTACTGTGAGAAATGCATACACATACTATATGCAAATACTTCCCTCAAGGACCCCCCCAAAAATGAAGACCTAATATGCCTAATATGAAGCAGTTAAATATGACTAAAAAAGAATTTAAGACATGTTCATAAATTGCACACCATAGGTACTCTGGGTTTCCAAAAATCAATTGGTCATCTTTTAAGTAAGTTCTGGTATTAAAGAAATTTAAAGACAGCATTTGCTACGGAGTTCCTGGGGTTGCATATTTATCATGGCACAAATATTAATTTGTCAACAAATATGTGCTGCTTCCTAGGCTTGGCACTATTCCTCCAAAGAGAACTAGATACAGCCTAATCCTCAAGAAAACAAGAACAAATCCATAATGTCTTATAAAATAGTACAAGTTCTAGGTTAGGCTTTATAAAGAACAGTCCTAAAAGACACAAAGGAGAACGGTCAAGTCTTCTGTGTACATGACAACACCACAAACATTCATCAAGCCGTAAACATAGTGCTAGTCCGTAGGTTGCCAGGAAGAATATCAAGAGAACTAGAAACAAGGTAGAGATAAAGGGATTAAATTGCATGAAAAGTTAAAAGGTCTAGTGGCATATTTACTTTTTCAGCTAATGCTTTAGATGTTATAATATAAAATAAATCCAAGGGTATCCCAAATGTTTGCTCCTAATATATTTTCAAGTCTTTGTTTTCCAAATTAAAATGTAGGCTCATGATCAAAGACAGCCAAGAATGTGATCAAATAAAATCTCAATTTAAAAAGTGTTAAGTTCTGTTTATGATTATAAATTTCATAATATCTTTTTCCTTCAAAATGATTTTCTAAAATAATCAAATCTACTTATTTTAACAACAAATTTTTGAAGTTAAATACTATTCATTTCTACATATTTAGTGTCCTACAGGGATAAATAAGAATGCCATTAATGACAATAAGTATATGTTCTTTTCCCTAAAACGGTATGTTTAAAGATGCTATTTGATATTATACTGCATTGAGGTTTTCACCCACTGGCAGCTGTGTATTATCTCATGGAGCAGAATGGGTGATGTGACAAGGAAGAAAATGATTCTAACAGGAGCATATGTTTCCAGGTCTGTAACAAATATCGAGGGTGTGTGGGCAGAGCAACATTTGCTATGGAATATTAAAGGAGTAAAGACTGAGTTTCTTTAATTCTCTGAGCAATTCACACCAATCCTACAGCATACTTTAAGCAGAACTGTCAGAATAGTGAGAAATTTTCCATCACTTACAAATGAATCAAATGAATATCCACTCCAATTCACTACATTACCCACAAAGAACTCATGTATGTATGTTTCTGCATAGGTATAACAAGAAATGTTTTTGTCCTATCTTCTTTCATCCTTTCCTTCATCATTTAGTGGTACTTATTAAATCTTTTTTGCGTCAATAGAAAATACACATATAGATGATATGATGTTGCTCAATAGATAACAGAATCCCATTAGTAGGTAGAAGTTGCACTTCCTTTTTTATGTAGGCCAGTAACTGAGAGGAAATTTTTAAATTATTTATACATTTACTAAGTTCTTGAAAAAGTTTTTGTAATTTGCACATTTTGGTTCACTTTTTGAAGGTATGGTTTCTACCTTTGGGTAATTTAAGTGGCAGGCTGTGTATCTGGTTTCTTCAACAGCTTAAAAAGCAAACAAGAAAAATAGAAAACTTGTGAAGAAATAAAATCTCAGACATTTTTTGCTAACAGAGAGATAATTGGGAAAAAAAAGTAAAGACTCAAGAACTGATTTTATATATGCATCAAAAATAGCAATTCTTAAAATAATAATTTTGTTGTGTTTGCAGATTACTAACTCAAAAGTGATTATTTCAAAACCCATATGATGTCACATAATAACAGAAAAGATTAAAAGAGAAATATCAACCTATAGAATATGTTTATGAGAATTAAACTGTGCCAAAACTCTTGGCAATTTAAAATTGATGTAAATGTCTTAATTTACATTTCTACCCAATCTCTCTAATTTCTCTGACCTTTTCTCTCACAAATCCCCAACCTGATCAAGGAGGTTTAGACAGGCTAGCGTATTTACTCAGCCGTCACACCTCTTTTTTAAAATGTATTCTGCAGAACCGCTACCTGTAAGTACTCGCAATACTCTCCCCTCAACTTCTCTTCCTGACATTCTGTATGCCCAGCTGAGCTTACCAACTCCTCCAGCATAATCCCATGGTCTCTGAGCCACAGTCATTGTACTCTTTCCGCTGAACTTGTGTAGCCTATGAATCTTAGAATGTGTTAAATCTAATCCCAGGATAAGCAGTGGTGCCTCTAAAATATCTATTTAGGTGAAAATGAGGGGGTGGCAAACCGGGAATATAAAAATATAGTTTAGGAGGATTTGAAGTAAAACTGTTTCCTTAGCTAGCATGCTGTTTTTGCTTAGAGTTTAAATTACTAGTGAATAAAACATAACAATGTGTCCTAAAGATATTTATTCATACTTCATATAAGATTACAAAAACATTTGTGTGGGCATAAATTCTCATAAGCCACCCCTTGATACTTCTATATTAGGTAACAACCATGTCATTCTTCTGTTACACATAAAGAAAGGCCACAACCACAATATGTACATAATAAACCCAAATAAGCATTCATAGACTGAATGAAGAAATTACTTTTCAGAGTTGGTCAGGTAGCCTAGTAATACATTCCCGGAATCATGTCTTTTCCTTCATGTACATAAAATATTTTGTATTTTTGTATGTATGTGGACAATTGTTTTTAAAGGTCTATTTCTCCAACTACACTAAATGTAAAATGGCCAGGGATCACATCTATCTCTACTTTCCATTATATTATATCACCATTGTCTATCTAACACAGTGTCTGCAACTACAGTGAACTCCCTAAAAATCTATTGAATAAATGAGTGGATAAATACCACAGCTTTAATAAATAAAGACACTGCATCGTAGTCTCAGTCTATATGTGTCTGTTCCTTGAATATTTGATTGTTTGGAGCACCTCGGTATCATGAAAATGCAGACAAATTGGAAAAGAAAAAATGGGGAAGGGTGGGAATGATTAAGGAAATGGAAAGCCTAATGTGTAAGAGAAGATTTATAAAGGTAAATATCTAAAACTTGGCTAGATTACAGCTATGAAAAAACATGACATATTCCACACATCCTTGAAGGTAAAGTGAGGACTTAGTTTGATCAGAATAGTAAGAGTAAAAGGAAGAGCCATGGAAGTCAGGCTGGTCTCACTCGTCCTACAAACCTCAGCTGCTTTCAAGAAATAAGCCACATAGGGACATAGTAAGAATTCTTGTGGACATACTTTCAACCATCAGGGGCCCCTGAGGTCACCTAGTGGCTTCTCATGAGATCAGAGTTCAAGGGTTATTCTCTGGCCTATAACCTCTCTCCAGAGACCCATGCTGGTCCTGGTAGGTGGAAGCTCCCAGTCTCATAATTGTTTGCTGCAAAAAAAATATCCAAGGGAAATCTATTAGTTTCCTATACTATTCATTCTTTGAGTAAAAATTATATATCAGACTTAAAAAAAAAAACTAAAGGTACTTAAGACTTACAATCCCCATCACACTGAAAACTGTAATTCCAAGAAGTTCCAAGAAAAGTAAAGAGTTGAAACGTTTTAAGTACTAGTACAGTGTCAGATGTACTATAGGTTTAGGAAAAAATTAGCAGTGGCTGATGACATTAACAAATTTACACTGAATTTTAAAACATACATTGAAAGAAAATCATGACTAGGCTCAATATAAATGTCTGCAAGTTATAAACTCAAACATCCTAGAATACTAGGAATTAAAACTTGATGATGGTTTCATCATTCTTAGCAAACTATCACAAGAACAGAAAACCAAACACCGCATGTTCTCACTCATAGGTGGGAACTGAACAATGAGATCATTTGGACTCAGGAAGGGGAACATCACACACAGGGGCCTGTCATGGGGAGGGGGGAGGGATTGCATTGGGAGTTATACCTGATGTAAATGACGAGTTGATGGGTGCAGCACACCAACATGGCACAAGTATACATATGTAACAAACCTGCACGTTATGAACATGTACCCTACAACTTAAAGTATAATAATAATAAATAAATTTAAAAAAAAAAAACTTGATGAAATCTTAGGAATAAATACAATTAACATTAGTATGGTGATTAAGCTTTAGAGCTCTCTTATTATGTTTCAACTTGGTTGTCAAGCTACTACGAAAATATAGGAGTTTTTCAGACAATAGCCATGTTCTCAATTGCTAAAACAACTTAGTATTTGGTGGGTGGCGGAGCAAGATGACCGAATAGGAACAGCTCCAGTCTCCAAATCCCAGACCAAGTGACACAGCGCGAGCGAGAGACCGGTGATTTCTACATTCTCAAAGGAGGTACTGGGTTCATCTCACTAGGGAGTGCCGGACAATTGGTGCTGGTCAGCTGCTGCAGCCTGACCAGGGAGAGGTGAAGCAGGGAGAAGCATCCCCTCACCTGGGAAGTGCAAGGGGGAAGGGAATCCCTATTCCTAGCCAGGGGAACTGAGACACACAACACCTGAAAAATCGGACAACTCACACCCGAATACTGCGCTTTAAGCAAACAGGCACACCAGGAGATTATATCCCACACCTGGCCAGGAGGGTCCCATGCACACGGAGCCTCCCTCATTGCTAGCACAGCAGTCTGTGATCTAACCACAAGGCAGCAGGGAGGCTGGGGGAGGGTCGCCCGCCATTGCTGAGGCTTAAGTAGGTAAACAAAGCTACTGGGAAGCTCGAACTGGGTGAAGCTCACAGCAGCTCAAGGAAACCTGCCTGTCTCTGTGGACTCCACCTCTGGGGACAAGGCATAGCTAAACAACAACAAAAGCAGCAGAAACCTCTGCAGACGCAAACGACTCTGTCTGACAGCTTTGAAGAGAGCAGTGGATCTCCCAACACGGAGGTTGAGATCTGAGAAGGGACAGACTGCCTGCTCAAGTGGGTCCCTGACCCCTGAGTAGCCTAACTGGGAGACATCCCCCACTAGGGGCAGTCTGACACCCCACACCTCACAGGGTGGAGTATACCCCTGAGAGGAAGCCTCCAAAGCAAGAATCAGACAGGTACACTCTATGTTCAACAATATTCTATCTTCTGCAGCCTCTGCTGCTGACACCCAGGCAAACAGGGTCTGGAGTGGACCTCAAGCAATCTCCAACAGACCTACAGCTAAGGGTCCTGACTGTTAGAAGGAAAACTATCAAACAGGAAGGACACCTACACCAAAAACCATCAGTACATCACTATCATCAAAGACCAGAGGCAGATAAAACCACAAAGATGGGGAAAAACCAGGGTAAAAAAGCTGGAAATTCAAAAAATAAGAGCGCATCTCCCCCGGCAATGGAGCGCAGATCATCGCCAGCAATGGATCAAAGCTGGACGGAGAATGACTTTGATGAGATGAGAGAAGAAGGCTTCAGTCCATCAAACTTCTCAGAGCTAAAGGAGGAATTACGTACCAGGCACTAAGAAACTAAAAATCTTGAAAAAAAAGTGGAAGAATTGATAGCTAGAGTAATTAATACAGAGAAGGTCATAAACGAACTGAAAGAGATGAAAACCATGACACGAGAAATATGTGACAAATGCACAAGCTTCAGTAACCGACTCGATCAACTGGAAGAAAGAGTATCAGCGATTGAGGATCAAACGAATGAAATGAAGCGAGAAGAGAAACCTAAAGAAAAAAGAAGAAAAAGAAATGAACAAAGCCTGCAAGAAGTATGAGATTATGTAAAAAGACCAAATCTACGTCTGACTGGGGTGCCTGAAAGTGAGGGGGAAAATGGAACCAAGTTGGAAAACACTCTTCACGATATCATCCAGGAGAACTTCCCCAACCTAGTAGGCCAGGCCAACATTCAAATCCAGGAAATACAGAGAACACCTCAAAGATACTCCTCGAGAAGGCCAACTCCAAGACACATAATTGCCAGATTCACCAAAGTTGAAATGAGGGAAAAGATCTTAAGGGCAGCCAGAGAGAAAGGTCGGGTTACCCACAAAGGGAAGCCCATCAGACTAACAGCAGATCTCTCGGCAGAAACTCTACAAGCCAGAAGAGAGTGGGGGCCAATATTCAACATTTTTAAAGAAAAGAATTTTAAACCCAGAATTTCATATCCAGACAAACTAAGTTTCATAAGTGAAGGAGAAATAAAATCCTTTACAGATAAGCAAATGCTTAGAGATTTTGTCACCACTAGGCCTGCCTTACAACGGACGCTGAAAGAAGCACTCAACATGGAAAGGAACAACCAGTACCAGCCATTGCAAAAACATGCCAAAATGTAAAGACCATCGAGGCTAGGAAGAAACTGCATCAACTAACGAGCAAAATAACCAGTTAATATCATAATGGCAGGATCAAGTTCACACATAACAATATTAACCTTGGCCAGGTGCGGTGGCTCATGCCTGTAATCCCAGCACTTTGGGAGGCCGAGGCGGGCGGATCACAAGGTCAGGAGATCGAGACCACGGTGAAACCCCGTCTCTACTAAAAATACAAAAAATTAGCCGGGCGCGGTTGTGGGCGCCTGTAGTCCCAGCTACTCGGGAGGCTGAGGCAGGAGAATGGCGTGAACCCGGGTGGCGGAGCTTGCAGTGAGCTGAGATCCGGCCACTGCACTCCAGCCTGGGCGACAGAGCGAGACTCCGTCTCAAAAAAAAAAAACAAAAAAAAAAAAAACAAAAAAAAAAACAATATTAACCTTAAATGTAAATGGACTAAATGCTCCAATTAAAAGACACAGACTGGCAAACTGGATAAAGAGTCAAGACCCATCAGTCTGCTGTATTCAGGAGACCCATCTCACATGCAGAGACACACATAGGCTCAAAATAAAGGGATGGAGGAAGATTTACCAATCAAATGGAGAACAAAAAAAAAGCAGGGGTTGCAATACTAGTCTCTGATAAAACAGACTTTAAACCATCAAAGATCAAAAGAGACAAAGAAGGCCATTACATAATGGTAAAGGGATCAATTCAACAGGAAGAGCTAACTATCCTAAATATATATGCACCCAATACAGGAGCACCCAGATTCATAAAGCAAGTCCTTAGAGACTTACAAAGAGACTTAGACTCCCATACAATAATAATGGGAGACTTCAACACTCCACTGTCAATATTAGACAGATCAACGAGACAGAAAGTTAACAAGGATATCCAGGAATTGAACTCATCTCTGCACCAAGCAGACCTAATAGACATCTATAGAACTCTCCACCCCAAATCAACAGAATATACATTTTTCTCAGCACCACATCCCACTTATTCCAAAATTGACCACATAATTGGAAGTAAAGCACTCCTCCGCAAATGTACAAGAACAGAAATTATAACAAACTGTCTCTCAGACCACAGTAAAATCAAACTAGAACTCAGGACTAAGAAACTCAATCAAAACCGCTCAACTACATGGAAACTGAACAACCTGCTCCTGAATGACTTATAGGTACATAACGAAATGAAGGCAGAAATAAAGATGTTCTTTGAAACCAATGAGAACAAAGACACAACATACCAGAATCTCTGGGACACATTTAAAGCAGTATGTAGAGGGAAATATATAGCACTAAATGCCCACAAGAGAAAGCAGGAAAGATCTAAAATTCACACTCTAACATCACAATTAAAAGAACTAGAGAAGCAAGAACAAACACATTCGAAAGCTAGCAGGAGGCAAGAAATAACTAAGATCAGAGCAGAACTGAAGGAGATAGAAACAATAAAACCCTCCAAAAAATCAATGAATCCAGGAGTTGGTTTTTTAAAAAGATCAAAAAAATTGACAGACCGCTAGCAAGACTAATAAAGAAGAAAAGAGAGAAGAATCAAATAGACACAATAAAAAATGATAAAGGGGATATCACCACCGACCCCACAGAAATACAAACTACCATCAGAGAATACTATAAACACCTCTATGCAAATAAACTAGAAAATCTAGAAGAAATGGATAATTTCCTGGACACTTACACTCTTCCAAGACTAAACCAGGAAGAAGTTGAATCCCAGAATAGACCAATAGCAGGCTCTGAAATTGAGGTAGTAATTAATAGCCTACCAACCAAAAAAAGTCCAGGACCAGATGGATTCACAGCTGAATTCTACCAGAGGTACAAGGAGGAGCTGGTACCATTCCTTCTGAAACTATTCCAATCAATAGGAAAAGAGGGAATCCTCCCTAACTCATTTTAGGAGGCCAACATCATCCTGATACCAAAGCCTGGCAGAGACACAACAAAAAAAGAGAATTTTAGACCAATATCCCTGATGAACATGGATGCAAAAATCCTCAATAAAATACTGGCAAACTGGATTCAGCAGCACATCAAAAAGCTTATCCACCATGATCAAGTGGGCTTCATCCCTGGGATGCAAGGCTGGTTCAACATTCGCAAATCAATAAACGTAATCCAGCATAGAAACAGAACCAAAGACAAGAACCACATGATTATCTCAATAGATGCAGAAAAGACTTTTGACAAAATTCAACAGCCCTTCATGCTAAAGACGCTCAATAAAATCGGTATTGATGGAACGTACCTCAAAATAATAACAGCTATTTATGACAAACCCACAGCCAATATCATACTGAATGGGCAAAAACTGGAAAAATTCCCTTTGAAAACTGGCACAAGACAGGAATGCCCTCTCTCACCACTCCTATTCAACATAGTGTTGGAAGTTCTGGCTAGGGCAATCAGGCAAGAGAAAGAAATCAAGCGTATTCAGTTAGGAAAAGAAGAAGTCAAATTGTCCC
The DNA here is from genome assembly GCF_049350105.2 of Macaca mulatta. Taxonomy (NCBI): domain Eukaryota; kingdom Metazoa; phylum Chordata; class Mammalia; order Primates; family Cercopithecidae; genus Macaca; species Macaca mulatta. Next base: position 47,020,306 of record NC_133411.1, read on the forward strand.
TCTTTGCAGATGACATGATTGTATATTTAGAAAACCCCATTGTCTCAGCCCAAAATCTCCTTAAGATGATAAGCAACGTCAGCAAAGTCTCAGGATACAAAATTAATGTGCAAAATCACATGCATTCTTATACACCAGTAACAGACAAACAGCCAAATCAGGAATGAACTTCCATTCACAATTGCTTCAAAGAGAATAAAATACCGAGGAATCCAACTTACAAGAGATGTAAAGGACCTCTTCAAGGAGAACTACAAACCACTGCTCAGTGAAATAAAAGAGGACACAAACAAATGGAAGAACATACCACGCTCATGGATAGGAAGAAATCAATATCGTGAAAATGGCCATACTGCCGAAGGTTATTTATAGATTCAATGCCATCCCCATCAAGCTACCAATGAGTTTCTTCACAGAATTGGAAAAAACTGCTTTAAAGAGCCCGCATCTCCAAGACAATCCTAAGTCAAAAGAACAAAGCTGGAGGCATCACGCTACCTGACTTTAAACTATACTACAACATTATAGTAACAAAAACAGCATGGTACCGGTACCAAAACAAAGATATAGACCAATGGAACAGAACAGAGTCCTCAGAAATAATACCACATATCTACAGCCATCTGATCTTTGACAAACCTGAGAGAAACAAGAAATGGGGAAAGGATTCCCTATTTAATAAATGGTGCTGGGAAAATTGGCTAGCCATAAGTAGAAAGCTGAAACTGGATCCTTTCCTTACTCTTTATACAAAAATTAATTCAAGATAGATTAGAGACTTAAATGTTAGACCTAATACCATAAAAACCCTAGAAGAAAACCTAGGTAGTACCATTCAGGACATAGGCATGGGCAAAGACTTCATGTCTAAAACACCAAAAGCAACGGCAGCAAAAGCCAAAATTCACAAATGGGATCTCATTAAACTAAAGAGCTTCTGCACAGCAAAAGAAACTACCATCAGAGTGAACAGGCAACCTACAGAATGGGAGAACATTTTTGCAATCTACTCATCTGACAAAGGGCTAATATCCAGAACCTACAAAGAACTCAAACAAATTTACAAGAAAAAAACAAACAACCCCATCAAAAAGTGGGCAAAGGATATGAACAGACATTTCTCAAAAGAAGACATTCATACAGCCAACAGACACATGAAAAAATGCTCATCATCACTGGCCATCAGAGAAATGCAAATCAAAACCACAATGAGATACCATCTCACACCAGTTAGAATGGCGATCATTCAAAAGTCAGGTAACAACAGGTGCTGGAGAGGATGTGGAGAAATAGGAACACTTTTACACTGTTGGTGGGATTGTAAACTAGTTCAACCATTATGGAAAACAGTATGGTGATTCCTCAAGGATCTAGAACTAGATGTACCATATGATCCAGCCATCCCATTACTGGGGATATACCCAAAGGATTATAAATCATGCTGCTATAAAGACACATGCACACGTATGTTTATTGCGGCACTATTCACAATAGCAAAGACTTGGAATCAATCCAAATGTCCATCAGTGACAGACTGGATTAAGAAAATATGGCACATATACACCATGGAATACTATGCAGCCATAAAAAAGGATGAGTTTGTGTCCTTTGTAGGGACATGGATGCAGCTGGAAACCATCATTCTTAGCAAACTATCACAAGAACAGAAAACCAAACACCGCATGTTCTCACTCATAGGTGGGAACTGAACAATGAGATCACTTGGACTCGGGAAGGGGAACATCACACACCGGGGCCTATCATGGGGAGGGGGGAGGGGGGAGGAATTGCATTGGGAGTTATACCTGATGTAAATGACGAGTTGATAGGTGCTGAAGAGTTGATGGGTGCAGCACACCAACATGGCACAAGTATACACATGTAAAAAACCTGCACATTATGCACATGTACCCTAGAACTTAAAGTATAATAATAATAAAAAATAAAAAAATAAAAACATACAAAAAATAATTTAGTAATTAAAAAATAAAAATAAAATAAAATAACTTAGTATTCATAAAGTATCTTCACAGTATTAATTTTCACTGCATTTTCTCACCAGTTCTATGAGACATAAAAAAATGTTTTGTTCATTCTATATTTATAGATGAAAAATCTAAAACAATTAAAATAGTATGTGACTTGGCCAAGATCACTTGACTGGTTAATGGAATCTAAGATTTGGAGGCAGATTTTCTGATAGCTAACCCAGGGCTCTTTCCTATGTAATGTCATGCATCATATTTATTTTGATTTTGCATTTTTATACCCCCCAAAATCAACATTTTTTATGCCACAGATACAGCACAATTTCCTTAGATGCCTATAAGTAGCTTAATGAAAAATAATCTGTATTGATTATCAAAATAGATACTGATATGGTTTGGCTCTGTGTTCCCACCCAAATCTCATCTCAAATTGTAATCCCCATGTGTGGGGGGAGGGATCCGGAGGTAGGTGATTGGATCATGGGGGCAGTTTCCCCTGTGCCATTCTCATGATAGTGAGTTCTCACAAGATCTGATGGTTTAAAAGTGTGGCACCTCCTCCCTCAATCTCTCTGTCCTGCCACCACGTAAGAAGTGCCTGGCTTCCTCTTCACCTTCCGCCATGATTGTAAGTTTCCTGAGGCCTCCCTAGCCATGTGGAATTGTGATTCAATTAAATTTATTTTCTTCATAAATTATCCAGTCTCAGGTAGTATCTTTAAAGCAGTGTAAAAACGGACTGATGCAGTCACACATGCAAAATTGTATGTTTATCTCTAGCTCCATTACAGATACATATTACTGAAAATGCATAAGCATCCTATGTGATACAATCATAATTTGGATTTAGACGACAGTCATTTCTAAATTCTGACCTTTATGCATATTAGAAGATAAGCAGGTGTTACATTTTGTGACAAGAACTTGATGTGATAAGCATGATGCTTGTTTTCTGCTTTGCTATTTTTCAAATTAATAGCTCTTTCCCTTAAAACAATTTTATAAAAGAAAAATTCTGCACTTAAGCCAAAATAGTAGTCCACTGTTACCTTGTTGTCAGTTGTATTCATGTTTATTATTGACCAAAGCACATTCCTTGGTGTTGGGGGAAAAACTGCTGAAGAACAGTACTATGGTATAGTTGAAAGAAGATTACAATGAATGTAGAAGGACTGAACTCATATTTAGTACACCTAGACCTTATAATCTTGAGAAAATTCCCCCTGCTCTGGATCTCTATCTCATTCCTCATAGAAAGTGAACCCAGAAAACTTCCAATAGCTTTCTCGAATCTAAAAGTTTTAGTTTGTAGAAATTAACCATGTGTCAGAGCAAGAAATTGAGAAAGTTAGAGCAACTTTAAAGAAATTTAATATAAGAAACTAACTTGATGGGCAGATCACGAGGTCAGGAGATCGAGACCATCCTGGCTAACACAGTGAAACCCCGTCTCTACTAAAAAATACAAAAAAACTAGCCGGGCGAGGTGGCGGGCTCCTGCAGTCCCAGCTGCTCGGGAGGCTGAGGCAGGAGAATGGACTAAACCCAGGAGGCGGAGCTTGCAGTGAGCTGTGATCCGGCACTCCACTCCAGCCTGGGGGACAGAGCCAAACTCCGTCTCAAAAAAAAAAAAAAAAGAAAGAAACTAACTTAGGGAAGGCAAAGAAGAGATGGAGTAGGGAGTCCTTGTGAGAGAAAAGTTAGTAAGATGTGGAATTGCCTGTACTTGAAGAGAGGAAGTTGAAGAAGTCAAATATAACTCTCAGGTCTTATGCCAGAGAAGTTAGGAAATGATAATGTGAACATTTTGAGAGTAGATGTGGGGGAGATCATAAGTTCAGTTTTGGAGAAAATGACTTTAACATGTTTCACATTCACATGGCAGAAAACAGTTGGAACTGTAATATTCTAAAACTCAGAAGTGATGCCAGGACCAAGGAAACAGCTTTAGGAATTGTATAGATTTGAGAACTGAACCTATAGAGGAACATGAGTCCTCCAAAGGGAAAATTATACTTAGAAAGAAGAAAAGATCCAAAATGGTGGTCACGGGCCAAGTTCACTCCAACAGGAAGATGGAGCAGCAAATGAGACGGATTTGATTTGAAAATTTCTCTGAGGGAAATGTAGAGAACAAACTTTTAGACTGATCAGGTTATCATTATGAAAGCAATGGCAACGAGGTAGTACTGAAGAACAAATGGAAAACAGTGAATAACAGTTTGTGTGGAGATACATGATATTATAGACTATGTGTTAATGAAATGGAGCTGTTAACAAATGAAAGTCAAAGACAGGAAGGTCATAGAAAACATTTTAGAATAAATGAAATTTGATTATTCTTTTATTTATTTAGATTAGTTTATGATGTTTCCCATCCCCCCACCGCCCCCGTAATTGGAATGAAGGGAGGTGTAGAGTTGCTTCCTCTTTTTCAAGATTAGTAAAAACCTGATTATATTTTAAGGCTGACAGTATGGAAACTCTTAATAAAAAATAAACATGAAGAGTAAAAATGTAGAAAATGTAGTCATAGGTGAAGAGAAAAAATTAGACATTCAATAAAATGGAGAAATTTGCTTTGAATCATAGATGTAATGTATCTGCCACACAGAGAGAAGAAAAAGAAGGAAAGGCAAATTAATGAACAAAGTGAAAAACAAACAAACAAACAAAAAAAAACTGCATCTCCAAATGATGCCTTACTGGAGCTTTTCGTTTTTCTTCAATAATGAAAAAAGTTAATTGCCACATTCTAAATCCAACATATTTCATATGTTTTGCAGTTAAACAACTGAAGGTAGGAGAGAATTTTAATTCCTACTTCCAGTCCTATGCTTCTTTAAAATATTGCTCCCAAAGGAGCCTATAAACATAGCAGTGCATTTTCCTTAAGGGATGTAGGCATTAGTTCTCAAGCGGGAAGTCATTAAGAATCATCCTCTTGGAAGGGTGTATGTGTCCAGGAATGTATCCCTTTCTTCTAGATTTTCTAGTTTATTTGCGTAGAGGTTTTTATAGTATTATCTGATGGTAGTTTGTATTTCTGTGGGGTCGGTGGTGATATCCGCTTTATCTTTTTTTTTTTTTTTTTGCATCTATTTGATTCTTCTCTCTTTTCTTCTTTATTAGTCTTGCTAGCGGTCTATCAATTTTGTTGATCTTTTCAAAAAACCAACTCCTGAATTCATTGATTTTTTGAAGGGTTTTTTGTGTCTCTATCTCCTTCAGTTCTGCTCTGATCTTAGTTATTTCTTGCCTTCTGCTAGCTTTTGAATGTGTTTGCTCTTGCTTCTCTAGTTATTTTAATTGTGATGTTAGGGTGCCATTTTTAGATCTTTCCTGCTTTCTCTTGTGAGCATTTATTGCTATAAATTTCCCTCTACATACTGCTTTAAATGTGTCCCAGAGATTCTGGTATGTTGTGTCTTTGTTCTCATTGGTTTCAAAGAACATCTTTATTTCTGCCTTCATTTTGTTATGTACCTAGTAGTCATTCAGGAGCAGGTTGTCCATTTTCCATGTAGTTGAGCATTTTTTAGTGAGTTTCTTAATCCTGAGTTCTAGTTTGATTGCACTGTAGTATGACAGACAGTTTCTTATAATTTCTGTTCTTTTCCATTTGCTGAGGGGTGCTTTACTTCCAGGTATGTGGTCAATTTTGGAATAAGTGTGATGTGGTGCTGAGAAAAATGTATATTCTGTTGATTTGGGGTGGAGAGTTCTATAGATGTCTAGTAGGTCTGCTTGGTGCAGAGCTGAGTTCAATTCCTGGATATCCTTGTTAACTTTCTGTCTTGTTGATCTGTCTAATGTTGACAGTGGGGTGTTGAAGTCTCCCATTATTATTGTGTGGGAGTCAGTCTCTTTATAGGTCTCTAGGGATTTACTTTATGAATCTGGGTGCTCCTGTATTGGGTGCATATATATTTAGGATAGTTAGCTCTTCTTGTTGAAGTGATCCCTTTACTATTACGTAATGGCCTTGTCTCTTTTGATCTTTGTTGGTTGAAAGTCTGTTTTATCAGAGACTAGGATTACAACCCCTGCCTTTTTTTGTTTTCCATTTTCTTGGTAGATCTTCCTCCATCCCTTTATTTTGAGCTTATGTGTGTCACTGCAGGTGAGATGGGTCTCCTGAATACAGCACACTGATGGATCTTGTCTCTTTATCCAATTTGCCAGTCTGTGTCTTTTAAGTGGAGCATTTATCCCATTTACATTTAAGGTTAATATTGTTATGTGTGAATTTGATCCTGTCATTATGACGTTAGCTGGTTATTTTGCCCGTTAGTTGATGCAGTTTCTTCCTCACATCGAGGGTCTTTACATTTTGGCATGTGTTTTCAGTGGCTGGTACCAGTTGCTCCTTTCCACGTTTAGTGCTTCCTTCAGGAGCTCTTGTAGGGCAGGGCCTGGTGGTGACGAAATCTCTCAGCATTTGCTTGCCTGTAAAAGATTTTATTTCTCCTTCACTTATGAAACTTAGTTTGGCTGGATATGAAATTCTGGGTTGAAAATTCTCTTCTTTAGGAGTGTTGAATATTGGCCCCCCTCTCTTCTGGCTTATAGAGTTTCTGCTGAGATTAGTCTGCTGGGCTTCCCTTTGTGGGTAACCCGACTTTTCTCTCTGGATGCCCTTAACATTTTTTCTTTCATTTCAACTTTGGTGAATTTGACAATTATATGTCTTGGAGGTGCTTTTCTTGAGGAGTATCTTTGTGCTGTTCTCTACATTTCCTGAATTTGAATGTTGGCCTGCCTTGGTAGGCTGGGGAAGTTCTCCTGGATAATATCCTGCAAAGTGTTTTCCAACTTGGTTCCATTCTGCCCATCACTTTCAGGTACACCAATCAGACGTAGATTTGGACTTTTCACATAGTCCCATATTTATTGGAGGCTTTGTTCATTTCTTTTTACCCTTTTTTTCTCTAAACTTCTCTTCTCGCTTCATTTCATTAATTTGATATTCAATCACTGACACCCTTTCTTTCAGTTGATCGAATCGGCTACTGAAGCTTGTGCATTCGTCATGTAGTTATCGTGCCATGGTTTTCAGCTCCATCAGGTCATTTAAGAATTTCTCTGTATGGGTTATTCTAGTTAGCCATTCGTCTTATCTTTTCTCAAGGTTTTTAGCTTCTTTGCGATGGGTTCGAACTTCCTCCATTAGCTCAGAGAAGTTTGATCATCTGAAGCCTTCTTCTCTCAACTCGCCAAAGTCATTCTCTGTCCGGCTTTGTTCCGTTGCTGGCAAGGAGCTGGGTTCCTCAGTTGGAAATGCACCCTCCCAAGACTAAACCAGGAAGAAGTTGAATCCCTGAATAGACCAATAATAGGCTCTGAAATTGAGGCAATAATTAATAGCCTACTAACGAACAAAAGTCCAGGACAAGATGGATTCACAGCAGAATTCTACCAGAGGTACAAGGAGGAGCTGATACCATTCCTTCTGAAACTATTTCAATCAATAGAAAAAGAAGGAATCCTCCCTAACTCATTTTGTGAGGCCAGCATCATCCTTATACCAAAGCCTGAGAGAGACACAACAAAAAAAGAGAATTTTAGACCAATATCCCTGATGAACATCGATGCAAATATCCTCAATAAAATACTAGCAAACCAAATCCAGCAGTACATCAAAAAGCTTATATACCATGATCAAGTGGGTTTCATCCTTAGGATGCAAGTTTGGTTCAACATATGCAAATCAATAAACATAATAGAGGATATAAACAGAAACAAAGACAAGAACCACATGATGATTATCTCAATAGATGCAGAAAAGGCCTTTGACAAAATTCAACAGCCCTTCATGCTAAAAACTTTCAATAAAGTAGGTACTGATGGGACATAGCTCAAAATAATAAGAGCTATTTATGACAAACCCACAGTCAATATCATACTGAATGGACAAAAACTGTAAGCACTCCCTTTGAAAACTGGCACAAGACAGGGATACCCTCTCTCACCACTCCTATTCAACATACTGTTGGAAGTTCTGGCTAGGGCAATCAGGCAAGAGAAAGAAATAAAGGGTATTCAATTAGGAAAAGAGGAAGTCAAATTGTTCTTGTTTGCTGATGACATGATTGTATATTTAAAAAACCCTATTGTCTCAGCCCAAAATCTCCTTAAGCTGATAAGCAACTTCAGCAAAGTCTCAGAATACAAAATCAGTGTGTTAAAATCACAAGCATTCTTATACACCAGTAACAAACAGAGAGCCAAATCATGAGTGAACTCCCATTCACAATTACTTCAAAGAGAATAAAATACCTAGGAATACAACTTACAACGGATGTGAAGGACCACTTCAAGGAGAACTACAAACCATTGCTCAAAGAAATAAAAGAGGACACAAAATGGAAGAACATTCCATGCTCATGGATAGGAAGAATCAATATCGTGAAAATGACCATACTGCCCAAGGTAACTTATAGATTCAACTCCATCCCCATCAAGCTACCAATGACTTTCTTCACAGAACTGGAAAAAACTACTTAAAAGTTCATATGGAACCAAAAAAGAGCCCGCATTGCCAAGTCAATCCTAAGTCAAAAGAACAAAGCTGGAGGCATCATGCTACCTGACTTCAAACTATACTACAAGGCTACAGTAACCAAAACAGCATGGTACTGGTACCAAAACAGAGATACAGACCAATGGAACAGAACAGAGCCCTCGGAAATAATACCACACATCTACAACCATCTGATCTGTGACAAACCTGACAAAAACAAGAAATGGGGAAAGGATTCCCTATTTAATAAATGGTGCTGGGAAAACTGGCTAGCCATAAGTAGAAAGCTGAAACTGGATCTCTTCTTTACACCTTATACAAAAATTAATTCAAGATGGATTAAAGACTTAAATGTTAGACCTCAAACCATAAAAATTCTAAAAGAAAACCTAGGCAGTACCATTCAGAACATAAGCATGGGCAAAGGCTTCATTACTAAAACACCAAAGGCAATGGCAACAAAAGCCAAAATTGACAAATGGGATCTAATTAAACTAAAGAGCTTCTGCACAGCAAAAGAAACTATCATCAGAGTGAACTGGCAAACTACAGAATGGGAGAAATTTTTTGCAACCTACTCATCTGACAAAGGGCTAATATCCAGAACCTACAAAGAACTCAAACAAATTTACAAGAAAAAAACAAACAACCCCATCAAAAAGTGAGCAAAGGAGATGAACAGACACTTCTCCAAAGACGACATTTATGCAGCCAACAGACACATGAAAAAATGCTCATCATCACTCACCATCAGAGAAATGCAAATCAAAACCCCAATGAGATACCATCTCACAGCAGTTAGAATGGCAGTCATTTAAAAATCAGGAATCAACAAGTGCTGGAGAGGATGTGGAGAAATAGGAACACTTTTATACTGTTGGTGGACTGTAAACTAGTTCAACCATTGTGGAAGACAGTGTGGCGATTCCTCAAGGACCTAGAACTACAAATACCTATGACCCAGCCATCCCATTACTGGGTATATAACCAAAGGATTATAAATCATGCTGCTATAAAGACACATGCACATGTGTGTTTATTGCAGCACTATTCACAATAGCAAAGACTTGGAACCAACCCAAATGGCCATCAATGATAGACTGGATTAAGAAAATGTGGCACATATACTCCATAGAATACTATGCAGCCATAAAAAAGGATTAGTTCGTGTCCCTTGCAGGGACATGGATGAAGCTGCATCAGTCGCAGCAAAATATCGCAACGACAAAAAACCAAACACTGCATGTTCTCACTCATAGGTGGGAATTGAACAATGAGAACACTTGGATACAGGTAGGAAAACATCACACACCAGGGCCTCTTGTGGGGTGGGGGGAGTGGGGAGGGATAGCATTAGGAGATATATCTAAAGTAAATGATGAGTTAATGGGTGCAGCACACCAACATGGCACATGTATACATATGTAACAAACCTGCACGTTGTACACATGTACCCTAGAACTTAAAGTATAATAAGAAAAAAGAATCACCCTGATTTAGAAAATATGATATAATTTAGACCATGCATTTTTTAACAGGAATAATTTCTTAAATTGTCGTGCCCCTACACTATTTTAATCTAAGGAAGCCTCAATTTACTCTGCTGTAACATGCAAACATACATTTCTCTAATATTCAATCTAAATCCAACATAAACTTTATTGCCTTAGATCTGTCCACTGGGAAAAAGTCATATCTTTCATAGGAAATGATTAAATCCTTCTTTCAATGAATATTTTTCAAAGGAATAGGGCCAACACATAGATTAACATAATTCTACCATGCAAATAAATTACAATTAATTTCTCCACAGCAAAGTTTCCTCTAAGATCAGTTTTTACTAAAAAAAACGTGAAACACCCAGCGCATTTTACGAAACAGATTCAAACAAATATTCATAAATCTCGGTTACTTTATTATAGTTACTGATACATATAGATAATAGAACAAAGTAACAGCCCTAAAGTACGTTTTATACAATCAAATTATTTTTAATATAACACCGAGAGCTTTAATTGCTTGAAAAGTGGCAAAACACTAATTAAATGCATTATCACTCTGCAAAGTCAAACCAATTCCTCAGTTATTTTAGAGAAAACAAGTTTATTTTCCATGTAGCTTCCTTAATAGCCCCATCACCCTTGCCTACTGTTCCATTATCATCTATGTTCTATCCTGTACTTGAAAGGCCTGTTCTCTCCAAACTCCATTACCCAAATCCCACCTGTCATTAAGGTCCAGCTCAAATGCCATACCCCTTCATCATCTATCCAGAACTTTCTGGCTTGAAGTAATTACTCTGTCCTATTAACCCTAATGTTTATTACCAGCAAATCATGTTCAGTATGCATTAGATTATCTGACATTATATATTAAAATACTATATATAGTACTATATATATAGCTATATATAATTGCTTCACCCCATCCCCCACACTCCCACTAGACTGTAAGATCCTTAAGAGCAAGTTTCATGCCTTACTCTTGTTTGAATCTATTTCAGCACCTAATACATGGTTACATATAGTTGCAATTCAATACTTACATGCTGAGTAGATTTTTATAAGTGAGGACTTATCACTTTGATGACTAGCAGTCCTTTCATGATTACTTGTCAGATAAAAAAATATGAAGGTAGAATTTAGAAAAAAGATCAATTTCAATAGTTGTATAACTATTTATAGTTCTGTAGTAAAATGCTATGTAGTGTGTTGCAATATAAATAATAGTTAAATATTACGACTGTATATTTTATAAGTCTGACATGGTTCTCTTCTAAGTTACCACTAATTTAAATTGAGTTAGGACTGTCAAAAAATCTGTTATTGTTACCTTTAAGGATTTTATCTTTACAAAGTCACTAAATGTAAGTTAGCAGATAATAGGGTTTTTTCTCAATTGGTTTAAAGTTTATAATACACATAAGAAAGATATTTACTCCAAGAAAAGTATTAAATCCTTTAGTTAAAATCTGCATTTTGAAATTCTTTTCTTTCTTGAATTTCAAAAATGTCATGGGGAAATGAGGGTGGCAAAGAGGAAAGAGAGAGTTGTTGTTGTGAAATATACATTATTCAACATTGCACCTACATGTATAAATTGATTTGACTATTGCAATGCCCTTGACCAGTGAAAAAACATCATGGGAACAATGGATTACTAGGCTTGTGCCTAATGTAAAAGAAAAAAAAAAAATGACTAAAGTAGATTTATTTGGCCTGAAAAGACTTGCTTGTTGTGTTTGGAACAGAAGATTGACATATTTAATAATTCAGAAATTCAAATGATGTCATTAAAAAAAATAAGAAAAAAATGTTATGCAAAAGATCCATTTTTTTTTAATTGGAGAGGCTTGTAGCTTTATCTATGTTCTCTGACTCCTTATTAATTAATTGTGCCCTGAATCTTTGGCTGCTAAAAGGTTGTTTCATCTTTCATTTTTAAATAAACCTTTGCTTTAGAATACTCTCACGTTTACAGAAAATAACAAAGTACAGAGTTCCCATATATCTCACAACTAATTTCTCTATTTTCACATATTACATCAGACATAAATAATGAACAAATATTTATATATTATTATTAACTGAAGTCCATACTTTATTCACATGTTCGTACTTTTTATCTAAAGTCCATTCTCTGTTCCAGCTTGCTGTCCAGGGTACCACATTACAGTTTAGTTAGCATGTCTCCTTAGCTCTGCTTCACATGACAGTTTTCTCATATTATTTTTCTTCTTGATCACATTCACAGTGTGGGGGTACCAGTCATATATTTTGTAAAATGACCTTAAAAATTAGGATTTATCTGGTGTTTTTTTCATGATTAGATTGAGGTTAGGGGTATTGCAGAGGAATAGCAAAGAGGCAAATATTACATCATGTCAAGTATACATACTATCAACATGACATATGACTGTTAATTTTGATCACTTAACTATAATGCTAATCAGATTTCTCAAATCATTATTTGAAAGAAATTACTATTGACAGCCTACAGGTAAGGAATGGACATTAACGGCCCACTTCCCTGAGGGTATAATAGCTACACAAATTATTTGGAGTTCCCCCACACCATTTATTGATTGATTCAATACTCTTTATATCAGTATGATCTCATGGATACTTGTATTATATTTTGGGTTTGTAACTCAATCCTAGTTTATTATTCAGTTGTTCAATTTGTTCCATCATTGGCCACTAGAAGCTCTTTAGATTATCTTTTCAAATTCCACCCATGCATTCCTACTCCTTAGTGGCTTTTTCAAGTAGCATAATTCTTTGCTTATATCAGTATCACAAGTGGGGGTTAGAGGTGACAAAGAAATGTATTTGGCTTCAAATAATGTTTTCTATAGCTACAATCAAATGATAAGACATTTTAAAATAGACCCCTTAATCAAAGGTCACAAATTTGACCATATGCTTTCTACAAGAAAGGCACAGCAGAATCATTCTAGTACTAACTTATTTCATGAATCATGATTTCAAATATGAAATTCTAGTACTAATTTATTTCATGAATCATGATTTCAAGTATGATATTATATGCCCCTAATTTCCCATTGTCAATTTCATATGTAAAGTAAAATATCTTGTGTAATGTTTAAGGCAAAATAAATTTTTCTGTTTGAAAAAAGACCATACCAAAGCATTAAATGAAAACCTTTTAGTTATTATACTCAGCTTTCCATGAGATAGTTATGTTTTAAAAGTTAATATTAAAATGCTAATTTTCATTGGCTTTCAGTTGATTCATATATGTATATATATCACATATATGCCTTTAAGTTGCTTTTCATGAATTATATAAATTAGCTCTTTGGGATAAATAACGACAATCCTAAACTTCTCTATTTAAAACTTAATAGTTTAAAACAATTTTACGAGAACGTAGACGTCTATATTTTAAGTGCCACAGAACTCTCTGAGAAGGCAGCTATCAAAATAGCTAAATAAAAGAATAATTAATAAAAAGAGGAAAATATTCATTCTAGGAATCTTCTGTGATTGATCTTATATAGATCTTCTATCTAAATATACACAGTATTTGTTTATAATTTTATGTTAAGCTTATGTTATGAACTCTAACAAAGTTTTGCAAGAATGAAATAGAGAATATTTATTTTATTAATTACACAAGTATTAATATAATGCCATTTATTAGATACAACTTAAGAAAATTTGTGCCCACTTCTACAACTTAGAGTTAATATTAACTGTATTTTTAGTCATTATAGATAAATTGAAAGCCAATTTTATCAATTGATAAGATTTTTCAATATCACAAATGCTGAATGTTTATTAATATATTTTAGAGTACAATAAAAATATTTGTGGAATTTAAAATAAGACAGTACAATAAAAATATTTGTGGAATTTTCAATAAGATATACATGGGCTGGGTGTAGTGGCTTACTCCTGTAATCCTAACACTTTGGAAGGCTGAGGTAGGAGGATTGCTGGAAGGAAACCAGGAGTTCTAGGCCAGCCTGGCCAACATAACAAGACCATGTCTCTCTAAAAATTTTTTAAAATTAAAAATAAAAATAATAATATATGCATGCATATATAAGTACTTACTATATATTGTATGTAGGTGGCACGTAACTTCAGGATTCTCAACTATTGCTACTTGGAAAATATATATAAGTGGCAATATGGTTTCCTGGAAAATACGATTTTGATGACCCTGCTGGAACCAGTATTCTCACTACTACTATGAATTTTATCACATATACCTTGTAAGAAGCATACTGCCACATACTTACGGATAATGTGTAGAACCCATCTTATATCAAGTCTGATAGTAGCTTGGCCCCCAATTCAGATGTGGCATGAGATCAACTTTTGTCCCTTAAGATATCCTAGGCCAGCCAAGTCCTTTCTCTCATTCTTTCTGCTAGTCACATTATGTCTATTACCCATACAAACCTTTGTTGGCTGTTCCTTCCCTAAACACACTAGATCTCATAATGGGAATTATCCAGAACACTCATTCTCTAGTCCCACTGAGTCACTAGTGATCCTTGATTCAAACACATCCAAAAGCCAAAACCCAAATGTGGTTCGAGCCTACCATCTGAATTCTCTCTATACACACAGGCATGCTGAACTAGTAGAGAAAAATAATCACACAATTATGCCAAAGATAGCAAGACAAAGTTATGTTCTTCAACATCCACACCATTTTTTCAAACTGGACTGTACCTTTTGACCTTTCCCCAGACCATTTCAAGGTATTAAATCACCTTTAGCTTCACAAAGAGCCAAATAAAGCTAATATGATTTCAAGGCCATTTCTATAGCTCCCATCACCCACCTGCATCCAAGCAGTCTGTTCATTTCCTTCCATTGTGAACAATTATGTTATACCATTAGACATAAGAACTTAAAGCATAAAAATTCAATAAAGTCATTTCAGTGTGAATATACTTCAATCTAAATACCATGAATAAATGGTTGATGTCAGGTCCTTTTCTGTTTTAATAGAAGATAAGCTCAAGAGTGAAAAGGGAAATGCCGTGAGAAAAGGTTGGTAAGCAAACCAAGGAATATCACACTTCACAACTTTTCCAAGACTCAGTCCTGTTGGTCATTGACTAGATCAAGACAAACATGTAACTGTCCACTGCAGCTGTGTGCAAGCATTCCTGCTTCACATGATTTATAAAGGATGTGAGTACATGTATGTGTATGTGTATATGGTTAAACTTCATATAAGCAAGCTTTATTCTCATATTTATTTTTGAGATACCACTTTACTTCAAATTTTCACATACACTTTGTCACTTAGCTTTTCCAGTATGACCTGCTTTTTCATCATGAATATTGCCTATGAAATCTTCAGGAAATCAACCATATTTTAATACATGTCTTATAATTACATAAAGAACAATACAGACATAACTTGCACTAGACAAATACACACACATATGCATAAACAAATCTATATACACCTTATATTTTTGTTGGTCAATCAGATACATTAGAGATCATATTAAGTAAAATATATCCATAATTATACTATTAAAATATTTTTGATTTGTATTTCTGTACAAGAAAATCAGGAGAAAAATTTTAACATGTTCAGAGCAAGATATGTTTGGAGCATGTCTTAGAACAAGACACTTAGGCCACTTAGATAAATGATAATGGAAGGAAACTAAATCAAAAGGAGGTAGAAGATATAAATGCTCTGGAAGGAATTTGAAATAAAATAGAGGAAAGAATAGAAGGGCTAAAATAACCAGAGAATATTTGCAGTCTCAAGATAATAGGATATGAATTATAAATAAGTTCTAAGAGAATGCAAAGTAAAGGAATGGTCATTTACATGTTGAAAGATTTGTGGGAAATCTTAACCTTGAATGGAAATGTATTCAAATACAGTAACGACAGAGGAAAAATGGGCAGAGGTTGTGATGACACATTATAGAAGAAATGGACATGCAGTATGATCCTTGAGAGGTAGTTAATTATTACCTATCATCTGTCGATCAGCTATCTATCTAGCCATCAATCTATCTACCAGCAGTCCATATATCATATAATCCAACTAATACTGGTGGAAAATGATACAAAAATTTTTTTCAGCAGTTGCTTCATTATAACTTTAATTTGCCAAGTATTCAGTTCTGTCTTCACAGATGCCTGAAACATGTGGCTAATTCCTATTTGTCTTTGAATTCTGAGTTCAACTCCCACATCTTCATGGAGGCTTTTCCTAACCCCTTGGATTAGATTAAACCCCTAGCTCTCCCCTTCCACATATTACCCTGTAGTCTTCCTTTGTTATTACTGATAACCTCTCATTACTTGTTTTCTGCATGTCTTCCTCACAAGATTGGAAGCTCACAAAAAATAGAGTGATATCTGACTTCTTCACTGCTCTACTCTGGTTGAGCACTGGCTGGCACATACTAGGTGATGAAGAACCTGTATTGAAGGAAATTGCCTATCTGTAGAGCCTTGTCTAAAGGCAACAACTAAATGCAAAAGGGCTGGAGCCTTGGAGGAAATCTGAGAAGCAGTGTGCATACATGTAGGAAAACAATCCAAAGAGAAAAGAAACAGAGACCTTCAAAAGGGGTATTAAGTGCCACAAAGGGGTTAAATTAAATAAATTCTGGGAAGTGTGTGTTATATTTAAAAAGAAGGAGGTTAAATGACACTTACTGTTTACTTATTTGGCTTGTTTAATTTCATTTTGTTGTTCTGTTTTGTTTATTTCTTCAAGGTAGGACTTGAATGAAAGGGTTATAGCAATGGTAATACAGGATTAAAGAGTAATGACAAGCAAGAGAGAGAAAGAGAGTGAGTGAATGTAAGTTCCCCTTTCTTAAAGTCTGGGACGGTCAAAGGTATACCATGGAAGTAGCAAACATAAATGAGAGCCAAGGGTTTGTTTTAATTTAAATTAAAATGTTTTGAGCATATTTCTTACAGAGAAAAAATTTAAATTTAAATTTACTCAAGTTAGGAGAATAAATGAAATGTATTTTTAAATTATCCATTATTACAGCATAGTCTGATCTTGAAGACTGTTGATACCTACCTCATCTTTCCAAAGATTGAACACACACACACACACACACACACACACAAACACAATAATGTTAAACAGAGAAGTTTCAGTAGCATTTTCCCAAATTCTCCAGTACATTTGTTTCTTTCTAATTCTGTTTGGGGTTCGGCTTCCTCGGGTTATTTATATAGCTCTGCAGTCCAAATAAGTGAGGGCTAATTATGAAATAATTGTTTTGGATGCAGTGATTCCCTTAGGTAAAATATCCTGCTATCAGACCACAAGAAACCAGAAGGAATAGTCTCAGAGGTACAACAGTACCATAGTTAATGGAGGAACTTCTTGGGCATCTGCTATCTGAAACCATCTGCATTGTTTCTTGCCTTTCTCAGTCGCCTTTTCTTTAGGAGACTCAAAGTCTAATAATAACCCTCCTAAATTTTACCAAGCAATTGTAATCCATTATTATTATACTGAACTCCAATTTATAAACTAATACATAACATTTATATAGTGGTGGATTGTAACCTAATGACAAACATTGACCTTTTTGTGTAATAACTGTGTCTCTCCTCAATATTTATGGCTAAAGTTTTAGAGCCTCCTCCTATTTTCATGCGCTTCCCAATGACTTCATCATGAGTACAGCTCTTCTTTGCTATTTTCATTTAAATAGTCTGTTCATTTTGGTACTTAAGCACTACCATTCAAAAGGATACAGAAACACATAATGAAAGGAAATTAAAAGTATTTTTAGGAAGAATGTTTTCATTGGTTCTTGTAGTTTTCTGGAGTATTAAACTTAAGCACAGTCTAAAGAAGTTTTGTTTCTTTTTTACATGTCTTCCTGAATAAGAACATTTCTATTTTCAAGATTTGCTCTTAACTCTTTACTGTCAAATATTTACTATTTTGGAAAAACAAAGGAGCATCTGAAGTAGTTAGGTTTTAACACACAGGATCTAATCCAACATGATGAACTAGAAACAAAGCTCCCAGAAAACTGTAGCCAATCTTTGACTAAAAAAGGCACCATTTCCCACTGTAGAATATCACCTAAATAACTAGAATTCATATACCCAGAACAAAAAATATGTATAATTGCTAAAAGTGTATAAATTTAAAAGTCTGAGAAAATGACAAAATCATTAGATCAGCGTATGACTGAATACCTCTAGGACAAAGCGTAGTGGTTAAGATATTGGGCTCTGAGCCAGGTTTCTGTGTTCAAATCTTAGTTTCTCCATTTATAAGCTATCATTATAACTCCCTAACTTTTCCATAGTTCAGTATTTTAAGCTGAAATAGGAAACAAACAGTACCTGTCGTAGGGTTGCTCTAAGGACTCAGTGAGGTAACAGAAATAAAAACACCTGGACTAGCACCTGGCACCTAGTTAGAACTTAGCAGGTAATACTGCATTTGGAACACTCTGTAGAATATCTCACTAATTGTGTTGCTTTTCCCCTGTGTGATCAGTTACAACAATGTTTCAGCAGGAAAACATCCCCCAACTAAATAAATGTAAAAGTAACTATGATGGAGAATGCTTAAAATCTCTACTTATTTTGGGCATTTAAGACAACATAGAAGCATGCATTTCAACAAAAATGACTGACAGTATTTCTAGTCACACGGCATATTCTGTGAACATTCTAACTCAGATGAAGTCATGGAACCATCTCATGTCTATTTATTGATTATGAAAGAATTTAAATATGTGAGTGTTAGACTGGCTTAAATAATTGATAAAAAATTGTACTTTCAGTACAAAAAGTAGATATTTTAAAAATCACATTTAATAAAATTGTTTCTTGGGAGAAATGCTATTTTCAAATGTCACTAGCTTCTAAATATTGCCTTACATGGCTGTATTTCAAAAATGTTAATAACAATGTGCCTGCCGTAGCTGTGACACTGATTTAAGAACACATTTTGGTCATTACTATCTCTCGCTGTTTGCCTGTAGTGAGCTCTCATAATTAGGGCTGAATACACCGCACTTTTAAAATTAAACCAAGCCTCTGGGAAAGAATCATGGAAATAGATGGTTAAAGGACACCCAAGCAATTAACAAGCATGATAAAGTTAAAAATTGAAGATAGGAAAGTAGGTTAAGAGCTTTTCTCTCTTTCCAACATGATTTGTTGATACAGAAGGAATATATATCAGTTTAATATATATCAGTTTGACTTTACATAGGAAAGAAATGCAAAAGCAGTGCCACATAGCAGTCAACTAAATTATATTGCTGTTTTCCAGGGGATTTTTCTCTTTGTGCACTTAAAAAGTGTACAATTCTAAAATAATTCTACATTTGACTGACTTTCAAAACAAGCCTGAAAATACTTTATGCTTTCTGGAATCACAACAGTGTAACATTGAACAAATAAAGAATTGATATTTTATAAAAATTATACTAAAAAAGTATTGATTATTTGTGATTTGAATTTATTAGGCTTCCTCTATTCCATTACATAATACCTCCTTTCTATTTGAACTACATGAACCAAATAATAAAAAGACTTGCATCCCAAAATGTTGGTAGACATGAAAGTTTTCACTCTTCAGAAGAGGGAAAATCCATTCAAACCCAATTAAAAGAGTTAAGATTCTGATCGTTCTGAGACTATGTCTGGGACAATTTCCCTGTATAAAGTTGCATTAAGTTGTTTTGCCTCAGTATTAGTAGGGTTTTGTTGAAAATACAAATAAGATCTGTGAGTAAAACAGAAATATAAATAATAACATTGTACTGTCCTTTATAGCCTTGATCTTTCTCTTTCAAAATTAAGACCTCTTCCTTTTTCCCCTTTCTTTTTATTGTGATGCTCATTAATTAAATAGGGTTGATAAAATCATGCTTTTCTAATTATATTATCTCTTCATGTATTAGGTGAAGGTACCTTCAGTAGGTAATCATTTTTTACATCATTATGAACTCAAATTTAAACAGCTGATAGGTTTGAAATCATAGAAATTCTAATCCTTTTTAAAGCTCATCTTTGGCTTCTTCAAGTGGGATCCTGAATCTTTTTGCTATTACCCTGGTAGTCTTTGATAACCTCCTTAATATCTGATATGTCAAGTTGCTCCAGGCTCTTCACGTACATCGCCTGCCCCAGACCTGGGATCACACATTTCTCCTCTTCAAATTAAGGCAGACCAATTGTGCAAATTCCATCCTAGTTTCAGCTGCTGTTCCATCCCATTCCTCTTGGCTGCGTGGGAGTCTCCCATATTCTCAGCTCTGTCAGACACCCTTGCTTACCACTGCTTCCTTCCTCCAACACATAGTGCAAAAACAACAGGTCTTGCAGCTGTTGAAGGTTTGTGTCACTTATCTTTCAGGTTGCTGGGGATAGTTTTCCTGTAAAGTTGCCTATGTTTTTTGTTTGTTTGGACTTTGGTCTTGCTCTGTCTTTTATATGCAAAAACCAAGCTGCCACCTTAGTTTTGCATCTTTTCAGACTTAAGTTATTTTTGCTTTTGAAAATTATGTCAACTTCAATTTTCCTTTATCAGGGTCTATGATATCTTTTCTATGTACACGAGGGCTAATTTAACACTGGTCACTCAGGACGTTATTCATTGGAATATTATTTCTTCACTGTAAATTTGGTAAACACTATAAAAAAAATCCTGGTCACCAAAAAGTTAAAAGTAAAAAAAAAATCATTTTTCAAAATATCGACTCGACATTTTATTAATTAAATCTTGAGGGACATAATGTTAACTTTCCATCCCTGTACAACAGGGTTTTAAAGGTGCACTGTTAAATCAAATAGCACAATTTGGCAAAGTGGAACAGAAAATAAATGATACATACCTAAAAGTAATGTAATTCTTTCTAAATGTCATTGCCCAAAGGGATACATTCTCAACTTTATTTTGATTAAGATAGCACTGATTCTAAAGGCAATGACATTTAAATAGTTTTTACAGGGCTGTGAAAGAAGAGCCATGCCAGATACAATAGATAGAATGTTTATGTCACCCTAAAATTCATATGTTGAAATCCATTTTTTTTTTCTTTTCTTCCTCCTGAGACGGAGTCTCGCTCTGTTGCCCAGGCTGGAGTGCAGTGGGGAGATCTGGGCTCACTGCAAGCTCCGCCTCCCAGGTTCACGCCATTCTCCTCCCTCAGCCTCTGGAGTAGCTGGGACTACAGGTGCCCGCCACCACGCCAGGTACCCGATATCACGCCCGGCTAATTTTTTGGTTTTTAGTAGAGACGGGGTTCAGCATATTAGCCAGGATGGTCTCGATCTCCTGACCTTGTGATCCACCCGCATCGGCCTCCCAAAGTGCTGTGATTACAGGCGTGAGCCACCGCGCCCAGCCCATATGTGGATATCCTAACCCACATGATAGTGGTGTTGGAAGGAGGGGCTTTTGGGAGGTGATTAGGTCATGAGGATAGAACCCTCATGAATGGATTTGGTGCCCTCATAAGAGATCCCTCACCCCTTCCACCTTGCTAGGTTATAGTGAAAAGACAGCCATTTGTGACAAACAGACTCTCACCAGAGAGCAAATCAACCAGCACCTTGATCTTGCACTTTCCAGCCTCCAGAACCGCGAGAAATAAATTTCTGTTGTTTATAATCCATGCAGTCTATGGTATTTTCTTACAGCAGCTCAAAAGAACTAAGACAACAAGATATCATATATATATATATATATATATATATATATATATATATATATATATATATGAAAAATTGGGGTATATATAATCCCAATTTTAAAAACTACATAAAATCAAGCATTATAGTAAAAGGAGCTCATAGAAACATGCATTTATTTAATTGTAATGGCTTCGAATCTTATTTCCAAATGCATGTTTCTGTGAAGGAATAAAATGCAGATTAAATGTCCACACTAAATTATTGTTTTTTAGAGGGCACATAGGGAAAAGGGTTGTTGGAAATTATATATAAAAACCAAAGTTAAGCATAATATTGCTAAAAGTCTCTTTATTTATTCAAATTTATTAAGTGCCTACTTTATACCAATATATTGAAAATGTGTGTGTGTGTGTGTGTGTGTGTGTGTGTGTGTGTGTATATATATATATATATATATATATATATATATATAGACACAGGGTTTCACTTTGTCATCTAGCCTGGATGGAGTGCAGTGGCTTCGTCTTGGCTCACTGAAGCCTCAATCTCCTGGGATCAAGGGATCCTCCCACCCCAGCATCCCAAGTTGCTGGGACTACAGGCATGCATCTCCATGCCTGCCTAATTTTTGTATTTTTTGTAGAGACGGGGTCTCGCCATGTTGCCTAGGCTGGTCTTAAACTCCTGAGCTCAAGCGATCTGCCCGGCTCAGCCTCCCAAAGTGCTAGGATTACAGGCATGAGCCACCATGCCTGGCCCAGCTTCAGCTATAATTCTTAAACAGCTTGCCCAACCAAAATTCTGTATCTTTGAATCTTCCATACACTGTTTTTAGTGTCTCTATTTCTGCATGACAATATTAGATAGTTCAGGAAGTCTTAACTTGGGTTCCAAAAATAAATGTGCTTCAAGGAAACTACAAATCTTTGAAATTATAGGCAAAATATTATAAATAAATACACAGGTCAGAGTGTCAATAGCTTTAATGTGATCTGTGAAGTATTATATGAGTTTTCAACCCTAGAATCACTAACACAAATGGCTAACCATGAATGATTTGTATAATCAGTAATTATAGCCAATAGAATTATGGGATTATTTATATTGTGCAATACTTATTCAACCATAACTTGGTGCTTCTAGCATGTATTTCTGCTTTTTATACATTAGATATATATCCAGATCACAGAAAATACAGGTCTCCAAACTTTCCATTCTAATTCACTTACATGGATTTCAGGATAAATATCAAATTTATTGTTTAGAAAAAAAGACAATTTTTTAAAAAGTACTATTTTAACAGAGAATGACTATTCTATAGGAAAAATAAGGAACAGTTGTTCTCCCTTTAAAAACTAATCAAATAGGCCAGGCATGGTGGCTCTCGCCTGTAAATGCAGCACTTTGGGAGGCCAAGGTGGGTGGATTGCTTGAGGTCAGGAGTTCGAGACCAGTCTGACCAACATGGTAAAACCCCATCTCTACTAAAAATACAAAAATTAGGTAGGTGTGGTGGTGCACGTCTGTAATTCCAGTTACTTGGGAGGCTGAGGAAAGAGAATAGTTTGAATCCAGGAGACGGAGGTTGTAGTGAGCCAAGATCATGCCACTGCACTCCACCTGGAGTAACAAAGCAAGACTCTGTCTCAAAAAACAAACAAACAAAAAACTAATCAAATAACTTTAAATATTCATTTTTCAGTTTCTGCTCATGTTCCTCAAACAACCTAGATAATGTAAATTTTAATAAGGTGCATTGTCTTTTTAATAAAACAAAGATAAAACATTCTGCAAGGGTGATTAAGTGACAACTGCTCTAGAAATGATATCACAAAGATTTTTTTTTTAATTCTGTCAAATTTATAGTATTTCTCAAATTCTTTTACGTACCTAATTAGAAATAATTATATTTCTAAATAACAGTTTTTAAAGACTGTTAAACATGACAATAAAAAAGAAAATGAAAGATTTATCA
The DNA here is from genome assembly GCF_049350105.2 of Macaca mulatta. NCBI lineage: Eukaryota > Metazoa > Chordata > Mammalia > Primates > Cercopithecidae > Macaca > Macaca mulatta. The sequence goes on from NC_133411.1 coordinate 47,043,949, forward strand.
GTTTATAACTCATCTTATTTGCCTCATATATAATACTTAGCTGATTTAACATCCCAAATGGTTTAACTATGCCATTTTCTGATGAAAATAAAGATGAACAGAAAGTAGCACATGCAGCCCAATGAATGCCATTATAATTTTCCCTAAAAGCTATTTCCAAATGTTCAATGCTGTAGCATTCTATACCAACTAAAGAGAGTAAACTGGAAAATTTTGCAGAAATAGGATATATTAAAAGTTTTCTGGCCGGGCGCGGTGTCTCACACCTGTAACGTTAGCACTTTAGGAGGCCGAGGAGGGCGGATCACCTGAGGTCAGGAGTTTGAGATCAGCTTGACCAACATGGAAAAACCTGTCTCTAATAAAAATACAAAATTAGCTGGGCATGGTGGCACATGCCTGTAATCCCAGCTACTTGGAAAGCAGAGGCAGGAGAATAGCTTGAACCCAGGAGGCGGAGGTAGAGGTGAGCCAAGATCGCGCTATTGCACTCCAGCCTGGGAAACAAGAACGAAACTCCATCTCAAAACAAACAACAACAACAAAAAAAACACAGTTTTCCAATGCTAAGTGCCTCATGACTAGACCAATTTCACATAGCATACATAAAATATGTCATTGCACATCAGGGCTTCTGCTGCCAGGGCTTGCATGAAGGTAAAAAGGAAACAGGAGCACACCATTTACATGGCCCTTCCTTCATATATATTTTTTCTTCAGTATTTATGGAAACGGTTAGAGTATGTACTTAGAGAATATTTAATTTTTCAAACAACTAACTTGCCTTAATTCTGTTTTAATTTTACTTTCATAAAAATAACTAACTCTTAAAATAGCATTAAATGCAGAGCATAACTTCTAAGTGCTACATATGTAGAAATGTTTATATTGCATATATAGTATATATACACAGTATATATACTATATACCCCACAAATTTTATATATATATTTTTTTCCTCATATTATAATTGAGAAAATTGAGGTCCAGTTACTAACGTGGGGAAGCTTGGATTCTGACCTAAACAGTTCCCAACACTGTTACCTCAAAATAATATATGCCCATAGTCTTTTTTTTTTTTTTTTTTTAAAGCAAAACAGCATGAAGGATTATAAGGAGAACATATAAGCCTCTCCTCTCCCTTTTCCTTTTACCCCTACATATCACTTTCCAAATTCAACCACCATAATTGTTTCTTTTAGTGTTTAGTTCATATTTCAAAGAGAAATTAATTTATCAATTTTAAATACTATTCATTAGTTTCCAACTGTGGAAAACAAGGACTTAGCTTTCTTACATCACTCAAACCACATTTACGTTTCTCCTGCCCTCCCACCATCCTAGAATAATTGCACCGCAAACTTTATTTAAAACAGTCAACTTGTTTACATTATTATTACCAAATAAGCATTAGGCACTGCTGAACCAAGCAAGGAACTGTGATTCATTTCCCTTTTATATACATCTTTAGATCATTCTGGAGTTAATAAAGGTCTTTTGTTTATTTACTTGTATCCAATGTACTCTACAAATATTTATATGAAAGTCATCAATATCTTGTTCCAAAGATCTCTCGAACACCTAATAACATTATTTATCAAGTGCTGATATCCATCTATTTGTTTTTCCTACCCTGAAGGCCTTCCTCCAGAACGCTTTGCTTTCCTGCCCCAGTCTGGACTGGTTTCTTTCAAGGCTAGCTATTCTGGGATACTCCTAGGACTTCAGGTTTCTCTGTGTTAAAGCCCATTTCCTAGCTTCTATGTCTTCATGTTGTTTGGTGTAATTTCTTGTTTTGCAGGAACATGTCATCTAGTAACTTTCTAAGAAAGGGTACATGGGTAGTTAATACTAGAGTTCTTAATTTCTGAGTATCTTTATTTAAACTTTGTATTATGGCAAGGTATGGATTTCTTATCGAGATTACTTTCTCTCAGAATTTTGTAGACGTTGTTACATTGTCATTTAACTTAAAGTATTATTCCCCCTTCTTGGTATGTAACTTTTTCTTTGAAAAGTCTTAGTCATTTGTTTGTTTGTTGCTTATTCGATGGTGGTGTAAAGCTTCTGTGTAATGATCCTTGGATAGTCTTTTTCTTTCATGATGCTAAGTATTCCATGAGTTCCTCAGAACAGACATTTCAGTTGCTGCTATATGGAAAATTTTATCGAAAATGTCTCTATTAATTCCATATGTCCCTTTTCACTCTTTTTTTATCATTCTAGAATACCTTATGGTAGATTTTGACCTTATAAATTAGTTGTTGATTTTGCTATATTTTCTTATATTTCTTATTCCCTTTTGTCTTTTTGCTCTAATTCTGATAGACTTCCTAGACTTTATCTGCTAACACAGTTCATCCAAGAGCTGTTTTTTAAATTTCTTGCCATATTTTCCATAGCAACGTGTTCTTATTGTACAGATAAAACATTTATGAAGATATCATTTGTGGAGCATTTTTTATAATACTGTCATTTCTCCTTATCCCATCCCTCTGGACCTTTTTTTTGCTGTTTGATTTAGTCTTTCTCTGTTTGATTTAGTCTTGCCTATGAGACTTTTCGCAAATGTCTGGTTATCTTTTGCTTTCAGTTACATATTAACCAATGCCATACCAAAAATATAATTACAGCCTCAATGTACACATGCGGAGTTTTTGCAGGGTGATTAGGCAATAAACATGATTTTTTATCTGAAGACTTTGAAATGTCTCCCTTTGGAGGTATTTTCTCCAGTTTCCTGATTGAGAAAAACAGACCTGGCTCCAAGCATCCTAATGTCAGCACAGGGAGTTTTGTATTCACTAAGGAAACCCTTATTTAATTCTGTTTTCAATCTGGCTTTCCTGGAACTATTTCATAACTGGCACTTCCAAGTCCTGAATTCTTCTGGATTTCAATGGGTGAAGGATTCTGGAAGTGGAATAATTTCTCTATTAACTTCCCATTTTACAAATGTGCTTGAGATCTATATTCTCTGATGTCTCCTCTTTCTTCTACTTACCAATGTATCTGTGCTTTTTCATATTATATTGGAGTGACTTCAAGAGGGAGGAAGTACAAATGATTAGGTTCAATCCATCATGTGTCCCAGAAGGTTTGGAGAATTATTTATACTGGCAGCCTTGTTTCTTATTATGTAAAAGAGCTGAAGTGACAAAATTAATATTCATAAGAACTGAATTCCTGGCCCAGTTCTTACTATCTATCTATGTCACCATGTTCATGCTACATAACTCCTCTTCAGTTTCATTTACTCATCTGTGTATTAGGCAGGGAAATGTAATAGTTGGGGCACATACTTGCAGGTGCCAGTGGGAAGTAGATGCCAGGTATTACTGTAGGAAAAAAGAAGAGTTTTCATCTGAATTTATCAACTCTAAGATTAAATGTGCTCATGACCTGGTTGAAGAATAATTCTTTGTCCATTCAGTCAATAAATATTTATTACAGGTCTGTTATGATGACCCAGAAATTTCACTCCGAAGAGAAATGAAAACATCTCTGCACAAAAACTTGTATGAGAATATTCACATCAGCAGTATTTACAATAGCCAAAAAGCAGAAACAACTCAGATGTCCATCAGCTGATAAATGAATAAATTAAAGGTAGTATATTCATAAAATGGAATGTTTTTAAGCAAGGAAATGAATAAAGTACTGATTCAGGTAACAACATGAATGAACCTTGAAAAAACATTATGCTAAGTGAAAGAAGCCAATAACAAAAGACTATATATTGCATGATTTCACTGATATAAAATATTCAGAATAAGCAAAAATCTACAGAGACAGAGAGTGGATTAGCGGTTGGTTGCTTAAGGCTGAGCGGGAGGGTGGGAGATGAGAGAAAGTGAGTGCTAATGCATATGGGGTTTCTTCTTGGGATGATAAAATATTCTAAAATTGTTTCTGGTGATGGCTGCATAACTCTGTGAACTTACTAGAAAATACTGAATTGCTTACTTTAAATGGGTGAATTGTATGGTATATGAATTTCGCCTCAAAAAAGTTGTTAAAAAAAAAACCGTATCTGAATGTAATACTTAGGTGATGGGATAATCTGTGCGGCAAACTACCATGGCACATGTTTACCCATTTAACAAACCTGCACATCCTACACATTTACCCCTGAACTTAAAAGTTGAGGGAAAAAAAAAAATGAAGCCTCTAAGAAAGTTTGGCAAGAACTTTTTTACAACATTGGGAATGTAAAACTGAGTAGGATTCATAAGTTAGCATGGCTTAAATTCCAGGGAAGGTACACATATAAAAATAATTATAAATTCTGCTGAACAGAAAGCCTAGATAGAAAAATAAGTGTGTGCACAATGATTAAATGGAAACCTAAAAGATGAGTAGAAACTAGTTATGTGGAGTGATAAAAAGTGAAAAGAGTATTTCAAGCATGGGAGTAATATCACATTAAAATCTTAGTTGCAGGAGAGAACTCAGGTTGTTCTAGGAGCTAAAAATTTACCCAAGTGGCTGGAACACAGTGCTGGAATGAGTGGCATGTGATGAGGCTGCATATATAGGCTGACATTATGCAGGGTCTTGAAGCTCAAAGAACGTTTGTCAAATGTAGTCTAAGAGTAATGGGAGGTTACTAAAGGGTTTTAAAGAGCATAACAATATTATTAGATTTGCTTTTTAAAGATCACTCTTGTCACTCTATGTTGAATGAAATGGAGGACAGGTTACGCTTTCTGTCCCAAAACAGACTGTAAATATCATAACAGGAATGTCAACCTTGGAGAACCTACATTATTCTTGTCATTTTAAGAAATCTGTAAACTGGAAGCAGTATTAATTGATCAAATTAATATGTATAGAATCTCTAGAATGTTCATAGGCAGTCATTCCATTCCCTGAAGTTTAGCCAAAACATAATGAAGAGTCAGGTGCAAAGATGTTTGCTGTGGCACTTTTAAAAATACTGATTAACTGTATACAACAAAGCTGATAGTCTAAAATTTATAAATATTTACTAACTTTGTACGTATGTAAAATTAGCCTTATGTTTTTAGAGTTACAGCTAGTGACCTGAAAATAAAATTAGGTTTATACAAATAAAATTATAAGTTGTAAATTTAAGGTATGAGTAATGTTGCTTCTTTGCTTTAACTGAGTGGTCAACTATTAGACAAAATAGAAAAATACTATGAGAAAATTAACTAACATAACTTGAAAGAGTCATAAAATCAATTTTATCAAAGTTGGGCAAAATGTATCAGATAAACACTCAAGTCAAAAATAATCAACTTCTATATATATTCTTTACTTCTATATATATTCTTCTACATATATAGGTATCCCTTGAATAGTTTCTGTAGCACATATATACAAATAGAATTAACAGAGCCATGAAGGTTTATTTTGCAAAAACATAAAATTCCGGGATGCACCAGGAATCCTGATTTTTTATCTATAAAACTAATGGTAAGTTGTACATCCAGATGCCTTCACAAAGAAAATTATTTTTAGAAGAAAAGTACTTAGAGAAAATGTAATTTTCTTAGTGCAGGCAGACTTTTTTCTTTATTATCACTATTTCTACAACTAAAATACATAGTGTCAGCCTAATTCATGGTTTGTTACTTCTTTACACAAAATGATAAAATGAAAATTTGTCACAGACCCTGCAAATGCTCAGTACTCTTCGTGTAGTGCTAATCATCTGCAATAATTTGCACTGTACTTATACGAGACTCTATTTGAAAGTCCTTTTCCTGAGCCCAATTGTTGTTTCTAAATAATGAAGTGAATTATCTGCTAAACACAAGAATTATATTCAGAATAAGATTCTCACCTGAAAATCATTCTAAATGCATTCTGCTGGCTTCCTGCTCACTGTAGGACATAGGTGCACTGAGTATAATAATGCGGAATTACAAAGACTATTTATCTTGCTTTTTGGTGGTGATGTTGTTTTGGTTTGGGTTTTTTGATCAAGTAGATAAATGAACCTATGATACAAATAACAAGTAATGTATCTTTCCAGTGCATTTAAATTTCTTTCATTATTCAACAGGCACGTTCATAAATCCAAGTCCACATAATTAAATATGATTGGTAAAGTGTACCTCTTCACTAATTCTCAATTTGCAATCATACCCCAAAAGCAGGTTTAAAGGGAAAGTTGCTCAGAAAAAAATGAAAACCATCTTATAATAATTTAATAGTATAAATCATATCTACTAAATGTAACAGTGAAACATTTGCTAAAAATTAAAATTGCATAACTTACATGTATACTAAGAAAAAGTAACTAAATAAATTCACACCTTTAAATCTTTGAAGAAATTTCACATTATGTCTAACAGTTCCTAGAGCCACTAAGAAAAATGTAACTGAACTTAACAAAGCACAAAAAGGTTCACCTAATATAGAAAAAACAATAAATTCTTATGGTTAATTTTGGCTATGTTGATAAGAAAAGCAAATAAAAGAAGCATTGCTGGCAGCATACAGAGTGTGTTCAGCACAAAGAAAATGTAACAGTAGGCTAATTAGTCTTTAAACCCCAGAAGGTTGAACTGTTTTCTTGTGAGAAGCTCCTGGAAGCAAATGTTCTATAATGAACTGTATAATATTGGTGAAGCCTCCCTTCCCTAATGAACACATCAGTGATCTCTGGTATCAGTACAGTTGTGGCTGCAATCCAAAGCAGAGATGGAAGACCGGAAGTGAAAGTATCTTCAGGAAGTAACTCCCATCTCTACAGTCCTTGGGTACTTATAACACAGTAAGCTTTTCACACACTCATACTAATGATGAAAAGAAATGGAAAAAAAAATAAGAAGTCAAGATACAAAACTGCCTCCATTATGAGGAGCAAGATATTGGCTGCAATATATATGGAAGAGGAGCATTCTTTTTAAAAGTCCCTTTGTGTAAGCATGATGGAACAAAATAATGACAGAATCCCTAAAATGGCAAATGGTCCGGTGATAAATTCTTCCAAGATAAATTGCTTGCATAATAAAAATCATCCACAAAAGTATTCTAAATATTCTTTCAATCTATTTAAATGATTATATCATAACTATCAATTGGCTGTGGAAGCACAATGCTTGCTGACCATCACTTTTTAACCATAGTAAAATTCTAGCTAATTAATATAAAATCACCATGAATTTTTAAAAATCATATTTAACCTCCAAATTAAATGTGTCTGTGTGTTGTTCACATGAAATTCAATAAGAGTAAGACCATGCTGTCACTACAGAAAAATCGAGCTACATTTGTTTTTAAGTAACTATCCCTATTTTCCCTAGTTTGGGTGCTTATATACCACAGTATAAACAAAAACATGAGCTTGTTGGGTTTACTAAATTCTGTAGCTTCCACCTAGTTATTTCAAACAGTATCTGATACTATTTGACTCTTTTTTATTCTCTGAAGGTTTTTATTATCATCCTTTTTCCTGAGGAAAAAGGTAAATGCAGCATCTCTGCCCTACTTACACCAGGGGTAGAGAAAACTACCTGCCAGACACAGCAATAGCACTCTTGGGCTCTGGCGGGGAAAAGAGGTACTAGGTAGTTCTCTGAAAGTCTCAGTGGGAGCACAGTCCCTTGAGGTAAATAAAGTAGAAAGCTATCAGTCTTAAAAATTATCCTGAGAAGGGAAACTAGAAACAGTGTTAAAGTCACAACATGCCCTGGAGTAAGAACATAGTAAACTTCTCTGGCCATGCAAAGGCTTATTAAAAGTGTCAAGGAAAAGAATCCTCTGGATATCTTCATTTGCACTCTCTCCCCACTCTTCATGGAAATTACTCTTAAGTGTCACTCACTCAGTTGTTACATAATTAATGAACTTAAGTTTGGCATTTTAGGAACTGTAGTAAAGCACCCCTCTGAAAGAACCCTCAGAAAAGGGCCTAAAGGCTAGATCATGACCACAAACATTTCTAGTATCTGTTGAAAATTACTCACACATTGCTTTTCCTGTAGAAAAAAAAATACTGCTGGAATTTTGTCTTTCATATTTTTGTTTTTTCATTACATTATCTTGACATGTTATAGATTTTAGAAAATCTTATCTAAATCATACTAAAACTTTGAGATCATACAAAAACATTAATGAAATAATAAGATGTAAATATATTCTGAATGAAAACAAGTACATGATTATTTTTCTAGTTTGTTTTAGAACACCAGTGTATATTGTAATTCTGTTTTAAAATCTATTTTTCAGGTATCTTTCAGTTTAAAAAGATCTAAATAATTCTAATTGCTTAATTTGCACCTGACATGTTCTTTTTTCCATTTATACGAGGGAAAGTCAAATATTCCAAACTCTCCACAGTGGAGTTTAGAGTATTAGCTCACGTTTTAATCATTTCCCATTTCTTTGAAATGAACAATAAAATTAAATCATCACCTGATTTCAATTAGTTCCTTTGTTCAGTAACAATGTTTTTATTAAAGAGATACTTTGTCTCAGAAGATTTCCTTGGGAAAATAAGGAGAATCCTGTAATTCCATTCATTCAAAAGACTTTTGGACACTATTCTAATTCCTGAAAAGCAGCCCTATGTTTTTATTTAGTAAGTGGGAAAAAGTTTAATTATTTGATGTATGATATTTTGAAAAGGGATAGTCCTTTTCACATTGCTGAAGAAATAAAAGCTTCATATGTAATCATTTTATTGAGTGAAGTTACATGTTAAAAGTTCAGCATTTTTGCATGTTAATATTGAACCTCATACATTTCTGGAAATACCCCATTTATTTTTGCTATTAAGACTGGAGGCTGTTTTCATGTAAATTATTTTCATTTAAAAATTTTAAAATGAGGTGAACTATATTTCCATTGGGGACTGAGGAAGAGACAATATTCTATACTTGATTCCCACCTTTAAAACTCTAAAGAACACGACAACCTTATACATCTTAGAATAGGGTCATTTATAAGTTTGCTTCCCTATCTTCCTACTGGAGGAAACCGGTTTGATTATTTATTACATCTCTTTAATATGAACATTTTTCAATCAAACTCTTAGACTATAAACTTCATTAGGTTTTATAAATTCTCTTTTAGACTTTGCTGTGTGTTTTTACAAATAAGTACCTTAAAATTATACACTTTCTAAAATCCATTCACTCTATGCATAGATCACAGAGGCTACTGATTTCTGAGACGATAAACATCTCAAAGAAGGCAAAGACAGTCACTATGAGCCTTTGTGTGGCGGGACTGTGGTTTTTTTCACAGCTAATGTCAATCAGAACTGTGGACAGCTCCCGTTAAAGCATGGAGTTGGTGATAATTTCCCTTAGTTTCTAAACTAATTCCAAGGCTGGTTTACATTGCTGTATTTATCCTATAAAGAATGCTTAGTATATGCACATACTCCTTTAGTTGATCTTTTTTTTCTTTTCGAACGAGTTCGGCCAAATAAATAAATATTACCCTGAGTTATTAAGAGTTACTAGTTCTGGATTTTAAAATGGAAAGTCCAGCCTTGTTCAGGAGCTAACTGTGCGCACGCTAATAAGAGGATCTACTACACGACCTTCATTTGACAATCTCTAAACATGCTTATCACCGAACGAATACTTGGGAGACAAATAAGATCAGAAAACGTCTTAATTTTAATTCTCTAAAGCGGAGTTTTCCTTCTGACAGCGTTTCTGTCCTCCCTCCCGAGCTGAGGGATGTGAAAGAGATTTTTGAAAGAGATTTGCAGTCAAGGTCAAGAAAGGGTGCCGCTCTATTTCCAGGAAGGGGGCTCTGGCAACGCCCCCTCTCTCCGTTTCGGGGACTACAGGCTTCCTGCCACGCTCCTGCCCTGCTTGGAAGCGCCTGGCTTTGGTGAGACCTCACGTTGGGGACCATCCAAGTGCAAATTGCCCTTCTCTTGCCTGCCGGCCGCTGTTCCTGAGAAAACACAGCCAGGATACCCAGCGACTATAAAGAAAAACAGACTAAACACACTCCCCGGGGCAAGCGCTGGCAGGAACTGCTCAGGCGTATGAATCGCTGTCTCCGGTTACCCCGCCTTCTCCAGAGCCCCAGAAGCCTCCTTTTCCCTCTTGGTTGAGACCACACTTCAGCGAGCCGCGCGAGGAAGGGTGGTTGCCCGCTTCCTCACACTCTCGTCTCTTAAGTAAAAGTTTCCCTGGTACAACTTCGCCTCCTCCCAGGGCGGTCACCGTGGCCTCCATCCTTCCCTGATCTGTTCCCGAAGTTCAGGAGGCCGAGGAGGAGAGCCCGTCCGGGATTCCCGGACAACAGGAGCACATCCTCCGGGCCCTTCCTGGGTGAAAACTACCGGGAGGCGCCGAGTGGAGCCTGCTCAGCCCTAGCCGACGCCGCCTGCAGCGCCACCCCCGGCCCGCCCTCCGAGTCCACGGGGCGCCCCCCTCCCAGGGCAGGGAAGCGCGTTTGAGGGCGCGCCTGAAGGGAGGGTGGGGCAGCGACCGGGAACCCTCACCTGAAATCACTGTAAGGGTGGATAATCCAGAAGCCTGCAGTTTTAACCCTTTCCTGCTCCTTTTCCACCGCCTTCTGGCTCCCAAACATGCGGAGGGAGAATTTGTTGACTCCGGGTTGCAGCATGGAGGTGAACTGCCTCTGCATGAAGCCGTACTGCCGCCGGGGCCCCTCGGCGTCCTCAAAGCCCCCAGCCGGCTCCTCGCCGCCTCCTCCGCCGCCGCCGTCCACCTTGAAGCACACGGAGTTGCCGTGCTCCTTCGCGCCGGCCCCGCCGCCCCCCGGCGGGGTGCCCAAGCGTTTCTCGGCCGCGGCCGGCCCCGCGCCCGTCGCGGACGCCTTGGCGGGGAAGACGCTGTTGCCATCGTCCCGGCTGTTAGACGAAGAGTTGGGCTTGCCACCTCCTTCCATGCCCGGAGGACGCGGCCGGCGACGGCGCGGGCTCCAGACTCGCCGGCCGCCCGGCGCCGGGGACACGTAGCCGAGAGGGTAGGGGCCCGAGCCGGCTGCCGGCGAGCCTAGCTGCCCGTCGCGGCGGCGGCGGCGGCGGCGGCTGCTGCTGCTTCCCGCCCGCGCCGGTCCTTGCTGCGCGCCTGGCTCCCGCCGCCGCCGCTGCCCTCAGTGGCTGCGCTCCTGGCTTCGGCGCGGCTGGTGCTGAGGCTGAGGCTGCCAGAGCTAGGCGAGGCTCAGCTCGGCTCAGCCCTCGAGCCCCAGCGCCTCCCCTCGGCTGCCCTCTGCTGGCCAGAAAGGGTCTTCTCCCGCCCCCCCCCCCCCCCCCCGTCCGCACTCTACACATGCTCGTTACTCTTGCTCCACTTCTGCCCAGTGTGACATTGAACTCAGGAGCCCGCGGAGGAAACGTTCATTGGTACACGTGAAGAAGGACTCGGTGTATGTTTGCATGAGAGAGCGGAGAGAGGAGAGAGAGGAAGCCTGAACTAGCGAGTGTGTGTTGGTCCAAAACAAACAAACATCTTAAACATGAAGACATTGTCTGAACGCCTGTTTGAATAACGATACAGATGGGGAAAAGGGGACGAGCTGACTATGCATGCCAACAATTCACGTGCAAAACCAAAAGTCCAATAGAAAGTAAAGTTTGACAATGGAAAATAAATGTCACAAGTACCAGGGAAAGTGTGCGTGTGTGTGTGCGTGCGCGTGTGTACTAGAGAGAGAGGCAGAGGGCAGAAGCTACCAGGTCTGTGTAATCCTAGGTAACCAGCTGCTTGGGGCTTTTCAGATTAAGGTTCTGCACCTGGGGACAGACAACTGACCTCCTTACACTTATCCTTGTTAATTCTTGCAGAGTTCTTTAGACAGGGGACGGGATTTCTTTCTTTCCAAGGCCATTCGTATCGATACACATGCAAGCAGGTCTATCAGCCACCAAGAAAGAAAAGTGTGTGAGGGAGGCCTCGCCTGAGCTGACCTATCTTTTTAGATAAGTTACATAATCAATGAAACATACCAAGGGATGTGTATGTCGGTCAGTGTTCACCGACATAACTCTAGGATGTCAAGACATCTTGGAATCTCTTGTCAGAATGTCATTACCATTTCAGAAGAGGGGAACATTCGTAAGGGAAACTTACAAGCGTGGTACTGATGCCGAGGAAAGCATTATCCGTTTCCTCTTATTCCTTCTGCATCTCTGAAACCCACTGGATTACCTAAAGGAAGCAAAATGTGCTGCCAAACCCACCAGTCACTCAGCAGGGCAGCCCCTGGGTCTGAAGAGCTTCAAGACTCCCGAATGTCCCAAAACATTTGTTTCAGATACAAGCATTGCCTCCCTGCCCACAGCCTCTTCAAAGGAAATCTTACCCTGCCAAGAGTCCCAGATCCCCTGGGTTCCTGTTAACTCAAGCCGAATATTGTGGAGAAGGGGCAAGCACTCAAGGAGGGAATGTATGTCAGGCTGGCAACTAGTGACCTATCATGAGGAAAAAAAAAATAATGAGTGAGGCTAATCAAGGCGTTTTTCTGAAAAATTAAACAGTGTTGAAGCCAATTAACAATGAGGGAAGCAAGGATAAAGACAAAGGAAGACAATTGGATGCCTTCCTTAGGAGCTAACAAAGGCTGAGAAAGGAGTTAACAAAGGCTGAGAAAGGAAGCAGAGAACAGAGAAAAGAGCAGAGGGAAGCAGAAACGAGCCATTAGGCCTAACTCTGTTGCAATTCTGTAAGATTTCCCTACCATTCTCCTTACCATAGCTTCTGCTAAATCTCCTTTTTTCACGGAGCTATGTCCTGACTCAGACACCATCTGTTTTCAACTAATCATATACCAGAACCCTAAGAATAAGTATAGATGGCCAAATTTTAATGGTAAGAAATAGGAAAAATATGAAAATACAGAGTTCTCATCTGTCAAAATGGAGACCTTTCTCTACTTGGGAAATCCAAGAGGTCAGATAAGGATACCAGGTGCTGAGGGCAGAAGGAAGCCACGGGAATGGATAAAAACAAACATTGTCCAAAGCACAGTTCTGCTTAAAGACCCGATTACTCAGGCAGCTTTTCTTTATTAGACTAAAGATGTTTCCCTACTTTTCTCCCATTCTGCATGCTTCCTCAATCCCTCTATTTTCAGTCATGAGTGTGACAATGTATATTTTAACATAAATTTTAAATTTTATAATAATGTAAAAATATACCATCTGAAATGTTATGCTGAGTTTAAGTAAGTTTTGCTTTTCTTTTAGACAATCTCTCTGTTTGTTCTATTGCAACTTAATCTTACTCATGACCAGGCAGTTATTTTAGTAAAAGTTTTTCTGAGTTTCAAGGTTTGTACTAAACTGATATGACAGAATCACTGAAAAACAAGATCTCAAAATAGAACTAAGAAATGTCTTAAAAAGATCACAAGTCATTGGTTGTTCCAAGTATAGCTTTTAGGCCATATTTTATTTATTCAAAATCTCAAAAAATACATTTTCTTTAAAATTTGAGAATGTGTATATTAAATCAATGCATTAACTTAAAGTTGTCAGCAATATAAAAAGTCTTGTTTCTTTACTTTTCAGAGTGTTGATTTAAAGTTGTTTAGAATATGAAATTTAAGTTTTCTTTGGAAGAAGAATGAACTCTCAAGAAGATTGAGACAAAGTGAAAACAATAAAAGAACGGAATCAATGATAGAGGAAGAGACAGAGAGAATCTTGAAACTTCAGAATACTTTCTTCTTAGCTTGTCTTTGCATCAGTTCGTTGATAAACTATCTCAAGCTAAAATCTAGCGAGCTAAATGAGAGTGTTTATTTCAAAGACATCTTAGAAATAAGACTACCAGGCTGAGGCAGGAGAATGGCGTAAACCCGGGAGGCGGAGCTTGCAGTGAGCTGAGATCCGGCCATTGACCTCCATCCTGGGCGGCAGAGTGAGACTCCGTCTCAAAAAAAAAAAAAAAAAAAGAAAGAAAGAAAGAAGACTACCATCATGTTGACTCTCTGTCATTAGATGTTCAGGATGTCAAAATGCCTAGTATTTTACAAGAATCTGATTTCTGAGGACACATTAGAGAATATCAAGTATGAATTAATTTCAGGAGAATATCTCATCAGTAGTCGTAATGGGTGCTGTTCTATATATACAAGAATTGTGCATCTCCTGAAATGTTCCCTGTCTCCTTTAATACTCTGCTTAAGATCAAGTTGCAGACAGCAGCAGAAGATTGATATGAATCTAAAATAAAATCTCCATGCAGCAGATGCTAGCACATGTGAAATGAAACAAAAAGGATAGAATGGTGACTTGAAGTTTGACGGTTTATTGGAAAATCTCAGTGAAACTTAAAGATTTAAGGGATAAGACATTTTGGTCATCTTAGTAGGGCAGAGTAATATGTTACAAACATATTACATATGTAAGGAAATACAATAAGAATATCTGTTTAAGAAGACAGTAGTAAGGAACAGCGAAAAAAAAAAGTTCCTCACAGACAACCTCACAGTCTTTCGGTGTCTTGTGCACAGGCAAATCTGATTATCTGGAAACCACACCAACATCGTGTTTAATATGAAACATTAAAGCTGTTAAAGTCGGAACAAGCTTTATATCCAACATTTCTACAATGCATGTTATTTTTAATTGATAATATTGTCTCCTGAAAACCCAAAATAATCAACTGGATAATCATCGTAACTAATAGTAGAAACTGGGAAGTTGGTATCAACTTTTGGTTACTTTAGTAAACATGCAAAAATTAACATTTTTCCTAAGCATCGGCAATAACCATTAAGGCAATATAAAGAACAATGATTGTTTTTCACAATTGCAACTAAAAATGAAAACTACATAATAATAAATTTAACAAGAAATGTCTGCGATCCATAGTTTAATAAACATGTATTTTGATAAATGGCATAAAAATATTTAAATAAATTAGCTATATACTTTGTCCATAAAGTCTCAATATTATAAACATGGTGCTCCTTCCAAAATTGATTTTAAGTTTCAAGCAAAATTTGATGATTCCATGGACACAGGGAGGGGAACATTACACACCAGGGCCTGTTAAGGGCTGGGAGGCAAGGGGAGGGAGAGCATTAGGACAAATACCTAGTGCATGAGGGGCTTAAAACCTAGATGACAGGTTGATAGGTGCAGCAAACCACCATGGCACATGTATACCTATGTAACAAACCTGAACGTTCTGCACATGTATCCCAGAACTTAAAGTAAAATAAAAATAAAATAAAATAAAATAAAAAGAAAGCAAACCAACCAAACCAAACAACTCACCAGCAATATACAGTCATTCTTGGTAACCAGTAAAGCAACTTACTTACTTTAAGACCAACAATAAAAAAAGTGTTATTAGTTTTCTCCATGGCGACCAAAGCAACAAATGTTTTCAAAGTTTAGCTGGATTAATAAATCATTTTTAACAGTTCATAGGCTATGGGTTAAAAATGAAAACAATGAAAAAATTTCCAAAGTATTAGAATTGCTTAGGGTAGCACTGAGCAGAGAAAGAGACAGATAAGGCAATGCAAAAGAGTCAAAACCAGGCCGGGTGCGGTGGCTCATGCATGTAATCCCAGGACTTTGGGACGCTGAGGGGGGCAGATCATTTGAGGTCGGGAGTGCAAGACCAGCCTGGCTAACATGGTGAAACCCCATCTCTACTAAAAATACAAAAAAATGAGCCACGTGCTCCTGTAATCCCAGCTACTTGGAGAACTAAGGCGTCAGAATAGCTTGAACCTTGGAGGCTGAGGTTGCAGTGAGCCAACATCGTGCCACTGCACTCCAACCTGGGAGACAGAGTGAGCCCCTGTCTCTAAATAAATAAATAAATAAATAAATACCAGAAACACACTTTAGTGTTAACCATAGCTCAAAATTGTCATTTCACATCAATGAGCAAAGGATATGTTGTATAGCAAATCGTCCTAGGATGGTTAACTATTCCAGGGAAAAGGAAAGTAGAATATAATATCATGTTATTTCCTAAAGTGAGTTTAAGATGATTTAGTATTATAATGTAAATACTAAAAATCATGATAGGTAAATGTAGGTAAATGTTTATGAAAGCAAACACTGGAAAAGACTACGCCACTTTAAAAGATTGACAGATATTTACTTTTCAGAATTTTTTCCATTGATCTGTCTATATAAAGACTAACAAAAAATACTATACAATTTTAATAGTTTTAATATATGGTGGACCAATTCCAACATCCATATTTCTCTTCATGTGTCTGTATATATACATATTAAACATGATTATTTTTTTCATATACATGTAGAATTATTTTTGACAAATTTTGGCACTTGTCTTTGTAGTTAAGGCATTTCGTTTTCATTGCACATAGACTAGGAAGAACTATCATCCTTCAATATTGAGTCTCTATTCAAAAGCAAAATAGATATTTTTTCCCTATTTCTTTCATCTTATATCAGCACTAAATGATGCATATTTCTGGCAAACATTTGAACAATACAAGATTTAAAAAGAAAAACCTTAAACTATTCCATCAACTCATCTTCATTTTTCTGGCACATGCCTATCTTTCTCGACTCTAACATAAATATATTGATTTGTATTGTTACAGAACTAATTTCTTAATATACTTATTGTACCAGCATTTGGATTTAAGGTTTCAAAATATATCTTGAAGATATTAGCACGAGATAATTTATAACATCCTTTTCTTTAATGCCTGCATTTGTTTTGTTGAATGAATATACCATAATTTACTTAACATCTCCTTTACTAATGGACATTTGAGGTTTTATTATTTTGTGCTATTACAAACAGTATGACAGTTAATATCCTTATTATATCTCTGTGTACTTATGAATATAGATATGGAGAAAACATTGGAGGTAAAGACAATTACTCAATTAATGGGTACATTTACTCTTGGTAATAACTATTAAATTGCACTCCAAAGACTGTCAGAATATGTATTTCTTCTTAGACCACATGAGGTTACCTGTTTCATACACTTGCCCCAAAATCAGGTATTAACAACTTTTTCCAGTTTAAAATGAGCAAGAAAAAACTGGTAGGCCACTGGAGTTTTAATTGCATTTTCACAATTGTTAGTAAGAATAAACAGGTTTCACATGTTCATTGAGTTTCTTATAGTTATTCGTTTGTAAGTTGCCTACTTTTACCATATGATCATATGTGATACATACGTATGTTTTATTTTAAATATATTTTATATATAAAATTTTCACCATGCATATAATTTTAGAGTAATGAATTCCTTGCAAAGAATGAAAAGAGGCCATATATAAAAGACTGAGAAATTTGAATCAATGAAAGCAGACTTTACTTCCCATGTCTGTTTAAAATATTTCCACAACTATTCAACAATTCTCTCTCTCTCTTTTTTTTTTTTTTTTTTTTTTTTGTAGAGATGGGGTTGCCCTGCCCTGTATTTCCCAGACTGGTCTTAAACTCTTAAACTCAAGCAATCCTCCCACCTTGGCCTCCCAAAGTTACAGGATTATAGGCATGAGCCACTGCACCCAGCTAAAATTCTTAGATACTTTTGTTCCTATTTTCCCCTTCGTGTTAATTTAAGTTTGTCGAATTATTTTAAACAATCCAGCTGGAATTTTGTTTGGAATTACCTTAAATTTATGCATTAATTGAAAAATAATTAACATAGTCATAACCTCAAATTAGTACATCTTAATATGTAAATCTCTCCATTAATCTATATCTCTACCTATCTTACCAATGTATAGAAATACAAGGTAATCTATTGTATAGTATTTATTTATTTATTTATTTATTTATTTATTTATTTATTTATTTATTTTTGAGACAGGGTCTTGCTCTGTCGCCCAGGCTGGAGTGCAGTGGCGCGATCTTGGCTCACTGCAAGCTCCACCTCCAGTGTTCGCGCCATTCTCCTGCCTCAACCTCCTGAGTAGCTGGGACTACAGGTGCCCGCCACCAAGCCCGGCTAATTTTTTGTACTTTAGTAGAGACCGGGTTTCATCGTGTTAGCCAGGATGGTCTTGATCTCCTGACCTCATGATCTGCCTTCCTCGGCCCCCCAAGGTGCTGGGATTACAGGCGTGAGCCACCACGCCCGGCCTGTTGTATAGTTTTTTAATGTAAGTCTTGGAAATTTTTTGTTTAGTAAAGATTTGTTGGTAGGTATTTCATAGGTGTTCTGACTTTTGGAAAAGAGACATTTTATCATTGTGCTTTCCAATTGGCTATTTTCGGTTATAGAAAAATTCTTTTTTTACTGCTGACTTTGTTCTTGCATATAGCTGTAGTAGGGAATTATTAAACTGTATCTAATACAGTATTTTAGTTTATTCTCTTTGGTAATGTCAGTAAATAATCACGTCATCTATCAGCTATATGTTTATTCTCTTTCTTAACAATTTTTATAATACACTTTTCTTGACATGCTACATTCTCAAGCAATGTCAATCAAATACTGAATAGTAATAGTTATAATGTTAACTGACACTGTTATCATACTGATATGTAATAGTAACTGTTCTGATTTTATGGCATTTGCTATAGGTTACTAGTAAGGTAGCCTTCATCATATTAAGGTAGATTTCTTCTTGCTTGTGAAGAATTGTTTTAATGAGAAAATAAATTGATACATATTATTAATTTGCATATGTCAAGATGATTCTTTGTTTTTTCTCTTTTAACCTACTATTGTAATCTATTATAATAATAAACATGATTAATATTTTCTTTATAGGCATAAATCTTATATAATCACATTAGACTATTGTATTGATTCAATATGTTGTTAGATGATGAAAATGCTGATGGTATTATTTTTATTATTTGCTATGTTTTGGCCAGCTTTGGTTATACTAGCTTTTCACAGACTGAGATCTGAAAGCTTTATTTTCTTCTGTGCTTTATAACTGTTTATTCCATGTAAGTGATATAGCTGTCAAAGTTTATGTTTAGAAACACATAAATGTGTTCATTTGAGTATTTTTGCCAGCCTTTTGATGTATTCTACAATTGTTGGGCTATTTGATAGTGCTATTGAATTGTTTGATACTTCATGTTACATCAGAAAATTTCCCAGTTCTTCCAAGCTTTTGAACTGTGAGTGTAAATTTGTATACTATATTCTCTTTAACAGCAACAACAAAACTCTCCTCTCTGCACCTTTGTTCTTTATCTCATTCCCCATGTTGTTTCTTTTCTCTTTGTCTTAAAGAGAATGTAATGAGCTTACCCATTTCCTTTGTCTTTTTTAAAATAACCAATCTTTAATTTTGTCGGCCAAGTCAAATTTTTTTGCTTTGTGTATTATTAATTTCTCAAAGGCCCAAAGAGTCCAGCTCTTCTGAACCCAGTTTTCAAGTAAATGCTTTGAAAATTGCCCCAGAGTCCCTCTACGCAACTTTTTTCATCTGTTCATTGAATGTAAAGTAATGTTACCCTCTGGAAAAGATTTACCTTTGCAGTGCTTTTTTTCTTATAGAGTTTTTCCTGTTTTTATTATTTTGTTTTTTATTAAATTTTTTCTTCCAAAAATTTCATAACATTTACTTTCTCTGTTCCTAGAATGTCTTGAAATTACTGGTGTCGGGAAATTGTTATTATTTTCCCCAGGGGTTTGTACCGTTTCTTTAAAATGTACCATTTCTGTTATTTAATGGAACTTAATTCTGAAGTGGAGGTGAATGAATGTTCTGTTTGCCCTCTTGATTTACCCCTTGCTATGACTTCTCATTTAATTAATTATTGTTTTATTTTTTCTTAATAGAATTTCCATTTCTTAGTAATATAACTATTAATTATTTTCTAGTTACACTATGATGCTTTCTCCAAAGTATTTTTATATTGGTCATTATTATGAACATATTTGCATCTGGTGTGAATTCTAATTTTGTGAGAGTTATTTTTTATAAAATAAAATTTAAGGGTTTCTTTTATATTTTCATCTTATTACTAAGTATTTTACTAAATTATCTTCATTCATTCATTATTTCAACAAATATTGGGCCTGGCGCGGTGGCTCACGCCTGTAATCCCAGCACTTTGGGAGGCCGAGACAGAAAGATCACGAGATCAGGAGATCCAGACCATCCTGGCTAACACGGTGAAACCCCGTCTCTACTAAAAATTTAAAAAATTGACCGGGCGTGGTGGTGGGCGCCTGTAGTCCCAGCTACTCAGGAGGCTGATGCGGCAGAATTGCTTGAACCCGGGAGGCGGAGCTTGCAGTCCAACCGATACCATGCCACTGCACTTCAGCCTGGACGACAGAGCGAGCAAGACTCCGTCTAAAAAAAAATAAAATAAAAATAAATATTCATTGGATACCTACCATATACAGACACTCTTTAAAGCCTGCAGTTTAGCAACTGAACAGAAAAGGGGAAAAATTCTATGCATTGCAGTATCCTATTTTTATTTTATTTTGTTTAATTAATGTGCAATTCTATCATGCACAGATAAATATATTCTATCTTTCTTACTTTGAATTATGTATTTTTATTTTGTTATCTTCTTAAATTTTCTTGGTTTATATTTGAAAAATATTAATTTTATGTCTTATAATGAAAAGCCTCAGAATACTTCTACTATTTTATTATTCTATTTGTTTGAAGCAGATATATTAAAAGATATAAATACAGATTATATCTTTTTTTTAATTTATTTATTATTATTATACTTTAAGTTGTAGGGTACATGTGCATAACGTGCAGGTTTGTTACATATGTATACTTGTGCCATGTTGGTGTGCTGCACCCATCAACTCGTCATTTACATCAGGTATAACTCCCAATGCAATCTCTCCCCCCTCCCCCCTCCCCATGATAGGCCCCGGTGTGTGATGTTCCCCTTCCTGAGTCCAAGTGATCTCATTGTTCAGTTCCCACCTATGAGTGAGAACATGCGGTGTTTGGTTTTCTGTTCTTGCGATAGTTTGCTAAGAATGATGGTTTCCAGCTGCATCCATGTCCCTACAAAGGACTCAAACTCATCCTTTTTGATGGCTGCATAGTATTCCATGGTGTATATGTGCCACATTTTCTTAATCCAATCTGTCACTGATGGACATTTGGGTTGATTCCAAGTCTTTGCTATTGTGAATAGTGCTGCAATAAACATATGTGTGCATGTGTCTTTATAGCAGCATAATTTATAATCCTTTGTGTATATACCCAGTAATGGGATGGCTGGGTCATATGGTACATCTAGTTCTAGATCCTTGAGGAATCGCCATACTGTTTTCCATAATGGTTGAACTAGTTTACAATCCCACCAACAGTGTAAAAGTGTTCCTATTTCTCCACATCCTCTCCAGCACCTGTTGTTTCCTGACTTTTTAATGATCACCATTCTAACTGGTGTGAGATGGTATCTCATTGTGGTTTTGATTTGCATTTCTCTGATGGCCAGTGATGATGAGCATTTTTTCATGTGTCTGTTGGCTGTATGAATGTCTTCTTTTGCGAAATGTCTGTTCATATCCTTTGCCCACTTTTTGATGGGGTTGTTTGTTTTTTTCTTGTAAATTTGTTTGAGTTCTCTGTAGGTTCTGGATATTAGCCCTTTGTCAGATGAGTAGATTGCAAAAATTTTCTCCCATTCTGTAGGTTGCCTGTTCACTCTGATGGTAGTTTCTTTTGCTGTGCAGAAGCTCTTTAGTTTAATGAGATCCCATTTGTCAATTTTGGCTTTTGCTGCCGTTGCTTTTGGTGTTTTAGACATGAAGTCTTTGCCCATGCCTATGTCCTGAATGGTACTACCTAGGTTTTCCTCTAGGATTTTTATGGTATTAGGTCTAACATTTAAGTCTCTAATCCATCTCGAATTAATTTTCGTATAAGGAGTAAGGAAAGGATCCAGTTTCAGCTTTCTACTTATGGCTAGCCAATTTTCCCAGCACCATTTATTAAATAGGGAATCCTTTCCCCATTTCTTGTTTCTCTCAGGTTTGTCAAAGATCAGATGGCTGTAGATGTGTGGTATTATTTCTGAGGACTCTGTTCTGTTCCATTGGTCTATATCTCTGTTTTGGTACCAGTACCATGCTGTTTTGGTTACTGTAGCCTTGTAGTATAGTTTGAAGTCAGGTAGCGTGATGCCTCCAGCTTTGTTCTTTTGACTTAGGATTGTCTTGGAGATGCGGGCTCTTTTTTGGTTCCATATGAACTTTAA
This sequence comes from Macaca mulatta, assembly GCF_049350105.2. Lineage (NCBI taxonomy): Eukaryota > Metazoa > Chordata > Mammalia > Primates > Cercopithecidae > Macaca > Macaca mulatta. Next base: position 47,066,034 of record NC_133411.1, read on the forward strand.
AGCAGTTTTTTCCAATTCTGTGAAGAAACTCATTGGTAGCTTGATGGGGATGGCATTGAATCTATAAATTACCTTGGGCAGTATGGCCATTTTCACGATATTGATTCTTCCTATCCATGAGCATGGTATGTTCTTCCATTTGTTTGTGTCCTCTTTTATTTAACTGAGCAGTGGTTTGTAGTTCTCCTTGAAGAGGTCCTTTATATCCCTTGTAAGTTGGATTCCTAGGTATTTGATTCTCTTTGAAGCAATTGTGAATGGAAGTTCATTCATGATTTGGCTCTCTGTTTGTCTGTTACTGGTGTATAAGAATGCTTGTGATTTTTGCACATTAATTTTGTATCCTGAGACTTTGCTGAAGTTGCTTATCAGCTTAAGGAGGTTTTGGGCTGAGACAATGGGGTTTTCTAAATATACAATCATGTCATCTGCAAAGAGGGACAATTTGACTTCTTCTTTTCCTAACTGAATACCCTTGATTTCTTTCTCTTGCCTAATTGCCCTAGCCAGAACTTCCAACACTATGTTGAATAGGAGTGGTGAGAGAGGGCATCCCTGTCTTGTGCCAGTTTTCAAAGGGAATTTTTCCAGTTTTTGCCCATTCAGTATGATATTGGCTGTGGCTTTGTCATAAATAGCTCTTATTATTTTGAGGTACGTTCCATCAATACCGAATTTATTGAGCGTTTTTAGCATGAAGGGCTGTTGAATTTTGTCAAAAGCCTTTTCTGCATCAATTGAGATAATCATGTGGTTCTTGTCTTTGGTTCTGTTTCTATGCTGGATTATGTTAATTGATTTGCGAATATTGAACCAGCCTTGCATCCCAGGGATGAAGCCCACTTGATCATGGTGGATAAGCTTTTTGATGTGTTGCTGAATCCAGTTTGCCAGTATTTGATTGAGGATTTTTGCATCGATGTTCATCAGGGATATTGGTCTAAAATTCTCTTTTTTTGTTGTGTCTCTGCCAGGCTTTGGTATCAGGATGATGTTGGCCTCATAAAATGAGTTAGGGAGGATTCCCTCTTTTTCTATTGATTGGAATAGTTTCAGAAGGAATGGTACCAACTCCTCCTTGTACCACTGGTAGAATTCAGCTGTGAATCCATCTGGTCCTGGACTTTTTTTGGTTGGTAGGCTATTAATTATTGCCTCAATTTCAGAGCCTGCTATTGGTCTATTCAGGGATTCAACTTCTTCCTGGTTTAGTCTTGGAAGAGTGTAAGTGTCCAGGAAATTATCCATTTCTTCTAGATTTTCCAGTTTATTTGCGTAGAGGTGTTTATAGTATTCTCTGATGGTAGTTTGTATTTCTGTGGGGTCGGTGGTGATATCCCCTTTATCATTTTTAATTGCGTCGATTTGATTCCTCTCTCTTTTCTTCTTTATTAGTCTTGCTAGTGGTCTGTCAATTTTGTTGATCTTTTCAAAAAACCAACTCCTGGATTCATTGATTTTTTGGAGGGTTTTTTGTGTCTCTATCTCCTTCAGTTCTGCTCTGATCTTAGTTATTTCTTGCCTTCTGCTAGCTTTCGAATGTGTTTGCTCTTGCTTCTCTAGTTCTTTTTTTTTTTTTTTTTTTGAGGTGGAGTCTCGCTCTGTCGCCCAGGCTGGAGTGCAGTGGCGCGATCTCGGCTCACTGCAAGCTCCGCCTCCCGGGTTCCCGCCATTCTCCTGCCTCAGCCTCCCGAGTAGCTGGGACTACAGGCGCCGCCACCATGCCCGGCTAATTTTTTTTGTATTTTTTAGTAGAGACGGGGTTTCACCGTGTTAGCCAGGATGGTCTTGATCTCCTGACCTCGTGATCCGCCCGTCTCGGCCTCCCAAAGTGCTGGGATTACAGGCTTGAGCCACCGCGCCCGGCCACTTCTCTAGTTCTTTTAATTTCGATGTTAGAGTGTCAATTTTAGATCTTTCCTGCTTTCTCTTGTGGGCATTTAGTGCTATAAATTTCCCTCTACACACTGCTTTAAATGTGTCCCAGAGATTCTGGTATGTTGTATCTTTGTTCTCATTGGTTTCAAAGAACATCTTTATTTCTGCCTTCATTTCGTTATGTACCCAGTAGTCATTCAGGAGCAGGTTATTCAGTTTCCATGTAGTTGAGCGGTTTTGATTGACTTTCTTAGTCCTGATTTCTAGTTTGATTGCAGTGTGGTCTGAGAGACAGTTTGTTATAATTTCTGTTCTTGTACATTTGCGGAGGAGTGCTTTACTTCCAATTACGTGGTCGATTTTGGAGTAAGTACGATGTGGTGCTGAGAAGAATGTATATTCTGTTGATTTGGGGTGGAGAGTTCTATAGATGTCTATTAGGTCTGCTTGCTGCAGCGATGAGTTCAATTCCTGGATATCCTTTTTAACTTTCTGTCTCGTTGATCTGTCTAATGTTGACAGTGGAGTGTTGAAGTCTCCCATTATTATTGTATGGGAGTCTAAGTCTCTTTGTAAGTCTCTAAGGACTTGCTTGATGAATCTGGGTGCTCCTGTATTGGGTGCATATATATTTAGGATAGTTAGCTCTTCCTGTTGAATTGATCCCTTTACCATTATGTAATGGCCTTCTTTGTCTCTTTTGATCTTTGATGGTTTAAAGTCTGTTTTATCAGAGACTAGTATTGCAACCCCCGCTTTTTTTTGTTCTCCATTTGCTTGGTAAATCTTCCTCCATCCCTTTATTTTGAGCCTATGTATGTCTCTGCGTGTGAGATGGGTCTCCTGAATACTGCAGACTGATGGGTCTTGACTCTTTATCCAGTTTGCCAGTCTGTGTCTTTTAATTGGAGCATTTAGTCCATTTACATTTAAGGTTAAGATTGTTATATGTGAACTTGATCCTGTCATTATGATATTAACTGGTTATTTTGCTCGTTAGTTGATGCAGTTTCTTCCTAGCCTCAATGGTCTTTACATTATGGCATGTTTTTGCAATGGCTGGTACCGGTTGTTCCTTTCCATGTTTAGTGCTTCCTTCAGGGTCTCTTGTAAGGCAGGCCTAGTGGTGACAAAATCTCTAAGCATTTGCTTATCTGTAAAGGATTTTATTTCTCCTTCACTTATGAAACTTAGTTTGGCTGGATATGAAATTCTGGGTTGAAAATTCTTTTCTTTAAGAATGTTGAATATTGGCCCCCACTCTCTTCTGGCTTGGAGAGTTTCTGCCGAGAGATCTGCTGTTAGTCTGATGGGCTTCCCTTTGTGGGTAACCTGACCTTTCTCTCTGGCTGCCCTTAAGATTTTTTCCTTCATTTCAACTTTGGTGAATCTGGCAATTATGTGTCTTGGAGTTGCTCTTCTCGAGGAGTATCTTTGTGGCGTTCTCTGTATTTCCTGGATTTGAATGTTGGCCTGCCCTACTAGGTTGGGGAAGTTCTCCTGGATGATATCCTGAAGAGTGATTTCCAACTTGTTTCCATTTTCCCCCTCACTTTCAGGCACCCCAATCAGACGTAGATTTGGTCTTTTTACATAATCCCACACTTCTTGCAGGCTTTGTTCATTTCTTTTTCTTCTTTTTTCTTTTGGTTTCTCTTCTCGCTTCATTTCATTCATTTGATCCTCAATCGCAGATACTCTTTCTTCCAGTTGATCAAGTCGGTTACTGAAGCTTGTGCATTTGTCACGTATTTCTCGTGTCATGGTTTTCATCTCTTTCATTTCGTTTATGACCTTCTCTGCATTAATTACTCTAGCCATCAATTCTTCCACTTTTTTTTCAAGATTTTTAGTTTCTTTGCGCTGGGTACGTAATTCCTCCTTTAGCTCTGAGAAATTTGATGGACTGAAGCCTTCTTCTCTCATCTCGTCAAAGTCATTCTCCGTCCAGCTTTGATCCGTTGCTGGCGATAGCTGCGCTCCTTTGCCGGGGGAGATGCGCTCTTATTTTTTGAATTTCCAGCTTTTTTACCCTGCTTTTTCCCCATCTTTGTGGTTTTATCTGCCTCTGGTCTTTGATGATGGTGATGTACTGATGGGGTTTTGGTGTAGGTGTCCTTCCTGTTTGATAGTTTTCCTTCTAACAGTCAGGACCCTCAGCTGTAGGTCTGTTGGAGATTGCTTGAGGTCCACTCCAGACCCTGTTTGCCTGGGTATCAGCAGCAAAGGCTGCAGAAGATAGAATATTGCTGAACAGCGAGTGTACCTGTCTGATTCTTGCTTTGGAAGCTTCCTCTCAGGGGTGTACTCCACCCTGTGAGGTGTGGGATGTCAGACTGCCCCTAGTGGGGGATGTCTCCCAGTTAGGCTACTCAGGGGTCAGGGACCCACTTGAGCAGGGAGTCTGTCCCTTCTCAGATCTCAACCTCCGTGTTGGGAGATCCACTGCTCTCTTCAAAGTTGTCAGACAGAGTCGTTTGCGTCTGCAGAGGTTTCGGCTGTGTTTGTTATTGCCCTGTCCCCAGAGGTGGAGTCTACAGAGATAGGCAGGTTTCCTTGAGCTGCTGTGAGCTCCACCCAGTTCGAGCTTCCCAGCAGCTTTGTTTACCTACTTAAGCCTCAGCAATGGTGGGCGCCCCTCCCCCAGCCTCGCTGCTGCCTTGCCGGTAGATCACAGACTGCTGTGCTAGCAATGAGGGAGGCTCCATGGGTGTGGGACCCTCCTGGCCAGGTGTGGGATATGATCTCCTGGTGTGCCTGTTTGCTTAAAGTGTAGTATTGGGGTGGGAGTTACCCGATTTTCCAGGTGTTGTGTGTCTCAGTTCCCCTGGCTAGGAAAAGGGATTCCCTTCCCCCTTGCGCTTCCCAGGTGAGGCAATGCCTCGCCCTGCTTCAGCTCTCTCTGGTCGGGCTGCAGCAGCTGACCAGCACGGATCGTCCGGCACTCCCCAGTGAGATGAACCCAGTACCTCAGTTGAAAATGCAGAAATCACCGGTCTTCTGTGTCGCTCGCGCTGGGAGTTGGAGACTGGAGCTGTTCCTATTCGGCCATCTTGCTCCGCCTCCAGATTATATCTTAAAGAATAGAACTATAAGAGGTAAGAAGTGTGTGTGTGCATTTTAATTAAGTATATTTTTTAAATCCTGTTGAATTCGTTTTTAACATCTGTTGCATTATTTTAATGACCATAACAGTTATAGACCACTAGAATAAAAAATTCCCTAATAAACTTCTATCTAGCTTAACATGATTAGGCACAGATTTTAATCTCAAGGCGGAAAACTTCTCTTCATTCTTCCCCCTCCCTCCAACTTCTTGCTGGGGTTTCCTTCTGGACAAACCCAATAGAAGCCCCATAGCTCAGAGGTTTATTCATATATCTAGGACAGGGCAAAGGATAAAGAGTGTATCTGTAGAGAAAAAAATATATCTGACATGCTCTTCAATTTAAGCTTCCTCACTTCCTTCCCCTCATTATGTTTTTATCTGTTTTATTTCCATTTAGTGCTGCTTCTTTCCTAAATTAACTTGTATATTTATTTTACTTTTTTCTGATACATCAGAAGGCACCATAAGAGCAATGACCTTCCCTATAGACTTCAATACTGAATCTTATACCCCTGGCACAAAGTAGGAATTCTATAAATATTTGTTGAATGAATGAATGAATGAACCTCTTCCAGGAATCCTCCAGCTTCATCTGGAATTCCCTCCTCTGTACTCCTAGAGCATATACATATGTATATCGCTATACATATTATTACTACATGATTATCATAGTGAATTATAATTATTAATGTGCATCATTTACCTTAAAGTTTGAGTAAAGTTGGTTCTTATAATTATTGACTTGTGTTTTTTACCTTAGAGTGTGAGTAATATTCATTCTATAATATCTAATGATAGTACTCTGTGCTGAGTCCTGTGCTCTATGCTCCATAGATGTCTCACTTAAACCTCACCACATGTTTGTAAGGCCAATATTGTCTCCATTTTACACTCTAGGATAGAGAGCTTATTAACACAAAAATTTTACATAGCTTTCATGTGACAGAGCTACCTCTTATCATGAGTCTATCAGCTCCAAAGTTGCCTGTGCTCCTCACTGAAGTGCTGTATTTTCTATTTTAGTAAGAAGTATACATGTATTTTCAAACTCTCATTTCTTCACATCAAAAAATTTTATATGTCTGATCACCAGATCAATTAATGAATGAGCAAGATGAAAAAGGGTTAATAATTTGCCAATACTGAACTGATGAATTTTAATTTCCTTCTTAAAATGTGTTCCTTTTTAAACTTACACTTCCAAAGCCAAATCTCATGACTAGTTGTCTCAGAAAGAGGGAGTGGATATTGTCACCAACGAAGAGGCCATTATCAACTTGGAATCTCAAAGCTGATTTTCTCCACCTCTTTAGCAAGAAATTCAGTGAAAGTCTGGAAATGAAATTGCACACAATTATAAATGATATTATTATTATTATTGTCTCTGAGTGAATTAAGATGCATAAATTGGGTTAAAGCAGTTTCCTCTTTGTAATTTTTTTTACCTTAGCAATTTACAAAACCCCACATTTCAAGACTTTGTTTATCTATTGTTTTGTTTCTCCCCAGCAGTGACAATTATTGTACACTGATCCATTCTTCTTCTCTTCTTAAGACTTTTGTAAACTTTTCAAATCTTAAAATCAATTTTAAAAACCTGGAGTTAGGAGTAAAGGTTTTGGTTGGACAAAAAAGGAGAGAAAATCTCAAAAATACAAATATCAAGCTTTGACTTTATTGCAATTGAGAAGTGAATTAAACGGCATTCATATATTCTGAAATATTGGTGTCCTTTTAGAGAAACTTACCTGTTTTTATTTGTCAATATATAAATATTTTAATGTTGCAGGAGAGAGCCTTACATTGATTTTTAAATACTATATAACCTCTTTCTTTGAAACACACTCTCTTCCTAACTAACTCCTCACACTGATTAGAATTGGGCTCCATTCACTGGATCCTGCCAGCACCTTCCCCTGACAAATGTGACTCCTTGATTCAAGCCAGGTCATGGAGGTTATTCTCCCAGAATCTGAGCTTTTCAGCACAGACTAAGTGAGAAAATGGGAGGTTGCAGCTGAGTTTCCTGTGATAACAACATAGACATACCATCGGTAGTTTATTTTACTGGTATTTCATAGAGCCTCCTCAATCGTGTTGACCTTCAGATTTTCTTTAAGTTATGTGAAATTCTGTGCTATATATTCTTAATTTGTTGCTCAACATTCAATTTCTACCCCTTTCTTCCCTCTTGTCTGAACTCCATGGACTGCATTACCGGGGATCTTATGTATTGTGACTACACTAGGCCAATAGGAGGGACCAGAAAGAAACAGAAGGACAGGAGAAAAAGAACAGATTTTTTTATTTCCCTTGTCCCACTTCCTCCCTTCACCATGGTTCTGTCCCTGGCTACTTTCCTCTATGTCCACAGCTCCTATAGTCTTCTCAATGGCTATAGCTTGTGCCCCATTCATTAATAATTTCTTCCTCCTTGCCATTAGGGGTGGTAATGGCAAGGCGGAGGAAATTATTACTGAATGTGACACAGGCTCTGGCTAGTTTCCATGCAGCTGCTTCACCATATTTTTTGGTCCCCTTACCTCTATCCATATCACTGTAAATAGCCCTTTCATTAAAATATCTTCAGTTAAATTCATTGAGTGAGCCATCTTTTTCTTGCTAGGACCTCGACTGGTACAATTTCTCAATATAGGTTTAATAAATTTCTTTGTCAAAGCTGGCATCTCTTTTCCACATCAAATGACCCACAGATCAATCAATTAAATATTCTATCTTGTCTATTCATATTCATCAACATTATTTATTTTGTTGTGTGTATGTGTAAAATAGTAACTACATATATATATACACAAATTTCAATGTGTTCTCTAAGAATATTATTCAGTAGCACTTGTTTTCCAAAGAGTTTCTCCACTTGTTTCTGTTTTAAATTAATCATTATAAAATATCAACTATAAATCTAATGTACATTCTATCTGTTCAGGTAAAAAATCATGACTTTATCTTTCATTTCTCTGCTTCATGTCTACCTTACATTCAATCTGTCAGCAGTTCCTACTTTTTCTACATTTTGAATTTGACCACTTCTCTCTACTTTGCCTCCCTATAATCTAAACTCAAACTCTATAGCTACAGTGAATCTTTTACAACAAAAGCCAGGCCAGGTCTTTCCTCTAATCTCAATCCTCTAAGGGAATCATGCCCCATTAAAAGCCACAGTCCTCACTGATCCCATTGACTACTTCCCCTTCCCCCAAATTCTGCTCCCACAACACAGACGTGCTTGTTTTTCTTCAAACTCAGCAGGCACATGTCTACGTCATCCATAGCACATGCTGCTCCTTCTACCTGCAAAGTTTTTCTCTCACCTTAAACTGGTGTGTACTTTAAGTGATCATCTCAGTTATCATTTTACATAAAAACCAATCCCTCTTATTGCTTCCTATCTCCCTTATTTGCTTTATTTTTCTTTTCTGCACTTGATACCAAGTGACATATTCAGTATTTTGTTTCATTTGTAGATTATCTGTCTCCCACAGTAGAATGTACATCCATAAGGCTGTATTCACTGCTGTGCTTCTAGCACTTAGAACAATGACATCTACTCTTATTCAATCATTTGATTTTGAAAGGATGAAATGAATGAAATGAAATTACATGAAATAAATGAAGGAACTTTCTGCCCCTCTGTGTAAGAAATTTACAAAGATGGATAACTAATTATTTATTAGTAATTATATAATTATTCCAATTATTACTTTTAATACAACTGACGGAAGGCTTAGAGTATCTTCTTACTAGATTAAAAAATTCACAGGGTTTTTTTTTACTACCTTCATTTACATTTTTGATGGAAATATTACATTATAGAACAAAGCTCATGTCATGTTGTATCATAAAATGTGGAGGAAATTACTAACTTAATATTATAATTAAAAATGAGTCATGTGACTTAATGTAAAAGAGAAAGGGCCTTAAATTTTCTGTTTAACAATTTGATAATTTTTTTATTTTTATTTTTGAAAAAAAAGGAGAGGAGAGATTAGTATATTATGTCCTGGAGACTAAATATAATTTGGTTAAGTAAAATCATATTTATAAGCAATATGTTTAAAACTGTAACTTTCCAGTAGAAATTCAGTGGCATTTTGTTGTGGCATGTTCAGAAGTAGATGGAATTAATGGTAGATTACATCTGGGTCATGAAATGTATAATAAATGAATGCAAGGCCTTAGTTCATCAGCAGCCTGATAGGTGGGTAAAGGGTAGAAATCAGGTTATTCATCCAGGACCATTAGTTAACTAAACTAGTCAGGAAAAGCAAGACTTGCAAATAAAGCAAATTGGTCATCCAAAGGGCAGTTCAAAGAGTCAGACCTTCACAGATTTATAGATTATCACAGCCAGAAGTAGCTTTATATAACTAGAGTCCTCGTCCTAGAGTTCAGTTGAAATAATTGGTACTATGATTCATGAATTAATGAGAACCCCTTTTTTTTGTGGGGGTGGCTGACTTTAGATGTGACAATGCAAATTGAGAGTGTTAGTAAGCAGTGTTTGGCAAATTGGCAAATGAGGCATTAGAGGTCCATTTTATATGAAGACTGAGAAGCTTAAGAAAACTTATTCTAAAGAAAGAATCTGGGAACTGTAAATCTGAACCACCATAAAAAGAAATGAGACCATGTCCTTTGCAGGCACATGGATGAAACTGGAAGCCATCATCCTTAGCAAACTAACACAGGAACAGAAAACCAAATACCACATGTCCTCACTCATAAGTGGGAGTTGAACATTGAGAACACATGGACACAGGGAGGGGAACAACACACACCAGGGCCTGTTGGGAGGCGGGATGTCTGTGGAGGGAACTGAGAGGATGGGTCAATAAGTGCAGCAAATCACCATGGCACATGCATACCCATGTAACATACCTGCATGTTCTGCACATGTATCTTGTTTTTTTTGTTTTTCGTAGAAGAAATAGAGAAAAAAAAAATCTGAACTACCAAATCAGCCATAGGATAAAGAAGGATGCAGAGGATACAGTGATTTTGAGGAGAGTATGGTGCCTGTTACTGGGCATCCCCTCTAACCACCTTCTTGTGTGTCTGAGTTTCCAGGACAGAGAAAATGTAAAACTTGTTTCACTAACATTTATAAAACATAAGGGAAATGAATTCTTGTAATCTTTACAGCAAAGTGTAAACACACACACACACATATATGTACATATATATATATGATTTTTAAATGTATTTCAGCAGTGGCACATGGTTGAGATTAGTAAGCCTTTTCTGCCTCTAAATACCTTGGAGATACTTGGTTTCTACACTCCCCAAGTCAGCTTCTTCAGCTTTATCTTCAATCTTGTGAATTTTCTTTTGGCTTAACTTAGTTTCTGTAGCTTATAATAAAGTATCTGGATACATCAAATGAGGCCAGAAGTAGGGTGCAAATATAGACCATTAGGGTGATGAGAAGTATTTGAAATTAATTCTGTTGCCTAGACAGGGCTAAAATCGGTGGCACACGCCTGTAATCTTGGCACTTTGGGAGGCTGAGGCAGGTGAATAACCGGAGGTTAGAAGTTCGAGACCAGCCTGGCCAATATCGCGAAACCCCACCTCTACTAAAGATACAAAAATTAGCTGCGCGTGGTAGTAGGTGCCGTAATCCCAGCTATTTAGGAGGCTGAGGCAGGAGAATCACTTGAACCCGGGAGGTGGAGGTTGCAGTGAGCACGCCACTGCACTCCAGCCTGGGCGACAGAGGGAGACTTCATCTCAAAAATAAATAAATAAATAAAATGAAAGCAGCAAAACTTCCATTCGTCTCCTCATAATGGAACCAAGAAACTCACAGTAGCAGATGAAGTGGCGAAACAGCTATTTAAGTGCTTGACTGAAGTTACTTAGAACCAATTGCCTATTGAGAGCAAGATTCTGGAGAACCAGTTAACAATTGCTATTATACAATATAAAGGGCATAAGAAACTTCTTGTTTATTCTTTTTGCAGCACTTACCTTTTTCATTTGTTAAAATTGTTACTATTGGCCTTTCCCCCCTAGAATGTAAACTCCACCAGGGCAGCGACTTAGTCCATTTTTTTTCACTACTATACTCGTGCTCTCTAGAGTTCCTGGTAGATGGAAATTATTGAAGAATACAGTTGTAAGGGATAAATTAACTACAGGACAATGGAATATTATGCTTGCTACTGGCAGTGTGTAATTATTAAGCCATTGTCTCAGCTTTAAACTGGCCTATCTATACTTGGATCTGGGACTCTGCAAATCACATTTCTCTTTTTTCAGCAAATGACTGTTAGACTCTTCCAGTAGTGGGTAATGTAAGGGACAGGGAAGCCGGAGAAGGGAAAAGAAACATTTCTCCTGTTTGTTTTCTACTCCTATCACCATCACACAACAGTAGTTCTTCACCATGGCAGTGGCAATATTTCTAGTAGCAGCAGTTTGTTATAGTTTGCAGATTTTCTATACCCCATAACTTTCCCAGCATATTATTTCAGAGATATCAGCACCAGTTGAAGAGGGCTCTTTCCTCAGACGTCCTAGTGCAGCATCTTGGAAAGGTGAGGGAGAAGAAGGAAATTTCACTCCATACTTTGTAATTCCAGTGTGCATGGATCTCAGTTACAAAAGCAAAACTACAGGTCTGATGAACAGAGAGCTGATTTAAACCACCACAATAGATAATTGGCTTTGTGTGCTATTCCCAGGCAGGAACCCGTTCACAAACCCCAAGCTCCATAAATAAAGGACTAAATTAAGGAGCTTCTTACACAGTTTGGGGCTTGACTCCCTGGATTTGTCAGCTAGTTGCCTTTCTCCTCATTCACGGAATGGTTCCTCTCTTATTTCTCTGTTTTGGCCTTCACCAGGACTACTTCTTCTCTCCTGCCAACATCTCCAAACAAACCCAATTCCTGGAGATTCAGATAACCCCTACTGTCAACTAGCCAGCACGGACTTGATGGCAAAGAAAGGATCACAAGCAGATTTTTAAAATCTTGATATGGTCCAAGCTTCAGGGCATTTAACTGGCACAGCCCTGAGAGAATCCCATCAGTCTGTTTTAGAATTTGTAAACATAAAGTATTTTTATCTTCTTTTTCCCAAAGGAGGTCTTTCATATTGTATAAGCCTCTGGCTTCATAAAGCCTGGGTCTGCCTTTAAAAAGGTAATAAATGATATTTTAAAGCAAATCCATTTATCAGTAGATACAATGGAAGAATGAAAATTATTTTCAGAGTTTCTATCTGTTACCCAAAGTCTCTGTTAATTTAAGACAGTGGCTTATATTTATTGTGCCAGCGTGCTCTTAGACTCGGAGTTTGTTCTAAATTTTTCAGTTTTCTTTTTTTTTTACATTGATATAACCTTTATTACAGTATATTGTTGTAATTGGTCTATTTTATTATTGTTGTTAATTTCTTTTTTTATTATACTTTAAGTTCTAGGGTACACGTGCACAAGTATGAAGCATATTTAAAATTTGCTTTGGAATTATTTGGGAAGAGTTTGGTAGATCTGCCATGGTCTCTTCTAGTAGTGTAGAAAACACATTATGCAGTAATTCACGTTCTTACTGTAGTGCATGGGGAAGTCTGCCAGATGACCAGAAATAACTTGCATTTCTTTCTCCAGCACTTTTCAGAGATGATACATCTAACACCTTCCTTTCAAGGACAGTATGAAGGCATTCACTGATAAGACAAGTCTCCTTGAGCATGAGAGGCGAGGAACACCTAACTCTTTCAAGCCTCCAGGGAGTGTGGAAGAAACAGGCAATGATGTTGCCACTACCAGGCACTTGGTGGACTGGTCAATGTGCCATGGCTCCTGCTGGAGCCTACAAGATGCACAAAACCACCAAGCTGTAGTTGGTGAAGTCAGAATAACAACAAGCAAAACTTTTTTGTTACGAATATGCTGTTTAACACGAATGAAATTGAGAGTTTCAATCATACTATAGCATATCACGTTTGGCAAACTAGCAAGAAAATAATAAATCAAAAGGCATAAATCATAATAGTAATAACATTGATGAGTTTTATCTTGTAAAATATTAATTTACAAAGGTGACTTGAATAGGAGTAAAAATACAGTACTTTTGAAAATGTTCAGACAGAAATATTTATACTTTGTGGAAAGTCATCCACAAAAAATTATTGCCAAATATTTAATTATTCTACTTATAATAATTATTCTACTTATAATAGGTATCCTACTTATATTTAAAATTAATGTAAGGAATATAAATTTTTGATACTACATATAGATATTTTATTTATAATTTTTACAAAGCATTATATTTTTGAAAATGAATTTGTCAGTCAAGTCGATATTCAAAAAATTAAGTAATTTTAATTTCTTGTGTCCCCTTTCTCTTTAGTTTGTCTTTTAATCATATGATTGGCTATAACCAAACCTCTTCAAGCAACAGGAAGAATTATCTCAGTAGACTCTTGTCCTATACAGTAAGTTCTTCTGGTAGGAAGGGTCAATTCTGGACCCTATAAACCTTTCTCCCAATCAAAAATTTAAATCTAAAAGTGCTGTATTTTTTGTCAAGTCACAGAAATCTGTCACTGTTAAGGCTGGAAAGATGCAGGACTGTTGATTCCTAGAATATCCCAATTTCACTCTAGTTGGTCCAGAGCAGAAGAAGAGTAGGTCTTAGAGAACAGCAGAAGACTATTTTAAGCTTGCCCAAGTGTAGTGATCACAATTGCATCTCATGTTTCAGATGTGCTCCAACAGCTGGAGTAAATCATTATAGCCTGTGGCATGTGGAAGGCCACTGCTAACCTAGGGAATATTTTCTTTCCAGTGTTAAATTTAAAGATGTCACCATACCTCCAAAGTAATCTGCTGCACTTTATACCACAACATTTATCACCTATTTCACTGTGTTCTGATATAATCTTTGTTAAACAGAGCAATTGTAAATACTCACACATATTGTGAACCAAAAAATATTAATCAGGAAGATATTATCTTAATATATCTGTAACATCAGATGCATCTATGATTTATTTGACAACCATCCACCCTAGTATCTTCTCATAGTACTAATTTGAATCCTTGAGTATTTAACATATTTAATATGTTTTATGATACTTTTAGTTAGGTTGATTTTCTAGATGACTTTTAAGTCATCAAGTTCTGCTCTGGATAAAATTACCTATTGTTATTCCAATTGCTATATCTTCCAATTTTCTGTCTCACTATTTATTTATATATTATTTCAGTGAGACAGAATGTGTGTCAAGCATTTGTTTCATGCTTTTAATTAGCTTCAATACAAAAGTAGAAACAGCTGACTCAGATATTATCTTGTGAGTCTGATTTATGCTTTCATGAAATCATAGTGTGCTAGATGACTTGTGTCCCAACTCAACAGGAATTATAGTGGTATTTGTCTTTTCAAGTGTCATCATTTAACCAAGGAAAACGGAAGGCAAGCTTCCAAAGCATTCGTGGCTGCCAGTAACCCGAAGTGCACTTCAGAGGGGTAGTTCCTGATGAGTATTTGCTGATAAATTTGGAACTGATATACTGCATATATCATTTCAAATTTAGCTGCTTCAGAGATAAGAATATTTTTAAATAGTACTATTCAGAAAGGAAGAAAGATCAACACAGACCAGAAGGGTGAGGGGCATAAGAGAGTAAAAGGAGAGAAATTCTAGTAGAGTAGAATAGATTATTTTTTCTCTATCAAGACACTCCTAATTTTTCATTTCACCATTCCATAGGATTGCCAAACCACAATCTTTAGACAAAATGAGAATTGATAGCTATCAGCATAACAAGAAACCATAAAATTTGAATTTTTTTCCTAGCCTGTGTTTGGATAAAGTAGAATGCTATTAATAAAAGATACTGATTGTCTCATGAAATTTTTAACATTCAGTAAATACTAGCTATGTCCTAGGTTAGAAGTGGCAAATATTTAGCAATGAAAAAAAAAAAGAGTCACTCCTTTAACCAGTGTTTTTGGATATTACTAATGGATCATGGCAATATGCCTTATTGAACCCAGATGTGACCTCAGATTTTTTTAAAACATCACTCTGAGAAGACTAATAATTTGTTATAGGTATAAACAATATAATGCTTGTTTACACTTTCTCTTCTAGGTGAAATATTGCATGCAGATTAAAAGTGTCTCCTTTATATCCATGCTCTTGTCCTCGTAATATCTACAATAAGTTTGTCATTAGTTCATAAAGAGAATAATAATGATCCATATGAAAAGGAAAGAGAACTTTCACAATGCTCATTTGAGCACTCTTATAAGGTTATTTTCCATTTTTTAGAAATTAAGCTAGCTCATGATAAATAATCCTGCATTGCCACAGTACATTGTTCCTATATTACAGGAAACTAACCATTTCTATATCTTAGTTGCCATGCACTTAAAAAATGCTTTTTATGCTTTGAGCTTCCTATAGCAATCACAAAGAAACCAGCTTAATTCAAATAATAATTTTATATTTATGAATCTGTCTCCAGAAATTTCTTCTACTGAAGAAGTCTACCTTTGCCATGGTATCTGTTGTTTCTGGCTTTTCTCAGAGGATTTAGATCTCTAAAATTGCAAAGCATTTTATTCGTTCCCTTTGTATTTAATACATTTCAGCCTTAGAAAAACTAGAGATTTTAGTGACTGAAAATGTTCAGGAAAGATGAGGAAGAACAACAGCATAATCTTCTCCTTCTAGGCAAGTACATGTCAGTAAATGGAAATAAAATATTATATAAAAATATAATATGTGTTGAACACATTATGCACATAATACATAAAAATGTACCTGAGTTATTCAAAGAAGCTAATGCTTCTAATTTTGTGTTGACTGGAGAATGTTTAATAAATTACAGGCCATTAGAAGATATTGAAATGAAATCATCTAGAAACCTGATAGCTATCATCAGGAACAAAATTCAGAAATATTAAATTATTTCTTTCACTTCCAATATTTCTACTATAGGTTATTCTGTGCCAAGTTGGTATTTTGTGGGGAAACAATCTTATCTACCCAGAAGGCCTTATAGTAGATATATAATCATGTCTGAGATGTTCTTCTGACTAATAGAAAGATTCTGCCCATTTCTATTTCTAATTTATTCCATAATGGTAAACTTTTGATTTTCATTTTTCTTAGCTTTGTGATCTTTTTATGCCTTTCCATTGTTTATGATTTTTGTCTTCTGTTTTAAGTTTATTGAAAACTGCCAAACTGTTTTCCAGAGTGGCTATACCATTTCGCATTCTCACTGACGATGTATGAGGCCAGCTGCTCCTCATCCTTGCCAACATTTGGTTTTGTCAGATTTGTTCTTTCTCATTCTAATAAGTATGTAGTGGCATCTCACTGTGGTTTTAATTTGCATTTTGTTGTTGTCTGTTTTAATGTACTTATTTTCCATCTATATATCTTTGGTGAAATGTGTTATTCTAATCTTTTGCTAATTTTTTGTTGGATTGATTATTTTCTTATTACTGAGTTTTGAGAGTTCTTTATGTATTCTGGATATTGTCTCTCTTTGCCTAGATTATTTCACTTAGTATAATGTCTCTACCTGCATTCATATCACAAATGACAGAATTTTCTGCTTTTTAAAGGCCGAATAGTATTCCATCCCGGTCATAATAGAGTATTTCTATCATTCCAGAAAGTTCTCTCATAGCTCTCTGAGTCAATCCATTCAGGGAACTTAAAAAAAAAATAAGTACACTCTCAGTTTCTACCCCAAATCTATCAAAGCAGTAATATCCAGGGTGGTGCTTAGGAGATTTATTTTGCAAACCCCTGTCCCCCCAACCCCAGTATGAATACAATGAGCCCTAACTAAGAAATATGACCGGGCAGATGCGGTGGCTCATGCCTGTAATCCCAGCACTTTGGGAGGCTGAGGTGGGCGGATCACCCATCAGGGGTTCTGGACCTGCCTGGCCGGCATGGCAGGATCCTGTCTCTACTGGAGGCACAGAATTTGTCTGGGCATGGTGGCGCCTGCCTGTGGGCCAAGCTGCTCGGGCGGGGGGGCTGGGGCGGGAGAGTCGGGACCCGGGGGGAAGGAGGTTGCCGTGGGCCGGGATAGCGCTGCTGCGCTGCAGCCTGGACGACAGGAGTGAGACTCTGTCTCAAAAAACAAAACAAACAAACAAACAAAAACAACTATGACCCAGCTGGTTATATATTGCATTTACCACATGGCCTAGATTACCCTCTAACATATATGCCCTCTAGCCTGTTGCATTTTCTTTCTCTTTAATCTCCATGCCAGCATTGAAAAACTTTCCCCAAACATAGCTTTAAGTGGTGAGGCAGGGAAACAAAAGCAAAAGAACTCGTATATTAGAAATCCATAGTTCTCCTGAGTTCTAGTACTTTTTATCCATCTGTCAGGTAATTGACAACTTAATCAAGGATATTTAAGACCAAATTTATTTCTTAATTAATAACATATCCTCTCAGCTCCTAAGCTAGAACCGTAGTGCCGTTATTGAAGTTTCTTCCTTTTCTTAGATGTAAAAATCCTATTAGTTTCCACCTCCAAAATAGCGTTAAATCTGTCCCATTTGTGTACATTGCATTTCTTGCTTAGAATATTAATTGAAGACTCCCAACAGGTCTCTTGAGTCTTCCTAATCCAAGATCTTCCTCACTGCTGGCACAGCTTTGTTTCTAAAATTGGGTTCACAAACTGGGAAATAAAGACAACACCATTGAACACGTATTTTTACCTTAAAAATAAATAAAATTTTGTGTAAAATCAAATGCTAGCTCATGTAAACAATATCCTAGTATAGCAAATATCAGAGAAACAAATGATACTAAAGTTTTAAATTGAGAAAAGTTTAATCACTAATGAATGTTATAGGAAGTAGGGAAATGTTGCCAAAAAGACTGAAATTCACTTATGAAGCTCTTGACTGGACCGTTCTGGAAGAAGAGGCACAATAAGCTATTTGACAATATTCTTTTATCATATGACGTTGTGGATAATCCTATATTCATGGTATGCAATGTGGAAGAGTCAGTATTGTTAAATACTGGCTTAAATATGTATTTCCTTTTGTTTGAATGCAACTACCAGTGTGCATTGCAGAAATGAGGTATTTGTACTTCTATGGTATATGTATGAGGGAGATCTACAAGATAACTTACTATTTTATCACAGAAAAACCAGGAGAAGAAATTTTTAGTTTAATGATTCTTTTGTGACTTTTTTTAGACTGGAAAACATGTATTATGTCAGCGCTGACATAGTAGTAGCTTTGAGCACCAAGGAAAGACTAAGTTTCACATGATAGTATAATAAAATAACTTATATTGTAATGTAATTGCTGGCATTGTTTTATTCAGAAAAAAGAGTTGGTAGTCAACATTTTGCTTCCTAATCATGATTAATTGTTGAATGTATTGCACAAATTATGAATATAATTAAAACTATAATAATCAAAAAAAGAAAGTTTTGTAATTTGAAAATCACTTATGGTTTTATTATAAGTAATGTAATAATTTAATTCTTTTAATAAATAATCTGCAAAAGAAAAATCAATTTTGTTTATATATCTTTAGAAACACTTGATCCATAACTCAGGCAGATAATTTCTTTGTTATTTAGAGATGTTCAGATAGTTGGAATTTTGCAGGTGTACACCATCCTGAAGAATGTAAGTTGGCAGTGATATAAACTCTGATAGCAAAATGTAATTTAAACAAACTTTTAGCATATGTCTTGCTTTTAAAGTCTTTTAATTTGAATATTAGCAGAATTTATTGATTCATTTATAATACTCTAATTATAAAGTATTTTCTTTTCCCCACAAAACAATAAAAATGTAGGATTATTTCCCCGTGGGAAGCCTGGTCAACATTGAAATGTACATTTACTCACCCCTGAAAAATAGTTGCACTGAACTGACACATTTCATCTAATGCATTTTTATTATCCTATGGCTTATTAGATCACTCAAAGATTTGAAGTCCATAGATGTTTTAGATGAAACTTAATGATTTCTCAACATGAAGTGTTATAACAACACTATATTGTTTTTGTTTTTCTATCCTTCTACCCTTTCCTTCTCTTTCTATTGTCCTTTTCCTTCTTCTTTTCAATTAATGGCTAAAAAGCAAGAACAGTAACTACCATTATGGAATGCTTAACATGTAACAACCACTGAACTTTTATATGTTTTCTCATTTAATCTCAATAATCTCATGTTAAAGACAAGGTTCAGAATCTATTCAATTATGTCAAATTTCATAAAGTTATTGAGATAGGATTTTAAAAAGCCCTTTCTACTTCAGGAAAGGAGTTGGTCTGGGGCAATGTGATAACTGGCTCCCAGTTGTATATAGCTGTTTACTGACTTCAAGGCAAGCTCATAATGTAGGCAAATTTATATTTAAGAATGCTTATGTTTGAAAAGTTTATTGGTTAAGCCATTAGTTTGTTTTATTGATTGATTGATTGTGACAGGATCTCCCTCTGTTGCCCAGGCTGAAGTACAGTGGCATGATCTCAGCTCACTGTAACTTCAACCTCCTGAGCTCAAGCAATCCTCCCATCTTAGCCTCTCAAGTAACTGAGACTACGGACACATGCCACCACACCCAACTAATTTTTGTATTTTTTGTTGAGATGGGGTCTTGGCATGTTGC
The DNA here is from genome assembly GCF_049350105.2 of Macaca mulatta. Classification (NCBI taxonomy): domain Eukaryota; kingdom Metazoa; phylum Chordata; class Mammalia; order Primates; family Cercopithecidae; genus Macaca; species Macaca mulatta. Next base: position 47,085,691 of record NC_133411.1, read on the forward strand.
CTCAGCTGGTCTCAAAACCCTGGCCTCAAGCAGCCTCAGCCTCCCAAAGTGCTGGGATTATAGTCATAAGCCACCACGGTGAGCCAAAGCCATTAGTTTAGAACTTGGAAAATAAGATAAGGCTATGCACACCATGCCAAAAATAAATAAATAAGCAGATAAATCTATTACATTTACAATGTCACAAAAGAACAACATTAGCAGTATCCTTATTGGGCATCTCAATGGCATTTCACTCCATTCACTTAAATGGCATATCTCTGTGTGGAAAAGTGTTTGTGAATTTCTGTTCATTTTTCCTTTTCTTAATTTTAGGCTATGAATAAGTATGTTGATGCCGTTGAATAAGAAGTATATACACTAATACAAAATAATGTTTGAGGCCAGATACAGTGGCTCATGTTTGTAATCCCAGCACTTTGGGAGGCTAAGGAGGGTGGATCATCTGAGGTCAGGAGTTCGAGACCAGCCTGGCCAACCATGGCCAACATGGTGAAACCCCGTGTCTACTAAAAATACAAAAATTAGCTGGGAGTGGTGACAGGTGCCTGTAATCCCAGCTACTCGGGAGGCTGAAGCAAGAGAATCACTTTAACCTGGGAGGCAGAGGTTGCAGTGAGCTGAGATCATGCCACTGGACTCCAGCCTAGGAGACAGAAGGAGACTCCATCTCAATAATAATAATAATAATAATAATAATAATAATAATAAATGTTTGAGATATTTGAGAATGGCAAATGTGGTAGAAACCGAGTCTTTACATTTTATGATAATGGAGGTTGATCTTGTTTATTGCTCTATGTCCCCTACTCTTTTTCTGAAGCTCAAAATCTTTCTTAGTCACTGCTGCACACTAGGAACACTGCTCTTTGTCTGCACTCCCACAATGCATTCTTGCTTTCTTTCCTCCTTCCCAAAACACTCAAAAACAACTGCTCCTTTGTAGTGTATGTATTGCTTCTAAGCCAAATTTAGTAGAACTTTATAAATGCCAACGAAGTATGGGAGTTCTGGCAATCTTAACAGGAGGACCATGTGCTTCATTTTGTACAATTAGTCTTTTAGAACCTTATACATATAAATTTTTCTTTTGCAATATTGCATGAAATACGTTGGTGACAAATAGTTCATTTGAAATTAGAAAACATGGATTAGATTTTCATCATCTCAGTTTTACAGCTTGGTTGAGTGACTTTATTTGTTATCATCATCTATAAACTTGGGGAGATAATATGTATTTTCCAAAATTTTGATAATGATTAACTGAGAATATGTTTAAGGCATGTAAATATTGTAGGTGTCCCAAAAAGTCAGTCAATAAATGAGAGCTCTATTTCCACTTTCCCACTTAATGTCCTTTCCTGGTAGACTATCTATGTTTTAAATCCTTCTATCTTCTTAACCACTTATATATAACTACATATGATACTTCTGCAGCAACCAAAATTAGTCAGGAGCCTAAATGTATAATTCTTTTATAGAAGGTTTTGCATACGTATGTTTGGTTCATAGACATATTGACCAATATAGTGTATAGGGGGTGAATGGAGTTAGAGGTTTTTTTTAATGGAAAGTCAGATATCCAGATATCAAGCTGTTTCTTATGAATAATAAAATAATAGCTTGAACTATGCACCAGGATATGAATATGCTATCCTTGGTTGAGGAAGGGCTTGATGCCATTTGTCAAATTTTTCCCCTCCACCAACAACCACTTTTTTGCTTATTTGTCTATTATTCTTTGTTGAAGTTGTCTTTCTTTAGAAATATTTTTAAAAGAATTATCTTTTCATCTTCCTCCTCTCAACCCCAAATCTCTTTTTTTCCTTCTTTGCTCTCTTATTTCCTGATGCCAATGTTCCAGAACGGCACCTGGAAAAATTTATCTTTATAGCCTGAAGTCCTCTAATATTTAACATAAAATCAATGACTTCTCACATTCTTGGGTAACAAATGGATTAGCTAATTATTCCTGTTCACCATTGCACTGAAAACAGTCATGCTTCAATCTTTTCTGAAGTTTTCCCCAAAGATAAATTTTACTGGTTGCAACAAATAAAACGTGCAATACTTGCAAACTTCCATGGAAATGCTCTCTGCCTAAAATAAAAAAAAAAAATAGTACAGCCTGTAGAAGGGAATCATTTTTGATTTTAGCAAATACTTAAAAGTATGCTCTCAGATCTCTGGAGCCAAAATCTTGAAATCAGTTGCAACTGCTCTCTTTCTCTTACCCTAGAAGTATAGTTGACAGACAGATCCTGTTGCAACTTTCAAATTTAGTAATTATACAAATACTTATTGTGTCAAATATTGCCCTAAGCACTGGAGAAATAGACATGAATAAATTGACAAAAATTGTTGCCATGATAGAGTTTAAATTCTAGTACATGTGTCGATGGTGGGGTAGGGGGTGAGAGAATGGAACGATCAAATAAATAAGTAAAATCTACAGCATGTCAGAAGGTGATAAATGTTTTGAGGAAAAAAGAACCTTGAGGAAAATGTTTAGGGACAGCCAGAAAGAAGGGGAGTATCTCATTGCTTCAAGAGCCAGATGGGGATTAAAATCCAGGGATAAAGAATGACCTGGTAGTCTCTGGGCTTCTTGTAATGAATGATGTAAATGGGGATAAAGGGAATAATGAGATTTTTACTGACACATGAATGGAGAGGATTTCTTGCCAGCAGCAAGAGAAAGTCTGAGGCATCTTACTAATTCTTACCAAGAGTGATGTGGAGGCCAGGGAAAGGCAGCTAAAGAGGGAGTGCAGAATTTCTAGACCCTTTCTAGATTCTTGCCATTGAAGTTTCTTTCTGGAAACTTTTCCTTCCTGATCATCCTTCCTTGGCCCTGTTCTAATTCAGGCTCACAACAGCTGTGCCAGGATTTCAGTCTTGCTTCCTGGAGTCCATTTTTTTACACAATCAGTGAAAACTACCAGAAAGCACAAATTTGGCCATGTTATTCTCCTACTCCAAGCCTTTCGTGGTCAAATTCATGAACACAAAATCTGTCTCTTCTCTTTCACCTCATCTCCAGCAGTGCCTGTCTCATATTACATGTTTAAATAACACAAATCTGTTTTTAGTCCTTGTCCCAGAACACTCTGAATAAGTCTTATGGGCTTTTCTCTGGCTACTCACTTGATGTGAGATGATTTTTCTCTTTTCCTAACCTGACTAGAACTTTCTCATCTTTCAAGACAGTTTCAGTGTCCTCATCTCCAATGCTCATTTTGCTAAGCCACATTAACTCAGTGCTACTTCTCTGTGCTACCATTGCACTCTAGGCACACATTTTGCATGGTAAAGTCTCATAGACTGTTAGGTCCACAAGGGCAATGAACATGTATTATTCATCTAGCACTTCTAGAGCATAGCAAGGTGTCCGTTAAACAAACCAATAAGAAATCTATAGGCTATGGTGAAACCCTGTTTTCTAATCCTGATTTCTAATGTAGAATGTATTGATAAATTATTTTGAATTATATATATTCATTATTTTATTTTCTCCAGTTCTCTTTTAGTCCATCAGTGCCATCAGCCCTCTGCATTGGTTCAAAGAGAAGTAGAATTGTTACAAGGGAATGAGAGAGGAAAAAAGGAAGGATTCGTGTTTGGTTTGTTAACTTCCATATTGCCTTTTGAAGGACCAAACAAAATGTCCAAGAAAAATTAAGCAAAGAGTTGGGGCCATAATTATAGAATAGAAAAATGATTTGAGGGGAAATAAGTGCCCCTTTCCCTGTCATTTAAAAGAATGTCAACCTGGGTCATGGGCAGAGATGGCGCTTATCTTCGGGGAGAATGGGAGACAGAGAAGAGAGTCCTGATAGGTGGTGACTCAGCATGCAGGATTGGGGTCAGCCTCAGGGAACTGCCAAGTATGTTAGGAAATCAGCACAAAAGAGCCAGTGCTGCAGACCACACTTAAGATCTGAAGGAGATGCAATCCCATGGAGGGAGGCTTCAGCCTGATTCTAGAGAAGATTTCAGAATTTATCCTGTTTAGAGGCAAGGAAACTGACTCTTTTTTTTTTTTTTTCATCTTGCTCTGTCGCCCAGGTTGGAGTGCAGTGGCACGATCTCAGCTCACTGCAACTTCCACCTCCTGGGTTCAAGCAATCCTCCTGCCTCAGCCTCCTGAGTAGCTGGGATGACAGGTGTTCCCTACCACACGCAGCTAATGTTCGTATTTTTAGTAGAGACAGGGTTTCACCATATTGGTCAGGCTGATCTCGAACTCCTGACTTCAGGTGGTCCACCCACCTTGGTCTCCCAAAGTGCTGGGATTACAGGCATGAGTCACCGCACTGGGCCGAAACTGACCTTTTATGTTCCCACATGAGTCAGTTAATGGGTGTGATGGTGGGTGGTTATAAACTCTTAAGTATTTCTGCCTCTCTAATTCCAGGGACAAAGTGGCTTTAGTAGCCCAAGAGTAGTTTCCCCACAGGATACTAGGTGCTGGCCCCAAGCAGACGCACATAGACACCTGAGGAGATATGCATAGAGGAGCGGAAGGGATCTGAGAGAATCTGGACAAATCCCTAATAGTGTCTATGACTATACAGTGGCTGTGCCATACACTGCCATAGAGTATGTATACCACACATCTCTAGGATCTCAATTTAAAGCAATTGTTTTAAAATAAGCTAGTGATATGAAATCTCATTAGTCTCCAGAGAGCTCAAGACCTTTGTCAGACCCTGAAGCACAGCATTTAATCCTGTGGACTCTTGAGTAGCATTAAGTTGAAAAGAAGGGATGCTGAAAGAGAAAAAATAAAAGGGCATTAATTGAATACCTACAATGTGCCAAAACTGCACTAAACAATTTATTTTATATCCATATTATGTAATATTTATAAACATTCTATAAAGTAAGATTATCATTCTCACTTTGAAGAAGAGAACAACCAAGTCTTAGGGAGGTAAGTACATTGCCCAATATTATATAACCAGGAATCAAACACAAATCTTTGCCATCCTAGACTCCATGTTCTTTCCATCACATTACTGCCAATCTCCAAAAGGAGGAGAAAGAAAATGAAAAGGTATTGAGGAAGATAAAAAATGAACTAAGCTTCCTTCAAAATTTTGCCTATGCCCAGCTTTTTCTGTTATAGTACAAATTATTTCTTCTGCAAAATCATACATTAATTCCCTCAGTTAATTACTGAATGTCTGCTATATCCTGGCTATATCCTGAATCCAATCATTTCTAGGGCATGGGGACTTAATAATAAATAGAACTGCAAAGTTCTACCTTCACAAAATTTCTATTTTCTAGTAGAGGGAGTAGGGGATTTGTTATTCACAAATGATGAATGAGTAAATAAGTAAAATAGACATTATGTTAGCTATTGATAAATAAATGGACAGAAGAGACCTGACTGGTATTAGGTTATTTGTGTAAAATTGAGAAATATTTTCAGAGAGAGGACAAATTTCCAGAAGCAATAACATGTTTTGTATGGCTGAGAATTGCTAAGCAAAGTGAAGATGTGGGAAGGAAGGAATTATAACAGTTGAGTTCAAAAAAATAATTGTGACATGGTTGCAGTGGGTGGAGATAGAGAAGTTGAATAGATAGCATCGCATAAGTCATAGTCAAGTTATTGGTTTTTACTCTCAGAGGGGAAAACATTCTTTTTTAAAAAAGCAAAGGCGTGCCATGAACTGACTTATGATTTTAAAAGAATGTTTCTTGATGCTTTATTGAGACTCTGATACATGATAGAGATGGAAGCATGAATTCAGTTAGAAAGCTAAAGCAATGCTCCAGGTATGAAACAACAGAAGTTTATTCCAGAATGAAATTCATAGAAGTAAAGAAGAATTATAAACTTCTAAATATTTGTTTTGAATGTAGAGATTACAGGATTTTCAGATGTGGAATATAACAGAAAGAGAGGAGGCAAGGATGATTCCAAGATCACTGAGCTGCGTAACTTAAAGAATGAGATTGTCATTTAATGAGATAAACTCTAAGAAAAGAGAATTATTATGGGGAAGGGGAGGCAAAGGGAAAGTAACTTTCTCGCTAATTATTTGTGACATGGCTTTACATTTATTTAGAAAAAAAAATCCTTGACGAGTACAAAATAAATAGATGAAACTCCTTTGTGTTCTTTTTTCTCCCCCTCCCTCCACCCTTTCCTTCCTTCCCTCCTCTTTCCTTCCTTCCTTTCCCTCTCTCTCTCCTTCTTTCCTGCTATTGTCACTTACTCCTTCCTCCCTCTCTCCCTCCACCTCCATACAACTTTTCTCCATTTTCAGACATCACTGTGGCCATCAATGTGCAAGACTGAGGATGAGGTTATCATTGGGTATAATGTCATTATTGGGAAAATACCCTGGAAGTCTCTCCTCAAAATCAAAATCAAGATGAGAAGAGACATTGTTGGGAACCTGGGAAGCTTTTATTTTTTTTATTTATTTATTTTTTAACTCAGTCCATTTGTCCATTTTCTTGCTCTGGCTAAAGAGATACTAAAAGTTCTTTGTAGGTTCTGGATATTAGCCCTTTGTCAAAACAAACAACCCCATCGAAAAGTGAGCAAAGGATAAGAACAGACAGTTCTCAAAAGACGACATTCATACAGCCAACAGACACATGAAAAAATGCTCATCATCACTGGCCATCAGAGAAATGCAAATCAAAACCACAATGAGAAACCATGTCACACCAGTTAGAATGGCAATCATTAAAAAGTCAGGAAACAACAGGTGCTGGAGAGGATGTGGAGAAATAGGAACACTTTTACACTGTTGGTGGTACTGTAAACTAGTTCAGCCACTGTGGAAAACAGTATGGCGATTCCTCAAGGATCTAGAACTAGATGTACCATATGACCCAGCCATCCCATTACTGGGTATATACCCAAAGGATTATAAATCATGCTGCTATAAAGACACATGCACACGTATGTTTATTGCAGCACTATTCACAATAGCAAATACTTGGAATCAACCCAAATGTCCATCAGTGACAGACTGGATTAAGAAAATGTGGCACTAATACACCATGGAATACTATGCAGCCATAAAAAAGGATGAGTTTGTGTCCTTTGTAGGGACATGGATGCAGCTGGAAACCATCATTCTTAGCAAACTATCGCAAGAACAGAAAACCAAACACCACATGTTCTCACTCATAGGTGGGAACTGAACAATGAGATCACTTGGACTCGGGAAGGGGAACATCACACACCGGGGCCTATCACGGGGAAGGGGGAGGGGGGAGGGATTGCATTGGGAGTTATACCTGATGTAAATGAGGAGTTGATGGGTGCTGACGAGTTGATGGGTGCGGCATGCCAACATGGCACAGGTATACATATGTAACAAACCTGCACGTTATCCACATGTACCCTAGAACTTAAAGTATAAAAAAAAAAAAAAGAGATACTAAAAGATTTTAAAGACTACAGTCTTTCTACACCTGTTTTCTTATGCACCACCTGATTTGTTTAGAATATCAAGTTGCCCAAATGATAAAGCCAATTAGGTGGGAGCTATTTCCAGAAAGAAACAAAAGGGTTGCAAATTCAGTTCTTCTGAATCTCTTCTAATTTTTAACAATAAACATTAGTTCATTCTATTATTAGTATGAAAATAATAACTAAATGTTATTTTTCCACTATGCATTTTAATTTTTTCATCTTTTGAATCTTTTTTGGAAACTGTTAATTTGCTATGTGACATCACTACATTTACACTACTCCCTAAATTTAAAAATGTAAAAAGAAAATAAAAATAGCTAAAAGTAATGGGTCTCATGGAAACACATAAGAGTGGAATCTTTTAAAATATTTGTATAAAATGTGAGATGAAAATATAAATTTTGTTTGGGCTCATTTGGCTATCCAAGGTCAGAAGCAATGTCGACTCTCTTCCAAGCTGCCCACCCCTAGCCTTTGAGCCCTTTGGGTATCCATCAGGTCAGGACTTATGACTCCTAATGAGTAATGCAGTGGTACTCAAGCTGTGGCAGATGGGTTGAGAATAGCAAAAACCACGCCTCTCTAATTACATGCATTAGCCCTCTGGTATTGGAATGCCTTCTAACACTTTAGGTTGGGGGGAGCTAGCTGAATAATCACATGAAAAATACAAATCTGCAGGAGCTGCCAAAGTTGTCCCAGATTCTAGCTTCCAGACGGTCTCTGCCCTATTCTGATGTTGATATTGACAGCCTGCCTACCTCCTGTGGATGTCAAAGCCAAGGTTAAGGCCAACGGAAGTGAACAAGCTGTCAGCCTAGCATAAGAAAACAGGTAAGCACATTGTGAAGATGATAAGGAAGACTCCATAATTAGCAGAAATGTTGGGCAGGAGCTGTAGGTCATGACATTAGTGGAAATCTATGAGATCACTCCCTCCTTAATGCTCCTACAGGAAAGAAGAAAAATCTGTACTTGATGAAAGGTCAGCATTTTATAGACCAACTTCCTCTCACCTATACCTTTGAAATGCCTTTCTTTTTTTAGGCTTTACAACCTTTTTATTTTTAAGATTGACTTTTTAACGAATGCACTTTATGAACAACGAATCTATTTGCTAGTTAGGAACTAGCCAATATATGATTTGAGTAATTGCAGAAAGCAGTGTTAAACTATAATAAACTAATTGAAGAGGAAAACTGAAACTGACTGCCACCAGTTATATCTCATAAAGGCTGAATGACTGAAATACAGCAATAAATTTACTAAGTGGGTTTCAATTCTGAAATACAATTAAAATGTGAAGGATACAGCCACAATTTAAAATAACGAGCTAAGATTCTAAGTGGATTAAATTGTGTATGCAGATACCATAGACTTTACATAACAATAATAGTAACTAATAATTATTAAACTCTTTTTTTGTACCAGGCACCTATACTAAACACTTTTATATAAATTGTTCATTTTCATCACAAAGCAGGCATTTCCATTAGGTGAGTATATATGACTGCTTAGAGAAGTAGGTGGTGAATGTAGGTCTCGAAATTAGATTTTTGTCTGCCTGGGTAGTCACTACTCTTAATGATAGTTTTCTTAATTTTTTCACAACTGACTCTGAAAAGAGAGTCAAAGTATTGAAGGAACATAAAGTGAAGTGATGGTTTGAGTAAAAACAGTGATAAACTGAGGAGAAGTATTTGGGTAAGTCCCTCTTCAGTTTGTAATTTGTATTCTAAAAGAATTCTGTTTAAAGTTCCTTTCCACAAACCACAGTTAGTTAGGAAAGAGGTGCTTGAAACAAATTCTAATGCATGAGGAAGAAGATATTTTCCCTATCAATACTATACACACACACACACACGCACACACAGACTGCAATAACAAATGAGTGCTAGCACATATCCTCTTTACACAGTGAAAAAGCAGGCTCATTCTCAAATGGAAACAATAAAGACTTATTTCTGCTGGATCAGAACTGGACACATACTAGTAATGTCAGAGTTACCTAGGTAATAAATATAGATGAACCAACTCTGAAACTATTTTACATACGTTGTAGACTGATCACGTGTTAATGGCTGCTGGGAGTTAGGGTTCTCACTGTGGAAGAAAACATACACACATGAAATAGAGAAAAGCAAGAGAAAAAACTTCAGGGATGGATTGGAATTGTAGGGTTCTGTGTAAACTCCTGATTTCTAAAATATGTGTGGCTATATATATGCACATATATGTGCACATGGAAATGTATGTATGTGTATGTATACTGTATACACTTATGGGTGGGTGGGTGTGTGGTAGAGATGGGGGTGTGTATTTTTTCCCACCTCTGGCTGCTGCAAGGGCCTAGAGGTAAAGTTGCCAGAGTAAAAACAAGCATACACAGTAACAAGATTATATCTTTAATATTACTTAAATTTTTATTATTTAATATTATTTTTATTTTATTACATTTTATAATATTATTAAAAGAATCCTGGCTTCCTCAGAGACATGGCTGATTCCAAGACTGGGGTAGGAGGGGCAGAGGTAGAAGAAGGGCTTGAGAGAATGTAAGGAAATGCTCAAAAATTTATGTAGGCCCATCACAGGAGCATCAGAACCAGCTTGAATGGGCTCCCACAGAAAACATCTGGGTGTCTTTGAGCATCAAAATGATTAAGGATAGTAATAAATTATATGTTTATTTGAAAAAAGATAGATAACAGTGAGAATAAGGAGGAAGGCCTCTTGCCTATACTGAAATGTTGAGAATGGACTAGTGAGATATTGTTTTGCAGTCATTGTAGTAGACTGATACAGGTAAGAATCATCATTGCGGTAAAACTTGAGAAGAGGATATGTGGCTATCCAATTAAGTAGGGATATTTTAATACTCTCTTGGGTTTTTCATTTCTTTTTTGCTTGTTTGTTTGGTTTTTATACTTCATGGTTTTACTAGTCTCAAAATCGGTGTATATTCATTAAGAATGGATCTCTGAAGGGTAGGGATGAAAGTTAAAATCTTGTAGTTGCCCATATATTTGAATAGCTTTAGCATCCTGCTTAGAAATATAGATCATTTTGTTATTAAATGATAATAATATTGGAAAATGACCATGTTAATTGGATACTCAAGGAAATAATTTTTAAAAATAATTTGTTTTGGATTTTCTATTTTAAAAGAAAGCAAATTTTTCAATTTGTTTATTTTGTATGTAACAAGAAATGAGTTTATGAGTTCAAATATGACCTTATTTGAACAATGAATGGAGCAAATATTTACTTTTCTTTGTTAATAAACAAGTAAATGATTTTTCCAACACAATTTTATGATATGTCAAATGTCTAGGCTTTATATCGCATTTGACTTTCATATCTAAATTACCTCTCAAAAATCACACTTTTATGCATAATAAAGATCAGTGTTTTTTTTTTTTTTTTTTTTTTTTTTTTGAGACGGAGTCTCGCTCTGTCACCCAGGCTGGAGTGCAGTGGCGGGATCTCAGCTCACTGCAAGCTCCGCCTCCCGGGTTCACGCCATTCTCCTGCCTCAGCCTCCCGAGTAGCTGGGACTACAGGCGCCTGCCACCTCGCCCGGCTAAGTTTTTGTATTTTTTTTTTTTTTTTTTTTTTTAGTAGAGACGGGGTTTCACTGTGTTAGCCAGGATGGTCTCGATCTCCTGATCTCGTGATCCGCCCGTCTCGGCCTCCCAAAGTGCTGGGATTACAGGTTTGAGCCACCGCGCCCGGCCGATCAGTGTTTTTTTAATCAGATATTTTAATTCCTTGGTGATCAAAATGTCCTCTTTTGAGGTCCCAATTGTGTTCTCATACAATTTTGGCCAAAAATTTATCTTAGTAAACACACATACACACACATTTCATTCTTTTTTTTCCCTAAGAATTAGTGTTTTTCTGTGTATGTATGTCTGTTCTAACTCCATTATAACTTTGTTGGGTAATAAATTGGCACTGGATTTCACCAGTTGTCTGGCATTATACTATTGATTCCATGAAATCTTGATGTTGCCAATTTCACATTGTAATCAATTCAGTCTGCACTGCATTGTACTATTAAAAGCATTCAACATTTTGCAGAAAACTGACCATGTAACCAGTAGAGAGAATGGAAATGTGAATTCAGACTAATTTTATAAATGGTCAATTCACTAACAAATTATGTTGCCTTGTGATTATTTTTCTGCTCAATTTGTATTGTAACCATGTAGACATTGTAAATGAATATTGGGAAATAAGAAGCCTCTATATGACTTCTGGTTTGCACTAGTATTCCTAGCTATTTGCGTAAGGATTTTGATTCTTTTCTAGGATGCTTTTATCCAGCAATTCTAGCGTAGCTGATATAAGACTGTGCTATGCTAGATCAAATCCTGGATGAAGACCAGTAATCTAGTTAATTTGAATAATGTACATTTAGTTGAAATGGTCATGGTAAGCTAGGGAAGTTCCAGCTACAGGAAAGAGAATAGAATAAAGGGCCCTTACAAATAAAGGACAGATTTATACCAAATTGCCAACTGAAATATCAATACATTCCATCTTCAAAAGAAGACACTCATGTTTAGTTTCCAGCCCAGCATGTAAGAAACTTGGAAAATGTCACTCTATCCTAACAAGCAAATAGCTGAACCATCTGAAAAAAAATCAACAACTTTTTTTAGATCCGCTAGAGAAGTAAGGTCACAGAATAAACTGCTACCCTCACAATTGAAGAGGAAGAAAAGCAAATAGAGAGAATCACAACTTATCAAAAAAGAAATCCATGAGCAGAAACCACTGTGGGAACCAGTGCCTAGGTCAGAAAATCTAAACTGTAATTGATGAATTGCTGGAGGTTCAGTGTGAACAAATCAGCAAGTTCAAGACTCCAAGGGGGCTCACTCATGGGCAGTGTCCACACTATTGGAACTTTTCTCTCTAGGAGCTCTACCAGGTTGTCATGGTGAATTTTATAGAAAATCCATTCATGCTTCTGGCAGGTGGAAGAAAAAGAAGTCATTTTGACATATGTCAGAGCATTAAAAAGCCCTCTGTCCTTAAATTATTTTACCAGAGTTCAACCTGCTGGTTTATATCAGAGCCTAATCTACATGGGGGAAGAAAGATATCCAACTCAGCTGGCTCTAGCCTTCCAAGTGGGGGAAAAAAAAAAAAAAAAGGAAATACCTAACTCCAGCCCCTTCCAGCTGTCCTCTCCCAGTGGGGTGGGAGGGTGGGGGAAGGAATACTGAGAAACATAACCAAGGTCACAAAGTCACCAAAAGACTGAATCTTAATTACAGGACTAAAGAAGTTTTCCCATCTCCCAACATCTTACCATTATAATATTAAGGTTTATTTACTGCAGTTCTTTTTACCCACCATATAATATCCACCCTCCAAGAAAATATCACAAGGCACACTAAAAGGCAAAAATCACCATTTAAAGAGACTAAAATAGTACCTGGACCAGAGTCAGATATGGCAGGACTGTTGGAATTATCAGACAGGAATATTTTTTAAATGATGATTGATACTGCTCTGAGCTTTAATGAAAAATGCAAGAACAGATGGATAATACAAGCAGAGAGATGGGATTCTAACGAAGAACTAAATGAAATATTAGAATCAAAACATTGTAATAGAAATGTAAAAGGTCATTTGTGGGCTTATTAGTAAACTGGACATCACTGAGGAAAGAATCTCTGAAGTTGAGGATATCACAATAGAAACCTACAAAGCTAAAAAGCAAAGAGAGAAAAACAAAACAAACTATTCAAGAACTGTAGGACAACTACAAAATGTATAACATATGCATGTGGCAATACCAGAAGTACAAGAAAGAGGAAGAAACAAAAGCAATATCTGAAGCAACAATGACTGAGGTTTTCCCCTAAATAATTAAACTACTTCAAACTACAAATCCAGGAGACCCAAAGAAAACCAAACAGATAAATGCCAAAAGTACTACATCTAGGCATAACATATTCAAATTTCAAAATATCAAAAGATTTTTTAAAATCTTGACAAAAATCTAGAAGAAGAAAAGAAAATCTTAACTGGCAAGGGGCAGAGATAAAAATAACATCTGACTTCTCCTTATAAACCATGCAAGGAAGAAAATAGTGCAGTAAAATATTTAGTGTTCAGAAAAACAAAACAAAACAAAACAAACACCAACTTAGAATTCTGTACCCTGTGAAATTACACTTCAAAAGTGAATAAAAAATAAAGATTTTTTTATCAGATAAACAAAACTTGAAGGAAATTTGTTGTCATTAGATTTACACTCCAATACATGTGAAAAGAAGCTCTGCAGTACATGTGAAAAGAGAGTTGGAAATATTATGTGTTAGAATCTTGAATCTATGTAAGGAAAAGAAGGGCATAGGAGAAAGAATAAGTGAAGGTAAAATAAAGTTTAAAATTTCTTATTCCTCAGTTTGTTCCAAATAATTACAGCAGCAATGTATTTGATTGCGTATGCTTATTATATATATATAAACTTATTATATGTATATATGTGTGCATATTACATATGTATTATATTATTATATATATGTATGCTCATATAAAAGTAAATGAATGACAGCAAATATACAAGGGATAGGAGGGAAGAATATAGGACAATCTCCCCTTATCCATGAGGCTTACATTCCAAAATCCCCAGTGGATGCCTAAATCCACGTGGCTAGTACCAAACTCTATACATAGTATGTTTTTTTTTTCTTATACATGGATAACTATGATAAAGTTTTATTTAGAAATCAAGCACAGTAAGAGATTAATGATAGTAACTAATAATAGAACAATTATAGCAATGTTCCAGCATCTTGACTCTTGTTCGTTGGGGTCATTATTAGGTAAAGTAAGGGTTACTTGAACATAAGCACTATGATGCTGCAACAGTCCATCTGATCACCTAGATGGTTACTAAGTGACTAAGGGGTCAGGAGCATATACAGCATGGATACGCTGGACAAAGAGGTGATTCATGTCCCAGGGGAATGGAGAAGGATAACATAAGCTTTCATCACGACTCACAGTGGCCTACAATTTAAAATATAAATTCTTTATTTCTGGAATTTTCTACTTAATATTTTCAAACTGTGATTTACCACAGATATCTAAAACCACAGAAAGTGAAACTGCAAATGAAAGGGACTACTATATTTAAAATATATTGTTATTATAAGGTACTTGTGGTAGCCACAAAATAGTATAATGTTATTTGAAAGATGACTAGGAATAATAGTAAATCTATATTGCAAACTTGAGGGCAACCACTAGAAAAAGTAAAAGAAAAAAGTGTAACTGATGTACTAAGATAGAAGAAAAAAATTAATATCATATAAATGCTCAATTAAAGCCACAAAAGGCAGAAAAAGTATGAAATAAGAAAAAAGGAACAAAGAATAGGGAAAGAAACATAAAACTAATAAATATGGTAGACAATAATACAACTATTTCCCTAAGCACATTAAGTAATAAAGCATTGAAACTATTCTGAATATGGTAGATTCATGTCGTTATAAATTTGTCAAAACTCAAAGAATATTCAACTCCAAGAGTGGACCCCAATGTAAACTATGAACATTGGGTGATCATGATGTGTCAATGCAGATTCATCAATTTTAATAAATGTACCCATGTTGTACTGGAGGTTGTACATGTGTACTAACAGGGTGTAAACAGAAACTCTCTGTACCTTCTGCTCCATTGTGCTGTAAACTTAAAACTGCTCTAAAATAAAGCTTGTTTATTTGAAAAAGAAAATGCCATGGGCAGGTTAATGTATTCTATTAAATTTTATTTATAGATTATTTTAATCAAAGAATATTTGGTAAATATTTCCCATTCACCAAATATTGTGATCAACAAAATTAAGCATCATAAAGAGAGAGTATAAAAATGAAAAAGAGAGTAGGAAAGAAGAAAAATTATTTACCTGCATTGTCCAGTCTACTTTTATAAAACATGTATGAAACTTTGATTTCACTGAGCAAATATTTGATATCCAGTGACAAAAACTTTGTTCTTAATATATGGTTACAATAAATGCTTTTGAGTGAAAAAAACAATTTGGATTTCTTTAACATGTCTCAAATAACTCATCCATTCACTGAAACTGATGTTTTATTTAATACAGTTCAACAGTTAAGAAGAGAGCCAACTGGTTAACATGCAGCAGACAAAATTGTTCTCCTGGAGAGGAAAACATTGACTTACACCACTCCAGTGTGAACTGAGGACAAACTTTAAATTGCACAAAGTCAGGATGAGCTGAATATGCACATAATTATAAAAACAAACTTCAATTTGTAGACATCTGTCTTGCAAATATGACATAAGGAGCCATTTACTAAAAACCTCACACAGCCAAATGTACTGCATTCTTTTAGCAGCTAGAAAATAATGGCCCAAAAATCAACTCCCACAAGTCACATGAAGAGTTTAGTGGTTTCAAAGCAAGTAAATACAATTATGTCTTACAAAGAGCACCACAGCCGCTAGGAAATGTTTTGATTCAAGTTTTGAGGACTATTTATCTGAAAAGAAAACTGTATTTTATTTATTTATTTATTTATTTATTTATTTATTTATTTATTTATTTATTTTGAGATGGAGTCTCACTCTGTCACCCAGGTTGGAGTGCAGTGGTGCGATCTCAGCTCATTGCAACCTTCCACCTCCCGGGTTCAGATGATTCTCCTGCCTCAGCCTCCTGAGTAGCTGGGATTACAGGCGCATGCCACCATACCTGGCTAATTTTTGTATTTTTAGTAGAGATGGGGTTTCACCATGTTGGTTAGGCTGTTCTCGAGCTCCCGACCTCATCATCCACCCACCTCAGCCTCCCAAAGTGCTGGGATTACAAGCATCAGCAGCTGTGCCCAGCCAAAACTGTATTGTTTTTTCTGCATTTACAATCCTCAGATATTTGTAGAATCTACAAATTAAAAATTATTCTTATATTGCCAGTGCTGCTTTTCCATTTTCAGTGTTGTTTCATGGTATTCATTATAGTATTTCTATTTGGGTTGCATATCAGATCTGCACTCAATTATTTTTTAAAAGTGTCTAGATAATTTCATAAGATTATCAGTTGGATTCCTTATGTATGACATACTTAGTATCATTAATTATTCATTTGTGAACTGTCCTGTGCTCAGCATTATTACAGGGCTAGATGGCATTAAAGAGAATACATTTTTTTTCCACCTTGGAATCCATTTTGTGACATTGTTACAGAATACCTGAGACTGGAAATTTTATATTATTTTTATTGTTATTATTTTTATTTTTTATTTTTTAATTTTTTGATTTTTATTTTACTTTAAGTTCTAAGGTACATGTGCACAACGTGCAGGTTTGTTACATACGTATACATGTGCCATGTTGGTGTGCTGCATCCCTTAACTTTTCATTTATATTAGGTATATTTCCTAATACTATCCCTCCCTCCTCCTCCAACCCCACAACAGACCCGGTTTGTGATGTTCCCCTTCCTGTGTCCAAGTGTTCTCATTGTTCAATTCCCACCTATGAATGAGAACATGCTGTGTTTGGTTTTGTGTCCTTGCGATAGTTTGTTGAGAATGATGGTTTCTAGCTTCATCCATGTCCCTAAAAGGGACATTAACTCATCATTTTTTATGGCTGCATAGTATTCCATGGTGTATTAGTGCCACATTTTCTTAATCCAGTCTGTAACTGATGGACATTGGGGTTGATTCCAAGTTTGCTATTGTGAATAGTGCTGCAATAAACATATGTGTGCACGTGTCTCTATAGCAGCACGATTTATAATCCTTTGGGTATATATCCAGTAATGGGATGGCTGGGTCGAATGGTATTTCTAGTTCTAGATACTTGTGGAATAGCCACACCATTTCCACAATGGTTGAACTAGTTTACAGTCTCACCAACAGTGTAAAAGTGTCCCCATTTCTCCACATCCTCTCCAGCACCTGTTGTTTCCTGATTTTTTAATGATTGCCATTCTAACTGGTGTGAGATGGTATCTCATTGTGGTTTTGATTTGCATTTCTCTGATGGCCAGTGATGATGAGCATTTTTTTCATGTATCTGTTGGCTGTATGAATGTCTGCTTTTCAGAAGTGTCTGTTCATATCCTTTGCCCACTTTTGAATGAGGTTGTTTGTCTTTTTTTTCTTGTAAATTTGTTTGAGTTCATTTTAGGTTCTGGATATTAGCCCTTTATCAGATGAGTAGATTGCAAAAATTTTCTCCCATTCTGTAGGTTGCCTGTTCACTCTAATGGTAGTTTCTTTTGCTGTGCAGAAGCTCTTTAGTTTAATTAGGTCCCATTTGTATTTTGGCTTCTGTTGCCATTACTTTTGGTGTTTTAGACATGAAGTCCTTGCTCATGCCTATGTCCTGAATGGTATTACCTAGGTTTTCTTCTAGGGTTTTTATGGTTTTAGGTCTAACATTAAAGTCTCTAATCTATCTTGAATTAATTTTCGTATAAGGAGTAAGGAAAGGATCCAGTTTCAGCTTTCTACTTATGGCTAGCCAGTTTTCCCAGCACCATTTAATAAATAGGGAATCCTTTCCCCATTTCTTGTTTTTCTGAGGTTTGTCAAAGATCAGATGGCTGTAGATGTGTGGCATTATTTCTGAGGACTCTGTTCTGTTCCATTGGTCTATATCTCTGTTTTGGTACCAGTACCATGCTGTTTTGGTTACTGTAGCCTTGTATACGTATGTAACAAACCTGCACGTTGTGCACATGTACCTTAGAACTTAAAGTAAAATAAAAATTTGAAGTCAGGTAGCGTGATGCCTCCAGCTTTGTTCATTTGACTTAGGATTGTCTTGGCAATATGGGGTCTTTTTTGGTTCCATACGAACTTTAAAGCAGTTGTTTCCAATTCTGTGAAGAAAGTCATTGGTAGCTTAATGGGGATGACATTGAATCTATAATTTACCTTGGGCAATAAGGACATTTTCACAATGTTGATTCTTCCTATCCATGAGCATGGTATGTTCTTCCATTTGTTTGGGTCCTCTTTTATTTCACTGCACAGTGGTTTGTAGTTCTCCTTGAAGAAGTCCTTTATATCCCTTGTAAGTTGGATTCCTAGGTGTTTTATTCTCTTTGAAGCTATTGTGAATGGGAGTTCATTCATGATTTGGCTCTCTGTTTGTCTGTTACTGTTGTATAAGAGTGCTTGTGATTTTTGCACACTGATATTGTATCCTGACACTTTGCTTTTCAAAGGGAATGCTTCCAGTTTTTGCCCATTCAGTAGGATATTGGCTGTGGGTTTGTCATAAATAGCTCTTACTATTTTGAGGTACGTCCCATCAATACCGAATTTATTGAGACTTTTTGGCATGAAGGGCTGTTGAATGTTGTCAAAGGCCTTTTCTTCATCTATTGAGATAATCATGTGGTTTTTGTCTTTGGTTCTGTTTATATGCTGGATTACATTTATTGATTTGCCTATGTTGAACAAGTCTTGCATCCCCTGGTCATGCTGGATAAGCTCTTTGATGTGCTGCTGGATTTAGTTTGCCAGTATTTTATTGAGGATTTTTGCATCGATATTCATCAGGGATATTGGTCTAAAGTTCTCTTTTCTTGTTGTGTCTCTGCCTGGCTTTGGTATCAGGATGATGTTGGCCTCATAAAATGAATAGGGAGGATTCCCTCTTTTTCTATTGATTGGAATAGTTTCAGAAGGAATGGTACCAGCTCCTCCTTGTACCTCTGGTGGAATTCGGCTGTGAATTCATCTGGTCCTGGATTTTTTTAGTTGGTAGGCTATTAATTATTGCCTCAATTTCAGAGTCTGCTATTGGTCTATTCAGGGATTCAACTCCTTCCTGGTTTAGTCTTGGGAGAATGTAAGTGTCCAGGAAATTATCCATTTCTTCTAGATTTTCTAGTTTATTTGTGTAGAGGTGTTTATAGTATTCTCTGATGGTAGTTTGTATTTCTGTGGGGTCAGTGGTGATATCCCCTTTTTCATTTTTTATTGCATCTATTTCATTCTTCTCTCTTTTCTTCTTTATTATTAGTCTTGCTAGGTGTCCATCAATTTTGTTGATCTTTTCCAAAAACAGCTTCTGGATTCATTGATTTTTTGGAGAATTCACTGTGTCTCTATCTCCTTCATTTCTGCTCTGATATTACTTATTTCTTGCCTTCTGCTAGCTTTTGAATGTGTTTGCTCTTGCTTTGCTAGTTCTTTTAATTGTGATGTAGGGTGTCAAGTTTAGATATTTCCTGCTTTCTCTTGTGTGCATTTAGTGCTATAAATTTCCCTCTACACATTGCTTTAAATGTGTCCCAGAGATTCTGGTATGTTGTATCTTTGTTCTCATTGGGTTCAAAGAACATCTTTATTTCTGCCTTCATTTTGTTATGTACCCAGTAGTCATTCAGGAGCAGGTTGTT
The DNA here is from genome assembly GCF_049350105.2 of Macaca mulatta. Taxonomy (NCBI): domain Eukaryota; kingdom Metazoa; phylum Chordata; class Mammalia; order Primates; family Cercopithecidae; genus Macaca; species Macaca mulatta. The sequence goes on from NC_133411.1 coordinate 47,105,556, forward strand.
CAGTTTCCATGTCGTTGAGCGGTTTTGATTGAGTTTCTTAGTTCTCAGTTCTAATTTGTTTGCACTGTGGTCTGAGAGAGAGTTTGTTATAATTTCTGTTCTTGTACATTTGCGGAGGAGTGCTTTACTTCCAATTATGTGGTCAATTTTGGAATAAGTGCGATGTGGTGCTGAGAAGAATGTATATTCTGTTGATTTGGGGTGGAGAATTCTGTAGATGTCTATTAGGTCCTCTTGGTGCAGAGTTGAGTTCAATTCCTGGATATCCTTGCTATCTTTCTGTCTCGCTGATCTGTCTAATGTTGACAGTGGCGTGTTGAAGTCTCCCATTATTATTGTATGGGAGTCTCAGTGTTTTTGTAAGTCTCTAAGGACTTGCTTTATGAATCTGGGTGCTCCTGCACTGGGTTCATATATATAGGATAGTGAGCTCTTTCTGTTGAATTGATCCCTTTACCATTATGTAATGGCCTTCTTTGTCTCTTTTGATCTTTGATGGTTTAAAGTCTGTTTTATCAGAGACTAGGATTGCAACCCCTTCCTTTTTTTGTTTTCCATTTTCTTGGTAGATCTTCCTCCATCCCTTTATTTTGAGCCTATGTGTGTCTCTGCATGTGAAATTGGACCATTTAGTACATTTACATTTAAGGTTAATATTGTTATGTGTGAACTTGATGCTGTCATTATGATATTAGCTGGTTATTTTGTTCGTTAGTTGATGCAGTTTTTCCCTAGCATCGATGGTCTTTACATTTTGGCATGCTTTTGCAATGGCTGGTACTGGCTGTTCCTTTCCATGTTTAGTGCTTCCTTCATGATCTCTTGTAGGGCAGGAGTGGTGGTGAGAAAATCTCTAAGCATTTGCTTGTCTATAAAGGATTTCATTTCTCCTTCAGTTATGAAACTTAGTTGGGCTGGATATGAAATTCTGGGTTGAAAATTCTTTTCTTTAAGAATGTTGAATATTGGCCTCCACTCTTTTCTGGCTTGTTGAGTTTCTGCCAAGAGATCTCCTTTTAGTCTGATGGGCTTCCATTTGTGAGTAACCTACCTTTCTCTCTGGCTGCCCTTAGCGTTTTTTCCTTCATTTCAACTTTGGTGAATCTGACAATTATGTGCCTTGGAGTTGCTGTTCTCAAGGAGTATCTTTGTGACATTCTCTGTATTTCCTGAATTTGAATGCTGGCCTGCCTTACTAGGTTGGGGAAGTTCTCCTGGATGATATCCTGCAGAGTGTTTTCCAACTTGGTTCCATTTTCCCCATCACTTTCAGGCACACCAATCGGATGTAGATTTTCTTTTTTCATATAATCCCATATTTCTTGGAGGCTTTGTTCATTTATTTTTATTCTTTTTTCTCTATACTTCTCTTCTGGCTTCTTTTCATTCATTTGATCTTCAATCATGATACTCTTTCTTCCAGTTGATCTAGTCAGTTACTGAAACTTGTGGATTAGTCACGCGGTTGTCGTGGCATGGCTTTCATCTCTATCAGTTCGTTTATGGTCTTCTCTGCGGTGATTATTCTAGTTATCCATTCTTCCATTCTTTTTTCAAGGTTTTTAGTTTCTTTGAGTTGGGAACGTAATTCCTCCTTTAGCTCTGAGAAGTTTGATCGACTGAAGCCTTCTTCTCTCAACTCGTCAAAGTCATTCTCCATCCAGCTTTGTTCTGTTGCTGATGATGAGTTGCATTCCTTTGGAGGGAGAGATGCACTCTGATTTTTTGAGTTTTCAGTTTTTCTGCACTGCTTTTTCCCCATCTTTGTGGTTTTATCTGCCTTTGGTCTTTGATGATGGTGACATAATGATGGGGTTTTGGTGTGGGTGTCCTTTCTGTTTGTTAGTTTTCCTTGTAACAGTCAAGACCCTCAGCTGCAGGTCTGTTGGAGTTTGCTTGAGGTCCACTCCAGACCCTGTTTGCCTGTGTATCAGCAGCAGAGGCTGCAGAAGATAGAATATTGCTGAACAGCGAGTGTTGCTGTCTGATTCTTGCTCTGGAAGCTTCGTCTCAGAGGTGTACCCAGCTGTGTGAGATGTGAGGTGTTGGTCTGCACCTAGTGGGAGATGTCTCCCAGTTAGGCTACTCAGGGTTCAGGGACCCACTTACACAGGCAGTCTGTCCATTCTCAGATCTCAACCTCTGTGCTGGGAGAACCATTGCTCTCTTCAAAGCTGTCAGACAGGGACATTTACATCTGCAGAGGTTTCTGCTGCTTTTTGTTTAGCTATGCCCTGTCCCCAGAGGTGGAGTCTACAGAGTCAGGCAGGCCTCCTTGAGCTGCTGTGGGCTCCACCCAATTCGAGCTTCCAGACGGTTTTGTTTACCTACTTAAGCCTCAGCAATGGCAAGTGCCCCTCCCCCAGCCTACCTGCCACCTTGCAGTTAGATCTCAGACTTCTGTGCTAGCAATGAGGGAGGCTCCTTGGGCATGGAACCCTCTGGGACAGGTGTGGGATATAATCTCCTAGTGTGCCATTTGCTAAGACCCTTGGTAAAGTTCAGTATTAGGGTGGCAGTTACCCAATTTTCCAGGTGTTGTGTGTCTCAGTTTCCCTTGGCTAGGAAAAGGAATTCCCTTCCCCCTTGCACTTCCCAGGTGAGGCGATGTCTTGTGCTGCCTCAGCTCTCACTGCTCGTGCTGCACCTGCTGACCAGCACTGACTGTCCAACATGCCTCAGTGAGATGAACCCGGTACCTCAGTTGAAAATGCAGAAATCACCCATCTTCTGTGTTGCTCATGCTGGGAGCTGGAGGCTGGAGCTGTTCCTATTTGGCCATCTTTAGCGCCCCCCACACCAGAAATTTTATAATGAACCAAAATTTATTTGCTCAAGGTGTTGAAGGCTGGATAGTCCAAATCTGGTGATCGTAGTCTGATGAGTACCTTCCTGCTGTTTATCCCTTGGCAGAAGGTAAAAGGTCAAGAGAGAGCAAGAGAGGGCCGGACTTGCCCTTTATTTAACAGCACCCCTCTCATCCATGAGGGTATTATCCTCATGACCTAATTACTTCTTGAGAGTTCCACTTTTTAATTCTGTTATGATGGCAATTAAATTTCAACATGAGTTTTGGAAGGGACAAATATTCAAACTATAGGAGAGGATCACAGTCTAGTGTGGAGATAGATAAAATAAAATAAAATCAGTTTATTAATTATGAACAATGGAGAATGTTTCCTTCAGAAATACTGTAGAAAAAAGTAATCAAATTACATCTGGTTAAAAAAAATTTACTTGTAAACAGACAGTATTGATATTCTCTGAGCTTGATTTATTTCATTATTGCTCAGACCTCGGTCATCCCTGCAGCTCCAGCTATTTTTTTTTCTGAGATTAGTGTCAGTTTTCAAACTTCCCTCACATAAATTAGGGGGTGAAAGCAGGCAGAATGAGGCAGTTATTAGTACAGTATGTCAAATATTCTTCCTCTTCCATCTTTTATCTTTCTCACTTTTGACAATGAAGAACTTGTGATGAATTAGAAACTATGAAGCCAATTGCTGCAATGAGACTATCACCAGCAGTCTTCCTGGCAAATGTCTCTGGCTCAGTGTGAGAGCAATGTTCTAAAATATCTGTCCCAACCCCCTGCTGGGCACAGAGTTTGGTGTCTGATGCCTAGGATTTCTGTTGGAGCTGAAGATTTTATTGGTTTTCCACTGAACTGAAAAAGAGTCTAAAAGTAATAATAGATAACATGTACTGAGCACTTTAACATTGATCTATGGAACAAATGAGCCCCCATGCAGCCTTAACTCAGATTTGAGAAATAGCCTAAGACTAGTCAACTCCTATTTAAAAACCAGCTCAGAAAACCTAATCTCTACCCATTTTATTGGATCCATAATTGACTCATAAGACTATTATCTAATTATATATTGCTTAGACTTATATTAAAATAAATTTGATTTTTCATGGTAAAATTCACCACGTCTCATTTGAAAAGAAAAGCATCATGTGAGTGAAAAGCACTCAAAGACTTATGAATTCCAATGTCAGTCCCTCTTTTATGAACCCATGAAAGCTGGCAAGTCACAACCTTATCTATAATATTAATAATATGAGATAGCTGGCCAGCTTTCAGAATGTTTATAATAATATATGTAAAAAGGCTTTTTCAAGATTTTATATGCACACAAGAATATCATATAAATTTAAATATATATAAATGAAAATAGAAATTGCTTTTTATTCAGATGACTTTATTTAGAGTAGAAATTGTATTTTACTAAATACTGTGATGCCATTTCTTTGTGAGGCTTTCTTTGCAAAACCATGTCTAGTTTCTTCACTGGGAGTAATTTGTTTCTAAACACCTGTGTTACCTAAGTGTATTTCAGGTTATGCTATACTAATATATGCACTGGTTAATATATGCTTAGGATCAAGGATGTCTTACCCAACTTTGAATCGCTCTTAGAACACTATGCCTTATCCTAAATTGAACCTCAGTAAATATGTTGACATATTTATTGTTTGAATTCAACTTTTCCATAGAGCCAAGGTTAACATATATGGTAACATGACATATTTAAATGAAAAGTTAATATATCTGACACCTAGAATATGTAAAAATGTATTTAGAACTTTAAAAATATTATTATTATAATTACAATTACAACAGTTATAATAATCTTCACTTTTTTAGATGTTTCTTACTCAGGCCCATCCACAGTCTCTCAGCCTTGGTACATACAATGGTCCAGTCTGTGCTCCTAAAATAATGTCTAGTTATACTAAATGAAAATTCAATTAATAACAACTTTCCTATTAGCTAAATAGCATGTTTTACAAACTAAGCAACTATTTCTTATCCAGTTATAACTAAACTTACATTAATATCACATAATTAATAATATGCAAATTATTAATTAATTTTATATTAATATAATGCAATTAATAATATATAAATTAATATCATGCAAATAGTAAATAATTATTGTTAGTTATTACCTAAAGATGTTATTATATTAAACTTATTATTTAACTTAGATTAACTGAAGGAAAGATTCTTTCTGATAACCAGTATAATGCAAATTGTTTATTATTCAATAAAATTTTTAGACACAAAATATTAAAATTTTCTCTAAAACATCTAGGGGGTACATTATTTAAGACAGCCCAAGTTTCTGAATTATTCTGGATTTCCCATGAAGCAATCTCAAGGTATTAAAACTGACCTTGTATATGTTCTCATGACAGAGGTAGAGGTTCTTTTTCATTGCTAAAACGATTATACTGAAAGGAAAAAACATTCCTGAGATGTTAAGTGGAGTGTCCAAAGGTCAGAGTAAGTCAGTGGACCCCTGACAACTGAGTCATTTTCTGGATAATCCGCATGATATGGTTGACCAGTCCTGCCCTCACACCTGGGAAAGAGGAATCTTTACTCTGAAACCGAAGACTGAGAAGATCCCATGTATTACAAATAGCAATACACAAAGATGTTTTGTTGTATTTTGGGTACATAAGGAAAGTTTTGGGCTGGGTGCAGTGGCTCATGCCTATAATCCCAACACTTTGGGAGGCCAAAACGAGAGTACTGTTTGAGGCCAGGAGTTTGAGACCAGCCTGGGTAACATAGTGAGACACTATGTCTACAAAAGTAAAATTGTGGTGATGCGTACCTGTTGTTCCAGCTACTCATGAAGCTGAAGCAGCAGGATCTGTTGAACCTGGGAGGTGGAGGTTGCAGTGAGCCATGATCGTGCCACTGCACTTCAGCTTGGGTGACTAGAGTGAGATCCTGTCTCAACAACAACAACAAAGAAATAGAAAACTTTGGGGAAACTTGGTAATAACTTCGGCTATGAAAATTACAGGAGAAAGACAATTAATCTGAATGGAGACACTCATACCAGAGGGGGGGTGTGTGGAGGCTGTGTGCATGTGTTTGTGTGTGTGTGTGTATGTGTGCTGTTGTTGGAGGGTGGTGAGATGAGAAAATTACAGACTTTGTCTGAGAAAACCATAGAATATTCAAGCTTCACTGTTCCAAATGTCTGAAATGTGTGGCATAGCTAGACCTGCCTGGAAATCTGACTCAGAAAAGTGATGTATTGGGGTAGGAAAGTTGCTCTCTCTGGCTCATTGGGAAGTTTGATTTGTCACAGGTCCAGGCAGGCTCTATCACCACCCAGGCTCTGCCCTGCCTTGCTACCTCAGGTCCTTATTTCCAGTTAGGCTGCTAGACAGCTATATAGCTAGGCTGGCTGGGAAAATCATGCCCCCTTCAGCCTCTAGATTCCATATTCTATATTTAAGGAAGAGTTTTGGGTGACAGTGGGTAATCTGGGGACAACTAATCTAGGCCATGAGAATAGTTTAAGTTATAATCTTTACATATGTGGAAATAAGTTTATGGGTCCCTTACCCTGGACTCCACAAATGTTGGAAGAGGGCTTGTAGCCTTCCTTATTGCTTCACTTATCCCCATCATCTCCATCCGGAAAGAAATCTGTTTCAAAAGTCTCACTCATCTCAAGAGAACACATTAGTATTTATTGCTAAATATTGGAGAAAAAAATATCCATCCCTCAAGAAACTTCCAAAAAAATGTGATTGCTGAGTAAAACGACTGCCACTAAACCAAACTTAATCTAGTAAATACATTTTCATTATGAACTTGCATGGGTATTGGCAGATTCCTAGAAATTGGTTTACTCTTTCCTGTTTTTAGATGAGAAATTTGAAGTCAAGAAGACTGAGTGAGTTTTCCCTGCTGAGCTTTCTATTCAATACTTGTATGGTGTGCCAAGAAGGAAGGGCTAACAGGGTCATTAGGAATGATTTAAGAGGGCATAAAGTGACATAAAGATCCTAATGTAGTTACAGTGGTCATTTAAAATGGTGGTGGCATTTGAAGGATATATGAATAAAGGGGAGAAAGGGAGCCATATGAATATAGAAAAGAAGAGCATTAAATACAGAGAGAACTGGAAAATAGATCCTTGAGGTAGAAGGGAATATTTTTGTTATGTTAAGACAGTGAACAAGGGGAAAGAGCAGTGAAAAAGATGATCCTAGAGGTAGCCAGGACCCAATCACATAGGGTCCTATGAACATGATAAGGGCTTTAAATTTTATGCAGAGTGAAATGGGCAGAATTGGAAGGCTGATACCAGGGTAATGACATACTCTGACTTATGAGGGCAGAGGATCCCCATGGCTGCTGTTTGGCACAGACTGAAGAAGACAAGAATGTAACAGGGAGACAGTTAGAACACGGCACATTAAAGGCAACTGGTGACCCAAAGTTCCTTCTGCACACTTTAGTTCCTCCTGTGAGAGTTGACAAGTTCTTCGAAAACCACTAACTTTTTATTATCTTTAAATTTGTTATAGCTCTTTGATATTTCCTTTAAATTTACGATTTTATAGGGCAAGGTGAGGTATTCTTTCTTTCACTCCTTTCCTTCCCTTTATTCCCAGTAGGGATGAAAATTTGTTAAGATGATATATAAAAAAAGCAGTGTTTTATTTTATTTATTTATTTCTGTGTCACCCAACCTAGAGTGCAGTAGTGTGATCTCAGCTCACTGAAGCCTCAATCTCCCAGGCTCAAGCAATTCTTCCACCTCAGCCTCTCTATAGTAGCTGGGACTACAAGTGCACATCACCACATCCAGCTAGCTTTTATTTTCTGTATTTTGTGGAGATGGGATCTCACCAAGTTGCCCAGGCTGGTCATCAATTCCTGGGCTCAATAGATCCTCCTGCCTTGACCTCCCAAAGTACTGGGATTATAAGCATGAGCAAAGTGCCCTGCCAAAACATTGTTTTCTGTTGTAATAGTTATTATTGATATAAAATGCAGCAAAATTAACATATTAAAGTAATATCAATAATAATTTATCTTCTGAAATAGCCTTTGATAGTACACCTCTCTCAGCTAAACAAATTAAGCCTGCAATATATGCAAATTTATGTAGGCATATTTAGTTTACTTTATATACTACTATGTGTGTGTATAAATCATGCACTATAGAGCATTATAAAAATATTTTTTTTAAATAATTTAAAAAGGCAGAATATAAACAGAATCGTGACTATTATATTACTGCACTCTGATAGATTGTTCCATGCACCCCTGGAGCATGTGCAGTCCACCTTGGACCATCACCAAAATTGTGCAGGCTTAATTCTAATTACATGAACATTAATAGTCAGCTTGTCCATTGTAACTGGAATGACCTATTTCTATCATTCCAGAAAAGGGGAATGCTGCCTGTGAGTTTGGAGATTTTGAGGCCCACCTCCAGGACAGAGGTCAGAAGAAGGCAAAAGTCATGGAAAAGACTGAGTAGGTGAGACTGCATGAGAAAAGGAAGGGAGACAGAAAAGACCCTAAGGTCCATCCAAGAAAGCTCTATGTGAACTGAGAAATGATTTAAAGAGGAAAGTACAGAAATGTTCTGCTCCACCTCCCAGGTTCTGTATATTTCTGACTAGTTTATCATGACATTTTTCTTCTGTATTATACTGTAACTATATACCTTTCTAGATAATGAGGACATAACTCAGATTTTTTCTTCTAGCTAACAACATCTCCATATACTTCTATATAGTCATGTCTACATCTGTATTCATCTCCATGTTTATATCTCTAAATGGAGATACGTGAGAACATTATCTATCTACCTATATATCTCTATCATCTATATACCTCTCCATATATTTGTGGAATTTTTGTTGGAATACTTCACCTAGCATATAGATGTATCAATATTTATGCAGCATGTTCTACATATGGTGTCTTGAGAGAAAGGAGGAAGGACATTCACCTGCTGAATACAAAGCATTTACTTGTATTGTCATCTCCACCTGCATTTCTCCACTACTGACTTGAAAATGAACAGAGACATGGAATGGATGTTTAATTTGAAAAATGACCCAATAGACTTGAGAAAAATAGAGTATTCCATAATGCCTTAAATAGGTGAAACAATTGAAATTTCCCATCGTTACTTGCACAAACTAAATACAAGTTTGAATAACCTTAAGATTCTGGGTGAATTGGTCAGAAAGTGCACAATTCACTAGAGCAAGTCACCATAGTATCTTGTATTTATTCTGATTCCCAAAGTAGGTAGATTCTGGTTCCCTTAATATTAGTTGTCCTCTTCATTTACATATGTTGTTCTCTCCTACACTGTTGATTTTCTTCAAGTGTCTGATCATTCTCCGTTATCAGTTCATGTTCATGAACAAAAAAAGACCAGGTCACTTGTTATGGTTAGCTGGTATGGGAAACTTCTGCCATTGATTTTTTTTTTTATTTCCCTAACAAATCTTTCCTTTGAAGAGTAGTGCTGGCTATTGCTCTATACATACGGGCAGAGTGTTTTCACAGGCCAACTTTGTCTTCGGTCACATAACCTAAAGAGCAGCCCTTCCCCTGACCTCTTGTATCACAAAAACCAGAGTTTTATTTTACCATGTCAAGGCTCACAATTGGAATTTCAACCTTTCCTAATACATTACTAAAATTTTCACAAACAGCTCTTTTCTCTTTAACTTGGAGCAAATAAAGTCTGTATCATGACAGCCATTTGCTTTTAATTATAAGGGTGGGTTTGCAGGAGAAATCAATGGGGCTGACTAGATGCTTCCACTAATTATAAATACCTAAATAAAATACCACAAATATCCCCCAATAATCCTACTGTTGGGTCAAGATGGCAGAGTACTCTCGTTTGTGAACAGAGTGCACCTATTTTGAAATTCAAGGTCTTTTGGGGTGCTCAGCTTTATGGTCTGCCAAACTCTTTTGCTGATAGGTGTTCCCTTATTTCACATGGTTATATTTTAATGAAATAAAAAAATAAAAACAAGTAAACAAAATCAGATTATCTGTGGAGATTTTTATTGCCTGAAAAATAGTGTACATTGCTTCCAAAAACCTGAGTAATAAATTGTTATGCCCATAAGGAGATTTTACCATCCAAGCTGCTCAGAATCACTCTCCTTCAATCAGCCCTACATCTAACAACCATGTGAGCTTCCCGAAAGCTATCTTCCATGCTGATAGATTGGCCACATTCCAATGTCCCAGGGTGGGAGATTCTGCCAAATTATCTCAAACAAAGAATGCTTTGTAGGTGACGCTTATGAGACAACTTGAGAAGCCAGCTGTGATGTGGGTGGAAAATCCATGCTTCACCATCATGCAGAAGGTTGGACTTTGCTGGCTCTCAGCTGCCCTTAAATTTGGAATGGAGCATAATGGTGCTTTTCTCTTCTTGCCAGATCTCAAAAGGCATAAGGGCATTGTTGATTAGGTTTTCTACTTACTTTCAAGCAGTTATCACACATCCTCCTGCCTGGAAACAGAATAAGTCAGCAGCTAGTCCCTGAAAACGTATGATTATCCTGGTAATATTTGACCTGTAAAAACATTATTTGTACCCCTTATAGTTTGCCACTTTCACAGTGGTAGTAGACTCTCTAGTAGCAGCCCCCCCAAATTTAATTAATACATAATCTGGTTGAATTAGAAGTGAAAGGAACCTGATCCACAGTTCCAAATGTAAGTAATGAGGTTTGAGATATTCTTCTCAGCCACAAAGGTAGAAGCAAACGACACAACAGCAAAATGATAAGAAAAACATTCAGTGATTTCTCTGCCATCACTCAACTATTTCTTTCAAGTGTATCACTGCCCTCTCGCATTAATCCTTATTATTTCAGTTAGGTTAATTTAGTTTAAAAAATTTTTGATTTATATTTTCCTTACTTAAAAAATTTCAAGAATTTATTGACAGAATAAATTTCTGTTTTCTCTGACAGAAATGCTCTTTCCAATTCTTTCAAACTCATATTTGTTTTTCTTTCCTTAGGAAGAAATATTTAATAGAAGCATTCAAACAGAAACCATGTCTGTGTCTCAGGCGGTGGTGAGACCTGCACCATTACCTGCCAGACCCAGGGATTATATAACATAAGGGAAGGTCACACATGCTTCAGAGGGAATGGGTGGGAATTTGCCTAAAGGCAGGATTTACAGTAAGTATTTGTTCATAAGGGACAATAGATACACTGAAAATCTGAGGCATTCCTGGAACTGAGGTTAATCAGAAGCCCACATGGAAGATTAGCATTCAAGATGGAGTTGCTTTGGCTTCCACACTGCACCTCCCTAATTTGGCTCTTACAATCTCACTTGCCCTCCTCTTCCATAATGGTCCCTGAGCCTTTAGGGAGAGTGTTTGATATAGTATAGCTTTAGCAGTGTGTTGGCAATTGAAAAGAGATCAGGCCAGTAGGATTCCAAATGAGGGAGAGTCACAGGCTTTGTTGGATCATCTCCAGTCTTCAGAATAATACGACTTAAGTTTTCACAGAAGAAATAAAACAACAAAATATATAACATTATATATATAATTTGAATAGTAGAAATATAATATACACAAGGACTACAATCAAAAGAGAATTGGCATTCCAGAACAACAACGACAACAACAACAACAACAAAAACCTGTTCCATTAGGGAGTCAACTAAAAGCAGCAAGAAGAAAATTAAAACCCAATTCTTTCTTAGAGACTTTTTGTAAGCAGAAAACAATACAGGGAAAAAAGTCTTTCCTTTTACTTTCTGTGAGACCATAATTTCTTGGCAAAGTCAATTACTTCGTGCTATTTACTACTTTGGAAACATAAATTTTATGATTTTATTATTAGTAGTAGTATTGAACATGTTTTTATAATTGTGGTGGTTCCTTGTGATACATTTTCTGTGCCCTATTTAAAGGTATGTACTGTGGCTTATTTATCTTTGTATTCCCGGAACCCAAGGATCCAAATTATTTCTTCAAATTCATGATTGCTGTACACTGTTTTGGAATTTCTCTACAGGTGGTGTACTGAGGGGAAAAAATGTTTCATGGACACAACATTTAGAAAATATTATACTTTTTTTAACCACATAATTTTCAGTACCATTTATAAGGCAATGTGCACAGAAAAGTTTCTAGATTCTAGATTGAGATATAAACTTATTTTACAAGGTATAACTTTTTGTGTACCTACTTTTGTACTATGAAATAGTATCCCGTAAAATAAGTTTAGAAACGACTAATATACAGAATAATTCTGGCTTAAAAGGGGATAAATTTTCATGTGTTATTCACAAATTTTCCAAAAAAAGATATTAGAAATTACTTTATTTACTATGATTTATATAAAAGAAATTCTAGATTCTATTAGAAAGTCTTTCTTTTGAACTCAACTGACTGTTAGACTTTTATTAGTCTATTTTCACACTGCTATATAGAATGACCTGAGACTGGATAATTTATAAAGAAAAGAGGTTTAATTGACTTGCAGTTCCTCATGGCTGGTGAGGGCTCAGGAAACATGGTGGAAGGCAAAGAGGAAGCAAGGGACATCTTACATGGAGGCAGTAGAGAGAGAAAGAGGGAGGCAGAAACTATCAAACACTTTTAAACCATCAGATCTCATGAGAACTCACTTGCTATCATGAGAACAGCATGAGGGAAACTGCCCCCATGATCCAATAACCTCCCATCATGTTCCTCCCTCAATATGTGGAGATTACAATTCAAGATGACATCTGGATGGGGACACAGAGCGAAACCATATCATTCTGCCCCTGACCCCTCCCAAATCTCATATTATTTTCATATTTCAAAACCAATCATGTTTCCCTGACAGTCCCCTAAAGTCCTAACGCTTTCCAGCAATAACTCAAAAATCCAAGTTCAAAGTCTCATCTGAGACAACTCAAGTCCCCTCCACCTATGAGCCTGTAAAATAATAATAATAAAAAAAGCATCTTTGCTAACATGGTGAAACCCCATCTCTACTAAAAAAATAAAAAAAAATCACCCAGGCGTGGTGGCAGGCACCTGTAGTCCCAGCTACTCTGGCGGCTGTGGCAGGAGAATGGCGTGTACCTGGGAGGCAGAGTTTGCAGTGAGCTGAGATCGCACCACTGCACTCCAGCCTGGGTGACAGAGCGAGACTCCATCTCAAAAATAAAACAAAATAAAATAAAAAACAAGCTAGTTATTTCCAAGATACAATCGAGGTACAGGCATTGAGTAAATGTTCCCATTCCAAATGGGAGAAATAGGCTAAAAAAAAGAGGCCACAGGTCCCATGCAAGTCCAAAACCCAGCTGGCACTTATTAAATCTTAAAGCTAGAAAATAATCTCCTTTGACTCCATGTCTAATATCCAGGACATGCTGATGCAAGAGATGAGCTCTCAAGACCTTGGGCAGCTCTGCCTCTATGGCTCTGGAGGGTCGTCCCCATGACTGCTTTCACAGGCTGGTGTTGAGTGCCTGTGGCTTTTCCAGGTGCACAATGCAAATTGTCAGTGGCTCTACCATTCTGGGGTCTGGAGAACAGTGGTCCTCTTCTCACAGCTCCACCAGGCAGTGCCCCAATGGGGACTCTGTGTGGGGGCTCCAATCCCATATTTTACTCTGCATTTCCCTAGTAGAGGTTCTCCATGACTCCATCCATGCAGCAGACTTCTGTCTGGGCATCCACGAGTTTCCATACTTCTCTGAGATCTAGGTGGAGGCTTTCAAACTGAACTCTTACCTTCCGTGCACCTGCAGACCCAACACCACATAGAAGCTGCCAAGGCTTGGGGCTTTCACCCTCTGAAGCAACACCCTGAGGGGCCTATACTTTGGCCCATTTTAATCATGGCTGTAGCTGGAGTAGCAGGGACATAGGGTGCCATGTCCTGAGATTGCACAGAATAGCAGGGCTCTGGGCGTGACCCATAAAACCATTTTTCCCTCCTAGGCCTCTGAGCCTGTGACGGGAGGGGTTGCTGTGAAGACTTCTGACATGCTCTGGAGACATTTTCTACATTGTCTTGGCTATTAACGTTCAGCGCCTCATTACTAAATGCAAATTTCTGCAGCCAGCTTAAATTTATCCCCAGAAAATGGGTTTTTATTTTCTACCACATTGTCAGGCTCAAATTTTCCAAACCTTTACGCTCTGCTTCCCTTTTAAACATATGTTCCAATTTAATATCATCTCTTTCTGAACACATATAACTGTATGCTTTCAGAAAAGGCCAGGTCACATCTCAAAGGCTTTGCTGTTCAGAAATTTCTTCTGCCAGATACCCTAAATCTTCTCTCTCAAGTTAAAAGTTTCCACAGATCTCTAGGGCAGGGGCAAAATGCCACCAGTCTCTTGTTAAAGCATAGCAAGAGTGATATTCACTCTAGTTCCCAACAAATTCCTCATCTCCATCTGAGACCACTGCAGCCTGGACTTCATTGTCCGTTATGACTATCAGCATTTTGGTCAAAACTATTCAAAAAGTCTCTAAGAAATTCCAAAATTTCCCACATCTTCCTGTCTCCTTCTGAGCCCTCCAACCATTCCAACCTCTGCCTGTTACCCAGTTCTAAAGTCACTTCCACATTTTTAGGTATCTTTATAGCCCCAAACTCCCAGTACCAATTTTCTGTTTTCATACCACTGTCTGTTTTCATACTGCTATAAAGAATGATCTGAGACTGGGTAATTTATAAAGGAAACAGGTTTAATTGTCTCACATTTCCTCATGGTCGGGGATGCCTCAGGAAACATCATCATGGTGGAAGGTGAAGGAGAAGCAAGGCACATCTTACATGGTGGCAGTGCAGAGAGAAAGAGGGAGGCAGACACTGTCAAATACTTTTAAACCATCAGATCTCATGAGAACTCACTTGCTATCATGAGAACAGCATGAGAGAAACTGCCTCTGTAATCCAATAACCTCCTACCAGATTCCTCCCTCAACGTGTGGGGATTATAACTCAAGATGATATTTGGGTGAGGACATAGAGCCAAATCATATCAGACCTTGTTCCACTCTCTTCTATTTAGCTTGCCAAAATTTGCCACACAATTCAATTCTAACAGGCCTGTTTTGACAAACTGATTAAACAATTAATTTAAATACTAATTATGAACACCCATTCTATAATTTCTGAGTATTAATACAACTAGAAAAAGACTGATTTTCATTCAAGGTATACTCAGGAATGTTAGGGGATTTATCTAGTACACTGATGATTTCTGATTTTCTCACATTCAGGAAATAACTTTAAAAGATATATGATGATTGATGAGAGAGGAGGATAGAGAAAGAAAGAGAGAGAGAGTGAGAATGAGATATATATATCATAAATATATATTTTGTCTTCCTCCTCCTTCTTCTTCTTTGTTGAGAATTGGCTTCCTCAGGGTATTTTTATTTCCCAAAGGTGCTATTCACTTTCAAAGTCACACCTGACACTAGTGACAGAATGTCTATCTGATTTAATTCACAGGGCACCAGAAAGAACTTGGAGATTATCCTCCCCAGGATGCAAGTGCCTTTCTGGAGAAATGGAAATTCTCCTTGAGTTGATGTGTTCTTAGTCTCCTCTCAGTGTCTGGGCAGTGTGGATGGTGTGAAGCATCAAGGTAGCCATGGTTTACTGCCTTGCATGACACTATTCTCACACCCACTCTCACCCCCACACATGCAACAACAGGACCTCATAGGCCAACACCTCTTCATCACCTGAAGCCAAATAAATTATTCAGCACAGTTTGTACAACATGAATATTCATTGCATTTTGCACAGTCTTGTGTGGAAAATACTATAAAAATCTGTAAACCAAATAGACTTTGGATCATGGGGTATCCTTGAAACACTTATTAAATGAATAGAACATAAATATTAAAAACCATTAATGCTACCCCCTATTCAGCCAGATCTTGAAGATGAAGAAAAAATATATCTTAAAGTGGAGCCACCATATTTAGCTAGGGAGTCAAAAGAATACAATGATTATTTTGATGAAAGAGATGTATTGCATGAGAAGATGGAAGGATGTATTTATTATAGAAGCAAACTTTAGAAAGTAATTTTTAAAAAAGACTTTTTTCCTTTTTTTCTAAAACTCCATTAAAACACAGCTGTTTTCCCTATATATTACTGTGGCTTATACTACTTAATCTGAGATTAATAAATAGCTCCTCTACATTGAGCACTTGCACATTCGCAGGGTAATAAGTTCAGCACTTTATAAATATCATATTTCAAATCCTGGAAGTAATTTTTACTTTAAGCCGTACAAATGTAGCCTAAGTATGACTCCTCCATGGAAAGCATTCTCTATAAATATCACTTTTCCAATCTGGAAGTAGGATTTTGTTCTTCTCTCTATTATCCAAAGAAAACCCATTCTATTAGAATGTTTCATGTGAGCTTAAGAAGAATGTGTATTCAGATGTTGTTATATGAAACAGTCTGTAGAAATTAATTATATCCAGTTGATTGAATAGCGCTGCTGAGTTCCACTATGTTTTTACTGATTTTTGCCTGCTTGATGTGTTCATTTATCATAGAAGGGTGTTGAAATCTCCAACTATAATAGTGTGAATTTGTCTTTTTCTCCTTGTAGTTCTATCAGTTTTGCCTCATCTATTTTGATACTCTGTTTTTAGGTGCATGCATGTTAATAATTGTTATGTCTTCCTAGAGGTTTGATCCCTTTATCATTATGTAGTGTATTCTCTCTTCTCTCTTGTTTTTTTTTTTGTTGTTTGTTTTTTTGTTTTTGTTTTTGTTTTTTTAGATGGAGTCTCGCTCTGTCGCCCAGGCTGGAGTGCAGTGGTGCAATCTTGGCTCACTGCAAGCTCTGCCTCCTGGGTTCACGCCATTCTCCTGCCTCAGCCTCCCGAGCAGCTAGGACTACAGGCACCCGCCACCACACCCGACTAATTTTTTGGATTTTTAATAGAGACAGGGTTTCACTGTATTAGCTAGGATGTTCTTGATCTCCTGACCTCGTGATCCGCCCGCCTCGGCCTCCCAATGTAGTGTCTTCTCTTTATCTCAAATAACTTCCTTTGCTCTGAAGTCCTCTCTGTCTGAAATTAATACTGCTACTCCTGCTTTCTTTTGGTTATTTTTAGCTGGTGTATCTTTCTCCAGGAATTTACTTTTATCTTGTATCTATATCTATGTCTCTCTACCTATCAATCTATATATTTGTATAGATTGATAGATACATAGATAGATAGAGCTTTATATTCAAAGTGTGTTTCTCATAAACAACACACAATTGAGTCTTATTTTTTGAACCACTCTGACAATATCTATTTTTCAATGAGTACATTTCAATTGGTACATTTAAACCGGGGGTGTCCAATGTTTTGGCTTCCCTGGGCCACACTGGAAAAAGAATTATCTTGGGCCACACATAAAATACACTAACATTAATGATAGCTGATGAGCTAAAAGAAAAAAACTTCGCCAAAAAAAATCATAATGTTTTAAGAAAGTTTACGAGTTTTCTGTTAGGCTGCATTCAACGCCATCCTGGGCCTCATGCAGCCCATGGGCCATGGGTTGGACAAGTTTGATTTAAACCACTGATATTCAAATGTTGATATCATTGGATTAAGAAATATATTTGTTACGTTTTTTATTTGTTGCCCTTGTTCCTTGTTCTTATTTTTGTCTTCCCCTCTTTGTATGCTTACGCAGTTTTACTTGAGCATTTTATGTTATTTCATTTTCATTCCTATTTAGTTATAATCCTTCTTAAAAATTTTAGCTGTTGTCCTAGCATTTGCCATATACATTTACAACTAACACAAGTCTACTTTGAAATAACAATACACCTCTTGACAGATAGTGCAAAATAATATCATAGCAAATATTATCATAGTAAAATAATACTAATTCCGATCTATCACCCCTTGTATCATTGCCGTCACTTATTTTGCTTGCATATCACTCATTTTCCTTCTCTCTGAGGAGCTTCTTTTAACATTTATTGCAAAGCAGATCTACTGGTAATAAATTACCTTAGTTTTTGATTGTCATAAGGAAGTCTGTATGTCTTCTTTATTTTTTAAGGATAATTTCATCAGGTAGAGAATTATACATTTTTTTTTTCTATCAACACTTAAATAGTTCATTCCACTTTCTCCTTGCTTCCATGGTTTCTGTGAAGTCAGATATAAATCTTATCTTTGTTATTATGCAGGCAAAGTGGCATTTCCCTCTGGCTCTTTGCAAGATGTTTTCTTTATCTTGGATTTTCTGTAGTTAGAAAATACGTGTAGGTGTAGATTTTTGGCATTTTATATTGCTTGATGTTCTTTGAGCTTCCCGGATCTATGACTTGGTATCTAAAGTTAATTTGGGGAAATTTTCAGTCCTCACTGTTTCATTTATTTCTTTTGTTTCTTTTCCCCTTTCTTCTCTTCTGCTATTTGCATTATGCATATGTTACACCTTTTGTAGCTGTCCCCAAGTTTTGAAATATTCTGTTTTGGCTTTTTTTCAGTCTTTGTTATATTTGCTTTTCAGTTTCATAGGTTTGTATTGACATCTTTCAAGCTATAGATTTTTTCCTCAGCCATAATTAGCTGATTAGCAAGACCTTTAAAATTATTCTTTGTTTCTGTTACAATGTTTTTGATATCTAGAATTACTGTTTAATTCTTCCCTAATGTTTCTATCCCTCTGCTTACATGATCCATCTGTTCTTGAATGTTGCCTACATTATTTTAGTGTCCTTACCATGTTAATCATATATGTTTTTAAATTTCTGGTCTAATCATTCCAAAATCCCTGCCATGTTCTGATGTTTGTTCTATCTTTTCAAATTGTGTTTATTGTCATTTAGTATTTGTTGTGTAATGTTTTCTTGATGGCCAAAAATAATGTACTAGGTAAAAGAAACTGCTATAAATAGGTCTTTAGTAATGGGGTGATAAAGGGTGAAGAAGAGAAAGGAACCATTCTATGGTCCTGTGTTTAAGTCTCAGTCTTTTAGTGAGCTTATATCTCTGGACTGTGAATTCATAGGTGCCTTTTAGTTTTTATTTTTCCCAGTAGGTGGTACAGAAAGCCAAGAAGGGCCAGAATTTGGGTATTTTCCTGTCTCCAGGTTATTTAGGCTCCGTGAATAACCTAGCAGAATAGGCTCTGGTTAACTTGTTTCTCCTGAGGACATATGAGAGTGGTCTGGCATTTTTTAAATTTTACTATTATTGTTATTTTGAGATGGAGTTTTGTTCTTGTTGCCCAGGCTGGAGTGCAATGGTGTGGTCTCGGCTCACTGCAACCTCTGCCTCCTGGGTTCAAGTGATTCTCCTGACTCAGCCTCCAAAGCAGCTGGGATTACAGGCACCCACCACCACACCTGGTATTTTTAGCAAAGAGGGGGTTTCACCATGTTGGCCAGGCTGGTCTCGAACTACTGACCTCAGGTGATCTGCCTGCCTTGGCCTCCCAAAATGCTGTGATTACAGGCGTGAGCCACCGCACCCGGCTGGTCTGGCATATTTTAAAATGGTTTCTTTTCCTCTTCCCTTGCCATAGCACAAGGGGATTTTTCTTTAACGTTTATCATGGGAAACTTTTTGAGTTCCTGGAGGTAAATATCAAAGTATTGTGGGGTCCCTCCCTCATGACTGGGGTATGGAAATTTCAACCCTCAAAATTGCCCACACCAAGCCTCTATTCATCAATCACACTTCATATTTTCCTACTCTGCATTGGTTCTTGGACCAAGTTCTTTGCTTGTTTCCTTTTCTTCTTTTCTTTTCTTTTCTTTTCTTTTCTTTTTTCTTTTCTTTTCTTTTCCTTTCCTTTCCTTTCCTCTTTTCTTTTCTTTCTTTCTTTCTTTCTTTCTTTCTTTCTTTCTTTCTTTCTTTCTTTCTTTCTTTCTTTCTTTCTTTCTCTCTCTCTCTTTCTTTCTTTTCTTTTCTTTTCTTTTCTTTTCTTTTCTTTTCTTTTTTTGAGACAACTTGTCACCCTGTTCACCCAGGCTGAAGTGCAGTGTTGTGATCATAGCTCACTGCAGCCTTGAACTCCTGAGCTCAAGTTGGCTTCCAAAGTGGTTCACGTCTAAACTTCTAAAGGAATTCTGAAGGAATTTAGAAGTTTAGGAGTGAACCACCAGACCCAGCTTCCTGCTGTGATTCCTGATCATGATTCTCCCCTCCAGTAAGTTGTGACTCTCGGTTCAGTTGCCTCTCTCTCCAGTCCCGGGGGAGGTGATGTGTCCTGTGCTCCCCTCTCTCTTAGATTCAAGTAGAGTTGTTGATTTTCCTGCCTGTTCAGCATTCTATTTGTCAGGATGGAGTGAAGGGCTTCTAAGCTCTTTATATGCAGAATTAGAAACTGGAAGTTCCTCTGTGTATTTTTAAAAATTATATTTGATTCTGATGCCAGGCATGCATAGCAGTTAATCAATACTTGCATTTTTGTATAAATGTTAATACAAAAGGCCATTGTCATGTTCAGCTTTATGCGTGAAAGGGGAAAAGAACTTTGCTATGCCTTAGCAGATGTCTGAAGACAAGGCTAATGTGCCAAGTCATTAGTGGAGTTGAGATGTTAGATTTTCTCTTGAGGTCAAAATGAAGAAGAGGGTGATAGTCCCAGGCACTATACGGAATCAAACTCTTCAACCATAGAATTTTGACTTCTCTGTGACAAGCTACAGTGATTAAACATCTTTTAAAAAGTATGCTTAGGAAGACTTTTTTAAGTAGCATGTTAATTATCAAAGTAGATGATATATCCTTTTGTTGACTCAGTTTATATTCAGTCTTAGAACATGCAGTTTAGTCATTTGGACATAAAGAGTTAACTAACATATCAATCTAAGACCACATGACCTAACATTGCCATAATTTTAAAAAGAGCACTTTAGCATAAATTGTTGCTTGGGATGCCATATGCTCTCAGCAGCCAGCATGTACAGAAAGTAAAGAGAAAATCATGAATAATGTGACAGGTTGGAGGCAAAAGATAACGGTGTTATTCCCTTAAATTCATAGTTTCAAAATACGGCAGCATCATTTCATTATTTGTTCTTTCAAATTCTCAAAAAAGCAAAGTAACCCATGCACAAATATATGATTAAAATATATCTCAGTGCCCAATATGGTTTGTACTCCGATTATTTTTTTTCTGTTCTATCTCTTTTCTAGTGTGGGCAAATATAAAGAAAACTCAACTAGTATTCACTGGTTTTCCAGAAAGAAATGGATATAGATAGAATAATTTCAAAGAAACTAGGCAGAAATGAACAAAGTGCTGTTTCATTTGCACATTTAAGAAGGTATATACTGTTTGCAACATCGTAAATTCAAAGAACAAAATTGAGTTAGTTATTGTTTACCTAAGATAACAATCCTTAGCTGTGTAATCAGGTAAAGTCCACTTTGCTTTGCTAGATTTACATCAAGTAATTATTTTAACAGTGACTTATCATTTGGTGGCCTTATTATACAGTCTTATTACATGGTGATCATTTCTCCATTAAAAGCTAATAATTCCATATATAGAAATAATATTGGCTGGGTGCAGTGGATCACACCTATAATCCCAACACTTTGTGGGGCTGAGGTGGTAGGATGGCTTGAGGCCTAGAGTTGGAGACCAGTTTGGACAACATAGAGAGACCTCGTTTCTACACACACACACAAAATAAGAAAATTAGCTGGACCTAGTGGTGTAAACCTGTAGTCCCAGCTGCTTGGATGGCTGAGGTGGAGTATCACTGGAGCCCAGGGGTTTGAAGTTACAATGAGCTATGATTATGCTACCGTACTCTGCACTCCAACTTGGGCTAAAAGGGATTGAGTTCTTGATTTGATTCTCAGCTTGGTCATTGTTGGTGTATAGCAGTGTTATTAATTTTTGAATTTATGTATGTTGATTTTGTATCCTGGGACTTTACTGAATTCATTTATCAGGTCTAGGAGATCTTTTGGATGAGTCTTTAGGGTTTCCTAGGTTCACAATCATATCCTTGGTGAACAGTGACAATTAGAGTTTCTCTTTTCCAATTTGGGTGACCTTTGTTTCTTTTCTCTTGTCTGATTGCTCTGGCTGAAACTTCTAATACTATGCCGAGTAGAAGTAGTGAAAATGGGCATCCTTGTCTTGTTCCATTTCTCAGGGAGAAAGTTATCAATTTTTCCCTATTCAGTATGATGTTGGCTCTGGGTTTGTCATAGATGGCTTTTATTAATTTGAGGTAAGTTCCTTCTATGCCTATTTTGTTGAAGGTTTTAGTCATAAAGGAATGCTGGATTTCTTCAAATGCTTTTTCTGCATTTGCTGAGATAATCATACAGTTTTCTCTTTTAATTCTGTTTATGTCATGTGTCACAGTTTTTGATTTGCATATGATAAATCTCCTCTGCATACCTGGTATGAAACCCATTTGAACAAGATGTATTATCTCCTTGATGTGATTTTAGATCCACTTAGCTAGCATTTTGTTGAGAATATTTATGTCTGTGTTCATAAGGGATATTGATCTCTAGTGATCTCTTTTTCTGTCCTTTCCTGGTTTTGATATTAGGATGATACTGGCTTCATAGAATGATTTAGTAAAGATTCCCTCTTTCACTGTCTTTTGGAATAGTTTCAGTAGAATTGGTAGCAATTCTTTAAAGGCCTGGTAGAATTCAGCTGTGAATCCATCTAGTCGTGAATTTTTTTCTGTTGGCAATTTTTTAAAATTACCGATTCAATCTCACTGCTTGTTATTGATCTGTTCAGGGTGTCTGTTTCTTCCTGATTTAATCTAGGAGGGTTGTATATTTCCTGGAATTTATCTATTTCCTCTAGATTTTCTAGTTTGTGCATGTAAAGGTGTTCATAGTAGCCTCAAATTAGATTTGTGTTTCTGTGGCATTGTTTGTAATATTTCTAGTTTCATTTCTAATTGAGCTTATTTGGGTCTTTTCTTTTCATCATGGTAGTTGTTACCTAGATACTTTTTTACATTGTGGTATTATTTTATAGGTCCTATGAGATTTATGCTTTGAAGAGGTTCTATTTTGGTGCATATTAAGCTCTTTTTTTCCAGATAGAACTCTTTTTGGCATTACTTTTATTTATTTACTTATTTATTTATTTATTTATTTATTTATTTACTTATACTTTAAGTTCTGGGATACATATGCAGAACGTGCAGGCTTGTTACATATGTATACATGTGTCATGGTGGTTTGCTGCACCTATCGACCCATCATCTACATTAGGTATTTCTCCTAATGCTATCCCTCCACTAGCCCCTTACCCCCTGACAAGCGCTGGTGTGTAATGTTCCCCTCGCTGTGTCTATGGGTTCTCATTGTTAAACTCCCACTTATGAGTGAGAACATGTGGTATTCGATTTTCTGTTCCTGTGTCAGTTTGCTGAGAACGATGATTTCTAGCTTCATTCGTGTCCCTGCAAAGGACATGAACTCTTCCTTTTTATGGCTGCACAGTATTCCACGGTGTACATATGCCACATTTTCTTTATCTGGTCTATCATTGATGGGCATTTGGGTTAGTTCCAAGTCTCTGCTACTGTGAACAGTGCTGCAATAAACATATGTGTGCATGTGTTTTATAGTAGAATGATTTATAATCCTTTTGGTGTATACCTAGTAATGAGATTGCTGGGTCAAATGATATTTCTGGTTCTAGGTCCTTGAGTAATTGCCACACTGTCTTCCATGATGGTTGAACTAATTTACACTCCCACCAACAGTGTAAATGCATTCCTATTTCTCCATGTCCTCTCTAGCATCTGTTGTTTCCTGACTTTTTAATGATTACCATTCTAACTGGTGTGAGATGGTATCTAATTGTGGTTTTGATTAGCATTTCTCTAATGACTAGTGATGATGAGCTTTTTTTCATATGTTTGTTGGCTGCATACACATCTTCTTTTGAGAAGTGTCTGTTGATATATTTTGCCCACTTTTTGATGAGGTTGTTTGTTTTTTTTCTTGTAAATTTGTTTAAGTTCTTTGTAGATTCTGGATATTAGCCCTTTGTCAGATGGATAGATTACAAAAATTTTCTCCCATTTTGTAGGTTACCTGTTTACTCTCATGATAGTTTCTTTTGCTGTGCAGAAGCTCTTTAGTTTAATTAGATCCTATTTGTCAATTTGGGTTTTTTTGCCATTGCTTTTGGTGTTTTCGTTTTTAAGTTGTGAAGTCTTTGCCCATGCCAATGTCCTGAGTGATATTGCCTAGGTTTTCTTCTAGGGTTGTTATTGTTTTAAGTCTTATGTTTAAGTCTTTAACCCATCTTGAGTTAATTTTGTGTAAGATGTAAGGAAGGGGTCCAGTTTCAATTTTTTGCATATGGCTAGCCAGTTTTCCGAGCACCATTTATTAAATGGAGAATCCTTTCCCCATTGCTTATTTTTGTCATGTTTGTCAAACATCAGGTGGTTGTGGATGTGTGGCATTATTTCTGAGGTCTTTGTTCTGCTCCATTGGTC
Organism: Macaca mulatta; assembly: GCF_049350105.2. Taxonomy (NCBI): domain Eukaryota; kingdom Metazoa; phylum Chordata; class Mammalia; order Primates; family Cercopithecidae; genus Macaca; species Macaca mulatta. The sequence continues at coordinate 47,129,855 of NC_133411.1, forward strand.
TATATATCTGTTTTGGTACCGGTACCATCCTTTTAGCATTTCTTGTAGTGCTGGTTTGGTAGTGGCAAAATCCTTCAGCATTTGTTTGTCTGAAAAAGACGTTATCTCTCTTTTATTTATGAAGCTTAGTTTTGCTGGATTCTTGGCTGACAATTATTTTGTTTAAGGAGGCTAAGGATAGGACCTCAATCCCTTCTGGCTTATATGGTACCTGCTGAGAAATCTGTTGTTAGTCTAATAGGTGTCCCTTTATAGGTTACTTGATGCTTTTGTCTCACAGCTCTTAAAATTCTTTCCTTTGTGCTGACTTTAGGTAGCCTAATGACTATGTGCCTTAGTGATTATCTTTTGCAATTAATTTCCTAGGAGTTCTTTGAGCTTCTTATATTTGGATATCTAGAACTCTAGAAAGGCCAGGGAAGTTTTCCTCAATTTTTCCCTCAAATAAGTGTTTCAAACTTTTGGACTTCTCCCTCAAACACTAATTATTTTTAGGTTTTGCCATTTTAAATAATCTTATATTTCTTGGAAACTTCTGTTGTTATATTATGGCATGTTCTTGACAGTAAACATGATGTTAGTAAACATGATGTTCATTTTTTATTTTTTTGTCTTTGTCTGATTGGATTAATTCAAAAGACTTGTCTTTAAGCTCTGAAATTCTTTCTCCTACTTGTTCTAGCCTATTGCTGAAACTTTTCAATGCAATTTGCATTTACCTGAGTGTGTGTGTCATTTCCAGAAGTTCTGATTTTTTTTTTCTTTATGTCTATCTCTCTAAACAATTTTGCATTCATATACTGGATTTGATTTTTTTTCAGTTGTTTTTCATCTTTCCCTGGTATCTCCTTGAGTAGGTTAATAATCAACCTTCTGAATTCTTTATCTTGCATTTCAAAGATTTTATCTTGGTTTGGATTCAATGATGGAGAACTAGTGTGATCTTTTGAGGGGATATAGAACCCTATTTTAGTGTTATAGAATCCTGTTGTGTCATATTACCAGAATTACCTTTCTGGTTCCTTCTCATTGAGTAGACTGTTTATTCAAATTTTTCTTGAATTTATTTTTGATTGGACTGTATTTTTCATTTATTTTTTCCCTCTTAAGGATCTAATTATTATAGTTTATTATAGCCTAATTTGATTCTTAATGCTTTTAGGTGTGAAGAATCTATATGAGTTTCTCTCACAGAGTCTCATAAACAGTCTCTGTGTGATAGTATCCCAGATGCTGGTTGTAGTATTTATGTACTTGGTGTATGGGCGAGTTCACTGTCTCCTATGGGGTTGGAATGGCAGTGATCTCTTGAAACTTATCTCATTCTGTACACTTTATTTATTTGTTCAAATTTCCCCCCGTATTTTATTTATTGAGTTGATAATGCAAGCTTTAGGCCAATAAGGGAGGTAGGTATCCCTGGGTAGGCACTCATTGTAGCTAAAGCAGGTGGTTAGATGTATTACCTAATGGTGAGCAGAAGTCCCAGCCTTGATGAAGGTGGCTGGGGTAGCTCTCAATTAGATGTGCTGAGGTTTTATCAGGATGGAGGGTGGGAGCTTCCTCAGCTCCCCTCCCAGGCCAGCAGGAAATCTGTCCACCTCACAGCCTCATTTCTGTCCCAATGTTCTAGCTATTAGACAGGTACCTCTTTTCATTTGTAGGAATGTTAGCAAGGATTTGTGACTGCCTCTCATACAGGCTGAATCTGAAGAGTGCTCCTCCTGTAAGGCTGCAATTTCACTGAATTGTTCCAGGAAGGCTGTCTATAGGTGCATCCATCCTGTGTTTCCATGGGAGAATCCCCAGCTGTGTTTGCAGTTCTGTATCGGGGGAACAAAGACTCCTTCTCCAAGACTCTTCATGATCACAGGGTGCCTGCCTGTTGAGGTGGAAGAGCAAACTTTCTCTACTGCACCCAGCACTGTAATTGTGTTTATGCTGAAAGGGACTTACCATCACTGGAAAAATCTGAGACTTATGACTTTCCATTCAGATTATTTTGTCCCACAGGGTGTCCCTTTGATATGGTGTCCTCCTCCTTCCCTTAGGAACAGGACTTCCTGAAAGCCAGACTGCAGTGATGATTGTTATTGCTCTTTTTGGTCTAGCTACCCATTGGGACTACCAGACTCAGTTCTGGTTCTGCGGAATGTGTGTAAGAGATCCATTGATGCGACCTGCCTTCAAGTCTCCCAGCCATGGATCCTAGCACCTGCTCTGATGGAGGTGGCAGGAGAGGGACATAGACTGAGATTCCTTGGTTGTAGATATGCTTACTGTGCTGGCTTATTCTAGTATGGAACCTCTCCTGTGGATGGACTCAGGACCTCTGGTTAGCCATTGTGTCGTAGGCAGTGGTGATAGCTAAGATCACTCAGCCATTTTTCTCCTTCCAGAGTACAGTGCGATTCTACCTAGAGGTGCTGTAATGGCCTATGTTGGCTGGCCTCCAGCCAGAAGGTGGTGCTTGCATAAGAGCACCAGTTGCAGTAGTAGTAGTGGGATTTGAGATTGGCTTAAGTTTCCCAGGAGAAGTATTCTGGTACATCAGAAGATAGGCAGGGTCATAAAGCTCCCAAAAGTTTATGTCCTTTGTGTTAAGCTAACAGGGCGGTGGAAAAATATTACCAGGTGGGGGCAGGGTTAAGTGGGTCTAAGCTCAGACTATCCTTGGGTGGGGCAGGCTGCAGCCCCTGTGGTAGACTGGCTGGTTCTCAGGCTGCTGGGGCAATCAATGTTCCAGAGAGGAGTATAACTGCCATTGATGCTTAGAAGAGTTTGCAAAGGGAGTGGGGAGTAGTGGGAAGCAGCAAGCCTAACTCAGCCCCACACAGTCAGTGAGACCAGTCTCACTCCCACAGTGCTCTGCTAAAAGCACTGGGTTTAGATCCAGGCAGCCTGCGCACAGAACTCAGATTGCCCTGACCATAAGTTTCCCTGCAGAGAAAGCAAGCACAACTCTCAGGCCACGACACTGCTTGTCTGATGCAAGGCTGGGTGTCCAGCTCCTATGCTCCTGTCTACAGCACACTTCCCAATGTTTCCCAGGTTCTGTTCAAGGGAGTTTGTCATCACTCAAGATTATATCATAAAATCCAGTTGGGGGCATCTTTCACCCTGGGACCTCTCCCTGAGCTTGTTGACTGACTTCCCTGAGGGCCCCCGTGAAATACAGTCAGAGATGGCTTCCCTAGGTTCACTCTGGAGACTGGGAATGCCTACGAGGCACTTCCTACTGCTGCTTCTGCTTTTGTATTTCATGCCACTCCCTAAATCCATTCCAGCTCTTGGTAGAATTAAGGGTTCCTTAAACCATGGCCTGGAGTTTCAGATTCCCTGGTAGGGATGTGTGCCTGGAGGTAGGCTTTCCCCATCTCACACTCTGATACGTATGGTTTTTCACCTGTCTCACAAAGCAGGCTGCAGCCTGCCACTTCTTTCAAAGAGGCTGTGGATGCTTCTGGTTTCCTTTTAAGCTCCTGTAGTGGTTCTTAGGGGAAAAAATCTCTACCCACTATTCTGTTCTTCCAAGTGGGGGAGGCACACTAACATTGCCTTCTATCTGCCATCTTGGAAAAGAAAAACAATCTTTATGCATTAAGCCAAGATTTTTCCTGAGCAACATCATTAAATTTTCTTCAGATACAGCAGCCTGAAATAATACTGTATAATGGCATTAGTCACAATTTTAAATGGGTTACATTGAATAACCAGGAATAGGGGCAGCAAATGCAAAAGTTTTTCAAAAAGACAGTCAAGCCTGGAACCCTCTGGCTGGTAAAACACTCTTCTATCTAAACTCCTTCTGTTCATGAGGATGGAATGGGTTAGCTGGTTGTCTTTGTGTTCCCCCCTTGGATGCAGAAGCATTGGTTATAATATTTTGTAGCTATGTAGACAAAGAAGATGGTAGTTGCTGTCACTTTCTCCTTTATTAGGTCTTCAAAAGAGATGAAAAGAAGGACACTAGTTAGTAATAACATAAATTATTTAAAATTTTCCAGTGCTTTCCATCACTGATGAAGATCTGACTTTATGGAAGAGGCCAAATTAACCTTTAAAATTGGCATTCTGAGCCCTTAATCATAACTAATTCACACCACTAACATCATGTTTACTATCAAGAACATGCCATGATGTAACAACAGAAGTAAGGAACATATTTTAAAAATTAAATAGCTTAGGTTTTTCTTTAATTGATTATCCTACTTTTGACTGTTAAAAATCAGAAATGCAGAAGGAGATAGACGTTTAACTGACATAATGGTAGGAGCATATCTCATATGCAACTCGGTTTTCTAAGGTTTTACTGAAGATGTTTATAACTCAAACAGTTACCAGTAAGCCTGTAGGACTATTTCACTAACTTGATAAACCTATGTGTAGTATTTCAAAAAAGAGCTAGAAGTTTTCTTGGTGGTTTAGTCACTTCAGAAAGAGGGGAGAAGTTTGGGTTTGGGATCAGAAAGTCACCTGGTGGAATTCCTTACAATCATTGGCCCTCAAACTAAACGGATAATAATTTCAGAACATATTATAATAAAATGGATTTCCATAAATCTGAAAATGGTTTTAGTGCAGTGGACATTTCTATTGTTTGAAAATATGACTTCATTAATTCTAATGATTTCCAAAGTTACATTTTCTGGAAAATATAGCATTTAAATTGCCTGGATTCAAAGGGAGAAAAAGAGTTTTCAAATTTGTTCATAGCATAATGGCTATCAAAATATTCACGGTATGCTTATGTATATTATGGCCTCAAGCTCATCTATTTTGTTCAATTCTTAAACTGTAATATCAGCTAAATGTGTGAAATCATTTGACTATATCTGAGTTTTATGCACTGATGCTTACATTCTTTTATAGTACAGAAAGTTTCTGAGGCATGGAAAAGATTAATAAAGCCAGTTATGTTTAAATTAAATATGGTTTCTAACTTGGTAATGTGTATATATCCATGCTCTTTAGAAACAAAGAAGAAGCTCAAAAAGTGCATCTTGAATCAAATGAAACAATTTTACAGCTGAATTAGCAATTTCCTACTTCTAAATGTATGTAGCTATTATATCCAAAATGTTTTGTTTTTAGAGTTCCAAAGTAATATTTTGCACAATCCCTGGGAGTTTGAGTCAACAATAGCACAGTGGAGTTTCATCTGGCCAGCAAATGGTCAGAGTAGTTATCATCAGAGCTAACAGCCCTCTTGAGTTTGAACTGTCCCTGATATGTTTTAGTTGTCATTTTAAACGTGGGGTGAATCTTTATGTTGATACGTACATAAATGACATATTTCTTATGAACCAGGGTTTTGGAAATATGTGAGAAAAAAAGAGAAGATAGGGGACGTGAAAAATAACTATGGAGTAAACAAAAAACAAATATATAATATCTTTATCCTTTCAAAATGTGTGAGCATACACAAATTCATGCACATATACCTATGCACACACTCGTATATACACAGACATACATTGATTTTTTTGATACTTTTCTAAAGAAAATTATGGGGGGGGAATAAAAAGCTGATTTACAGCAAATACTCCTATTTTCTCCTTGAAATTCAACTTCTTACTCATTTGTGCTTCCTTAACCCACTCATGTTTTCCCCTCTACCATGTAAACTTCTCAATTCACAGGGAGAAAATTACTTTACAACCCTAAATGTGTTGAACATTCTTTCTATACCCTAACAGTTTTGTTCCCATAATAGAAACCTCTTAAAGCGTGACAGGAAAGCTCATCATATCATGCATAATTTCATAGTCAGCCAGATATTTAAATTTGAAGAGAAAATATGAGTTATTTCACATTATCCAAACCTACCCTTGCCAAGTGATACAACATTATAGTACAAAATAATACCACTTATAATAGGATCAATTTTTTGAGGATGACCTGTGTCAGGCATTACATTATTATTCACCACTATGTTGTTAGAAATGTATTATTATTCACATTTTGCAGACAAGAAAACCAACACTTAGGAGGTTAATTACATGATTCTGACCCTGATCCAAACTCTAACCCTGATGCCAGGATAAAGAAGTCCATCGTGGAGCTGAGATTTGAATTTTATTGTATTTTACTCCAAATCCTTAACTTTCCCTACTACTGCCTGTCCTACATTTTCATGCATCAGCCACTATTTTAATTATGTATCAGGTATACACTTATGAAGAGAAAAGCAACAGTATATTTATGAGAGAATAACACGTAGGAAATAAGGTACAGAAATCCAATTACAGAACATTTTACAGTGTGTAAAATATAAAGATCACATGCATGTCTAAATTTTCTGGGCTCACTGAGATGAATTCTAACAATGACTCAAATATTTACACCAGACGCATTTCACAATTTTTCTATCTCCCAGTTACCAGGTCATTTACACTTTCCTACAAACACGGAATAAGAATGTTGTTAATTGGCCAGACACTCGTGACTGATGCTAAATGCTATGAAATCTTCTTTATGCCTGATCTCAATAATGTGTCAGGATACATAAAATGCCATTACTCCCAGTATACTTACTTTATTTGTGTTGGCTATATCACTTTGTGATATAACCATTCCTGTGCATCTAAATTACATAATTTTTTTAATTCTAAAAGTATTTATCTGGATTTCTATTAAAATTTGAGAAGATATATTAATTTGTTGATCTCTATACCTTGGCATTTTCGCCTAAAGTTTTTGGCCCTAACAACAAGGGAAAAGAAGCGATTTTATTAAAACTTAACCAGTCAGTCCCTGTGGATTGACATCCATTTTCTATATTTTTTTCTTTTAACTTCATTATTAAAAAATTGCATCTGAGACACTAATGCTTGGTGGAGAGGATTGGTTAAGCAGGTAAAAAAGCAAAAGAGACCGGATGCGGTGGCTCACGCCTGTAATCCCAGCACTTTGGGAGGCCAAGGCTGGTGGATCATGAGGTCAAGAAATTGAGACCATCCTTGTCAACATGGTGAAACCCCATCTCTATTGAAAATATAAGAAGTAGCCAGGCGTAATGGCAGGTGCCTGTAATCCCAACTACTTGGGAAACTGAGGCAGGAAAATCACTTGAACCCAGGAGGCGGAGGTTGCAGTGAGCCAAGATCGTGCCACTGCACTCCAGCCTGGCGACAGAGTGAGACTCCATCTCAAAAAAAAAAAAAAAAAAAAAAAAAAGCAAATGACGTAAAAGTCTATCTTTTCTGAAATGGAAGGACATAGAAGAGTAAATGTTTATTTTAGAGGAATAAGTAATTGGGATTTTCCCATAATAGTCTATCATTATATATTCTTAACTTTAGTCTTCATTTAATCATGTTTACTCCATATAAGATATTCTGCACATATTATCAATAAATTTACAAATCTATAAAGTAGGTAGTAGTTTATTATCTTTATTCAGAAGATTAGAGAATTGAGAGTAATTATACTAATTGCCCAAGTTCATTCTGGTAATGTGTCAAAATTAGTTTTAGAACCCCAAAATGACTTGTGTTACCTTCATTGCACAACAGTACATTTAAGATAGCATGAGAAAACAATTCCTGGGAAAGAATAATTTCACAAATAACGCCACTTAAAAAGTGGGCAAAGAACGTGAGCAGACACTTCTCAAAAGAAGACACAGAAGTGGCCAAAAAACTTGTAAAAAAATATTCAACATCACTAATCATCAGAGAAATGCAAATCAAAACAACAATGAAATATCATCTCACATTAGATTTTAAATGCAAATTAAAATCACAGTGATGCAACACTATAGTAAGATTAAAAAATGATACAACATTACACTAAGATTAAAAAGATTGACCATGCTGCCTATGAGGATGTAGAGCAACCAGAACTCTCACACAATGCTAATGAAAATACAATATGGTACAATGGCTTCAGAAGGCAGATTGTGAACATCAATAATTAAATATATTGCAATATATTATTGTATATTGCATTGTAATACAAAATATACTATAATTAATACCTTAAATAAATAATAGTAGTTTCATAAAACATATATTTACCATATGATCCAGTCACAAGAAAAGGGATATAAAAAAATGAAGGGAACTTTCAGGGTTAACTGGTATGTCAATTATTTTGATTTTGCTGAAGGTTCTTTGTGTGTGTATGTGTATGTATAGGTCCAAATTTATTAAGTTACTTTAAGTGTATACAGTTTATCACAGGTCAATCATACCCCAATAAAGCAGTTTTAAAAAAGTTTAGAAGCATACAAGATGTGCTTCATGGAGAAAAGAAACAACTAAAATATTGGTAAAAACAAAATTGGCCATTCTACAACCCAAATGACAAAAGTACCAGACTAACTTATTTGAGGGAGGTGAAAAGTACCCAGACAGGAATCTGGGTCCCTGTGGAGAATACTCAATAGATACACCAACTCTGGACCTATTAACTTCAGACGTCTTCTAGTGGAGGAAAAATACATGACTAATAACTAATTAGTTAAGAAATTTTAAATTGGGTTCTCTGTTATACGCAGCTGCATGCAATACAGACTGATAAAAATGTTATTATGGATAGAACTCAGCTGAGAAATGTCAAGACAGAATCAATTTGCTTCAGAAATACTGTCTGATAAAAACAAATTGGAAAAATTAACATAGCATAGCAGAACAAGGGAAAGACAAATGATACCAGGAACCAAAGAGGATTAATAGTTATTTTAAGATAGTTGGGTCCCCTAAAAATCCTAGATATTTGGGTTCAGTGGGTGATGAATGGATAGAATGGAGTTAAAACCAGAAAAGTTACAACCAGGCAAGATACAGAAGAAAAGGAAATGTCCATAAGCATGAGTAACGGCACTCATGTGTTATCTGATGATCATGGCAAAATGCGAGGCACTTTGGTCATCAAAGCAAATGTAGGAACCCAAATCTAGTCATCAAGACAAAGTTCTGCATAAGAGCTTACCTTAAAAGAATCACCAATTCTTAGCAAAGCTGGTTAAACAATATTAAGGAAATGAACAGAGTGCAAGAATTGGAAAAGGCCTAGTAAGAAACAAATACCAGAAGCCCAGTCCAGGTAAATGTTAGGAATTCAGAGTGACAACACCAGAGCTAACAGTATCAAGGGAAGCAACATAAGAGCTGGGCCAGGAAAGCATCATTTTCATAGCAGAATGCAGCCAAAATATTTATTAATTTTGAATAAAAGTTGAGTAAGATGATATATGCAGAAACGAAGGCAAACAAATTGCTTAACACAAAATATTGATAATGTAGAATATGATAAAAGGAAATAATTGGTTATATAATTGTTTCAGTTGCTCTTCGTATAGGAGTAGTAACTTAAAACAGTGCAGATATATAATAAGCATTTTTTAAAAGTTGCTAATACCCTCATCTTTATAGCTGGATTTAATTAATTAATATGTATTATTACTTGTATAATATTATTATTCAAATTATTATTAGCAGTATAATAGTATGGCTGTATTATTTATTCCACTTTATCTGTGAAAATTTGGCAAAAATAATTTGAGTCTTTTGTTTCACCCACTTTTAAAAATATGGTATAATTGAATCCATGGGAAATTAATTTGTACTTAAGGCCAAGTAACCTAACCCAAGTATCCAAGTTGCAACCATAACTTTAATCACATGGACACACAGAAGAAGCCATCTTATTTAGTGGGATCAAGATTAATCTGCTGGCTGTTTTAAAAAATAGTCAGTTCATGGGAGATTTCTTAAAATAAAGTTTGCAATATTGTCAAGTTTTTCTCAGTCAATAAATGATTTAAATGCTTAATGTAAAAATTTGAATTTTAAGTTGATAAATAGATATCATTCCTCTAAGGCTCAGTTTTATGATTTTTTTCTCACAAGTTTCAAACCAACTAAGAAATGCTTTACTAATAATCTTTTGACATAGGGCCAATGTCGTTTCTTTGAACATGTGTGGGCTGACTGAAGTAACCTGTTACCTTTCCTTAATTAGCCACGCCCATGACCACGCTCATGATGAGCTCTCACCAATTGATTTCAAATTTTGCTTTCTTTAAAGAAGAATAAAGACCCAACCTAAAAACCACTTGAGAAGCAATCTAACTGCAAAGTCTTTTTTTAGTTTAATGATTTTTCCACCCGCACTTAATAGCATTTTTAAAAGCAACTCACCCTCATCAAGTTATTCCAAAGTATTCAGCAAAGTTTTAAAAGAAACCATTTTCTCTTTATTTATTTACTTTGTATAGGTTTATATAAAATGCGTTTAAATTATGTAACTGCAAAATGTGTGCAACTGACCCAAACAGCTTTGGGAAAAAAAAACACAATTAACTCTTAAGTACAGAGAGTATGTCTTTGGGGCCATGCAGCAATATTCAACAATGTTCTTGGGTTTGAGGAATTTCCAACATTATGAATTTAGTCTTCCCTGAAGTAGCAGCTAGAAAATGTCTTGGTCAACCTGCCTTGCTTGTAAGATGTGAACACATTAGGAAGGAGATAAATGACCTAGATTTTCTTCCTGTTCATAAGCGGTAGCTACAGGAATTGATTTTTTTAATGGGAATGGTGGCGAAGCTTTCCAGCATCTAAGCAGCAGAGACAGAGGTTCTGAAATTAGGTTGTCAGTTATTAACATTGACTTTCAATAGCTCCAAGATGCCTGACTGCATAAACTCCAAGTAACTGTTGCATTGTTTACGCCATATCCCTTCCCATAAAACAAGGATCCCTAGGACAAAAGGGAAGTGCCAACCTGAAGCACGTGCTTCTGAATCATATGTGGCAACTCAAAACCCCAACATTTCTTGGCTAATGGATTTTTTTGTTGGGCCTATTTAAGTTTCTTGTTGGGTCATTCCTCCCAAAGGCAGACTGCATCACAGATATGTGTATCTCTAGGTCACAGAGACTTAAGGTGTAGATAATGTTTATAAGGCCCTACTTAGGTACACTGGAGTCAAATGTAGGAAGAGAGTGGAGGTCATGTTCAGAATTGTGCATTTTGCTCCAGCCCCTAACAAATGTTAGGGCAGTACTGCCTTAAAGCCAGCTATTCTAGCTTTCCTAGAGGTACTGTGAGTTCTCCCGTATTTTGTATACATATTTTTTCTGCTTAAACTGAGGCAGATAGGTAGTCAAAGAAGTGATAATGTCCTCAGGACACAGCAACCATGGTGACCATACAGTCAACACAATAAGCCTTAGCGTTTACATAGTTGGGCTCATTCAAGCAAAGCTATCTTCAGTAGGGAATTTCCCGTGTAGACAGCATGTGCACTTTGATTTTACCTGTCCTTAAAGTAACCCTTTGCTCATTATAACAGTAAAAAACACACCTTTAGGTGGAGATTTAAGATGCTAATGGGACCTGAGATGTATGAACAAGCATGTACAGCTACTGTGCAAGTGCACCCAAAGGAACACACAGAACATGCTTACTAGCAACACCTCTTTCCATCTCCTTAAGAATAATGATGTAAGACTTCTAAAAAAGGGAGTCTACCTAGTGCCAGTCTTTGCTGTCTCATCCTTACGAGCAGCCTCCCTGAATTCTCTCTCAGGGCATGCTGTCTGTTCTGCACTTGATTTTCAAAACATTCTTTTCTTTTTGCAATAGATTACTCTATGTTACATCTCCTTTGCTCTTGTTTAAATTCTTTTAAACTAAGAATAGAAGAACTGAGGTCTCACATCAGTCACCAACAAAACTAACTGCTCCAGTAAAGGGAACTAACAACCCTGACTGACTGTTGTAAGCCTATAAGCAACAAATAAAGCTGAAGGCTGCAGGTTTACTAGTGGACTAATTCTTTGTTGTGAATGTTCAGTTTCTGAAACATTGGTCCATTTGTTTTCAAGGTCAAAAGAGAGACAAACCAAACCAGTGGGTAAATTATGTGATGGTTGGTCAAGAGAGCTTCTACTCTATTTCTGATAACCAAATGTTTGGACTTTAGTTGTAATTTATGTCCAAGGGTGACCCAGAGAGATAGATGGAGATGCTGCAGTACTTTTGTAAGCAGATTTGTAGAATGAGAAGAGAAATTGTTTGACTAAAATATTAAATGATAATATTCTCTGTCATTCTGTCTACTAGGCTCCAAAATAACTGCAAATCATGTAACAAAAACTAGCATCCTGGAGTTTTCTTCTAAAAGATTGATTCATTATAAAAACCAAAGAATTTACAAAATTGGACAATAACAAGTGCAAGATAAATAGTAACCATGCCAACATAATAGCTATTGCATTTACTGTTGTCAACATATAATAAATAAATATTATTCTAGATTTTTCTAGAAGTTCAAGTCAATAGCAAGAAAAAAGAGCTTTAACACCTCATTTTAAAGCACACTAAAATTTCCTAATTAGGGCTGGTATAAGACATTTCCTCCTTTTGCTAATCAAGCAAACATATGAATTTTTTCTTATTTCTTTTTTTTTCTTTTTTTCTGGATATAGGATAAGAATTCTCAATAATTAAATTAATATAAATGTATTTTTATTACAACTTTATTTCAGTTAAAGATTGCATGTGGCAAATAAGGAATCACTTGTATTTAATAAATTAAGTTTGTAATTTTTCTGTTGAAATTCATGAATCATGATTTTACAAAAAATTTCTCTGTCATACACATTATTACTGAATTATGTCTAAATATTGAAAAATAAGTGAATTAAAACTCTACATTAGTCAAATTTACTGTCAATCCTTTGGGCCCAAAAGTTTTTGACATACCTAAAATTGATAACAGTTTAAAATATTAGACGTTTTTAAAGGCATTAGTGTCTACAGAAAAAAAAATGCGTTGAGGTTAATTTCCACATTAATAAAGCTGGAAATAGCATGTTATAAGCAGGAAATTTACTTACTGTCCTGCATCTCCAGTAGATCTTTACTGTCTAAATTTCCACAAATGCACTTTAGTAACAGTAACAATTTAATGCATATTAAATGAAAATCTATGCAGAATAGAGATCTGTTTTAACTGGGATAGGCAAGCAAGCCTGTAAAGGAGTTTCCTATATTGGATGCTATTTTATAACTCAGGCATGTAAGCATAATTATTTTTATTTCTAAACAATTTTCAAATTGAACATAGATAAGCCTAAGATTTTCTGTACTTAGTTTTCTGGAAAGTTGTAAAGATGGCAAAATATTCAGGTATTTAACATTGTATTTATTTTCTTCAGTGGAAAACAATGACCTCCAAACAAGGCGTGGCTATTTACTTTCTTATACTGTTTAGCTAACTTTTTCTGTTCACCAGTCTTACTAATGCCATTAACTATCTATTTAACACAGATTTAATGCAAATAATAAAAATACTATCAACTGCAGGTAATATCAACTCATAGTTTATAACTTTACATAGAAAATAATGAAAACACCATACATGTGCTACCTCCCAGTGGTTATTGATAGGAACTGCTCTATTAATTGCAAAATAGAGATTGAAGCTGGTTATTTTTATTTCGTACTCTTGAAAATAGTTAATCAAAAGTAAATGTTTTAAAAAGTCCTAAGGTGGATTGCAGTTGATATAATAAACTTTTCTGGGCAGGGGAATCGAGATAATGGGACCAGAAATAATTTTTGAAGTAAACTGATATTTACATTCCAGACTGATATTTACATTCCAACTGATATTTACATTCCAATTGGAATTGCAATTCCAATTGCAATTACTCTATTAATTTCAAAATAGAGATTGAAGCTGGCCATTTTTATTTCGTACTCTTGAAAATAGTTATTCAAAAGTAAATGTTTTAAAAAGTCCTAAGGTGGATTGCAGTTGATATACTAAATTTTTCTGGGCAGGGGAATCGAGATAATGGGACCAGAAATAATTTTTGAAGTAAACTGATATTTACATTCCAGATAACATAGTACTTCTCTAAATGTATTATAATGAATGTTTTAACTTTTATTATAGCATTGAGGTTTTGTTAATAAATCTTTGTAATAAATCTTTGTTTCCAGTACACAAATACTTATAAAGTACTATTAAGTAGGTCATGGTAGGAAAGAGAAAATGGAAAAAAAAAAGAAAAAGACAAAAGGAAAAAGCTGAAACATATACAAGAAATAGAAGGACTAGGCCAGGTTCAGTGGCTTGCGCCTGTAATCCCAGCACTTTGTGAGGCCGAGGTGTGAATCACCTGAGGTGTGGAGTTCAAGACCAGCCTGACCAATATGGTGAAACCCCATCTCTACTAAAAATACAAAAAATTAGCTGGGCGTGGTGGTGGACCCCTGTAATCCCAGCTACTCGAGAGGCTGAGGCAGGAGAATCACTTGGACCCAGGAGGTGGAGGTTGCAGTGAGCCAACATCATGTCATTGCACACCAGCCTGGGTGACAAGGGCAAAACTCAGTCTCAAAAAAAGAAAAAAAAAATTCCCCTGATGCTTTATTGGGGGAAAAAATAATTCTCCCTTTTTCAAGACGTTCCTTTATCTATTTTAAAGATTATGCAATAATTTTTTGGAAAGTTGCTTTGTTTCTTATTCTTATGAAAATATCAATGGCTATGAATAACCATTAAGACATAATGTTGTGTTAGTAAAGACTTGAAACTCTGACAAGATCCATATCTATGGACAAGGAAGATGGCTAGAAATATGCATACACATATACATGTACTCACAAAGACACACAAACTTACAAATAGAATTAACCAGACAATGAAGCCAAGAACTACGTTCACAACAAAATAGCCTTGGTAATATAAGCATTCTTACTGAGTACCAAACCAGGGTACAAACATGGCCCTCCCTACAAAGAGAATGTCACAATCTCTCAGGGGAATTAGAAGGATTGTCCTGTTCCATATGGGCAACATCACAAAACAATGAGAGTCCTTTATCAAACTGAGTTCCAACTTGAAAATATGACCAAGGTTATTAAAACAAGCCTGCATCCTAAATTCACCTATAAAGTAATGCTTCCAGAAAGCTATTCTACCTCTGCCCCCAATCCTCTCCATTACATTGAGCTGGATCTCTTCATGCCACCCTAATCCTATTTGACTTTGAATTTACTCTTCTGATTTGAGTTATATATCAGTCATCTGTTCTGATTCATAGGATAGTAACTTCTCAGTCCCTCCTAAGAGTTTAGTTTAAACTCTTTCAGGTCTCCCCTTTACTAACACTTAAACCGGTTTCTTGCTGTAACTCATTTCTATCACATTTTGACCCTGTCTAAATTGTGTTTCTCAAATTTTTTTACACAAAAGAACCACATGGACTGCTTATTTTATAATGTAATTTCCTGGTTGCTACCTCTTCCCCTCCACCCTCTGAAGATTCCCAGAGGAATTAGGTCTGAAGAGGAGCCCAAAATTCTGGATTTTAATAAAACTGTAACATGGTTCTTGAAAGTTTGATAAATATTTGCCTATCAATGACCTATCTAGATCCAACTATATTCTAGCACCCTGTGATTCAGTTACATTTTCTATAGCATGTTTATCTTTCCCCACACACAAATAAAACTACCAAAAACTGAGACTGATCTATAGAGGTAGAAAATTGGATTGAACTCATAAAATAAGAGTGTCTTTGCCCACTAGGGGTTATTTTATACATATGTCTTTATGCTCTTTTTGACCAGTTGCTTGCCAAGACTTATACTATCTCATTGTTCTCTGTCTTAATTGATCTCACTGAAGTGGTTCACTTATTCAACAATAATTGCTATTTCTCACTGTATAGATGAATTCCAAGTCCTGGTCTATGTCAGTTATCCCGATTCAGTGGTTGCCAAAGTTTTAGTTTGCCATCAAACATTTCTTCATAAATAATCACAACTTTTGCCTTCTGGTCCCTTCTGCTCCTCCCCCATATAGGGGAATAGTTCTAGAAATTCAGAAAAGAGGCTCTGATTGCCTCTGTATTCTTCAACCCCAATCATTACTCTTTTAAATGATGTATCAACAATTATTTGGTAAACCTCTTTCATGGTATCTTGTATGATTCTACTTAATCCCACACAGGGACTCAGACTATTAGAACCCCTGACTCAATATTTTCCCAACCTGAAGGGTGGAAGACAACATTCTGAACCTTCTGTAATTCAAACTAAAATATCAGGGTCTTCAACAGCATGTGTTAAATAACTCAAGGAATACTGTTTTAGTTTATGTTGCCATAAAAAACCCTGAAATGGATAATTTATAAAGAACAAACATTTATATCTCACAGTTCTAGAGGATGAGAAATCCAAGATCAAGGCAAAGGCATTATGAGAGGGCATTCTTGCTGTGCCCCTACATGGCAAAGGCAGAAAGGGGCAAACCCACTCCTGCAAGTGCTTTTTATAGCAGCATTAATCCATTCATGAAAGCAAAGCCCTCATTAACTACACACAACCCATTACGCCCCAACTTACGACAACATTGTATTGGGGATTAAGTCTCCAGCACATTAATTGAGTTGGGGGGGATGCACATTCAGACCATAGCAAATACCAACATCTTTTTTTATGAGTCAAGTGTCAGCCAATGCTAACATGAGAGTAGAATTCAATGGGAGTGACCTGTAGGCCAAGAAAAAATTTCCCTAAAATCAACAAAGAAAACAAACTTCTACACTGGTGTTAAAGTCCTTATTGATTAACTATATCAAAATAGTGAATATGATGAAATTTCAATCACTTAAAAAATACTATCTGTTATAATAAGAATCGGAAGTTACAGATGGAATAATTAGCACTGTAAAAATCGTGAAGTAACTCACATGCCAGATATAAAACTTCAGTTTTATACAGGGAGTCTGTAAAAGGTTTTCAGGCAATTGAAGATGTGATGAAAATTGTGTTTTTTACAGATTACTTTGTGAAAATTGGTCAAAATGGATGATAGTGATAAAATAGAGTCATAAAGACCAGTTTGGGGGCTACTTTATTAGTCCTAATTAAATATTATCTGAGCTTGAATTTAGGAAGCGGAAGTACGTTTGAAAAGGGTATATTGATGAAATATTTAGAAAACAAAATCAATAGTGTTTGACTAAACAATTCCACTTCTAGGTGTACATTTTTGTTTTTACATACAATCTTCAAAGTCATGTATAAAAGGAATATAGTAACGTTATCAAAAAACTAAAAAACTGGAAACAATCCAAGCCAATAAAGAAGATAAATTATAGTACTTTTACATAATGGATTACTATGTAAAGAATAAAATTTAGAATACATTGCTAAAATGCAACAATGTGAGAAAAATCTCAAAAACACAATATTCAACAAAAGAAACTGAATATAAATTGTACATTCTGTATGATTTCATTTATGTCAGGTTTACCAACAGGCAATGTAATCTATGCCATTAGAAGTCAGGTTAATGGTTACCTTTGATGAGAAATATGAATGGGAAGGGGCCATGAGGCTGCCTCTGGGCTGCTGGTCATGTGCTGTTTCTAGTTATATCAATGTGTTCACTATGAAAATTCATCTAAATGCATATTTATGTTTAGCATACTTTTCCCTGTATAGTTTTACTTCATTAAATATTACATTTAAAAATCAAAATGGCTGAATTATCAATTGGATATGAGGAGAAAATGAGTCATAGAAATTGGAGTTAATTTTGTAACCATTTTTCACTTATTAAGTGTTTTGAGCATCTATTATGTACAGCATGCATCATAGACATGTACATAAATGCTATGGAAGTTTTCAACTTTAGAACATTAGAAATTACCACACTGGAGTAGATAGTATTTGAATTAAAGATTAGAGGATGGAGTAAGATTGTATCACATAGAGATTGCAAAGGATGGCATGGCATTGCAAGCAAAAGGATGATTATAACATAACAGTGAATATTCAGGACAAGTTTGAATCATAAAGGGGCTTGAATAAAAGGTTTGAACTTTACTTAATAGAAATTATAGGGACTTAAAATGTTTTTGAATGGGCCAGTGTCATGAAACAAGGAGGTATGTCATACATGAAACGTTTTAGGAGGGAAATCATTCGTTAAATGTTTTGGAAGGACGAGACTAGAGTCAAGAGGATTGGGGATGCTGCTACAATGGTCAAGTTGAATAACTTTGAATGGGCATGCTGTCATTACATCATCAGAAATCAAAAGAGCATTGGGAATGAGCATCATTGAAAAGTCAGTGTCCATGGAACTTCACTGGTGATTGGATGTGGAGGTCAAAGGAGACGTGACACAAAAACCCATGTTAATACTAGTAATCTTGTTAAATGAATGTGCTGAGATGTAGATCCTGAAGTTTTATCAAACAACTATTGATATGAATGTCAGCCATGTGCCTACTGAAAAATAACTCTCAGATCCTACCTCAGAAATCAGGCTCTCTGAGGGTAAGTTTCAAATATAATACTTATTTAAATAAGTCCTTCCTGTGATTTTAATGAAAACTTAATTTAAAGATTCATGCTCTTGTAAGATATACTAAAAGGGAGAGAGTTGGTAAACCTCTTGTGGAAGTTACTAACCTACAAATGAAGTTTAAAATAAGATATTCCCATACTAGTTTTTAGCATAGCACAGGAAATGTTGAAAATGTGTTCAATGGAATTGGAATGACTAAATGCTTTGAATGAGAATATAATAGGACTTCAGTAAATGCATTTCCACTAGCAAAGAACTTTGAGAGTAAAACTCTCTTCATTCTTCAGAGCAAGCAACTGACTTTAATTTCAGCTGCAAACATGCTTTGAGTTCCTTTACATCCTGTGCCAATATGAAGTATTTGCCAACTGTAAACCCTTATGAAGAGCTTCATTTTATACAAGAAAAAGAAAGATGGGCAATTCACTGGACTTGTATCCCTACTACATCTGAGAGAAGAGTTCAGCTTCCCTGGTGAGAAAGTGAACAAACTGTATCCAGGCATGGGGCCAAACTTTGCAATTACAATAATGAAAGAAAAGTATCAGCACAACTGCTGGTAAAAGTCTGAGGAATTATCAGAAACTGCCTTAGCTCCTGATTATTTATGGCTTTTAATTTTATGGTGTCCAAGGTAACCTGAAATATTTATTTAAAGCAATTACCTAAATCTCCCAATTAACCCACTAAACTCTATCAGGTGTTAGTAGTTTGCTATGTTTGAAGTAAATATTACAGGATATTTAGGCAATTACTCTTGAATAAAGGAAGTTTGCATAGGTGGTTCTTAAAGCTTTAAAAGGAACATGTAAACATTGAAAGTCACCATCCCTGGTGACAGAGCAAGACCCTGACTCTATCAAAAAAATTTTAAAATATTAGCCCAGTATGGTGGCACCTGTCTATAGTCATAGCGACTCAGGGGGCTAAAGTGGAAGGAGAACTTGAGCCCAGGAATTCAAGGTTACAGTGAACTATGATCAGGCCACTGCACTCCAGCCTGGATGACAAAGCGAGACTCTGTCTCAGAAAAAATACATACATACATACATACATACATACATACATACATAATACATAGATAATACAGACATAAATAAAAATATTGAAACTTACCTCAGAAATTATCCATAGTTATCCATTTGTTGTGGTTCTAAAGTAATTCAGATTCTAGAAGTCTCAGATATGGTCTATTGTTTAAAAAAAATCCAGGACTCGATCCCAGGCATCCTTGTTTCTGGAAATATGTGCGTTTCTCTATAGCCAATTGACTTTCTAATGGCAGGAAACTACTTATCTCCTTTCATGCCAAGCATTGAAGTTTCTAATAAATATGTCAAGTCATAGAAAGACTAAAATATTTAACTGAACTTTTAGGTAACATTTTTTATAAAAGGATAATCAAAATGCAGCAAAATTTACCTTTCTAAAGTGTAAAATTCAATGAGTTTGACAAATGTATATGGTTGAATAATCACCATCACAGTCATATTATATGACATTTCATCACCAAAAAATGTTCCCTTGTACCTCTTTGCAGTCATTTCTCATACACCATCCCTCAATCCCTTGCCATCACTGAGATGATTTTTGTCTCTGATGTTTTGCCTTTCCCAGAATGAAATATAAATGGAATTATCTATGATGTGTGTGGACTTCGTATATGACTTCTTTAACTTAGCATAACACTTTTGAGATTCATCTTGTTGCATGGATCATTAGTTGGTTCCTTTTCATTGCTGAATAGTATTCTTTGGATGCACCACAGTATTTGTATTCATTCGAAGCTAATGGGCATTTAGATTGTTTTCGGTTTGGAGTGCTTTTGAATGAATGTGCTACACAGGTTTCTGTAAGGTCTTGTCTGGACCTTAGTTTTCAGTTCCCTTCAATAAATGTGTAAAAGTGGAATTGCTGTGTAATACAATAAGAGTATGTTTAATGTTTTTTAAAAACTGCTATCAGATCTAAAAGTAATGTTACCCAACTTATAATATAATAAATCAGCACATTACTGTTTCATAGACATTGATAGAGGACTGAGGTCTCTGGGTCAGACAAAGAACTTTATTACACAGCAAGTAGCATGAGCATCTGCATGTTCATACTGCTTCTCCCTGCACCTCAAGTCCCATAGTAGAGTTATGAAGAACTTAGAAGGATTCCTACATAGGTGGTGGGTTAAATTACAGAAGAACATTGCAGTTGAGGAATCCTCCTCCATTATAGCAAGCAATAAGTAAGTCTGTTCTTTATCACGCAGTATACATTACCACATCTCTCAGGGTTGCTCATTGTACACACTAATCCATGAACAGTGAACTAGTAAAAAAAAGTAAAGAGTGGACAGGACTTTGCATATTTAGCATACTCAGTAAGAATGTGCAGAGAGCCCATGGTAGGTTTCATCATCCAACAATGGCCAAACTAGTCTCAAAAGTTACTTTAACTTCTTACATCCTACCATTGGTATATGAGACTTCAATTGCTCTGTATCCATGTTGAGACTTATTTTTATTGTGCTTTTCCATTTTACCAATCTAGTGGGATTCTAGTGGTATCTCATTGTGGTTTTACTTAATGACCAAAGATGGTGCGCTTGTTATTATGTACTTATTTGACATCCATATGTCTTATTTGCTGAAGTGTCTGTTTATTTACTTAGCACATTTTTATTGGGTTGTTTTCCTTATATTCAGTTGCAAAAGTTCTTCAGGTAATCTGGATACAAGTCCTTTGTAACATATGTGTTTT
This sequence comes from Macaca mulatta, assembly GCF_049350105.2. Classification (NCBI taxonomy): domain Eukaryota; kingdom Metazoa; phylum Chordata; class Mammalia; order Primates; family Cercopithecidae; genus Macaca; species Macaca mulatta. The sequence continues at coordinate 47,150,961 of NC_133411.1, forward strand.
AAAATATCTTATCACTATTTGTGACTTTTTTCTTAATCCGTTTGAAAGAGTTTATGATTTTAATTCGAGGAAATTCAATTCAGCAATTTTCTTTTATTGTTTGGGATTTTTCTGTCTTATGAAAAAAAGCTTTTCATTTGCTTCTGTACGGTTTTACAATTTGAGCTCTTATACATATGACCTTTTTTGAGTTAATTTTTACATACTCTTATAAAGTAAGGGTTAATATTAACTTTTGTATATATGAATATCTAATGGTTCCACTGCAATTTGTTAGAAAGACTATCCTTTTCACCACAGTAAGGAAAAATACAAGTAAGTCTCAAGATGAGTAGGAATAGAGAATTTGTGCTAAAGTTGTGGGGGAAAATTGTACTATTTCATCTCACGTCCCTTTCTCAGACCAGATTTATGATTTCCCATCAAATTGTCTTGGCAGCCTTGTTTTCCATGCATGCATAATTCTATTTCTGGACAGTCTATTCTGTTCCATTCACACACACACACGCGCACACGTGTGCCAATAATACATAGTCTTGACTGTGTATGTCAAGAATACATAGTGTTGACTATAGGTTGACTAATTCCTTCACATTTATTTCTCTCTTTTTACTTGCATTTAAGTTTATAATTAGCTTGTCAATTTCTGATACACAAAAAAAGAAAAAACTGGGTTTTTTGACTGGGTTTGCATTAAATCTGCAGGTAAGTTTGGGGAAACTGACATCTTAACAATATTGAGCTCATCATGATCTCCCTACTTACTTAGGATTCTGTTAATTTTCTCAGAAATCTTTTGGTTTATTAAAGTCCAAATTTTATATATCTCTTGTTAGATTTATTCCTAAGTATTTTGTATATATTAATCATATTTTAAATGGTATGGTTTTAATTCAGTTTCCAATTGATTGTGGGTTATGTGTGTGTGTGTGTGTGTGTATATATATATATTTATTCTCCCTGGCATCTGCATTCAATTAACACTTTAGTGCAATAGGTGTGTACCATCACGAAATAGCCTCTCCCTGGTGCTATATATATATATATATATATATATATACACACACACACACAAATGAATTTTTGTATATTAATGTTGTAGTCTATGACCTTGAAATGATCTCTTTTGTAGTCTATGAGTTACTAAATGGAACTAGTGTGTTTTTTAGTAGATGCATTTAAATTTTTCTATGAAGATGATTATGTAATCTGTGAATAAAGATATTTTTATTTCTTCTTTTCTAGCTTTTTGGCTTTTTTGGTCACCCTTGATTTGTTCAAAGTTGTAAACAGAAATCACTTTGTATTTGATCATTAGATATGATATTATAGCTTTTTGTTTCACAGTGTACTTTGTCAGTTTGAAGAAATTTTCTTGTGTTCTTAGGTTTCTGAGGGTATTTGCATAAATGGATGTTAAATTTTGTCAAATGCTTTTTTCTGTATTTATTTAAAAATTTAATTTTTTCAATTTTAGTCTGTTTATATGGTGAATTAAAATTGACATGTGTTTGAATGTTTCTCCAATCTTGCACAGGTAGCTTTAACTCCATTTCACCACAATGTAAAGATTAACCTCTTTATATATTGTTGAATTTAATTTGGTAATATTTTTCTGATGAGTTTTACCTCTATGTACATGAGGAATATCGATCTGTAGTTTTCTATTCTTGTTATGACCTTGTCTGGTTGTGGTATCAGGGTAATGCTGGTTTTCTAAAATAGGTTTAGAAATGATTGCTTCTCTCTCATTTTTTTGAAAATATATGGAATTGATGTTATATTTTCCTTTATTACCTAGTACAAATTATCCATGACGCCATCTAGATACATCACTTTTCTGAGGAAAGTTTGTAACTACAATTTCAACTTACTTAATACTGTTTTAAAATTTTAATTGGGAGGCCATTAGGCCTACAGCACTTTGGATTCCTACATATGCAAACAAATCAAAGCCCACTGTAAACAGTAAAACAAAACCTAAGCTTAACCATCAGAAACTACCAACTAACATGTAACTGTTACCAGTGGCAAATATTGGAGTTTCACTGCACCAAATATATTACCAGTGGAAGGCATTCAAGTTATCAGCAGCAAATCCATATGGGTCTGCAGCAACTTCAATGCTTACCTCCTTCGAAAAAAAAAAAAAAAAAAAAAAAAAAACTGCCCCCTAAGAAAAAAAGATTTCTTCTTCCAGAAGAACATAAGGCAGAACTAAAGAGTCTGAAGCAAGTTTCAGAGAAGTAGAAGTTTATTTAAAAAGAACGGAAGGTACCCTTGGAAGAGATCCAAGCAGGCAAGTGAAAGTCAAGTGCAGTGTTTAATTGTGAATCTAGGAATTTATAGGACTGGCCCCCTTCCAGAGTCTTCCAACCCTTTCTCATGATTCTTCCCTTAGGATGAGCTGCTCACATTTTCAGTTCCCTCCTTACCCTTAGGAGATGAGAAGGCACAGTGTGTTTAGAAAGTTGTAGGCACGCCCATCTGAGGCTTTTCCTCCCTTTCCCGGTGAAGTACCCCTGTAAGGTCATACTCCACCATTTCATCTCTTAATGTACATAGCCAGGAAGTTTATTCTCCCTGGCATCTGCATTCAATTAACACTTTAGTGCAATAGGTGTGTACCATCACGAAATAGCCTCTCCCTGGTGCTGCCTACCAACTTATCACTTCTAGAGAGGCAATGTGGTAATTACCAAGCCATCACCCAACATTCCTAGTTGGTGGGGGAGAGCCTTCTTCTGTTCTACTCATACATGTCTAACTACCTGTAACATATCTAGAGGTATTTCATTTTGAGCAAGCAAATATATTTTCTTTGTCTTGCTTCTGTGAACATGTTATAAAAGTTTCCCCTCGTACCCCCTCAGTGGAGTGCTAAGTTGCTTGAGGTCTGGTGCTGCCCGATTCATGAATCTCTGCCTGCTCCAATAAACTCCTTAAAATGTTAATGTGTCTAAGTTTCTATTCACAATACATATAGGGATATTCAGGAAATTTATTTCTTTTTAAGTGAACTTTTTCAGCTTGTGTATTTTGAGGAGTTTGTGCATTTCATCTAATTGATTGAATGTATTGTCACAAGGTTTTTCATAATATTCTTTTTTTAAATATATTTCTGATATTGATAAATTGTTTCTTAATCAACATTGCTGGAGTTTTGTCAAACAGCACTTATATTATTTGAGGTCTTTGACAATAGAGAATTGCCTGCTCCTCTTCTAGTGATAGCAGATCTCTGCTTTTTGTCAGTGCAAGATCCTGGACACATTTCTCATTTTCTGTACTCTCTCAAGTGCAGGTGGCTTTGCTTCTATTCCTCCTTCAATGGCAGTGTACTTCTATTTGGAGCTTTGGCAGGAGGATTTCTTGTCCCTTAACCAGCATCAAAATTCTGTTATATAGTACAAGGTTCATGGTGTGTCCCAGGGTTTTCCTGCTCCTTCCTCAGAGGCATACAACATTTGTTTTATCCTCCATCAACGTGTTTGCAGTTGCTTAAACCTGGCCGCCGGAGGGTTCTCCCCCTGCCCTCAATGGTGAATGACTTGCTAATTCTATTCTACCCCAGAGAGAAGATTGCATATTTGAAGAACTAGTAAGTGTGGGAGAGTTTTCTGCCCCTCCTCCAGTTTCTTAATGCTTTTGGTTTGTATGAGACAAAAGTCCAAAAAGTGGAAAGAGATTTTTATCTCTTTATAGCCAGTGTACTGCTGGCTGTGGGCGCTGGGGAAAAGGGTGGGTTCTTTCAGGTGACCTGATCTGCCTCCCTGTTTCTTGTGAGTACACATACTAGAAGCCTGTGAAAAAATGTTTGTTAGTATGCCCAAGATTCTAAGCTGACCACTACAAACTGGTGTTTTAAGAAAATGTTGAAAGTTCGGTTGTTTTGTCTTACCAACTAGTAGGGCAGCTTTTTTGTCTCTTGTGTTCTGTCCAGGATGAAACGGTTCATAGGCCCTTTTAAGGGATGTGTCTTCCTTTGGCCTTTAGTTCAACACATTGCCTTGAATATCCAGTTCTCTCATGAGCTTGAGAAAAGTTCGGGTTTTGTAGATATTTGTATTTTTTTTCTTTGTGGTCAGGATAAGAACAATGTACCACTGCAGTTTTCTGCAACCTAGGAAGCTCCATAAACATTTTGTAAAGTATCTATTACTAAACTATATTATGTCGTCACTGGAAGACTGGTCAACAATTTGTCAATAAGCCATTTAATTACATTTGTATACTATCAAATCAATCATTTAAAAGTACCTTGATCTGTAATATTGATTTTTTAGAAGAAGAAAGACTTCTTACCTACTCAAAGAAGACAATAAGAATATGTCTATATCTATATCTATATCTAGATGGATGGATAGATAGATAGATAGATAGATAGATAGATAGATAGATTGATAGTTGTGAAATGTTTGTAGTGAGACACTGTATTTCGGAGAGTGAGAATAAAATAGTAAATATCCACAAATTCTACGATATTGGAACTAGAAAAAAGTATTAATGTTAAGGAGCAGAAAGTTAGAGTTAAACAAGATAGTAAAGATTCAACCATTCACAAAAGAAAAGGTATCAAAAGTATGTAAAGCAATTCTGGTGGGAAGGGAGAATATGAGTGATTGGGCTATTTATATAATTAATTCAAAGATTTATACCACTGTGCTCAGTATTGGGTTTCAAATTTAAGTACATATTGGCATAAACAGGCAAGTGAAATAACTAAACAGTTTCAAATATCTCAAGCAAAATATATATGCTATCATATGAACACAAACAAATGTAAATAAATTTTTTTTTTGTTAATAAAATACCTGTTGTATTTGATTTCTTATCATTTTCAGTCTCTATTTCTGATATGTCCTATGACAGCAGAAATGGGGTTAGAGGTGGGGATTGATATCAAAAATCTAAAGAGGCTCATTTGATAAGAGGTAAAGCACACAGAAATTGCAAATAACTTTTAGATTTCTGGTTCAAGTGATTTGCCTAAAAACTGGTGTAACTCATAGATGGGAAATATAGATTCAATGACACTTTCAAGGATTGTATTAGGCATGATCATTTCCTGTAGTCTAGTTAGGGTCATGTCAAGTTTGAGTAATCTGCGTATGGTCATTCCATTAAAAATCTATTGAATATTAGTGTTCTTTTGAATTTCTTGCATTGTGATTGACCAACAACTGCAAAATAAAATGAGGGAAGGGGATCCTGAAAATAATATGTGAAGAAAATGAAGTTCCATTAAGTGTTATATACTGTTTTTTAAAAAAAATAATTGGGAGACTGTTGAGCTGAGATGACTTCAGCGCCTTGGGTTCCTCCATAAACAAACCAAGACACAACCCCAAAACAATAAAATGAAACTTAAGTTTAACCAATAAAAAACTGCCAACTAACCTCTAACTAGGGACTTTCCACTTTAACCAATCAAATTTTTTGTCTTGTTTCCACCAACACCTTATAAAAGTTTGCCCCTTGAGACCTCTCAATGAAGCCCTGAACCCTTGGGGTCTAGCACTGCTTGATTCCTGAGTCATTGTCTGCTCTAACATACTCTTAACATTTTAATATGCCCAAGGTTTTATTTTAAATACCTAGTACCTTAAATCAGCACAATGCAGTAGAACACATTAATTAAACAGACAAATTCTTCTCTGGGATTTTTCTGAGGCTCAGAAGAAGAAAGGAGGACAACCATTGCCATTGGTTCCTTCTTTTATGGACAAAGCACTTCTGCTGGCAGTAGAACAATGTCTCAGTCACTCAGCACCAAAGTATGTTACTAGCAGCAAATCTGTATGAGTCTGCAGCAACCTCAATTCTTGCTTCCTCAGAAGAAAAAATTCAACTGAAGGGCATAAGGCAGAAGGAGAGACCAAGGCAAGTTTTAGAGTAGGCGTGAATGTTTACTGAAAAGCTTCAGAGCAGGAATGAAAAGGAGGAAAGTACACTTGAAAGCAGACTGAGCAGGCAACTTGAGAGATGAAGTGCAGGTATGACCTTTTGACTTGAAGTTTTATATGTTGGCATGCTTCTGGGTTCTTGACTTAATTCTTCCCTGATTGTTCCCACGGAGTAGGCTGTCCATATGCAGTGGCCTGCCAGCATGTTGAAAGGGCTGCATGTGCAGTGTATTTACTAGAGTTGTATGCAGGCTCACTTGAGGCTTTCTTCCCTTACCAGTGGAATGTCCCCAGAAGGTCATATTCCAATGAAGCTCTGCCATTTCACCTCTTAATAAACATGCTTGAACCCACTCACCTAGCTGCTGCAATCTTATTGGATTAATTAGTAACTCTATTCTTAATTGCTGAAAAAAACCTGATCCCTAGTTTCAGGTTTTTTTCTGTCTATTGGGAGACTGCCTTTCCCTGGTGCTTGCTGTGATCAATTATTATTTTAGAGAAACAGTTTAATAACTGCCTACCCATCACCTGATGGTTGCCTGACATTCCTGGTGGTGGGTTGCAGGAAGAACCCTCTCCTACCGTGCTCATTTCTGACTAGCTACCTACTGTAACACTTTAAGTGAAAGAAAAAAAAAAAAGTACAAATTTCTGTGGTTGGAATTTTCTGTTATTTGAATTAAAAAAAAAACCCAGAGATGTTTTCCAATATTCATGTGAGTCAAATATTTCACTGAGTGTGATGAAAACAGGCTTTATTTCCTCTGGTAACTGGTAAAAATAATAAAACAAAATTAGATAGAACAAAATCTATAAACAAACAATAAAAACAAAATTTGATAGAATAAAAGCTCTTTCTCTTTCTTGTGTGTTAGATGAAGAAACCAAAAATATGTGCTTTAGTTGCCGATATATACCCTCTTTTCAGATGGGTAACCAATCATCTTCAGCCTGCACTCTTCTTGAGTGCATCCTGAATTACCAAGACCCCCTTGATCCTCAGATTCTGGAGAGAGGGAAAAATGCCTTTTCCTCCTCTGTCCTCTGTTCCAGATGGGTAAGCAATCATCTTCAGCCTACACTCCTCTAGAGTGTATCCTGAATCACTGGGACTCCTTTGACCATCAGACTCTTGAGAAAAAGTGCCTCATATTTCTTTACACATAGCCATGGCCAAATTATGTTCTGCAGAAAGGAGAAGCATGGTCTCAAGAAGGAAGCATTAATTTCAATACCATCCTGAAGCTGGACCCTATCTGTAAACGTGAAGGCCAATGATCCGAGGTTCAATATGTGCAGGCTTTCATTGTCTTGCAGGGTAATCCAGACCTTTGCCAACACTGTAGGATTGATTCAGTCCTCCTAGTGGCCATCTCAGGAGAGGCTTCAGGGAACTAGGGAAGCAAACCCCGGAGGTATTTCCAGCAGGAGATTCAACTCCCTTCACTCCTCCCTATCCAGGTCCTCTCTCAAGCTTGTCCCAGCCTAGAAATCTTTGTTTTAGGCAGGTCCCAGTCTTACTCCTGCCCCTACAACAGATGCCTGGTGAATGTGGCCCCATTAAGATTCAGGTCCCCTTTTCTCTACAGAATTTAAGGCAAATTAAGGGAGATCCTGGCAAGTTTTTAGACCATTCTGACAGGTACATAGAGGCTTTCCAGAATTTAACCAAAGTATTTGAACTCTCTTGGAAGGATGTTGTGTTACTTTTGAATCAGACCATGATTACCACAGAAAGGCAGGCTATGCAGAGACTTTCAGGAATGAGCTTTGTATCTCATATAGTGCCAGGGAAAGGGATGAGCCTCATCCAATTGGAACACTAGAGGTACCACTGGAGGACCTTAAATGGGACCCCAATGATGAAGTGACAGAACGGAAGAGGAAACACTTTTAGGTGTGCATACTGGAGGGCTAATAAAGAACTAGAATTAAGTCTCCATGTTACCCCAAATTATCCATGATACACCAGGGATTGGGTGAGAATCCTACTGTCCTCCTGGAAAGGCAAACAGGGTCCTTGGTAAAGCACACCTCTCTATCTCCTGATTCAGTCAAGGGACAACTGATCTTAAAGGATAAGTTTATAACTCAGGCAGACCCTGATATCAGGAGAACACTTCCAAAACAGTCTATAGGACCCAATAGTACTTTAGTGAACCTCCTGAAAGTGGCCACCTCTGTTTTTACGATAGGGATTAGGAGGAAGTCCATAAAAGAAAGGAAATGCAAGAATAAGGCAGAGGCTCTAATAGCTGCCTTGCAGGCTCACAAACCCCAGAGTCTCCAACATGTGCCTATTATTGACTACAAATGTGGTAGACCAGGGTACTTTAGGAAGGACTATCCAGGCAACATGAGAAAGCCACCTTGACCCTGTCCAATTTGTAATGGGAACCACTGGAGTGTGGACTGCCCCCAGAGACACAGGTCACTGGGTCCAGAGGCAGTCTCCCAAATGGTCCAGCAGGACTGACTGGTCTTGAGGCTTTTCTCCCTGGCTTTAGTGGTTCAGACCACCATTACCATCCAGATGTCCCAGATAATTCTGGGAGTTGAAGGCAGGAAGGTTGACTTCCTCCTGGACACCAGAGTGGGCCTTTCAGTTCTCCTCTCCAATCCAGGCTCCCCTTCCTCTCTTAGCATGACTGTGAGGGGTGTTTCAGGAAATCCTTTACCCTGATATTTTTCCCAACTCCTTAGTTGAAGTTGGAGAGACCATTTGTTTACTCATGTCTTTTAAATCATGCCTTAAATCCCAACTCTTTTCTTGGGCAGGGATATTTTGGCTTGTATGAGAACCACCATCCTTATGACTCCAGGACAAATTCTTTGTCTCCCCCTCGTGGAGACCGATATTAGCCCAGAAGTTTGGGCAACTCAAGGGAAAATTGACTTAGCCACAACAGCCACACTGGTGCAGATCCATCTTAAGGATTCTATCTCCTTCCTTAAGCAGAGACAATATCTCCTAACACCAGAAGTTACAAAAGGACTAGAAGCCATCATTGATAACTTGAGAATGCAAGATCTTCTCAAACCCTTCAAGAGTCCTTGTAATACCCTGATATTCAGGTCCCAAAAACCCAATGGGAATGGAGACTGATCCAGGACTTCTGCCTCATTAATGAAGCTGTGGTTTCATTTCACCCAGTGATTCTAAATTCCTATACCCTGCTAACTCAAGTACTTGAGGGAACTAAATGGTTCACAGTCCTGGACCTAAAGGATGCCTTTTTCTGCATTCTGCTACAATCCAACTCCCAGTATTTGTCTGTGTTCGAGAATCTGTCCAACCATGCCACCCAGCTAATCTAGACAGTATTACCTCAGGGATTCCAAGGCAGCCCCCATCTGTTTGGGCTTGCATTGTTAAGGCATCTCTCTGAGTTCCTTTATCCTCAGGTTAATGTTTTACAATACGTAGATGACATTCTCCTTCATGCCCCAAGGACCCAGGTATATTCTTGTCAGAGGGTACCAGGGCACTAGGTGAAGAAAGAATCAGGCCCATCTCCTCCTTTACCCTCCCCCAACCTTCGAGCATCTGAGGGGATTCCTGGACATTACAGGATTCTGCAAGCTAAGAATACCTGGGTACAGTAAAAGAGCTCATCCCTTATGTCACCTAATAGAGGAAACTCAGGCAGCTAAGAACCACTCCCCAACTTGGGAACAAGAGACTTAAAGGGCCTTTGACTAATTAAAACAAGCCTTGCTTGAAGCACCAGCCCTCCGTCTTCTCATTGGGTAGATGTTCAATCTTTATGTCTCAGAAGGGAAGGGAATGGCCCTGGGAGTTCTAAGCCAGGCCTGAGGTCCAGCCCAGCAGCCTGTAGGCTAACTAAGTAAGGAACTTGATTTGGTAGCTAAAGGATTATCAGCCTGCTTCCAAGCAGTTGCAGTGGTACCAGAGGCTACTAAGTTAACCATGGGGAATAACTTAACCATTTATATCCCACATAATTTGGCAGGACTGCTGTCTTCTAAGGAGAGTCTCTGGCTAATGGACAACTGCCTCCTCAAATATCAGAAAGATCCACAATCCATTTAAGAACCTTTCCCTTTCTAAATCCAGCCACCTTCCTCCAAGAGGAAGCTGGAGATCTTAAATGTGACTATGAAAAGATAGTAGTACAAGCTTATGCTGTCATAGAGGACCTAAAAAACACCTTAGAGAACCCAGATTGAACTCTCTTTATGGACAGAAATTCCTTCATAGAGCAAGGGATCCCTAAAGCATGGTATGCAATAGTCACCCTGAATGACATTAATGAGAGTGCGCCTCTCTCCTTGGCACAAATGTTCAACTAGTTGAGCTAATCACCCTCATGAGAGTGCTTGAATTAAGCAAGGGGAAAGCAGTTAACATTTATCCTGATTCTTAGTATGCTTTCTAATCCTCCATGCCCATGCCACTATTTGGAAAGAGAGGGACTTCCTCACAGCTAATGGGTCTCCCGTTAAATACCATGAGAAAATTAACACACTATTATTCTCAGTCTTCCTGCCACCAGAAGTGGCAGTAATACATTGTAAAGGCCATCAAAAGAGGGTGAATGAAGTAGCTGAGGGAAATATGTTGGCAGACCAAGCATACAAGTCAGCAGTGAAAGGGCCTCAGATTTCTGATGCACTTGAGACCCTTCTGATCTGAGAGGTCTCCTTAAAAGAAAAAACCTCAGCATTATTCTGTGGAGATAGAATGGCCTGCCTCTTGGGGATACACACTTCAGTTTTCAGGATAGCTGCAATCAGAGGATGGTAAGCTTTATCTACCAGCTTCCAGACAATGGAAAGTTCTTAAAATCTTCCACTAAGACTTCCACGTAGGAACAGAATGGGAGGGACCTTATATTGCACTTCTTTCTACTCCTATGGCAGTAAAGGTCACTGGAATAGATTATTGGATTCCTTGTGCTTGAGAAAAGGGCATAGGAAACTGACAAAACTACCTCTGTTGATTCAGGAGTGCACCTGAAGTACCAGAGTAAAACAATCATGGACCTCAAGTTAAAAATTATGAAAGATAAGTGCTAACAATTAACCCTCCATGGATATCCTATACTTGCTGATTTCACTTTTGTTCTGTTCCTCACCATAAGACATCTTTGTCGAGGACCCCTTAATCCTGAACTCCAAAGGGATTATCTACTCTCCTAAACAGTTATTTCTCTTTTAAAGTTTAACTGCCCCCATACAAGATTGAACTTCTTTCACCAGGTGAAACAGCTCCAACTGCAACATTGTTTTCAGAATCATTAGTTTATTATAATTCTTATTTCTGTTGTTGGATTGCCACTAGATTTTTTTCTTTCACATACTTAACCTCCTGTAAATTATTTTTATCTTCTTGCCTAGAAGCCATTAAAGTACAAGTGGTCATGAGACTAGAGCCTCAGACAATGGCTCCCTTCTTACCAAGGGCTCTTAGATAGGCCTCTGAGAAAGATCTGACTGCCCTCTTCTCCAAAACAATGTGCTCTATCAGCAGGAGGCAGTTAAGAACAGTCTTCATCACTATCCTAATGGCAGTTAGGTGTTCATCTTCAGCTGGGGGGGGGGGGTTGATGGCAGTGGCTGGAGTGGCTGCTGTGAAGACATCAGTTGCAGAAGGGGAGGTGTGGCTGGCATTGCATGCTCTGTAGAGCCAGTAGGGGCCAAGAAAATGTGAAGCCCTGCCCCCTACCAACTAGGGCACAACTGCAGTCACCCAGCACAACTTTGGACCTGGGCATCCCTGTGCTCTCAGGGACCCAGGAAGACCCTGTTACTCCCACAGGTTCCGAAGTGCCTGTTCCCACTCCCTGGCCTTCCCCTGCTCCTGGTGCCTGCTCCAATCAGAGCAAACTTGTAGCTGAGCCCAACCTGGCAAGGTATGCACACACCCTGGGTGGTGCTGACACATCAGACGCCTGCTGCCTCGGACTCCTCCAGACTTCAGGCACTGACAAGCATGGAAGGGAGACCAGGGGTGCTAGGGTAGCCCAGTGTGTGCCTGCAGGCATTCCTTGGCCGAGACATCCAGGGCACTGCAGGCAACATGTTGATGATGACAGGAGGCAGTCACATTCCTGGACAGAAAGGGGCAGCTCTGCAGTGAAACCCCTCCTTCAAGCTAGGAACAGCCTGAAGGCTGGGGGTCAGGCTTCCACTTCCAGGTGGAGTCTGAGGCCCAGAGTGAGAACTTATTGTCCTTTTTCCAGGCCCACCCTTGGCTACTCATGGACCAGTCAGCATGCACTTTCTCTTTTCTGAGCCCATAAAAACTCCAGACTCAGCCAAACTGACACAGATGTCAAAAGTACCAGCTGCAGAAAGGAGCTAGCCAATTTGGGTCTCCTTGACTCATTGGGACAATCTGCCTGGGGAAAGGAGCTACTCACAACAGGTCTCCTCTCTGCTGAGAGCTGGACACTTGTTGGGAGAACCTACCTGCAAAAAGGAGCTACCCACTCCAGGCCTCATCTCCACTGAGGGCTGCATTTGTCAGGACCACCTATCTGCAGAAAGGAGTTACCCAGTTTGGAACTCGTGAGACCTGTTCTGTTGTTCAATAAAGCTCCTTTCCATCTTGCTCACCCTCCATTTGTTCACATACTTCATTCTTCCTGGACACAGAACAAGAACTCAGGACCTGCTGAATGGCAGGACTGAGAAAGAGCTATAACACAAATAGGGCTGAAACAGGCATGCTGACCCCCCACTCACCAAATTCTGGGTGACAAGAAGGGGAGAAGAGCTGTGGCCCTTCAGGAAGCCCAGACCTAGGGGTTCCCCAAGCCAGGGCTTTGACACCCTCTTTGGGTCTCTGTGGTTTCTGGCATCTCCAGTCTCTGGGTTCCATTGCATTCCCCTTGTCCACATGTGGACAAAAGCTGCTTGTGGGCCATCTGATCTAGCTGCAGGTTTTCATGGAGCCAGTGCCTCTGCCAGCACCTGGAGCTGCCTGCCCCACCACAGCAGCCAGCATGCCTGGCTCTGTGCAGTGGGTGGACTCTGCACTTCTTCGCTCATGCACCCCTCACTGTTCCATGTCTTGCTTGACCTTGGCAGGTGTGGAATCCAGGCCAGTAGTGTAAGCTAAACACAGCCTGCCAGGTCGAGTGGGTGAAACATGCACAGTGACCCCCTAGCAAAACTAGGGCAAAGTTGCCACTGGCCACAGAGGTTTCCAGCTGGAAAATGACACCCAAAGGATCTGGTGATACTATCTCCTATCATTCCTAATGTATCTAGAATCTATTCTATCATTCCAAATTTATGATTTTAGTCCAAATCTCATCATTTTTTTTTGCTATGACTATGACAACAGCTTTCTAAAGAGCCTATCTCTGTTTTTTTTTTCAATTTTATGTATTCTAATCATTGTCTTCAGATTTATCTCCCTTAAGTAATATGATAGTATCACTTCTCTGCTAAGAACATCAATGGTTACACACTTCCTGAGGATACAATTTTAAGTTATTTAGACTGTCAAAATGCTCCACAATCTATTGTTAATCTACTTTTCTTAGCCATTACTTTTTTTTTCTTCAAATATCTTATTCCTTGTCCACACTACAATATTTCCCATGTATACCTCATCTTGTTTTCTGTGTATCTTTGCCCACTCACTATCCTTTTCTTTGAAAGGAATTTGCCCAGTCACTCTATTTAAAAATTCCTCTATATTTTATGAGTAGCGTAGGTACTCTGTTGATATGGTTTGGCTGTGCCCCCACCCAAATCTCATCTGGAATTCCCATGTGTTGTGGGAGAGACCCAGTGGGAGGTAATTGAATCATGGGGGCAGGTCTTTCCTTTGCTGTTCTCATGATAGTGAATAAGTCTCATGAGATCTGATGGTTTTACAAGGGAGAGTTTCCCTGCATAAGTTCTCTCTTCTCTTTGCTGCCATGTGAGACATGCCTTTCACCTTCCACCATAATTGTGAGGCCTCCCCAGCCACATGGAACTGTAACTCCAATAAACCTCTTTCTTTTGTAAATTGCTCCATCTCGGGTATGCTTAATCAGTAGCATGAAAACAGACTAATACATCTGTAATTTATTTTATATCATTCCCTGAGTATTCCAAATCACTTCATGATTCCATATATTTATAATACTCATCATGATTGAATGTTGTTTCTACAATTTTCTGGCCCTATGTATCCCCCTTATCTTATAAGGTCAACTGTTTCTTCTGCAAGGGATTGTGATTTACCCAGGTGAAACTAGTAGCATTCCTTTCTGTATTCCTAATGAAAGATTGTTTTGTTTTTTGTTTTGTCTATTTTTCCTGATTATTAGTTTTATTTATTTTTCTTGGCCTCATGCATTGTCCCAGATCTCCATGACAATATTGACAGAAATAATAACAACAGAAAATTATGTCTCATTTGCTACTGTCAGGAAAACTATTTCAATATTTTATTACTTGATATCATATTGGATGTAGACTTTCTAAAGATATCCTTTTATCAGATTAAGCAGTTTTCCACTTATTTATAGATTGCTAAGTGTTTAAAGTATGTTCACATTTATCAGATACTTTTTCCATCTCTATTGAGATGATTAATTAATATGATTTTCTTTTTTATTCTCTTCAGGTAGAGGATTATATTGATTTATTTTCACATGTTAAAAAATTAGATATTTCTAGAGTAAGACTTTCCACTAGGTTCACTTAGTTAATCTTTTGGTAAGATTTTTTGCATCTTTGTTTGTAAGAGAAACTAACATATAATTTTCATTTTTGTAATGTCCTGTTCAGATTTTAAATTTTAAGTTATACTGTTTATATATATAAAAAAATGTGAATTAGTTTCAATCTGTTATGCTCGTAAGAGTTTATTAAAGTTGAATGTTTTCCTTCCTTAATAGTTTGGAAGATTCAACAATGACACTCTCTGAGTTTAAACTTTTCTGGTAAATAAATGAGTTTAGACATTTAGTTTGTCTTTGATGTAATACTATTTATATCTTCTTTTGTTTTTGATTGTTTTGGTAAGATGCATTTTTGCAGGAATTCTCCATTTTCTTTATATTTTTAACTTTAAGAGAATAAGTATATATTTCAGAAGTTTTAAAAATGTCCATAAAATTTATAATGTATACTTTTTCAATTCCCAATATTATTTATTTGCTTTTTATTACTTTTTCCAGATAATTTTGTATTTTATTGATATTTCAATGAACAAAATTTTGGCTTTGTTAAAACACCGTATTTTATTTAGTTGTCTATAATTTTGATTATTTCTAATTTTTAATATTTCATGCCTCTGCATTCTTTGGGTTTGACTTTTTCTGTTTCTTAGCTTTGAAATGAATGTTTAGATTGTTGATTTTTCTCTATTACTATTTGCTAATATAAGCATTTCAGAATGTATCTATCTTACTAAACACCATTTTAACTACATCTCACATGGTTAAAATTGTTTTATGCTCTTTTTTATATTTTGTTTTTAAATGACACATAATTGCACATATTTATGGGGTACAGTGTGATGTTTCAATACATGCATACATTTTGTAATCAAATTAGGTTATTGAACATATCTATCACCTCATATATTTATCATTTATTTATGGTGGGAACACTCAAAATCCTCCCTTCTAGTTATTTTGAAATATACAATACAATGTTGTTAACCATAGTCACCCTACTGTGTAATAGAACACCAGTACTTACTCCTCCTGTCTACCTGTAACTATACCTGTTAACCAGTCTTTTCCCATGTTGTCTCCTCCCTACCTTCTCCAGCCTCTGGTAACCTTATTCTAGTCTCTACTTTTATGAAATCAACCTTTTTAGATTTCATATATGAGTGATATCCTCTGATTTTTGCCTTTCTTTATCTGGCTTATTACACTTAAAATAATGTCTTCTAGGTTCATCCATGTGGCTGCAAATGACAGCAAGTCATTCTTTTGTATGAGAGAACAGTATTCTATTATGTGGATAGACTACTTTTTTTTAGCTATTCATTTGGTGATGGACACTTAAGTTGATTCTGTATCATCGCTGTGTGGATAGTGCTACAAAAACATGGGAGTGCAGATATCTTTTTAACATAGTGGTTTTAATTTCTGTGGATATATATACCCAGTAGTGGGATTTCTGGATCATATGCTAGTCCTATTTTTAATTTTTTGAGGAACTTCTGTACTGTTTTTCACAATGGCTGTGCTAATTTACAGTCCCACTAATAGTATATGAGTTCCTCTCTTTACGTATCCACACTAACATTTGTTGTTTTTTGTCTTTATGATAATAGCCATTTTAATTGGGGTGAGGTGAAATTTCATTGTGGTTTTGATTTTCATTTCTTTTATGATTAGTGATGTCAAGTATTTTTTGTTATATGCATCAGCTATTTGTATGTCTTCTTTTGAGAAACGTCTATTCAGATCTTTTGCCTAGTTTTTAATTTTAATTTTTATTTTTTAACTCTTATTTTAAGTTCAGGGGTACATGTGCAGGTTTGTCACATACGTAAACTTGTGTCATGGGGGTTTGTTATACAGATTATTTCATCACCCAGGTATTAAGCCTAGTACCCGTTAGTTATTTTTCCTGATCCTCTCCCTTGTCCCACCCCTTGACCCTCCAGTAGGTCCCAGTGTGTGTTGTTCCCTTCTATGTGTCCATGTGTTCTTATCATTTGCTTCCACTTGCAACTGAAAACATGTGATATTTGGTTTTCTGTTCCTCTGTGTGTGTGTGTGTTTTACAGATAATGGCCCCCAGCTCCATTTGTGTTCTGACAAAGGATATGATCTCATTCTTTTTTATTTGCCCATTTTTAAATCAAATTATTTGCTTTTTAAAATTGAATTATTCGAGCTTCTTATGTATTCTGTATGTTAACTCCTTGTCAGATACATAGTTTGCAAATATTTTCTTCCATTATACATGTTGTATGTTCACTCTGTTGACTGTTTCCTTTGCTGTGCAGAAGCTTTTTAGTGTGAAGTAATTCTATTTGTCATTTTTTCTTTCATTGACTGAGTTTGTGATCTTACTCAAAAGCTTCTTGCCCAGACCTCGATATCGTAAAGCATTTTTTCTCTTTTTTTTTTTTTTTGGTGTGTGTTTTTGTTTGTTTGTTTTTTGATTTTTTTTTAGTAGTAGTTTTATTGCTTCAGGTCTGACATTTAAGTCTTTAATCCATCTTGTGTTGATTTTTATATATGGTGAGAGATAAGGATCTAGTTTCATTCTTCCACATATATCCAGTTTTCCCAGCACCATTTATTGAAGCAACTCTCCTTTCTTCAATATGTGTTCTTGGTATCTTCACCTAAAATCTGTTGGCTGTAATTCATGGACTCATTTCTTTGTTTCTATTGTGTTTCATTAATCCATGTGTCTATTTTTATTGTAGTATCATGTGGTTTTGGTTATTATAGCTCTGTAGTAACATATTGTAAATCTTGCCTTTGTTCTATTTGCTCAAAATTGCTTTGGCTATTTGGGATCTTTTGTGATTCCATACAAATCTTAGGATTACTTTTTCCATTTATGTGAAGAATGTCATTAGTATTTTTACAAGCATTTCATTGAATCTATAGATCATTTTGGATACTATGAGCATTTTAACAATATTAATTATTCAAATCCATAAACACAGGATATTTCTCCATTAATATGTGTCCTCTTCAATTTCCTTTATCAGTTTTATAGTTTTAATTGTAGAGCTCTTTCATCTCCTTGATTAAACCTATTTCTAGCATCTTAATTCTTTGTACCTATTGTAAACGAGATTTTTTTTTCAGATTGTTTACTAATGCATGTAGAAACGCTATTAATTTTGCATGTTGATTTTGTATCCTGCAACTTCATTGAATGTGTTTATTAATTCTAATTAGAGTCTCTGGGACTTTTAGGAGTCCTTAGAGTTTTTTATATATAAAATCATGTGGTGGGCAAACAGGAAAAATTTAACTTTATTCTTTCCAATTTGCATGTCCTTTATCTCTTTCTTTTGTCTAATTTCTCTTGCCTAATTACTCTGGCTAGGAATTCCAACACTATTTTGGATAAATACTGATAATGGACATCCTTTAAATTTTGGTCTGATAATTCCAAGGCTTGTTCAATCTCTTCAAACTGTGTGTATAGCATTTCCGTATGCTTGGTAGCTTTTTTTTTTTTTTTTTTGAAAGTCAGAAATAATACACTGTGTGAAATGAACTACTGTATATAGGTCTTTATTAATACAGGGATAAGAAGTTGTGGGGAGAGAGAAAACATTCTATCATTCTATATTAAGACTCAGGCTTTTGGTGAGCCTGTGCCCTTGGACTGTGAACTTAACAAGGACTTGGGTATTTTCCACCCCTAGTTGATGCAGGGTGAGTGGAGGGAGTTGGAGGTGAGTATTTCCCAACTTCTGGAGAGATCAGGCTCTGATATAGCCCCAGCAATTTAGGCTGTAGCAAAATAGTGTCTCCTGAGAGCAGGTTTTTTAAAGAACACTATGGTGTCCTGTATTTCATAATGGCTTCTTCTCCCTCCATTGCTGAAAGCATGGGGGGATTTTCTCTCTGATGTTTGCTGTGAGGATCTGGTAGAGCTTGTAGAGGTAAAACTCACAAAGTTGTAATAGCCCTCTTGTCACTGGATTTCCCTGAAATTTTTATTTCTCAGACCTGTCCACACTGAGTCTCCAGCATTTGTTTCAATTACACTTGAAATGTTTCTACCATGGTACTATTTCCAGCAGAGGTTACAGCGTATAGATTTCTGCTCAGATAAGTTATGATGCTCTGTATCTGCCTGTCTTTCTCACCAATATTTGAGGCAATAGCTTATACTATTACCTCAGTTTTCTCATGGGTCTAACAAGAGTTGGTGATTTTTCAGTTTGTTCTGTTTTTACTGTTAGAACAAAGTTGTGACTTCTAATCTCCTTATATGACTGGCCAGAAATGGGAAATGCTAGTTTCATTTTTAAGATATAATTGTGGCACTTTCTAGATACCATTTGAGCAAGACAGTAATCACACATGTTACAATTATTTTATTAGACTTAATTTGAACCTTGTAATGTTCATTTACAGAGTCAAAACTGCTTTTGGTTAGATTGTTCTTTTCTTTGTAAGACTGAATGTATGTCCCAATTAGAAGTTGAATGGTACAGAAATTGCCACTAAAGAATAGAGAAGCCAGGCACAGTGGCTCACGCCTGTAATCCCAGCCCTTTGAGAAGCTGAGTTAGGCAGATCACCTGAGTTCGGGAGTTCAAGACCAGTCTGACCAAAACAGAGAAATGCTGTCTCTACTAAAAATACAAAATTAGACAGGAGTGGTGGCACATGCCTGTAATCCCAGCTACTTGGGAGGCTGAAGCAGGAGAATCACTTGAACCTGGGAGGTGGAGGTTGCTGTGAGCTGAGATCTCGCCACTGCACTCTAACCTGGGAAACAAGAGCAAAACCTTGTCCAAAACAAAACAAAACAACAACATAAACAAATGAACAAACAAAAAGGAATAAAGAAATATTTGTCCATACATTAAGAAGTTCTGAAAAAAATGAAGTATTACATTTTCAATTTACTCTTCATCTCAGATGTGTGTTTGTGTGGGGGGAATTTATGTTTTTTGGTATGTCAGGTTGATTTTTTAAAAAAATCTACAGATGATTTATAATAGTCAAATTAAAGTATTAGACTCCGTGCAGTATGGATAATTTTGCTAAAAACAAAAAAGATGAATATTGTATTATATGAATTCCAAATTGATACATCAAACTGATAGAAGCAATAACAGATTTGAAATATATCTATAATATATTTCAATAATGACCCCATTTATCTCACCTCTCAGTAGCCACTGTGAATTGGACCATGTGATTTTCTTTGCCCAATAGAATCAGGTAGAAGTGACAATGTGCTAGTTTCAACTTTAGGCCTTAAAGAGTTACTATGTATTTCTGCTTGCATTCTTGGGCTTTTGTTAAAGCTTTTTGAAAAGCATGGCTTCCATTTTATTCAGACTACATATGAAAACTACACGGAACAGAGCCACCCCAGATAACCAGTGATATACCAGAGGAGAAGAAATACAGAGAGGAATAGAATAAATATTTGAGGAAATAACACCTGTGAATTTCCCCATATTAATGTCAGATGCCAAACCACAGATCCAGGAAACAAAAGAACATGAAGCGGGATAAATGTCAAAAACAAAACAAAACAAAATGAAACAAAAAACCATTTTAAAAAACTACACCTAGTCATAATATATTCAAATTTCAGAAAATCAAAGCTGAAGGAAAAATATTGAAAAGAGTCAGAGGGAAAAAAATGCCTTCCCTATAATGGAGAAGGGATAATAATTAAATCTGACTTGTCAAAGCATACAATGAATGGAGTGAAACACATAAAATGTAGAGAGACCAAAAAGTAAAATCACACATGCATACACATCAAAACACACACACACACACACACACACACACACACACACACACACACACACAAACAGAATTTGTATCTTGAAAAATTAGCCTTCAAAAATGATGTGTATATATATATAAAATAATATATATAATAATAAAATGTGTGTGTGCATATGTGTGTGCGTATGTGTGTGTGTGTATGTATATATACACACACACATATCTATCTATCTATCTATCTATCTATCTATCTATCTATCTCTCTCTATATATAGAGAGAGATTCTTGCTCTTTTGCCCAGACTGAAATGCAGAGGCATGACTATACCTCACCATACTCTCAAATTCCTGGGCCCAAACAATCCTCCTGCCTCAGCTTCCTAAGTAGCTAGGACTACAGGCACATGCCACCACACCCAGCTAATTCGTTGTTGGTAGAGACAGGGTCTTGCTATGTTGCCCAGGCTGCTCTTGAACACCTGGCCTCAATCAATTCTCCTGCCTTGACATCCCAAAGTGCTGGTATAACAGACATAAGTCCACCACACTTGGCCGCAATTATGTGTATATACTTAATATATGCAAGTATAGTATATATGTATATATGTATGTATATGTGCACACATATATAAGTGAAAAGAATGACAGAAATGGTACAAGTGGCAGGAGGAAAGAATTAGGAATATCTTATAATTGTAAGGTACTTGCACTAGATGTTAAATGGTATAGTGTGATTTGAAAGTGGAAGTGAATTGGTTGAATATGTATATTGCAAACTCCAGAAATACCACTGAAAAAAAGTAGTTTAAAAAGAGTGTAGTTGATGTATAAGATAGAACAGGAAATTGGAACATTAAAAATGCTCAATTATGTCAGGCGTGGTGGCTCACGCCTGTAATGCCAGCACTTTGGGAGGCCAAGGCGGGTGGATCATTTGAGGTCAGGAGTTCGAGACCAGCCTGGCCAACATGGCAAAATCCTGTCTCTGCTAAAACTACAAGAATTAGCTTGGCATGGTGGCATGCATCTGTAATCCCAGTTACTCAGGAGGCTGAGGCAGGAGACTCACTTGAACCCAGGATGGTTTGACCTTAAAAATATTCAGTTGATTCAAATCTTTAAAAAGAAAAGAAGGTAAAGTCCATAAATAGGGTGAGAGGGTATCACTCTATGATACACACAATAATCTTTTGAGTGAACTTCTGAGATAACATAAGATAACAAACCCTAAATGGAAGCATCCATTTCTACTCCAAAGTAATGTCTCATTTGACAGCAGTGCTAGAGACTGGGACTTTGGCAGAACAACTCTGAATCTTGAGGTGAAATCCCAAGAGCCCTGTTTCTATACAGGATGCTCAGGATAGCACATGTTTTACATGGATGAGAGATTAGCATGCCACAAACCACCCCATGAGAGATAATATCAGCAGAGCATACAGTCAGTACTAAATAGTTATCAACATAATCACAAGAAAGCGGACCTGGATAGCTCAACTGTTAGACAATACCCACAAATTACTTCAACAGATTTCAAGAAGAGGCTCAGAAAACTCAACTATAGAAATACTCATCAAAGGACTGGACATTTTTCTTGCAGAGGGACACTGGGCATCTGTGGCACATATGGGGTTTCAATTCACTGTAATTTTCTGGTTCCAGAGAACAATTATATATTTAGAATTCTTAATAATGTTCTGCTATGTTATTGTAAATGTATTTGTAAGCTGATATTCATGATGGTGCCATACTATAAGGCTGTCAAGTGGTGAGACTAGACCAAGTTTCTGGGTAAGGAATTAATCTGAGATAGTCACCTTTTAAAAGTAATCTAGTTTTGTTTTTTTTCTTTCTTTTTTGTTGTTTTTAGTTTTTATAATATCTTATTTCATAAAGAGTATTCATAAGTATGGCTGCAGTTCTCTCAAAATATGAATCCCTTTTAATAAACTATTTTAGCTACACTAGCAGACTCGTTACACTTTACGTTATACTCTATATCCAAATTCATTTTGATAGTGCCCAACAAATTGCTCAATTATCTGACTTCCCACCCAAGGAAAACATACTAATCTAAAAAGTTGAAATCCATTTCCAAAATGGTTAAAATAATTTGGGAATGGGCTGTCATTAGAATAATTTCTCTAAACATATATAATTTATGCTATATTTTTCATTGTCTGTTTATAAACCTGATTTATGAGAAACATCATCTAGAAAACATTATTAGTCTTCCCATTATACAGATATAAAATTGGAATAGTGAGGAAATAAGATGTTTTGTCATAATTCGTCTTGCAAAATGATGACAAAATTGAATAGTAAATGTAGATGTCCAAATTCTATTTTAATTTTTATTGTGCCAGGCTCCCTTTTTGCTTGTATATTACAATAAACACCTCAGAACTGCTGTCTCAGGGAAGCTATTGCAGAAACTTAATATCCTCAAAGAAAATTAATATTTCTATCCTATTAGAAGGATTTAAAGTGAAAAGACTTAGCAGACATGTATTGAGCTAATCACTTAAAGACTAAATAAAAATAATAGAAGTGATTACGTGGGACATATATTTATTCACTCAACACAATCAATTTAAAATTTTTATAACAACTTTAATTCTCTTAACAGAAACTGACTTTATCATGAAAAATCTGTTTCCTTTATAAATAAATCTTTATTTTATCAAAAGAAATGTCAATGTGGTTTATGTAAATGGAATATTTATAAGAATGAAAGTTGCATTTTCTAAACCGTGAACTAGGGAAAAGTGATCTTCTAAAGTGACCTTGTGTATCAGTTCCAATTCCTGTCTTTCTTAAAGAGAGACTTTCATGTGATTGGCTGCAGGTTTCCTGAGGACTTATGGGGAGCTCTGCGATATAGAAGTAGAAAATAAATAATATACTTGTCCACACAAAGTTGTTGAGCAATACTGGATTTAAAATAGATGAAATAAGGTTAAAAAGATGAGAGGACATATGGCTGGATGATAAATATAACATGAAAAAAAGAAAGAAAAGAAAAAGCTTTTGCATTAGTTATCTTTCCTGATCCTCTCCTAATGCAAAAACTTTTTCTTTTCTTCTCTTTTCATTAATTTCTTCTCCAATCTTACCTCCTCTCTTTCTTTTAACTATATTTCATTTTTAAATTCATTATTGCTAAACAAATTTGTGTGGACAAGTATGGCATTTATTTTCTACTTCTATATCACAGAGCTACCTATAAAGTAGGCTTAATACCGGGGGGCGGAGCAAGATGGCCAAATAGGAACAGCTCCAGTCTCCAGCTCCCAGCATGAGCGACACAGAAGACAAGGACGCAGCTCATCGCCAGTAACGGATCAAAGCTGGATGGAGAATGACTTTGACGAGATGACAGAAGAAGGCTTCAGTCAATCAAACTTTTCAGAGCTAAAGGAGGAATTATGTACCCAGTGCAAAGAAAGTAAAAATCTTGAAAAAAGAGTGGAAGAATTGATAACCAGAATAATTAATGCAGAGAAGTCCATAAACGAACGGACAGAGATGAAAACCATGAAATGAGAAATACGTGACAAATGCACAAGCTTCAGTAACTGACTCAATCAACTGGAAGAAAGAGTATCAGTGATTGAGGATCAAATGAATGAAATGAAGCAAGAAGAGAAATCTAAAGAAAAAAGAAGAAAAAGAAATGAATAAAGCCTGCAAGAAGTATGGGATTATGTAAAAAGACCAACTCTACGTCTGATTGGGGTGCCTGAAAGTCAGGGGGAAAATGGAACCAACTTGGAAAACACTCTTCAGGATATCATCCAGGAGAACTTCCCCAACATAGTAGGGCAGGCCAACATTCAAATTCAGGAAATACAGAGAACACCTCAAAGATACTCCTCGAGAAGAGCAACTCCAAGACACATAATTGCAAGATTCACCAAAGTTAAAATGAAGGAAAAGATCTTAAGGGAAGCCAGAGAGAAAGGTCGGGTTACCCACAAAGGGAAGCCCATCAGACTAACAGCAGATCTCTCAGCAGAAACTCTACAAGCCAGAAGAGAGTGGGGGCCAATATTCAACATTCTTAAAGGAAAGAATTTAAAACCCAGAATTTCATATCCAGCCAAACTAAGTTTCATAAGTGAAGGAGAAATAAAATCCTTTACAGATAAGCAAATGCTTAGAGATTTTGTCACCACCAGGCCTGCCTTACAAGAGACCCTGAAGGAAGCACTCAACATGGAAAGGAACAACCGGTACCAGCCATTGCAAAAACATGCCAAAATGTAAAGACCATCGAAGCTAGGAAGAAACTGCATCAACTAACGAGCAAAATAAGTAGTTAATATCATAATGGCAGGATCAAGTTCACACATAACAATATTAACCTTAAATGTAAATGGACTAAATGCTCCAATTAAAAGACACGGACTGGCAAACTGGATAAAGAGTCAAGACCCATCAGTCTGCTGTATTCAGGAGACCCATCTCACAGGCAGAGACATACATAGGCTCAAAATAAAGGGATGGAGGAAGATTTATCAAGCAAATGGAGAACAGAAAAAAGCAGGGGTTGCAATCCTAGTCTCTGATAAAACAGACTTTAAATCATCAAAGATCAAAAGAGACAAAGAAGGCCATTACATAATGGTAAAAGGGGATCAATTCAACAGGAAGAGCTAACTATCCTAAATATATATGCACCCAATACAGGAGCATCCAGATTCATAAAGCAAGTCCTTAGAGACTTACAAAGAGACTTAGACTCCCATACAATAATAATGGGAGACTTCAACACTCCACTGTCAACATTAGACAGATCAACAAGACAGAAAGTTAACAAGGATATACAGGAATTGAACTCATCTTTGCAGCAAGCAGACCTAATAGACATCTATAGAACTCTCTACCTCAAATCAACAGAATATACATTCTTCTCAGCACCACATCGCACTTATTCCAAAATTGACCAAATACTTGGAAGTAAAGCACTCCTCAGCAAATGTACAAGAACAGAAATTATAACAAACTGTCTCTTAGACCACAGTGCAATCAAACTAGAACTCAGGACTAAGAAACACAATCAAAACTGCTCAACTACATGGAAACTGAATAACCTGCTCCTGAATGACTACTGGGTAAACAATGAAATGAAGGCAGAAATAAAGATGTTCTTTGAACCCAATGAGAACAAAGATACAACATACCAGAATCTCTGGGACACACTTAAAGCAGTGTGTAGAGGGAAATTTATAGCACTAAATGCCCACAAGAGAAAGCTGGAAAGATCTAAAATTGACACTCTAACATCACAATTAAAAGAACTAGAGAAACAAGAGCAAACACATGCAAAAGCTAGCAGAAGGCAAGAAATAACTAAGATCAGAGCAGAACTGAAGGAGATAGAGACACAAAAAACCCTCCAAAATTTCAATGAATCTGGGAGGTGTTTTTTTGAAAAGATCAACAAAATTGATAGACCGCTAGCAAGACTAATAAAGAAGAAAAGAGAGAAGAATCAAATAGACGCAATAAAAAATGATAAAGAAGATATCACCACCGATCCACAGAAATACAAACTACCATCAGAGAATACTATAAACACCTCTAAGCAAATAAACTAGAAAACCTAGAAGAAATGGTTAATTTCCTGTACACTTTCACTCTCCCAACACTAAACCAGGAAGAAGTTGAATCCCTGAATAGACCAATAGCAGGCTCTGAAACTGAGACAATAATTAATAGTCTACTAACCAAAAAAAGTACAGGACCAGACAGATTCACAGCCGAATACTACCAGAGTTACAAGGAGGAGCTGGTACCATTCCTTCTGAAACTATTGCAATCAATAGAAAAAGAGGGAATCCTCCCTAAGTCATTTTATGAGATCAACATCATCCTGATACCAAAACCTGGCAGAGACACAACACAAAAAGAGAATTCCAGATCAATATCCCTGATGAACATTGATGCAAAAATCCTCAATAAAATACTGGCAAACTGAATCCAGTAGCGCATCAAAAAGCTTATCCACCATGATCAAGTGGGCTTCATCCCTGGGATGCAAGGCTGATTCAACATAGGCAAATCAATAAATGTAATCCAGCATATAAACAGAATCAAAGATCCTTGCCTTACTCCTTATAAGAAAATTAATTCAAGACGGATTAGAGACTTAAAATGAAGCAATTGTGAATGGAAATTCATTCATGATTTGTCTGTCTGTTTGTCTGTTACTGGTGTAAAAGAATGCTTGTGATTTTTGCACATTGATTTTGTATCCTGAGACTTTGCTGAAGTTGCTTATCAGCTTAAGGAGATTTTGGGCTGAGACAATGGGGTTTTCTAAATATACAATCATGTCATCTGCAAAGAGGGACAATTTGACTTCTTCTTTTCCTAACTGAATACCATTGATTTCTTTCTCTTGCCTGATTGCCCTAGCCAGAACTTCCAACACTATGTTGAATAGGAGTGGTGAGAGAGGGCATCCCTGTCTTGTGCCAGTTTTCAAAGGGAATTTTTAAATGTTAGACCTAATACCACAAAAACCCTAGAAGAAAACCTAGGTAATACCATTCAGGACATAGGCATGGGCAAGGACTTCATGTCTACAACACCAAAAGCAATGACAACAAAAGCCAAAATTAACAAATGGGATCTAATTAAACTAAAGAGCTTCTGCACAGCAGAAGAAACTACCATCAGAGTGAACAGGCAACCTACAGAATGGGAGAAAATTTTTGCAATCTACTCATCAGACAAAGGGCTAATATCCAGAACCTACAAAGAACCCAAACAAATTTACAAGAAAAAAACAAACAACCCCATAAAAAAAGTGGGCAAAGAATTTGAACAGACAGTTCTCAAAAGAAGACATTCATACAGCCAACAGACACATGAAAAAATCCTCATCATCACTGGTCATCAGAGAAATACAAATCAAAACCACAATGAGATACCCTCTCACAGGTGCTGTGAGATGGATGTGGAGAAATAGGAACACTTTTACACCGTTGGTGGGATTGTAAACCAGTTCAACCATTATGGAAAATAGTATGGCGATTCCTCAAGGATCTAGAAGTAGAAGTACCATATGACCCAGCCATCCCATTACTGGGTATATACCCAAAGCATTATAAATCATGCTGCTATAAAGACACATGCACATGTATGTTTATTGCTGCACTGTTCACAATAGCAAAGACCTGGAATCAACCCAAATGTCCATCAGTGACAGACTGGATTAAGAAAATGTGGCCCATATACACCATGGAATACTATGCAGCCATAAAAAAGGATGAGTTTGTGTCCTTTGTAGGGACATGGATGCAGCTGGAAACCATCATTCTCAGCAAACTATCACAAGAACAGAAAACCAAGCATGTTCTCACTCATAGATGGGAACTGAACAATGAGAACACTTGGACTTGGGAAGGGGAACATCACACACTGGGGCCTATCACTGGGAGTGGGGAGGGGAGAGGGATTGCATTGGGAGTTATACCTGATGTAAATGACGAGTTGATGGGTGCTGACAAGTTGATGGGTGCAACACACCAACATGGCACACGTATACATATGTAACAAACATGTACGTTATGCACATGTACCCTAGAACTTAAAGTATAATTAAAAAAATAAAAAGTAGGCTTAATAACTGGGTGATGAAATAATCAGTACAACAAACCCCATGACACATGTTTACTTATGTAACAAACCTGCACATCCTGTACATGTACTCTGAACTTAAGAGTTTAAAAAAATTTAAAAAGAAAAACTGTTGCCATATGTCTAATATGAAGAGGCATAAAAAAAGGCAAAATGTATTAGTGGGACACTGAGTTAAATAGATTGGGGGAAATATAGAACCTTTTCAATAAAAGGCATTTCAATTTATATAGCTAGTAAAAGGTTTGAAGGCCCAGGAGAGTTTAATGCATTTCTCCTGTAAAGAATTTCAACTTACAGCCACTGAGGGTCCAAGTTTCTGTTTAGAATTTTAATTACAAGTTTTAATACATGAAATCTTCAAATATAACACACATTGTGAAATTTGATTATTAAAAAAGATCAATATATCTGAAATTCATAAAACATTAAACCTAAAAATATTATATTTTAAATCATTTCACATCAAATTAAAAGTATTCACTGAGGACATTAGACTTTAAGGAAGTGTGCTCAATGGCTAAAAAGAAAAATATCTTTTTCCATTCTCAACACCGATTAAAAATTTCAGTTTATAAAAGGAGGTTGAGTACAAAAGCAAAAACGAAAAACGATAAAAACGGAGAAGGAAAATTTTGTAAAAATACAACAGTACGGGCAAGGTTCATAATTTGTAAAAGGAGTTTGACAAAGAGAGAACAGTGGGAAGATAGGAATAGAAGATGGGAAAAACAAGAACAAATTTTGAGAACCAAGGGATACAAACATATAGATTGAGAAGCATTCTGAGTGTCCAGGAAAAAAAATCGTTAAAAAATTATCTGCATTTATAAGATAAAAAAGTTAATATAAAAAAATCAATGACTTTTCTATATGTCATCAATGAACAATTAGAATTTGAATTAAAAATACTATTTACATTACCACCAAAAATGCAATAGGTATAAAGAATGTAGGACAATATATATACAATCTATATATAGAAAACTATAAGATTTTGGTAAAATACATAAAATAAAATATAAATAAGTACACAGATATTTGATGTTAAGATGTCAGTTCTTCCCAACTTGCTCTACAGTTTCCATACAACTGTAATAAAAATCCCTGATACATATGTCTTAAATGCTTCAAAAATTTATATGAGAAGACAAAAGAACTAGAACAACCAACAGAACATTAAAGAAGAATAACAAAGTTGGTGAGCTTGCATGACACAATTTTAAAGCTTACTACAAAGTTGCAATCAACACAACATGGTATTGGTGAAAGAATGGTCACACAGATTAACAGACCTGAATAGAGAGCCCAGAAATAGACTGAGATAAAGGGACTCAATAGATCTTTGCACAAGGAGCAAAGGCAATTCAGTAGAGAAAAGACAGTCTCTTCAACAAATAATGCAGTAGCAAGTGGACATTCTACTCAAAAAATAAACATGCATCTTATATTTTTAACAAAAATAAACTCAAAACGGATTATGGGCTTAAATGTATAATAAAAAGTTACTAGAACCTTGATTTGGAGATGAGTTTGTAAATACATCAACAAAAGCATAATATGATAAAAAAGATAAGTTGCACTTCATTAAAATTAAAAACTGTTCTGCCAAAGACACTGTTAAAAAATGAAAAGATGAGCCACAGACTTGGAAAAACGATTTGCAAAACACATATCTAATATACTGGATTGTATCCAATATATGCAAAGAACTTTCAAAACTCAACAGTAAGGAAATCAGTAAATTAAAAAGTGTAAAAAGACCTGAACATATACTTGACAAAAGAAGATATATAGATGGCAAATAATTATATGAAAATATATCCTACATCATTTGTCACTGGTGAATTGCAAAGTAAAACAATGAAATGAGGGGAGCATCCAACATGGCAGAATAGGAACATCTCCAGCCTCCAGCTGCCAGCATGAGCAACACAGAAGATGGGTGATTACTGCATTTTCAACTGAGGTACCGGGTTCATCTCACTGGGGCATGTCAGACAGTTGGTGCTGGTCAGCAGGTGCAGCCAGACCAGCGAGAGCTGAAGAAAGGGTGAGGCATCTCCTCACCTGGGAAGCACAAGGAGGAAGGAAATTCCTTTTCCTAGCCAAGGTAAACTGAGACACATGACACCTGGAAAATCGGGTAACTCCCACCCTAATACTGAACTTTACCAAGAGTCTTAGCAAACAGCACACCAGGAGATTATATCCCACACCTGGCCCGGAGGGTCCCATGCCCATGGAACCTCCCTCACTGCTAGCACAGCAGTATGACATCTAACTGCAAAGCAACAGTGAGGCTGGGGGAGGGACAGCCACCATTTCTGAGGCTTAAATAGGTAAACAAAGCTTGAATTGGGTGGAGCCCACCGCAGCTCAAGGAGGCCTGCCTGACTCTGTAGACTCCACCTCTGTGGACAGGGTATAGCTAAACAAAAAGCAGTAGAAAACTCTGCAGATGTAAATGTCCCTGTCTGACAGCTTTGAAGAGAGCAGTGGTTCTCCCAGCACAGAGGTGATCTGAGAACGGACAGACTGCCGGTGCAAGTGGGTCCCTGACTCGAGTAGCCTAAGTGGGAGATATACCACACTACATGCATACTGACACCTCACACGGCTGGGTATACCTCTGAGACGACGCTTCCAGAGCAAGAATCATACAGCAACACCTGCTGTTCAGCAATATTCTATCTTCTGCAGCCTCTGCTGCTAATACCCAGACAAGTAGGGTCTGGATTCTACATCAAGCAAACTCCAACAGACCTGCAGCTGAGGATCCTGACTGTTAGAAGGAAAACTTACAAACAGAAAGGACACCCACACCAAAACCCACCAGTACGTCACCATCATCAAAGACCAAAGGCAGATAAAACCACAAAGATGGGGAAAAAGCAGTGCAGAAAAGCTGGAAATTCAAAAAATCAGAGCCAATCTCCCCCTCCAAAGGAACACAGCTCATCACCAGCAATGCAACAAAGCTGGGCAGAGAATGACTTTAACGAGTTGAGAGAAGAAGGATTCAGTGAATCAAACTTCTCAGAGCTAAAGGAGGAATTAGGTTCCCAGTGCAAAGAAACTAATAACCTTGAAAAAAAAACTGGAAGAATAGATAACTAGAATAATCACTGCAGAGAAGACCTTAAAAGAACTGATAGAGATGAAAGCCATGACATGACAACCGTGTGACAAATGCACAAACTTCAGTAACCGACTCGATCAACTGGAAGAAAGAGTATCAGTGATTGAGGATCAAATGAATGAAATTAAGTGAGAGGAGAAGAGTAGAGAAAAAAGAGTGAAAGCCTCCAAGAAATATGGGATTTCAAAGCCTCCAAGAAATATGGGATTATGTGAAAAGACCAAATCTATGTCTGATTGGGGTGCCTGAAAGTGACAGAGAGAATGGAACCAAGTTGAAAAACACTCTGCAGGAGAACTTCCCCAACCTAGTAAGGCAGGCCAACATTCAAATTCAGGAAATACAGAGAACACCACAAAGATACTCCTCGAGAAGAGCAACTCCAAGACACATAATGGTCAGATTCACCAAAGTTAAAATGAAGGAAAAAATGTTAAGGGCAGACAGAGAGAAACGTTGGGTTACCCACAAAGGGCAGTCCATCAGACTAACAGCAGATCTCTCAGCAGAAACTCTACAAGCCAGAAGAGAGTGGGTGCCAATATTCAATATTGATGAAGAAAAGAATTTTAAGCCCAGAATTTCATACGAAGCCAAACTGAGTTTCATATGTGAAGGAGAAATAAAATCCTTTACAGATAATAAAATGCTTAGAGATTTTCTACCCATCATGCCTGCCCTACAAGAGATCATGAAGGAAGCACAAAATATGGAAAGGAACAAGTGGTACCAGCCATTGCAAAAACATGTCAAAATGTAAAGACAATTGATGCTAGGAAAAAAACTGCATCAACTAACAAACAAAATAATCAGCTAGTATCATAATGACAGGATCAGGTTCACATATAACAATATTAACCTTAAAATGTAAATGGCCTAAATGGTCCAATTAAAAGACACAGACTGGCAAATTGGATAAAGAGTAAAGACCCATCAGTTTCCTGTATTCGGGAGACCCATCTCACATGCAGAGACATACATAGGCTCAAAATAAAGGGATGGAGGAAGATCTACCAAGCAAATGGAAAACAAAAAAAGGCAGGGGTTGCAATTCTAGTCTCTGATAAAACAAACTTTAAACCATCAAAGATCAAAAGAGACAAAGAAAGCCATTACATAATGGTAAAGGGATCAATTCAACAGGAAGAGCTAACTATCCTAAATATATATGCACCCAATACAGGAGCACCAAGATTCATAAAGCAAGTCCTTAGAGACTTACAAAGAGACTTAGACTCCCATACAATAATAATGGGAGACTTCAACACTCCACTGTCAACATTAGACAAATCGAGGCAAAAGTTAACAAGGATATCCAGGAATTGAACTCATCTCTGCATCAAGAGTACCTAATAGACATCTACAGAACTCTCCACCTCAAATCAACAGAATATACATTCTTCTCAGCACCACAACGCACTTATTACAAAATTGACCACATACTTGGAAGTAAAGCACTCCTCAGCAAATGTACAAGAACAGAAATTATAACAAACTGCCTCTCAGACCCCAATGCAATCAAATTAGAACTCAGGACTAAAAAACTCAATCAAAACTGCTCAACTACATGGAAACTGAACAACTTGCCCCTGAATGACTACTGGGTACATAATGAAATGAAGGCAGAAATAAAGATGTTCTTTGAACCCAATGAGAACAAAGATACAACATACCAGAATCTCTGGGACACACTTAAAGCAGTGTGTAGAGGGAAATTTATAGCACTAAATGCCCACAAGAGAAAGCAGGAAAGATCTAAAATTGACACCTTAACGTCACAATTAAATGAACTAGAGAAGCAAGAGAAAACATTCAAAAGCTAGCAGAAGGCAAGAAATAACTAGGATCAGAGCAGAACTGAAGGAGATAGAGACACAAAAAACCCTCCAAAATTTCAATGAATCTAGGAGGTGTTTTTTTGAAAAGATCAACAAAATTGATAGACCGCTAGCAAGACTAATAAAGAAGAAAAGAGAGAAGAAGCAAATAGACACAATAAAAAATGATAAAGGGAATATCACCACTGACACCACAGAAATACAAACTACCATCAGAGAATACTATAAACACCTCTATGCAAATAAACTAGAAAATCCAGAAGAAATGGATAATTTCTTGGATACTTACACTCTCCCAACAGTAAACCAGGAAGAAGTTGAATCCCTGAATAGACCAATAGCAGGCTCTGAAACTGAGACAATAATTAATAGCCTACCAACTAAAAAAACGACCAGGACCAGACGGATTCAGAGCCGAATACTACCAGAGGTACAAGGAGGAGCTGGTACCATTCCTTCTGAAACTATTGCAATCAATAGAAAAAGAGGGAATCCTCCCTAAGTCATTTTATGAGATCAACATCATCCTGATACCAAAACCTGGCAGAGACACAACACAAAAAGAGAATTCCAGATCAATATCCCTGATGAACATTGATGCAAAAATCCTCAATAAAATACTGGCAAACTGAATCCAGTAGCGCATCAAAAAGCTTATCCACCATGATCAAGTGGGCTTCATCTCTGGGATGCAAGGCTGATTCAACATAGGCAAATCAATAAATGTAATCCAGTATATAAAGAGAATCAAAGATAAAAACCACATGACTATCTCAATAGGTGCAGAAAAGGCTTTTGACAAAATTCAACAGCCCTTCATGCTAAAAACTCTCAATAAATTCGATATCCATGGAATGTACCTCAAAATAATAAGAGCTATTTATGACAAACACACAGCCAGTATCACACTTAATGGGCTGAAACTGGAAGCATTCCCTTTGAAAACTGGCACAAGACAGGGATGCCCTCTCTCACCACTCCTATTCAACATGGTGGTGAAAGTTCTGGCTAGGGCAATCAGGCAAGAGAAAGAAATCAAGGATATTCAGTCAGGAAAAAAAGAAGTCAAATTGTCCCTGTTTGCAGATGACATGATTGTATATGTAGAAAACCCCATTGTCTCAGCCCAAAATCACCTTAAGCTGATAAGCAACTTCAGCAAAGTCTCAGGATACAAAATCAATGTGCAAAAATCACAAGTATTCTTATACACAAGTAACAGACAAACAGACAGCCAAATCATCAATGAACTTCCATTCATAATAGCTTCAAAGAGAATAAAACACCCAGGAATCCAACTTAAAAGGGATGTAAATGACCTCTTCAAGGAGAACTACAAACCACTGTGCAGTGAAATAAAAGAGGACACAAACAAATGGAAGAACATACCATGCTCATGGATAGGAAGAATCAATATTGTGAAAATGGCCACACTGCCCAAGGTAATTGATAAATTCAATGCCATCCCCATTAAGCTACCAGTGACTTTCTTCACGGAATTGGAAAAAGCTGCTTTAAAGTTTATATGAAACCAAAAAAGACCCACATTGCCAAGACAATCCTAAGACAAAAGAACAAAGCTGGAGACATCATGCTACTTGACTTCAAACTATACTAAAAGCCTACCATAACCAAAACAGCACGGTACTGGTAACAAAACAGAGATATAGACCAATGGAATAGAACAGAATCCTCAAAAATAACACCACGCATCTACAGCCATCTGATCTTTGACAAACCTGACCAAAAAAAAAAAAAATGGGGAAAGGATCCCTTATTTAATAAATGGTGCTGGGAAAATTGGCTAGCCATAAGTAGAAAGCTGAAACTGGATCCTTTCCTTACTCCTTATATGTAAATTAATTCAAGATGGATTAGAGACATAAATGTTAGACCTAATACCATAAAAACCCTAGAAGAAAACCTAGGGAATACCATTCAGGACATAGGCATGGGCAAGGACTTCATGTCTGAAACACCAAAAGCAATGGCAACAAAAGCCAAAATTAACAAATGGGATCTAATTAAACTACAGAGCTTCTGCACAGCAAAAGAAACTACCATCAGGGTGAACAGGCAACCTACAGAATGGGAGAAAATTTTTGCAATCTACTCATCTGACAAAGGGCTAATATCCAGAATCTACAAGGAACTCAAATTTACAAGAAAAAACAACACCATCAAAAAGGGCAAAGGATATGAACAGACAGTTCTCAAAAGAAGACATTCATACAGCCAACAGACACATGAAAAAAATGCTCACTATCACTCGCCATCAGAGAAATGCAAATCAAAACCACAATGAGATACCATCTCACACCAGTTAGAATGGCAATCATTAAAAAGTCAGGAAACAACAGGTGCTGGAGAGGATGTGGAGAAATAGGAACACTTTTACACTATTAGTGGGACTGTGAACTAGTTCGAGCATTGTGGAAAACAGTGTGGCAGTTCCTCAAGGATCTAGAACTAGAAATATCATTTGCCCCAGCCATCCCATTACTGGGTATATACCCAAAGCATTATAAATCATGCTGCTATAAAGACACATTGCACACATATGTTTATTGCAGCAGTAATCACAATAGCAAAGACTTGGAATCAACCCAAATGTCCATCAGTGACAGACTGGATTAAGAAAATGTGGTACATATACACCATGGATTACTATGCAGCCATAAAAAAGGATGAGTTCATGTCCTTTTAGGGACACGGATGCAGCTGGAAACCATCATTCTCAGAAAACTATCACAAGAACAGAAAATCAAACACCACATGTTCTCACTCATAGGCGGAAATTGAACAATGAGATCTCTTGGACACAGGAAGGGGAACATCACACACCGGGGCCTATTGTGGGGAGGGGGAAGCGGGGAGGTATAGCATTAGGAGTGCTATCTAATGTAAATGACAAGTTAATGGGTGCAGCACACCAACATGGCACATGTATACATATGTAACAAACCTGCACGTTGTGCTCATGTACCCTAGAACTTAAAGTATAAAAATAAATGAGATACTATTTGATATGGTTTGACTGCATTCCCACCCAAAAACTCATTTTGAATTGTATCCTCATAATCCCCACATGTCAAGGGCAGGACCAGGTGGAAGTAATTGCATCATGGGGGTGGCTTCCCTCATGCTGCTCTCATGAGAGTGAATGAGTTCTCATGTGATCTGATGGTTTTATAAAAGTCTGGCATTTCCCCTCCTGGCACTCACTCTCTCCTGCCATCTGTGAAGAGATGACTTATACCATGATTTTAAGTTTCCTGAGGCTGCCCCAGCCATGCAAAACTGTGAGTTAATTAAACCTCTTTTCTTTATAAATTACCAAGTCTCAGAGATTTCCTTATAGCAATGTGATAACAGAAAAATACAACATTACATACACACTAGAAAGACTAAAACTCAAAAAACTGACAATGCTAGTTGCTGGCAAGGATATAGAGCAACAGGATCTCTCATTCATTGCCAGTAGAAAAGCAAAATAGTACAGTTACGTTTGAAAACTGTTTTCAGATTCTTACAAGGCTGAACAGAGTCTTATGGTTTGCTACTAGGTTTTATCCAATTAATTTTAATAGTTATGTTGATACAGACACTTGCATACAGATGTTTATAGGAGCTTTATTCATAATCACCAAAAATTTAGAGCAACCAAGATGTCCTTTAATAGGTGACTGAATAAGCAAAATGTTCATCCACATAATGTAATATTACTAAGCAATAAAATATATTAGTTATCAAGCCACAAAAAGACTTAAATGAATTTTACATACATAATCCTAAACAAAAGATAATGGCCTGAAAAGGCTATATATTATATTATTCCAATTATATGACATATTGGGAAAGGCAAAATTATACGGATGGTAAAAAAGAAGACACTTGCAATAGTTTAGAGTAAACATTGAATGGGTAAAGTGCAAGGCATTTTTAAGAAAGATTTAGTTATTCTGTATAATACTGTAACGGTGGATATGCAATACTACACATTTGTCAGAACTCACAGAAATTTACAACACAAAAGGGGAATTATATGCAAAGTTTTTTTTTTATATACTTTAAGTTCTAGGGTACATGTGCATAACGTGCAGGTTTGTTACACAGTATACTTGTGCCATGTTGGTGTGCTGCACCCATCAACTTGTCAGCACCCATCAACTCGTCCTTTAGATCCAGTATAACTCCCAGTGCAATCCCTCCCCACTCCCTGCTCCCCATAATAGGACCTGGTATGTGATGTTCCCCTTCCCGAGTCCAAGTGATCTCACTGTTCAGTTCCCACCTGTGAGTGAGAACATGTGGTGTTTGGTTTTGTGTTCTTGTGATAGTTTGCTGAGAATGATGGTTTCCAGCTGCATCTATGTCCCTGCAAAGGACACAAATTCATCCCTTTTTTGGCTGCATAATATTCCTTGGTGTATATGGGCCACATTTTCTTAATCCAGTCTGTCACTGATGGACGTTTGGGTTGATTCCAAGTCTTTGCTATTGTGAATAGTGCCACAATAAACATACGTGTGTATGTGTCTTTATAGCAGCATGATTTATAATGCTTTGGGTATATACCCAGTAATGGGAAGGCTGGGTCATATGGTACTTCTACTTCTAGATCCTTGAAGAATCGCCATACTGTTTTCCATAATGGTTGAACTAGTTTACAATCCCACCAACAGTGTAAAAGTGTTCCTATTTCTCCACATCCTCTCCAGCACCTGTTGTTTCCTGACTTTTTAATGATTGCCATTCTAACTAGTGTGAGATGGTATCTCATTGTGGTTTTGATTTGCATTTCTCTGATGGCCAGTGATGATGAGCATTTTTTCATGTGTCTGTTGGCTGCATGAATGCCTTCTTTTGTGAAATGTCTGTTTATATCCCTTGCCCACTTTTTGATGGGGTTGTTTGTTTTTTTCTTGTAAATTTGTTTGAGTTCCTTGTAGATTCTGGATATTAGCCCTTTGTCAGATGAGTAGATTGCAAAATTTTTCTCCCATTCTGTAGGTTACCTGTTCACTTTGATGGTAGTATTTTTGCTGTGCAGAAGCTCTTTAGTTTAATTAGATCCCATTTGTCAATTTTGGCTTTTGTTGCCATTGCTTTTGGTGTTTTAGACATGAAGTCCTTGCCCATGCCTATGTCCTGAATGGTATTCCCTAGGTTTTCTTCTAGGGTTTTTATGGTATTAGGTCTAACATTTAAGTCTCTAATCCATCTTGAATTAATTTTCGTATAAGGAGTAAGGAAAGGATCCAGTTTCAGCTTTCTACTTATGGCTAGCCAATTTTCCCAGCACCATTTATTAAATAGGGAATCCTTTCCCCATTTCTTGTTTCTCTCAGGTTTGTCAAAGATCAGATGGCTGTAGATGTGCGGTATTATTTCTGAGGACTCTGTTCTTTTCCATTGGTCTATATCTCTGTTTTGGTACCAGTACCATGCTATTTTGGTTACTGTAGCCTTGTAGTATACTTTGAAGTCTGGTAGTGTGATGCCTCCAGCTTTGTTCTTTTGACTTAGGATTTTCTTGGAGATACGGGCTCTTTTTTGGTTCCATGTGAAATTTAAAGCCGTTTTTTCCAATTCTGTGAAGAAACTCATTGGTAGCTTGACGGGTATGGCATTGAATCTATAAGTTACCTTGGGCAGTATGGCCATTTTCACAATATTGATTCTTCCTATCCATGAACATGGTATTTCTTCCATTTGTTTGTGTCCTCTTTTATTTCACTGCACAGGGGTTTGTAGTTCTCCTTCAAGAGGTCCTTTACATCTCTTGTAAGTTGGATTCCTAGGTATTTTATTCTCTTTGAAGCTATTGTGAATGGAAGTTCATTCATGATTTGGCTCTCTGTATGTCTGTTACTGGTGTATAAGAATGCTTGTGATTTTTGTACATTAATTTTGTATCCTGAGACTTTGCTGAAGTTGCTTATCAGCTTAAGGAGATTTTGGGCTGAGATGATGGGGTTTTCTACATATACAATCATGTCATCTGCAAACAGGGACAATTTGATTTCTTCTTTTCCTGACTGAATATCCTTGATTTCTTTCTCTTGCCTAATTGCCCTAGCCAGAACTTCCAACACTATGTTGAATAGGAGTGGTGAGAGAGGGCATCCCTGTCTTGTGCCAGTTTTCAAAGGGAATTTTTCCAGTTTTCGCCCATTCAGTAGGATATTGGCTGTAGGTTTGTCATAAATAGCTCTTATTATTTTGAGGTACGTTCCATCAATGTCGAATTTATTGAGATTTTTTAGCATGAAGGGCTGTTGAATTTTGTCAAAGGACTTTTCTGCGTCTATTGAGATAATCATGGGGATTTTTTCTTTGGTTCTGTTTATATGCTGGATTGTGTTTATTGATTTGCGTTATATTGAACCAGCCTTGCATCTCAGGGATGAAGCCCACTTGATCATGGTGGATAAGCTTTTTGATGTGCTGCTGGATTCGGTTTACCAGTATTTGATTGAGGTTTTATACATCGATATTCATTGGGGATATTGGTCTAAAATTCTCTTTTTTTTTGTTGTGTCTTGGCCAGGCTTTGGTATCAAAATGATGTTGGCCTCATAAAATGAGTTAAGGAGGATTCCCTCTTTTTCTATTGATTGGAATAGTTTCAGAAGAAATGGTACCAGCTCCTCCTTGTACCTCTGGTAGAATTCAGCTGTGAATCCATCTGGTCCTAGACTTTTTTTGGTTGGTAGGCTTTTAATTATTGCCTCAATTTCAGAGCCTGCTATTGGTCTACTCAGGGATTCAACTTCTTCCTGGTTTAGTGTTGGGAGAGTGTAAGTGTCCTGGAAATTATCCATTTCTTCTAGATTTTCTAGTTTATTTGCATAGAGGTGTTTATAGTATTCTGTGATGGTAGTTTGTATTTCTGTGGGGTCAGTGGTGATATCCCCTTTATTATTTTTTATTGCATCTATTTGATTCTTATCTCTTTTCTTCATTAGTCTTGCTAGCGGTCTATCAATTTTGTTGATCTTTTTTAAAAACCAACTCCTGGATTCATTGATTTTTTGGAGGGTTTTATGTGTCTTTATCTCCTTCAGCTCTGCTCTGATCTTAGTTAATTCTTGCTTTATGCTAGCTTTTGAATATGTTTGCTCTTGTTTCTCTAGTTCTTTCAATTGTGATGTTAGAGTGTCAATTTTAGATCTTTTCAGCTTTCTCTTGTGGGCATTTAGTGCTATAAATTTCCCTCTACACACTGCTTTAAGTGTGTCCCAGTGATTCTGGTATGTTGTATCTTTGTTCTCATTGGTTTCAAAGAACATCTTTATTTCTGCCTTCGTTTTGTTATGTACCCAGTAGTCATTCAGGAGCAGATTGTTCAGTTTCCATGTAGTTGAGCGGTTTTGATTGAGTTTTTTAGTCCTGAGTTCTAATTTGATTGCATTGTGGTCTGAGAGGCAATTTGTTATAATTACTGTTCTTGTACATTTGCTGAGGAGTGCTTTACTTCCAAGTATGTGGTCAATTTTGTAATAAGTGCGTTGTGGTGCTGAGAAGAATGTCTATTCTGTTGATTTGAGGTGGAGAGTTCTGTAGATGTCTATTAGGTACTCTTGATGCAGAGATGAGTTCAATTCCTGGATATCCTTGTTAACTTTCTGTCTTGTTGATCTGTCTAATGTTGACAGTGGAGTGTTGAAGTCTCCCATTATTTTTGAATGGGAGTCTAAGTCTCTTTGTAAGTCTCTAAGGACTTGCTTTATGAATCCGGGTGCTCCTGTATTGGGTGCATATATATTTAGGATAGTTAGCTCTTCCTGTTGAATTGATCCCTTTTTACCATATGTAATGGCCTTCTTTGTCTCTTTTGATTTTTGATGATTTAAAGTCTGTTTTATCAGAGACTAGGATTGCAATCCCTGCTTTTTTTGTTCTCCATTTGTTTGGTAGATCTTCCTCCATCCCTTTATTTTGAGCCTATGTGTGTCTCTGCATGTGAGATGGGTCTCCTGAAGACAGCAAACTGATGGGTCTTGACTCTTTGTCCAGTTTGCCAGTCTGTATTTTAATTGGACGATTTAGTTCACTTACATTTAAGGTTAATATTGTTATCTGTGAACATGATCCTGTTATTATGATATTAACTGGTTATTTTGCTCGTTAGTTGATGCAGTGTCTTCCTAGCCTCGATGGTCTTTACATTTTGGCATGTTTTTGCAATGGCTGGTACTGGTTGTTCCTTTTTATGTTTAGTGCTTCCTTCAGGGTCTCTTGTAAGGCAGGCCTGGTGGTGACAAAATCTCTAAGCATTTGATTATCTGTAAAGGATTTTATTTCTTCTTCACTTACGAAACTTAGTTTGGCTGGATATGAAATTCTGGGTTGAAAATTCTTTTCTTAGGCATATTGTCTATTGGTCCTCACTCTCTTCTGGCTTGTAGAGTTTCTGCTGAGAGATCTGCTGTTAGTCTGATGCGCTTCCCTTTGTGAGTAACCTGACCTTTCTCTCTGGCTGTCCTTAACAGTTTTTCCTTCACTTCAGCTTTGGTGAATCTGACAATTATGTGTCTCGAAGTTGCTCTTCTCGAGGAGTATCTTTGTGGTGTTCTCTGTATTTCCTGAATTTGAATATTGACCTGCCTTACTAGGTTGGGGAAGTTCTCCTGGATGATATCCTGCAGAGTGTTTTCCAACTTGTTTCCATTTTCCTCCTCATTTCAGGCACCCCAATCAGACATAGATTTGTTCTTTTCACATAATCCCATACTTCTTGAAGGCTTTGTTCATCTCTTTTTCTTTAGACTTCTGTTTTCACTTCATTTCATTCATTTGATCCTCCATTGCTGATACTCTTTCGTCCAGTTGATCGAGTCAGTTACTGAAGCTTGTGCATTTGTCATGTATTTCTCATGTCATGGTTTTTATCTCTGTCAGTTCGTTTATGGCCTTCTCTTCATTGATTATTCTAGTTATCCATTCTTCCATTCTTTTTTCAAGATTTTTAGTTTCTTTACACTGGGAGTGTAATTCCTTCTTTAGCTCTGAGAAGTTTGATGGACTGAAGCCTTCTTCTCTCAACTCGTCAAAGTCATATGTCATCCAGCTTTGATCCATTGCAGGCCATGAGCTGCATTCCTTTAGAGGAGGAGATGTGCTCTTACTTTTTGAATTTCTGGCTTTTCTGCCCTGCTTTTTCCCCATATTTGTGGTTTTATCTGCCTTTGGTCTTTGATGATGGTGACGTACTGATGGGGTTTTGGTGTGGGTGTCCTTCCTGTTTGTTAGTTTTCCTTCTAACAGTTAGGACCCTCAGCTGTAGGTCTGTTGGAGATTGCTTGTGGTCCACTCCAGACCCTGTTTGCCTGGGTATCAGCAGCAGAGGCTGCAGAAGATAGAATATTGCTGAACAGCGAGTGTACCTGTCTGATTCTTCCTTTGGAAGCTTCCTCTCAGGGGTGTACTCCACCCTGTGAGGTGTGGGGTGTCAGACTGCCCCTAGTGGGGGATGTCTCCCAGTTAGGCTACTCAGGGGTCAGGGACCCACTTGAGCAGGGAGTCTGTCCCTTCTCAGATCTCAACCTCCGTGTTGGGAGATCCACTGCTCTCTTCAAAGCTGTCAGACAGAGTCGTTTGCGTCTGCAGAGGTTTTGGCTGTGTTTGTTATTGCCCTGTCCCCAGAGGTGGAGTCTACAGAGACAGGCAGGTTTCCTTGAGCTGCTGTGAGCTCCACCCAGTTCGAGCTTCCCAGCATCTTTGTTTACCTACTTAAGCCTCAGCAATGGTGGGCACCCATTTCCCAGCCTGGCTGCTGCCTTGCCTTTAGATAGCAGACTGCTGTTCTATCAATGAGGGGGGCTCTGTTGGCGTGGACCCTCCTGGCCAGGTGTGGGATATAATCTCCTGGTGTGCCATTCGCTAAGACCCTTGGTAAAGCGCAGTATTGGGGTGGGAGTTACCTGATTTTCCAGGTGTTGTGTGTCTCAGTTCCCCTGGCTAGGAAAAGGGATTCCCTTCCCCCTTGCACTTCCCAGGTGAGGCAATGTCTCACCCTGCTTCAGTTCTTGCTGGTCATGCTGCAGCAGCTGACCAGCACCCATTGTCCGGCACTACCTAGTGAGATGAACCCGGTACCTCAGTTGAAAATGCAGAAATCAGCCGTCTTCTGTGTTGCTGGCACTGGGAGCTGGAGACTGGAGCTATTCCTATTCGGCCATCTTGCTCCGCCCCCTATGCAAATTTTGAAAAAATAATTTAGAAGATTGGAGGATCCCAATATGTAATGCACAAAATGATATAACAGTCTAACTATATTATAAAAACATGAAAAAATCATGAGAGTGGGGAGGTTAAAGGTACTGATCTAAGCAATTTTAGAAATGAGTTGCATATGGAAGACTAAAGGCAAAACAAATTGTGTTTGTGTACTACATTCTAGTTGATAAAGTTGTGTTCCATGAGACTATAGATTAACAATTATATCACCATACACTTTTTTTAAATTAAATAATTAAACAAATGAGTGGAAAACAGTGGGAGCCACATTTCTAATTGTTGGAGTGGGAAGTTGCAGATAAAGAAATGGAGGAGGCTAGAACCATCTATGTGGTGATGCATTAGAGTCAGAGACATCCATTGATATAAACTCATGTTTACCTTAACATAGACATAATTTGAAAAAGAAAAATTCTACATATGGGTACATACATGAGTCAGCATATGCATATATGACAAACAATGTCACCCCAGTAGCACTGAACACACCTAGTACCCACACCTTCATTTCAATAAATTGAGCCACTCTCAATAAAAGGAACAAGGGCTGCCTGAAGAAATGACTGATCATTGAACTAGGAAAGAAAATATACCCAAAAGTCCATGAATGACAGACTGGATTAAGAAAATGTGGCATATATACACCATGGAATACTATGCAGCCATAAAAAATGATGAATTATTGTCTTTTGTAGGGACATGGATGAAGCTGGAAACCATCATTCTCAGCAAACTATTGCAAGGACAGAAAACCAGACACCGCATGTTCTCATTCAGAGGTGGGAATTGAACAGTGAGAACACTTGGACAGAGGAAGGGGAACATCACACACTGGGGCCTAGGATGGGGTGTGGGGAGGGGGGAAGGATAGCATTAGGAGATATACCTAATGTAAATGATGAGTTAACGGGTGCAGCACACCAACATGGCTCATGTATACATATGTAATGAACCTGCACATTGTGCACATGTACCCTAGAACTTAAAGTATAATAAAAATTAAAAAAAGAAAATACACAAGATGAACATGGAACATCTTATC
The DNA here is from genome assembly GCF_049350105.2 of Macaca mulatta. Taxonomy (NCBI): domain Eukaryota; kingdom Metazoa; phylum Chordata; class Mammalia; order Primates; family Cercopithecidae; genus Macaca; species Macaca mulatta. Next base: position 47,195,176 of record NC_133411.1, read on the forward strand.
ATGTCAGGAAGTAATAAAGTGTTCCAAAAATATCCATAATTATAAGACATGTGAAAATGACACAAGAGTCAACTAAAACATTTCCAATGACAAATGGTTTAAAAAAACTGGGGTGGGGGGAGGGAGCAATAAAATAAATACTCTAGTATTAAATTATAAAATAAAGTATAACATAAATATTTATTAGCACATAATGATCTAAATAAATGAACAATTCAACAAATACATGGGAGGAAAGAGACAAATTTCCCATGTATATTAATTCCAAACAATTTTTGTCAATACTCTGTCCTCAAGTAAGGGGAGCATAACTCTCCACTCCTTAAGTGTGGAATGTGCGTAGTGACTTCCTTTTAAAGGGTACAGCATGAAAGGCTAAAAAAGAATGACTTTATAGTGGAGAAACCTGACAAGCACTACCTCAGCCACATCAAGAGTGATAAGTCATACTAATAATACGTACCCTTGATATGATTCGATTAAAAGTGCTGCATAGTGCTGCAACAAACATGCATGTGCATGTGTCTTTATAGTAAAATGATTTATAATCCTTTAAGCATATATCCAGTAATGGGATTGCTGGGTCAAATGGTATTTCTGGTTCTAGATCCTTGAGGAATTTCCACACTGTCTTCCATAATGGTTGAACTAATTTACACTCCCACCAATAGTGTAAAAGTGGTCCTATTTCCCCACACCCTCTCCAGCATCTGTGGTTTCCTGACTTTTTAATGATCACCATTATAAATGGCATGAGATGGACTGAATAAAGAAAATGTGGCACATATACACCATGGAATACTATGCAACCATAAAAAAGAATGAGTTCATGTCCTTTGCAGGGACATGGATGAAGCTGGAAATCATCATACTTAGCAAACTAACATAGGAACAGAAAACCAAACACTGCCTGTTTTCACTCGTAACTGGATGTTGAACAATGAGAACACGTGGACACTGGGAGGGGAACATCACACACTGGAGCCTATTGGAGGGTCAAGAGCAAGGGGATTGAGAGTATTAGGACAAATACCTAAAGCATGCAGGATTTTAAACCTAGTGACAGGTTGATGGTGTGGCAAACCACCATGGCACATGTATACCTATGTAACAAACCTGCATGTTCTGCACATGTATCCCAGGATGTAAAGTAAAATTATATCTATATGTACATAAAACCAGAATTTATTCATTAGTTGTAACAAAGGTAACATACAGTACCAATATAAGATGTTAATAATGGAAGGCTTAAATGTGAAGTATATGAGAATTCTCTCTGCTATCATCAAACTTTTCTGTAAATGTAAAACAGTTTTAAAATAAAAAGTTTATTTTTAAGTAATGAAAAACCATCCTAATCTCATTATATTACAGTGACATTTTAGAATGTTGTAGACAATTACACTAAGATCTTCCAGAACGAAAAATAGTCAATAGCCATTGAAATAATGAAGAGGCAGAATGGCAATGAATTTCTCTACCTGAAACATTAGGAATTAGAATCAATGAAATAATGCTTCCACAATTCTGAAGTAAAAGGATTCCCAAACCAGAATTATATAAATAACTATAATGTAATTGAGGTAACCTATGTATATGCATACATTACCTTTTGGGAAATTACATATTCTCTGCATCCCCTTTTGGAATCATGAAACTACTTCTTAGGAAGTATCTTTCCATACTTCATTACTCTAAAATTTGTTACATTGCTTCTTGTGCAATTGAAAACATAAGTTATATTAAACAATTCTTATTTCATAATGGGTAAACATATCTTTTATTTTTAAATCTCCAGGATTTAAATTTTGTTTTGGAAAGTATCACTAAGTATGTGCAATTTTATTATGCATGACCAAACTGGAGTAGTTAAACTGTTTTGACATTTATGGCACAATTATGGCCCAGATGTTTTCTATTCTGTTCTCTGAACTGTCTCAAATACCACTTTTCTAAAATTCACTCCTTTTTATACTATATCACTATGTTATAAATGGAAATGGAATTTCTGATACACGATCTGCCTTCTTTTCATGATAGATTCCTCTTCTTAAATATAAAAATCCAGAAGCAGAGAAGGAGACTGAGCACAAGTCAAAAGTCTCATGCTACTAAGTACTTATGGTTGAATCAGAGGACTCTACATTCACAGAAACAAATGGGTTTCAGTATGTTTTTCCCTTTACCTGAAATATCCTTCTCATCCACCCAATTTACTGTTACTGAGCATTTTATTACTTTACAACTCTTTTTTATGTTTGTATTCCTGGGTCTTTTCCTTGTCTTTTCTCAGTGTTTTATTAATATCTTTGTAATATACACTTCTGTGTCTAACAAAGTGACAGTGTATTCCTCAAGAAAAATAAATTCATCATAGCCACCTCCATGCCCACAGTGCCTACCATACTATTCAATAAAATATTTGCCAATAGAATGAAAAATTAAGTAAAGAGAATACAAACATTATAGATGTCTATTCATCTCATTTTCTCACTTAATCTGTGGGTTATTGGTCTTATTATTTGTATAAGCTCATATTAAAGTGCTACTCTTAGCCAGAAGGATTTGTTGTAACTATTTCCCAGATAGTAGTGTATTAATTTCCCAGTTAGTAGCATATTAATTCCATTTATGAAGTTTTAATGTGTATTTATGACTTGTGAGAGTTTATATTTTATTACTTTTGTTACCAAATTGAATTTCAAACAGCAAAATGAGTAGTATGTTTTCCTGGGCTATTGGTCCTGTAAATTGGTAAACAAATCATGGTATCTAGCAAGTTAACTCTTTTAATCATTGCTCTCTGATCTTCATGGTCTTCCCTGTTGGGTCTTTCCTTTCTTCTTCCCTGTATCAGTAATATCTGTCATCATTTGCTATCTCTATTGTTGGTAGTCATGACTGACACCATTGGGTACAATTAGAAGGTAGCAGTATTAAACCATAAAACAGTATTAGAGGGAGATGTAATGAACTGTAGCAAGAATATAGGGTACACTTGTAGATGCCTAATGGGAAAACTTATTTTGACATCTTCAATTTCATTCTAAGCTCAATTCTTTCTGAATGAACTACATGTATTCAAATATATTTGAATACATTAAATATCCTGCATTTATTCAGGAGAATTTATATTTTGTGAAAACTTGAAGGTTGAGGCAGGAGAATGGCGTGAACCCAGGAGGTGGAGCTTGCAGTGAGCCCAGATCGCGCACGGCACTCCAGCCTGGACGACAGAGCGAGACTCCATCTCAAAAAAAAAAAGAACCAAACAGATATCCACTCGTTTTCTTTTCTTGCATAAAAAATAAAAACCCTCTATGCAATGGTACATTCGATTTTATTATTTTAAATTTTTTAAACTGTTTTAAATAAAGCTGCAACAATTTTAGCCACTTCTACATAAGGAAAATAAATCCAAATTGTATACAAATATGCTCCAACTCTCATCGCTACTCCATTTAATCTTACTATAGGGATACAATGAGTTGTAAAGAAAGTAAACAAATGGGATTAGGGTAATCGCTTTCTGTAGTTCACTAATGATTTCTTTCCTGTAATTTTACACAGTTTCTGGCTTCACTGTTATTTTGGGCTGTGGCATGGAGTGTTTTTTATATGCTTGAGGTTCTATAAAGTTTTTTTTTTTTTTTTTTTCAGCGACATACATATGTGTTAACTCACAGTTAAAAGATACTAAGATCTTATATTTTACTATGACTGGAAAGAGACTGTCACCATAGCTTACTGTTCCTGTAGTCTGTCTTTTCTTTGTCAACTCTAGTAGCGGAGAAATTTACGTAAATGCACAATACAGAATGAGAACCAGAACTAATTGTGTCACTCGCTGGCCATTTAGTTCTATTACAAAATCAACCAAAATGAGGTCAACAATGACTAAAAACGAATACATCTTTGCTCTCTTCAACAGCCAATTGGTCATTTTCCTTACCATTTGCATTGTGAAGCTAACAGGCTCTGTAAACATCAAAGATGTTTAGTAGATCTCTGTGGATGTAATGCTCATGAAAGAAGCAAGATTCATTCTTCTCAGGCAATAGGCTGTGACTTTAAATGTCTCCCACCTGCAGGCTGCCTTTTGGTTCTTCCATCTTGCCTTGCTCTTCCGATCTCGGGGCTGAGCTGGGGTAATATTTAAGAGTGGCCTCATACAGAGTACCTAATTTAGAATATTAAGAGTGGCCACTTCCATACTCAGCCCACACTCAGCATTTCCTTTCACACCTGCCTTTTCATGATTTGTGAGCACATCTGGGATGCTCCCTCCCCCACTACAGTATAAGCTCCTTTAAAGAGATTATTCATCTTTGTGTTCTTTTCTTCACCAGAGCCTTGAAAAATCATTCATATATAATATACACTGAAACTATATATGTATATATTCCAAGCAATTTTAATTGATCCTAGATTCCCCCAAAGTAATTATCTCTTTTAAAGTATTTCCCCGCTTAATTTTATACTTCACTTAGCATATCTTTGCTTTGAACATCATGTCATAATTATGATGTTCTTTAAAGTGTTGTTAATATTTCCTGTATTAATTCTGTCTTGTTAGCTATGTTGGCAAAAGCTCCCTGTTTTCCTGTGATTCTTTTAAATGAGCCCAGAGCCTAAAATGTAATTGACAGATTCAATAAAAGGCTTGAACATTGTTAACTTGCATTTCCATGGCACAAAGAAAGAGGCCCTCTTTTGGGATTTCCTGCTCACATGTACAGCCTCCTCACATGTGATTTCTTACGTTTCAAAATGGTAATGCACCCCTAAACTAAAATCGATTTGCAAATTCAATTCATATTAAAAATATCAGGAAGTGAAAGCCAAGGCACAGAATTAGGGAGGCAGATGTAATACAAATATAAAATATAAAAAATTTTGTTCTTGTCATTCTGATCTTCGCACTTTTTATCTATGCTTATCATTATTTCAGTTAAGAACATCTGAAAATAATTTAAGCAACAGAGAAGGATTTTATGCTAAGAAATCGTAAAAACAAGAAGTGGAGACACGACGACTAAACGAAATATAGCCCGGATGGGATCCTGGAACAGAAAAAGGACAATGGGTTAAAAACTAAGGAAAACTGAAAAATGTATGGTCTGTAAAACGTTCATAAATGAAGAGGAGAACTTCCTGAATCAAATATTCTACCTCATCTTACAATTCTGCATTATAGAGCACTAGGATGTTATTAAATATCACTTCAGTTTTTAGTAAAAGCTACGCCAATGACTTAGTGAAAATAGGAATGTGGTGCTTTCTGTTGTAGATGCAGGAAAATGTTATAAAAAGATTTATTCTTATATTATATACAGTCTCCTTTTCCACTTTCATGAACATTAACCTATGGTCCCAGTTAAGTTACAGTGTGGACTTTATGGTATAAATAATTTCCTTGATTATTATTTACAACCACTAGGAAATAAGACATTGTTTTCAATACTTGTCAAAGCCCTGCCATGTATGGAACATACATTTCCCATCAAAGAGCAATGTCAAATTGTGTATTTTATGCTTCTTTGTCTTACCACTTCTATAATATGCAATTATTTATTTTCCTTTTGAAAGGGTGGGTTTGTCGACTCAGTCCTAAATCCTATTCTTCATTCATAGTATCTCTAGACTCCAGATTTTCAACCTACAAGAAGATTGAAAAAAATACTTTCAGGTGGAAACATTCTTGGAATCTGAACAGATTATGCTTTTGTATTAAGAGACAAGGCAGGACCACAGATTTATTCATGCCATCTCTCTGAAACATTTACTCCCTCTATTCCCTGCAGTGTCAGCACTTTCAGCACCTTTATCCTCAGCTTCCTTAAGGTTAGCTGAACATCTCCATCAAAGACAGTGTGCAGGCAACATGAACCTTGATCAGCGGGGCAAAAGATCTGGCTTCTAAATAAAACTAGACTTGAATTGGCTATTTATTTTGGGGCCAGTGCTGTTCCCTAGATACCACGTTCATCACCACTGAGTTGAACCAGGTCCCTCCTAAGTCTGACAGTCTGTGAATCTGAGGTGCTGGAAGTAAATAGAAATATGATCATAGGAGAAGCAGAATAGAACAGGAAGCGTGGATCACCTTGTTTGTCTCTATAGATGGTTGGGTTAGTCACAACCTCAAAAGGCCTCTGTTGGTACACTCTTCAGCACAACTACCAAGAAAGCCTTTCCTCATGCTCCCAACAAAAAATAAACTTTCCCTTCTGATTTTACTTAGTATACTGTATCCCCTTATAGACCCTTAATACGTCCCATGTTTGATTATAATTATTTACTAATATCTCATTTTAAAGTATGTATCAAATTAGTAAAAAAATACTTAATATGTGAAAAAGTATGGTGTTAATCTTATTTATGCAGAGTACGTAAATCAAAATTAGAATGCATCTGTCCTCCATGCCTGAGAAAATTAAAAGATTGAACAAATTGAAAGGTATTAAAAAATATTTTCATAAAGCGTAAAAGAAAACATTAGTATCTAAGCAACCCAGATAAAGTGCTTTTTAGTCAGGAGAGCTTAAAGCAAAAAAACCAACCAACCAAACAAACAAAAACACACACACACAAAAAAAAAAAAAAAGAAGAAAGAAAGAAAGAAAGAAAGAAAGAAAGAAAGAAAGAAAGAAAGAAAGAAAGAAAGAAAGAAAGAAAGAAAGGTAATATATGTCCTTTAAGAAAAAATTACTGGTAATTATACTCCACATTAAAATAGGCGAAATCAAATTCTCAGAGCCCTCAATCTGTTACTGATACTCTCATTTAAGTGTTGGGAAGCAGTTAAACTGTATAAAACAGAGCCTCTCCATTTTGTTTAAGGCATTTCTTCTTAACTAATAAAGAAGTTAAAACTGAAGAAAAATCATTCTTTGCCAGAGTAGTGGTTCAATTCAAAGTACAGAGAATGCCGTTTCAGTGTAAAGCCCGCTTTATCTACAGCTGGGGCAGGGTATCAGAAAGGACTTCCTAAAAAGAGAGGCAACTTGAATTCTACCTTGAGTAAATGACACTCAGGACTTGACTGAAGCAAGAAATGTGGTGTGTGTGTGTGTATATACATGCTTTCTCACTTGCTTTGCTAGATATATTCTGTGTGCCCCTCAGGATCTAGGCTTAACTCACTTATAGCTTTTGGGAAGTGACCTGAATAGGCTACAGTTGATGATTCTCTTATGCTTCACGCTGAACTCCATTGGCCAATGGGGAGACCATGCAGGAAGTCAAAGTGTCTGAGAGGGGGAAGGCAGGGGACTTATTCTAATAGATCCCAGGCTGAGTGATTGTCCCAGCATGGAAGTGTTCTGGAACCAAAACCATAGATATTTTTGATTATTATATCCATGATCTGAACCCAGGTTCAGGTGCTCCTTTGATCAATTAAGATTGTTTCCACACAACTCTTTTACTGCCAAACTAATAATTACTCCACCCTTTCACTCCCTAAGAGCCAAGGTTAGTAATAGCTCACTGTTACTAACCCTTAGATATTGCACTATTCTTTGTGGATTCTCTGTACTCTGTCCAAACATTTTTAAGAGGGTCCAGTAAGATACTTCTTGAGTTATACTAATATGAGTATGCTACTGGTTTCTTCCTGGAACACTGAATGACACATATGTCCTTGATGATTGGAGGAGACACAGGAAAATGTGGACACACAATAGAATAATCAGAATATGGAAATTCTAGACATTCAGAAAATCAAAATACCTTCAGTTTGAGAAAGTAAAAGATTATGGGCAGCTTATCCCCCAAAATTTAAAGACAGAATGTGCAGGGACACCCATGAACACAAATGAACATGAGACTCAAGCTTTGGTGCCTCCTACTGCTTTCTACAGCTCCTCTCCTTCCTAAGCTCCAGCTTCCTCACAGCTGTGCACCATATGGCTAAGCCTCCTCAAGCATCTGTGTCCCACTCATCCTATTCTAAGATGTCCATACTTGAAGGGTTTTATAAAATAGAATTATTAATCTTCGGAGACATGAAAGAGGTCATTAAATTAATTGAAACCACGTGTGAATAATATGTATATACGTGAATTTTCCTGGGAGGGGAAATCATTGGCTTTCAGTAGATTTTCAGCTGAGCTTATAATCTCTAACGCCCCAACACACACACACAAACATACACTGTTTTAATGTGAATTATTTGTTAATTTCTGATAAGAGATACATGAAGGTATACAGAAGTGCATTGAACATAGAGTGTACATAGGACACATATTTTATAGCATTGGTTCACAATGTAATAGATTTTACTATGGTGTTCTTGAATCAAAATACTTAGGTTCAAATCAGGTTCTAATTAACTGGTTGACATGGAACATTTTCTCAATATTTTTTATCCTAGACCTTTATGTGTTATAAATAAGAACAATAAAAATGCCTATATCAGAGGGTTATTATAGGAATAGCTGAGATATTACTGATGAAAACTCCTTGTAAACCAATATCTCATCCAAGAGTATTTTTATTTTAAACAAGACCCTTACACTTTAACCCAGGATGGTCAATCTTCAACGGTGGGCCCTGGTATCATGGTTTTATATATTTTAATACATTTGCTTGCATTGTACCAAAAAGTTTTTGCTAGCTTAAACCAATCCTATAACTAAAGACATCTGAAATTCTTCTCATGACAATTTCTACATAATTAAATGTAGTTATCTCATGTTATTTCATTTGGAGAGATTTTAAAAATGAATTTAATGTCTCTGAAAATGTTTTGTCAGGAGTGATATGTATTAGGTCATATATTATCACTTTCTCACCTATTATATGAAAATGTTGAGGTATTTAAAAAAAAACACATTTATTTTAGAGCCAGGAATCAATGTACTGTTGGGAATTAGATATACCATTATCATTGTTAAGAATTTAAAAATTATTGATATTTGATACCTGACCTTTATTAGTGTGTAAATTTTTAAAAATTTGCTAAACCTTTTCCAGTTTATTCACTAAATTTAACTGCCTAAATCACATATGTGAATATGTGATAACCTTCCTCCCTGCTTTCCTCCTGTTTACCACATTTCCTTGGTGGTTTCGCCTAGGAGCCCTTTTTTTATAAACTACTGGGACAAGGATTATCATCTCAGGCTTGCTTTGGAGGAACCTGACCTAAGTCATATAGTGTCCAGAGCGTCATATATAATTGACAAACAGTGGCTGTTGTAATAATATTAGCATTAATTTCATTAGTCATAAAAGCTAAATGACTTGTAAATGTGCTTATTTTATGTTCATCACATAACTCTTGGAGAACCTGGATTATTATATTTTAGGATTAATTCATTACATTCACCCTAGGCCAGGTACCTATTTTATTGTATATATTAATGAGGTACAACACAATATTCTGAGATATTTATACTTTTTGGAGTGATTAAATAAAGCTAAAAACATAACCATTTAATTTTTCCAACCAGCTTTTTTGAGCAAAAGGGATATATGGATTAGTATCTTGACCAACTAGATGCTTTGTCATGCCCTTGATAATCTTCATAGAAACTCTCTAACATCTGGTGAATCCTACGTAATCGTAAAATTCAAGTGACTCTTTCTCTTTAAATTAATATATTTATAGCTTTGTCTACAGAGTAATCAGATAATACAACTTTGGGGACATTTCTGTGCAGAAAAAAAACCCACAAAGGATCTTTATGTAATTAAAGACACAAGGTAAAGTATTATTGGAGGGTTGAATAAAAGAACCATGTATTAGGACTCCTCAGTTCTGTTCCAACTGTTGACTTCATATGCTTTTAAGCCTATTACTTAATCTAATTTGTCCATTATTTTATAAAATGAACTCTGCCCCTTGTTTCAAGGGATAAACACATTTCAAATAATGACAAATTGATTAAGTCATTCTGCTAGCAAGTGTTAGATTAAGTTTAGTATGAATCACAATTTTGGGGTAATTAAATATATCTGCAAATTATATTATTCTGAAGAACTGCAAGTTGTATCTGATTTATAGTATTAATTCTGATAAGGAATGTGGAAACTTGAATTATATGGGGTTTGCTTTGGGTTCACAGCAAGGGGTTTGTGCTATAAGTGCTTTATTTAATGTTTTGTTATACATTAATAGTTTAGCAGTGAGAACCATTGAAAAACTCTATTATCAAGCATTTCCCTATACGACCTCTCAGTTATATAATTTGTACCCCAATGAAATATGCCAAATACAAGGAGTTTTTGAATTACATAAACGATGGTCAAAGTTAGACTAGAAACATCCATCGCCTTGTAATAATTTAAATATGCATCATGACATTAATAAAGTATATTTAAGTTTTGTAAGCCTCAAATTTTCTCTTCCCTATGTTATGCCAAGTTCAAAAAAGGCCAGTGGTGGGAGTAAGATTTCTGAAACTTGTAACAGATTTCACTTATTTCTTTCCCTTACAAATATGTCTTTATGATGCTATCATTAATGCATTATCAAAACTTTAATCATTCTGCATTTTTATTGATTGACTTGATATTTAAACAAGCACATAAGTTTTTACTATATTCCCCAAAGAAGCTGCAACTCCAAATATATTGACATATCACTGTGTCCATACTGGGATGGAGTTCCAATATTTTCTTTTTTGCTTTTTGCTGTTTTTGCTTTTAATTTGGTTTGTTACATTTGTATTTTAGTGAAAGAAGCTACTAAAGATTGCTATAAGATACAAAAAAAAAAAAAAAAAATACATAGGAAACCAAGAAGTAGCCTAGGAGAAAAGGAATGAAATTAAACATCAGACTATTGCATCTTAAAATGGAATAGGGAATATCTCTGATCAATTGACGTGACCAAATCTAAGGTCGGGGCAGAAGAAACTAGGAGCTACAGAAGTTCCTAGTATCTTCACGAGTGAGGGATTCTGAGCAAGTAACTCACACTCAAAAGCAGGGTCTAATTTGTCACTAGAAGCCTGGTTAACACCAATACAAATTCCTCTTGTTGCAGCCACGCTAGCACTCTGGGGATATTGCCTAGGTCTATAAAGGAAAGAATTGTTTAAGAAAAGTGCTTAGATATAGAGTCCAGCTCTGCAGTGTCAGAGTGGCATGGATGATCATAGCTGATCATGGCAACAAGAAAGTTTTTCCTTCTCACCTGCATGTTAAGCTGAAATTGGATCAGCAATTAGAGCTTATGACTTTGTCACCAAATGACATTTTTTTAGACTATGACAGCACGAGGTTACTGAATTGATTTGAGGAAGGAGGGAAAAATGATATGTCTGAAGAGATGGGTTGGTGGAGGTCAGAGTTGCTTAATTTACTAAGATAGATGTGATTTTATATTGATATCCGAACATGATAAAGGAGACACATACATTAGTAAGAGAACAATATATAATTAAGCTACACGTGAAGCATTGGACTAGGAGCCTGAAATCTCGGGTTTGAGTTTGAGCCCTACACTCAGAGCCCAGTTGTACCACAGTTCAGACACACTTGCAGCCCCACCATCAATGCCTAAGGACAAAAACTCCTAAAAGCAGAGAAGAGGTCTGTTCCATCCTTTATGCAGCCTTTTCCACTATTAGGATTGCCAAATGAAAATTACACAAGCTGAAAATGTTAAGGAAACTCACAGAATGGGGGTAAGGGGATGCTTATACATAAAATCTGAGCTAATCCAAATTAAAATGCCTGCAATATTCTTTTAATGACAAATTTAAGATTTCTCTGTACTTTATATCAGTTATTATTCCAAAAATAATTATTTCCTTTGTTCCACAGAGGAAAACTCAATTTACAATAATTTTGTTATTTGAATTATTCAGTCAAGGAAATGTAGACAAGTCAGCTAATGGAGTTACGTCTTAAACCAAGTTAAGAACAGCAACAAATTTGTGTACTAAGAAACTTCTTTATTATAGAAGAAAATGAAGTATAATAGTAGTTCTGACCTATGCAACTCGCCAATAATTTCCAGCTTGCCTTAAGAGACTTTGATTTTTAGTGGCCTCATGCTCCACTGAATGGCAAAATTTCAAAGGTTACTTCTAGCTGGTATAATCAGCCCAACAGATCAAGTATACAGCTGTCACAGCAGCAAAGCTGGGAAAGCTACTGTGTCCTGAAAACATGGAGTAAGCTGAAATAAAAGCTACATATTCAAAGTAATAAATTAAAGGATGTTTCTACATGTTCATAATAAAACAAATCTTAAGAAAAATTCACATTTTCTTAATCCAATCTGTCACTGATGGACATTTGGGTTGATTCCAAGTCTTTGCTATTGTGAATAGTGCTGCAATAAACATACGTGTGCATGTGTATTTATAGCAGCATAATTTATAATCCTTTGGGTATATACCCAGTAATGGGATGGCTGGGTCATATGGTACATCTAGTTCTAGATCCTTGAGGAATCGCCATACTGTTTTCCATAATGGTTGAACTAGTTTACAATCCCACCAACAGTGTAAAAGTGTTCCTGTTTCTCCACATCCTCTCCAGCACCTGTTGTTTCCTGACTTTTGAATGATCGCCATTCTAACTGGTGTGAGATGGTATCTCATTGTGGTTTTGATTTGCATTTCTCTGATGGCCAGTGATGATGAGCATTTTTTCATGTGTCTGTTGGCTGTATGAATGTCTTCTTTTGAGAAATGTCTGTTCATATCCTTTGCCCACTTTTTGATGGGGTTGTTTGTTTTTTTCTTGTAAATTTGTTTGAGTTCTTTGTAGGTTCTGGATATTAGCCCTTTGTCAGATGAGTAGATTGCAAAAATTTTCTCCCATTCTATAGGTTGCCTGTTCACTCTGATGGTAGTTTCTTTTGCTGTGCAGAAGCTCTTTAATTTAATGAGATCCTATTTGTCAATTTTGGCTTTTGCTGCCGTTGCTTTTGGTGTTTTAGACATGAAGTCTTTGCCCATGCCTATGTCCTGAATGGTACTACCTAGGTTTTCCTCTAGGATTTTTATGGTATTAGGTCTAACATTTAAGTCTCTAATCCATCTTGAATTAATTTTCGTATAAGGAGTAAGGAAAGGATCCAGTTTCAGCTTTCTACTTATGGCTAGCCAATTTTCCCAGCACCATTTATTAAATAGGGAATCCTTTCCCCATTTCTTGTTTCTCTCAGGTTTGTCAAAGATCAGATGGCTGTAGATGTGTGGTATTATTTCTGAGGACTCTGTTCTGTTCCATTGGTCTATATCTCTGTTTTGGTACCAGTACCATGCTGTTTTGGTTACTGTAGCCTTGTAGTATAGTTTGAAGTCGGGTAGCATGATGCCTCCAGCTTTGTTCTTTTGACTTAGGATTGTCTTGGAGATGCGGGCTCTTTTTTGGTTCCATATGAACTTTAAAGCAGTTTTTTCCAATTCTGTGAAGAAACTCATTGGTAGCTTGATGGGGATGGCATTGAATCTGTAAATAACCTTGGGCAGTATGGCCATTTTCACGATATTGATTCTTCCTATCCATGAGCATGGTATGTTCTTCAATTTGTTTGTGTCCTCTTTTATTTCACTGAGCAGTGGTTTGTAGTTCTCCTTGAAGAGGTCCTTACATCCCTTGTAAGTTGGATTCCTAGGTATTTGATTCTCTTTGAAGCAATTGTGAATGGAAGTTCATTCCTGATTTGGCTCTCTGTTTGTCTGTTACTGGTGTATAAGAATGCTTGTGATTTTTGCACATTAATTTTGTACCCTGAGACTTTGCTGAAGTTGCTTATCAGCTTAAGGAGATTTTGGGCTGAGACAATGGGGTTTTATAAATATACAATCATGTCATCTGCAAACAGGGACAGTTTGACTTCTTCTTTTCCTAACTGAATACCCTTGATTTCTTTCTCTTGCCTAATTGCCCTAGCCAGAACTTCCAACACTATGTTGAATAGGAGTGGTGAGAGAGGGCATCCCTGTCTTGTGCCAGTTTTCAAAGGGAATTTTTCCAGTTTTTGTCCATTCAGTATGATATTGGCTGTGGGTTTGTCATAAATAGCTGTTATTATTTTGAGGTACGTTCCATCAATACCGACTTTATTGAGCGTTTTTAGCATGAAGGGCTGTTGAATTTTGTCAAAAGCCTTTTCTGCATCTATTGATATAATCATGTGGTTCTTGTCTTTGGTTCTGTTTATATGCTGGATTATGTTTATTGATTTGTGAATGTTGAACCAGCCTTGCATCTCAGGGATGAAGCCCACTTGATCATGGTGGATAAGCTTTTTGATGTGTTGCTGAATCTGGTTTGCCAGTATTTTATTGAGGATTTTTGCATCGATGTTCATCAGGGATATTGGTCTAAAATTCTCTTTTTTTTGTTATACACCATGGAATACTATGCAGCCATCAAAAAGGATGAGTTTGCGTCCTTTGTAGGGACATGGATGCAGCTGGAAACCATCATTCTTAGCAAACTATCACAAGAACAGAAAACCAAACACCGCATGTTCTCACTCATAGGTGGGAACTGAACAATAAGATCACTTCGACTCAGGAAGGGGAACATCACACACAGGGGCCTATCATGGGGAGGGGGGAGGAGGGAGGGATTGCATTGGGAGTTATACCTGATGTAAATGATGAGTTGATGGGTGCAGCACACCAACATGGCACAAGTATACATATGTAACAAACCTGCACATTATGCACATGTACCCTACAACTTAAAGTATAATAATAATAAATAAATTAAAAAAAAAAGAAAAATTCAACAAAAATAGCCAGGCTTTTCATGTCTATGTGCTAATAACTATTTATTTGGACTAAACAGCACACACTTAAAATGTATTTGGCATTCTCTTGACCTAGAAGTTTCTAGCCATGGGAGAGAGAGCCGATTATGTCTCTCCTTAATTGGGCTGTGAATGCCTTGAAGACATGAGCTTTCTCTTATTTATCCAATGCTTAGCAGAGTACCTGACAGCTGAGCGATGTTTCAATAACTGGATTAACTCAAATGCTTTATCTCTCCTTTTACCTTTTTATTTTCCTATAATTTTAATTATAAATGCTTCTGAAGATTCTAACTTAACACTCTATTTCTCTCATATATGATGTCTTTTTTCAATGTCATTCATAATTATGGATCAAATTTGAAATGCCATTTATTCTAAGAGATCTTTCTGTATCTTCCTCAATTACATGATTATTTTTTTCTCTCTCTCTTCTTTAACCCTCATTATCTTGCACCACAATCATGCCACTTAGCTTACTTGGTCCCTGATACTAGTTACTGAGGGATTTGACACATATTTAAGTCAAGAGTGACTGCTATCAGAAATTAGAATAAAAGTTATCTATTGATCTAAATAACATAAGACATATTGTTTCCTAAATCTCAAGTGAAAGTCCAATTTGTTAAATTAAGGAATCATTTCAAATCAGAATACAACTTATGGAGTCCTAATCATTGAATGAGAACAAAATAGGGACGGAAAATCACTCTCTGCAAGTAAGCATTTAATTTTGTTTGATTACCAGCTTCCTAAAGTTTCCATATTCCAATCTCTCTTCCTTCTTCTCATTCTCACTGACAACATTGTTTCCCATTTGACTGAGAAAACAAAAGCAATCAATAAAGAATTTCCACAGGATACCTTGACCAAACCTACCAAGCAATCTGCCTTGGTGCACTTTACTGCGTTTACTCAAGTTATTATTGAAAAGTTCTCAGTGTTCCTGTCAGGAACCAGCTCCTCTACTGTTCTGCTTGACCTTATCTCCTTTTATCTATTCAGAGACATTGCTTTAGTAGTTGTCCACACTTCCTCCTCAATTACCAGTTCCTCACTCTCTAATACATTCTTCCCATCACAAACAGATATGCTGAACTACCTGTTATAAAAAAGAAGGAAGGAAGGAAGGGAGAGAGGGAGGGAGGGAGGGAGGGAGGGAGGGAGGAAAATTCTGCAGTATTTCACATGTTTTTGTATTAGTGTTCTCCAAAGAAACAATACCAATGGGACACATAAACATGTGAAAGAGGAGATTTATTATGAGAATTGACTCACATGATTATGGAGGCCAAGAAGCCCCAGGATATGCTACCTGAAACTGGAGGACCAGGAAAGCTGGTGGTATAATTCAATCTTAGTCCGGTGGCCAAGAACCAGGGCAGCTGCTGGTGTAACTCCCTGTCAGAGGCTGAAGGCCTGAGAACCAGGAGGTAGAGGGTAAGGGGTGAGGAGGTGGGGTGAAGTTTATGTTAATTCTGGAGTCAGAGGCCAGAGAACCAGGAGCTCTGATGTCCAAGGTCAGGAGAAAGTGGATATCTCAGCTCATTAAGAAAAGGGGCACACTTGCTCTTCTTCCATCTTTTAGTTCTATTCAGATCCTCATGGATTGGATGAGGTCTGCTCATATTGGTGAGGGTGATCTTCTTTACTCAGTCTTCTGATTCAAATGCTAAACTCTCCTGACAGACAACTCACCATTACATCCTCAGGGACATACCCAGAAATATGCATAATGTATTATCAGCTATCTAAGAATCCTTTATCCTAGTTGACACATAAAATTAACCACTACAGCACTTTCACAAATACATTCCTCCAACTATTTTCTCTACTGTTTTTCTCCACTTCTTGCCCCTCCATCCTCTCCAACTGGCTTCAACCAGCTTTGACTTCACTACTTCACTGAAATAACTCATTTTGAGGTGACAAATGACCACATATTGTTAAATCCCATCATTATTCTCAGTCCTCATTTGCTTTTAATTTATGGACTACATTTGACACAGTTGATGCACTTTCTTCACCGGGTTTCAGAGCTCAGTATTAATTTGTATAAGTCTAGTCATTTAATGATTGTCTTTTTGGAAGGAAGATGACCTCCTGGAAAATGTCCAAGGAAATGGGCTGTAGCCAAGTGTTTAACACTGTCAATTCAAATACTCCTTCAGCTGTTAATTTGAGGAAGCAGAACAGGCTGTAGGCTAAGGTTCTACCGTATAATACAATTGCAACAATAAGGATGAACTCCAACTTCACTTTCTGATTGTGCTGAGGGAGGTTAGTGCCCTCTGACTGTACAACTTGAAAACCCCACACTCTGTTCCAGGATTCTTCTCACCAAGCCTAGTATCTGCTGACTAGGTCCTTACGCCCTCCTGAGAGGCATATTTTTTCAATTTTAAAAATTTTCTTTCCAATTTCTATTTTAGATTCAAGGAGTACATATGCAGGTTTGCTACATGGTTAAATTGCATGTTATGGGGGTTTGGTGTACAGAAAATGTTGTTACCCAGGTAATCAGCATAATATCCAATAGGTAGTTTTTCAGTACTCACCCTACTCCCACTCTCTACCCTCAAGTAGGCCCAGGTATCTGTTATTCTCTTTGTGTCCATATGTACTCAATGTTTAGCTCCCACTGAGAACATGCAATATTTAGTTTTCTGTCTGTGCATTAATTTGCTTGGGATTAATTTGTCTCTAGTTTCTTCCATGTTGCTACAAAAAGAGGATTTCTTTTCTTTATGGTTGTGTAGTAGTCCATAGTATATATGTACCACATTTTCTTTATTCAGTCCACTGTTGGTGGGCACCTAGGTTTATTCTATGTCATTGCTAGCGTGAATAGTGCTGCAATGAACATCTGTGTGCATGTGCCCACATGGTTAAATTATTTATATTAATTTGGATATATATCCAGTAATGGGATTGCTGGGTGGAATGGTAGCACTATTTTACATTCTTTAAGAAATCTCCAGACTGATATCCACAGTGGCTTAACTAATTTACATTCTATCCAACAGTGTATAAGTGCTCCTTTGTTTTTTGACTTTTTAATAATAGCCATTCTGACTAGTGTGAGATGGTAACTCATTGTTGTTTTGATTTGCATTTCCCTAATTAATGATTAGTGATACTGAGCATTTATTTTCATATTCTTGTTGAAAATGTGTATGTATTCTTTTGAGAAGTGTTTGTTCATGTCCTTTTCCTTTTTTTAATGGGGTTGTTTGTTTTTTGTTTGTTGATTTAAGTTCCTTATAGATGCTGGATATTAGACCTTTGTTGGATGTGTAGTTTGCAAATATTTTCTCCCATTCCTTAGGTCATCTTTTTATTCCATTGATAGTTTCTTCTACTGTGCAAAAGCTCTTTAGTTAATTAGGTGTCACTTGTCAATTTTTGTTTGTGTTGAAATTGCTTTTGGAGTCATCATGATATCTTTGCCTGGGTCCTTTTCCAGAATGTCATTTCCTATGTTTACTTCTAGCATTTTTATAGTTTTAGGTTTTGCATTTAAGTCTTTAATTCATCTTGAGATGATTTTTGTATATGGTGAAATGTAGGGGTCGAGTTTCAATCCTCTGCATATGGCTAGCCAGTTGTCCCAGTACCATTTCTTGAACACAGAGTTCCTTCCCCATTGATTGTTATTGTCAGTTTTGTCAAAGATCAGATGGTTGTAGTTGTGTGACTTTATTTCTGTGTTTCTAACCTGTTCCATTGGTCTATGTGTCTGTTTTATGCCAGTGTCATGCTGTTTTAATTCCTGTAGCCTTGCAGTATAATTTAAAGTCAAGAAGTGTGATGCCTTCAGCTTTGTTCTCTCTACTTAGAATTTCTTTGGCTGTTCAGGCTCTTTTTGGTTCCGTATGAATTTTTCAAAAAGTTTTTTCCTAATTCTGTAAAAAATGACATTAGTAGTTTGATAGGAATAGCACTGAATCTGTAAATTGCTTTGTGTAGTATGATCGTTTTAACAATTTTGATTCTGCAGATCCATAAGCATGGAAAGCTTTTCCATCTGTGTCATTTTTAATGTCTTTCAGCAGTGTTTTGCAATTCCCATTGTAGAGATCTTTACATCCTTGGTTAGCTGCATTCCTAGGTATTTTATTCTTTTGGTGGCTATTGTGAATGGGATTGAGTACTTGATTTGTCTCTCTGCTTGGACGTTACTGGTGTATGGAAATGCTACTAATTTTTGTACATTGATTTTGTGTCCTGAAACTTTGCTGAAGTTGTTATCAGATCTAGGAGCCTTTGGGCAGAGACTACAGGGATTTCTATGTGTAGAGTCATTTTGACTGCGAAGAGAGATAGTTTGACTTCCTCTCTTCCTATTTGGATGCCTTTTATTTATTTCTCTTGCTTTTTCAATTTTATTTGATAACATTTTATGTAAATGTTGTGTATGTAGTCACCCAGGAATTGGTATATGGTATTTAAATTTTTTTGTATTGTTTTGTCAGGTTTTGATATAAAAGATAAGTTGGCAAGATAAAATCAATTATGGAACTTACTATCATTTTTGTCAGAGATGAATGAGAATTGGTATTGATGATTTGGTCGTTATTTTCCCAGAACTCTGCCTAAAAATTCTAATAATGTTAATACTTATTTGAAACCATGTTCTTCATTATAATCAGAAGTTTCCTCAGGGAAAAACTATTATTTAGAATGCTATGTTGTTCCTTAATAAGTACAAACTCTTGCTCTCATCTTTCATGTCTTTTTAATGAGTAACTAGTACAAATTATATTTCATTAATATTTCCCACTTAAGGATTTTATCTTATAGCTGTGAAAATGTCTTTAGAATAAAGTGGTTTAAATTATTATTTTCCTTGTCCAGTTAATAAAGCTTTCTGTCTTTGGTGCTTTTGATATCTGCCAAATATTTCACCTAACACTTTATAACTGTTTATCAGTGCATATTTTGGACTCAAGAATGGAGAGCCCAATTCCATCTTTAGGAATTGTATTTACCCTGATGAAGAGAAGCAACACGAGTAGCTGGTTGATAACATTTGCGCTGCCAAATTAAGACCGTGAATACTACTTTTCCTTTCAATAAAAGAGTTTTGCTCTTAATAGCACAAAAATATTTATCACTGTTCCTAAGTGGAAAATTATTATACAAAAATTATTTTCATTTAATGTTTTTCATTCCAACTGAAACACACTTTATAATTTATAATAACCAAATTTTCACAAAATAATTTAAAAAGAATTTTTGTGTAATTTAAGAAAAAGCACTTTCCCTGTATTCTTGCCTACGCATTTTCCTTCAGAAAGTTGAGATTTCAAGGGAGAAGAAATTGTAGCTTTAATTTTCTGTGCAAATAAAATGTAGTGTATCAATTTTGCTTTAAAATTGCTTTAAAATGCTCTAATAAGACTTCTTGAAACATTGAATTCAATCTCAGCATAATCCACTTTAGGAAATGCTAAGAAAATGTTATTAATCACTCAGTATATTATGTCATGTGTCTTCAATCATGTTTCCATTTAATTTAAAATGTTTGGAATAAAATTGCATTGTGAGCTGATTCAAGACTTAGGGGAAAGCATTAGTTTCTCAAAAATACTATGAGTCAAATTTAAATATGTATTAATGCAAATATACTTTTGCTGGCATTGAGTGAAATGCAGAGTCATTGCTTTCCTATATTTATTGAGATGACAACCAGGCCAGCTGTAAGTTTTGATTACATATTTAGAATAAAGTTATTTGATAATTAATACTAGATTAATTTACTCATCAAGATGAAATGGGAATGTTTAGTCCTAATGAGATAATATTGTTTTGTCTTGATTTAAGTAGGACTTTTCTCAGTATTATGGGAAATCTCATAATGGGACACACAGATACAATGGGAAATGGGAATTACCTGATCTTACTTCCTGTGGAGATGAGAGCAGAGAACAGAAGATAACAATGTTCCATGAATGACAATGAAATCAAAGAAGAGGAAGGTAATGAGTTAAGTAGGGGAGTCAGAGGCAAAAGTGAATCTGAAAATGAGGCCAATGGATCAGTACTACAGCAGCAAGGATGACACATAGCATACACTGTGATGCAACCATGAGATCAGAAGAATGATGGAAAATCCTAGCATATAAGAGAAAAATAAAGTTTTAGGAATTTAAGAGACTGTTGAGTATATACCTAAGATGGGCTACATTGGTCTTTATTAAGCTGTGAGAATGACTCAGATGTATTTACAGGTTATGGCATAGGAAAAGGCAAAAACAACTCTTCTACCATTAAGATTCACTGACACCAATTGTGATTAGGCACACTGACAAATTGTCATTTTATTAACAGTAACTCTCTACATATCTTGCACACAGCACAGCCTAAAAGTTTTGAAAATTTTATATTCCAGGGAATACTTTCAATTATAGATTAACCCTAATGAAGGACAAATACTGTAGCATAACTGCAGGTTGGGAGGCAAAGTCTAAGGTCAATTCTACATGGTTTTCAAACAGTTCCCGAAGAGATGAAATCCTTGTTCAATAACTAAGCTGCTTATCAATGCACTCTTGAAGGCTTTCCTACATTTCCTCCCTAACTTCCCCATTGCCTCACTTGTGCTTCCATGACCACCTCCCAAATAAACACAAATCTTTGAGTTCCTGCATGTTTTAGGAATATTTAAGCTATGTACTGACAAATAAAAGACAAAGTAAGAATGTCAGAACTAATTAAATTTTTATTAATTCTAATATTTAATATAATTATTACTTTAAGATAGTGATTGACTTTGACCATTTTACCTTTAGAACATGAATTCAGATCACTTGCTTTGATCTAGTTCTTTTTTTAGTATATCCAAATACAAAATATATATATATATTTTGCTACACTTAACAGAATGGGAAAAAATACATATTCTTTTAGGTTTCCATTATTTTGAGGGGAGGGGATTCCTCTGCATTCAAAAAGCAAGGTTGCTGGTAGTTTTACATAGCATCAACAAAATGTCAATGCTAGCTTCATGTGGAATCAATGAAACATTAGCAAGGCCTCCAAAATTAGGTTAGTCTGGAAGCATACTCTCAATAGCTCTATAAACATGACACCAGGCTAGAGAAAAATGATAAAAATATTTTTAAGTTAAACATTTTTTTAAAGTGTTAAAAGTGATACAAAAGAAAGTTTAAATTGAACAAATGATGAGTCTAAGTAACATTATTAGATATTTAACATTCTTCTAAAAGTGTATGCCTATGAAATAGATAATGTCAATACTATACTTATTGAAAGTCTTCTAACATAATTTTTTATTTGCTTTTTTCTTTTCACTTGAAAATTTTTACTTATGAGAACCATAACTTGCTGCTTTTTTAAATATTATAACTAAAGTTTCTTATTTCATAGCCACATAGATTTTCCAACAGTAGGCTTAAATCTCTTTCCAGTCATTGTTGGTATAAACTGTTTGCCTGCAGAAACCCAATCATTGTCGAAAAAACCCTCCAATACATCTACAATATTGTCTTGAATGGTGTCATGCATATTTCCTTTACCAAATATAGTTTACCTGATATAATATAGCTATTGAACTCCTTAATCATAGATAATCCTTTCACACTCACACTCTTTCAAAAAATTCTAAGGTTTTCTTATGAAATAAGGAAAATAAAGAGTAGGAACTCATTGACAGCAGTAGTCTATTAGTGTACTACAAAGCTGCAAATTAATGAAATTTGAATCATCTTCATTTTACATGCATCCAACTCATTGAATCCTTTTTGGAAATTAAGAATCAAGATGTGGGAGATTGTAATGCTTCAAATGTAATTATGAAATGTCTATTTTAAACCTAATAATTGATTCATAGCCTATCCATGGATGTTTATGAGCAATATTTTGTAAATCAATTTTTGACTATTTTTCTTTGCAAGTTGTTTCATTTGTTATAAGCCAAGTCATAATTTATTGTTAATGCACTTTTCAAAAAGCAATAAATAATTTATTCCCTTTTGAAATCAACTTAAAATAAGTAACTAAAGTCTATAACTAAAGATAAGGTAAGAATAGATATTTGGAAATTTTTAAAAAGTAATAGAAAAATAAAATAAAGATTCCAACTGAGATGGTGCAAGAATTGGAAATGGTTATAATAATACAATATTTTGATCTTCCAAAATAATGATTTTTCATTGCCAATGCCATTGTACAAAGAGGCATCATTAAGCAGCTATTTTTGCATATGCAAGATGAAACATTATGCCTTTTCTTTCCTTCAAAACTTTATTTTCAAAAGAATGCTTTATATGTAGAAAACGGTAGTGGTACAAAGTGTGGTAAAGAAAAACACTTTTTGTTTTCTAATTTACAAATGAAAGTATGGAGTTTTAATCAGAAGTTTAATATCTCCTGTGCAAGCTAAACACATAATTTTATATTCCATTATATAAGTTTGTACTTCTGTTGCAAAGACTAAAGTTGTCAGCATGAAAATATGTTCTCAATAGTCATAATAAGTCATTCTTTTACTCAAGAAATTTCAGTACTTATATAATGCCAGACATTTTTCAAATTACTGGGGATACCCCAAATACAACTAAGCAGACATGATCTCTGCATTCTGGAATTTATATTCTAGTTAAAAGAGACATACAATAAACAGATATATAATATCAGATGGCGATGAAAGTTATAGACTGAAATAAAGTAAAATAAAGATAGCAGGCATAAGGCATACTGGGCATAAAGGAGGCAGGGAGCTGCTACAAGGTCTGTAAGGTGACAAAAAAAAGACCCCATTAATGCCACAAAAATATTCCCATTCATATTCATTCTAGTAATTTAATTTTTATACCTGTTATTAGTTTTAATTATTTTAATTTACCTTTGCTAGTGAAATAAAAGTTTATTTCCCAAAGAGCTGTTACTCAGCACCATATATTGAATAAGCTATCTTTTCTGTATTTATATAAATCACTGACTTCACCACAGGCTAAATCTCAAAGTACATACAGATGCACTGTTGATTTTTTTTTTTCATATCTACTTGTCTGTTTTTGTGCCAAAATCATACTGTTTCAATAACTGTAATTTTATAATATAATTTTATTTCTTGTAGGATAATACAAACCAAATAAACAGTGAATACTCTTTTTCTTTCAAATGAACCTGAGAATCAGATTTTCAAATTTTGTAAACGGCCTTGTTAGAATTAGAATTGAAATTGTACTATATTTACATAGTAATTAGAGGAAAAACTATGTAAAAATGATATGATACTATTTCTTATCTTTTTTGAACTCACACTTAGAATTCCAGTAACAGGGTGGCTGGCAAGATGGCTGAATAGGAAGAGCTCTAGTCTGCAGCTCCTAGTGAGATTAACGCAGAAGGTGGGTAATGTCTGCATTTCCAATTGAGGTACCCAGCTTATCTCACTGGGACTGGTAGAAAATGGGTGCAGCCCACAGAGGGAGAGTGGAAGCAGGATGGGGCTTTTCCTCAGCAGGAAAGCACAAGGAATCAGAGAACTCCCTCCCCTAGCCAAGGGAAGCCGTGAGGGACTGTGCCATGAAAAATGGTGCACTTCAGCCCAGATACTATGCTCTTCCCATGGTCTTTGCAACCCACAACCAGGAGATTCTCTCGGGTGTGTTTACCACCAGGGCCCTGGGTTTCAAGCACACAGCTGGGCGGCCATATGGGCAGACACCAAGCTAGCTGCAGGAGTTTTTCTTCATACCCTAATGGCACCTGGAACACCAGTGAGACAGAACCATTCACTCTCCTGGAAAGGCAGCTGGAGTCAGGGAGCCAAGGGGCCTAGCTCATCAGATCACACCCTGATGGAGCCCAGCAAGCTAAGATCCATGGGCTTGAAATTCTCACTGCCAGCACAGCAGTCTGAATTCAAGCTGGGACACTTGAGCTAGGTGGGGGGAGGGAATTGAGTAGGCCATTTTCCTCTCACAGTGTAAACAAAGTAGCCAGTAAGTTCTTACTGGGCAGAGCCCACTGCAGCACCACAAAGCCTCTGTAGTCAGATTGCTTCTAGATTCCTCCTCTCTGAGCAGGATATCTCTGAAAGAAAGGCAGCAACCCCAGTCAGGGCATTATAGATAAAACTCCCATCTCCTTGGGACAGAGCACTTGTGGGAAGGGTGGCTGTGGGAACAGCTTTATTAGACTTTGATGTCCCTGCCTGCCAGCTCTGAAGAGAGCAGTGGGTCTCTCAGCACAGTGCTCAAGCTTTGCTAAGGGTCAGACTGCCTTCTCAAGTGGGTCCCTGAACCCTGTGCCTCCTGACTGGGAGACACCTCACCGCAGAGGTCAACAGACATCTCATACAGAAGAGCTCCAGCTGGCATCTGGTGGATACTTCTCTGGGATGAAGCCTCCAGAGGAAGGAACAGGCAGCAATATTTGCTGTTCTGCAGCCTCCTCTGGTGATAAAGGCAAACATGGTCTGGAGTGGACCTCTAGCAAACTCCAGCAGACCTGCAGCATAGAGGCCTGTTAGAAGAAAAACTAACAAAGAGAAGGAATAGCATCAATATCAATCAAAAGGACATCCACACAGGAACTCCATCCAAAACTCACCAACATCAAAAACCAAAAGTAGATAAACCCACGAAGATGAAAAAAAAAAAACAGTGCAAAAAAGTTGAAAATTCTAAAAACCAGAAAGTCTCTTCTCTTCCAATGGATCACAACTCCTTGTCAGCAAGGGAACAAAACTGGACAGAGAATGAGTTTGACGAATTGACAGAAGTAGGCTTCAGAAGGTGCGTAATAACAAACTCCTCTGAACTAAAGCAGCACGTTTTAACCCAATGCAAGGAAGCTAAGAACCATGAAAAAAGGTTAAAGAATTACTAGCTAAAATAACCAATTTAGAGAAGAATATAAATGACCTGATGGAGCTGAAAAGCACAGCATGAGAACTTCCTGAATTATACACAAGTATCAATAGCCAAATCAATCAAGCAGAAGAAAGGATATCAGAGATTGAAGATCAACTTAATGAAATAAAGTGTGAAGACAAGATTAGAGAAAAAAGTATGAAAAGGAACAAACAAAACCTCCAATAAATATGGGACTATGTGAAAAGACCAAATCTACGTTTTATTGGTGTACCTGAAAGTGATGGGAAAAATGGAAACAAGTTGGAAAACAGTTTTCAGGGTATTATTCAGGAGAACTTCTACAACCTCACAAAGCAAGTCAACATTCAAATTCAGGAAATACAGAGAATGCCACAAAGATACTCCTCAAGAAGAGCAACCCAAATACACATGATTGTGAGATTCACCAAGGTTGAAATGAAGGAAAAAATGTTAAGGGCAGCCAGAGAGAAAGGTCAGGTTACCCACAAAGGGAAGCCCCATCAGACTAACAGTGGATCTCTCTGCTGAAACCCTAAAAGCCAGAAGAGAGTGAGGGCCAATATTGAATATTATTAAAGAAAAGATTTTCAACCCAGAATTTCACATCCACTCAAACTAAGCTTCATAAGTGAAGAAGAAATAAAATCCTCTACAAACAAGCAAATGCTGAGAGAAGCACTTAATATGGAAAGGAAAAAGTGGTACCAGCCACTGCAAAAAGATACCAAATTGTAAAGACCAATGACACCAAGAAGAAACTGCATTAACTAATGGGCAAAAATGACCAGCTAGAATCATAATGATAGGATGAAATTCACACATAACAATATTAACCTTAATCCATGTCCCTACAAAGGACACAAACGCATCCTTTTTTATGGCTGCATAGTATTCCATGGTGTATATGGGCCACATTTTCTTAATCCACTCTGTCACTGATGGACATTTGGGTTGATTCCAAGTCTTTGCTATTGTGAATAGTGCCACAATGAACATACGTGTGCATGTGTCTTTATAGCAGCATGATTTATAATCCTTTGGGTATATACCCAGTAATGGGATGGCTGGGTCATATGGTACATCTAGTTCTAGATCCTTGAGGAATCGCCATACTGTTTTCCATAATGGTTGAACTAGTTTACAATCCCACTAACAGTGTAAAAGTGTTCCTATTTCTCCACATCCTCTCCAGCACCTGTTGTTTCCTGACTTTTTAATGATCACCATTCTAACTGGTGTGAGATGGTATCTCATTGTGGTTTTGATTTGCAAACCATCATTCTTAGCAAACTATCACAAGAACAGGAAACCAAACACCGCATGTTCTCACTCATAGGTGGGAACTGAACAATGAGATCACTTGGACTCAGGAAGGGTGACATCACACACCGGGGCCTATCATGGGGAGGAGGGAAGGGGGAGGGATTGCATTGGGAGTTATACCTGATGTAAATGACGAGTTGTTGGGTGCTGACGAGTTGATGGGTGCAGCACAGCAACATGGCACAAGTATACATATGTAACAAACCTGCACGTTATGCACATGTACCCTAGAACTTAAAGTATTATAATAATAATAATAATAAAACAATATTAACCTTAAATGTAAACAGATTAATTGCCCCAATTAAAAGAAACAGACTGGCAAATAGGATAGAGTAAAGACTCATTGGTGTGCTGTATTCAGGAGACCCATCTTATGTGCAAAGACAAACATAGGCCCAAAATAAAGGGATGGAGGAATATTTAAGAAGCAAATGGAAAGCAAAAAAAAAAAAAAAAGGAGGGTTTGTAATCCTAGTCTCTGATGAAATAGACTTTAAACCAGCAAACATCAAAACAGACACAGAAGGGCATTACATAATGGTAAAGGAATCAATAAAACGAGAAGAGCTAACTATCCTAAATATATATGCACCCAATACAGAAGCACTCTGATTTATAAAGCAAATTCTTAGAGACCTACAGAAAGTCTTGGACTGCCATACAATAATAGTAGGAGACTTTAACACTCTACTGTCAATACTAGACAGATCAATGAGACAGAAAATTAACAAGGATTTTTAGGATTTGAACTCATGTCTGGAACAAGTGGACCTAACAGACATCTACAGAACTCGTCACCCCAAATCACCAGAATATACATTCTTCTCAGCACCACATGACACTTATTCTAAAATTGATCACATAATTGGAAGTAAAACACTTGTCAGCAAATGCAAAAGAACAGAAATCATAACACACAGTCTCTCAGACCACAGTGCAATCAAATTAGAACTCAGGATTAAGAAACTCACTCAAAATCACACAACTACATGGGAACTGAACAACCAGTTCCTGAATGACTACTGGGTAAATAACGAAATGAAGGCAGAAATAAATAATTTATTTGAAACCAATGAGAAAAAAGACACAAAGTACCAGAATCTTGGGGACACAGCTAAAGCAGTGTTTAGAGGGAAATTTATGGCAATATATGCCCAAGGAGAAAGGGGGACAGATCTAAAATTGACACCCTAACATCACAATTAAAAGAACTAGAGAAGCAAGAGCAAACAAATTCAAAAGCTAGCAGAAGACAAGAAATAACTAAGATCAGAACAGAACTGAAGGAGATAGAGACACGAGAAACCACTCAAAAAAATCAATGAATCCAGGAGCTGGTTTTTTGAAAAGATTAACAAAATAGATAGACAGTTAAATAATAAACAAGAATAAAGGAGAAGACTAATAAAGAAGAAAAGAGAGAATAATCAAATAGACACAATAAAAATTGATAAAGGGGATATCACCACCGATCCCACAGAAATACAAACTACCATCAGAGAATACTATAAACTCCTTTATGCAAATAAACTAGAAAATCTAGAAGAAATGGATAAATTCCTGGACACATACACCCTCCCAAGACTAAACCAGGAAGAAGTTGAATCCCTAAATAGATCAATTACAAGTTCTGAAATTAAGGCAATAATTTATAGATTACCAACCAAGAAAAACCCAGGACAGGATGAATTTTCGGCCAAATTCTACCAGAGGTAAAAAGAGGAGCTTGTACCATTCCTTCTGAAACTATTCCAAACAACAGAAAAAGAGGGACTCCTCCCAAACTCATTTTATGAGGTCAGCATCATCTTGACACCAAAAACAGGCAGAGACACACACGAAAAAACAAAATTTCAGGCCAATATCCCTGATAAACATCAGTGCAGAACTCCTTAATAAAATACTGGCCAACCGAATCCAGCAGCACATAGAAAAGCATATCCACTGTAATCAAGTTGGCTTCCTCCCTGGGATGAAAGGCTGGGTCAACATACACAAAGCAATAAATGTAATCTATCACATAAACAGAACCAATACAAGAATCACGTGATTATCTAAATAGATGCAGAAAAGGCCTTCAATAAAATGCAGCATCCCATTTATGCTAAAAATTCTCAATAAACTAGGTATTGATAGAACCTATCTCAAAATTATAAGAGCTATTTGTGACAAACTCACAGCCAATATCATACTGAATGGGCAAAAGTTAGAAGCATTCCCTTTGAAAACTGGCACAAGAGGAGGATGTCCTCTTTCACCACTCCTATTCAACATAATATTGGAAGTTCTGGACAGGGAAATCAGACAAGAGAAAGAAATAAACGACATTCAAATAGGAAGAGAATAAGTCAAATTGTCTCTGTTTGCAGATGACATGATTGTATATTTAGAAAATTCCATCATCTCAGCACAAATCTCCTTAAGCAGATAGGCGACTTCAGAAAAGTCTCAAGATACAAAATCAATGAGCAAAAAAATCACAAGCATTCCTATACAGCAAGAATAGACAAACAGAGAGCCAAATCATGAGTGAACTCCCATGCACAATTGCTACAAAGAAAATAAAATGCCCAGGAATCCAGCTTACAAGGGGTGTGAAGGGCCTCTTCCAGGAGAACTAGAAACCACTGCCCAAGCAAATAAGAGAGGAGATAAATGGAGAAACAGTCCATGCTCATGGATAGGAAGAATTAATATCGTGAAAATGGCCATACTGCTCAAAGTAGTTTATGAATTCAATGCTGTACCCATCAAGATACCTTTGACATTCTTCACAGAATTAGAAAAAACTACTTTAAATTTCATATGGAACCAAAAAAGAGCCCATATATCCAAGACAATCCTAAGCAAAAAGAACAAAACTGGAGGCATCACACTACCTGACTCCAAACTATACTACAAGGCTACAGTAACAAACACAGTATGGTACTGATACCAAAACAGATATATAGACCAATGGAACAGAACGGAGGCCTCAGAAATAATGCCACACATCTACAGTCATCTGATCTTTGACAAACCTGACAAAAACAAACAATGGGGAAAGGATTCCTTATTTAATAAACAGTGTTGAGAGAACTGGCTAGATTGGACCCCTTCATTAAACCTTATACAAAAATTAATTCAAGATGGATTAAAGACTTAAATGTAAGATGGAAAACCATAAAAGCCATAGAAGAAAACCTAGGCAATACCATTCAGGACATAGGCATGGGCAAAGACTTCACGACTAAAACACTAAAAGCAATGGCAACAAAAGCCGGAACTGACAAATGGGATTTAATTAAAGGAAAGAGCTTCTGCACAGCAAAAGAAACTATCATCCGAGTGAACTGGCAACCTACAGAATGGGAGAAAATTTTTGCAATCTATTCATTTGACAAAAGGCTAATATCCAGAATTTTCAAATAACTTAAACAAATTTATAAGAAAAAAACAACCTCATCAAAAAGTGGGCAAAGAATTTGAACAGACACTTCTCAAAAGAGTACATTTATACAGCCAACAAACATATGAAAAAATGCTCATCATCACTGGTCATTAGAGAAATGCAAATCAAAACCACAATGAGATACTATCTCGTGACTGTTAGAATGGAGATTATTAAAAAGTCAGGAAACAACAGATGCTGGAAAAGATGTGGAGAAATAGGAACAGTTTTACACTGTTGGTGGGAGTGTAAATTAGTTCAACCATTGTGGAAGACAGTGTGGAAATTCCTCAAGGATCAAGAACCAGAAATACCATTTGATCCAGCAATCCCATTACTGGGTATATACCCAAGATTTTAAAACTTTCTACTATGAAGACACATGCATACATACGTTTATTGCAGCACTGTTCACAATAGCAAAGACTTGGAACCACCCTAATGACCATCAATGATATCCTGGATAAAGAAAATGTGGCACATATCCTTAAAAAGGATGAATTCATGTCCTTTGCAGGGATGAAACTGGAAACCATCATTCGCAGCAAACTAACACAGGAACAGAAAACCAAACACCACATATTGTCATTCATAAATGGAAATTGAACAATGAGAACACATGGACGCAGGGAGGGGAATATCACATACCAGGGCCTGCCTGGGGGTGGGGGACTAGGCAACGGAGAGATTAGGAGAAAGACCTAATGTTGATGATGGGTTAATGGGTGCAGCAAACCACCATGGCTTGTGTATACCTATGTAACAAACCTGCACGTTCTGCACATGTATCCCAGAACTTAAAAGTATAATAACAATAAGAAGAAGAATTCTGGTAACATCGCTTCTTTCTAAAATCAGCTGGTATTGATGAAAAGCAGATAGATGTGTCTTTCACATAAATAAATAATTAAATAAGTGAATAAATGTATGCATATGTAGATACACACACAACTGGTATACCATCAGCAAAAAACTACGAAAAATACCTAACATGTAATTTTAAATGGTTTATTTGTTCATTTTCCTTTTTTTTTAGAATTTTTAACTCTGTAAGATTGCTTTCTGTTTGCTTTTTACTTAGGAGTCATTTTGTGTGTCCTGTGAATTTGACGTTTCATATCTTTTTCTGTTCTGGATTATTTTGTTTTCTTCTTCCCCTTCTCTCTCTCCTTCCTTTGCATTTCCTGTGTCCTTTCTTTTTATAAATTTTATTAGACATACATTAGAATATTACCTCTGTGTCGATTAATTTTTTTTCACATTTTTAATCTTTGTTCATTTTTGGTGCTAAGGCAATTCCTTGGCTCCCTCCTCCAGCTCACTCTTTTTATCTTCAGCTGTATCTCTTCTACTAATTAGTTCTTTCATAGAGATTCAATTAATTATTATCAACATACGTTTTTAAAGCGATATTTATTAATATTTTTGAATAGTTAGTTATTTTAATACGGTATCTTCTCAAATACCTCAATGGATGTTAATTAGATACATATAACTTTTTATTTTTCTTTATTTTTTTTTTCTGTTTTGGTTTTTGTTTGTTTCTTTGTTTTAGTTTGGTGTTCTTTTTCATTGTGTTTTACTCCCTAAAAGCATTCTTGGTTCCTGTTTGCCTGTTCCTATTTGAGACTTAAAGCCTAGATTAAGCATTGATATCTGGAATTTATTTCACCTTCGTATTTGGGAATTCTTAGAACCTGGATATATTGTCCTATGTCTCAGGAAGGGTCTGGTACCAGTTCGGGGAACACATGGTATCAAGAACATTTACTTTAGAGGGAATTATTTTTAGATTTATCTTACAGGCAAACTCCACAGTCAAGAACTGTTTCTCTCCTACTTTTTATTATTATATTATTATTATACTTTAAGTTCTAGGGTACATATGCACAACGTGCAGGTTCGTTACATATGTATACATGTGCCATGTTGGTGTGCTGCACCCATTAACTCATCATTTACATTAGGTATATCTCCTAATGCTATCCCTCTCTGCTCCCCACTCCCCCAGCTCCCCACGCTGGGGCCCCAGCATGCAATGTTCCCCTTCCTGTGTCCAAGTGATCTCATTGTTCAATTCTCACCTATGAGTGAGAACGTGCGGTGTTTGGTTTTCTGTTCTTGCGATAGTTTGCTGAGAATGATGGTTTCCAGCTGCATCCATGTCCCTAAAAAGGACACAAACTCATCCTTTTTTATGGCTGCATAGTATTCCATGGTGTATATGTGCCACATTTTCTTAATCCAGTCTGTCGCTGATGGACATTTGGGTCGATTCCAAGTCTTTGCTATTGTGAATAGTGCTGCAATAAACATACGTGTGCATGTGTCTTTATAGCAGCACAATTTATAATTCTTTGGTTATACACCCAGTAAAGGGATGGCTTGGTCAAATGGTATTTCTAGTTCTAGATCCTTGAGGAATCGCCACATTGTTTTCCATAATGGTTGAACTAGTTTACAGTACCACCAACAGTGTAAAAGTTTTTCTTTTACACTATTTCTCCACATCCTCTCCAGCACCTGTTGTTTCCTGACTTTTTAATGATTGCCATTCTAACTGGTGCCATCTAACTGATGGTATCTCATTGTGGTTTTGATTTGCATTTTTCTGATGGCCAGTGATGATGAGCATTTTTTCATGTGTCTGTTGGCTGTATGAATGTCTTCTTTTCAGAAGTGTCTGTTCATATCCTTTGCCCACTTTTTGATGTTTTTTTTTTTTCTTGTAAATTTGTTTGAGTTCTTTGGAGGTTCTGGATATTAGCCCTTTGTCAGATGAGTAGATTGCAAAAATTTTCTCCCATTCTGTAGGTTGCCTGTTCACTCTGATGGTAGTTTCTTATCATCCCCAGCCCACACCATTATTTGCCATTGATTTAGGCTCCAATATTCTTCTCTATGGTCCAAAAGTCACACTTGAAGTATTAAGATAATGTTTTCATATTGTTTAGAACTTAGCATCAGGTCTTTATTACAGATTACATAGGCCAAAAGCTCAATAGCTACAGGCCAGTGCTAATTATCTATCTATGAATCTATGCATCTATGTATCTATGAATGTATGTATATATCTATCTATCCATAACTCAATAGTTACATAGTCCAGTGCTCTAAATACAAACTTTTTTTTAGTGTCTTTATTATTATTATTATTATAAATACAAACTTTTAATACACTACTTCTGACTAGCAGTCAAGACTCTTTCTGCTATTTGTATTTGTTGACTCTGATCAGGTAGTTTTTCTGAGGTTTTTAAAAAGATCAATTTTCCCTCTCTCTTCTAGTTTGATGTTAGTAACTTTCCTACCTATGCCTGTTTTATCAGTAAGAGCATATAATATCACACAACTTGATGCACTCAGTAAACATTGTTTTAAAAATGAAAACCTGAACCTTAACCCATATTTGAACCATTTTATTTTCACGTATGCTCTTTCTAGTGTTTCAAGGCTTCTTGACACCTAACACTCATTTTTACTCTCTGATTCTTATTGGTGCCAAACATATTCTTTGCATTCATGTTTTTATATATTACAACGTATTTACGTATCTGTAAGTGATATATGCCACTTTCATGTGTTCTTGCATTTTACCTACATTGTATCATACCAAATTTAATGTTTCTACTAAAATTTTGAAAAATTTTCCATGAGGATACATTTATAACTAGTTCACTTAATTCAACTGTGTGATAACTTATTCTCAACTATTCTATTGAGCATTCAAATGTTTCCTATTTCCCCCAATATAACTAAGACTTTAACCACATCATTTATGCATTTTTGTGCACATCTGCGAGAGCTAATTGAAATCATCCGTTCTCAAATTTTCATCTGGGAATTCTTGAAGTACCCAAGATTATTTAAGGACATCCAGAAGGCTAAAAAAATTATAATAATACAGAAAATCATTTGCCTTTTTCACTTTCATTTTTTCATACTATACATTTGGAAGATTTGCATGACCCAGTGAGCTAATATTTTCCAAATGCCCAGTAGGTGAAGTTATAAAATTATGCATGAGTATAGACTTATTCATAGTACAAGATAGGCTGTTTCCACATCTTTGCTCTTCTTAAATAATGTTGCAGTGAATATGGGGGTATAGACCTCTTTTTGACATTCTGATTTCAATTCATTTGGATATTTACTGAGTAGTAGGATTTCTGGGTCAATGGGCATAAAGTTTCAGTTAGAGAAGTGGAATAAGTTTTGGTGTTCTGGTACATAGTATAGTGGCTGTGGTAATAATCACGTATTAC
Source organism: Macaca mulatta (assembly GCF_049350105.2). Lineage (NCBI taxonomy): Eukaryota > Metazoa > Chordata > Mammalia > Primates > Cercopithecidae > Macaca > Macaca mulatta. The sequence continues at coordinate 47,229,799 of NC_133411.1, forward strand.
ATACTTCTAAATAGTTAAAACACAGGATTTTAAATGTTCTCACCACAAAAAAAAAATGACAAATATTTGAGGTCATGGATATGCTAGCCCAGTTTGGTCATTCCACAATGTATACACATATAGAAACATCATGGTACCCCAGAAATATATAAAATTGTTATTTTTAAATTAAAAAATTAAAACAAAGTAATGGATATTATTGTAAAAGAATCCAAAATATTTATTGACATGGCTACAGTTTCCATGGAAGTAAGCATTTTTAAGCAACTATTTATTGAGTCCTACTAATTAGGTTTTGATACAGTATAATAGTATACAGTATAAAAAGAATATCCATAATTGTATGAAAAATATACTAAAATACTAATTCCTGTAGCAAATACATATCTATGTGGGACCAGATTTTCTTCATATAGTTCAACCAGAACAACATATTGAATCAGAATGATTGCAGAGGCAGCTATGTGAATCCAACTCTTTCCTATTAAACCAAATAAAAAGATATAAACAGTGCCACTGTTCTCACTGTATTTTTTTATTTTGGAAAAAGTATTTTTCATAAAATATGTCATTTTAACATGTACCAAATTTATTATGTGATTTTAAAATAAATTAATAAAGTTTATCAGGTTTAACTTCTGTATGATAAACATTGACATATATAATTCACGAAAATGAAACTTCCTAAGGCCTTAAAAAATTTTTCAGAGTTTAAAGGTGTCCTGAAACAAAAAAGAGTTTGAGAATTGCTCCTCCAAGGGTAAACACTTAGCAGTGGAAATGAAGCCATGTAGGATATGCACCAATTTTAGCAGATATTGGAAATATATTCTTCAGTAGTGTTACACCAAACATAATGCCACCATTTAGAAAGATTATTAGTTTTTTTTTCATATCACTGACAATGTTTGGAATATTGGGAAGTTTTATTTTTCAATATGATGAGTGTGAAATGATATATAATTGTTGTACTTTATGTTTTTCTGCCCGTGAGGAAGTCCACAATGTTTTAAAAATCATGTTTTGAAGCATGGTCTGGTTTATACTGACCCAGTTCACTATACGTCATATACTGGTTATTTGACTTCTCAGAGAAGATTCCCTTTCCACAATTTCCATATACTGGAACTCAGCAAAATGTCTCCAAAGTATATGGTAATAAAACATTTTGGATGAAAGTAGGAAGGTGGTTTTGTGAACTTGCTTCACCCTGATTGGATCATGTATAATTCTGATTTCTTTAACAGTCTAGATAATGCAAAATTACCTACATGTCCAAATTGAAGTGATGCTTTGGTATCTCGATGAGAACTAAGAAGGTCATCCCACGCTATTAGAGAAAGCAGTGTGGACCAATAAAAAGAGCACAGGCTGTGGAGATTGGAATCCTGCTTCTAGTTTTGTTCCTTAGTACTTGAAATGGAATACTAAAAAGAATAAAACAATTATTTTGCAATTTAAAGTTGTTAAAATGAGTTGAATATACTTTACTAACAGGAAAACAATTAATTTCAGGATAAAAATATAAATTGATGGAAAATAAACATTTAATGGAGAAGTCTACTAAAAGTGAAAAAAACCTAGAAATTTTAATATATAAACATAAAAGATAAAAGGAAGATAAAATTTAGTACCATTAAAGAAATGAATCATGATCAGAAATTAACAAAGATTTGAGGAAAAACTTGAAAGAAGAAGTAAATAAACAAAATCAATAATAAGATAAAGAAATTTTCTAAAAAAACAAATAAAAGGTTAAAATATAATATGATTGATATTAAAATATAATATTTGTATCTACTTTAAAAAAAACAAAAATATTAGTGTTGAAAAATAAGAAAACCTCATCAATAAAATGTGCTTTCTCTCAGAGGATTGACAGATGGTATAGATTACTATATATGCGTATATAGTAACTGCATATGTATGCGTAGCATAACTTTTAAATATAATTATTTTCATAATAAAATTACAAATTGAAATCAAAGGATATTTCTAGATTGGGTCAATCTTCTTTCTGGGCAGTAGTTGAGAAAGTACATAATTTTCTACTTAAACCTTCTACTAATGCCCCTCTGAGAAGTCCAGCTTACTACTGCTGGTCATGAGTACTGACTACATTCTTCTGTCCTCTCCCAGACACTATGGTGTTCAGGTTTCTTAGGGATGAGCAATTTTCTTAGCCCAAACCAAATGGCTAAATGCAATTATGCTTTTTCTAATGTAATTTGGAAAATAGTGGACATGGAATCACTAAGAATCTGGGACTACTGACAGCATGAGGAGTTTACTCTCTATTCTGTTCATCATATTTCTCCCTCCACCTGCCCCTCAAAACACGTAGAAATTTTGGTAGAAATAACCTTTGTCTTCAAAGCCACTTCCAAAGACCATAAATCAGCATCAGCGTTATTTCCTCTACAACAGGAGACCAGCCTTCTGTACTGACCATACACTCATATTTGGGATATCATGGAGCTGAAAATCAGGACAAGAACTCTAAATTGACTATTTTTATTTCAGTTCAACTGGTGGTCCATTATAGTTCCATGTTAAAAAAAGAACTTATTTTCTCTTTATACAATAACATAGTCTACATGAGATATGATTCCACAGACATTATGCATATAAGATTCAAATCATATAAAGAACTGAAAGCCATGAAAAATTATGTAAATGACAGTTGAAGTTGTAACATCATCATGTACTTCAAAGTATAGTTAAAAAGTGATTACATATTGCTTTGCTACAAAAAAGTGAAAACAACCACTGTATGACTTCATTTAGCATTCAATAATTCTTAAAAATTAAGATCATAGTCACTTAATGGTCAAAGGATAGATGGTACTATCTTTTTAGATTGTTTTAAGCTTTAATTTACCAGAATCAAAATTAACAGAATTCTGTGATTAGGTCATAGATATTCCATTGGTATTCCATAGCCAGTTTTTGCTTCTTCTGTTTCTGCGACTCTTCAGTTGTGCTCTACCCTTGGCTAAGTACCCTGCAATGTAGAAGATGAGGATTTAACTAATTAAACCCTGCCAAAGATTGAGAGCCTCTATCTATTCCAATTATGTCAATATCAACTGGATCTAACAGCTAAAAATATAACTAAGTATTTTCTTGTCACTTGGGTTTTCCAATATTAACACAAACAGATTTTAAGAACCAATCATTTGTGTGACTGACTTACCATTGATCATATATATACCGTTCCACATACACCAACACACATACACACAAGCACATTTATTTATATATATTTTTTAAATGGACAATACACTGGGTAAGGGAAAGAGAGAGCCTCCAAAACTGTTAATTGGAACCTCAAAAATATTATTTAGAAATGTATATACTGTAAATGCAGTGATTTTGACTTATACAATGCTTTTAAAGAAAATATTTCGATATCACAAGTATGTCAACTTAATGTATTAATGATTTTGTGTCCAAAATAACTGCAATAGAAATTAAGAACTGTATTTGAGGAAATTGCAAAAAAGCATTCTAAATCTGGAACCCTGTTTCATGATGGTGAAGTTAAGCCATTTGTTTATTTCTCTTGCCCTAAAAAAGTCCCACTCGAATGTCCAAAGAAATGAAAAATAAGAAAAATAATTCCATAGTATCAATGGAAAAATGAAATAAACTATTAATGCACCAAAGTACTGAAGAATTTCTGGAAGAGATGAATTAGAGGTCAAATTGATGGAATAAAATAATCACTGATGTCTCTATAGGCAGAGAGAGTCCTTATGAGAAATACATAGAAATGTTCAATTGTCAAGTTCGGATGTATAGGAGCTAAGTTACTAGAGCCATGAGTGGGGATAACTGAAGAAGTCGTTAAAATGCAATATTTTCCAGAATGACTTTACGTAATGCATGCTAAATACACTGGGAAATTTTTCTAAGATGGGTAGTAAGGCCATGACATAGCCAAGTTAAAAGGGGAATAATATTTTATTTAAATTTGGGCAATCTCAACAAATAAGAAAAACTCTGGCACAGTGCAGCAGCAAAATCCCCAATGCCAATGTTATAACTGTTCCCATAAGTCCCAATGACACTAAAGATTTTAAGCACACACTGCCACAACAAAATTCCTACCAACAGAGGTTGGAAGGATGAATGAGTTAGAGAGTATCACCTGGGTTGAAAACGGGATGAGTTTAAAAGAACTTGATGGATCCTCTAGCTGAATATTTCCTAGCAACCAGATGTGCTAATCATAGTTAACCCAATCTGTTAAATAGATGAAGATTAGGAATGAAGGCTGTGTCAGTGCTCACTTGCTACATAAGGACAAAGCATGCTCAAAGACTCCCCCAAACACCTTCACATTCCAAGAGGGATAATGAGTAGATAAAAATATTAAAACCAAAAACGTTTTATAAGGGTCACACTCTACTTACTGGTATGTATCAATGCAAACCTGAGGGTCCCATTTGGAATGTGAAGGTGTTTGTGGAATTCCTGAGCAAGCTTCACTCTTTCTATATATATAAGCTTCACTCTCTCTCTCTCTCTCTCTCTCTATATATATATATATATATATGTGGAATTCCTGAGCAAGCTTCACTCTATATATAGCTAGCTAATAATACCAATACAAATGAAATTAACCACATGAAATCAAAACTTACTTTTTAAAAGAAAAAAGCATGGACTTTTAAAAATCTAGTAATACAGCCAATAAGATTCGAGAGGATGTGATATCCATTAAGTTAGTTGCAGCCATAAAAAGAGTATACTTATTACCAAGGGCACACTTGTTGAATCATAGGATATGTTTACTTTAGTAAATAAACTAAACAAACTTTCTTTGCAAGTGGCTATATCATTTTGCATTCTCATCAGTGAAGAATGAGAGTTTCTTTTGCCACATGTCCTTGCTGGCAGTTTTGAATTTTAGCCAATTTAATATGTGTATAATGGTACCTCATTGTTGCTTAGATCATTTTAATAGAGTCAAATATTTCTTTGGGTCTATACCCAGTAATGAAATTGCTAGGTCAAGTGGTATTTCTGTCTTTGGGTCTTTGAGGAATCGCCACACTGTCTTCCACAATGGCTGAACTAACGTACATGCCCATCAACAGTGTATTAGCCTTCGTACTTCTCCACAACCTCACTAGCATTTTTTGACTTGTCACTAATAGCCATTCTGACTGGTGTTAGATGGTATCTCATTGTGATTTTGATTTGCATTTCCCTTATGATCTGTGATGTTGGGCTTTTTTTCATATGATTGTTGACTCCATGTATGTCTTCTTTTGAAAAGTGTCTGTTCATGTCCTTTGCCAACTTTTTTACGAGGTTGTTTGGATTTTATTCTTGTAAATTTGTTTAATTCTTACAGAGGCTGGATGTTAGATGTTTGTCAAAAGCATAGTTTGCAAAAATTTTCTCCCAGTCTGTAGGGTGTCTGTTTACTCTCTTGACAGTTTCTTTTGTTGTGCAGCTCTTTAGTTTAATTTGATCCCAAATCAACCTAAATGCCTATCAATGATAGACTGGATAAGGAAAATGTGGTACATATATACCATGGAACACTATATAGCAATAAAAAATAATGAGATATTTTCCTTTTCAGGAACATGGATGGAGCTGGAGGTCATTATCCTTAGCAAACTAACAAAGGAACAGAAAACTAAATACTGCATGTTCTCACTTATAAGTGGGAGCTAAATAATGAGAATACATGGACACACAGAAGGGAAAAACACACACTGGGGCCTTTCAGAAGGTGGAGGGTGGGAGAAGGGAGAAGATCAATAAAAATAACTAACAGATACTAGGCTTAATACCTGGGTGATGAAATAATCTGTGCAAAATCACCATGACACAAGTTTACCTGTATAACAAACCCACACTTATACCCCTGAACTTAAAATAAAAGTTAAAAAATAAAAAATAAAGAGCAGAATAAACTCAACTAAAAATCAAAATATTCATTTAGAAGGTTAGCTCAAATATTTCCATCTTTGTCAAGAGCAATAGCAAAAAACCATGAAAAGAAATTAAAAATTTTAATAGCTCTTTTGGGACGTAATTTACATATCATAACATTCATGCATTTTAAATGTACAGTTTCCTGACTTTTATAACCATGTTTATACATGATTTTTAACCAAGATCACAATCGAGATTTTAAAACACATTAATCAACCCCCAAATTCTCATCATGACACTTTGCAGTAAATCCAGGCTCTCACTCCTGGCCTTACATAACCAGGGCTGTCCTTTCTGTGTCATATTTCTAGACATTACGTAGAAGTGGAATCTTACTATATGTCGTTTTTTATACCTGGCTTCTTTTGCTTAAAATAACGCTTTTGAGATTCATTAATGTTGTTGCATATATTATCAGTTTGTTCCTTTCTAATTCTGAGTAGTACTGTATTATAGGCATATACCTCATTTTGTTTATCCTTTCACTAGTTGCTGGACTTTTGGACTTTTTAAAGTTCAAGGCTATTATAAGCAATGATACTTATGATCAATTCCAAGCTATTATTTGTATTTACACTTTATTATTGTTGGGTAGACACTTAGGAGTGCGATTGCTAGATTTTATGGTGATATAGATGAATAACTTTTTAAAGAAGCTGCCAAGCTGCTTTCCAAACGCTTCCATTTTTACCAGCAGCATATGAAGTTTCCATATTTTACCAAATCCTTGCCATCACTTGGTATTATTAGTCTTTTGGCTTATAGTCCTTCTAGTTGGTATATAATAGTATCTCATTGTGGTTAAAATGGAAATTCTGAGAGAAAACCTTACAGAGAAAAAAGAAAAATTGAAGAGGTATGAGTATATTTGAAAAAAATTTTCAAAAAGGAAATGGCATGTAAGAAAGAAACAATAAGAAAGATAGAATTTCAATGACAAATGTTGAATAATGATCTCTAGCCAGATATATTTTTGCTTGTGCTTATAAACTTCAATGATAAAGGAAAAACCATGAAGACTTCCAGGTGGACAAATATATTATCTACAAATAAAGATAATCAGATTAATATAAAAGTTATTATTTACCATACTAAATTCTGGAAGGCAATGTAGTGGCACACAGTACGAAGACAAACAATTTTGAACTTAGATAAACAGCACAATTATTATTCACAAATGAAAGCAAAGGAAAGTACCAGTTAACTTGCCTGGGGAAAAAATGAGACAATATTGTAGCTAAGTGGAACCATGATAATAAAAAACAGAATATAAGAAATTATAACTTTCATATAAACAAATAATTACAATGTTTAATATTGTTATTCGAATAAAGTGCTGTGAGAACACAAAAGGAAGGAAATTTCAACGCTGCCTGAAGATGTCAAAAGAGGCCTCTAAAAAGAGGGAACATGTGAATTGAACCTTGAAGAATAAGTCCAATCAACAGGTGAACACATATGAAAGACGGAGCATAGAAAAAAGAATAAGGAAAATGCATGGATAAAACAGTGATTCTTTAGCTCAGGTCTAAAAAATTAAAAATAAAATAAAGCATCATGTGCCCATCTGTAGCGTGAATATATTTTTGTATATAATTTACTAAACTGTTCTAACACATTTGTTCATAAAACCTATATTAAATACCTATTATTTGTTTTTCCCTGTGTCAGATTCTGGGTGTTGAAACAGAGTAAGTTATAATTCATATTCAACATCTGCTAATAGTGTAGAAGAAACAAAATGAGCAATTATACAAGTTATTATAATAAATAAGAAATCAAATTAGTCAGGACACAGACTCTGACACTCTGAAATTTGCATCCAGGAGATTTATTCAGCAAGGCTCTTGAAAAAGAGTCCCAGGTGATAGAAGAGGATCGGGTGGAGAGAGATGTTTAACTGTTATGTAGGCTCAACAAAAGTTTCAGGTGATTCCATAGGGATATCTGGAGTTAGGCTTTCCCTTAAGAGATGTCCCCAATTTACCCAAAGGAGTTAAGCCATGAAAATCAGTGTAGAGGGGAAAAAAATCTTCCAATGGGCAAAGCTTCTAGAAGTTCACATGGTCACACACTGAGTGAAGTGAGAAGACTCTAAGATGAGTATATACATCCCTTGGCTATTGACAATGGCTTAGTTGTCTGGTTAGCAGCTTAGAAGGAAAAGAAACGGAGAGCAGAGAAAATGAGGTCTGGAATGGAGTCATATAGATAGACATAGGGAGGTGGGTCCAAAGTGTGAACATTTTATATGGCACATTAATGTCCACCAGAAACCATCCATTATGAAAGAACCACTGTAAAGTAGTGCAGAGTAAAGTATTATAAAGTGTTGCAAAGTATATAAAATGTCTCTGCCAGTAAATACTAACCAGTTTTTATGGACTCCCCACTATCAAACTGGCACAACAGGCACGTGGACTGACCATCCACAGTGGCAGAAATACCGGCTACCCATCAACCCATGCCAAATCTATCAGTAACAGAGACCAAAGCGAGCCTGATACAGCACTATTCCTCGCTGAGACCAATTTGCCACTAGATGGTAAGATAACCAGATCAGGCCTCTTTCTTGAAAGGATCAGAAGTTTTCCCTCACAGAGACAGATACCTATTCAAGGTATAGGTTTGTCATCCTTGCCCACAGAGCCTTAGCCAGCACAATCTAGAAGCTGACAGAATGCTTGATTAAAAATTATAGGATCTCACAAAATACAGCATCTCACTAAGGGAACTGCCAGAACATAGCATCTGACCAGGCTGTAAAACTCCCAGGCTGGAGTGCGGTGGTGCAATCTTTGCTCACTGCAACCTCCACCACCCAGGTTCAAGCGATTCTCCTGCCTCAGCCTCCTGAGTAGCTAGGATTAAAGGCATGTACCACCACGCCCAGCTAATGCTTTTTGTATTTTTAGTAGGGACGAGGTTTCACCATGTTGGTCAGGCTGGTCTCAAACTCCTGACCTCGTGATCTGCCCTTCTCCGCCTCCCAAAGCACTGGGATTACAGGCATGAAAAACCGCCCCTGCTCTGTTAATGTTCTTAAAGAATGATCAAGTACCTTGTCCTTAGAAATGACAGTTTGTGATTTCCTCAAACATTTTCATATTCTTCTAGATAAAAATTAATGTTATTGGAATGTTAAAATTATCAGTCACAAAATTTCTATAGACATTAAATACTATCATTAAAGTGGACAAGAAAGTATAGGACCAATAAAACCTATAAGGAATGATATGGCACTAGCAACATAAAATGAACAATAATTTAATATTATTAATGTATAAGTCAGGGTGGACTTCCATAACAAAAAACTACAGACTGGGTGATTTAAACAACAGAAAATTATTTTCTCATAGTTCTGGAGGCTGGGATGTCCAAGAACAAGTTGCTAGCTGATTCTGCTCTCGATGAGGGCTCTCTTTCTAGCTTACAGATGGCCATCCTCATGGTGGAGAGCGGTAAGCAGCTCTCTGGTGTATCTTTTTATAAGGACACTGATTCTGTCAAATTAAGACTCCATCCTTATAAGCCCATTTAACTTTAATCACTTCCTTAAATCAAATACATCCACAATGAGGGTTAGGACATTAACATATGAATTTTGAGGGGACACAGCCCAGTTTGTAGCACCTAATAAACACTGAAAGTTGAATCTAGCTTTTTCTTGGACCTATGGTTACAGAATTAGTGTTCATTTAAGTCTGACAAGGAGGAAAAATATAAATAGTTTTGTGAACATTTGAAAGGAAGAAATGTTGCATAAACAAGGTTGGAAAATATGTGTAGGAACACTACATCATTTCCACCTTTGCAAGGAATCCATTTTTGGCTTCCTGATATCTCTATATTCTCTCTCTCCCTATCTCTCTTGTTACTCTACCACTTTTTCCACCCTCAGGCTTTTTTTTCTTTTCTTCCCAAACATCTGAGTATGAAAATTACATAGTGAAGGATATGTACACACTAATTATAAAATTACAATTCTTGATGGTGTTTCCAGTTTATCAAAAGAAACAGAGTAACAAAGCATTTTACAAAAATAATACCCATTTTTTCCCTAAAAAAGATAAAATTTGATGTGAGAGAGTACTGCATGCCCCATACTGTCTTTATTTTGCTTTGTCTAGCTTGGGGCTTTTGAGACTATGGCAACCAAAGCACAAAAGAGTCATGTTGGGAAAGGTTAGTATATTCGGTTTCTGTTTTTCCCTATCAAATTATGGCAAACTTGGTGGTCTTAAACAAATTCTGTAAGTTCCAAGTTGTGTTATGTGAGAGTCAGGCAGTGTGGCTGGGTTCTCCTCTCAAGGTGCTATAAGCTAAAAGCAGCGTCCATCAGTCTGCACTCCTAGCTGTAGGTTCCAAAGGGGATCTGCTTTCATGCTCATTCAAGTTGTTGTCAGAATTTGTTATTGCAGTTGTAGAACTGAGGCCCCTTCTGTTTTTCTAGCTGTGGACCTGGGACCTGTGGACCTTAGCTTACAGACATTGTTCTTAGGTCCCCCCACCCACGCAGCCTCTTCAACTTCAGCAGTGGACAACATCCTTTGTATCAAATCCGTCTTATACAGAAAATCTCTCTGACCTCTCTGCCTGACCACTGAGAGAAAAAACTGTCTGCTTTTAAAGGGCTTATGTGATTAGGTCAAGCATACCCCAAAAAACTCGATATCTTGAGGTTACCTGGGCTGTAGAATGTAATCTAATCACAGGAGTAAAACTTATCACATTTACAGCCCTGTGGATCAAACAGGGATGTGTACACCACAGGTAGGGAATCCTGGAGACCATTTTAGAATTCTCCCTATCATAGCCAGTTAGAGGGAAAATTACGTTTTTTAAAAAAGATCAACAAATAAAATCTAAAACACCATCTTGTTTTCAAAAATATCTTTAAAAACAAGTCGCTCTAAAAAGTTTGTGTGTGTATAAATAAAAATAGTCTATCACTTTTCGTGATGATTCGTCATCAGTTCTTACTTCCTAGGCTGGTATGTGCACACAATTTTTTTAAAAAGCAATTTATAGGAATTTAAGATTAAGTTTAATGTCCAACTCGATAACTCCTAAATTTATTCTTTCATTTTGGACCATTTTCCTCCTTGCTTAACTTTTGAATTTCTGCCATAAAAACAAAGCTCTATATTATTGACGTAAATACTCATAATTTTTTTTTTCAGAAAACAGATTTTTCTGCTGGAATATGCATATTTCGGTCTAGTTCAGCATTTTTATCAAGAAAATGTATACAATTATCAATTCTAAAATGACACAAATTGTACAAATCATCCCTATACATTAGCATTAATAGCTACAAAGATAATATTTGTATCAGCCTGTCGTTTTTCTTAGGAACATTATGTAAGACACTTTACCAGACTCACTCTTTGCCTTCAAAGTGTTACTCTCACACTTCCCACTCCCAACTCTGAGTCATATTCATTTTTATACTAATCTTTTTAACTGTGAAGTAATTGATTTGAACTGACATTCAGGTACTTTATGTGAAGTCATGTATATAGTTTTAAATTAAAGAAAATAAAATCAACCGAAGATAGTACTCTCATTCTAGACTTCAAAAATTTACATAACTGACTACACTGGATTTTTATTTAATTTGTATTCTCAGCTGTTCTGAAAATTTATGCCAGCTATACTCTGAAATAACACTGGAGATTCATGCTTTTGAAGGCTATAATGGAACTGGAATTCTCAACTGGGAGGAGAATGCTAATTCTTATGGTAGTGAGCTGGAGTTTTTAACCTCTCTCTCACTGAGTAAAGCTACTAGAATCAATACTGGCTAGCTGGCATCCCAAGGGGTCTCCCTAGGGTTAGATTCAGGATATGTCCAATACTGCCTTGCATCCAAAGTCACCGACATTGTTCAACTGTGGCCATAATGTACAATAACAAAATTCTCAAATTTGGAAGTGTTCTTTGTGGACTAAATGAAATGATTTCTGAATATCTGATCCCATTAATTAATACTTTACAAAACTCTTGAAATGAAAACAAACAAACAAATGTTTTCTTTATGAAGACAGATTAAATTATCAAATTGTTTGTTTGGAAGCAAATCGGGTTAGACAACAGATGCTCCTTAGCTGGGTGTAAGCAGAGTGAGGGAAAAGATTGCCGTTTTCATCTTGACGGCAGCTGCAGAGCACTGTGAGGCATGTTTCTATTTACATAAAGATTAGTTACTCTAGAAGTTTGCCACTGGAAATACAAGAGTGAGAAATCAAAGAAACTCATGAGTCTTTTAAGTGTCAGCTATCAGGGCAAATGGAAGATAAAGTTTTTAGACCTTCTGAAACTTAATAAAAACTTACTTAGAGTGTTATGTTTTGTGAAGGAAAACACAGTGTGCAGCAGACAATCCAAGCTTTTGAAAATGAGAAATAAAGGAATATTATGCTATGTCATTCTACAAGAGAAGATAAATCTTTAAGTTTATGTCAAATAAGGGTGATATTTGAGCTGCAAAGTGTGCAGTAATGCTGATGCTTTGAAAACTCTGCTGTTTATTTAAAATTGAGTAATAGATATGGATTGGTGGTTTGGTTAAAGGAACAAGCAGCACGTGACTTTTCTACCTTCATTGTGTAAACTCAATAACCTTTTTAAGTATTTAGTTTTCGTATTTATAAAATGCCAGTACATAATTCTTGAAAAAAATCTCTCATCAGCAGCATCATCATTGTATGAAGCATCTATGAATGCTTCTCTTGATGCACAATGACAGGCACTGTACAACTCCTGTTCTGAAAGTCACAGATATGCCGTACAGGTACTGACAAGTGCAATAGAAAGCTATGTTCATGGGGATTGGTATTTGAAAAAGGAAACTGTTCAGCTAAGTAAAAAAGCAAGCAAATATTTTTATGTTAAGGAATAGATGCATTTGATGTCGTAGAGCATAAAGAGAATATCCAAAGCAGAGTCTGGAATAGAAAGCCAACAAGAGAGTGGTGAACTTGCTGAACACAGATAATTTCTGCTCTCCTGGAGTTTGAATTCTAATGGTTTGTGAAAGTGAAACGCTCAGACTCGCTCTGAGGAGGGTCACACAGGTGAAGTGGAAACTTTCTGATAGATGGACCTGGTAAAATCGTGTTTTACCTATAAGGATTAATTCAAAAATGCAACGTAATAAAAGAGAGGCAGAAAGAGAAACTGAGTGAACAAAGAAGGTATGTAAGATATATGCATGTGAGAAGTTACGCAAAATGTAGTTTAACATAGATGTAGAGAGTGGAAATGATAGGGAATGGAAACTCAGAGGGGGAAAGAACAGGAGGGGGTACATCATGAGAAATTATTTAATGGGTACAATATATTATATATGATTCAGATGATACATCCCCTAAAGCCTTGACTTGACCACTATGCAATCTATACATGTAACAAAATTGTACTTTTACCCTATGGATTTAGAGATTTTTTTAAAATTAAGAAATCAAGTATAAAGTCCTGAAGAAAATGCATAGTAGATGAAGCAGGATTTCAAAAAATATCACAAAACAAGACATGACCAAAGATGTCTGACTCTCCACAGAGCCCCTTTCTGAGGCCATTAATTGAATCTTATTGAATCTGCTTACATTTGTATGACCCTCACATATCATGTCAATATTTGGATAAATTTGTATTTATTTAGCCCTCATCTCTGTCTTGTTCGTTTTTGGAAACTCATAGAACCTGTCTCAGTGAAGTATATATAAGATTTCAATGTATATGTTTTGGATTGAATAATTTGATTGTATATTTATATTCAAAATAGCAAAGTGAATATTTTATTTCTCTTAGATTTTGTCACAATGTATTCCACTTTCTTAGATTACATACTTTAATTTCTTATTTTGGGGGCTTTCAAAACTATTTTGTGAAGAAAAGAGCAGGGAGAATTTATTAAATAAAACAAATGACAAAATAGGAATGTATCTTATAAACTTTCAAGGGTTTTTCTATCAAAGAGATGTCACATCATCCAGCACTTCTAGTTTAATGACTCCAAAGAGACATCATAAATTTAGTTTAGCTAAACGTCATTCTGTGACTTTATTTGTGTGTGCCTTCTTGGAGAAGTGAGCTCATGAATAAACTTCCTTGGTATTGATTGCCATGGATGATTTCAAAGGTTAAGAAAGGGGCAGGGGAAACAGAAGTGTCCTTGGCTGAAGGCCTTTGTGAAAAATCAGGCTGCCTCTTGAGTGGTCAAGAAATATCACAAGCAGAGAAAAATGGCAGAAATTTATGTAGGCTGATTGCAAGTCACACTGACCTAAGGAGAGTCCTGAGATGAAATGAACTATTTTCCTCTATGTCTTGGACAGCTTGACCTTAAGTCACTGTGACCCAGCTAGTTTCCCTGGATACAGCCAGTGTCCATGTGTAGAGGACTGAAAGGACAAGTAAATCTACATTTATGCTCTTGTTCACACAAAAAAAATTGCAACCTAAATTTTAAAAGCAGGATTAGCTTGTGCGTGTTTTTAAAATATGCTGTAACACTTTCATGGCAAAAAACACAATTACCTTTGCACCAGCCTAATAGTTAACTGTGAAATCTAATGAATAATACCATTTCTACCAAGTAGTTAGAATGTTTCCTTTTATCACTCTGTCCTCAGTTCTTAACTCTTCCTCCTTCCTTGAATAGAAATGTTTTCTTCCTCTCAAATCCTACTGACGTTCAATGCCTTAGTCCTCATCATCCTTATATTTTTTTTTCCCCCATTGGATCCTCTTACTCCAGTCTCTCCCCATCCTCCCACCAAAGTTACCAATCTCTTTCCTATCTCTTCCACCAGGGTTGCCTTCTATTACACACATCTGATTGTATCTCCTCATAAATAATGATTTCTAATAACTCTATCTTGATAATTGGATAAAGTTAACTTTGCTTGGCATAATATGCAAAGCCCTTCTACATATGAGCCTATACTTCCTCTCCAACCTCATCTTTATCCACCTTTCCTCTATCACAATTCCAAACTGGACTTTTATATACATGTCATGACACGTGATGTTCTAAACACACCTGCACTTTTTTTAACCAGTATTGTTGGCTATTTATTGTTACCTAGAATTGCTTCCACCACCTTCTCTCATCCTTCCACTTGGAAGCCCTCCATGACTGCCCCACACAGAATTAGTTGCACATTCTTTTTCTGCACCCATAGTATTTTGTACATAACAATATTGGTTTATAGTAATTTAACTGCTTTACAGTTATCTCTTTACTTATCTTTTGTCTCTGCTAGATAGTGTTTTCCACAATAACAGGGCTTAGTCATGTTTGAGTTCTTGGTCCCCAACATAATAGATGATCAAATGTCAATGAGTTGAAATTTTATTTTTTGTTTGAAATGTAACTATTCTATTTCTCAAATGCATTATCTGTATCAAAGTTTTCCTTAATTATATTTTACAAAAGAATTATCTGTTACTTTAAATCTAGCCTCCAATGTCACACTAACAGTTTAGTGGAAACTTTAAAAGCACCTTCATTATCCTTTTTGTGACAAACTCAGGAAAGTAGGTCTTGACCATTATTGGGTTATGCAATGCAGGAAGGAAAGTCTGGTGTCAGCAATAATAGTATGAAATACTTTAAAAATTCTAAATTTCAAGTGGAGGGAAGGGCTTGCCTCTGGATGTTCAAAAGTTTTTGTGTGGATCTGCAACACTGGTGTCATCTCAAAGTTTGCAAGAAACACAAAGGCCCCCACCTCAGACTTTCCAAATCAGTTTTACTCCCCAGCTAATTGAGATGCATATTAAAGGTTGAGAAACACTGTTCTGGGAGAGATCAGTGTATGTGTATGTGTGTATGTATAAACATTTACTAATATCCTAAAGTAATATTCTGAGAATCCCCCTGTGGGATATGCTTGCTTACCTCATACTTTATAGGTTAGTCTCGTTCCTTTTTCCTCTTCACCAGAAAACCTATTTACTTCATTTTATGTATTTCATTTAGCTTTGATATTTGACCTTTATTCCAATTTGTCTATCTCATCCCTGACCTAGGAACCAAGTAAGAAGCCACTGAAATACATAGTTTCAGGAAAGTTTTAAGCATTTACTTGCCCAAGATCATCAAGGCTCTGTGTATTTATAACCTTAGCTATCTGCTCTCCAGTTTTCTGGCTTCGTAGTATGGTTTTCAAAGTGAATCTGAATTCGTATTTTGATGTCCATTATATCTTACCAGTTTCTCAGTTCACAAATATGAATGATTTCTTCATTTTCATAGTAACAGTGGCTCAAGGAAACAGATAATCCTTCTGTCCTAGCAAAAACAAAAAATGTCATTGCTAAGCTTAGTCTCCTACTCAACACCCTTCTCTCAAGACAAGTGGAATTGCAATATTTAAAAAGTTATTTCCATTTAAACTGTACATTATATTTTTACCTAAATAAATAGCTCTGCACAAGATAAGATGTAAAAATTTCTAAAGTTACACTGTGTCAATTTTCATAGAGATAAGCCTTGAGGTAGAATTTTTAGCCACAGATCATCAAATATCATAGGGACTTACTTAAAAATAATGGCATAATATTTTTCTGTTTCTTTCCTTTATTAAAAAATGTTTTCCTTGTTTAGAGGAGTAGCAAAATGTTTTTAACCCCAGGTTCTACTTTTATACACTCATTTGCATTACAAATTCAGGATACAATAAAAGTAAATATTAGGTTCAGTAATGACAGTGTTTTCATTTACAGTGTCTTGGCTAACTGGTCTCCAATTTTCTGACTGTAATATTCTGAGACAACCTTTGGGATATGCTTGCCTAGCTTACACATTATAGCTTAGTCCTATGACTTTTTCACCAGATAACCTATTTACTACATTTCGTGTTTTTCATTTAGCTCATATATTTGAACTATGTACATATATGTTTATCACATATATTTATCCTGTGTTTAAAACAAATTAATATAGGCAAAAGTTAAGATTTCTTCATTTTACAGTAAACTTCCACCTAACCTGGATACTCTTTTATTTATTTACTTATTTATTTATTTATTTATTTATTTTATTTTTATTATACTTTAAGTCCTAGGGTACATGTGCAGAACATACAGGTTTGTTACATAGGTATATGCGTGCCATGGTGGTTTGCTGCATCCATCAACCTGTCATCTACATTAGGTGTTTTTCCTAATGCTATCCCTCCCCTAGTCCCCGACACTCTGACAGGCCCCAGTGTGTGATGTTCCCCTCCTTGTGTCCATGTGTTGTCATTGTTCATCTCCCACCTATGAGTGAGAACATGAGGTGTTTGGTTTTCTGTTCCTGTGTTAGTTTGCTGAGAATCATGGTTTCTAGCTTCATCCACATCCCTTTAAAGGACACGAACCCATCCTTTTTCATGGCTTCATAGTGTTCCATGGTGTATATGTGCCATATTCTGTTTATCCAGTCTGTCATTGATGGGCATTTGGGTTGGTTCCAAGTCTTTGCTATTGTGAATACTGCTGCAGTAAACATGTGTGCATGTGTCTTTATAGTAGAATGATGTATAATCCTTTGGGTATATACCCAGTAATGGGATGTTTGGGTCAAATGGTATTTCTAGTTCTAGATCCTTGAGGAATTACCACATTGTTTTCCATAATGGTTGAACTAATTTACACTCCCACCAACAGTGTAAAAGCATTTCTATTTCTCCACATCCTCTCCAGCATCTGTTGTTTCCTGAATTTTTAATGATCACCATTTTAAGTGGCGTGAGATGGTATCTAATTGTGGTTTTGATTTGCATTTCTCTGATGACCAGTGAGGATGAGCAGTTTTTAATATGCTTGTTGGCTGCATAAATTCTTCTTTTGAGAAGTGTCTGCTCATATCCTTTGCCCTCTTTTCGATGAGATTGTTTTTTTCTTGTAAATTTGTTTAAGTTCTTTATAGATTCTGGATATTAGCCCTTTGTCAGATGGATAGATTGCAAAATTTTTTTCCCATTCTGTAGGTTGTCAGTTCACTCTGATGATAGCTTCTTTTGCTGTGCAGAAACTCTTTAGTTTAATTAGATCCTGATGTTTTAGTCATTGCCCATGCCTAAGTCCTGAATGCTATTGCCTAGGTTTTTTCTAGGGTTTATATGGTTTAGGACTTACATTTAAGTCTTTAATCCATTTTGAGTTAATTTTTGTATAAGGTGTAATGAAGGAGTCCAGTTTCAGTTTTTTGCATATGGCTAGCCAGTTTTTCCAACAACATTTGTTAAATACGGGATTCTTTCCCCATTGCTTGTTTTTGTAAGGTTTATCAAAGATCAGATGGTTGTAGATGTGTGGTGTTATTTCTGAGGCCTCTATTCTGTTCCGTTGGTCTATGTATCTGTTTTGGTACCAGTACCATGCTGTTTTTGTTACTGTAGCCTTGTAGTGTAGTTTGGAGTCAGGTAGTGTGATGCCTGACTTTCTTTTTTTCTTAGGATTGTCTTGGCTATGTGGGCTCTTTTTTGGTTCTATATGAAATTTAAAGTAGTTTTTTCCAATTCTGTGAGAAACTCAATGGTAACTTGATGGGGATAGCTTTGAATCTATAAATTACGTTGCACAGTGCAGCCATTTTCATTATATAGATTCTTCCTATTCATGAGCATGGAGGGTTTTTCTATTTGCTTGTGTCCTCTCTTATTTCTCTGAGCAGTGGTTTGTAGTTCTCCATGAAGAGGTCCTTTACATCCCTTGTGAGCTGTATTCCTAGGTAGCTTATTCTCTTTGTAGCAATAGTGAATTGGAGTTCATTCATGATTTGGCTCTGTCTATTAGTGTATAGGAATGCTTGTGATTTTTGCACATTGATTTTGTATCCTGAGACTTTGCTGAAATTGCTTATCAGCTTAAGGAGATTTGGGGCTGAGATGATGGGGTTTTCTAAATATACAATCATGTCATCTGCAAACAGAGAAAATTTAATTTCCTCTTTTCCTAATTAAATATTCTTTATTTCTTTCTCTTGCCTGATTACACTGGCCAGAACTTTCTTTTTTTTTTTTTTTTTTTTTTTTTTTTTTTTTTTTTTGAGACGGAGTCTCGCTCTGTCGCCCAGGCTGGAGTGCAGTGGCGCGATCTCGGCTCACTGCAAGCTCCGCCTCCCGGGTTCCCGCCATTCTCCTGCCTCAGCCTCCTGAGTAACTGGGACTACAGGCGCCCGCCACCGCGCCTGGCTAATTTTTTGTATTTTTAGTAGAGACGGGGTTTCACTGTGGTCTCGATCTCCTGACCTTGTGATCCGCCCGCCTCGGCCTCCCAAAGTGCTGGGATTACAGGCTTGAGCCACCGCGCCCGGCCCAGAACTTTCAATACTATGTTGAATAGGAGTGGTGGGAGATGGCATAACCTGAATGCCCTTCTATTGGGTCAAATTAGAAAACTACAAATCCAGTCATTTCAATTAATAATTAGATGGGTGGATAATAACAAAGCATTTGGTGCACAGATTAGGACACAGCTGTTGCAGTTTTAAAAACAGCTTTTGAATAAAGCTCTCAAAGATAAAGGCAATTGGGGTTGTAGAAGGGACTGAACTCATCTTCTCATCCTTCAGGGACAGCTACTCAAAAGTGAATCTCCAAACCACCTTGGGATTATATCATGCGCAAAGCACTAGAAAGCAATTTAGGTTATTGGCTCATCAATTCTTCCCCTTCCACCATCACCTTTTTTTTTTTTTTTTTTTTTTTTTTTTTTTCAAAAGTTTCTCTACCACAAA
Organism: Macaca mulatta; assembly: GCF_049350105.2. Lineage (NCBI taxonomy): Eukaryota > Metazoa > Chordata > Mammalia > Primates > Cercopithecidae > Macaca > Macaca mulatta. The sequence continues at coordinate 47,249,495 of NC_133411.1, forward strand.
CTGAGGACAAAACCTTGGATTTGGATTAAGTGGTGATTATAACCAGGAATCAAATAAAAATTATCTGGTTTTTAAAAACCTTGTTATTTTGGTCAGTGACATCTTGGTGTGGCACATTCAGCATATATTAACAACCGCACTAAAGTTCAAAAAACTGAATTTCTCACTTGTTTCTATGATGCAATAGAGCATATAATTTTAAGCTCAATTTGTCAATTTAAGATATATTATTTTACAGGTTTTTGAGATATGTAACATGAGAATGAACTAGTGCCAAATATTCCTCAACTGTGTTCTTTTTGCTGGTCTTTCTTCATCTTTGAATCATTTTTATAATCTCTATTCTGTCTGAAGTAGTTCAACAAAATATCAAGGTGAATGTATTTTAAGTTATGAAGGATCAACAAAAATTTTCATACAAGGGTAGTTCATTGCAAATCTTCAAAGTGCCACAAAATAAACTGTACTCTTTACCCAGGCATTAAAGAGTTTTGACAATTTTACCCACTCAAGTTCCCTTCTTATACCCTTGTAAATGAAGTCTCCTATCTAGAAAAACTGGCCTACTCACGGTTCCTTAAACATACCCTTCATGATTCTGACACTTTGTCTCTTGTTCATGTCCTGTCACCTGCATGAAGTAGCTTCCTCTATGCTTTCTTCTTCTGCATCCACCATATGCATCTTTTAAGGCACAACAAAAATCCCATTTCCCCGAAAAGTCTTTCTTTATTTTCCCCAACATTCCTTATTATCAATGTTTCTCATGAGTCATATTAAAAATTCTAATTTACATTGTTACTTATCCTTTTATATATAAGTTCTGTGATCTTTCAGAGAACAGGAATCTATATCAAGGATCAGAAAACTTTCTATAAAGAGACAGATAGTAAATATTTAAGGTTTTAAGGCTAAGAGTCAAAATTCAGGATATTACATAAGTAATCCTAAAACAAGAGAGACAGTGGAATTCTACAATTTTTAATGTAATTTAAATAATAAGAATTGAGTACAATCTTCTTAAATCTACTGATGAGAATGATAAAAATATTTGGAGGGATAAAAATATTTGGAGGGATAATGATAAAAATATTTGCTTATTTGGAGGTCAAAGTTAATTGACTACAAATATTCATCTCAGTGCTGATTTGTAATTAGATTTGATGTACATTCATGTGTCATAGAATAATGTTTTAGTCAACAATGAACCACATTTATGACAGTGTTCCCATAAAATTATAATATTGTATTTTTACTATATTTTCTCTACATATATTTCCCATTGTGTTAAAATTCTCTAGAGTATTCAATATAGTAACATGCTTTGCAGGTTGGTAGCCTAGGAGCATACAGCCTAGGTTACACCTTACAATTTGTGTTAAGTACACTCTAAAAAGTTAGCACAATGATGATATAGCCTAAGAGCCCATTTCTCAAACCGTATTTCCATCATTAAGTAATGCATGACTGTATTTCATCTTTGAACCTGTCTTTTTACATAGACAGGTACTGTCAAATATTGATGATATTGATATCAATCCACAAGCATGATTTTATTTGAGTACGTTCATCATTTGGAAGATATCAATGGAATTCTATTAGATTTTCTTTGATATTTGCCTTTTAACATGTCAGTACATTGCAGATTAATCCTTCTAATTAAAAATTAAGTTAAAACTCATCAATTGCAAATTTAGATTTTGAAATGCATAAATTTCTTTTGCACTTGCACCAAAGTTTGAACTATGCTAATGCAACTGAGATTTGAGCAAATACATCCACTATAATTTGTGTGAGAATGGAGATTTGCTTCTTGTTTCAACTTTTGGCAGCACAGGAAGTGTATAAAGCAGTGTAACATTACTTGTCATTCAAAAATGTTGGTTGTCAAAATGACATTACCATAGTGTGATTTTTCACATATAAGCACAGTTTTTTCCGGTAATTTTAGGTTACATTCATTAAGAAACATTATCAAGGTGATACCTCCTTCTTCTTTTGAAAACATATAATCTCATTCTGGAGCCAGAAACCTCACAGAAATAGAAAAAGAAAAAAAAAAACAAAAACAAAAACAAAATATTCTGTGAAGTCATCAAACTATCCTTTGGTTAAACAACTCAGGATATTTAAGATAAAGTTCATCACTGACACTAGTGGTTCAATAACACATAATGGAGTCAAACATTTTTTATAAAATAGCTTCTAATGAATAATACAATAAATAAACTTTTAAAATCTTAACAGATTCCATTCCAGTTTGTATTGAATTTGAGTTTTCTAAACTTCTTTGAAAATGTCATCGTAGATATTCACAGAGGCTAATGCTTCGGTCACTTCAAACTCAGCACTGAGTACCTGACAAAGCGATAACAACTGAGCAGTGTTGGTAGCATCAGGCAATTCATCTGGAACCAAGTAAAACCAGGAAAATAATTGTTTTGTTCTTTTTTTGATGCTCCTCCCAAAGTCCTCAACAATTCAAACAACTATTCTTGCCTAAAGGCTAAAAATTTAAACAAGTTTATTTTCTATGGACAAATTTCTTCAGCACCTGCATTCAAACATGATTTAACTAACTCATTGGTAAGTGGTTTTCCTTGACTGATTAACAAAGGAGGTACCTGAAAAGTTACGTTGTAGCCTCGTTTTCATTTTTTTTTTTCTTTCTTGGGAAAAAAACTGCACTGATAAGATATCTCATTTTAGATTTCCTCATTTTTTTGGCCATTGGTTTCCTATGAATTGGGAATATTATGATGGTTGCTTAGTCTGTGATATGGTTTGACTGTGTCCCCATGGAAATCTCAACTTGAATAATATCTCCCAGAATTCCCATATGTTGTGGGCAGACTGAGGGAGAGGTAATTGAATCTTGGGAGCTGATCTTTGTCGTGCTATTCCCATGATAGTCAATAAGTCTCACGAGATCTGATGTGTTTATCAAGGGGTTTCACTTTTGCTTCTCTCATTTGTCTCTTGCCATGTAAGAAGTGCCTTTCACCTCCCACCATGATTCTGAGGCATCCTCAGACACGTGGAGCTGTAAGTGGATTTTTTTTTCTTGTTCTCAGTTTTGGGTATGTCTTTATCAGCAGCATGAGAATGAACTAATACAGTCTGGTAATGGCTCTTTTAACTAGCAATAGGGTCATCACTTAATAAACAGAATGTTTTGTTGTCTACTTTAATAGACTTATTCACACTACACCTTGCCTCAAAATAGTAACATTCAAAGTTCACGTTCTCTTCTTCTTTTTTTTTTTTTAATATATTTATTATTATTATACTTTAAGTTGTAAGGTACATGTGCATAACGTGCAGGTTTGTTACATATCTATACTTGTGCCATGTTGGTGTGCTGCACCCATCAACTCGTCATTTACATCAGGTATAACTCCCAATGCAATCCCTCCCCCCTCCCCTCTCCCCCCTTCCCATGATAGGCCCCGGTGTGTGATGTTCCCCTTCCTGAGTCCAAGTGATCTCATTGTTCAGTTCCCACCTATGAGTGAGAACATGCGGTGTTTGGTTTTCTGTTCTTGTGATAGTTTGCTAAGAATGATGGTTTCCAGCTGCATCCATGTCCCGACAAAGGACACAAACGCATCCTTTTTTATGGCTACATAGTATTCCATGGTGTATATGTGCCACATTTTATTAATCCAATCTGTCACTGATGGACATTTGGGTTGATTCCAAGTCTTTGCTATTGTGAATAGTGCCGCAATAAACATACGTGTGCATGTGTCTTTATAGCAGCATAATTTATAATCCTTTGGGTATATACCCAGTAATGGGATGGCTGGGTCATATGGTACATCTAGTTCTAGATCCTTGAGGAATCGCCATACTGTTTTCCATAATGGTTGAACTAGTTTACAATCCCACCAACAGTGTAAAATTGTTCCTATTTCTCCACATCCTCTCCAGCACCTGTTGTTTCCTGACTTTTGAATGATCGCCATTCTAACTGGTGTGAGATGATATCTCATTGTGGTTTTGATTTGCATTTCTCTGATGGCCAGTGATGATGAGCATTTTTTCATGTGTCTGTTGGCTGTATGAATGTCTTCTTTTGAGAAATGTCTGTTCATATCCTTTGCCCACTTTTTGATGGGGTTGTTTGTTTTTTTCTTGTAAATTTGTTTGAGTTCCTTGTAGGTTCTGGATATTAGCCCTTTGTCAGATGAGTAGACTGCAAAAATGTTCTCCCATTCTGTAGGTTGCCTGTTCACTCTGATGGTAGTTTCTTTTGCTGTGCAGAAGCTCTTTAGTTTAATAAGATCCCATTTGTCAATTTTGGCTTTTGCTGCCGTTGCTTTTGGTGTTTTAGACATGAAGTCTTTGCCCATGCCTATGTCCTGAATGGTACTACCTAGGTTTTCCTCTAGGATTTTTATGGTATTAGGTCTAAAATTTAAATCTCTAATCCATCTTGAATTAATTTTTGTATAAGGAGTAAGGAAAGGATCCAGTTTCAGCTTTCTACTTATGGCTAGCCAATTTTCCCAGCACCATTTATTAAATAGGGAATCCTTTCCCCATTTCTTGTTTCTCTCAGGTTTGTCAAAGATCAGATGGCTGTAGATGTGTGACATTATTTCTGAGGACTCTGTTCTGTTCCATTGGTCTATGTCTCTGTTTTGGTACCAGTACCATGCTGTTTTGGTTACTGTAGCCTTGTAGTATAGTTTGAAGTCAGGTAGCGTGATGCCTCCAGCTTTGTTCTTTTGACTTAGGATTGCCTTGGAGATGCAGGCTCTTTTTTGGTTCCATATGAACTTTAAAGCAGTTTTTCCAATTCTGTGAAGAAACTCATTGGTAGCTTGATGGGGATGGCATTGAATCTATAAATAACCTTGGGCAGTATGGCCATTTTCACGATATTGATTCTTCCTATCCATGAGCATGGTATGTTCTTCCATTTGTTTGTGTCCTCTTTGATTTCACTGAGCAGTGGTTTGTAGTTCTCCTTGAAGAGGTCCTTTACATCCCTTGTAAGTTGGATTCCTAGGTATTTTATTCTCTTTGAAGCAATTGTGAATAGAAGTTCATTCCTGATTTGGCTCTCTGTTTGTCTGTTACTGGTGTATAAGAATGCTTGTGATTTTTGCACATTAATTTTGTATCCTGAGACTTTGCTGAAGTTGCTTATCAGCTTAAGGAGATTTTGGGCTGAGACAATGGGGTTTTCTAAATATACAATCATGTCATCTGCAGAGAGGGACAATTTGACTTCTTCTTTTCCTAACTGAATACCCTTGATTTCTTTCTCTTGCCTGATTGCCCTAGCCAGAACTTCCAACACTATGTTGAATAGGAGTGGTGAGAGAGGGCATCCCTGCCTTGTGCCAGTTTTCAAAGGGAATTTTTCCAGTTTTTGCCCATTCAGTATAATATTGGCTGTGGCTTTGTCATAAATAGCTCTTATTATTTTGAGGTACATTCCATCAATACCGAATTAATTGAGCGTTTTTAGCATGAAGGGCTGTTGAATTTTGTCAAAAGCCTTTTCTGCATCTATTGAGATAATCATGTGGCTCTTGTCTTTGGTTCTGTTTATATGCTGGATTGTTTATTGATTTGCGAATGTTGAACCAGCCTTGCATCCCAGGGATGAAGCCCACTTGATCATGGTGGATAAGCTTTTTGATGTGTTGCTGAATCCGGTTTGCCAGTATTTTATTGAGGATTTTTGCATCGATGTTCATCAGGGATATTGGTCTAAAATTCTCTTTTTTGTTGTTGTTTCTCTGCCAGGCTTTAGTATCAGGATGATGTTGGCCTCATAAAATGAGTTAGGGAGGATTCCCTCTTTTTCTATTAATTGGAATAGTTTCAGAAGGAATGGTACCAACTCCTCCTTGTACCTCTGGTAGAATTCAGCTGTGAATCCATCTGGTCCTGGACTTTTTTGGTTGGTAGGCTATTAATTATTGCCTCAATTTCAGAGCCTGCTATTGGTCTATTCAGGGATTCAACTTCTTCCTGGTTTAGTCTTGGAAGAGTGTAAGTGTCCAGGAAATTATCCATTTCTTCTAGATTTTCCAGTTTATTTGCGTAGAGGTGTTTATAGTATTCTCTGATGGTAGTTTGTATTTCTGTGGAGTCGGTGGTGATATCCCCTTTATCATTTTTAATTGCGTCGATTTGATTCTTCTCTCTTTTCTTCTTTATTAGTCTTGCTAGTGGTCTGTCAATTTTGTTGATCTTTTCAAAAAACCAACTCCTGGATTCATTGATTTTTTGGAGGGTTTTTTGTGTCTCTATCTCCTTCAGTTCTGCTCTGATCTTAGTTATTTCTTGCCTTCTGCTAGCTTTTGAATGTGTTTGCTCTTGCTTCTCTAGTTCTTTTAATTGTGATGTTAGAGTGTCAATTTAAGATCTTTCCTGCTTTCTCTCGTGGGCATTTAGTGCTATAAATTTCCCTCTACACACTGCTTTAAATGTGTCCAGGGATTCTGGTATTTTGTATCTTTGTTCTCATTGGTTTCAAAGAACATCTTTCTTTCTGCCTTCATTTCGTGATGTACCCAGTAGTCATTCAGGAGCAGGTTGTTCAGTTTCCATGTAGTTGAGCAGTTTTGATTGAGTTTCTTAGTCCTGAGTTCTAGTTTGATTGCACTGTGGTCTGAGAAACAGTTTGTTATAATTTCTGTTCTTGTACTTTTGCTGAGGAGTGCTTTACTTCCAATTACGTTGTCAATTTTGGAGTAAGTACGATGTGGTGCTGAGAAGAATGTATATTCTGTTGATTTGGCGTGGAGAGTTCTATAGATGTCTATTAGGTCTGCTTGCTGCAGAGATGAGTTGAATTCCTGGATATCCTTGTTAACTTTCTGTCTCATTGATCTGTCTAATGTTGACAGTGGAGTGTTGAAGTCTCCCATTATTAATGTATGGGAGTCTAAGTCTCTTTGTAAGTCTCTAAGGACTTGCTTTATGAATCTGGGTGCTCCTGTATTGGGTGCATATATATTTAGGATAGTTAGCTCTTCCTGTTGAATTGATCCCTTTACCATTATGTAATGGCCTTCTTTGTCTCTTTTGATCTTTGATGGTTTAAAGTCTGTTTTATCAGAGACTAGGATTGCAACCCCCGCTTTTTTTTGTTCTCCATTTGCTTGGTAAATCTTCCTCCATCCCTTTATTTTGAGCCTATGTATGTCTCTGCCTGTGAGATGAGTCTCCTGAAAACAGCAGACTGATGGGTCTTGACTCTTTATCCAGTTTGCCAGTCTGTGTCTTTTAATTGGAGCATTTTGTCCATTTACATTTAAGGTTAAGATTGTTATGTGTGAACTTGATCCTGCCATTATGATATTAACTGGTTATTTTGCTCGTTAGTTGATGCAGTTTCTTCCTAGCCTCGATGGTCTTTACATTTTGGCATGTTTTTGCAATGGCTGGTACCGGTTGTTCCTTTCCATGTTTAGTGCTTCCTTCAGGGTCTCTTGTAAGGCAGGCCTAGTGGTGACAAAATCTCTAAGCATTTGCTTATCTGTAAAGGATTTTATTTCTCCTTCACTTATGAAACTTAGTTTGGCTGGATATGAAATTCTGGGTTGAAAATTCTTTTCTTTAAGAATGTTGAATATTGGCCCCCACTCTCTTCTGGCTTGGAGAGTTTCTGCCGAGAGATCTGCTGTTAGTCTGATGGGCTTCCCTTTGTGGGTAACCCGACCTTTCTCTCTGGCTGCCCTTACGATTTTTTCCTTCATTTCAACTTTGTTGAATCTGGCAATTATGTGTCTTGGAGTTGCTCTTCTCGAGGAGTATCTTTGTGGCGTTCTCTGTATTTCCTGGATTTGAATGTTGGCCTGCCCTACTAGGTTGGGGAAATTCTCCTGGATGATATCCTGAAGAGTGGTTTCCAACTTGGTTCCATTTTCCCCCTCACTTTCAGGCACCCCAATCAGACATAGATTTGGTCTTTTTACATAATCCCATACTTCTTGCAGGCTTTGTTCATTCCTTTTTCTTCTTTTTTCTTTTGGTTTCTCTTCTCGCTTCATTTCATTCATTTGATCCTCTATCGCTGATACTCTTTCTTCCAGTTGATCGAGTCGGTTACTGAAGCTTGTGCATTTGTCACGTATTTCTCGTGTCATGGTTTTCATCTCTTTCATTTCGTTTAGGACCTTCTCTGCATTAATTACTCTAGCCATCAATTCTTCCACTTTTTTTTCAAGATTTTTAGTTTCTTTGTGCTGGGTACGTAATTCCTCCTTTAGCTCTGAGAAATTTGATGGACTGAAGCCTTCTTCTCTCATCTCGTCAAAGTCATTCTCCGTCCAGCTTTGATCTGTTGCTGCCGATGAGCTGCACTCCTTTGCCGGGGGAGATGCACTCTTATTTTTTGAATTTACAGCTTTTCTGCCCTGCTTTTTCCCCATCTTTGTGGTTTTATCTGCCTCTGGTCTTTGATGATGGTGATGTACTGATGGGGTTTTGGTGTAGGTGTCCTTCCTGTTTGATAGTTTTCCTTCTAACAGTCAGGACCCTCAGCTGTAGGTCTGTTGGAGATTGCTTGAGGTCCACTCCAGACCCTATTTGCCTGGGTATCAGCAGCAGAGGCTGCAGAAGATAGAATATTGCTGAACAGCGAGTGTACCTGTCTGATTCTTCCTTTGGAAGCTTCCTCTCAGGGGTGTAATCCACCCTGTGAGGTGTGGGGTGTCAGACTGCCCCTAGTGGGGGATGTCTCCCAGTTAGGCTACTCAGGGGTCAGGGACCCACTTGAGCAGGGAGTCTGTCCCTTCTCAGATCTCACCTTCCGTGTTGGGAGATCCACTGCTCTCTTCAAAGCTGTCAGACAGAGTCATTTGCGTCTGCAGAGGTTTTGGCTGCGTTTGTTATTGCCCTGTCCCCAGAGGTGGAGTCTACAGAGACAGGCAGGTTTCCTTGAGCTGCTGTGAGCTCCACCCAGTTCGAGCTTCCCAGCAGCTTTGTTTACCTACTTAAGCCTCAGCAATGGTGGGCGCCCCTCCCCCAGCCTCGCTGCTGCCTTGCTGGTAGATCACAGACTGCTGTGCTAGCAATGAGGGAGGCTCCGTGGGCGTGGGACCCTCCTGGCCAGGTGTGGGATATGATTTCCTGGTGCGCCTGTTTGCTTAAAGCACAGTATTGGGGTGGGAGTTACCCGATTTTCCAGGTGTTGTGTGTCTCAGTTCCCCTGGCTAGGAAAAGGGATTCCCTTCCCCATTGAGCTTCCCAGGTGAGGCAATGCCTCGCCCTGCTTCAGCTCTCGCTGGTCGGGCTGCAGCAGCTGACCAGCACCGGTCGTCCGGCACTCCCCAGTGAGATGAACCCAGTACCTCAGTTGAAAATGCAGAAATCACCGGTCTTCTGTGTCGCTCGCGCTGGGAGTTGGAGACTGGAGCTCTTCCTATTCGGCTGTCTTGCTCCGCCCCTCCACTTTCTCTTCTTTTTATGTTTTGATGAAATGGATATTTCTAAGTATAATTATGTAACTAAATACATAAATAGGTAAATAAATACACCAGAATTTTAAACAATATACATGACACTCAAAACACCTTTGAGTTATGACTGATTTTGTAGAGCGTTGAACTGCAGTGAAAAGCAATGAAAGTACCATATATGTTCTCTGTTCCAACTGCTGCATTCTGCCATTGCAGCATAGAGACAGCCATAGACAATATGTTAGTGAATGAGTGTGATATGGCCCTATAAAAGTTTCTTTACAAATACTGAAATTTAAATTTCATTTAATTTTCATGTGCCAGGAAATGTTGTTGTTATTTTTCAACTACTTAAAAATGTAAAAAGTATTCTTAGTTTATGAACCATAGACAAATGGGAAGTAGGTTACCCTTGGCCCGCAGGCTGTAGTTTACTGACCCCTGGTCTATACCATTGTGCTTAATATAGACCAATGCAGAGTATGCAATTCCACACATCTACAGCCATCTGATCATTGACAAACCTCAGAAAAACAAGAAATGGGGAAAGGATTCCCTATTTATTAAATGGTGCTGGAAAAATTGGCTAGCCATAAGTAGAAAGCTGAAAGTGTATCCTTTCCTTACTCCTTATACAAAAATTAATTCAAGATGGATTAGAGACTTAAATGTTAGACCTAATACCATAAAAACCCTAGAAGAAAACCTAGGTAATACCATTCAGGACATAGGCATGGGCAAGGAATTCATGTCTAAAACACCAAAAGCAATGGCAACAAAAGCCAAAATTGACAAATGGGATCTAAGTAAACTAAAGAGCTTCTGCACAGCAAAAGAAACTACCATCAGAGTGAACAGGCAACCTACAGAATGGGAGAAAATTTTTGCAATCTACTCATCTGACAAAGGGCTAATATCCAGAACCTACAAAGAACTCAAACAAATTTAAAGAAAAAAACAACCCCATCAAAAAGTGGGCAAAGGATATGAACAGACATTTCTCAAAAGAAGACATTCATACAGCCAACAGACACATGAAAAAATGCTCATCATCACTGGCCATCAGAGAAATGCAAATCAAAACCACAATGGGATACCATCTCACACCAGTTAGAATAGCAATCATTAAAAAGTCAGGAAACAACAGGTGTTGGAGAGGGTGTGGAGAAATAGGAACACTTTAACACTGTTGGTGGGATGGTGAACTAGTTCAACCATTATGGAAAACAGTATGGCGATTCCTCAAGGATCTAGAACTAGATGTGCCATATGACCCAGCCATCCCATTACTGGGTATATACCCAAAGCATTATAAATCATGCTGCTATAAAGACACATGCACACGTATGTTCATTGCGGCACTATTCACAATAGCGAAGACTTGGAATCAACCGAAATGTCCATCTGTGACAGACTGGATTAAGAAAATGTGGCACATGAACACCATGGAATACTATACAGCCATAAAAAAGAATGAGTTTGTGTTCTTTGTAGGGACATGGATGCAGCTGGAAACCATCATTCTCAGCAAACTATGCAAGAGCCGAAAACAAACACCGCATGTTCTCACTCATAGGTGGGAACTGAACAGTGAGATCACTTGGACTCGGGAAGGGTAACATCATACACTGGGGCCTATCATGGGGAGGGAGGAGGGGAGAGGGATTGCATTGGGAGTTATATCTGATGTAAATGACGAGTTGATGGGTGCTGACGAGTTGATGGGTGCAGCACGCCAACATGGCACAAGTATACATATGTAACAAACCTGCATGTTATGCACATGTACCCTAGAATTTAAAGTAATAAAAAAAAAGAAAGAAAGAAATGTTAGGTGGCTAAAAATTACACACCTAAGTATTTGGTTAATATATGTTAATAAATTAAAATTTCTATTAAGTGATTTTAATTTAAAATTTCTATTAAATGTATTTATTTAACTGATGTTAGTAAGTTAAAATTTCTATAAATATGGATATACTCTTTAATCTGTGCATTGGTGAATCTGTGCATTATTCATAAGGAACTGGAAATATGCTCTCTAGCATGTATTAGTAAAATGAAGCAAATGATCTGCTGTGTACTACTGAAGTCAATTAAGACTAAGGTAATTTGAGCTAATCTATATCCACATCCACCTATTTGGAAAAAAAAGCATTATACTGGTCATTGCTGGGCCATTTGAAAATTTATAGTTTTAAAGTGTTTATTGGTTATGTACCAATACTTTAAAAATGATGCATTTAGATTTTCGCCTCTGAAGGAACTCACGGAATAACATCTGTGATGATTTAAATTTAGACAAGTTTTGCTTGTTTGACTTTTTCTTAGTTTATATTTGCATCCCTGGAAAGCAGTACAAGGTAAATAATTTATTTCTGTGCATTGGGACACTGAGTTCTGTTATAACAACTGGGAGGTTCATTCTGCCCTAAAAACCAGTTGGAAACATATAGGCAGCTTAGAAAATTTTCTATTTTTGTGTCTGTGGAAAATTAATCATGATTCAATAAATTATCCCCACAGAAGTGAACATAAGGAGGTTACTTACAATATATTTTTAGCTTGTAACTTTGTACCATCTACCTACAATGAGCCAGAACTTGAAACATTCTGAAAATATTTAGAATAACAACAGAGCACATGTTTAATTCACTTTATATTTAGTAGAAATATATTTATTAATTTAGTACACATTTAAACTTCTTCTCATGCTTCTATCTGGTTACCTAATTATTTTGTTCATCAATATTATTTAAAATAATACAGGCTAAATTAATGTTAATTCTCCAAAAGACCACTAGAAAACCTGAAGCTCAAACAAAACTCACTTTATGAAACCTACTGTAGTAAAGGAGAACACTAACTTGACAGTTTTATAGATTTCTCAAAAGGAGGAAGTCAGGAAAGTGAGTTTTGAAGACAGGTCTTGCAAGACAGGCAACTGGTTGGGTTTGGCAGAGTTTATGATATGATAGCTTTGAACTTCTGGGTAAAAGTGAAGCATGTTTTCAAAGCAAATATTCATGAGAAAAGTGTTAGATTTGTTAAATATGCTATTTTTAATTAGGAGTATTAGTTTTTTATTGCTGCATAATAAATCACCACAAATTTAGTAACTTTAAACAACATTAATTATCTTAACAGCTTGGGAAGGTTAGGGCACAGCTTAGCTGAGTGCTCTGTTCAGAGTCTCAGAATTCCACAATCTAGATGTCAAACTGCATTTATTTTTCGATCTTGACCTCCTTTTCTAAGCACACATAGTTGTTGGAAGAATTCAGTTCCTTGTTGCCATAGGGCTGAGTTCCCACTCTCTTACTGACTGTTAGCTATGTCCTCTCCTATCCTCAGAAGCCCTCACAGCCCCTTCCCATGTGGACCTCTTACAGCCTCTCTCTGAACCTGGCAGTCATACATTTTCAAAGACAGAGAATCAAAGGAGGGGATAGTCCCTCTTTTAAAGGGCTCACCTGATTTAAGATATGTCCACCCAGAATAATGTCCTTTTTGATTTTCTCAAAGTCAGTGGATTCAGGATCTTCATTTATCTGCAAAATACCATCACTTATTGCCATATCACATAATTACAGGAGTGATACACCAATGCTTTGGCCACTTTCTAATGTTTAAAAGCAATGTAGAGCTACTATCCCCACTCAAAAGGGCATTATGCAACGATTTCGGTCATTGCAGGTCATTTTAGGATTCTGCCTAAGGTAGTTACTCTGATCTTCCAAAAGCAAATTGATTTTTTAGAGAAAGTAGCTCAATTTATGTTTTGCTAATCCTTATTCTATTTAGCACAAAAAGAGGAAAGTATGCTTCATCATAGAATTGGTTATCATAGGTATAAGAATGTTGGTTTTCTGTTCTCAAAGGAAAGAAGTTTAACATTTCCTGATATTCCAGTTAAATTCTCTCAGAGCATCTAGTTAGTGGCTCAGTTTTTATATAATTCCTATTATACAAAAGACAAAATGATAGACCTGTAACAAATATCTAGCATCCTATGTTGGTTTGGACCATAGAAATCTGTTCTATATCTAACCGCTTTGCTTTCTATAATACCTAGAATTGTAAAAAAAAATACTAGTAGGGAGGAAATCTCTTTATCTTAAAAGCCACTTCAACACCAAATAGTGAATTATTTATATAATATATGATTGCATGATGGTGAGTTAATTTGTATCTTTCAAAATGGTTTGGAACTAAGGTCAAAATTAATTAGCAATGAGTCTTTCTTTTCTGCACACTCTGTATCACACTTTCTGTGCCTGACCTAATGCAACTTACTGTCCATTCACCTTACCATCTTTCACTGTTCATCACACATTTCTTGTGGCACTTTAGTCTTCTCAGGTTCAACAATCCATTATTATAATCAATCCCGTTGCCCTCAATCCTTTCAAAACTTGGACTCTAGTATTATCCAAATGTCAGCTTAGTCCATACTTCTTTCTTCACAATCAAACATAATTGAAGAGAACGCACAACCATGCCAACAGATTTTAAATACATGATCATTAAGTTCAAGAGGGCCTGTTTTTTGCCGATTCCTGTCTACCACTCTTCTGAACAAATATTTTAAAACATTTTAAAATATTCTCCACTACCGGTGGAACCAGCTCCCAATATTTCAACGTAGGTTATTTTCTATTTTCCCTAAGTGTCAGCCAGTCTGAGAAATAAAGGGAAAGAGTACAAAAGAGAGAAATTTTAAAGCTGGGTGTCCAGGGGAGACATCACATGTCAGCAGGTTCCATCATGCCTCCTGAGCCACAAAACCAGCAAGTTTTTATTAGCGATTTTCAAAGGGGAGGGAGAGTACGAATAGAGTGTAGGTCACAGAGATCACATGCTTCAAGGGCAATAAAAGATCACAAGGCAGAAGGTCAGGGTGAGATCACAAAGTCAGGGCAAAACTAGAATTGCTAATGAAGGTCCGTGTCCCACTGGACACACGTTGTCATTGATAAACATCTTGGCAGGAAACACGGTTCAAGAGCAGAGAACCAGTATGACTAGAATTTGCCAGTCTGGAATTTCCTAATCCTAGCAAGCCTGGGGGTGCTGCAGGAGACTAGTGGGCGTTTCATCCCTTATCTGCAATTGCATAAGGCAGACACTTTCAGAGTGGCCATTTTAAAGGCCCCTCCTAGGAATGCATTATTTTCCCAGGGTTGCTAATTATTAATATTCCTCACTGAGGAAAGAATTCAGTGATATTTCTCTTACCAGTTTTCAATAATAAGAGAAATATGACTCTGTCCTGCCTGGTTCCCAGGCAGTCATATCTAATGGTTATCTCCCTTGTTCCTTGAACATCACTGTTATCCTGTTCTTTTTACAAGGTGCTCAGATTTCATATTGTTCAAACACACAAGCTTTATGAAAAATGTGTGCAGTTAACACAATCTTCACAAGGTCCTGAGAAATGTTTATCCCTATGAGATGAATCACAGATCACAAAGCAGTTTCTCAGAAAGCTTCCTTGTAGTGATTATCTGAAGATATTTCTTTTTTCACCATGGACTTCAAAGTGCTCCCAAATATCCCTTGGCAGATATTTCCAAACTGCCAAATGAAACAGTGTATCCAAACTGCTGAATGAAAACAAATGTTTAACTCTGCAAGAGGAATGCACACATTATGAAGCAGTTTCTCAGAGAGCTTCCTTCTAGTTGTTGTCTTGGGATATTGGCTGTTTCACCATTGGCATTAATGAGTTCCCAAATGTCTGTTCGCAGAATGGACAAAAAGAGTGTTCTCAAATGATGAATCCAAAGAAAGGTTAATCTCTGTGAGATGAATGCACACATCGCAAAGCAGTTTCTCAGAAAGCTTCTTTCCAGTTTTTGTTGGAAGGGATTTTCTTTATTACCACAGGCTTCAATGCACTCCCAAATATCCTTTTGGGGGATCCTCCCAAAACTGTGTGGTCAAACAGCTGAATGAAAAGACAGGCTGAACTCTAGAAGCCGAATGCACACATCACAAAGCGATTTCTCAGATCGCTATCTTTTAGTTCTCATCCTGGGATATTCCTTTTTTCGTCATTGGCCTCAAGTAGCTCCAAAAAGTCCATTTGCTTTATGGACAAAAACAGTTTTTCAAAACTGCTGAATCCAAAGAAAAGTTTATTTCTGTGAGATGAATGCACACATCACAAAACACTTTCTCAGAAATCTTCCTTCAAGTGTTTATCCAAAGATATTTCCTCATTCACCATAGACCTCAAGGTGCTCAAAAATATGCCTTGGCAGATGTTACCAACACAATGCTCCCAAACTGCTGAGTGAAAAAAAAGTTTTAACTCTGCAAAACGAATGCACACATCATGAAGCGGTTTCTCAGAGAGCTTCCTTCTAGTTATTATCTTGGGTTATTGGTGTATTGCCGTTGGCGTCTATGAGGTCCAAAATGTCCATTCGCAGAATGGACAAAAACAGTGTTCCCAAATGATGAATTCAAAGAAAGATTTAACT
Source organism: Macaca mulatta (assembly GCF_049350105.2). NCBI lineage: Eukaryota > Metazoa > Chordata > Mammalia > Primates > Cercopithecidae > Macaca > Macaca mulatta. The sequence continues at coordinate 47,265,411 of NC_133411.1, forward strand.
CTATGAGATGAATGCACACATCACAAAGCAGTTTCTCAGAAAGCTTCCTTGTAGTTTGTATCTGTAAATATTTCCTTTTCACCATAGGCCTCAAGTGCTGCCAAACAACCTTTGGCAGATTCTACCAAAACAGACATTCCAAAGTGCTGAATAAAAAGACATGTTTAACTCTAGACCACGAATGCACGCATCACAAAATGGTTTCTCACATCCCTTTCTTCTAGGTTTCATCCTGCCCTATTCGCTTTTTCACCACTGGCCTCAATGAGCTCCCAATTGTCCATTCGCTATATGGACAAAAACAGTTTTTCCAAACTGCTGAATGTAAACAAAAGTTTATCTCTGTGAGATAAATTCACACTTTGCAAAACAGTTTCTCAGAAACCTTCCTCCTAGGGTTTATCCGAGGATATTTGCTTTTTCACTGTAGACCTCAACACGCTCCCAAATATCCGATATTTGGTATATTAAGGGTATGTTACCACCACAGCATTTCCAAACTGCTGAATGAAAAGAAAGGTTTAACTTGGTGAGAAGAATGAAAAACATCAGAAAACAGTTTCTTAGATAGCTTCCTTCCAGTATTTATCCTGGGATATACTTTTTTCATCATTGATGTCAATTAGCTCACATATGTCCACTCGCATAATTTACAAAAACTTTTTTCCAAACTACTGAATTCACAGAAAGGTTTAACTCTGTGAGATGAATGCACATATAACAAAGCAGTTTCTCAGATAGGTTTCTTCATGTTATTATCTTGGGATATGCTCTTTTTCGCCATTGGGGTCACTGAGTTCCCAAATATCCATTTGCAGAATTGACAAAAAACAGTGTTAACAAATGATGAATCCAAAAAAAAGGTTTAATTCTGTGAGATAAATGCACACATTACAAAGAACTTTCTCAGAATGTTTCTTTCTAGTTTTGGTTGGAAGAGTTTTCCTTTTTCACCATAGGCCTCAAAGCGCTGCCAAATATCCTATGGCAGATCCTACCAAAAAAGTGTTTTCAAACTCTGAATGAAAAGAAATATTTAACTTCAGAAGATGAATGCACACATCACAAATCGCTTTCTCATATAGCTTTCTTCTAGGTCTCATCTTGGGATATTAGCTTTTTTGCCATTGGCCTCAATGAGCTGCAAGTGTCCAATTGCAGGATGGACAAAGAGTTTTTCAAACTGCTGAATCCAAAGAAATATTTAACTCTCTGAGAAGAATGCACACATCACAAATCAGATTCTCAGAACACTTGCTTCTAGTTTTTAATCTGAACACGAATGCACACATCACAAAGCGGTTCCTCAGATACCTTCCTTCTAGTTCTCATACTGGGATATGCACTTATTCATCATTGGCCTGAAAGGGTTCCCAAATGTCCTTTCACAGTATGGAGAAAGCCAGTGTTTCCAAACTGCTGAATCGAAAGAAATGTTTAACTCTTTAAGATGAATGCATGGATCAAAAGACACTTTCTCAGTAAGGTTCTTTCTTGTTTTCCTCAGAAGATATTCCCTTTTTCACCATAGGCCTCAGTGTACTGCCAAATATTCTTTGGCAGATTCTACTAAAACAGTATTTCCAAACAGCTGAATGAAAATAAGGTTGAAGGCCGGGCGCAGTGGCTCAAGCCTGTAATCCCAGCACTTTGGGAGGCCGAGACGGGCGGATCACGAGGTCAGGAGATCAAGACCATCCTGGCTAACACGGTGAAACCCCATCTCTACTAAAAATACAAAAAATTAGCCGGGCGTGGTGGCGGGCGCCTGTAGTCCCAGCTACTCAGAGGCTGAGGTGGGAGAATGGCGTGAACCCGGGAGGCGGAGCTTGCAGTGAGCCGAGATTGCGCCACTGCACTCCAGCCTGGGAGACACAGCGAGACTCCGTATCAAAAAAAAAAAAAAAGAAAAGAAAAAAAAGAAAATAAGGTTGAATTCAGTGAGAATAATGCACTAGTCTCAAAGTGATTTCTCAGATAACTTCGTTCTGGCTCTCATCCTGGCATATTCCCTCCTTTGCCTTTGGCCAGAAAGAGTTCCCAAATATCCTTTCATAGAATGGACAAAACCATTGTGCCCAAACTGCTGAATCCAAAGAAAGGGTTAACTCTATTAGATGAATTCACCCATCAAAAAGCACTTTCTCAGAAAGCTTCTTTCTAGTGTTTGTCGGAAGATATTTCTTTTTTCACCCTAGGCCTCAATGTACTGCCAAATATCCTTTGGCAGATTCTACCAAAGCAGTGTTTCCAAACTGCTGAATGAAAAGAAAGGTTTAACTGTAGAATATGAATACATACATCAAAAAGCTGTTTTTCTGAAAACTTCCTTGTAGTTTTTATCTGAAGATTCTTGCTTTTTCACCATTGTCCTCAATGACCTCCAAATGTCCATTTGTGGAATGGACAAAAACTGTTTTTCCAAAATGCTGAATACAAAGAAATATTTATCTCCATGAGATGAATGCACACATCAGTAAGAAGCTTTTCAGAAAACTTCATTCTAGTTTTTATATGAAGATATTCAATTTTTCGCCTTTGGCCTCAATAAGCTCACAAATATCCTTTCGCAGATTCTACCAAACCACTGTTTGCAAACTGCTGAAGGCAAAAAAGGTTTAATTCTGCTAGATGAAGTGTGAAAGTCACAAAGGGATTACTTAGATAGGTTCCTTCTGGTTATTATCCTGAGATATTTTTTTTTTAATCTTTGGACTCAATGAGCTCTGAAATATCCCTTTGCATATTCTTCAAAAACAGTGTTACCAAACTGCTTAATCCAAAGATATATTTAACTTTATGAGATGAAGGCACACATCAGAAAGTAGTTTCTCAGACAGCTTCCTTTTAGTTTTTATCTGTAGATATTCCCTTTTTCACCATAGTCCTCCATTCGCTACCAAATATTCCTTCACAGATGCTACCAACACAGTGTTTCCACACTGCTAAATGAAAATAAGGTTTAATTCTGCAAGTTGAATGCACCAAATTCAAAGTGGTTTCTCAGATAATTTCCTTCTAGTTCTCATCCTGGGATATTCGCTTCTTCACCATTGGCCTCAAAGAGTTCCATAATGTCCTTTCGCAGAATGGACAAAACCAGAGGTTCCAAACTACTGAATCTAAAGGAAGGTTGAACTCTGTGAGATGAATGCATGCATCACAAGAACGTTATCAGAAAGCTTCTTTCTAGTTTTTGTCAGAAGGTATTTCATTTTTCACCATAAGCCTCAATGCACTGCCAAATATCCTTTGGCAAATTCTACCAAAACAGTGTTTCCTAACTGCTGAATGAAAAGAAAGTTTTAACTCTAGAAGATGAATACACGCACCACACAGTGGCTTCTCAGATACCTTTCTTCTAGTAATTATCCTGGGATATTCTGTTTTGTCACCACTGACCTCAATGAGCTCCAAAATATTCATTTGCGGAATGGACAAAAACAGTTATTCCAAACTGCTGAATCCGAAGAAGCATTTACATCTGTCAGATGAATGCACACGTTGCAAAGCAGTTTCTCAGAAAAATTCCTCCTATTTTTTTATCTGAAGATATTTCCTCTTTGACCATGGACCTCAATACGCTCCCAAATATCCCTTAGCAGATGCTACCAGCACAGTGTTTCCCAACTCCTAAATGAAAAGAAAGGTTTATCTTTGCGAGAAGACTGCTCACATCATTAAGCGGTTTCTGAGATACCTTGTTCTAGTTATGATCTTGGGATATTCTGTGGTTTGCCTTTGGCCTCAATGACCTCCCTAATATTCACTCAAAGAATGGACTAAAAGGGGTTTCCAAAAATGCTGAATCCAAAGAAAAGTTTAACTCTGTGAGATGAATCTGTACATCACAAAGCAGTTTCTAAGAAAGCTTCTTTCTCATTTTTATCTGATTATATTTCCTTTATAGCCATTGGCCTCAGTGCACAGCTGAATATCCCATTTCAGATTTCATGAAAACAGTGTTAACAAACTGTTCAATGAAAAAAAAAAAGGTGTAACTCTGTGAGATAAAGTCATACATTACAAAGCAGTTTCTCAGGCAGCTCCTTTCTAGTTGTAATCTGAGGATATATCCTTATTCACAACAGGCCTCAAAGCATTAATTAATATACCGTCTCAGATACCACAAAAACAGTGCTACCAAACAGCTCCATGAAAAGAAAGCTTTAACTCTGTGAGATGAATTCGCACATCACGAAGCACTTTCTCAGAAAGTTTCTCTCTAGTTTTTATCTCAGGATTCTTTTTTTTCACCATAGGCCTCAAAGTGCTGCCGATTATCCCATTGCCAATTCCAAGAAAACAGTGATAGCAAACTGCTCAATGAAAAGAAAGTTGTACTGGCAAACCGGATTCAGCAACACATCAAAAAGCTTATCCACCATGATCAAGTGGGCTTCATCCCTGGGATGCAAGGCTGGTTCAACATTCGCAAATCAATAAACATAATCCAGCATAGAAACAGAACCAAAGACAAGAGCCACATGATTATCTCAATAGATGCAGAAAAGGCTTTTGACAAAATTCAACAGGCCTTCATGCTAAAAACGCTCAATAAATTCGGTATTGATGGAACGTACCTCAAAATAATAAGAGCTATTTATGACAAAGCCACAGCCAATATCATACTGAATGGGCAAAAACTGGAAAAATTCCCTTTGAAAACTGGCACAAGACAGGGATGCCCTCTCTCACCACTCCTATTCAACATAGTGTTGGAAGTTCTGGCTAGGGCAATTAGGCAAGAGAAAGAAATCAAGGGTATTCAGTTAGGAAAAGAAGAAGTCAAATTGTCCCTCTCTGCAGATGAAATGATTGTATATTTAGAAAACCCCATTGTCTCAGCCCAAAATCTCCTTAAGCTGATAAGCAACTTCAGCAAAGTCTCAGGATACAAAATTAATGTGCAAAAATCACAAGCATTCTTATACACCAGTGACAGACAAACACAGAGCCAAATCAGGAATGAACTTCCATTCACAATTGCTTCAAAGAGAATAAAATACCTAGGAATCCAACTTACAAGAGATGTAAAGGACCTCTTCAAGGAGAACTACAAACCACTGCTCAGTGAAATCAAAGAGGACACAAACAAATGGAAGAACATACCATGCTCATGGATAGGAAGAATCAATATCTTGAAAATGGCCATACTGCCCAAGGTTATTTATAGATTCAATGCCATCCCCATCAAGCTACCAATGAGTTTCTTCACAGAATTGGAAAAAACGGCTTTAAAGTTCATATGGAACCAAAAAAGAGCCCGCATCTCCAAGGCAATTCTAAGTCAAAAGAACAAAGCTGGAGGCATCACGCTACCTGACTTCAAACTATACTACAAGGCTACAGTAACCAAAACAGCATGGTACTGGTACCAAAACAGAGATATAGACCAATGGAACAGAACAGAGTCCTCAGAAATAATACCACACATCTACAGCCATCTGATCTTTGACAAACCTGAGAGAAACAAGAAATGGGGAAAGGATTCCCTATTTAATAAATGGTGCTGGGAAAATTGGCTAGCCATAAGTAGAAAGCTGAAACTGGATCCTTTCCTTACTCCTTATACAAAAATTAATTCAAGATGGATTAGAGACTTAAATGTTAGACCTAATACCATAAAAATCCTAGAGGAAAACCTAGGTAGTACCATTCAGGACATAGGCATGGGCAAAGACTTCCTGTCTAAAACACCAAAAGCAACGGCAGCAAAAGCCAAAATTGACAAATGGGATCTTATTAAACTAAAGAGCTTCTGCACAGCAAAAGAAACTACCATCAGAGTGAACAGGCAACCTACAGAATGGGAGAAAATTTTTGCAATCTACTCGTCTGACAAAGGACTAATATCCAGAACCTACAAAGAACTCAAACAAATTTACAAGAAAAAAACAAACAACCCCATCAAAAAGTGGGCAAAGGATATGAACAGACATTTCTCAAAAGAAGACATTCATACAGCCAACAGACACATGAAAAAATGCTCATCATCACTGGCCATCAGATAAATGCAAATCAAAACCACAATGGGATACCATCTCACACCAGTTAGAATGGCGATCATTCAAAAGTCAGGAAACAACAGGTGCTGGAGAGGATGTGGAGAAATAGGAACACTTTAACACTGTTGGTGGGATTGTAAACTAGTTCAACCATTATGGAAAACAGTATGGCGATTCCTCAAGGATCTAGAACTAGATGTACCATATGACCCAGCCATCCCATTACTGGGTATATACCCAAAGGATTATAAATCATGCTGCTATAAAGACACATACACACGTATGTTTATTGCGGCACTATTCACAATAGCAAAGACTTGGAATCAACCCAAATGTCCATCTGTGACAGATTGGATTAAGAAAATGTGGCACATGTACACCATGGAATACTATGCAGCCATAAAAAAGGATGCGTTTGTGTCCTTTGTCGGGACATGGATGCAGCTGGAAACCATCATTCTTAGCAAACTATCACAGGAATAGAAAACCAAACACCGCATGTTCTCACTCACAGGTGGGAACCGAACAATGAGATCACTTGGACTCAAGAAGGGGAACATCACACAGCGGGGCCTATCATGGGGAGGGGGGAGGGTAGAGGGGGGAGGGATTGCATTGGGAGTTATACCTGATGTAAATGATGAGTTGATGGGTGCTGAGGAGTTGATGGGTGCAGCACAACAACATGGCACTAGTATACATATGTAACAAATCTGCACATTATGCACATGTACCCTAGAACTTAAAGTATAATAATAATAAATTAATTTAAAAAAAAAAGAAAAGAAAGTTGTAACTCTGCGAGATGAATGCCACATAACAAAGTAGTTTCTCAGAAAGCTTCTTTCTAGTTGTAATCAGAGGATATTTCTTTATTCACCTAGGCTTCAATGCGATCCAAAATATCCGTTCTCAGACTCCACAAAATCATTGATGCCAAACTGTTCCCTCAATGGATAGGTTTAACACTATGAGATAATGCTCACATCACAGAGCAGTTTTTCAGAAAGATTCTTTCTAGTTATATTCTGAGGATACGTCACTATTCACCATAGGCTTCAATGTGCTCAGAAATATCCCTTCTCACATACCACAAAAACAGTGCTACCAAACAGCTCCATGAGAAGAAAGAAGAAAGGGTTAATTCTCTGAGATGAATTCACACATCACAAAACATTATTTCCAAAACCTTCTTTGTAGTTTTTATATGAGGTTATTTCATTTTTCACCATTAACCTCTTTGTGCTCCCAAATATCCCTGCTGATTCCATGAAAACAGTGTTAGCAGATGGATCAAGGAGAAGAAAGGTGTCATTCTGTAAGATGAATTCACACATTTCTTTTCATGTTGCAGTTTGGTAGCACTGTTTCTATGGTATATGAGAAGGGAAGTTAGTTAGCACATTGAAGCCTATAGTGAATATGGAAATATCCACAGATTACAACTAGAAAGAAGCTTTCTGAGAAACTGCTTTGTGATTTGTGAATTCATCTCACAATGGTAAACTTTTCTTTTCATTGACTATTTTGGTAGAACTGTTTTGGTGATATCTGAGAAGCAATATTAATAAGTGCATTGAAGCCTATGGTGAATAAGGAACTATCCTCAGATTACAACTAGAAAGAAGCTTTCTGACAAACTGCTTTTTGATGGGTGAATTCATCTCACAGAGTTACACGTTTCTTTTCAATGAGCAGTTTGCTAACACTGTTTGCATGGAATCTGTCATGGGATATTCAGGAGCGCATTGAGGCCTATGGTGAAAAATGAAATATTGTCAAATAAAAACTGGGGAGAAGCCTTCTGAGAAACTGCTCTGTGATGTGTGCATTCATCCCATAGAGTGAGACCTTTCTGTTGAGGGAGAAGTTTGTCATCAATGTTTTTGTGGAATCTGAGAAGGGATATTTTGGATCGCATGGAAGCCTATGGTGACAAAGGAAATATCCTCAGATAAAAATTAGAATGAACCTTTTTGAGAAACTGCTTTATGATATGTGAATTCATCTCACAGAGTTCCACCTTTCTTTTCATTCAGCAGTTTGCTAACACTATTTTCGTGGAATCAGCCATGGGATATTCTTTAGCACTTTGAAGTCAATGGTGATAAGGGTAATATCCTCAGATAAGAACTAGAAAGAAGCTGTCTGAGAAACTGCTTTGTGATGTGTGAATTCATCTCACAGGGTTACACCTTTCTTTTCATTGAGCAGTTTGCTAACACAGTTTTGGTGAAATCTGTAATGCTATATTCGGGAGTGCATTGAGGCCTTGGGTGAGAAAAGAAATATCATCAGATAAAAACTGGAGAGAAGCTTTCTGTGAAACTGCTTTGTGATGTGTGAATTAATCTCACAGAGTTAAACCTTTCATTCAATGGAGTCGTTTGGTAGCACTGTTTTTGGGTATCTGAGAAGGGATATTATTTAGTACTTTGAAGCCTATAGTGAATACAGAAATATCCTCAGATTACAACTAGAAAGAATCTTTCTGAGAAACTGCTTTAAGATGTGTGAATTCATCTCACAGAGTTACACGTCTCTTTTCTTTGAGTAGTTTGCTGACACTGTTTTTGTGGAATCTGCAATGTGATATTTGGGAGCTCATTGAGGCCTATAGTGTAAAAGGAAATATCTGAGAGGTGACAATGTGCTAGCAGCCACTCTGGTGGTGCTTGAGGAGTCCTTCAGCCCACCACGGCACCATGGGAGGCCCTCTCTGGGCTGGCAGAGGCTGGATCCTCCTCCTTCTGCTTGCGGGGAGTTGTGGACTGAGAGGTGCTTCAGGGAACTGGGGCTGCGCTCACAGTCCGGTGTGAGTTCTGGAGGGTGGGGACGTGGGCATGGGATCAGCGCATCCCTCACATGAAGCAGCCAGCTGCCACCACTGGCCCAGGGCAGTGAGTGGCTTAGCACCTGGGCTAGCAACTTTGGAGGTTGCGCCATGTTCCCCAGCAGTGCTTGTCCACTAAGGCCACACTCAAATTCTCACGGGACCTTAGCTGCTTCCTTGCAGGTCAGGGCTCCGTACCTGCAGCCCGGCCATATCTGAGTTCCTCCGCATGTGGTGGGCTTCCATGTGGCCTGAGCCTCCACGACGGGTACCGCCCCCTGCTCCATGGTGCCTGGTCCCATTGACAGCCCAAGGGCTGAGGAGTGCAGGCACGGCTTGGGACAGGTGGGCAGCTCCACCTGTAGCCCTTCTGCAGGATCCACTGGGTGAAGCCAGCTGGGCCCCTGAACTGGATGGGGACTTAGAGATATTTTATATCTTTCCAGAGCATCATATGTGCACCAATCAGCACTCTGTATCTAGCTAACCTAGTGGAGACTTGGAGGACTAGCACTCTGTGACTCTTTGTGTAGCTCAAGGATTGTAAATGCACCAGTCAGCACTTTATGTCTAGCTCAGGGTTTGTAAATACACCAACCAACGCTCTGTATCTAGCTCAAGGTTTGTAAATACACCAATTGGCACTTTGTATATAGCTTACCCTGTATCTAGCCAACTCTGTAGCTAGCTAACTAGCACTCTGTGACTCTGTGTCAAGCTCAAGATTTGTAAGCGCACCAATCAGCACTCTGTCAAAATGGAACAATCAGCTCTCTGTAAAGTGGACCAATCAACTCTCTGTAAAATGGAACAATCAGCAGGATGTGGGTGGGGCCAGATAATGGAATAAAAGCAGGCTGTCCAAGTCAGCAGTGGCAACCCGCTGGGTCTCCTTCCACACTGTGGAAGCTTTGTTCTTTCGCTCTTTGCAACAAATCTTGCTGCTGCTCACTCTTTGGGTCCATGCTACCTTTATGAGCTGTAACACTCACCACGAAGGTCTGCAGCTTCACTCCTGAAGCCAGCGAGACCATGAACCCACTGGGAAGAACGAACAACTCAAGAAATGCTGCCTTTTAGAACTGTAACACAAACCACGAAGGTCTGCAGCTTCACTCCTGACAGTGAGACCATGAACTCACCAGAAGGAAGAAGCTTCAGACACATCTGAATGTCTGAAGGAACAAACTCCGGACACACCATCTTTAAGAACTGTAACACTCACCGTGCAGATACGCGATATCATTCTTGAAGTCAGTGAGACCAAGAACCCACCAATTCAGGACACATATCCTCATAAAAAAAAACTGGAGAGAAGCCTTCTGAGAAAATCCTTTGTGATATGTGCTTTCATCTCATAGTTAAAACTTTCTGTTGAGGGAGCTGTCTGCCATTAAAGTTTTTGTGGAATCTCAGAAGGGATATTTTGGAGTGCATTGAGGCCTATGGTGAAAAAGGAAATATCCTCAGATTACAATTAGAAAGAAGGTTTCCGAGAAACTACTTTGTGATGTGTGAATTCATCTCACAGAGTTAAACCTTTCTATTCTTTCAGAATTTTGGTAGTACTCTTTTTGTGGAATCTGCAAAGGGATATTTGGGATTGCATAAAGGCCTATGGTAAAACAGAAAACACCTTCAGTTAAATACTGGAGAGAAACTTTCTGAGAAACTACTCTGTGATGTGTGCATCCATCTCATGGAGTAAAACCTTTCTGTTGATTGAGCAGTTTGACATCAATGTTTTTGTGGATTATGAGAAGGGATATTTTGGAGTGCATTGAAGCCTATGGTGACAGAGGAAATATTCACAGATAAAAATTAGAAGGAAGCTTTCTGAGAAATTGCTTTGTGATGGGTAAATTCATCTATTAGAGTTAAACCTTTCTTTTCATTGAGTAGTTTGGCAAGACTGTTTTTGTGAAATCTCAAATGGAGTATTAGGGAGTGCATTGAGGCCTATGGGGAAAAAGGAAATATATTCAGATAAAAACTGTAGAGAAGCGCTCTGAGAAACTGCTTTGTGATGTGTATATTCCTCTCCGAGATTTCTACGTTTCCTTACCTTGAACAGTTTTGGATGACTGTGCAAAATATACAAAGGGATATTTGGGAGCGTAATGAATCCTAAGGTGATGAAGAAAATATTTTCAGATGAAAACTACAAAGGAGCTTTCTGACAAATTGCTTTGTGATGTGTGCTTTCATCTCACAGAGTTAAAACTTTTTTTACTTTGCCCAGTTTGGAAACCCTGTCTTTTATGTATATGCATATGGATATTTGTGGGTGCTTTGAGGCCTATGGTGAAGAAGAAAATATCTTCAGATGACAACGTGAAAGAAACTCTCTGAGAAACTACCTTGTGATATGCGCATTCATCTCATTGAGTTAAACGTCTCTTTTGATTGAGCAGTTTGGAATCACTGTTTTTGTGGAATACGAGAAGCGATATTTGGGAGCACATTGAAGCCTGTGGTGAAAAGGGAAACATCCTCAGATAAACATTAGAAAGACGATTTCCAAGAAACTACTTTGTGATGTGTGAATTCATCTCCCCGAGTTAAACTTTCTTTTCATGGAGCAGTTTGGTAGCACAGTTATTGTGGAATCTTCAAAGGTATATTCTGGAGTGCATTGAGGCCTACATTGAAAAAGGAAAGATCTTCAAATGAAAGCTGGATTGAACCTTTCTGGGAGATTGCTTTGTGGTGTGTTCATTCATCTCATAGAATTTTGCTTTTCTGGTGATTGACCAGTTTTGCATCACTGTTTTTGTGGAATCTGAGAAGGAATATTTTGGAGTGCATTGAAATGTATGGTGAAAAAGGAAATATCCTCAGATAAAAGGAAGAAAGAAGCTTTCTGAGAAACTGGTTTGTTATTTGTGCTTTCCTTTCACAGAATTACATCTTTCTTTTCATTGACCAGTTTGTTAACATGGTTTTTGTGGAATCTGCAAAGGGATATTCTGGAGCTACTTGAGGACTATTGTGAAAAAGGAAATATCTTCAGATAAAAACTGGTCCTCCAAATAAAAAATGGAGAGAAGCATTCTGAGAAACTCCTTCCTGATATGTGCCTTCGTCCCATAGATTTACACCTTTCTGTTGATTGAGCAGTTTGGCATCACTGTTTTTCTGGAATCCGAGAAGGGATATTTTGCAGAACATTGAAGCCTATGGTGAAAAAAATAGATAATCTCAGATAAAAAGAAGAAAAAAGCTTTCTGAGAAGCTGGTTTGTGACATGTGAATTCACCTTACAAAGTTGAATGTTTCTTTTCATTGAGCAGTTTGTTAACACTGTTTTTGTGAAATCTGCAATGAGATATTCAGGAGTGCATTGAGACCTATGGTGAAAAAGGAAATATCCTCAGATAAAAACTGGAGAGAAGTCCTCTGAGAATCTGCTTTGTGATGTGTACATTCCTCTCAGTGAGTTCTACTTTTCTTTTCATTGAACAGTTTGGAAAGACTGTGTAAATTCTACAAAGGGATACTTGGGAGAGCACTGTAGCTGAAGTTGACGAAGGAAATATCTTCAGATGAAAACTAGAAACAAGCTTTCTGGGAAACTGCTTTGTGATGTGTGCTTTCATCTCACAGAATTAAACCTTTATTTATATTGCCCAGTTTGGAAACACTGTCTTTGACTTATACGCGAATGGACATTTTGGTGTGCCTTGATGCTTACAGTGAAGAACGAAATATCTTCAGAAGACAACTGGAAAGAAACTCACTGAGAAACTGCTTTGTGATGGGCACATACATCTCATAGAGCTAAACGTCTCTTTTCATTGAGAATTTTGGAATCACTGTTTTTGTGGAATGTGAGAAGGGATATTTGGGAGTGCATAGAAGCCTATGGTCAAAAGGGAAATATTCTCAGTTAAAAGCAAGAAAGACATTTTCCAAAAAACTACTTTGTGATGTGTGAATTCCATCTCTCAGAGTTACACCTTTCTTTTCATTGAGCCGTTTGTTATCACTGTTTTTGTGGAATCAGCAAAGGTATATTTGGGGGCGTATTGAGGCCTATGGTGAAAAGGGAAATATCCTCAGAAAAAAACTAGAAAGAAGCTATCTGAGAGACTGCTTTTTAATGTGTGAATTCATGTCACAGAGTTAAACCTTTCTTTTCATTGAGCAGTTTGGTAGCACAGTTTTTGTGGAATCTGCAAAGGTATATTCGGGAGTGCGTTGAGGTCTATGGTGAAAAAGGGAATATCTTCAGATAAAAACTGGATTGGAATTTTCCATGAAACTACTTTGGGATGTATGTATTCATCTTATAGAGGTAAATGTCTCTTTTGATTCAGTAGTTTGGAATCACCTTTCTGTTGATTGAGCAGTTTGGCATCACTGTTTTTCTGGAATCCGAGAAGGGATATTTTGTGTTTTGTGGAATATGAGAAGGGATATTTGTGAATGCTTTGAAGCATTGAGGCCTATGGTGATATGGGAACTATCCTCAGATAAAAACTAGAAGGACGCTTTCCAAGAGACTGCTTTGTGATGTGTGAATTCATGTGAGAAAGTTAAAACTTTCTTTTCATTGAACTGTTTTGTAGCCCTCTTTTTGTGGAACCTGCAAAAGTATATTCAGGAGCTCATTGAGGCCTCCAGTGAAAAAGGAAATAACTTCAGATAAAAACAGGATAGAAGCTTTCTGGGAAACTGCTTTTTGATTGTGCATTGATCTCATAGAGTTAAACCTTTCTGTTGATTGAGCACTATGGAGTCACTGTTTTTGTGGAATCTGAGAAAGGATACTAATGGAGCACATGGAAGCATATGGTAAAAAGGAAATATCCTCAGATAGAAAGAATGAAGTTTTTCAGCAAACTGGTTTGTGATGTGTGAATTCATTTCACTGAGTTACATCTTTCTTTCCATTGAGCAGATTGATAATACTGTTTTTGTTAAATCTGCCGTCGGACATTTGGGAGTGCATTGAGGCCTATTGTGAAAAAGGAAATATCCTCAGATTAAAAACTGGAGAGAATTCTTCTGAGAAACTCCTCTGTAGTCTGTGCATTCATCTCATAGAGTTAAGCCTTTCTGTTAAGGGAGCAGTTTGGCATCAATGTTTTTGTGAAATCTCAGGAAGGATATTTGGGAGTGCATTGTAGCGATAGTTAGAAGGAAATATCCTCAGATTACAACTAGAAAGAAGCTTTCTGAGAAACTTCCCTGTGGTGTGTGAATCCATCTCAGAGAGTTAAACCTTTCTTTTCATTGAACAGTTTTTGTGGAATCTTCAAAAGAATATTAGGGAGTGCCTAGAAGCCTGTGTGAAAAAGTTAATATCTTCAGAAAAAACTGGAGAGAAGCTTTCTGAGAAACTAACTGTTTTGTGATGTGTGCATTCATCTCATTGAGTCAAACCTTTTGGTTGATTGAGCAGTTTGGCATCACTGTTTTTGTGTAACCTGAGAAGGGATATCAGGGAGTGCTTTGAAGCCTATGGTGAAAAAGGAAATATCCTCAGATAAAAACTAGAAAGAGGCCAGGCATGGTGGCTCACGCCTGTAATCCTAGCACTTTGGGAGGATGAGACAGATGGATCACGAGGTCAGGAGATCGAGACCATCCTGACTAACATGGTGAAACTCCGTCTCTACTAAAAATATACAAAAAAAATTACTCAGGCGTGGTGGCCAGTGCCTGTAGTCCCAGCTACTCAGGAGGCTGAGGCAAGAGAATGGCATGAACCTGGGAGGTGGAGCATACAGTGAGCCGAGATTGCACCACTGCACTCCAGCCTGGGCGACACAGAGAGATTCCATCTCAAAAAAAAAAAAAAAAAAAAAAAAGAAAGAAAGAAAAAACTAGAAAGAAGCTCTCTGAGAAAATGCTTTGTGATGGGTGAATTCATCCCACAGAGTTAAACCTTTCTTTTCATTGAGCAGTTTGGTAGCACTGTTTTTGTGGAATATGCAATGGGATATTGGGGAGCACATTAAGGCCTATGGTGAAAAAGGAAATATCATCAGATAAAAACTGGAGGAATATCATCAACTACTTTGTGATGTGCATATTCATCTCAGAGGGTTCTACCTTTCTTTATATAGAACAGTTTGGGAAAACTGTTTATGTAAATTCTACAAAGGGATATTTGGGAGCACATTGAAACTTAAGGTGATGAAGGAAGTATCTTCAGATGAAAACTAGAAAGAAGCTTTCTGAGAAACTGCTTTGTGATGTGTGAATTCATCTCACAGAGTTACACTTTTCTTTTTATTAAGCAGTCGTATAACCCTGTTTTTGTGGAATCTGCAGTGGGATATTCGGGAATGCATTGAGGCCTACTGTGAAAAAGGAAATGTCCTTAGATAAAAACTGGAGAGAAGGCTTCTGAGAAACTCATTTGTGATGTGTGCATTCATCTCAAAGAGTTAAACCTTTCTGTTTAGGGGGTAGTTAGGCATCAATGTCGTTGTGGAATCTGAGAACGGATATTTTGGAGCACATTGAAGCCTAAGGTGAAAAAGGAAATATCCTCAGATTACAACTGGAAAGAAGATTTGTGAGAAACTGCTTTGTGAAGGTTCAACCTTTCTTTGGATTCAGCAGTTTGGAAACACTGTTTTTGTCCATTCTGCAAATTGACAATGGGGATCTCACTGAGGTCAATGGGGAAAAAGAGAATATTCTGTAATAAAAACTAGAAGGAAGCTGTCTGAGAAACAGCTTTGTGATGTGTGCATTCATCTCACAGAGTTAAATCTTTCATTTCATTTAGCAGTTTGGAAAAAAGTTTTGGTAAATCTGTGACAGGATATTTGGGAATGCATTGAGGCCAATGGAGAAAAAGGAAATCACTTCAGATACAAACAGGAAAGAAACTTTCTAAGAAACTGCTTTGTGATGTTTGCATTCAACTAAAATATTTAAACTTTTATGTGGATTCAGCCGTTTGGAAACACTGTTTTTGTCTATTCTGCCAATGGACACTTGGGATTTCATAGAGGCCAAAGACAAAAAATTTAATACCCAAGCATAAGACTAAAATGAAGTTATCTGAGAAACCACTTTGTAGGGTGTGCATTCATCTCACAGAGTTAAAACTTTCTATTCATTGAAGAGTTTGGAAATGCTGTATTGGGAGAATCTGTGAAGAGATATTTGAAAGCGCATTGAGGCCTACGTTGAAAGAGGGAATATCTTCAGATACAAACTGGGAAGAAGATTTCTGAGAAACCACTTTGTGAAGTACGCATTCAACTCACAGATTGAAGCATTTCTATGAATTCACCAGTTAGGAAATACTGTTATGCCCATTCACGAATGGACATTTGAGAGCTCATTGAGACCAATGGTGAAAAAGTGAATATTCCAAGATACAAACTAGAAGGAAGCTATCTGAGAAACCGCTTTGTGATGTGTGCATTCATATCACCGAGTTTAACTATTCTTTTCATTCAGCAGCTTAGAAACACTGTTGTGGTAGTTTCTCTTAAGGCATATTTTGGAGCGCATTGAAGCCTATGATGAAAAGGAAATATCTTCAGAGGAAAACTAGAAAGCATCTTTCTGAGAAAGTGCTTTCTGATGTGTGCATTCGCCTCACAGATTTAAAAGTTTGTGTGAATTCATCAGTTTGGAAACACTGTTTTTGTACAATATGTGAAGGGATATTTGGGAGCTCCTAGAAGACAAAGACGAAAAAGTATATATCCCAAGACAAAAACTAGCAAGAAGGTATATGAGATACTGCTGTTTGATGTGTGCACTCACCTCAGAAAGTTAAACATTTCTTTTCTTTGAGTAGTTTTGAAATACTGCTTTGGCAATATCTGCAAAGGGATTTTGAGATTTTGAGAGTGCATAGAGGCCTATGGTAGAAAAGGAAATATCTTCAGATAAAAACTAGAAAGAAACTCTCTGAGAAACTGCTCTGTAACAGGTGTATTAATTTCAAAGAGTGAAACATTTCTTTGGAGTCAGCAGGTTGGAAACACTGTTTTGCCCATTCTGCAAATGCATATTTGGTTAAACCTTTCCTTTCATTCAGCAGTTTGGAAACAGGGTTTCCTAGAATCTGTGAAGGGCTATTTGGGAGTGCATTGATGTCTATGGTGAAAAAGGAAATATCTTCAGAGAAAACTAGAAAGAAACTATCTGAGAAATGACTTTGTGAAGCGTCTCTTCATCCCACAGAGTTAAACTTTTCTTTGCATTCAGCAGTTTGGAAACACTGTTTTTAGAATCTGCAAAGGGATATTTGGGAACTCATTGAGGCCAAAGGGGAAAAAGCATATATCCCAGGATAAGAATTAGAAGGAAGTTATCCGAGAATCCACTTTGTGATGTGTTCATTCATCCCACAGACTTAAACTTTCTTTCATTCAGCAGTTTGGAAACTCTGTTTTGGTAGAATCTGAGAAGGGCTATTTGGGAGCACATTGAGGCCTATGGTGAATAAGGGAATATCTTCAGATAAAAACTAGAAAGAGACTATCTGAATAACTGCTTTGTGATGCGTGCATTCATCTCACAGAGCTAAACCATACTTTTCATTCAGATATTTTGAAACACTGTTTCATTAGAATCTGCCAAGGGATAATTTGGAGCACATTGAGGCAATGGTGAAAATGGAAATATCTTAAGATGAAAGCTAGAAAGATGCTTTCTTAGAAATAACTTTGTGATGTGTGTATTCATCTCACAGAGTTAAATCTTTCTTTTCTTTCAGCAGTTTGGAAACACTGTTTTTGGAAGATCTGTGAAAGGATATTTGGGAGCACATTGAGGCCATGAAGAAAAAGAAAATACCTTCAGATAAAAACTAGAAAGAAGCATTCTGAGAAATAGCTCTGTGATGTTTCCATTCATCGCACAGAAATAAAACTTTCTTTTGGTTTAGCAGTTTGGAAGCACTGTTTTTGTCTATTCTGTGAATTAACATTTTAGAGTTCATTGAGGACAAAGGTGAAAAAGGGAATATCCATGGATAAAAAAAATAGAAGAAGGTATCTGAGAAACTGCTTTGTGATGTGTGCATTCATCTCTCAGAGTAAAAACTTTCTTTTTTATTCAGCAGCTTGGAAACACTGTTTTTGTAGAATCTCTGAAGGGATATTTTGGAGAGGCTTGAGACCTAAGGTGAAAAAGAAAATATCTTCAAATAAAAACTTGAAAGAAGCTTTTTGAGAAACTGTTGTGTGATATGTGCATTCATCTCACTGAGTTAAATATTTCCTTTGATTCAGCAGTCAGGAAACATTTTTTTATCCAATTCATGAAAGGACATTTGGGAGCTCATTGAGGACAAAATAGAAAAAGAGAATATCTCGGCATAAAAAGAAAAAGAAATCTATCTAAGAAACCACTTGGTGATGTGTGCATTCATCTCACAGAGTTAAAGATTGCTTTCCATTGCCCAGTTTCCAAGAAACTGCTTTATTGTGTTTGCATTCATCTCACAGAGTTAAACCTTTCTTTTGATTCAGCAGTTTCAGAACACTGTTTTTTGTTTTTGTTGTTTTTTTTTTTTTGGTTCTGTGAATGGATATTTCGGAACTGATTGAGGCCAATGGTGAAAAAGCCAACATCCCAGGATAAAACCTAGAAGGAAGCAGATAAAACCTAGAGAACAGTGCTTCCAAACTGCTGAATCCAAAGAATAGTTTCTCTCTGTGTCATGAAAAAATAAATCACAAAGCAGTTTCCCAGAACACTTCTTTCTAGTTTTTATCTGAAGGTATTTCCTTTTTCACCATAGGTCTCAATGCAGTCACAAATATCACTGTGCAAATTCTACCAAAACAGTGTTTCCAAACTACTGAATGAATACAAATATAATATCAATGAGATGAATGCACATATCACAAAGCAGTTTCTCAGCTTCCTTGTAGACCTTATCCTGGGATATTTGCTTTTTCACCATTGGCCTCATTGAGCTCCCAAATGTCCATTCGCAGAATGGAGAAAAACAGAGTTTCCAAATTGTTGAATCCAAAGGATGGTTTAACTCTGTGGGATGAAAGACACATCACAAAACAGTTTCTCAGAAAGCTTCTTTCTAGTGTGTATTTGAAGGTATTTCCTTTTTCACCCTTGGCATCAATGCAGTCCCATATACTCCTTCGCAAATTCTACCACACCAATATTTCCAAACTGTTGAATGAAAAAGAAAGGTTTAACTCTGTGGGATGGATGCACACATCACAAAGTGTTTTCTCAGTGATCTTCCTTTTAGAATTTATCCTGGGATATTCTCTTTTTCGCCATTGGCCTCAAAGAGCTCCCAAATGTCCATTACCAAAATGGACAAAAAGAGTTTTTCCAAATTGCTGAATCCAAAGAAAAATTTAACTCTGTGAGATGAAAGCACACATCACAAAGAAGTTTCTCAAAATTCTTCTTTCTAGTTTTTATCTGAAGATATTTCCTTTTCCACCATAGGCCTCAATTCGCTCCCAAATATCCCTTTGCAGATTCTACCAACACAGTGTTTCCCAAATGCTGAAAAAAGCAAAAGTTTAACTCTATAATATGAATGCACACATCACAAAGGGGTTTCTCAGATAGCTTCATTTTAGCTTGTATACTAGGATATTTGATTTTTTTGCCATTGTCTGCAATGAGCTCCCAAATGTCCATTAACAGAATGGACAAAAACAATGTTTCTAAAATGCTGAATCCAAAGAGAAGCTTAATTCTGTGAGATGAATGCACACATCACAAACCAGTTTCTCAGAAAGCTCCTTTCTAATTTCTATCTGAAGATATTTCCTTTCTCACCATAGGACTCAATGCACTGTCGAATATACTTCTGTAGATTCTACCAAAACGGTGTTTCCAATCTGCTGAATGAAAAATAAAGCTTTTTCTCTTTGAGTCCAATGCACCTATCCCAAAGCAGTTTCTCAGATAGCTTCCCTCTGGTTATTACCTCGGATATTCACTTTTTCACAATTTGCCTCAATGAGTTCCCAAATGTCCATTCACAGATTGGACAAAACACTGTTTCCAAACTGATGAATCACAAAAAGGTTTAACTCTGTGAAACGAATGCACCCATCACAAAACAGTTTCTCAGAAAGCTTCCTTCTTGTTTTTATCTGAAGATATTTCCTTTTTCACTGTAGGCCTCAATGCTCTGCAAATATCCTTTTGCTTATTCTACCAAAACAGTGTTTCCAAACTGCTGAATGAAAAAAAAAAGATTTTACTCTGTGAGATGAATGCACACATGACAAAGTGGTTTCTCAGATAGCTTCCTTCTAGTTGTTACCTGGGATATTCACTTTTTTGTCATTGGCCTCAATGAGTTTCACAAACGGTGTCTCCAAATTGCTAAATAGAAAAAATGGTTTAACTCTGTGAAATGAATAGACAGATCTCAAAGTAGTTTCTCAGAAAGCTTCTTTCTAGTTTTAATCTGAAGATATTTCCTTTCTCATGCTTGGCATCTATTTGCTCCCAAATGTCATTCCGGAGATTCTACAACCCTTTTTCCAAACTGCTAAGTTAAATAAAGGTTTAAATCTGCGAAATTATTATATTCGTTTTTTTCTCCATTTGCCTCAATCAGCTCCCAAATGTTCATTCACAGGAAGGACAAAACCAGTATTTTGAAACTGCTGAATCAAAGGAAAGTTTAAAACCCCGTGAGATGAATGTACACATCACAAAAAGTTTCCCAGAAGGCTTCTTTCTATCTTTTATCTGAATACATTTTCTGTTTCACCACAGGTCTCAAGTCTCTCACAAATATCTCTTCACAGATTCTACAAAGCAGTGTCTCCAAAATGCTGAATGAAAAGAAAGGTTTAACGCTGTGAGATTAATACATGTGTAACAAAATGATTTCTTAGATAGCTTCCTTCTAGTTTTTATCCCAGAAGAGTCCCTTTATAACCATTGTCCTCTAAGAGCTCCCAAATGTCCAGTCACAGAATGCACAAAAACAGTGTTTTGAAACTGCTGAATCAAGAGAAATGTTTACCTCTGTGAGATGAATGCACACATCACAAAGCGGTTTCTCAGAAAACTTCTTTCTTGTTTTTACCTTAAGATATTTTCTTTTTGACTGCAGGCCTCCATGCACTCCCAAGTATCCCGTCACAAATACTTCAAAAACAGTGTTTCCAAACTACTGAATGAAAGGAAATGTTTAACTCTGCAAGATGAATGCAGACATCACAAAGCAGTTTATCAGAGAGCTTCCTCCTAGTCTTTATCCTGGGATACTTGCCTTTTTGCCATTGGCCTCAGGAACTCCTAAATATTCTTTCACAGAATGGCTAAAACAGTGTTTCCTAACTGCAGAATCGAAACAAAGATGTACCCCTGTGAGATGAATGCACACATCACAAAGTGGTTTATTAAAAGTTCTTCCTAGTTTTTATCTGAAGATATTTTTGTTTCCACTATAGGCCTCAAATCACTCCAAACTGTCCCTTCACGGACTCAACAAAAACTGTGTTTGCAAACTGCTGAATGAAAAGAAAAGTTTAATTTTGTGAGATTAATGCACCCATCATAAAAGGGTTTCTCAGATAACTGCCTTCTAGTTTTTAACCTGGGATATTCCCTTTTTCTCCATTGGCCTCAAAGAGCTCACAAGTATCCATTTGCAGAGTGGACAAAAACACTGTTTCCAAATGACTGAATCAAAAGAAAGGTTTAATTCTGTGAGGTGGACCATAGAGAAAAAGTGGATATCCCAGGATACAAAGTAGAAGGAAGCTGTCTGAGAATCTTAGAAGGAAGCTAGCTGAGAAATGGCTTTGTGATGTGTGCATTGATCTAGCTGAGTTAAAACTTTCTTTTCATTCAGCAGTTTGCAATCACTGGGTAGAATCTGTGGAGGGATATTTTGGAGAGCTTTGAGGCTCGTGGTGAAAAAGAAAATATTTTCACATAAAAACTAGAAAGAAATATTTCTGAGAAACTACTTTGTGATGTGTGTATTCATTTCACAGAGTTAAACATCCCAGGGTAAATACTAGAAGAAAGCTGTCTGAGAAACCTAGAAGGAAGCTATCTGAGATACCATTTTGTGATATGTACATCCATCTCAGGAGTTAAATATTTCTTTTCATTCAGCAGTTTGGAAGCACTGTTGTGTGGAATCTTCGAAGGGATATTTGGGATCTCCTTGAGGCCTATGGTGAAAAGAAAATATCTTCAGATAAAAACTAGGAAGAAGATATCTGAGAAACTTATTTAGGCCTATGGTGAAAAAGAAAATATCTTCAGATAAAAACTAGAAAGACGATATCTGAGAAACTTCTTTGTGATGTGCACGTTCATCTCACAGTGTTAAACCTTTTATTTGATTCAGCAGCTTGGAAACACTGTTTTTATTCAATCTGAGAAGTGACAGGAGCTCATTGAGGCCAATGGTGAAAAAGTGAATATCATAAGATAAAAACTAGAAGAAAGCTATCTGGGAAACTGCTTTGTGATGTGTGCATTCATCTGGCTGAGTTAAACCTTTCTTTTCATTCAGCACTTTAGAAACACTGTATTTGTAGTATCTGTGAAGGGATATTGAGGAGTGCATTTAGCCCTATGGTGAAAAAGAAAATATCTTTAGAAAAGAATTAGAAAGAAGCTTTTGAGTAACTGATTTGTGAAGTGAGCATTCATCTCGCAGAGTTCAACCTTTCTTTTCATTCAACAGTTTGGAAACACTGTTTTTGTAAAATCTGTTAAGGGATATTTGGGAGCCCATTGATGCCTATGGTGAAAAAGAAAATATCTTCAGATAAAACTAGAAAGAAGGTCTCTGAGAAAGTGCTTTGTGATATGTGCATTCACCTCAGAGAGCTAAAGCTTTCTTTTGATTCAGCAGTTTGCAAAAACAGTTTTTGTCCATTTTGCAAATGTCCATTTTGGAGCTCTTCGAGAACAATGGCAAAAAGTGAATATCCCAGGATAAAAACTGGAAGGAATGTATCTGGGAAACTGCTTTGTGATGTGCACATTCCTCTCACAGAGGTAAAATTTTCTTTTGATTCAGCAATTTAAAAACATTTTTTTTGTCCATTCTGTGAATGAACATTTGGGAGGTCATTGAGGCCAATGTCAAAAAAGTGAATATCCCCGGATAAAAAGTAGAAGAAACCTACGTGGGAAACCACTTTGTGATGTGTGTATTCATCTCACAGAGTTAAACCTTTCTTAAGATTATTCAGTTTTTCAAAATGCTCTTTTTTTCATTCTGCAAATGAACATTTGGGAGCTCATTGAGGGCATTGCTGAAAAAGCAAATATTCCAGGGTAAAAACTAGAAGAAAGCTATCTGAGAAACTGCTTTGGACGTTGACAATCAACTCTTAGTGTTAAACCTTTCTTTTCGTTCCACAGTTTGGAAACACTGTTTTTGTCGAATCTGGGAAGGGATATTTGCGAGTACATTGAGGCCTATGGTGAAAAAGAAAATATCATAAGATAAAAATGAGAAAGAAGCCTTCTGAAAACCTGCTTTGTGATGTGTGCAGTCATCTCAAGGCACTAAGCCTTTCTTTTTATTCCACAGTTTGAAACACTCCTTTTGTAGAATTTTCAAAGGGATATTTGGGAGCACATTGAGGCCTATGGTGAAAAAGAAAATATTTTCAGATGAAAACTAGAAAGAAGCTTTCTGAGAAACTGCTTTAAGATGTGTCCATTTATCTGGCAAAGTTAAACCTTTCTTTGGATTCAGCAGTTTTGAAACCCAGTTATTGTTCGTTCTACAAATGGACATTTTGGAGCTCATTGAGGCCAATGGTGAAAAAGCAAATATCTCAGGATATAAACTAGAAGGAAGCTATCTGAGAAACTGCTTTGTGATGTGTGCATTTACTTGCAGAGTTAAACCTTTCTTGTCATTATGCACTTTGGAAACCCTGTGTTTGTAGTATCTGTGAAGGGATATTTGGGAACGCATTTGGGACTATGTTGAGAAAGAAAATATCTTCAGGTAAAAACTAGAAAGAAGCTTCATGAGGAACAGTTTTGTGATGTGTGCATTCATTCCACAAAATTAAAACTGTCTTTTGATTCAGCAGTTTGGAAACCCTGTGTTTGTACATTCTGCAAATGGACATTTGAGAGCACATTAAGGCCTATGATGAAAAAGAAAATAACTTCATGTAAAAACTAGAAAGAACTTTCTGAGGAACTGTTTTGTGTTGTGCATTTATGTCACAGAGTTAAACCTTTCTTTTCATTTGGTGGTTTGGAAACACTGCTTGTGTAAAATTTCATAGCACATTGAGGTCTATGGTGAAAAAGAAATCACCTTCAGATAAAAGCTAGAAAGAAGCTTTCTGAGAAACTAACTGTTTTGTGATGTATGCATTCATCTCATTGAGTTAAACCTTTCTGTTGATTGAGCAGTTTGGCATCACTGTTTTTGTGTAATCTGAGAAGGGATATCAGGGAGCACTTTGAAGCCTATGGTGAAAAAGGAAATATTCGAGAAATGGTTTTGTTATGTGTATTCATCTCATAGAGTTTAACCTCTTTGTTGAATGAGCAATTTGGCAAAACTGTTTTTGCGCTATCTCTGAGGAGATATTTAGGAACACATTGAAGTCTATGGTGAAAAAGGAAATATACTCAGATTTAAACTAGAAATGAAGCTTTCTGAGAAACTTGTTTGTGATGGGTGAACTCATCTCAAAGAGTTCCACCTTTCTTTTCATGGAGCAGTTTTTCAGCTGTGTTTTTGTGGAATCTGCAGAGGGACATTTGGGAGCGCATAGAGGCCTAAGGTGAAAAAGGAATTCTTCAGGTAAAAACTGGAGAGAAGATTTCTGAGAAACTCTTTGTAATGTGTGCATTCATCTCATAGAGCTAAATGTTTCTGTTGAGGGAGCACTTCAGTATCACTCTTTTTGTGGTGTTTGAGAAGGGATATTTGGAAGCGCTTTGAAGCTTATGGTGGAAAAGGCAATATCCTCAGATAAAAGCTAGAAAGAAACTTCCTGAGAAACCGCTTGTTAATGGGACAATTATCTCACAGAGTTACATCATTCCTTTCATGGAGCAGTTTGTTAGCACTGTTTTTGTGGAATCTGCAAAGGGATAATTCGGAGCTCACAGAGGCCCAAGGTGAAAAAAGAAATTTCTTCAGGTAACAACTGGAGAGAAACTTTGGAGAAACTCCTTTGTGATATGTGCATTCATCAGGCAGAGCTAAATGTTTCTGTTGAGGGAGTACTTGGCACCACTGTTTTTGTGCTGTCTGAGAAGGGATATTTGGGAGTGCATTGAAACTTATAGTGGAAAAGGAAATATCCTCAGGTAAAAACTAGAAAGAGACTTTCTTCAAAACCACTTTGTGTTGTGTTATTTCATCTCACAAAGTTACATGATTTTTTTTTTCTTTTTTTTCTTCTTCTTCTTCTTATTATTATTATTATACTTTAAGTTCTAGGGTACATGTGCGTAACCTGCAGGTTTGTTACATATGTATACTTGTGCCATGTTGCTGTGCTGCATCCATCAACTCGTCAGCACCCAACTACTCGTCATTTACATCAGGTATAACTCCCAATGCAATCCCTCCCCCCTCCCCCCTCCTCATGATAGGCCCTGGTGTGTGATGTCCCCCTTCCCAAGTCCAAGTGATCTCACTGTTCAGTTCCCACCTATGAGTGAGAATATGCGGTGTTTGGTTTTCTGTTCTTGTGATAGTTTGCTAAGAATGATGGTTTCCAGCTGCATCCATGTCCCTACAAAGGACACAAACTCATCCTTTTTGATGGCTGCATAGTATTCCATGGTGTATATGTGCCACATTTTCTTAATCCAGTCTGTCACTGATGGACATTTGGGTTGATTCCAAGTCTTTGCTATTGTGAATAGTGCCGCAATGAACATACGTGTGCATGTGTCTTTAGAGCAGCATGATTTATAATACGTGTGCATGTGTCTTTATAGCAGCATGATTTATACATGTGCATGTGTCTTTATAGCAGCATGATTTATATCCCCAGTAATGGGATGGCTGGGTCATATGGCACATCTAGTTCTAGATCCTTGAGGAATCACCATACTGTTTTCCATAATGGTTGAAGTAGTTTACAATCCCACCAACAGTGTACAAGGGTTCCTATTTCTCCACATCCTCTCCAGCACCTGTTGTTTCCTGACATTTTAATGATCGCCATTCTAACTGGTGCGAGATGGTATCCCATTGTGGTTTTGATTTGCATTTCTCTGATGGCCAGTGATGATGAGCATTTTTTCATGTGTCTGTTGGCTGTATGAATGTCTTCTTTTGAGAAATGTCTGTTCATATCCTTTGCCCACTTTTTGATGGGGTTGTTTGTTTTTTTCTTGTAAATTTGTTTGAGTTCTTTGTAGGTTCTGGATATTAGCCCTTTGTCAGATGAGTAGATTGCAAAAATTTTCTCCCATTCTGTAGGTTGCCTGTTCACTCTGATGGTAGTTTCTTTTGCAGTGCAGAAGCTCTTTAGTTTAATGAGATCCTTGTCAATTTTGGCTTTTGCGTCCATTGCTTTTGCTGTTTTAGACATGAAGTCTTTGCCCATGCCTATAACCTGAATGGTACTATCTAGGTTTTCCTCTAGGGTTTTTATGGTATTAGGTCTAACATTTAAGTCTCTAATCCACCTTGAATTAATTTTCGTGTAAGGAGTAAAGAAAGGATCTAGTTTCAGCTTTCTACTTATGGCTAGCCAATTTTCCCAGCACCATTTATTAAATAGGGAATCCTTTCCCCATTTCTTGTTTCTCTCAGGTTTGTCAAAGATCAGATGGCTGTAGATGTGTGGTATTATTTCTGAGGACTCTGTTCTGTTCCATTGGTCTATATCTCTGTTTTGGTACCAGTACCATGCTGTTTTGGTTACTGTAGCCTTGTAGTATAGTTTGAAGTCAGGTAGCGTGATGCTCCAGCTTTGTTCTTTTGACATAGGATTGTCTTGGAGATGCGGGCTCTTTTTTGGTTCCATATGAACTTTAAAGCAGTTTTTCCAATTCTGTGAAGAAACTCATTGGTAGCTTGATGGGGATGGCATTGAATCTATAAATAACCTTGGGCAATAAGGCCATTTTCATGATATTGATTCTTCCTATCCATGAGCATGGTATGTTCTTCCATTTGTTTGTGTCCTCTTTGATTTCACTGAGCAGTGGTTTGTAGTTCTCCTTGAAGAGGTCCTTTACATCCCTTGTAAGTTGGATTCCTAGGTATTTTATTCTCTTTGAAGCAATTGTGAATAGAAGTTCATTCCTGATTTGGCTCTCTGTTTGTCTGTTACTGGTGTATAAGAATGCTTGTGATTTTTGCACATTAATTTTGTATCCTGAGACTTTGCTGAAGTTGCTTATCAGCTTAAGGAGATTTTGGGCTGAGACAATGGGGTTTTCTAAATATACAATCATGTCATCTGCAGAGAGGGACAATTTGACTTCTTCTTTTCCTTACTGAATACCCTTGATTTCTTTCTCTTGCTTGATTGCCCTAGCCAGAACTTCCAACACTATGTTGAATAGGAGTGGTGAGAGAGGGCATCCCTGTCTTGTGCCAGTTTTCAAAGGGAATCTTTCCAGTTTTTGCCCATTCAGTATGATATTGGCTGTGGCTTTGTCATAAATAGCTCTTATTATTTTGAGGTACGTTCCATCAATACCGAATTTATTGAGGGTTTTAGCATGAAGGGCTGTTGAATTTTGTCAAAAGCCTTTTCTGCATCTATTGAGATAATCATGTGGCTCTTGTCTTTGGTTCTGTTTATATGCTGGATTATGTTTATTGATTTGCGAATGTTGAACCAGCCTTGCATCCCAGGGATGAAGCCCACTTGATCATGGTGGATAAGCTTTTTGACGTGCTGCAGAAACCGGTTTGCCAGTATTTTATTGAGGATTTTTGCATCGATGTTCATCAGGGATATTGGTCTAAAATTTTCTTTTTTTGTTGTGTCTCTGCCAGGCTTTGATATCAGGATGATGTTGGCCTCCTAAAATGAGTTAGGGAGGATTCCCTCTTTTTCTATTGATTGGAATAGTTTCAGAAGGGCTGGTACCAGCTCCTCCTTGTACCACTGGTAGAATTCAGCTGTGAATCCATCTGGTCCTGGAATTTTTTTGGTTGGTAGGCTATTAATTATTGCCTCAATTTCAGAGCCTGCTATTGGTCTATTCAGGGATTCAACTTCTTCCTGGTTTAGTCTTGGGAGAGTGTAAGTGTCCAGAAAATTATCCATTTCTTCTAGATTTTCTAGTTTATTTGCATAGAGGTGTTTATAGTATTCTCTGATGGTAGTTTGTATTTCTGTGGGGTCGGTGGTGATATCCCCTTTATCATTTTTAATTGCGTCGATTTGATTCTTCTTTCTTTTCTTATTTATTAGTCTTGCTATCAGTCTGTCAATTTTGTTGATCTTTTCAAAAAACCAACTTCTGGATTCATTGATTTTTTTGGAGGGTTTTTTTGTGCCTCTACGTCCTTCAGTTCTGCTCTGATCTTAGTTATTTCTTGCCTTCTGCTAGCTTTCGAATGTGTTTGCTCTTGCTTCTCTAGCTCTTTTAATTGTGATGCTAGAGTGTCAATTTTAGATCTTTCCTGCTTTTTCTTGTGGACATTTAGTGCTATAAATTTCCCTCTACACACTGCTTTAAATGTGTCCCAGAGATTCTGGTATGTTGTATCTTTGTTCTCATTGGTTTCAAAGAACATCTTTATTTCTGCCCTCATTTCGTTATGTACCCAGTAGTCATCCAGGAGCAGTTTGTTCAGTTTCCATGTAGTTGAGCAGTTTGGATTGAGTTTCTTACTCCTGAGTTCTAGTTTGATTGCACTGTGGTCTGAGAGACAGGTTGTTATAATTTCTGTTCTTGTACATTTGCTGAGGAGTGCTTTACTTCCAATTATGTGGTCAATTTTGGAATAAGTGTGATGTGGTGCTGAGAAGAATGTATATTCTGTTGATTTGGGGTGGAGAGTTCTATAGATGTCTATTAGGTCTGCTTGCTGCAGAGATGAGTTCAATTCCTGGATATCCTTGTTAACTTTCTGTCTCATTGATATGTCTAATGTTGACAGTGGAGTGTTGAAGTCTCCCATTATTATTGTATGGGAATCTAAGTCTCATTGTAAGTCTCTAAGGACTTGCTTTATGAATCTGGGTGCTCCTGTATTGGGTGCATATATATTTAGGATAATTAGCTCTTCCTGTTTTATTGATCCCTTTACCATTATGTAATGGCCTTCTTTGTCTCTTTTGATCTTTGATGGTTTAAAGTCTGTTTTATCAGAGACTAGTATTGCAACCCCTGCTTTCTTTTGTTCTCCATTTGCCTGGTAAATCTTCCTCCATCCCTTTATTTTGAGCCTATGTATGTCTGTGCGTGTGAGATGGGTCTCCTGAATACAGCAGACTGATGGGTCTTGACTCTTTATCCAGTTTGCCAGTCTATGTCTTTTAATTGGAGCATTTAGTCCATTTACATTTAAGGTTAATATTGTTATGTGTGAACTTGATCCTGCCATTATGATATTAACTGGTTATTTTGCTCGTTAGTTGATGCAGTTTCTTCCTAGCCTCGATGGTCTTTACATTTTGGCATGTTTTTGCAATGGCTGGTACCGGTTGTTCCTTTCCATGTTTAGTGCTTCCTTCAGGGTCTCTTGTAAGGCAGGCCTAGTGGTGACAAAATCTCTAAGCATTTGCTTATCTGTAAAGGATTTTATTTCTCCTTCACTTATGAAACTTTTTTGTCTGGATATGAAATTCTGGGTTTAAAATTCTTTTCTTTTAGAATGTGGAATATTGGCCCCCACTCTCTTCTGGCTTGGAGAGTTTCTGCCGAGAGATCTGCTGTTAGTCTGATGGGCTTCCCTTTGTGGGTAACCCGACCTTTCTCTCTGGCTGCCCTTAAGATTTTTTCCTTCATTTCAACTTTGGTGAATCTGGCAATTATGTGTGTTGGCGTTGCTCTTCTCGAGGAGTATCTTTGTGGCGTTCTCTGTATTTCCTGGATTTGAATGTTGGCCTGCCCTACTAGGTTGGGGAAGTTCTCTTGGATGATATCCTGAAGAGTGTTTTCCAACTTGGTTCCATTTTCCCCCTCACTCTCAGGCACCCCAATCAGACGTAGATTTGGTCTTTTTACATAATCCCATACTTCTTGCAGGCTTTGTTCATTTCTTTTTCTTCTTTTTTCTTTTGGTTTTTCTTCTTGCTTCATTTCGTTCATTTGATCCTCAATTGCTGATACTCTTTCTTCCAGTTGATCGAGTGGGTTACTGAAGCTTGTACATTTGTCACGTATTTCTCGTGTCATGGTTTTCATCTCTTTCATTTCGTTTAGGACCTTCTCTGCATTAATTACTCTAGCCATCAATTCTTCCACTTTTTTTTCAAGATTTTTAGTTTCTTTGCACTGGGTATGTAATTCCTCCTTTAGCTCTGAGACGTTTGATTGACTGAAGGCTTCTCTCATCTCGTCAAAGTCATTCTCCATCAAGCTTTGATCCCCTGCTGGCAATGAGCTGCACTCCTTTGCCGGGGGAGATGCGCTCTTATTTTTTGAATTTCCAACTTTTCTGCCCTGCTTTTTCCCCATCTTTGTGGTTTTATCTGCCTTTGTCTTTGATGATGGTGATGTACTGATGGGGTTTTGGTGTAGGTGTCCTTCCTGTTTGATAGTTTTCCTTCTAACAGTCAGGACCCTCAGCTGTAGGTGTGTTGGAGATTGCTTGAGGTCCACTCCAGACCCTGTTTGCCTGGGTGTCAGCAGCAGAGGCTGCAGAAGATAGAATATTGCTGAACAGTGAGTGTACCTGTCTGATTCTTGCTTTGGAGGCTTCCTTTCAGGGGTGTACTCCACCCTGTGAGGTGTGGGGTGTCAGACTGCCCCTAGTGGGGAATGTCTCCCAGTTAGGCTACTCAGGGGTCAGGGACCCACTTGAGCAGGCAGTCTGTCCGTTCTCAGATCTCACCTTCCGTGTTGGGAGATCCACTGCTCTCTTCAAAGCTGTCAGACAGAGTCGTTTGCGTCTGCAGAGGTTTCTGCTGCTTTTGTTGTTATCTGTGCCCTGTCCCCAGAGGTGGAGTCTACAGAGACAGGCAGGTTTCCTTGAGCTGCTGTGAGCCCCACCCACTTTGAGCTTCCCAGCGGCTTTGTTTACCTACTTAAGCCTCAGCAATGGCGGGCGCCCCTCCCCCAGCCTCGCTGCTGCCTTGTGGTTAGATCACAGATTGCTGTGCTAGCAATGAGGGTGGCTCCGTGGGCATTGGACCCTCCTGGCCAGGTGTGGGATATAATCTCCTGGTGTGCCTTTTTGCTTAAAACACAGTATTGGTGTGGGAGTTACCCGATTTTCCAGGTGTTTTATGTCTCAGTTCCCTTGGCTAGGAAAAGGGATTCCCTTCCCCCTGGTGCTTCCCAGGTGAGGCGATGCCTCATCCTGCTTCAGCTCTCGCTGGTCAGGCTGCAGCAGCTGACCAGCACTGATTGTCCCGCACTCCCTAGTGAGATGAACCCAGTACCTCAGTTGAAAATGCAGAAATCACCGGTCTTCTGTGTCGCTCGAGCTGGGAGTTGGAAACTGGAGCTGTTCCTATTCGGCCATCTTGCTCCACCCCCCCTACATGATTCTTTTCATGGATCAGTTTGGTAGCACTGTTTTTGGGGAATCTGAGAAGAGATATTTTGGATCACATTGAAGCCTATGGTGACAAAGGAAATATCCTCATATAAAAACTAGAAGGAAGCTTTCCGAGAAAGTTCTTTGTGATGTGTGAATTCATCTCACTGATTTACACCTTTCTTTTCATGGAGCAGTTTGCTAACACTGTTTTCATCGAATCTGCCAAGGCATGTTTGAGAGTTCATTGAGGCCTATAGTTACAAAGGAAATATTCTCAGATAAAAACTAGAAAGAAGCTTTTTGAGAAACAGCTCTGTGATGTGTGAATTGATCTCACAGAGTTATACTATTCTTTTCATTTAGCAGTTTGCTAGCAATGTTTTCGTGGAATCTTCTATAGGATAGTTTGGAGTGCATTGAAGCCTCTGGTGACAAAGGAAATATCCTAAGATAAAAACAAAAAGAAGCTTTCTGACAAATTGGTTTGTGATGTGTGATTTCATCTCACAGAGTTACACTGTTCTTTTCATTGATCCCTTTGGTAAGACTGTTTTCTTGGAATCTGCAATGGGATGATTTGGAGCACATTGAAGCTTAGGATGACAAAGGAAATGTCCTCAGACAAAATCTAGAAAAATCTTTCTAACAAATTGCTTTGTGATTTGTGAATTCATCTCACAGAGTTACATGATTGTTTTCAGGGAGCACTTTGGTAGTACTGTATTTAGGGAATCTTCAGAGGGACATTTGGGAACTCATGGAGGCCTATGGTGAAAAAGGAAATAACCTCAGACAAAAATTGCAGAGAATCTTTTCGAGAAATGGTTTTCTGGTGTATATTCACATCATAGAGTTTAACCTTTTTGTTGATTGAGCAGTTCGACATCACAGTTTTTGTGGTATCTGAGAGGAGATTTTTGGGAGCACATTGAAGCCTATGGTGAAAAAAGATATATCGTCAGATTTAAGCTAGAAAGAAGCTTTCTGAGAAACTGCTCTGTGATGGGTGAATTCATCTCACACAGTTACACCTTTCTTTTCATTGAGCAGTTTGTTAACACTATTTTTGTTTAATCTGCAAAGGGATGTTCGGGAGTGCATAGAGTCCAATGGCTAAAAGGAAATAACTTCAGGGAAAAGCTGGAGTGAAGCTTTCTGAGAAACTCCTTTGTGATATGTGTATTCATCTCATAGACTTAAGCATTTCTGTTAAGGGAGCACATTGACTTCACTGTTTGTGTGGTGTCTGAGAAGGGATATTTGGGAGTGCATTGAAGCCTATGGTGGAAAAGGAAATATCTTCAGGTGGAAAAGTAAATATCCTCATATAAAAACTAGAAAGAAGCATTCCTCAAAACTGTTTGTAATGTGTCAAATTGTGTCACAGAGATACACGATTCTTTTCATGGAGCACTTTGGTAACATTGTTTTTGTGGAATCTGCAAAGGGATATTGGGGAACGCGTTGACGCCTACAGTGAAAAAGGAAATATTCTCAGAAAAAAACTAGAAAGAAGTTTCTGAGAAACTGCTGTGTGACATGTGAATTCATCTCACAGCGTTACACATTCCTTTTCATTGAGCAGTTTGATAACAGTGTTTTCGTGAAATCTGCAATAGGATACTTGGGAGTGCATTGAAGCCTATGGTGACAAAGGAAATATCCTCAGATGAAAACCAAAAAGAAGCTTTCTGAGAAACTGCTTTGTGATGTGTGAATTCATCTCACAGGTTACACTGTTCTTTTCATTGAGCAGTTTGTTAACATTGTTTTCTTGGAATCTACATTGGAATATTTTGGAGCACATTGAAACTTATGATGACAAAGGAAATATCATGAGACAAAAACCAAAAGAAGCTTTCTGAGAAACTGCTGTGTGATTTGTGAATTCATCCCACAGAGTTACACGATTCTTTTCATGGATCAGTTTGGTAGCACTGTTTTTGGGGAATCTGAGAAGGTATATTTTTTATCGCATTGAAGTCTATGATGACAAAGGGAATATCCTCAGATAAAGGTTAGACAGAAGCTTTCTGAGAAAGTTCTTTGTGAAGTGTGAGTTCATCTCATAGAGTTACACTTTTCTTTTCATGGAGCAGTTTCCTAACACTATTTTCATGAACTATGCAAAGGGATATTTGCGAGCACATTTAGCCTATGGTGAAAAACTAAATATCCTCAGAAAAAAAAACTTGAAAGAAGTCTTCTGAGTAACTTCTTTGAAATGTGTGAATTCATCTCACAGAATTTCACAGCTCTGTTCCTTGAACAATTTCTGAATCCTGTTTTCATGGAATCTGCAATGGGATATTTCAGAGCGTATTGAAGCCTATGGTGCAAAAGGAAGTACGCTCAGACAAAAACTAGAAAGAAGCTTTCTGAGAAACTGCTTTGCGATTTGTGAATTCATTTCCCAGAGTTACAAGATTCTTTTCATGGAGAAGTTTGCTAACACTGGTTTCGTGGAATCTGCAAACAGATATATGGGAGTGCATGAGGCCTATTGTGAAAAAGGAAATATCCTCATGTAAACACTAGAAAGAAGCTTTCAGGGAAAATGATTTGTGATGTGTGAATTCATCTCACAGTGTTACACTGTTCTTTCTACTGAGCAGTTACCTAACACTGTTTTCTTGGAATCTGCAATGGGATATTTTGGAGCACATTGAAGTTTATGGTGTCAAAGGTAGTATCTTCATATACAAAATAGAAAGAAGCTTTCTGAGAAACCGCTTTGTGCTGTGTTAATTCATCTCACGGAATTACACGATTCTTTTCATGATCAGTTTGTAGCACTGTTGTTGGAGAAACCAAGAAGGGATATTTTGTGTCACATCGAAGCCCTTGGTGTCTAAGGAAATATCCTCAGATAAAAACTACCAAGAAGCTATTTGAGAAAGTTCCTTTTAAATGTGTGAATTCATCTTACAGATTTACACCTTTTTTCATGGAGCTATTTGCTAACACTTTTTTCATGGAATCTGCAAAGGTAAATTTGGGAGTGCATCATGACCTAGAGTGAAAAAGGAAATATCCTCAGATAAAAATTAGAAGGAAACTTTCTGAGAAACTGCTTTGTGATGTGTGAATTCATGTGACAGAACTACGCCATTCTTTCATTGAGCCATTTGATAACACTTTTTCGTGGAATCTGCAAAAGGATATTTGGGAGTGCCTTGAAGTCTATAGTGACAAAGGAAATATCCTCGGATGAAAACCAAAAAGAAGATTTCTGGGAAACTACTTTGTGTTGGTCAATTCATCTCAGAGTTACACTGTTATTTTCATTGTGCAATTTGCTAACACTGTTTTCTTGGAATCTGCAATGGGCTATTTCGGAGCACATTGAAGCTTATATTGACAAAGGAAATATCCTCAGACAAAAATTAGAAAGAATCTTTCCAAGAAACTGTTCTGTGAATTGTGATTTCATCTCAGAATTTCATAATTATTTTCACGGAGCAGTTTGTTAGCACTGTTTTTGCAGAATGTGATGAGGGACATTGTGGATTGCATTGAAGTCTATGGTGACAAAGGAAATATCTTCATATAAATACTAGAAAGAAGCTTTCTGGGAAACCACTTTGAGATGTTTTAATACATCTCACAGCATTACACGATTCTTTTCATGGATCAGTCTGTTATCACTGTTTCGGGGAATTTGAGAAAGGATATTTTGTATTGCATTGAAACCAATGGTGACAAAGGAAATATCCTCAGATAAAAACTAGAAAGAATCTTTCTGAGAAAGTTGTCTGGGATGTGTGAATTCATCTCACAGAGTTACACCATTATTTTCAGGTGGAGTGTGCTAACACTGTTTTTGTGGAATCTGCAAAGGGATATTTGGGAGTGCTTTGAGGCCTATAGTGAAAAATGAAATATTCTCATAGAAAAACTAGAAAGAAACTTTCTGAGAAATTGCTTTGAGACGTGTGAATTCATCTCACAGAACTCTGCCCTTCCATTCATTGAGCAGCTTGATAACACTTTTTTCGTGGAATCTGCAATAGGATATTTGGGAGTGCATTGAAGCCTATGGTGACAAAGGAAATATCCTCAGATGAAAAACAAAAAGAAACTTTCTGAGAAACGGTTTTGTGTGGTGTCAATTCATCTCACAGAGATACACTGATCTTTTCATTGTGCAGTTTGTTAACACTGATTTCTTGGAATCTGCAATGGGATATTTGGGAGTGCATTGAAGCTTATGGTGACAAAGGAAATATCCTCAGACAAAAACTAGAATGAAACTTTCTGAAAAACTGCTTTATGATTTGTGAATTCATCTCAGAGTTTCAGGATTCTTTTCATGGAGCAGTTTGTTAACACTGTTTTCGGGGAATCAGAGAAGGGATATTTTGGATTGCATTGAAGCGTAAGGTGACAAAGGAAATATTCTCATATAAAAACTAGAAAGAAGTTTTCTGAGAAACTGCTTTGTGATTTGAGAATTTGCCTCATAGAGTTACACTGTTCCTTTCATTGATCAGTTTGCTAACACTGTTTTCTTGGAATGTGCAATAGGATATTATGGAACTCATTGAAGCCTACAGTGACAAAGGTAATATCCTCAGATAAAAACTAGAAAGAAGCTTCCTGAGAAAGTTCCTTGTGATATGTGAATTCATCTCACAGAGTTACACCTTACTTTTCA
The DNA here is from genome assembly GCF_049350105.2 of Macaca mulatta. Lineage (NCBI taxonomy): Eukaryota > Metazoa > Chordata > Mammalia > Primates > Cercopithecidae > Macaca > Macaca mulatta. Next base: position 47,301,482 of record NC_133411.1, read on the forward strand.
TGGCTCATTTTGCTAACTCTCTTTTCGTGGAATCTACAAAGGGATATTTGGGAGCTCATTGAGGCCTATGGTGAAAAAGGAAATATCCTCAGATAAAAACTAGAAAGAAGCTTTCTGAGAAAGATCTTTGTGGTGTGTGAATTCATCTCACAGAGTTACACCTTACTTTTCATGACTCATTTTGCTAACACTGTTTTTGAGGAATCTGCAAAGGGATATTTGGGAACATATTGAGGCATATAGTGAAAAAGGAAATATCTTCATAGAAAAACTAGAAAGAAGATTTCCGAGAATCTGCTTTGTGATGTTTGAATTCAAGGCACAGAATCACACTATTCTTTTCATGGAGAAGTTTGCTAACACTGTCTTCTTGGAATCTACAATGGAATATTTCAGAGCATATTGAAGCTTATGGTGACAATAGAAATATCCTCATATATAAACTAGAAAGAAAGCCTCTGAGAAACTGCTTTATGATATGTTAATTCATCTCACAGAGTAACACAATTATTTTCATGGATCAGTTTGGTAGCACTGTTTTTGGGGAATCTGAGAAGGGATATTTTGGATTGCCATGAAGCCTATGGTGACTAAGGAAATATCCTCAGATAAAAACTAGAAAGACGGTATCTGAGAAAGTCCTTTGGGATGTGTGAATTCATCTCACAGAGATACACCTTTCTTTTCATGGAGCAGTTTGCAAACGCTGTTTTTGTGGAATCTGCAAAGGGATATTTGGGAGCACATTGAGGCATATGGTGAAAAAGGAAATATCCTCAAATAAAAATTAGAAAGAAGCTTTCTGAGAAACTGTTTTGTGATTGTTGAATTCATCTCACAGAGCTAAGCTGTGTTTTTCTTTGTACCTTTTGATAACCCTGTTTTCGTGGAGTCTGCAATAGTATATTTGGGAGTGCAATGAAGAAGATGGTGGCAAAGGAAATATTCTCATAGGAAAACCAAAAAGAAGCTTTCTGAGAAACTGCTTTGTGATGCGATAATTTGTCTCACAGAGTTACACGATTCATTTCATGGATCAGTTTGGTAGCACTGTTTTTGGGTAACCTGAGAACGGATATCTTGGATCATACTGAAACCTATGGTGACTAAGGAAATATCCTCAGATAAAAATTAGAAAGGAGCCTTGTGAGAAAATTCTTTGTGATATGTGAATTCACCTCACAGAGTTACACCTTTCTTTTCAAGGAGTAGTTCACCAACACTGTTTTTGTGGAATATGCAAAGGGATATTTGGGAGCACTTTGAGGCCTTTGGTGAAAAAGGAAATATCCTCAGATAAAAACTAGAAAGAAGCTTTCTGAGAAACTGCTTTGTGATGGGTGAATTCATCTCACAGAGATACATCGTGCTTTCTTTGATCCTTTTGATGACACTGTTTTCGTGGATATTTGGGAGTGTATTGAAGCCTATGGGGACACAGGAAATATCCTCAGAAAAAAATAAGAAAAAGCTTTCGGAGAACTGCTTTTTGATGTGTGAATTCATCTCACAAAATTACATGATTCTGTTCATTGATCAGTTTACTAACACTGATATCCTGGAATCTGCAGTGGGATATTTCGTGCAATGAAGTTTATGGTGACAAAGGAAATATCCCAAGACAAAAACTAGAAGGAAGCTTTTGGAGGAACAGCTTTGTGATTTCTGAAATCATCTCACAGAGTTACACTTTTCTTTTCATGGAGCAGTTTGGTAGCCCTGTTTTGGGGGAATCTGAGAAGGGATATTTTGGATCACATTGAAGCCAATGGGGTCAAAGGAAATATTCTCAGATAAAAACCAAAAAGAAGCTTTCTGAGAAACTGCTTTGTGATGTGTGAATTCATAGCATAGAGTTACACCTTGCATTTCATGGAGCAGTTTTCTAACAATGTTTTTGTGGAATCTGCCAAGGGATATTTGGGAGTGCTCTGACGCCTATGGTGATAAAGGAAGTATCCTCAGAGAGGAACTGGAAAGAAGCTTTCTGAGAAACCACTTTGTGATGTGCTAGTTCATCTCACAGAATTACATGATTCTTTTCATGGATCAGTATGGCAGCACTGTTTTTGGTAAATCTGAGAAGGGATATTTTGGGTCAGATTGAAGCCTATGGTGACAAAAGAAATATCCTCAGAGAGGAACTAGAAAGAAGCTTTCTGAGAAAGGTCCTTGTGATGTTTGAATTCATCTCAGAGTTATAGTGTTCTTTTCAATGAGCTGTTTGCTACTACAGTTTTCTTGGAATCTGCAATCAGATATTTGGGAGCACAGTGGAGCTTATGGTGACAAAGGAATATCCTCTTATAAAAACTAGAGAGAAGCTTTCTGGGAAACCACTTTTTGATGTGATAATTCATCTCAAAGGGTTACACGATACTTTTCATGGAGCAGTTTGGTAGCACTGTTTTTGGGGAATCTGGGAACGGATATTTTGGATCACATTGAAGCCTCTGGTGACAAAGGAAATATCCTTAGTTAAAAACTAGAATGAAGCTTTCTGAGAAAGGTCTTTGTAATTTCTGAGTCCATCTCACAGAGTTACAACATTCTGTTCATGGAGCAGTTTGCCAAAACTGTTTTCGTGGAATATGCAATGGGACATTTGGGAGCTCATTGAGGCCTATAATGACAAAGGAAATATCCTCAGATAAAAACTAGACAGAAGTTTTGTGAGAAACTGCTTTGTGATGTGTGAATTCATCTCACAGAATTACACCATTCCTTTCAATGAGCAGTTTGATAACACTTTGTTCATGGAATCTGCTATAGGATATTTGGGAGGACATTGAAGCCTATTTTAACAAAGGCCATATTCTGAGATAAAAACCAAAAAGAAGCTTTCTAAGAAACTGCTTTATGATTTGAATTTATGTCAGAGTGTTACACGATTCTTTTCATGGAGCAGTTTGGTAGAACTGTTTTTGGGGAATCTGAGAAGGGATATTTTGGATTGCATTGAAGTCTATGGTGACAAAGGACATACAGTCAGATATAAACTAGAAAGAAACAGCTTCCTGAGAAACTGTTTTGTTATATTTGAATTCATCTCACAGAGTTACACTGTTCTTTTCATTGAGCAGTTTGATAACACTGTTTTCTTAGAATCTACAAATGGATAATTGAGAGTGCTTTGAGACAAATGGTGACAAAGGAAATATCCTCATATAAAAACTAGAAGAAAGCTTTCTGAGAAACAACTTTCTGATGTGTTAATTCATCTCACAGAGTTTCACCATTTTCTTCATGGAAGAGTTTCTTGGCAATGTTTTTGAGGAATCTGAGAAGGGATATTTTGGATCACATTTAAGCCTATGTTGACAAATTAAATATCCTCAGATAAAAACTAGAAAGAAGCATTCTGGGAAAGCTCTTTGTGATGTGTGAATTCATCTCACAGAGTAACACCTTTCTTTTCCTGGAGCAGTTTGCTAACACTGTTTTCATAGAATCTGCAATGGGATACTCCAGAGCCCATTGATGCCTATAGAATAAAATGAACTTTCCACAGATCAAAACTAGAAAGAAGCCTTCTGAAAAACAGCTTTGTGATGTGTGAATTCATCTTACAGTGTTTCGTGGTTCTTTTCTTTGAGCAATATGATATCACAGTTTTCTTGCAATCTTCAATAGGATATTTGGGAGTGCAATGAAGCCTATGCTGACAAAGGAAATATCCACAGATAAAAGTCCAAAAAGAAGCTTTCTGTGAACCTGCTTTGTGATGTGTGGACTCATCTCACAGAGTTACACCGTTCTTTTCATTGAGAAGTTTGCTAACACTTTTTTTGATTAATCTGCTATGGGATATTGGGGAGCACATTGATTAATACGGTGAAAGGGAAATATACTCATATAAAAACTAGAAAAATTTTTCTGAGAAACACTTTTGTGATATGTGAATTCATCTCACAGAGTTACATCATTCTTTTCTTGGAACAGTTTGGTAGCACTGTTTTGGGGAAATCTGAGAAGGGATATTTTGGGTCACATTGAAGCCTATGGTGACAAAGGAAATATAATCAGATAATAACTAGAAAGAAGTTTTCTGAGAAACTTACTTGCCATGTGTGTATTCATCTCACAGAGGAACAATTTCTTTTCATGAAGCAGTTTGGTAGCACGGTTTTGGTGAATCTGAGAAAGGATATTTTGCATCACATTGAAGTCTATGCTGACAAAAGAAAAACTCAGATAAAAACTAGAAAGAAGATTTCTGAGAAACTGCTTTGTGATGTGTAGATTCATCTCACAGATTTACAAGTTTCTTTTCATGGAGGAGTTTGCTAACACTGTTTTCATAGAATCTGCAAAGTGGTATTTGGGAGTGCATTGAGGCCTATAGCGAAAAAGGAAATACTCTCAGTTAAAAGCTAGAAAGAAATTTTATGAGAAACTGCTGTGTAAAATGTGAGTTCATCTCACAGAGTTACACCATTCTTTCATTGAGCAGTTTGCTAACACCGTTTTCTTGGAATCTGCAATGGGATTTTTTGGAGTGAAATCAAAGTTATGGTGATGATGCAGACATTCTCAGAGAAAAATTACAAATAAACTTTGTGAGAAACTGCTTTCTGATTTATGAATTCATCTCACAGAGTTACACTTTCTTTTCGTGAAGCAGTTTCTTAGCACTGTTTTTGGGGATCTGAGTAGGGATATTTTGGATCACATTGTAGCCTATGGTGAGAAAGGAAATGTCCTCTAATAAAAATGAGAAAGAAGCTTTCTGAGAAACGTCTTTGTGATGTGTGAATTCATCTCACTGATTTATATCTGTCTTTTCATGGAGCATTTTGTTAACACTGTTTTAATGGAATCGGCAATAGGATAGTCCAGAGCGTATTCAGGCATATAGTAAAAAAGGAAATATCCTCAAAAGCTAGAAAGAAGCTATCTAAGAAACTGCTTTGTGATGTTTTATTTCATCTCACAGAGGTACACAATCATTTTCATGTATCTGTTTGGTAGCAATGTTTTTGGGGGAATCTGAGAAGGAATATTTGGATCACATTGAAGCCTTTGGTGACAAAGGAAATATCTTCAGATAAAAACTAGAAATAATCTGTCTGAGAAAGTTCTTTGTGTTTTGTCAATTGATCTCCCAGAGTTAAACCTTTCTTCTCATGGACCAGTTTGATAACAATGTTTTCGTGGAATCTGCGATAGGATATTTGGGAGTGCATTGAAGCCTATGGTGACAAAGGAACTATCCTCAGATAAAAATCAAAGAGAAGCTTTCTAGGAAATGGCTTTCTGATGTGTCAATTCATGTAACAGAGTTACACCGTTCTTTTCATTGGCTACTTTGCTAAAAGTTTTTTTGTTTATTCTGCAATGGGATATTCGAGAGTGCATTGAGGAATATGGTGAAAAAGTAAATTTCTTCAGATAAAAACTAGAAAGAAGTTTTCTAAGAAACTGCATTGTGATATGTGAATTCACCACACAGAGTTAAACCATTTCTTTCATGGAACAGTTTTGTAGCACTGTTTTTGGGGAATCTGAGTGGGGATATTTTGGATCACATTGAAGCCTGTGATGACAAAGGAAACACCGTCAGATAAAAATTAGAAAGAAGCTTTCTGAGAAAGTTCTTTGTGATGTGTAAATTCATCTCACAGAGTTACACCTTTCTTTTCATGGAGCAGTTTGCTGACACTGTTTTTCTGCAATCTGCAAAGGGATATTTGGGAGCACATTGATGCCTATGGTGAAGAAAGATAAAAGCTAGAAAGTAGCTTTCTGAGAAACTGCTTTCTGATGTGTGAATTCATCTCTCAGAGTTACACTGCTCTTTTCATTGAGCAGTTTGCTAACACAGTTTTCTTGGAATCTGCAATGGGATATTTCAGAGCACATTGAAGTTTATGGTGATAAAGGAAATATCCTCGTATAAAAACTAGCAAGAAGCTTTCTGTGAAACTGCTTTGTGATGAGTTAGCTTATCTCACAGAGTTACACGATTCCTTTCATGAATCAGTTTGGTAGCACTGTTTTTGGGGAATCTGAGAAGGGATAATTTGGATTGATTTGAAGACTATGGTGACAAAGGAAATATCCTCAGATAAAAATTAGAAAGAAGCTTTCTGAGAAAATTGTTTGTGATGTTTGAAAGGATCTCACAGAGTTACACCTTGCATTTCATGGAACAGTTTGCTATCACTGTTTTTGTGGAATCTACAAAAGGGATATTTGGGAGCGCATTGAGGCCTATAGTGAAATATGAAATATCTTAAGATAAAAACCAGAAAGAAGCTTTCTGAGAAACTCCCTTGTAATCTGTGAGTTAATCTCACAGAGTTACACCATTCTTGTCATTGAGAAGTTTGCTAACATTGTTTTCTTGGAATCTGAAATGGGATATTTTGGAACACAATGAAAATTATGGTGATGAAGCAAATATCCTCAGAGAAAAACAAGAACAAATCTGAGAAACTGCTTTCTGATTGTGAATTCATCTCACAGTTACACTTTCTTTTCATGGAGCAGCTGTTAGCACTGTTTTTGGGGAATCTGAGAAGGGATATTTTGGATCGCATTGAAGCCTATGCTGACAAATGAAATATCCTCAGATAAAAACTAGAAAGAAGATTTCTGAGAAACTTCTTTGTGATGTGTGAATTCATCTCACAGTGTTACACTTTTTTTTTTCATGAATCAGTTTGCTAACACTGTTTTTGTGAAATCTGCAGAAGGATATTAGGGAGCACATTGAGGCCTATGGTGAAAAAGGAAATATCCTCAGATAAAAATTAGAAAGAAGCTTTCTGAGACACTGCTTTGTGATGTGTGAATTCATCTCACAAAGTTACACTGTTCTTTTCATTGAGTAGTTTGCTAACACTGTTTCCTTGGAATCTGGAGTGGGATATTTCAGAGTGCATTGAAGCTGATAGTGAAAACAGAAATATCCTCAGACAAAATCGAGAGGGCAGCTTTCTGAGACACTGCTTGGTGTATTGTAAATTCTTCTCACAGAGTTACACCTTTCTTTTCATGAAGCAGTTTGGTAGCATGGTTTTGTTGAATCTGAGAAGGGATATTTTGGATCCCATTGAAGCCTATGGTGACAAAAGAAAAATTCAGATAAAACTGGAAACAAGCTTTCTGAGAAGCTGCTTTGTGATATTTGGATTCATCTCACAGATTTACACCTTTCTTCTCTTGGAGCAGTTTGCTGACAGTTTTCATGGAATCTGCAAAGGGATATTCCAGAGCAACTTGAGGCCTATATTGAAAAAGGAAATATCCTCAGAAAAAAATCTAGAAAGAAGCTTTCTGAGAAACAGCTTGGTGATGTGTGTATTCAGCTTACAGTGTTACCCCATTCTTTTCATTGAGCAGTTTGATAACACTGTTTTGGAGGAAGCTGCAATGGCATATTTTGGAGCACATTGAAGCCTATAGTGACAAAGGAAATATCCTCAGATGAAAACCAAGAAGAAGCTTTTTGTGAAACTGCTTTGTGATGTGTGAATTCATCTCACAGGTTTACACCTTTCTTTTCATGGAGCAGTTTGCTAACATTATTTTACTGGAATCTACAAAGGGATATTCGTGAGCACATTGAGGCAAAAGTGAAAAAGGAAATATCCTTAGAAAAAACTAGAAAGAAGGCCGGGTGCGGTGGCTCATGCCTGTAATCCCAGCACTTTGGGAGGCCGAGGTGGGCGGATCACAAGGTCAGGAGATCAAGACCACGGTGAAACCCCGTCTCTACTAAAAATACAAAAAAAAAATTAGCCAGGCGCGGTTGTGGGCGCTTGTAGTCCCAGCTACTTGGGAGGCTGAGGCAGGAGAATGGCGTGAACGCGGGAGGCGGAGCTTGCAGTGAGCCGAGATCGCGCCACTGCACTCCAGCCTGGGCGACAGAGCAAGACTCCGTCTCAAAAAAAAAAAAAAAAGAAAAAGAAAAAGAAAAAACTAGAAAGAATCTCTCTGAGAAACAGCTTTATGATGTGTGAATTCATCTCACAGAGTTACACCACTCTGTTCATGGAGCAGTTTGGTAGCCCTGTTTCTGGGGAATCTGAGAAGGGGTATTTTGGATCGCATTGAAGCATACGGTGACAAAGGAAATATCCCCAGATAAAAGCTTGAAAACACCTTTCTGAGAAACATCTTTGTGATGTGTGAATTTATCTCAAATAGTTACATGATTGTTTTCTTGGAACAGTTTGCTAACACTGTTTTAGTAAAATCTGCAATAGGATATTTGGGCAAGCATTGAAGCCTATGGTGACAACGGAAATATCCTCAGACAAAAACCAAAAGAAAGTTTCTGGGAAACTGCTTTTGATGTGTGAATTCATCTCACAGAGCTACACTGCTCTTTTCATTGGGCAGTTTGCTAACACTCTTTTCTTGGAATCTGCAAAGGGATATTTCTCAGTGCATTGAAGCTTATGATGACAAAGGAAATATCCACAGACAAAAACTAGAGAGAAGATTTCAGAGAAACTGCTTTGTGATTTTTGAATTCATCTCACAGAGTTACAAGATCCTTTTCATAGAGCAGTTTGGTAGCCCTGTTTTGGGGGAATCTAAGAAGGGATATTTTGGATTGCATTGAAGCATATGGTGAACAAAGGAAATGTCCTCAGATAAAAATCAAAAGAAGCTTTCTGAGAACCTACTTTGTGATGTGTGAATTCATCTCACAGAGTTACACCGTTTTTTTCATTGAGAAGTTTACTAACACTTTTTTGCATTTAATCATCAATGGGATACTTGGGAGCACATTGAGGAATATGGTGAAAAAGGAAATATCCTCAGATAAAAACGAGAATGAAGTTTTCTGATAAATTGCTTCATGATGTGTTAATTCAGCTCTCAGAGTTACATGATTCTTTTCGTGGAACAGTTTGTTAACACTCTTTTTGGGCTATCTGAGAAGGGATATTTTGGATCGCATTGAAGCCTATGGAGAGAAAGGAAATATTGTCAGATAAAAACTAGAAAGAAGCTTTCTGAGAAAGTTGCTTGCGATGTGTGAATTCATCTCTCAGAGTTACACCATACTTTCCATTGAACAGTTTTATAACGCTGTTTTCATGGAATCTGCAAAAGGATGATTGGGAGTGCTTTGAGGCCTATGGTGAAAAATATCCTATCCTCAGATAAAAACTAGAAAGAAGCCTACTGAGAAACTACTTTTTGATGTGTGAATTCATCTTACAGAGTTACACCGTTCTTTTCATTCAGTAGTTTGATAACCCTGGTTTCATAGAATCTGTAATATGGTACTTGGATGCACATTGAATCCTAGCATGTCAAAGGAAATAATCTCAGATAAAAACTAGAAAGAAAATTTCTGAGAAACAGCTTTGTGATGTGTGAATCCCTTTCACAGAGATACACCACTGTTTTCATGGAGCAGTTTGGTAGCACTGCTTTTTGGAATCTGAGAAGGGATATTTTCAATTGCATTGAAGCCTATGGTGACAAAGGAAATATCTGCAGACAAAAACTAGAAAGAAGTTTCCTAAGAAAGCTCTTTGTGATATGTGAATTCATCTCACAGAGTCAAACCTTTCTTTACATGGAGCAGTTTTCTAACACTGTTTCTTGAAATGTGCAGAGGGATATTTTGGATCGCATTGAGGCCTATAGTGAAAAAGGAAATATCTTCAGATAAAAAAGAGAAAGAAGCATTCTGAGAAAACACTTTGTGGTGTCTTAATTCACCTCTCAGAGTTACATGAGTCTTTTCATGGATCATTTGGTAGCACTGTTTTGAGGGAATCTGATAATGGATATTTTGGATTGCATTGAAGCCTATGTTGACAAAGGAGATATCCTCAGAAAAAAAACTAGAAAGAAGGTTTCTGAGAAAGTTGTTTGTGATGTGAGAATTCATCTCACAGAGGTACACCTTTCTTTTCATGGAGCGGTTTGATAAAACTGTTTTTGTGGAATCTGCAAAAGGATAAACAGGAGCACATTGAGACCTATGGTGAAATAGGAAATATCCTCAGATAAAAACTAGAAAGAAGCTTCCTGAGAAAATGGTTTGTGATGTATGAATTCATCTTACAGAGTTACACCACTCTTTTCATTGAGAAGTTTGATAACATTGTTTTTGTGGAATCTGCAATAGGTTATTTTGGAGTGCATTGAAGCCTCTGGTGACAAAGGAAATATCTTCAGATAAAAACCAAAAAGAAGCTTTCTGTGAAACTGCTTTGTGAGGTGTGAATTCCTCTCACAAAGTTACAGTATTCTTTTCATTGAGAAGTTTGCTCACACTTTTTTCGTGGTATCTGCAAAAGGATATTCGGGAGCACCTAGAGGAATATGATGAAAAAGGAAATATCCTCAGATAAAAAATAGTAAGAAGTTTACCGAGAAAAAGCTTTGTGATGTGTTAATTCTTCTCACACTGTTACATGATACTGTTCATGGATCTGTTTGGTAGCACTGTTTTTGGGGAATCTGAGGAAGGATATTTTGGATCGCATTAGCACCAATGGTGACAAAGGAAACACCCTTAGATAAAAGCTAGAAAGACTCTTTCTGAGAAAGTTCTTTGTGATGTGTGAATTTATGTCACAGAGTTACACCTTTCTTTGCATGGAGCAATTTGCTAACCCTGTTTTCATGGAAACTGGAAAGGAACATTTTAGAGCACAGTTATTCCTAGGCGGATAAAGGAAATATCCTCAGATAAAAACTAAAAGAAGTTTTCTGTGAAACTTCTTTGGATATTGGAATTCACCTCACAGAGTTACACCTTTCTTTTCATGGAGCAGGTTGGTAACACTGTTTTCAATGGATCTGCAAAGGGATATTTGGGAGTGCTTTGAGGAATATGGTGAAAAAGGAAATATCCTCAGAAAAAAAAACTAGGAAGAAGTTTTCTAAGAAACTGCTTTGTGATGTGTGGGTTCATCTCATGGATTTACACTCTTCTTTTTCTTGATCAGTTTGCTAACACTGTTTTCATGGAGTCTTCAGTGGGCTATTTCAGAGTGTATTGAAGCTTATGGTGACAATGTAAACATCCTCACATAAAAACTAAAAGACGCTTTCTGAGAAACCGCTTTGGAATTTTAAAGATCATCTCATAGAGTTGCATGATTCGTTTCATGGATCCGTTTGGTAGCACTCTTTTTGTGGGATCTGAGAAGGGATATTTTAGATCACATTGAAGTCTATGGTGACAAAGGAAATATCCTCAGATAAAAACGAGAAAGAGGCTTTCTGAGAAACTGCTTTGTGATGTGTGAATTCATCTCACAGAGTTACACCTGTTTTATCATGGAGCAGTTTGCTAACACTGTTTTCATGGAATCTGCAAAGGGATATTTCAGAGCTCATTGAGGCCTATGGTGAAAAAAGAAATATCCTCAGATAAAAACTACAAAGAAGCTTTCTAATAAACTGCTTTGTGATGTGAGAAAACGTCTCACAGAGATACACCATTCTTTTCATTGAGCAATTTGGTAACACTGTTTTTGTGGAATCTGCAAAGGGCTATTTGGGAGCACATTGAGGGCTAGAGTGAAAAAGGAAATACCCTCAGATAAAAACCAAAAAGAAGCTTTCTGAGAAACTGCTTTCTGATGTGTGAAATTATCTCACAGTGTTACACTGTTCATTTCTCTGAGCAGTTTGATAACACTGTTTTCTTGGAACCTGCAATGTGATATTTTGGAGCACTTTGAAGCTTATGGTGTCAAAGGAAACATCCTCAGGAAAAAAAAAAAAAAAACAGAAACCAGATTTCTGAAAAACTGCTTTGTGATTTGTGAATTCATCTCACAGAGTTACATGATTCTTTTTACGGAGCACTTTTGGTAGCACTCTTCTGGTGAATCTGAGAAGGATATTTTGAAATGCATTGAATCCTACAGTGACAAAGGAAATATAATCAGATAAAAACTTGAAAGAAGCTTTCTAAGAAACCACTTTGTGATGTGTGAATTCATCTCACAGAGTTACACAACTCTTTTCTTGAAGCAGTTTGCTAACAATGTTTTCAAGGAATCTGCAATGGGATATTTAAGAGCACATTGAAACCTATGGTGACAATGGAAATATCCTTAGACAAAAACTAGAATGAAGCTTTCTGAGACACTGCTTGGTGATTTGTGAATTCATCTAACAGAGTTACACCATTCTTTTCATTAACCAGTTTACTAACAATGTTTTCATGGAACCTGCAACAGGATGTTTGGGAGCACATTGAATCCTATGGTGACAGAGGAAATATCCTCAGATAAAAACTGAAAAGAAGCTTTCTGTGAACCACTTTGTGATGTGTGAGTTAATCTCACAGAATTAGAGTGTTCTTTTCATTCGGCAGTTTGTTAACACTGCTTTCTTGGAATTTGTAATGGAATATTTCGGAGCACATTGTAGTTTATGGTGACAAAGGAAATATCCTCATATATAAAATAGAAAGAAGCATTCTGAAAAACAGCTTTGTCGTGTGTTAATTCATCTCACAGAGTTACATCATTCTTTTCATGTAGCAGTGTGGTAGCAATGTTTTTTGGGAATGTGAGAAGGGATATTTTGGATCGCATTGGAGCCTACAGTGACAAAGGGATTATCCTAAGATAAAAACCAAAAAGAAGGTTTCCGATAATCTGCTTTGTGACTTGTGAATTCATCTCACAGAGTTTCACCTTTCTTTGCATGGAGAAGTTTGCTAACACTGCTTTTCTGAATTTGCAAAGGAATATTTGGGAGTGCCTTGAGGCCTATGGTGAAAAAAGAAACACCCTCAGATAAAAACTAGAAAGAAGCTTTATGAGAAACTGCTTTGTGTTAGATGAATTCATCTCACAGAGTTACACCATTCTTTTCATTGGGCAGTTTGGTAGCACTGTTTTTGAGGAATCTGCAAAGGGATATATGGGAGCTCATAGTGGCTGATGGTGAAAAAGGAAATATCTTCAGATAAAAACTGGAGAGAAGGTTTTTGAGAAACTCTTTTGTGATGTGTGTATTCATCTCAGAGAGATAAACCATTTTGTTGATTGAGCAGTTTAGCATCATTGTTTTTGTGGTGTCTGAGAAGGGATATTTGGGAACGCAATGAGGTTGATGGTGGAAAAGTAAATATGCTGCAGAGATGAAATCTAGCAAGGAGCTTTCTGAGAAATTCCTTTGTGTTGGGTGAATTCAACTCCCAGATGTAAACCATTCTTTTCATTGAGCAGTTTATAAACTCTGTTTTTGTGGAATCTACAGAGGGATATTCGGAGCACAGAGAAGCCTATGTTGAAAAAGGAAATACCCTCAGATAAATCTAGCAAGAAGCTCTCTGAGAGACTGTTTTGTGGTGAGTGAATTCATCTCACAGAGTTAAATCTTTCTTTTCATTGGTAACATTGTTGTTGTAGTTTGGTAACATTGTTGTTGTAGAATCCATAATGGGATATTTGGGAGCACATAGAGGCCTAAAGTGAAAAAAGAAATTCTCCAGGTAAAAACTGGAGAGAAGTTTTCAGAGCAAATCCTTTGTGATTAGTGCATTCATCTCATAGAGCTAAATGTTTCTTTTGATGGAGCACTTTGGCATCACTGTTTTTGTGGTGTCTGAGAAGGGATATTTGGGAGCACATTGAAGCCTATGGTTTAAAAGGAAATATCCACATACAAAAACCAGAAAGAAGCTTTCTGAGAAACTGCTTTGTGATGTGTCAATTCATCTCACAGAGTTACATGGTTCTTTTCATTGAGCAGTTTGATAACACTGTTTTCTTGGAATCTGCAATGGCGTATTTCAGAGCGCATTGATGTTTACCTTGACAAATTAAATGATATTATATAAAAACTAGAAAGAAGCTTTCTGAGATACTACTCTGTGATGTTTGAATTCATCCACAGAGTTACACGATTCTTTTCATGGATCAGTTTGCTAGCAGTGTTTTTGGGGAAACTGAGAAGGGATATTTTGAATCACATTGAAGCCTACAAAGGAAATATTCTCATAAAAACTGGAAAGAAGCTTTCTGAAAAACTGCTTTGTGATGTGTTAATTCACCTCACAGAGTTACAACTTTCTTTTCTTGAAGCCTTTTACTATCACTGTTTTTGTGGGTTCCGCAAAGGGAAATTTGGGAGAGCTTTGAGGCCTGTAGTGAAAAAGTAAATATCCTCAGATAAAAACTAGAAAGAAGCTTTCTGAGAAACTGCTTTGCAATGTCTTAATTCATCTCACAGTGTTACACGAATCCTTTCATGGAGCTGTTTGGTTGCACTGTTTTTTGGAAATCTGGAAGGAATATTTTGGATCTCATTGAAGCCTGTGGTGACAAAGGAAATATCCTCAGAAAAAAAATAGAAAGAAGCTTTCTGAGAAAGTTCTTTGTTATGTGTGAATTCATCTCTCAGAGGTACACCTTTCTTTCCATGGAGCAGTGTGCTAACCATGTTTTCGTGGATTCTACAAGGGGATATTTTGGAGTGCTTTGAGATCTATGGTGATAAAGAAAATAACCTCAAACCCTAGAAAGAAGCTTTCTGAGAAAAGGCTTTGTGTTGTGTGAATTCATCTCACAGAGTTACACAGTTCTTTTCATTGACAAGTTGGATAACACTCTTTTTTGGAATCTGCATTGGGATCTTTTGGAGCTCATTGAAGTTTATGGTGACAAAGGAAATATCCTCATATAAAATCTAGAAAGAAGCTTTCTGAGTAACCATTCTGTGATGGGTTAAATCATCTCTCAGGGATACACAATTGTTTTCTTGGAGCAGTTTGGTAGCACTGTTTTGGGGGAATATGAGAAGGGGTATTTTGGATTGCATTGAAGCCTATGGTGACAAAGGATATATCCTCAGATAAAAAAAAATAAGCTTTCTGAGAAAGTTCTCTGTGATGTGCGAATTCATCTCACAGAGTTACACCTTTTTGTCATGGAGTGGTTTGTTAACACTCTTTTCATGGAATCTGATAGGGATATTTGGGAGCACATTGATGCTTACCTTGACAAATTAAATAATATCATATAAAAACTAGAAAGAAGCTCTCTGAGATACCACTCTGTGACATTTTAATTAAACCCACAGAGTTACTCAATTCTTTTCATGGATCAGTTTGCTAGCAGTGTTTTTGGGGAAACTGAGAAGGGATATTTTGGATCACATTGAAGCCTATGGTGACAAAGGAAATATCCTCATATAAAAACTAGAAAGAAGTTTTCTGAGAAAGTTCCTTGTGATGTGTGAATTCATCTCTCAGAGGTACACCTTTCTTTCCATAAAGCAGTGTGCTAACCATGTTTTCAAGGATTCTGCACAGGGATATTTTTAGAGTGCTTTGAGGCCTATAGTGATAAAGCAAATATCCTCAGATAAAAACTAGAAAGAAACTTTCTGCGATACCGCATTGTGATGTGTTACTTCATCTCACAGAGTTCCACGATTTGTTTCATGGTTCAGTTCTGTCACACTGTTTTGGGGTAATCTGACAAGGGATATTTTGGATCACATTGAAGCCTATGGTCTCAAAGGAAATAATCTCAGTTAAAAACTAGAAAGAAATTTTCTGAGAACGTTCTTTGAGAAATTCAAATTCATCTCCCAGATTTACACCTTTCTTTTCATGGAGCAATTTGCTAAAACTGTTTTCATGGAAACTGCAAAGGGGTATTTTGGAGCTCATTGATGCTTATGGTGATAAAGGAAATACCCTCAGATAAAAATTACAAAGAAGCTTTCTGAGAAAGTCCTTTGTGATGTGTGAATTCATCTCACAGAGTTACAGGGTTGTTTTCATTGAGCAGTTTGATAACACTGTTTTCTTGGAATCTACAATTTGATATTTCAGAGTTCATTGATGTTTACCTTGAGAAATTAAATAATGTCACATAAAAACTAGAAAGAAGCTTTCTGAGATACTGCTCCATGATGTTTTATTTCATCCCACAGAGTTACATGATTCTTTTCATGGATCAGTTTGCTAGCAGTGTTTTTGGGGAAACTGAGAAGGGATATTTTGGATCATATTGAAGCCTATGGTGACAAAGGAAATATTCTCATATAAAAACTGAAAAGAAGATTTCAGAAAAACTGCTTTGTGATGTGTTAACTCACATCATAAAGTTACAACTTTCTTTTTATGGAGCCCTATGAGATCACTGTTTTTGTGGATTCTGTAAAGGGATATTTGGAAACGCTTTGAGGCCTTTAGTGGAAAAGGAAATATTCTCAGATAAAAACTAGAAAGAAGCTTTCCAAGAAACTGCTTTGTCATTTGTTAATTCATCTCACACAGTTACATGATTCCTTTCATGGAGCAGTTTGGTAGCACCATTTTTTGGGAATCTGAGAAGGAATACTTTGGATTGCACTGAAGCCTATGGTGACAAAGGAAATAACCTCAGACAAAAGCTAGAAAGAAGCTTTCTGAAAAGTTCCTTGTGATGTTTGAATTCATATCCCAGAGGTACACCTTTCTTTCCTTGGAGCAGTGTGCTAACCGTGTTTTCATGGATTCTGCAAAGGGATATTTTGGAGCACTTTGAGGCCAATGGTGATAAAGGAAATATCCTCAGATAAAAACTAGAAAAAAGCTTTCTGAGAAACAGCTTTGTGTTTGTGAATTCATCTCATATCATTACACCATTTTTTTCATTGAGAAGTTTGATCACACTGTTTTCTTGGAATCTGCAATGGGATATTTCGGAGCTCATTGTAGTTTAGGGTGACAAAGGAAATACCCTCATATAAAATCTTAAAAGAAGCTTTCTGAGAAACTGTTCTGTGATGAGTTAAATCATCTCACAGAGGTACACTACTGTTTTCCTGGAGCAGTTTGGTAGCACTGTTTTTGGGGAATCTGAGAAGGGATATTTTGGATCGCATCAAAGCCTATGGTGACAAAGGATATATCCTCAGATAAAACAAAAAATAAGCTTTCTGAGAAACTGCTTTGCCATGTGTTAATTCATCTCACAGACTTACAAGATTCTTTTCATGGAGCAGTTTGATAGCACTGTTTTTGGGGAATCTGAGATGGCATAATATGGATCGCATTGAAGCGTGTGGTGACTATGGAAATATGCTCAGATAAAAACTAGAAATACACTTTCTGAGAAAGTTCTCTGTGATGTGTGCATTCATCTCACAGAGTTACACCTTTTCGTCATGGAGCGGTTTGTTAACATTGTTTTTGTGGAATCTGTAAAGGGATATTCTGGAGTGCATTGTTGCTTACCTTGACCAATTAAATAATATCATTTGAAAACTAGAAAGAAGCTCTCTGAGATACTACTCTGTGACGTTTTAATTCATCCCACAGAGTTACACAATTCTTTTCATGAATCAGTTTGCTAGCAGTGTTTTTGGGGAAACTGAGAAGGGATATTTTGAATCCCATTGAAGCCTATGGTGACAAGGGAAATATCCTCAAATAAAAACTGGAAGGAAGCTTTCTGGAAAAAAAAAAAAAAAAAAGGTTTGTGATGTCTTAATTCAATTCACAGAGTTACACCTTGATTTTCTCAGAGCATTTGCTATCGCTGTTTTTGTGTATTCTGCAAAGGGATATTTGGGAGTGCTTTGAGGCCTGCAGTGAAAAAGGAAATATCCTCAGATAAAAATTAGAAGGAAGCTTTTGAGTAACTGCTTTGTGACATGAGAATTTGTCCCACAGAGTTACATGATTCCTTTCATGGAGCAGTTTGGTAGCACTGTTTTTTGGGGATCTGAGAGTTAATATTTTGGATCGCATTGAAGCCTATGGTGACAAAGGAAATATCCTCAGGTAAAAACTAGAAAGAAGCTTTCTGAGAAATTCTTTGTGATGTGTGAATTCATCTCACAGAGTTACACCTTTCTTTTCATGGAGCAGTTTCATGACACTCTTTTCATGGACTCTGCAAAGGGATTTGGGAGTGCATTTTGTCTTATGGTGAAAAAGGACATAGCTTCAGATAAAAATTAGAAAGAAAATTTCTGAGAAACTGCTTTGTGATATGTGAATTCATCTCACAGTGTTACACTCTTCTCTTCATGGAACAGTTTCTTAACACTGTTTTCTTCAAATCTGCTATGGGATATTTCAGAGCACATTGAATCTTCTGGTGACAAGGGAAATATCCTCATATAAAAACTAGAAAAATGCTCTCTGAGAAACTGATCTGTGAGATGTTAATTCATCTCAGAGAATTACATGATTCTTTTCATGGATCAGTTTGGTAGAACTGTTTTTTGGGAATCTGAGAATGGACATTTCGGATCACATTTAAGCTTATGGTGACAAAGGAAATACCCTCAGATAAAAACTGGAAAGAAGCTTTCTGAGAAACTCCTTTGTGATGTGTGAATTCGTCTCAGAGTTACACTGTTCTTTTCATTGAACAGTTTGCTAACACTGTTTTCTTGGAATGTACAATGGGATATTTCAGAGTGCATTGATGCTTATGGAGACAAATTAAATAAAATCATATAAAAACTAGAAATAAGCTTTCAGAGAAACTGCTTTGTGATGGGTTAATTCATCCCACAGAGTTACACGATTCTTTTCATGGTTCAGTTTGCTGGCAGTGTTTTTGTTGAATCTGAGAAGGGATATTTTGGATCTCATTGAAGCCTGTGGTGACAAAGGATATATCCTCAGATAAAAATTAGAAAGAAGCTTTCTAAGAAAGTTCTTTGTGATGTGTGAATTCATCTCACAAACTTACACTGTTCTTTTCATGTAGCAGTTTTCTAACACTGTTTTCATGGAATCTGCAAAGGGATATTTGGGACTACATTGAAGTATGTGGTGGAAAAGAAAATATCCTCAGCTAAAAACCATAAAGAAGATTTCTGAGAAACTGTTTTGTGATGTGCAAATTCACCTTACAGAGTTACAAACTTCTTTTCATTGAGCTGTTTGGTAACAATGTTTTCATATAATCTGTAATAGGATATTTTGGAGGACTTTGAAGCCTATGGTGACAAAGGAAGTATCCTCAGTTATAAACCAAAAGGAAGCTTTCTGAGAAACTGCTTTATGATGTGTGAAGTCATCTCACAGAGCTACACTGTTCTTTTCTTTGAGCAGTTTGGTAACACCGTTTACTTGGAATTTGCAATGGGATATTCTGGAGCACATTGAAGATTACAGTGACAAAGGAAATATCCTCTGACAAAAACTAAAAATAAGCTTTATGAAAAACTGCTTTGTGATTTGTGAATTCATCTCACAGAGTTACAGGTTTGTTTTCATGGAGCTTTTTGCTAGCACTGTTTTTATGGAATCTGCAATGGGATATCTGGGAGCTCCTAGCTGCCTATGGTGAAAAATGAAATAACTTCAGATAAAAACTGGAGAGAAGCTTTTCCAGAAACGGTTTTGTGATGTGTGTATTCATCTCAAAGAGTTTAACTTTTTCTTTGATTGAACAATTTGGCATCACTCTTTTTGTGATATCTGAGAGGAGATATTTGGGAGCACATTGAAGCCTGTGGTGAAAACGGAAATATCCTCATATTTTAACTAGAAGGAAGCTTTCTGAGAAACTGCTTTGTGATGGGTGAATTCATCTCACAGACGTACACCTTTCCTTTTCTTTAGCAGTTTGGTAACACTGTTTCTGTGGAATCTGGATAGGGATATTCAGGAGTACAGAGAGTCCAATGGCGAAAATGGAAATATCTTCAGGTAAAAACTGTAGAGAAGCTTTCTGAGAAACTCCTTTATGATGTATGCATTCATCTCATAGAGCTAAATGTTTCTGTTGGGGGAGCACTTTGGCATCACTGTTTTTTGTGGTGTCTGAGAGGGGATATTTGGGAGCACATTGAAGCTTATGGTCGAAAAGCAGATATCCTCATATAAAAACTAGAAAGAAGCCTTTTGAGAAACTGTTTGGTGATATGTTAATTCATCTCACATAGTTACATGATTCTTTCAATGGAGCAGTTTGTTAGCACTGTTTTGGGGGAATCTGAGAAGGGATATTTTGGATGACATTGAAGCCTATAGAGACAAAAGAAATATCCTCAGATAAAAACTAGAAAGAAGCTTTCTGAGAAAGTTCTTTGTGATGTGTGAATTCATCTCCCAGACATACATCCATTTTTTCATTTAGCAGTTTGCTAACCCTGTTTTCATGGAATTTGCAATGGACTATTTCAGAGTGCTTTGAAATTTATGGTGACAAAGGAAATATCCTCATATAAAAACTAGAAAGAAGCTTTCTGGGAAACCGCTTTGTGATATATGAATTCATCTCACAGAGTTACAGCGTTTTTTTCATTGAGCAGTATGTTAAAAATGTTTTCATGTAATCTGCAATGGGATTATTTGGAGCACTTCGAGGTCTATATTGGCAAAGGAAATATCCTCAGATAAAAAATCAAAAATAAGCTTTCTGTGAAACTGCTTTGTGATGTGTGAATTCATTTGATAGAGTTACACTGTTCTTTTCATTGAACAGTTTGTTGGCACTGTTTTCTTGGAATGATCAAAGGGATATTTTGGAGCTCTTTGAAGCTTAAAGTGACAAAGAAAATATCCTCAGACAAAAACTAGAAAGAAGCTTTCCGAGAAACTGCTTTGTGATTTGTGAATTCATCTCACAGAGTTACACGATTCTTTTCATGGTGCAGTTTGGTAGTACTGTTTTTCTTGATTCTCAGAAGTGATATTTTACATCACATTGAAGTCTATGTTGACAAAGTAAATATCCTCAGAAAAAAACTAGAAAGAAGCTTCTTGAGAAACTCTTTTCTGATTTGTGAATTCACCTCACAGAGTTATACCTTTCTTTTCATTGACCAGTTTGGTGGTACTGTTTTTGGTTAACCTGAGAAGGGATAATTTGGATCACATTAAAACCTATGGTGACAAAGGAAATACCCTCAGATAAAAACTAGAAAGAAATTTTCTGAGAAAATTCCTTGTGATGTTTGAATTTAACTCATGGAGTTATACATTTAATGTAGCAGTCTGTTAACACTGTTTTCGAGGATTCTGCAAAGGCATATATGGGAGCGCATTGAGGCCTACAGTTAAAAAGGAGAAATCCTCAGACAAAAAGTAGAAAGTACCTATCTGAGAGACTGCTTTGTGATGTGTGAATTCATCTCACAGTGTTACACTGTTTTTTTCATTGAGCAGTTTACTAACACTGTCTTCTTGGAATCTGCAATGGGATATTTTGGAGCAAATTAATGTTTATGGTGACATTAAATATCCTCATAGAAAAAGTAGAAAGATGCTTTCTGAGAAACACTTTGTGATGTGTAAATTCATCCCACAGAGTTACACGGTTCTTTTCATGGTCAGTTTGGTAGCACTGTTTTTGGGGATTCTGAGAAGGGATATTTTGGGTCGCATTGAAGCCTACAATGACATAGGAAATATCCTCAGATAAAAACTGGAAAGAAACTTTCTGAAAAAGTTCTTTGTGATGTGTGAATTCATCTCACAGAGTTACACCTTTCTTTTCATGGAGCCATTTGCTAACACTGTTTTTGTGTTATCTGCAAAGGGATATTTGGGAGCTCCTTGAGGCTTGTGGTGAAAAACAAAATATCTTCAGATTAAAACTAGAAAGAAGCTTTCTGAAAAAGTTCTTGGTGATGTGTAAATTCATCTCACAGAGTCACATTGTTTTTTTCATTCAGCAGTTTGCTAACACTGTTTTCGTGGAATCTGCAAAGGGGTATTTGGGAGTGCATTGAGGCCTGTAGTGTAAAGGCAATTTCCTCAGATAAAAACTAGAAAGATTTCTGAGAAACTGCTTTGTGATGTGTGAATTCATCTCACAGAGTTACACTATTCTTTTCATTGACCTGTTTTCGTGGAATCTCTAATAGTATATTTGGGAGAGCATTGAAGCGTGTAGTGAAAAATGAAACATCCTCACATAAAAACCAAAAAGAAATTTTCTGCAAAACTTCTTTGTGATGTTTGAGTTCATCTCACAGATTTACATTGTTCTTTTCATTTAGCAATTTGGTGACACTGTTTTCTTGGAATTTGCAATGGGATATTTTGGAGTGAACAGAAGCTTATGGCGACAAAAGAAATATCCTCATATAAAAAGTAGAAAGAAGCTTTCTGAGAATCCCCTTTGTGACGTATTAATTCACCTCACAGCCTCACAGAATTTCACAATTATTTTCATTTAGCCATTTGGTTGCACTGCTTTTGGGGAATCTGAGAAGGGATGTTTGGGATCCCATTGAAGTGTATGGTGACAAAGTAAATAGCCTCAGATAAAAACTAGAAAGAAGCTTTCTGAGAAAGTTCTTTGTGGTATGTGAATTCATCTAACAGACTTACACCGTTCTTTACATTGAACAGTTTGATAACCCTGTTTTCATGGAGTATGCAACAGAACACTTGGGAGAGCTTTGAATCCTATGGTGACAAAGGAAATATCCTCAGATAATATACCAAAAAGAAGCTTTCTGAGAGATTACTTTGGAATGTGTGAATTGATTTCACAGAGATACCCTGTTCTTTTCATTGAGCAGTTTACTAACACTGTTTTCTTGGAATCTGCAGTGGGATATTTCAGAGTGCATTGAAGCTTATGGTGACAAAGTAAATATCCTCAGATAAAAACTAGAAAGTAGCTTCCTGGGAAACTGCTTTGTGATGGGTCAATTTATGTCACAGAGTTACATGATTCTTTTCATGGAACAGTTTGTTAGCACTGTTTTCGTGGACCTGAAGGGGGATATTTGGGAGCGCATAGAGGCTTAAGTTGATAAAAGAAATAGAGCTAAACATTTCTTTTGAGGGAGCACTTTGGCACTATTGTTTTCGTGGTGTCTTAGAAGGGATATTTGGGAGCACATTGAAGCCTATGGTGGAAAAGTAAATATCTTCATATAAAAACTACAAAGAAGCTTTCTGAGAAACTGCTTTGTGATTTTTTAATTCATTTCACCAAGTTACATTATACTTTTCATGGAATGGTTTGGTAGCACTGTTTTTGGGGAATCCGAGAAGGGATAGTTTGGATCACATTGAAGGCTGTCATTACAAAGGAAATATTCTCAGATAAAAACTAGAAAGAAGCTTTCTGAGAAACTTCTTTGTGATATGTGAATTCCTCTCACAGAGTTATACATTTCTTTTCATGAAGCAGTTTGCTAACACCGTTTTTGTTGAATCTACAAAAGGATATTTGGGAGTGAATTGAGGCATATAGTGAAAAAGGAAATATCCTCAGATAAAAACTAGTAAGAAGCTCTCTGAGAAACTGCTTTGTGATTTGTGAATTCATGTCACAGAGTCACACGATTCATTTCATGGAGCAGATTTGTAGCACTGTTTTTATGGAATCTGCAAAGAGATATTCACTAGCTCCTAGAGACCTACAGTGAAAAAGGAAATAACTTCAGATAAAAACTGGAGAGAAGCTTTTCAGGAAACGGTTTTGTGATGTGTCTATTCATCTCATAGAGTTTAAACTTTTTGTTATTTGAGCAGTTCAGCATGACTGTTTTTTTTGGAATCTGAGAGGAGATATTTGGCAGCACATTGAAGCCTATGGTGATAAAGGAAATATCCTCAGATTTAAACTAGAAAGAAGCTTTCTGAGAGACTGCTTTGTGATGGGTGAATTCATTTCACAAAGTTATATCTTTCGTTTCATTGAACAGTTTGGTAACACTCTTTTTGTGGAATCTGTAAAGGGATATTCAGGAGAGCACAGAGTCCCGGGGCAAGAAAGGAAATATTTTCAGGTTAAAAACTGGATAGAAGCTTTCTGAGAATCTCCTATGTGATGTGTGCATTCATCTTACAGAGGTAAGCATTTCTGTAGAGGGAGCACTTTGGTGTCACTGTTTTTGTGCTGTCTGAGTAGTGATATTTGGGAGCGTATTGAAGCCCATGGTAGAAAAGGAAATACCCTCAAATAAAAATTATAAAGAAGCTTCCTGAGAAACTGCGTGTTGATGTCTTATTTCATCTCACAGGGTTACACAATTCTTTTCATGGAGCAGTTTGGTAACACTGTTTTTGGGGAAAATGAGAAGGGATATTTTGGATCACATTGAAGCCTATGGTGACAAAGGAAATATCCTCAGATAAAAATAAAAAAGAAGTCTTCTAAGAAACTGCTTTCTGATGAGTGAATTCATCTCACACAGTTACACTGTTCTTTTCATGGAGGAGTTTGCTAACATTGTGTAATTGGAATCTGCAATTGGATATTTGGGAGTGCATTGAAGTCTACTGTGACAAAGGAAATATCCTCAGATCAAAATCAAAAAGAAGCTTTCTGAGAAACTGCTTTGTGATTTGTGAATTCATCTCACAGAGTTACATGACTGTTTTCACGGAGCAGTTTGGTAGCACACTGTTGGGGAATATGAGAAGGGATATTTTTTATCGCATTGAAGCCTGTGGTGACAAAGGAAATATCCTCAGATAAAAACTAGAAAGAAACTTTCTGAGAAGCCTCTTTGTGATGTATGCATTCATCTCACAGAGTAACACATTTCTTTTCATGTAGCTGTTTGCTAACACTGTTTTTGTGGAATTTGCAAAGGCATATTTGGGGGTGCATTGAGGCCTCTAGTGAAAAAGGAAATAACCTCAGATAAAAACAAGAAACTTTCTAAGAAACTGCTTCTTGATGTGTGAATTCATCTCACAGAGTTACAGTGTTATTTTCATTGAGCAGATTGATAACACTGTTTTCTTGGAATCTGCAATCAGATATTTGGGAGTGCATTGAAGTCTACTGTGACAAAGGAAATATCCTCAGATCAAAACCAAAAAGAAGCTTTCTGAGAAACTGCTTTGTGATGTGTCAATTCATCTTACAGAGTCACACCATTCCTTTCATTGAGAAGTTTTCTAACACTTTTTTCCTGGAATCTGCAGTGGGATATTCCGGAGCACTTTGAGGAATATGTTGAAAAAGGAAATATCCTCAGAAAAGAAGCTTTCTGAGAAACTGCTATGGTATGTGTCAATTCATCTCACAGAGTCACACCATACTTTCCATGGATCAGTTTTGCAGTACTGTTTGTGGGGAGTCTGAGGAGGGATATTTTGTATAGCATTGAAGCCTAAGTTTATGAAGAAATATCCTCAGATCAAATGAAAAAGTAGCTTTCTGAGAAACTTCTTTGTGGTGTGTGTATTCATCTCACAGAGTAACGTCATTCTTTTCATGGAGCAGTTTGCTAACACTGTTTTCTTGGAACTTACAAAGATATATTTGGGAACAAGATGAGGCCTATAGTGAAAAAATATATATCCTCAGATAAAAACTACAAAGAATCTTTCTGAGAAACTGTTTTGTGGTGTGTGAATTCATCTTACAGAGTTTAACTGTTCTTTTCATTGAGAAGTTTCTTTTCATGGAGCAGTTTCTTAACATGATTTTCGTAGAATATGCAAATGGATATTTGCGAATGCATTGAGACTTAGAGTGATAAAAGAAATATCCTCATACAAAAACTAGAAAGATACTTTCCGTGAAACTGCTTTGGGATTTGTTAATTCATCTCACATATTTACATGATTCTTTTCATGGAGGAGTTTGGTACCACTGTTTTAGTGTAATCTGAGAAGGAATATTTTGGATCGCATTGAAGCCCATGGTGACAAAGCAAATATCCTCAGATAAAAACTAGAATGAAACTTTCTGAAAAAGTTCTTTGTAATGTATGAATTCATCTCACATAGTTTCAGCTATATTTTCATGGAACAGTTTTCTAACACTGCTTTCATGAAAACTGCAAAAGGATATTTGGGAGCCCATTGAGGCCTATCTTGAAAAATTAAATATCCACAGATAAAAACTAGAAAGAATTTTCTGAGAAACTGCTTTGTGATGGGCAAATTCATCTCTAAGTTACACTGTCCTTTTCACTGGGTAGTTTACTAAAACTGTTTCTGTGGAATCTGTAAGGAGATATATGGGAGCGCATTGAGGCCTATAGTGAAAATGGAAATGTCCTCAGATAAAAACCAGAAAGAAGCTTTCTGAAAACTGCTTTGTGATGTGTGAATTCATCTCACTGACTTACACTGTTCTTTTCGTTTAGCATTCTGCTAAAACTGTTTTCTTGGAATCTGCCATGTGATATTTCAGAGTGCATTGAAGTTTATGGTGACAAAGGAATTATCTTCATATAAAAAGTAGAAGGAAGCTCTCTGAGGAATTGCATTGTGATTTGTGAATTCATCGCACAGAGTTACATGATTCTTTTCATGGAGCAGTTTGGTAGCACCGTTTTTGGGGAATCTGAGAAGGGATATTTTGGATCGCATTGAAGCCTATGGTGACAAAGGAAATATCCTCAGATCAAAACTACAAAGAAACTTTCTGAGAAACTTCTTTGTGATTTTTGAATTCATCTTACAGAGTTACACGATTCTTTTCATGGATCAGTTTGGTAGCACCTTTTTTGGGGAATCTGAGAAGGGATAGTTTTGATCACCTTGAAGACTATGGTGAAAAAGGAAATACCGGAGTGTACAACTGGGGGGCGGAGCAAGATGGCCGAATAGGAACAGCTCCAGTCTCCAACTCCCAGTGCGAGTGACGCAGAAGACCGGTAATTTCTGCATTTTCAACTGAGCCTCTGCTGCTGATACCCAGGCAAACAGGGTCTGGAGTGGACCTCAAGCAATCTCCAGCAGACCTACAGCTGAGGGTCCTGACTGTTAGAAGGAAAACTATCAAACAGGAAGGACACCTACACCAAAACCCCATCAGTACATCACCATCATCAAAGACCAGAGGCAGATAAAACCACAAAGAAGGGGAAAAAGCAGGGCAGAAAAGCTGGAAATTCAAAAAATAAGAGTGCATCTCCCCCAGCAAAGGAGCGCAGCTCATCGCCAGCAACGGATCAAAGCTGGACGGAGAATGACTTTGATGAGATGAGAGAAGAAGGCTTCAGTCCATCAAATTTCTCAGAGCTAAAGGAGGAATTCCATACCCAGTGCAAAGAAACTAAAAATCTTGAAAAAAAAGTGGAAGAATTGATGGCTAGAGTAATTAATGCAGAGAAGGTCCTAAACGAAATGAAAGAGATGAAAACCATGACACGAGAAATACGTGACAAATGCACAAGCTTCAGTAACCCACTCGATCAACTGGAAGAAAGAGTATCAGTGATTGAGGATCAAATGAATGAAATGAAGCAAGAAGAGAAACCTAAAGAAAACAGAAGAAAGAAATGAACAAAGCCTGCAAGAAGTATGGGATTATGTGAAAAGAACAAATCTACGTCTGATTGGGGTGCCTGAAAGTCAGGGGGAAAATGGAACCAAGTTGGAAAACACTCTTCAGGATATCATCCAGGAGAACTTCCCCAACCTAGTAGGGCAGGCCAACATTCAAATCCAGGAAATACAGAGAACGCCACAAAGATACTCCTCGAGAAGAGCAACTCCAAGACACAAAATTGCCAGATTCACCAAAGTTGAAATGAAGGAAAAATCTTAAGGGCAGCCAGAGAGAAAGGTCGGGTTACCCACAAAGGGAAGCCCATCAGACTAACAGCAGATCTCTCGGCAGAAACTCTCCAAGCCAGAAGAGAGTGGGGGCCAATATTCAACATTCTTAAAGAAAAGAATTTTCAACCCAGAATTTCATATCCAGCCAAACTAAGTTTCATAAGTGAAGGAGAAATAAAATCCTTTACAGATAAGCAAATGCTTAGAGATTTTGTCACCACTAGGCCTGCCTTACAAGAGACCCTGAAGGAAGCACTAAACATGGAAAGGAACAACCGGTACCAGCCATTGCAAAAACATGCCAAAATGTAAAGACCATCGAGGCTAGGAAGAAACTGCATCAACTAACGAGCAAAATAACCAGTTAATATCATAATGGCAGGATAAAGTCCACACATAACAATCTTAACCTTAAATGTAAATGGACTAAATGCTCCAATTAAAAGACACAGACTGGCAAACTGGATAAAGCGTCAAGACCCATCAGTCTGCTGTATTCAGGAGACCTATCTCACATGCAGAGACATACATAGGCTCAAAATAAAGGGATGGAGGAAGATTTACCAAGCAAATGGAGAACAAAAAAAAGCGGAGGTTGGAATACTAGTCTCTGATAAAACAGACTTTAAACCATCAAAGATCAAAAGAGACAAAGAAGGCCATTACATAATGGTAAAGGGATCAATTCAACAGGAAGAGCTAACTATCCTAAATATATATGCACCCAATACAGGAGCACCCAGATTCATAAAGCAAGTCCTTAGAGACTTACAAAGAGACTTAGACTCCCATACAATAATAATGGGAAACTTCAACACTCCACTGTCAACATTAGACAGATCAATGAGACAGAAAGTTAACAAGGATATCCAGGAATTGAACTCATCTCTGCAGCAAGCATACCTAATAGACATCTATAGAACTCTCCACCCCAAATCAACAGAATATACATTCTTCTCAGCACCACATCGTACTTACTCCAAAATTGACCACATAATTGGAAGTAAAGCGCTCCTCAGCAAATGTACAAGAACAGAAATTATAACAAACTGTCTCTCAGACCACAGTGCAATCAAACTAGAACTCAGGACTAAGAAACTCAATCAAAACCGTTCAACTACATGGAAACTGAACAACCTGCTCCTGAATGACTACTGGGTACATCACGAAATGAAGGCAGAAATAAAGATGTTCTTTGAAACCAATGAGGACAAAGATACAACATACCAGAATCTCTGGGACACATTTAAAGCAGTGTGTAGAGGGAAATTTATAGCACTAAATGCCCACAAGAGAAAGCAGGAAAGATCTAAAATTGACTCTAACATTGCAATTAAAAGAACTAGAGAAGCAAGAGCAAACACATTCGAAAGCTAGCAGAAGGCAAGAAATAACTAAGATCAGAGCAGAACTGAAGGAGATAGAGACACAAAAAACCCTCCAAAAAATCAATGAATCCAGGAGTTGGTTTTTTGAAAAGATCAACAAAATTGACAGACCACTAGCAAGACTAATAAAGAAGAAAAGAGAGAAGAATCAAATCGACGCAATAAAAAATGACAAAGGGGATATCAGGACCGACCCCACAGAAATACAAACTACCATCAGAGAATACTATAAACACCTCTACGCAAATAAACTGGAAAATCTAGAAGAAATGGATAATTTCCTGGACACTTACACTCTTCCAAGACTAAACCAGGAAGAAGTTGAATTCCTGAATAGACCAATAGCAGGCTCTGAAATTGAGGCAATAATTAATAGCCTACCAACGAAAAAAAGTCCAGGACCAGATGAATTCACAGCTGAATTCTACCAGAGGTGCAAGGAGGAGTTGGTACCATTCCTTCTGAAACTATTCCAATCAATAGAAAAAGAGGGAATCCTCCCTAACTCATTTTATGAGGCCAACATCATCCTGATACCAAAGCCTGTCAGAGACACAACAAAAAAAGAGAATATTAGACCAATATCCCTGATGAACATCGATGCAAAAATCCTCAATAAAATACTGGCAAACCGGATTCAGCAACACATCAAAAAGCTTATCCACCATGATCAAGTGGGCTTCATCCCTGGGATGCAAGGCTGGTTCAACATTCGCAAATCAATAAACATAATCCAGCATAGAAACAGAACCAAAGACAAGAGCCACATGATTATCTCAATAGATGCAGAAAAGGCTTTTGACAAAATTCAACAGCCCTTCATGCTAAAAACGCTCAATTAATTCGGTATTGATGGAACGTACCTCAAAATAATAAGAGCTATTTATGACAAAGCCACAGCCAATATCATACTGAATGGGCAAAAACTGGAAAAATTCCCTTTGAAAACTGGCACAAGACAGGGAGGCGCTCTCTCACCACTCCTATTCAACATAGTGTTGGAAGTTCTGGCTAGGGCAATCAGGCAAGAGAAAGAAATCAAGGGTATTCAGTTAGGAAAAGAAGAAGTCAAATTGTCCCTGTTTGCAGATGATATGATTGTATATTTAGAAAACCCCATTGTCTCAGCCCAAAATCTCCTTAAGCTGATAAGCAACTTCAGCAAAGTCTCAGGATACAAAATTAATGTGCAAAAATCACAAGCATTCTTATACACCAGTAACAGACAAACAGAGAGCCAAATCAGGAATGAACTTCTATTCACAATTGCTTCAAAGAGAATAAAATACCTAGGAATCCAACTTACAAGGGATGTAAAGGACCTCTTCAAGGAGAACTACAAACCACTGCTCAGTGAAATCAAAGAGGACACAAACAAATGGAAGAACATACCATGCTCATGGATAGGAAGAATCAATATCGTGAAAATGGCCATACTGTCCAAGGTAATTTATAGATACAATGCCATCCCCATCAAGCTACCAATGAGTTTCTTCACAGAATTGGAAACAACTGCTTTAAAGTTCATATGGAACCAAAAAAGAGCCCGCATCTCCAAGACAATCCTAAGTCAAAAGAATAAAGCTGGAGGCATCACGCTACCTGACTTCAAACTATACTACAAGGCTACAGTAACCAAAACAGCATGGTCCTGGTACCAAAACAGAGATATAGACCAATGGAACAGAACAGAGTCCTCA
This sequence comes from Macaca mulatta, assembly GCF_049350105.2. Classification (NCBI taxonomy): domain Eukaryota; kingdom Metazoa; phylum Chordata; class Mammalia; order Primates; family Cercopithecidae; genus Macaca; species Macaca mulatta. The sequence continues at coordinate 47,331,967 of NC_133411.1, forward strand.
GAAATAATACCACACATCTACAGCCATCTGATCTTTGACAAACCTGAGAGAAACAAGAAATGGGGAAAGGATTCCCTATTTAATAAATGGTGCTGGGAAAATTGGCTAGCCATAAGTAGAAAGCTGAAACTGGATCCTTTCCTTACTCCTTATACGAAAATTAATTCAAGATGGATTAGAGACTTAAATGTTAGACCTAATACCATAAAAATCCTAGAGGAAAACCTAGGTAGTACCATTTAGGACATAGGCATGGGCAAAGACTTCATGTCTAAAACACCAAAAGCAACGGCAGCAAAAGCCAATATTGACAAATGGGATCTTATTAAACTAAAGAGCTTCTGCACTGCAAAAGAAACTACCATCAGAGTGAACAGGCAACCTACAGAATGGGAGAAAATTTTTGCAATCTACTCAACTGACAAAGGGCTAATATCCAGAACCTACAAAGAACTCAAACAAATTTACAAGAAAAAAACAAACAACCCCATCAAAAAATGGGCAAAGGATATGAACAGACATTTCTCAAAAGAAGACATTCATACAGCCAACAGACACATGAAAAAATGCTCATCATCACTGGCCATCAGAGAAATGCAAATCAAAACCACAATGGGATACCATCTCACACCAGTTAGAATGGTGATCATTCAAAAGTCAGGAAACAACAGGTGCTGGAGAGGATGTGGAGAAACAGGAACACTTTTACACTGTTGGTGGGATTGTAAACTAGTTCAACCATTATGGAAAACAGTATGGCGATTCCTCAAGGATCTAGAACTAGATGTACCATATGACCCAGCCATCCCATTACTGGGTATATACCCAAAGGATTATAAATCATGCTGCCATAAAGACACATGCACACGTATGTTTATTGCAGCACTATTCACAATAGCAAAGACTTGGAATCAACCCAAATGTCCATCAGTGACAGACTAGATTAAGAAAATGTGGCCCATATACACCATGGAATACTATGCATCCATAAAAAAGGATGCGTTTGTGTCCTTTGTAGGGACATGGATGCAGCTGGAAACCATCATTCTTAGCAAACTATCACAAGAACAGAAAACCAAACACCGCATGTTCTCACTCATAGGTGGGAACTGAACAATGAGATCACTTGGACTCAGGAAGGGGAACATCACTCACCAGGGCCTATCATGGGGAGGGGGGAGGGGTGAGGGATTGCATTGGGAGTTATACCTGATGTAAATGATGAGTTGATGGGTGCAGCACAGCAACATGGCACAAGTATACATATGTAACAAACCTGCACATTATGCACATGTACCCTACAACTTAAAGTATAATAATAATAAATAAATTTTTAAAAAAAGAAAAAAAAAGGGAAATACCCCCGATAAAAACTAGAAAGAAGCTTTCTGAGAAAGTTTTTTGTGTTGTGTGAATTCGTCTCACAGAGTTACACCTTTCTTTTCATGGAAGAGTTTGTTAATACTGTTTTTGTGGAATCTGGAGAGGGATATTTGGGAGCACATTGAGGCCTAGGAAATATCCTCAGATAAAAACAAGAAAGAAGCATTCTGAGAAGTAATCTTTCTGTGAATTCATCCAACAGAGTTACACTGTTGTTTTCAATGAGACGTGTGATAACACTATTCCTGGAACCTGCAATAGGATGTTTGGGAGTGCTTTGAAGCCTCTGTTGACAAATTAAATATCCTCAGACTGAAACCAAAAAGAAGCTTTCTGCAAAACTGCTTTGTGATGTGTGAATTCATCTCACAGATTTACACATTTCTTTTAATGAGCAGTTTGCTAACAATATTTTCGTGGAATCGGCAAATGGCTGTTCGTGAGCACATAGTGGCAAACGGTGAAAAAGGAAATATCATCAGAGAAGAACTAGAAAGAAGCTTTCTGAGAAGTTGCTTTGTGATTTGTGAATTCATTTCACAGAGTTACATGATTCCTTTCGTGGAGCACTTTGGTAGACCTGTTTTTGGGGAATCTGAGGAGAGATATTTTGGATCGCATTGAAGCCTGTGTTGACAAAGGAAATATCCTCATATAAAATCTAGAAAGAAAGTTTCTGAGAAACTTATTTGTGTTGTGTGAATTCATCTCACAGAGTTACACCATTCTTTTTATTGAGAAGTTTGCTAACACGTTTTTCATGGAATCTTGGATGCAATATTCTGGAGCATATTGAGAAATATGGTGAATAAGGAAATATCCTCAGATAAAAACTAGAAATAAGCTTTCTGAGAAACTATTTTGTGATTTGTGAATTCATCTCCCAGAGTTACACAATTATTTCCAAAGAGCAGTTTGGTAGCCCTGTTTTTGGGCAATCTGAGAAGGGATATTTTGGACTGCATTGAAGCCTAAGGTGACAAAGGAAATATCCTCAGGTAAAAACTCGAAAGAAGCTTTTTGAGACACTGCTTTGTGATGTGTGAAATTATCTCAAAGAGTTATACCTTTCTTTTCATGGAGTAGTTTGATAACCCTGTTTTTGTGGAATCTACAATAGGATATTTGGCAGCACATTGAAGCATTTAGTGAAAAAGGAAATAACTTCAGATAAAAACCAATAAGAAGTTTTTTGTAAAACTGCTTTGTGATGTGTGAATTCACCTCACCGAGTAACACTGTTCTTTTCATTGAGCAGTGTGTTAACACTTTTTTCATTTAATCTGCAATGGGATATTCAGGAGCACATTGAGGAGTAAGGTGAAAAGGAAATAACCTCAGATAAAAACTAGAAAGGGGATTTCAGAGAAACTCCTTTGTGATGTGTGCATTCATCTGATAGAGATAAACGTTTCTGTTGAGGGAACACTTTGGCAGCACAGTATTTGTGGTGTCTGAGAAGGGATATCTGAGAGCGCATTGAAGCCTATGCTGGCAAATGAAATATCCTCAGACAACAACCAATAAGAAGTTTTCTGAGAAGCAGCTTTCCCATGTTGGAATTCATCTCACAGATTTATGGCTTGCTTTCCATGGAGCAGTTTGCCAGCGCTATTTACATGAAATCTGCAAGGAAATATTCACAAGTGCATTGAGGCAAACAGTGAAAAAGGAAATATCCTTAGACAAAAACTGGAAGGATGCTTTCTGACAAACTGATTTGTGATGTGTGAATTCATCTCACATAGTTACATGATTCTTTTCAAGGATCAGTTTGGTAGCACTGTTTTTGTGGAATCTGAGAAGGGATAATTTTAATTGCATTGAAGCCTATGGTGACAAAGGAAATATCAGGTAAAATCTAGAAAGCAACTTTCTGAAAAACTTACTTGTGATGTGGGAATTCATCTCACATGATTACGCCATTCTTTTTATTGTGAAGTTTGCTAAAACTTTTTTCATGGAATCTGCGATGGGATATTATGGAGTGCATAGGACCTGTTGGTGAAAAAGGATATATCCTCAGACGAAAACTAGAAGGAAGCCTTCTGAGAAACTGCTTTGTGATGTCTTAATTCCTCTGACAAAGATACACGATTCTTTTCATGGAGCAGTTTGGTAGCACTGTTTTTGGGGAAACTGAGAAGGGATATTTTGGATCGCATTGAAGACTATGGTGACAAAGGAAATATCCTCAGAAAAGAAGTAGAAAGAAGCTTTCAGAGAAAGGATATTGTGATGTGTGAATTCATCTCACAGCGCTCCACCTTTCTTTTCATGGAGCAGTTTGCTAAAATTGTTTTCATTGAATCTGCATTGGGATATTTGGGAGTGCATTGAGGCCTACAGTGTAAAAGGAAATATCCTCAGATAAAAACTAGGAAGAAGCTTTCTGAGAAACTGCTTTGGGACGTGTAAATTCATCTCAGAGAATTACATGGTTCTTTTCATTGAGGAGTTTGATGACACTATTTTCATTTCATCTGCAATAGGATATTTGGGAGCGCATTGGAACCGATGGTGAAAAAGGAAATATCCTGAGTTAAAAACTAGAAGGAAGGTTTCCGAGAAACTCCTTTTGATGCATGAAATCATCTCACAGTATTACTCTGTTCTTTTCATTGTGCAGTTTGCTAACACTATTTTCTTAGAATCTGCTATTTGATATTTCAGAGTGCATTGAAGCTTACAATGATAAAGGAAATATCCTCAAATAAAAACTAGAAAGAAGCTTTCTGAGAAACTGCTTTCTGATGTGTGAATTAAACTCACAGATTTACACTATACTTTGCATTGAGCAGTTTGCTTACACTGTTTTCTTGGAATCTGCACTGTGATATTTCTCAGAGCATTGAAGTTTATGGTGACAAAGGAAATACACTGATAGATAAACCAAAAACAAGCTTTCTGAGAAACTGCTTTGTGATGTGCCAGTTCATCTCACAGAGTTACACCATTCTTTTCATTGAGCAGTTTGCTAGCACTGTTTTCTTGGAATCATAAATGGGATATTTCAGAGCGCACTGAAACTTATGGTGACATAGGAAATGTCCTCATAGAAAAAGTAGAAAGAAGCTTTCTGAGACACCACTTTATGATGTGTTTGTTCATCTCACAGAGTTACACGATTCTTTTCATGGATCAGTTTGGCAGCACTGTTTTTGGGGAATCTGAGAAGGGATATTTTGGATCACATTGAAGAATATGGTGACAAATGTTTATCCTTAGATAAAAGCTAGAAAGAAGCTTTATGAGAAACTGCTTTGTGATATGTGAATTCATCTCACAGAGTTACACCTTTCTTATCATGGAGACATTGCTAACACTGTTTTCGTGAAATCTGCAAAGGGAATCTGGGAGTGTGTTGAGGCCTATAGTGAAAAATGAAATATCCTCAGATTAAAATGAGAAATAAACTTTCTGAGAAACTTCTTTATAATGTGTGAATTCATTTCACAGAGATACACAAATCTTTTCATGGATCATTATGGTAGCACTATTTTTGGGGAATCTGAAGAGGGATATTTTGGTTCTCAGTGAAGCCTATGGTGACAAAAAAAAGTATACATGGTAAAAACTAGAAAGAAGGTTTCTGAGAAACTGCTTTGTGATGTGTGAATTCATCTCACAGAGTTACACTGTTCTTTCCAGGGAGCAGTTTGCTAACCCTGTTTTCATGGAATCTGCAAAGGGATATTTGGAATGCATGGAAGCCTATGGTGAGAAAAGAAATATCCTCAGAAAAACTAGAAAGAAGCTTTCTGAGAAACTGCTTTGTGATGTGTGAATTCATCTCACAGAGTGATACTGCTGTTTTCATTGAGTAGCTTGCTAACAATGTTTTCATGGAATCTGCAAAGGGATATTTCAGAGCACACTGAAGCTTAACGTGACAAAGGAAATACCCTCATACAAAACTAAAAAGAAGCTTTCTGAGAAACTGCTTTGTGATGTGTTAATTCATCCCACTGAGTTAAATGATTCTTTTCTGAATCAGTTTGGTAGCACTGTTTTGCAGAATCTGAGAAGGGATAATTTGGATTGCATTGAAGCCTATGGTGACAAAGGAAATATCCTCAGATAAAAAATAGAAATAAGCTTTCTGGGGAAGTTTTTTGTGATGTGTGAATTTATCTCACAGAGTTACACCTTTGTTTTCATGGAGCAGCTTGCTATCACTGTTTTCTTGGAATCTGCAATGGGATATTTGAGAGTGCATTGAAGCTTATGTTGACAAAGAAAATATCCTCAGACAAAAACTAGAAAGATGTTTTCTGAGAAACTGCTTTGTGATTTTTGAATTCATCTCACAGAGTTACACCATTCTTTGCATTGAGCAGTTTGCTAACACTGTTTTCATGGAATCTGCAAAGGGATACCTTGGAACGCATTGAAGCTTATGGTGACAAATGAAATATCCTCCAACAAAAACTAGAAAGAAGCTTTCTGAGAAACTGATCTGTGATTTGTGAATTCATCTCACAGAGTTACACGATTCTTTTCATTGATAAGTTTGATAGCACTGCTTTTGGGGAGTATGAGAAGGGAATATTTGGATTGCATTGAATCCTATGGTGGCAGAGGAAATATCTTCAGATATAAACTAGAAAGAAGCCTTCTGAGAAACTGCTTTGCAATGTGTGAGTTCATCTCTCAAAGTTACATGGTTTTTTTTTTCATTGATAAGTTTGCTTACACTTCTTTCATTGAATCTGCAATGGCATATTCAGGAGTTCTTTGAGGAATATTTTGAAAAAAGGAAATATTCAGAGAAGAAAACTAGAAAGAAGCTTGTTGAGAAACAGCTGTGTGATGTGTGAATTCATCTCACAGAGTTACACCATTCTTTTTCATTAGGTAGTTTGGTAGCACTCTCTTTGTGGATCTGTGAATGGACATTTTGGATCGCATTGAAGCCTATGGTGACAAAGGAAATAACCTCAGATAAAAACTACAAAGAAGCTTTCTGAGAAACTTTTTGGTGATCTGTGTATTCATCTCACAGAGTGGCACCTTTCTCTTCATGGAACATTTTACTAACACTGTTTTTGTGGAATCTGCAAAGGTATGTTTGGGAATGCATTGAGGTCTATAGTAAAAAAAATCCTCAGAAAAAATCTAGAAAGAAACTTTATGAGAAACTGCTTTCTGATTTTTGAGTTCATCTCACAGAGTAACACAGTTCTTTTCATGGAGCAGTTTGGTAGTACTGCTTCTGGGGAATCTGTGAAAGGATATTTTGGATCACACTGAAGCCTCTACTGACAAAGGAAATATTCTCAGATAAAAACTAGAAAGAAGCTTTCTGAGAAAATTCTTTGTGATGTGTGAATTCATCTCAAAGAGGAACACCATTATTTTTTCAGAATTTTGTTAACATTTTTTTCGTGGAATCTGCAAAGGATATTATGAAGCGCATCGAGGAATGTGGTGAAAAAGGAAATATCCTCAGATAAATGCTAGAAAGAAGCTTTCTGATGAACAGCTTTGTGATGTCTGAATTCATCTGACAGAATTACACCATTCTTTTTTGGAGCAGTTTGGTAGCCCTGTTTTTAGGGAACATGAGAAGGGATATTTTGGATCACACTAAAACGTATGGTGAAAAAGGAAATATCCTCAGATAGAAACTAGAAAGTAGCTTTCTGAGAAACTGCTCCATGATTTGTCAATTCATCTCACAGAGTTACACGATTCATTTCATGAATCAGTTTGGTAGCAGTGGTTTTGGGGAATCTGAGATAGGATATTTTGGATTGCATTGAAGCCTATGGTGACAAAGGAAATATCGTCAGATAAAAACCAGAAAGATGATTTCTGAGAAAGTTCTTTGTGATGTGTGAATTCATCTCACAGAGTTATACGTTTTTTTTCCATGGAGCCGTTTGTTAACATTGATTTCGTGGAAACTGCAAAGGGATATTAGGGAGTGCACTGAGGCATATAATGAAAAAGGAATTATCCTCAGATAAAAACTAAAAGGAAACTTTCTGTGAAACTACTTTGTGATGTGTGAATTCATCTCACAGATTTAAAAAATTCTTTTCAATGAGCAGGTTGATAACGTTTTTTTCGTGGAATTTGCTGTAGAATATTTGGGAGCACATTGAAGATTATGGTGACAAAAGATATATCCTCAGACAGAAACCAAAAAGAAGCCTTTTGAGAACCTGATTTGTGATGTTGAATTCACCTTGCAGGTTTCCACCTTTCTTTTCATGGAGCAATTTGCTAAAACTATTTTCATGGAATCTGCAAAGATATTTGTGAGTGCATTGAGGTCTATGGAGGGAAAGGAAATACCCTCCGAAAAAAACTAGAAAGAATCTTTCTGAGAAAATGTTTTGTGATTTCTGAATTCATCTTACAGAGTTACATGATTCTTTTCATAGAGCAGTTTGATAGCACTTTTCTGGGGGGAATCTGAAAAGGGTTATTTTGGATTACATTGAAGCCTATGGTGACTTTGGAAATACCCTCAGATAAAAACTAGAAAGAAGCTTTCTGAGAAAGTTCTTTGTGACATGTGAATTCATTTCACAGTGTTACACCTATGTATTCATGGAGCAGTTTGCTAACACTGTTTTCATGGAATCTGCAAAGGGATATTTTGGAGCGCATTGGGGCCTATGGTGAAAAGGAATTATCCTCAGTTAAAAACTAGAAAGAAGATTTCTGAGAAGCTTCTTTGTGATGTGAGAATTTATCTCATCGTGTTACAGTGTTCTTTTCATTGAGCAGTTTACTAACACTATTTTCTTGGAATCTGCAATGGGATATTTGGGAGTGCACTGAAGCTTATGCAGACATAGGAAATATCCTCATAGAAAAACTAGAAAGAAGCTTTCTGAAAAACCACTTTGTCATGTGTTCATTCATCTCAAAGCGTTACACGATTGTTTTCATGGATCAGTTTGTCAGTAGTGTTTTTGGGGAATCTGAGAAGGGATATTATGGATCTCATCGATGCCTATGGTGACATAGGAAATATCTTCAGATATAAACTAGAAAGAATCTTTCTGAGAAACTTCCTTGTGATGTGTGAATTCATCTCACAGAGTTACAACTTCCTTTTCATGGAGCAGTTTGCTAACACAGTTTTCGTGGAATCTGCAAAGGGATATTTGGGAGTGCTTTGGGGACTACGTTGAACAATGAAATATCTTCAGATAAAAACTATAAAGAAGTTCTCTGAGAAACTGCCTTGTGATTTTTTGAATTCATCTCACAGTTTGGTAGCACTGTTTTTGGGGAATCTGAGAAGGGACAACTTTGATCACAATGAAGCCTATGGTGACAAAGGAAATATCCTCAGATAAAAAATAGAAAGAAGCTTTCTGAGAAACTTCTTTGTGATGTGTGAATTCACCTCATGGAGTTACACATTTCTTTCCATGGAGCAGTTTGCTAACACTGTTTTCGTGTAATCTGCAAGGGGATATTTGGGAATGCATTGAGGCCTATGGTGAAAAATGGAATATTCTAAGATAAAAAACAAAAAGGAGCATGCTGAGAAACTGCTTTGTGATGTGTGAATTCATCTCAGAGAGTTACACTGTTCTTTTCATTCAGCAGTTTGCTAATACAGTTTTCTTGGAATCTGCAATGTTATAATTTGGAGCACATTGAAGCCTATGGTGAAAAAGGAAATATCCTCAGATAAAAACAAGAAACAAGCTTTCTGACTAACTGCTTTATTATGCATGAATTCATCTCACAGAGTTACACCATTCTTTTCATTGAGCTGATTGAAAACTCTGTTTTCGTTGAATCTGGAATGGGATATTTGGGAGCACATTGAGGCCTATGGTGAAAAAGAAAATATCCTCATAAAAAAAATTGAAAGAAGCTTTTTGAGAAACTGATTTTTGATGTTTGAATTCATCTCACAGAGTTACACATTTCTTTCCATGGAGCAGTTTGCTAACACTGTTTTCATGGAATCTGCATTAGGATATTTGGGAGTACGTTGAACCCTATGGTGACAAAGGAAATATCCTCAGATAAAAGCCAAAAAGAAGCTTTGTGAGAAACTGTATTGTGATGTTTGAATTTATCTCACAGAGTTACACCATACATTTCATTGAGCTGTTGATAGCACTCTTTTTGTGGAATCTGCAAGGGTATATTTGGGAGAGCATTGAGGCCTATGGTGAAAAACTAAATATCCTCAGATAAAAACTAGAAAGAAACTTTCTGAGAAACTGCTTTGTGATGTGTGAATTCATCTCACAGAGGTATACTGCTGTTCTCATTGAGCAGGTTTCTAACACAGTTTTCGTGGAATCTGCAATGGGATATTTCAGAGCACATTGAAGCTTATGGTGACAAAGGAAATATCCTCAGACAAAAACTAGATGGTAGCTTTCTGAGAAACTGCATTGTGATGTATGTATTCATCTCATAGAGTAACACCTTTCCTTTCATGGATCAGTTTGCTAACACTATTTTCTTGGAATCTACAAAGGGATATTTGGGAGTGAGTTGAGGCCTATGGTGAAAAAGGAAATATCCTCTGAAAAAAAAACACTAGAAAGAAGTTTTCTGAGAAACTGCTTTCTGATGTGTGAATTCATCTCACTGAGTTACACCAGTCTTTTCATGTAACAGTTTTGTAGCACTGTTTTTGTGGAATCTGAGAAGGGATATTTTGGAGTGCAATGAGGCCTACGGTGAAAAAGGAAATATCCTGCAATAAAACCAATAAGGACCTTTCTATGAAACAGCTTTGTGATGGCTGAATTCATCTCACAGAGTTACACCTTTCTTTTCTTATAGCAGTTTGCTAACACTGTTTTCGTGGAATCTGCAATAGGAAATTTGGGAGGGCAATGAAGTCTGTGATGAGAAATTATTTATCCTCTGAACAAAAAACCACAAACAAGCTTTCTGTGAAACTGCATTGTGATGTGTGAATTCATCTTACAGAGTTTAACCTTTCTTTTCATGGACCAGTTTGTTTGCAGTGTTTTGGGGGAATCTGAAAAAGAATATTTTGGATTTCATTGAAGCATATGCTGACAAAGGAAATATCCTCAGAAAAAAACTAGAAGGAAGCTTTCTGACAAACTTCTTTGTGATCTGTTTATTCATCTCACAGGGTAATATCTTTCTTTTCATGGAGCAGTTTGCAAACACTGTTTTCGTGGAATCTAGAAAGGGATATTTGGGAGTGAATTGAAGCCTATCGTGGAAAAGGAAATATCCTCATATAAATGGTAGATATAAGCTTTCTGAGAAATTGTTTTGTGATGTTTGAATTCACCTCACAGAGTTGCACTGTTCTTTTCATTGAGCAGTTTGTAACACTATTTTCTTGGAATCTGCAAGGGGATATTTCGGAGTGCATTGAAGCTTATTTTTACAAAGGAAATATCCTCATATAAAACTAGAAAGAAGCTTTCTGAGAAATGTCTTTTTGATGAGTTACTTCATCTCACAGAGTTACATGATTCTTATCAAAAATCAGTTTTGTAGAACTGTTTTTGGGGAATCTGTAAAGGGATATTCTCGAGTGCAATGAGGAATATGGTGAAAATGGATATATCCTTGTACAAACGCAAAAGACAAGCTTTCTGTGAAACTGCTTTGTGATGTGTGAATTCATCTCACAGATTTACACCTTACTTTCCATGGAACAGTTTGCTGACACTGTTTTCATGGAATCTGCAAAGGGATATTTGGGAGCACATTGGGGCATATACTGAAAAGGGAAATATCCACAGATAAAAACTAGAAAGAAGCTTTCTGAGAATCTGTTTTGTGATGTGAGAATTGATCTCACTGAGTTACACTGTACTTTTCAATGAGCAGTTTGCTAACTCTGTATTCTTGAAATCTGCAATGGGATATTTCAGAGCACATTGAAGCTTATGGTAGGAAAGGAAATATCCTTATATAAAAACTAGAAAGACGCATTCTGAGAATCCCCTTTGTGATGTGTTAATTCGTCTCACACAGTTCATGATAGTTTTCATCGAGCTGTTTGGTAGCACTGTTTTTGTGGAACCGTGAAGGGATATTTTGGATCACATTGAAGTCTATGGTGACTAAGGAAATATCCTCAGATAAAACTCACATTTCTGAGAAACTTCTTTGTGATGTGTGAAGTCATCTCACAGTGTTAAACCTTTCTTTTTGTGAAGCAGTTTTGTAGCACTGTTTCTGGGGATTCTGAGAAGGGATACTTTGAACTGCATTGAGGCCTATAGTGAAAATGGAAATATCCTCAGGAAAAAAAATAGAAAGAAGTTCTCTGTGAAACTGCTTTGTGATGTGTGAATTCGTCTCACAAAGATACATCATTCTTTTCATTGAGAAGTTTGATAACACTCTTTTTTTGGAATCTACAATGGCATATTTTGAAGCCTATGGTGACATAGAAAATATTCTCAGTTGAAAATTAGAAAGAAGCTTTCTGAGAAAGTTCTTTGTGATGTGTGATTTCATCTCACAGATTTACACCATTTTTTTAAGGAGAAGTTTGCTAACACTGTTTTCATGGAATCTGCAAGGGATATTTGGGAGCACATTGATTCATATAGTGAAAAAGGAAATATCCTCAGATAATATGTAGAAAGAAGCTTTTGGAGAAATTGCTTTGTGATGTGTGAATTCATCTCACAGAGTTACACTATTCTTACCTTGAGCAGTCTGATAACACTGGTTTGGTGGAATCTGTAATAGGATAATTGGGAGCACATTGAAGCCTAAGATGATATAGGAAATATACTCAGATAGAAACCAAAAGGAAGTTTACTTAGAAACTGCTTTATGATATGTGAATTCATGTCACAGAGTTACACCAATCTTTTCATTGAGAAGTTTACTAGCACTTTTTTCTTTTAATCTGCAGTGGGATATTTGGCAGTGCGTTGAGGACTATGGTGAAAAAGGAAATATCCTCAGATAAAAACTAGAAAAAAGCTCTCTCAGAAACTGCTTTGTGATGTGTTAATTCATCATACACAGTTGCACTGCTCTTTTCATTGAGTCGTTTGGTAACACTGTTTTTGTGGAATCTTCAAAGGGATATTTGGGAGCTCATTCAAGCCTAAGGTGAAAAAGGAAACACCCTCAGATAAAAATGAGAAAGAAACTTTCTTAGAAACTTCTTTGTGATATGTGATTTCATCTTGTGCACTTATACCATTCTTTTCATGGAGCAGTTTGCTAACACTGTTTTCATGGAATCTGCAAAGTGATATTTGGGAGTATATTGAGGCCTATACTGATAAAGCAAATATCCTCTGAAAAAATCTAGAAAGACGCCTTCTGAGAAACTTCTTTGTGATGTGTGAATTCATCTCACAGAGTTTCACCTTTCTTTCCTTGAGCAGTCTGATAACACTGGCTTCGTGGGATCTGTAGTAGGATAATTGGGAGCGCATTGAAGCCTATGGTGACAAAGGAAATATCCTTAGGTAAAATCTAAGAGGAAGCTTTCTGAGTATCTGCTTTGTGATGTGTGAATTCATCTCACAGAGTTACACTGTTCTTTTCACTGAGAAGTTTGCTAGCACGTTTTTTCGTTTAATCTGCAATGGGATATTTGGGAGTGCATTGAGGAATATGGTGAAAAAGTAAATATCCTCAGACAAAACTAGAAAGACAAGATATGAGAAACATCTTTGTGATATGTGAATTCATCTCACAGAGTTACACCATTTTTCTCATGGAACAGTTTCATAGCATTGTTTTTGGGGAACCTGAGTATGGATATTTTGGGTTTTGAAGCCTATGGTGACAAAGGAAATATACTCAGATAAAAACTAGAAAGAAACTTTCAGATAAAGTTTTTTGTGATGTGTGAATTCATCTAACAGGGTTACATCTTTCTTTTCATGGAGCTGTTTGATAACACTGTTTTTGTGGAATTTGCAAAGGGATATTTGAGAGCACTTTGAGGACTATAGTGAAAAGAGATATATCCTCAGAAAAAAATTAGAAAGAAGCATTCTGAGAAAGTGTTTGTGATGTGTGAATTCATCACACAGAATTACACCTTTCTTTTCAATGAGCAGTATGATAACACTGTTCTTGTGGAATCTGCAACAGGATACTTCGGAGTGGATTGAAGCCTATGATGACAAAGGAAATATCCTCAGAAAAAATCAAAAAGAAGCCTTCTGAGAAGGTGTTTTGTGATGTGTGAACTCATCTGACAGAGTTACACAGTTCTTTTCATTGAGAAGTTTGCTAACATTGTTTCCTTGGAATCTGCAATGGGATATTTTGGAGCACATTGAAGCTTATGGTGACAAAGAAAATATCTTCAGACAAAAACTAGAAAGAAGCTATCTGAGAAACTGCTTTGTGATTTGTGAGTTCATCCCACAGAGTTACACGACATTTTTCATGGGGCAGTTGGTTAGCACTGCTTTTGGGGAATCTGAGAAGTCATATTTTAGATTGCATTGAAGCCTATGGTGAAAAAGGGAATATCCTCAGATAAAAACTAGATAGAAGCTTTCTGAGAAAGTTCTTTGTGAATTGTGAATTCACCTCATAGAGTTACACCTTTCTTTTCATGGAGCAGTTTGCCAACACTCTTTTCATGGAATCTGCAAGGGTATATTTGGGAACTCATTGAGGCCTTTGGTGAAAAAGGAATTATCCTCAGATAAAAACTAGAAAGAAGCTTTCTGAGAAACTGCTTTGTGATGTGTGAATTCATCTCACAGCATTACACTGTTCTTTTCAGAGTTGTTTGAAAGCATGGTTTTCTTGGAATCTGCAATGTGATATTACAGAGTCCATTGAAGCTTATATGACAAAGGAAATATCCTCGGACAAAAACCAGAAAGAAGATTTCTGAGAAACTGCTATGTGATTTGTGACTTCATCTCACAGAATTACATGATGCTTTTCATGGAGCAGTTTGGTAGCACTGTTTTTGGTGAATCTGAGAAGGGATATTTTGGATAGCATTGAAGCTTATGGTGACAAGGGAAATATCCTCTGATAAAAAGTAGAAAGAAGCTTTCTGAGAAATTACTTTGTGATGTGTGAATTTATCTCACAGATTTACACCCTTCTTTTCATTGATCAATTTACTAACACTGTTTTCTTGGAATCTCCAATTTGATATTTCAGGGCATGTTGAATCTTATGGTGACAATGGAAATATCCTTATATAAAAATTAGAAAGAAGCTTTCTGAGAAACCACTTTGTCATTTGCAAATTCACCTCACAGTGTTACATGATCCTCTTCATGGATCAGTTTGGTAGCATAGTTTTTTGGGAATTTGAGAAGGGACATTTTGGATCGCATTGAAGCCTATGGTGACAAAGAAATATTATCAGATAAGAACTAGAAGGAAGGTTTCTGAGAAAGTTCTTTGTGATATGTTTTTTCATCTGAAGAAGTTACACCTTTCTTTTCCTGGAGCACTTTGATAACACTTTTTTTGTGAAATCTTCAATAGGATACTTGGAGCAATTTGAATCCTATGGTGACAGAGGAAATATCCACAGATAAAAACCGAAAGGAAGTTTTCTGAGAAACTGCTTTGAGATGTTTTAATTCATCTCACAGAGTTACACTGTTCTTTTCACTGAGCAGTTTTCTAACATTGTTTTCTTGGAATTTGCAATGGGATATTTTGGAGCACATTGAAACTTATGGTGACAAAGGAAATATCTTCAGACTAAAACTAGAAAGAAGCTTTCAGAAAAATTGCTTTGTGATTTGTGAATTTATCCCACAGAGTTACACGATTCTTTTCATGGGACAGTTTGCTAGCCCTGTTTTTGGGGAATCTGAGAAGGGATATTTTGGATCACATTGAAGCTTATGCTGACAAAGGAAATATCCTCAAATAAAAACTAGAAAGAAGCTTTCTGAGAAACTTCTTTGTGGTGTGTGAATTTATCTCACAGAGATACACGTGTCTTCCCATGGAGCAGTTTGCTAACAGTTTTTGTGGAATCTGGAAAGGGAAACTTGGGAGTGCAATGAGTCCTGTAGTGAAAAAGGAAATATCCTAAGATTAAAAACTAAAAAGAAACTTTCTGAGAAACTTGCTTGTGATGTGTGAATTAATGTCACAGAGTTACACCTTTCTTTTCATGGAGTCATTTGCTAACAGTGTTTTTACTGGATCTGCAAAGGGGTGTTTGGGAGCACATTGAGGAATATGGTGAAAAAGGAAATATCCTCAAATAAAAATTAGAAAGAAGCTTTCTGAGAAACTGCTTTGTGATGTGTGAATTCATGTCACAGATTTACAGTCTTCTTTTCATTGAGCATTTTTCTAATACTGCTTTCTTGGAATCTGCAATGGGATATTTTTGAGCATATTGAACATTTTGGTCTAAAAGGAATTATCCTCAGACAAAAACTAAAAAAAACTTTCTGAGAAACTGATTTGTGGTGTGAATTCATCTTACAGAGTTACACCATTCTTTCCATTCTTTCATGGAGCAGTTTGGTATCACTGTTTTTGGGGAATCTGAAAAGGGATATTTTGGATCACTTTGGAGACTATGGTGACAATGGGAATATCCTCAGACAAAAACTAGAAAGAATATTTCTGAGAAACTTCTTTGTGGTGTGTGTATTCATCTCACAGAGTAACACCTTTCTATTCATGGAGCAGTTTGTTAACACTGTTTTCATGGAACCAACTAAAGGATATTTGTGAGTGATATGAGGCCTATGGTGAGAAAGGAAATATCCACAGATAAAAACTAGAAAGAATCTTTCTGAGAAACTACTTTGTGATGTGTGAATGCATCTCTCAGATTTACACATTTTTTTTTTTCATGGAGCAGTTTGCTAACACTATTTTCATGGAATCTTCAAAGGGATATTCCAGAGTGCATTAAGGCCTATGATGAATAAGGAAATATCCTCAGAGCAGTTAGTTAACACTATTTTAGGGAATCTGCAAAGAGATATTTGGGAGCTCATTAGGGTCAAGTGTATAAAAGGAAATGTCCTCAGATAAAAACTAGAAAGAAGCTTTCTGAGAAAGTTCTTTGTGATATGTGAATACATGTCATAGAGTTACATCTTTCTTTTCATGGAGCACTTTGCTAACACTGTTTTCATGGAATATAAAAAGAGATATTTGGGAGCACATTGAGGCATATGGAGAAAAGGAAATATCCTCAGATAAAAACTGGAAAGAATCTTTCTGAGGAACTGCTTTGTGATGTGTGAATTCAACTCACAGAGTTACACTGTACTTTTCATTGAGCAGCTTGCTAATGCTGCTTTCTTGGAATCTGCAATGGGATATTTAGGAGTGCATTGAAGCTTATGGTGACAAAGGAAATATCTTCATAGAAAAACTAGAAGAAAGCCTTGTGACAAACCGCTTTGTGATGTGATTATTCACCTCACAGAGTTACACAATTCTTTTCATGAATCAGTTTCGTAGCACTGCTTTTGGGAATCTGAGAAAGGACATTTTGGAAAGTATTGAAACCTATAGTGAAAAGGAAAAATCCTCAGATAAAAATTAGAAAGAAGCTTACTGAGAAACTGCTTTGTGACATATAAATTCATTTCACAGAGTTACACAATTCTTTTCTTGCAGCAGTTTGCTAACACTGTTTTCATGGAATCTGCAATAGGAAATTTGGGAGTGCATTGAAGAATATGGTGAGATAGGAAATATCCTCACAAAAAACCAAAAAGAATCTTTCTGTGAAACTGCTGTGTGATATGTGAATTCATCTGACAGAGTTACACTGTAGTTTTCATTGAGAAGTTTGCTAATACTATTTTCATGACATCTGCAGAGGGATATTCGTGAGCTCTTTGAGGCTTACGGTGAAAAAGGAAATATGCTCAGAAAAAAACTAGAAAGAAGCTTTCTGAGAAACTGCTTTGTGATTTGTGAATTCATCTCATAGCATTACACCTTTCTTTTGGTGGAGCAGTTTGGTACTACAGTTTTTGGGGAATCTGTGAAGGGATAATTAATATCACATTGAAGCCTATGGTGACCAAGGATATGTACTCAGATAAAAACTAGAAACAAGCTTTCTGAGAAAGTTCTTTGAGAAGTGTGAATTCATCTCAGAGAGTCACAACTTTCTTTTCATGGAGCAGCTTGCTAACACTGTTTTTTGTGGAATTTGCAAAGGAACATTTTGGAGTGCATTGAAGCCTATAGTGAAAAAGGAAATATACTCAAATGAAAACTACCAAGAAGCTTTCGGAAAAACAGACTTGTGATGTGTGAATTCATCTCACAGAGTTACACCATTCTTTGCATTGAGCAGTTCAATAACACTATTTTTGAGGAATCTGCAATAGGATATTCAGGAGCACATTGAAACCTATGGTGACAAAGGAAATATCCTCACATTAGCCAAAAAGAAAGTGTCTGAGAATCTGCTTTGTGATGTGTCAATTCATCTCGCAGAAATACAGTCATTTTCATTGAGCAGTTTGCTAAAACTGTTTTCTTGGAATCCACAATGGGATATTTTGGAGTGCATTTTTAGCTTATAGTGACAAAGGAAATACCCTCATATAAAAGCTAGAAAGAAGCTTTCTGAGGAACCATTTTGTGATTTCTGAATTCATTTAACAGAATTACATGATTCTTTTCATGGATCAGTTTGGTAGTACTGCTTTTGGGGATCTGAGAAGGGATATTTTGATCGCATTGAAGCCTGTGGTGACAAGCAAATTTTCCTCGAATAAAAACCAAAAAGAACTTTCCGAGAAACTGCTTTGTGATTTTTGAATTCATCTCACAGAGTTACACTGTTATTTTCATTGAGCAGTTTGTTAACACTCTTTTCTTGGAACCCGCAATGGGATATTTTGGAGTGCATTGAAGCTTATGATGGCAAAGGAAACACCCTCATATAAAACTCTGGAAAGAGGCTTTCTGAGAAACTGGTTTGTGATCTGTTAATTCATCTCACAGAGTTATATGATACTTTACGTGGAGCAGTTTCTTAGCACTGTATTTGGGGCATCTCAGAATTGATGTTTTTGATCACGTTGAAGCC
Organism: Macaca mulatta; assembly: GCF_049350105.2. NCBI lineage: Eukaryota > Metazoa > Chordata > Mammalia > Primates > Cercopithecidae > Macaca > Macaca mulatta. The sequence continues at coordinate 47,350,328 of NC_133411.1, forward strand.
TTCGGTGGCAAAGGATACATACTGAGATAAAAAATAGAAAACAGCTTTCTGAGAAAGTTCTTCGTGATTTGTGAATTCATCTCACAGAGTTACACATTTCTTTTCATGGAGCAGTTTGCTAACACTGTTTTCATGGAAACTGAAGAAGGATATACGCGATAGCCTTCTGGCCCATAGTGAAAAGGGAAATATCTTCAGATAAAAACTAGAAAAAAGCTTTCTGGGACACTGCTTTGTGATGTGTAAATTCATGTCACAGCGTTACACCGTACTTTTAATTGACCAGTTTGATAACACTGTTTTTGTGGAATCTGCAATAGGATATTTAGGATCACACTGAAGCCAATGGTGACAAAGGATATATCCTCAGATAAAAACCAAAAAGAAGCCTTCTGAGAAACTGCCTTGTGATGTTTGAATTCATCTAACCCAGAGTTACACCTTTCTTTTCATGGAACAGTGTGCTAACACTGTTTTCGTGGAAACTCCAAAGGGATACTGGGAGCACATTGAGGCCTATGGTGAAAAAGGGAGTATCCTCAGATGAAAACTAGAAAGAAGCTTTCTGAGAAACTGCTTTGTGATGTGTGAATTCATCTCACAGAGATACTCTGCTCTTTTCATTGAGCAGTGTGCTAAACCTGTTTTCTAGGAATCTGCAATGGGATATTTAGGAGTGCATTTTAAGCTTATGGTGGTAAAGGAAATACCCTGATATAAAAAATAGAGAGAAGATTACTGAGAAACCATTTAGTGATATTTTACTTCATCTCACAGAGTTACACGATTCTTTTCAAGGATCAGTTTTGTAGCACTGTTTTTGGGTAATCTGAAAATGGATATTTTGGATCACATTGAACCTTATGATGACACAGGAACTATACTCAGGAAAAAAACAAAAAGAAGGTTCTGAGAAACTGCTTTGTGATGTGTGAATTCATCTCACAGAGGTCACTGTTCTTTTCATTGAGCAGTTTGGTAACACTGTTTTCTTTGAATCTGCAGTGGGATACTTTGGAATTCATTGAAACTTGAGGTGGCAAAGGAAATATCCTCAAAAACTAGAAGGAATCTTTCTGGAAAACTGCTTTGTGATTTGCGAATTCATATCACAGAGTTACAGCTTACTTTTCATGGAGCAGATTGGTAGCACTGTTTTTGGGAAGTCTGAGAGGGGATATTTTGAATTGCACTGAATCCTATGGTGACAAAGGAATTATCCTCAGATAAAAACTAAAAAGACACTTTCTGAGGAACTTCTTTGTGATGTGTGTATTCATCTCACAGAGTAGCACACCTTTCTTTTCATGCAGCAGTTTTTTCATGGAATCTCCAAAGGGATATTTTGGAGCGAGTTGAGGCCTCTTGTGAAACAGGAAATATCCTGAGGTAAAAACTAGAAATAATCTTTCTGAAAAACTGCTTGGTGATGTGTGAATGCATCTCACATATTTACACTTTTCTTTTCATGTATCAGTTTGCTAATAATATTTTCTTGGAGTCTTCAAAGGGATATTTGAGAGTGCATTGAAACCAATGGTGTAAAAGCAAATATCCTCAGAGAAAAACTACAAAGAAGCTCTCTTGAGAAACTGCTTTGTGATTTTTGAATTCATCTCACAGAGTTACACTGTTCTTTTCATGAAGCAGTTTGGTAGCACTGTTTTGGGGAAATCTGTGAAGTGATACTTTGGATGGCACTGAAGCCTGTAGTGATAAAGAAAATATCCTCAGATAAATACTAGAAAGATGCTTCCTAGGAAACTTCATTGTTATGTGTGAATGGAGCTTAAAGAGTTACACCTTTCTTTTCATGGAGCAGTTTGCAAACACTGTTTTTGAGGAATCTGCAAAGAGATATTTGGTAGTTCATTCATGTCAATGGTAAAAAAGGAAATATCCTCAGATAAAAACTAGAAAGAAGCTTTCTGAGAAACTGCTTTGTGATTTATGAATTTATATCATAGAGTTACACCTTACTTTTCATGGAGCAGATTGGTAGCAGTGTTTTTGGGGAATCTGAGATGGAATACTTTGGATTGCATTGGATCCTATGGTGACAAAGGAATTATCCTGAGATAAAAACTAGAAAGATGCTTTCTGAGAAACTTCTTTGTGATGTGTATATTCGTCTCACCAAGTAACACCTTTCTTTTCATGGTGCAGTTTGCTAACACTGTTTTCGTGTAATCTCCAAAGGGATATTTGGGAGTGAGTTGAGGCCCATGGTGAAAAAGGAAATATCCTCAGATAAAAACTAGAAAGAAGCCCTCTTGAGAAACTGCTTTGTGATTTGTGAATTCATCTCACAGAGATACACGATTCTTTTATGGAGCAGTTTGGTAGCACTGTTTTTGGGGAATCTGTGAAGGGAAACTTTGGATCGCATTGAAGCCAGTGCTGACAAAGGAAACATCCTCAGATAAAAACTAGAAAGCTGCTTCCGGAGAAACTTCATTGTTATGTGTTAAGGGAGTTCACAGAGTTACACTTTTCTTTCCATGGAGCAGTTTGCTAACACTGTTTTTGTTGTATCTGCAAAGAGATATTTGGGAGTGCATTGGGGTCAATGGTAAAAAAGGAAATATCCTCAGATAAAAACTCAAAAGAAACTTTCTGAGAAAGTTCTTTGTGATGTGTGAATATATGTCACAAAGTTACACCTTTCTTTTCATGGAGCAGTTTGATAACACAGTTCTCATGGAATCTGCAATAGGATATTTGGGAGTGCATTAAAGCCTATGGTGGCAAAGGAAATATCCTCAGATAAAAAAAACTAGCAAGAAGCTTTCTTGGAAAGTTCTTTGTGATGTGTGAATTCATCTCACAGACTTACATCTTTCTTTTCATGGAGAAGTTTGCTAACACTGTTTTTGTGGAATCTGCATTAGGATATTTGGGACCACATTGAAGCCTATGGTGACAAAGGAACTATCCTCAGATAAAAACAGAAAGAAGCTTTCTGTGAAATGGCTTTGTGATGTGTGAATTCACCTCATGGAGTTACACTGTTCTTTTCATTCAGAAGTTTGCTAACAATTTTTTCATTTATTCTGCAATGGGATATTCGAGAGCACCTTGAGGAATATGGGAAAATGGAAATATCCTCAGATAAAAACTAGAAAGAAGTTTTGTGAGAAACGGCATTGTGATAAGTGAATTTACCTCAGAGTTAAACCTTTCTCTTCATGGAGCAGTTTGCTAAAACTATTTTCATGTAATCTTCAAAGTGATATTTTTGAGTGCATTGAAGCCTATAGTGAAAAAGGAAATATCCTCAAATAAAAAGTACAAAAAATCTTTCTGAGAGACTGCCTTGTGATGTGTGAATTCATCTCACAGAATTCCACCCTTCTTTTCATTGAGCAGTTTGCTAACAGTGTTTTCATGGAATCTGCAATAGGATATTCTGTAGTGCATTGAAACCTATGGTGACAAAGGAAATATCCTCAGCTAATAAATCAAAAGGAAGCTTTCTGAGAAAATACTTTGTGATGTGTGAATTCATCCTACAGAGTTACACTGTTGTTTTCATTGAGAAGTGTGCTAACACTGTTTTCTTGGAATCTGCAATGGGATATTTTGGAGTGCATTGACGCTTATGGTAACAAAGGAAATATCCTCATAAAAAACCTAGAAGGAAGCTTTCTGAGAAACTGCTTTGTGATTCGTGAAATCATCTGACAGACTTACCCGATTCTCTTCATAGAGAAATTTGGTAGCACTGGTTTTGGGTAATCTGAGAAGGGATATTTTGGATTGCATTGAAGCCTATGGTGACAAAATAAATATCCTCAGATAAAATCTAGAAAGAATCTTTCTGAGAAATTGCTTTGTGATGTGTGAATTCATCTCCCAGAGTTACACTGTTCATTTCATTGAGCAGTATGCTCACACTGTTTTCTTGGAATCTGCAATGGGATATTTAGGAGATCATTGAAGCTTCTGGTGAGAAATAAATATCCTCAGATAAAGAGCAAAAAGAACCTTTCTGAGAAACTGCTTTGTGATGCGTGAATTCGTCTCACAGATTTACACCTTTCATTTCATGGAGCCGTTTGCTAATACTGTTTTCGTGGAATCTGAAGAGGGATATTCACTAGCAACTTGAGGCAAATGGTGAAAAAGGAAATATCTTCAAACAAAAATTAGAAGGAACCTTTCTGAGAAACTACTTTGTGATTTGTGACTTCATCTCACAGAGGTACACTATTCTTTTCATGGAGCAGTTTGGTAGCTCTGCTTCTGTGTAAGCTGAGAAGGGATATTTTGTATCGCATTGAAGCCTATGGTAGCAAAGGAAATGCCCTCAGTTAAAATATAGAAAGAAACGTTCCGAGAAACCTGTTTGTGATGTGTCAATTCATCTCACAGAATTACACCGTTCTTTTCATTGAGAAGTATGCTAACACTTTTTTTCATGGAATATGGGGTGGGATACTTGCTAGCACCTTGAGGCACATGGTGAAAAAGGAAATGTCCTCAGTTAAAAACTAGAAAGAACCTTTCTGAAAAACAGCTTTGTGATGTGTGAGTTCATCTTACAGAATTACACCTTTCCATTCATGGAGCAGTTTGGTAGCACTGTTTTTGGGGAATCTAAGAGGGGATATTTTGGATTGTATTGAAGCCTAGGGTAACAAAGGAAATATCCTCAGAGAATAACTAGATAGAAGCTTTCTGAGAAACTTCTTTGTGATGTGTGAATTTATCTCACAGAGGTACACAATTTCTTAAGTGGCAGAGTTTGTCAGCACTGTTATCATGGAATTTGTAAAGGGATATTTGGGAGTGCATTGAGGCCTATGATGAAAACGGAAATATCCTCAGAAAAAAACTAGAAAGAAGATTTCTGAGAAAATTCTTTGTAATGTATGAATTCAGCTCACAGAATTACACTGTTCTTTGTATTCAGCAGTTTGCTTACACTGTTGTCTTGGAATCTGCAATCTGATAGTTAGGAGTGCATTGAAGCTCGTGGTGACAAAGTATATATCCTCATATAAAAACTGGAAAGAAACTTTCTGGGAAACCTCTTTCTGATGTGTTAATTTATCTCACAGAGTTACACGATGCTTTTCCTGGAGCAGTTTCGTAGCACTGTTTTTGGTGTATCTGAGAGGGGATATTCTGGACCATAATGAACCATAAGTTAACAAAGGAAATACCCTCAGATAATAACTAGAAAGAAGCTTTTTGAGAAAGTTCTTTGTAATGGGTGAATTCATCTCACAGAGTTACACCTTTCTTTTCATGGAGCAGTTTGCTAACACTGTTTTCATGGAATCTGCAAAGAGATATTTGGGAGCACATTGAGGACTGTAGTGAAAAAGAAAATATTCTCACATTAAAAGTAGAAAGCATCTTTCTGAGATACTCCTTTGTGATGTGTGAATTCATCTCACAGAGTTACACCATTCTTTTCATTGAGAAGTTTGCTCATGCTGTTTTCACAGAATCTGCAGTAGGATATTTGAGAGCGCATTGAAGCCTGTGATGACAAAGGAAATATTCTCAGATAAAAACCAGAAAGAAGTTTTCTGAGAAACTGCTTTGCGATGAGTGAACCCATCTCACAGAGTTACACTGTTCCCCTTCATTGAGAAGTTTGCTGTCACTGTTTTCTTGGAATCTTCAATGGAATATTTTGTAGTGCATTGAAGCATTTGGAGACAAGAAAATATCCTCCTACAAAAACTAGAAAGAAGCTTTCTGAGAAACTTGATTTGTGATGTGTTAATTTACCTAACAGGATTACACAATTCTTTTCATTGATCAGTTTGGTAGCAGTGCTTTTGGGGAATCTGGGAAGGACTATTTTGGATCACATTGAAGCCTATAGTGACAAAGAAAATATTCTGACATAAAAACAAGAAAGTAGGATTCTGAGAAGGTTCTTTCTGATATGCTAATTCAACACAAGGTGTTACACCTTTCTTTTCATAGAGCAGTTTGCTAACAATGTTTACCTGGAATCTGCAAAGGGATATTTGGGAGGACATTAAGGCCTAAGGTGAGAAAGGAAATATCCTCAGACAAAAACTAGAAAGAAACTTTCTGAGAAACTGCTTTGTGATGTTTGAATTCATCTCACAGACTTACACTGTTCTTTTCAATAAGCAGTTTTTGAACACTCTTTTCATGGAATGTGCAATGGGATACTTCAGAGTGCATTGAAGCTTATGGTGACCAAGGGAATATCCTCATATAAAAACTAGAAAGAAGCTTTCTGAGACACTCGTTTGTGATGTGTTAATTCATCTCAAAGTGTTACACGATCCTTTTCATTCACCATTTTGGAAGTAGTGTTTTTGAGGAATATGAGAAGGGATATTTTGTATCATATTGAAGCCTATGGTGACAAAGGAAATATCCTCAGATAAAAACTAGAAGAAGTTTTCTGAGAAAGTACTTTCTGATGTGTTAATGCATCCCACAGCGTTACACCTTTACTTTCATGGAGCAGTGTGCAAACACTGTTTCCCTAGAATCTGCAAAGGGATATTTTGAAGTGCATTGAGGCCTACAGTGAAAAAAGAAATATCCCCAGATAAAAACTAGAAAGAATCTTTCTGAGAAACTGCATTGTGATGTGTGTATTCATCTCACAGAATTACACTGTTCTTTTCATTGATCAGTTTTCTAACACTGTTTTCATGGAAACTGCAATGGGATATTTCAGAGTGCATGGAAGCTTATGGTGACAAAGGAAAAATCCTCATAAAAAATTAGAAAGAAGCTTTCTGAGAAACTGCTTCATGATGTGTTAATTCATTTCACAAAGTTACACGATTCTTTTTGAGATCAGTTTGGTAGCACTGTGTTTGGGAATCTGAGAAGGGATACTTTGGATCACATTGAAACCTATGGTGACAAATGAATTATTCTCAGATAAAAACTAGAAAGAAGCTTTCTGAGAAAGTTCTTTGTGATGCGTGAATTCATCTCACAGTTACACCTTTCTTTTCATGGCACAGTATGCTAACACTCTTTTCGTGTAATCTGAAAAGGGATATTTAGCTGTGTTTTGAGGACTATGGTGAAAAAGGAAATATCCTCAGATTACAAGTAGAAGGAATCTTTCTGAGAAACTGCTTTGTGATGTGTGAATTCATATGAGAGAGTTACACCGTTCTTTTCATTGAGCAGTTTGCTAACACTGTTTTCGTGGGATCTGCAATAGGATATTCTGGAGCACATTGAAGACTATGGTGACATAGGAAATATCCTCTGATAAAAATCAAAAGGAAGTTTCCTGAGAAACTGATTTGTGATGTTTGAATTCATCTCACAGAGTTACACTGTTCTTTTCATTGAGCAGTTTGCTAACACTGTTTGCTTGGAATCTGCAATGGCATATTTCGGAGGGCATTGAATCCTATGGTGACAAACGAAATATCCTCATGTAAAAACTTGAAAGAAGCTTTCTGTGAAACTACATTATGATGTGTTAATTCATCTCACAGTGTTATACGATCCTTTCTTTCCATTGAGCACTTTGCTAACACTGTTGTAGTGTAGTCTGCAAAGATATATTTGGGAGCACTTTGAGGCCTAGGGTGAAAAAGGAAACACCCTCAGATGAAAACTAGAAAGATGCTTTGTGAGAAACTGCTTTGTGATGTGTGAATTCATCTCACAGAGTTACACCGTACTTTTCATTGAGCAGTTTGATATCACTGTTTTCATGGTATCTGCCATAGGATATTTCGGAGCGCATTGAAGCCTATGGTGACAAAGGAAATATCCTCAGATAAAAGTTGGAAAGAATCTTCCTTAGAAACTGCTTTGTGATTTGTGAATTTATCTCATAAAGTTACACGACTGTTTTCATGGATCAATTTGGTAGCCATGTTTTAGGGGAATCTGAGAAGGAATATTTTGGATCACATTGAAGCCTATGTTGGCAGAGGAAATATCCTCACATAGAAACTAGAAAGAAGCTTTATGAAAAATTTCTTTGTGATTTGTGAATTCATCTGTCATCTGTAGATCATTTTTTCCATTGAACAGTTTGATAACACTGTCTTCCTGGAAACTGCAACAGGATATTTGGGAGCTCATTGAAGCCTATTGTGACAAAGGAAATATCCTCAGACAAACACCAAAAAGAAGCTCTCTGAGAGACTGCTTTGTGATGTGTGAATTGATCTCACAGAGTTACACTGTTCTTTTCATTGAGCAGTTTGCTAATACTGTTTTCTTGGTATCTGCAATGGGATATTTCAAATCACATTGAAGCCTATGGTGACAAAGGAAATATCCCCAGACAAAAATTAGAAAGAAGCCTCCTAAATATCTGCTATGTGATTTTTGAATTCATCTCACAGAGTTACACCTGTCTTTTCATGGAACAGTTTCGTAGCACTGTTTTTGGGGAATCTGAGAATGGATACTCTGGATGGCATTGAATCTATGGTGTAAAAGTAAATATCCTCAGATTAAAACTGGAAAGAAGCTTTCTGAGAAACCGCTTTGTGATGCGTGAATTCATCTCACAGAATTACACTTTACTTTTCATGGAGCAGTTTGCTAACACTGTTTTTGTGTAGTCTGCAATGGGATATTTCAAAGCACATTGAGGCTTATGGTTTCAAAGGAAATATCCTCATATAAAAACTAGAAAGAAGCTGTCTGAGAAACTGCTTTGTGATGTGTTAATTCATCTCACAGAGGTACATGATTCTTTTCATGGGTTAGTTTGGTAGCACTGTTTTTGGGGAATCTCAGAAGGGATATTTAGGATCGCATTGAAGCCTATGGTAAAAAGGAAATATTCTCAGTCAAATGCAGAAAGAAGCTTTCTAAGAAAGTCCTTTGTGATGTGTGAACTCATCTCACTGCGTTACACCATAGTTTTCATTGAGCAGTTTGATAAAATTGTTTTCAAGGAATTTGCAACAGGATGTTTGTTAGCACATTGAAGCCTATGGTGACAAAGGAAATATCATCAGATAAAAACTTGAAAGAAGCTTTCTGAGAAACTTGTTCATGACGTGTGAATTCATTACAAGGAGTTAAACCTTTCTTTTCATAGAGCAGTTTTCTAACACTGTTTTCATGGAATCTGCACATGGATGTTTGTGTGCACATTGAGGCCTATGCTGTAAAAGAAAATATCCTCAGATGAAAACTAGAAAGATGATTTCTGAGAAACTGCTTTGTGATGTGTGAATTCATCTCACACAGATACACCGTTCCTTTCATTGAGCAGTTTTCTAACGCTCTTTTCGTGGAATCTGCAAAGGGAAAATTGGGAGTGCGTTGAAGCCTATAGTGAAAAAACAAATATCCTCAGACAAAAACTACAAAGAAGCTTTCTGAGAAACTGCTTTGTGATGTGTGAATTCATCTCTGAGTTACACCATTCTTTTCATTGAGCATATTGCCAACACGGAGTTACACAGTACTTTTCATTGAGCATTTTGCTAACACACTTTTGGTGGAATCTGCAATAGGGTATTTTGGAGCACATTGAAGCCTATGGTGAAAAATGAAATATCGTCAAATAATAACTGGAAAATAACTTTCTGAGAAACTACTTAGTGATGTTTGAATTCATCTCACAGAGTTACACTGTTGTTTTGATTGAGCAGTTTGCTACCACTGTTTTCTTGGAATCTGCAATGGGATATTTCAGAGTGCATTGAAACTTATTTTGACAAAGGAAATAGCCTCAGACAAAAACTAGAAGGAAAGTTTCTCAGAAACACCTTTGTGATGTGTGAGTTCATCTCACAGAGTTACACCAACGTTTTCATGGAGCAGTTTGGTAGCACTGTTTTTGGGGAATCTGAGAAGTGATATTTTGGAGCACCTTGAAGCCTATGGTGACAAAGAAAATATCTTCAGATAAATACTAGAAAGAAGCGTTCTAAGAAACTTTTTTGTGATGTGTGAATTTATATCACAGCAGCACACCTTTCTGTTCATGTAGCAGTTTGCTAACACTGTTTTCATGGAAACTGCAAAGGGATATTTGGGAGCGCATTGAGGACTCCACAGAAAAATGAAATAACCTCAGATAAATCTAGAAATAAATTGTATGAGAAACTGCTTTGTGATATGGGAATTCATCTCACAGAGTTACACTGTATTTTTCATTTGGCATTCTGATAACAGTGGTTTTGTGGAATCTATAATAGGATACTTCAGAGCACATTGAAGCCTATGGTGACTAAGGATATATCCTCAGATAAAAACTGAAAAGAAGCTTTCTGAGAAACAGCTTTGTGATGTGTGAATTCATTTCACAGAGTTACACTGTTCTTTTCATAGAGAAGTTTGCTAACACTGTTTTCATGGAATCTGCAAAGGGATATTTGGGAGCTCATTGAGGCCTGTAGTGAAAAAGGAAGTATTCTCAGATACAAATTAGAAAGAAGCCTTCTGAGAAACGGCTTCATGATGTGTGAATTCATCTCACAGATTTACACCTTTCTTTTCATGGAGCAGTTTGGTAACACTGCTTTTGTGTAATCTGCAAGGGGATATTCAGGAGTGCATAGATTTCCATGGCGAAAAAGGAAATATTTTCAGGTAAAAACTGGAGAGAAGCTTTCTGAGAAACTCCTTTGTGATACATGCATTCATCTTATAGTGTTACATTGTTCTTTTCATTCAGCAGTTTCCTAACACTGTTTTTGTGGAACCTGCAATAGGATATTTGTGAGTGCATTGAAGCCTATGGTGACAAAGGAAATATCCTTAGACAAAAACTACAAAGAAGTTTTCTGAGAGACTGCGTTGTGATTTGTTCATTCATCTAACAGAGTTTAATGATTCTATTCATGGAGCAGTTTGGTAGTACTGTTTCTGGGGAATCTGAGAAGGGATATTTTGAATTTCATTGAAGCCAATGGTGACAAAGGAAATGTCCTCAGGTAAAAATTAGAAAAACCTTTCCAAGAAAGTTCTTTGTGATGTTTGAATTCATCTTAGAGAGTTACAACTTTCCCTTCCTGGATCAGTTTGCTAACACTGATTTCTTGGAGTCTGCAATGGGATAATCTGGAGTGCTTGTGGCTTATATGAAAAAGGAAACATCCTCAGATAAAAACTAGAAAGTATTTTTCTGAGAAACAGTTTCATGATTTGTGAAATCAATTTACAGAGTTGCTCCATTGTTTTCACTGAGTATTTTCATAATATTGATTTCGTGGAATCTGCAATAGCGTATTTGGGAACACATTGAAGCCTACTTTGACCAAGGGAATATCCTCAGATAAAAACCAAAAAGAAGTTTACTGTGAAACTGCTTTGTGATGTGTGAATTCATCTTGGAGAGTTACACCATTCTTTTCATTGAGAAGTTTGCTAACACTGTTTTATTTTAATTTGCAATGGCATATTTGGGAATGCCTTGAGGATTATGGTGAAAAAGGAACTATCCTCAGATAAAAACTAGAGAGAAGCTTTCTGTGAAATGTCTTTGTGATATGTTGATTCATCTCACAGAGTTACACAATTCTTTTTATGGAACAGTTTGATAGCAGTGTTTTTGGGGAATCTGAGAAAGGATATTGTGGGTCACATTGAAACCTAGGGTGACAAAGGAAATATCCTCACATAAAAACTAGAAAGGTGTGTTCTGAGAAACTGTATGTGATGTATGAATTCATCTCACAGGATTACACTGCTCTTTGCATTGAGCAGTTTGCTTTCTCTGTTTTATTGGAATCTGCAATCTGATTTTTCGGAGTGCATTGAAGCTTATGATGACAAAGGAAATATCCTCAGATGAAAACTACAAAGAAGCTGACTGAGAAAGTTATTTGTTATGTGTGAATTCTTCTCACAGAATTACACCTTCCTTTTCATGGAGCAGTTTGCTAACACTGCTTTTCAGGAATCTGAAAAGGATATTTGGGAGTGCTTTGAGGTCTATGGTGAAAAAGGAAATATCCTCACATTAAATCTAGAAAGAAGCTTTCTGAGAAACTGCCTTGTGATAGGTGAATTCGTTGCACCGAGTTGCAGCCTTCTTTTCTTTGAGCTGTTTGATTATACTGTTTTCATGGAGTCGGCAAAAGGATATTTCTGAGTGCATTGAAGCCTATGGTGAGAAAGAAAATTTCTCCACAGAAATACTAAAAAGAAACTTTCTCAGAAACTTCTTTTTGATGTGTGAGTTCCACCCACAGAGTTTCCCTGTTCTTTTCATTGAGCTGTTGCTAACACTATTTTCTTGGAATCTATGATGGGATATTTCGGAGCATTTTGAAGCTTATCGTGAAAAAGTAAATACCTTCAGAGAAAAACTGCAAAGAACCATTCTGAGAAACTGCTTTGTGATTTGTGAATTCATTGCACAGAGTTACATGATTCTTTTCATTGATCAGTTTGACAGGTCTGTTTTTGGGGAATCTGAGAAGAGATATTTTGAATCAGTTTGAAGCCTATGGTGACACAGGAAATATCCTCAGATAAAAGCTAGAAAGAAATTTTCTGAGAAAGTTCTTTGTGATGTGTGAATTCGTCTCACAGAGTTGAACCTCTCTTTTCATGGAGCCGTTTGCTAACACTGCTTTCCTGTAATCTATACAGAGATATTTGGCAGGGCCTTGAGGTCTATGATGAAAAAGGAAATATCATCAGGTTAAAACTATAAAGAAGCTTTCTAAGAAACTGCTTTGTGATGAGTGCATTCATCTCCCAGAGTTACACCTTTCTTTCCTTTGAGTAGTTTGATAGCACTGTTTTTGGGGAATCTACAAAAGATTTTTGGGAGCCCCTAGAGTCCTATGGGTGAAAAGGAAATAGCTTCAGATAAAAACTGTAGGTAAGCTTTTCAAGAAATGGTTTTGTGACATGTGCATTCATCTCATAGAATTTAACCTTTTTGTTGATGAAGCAGTTTAGTATCACTGTTTTTGTGGTATCTGAGAGGGGTTATTTGGGAGCACATTGAAGGCTATAGTGAAAAAGGGAATATCCTCAGATAAAAACTAGAAAGACACTTTCTGTGAAACTGCTTTGTGATGGGTAAATTCATCTCATAGAATTACACTTTTCTTTTCATATAGCAGTTTGTTGACATTATTTTTGTAGAATCTGCAAAGGGATATTCAGGTAGCTTTCAGGCAAATGGTAAAAAAGAAATTATCCTCAGACAAAAACTGGAAAGAAGCTTTCTGAGAAACTGCTTTGTGATTTGTGAATTCATCTCAGAGTTATACGATTCTTTTCATGAAGCAGTTTGGTAGCACTGTTTTTAGGGAATCTGAAAAGGGATATTTTGGATCTCATTGAAGCTTATGGTGACAAAGGAAATATCCTCAGATAAAATCTAGAAAGAAACTTTCTGAGAAAGTTCTTTGTGATGTGTGAATTCATCTCATAGAGTTACACCATTCTTTTCATTGAGAAGTTTGATATCACATTTTTTTGGAATTTGGACGGGATATTCAGGAGCACATTGAAGAATAAGGTGAAAATGGAAAGGTCCTCTGATAAAAACTAGAAAGAAGCTTTCTGAGAAACAGTTTTGAGATGTGTGAATTCATCTCAGAGAGTTACACCATTCTTTTCATGGAGCAGTTAGGTAGCACTGTGTTTGGGGAATCTGAGAAGGGATATTTTGGATTGCATTGAAGCCTATGGTGACAAAGGAAATATCCTGAGAGAAAAACCAGAAAAAAAGCTTTCTGAGAAAGCTCTTTGTGATGTGTGAATGCATCTCACAGAGTTACACATTTCTTTTCCTGGAGCAGTTTGATAATAATGATTTCATGGAATCTGCAATGGAATATTCCAGAGCCCATTGAAGCCTGTGGGCTCAGTGAAAAAGGAACTCTCCTCACATAACGACTAGAAAGAAGTCTTCTGAGATACAGCTTTGTGATGTGTGAATTCATCTTACAGAGTTTCACCATTCTTTTCATTGAGCAGTTTGATAATACTGTTTTCTTGGAATCTACAAAGGGATATTTGTGAGCACTTTGAGGTCTATGGTGAAAAAGGAAGTATTCTCAGACAAAAACTATAAAGAAGCTTTTTGAGAATCTGTTTGTGATGGTTGAATTCATTTCACAGAGTTGCACTTTTCTTTTCAAGGAGCAGTTTGCTAACACTATTTTTGTAGAATCTGCAAAGGAATATTCATGAGCACGTTCAGGCAAATGCAGAAAAAGGAATTATCCTCAGACAAAAAGTAGAAAGAAGCTTTCTGAGAAACTGCTTTGTGATGTGTGAATTCAACTCTCAGAGTTACCCTGTTCTTTTCATTGAACTGTTTGTTAACACTGTTTTCTTGCAATCTACGATGGGATATTTCAGAGCGCATATCAGCTTATTGTGAAAGAGTCAATACTCTTAGATGAAAAGTAGAAAGAAACATTCTGAGAAACTGTTTTGTGATTTGTGAATTCATCACACAGAGTTACACGATTTTTTCATGGTTCAGTTTGACAGCTCTGTTTTTGGGGAATCATCATTCTGTTCATGGAGCAGTTTGGTAGCACTGTGTTTGGGGAATCTGAGAAGGGATATTTTGGATTGCATTGAAGCCTATGTTGACAAAGGAAATATCCTCAGATTAAAAACTAGAAAGAAGATTTCTGAGAAAGCTCTTTGTGATGTGTCAATTCATCTCACAGAGTTACACTTTCTTTTCATAGAACAGTTTCCTAACACTGTTATTTTTGAGGAGTCTGCAAAGGGATATTTGGGAGTGCTTTGAAGCATATGAAGCCTATGGTGAAAAAGGAAATATCCTGAGATAAAAACTAGAAAAAAACTTTCTGAGAAATTTCTTTGTGATGGGTGAATTCAACCCACAGAGATACACTATTCTTTTCATTCAGTATTCTGCTTACACTGTTTTCTTGGAATCTGCAATGGCATATGTCAGAGTGCATTGAAGCCTATTGTAAAAAAATAAATATCCTCAGACAAAAACTAGAAAGAAACTTTCTGAGAAACTCCTTTGTGATATGTGAATTCATCTCACAGAGTAACACGATGTTTTCAATGGATCTCTTTGATAGCACTGTTTTTGGGAAATCTTAAAAGAGATATTTATCATGGAATCTGCAATAGGATATTTGGGCACACATTGAAGCCTACTGTGACAAAGGAAATATCCTCAAATAAAAACTAGAAGGAAGATCTCTGAGAAAGTTCTTTGTGATGTGTGAATTCATATCATGGAGTTAAACTTTTCTTTTCATGGAGCAGTTTGCTAACACTGTTTTTGTGGAATCTGCAAAAAGGAAATATCCTTAGATAAAAACTAGAGCAAAGCTTTCTGAGAAATTGTTTTGTGATGTTTGAATTCATCTCACAGAGTTACAATGTTCTTTTCATTGAGAAGTTTGCTAACACTGTTTTCTTGTAATCTGTAATGGGATATTTCAGAGTGCATTGAAGTTTATGTTGACTATGTAAATATCCTCAGACAAAAATAGAAATAAACTTTCTGAGAAACTACTTTATTATTTGTGAATTCATCTCATGGAGTTACATGATTCTTTTCATGGATCAGTTTGATAGCTCTGTCTCTGGGGAAACTGAGAAGGGATATTTTGGATCGCATTGAAACCTGTGGTGACACAGGAAATATTCTCAGATAAAAACCATAAAGAAGCTTTCTGAGAAACTAAATGCTTTGTGACATCTGAATTCATCTAACATAGTTACACTCTCCATTGAAGCGTATGGTGACAAGAAAATATCTTCATATAAAAACTAGAAAGAAGCTTTCAGAGAAACTGCTCTGTGATGTGCTAATTCATCTCACAGAGTTACATGATTGATTTCCTGTATCAGTTTGGTAGCAGTGTTTTTGAGGAAACCGAGAAGGAATATTTTTGGTCACATTGAAGCCTTTCGTGACTAAGGAAAAACACTCAGGTAAAAACTAGAACGAAGCTTTCTGAGAAAGTTCTTTTTGATGTGTGAATTCATCTCACCGTGTTACACCCTTCTTTTCAGGGATCTGTTTGCTAACACTGTTTTTGTGGAACTAGGAAAAGGATATTTGGGAATGCATTGTGGCCTAAAGTGAATAAGGCAATATCCTCAGATGAAAACCAGAAAGAAACTTTCTGAGAAACTGCTTTGTGATGTGTGAATTTATCTCACAGAGTTACACCACTCTTTCATAGAGATGTTTGCTAGCACTGTTTTTTTGGAATCTGAGAACTGGTGTTTTGGATCACTTTGAAGACTATAGGGACAAAGGAAATATCTTTGGATAAAAACCAGAATGAAGCTTTCTGAGAAACTGCTTTGTGATATATGAATTGATCTCACAGAGTTACACCACTCTTTCATGGAGGAGTTTTCTAGCACTGTTTTTGGGGAATCTCAGAAGTGATATTTTGGATATCGTTGAATCCCATAGTGAAAAATGAAATCTCCTCGGATAAAAACTGGAGAGAAGCCTTCTAGGAAGGTGCTTTGTTGTTGGGGAATTCAGCTCACAGAGTTACACTATTGCTTTCTTTGAGAAGGTTGTTAACAGTGTTTTCACAGAGTCTGCAATGAGACACACGGGAGCATTTTGAGATCTGAAATATCCTCATATAAAAACAAGAAAGAAGTTTTCTGAGAAACTGCTTTGTAATGTGTGAATTCATCCCACATTGTTACACCACTCTTTCATGGAGCCGCTTGCTAGCACTGTTTTTGTGGAATCTGAGAACTAATATTTTGGATCCCTTTGAAGCCTATGGTGACATAGGAAATATCCTCAGATAAAAACAAGAAAGAAACTTTCTGAGAAACTGCTTTGTGATAGATGTATTCATCTCATGTTGTTACACCACTCTTTCATGGAGCCGTTTGCTAGCACTGTTTTTGTGGAATCTGAGAATTGATATTATGTATCACTTTGAAGCCTATGGTGACAAAGCAAAGATCCTCAGAATAAACCAGAAAGAAACTTTCTGAGACACTGCTTTGTGATTTGTGAATTTATCTCACAGAGTTACACCAATCTTCCATGGAGGAGTTTGCTAGTACTCTTTTTGTGGAATCTGAGAAGTAATATTTTGGATGTCTTTGAAACCTATGGTGAAAAAAGAAATATCCTCAGATAAACACTGGATAGAAGCTTTCTCAGAAACTGCTTTGTGGTGTATGAATTCATCTCACAGAGTTACACCACTCTTTCGTGGAACTGTTTGCTAGCACTGTTTTTGTGGCATCTGAGAACTGATATTTCCAATCTCTTTGAAGACTATATGGACAAAGGAAATATTCTCAGATAAAAACCAGAATGACGTTTTCTGAGAAACTACTTTGTGATGTATGAATTCGTCTCACACAGTCACACCACTCTTTCATGGAGGAGTTTGCTAGCTCTGTTTATATGGAATCACAGAAGAGATATCTTGGATAACATTGAATCACATGCTGAAAAAAGAAATATCCTCAGATACAAACTGGAGAGAAGCCTTCTCAGAAACTGTTTTTTGGTGTGTGAATTCATCTCACAGAGTTACATGATTGTTTACATTGAGAAGTTTGTTATCACCGTAGTCGCAGAATCTGTAATGAGATATACGGGAGTGAATTGAGACCTGAAATATCTTCAGATAAAAACTTTTCTGAGAAACTTTCTGAGAAACTGCTTTGTGATATGTGAATTCATCTCACAGAGTTACACCACTATTTCATGCAATCATTTGCTAGCACTGTTTTTGTGGAATCTGAGAAGAGATATTTTGGATAGCTATGAAGACTATACGGACAATGGAAATATCCTCAGATAAAAACCAGAAAGAAGCTTTCTGAGAAATGACTTTGTGATGTATGAATTCATCTCACAGAGTTACACCACTATTTTGTGGAGCTGTTTGCTACAACTGTTTCTGTGGAACCTGAGAAATGATATTTCAGATTGCTTTGAAGATTATATGGACAAAGAAAATATCTTCAGATAAAAGCCAGAATGAAGCTTTCTGAGAAACTGCTTTGTTATGTGTGAATTCATTTCACTGAGTTACACCACCCTTTCATGGAGGAGTTTGGTAGCACTGTTTTTGTGGAATCTCAGAAGTGATATCATGGATATCGTTGAATCTCATGGTTAAAAATGAAATATCCTCAGATAAAAACTGGAGGGAAGCCTTCTCAGAAACTGCTTTGCTGTGGGTGCATTCAGCTCACAGAGTTACACCATTGCTTTCATTGAGAAGCTTGCTATCAGTGTTTTTGCAGAATCTGCAGTGAGACACAGGCGGGTGCATTGAGACCTGAAATATACTCAGATAAAAACCAGAAAGAAGTTTTCTGAGAACCTGCTTTGTGATTTGTGAATTCATCTCACAGAGTTACACCACTATTTTGTGGAGGCTTTTGCTAGCACTATTTTTGTGGAATCTGAGAACTGAGAGTTCTGATCACTTTGAAGACTACATGGGCAAAGGAAATATCCTCAGATAAAAACTAGAATGAAGCTTTCTGAGAAACTGCTTTGTGACGTGTGAATTCATTTCACAGAGTTACACCACTGTTTCATGGAGGAGTTTGCTACCACTGTTTTTGTGGATTCTCAGAAGTGATATCATAGATATCGTTGAATCTCATGGTTAAAAAAAAATCCTCAAATAAAAACTGGTGAGAAGCCTCAGAAACTGCTTTGATGTGTGTGAATTCATCTCACGGAGTTACACCACTCTTTCATGGAGGAATTTGCCAGCACTGATTTTCTGGAACCTGAGAAGTAATATTCTGGATTGCTTTGAAGCCTATGGTGACAAAGGAAATATCCTCAGATAAAAACTTGAAAGAAGCTTTCTCAAAAACTGATTTGTGATGTGTGAATTCATCTCACATTGTTACACCATCCTTTCATGGAACTGTTTGCTAGCACTGTTTTTGTGGAATCTGAGAGGTGATATTTTTTATAGCTTTGAAGCCCATGGTGACAAAGGAATTATTCTCAGAATAAACCGAAAAGAAGCTTTCTCAGAAACTGCTTTGAGAAATGTGAATTCCTCTCACAGAATTACACCTCTCTTTAGTGGAGCCCTTTACAAGAACTGTCTTTGTGGAATCTGAGAAGTGATATTTTGTATCACTTTGAAGTCTGTGGTGAAAAAGGAAATATCCTCAGAATAAACAAGAAAGAAGCTTTCAGAGAAACTGCTTTGTGATATGTGAATTCATCACACAGAGTTACACTACTCTTTCAAGGAGGACTTAGCTAGCACTGTTTTTGTTGAATCTGAGAACTGATATTTTGGATCGCTTTGAAGACTACGTGGACAACAGAAATATCCTCAGATAAAAACCAGAATGAAGCTTTCTGAGAAACTGCTTTGTGATGTGTGAATTCGTTTCACAGAGTTAGACCACTCTGTGAATAGATATTTGTGAGTGCATTGAGGCCTATAGTGAAAAAGGAAATATCCTCATAGGAAAAACAAAAAGAAGCTTTCTGAGAAACTGCTTTGTGATGTGTGAATTCATCTCACAGAGTTACACCATACTTTTCATTGAGCAGTTTGATATCACTGTTTTCGTGGTATCTACAACAGTATATTTGGGAGTACTTTGAAGCCTATGTTGACAAAGAAAATATCCTCAGAGAGACATCAAAAAGAAGCTTTCTGAGAAACTGCTTTGTGATGTGTGAGTTCAATTCACATAGGTACGCTGCTGTTTTCATGGAGCAGTTTGTTAACACTGTTTTCTTGGAATCTGCAATGAGATATTTCAGAGTGCATTGAAACTTATTGTGAAAAGGGAAATATTCTCAGACAAAAACTAGAAAGATACTTTCTGAGAAACTGCTTTGTGATTTGTGAATTCATCTCACAGAGTTATACGATTCTTTCCATGGAGCAGATTAGTAGCACTGTTTTTAAGGAATCTGAGAAGCAATATTTTAGATCACATTAAAGCCTATGGTGACAAAGGAAATATCCTCAGATAAAAACTATAATGAAGCTTTCTGAGAAAGTTCTTTCTGATGTTTGAATTCATCTCACAAAGTTACACCTTTCTTTTCATGGAGCAGTCTGGTAACACTGTTTGCGTGCAATCTGCAAAGGGATATTTGGGAGCACATTGAGGCCTAAAGTGAAAAAAGAAATATTATCAGATAAAAACTAGAAATAAGCTTTCTGAGAAACTGCTTTGTGATGTGTGAATTCATCTCAAAGAGATACACCATTCTTTTCATTGAGCAGTTTGATAAACAGTTTTCATGGATTCTGCAATAGGATATTTGGGAGAGCAGAGAAGCCTATGATGACAAAGGAAATATACTCAGATAAAAATCAAAAGAAGCTTTCTGAGAAACTGCTTTGTGACATGTGAATTCATCTCACAGGATTACACTGCTCTTTTCATTGAGCAGTTTGCTAACACTGTTTTCTTGCAATCTGCAGTGGGATATTACAGAGTGCATTGAAGCTTTTGATGACAAAGGAAATGTACTCAGATAAAAACCAGAAAGAACCTTTCTGAGGAACTGCTTTGTGATGTGTGAATTCATCTTACAGATTTAAACCTTTCTTTTTGTGGAGAGATATGCTAACAGTATTTTCTTGGAATCTGCAATGGGATATTTCAGAGTGCATTGAAGCTTATGGTGAGAATGAAATTGTCCTCAGATAACAACTAGAAAGAAGCTTTCTGTGAAAGAGTTTTGTGATGTGTAAATTCATCTCACAGCGTTGCACCTTAGTTTGCATGGAGCAGTGTGCTAACACTGTTTTCTTGGCATCTGCAAAGGGATATTGGAAGTACAATGGGGCCTATGGTAAAAAAGGAAATATCCTCATATAAAAACTAGAGAGAAGCTTTCTGAGAAACTGCTTTGTGATGCGGTAATTAATTTCACTGAATTATATGATTCATTTCATGGAGGAGTTTGGTAGCAATGTTTTTGGGGAATCTGAAAAGGGATATTTTGGATCACATTGAAGCCTATGGTGACAAAGGAAATATCCTCAGATTAAAACTAGAAAGAAGCTTTCTGAGAAACTGCTTTGTGACTTTTTAATTCATCTCACAGAGTTACATGATTGTTTTCATGGAGCAGTTTGTTTGCAGTGTTTTTGGGGAATCTGAGAAGGGATATTTTGGATCACATTAAAGCCTATTGTCACAGAGGAATTATCCTCAGATAAAAACTAGAAAGAAGTTTCTGAGAAACTGCTTTGTGATGTGTGAATTCATCTCACTGTGTTGCACATTTCTTTTCATGGAACAATTTGGTAACACTGTTTTCATAGAATCTGCAAAGGGATATTTTGGCATGCATTGAGGCCTATGGTGATAAAGGAAATATCCTCAGATAAAAACCAGAAAGAAACTTTCTGAGAAACTGCTTTGTGATGTGTGAATTTATCTCACAGAGTTACACCGTTCTTATCATTCAGCAGTTTGATAACACTGTTTTTGTGGGATCTGCAATAGGATATTTGGGAGCTCATTAAAGCCTGTGGTGACAAAGGAAATATTCTCAGATAAAAACCGAAAGAAGCTTTCTAAGAAATGTTTTGTGATGTCAGAATTCATCTCAAAGTGTTACACTGTTCTCTTTATTGAGCAGTTTGCTAACACTGTTTTCTTGGAATCTGCCATGGGATATTTTGGAGCACACTGAACCTTATGGTTCATGGAAATATCCTCAGACAAAAACTAGACAGAAGCTTTCTGAGAAACTGCTTTGTCATGTGCTAATTCATCTCACAGAGTTACCTGTTTCTTTTCATGGATCAGTTTAATAGCACCGTGTTGGGGGAATCTGAGAAGGGATATTTTGGATCACCTTGAAGCCTATGGTAAGAAAGGAAATATCCTCAGGTAAAAATTAGAAACAAGCTTTCTGAGAAATTTCTTTGTGATGTGTGAATTTTTCTCACAGAGTTACACCTTTCTTTCATGGAGGTGTTGGCTAACACTGTTTTCATGGAATCTGAAAAGGGACATTTGGGAGTGCATTGAGGCCTAGAGTGAAAAATGAAATATCCTCAGATAAAAACTATAAAGAAGCTTTCTGAAAAACTGCGTGGTGATGTGTGAATTCATTTAACAGTGTTACACCATTCTTTTCATTGAACAATATGATAAAACTGGTTTTGTGAAATTTGTATTAGGATACTTGAGAGTACATTGAAGATTATGGCGACATAGGAAATATCCTCAGATAAAAACCAAAATGAAACTTTCTGAGAAACTGTTTTGTTATGTGTGAATTTATCTCACAGAGTTACACCGTTCTTTTCATTGAGATGTTTGCTAACACTTTTTTCGTTGAATTGGCAATGGGATATTTGGGAGGGCATGGAGGAATATGGTGAAGAAGGAATTATCCTCAGATAAAAACTAGAAAGAAGCTTTCTGAGAAACTTCTTTGTGATATGTGAATTTATCTCACAGAGTTACACCATTCTTTTCATTGAGAATTTTGCTAACTATTTTTTTGTTTAATCAGAAATGGGATATTCGGGAGCATATTGAGGAATATGGTGAAGAAGAATTATCCTCAGATTAAAAATAGAAAGAAGCTTTCAGAGAAACAGCTTTGTGATGGGTGAATTCATCTCACAGAGTTACAGCACTGCTTTCATGGAGCAGTTATGGTAGCACTGTTTGTGGGGAATCTGAGGAGAGATATTTTGAATTGCCTAGAAGCACATGGTGACAAAGGAAATACCCTTAGATAAAAACTAGAAACAAGCTTTCTGAGAAAGTTCTTTGCAATGTAGTAATTCATCTCACAGAGTTACACCTTCCTTTCATGGAAAAGTTTGCTAAAATTGTTTTTGTGGAGTCTGCAAAGGGATATTTGGGAGTGCATGGAGGCCTCTAGGGAAAAAGGAAATATCCTCAGATAAAAACTAGAAAGAAGCTTTCTGAGAAACTGCCTTGTGATGGGTTCATTCATCTCACAGAGTTACACCATTGTTTTCACCGAGCAGTCTGCTAACACTCTTTTCGTGGAATCTGTGTTAGGATATTTGGGAGCGCACTGAAGGCAAAGGTGACAACGGAAATATCCACAGGGAAAAACTAGAAAGAAGCTTTCTGAAAAACTGCTCTATCATTCGAGAATTCACCACACAGAGTTACTCGATTCCTTTCATGGAGAAGTTTGTTAGTACTGTTTTTGGGGAATCCGAGAAGAGATATTTTGAATTACACTGAAGCCAATGGTGACAAAGGAATATCCTCAGATGAAAGGTAGAAAGGAGCTTTCTGAGAAAGGACTTTGTTTTGTGTGAACTCATCTCAAAGAGTTACACCTCAATTTTCATGTAGCAATTTCCTAACACTATTCTAGGGGAATCTGCAAAGGGATATTTGGGAGTGCATTGAGGCCTACGGTGAGAAAGGAAATATCCTCAGGAAAAGTTGAAGGAAGCTTTCTGAGAAACTCCTTTGTCATGTGTTAATTCATCTCATAGAGTTACACTGCTCTTTTCATGGAGCAGTTTGCTAACACTGTTTCCTTAGAATCTGCAATGGGTTATTTCTGAGCACATTGAAGCTTATGTTGATAAAGGAAATATTCTCACACAATAAATAGAAAGACAGTTTCTGAGAAACTGCTTTTTGATTTGTGAATTCATATCACAGAGTTACATGATCCTTTTCATGGAGCAGTTTTGTAGCACTGCTTTTGGGGAATCTGAGAATAGGTATTTTGGATCACATAGAAGCCTATGGTAGAAAAGAAAATGTCCTCAGATAAAAACTAGAATGAAGCTTTCTGAGAAAGGACTTTGTGATATATGATTTCATCTCACACCATTACACTTTTCTTTTCATGGAACAGTTTGCATAAACTGTTTTCATCGAATCTGCCATGGGATATTTGGGAGTGCATTGAGGCCTATAGTGAAAAAGGAAATATTCTCAGATAAAAACTGGAAATCAGCTTTCTGAGAAACTGCCTGTGATGTGTGAATTCATCTCAGAGAATTACAAGTATCTTTCAATTGAGCGGTTTGATTACACTTATTTCGTTTAATCTGCAATAGGATGTTGAGGAGTGCATTGAAGCCTAATGTGACAAAGGAAATATCCTCAGATAAAAACTAGAAGGATGTTTTCTGAGAACTGCTTTGTGATTTGTGAATTCATCTCACAGAGTTACACTCTTCTTTTCATTGCACAGTTTGTTAACACTATTTTCTTAGAATCTGCTAACGATATTTCATAGTGCGTTGAAGCTTATGGTGACAAAGGAAATATCCTCATATAAAACGTAGAAAGAAGCTTTCTGAGAAATCATTTTGTGACGTGATAATTCATCTCACTGAGTGACATGGTTCTTTTCATGGATCAGTTTGGTTGCACTGTTTTTAGGTAATCTGAGAAGCAATATTTTCGATCTCATTGAAACCTGTGGTGACAAAGGAAATATCCTCAGATAAAAACGTGGAAGATTTCTGAGAAACTGCTTTGTGATGCGTAAATTGATCTCACAGAGTTACACAATTCTTTTCATGGATTAGTTTGGTAGCTCTGCTTTTGGGGAATCTGAGAAGGGATACTTTGGATCATATTGAAGCCTGTGGTGACAAAGGAAATGCCCTCATATAAGAACTAGGAAAAAGCTTTCTGAGAAACCACTTTAGGGTGTGTGAATTCATCTCACAAAGTTATACTGTTCTTTGCATTCAGCAGTTTGCTAACACTGTTTTCATGGAATCTGCAATGAGATATTTCGGAGTGTATTGAAGCTTATGGTGACAAATGAAATATCCTCATACAAAAAAAATAGAAAGAAGCTTTCTGAGAAACTGCTTTGTGATTTGTGAATTCATCTCACAGAGTTACACTTTTCTTTCCATGGAGCAGTTTACCAACACTGTTTACATGGAATCTGCAAAGGGATATTTGGCAGCAACTTGAGGCCTATGGTGAAATAGGAAATATCCTCAGATAAAAACTAGAAAGAAGCTTTCTGAGAAACTGTTTTGTGATGTGTGAATTCATCTCAGTGAATTACATGGTTCTTTTCACTAAGCAGTTTGATATCACTGTTTTCATTTAATCTGTAGTAGGATATTTGGGAGCACATTGAAGCCTATGGTGAAGAAGGAAATACGCTGAGTTAAAAACTAGAAACAATCCTTCCAAGAAACTATTTTTGATGCGTGAATTCATCTCACAGAGTTACTCTGTTCTTTTCATTGAGCAGTTTGCTAACATTATTTTCTTGGAATCTGCAATTTGGTATTTTGGAGTGCATTGAAACTTATGGTGACAAGGGAAATATCCTCATATGAAAACTAGAAAGAAGCTTTCTGAGAAACTGCTTTGTGATGTGTTAACTCATCTCACAGAGTTACACGATTCTTTTCATGGATCAGTTTGGTAGTACTGTTTTTAGAATATCTGAGAAGGGATATATTGGATCACAGTGAAGCCTATGGTGACAAAGGGAGTATCCTGATAAAAACTAGAGAGAAGCTTTCTGAGAAATAACTTTGTGATGTGTGAATTCATCTCACAGAGGTACACCTCTATTTTCATGGGGGAGTTTGCTAATACTGTTTTCGTGGAATCTTCAATAGGATATTTGGGAGCACAATGAGGCCTGTGGTGACATAGGAATTATCCTCAGACAAACACCAAAATGAAGCTGTCTGAGAAACTACTTTGTGATGTGTGAATTCATCTCACAAAGTTACACCTCTATTTTCATGGAGCAGTTTGCTAACACTGTTTTTGTGAAATCTGCAAAGGTATATTTGGGAGTACATTCAGGCCTACAGTGAGAAATGAAATATCCTCAGATAAAAACTACAAGGAAGTTTTCTGGGAAACTGCTTTGTGATGTGTGAATTCAACTCACAGAGTTACACTGTACTTTGCATTGAGCAGTTTGCTTACACTGTTTTCTTGGAATCTACACTCTGATATTTCATAGTGCGTTGACGTTTTTAGTGACAAAGGAAATATGCTCATAGATAAACCAAGAAGAAGCTTTCTAAGAAACTGCTTTGTGATGTCTGAGTTCATCTCACAGAGTTACACTGTTCTTTTCATTTAGTAGTTTGATAACACTATTAATGTGGAATCTGCTATAGGATATTTAGGAGTGCACTGAAGCCTACGGTGACAAAGCATACATCCTCATAGAAAAAGGAAAAACAAGCTTTCTGAGAAACTATTTTTGATGCTTGAATTCATCTTGCAGAGTTAGTCTGTTCTTTTCATTGAGCAGTTTGCTGACATTATTTTCTTGGAATCTGCAATTTGATATTTTGGAATGCATCGAAAATTATGGTGACATAGGAAATGTCCTCATAGAAAAAGTAGAAAGAAGCTTTCTGAGAAACCACTTTGTGATGTGTTAATCCATCTCACAGAGTTACATGATTCCTTTCATGGATCATTTTGGCAGCACTGTTTTTGGGGAATCTGAAAAGGAATATTTTGGATCGCATTGAAGCCTATGGTGACAAAGGAAATATCCTCAGATAAAAATTAGAAAGAAGCTTTATGAGGAACTGTTTTGTGATGTGTAAATTCATCTCACAGAGTTACACCTTTCTTTCTTTGCATGGAGCTGTTGGTAACACTTTTTTCTTGCAATCTGCAAAAGGATATCTGGGAGCGTGTTGAGGCCTATGGTGAAAAACGAAATATCTTCAGATAAAAACGAGAAAGTAGCTTTCTGAGAAACTACTTTGTAACTTGTGAATTCATCTCACAGAGATACACAATTCTTTTCATGAATCTTTATGGTAGCACTGTTTTTGTGGAATTGGAGAAGGGATATTTTGGACCTCTTTGACGTCTATGGTGACTAAGGAAATATCCTCAGATAAAAACTAGAAAGAAGCTTTCTGTGAAACTGCTTTGTGATGTGTGAATTCATCTAGCAGAGTTACACTGTTCTTTCCAGGGAGCAGTTTGCTAACACTGTTTTCGTGGAATCTGCAAAGGGATATTTGTGAGCACATGGAGGCCTATGGTGAAAAAGGAAATATCCTCAGATAAAAACTAGAATGAAACTTTCTGAGAAGCTGCTTTGAGACGTGTGCATTCATCTCACCGAGTGACACTGTTCTTTTCATTGAGTAGCTGGCTAACAATATTTTCGTGGAATCTGCAAAGGTGTATTCTATAGCACATGGAAGCTTAAGGTGACAAAGGAAATACCCTCATACAAAAACTAACTTGAAGCTTTCTGAGAAATGGCTTTGTGATGTCTTAATTCCTCCCACTGAGTTAAATGATTTTTTTCTAGAACAGTTTTGTAGCACTGTTTTGGGGAATCTGTGATGGTATATTCTGGATTGCATTGAAGCCTATGGTGACAAAGGAAATATCCTCAGATAAAAAATAGAAATAAGCTTTCTGAGAAAGTTCTTTCTAATGTGGGAATTCATCTCACAGAGTTACACCTTTCCTTTCATGAAGCAGTTTGCTAACACTGTTTTCTTGGAATCTGCAAAGGGATATTTTTGAGCTCATTGAAGCTTATGGTGACAAAGGATATATCCTCATATAAAAACTAGAAAGAAGCTTTCTGAGAAACTGTTTTGTGATGTTTGAGTTCAACTCACAGAGTTACACTGCAAATTGCATTGAGAAGTTTGCTAACACTGTTTTCATGGAATCTGCAGTGGGATACTTCAGAACACATTTAGGATTATGGTGACAAAGGAAATATCCTCAGACAAAAATGAGAAAGCAGCTTTCTGAGAAACTGCTTTGTGATATGTGAATTCATCTCACAGAGTTACACGATTCTTTTCATGGAGCTGTTTGTTAGCACTGTTTTTGGGGAATCTGAGAAAGGATATATTTGATCACTTTGAATCCTATGGTGACAAAGGAAATATCCTCAGATAAAAACTAGAAAGAGTCTTTCTGAGAAAGTACTTTATGGTGTCTGAATTCATCTCACAAGGTTACACCATTCTTTTCAGGGAGCAGTTTGCTAATGCTGTTTTCGTTTAATCTGCAAAGGGATATTTGGGAGTGCATTGAGGCCTATGGTGGAAAAGGAAATATACTCTGACAAAAACTAGAAAGAAGCTTTCTGAGAAACTGATTTGCGATGTGTGAATTCTTCTTACAGAGTTACACCATGCTTTTCATTGAGAAGTTTGATAATACTGTTTTTGTGCAATCTATAATAGGATGTTTGGGGGCACAATGAAGCCTATGGTGACAAAGGAATTATCCTCAGATAAAAACCAAAAGAATCTTTCTGTGAAACTGCTTTGTGATGGGTGAATTCATCTCACAGAGTTACATTGTTCTTTTCATTGAAAAGTTTGTTAAAACATTTTTTTGTGGAAACTGCAATGGGATATTCAGGAGTACATTGAAGAATATGGTGAAAAAGAAAATTTAATCAGATAAAAACTAGAAAGAGGCATTCTGTGAAACTGCTTTGTGATGTGTGAATTCATCTCACAGAGTTACACCCTTTTTTCCATGGAGCAGTCTGGTAGCACTCTTTTTGGGGAATCCGAGAAGGGATATTCTGGTTCGTGTTTAAGCCTATGGTGACAAAGGTAATATCCTAAGATAAAAACTAGAAAGAAGGTTTCTGAGAAACTTCTTTGTGATGTGTATATACATCTAACGGAATAACACCATTTATTTCATAGAGCAGCTTTCTAACACTGTTTTCATGGATTCTCCAAAGGGATATTTTTGAGCGAGCTGAATCCTATGCTGAAAAAGGAAATATCTTCAGATAAAAACTAGAAGGAAACTTTCTGAGAAACTGCTTTGTGACGTGTGAATTCATCTGACAGAATTATACCATTCTATTCATGGAGAAGTTTCCTAACAGATTTGTTGTGCAATCTGCAATGGGATATTCTGAAGCACATTGAAAAACATGGAGAAAAAGGAAATATCCTTACATAAAAAACTAGAAACAAGCTTTCTGAGAAACTGCTTTGTGATGTGTGAAATTATGTCACAGGGTTACACCACTCTTTCCATGGAGCAGTTTGGTAGCACTGTTTTTGGGGAATCTGAGAAGTGATTTTTTGAATTGCATTGAAGCCTATGGTGACAAAGGAAATATCCTCAGATAAAAACTACAAAGAAGCTTTCTGAGAAACTGTTTTATGATGTGTGAATTTATCCCACAGTGTGACACCGTTCTTTTTATTGAGTAGTTTGCTAACACTGTTTTCTATGAATATTCAATGGGATTTTTTGGAGTGCATTGAAGCTTATGGTGTCATAGGAAATATGTTCATGGAAAAAGAAGAAAGAAGCTTTCTGAGAAATTGCTCTGTGATGTGTTAATTCATCTCACAAAGTTACACAATTCTTTTCATAAATCAGTTTTGTAGCACAGTTTATGGGGAATCTGAAAAGGGATATTTTGGATTGCATTGTAGCCTATTTTAACAAAGAAAATATCCTCAAATAAAAACTACAAAGAAGATTTCTGAGAAAGTTCTCTGTGAGGTGTGAATTCATCTCAGAGTTACACCTTTCTTTACATGGAGCTGTTTGCTAACACTGTTTTTGTCGAATCTGCAAAGGGATAATTTGGAGCGCATTTTGGGCTATGGTGAAAAACTAAATATCCTCAGGTAAAAATTAGAAAGAAGCTTTCTGAGAAACTGCATTGTGATGTGTGAATTAATCTCACACAATTACATCATACTTTTCATTGAGCAGCTTGTGAACACTGTTTTCATGCAATCTGCAAAGGGACATTTGGGAGTGCATTGAGGCCTAGAGTAAAAAAGGAAATATCATCAAAGAAAAACTAGAAAGAAGCTTTCTGAGAAACTGCTTTGTGGTTTGTGAATTCAAATCACAGAGTTACATTTTTCTTTCCATGGAACTGTTAACTAACACTATGGAATCTGCAATAGAATATTTGGGAGTACATTGAAGTCTATCATAACAAAGGAAATATCCTCACATAAAAACTAGAAAGAAGCTTTCTGAGAAACTGCTTTGTGATGTGTGAATTCATCTCACAGAGTTACACCATTCTTTTCATTGCGCTGTTTAATAACACTGCTTTTGTGGAATCTGCGGTAAGATATATAGGAGTACATGGAAGCCTATGGTTACAAAGGAAATATCCTCAGATAAAAAACAAAAACAAGCTTTCTGAGAAATTGCTTTGTGATATGTGAGCTCATCTCACAAAGTTACATTGTTCTTTTCATTGATCCATTTGCTAAGACTGTTTTCTTGGAATCTGTAAGGGGATATTTTAGAGAGCATTGAAGCTTATGATGACAAAGGAAATATCCTCAGACAAAAACTAGATAGAAACTTCCTGAGAAACTGTTTTTGATTTCTGAATTCAACTCACAGAGTTGCATCATTCTTTTCATTGAGCCATTTGATCACACTCTTTGCTTGGAATCTACAAAGGGATATTTTGGAGTACATTGAGGCCTGTGGTGACAAAGGAAATGTCCTCAGATAAAAACTAGGAAGAAGCTTTCTGAGAAACTACTTTGTGATGTGTGAATTCATCTCACAGAGTTACACCTCTCTTTTCCTGGAGCAGTTTGCTAACACTGACTTTGTGGAATCTGCAATAATATACTTGGGAGCTCACTGAAGCCTATGGTGACAAAGGAAATATCCTCAGACAGAAACCAAAAAGAAGCTTTCTGAGAAGCTGCTTTGTGATGTGTGAATTCATCTCACAGACTTTCACCTTTCTTTTCATGGAGCTGTTTGCTCACACTATTTTCGTGGAATCTGCAAAAGTATATTCGCAATCGAATTGAAGCCTATGGTGAAAAAGGATATATCCTCAGACAAAAACTAGAAAGAAACTTTCTGCGAAACTATTTGTGATATGTGAATTCATCTCATGGTGTTACACTGTTCTTTTCATGGAGCAGTTTAGTAGCACTGTTTTTCGGGAATCTGAGATGTTATATTTTGGATGGCTTTGCAATCTATGGTGACAAAGGAAATATCCTCAGTTAAAAACTGGAAAGAAGCTTACTGAGAAACTGCTTTGTGATGTGTGAATTCATCTCTCAGAGTTACACCATTATTTTCATTGAGCTGTTTGATAACATTGTTTTCGTGCAATCTGCAATGGGCTATTTGGGAGCACATTGAGGCCTAGTATGAAAAAGGAAATATCTTCAGACAATAATTAGATAGAAACTTCCTGAGAAACAGCTTTGTGTTTTGTGAATTCATCTCACAGAGTTACACTGTTCTTTCCCTTGAGCAGTTTGCTAACACTGTTTTCTTGCAATCTGCAATGGGATACTTCAAAGTGCAATTTTAGCTTATGGTGACAAAGGAAATACCCTCATATAAAAACTAGAAAGAAGCTTTCTGAGAAACCATTTTGTGAGGAGTTAATTCATCTCACAGTGTTACACTATTCTTTTTATGGATCAGTTTTGTGGCACTGTTTTTGGGGAATCTGAGAAGTGATATTTTGGATTGCATTGAAGCCTGTGGTCACAAAAGAAATATCCTCAAATAAAAACAAACAAACAAACAAAAAAAACTTTCTGAGAAACTACTTTGTGATGTGTGAATTCATCTCACAGAGTTAAACTTTACTTTTCATTGAGCAGTTTCCTAACACTTTTTTCTTGGAATCTGCAATGGGATATTTCAGAGTGCATTGAAGCTTATGATGACAAAGTAAATGCCCTCATATAAACACTAGAAAGAACTTTCTGAGAAACCGTTTTGTGATGTGATAATTCATCTCACAGAGTTACACAACACTTCTCATGGAGCAGTTTGGTAGCACTGTTTTTTGGGAATCTTTAATTGATATTTTTTATTGCAATGAAACCTATGGTGACAAATGATATATCCTAAGATAAAAACTTTGAAGCAGCTTTCTGAGAAAGTTCTTTGTGATATGCGAATTTATCTCACAGAGTTACACGTTTCTTTTCATGGAGCAGTTTACTAACACTGTTTTCATGCAAATGACAAACTGATATTTCCGAGTGCCTTCAGGCCTGTAGTGAAAAAGTAAACATCCCCAGAGAAATACTAGAAAGAAGATTTCTGAGAAAGTTCTTTGTGTTATGTCAATTCATCTTACAGAACTACACCTTTCTTTCATGGAGCAATTTGCTAACACTGTTTTTGTGGAATTTGCAAAGGGATATTTGGAAGCACATTGATTCCTTTAGTGAAAAAGGAAATATCCTCATTATCCTTTATCTAAGATAAAACCTAGAACAAAGCTTTCTGAAAAACTGCTTTGTGATATGTAAATTCATCTCACAGAGTTACACCATTCTTTTCACTGAGCAGTTTGATAACACTGTTTTTGTGGCATCTGCAATAGGATATTTGGGAGCGTATTGAAGCCACAAAGGATATATCCTCAGATAAAAACCAAAAAGAAGCTTTGTGAGAAACTGCTTTGTGATGCATGAATTCATCACACAGAGTTACACTCTTCTTTTCATTGTCCAGTTTGTTAACACTGTTTTCTTGGAATCCACAATGAGGTGTTTCAGAGCTCTTTGAAGCTTATACTGACAAAGGAAATATCCTGATACTAAAAGTATAAAGAAACTTTCTGAGAAACTGCTTTCTGATTTCTGAATTCATCTCACAGAGTTACACTCTTCTTTTCATGAAGCTGTTTTTTAGAACTGTTTTGGGGGAATCTCAGAAGGGATATTTTAGATTGCATTGCAGCCTACGGTGACAAAGAAAATATCCTCAGATAAAAAATAGATGGAAGCTTTCTAAGAAAATTCTTTGTGATGTGTGAATTCATCTTACAGAGTTAGTGTTCTTTGCATTGAGCAGCTTGATAATATTGTTTTCTTGGAATCCACAATAGGATATTTCAGAGAACATTTTAAGCTTATGGTGACAAAGGAAATACCCTCATATAAAAACTAGAAAGAATCTTTCTCAGAAATCATTTTGTGATGTGTTAACTCATCTCACAGAGTTACATGAATCTTTTCATGGATCAGTTTGGTAGGACTGTTTTTGGGGAATCTGAGAAGGGACATTTTGGATCACATTGAAGCCTATGGTGACAAAGGAAGTATCTTCAGATAAAAGATATAAAGAAGATTTCTGAGAAACTCCTTTGTGATTTGTCAACTGATGTCCCAGAGTTACACCTTTCTTTCCATGGAGCAGTTTGGTAGCACTGTTTTTGTGAATCTGAGTAGGGATATTTTGCATTGCACTGAAGCCTCTGGTTACAAAGCAAATATCTTCAGTTAAAATCCAGAGAGAAGCTTTCTGAGAAACTTCTTCATGATGTGTGAATTCATCTTACAGAGTTACACCTTTCTTTTCATGGAGAAGTTTTCTAACACTGTTTTCCTGGAATCTGCAAAGGATATTTAGGAGCATCTTGAGGCCTAAATAGAAAAAGGAAATATCCTCAGATAAAAACCAGAAAGAAACTTTCTGATAAACTGCTTTGTGATTGGTGAATTCATCTCACAGAGTTACACAGTTCTTTGCTTGAGCAGTTCGCTTACACTGTTTTCTTGGAATCTGCAATCTGATATTTCAGAGCGAGTTGAAGCCTATGGTGTCGAAGGTAATATCCTCAGATAAAAACTAGAAAGAAGCTTTCTGAGAAACTTCCTTATGATGTGTGAATTCATCTTGCAAAGTTACCCCTTTCTTTTCATGAAGCCGTTTGGTAACACTGTTTTTGTGGAATCTACAAAGGCATATTTGGGGGTGCATAGGGTCGAGTGGCAAAAAAGGAAATATCTTCAGGTAAAAACTGGAGAGAAGCTTTCTGAGAAACTCCTTTGTGAAGTGTCCATTCATCTCATAGATCTAAACATTACTGTTGAGGGAGCACTTTGGCATCCTTAGTTTTGTGGTGTCTGAGAAGGGATACATGGGAGCACATGAAGTCTTTGGTGGAAAAGGAAATATCCTCAGATAAAAACTAGAAAGAAGCTTTCTGAGGAAGTTGTTTGTGATGTGTGAATTCATCTCAGAGAGTTACACCTTAATTTTCATGGAGCAGTTTGCTAACACTGTTTTCATGGAATCTGCAAAGGAATAGTTGGGAGCACATTGAAGTCTATAGCAAATAAGGAAATATCCTCAGATAAAAACTAGAAAGAAGCTTTCTAAGAAAGTGGTTTGTAATGTCTGAATTCATCTAACAGAACTACATTGTTTTTTCATTCAGCAGTTTGCTAGCACTATTTTCGTGGAATCTGCAATAGGATATTTGGGAGCACATTGAAGTCTCTGTTGACAAAGGAAATATCCTCAGGTAAAAACCAAACAGAAACTTACTGTGAAACTGCTTTGTTATGTGTGAAATCATCTCACAGAGTTACAAAGTTCTTTTTACTGAGAAATTTGCTAACACTTTTTTCGTTTAATCTGCAATTGGATATTCAGGAGCACATTGAGGAATATGGTGAAAATGAAAATATTCTCAGATGAAAACTAGAAAGAAACTTTCTGAGAAACAGCTTTGGGATGTTTAAATTCATCTCATAGTGTTACACCATTCTTTTCATGGAGCTGTTTGGTAGCACTGTGCTTTTGGTATCTGAGAAGGGATGTTTTGGATCCCAATGAAAACTAGGTTGACAAAGGAAAGATCCTCAGATAAAAACTTGAAAGAAGCTTTATGAGAAAGTTCTTTGTGATCTGTGAATTTATCTCACAGAGTTACACCTTTATTTTCATGGAGCAGTTTGCTAACACTGTTTTCGTGGAATCTGCAAAGGGATATTTGGGAGTGCATTGAGGCCTATGGTCGAAAAGGAAATATCCTCAAATAAAAACTTGGAAGAATCTTTCTGAGAAACTGCTTTCTGATGTTAATATTCATCTCATAGAGATAAATCATCCATTTCATTGAGCAGTTTGGTAACACTATTTTTGTGGAATATGCAAGGGATATTCAGGTGTGGAGAGGGTCCAATGTTGAAGAAGGAAATATCTTCAGGTAAAAGGTTGAGAGAAAGTATCTGATAACTCCTTTGTGATTTGTGCATTCACCTCATAGAGGTAAAGTTTTCTATTAAGAGAGCAGTTTGGCATCACGGTTTTTGTGGTGTCTGAGAAGGGATATTTGGGAGTGCATGGAAGCCAATGGAAAAGGATATATCCTGAGAAAAAAACTAGAAAGAAACTTTCTGAGAAATTTCTTCGTGATGGGTGAATTCATCATGCAGAGTTACAGCTTTGTTTTCCTTTAGCAGTTTGGTAGCATGGTTTTTATGAATCTGCAAAGGGATATTCAGGAGCTCCTAGAGGCCTACATTGAAAATGGAAATAACTTCAGATAAAAACTAGAGAGAAACTTTTCAAGAAATGGTTTTGTGATATGTGTATTCATCTCAAAGAATTTAATGTTTTTGTTGATCACGCAGTTCAGCATCACTGTTTTTGTGGTATCTGAGAGGAGTTATTTTTGAGAACATTGAAGCCTATGATGAAAAAGGAAATATCCTCAGATTTAAATTAGAAAGAAGCTTTTTCAGAAACTACTTTGTGATGAGTGTATTCATCTCACAGAGTTACACCTTTCTTTTCATTGAGCAGTTTGGTAACACTGCTTTTGTGGAATCTGCAAAGGGATATTCGGGAGTGCATAGAGTCCAATGGCGAAAAAGGAAATATCTTCAGTCAAAAAGTGGAGAGAAGCTTTCTGAGAAACTCCTTTGTAGTGTGTGCATTCATCCCATAGAGCTAAACGTTTCTGTTGAGGGAGCAGTTTGGTATCACAGTTTTTGTGGTGTCTGAGACAGGATATTTGGGAGCACATGAAGCCTGTGTTGGAAAAGGAAATATCCTCAAATAAAAACAAAAAGGAAGCTTTCTGAGGAATGTGTTTGTGATGTGTGAATTAATCTTATGGAGTTACACCTTACTTTTCATTGAGCAGTTAGCTAACACTGTTTTTGTGGAACCTACAAAGGGATATTTGGTAATGAGTTGAGGCCTATGGTGATAAAGGAAATATCCTCACAAAAAAACTAGAAATAAGTTTTCTGAGAAACTGCTTTGTGTTGCGTGAATTCATCTCACAGAACTACACCACTCTTTTCCTGGAACAGTTTGGTAGCACTGTTTTTGGGGAATCTGAGAAGGGATATTTTGAATCGCATAGAAGCCTGTGGTTACAAAGGAAATATCCTCAGATAAAAACTAGAAAGGCGGTTGCTGAGAAAGTTTTTCATGATGTGTGAATTCATTTCACAGAATTACACCTTTCTTTTCATGGAGCCATTTGCTCAAACTGTTTTTGTGGAATCTGACAAGGGTTATTTGGAAAAGCATTGAGACATATGGTGAAAAAGGAAATATTCTCAGATAAAAATCAAAAAGAAGCTTTCTGTAAAATTGCTTTGTGATGTGTGAATTCATCTCACAGAGTTACCAAGTTCTTTTCATTGAGAAGGTTTCTAATGCTTTTTTCATAGAATCTGCAATGGGATAATCTGGAGAACATTGAGGAATATGGAGAAAATAGAAATATGCGCAGTAAAAATCTAGAAGGAAGTGATCTGAGAAACAGCTTTGTGATGTGTGAATTCATCTCACAGAGTTACACCATTCTTTTCATAGGACTGTTTGGTAGCACTGTTTTTGGGGAATCTTAGAAGGGATATTTTGGATCGCATTGAAGCCTAGGGTGACAATGGAAATATAATCAGATAAAAACTAGCAAGGACCTTTCTGAGAAACTTCTTGGTGATGTGTGTATTCATCTCATAAAGTAGCACCTTTCTTTTCATGTAGTTGTTTGCTGACACTGTTTTTGTGGAATCTACAAAATGATATTTGGGAGCGAGTTGAGACCTATGGTGAAAAAGGAAATATTCTCAGATAAATGCTAGAAGGAAACTTTCCGAGAAACTTCTTTGTGATATTTGAATTCATCTCACAGAGTTACACCACTCTTTTCATGGAGTTTGCTAACCCTGTTTCTGTGGAATCTGCAATAGGATATTTTGGAGTGCATTGAAGCCTTTGGTGACAAAAGAAATTACATCAGACAAAAAAAAAAAAAAAAGCAGCTTTCTGTGAAACTGCATAGTGATGTGTGAATTCACCACACAAACTTACACCTTTATTTTCATGGCACAGTTTGGTAGCACTCTTTTTGGGGAATCTGAGAAGGGATATTTGGATCACATTGAAGCCAATGGTGACAAAGGAAATATCATCAGACAAAAACTAGAAAGAAGCCTTCTGAGAAACTGCATTGTAATGTGTGAATATCTCTCTCAGAGTTACACTTTTCTTTTCATTGAGCATATTGCTAACACTATTTTCTTGGAAAGTGCAATGGGATATTTCTTAGTGCAATGAAGCTTATGGTGACAAACGAAATATCCTCAGATAAAAACTGGAAATAAACATTCTGAGAAATTACTTTGTGATGGGTTAATTCATCTCACAGAGTTACACTCTTCTTTTCATTGAGCAGTCTGCTAACACTGTTTTTGTGGAATCTGCATTAGGATATTTGAGAGTGCATTGAAGCCTATGGGGACAAAGGAAATATCCTCAGATAGAAACCAGAAAGAAGCTTTCTGAGAGACTGCTTTGGATGTGTGAATTCATCTCACAGAGATTCACGATTCTTTTCATGGATCACTTTGTTAGCACTCTTTTTGGGGGATCTGAGAAGGGATATTTTGGATTGCATTGAAGTCTAGATGACAAGGAAATATCATCAGTTAAAAAGTGGAAATAAGCTTTCTGAGAAACTGCTTTGTGATGTGTGAATTCACTACACAGAGTTACACCGTACTTTTCAGAAAGCAGTTTGCTAACTCTCTTTATGTGGAATCTGCACAGGGATATTTGGGAGCACTTTGAGGACTATGGTGACAAAGGAAATATCCTCAGATAAAAACCAAAAAGATGCCTTCTGAGAAACTGCTTTGTGATGTGTGAATACATCTCACAGAGTGACAATGTTATTTCCATTGAGCAGTCAGCTAACACTGTTTTCTTGGAATCCATAAAGGCATATTTCTCAGTGCATTGAAGCTTACAGTGACAAAGGAAATATCCTCAGAGAAAAACTAGAAAGAATGTTTCTGAAGAACTGTTTTCTGATGTGTGAATTCATCTCACAGAGTTACACATTCTCTTCATGAAGCAGTATGTTATCACTGTTTTTGGAGAATCTGATAAGGGATATTTTGGATCACATTGAAGCCTACGTTGACAAAGGAAATATGCTAAAATAAAAACTAGAAAGAAGCTTTCTGAGAATCTTCTTTGTGATGTGTGAATTCATCTCACAGAGTTACACCTTTCTCTTCAGGAAGTGGTTTGCTAACACTGTTTTCTTGAAATCTGCTAGGTGATATTTTGTAGTGCATTGATGCCTATGGTGAAAACGGAAATATACTCAGATAAAAACTAGAAAGAAGCTTTCTGAGAAACTGATTTGTGATTGGTTAATTTATCTCACAGTGTTATACCGTTCTTTTTATTGAGCAGTCTGCTAAAACTGTTTTCTTGGAATCAGCTTTAGGATATTTGGGAGCGCATTGAAGCCTATGTTGACACAGAGATATCCTCAGATAAAAACTAGAAAGAAATTTTCTGAGAAACTGTTTTGGATGTGTGAATTCATCTCACAGAGTTGCACTATTTTTTTCATGGATCACTTTGTTAGCATTCTTTTTGGGGAAACTGAGATGGGATATTTTGGATCGCATTAAGGCCTACGCTGACAAAGGCAATATCCTCAAATAAAACTAGAGGAAGTTTTCTGAGAAACTTCTTTCAGATGTGTGAGTTCGTTTCACAGAGTTACACCTTTCTATTCATGAAGCAGTTTCCTAATACTGTTTTTATGGAATCTGCAAAGTGTTATTTCAGAGCGCATTGAGGCCTATGGTGAAAAAGGAAATATCCTCAGATAAAAACTAGAAAGAAGCTTTCTGAGAAACTGCACTGTGAAGTGTTAATTCAACTTACAGAGTTACACCGTTCTTTTCATTGAGCAGTCTGCTAACACACTTTTCTTGGAATCTGTGTTAGGATATTTTGGAGTGCATTGAAACTTATGGTGACAAAGGAAATATCCTCAGAGGCAAACTAGAAAGAAGCTTTCTGAGAGACTGCTTTGTTATGGTTTATTTCACCCCACAGAATTACACCATTCTTTTCATTGAGCAGTCTGCTAACACTGTTTCTGTGGAATCTGCATTAGGATATTTGGCAGCACATTGAAGCCTATGGGGACAAAGGAAATGTCCTCAGATAAAAACCAAAAAGAAGCGTTCTGAGAAACTTCTTTGGATGTGTGAATTCATCTCATGGAGTTCCATGATTCTTTTCATGGATCACTTTTTTAGCATTGTTTTTGGGGAGTCTGAGAAGGGATATTTTGGATTGCATTTAAGCCTATGGTGACAAGGAAATGTCCTCAGGTAAAAACTGGAAAGAAGTGTTCTGAGAAAGATCTTTTTGATGTGTGAATTCAACTCACAGAGTTACACCACTCTTTCATGGAAGAGTTTGTTTACAGTGTTTTTGTGGTATCTCAGGAGTGATATCTTAGATAACATAAAATTCTATGGTGAGAAATGAAATATCCTCAGATTGAAACTGGAGAGAAGCCTTCTCAGAAACTGCTTTTCTGTGTATGAATTCGTCGTTGAGAGTTACACCATTGCTTTCATTGAGAAGTTTGCTATCACGGTTTTTGTGGAATCTGCAATGAGATATATGGGAGCGCATTGAGGCTCGAGTTTAAAAAGGAAATATCCTCGGATAAAAAGAAGAAAGAAGCTCTCTGAGATATGGCTTTGTGATCCGTGAATTCATTACACAGAGTTACACTATTCTTTCAAGGAGCAGTTTGCTAAAACTGTAGCTGTTCAATCTGAGAAGGGATACTTTGGATCACTTTGAACCCAATGGTAACAAAGGAAATATCCTCAGTAAAACTAGAAAAAACTTCATGAGAAACTGCTTTGTGAAGAGTATATTCATCTCACAGAAATACAATTTTCGTTACATTAAACAGTTTGCTAACACTGTTTTTGTGGAATCTGTCATTGTATATTCCGAGGGCATTGAGTCCTATGGTGAAAAATTAATATCCTTAGATAAAAACCGGAGAGAATCCTTCTGAGAAATTGCT
Source organism: Macaca mulatta (assembly GCF_049350105.2). Lineage (NCBI taxonomy): Eukaryota > Metazoa > Chordata > Mammalia > Primates > Cercopithecidae > Macaca > Macaca mulatta. The sequence goes on from NC_133411.1 coordinate 47,390,325, forward strand.
TTTTCATTTGTGAATTCATCTCACAGAGCTACATCACACTTTTTATAGAGGAGTTTCCTAACAATATTTTCACAGAATCTGCAATGAGATACACAGGAATGAATGGAGGCCTGAAATATCCTCAGAGAAAAACAAGAAAGAAGCTTTTTGAGAAACTGGTTTTTGATGTGTGAATTCATCTCACAGAATTACACTACTCTTTCATGGATCCATTTGCTAGCACTGTTTTGCTTTGTGATTTGTGAATTCATATCACAGAATTACACCACAATTTTGTGGAGCCGTTGGCTGGCACTGTTTTTGTGGAATCTGAGAAGGTATATTTTTGATTGCTTTGAAGCCTATGGTGACAAAGGAAATATCCTCAGATAAAAACCAGAAAGAAGCTTTCTGAGAAACTGCTTTGGGATGTGTCAATTCATCCCACAGAGTTACACTATGCTTTCATGGAGATGTTTGCTAGCATTGTTTTTGTGGAGTATGAGAAGGGATATTTTGGATCACTTTGAAGACTATGGTGACAAAGGAAATATTCTCAGATAAAAACTAGAAAGAAGCTTTCTGAGAAACTGCTTTGTGATGTGTGAATTCATCTCACTGAGTTATGCTCATGAAGGAATTTGCTAGCAGTGTGTTTGTGGAAGCACAGAAGTGATATTTTGGTTAGCATGTAATCCTATGGTGAGAAATGAAATATCCTGAGATAAAAACTGGACAGAAGCCTTCTCAGAGACCGCTTTGTTGTGTGAGAATTCATTTCACAGAGTTACACCACTGCTTTCATTGAGATGTTTGCTAACACTGTTTTCACAGAATGTTCAATGAGATATACAGGAGAACATTGAGGCCCATGTTTAAAAAGGAAATATCTTCGAATAAAAAGAAGAAAGAATCTTTCTGAGAAACTGTTTTGTGATGTGAGAATTCATCACACAGAGTTTCATTACTCTTTCATTTAGCAGTTTACTACAGATGTATTTTTGGAATATGAGAAGTGACATTTTGGATTGCTTTGAAGCCTGTGGTAACAAAGGAAATATCCTCAGTTAAAACTAGAAAAAGCTTTATGAGAAGCTGATTTTTGATGAATGTATTCATCTCACAGAGATACACTTTGCGTTACATTGAACTGTTTTGCTAACACTGTTTTCATGGAATCTGCCATGGGATATTCCGAAGGCATTGAGTCCTATGGTGAAAAATTAAATATACTCAGATTAAAACTGGGGAGAAGCCTTCTGAGAAACTGCTTTGTGATGTGTGAATTCATCTCAGAGAGCTACACCACTCTTTTCCTTGAGAAGTTTCCTAACGCTATTTTCACAGAATCTGCAATGAGATATATGGGAGCACATTGAGGTCCATGTTTAAAAAGGAAATATCCTCGGATAAAAAGAAGCTTTCTGAGAAACAGCTTTGTGATCTGTGAATTTATCACATAGAGTTACACTATTCTTTCAAGGAGCAGTTTGCTAGAACTGTATTTGTTCCATCTGAGAAGGGATAGTTTGGATCGCTTTGAAGCCTATGGCAACAAAGGAAATATCCTCAGTAAAAACTAGAAAAAGCTTTATGAGAAACTGCTTTGGGATGAGTGTATTAATCTAACAGAGATACACTTTTCACTACATTGAGCAGTTTTGCTAACACTATTTTTGTGGAATCTGCCATGGGATATTCCGAGGGCACTGAGTCCTACAGTGAAAAATTTAATATCCTTAGATACAAACTGGAGAGAAGCTGTCTGAGAAACTGCTTTGTGATCTCTGAATTCATCTCACAGAGATACACCACTCTTTTCCTCGAGAAGTTTCCTAACAACATTTTCACAGAATCTGCAATGAGATGAACAGGAGTGCACTGAGGACTGAAATATCTTCTGATAAAAACAAGAAGGGAGCCTTCTGAGAAACTGCTTTGTGATGTGTGAACTCATCTCACAGAGTTACACTACCCTTTCAGGGAGCCGTTTCCTAGCACTGTTTTTGTGGAATGTGAGAAGGGATATTTTGGATCGTTTTGAAGCCTATGGTGACAAAGGAAATATGCTCAGATAAAATCCACAAAGAGGCTTTCTGAAAAACTGTTTTGTGATGTGTGAATTCATCTCACAGTGTTACACAAGTCTTTCATGGAGCCTTTTGTTAGCACTGTTTTTGTGGAATCTGAGAAGGGATATTTTGGATTGCTTTGATGCCCATGGTAACAAAGGAAATATCCTCAGATAAAAACTAGAAAGAAGCTTTCTGGGAAACTGCTGTATGTGTTGTAAATTCATCTCACAGAGTTACACCACTCTTTCATGGAGGAGTTTGCTAGCAGTGTTTTTGTGGAATCTCAGATGTGATATTTTGGATAGCATTAAAATCCATGGTGAAAAATGAAATATCCTCAGATGTAAACTGGTGAGAAGCCTTCTCAGAAACTGCTTTGTGGTGTGTGAATTCATCTCACAGAGATACACCACTCTTTTCCTTGAGAAGTTTCCTAACGCTATTTTCACAGAATCTGCAATGAGATAGATGGGAGTGCATTGAGGACTGAAATATCCTCAGATAAAAACAAGAAGGGAGCCTTCTGAGAAACTGCTTTGTGATGTGTGAATTCATGTCACATAGTTACACTACAGCTTCATGGAGCAGTTTGATAGCACTGTATAAGTGGAAACTGATAAGAGGTATTTTTGATTGCTTTGAAGCCTGTGGTGACAAAGGAAATATCCTTAGATAAAAACTAGAAAGAATCCTTCTGAGAAATGGCTTTTGAATGTGTGAATTCATCTCACAGAGTTACACCACTCTTTCATGGAGGAGTTTGCTAGCACTGCTTTTGTGGAATCTGAGAAGTGATGTTTTGGATCGTTTTGAAGCCTATAGTGACTAAGGAAATATCCTCAGATAAAACTAGAAATTATTTTTCTGAGAAATTGCTTTGTGATATGTTATTCGACTCACAGAGTTACACCACTCTATCATGGAGGAGTTTGCTAGCACTGTTTTGTGGAATCTCCAAAGTGATATCTTGGATAGCATAGAATCCTATGGTGAGAAATGAAATATCCTCAGATAATAACTGGAGAGAAGCCTTCTCAGAAACTACCTTGTGATGTGTGAATTCATCACAGAGAGTTACACCATTGCTTCCATTGAGAGGTTTGCTAACACTGTTTTTGCAGAATCTGCAATGAGATATATGGGAGTGCATTGAGGCCTGAAATATCCTCACATAAAAACAAGAAAGAAGCTTTCTGAGAAACTGCCTTGTGATGTGTGAATTTATCTCACAGAGTTACACTATTCTTTCATGGAGCCATTTGCTAGCAGTTTTTGCAGAATCTGTGAAGGGATATTATTGATCACTTTGAAGCCTATGGTGACAAAGGAAATATCCTCAGATAAAAACCAGGAAGGGGCTTTCTGAGAAACTGCTTTGTGATTTGTGAATTCATCTCACAGAGTTACATCACTCTTTCATGGAGCCATTGGATACACTATTTTTGTGGAATCTGAGAGTGATGTTTTAGATCACTTGGAAACTTTTGGTGACAAAGGAAATATCCTCAGATAAAAACTAGAAAAATGCTTTCTGAGAAACTGCTTTGTGAGGTGTGAATTCATCTCACAGAGTTACACCACTTGTTCATGGAGGAGTTTGGTATCACCGTTGTTGTGGAAACTCAGAAGTGATATTTTGGATAGCATAGAATCCTTTGATGAGAAATGAAATATCCTCAGATAAAAATGGGAGAGAAGCCTTCTCAGAAACTGCTTTGTTGTGTGTGAATTCATCTCAGAGAGTTACACCATGGCTTTCATTGAGAGGTTTGCTAACACTGTTTTCGCAGAATCTGCAATAAGATATACGGGAGCTCATTGAGGCCCGTGTTTAAAAAGGTAATATCCTCGGATAAAAAAAGAAAGAAGTTTTCTGAGAAACTGCTTTTTGATCTGTGAATTCATCACACAGAGTTACACTACTCTTACAAGGAGCAGTTTTGCTAGCACTGTATTTGTGGAATCTGAGAAGGGATATTTTGGATCACTTTGAAGCTTATGGTAACAAAGCAAATATCCTCAGATAAAACTAGAAAAAGTTTATGAGAAACTTCTCTGTGAGGAATATATTCATCTCACAGAGATACAGTTTTCGTTACATTGAGCAGTTTGCTAACACTGTTTTTTTGGAATCTGCCATGGGATATTCCAAGGGCATTGAGTCCTACAGTGAAAAATTAAATATCCTTAGACAAAAACTGGAAAGAAGCCTTCTGAGAAACTGCTTTGTGATGTGTGAATTCATCTAACAGAGCGACATCACACATTTCATTGAGAAATTTCCTAAAAAAATTTTCATGGAATCTGCAATGAGATATACTGGAGCACATTGAGGACTGAAATATCCTCAGATAAAAACATTAAAAAAGAATTCTGAGAAACTGCTTTCTGATGGGTGAATTCATCTCACAGTGTTACACTACTCTTTCATGGAGCCGTTTGCTAGCACTGTTTTTGTGGAATCTGAGAAGTGATATTTTTGATTGCTTTGAAGGCATGGTGACAAAGTAAATATCTGCAGATAAAATCCATGAAGAAGCTCTCTGAGAAACAGCTTTGTGATTTGTGAATTCATCTCACAGAGTTACACCACTCTTTCATGTAGCTGTTGGTTGACACTGTTTTTGTGAGTCTGAGAAGGGATATTTTTGATCACTTTGAAGCCAAAGTTGACAAAGAAAATATCCTCAGATAAAAATTAGAAAGAAGCTGTCTGAGAAATTGCTTTGTGATATGTGAATTCATCTCACAGAGTTACACTACTGTTTCATGGAGCTGATTGCTAGCACTGTTTTTGTGGAATCTGAGAAGGGATATTTTTGATCAGTTCGAAGCCTATGGTGAGAAAAGAAATTTCCTCAGATATAGACCAGAAACATGCTTTCTGTGAAACTGCTTTGTGATGTGTGAATTCATCTCACAGTGTTACACAACTCTTTCTTTCATCCGTTTGCTAGCACTGTTTTTGTGGAATCTCAGTCGGGATATTTTTGATCACTTTGAAACCTATGATGACAAAGGAAGTATCCTCAATGAAAACTAGAAAGAAGCTTTCTTTGAAACTGCTTTGTGACGCGTGAATTCATCTCACTAATTAACAACAGTCTTTCATGGAAGAGTTTGCTAGCACTATTTTTGTAGAATCACAGAGGTGATGTCTTGGATAGCATTGAATCCCATGGTGAAAAATGAAATATCATCAGATAAAAAATGAAGAGAAGCCTTCTCAGAAACTGCTTTGTAGTGTATGAATTCATATCATACAGTTACAACACTGCTTTCATTGAGAAGTTTGCTAACACTGCTTTTGCAGAATCTGCAATGAGATATACGGGAGCACACTGAGGCCTGAAATGTCCTCAGATGAAAACAAGAAAGACGCTTTCTGAGAAAGAGCTTTGTGATGTGTGAATTCATCTCACAGAGTTACACTACTCTTTCATGGAGCCGTTTGCTAGCACTGTTTTTGTGGAATCTGAGAAGGGATATTTTTGATCACTTTGAAGCCTATGGTGACAAAGGAAATATCCTCAGATAAAAACCAGAAAGAAGCTTTCTGAGAAACTACTTTGTGATTTGTGCATTCATCTCACAGAGTTACATCCCTCTCTCGTGGAGCCATTGGCTAGCACTCTTTTAGTGGAATCTGATAATTGATATTTTAGATTGCTTTGAAACCTATGGTGACAAAGGAAATATCCTGAGATAAAAACTAGAAAGAAGCTTTCTGAGAAACTGCTTTGTGAGGTGTGAATTCATCTCACAGAGTTACACCACTCTTTCATGGAGATGTTTGCATGCACTGTCTTTGTGGAATTCCAGAAGTGATATCTTGGTTAGCATAGAATCCAATGGTGAGAATTGAAATATCCTCGGGTAAAAACTGGAGGGAATCCTTCTCAGAAACTGCTTTGTGGTGTGTTAATTCATATAAGAGAGTCACACTATTGCTTTCGTTGAGAGGTTTGCTAACACTGTTTTCACAGAATCTGCAATAAGATATACGGGAACACATTGAGGCCAGAGTTTAAAAAGGAAATATCCTCGAATAAAAAGAAGAAGTTTTCTGAGAAACTACTTTGTGAGGTGTGAATTCATCACACAATGTTACACTGCTCTTTCAAGGAACAGTTTGCTAGAACTCTATTTGTTCAATCTGAGAAGGGATATTTTGAATCACTTTAAACCTATGGTAACAAAGGAAGTATCCTAAGATAAAACTGGAAAAAGCTTTATGATAAAACGCTTTGTATTAAGTTTATTCATCTCACAGAGATATACCTTTCATTACATTGAGCAGTTTACCAACACTGTTTTCATGGAACCTGTCATGGGATATTCCGAGGGCATGGATTCCTACAGTGAAAAATTTAATATCCATAGATAAATACTGGAGTGAGGCCTTCTGAGAAACTGCTTTGTGATATGTGAATTCATCTCACAGAGCTGCACCACTCTTTTACTTGAGAAGTTTCCAAACAATATTTTTGTGGAGTCTGCAATGAGATATGCAGGAGTGCATTGAGGCCTGAAATATCCTCAGATAAAATCAAGAATTTTATCCTCAGATAAAATTCACACAGCTTTGTGATGTGTGAATTCATCTCACAGAGTTACACCACTCTTTTCGGTAGCTGTTGGCTAGCACTGAATTTGTGGAATCTGAGAAGGGGTATTTTGGATCGCTATGCAGCCTATGGTGACTAAGGAAATATCCTCAGATAAAAACTAGGAAGAAGCTTTCTGAGAAACTGCTTTGTGACGTGTGGATTCACTCACAGTGTTACACTACTCTTTCATGGAGCTGTTTGCTAGCACTGTTTTTTTGGAATCTGAGAAGGGATATTTTTGATCACTTTAAAGGCTACAGTGACAAAGGAAATATCCACAGATAAAATCCAGAAATAAGCTTTCTGAGAAACTGCTTTGTGATGTGTGAATTCATCTCACAGTGTTGCACAACTCTTTCATGGATCCGTTTGCTAGCACTGTTTTTGTGGACTATGAGAAGGGATATTTTGGATCACTTTGAAGCCTATGGTGACAAAGAAAATATCCTCAGACAAAAACCAGAAACAAGCTTTTTGAGAACCTGCTTGGTGATTTGTGAATTCATCATACAGAGGTACACCCTTCGTTTAATGGAGCAGTTTGATAACACTGTTTTTGTGGAATTTACAATAGGGTAATTTGGAGAGTATTGAAGCCAATGGTGACAAAGGAAATATCCGCAGATGAAAACCAAAAAGCTTTCTGTGAAACTGCTTTGTGATGTGTGAAATCATCTTACAGAGTTACACCATTCTTTTCATTGAGAAGTTTGCTAACACATATTCCGAGGAATCTGCAATGGGATATTCCGGAGCACATTGAAGACTATGGTGAAAAAGAAATATCCTCTGTTAAAAACTAGAAAGAAGTTATCTGAGAAACAGTCTTGGATGTGTGAATTAATCTCATAGAGTTACACCACTCTTTTCATAGAGCAGTTTTGTAGCAATCATTTTGGGGAAACTGAGAAGGGATACTTTGAATAGCATTGAAGCCTAAGGTGACAAAGAAAATACCCTCAGATCAAAACTAGAAAGAAGCTTTCTGAGAAACTGCTTTGTGATGTGTGAATTCATCTCACAGATTTACATGACTCTTTTCGTGGAACAGTTTACTAACACTGTTTTCATGGAATCTACAATAGGATATTTGGAAACGCATTGAAGCCTGTATTGACAAAGGAAATATCTTCAGACAAAAAGCAAAAAGAACCTTTCTGAGAAACAACTTTGTGATGTGTGAGTTCACCTCAAAGATTTACACTTTCCTTTTCATGGAACACTTTTCTAACAGTATTTTTGTGGAATCTACAAAGGGATATTTGGGAGCGCATTGAGGTCTATGGTGAAAAAGGTAATATCCTCAGACGAAAATTAGAAAGAATCTTTCTGAGAAACTGCTATGTGATATGTGAATTCATCTCACAGGGTTACTCGATTCTTTTCATGGAGCAGTTTGGTAGCACTGTTTTGGGGAAATCTGAGGAAGGATATTTGGGATCACATTGAAACCTATGGTGACAAAAGAAATATCCTCAGATGAAAACTGGTAAGAAGCTTTCTGAGAAACTGCTTTGTGATGTGTGAATTCATCTCACAGAGTTACACCTTTATTTTCTTGCAACAATTTGCTAACACTGATTTCATGGAATCTGCAATAGGATATTTGGGAGTGCATTGAAGTGTATGTTGACAAAGTAAATCTCCTCAGACAAAAAACAAAGCAAGGTTTCTGAGAAACTGCTTTGTGATGTGTGAATTCATCTCACAGATTTACACCTTTCTTTAAATGAAGCAGTTTGTCAACACTGTTTTTGTAGCATCTGCAAAGGTATATTGATGAGCACATTGAAACCTATGGTGATAAAGGAAATATCCTCAGTTAAAAACCAAAAAGAAGCTTTCTGTGAAATTGCTTTGTGATGTATGAATTCATCTCACAGCATTACACTGTTCTTTTCATAGAGAAGTTTGCTGACAATTTTTTCTTGGATTCTGCGATGGGATATTCGAGAGTACATTGAGGAATATGGTGAAAAAGGAACTATCCTTAGACCAAAACTGGAAAGAATCATTCTGGGAAAGCTTCTTGTGATGTGTGAGTTCATCTCACAGGGTTACACATTTCCTTTCATGGAGCAATTTGCTAACATTCTTTTCATGGAATCTGAAAAGGAATATTTTGAAACACATTAAGGCCTATGGTGAAAAAGGAAATACCTCATATAAAAACTAGAAAGAAGCTTTCTGAGAAAATGCTTTCAGATTTCTGAAATTGTATCTCAGAGTTAGACTGTTCTTTTCATTGAGTAGTTAGCAAACACTGTTTTCTTGGAATCTGCAAAGGAATATTTCGGAGTGCATTGAAGCTTAGGTTGACAAAGGAAATACCCTCAAACAAAAAGTAGAAAGCTTTCTGGGAAACCGCTTTGTGATGTGTTAATTCATCCCACAGAGTTATACAATGCTTTTCATGGATCAGTTTGGTAGCACAGTTTTTGGGGAATTTGAGAAGGGAAATTTTCGATCGCATTGAACCCTAGGGTGACAAAGGAAATATCCTGAGATAAAAACAAGAAAGAAGCTTTCTGAGAAAGTCCTTTGTGTTATGTGAATTGATCTCACAGAGTTACTTTTCATTGTGCAGTCTGCTAACACAGTTTATGTGGAATCTACAAAGGGATATTTGGGAGCACGTTGAGGACTATAGTGAAAAAGGAAATATCCTCAGATAAAAACTAGAAAGAAGCTTTCTGAGAAACTGCTTTATGATGTGTGAATTCATCTCACAGAGTTAAAGTGTTCACTTCATTGAGCAGTTCGATAACACTGTTTTCAAGGAATTGGCTATAGGATATTTGGGGACACTTTGAAGCCTATGGTGACCAAGGATATATCCACCAATTAAAAAAAAAGTAGCTTTCTGAGAAACTGCATTTTGGTGTGTAAATTCATCTCAAAGCGATACAATGTTCTTTTCTTTGAGCAGTTTGCTAATGCTGTTGTCTTGGAATCTGCAATGGGATATTTTGGAGCACATTGAAGCTTATAGTGACAAAGGAAATATCCTCAGACTAAAAGTAGAAAGAAGCTTTCTGAGAACATTTTTTCTGATTTATGAATTCATCTCTCAGAGTCACACTTTTCTTTTCATGGAGTAGTTTGTTAGCAATGTTTTGGGGGAATCTGGGAAGGGACATTTGGGAGAGCTTGAAGCCCATGGTGATGAAGGAAATATCCTCAGATAAAAATTATAAAGAGGCCTTCTGAGAACCTGTTTTGTGATGTGTGAATTCATCACACAGAGTTACACTGTTCTTTGCATTGAGAAGTTTGCTAACACTGTTTTCTTGGAATCTACAATGCGATATTTCAAAGTACATTGAAGCTTATGGAGACAAAGGAAATATCCTCAGACAAAAACTAGAAAGAATCTTTCTGAGAGGCTGCCTTGTGATTTGTGAATTTACCTCACAGAGTTACATCTTTCTTTTCATGGAGCCGTTTGCTAACACTATTTTCATGGAATCTGAAAAGGTATAGTTGGGAGTGCATTGAGGCCTATGGTGAAAAACTAAATATGCTCAGATAAAAATTAGAAAGAAGCTTTCTGAGAAACCGTTTTGTGACGTGTGAATTCATTTCACAGTGCTGCACTGTACTTTTCCTTGAGCAGTTTGCTAACACTGTTTTCATGGAATCTGCAAAGGGACATTTGGGGCCACATTGAGGACTAAAGTGAAAAAGGAAATATCCTCACATAAAAACTAAAAAGAAGCTTTGTGACAAACTGCTTTGTAATGTTTGAATTTATTTCACAGAGCTACACCGTTCTTTCATTGAGCTGTTTGAAAACACTGTTTTTGTGGAATCTGCAAAGGGACATTTGGGAGTGCATTGAGGCCTGTAGTGAAAAAGAAAATCTCCTCAGATAAAAATGAGAAAGAAGCTTTCTGAGAAACTGATTTTTGATGTGTGAATTCATCTCACAGAGTTACACTGTCCTTTTCATGGAGATGTGTGTTAACATTGTTTTCATAAAATCTGCAAAGGAACATTTGGGAGCGCATTGAGGAATATAGTGACAAAGGGAATATCCTCACATAAAAAGTAGAAAGAAGGTTTCTGAGAAACTGCTTTGTGATTTGTGAATTCACCTCACAGAGCTACTCTGTTCTTTTCATTGAGCAGTTTGCTAACATTGTTCTCATGGAATCTGCAATAGTATACTTCGGAGCACATAGAAACTTATGGTGGTAAAGTAAATAACCTCAGATACAAACTAGAAAGAAGCTTTATGAGAAACTGCATTGTGATGTGTGAATTTATCTCACAGTGTTACACCATTCTCTTCATTGAGCTGTTTGAAAATACTATTTTCGTGAAATTTGCAAAGGGATATATGAGAGCACACTGAGGCCTATGGTGAAAAAAGAAATATCCTCAGATAAAAACTAGAAAAAAGTTTTCTGAGAAACTGCTTTTTGATGTGTGAATTCATCTCACAGAATTTCACTGTTCTTTTCATTGAGCAGTTTGCTAACACTGTTTTCTTGGAATCTGCAGTGGGATATTTTGTAGTGCATTGAAGATTATGATGACAAATGAAATATCCTCAGACAAAAACTAGCAAGATACTTCCTGAGGAACTGTTTTGTGGTTTTTGAATTCATCTTACACAGTTAAAAAATTCTTTTCATGGAGCAGTTTGGTAGCACTGTTTTTGGGGCATCTGAGAAGGTATATTTGGGATCGCATTGAAGTCTACGGTGACAAAGGAAATATCCTCAGATGAAAACTAGAAAGAAGCTTTCTGAGGAAGTACTTTGTGATGTGTGAATTCATCTCACAAAGTTACAACTTTCTTTTCATGGAACTATTTGCTAACACTCCTTTCATGGAATTTGCAAAGGGATATTTGGGAGTGCATTGAGGTCTATGGTGAAAAACGAAATATCCTCAGATAAAAATTAGAAAGAAGCTTCCTGAGAAACTGCTTTGTGATGTGTGAATTCATTTCACAGTGTTGCACTGTACTTTTCCTTCAGCAGTTTGCTAACACTGTTTTTGTGGAATCTGCAAAGGGACATTTGGGACCACGTTGAGGACTATAGTGAAAAAGAAAGTATCCTCAGACAGAAACTAGAGAGAAGCTTTCTGAGAAACTGCTTTGTGATGTTTGAATTCATCTCACAGTGTTACATCGTAATTTTCATTGAGCTGTTTGATAAAGCTGTTTTCATGGAATCTGCAAGGAATATTTTGGTGAGCATTGAGGCCTATGGTGAAAAACTAAGTATCCTCAGATAAAAACTAGAAAGAAGCTTTCTGAGAAACTACTTTTTGATGTTTGAATTCATGTAACAGAGTTACACTGCTGTTTTTATTGAGCAGTTTTCTAACACAATTTTCTTGGAATCTGCAAAGGGATATTTTGGAGCTCTTTGAAGCTTAAGGTGACAAAAGAAATATCCTCTGACAAAAACTAGAAAGTAGCTTTCTGAGAAACTGCTTTGAGATGTATATAGTCATCTCACAGAATGACACCTTTCTTTTCGTTAATCAGTTTGCTAACACTATTTTCTTGGAATCTACAAAGGGATATTTGGTAACATTTTGAGGCCTATGGTGGAGAAGGAAATATCCTTTGAAGAAAACTTGAAAGAAGCTGTCTGAGAAACTCCTTTTTTATGTGGGAATTCATCTCGCTGAGTTACACCATGCTTTTCATGGAGCAGTTTTGTAGCACTGTTTTTTGGTGAATCTGAGAAGGGATACTTTGAATCTCATTGAAGACTATGGTGAAAAAGGGAATATCCTCAGATAAAAAGTAGAAATAAGCTTTCTGAGAAATTCCTTTGTGACGTGTGAATTCATCTCACAAAGTTACACCTTTCTTTTCATGGAAAAGTTGCTAACACTGTTTTTGGGGAATCTTCAAAGGGATATTTTGGAGTGCCTTGAGGCATACGGTGAGAAAGGAAATATCCTCCAATAAAACCAATAAGAAACTTTCTGTGAAACTGCTTTGTGATGTGTGAATTCATCTTTATGAGTTACACCTTTCTTTTCATGGAGCAGTTAATAGCAATGATTTTGAGGAATCTGAAAAAGGATATTTTGGATTTCATTGAAGCATATGGTGACAAAGGAAATATCCTCAGAGAAAAACTAGAAGGAAGCTTTCTGGCATACTTCTTTGTGATGTGCCTATTCATCTCACAGCATAACACCTGTTTCATGGAACCGTTTGCAAACACAGTTTTCATGGAATCTAGAAAGGGATATTTTTGAGCAAGCTGAGGCCTGTCGTGGAAAGGAAATATCCTCATATAAAATGTAGCTAGAATCTTTTTTGAGAATCTGCTTTATGATGTGTGAATTCATCACATAAACTTACACTGTTGTTTTCATTGACCAGTTTGCTAACACTCTTTCCTTGGAATCTGCAAGGGGATATTTTTGAGTGCATTGAAGCTTATTTTTACAAAGGAAATATCCTCATATAAAAACTAGAAAGAAACTTTCTGAGGAATGGCTTTTTAATGTGTTACTTCATCTCACAGAGTTACACAATTCCTTTTGTAAATCAGTTTTGTAGAACTGCTCTTAGAAAATCTGCAAAGGGATATTCGTGAGTGCAATGAGGAATATAGTGATAAAGGAAATATCCTTGTAAAAAAACAAGAAACAAGATTTCTGTGAAACTGCTTTGTGATGTGTGAATTCATCTCACAGAGTTACACCATTGTTTTTATTGAGAAGTTTGCTAACAACTTTTTCGTGTAAATCTGCAATGGGATATTCCAGAGAGCATTGAGGAATATGGAGATAAAGGAAACATCTTGTGATAAAAATTAGAAAGAAGCTTTCTGAGAAACTAGTTTCTAATGTGTGTATTCCCCTAACAGAGTTACACCCTTCTTTTCATGGAGCAGTTTGCTAACACTGTTTTCGTGGAATCTGCAAAGGGATATTTGGGAGTGCATTCAGGCCTATAGTGAAAAAGGAAATATCCTCAGATAAAAACAAGAAAGAAGCTTTCTGAGAAACTGCTTTGTGATGTGTGAATTCATCTCACAGAGTTACACTTTTCTTTTCATTGAGCAGTTTGCTAACACTGATTTCTTGGAATCTGCAATGAGATATTTTTGGGGAGTCTGAGAAGGGATATTTCAGAGCACATTGAAGTATATGGTGATAAATGCAATATCTTCAGACAAAAACAAAAAAGAAGCTTTTTGTGAAACTTTCTTGTGATGTGTGAATGCATTTCACAGAGTTGCCCGTTGCTTTGCATGGTGCAGTTTGGTAGCACTGTTTTTGGGAAATCTGAGAAGGGATATTTTGGATTGTATTTAAGCCTATGGTGATAAAGGAACTATCCTCAGATAAAAACTAGAAAGAAACTTTCTGATAAACTTTTTTCTGAGGTATGTATTCATCTCACAGAGTGACACCTTTCTTTTCATGGAGTAGTTTGCTAACACTCTTTTCGTGGAATCTACAAAGGGATATTTGGGAGCGAGTAAAGGCCTATGTTGAAAAAGGAAATATCCTCAGATAAAAACTAGAAAAAAGCTTTGTAAGAAACTACTTTGTTATTTGTGAATTCATCTCACCGAAATACACGATTCTTTTCATAGAGAAGTTCTGTAGCACTGTTACTGGGGAATCTGAGAAGGGATATTTTGGATTGCATTGAAGCCAATGGTGACAAAAGAAATAACCTCAGATAAAAACTAGAAAGAAGCTTTCTGAGAAAGTTCTTTGTGACCTGTGAATTCATCTCACAGAGTTACACTTTTTTTTTTTTTTTTTCATGGAGCAGATGCTAACACGATTTTCATGTAATCTGCAATAGGATATTTGGGGGTGCTTTAAATTCTACTTTGACAAAGGTAATATCCTCAGATAAAAACCAAAAAGAAGCTTTCTGAGAAGCTGCTTTCTGATGCGTGAATTCATCTTCCAGAGTTACACTGTTCTTTTCATTGAGCAATATGGTAACACTGTTTTCTTGGAATCTTCAATGGGATATTTTGGAGCACATTGAAGTTTATGGTGACAAAGGAAATTTCCTCAGACAAAAACTATAAAGAAGGTTTCTTCAAAACTGCTTTGTTATTTGTTAATTCACCCCACAGAGTTACGCCTTTCTTTTCATGCAGTGGTTTGGTAGCACTCTTTTTATGGAATCAGAGAAAGGATAGTTTGGATTACATTGAATCCTACGGTGACAAAGGAAATATCCTCAGATAAAACAAGAAAGAAGCTTTCTGAGAAACTTCGTGGTAATGTTTGAATTTATCACACAGAGTTACACCTTTCTTTCCATTGAGCAGTTTGCTAACACTGTTTTCTTGTAATCTGCAATTGGATATTTGCGAGCACATTGAGTACTATGGTGAAAAAAAATATTCTCACTTAAAAACTGGAAAGTACTCCCCTGAGAAGCCGCCTTGTGATGTGAATTCATCTCACACAGTGACACTGTTCTTTTCATTGCGTAGTTTGCTAACAATGTTTTCACGGAATCTGCAATGGGATATATGGGAGAACATTGAGGCCTATGGAGAAAAAGGAAATATCCTGAGATAAAAACAAGAAAGTAGCTTTCTGAAAAACTGCTTTGTGATGTTTGAGTTCATCTCACAAAGTTACACTGTTGTTTGCATTGAGCAGATTGATAACACTGTTTTTGTGGAATCTGCAATAGGATATTTGGTAGCGCCTTGAAGCTTATGGTGACAAAGGAATTATCCCCAGATAAAAAACAAAAAGAAGTCTTCTGTGAAACTACTTGGTGATGCATGAATTCATCTCACATATTTACACCTTTCTTTTCATTGAGAAGTTTTCTAAAACTTTTTCTACGGAACCTGTAATGGGATATTCAGGAGTGCAGTTAGGAATATGGTGAAAAAGGAAATATCCTCAGATAATAAATAGAAAGAAGCTTCCTGATAAACTGCTTTGTTACATGTGATTCATCTCAGAGAGTTACAATGCTGTTTTCATTGAGCAGTTTTCTAACACTCTTTTCTTCCAATCTGCAACTGGATATTTCAGAGCTCATTGAAACTTATGGTGACAAAGGAAATAACCTCATATCAAACTAGACAGAAGTTTTCTGAGAGACTCCTTTGTGATTTGTGAATTAATCTCACAGAGTTATACATTTCTTTTCATGGAACACTCTTTTCATAGAGCAGTTTAATAGCACTGCTTTTGAGGAATTTGAGAAGGGATACTTTGGAGCGCATTGAAGCCTATGGTGACAAAGGAAATATCCTCAGATAAAAACTGCAAAGAATCTTCTGAGAAACTTCTTTGTGCTATGTGTATTCATCTCACAGAGTAGTACAATCCTTTTCTTGGAGCAGTTTGGTAAAACTGTTTTCACAGAATCTCAAATAGGATATTTGAGAACTCATTGAAGCCTATGGTAGCATAGGAAATATCCTCAGACAAAAAGCAAGAGGAAACATTCTTAGAAACTGCTTTGTGATGTGTGAATTCATCTCACAGATTTACACCATTCTTTTCATAGAATAGTTTGCTAACACTATTTTCATGGAATCTGAAAAGGGATATTCACGAGCTCAGTGAGGTCTGTAGTGAAATAGCAAATATCCTCAGACAAAAACTAGAAAGAAGCTTTCTATGAAATTGCTTTCTGACTTAGGAATTCACCTCACAGATTTACATGATTCTTTTCATGGAACAGCTTGGTAACACTGTTTTTGGAGAATCTGAGGAGGGATATTTTGGGTCACATTGAAACCTATGGTGACAAATAGAATATTTTCAGATAAAAACTAGATAGAAGCTCTCTGAGAAACGGAATTTTGATGTGTGTATTCCTCTCAAAGAGTAGCACGATTCTTTTCTTGGAGCAGTTTGCTAAAACACTTTTCATGGATCTGCAAAGGGATATTTGGGAGCGCATTGAGGAATATGGTAAAAAGGAATTATCCTCAGATAAAAAGTAGAAAGAAGCTTTCTGAGAAACGGTTTTGTGATGTGAGAATTCACCTCATAGTGTAACACCACACATTTTGTGAAGATGTTTATTAGCACTGTTTTTGGGGAATTTGAGAAGGGATATTTGGAATTGCATGAAGGCCTATGGTGATAAAGGAAATATCCTCAGATAAAAACTAGAAAGAAGCTTTCTGAGAAACTGCTTTGTGATGTGTGAATTCATCCCAGAGAGTTACAATGTTGTTTTCATTGAGCAGTTTGTGAACACTGTTTTCTTTTAATCTGCAATAGGATCGAATATTTCGGAGCACATTAAAGCTTATGGTGACAAAGGAAATATCCTCATGTAAAAACAAGAAATAAGTTTTCTGAGAAACCACTTTGTGATGTCTTAATTCATCTCACAGAGTTCTTATCATGTATCATTTTGGTATCACTGTTTTTGGGGAATTTGCAATAGGATATTTGGGAGCACATTGAAGTCTATGATGACCAAGGAAATATCTTCAGACAAAAACCAAAAAGGAACTTTCTGAGTAACTGCTGACTGATGTGTGAATTCATCTCAGAGATTTACACCTTTCTTTTCATGGAGCAGTTTGCTAACACTATTTTTGTGGAAGCTGCAAAGGGATATTTGCGAGTGCATTGAGGCCTATTATGAAAAAGGAAATATCCTCAGACCAAAACTGGAAAGAAGCTTTCTGAGAAACTGCTTTGTGATTTATGAATTCATCTCACAGTGTTACATGATTCTTTTCATGGAGCAGTTTGGTAGCACTGTTTTCTTGGAATCCACAATGAGATATTTTGGAGCGCATTGAAGCTTACGTTGACAGCTCAGTGAAATAAAATAGGACACATACAAATGGAAGAACATACCATGCTCATGGATAGGAAGAATCAATATTGTGAAAATGGCCATACTGCCCAAGGTCATTTATAGATTCAATGCAAACCCCACCAAGCTATCAATGACTTTCTTCACAGAATTGGAAAAAACTGCTTTAAAGTTCATATGGAACCTAAAAAGAGCCCACATTGCCAAGATAATCCTAAGTCAAAAGAGCAAAGCTGGAGGCATCACGCTACCTGACTTCAAACTATACTACAAGGCTACAGTAACCAAAACAGCATGGTACTGGTACCAAAACACAGATATAGACCAATGGAACAGAATAGAGCCCTCAGAAATAATACCACATACTTACAGTCATCTGATCTTTGACAAACCTGCCAAAAACAAGAAATGGGGAAAGGATTCCCTATTTAATAAATGGTGCTGGGAAAATTGGCTAGCCATAAGCAGAAAGCTGAAACTGGATCATTTCCTTACTCCTTATCTGAAAATTAATTCAAGATGGATTAGAGACTTAAATGTTAGACCTAATACCATAAAAACCCTAGAAGAAAACCTAGGGAATACCATTCAGGACTTCGGCGTGGACAAGGACTTCATGTCTAAAACAGCAAAAGCAATGGCAACAAAAGCCAAAATTGACAAATGGGATCTAATTAAACTAAAGAGCTTCTGCACAGCAAAAGAAACTACCATCAAAGTGAAAAGGCAACCTACAGAATGGGAGAAAGTTTTTGCAATCTACTCATCTGACAAAGGACTAATATCCAGAACCTACAGAGAACTCAAACAAATTTACAAGAAAAAAACAAATAACCCCATCAAAATGTGGGCAAAGGATATGAACTGACATTTCTCAAAAGAAGACATTCATACAGTCAACAGACACATGAAAAAATGCTCATCATCACTGGCCATAAGAGAAATGCAAATCAAAACCACAATGAGATACCATCTCACACCAGTTAGAATGCCAATCATTAAAAAGTCAGGAAACAACAGGTGCTGGAGAAGATGTAGAAAAATAGGAACAGTTTTACACTGTTGGTGGGATTGTAAACTAGTTCAACCATTATGGAAAACAGTATGGCGATTGCTCAGGGATCTAGAACTAGAAATATCATGTGACCCAGCCATCCCATTACTGGGAATATACCCAAAGATTATAAATCATGCTGCTATAAAGACACATGCACAAGTCTGTTTATTGTGGCACAATTCACAATAGCAAAGACTTGGCATCAACCCAAATGTCCATCAGTGACAGACTGGATTAAGAAAA
Source organism: Macaca mulatta (assembly GCF_049350105.2). NCBI lineage: Eukaryota > Metazoa > Chordata > Mammalia > Primates > Cercopithecidae > Macaca > Macaca mulatta. Next base: position 47,409,057 of record NC_133411.1, read on the forward strand.
TGTGGCACATATACACCATGGAATACTACACAGCCATAAAAAAAGGATGAGTTCATGTCATTTGTTGGGACATGGATGCAGCTGGAAACCATCATTGTCAGCAAACTATCACAAGAACAGAAAACCAAACACCGCATATTCTCACTCATAGGTGGGAATTGAGCATTGAGATCACTTAGACATGGGAAGGTGAACATCAACCACTGGGGCCTATTGTGGGGAGGGTGGATGGGGATGGAGGACATTTGGAGTTAAACCTGATGTAAATGACTAGTTGAAGGGTGCTGATGAGTTGATGGGTGCAGCACACCAACGTGGCACATGTATACATACGTAATATACCTCCACCTTGTGCACATGTATCCTAGAACTTAAAGTATAATAAAAAATAAAAAATAATAATAAATAAAATACTACTGTAGCACTGGACTAGGTGAAGGGTATATAGTACTGAACAAAGCAAAAATAAATAAATAAATAAAAGAAGGAAATATCCTAATATTAAAACTAGAAAGAAGCTTTGTGAGAAATTTCTTTGTGATGTGTTAATTCATCTCACACAGTTACCCATTTTTTTCCATAGAACAGATTTTTAGTACTCTTTTTGTGTAATATTAGCAGGGATACTTTGAATCACATTGAAGCCCATGGTGACAAAGGAAATATCCTCAGATAAAAACTAGAAAGAAGCAAACTAGAAAGGAGCAGATTGTTAGTACTCTTTTTGTGTAATATTAGCAGGGATACTTTGAATCACATTGAAGCCCAGTGTGACAAAGGAAATATACTCAGATAAAAACCAGAAAGAAGCATTCTGAGAAACTTCTATGTGATGTGTGAATTCATCTCACAGAGTTACACTGTTCTTTTCAGTGAGAAGTCTGCTTAAACTGTGTTCGTGGAATCTGCAATAGAGTATTTGGGAGTGCATTGAAGCCTATGGCGACAAAGGAAATATCCTCAAATAAAAACGGAATAGAAGCTTTCTGAGAAACTGCTTTGTGATGTGTCAATTTGCCCCACAGAGTTACACTGTTCTTTTCATTGAGTAGCTTGATGACACTGTTTTCCTGGCATCTGCAATGGGATATTCTGGAGCACATTGAAGCTTATGTTGACAAAGGAAATATCCTCAGACAAAAACCAGAAAGAAGTTTCTGACAAACTACTTTCCAATTTGTGAATTCCTCTCAGAGGCTTACAATTTCCTTTCATGGAGCAGTTTGCTAGCACTGATTTTGGGGAACCTGAGAAGGGATATTTTGAATCACATTGAAGACTGTAGTGTTAAAGGAAAATCCTCAGATAAAAAATAGAAATAAGCTTTCTGAGAAACTGCTTTGTGATGTGTGTATTCATCTCAGAGAGTAGCATGATTCTTTTCTTGGAGCAGTTTGGTAAAACTGTTTTTGTGGAAAATGCAATAGGATATTTGGAAGCACATTGAAGGATATGGTGACCAAGGAAATATCCTCAGACAAAAAAACGAAAAGCAGCTTTCTGAGAAACTTCTATGTGATGTGTGAATTCATCTCACAGGTTTACACCTTTCTTTTTGTGGAACAGTTTCCTAACAGTATTTTCTTGAAATCTGCAAAGGGATATTCACGAGTGCAATGAGGCCTGTGGTGAAAAATGAAATATCCTCAGGCAAAAACTAGAAAGAAAGTTTCTATGAAAATGCTTTCTGATTTGTGAATACATCTCACTGATTTACAGGATTCTTTTCATGGAGCGTTTTGGTAGCACTGTTTTTGGAGAAACTGAGAAGGGATATTTTGGATGGCACTGAAGCCTATGTTGACAAAGGGAATATTCTCAGATATAAACTAGATGGAAGCTTTCTGAGAAACTGCTTTGTGGTGTGGGTATTCATCGCACAGAGTAGCACAATTCTTTTCTTGGAGTAGGTTGCTGAAACTTTTTCCAGGAAATCTGCAAAGGAATACTTGGGAGTGCATTGAGGAATATGTGAAAAAGGATATATGCTCAGATAAATACTAGAAAGAAGCTTTCTGAGAAACAGTTGTGATGTGAGAATTCATCTCACAGAGTTACACCACACTTTTCATGAAGCAGTTTGGTAGCACTGTTTTGGGGGAATTCGAGAAGGGATATTTTGAATTGTATTGAAGCCAATGGTGACAAAGGAAATATCCTCAGATAAAAACTAGAAAGTACCTTTCTGAGAAATCGCTTTGTGATGTGTTAATTCATCTCATAGAGTTACACGATTCTTTTCATGGATCAGTTTGCTAGCACTGTTTTTGGGGAATCTGCAATAGGGTATTATGGAGCACATTGGAGCCCATGGTGACAAAGGAAATATCCTCAGACAAAAACCAAAAAGAAGCTTTCTGAGAAACTGCTTTGTGATGTGTGAATTCATCTCAGAGATTTACACCTTTCTTTTCATGGAGCAGTTCGTTAACACTATTTTTGTGGAATCTGCAAAGGGATATTCACAAGCATATTGAGGCCTTTTTTGAAAAAGAAAATATCCTCAGACAAAAACTAGAAAGAAGCTTTCTGAGAAATGCCTTTGTGATTTGTGAATTCATCTCACAGTGTTACTCGATTCTTTTCAGAGAGCAGTTTGCTAGCACTGTTTTCTTGGAATCCGCAATGGGATGTTTTGGAGTGCATTGACACTTATGATGAAAAAGGAACTATCCTAACATAAAAACTAGAAAGAAGCTTTCTGAGAAAGTCCTTTGTGATATGTTAATTCATTTCACAGAATTACTCATTTTTTTCCATGGAGCAGTTTGTTAGTACTGTTTTTGGGAAATATGAGAAGGGATATTTTGGGTCACATTGAAACCCATGGTGACAAATGAAATATCCTCAGACAAAATCTAGAAAGACACATTCTGAAAAACTTCTTTGGGATGTGTGAATTCATCTTACAGAGTTACACTGTTCTGTTCTTTGAGCAGTTTGCTAACACTGTTTTCATGGAATCTGCAATAGGATATTTGAGAGCACAATGAAGCCTATGGTGACAAAGGTAATATCCTCAGATAAAAACGGAAAAGCTTTCTGAGAATCTGCTTTGTGATGTGTCAATTTGTCTCACAGAGTTACACTGTTCTTTTCATTGAGCAGTTTGCTAACACTATTTTCCTGGAATCTGCAATGGACTATTTTGGAGCACATTGAAGCTTTTGGTGACAAAGGAAATATCCTCGACAAAAACTAGAAAGAAAATTTCTGGCAAACTGCTTTCTAATTTGTGAACTCATCTCACAGAGTTACACCATTCTTTTCATGGATCAGTCTAGTAGCTCTGTTTTGGGGGAATTGAGAAGGGATTCTTTAGACTGTATGAAAGCCTATGGTGAAAAAGGAAACATCCTCAGATAAAAACTAGAAAGAAGCTTTCTGAGAAACTTCTTTGTGATGTGTGAATTCATCTCACTGAGTAGCATGATTCTTTTCTTTGGAGTAGTTTGATAAAACTGTTTTTGTGGAATCTGCAATAGGATATTTGGGAGTGCATTGAAGACTACGGTGACCAAGGAATATCCTCAGACAAACAAACAAAAAGAACCTTTCTGAGAAACTGCTTTGTGATATGTGAATTCATCTCACAGATATACACCTTTCTTTTCATGGAGCAGTTTCCTAAGACTGTTTTTGTGGAATCTGCAAAGGGATATTCACCAGTGCAATGAGGCCTATGGTGAAAAAGGAAATATCTTCAGACCAAAATTAGAAAGAAGCTTTCTATGAAAAAGCTTTCTGATTTATGAATTCATCTCACAGATTTAAATGATTCTTTTCATGGAGTATTTTGGTAGCACTGTTTTTGGAGAGTCTGAGAAGGGCTATTTTGTATTGGAATGAAGCATATGGTGAGAAATGGAATATTGTCAGATAAAAACTAGATAGAAGCTTTCCGAGAAACTGTTTTGTGATGTGTGTATTCATCTCCCAGAGTAACATGATTCTTTTCTTAGAGCAGGTTGCTAAAACTGTTTTTGTGGAATCTGCAAAGGGATATTTGGGAGCGCATTGAGGAATACAGTGAAAAAGAAAATATTCTCAGATAAAAACTAGAAAGAAGCTTTCTGAGAAACAGTTTTATGATGTGAGAATTCATCTCACAGATTTACACCACACTTTTCATGAAGATGTTTATTAGCACTGTTTTTGGGTAATTTGATAAGGGATATTTTGAATTGCATTGAAGCCTATGGTGACAAAGGAAATATCCTCAGATAAAAACTAGAAAGAAGCTTTCTGAGAAACTGCTTTGTGATATGTGAATTCATCTCACAGAGTTACAGAATTCTTTTCATAGATCAGTTTGATCACACTGTTCCTTTGAAATCTGCAATAGGATATTTGGGAGTGCATTGAAGCCAATGTTGACAAAGGAAATATACTCAGATAAAAACCAAAAAGAAGCTTTCTGAGAAACTGCTTTGTGACGTGTGAATTCATCTCACAGAGTTACATGTTTCTTTTCATGGGGCAGTTTGCTAACATGGTTTTCTTGGGGTCTGCAATGGGATGTTTCAGAGAACATTGAAGATATGGTGACAAAGGAAATATCCTCAGACAAAAACTAGAAAGAAGCTTACCGAGAAACTTCTTCGTGTTTTGTGATTTCATCTCACAGAGTCACATGATACTTTTCATGGAGGAATTTGGTAGTACTGTTTTTGGGGAATCTGAGAAGGGATATTTTGGATTGCTTTGAAGCCTTTGGTGACAAAGAAAATATCCTCAGACAAAAACTAGAAAGAAGCCTTCTGAGGAAGTTCTTTGTGATCTGTGAATTCAACTCACAGAGGATCAACTTTGTGTTCATGGAGCAGTTTCCTATCACTGTTTTCATGGAATCTGCAAAGGGATACTTCAGAGCGCATTGAGGCCTATGGTTAAAAAGGAAATATCATCAGATAGAATCCAGAAAAAGGCTTTCTGAGAAACTGATTTGTGATGTGGATTTTTTTTTATTTTATTTTTCATTCTGAAAAGCAGTACTTTATTTCATGTGCAAATAAAAAATGATTTTCCCAGTGCTCTTTTAATTAATCTGGAGAAATACAAAATAAAATGTCATTAATGGTTTATATGGAGAAAGATTCATCCTAAAGGGTTCAGGTAGGTTGTCCATTTTGAATAAAGGTATATGAATTGGACTCAAATAACCAGTACCATCCACCTTTAATACCTACCATTAGCCCAGAACTCGGCTGGGAATGTTTCGGCCTCTACAAAATAAGTAACATGAATATAGACTACCCATACTCAGGGAGCTTCCAGACCAATTAAGGAGGTAAGAGGTGTTCATAGAATAATTACTAAGCTATAAACTTTGACTTTGAGTGTCAAAGAATTTTCATTAAGAGGAATTCACTTTGTCTAAAACTGTGGAGCAGATCTTCACAGAGGGTGGAACATGAGAGTCCAGGAAATGAATAAGAAATCTTTAGGGTTAGAGGATGGGAAACAGGAAGGCAAAACTATGGGAACACAGCTATGGTTAAAGACTGAATGAGACATCCATTTTAAAAGTTTCTGTCTATAAACTGACTTCTACCAGAAGCTCTTTTGATTTTAAAATATCGAGCAGAATGTATAAAGTAAACTATGGAAAGTTAATAGGGCAACACCAGGGTAGCCTTGTTTTACCCATTTCATTTATGGTCCCACTTGGGCTGCTGAAATGGAGCTTGGTCCTGGGATGAGTGATGAACATCTATGGTTCATCTGCCTCTGACTGAATTCCAGAATCAAGCATGATATTTAAAAACTACCCTCTTGCTTTGATTCATTCATTCTTTTTCCTTCCATTCATCTTGAAAATTAATAGTTGAGTATTGACATGTAATATGTGCTGACCCCTTTCCAGAATAAAGATGAGATCTAATTTTCTTTTTTTATATAGTTAGATTCAACTTTTCTAACTCAATGAAACCATTAGAAAGCTGTGCACCTGAAGTGTAGTATTTTAGTCATTTATGGAACTGTTTTCTTTTTTTTTTTTTTTGAGGACTATTATCTTTTTTATTTTTATTGTTTATTATACTTTAAGTTCTAGGGTACATGTGCACAACGTGCAGGTTTGTTACATATGTATACTTGTGCCATGTTGGTGTGCTGCACCCATCAACTCGTCAGCACACTCAACTCGTCATTTACATCAGGTTTAACTATCAATGACATCCCTCCCCTCTCCACCCTCCCCATAATAGGCCCTGGAGTGTGATGTTCCCCTTCCAGAGTCCAAGTGATCTCATTATTCAATTCCCACCTATGAGTTAGAACATGTGGTGTTTGGTTTTCTATTCTTGTGATAGCTTGCTGAGAAAGTTCTTTGTGATGTGTGAATTCATCACATAGAGTTATACCTTTCTTTCCATGGAGTGGTTTTCTAACACTGTTTTCATGTAATCTGCAAAGGGATATATGGGAGCACATTGAGGCCTATAGTGAAAAAGGAAATATCCTCAGGTAAAAACTAAAGAGAAGTTTTTTTTAGAAACTGCTTTGTGATGTGTGAATTCATCTCACAGTGTTACACTGTTCTTTTCATTGAGCAGTTTGCTAACACTGCTTTCATTGAATCTGCAAAGGGATATTTGGGAGCACATTGAGGCCTATAGTTAAAAAGGAAATGTCCTCAGTCAAAAACTAGAAACTTTCTGAGAAACTGCTTTATGATGTGTGAATTCATCAAACACAGTTGCACCATTCTTTTCATTTAGCAGTGCTAACATTGTTTTCGTGGAATCTGGAAAGGGATATATGGGAGTGCATTGACGCCTATGGTGAAAAAGGAAATATCCTCAAATAATAAGTAGAAAAAAGCTTCCTGAGAAACTCCTTTGTGATGTGTGAATTCATCTCACAGAGTTACACTGTTCTTTTCATTGAACAGTTTGCTAACACTGTCTTCGTGGAATCTGCAAGGGGACATTTTGGAATGTATTCAAAATTTAGGTGACAAAGGAAATACCCTCATATAAGAACTAGAAAGACTGTTTCTGAGACACCACTTGTGATGTGTTAATTCATCTCACAGAGTTACACAATTCTTTTCATTTAGCAGTTTGGTAACACTGTTTTTGGGAAATCTGAGAAGGGATATTTCGGATCGCATTGAAACCTATCTTAACAAAGGAAATAAAATCAGATAAAAACTAGAAAGAAGCGTTCTGAGAAAGTTCTTTGTGATGGTGCAATTCCTCTCAAAGAGTTAAATCTTTCTTTTCATGGAAACATTTGCTAAACTGTTTTCGTGGAAACTGCAAAGGGATATTGGGGAGCCCATTGAGGCCTATTTTGAAAAACTAAATATCCTCAGATAAAAACTAGAAAGAAAATTTCTGAGAAACTGCTTTGTGGTGTGTTAATTCATCTCACCATGTTACACTGTTCTTTTCACTGAGAGTTTGCTAACACTGTTTTCATGGAATCTGTAAAGGGATATCTGGGAGCACATTGGTGAAAAAGGGAATATCATCACATCTAGTTTTTATATCCTCACATCTAGTTTTTATATCCTCACATAAAAACTAGAAAGAAGCTTTCTCAGAAAGAAGCTTTCTGAGAAACTGCTTTGTGATGTGTGAATTCAACTCACAGCGTTACACAGTTATTTTCTTTGAGCAGTTTCTTAACAGAGTTTTCGTGGAATCTGCAATGTTATATTTCAGCATGCATTGAAGCTTAAAGTGACAAAGGAAATACCCTCATATAAACACTAGAAAGATGCTTTCAGATGAAATGCTTTCTGATATGCAAATTCTTGTCACAGAGTTACAAGATTCTTTTCATGGAGCAGTTTGGTAACACTGTTTTTGTCAATCTGAGCAGGGATATTTTGGATCGCTTTGAAGCCCACGGTGACAAAGGAAATATCCTCAGATAAAAACCAGAAAGAATCTTTCTGAGAAACTGCTTTATGATGTGTTAATTCATCTCACAGAGTTTCACGATTCTTTTCATGGAGCAGTTTGGTAAAACTGATTTTCTATAATCTGAGAAGGGATATTTCGGATCACAGTGAAGTCTATGGTGACACAGGAAATACCCTCAGATAAAAACTAGCAAGAAGCATTCTGAGAAAGCTCTTCGTGATGAGTGAATTCATCTCACAGAGTTACACCTCCTTTTCATGGAGCCGTTTGCTAACACTGCTTGTGTGGAATCTGCAAAGGGATATTTGGGAACGCATTGAGGCCTATGGTGAAAAACTAAATATCCTCATAAGTTTTCTGAGAAACTGCTTTGTGATGTGTGAATTCATTCCACAATGTAACACTCCTGTTTTCACTGAGCAGTTTGATAACACTATTTTCATGGGACCTGCAAAGGGATATTTGGGAGCACATTGAGCCCTTTGGTGAAATAGGAAATATCCTCAGATAAAAACTAGAAAGAAGCTTCCTGAGAAACAGCTTTGTGATGTGTGAATTCATCTCACAGAGTTGCATGATTCTTTTCATAGAGAAGTTTGGTAAAACTGTTTTTTGGGAATCTGAGAAGGGTTATTTGAGATCGCATTGAAGCATATATTGGCAAAGGAAATACCCTCAGATAAAAACTAGAAAGAATCATTCTCAGAAATTTCTTTGTGACGTGTGAATTAATCTCATAGAGTTACACCTTCCTTTTCATGGAGCTGTTTGCTAGCACTCTTTTCGTGGAATCTGTAAGGGATATTTGGGAGCCCATTGAGGCCTACAGTGTAAAATTAAATATCCTCAGATTAAAACAGGAAAGAAGCTTTCTGAGAAACTGCTTTGTGATGTGTGAATTCATCTCACAGAGTTACAAGATTCATTTCTTGGAGCAGTTTGCTAACACTGTTTTCACGGAATCTGCATTAGAATATTTGGCAGTGATTTGAAACATATGGTGACAAACGAAATATCCTCAGAGAAAAAGCAAAAAGAAGCTTTCTGAGAAATTGCTTTGTGATATGTGAATTCATCTCACACAGTTACATGATTCTTTTCATGGATCAGTTTGGTAGCATTGTTTTTGGAGGATCTGCAAAGGGATATTTCAGATTGCATCAAAGAGTATGGTGAAAATGGAAATAGCCTCAGGTAAAAACTAGAAAGAAGTTTTCTGAGAAACTGCTTTGTGATGTGTGAATTCATCTTACAGAGTTACACTGTTCTTTTCATTGAGCATTTTGCTAACTGTTTTCTTGGAATCTGCAGTTGGATATTTTGAAGCACATTGAAACTTATGGTGGCAAAGGAATTATCCTCAGATAAAAACTAGGATGTTTCTGCAAAACCACGATGTGATGTGTTTCTGCAAAACCACGTTGTGATGTGTTAATTCATCTCAGAGTTACATGATACTTTTTATGGTTCAGTTTGGTAGTACTGTTTTTGGGGAATCTGAGAAGGGATATTTTGGATCACATTGAAGTCTGTGTTGTCAAAGTTAATTACCTCAGTTAAAAACTATAAAGAAGCTTTCTGAGAAAGTTCTTTGAGAAGTTTGAATTAATCTCACAGATTTACACCTTTCTTTTCATGGAGCAATTTGCTAACACCATTTTCGTGGAATCTGCAAAGGGATATTTGGGAGTGCATTGAGACCCATAGTAAAAAAGGAAACATCCTTACATAAAAACTAGAAAGAAGCTTTCTGAGAGACTTCTTTGTGAGGTGTGAATTCATCTCACAGAGTTACACTGTTCTTTTCATTGAACAGATTGCCAACACTGTTTTCTTGGAGTCTGCAATGGGATATTTCGGAGTGCATTCATGCTTATGGTGACAAATTAAATAATATTATATAAAAACTAGAAAGCTTTCTGAGAATCTGTATTTTGATGTGTTAATTCATCCCACAGTGTTACACGATTCTTTTCATGGATCAGTTTACTAGCAGAGTTTTTGGGGAGTCTGAGAAGGGAAAATTTGGATCTCATTGAAGCCTATGGAGACAAAGGGAATATCCTCATACAAAAACTGGAAAGAAGCTTTCTGAGAAACTGCTTTGTGATGTGTTAATTCATGTCACAGAGTTACACCTTTCTTTTCTTGGAGCACTTTGCTATCACTGTTTTCGTGGAATCTGCTGAGGGATATGTGGGATACATTGAGCTCTATGGTGAAGAAGAAAATATCTTCAGATAAAAACTAGAAAGAAGCTTTCTGAGAAACTGCTTTGTGATGTTTGAATTCATCCAACAGAATTACACCATTCTTTTCATGGAGCAGTTTGGTAGCACTGCTTTTGGGGAGCTGAGAAGGGATACTTTGGATTGTATTGAAGTCTATCATGAAAAAGGAATTATCCTCAGATAAAAATTTGAAAGAAGCTTTCTGAGAAACTTTCTTGTAATGTGTGAATTCAACTCAAAAGGTTACGCCTTTCTATTCACGGAACAGTTTGTTGTCAGTCTTTTCACGTAATCTGCAAAGGGATATTTGGGAGTGCATTGAGTTCTATGGTGAAAAATGAAATATCCTCAGGTAAAAATGAGAAAGAAATTTTCTGAGAAACTGCTATGTGGTGTGTTAATTCATCTCATGGAGTTACATGGTTCTTTTCATGAATCAGTTTGGTCTCACTGTTTTTGGGTAATCTGAGAAGGGATACTTTGGATCGCATTGACAAATATGGTAATGAAGGAAATATCCTCAGATAAAAACTAGAAAGACGGTTTCTGATAAAGTTCTTTGTGATGTGTGAATTCATCTCACAGAGTTACCCCTTTCTTTTCATGGAGCAGATTGCTAACACTGTTTTCATGGAATCTGCAAAGGGATATTTGGGAGTGTACTGAGGCATAGAATGAAAAGGGAAATATCCTCAGATAAAATCTAGAAAGAAAGTTTCTGAGCAACTGTTTTGTGTTGTGAGAATTCATCTCACAGAGTAACACTGTTATTTTCATTGAGCAGTTTGCTAACACCGTTTTCTTGAAATCTGCAATGGGATATTTTGGGGCACATTGAAGTTCATGGTGATGAAGGAAATATCCTCATATAAAAACTACAGGGAAGCATTCTGAGGAACTGTATTGTGGTGTGTTAATTCATCTCACAGAGTTCACGATTCTTTTCATCGAGCAGTTTGGTATCACTCTTTTTTTGAATCATGAAGGGATATTTTGGATCCCATTGAAGCCTATGGTGACTAAGGAAATATCCTCAGATAAAAATTAGAAAGAAGCTATCTGAGACAGTTCTTTGTGATGTGTGAATTCATCTCACAGAGCTACACCTTTCTTTTAATGGAGCAGATTGGTAACACAGTTTTCGTTTCATCTGGAAAGGGATATTTGGGAGTCCATTGAGGCCTATAGTGAAAAAGAAAATATCCTCAGGCAAAAAATAGAAAGAAGCTTTCTGCAAAACTGCTTTGTGATGTGTGAATTCATCTTACAGAGTTACACCATTCTTATTATTTTGCCATTCGATAACACTGTTTTCACAGAATCTGCAATAGGATATTTGGGAGCTCCTTGAAGCCTAGGATGACAAAGAAAATATTGTTAGAGAAAAATGAAAAAGAAGCTTTCGGAGAAACTGCTTTGTGATCTGTGAATTTAACTCACAGAGTTACACTGTTCCTTTCATTGAGCAGTTTGCTAACACTGCCTTCTTGTAATCTGCAATGGGACATTTCAGAAGGCATTGAAGCTTATGATGAAAAAGGAAATAATCTCTGACAAAAACTAGAAAGAAGTTTTCTGAAAAACTGCTTTGTGATATGTGAATTCATATCAGAGTTACACGATACTTTTCATGGAATACTTTGTTAACACTGTTTTTGGGGAATCTGAGGAGGGATATTTTGAATCACAATGAAGCCTAGGGCGACAAAGGAAATATCCTCATATAAAAACTAGAAAGAAGCTTTCCGACAAAACACTGAGATGTGTTAATTTATCTCACAGCATTACACGATTCTTTTCATGGATCAGTCTTTTAGCACTGTTTTTGTGGAATCTGAGAAAGGATATTTTGGATCACATTGAAGCCTATGGTGACAAAGGAAATATCCTCAGACAAAAACAAAAAAGACGGTTTCTGGGAGTGTTCTTTGTGATGTGTTAATTCATCTCACAGAGCTACACCGTTCTTTTTATTGAACAGTTTGATAACACATTTTCGTGGAATCTGCAATAGGACATTTGGGGGCACATTGAAGCCTATGGTGACAAAGGAAATATCCTCAGATAATAACCCAAAATAAGGTTCAGTGAAACTGCTGTGTGTTGGGTCAATTCATCGCACAGAGTTACAATGTTCTTTTCTGTGAGCAGTTTGCTAATACTGTTTTCTTTTAATCATCAGTGGGATATTTTGGAGTGCAGTGAAGCTTTCGGTGATAAAGGAAATATCCTCAGACAAAAATTAGAAAGAAGCATTCTGAGAAACTGCTTTGTGATTTGTGAATTCATCTCACAGAGTTACACAATTCCTTCCATGGAGTAGTATGGTAGCACTCTTTTTGGGGAATCAGGGAAGGGATATTTTGGATTGCACTGAAGCCTGTGGTGACTAAGGACATATCCTCAGATAAAAACTAGAAAGAAGCTTTCTGAGAAAGTTCTTTGTGATGTGTGAATTCATCTCATGGAGAAACACCTTTCTTTTCATGGAGCAGTTTGCTAACACAGTTTTTGTGGAATCTGCAAAGGGATATTTGCAACCACATTGAGGCCTATAGTGAAAAAGGAAATATCCTCATAGAAAAACAAGAAAGAAGCTTTCTGAGAAACTACTTAGTGATGTGTGAATTCATCTCATAGAGTTACACTGTAGTTTTCATTGAGCAGTTTGATAACACTGTTCTAGAATCTGCAATGGCATATTTTGAAGCACATTGAAGCCTACTCTTAAAAATTAAATATCCCCAGACAAAAACTTGAAACTTTCTGAGAAACTCTTTTGTGGTTTGTGAATTCATGTCACAGAGTTACATGATGCTTTCAATGGATCAGTTTGATAGCACTGTTTTTGGCGAATCTGAAAGGGATATTGTGGAACACATTGAAGCCTATGTTGACAAAGGAAATATCCTCAGATAAAAACGAGAAAGAATTATCTGAGATATTTCTTTGTTATATGTGAATTCATGTCACAGAGTTACACCTTTCTTTTCATTTAGCAGTTTGCTAACACTGGTTTCCTGGAATCTGCAAAGGGTTATTTGGGTTCTCGCAGATTATATTGAGGCCTGCAGTGAAAAAGGAAATATCTTCTGATAACTACTAGAAGGAAGCTTTCTGAGAAACTGCTTTGTGATGGGTGAATTCATTACTCAGTGCTAAACCATTCTTTTCTTTGAGCTACTTGAGAACACTGTTTTCGTGGAGTCTGCAATAGAATATTTTGGAGAGCATTGAAGTCCAAGGTGATAAAGGAAATATCTCCATAGAAAAAACAAAAAGAAGCTTTCTCAGAAACTGCTTTGTGATATGTGAATTCAACTCAGAGTTACCCTGTTGTTTTCATTGAGCAGTGTGCTAATGCAGTTTTCTTGGAATCTATGATGGGATGCTTTGGAACGCATTGAAACTTATTGTGAAAAAGTAAATATCCTCAGACAAAAACTGGAAAGAAACATTCTGAGAAACTACTTTTTGACTTGTGAATTCATCACACAGAGTTACACAATTCTTTTCATGGAATATTTTGATAGTTCTGTTTTTGGGTAATCTGAGAAGGGATATTTTGGATCACATTGAAGCCTATGGTGACAAAGGAAATATCCTCAGATAAAAAGTAGAAAGAAGTGTTCTGAGAAAGTTCCTTGTGGTGTGCAAATTCCTCTCACAGAGTTACACATTTCTTTTCATGAAGCAGTTTGCTAACACTGTTTTAATGGAATCCGAGAAGGTATACTTTGGATATCATTGAGGCCTAAGTGACCAAGGAAATATCCTCAGATAAAAACTAGAAAGAAAATTTCTGAGAAAATTCTTTGAGATGTGTGAATTCATTTCACAGAGTTGCACCTTTCTTTTCATGGAGTAGTTTGCTAACAATGTTTTTGTGGAATCTGCAAAGGGATATTTGGGAGCCCATTCAGTCCTATAGTGAAGAAGGAAATATTCTCAGATAAAAACTAGAAAGAAGCTACAGGGTTACACGATTATTTTCATGGATCAGTTTGGCAGCACTGTTTTGGGGAATCTGCGAAGGGATATTTTTATTTGCATTGAAGCTTTGGGTGAAAAACGACATATCCTGAAGTAATAACTATAAAGAAGCTTTCTGAGAGACTTCCTTGTGATGTGGGAATTCATCTCACAGTATTCCACTTTTCTTTTCAGGGATCTGTTTGCTAACACTGTTTTCGTGGAATCTGCAAAGGGATATTTGGGAGCGCATTGTGGACTATAGTGGAAAAGGCAATATCCTCACATAAAAATGGGAAAGAAGCTTTCTGAGAAACTGCTTTGTGATGTGTGAATTCATCTCACAGAGCTATGTTGTTATTTTCATTTAGCTGTTTGATAACACTTTTTTCATGGAATCTGCAGTAGGATATTTCGGAGTGCACTGGAGCCTATAGTGACAAAGGAAACATCCTCATATGAAAACCAAAAAGAAAGTTTCTGAGAAACTGCTTTGTGTTGTGTCAATTCATCTCGCAGAGTTACACTGTTCTTTTCACTGAGAAGATTGCTAACACTGTTTTCTTGGAATCTGCAATGGGATATTTTGGAGCACATTGAAGCTTATGGTGACAAAGGAAATATCCTCAGACAAAAACTAGAAAGAAGCTTTCTGAGAAACTGTTTTGTGATGTGTGAATTCATCTTACAGAGGTACACAATTCTTTTCATGTATCAGTTGATAGCACTGTTTTTGGGGAATCTGAGAAGGGATATTTTGGATCGCATTGAGGCCTATGATGACAAATGGAATATCCTCATATAAAAATGAGAAAGAAGCTTTCTGAGAAACTGCTTTGAGATGTGTTAACATCTCACAGCGTTACATGAGAGTTTTCATGGATAAGTGTGTTAGCGCTGTTTTCGTGGAATTTGAGAAAGGATATTTTGGATTGCATAGAACTCCATGGTGAAAAGGAAAATTTCCTCAGATAAAAACTAGAAAGATTGCTTCTGAGAAAGTTTTGTGTGCTGTGTGAATTCATCTCACAGAGTTACACCTTTCTTTTCATGGGGCAGTTTGCTAACAGAGTTTTCATGGAATCTGCAAAGGGATATTTGGGAGCACATTGAGGCCTACAGTGAAAAAATAAATATCCTCAGATAAAAACAAGGAAAAAGCTTTCTGAGAACCTGCTTTGTGATTTGTGAATTCATCCCACACAGTTACACCGTTCTTTTCATTGAGCAGTTTGATAACACTGTTATCATAGAATAAGCAAAATGATATTTGGGAGCACCTTGAAGCCTATGGTGACAAAGGAATTATCCTCAGATAAAAACCAAAAAGAAGCTTTATGAGAAACTGCTTTGAGATGTGTGAATTCATCTCACTGAGTTACACTGTCCTTTTCATTGAGCAGTTTGCTAGCACTGTTTTCTTGGAATCCACAATGGCATATTTCAGAGTGCATTGAAGCTTATTGTGAGAAAGGAAATATCCTCATATAAAAACTAGAAAGAAGCTTTTTGAGAAACTGCTTTGTGATGTGCTAATTATTCTCACAGAGTTACATGATTCTGTTCATGGATCAGCTTGGTTGCACTGTTTTTGGGCAATCTGAGAGGGGATACTTTTGATTGCATTGAAGCCTATGGTGACTAAGGAAATATCCTCAGATAAAAACTAGAAAGAATCTTTTTGAGACCGTTATTTGTGATGTGTGAAATTATCTCATAGAGTTAAACCTTTGTTTTCATGGGGCAGTTTGCTAACAGTTTTCATGGAATCTGCAAAGGGATATTTGGGAGTGCTTTGAGGCTTATAGTGAAAAAGGAAATATCCTCAGATAAAAGCTATAAAGACGCTTTCTGAGAAATTGTTTTGTGATGTGTGAATTCATCTCACAGAGTTGTACCATTCTTTTCATTGTGCAGGTTGATAACACTGTTTTATTGGAGTCTGCAACAGGATATTTGGGATCGCATTATAGTCTATGCTGACAAAGGAAATATCCTCATAGAAAAACCAAAAAGAAGTTTTCTGAGAAATGGCTTTGTGTTGTGTGAATTTGAGTCATAGAGTTACACTGTTCTTTTCACTGAGCAGTTTGCTTACACTATTTTCTTGGATTCTGAATTGGCATATGTCAGAGAACAATGACTCTTATTGTAAAAAAGGATATATCCTCATTCAAACCTAGAAAGAAGCTTTCTGAGTCTTCTTTGTGATGTGTAATATCATGTCAGAGAGTTACACTGTTCTTTTCATTGAACAGTTTGCTAACACTGCTTTCTTGGAATCTGCAATGGGATATTTTGGAGTGCATTGAACTTTATGGTGACAAAGGAAATATCCTCATATAAAAACTAGAAAGAAACTTTTTGAGAAACCATTTTTTGATTGGTTAATTCATCTCACAGAGTTACACGACTGTTTTCATGGATCAGTTTGGTAGTACTGTTTTTGGGTAAACTGAGAAGGGATATTTTGGATGGCATTGAAAAATATGGCGACCAAGGAAATATCCTCAGATTAAAACTAGAAAGAAGCTTTCTGAGAAAGTTCTTCATGATGTGAGAAATCATATCATCGAGTTACAACTTTCTTTTCATGGAGCAGTTGGCTAGCACTGTTTTCATGGAATCTGCAAAGGGATATTTAGGAGCACATTGAAGCTTATTTTGAAAAAGGGCATATTCTCCATTAAAAACTTGAAAGAAGCTTTCTGAGAAACTGCTTTGTGATGTGTGAATTCATCTCTTAGAGTTACACAGTTGTTTTCATTGAGCAATTTGTTCACACTGTTTTCTTGGAATATGCAATGGGATATTTCAGAGCGCATTGAAGCCTATGGTGACAAAGGAAATATAATCAGATGAAAACCAAAAGGAAGTCTGTTGAGAAACTGCTTTGTGTTGTGTCAATTTATCTCACAGAGTTACACGGTTCTTTTCATTGAGCAGTTTGCAAACACTGTTTTCTTGGAATCTGCAATGGTATATTTCGGATTGCATTGAAACTTATGGTGACAAAGGAAATATCCTCTGACAAAAACAAGAAAGAATCTTTCTGATAAACTGCTTTGTGATTTGTGAATTCATCTCAGAGTTATGCGATTTTTTTCATGTAGCTGTTTGGTAGCATTGTTTTCGGGGAATCTAAGAAGGGATATTTTGCATTGCATTGAAGCCTATGCTGACAAAGCAATTATCCTCAGATAAAAACTGGAAAAAAGCTTTCTGAGAAAGTTCTTCATGATGTGTGAATTCACCTAACAGACTTACACCGTTCTTTTCATGGAGCAGTTTTGTATCACTGTTTTATGGAATATGCAAAGGGATATTTGGAAGCTCATTGAGACCTAGTGTTAAAAAGGAAATATTCTCACATAAAAACTAGAAAGAAGCATTCAGAGAAACTTCTTTGAAATGTGTGGATTCATCTCCCAGAGTTACAACTTTCTTTTCATGGAACAGTTTGCTAACACTGTTTTCATGGAATCTGCAAAGGGATATTTGGGCATGCATTGAGGCCTATGTGGATAAAGGAAATATCCTCATAGAAAAAATTGAAAGAAGATTTCTGAGAAACTGCTTTGTGATGTGTGAAATCAAGTCACAGAGTTACATTGTTGTTTTCATTGAGCAGTTGCTAACACTGTTTTCTTGGAATCTGCAATGGCATATTTGGGAGTGCATTGAAGCTTATTGTAAAAAAGGAAATATCCTCAGACAAAAACTAAAAATAAGCTTTCTGAGAATCTGCCTTGTGATGTGTCAATACATCTCACAGAGTGTTACACTGTTTTTTCATTGATCAGTTTGCTATAGTGTTTTCTTGGAATCTGCAATGGGATATTTTGGAGTACATTGAAGCTCGTGGTGACAAAGGAAATATCCTCATATAAAAAGAGAAAGAAACTTCCTGAGAAATCGCTTTGTGATGTATTAATTCATCTCACTGAGTTACATGATGGTTTTCTTGGATCACTTTGGTAGCACTGTTTTTGGGGAACCTGAGAAGGGACATTTTGGATCACCTTGAATCCTGTGCTGACAAAGGAACTATTTTCAGATACAAACTAGAAAGAAGATATCTGAGAAACTGCTTTGTGATGTGTGAATTCATGTCACAGAGTTACACTGTTCTTTTCATTGAGCAGTTTGCTCACCCTGTTTTCTTGGAATCTGCAGTGGGATATTTCAGAGTGCTTTGAAGCTTATGGTTACAAATAAATATCCTCATAAAAAATAGAAGGAATCTCGCTGAGAAACTGCTCTGTGATGTGTTAATTCGTATCACAAGGTTACATGATTCTTTTCATGGATCAGTTTGGTGATGTGTGAATTTATTTCACAGAGTCAGTCACACCTTTCTCTTCATTTAGCAGTTTGCTAACAGTGTTTTTGTGGAATCTGCAAAGGGATATTTGGGAGTGCCTTGAAGTCTATATTGAAAAAGGAAATATCCTCAGATAAAACCAGAAAGAAGCTTTCTGAGAAATTCTTTCTGATGTGTGAATTTATCTCACAGAGTTTTACACCTTTTCAATCATGCAGCAGGTGGCTTTCACAGTTTGCATTTAATCTGCAACGGGATATTTGGGAGTGCATTTAGGCCTATAGTGAAAAAGGAAAAATCTTCAGATAAAAACTAGAGAGAAGCTTTCTGAGAAACTGCTTTGTGATGTTTGAATTCATCTCATAGAGATACACCACTCTTTTCATTGAGCAGTTTGATAACACTGTTTTTGTGGAATCTGCAAAGTTATATTTGGCAGCACATTGTGGAATATAATAAATAAGGAAATATCCTCAGATAAAAACTACAAAGAAACTTTCTTCAATACTGCTTTGTGATGTGTGAATTCATCTCACAGAGTTACAGCATTCTTTTCATTGAGCAGTTTGCTAATACTCTTTTCATGGAAACTACAAAGTGATACTTGAGATCTCATTGAGGTCTATAGTGAAAAAAAAATCCTCAGATGAAAACTAGAGAGAAGTGTTCTGTAAAAATGCTTTGAGGAGTGTGAATTCATCTCACAGAGTTACACTGTTCTTTTTATTTATAAGTCTGCTAAAAATTGTTTTCTTGGAATCTGCAAAGGGATAATTCAGAGCTCATTGAAGCTTATGGTGAACAAGTAAATATCCTCAGACAAACACTAGAGAAGCTTTCTGAGAAACTGCTTTGTGATTTGTGAATTCATCACACAGTGTTACACGACTCTTCTCATGGATCAGTTTGATAGCACTGTTTTTGGGGAATCTGAGAAGGGATGTTTTGGATCTCAATGAAGCCTATGATGACTGGAGAAATATCCTCAGATAAAAACTATAAAGAAGCTTTCTGAGAAAGTTCTTTGTGATGGGTGAATTCATCTCACAGTTTTACAGTTTTCTTTTCATGAAGAAGTTTGCTAACACTGTTTTTGTAGAATCTGCAAATGGACATTTGGGAGTGCACTGATGCCTATAGTGAATAAGGAAATATTCTTATAGAAAAACTAGAAAGAAGTTTGCAGAGAATCAGCTATCTGATGCTTGAATTCAACGCACAGTTTCACTGTTGTTTTCATGGAGCAGTTTTCTAATACTGTTTTCTTGGAATCTACAATGGCATATTTCGGAGTGCATTGAAGCTTAATGTGAAAAAAGAAATATGCTCAGACAAAAACTAGAAAGAAACTATCAGAGAAACTGCTTTGTGATGTGTGAATTCATGTCAGAGAATTATATTGTTCTTTTCATTTAGCAGTTTGCTAACACTGTTTTCTTGGAATCTGCAATGGGATATTTCAGAGTACATTGAAGCTTATGGTGACATCAGAAATACCCTCTTATAAAAACTAGAAGGAAGCTTTATGAGAAATTGTTTTGTGTTGTGTTAATTCATGTGACAGAGTTACATGATTGTTTTCATGGATCAGTTTTGTAGCACTGATATTGGGGAATCTAGGAAGGGATATTTTGGATCTCATTGAAGCCTGTGGTGACTGAGGACATATCCACAGAGAAAACCTAGAAAGAAGCAATCTGAGAAAGTTCTTTGTAGTGAGTGAATTCATCTCACAGAGTTACACCTTTCTTTTCATGGGAAAGTTTGTTAACACACTTCTTGTGGAATCTGCAAAGGGATATTTGGGAATGCATTGAGGCCTATAGTGAAAAAGGAAATATCCTCATAGAAAAACCAAAAAGAAGCTTTCTGAGAAGCTGCTTTGTGATGTAAGAATTCAATTCACAGAGTTACCCTCTTCCTTTCAATGAGGAGTTTGTTAAAACTGTTTTCTTGGAATATGCAATGAGATTTTCCGGAGCACATTCAAATTTGTGGTGAAAAAGGAAATATAATCAGAAAAAAACTAGAAAGATATTTTCTGAGAAACTGCTTTGTGATTTGTGAATTCATCTCAGTGAGTTTCACGATTGTTTTCATGGATCAGTTTGATAGCACTGTTTTGGGGGAATCTGAGAAGGGATATTTTGGATATCATTGAAGTCTATGGTGACTAATGAAATATCCTCAGATAAAAACTGGAAAGACGCTTTCTGAGAAACAGCTTTGTGATGTGTGAATTCACCTCACAGAGTCACACCACTGTTTTCATGGAGCAGTTTCGTAGCACTGTTTTTGGGGAATCTGATAAGGGATACTTTAAAAAGCATTTAAGCTTATGGTGACAAAGGAAATATCCTAAGATAAAAATTGAAAGAAGCTTTCTGAGAAAGTTCTTCATGATGTGTGAATTCATCTCACAGAGTTACAACTTTCCTTTCATGGAGAAGTTTGCTAACACTGTTTTCGTGGAATCTGAAATAGGATACTTGGGAGCACATTGAAGACTGCGGTGACTGGGGAAGTATCCTCCGAGAAAAACCAAAAAGAATCTTTCTGAGAAACTGCTTTGTGATGTGTGAATTTATCTCACAGATTTACACTTTTTCTTTCCTGGAACAGTTTGCTAATACTATTTTCATGGAATCTGAAAAGGGATATTTGTGAGTGCATTGAAGAATAAGTTGAAAAAGAAAATATACTCATACAAAAACTAGAAAGAAGGTTTCTGTGAAACTGCTTTGTGATGTGTCTATTCATCTCACAGAGTTAAACCATTCTCTTCATTGAAAAGTTTGCTAACACTTTTCTTGTGGAATCTGCAATGGGATATTCCAGAGCACAATGAGGAATATGGAGAAAAAGAAAATATCCTCAGATAAATACTAGAAAGAAGCTGTCTGAGAAACAACTTTGTGATGTGTGAATTCATCTCACATAGTTACACCATTCTTTTCAATGAGCAGTTTGGCAGCACTGTTTTTGGGGAATCTGAGAAGGGATATTTTGCATGTAATGGAAGCCTAGGGTGACAAAGCAAATATCTTCAAATAAAAACTAGAAAGAAGCTTTCTCAGAAACTTCTTTGTGATGTGTATATTCACCTCACAGAGTATCACCTTTCTCTTCATGGAGTAGATTGCTAACACAGTTTTCATGGAATCTGCAAAGGGATGTTTGGGAGTGCATTGAGGCCTATGGTGAAAAAGGAAATATCCTCAGAGAAAAAGTAGAAAGAAACTTTCTGAGAAACTGCTTTGTGATGTGTGAATTCATCTTACAGATTTACACTGTTCATTTCATTGAGCCGTTTGCTAACACTGTTTTCCTGGAGTCTACAATGGAATATTTTGGAACGCATTGAAGCTTATGGTGACTAAGGAAATATCCTCATCTAAAAACTAGAAAGAAACTTTCTGAGTAACCACTTTGTGATGTGTTAATCCATCTCACAGAGTTACATGATTCTTTTCATAGATTAGGTTTTGGGGAATCTGAAAAGGGATATTTTGGTTTACATTGAAGCCTATGGTTACAAAGGAGATATCCTCAGATAAAAACCAGAAAGAACCATTCTGAGAAAGATCTTTGTGATGTTTGAATTCATGTCACAAATTTACACCTTTCCATTCATGAAGGCTTTTGCTAACACTGTTTTCATGAATCTGCGAAGGGATATTTGAGAGGGCATTGAGGCCTATAGTGAAAAAGGAAATATACCAAGATAAAAACTAGAAAGAAAATTTCTGAGAAATTGCTTTGTGATGTGTGAATTCATCTTACAGAGATACACCGTTCTTTTCATTGAGCAGATTGATAACACTGTTTTTGTGAAATCTGCAATAGGATATTTGAGAGCGCATTGAAACCTGTGGTGACAAAGGAAATATCCTTAGTTAAAAACCAAAAAGAAGCTTTCTAAGAAACTGTTTGTGTTGTGTCAATTCACGTCAGAGAGTTACGTCTTTGTTTCCATGGAGCAGTTTGCTAACACTATTTTCATGGAATCTACTATAGGATATTTGGGAACGCATTGAAACCTATGGTGACTAAGGATATATCCTCAGAGAAAAAGCAGAGTCTTTTGTAGAAACTGCTTTGTGATGTGTGAATTCATCTCACAGATTTACACTTTTCTTTCATGGAGCAGTTTGCTAATACTATTTTCATGGAATCTGAAAAGGGATATTTGTGAATGCATTGAGGAATATCTTGAAAAAGGAAATATACACATATAAATACTAGAAAGAGCTTTCCGTGAAACTGCTTTGTGATGTGTCAATTCATCTCACAGAATTACACCATTCTTTTCATTGAGAAGTTTGCTATCACTTTTTTCATGGAATCTGCAATGGGATATTCCAGAGCGCATTGAGGAATATGGAGAAGAAGGAAATATCCTCAGATATATACCAGAAAGAAGCTGCCCGAGAAACAGCTTTGTGATGTGTAAATTCATCTCACATAGTTACACCATTCTTTTCATGGAGCAGTTTCGCAGCACTGTTTTTGGGGAATCTGAGAAGGGATACTTTAGATCACACTGAAGCCTAGGGAGACAAAGGAAATACCTTCAGATAAAAACTAGAAAGAATCTTTCTGAGAGAGTTCTTTGTGATGTTTGAATTCATGTCACAGATTTACACCTTTCTATTCATGAAGCCATTTGCTAACACTGTTTTCTTTGAATCTGCCAAGGGATATTTGAGAGCACATTGAGGCCTATAGTGAAAAAGAAAATATCCTCAGATAAAAACTAGAAAGAAGATTTCTGAGAAACTGCTTTGTGATGTGTGAATTCATCTTACAGAGTTACACCCTTCTTTTCATTGAGCAGTTTGATAGTTCTGTTTTGTAGAATCTACAATAGGATATTTGAAAGTGCATTGAAGTGTATGGTGGAAAGGAAATATCCTCTGTTAAAAAAGAAAAAGAATCTTTCTATGAAACTGCTTTGTGTTGTGTCAATTCACCTCACAGAGTTATACCTTCTTTTAATGGTGCAGTTTGCTAACACTGTTTTTTTTGGAATCTGTAAAGGGATTTTTGGAAGCAATTTGATGCCTATGGTGGAAAAGCAATTATCCTCAGATAAAAAGTGACAGAAGCTTTCTGAGAAACTGCTTTGTGATGCGTGAATTCATCTTACAGAGTTACACTGTTCTTTTCATTGAGCAGCTTGCTAAAACTGTTTTCTTGGAATCTGCAATAGGATATTTCAGAGTGCACTGAAGCTTTTGGTGAGAAAGGAAATATCCTCACATAAAAACTGGAAATAATCTGTCTGAGAAATCACTTTGTCATGTGTTAATTCATTTCACAGAGTTATATGATTCTTTTCATGAATCAGTTTGGGAACACTCTTGTTCGTGAATCTAAGAAGGGATATTTGGGATCGCATTGAATCCTGTGTTGACAAAGGAAATATCCTCAGATAAAAACTAGAAAGGATGTTTCTGAGAAAGTTCTTTGTGATGTGTGAATTCATCTCACAGTGTTACACATTTCTTTTCATGGAATAGTTTGCTAACACTGTTTTTGTGGAATCTGCAAAGGGATATTTGGGAGTGCATGGAGGATTATGGTGATAAAGGAAATAACCTCTGATAAAAACCAAAAAGAAGATCTCTGTGAAACTGCTTTGTGATGTGTGAATTCATCTCACAGAGTTACACCGTTCTTTTCATTGAGCTGTTTGATGACACTCTTTTCACAAAATCTACAAAGGGATACTTGGGAGCACATTGAGGCCTATGATGACAAAGAAAATATCCTCAGATAAATACTAGGAAGAAGCTTTCTGAGACACTGCTTTGTGATGTGTGAATTCTAGTCACAGATTTACATGATTCTTTTCTTGCAGCAGTTTGCTAACACTGGTTTCGAGGAATCTACAATAGTATACTTGGAAACTCATTGAAGTCTACGGTGACAAAGGAAATATCCTCAGACAGAAACCAAAAAGAAGCTTTATAAGAAACTGCTTTGTGATAGGTGAATTCGTCTCACAGATTTTCACCTTTCTTTTCATGCAGCAGTTTCCTCACACCATTTTTGTGGAATCTTCAAAAGTGTATTCACGAGCAAATTGAGGCCTATGGTGAAAAAGGAAATATCCTCAGACAAAAGCTAGAAAGAAGCTTTCTGAGAAACCGTGTTGTGCTTTGTGAATTTTTCATACAGAGTTACACGATTCTTTTCATGGACAAGTTTGTATCACTGTTTTTGGGGAATCTGAGAAGGAATATTTTGGATCACATTGAAGTTTATGGTGACAAAGGAAATATCCAAAGATAAAAATTCGATAGAAGCTTTCAGAGAAACTGCTTTGTGATGGGTGAATTCATCTCACAGAGCTACTCCATTCTTTTCCTACAGCTGTTTGCTAACACTGTTTTCGTGGAATGTGCATTAGGATAATTGAGAGCACATTGAAGCCTATGTTGACAGAGGAAATATCCTCAGGTAAAAAATATAAAGAAATTTTCTGAGAAACCACTTTGTGATTTTGAATTCTTCTCACAGAGTTACATGATTCTTTTCATTGATCAGTTTCGTAGCCCTGTTTTGGTAATTTGAGAAGGGATATTTTGGATAACATTGAAGCCTATGGTGACAAAGGAAATATCCTCAGATAAAAACTAGGAAGAAGCTTTCTGAGAAACTTCTTTGTGATTTGAGAATTCATCTCACAGAGTTACACGTTTCTTTCCATTGAACAGTTTGGTAACACTGTTGTTGTAGAATCTGCAAAGGGTATTTGGGAGCGCATTGAGGCCTATGACGAAAATGGAATTATCCTCTGCTAAA
This sequence comes from Macaca mulatta, assembly GCF_049350105.2. Taxonomy (NCBI): domain Eukaryota; kingdom Metazoa; phylum Chordata; class Mammalia; order Primates; family Cercopithecidae; genus Macaca; species Macaca mulatta. The sequence goes on from NC_133411.1 coordinate 47,434,271, forward strand.
ATGTATAAAGAAAGCTTCTGAGAAACTGCTTTTTGATGTGTCAATTCATCTCACAGTTTTACACTGCTCTTTTCATGGAGCACTTTGCTAACACTGTTTTCTTGGAAACTGCATTGGGATAATTCAGAGTGCAATGAAGCTTATGGTGACAAAGGAAATGGCCTCAGATAAAAAGTAGGAGAAGCTTTCTGAGAAACTGTTTTGGGATGTGTGAATTCATCTCAAAGAATTACATGATTCTTTTCATAGATCAGTTTGGTAGCACTGTTTTGGGGTATCTGAGAAGGGATATTTTGGATGACATTGAAGAATATTGTGACAAAAAAATACAGTCTGATAAAAACTAGAGAGAAGGTTTCTGAGAAACTACTTTGTGATGTGTGGATTCATCTCAAAATGTTACACCTTTCTTTTCATGGAGCACTTTACTAACACTGTTTTTGTGGAATATCCAACAAGATATTTGGGAGTGCATTGAAGTCTATGGTGACAAAGGAAATATCCACAGATAAATACTACAAAGAAGCTTTCTGAGAAAGTGTTTTGTGATGCGTGAATTCATCTCAGAGGGTTTCACTGTTCTTTTTATTGAGCAGTTTGTAACACTCTTTTCTATGAATCTGCAATGGTATTTCTCATAGCACATTGAAGCTCATGTTGTCATAGAAAATACGCTCACAGAAAAGGTAGGAAGAAGCATTCTTAGAAATCGCTTTGTGATGTGATTCATCTCACAGAGTTACACGACTCTTTTCATGGATCAGTTTGGTAGCACAGTTTCTGGGGAATCTGAGAAAGGATATTTTGGATTGCATCGAAGCCTATGTTGACAAAGTAAATAACCTCAGATAAAAACTAGAATGAAGGTTTCTGAGAAAGTTTTCTGTGATGTGTGAATTCATCTCACAGAGTTACACATTTCTTTTCATTGAGCAGATTTTTAGTACTGATTTTGAGGAAAGTGAGAAGGGATATTTTGGTTGGCATTGAAGCTGATGGTGACAAAGGAAACACCTCAGATAAAAATTAGACAGAAACTTTCAGAGAAACTGCTTTGTGATGTGTGAATTCATCCCAGAGTTACACCTATCTTTCCATGGAGTCATTTGCTAACACTATTTTCGTGGAATCTCCAAAGGTATATTTAGGAGGACATTGAGGCCTATACTGAATAAAAAAAATCCTCAGATAAAAACTAGGAAGAAGCTTTCTGAGAAACTGCTTTGTGATGTGTGAATTCATCTCACGGAGATACACAATTTTTTTCATGGATCACTTTGATAGCACTGTTTTGGGAGAATCTGAGAAGGGATATTTGGGATTGCATAGAACCCTACAGTGAAAAAGGAAGTATCCTCAGATAAAAACTGGAAAGAATCTTTCTGAGAAACTTCTTTGTGATGTGTGAACTCATCTCACAGAGTTACACCATTCTTTTCATTGAGCAGCTTGGAAAACTCTTTTTGTGGTATCTACAAAGGGATATTTGGGAGCACATTGAGGTCTATGGTGAAAAAAGGAAATATCCTCAGATAAAACTAGAAAGAAACTTTCTGAGAAACTGCTTTGTAATGAGTGAATTCATCTCACAGATCTGCTCTGTGATTTTCAATGAGCAGTTTGCTAACAATGTTTTCTTGGAATCTGCAATGGGATATTTCAGAGTGCATTGAAGCTTATGGTGACAAAGGAAATATCCCTATATATAAACTAGAAAGAAGTTTTCTGAGAAACTGCTTTGTGATGTGTGAATTCATCTCTCAGAGTTACACTGTTCTTTTCATTGAGCAGTTTGCTAACACTGTTTTCTTGGATTCTGCAATGGGATATTTCAGAGCACATTGAAGCTTATTTTGACAAAGGAAATATCTTCAGACAAAAACTAGAAAGAAAGTTTCTGAGAAACATCTTTGTGACGTGTGAGTTCATCTCACAGAGTTACACCACAGTTTTCATGGAGAAGTTTGGTAGCACTGTTTTTGGGGAATCAGAGAAGGGATATTTTGAATCATCTTGAAGCCTATGGTGACAAAGAAAATATCTTCAGATAAAAACTAGAAAGAAGCTTTCTAAGAAACTTCTTTGTGATGTGTGAATCCATATCACAACGGTACACCATTCTCTTCATGTAGCAGTTTGCTAATACTGTTTTCGTGGAACCTGCAAAGGGATATTTGGAAGCGCATTGAGGACTCCAGAGAAAAATGAAATAACCTCAGACAAATCTAGAAATAAATAGTATGAGAAACTGCTTTGTGATGTGGGAATTCATCTCACAGAGTTACACCGTATTTTTCACTGGGCAGTCTGATAACAGTGGTTTTGTGGAATCTATAATAGGATACTTGGGAGCACATTGAAGCCTATGGTGACTAAGGATATATCCTCAGATAAAAACCAAAAAGAAGCTTTCTGAGAAACAGCTTTGTGATATGTGAATTCATTTCACAGAGTTACACTGTTCTTTTCATAGAGAAGTTTGCTAACACTGTTTTCATGGAATCTCCAAAGGGATATTTGGGAGCTCATTGAGACCTGTAGTGAAAAAGGAAATATCCTCAGATACAAACTAGAAAGAAGCTTTCTTAGAAATTGTTTTGTGATGTGTGAATTCATCTCACAGAGTTACACCATTATTTTCATTGAGCTGTTTGATAATACTGTTTTCGTGGAATGTGCAATAGGATGTTTTGGAGGGCGTTGAAGCCTCTAGCGAAAAATGAAACATCCTCAGGTAAAAAGCAAAAGGAAGCTTTCTGAGAAACTTCTTTGTGATGTTTGAATTCATCTCACAGACTTACACTGTTCTTCTCATTTAGCAGTTTGGTAACACTGTTTTCTTGGAATTTGCAATGGGATATTTTTGCGTGCACAAAAGCTTATGGTGACAAAGGAAATATCCTCATATAAAAAATAGAAGGAAATTTTCTGAGAAACTGCTTTGTGATGAGTTAACTTATCTGAAAGAGTTACATGATTCTTTTCATTTAGAAGTTTGTTTGCACTGTTTTTGGGGAATCTGAGAAGTAATATTTGGGATCGCCTTGAAGCCTATAGTGACAAAGTAAATATCCTCAGATAAAAACTAGAGAAAAGCTTTCTGAGAAAGTTCTTTGTGATTTGTGAATTCACCTAATAGACTTACACTGTTCTTTATATTGAGCAGTTTGATAACCCTGTTTTCATGAAATCTACAACAGGATATTTGGGAGCGCATTGAATCCTTTGGTGACAAAGGAAATATCCTCAGATAATAAATTAAAAAGAAGCTTTCTGAGAGATTGCTTTGGGATGTGTGAATTGATATCACAGAGTCACACTTTTCTTTTCATTGAGCAGTTTACTAACACTGCTTTCTTGGAATCTGGAATAGGATATTTGGGAGCACATTGAAACCTATAGTGACAAAGAAATATCCTTAGATAAAAATGAAAAAGATGCTTTTTGAGAAACTGCTTTGTGATGTGTGAATTCAAGTCACAGAGTTATACTGTTATTTTCAATGAGCAGTTTGACAACACTGTTTTCATGGAATATGCAATAGGAAATTTGTTAACGCATTGAAGCCTATGGTGACAAAGGAAATGGATAAAAACTAGAAGGAAGCTATCTAAGAAATTGCTTTGTGACGTGTGAATTCATTTCCCAGAGTGACTCTGTATTTCTCATTGGGCAGTTTGCTGAAACTCTTTTCTTAGAATCTGCAATGGGATATTTCAGAGTGCATTGAAGCTTACGCTCACAAAGGAAGTATTCTCAGATAAAAACCAGAAAGAAGCTATCTGAGATATTTATTTGTGATGTGTGAATTCAACTAACAGAGGTTCAGCTTTCTTTTCTTGGAGCAGTTTGCTAGCACTGTCTTCAGGTAATCTGCAAAGGGATGTTTAAGAGTGCATTGAAGCCTATGGTGAAAAAGTAAATATCCTCAGATAAAAACCAAAAAGAAACTTTCAGACAGATTGCTTTGTGATGTGTCAATTGATCTCACAGAGTTACACTGTTGTTTTCATTGAAAAGTGTACTAACAGTGTTTTCTTGGAATATGCAATGAGATATTTCAGAGAGCAATGAAACTTACGGTGACAAAAGAAATACCCTCATGTAAAACCTAGAGAGAAGGTTTCTGAGGAAACGTTTTGTGATGTGTGAATTCATCTCACAGAGTTACAGGATTCTTTTCATGGAGCAGTTTACTATCACTGTTTTTGGGGAATCTGAGAAGGGATATTTTGGATCGCATTGAAGCCTATGGGAACAAAGGAAATATCCTCAGATAAAAACTAGAGGGAAGCTTTCTGAGAAAGTTCTTTGTGATGCGTGAATTGATCTCATAGAGTTAGAGTTTTATTTTCATGGAGGAGTTTGCTAACACTGTTTTCATGGAAACTGCAAAGGGATATTTGGGAGTGCATTGAGGCCTACCTTGAAAAGTAAGCATCCACAGATAAAAATTAGAAAGAATCGTTTTGAGAAACTGCTTTGTGTTGTGTGAATTCATCTAACAGAGTTACACAATTATTTTCATACAATAGTTTGCCAACACTGTTTTGGTGGAATCTGCAAAGGGATATATGGGAGTGACTTGAGGCCTATGGTGAAAAAGGAAATATCCTCAGATAAAAACTAGAAAGAAGCTTTCTGAGAAACTGCTTTGTGATGTGTGAATTCATCTCATACAGTTTCACGGTTCTCTTCAATGAACAGTTTGCTAACACTGCTTTCATGGAATCTGCAAAGGGATATTTCGGAGAGCATTGAAGCCTATATTGAAAAAGGAAATATCCTCAGATAAAAACCAAAAATAAGCTTTCTGAGAAACTGCTTTGTGATGTGTGAATTCATCCCATGGAGTTACACTGTTCTTTTTATTTACCACTTTGCTAACACTCTTTTCTTGGATTCTGCAATGGGATATTTCTAAGCCCATTGAAGCTTATGGTGACAAAGGAAATATCTTCATATAAACACTAGAAAGAAGCATATTGAGAAACCACTTTATGCTGTGTTAATTCATCTCACAGAGTTAACATGACTCTTTTCATGGATCAGTTTGGTAGCACTGTTTATGGGGAATCTAAGAAGGGATAGTTTTGATCACCTTGAAGCCAGTGGTAACAAATGAAATATGCTCAGATAAAAACTAGAAAGAAGCTTTCTGAGAAAGGCTTTTGTGATGTGTGAATTCAACTCAGAGAGTTACTCCTTTCTTTTCATGGAGGGGTTTTCTAATACTGTTTTTGTGGAATCTGCAAAGGGATATTTGGGAGTGCATTGAGGCCTAGGAAATATCCTCAGATAAAAACTAGAAAGAAGCTTTCTGAGAAACAACTTTGTGATGTGTGAATTCATCTCACAAAGTTACACCATTCTTTTCATGGAGCAGTTTGTTAGCACTGCTTTTGGGGAATCTGAGAAGGTATATTTTGGACTCCATTGAAGCCTAAGGTGACAAAGGAAATATTCTCGGAAAAAAACTGGAAAGAAGCTTTCTGAGGGAGTTCTTTTTGATGTGTTAAATCATCTCACAGAGTTACACCTTTGTTTTCATGGAGCTGATGGATAACACTCTTAGTGGAATCTGCAATAGGATATTTGGGAGCGCATTGAAGCCTACGGTTACAAAGGAAATATGCTGAGATAAAAACCAAAAAGAAACTTTAAGTGAAATTGCTTTGTGATGGGTGAATTCACCTCACTGAGTAACATTATTCTTTTCATTGAGAAGTTTGCTAACACTTTTTTCGTTTAATCTGCAGTTGGGTAGTCGGGAGCACATTGAGGAATATGGTGAAAAAGGAAATATCCTCAGATAAAAACTGGAAAGAAGCTTTCAGGGAAGCTCCTTTGTGATGTCTGCATTCATCTCATAGAGCAAAACGTTTCTGTTGAGAGAGCACTTTGGCATCCCTGTATTTGTGGTGTCTAGGAAGGAATATCTGAGAGTGCATTGAAGCCTATGGTGGTAAAGGAAATATCCATGGTCAACAACCAACAAGAAGCTTTCTGAGAAATTGCTTTCTGTTGTTTGAATTAATCTCACAGATTAACATCTTCCTTTCCATGGAGCAGTTTGCTAACACTATTTTCGTGGAATCTGCAAAGGAATATTCATAAGGGCATTGAGGCAAATAGTGTAAAAGGAAATATCCTCAGACAAAAACGCTTTCTGACAAACTCCTTTGTGATTTGTGAATATATCTCACAGAGTTACATTATTCTTTTCATGGAGCAGTTTGGTAGCACTCTTTTTGGAGAATTGGAGAAGGGATAATTTGGATTGCATTGAAGACTATGGTGACATAGGAAATATTCTCACATAAAATCTAAAAAGAAACATTCTGAGAAACTTCCTTGTGCTTTGTGAATTCATCTCACAGAGTTACAAGGTTCTTTTCATTGAGAAGTTTGCTAACACTTTTGTTGTGGAATCTGTGATGGGAAATTATGGAGCACACTGAAACCTATGGTGAAAAATGAGATATCCTCAGATAAAAACTAGAAAGAAGCTTTCTGAGAAACTGCTTTCTGATTTGTGAATTCATCTCACAGAGTTACACCATTCTTTTCATGGAGCAGTTTGGTAGCACTGATTTAGGGGTGTTTGAGAATGGATATTTTGGATCACTTTGAAGCCTGTGGTGACAAAGGAAATATCTTCTGAAGAAAACAAGAAAGAAGCTTTCTGAGGAATTTCTTTGTGATGTGTGAATTCATCTCAGAGTTCCACCTTTCTTTTCATGGAGCAATTTGTGAACACTGTTTCGTGGTATCTGCAAAGTGATGTATGGGAGTGCATTGAGGCCTATGGTGTGAAAGAAAATATCCTCAGAAAAAACTGGAAAGAAGCTTTCTGAGAAACTAACTTTGGATGGGTGAATTCATCTTACAGAGATACACTCTTGTTTTCATTGAGCAATTTGATAACACTGTTTTCGTGGAATCTGAAATAGGATATTTGGGAGCACATTGAAGTCTATGGTGACAAAGTAAATATCCTCAGAGAAAAAACAAAAAGAAGCTTTCTGAGAAACTGCTTTGTGATGTGTGAATTCATCTCACAGACTTACACCTTTCTTTTCATGGAGGAGATTGCTAACACCATTTTCCTGGAGTCTGCAAAGGGATATTCACAAGCCCATTGAGGCCTATGGTAATAAAGGAAATATCCTCAGACAAAAACTAGAAAGAACTTTTCTGAGAAACTGCTTTATGAGGAGTGAAATCATCTCACAGAATTACACCATTCTTTTCAATGAGCAGTTTGATAACATGGTTTTCATGGAATCTGCAGTAGGATATTTGGGAGTGCATTGAACCCTACGGTGACAAAGGAACTATCCTCAGATAAAAGTCAAAAAGAAGGTTTCTGTGAAATGACTTTGTGATGTGTAAATTCACCCCATAGAGTTACACTGTACTTTTCATTGAGAAGTTCGCTAACAATTTTTTTGATTATTCTGCAAAGGAATATTCGAGAGCGCCTTGAGGAAAGTGTTGAAAATGCTAATATCCTCAGATAAAACTAGAAAGAAAGGTTGTGAGAAACAGCATTGTGATATTTGAATTCATCTCACAGTTCATCTTTCTTTTCATGGAGCAGTTTGCTAACACTCTTTTCATGGAATCTGCAAAGAGATATTTGGGAGTGCACTGAAGCCTATAGTGAAAAAGGAAATATCCTCAGATAAAAAAGTAGAAAAAATCTTTCTGCAAAACTGACTGTGATGTGTGAATTCATCTCACAGAGTTCCACCGTTGTTTTCATTGAGCAGTTTGTGAACACTGTTTTTGTGGAATCTGCAATAGGATATTTGGAAGCCCATTGAAACCTACGGTGAAAAGGGAAATATCCTCAGATAAAAAGCAAAAGGAAGCTTTCTGAGAAACTACTTTGTGATGTGTGAATTCATCTCACACAGTTACACTGTTGTTTCCCTCGAGAAGTTTGCTGAAACTGTTTTTTTTGGTATCTGCAATGGGATATTTCAGAGTGTATTGACACTTATGGTGAGAGAGGAAATATCCTCATATAAAAACTAGTAAGAAGGTTTCTGAGAAACTGCTTTGTGATTTGTGAATTCCTGTCACAGAGTTACACGATTCTCTTCATGGAGCAGTTTGGTAGCACTGCTTTTGGGGAAGCTGAGAAGGGATATTTGGGATCATATTGAAGTCTATGGTATCAAATTAAATACGTCAGATAAAAACTAGATAGAAGTTCTATGAGAAACTGCTTTATGACGTGTGAATTCATCTCACAGAGTTACACTGTTCATTTCCTTGAGCAGTTTGATAACACTGTTTTCTTGAATCTGCAATGGGATATTTTGGAGCACATTGAAGCTTATGGTGACAAAGAAATATCCTCAGACATAAACCAAAAAGAACATTTCTGAAAAACTGCTTTGTGATCTGTGAATTCATCTCACAGATTTACATATTTCTTTTCATGGAGCCATTTGCTAACACTGTTTTTGTGGAATCTGCAAAAGGATATTCACTAGAGCCTTGAGGTAAATTGTGAAAAAGGAAATATCCTCACACAAAAACTAGAAAGAAGCTTTCTGAGAAACTGCTTTGTGATTTGTGAATTCATTTCATAGAGTTACACCTTTCTTTTCATGGAGCAGTTTGGTAGCACTTTTTTAAGGAAATCTGAGAAGGGATATTTTGTATCACATTGAAGCCTATGGTAACAAAGGATGTATCCACAGATAAAATCTAGAAAGAAGCTTTCAAAGAAACCTCTTTGTGATTTGTGAATTCATCTCACAGAGTTACACCATCCTTTTCATTGAGCAGTTTGTGAACACTGTTTTTGTGGAATCTGCAATAGGATATTTGGAAGCCCATTGAAACCTATGGTGAAAAGGGAAATATCCTCAGATAAAAAGCAAAAGGAAGCTTTCTGAGAAACTACTTTGTGATGTGTGAACTCATCTCACACAGTTACACTGTTGTTTCCCTCGAGAAGTTTGCTGAAACTGTTTTTTTGGGATCTGCAATGGGATATTTCAGAGTGCATTGATGCTTATGATGACAAAGGAAATATCCTCATATAAAAACTAGTGAGAAGGTTTCTGAGAAACTGCTTTGTGATTTGTGAATTCCTGTCACAGAGTTACATGTTTCTCTTCATGGAGCAGTTTGGTAGCGCTGCTTTTGGGGAAGCTGAGAAGGGATGTTTGGGATCACATTGAAGACTACGGTATCAAATTAAATACCTCAGATAAAAACTAGAAAGAAGCTCTATGAGAAACTGCCTTATGACGTGTTAATTCATCTCACAGAGTTACACTGTTCATGTCCTTTAGCAGTTTGCTAACACTGTTTTCTTGTAATCTGCAATGGGATATTTCAGAGATCATTGAAGGTTATTGTGACAAAGGAAATATCCCAAGAGAAATACAAGAAAGAAGCTTTCTGAGAAACTTCTTTGTGATCTGTGAATTCATCTCACAGATTTACACATTACTTTTCATGGAGCCATTTGCTAACACTGTTTTTGTGGAATCTGCAAAGGGATATTCACTAGAGCCTTGAGGTAAATTGTGAAAAAGGAAATATCCTCAGACAAAAACTAGAAAGAAGCTTTCTGAGAAACTGCTTTGTGATTTGTGAGTTCATTTCACAGAGTTACACTTTTCCTTTCATGGAGCAGTTTGGTAGCACTGTTTTTGGGGAATGTGAGAAAGGATATTTTGGATAGCATTGAAGCTTATGGTGACAAAGGAAATATCCTCAGATACAATCTATACAGAAGCTTTCTGAGGAACTTATTTGTGATGCATGAATTCATCTCACAGTGTTACACCCTTCTTTTCATGGGGAAGTTTGGTCGCACTCCTTCTGGGGAATCTGAGAAGGGATATTTTGAATTATATTCAAGCCCATTGTGACAAAGGAAATATCCTCAGATAAGTAATAGAAAGAAGCTTTCTGAGAAACTGCTTTCAGATGTGTGAATTCATTCCACAGAGTTACACGATTCTTTCCTTGGGGCAGTTTGGTAACCCTGTTTTCTGGAATCTTCAAAAGGATATATATTCGAGCACATTGAAGCCCGTGGTGACAAAGGAAATATCCTAAGATAAAAAACAAAAAGAAGCTTTCTGATAAGCTGCTTTGTGATGTGAGAATTCATCTCACAGTGTTACACTCTTCTTTTCATTGAGCAGTTTTCTCACACTGTATTCTTGGAATTTGCAATGGGATGTATCGGAAATCATTGAAGCTTATGGTGACAAGGAAATATCAGACAAACACTCTAAAGAAACTTTCTGAGAAACTATTTTGTGATTTGTGAATTCATCACACAGAGTTACACAATGCTTTCATTGGAGCAGTTTGGTAGAACTGTTTTTGGGGAATCTGAGAATTGATATTTTGAATTGAAGTAAAGCTTAGGGTGACACAGGAAATATCCACAGATAAAAACTAGAAAGAAGCTTTCTGAGAAACTTCTTTGTGATGTATGAATTCATCTCAGAGAGTTACACCTTTCTTTTCATGGAGCAGTTTGCTAACACTGTTTTCATGGAATCTGCAAAGAGACATTTGGGAGTGCTTTGAGGCCTATGGTGAAAAGGAAATATCCTCAGATAAAAACCAGAAAGAAGCTTTCTGAGAAACTGCTTTGTGATATGTGAATTCATCTCAGAGAGTTACACCTTTCTTTTCAATGAGTAGTTTGATAAAACTGTTTTCTTGGAATCTGCAATGGGATATTTCAGAGCGCATTGAATCTTACGGTGACAAATGAAATATGCTCACATAAAAACTAGAAAGAAGCTTTCTGAGAAACTGCTTTGTGATATCCTATTTCATCTCACAGATTTACACGATTCTTTTCATGTATCAGTTTGGTAGAACTCTTTTTGTGGAATCTGAGATGGGATATTTCAGATCACATTGAAGAATACGGTGACAAAGGAAATATCCTCAAATAAAAACTAGAAAGAAGCCTTCTGAGAAACTTCTTCATTATGTGTGAATTCGTCTCGCAGAGTTACACTCTTCTTTTCATTGTGCAGTTTGCTAACACTATTTTCTTGGAATCTGCAATGGGCTAGTTCAGAGCGCATTGCAGCTTATGGTGAAAAAGGAAATATCCTCATATAAAAATTAGAAAGAAGCTTTCTGAGAAAGTGCTTTTTGCAGTGTTAATTCATCTCACAGAGATACACGATTTTTTTCATGAATCAGTTTGTTAGAACTGTTTTTGGGGAGTCTGAGAAGGGATATTTTGAATTGCGTTGAAGCCTACCGTGACAAATGAAATGTCCTCAGATAAAAAACTAGGAAAAATCTTTCTGAGAAAGTACTTTGTGATGTGTGAATTGATCTCACAGATTTACATGTTTCTTTTCATGGAGCAGTTTGATAACACTGTTTTCGTAGAATCTGCAACTGGATATTTGGGAGTACATTGAGGCCAATAGTGAAAAGGGAAATTTCCATTAAAAACCGGAAAGAATCTTACTGAGAAACTTCTTTGTGGTGTGTGAATTCATCATACAGTTTTGCACCATTCATTTAATTGAGCAGTTTGATGACACTGTTTTCATGGAATCTGCAATAGGATATTTGGGAGTGCTTTGAAGCATTTGGGGACAAAGGAAATATCCTCAGATAAAGACCAAAAAGAAGCTTTCTGTGAAACTGCTTTGTGATGTGTGAGTTTTTCTTACAGAGTTACAACCTTCTTTTCATTGAGAAGTTTTCTACAACATTTTTCATGGAATGTGCAACGGGATATTCCAGAGCACACTGCAGAATATGGTGAAAAAGGAAATATCCTCAGATAAAACTTGAAAGAACCTATCTGAGAAACAGTTTTTTGATGTGTGAATTCATGTCACAGAGTTACACCACTCTTTTCATAGAGCAGCTTGGTAGAACTTTTTGGGGATTCTGAGAAGAGATATTTTCTACAGCATTGAAGCCTATGGTGACAAAGGAAATATCCTCAGATAAAAACTACAAAGAACCTTTCTGAGAGACTGTTTTGTGATGTGTGAATTCATCACACACATTTTCATGATTCTTTTCCTGGGGAAGTTTGATAACACTGTTTAGTGGAATGTACAATAGGATATTATGGAGCACAGTGAAGTCTATATTGACAAAGGAAATATACTCAGACACAAACCAAAAAGAAATTTCCTGAGAAAGAGCTTTGTGACATATGAATTCACCTAACAGATTTACACGTTTCATTTCATGGAGACTTTGCTAACACTATTTTCATGGAATCTACAAAGTGATATTCAGGAGCACATAGAGGCCTGTGGTAAAAAAGGAAATATCCTCAGATAAAAAATAGAAAGACACTTTCTGAGAAACTGCTTTGTGATTTGTGAATTCATCTCACAGAGTTATTCGATTATTTTCATGGAGCAGTTAGGTAGCACAGTTTTTGGGGAATATGAGAAAGGATAATTTGGATGACATTGAAGCCTATGGTGACAAAGGAAATATCCTCAGGTAAAAACTAGAAGAAACTTTCTGTGAAACTGCTTTGTGATGTGTGAATTCACCTCACAATGTTACATCTCTATTTTCTTGCATCAGTCTGCTAACACTGTTTTCATGGAATCTGCAACAGGATATTTTGGAGTTCATTGAAACTCTTGGAGACAAAGGAAGTATCCTCAAGGAAAAACTAGAAAGAAATCCTCTGAGAAACCGCTTTTTGATGGCTTAATTCATCTTGTAGAGTTACAAAATTCTTTCTGTAGAGCAGTTTTGTAGTACTGTTTTTGAGGAATCAGAGAAGGGATATTTTTGATCACAATATAGCCTATGATGACAAAGGACATATCTTCAGGTAAAAAATAGAAAGAAGCTGTCTGAGAAACTGCTTTGTGATTTGTGAATTCATCTCACAGAGTTATTTGATTCTTTTCATGGAGTTGTTTTGTAGCACTGATTTGGGGAATCTGAGAAGGGATATTTTGAATTACATTGAAGCCTATGGTGACAAAGGAAACATCCTCAGATTAAAACTAGAAAGAAACTTTTGAGAAACTGCTTTATGATTTGTGAATTTATCTCACAGAGTTACACGATTCTTTTCATGGAGCAGTTGGGTTACCCTGTTTTTGGGGAATCTGAGAAGGGATATTTTGGATCGCATTGAAGCCTATGGTAACAAAAAAATATTAAACAGGTAAAACTAGAAAGAAGCTGTCTCAGAAACTTCTTTGTGATGTGTGTATTCATCTCACAGAGTAACACCTTTCTTTTCATGGAACAGTTTGTTAACAATGTTAGTGTGCTATCTACAAAGTGATATTTGGGAGCGAGTTGAGACCTATGGTGAAAAAGGAAATATCTTCAGATAAAAACTAGAAAGAAGCTTTCTGAGAAAATGCTTTGTGATGTGAGAATTCATCTCATAGAATTACACCACTAGTTTCGTGGAGCAGTTTGTAACACTGTTTTCTTGGATTCTGCAACAAGATATTTCAGAGTGCATTGAAGCCTCTGGTGACACACAAAATATCCTCAGACAAAACCGCAAAAGAAACTTTCTCTGAAACTTCTTTGTAATATGTGAATTCATCTCCCAGAGTTACATCTTTCTTTTCATGGAGCAGTTTGCTGACACTGTTTTCGTGGAATCTGCAAAGGGATATTTGGGAGCACTTTGAGGCCTAGAGTGAAAAAGGAAATATCATCAGGAAAAAACGAGAAAGAAGCTTTCTGAGAAACTACTTTTTGATGTGTGAATTCATCTCACAGACTTACATGGTCCTTTTCACTGAGCAGTTTAATAACACTGTTTTCATGGAATCTGCAATAGGATATTTCTGAGCGCGTTGAAGCCTATGGTGACAAAGGAAATATCCTCTGATAAAAACCAAAAAGATGCTTTCTGAGAAACTGCTTTGTGATGTGTGAATTCATCTCACAGAGTTACACTGTTCCTTTAATTGAGCGGTAGGCTAACACTGTTTCCTTGGAATCTGCAAAGGCATATTTCAGAGCCCATTGAAGCGTATTGTGACAACAGAAATATCCTTAGAGAAAAACTGGAAAGAAGTTTTCTGAGAAACCGCTTTGTGGTGTGTTAATTCATCACACAGGGTTACACCATTCTTTTCATTGAGCAGTTTGGTAGCACTCTTTTTGGGGAATCTGAGAAGGGATATTTTGGATCGTATTGAAGCCTATGTTGAAAAGGAAATGTCCCCAGATAAATCTAGAAAGAAACTTTCTGAGAAAGTTCTTTGTGATGTGTGAATTCATCTCACAGAGTTACATCTTTCTTTCCATGGAGCAGTTCGCTAAAACTGTTTTCATGTAATCTTCAAGGGGATATTTCAGACCGCATTGAGGCCTTTGATGGAAAACTAATATCCTCAGATAAAAAACCAAAAAGAAGCATTCTGAGAAACTGCTTTGTGATGTGTGAATTCATCTTACAGTGTTACACAGTTCTTTTCATTGAGCAGCTTGCTAACACTTTTTTCGTTTAATCTGCGATGGGATATTCTGGAGTGCACTGAGGAATACGGTGAAAAGGGAATTACCCTCAGATAAAAATGAGAAAGAAGCTTTCACAGAACTCCTTTGTGATGTGTGTATTCATCTCATAGAGGTAAACGTTTCTGTTGAGGGAGCACTTTCGCATCACTGTTTTTGTGGTGTCTGAGAAGGGATATCTGAGAACGCATTGAAGTCTATGGTAGAAAAGGAAATATCCTCACACAAAAACTAGAAAGAAGATTGCTGAGAAACTTCTTTGTTATGGGTCAATTTATCTCACAGAGTTGCATCATTCTTTTCATGGAGCAGTTTTTAAGCACTGTTTTTATGGAATCTGCAGAGGGATAATTGGAAGTGCATAGAGGCCTAAGGTGAAAAAAGAAATTTCTTCAGGTAACAATTGGAGAGAAGCTTTTGGAGAAACTCCCTCATGATGTGTGAATTCATCTCATAGAGTTAAACGTTTCTGTTAGGGGGCACTTTGGCATCACTGTTTTTGTGGTGTCTGACAAGGGATATTTGGGAGTGCATTGCAATCTATGGTAGAAAAGGAAATATCCTCAGATAAAAACTAGAACGAAGCTATCTGAGAAAACGCTTTATCATGAGTTAATTCATCTCCCAGAGTTACACGAATCTTTTCATGGAGCAGTTTGGTATTACTATTTTTAGGGAATGTGAGAAGGGATATTTTTAATTGCATTGAAGCCTAAGGTGGCAAAGGAAATATCCTAAGATAAAAACTAGAAAGAAGCTTTCTGAGAAAGTTCTTTGTCATGTGTGAATTCATCTCACAGAGTTACACCTTTCCTTTCATGGAGCAGTTTGCTAACACTGTTTTCGTGGAATCTGTAAAGGGATATTTGGGAGCACATTGAGGCCTAGAGTGAAAAAGGAAATACCCTCAGGTAAAAAACAGAAAGAAGCTTTCTGAGAAACTGCTTTGTGATGTGTGAGTTCATCTTACAGAGATACACTGTCCTTTACATTGATGAGTTTCCCAACTTCTTTTTGATTGATCAATTTATCTCACAGGGTTACATCAATCCTTTCATAGTGCAGTATGTTAGCACTGTTTTTGTGGAATCTGCAGAGGGATATTTGAGAGCACATAGAGGCCTAAGATGAAAAAAGAAATTTCTCTAGGTAACAACAGGAGAGAAGATTTTAGAGAAACTCCTTTGTGATGTTCGCATTAATCTCATAGAGGTAGCATTTCTGTGGAGGAAGCACTTTGACATCAAGGTTTTTGTGGTGCCTGAGATGGGATATTTGGGAGCGTACTAAAGCCAACATTGGAAAAGGAAATATCCTCATATAAAAACCAGAAAGAACCTTTCTTTGAAACCACTTTGTGATGCGTTACTTCGTGTCACAGAGTTACACAATTCTTTTCATGGAGCTGTTTGGTAACAGTGTTTTCGTGGATTCTGCAAAGGGATATTTGGGACTGCATTGAGATCTATAGTGGAAAAGGAAATATCCTCAGATAAAACCTAGAAAGAAACTTTCTGAGAAACTGCTTTGTGATGTGTGAATTCATCTCACAGAGTTACACCATACTTTTCATTGAACAGTTTTCTAACAATGTTTTTGTGGAATCTGCAATAGGATATTTTAGAGTGCATTGAAGCCTATGGTGACAAAAGAAATATTCTCAGGTAGAAATCAAAAAGAGGCTTTCACATAAACTACTTTGTGATGTGTGAATTCATCTCACAGAGTTACACCGTTCTTTTCATTGAACAGTTTGCTAATACTGTTTCCTTGAAATCTGCAATAGGATGTTTTGGAGCACATTGAAGCCTATAATTACAAAGGAAATATCCTCAGATAAAAACTAGAAAGAAGCTTTCTGAGAACGTTCCTTTGATTAGTGAATTTATCTCACAGAGTTTTACCTTTCTTTTTCATGCAGCAGTTTGATAATACCATTTTTGTGGAATCTGAAAAGGGATATCTGTGGGTGTATTGAGGCCTATGTTGAAAAAGGAAATAACCTCAGGTATTAAGTAGAAAGTAGGATTCTGAGAAACTGCTTTGTGGTGTGTGAACTCACACCACAGAGTTAAAATGTTCCTTTCTTTGAGAAGTTTGCTAACAACATTATCATGGAATCTCCAAAGGGATATTTAGTAGCGCATTGAGGCCTACTATGAAAAAGCAAATATCCTCAGATAATAACTAGAAAGAAGCTTACTGAGAAACTGCTTTGTGATGTGTGAATTCATCTCACAGAGTTAAAATGTTCCTTTCATTGAGAAGTTTGCTAACACTGTTTTCTTGGGGTCTGCAAAGGGATATTTTGGAGCACATTGAAGCTTATGGGACAAAGGAACCATCCTCAGACAAAAACTAGAAAGAATCTTTCTGAGAAATTGCTTTGTGATTCGTGAATTCATCTCACAGAGTTACATGAATCTTCTCATGGAACAGTTTATTAGCAACGTTTTTGGGGAATCTGAGAAGGGATATTTTGGATCAGATTGAAGCCTATGGTGACAAAGGGAGTATCCTCAGATAAAAACCAGAAAGAAGCTTTGTGAGAAAGTCCTTTGTGATGTGTGAATTCATCTCAAAGATGACCACCTTTCTTTTCATGGAGCAGTTTGTTAACACTGTTTTCATGGAATCTGCAAAGGAATATTTGGGAGTGCATTAAGGCCAATGGTAAAAAAGGAAATATCCTCAGATAAAAACTAGAAAGAATCTTTCTGAGAAACTGCTTTGTGTTGTGTGAATTCAGCTAACAGAGTTAAACCGTTGTTTTCATTGAGCAATTTGCTCACACTGTTTTTTGGTGGAATCTACAAAGGGATATTTGGGAGTGCATTGAAGCCTACATTTGCAAAGGAAATATACTCAAATAAAAACCAAAAAGAAGTTTTCCGAGAAACTCCTTTGTGATGTGTTAATTCATCTCACAGAGTTTCACAAACGTTTTCTAGGATCAGTTTGGTTGCAGTTTTTTGGGGGATTCAGAGAAGGGATATTTTGAATTGCATTGAAGCCTACAGTGACAAATGAAATATCCTTAGATAAAATCTATAAAGTTACATTCTGAGAAATTTCTTTGTGATGTTTGAATTCATCTCACAGAGTTACACTGTTCTTTTCATGGAGAAGTTTGGTAGCCTCTTTCTGAAGAATCTGAGAGGGGATATTTTGGATCACATTGAAGTCACGAGTGTCAAAGAAATATTCCCAGAAAATACTAGAAAGCTTTATGTGATAATTTTTGTGATGTGTGAAATCATCTAACAGAGTTACACAATTCCTTTCATGAATCAGTTTGGTAACCCTGTTTTTGGGGAATCTGAGGAAGGATATTTTGTATTGCATTGAAGCCAATGGTGACAAAGGAAACAGCCTTAGATAAAAACTAGAAATAAGCTTTCTGAGAAAGTTCTTTGTGATCTGTTTTTTCATCTCACAGGGTTACACTTTTCGTTTCATGGAGCAGTTTGCTAACACTGTTTTCGTGGAAACTGCATAGGTATATTTGGGAGCTCATTGAGGCCTGCTGTAAAAAGAGAAATATCCTCAGATAAAAATTAGAAAGAATCTTTTGGAGAAACTACTTTGTGATGTGTCAATTCATTTCACAGAGTTACACTGTTCTTTTTAATGAGCAGTTTGTTAACATTGTTTTCTTGGAATGTGCAATGGAATATTTCAGAGCACATTGAAGCTTATGGTGACAAAGGAAATATCATGAGACAAAAAGTAGAAAGAAGCTTTCTGAGAAACTGCTTTGTGATTTGTGAGTTCATCCCACAGAGTTACACGATTCTTCTCATGGGGCAATTTGTTAGCACTGTTTTTGGGGAATCTGAAAAGGAATATTTTGGGTTTCATAGAAGCCTATGGTGACAAAGGGAATATCCTCAGATAAAAACTAGACAGAGGCATTCTGAGAAAGTTCTTTGTGAAGTGTGAATTCATCTCATAGAGTTACACCTTTCTTTTTATGGAGCCGTTTGCTAACACTGTTTTTGTGGAATCTGCAAAGGGTTATTTGGGGACAAATTTAGGCCTATGGTGAAAAAGGAAATATCCTTAGAAAAAAACTGCAAAGAAGCTTTCTGAGAAACTACTTTGTGATGTGTGAATTCATCTCACAGAGTTACACTGTTCATTTCATTGAACAGTTTGCTAATACAGTTTTCTTGGAAACTGCAATGTGATATTTCAGAGTGCATTAATGGTTATGGTGACAAAGGAAATATCCTCAAACAAAAAAACAGAAAGGAGCTTTCTGAGATATTTCTTTTGATGTGTGAATTCATCTCACAGAGTTACACCTTTCTTTCATGGCGCAATTTACTAACATGGTTTTCGTGGAATCTGCAAAGGGATATTTTGGTGCCGACTGAGGCCTATACTGAAAAAGGAAATATACTCAGATAAAAACTAGAAAAAAGCGTTCTGAGAAACTGATTTGTGATGTGTGATTTCATCTTACAGAATTATACCATTGTTTTCATTGAGCAGTTTGATAACACTCTTTTCATGGAATCAGCAATAGGATATTTGGGAGCGCATTGAAGCCTATGGTGACAAAGGAAATATCCTCAGACAAAAACCAAACAGAAGCTTTCTGAGAAACTGCTTTGTAAAGTGTGAATTCACGTCACAGATTTACACATTTCTTTGTTCATGGAGCAGTTTGCTAACACTATTTTTGTGGAATCTGTAAAGGGATATTTTTGAGCGCATTGAGGCCAATGGCGAAAAAGAAAATATCCAGACAAAAAAGAAAGAAACTTTCTGAGAAACTGTTTTGTGATTTGTGAATTCAACTCACTGAGTTACACCTTTCTTTTCATTAAGCAGTTTGGTAACACTGCTTTTGTGGAATCTGCAAAGGGATATTTGGGAGCGCCTAGAGTCCAATGATGAAAAAAGAAGTATCTTCAGGCAAAAACAAGAGAGAATCTTTCTGAGAAACTCCTTTGTGATGTGTGCATTAATCTAATAGAGTTAAATGTTTCTGTTGAGGGAACACTTTGGCGTCACTCTTTTTGTGGTGTCTGAGAAGGGATATTTGGGAGCACATGAAGCCTATGGTGGAAAAGGAAATATCCTCAAACAAAAACTAGAATGAAGCTTTCTGAGGAAGTTGTTTGTGATGTGTGAATTTACCTCAAGAGGTACACCTTACTTGTCATCAAGCAGTTTGCTACCACTGTTTTCGAGGAATCTGCAAATGAATATATGGGAGTGCATTGAGGCCTATAGTGAATAAAGAAATATCCTCAGATAAAACCGAGAAAGAATCTTTCTGAGAAACTGGTTGGTGTTGTGTGACTTCATGTCACAGAGTGACATTGTTCTTTTCATTCAGGATTTTGTTAATGCTGTTTTTGTAGAATCTACAATAGCATATTTTGGAGCACATTGAAGTGTATGATGGCAAAGGAAATATCCTCAGAAAAAAACTAGAAAGAAGTTTTCTGACAAGCAGTTTTGTGATGTGAATTAATCTCACAGAGTTACACCATTCCTTTCATGGAGCAGTTTGGTAGCACTGTTTTTGGGGAATCTGAGAAGGGATATTTTGGATCACATTGAAGCCTAAGGTGACAAAGGAAATATCCTCAGATAAAAAATAGAAAGAAGATTTCTGAGAAAGTCCTTTGTGATGTGTGAAGTCAGCTCACAGAGTTACACATTTCTTTTCATGGAGCAGTTGACAAACACTGTTTTCGTGGAATCTTCAAAGGGACATTTTGAACGCTTTTAGGCCAATGGTGAAAAACTAAATATCCTCAGATAAAAACTAGGAAGAATCTTTCTGACAAACTGCTTTGTGATGTGTGAATTCATCACACAGAGTTAAATCTTTCTTTTCATTGATCAGCTTGTTAACACTGTATTCTTGGAATCCACAATGGGCTATTTCAGGGTGGTTTGAAGCTTATGACAAAAAAGGAAGTATCCTCATATTAAAACTAGAAAGAAGTTTTCTGAGAAACTGCTTTGTGATTTGTTAATTCAGCTCACACAGTTACATGATTCTTTTCATGGTTCAGTTTGGTAGCACTGTTTTTGGGGAATCTAAGAAGGGATATTTTGGATCACATTGAAACATAAGATGACAAAGTAAATATCCTCAGATAAAAGACAGAAAGAAGCTTTCTGAGAAAGTTCTTCATGAAGTGTGAATTCATATCACATAGTTATACCTTTCTGTTTATGGAGCAGCATGCTAACACTGCTTTCCTGGTATCTGCAAAGGGATACTTGGGAGCACCTTGAGGCCTATGGTGAAAAAGGAAGTATCATTAGAGAAAAACTATAAAGAAGCTTTCTGAGAAACTGCTTTTTGATGGGTGAATTCATCTCAGAGAGTTCCATCTTTCTTCTCATTGTGTAGTTTGGTAACACTGTTTTTGGGCAATCTGCAAAGGGATTTTCAGGAGCTCATAGAGGAATATGGTGAAAAAGGAAATATCTTCAGATAAAAACTGGAGAGAAGATTTTTGAGAAACTGTTTTGCGATGAGTGCATTCACCTCCTAGAGATAAATCATTTTGTTGATTGAGCAGTTTGGCATCACTGTTTTTGTGTTGTTGGAGAAGGGATAGTTGGGAGTGCATTGAGGCTGATGGTGGATTAGTAAATTTGCAAAGATAAAAGCTATAAAGAAGATTTCTGATAGACCGTTTTGTGATGGGTGAATTCATGTAACAGAGTTAAATCTTTCTTTTCATTGAGCAGTTTGTTAACAATGTTTTTGTGGACTATGCAAAGAGATATTTGGGAGCAGATAGAGGCCAATGTTGAAAAAGGAATTATCTTCAGGTAAAAACTGGAGAGAAAGTTTCTGGTAACCCTTTTGTGATGTGTGCATTCATCTCATAGAGGTAAAGCTTTCTGTTGAGAGAGTACTTTGGCATCACTGTTTTTGTGGTGTCTGAGAAAGGATATTTGGGAGCACATGACAGCCGATGGTGGAAAAGAAATATCCTGAGATAAAAACTAGAAAGAAGATTTCTGAGAAATTTCTCTGTGACGGCTGAATTCATCACACAAAGTTATAACTTTGTTTTCATTGAGCAGTTTGGTAGCACTGCTTTTATGGAATCTGCAAAGGGATATTCAGAAACTCCTGAAGGCCTACGGTGGAAAAAGAAATAAATTCAGATAAATACTAGATACAAAGTTTTCGAGAAATGGTTTTGTGAATTGTGTATTCATCTCAAAGAGTTTAAACTTTATGTTGATTGAGCAGTTCTGCATCACTGTTTTGGTGGTATCTGAGAGGAGTGATTTTTTATCACATTGAAGCCTATGGTGAAAAAGAAATATCCTCAGATTTAAGCTAGAAAGAAGTTTTCTGAGAAACTGCTTTGTGATGGGTGAATTCATCTCACAGAGTTACACATTTCTTTTCATTGAGCAGTTTGGTAACACTGTTTTTGTGGAATCTGCAAAGGGATATTCGGGAGTGCAAAGAGTCCAATGGTGAAAAAGGAAATATCTTCAGGTAAAAACTGGAGAGAAGCTCTCTGAGAAACTCCTTTGTGATGTGTGCATTCATCTCACTGAGTTAAACGTTTCTGTTGAGGGAGCACTTTGGCATCACTGTTTTTGTGGTGTCTGAGAAGGGATATTTGGGAGCACATTGAAGCCTGTGGCTTAAAAGGAAATATCCGCATATAAAAACTAGAAAGAAGCTTTGTGAGAAGCAGTTTTGTGATGTATGAACTCATCTCACAGAGTTACACCATTCTTTTCATGGAGCAGTTTGGTAGCACTGTTTTTGGGGAATCTGAGAAGGAATATTTTGGATCGCACTGAAGCTTATGGTGACAAAGGAAATATCCTCAGATCAAAACTAGAAAGAAGCTTTCTGAGAAAGGTCTTTATGATGTGTGAATTCATCTCACAGTGTTACACCTCTCTTTCTGTGGAGCAGTTTGCCAACACTGTTTTCATGGAATCTGCAATGGATTACTCCGGAGCCCTTTGATGCCTATAGTGAAAAATGAACTTCCTCAGATAAAAACTAGAAAGAAGCCAACTGAAAAACAGCTTTGTGATGTGTGATTTCATCTTACAGAGTTCCACCATTCTTTTCAGTGAGCAGTTTGATAACACTGTTTTTGTGCAATGTGCAATAGGATATTTCAGAGTGCATTGAAGCCTATGGTGACAAAGGAAATATCCACAGATAAAAGTCCAAAAAGTAGCTTTCTGTTAAACTGCTTTGTGATGTGAGAATTCATCTCACAGAGTTATACCATTCTTTTCATTGAAAAGTTTGCTAACACCTTTTTCGTTTAATCTGCTATGGGATACTGGGGAGCACATTGATTAAAATGGTGAAAAGGGAAATATCCTCAGAGTAAAACTAGAAGGAAGTTTGCTGAGAAATATCTTTTTCATATGTAAAGTCATCTCACAAAGTTACACCATTCTTTTCATGGAATAGATTTTTAGCACCATTTTTGGGGAATCTGAGAAGGGATATTTTGGGTCACATTGAAGCCTATGGAGACAAAGGAAATATCCTCAATTAAAAACTGGAAAGAAGATTTATGAGAAACTGCTTCATCACGTGTGATTTCATCTCAGAGTTACAATGTTGTTTCCATTGAGCAATTTGATAACACTCTTTTTGAGAAATCTGCAATAGGATATTTGGGAGTGCATTGAAGCCTATGGTGACAAAGGAAATATCCTCAGACAAAAATCAAAAAGAAGCTTTCTGAGAAACTGCTTTGTGATTTGTGAATTCATCTCACAGAGTTGCACCCTTCTTTTCATGTATCAGTTCGCTAACACTGTTTTTTTTTGTTTGTTTGTTTGTTTTTTTGGAATTCACCAAGAGATATTTGTGAGTGCTTTGAGGCCTATGCTGAAAAAGGAAATATCCTCACATAAAAACAAGAAGCTTTCTCAGAAACTGCTTTCTGACGTGTAAAGTCATCTCACAGATTTACACTGTTATTTTGATTGAGCAGTTTGCTAACACCGTTTACTTGTAATCTGCAATGGGATATTTAGGAGCGCATTGAAGCTTATGGTGATAAAGGAAATATCCTCATATAAAAACTAGAAAGAAGCTCTCTGAGAAACCGTTTTGTAATGTTTTAATTCGTCTCACAGAGTTATATGATCCTTTTCAAGGAGCAGTTTGGTAGCATTGTTTTTGTTTAATCTGAGATGGGATATTTTGGATCACATCGAAGCCTTTGGTGACTAAGGAAATATACTCAGATAAAAACTGTAAAGAAGCTTTCTGAGAAAGATCTTTGGGATGTGTGAGTTCATCTCACTGAGTTACACTTTTCTTTTCATAGAGCTGTTTGTTAAAACTGCTTTCCTGGTATTTGCAAAGGGATATTTGGGAGTGACCGGAAGCCTACAGTGACAAAAGAAACATCCTCAGACAAAAACTAGAAAGAAGTTTTATGAGAAACTGCTTCGTGATTCATGAATTCATCTCACAGAGTTACACCTTTCTTTTCATTTAGCAGTATGGTAGCACTGTATTTGGGGAATCTGCAAAGGATTTTCTGGAGCTTGTAGAGGCTGATGGTGAAAAAGGAAATATCTGCAGATAAAAACTGGAGAGAAGATTTTTGAGAAACTATTTTGTGATGTGTGTATTCACCTCAGAGAAATAAACCATTATGTTGATTGAACAGTTTGGCATCACTGTTTTTGTGGTGTCTGAGAAGGGTTATTTGGGAATGCATTGAGGCTGATGGTGGAAAAGTAAATATGCTGCACAGACTAGAGCTAGAAAGGAGTTTTCTGAGAAATTTCTTTGTGGTGGGTGAATTCATCTCCCAGAGTAACTACTCTTTTCATGGAGCAGTTTGTTAACCCTGATTTTGAGGAATCTACAAAAGGATATTCAGAGCACAGAGAAGTCTAAGGTGAAAAAGGAAATACCTTCAGATAAAAACTAGAAAGAAACTTTCTGAGAGACTGTTTTGAGTTGGGTGGGTTCATCTCAGAGTCAAATCTTTCTTTTCATTGAGCAGTTTGGTAACACTGTTTTGTTGAATCTGTAATGGGATATTTAGGAGCACATAGAGGCCTAAGGTGAAAAAAGAAAATTCTCCAGGTAAAAACTGGAGAGAAGCTTTCAGAGAAAATCCTTTGTGATTTGTGCATTCATTTCATAGAGATAATCGTTTCTGTTGAGGGAGCACTTTGGCATCACTGTTTTTATGGTGTCTGAGAAGGGATATTTAGGAGCGCATTGAATCCTATGGTTTAAAAGGAAATATCCATATATAAAAACTAGAAAGAATCTTTTTGAGAAACTGCTTTTTGATGTGTGAGTTCATCTCACAGATTTACACGATTCTTTTCATGGAGCAGTTTGGTAGCACTGTTTTTGGGGAATCTGATAAGGGATATTTTAGATTGCAATGAAGCATATGGTGAAAAAGGAAATATCCTCAGATAAAAAATAGAAAGAAGCTTTCTGAGAAAGTTCTTTGTGATGGGTGAATTCATCTCACAGGGTTGTACCTTTCTTTTCATTGAGCATTTTGTTAACACTGCTTTTGTGGAATCTGCAAAGGAATATTTGCGAGCTCATTGAGGACTATAGTGAAAAAGGAAATATCCCCAGATAAAAACTAGAAAGAAATTGTCTGAGAAACTGCTTTGTGATATGTGAATTCATCTCACAGAGATACACTGTAGTTTTCATTGGGTAGTCTGATAACATTGATTTCATAGAATCTGTAAAATATACTTGGGAGTGCATTGAAGCCTATGGTGCTATTGTGAGAGAGGAAGTATAATCAGATAAAAACCAAAAAGAAGCTTTCTGAGAAACTACTTTGTGATGTGTGAATTCATCTCACAGAGTTACACCACTCTTTTCATTGAGCAGTATGCTAACACTGTTTTCGTGTAATCTGCAATAGGATATTTGGGAGTACATTGAAGCTTATTGTGAAAAAGGAAATATCCTCAAATAATAACTAGAAAACAGCTTTGTGAGAAACTGCTTAGTGATATGTCAATTCATATCACAAAGTTACACTGTTCTTTTCATTGAGTAGTAGGTTAACACTGTTTTCTTGTAATCTGCAATGGGATATTTTGGAATACATTGAAGCTTAAGGTGAGAAAGGAAATATTCTCAGACAAACACTAGAAAGAAGCTTCTGAGAAACTGCTTTGTGATTTCTGAATTCATCTCACAGAGTTGCACGATTCTTTTCATGGAGCAGTTTGGTAGCACTGTTTTTAAGGAATCTCAGAAGTGATATGTCACATCACATTGATGCCAATGGTGACCAAGAAAATGTCCTCAAAAGAAAACTAGAAGGAAGCTTCCTGATAAACTGCTTTGTGATTAGTGAATTCACTTCACAGAGTTACACATTTCTATTCATGTAGCAGGCTGCTAACAGTGTTTTCATGGAATTTGCAAAGGGATATATGGGAGCGCATTTAGGCCTATGGAGAAAAGGAAATATCCTCAGATAAAAACGACACAGAAGCTTTCTGAGAAACTGCTTTTTGATGGGTCAATATATCTCACAGAGTTACATCATTCTTTTCATGGAGCAATTTGTTAGCACTGTTTTTGTGGAATCTGCAAAGGGATATTTTGGAGCACATAGGGGTGCAAGGTGAAAAAAGAAATTTCTTCAGGTAACAACTGGAGAGAAGCTTTTGGACAAACTCCTTTGTGATGTGTGCATTCATCTCATAGAGCTCTACTTTTCTGTTAAGGGAGCACTTTGGCATCACTGTTTTTGTGGTGTCCAAGAAGGGATATTTGGGAGCACATTGAAGCCTATGGTGGAAAAGGAAATATCCTCAGATTAAAACCAAAAAGAAGAATTCTGAGAAACTGCTTTGTGATGTGTGAATTCATCTCACAGAGTTACACTGTTCTTTTCTTTGTATAGTTTGCTAACACTGTTTTCTTGGAATGTGCAATGGGATATTATGGAGCACTTTGAAGCTAATGGTGACAAAGGAAATATACTCATATAAAAACTGGAAAGAAGCTTTATGAGAACCCGATTTGTGATGTGTTAATTCATCTCACAATTTTACAGGATTCTTTTCGTGGATCAGTTTGTTAGCACTGTTTTTTGTGGTGTCTGAGAAGAGTTATTTTAGGAGTGCATGTAAGCTGATGGTGGAAAAGGAAATATCCTGAGATAAAAACTACAAAGAAGCTTTCTGAGAAATTTCTTTTTGATGGGTGAATTCATCACACCATGTTACACCATTCTTTTCTTTGAGCAGTTTACTAGCACTGTTTTTAAGGAATCTACAAAGAGATATTCAGGAACTCCTAGAGGTCTATGGTGAAAAAGGCAATAACTTCAGATAAAAACTGGAGAGAAGATTTTTGAGAAACAGTTTTGTGATGTGTGTGTTCATCTCATAGAGCTTAACCTTTTTGTTGATTGAGCAGTTCAGCATCACTGTTTTGTGGTACCTGAGAGGAGATATTTGGGGGCATATTGAAGCCTATGGTGAAAAAGGAAATATCTTTTGATTTAAACTAGAAAGAAGCTTTCTGAGAAACTGCTTTGTGATGGGTGAATTCATCTCACAGAGTTACACCTTTCTTTTCATTGAGCACTTTGGTAACACTGTTTATGTGGAATCTGCAAAGGGATATTCGGGAGTGCACAGAATCCAGTGGTGAGAAAGGAAATATTTTCAGGTTAAAAAGTGGAGAGAAGCTTTCTGAGAATCTCCTTTGTGATGTGTGCATTAATCTCATAGAGCTAAGTGTCTCTGTTAGGGGAGCACTTTGGTATCGCTGTTTTTGTGCTGTCTGAGAAGGGTATTTGGGAGTGCATTGAAGGCTAGGGTGGACAAGGAAATATCCTCAGAAAAAAATTAGAAAAAAACTTCCTGAGGAACTGTTTGGTGATGTGTTAACTCATCTCACAGGGTTACATGATTCATTTCATGGAGCAGTTGTTAGTACCATTGTTTGGGAATCTGAGAAGGGATAATTTGGATCACATTGAAGCCTATGGTGACAAAGGAAATATCCTCAGATAAAAAGAAAAAAGAAGTTTTCTTAGAAACTGCTTTTTGATGTGTGAATTCATCTCACACAGTTACACTGTTGTTTTCATTGAGGAGTTTGTTAACACTGTTTTCTTGGAATCTGCAATTGTATATTTGGGAGCGCATTTTAGTTTATGGTAACAAAGGAAATATCCTCATATAAAAACTAGAAAAAATATTTCTGAGAAACTGATTTGTGATGGGTTTGGGTTTATTGATCTCACAGAATTACAAGATTCTTTTCATGGATCAATTTGGTAGCACTGTTTTGGGGGAATCTGAGGAGGGATATTTTTAATTGCTTTGAAGCCTATGGTGACAAAAGAAATATCCTCAGATCAAAACTAGAAAGAAGCTTTCTGAGAAGGTTCATCATGATGTGTGAATTCACCTCATAGAGTTACATGTTTCCTTTCAAGGAGCATTTTGCTAACACTGCTTTCATGGAAACTGTAAATTGATATTGGGGAGCATATTGGGGTCTATGGTAAAAAAGGATATATCTTCACATAAAAACTAGAAAGAAGTTTTCTGAGAAACTGCTTTGTGATGTGTGAATTCATCTCAGAGAGTTACAATGTTGTTTCCATTAAGCAGTTTGCTAACACTATTTTCTTGGAATCTGCAATCGGATATTTCAGAGCACATTGAAGGTTATGGTGACAAAGGAAGTATCCTTATAAAAAAAACTAGAAGTAAGCTTTCTGAGAAACTGCTTTGTGATTTTTGAATTCATCTCACAGAGTTACACCATTCTTTCAATGGAGAAGTTTAATAGCACTGTTTTTAGGGAATGTGAGAGGGGATAGTTTTGATTGTCTTGAAGCCTATGGTGAAAAAGGAAATACCCTCAGTTAAAGATGAGAAGGAAGCTTTCTGATAAACTTCTTTGTGATGTGTGGATTCATCTCACAGAGTAGCACAATTCTTTTCTTGCAGCAGTTTGGTAAAACTGTTTTCGTGGAATCTGGTATAGGATATTTGGGAGTGCATTGAAGCCTATGGTGGCAAAGGAAATATCCTCAGGCAAAAACTAGAAAGAAGCTTCTTACGCAAATGCTTTCTGACTTGTGAGTTCATCTCATAGACATACATGATTCTTTCCATGTCCAAGCATAGTAGCACTGTTTTTGGGGAATCTGAGAAGGGATATTTTGGACAACATTGAAGCCTATGGTGACAAATGGAATATTCTCAGATAAAAACTAAATAGAAGCTTTCCAAGATACTGCTTTTTGATATGTGCATTCATCTCATAGAGTAGCATGATTCTTTTCTTGAAGCAGTTTTCTAAAACTGTTTTCATGGAATTTGCAAAGAGATATTCTGGAGCGCATTGAGGAATATGGTGAACAAGGAATTATCCTCAGATAAAAAGTACAAAGAAGCTTTCTGAGAAACAGTTTTGTGATGTGAGAATTCACCTCATGGAGTTACATCACACTTTTCATGATGAAGTTTATTAGCACTGTTTTTGGGGAATTGGAGAAGGGATATTTGGAATTGCATTGAAGCCGGCGGTGACAAAGGAAATATCCTCAGAATAAAACTTGAAAGAAGCTTTCTGAGAAACTGCTTTGTGATGTGTGAAATCACCTCAGAGAGTTACAATGTTGCTTTCATTGAGTAGTTTGTGAACACTGTTTTCTTGACATCTGCAATCAGATCAGATATTTCAGACCTCATTGAAGGTTATGGTGACAAAGGAAATATCGTCATATAAAAACTAGAAAGAAGCTTTCTGAGATACCGCTTAGTGATGTGTTAATTCATCTCTCAGAATTACATGATTCTTTTCATGGATCCGTTTGGTAGCACTGTTTTTGGAGAATCTGCAATAGGATATTTGGGAGTGCATTGAAGCCTATGGTGACAAACAAAATATCCTCAGACACAAACGAAAAAGGAACCTTTTGAGGAACTGCTTTGTGATGTGTGAATTCATCTCAGAGATTTACACCTTTCTTTTCATGGAGCAGTTTGCTAACACTATTTTCGTGGAGTATGCAAAGGTACTCATGAGTGCTTTGAGGCCTATTATGAAAAAGGAAATATCCTCAGACAAAAACTAGAAAGAAGCTTTCTGAGAAACGGCTTTGTGATATGTGAATTCATCTCACAGTGTTACACGACACTTTTCATGGAGCAGTTTGGTAGCACTGTTTTCTTGTAATCCACAATGGGATATTTTGGAGTGCATTGAAGCTTATGGTGACAAATAAAATATCATCAGCAAAAAACAAAAAGAAACTTTCTGAGAAACTTCTATGTGATGTGTGAATTCATCTCAGAGATTTACACCTTTCTTTTCATGGAGCAGTTTGCTAACACTATTTTCATGGAATCTGCAAAGCTACTCACGAGCATATTGAGACCTATTATGAAAAAGGAAATATCCTCAGATAAAAATAGAAAGAAGCTTTCTGAGAAACTGTTTTGTGATATGTGAATTCACCTCACAGAGTTACACTGTTCTTTTCACTGTGTAATTTGCCAACACTATTTTCTTGGAATCTGGAATGGGATATCTCGGAGCACATTGAGGCTGATGGTGACAAAGGAAATATCATCAGACAAAAACTAGAAACAAGCTTTCTGAGAAACTGCTTGGTGATTTGTAAATTCATCTCACAGAGTTACATCTTTCTTTTCATGGAGCAGTTTGCTAACACTGTTTTCGTAGAATTTGCAAAGGAATATTTTGGAGTGCATTGAGGCCTATGGTGAGAAAGGAAATATCCTCTATTAAAACAAGAAAGAAGCTTTCTGAGAAAGTACTTTGCCATGTGTGAATTCATCTCACAGTGTTACACTGTTCTTTTCATTGAGCAGTTTTCTAGTACAGTTTTCTTGGATTCTGCAATGAGGTATTTCAGAATACATTGAACCTTATGGTGACAAAGGAAATAACTTCATGTAAAAACTACAGTGAAGCTTTCTGAGAAACTGCTTCATGCTGTGTTAATTCATCTCACAGAGATACACGGCCCTTTTCATGGATCAGATTGGCAGCATGGTTTTTGATTAATTTGAGAAGGGATATTTTGGATAGCACTGAAACCTAGGGTGACATAGGAAATATCCTCAGATAATAATTAGACAGAAGCTTTCTGGAAAAGTTCTTTGTGATGTTCGAATTCATCTCACAGAGTTACACCATTCTTTTCATGGTGCAGTTTACTAAAACTTTTTCCCTGGAGTCTGCAAAGGGATATTTGGGAGTGCATTCAGGCCTGTAATGAAAAAGGAAATATCCTCAAATAAAAACTGAAAAGAAGCTCTCTGAGAAACTTCTTTGTGATGTGTGAATCCATCTCATAGAGTTACACTGTTCTTCTCATTGGGCAGTTTGCTAGCACTGTTTTGTTGGAATTTCCAATGGGATATTTTGGAGCACATTGAGGCTTATGGTGACAAAGGAAATATCCTTAGACAAAAACTAGTAAGAAGCTTTCTGAGAAACTGCTTTGTGACTTGTAATTTGTCTCACAGGGCTACACGTTTCTTTTCATGTAGCAGTTTGGTACCACTGTTTTTGAGAAATCTGAGATGAGATATTTTGGATTGCATTGAAGCCTATGGTGACAAAGGAAAAACTCAGATAAAAACTAGAAAGAAGTTTTCAGAGAAACTGCTTTGTGATGTATGGTTATACCTCACAGATTTACACATTTCCTTTCATGGAGCAGTTTGCTAACCTGGTTTTCATGAAATCTGCAAAGAGATATTCTGGAGCACCTTGAGGCCTGTAGTGAAAAAGAAAATATCCTCAGATAAATACTAGAAAGAAGCTTTCTGAGAAACAGATTTGTGATGTGTGAATTCATCTTACAGTGCTACACCATCCTTTTCATTCAGCAGTTTGATAACCCTGTTTTTGATTAATCTGCAGTAGGATATTTGGGAGCACATTGAAGCCTATAGTAACAAAGGAAATATCCTCAGACACAAACCAAAAAGAAACCTTTTGAGGAACTGCTTTGTGATGTGTGAATTCATCTCAGAGATTTACACCTTTCTTTTAATGGAGCAGTTTGCTAACACTATTTTCCTGGATTCTACAAGGGGATATTTGTGAGCACATTGAGGCGAAAGGTGAAAAAGGAAATATCCTCAGACAAAACTAGAAAGAAGCTTACTGAGAAACCACTTTGTGATTTGTAAATTCATCTCTCAGAGTTACATGATTCTTTTCATGCAGAAGTTTGGTAGCACTGTTTTTGGGGAATCTGAGAAGGGATAATATGGATTGCATTGCAGTCTATGGTGACAAAGAAAATATTCTAAGATTAAAATTTTATAGAAGCTTTCTGAGAAAGTTTTTTGTGATGTGTGAATTCATCTCACAGAGTTACACCATTATTTTTCATGGTGCAGTTTGCTAACCCTGTTTCCCTGGAATCTGCAAAGGGATATTTGGGAGCGCATTCAGGCCTGTAGTGAAGAAAGAAATATTCTCGAATAAAAAACGAAAAGAAGATCTCTGAGAAACTGCTTTGTGATGTGTGAATTCATCTCGCAGAGTTACACTGTTCTTCTCATTGGACAGTGTGCTAACACTGTTTTGTTTTAATCTGCAATGGGATATTTCAGAGCACATTGAAGCTTATGATAACAAAGGACATATCCTCAGACAAAAACTAGTTAGAAGCTTTCTGAAAAACTGCTTTGTGATTTGTGAATTCGTCTCACAGTTACACGTTTCTTTTCATGTAGCAGTTTGGTAGCACTGTTTTGGGGGAATCTGAGAAGGGATATCTTGGATTGCAATAAAGCCTATGGTGACAAAAGAAAAACTCAGGTAAAAACTAGAAAGAAGCTTTATGAGAAACTTATTTGTGATGTGTGAATTCATCTCACAGAGTTACACCTTTCTCTTCATGAAGCAGTTTGCTAACACTGTTTTCGTGGAATCTGCAAAGTGATATTTCAGAGTGCCTTGAGGCCTATGGTGAAAAAGGAAATATCCTCAGATAAAAACTAGAAAGAAGCTTTCTGAGAAACAGCTATATGATGTGTGAATTCATCTTACTCTGATATACCATTGTTTTCATTCAGCAGTTTGATAACACTGTTTTCAAGGAATCTGCAATAGGATATTTGGGAGCACATTGAAGCTGATAGTGAAAAAGGAAATATCCTCAGATGAAAACCAAAGAGAAGCTTTCTGTGAAACTGCTTTGTGATGTTTGAATTCGTCTCACAGGTTTACACCTTTCATTTCATGAAGCAGTTTGCTAACGCTCTTTTCCTGAAATCTACAAAGGGATATTGGTGAGCACAATGAGGTAAAAGGTGAAAAAGGAAATATCCTCAGATAAAACTAGAAAGAAGCTTACTGAGAAACTGCTTTGTGATTTGTGAATTCATCTCTCAGAGTTACATGATTCTTTTAATGCAGAAGTTTGGTAGCACCATTTTTGGGGAATCTGAGAAGGGATAATTTGGATCACATTGAAGCCTATGGTGACAAAGAAAATATCCTCAGATGAAATCTTGAAAGAATCATTTCGAGAAATTTATTTGGAATGTGTGAATTCATCTCACAGAGTTACACCATTCTTTTCATTGAGAAGTTTGCTAACACTTTTTTTCATGGAATGCGTTATGGGATATTCCAGAAGGCATTGAAGAATATGACGAAAAAAGAAATATCCTCAGATAAAAACTAGAAAGAAGCTTTCTGAGACATTGATTTGTGATGCATGAATTCATCTCACAGAGTTACACCATTCTGTTCCTGGAGCAAGGTTTTTGGGGAATCTGAGAAGGGATATTTTGGATCGCATTGAAGCCTATGGTAACATAGGAACTATGCCCAAATAAAAGCTAGAAAGAAGCTTTCTGAGAAACTTCTTTGTGATGTGTGAATTCATCTCAAGTAGCTACATGATTCTTTTCTTGGAACAGTTTGCTAACACTATTTTTGTGAAATCTGCAATAGGATATTTGGGCATGCCTTGAAGCCTATGGTGACAATGGAAATATCCTCAGACAAAAACCAAAAAGAAGCTTTCTGATAAACTGCTTTGGGAAGTGTGAATTCATCTCACAGATTTACACCTTTCTTTTCATGGAGTAGTCTGCTAACACTGCTTTTGTGGAATCTACAAAGGGATATTCGAGAGTGCTTTGAGGCCAATGGTGTCAAAAGAAATATCCTCAAATAAAAACTAGAAAGAAGCTTTCTCAGAAACCACTTTGTGATGTGTTATTTCCACTCACAGAGTTACATGATACTTTTCATTAATCAGTTTCGCAGCACTCTTTTCGGGCAATCTGCAATAAGATATTTGGGAGTGCATTGAAGCCTATTGTGAAAAAGGAAATATCCTCAGATAAAAACTAGAAAGAAGCTTTCTGGGAAACTTCTCTGTGATGTGTGAATTCATCTCACAGTGTTACACCTATCTTTTCATGCAGGGGTTTGTTAACACTGCTTTCGTGGAATCTGCCAAGCGATATTTTGGAGCGCATTGTGTCCTATAGTGAACAATATAGTATCCTCATATATTAAATAGAAAGAAGCTTTCTGAGAAACTGCTTTGTGACTTATGAATTCATCCCACTGACTTACACGATTCTTTTCAGAGAACAGTTTGGTAGCACTGTATTTGGAGAATCTGAGAAGGGATATTTTGGATCACATTGAAGCCTATGGTGACAAAAGAATTATCTTCAGATTATAAACTAGATAGAAGCTTTCTGAGAAAGTTCTCTGTGATGTGTGAGTTCATCTCACAGAGTTACACCTTTCCTTTCATGGAGCAGTTTGCTAACACTGTTTTCGTGGAATCTGCAAAGGAATATTTGGGAGCACATGGAAGCCAATGATGGAAAATGAAATATCCTGAGATAAAACTAGAAAGAAGCTTTCTGAGAAATTTCTAGGTGATGGGTGAATTCAGTACACAGAGTTATCCCATTGTTTTCTATGAGTGCCTTGGTAGCACTGTTTTTATGGGATCTGCAAAGTTATATTCAGGAGCTCCTAGAGGCTTAAGATTAAAAAGTAAATACCTTCAGGTAAAAACTGGAGAGAAGCTTTTCCAGAAATGGTTTTGTGATGTGTGTATTCATCTCATAGAGTTTATCCTTCTTCTTGGTGAAGCAATTCAGCTTAACTCTTTTTCTGGTACCTGAGAGGAGTTATTTGGGAGTGCATTGAAGCCTTTGGTGACAATGGAAATATCCTCAGAAAACAACAAAGACGAAGCTTTCTGTGAAACTGCTTTGTGATGTATGAATTAATCTCACAGAGTTTTACCATTCTTTTCATTGAGAAGCTTGCTAACAATTTTTAAGTTTAATCTGCAATGGGATATTCAGTAGGGCATGGAGGAATATGGTGAAAAAGGAAATATCCTAAGATAAAAACTATAAAGATGTTTTCTGAGAAATATCTTTGTGATTTCTGATTTCATCTCCCAGAGTTACACGATTCTTTTCATGGATCAGTTTGGTAGCACTGCTTTTGGGGAATCTGAGACAGGATATCTTGGATCACATTGAAGCCTACAGTGACAAAGGAAATATCATCAGATAAAAACTAGAAAGAATCTTTCTGAGAAACTGCTTTGTAATGTGTGAATTCATCTTACACAGTTACACCATTCTTTTAATTGATCAGTTTGCTAACACTGTTTTCGTGGAATCTGCAAAGGTATACATTGGAGTACATTGAGACCTAAGGTGAAAAAGAAAACAATCTCAGATAAAAAGTAGAAAGAATCTTTCTGAGAAACTGTTTTGTGATTGGTGAATTCATCTCACAGTATTACACTGTAGTTTTCCTTGAGCCGTTTACTAACACTGTTTTCTTGGAATGTGCAATGGGATAGTTTGAAGTGCACTGAAGCTTATGGTGACATAGGAAATATCCTCATATAAAAACTAGAAAGATTCTTTCTGAGAAACCACTTTATGCTGTGTTAATTCATCTCAAAGAGCTACACAGTCCTTTTCATGGATCAGTTTGGTTGCAGAGTTTTTGGGGAATCTGAGAAGGGTTAGTTTGAATCACATAGAAGCCTATGGTGACTAAGGAAATATCCTCAGATAAAAACTAGAAAGAAGCTTTCTGAGAAACTGCTTTGTGATGTGTGAATTCAACTCACAGAGTTACAACGTTCTTTTCATCGAGTAGTTTGATAACACTGATTTCGTGCTATCTGCAATAGAATATTTTAGAGGGCATTGAAGCCTATGGTGACAAAGGAAATATACTCAGATGAAAACAAAAGGAAGCTTCCTGAGAAACTGCTTTGTGAGGTGTGAATTCATCTCACCGAGTAACACTGTTCTTTTCATTGAGAAGTTTGCTAACACTTTTTTCATTTAATCTGAAATTGGATATTCGGGAGTGCATTGAGGGTTATGGTGAAAAAGAAAATATCCTCGGACAAAAACTAGAAAGAAGCCTTCTGAGAAACTGCTTTGTGATGTGTGAATTTATCTCACAGAGGTACACCGTTTTTTTCATTCAGCTGGTTGATAACACTGTTTTCATGGACTCTGCAATAGGATATTTGGGAGCACATTGAAGCCTAGGGTGGCAAAGGAAATATCCTCAGATCAAAACCAACAGGAAGATTTCTTAGAACTGCTTTGTGATGTGTGAATTCATCTCACAGAGTTACACTGCTGTTTTCATGGAGCAGTTTGCTAACACTCTTTTTGTGGAATCTGCAATGGGATATTTAGGATCGCCTTGAAGCTTAGGGAGACAAAGAAAATATCCTTAGACAAAAACTAGAAACAATCATTCTGAGAAACTGCTTTGTGATTTATGAATTAATCTCACACAGCTACATGATTTTTTTCATGGAACAATTTGGTAGCACTGTTTTGGGGTAATCTGAGAAGGGATATTTAAGATCACATTGAAGCCTATGATGACAAGGAAATATCCTCAGATAAAAACTAGAAAGAAGCTTTCAGGGAAACTGCTTTGTGATGTGTGAATTCATCTCACAGAGTTACACCTTCCCTTTCATGGAGCAGTTTCCTAACACTGTTTTCATGGAATCTGGGATATTTATGAGCGATTTGAGACATTTGGTGAAAAGGGAAATATCCTCAGATTAAAACTAGAAAGAAGCTTTCTGAGAAACTGCTTTGTGATGTGTGAATTCATCTCACAGAGTTACATTGTTCTTTGCAATGAGCATTTTGCTAACAATGTTTTCGTGAATTATTCAGTAGTATATTTTGGAGCACATTGAAGCCTATGGTGACAAAGGAATTATCCTCAGATAAAAACCGAAAAGAAGCTTTGTGAGAAACTGCTTTGTGATGAGTGAATTCATCTCAGAGAGTTACACTGTTCTTTTTATTGAGCAGTTTGCTAACCCTGTGTTTTTGGAATCTGCAGTGGGATATTTTGGAGCATATTCAAGTTTAGGGTGACAAAGAAAATATCCTCAGACAAAAACTAGAAAGAAGCGTTCTGAAAAACTGCTTTGTGAGTTTCACAGAGTTACATGATTCTTTACATTGAGCAGTTTGGTAGCACTGTTTTTATGGAATCTTCAAAGGGATATTAGGGAACTCTTAGAGGCCTGTGGTGAGAAAGGAAATAATTTCAGATAAAAACTGCAGAGAAGATTTTTGAGAAATGACTTTTGATGTGTTTATCCATCTCATGGAATTTAATCTTTTTGTTGATTGAGCAGTTCAGCATCACTGTTTTTGTGGTATCTGAGAGGATATATTTGGGAGCACATTGAAGCCTATGGTGTAAAAGGAAATATCCTCAGATTTAAACTAGAAAGTTTTCCGAGAAACTGCTTTGTGATGGGTGAATTCATCTCATGGAGTTACTCCATTCTTTTCATTGAGCAGTTTGGTAGTACTGTTTTTGTGGAATCTGCAGAGGGATATCTGGGAGCACATAGAGGCCTAAGGTGAAAAAAATTCTTCAGGTAAAAACTAGAGAGAAGCTTTCTGAGAAACTACTTTATTATGTGTGTATTCATCTCATAGAGCTAAATCTTTCTATTGAGGGAGCACTTTGACTTCACTGTTTTTTTTTTTTTTTTTTTGAAGGAAAAACACATTTTATTTCTTTTGTCAACTTACTCCCATTTAACATTCTGAAGAAGCACCAGCTTTTTTCTTTAATTATACGTTATGCCTATTTTGATGTGATATCCTTTTAATGTCTCTGTTTGACTGGACAGAGTATAATTTAATTCTAAAATATGAAATATTTCCACCACTATGGTAAGCAATACCAGCTGGTGGAAGTTCCTTGTAAGTTCAAACAAAAACACTTTAACTCAGCAAAGATGCCTCCATTTTTTTACAGTTCAATCATGCCAAATTTAGAAATATTTTATTTGAGTAAGCATCTGGAATATAGTTCATCAAACAGTCAACAGATTTCATGCATATATGCATTAAATGTTCATACACCCTTCCAGAGGATGCTACTAAGTGATAAACATGAAGAGGTAGAGTGAGTCTATTAAATAAAAAACTTGGTACAGTATATCTGAGCTTTACT
Source organism: Macaca mulatta (assembly GCF_049350105.2). Taxonomy (NCBI): domain Eukaryota; kingdom Metazoa; phylum Chordata; class Mammalia; order Primates; family Cercopithecidae; genus Macaca; species Macaca mulatta. The sequence continues at coordinate 47,472,300 of NC_133411.1, forward strand.
TTTAAAAATTATTTTTGAGAATATTTTTTCTTGTTCTTTCAAAATATTTTCTGTTTGATCATAGCTATATACAAAATTCTGCTAACATTATTTCCACAGTAACTCATGCTTCAATTAATACCCCTTATTTTAAACTATACCTTGTTCCACAGGGGAATATAATTTCTTTTTTTGTTTGTTTGTTTTCTTTGTTGTTGTTGTTTACAAGCATTTATTCCATTTACCTGATTACTTTATTTTTTTTCCCTGATTTCTTTTTTTTAAAATTTATTTATTATTATTATACTTTAAGTTGTAGGGTATATGTGCATAACGTACTTCACTGTTTTTATGGTGTCTGAGAAGGGATATTTGGGAGTCCGTTGAAGTCTATGGTAGAAAGGAAAATATCCTCAGATAAAAACTAGAAAGAAGCTTTCTGAGAAACTGCTTTCCAATTTGTGAATTAATCTCACAGAGTTACAATTTCCTTTCATCAAACAGTTTGTTAACACTGATTTTGGGAAATCTGAGAAAGGGTATTTTGGATCATGCTCAAGTCTATGCTGACAACAGAAATATCCTCAAATAAAAACTAGAAACAAGCATCCTGAGAAACAACTTTGTGATGGGTGAATATATCTCACATTAAACCTTTCTTTTCAATGCACACTTTGGTAGCACTATTTTTGTGGAATCGGCAGAGGGATATTTGGGAACGCATAGAGGTCTAAGGTGAAAAAAACATTCTTCAGGTAAAAACTGGAGAGAACTTTCAGAGAAACTCCTTTGTGAAGTGTGCATTCATCTCATAGAGATAAACGTTTCTGTTGAGGGAGCACTGTGGTATCACTGTTTTTGTGGTGCTTGAGAAGGGATATTTGGGAGCGCATTGAAGCATATAGTGGAAAAGGAAATATCCTGATATAAAAAATAGAAAGAAGCTTTCTGAGAAACTGCTTTGTAATGTGTTAATTCATCTCACAGAGTTACACGATTAACAGTTTGGTAGCACTGTTTTTGTTGAATCTGAGAGGGGGATATTTTGGATTGCATTGAGGCCTATGATTCGAAAGGAAATAGCCTCTAATTCAAACTAGAAGGAAGCTTTCTGAGAATGTTCTTTGTGATGTGTGAATTCATCTCACAGAGTTACACCTTTATTTCATGGAGCAGTTTGCTGACACTCTTTTTGTGGAATCTGCAAAGGGACATTTGGGAGTGCATTGAGACCCATAATGAAAAAGGAAATATCCTCAGACAAAAACTAGAAAGAAGCTTTCTGAGAAACTGCTTTGTGATGTGTGAATTCATCTCACAGAGTTACAACATTCTTTTCCTTGAGCCATTTGGTAACAAAGTTTTCATGGAATCTTCAGTAGGATACTGTGGAGTACATTGAAGCCTACAGTGACATAGGAAATATCCCCAGATAAAAACCAAAAAGAAGCTTTCTGAGAAACTGCTTTGGGATGTGTGAATTCATCTCATAGAGTTACACTGTTCTTTTCACTGATCAGTTTGCCACCACTGTTTTCTTGGAATCTGCAATGGGTTATTTTGGAAAGCATTGACACTTACAGGGACAAAGGAAATATCCTCAGACAAAAACTAGAAAGAAGGTTTCTGAGAAACTGCTTTGTGATTTTTGATTTAATCTCACAGAGTTACACAATTCTTTTTATGGAGCAATTTGGTAGCCCTGTTTTTAAGGAATCTGCAAAGGTATATTCGGGAGCTCCCAGAGGCCAATGGTGAAAAAGGAAATAACTTCAGATAAAAACTAGAGAGAAAATTTTCAAGAAATGGTTTTGTTGTGTGTATTCATCTCATGGAGTTTAACCTCTTTGTTGATTGAGCAGTTCGGCATTACTGTTTTTGTGCTACCTGAGAGGAGATATTTAGGAACACATTGAAGTCTATGGTGAAAAAGGAAATATACTCAGATTTAAACTAGAAAGAAGAAACTGCTTTGTGATGTGTGAATTCATTTCATGTATATACATGTTTCTTTACATGGAGCAGTTTGCTAACACTATTTTCGTGGAATCTGCAAAGAGATATTCTTGAGTCTATTGAGGCCTATAGTGAAAAAGGAAATATCCTGATACAAAAACTAGAAAGAAATTTTTTGAGAAACTGGCTGGTGGATTGTGAGTTCATCTCACAGAGTTACATGGTTTATTTCATGGAGCAGTTTGTTAGCACTGTTTTTGGGGGAATCTGAGGAGGGAAATTTTGGATCGCATTGAAGCCTGTATTGACAAGGAAATATCCTCATATAAAATCTAGAAAGAAAGTTTCTGAGAAAGTTCCTTGTGATGTGTGAATTCATCTCACAGAATTACATCTTTCTTTTCATGGAACAGTTTGATAACACTGTTTTTGTGGAATCTGCAATAAGATATTTTGGAGTGCATTGAGCCTCTAGTGAAAAAAGCAATATCCTCAGTTAAAAACAAAAAGAAGCTTTCTGAGAAATTGCTTTGTGATGTGTGAATTAATCTCACAGAGTTGCACTGTTATGTTCATTGAGCAGTTTGCTAACACTGTTTTCTTGAAATCTGCAATGGGATATTTCAGAGTGCATTGAAGCTTTTGGTGACAAAGGAAAGATCCTCAGACAGAAATTAGAAGGAAGCTTTCTGAGAAACTGTTTTGTGATTTGTGAATTCATCTCACGGAGTTACACCTTTGTTTTCTTGGAGCACTTTACTAACACTAATTTCGTGGAATCTGCATAGGGATATTTGCAGACACCTGGAGGCCTATGGTGAAATAGGAAATATCCTAAGATAAAAACTAGAAAGAAACTTTCTGAGAAACTGCTTTGTGATGTGTGAATTCAACTCACAGAGTTACACTGTGCTTTTCATTGGGCAGTTTGCTAACACTGCTTTCAGGGTACCTGCAAAGGGATATATGGGAGCGCATTGAGGCCTATACTGAAAAAGGTAATATAGTCAGATGAAAACTACAATGAATTTGTCTGAGAAACCCCCCTGAGATGTGATAATTCATCTCACAGAGTTAAATGATTGTTTTCATGGAGCAGTTTGGAAGCACTGCTTTTGGGAATCTGAGAAGGGATATTTTGGATCGCATTGAAGCCTATGGTGACAAAGAAATATCCTCAGAAAAGAGGTAGAAAGAAGATTTCTGAGAATGAACTTTGTTTTGTGTGAATTCATCTCACAGAGTTACAGCTCAGTTTTCATGGAGCAGTTTGCTAACATTGTTTTAGTGGAATCTGCAAAGGGATATTTGGGAGTGCATTGAGGACTATGGTGAGAAAGGAAATATAGTCAGACAAAAACTAGAAGGAAGAGTTCTGAGAAACTGTTTTGTGATGTGTGAATTCATCTCACAGAGTTACACTGAAGCTGTTTGCTAACACAGTTTTCTTGGAATCTGTAGTGGGATATTTCTGAGCACATTGAAGATTATGTTGACAAAGGAAATATTCTCAGTTCAAAAATAGAAAGAAGCTTTCTGAGAAAGTGCTTTTTGATTTGTGAATTTATCTCACAGAGTTACACGATCATTTTCATGGAGCAGTTTGGTAGTACTGTTTTTGAGGAATCTGAGAAGGGATATTTTGGATCACATTGAAGTCTATGGTGAGAAAGGTAATATCATCAGATACATACTAGAAGGAAGTTTTATGAGAAAGGACTTTGTGATGTGTGAATTCATCTCACAGTGTTACACCTTTCATTTCATGAAACAGTTTGCAAAATCTGTTTTCTTGGAATCTGCAATGGGATATTTGGAGCGCATTGAGGCCTATAATGACAAAGGATATATCCTCAGATAAAAACTAGAAAGAAGCTTTCTGAGAAACTTCTTTGTGATGTGTGAATTCACCTCAGAAAATTACACGGATCTTTTCATTGAGCAGTTAGATACCACTGTTTTCATTTAATCTGCAATAGGATATTTGGGAGTGCAATGAAGCTTATGGTGACAAAGGAAATATCCTCAGATTAAAACTAGAAAGAAATTATCTGAGAAACTTCTTTGTGATGTGTGAATTCATCTCACAGAGTTAGACCTTTCCATTCATGAAGCAGTTTTCTAACACTGTTTTTGTGAAATCTGCAAAGGTATATTTGGGTGCACATTGATGTCTATGGTGAAGAAGAAATGTCCTGGGTTAAAAACTAGAAAGAAGCTTTCTGAGAAACTCATTTTTGATGCGTGAATTCATCTCACAAGTTTATACTATTATTTTCATTGAGCCGTTTGCAAACACTATTTTCTTAGAATCTGCAATCTGATATTTTGGAGTGCATTGAAGTTTATGGTGACAAAGAAAATATCCTCATATAAAAACTAGAAAGAAGCTTTCTGAAAAACCACTTTGCAATGTGATAATTCATCTCACAAAGTTACATAATTATTTTTCATGGATCAGTTTGGTAGCACCATTTTTAGGCAACCTGAGAAGGGATATTTTGGATCTCATCAAAACCTATGGTGACAAAGGAAATATACTCAGATAATAACTAGAAAGAGGCATTCTGAGAAAGTTCTTTGTGATATGTGAATTCATCTCACAGAGTTACACCTTATTTTCCATGGAACAGTTTCCTAACACTGTTTTCGTGGAATTGGCAAAGGGATATTTGGGAGCGCATGGAGGCCTATAGTGAAAAATTAAACATATTCTGATCAAAACAAGAAAGAAGCTTTCTGAGAAACTGCTTTGTGATGTCTGAATTAATCTCACAGAGTTTCACTGTTCTTTGCTTCGAGCAATTTGCTTACATTGTTTTCTTGGCATGTGCACTCTGATATGTCTTATCACATTGAAGCTTATGGCGACAAAGGAAATATCCTCATAGATAAACCAAAAAGATGATTTTTGAAAACTGCTTTGTGATGTGTGAATTCATCTCGCAGAGTTACACTGTTCTTTTCATTGAGTAGGTTGATAACACTGTTTTCATGGAATCTGCAATAGGATATTTGGGAGCGCATTGAAGCCTCTGGTGACAAAGGAAATAATCTCATAGATAAACCAAAAAGACACTGTCTGAGAAACTGCTTTGTGATGTGTGAATTCATCTCATAGTGTTACACTGTTCTTTTCACTGAGCAACTTGCTAACATTGTTTTCTTGCAATCCTAAATGGAATATTTTGAAGTGCATTGAAGCTTATGGTGACATAGGAAATATCTTCCTAGAAAAAGTAGAAGGAAGCTTTCTGAGAAACCACTTTCTGATGGGTTAATTCCTCTCGAGAGTTACATGATTCTTGTCATGAATCAGTTTGGGATCACTGTTTTTGGGGAATCAAATAAAGGATATTTTGGATTGCATTGAAACCTATGGTGACAAGGAAATATCCTCAGATGAAAACTATAAAGAAGCTTTCTGAGAATGTTCTTTGTGGTGTGTGAATTCATTGTACAGAGTTACACCAATCCTTTCATGGAGCAGTTTGCTACACTTTTTTTGTGGAATCTGCAAATGGATATTTGGGAGGGCATTGATGCCTATGGTGAATAACTAAATATCCTCAGATAGAAATGAGAAAGAAGTTTTCTCAGAAACTGCTTTGTGATGTGTGAATTCATCTCACAGAATTACATGATTCTTTTCATGGATAAGTTTGGTAGCACTGTTTTTGGGGAACCCAAGGAGGGATACTTTGGCTCACATTGAAGCCTATGGTGACAAAGGAAATATAGTCAGAAAAAAACTAGAAAGACACTTTCTGAGAAACTGTTTTGTGATGTGTGAATTCATCTCACAGAGTTACACTGTTCTTTTCATTGAGCAGTTTGCTAACACTGTATTCTTGGAATCTGCAATGGGATATTTTGGAGCACATTGAATGTTATGGTGACAAAGGAAATACCCTGATGTAAGGACTAGAAAGAAGCTTTCTGAGAAACCACTTTGTGATGTGTGAATTCATCTCACAAGGTTACACTGTTCTTTACATTGAGCAGTTTGCTAGAACTGTATTCTTGGAATCTGCAATGGGATATTTTGGAGTACATTGAAGGTTATGGTGACAAAGAAATATCCACAGACAAAAACTATAAAGAAGCTTTGTGAGAAATTGCATTGTGATTTGTGAATTCAAATCACAGAGTTTCATGTTTTTTTTCATGGAGCAGTTTGCTAGCTCTCTTTTTGGGGAATCTGAGAAGGGATATTTTGAATCACATTGAAGCCTATGGTGACAAAGGAAATATACTCAGATAAAAACTAGAAAGAAGTTTTATGAGAAACTGCTTTGTGGTGCGTGAATTAATCTCACAGAATACACTGTTATTTTCATTGAGCAGTTTGCTAACACTGTTTTCATGCAAACTGCAAAGGGATATTTGGGAGCGCATAGAGGCCTATGGTGAAAATGGATATCCTCAAATAAAAACTAGAAAGCGTCAGTCTGAGAAACTGCTTTGTGATGTGTGAATTCATATCACAGTGTTACACTCTTCTTTTCATTGAGCAGTTTGCTAACACTGTTTTCGTGGAATCTGCAAAGGGATACTTTGGAGGGCATTGAAGCTTAAGGTGACAAAGGAAATATCCTCATATGAAAACTAAAAAGAAGCTTTCTGAGAAACCACTTCATGATATGGAAATTCATCCCACAGGGTTAAATGATTCTTTTCATGGATCAGTTTGGTAGCTCTGTTTTGGGGAATCTGAAAAGTGATATTTTGGATCACTTTGAAGCCTATGGTCAAAAAGGAAATATCCTCAGATAAAAACTAGAAAGAAGATTTCCGAGAAAGTTCTTTGTGATATGTGAATTCACCTCACAGAGTTACACCTTATTTTCCATGGAACAGTTTCCTAACACTGCTTTCGTGGAATTGACAAAGGGATATTTGGGAGTGCATGGAGGCCTATAGTGAAAAATTAAATATATTCTGATAAAAACAAGAAAGAAGCTTTCTGAGAAACTGCTTTGTGATGTGATAATTCATCTCACAGTGTTACACGATTCTTTCCTGTATCAGTTTGGTAGCACTGTTTTTGGGGAATCTGAGAAAGGATATTTTGGATCGGATTGAAGCCTACAGTGACAAAGGTAGCACTCTCTGATAAAAACAAGAAAGCAACTTTCTGAGAAAGTTCTTTGTAATGTGTGAATTCATCTCCCAGAGTTACACTTTTCATTTCATGGAGCAGTTTGCTAACACTTTTTTACTGAAATCTGCAAAGTGATATATGGGACTGCATAGAAGCTTATGGGGACAAAGGAAATACCCTCATATGAAAAGTAGAAAGAAGCTTCTGAGAATCTGCTTTGTGGGGTGTGAATTCATCTCACAGAGGAACACTGTTCTTTGAATTGAGCTGTTTGCTAACACTGTTTTCGTGGAATCTGCAATAGGATATTTGGGAGCACATTGAAGCCTATGGTGACAAAGGAAATATCCTGAGACAAAAACCAAAAAGAAGCTTTCTGAGAAACTGCTTTGTGATGTGTGAATTCATCTCACAGATTTACACCTTTATTTTCATGGAGGAGTTTGGTAACACTATTTTTGTGGAATCAGCATAGGAATATTCCCTTGTGACTTGAGGAATATGGTGAAAATCTAAACATCCTCAGATAAAAACCAAAAAGCTGCTTTATGAGAAACTGCTTTGTGATGTGTGAATTCATCTCTCAGAGTTACACTGTTCTTTCCATTGAGCAGTTTGGTGACACTGTTTTTTGGAATCTTCAATGAGATATATTGGAGCACACTGAAGCTTATGGTGACAAACGAAATATCCTCAGACAAAAAGTAGAAAGAAGCTTTCTGTGAAACTACTTTGTGATGTATTAATTCATGTCTCTCATTTACACTGTTCTTTTTATTGAGCAGTTTGCTAACACTTTTTCTTGGAATCCACAAAGGGATTTTTCAGAGAGCACTGAAGCTGATCGTTACTAAGGAAATAACCTCATATAAAATTAGAAAGAAGATTTCTGAGAAACCACTTTGTGATGTGCTAATTCATCTCACACAGTTACACCTTTCCTTTCATGCAGTAGTTTGGTAACACTCTTTCTGGAAAACCAGAGAAGGGATAGTTTGGATTGCATTGAAGCCTACGGTGACAAAGGAAAAGCCCTCAGATAAAAAGTAGAGAGAAGCTTTCTGAGAAATTTCTTGGTGATGTGTGAATTCATCATGTAGAGTTACAACTTTCTTTTCATGGAGCAGTGTGCTAATGCTGTTATCATCTAATCTGCAAAAGGATATTTCAGAGTGAATTGTGGACTACAGTGAAAAAGGAAATATCCTCAGAAAAAACTAGAAAGAACCTTTTTGAGAAACTGCTTTGTGATGTGTGAATTCATCTCACAGAGTTACACCATTCTTTTCATTGAGGAGCTTGCTAACTCTGTTTTCTTGGAATCTACAATGGGAGTGCATTGGAGCCTATGGTGACAAAGAAAATATCCTCATATAAAAACTAGAAAAAATATTTCTGAGAAACTGATATGTGATGGGTTTATTTATTCCACAGAATAACATGATTCTTTTCATGGACCAGTTTGGTAGTACTGTTTTTAGGGAATCTGAAGAGAGATATTTTCGATCAATTTGAAGCCTATGGTAACAAAGGAAATATCCTCAGATCAAAACTAGAAAGAAGCTTTGTGAGAAACTTCATCATGATGTGTGAATTCATCTCACAGAGTTACACGTTTCCTTTCATGGAGCTCTTTGCTAACACTGCTTTCGTGGAATCTGTAAATTGATATTTGGGAGCATACTGGGGCCTATGGTGAAAAGCTATGTATCCTCACATAAAAATTAGAAAGAAGCTTTCTAAGAAACTACTTTGTGATGTGTGAATTCACCTCAGAGAGTTACAAAGTTATTTTCATAGAGCAGCTTGCTAACATTGTTTTCTTGGAATCTGCAATCATATATTTCAGAGCACACTGAAGGTTTTTGACAAAGGAAATATCCTCATATAAAAACTAAAAAGAAGCTTTCTGAGAAACTGCTTTGTGATATGTGAATTCATCTCACAGACTTACACCATTCTTTTCATGGAAAGGTTTAACAGCACTGTTTTTGGGGAATGTGAGAAGGGATCTTTTGGATCACCTTGAAGCCTATGGTGAAAAAGGAAATACCCTCAGATAAAAACTAGAAAGAAACTTTATGAGAAACTTTTTTGTGATGTGTGTATTCATCTCACAGAGTAGTATGATTACTTTCTTGGAGCAGTTAGTAAAACTGTTTAAGTGGAATCTGCAATAGGATATTTGGGAGCGCATTGAAGCCTATGGTGGCAAAGGAAATATCCTCAGAGATAAACTAAAAGAAGCTTTCTATGAAACTGCTTTCTGACTTGTGAGTTCATCTCATAGATTTACATGATTCATTTCATGGAGAAGCTTTGTAGCACTGTTTTTGGGGAATCTGAGAAGGGATACTTTGGATCACATTGAAGCCTATGATGACAAAAGGAATATTCTCAGATAAAAACTAGATAGAAACTTTCTGAGAAACTGCTTTGTGTTGTGTGAATTCATCTTACAGAGTTTCACCATTCTTTTCATTAAGGAGTTTGATAGCACTGTTTTCATGTAATCTGCAATAGGATATTTTGGAGTGCATTGAAGCCTATGGTGACAAAGAAAATATCCACAGATAAAAGTCCAAAAAGAAGCTTTCTGTGAAGCTGCTTTGTGATGTGTGAATTTATCTCACAGAGTTACACCATTGTTTTCATGAAAAGTTTCCTAATACTTTTTTCATTTAGTCTACTATGGGATATTGGAGATCACATTGATTAAAATTGTGAAAAAGGAAATATCCTCTGATAAAAACTAGAAAGAAGTTTTCTGAGAAACATCTTTGTGATATGTGAATTCGTCTCACAGAGTAACATCATTCTTTTCATGGACCAGTTTTGCAGCACTGTTTTTGAGGAATTTGAGTAGGGATATTTTGGGTCACATTGAAACCTATGGTGACAAAGGAAATATCCTCAATTAAGCACTATAAATAAGATTTCTGAGAAACTGCTTCATCACATGTGAATTCATCTCACAGAGTTACACTGTTGTTTTCAGTGAGCTGTTTGATAACACTGTTTTCGAGGAATCTGCAATAGGATATTTGGGAGCACATTGAAGCCTATAGTGACAAGGAAAATATCCTCTGACAAAAACCAAAGAGAAGCTTTCTGAGAAACTGCTTTGTGATTTATGAATTCATCTCAGAGAGTTTTACCTTTATTTTCATGTAGTAGTGTGCTAACACTGTTTTTCTGGAACCTGCAAAGAGATATTTGTGAGCACTTTGAGGCCAATGGTGAAAAAGGAAGTATCCTCACATAAAAACTAGAAAGAAGCTTTCTCAGAAACTGCTTTCTGATGTGTAAATTTGTCTCACAGAGTTACACTCTTCTTTTCATTGAGTAGTTTACTCACACTGTTTTCTTGAAATGTGTGATGGGATATTTAGGAGTGCATTGAAGCTTACGGTGATAAAGGAAATATCCTCCTATAAAAACTAGAAAGAAACTCTCTGAGAAACGGCTTTTGATGTGTTAATTCATCTCACAGAGTTACACAATCCTTTTAATCGACCAGTTTGGTAGCACTGTTTTTGGGCAATCTGAGAAGGGATATTTTGGATCGCATTGAAGCCTTTGGTGACTAAGGAAACACACTCGGATAAAAACTAGAGAGAAGCTTTCTGAGAAAGATTTTTGTGATGGGTAAGTTCATCACACTGAGTTACACCTTTCTTTTCATGGAACAGTTTGCTAAAACTGCTTTTCTGGAATTTGCAAAGGGATATTTGGAAGCACCTTGAGACCTATGGTGAAAAAAGAAACATCCTCAGATAAAAACTAGAAAGAAGCCTTATGAGAAACTGCTTTGTGATGGGTGAATTCATCTGACAGAGTTACACCTTTCTTTTCATTAAGCAGTTTGCTAACATGGTTTTCTTGGAATCTGCAATAGTATATTTCAGAGCCCATTGAAGTTTATGGTGACAAAGGAAATATCCTCATATAAAAACAAGAAGGAAGCTTTCTGAGAAACCACTTCGTGATGTTTTAATTCACTACACGGAATGACCCTGTTCTTTTTATGGATCATTTTTGTAGCAGTGTTTTGGGAAATCTGAAAATGGATATTTTTGATTGCATTAAAGCCTAAGGTGATTAAGGAAATATCCTCAGATGAAAACTGCAAACAAGCTTTCTGAGAAACTGCTTCATGATGTTTTAATTCATCTCACTGAATTAAAACTTTCTTTTCATGGAGCAGTTTGCTAACACTGTTTTTGTGGAATTTGCACAGGGATATTTGGGAGCGCCGAGTTGCCTATAGTGAAAAAGGAAATATCCTCAGATAAAAACTAGAAAGAAGCTTTCTGAGAACCTGTGATGCGTGAATTCAACTCACAGTGGTACACCGTTCTTTTCATTGCTCAGTTTGCTGATGCTGTTTTCCTGGAAACTACAATAGGATATTAGGGAGTGCATTGAAGTCTATGGTGACAAAAGAAATATCTTCACAGAAAAATCAAAAAGAAGCTTTCTGAGAAACTGCTTTGTGATGTGTGAATTCATCTCACAGCGTTACATGATTCTTTTCATGGAGCAGTTTGGTGCACTGTTTTTGGACAATATGAGAAGGTATATTTTGGATCACATGAAGCCTATGATGACAACTGGAAAGAAAACTGGAAAGAATCTTTCTGAAAAAGTTCTTTGTGATGTGTGAATTCATCTCACAGTGATACACTGTATTTTTCACTGAGCAGTTTGCAAACACTGTTTTCATGGAAAATGCAGAGAGATATTCATGAGCGTATTGAGGCCTATGGTGTAAAAGGAAATATACTGAGATAAAAACTAGAAAGAACTTTTCTGAGCAACCACTTTGTGATGTGGGAATTCATCTTACAGAATTTCACTGCAGTTTTCTTTGAGCAGCTTGATAACACTTTTTTTGTGAAATCTGCAATAGGCTATTTGGGAATGCATTGAAGTCTCTGCTGACAAAGGAAATATCCTCAGATACAGACCAAAATGAATCATTCTGTGAAACTACTTTGTGATGTGTGAATTCACCTCACGAAGTTACAACGTTATTTTCATTGGGAAGTCTGCTAACACTTTTTTGTGGAATCTACAATGTGATATTTGGGAGCACATAGAGGAATATGTTGAAAAGGACGTATCCTCAGATAAAATATAGTAAGTAGATTTCTGAGAAACAACAATGTGATGTTTGAAATCATTTCACAGAGTTACACCATTCTTTTCATGGATCAGTATGGTAGCACTGTTTTTGGGGAATCTGCAATAGGATATTTTGGAGTACATGGAAGCCAATGGTGACAAAGGAAATATCCTCAGAAAAAAAAAAAAGAAGGTTTCTGAGAAACTGGTTTGTGATGTATGAATTCATCTCAAAAATATACACCTTCGTTTTCATGGAGCAGTTTGCTAACACTATTTTTGTGTAATCTGCAAAGGGCTATTCGTGAGTGCATGGAGGCCTACAGTGAAAATGGAAATATCCTTAGACAAAAACTAGAAAGAAACTTTCTGAGAAACTGCTTTGTGATTTGTGATTTAAACTCACAGAGTTACATGATTGTTTTCATGGAACATTTTGGCAGCACTGTTGTTGGGGAATCTGAGAAGGGTTATTTTGGATCGCATTGAAGAATATTTTCACAAAGGAAATATCCTAACAAAGTTTTCGTGGAATCTACAAAGGGACATTTAGGAGAGCGTTGAGGCCTATGGTGAAAAAATATATATCCTGAGATAAAAACTAGAAAGAAGCCTTCTGAGAAAGTTCTTTTTGATGTGTGAATTTGTCTCACAGATTAACACCTTTCTTTTCATGGAGCAGTTTGCTAACACTGTTTTCATGGAATCTGCAAAGGGATATTTTGTAGCTCAATGAAGCCTATGGTGACAAAGGAAATATCCTCAGATAAAAACCAAAGAGAAGCTTTCTGAGAAAGTACTTTGTGGTGTGTGAATTCATCTCACAGAGTAACACTGTTCTTTTCATTAAGCAGTGTGTTGACACTGCTTTCTTGAAATCTCCAATGGGATATTTTGGAGTGCATTGAAGCTTATGGTGACAAAGGATATATCCTCAGGGAATAACTAGAAAGAAGCTTTCTGAGACACTTCTTTGAGATTTGTGAATTCATCTCAGAGAGTTACAGGATTCTTTTCATGGATCAGTTTGGTAGCACTGTTTTTGGGGAATCTGAGAAGGGATCACTTGAATCGCACTGAATCCTGTGGTGACAGAGGAAATATATTACTATCAAAACTAGAAAGAATCCTTCTGAGAAACCTCTTTGTGATGTGTGTAAATTCATCTCTCAGAGTTACACCTTTCTTTTCATTGATAAGTTGGCTATCACTTTTTTTTGTGGAATCTGCAATGGGATATTCAGTAGTTCATTGAGGAATATTTTCAAAAAGGAAATATACTCAGATGAAAACTAGAAAGAACATTTTTGAGAAAAAGCTTTGTGATGAGTGAATTCATTTCACAGAGTTGCACCATTCTGTTCATGAGGCAGTTTGGTAGTACTGTTTTTGGGGATCTGCAAAGGGATATTTTGGATCGCTTTGAAGCCTATGGTGACAAAGGAAATAACCTCAGATAAAAACTAGAAAGAAGCTTCTTGAGAAACTTCTTTGTGATTTGTGTATTCATCTAACAGAGTAACACCTTTCTGTTAATGGAGCAGTATGCTAACATTCTTTTTTTGGAAACTACACAGGTATGTTTGTGAGCGCATTGAGGCTTACGGTGAAAATGGAAATATCCTCAGTTAAAAACTGGAAAAAAACTTTCTGAGAAACCACTTTGTGATGTGTTAATTTATCTCACAGAGTTACATGATTCTTTTCATGGAACAGTTGGTAGCCCTGTTTTGGGGAATCTGAAAAGGGATATTTTGGATCACATTGAAATCTATGGTGACAAAGAAAATATCCTCAGATAAAAACTAGAAGGAAGCTTTCTGAGAAAGTTCTTTGGGATGTGTGAATTCATATCACAGATTTACACTTTTCTTTTCAAGGAGTAGTTTGCTAACACTGTTTTCGTTGAATCTGCAAAGGGATATTTGAAAGTGCATTGAGACCTATAGTGAAAAATGAGTTATCCTCTGATGAAAACGAGAAGGAAGCTTTCTGAGAAACTGCTTTGTGACGTGTGAATTCATCTTACAGAGCCACACTGTTCTCTTCATTGAGCAGTTTATGACACTGTTTTCATGCACTATACAATAATATATTAGGTAGTGCATTGATGTCTATGGTTACAAAGGAAATATCCTCAGATAAAAACAAAAAAGAAGCTTTCTGTGAAATTGCTTTGTGATGTGTGAATTCATCTAACAGACTTACACTGTTCTTTTCATTGGGAAGTTTGCTAACACTTTTTTTGTGGAATCTGAAAACTGATATCCAGGAATGCTTTGAGGAACCTGGTGAAAAAGGAAATATCCTCAGATAAAAACTAGTGAGAAGCTTTCAAGGAAACAGCTTTGTGATGTGTGAATTCATCTCACAGAGTTACAGCATACTTTTCATGGGGCACTTTGGTATCCCTGTTGTTGGGGAATCTGATAAGGCATATTTTGGATTGCTTTGAAGCCTATGGTGAAAAAGGAAATATCCTCAGATAAAAACTAGAGAGAGAGTTTCTGAGAAACTGCTTTGGGATGTGTGCATTCATCTCACAGAGTTCCATGATTCTTTTCTTGGAGCAGTTTGCTAACTCTGTTTTTATGGAATCCGCAATAGAATACTTGAGATCGCATTGAAGCCTATGGTGACAAAGGAAATATCTTCAGACAGAAACCAAAAAGAAGCTTTCTGAGAAACTGATTTGTGATGTTGAATTCATCTCACAGATTTACACCTTTCTTTTGAAGGAACAGTTTGCTAACGTTATATTCGTGGAATCTGCAAAGAGATATTCATGAGTGCATAGAGGCCTATGGTAAACAAGGAAATACCTTCAGACAAACACTGCAAAGAATCTTTCTGAGAAACTGCTTTGTGATTTCCGAATTAATCTCACACAGTTACACGATTCTTTTCATGGATCAGTTTAGTAGCAGTGTTTTTGGGGAATCTGAGATAGGATATTTTGGATTGCATTGAAGCCTATGGTGACAAAGGAAATATGCTCAGATAAAACGAATTTTTACACCATTCTTTTCATAGAGCAGTTTGATAATGCTGTTTTCATTTAGTCTTCAATAGGATGTTTGGAAGCACATTGAAGCCTATGGGGACAAAGGATATATCCCCAGATAAAAACCAAAAAGGAGTCTTCTGAGAAACTGCTTTGTGATGTGTGATTCATCTCACAGAGTTACATTGTTCTTTTCAATGAGCAGTTTGCTAACACTGTTTTGTAGGAATTCACAATGGGATATTTCAGAGCACATTGAAGTGTATGGTGATAAATGAAATATCCTCAGACAAAAACCAAAAAGCAGCTTTATGTGAAACTGCTTTGTGATGTGGGAATTTATCGCACAGTATTGCACCCTTGTTTCCACAGCACAGTTTGGTAGCACTGTTTTTGGGGAATCTCAGAAGGGATATTTGGGATTGCATTGAAGCCTCTGGTGACAAAGGAAATACCCTCAGATAAAATGAGAAAGAGCTTTCTGAGAAACTTTTTTGTGAGGTGTGTTTTCATCTCACAGAGTAACACCTTTCTTTTCTTGGAGCAGTTTGCAAACACTGTTTTCATAAAATATATGAAGGGATATTTTGGAGTGAGTTTCATAACACTATTATTGTGGAATCTGCACAAGGATATTTGGGAGCACATTAAGGCCTATAGTGAAAAAGAAAATATCCTCAGATAAAAACCTGAAGGAAGCTTTTTGAGAAACAGCTTTGTGATGAGTGAATTCATCTTACAGTGTTAAACCATTCTTTTCATTGAGTAGTTTGATAATATTGTTTCCTTTGGATCTGCAATTGGACATTTTGGAGTTTTGAAGTGCATTGAAGGATATTGTGACAAAGGAAATATCCTCAGAGAAAAACTAAAAAGAAACTTTCTGAGAAACAGTTTTGTGATGTGTGAATTTATGTCACTGATTTACACCTTTCTTTTCTTGGAAGAGTTTGCTAACACTATTATCGTGGAATAGGCAATGGGATATTCACGAGCGCAATGAGGCCTATGGTGAAAAAGGAAATATCCTCAGATAATAACGAGAAAGAAGTTTTCTAAGAAACTACTTTGTGATTTGTAAATTCATCTCACAGAGTTACATGATTCTTTTCATGGAGCAGTTTTGTAGCACTCTTTTTGTGGAATCTAAGAAGGGATATTTTGGATCGCATTGAAGCCTATGGTGACAAGGGAAATATCCTCAGATAAAAACTAGAAAGAAGCTTTCTGAGAAAGTCCCTCATGATGTGTGAATTCATCTCACAGAGTTACACGTTTCTTTTTATGGAGAATTGTGCTAATAGTGTTTTTGTGGAATCTACAAAAGGAATTTTGGGAGTGCTTTGAGGCCAATGGTTATAAAGTTAATATCCTCAGAAAAAAACTAGAAAGAAGCTTTCTGAGAAACTGCTTTGTGACTTGTGAATTCATCTCACAGAGTTACACTGTACTTTTCATTGAGCAGTTTGCTAAGACTGTTTTCTTGGAATCTGCAATGTTATATTTCAGAGCACATTGAAGCTTATAGTGACAAAGGAAATAGCCTCATATAAAAACAAGAAAGAAGCCTTCTGAGAAACTGCTTTGTGATGTGTTAATTGATCTCACAGAGTTGCACGATTCTTTTCATGGATCAGTTTGGTAGCAGTGTTTTGAGAAATCTGACAATGGATATTTTGGATCCCATTGAAGCCTATGGTGACCTAGGAAATATTTTCAGATAAAAACTGCAAACCAGCTTTCTGAGAAACTGCTTCATGATGGGTTAATTCATCTCACAGAGTTAAAACTTTCTTTTCCTGGAGCAGTATAGTAACACTGTTTTCCTGGAATCTACACAGGGATATTTGAGAGTGCAATATTGTCTAAAGTGAAAAAGGGAATAGCCTCAGATAAAATCTAGAAAGAATTTCTGAGAACCGGTTTTGTGATGTGTGAATTCATCTAACAATGGTACACCATTCTTTTCATTGCCGAATTTGCTGACACTGTTTTCGTGAAATCTGCAATAAGATATTAAGGAGTGCACTGAAGTCTATGGTGACAAAAGAAATATCCTCACAGAAAAACAAAAAGGAACTTTCTGAGAAACTGTTTTGTGATGTGTGAATTCATCTCACAGAGTTACACGATTGTTTTCATGGAACAGTTTGGTGGCACTGTTTTTGTGCAATCTGAGGAGGTATATTTTGAATCACATTGAAGCCTATGGTGACAAAGGAAATATCCACAGACACAAACTGGAAAGAATCTTTATGAGGAAGTTCATTGTGAAGTGTGAATTCGTCTCACAGTGTTACAATATACTTTTCACTGAGCAGTTTGCTAACACTGTTTTTGTAGAATCTGCCAAGGGATATTTCGAGTCCTTTGAGATCTATGGTGAAAAAGAAAATATCCTCAGATGAAAACTAGAGAAAAGATCTCTGAGAAACTGCATTGTGATGATTGAATTCATCTCAGAGAGTAACACTGTTCTTTTCATTGACCAGTTTGCTAACACTGTTTTCTTGGAATCTGCAATGGGATATTTCTTACTGCATTGAAGCTTATGGTGACAAAGAAAATATCCTCAGATGAAAACTAGAAAAAGGCTTTTTGAGAAACTTCTTTTTGATTACTGAATTCTTCTCACAGAGTTACACAATTCCTTTCATGGAGCAGTTTGGTAGCAATTTTGGGTGGGAATCTGAGAAGGGATATTTAAGATAGCCTTGAAGCCTATGGTGACAATGGAAATATCCTCAGATGAAAATTATAAAGAAGCTTTCTGAGAAACGTCTTCATGATGTGGGAATCCATCTCACAGTGTTACTCCTTTTCTTTTATGGAGCTAACACTTTTTATGGAATCTGTAAAGGTATATTTTCTAGTGCATTGAGTTCTATGGTGAAAAAGGATTTATCCTCAGATAAACACTAGAAAGAAGCTTTGTGAGAAACTACTTTGTGATGTGTGAATTCATCTCACAGGGTTACACTGTTCTTTTCAGTGAGCAGTTTGCTCACAATGTTTCCTTGGAATCTGCATTGGGATATTTTGAGTACATTAAAGCTCAGAGTGATAAACGAAATATCATCATATAAAAATAAGAAAGAAGCTTTCTGAGAAATTGCTTTGTGATGTGTGAATTCATCTCACAGAGTTACAACTTTCTTTTCATTGAACAGTTTGGTAGTACAGTTTTGGGGAAATCTGAGAAGGGATATTTTGGATCACACTGAAGGCTATGGTGACAAAGGAAATATCCTCAGATAAAAACTAGAAAGAAACTTTCAGATAAAGTTCTTTGTGATGTGTGAATTCACCTCATGGAGTTACACCATTGTTTACATGGAGCAGTTTGGTAGCACTGTTTTCATGGAATCTGCAAAGGGATATTCGGGAGCGCAATGAGGCCTATAGTGAAAAAGGAAATATCCTCAGATAAACACTAGAAAGAAGCTTTCTGAGAAACTGCTCTGTGGTTTATAAATTCATCTCACAGTGTTGCATAATACTTTTCACTGAGCAGTTTGGTAACATTGTTTATGTGGAGTCTGAGAAGGGATATTTTGGAAAATATTGAAGGCTATGTTGACAAAGGAAATATCCACAGATAAAAACTAGAAAGAAGCTTTCTGAGAAACTTCTTTGTGATGTGTGAATTCATCTCACAGAGCTACACCATTCTTTTCATTGAGGAGTTTGGTGAGACGTTTTTCATGGAATACACAATAAGATATTTGGGAGTGCATTGAATCCTATGGTGACAAAGGAAATATCCTCAGATAAAAACCAAAAAGAAGCTTTCCAAGAAACTGCTTTGTGTTGTGTCAATTCATCTCACAGAGTTACACTGTTCCTTTCATTGAGCAGTTAGCTAACACTGTTTTTCTGGAATCTGCAATGGGATATTTTGGAGCGCATTGAAGCTTATGGTGAAAAAGGAAATATCCTCAGATAAAAAACAAAATAAGCTTTCTGTGAAACTGCTTTGTGAGGTGTGAAATCATCTCACCGAGTTACACCATTCTTTTCATCGAGAAGTTTGCTAACACTTTTTTCATGGAATCTGCAATGAGATATCCTGGAGAGCATTGAGGAATATGGAGAAAATTGAAATATCCTCAGATAAAATCTAGAAATAAGTAGTCTGAGAAACAATTTTGTGATGTGTGAATTCATCTCACAGAGTTACACCATTCTTTTCACGTAGTAGTGTGGTAGCACTGTTTTTGGAGATATCAGAAAGCATATTTTGGATCACATTGAAGCCTATGCTGACATATGGAAATATAATCTGATAGAAACTAGCAAAAAGCTTTCTGAGAGACTTCTTTATGATGTGTGTATTCATCACTCAGAGTAACTTGTTTCTTTTCATGGAACAGTTTGCTAACACTCTTTTAGTGGAGTCTACAAAGTGATATTTGGGAGAAAGTTGAGACATATGGTGAAAAGGAAAATATCCTCAGATAAAAACCGGAAGGAAACTTTCTGTGAAACTGTTTTGTGATGTGTGAATTCACCTCACAGAGTTACACCACCCTTTTTATGCAGCAGTTTGCTAACAATATTTTTGTGGCATCTGCAATAGGATATTTTGGAGTACATTGAAGCCTTTGGTGACAAAGGAAAAATCCTCAGACAAAAACAAAAAGAAGCTTTCTGTGAAACTGCATATTGATGTGTGAATTCATCTCACAGGGTTACACAGTTATTTTCATTGAGCTGTTTGCTAACACTATTTTCTTGGAATCTGCAGTCTGAAATGTCAGAGCACAGTGAAGCTTAGGGTGACAAAGGAAATAACCTCATATAGAAACTAGAAAGAAGCTTTCTGAGAAACTGCTTTGTGATGTGTTATTTCATCTCAGAGATTTACATGATTGTTTTCATGGATCAGTTTTGTATCACTGTTTTTGAGGAATCTGAGAATTGTTATTTTGATAGCAATGGAACCTATGGTGACCAAGGTAATATCCTCAGATAAAAACTAGGAAAAGTTTTCTGAGATATTTCTTTGTGATGTGTGAATTTATATCTGAGATTTACACCTTTTTTTCATGTAGTAGTTTGCTAACATGATTTTCATGGAATCTGCAAAAGGATATTTGGGAGTTCACTGAGGCCTATACTGAAAAAGGAAATATCCTCAGATAAAAACTAGAAAGAAGCATTCTTAGAAACTGTTTTGTGATGTACAAATTCATCTTACAGATGTTATCATTGAGCAGTTTGATAGCACTTTTTTTTTGTGGAATCTGCAATAGGATATTTGGGAGTGCATTGAAGCCTATGGTTGCAAAGGATATATCCTCAGATTTTAAAAAAAAAAAGAAGCTTTCTGTGAAAGTGCTTTGTGATGAGTGAAATTATCACACAGTGTTACACCGTTCTTTTCATTGAGAAGTTTTCTAACACCTTTTTCCTGGAATCTGTAACGGGATATTTGAAAGCACATTGAGGAATATGGTAAAAAAGGAAATATCCTCAGATAAAAACTAGAAAGAAGCTTTCTGTGAAACAGCTTTATGGTGTGTGAATTCATCTCACAGAGTTACACCATTCTTTTCATGGAGCAATTTGGCAGCACTCTTTTTGGAGAATCTGAGATGGGCAGAATTTTATTGCTTTGAAACCTATGGTGAGAAAGGAAATATCCTCAGATGAAAAATAGAAAGAAGCTTTCTGAGAAACAAGTTTGTGATGTACGTATTCATCTCACAGTGTTACATTACTCTTTTCTTGGAGTAGTTTGCTAACACTATTTTCATGGAATTAGCAATAGGATATTTGGGATCGCATTGAAGCCTATGGTGACAAAGGATATATCCTCAGACAAAAACTAGAAAGAAGCTTTCTGAGAAACTGCTTTCTGATGTGTTAATTCAATTCACAGAGTTACACGATTCTTTTCATGGTTCAGTTTGGTAGCACTCTTTTTGGGGAATCTGAGAAGGGATATTTTGGATTGCATTGAAGCCTATGGTGTCAAAGGAAATAACCTCAGATAAAAACTAGAAAGAAGTTTTCTGAGAAAGTTCTTTGAGATGTTTGAATTCATCTCGCAGATTTACATCTTTCATTTCATGGAGCCATTTGCAAACACCATTTTCATGGAATCTGCAAAGGGATACTTGGGAATGCCATGAGGCCTATTGTAAAGAAGGAAATATTCTCAGATAAAAACTAGACAGAAGGTTTCTGAGAAACTGCTTCACGATGTGTGAATTCTTCTTACAGAGACAAACAGTTCTTTTCATTGAGCAGCTTGATAACACTGTTTTCATGGAATCTGCAATAGGATATTTTGGAGTATATTGAAGCCTATAATGACAAAGGCATAATCCTCAGGTAAAAACCAAAAAGAAGTTTTCTGTGAACCTGCTTTGGGATGTGTGAATTCACATCACAGAGTTACACTTTTCTTTTCATTGAGAAGCTTGCCAACACATTTTTCATGGAATCTGGAATGGGGTATTCCATAGCACATTGAGGACTATGGTGAAAAAGGATATAAACTCTGATAAAAACTAGAAAGAAGCTTCCTGAGAAACAGCTGTGAGATGTCTGAATTCATCAATCAGAGTTTCCCCATTGTTTTTATGGAGTTGTTTTGTAGCTTTGGGGATCTGAGAAGCCATATTTTGAATTGCATTGAAATCTCCGGTGAAAAGGAAATATCCTCAGATTAAAATTAATAAGAAGCCTTCTAATTAAACTCCTTAGTGATTTGTGAATTCATATCACAGAGTTAAGCAGTTCTTTTCATTGAGCAGTTTGCTAACATTTTTTTCTTGGAATCTGCTACGGAATATTTCGGACCATATTGAATCCTATGGTGACAATGGAAGTATCCTCATATAAAAACTAGAAAAAAGCTTTCTGATATACCACTTTGTGATGTGTTAATTCATCTCATAGCGTTTCATGATGCTTTTCATGGATCGGGTGTTAGCACTGCTTTTGTGGAATGTGAGAGAGGATATTTTGGATCACTTTGAAGCCAATGGTAACAAGGAAAATATCCTCAGATAAAAACTAGAAAGAAGCTTTCTGAGAAAGTCCTTTGTCATATGTGAATTTATCTCACTGAGTTAAACCTCTCTTTTCATATAGCAATTTGGTAACACTGTTTTCATGGAATCTGCAATAGGATATTTGCGAGCGCATTGCAGCCTACAGTGACAAAGGAAATATCCTCATTAAAAAAACAAAAAAGAAGCTTTCTGAGAAACAGCTTTGTGATGTGTGAATTCATCTCACAGAGTTACACTGTTCTTTTCATTCAGCAGTTTGCTAACACTGTTCTCTTGGAATCTGCAATGGGGTATTTTGGAGAACATTGAAGGTTACTGTGAGAAAGGAAATATCCTGAGAATAAAACCATAAAGAAGCTTTGTGAGAAACTGCTTTGGGCTTTGTGAATTTACCTGACAGACTTCCATGATTCCTTTCATTTAGCAGTTTGGTAGCCGTGTTTCTGGGGAATCTGAGAAGGGATATTTTGGATCACATTGAAGCCTATGTTGACAAAGGAAATATCCTCAGATAAATACTAGAAAGAATTTTTCTGAGAAAGTTCTCTGTGATGTGTGATTTCATCTCACACAGTTACACCTTTCTTTTCATGGTGCCGTTTGCTAACACTGTTTTTGTGGAATCTGCAAATGGATATTTGGGAGTACATTGAGGCCAATAGTGATAAAAGAAATATTCTCATAGGAAAACTAGAAAGAAACTTTCTGAGAAACCGCTTTGTGATGCATGAATTCAGCTTACAAAGTTACACTGTTCTTTTCACTGAGTGAAAATCTGCTATGGGATATTTCAGAGGGCATTGAAGCTTATTGTGGATTAGGAAATATCCTCAGACAAAACCTAGAAAGAAACTTTCTGAGAAAGTGCTTTGTGATTCATGAATTCATCTCAAAGAGTTACATGATTCTTTTCATGGATCTGTTTGATAGCACAGTTTTTGGGGAATCTCAGAAGGGATATTTTGGATCACATTGAAGCTTATGGTGACAGAGGATATAGCCTCATAAAAAAACTAGAAAGAAGCTTTCTGAGAACCCTCTTTGAGATGTGTTAATTCATCTCATAGAGTTACATTACTCTTTCCATTTATCACTATGGTAGCACTGTTTTTGGGGAAACTGAGAAGAGATATTTGGTTTGCATTGAAGCCTACAGTGACTAGAGAAATACACTCAGATAAAAACTAGAAAGAAGCATTCTAAGAAAGTTCTTTGTGACGTGCGAATTCATCTCACAGAGTTACACTTATCTTTTCATGCAGAAGTTTCCTAACACTGTTTTTATGGAATCTGCAAAGGGATATTTGAGAGCGCATTGTGGCCTACAGTGAGAAAGGAAATATCTTCATAGAAAAACTAGAAAGAAGCTTTCTGAGAAACTTGTTTGTGACGTGTGAATTATTCTCACTGAGCTACACCATTCTTTTCATTGAGCAGTTTCATGACACTTTTTTGGTGGAATCTACAATAGGACATTTTGGAGTGCATTGAAGCCTATAGTGACAAAGTAAATATCCTTAGATAAAAAACAAAAAGGAAGCTTTCTGAGAAACTGCTTTGTGTTTTGTCAATTCATCTCATGCTTTTACACTGTTCTTTCCATTCAGCAGTTAGCTAAAACTGTTTTTTTGGAATGTGCAATGTAATATTTCAGAGTGCATTGAAGTTTTTGGTGACAAAGGAAATATCCTCAGACAAAAGCTAGTAAAAATCTTTCTGAGAAACTGCTTTGTGATTTGTGAATTCATCTCACAATGTTACATAATTTTTTTCATAGAGCAGTTTGTTAACACTGTTTTAGGGGAATCTGAGAAGGGATATTTTGGATCACATTGAAGCCTAAGATGACAAACGAATTATCCTTGTATTAAAACTAGAAAGAGCTTTCTGAGAAACTGCTTTGAGAGGCGTTAATTCATTTCACAGCTTTACACGATTCTTTTCATAGATGTGTCTGTAAGCACTGTTTTTGGGGAATCTGAGAAAGGATATTTTGGATAGCATTGAAGCCGAGGGTGAGATAGGAAATATCCTCAGTAAAAACTAAAAAGAAGCTTTCTGAGCAAGTTCTTTGTGATGGCGTGAATTTTTCTCAGAAAGTTACACCTTTCTTTTCATGGAGCAGTTTGCTAACACTGTTTTCATGGAATCTGCAATGGGATATTCTGGAGCACATTGAGGCCTACAGTGAAAAAGTAAATATACTCATATAAAAACTAGAAGGAAGCTTTCTGGGAAACAGCTTTGTGATGTGTGAATTCATCTTACAGAGTTACACATTTCTTTTCATTGAGATGTTTGATAACACTGTTTTCGTGGAATCTGCAATAGGGTATTTAGGAACACATTGAAGCCCCTAATGACAAACGAAATATCCTCAGATTAAAACCAAAAAGAAGCTTTCAGTGAAACTGTTTTGTGATGTGTGAATTCACCTCACCGAGTAACACCTTCTTTTCATTGAGAAGTTTGCTAACACTTTTTTCCTTTAATCTGCAATGGGATGTTCAGGAGGACATTGAGGAATATGGTGAAAAAGGAAATATCATCAGAAAAAAACTAGAAAGAAGGTTTCTGAGAAACTGCTTTGTGATGTGTGAATTCACCTCACAGAGTTACACTGTTCTTTGCATTGCACAGTTTGCTTACACTGTTTTCTTGGAATCTACAATCTGATATTTCTGAGTGATTTGAAGCTTATGGCGATAAAGTAAATAGCCTCATATGAAAACAAGAAGGAAGTTTTCTGAGAAGCCACTTTCTGTTCTGTTAATTCATGTCACAAATTTACACAATTATTTTCATGGAACAGTTTGGTAGCATCATTTTTGGTGCATCTGAGAAGGGATATTTTGGATCTCTTTGAAACCTATGGTGACAAAGGAAATATCTTCAGATAAAAGCTAGAAAGAATATGTCTGAGAAACTGCTTTGTGATGTGTGAATTCATCTCACAGATTTAAATCTTTTTTTCATGCAGCAGTATGGTATCACTGTTGTTGGGGAATCTGCAATAGGATATTTGGAAGTGCAGTGAAGCTTATGGTAAAAATGGAAATGTCCTCAGACAAAAACCAAAAGGAAGCTTTCCGAGAAACTGTTTTGTGATGTGTCAATTCATCTCACACATTTACACCTTTTTTTTCATGGAACAGTCTGCTGTCACTATTTTTGTGGAATCTGCAAAGGGATATTCAGGAGCACATTGAGGCCTATGGTGACAAAGGTAATATCCTCAGACAAAAATTAGAAAGAAGATTTCTGAGAAACTGCTTTGTGATTGGTGAACTCAACTCACACAGTTACACGATTCTTTTCATGGAGCAGTTGTGTAGCACTGTTTTTGGAGAATTTGAGAAGGGATATTTTGGATCATACTGAAGCCGATTCTGACAAAGTAAATATCCTCAGATGAAAACTAGAACGAATCTTTCTGAGAAACTGCTTTGTGATGTGTGAATGCATCTCACAGAGTTACACCTTTTCTTTCATGGAACAGTTTGCTGAAACTGTTTTCGTGGAATCTGCAAAGAGATATTTGGGAGTGCTTTGAGACCTATGGTGAAAAAAGAAATATCCTCAAATAAAAACTAGAAAGAAGCTTTCTGAGAAACTGCTTTGTGAGATGAGCATTCCTCTCATAGAGGTAAACGTTTCTGTTGAGAGAGCACTTTAGTATCACTGTTTTTGTGGTGTCTGAGAAAGGATGTTTGGGAGCACATTGAAGCCTATAGTGGAAAAGGAAATATCCTCATATAAAAACTAGAAAGAAGCTTTCTGAGAAACCATTTGTATTGTGTTAATTCATCTAACAGAGTATACAATTAGCAGTTTGGTAGCACTGTTTTTGTTGAATCTGAGAAGGGATATTTTGGATTGCATTCAAGCCTATGGTGACAAAGGAATTATCCTTGGTAAAAATTGGAAGAAAGCTTTTTGAGAAAGCTCTTTGTGATGTGTGAATTCATCTAATAGAGTTACACCTTTATTTCATGAGCAGTTTGCTCACACTGTTTTCATGGAATCTGCAAAGGGATATTTGGGAGTGCATTGAGGCCTATAGTGAAAAAGGAAATATCTTCAGATAAAAGCTACAAAGAAGCTTTCTGAGAAACTGCTTGGTGATGTGTGAATTCATCTCACAGAGTTACACCATTCTTTCCATTAAGCAGTTTGGTAACAATGATTTCATGCAATCTTCAATAGGATATTTTGGAGTGCATTGAAGCCTATGGTCACATAGGAAATACCCTCAGATAAAAGCCAAAAAGAAGCTTTCTGAGAAACTGCCTTGGGTTGTGTGAATTCATCTCACAGAGTTGCACTGTTCTTTTCATTGGTCAGTTTCCTACAACTGTTTTCTTGGAATCTGCAATGGGTTATTTCAGAGTGCATTGAAGCTTAGGACAACAAAGGGAATATCCTCATATAAACACTCGAAAGAAGCTTTCTGAGAAAGTACTTTGTAATGGGTGAATTCGTCTCAAAGAGTTACACCTTTCTTTTCATTGAGCCATTTGGTAGCACTGTTTCTGGGGAATCTGCAAAGGGATTTTTGGGAGCTCACAGAGGCCTATGATGAAAAAGGAAATACCTGCAGATAAAAACTGGAGAGAAGGATTTTGAGAAAGTGTTTTGTGATGTGTGTATTCACCTCATAGAGATAAACCATTATGTTGATTGAGCAATATGACCTCACTGTTTTTGTGGAGTCTGAGAAGGGATATTTGGGAGCACAATGAGGCTGATGGTAGAAAAGTAAATATGCACAGATAAAAACTGGAAAGGAGCTTTCTGAGAAATTTCTTTGTGATGGGTGAATTCATCTCCCAGAGGTAAACCACTGTTTTCAATGAGCAGTTTGATAACCCTGTTTTTGTGGAATCTACAAAGTGATATTCAGAGCACAGAGAAGCCTATGGTGAAAAAGGAAATACCCTCAGATAAAAACTAGAAAGAAGCTTTCTGAGAGACTGTTTTGTGATGGGTGAATTCATCTCACAGTGTTACATCTTTCGTTTCACTAAGCAGTTTGGTAACACTTTTTTTGGAATACGGAAAGGGATATTCGAGAGTGGATAAAGGCCAGTGTTGAAAAAGGAAGTATCTTCTGGCTGAAACTGGAGAGAAAGTTTCTGATAACTCCTTTGTGATGCGTGAAATTCATCTCATAGAGGTAAAGCTTTCTGTTGGGAGAGCAATTTGTCATCACTGTTTCTGTGATGTCTGAGAAGGAATATTTGGGAGCGCATGAAAGCTGATAGTGGAAAAGGAAATATCCTGAGATAAAAACCAGAAAGATGCTTTCTGATAAATTTCTTTGTGATGGGTGAATTCATCACACAGAGTTCCACCTTTGTTTTCTTTGAGCAGTGTGGCAGCACTATTTTTATGGAATCTGCAAAGGGATATTTGGGAGCTCCTTGAGGCCCACGGTGAAAAAGGAAATAACATCAGTTAAAAACTGGAGAGAAGCTTTTGAGAAATTGTTTTGTGATGTGTGTATTCATCTCATAGAATTTAACCTTTTTGTTGATTGAACAGTTAGGCATCACTGTTTTTGTGGTATCTGAGAAGAGTTATTTGGGGACACAATGAAGCCAATGGTGAAAAAGGAAATATCCTCAGATTTAAACTAGAAAGAAGCTTTATGAGAAACTTCTTTGTGATGTGTGCATGCATCTCATAGGGCTAACCATTTCTGTTTAGGGAGCACTTTCACATCACTGTTATTGTGGTGTCTGAGAAGTGATATTTGAGAGTACATTGAAGCCTATGGTGGAAAAGGATATATCCTCAGTTAAAAGCTAGGAAGAAGCCTTCTGAGAAACTACCTTTGTATGGATGAATTCATCTCACAGAGATACACAGGTTGTTTTCATTGAGCAGTTCGATAACACTGTTTTCATGGAATCTGCAATAGGATATTTGGGAGTGAATTGAAGCCTATGGTGAAAAAGGAAATCTCCTCAGAGAAAAACCAAAAGGAATTTTTCTGAGAAACTCCTTTGTGATGTGTGAATTCATCTCACACATTTACACATTTCTTTTCATGGAGCAGTCTGCTAACACTGTTTTTGTGGAATCTGCAAGGGGATATTCGTGAGTGCATTGAGGCCTAAGGTGAAAAAGGAAATATCCTCAGACAAAAACTACAAAGATTTCTGAGAAACTGCTTTATGATTTGTGATTTCCACTACAGAGTTACACGATTCTTTTCATGGGGCAGTTTTGTAGCACTGTTTTTGGAGAATCTGAGAAGGGGTATTTTGGATTGCATTGAAGCCTATTCTGACAAAGGAAATATCTTCAGATAAAAACTAGAAAGAAGCTTTCTGAGAAACTGCTTTGTGATGTGTGAATTCATCTCACAGAGTTACACATTTCTTTTCATTGAGCAGTTTGCTAACACTGTTTTCTTGGAGTCTGCAATGGGATATTTCATAGTGCATTGATGCTTATGGTGCCAAGGAAATATCCTCAGACGAAAACTAGAAAGAAGCTTTCTGAGAAACTGCTTTGTCATTTATGAATTCATCTCACAGAGTTACACAATTCTTTTCATGGAACAGTTTTGTAGCACTGTTTTTGGGGAATCTGTGAAGGGATATTTTGGATCGTGTTGAAACTTATGGTGACAAAGGAAATATCCTCGAATTATAACTAGAAAGAAGCTTTCTGAGAAAGTTCTTTGTGGTGTGTGAATTCATCTCATAGAATGACACCTTTCTTTTCATGGAGCAGTTTGGTTTCACTGTTTTTGGGGAATCTGAAAAGGGATTTTTGGGAGCTCATAGAGGCCTAAGGTGAAAAGGAAATATCTTCAGTTAAAAACTGGAGAGAAGGATTTTGAGAAGCTTTTTTGTGATGTATATATTGACCTCATAGAGACAAACATTTTTGTTGATTGAGCAGTTTGACATCACAGTTTTTGTGGTGTCTGAGAAGGGATATTTGGAAGTGCATTGAATCTAATGGTGGAAAAGTAAACATGCGCATATAAAAAATAGGAAGGAGCTTTCTGAGAAATTTCTTTCTGTTGGGTGAATTCATCTCCCAGAAGTAAACCACTCTTTTCATTGAGCAGTGTGGTAACCCTGTTGTTGTGGAATATGCAAAGGGATATTCAGAGTGCAGAGAAGCCTATGGTGAAAAGAGAAATACCCACAGATAAAATTTAGAAAGAAACTTTCTGAGAGACTGTTTTGTGATGGTAGAATTCATCTCACAGAGTTAAATCTTTTTTTTTTTCATTGAGCAGTTTGTTAACACTATTTTTGAGAAATATGCAAAGGGATATTCGGGAGTGGATAGAAGCCAAGGTTGAAAGTGGAAAAATCTTCAGGTAAAAAGTGGAGTGAAAGTTTCTGATAACTCCTTTGTGATACGTGCATTCACCCCATAGAAGTTAAGCTTTCTGTTTAGAGAGCAGTTTGGCATAACTGTTTTTGTGATGTCTGAGAAGGGGCTCTTTTGTAGTGCATGGAAGACGATGGTGGAAAAGGAAATATCCAGAGATAAAAACTAGAAGGAAACTATCTGAAAAATTTCTTTGTGATGGGTGAGTTCATGACACAGAGTTACACGACTCTTTTCAAGGATCAGTCTGTTAGCACTGCTTTTGGGGAATCTGAGAAAGGATATTTTGAATCGCGTTGAAGCCTATGGTGACATAGGAAATATCTTCAGATAAAAACTAGAAAGAAAGTTTCTGAGAAAGTTCTTTGTGATGTGCAATTCATCACACAGAGTTACATAATTCTTTTCATGGAGCAGTTTGCTAAAACTGTTTTAATGGAATCTGCAAAGGCATATTTCGGAGTGCATGGTAGTTCATAATAAAAAAAGAAATATCCTCAGATAAAACCTAGAATGAAGTTTTCTGAGAAACTGCTTTGTGATTTGTGAATTCATCTCACAGAGGTACATGATACTTTTCATGAAGCAGCTTGGTAGCACTGTTTTTGGGGAATGTGAGAAGTGACATTTTGGATCGCACTGAAGTCTATGGTGAGAAAGGATATATCTTCATATAAAATCTAGAAAGAAAATTTCTGACAAAGTTCTTTGTGATGTATGGATTTGTCTCACATAGTTATACTGTTATTTTCTTTGAGAAGTTTGCTAATACTTTTTTTTTGGAATCTGTGATGGGATATTCTGTAGCACATTGAGGCCTTTGGTAAAAAAGGAAATATCCTCAGATAATAATTAGAAAGAAGTTTTCTGAGAAACTGCTTTTTGATGTGTGAATTCATCTCACAGAGTTACACTGTTCTTTTCATTTAGCAGCCTGCTAACACTATTTTCTTGGAATCTGCAATGGGATATTTCAGAGCACATTGAAACTTATGGTGACAAAGGAAATATCTTCATATGAAAACTAGTAAGAAGCTTTATAAGAAACTGCTTTGTGATGCGTTAATTCATCTCACTGATTAACACGACTCCTTTCATTGATCTGTTTCGTAGCAATGTTTTTAGGTAAACTGAGAAGTCATATTTTGGATTGCTTTGAAGAATATGGATACTAAGGAAGTATCCTCAGATTAAAACTAGAAAGAATCTTTCTGAGAAAGTTCTTTGTGATGTGTGAATTCGTCTCACAGAGTTACACCTTTCTTTTCATGGAGCAGTTTACTAACACTGTTTTCGTGGAAACTCCAAAGGGATATTTGGGAGTGCTATGAGGCCTACAGTGAAAAAGGAAATATCCTCAGATAAAAATTAGAAAGAAGCTTTTTGAGAAACTGCTTTGTGATGTGTGATTTCATTTCACAGAGTTTCACTGTTCTTTTCGTTGAAAAGTTTGCTAACACTGTTTTCTTGTAATCTTCAATGGGATGTTTCAGGGCACATAGAAGCTTATGGAGACAATGAAATATCCTCAGACAAAAAAAGAAAGAAACTTTCTGAGAAACTGCTTTGTGATCATGAATTCATCTCACAGAGTTACACAATTCTTTTCATGGATCAGTTTGATAGCTCTGTTTCTGGGGAAGCTGAGAAGGGATATTTTGGATAGCATTGAAAAATGTGGTGACTAAGGAAATATCCTCAGACAAGAACTAGAAAGAAGCTTTCTGAGACAATTCTTTCTGATGTGTGAATTCATCTCAGAGAGTTACACCTTCCTTTTCATGGAGCAGTTTGCTAACACTGTTTTCATGGAATCTGCAAAGGTATATTTGGGAGTGCTTTGAGGCTTATGGTGAAAAAGGAAATATCCTCAGATAATAACTGTAAAGAAACATTCTGAGAAACTATTTTGTGATGTGTCAATTCATCTCACAGAGTTACACTGTTTCTTTCATTTAGTAGTCTGCTAACACTGTTTTTTTGGAATCTGCACTGCGATATTTCAGAGTGCCTTGAAACTTATGCTGGCAAAGGAAATATCTTCATATAAAAATTAGTAAGAAGCTTCTCGAGAAACCGTTTTGTGATGTATTAATTCATCTCACTGAGTTACATGACTCCTTTCATGGATCTGTTTGGTTGCACTGTTTTTGGGTACACTGAGAAGGGATACTTTGGATCACATTGAAGAATATGGTGACTAAGGAAATATGCTCAGATAAAAACTAGGAAGAAACTCTTTGAGAAGGTTCCTCATGATGTGTGAATTCATCTTACAGAGTTACACCTGTCTTTTCATGGTGCAGTTTGATAACAATATTTTCATAGAATCCCCAAAGGGATATTTGGGAGCACAATGAGGCTTATAGTGAAAAAGTAAATATCCTCAGATAAAAATTAGAAAGAAGTTTTCTGAGAAACTGCTTTGTGATGTGTGAATTCATCTCACAGAGCTACACCATTTTTTTCATTGAGCCGTTTGATAACACTGCTTTTGTGGAATCTGCAATAGGGTATGTGGGAGCGCATTGAAGCCTATGGTGACAAAGGAAATATCCTCATAGAAAAACCAAAAAAAATAGTTTTCTGAGAAACTGATTTGTGATGTATGAATTCAACTCAAAGAGATGCATTGTTCTTTTCACTGAGCAGTTTGCTAACCCTGTTTTCTTGGAATCTACAATGGAATATTTTGGAGTGCATTGAACCTTACTGTGTAAAAGGAAATATCCTCAGACACAAAGTAGAAAAAAACTTTCTGAGAAACCACCTTGTGATTTGTGAATTCATCTCAAAGAGATACAACACTATTCATGGTTCAGTTTGATAGCACTGCTTTTGAGTAATCTGAGAAGGGATAATTTGGATTGCCTTGAAGCCTATGGTGACAAAGGAAATATCCTCAGATAAAAACTAGAAAGAAGCTTTCTGAGAAAGTTCTTTGGGATGTGTTAATTCATATCACAGATTTACACCTTTCTTTTCATGGAGCAGTTTCCTAACAGTGTTTTCATGGAACCTGCAAAGGGATATTTGGAGCGCATTGAGGCCAATTGTGTAAAAGGAAATATCTTCAGATAAAAATTATAAAGAAACATTCTGAGAAACTGCTTTGTGATGTGTGAATTCATCACAGAGGGTTACACTGTTCTTTTCATTCAGCAGTTTGCTAACACTGTTTTCTTGGAATCTGCCATGGGATATTTCAGAGTGCATTGAAGCTTATGGTGACAAAGGAAATATCCTCAGACAAAAACTAGAAAGAAGCTTTCTGAGAAACTGCTTTGTGATGTATGAATTCATCTCCCAGAATTGCACTGGTCTTTTCATTGAGCAGTTCACTAACATTGTTTCCTTGGCATCTGCAATGTGATATTATGGATCACATTGAAGCATATACTGACAAAGGAACTATCCTCAGATACAAACTAGAAAGAAGGTTTCTGACAAACCACTTTGAGATGTGTTAATTCATCTCAGAGCATTGCACAATTTTTTTTGTATGTGAATCAGTCTGTTAGCACTGTTTGTTGGGAATTTGTGAAAGGATATTTTTTATAGCTTTGAAGCCTATTATGTCAAAGGAAATATCCTGATAAAAACGAGAAAGATCTTTGTGATGTGTGAATTAATCTCACAGTGTTACACCTTTCTTTTCATGGAGCAGTTTTCTAACACTGTTTTCATGGAATGTGCAAAGGAATATTTCAGAGCACATTGAATCTTATTTTGACAAAGGAAATACCTCAGCGAAAACTGGAAAGAAGCTTTCTGAGAAACTGTTTTGTTATTTGGGAATTCATCTCACAAAGTTACATGATCCTTTTCAAAGCAAAGTTTGGTAGCACTGTTTTTGGAGAACCTGAGAAGGGATATTTTGGATCTCATTGAAGCCTGTAGTTACAAGGGAAGTATACTCTGATAAAAATTGTAAATAAGTTTTCTGAGAAGCTACTTTGAAATGTTGGAATTCATCTCATAGTGTTGCACCTTTGTTTCCATGGAGCAGTTTACTAACACTGTTTTTGTGGAATCTGCAAAGGGATATTTGGGAACGAGTGGAGGTCTAGGGTGAATAAGAAAGTATACTTAGATATATACTGGGAAGAACCTTCCTAAGAAACTGCTTTGTAATATGTGAATTCATCTCACAGAGTTACAATGTTGTTTTCATTTAGCAGTTTGCTAACACTGTTTTCTTGGAATCTGCAATGGAATATTTCACAGTGCATTGAAGCTTACGGTGACTAAGGAAATATCTTCACATAAAAACTAGAAACAAGCTTTCTGAGAAACCGCTTTGTGGTGTGTTAATTCATCTCACAGAATTACATGATACTTTTAATGTATCAGTTTGGTAGCACTGTGCTAGGGGAAACTGAGAAGGTATATTTTGGATCACATTGGAGCCTATGATGAGAAAGGAAATATACTCAGATAGAAACTAGAAAGAGGCTTTCTGAGATAGTTTTTTGTGATGAGTGAATTCATTTCACAGAGTTACACCGTTCTTTTCATTGAGCAGTTTGCTAACACTGTTTTCGCGGAATCTGCAATAAGATATTTGGGAGTGCATTGAAGCCAATAGTGACAAAGAATGCATAATCAGTTAAAAACAAAAAGGAAGCTTTCTGATAAGCTGCTTTGTAATGTGTGAACTCATCTGACAGACTTACACTGATCTTCTCATTGAACAGTTTGCTCACACTGTTTTCTTGGAATTTGCAACTGGATGTTTCAGAGCACTTTGAAGCTTATGATGACAAAGGAAATATCCTCACAAAGAAGCTTGAAAGAAGCTTTTTGAGAAACTGCTTTGTGATGTGTGAATCCATCTCACAGAGTTACACGATACTTTGCATGCAGCAGTTTGGTTGCACTGTTTTTGGGGAATGTGAGAAGGGATATTTTGAATTGCCTTAAAGCCTATGGTGACAAAGAAAATATCCTCAGATAAAAACTAGAAAGAAGCTTTCTGAGAAACTTCTTGGTGATGTGTGAATTCATCTTACAGAGATGCACCTTTCGTTTCATGGAGCAGTTTGCTAACACTGTTTTCCTGGAGTCTGCAAAGGGATATTTATGAGTACTTTGAGTCCTATGGTGAAAAAGGAATTATCCTCAGATAAAAACTAGAAAGAAGCTCTGTGAGAAACTGCTTTGAGATGTATGGATTCATCTCACAGGGTTACACTGTTCTTTTTAGTGAGCAGTTTCCTAACACTGTTTACTTGGAATGGGATATTTCAGAGTGCATTGAAGCTTAGGGTGACAAATGACATATCATCATATTAAAACTAGAAAGACGCTTTCTGAGAAACTGCTTTGTGATGTGTTAATTCATCTCCCAGATTTACACGATTCTTTTCATGGATCAGTTTCATAGCGCTGTTTTTGGGGATTCTTAGAAGGGATATTTTGGGTCACATTGAAGCCTATGGTGACCAAGGAAATATCCTCAGATAAAAACTAGAAATAAACTTTCTGATAAAGTCTTTGTAATGTGTGAATTCATCTCACAGAGTTACACCTTTCTTTTCATGGAACAGTTTACTAATACTGTTTTCATGGAATCTGCAAAGGGATAGTTGGGAGCACATTGAGACCTATAGAGAAAAAGGAAATATCCTCAGATAAAAACTAGTAAGAAGCTTTCTGAGAAACTGTTTTGTGGTTTATGAATTCATCTCACAGTGTTACACTGTTCACGAGGAATCTGAGAAGGGATGCTTTGGATCACATTGAAGCCTATGGTGACAGAGGAAATATCCTCAGATAAGTACTAGAAAGAAGCTTTCAGAGAAACTGCTTTCTGATGTGTGAATTCATCTCACATAGCTACACCATTCTTTTCATTGAGCAGTTTGATAACACTGTTTTCTCAGAATGTGTAATAGGATACTATGGAACACATTGAAGCCTATGTTAACAAAGGGAATATCCTCAGATTAAAACTAGAAAGAAGCTTTCTGAGAATGTTCCTTGTGATGTGTGAATTCCTCTCAAAGAGTTACACCTTACTTTTCATGGATCATTTTGCTAACACTGTTTGTGAGGAATCTGCAAAGGGATATTTGGGAGTGTATTGAGCCCTATAGTGATAAAAGAAATATCCTCATAGAAAAACTAGAAAGAAGATTTCTAAGAATCTGCTCCTTGATGTTTGAATTCAAGGCACAGAATTTCACTGTTATTCTCATGGAGCAGTTTGCTAACACTGTTTTCTTGGAATCTACAATGGAATATTTTGGAGCATACTGAAGCTTATGGTGACAAAAGAAATATCCTCATATATAAACTACAAAGAAACCCTCTGAGAAATTGCTTTATGATGTGTTAATTCATCTCACAGAGTTACATGATTCTTTCAATGGATCAGTTTGGTAGCACTGTTTTTGGGGAATCTGAGAAGGGATATTTTGGATCACCGTGAAGTCTATGGTGACTAAGGAAATATCCTCAGACAAAAACTAGAAAGAAACTATCTGTGAAAGTTCTTTGGGATGTGTGAATTCATCTCACAGAGATACAACTTTGTTTTCTTTGGAGCAGTTTGCAAACACTGTTTTTGTGGAATCTGCAAGGGGATATTTGGGAGTGCATTGTGTTATATGGTGAAAAAGAAAATATCTTCAGATAAAAACTAGAAAGAAGCTTTCTGAGAAACTGCTTTGTGATTGGTGAATTCATCTCACAGGGCTAAGCCGTGCTTGCCTTTGAGCCTTTTGATAACACTGTTTTTGTGGAGTCTTCAATAGTATATTTGGGAGTGCAATGAAGAAGATGGTGACAAAGGAAATATCCTCATAGAAAAACCAAAAAGAATCTTTCTGAGAAACTGCTTTGTGATGCAATAATTTATCTCACAGAGTTACACGATTCTTTTCATGGATCAGTTTGGTAGCACTGTTTTTGGGGAACCTGAGAATGGATATTTTGGATCCTATTGAAACCTATGGTGACTCAGGAAATATCCTCAGATAAAAACTAGAAAGGAGCTTTCTGAGAAAACTCTTTGTGATATGTGAATTCATCTCACAGAGTTAAACCTTTCTTTTCAAGGAGTAGTTCACCAACACTGTTTTCTTGAAATATGCAAAAGGATATTTGGGAGCAAATTGAGGCCTTAGGTGAAAAGGGGAATATCCTCAGATAAAAACTAGAAAGAGGCCTTCTGAGAAACTGCTTTGTGATGGGTGAATTCATCTCACAGAGCTACATCGTGCTTTTTTTGGAGACTTTTGATGACACTGTTTTCGTGGAGTCTGCGATAGGATATTTGGGAGTGTATTGAAGACTATGGTGCCAAAAGAAATATCCTCAGAAAAAAATAAGAAAAAAGCATTCTGAGAAACTGATTTTTGATGTGTGAATTCATCTCATGGAATTATACTGTTCTATTCATTGATCAGTTTACTACCACTGTTTTCTTGGAATCTGCAATGGGATATTTCCGAGTGCATTGAAGTTTATGGTGACAAAGGAAATATCCTGAGACAAAAATAGAAGGAAGCTTTCTGAGGAACTGCTTTGTGATTTCTGAAATCATCTCACAGAGTTACACCTTTCTTTTCATGGAGCAGTTTGGTAGCCCTGTTTTTGGGGAGTCTGAGAAGGGATATTTTGGATCACATTGAAGCCTATGGGGTTAAAGGAAATATCCTCAGATAAAAACTAGAAAGAAGCTTTCAGAGAAATTTCTTTCTGATGCGTGAATTCAACTCACAGAGTTACAACTTTCTTTTCATGGAAAGTTTGCTACCACTTTTTTCATGGATCTGCAAAGGGACATTTAGGAGCACACTGAGTCCTAAGGTGAAAAAGAAAATATCCTCAGATTAAAACTAGAAAGAAGCTTTCTGAGACACTTCTTTATGATGTGTCTATTCATCTCCCAGAGTTACACTGTTGTTTTCATTGAGCAGTTTGCTAACACTGTTTTCCTGGAATGTGCAATAGAATATTTTGGAGTGCATTGAAACCTATTTGACAAAGGAAGTATCCTAAGACAAAACTAGAAAGGAGCTTTTTGAGAAATTGCTTTGTGATTGGTTAATTCAGATCTCAGTGTTACATGATACTTTTCATGGAGTACTTTGGTAACACTTTTTTTGGGGAATCTGAGAAGGGATATTATGGATTGCATTGAAGCCTATTGTTACAACGGAAATGTCTGCAAACAATAACTAGAAAGAAACCTTCTGAATAAGTGCTTTTTGATGTGTGAATTCATCTCACAGAATTACACTGTTCTTTTCATGGAGCAGTTTAATAACACTGATTTGGTGGAAGCTGCAAAGGGATATTTGGAAGCGCATTGAGGCCTACAGTGGAAAATGAAATGTCCTCAGATAAAAACTAGAAAGACGATTGCTGAGAAACTCCTTTGTGATGTGTGAATTCATCTCACACAGTTAAACCTTTCTTTTCTTTGTGCTGTTTGATAACACTGGTTTCGTGGAATCTTCAAGGGGATATTTGGGAGTGCATTGAATCCTATGGTAACACAGGATATATACTCAGATAAACACAAAAAGAAGCTTTCTGAGAAACTCCTTTGCAATGTGTGCCTTCATATAACAGTGTTACCCGGTTCTATTCATGGAGCAGTTTGCTAAATCTGATTTCGTGGAATCTGGAATAGGATATTTGGGAGACATTGAAGCCTATGGTGACAAAGGAAATATCCTCAGATGAAAACAAGAAAGAAGCTTTCTGAGGAAATTCTTTGTGATGAGTGAATTCATCTCACAGAGATAAACCTTATTTTTCCTGGAGAAATTTGCTAACATTGCCTTCCTGGTATCTGCAAAGTGATAATTTGGAGCACATTGAAGTCTATGGTTAAAAAGGAAATATCCTGAGATAAAAACTAGAAAGAAGTTTTCTGATAAACTGCTTTGTGATGAGGGAATTCACCTCACAGTTACACCACTCTTTTCATTGAGCAATTTGATAACAGTGTTTTCTTCGAATCTTCATTGGCATATTTCGGAGTGGAAGCTTATGATGACAAAGGAAATATCCTCATATACAAACTAGAAAGAAGATTTCTGAGAAACTACTTTGTGATATGTTAATTCATCTCATATGTTAATTCATGTGGTAAACGATTCTTTTGATGGGTCAGTCTGGTAGCACTGTTTTTGGGGAAAATGAGAAGTGATATTTTGGATCGCATTGAGGCTACGTTGATATAGTAAATATCGTCAGATAAAAAGTAGAAAGAAGCTTTTTGAGAAACTCCTTTGTGATATGTGAACTCATCTAACAGAGGTACACAATTATTTTATTGGAACAGCTTACTAATACTGTTTTTGTGGAATCTGCAATAGGATATTCGTGAGCACATTGAGGTTTGTGGTGAAAAACTATATATCCTCAGAAAAAAACTAGAAAGAAGGTTTATGAGAAACTGCTTTGTGGTGTGTGAATTCATCTGTCAAAGTTACACTGTTCTTTTCATTGAGCAGTTTGCTACCACTGTTTTCTTGGAATCTGCATTGGAATATTTCAGAGTGCATTGAAGCTTATTTTGACAAAGGAAATATCCTCAGATAAAAACTAGAAAGGAAGTTTCTGAGAAACACCTTTGTGATGTGTGAATTCATCTCCCAGAGGTACACCACTGTTTTCATGGAGTGGTTTGGTAGCAGGTTTTTTGGGGAATCTGAGAAGGGATATTTTGAATCACCTTGAAGTCTATGGTGACAAAGGAAATATCTTCAGATAAAAACTGGAAAGAAGCTTTCTAAGAAACTTCTTTGTGTTGTGTGAATTCACCTCACAGAGGTACACATTTCTTTTCATGTAGCAGTTTGCTAAAACTGTTTTTGTGGAATCTGCAAGGGGATATTTGGGAGTGCATTGAGGACTCTAGTGAAAAAGAAAATACCTTCAGATAAAAACTAGATAGAAATTGTCTGAGAAACTGCTTTGTGATGTGTGAATTCATCTCACAGAGTTACACAGTTCTGTTCATTTGGCAGTCTGATAACACTGGTTTCGTGGAATCTGTAATAGGATACTTGGGATCACATTGAAACCTATGGTGACAAGGGAAATATCCTCAGATAAAAATATAAATAAGCTTTCTGAGAAACTGCTTTGTGATGTGTGAATTCATCTAACAGAGCTACACCTTTATTTCATGGAGCAGTTTGCTAACACTATTTTCATGGTATCTGCAAAGGGATATTTTGGAGTGCATTGAGGTCTATGTTGAAATAAGAAAGTTCTTCAGGTAAAAACTGGAGAGAAGCTTTCTGAGAAAGTCTTTGTGATGTTGGATTCATCTCATAGAGCTAAACGTTTCTGTTGAGGGAGCACTTTGGCATCATTGTTTTTGTGTTGTCTGAGAAGGGATATTTCGGAGCGCATTGAAGCCTATGGTGGAAAAGAAAATATCCTCAGATAAAAACTAGAAATAAGATTCCTAAGAAACTGCTTTGTGATGGGTGAATTTATGTCACAGAGTTTAACCTTTCTTTTCATTACACAGATTGGGAGCACTGTTTTTGTGGAATCTGCCGAGGGATATTTGGGAGCACCTAGAGGCCTAAGGTGAAAAAAGAAAATTCTTCAGGTAACAACTGGAGAGAGGCTTTTTGATAAACTCCTTTGTGATGTATGCATTCATCTCATAGAGCTAAATGTTTCTGTTGAGAGAGCACTTAGGCATCACTGTTTTTGTGGTGTCCGAGAAGGGATATTTGGGAGTGCATTGAAGCCTATGGTGGAAAAGGAAATATCCTCAGATAAAAAATAGAAAGAAGCTATCTCAGAGGCTGCTTTGTGAGGTGTGAATTCTTCTCATGGAGTTACACGATTCTCTTCATGGAGCAGTTTGGTAACACTGTTTTTGGGGAATCTGAGAAGGGATATTCTTGATCGCGTTGAATCCTACAGTGAAAAAGGAAGTATACTCATGTAAAAACTAGAAAGAAGCTTTCTGAGAAAGTGCTTTGTGATGTGTGAATTCATCACACAGTTACATATTTCTTTTCAAGGAGAAGTTTGCTAACACTGTTTTCGTAGAATCTGCAAAGAGATAACTGGGAGCACATTGAAGGATATAGAGAAAAAGGAAATGTCCTCAGAAAAAAAACTAGAAAGAAGCTTTCTGAGAAACTGCTTTTTGATGTGTGAATTCATCTCACAGATTTACACCATTCTTTTCATTGAGCATTATTCTCGCAATGTTTTCACGGAATCTTCGGTAGGATATTTATTAGTGCTTTGAAGCCTATGGTGACTAAGGAATTATTCTCAAATAAAAACCAAAACCACAATTTCTGAGACACTGCTTTGGGATATGTGAATTCATCTCACAGAGTTACAGTGTTCTTTTCATTGATCAGATTGCTAACACTGTTTTCTTGGAATCTACAGTGTGATATTTTGGAGAGCATTGAAGCTTAGGGTGACAAAGGAAATATCCTCAGACAAAAACTAGAAAGAAGCTTTCTGAGACACTGCTTCGTGAATTGTAAATTCATCTCACAGAGTTACACCTTTCTTTTCATGGAGCAGTTTGGTAGCATGGTTTTGGTGAATCTGAGAAGGGATATTTTTGATCACATTGAAGCCTACGGTGACAAGGAAAAACTCAGTTTAAAAACTAGA
Organism: Macaca mulatta; assembly: GCF_049350105.2. Lineage (NCBI taxonomy): Eukaryota > Metazoa > Chordata > Mammalia > Primates > Cercopithecidae > Macaca > Macaca mulatta. The sequence continues at coordinate 47,513,479 of NC_133411.1, forward strand.
AAGAAGATTTCTGAGAAGCTGTTTTGTGATATGTGGATTCATCTCACAGATTTACAACTTTCTTTTCTTGGAGCAGTTTGCTAAAGCTGTTTTCATGGAATCTGCAAAGGGATATTCCAGAGCACCTTGAGGCCTATATTGAAAAAGGAAATATCCTCAGAAAAAAAACTAGAAAGAAGCTTTCTGAGAAACAGCTTGGTGATGTGTGAATTTATCTTACCGTGATACACTGCTCTTTTCATTGAACAGTTTGATAACACTATTTTGAGGAAGCTGCAACAGGATATTTTGGAGTACACTGAAGCCTATAGTGACAAAGGAAATATCCTCATATGAAAACCAAAAAGAAGCTTACTGTGAAACTGGTTTGCAATGTGTGAATTCATCTCACAGGTTTACACCTTTCTTTTGATGGAGCAGTTTGCTAACACTATTATGTATAAAGGGATATTTATGAGCACATTGAGGCCAAAGGTGAAAAAGGAAATATCCTTAGAAAAAAACTAGAAAGAATTCCTCTGAGAAACAGCTTCGTGATGTGTGAATTCATCCCACAGAGTTACACCACTCTGTTCATGGAGCATTTGGTAGCCCTGTTTTTGGGGAATCTGAGAAGGGGTATTTTGGATCACATTGAAGCATGTGGTGGCAAAGGAAGTATCTCCAGATAAAAGATTGAAAGAAACTTTCTGAGAAACATCTTTGTGATGTGTGAATTTATCTCAAATAGTTACACGATTCTTTTCTTGAAACTGTTTGCTAACACTGTTTTAGTAATATCTGCAATAGGATATTTGGGCGAGCATTGAAGCCTGTGGTGACAACGGAAATATCCTCAGATAAAAACCAAAAGAAGCTTTCTGGTAAACTGCTTTTTGATATGTGAATTCATCTCACAGACTTACACTGTTCTTTTCATTGAGCAGTTTACTAACACTGTTTTCTTGGAATCTGCGATGGGATATTTCTTAGTGCATTGAAGCTTATGGTGACAAAGGAAATATCCACAGACAAAAACTAGAGAGAAGATTTCAGAGAAACTGCTTTGTGATTTTTGAATTCATCTCACAGCATTACAAGATTCTTTTCATGCAGCAGTTTGGTAGCCTTGTTTTGGGGGAATCTGTGAAGGGATACTTTGGATCACATTGAAGCCTATGATGAACAAAGGAAATATCCTCAGACAAAAACCAAAAGAAGCTTTCTGAGAAACTGGTTTGTGATGTGTGAATTCATCTCAGAGTTACACCATCCTTTTCATTGAGAAGTTTACTAACACTTTTTTCGTTTAATCATCAATGGGATATTTGGGAGTGCATAGAGGAATATGGTGAAAAAGGAAATATCCTCAGATAAAAATGAGAATGAAGTTTTCTGATAAACTTCTTTGTGATGTGTTAATTCATCTCTCAGAGTTACACGATTCTTTTCGTGGAACAGTTTGTTAGCACTGTTTTTGGGCTATCTGAGAAGGGATATTTTGGATTGCATTGAAGCCTATGGAGAAAAAAGAAATATTGTCAGATAAAAACTAGAAAGAAGCTTTCTGAGAAAGTTCTTTGTGATATGTGAATTCATTTCTCAGAGTTACACCATTGTTTTCATTGAGCAGTTTTATAACACTGCTTTCGTGGAATCTGCAAAAGGATGATTGGGAGTGCTTTGAGGCCTATGGTGAAAAATTTCATATCCTCAGATAAAAACTGGAAAGAAGCCTTCTGAGAAACTACTTTTTGATGTGTGAATTCATCTCACAGAGTTACACTGTTCTTTTTATTCAGCAGTCTCATAACCCTGGTTTCATAAAATCTGTAATAGGGTACTTGGGAGCACATTGAAGCCTAGCATGTCAAAGGAAATATCCTCTGATAAAAACTAGAGAGAAGCTTTCTGAGAAACAGCTTTGTTATGTGTGAATTCCTCTCACAGAGATACACCACTGTTTTCCTGGAGCTATTTGGTAGCACTGTTTTTGGATAATCTGAGAAGGGATATTTTCAATTGCATTGAAGAGTATGGTGATAAAGGAAATATCCTCAGACAAAACTAGAAAGAAATTTTCTAAGAAAGCTCTTTGTGATATGTGAATTCATCTCACAGAGTTAAACCTTTCTTTTCATGGAGCAGTTTTCTAACACTGTTTCTTGAAATGTGCAAAGGGATACTTTGGAGTGCATTGAGGCCTATAGTGAAAAAGGAAATATCCTCCGATGAAAAAGAGAAAGAAGCATTCTGAGAAAACACTTTGTGATGTCATAATTCATCTCACAGAGTTACACAAGTCTTTTCATGGATCATTTGGTAGCACCGTTTTGGGGGAATCTGATAACAGATAGTTTGGATCACATTGAAGCCTATGTTGATAAAGGAAATGTCCTCAGAAAAAAAACTAGAAAGAAGGTTTCTGAGAAAGTTGTTTGTGATGTGAGAATTCATCTCACAGAGGTACACCTTTCTTTTCATGGAGCAGTTTGATAAAACTGTTTTTGTGGAATCTGCAAAGGGATAAACGGGAGTGCATTGAGGCCTATGGTGAAATAGGAAATATCCTCAGATAAAAACTAGAAAAAAGCTTCCTGATGAACTGCTTTGTGATGTGTGAATTCATCTTACAGAGTTACACCATTCTTTTCATTGAGCAGTTTGATAACACTGTTTTCGTGGAATCTGCAATAGGTTATTTTGGAGTGCATTGAAGCCTCTGGTGACAAAGGAAATATCCTCAGATAAAAACCAGAAAGAAGTTTTATGTGAAATTGCTTTGCAAAGTGTGAATTCATCTCACAAAGTTACACCGTTCTTTTCATTGAGAAGTTTCCTCACACTTTTTTCGTGGTATCTACAAAGGAATATTCAGTAGTGCCTAGAAGAACATGATGAAAAAGGAAATATCCTCAGATAAAAACTAGTAAGAAGCTTACTGAGAAATAGCTTTGTAATGTGTTAATTCATCTCACACAGTTACATGATACTGTTCCTGGAACAGTTTGGTAACACTGTTTTTAGGGAATCTGAGGAAGGATATTTTGGATCGCATTAGCGCCAATGGTGACAAAAGAAACATCCTTAGATAAAAGCTATAAAGAAGCTTTCTGAGAAAGTTCTTTGTGATGTGTGAATTTATATCACAGAGTTACACCTTTCTTTGCATGGAGCAAACTACTAACCCTGTTTTCGTGGAAACTGGAAAGGGACATTTTAGAGCACAATGATTCCTAGGAGGGAAAAGGAAATATCTTCAGATAAAAACTAAAAAGAAGTTTTCTGAGAAATTTCTTTGGATGTTTGAATTCATCTCACAGAGTTACACCTTTCTTTTCGTTGAGCAGCGTGCTAAAGCTGTTTTCAATGGATCTGTAAAGAGATATTTGGGAGCCCATTGAGGAATGTGGTGAAAAAGGCAATAGCTTCAGAAAAAAACTAGAAAGAAGCTTTCTAACAAACTGCTTTGTGATGTGTGAGTTTATCTCACGGATTTACACTCTTCTTTTCATTGATCAGTTTGCTAATACTGTTTTCTTGGTATCCTCAATGGGATATTTCAGAGCATATTGAAGCTTATGGTGACAATGGAAACATCTTCATATAAAAACTAAAAGAAGCTTTCTGAGAAATCGCTTTGTGATTTTAAAGATCATCTCACAGAGTTATACCATTCTTTTCATGGATCTGTTTGGTATCACTGTTTTTGGGGAATCTGAGAAGGGATATTTTGGATTGCATTGAAGTCTATGGTGACAAAGGAAATATCCTCAGATAAAGACAAGGAAGAGGCTTTCTGAGAAACTGCTTTGTGATGTGCTAATTCATCTCACAGAGTTACACCTTGCTTATCATGGAGCAGTTTGCTAACACTGTTTTCTAGGTATCTGCAAAGGGATATTTTGGAGTGCATTGAGGCTTCTGATGTAAAAAGAAATATCCTCAGATGAAAACAACAAAGAAGGTTTCTGAGAAACTGCTTTGTGATGTGTGAAATCATCTCACAAAGATATACCATTCTTTTTATTGAGCAGTTTGCTAACACTGTTTTTGTGGAATCTGCAAAGGGATATTTGGGAGCGCATTGAGGCCTAGAGTGAAAAAGGAAATACCCTCAGATAAAAACCAAAAAGAAGCTTTCTGGGAAACTGCTTTGTGATGTGTGAAATCATCTCACAGAGGTACTCTGCTCATTTCTCTGAGCAGTTTGATAACACTATTTTCTTGGAATGTGCAATGTGATATTTCAGAGCGCTTTGAAGCTTATGGTGACAAAGGAAATATCGTCAGAAAACAACCAGAAACAAGATTTCTGAGAAACTTCTTTGTGATTTGTGAGTTCATCTCACAGAGTTACATGATTCTTTTCATGGAGCACTTTTGGTAGCACTCTTTTTGGGGAATCAGAGAAGGATATTTTGAAATGCATTGAATTCTATGGTGACAAAGGAAATACAATCAGATAAAAACTAGAAAGAAGCTTTCTAAGAAACCACTTTGTGATGTGTGAATTCATCTCACAGAGTTCCACAATTCTTCTCTTGGAGCAGTTTGCCAACACTGTTTTCGAGGAACCTGCAATGGGATATTTAAGAGCACATTGAAACTTAGGGTGGCAATGGAAACATCATTAGACAAAAACTAGAAAAAAGCTTTCTGAGAAACTGCCTGGTGATTTGTGAATTCATCTAACAGCGTTACACCGTTCTTTTCATTGAGCAGTTTGCTAACAATGTTTTCGTGGAATCTGCAAAGTAATATTTCAGAGCACATTGATACTTACGGTGACAAAGGAAATCCCCTCATACAAAAACTAGAAAGAATCTTTCTGAGGAAATGATTTCTGATGTGTTAATTCATCTCACCGAGTTACAAGTTTCTTTTTATGGAGCAGTTTTGTAGCACTGCTTTTGGGATATCTGAGAAGGAATATTTTTGATCACATTGAAGCCAATGGTGACAAAGTAAATATCCTCAGATAAAAAGTAGAAGGAATCTATCTGAGAAAGTTCTTTGTGATGTGTGAATTCATCTCACAGAATTACACCATTCTTTTCACTGAACAGTTCAATAACACTGTTTTCATGTAATCTGCAACAGGATATTTGGGAGCACATTGAAGCCTATGTTGACAGAGGAAATATCCTCAGATAAAAACTGAAAAGAAGCTTTCTTTGAAACACTTTGTGATGTGTGACTTCATCTCACAGAATTACAGTGTTCTTTTCATTCAGCAGTTTGCTAACACTGCTTTCTTGGAATCTGCAATGGAATATTTCGGAGCACTTTCTAGCTTATGGTGACAAAGGAAATATGCTCATATATAAAATAGAAAGAAGAATTCTGAGAAACAGCTTTGTCAAGTGTTAATTCGTCTCACAGAGTTACATCACTCATTTCATGTAGCAGTGTGGTAGCAATGTTTTTGGGGAATCTGAGAAGGGATATTTTGGATCTCATTGAAGCTTATAGTAACAAAGGGAATATCCTAAGATAAAAACCAAAAAGAAGTTTTCTGATAATCTACTTTGTGATTTGTGAATTCATCTCACAAGGTTTCACCTTTCTTTTCATGGAGAAGTTTGCTAACACTGCTTTCCTGGAATTTGCAAAGGAATATTTGGGAGTGCCTTGAGGCCTATGGTGAAAAAAGAAACACCCTCAGATAAAAATTAGAAGGAAGCTTTATGAGAAACTACATTGTGATGGGTGAATTCATCTCACAGAGTTACACCTTTCTTTTCATTGGTCAGTTTGGTAGCACTGTTTTTGGGGAATCTCTAAAGGGATATACGGGAGCTCATAGAGGCTGATGGTGAAAAAGGAAATATCTTCAGATAAAAACTGGAGAGAAGGTTTTTGAGAAATTCTTTTGTGATGTGTGTATTCATCTCAGAGAGATAGACCATTTTATTGATTGAGAAGTTGGGAATCACTGTTTTTGTGGTGTCTGAGAAGGAATATTTGGGAATGCAATGAGGTTGATGGTAGAAAAGTAAATATGCTGCAGAGGTGATATCTAGCAAGGAGCTTTCTGAGAAGTTTCTTTGTGGTGGGTGAATTCATCTCCCAGATGTAAACCACTCTTTTCATTTATCAGTTTGTTAACCCTGTTTTTGTGGAATCTACAGAGGGATATTCCAAGCATAGAGAAGCCTATGATGAAAAAGAAAATACCCTCAGATTAATCTAGAAAGAACCTTTCTGAGAGACTGTTTTGAGATGAGTTAATTCATCTCACAGAGTTAAATCTTTCTTTTCATTGAGCAGTTTGGTAACACTGTTTTTGTGGAATCTATAATGGGATATTTGAGGACACATAGAGGCCTAAGGTGAAAAAAAAACATTCTCCAGGTAAAAACTGGAGAGAAGCTTTCAGAGACATTCCTTTGTGATTCGTGCATTCATCTCATAGAGCTAAACATTTCTTTTGAGGGAGCACTTTGGCATCACTGTTTTTGTGGTGTCTGAGAAATGATATTTGGGAGCACATTGAAGCCTATGTTTTAAAAGGAAATATCCGCATACAGAAACTGGAAAGAAGCTTTCTGACAAATTGCTTTGTGATATGTGAATTCGTCTCACAAAGTCACACGGTTCTTTTCATTGAGCAGTTTGATAACACTGTTTTCTTGGCATCTGCAATGGCATATTTCAGAGCGTATTAATGCTTACCTTGAGAAATTAAATAATATCATATAAAAACTAGAAAGAAGCTTTCTGAGATACCGCTCTGTGATGTTTGAATTCATCCACAGAGTTACACAATTCTTTTCATGGATCAATTTGCTAGCAGTGTTTTTGGGGAAACTGAGAAAGGATATTTTGGATCACATCGAAGCCTATGGTGACAAAGGAAATATTCTCATATTAAAAACTGGAAAGAAGCTTTCTAAAAAACTGTTTGGTGATGTGTTAACTCACATCACAGAGTTACAACTTTCTTTTCTTGGAGCGCTTTGCTATCACTGTTTTTGTGGATTCTGTAAAGGGACATTTGGGAGTGCTTTGAGGCCTGTAGTGAAAAAGTAAATATCCTCAGATAAAAACTAGAAAGAAACTTTCTGAGAAACTGCTTTGCAATGTATTAACTCAGCTCACAGTGTTACACAATTCTTTTCATGGAGCAGTTTTGTAGGACTGTTTTTCAGGAATCTGAGAAGGAATATTTTCAATCGCATTGAAGCCTATGATGACAAAGTAAATATCCTCAGAAAAAAAATAGAAAAAACTTCCTGAGAAAGTTCCTTGTGATTTGTGAATTCATCTCTCAGAGGTACACCTTTCTTTCCATGGAGCAGTGTGCTAACCATGTTTTCGTGGATTCTGAAAAGGGATATTTTGGAGTGCTTTGGGGCCAATGGTGATAAAGGAAATATCCTCAGATAAAAACTAGAAGGAAGCTTTCTAAGAAACAGCTTTGTATTGTGTGAATTCATCTCACAAAGTTACACCATTCTTTTCTTTGAGAAGTTTGATAACACTGTTTTCTTGGAATCTGCAATGTGATATTTCAGAGCTCATTGAAGTTTAGGGTGAGAAAGGAAATATTCTCATATAAAATTTAGAAAAAAGCTTTCTGAGAAACCATTCTGTGATGGGTTAAATCATCCCACAGAAGTACACGATTGTGTTCTTGGAGCAGTTTGGTAGCACTGTTTTTGGGGAATCTGAGAAGGGATATTTTGGATCGCATTGAAGCCTATGGTGACAAAGGATATATCCTCAGATAAAACCAAAAATAAGTTTCTGAGAAACTGCTTTGTGGTGTGTTAATTCATCTCCCAGACTTACACAATTCTTTTCATGAAGCAGTTTGGTATCACTGTTTTTGAGGAATCTGAGAAGGCATAATATGGATCGCATTGAAGCCTATGGTGATATGGAAATATCCTCAGATAAAAATTAGGAAGAAACATTCTGAGAAAGTTCTCTGTGATGTGTGAATTCAATTCACAGAATTACACGTTTTTTTTTTTTTTTAAATGGAGCAGTTTGTTAACACTGTTTTCGTGGAATCTGCAAAGGGATATTTGGGAGTGCATTGATGCTTACCTTGACAAATTAAATAATATCATATGAAAACTAGAAAGAAGCTTTCTGTGATACCACTCTGTGACGTTTTAATTCATCCTACAGAGTTATACGAATCTTTTCATGGATCAGTCTGCTAGCAGTGTTTTTGGGGAAACTGACAAGGGATATTTTGGAACTCATTGAAGCCTATGGTGACAAAGGAAATATCCTCATGTAAAAACTAGAAAGAAGTTTTCTGAGAAACATTTTTGTGATCTGTGAATTCATCTCTCAGTGGTACACCTTTCTTTTCATGGACATTTCAGAGCACTTTGAGGCCTATGGTGGCAAAGGAAATATCCTCAGATAAAAAATCAAAAATAAGCTTTCTGTGAAACTGCTTTGTGATGTGTGAATTCATTTGAAAGAGTTACACTGTTCTTTTCATTGAAGAGTATGTTGGCACTGTTTTCTTGGAATCTGCAAAGGGATATTTTGGAGCTCTTTGAAGCTTAGGGTAACACAGGAAATATCCTCAGACAAAAACTAGAAAGAAGCTTTCTGAGAAACTGCTTTGTGATTTGTGAATTCATCTCACAGAATTACATGATTCCTTTCATGGTGCAGTTTGGTAGCACTGTTTTTCTAGAAACTCAGAAGTGATATTTTACATCACATTGAAGTCTATGTTGACAAAGTAAATATCCTCAGAAAAAAACTAGAAGTAAGCTTCCTGAGAAACTGTTTCATGATTTGTGAATTCACCTCTCAGAGTTATACCTTACTTTTCATTGAGCAGTTTGGTGGTACTGTTTTTGGTTAATCTGAGAAGGGAAAATTTGGATCGCATTAAAGCCTGTGGTGACAAAGGAAATACCTTCAGATAAAAACTAGAAAGAAATTTTCTGAGAAACTTCTTTGTGATGTTTGAATTCAACCCACGCAGTTATACATTTCTATTCATGTAGTAGTCTGTTAACACTGTTTGTGGAATCTGTAAAGGCATATATGGGAGCACCTTGAGGCCTATGGTTAAAAAGGAAATATCCTCAGATAAAAAGTAGAAAGAAGCTATCTGAGAAACTGTTTTGTGATGTGTGAATTCATCTCACAGTGTTACACTGTTATTTTCCTTGAGTAGTTTGCTAACACTGTCTTCTTGGAATTTGCAATGGAATATTTTGGAGCACATTAATGCTTATGGTGACATATTAAATATCCTCATAGAAAAAGTAGAAAGATGCTTTCTGAGAAACCGCTTTGTGATGTGTAAAGTCATCCAACAGAGTTATCTGATTTTTTTCATGGATCAGTTTGGTAGCACTGTTTTTGGGGAATCTGAGAGGGGATATTTTGGATCGCATTGAAGCCTACAATGACATAGGAAATATCCTCAGATAAAAACTAGAAGGAAACTTTCTGAAAAAGTTCTTTGTGATGTGTGATTCCATCTCACAGAGTTGCACCTTTCTTTTCATGGAGCCACTTGCTAACACTATTTTCATGTTATCTGCAAAGGGATATTTGGGAGCGCCTTGAGGCCTGTGGTGAAAAACAAAATATCCTCTGATTAAAATTAGATAGAAGCTTTCTGAAAAAGTTCTTTGTGATATGTGAATTCATGTCACAGATTTACATTGTTCTTTTCATTGAGCAGTTTGCTATCACTGTTTTCATGGAGTCTGCAAAGGGATATTTCGGAGCACATTGAGGCCTGTAGTGTAAAGGCAATACCCTCAGATAAAAACTAGAAAGAAGTTTTTGGATAAACTGCTTTTTGATGTGTGAATTCATCTCACAGAGTTACACCATTCTTTTTCATTGACCTGTTTGGTAATACTGTTTTGGTGGAATCACTAATAGGATATTTGGGAGGGCATTGGAGCCAATAGTGTTATTGTTAATTGTTAATATTGTTATTGTTAATAGTGTTATTTGTTAACGTGTTGTAATAGTGTTATTTGTTAATAGTGTTATTTGTTAATACTTTGTTAACATGTTGTAATAGTGTTAATATAGTTATTGTTAATAGTTTTACTTGTTAACGTGTTGTAATAGTGTTATTTGTTAATAGTGTTATTTGTTAATTAATAGTGTTATTTGTTAGTGTTAATTGTTAATATTGTTATTGTTAATAGTGTTATTGTTATTGCATAATATTGGAGCCAATAGTGAAAAAGGAAACATCCTCACGTAAAAACCAAAAAGAAACTTTCTACAAAATTTCTTTGTGATGTTTGCATTCATCTTTGTGATGCTTGAATTCATCTCACAGATTTACATTGTTCTTTTCATTTAGTAATTTGGTAACACTGTTTTCTTGAAATCTGCAATGGGATATTTTGGAGTGCACAGAAGCTTAGGGTGACAAAGGAAATATCTTCAGATCAAAAGTAGAAAGAAGCTTTCTGAGAATCCGCTTTGTGAAGTATTAATTCATCCCACAGAATTTCACATTATTTTCATGTAGCCGTTTGGTTGCACTGCTTTTCAGGAGTCTGAGAAGGGATATTTGGGATCCCATTGAAGCGTATGGTGATAAAGTAAATATCCTCAGATAAAAACTGGAAGGAAGCTTTCTGAGAAAGTTCTTTGTGATGTATGAATTCACCTAACAGACTTACACCGTTTACTACATTGAACAGTTTAATAACCCTGTTTTCATGGAATCTGCAACAGGATATTGGGAGTGCATTGTATCCTATGGTGACAAAGGAAATATCCTCAGATAATATAGAGAAAAGAAGCTTTCTGAGAGATTGCTTTTGGATGTGTGAATTGATCTCACAGAGATACACTGTTCTTTTTGTTGAACAGTTTACTAACACTATTTTCTTGGAATCTGCAGTGGGATATTTTGGAGCGCATTGAAACTTATGGTGACAAAGTAAATATCCTCAGATAAAAACTAGAAAGAAGCTTCCTGGGAAACTGCTTTGTGATGAGTCAATTTATGTCACAGAGTTACATGATTCTGTTCATGGAGTAGTTTGTTAGCACTGTTGTTGTGGAACCTGAAGAGGGATATTTGGGAGTGCATAGAGGCTTACCTTGATAAAAGAAATTTCTTCAGGTAAAAACTGGAGAGAAGCTTTCAGATAAACGCCTTTGTCATATATGTATTCATCTCATAGAGCTAAACATTTCTTTTGAGGGAGCACTTTGGCATCACTGATTTGTGGTGTCTTAGAAGGGATATTTGGGAGCACATTGAAGCCTATGGTGGAAAAGTAAATATCCTCATAAAAACTATGAAGAAGCTTTCTGAGAAACTGCTTAGTGATTTTTTAATTCATCTCACCAAGTTACATTACACTTTTCATGTAACCGTTTGGTAGCACTGTTTTTGGGGAATCCGAGAAGGGATACTTTGAATCACATTGAAGCCTGTGATTACAAAGGAAATATCCTCAGATAAAAATTAGAAAGAAGCTTTCTGAGAAAGTTCTTTGTGACCTGTGAATTCATCTCACAGAGTTACACATTTCTTTTCATGGAGCAGTTTGCTAACACCATTTTTGTCGAATCTGCAAAGGGATATTTGGGATTAAATTGAAGCCTATAGTGAAAAAGCAAATATCCTCAGATAAAAACTAGTAAGAAGCTCTCTGAGAAACTGCTTTGTGATTTGTGAATTCACATCACAGAGTTACATGATTCATTTCATGGAGCAGATTGGTAGCACTTATTTTATGAAATCTGCAAAGAGATATTCGCTTGCTCCTAGAGAACTTCAGTGAAAAAGGAAATAACTTCAGATAAAAACTGGAGTGAAACTTTTTGAGAAACAGTTTTGCAATGTGTCTATTCATCTCATAGAGGTTAAACTTTATGTTGATTGAGCAGTTTGGCATAACTGCTTTTTGGTATCTGAGAGGAGATATTTGGGAACACGTAGAAGCTTATGGTGAAAAAGGAAATATCCTCAGATTTAAACTAGAAAGAAGCTTTGTGAGAGACTGCTTTGTGATGCGTGAATTCATCTCACAGAGTTACACCTTTCTTTTCAAAGAATAGTTTGGTAACACTCTTTTTGTGGAATCTTCAAAGGGATTTTCAGGAGGGCACAGAGTCCAGAGGCGAGAAACGAAATATTTTCAGGTTTTAAACTGGAGAGAAGCTTTCTGAGAATCTCCTTTGTGATGTGTGCATTCATCTCATAGAAATAAACGTTTCTGTAGAGGGAGCACTTTGGTATCATTGTTTTTGTGCTGTCTGAGTCGGGATATTTGGGAGTGCACTGAAACCTATGGTGGAAAAGGAAATATCCTTAGATAAAAATCAAAAAGAAGTTTTCTAAGAAAGTGCTTTGTGATGAGTGAATTCATCTCACACTGTTCTTTTCATTGAGGAGTTTGTTACACTGTTCTTTTCATTGAGGAGTTTGTTAACATTGTGTTCTTGGAATCTGCAATGGGATATTCTTGAGCACCTTGAAGCTTAGGGTGACAAAGGAAATATCCTCAGACAAAACTAGAAAAACTCTGGAAAGAAGTTTTCTGACAAAGTTCCTTGTAATGTGTGAATTCACCTCATAGAGTTACAACTTTCTTTTCATGGAGCCGTTTTCTCACACTGTTTTGTGGAATCTGCCAAGAAACATTTGGGAATGCATTGAGACCTATGGTGAAAGGGGAAATATACTCATATAAAAATCAAAAAGAATCTTTCTGTGAAACTGCTTTGTGATTTGTGAATTCATCTCACATAGTTACGCCGTTCTTTTCATTGAGATGTTTTCTAACACTTTTTTCATGAAATCTGCAATGGGATATTCTGGAGAGCATTGAGGAATACGGAGAAAAAGGCAATATCTGCAGATAAAATCTCTAAAGAAGTGGTCTGAGAAACAGCTTTGTGATGTGTGAATTCATCTCACAGAGTTACACCATTCTTTTAATGAAAAAGTTTGGTAGCACTGTTTTCAGGGAATCTAAGAGGGGATATTTTGGATCACATTGAAGCCTAGTGTGAAAATGGAAATATAATCAGATAAAAACTAGCAGGAAACTTTCTGAGAAACAGGTTTGTGAGGTGAGTATTAATCTCACAGAGTTCCATGACTATTTTCTGGGAGCAGTTTGCTAACAATGTATTCATGGAATCAGCAATATATTTTGTATTGCATTGAAGTCTATTGTGACAAAGGAAATATCTTCAGACAGAAACTAGAAAGAAGCTTTCTGAGAAAGTTCTTTGTGATGTGTGAATTCATCTCACAGAGTTACAGCTGTCTTTTCACGGAGCAGACTTGTAATACTGTTATCGTGGAATCTGCAAAGGGATATTTGGGAGTGCATTGAGGCCTACAGTGAAAAAAGAAACATCCTCAGATAAAAAAATACAAATAAGCTTTCTGAGAAACTGCTTGGTGATGCGTGAATTCATCTTACAGTGTTACACCATTCTTTTCAATGAGCAGTGTGACAACGCTGTTTTGGTGGAAACTGCAATAGGATATTTGGGAGTGCATTCAAGCCTGTGGTGACAAAGGAAATAAATATCCTCAGAAAAAAGCCAAAAAGAAACTTTCTGAGAAACTGTTTTTTGATCTGTGAATTCAACACACAGAACTACATGTTTCTTTTCATGGAGCAGTTTCCTAACACGATGTTCAAAGAACATGCAAATAGATATTTGCTAGTGCATTGAAGCTTATAGTGAAAAAAGAAATATCCTCATACAAAAACTAGAAAGATGCTTTCTGTGAAACTGCTTTGAAATTTGTTAATTCATCTCACAGAGTTACATGATACTTTTCATGGATCAGTTTGGTAGCACTGTTTTTGGGGAATCTGAGAAGGGATATTTTGGATCACATTGAAGCTTACGGTGACAAAGGAAATATCCTCAGACAAAAAACAAAAGAAATACTCTGAGAAACTGCTTTGTGATGTGTGAATTCATTTCACAGAGTTACACCATTCTTTTCATTGAAAAGTTTGCTAACACTTTTTCATGGAATCTGCAATGGGATATTCTGGAGCACATTGAGGAATACGGTGACAAAGGTAATATCCTCAAATAAAAACTAGAGAGAAGCTTTCTGAGAAACAGCTTTGTGAGGATTGAATTCATCCCACATTGATACACCACTCTTTTCATGGAGCACTATGGTACCACTGTTTTTGGGGAATCTGAGAAGGGATACTTTGGATTGGATTGAAGCCTACAATGACATAGGAAATATCCTCAGATAAAAACTAGAAAGAAACTTTCTGAGAAACTGCTTTGTGATGTGTGTATTCATATCACAGAGTTACATGATGCTTTTCTTGGAGCAGTTTGCTACCACTGCTTTCGTAGAATCTGCAATGAGGTATTTGGGAGTGCATTGAAGCCTATGGTGACAAAGGAAATATCCTCAGACAAAAACAAAAGACAGCTTTCTGAGAAACTTCTTTGTGATGTGTGAATTAATCTCACAGATTTATACGTTTCCTTTCATGGAGCAGTTTGATAACAATCTTTTTGTGTAATCTCAAAAGGGATATTGGCTTGCACATTGAGGCCTACAGTGAAAATGGAAATATCCTAATGCAAAAACTAGAAGGAAGCTTTCTGAAAAACTGTTTTGTGATTTGTGAATTCATTTTACAGTGTTACATGATTCTTTTCATGGAGCAGTTTGGTAGCATGTTTTTGGGGAAACTGAAAAGCGATATTTTGGATTGCATTGAAGCCTATGGTGACAAAGGAAATATAATCAGATAAAAACTAGAAAGAAGCTTTCTGAAAAAAATTATATGTGAAGTGTGTATTCATCTCACAGACTAACACCTTTCTTTTCATGGAGAAGTTTGTTATTTTGTATTTATGGAATCTACAATGTGATCTTTGGGAGTGAGTTGAGACCTATGGTGAAAAAGGAAATATTCTCAGATAGAAACCAGAAAGAAGGTTACAGAGAAACTTCTCTGTGATGTTTGTATTCATCTCACACAGTTACACCACTCTTTTCATGGAGCAATTTGCTAACACTGTTTTAGTGGAATCTGCAGTAGTATATTTTGGAGTGCATTGAAGCCTATGGTGACAAACGAAATATCCTCAGACAAAAACCAACAAGAAGCTTTCTGTGAAACTCTTTTGTGAAGTGTGAGTTCATCTCACAGAGTTACACTTAACTTATCATGGCATAGTTTGGTAGCACTGTTTTTGGGGAAACTGAGAAGGGATATTTTGAATCACATTGAAACCCATGGTGACAAAAGAAATATTCTCAGATAAAAACTAGAAAGAAGCTTTCTCTGAATCCTCTTTGTGATGTGTGCATTCATCTCACCGAGTAACACCTTTCTTTTCATGGAGCAGTTTGCTAACACTGTTTTTGTAGAATCTACAACAGGATATGCAGTAGGGCATTGATGTTCATGGTGACACAGGAAATATCCTCAGATAAAAGCCAAAAAGAAGCTTTCTGAGAAACTGCTTTGTGATTGGTCAATTCCTCTCACAGAGTATCAGTGTTCTTTTCATTGAGCACTTTGGTAACACTGTTTTCTTGGAATCTGCAATGGAATATTTCGTAGTGCATTGAAGTTTATGGTGACAAAGGAATATCCTCAGATAAAAACTAGAAAGAAACTTTCTGAGAAAGTTCTTTGTGATGTGTGAATTCACCTCACAGAAGTACACCTTTCTTTTAATGGAACAGTTTGATAACAGTGTTTTCGTGGAATCTGCAAAGTGATATTTGGGAGCACATTGAGGCGTACGGTGAAATAGGAAATATCCTCAGATAAAAACTAGAAGTAGCTTTCTGAGAATCTTTGTTGTGCTGTGTGAATTCATCTTACAGTGTTACACTGTTCTTTTCATTGAGCAGATTGATAACACTGATTTTGTGGAATCTGCAATAGGATATTTTGGAGCGCATTGAAGTCTCAGGTGACAAATAAAATATCCTCAGATAAAAACCAAAAGGAAGACTTCTGTGCAACTTCTTTGTGATGTGTGAATTCATCTCTCAAAGTTACACCATTCTTTCAATTGAAAAGTTAATTAACACTTTTATTGTGGAATCTGCAATGTGATATTTGGGAGCGCATAGAGGGATATGGTAAAAAAAGAAATATCCTCAGATAAGAACCAGTAAGAAGCTTACTGAGAAACAGCTTTGTGGTGTGTGAATTCATTTCACAGAGGTATACCATTCTTTTCACGGAGCTGTATGGTAGCACTGTTGCTGGGGAATCAGGGAAGGGATATTGGGCAGCGCATTGAAGCTTATGGTGACAAAGGAAATATCCTCAGGTAAAAACTCCAAAGAAGTCTTCTGAGAAATTATTTGTCATGTGTGAATTCGTCTCAAAGGGTTACACTTTTCTTTTCATGGAGCTGTTTGCTAACACTGTTTTGATGTAATCTGCCCAGGGATATTTGGGAGTGCATTGAGGCCTATAGTGAAAAAGAAAATATCCGCAGACAAAAACTAGAAAGAAGCTTTCTGAAAAACTACATTGTGATTTTTGAATTCATCTCACAGAGTTATACTACTCTTGTCATGGAGAAGTTTGGTAGCACTGTGTTCGGGGAATCTGAGAAGGTTTATTTTGGATCGCATTGAAGACTCTTGTGACAAAGGAAATATTCTCAGGTAAAAGCTAGAAACAAGCTCTCTGAGAGACTTCTTTGTGATGTGTGAATTCATCTCACGGAGTTTCACATTTCTTTTCAGGGAGCAGTTTGTTATAACTGTTTTTGTGGAATCTGTAATAGGTTACTTGGAAGTGCATTGAAGTCTATGGTAACAAAGGAAATAACCTCAGATAAAAACCAAAAAGAAGCTTTCTGAGAAACTGCTTTGTGATGTTTGAATTCATCTCACAGAGTTACACCGTTCTTTTCAATGAACAGTTTGCTAACACTGTTTTCGTGGAATCTGACCTAGGATATTTGGGAGCACTTTGAAGCCTCTAGTGTTAAAGAAACTATACTCAAATAATAACTAGAAAGAAGCTTTCTGAGAAACTGCTTAGTGATGTGTCAATTCATCTCACAGAGATACAGTTTCTTTTTCATTGAACACTTCGATAACAGCTGTGTTCTTGGAATCTGTAATGGGATATCTCGGAGCACATTGAAGCTTGTGGTGACATAGGAAATATACTCATATAAAAACTAGAAAGAAGCTTTGTAAGAAATCACTTTGTGATGCATTAATTCACCTAACAGAGTTACACGATTTTTTTCATGGATCAGTTTGGTAGCACTGTTTTTGGGGAATCTGAAAAGGGATATATTGGATGGCTTTGAAGCCTAGGGTGACAAAGGAAACATTCTCAGATAAAAACTGGAAACAACCTCTCTGAGAGACTCCTTTGTCATGTGTGAATTCATTTCACAGAGTTACATGTTTATTTTCATGGAGCAATTTGGTATCACTGTTTCGTGGAATCTGTAATAGGATACTTGGCAGTGCATTGAAGCCTATGGTAACAAAGGATATATCCTCAGATGAAAACCGAAAAGAAGATTTCTGAGAAACTGCTTTGTGATGTGAGAATTCATGTCACAGAATTACACCATTCTTTTCAATGAGTAGTTTGCTAACAGTGTTTTTCTGGAATCTGCACTAGGATATTTGGGAGCGCATTGAAGCCTCTAGTGAAAAAGGTTCTATACTCAAATAATAACTAGAAAGATATTTTCTGAGAAACTGCTTAGTGCTGTGTGAATTCATCTCACAGAGTTACACTTTTCTTTTCTTTGAACAGTTTGATAACACTGTTTTCTTGGAATCTGCAGTGGGATATCTCAGAGCGCTTTGAAGCTTATGGTGACATAGAAAATATCCTCATCTATAAACTAGAAAGATTCTTTCTGAGAAGTCACTTTGTGGTGTGTTAATTCACCTAACGGAGCTACACGATTCTTTTCATGGATCAGTTTGTTATCACTGTTTTCGGTGGAATCTGAGAAGGGATATTTTGGATCACTTTGAAGCCTATGGTGACAAAGGAAATATCTTCAGATAAAAACCGTAAAGAACTCTTCTGAGAACCTTCTTTGTGATGTGTGAATTCATCTCACAGAAATGCACCTTTTTTGTCATGGAGCAGTGTGTTAACACTGTTTTCGTGGAATCTGCTAAGGGATATTTGGGAGCACAATGAGGGCTGTAGTGATAAAGGAGATATCCTCATATAAAAACTAGACAGAAGCTTTCTGAGAAATCGCTTTGTTATGGGTGAATTCTTCTCACAGAGTTACACTGTTCTTTTCATTGAGCAGTTTGATAACACTGTTTTTGAGGAATCTACAATAAGACCTTTTGCATCGAATTGAAACTTATGGTGACAAAGGAAATATTCTCAGTTAAAAATAAAAATATGATTTCTGAGTAACTGCTTTGTGATGTGTGAATTCAACTCACAGAGTTATACTGTTCTTTTCATTGAGCAGTTTGCTAACCCTGTTTTCTTGGAATTTGCAATGGGACATTTCAGAGCACATTGAAGCTTATGGGGACAAAGGAAATTTCCTCAGACAGAAACTAAAAAGAAACCTCTGAGAAACTGCTTTGTGATTTGTCAATTCATCTCACAGAGTTACATGATCCTTTTAATAGAAAAGTTTGTTAGCACTGTTTTTGGGGAATCTGAGATGGGATATTTTGGATCCCATTCAAGTCTATGATGACAAAGGAAGTATCCTCAGATAAAAACTAGAAAGATTATTTCTGAGAAACTTCTTTGTGATTTGTGAATTAATCTCACAGAGTTAAACGTTTCTTTTCAGGGAGCAGTTTCCAAACAGTCTTTTCGTGAAGTCTGCAAAGGGATATTTGGGAGGGCATTGAGTCCTATGGTGAAAAAGGACATATCCTCAGATAAAAACTAGAAAGAAGCTTTCTGAGAAACTGCTTTGTGGTGTGTGAATTCATCTCACAGGGTTACACTGTTCTCTTCATGGATCAGTTTTTTAACACTGTTTTCTTGGAATCTGAAAAGGAATATTTCAGAGCGCATTGAATCTTATCATGGCACGGAAAATATCCTCAGATAACTACTAGGAAGATGCTTTATAAGAAACTGCTTTGTGTATGTTACTTCATCTCACAGAATTACATGATTCTTTTCATGGATCAGTTTGGTAGCACTGTTTCTCGGGAATCTGAGAAGGGATATTTTAAATCCCGTTGTAGCCTATGGTGACAAAGGAAATATCCTTAGATAAAAACTAGAAAAAACTATCTGAGAACGTTCTTTGTGATGTGTGAATTCGACTCACAGTGTTACACCTTTCTTTTAATGGAGCAGTTTTCTAACACTGTTTTCACACAATCTGGAAAGGGATATTTGGGAGCACTTTGAGGGGTACAGTGAAAAGGGAAATATCCTCATATAAAAATGAGAAAGAAGTTGTCTGAGAAACTGCGTTGTGATGTGTGAATTCATCTCATAGAGTTACATTGTTCTTTTCATTGAGCAGTTGGATCACACTGTTTTCGTTGAATCTGACATATTATACTTGGGAGCACATTGAAGCCTATGTTGACAAAGGAAATATCCTCAGATAAAAACCAAATAGAAGTTTTCTGAGAAAGATCCTTGTAGTGTGGGAATTCATCTCACAGAGTTACACCATTCTTTTCATTGATCAATTTGCTAACACATTTTTCGTTTAATCTGCAATGGAATATTTGGGAGTACATTGAGGAATACAGTGAAAAAGGAAATATCCTCAGTTAAAAACTAGAAGGAAGCTTTCTGAGAAACAACTTTCTTATGTGTGAATTCATCTCACAGAGTTACATGACTATTTTAATGGAGCAGTTTGGTAGTACTGCTTTTGGGGAATCTGAGAAGTGATATTTTGAATGCCATTGAAGCCTATGGTGACAAAGAAAATAACCTCAGATAAAAACCAAAAAGAGGTTTTCTGAGAAAGTTCATTGTGATGTGTGAATTCATCTCACAAAGTTACACATTTCTTTTCATGTAGCAGTTTCCTAACACTCTTTCCGTGGGATCTGCAAAGGGATATTTGGGGGCACGTTGAGGACTATAGTGAAAAAGGAAATATCCTTAGAAAAAATGAGAAGGAAGCATTCTGAGGAACCAATTTTTGATGTGTGAATTCGTCTCACAGAGTTACACGAAGATTTTCATGGATCATTTGGTAGCTCTGTTTCTGAGGAATCTGAGAAGGGATATTTTAAATGGCATTGAAGCCTATGGTAACAAAGGTAATATCCTCATATAAAAACTAGAAAGAAACATTCTGAGAAAGTTGTGATGTGAGATTTTATCTCAGAAAGTTACATCTTTCTTTTCAAGAAGCAGTTAGCTAACACTGTTTTCATGTATTATGCAAAGGGATATTTGGGAGCAATTTGAGACCTATAGTGAAAAAGAAAATATCATCAAAGAAAAAACTATAAAGGGCTTTCTGTGAAACTGCTTTGTGATGTGTGAATTCATCTCACAGAGTTTCACCATTCTTTTCAATGAGCAGTTTGATAACACTCTTTTCGTGGAATCTGCAACAGGATATTTGGGACCATATTGAAGCCTATGGTGACAAAGTAAATATCCTCAGACAAAAACCAAAAAGAAGCTTTTTGAGAAACTTCTTTCTTATGTGTGATTTCAACTCACAGACTTACACCTTTCTTTTCATGGAGCAGTTTGCTTGCACTGTTTTCATGCAATCTGCAAAGGGATATATGGGAGTGCATTGAGACCTATGGTGAAAAAGGAAGTACCCTCAGATAAAAACTAGAAAGAAGTTTTCTGAGAAACTACTTTGGGATGTGTGAATTCACCTCAGTGTTACACGGTTTTTTTTCAATGAGCAGTTTCTTAACACTGTTTTCATCGAATCTGCAAAGGGATATTTTGAAGTGCATTGAAATTTAAATTGACAAAGGAAATACTCTCATGTAAAAACTAGAAAAATGGTTTCTGAGAAAATGCTTTGTGATGTGTGAATTAATCTCACAGAGTTACATGCTTCTTTTCAATGAGCAGTTTGCTAACTCTGTTTTCTTGGAATCTACAAAGGGATATTTTGGAGTGCATTGAAACTTAAGGTGACAAAGGAAATACCCTCATGCAATACTAGAAAGGTTTCTGAGAGAATGCTTTGTGTTGTGTTAATTGATCTCACAGAGTTACATGATTCTTTTCATGGAGCAGTTTGGTAGCATTGTTTTTGGGGATTCTGAGAAGGGATATTATGGATCGCATTGAAGCCTATAGTAACAAAGGAAATATTGTCAGATAAAAACTAGAAAGAAACTTTCTGAGAAACTGCTTTGTGATTTTTGAATTCATCTCACAGTGTTGCATGATTCTTTTCATGGATCAGTTTGGTAGCACTTTTTTTGAGGAATCTGAGAAGGGATAGTTTTGATCGCCTTGAAGTTTACGGTGAAAAAAGAAATATCCTCCAATAAAAACTAGAAAGCTTTCTGAGAAAGTTTTTTGTGTTGTATGAATTTGTCTCACACAGTTACAGTTTTCTTTTCATGGAGGAGTTTGCTAATATTGTTTTCATGGAATCTGTAAAGGGATATTTGGGAGCACATTGAGGCCTAGGAAATATCCTCAGATAAAAACAAGAAAGAAGCATTCTGAGAAATAATCTTTCTGTGAATTCATCCAACAGAGTTACACTGTTGTTTTCAATGAGCAGTGTGATTAAATTATTCCTCGAAACTGCAATAGGATATTTGGGAGTGCTTTGAAGCCTATGTTGACAAATTAAATATCCTCAGACTAAAAACAAAAAGAAGATTTCTGCAAAACTTCTTTGTGATGTGTGAATTCATCTCACAGATTTACACATTTCTTTTAATGGAGCAGTTTGCTAACAATATTTTCATGGAATCAGCCAAGGGCTGTTCAAGAGTGCATTGTGGCAAATGGTGAAAAAGGAAGTAACCTCAGAGAAAAACTAGAAAGAAGCTTTTTGAGAAGTTTATTTGTGATTCATGAATTCATTTCACAGAGTCACACGACTCCTTTCATGGAGTAGTTTGGTAGACCTGTTTTTAGGGAATCTGAGGAGGGATATTTTGGATCACATTGAAGCCTGTGGTGACAAAGGAAATATCCTCAGATGAAATCTAGAAAGAAGTTGTCTGAGAAATGTCTTTGTGATGTGTGAATTCACCTGCCAGAATTACACCGTTCTTTTCATTGAGCTGTTTGATAACACTGTTTTCATGGAATCTGCAAAAGGATATTTGGGAGCACATTGAAGGCTATGCTGACAAAGATATACCCTCACATAAAAAACAAAAAGAACTTTCTGAGAAACTGCTTTGTGATGTGTGAATTCATCTCACAGATTTACACCGTTCTTTATGTTGAGCTGTTTGCTAACACTGTTTTTTTGGAATCAGCAATGGGATATTTCAGAGTGCATTTAAACTTATGGTGACAAAGAAAATATACTCTGACGAAAACCAGAAAGAAGCTTTCTCAGAAACTGCTTTGAGATTTTTGAATTCATCTCAGAGAGTTCCACTTTTCTTTTTATGGAGTAGTTTGGTAACACTGTTTCTGGGGAACATATGAAGGAATATTTTATATTGCATTGAAGTCTATGGTGACAAAGGTTATATAATGAGATAAAAACTAGAAAGAAGCTTTCTCAGAAACTTCTTTCTGATGTGAATTCATCTCACAGAGGTACAACTTTCTTTTCATGGAGCAGCTTGCTAACACTGTTTTCATGGAATTTGCAAAGGGATATTTGGGAGCGTATTGAGGTCTACAGCTGAAAAGGGTATATACTCAGATAAAATAAGAAAGAAGCTTTCTGAGAAACTGCTTTGTGATTTGTGAATTCATCTCACAGAGTCACACGATTCTTTCCATGTACCAGTTTGGTAGCATTGTTTTTGGGGAATCTGAGAAGGGATATTATGGATTGCATTGTAGCCCTTGCTGACAAAGGAAATAATCTCATACAAAAAGTAGAAGGAAGCTTTCTGAGAAAGTTCTTTGTGATGTGTGAATTCATCTCACAGTGTTATACCTTTATTTTCATGGAGCAGTTTGCTAACACTGTTTTTGTTCAATCTGCAAAGGGATATTTGCGAGCGTATTGAGGCCTACAGTGAAAAAGGAAATATACTTAGATAAAAACTAGAAAGAAGCTTTCTGAGAAACTGCTTTGTGATTTGTGAATTCATCTCACAGAGTTACATGATTCTTTTCATGAAGGAGTTTGGTAGCATTGTTTTTGGGAAATATGAGAAGGGATATTACGAATCACTGAAGCCCATGGTGACAAAGGAAATAATCTCATTTAAAAAGTAGAAAGAAGAATTCTGAGAAAGTCTTTTTTGATGTGTGAATTCATTTGACAGAGTTACACCTTTCTTTTCATGTAGCAGTTTGCTAACAATGTTTTTGTGGAATCTGCAAAGGGATATTTGGGAGAGCATTGAGGACTCTAGTGAAAAAGGAAATATCCTCAGATGAACACTAGAAAGAAGCTTTCGGAGAAACTTCTTTGTGATGTGTAAATTCATCCCACAGAGTTATACCATTCATTTCATTGAGCAGTTTGATAACAATCTTTTGGTGGAATCTTCAAGAGTGTATTTGGGAGTGTATTGAAGCCTATGGTGACAAAGGAAATATCTTCAGATGAAACCAAAAAGAAGCTTTCTGAGAAACTGCTTTGTGACATGTGAATCCACCATACAGAGTTACACCTTTTTTTTCATGGAGTAGTTTGCTAACACTGTTTTTGAGGAATCTCCAAAGGGATACTTGGGAACACATTGAGGCCTATGGTGAAAAAGGAAGTTACCTCAGATAAAAACTGAAAAGCAGCTTTGTGAGAAACTGCTTTGTCGTCTGTGAGTTCACCATACAGAGTTACTCTGTTATTTTCATTGAATGGTTTGCTAACACTGTCTTCCTGGAATCTGCAATGGGATATCTTGGAGGGCATTTTAAGCTTACATTGGCAAAGGAAATACCCTCATATAAAAAGTAGAAAGAAGCTTTCTGATAAACCATTTTGTCATGTGTTAATTCATCATACTGAGTTACATGATTCTTTTCACGGATCAGTTTTGTAGCACTCTTTTTGGGGAATCTGAGAAAGGATATTTTGGTTCACATTGAAGCCTATGGTGACAAAGGATATATCCTGAGATAAAAACTGTAAAGAAGCTTTCTGAGAAACTTCCTTGTGATGTGTGAATTCATCTCACAGGGTAACACTGTTCTTTTCATGGAACAGTTTGCAAACACTGTTTTCTTAGAATATGCAATGGGATATTTCAGAGTACATTGAAGCTTTTGGTGACAGCTGAAATATCCTCACACAAAAACTATAAAAAAGCTTTCTGAGAAACTTCTTGGTGATTTGTGAACTCATCTCACGGAGTTACACCTTTCATTTCCAGGAGCAGTTTGGTAGCACTGTCCCTGGGGAATTTGAAAAGGGATATTTTGGATCACATTGAAACCTATGGTGACAAGGGAAATATCCACAGATAAAAACTAGAAAGAAACTTTCTGAGAAAGTTATTGTGATGTGTGAATTCATCTCACAGAGTTACATCTCTCTTTTCATGGAGCAGTTTGATAACACTGTTGTCATGGAATCTGAAATAGGATATTTCGAAGTGCATTGAAGGTAATAGTGAAAAGGGACATGTCCTCAGATTAAAAAAAAGAAGAAGAAGCTTTCTGAGAATCTGCTTTGTGATGTGTGAATTCATCTCACAGAGTTACATTGTTCTTTTCATGGAGCAGTTTACTAACAGTGTTTTCTTGAAATCTGCTATGAGATATTTCAGAGTCCATTGAAGTTTATGGTAATAAGGAAATATCCTCAGACAAAACTAGAAACAAGCTTTCTGAGAAACTGCTTTGTAATTTGTGAATTCATCTCATGGAGTTGCACCTTTATTTTCTTGGAGCACTTTACTAACACTGATTTCATGGAATCTGCATAGGGATATTTGGGAGGACCTTGAGGTCCATGGTGAAATAGAAAATATCCTCAGATAAAAAGTAGAATGAAGCTTTCTGAGAAATGCCTTTGTGATTTATGAGTTCATCTCACAGAGTTACACTGTTCTTTTCATTGAGCAGTTTGCTAACACTGTTTTCGAGGTATCTGCAAAGGGATGTTTGGGACCATATTGAGGCCTATGGTGAAAAATGAAATATTCTCAGATAAAAACTAGAAGGAAGCTGTCTGAGAAACCACTTTGTGATGTGTTAATTCGTCTCACAGAGTTACATGATTATTTTCATGGAGCAGTTTGGTACCACTGTTTTTGGGTAATCTGAGAGGGGATATTTTAAGTCACATTGAAACCTATGGTGGCAAAGGAAATATACTCAGACAAAAGGTAGAAAGAAGCTTTCTGAGAAGGGACTTTGTTTTGTATGAAATCATCTCAAAGAGTTACACCTCAATTTTCATGGAACAGTTTGCGTACACTGTTTTAGTAGAATCCCTTTGCAGAAAGGGATATTTGAGAGTGCATTGAGGCTTACAGTGAGAAAGGAAATATCCTCAGCCAAAACTAGAAGGAAGCCTTCTGAGAAACTGCTTTGTGATGTGTGAATTCATCTCACAGAGTCACCCTGTTCTTTTCATGGAGCAGTTTGCTAACACTGATTTCTTGGAATCTCCAATGGGATATTTCTGAGCACATTGAAGATTATGTTGACAAAGGAAATATTCTCAGACAAAAAATAGAAAGAAGCTTTCTGAGAAACAGCTTTTTGATTTGTGAATTCATCTCATGGAGTTACGCAGTCCTTTTCATGGAGCAGTTTTGTAGCACTGTTTTTGGGGAATCTGAGAAGGGATATTTTGGATCACATTGAAGCCTAGGGTGAAAAAGGAAATATCCTCAGATAAAAACTAGAAAGAAGCTTTTGGGGAAAGGATTTTGTGATGTGTGAATCCATCTCACAGCGTTACACCTTTCTTTTCATGGAGCAGTTTGAGAAAACTGTTTTCATGGAATCTGCAATGGAATATTTGGGAGCGAATTGAGGCCTATAGTGAAAAAGGAAATACCCTCAGATAAAAACTAGAAGGAAGTTTTCTGAGAAACTGCTTTGTGATGTGTGAATTCATCTCAGAGAATTACACGGTGCTTTTCATTGAGCAGTTTCATAACACTGTTTTCGATTAACCTACAATAGGATATTTGGGAGTGCATTGAAGCTTATGGTGACAAAGGAAATGTCTTCAGAAAAAAACTAGAAAGAAGTTTTCTGAGAAAATTCTTTGTTATGTGTGAATTCATCTCAGAGAGGTAGACCTTACCATTCATGAAGCATTTTTCTAGCACTGTTTTCGTGAAATCTGCAAAGGTATATTTGGGAGCGCATTGAGGCCTATGGTGAAAAAGATATATCCTGAGTTAAAAACTAGAAACAAGCTTTCTGAGAAAATCCTTTTTGAGGCGAGAATTCGTCTCACAGAGTTACACAGTTCTGTTCATTGAACAGTTTGCTGACACTGTTTTCTTAGAATCTGCAATCTGATATTTTGGAGTACATTGAAGCTTATATTGACATAGGAATTATCCTCATATAAAAACTAGAAAGACGCTTTCTGAGAAACCACTTTGTGATGTGATAATTCATCTCACAGAGTTACATGATTCTTTTCATGGATCAGTTTGGTTTCACTGTTTTTTTGGCAATCTGAGAAGGGATATTTTGGATCTCATTGATGCCTATAGTGACAAAGGAAATATCTTCAGATAAAAACTAGAAAGATGCTTTCTGAGAAAGTTCTTTGTGTTATGTGAATTCATCTCACAGAGTTACATGATTCCTTTCATGGAGCAGTTTGGTACACCTGTTCTTGGGGAATCAGAGGAGGGATATTTTGGATCGCATTGAAGCCTGTGGTGACAAAGGAAATATCCTGAGAAAAAATCTAGAAATAAAGTTTCTGAGAAACTTATTTGTGTTGTGTGAATTTATCTCACAGAGTTATACAATTCTTTTCATTGAGAAGAGTGCTAACACTTTTTTCATGGAATCTTGGATGCGATATTCTGGAGTGCATTGAGGAATATGGTGAACAAGGTAATATCCTCAGATAAAAACTAGAAAGAAGCTTTCTGAGAAACTACTTTGTGGTTTATGAATTCATCTCCCAGAGTTACACCATTGTTTCCATAGAGCAGTTTGGTAGCACTGTTTTTGGGCAATCTGAGAAGGGATATTTTGGACCACATTGAAGCCTAAGATGACAAAGGAACTATCCTCAGGTAAAAACTCGAAAGAAGCTTTTTGAGAAACTGTTTTGTGATGTGTGAAATTATCTCAAACAGTTACACCTTTCTTTTCATGGAGCAGTTTGATAACACTGTTTTCATGGAATCTACAATAGGATGTTTGGGAGTGCCTTGAAGCCTTTGGTGAAAGGGAAATATCTTCAGATAAAAACCAAAAGAAATCTTTCTGTGAAACTGCTTTGTGATGTGTGAATTCACCTCACTGAGTAACACTTTTCTTTTCATTGAGAAGTTTGCTAACACTTTTTTCGTTTAGTCTGCAATGGGATATTAGGGAGCACATTGAGGAGTACGGTGAAAAAGGAAATAACCTCAGTAAAAACTAGAAAGAGGCTTTCACAGAAACTCCTTTGTGTTGTGTGCATTCATCTCATAGAGCTGAAGGTTTCTGTTGAGTGAACACTTTGGCCTCACAGTATTTGTGGTATCTGAGAAGGGATATCTGAGAGTGCAATGAAGCCTATGGTGGCAAATGAAATATCCTCAGACAACAACCAATGAGAAGTTTTCTAAGAAACAGCTTTCCAATGTTTGAATTCACCTCATAGATTTACAGCTTGCTTTCCATGGAGCAGTTTGCTAACACTATTTTCATGGAATCTGCAAAGGAATATTCACAAGTGTATTGAGGCAAATGGTGAAAAACGAAATATCCTTAGACAAAAACTAGAAAGATGTGTTCTGACAAACTGATTTGTGATGTGTGAATTCATCTCACATAGTTACATGATTCTTTTCATGGATCAGTTTGGTTGCTCTGTTTTTGTGGACTCTGAGAAAGGGAAATTTTAATCGTATTGAAGCCTACGGTGACAAAGGAAATATAATCAGATAAAATCTAGAAAGCAACTTTCTGAAAAACTTACTTGTGATGTGGGAATTCATCTCACAGAGTTATACCATTCTTTTCATTGAGAAGTTTGCTAAGACTTTTTTCGTGGAATCTGCGATGAGATGTTATGGAGCACAGAGAGGCCAATGCTGAAAAAGGATATATCCTCAGATGAAAACTAGAAGGAAGCTTTCTGAGAAACTGCTTTGTGACATGTTAATTCCCCTGACGGAGATACATAATTCTTTTCATGGGGCAGTTTGGTAGCACTGTTTTTGGGGAAACTGAGAAGAGATATTCTGGATCACATTGAAAATTATGGTGACAAAGGAAATATCTTCAGAAAAGAAGTAGAAAGAAGCTTTCAGAGAAAGGATATTGTGATGTCTGAATTCATCTCACAGCGTTACACCTTTCTTTTCATGGAGCAGTTTGCTAAAATTGTTTTCATTGAATCTGCATTTGGATATTTGAGAGTGCATTGAGGCCTATAGTGTAAAAGGATATAACCTCAGATAAAAACTAGAAATAATCTTTCTGAAAAACTGCTTTGGGATGTGTGAATTCATCTCATAGAATTACATGGTTCTTTTCATTGAGCAGTTTGATGACACTGTTTTCGTTTAATCTGCAATAGGATATTTGGGAGTGCACTGAATCCTATGGTGAAAAAGGAAATAGTTAAAAACTAGAAGCAAGGTTTCTGAGAAACTCCTTTTGATGTGTGAATTCATCTCACAGAATTATTCTGTTCTTTTGATTGTTCAGTGTGCTAACACTATTTTCTTAGAATCAGCTATTAAATATTTCAGAGGGCATTAAGGCATTTGGAGACAAAGGAAATATCCTCAAATAAAAACTGGAAAGAAGCTTTCTGAGAAACTGCGTTCTGATGTGTCAATTCAACTCACAGAGTTTCACTCTACTTTGCGTTGTGCAGTTTGCTTACATGGTTTTCTTGGAATTTGCACTGTGATATTTCTTAGAGCATTGAAGTTTATGGTGTCAAAGGAAATATACTCGTAGATAAACCAAACACAGGCTTTCTGAGAAACTGTTTTGTGATGTGTGAGTTCATCTCACAGAGTTACACTGTTCTTTTCATTGAGCAGTTTGCTAACACTGTTTTCTTGGAATCATAAATGGGATATTTCAGAGTGCATTGAAACTTATGGTGACATAGGAAATGTCCTCATAGAAAAAGTAGAAAGAAGCTTTCTGAGAAACCACTTTGTGATGTGTTTATTCATTTCACAAAGTTACACGATACTTTTCATGGTTCAGTTTGGCAGCACTCTTTTTGGGGAATCTGAGACAGGATAATTTGGATCGCATTAAAGAATATGGTGACAAAGGAAATATCCTCAGAAAAAGCTAGAAAGAAGCTTTATGAGAAACTGCTTTGTGATGTGTACATTCATCTCACAGAGTTACACCTTTCTTTTCATGGAGACATTGCTAACACTGTTTTCATGGAATCTGTAAAGTATATCTGGGAGTGCTTTGAGGCCTATGGTGAAAAACGAAATATCCTCAGATTAAAATGAGAAAGAAACTTTCTGAGAAACGTCTTTGAAATGGGTGAATTCATTTCACAGAGATACACAAACATTTTCATGGATCATTATGGTGGCACTCTTTTCTGGGAATCTGAGGAGGGACATTTTGGTTCTCAGTGAAACCTATGGTGACAAAATAAATATCCACAGGTAAAAAACCAGAAAGAAAGTTTCTGAGAAACTGCTTTGTGATGTGTGAATTCATCTCACAGAGTTACACCTTTGTTTTCATAGAGCAGCTTGCTAACGCTGTTTTCTTGGAAACTGCAAAGGGATATTTATGAGTGCAATGAAGCTTATGGTGACAAAGGATATACCCTCATATAAAAACTAGAAAGAAGCTTTCTGAGATACTGCTTTGTGATGTGTGAATTCATCTCACAGAATTACACTGTACTTTGCATTGAGTAGTTGGCTAACACTGTTTTCTTGGAATCCGCAATGGGATATTTGGGAGTGCATTGAACCTTATGTTGACAAAGAAAATATCATCAGACAAAAACTAGAAAGAAGTTATCTGAGAAACTGCTTTGTGATTATTGAATTCATCTCACAGAGTTACACCGTTCTTTTCAATGAGCAGTTTGCTAACACTGTTTTCGTGGAATCTGCAAAGGGATACTTCAGAGCACATTGAAGCTTATGGTGACAAATGCAATATCCTTCGACAAAAATTAGAAAGAAGCTTTCTGAGGAACTGATCTGTGATTTGTGAATTCATTTCGGAGAGTTACACGTTTCTTTTTCATGGATCAGTTTGTTAATACAGCTTTTGGGGAGTATGAGAAGGGAACATTTGGATCGCATTGAATCCTATGGTGGCAGAGGAAATATCCTCAGATATAAACTAGAAAGAAGCCTTCTGAGTAACTGCTTTGTGATGTGTGAGTTCATATCTCAGAGTTACATCATTCTTTTCATTGGGAACTTTGCTAACACTTTTTTCATTGAATCTGCAATGGGATATTCGGGAGTTCCTTGAGGAATATTTTGAAAAAGGAAATATCCTCAGATGAAAACTACAAGGAAGCTTGTTGAGAAACAGCTTTGTGATGTGTGAATTCATCTCACAGAGTTACACCATTCTTTTTCATTAGGCCATTTGGTAGCACTCTTTTTGTGGATCTGTGAATGGATATTTTGGATTGAATTGAAGCCTGTGGTGACAAAGGAAATAACCTCAGATGAAAACTACAAAGAAGTTTTCTGATAAACTTTTTGGTGATGTGTGTATTCATCTCACAGAGTGTCACTTTTCTATTCATGGAGCAGTTTGCTAACACTGTTTTTGTGGAATCTGCAAAGGTATGTTTGGGAGCATATTGAAGCCTACAGTAAAAAAGGAAATATCCTCAGAAAAAAATTTAGAAAGAAGCTTTGTGAGAAACTGCTTTGTGATTTGTTAGTTCATCTCACAGAGTAACACAGTTCCTTTCATGGAACAGTTTGGTAGCACTGTTTTTGGGGAAACTGAGAAGGGATATTTTGGATTGCAGTGAGGTCAATACTGACAAAGGAAATATTCTCAGATGAAAACTAGAGAGAATCTTTCTGAGAAAATTATTTTTGACGTGTGAATTCATCTCAAAGAGGTACACCATTCTTGTTTTCAGAAGTTTATTAACATTTTTTTTTGTGGAATCTGCAATGGGATATTTGGGAGCACATTGAGAAATACGGTGAAAAAGGAAATATCCTCAGACAAAAGTTAGAAAGAAGCTTCCTGAAAAACAGTTTTGTGATGTTTGAATTCATCTCACAGAGTTACACCATTCTTTTCATGGAGCAGTTTGGTAGCCTTGTTTTTCGGGAACCTGAGAAGGGATATTATGGATCGCACTAAAACCTATGGTGAAAAAGGACATATTCTCAGACAGAAACTAGAAAGTAGCTTTCTGAGAAACTGCTTTGTGACTTGTCAATTCATCTCACAGAGTTACACAATTCTTTTCATGAATCAGTTTGGTAGCAGTGTTTTTGGGGAATCTGAGATAGGATATTTTGGATTGCATTGTAGCCTATGGTGACAAAAGAAATATCCTCAGATAAACCCAGAAAGATGCTTTCTGAGAAAGTTCTTTGTGATGTGTGAGTTTATCTCACAGAGCTATACCTTTCTTTTCATGGAACAGTTGTCTAACACTGATTTCTTGGAAACTGCAGAGGAATATTAGGGAGTGTATTGAGGCCTATAATGAAAAAGGAATTATCCTCAGATAAAAACTAGAAGGAAAATTTCTGTGAAATTGCTTTGTGATGTGTGAATTCATTTTACAGATTTACACCGTTCTTTTCAATGAACAGGTTGATAACGCTTTTTTCGTGGAATTTGCAATAGGATATTTTGGAGAGCATTGAAGATCATGATGACAAAGGAAATGTCCTCAGACAAAAACCAAAAGAAGCCTTCTGAGAAACTGCTTTGTGATGTGTGAATTCATCTACGGATTTACACTTTTCTTTTCATGAAGCAGTTTGTTAACACTAATTTCGTGGAATCTGCAAAGGAATGTTTGGGAGTGAGCTGAGGCTGATGGTGAAAAAGGAAATATATTCAGAAAAAAACTAGAAAGGAGCTTTCTGGGAAACTGCTTTTTGATGTGTGAATTCATCTTACAGAGCCACACCGTTCTCTTCTTTGAGCAGTTTGAAAACACTGCTTACATGGAATCTGCAACATTATATTTGGGAGTGCATTGAAGCCTATTTTGACAAAGGAAAAATCCTCAGAAAAAAACGAACAGGAATCTTTCTGTGAAACTGCTTTGTGACATGTCAATTCATCTAACAGACTTACACCATTCTTTTCATTGAGAAGTGTGTTAACATTTTTTTGTGCATTCTGCAAATTGATATTCAGGAGCACTTTGAGGACCATGGTGAACAAGGAAATATCCTTAGATAAAAACTAGAGAGAAGTTTTCTAAGAAACAGCTTTGTGATGTGTGCTTTCATCTCACAGAGTTTCAGCATACTTTTCCTGGAGCCGTTTGGTAGCCCTCTTGTTGGGGAATATCATAAGATATATTTTGGATTGCATTGAAGCCTATGGTGAAAATGGAAATATCCTCAGATAAAAACTAGAGAGACACTTTCTGAAAAACTGCTTTGGGATGTTTGTATTCATCTCACAGAATTCCATGATTCTTTTCTTGGAGGAATTTGCTAACTCAGTTTTCGTGTAATCAACAATCGGATACTTGGGATCACATTGAAGCCTATGGTGACAAAGGACATAGCCTCAGACAGAAACCAAAAAGAAGCCTTCTGAGAACCTGATTTGTGATGTTGAATTCATCTCAAGATTTACACTTTTCTTTTCATAGAGCAGTTTGCTAACACTATTTTCGTGGAATCTGTAAAGAGATATTCGTGAGCGCTTTGAGGTCTACGGTGAAAAAGGAAATACCCCGAGACAAAACTAGAAAGTAGCTTTCTGAGAAACTGTCTTGTGATTTGTGAATTCATCTCACAAAGTTGCATGATTCTTTTCATGGAGCAGTTTGATAGCGCTGTTTTTGGGGAATCTGAGGAGGGTTATTTTGGATTACATTGAAGCCTATGGTGACATAAGAAATACCCTCAGATAAAAACTAGAAAGAAGCTTTCTGAGAAAGTTCTTTGTGATGTTTGAATTCATCTCACATTATTACACATATGTATTCATGGAGCAGTTTGCTAACACTGTTTTCGTGGAATCTGCAAAGGGATATTTCAGAGTGCATTGGGGCCTAGGGTGAAAAGGAATTATCCTCAGTTAAAAACTAGAAAGAAGGTTTCTGAGAAGCTTCTTTGTGATGTGAGAATTGATCTCACAGTGTTACAGTGTTCTTTTCATTGAGAAGTTTGCTAACACTGTTTTCTTGGCATCTACAATGGAATATTTAGGAGTGCCTTGAAGCTTATGGTGACATAGGAAATATCCTCACAGAAAAACTAGAAAGAAGCTTTCTGAGAAACCGCTTTGTGATGTGTTAATTCATCTCAGAGTTACATGATTCTTTTCATGGAGCAGCTTGGTAGCACTGTTTTTTGGGAATCTGAGAAGGGATATTTTTAATGGCATTGAAGCCTATTGTGACAAAGGAAACATTCTCAGATAAAAACTAGAAAGAAGGTTTCTGAGAAACTTCTTTGTGTTGTGAGAGTTCATCTCACAGTGTTACAGTGTTCTTTTCATTGAGCAGTTTGCTAACACTGTTTTCTTGGCATCTGCAATGGGATATTTGGGAGTGCCTTGAAGCTTATGGTGACATAGGAAATATCCTCACAGAAAAACTAGAAAGAAGCTTTCTGAGAAACCGCTTTGTGATGTGTTATTTCATCTCAGAGTTACACGATTCTTTTCATGGAGCAGCTTGGTAGCACTGTTTTTTGGGAATCTGAGAAGGGATATTTTTAATGACATTGAAGGCTATTGTGACAAACGAAACATTCTCAGCTAAAAACTAGAAAGGTTTCTGAGAAAGTTCTTTGTGGTGGGTGAATTCATATCACAGCATTACACCTTTCTATTCATGGAGCATTTTGCAAACACCATTTTCGTGAAATCTGCAAAAGGATATTAGGGAATGCATTGGGGGTCTAGGGTGAAAAAGGAATTATCCTCAGATAAAAACTAGAAAAAAGGTTTCTGAGAAACTTCTTTGTGGTGTGAGAATTCATCTCACAGGGTTACAGTGTTCTTTTCATTGAGCAGTTTGCTAACACCGGTTTCTTGGAATCTGCAATGGGATATTTTGGAGTGCATTGAGGCCTATAGTGAAAAAGGAAATGTATCACAGATTTACCCCATTCTTCAGTTAGCTGTTAGATAGCACTGTTTTCGTGAAATCTGCAATAAGATATTTTTGAGCACATTGAAGCCTATGGTGACAAAGGAAATATCCTCAGATAAAAACCAAAAAGAACCTTTCTGAGTAGCTGCTTTGTGATGTGTGAATTCTACTCACAGAGTTACAACGTTCTTTTTGTTGATCAGTTTGCTAACACTGTTTTCGTGGAAATTTCAAAGGGATATATGGGAGCACATTGAGGCCTATGGTGAAAAATGAAATATCCTGAGATGAAAACAAGAAAGAAGCTTTGAGAAACTGCTTTGTGATGTGTGAATTCATCTCACAGTTTTGCACTACCCTTTTCAATGAGCAGTTTGCAAAAACTGTTTTCTTGGACTCTGCAATGGAATATTTCATAGCGCATTGAATCTTATGTTGACATAGGAAATATCCACAGATGAAAACGAGAAAGAGGCTTTCTGAGAAAGTGTTTTGTGATGTGTGAGTTTATCTCACAGAGTTACACCTTCTTTCCATGGAGCAGTTTGCTAATACTCCTTTCGTGTAATCTTCGAAGGGGTATTTGGGAGCGCATTGAGGCCTATGGTGGAAAAGCAAATATACTCACATAAAAACTATAAAGAAGCTTTCTGAGAAACTGCTTTGTGATGTGTGAATTCATCTCACAGATTTACACCGTTCTTTTTGTTAAGCAATTTGCTAACACTGTTTTTGTGGAAACTGGAAAGGGTTATTTCAGAGCACATTGAAGCTTAAGGCGACAAAGGAAATACCCTCCTATAAAAACTAGAAAGAAGCTTTCTGCGAAAATGCTTTCTGATGTGTTAATTCATCTCACAGAGTTACCCAATCTCTTTTATATAGCAGATGGTAGCACTATTTTTGGGGAATCTGAAAAGGGAAATTTTTGATCGCGTTGTAGTCCATGGTTACAAAGGAAATATCCTCAGATGAAAACTAGAAAGTAACTTTTTAAGAAAGTTCTTTGGAATGTGTGGATTCATCTCACAGTGTTACACCTTTCTTGTCAAGGAGCAGTTTTCTAACACTGTTTTCATGTAATCTGCAAAAGAATATGTGGTACCAAAAGGAGGCTTAAAGTGAAAAAGTGAATATACTCAGATAATAACCAGAAAGAAGCTTTCTGAGAAACTGCTTTGTGGTGTGTGAATTCACCTCACAGAGTTACACCTTTCTTTTCATGGAGCAGTTTGCTGACACCGTTTTCTTGGAGTCTGCAATGGGATATTTCAGAGCACATTGAAGCTTATGGTGACAAAGGAAATATACTCAGAAAAAAAAAACTAGAAAGAAGTTTTCTGAGAAACTGCTTTGTGATTTGTGAATTCATCTCACAGAGTTACACCATTCTTTTTATGGATCAATTTGGTAGCAGTGCTTTTGGGAAATCTAAGAAGGGATCTTTTGGATTGCATTGAAACCTATGGTGACAAAGGAAATATCCTCAGATAAAAACTAGAAAGAGGCTTTCTAACAAACTTATTTTTTATGTGTGAATTGATCTCACTGACTTAGACCTTTCTTTTCATGTAGAAGTTTGCTAAACCTATTTTTGTGGAGTCTGCAAAGGGATATTTGGGAGGACATTAAGGCCTGTGGTGTAAAAGCAAATATCCTCAGATAATAACCAGAGAGAAGCTCTCTGACAAACTGCTTTGTGATGTGTGAATTCATCTTACGGAGTTAAATCGTTCTTTTCATTGAGCAGTTTGCTAGCACTGTTTTCTTGGAATCTGCAATGGGTTATGTCAGAGTGGATTGAAGCTTAGGGTGACAAAGGAAATATCCTCATATAAAAACTAGAAAGAAGGATTCTAAGAAACTTTCTTGCTATGTGTGAGTTCATCTCAGAGAGTTACACTGTTCTACTCATTGAGCAGTTTGCTAGCACTGTTTTCATGGAATCTACAATGGGATATTTTGGAGTGCATTGAAGCTTATGGTGACAAATAAATATCCTCAGACAAATAGAAGAAAGTAGCTTTCTGAGAAACTGTTTTGTGATTTGTGAATTCCCATAGAGTTACAAGATTCTATTCGTGGGTCAGTTTGATAGCACGGTTTTAGGGGTATTTGGAAGGAATATTTTGGATTGCATTGAAGCCTATGGTGACAAAGGAAATATCCTCAGATAAAAACTAGAAAGTAGCTTTCTGAGAAATTTCTTTGTCATGTGTGAATTCATCTCACAGTGTTACACCTTTCTTTTCATGGAGCAGTTTAATAACACTGTTTTCATGAAATCTCCAAAGGGATATTTCAGAGCACATTGAGGTCTATGGTGAAAAAGGAAATATCCTCAGACAAAAACTAGAAAGGAGGTCTCTGAGAAAGTTGTCTGTGACATGTGATGCCATCTCACAGAGTTACAGCTTTCTTTCAATAGAGCAGTTTGCTAACATTATTTTCGTGATATCTGCAAAGCGATACTTGGGAGCACATTGTGTCCAATGGTGAAATAAGAAGTATCCTCAGATAAAAACTAGAAGGAAGCTTTCTGAGAAACTGCTTTGTGATGCGTGAATTCATCTCACAGAGTTATGCTATTCTTTTCTTTGAGCTGTTTGATAACACTGTTTTTAGGAGAATCTGCAAGTGATACATGGAGCGCATTGAAGCATATGGTGAAAAAGGAAATATCCTCAGATAAAAAATATAGAGAAGCTTTTTGAGAAACTGCTTTGTGATGTGTGAGTTCATCTCACAGAATTAAACTGTTTTATTCATTGAGCAGTTTGCTAAAACTGTTTTTGTGCAATCTGCAATGGGATATTTCGGAGTGCATTGAAGCTTATGGTGACAAGGAAATATCCTCAGGAAAAAACTAGAAAGATGTTTTCTGAGAAACTGCTTTGTGAATAGTGAATTCATCTCAGACTTACATGATTCTTTTCATGGAGCAGTTTGGTAGCACTGTTTTTGGGGAATCTGAGAAGGGATATTTTGGATTGCATTGAAGCCTATGGTGACAAACGAATTATCCTCAGATAAAAGCTATAAAGAGGCTTTCTGATAAACTTACATTTGATGTGTGAATTCACCTCACAGAGATACACCTTTCTTTTCATGTAGCAGTTTGCTAAAACTCTTTTTGTGGAGTCTGAAAAGGGATATTTGGGAGGACATTAAGGCCTGAGGTGAAAAAAGGAAATATCCTCAGATAAAAACCAAGAAGAAGCTTTCTGTGAAACTGCTTTGTAATGTGTGAATTCATCTCACAGAGTTGCATGATTCTTTTTGTGGATCAGTTTGGTAGCAGTGTTTTTGGGGAATCTGAGAAAGGATAATTTGTGCAGCATTGAAGACTATGGTGACAAAGGATATATCCTCAGAGAAAAACTAGAAAGAAGCTTTCTGAGAAAGTTCTTTGTGGTGAGTGAAGTCACTTCACAGAATTACACCTTTCTTTTCATGGAGCAGTTTGTTAACAGTGTTTTTGTGGACTCTGCAGTGGGATACTCCTGAGCGCATTGAGGACTATAGTGAAAAAGGAAATATCCTCTGAGAAAAACCAAAAAGAAGTTTTCTGAGAAACTGCCTTGTGATGTGTGAATTCACCTCACAGTGTTACACTGTTCTTTTCATTGAGCACATTGCTAACACTGTTTTCTTGGAATCTGAAATTTGATGTTTTGGATCAAATTGAAACTTATGGATACATAGGAAATATCCTCAGATTTAAAATAAAAGGAAGCTTTCTGAGAAGCTGCCTTGTGATACGTGAATTCATCTTTCAGAGTTAAATCATCTTTTCATTGAGCAGTTTGCTAACATTGTTTTCTTGGAATCTACAATGGGTTATTTCAGAGCAGATTGAAGCATACGGTGACAAAGGAAATATCCTCATATACAAACTAGAAAGAAGCTTTCTGTGAAAACGCTTTCTAATGTGTTACTTCATTTCACAGAGTTACCCTATCCTTTTTATGTAGCAGATGATAGCACTGTTTCCAGGGAAGCTTGAGAAGGGAAATTTTGGATCGCATTGTAGCCCGTGGTGACAAATGAAATATCCTCAGATAAAAACTAGAAAGTAGCTTTCTCAGAAAGTTCTTTGGAATTTGTGAATTCATCTCACAGATTGACACCTTTCTTGTCATGGAGCAGTTTTCTAACACTGTTTTCATGGAATCTGCAAAAAAATATGTAGTATCACAAGGAGGCTTAGAGTGAAAAAGGGAATATATTCAGAAAATAACTAGAAAGAAGCTTTCTGAGAAACTGCTTCGTGATATGTGTATTCATCTCATAGAGTTACACCTTACTTTTCGTGGAGCAGTTTGCTAACACTGTTTTCTTGGAGTCTGCAATGGGATATTTCAGAGCGCATTGAAGCTTATGGTGACAAGGAAATATCCTCAGCAAAAAAATTAGAAAGAAGTTTTCTGAAAAACTACTTTGTGATTTATGAATTCATCTCACAGAGTTACACCATTCATTTCATGGATCAATTTGGTAGCAGTGTTTTTGGGAAATCTGAGAAGGGATCTTTTGGATTGCATTGAAAACTATGGTGACAAAGGAAATATCCTCAGATAAAAACTAGAAAGAGGCTTTCTGATAAACTTATTTTTGATGTGTGAATTCATTTCACAGACATAGACCTTTCCTTTCATGTAGCAGTTTGCTATAACTCTTTTAGTGGAGTCTGAAAAGCGATATTTGGGAGGAAATTAAGGCCTGTGTTGAAAAAGGAAATATTCTCAAATAATAACTGGAAAGAAGCTTTCTGACAAACTGCTTTGTTATGTGTGAATTCGTCTTACAGAGTTACACCGTTCTTTTCATGGAGCAGTTTGCTGACACTGTTTTCAGGGAATCTGCAATGTTATATTTTGGAGCACATTGAGGCCTTTTGTGAAAAAGGAATTATCCTCATATAGAAACTAGAAAGAAGCTTTCTGAGAAACCACTTTGTGATATTTTAATTCATCTCACAGAATTACACTATTCTCTTCATGGATAAGTTCGTTACCACTGTTTTTGTGGTGTCTGAGAAGGGATATTTGGTAGTGCATGGACGCCGATGGTGGAAAAATAAATATCCTGAGAGAAAAACTAGAAAGAAGTATTCTGGGAAATTTCTTTTTGATGGGTGAATTCATCACACCGAGTTACACCTTTATTTTATTTGAGCAGTTTGGTAGCACTGTTTTTGCGGAATCTGAAAAGGGATATTCGAGGCCTACAGTGAAAAAGGAAACAACTTCAGATAAAACTTGAGAGATACTCTTTGTGAAATGATTTTGTGATCTGTATTCATCTCATAGAGTTTGAACTTATTGTTGATTGAGCAATTCGTCATTACTGTTTTTGTGGTATCTGAGAGGAGATACGTGAGAGCACATCAAACCCTGTGGTGAAAAAGGAAATATCCTCAATTTTAAACTAGAAAGACGTTTTCTGAGAAACTGCTTTATGATGGGTGAATTCATCTCACAGATTTACACCTTTCTTTTCATTGAGCAGTTTGGTAAACCTGTTTTTGAGGAATCTACAAAGGGATATTCAGGAGCCCATAGAGTCAAATGGCAAAAAAGGAAATATATTCAGGTAAAAACTGGAGAGAAGCTTTCTGAGAAATTCCTTTGAGATGTGTGCATTCATCTCATAGAGATAAACATTTCTGTTGAGGGAGCACTTTGGCATCACTGTTTTTGTGGTGTCCTAGAAGGGATACTTGGGAGCGCATTGAAGCCTGTGGTGGAAAAGGAAATATACTCAGATAAAAGATAGAAAGAAGCTTCCTGAGAAACTGTTTTGTGATGTGTGAATTTATCTCACTGAGTAAAACCTTTCTGTTCATTGCACAGTGTGGTGGCAATGTTTTTTTGGAATCTGCAGAGGGATATTTGAGAGTGCATAGAGACATAAAGAGAAAAAATTTCTTCAGGTAACAACTGGAGAGAAGCTTTCTGAGAAACTCTTTTTGATGTGTGCATTCATCCAATAGAGCTAAACATTTCTGTTGAGAGAGCACTTTGACGTCACTGTTTTTGTGGAGTCTGAGAAGGAATACTTGAGAGCACATTGAAGCCTATGTTGGAAAAGGAAATAACCTCATATAGACACCAGAGAGAAGCAATCTGAGAAAATGCTGTGATTTGTTAACTCATCTCACAGAGTTACAAAGTTCTTTTCAGGGAGCAGTTTGGTAGCACTCTTTTTGGGGTATGTGAGAAGGTATATTTTGAATAACCTTGAAGCCTGTGGTGACAAAGGAAATATCCTCAGATAAAAACTAGAAAGAAGCTTTCTGAGAAATTTCTTTTTAATGTGTGAATTCATCTCACAGATTTAGACCTTTCTTTTCATGGAGCAGTTTGCTGACACTGTTTTCTTGGAATCTGCAATGGGATACTTCAGAACACATTAAAACTTATGGTGACAAAGGAAATATACTAAGAAAAAAACTATAAGGAAGCTTTCTGAGAAACTGCTTTGTGAATTGTGAATTCATCTCGCAGAATTACACCATTCTTTTCATGGATCAATTTGGTAGCAGTGTTTTTGGGGAATCTGAGAAGGGATATTTCGGATTGCATTGAAACCTGTGGTGAAAAAGCAAATATCCTCAGACCAAAATTAGAAAGAAGCAGTCTGACAAACTGCTTTGTGATGTGTGAATTCATCTTACAAAGTTAAACTGTCTTTCATTAAGCAGTTTGCTAACACTGTTTTCTTGGAATCTGCAATGGGTTATTTCAGAGCAGATTGAAGCATAGGGTGATAAAGGAAATATCCTCATATAAAAACTGTGATGTGTGAATTAATCTCACAGAGTTAGACGATCCTTTTCATGGATCAGTATGGTAGCAGTGTTTTTGGGGATTCTGAGAAGGAATAATTTGAGTCACATTGAAGACTATGGTGACAAAGGAAATATACTCAGATAAAAACGAGAAGGAAGTTTCTGAGAAAGTTCTTTATAATGAGTGAATTTGTCTCACAGAGTTACAACTTTCTTTTCATGGAGAAGTTTGCTAACACTGATTTCATCTAATCTGCAATGGGATATTCTGGAGCACTTTGAGGCCTATAGTGAAAAAGGAAATATTCTCTGATAAAAACTAGAAAAAAGATTTCTGAGAAACTGCTTTGTGATGAGTGAATTCATCTCAGAGGGTTACATTGTTCTTTTCCTTGACCAGTTTGCTTACATTGTTTTCTTGGAATCTGCAGTGGTATATTTTGGAGCATATTGAAGCTTAGGGTGACAAAGGATATGTCTCAGACAAAAATTAGAAGGAAGTTTTCTGAGTGTGATTTGTGAATTCATCTCACAGAGTTACATGATTCTATTCATGGAGCAGTTTGTTAGCACTGTTTTGGAGAATCTGAGAAGGGATATTATGGATCACAATGAAGCCTAAGGTGACAAAGGAAATATCTTCAGATAAAAGCTATAAAGAAGATTTCTGAGAAACTCCTTTGTGATTTCTGAATTGATGTCACAGAGTTACACCTTTTTTTTTTATGCAGCAGTTTGGTAGCACTGTTTTTGGGGAGTCTGGAAAGGGATATTTTGGATTGCATTGAAGCCTCTGGTGACAAAGGAAATACACTCAGTTAAAAACTAGAAAGAAGCTATCTGAGAAACTTCTCCATGATGTGTGAATTCATCTCACAGAGCTACACCTTTCTTTTCATGGACAAGTTTTCTAACACTGTTTTCATGGAATATGCAAGGGATATTTAGGAACTTCTTGAGGCCTAAATAGAAAATGGAAATATCCTCAGATAAAAATTAGAAAGAAGCTTTCTGATAAACTGCTTTGTGATAGGTGAATTCATCTCACAGAGTTACACAGTTCTTTGCATTGAGCAGTTTTCTTACACTGTTTTCTTGGAATGTGAAATCTGATATTTCAGAGTGCATTGAAGCCTGTGGTGACAAAGGAAATATCATCAGATAAAATCTAGAAATAAGCTCTCTGAGAAACTTCTTCATGATGTGTGAATTCATCTCACCGAGTTATCCCTTTCTTTTCATGGAGCAGTT
Source organism: Macaca mulatta (assembly GCF_049350105.2). Classification (NCBI taxonomy): domain Eukaryota; kingdom Metazoa; phylum Chordata; class Mammalia; order Primates; family Cercopithecidae; genus Macaca; species Macaca mulatta. The sequence continues at coordinate 47,555,945 of NC_133411.1, forward strand.
TGCTAACATTGTTTTTGTGGAATCTACAAACGGATATTTGGGAGAGCATAGAGTCCAATGGCATAAATGCAAATATCTTCGGGTAAAAACTGGAGAGAAGCTTTCTGAGAATCTCCCTTGTGATGTGTGCATTCATCTCATAGATCTAAACGTTTCTGCTGAGGGAGCACTTTGGCATCACTGTTTTAGTGGTGTCTGAGAAGGGATATTTGGGAGCGCATGAAGCCTATGGTGGAAAAGGAAATATCCTCAGACATAAGTTAGAAAGAAGCTTTCTGAGGAATTTGCTTGTGATGTGTGAATTCATGGCACAGTGTTAGACCTTTCTTCTTCTTCTTCTTCTTCTTCTTCTTCTTCTTCTTCTTCTTCTTCTTCTTCTTCTTCTTCTTCTTCTTCTTCTTATTCTTTAAGTTCTAGGGTACATGTGCATAATGTGCAGGTGTGTTATATATGTATACTTGTGCCATATTGGTGTGCTGCACCCATCAACTCGTCAGTGCCCATGAACTCGTCATTTACATCAGGTATAACTCCCAATGAAATCCCACCCCCTCCACCTCCCCATGATAGGCTCCGGTGTGTGATGCTCCCCTCCGCAAATCCAAGTGATCTCATTGTTCAGTACCCACCTACAAGTTAGAACATGTGGTGTTTGGTTTTCTGTTCTTGCAATAGTTTGCTGAGAATGATGGTTTCCAGCTGCATCCATGTCCCTACAAAGGACACAAACTCATCGTTTTTATGGGTGCATAGTATTCCATGGTGTATATGTGCCATATTTTCTTAATCCAGTCTGTTGCTGATGGACATTTGGGTTGATTCCAAGTCTTTGCTATTGTGAAAAGTTCCACAATAAACATACGTGTGCATGTGTCTTTATAGCAACATGATTTATAATCCTTTGGGTATATATCCAATAATGAGATGGTTAAGTCATATGGTACTTCTAGTTCTAGATCCTTGAGGAATCGCCATACTGTTTTGGTAGCTTGATGGGGATGGCATTGTATCTATAAATAACCTTGGGCAGTATGGCCATTTTCAGGATATTGATTCTTTCTATCCATGAGCATGGCATGTTCTTCCATTTGTTTGTGTCCTCTTTAAAGCATTGTGTAGAGAGAAATTTATAGCACTAAATGCCCACAAGAGAAAACTGGAAAGATCAAAAATTGACACTCTAACATCACAATTAAAACAACTAGAGAAGGGGCGGAGCAAGATGGCCGAATAGGAACAGCTCCAGTCTCCAACTCCCAGCGCGAGCGACACAGAAGACCAGTGATTTCTGCATTTTCAATTGAGGTACTGGGTTCATCTCACTGGGGAGTGCCAGACGATCAGTGCTGGTCAGCTGCTGCAGCCCGACCAGCGAGAGCTGAAGCAGGGCAAGGCATCACCTCACCTGGGAAGCGCAAGGGGGAAGGGAATCCCTTTTCCTAGCCAGGGGAACTGAGACACACAACACCTGGAAAATTGGGTAACTCCAACCCCAATACTGCGCTTTAAGCAAACAGGCACACCAGGAGATCATATCCCACACCTGGCCGGGAGGGTCCCACACCCACGGAGCCTCCCTCAGTGCTAGCACAGCAGTCTGCGATATCCCGGCAAGGCAGCAATGAGGCTGGGGGAGGGGCGCCCGCCATTGTTGAGGCTTAAGTAGGTAAACAAAGCTGCTGGGAAGCTCGAACTGGGTGGAGCTCACAGCAGCTTAAGGAAACCTGCCTGTCTCTGTAGACTCCACCTCTGGGGACAGGGCACAGTAAAAATAACAAAAACAGCCGAAACCTCTGCAGACGCAAACGACTCTGACTGACAGCTTTGAAGAGAGCAGTGGATCTCCCAACAAGGAGGTTGAGATCTGAGAAGGGACAGACTGCCTGCTCAAGTGGGTCCCTGACCCCTGAGTAGCCTAACTGGGAGACATCCCCCACTAGGGGCACTCTGACAGCCCACACCTCACAGGGTGGAGTACACCCCTGAGAGGAAGCCTCCAAAGCAAGAATCAGACAGGTACACTCGCTGTTCAGCAATATTCTATCTTCTGCAGCCTCTGCTGCTGATACCCAGGCAAACAGGGTCTGGAGTGGACCTCAAGCAATCTCCAACAGACCTACAGCTGAGGGTCCTGACTGTTAGAAGGAAAACTATCAAACAGGAAGGACACCTACACCAAAACCCCATCAGTACATCACCATCATCAAAGACCAGAGGCAGATAAAACCACAAAGATGGGGAAAAAGCAGGGCAGAAAAGCTGGAAATTCAAAAAATAAGAGCGCATCTCCCCCAGCAAAGGAGCGCAGCTCATCGCCAGCAACGGATCAAAGCTTGACGCAGAATGACTTTGACGAGATGAGAGAAGAAGGCTTCAGCCCATCAAACTTCTCAGAGCTAAAGGAGGAATTACGTACCCAGCGCAAAGAAACTAAAAATCTTGAAAAAAAAGTGGAAGAATTGATGGCTGGAGTAATTAATGCAGAGAAGGTCATAAACGAAATGAAAGACATGAAAACCATGACACGAGAAATACGTGACAAATGCACAAGCTTCAGTAACCGACTCGATCAACTGGAAGAAAGAGTATCAGCGATTGAGGATCAAATGAATGAAATGAAGCGAGAAGAGAAACCAAAAGAAAAAAGAAGAAAAAGAAATGAACAAAGCCTGCAAGAAGTATGGGATTATGTAAAAAGACCAAATCTACGTCTGATTGGGGTGCCTGAAAGTGAGGGGGAAGATAGAACCAAGTTGGAAAACACTCTTCAGGATATCATCCAGGAGAACTTCCCCAACCTAGTAGGGCAGGCCAACATTCAAATCCAGGAAATACAGAGAACGCCACAAAGATACTCCTCGAGAAGAGCAACTCCAAGACACATAATTGCCAGATTCACCAAAGTTGAAATGAAGGAAAAAATCTTAAGGGCAGCCAGAGAGAAAGGTCGGGTTACCCACAAAGGGAAGGTCATCAGACTAACAGCAGATCTCTCGGCAGAAACTCTACAAGCCAGAAGAGAGTGGGGGCCAATATTCAACATTCTTAAAGAAAAGAATTTTAAACCCAGAATTTCATATCCAGCCAAACTAAGTTTCATAAGTAAAGGAGAAATAAAATCCTTTACAGATAAGCAAATGCTTAGAGAATTTGTCACCACTAGGCCTGCCTTACAAGAGACCCTGAAGGAAGCACTAAACATGGAAAGGAACAACCGGTACCAGCCATTGCAAAAACATGCCAAAATGTAAAGACCATCAAGGCTAGGAAGAAACTGCATCAACTAACGAGCAAAATAACCAGTTAATATCATAATGGCAGGATCAAGTTCACACATAATAATATTAACCTTAAATGTAAATGGACTAAATGCTCCAATTAAAAGACATAGACTGGCAAACTGGATAAAGAGTCAAGACCCATCAGTCTGCTGTATTCAGGAGACACATCTTACACACTGAGACATACATAGGCTCAAAATAAAGGGATGGAGGAAGATATACCAAGCAAATGGAGAATAAAAAAAAGCAGGGGTTGCAATTCTAGTCTCTGATAAAACAGACTTTAAACCGTCAAAGATCAAAAGAGACAAAGAAGGCCATTACATAATGGTAAAGGGATCAATTCAACAGGAAAAGCTAACTATCCTAAATATATATGCACCCAATACAGGACCACCCAGATTCATAAAGCAAGTCCTTAGAGACTTACAAAGAGACTTAGACTCCCATACAATAATAATGGGAGACTTCAACACTCCACTGTCAATATTAGACAGATCAACGAGACAGAAAGTTAACAAGGATATCCAGGAATTGAACTCATCTCTGCAGCAAGTAGACCTAATAGACATCTATAGAACTCTCCACCCCAAATCAACAGAATATACATTCTTCTCAGCACCACATCGTACTTACTCCAAAATCGACCACATAATTGGAAGTAAATCACTCCTCAGCAAATGTACAAGAACAGAAATTACAACAAACTGCCTCTCAGACCCCAATGCAATCAAATTAGAACTCAGGACTAAAAAACTCAATCAAAACTGCTCAACTACATGGAAACTGAACAACCTGCTCCTGAATGACTACTGGGTACATAACGAAATGAAGGCAAAAATAAAGATGTTCTTTGAAACCAATGAGAACAAAGATACAACATACCAGAATCCCTGGGACACATTTAAAGCAATGTGTAGAGGGAAATTTATAGCACTAAATGCCCACAAGAGAAAGCAGGAAAGATCTAAAATTGACACTCTAACATCGCAATTAAAAGAACTAGAGAAGCAAGAGCAAACACATTCGAAACCTAGCAGAAGGCAAGAAATAACTAAGATTAGAGCAGAACTGAAGGAGATAGAGACACAAAAAACCCTCCAAAAAATCAATGAATCCAGGAGTTGGTTTTTTGAAAAGATCAACAAAATTGACAGACCACCAGCAAGACTAATAAAGAAGAAAAGAGAGAAGAATCAAATCGATGCAATTAAAAATGATGAAAGGGATATCACCACCGACTCCACAGAAATACAAACTACCGTCAGAGAATACTATAAACACCTCTACGCAAATAAACTGGAAAATCTAGAAGAAATGGATAATTTCCTGGACACTTACACTCTTCCAAGACTACACCAGGAAGAAGTTGAATCCCTGAATAGACCAATAGCAGGTTCTGAAATTGAGGCAATAATTAATAGCCTACCAACCAAAAAAAGTCCAGGACCAGATGGACTCACAGCTGAATTCTACCAGAGGTACAAGGAGGAGTTGTTACCATTCCTTCTGAAACTATTCCAATCAATAGAAAAAGAGGGAATCCTCCCTAACTCATTTTATGAGGCCAACATCATCTTGATACCAAAGCCTGGCAGAGACACAACAAAAAAAGAGAATTTTAGACCAATATCCCTGATGAACATCGATGCAAAAATCCTCAATAAAATACTGGCAAACCGGATTCAGCAACACATCAAAAAGCTTATCCACCATGATCAAGTGGGCTTCATCCCTGGGATGCAAGGCTGGTTCAACATAAGCAAATCAATAAACATAATCCAGCATAGAAACAGAACCAAAGACAAGAACCACATGATTATCTCAATAGATGCAGAAAAGGCTTTTGACAAAATTCAACAGCCCTTCATGCTAAAAACGCCCAATAAATTCGGTATTGATGGAACGTACCTCAAAATAATAAGAGCTATTTATGACAAAGCCACAGCCAATATCATACTGAATGGGCAAAAACTGGAAAAATTCCCTTTGAAAACTGGCACAAGACAGGGATGCCCTCTCTCACCACTCCTATTCAACATAGTGTTGGAAGTTCTGGCTAGGGCAATTAGGCAAGAGAAAGAAATCAAGGGTATTCAGTTAGGAAAAGAAGAAGTCAAATTGTCCCTGTTTGCAGATGACATGATTGAATATTTAGAAAACCCCATTGTCTCAGCCCAAAATCTCCTTAAGCTGATAAGCAACTTCAGCAAAGTCTCAGGATACAAAATTAATGTGGAAAAATCACAAGCATTCTTATACACCAGTAACAGACAAACAGAGAGCCAAATCAGGAATGAACTTCCATTCACGATTGCTTCAAAGAGAATCAAATACCTAGGAATCCAACTTACAAGGGATGTAAAGGACCTCTTCAAGGAGAACTACAAACCACTGCTCAGTGAAATCAAAGAGGACACAAACAAATGGAAGAACATACCATGCTCATGGATAGGAAGAATCAATATCGTGAAAATGGCCATACTGCCCAAGGTAATTTATAGATTCAATGCCATCCCCATCAAGCTACCAACGAGTTTCTTCACAGAATTGGAAAAAACTGCTTTAAAGTTCATATGGAACCAAAAAAGAGCCCGCATCTCCAAGACAATCCTAAGTCAAAAGAACAAAGCTGGAGGCATCACGCTCCCTGACTTCAAACTATACTACAAGGCTATAGTAACCAAAACAGCATGGTACTGGTACCAAAACAGAGATATAGACCAATGGAACAGAACAGAGTCCTTCAGAAATATTACCACACATCTACAGCCATCTGATCTTTGAGAAACCTGAGAGAAACAAGAAATGGGGAAAGGATTCCCTATTTAATAAATGGTGCTGGGAAAATTGGCTAGCCATAAGTAGAAAGCTGAAACTGGATCCTTTCCTTACTCCTTATACGAAAATTAATTCAAGATGGATTAGAGACTTAAATGTTAGACCTAATACCATAAAAACCCTAGAGGAAAACCTAGGTAGTACCATTCAGGACACAGGCATGGGCAAAGGCTTCATGTCTAAAATACCAAAAGCAACGGTAGCAAAAGCCAAAATTGACAAATGGGATCTCATTAAACTAAAGAGCTTCTGCACATCAAAAGAAACTACCATAAGAGTGAACAGGCAACCTACAGAATGGGAGAAAATTTTTGCAATCTACTCATCTGACAAAGGGCTAATATCCAGAACCTACAAAGAACTCAAACAAATTTACAAGGAAAAAACAAACAACCCCATCAAAAAGTGGGCAAAGGATATGAACAGACATTTCTCAAAAGAAGACATTCATACAGCCAACAGACACATGAAAAAATGCTCATCATCACTGGCCATCAGAGAAATGCAAATCAAAACCACAATGAGATACCATCTCACACCAGTTAGAATGCCGATCATTAAAAAGTCAGGAAACAACAGGTGCTGGAGAGGATGTGGAGAAATAGGAACACTTTTACACTGTTGGTGGGATTGTTAACTAGCTCAACCATTATGGAAAACAGTATGGCGATTCCTCAAGGATCTAGAACTAGATGTACCATATGACCCAGCCATCCCATTACTGGGTATATACCCAAAGGATTATAAATTATGCTGCTATAAAGACACATGCACACGTATGTTTATTGTGGCACTATTCACAATAACAAAGACCTGGAATCAACCCAAATGTCCATCAGTGACAGATTGGATTAAGAAAATGTGGCACATATACACCATGGAATACTATGCAGCCATAAAAAAGGATGAGTTTGAGTCCTTTGTAGGGACATGGATGCAGCTGGAAACCATCATTCTTAGCAAACTATCACAAGAACAGAAAGCCAAACACCACATGTTCTCACTCATAGGTGGGAACTGAACAATGAGATCACTTGGACTTGGGAAGGGGGACATCACACACCAGGGCCTATCATGGGGAGGGGGGAGGGGGGAGCGATTGCCTTGGAAGTTATACCTGATGTAAATGACGAGTTGATGGGTGCTGACGAGTTGATGGGTGTAGCACACCAACATGGCACAAGTATACATATGTAACAAACCTGCACGTTATGCACATGTACCCTAGAACTTAAAGTATAATAATAATAAATAAATTTTAAAAAAAAAAGAACTAGAGAAGCAAGAGCAAACACATTCAAAACCTAGCAGAAGGCAAGAAATAACTAAGATCAGAGCAGAACTGAAGGAGATAGAGAGACCAAAAAACCCTCCAAAATATCAATGAATCCAGAAGTTGGTTTTTTGGAAAGATCAACAAAATTGATAGTCCACTAGCAAGACTAATAAAGAAGAAAAGAGAGAAGAATCAAATAGACGCAATAAAAAATGATAAAGAGGATATCACCACCGACCCCACATAAATACAAACTACCATCAAAGAATACTATAAACACTTCTATGCAAATAAACTAGAAAATCTAGAAGAAACGGATAATTTCCTGGACACTTACACTCTCCCAAGACTAAACCAGGAAGAAGCTGCTTCCCTGAATAGACCAATGGCAGGCTCTGAAATTGAGGCAATAATTAATAGCCTACCAACCAAAAAAAGTCCAGGACCAGATGGATTCACAGCTGAATTCTACCAGAGGTACAAGGAGGAGCTGGTACCATTCCTTCTGAAACTGTTCCAATCAATAGAAAAAGAGGGAATCCTCCCTAACTCATTTTATGAGGCCAACATCATCCTGATACCAAAGCCTGTCAGAGACACAACAAAAAAAGAGAATTTTAGACCAATATCCCCGATGAACATCGATGCAAAAATCCTCAATAAAATACTGGCAAACTGGATCCAGCAGCATATCAATAAACTTATCACCATGATCAAGTAGGCTTCATCCCTGGGATGCAAGGATGGTTCAACATATGCAAATCAATAAACGTAATCCAGCATATAAACAGAACCAAAGACAAAAACCACATGATTATCTCAATAGATGCAGAAAAGGCCTTTGACAAAATTCAACAGCCCTTCATGCTAAAAACACTCAATAAATTCGGTATTAATGGAACTTATCTCAAAATAATAGGAGATAATTATTTGAGAACTTATCTCAAAATAATAATATTTATGACAAACCCACAGCCAATATCTTACTGAATGGACAAAAACTGTAAGGACTCCCTTTTAAAACTGGCACAAGACAGGAATGCCCTCTCTCACCTCTCCTTTTTAACATAGTGTTTGAAGTTCTGGCTAGGCCAATCAGGCAAGAGAAAGAAATAAAGGGTATTCAGTTAGGAAAAGAAGAAGTCGAATTGTCCCTGTTTGCAGATGACATGATTGTATATTTAGAAAACCCCATTGTCTCAGCCCAAAATCTCCTTAAGCTGATAAGAAACTTCAGCAAAGTCTCCGGATACAAAATTCATGTGCAAAAAATCACAAGCATTGTTATACACCAGTAACAGATGGACAGAGAGCCAAATCATGAATGAACTTCCATTCACAATTGCTTCAAAGAGAATAAAATACCTAGGAATCCAACTTACCAGAGATGTAAAGGACCTCTTCAAGGAGAACTACAAACCACCATTCAGTGAAATAAAAGAGGACACAAATACACCTTTCTTTTCATTAAGCAGTTTGCTAATACTGTTTTCATGGAATTTGCACAGGAATATTTGGGAGCACAATAAGGCCTATAGTGAATAAGAAAATATCCTCTGATTAAAACTAGAAAGAAGATTTCTGAGAAACTGCTTTCTAATGTGTGAATTCATCTCACAGTGTTACATCGTTCTTTTCATTCAGCAGTTTGCTAACACTGTTTTCGTGGAATCTGCAATAGGATATTTTGGAGTACATTGAAGTCTCTGTTGACAAAGGAAATATCTTCAGGTAAAAACCAAAAAGAAGCTTACTGTGAAACTGCTTTGTGATGTGTGAATTCATCTCACACAGTTACAAAGTTCTTTTCATTGAGAAATTTGCTAAAACATTTTCTGTTTGATCTGCAATTGGATATTCAGGAGTGCATTGAGGAATATGGTGAAAATGGAAATACCCTCAGATGAAAACTAGAAAGAAGCTTTCTGAGAAACTGCTTTGTGATGTGTTAATTCTTCTCGCAGATTTACACTATTGTTTTCATGGAGCCATTTGATGACACTGTTTTTGTGGAATCTACAATGATATATTCGTGACCTCATTGAGGCCTATGGAGAAAAAGGAAATATCCTCAGACAAAAGCTAGAAAGAAGTTTTCTCAGATTCTGATTTTTGACTTGTGAATTCATCTCACAGAGTTACACGATTCTTTTCAAGGAACAGTTTCGTAGCACTGTTTTTGGGGAATCTAAGAAGGGATATTTTGGATTGCATTGAGGCCTATGGTGACAAAGGAAATATATTCAGATAAAAACTAGAAAGAAGCTATCTGAGAAAGTTCTTTGTGAGGTGTGAATTCATCTCAGAGAGTTACACTTTTCTTTTTATGGAACAGTTTGCTAACACTGTTTTCCTGGAATATGCAAAGGGATATTTGGGAGTCCCTTGAGGCCTATTTTGAAAAAGGAAGTATCCTCAGATAAAAATTTGAAAGAAGTGTTCTGAGAAACTGCTTTGTGATGCATGAATTCATCTCTAAGAGTTACACGCCCTTTGCATTGAGCAGTTTGCTTACACTGTTTTTTTTTTTTTTTTTTTTGGAATCTGCAATCTGATATTTTGGAGTGCATTGAAGCTTATCGTGACAAAGGAAATATCCTCATAGAAAGCCCAAAAAGAAGCTCTCGGAGAAACTGCTTTGTGTTGTGTGAATTGCACTCACAGAATTACAGCATTCTTTTTATTGAGCAGTTTGCTAACATTGTTTTCTTGGAATCTGCAATGGGATTTTTCGGAGAGCATTGAACCTTAGGGTGACAAAGGAAATATCCTGAGACAAAAACTAAAAAGAAGCTTTCTGAGAAACTGCTTTGTGATTTGTGAATTCATCTCACAGAGTTACGTGATTCTTTTCATGGAACAGTTTGGTTGCCCTGTTTTTGGGGAATCTGAGAAGGGATATTTTGGATTACCTTGAAGCCTACAGTGAAAAAGGAAATGTCCTCAGATAAAAACCAGAAAGAAGCTTTCTGAGAAAGTTATTTGTGATGTGCAAGTTCATCTCACAGAGTTACACCTTTTTTTCATGAAGCAGTTTGATAACACTGTTTTCATGGAATATGCAATAGGATATTTTTGGAGCATGTAGAATCCCATGGTGACAAAGTAACTATCCTCAGATAAAAACCAAAAAGAAACTTTCTGTGAAACTGCTTTGTGATGTGTGAATTCATCTCACAGGGTGCTACCATTCTTTTCGTTGAGAAGTTTGCTAACATTTTTTTCATTTATTCTCGAATGGGATATTCGAGGGCGTATTGAGGAATATGGTGAAAAAGGAAATATTCTGAGATAAAAATTAGAAAGAAGTTTTGTGAGAAAGAACATTGTGATATGTGAATTTATCTCACAGAGTTACAACATTCTTTTCATGGAGCAGTTTGCTAACACTGTTTTCATGGAATCTGCAAAGGGATATTTGTGAGCACACTGAGGACTATGGTGCATAAGTAAATATCCTCAGATAAAAACTTTGAAGAAGCTTTCTGAGAAAATTCTTTCTTATGTTACTATTCACCTCACAGAGATAAATCATCCTTTTCATTGAGCAGTTTGATAACACTGTTTTTCTGGAATATGTAAAGGGATATTCGGGAGTGCATAGAGGCCAATGTTGAAAAAGGAAATATCTTCAGGTTAAACCTGGAGAGAAAGTTTCTGATAACTCCTTTGTGATGTGTGCATTCATCTCATAGAGGTAAAGATTTCTGCTGAGAGAGCAGTTTGGCATCACTTTTTTTGTGGTGTGTGAGAAGGGATATTTGGGAGCGCATGGAAAACTATGGTGGAAAAGGATATATCCTGAGATAAACACCAGAAAGAAGCTTTCTGAGAATTTTTTTTGTGATGGGTGAATTCATGATATAGAGTTACACCTTTGTTTTCTTTGAGCAGTTTGGTAGCACAGTTTTTATGGAATCTGCAAAGGGATATATGGGAGCTCCTAGAGGCCTACGGTAAAAATGGAAATAACTTCGAATAAAAACCAGAGAGAAGCATTTTGAGAAACGGTTTTGTGATGTGTGTATTCATCTCAAAGTGTTTTACGTTTTTGTTGATTGAGGAGTTAGGCATCACTGTTTGTGTGGTATCTGAGAGGAGTTATTTTTGAGCACATTGAAGCTTATGATGAAAAAGAAAATATCTTTAGATTAAAACTAGAAAGAAGCTTTGTGAGAAACTGCTTTGTGATAGTTGAATTCATCTCACAGTGTTACACCTTTCTTTTCATTGAGCAGTTTGTAACTGTTTTTTGTGGAATCTGCAAAGGGATATTCGGGAGCACATAGAGTCCAATGGTGAAAAAGGAAACATCTTCAGGCAAAAACTGGAGAGAAGCTTTCTGAGAGACTCCTTTGTGATGTGGGCATTCATGTCATAGAGCTAAACATTTCTGTTTAGGGAGCACTTTGGCATCACTGTTTTTGTGGTGTCTGAGAAGGGATATTTGGGAGTGCATGAAGTCTATGGTCGAAAAGGAAATATCCTCAAATAAAAACAAGACAGAAGGTTCCTGAGGAAGTTGTTTGTGATGTGTGAATTCATCTCATGGAGTTACACCTTACATTTCATGGAGCAGTTTGCTAACACTGTTTTCGTGAAATCTGCAAAGGAATATTTGGGAGTGCATTGAAGCCTATGGTGAATAAGGAAATATCCTCAGATAAAAACTAGAAAGAAGCTTTCTGAGAAACTGCTTGGTGATGTGTGATTTCATCTCACAGAGTTACATTGTTATATTAATTCAGCAGTTTGCTAATACTGTTTTTGTGGAATCTGCAATAGCATATTTGGAAGGACATTGAAGCGTATGGTTTCAAATGAAATATCCTCAGATAAAAACTAGAAAGAAGCTTTCTGGCAAACAGCTATGTGATGTTTTAATTCATCTCACACAGTTGCACGATTTTTCATGGAGAAGTTTGGTAGCACTGTTTTTCGGAAATCTGAGAAGGGATAGTTTGAATCACATGGAAAAATATAGTGAAAAAGGAAATGTCACCAGATAGAAACAAGAAAGAAACTTTCTGAGAAAGTTATTTGTGATGTGTGAAATCAACTCACAGAGTTACACCTTTCTTTTCATGGAGCAGTTTGCAAACACTGTTTTCATGGAATCTGCAAAGGGACATTTCAAGCGCTTTTAGGCCTATGGTGAAAAACTAAATATCCTCAGATAAAAACTATAAAGAAGCTTTCTGAGAAACTGCTTTATGATGTGTGAATTCATCACAGAGAGTTACACCTTTCTTTTCATTGAGCCATTAGCTAACACTGTTTTCTTCGGATCTGCAATGGGCTATTTCGGAGTGCTTTGAAGCATATGTTGACAAAGGAAATATCCTCATATAAAAACTAGAAAGAATCTTTCTGAGAAACTGCTTTGTGATGTGGTAATTTACTCACAGAGTTACATGATTCTTTTCATGGACTAGTTTGGTAGCACTGTTTTTGGTGAATCTGAGAAGGAATATTTTGGATCTCATTGAAACCTATGGTGACAAAGGAAATATCCTCAAATGAAAAGTAGACAGAAACTTTCTGAGAATGTTCTTTGTGATGTGTGAATTCATCTCACAGATTTATACATTTCTTTTCATGGATCAGTTTGCTAACACTGCTTTCCTGGTATCTGCAAATGGATATTTGGGAGCGCCTTGAGGCCTATGGTGAAAAAGGAAATATTCTCAGATAAAAACTATAAAGAAGCTTTCTGAGAAACTGCTTTTCAATGGATGAATTCATCTCACAGAGTTATGTCTTTATTTTCATTGTGAATTTGGTAACAATATTTTTGAGGAATCTGCAAAGAGATTTTCAGGAGCTCCTAGAGGCCTCTGGTGAAAAAGGAAATATCTTCAGATAAAAACTGGAGGGAAGGTTTTTGAGAAACTCTTTTGTGATGTGTGCATTCATCTCATAGGAGTTAACCATTTTGTTGATTGAGCAGTTTGACATCACTCTTTTTGTGGTGTCTGAGAAAGGATATTTGGGAGCACATTGAGGCTGATGGTGGATTAGTAAATATGCACAGATAAAAACTAGAAGGAAGCTTTCTGAGAGACTGTTTTGTGATGGATGAATTCATCTCATAGAGTTAAGTCTTTCTTTTCATTGAGCAGTTTGTTAATACTGTTCTTGTGGAATATGCAAAGGGATATTTGGGAGTGGATAGAGGTCAATGTTGAAAAAGGAAATATCTTCAGGTAAAACCTGAAAAGAAAGTCTCTGATAACTCCTTTTTGATGTGTGCATTCATCTCATAGAGGTAAAGCTTTCTGTTGAGAGAGTAGTTTGGCATCGCTGTTTTGGGGTGTCTGAGAAGGGATATTTGGGAGCACATGCAAGACAATGGTGGAAAAGAAAATATCCCGAGATAAAAACTAGAAAGGTTACTGAGTAATTTCTTTGTGATGGCTGAATTCATCACACAGTGTTACAACTTTATTTTCTTTGAGCAGTTTGGTAACACTGTTTTTATGCAATCTGCAAAGGGTATCCACTCCTAGAGGTGTACGGTGGAAAAGGAAATAACTTCAGATAAAAACTAGAGATACACTTTTCGAGAAACAGTTTTGGGATGTGTGTATTCATCTCAAAGATTTCAATCTTTTTGTTGATTGAGCAGTTCGGTATCATTGTTTTTGTGGCATCTGAGAAGAGTTATTTTTGTGCACATTGAAGCCTATGGTGAAAAAGGAAATATCCTCATATTTAAATTAGAGAGAAGCTTTTTGAGAAACTGCCATGTGATGGGTGAATTCATCTCACAGAGTTACAACTTTATTTTCATTGATCAGTTTAGTAACACCGTTTTTCTGGAATCTGCAAAGGGGTATTTGGGAGCGCATAGAGTCTAATGGTGAAACAGGAAATATCTTCAGGTAAAAACTGGAGAGAAGGTTTCTGAGAAACTTCTTCGTGATGTGTGAATTCATCTCATAGAGCTAAACGTTTCTGTGGAGGGAGCACTTTAGCATCACTATGTTTGTGGTGTCTGAGAAGGGATATTTTGGAACACATTGAGACCTATGGTTTAAAAGGAAATACCCTCAGATATTAACATTAAAGAAGCTTTCTGTGAAACATCTTTGTGATATGTGTATTCATCTCACAGAATTACACCATTCTTTTCATAGAACAGTTTGATAGCAGCATTTTTGGGGAATCTGAGAAGGAATATTGTGGGTCGCATTGAAACCTAGGCTGAGAAAGGAAATATCATCAGATAAAACTAGATACAAGCTCGCTGAGAAACTACTTTATGATGTGTGAATTCGTCTCACAGAGTTACACCGTCGTTACCATTGTGCAGTTAGATAACACAGTTTTCATGGAATCTGCAGTAGGATATTTGGGAGCTCACTGGAGCCTATAGTGACAATGGCAATATCCTCAGACAAAAACCAAAAAGAAACTATCTGAGAAACTGCTTTGCGATGTGTGAAATCATCTCACCGGTTAACATCCTTGTGGAATCTACAAAGTGATGTTTGGGAGTGCTTTGAAGCCAAGGGTGAAAAATTAAATATCCTCAGATAAAAAGTAGAAAAAAGAATTCTGAGAAACTGCTTTGTGATGCGTGCATTCATCATACAGAGGTACATCTTTCTTTTCATTGAGCAGTTTGCTAACATTGTTTTCTTGGATTCTGCAATGGGATATTTCAAAGTGCATTGAAGCTTATGGTGAAAAAGGAAATATCCCTTTTTCATATAAAAACCAGAAAGAAGCTTTATGAGGAACTGCTTTGTGATGTGTTAATTCATCTCACAGTTCTACATGATCCTTTTCATGGATCAGTTTGGTAGCACTGTTTTTAGGGCATTTGAGAAGGGATATTTTGGATCACAATGAAGGTTATAGTGACAAAGGAAATATTGTCAGAAGAAAACTAGAAAGAAGCTTTCTGATAAAGTTTTTTGTGATGTGTGAATAAAAACTAGAGAGAAGCTTTCTGAGAAACTGAATTGTGATTTGTGAATTCATCTCAGAGACCTACACCATCCTTTTTATTGAGCAGTTTTATAAAACTTTTTTCATGGAATGTGCAGTAGGATATTTGGGAGCGCATTGAAGTCTATGGAGACACAGGAAATATCCTCAGATAAAAATCAAATAGATGCTTTCTGTGAAACTCCTTTGTGTTGTTTGAATACACCTAACAGAGTTACAATGTTATTTTAATTGAGCAGTCTGCTAACACTGTTTCCTTGGAATACGTAAAGGGATATTTTGCAGTGCATTGAAGTTTATGATGACAAAGGAAATATACTCAGACAAAAACTAGAAAGAAATTTTCTGAGAAACTGCTTTGTGATTTGTGAATTCATCTCACAGTTACACCTTTATTTTCATTTAGCAGCTTGGTAGCACTCTTTTTGGGGAATCTGAGAGGGAATATCTTGGAATGCATTGAAGCCTATGGTGACAAAGGAAATATCCTCAGATAAAAACCAGAAAGAAGCTTTCTGAGAAAGTTCTTTATGATGTGTGAATTCATCTCACAACAAATGAAATATCCTCATATAAAAACAAACAGAAACTTTCTGAGAAACCATTTTGAAATATGTTCATTCATCTCACAGCAAAACACGAAACTTTTCACAGATCAGTGTATTAGCACTGTTTTCATGGAATCTGAGAAAGGATATTTTGGATCACATTGACGTTCATGGTGAAAAGGAAAATATCCTCAGATAAAAACTAGAAAGAAGTTTTCTGAGGAAGTTCTCTGTGCTGTGTGAATTCATCTCACAGAGTTACAATTTTCCTTTCATAGAACAGTTTGCTAACAGAGTTTTCATGGAATCTGCAAAGGGATATTTGGGAGCACATTGAGGCCTACAGTGAAAAAAGAAATATTCTCAGATAAAAAAAAGAAGAAAGCTTTCTGAGAAACTGTTTCATGATTTGTGAATTCATCTCACAGAGTTACACCATTCTTTTCATTAACCAGTTTGATAACACTGTTATCGTAGAATCGGCAAAAGGATATTGGGGAGTGCATTGAAGCCTATGGTGATAAAGGAAATATCCTCAGATAAAAACCAAAAAGAAGTTTTTTGAGAAACTACTTTGAGATATGTGAATTCAGCTCACTGAGTTACACTGTCTTTTTCATGAGCAGTTTGCTAACACAGTCTTTTTGGAATCTACAATGGCATATTTTGGAGCACATTGAAGCTTATTGTGAAAAAGGAAATATTCTCAGACAAAAACTAGAAAGAGGATTTCTGAGAAACTGCTTTGTGATGTGTGAATTCATACCAGAGACTTACACTATTCTTGTTACTGAGCAGTTTGCTAACACTGTTTTTTTTGGAATCTGCAATGGGATAATTCGGAGCGCATTGAAGCTTATGGTGACAAAGGAAATATCCTCAGACAAATACTAAAAACAAGCTTTCTGAGAAACCACTTTGTGATGTGTAAATTCTTTTCAGGGAGTTACATGATTCTTTTCATGGATCAGTTTGGTAGCACTGTTTTTGGACAATCTGAGAGGGGATACTTCTGATCACATTGAAGCCTACAGTGACTAAGGCAATATTCTCAGATAAAAACTAGAAAGAATCTTTCTGAGACAGTTCTTTGTGATGTGTGAAATTATCTCACAGAGTTAAACCTTTCTTTTCATGGGGCAGATTGCCAACAGATTTTTCATGGAATCTGCAAAGGGATGTTTGGGAGCACTTTGAGGCCTCTTGTGAAAAAGGAAATATCCTCAGATAAAAGCTATAAAGACAATTTCTGAGAAACTGCTTTTTGGTGTGTGAATTCATCTCACAGAGTTGCACCATTCTTTTCATTGTGCAGGTTGATAACACTGTTTTCATGGAATCTGCAACAGGATGTTTGGGGTGCATTGAAGCCTATGGTGACAAAGGAAATATCCTCATAGAAAAACCAAAAAGAAGCTTTCTGAGAAACGGCTTTGTGTTGTGTGAATTCAAGTCACAGAGTTACACTGTTCATTTCATTGAGCAGTTTGCTAACACTGTTTTATTGGAATCTGAAATGGCATATTTCGGAGAACATTGATGCTTATTGTAAAAAAGGAAATATCCCCAGACAAATCTTGAAAGAAGCTTTATGAGTCATCTTTGTGAAGTGTAATATCATGTCAGAGAGATACACTGGCTCTTTTCATTGAGCAGCTTGCTAACACTGCTTTCTTGGAATCTGCAATGTGATATTTTGGAGCATATTGAAGCTTATGATGACAAAGGAAATATCCTCATATAAAAACTAGAAGCAAACTTTCTGAGAAACTGCTTTGTGATGTATTAATTATTCTCACAGAGTTACATGATTCTTTTCATGGAACAGTTTGGTAGCACGGTTTTTGGAGGATCTGAGAAGGGATATTTTGGATTGCATTGAAAAGTATGGTGACCAAGGAAATATCCTCCGATAACAACTAGAAAGAAGCTTTCTGAGAAAGCTCTTTGTGATGTGTGAATTCACCTAACTGACTCACACCACTCTTTTCATGGAGCAGTTTGGTAACCATGTTTTCGTGGAATATGCAAAGGGATATTTGGGAGCACATTGAGACCTATGGTGAAAAAGGAAATATCCTCAGGTAAAAACTAGAAAGAAGCTTTCTGAGAAACTGATTTGTGATGTGTGAATTCATCTCACAGTGTTACACTGTTCTTTTCATTGAGAAGTTTGCTAACACTGTTTTCTTGTAATCTGCAATGGGATATTTCAGAGCGCATTGAATCTGATGGTGACAAAGGAAATATCTTCATATAAAAACTAGAAAGATTCTTTCCGTGAAACCACTTTGAGATTTGTGAATTCTTCTCAAAGAGTTACCCGATTCTTTTCATGGAGCAGTTTGGTAGCACAGTTTTGGGGAAATCTGAGAAGGGATATTTTGGATCGTATTGAAGCTGATGGTGCCAAAGGAAATATCTTCATATAAAAACTAGAAAGATGCTTTCTGAGAAACCACTTTGAGATGTATTAATTCATCCTACAGTGTTACACAATTATTTTCATGGATCAGTTTGAGAGCACTATTTTTGGGGAATCTGAGAAGGAATATTTTGGATCAGATTGATGTCTATGGTGACTAAGGAAATATCCTCATATAAAAACTAGAAAAAATTAGGCCGGGCACGGTGGCTCAAGCCTGTAATCCCAGCACTTTGGGAGGCCGAGGCGGGCGGATCACAAGGTCAGGAGATCGAGACCACAGTGAAACCCCGTCTCTACTAAAAATACAAAAAATTAGCCGGGCGCGGTGGCGGGCGCCTGTAGTCCCAGCTACTCAGGAGGCTGAGGCAGGAGAATGGCGGGAACCCGGGAGGCGGAGCTTGCAGTGAGCCGAGATCGTGCCACTGCACTCCAGCCTGGGCAACAGCGTGAGACTCCATCTCAAAAAAAAAAAAAAAAAAAAAAAAAAACTAGAAAAAATTTTCTGAGGTAGTTCTTTGTGATGTGTGAATTTATCTCACAGAGTTACAGCTTTCTTTTCATGGAGCAGATTGATAACACTGTTTTTGTCTAATCTTCAAAGGGATATTTGGGAGTGCATTGAGGCCTAGGGTGACAAAGGAAATATCCCCACGAAAAAAAAAACAAAAAAGAAGCTTTCTGAGAAACTGCTTTGTGATATTTGGATTCAACACACAGAATTACACTGTTCTTTTCACTGTGATGTTTGCTTACACTGTTTTATCGGAATCTGCAATGGGATATTTCAGAGTGCATTGAAGCTCATGGTGACAAAGGAAATATCCTCAGACATAAACTAGAAAGAAGCTTTCTGAGAAACTGCTTAGCGATGTGTTAATTCATCTCACAGTGTTACACTATTTTGTTCATGGATTACTCTGTTAGCATGTTTTTGTGGAATCTGAGATAGGATATTTTGGATCGCTTTGAAGCCTATGGTGACAAATGAAATATCCTAAGAGAAAAACTAGAAAGACAGTTTCTGCAAAAGTTTTCTGAAATGTGTGAATTCATCTCACAGTTACACATTCCTTTTCATGGAGCAGTTTGCTAACACTGCTTTCGTGGAATCTGCAAAGGGATATTTGGGAGTACATTGAGGCCTATGGTGAAAAAAGAAATATCCTCAGTTAAACACCAGAAAGAAACATCCTGAGAAAATGCTTTGTGACAGGCGAATTTGTCTGACAGAGTTACACTGTTCTTTACATTAAGCAGTTTGTTAACACTGTTTTCTTGGAATCTGCAATCAGATATTTTGGAGTGCATAGAAGCTGATGTTGACAAAGGAAATATCCACATATTAAAAACTAGAAAGCATGAAACTGAGAAACCGATTCATGATGTGTTAATTCATCTTCCAGAGTTACACAATTCTTTTCATGGATCAGTTTTTAGCACTCGTTTTGGGGAATCTGAAAAGGCACATTTTGGATCGCATTGAAGCCTATGGTGTCCAAGGAAATATCATCAGATAAATACTAGAAAGAAGCTGTCTGAGAAAGTTCTTTGTGATGTGTGAATTCCTCTCAGAGAGTTACACCTGTATTTTCGTGGAACACTTTGCTAACACAATTTTTGTGGAATCTGCAAAGGGATATTTGAGAGTGCATTGAAGCCTATAGTGAAAAAGGAAATATCCTCATAAAAAACCTAAGAAGAAGCTTTCTGAGAAGCCACTTTTTGTTGCATGAATTCAACTCAGAGTGTCACACTGTTCTTTTCATTGAGCATATTTCTAACACTGTTTTCCTGGAATCTGCAATGGGATATTTCGGAGCACCTTGAAGCTTATTGTGAAAAAAAAAAAAAATACCCTCAGACTAAAACTAGAAACTTTCTGAGAAACTGCTTTGTTATTTGTAAATTCATCTTACAATGTTTTATGATTCTTTTCACGGATTAGATTGATATTGCTGTTTTTGGGAAATCTGAGAAAGGGTATTTTGGATGCCATTGAAGGTAAAGGTGAAAAAGTAAATATCCTCAGTTACAAACTAGAAAGAAGATTTCTGAGAATGTTCTTTGTGATGTGTGAAAACATTACACACAGTTACATCTTTCTCTTCATGGCGCTGTTTATAACACTGTTTTCGTGGAATCTGCAAAGGGATATTTGGGAGCGCATTGAGGCCTATCGTGAAAAAGAAAATATCCTCATAGAAATACTAGAAAGAAGCTTTCTGAGAAACTGCTTTGTGGTGTGTGAAATCAAGTCATAGAGTAACACTGTTCTTTTCATTGAGCAGTTTGTTAACACAGTTTTCTTGGAATCTGTAATGACATATTTAGGAGTACATTGAAGCTTATGGTGACAAAGCATATATCCTCATGTAAAAACTAGAAAGAAACTTCCTGAGAAACCACTTTGTGATGCGTTAATTCTTCTCACATAGTTACATGATCGCTTTCCTGGATCAGTTTGGTAGCACGGTTTTTGGAGAATCTGAGAAGGGATACTTTGGATGACATTGAAGACTGTGGTGACTTAGGAAATATCCTCAGATAAAAATTAGAAAGAATGTTTCTGAGAAAGTTGTTTGTGATGTGTGAATTCATATCACAGAGTTACACTACTCTTTTCATGGAGAAGTTTGCTAATGCTGTTTTTGTGGAATCTGAAAAGGGTTATTTGGGAGCTCATAGAGGCCTATGGTGAAATAGGAAATATCCTCTGATAAAAACTAGAAAGAAGCGTTCTGAGAAACTGCTTTGGGATGTGAATTAATCTCACAGAGGTACACTGTTCTTTTTCATTTAGCAGTCTACTAACATCATTTTCTTGGAAGCTGAAATGGGATATTTCAGGGCACATTGAAATTTATGGTGACAAAAAAAGTATCTTCATATAAAAACTAGTAAGAAACGTTCTGAGAAACCACTATGTGATGTGTTAATCCATGTAAGAGTTACAGAATTGTTTTCATGGATCAGCTTGGTAGCACTGTTTTTGGGTAAACTGAGAAGGGATTTTTTTTTATCACATTGAAGAATATGGTGACTAAGGGAATATCCTAAGATTAAAAGTACCAAGAAGTTTTCTGAGAAAGTTCTTCATAATGTGAGAAGTCATCTCACAGAGTTACAACTTTCTTTTCATGGAGGAGTTTGCTAATGCTCTTTTTGTGGAATCTGCAAAGGGATATTTGGGAGTGCATCGAGGCTTATGTTGAAATAGGGCATATTCTCAGTTAAAAACTACAAAGAATCTTTCTGAGAAACTGCTTTGTGACGTGTGAATTCATCTCACAGAGTTATACTGTTGTTTTCATTGAGCAGTTTGTTCACACTCTTTTCTTGGAATCTGCAATGGGATATTTTGGAGCACATTGAAGCTTATGGTGACATAGTAAATATAATCAAATGAAAATCAAAAAGAAGTCTTCTGAAAAACCGCTTTGTGCTGTGTCAATTCATCTCATGGAGTTACACTGTTCTTTTCATTGAGCAGTTTGCTAACAATTTTCCTGGAATCTTCAATCTGATATTTCAGAGTGCATTGAAGCTTAGGGTGAGAAAGGAAATATCCTCAAATAAAAATTAGATAGAAGATTTCTGAGAAACCACTTTGTGATGTGTTAACTCATCTCACAGAGTTATACAATCCTTTTCATGGATCTGTTTGGTAGCATTGTTTTTGGGGAATCTGAAAAGGATATTTTGGATCGCGTTGAAGCCTGTGGTGAAAAAGGAAATATCCTCAGATAAAAACTGGAAAGAAGCTTTCTGAGAAATTGCTTTGCAATTTGTGAATTCATCTCACAGAGTTAAACGATTCTTTCTTGGAGCCATTTACTAACACTGTTGTCGAGGAATCTACAAAGGATATTTGGGAGTGCACTGAAACCTATGTTGACAAAGGAAATATCCTCAAATAAAAATCAAAAAAAAGTTTTCTGAGAAACTGCCTTGTGATGTGTGAATTCATCTCACAGATTTACACATTTCTTTTCATGGAGCAGTTTGCTAACACTATTTTCGTGAAATATGCCAGGGGATATTCACAAGTGCATTGAGGCCTATAGTGAAAATGGTAATATCCTCATACAAAAACTAGAAAGAAGCTTTCTGAGAAACTGCATTTTGATTTGTTAATTCATCTCTCAGAGTTACACGATTCTTTTCATGGAGCAGTTTGGTTGCACTGCTTTTTGGGGAATCTGAGAAGGGATGTATTGGATCACATTGAAGCCTATAGTGATGAAGGAAATACACCTTTCTTTTAATGGAACAACTTGCTAACACTGTTTTCATGGAATCTGCAAAGGGTTATTTTGGAGAGCCTTGAGGCCTATGGTGAAAAAGGAAATATCCCCAGATAAAAACCATAAAACAACTTTCTGAGAAACTTCTTTGTGACGTGTGAATTCATCTCACAAAGGCACACCTCTCTTTTTATTGAGAGCATTGCTAACACTTTTTTTCATGGACTCTGCAATGGGATTTTTGGGAGCACATTGAGGAATATGATGAAAAAGGAAATATCCTCAGTTAAAAACTAGAAAGAAGATTTCTGATAAACAGTTTTGTGGTATGTGAATTAATCTCACAGATTTGCACCATTCTATTTATGGAGCAGATTGGTAGCACTTTTTTTGGGAATCTGAGAAGGGATGTTGTGGATCGCATTGAGGCCTATGGTGAAAAAGCAAATATTCTCAGATAAAAACTAGAAATAAGCTTTCTGTGAAACTGCTTTGTGATGTGTAAATTCACCTCACAAAGTTAAACTGTTCTTTTCATTGAGCAGTTTGCTAACACTGTTTTCTTTCAATATGCAATATGATATTTTGGAGCCCTTTGAAGCTTGTGGTGACAAAGGAAATATCCTCATACAAAAACCAGAAGATACTATCCGAGAAACAGCTTTGTGATGTGTTAATTCATCTCACAGAATTACACCATGCTTTTCATGGAGCAGTTTGGTGGCACTGTTTTTGGTTAATCTGATAGGGGATATTTTGGATCTCATTAAAGCCTATGGTGACAAAGTAAATATCTTCAGATAAAAACCACAAAGAAGATTTCTGAGAAAGTTCTTTGTGATGTTTGAATTCGTCTCACAGAGTGACACCTTTCCTTTTCATGGAGCACTTTGCTAACACTGTTGTTGTGGAATCTGCAGAGGGATATGTGGGAGTGCATCGAGGCCTATGGTGAAAAAGTAAATATCCTTAGATAAATACTAGAAAGAAACTTTTAGCGACTTCTTTGTGATGTGTGAATTCATCCGACAGAGTTTCACTGTTCTGTTCATTGAGCAGTTAGCTAACACTGTTTTCTTGGAATCTGCAATGGGATATTTCAGAGTGCATTAAAGTTTATGGTGACAAAGGATATAGCCTCAGACAAAAACTAGAAATAAGCTGTCTGAGAAAGTACTTTGTGATTCCTGAATTCATCTCATTGATTTACACAAAACTTTTCATGGAGCAGTTTGATTGCACTGTTTTTGGGGAGTTTGAGTAGGGATATTTCGGATCGCATTGAAGCCTACAGTGACAAAGGATATATCCTCAGATAAAAACTAGAAGGAAACATTCTGAGAAACTTCCTTGTGATGTGTGAATTAACTTCACAGAGTAACACCATTCTTTTCATTGAGAAGTGTGCTTATCCTTTTTTTGTGGAATCTGTGATGGTTCATTACATTTCTCATTGAAGCCTATGGTCAAAAGTCAATATCCTCAGATAAAATCTGGAAAGGAGCTTTCTAAGAAACAACTTTTGGATGTGTGAATTCATCTCACAGAGATACACTGTTTTTTTCATTGAGCAGTATGATAATACTGTTTTTGTGGAATCTGCAATAGGATATTTGGGAGTGTATTGAAGCCTATGGTGACAAAGGAAATGTCCTAAGAAAAAAAACAAAAATAAGTTTTCTGATAAACTTCTTTGTCATGTGGGAATTCAACTCAGAGACTTACATCTTTCTTTTCATGGAGCAGTTTGCAAGCACTGTTTTCATGGAATCTGCAAAGGGATATTTGCAAGTGCATGAGGCAAATGATGAAAAAGGAAATATATTCAGACAAAAACTAGAAAGATTTCTGAGAAAGAGCTGTGTGATGTTTGAATTCATCTCACAGAGTTACACTGTACTTTTCATGGAGAAGATTGGTAGTACTGTTTTTGGGAATCTGAGAAGGGATATTTTGGATCACATGGATGCCTGTGGTGACAAAGGAAATATCCTCAGATACAAACTAGACAGAAGCTTTCTGAGGAAGCTATTTGTGATGTGTGAATTCATCTCCCAGAGTTACACATTTATTTTCATTAGCAGATTGCAAATCCTATTTTTTTAGAATCTGCAAAGTGATATATGGGAGTGCATAGAGGCCTATTGTGAAAAAGGAAATATCCTCAGAAAAAAACTAGAAAGAAGATTTCTGAGAAACTACTTTTGGATGTGTGAATTCAACTCACAGAGATACACAGTTGTTTTCATTGAGGAGTTTGATAACATTTTTTTTTGTGGAATCTGCAAAAGCATATTTAGGAGTGCATTGAAGAATATAGTGACAAGGGAAATATCCCCAGAGAAAAACCAGAAAGAAGCTTTGTAAGAAACTGTTTAGTGATATGTGAATTCATCTCACAGAGATACACCTTTTCTTTTCCTGGAGCAGTTTGCTAACACTGTCTTCATGGAATCTGCAGAGGGATATTCGTGAGCTCTTTGAGGCCTATAGTGAAATAGGAACTATCCCCCCCAAAAAACTAGAAAGAAGATTTCTGAGAAACTGCTTTGTGATTTGTGAATTCATCTAAAGTTTTACACAATTCTTTTCATGGAGCAGTATGGTAGCCCTGTATTTGGGGAATCTGAGAAGGAATATTTTCAGTCATATTGAAGCCTATGGTGACAAAGGAAATATCATTAGATAAAAACTAGAAAAAACATTCTGAGTACTTCTTTCTGAAGTGTTAACTCATCTCACAGAGTTACATGATTCTTTTCATGGATCAGTTTGGTAGCACTGTTTTTGGGCAGTCTGAGAGGGGAAAATTTGGATCTCTTTGAAGCCTATGGTGACAAACGAAATATCCTCAGATAAAAACTAGAAAGAAGCTTTATGAGAAAGCTCTTTGTGATATGTGAATTCATCTCGCAGTGTTACATCTTTCTTTTCATGGAGCAGTTTGCTACCACTGTTTTCATGAAATCTGCAAAGGGATATTTGGGAGCGAGTTGAGGCCGATTGTAAAATAGGAAATATCCTCAGACAAAAACCAAAGAGAAGCTTACTGAGAAACCTCTTTGAGATGTGTGAATTCATCTCACAGATTTACACTGTAATTTTCATTAAGCAGTTTGCTACCACTGTTTTCTTGGGATCTGCAATCTGATATTTTAGAGCTCATTGAAGCTTAGGGTGACAAAGGGAATATCCTCATATAAAAACTAGAAAGAAGCTTTCTGAGAAACTGTTTTGTGATGTGTTAATTCATCTCACAGAGTTACAGGATTCTTTTCATGGATCAGTTTAGTAGCACTGTTTTGGGGTATCTGAGAAGGAAGAAGTGATTTTTTTTTTCCACATGGAGCCTCGCTCTGTCGCCCAGGGAGGAGTGCAGTGGCCAGATCTCAGCTAACTGCAAGCTCTGCCTCCTGGGTTTATGTCATTCTCCTGCCTCAGCCTCCCGAGTAACTGGGACTACAGGTGCCTGCCACCTTGCCTGGCTAGTTTTTTGTATTTTTTAGTAGAAACAGGGTTTCACCGTGTTAGTCAGGATCATCTCGATCTCCTGACCTTGTGATCCACCTGACTCAGCCTCCCAGGAGCTGCGATTACAGGCTTGAGCCACCGTGCCTGGCTGAGAAGGGATATTTTTGATTGCTTTGATGAATATGGCGACAAATGAAATATTCTCAGATAAGAACTAGAAGGAAACTTTCTGACAAAGTCCTTTGTGATGTATGAATTAATCCCACAGAGCTACCACTTTCTTTTCATGGAACAGTTTGCTAACACTCTTTTCTTGGAATCTGCAGAGGGATATTTGGGAGTACATTGAGGCCTATAGTGGAAAAAATATATACTCATGTGAAAATTAGAAAGTAGCTTTCTGAGAAACTGCTTTATGATATGTGAATTCATCTCACAGGGTTACACTTTTCTTTTCATGGAGCAGTTTGCAAATCCTGCTTTTGTGGAATCTGCAAAGTGATATATGAGAGCACATTGAGGCCTATGGTGAAAAAAGAAATATCCTCAGATAAAAACTAGAAAGAAGATTTCTGAGAAACTACTTTTGGGTGTTTGAATTCAACTCACAGAAAAACATGTTGTTTTCATTAATGAGATTGATAACACTGTTTTCATGGAATCTACAATAGGATATTTGGGAGTGCTTTGAAGAATATGGTGACAAAGGAAATATCCCCAGACAACAACCAGAAAGAAGCCTTCTGAGAAACTGTTTTCTGAAACGTGAATTCTCTTCAGAGTTACACCTTTCTTTTCATGGAGCAGTTTGTTAACACTGTTTTTGTGGAATCTGCAAAGGGATATTCATGAGCCCATTGAGGCCTATTGTGAAAAAGGAACTATCCTCAGACAAAAACTAGAAAGAAGCTTTTTGAGGAACCAGTTTGTGATGTGTTAATTCATCTCACAGAGCTACAAGATTCTTTACATGGATTAGTTTGGTAGCACAATTTTTGGGAAATCGGAGAATGAATATTTGGATTGCATTGAAGCCTAATATGACAAACGATGTATCCTTAGATAAGAACGAGAAAGAGGTTTCTGGAAAGTTCTTTCTGAGGTGGGAATTCATCTCACAGAGTTACACCATTTTTTTTCATGGAGTGGTTTGCTAACACTGTTTTTGTGGAATCTGCAAAGGGATATTTGGGAGCACATTGAGGACTACAGTGAAAAAAATATATCCTCAGATAAAAACTAAAAGGAAGCTTTCTGAGAAACTGATTTGTGATGTGTGAATTCATCTCACAGAGCTACGTCATTCTTTTCATTGAGCAGTTTGCTAACACTGTTTTTGCAGAATCTCCAATAGGATATTTGGCAACACATTGAAGCCAATGGTGACAAAGGAAATATCCAGAGATAAAAACCAAAAAGAAGCTTTCTGAAAAACTTCTTTCTGATGTGTGAATTCATCTCACAGAGTTACACTGTTATTTTCATTGACAAGTTTGCTAACAGTATTTTCTTGGAATCTACAATGGTACATTTCGGAGCGCATTGAAGCTTATTGTGAAAAAGGAAATATCTTCATATAAAAACAAGAAAGAAGCTTTCTGAGAAATGGTTTTGTTATGTCTTAATTCATCTCACATAGCTACATGATTCTTTTCGTGGATCAGTCTGTTAGCAATGTTTTTGGGGAATCTGAGAAAGAATATTTTAGATTACATTGAACCCTATGTTGACAAAGGAAATATAATCATATAAAAACTGGATAGAAGCTTTGAGAGAAACTGCTTTGTATTGTGTTAATTTATCTCACTGAGTTGCACCTGTGTTTTCACAGAGTAGATTGCTAACACTGTTTTTGTGGAATCTGCACAGGGATATTTGGGAGCACATTGAGGCATATAGTAAAATGGAAATATCCTGAGATAAAAACTAGAAAGAAGCATTCTGAGAAACTGTGATGTGTGATTTCATCTGACAGATATACAACATGATTTTCATTGAGCAGTTTGATAACACTGTTTTCGTGGAATCTGCAGTAGGGTATTTGGGAGTGCTTTGAAGCCTATGGTGATAAAGGAAATATCTGCAGATAAAAACCATAAGAAAGCTTTCTGAGAAACTTCTTTATGTTGTGTGAATTCATTTCACAGATATACACTGTACTTTTCATGGAACAGTTTGGTAGCACTGTTTTTAGGAAATCTGAGAAAGGATATTTAAGATCGCAATGCAGCCCATTTTTGCAAAGGAAATATCCTGAGATTAAAAGTAGAAGGAAACTTTCTGAGAAACTGCTTTGTGACGTATGAATTTATCTCACAGTGTTATACCTTTCTTTTCATGGAGCAGTTTGCTAACACTGTTTTTGTGGAATCTGCAAAGGGATATTTGGGAGTGCACTAAGTCCTCTGGTGAAAATGGAAATATCCCCAGATAAAAACAAGAAGGAAGCTTTTGGACAAAGTTATTTGTGACGTGTGAATTCATCTCACAGGGTTACACCCTACTTTTCATGGGGGATTCTGCTAACACTGTTTTCATGGTATCTGCAAAGGGATATTTCAGAGTGCATTGAGGTCTATGTTGATAAAGGAAATATCCTAAGATGAAAACTAAAAATAAGTTTTCTGAGAAACTGCTTTGTGATGTGTGAATTCATCTCACAGAGTTACAATGTTCTTTTCATTGAGCAGTTTGTTAACACTGTTTTCTTGGAGTCTGCAATGGGATATTTTGGAGCGCATTGTAGCTTGTGGTGACAAAGGAAATATCCTCATATGAAAACTAGAAAGAAGCTTTCTGAGAAACCACTTTTGGATGTGTTAAGTCATCTCACAGAGTTAAACGATCCCTTTCATGGATCAGTTTGCTAGCACTGTTTTGGGGGAATCTGAGAAGGGATATTTTGGATGACATTGAAGCCTATGGTTGCTTAGGAAACATCCTTAGATAAAAAGTAACAAGAAGCATTCTGAGAAAGTTTTTTATATTGTGTGAATTCATCTCACAGAGTTACAACTAGGTTTTCAAGCAGTAGTTTGCTAACACAGTTTTCGTGGAATCTACAAAGGGATATTTGGGAGCGCATTGAGGCCTAGAGTGAAAAAGGAAACATCCTCATAGAAAAACCAAAAAGAAGCTTTCTGATAAACTGATTTGTGTTGTGTGAATTCATCTCACAGAGTTACACCATACTTTTCATTGAGCAGTTTGATAACACTGTTTTCATGGTATCTGCAACAGGATATTTGGGAGCTCGTTGAAGACTATGATGACAGAGAAAATATGCTCAGAGAAATATCAACAAGAAGCTTTCTGGGAAACTGCTTTGTGGTGTGTGAATTCAACTCACATACTTACCCTGTTCTTTTCATGGAGTACTTTGTTAACACTGTTTTCTTGGAATCTGTAATGATATATATCGGAGAGCATTAAAACTTATTGTGAAAAGGGAAATATCCTCAGACAAAAACTAGAAAGATACTTTCTGAGAAACTGTTTCGTGATTTGTGAATTCATCTCACAGAGTTATACAATTCTTTTCATGGACCAGATTAGTAGCACTGTTTTTAGGGAATCTGATAAGGGATATTTCGGATCACATTGAAACCTTTGGTGAGAAAGGAAATATCCTCAGATAAAAACTATAATGAAGCTTTCTGAGAAAGTTCTTTTTGATGTTTGAATTCATGTCACAGAGTTACACCTTTCATTTCATGGAGCAGTTTGGTAACACTGTTTGTGTGGAATCTGCAAAGGGATATTTAGGAGCACATTAAGGCCTATGGTGAAAAAAGAAATATCCTCAGATAAAAACTAGAAAGAAACTTTCTGAGAAACTGCTTTGTGATGTGTGAATTCATCTCAAAGAGATACACCATTCTTTTCATTGAGCAGTTTGATAACCAGTTTTCATGGATTCTGCAATAGGATATTTGGGAGAGCAGTGAAGCCTATGATGACAAAAGAAATATGCTCAGATAAAAACCATAAGGAAGCTTTCTGAGAAACTGCGTTGTGACGTGTGAATTCATCTCACAGGGTTACACTGTCCTTTGCACTGAGCAGTTTGCTAACACTGTTTTTTTGCAATCTGCAGTAGGATATTTTGGAGGGCATTGAAGCTTTTGGTGACAAAGGACCTATTCTCAGATAAAAACCAAAAAGAACCTGTCTGAGAAACTGCTTGGTGATGTGTGAATTCATCTCACAGATTTACACCTTTCTTTTCATGGAGCAGTATGCTAACAATATTTTCTTGGAATCTGCAATGGGATATTTTGGAGTGCATTGAAGCTTATGGTGGGGAAGCAATTATCCTCAGATTAAAACTAGAAAGATGCTTTCTGGAAGAGTTCTTTGTGATGTGTGAATCATCTCACAGAATTACACCTTTCTTTTCATGAAGTGGTTTGCTAACACTGTTTTTGTGGAATCTGAAAAGGGGTATTTGGGAGCTCATTGAGGCCTATTGTGAAAAAGGAAATATGCTCAGATAAAAACTAGAAAGAAGCTTTCTGAGAAACTGCTTTTTGATGTGTTAATTCATCTGGAGAGTCACATTGTTCTTTTCATTGAGCAGTTTACTAATACTCTTTTCTTGAATCTGCAATGGGAAATTTTCCATCACATTGAGGCCTATAGTGAATACGTAAATATCCTCAGATAAAACTAGAATGAAGCTTTCTGAGGAACTGATTTATGATGTGTGAATTCATCTCACAGTTACACTGTTTATTTCATTGTGCAGTTTGCTAACACTCTTTTCTAGGAATCTGTAAAGGGATATTTCGGTTTGCATTGAAGCTTATGGTGACAAAGGAAATATCCTCATATAAAAGCTAGAAAGAACATTTCTGAGAAATCGCTTTATGATGCTTAATTCCTCTCATGGAGTTACATGATTCTTTTCATGGATAAGTTTGGTAGCACGGTTTTTGCGGTACCTGACTAGGAATATTTTGGATAGCATTGAAGCCTAGGGTGAGAAAGAAATTATCCTCAGATAATAAATAGAAAGAAGCTTTCTGAGAAAGGCTTTTGTGATGTGTAAATTCATGTCACAGAGTTACACATTTGTTTGCATGGAGCAGTGTGCTAGCACTGTTTTCGTGTAATCTGCAAAGGGATATCTGGGAGCGCATTGAGGAATATGGTGAAAAGGAAATCTCATATAAAAACTAGAGAGAAGTTTTCTGAGAAACTGCTGTGTGATGCAGTAATTCATTTCACTGAGTTATATGATTCAATTCATGGAGGAGTTTGGTGGCACTGTTTTTGGGGAATCTGAGAAGGGATATTTTGTATCGCATTGAAGCCTATGGTGACAAAGGAAATACCCTCAGATAAAAACTAGAAAGAAGCTTTCTGAGAAACTCCTTTGTGAGGTGGTAATTCATTTCACTGAGTTATATGATTCATTTCATGGAGGAGTTTGGTAGCACTGTCTTTGGGGTATCTAAGAAGGGATATTTTGGAACGCATTGAAGCCTATGGTGACAAAGGAAATACCCACAGATAAAAACTAGAAAGAAGCTTTCTGAGAAACTGCTTTGTGAATTTTGAATTAATCTCAAAGAGTTTCACAATTCTTCTCATCGAGCAGTTTGATCACACTGTTTTTGGGGAATCTGAGAAGGGATAGTTTGGATCACATTGAAGCCTATGGTGACAAAGGAATTATCCTCAGAAAAAAACTAGAAAGAAGTTTCTGAGAAACTGCTTTGTGATGTGTGAATTCAACTCACTGCGTTACAGCTGTATTTCATGGAGCTGTTTGCTAGTCCAGTTTTTGTTGAATCTGAGAGCAGATATTTCGGATCCCTTGCAGGAGTATACAGCCAAAGGAAATATCCTCAGATAAAAACGAGAAAGAAGATTTCTGAGAAATGTCTTTCTGATCTCTCAGTTCATCTCACAGAGTTCCACCTTTCGGTTCATGTAGCTGTTTGCTAACACTCTTCTCATGGAATCTGCAAAGTGATATTTGGGAGCACATTGAGGGATATAGTGGAAAAGGAAATATCTTCAGATAAAAACTGAAAGGAAGCGTTCTGAGAAACTGCTATGTGACTTTTGAATTCATCTCACATAGTTCCACCTTTCTGTTCATGTAGCTGCTTGCTAACACTCTTCTCATGGAATCTACTAAGTGATATTTGGGAGAGCATTGATGGTTACAGTGAAAAAGGAAAAATCCTCAGATAAAAACTGAAAAGGTGCGCTCTGAGAAACTGCATTGTGAAGTGTGAATGCAACTCACAGAGTTACACTTTTCTGTTCATTGATCAGTTTGCTAACACAGTTTTCTCCAAATCTGCAGTGCGATATTTCTTTGCCCAATGAAGCTTACCGTGAAAGGAAATATCTTCAGATAAAAAGTAGAAAGTATCTTTCTGAGAAAATGCTTTGTGATGTGTGAATTCAACTCACTGAGTACAGCAGTATTTCATGGAGCTGTTTGCTAGTCCACTTTTTGTTGAATCTGAGAACCAATATTTCGGATTGCTTGGAGCAGTATACAACCAAAGGAAATATCCCCAGATAAAAACGAGAAAGAAGATTTCTGAGAAATGTCTTTCTGATCTCTGAGCTCATCTCACAGAGTTCCACCTTTGTCTTCATGTAGCTGTTTGCTGACACTCCTCTCGTGGAATCTGCAAATGGATATTTGGGAGTACATTGAGGGATACCGTGAAAAAGGAAATATCTTTTATTATTATTATTATTATTATACTTTAGTTCTAGGGTACATGTGGATAACGTGTAGGTTTGTTACATATGTATACTTGTGCCATATTGGCCTGCTGCACCCATCAACTCGTCATTTACATCAGGTATAACTCCCAATGCAATCCCTTCCCCCTACCCTCTCCCCATGGTAGGCCCCAGTGTATGATGTTCCCCTTCCCGCGTCCAACTGCTCTCATTGTTCATTTCCCACCTATGAGTGAGAACAGGCGGTGATTGGTTTTCTCTTCTTGCGATACTTTGCTGAGAATGATGGTTTCCAGCTGCATCCATGTCCCTACAAAGGACTCAAACTCATCCTTTTTTATGGCTGCATAGCATTCCATGGTGTATATGTGCCACATTTTCTTAATCCAGTCTGTCACTGATGGACATTTGGGTTGATTCCAAGTCTTTGCTATTGTGAATAGTGCCGCAATATACATACATGTGCATGTGTTTTTATAGCAGCATGATTTATAATCCTTTGGGTATATACCCAGTAATGGGATGGCTGGTTCATATGGTACTTCTAGTTCTAGATCCTTGAGGAATCACCATACTGTTTTCCATAATGGTTGAACTAGTTTACAATGCCATCAACAGTGTAAAAGTGTTCCTATTTCTCCACATCCTCTCCAGCACCTGTTGTTTCCTGACATTTTAATGATTGCCATTCTAACTGGTGTGAGATGGTATCTCATTGTGGTTTTGATTTGCATTTCTCTGATGGCTAGTGATGATGAGCATTTTTTCATGTGTCTGTTGGCTGTATGAATGTCTTCTTTTGAGAACTGTCTGTTCATATCCTTTGCCCACTTTTTGATGGGGTTGTTTGTTTTTTTATTATAAATTTGTTTGAGTTCTTTGTAGTTTCTGGATATTAGCCCTTTGTCAGATGAGTAGATTGCAAAATTTTTCTCCCATTCTGTAGGTTGCCTGTTCACTCTTATGGTAGTTTCTTTTGCTGTGGAGAAGCTCTTTAGTTTAATGAGATCCCATTTGTCAATTTTGGCTTTTGTTGTCATTGCTTGTGGTGTTTTAGACATGAAGTCTTTGCCCATGCCTATGTCCAGAATGGTATTACCTAGGTTTTCTTCTAGGGTTTTTATGGTATTAGGTCTAACATTTAAGTTTCTAATCCATCTTGAATTAATTTTTGTATAAGGAGTAAGGAAAGGATCCCGTTTCAGCTTTCTACTTTTGGCTAGCCAATTTTCCCAGCACCATTTATTAAATAGGGAATCCTTTCCCCATTTCTTGTTTTTCTGAGGTCTGTCAAAGATCAGATGGCTGAAGATGTGTGGTATTATTTCTGAGGACTCTGTTCTGTTCCATTGGTCTATATCTCTGTTTTGGTACCAGTACCAAGCTGTTTTGGTTACTGTAGCCTTGTAGTATATTTTGAAGTCAGGTAGCGTGTTTCCTCCAGCTTTGTTCTTTTGACTTAGGATTGTCTTGGCAATGCGGGCTCTTTTTTGGTTCCATATGAACTTTAAAGCAGTTTTTTCCAATTCTGTGAAGAAAGTCATTGGTAGCTTGATGGGGATGGCATTGTATCTATAAATTACCTTGGGCAGTATGGCCATTTTCACAATATTGATTCTTCGTCTCCATGAACATTGTATGTTCTTCCATTTGTTTGTGTCCTCTTTTATTTCACTGAGCAGTGGTTTGTAGTTCTCCTTGAAGAGGTCCTTTATATCCCTAGTAAGTTGGATTCCTAGTTATTTTATTCTCTTTGAAGCAATTGTGAATGGAAGTTCATTCCTGATTTGGCTGTCTGTTTGTCTGTTACTGGTGTATAAGAATGCTTGTGATTTTTGCACATTAATTTTGTATCCTGAGACTTCGCTGAAATTTCTTATCAGCTTAAGGAGATATTGGGCTGAGACAATGGGGTTTTCTAAATATATAATCATGTCATCTGCAAACAGGGACAATTTGACTTCTTCTTTTCCTAACTGAATACCCTTGATTTCTTTCTCTTGCCTGATTGCCCTAGCCAGAACTTCCAACACTATGTTGAATAGGAGTGGTGAGAGAGGGCATCCCTGTCTTGTGCCAGTTTTCAAAGGAAATTTTTCCAGTTTTTGTCCATTCAGTATGATATTGGCTGTGGCTTTGTCATAAATAGCTCTTATTATTTTGAGATACATTCTATCAATACCGAATTTATTGAGAGATTTTAGCATGAAGGGCTGTTGAATTTTGTCAAAAGCCTTTTCTGCATCTATTGAGATAATCATGCGGTTTTTGTCTTTGGTTCTGTTTCTATGATGGATTATGTTTATTGATTTGCATATGTTGAACCAGCCTTGCATCCCAGGGATGGATCCCACTTGATCATGGTGGATAAACTTTTTGATGTGCTGCTGGATCCGGTTTGTCAGTATTTTATTGAGGATTTTTGCATCGATGTTCATCAGGGATATTGGTCTAAAATTCTCTTTTTATGTTGTGTCTCTGCCAGGCTTTGGTATCGGGATGAGGTTGTCCTCATAAAATGAGTTAGGGAGGATTCCTTCTTTTTCTATTGATTGGAACAGTTTCAGAAGGAATGGTACCAGCTCCTCCTTGTACCTCTGGTAGAATTCAGCTGTGAATCCATCTGGTCCTGGACTTTTTTTGGTTGGTAGGCTATTAATTATTGCCTCAATTTCAAAGCCTGCTATTGGGCTATTCAGGAATTCAGCTTCTTCCTGGTTTAGTCTTGGGAGAGTGTAAGTGTCCAGGAAATTATCCATTTCTTCTAGATTTTCTAGTTTATTTGCATAGAGGTGTTTGTAGTATTCTCTGATGGTAGTTTGTATTTCTGTGGGGTCGGTGGTGATTTCCCCTTTATCATTTTTATTGCGTCTATTTGATTCTTCTCTCTTTTCTTCTTTATTAGTCTTGCTAGCAGTCTATCAATTTTGTTCATCTTTTCAAAAAACCAACTCCTAGATTCATTGATTTTTTGGAGGATTTTTTGTGTCTCTATCTCCTTCAGTTCTGCTCTAATCTTAGTTATTTCTTGCCTTCTGCTAGCTTTTGAATGTGTTTGCTCTTGCTTCTCTAGTTCTTTTAATTGTGATGTTAGAGTGTCAATTTTAGATCTTTCCAGCTTTCTCTTGTGGGCATTTAGTGCTATAAATTTCCCTCTACACACTGCTTTAAATGTGTCCCAGAGATTCTGGTATGTTATATCTTTGTTCTCATTGGTTTCAAAGAACATCTTTATTTCTGCCTTCATTTCATTATGTAGCCAGTAGTCATTCAGGAGCAGGTTGTTCAGTTTCCATGTAGTTGAAGGGTTTTGATTGATTTTCTTAGTCCTGAGTTCTAGTTTGATTGCACTGTGGTCTGAGAGACAGTTTGTTATAATTTCTGTTCTTGTACATTTGCTGAGGAGTGCTTTACTTCCAATTATGTGGTCAATTTTGGAATAAGTCTGATGTGGTGCTGAGTATAATGTATATTCTGTTGATTTGGGGTGGAGAGTTCTGTAGATGTCTGTTAGGTCTGCTAGCTGCAGAGAAGAGTTCAATTCCTGGATATCCTTGTTAACTTTCTGTCTCATTGATCTGTCTAATATTGACAGTGGGGTGTTGAAGTCTCCCATTATTATTGTATGGGAGTCTAAGTCTCTCTTTAAGTCTTTAAGGACTT
Source organism: Macaca mulatta (assembly GCF_049350105.2). Lineage (NCBI taxonomy): Eukaryota > Metazoa > Chordata > Mammalia > Primates > Cercopithecidae > Macaca > Macaca mulatta. The sequence continues at coordinate 47,592,367 of NC_133411.1, forward strand.
TATGAATCTGAGTGCTCCTGTATTGGGTGCATATATATTTAGGATAGTTAGGCCTTCCTGTTGAATTGACCCCTTTACCATTATGTAATGGCCTTCTTTGTCTCTTTTGATCTTTGATGGTTTAATGTCTGTTTTATCAGAGACTAGGATTGCAACCCCTGCTTTTTTTTGTTCTCCATTTGCTTGGTAAATCTTCCTCCATCCCTTTATTTTGAGCCTATGTATGTCTCTGCATGTGAGATGGGTCTCCTGAATACAGCAGACTGATGGGTCTTGACTCTTTATCCAGTTTGCCAGTCTGTGTCTTTTAATTGGAGCATTTAGTCCATTTACATTTAAGGTTAATAATGTTATGTGTGAACTTGATCCTGCCATTATGATATTAACTGGTTATTTTGCTCATTCGTTGATGCAGTTTCTTCCTAGCCTAAATGGTCTTTACATTTTGGCATGTTTTTGCAATGGCTGGTGCCAGTTGTTCCTTTTCATGTTTAGTGCTTTCTTCAGTGTCTCTTGTAAGGCAGGCCTGGTGGTGACAAAATCTCTAAGCATTTGCTTATCTGTAAAGGATTTTATTTCTCCTTCACTTATGAAACTTAGTTTGGCTGGATATGAAATTCTGGGTTTAAAATTCTTTCCTTTAAGAATGTTGAATATTGGCACCCACTCTCTTCTGGCTTGTAGAGTTTCTGCTGAGAGATCTGCTGTTAGTCTGATGGGCTTCCCTTTGTGGGTAACCCGACCTTTCTCTCTGGCTGCCCTTAAGATTTTTTTGTTCATGTCAACTTTGGTCAATCTGGCAATTATGTGTCTTGGAGTTGCTCTTCTCAAGGAGTATCTTTGTGGCGTTCACTGTATTTCCTGAATTTGAATGTTGGCCTGCCCTACTAGGTTGGGGAATTTCTCCTGGATGATATCCTGCAGAGTGTTTTCCAACTTGGTTCCATTTTTCCCCTCACTTTCAGACACCCCAATCAGACGTAGATTTGGTCTTTTTACATAATCTCATACTTCTTGCAGGCTTTGTTCATTTCTTTTTCTTCTTTTTTCTTTAGGTTTCTCTTCTCGCCTCATTTCATTCATTTGATCCTCAATCACTGATACTCTTTCTTCCAGTTGATCGAGTCGGTTACTGAAGCTTGTGCATTTGTCACGTATTTCTCGTGTCATGGTTTTCATCTCTGTCCATTCGTTTATGACCTTCTCTGCATTAATCATTCTAATTATCAATTCTTCCACTCTTTTTTCAAGATTTTTAGTTCCTTTGTGCTGGGTACGTAATTCCTCCTTTAGCTCTGAGAAGTTTGATGGACTGGAGCCTTCTTTTCTCATCTCACCAAAGTCATTCTCCATCCAGCTTTGATCCGTTGTTAGTGATGAGCTGTGTTCCTTTGCAGGGGGCGATGTGCTCTTATTTTTTGAATTTCCATCTTTTCTGCCGTGCTTTTTCCCCATCTTTGTGGTTTTATCTGCCTTTTGTCTTTGATGATGGTGACGTACTGATGGGTTTTGTTGTGGGTGTCCTTCCTGTTTGTTAGTTTTCCTTCTAACATTCAGGACCATCAGCTGTAGGTCTGTTGGAGATTGCTTGAGGTCCACTCCAGACTCTGTTTGCCTGGGTGTCAGCAGCAGAGGCTGCAGAATATAGAATACTGCTGAACAGCGAGGGTACCTGTCTGATTCTTGCTTTGGAAGCTTCCTCTCAGGGGTGTACTCCACCGTGTGAGATGTGGGGTGTTGGTCTGCCCCTAGTGGGGGATGTCTCCCAGTAAGGCTACTCAGGGGACGGGGATCCACTTGAGCAGGCAGTCTGTCCCTTCTCAGATCTCAACCTCTGTGTTGGGAGATCCACTGCTCTCTTCAAAGCTGTCAGACAGAGTCCTTTTCATCCGCATATGTTTCAGCTTCTTTTTGTTGTTTTTGCTGTTGTTGTTTAACTGTGCCCTGTCCCCAGAGGTGGAGTCTACAGAGACAGGCAGGACTCCTTGAGCTGCTGTGAACTCCACCCAGTTCGAGCTTCCCAGCTTCTTTGTTTATTTACTTAAGCCTCAGCAATGGTGGGCACACCTCCCCAAGCCTCGCTGCTGCCTTGCCACGAGATGGCAGACTGCTGTGCTAGCAATGAGGGAGGCTCTGTGGGTGTGGGACACTCTCGGCCAGGTGTGGGATATAGTCTCCTGGTAGGCCTGTTTGCTAAGATCCTTGGTAGAGTGCAGTATTGGGGTGGGAGTTACCTGATTTTCCAGGTGTTGTGTGTCTCAGTTCCCCTGGCTAAGAAAAGAGATTCCCTTCCCCCTTGTGCTTCCCAGGGGAGGGGATGCCTCGCCCTGCTTCAGCCCTCCCTGGCCCGGCTGCAGCAGCTGACCAGCACTGATTGTCGGGCACTCCCTAGTGAGATAAACCCAGTACCTCAGTTGAAAATGCAGAAATCACCTGTCTTCTGTGTTGCTCACGCTGGGAGTTGGAGACTGGACCTATTCCTATTTGGCCATCTTGCTTGGCCCCCCATAAAAGGAAATATCTTCAGATAAAAACTGAAAGAAAGCGTTCTGAGAAACTTCTATGTGACCTTTGCATTCATCTCACAGAGTTCCACCTCTCTGTTCAAGTAACTGTTTGCTAACACTCTTCTCATGGATCTGCTAAGTGATATTTGGGAGTGCATAGACGGTTACAGTGAAAAAGGAAATATCTTCAGATAAAAACTGAAAAGAAGCGTTCTGAGAAATTGCATTGTGAAGTGTGAATGCAACTCACAGAGTTACACTTTTCTGTTCATTGATCAGTTTGCTAACACAGTTTTCTTGAAATCAGCAGTGGGATATTTCTTTGCCCAATGAAACTTACGGTGACAAAGAAAATATCTTCAGATAAAAAGTAGAAAGAAGCTTTCAGAGAAACTGTTTTGTGATGTGTGAATTCAACTCACTGAGTTACAGCTGTATTTCATGGAGCTGTTTGCTGGTCCAGTTTCTGTTGAATCTGAGAACCGATACTTCAGATTGCTTGGAGAAGTATATAGCCAATGGAAATATCCCCAGATAAAGATGAGAAAAAAGATTTCTGAGAAATGTCTTTCTGATCTCTGAGTTCACCTCAGAAAGTTCCACCTTTCTGTTCATGTAGCTGTTTGCTAACACTCTTCTCGTGGAATCTGCTAAGTGATATTTGGGAGTGCATTGAGGGCTTCAGTAAAAAAGGAAATATCCTCAGATAAAAACTGAAAAGAAGCGTTCTGAGAAACTTCATTGTGACGTGAGAATGCAACACACAGAATTACACTTTTCTGTTCATTGATCAGTTTGCTAACACAGTTTTCTTGAAATCTGCAGTGGGATATTTTTTGCCCAATTAAGCTTATGGTGACAAAGGAAATATATTCAGATAAAAAGTAGAAAGAAGCTTTCTGAGAAACTGCTTTGTGATGTGTGAATTCAACTCACTGAGTTACAGTAGTATTTCATGGAGCTGTTTTTTCTAGTCCAGTTTTTGTTGAATCTGAGAACCGATATTTTGGATTGCTTGGAGGAGTATACAGCCAAAGGAAATATCCCCAGATAAAAACGAGAAAGAAGATTTCTGAGAAATGTCTTTCTGATCTCTGAGTTCATCTCACAGAGTTCCACATTTCTGTTCAATGAGCTGTTTCCTAACACTTTTCTCGTGGAACCTGCTAAGTGATATTTGGGAGCGCAATGTTGACTACAGTGAAAAAGGAAATATCTTCCGATAAAAACTGAAAAGAAGCGTTCTGAGAAATTGCATTGTGACGTGTGAATGCAACTCACAGAGTTACACTTTTCTGTTCATCGATCAGCTTGCTAACACAGTTTTCTTCAAATCTGCAGTGGGACATTTCTTTGCCCAGTGAAGCTGATGGTGACAAAGGAAATGTCCTGAGATAAAAAGTAGAAAGAAGCTTACTGAGAAACTGCTTTGTGACATGTGAATTCAACTCACTGAGTTAGAGCTGTGTTTCATGGAGCTGTTTGCTAGTCCAGTTTTTGTTGAATCTGAGAATCGATAATTCCGATTGCTTGGAGGAGTGTACAGCCAAAGGAAATATCACCAGATAAGAACGAGAAAGATTTCTGAGAATTGTCTTTCTGATCTCTGAGTTCACCCAAAGAGCTCCACCTTTCTGTCCATGTATCTTTGCTAACACTGTTCTCGTGGAATCTGTAAAGTGATATTTGGGAGCGCATGGAGGGAAACAGTGAAAAAGGAAATATCTTCAGATAAAAACTGAAAGGAAGTGTTCTGAGAAACTTCTATGTGACCTGTGCATTCATCTCACAGAGTTCCACCTTTCCGTTCATGTAGCTGTTTGCTAACACCCTTCTCGTGGAATCTGCTAAGTGATATTTGGGAGAGTATTGACGGTCACAGTGAAAAAGGAAATATCTTTAGATAAAAACTGAAAAGAAGCGTTCTCAGAAACTGCATTGTGACATGTAATGCAACTCAAGAGTCACACTTTTCTGTTCATTGGTCAGTTGGCTAACATAGTTTTCTTGAAATCTGCAGTGGGATATTTCTTTGTCCAGTGAAGCTTACGGTGACAAGGGAAATATATTCCGATAAATAGTAGAAAGAAGCTTTCTGAGAAACTGCTTTGTGATGTGTGAATTCAACTCACTGAGTTACAGCTGTATTTCATGGAGCTATTGGCTAGTCCAGTTTTTGTTGAATATGAGAATCAATATTTTGGATCGCTTGGAGGAGTATACAGCTAAAGGAAATATCCCCTGATAAAAACGAAAAAGAAGAATTCTGAGAAATATCTTTCCAATCTCTGAGTCCATCTCACAGAGTTCCACCTTTCTTTTCAGGTAGCTGTTTGCTAACACTCTTCTCGTGGAATCTGCAAAGTGATATTTGGGAGCGCATGGAGGGATAACAGTGAAAAAGGATGTATCTTCAGATATAAACTGAAAGGAAGGGTTCTGAGAAACTTCTACGTGACCTGTGCATTCATCTCAAAGAGTTCCACCTTTTTGTTCAAGTAGTGGTGTGCCAACACTCTTCTTGTGGATTCTGCTAAGTGATATTTGGGAGCACCTTGACGACTATGGTGAAAAAGGAAATATCTGCAGAAAGAAAGTGAAAGGAAGCGTTCTGAGAAAATTCTATGTGACCTGTGCATTCATCTCACAAAGTTCCACATTTCTGTTCATGTAACTGTTTGCTAACACTCTTCTCGTGGAATCTGCTAAGTGATATTTGGGAGTGCATTGACGGTTACAGTGAAAAAGGAAATATCTTCAGATAAAAACTGAAAAGAAGCATTCTGAGAAACTGCAATGTGACGTGTGAATACAACTCACAGAGTTACACTTTTCTGTTCATTGATCAGTTGTCTAACACAGTTTTCTTCAAATCTGCAGTGGGATAGTTCTTTGCCCAATTAAGCTTATGGTGACAAGGGAAATATCTTCAGATAAAAAGTAGAAAGAAGCTTTCTGAGAAACTGCTTTGTGATGTGTGAATTCAACTCACTGAGTTACAGCTGTATTTCATGGACCTGTTTGCTAGTCCAGTTTTTGTTGAATCTGAGAAACGATATTTCAGATCGCTTGGAGGAGTATAGAGGCAAAGGAAATATCCCCAGATAAAAACGAGAAAGAAGATTTGTAAGAAATGCCTTTCTGACCTCTAGGATCATCTCACAGAGTTCCACCTTTCTGTTCATGTAGCTGTTTGCTAACACTGTTCTCGTAGAATCTGCTAAGTGATATTTGGGTGCGCATAGAGGGATACAGTGAAAAAGGAAATATCTTCAGATAAAAACTGAAAAGAAGCGTTCTGAGAAACTGCATTGTGACGTGTGAATGCAACTCACAGAGTTACACTTTTGTGTTCAGTGATCAGTTTGGTAACACAGTTTTCTTGAATTCTGCATTGGGATATTTCTTTGCTAAATGAAGCTTAAGGTGACAAAGGAAATATCTTCAGATAAAAAGTAGAAAGAAGCTTTCTGAGAAACTGCTTTCTGATGTGTGAATTCAACTCACTGAATTACAGTTGTATTTCATGGAGCTGTTTGCTAGTCCAGTTTTTGTTGAATCTGAGAATCGATATTTCGGATCACTTGGAGGAGTATAGATAGAACCAAAGAATATATCTTCAGATTAAAACGAGAAAGAAGATTTCTGAGAAATGTCTTTCGGATTGCTGAGTTTATCTCACAGAGTTCCACCCTTCTGTTCATGTAGCTTTTTGCTAAGATTCTTCTCGCGGAATCTGCAAAGTGATATTTGGAGTGCATTGACGGCTACAGTGAAAAAGGAAATATCTTCAGATAAAAACTGAAAAGAAGCATTCTGAGAAACTGCCTTGTGACATGTGAATCCAACTCACTGAGTTACACTTTTCTGTTCTTTGATCAGTTTGATAAAACAGTTTTCTTGAAATCTGCAGTGGGATATTTCCTTGCAAAATAAAACTTATGGTGATAAAGGAAATATCTTCAGATAAAAAGTAGAAAGATGCTTTCTGTGAAACCGGTTTCTGATGTGTGAATTCAACTCACTGAGTTACAGCTGTATTTCATGGAGCTGTTTGCTAGTCCAGTTTTTGTTGAATCTGAGAACTGATATTCCAGATTGTTGGAGAAGTATACAGCCAAAGGAAATATTCCCAGATAAAAACGAGAAAGAAGATTTCTGAGAAATGTCTTTCTGATCTCTGAGTTCATCTCACAGAGTTCCACCTTTCTGTTAATGTAACTGTTTGCTAACACTCTTCTCGTGGAGTCTGCAAAGTGATATTTGGGAGCGCATTGAAGAATACAGTGAAAAAGAAAATATCTTCAGAGAGAAACTGAAAGGAAGCGTTCTGAGAAACTTCTATGTAACCAGTGCCTTCATCTCATAGAGTTCCACCTTTTTGTTCATGTAGTTGCTTGCTAACACTCTTCTCGTGGAATCTGCAAAGTGATATTTGGGAGCGCATTGAGGGATACAGTGAAAAGGAAATATCTGCAGATAAAAAGTGAAGACAAGCGTTCTGAGAAACTGCATTTTGTCGTGTGAATGCAACCCACGGAGTACACTTTTCTGTTCGTTGATCAGTTTGCTAACACAGTTTTTTTCAAATCTGCAGTGGCATATTTCTTTGCCCAATGAAACTTATGGTGAGAAAGGAAATATCTTCAAATAAAAGTAGAAAGAAGCTTTCTGAGAAACTGCTTTGTGATGTGTGAATTCAACTCACTGAGTTACAGCAGTATTTCATGGAGCTCTTCGCTAGATCACTTTTTGTTGAACATGAGAAATGATATTTCGGATCGCTTGGAGGATTATACAGCTAAAGGAAATATCCCCAGATAAAAACGAGAAAGATTTCTGAGAAATGACTTTCTGATCTCTGAGTGCATCTCACAGAGTTCCACCTTTCTGTTCATGTAGCTGTTTGATAACAATCTTCTCGTGGAATCTGCTAAGTGCTATTTGGGAGCGCATTGACGGCTACAGTGAACAAGGAAATATCTTCAGATAAAAATTGAAAAGAAGCATTCTGAGAAACTGCATTGTGACGTGTGAATACAACTCACAGAGTTACACTTTTCTGTTCGTTGATCAGTTTGCTAACACAGTTTTCTTCAAATCTGCAGTGCAATATTTGTTTACCCAATGAACCTTACCTTGACAAAGGAAATATCTTCAGATAAAAAGTAGAAAAAAGCTTTCAGAGAAACTGCTTTGTGATGTGTGAATTCAACTCACAGAGTTACAGCTGCATTTCATGAAGCTGTTTGCTAGTCCAGGTTTTGTTGAATCTGAGAACCGATATTTCAGATCGCTTGGAGGAGTATACAGCCAAAGGAAATATCCCCAGATAAAAATGAGAAAGAAGATTTCTGAGAAGTGTCTTTATGATCTCTGAGTTCAAGTCACAGAGTTCCACATTTCTGTTCATGTAGCTGTTTGCTAACACTCTTCTCGTGGAATCTGCAAAGTGATATTTGGAAGCGCATTGAGGAATACAGTGAAAAAGAAATTATCTTCAGATAAAAACTGAAAGGAAGCGTTCTGAGAAACCTCTATGTGACCTGTGCATTCATCTCACAGAGTGCCACGTTTCTGTTCATGTAGCTGTTTGCTAACACTCTTCTCGTGGAATGTGCTAAGTGATATTTGGGAGCACATTGACGGCTACTGTCAAAAAGGAAATATCTTCAGATAAAAACTGAAAAGAAGCATTCTCAGATAATGCATTGTGACGTGTGAATGCAACTCACAGAGTTTCACTTTTCTGTTCATTGATCAGTTTGCTAACACAGTTTTCTTGGAATCAGCAGTGGGATATTTTTTTGCCCAATGATATGGTGATAAAGAAAATATCTATCGTGACAAAGACAGTATCTTCAGATAAAAAGCAGAAAGAAGCTTTCTGAAAAACTGCTTTGTGATGTGTGAATTCAACTCATTGAGTTACTTCCAAATGTCATGGTGCTGTTTGCTAGTGCAGTTTTTGCTGAATCTGAGAAGCGATATTTCGGATCATTTGGAGGAGTATATAGCCAAAGGAAATATCCCCAGATAAAAATGAGAAAGAAGATTTCTGAGAAATGTCTTTCTCTGAGTTCATCTCACAGGGTTCCACCTTTCTGTTCATGTAGCTGTTTGTTAACACTCTTCTCGTGAAATCTGCTAGGTGATATTTGGGAGCACATTGAGGGCTACAGTGAAAAGGGAAAGATCTTCAGATAGTAACTGAAAAGAAATGTTCTGAGAAACTGCATTGTGACGTGTGAATACAACTCACAGAGTTACACTTTTCTGTTAATTGATCAGTTTGCTAACACAGTTTTCTTGAAATCTGCAGTGGGATGTTTCTTTGCCCAATGAAGCTTACCTTGACAAAGGAAATATCTTTAGATAAAAAGTAGAAAAAAGCTTTCGGAGAAACTGCTTTGTGATGTGTGAATTCAACTCACTGAGTTACACCTTTATTTCGTGGAGCCATTTGCCAGATCTGTTTCTGTGGAATCTGAGCACTGATATTTGGGATGGTTTTGAAGACGATACGGAAAAAGGAAATATCCTCAGATAAAAACGAGAAAGAAGTTTTCTGAGAAATTTCTTTGTGTTCTGTGAATTCATCTCAGAGAGTACCACCTTACGGTTCATGAAGCTCTTTGCTAACACTGTTCTATGAAATCTGAAAAGTGATATTTGGGAGCACATTGAGGTCTATGGAGGAAAATAAATATCCTCACACAAAAACGGGAAATTAGCTTTCTGAGAAACTTCTTTGTGATCTGTGAATTCATCTCACAGAGTTCCACCTTTCTCTTCTTGAAGCCGTTTTTTGAGAGTCTTCTCGTGAAAACTACACAGTGATATTTGGGAGCACATTGAGAGCTATGGTGAAAACGGAAATATCCTCATATAAAAACTGGAAAGAAGCATTCTGAGACACTGCTTTGTGACTTGTGAATGCAACTCAGAGAGTAACACTTTTCTTTCATTGATCAGTTTATTAACTCTGTTTTCTTGAAATCCGCAGTGGCATATTTCTGAGGGCAATGAAGCTTACAGTGACAAAGGAAATATCCTCAGATAAAAAGTAGAAAGAAGGTTTCTCAGAAATTGTTTTGTGATGTGTAGTTTCACATCACTGAGTTACAAGTGTATTTCCTGGAGCCTTTTGCAAACCTGTTTTTGTGCAATCTGAGATCTGATATTTCAGATCGCTTTGAAGACGATACGGAAAAAGGAAATATCCTCAGATAAAAACGAGAAGAAGTTTTCTGAGAAGTTTCTTTGTGTTCTCTGAATTCATCTCACAAATTTCCACCTTTCTGTTTATGAAGCTCTTTGCTACCACTGTCCTAGTGGAAACTGCAAAGTGATATTTGGGAGCACATTGAGGGCTACGGAGGAAAACGAAATGTAAAAAGACAAAAACGAGAAAGAAGCTGCCTGAGAAACTTCTTTTGATCTGTGAATTCATCTCACAGAGTTCCACCTTTCTGTTCTTGGAGCCATTTGCTAACACTGTTCTAGTGGAAACCGCAAAGTGATATTTGGGAGCACTTTGAGGGGTATGGTGAAAAAGGAAATATCCTCAGAGAAAAACTGGAAAGAAGCTTCTGAGAAACTGCTTCATGACGTGTGAATGCAAATCAGAGAGTTACACTTTTCTTTTCATTGATCAGTTTGCTAAATCTGTTTTCTTGAAATCTGCAATTTCATATTTCTTAGCGCAGTGAAGATAATGGTGACAAAGAAAATATCCTCAGATAAAAAGAAGAAAGAAGCTTTCTGAGAAAGTGATTTGTGATGTGTGACTTCAACTCACTGAGTTACAACTGTATTTCATGGAGTCGTTTGCTAGTCCTGTTTTTGTGGAATCTGAGAACTGATGTTTTGGATCGCTTTGAATACTATACGGAAAAAGTAAATATGCACAGGTAAATATTAGAAAGAAGTTTTCTGAGAAATTTCTTTGTGTTCTGTGAATTCATCTCACAGAGTTTCACCTTTTGATTCATGAAGCTGTTTGCTAACACTGTTCTCGTGGAATCTGCATAGAGATACTTGGAGCGCATCGAGGGCTACGGTGGAACAGGAAATACAATCAGATAAAAACGAGAAAGAATCTTTCTGAGAAACTTCTTTGTGATCTGTGAATTTGTCTCACAGAGTTCCACCTTTCTGTTCATGAAGCCGTTTCTTAACAAAGTTCTAGTGGAATCTGGAAAGTGATACTTGAGAGCGCACTGAGGGCTATGGTGAAAAAGGAAATATCCTCAGATAAAAACTGGAAAGAAGCGTTCTGAGAAACTGCTTCGTTACATATGAATGCAACTCACAGAGTTACAGTTTTCTTTTCATTGATCAGTTTGCTAATTCTGTTTTCTTGAAATCTGCAATGGAATATTTCTTAGCGCAATGAAGCTTACAGTGACAAAGGAAATATTCTCAGATAAAAAGTAGAAAGAAGCTTTCTGAGACACTGCTTTGTGATGTGTGATTTCAACTCACTGAATTACATCTTCGTTTCATGGAGCCGTTTGCTAGCCTGTTATTGTGGATTCTGAGAACTGATGTTTCGGATCGCTTAGAGGACGATACAAAAAAATGAAATATCCTCAGATAAAAACGAGAAAGAAGTTTTCTGAGAAATTTCTTTGTGTTCTGTGAATTCACCTCAGAGAGTACCACCGTTCGGTTCATGAAGCTCTTTGCTAAGACTGTTCTAGTGGAATCTGCAAAGTGATATTTGGGAGCACATTGAGGGCTATGGAGGAAAACGTAATATAATAAGAAAAAAGCGAAAAAGAAGCGGTCTGACAAGCTTCTTTGTTATCTGTGAATTCATCTCACAGAATTCCACCTTTCTCTTCTTGAAGCCGTTTGCTAACAAAGTTCTCGTGAAAACTGCAAAGTGATATTTGGGAGCACATTGAGGCCTATGGTGTAAAAGGAAATATCCTCAGAGAAAAACTGGAAAGAAGCGTTCTGAGAAACTGCTTCATGACCTTTGAATGCAACTCAAAGAGTTGCACTTTTCTTTCATTGATCAGTTTGCTAACTCTGTTTTCTTGAAATCCGCAGTGGCATATTTCTTAGGGCAGTGAAGCTTACAGTGACAAAGGAAATATCCTCAGATAAAAAGTAGAAAGAAGCTTTCTGAGAAACTGCTTTGTGATGTGTGATTTCAACTCACTGAGTTACAAGTGTATTTCCTGGAGCTGTTTGCTAGCCTGTTTTTGTGGAATCTGAGAACTGATATTTGGGATGGCTTTGAAGATGATACAGAAAAAGGAAATATCCCCAGATAAAAATGAGAAAGAAGTTTTCTGAGAAGTTTCTTTGTGTTCTCTGAAATCATCTCACAGAGTTCCACCTTTCGGTTCCTGTAGCTCTTTGCTACCACTGTCCTAGTGGAAACTGCAAAGTGATATTTGGGAGTGCATTGAGGGATATGGAGGAAAACGAAATATAATAAGATAAAAACGAGAAAGAAACTGCCTGAGAAACTTCTTTTTGATCTGTGAATTCATCTCACAGAGTTCCACCTTTCTGTTCTTGGAGCCATTTGCTAACACTGTTCTAGTGAAAATTGCAAAGTGATATTTGGGAGCACATTGAGGGGTATGGTGAGAAAGGAAATATCCTCAGAGGAAAACTGGAAAGAAGCATTCTGAAAAACTGCTTCATGACGTGTGAATGCAAATCAGAGAGTTACACTTTTCTTTTCATTGATCAGTTTGCTAAATCTGTTTTTTTGAAATCTGCAATGTCATATTTCTCAGCGCAATGAAGCTAATGATGACAAAGGGAATATCCTCATATAAAAAGAAGAAAGAAGCTTTCTGAGAAACCGCTTTGTGATGTGTGAATTCAACTGACTGAGTTACAACTGTATTTCGTGGAGCTGTTTGCTAGTCCTGTTTTGGGGGAATCTGAGAAGTGATATTTTGGAACACTTTGAATACTATACAGAAAAAGTGAATATCCTCAGATAAATACTAGAAAGTAGTTTTCTGAGAATTTTTTTCTGTTCTGTGAAATCATCTCACAGATTTCCACCTTTCGGTACATGAAGCTGTTTGCTAATACTGTTCTCGTGGAATCTGCATAGAGATACTTGGAGCGCATTGAGGGCAACGTTGGAAAAGGAAATACAATCAGATAAAAACGAGAAAGAATCTTTCTGAGAAACTTCTTTGTGATCTGTGAAATTATCTCACAGAGTTCCACCTTTCTGTTCATGAAGCTGTTTCTTAACAAAGTTCTCGTGGAATCTTGAAAGTGATATTTGGGAGCGCTTTGAGGGCTATGGTGAAAAAGGAAATATCCTCAGAGAAAAACTGGAAAGAAGCGTTCTGAAAAACTGCTTCATGACGTGTGAATGCAACACACAAAATTACACTTTTCATTTCATTGATCAGCATGCTAACTCTGTTTTCTTGAAATCTGCAAAGGAATATTTCCTAGTGCAATGAAGCTTACAGTGACAAAGGAAAGAGCCTCAGATAAAAAGTAGAAAGGATCTTTCTGAGAAACTGCTTTGTGATGTGTGATTTCAACTCACTGAATTACAACTTCATTTCGTGGAGCCATTTGCTAGCCTGTTATTGTGGATTCTGAGAACTGATATTTCAGATCGCTTAGATGACGATACAAAAAAATGGAATATCCTCAGATAAAAACTAGAAGGAAGTTTTCTGAGAAATTTCTTTGTGTTCTGTGAAATCAACTCCCAGAGTTCCACCTTTCGGTTCATGAAGCTCTTTGCTAAAACTGTTCTAGTGGAATCTGCAAAGTGATATTTGGGAGCGCATTGAGGGCTATGGAGGAAAACGAAATATAATAAGAGAAAAGTGAGAAAGAAGCGGTCTGAGAAACTTCTTTGTGATGTGTTAATTTATCTCACAGAGTTCCACCTTTCTGCTCATGAAACCGTTTGCTAACAAAGTTCTCGTGGAATCTGCAAAGTGATATTTGGGAGTGCATTGAGGGCTAGGGTGAAAAAGGAAATATCCTCAGATAAAAACTGGAAGGAAGCGTTCTCAGAAACTGCTTTGTGATGTGTTAATGCAACTTACAGAGTTACACTTTCCTTTTCATTGATCAGTTTAACACAGTTTTCTGGAAATCTGCAAAGGGATATTTCTTAGCGCATAGAAGCTTACGGTGACAAAGGAAATATCCTCAGATAAAAAGTAGGAAGAAGCTTTCAGAGAAACTGCATTGTGATGTGTGAATTCAACTCACTGGGTTACACCTGTATTTCATGGAGCCTTTTGCCAGAACTGTTTTTGTGGAATCTGAGCACTGATATTTCAGATCGCTGTGAAGATGATACAGAAAAATAGAATATCCTCAGATAAAAACGAGAAAGAAGTTTTCTGACAAATTTCTTTGTGTTCTGTGAATTCACCTCAGAGAGTACCACCATTCGGTTCATGAAGCTCTTTGCAAACACGGTCCTAGTGAAATCTGAAAAGTGATATTAGGGAGCACATTGAGGGCTATGGAGGAAAAGAAATTATCCTCACATAAAAAGGAGAAATTAGCTTTCTGAGAAACTTCTTTGTGATCTGTGAATTCATCTCACAGAGTTCCACCTTTCTCTTCTTAAAGCCGTTTGTTGACACTCTTCTCATGAAAACTGCAAAGTGATATTTGGGAGCGATTGAGGCCTATGGTGAAAAAGAAAATTTCCTCAGATAAAAACTGGAAAGAAGCGTTCTGAGATACCGCTTCATGACCTGTGAATGCAACTCACATAGTTACACATCTCTTTCATTGATCAGTTTGCTAACTCTATTTTCTTGAAATCCACAGTGGCATATTTCTTAGGGCAATGAAGCTTACAGTGACAAAGGAAATATTCTCAGATAAAAAGTAGAAAGAAGCTTTCTGAGAAACTGCTTTGTGATGTGTGATTTCAACTCACTGAGTTACAAGTGTATTTCCTGGAGCTGTTTGCTAGCCTGGTTTTGTGGAATCTGAAAACTGATATTTCGGATTGCTTTGAAGACGATGCGGAAAAAGGAAATATCCTCAGATAAAAATGAGAAAGAAGTTTTCTGAGAAGTTTCTTTGTGTTCTCTGAAATCATCTCACAGAGTTCCACCTTTTGGTCCCTGTAGCTCTTTGCTACCACTGTCCTAGTGGAAACTGCAAAGTGATATTTGGGAGTGCATTGAGGGCTATGGAGGAAAATGAAATATAATAAGATAAAAAAGAGAAAGAAGCTGTCAGAGTAACTTTTTTTGGTCTGTGAATTCATCTCACAGAGTTCCACCTTTCTGTTCTTGGAGTCTTTTTCTAACACTGCTCTAGTTGAATCCACAAAGTGATATTTCGGAGCACATTGAGGGGTATGGTGAAAAAGGAAATATCCTCAGATAAAAACTAGAAAGAAGCGTTCTAAGAAACTGCTTCATGACGTGTGAATGTAAATCAGAGAGTTACACATTTCTTTTCATTGATCAGTTTGCTAAATCTCTTTTCTTGTAATCTGCAATTTCATATTTCTTAGCACAGCGAAGCTAATGGTGACGGAGGAAATATCCTCATATAAAAAGTAGAAAGAAGCTTTCTGAGAAACTGCTTTGTGATGTGTGAATTCAACTCACTGAGTTACACCTGTATTTCGTGGAGACGTTTGCCAGTCCTGTTTTTGTGGAATCTGAGCACTGATATTTTGGATCGCTTTGAATACTATACGGAAAAAGGAAATATCCTCAGATAAACACTAGAAAGTAGTTTTCTGAGAAATTTCTTTCTATTCTGTGAATTCATCTCACAGAGTTCCACCTTTTGGTTCATGAAGCTCTTTGCTAACACTGTTCCAGTGAAATCTGAAAAGTGGTATTTGGAAGCGCATTGAGGGCTATGGAGGAAAAGAAAATATCCTCACATAAAAAGGAGAAATTAGCTTTCTGAGAAACTTTTTTGTGATCTGTGAATTGATTATATAGAGTTCAACCTTTCTCTTCTTGAAGCCATTTTCTGACACTCTTCTCGTGAAAACTGCAAAGTGATAGTTTGGCGCGTATTGAGGGCTATGGTGAAAAAGAAAATATCCTGAGGTAAAAACTGGAAGGAAGCGTTCTGAGAAACGGCTTCGTGATGTGTGAATGCAAATCAGAGAGTTACACTTTTCTTTTCATTGATCAGTTTGCTAAATCTGTTTTTTTGAAATCTGCAATGTCATATTTCTTAGCGTAGTGAAGCTAATGATGACAAAGGAAATATCCTCAGATAAAAAGAAAGAAACTTTCTGAGAACCTGATTTGTGATGTGTGAATTCAGCTCACTGAGTTACAACTGTATTTCGTGAAGCCGTTTGCTAGTCCTGTTTGGTGGAATCTGAGAACTGATATTTCTGATCACTTTGATTACTATACGGAAAAAGTAAATATCCTCAGGTAAACACTAGAAAGAAGTTTTCTGAGAAATTTCTTTGTGTTCTGTGAAATCATCTCACAGATTTCCACCTTTCGGTACATGAAGCTGTTTGCTAATACTGTTCTCGTGGAATCTGCATAGAGATACTTGGAGCGCATTGAGGGCAACGTTGGAAAAGGAAATACAATCAGATAAAAACGAGAAAGAATCTTTCTGAGAAACTTCTTTGTGATCTGTGAATTTATCTCACAGAGTTCCACCTTTCTGTTCATGAAGCCGTTTCTTAACAAAGTTCTCATGGAATCTGCAAAGTATATTTGGGAGTGCACTGAGGGCTGGGGTGAAAAAGGAAATATCTTCAGATAAAAACTGGAAAGAATCATTGTGAGAAACTGCTTCATGATGTGTGAATGCAACTCACAGAGTTACACTTTTCTTTTCATTGATCAGCTTCCTAACTATTTTCTTGAAATCTGCAATGGAATATTTCTTAGCGCAATGAAGCTTACAGTGACAAAGGAAATATCCTCAGATAAAAAGTAGAAAGAATCTTTCTGAGAAACTGCTTTGTGATGTGTGATTTCAACTCACTGAATTACAACTTTATTTCATGGAGCCGTTTGCTAGCCTGTTATTGTGAATTTTGAGAACTGATATTTTGGATCGCTTAGACGACGATACGAAAAAATGAAATATCCTCAGATAAAAGCTAGAAAGAAGTTTTCTGAGAAATTTCTTTGTGTTCTGTGAATTCATCTCCCAGAGTTCCACCTTTCGGTTCATGAAGCTCTTTGCTAAAACTGTTCAAGGGAATCTGCAAAGTGATATTTGGGAGTGCATTGAGGGCTATGGAGGAAAATGAAATATAATAAGGTAAAAACGAGAAAGAAGCGGTCTGAGAAACTTCTTTGCGATCTGTGAATTTATCTCACAGAGTTCCACCTTCCTCTTCTTGAAGCCATTTGCTAACAAATTTCTCTTGGAATCTGCAAAGTGATATTTGGGATCGCATTGAGGGCTAGGGTGAAAAAGGAAATATCCTCAGATAAAAGCTGGAAGGAAATGTTCTCAGAAACTGCTTCGTGATGTGTAAATGCAACTGACAGAGTTACACTTTCCTTTTCATTGATCAGCTTGCTAACACAGTTTTCTGGAAATCTGCAAAGGGATATTTCTTAGCCCATGGAAGCTTATGGTGACAAAGGAAATATCCTCAGATAAAAAGTAGGAAGAAGCTTTCAGAGCAACTGCTTTGTGATGTGTGAATTCAACTCACAGAGTTACACCTGTATTTCATGGAGCCGTTTGCCAGACCTGTTTCTGTGGAATCTGAGCACTGATATTTGGGATGGCTTTGAAGACGATACGGAAAAAGGAAATATCCTCAGATAAAAACGAGAAAGAAGTTTTCTGAGAAATTTCTTTGTGTTCTGTGAATTCATCTCAGCGAGTACCACCTTACTGTTCATGAAGCTCTTAACTAACACCGTTCTAGTGAAATTGAAAAGTGACATTTGGGAGCGCATTGAGGGCTATGGAGGAAAAAAAAATATTCTCACATAAAAACGAGAAGTTAGCTTTCTGAGAAACTTCTCTGTGATCTGTGAATTCATCTCACAGACTGCAACCTTTCTCTTCTTGAAGCCGTTTGCTAAGACTCTTGTCATGAAAACTGCAAAGTGATATTTGGGAGTGCATTGAGGGCTATGGAGAAAAAGGAAATATCCTCAGATAAAAACTGGAAAGAAGCATTCTGAAAAACTGCTTCATGACCGGTGAATGCAACTCACAGAGTTACATTTTTCTTTCATTGATCAGTTGGCTAACTCTGTTTTCTTGAAATCCACAGTGGCATATTTCTTAGGGCAATGAAGCTTACAGTGACAAAGGAAATATCCTCAGATAAAAAGTAGAAAGAAGCTTTCTGAGAAACTGCTTTGTGATGTGTGATTTCAACTCACTGAGTTACAAGTGTATTTCCTGGAGCCGTTTGCTAGCCTGTTTTTGTGGAATCTGAAAACTGATATTTCGGATCGCTTTGAAGACAATACGGAAAAAGGAAATATCCTCAGATAAACACTAGAAAGAAGTTTTCTGATAAATTTCTTTCTGTTCTGTGAATTCATCTCACACAGTTCCACCTTTCTCTTCATGAAGCTGTTTGGTAATACTGTTCTCATGGAATCTGCATAGAGGTACTTGGAGCGCATTGACAGCTACGGTGGAAGAGGAAATACAATCAGATAAAAACGAGAAAGAATCTTTCTGAGAAACTTCTTTGTGATCTGTGAATTTATCTCATAGAGTTCCACCTTTCTGTTCATGAAGCCGTTTCTTAACAAAGTTCTTGTGGAATCTGCAAAGTGATACTTGGGAGCTCATTGAGGGCTATGGTGAAAAAGGAAATATCCTCAGATAAAAACTGGAAAGAAGCGTTCTGAGAAACTGCTTCATGACGTGTGAATGCAACTCACAGAGTTACACTTTTCTTTTCATTGATCAGCTTCCTAACTCTGTTTTCTTGAAACCTACAATGGAATATTTCTTAGCGCAATGATGTTTACAGTGACAAAGGAAATAGCCTCATATAAAAAGTAGAAAGAATCTTTCTGGGAAACTGCTTTGTGATGTGTGATTTCAACTCACTGAATTCCAACTTTATTTCGTGGAGCCGTTTGCTAGCCTGTTATTATGGATTCTGAGAACTGATATTTCGGATCGCTTAGAGGACGATATGAAAAAATGAAATATCCTCAGATAAAAACGAGAAAGAAGTTTTCTGAGAAATTTCTTTGTGTTCTGTGAATTCATCTCACATAGTTCCACCTTTCGATTCATGAAGCTCCTTGCTAAAACTGTTTAGAAGAATCTGAAATGTGATATCTGGGAGCTCATTGAGGGCTATGAAGGAAAACGAAATATAATAAGATAAAAACGAGAAAGAAGCGGTCTGAGAAACTTCTTTGTGATCTGTGAATTTATCTCACAGATTTCCACTTTTCTGTTCATGAAGCCGTTTGCTAACAAAGTTCTCGTGGAATCTGCAAAGTGATATTTGGGAGCTCATTGTGGGCTATGTTGAAAAAGGAAATTTTCTCAGATGAAAACTGGAAAGAAGCGTTTTCAGAAACTACTTCATGACGTGTGAATGCAACTTACAGAGTTACACTTTCCTTTTCATTGATCTGTTGGCTAACACAGTTTTCTGGAAATCTGCAAAGGGATATTTCTTAGTGCATGGAGACTTACGGTGACAAAGGAAATATCCTCAGATAAAAAGTAGGAAGAAGCTTACAGAGAAACTGCTTTGTGATGTGTGAATTGAACTCACTTAGTTTCCCCTGTATTTCATGGAGCTGTTTGCCAGATCTGTTTCTGTGGAATCTGAGCACTGATATTTGGGGTGGCTTTGAAGATGATACGGAAAAAGGAAATATCCTCAGATAAAAACGAGAAAGAAGTTTTCTGAGACGTTTCTTTGTGTTCTGTGAAATTATCTCACAGAATTGCTCCTTTGGGATCATGAAGCTCTTTGCTACCACTGTCCTAGTGGAAACTGCAAAGTGATATTTGGGAGCACATTGAGGGCTATGGAAGAAAACGAAATATAATAAGATAAAAATGAGAAAGAAGCAGTCTGAGTAACTTCTCTGTGATCTGTGAATTCATTTCACAGAGTTCCACCTTTCTGTTCTTGGTGCCCTTTGCAAACACTGTTCAGGTGGAAACCGCAAAGTGATATTTGGGAGTACATTGAGGGATAAGGTGAAAAAGGAAATATCCTCAGATAAAAAGGAGAAAGAAGTTTTCTGATAAGTTTCTTTGTGTTCTCTGAAACAATCTCACAGAGTTCCACCTTTCAGTTCATGAAGCTCTTTACGAAATTTAACTGAGGATATTTCCTTTGTCCTTATACTCTTCAAAGCGATCCAAACTATCAGTTCTCAGACACCACAAATAGAAGGCTAGCAAACGGCTCCACGAAATACAGGTGTAACTCAGTGAGTTGAATTCACACATCATGATGTAGTTTCTCAGAACGCTTCTTTCCAGTTTTTATCTGTGGATATGTCGTTTTTCACCAGAGACCTCAAGGCGCTCCCATATATCACTTCATAGATTCAAATATCACAAAGAAGTTTCCCAGAAGGCTTCTTTCACGTTTTTGTCTGAGGATATTTCCTTTGTCCTTATACTCCTCAAAGCGATCCGAACTATCAGTTCTCAGACACCACAAATACAAGGCTAGGAAACAGCTCCCCGATATACAGTTGTAAATCAGTGAGTTGAATTCACACATCACAATGTAGTTTCTCAGAACGCTTCTTTCCAGTTTTTATCTGTGGATATTTCCTTTTTCACCAGAAGCCTCAATGCGCTCCCATATATCACTTTACAGATTCCACGAAAACAGTGTTAGCACACTGCTACAAGAAGGGAAAGGTGAATCTCTGTGTGATGAATTCACACATCAGAAAGCAAGTTCTCAGAAAGGTTCTTTGTAGTCATTATCTGAGGATACTTCCTTTTTAACCATAGGCCTCAACCCGTTCCCAAATATCACTTTGCAGATTCCATGAGAACAGTGTGAGCAAACTGCTTTATGAAGAATAAGTTGTAACTCTGTGAGATGAATTCATATATCACAAAGAAGGTTCTCAGAAAGCTTCTTTCACGTTTTTATCTGAGAATATTTCCTTTGTCCTTATACTCTTCAAAGTGATCCGAACTATCAGTTCTCAGACATCACAAATACAAAGCTAGCAAACGGCTCCACGAAATACAGGTGTAACTCAGTGAGTTGAATTCACACATTACAAAGCCATTTCTCAGAAGCCTTCTTTCTACTTTTTTTCTGAGGATATTTCCTTTGTCACCCTAAGCTTCATTGCGCTAAGAAGTATCCGATGGCAGATTTCAAGAAAACTGTGTTAGCAAACTAATCAATGAAGAGGAAAGTGTATCTCTGTGAGTTGCATTCACACATCACAGTGCAGTTTCTCAGAACGCTTCTTTCCAGTTTTTACCTGTGTATATTTCCTTTTTCGCCATAGGCCTCAATGTGCTCCCAAATATCACTTTACAGATTCCACGAGAACAGTGTTAGCAAAAGGCTTCATGAACAGAAAGGTGTAACTGTGTGAGATGAATTCACACATCACAAAGAAGTTTCTTAGAAACCTTCTTTCTCATTTTTCTCTGAGGATATTTCCTATGGCCATGTACTCCTCAAAGCAATCCGAATTATCAGTTCTGAGATTCCACAAAAACATTGCTGGCAAATGGCTCTACGAAATACAGGTGTAATTCAGTGAACTGAATTCACACATCACATAGCAGTTTCTCAGAGAGTTTCTTTCTTGTTTTCATCTGAGGATCTTTCCTTTGTCACCATAGGCTTCATTGCACTAAGAAGTATCCGATGTCAGATTTCAAGAAAACTATATTAGCAAACTGATCAATGAAGAGGAAAGTGTATCTCTGTTAGTTGCCTTCACACATCACAATGCAGTTTCCCAAAATGCATCTTTTCAGTTTTTATCTGTGGATATTTCCTCAATGAGCTCCCAAATATCACTTACAGATTCCACGAAAAGAGTGTTGGCAAACTGCTAAAAGAAGTCAAAGGAGAATCTCTGTGTGATAAATTCACACATCCAAAAATCAGTTCTCAGAAAGCTTTTTTCTAGTTCTAATCTGAGAATACTTCTTTTTTCACCGTAGGTCTCAATGCGCTCCCAAATATCACTTTACAGATTCCACGAGAATAGTGTTAGCAAAAGTCTTCATGAAGAGAAAGGTGTAACTACGTGAGATGAATTCACACAACACAAAGAAGTTTCATAGTAAGCTTCTTTCTCGTTTTTATCTGAGGATATTTCCTATGGTTGTTTACTCCTCAAGGCGATCTGAAATATCAGTTCTCAGATTCCACAAAAACATTGCTAGCAAATGGCTCCACGAAATGCACGTGTAATTCAGTGAGCTGAAGTCACACATCACAAAGCAGTTTCTCAGAGAGCTTCTTTCTTTTTTTTATCTGAGGATCTTTCCTTTGTAACCGTAGGCTTCATTGCACTAAGATGTATCTGATGGCAGATTTCAAGAAAAGTCTATCAGCAAACTGATCAATGAAGAGGAAAGTGTATCTCTGTTAGTTGCCTTCACACATCACAATGCAGTTTCCCAAAATGCATCTTTTCAGTTTTTATCTGTGGATATTTCCTCAATGAGCTCCCAAATATCACTTACAGATTCCACAAAAAGAGTGTTGGCAAACTGCTAAGAGAAGGGAAAGGAGAATCTCTGTGTGATGAATTCACACATCTGAAAACAAGTTCTCAGAAAGCTTCTTTCTAGTTGTAATCTGAGGATACTTCTTTTTTTTACCATAGGCCTCAATGCGCTCCCAAATATCACTTTGCAGATTCCACGAAAACAGGTAGCAAACTACTTCATGAAGACTAAGTTGGAACTCTGTGAGATGAATTCACTAATCACAAAGAAGTTTCTCAGAAAGCTTCTTTCACGTTTTTATCTGGATATTTCCTTTGTCCTTATATTCTTGAAAGCGATCTGAAAAATCAGTTCTCAGATACTACAGAAAAACGGCTAGCAAACGGCTCCATGAAATACAGGTGTAACTCAGTGAATTGAAATCACACATCACAAAGCATTTTCTCAGAAAGCTTCTTTCTAATTTTTATCTGAGGATATTTCTTTTGTCACCTTAAGCTTCATTGCACTAAGAAGGGTCTGATTACAGATTTCAAAAAAACTGTGTTAGCCAACTAATCAATGAAGAGGAAAATATATCTCTGTGAGTTGCATTCACACATCACAATGCAGTTTCTCAGAACACTTCTTTCATTTTTTTATCTGTGTATATTTCCTTTTTCACCATAGGCCTCAATGCACTCCTAAATATCACTTTACAGATTCCACGAGAACAGTGTTAGCAAAAGGGTTCATGAAGAGGAAAATGTAACTGTGTGAGATGAATTCACACATCACAAAGAAGTTTCTTAGAAAGCTTCTTTCTCACTTTTATCTGAGGATATTTCCTATGGCCGCATATTCTTCAAAGCGTTCCGAAATGTCAGTTATCAGATTCCACAAAAACATTGCTAGCAAACGGCTCTACAAAATACTGGTATAATTCAGTGAGCTGAATTCACACATCACAAAGCAGTTTATCAGACAGCTTCTTTCTTGTTTTCATCTGGGGATCTTTCATTTGTCACCATAGGCTTCATTGCGCTAACAAGTATCCAATGGCAGATTTCAAGAAATGTTAGCAAACTGATCAATGAAGAGAAAAGTGCATCTCTGTGAGTTGCATTCACACATCACAATGTACTTTCTCAGAATGCTTCTTTCCAGTTTTTATCTGTGGATATTTCCTTTTTCACCAGAGGCCTCAATGCGCTCCTATATATCACTTTACAGACTCAACGGAAACAGTGCTAGCACACTGCTACAAGAAGGGAAAGGTGAATCTCTGTGTGATGAATTCACACATCAGAAAGCAAGTTCTCAGAAAGCTTCTTTGTAGCCATTATCTGAGGATACTTCCATTTTCACCATAGGCCTCAACGCGCTCCCAAATATTACTTTGCAGATTTCATGAGAACAATGAGAGCATAATGTTTAATGAAGAATAAGTTGTAACTCAGTGAGATGAATTCATATATCACAAAGAAGTTTCTTAGAAAGCTTCTTTCACGTTTTTATCTGAGGATATTTCCTTTGTCCTTACACTCTTCAATGATATCCGAACTATCAGTTCTCAGACACCACAAATACAAGACTAGCAAACGGCTCCACCAAATACAGGTGTAAGTCACTGAGTTGAATTCACACATCACAAAGCAGTTTCTCAGAAACTTTCTTTCTACTTTTTCTCTGAGGATACTTCCTTTGCCCCTCAAAGCTTCATTGCACTAAGAAGTATCCGATGGCAGATTTCAAGAAAACTGTGTTAGCAAACTGATCAATGAAGAGGAAAATGTATCTCTGTGAGTTGCATTCACACATCACAATGCAGTTTCTCAGAAGGCTTCTTTCCAGTTTTTATCTGTGGATATTTCCTTTTTCACTGTAGGCCTCAATACACTCCCAAATATCACTTTACAGATTCCATGAGAACAGTGTTAGCAAAAGGCTTCATGAAGAGGAAGGTGTAACTGTGTGAGATGTATTCACACATCACAAAGAAGTTTCTTAGAAAGCTTCCTTCTCGATTTTATCTGAGGATATTTCCTATGGCTGTATACTCTTCAGAGTTATCCGAAATATCAGTTCTCAGATTTCACAAAAAGATTGTTAGCAAACGGCTCTACAAAATACTGGTGTAATTCAGTGAGCTGAATTCACACATCACAAAGCAGTTTATCACACAGCTTCTTTCTTCTTTTTATCTGAGGATCTTTCCTTTGTCACCATAGGCTTCGTTGCACTAAGAAGTATCCGATGGCAGATTTCAAGAAAACATTGATAGCAAAGTGATCAAGGAAGAGGAAAGTGTACCTCTGTGAGTTGCATTCACACATCAAATGTAGTTTCTCAGAACGCTTTTTTCCAGTTTATATCTGTGGATATTTGTTTTTTAACCAGAGGCCTCAATGCGCTCCTATATACCACTTTACAGATTTCACGAAAACAGTGCTAGCACACTTCTACAAGAAGAGAAAGGTGAATCTCTGTGTGATGAATTCACACATCAGAAAGCAAGTTCTCAGAAAGCTCCTTAGCAGTTATTATCTGAAGACACTTCCTATTTCATCATAGGCCTCAACGTGCTCCCAAATATCACCTTGCAGATCCCATGAGAACAGTGTGAGCAAACTACTTCATGAAGAATAAGTTGTAACTCTGTGAGATGAATTAATATATCACAAAGAAGTTTCTCAGAAAGCTTCTTTCACCTTTTTATCTGAAGATATTTCCTTTGTCCCTTATATTCTTCAAAGCGTATCGAAAAATCAGTTCTCAGACACACACAAAAACAGCTAGCAAATGGTTCCATGAAATACAGGTGTATCTCAGTGAATTGAAATCACACATCACAAAGCAGTTTCTCAGAAAGCTTCTTTCTAGTTTTTCTCTGAGGATATTACCTTTGCACCCTAAGCTTCATTGCATTAAGAAGTATCCGACGGCAGATTTCAAGAAAACTGTGTTAACAAACTGATTAATGAAGCCTACGGAGACAAACGAAATATCTTCAGATAAAAAGTAGAAAGAAGCTTTCTGAGAAACTGCTTTGTGATGTGTGAATTCAACTCACTGAGTTACAGCTGTATTTCATGGAGCTGTTTAATAGTCCAGTTTTTGTTGAATCTGAGAACCGATATTTCGGATTGTTTGGAGGAGTATACAGCCAAAGGAAATATCGCCAGATAAAAACAAGAAAGAAGATTTCTGAGAAATGTCTTTCTGATCTCTGAGTTCATCTCACAGAGTTCCATTTTTCTGTTCATGTAGCTGTTTGCTGACGCTCTTCTCATGGAATCTGCAAAGTGATATATGGGAGCGCATTGAGGGATACAGTGAAAAAGGAAATATCTTCAGATAAAAACTGAAAGGAAGGGTTCAGAGAAACTTCTCTGTGACCTGTGCATTCATCTCACAGAGTTCCACGTTTCTGTAAATGTAGCTGTTTGCTCTGTTTGCTGACACTCTTCTCGTAGAATCTGCTAAGTGATATTTGGGAGCGCATTGACGGCTACAGTGAAAAAGGAAATATCTTCAGATAAACATTGAAAAGAAGTATTCTGAGAAGCTGCATTGTGACGTGTGAATGCAACTTCCAGAGTTACACTTTTCTGTTCACTGATCAGTTTGCTAACACAGTTTACTTGAAATCTGCAGTGGGATATTTCTTTGCCCCGTGAAACTTATGGTGACAATGGATATATCTTCAGATAAAAAGTAGAAAGAAGCTTTCTGAGAAACTGCTTTTTGATGTGTGAATTCAATTCACTGAGTTATAGCTGTATTTCATAGAGATGTTTGCTAGTCCAGTTTTTTTTTTTTGAATCTGAGAGCTGATATTTTGGATCGCTTGGAGGAGTATACAGCAAAAGGAAATATCCTCAGAAAAAAACGAGAAAGAAGATTTCTGAGAAATGTCTTTCTGATCTCTGAGTTCAACTCACAGAGTTCCACCTTTCTGTTCATGTAGCTATTTGCTAACACTCTTCTTGAGGAATCCGCTAAGTGATATTTGGGAGTGCATTGACGGTTACAGTGAAAAAGGAAATATATTCAGATAACAACTGAAAGGAAGCTTTCTGAGAAACTGCATTGTGACGTGTGATTGCAACACACAGAGTTACACTTTTCTGTTCATTGATCATTTTGCTAACACAGTTTTCTTGAAATCTGCAGTGGGATATTTCTTAGAGCAATGAAGCTTACGGTGACAAAGGAAATATCTTCAGATAAAAAGTAGAAAAAAACCTTTCTGAGAAACTGCTTTGTGATGTGTGAATTTAACTCACTGAGTTACAGCTGTATTTCAGGAGCTGTTTGCTAGTCCAGTTTTTCTTGAATCTGAGAGTCGATATTTCAGATCGCTTGGAGGACTATACAGCTGAAGAAGTTATCCCCAGAAAAAAACGAGAAAGAAGATTTCTGAGAAATGTCTTTCTGATCTCTGAGTTCATCGCACAGAGTTTCACTTTTCTGTTCATGTAGCGGTTTGCTAAAACTCTTCCCGTGGAATTTGCAAAGTGATATTTGGGAGCGCATTGAGGGATACAATGAAAAAGGAAATAATCTTCAGATAAAAACTGAAAGGAAGTGTTCTGAGAAACTTCTAAATGACCTGTGCATTCGTCTCACAGTGTTCCACCTTTCTGTTCATGTAGCTGTTTGCTAACACTCTTCTCATGGAATCTGCTAAGTGATATTCGGGAGCGCATCGACAACTACAGTGAAAAAGGAATTATCTCACATAAAAACTGAAAAGGAGCGTTCTGAGAAAATGCATTGTGACGTGTGAATGCAAATCACAGAGTTACACCTTTTGGTTCATCAATTTGCTAACACAGTTTTCTTGAAATCTGCAGTGGGATATTTCTTTGCCCAATGAAGCTTACGGTGACAAAGGAAATATCTTCAGATAAAAAGTAGAAAGAAGCTTTCTGAGAAACTGCTTTGTGATGTGTGAATTCAACTCACTGAGTTACAGCTGTATTTCATGGAGCTGATTGCTAGTCCACTGTTTGTTGAATCTGAGAACTGATATTTCAGATGACTTAGAGGAGAATACAGCCAAAGGACATATCCCCAGAAAAAAATGAGAAAGAAGATTTCTGAGAAATTACTTTCTGATCTCTGAGTTCATCTCACAGAGTTCCACATTTCGGTTCATGTACTTGTTTGCTAACAGTCTTCTTGTGGAATCGACAAAGTGATATTTGGGAGCACGTTGAGGGTGACAGTGAAAAAGGAAATATCTTCAGATAAAAACTGATAGGAAGCATTCTGAAAAAATTCTATGTGACCTCTGCATTCATCTCACAGAGTTCCAACTTTCGATTCATGTAGCTGTTCACTAAAAGTTTTCTCGTGGTATCTGCTAAGTGATATTTTTGAGCACATTGAGGGCTACAGTGAAAAAGGAAATATCTTCAGTTAAAAACTGAAAGGAAGGGTTGAGAGAAACTTCTCTGTGACCTGTGCATTCATCTCACAGAGATCCACCTTTCTGTTCGTGTAGGTGTTTGTTAACATTCTTCTCAGCCGGGCACGGTGGCTCAAGCCTGTAATCCCAGCACTTTGGGAGGCCGAGGTGGGCGGATCACAAGGTCAGGAGATCGAGACCATACTAGGTAATGCAGTGAAACCCCGTCTCTACTAAAAATACAAAAAATTAGCCGGGCGAGGTGGGGGGAGCCTGTAGTCCCAGCTACTCGGGAGACTGAGGAAGGAGAATGGCAGGAACACGAGAAGTGGAGCTTGCAGTGAGCTGATTCGTGCCACTGCACTCCAGCCTGGGTGACAGAACAACACTCCATCTCACAAAAAAACAAAAAAACAAACAAAAAAAACCCACTCTTCTCGTGGAATCTGCAAAGTGATATTTGGGAGCGCATTGAGGGATGCAGTGAAAAAGAAAATATCTTTAGATAAAAAATGAAAGGAAGCGTTCTGAGAAACTTCTATGTGACCTGTGCATTCATCTCACAGAGTTCCACCTTTCTGTTCATGTAGCTGTTTGATAACACTCTTCACGTGGAATCTGCTAAGTGATATTTGGGAGCGCATTGATGGCTATAGTGAAAAATTAAATATATTCAGATAAAAACTGGAAAGAAGCATTCTGAGAAACTGCATTGTGACAAGTGAATGTAACACACAAAGTTGCACTTTTCTCTTCATTGATCAGTTTGTTACACAGTTTTCTTGAAATCTGCTTTGGGATATTTCTTTGCCCAATGAAGCTTATGGTGACAAAGGAAATATCCTCAGATAAAAAGTAGAAAGAAGCTCTCTGAGAAACTGCTTTGTGATGTGTGAATTCAACTCACTGAGTTACAGCTGTATTTCCTGGAGCTGTTTGCTAGTCCAGTTTTTGTTGAATCTGAGAACCGATATTTCAGATCGCTTGGAGGAGTATACAGCCAGAGGAAATATCCCCAGATAAAAACGAGAAAGAAGATTTCTGAGAAATGTCTTTCTGATCTCTGAGTTCATCTCACAGAGTTCCATCTTTCTGTTCATATAGCTGTTTGTTAACACTCTTCTCGTGGAATCTGCAAAGTGATATTTGGGAGCGCATTGAGGGATACAGTGAAAAAGGAAATATCTTCAGAAAAAAACTGAAAGGAAGCATTCTGAGAAACTTCTATGTGACCTGATCATTCATCTCACAGAGTTCCACCTGTCTGTTCATGTGGCTGTTTCATAAAACTCTTATCGTGGAATCTGCTAAGTGATATTTGGGAGCGCATTGACGGCTGCAGTGAAAAAGGAAATATCTGCAGATAAAAACTGGAAACAAGCGTTCTGAGAAACTGCATTGTGACATGTGAATACAACACACAGAGTTGCAATTTTCTGTTCATTGATCAGTTTACTAACACAGTTTTCTTGATCTGCTTTGGGATATTTCTTTGCCAAATGAAGCTAACGGTGTCAAAGGAATTATCTTCAGATAAAAAGTAGAAAGAAGCTTTCTGAGAAACTGCTTTGTGATGTGTGAATTCAACTCACTGAGTTACAGTAGTATTTCATGGAGCTGTTTTTTCTAGTCCAGTTTTTGTTGAATCTGAGAACCGATATTTCGGATAGCCTGGAGGAGTATAGAGGCAAAGGAAATATCCCCAGATAAAAACGAGAAAGAAAATTTCTGAGAAAATGTCTTTTTGATCTCTGAGTTCATCTCACAGATTTCTATCTTTTTTTTTTCATGTAGCTATTTGCTAACACTTTTCTAGTGGAATCTGCAAAGTGATATTTGGGAGCACTTTGAAGGATACAGTGAAAATGGAAATATCTTTAGATAAAAACTGAAAGGAAGTGTTCTGAGAAACGTCTATATGACCTGTACATTCATTTCACAGAGTTCCACCTTTCTGTTCATGTAGCTGTTTGCTAAACTCTTCTCGTGGAATCTGCTAAGTGATATTTGGGAGCGCATTGACGGCTACAGTGAAAACGGAAATATCTTCAGATAAAAAGTGAAAAGAAGCATTCTGAGAAACTGCATTGTGACGTGTGAATGCAACTCAGAGAGTTGTGCTTTTCTGTTCATTGATTAGTTTGCTAACACAGTTCTTTTGAAATCTTCAGTGGGATATTACTTTGCCCAATGAAGCTAATGGTGACAAAGGAAATATCTTCAGATAAAAAGTAGAAAGAAGCTTTCTGAGAAACTGCTTTGTGATGTGTGAATTCAACTCACTGAGTACAGCAGTATTTCATTGAGCTGTTTGCTAGTCCACTTTTTGTTGAATCTGAGAACCAATATTTCAGATCGCTTGGAGGAGTATACAGCCAAAGGAAATATCCCCAGATAAAAACGAGAAAGTAGATTTGTGACAAATATCTTTCTGATCTCTGAATTCATCTCACAGAGTTCCACCTTTCTGTTCATGTAGCTGTTTGCGAACACTCTTCTCGTGGAATCTGCAAAGTGATATTTGGGACCACATGGAGGGTTACAGAGAAAAAGGAAATATCTTCAGATAAAATGTGAAAGGAAGCATTCTGAGAAACTTCTATGTGACCTGTGCATTCATATTACAGACTTCCACCTTTCTGCTCATGTAGCTGTTTGGTAACACTCTTCTCGTGGAATCTACTAAGTGATATTTGGGAGCGTACTGAGGGATACAGTGAAAAAGGAAATATCTTCAGATAAAAACAGAAAAGAAGCGTTCTGAAAAACTGATTTGTGACATGTGAATGCACCTCACAGAGTTGCCCTTTTCTGTTCATTGATCAGTTTGCTAACACAGTTTTTTTGAAATCTGCAGTGCGATATTTCTTTGCCCAATGAAGCTTACAGTGACAAAGGAAATATCTTCATATAAAAAGTAGAAAGAGGATTTCTGAGAAACTGCTTTGTGATGTGTGAATTCAACTCACTGAGTTATAGCTGTATTTCATGGAGCTGTTTGCTATTCCAGTTTTTGTTGAATCTGAAAACCGATATTTCGGATCACTTGGAGGAGTATACAGCCAAAGGAAATATCGCCAGATAAAAACGAGAAAGAAGATTTCTGAGAAATGTCTTTCTGATCTCTGAGTTTATCTCACAGAGTTCCACCTATCTGTCATGTAGCTGTTTGCTAACACTCTTCTCGTGGAATCTGTAAAGTGATATTTGGGAATGCATTGAGGGCTACAGTGAAAAAGGAAATATCTTCAGAAAAGAACTGTAAGGAAGCATTCTGACAAACTTCTATGTGACATGTGCATTCATCTCACAGAGTTCCACCTTTCTGTTCATGTAACTATGTGCTAACACTTTTCTCGTGGTATTTGCTCACTGATATTTGGTAGCACATAGAGGGCTACAGTGAAAAAGGAAATAACTTCAGATAAAAAGTGAAAAGAAGCATTCTGAGAAACTGCATTTGACGTGTGAATGCCACTTCCAGAGTCACACTTTTCTGTTCATTGATCAGTTTGCTAACACAGTTTTCTTGAAATCTGCAGTGGGATATTTCTTTGCCCAGTGAAGCTTATGGTGACAAAGGAAATATCTTTAGATAGAAAGTAGAAAGAAACTTTCTGAGAAACTGCTTTGTGAAGTGAGAATTCAACTCACTGAGTTACCGCTGTATATCTTGGAGCTGTTTGCTAGTCCAATTTTTGTTGAATCTGAGAACCGATATTTCAGATCAGTTGGAGGAGTATACAGCCAAAGGAAATATCCCCAGATAAAAACGAGAAAGGAGATTTCTGAGAAATCACTTTCTGATCTCTGAATTCATCTCACAGAGTTCCACCTTTCTGTTCATGTAGCTGTTTGCTAACACTCTTCTCGTGGAATCTGCAAAGTGATATTTCGACGGTTTGAGGGTTACAGAGAAAAAGGAAATATCTTCAGATAAAAAGTGAAAGGAAGCATTCTGAGAAACTTCTATGTGACCTGTGCATTCATCTCACAGAGTTCCACCTTTCTGTACATATAGCTGATTGCTAACACTTTTCTCGTGGTATCTGCTAAGTGATATTTGGGAGCACATAGAGGGCTACAGTGAAAAAGGAAATATCTTCAGATAAAAAGTGAAAAGGAGCATTCTGAGAAACTGCAATGTGACATGTGAATGCCACACTCATGTGTTACACTTTTCGGTTCATTGATCAGTTTGCGAACTAGGTTTTCTTGAAATCTGCAGTGGGATATTTCTTTGCCCAATGAAGCTTACAGTGACAAAGGAAATATCTTCAGATAAAAAGTAGAAAGAATCTTTCTGAGAAACTGCTTTGTGATGTGTGAATTAATCTCACTGAGTTACAGCTGTATTTCATGGAGCTGTTTGCTAGTTCACTGTTTGTTGAATCTGAGAACCGATATATCGGATCGCTTGGAGGAGTACACAGACAAAGGAAATATCCCCAGATAACAATGAGAAAGAAGACCTCTGATAAATGACTTTCTGATCTTTGAGTTCATCCCACAGAATTCCACCTTTGGGTTCATGTAGCTGTTTGCTAACAGTCTTCTCGTAGAATATGCAAAGTGATATTTTGGAGAGCATTTAGGGTTATAGTGAAAAAGGAAATATCTTCAGATAAAAACTGAAAGGAAGCATTTTGAGAAACTTCTATGGGACCTGCGCATTTATCTCACAAAGTTCCACATTTCTGTTCATGTAGCTGTTTGCTAACATTCTTCTCATGGAATCTGCTAAGTGATATTTGGGTGCTCATTGATGGCTACAGTGAAAATGGAAATATCTTCAGATAAAAAGTGAAAAGAAGCTTTCTGAGAAACACCATTGTAAAGTGTGAATGCATCTTCCACAGTTACACTTTTCTGTTCATTGATCGTTTGCTAACACAGTTTTCTTGAAATCTGCAGTGGGATATATCTTCGCCCAATGAAGCTTACAGTGACAAAGGAAATATCTTCAGATAAAAAGTAGAAAGAAGCTTTCTGAGAAACTGCTTTGTGATGTGTGAATTCAACTATGTGAGTTACAGATATATTTCATTGAGCTGTTTGCTAGTCCAGTTTTTGTTGAATCTGAGAAACGATATTTCGGATCGCTTGGAGGAGTATACAGCCAAAGGAAATATCCCAGATAAAAACGAGAAAGAAGGTTTCTGAGAAATGACTTTCTGATCTCTGACTTCATCTCACAGAGTTCCACCTTTCTGTTCATGTAGCTGTTTGCTAACACTCTTCTCGTGGAATCTGCAAAGTGATATTTTGGGACGCAATGAGGTTTACAGTGAAAAAGGAAATATCTTCAGATAAAAACTGAAAGGAGGCATCCTGAGAAACTTCTATGTGACCTGTGCATTCATCTCACAGAGTTCCACCTTTCTGTTCATGTAGCTGTTTGCTAACACTCTTCTCGTGTTATCTGCTAAGTGATATTGGGGAGTGCATTGAGGGCTTCAGTAAAAAAGGAAATATCCTCAGATAAAAACTGAAAAGAAGCGTTCTGAGAAACTTCGTTGTGACGTGTGAATGCAACATCCAGTGTTACACTTTTCTGTTCATTGATCAGTTTACTAATACAGTTTTCTTGAAATCTGCTTTGGGATATTTCTTTGCCCAATGAAGCTTACAGTGACAAAGGAAATATCTTCAGATGAAAAGTAGAAAGAAGCTTTCTGAGAAACTGCTTTGTGATGTGTGAATTCAACTCACTGAGTTACAGCTGTATTTCATGGAGATGTTTGCTAGTCCAGTTTTTGTTGAATCTGAGAACTGATATTTCGGATCGCTAGGAGGAGTATACAGCCAAAGGAAATATCCCCAGATAAAAACGAGAAAGAAGATTTCTGAGAAATGTCTTTCTGATCTCTGAGTTCATCTCACAGATTTTCACCTTTCTGTTCACGTAGCTGTTTAATAACACTCTTCTCGTGGAATCTGCTAAGTAATATTTGGGAGCACATTGATGGCTACAGTGAAAAAGGAAATATCTTCAGATAAAAAGTGAAAAGAAGCGTTCTGAGAAACTGCATTATGACGTGTGAATGCAACTCACAGAGTTACAGTTTTCTGTTCATTGATCACTTTGCTAACACAGTTTTCTTGAAGATTATGGTGACAAGGGAAATATCTTCAGATAAAAAGTAGAAAGAAGCTTTCTAAGAAACTGCTTTGTGATGTGTGAATTCAACTCACTGAGTTACAGCTGTATTTTATCTGGTCCTGCCTAGTCCAGTCTTTGTTGAATCTGAGAACTGATATTTCGGATCGCTAGGAGGAGTATACAGCCAAAGGAAAAATCCCCAGATAAAAACGAGAAAGAAGATTTCTGAGAAATGACTTTCTGATCTCTGAGTTCATCTCACAGAGTTCCAGTTTTCAGTTCTTGTAGCTGTTTGCTAACACTCTTTTCGTGGAATCTGCAAAGTGATATTTGGGACCGCATTGAGGGTTACAGAGAAAAAGGAAATATCTTAAGATAAAAACTGAAAAGAAGCATTCTGAGAAACTTCTGTGTGACTTGTGAATTCATCTCACAGAGTTCCACCTTTCTGTCTGTGTAGCTGTTTGCTAACACTTTTCACGTTGTATCTGCTAAGTGATATTTGGGAGCGCATTGAGGGCTACAGTGAAAAAGGAAATATCTTCAGATAAAAACTGAAAAGAAGCATTCTGAGAAACTGCAATGTGACATGTGAATGCAACTTCCAGAGTTACACATTTCTTTTCATTCATCAGTTTGCTAACACAGTTTTCTTGAAATCTGCTTTGGGATATTTCTTTGCCCAATGAAGAAGGGAATATCTTACAGTGAAGAAGGAAATATCTTACAGTGAAGAAGGAAATATCTTCAGATAAAATGTACATAGAGGCTTTTTGAGAAACTGCTTTCTGATGTGTGAATTCAACTCACTGGGTTAAAGCTGTATTTCCTGGAGGTGTTTGCTAGTCCGGTTTTTGTTGAATCCAAAAACCAATATTTCGGATCACTTGGAGGAGTATACAGCCAAAGGAAATATCACCAGATAAAAACGAAAAAGAAGATTTCTGAGAAATTACTTTCTGATCTCTCAGTTCATCTCACAGAGTTCCACCTTTCTGTTCATGTAGCTCTTTGCTCGCAGTCTTCTCTTGGAATCTGCTAAGTGATATTTGGGAGTGCATTGACCCCTACAGTGAAAAAGGTAATATCTTCAGATAAAAACTGAAAAGAAGCGTTCGGAGAAACTGCATTGTGACATGTGAATGCAACACACAGAGTTGCAATTTTCCGTTCATTGATCAGTTTGCTAACACAGTTTCCTTGAAATCTGCAGCAGGATATTTCTTTGCCCAATGAAGCTAACGGTGACAAAGGAAATATCTTCAGATAAAAAGTACAAAGAAGCTTTCTGAGAAACTGCTTTTTGATGTGTGAATTCAACTCACTGTGTTACAGCTGTATTACGTGGAGCTGTCTCGTAGTCCAGGTTTTGATGAATCTGAGAATCGATATTTCGGATTGCTTGGAGGAGTATACAGCCAAAGGAAATGTCACCAGATCAAAACAAGAAAGAAGATATCTGAGAAATGACTCTCTGAACTCTGAGTTCACCTCACGGAGTTCAACATTTCTGTTCACATAGCTGTTTGCTAACACTCTCCTCGTGGAATCTGCTAAGTGAAATTTGGGAGTGTATTGAGGGCTACAGTGAAAAAGGAAATATCTTCAGATAAAAACTGAAAAGAAGCATTCTGAGAAACTACATTGTGACGTGTGAAGGCAACTCATAGAGTTACACTATTCTGTTAATTGATCAGTTTGCTAACACAGTTTTCTTGAAATCTGCAGTAGGATATTTCCTTGCCCTATGAAGCTTATGGTGACAAAGGAAATATCTTCAGGTACACACTAGAAAGAGGCTTTCTGAGAAACTGCTTTATGAAGTGTGAATTCAACTCACTAAGTTACAGCTGTATTTCATGGAGCTGATTGCTAGAACAGTTTTTGTTGAATCTGAAAACCGATATTTCGGATCGCTTGGAGGAGTATACAGCCAAAAGAAATATCCCCAGATAAAAACGAGAATGAAAATTTCTGAGAAATGCCTTTCTGATCTCTGAGTTCATTTCACAAAAGTCCATGTTTCTGTTCATGTAGCTGTTTGCTAACACTCTTCTGGTAGAGTCTGCTAAGTGATATTTTGAGCACATTGACGGCTGCAGTGAAAAAAGATATATCTTCAGAAAAAACTGAAAAGAAGCGTTCTGAGAAACAGAATTGATACCTGTGAATGTAACTCACAGAGGTACCATTTTCTGTTCATTGATCAGTTTGCTAACACAGTTTTCTTGAAATATGCAGTGGGATATATCTTCGCCCAATGAAGCTTACAGTGATAAAGGAAATATCTTCAGATAAAAAGTAGAAAGAAGCTTTCTGAGAAACTGCTTTGTGATGTGTGAATTCAACGCACTGAGTTACAGCTGTATTTCATGGAGCTGTTTGTTAGACTAGTTTTTGTTGAATCTGAGAACCGATATTTCTGATCACTTGGCGGAGTATACAGCCAAAGGAAATATCGCCAGATAAAAACGAGAAAGAAAATTTCTGAGAAATGTCTTTCTCATCTCTGAGTTCATCTCACAGAGTTCCACCTTTATGTTCATATAGCTCTTTGCTCACACACTTCTCGTGGAATCAGCTATTGGATGTCCTTTGATGGCTACAGTGAAAAAGGAAATATCTTCAGATAAAAACTGAAAAGAGGCATTCTGAGAAACTACATTGTAAGGGGTGAATGCAACCCACAGAGTTACACTTTTCTGTTCATTCATCAGTTTGCTAACACAGTTATCTTCAAATCTGTACTGTGATATTTCCTTGCCCAAAAAAGCTTTCGGTGACAAGGAAAATATCTTCAGGTAAAAAGTAGAAAAAAGCTTTCTGAGAAACTGCTTTGCGATGTGTGAATTCAACTCCCTGAGTTACAGCTGTATTTCGTGGAGTTGTTTGCTAGTCCTGTTTCTGGGGAATCTGAGAACTGATATTTCAGATCTCTTTGAAGACTATAGGGCCAAAGGAAATATCCTCTGATAAATATGAGAAAGAAGTTTTCTGAGAAACTTCTTTGTGATCTGTGAATTCATCTCAGAGAGTTACATATTTCCCCTCAAGAAGCCTTTCGCTAAGATTGTTCTTGTAGACTTTGCAAAGCGATATTTGGGAGCCAATAAAGGGCTATTCTGAAAAAGAAATTATCCTCAGATAAAAACTGGAAATAGGCTTTCTGAGAAACTGCTTCGTGATGTGTGACTTCTACTCACTGAGTTACAGCTGTATTTCCTGGAGCTGTTTGCTAGCCCTGTTTCTGTGGAATCTGAAAACTGATAGTTCAGATCCCTTTGAAGTCTATAAGGCCAAAGGAAATATCCTCCAATATAAATGAGAAAGAAGCTTTCTGAGAAACATCTTTGTGATCTGTGAACTCATCTCACAGAGATACAGCTTTCCCCTCAAGAAGCCATGCGCTATGACTGTTTTTATGGAATTTGCAAAGTGATATTTGGAAGCCCATGGAGGGCTATGATGAAAAAGAAAATATCCTCACATAAAAACTGGAAGGAAGATTTCTGAGAAACTGCTTTGAGATGTGTGACTTCCACTCACAGATTTACAACTGTATTTCATGGAGTCGTTTGCTAGCCCTGTTTCTGTGGAATCTGAGAACTGATATTTCAGATCCCTTTGAAGACCATAGGGTGAAAGGAAATATCCTCTGAATAAAAATGAGAAAAAATCTTTCTGAGAAACTTCTTTGTGATCTGTGAATTCATCTCACTGAGATACATCTTTCCCTTCAGGAAGCCAATTGCTAATACTGTTTTTGTGGAATTTGCAAAGTGATATGTGGAAGCCCAACGAGGCCTATGGTGAAAAAGAAAATATACTCAGATAAAAACGGGAAAGAAGCTTTCGAAGAAACTGCTTTGTGACGTGTGACTTCCACTCACAGATTTACAGATGTTTTTCTGGAGCCTTTTGCTAGCCCTGTTTCTGTGGAATCTGAGAACTGATATTTAGGATCCCTTTGAAAACTATAGGGTCCAAGGAAATATCCTCCAATCAATATGAGAAAGAAGCTTTCTTAGAAACTTCTTTGTGATCTGTGAATTCATCTTGCAGAGTTACAGCTTTCCACTCAAGAAGCCGTTCGCTAAGACTGTTTTTGTGGAATTTGCAAAGTGATATTTGGAAGCCCATGGAGGGCTATGGTGAAAAGGAAAATATCCTCAGATAAAAACTTGAAAGAAGCGTTCTGAGAAACTATATTGTGACCTGTGATTGCAACTCATAGAGTTACACTTTCCTTTTCATTGATCCATTAGCTAACACTGTGTTCATGAAATCTGCATTCGGATATTTCATAGCGCAATGAAGCTTACGGTGACAAAGGAAATATCCTCAAATAAAAACAAGAAAGAGCTTTGTGAGAAACATCTTTGTGATATGTGAATTCATCTCACCGAGTTACAACTTTGTCTTCTCGAAGCAGTTTGCTAACAGTGATTTGGGGATTATGAAAAGTGATATTTGGGAGCTCATTGAGGGCTATAGTGAAAAACTAAATATACTCAGATAAAAACGGTGAAGAAGATTTGTGAGAACCTGCTTTGGGATGTGTGACTTCCACTCACTGAGTTACAGCTGTATTTCATGGAGCCGTTTCCTAGACATGTTTCTGTGGAATCTCAGAACTGATATTTCGGATCCCTTTGAAGACTACAGGGCCATAGGAAATATCCTCTGATAAAAATGTAAAGAAGCCTTCTGAGATACTTCTTTGTGATCTATGAATTCATCTCACAGAGTTACATCTTTCCCCTAAAGAAGTCTTTTGGTAAGACTGTTCTTGTGGAATTCAGCATTCTGCTCAAGGAGCCGTTTGCTAAGACTGTTCTTGTGGAATTTTCAAAGTGATATTTGGAAGACAATGGAGGGCATTGGTGAATAAGAAAATAAATAGATAAAAACTGGAAAGAAGCTTTCGGAGAAACAGTTTTGTGAATATGACTTCCACTCACTGCGTTACACTGTATTTCATGGAGCCATTTGCTAGCCCTGCTGCTGTGGAATCTGAGAACTGATATTTTGGTTTCCTTTGAAGTCTATAGGGTCAAAGAAATATCCTCTGATAAAAATGAGAAAGAAGCTTTCTGAGAAACATCTCTGTAAAATGTGAATTCATCTTACAGAGATACAGCTTTCCTCTCAAGCAGCCGTGCACTAAGACTGTTCCTGTGGAATTTCCAAAGTGATGTTTGGAAGCCCATGGAGGGATATCGTGAAAAAGAAAAAATCGTCAGATAAAAACTGGAATGAAGCTTTCTGAGAAACTGCTTTGTGATGTGTGACTTCCACTCACTGAGTTACAGCTATATTTCGTAGAGCTGTTTGCTAGCCCTGTTTCTGTGGAATATGAGAACTGATATTCCGGATCCCTTTGAAGACTATAGGGCCAAAAGAAATATCCTCCGAAAAAAAGAGAAGGAAGTTTTCTGAGAAACTTCTTTGTGATCTGTGAATTCATCACACAGAGTTACAGCTTTCCCCTCAAGAAGCTGTTCCCTAAGTCAGTTCATGTGGAATTTGCAAAGTGGTATTTTTAAGCCCATGGAAGGCTATGGTGAAAAAGAAAATATCCTCAGATAAAAAATGGAAATTGCTTTGCGATATTTGACTTCCACTCACTGAGTTCCAGCTGTATTTCGTGGAGCTGTTTGCTAGCCTTATTTCTCTGGAATCTGAGAACTGATATTTCAGATCCCTTGGAAGACTATAGGGCCAAAGGAAATATTCTCCGATAAAAAAGAGAAAGAAGCCTTCTGAGAATCTTCTTTGTGGTCTGTGAATTCATCTCACAGAGTTACAGCTTTCTCTTCAAGAAGAGTCCTGTTTCTATGAAAGCTCAGAACTGATATTTCGGATTCCATTGAAGAGCATAGGAGCAACGGAAATATCCTCCGATAAAAAAGTGAAGGAAGCTTTCTGAGAAACTTCTTTGAGAACTGTGAATTCATCACACAGAGTTACCGCTTTCCTCTCAAGAAGGCGTTCGCTAAGACTTTTCCTGTGGAATTTGCAAAGTGATATTTAGAAGTCCATGGAGGCCTAGGGTGAAAAAGAAAATATCCTCAGATAAAAATTGGAAAGAAGTTTTCTGAGAAACTGCTTTGTGATGTGTGATTTCCACTCACCTAGTTACAGCTGAATTTCGTGGAGATGTTTGCTAGCGCTGTTTCTGTGGAATCTGAGAACTGATATTTCGGATCCCTTGAAGAGCATAGGGACAAAGGAAATATCCTCCAATGAAAACGAGAAAAAACGTTTCTGAGAAACTTCTTTGTGATCCATGAATTCATCACACAGAGTTACAGCTTTCCCCTCAAGAAGCCGTTTGCTAAGAGTGTTCTTCTGGAATTTTCAAACTGCTTTGTGATGTGTGACTTCCACTCACTGAGTTACAGCTGTATTTCATGGAAACTGTTGCTAGCCCTGTTTCTGTGGAATCTGAGAACTGATATTTCGGATCCCTTGGAAGACTATAGGGCCATAGCACATATCTTCCGATAGAAATGAGAAACAAGTTTTCTAAGAAACTTCTTTGTGATATGTGAATTCATCACACAGAGTTACAGCTTTCCCCTAAAGAACCGATTGCTAAGACTGTTCTTGTGGAATTTGCAAAGTGATATTTAGAAGCCCATGTAGGGCTTTGGTGAAAAAGAAAATATCCTCAGATAAAAACTGGAAGGAAGCTGTCTGAGAAACCATTCTCCAGTGTATGACTTCCACTCACTGAGTTACAGCTGTATTTCGTGGACCCGTTTGCTAGCCCTGTTTCTGTGGAATCTCAGAACTAAAATTTCGGATTCCTTTGTATAGTACAGGACCAAAGGAAATATCTTCCAATAAAAAGTGAAGGAACCTTTCTGAGAAATATGTTTGTGATATGAGAATTCATCTCACAGAGTTGCAGCTTTCCCCTCAAGAAGCTTTTCGCTAAGCCTGTTCTTGTGCAATTTGCAATATGATATTTGGAAGCCCATGGAGGGTTATGGTGAAAAAGAAAATATCCTCAGAGAAAAACTGGAAAAAAGCTTTCTGAGAAACTGCTTTGTGATGTGTGACTTCCACTCACTGAGTTACTGCTGTATTTCCTAGAGCCGTTTGCTAGCCCTGTTTCTGTAGATTCTGAGAACTGATATTTTGGATCCCTTGAAGAGTATAGGTACAAAGAAAATATCCTCCGATGAAATGAGAAAGAAACTTTATGAGAAACTTCTTTGTGATCTATGAATTCATCACACAGAGTTACAGCTTTCCCCTCAAGAAGCCGTTTTATAAGAATGTTCTTATGGAATTCGCAAAGTGATATTTGCAAGCCTTAGAGGGCTATGGTGAAAAAGGAAATATCCCCAGAGAAAAACTGAAAAGAAGCTTTCTGAAACACTGCTTTGTGATGTGTCACTTCCACTCACAGAGTTACATCTGTATTTCGTGGATCTCTTTGCTAGCCTTATCTCTGTGGAAACTGAGAACAGATATTTTGGAACCCTTTGAAGGCTACAGCGCCAAAGGAAATATCCTCCGATAACAAAGAGAAAGAAGCTTTCTGAGAAAGTTCTTTGTATTCTGTGAAAACATCTCACAGAGTTATAGCTTTCCCCTCAAGAAGCCTTTCGCTAAGACTGTTCTTGTGGAATTTGCAAAGTGATATTTGGAAGCCCATGGATGGCTATGGTGAAAAAGAAAATATCTTCAGATAAAAACTGGAAAGAAGCTTTCTGAGAAACTGCTTTGTGATGTGTGGCTTCCACTCACTGAGTTACACGTGTATTTCGTGGATATCTTTGCTAGCTCTGTTTCTGAGGTGTCTGAAAACTGATATTTCGCATTCTTGAATACTATAAGGCCAAAGGAAATATCCTCCGATAAAAATGAGAAAGAAGCTTTCTGAGAAACTTCTTTGTGATTGGTGAATTCATAACGCAGAGTTACAGTTTTCCCCTCAGGAAGCCGTTCGCTAAGATTGTTCTTGTTGAATTTTCATAATGATATTTGGAAGCCCATGGACGGCTATGGTGAAAAAGAAAATATCCTCAGAGAAAAACTGGAAAGAACTTTCTTGAGAAACTGTTTTGTCATGTGTGACGTCCACACACTGAGTTACAGATATATTTCGTGGAGCTGTTTGCTAGCCTTATTACCTTGGAATATGGGAACTGATATTAAGAATTCCTTAGAAGACTATAGGGCCAAAGGAAATATCCTTCGATAAAAATGAGAAAGAAGGTTACTGAGAAACTTCTTTGTGATCTGTGAATTCATCTCACAGAGATACAGCTTTCACCCTAGAAGCCGATCTTTAAGACTGTTCTAGTAGAATGTGCAAAGTGATATATCGAAGCCCATGGAGGGTTATGGTGAAAAAAACTATATCCTCAGATGAAAACTGGAAGGAAGCTTTCTGAGAAACTGTTATCTGATGTGTTACTGCTTCTCACTGAATTACAGATGTATTTCTTGCATCTGTTTGCTAGCCTTACATCTGTGAAATCTGAGAGCTAATATTTCAGATCCCTTGAAGACTACAGGGCCAAGGGAAATATCTTCGAAAAAAAATGAGAAAGAAGCTTTCAGAGAAATTTCTTTGTGATCTGTGAATTCATCTCAGAGTTACAGCTTCCCCTTAAGAAGCCGTTCGCTAAGACTGCTCTTGAGGAATTTGCAAAGTGATACATGGAAGCCCATTGAGGGCGATGGTGGAAAAGAAAATATTCTCAGAGAAAAACTAGAAAGAAGCTTTCTGAGAAACTGCTTTGTGATGTGTGACTTCCACTCACTGAGTAACAGCTGTATTTCATAGACCTGTTTGCTAGCCTTATTTCTGTGGAATCTGAGAACTGATATTTCGGTTCCATTTGAAGACTATAGTGCCAAAGGAAATACCCTCTGATAAAAATGAGAAAGAAGCCTTTTGAGAAACTTCCTTGTGATCTGTGAATACATCACAGAGAGTTACAGCTTTCCCCTCAAGAAGCCTTTCGATGAGACTGTTCTTGTGGAATTTGTAAAGTGGTATTTGGAAGCCCATGGAGCGCTATGGTGAAAAAGATAATATCCTCAGATAAAAACTGGAAAGAAGCTATCTGATAAACTGCTTTGTGTTCTGTTAATTCATCTCACAGAGTTGCATCTTTCCCCTCAAGAAGTCGTTCGCTAAGACTGTTCTTGTGGAATTTGCAATATGATATTTGGAAGCCCAAAGAGGGCTATGACAAAAAAGAAAATATCCTCAGATAAAAAGTTGAAAGAAGCTTTCTAAGGAACTGCTTTGTATTCTGTTAATTCATCTCACAGAGTTACAGCTTTCCCCTCAAGAAGTCGTTGGCTAAGACTGTTCTTGTGCAATTTGCAAAGTGATATTTGGAAGCCCATAGAGGGCTATGGTGAAAAAGAAAATATCCTCGGATAAAAACTGGAAAGAAGCTTTCTGAAAAACTACTTACTGATGTGTGACTTCCACTCACTGAGTTACAGCTGTATTTCGTGGAGCTGTTTGCTAGCCTTATTTCTGTGGAATCTGAGAACAGATATTTCGGATCCCTTTGAAGACTATAGGGCCAAAGGAAATATCCTCCAATAAAAAAGAGAAAGGCGCTTTCTGAGAAACTTCTTTGTGATCTGTGAATTCATCTCACAGAGTTACAGCTTTCCCTTCAAGAAGCCGTTCACTAAGACTGTTCTTGTGGAATTTGCTAAGTGATATTTAGAAGCCCATGTTGGGCTATGGAGAAAAAGAAAATATGCTCAGATAAAAACTGGAAAG
The DNA here is from genome assembly GCF_049350105.2 of Macaca mulatta. Lineage (NCBI taxonomy): Eukaryota > Metazoa > Chordata > Mammalia > Primates > Cercopithecidae > Macaca > Macaca mulatta. The sequence goes on from NC_133411.1 coordinate 47,635,749, forward strand.
AAGCTTTCTGAGAAACTGCTTTGTGTTCTGTTAATTCACCTCACGGAGTTCCAGCTTTCCCCTCAAGAAATCGTTCGCTAAGACTGTTCTTGTGGAATTTGCAAAGTGATACTTGGATGCCCATAGAGGGCTATGGTGAAAAAGAAAATATCATCAGATTAAAACTTTAAAGAAGCTTTCTGAGAAAATACTTTGTTATTTGTGACTTCCACTCACTGAGTTACAGCTGTATTTCATGGAGCTGTTTGCTAGCCTTATTTCTGTGGAATCTGAGAACTGATATTTCGGATCCTTTTGAACACTATATGGCCAAAGGAAATATCCTTCGATAAAAATGAGAAAGTAGTTACCTGAGAAACTTCTTTGTGATCTAAGAATTCATCACACAGAGTTACAGCTTTCCCCTCAAGAAGCCTTTCACTAAGACTGTTCTTGTGGAATTTGCAAAGTGATATTTGGAAGCCCATAGAAGGCTATGGAGAAAAAGAATATATCCTCAGATAAAAACTGGAAAGAGGATTCTTGAGAAACTGCTTTGTGATGTGTGAGTTCCACTCACTGAGTTACAGCTGTATTTCATGGAGCTGTTTGCCAACATTATTTCTGTGGAATCAGAGAACTGATATTTCGGATCCCTTTGAAATTTTTAGGGCCAAAGGGATTAGCCTCAGAGAAAAAAGAGAAAGAAGCTTTCTGAGAAACTTCTTTGTGTTGTGTTAATTCATCTCAAAGAGTTACAGTTTTCCCCTCAAGAAGCCTTTCACTGATTCCACTTTATGGAAATTGCAAATGATATTTGGAAATCCATGGTGGGCTACGTTGAAAAAGAAAATATCCTTGGATAAAAACTGGAAAGAAGCTTTCTAATAAACTGTTTTGTTTTCTGTTAATTCATCTCACAGAGTTACAGCTTTCCATTCAGGAAGCCTTTCACTAAGACTGTTCTTGTGGCATTTGCAAAGTGAGACTTCGAAGCTCATGGAGAGCTAGGGTGAAAAAGAAAAAATCCTCAGATTAAAATTGGAAAGAAGCTTTCTGAGAAACTGCTTTGTGTTCCATAAATTGATCTCATGGAGTTACAGTTTTCCCCTCAAGAAGCCGTTCGGTAAGACTGTTCTTGTAGAATTTTCCTAGTGATACTTGGAAGGCCAAGGTGGGCAATTTTGAAAAAGAAAATATCATCAGATAAAAACTGGAAACAAGTTTTCTGAGAAACTACTTTGAGATCTATTAATTCGTCTCACAGATTTACAGCTTTCCCCCCAAGAAGCCGTTCGCTAAGAATGTTCTTGTGGAATTTGCAAAGTGATATTTGGAAGCCCATGGAGGGCTATGGTGAAACAGAAAATATCATCAGATAAAAACTGGAAACAAGTTTTCTGAGAAACTACTTTGTGCTCTATTAATTCGTCTCACAGAGTTACAGCTTTCCACTCAAGAAGCCGTTCGCTAAGAATATTCTTGTGGAATTTACAAAGTGATATTTAGAAGCCAATAGAGGACTACTGTGAAAAAGAAATTATCCTCAGATATAAAATGGAAAGAAGATTTCTGAGAAACTGCTTTGTGATATGTGGCTTCCACTCACTGATTTACAGCTGTATTTCGTGGAGCTGTTTGCTAGCATTGTTTCTGTGCAATCTAAGAACTGATATTTCGGATACCTTTGAAGACTATAGGGCCAAAGGAAACATCCTCTGCTAAAAATGAGAAAGAAATTTACTGAGAAACATCTTTGTGTCTGTTAATTCATCTCACAGAGTTACAGATTTCCCCTCATGAAGTGTTTCGCTAAGACTGTTCTTGAGGAATTTGCAAAGTGATATTTGGAAGCCCATAGAAGGCTATGGTGAAAAAAAAATATACTCTGATAAAAACTGGAAAGACGCTTTCTGAGAAACTGCTTTGTGATGTGTGAATTCCACTCACTGAGTTACAGCTGTATTTCGTGGTGCTGTTTGCTATATTATTTCTGTGGAATCTGGGAACTGATATTTCCGATCTCTTTGAAATTTTTAGGGACAAAGGAGATATCCTCCGATAAAAAATAGAAAGAAGCTCTCTGAGAAACTTCTTTGTGATGTGTGAATTCATCTCAAATAGTGACAGTTTCCCCCTCAAGAAGGCTTTCGCTAATTTCACTTTGTGGAATTTGCAAAGTGATATTTGGAAGCCCATCGAGGGCTGTGGTAAAAAAGAAAATATACTCAGATAAAAACTGGAAATAAGCATTCTGAGAAACGTGTCTGTGATCTGTGAATTCATCTCCCAGAATTACAGCTTACCCCTCAAAAAGCCTTTTGCTAAGACTGTTCTTCCGGAATTTGCAAAGAGATATTTGGAAGCCCATGGTGGGCTATGTTGAAAAAGAAAATATCCTCTGGTAAAAACTGGAAAGAAGCTTTCCCAAAAACTGCTTTGTGATGTATGACTTCCACTCACTGATTACAAGAGTATTTCGTGCAGCTGTTGGCTAGCCTTATTTTGTGGAATCTAAGAACTGATATTTCGGATCCCATTGAAGAGTATAGGGCCAAAGGAAATATGCTCCAATAAAAATGAGAAAGAAGCTTTTCACAGAGTTACAGCTTTCACCTCAAGAAGCCTTTCGCTAAAACTCTTCCTGTGGAATTTGCAAAGTGATATTTAGAAGCCCATGGAGGGCTATGGTGAAAAACAAAATATCCTCAGATAAAAACTGGAAAGAAGTTTTCTGAGAAACTAGTTTGTGTTATGTTAATTCATCTCACAGTGTTACTGCTTTCCCCTCAAGAAGCCGTTCACTAAGGCGGTTCTTGTGGAATTTGAAAAGTGAAATTTGGAAGCTAACAGAGGGCTATCGTGAAAAAGAAAATGTACTCAGATAAAAACTGGAAAGAAACTTTCTGAGAAACTGCTTTGTAATGTGTGACTTCCACTCACTGAGTTACAGTTTAATTTCGTGGGGCTGTTTGCTAGCCTTATTTCTGTGGAATCTGAGAACTGATATTTCGGATCCCTTTGAAGACTACAGGGGCATAGGAAACATCCTCCGCTAAAAATGAGAAAGAAGCTTCCTGAGAAACTTCCATGTGATCTGTGAATTAATCACACAGAGTGACAGCTTTCCCCTCAAGAAGCCTTTCACTAAGACTGTTCTTGTGGAATTTCACAGTGATACTAGGAAGCCCATAGAGGGCTTTGGTGAAAAAGAAAATATCCTCAGAAAAAAACTGGAAAGAAGATTTATGAGAAACTGCTTTGTGATGTATGACTTCCACACATTGAGTTACAGCTTTATTTCGTGGAACTGTTTGCTAGCCTTATTTCTGTGCAATCTGAGAACTGATATTTCGGTTCCATTTAAAGACTATAGGGCCAAAGGAAATACCTTCCGATAAAAATGAGAAAGAAGCCTTTTGAGACACTTCCTTGTGATCTGTGAATTCATCTCACAGAGTTCCAGCTTTCCCCTCAAGAAGCCTTTCGCTGAGACTGTTCTTGTGGAATTCGGAAAGTGGCATTTGGAAGCCCATGGAGCGCTATGGTGAAAAAGATAATATCCTCAGATAAAAACTGGAAAGAAGATTTCTGAGAAACTACTTTGTGTTCTGTTAATTAGTCTCACAGAGTTTCATCTTTCCCCTCAAGAAATCGTTCGCTAAGACTGTTCTTGTGCAATTTTCAATGTGATATTTGGAAGCCCAAAGAGGGCTATGGCGAAAAAGAAAATATCCTCAGATAAAAAGTTGAAAGAAGCTTTCTAAGGAACTGCTTTGTATTCTGTTAATTCATCTCACAAAGTTACAGCTTTCCCCTCAAGAAGTCGTTGGCTAAGACTGTTCTTGTGCAATTTGCAAAGTGATATTTGGAAGGCATAGAGGGCTATGGTGAAAAAGAAAATATCCCCAGAGAAAAACTGGAAAGAAGCTTTCTGAAAAACTACTTCGTGATGTGTGACTTCCACTCACTGAGTTACAGCTGAATTTCGTGGAGCTGTTTGCTAGCCTTATTCCTGTGGAATCTGAGAACAGATAATTCGGATACCAATGAAGACTATATTGAATAAGGAAATATCCTCTGATAAAAAAGAGAAAGGCATTTTCTGAGAAACTTCTTTGTGATCTGTGAATTCATCTCACAGAGTTACAGCTTTCCCTTCAAGAAGCCGTTTGCTAAGACTGTTCTTGTGGAATTTGCAAAGTGATATTTAGAAGCCCATGTTGGGCTATGGAGAAAAAGAAAATATACTAAGATAAAAACTGGAAAGAAACTTTCTGAGAAACTGCTTTGTGTTCTCTTAATTCACCTCATGGATTTCCAGTTTTCCCCTCAAGAAGCCGTTCGCTAAGACTGTTCTTGTGGAATTTGCAAAGTGATACTTGGATGCCCATAGAGGGCTATGGTGAAAAAGAAAATATCCTCAGATTAAAATTTTAAAGAAGCTTTCTGAGAAAATACTTTGTTATTTGTGACTTCCACTCACTGAGTTACAGCTGTATTTCATGGATCTGTTTGCTAGCCTTGTTTCTGCGGAATCTGAGAACTGATATTTCGGATCCCTTTGAATACCATAGGGCCAAAGGAAACATACTTCGATAAAAATGAGAAAGAAGCTATCTGAGAAACTTCTTTGTGATCTGAGAATTCTTCGCACAGTGTTACAGCTTTCCCTTCAAGAAGCCTTTCACTAAGACTGTTCTTGTGGAATTTGCAAAGTGATATTTGGAAGCCCATGGAAGGCTATGTTGAAAAAGAATATATCCTCAGATAAAAACTGGAAAGAGGCTTTTTGAGAAACTGCTTTGTGATGTGTGAGTTCCACTCACTGAGTTACAGCTGTATTTCATGAAGCTGTTTGCTAACATTATTTCTGTGGAATCAGACAACTGATATTTCGGATCCCTTTGAAATTTTTAGGGCCAAAGGGAATAGCCTCAGAGAAAAAAGAGAAAGAAGCTTTCTGAGAAACTTCTTTGTGATGTGTTAATTCATCTCAAAGAGTTACAGTTTTCCCCTCAAGAAGCCTTTCACTGATTCCACTTTATGGAAATTGCAAATGATATTTGGAAGTCCATGGTGGGCTATGGTGAAAAAGAAAATATCCTCAGATAAAAAGTGGAAGGAACATTTCTGACAAACAGCTTTGTGTTCTGTTAATTCATCTTCCAGAGTTACAGCTTTCCCCTCAAGATGCCGTTCGCTAAGACTGTTCTTGTGTCATTTGCAAAGTGATATTTGGAAGCCCATAGAGGGCTATGGTGAAAAAGAAAATATCCTCAGATAAAAACTGGAAAGAAGCTTCCTGAGAAACCGCTGTGTGATGTGGGACTTCCACTCACTTAATTACAGCATTATTTCTTGGAGCTGTTTTCTAGCCTTATTTCTGTGGAATCTTAGAACTGATCATTCGGATCCCTTTGAAGACTACAGGGCAAAAGGAAATATCCTCCGAAAAAAAGGAGAAGAATCTCTCTGAGAAACTTCTTTCTGATCTGTGAATTCATCTCACAGAGTTACAGCTTTTCTCTCAAGGATCCTTTCGCTAAGTCTGTTCTTGTGGAATTTGGAAAGTGATATTTGGAATTCCATGGAGGGCTATGGTGAAAAAGAAAATATCCTCAGATAAATACTGGAAGGAAGCTTTCTGAGAAGCTGCTTTGTGTTCTGTTAATTCATGTCACAGAATTACAACTTTCCCCTCAAGAAGTCGTTCGCTAAGGCATTTCTTGTGGAATTTGCAAAGTGATATTTGGACACCCATAGAGGGCAATGGTGAAAAAGAAAATATCCTCAGATAAAACCTGGAAAGAAGTTTTCTGCGAAACTGCTTTGTGATGTGTGACTACCACTCACTGAGTTACAGCTGTATTTCGAGGAGCTGTTTGCTAGCCTTCTTTCTGTGGAATCTGAGAACTGATAATTCGGATCCCTTTGAAGACTATAGGGCCAATGGAAATATTCCCCGAGAAAAATGAGAAAGAAGCTTTCTGAGAAACTTCTTTGTGATGTGTGAATTCATCCCACAGAGTTACAGCTTTCCCCTCAAGAAGCCTTTCGCTAAGACTGTTCTTGTGGAATTTTCAAAGTGATATTTAGAAGCCCAAGGAGGGCTATGGTGAAAAAAAAAAATATCCTCAGATTATAACTGGAAACAAACTTTTGGAGAACTGCTTTGTCTTCTGTTAATTCATCTCACTGAGTTATAGCTTTCCCCTCTAGAAGCCGTTCGCTAAGACTGTTCTTATGGAATATACAAAGTGATATTTTTTAGCCCATAGAAGGCTATGGTGAAAAAGAAGATATCCTCACATAAAAACTGGAAGGAAGCTTTCTGAGAAACTGCTTAGTGTTCTGTGAATTAATCTCACAGAGTTACAGCTTTCCCCTAAAGAAGCTATTTGCTAAGACTGTTCTTGTGGAATTTACAAGGTGATATTAGGAAGCCCATAGAGGGCTATGGTGAAAAAGAAAATATTCTCACATAAAAAATGGAAAGAAGCTTTCTGAGAAACTGCTTTGTGATGTGTGACTTCCACTCACAGACTTACAGCTACATTTTCCTGGATCTGTTTGCCAGCCTTATTTCTGTGGAATCTGAGAACTGATAACTCGGATCCCTTTGAAGACTATAGGGCCAATGGAAATATCCTCCGATTAAAATGAGAAAGAAACATTCTGAGAAACTTCTTTGTGATCTGTGAATTCATCTCACAGAGTTACAATTTTCCTCTCAAGAAGCCTTTCACTAAGACTGTTTTTGTGGAATTTGCAAAGTGATATTTGGAATCCCACGGAGGGCTATGCTGAATAAGAAAGTATTCTCAGATAAAAACTGGAAAGCAGGTTTCTGAGAAGCTGCTTTGTGTTCTGTTAATTCATCTGACACGAGTTACAGCTTTCTCCTTAAGAAATCATTCGCTAATACTGTTCTTGTGGAATTTGCAAAGTGATATTTGGAAGCCCATAGAGGGCTATGGTGAAAAAGAAAGTATCCTCAGATAAAAACTGGAAAGAAGCATTCTGAGAAACTGCTTTGTGATGTGTGAATTCCACTCACTGAGTTGCTGCTGTATTTCATAAAGCTCTTTGCTGGCTTTATTTCTGTGCAATCTGAGAACTGTTATTTCTGATGCCTTTGAAGACTATAGGGCCAAAGGAAGTATCCTCTGAGAAAAATGAGTATGAAGCTTTCTGAGAAACTTCTTTGTGATCTGTGAATTCATCTCACAGAGTTACAGTTTCCCCTCAAGAAGCCTTTCGCTAAGACTGTTTTTGTGGAATGTGCAAATTGATATTTGGAAGCCCATGGACGGCTAAGGTGAAAAAGAAAATATCCTCAGTAAATACAGGAAATAAGCTTTCTGAGAAACTACTTTGTGTTCCTTTAATTCATCTCACAGAGTTTCAGCTTTCCCCTTAAGAAGTAGTTCACTGAGACTGTTCTTGTGGAATTTACAAAGTGATATATGGAAGCCCCTAGAGGACTATGGTGAAAAGGAAAATATCCTCAGATAAAAACTGGAAAGAAGCTTTCTGAGAAACTGCTTTATGATAGGCGACTTCCACTCACAGAGATACAGCTGTATTTTGTCGAGCTGTTTGCTAGCCTTATTTCTCTAGAATCTGAGAACTAATATTTCGGATCCCTTTGAAGCCTATAAGGCGAAAGGAAATATCCTCTGAAAAAATTGAGAAAGAAGTCTTCTGAGAATCTTCTTTGTGATCTGTGAATTCATCTCACAGAGTTATAGCTTTCTCTTCAAGAAGCCTTTCACTATGACTGTTCTTGTGCAATTTGCAAAGTGATATTTGGAAGTCCATGGAGGGCTATGGTGAAAAAGGAAATATCCTCAGGTAAAAACCGGAAAGAAGCTTTCTGAGAAACTGCTTAGTGTTCTGTTAATTCATCTCACCCAGTTACAGCTTTCCCTTCAAGAAGCCGTTCGCTAAGCCTGTTCTTGTGGAATTAGCAAAGTGATATTTGGAAGCCCCTAGAGGGCTATGGTGAAAAAGAAAATATTGCTATAAATTTCCCTTACACACTGCTTTAAATGTGTCCCAGAGATTCTGGTATGTTGTATCTTTGTTCTTGTTGGTTTCAAAGAACATCTTTATTTCTGCCTTCATTTCATTATGTACCCAGTAGTCATTCAGGAGCAGGATGTTCAGTTTCCATGTAGCTGAGCGGTTTTGATTGAGTTTCTTAGGCCTGAGTTCTAGTTTGATTGCACTGTGGTCTGAGAGACAGTTTGTTACAATTTCTGTTCTTGTACATTTGCTGAGGAGTGCTTTACTTCCAATTATGTGATCAATTTTTGAATAAGTGCGATGTGGTGCAGAGACTACTCATCTGACAAAGGGCTAATATCCAGAACCTACAAAGAACTCAAACAAATTTACAAGAAAAAAACAAACAACCCCATCAAAAAGTGGGCAAAGGATATGAACAGACAGTTCTCAAAAGAAGACATTCATTCAGCCAACTGACACATGAAAAAATGCCCATCATCACTGGCCATCAGAGAAATGAAAATCAAAACCACAATGAGATACCATCTCACAACAGTTAGAATGGCGATCATCAAAAAGTCAGGAAACAGCAGGTGCTGGAGAGGATGTGGAGAAATAGGAACACTTTTACACTGTTGTTGGGATTGTAAACTAGTTCAACCATTATGGAAAACAGTATGGCGATTCCTCAAGGATCTAGAACTAGACGCACCATATGACCCAGCCATCCCATTACTGGGTATATACCCAAAGGATTATAAATCATGCTGCTATAAAAACACATGCACATGTATGTATATTGCGGCACTATTCACAATAGCAAAGACTTGGAATCAACCCAAATGTCCATCAGTGACAGACTGGATTAAGAAAATGTGGCACATATACACCATGGAATGCTATGCAGCCATAAAAAAGGATGAGTTTGAGTCCTTTGTAGGGACATGGATGCAGCTGGAAACCATCATTCTCAGCAAAGTATCGCAAGAAGAGAAAACCAATCACCGCCTGTTCTCACTCATAGGTGGGAAATGAACAATGAGAGCAGTTGGACGCGGGAAGGGGAACATCAGTGACAGACTGGATTAAGAAAATGTGGCACGTATACACCATGGAATACTATGCAACCATAAAAAAGGATGGGTCTGTGTCCATTGTAGGGACGTGGATGCAGCGGGAAACCATCATTTTAGCAAACTATCACAAGAAGAGAAAAACAAAAACACTGCATATTTTCACTCACAGGTGGGCACTGAAAAACGAGATCACTTGGACTCGGGAAGGGGGTCATCACACACCGGGGCCTATCATGGGGAGGGGGGAGGGGGGAGGGATTGCATTGGGAGTTATACCTGATGTAAATGATGAATGGATGGGTGCTGACGAGTTGATGGGTGCAGCACAGCAACATGGCACAAGTATACATATGTAACAAACCTGCATGTTATGCACGTGTACCTTAGAACTTAAAGTATAATAATAATAAAAAATAAATTAAAAAAAAGAAATTATCCTCAGATAAAAACTGTAAAGAAGCTTTCTGAGAAACTGTTTTGTGGTGTGCGATTTCCACTCACTGAGTTACAGCTGTATTTCTTGGAGCTGTTTGCTAGCTTTATTTCTGTGGAATCAGAGAACTGATGTTTCGGATCCCTTTGAAGATTACAGGGTCAAAGGAAATATCCCCTGATAAAAATGAGAAAGAAGCTTTCTGAGAAACTTCTTTGTGATCTGTGAATTCATCTCAAAGATTTAAGCTTTCCCCTCAAGAAGTCTTTCACTAAGACTGTTCTTGTGGAATTTGCAAAGTGATATTTGGAAGCCCTTGGAAGGCTATGGTGAAAAACAAAATATCCTCAGACAAAAACTGGAAAGAAGCTTTCCAAGAAACTGCTTTGTATTCTGTTAATTCGTCTCACAGAGTTACAGCTTTCCATTCAAGAAGCCGTTCGCTAAGCCTGTTCTGGTGGAATTAGTAAGGTGATATTTGGAAGCCCATAGAGGGCTATTGTGAAAAAGAAAATATACTCAGATAAAAACTGGAAAGAAGCTTCCTGAGAAAATGTTTTGTGATCTGTGACGTCCACTCAGTGAGTTACAGCTGAATTTTGTGGAGCTGTTTGCTAGCCTTATTTCTGTGGAATTCGAGAAATGATATTTCGGATCCCTTTGAAGAGTATAGGGCCAATGGAAATACCCTCCGATCAAAATGAGAAAGAAGCTTTCTGAGAAACTTCTTTGTGATCTGTGAATTCATCTCACAGAGTTACAGCTTTCCCCTCAGAAAGCCGCTGGCTAAGCCTGTTCTTGTGGAATTCGCATAGTGATATTTGGAAGCCCATAGAGGGCTATGGTGAAAAAGAAAATATCCTCAGAGAAAAACTGGAAAGAAGCTTTCTGAGAAACTGCTTTGTGATGTGTGACTTCCACTCACAGAGTTACATCTGTATTTCGTGGATCTCTTTGCTAGCCTTATTTCTGTGGAATCTGAGAACTGATATTTCGTATCCCTTTGAAGACTATAGGTCCAAAGGAAATATCCTCCGAGAAAAATGACATAGAAGCTTTCTGAGAAACTCCTTTGTGATCTGTGAATTTATCTCACAGAGTTACAGCTTTCTCCTCCAGAAGCCTTTCACTAATACTGTTCTTGTGGAATTTGCAAAGTGATATTTGGGAGGCCAAGGAGGGCTATGCTGAAAAAGAAATTACCCTCAGATAAAAACTGGAAACAAGCTTTCGGAAAAACTTCTTTCTGTTCTGTGAATACATCACACAGAGTTACACCTTTCCCTTCTAGAAGCCGTTCGCTAAGACTGTTCTTGTGGAATTTGCAAAGTGATATTTGGAATCACATGGAGGTCTATGGTGAAAAAGAAAATATCCTCAGAGAAAAAAGAAGCTTTCTGAGAAACTTCTTTGTGATTTATGAATTCATTTCCCAGATTTACAGCTTTCCCCTCCAGAAGCCGATCGCTAAGACGGTTCTTGTGGAATTTAAAAAGTGATATTTGGAAGCCCATGGATGGCTATGGTGAAAAAGAAAATAACCTCAGATAAAAACTGGAAAGAAGCATTCTGAGAAAATGCTTTGTGATGGGTGACTTACACTCACTGAGTTACAGCAGTGTTTCGTGGAGCTGTTTACTAGCCTTATTTCTGTGGAATCTGAGAACTAATATTTCAGATCCCTTTGAAGACTATACGGCCAAAGGAAATATCCTAAGAGAAAAATGAGAAAGAAGATTTTGGAGAAACTTCTTTGTGATCTGTGAATTCATATCATAGAGTTACAGGTCTCCCCTCAAAAAGCCTTTCATCAAACTGTTCTTGTGGAATTTGCAAAGTGATATTTGAAAGCCTATGGAGGGCTACGGTGAAAAAGAAAATATCCTCCGAGAAAAACTGGAAAGAAACTTTCTGAGAAACTGCATTGTGTACTGTGAATTCATCTCACAAAAACTGCTTTGTGTTCTGTGAATTCAATTCACAGTGTTCCAGCTTTCCTTTCAAGAAGCCATTCAATAAGACTGTTCTTGTGGAATTTGCAAGGTGATATTAGGAAACCCATGGAGGGCTATGGTGAAAAAGAAAATATCCTCAGATAAAAACAGAAAAGAAGCTTTCTGAGAAACTTTTTTGTGATCTGTGACTCCCACTCACTGAGTTACAGCTGTATTTCGTGGAGTTGTTTGCTAGACTTAATTCTGTGGAATCTGAGAACTAATATTTCAGATCACTTTGAAGACTATAGTGAAAAAGGAAATATCCTAAGAGAAAAATGAGAATGAAGCTTTTGGAGAAACTTCTTTGTGATCTGTGAATTCATATCATAGAGTTACAGGTTTCCCCTCAAGAAGCCTTTCGTCAAGACTGTTCTTGTGGAATTTGCAAAGTGATATTTGAAAGCCCATGTAGGGATATGGTGAAAAAGAAAATATCCTCAGATAAAAAAATGGAAAGAAGCCTACTGAGAAACTGCTTTGTGATATGTGGCTTCCACTCACTGAGTTACAGCTGTATTTCATGGAGCTGTTTGCTGACCTTATTTCTGTGGAATCTGAGAACTGATATTTCTGGTCTCTTTGATGACTATAGGGCCAAAGAAAATATCCTCCGAGAAAAATGAAAAGGAAGCTTTCAGAGAAACTTCTTTGTGATCTGTGAATTCATCTCACAGAGTTACAGCTTTCCCCTCAAGAAGCCTTTCACCAAGACTGTTGTTGTGTAATTTGCAAAGTGATTTTTGGAAGCCAATGGAGGGCTATGGAGAAAAAGAAAATATCCTCAGATTAAAAACTGGAAGGAAGCTTTCTGAGAAACTGCTTTGAGTTTGAATTTATCTCACAGAGTTACAGCTTTCCACTCAAAAAGCCGTTCGTTAAGACTGTTCTTGTGGAATTTGCAAAGAAAAACTTGGAAGCCCAGAGAGGGCTATGGTGAAAAAGAAAATATCCTCAGATAAAAACTGCAAAGAAGCTTTCTGAGAACATTCTATGTGATCCATGAATTCAGCTCACAGAGTTACAGATTTCGCCTCAAGTAGCCTTTCGCTAAGACTGTTCTTGTGGAATTTGCAATGTGATATTTGGAAACCCATGAAGGGCTATGGTGAATAAGAAAATATCCTCAGATAAAAACTGGAAAGAAGCTTTCTTAGAAACGGCTTTGTTTTCTGTTAATTCATCACAGAGTGTTACAACTTTTTCCTCAAGAAGCCGATCGCTAAGACTGTTCTTGTGGAATTTAAAAGCTGATATTTTGTAGCCCATAGAGGGCTATGGTGTAAAAGAAAATATCCTCAGATAAAAACTGGATAGAAGCTTTCTGCGAAATTGCTTTTTGACGTGTGACTCCCACTCAATGAGTTACAGCAGTGTTTCTTGGAGCTGTTTGCTAGCCTTATTTCTATGGAATCTGAGAACTGATATTTCAGATCCCTTTGAAGACTCTGGGGCCAAAGGAAATCTCCTCCAAGAAAAATGAGAAAGCAGCTTTCTGAGAAACTTCTTTATGTTCTGTGAATTCATTTCACAGAGTTACAGCTTTCCAGTCAAGAAGCTTTTCGCTAAGACTGTTCTTGTGTAATTTGCAAGGTGATATTTGGAAGACCATGGAGGTCTATGGAGAAAAAGAAAATATCCTCAGATAAAAACTGGAAAGAAGCTTTCTGAGAAACTTCTTTGTGTTCTGTGAATTCATCTCACAGCGTTACAGCTTTCCCCTGAAGAAGCCTTTCGCTAAGACTGTTCTTGCGGAATTTGCAAAGTGATATTTGGAAAGCCATGGAGGTCTATGGAGAAAAAGAAAATATCCTCGGAGAAAAAATGGAAAGAAGCGTTCTGAGAAACTGCTTTGTGTTCTGTGACGTCATCTCACAGAGTTACAGCTTTCCTCTCAAGGAGCCATTCGCTAAGACTGTTCTAGTGGAATTTACAAAGTGATATTTGGAAGCTCATAGAGGGCTATGGTGAAAAAGAAAATTTCCTCAGATTAAAACTGAAAAGGAGCTATCTGAGAAACTGCTTTGTGATGTGTGACTTCCACTCACTGAGTTACAGCTGTATTTCGTGTAGCTGTTTGCTAGCCTTATTTCTGTGGAATCTGAGAACTGATAGTTCAGATCCCTTTGAAGACTGTAGGGCCAAAGGAAATATCCTCAGAGAAAAATGAGACAGAAGCATTCTGAGAAACTTTTTTGTGATCTTTCAATTCATCTCACAGAGTTACAGCTTTCCCTTCAAGAAGCCTTTCAAGAAGACTGTTCTTGTGGAATTTGCAGAGTGATATTTGGAAGCCCATGGAGGGCTCTGGTGAAAAAGGAAATATCCTCAGATAAAAACTTCAAAGAAGTTTTCGGAGAAACTGCTTTGTGTTCAGTGAATTCATCTCACAAAGTTACAGCTTTCCCTTCAAGAAGCCGTTGACTAATACTTTTCTTGTTGAATTTCAAAGAGATATTTAGAAGCCCATAGAGGGCTATGGTGAAAAAAAAAATATCCTCAGGTAAAAACTGGAAAGAAGCTTTCTGAGACACTGCATTGTGTTCAGTGAATTCATCTCACAGAGTTACAGCTTTCCCCTGAAGAAGCCATTCGCTAAGAATGTTCTTGTGGAATTTGCAAAGAGATATTTGGAAGCCCATAGAGGGCTATGGTGAAAAAGAAAATATCCTCAGATAAAAACTGGAAAGAAGGTTTCTGAGAAACTGCTTTGTGATGTGTGACTTCCACTCTCTGAGTTACAGCTGTATTTCCTGGAGCTGTTTGCTGGCCTTCTTTCTGTGGAATCTGAGAAGTGATATTTCGGATCCCTTTGAGGACTCTTGGGCCAAAGGAAATATCCTCCGGGAAAAATGAGACAGAAACTTTCTGCGAAACTTTTTGGTGATCTTTGAAATCATCTCACAGAGTTACAGATTTCCCCTCAAGAAGCCTTTCGCTAAGACTGTTCTTGTGGAATTTGCAAAGTGATATTTGGAACCATGGAGAGCTATTGAGAAAAAGAAAATATCCTCTTATAAAACCTGGAAAGAAGCTTTCTGAGAAACTACTTTGTGCTCTGTGAATTCATCTCACAGAGTTACAGCTTACCCTTCAAGAAGCCTTTCGCTAAGACTGTTCTTGTAGAATTTGCAAAGAGATATTTGGAAGCCCATAGAGGGCTATGGTGAAAAAGAAAATATCCTCAAGTAAAAACTGGAAAGAAGATTTCTGAGAACCTTCTATGTGATCTGTAAATTCATCTCACAGAGTTACAGCTTTTGCCTCAAGAAGCCTTTCGATAAGATTGTTTTTGTGGAATTTGCAATGTGATATTTGAAATCCCTTGAAGGGCTACGGTGAAAAAGAAAATATCCTCAGATAAAAACTGGAAAGAACCTTTCTGGGAAACTGCTTTGTTTTCTGTAAATTCATCACAGAGTGTTACATCTTTCCCCTCAAGAAGCCGATCGCTAAGACTCCTCTTGTGGAATTTAAAAACTGATATTTGGTAGCCCATAGAGGGCTATGGTGTAAAAGAAAATATCCTCAGATAAAAACTGGAAAGAAACTTTCTGAGAAATTGCTTTTTGATGTGTGACTTCCACTCACGGAGTTACAGCAGTGTTTCTTGGAGCTGTTTGCTAGTCTTATTTCTATGGAAACTGAGAACTGATATTTCGGATCCTTTTGAAGACTCTAGGGCCAAAGGAAATATCCTCTGAAAAATGAGAAAGAAGCTTTCTGAGAAACTTCTTTGCGATCTGTGAATTGATCTCACAGAGTTACAGCTTTCCCTCAAGAAGACATTCCCTAAGACTGTTCTTGTGGAATTTGCAATGTGATATTTAGAAGCCCATGAAGGGCTATGGTGAAAAAGGAAATATCCTCAGATGAAAACTGGAAAGAAGCTTTCTGAGAAACTACTTTGTGATGTGTGACATCCACTCACTAAGTTACAGCAGTATTTCGTGGAGCTGTTGGCTAGTCTTATTTCTGTGGAATCTGAGAACTGATATTCTGGATCCCATTGAAGACTCTAGTGCCAAAGGAAATATCCTTAGGGAAAAATGAGAAAGATATTTTCTGAAAAACTTCTTTGTGATCTGTAAATTCATCTCACAGAGTTACAGCTTTAACCCTCAAGAAGCCTTTCGATAAGACTGTTCTTGTGGAATTTGCAAAGTGATATTTGGAAGCCCATGCAGTTCTATAGAGAAAAAGAAAATATCCTCAGATAAAAACTGGAAAGAAGCTTTCTGAGAAACTGATTTGTGTTCTGTGGATTCATCTCACAGAGTTATAGCTTTCCCCTCAAGACAACATTCGCTAAGACTGTTCTTGTGGAATTTGCAAAGTGATATTTGGAAGCTCATAGAAGACTATGGTGAAAAAGAAAATATCCTCAGATAAAAACTGGAAAGAAGCTTTCTGAGAAACTGCCTTGTGATGTGTGACTTCCACTCACTGAGTTACAGCTGTGTTTCGTGGAGCTCTTTGCTAGCCTTATTTCTGTGGAATCTGAGAACTGATATTTCGGATCCCTTTGAAGACTACAGGGCCAAAGGAAATGTTCTCCAAGAAAAATGAGAAAGAAGCTTTCTGAGAAACTTATTTATGATCTGTGAATTCATCTCACAGAGTTACAGCTTTTCCCTCAACAAGGCGATCGCTAAGACTGATATTGTGGAATTTAAAAAGTGATATTTGGAAACCCTTAGGGGGCTCTGGTGAAAAAGAAAATATCCTCAGATAAAAACTGGAAAGAAGTTTTCTGAGAAACTGCTTTGTGTTCTGTGAATTCATCTCAGAGAGTTACAGCTTTCCCCTCAAGAAGCCATTCACTAAGACTGTTCTTGTGGAATATGCAAAGAGATATAAGGAAGCCGATAGAGGGCTATGGTCAAAAAGAAAATATCCTCAGATAAAAAAAGGAAAGAAGTTTTCTGAGAACCTTTTTTGTGTTCTGTGAATTCATCTAATAAAGTTACAACTTTCCCCTCAAGAAGTCGTTCGCTAAGACCGTTCTTGTGTAATTTGCAAAGTGATATTTGGAAGCCCGTAGAGGGCTATGAGGATAAAGAAAATACCTCAGATAAAAACAGAAAAGAAGCTTTCTGAGAAACTGCTTTGTGATGTGTGATTTCCACTCACTGAGTTACAGCTATATTTCGTGGAGCTGATTGATAGCCTCATTTCTGTGGAATCTGAGAACTGATATCTCGAATGACTTTGAAGACTATAGGGCCAAAGGAAATATCCTCTGAGAAAAAGGAGAAAGAAACACTCTGAGAAACTTCTTTGTGATCTGTGAATTCCTCTCACAGAGTAACAGCTTTCCCCTCAAGAAGCCGTTCACTAAGACTGTTGTTGTGGAATATGGAAAGATATATTTGGATGCCACTAGAGGGATATGGTGAAAAAGAAAATATCCTCAGATAAAACTGGAAAGAAGTTTTCTGAGAAAATGCTTTGTGATGGGTGATTTCCACTCACTGAGTTACAGCAGTGTTTCGTGGAGCGGTTTGCTAGCCTTATGTCTTTGGAATCTCAGAAACTAATATTTCGGATCCCTTTGAAGAATCTAGGGCCAAAGAAAGAATCCTCCTAGAAAAATGAGACAGAAGCTTTCTGAGAAACTTCACTGTGATCTGTGAATTCATTTCAGAGAGTTGCAGGTTACCCCTCAAGGAGCCTTTGGCTAAGACTGTTCTTGTGGAATTTGCAAAGTTATATTTGGAAGCCAAAGGAGGGCTAAGCAGAAAAAGAAAATGTCCTAAGATAAAAATTGGAAAGAAGCTTTCTGAGAAACTTCTTTGTGTTCTGTTAATTCATCTCACAGAGTTACAGCTTTCCCCTCAAGAAGCCATTCGCTAGGACTGTTCTTCTGGAATTTACAAAGTGATATTTGGAAAACCATAGAGGGTTATGGTGAAAAAGAAAATATCTTCAGATTAAAACTAGAAAGAAGCTTTCTGAGAAACTGCTTTGCGATGTGTGACTTCCACTCACTGAGTTACAGCAGTATTTCGGGGAGCTGTTTGCTAGTCTTAATTCTGTGGATCTGAGAACTGATATTTCGGATCCCTTTGAAGGCTACAGGGCCAAAGGAAATATCCCCCAAGAAAAATGAGAAAGAAGCTTTCTGAGAAACTTCTTTGTGATCTCTGAATTCATCCCACAGAGTTACTGCTTTCCCCTCAAGAAGTCGTTCCCTATGACTGTTCTTGTGGAATTTAAAAAGTGAAATTTGGAAGCCCATGAAGCTCTACGGTGAAAAAGAAAATATCCTCAGAGGAAAACTTGCAAGAAGCTTTCTGAGAAAGTACTTTGTGTTCTGTACAGCTTTCCCCTCAAGAAGCCATTCGCTAAAACTGTTCTTGTGGAGTTTAAAAATTGATGTTGGGAAGCTCATAAGGGGCTATGTTGAAAAAGAAAACACCTCAGATAAAAACAGGAAAGAAGCTTTCTCAGAAACTGCTTTGTGATGTGTTACTTCCACTCACTGAGTTTCGTGGAGCTCTTCGCTAGCCTTATTTCTGTGGAATCTGAGAACTGATATTTCGGATCCCTTTGAAGACTATAGGGCCAAAGGAAATATCCTCGGATAAAAAGGAGAAAGAAGCTTTCTAGGCCGGGCGCGGCGGCTCAAGCCTGTAATCCCAGCACTTTGGGAGGCCGAGGTGGGCGGATCACAAGGTCAGGTGATCGAGACCACATTGAAACCCCGTCTCTACTAAAAATACAAAAAATTAGCCGGGCGCAGTGGCGGGCGCCTGTAGTCCCAGCTACTCAGGAGGCTGAGGCAGGAGAATGGCGGGAACCCGGGAGGCGGAGCTTGCAGTGAGCAGAGATCGCGACACTGCACTCCAGCCTGGGCAACAGCGTGACACTCCGTCTCAAAAAAAAAACAAAAAAAAAAAAAAGAAGCTTTCTGAGAAACTTCTTTGTGTTCTGTGAAATCATCTCACAGATTCACAGCTTTTCCCTCAAGAAGCCGTTCGCTAAGCCTGTTCTTGTGGAATTTGCAAAGTGA
The DNA here is from genome assembly GCF_049350105.2 of Macaca mulatta. Taxonomy (NCBI): domain Eukaryota; kingdom Metazoa; phylum Chordata; class Mammalia; order Primates; family Cercopithecidae; genus Macaca; species Macaca mulatta. The sequence goes on from NC_133411.1 coordinate 47,654,259, forward strand.
TATTTGGAAGCCCATGGAGGGCTATCATGAAAAAGGAAATATCCTCAGATGAACACTGGAAAGAAACTTTCTGAGAAACTGCTTAGTGTTCTGTTAATTCATCTCACAGCGTTACAGCTTTCCCCTCAAGAAGCCGTTCGCTAAGCCTGTTCTTCTGGAATTTGCAAAGTGATATTTGGAAGCCCATAGACGGCGATGGTGAAAAAGAGAATATCCTCAGAGAAAAACTGCAAAGAAGATTTCTGAGAAACTGCTTTGTGACGTGTGACTTCCACTCACTGAGTTACAGCTGTATTTCCTGGATCTGTTTGCTAGCCTTATTTCTGTGGTATCTGAGAACTGATATTTCAGATCCCTTGAAGACTATAGTGCCAAAGGAAATATCCTCCGATAACAAAGAGAAAGAAGCTTTCTGAGAAACTTCTTTGTGTTCTGTGAAATCATCTCACAGAGTTACAGCTATTCCCTGCGGAAGCCTTTCAGTAAGCCTGTTCTTGTGCAATTTGCAAAGTGATATTTGGAAGGCCATGAAGGGCTATATTGAAAAAGAAAATATCCTCAGATAAAAACTGGAAAGAAGCTTTCTGAGAAACTGCTTAGTGTTCTGTTAATTCATCTCACTGAGTTACAGCTTTCGCCTCAAGAAGCTCTTCGCTAAGAGTGTTCTTTTGGAATTGGCCAAGTGATATTTGAAAGCCCATAGTGGGGTTGGGTGAACAAGAAAATATCCTCAGAGAAAAACTGGAAAGAAGCTCTCTGAGAAACTGCTTTGTGATGTGTGACTTACCCTCACAGAGTTACAGCTGTATTTCGTGGAACTGTTTGCTAGCCTTTTTTCTGTGGAATCTGTGGACTGATATTTCAGATCCCTTTGAAGACTATAGGGTCAAAGGAAATATCCTCCGATAAAAAAGAGAAAGAAACTTTCTGAGAAATTTCTTTGTGTTCTGTGAAATCGTGTCACTGAGTTACAGCTTTCCCCTCAAGAAGCCATTCGAAAGACAGATCTTGGGGAATTTGCAAAGTGATATTTGTAAGCCCCCAGAGGTCTATGATGAAAAAGAAAATATTCTAAGAGAACCACTGGAAAGAAGTTTTCTGAGCAACTGCTTTGTGATGTGTGACTTCCACTCACAGAGTTACAACTGTATTTCGCGGCGCTGTTTGCCAGCCTTATTTATGTGGAATCTGAGAACTGATATTTCGGATCCCTTTGAGGACTCTAGGTTCAAAGCAATTATCCTCCAATAGAAAAGAGAAAGAAGCTTTCTGAGAAACTACTTCGTGTTCTGTGAAATCATCTCACAGGGTTACAGCTTTCCCCTCAAGAAGCCGTTTGCTAAGACTGTTCTTGTGGAATTTGAAAAGTGATATTTTGAAGCCATTAGAGGGCTATGGTGAAAAAGAGAATATGCTCCGAGAAATACTGGAAAGAAGCTTTCTCAGAAACTTCTTTGTGTTCTGTGAAATCATCTCACAGATTTACAGATTTCCAATCAAGAAGCCTTTCGCTAAGACTGTTCTTGTGGAATTTGCAAAGTGATATTTGGAGGCCCATGGAGGGCTACGGTGAAAAAGAAATTATCCTCAGATAAAAACTGGAAAGAAGCTTCTGAGAAACTGCTCAGTGTTCTGTTGATTCATCTCACAGAGTTACAGCTTTTCCCTCAAGAAGCCGTTTGCTAAGACTGTTCTTGTGGAATTGGCAAAGTGATATTTGGAAGCCCATAGAGACCTATGGTGAAAAAGAAAATATCCTCAGAGAAAAAGTGTAAAGAAGCTTTCTGAGAAACTGTTTTATGATGTTTGACTTCCACTAACTGAGTTACAGCTGTATTTCGTGGAGCTGTTTGCTAGCCTTATTTCTGTGGAAGATGAGAACCGATATTTTGGATAACTTTGAAGAATATAGGGTCAAAGGAAATATCCTCCGATAGAAAAGAGAAAGAAGCATTTTTAGAAACTTCTTTGTGTTCTGTGAAATCATCTCACAGAGTTACAGCTTTCCACTCAAGAAACCTTTCACTAAGATTGTTCTTGTGGAATTTGCAAAGTGATATTTGGAAGGCCTTGGAGAGCTATGGTGAAAAAGAATCTATCCTCAGATAACAACTGCAAAGAAGCTTCTGAGAAAGTTCTTAGTGTTCTGTGAATTCATCTCACAGAGTTACAGCTTGTCCCTCAAGAAGCCGTTCACTAAGACTGTTCTTGTGGAATTTTCAAAGTGATATTTGGAAGCCCATAATGGCTATGGTGAAAAAGAAAATATCCTCAGAGAAAAAGTGTAAAGAAGCTTTCCGAGAAACTGCTTTATGATGTGTGACTTCCACTCACAGAGTTACAGCTGTATTTCGAGGAGCTCTTTGCTATCCTTATTTCTGTGGACTCTGAGAACTGATATTTCGGATCCCTTTGAAGACTATAGGGCCAAAGGAAGTATCCTCCGGTAGAAAAGAGGAAGAAGCTTTCTGAGAAACTTCTTTGTGTTCTGTGAAATCATCTCACAGAGCTACAGCTTTCCCCTCAAAAAGCCGATCGCTAAGACTGTTCTAGTGGAATTTGCAAAGTGATATTTGGATGCCCATGGAGGGGTATGGTGAAAAAGAAAATGTCCTCAGAGGAAAACGGAAAGAAGCTTTTTGAGAAACTGCTTAGTGATCTGTTAATTCATGTCACTGAGTAATAGCTTTCCCCTCAAGAAGCCGCTCGCTACAACTGTTCTTGTGTAATTTCCAACGTTTATTTGGAAGCCCACACAGGGCTAAGGTGAAAAAGAAAATATCTTCAGAGACAAACTGGAAAGAAGCTCTCTGAGAAACTGCTTTGTTATGTGTGATTTCCGCTGACAGAGTTACAGCTGTATTTCATGAAGGTGTTTGTTAACATAATTTCTGTGGCATCTGAAAAATGATATTTCGGATCTCTTTGAAGACTACAGGGTCAAAGGAAATATCCTCCGACAAAAAAAAAAAGAAGCTTTCTGAGAAACTCCTTTGTGTTCCGTGAAATCATATCACTGAGTTACAGCTTTCCCCTCAAGAAGCCGTTCCCAAAGACTGTTCTTGTGAAGTTTTCAAAGTGATATTTGGAAGCCCCTAGAGGGCTATGGTGAAAAAGAAAGTATCCTCAGATAAAAACTGGAAAGAAGCTTTCTGAGAAACTGCTTAGTATTCTGTTGATTCACCTCACGGAGTTACAGCTTTCCCCTCAAGAAGCCGTTCTCTAAGACTGTTCCTGTGGAATCTGCAAAGTGATATTTGAAACCCATAGAGGGCTATGGTGAAGAAGAAAATATCCTCAGAGAAAAACTGGAAAGAAGCTTTCTGAGAAACTGCTTTGTGATGTGTGACTTCCACTCAGAGAGTTACAGCCGTATTTCATGGAGCTCTATGCTAGCCTTATTTCTGTGGAAGCTTAGAAGTGATATTTCGGATCCCTTTGAAGACTGTAGGGCCAAAGGAAATATCCTCCGACAAAAAAGAGAAAGAAGCTTTATGAGAAACTTCTTTGTGTTCTGTGAAATAATCACGCAGAGTTACAGCTTTCCCATCAAGAAGGCTTTTGCTAAGACTGTTCTTGTGGCATTTGCAAAGTGATATTTGGAAGGCCATGGAGGGCTTAGATGAAAAACAAGCTATCCTCAGATAAAAACTGGAATGAAGCTTTCTGAGAAACTGCTTAGTGTTATTTTAATTCATCTCATAGAGTTACAGCTTTCCCCTCCAGAAATGGTTCGCTAAGACAGTTCTTGTGGAATTGGCAAAGTGATATTTGGAAGCCCTTAGAGAGCTATGGTGAAAGGGAAAATATCCTCTGAGAAAAACTGGAAAGAAGCTTTCTGAGAAACTGCTTTGTGATGTGTGACTTCCACTCACAGAGTTACAGCTGTATTACGTGGAGCTGTTTGTTAGCCTTATTTCTGTGAAATCTGAGAACTGATAATTCGGTTCCCTTTGAAGGCTGTAGAGCCTAAGGAAATATCCTCAATGGAAAAGAGAAAAAAGCCTTCTGAGAAACTTCCTTGTGTTCTCTGAAATGATCTCACAGAGTTACAGCTATTCTCTGCGGAAGCCTTTCGCTAAGACTATTCTTGTGGAATTTGCAATGTGATATTTGGAAGCCCACAGAGGGCTATATTGAAAAAGAAAATATCCTCAGAGAAAACCTGGAAAGAAGCTTTCTGAGAAACTGCTTAGTGTTCTGTTAATTCATCTCACTGAGTTACAGCTTTCCCGTTAAGAAGCCATTCGATAAGACTGTTCTTGTGGAATCTGCAAAGTGATATTTGAAAGCCCATAGAGGGGTTTGGTGAAAAAGAAAATATCTTCAGAGAAAAACTGGAAAGAAGTTTCTGAGAAACTGCTCAGTGTTCCCTTAATTCATCTCACAGAGTTACAGCTTTTCCCTCAAGGAGCCGTTCGGTAAAACTATTCTCGTGGAATTGGCAAAGTGATATTTGGAAACACATAGATGGCTATGGTGAAAAACAAAATATCCTCAGAGAAAAACTGGAAAGAAGCTTTCTCAGAAACTGCTTTGTGATGTGTGACTTCCACTCAAAGAGTTAAAGCTGTATTTCGTGGAGCTCTTTGCTAGCCTTATTTCTGTGGAATCTTAGAAGTGATATTTCGGATCCCTTTGAAGTCTATAGGGCCAAAGGAAATAACTTCCGATAGAAAAGAGAAAGAAGATTTCTGAGAAACATCTTTGTGTTCTGTGAAATCATCTCACAGAGTTACGGCTTTCCCCTCAAGAAGACTTTCGCTAAGACTGTTTTTGTGGAATTTGCAAAGTGATATTGGGAAGCCCACGGAGGGCTTTGATGAAAAACAAGCTATCCTCAGATAAAAACTGGAAAGAAGCTTCTGAGAAACTGCTTAGTGTTCTGTTAATTCAACTCACAGAGTTACAGCTTCCCAATCAAGAAGTCGTTTCCTGAGATTGATCTTGTGGAATTTGCAAAGTAATATTTGGACGCCCATAGAGGTCTATGGTGAAAAAGAAAATATCCTCAGAGAAAAACTGGAAAGAAGCTTTCTGAGAAAACGAAATGCTTTGTTATGTGTGACTTCCACTCACAGAATTACAGCTGTATTTCGTGGAGCTGTTTGCTAGTCTTGTTTCCGTGGAATCTGAGAACTGATATTTCTGATCCCTTTGAAAACTATAAGGCCAAGGAAATATCATCCGATAAAAAAGAGGAAGAAGCTTTCTGAGAAACTGCTTAGTGTTCTGCTAATTAATCTCACAGGGTTACAGCTTTCCGCTCAAGAACCCGTTCGCTAAGACTTTTCTTGTGCAATTTGCAAAGTGATATTTGGAAGCCCTTAGAGGGCTACGGTGAAAAAGAAATTATCTTCAGATAAAAATTGGAAAGAACATTCTGAGAAACTGGTTAGTCTTCTGTTAATTCATCTCACAGATTTACGCTTTCCCCTCAAGAAGCCATTTGCTAAGACTGTTCTTGTCGAATTTTCAAAGTGATATTTGGAAGCCCATGGTGCTCTATGGTGAAAAAGAAAATATCCTCAGGTAAAAACTGGAAAGAAGCTTTCTGAGAAACTGCTTAGCGTTCTGTTAATTCTTCTCACAGCGTTACAGGTTTCCCCTCAAGAAGCCGTTCGCTAAGACTGTTCTTGTGAAATTTGCAAAGTGATATTTGGAAGCCCATAGAGGGCTATGATGAATAAGAAAATATCCTCAGAGCAAAACTGGAAAGAAGCTTTCTGAGAAACTGTTTTGTAATGTGTGACTTAAACTCACAGAGTTACAGCTGTATTTCGTGGAGTTGTTTGCTAGCCTTATTTCTTTTGAATCTGAGAACTGATATTTCGGATACCTTTGAAGACCATAAGACCAAAGGAAATATCCTCCCGTAGAAGAGAGAAAGAAGCATTCTGAGAACTTCTTTGTGTTCTGTGAAATCGTCTCACAGAGTTACAGCTTTTCTCCAGGAAGCCATTCGCTAAGACTCTTCTTGTGGAATTTGCAAAGTGATTTGGAATCCCATAGAGAGCTATGGTGAAAAAGACAATATCCTCAGACATAAACTGGAAAGAAGCTTTCTGAGAAACTGCTTAGTGTTCTGTTAATTCATGTCACAGAGTTACAGCTTTCCCCTCAAGAAGCCGTTCTCTAAGACTGTTCCTGTGGAATTTGCAAAGTGATATTTGGAAACCCACAGAGGGCTATCGTGAAGAAGAAAATACCCTCTGAGAAAAACTGGAAAGAAGCTTTCTGAGAAACCGCTTTGTGATGATTGACCTCCACTCACAGAGTTATAACTGTATTTCGTGTAGCTACTTGGTAGCCTTACTTGTGTGGAATATGAGAACTGATATTTCGGAACCCTTTCAAGACTATGGAGCCAAAGGAAATATATCCTCCGACAGAAAAGAGAAAGAAGCTTTCTGAGAAACTTCTTTGTGTTCGGTGAAATCATCTCACAGAGTTAGACCTTTCCCCTCTAGAAGCCTTTCGCTAAGTCCGTTCTTGTGGAATTTCAAAAGTGATACTTGGAAACCCATGGAGGGCTATGGTGAAAAAGGAAATATCCTCAGTTAAAAACTGGAAAGAAGCTTTCTGAGAAACTGCTTAGTGTCTGTTAATTCATTTCACAGAGTTACTGCTTTCCCCTCAAGAAACCGTTTGCTAAGACTGCTCTTGTGGAATTTGCAAAGTGATATTTGGAAGCCCATAGAGGGCTATGGTGAAAAAGAAAATAACCGCAGAGAAAAAATGGAAAGAAGCTTTCTGAGAAACTGCTTTGTGATGTGTGATTTCCACTAACAGAAATACAGCTGTATTGCGTGGATCTGTTTGCTAGCCTTATTTTTGTGGAATCTGAGAACTGATATTTCGGATCCCTTTCAAGACTATAGGGTCAAAGGAAATATCCTCAGTTAAAAATTGGAAAGAAGCTTTCTGAGAAACTGCTTTGTGTCCTTTGAAATCATCTCACAGAGTTATAGCTTTCCCCTCAAGAAGCCATTCTCTAAGACTGTTCCTGTGGAATTTGCAAAGTGATATTTGAAACCCACAGAGGGCTATGGTGAAGAAGAAAATATCCTCTGAGAAAAAATGGAAAGAAGCTTTCTGATAAATCGCTTTGTGATGTGTGACCTCCACTCACAGAGTTATAGCTGTATTTCATGGAGCTGTTTGCTAGCCTTACTTGTGTGGAATACGAGAACTGATATTTCGGAACCCTTTCAAGACTATGGGGCCAAAGGAAATATATCCTCCGACAGAAAAGAGAAAGAAGCCTTTTGAGAAACTTCTTTGTGTTTGGTGAAATCATCTCACAGAGTTAGAGCTTTCCCCTCAAGAAACCTTTTGCAAAATCCGTTCTTGTGGAATTTGGAAAGTGATAATTGGAAGCCCATGGAGGGCTACAGGAAAAATAAAATATCCTCAGATAAAAACTGGAAAGAAGCTTTCTGAGAATCTGCTTAGTGTTCTCTTAATTCATTTCACACAGTTACTGACTTCCCCTCAAGAAACGGTTCGCTAAGACTGTTCTCGTGGAATTTGCAAAGTGATATTTGGAAGCCCATAGAGGGCTACGGCGAAAAAGAAAATATCCTCAGAGAAAATCTGTAAAGAAGTTTCCGAGAAACTGCTTTGTGATGTGTGACTTCCACTCACAGAGTTACAGCTGTATCTCATGGAGCTGTTTGTTACCCTTATTTCTGTGGAATCTGAGAACCGATATTTCGGATCCCTTTGAAGACTATAGGGCCAAAGGAAATATCCTCCGAAAAAAAAGAGAAAGAATCTTTCTGAGAAACATCTTTGTGTCCTTTGAAATCATCTCACAGAGTTACAGCTTTCCCCTCAATAAGACTTTCTCTAAGGCTGTTCTTGTGAAATTTGCAAGGTGATATTTGGAACCCCATGGACGGCTATGGAGAAAAAGAAATTATCCTCAGATAAAAACTGGAAAGGAGCTTTCTGAGAAACTGCTTAGTGTTCTGTTAATTCATCTCACAGACCTACAGCTCTCCCCTCAAGAAGCCGTTTGCTAAGACTGTTCTTGTGGAATTGGCAAAGTGATATTTGAAAGCCCATAGAGGATTTCGGTGAAAAAGAAAATATCAGCTTTCTGTGAAACTGCTTTGTGATGTATGTCTTCCACTCACAGAGTTACAGCTGTATTTTGTGGAGCTGTTTGCTAGCCTTTTTTCTATGGAATATGAGAACTGATATTTCGGATCCCTTTGAAGACTATAGGGCCAAAGGAAATATCCTCCAACAGAAAAGAGAAGGAAGCTTTTGGAGAAACTTCTTTGTGTTCTCTTGAAATCATCTCACAGCGTTACAGCTTTTCCCTCAAGAAGCCTTTCGCTAAGACTGTTCTTGTGTAGTTTGCAAAGTGTTGTTTGGAAGCCTAAAGAGTGCTACGGGGAAAGAGAAAATATCCTCAGGGAAAAGCTGGAAAGAAGCTTTCTCAGAAACTGCTTACTGTTCTGTTAATTCATCTCACTGAGTTACAACTTTCCCCTCAAGAAGCCGTTCGCTAAGACTGTTCTTGTGGAACTTGCAAAGTGATATTTACAAGCCCATAGAGGGCTATGGTGAAAAAGAATATAACCTCAGACAAAAACTGGAAAGAAGCTTTCTGTGAAACTACTTTGTGATGTGTGACTTCAACTAACAGATTTACAGCTGTATTTCATGGAGCTGTTTGCTAGCCTTATTTCTGTGGAATTTGAGAACTGATATTTCGTTTCCCTTTGAAGACAAAAGGCTAAGGGAAATATCCTCGGACAAAAAAAAGAAAGAAGCTTTCTGAGAAACTTGTTTGTGTTCTGTGAAATCATCTCACAGTGTTACAGCTTTCCCGTCAAGAAGCCTTTCGCTAAGACAGTTCTTATGGAATTTGCAATGTGATATTTGGAAGCCCATAGAGGGCTACGGTGAAAAAGAAAATATCCTCAAAGAAAAACTCTAAACAAGCTTTCTGAGAAACTCCTTTATAATATGGGACTCCCACTCACAGAGTTACAGCTGTATTTCGTGGAGCTGTTTGCTAGCCTTATTTCTGTGGATACTGAGAACTGATATTTTGGATTCTTTTGAAGACTATAGGGCCAAAGGGAATATCCTCCGATAGAAGAGAGAAAGAAGCTTTCTGAGAAACTTCTTTGCGTTCCTTGAAGTCATCTCATAGACTTACAGCTTTCCTTTCAAGATGCCTTTCACTAAGACTGTTATTGTGGAATTTGCAAGTGATATTTGGAAGCCCAAGGAGTGCTACCGTGAAAAAGAAAACATCCTCAGATATAAACTGGAAAGAAGATTCTGAGAAACTGCTTAGTGTTCGGTTAATTCATCTCTAAGAGTACAGATTTCCCCTCAAGAAGCCATTCACTAAGCCTGTTCTTGTGGAATTTGCAAAGTGATATTTGGAAGCCCATAGAGGGCTACAGTGAAAAACAAAATATCCTCAGAGAAAACCTGGAAAGAAGCTTTCTAAGAATCTGCATTGTGATGTGTGACTTCCAATCAAAGAATTACAGCTGTATTTCGTGGAGCTGTTTGCTAGCTTTATTTCTGTGGAATCTGAGAACTGATATTTCGGATTCCTTTGAAGACTATAGGGTCAAAGGAAATATCCTCCAATAGAAAAGAGAAAGAGGCTTTCTGAGAAACTTCTTTGTGTTCTGTGAAATCATCTCACAGAGTTACAGCTTTCCCCTGAAGAAGCCGTTCGCAAAGACTGTTCTTGTGGAATGTGCAAAGTGATATTTGGAAGCCCCTAGAGGGCTATGATGAAAAAGACAATATCCTCAAAGAAAAACTGTAAAGAAGCTTTCTGAGAAACTGCTTAGTGTTCTGTTAATTCATCTCACTGAGTTACAGCTTTCCCCTCAAGAAGCCGTTCTCTAAGACTGTTCTTGTGGAATTTGCAAAGTGATATTTGGACATCTCACAGAGTTACAGCTTTCCCATGAAGAAGCCTTTCGCTAATAGTGTTATTATGGAATTTGCAAAGTGATATATGGAAACGCTTGGTAGGCTATGGAGAAAAAGAAAATATCATCAGAGAAAAACTGAAAGAAGATTTCTGAGAAACTACTTTGTGTTCTGTTAATTCAACTCACAGAGATACAGCTTTCCCCTCAGAAGCCGTTCGCTAAGTCTGTTCTTGTGTAATTTGCAAAGTGATATTTGGAAACCCATAGAGGGCTTGGTAAAAAAGAAAATATCTTCATACAAATACAGGAAAGAAGCTTTCTGAGAAACTGCTTTGTGATGTGTGACTTCCAATCACAGAGTTACAGCTGTATTTCATGGAGCTGTTTGATAGCCTTATTTCTGTGGAATCTGAGAACTGATATTTCAGATCCCTTTAAAGACTAAAGGGCAAAGGGAAATATCCTCGGACAAAAAACAGAAAGAAGCTTTCTGAGAAACTGGTTTGTGTTCTGTGAAATCATCTCACATAGTTACAGCTTTCCCATCAAGAAGGCATTCGCTAAGACTGTTCTTGTGGAAATTGCAAAGTGATATTTGAAAGCCCATGGAGGGCTACGATATAAAAGAAAATATCCTCAGATAAAAACTGGAAAGAAGCTTTCAGAGAAACTGCTTAGTGTTCTGTTAATTCATTTCACAGAGTTATAGCTTTCCCCTGAAGAAGCCGTTCGCTAAGACTGTTCTTGTGGAATATGTAAAGTGATATTTGGAAGCCCATAGAAGGCTATGGTGAAAATGAAAATATCCTCAGAGAAATACTCTAAACAAGCTTTCTGAGAAACTGCTTTATGATATGTGACTTCCACTCACAGAGTTACAGCTGTATTTCTTGGAGCTGTTTGCTAGCCTTATTTCTGTGGAATCTGAGAGCTGATATTTCGGAACCCTTTGAACACTATAGGGACAAAGGTAATATCCTCCGATAGAAAAGAGAAAGAAGCTTTCTGAGAAACTTCTTCGTGTTTTGTGAAATCATCTCACAGTGTTACACCTTTCCCCTCAAGAAGCCTTTCGCTAAGACTTTTCTTGTGGAATTTCCAAAGTGATATTTGGAAGCCCATGGATGGCTACGGTGAAAACGAAAATATCCTCAGATAAAAACTGGAAAGAAGCTTTCTGAGAAACTGTTTAGTGTTCTGTTAATTCATTTACAGAGTTAGAGCTTTATCCTCAAGAAGCCGTTCGTTAAGACTGTTCCTGTGGAATTTGCAAAGAGATATTTCGAAGGTCATAGACGGCTATGGTGAAAAAGACAATATCCTCAGAGAAAAACTAGAAAGAAGCTTTCTGAGAAACTGCTTTGTGATGTGTGACTTCCACGCACAGAGTTATAGCTGTATTTCGTGGAGCTGTTTGCTAGTCTTATTTCTGTCGATTCTGAGAACTGATATTTTGGATCCCTTTGAAAACTATAGAGCCAAAGGGAATATCCTCCGATAGAAGAGAAAAAGAAGCTTTTTGAGAAACTTCTTTGTGTTATGTGAAATCATCTCACAGAGTTACAGCTTTCCTTTCAAGATGCCTTTCGCTAAGACTGTTCTTGTGGAATTTTCACAGTGATATTTGGAAGCCCATGGAGGGCTATGGTGAAAAAGAAATTATCCTCTGATATAAACTGGAAAGAAGATTCTGAGAAACCGCTAAGTGTTCGGTTAATTCATCTCTAAGAGTTACAGCTTTCCCCTCAAGAAGCCATTCACTCAGACTGTTCTTGTGGAATTCCCATAGTGATATTTGGAAGCCCATACAGGGCGATATTGAAAAAGAAAATATCCTCAGAGAAAAAATGGTAAGAAGTTTTCTGAGAAATCACTTTGTAATGTGTGACATCCACTCACAGAGTTACAGCTGTATTTCGTGGAGCTGTTTGTTACCCTTATTTCTGTGGAATCTGAGAAACAATATTTCGGATCCCTTTGAAGACTATAGGGCGAAAGGAAATATACTTCGATAGAAAAGAGAAAGAGGCCTTCTGAGAAACTTCTTTGTGTTCTTTGAAATCATCTCACAGAGTTCCAGCTTTCCCCTCAAGAAGCCTTCGCTAAGACTGTTCTTGTGGAATTTGCAAAGTGATATTTGGAATCCGATAGAGGGCTATGGTGAAAAACAAAATAACATCAGATAAAAACTGGAAAGAATCTTTCCGAGAAACTGCTTAGTGTTTTGTTAATTGATCTCACTGAGTTACAGCTTTCCCCTCAAGAAGCCGTTTGCTTAGACTGTTCTTGTGGAATTGGCAAAGTGATATTTGAAGCCCATAGTGGGCTATAGTGAAAAAGAAAATATCCTGAGAGAAAAACTGGAAGGAAGCTTACTGAGAATCCGCTTTGTGATGTGTGACTTCCACTCACAGAGTTAGAGCTGTATTTCGTGCAGCTGCTTGCTAGACTGACTTGTGTGGAATATGAGAACTGATATTTCGGAACCCCTTCAAATGTATAAGGCCAAAGGAAATATCCTCCAACAGAAAAGGGAAAGAAGCTTTCTGAGAAATTTCTTTGTGTTCTGTGAAACCATCTCACAGAGTTACAGCTTTCCCCTCAGGAAGCCTTTTGCTAAGACTGTTATTGTGGAATTTGCCAAGTGATATCTGGAAGCCCATGGAGGGCTATGAAGAAAAAGAAAATATCATCAGAGAAAAAATGAAAAGAAGCTTTCTGAGAATCTTCTTAGTGTTGTGTTAATTCATCTCACAGAGTTACAGCTTGTCCCTCAAGAAGTCGTTAGCTAGGACTGTTCTTGTCTAATTTTCAATCGATATTTGGAAGCCCATAGACGGCTATGGTGAAAAAGAAAATATCCTCAGAGAAAAACTGGAAAGAAGCTTTCTGAGAAACTACTTTGTGATGTGTGACTTCCACTCACAGAGATACAGCTGTATTTCGTGGAGCTGTTTGCTACCCTTATTTCTGTGGAATTTGAGAACTGATATTTCGTATCCCTTTGAAGACTATAGGGCCAAAGGAAATATTCTCCGATAGAAAAGTGAAAGAAGCTTTCTGAGAAACTTCTCTGTGTTCTGTGAAATCATCTCACAGAGTTACCACTTTCCGCTCAAGAAGCCTTTCACTATGACTCTTCTTGTGGAATTTGCAAAGTGATATTTTGAAGCCCTTGGAGGGCTATGGTGAAAAAGAATTTATCCTCAGATAAAAAATGGAAAGAAGCTTTCTGAGAAACTGCTTTGTGATGTGGGACTTCCACTCATGGAGTTACAGCTGTATTTCGTGGAGCTGTTTGCTAGACTTATATCTGTGGAATCTGAGAACTGAGATTTCGAATCCCTTGGAAGACTATGGGGCCAAAGGAAATATTCTCCGATAAAAAAGAGAAAGAAGCTTTCTGAAAAACTTCTTTGTGTTCTGTGAAATCATTTCAGAGTTACAGCTTTCCCCTCAAGAGGCCTTTCGCGAAGACTGTTCTTGTGGAATTTGCAGTGTGATATTTGGACGCCCATGGAGGGCTATGGAGAAAAAGAAAATATCCTCAGAGAAATACGGGAAAGAAGCTTTCTGAGAGGCTTCTTTGTGTTCTGTTAATTCATCTCACAGAGTTACAGCTTTCCCATGAAGAAGCCTTTCGCTAAGACTTTATTGTTGTATTTGCAAAGTGATATCTGGAAACCCATGGAGGGCTATGCAGAAAAAGAAAATATCATCAGAGAAAAACTGAAAGAAGCTTTCTGAGAATCTTCTTAGTGTTGTGTTAATTCACCTCACAGAGTTACAGCTTGTCCCTCAAGAAGACGTTAGCTAGGACAGTTCTTGTTTAATTGGCAATCTGATATTTGGAAGCCCATAGAAGGCTATGGTGAAAAAGAAAATATCCTCAGAGAAAAACTGGAAAGAAGCTTTCTGAGAAACTGCTTAGTGTTCTGTTAATTCATCTCACAGAATTACAGCTTTCCCCTCAAGAAGCTGCTCTCTAAGACTGTTCCCGTGGAATTTGCAAAGTGATATTTGAAAGCCCATATAGGGTTATGGTGAAGTGGAAAATATCCTCAGAGAAAAACTGGAAAGAAGCGTTCTGAGAAACCGCTTTGTGATGTGTGACTTCCACTCACAGAGTTACAGCTGTATTTCGTGGAGCTGCTTGGTAGACTTTCTTGTGTGGAATATGAGAAGTGATATTTTGGAACCCTTTCAAGAGAATAGGGCCAAAGGAAATATCCTCCGGCTGAAAAGGGAAAGAAGATCTCTGAGAGACTTCTTTGTGTTCGGTGAAAGCATCTCACATAGTTACAGCTTTCCCATCAAGAAGGAATTCGCTAAGTCTGTTCTTGTGGAAATTGCACAGTGATATTTGAAAGCCCATGGAAGGCTACGATGAAAAAGAAAATATCCTCAGATAAAAACTGGAAAGAAGCTTTCTGAGAAACTGCTTAGTGTTCTGTTAATTCATTTCACAGAGTTATAGCTTTCCCCCCAAGAAGCCGTTCGCTAAGACTGTTCTTGTGGAATTTGTAAAGTGATATTTGGAAGCCCATAGAAGGCTATGGTGAAAATGAAAATATCCCCAGAGAAATACTCTAAACAAGCTTTCTGAGAAACTGCTTTATGATATGTGACTTCCACTCACAGAGTTACAGCTGTATTTCGTGGAGCTGTTTGCTAGTCTAATTTCTGTGGAATCTGAGAACTGATATTTTGGATCCTTTTGAAGGCTATAGGGCCAAAGGAAATATCCTCCGATAGAAAAGAGAAAGAAGCTTTCTGAGAAACTTCTTTGTGTTTTGTGAAATCATCTCACAGAGTTACACCTTTCCCCTCAAGAAGCCTTTCGATAAGACTTTTCTTGTGGAATTGGCAAAGTGATATTTGGAAGCCCGTGGATGGCTACGGTGAAAACGAAAATATCCTCAGATAAAAACTGGAAAGAAGCTTTCTGAGAAACTGTTTAGTGTTCTGTTAATTCATTTACAGATTTAAAGCTTTATCCTCAAGAAGCCGTTCGTTAAGACTGTTCCTGTGGAATTTGCAAAGTGATATTTCGAAGCTCATAGAGGGCTATGGTGAAAAAGACAATATCCTCAGAGAAAAACTTGAAAGAAGTTTTCTGAGAAACTGCTTAGTGTTCTGTTAATTCATCTCACAGAGTTACAGCTGTATATCGTGGAGCTGTTTGCTAGTCTTATTACTGTGGATTCTGAGAACTGATATTTTGGATCCCTTTGAAGACTATAGGGCCAAAGGGAATATCCTCCGATAGAAGAGAAAAAGAAGCTTTCTGAGAAACTTCTTTGTGTTCCGTGAAATCATCTCACAGAGTTACAGCTTTCCTTTCAAGATGCCTTTCGCTAAGACTGTTCCTCTGGAATTTTCACAGTGATATTTGCAAGCCCATGGAGGGCAATGGTGAAAAAGAAAATATCCTCTGATATAAACTGGAAAGAAGATTCTGAGAAACTACTTAGTGTTCAGTTAATTCATCTCTAAGAGTTACAGCTTTCCCCTCAAGAAGCTATTCTCTCAGACTGTTCTTGTGGAATTCCCATAGTGATATTTGGAAGCCCATACAGGGCGATGTTGAAAAAGAAAATATCCTCAGAGAAAAACTCGTAAGAAGTTTTCTGAAAAACCGCTTTGTGATGTGTGACATCCACTCACAGAGTTACAGCTGTATTTCATGGAGCTGTTTGTTACCCTTATTTCTGTGGAATCTGAGAACGGATATTTCGGATCCCTTTGAAGACTATAGGGCCAAAGGAAATATCCTCCCATAACATAAAAAAAGAAATTTTCGGAGAAACTTCTTTGTGATCTGTGATATCATCTCACAGAGTTCCAGCTTTCCCCTCAAGAAGCCTTTCGCTAAGACTGTTCTTGTGAAATTTGCAAAGTGATATTTGGAAGCCCATAGAGGGCTATGGTGAAAAACAAAATAACATCAGATAAAACTGGAAAGAAGCTTTCCGAGAAACTGCTTAGTGTTTCGTTAATTCATCTCACTGAGTTACAGCTTTCCCCTCAAGAAGCTGTTCGCTAAAACTGTTCTTGTGGAATTGGCAAAGTGATATTTGGAAGCCCATAGAGGGCTATGGTGAAAAACAAAATAACATCAGATAAAACTGGAAAGAAGCTTTCTGAGAAACCCCTTTGTGATGTGTGACTTCCACTCACAGAATTATAGCTGCATTTCGCGGAGCTGCTGGCTAGCCTTACTTGTGTGGAATATGAGAACTGATATTTCAGAACCCCTTCAAATGTATAGGGCCAAAGGAAATATCCTCTGACAGAAAAGGGAAAGAAGCTTTCTGAGAAATTTCTTTGTGTTCTGTGAAATCATCTCACAGAGTTACAGCTTTCCCCTCAAGAAGCCTTTCACTAAGACTGTAATTGTGGAATTTGCCAAGTGATATCTGGAAGCCCATGGAGGGCTATGAAGAAAAAGAAAATATCATCAGAGAAAAAATGAAAAGAAGCTTTCTGAGAATCTTCTTAGTGTTGTGTTAATTCATCTCACAGAGTTACAGCTTGTCCCTCAAGAAGTCGTTAGCTAGGACTGTTCTTGTTTAATTGGCAATCTGATATTTGGAAGCCCATAGACGGCTATGGTGAAAAAGAAAATATCCTCAGAGAAAAACTGGTAAGAAGGTTTCTGAGAAACTGCTTAGTGTTCTGTTAATTCATCTCACAGACTTACTGCTTTCCCCTCAAGAAACCGTTTGCTAAGACTGTTCTTGTGGAATTGGAAAGTGATATTTGGAAGCCCATAGAGGGCTATGGTGAAAAAGAAAATATCCTCAGAGAAAAACTGGAAAGAATCTTTCTGAGAAACTGTTTTGTGATGTGTGACTTCCACTCACAGATTTACAGCTGTATTTCGAGGAGCTGTTTGCTAGCCTTATTTAGTGGAATCTGAGAACTGATATTTCGGATCCCTTTGAAGACTATAGGGCCAAAGGAAATATCCTTCGATAAATACGAGAAAGAAGCTTTCTGAGAAACTTCTTCATGTTCTGTGATATCATGTCACAGAGTTACAGCTTTCCCATGAAGAACCCTTTCGTTAAAACTCTTATTGTGGAATTTGCAAAGTGATATCTGGAAGCCCAAGGAGGGCTATGGAGAAAAAGAAAATATCGTCAGATAAAAACTGGAAAGAAGCTTTCAGAGAATCTTCTTAGTGTTGTGTTAATTCATCTCACAGAGTTACAGCTTTTCCCTCAAGAAGTCGTTAGCTAAAACTGTTCTTGTTTAATTGGCAATGTGATATTTGTAAGCCCTTAGACGGCTAGGGTGAAAAAGAAAATATCCTCAGAGAAAAACCGGAAAGAAGTTTTCTGAGAAAGTCCTTTGTGTGTGTTACTTCCACTCACAGAGTTACAGCTGTATTTCGTGGAGCTGCTTGCTCGCCTTACTTCTGTGGAAT
Source organism: Macaca mulatta (assembly GCF_049350105.2). Taxonomy (NCBI): domain Eukaryota; kingdom Metazoa; phylum Chordata; class Mammalia; order Primates; family Cercopithecidae; genus Macaca; species Macaca mulatta. The sequence continues at coordinate 47,671,611 of NC_133411.1, forward strand.
GTGAGAACTGACCTTTCAGATCCCTTTGAAGACTATAGAGCCAAAGGAAATATATTCCGATAAAAAAGAAAGAAAGTTTCTGAGAAACTTCGTTGTGTTGTGTGAAATCATCTCACAGAGTTACAGCTTGCCCCTCAAGAAGACGTCCGCTAAGACTGTTCTTGTGGAAATTGCAAAGTGATATTTGGAAGACCTTGGAGGACTATGGTGAAAAAGAAATTATACTCAGACAAAAACTGTAAAGAAGCTTCGTGAGAAACTGATTAGTGTTCTGTTAATTCATCTCAAAGAGTTACAGCTTTACTTTGAAGAAGTCGTTCGTTAAGACTCTTTTTGTGGAACTGGCAAAGCGATATTCGGAAGCCCGTAGAGGACTATGGTGAAAAGGAAAATATCCTCAGAGAAAAACTGGAAAGAAGCTTTCTGAGAAGCTTCTTTGTGATGTGTGACTTACACTCACAGAGTTACAGCTGTATTTCGTGGAGCTGTCTTCTGTCCTTATTTCTGTGGATTCTGAAAACTGATTTTTCGGATCCCTTTTGAAACTATAGGGCCAAAGGAAATATCCTCCAATAGAAAAGAGAAAGAAGCTTTCTGAGAAACTTCTTTGTGTTCTGTGAAATCATCTCACAGAGTTACAGCTTTCTTTGCAAGAAGCCTTTCGCTAAGACTGTTCCTGTGGAAATTGAAAAGTGATATTTGGAAACCCATGGAGGGCTAGGCTGAAAAAGAAAATGTTGTGACATAAAAGCTGGAAAGAAGCTTCTGAGAAACTGCTTAGTGTTCTGTTAATTCATCTCACAGAGTTACAGCTTTCCCCTCAAGAAGCCGTTCGTTAAGACTGTTCTTGTGGAATTGGCAAAGTGATATTTGGAAGTGCATAGACGGCTATGGTGAAAAAGAAAATATACTCAGAGAAAAATTGGAAAGAAGTTTCTGTGAAATTGCTTTTTAATGTGTGACTTCCACTCACAGAGTTAAAGCTGTATTTCATGGAGATGTTTCTTAGCCTTATTTCTATGGAATCTGAGAACTGGTATTTCGGATCCCTTTGAAGACTATAGGGCCAAAGGAAATATCCTCCAATAACAAACAGTAAGAAGCTTTCTGAGAAACTTCTTTGTGTTCTGTGAAATCATCTCACAGAGTTACAACTTTTCCCTCAAGAAGCCTTTCGCTTAGACTATTCTTGGGGAATTCGGAAAGTGATATTTGGACGCCCATCTGGGGCTACGATGAAGAAGAAAATATCTTCAGATAAAAACTGGAAAGAAGTTTTCTGAGAAACTGTTTAGTGTTTTGTTCATTCATCTCACAGAGTTACAGCTTTCCCCACAAGAAGCTCTTCGCTAAGACTGTTCTTGTGTAATTTGCAAAGTGATATTTGGAAGCCCTTAGAGGGGTATGGTGAAAAAGAAAATATCATCAGAGAAAAACTGGAAAGAAGCTTTCTGAGAAACTGCTTTGTGATATGTGACTTCCACTCACAGACTTACAGCTGTATTTCATGGAGCTGTTTGCTATCCTTATTTCTGTGGAATCTGAGAACTGATATTTCGGATCCCATTGAACACTCTAAGGCCAAAGGAAATATACTCCAATAGAAAAGAAAAGGAAGCTTTATGAGAAACTTTTTGTGTTCTGTGAAATCATCTCACAGAGTTACAACTTTCCCATCAAGAAGCCTTTCACTGAGACTGTTCTTGTGGAATTTGCAAGGTGATATTTGGAAGCCCATGGAGGGTTATGGTGAAAGAGGAATTATCCTCAGATAAAAACTGGAAAGGAGCTGTCTGAGAAACTGCTTAGTGTTCTGTTAATTCATCTAACAGAGATACAGCTTTCCCCTGAAGAAGCCGTTCACTAAGACTGTTCTTGTGGAATTGGCAGTCATATTTGGAAGCCCACAGACGGCTATGGTGAAAAAGAAAATATCCTCAGAGAAAAACTGGAAAGAAGCTTTCTGAGAAACTGATTTATGATGAGTGACTCCCACTCACAGAGTTACAGCTGTATTTCGTGAAGCTGTTTGCTAGCCTTATTTCTGTGGAATCTGAGAACAGATATTTCGGATCCCTTTGAAGACTCTAGGGCCAAAGAAATATCCTGTGGTAGAAAAGAGAAAGAAGCTTTCTGATTAACTTCTTTGGGTTCTGTGAAATCATCTAACAGAGTTACAGCTTTCCCCTGAAGAAGCCTTTCGCTAAGACTGTTCTTGTGGAATTTGCAAAGTGATACTTGGAAGCCCATGGAGGGCCATGGTGAAAAAGGGATTATCCTCAGATAAAAACTGGAAAGAATCTTCTGAGAAACTCCTTAGTGTTCTGTTACTTCATCTCACTGAGTTACAGCTTTCCCCTCAAGATTCCGTTCGCTAAGAGTGTTCCTGTGGAATTGGCAAAGTGATATTTGGAAGCCCTTAGACGGCAAAGGTGAAAAAGAAAATATCCTCAGAGAAAAATTGGAAAAAAAGCTTCCTGAGAAACTGCATTATGATGTGTGGCTTCCACTCACAGAGTTACAGCTGTATTTCATGGAGCTGTTTTCTAGCCTTATATCTATGGAATCTGAGAACTGATATTTTGGATCCCTTTGAAGTCTATAGGGCCAAAGGAAATATCCTCCGATAGAAAAGAGAAAGAAGCTTACTGAAAAACTTTATGTTCTGGGAAATCATTTTCCAGAGTTACAGCTTTCCCCTCAAGAAGCCTTTCGCTAAAACTGTTCTTGTGGAATTTGCAAAGTGATACTTGGAAGCTCATGGAGGGCCATGGTGAAAAAGGGATTATCTTCAGATAAAAACTGGAAAGAATCTTCTGAGAAACTCCTTAGTGTTCTGTTACTTCATCTCACTGAGTTCCAGCTTTCCCCTCAAGATTCCGTTCGTTAAGAGTGTTCTTGTGGAATTGGCAAAGTGATATTTGGAAGTCCATAGACGGCAATGGTGAAAAAGAAAATATCCTCAGAGAAAAATTGGAAAAAAAGCTTCCTGAGAAACTGCATTATGATGTGTGACTTCCACTCACAGAGTTACAGCTGTATTTCATAGAGCTGTTTGCTACCCTTATATCTATGGAATCTGAGAACTGATATTTCGGATCCCTTTGAAGTCTATAGGGCCACAGGAAATATCCTCCGATAGAAAAGAGAAAGAAGCTTACTGAAAAACTTCTTTATGTTCTGGGAAATCATTTTCCAGAGTTACAGCTTTCCCCTCAAGAAGCCTTTCGCTAAGTCTGTTCTTGTAGAATTTGCAAAGAGATATTTGGAAACCCATGGAAGGCTATGGTGAAAAAGATAATATCCTCAGAGAAAAACTGGAAGGAAGATTTCTGAGAAACTTCTTTGTGATGTGTAACTTCCACTCACAGAGTTACAGCTGTATTTCATGGAGCTGTTTGTTAGCCTTATTTCTGTGGAATCTGATAACTGATGTATCGGATCCCTTTGAAGACTATAAGGCCAAAGGAATTATCCTCCGATAAAAAGAGTAAGAAGCTTTCTGAGAAACTTCTTTGAGTCCTGTGAAGTCGTCTCACCGAGTTACAGCTTTCCCCTCAAGAAGCCTTTTCTAAGACTGTTTTGTGGAATTTGAAAGGTGATATTTGGAAGCCCATGAGGGCTATGCTGAAAAAGGAATTATCCTCAGATAAAAACTGGAAAGGAGCTGTCTGATAAACTGCTTAGTGTTCTGTAAATTCATCTGTCAGAGCTACAGCTTTCCCCTAAAGAAGTCGTTCGCTAAGCCTGTTCTTGTGGAATTTGCAAAGTGATATTTGGAAGCCCCGAGAGTGCTATGATGAAAAACAAAATATTCTCAGAGAAAAACTGGTAAGAAGCTTACTGAGAAACCGCTTGGTGATGTGTGACTTTCACTCAAAGAGTTACAGCTGTATTTCATGGAGCTGATTGTCAGCCTTATCTCTGTGAAATCTGAGAACTGATAATTCGGATCCCTTTGAAGACTGTAGAGCCTAGGGAAATATCCTCCAATGGAAACGAGAAAAAAGCATTCTGAGAAACTTCTTTGTGTTCTGTGAAATCATCTCACAGAGTTACAGCTCTTCCCTGCGGTAGCCTTTCACTAAGACTGTTCTTGTGGAATTTGCAATGTGATATTTGGAAGCCCATGGAGGGCTACTGTGAAAAAGAAAATATGCTCTGAGAAATACTGGAAAGAAGCTTTCTTAGAAACTTCTTTGTGATCTGTGAAATCATCTCACAGAGCTACAGCTTTCCTATCAAGAAGCCTTTCGCTAAGACTGTTTTTGTGAAATTTGCAAAGTGATATTTGGAGGCCCATGGAGGGCTACAGTGAAAAAGAAAATATCCTCAGATAAAAACTGGAAACAAGCTTCTGAAAAACTGCTCAGTGTTCTGTTAATTCATCTCTAAGAGTTACAGCTTTTTCCTCAAAAAGCCGTTCGCTAAGACTGTTCTTGTGGAATTGGCAAAGTGATTTTTTGGAAGCCCATTGAGGGCTATGGTGAAAAAGAAATTATCCTCAGAGAAAAAGTCTAAACAAGCTTTCTGAGAAACTACTTTATGATAGGTGATTTCCACTCACAGAGTTACAGCTGTATTTCGTGGAGCTGTTGCTAGCCTTATTTCTGTGGATTCTGAGAACGGATATTTTGGATCCCTTTGAAGACTCTAGGGCCAAAGGGAATATCCTCCGATAGAAGAGAGAAAGAAGCTTTCTGAGAAACTTCTTTGTGTTCTGTGAAATCATCTCACAGAATTACAGCTTTCCTTTCAAGATACCTTTCGCTAACACTGTTCTTGTGGAATTTGCATGGTGATATTTGGAAGCCCATGGAGGGCTATGGTGAAAAAGAAAATATACTCAGATATAAACTGGAAAGATTCTGAGAAACTGCTTAGTGTTCGGTTAATTCATCTCTAAGAGTTTCAGCTTTGCCCTCAGGAAGGCTTTTGCTCGGACTGTTATTGTGGAATTCCCAAAGTGATATTTGGAAGCCCATACAGGGCTATGGTGAAAAAGAAAATATCCTCAGAGAAAAACTGCAAAGAAACTTTATGAGAAACCGCTTTGTGATGTGTGACTTCCACTCACAGAGTTACAGCTGTAATTCGTGGAGTTGTTTGTCACCCTTATTTCTGTGGAATGCGAGAACTGATATTTCGGAACCCTTTGAAGATATAGGGCCAAAGGAAATATCCTTCGATAGGAAAGAGAAAGAAGCTTTCTGAGAAACTTCTTTGTGTTCCTTGAAATCATCTCACAGAGTTCCATAATTCCCATCAAGAAGCCTTTCGCTAAGCCTGTTCCTGTGGAATTTGCAAAGTGATATTTGGAAGCATATAGAGGGCTATGGTGAAAAAGAAAATATCCTCAGAGAAAAATTGGAACGAAGCTTTCTGAGAAACTACTTAGTGTTCTCTTAATTCATCTCACTGAGTTAGAGCTTTCCCCTTAAGTAGCCGTTCGCTAAGTCTGTTCTTGTGGAATTTGCAAAGTGATATTTGGAAGCCCATGGAGGGCTGTGGTGAAACAGAAAATATCTTCAGAGAAAAATTGGAAAGAAGCTTTCTGAGAAACTGCTTTGTAATGTGTGACTTCCACTCACTGAGTTACAGGTGTATTTCGTGGAGCTGTTTGCTAGCCTTATTTCTGAGGAATCTGAGAACTGATATTTCGGATCCCTTTGAAGACTACAGTGCCAAAGGAAATATCCTCCAATAAAAAAGAGAAAGAAGCTTTCTGAGAAACTTCTTTGTGTTCTGTGAAATCATCTCACAGAGTTACAGCTTTCCCCTGAAGATGCCATTCGCTAAGACTGTTCTTGTGGAATTTGCAAGTGATATTTGGAAACCCATGGAGGACTGTGGTGAAAAAGAAACTATCCTCAGATAAAAACTGGAAAGAAGCTTCTGAGAAACTGCTGAGTGTTCGGTTAATTCATCTCACTGAGTTACAGCTTTCCCCTCAAGAAGCCGTTCGCTAAGACTGTTCTTGTGGAATTTGCAGTGTGATATTTGGAAACCCATGGAGGGCTATGGAGAAAAAGAAAATATGTTCAGAGAAATACGGAAAGAAGCTTTCTGAGAGACTTCTTTGTGTTCTGTGAAATCATCTCACAGAGTTACAGCTTTCCCATGAAGAAGCCGTTCGCTAAGACTGTTATTGTGGAATATGCAAAGTGATATATGGAAGCCCATGTAGGGCTATGGAGAAAAAGAAAATATCATCAGAGAAAAACTGAAAAGAAGCTCTCTGAGAATCTTCTTAGTGTTGTGTGAATTCATCTCACAGAATTACAGTTTGTCCCTCAAGAAGTCGTAGGCTAGGACTGTTCTTGTTTAATTGGCAATCTGATATTTGGAAGCCCATAGACGGCTATGGTGAAAAAGAAAATATCCGCAGAGAAAAACTGGAAAGAAGATTTCTGAGAAACTACTTTGTGATGTGTGACTTCCACTAACAGGGTTTTAGCTGTATTTCGTGGAGCTGTTTGCTACCCTTATTTCTTTGGAATTTGAGAACTGATATTTCGTATCCCTTTGAAGACTATAGGGCCAAAGGAAATATTCTCCGATAGAAAAGAGAAAGAAGCTTTCTGAGAAACTTCTCTATGTTCTGTGAAATCATCTCAGAGAGTTACAGGTTTCTGCTCAAGAAGCCTTTCGTTAAGACTCTTCTTGTGCAATTTGCAAAGTCATATTTGGAAGCCCATGGAGGGCTATGGTGAAAAAGAAATTATCCTCAGATAAAAAAATGGAAAGAAGCTTTCTGAGAAACTGCTTTGTGATGTGGGACTTCAACTCATGGAGTTACAGCTGTATTTCGTGGAGCTGTTTGCTAGCCTTATTACTGTGGAATCTGAGAACTGATATTTCGGATCCCTTGGAAGACTATAGGGCCAAAGGAAATATCCTCTGATAAAAAAGAGAAAGAAGCTTTCTGAAAACTTCTTTGTGTTCTGTGAAATCATCTCACAGAGTTACAGCTTTCCCCTCGAGAAGCCTGTCGCTAAGACTGTTCTTGTGGAATTTGCAGTGTGATATTTGGAAGCCCATGGAGGGCTAAGGAGAAAAAGAAAATATCTTCAGATAAATACAGAAAGAAGCTTCTGAGAGACTTCTTTGTGTTCTGTGAAATCATCTCACAGAGTTACAGCTTTCCCATGAAGAAGCCTTTCGCTAAGACTGTTATTGTGGAATATGCAAATTGATTTCTGGAAGCCCATGTAGGTCTATGGAGAAAAAGAAAATATCATCATAGAAAAACTGAAAAGAAGCTTTCTGAGAATCTTCTATAGTTGTGTTAATTCATCTCACAGAATTACAGCTTGTAACTCAAGAAGTCGTTAGCTAGGACTGTTCTTGTTTAATTGGCAATCTGATATTTGGAAGCCCATAGATGGCTATGGTGAAAAAGAAAATATACTCAGAGAAAAACTGGAAAGAAGCTTTCTGAGAAACTACATTGTGATGTGTGACTTCCACTCACAGAGTTACAGCTGTATTTCGTGGAGCTGTTTGGTACCCTTATTTCTGTGGAATTTGAGAACTGTAATTTCGTATGCCTTTAAAGACTATAGGGCCAAAGGAAATATTCTCCGATAGAAAAGAGAAAGAAGCTTTCTGAGAAACTTCTCTGTGTTCTCTGAAATCATCTCAGAGAGTTACAGATTTCCGCTCAAGAAGCCTTTCGCTAAGACTGTTTTTGTGGAATTTGCAAAGTGATATTTGGAAGCCCATGGAGGGCTATGGTGAAAAAGAAATTATCCTTAGATAAAAAATGGAAAGAAGCTTTCTGAGAAATTGCTTTGTGATGTGGGACTTCCACTCATGGAGTTACAGCTGTATTTCGTGGAGCTGTTTGTTGGCCTTATTTCTCTGGAATCTGAGAACTGATATTTCGGATCCCTTGGAAGACTATAAGGCCAAAGGAAATATCCTCCAATAAAAAAGAGAAAGAAGCTTTCTGAGAAACTTCTTTGTGTTCTGTGAAATCATCTCACAGAGTTACAGCTTTCCCATGAAGAAGCCTTTCGCTAAGACTGTTCTTGTGGAATTTGCAGTGTGATATTTGGAAGCCCATGGAGGGCTATGGTGAAAAAGGAAATATCCTCAGATAAAAACTGGAAAGAAACTTTGTGAGAAAGTTCTCTGTGTTCTGTGAAATCATCTCACACAGTTACAGCTTTCCCCTCAAGCAGCCGTTCGCAAAGACTGTTCTTGTGGAATATGCAAAGTGATATTTGGAAGCCCCTAGAGGGCTGTGATGAAAAAGAAAATATTCGCAGAGGAAAAACTGGAAAGAAACTTTGTGAGAAACTGCTTAGTGTTCTGTTAATTCATCTGACAGACTTACAGCTTTCCCCTCAAGAAGCCGTTCTCTAAGAATGTTCCTGTGGAATTAGCAAACTGATATTTGGAAACCCATTGAGGGCTATGGTGAAGAGGAAAATATCCTCAGAGAAAAACTGGAAAGAAGCTTTCTGAGAAATCGCCTCACGATGTGTGACTTCCACTCACAGAGTTTCAGCTGTATTTCGTGGAACCGCTTGCTAGCCTTAATTGTGTGGAATATGAGAACTGATATTTCGGAACCCTTTCAAGACTATAGGGCCAAGGGAAATATCCTCCGACAGAAAAGGGAAAGAAGCTTTCTCAGAAATTTCTTTGTGTTCTGTGAAATCATCTCACAGACATACACTTTCCCCTCAGGAAGCCTTTCAATAAGACTGTTCTTGTGAAATTTGGAAAGTGATATTTGGACGCCCATGGAGGGCTACGGTGAAAAAGAAAATATCCTCAGTTAAAAACTGGAAGGAAGGTTTCTGAGAAACTGGTTTGTGATGTGTGACTTCCAATCAAAGAGTTACTGCTGAATTTCGTGGAGCTGTTTGCTTGCCTTATTTCTGTGGAATCTGAGAACTGATATTTCCAATCCCTTTGAAGACTATAGGGCCAAAGAAAATATCCTCTGGTAAATAATAAGAAGAAGCTTTCTGAGAAACTTCTTCGTGTTCTGTGAAATCATTTCACAGAATAACAGCTTTCCACTGAAGAAGCTTTCGCTAAGATTGTTGTTCTGGAACTTGCAATGTGATATTTGGAAGCCCATGGAGGGCTGTGGAGAAAAAGAAAATATCCTCAGAGAAAAACTGGAAAGAAGCTTTCTGAGAAACTGCTTCGTGTTCTTTTAATTCATTACACAGAGTTACAGCTTTCCCGTCAAGAAGCCGTTGGCTAAGCCTGTTCTTGTGGAATTTGCAAAGTGATGTCTGGAAACCCTTAGAGGGCTATGGTGAAGAGGAAAATATCCTCAGAGAAAAAGTGAAAAGAAGCTTTCTGAGTAACTGCTTTATGATATGTGACTTCCACTTACAGAGTTACAGCTGTATTTCGTGGAGCTTTTGATAGCCTTATATCTGTGGAAACTGAGAACTCATGTTTCGTTTCCCTCTGAAGACTACAGGGCCAAAGGAAATATCCTCAGATAGAAAAGAGAAAGAAGCTTTCTGAGAAACTTCTTTGTGTTTTGTTAAATCATCTCACAGAGTTACACCTTTCCCCTCAAGAAGCCTTTAGCTAAAACTTTTCTTGTGGAATTTCCAAAGTGATATTTGGAAGACCATGGATGGCTATGGTGAAAACGAAAATATCCTCAGAAAAAAAACTGGAAAGAAGCTTTCTGAGAAACTGTTTAGTGATCTGTTAATTCATTTACAGTGTTAGAGCTTTATCCTCAGGAAGCCGTTCATTAAGACTGTTCCTGTGGAATTTGCAAAGTGATATTTGGAAGCCCATAGAGGGCTATGGTCAAAAAGAAAATATCCTCAGAGAAAAACTGGAAAGAAGTTTTCTTAGAAACTGCTTGGTAATGTGTGACTTCCACTCACTGAGTTACAGCTGTATTTCAAGGAGCTGTTTGCTAGCCTTATTTCTGTGGAATCTGAGAACTGATATTTCGGATTCATTTAAGATTATAGGGCCAAAGGAAATATCCTGCGATAGAAAAGAGAAAGAAGATTTCTGAGAAACTTCTTTGTGTTCTGTGAACTCATCTCACAGAGTTACAGCTTTCCCCTCAAGCAGCCGTTCGCAAAGACTGTTCTTGTGAAATTTGCAAAGTGATATTTGGAAGCCCCTAGAGGGCTATGATGAAAATTAAAATATTCTCAGAGAAAAACTCAAAGAAGCTTTGTGAAAAACTGCCTAGTGTTCTCTTAATTGATCTCGCAGAGTTACAGCTTTCCCCTAAAGAAGCCGTTATCTAAGATTGTTCCTGTGGAATTTGCAAAGTGATATTTGGAAACCCATAGAAAGCTATGGTGAAGAGGAAAATATCCTCAGAGAAAAACTGGAAAGAAGCTTTCTGAGAAACCACTTTGTGATGTGTGACTTCCACTCACAGAGTTACAGCTGTATTTCGTTTAGCTGCTTGCTAGCCTTACTTGTTTGGAATATGAAAACTGATATTTCGGAATCCCTTCAAAAGTATAGGGCCAAAGGAAATATCCTCCGACAGTAAAGGGAAAGAAGCTTTCTGAGTAATTTATTTGTGTTCTGTGATATCATCTCATAGAATTACAGCTTTCCCCTCAGGAAGCCTTTCTCTAAGACTGTTCTTGTGGAATTTGGAAAGTGATATTTGGACGCCCATTGTTGGCTGCGGTAAAAAAGAAAATATCCTCAGTTAAAAACTGGAAAGAAGCTTTCTGAGAAAGTGCTTAGTGTTCTGTTAATTCATCTCACAGAGTTACTGCTTTCCCCTCAAGAAACCGTTCACTAAGACTGTTCTTGTGGATTTGGCGAAGTGATATTTGGAAGCCCATAGAGGGCTATGGTTAAAAAGAAAATATCCTCAGAGAAAAACTGGAAAAAATCTTTCTGAGAAACTGTTTTGTGATGTGTGACTTCCACTCACAGATTTACAGCTGTATTTCGAGGAGCTCTTTGCTAGCCTTATTTCTGTGGAATCTGAGAATTGATATTTCGGATCCCTTAGAAGACTACTAGGTCAAGAAAAATATCTTACGATAGAAAAGAGAGAAGCTTTCTGAGAAACTGCTTTGTGTTTCGTGAAATCATCTCAAAGTGTTGCAGCTTTCCCCTCAAGAAGCCTTTCGCTAAGACTGTTCTTGTGGAATTTGCAAAGTTATATTTGGAAGCCCATGGACGTCTATGGTGAAAAAGAAAATATCCTCCGATAAAAAGGGAAAGAAGCTTTCTGAGAAACTTGTTTGTTTTGTGTGAAATCATATCACAGAGTTACACCTTTACCCTCAAGAAGTCTTTCGCTAAGACTGTTCTTGTGGTATTTGCAAAGTGATATTTGGAAGCCCATGGAGGGCTACAGTGAAAAAGAAAATGTCCTCGGATTAAAACTGGAAAGAAGCTTTCTGAGAAACTGCTTTGTTTTCTGTTAATTCATATAACAGAGTTACAGCTTTCTGATCCAGAAGCCTTTCACTAAGACTGTTCTTGTGGAATTTGCAAAGTGATATTTGGAAACCCATAGTTGGATATGGTGAGAAAGAAAATATCCTCAGAGAAAAACTGGAAAGAAGATTGCTGAAAAACTGCTTTGTCATGTGAGACTTCCACTCACAGAGTTACAGCTGTATTTCGTGGAACACTTTGCTAGCCTTATTTCTGTGGAATCTGAGAACTGATATTTCGGAACCCTTTAAAGACTATAGGGCCAAAGGAAATATCCTCCTATAGAAAAGAGAAAGAAGCTTTCTGAGAAACTTCTTTGTGTTCGGTGAAATCATCTCACAGAGTTACAGTTTCCCCTCAAGAGGCTGTTCGCTAAGAGTGTTCTTGTTTAATTTGCAAAGTTATATTTGGAGGCCCATAGAGGGCTAAGGTGAAAAAGAAAATATCCTCAGAGAAAAACTGGAAGGAAGCTTTCTGAGAAACTTCTTTTCGATGTATGACTTTCACTCACTGAGTAACAGCAGTATTTCGTGGAGGTGTTTGCTGGCCTTATTTCTGTGGAATCTGAAAACTGATATTTCGGATCCCTTTGAAGACTAGAGGGCCAAAGGAAATATCCTCCGATAGAAAAGAGAAAGAAGCTTTCTGAGAAACTTCTTTGTGTTCAGTGAAATCATCTCACAGAGTTACAGCTTTTCCCTCCAGAAGCCCATTGCTACGACGGTTCTTTTGGAATTGGCAATGTGATATTTGGATGCCCATAGATGACTATGGAGAAAAAGGAAATAACCACAGATAGAAACTGGAAAGAAACTTTCTGAGAAACTGCTTTGTGTTCTGTGAATTCATCTCACAGTGTCACAGCTTTACCCTCAAGAAGCCGTTCGCTAAGACCGTTCTTGTTTAGTTTGCGAAGAGTTATAGGGCAGCCCTAGAGGGCTACAGTGTAAAAGAAATTATCCTCAGATAAAATTTTAAAGAAGCTTTCTGAGAAACTGTTTTGTGTTCTGTCTATTCGTCTCACAGAGTTACAGCTTTCGCCTCAAAAAGTCTTTCGCTAAGACTATTCAGGTGGAATTTGCAAAGTGATATTTGGAAGCCCATGGATTGCAATGGTGAAAAAGAAAATATCATCAGATAAAAATTGGAAAGAAGCTATATGAGAAACTGCTGTGTTTCCTGTTAATTCATCTCACACAGTTACAGCTTTCTCCTCAAGAAGCCGATTGCTAAGACTGTTCTTGTGGACTTTAAAAAGTGACATTTGGAAGCCCATGGAGGGCTATGGAGAAAAAGAAAATATCCTCAGATAAAAACTGGAAAGAAGTTTTCTGAGAAACTGCTTTTTGATGTGTGACTTCCACTCACTGAGTTACAGCAGGGTTTCTTGGAGCTGTTTGCCCGTGTTATTTCTGTTGGATCTGAGAACTGATATTTGGATCCCTTTAAAGACTATAGGGACAATGGAAATAACCTCTGAGAAAAATGAGAGAGAAGCTTTCTGATATACTTTTCTGTGATCTGTGAATTCATCTCACAGAGTTACAACTTTCCCCTCAAGAAGCCTTTCACTTAGACCCTTCTTGTGGAATTTCGAAAGTTATTTTAGAAAGCCCATGGAGGGTGTTTAGAAAAAGAAAATATCCTCAGAGAAAAACTGGAAAGAAGCTTTCTGAGAAACTGCTTTCTGTTCTTTGAGATCGTCTCACAGAGTTACAGGTTTCCCCTCAAGAGGACGTTCACTAAGACAGTTTTTGTGTAATTTAAAAAGTGATATTTTCAAGCCCATAGAGGGCTATGGTGAAAAAGAAAATATCCTCAGAGAAAAACTGGAAAGAAGCTTTATGAGAAACTGCTTTGTGATGTGGGACTTCCACTCATGGAGTTACAGCTGTATTTCGTGGAGCTGTTATCTAGCCTTATTTCTGTAGAATCTGAGAACGGATATTTCGGATCCCTTTGAAGACTGTAGGGCCAAACGAAATATCCTCCAAGAAAAATGAGAAAGACGCTTTCTGAGAAACCTCTTTGTGATCTCTGAATTCATCTCACAGAGTTACAGCTTTCGCCTCCAGAAGCTTTTGTTAAGACTGTTCTTGTGGAATTTGCAAAGTGATATTTCGAAGCCCATGGAGGACTATGGTGAAAAAGAAAATATCCTCAGATAAAAACTGGAAAGAAGCTTTCTGAAAAACAGCTTTGTGATGTGTGACTTCCACTCACAGAGTTACAGCTCTATTTCGTGGAGTTATTTGCTAGCCTTATTTCTGTGGAATCTGAGAGCTGATATTTCAGATCCCTTTGAAGACTCTAGGGCCAAAGGAAATATCCTCTGATAAAAAAGAGAAAGAAGGTTTTTGAGAAACTTATTTCTGTTCTGTGAAATCATCTCACAGAGTTACAGCTTTCAACTCAAGAAGCCTTTCCCTGAGATTGTTCTTCTGAAATTTGCAAAGTAATATTTGGAAGCCAAAGGAGGGCTATGGTGAAAAAGAAGTTATCCTCAGTTAAAAAATGGAAAGAAGCTTTCTGAGAAACTCTTCAGTGTTCCGATAATTCATTTCACAGAGTTACAGCTTTGCCTTCAAGAAGCTGTTCGCTACTACTGTTCTTGTGGAATTTGCAAAGCGATATTTGGAGGCCCATAGAGAGCCATGTTGAAAAAGAAAATATCTTTAGAGAAAAACTGTAAAGAAGGTTTCTGAGAAACTGCTTTGTGATGTGTGACTTCTACTCTCAGAATTACAGCTGTATTTCCTGCACCTGTTTGCTAGCCTTATTTCTGTGGAATCTGAGAACTGATATTTCGGATCCCATTGAAGAATATAGGGAAATATGAAGTATCCTCCGATAAAAAAGAGAAAGAAGCTTTCTGAGAAACTTCTTTGTGTTCTGTGAAATCATCTCACAGAGTTACAGCTTTCCGCTTAAGAAGCCTTTCGCTAAGGCTGTTCTTGTGGAATATGCAAAGTGATATTTCGAAGTCCCTGTTGGTCTATGGTGAAAAAGAAAATATCCTCAGAGAAAAATTGGAAAGAAGCTTTCTGAGAAACTGCTTAGTGTTCTGTTAATTCATCTCACAGAGTTACAGCTTTCCTCTCAGGAAGCCATTCGCTAAGACTGTTCTTGTGGAATTGGCAAAGTGATATTTGGAAGCCCATAGAGAGCTATGCTGAAAAAGAAAATATCCTCAGAGAAAAACTGGAAAGAAGATTTCTGAGAAACTGCTTTGTGATGTGTGACTTCCACTCACAGAGTTACAGCTGTATTTTGTGGAGTTGTTTGCTAGAACTATTTCTGTGTAAGCTGAGAACTGATATTTCGGATCCCTTTGAAGACTATAGGGCCAAAGGAAATATCCTTCGATAGAAAAGAGAAAGAAACTTTCTGAGAAACTTCTTTGTGTTCTGTGAAATCATCTCACAGAGTTACAGCTTTCCCCTCAAGAAGCCTTTCCCTAAGATTGTTCTTGTGGAATTTGCAAAGTGATATTTGGAAGCCCATGGAGGGCTATGGTGAAAAAGAAAATATCCTCAGATAAAAACAGGAAAGAAGCTTCTGAGAAACTGCTTAGTGTTCTGTTAATTCATCCCACAGAGTTACAGTTTTCTCCTCAAGACGCCGTTCGCTAAGACTGTTCTTGTGTGAATTGGCAAAGTGATATATGGAAGCCCATAGAGGGCTATGGTGAAAAAGAAAATATATTCAGAGAAAAACTGGAAAGAAGCTTTCTGAGCAACTGCTGTCATGTGTGGCTTATACTCACAGAGTTACAGCTGTATTTCGTGGATCTGTGCTACCTGCTTTCTGTGGAATCTGAGAACTGATATTTCGGATCCCTTTGAAGACTATTGGCCCAAAGGAAATATCCACCGATATAAAAGAGAAAGAAGATTTCTGAGAAACTTCTTTGTATTCTGTGAAATCATCACACAAAGTAACGGGTTTCCTCTCCAGAAGCCTTTCACTAAGAATGTTCTTGTGGAATTTGCAAAGTGATATTTGGAAGCCCATGGAAGGCTATGGTGAAAAGAAAATATCCTCTGAAAAAAACTGGAAAGACTTTCTGAGAAACTGCTTAATGATCTACTGATTCATCTCACAGAGCTACAGCTTTAACCTCAGGAAGCCATTTGCTAAGAGTGTTCTTTTGGAATTTCGAAATTGATATTTGGAAGCCCATGGAGACCTACGGTGAAAAAGAAAATATCCTCAGATAGAAACTGGAAAGAAGCTTTCAGAGAAACTGCCTAGTGTTCTGTTAATTCATCTCACAGAGATACAGCTTTCCTCTCAAGAAGCCGTTCGCTAAGAATGTTCTTGTGGAATTTGCAAAGTGATATTTGGAAGCCCATAGAGGGCTATGCTGATATGGAAAGTGTCCCCAGAGAAAAACTGGAAAGAAGATTTCTGGGAAACTGCTCTGTGATGTGTGACTTCCACTCACAGAATTATAGCTGTATTTCGTGCAGCTGTTTGCTAGCCTTATTTCTGTGGAATGTGAGAACTGAGATTTCGGATCCCTTTGAAGACTACAGGGCCGAAGGAAATATCCTACGATAAAAAAGAGAAAAAAGCTTTCTGAGAAACTTCTTTTTGTTCTGTGAAATCATCTCACAGAGTTACAGGTTTCCCCTGAAGAAGCCTTTGGCCAAGACTGTTCTTGTGGAATTTGCAAAGTGATATTTGGAAGCCCATGGAGGGCTATGGTGAAAAAGGAATATATCCTCAGATGGAAACTGGAAATAAGCTTTTTGAGAAACTGCTAAGTGTTCTGTTAATTCATCTCACATAGTTACAGCTTTCCCCTCAAGAAGCCGTTCGCTAAGACTGTTCTTGTGGAATTTGCAATGTGATATTTGGAACCCCGTACGGGGCTATGGTGAAAAAGAAATTATCCTCAGACAATAACTGGAATGTAGCTTTCTGAGAAACTGCTTTGTGATGGGTCACTTCTACTCAGAGAGTTACAGCTGTATTTCATGGAGCTGTTTGCTAGCCTTATTTCTGTGGAATCTGAGAACTGAGATTTCGGATCCCTTTGAAGACTACAGGGTCAAAGGAAATATCCTACGATAAAAAAGAGAAAGAAGATTTCTGAGAAACTTCTTTTTGTTCTGTGAAATCATCTCACAGAGTTATAGGTTTCCCCTGAAGAAGCCTTTTGCTAAGACTGTTCTTGTGGAATTTGCAAAGTGATATTTGGAAGCCCATGGAGGGCTATGGTGAAAAAGGAATATATCCTCAGATGGAAACTGGAAATAAGCTTTCTGAGAAACTGCTAAGTGTTCTGTTAATTCATCTCACATAGTTACAGCTTTCCCCTCAAGAAGCCGTTCGCTAAGACTGTTCTTGTGGAATTTGCAATGTGATATTTGGAACCCCGTACGGGTCTATGGTGAAAAAGAAATTTTCCTCAGACAATAACTGGAATGTAGCTTTCTGAGTAACTGCTTTGTGATGTGTCACTTCTACTCACAGAGTTACAGCTGTATTTCGTGGAGCTGTTTGCCAGCCTTCTTTTTGTTGAATCTGAGAACTGATATTTCGGATCCCTTTGAAGACTACAGGGCCAAAGGACATATCCTCTGATAAAAAAGAGAAAGAAGCTTTCTGAGAAACTTCTTTGTTTTTAGTGAAATCATCTCACAGACATAGAGCTTTCACCTCAAGAAGCCTTTCGATAAGACTGTTCTGGTGGAATTTGCAAAGTGATATTTGGAAGCCCATGGAGGGCTACGGTGAAAAAGAAAAATACCTCAGATAAAAACTGGAAAGAAGCTTTCTGAGAAACTGCGTAGTATTCTGTTAATTCATCTCACAGAGTTACAGCTTTCCCTTCAAGAATCTGTTCGCTAAGAATGCTCTTATGTAATTTACAAAGTGATATTTGGAAACCCATGGAGGGCTATGGTGAAAAAGAAAATATTCTGAGATAAAAAGTGGAAGGAAGCTTTCTGAGAAACTGCTTAGTGTTCTGTTAATACATCTCACAGAGCTACAGCTTTATCCTCAAGAAGCTGTATGCTAAGAGAGTTATTGTAGAATTTGCAAAGTAATATTTGGATGCCCATGGGGGGCTAGGGTGAAAAAGGAAATATTCTCAGAGAAAAACTGGAAAGAAGCTTTCTGACAAACTTCTTAGTGTTCTGTTAATTCATTTCACCGAGTTACAGATTTCCCCTCAAGAAGCCGTTCGCTAAGACTGTTCTTGTGGAATTGGCAAAGTGATATTTGGAAGGCCCTAGAGGGCTATGGTGAAAAAGAAAATATCTTCAGAAAACAAATGGCAGGAAGCTTTCTGAGAAAGTGCTCTGTGATGTGTGACTTCTATTCACAGTATTACAGCTGTATATCATGGAGCTGTTTGCTCGCCTTATTTCTGTGAAATCTGAGTATGGATATTTCGGATCGCTTTGAACACTATACGGCAAAAGGAAATATCCTCCGATAGAAAAGAGAAAGAAACTTTCCTAGAAACTTCTTTGTGTTCTGTGAAATCATCTCACAGAATTACAGCTTTCCCCTCAAGAAGCCTTTCGCTAAGTCTGTTCTTGTGGAATTTGCGAAGTGATAGTTGGAAGTCCATGAAGGGCTATGGTGAAAAAGAAAAATACCACACATAAAAACTGGAAAGAAGCTTTCTGAGAAATTGCTTAGTGTTCTGTTCATTTATCTCACAGAGTTACAGATTTCCCTTAAAGAATCTGTTGGCTAAGACTCTTCTTGTGGAATTTGCAAATTGATATTTGGAAGCACATGGAGAGCTATGGTGAAATAGGAAATATCCTCATATAAAAACTGGAAGGAAGGTTTCTGAGAAACTGCTTAGTGTTCTGTTAATTCATCTCACAGAGTTACAGCTTTCCCTTCAAAAATCTGTTCGTTAAGACTGTTCTTGTGTAATTTTCAAAGTTTTTTTTGGAAGCCCATGGAGGACTATGGTGAAAAGGAAAATATCCTCAGATAAAATCTGGAAAGAAGCTTTCTGAGAAACTGCTGAGTGTTCTATTAATTCATCTCACAGAGTTACAGCTTTAACCTCAAGAAGCCTTTCGCTAAGACTGTGTGTGTGATTTGCAAACTGATATTTGGAATCCCACGGAGGGCTATGGTGAAAATGAAAGTATCCTCAGATTGAAACTGGAAAGAAGCTTTCTGAGAAACTGCTTAGTGTTCTGTTAATTCATCTCACAGAGTTACAGCTTTCCAATAAAGAAGCCGTTCGCTACGACTGTTTTTGTGGAATTTGCAAAGTGTTATTTGGAAGTCCTTCGAGGGCTACGGTGAAAAAGAAAATATCCTCAGAGTAAAACTGGTAATAAATTTTCTGAGAAATTGCTTTGTGATGTTTGACTTCTACTCACAGAGTTACAGCTGTATTTCGGGGAGCTGTTTGCTAGCCTTATTTCTGTGTAAACTGAGAACTGATATTTCGGATCCCTTTGAAGACTATATGACCAAAGGAAATATCCTCTGATAAAAAAAGAGAAAGAAGCTTTCTGAGAAACTTCTGTGTTCTGTGAAATCATCTCACAGAGTTACAGCTTTCCCCTCAAGAAACCTTTCACTAAGTCTCTTCTTCTGGAATTTACAAAGTGATATTTGGAAGCCCATGGAGAGCTATGGTGAAAAAGAAAATATCCTGGGATAAAAACGGGAAAAAAGGTTTCTGAGAAACTGTTTAGTGTTCTGTTAATTCATCCCACAGAGTTACAGCTTTAACCTCAAGAAGCTGTACGCTAAGACTGTGCTTGTGGAAATGGCAAAGTGATATTTGGAAGCCCATTGAGGGCTGTGGTGAAAAAGAAAATATCCTCAGAGAGAAACTGGAAAGAAACTTTCTGAGAAACTGCTTTGTAATGTGTAACTTCCACTCTCAGAGATACAGCTGTATTTCGTGGAGCTGCTTGCTAGCCTTCTTTCTGTGGAATATGAGAAATGATATTTCGTTTCCCTTTGAAGACTATAAGGCCAAAGGAAATATCGTCCAATAAAAAAGAGAAAGAAGCTTTCTGTGAAACTTCTTTGTTTTCTGTGAAATCATCTCACAGAGTTACAGCTTTCCACTCAAGAAGCCCTTCGCTAAGACTGTTCTTGTAGAATTTGCAAAGTGATATTTGGAAGCCCATGCATGGCTATGGAGAAAAAGAAAAATACCTCAGATAGAAACTGGAAAGAAGCTTTCTGAGAAACTTCTTTGTGTTCTGTTAATTAATCTCACAGAGTTACAGCTTTCCCTTCAAGTATCTGTTCCTTATGACTGTTCTTGTGTAATTTGCAAAGTGATATTTGGAAGCCTATGGAGGGCTATGCTGAAAAAGTAAATATCCTCAGAGAAAAACTGGAAAGAAGCTTTCTGAGAAACTGTTTTGTGATGTGTGACTTCCATTCAAAGAGTTACAGCTGTATTTCGTGGAGCTGTTTGTTATCCTTACTTCTGTTTAAACTGAGAACTGATATTTCGCATCCCTTTGAAGACTATGTGGCCAAAGGAAATATCCTCCGATAGAAAAGAGAAAGAAGCTTTCTGAGAAACTGCTTATGTTCTGTTAATTCGTCTCACGGAGATACAGCTTTCCCCTCAAGTAGTCTTTCTCTAAGACTGTTCTTGTGGAATTGGCAAAGTGATATCTGGAAGCCCACAGAGGGCTATGGTGAAAAAGAAAGTATCCCCCGAGAGAAACTGGAAAGAAGCTTTCTGAGAAACTGCTTTGTGATGTGTCACTTCCACTCACAGATTTACAGCTATATCTTGTGGAATTGTTTGCTAGCATTATTTCTGTGGTATCTGAGAACTATATTTCGGATCCCTTTGAAGACTATAGGGCCAAGGGAAATATACTCCGATAAAAAAGTGAAAGAAGCTTTCTGAGAAACTTCTTTGTTTTCTGTGAAATCATCTCACAGAGTTAAAACATTGCTGTCAAGAACCCTTTCTCTAAGACAGTACTTGTGGAATTTGCAAAGTGATATTTGGAAGCCCATGGAGGGCTAAGGTGAAAAAGAAAATATCCTCAGATAAAAGCTGAAAAGAAGCTTTCTGAGAAACTGCTAAGTGTTCTGTTTATTCATCTCACAGAGTTACAGCTTTCCCCTGAAGAAGCCGTTGGCTGATCTTGTGGAATTTGCAAAGTGATATTTGGAAGCCACTAGAGGTCTATGGTGAAAAAGAAAATATCCTCAGAGAAAAACTGGAAAGAAGCTTTCTGAGGAACTGCTTTGTGGCCTGTAAATTCATCTTACAGATTTACACCTTTCTCCTGAAGAAGCCATTCGCTAAGACTGTTCTTGTGGAATTTGCAAAGTGATATTTGGAAGCCCATAATCGGCTATGGTGAAAAAGAACATATCCTCAGATAAATCTGAAAAGAACGTTTCTGAGAAACTGCTTTGTGATATGTAACTTTCACTCACTGAGTTACAGCAGTATTTCATGCAGCTGTTTCCTGGCCTTATTTCTGTGGAATCTGAGAACTGATATTTCTGATCCCTTTGAAGACTATAGGGCCAAAGGAAATATACTCTGTGAAAAATGAGAATGAAGCTTTCAGAGAAACTTCTTTGTGTTCTGTGAATTCATCTAACAGAGTTACATCTTTCCCCTAAAAAGGTGCCATTCGCTAAGACTGTTCTTGCGGAATTTGCAATGTGATATTTGGAAGCCAATGGAGGGCTATTTAGAAAAAGAAAATATCCTCAGATAAAAATTGGAGGGAAGCTTTCTCTGAAACTGCTTTGTGTTCTCTTAATTCATCTCACAGAGTTACAGCTTTCCCCTCAAGAAGCTTTTCGCAAAGACTGTTCTTGAGGAATTTGCAAAGTGATATTTCGAAGTCCATAGAGGGCTATAATGAAAAAGAAAATATCCTCAGAGAAAAACTGGAAAGAAGCTTTCTGAGAAAATGCTTTGTGTTCCGTGAATTCATCTCACAGATTTACAGCTATCCCCTCAAGAAGCCTTTTGCTAGGACTGTTCTTGTGGAATTTGCAATGTGATATTTGGAAGCCCCTGGAGGGTTATGGTGAAAAAGAAATATCCTCAGATAAAAACTGGAAAGAAGCTTTCTGAGAAACGTCTTTGTGGTCTGTGAATTCATCTTACTGAGTTACACCTTTCCCCTTAAGAAGCCATTCGCTAAGACATTTCATGTGGAATTTTGAAAGTGGTATTTGGAAGCCCATAATGGGCTATGGTGAAAAAGAAAATATCCTCAGATAAATCTGAAAAGAACCTTTCTGATAAACTGCTTTGTGACGTGTGACCTCCACTCACTGAGTTACAGCAGTATTTCGTGGAGCTGTTTGCTGGCCTTATTTTTGTGGATTCTGAGAACTGATACTCCGGATCCCTTTGAAGACTTTGGGGCCAAAGGAAATATCCACCGAGAAAAATGAGAAAGAAGCTTTCTGGGAAACTTCTTTGTAATCTGTGAATTCATCTCACAGAGTTACAGCTTGCACCTCAATAAGCCTTTCGCTAAGACTGATTTGTGGAATTTGCAATGTGATATTTGGAAGCCCTTGGAGGGCTATTTAGAAAAAGAAAATATCCTCAGATAAAAACTGCAAGGAAGCTTTCTGTGAAACTGCTTTGTGTTCTCTGAATTCATCTTACAGAGTTACAGCTTTCCCCTGAAGAAGCCGATCGCTAAGACTGTTCTTGTGGAATTTGTAAAGAGATATTTGGAAGCCAATAGAGGGCTATGTTGAAAAAGAAAATATCCTCAGATAAAAACTGGAGAGAACTTTTCAGAGAAAATGCTTTGTGTTCTGTGAAATCATCTCGCAGAGTTACAGCTTTCCCCTCAAGAAGCCTTTCGCTAAGACAGTTCTTGTGGAATTGGCAAAGTGATATATGGAAGCCCTTAGAGGGCTATGTTGAAAAAGAAAATATCCACAGTTAAAAACTGAAAGAAGCATTCTGAGAAAATGCTTTGTGATATGTGACTTCCACTCACTGAGTTACAGCAGTATTTCGTGGAGCTATTTGCTAGCCTTATTTCTGTGGAATCTGAGAACTGTTATTCCGGATCCCCCTGAACACTATAGGGCCATAGCCCTCCATTGGGCTTCCAAATATCACTTTGCAAATTCTACAAGAACAGTCTTAGCGAAAGGCTTCTTGAGGGGAAAGCGGTAACTCTGTGAGATGATTTCACAGAACAAAAAGAACTTTCTCAGAAAGCTTCTTCCTTTTTGTTATGGGAGGATATTTACTTTGGCCCTATAGTCTTCAAAGGGATCCGAAATATCTGTTCTCAGATTCCACAGAAATCAGGCTAGCAAACTGATCCACGAAATACAGTTGTAACTCTGTGAGTGGAATTCACACATCACAAAGCAGTTTCTCAAAAAGCTTCTTTCCAGTTTTTCTCTGAGGATATTTTCTTTTTCACAATAGCCCTCTAGGGGCCTCCAATTATCTCTTTGCAAATTCCACAAGAACAGGCTTAACGAACAGCTTCTTCAGGGGAAAGCTGCAACTCTGTGAGATGATTTCACAGAATAAAAAGAAGTTTCTCAGAAAGCGTCTTTACAGTTTTCATCTGCGGATATTTCCTTTTTCACCATAGCCCTCCCTGGGCTTCCACATATCACTGAGCAAATTCCACAAGAACAGGCGTAGAGAACGGCTCCTTGAGGGGAAAGCTGTAACTCTATTAAATGAATTAACAGAACACTAAGCAGCTTCTCAGAAAGCTTCTTTCCACTTTTCATCTGAGGATATTTCCCTTTTCACCATAACCCTCCATGGGCTTCCAAATATCAATTTGCAAATTCCACAAGAACAGGCTTAGCGAAAGGCTTGTTGGGATTAAAGCTGTAACTCTGTGGCATGATTTCACAGAACACAAAGAAGTTCCTCAGAAAGCTTTTTTCTCTTTGTTATCGGAGGATATTTCCTTTGGCCCTATAGTCTTCAAAGGGATCCGAAATATCAGTTCTAAGATTCCACAGAAATAAGGCTAGCAAAGGGTTCCACAAAATACAGCTGAAACTCTGTGAGTGGAAGTTACACATCACAAAGCAGTTTCTCAGAAAGCTTCTTTCCAGATTTACTCTGAGGATATTTCCTTTTTCTACCTAGCCCTCTAAGGGCTTCCAAATATCGGTTTGCCAATTCCACAAGAACAGGCTTAGCGAACGGCTTCCTTAGGAGAAAGCTATAAGTCTGTGAGATGAGTTAACAGAACAGTAAGCAGTTTCTCACAAAGCTTCTTTCCAGTTTTCATCTGAGGATATTGCCTTTTGCACCACAGCCCTCTATTGGCTTCCAAATATCACTTTGCAAATTCCAAAAAAACATTCTTAGCGAAATGCTTCTTCAGGGAAAGCTGTAACGCTGTGAGATGATTTCACAGAACACAAAGAACTTTCTGAGAAAGTTTCTTTCCAGATTTCATTTGAGGATATTTCCTTTTTCACCATAGCCCCCCAAGGGCTTCAAAATATCACTTTGCAAATTCCACAAGAACAGGCTTAGTGAAAGGCTTCTTGAGGGGAAAGCTGTAACTCTAGGAGATGAATTAGGAGAACACTAAGGAGTTTCTCAGAAAGCTTCTTTCCAGTTTTCATCTGAGGGTATTTCCCTTTTCACCATAGCCTCCCATGGGCTTCAAGATATCACTTTGCAAATTCCACAAGAAGAGTCTTAACGAAAGGCTTCTTGCGGGGAAACCTGCAACTCTGTGAGATGATTTCTCATAACACGAAGAAGTTTCTCAGAAAGCTTCTTTCCAGTTTTTCTCTCAGGATATTTTCTTTTTCACCATAGCCCTCTATAGGCTTCCAAATATAAATTTGCAAATTACACAAGAACAGGCTTAACGAACGGCTTATTGATGGGAAAGCTGTAACTCTGTGAGATGAATTAACAGAACACTACGCAGTTTATCAGAAAGCTTCTTTCCAGTTTTCATCTGAGGATATTTCCGTTTTCACCATAGCCCTCCATGGGCTTCCAAATATCTCGTTGCAAATTCCACAAGAACAGTCTTAGCGAAAGGCTTCTTGCGGGGAAACCTGTAACTCTGAGAGATGATTTCAGAGAACACAAAGAAGTTTCTCTGAAAACTTCTTTCCAGTTTTCATCAGAAGATATTTCCTTTTCACCATAGCCCTCCATGGGGTTCCAAATATCACTTTGCAATTTCTACAAGAGCAGTCTTAGCGAAAGGCTTCTTGAGGGGAAAGCTGTAACTCTGTGAGATGATTTCACAGAACACAAAGCAGTTTCGCAGAAAGCTTCTTTCTTTTTGTTATTGGAGGATATTTTCTTTGGCCCTATAGTCTTCAAAGGGATCCAAAATATCCGTTCTCAGATTCCACAGAAATCAGGCAAGCAAACAGATCCACGAAATATAGCTGTAACTCTGTGAGTGGAATTCACACTTCACAAAGCATTTTCTCAGCAAGCTTATTTCCAGTTTCTCTCTGAGGATATTTTCTTTTTCACCATAGTCCTCTACGGGCTTCCAAATATCACGTTGCAAATTAAGCAAGAACAGGCTTAGCGTACGGCTTCTTGAGGGGAAAGGTCTAACACTGTGAGATGAATTAAGAGAACACTAAGCAGTTTCTCAGGAAGCTTTTTTCCAGTTTTCATCTGAGGATATGTCCTTTTTCACCATAGCCCTCCATGGGCTTCCAAATATCACTATGAAAATTCCACAATAACAGTATTGGCAAAAGGCTTCTTGAGGGGAAAGATGTAACTCTGTGAGAGGATTTCACAGAACACCAAGAACTTTCTCCGAAAGCTTCTTTCTCTTTGTTATGGAAGGATATTTCCTTTGGCCCTATAGTCTTCAAAGGGGTCCGAAATATCAGTTCTCAGATTCCTCAGAAATAAGGCCAGCAAACAGCTCCACGAAATACAGCTGTAACGCTGTGAGTGGAAGTCAAACATCACAAAGCAGTTTCTCAGAGAGCTTATTTCCAGTTTTTCTCTGAGGATATTTTCTTTTTCACCATATCCCTCTATGGGCTTCGAAATATCATTTTGCAAATTCTACAAGAATAGGCTTAGCGAATGGCATCTTGAGGGGAAAGCTGTAACTCTGTGACATGAATTAACAGAACACTAAACAGTTTCTCAGAAAGCTTCTTTCCATTTTTCATCTGCGAATATTTTTTTTTCACCATATCCCTCCATGGGGTTCCAAATATCACTTTGCAAATTCTACAAGAACAGTCTTAGCGAAAGGCTTCTTGAGGGGAACGCTGTAACTGTGTGAGATGATTTCACAGAACACAAAGAAGTTTCTCAGAAATTATTCTTTCTCTTTGTTATTGGAGGATATTTCCTTCTGCCCTACAGTCTTCAAAGGAATCCGAAATATCAGTTCTCAGATTCCAGAGGAATAAGGATAGCTAACAGATCCATGAAATACAGCTGTAACTATGTGATTGGAAGTCAAATATCACAAAGCAGTTTCTCAGAAAGCTGCTTCCCAGTTTTTCCCTGAGTATATTTTCTTTTTCACCATAGAATTCTATGTGCTTCCAAATATCACTTGGCAAATTCCACATGAAGAGGCTTTGCGAACGGCTTCTTAGGGTGAAAGTTGTAACAGTCTGGGATGAATTAGGAGAACACTAAGTAGTTTCTCATAAAGCTTCTTTCCAGGGTTCATCTGAGAATATTTCCTTTTTCACCATAGCCCTACATGGGCTTAAAAATACCAGTTTGCAAATTCCACAAGAACAGTCTTAGCTAAAGGCTTCTTGGGGGGAAAGCTGTAACAGTCTGGGATGAATTAGGAGAACACTAAGTAGTTGCTCATAAAGCTTCTTTCCAGGGTTCATCTGAGAATATTTCCTTATTCACCATAGCCCTCCAAGGGCTTCCAAATATCGCAATGCAAATTCCACAAGAACAGTCTTAACCAAAGGCTTCTTGAGGAGAAAGCTGTGACTCTGTGAGATGATTTCACAGAATACAAAGAAGTTTCTCAGAAAGCTTCTTGCTATTTGTTATCGGAGGACATTTCTTCTGGCCCTATAGTCTTCAAAGGGTTCCGAAATATCAGTTCTCAGATACCACAGAAAATAAGTCTAGCAAAGAAATTCACGAAATACAGCTGTAACTCTGTGAGTGGAAATCAGACATCAAACACAGTATCTCACAAAGCTTCTTTCCAGTTTTTCTCTGAGGTTATTTTATTTTCACCGTCGCCCTCTAGGGGTTCCAATTATCACTATGCAAGTTCCACAAGAACAGGCTTGGGGAATGGCTTCTTCAGGGGAAAGCTGTAACTCTGTGAAATGAATTAGGAGAACACTAAGCAGTTTCTCAGAAAGTTTCTTTCCAGTTTTCATCTGAGGATATTTCCTTTTTCACCGTAGCCCTCCATGGGGTTCCAAATCTCACTTTGCAAATTCTCCAAGAACATTCTTAGCAAAAGTCTTCTTGAGGGGAAAGCTGTAACTCTGTGAGATGATTTCACAGAACAAAAAGAACTTTCTCAGAAAGATTATTTCTCTTTGTTATCGGAGGATAGTTCCTTTGGCCCTATAGACTGGAAAGGGATCCGAAATATCGGTTCTCAGATTCCAGAGAAATCAGGCTAGCAAACAGATCCACGAAATACAGCTGTAACTCTGCGATTGGAAGTCACACATAAAAAAAGCAGTTTCTCACAAAGCTTCTTTCCAGTTTTTCTCTGAATATATTTTCTTTTTCACCATAGCCCTCTATGGGCTTCCAATTATCACTTTGCAAATTCCACAAGAACAGGCTTAGCGAAAGGCTTCTTGAGACGAAAGCTGTGACTCTGTGAGATGAATTAGGAGAACACAAAGAAGTTTCTCAAAAAGCGTCTTTCCAGTTTTCCTCTGAGGAAACTTTCTTTTTCACCATAGCCCTCTATCGGCTTCCAAATATCACTTTGCAAATTCCACAAGAACAAGCTTAGCGAATGGATTCTTGAGGGGAATGCTGTAACTCTGTGAGATGAATTAACAGAACACAAAGCAGTTTCTCAGAAAGCTTTTTCCAGATTTCATCTGCGGATATTTCCTTTTTCACCATAGCGTTCCATGGGCTTCCAAACATCACTATGCAAATTCCTCAAGAACAGTCTTAGCGAAAGGCTTATTGAGGGGAAAGCTGTAACTCTGAGAGATGATTTCACAGACACGAAGAAATTTCTCCGAAAACTTCTTTCTCTTTTTTATTGGAGGATATTTCCTTTCACCCTATAGTCTTCAAAGGGATTCGAAATATCAGTTCTCAGATTCCACAGAAATAACGCTAGTAAACAGATCCACGAAATACAGCTGTAACTCTGTGAGAGGCGGTCACACATCACAAAGCATCTTCTCAGAAAGCTGCTTTGCAGTTTTTCTCTGAGGATATTTTCTTTTCCACCATAGACGTCTAAGGGTTTCCAAATATCACTTTTCAAATTCCACAAGAACAGGCTTAGCAAATGGCTTCTTAAGGGGAAAGCTGAAACACTGTGAGATGAATTAGGAGAATACTAAACAATTTCTCAGAAAGCTTCTTTCCAGTTTTCATCAGAGGATATTTCCTTTTTCACCATAGCCTTCCATGGGCTTCCAAATATCAGCTTGCAAATTACACAAGAACAGTCTCAGCCAAAGGCTTCTTGAAGGCAAAGCAGTAACTCTCTGAGATGATTTCACAGAACACAAAGAAGTTTCTCAGAAAGTTTCTTTCTCTTTCTTATCGGAGGAGATTTCCTTTGGCACTACAGTCTTCAAAGGGATCCGAATTATCAGTTCTCAGATTCCACAGGAATAAGGCTAGCAAACAGTTACACGAAATACAGATGTAACTCTGTGAGTGGAAGTCACACATCACAAAGCAGTTTCTCAGAAAGCTTTCTCCAGATTTCATCTGCGGATATTTCCTTTTTCACCATAGCCCTCCTTGGGCTTCCAAATATCACTTTGCAAATTACTCAAGAACAGTCTTAGTGAAAGACTTCTTGAGGGGAAAGCTGTAATTCTGTGAGATGATTTCACAGACACGAGGAAATTTCTCCAAAAGCTTTTTTCTTTTTGTTAACGGAGGATATTTCCTTTGGCCCTATAGTCTTCAGGGGGAATCGAAATATCAGTTCTCAGATTCCACAGAAATAACGCTAGCAAACAGATCCACGAAATACAGCTGTAACTCTGTGAGTGGAAGTCACACATCACAAAACATCTTCTCCGAAAGCTGCTTTGCAGTTTTCTCTGAGGATATTTTCTTTTTCACCATAGCCCTCTATGGGCTTCCAAATATCACCTTGGAAATTCCACAAGAACAGGCTTAGCGAACGGCTTCTTGAGTGGAAAGCTGTAACTCTGTGAGATGAATTAGGAGAACACTAAGCAGTTTCTCAGAAAGCTTCTTTCCAGTTTTCATCTGAGGGTATTTCCTTTTTCACCATAGCCCCCCATGGGCTTCCAAATATCACTTTGCAAATTCCACAAGAACAGTCTTAGCGAAAGGCTTCTTGAGGGGAAAGCTGAAACTCTGTGAAATGATTTCACAGAACACAAAGAAATTTCTCAGAAACCTTCTTCCTCTTTGTTATTGGAGGACAAGTCCTTTGGCCCTATAGTCTTCAAAGGGATCTGAAATATCCGTTCTCAGATTCCACAGTAATAAGTCTAGCAAAGAGATCCACGAAATACAGCTGTGACTCTGTGAGTGGAAGTCACACATCACAAACAGTTTCTCGCAAACCTTCTATCTAGTTTTTCTCTGAGGTTAGTTTCTTTTTCACCATAGCTCTCTATGGGCTTCAAAATATCACTATGCAAATTCCACAAGAACAGGCTTAGCGAAAGGTTTCCTGAGGGGAAAGCTGTAACTCTGTGAGATGAATTAGGAGAACACTAAGCAGTTTCTCAGAAAGCTTCTTTCCAGTTTTCATCTGAGGGTATTTCCCTTATCACCATAGCCCCCCCTAAGCTTCAAAATATCACCTTGCAAATTCCACAAGAACAGTCTTAGCGAAACGCTTCTTTAGGGGAAAGCTGTAACTCTGTGAGATGTTTTCACAGAATACAAAGAACTTTCTCAGAAAGCTTCTTTCTCTTTCTTATTGGAGTATATTTCCTTTGGCCCTATAGTCCTCAAAGGGAATCGAAATATCAGTTCTCAGATTCCACAGAAATAAGGCTAGCAAACAGAACCACGAAATACAGCTGTAACTCTGTGAGTGGAAGTCACACATCACAAAGCAGTTTCTCTGAAAGCTTCTTTCCAGGTTTTCTCTGAGGATGTTTTCTTTTTCACCAAAGCCCTCTAGGGGCTTCCAAATATCACTTTGCAAATTCCACAAGAACAGGCTTAGCGAACGGCTTCTTGAGGGGAAAGTTTTAACTCTGTGAGATGATTTCACAGAACACAAAGAACTTTCCCTGAAAGCTTCTTTCCAGTTTTCATCTGAGGGTATTTCCTTTTTCACCGTATCCCTCCATGGGCTTCCAAATATAACTTTGCAAATTCCACAAGAACAGTCTTAGTGAAAGGCTTCTTGAGGGGAAAGCTGTAACTCTGTGACATGATTTCACAGAACACAAAGAAGTTTCTCAGAAAGCATCTTTCTCTTTGTTATCGGATTATATTTCCTTTGGCCCTATAGACTTCAAAGGGATCCGAAATAGCAGTTCTCAGGTTCCACGGAAAAAAGGCTAGCAAATAGATCCACGAAATACAGCTATAACTCTGTGAGTGGAAGTCACACATCACAAAGCAGTTTCTCAGAAAGCTTCTTTCCAGATTTACTCTGAGGATATTTTCTTCTTCTCCCTAGCCCTCTAAGGGCTTCCAAATATCACTTTGCCAATTCCACAAGAACAGGCTTAGCGAACGGCTTCTTGAAGGGGAAAGGTGTAACCCTGTGAGATGAATTAACAGAACACTAAGCAGTTTCTCAGAAAGCTTCTTTCCAATTTTCATCTGAGGATATTTCCTTTTTCACCGTAGCCCTCCATTGGCTTCCAAATATCAATTTGCAAATTCCACAAGAACAGTCTTAGCGAAAGGCTTCTTGAGGGGAAAGCTTTAACTCTGTGACATGATTTCATAGAACACAAAGAAGTTTCTCAGAAACCTTCTTTCTCTTTGTTATCGGAGGATATTTCCTTTGGCCCTATAGATTTCAAAGGGATCCGAAATATCAGTTCTCTGATTCCACAGAAATAAGTCTAGCAAAGTGATCCACGGATTACAGCGTAACTCTGTGAGTGGAAGTCACACATCACAAACAGTTTCTCACAAAGCTTCTTTCCAGTTTTTCTCTGAGGTTATTTTCTTTTTCACCATAGCCCTCTATGGGCTTCCAATTATCACTTTGCAAATTCCACAGGAACAGGCTTAGCTAACGGCTTCTTCAGGGGAAAGCTGTAACTCTGTGAGATGAATTAGGAGAACACTAAGCAGTTTCTCAGAAAGCTTCTTTCCAGTTTTCATCTGAGGATATTTCCTTTTTCATGATAGCCCTCTATTGGCTTCCAAATATCACTTTGCAAATTCCAAAAGAACAGCCTTAGCGAAATGCTTCTTCAGGGAAAGCTGTAACTCTGTGAGATGATTTCACAGAACCCAAAGAACTTTCTCAGAAAGCTTCTTTCCAGATTTCATTTGAGGATATTTCCTTTTTCACCATAGCACCCCATGGATTTTCAAATATCACTTTGCAAATTCTACAAAAGCAGTCTAAGCAAAAGGCTCCTTGAGGGGAAAGCTGTAACTCTGTGAGATGATTTCACAAAACACGAAGAAGTTTCTCAGAAAGATTTTTTCTCTTTCTTTTCGGAGGATATTTCCTTTGGCCCTATAGATTTCAAAGGGATCCGATATACCATTTCTCAGTTTCCACAGAAATCAGGCTAGGAAACACATCCACGAAATACAGATGTAACTGTGTGAGTGGAAGTCACACATCACAAAGCAGTTTTTCAGAAGGCTTCTTTCCCGGTTTTCTCTGAGGATATGTTCTTTTTCACCATAGCCCTCTATGGGCTTCCAAATATCACTTTGCAAATTCCACAAGAACAGGCTTAGCGAACGGCTTCTTGAGGGGAAAGCTGTACCTCTGTGAGATGAATTAGGAGAACACTAAGCAGTTTCTCAGAAAGCTTCTTTCCAGTTTTCATCTGAGGGTATTTCCTTTTTCACCATAGCCCCCCATGGGCTACAAAGTATCACTTTGCAATTTCCACAAGAACAGTCTTAGCGAAAGGCTTCTTGAGGGGAATGCTGAAACTCTGTGAAATGATTTCACAGAACACAAAGAAATTTCTCAGAAAGCTTCTTTCTCTTTGTTATTGGAGGACATGTCCTTTGGCCGTATAGTCTTCAAAGGGATCCGAAATATCAGTTCTCAGATTCAGGAGAAATAAGTCTAGCAAAGAGATCCACAAAATACAGCTGTGACTCTGTGAGTGGATATCACACATAACAAACAGTTTCTCACAAACCTTCTTTCTAGTTCTTCTCTGAGGTTATTTAATTTTTCACCATAGCTCTCTATGGGCTTCCACATCTCACTATGCAAATTCCACAAGAACAGGCTTAGCGAACGGCTTCTTGAGGGGAAAGCTGTAACTCTGTGAGATGAATTAGGAGAACACTAAGCAGTTTCTCAGAAAGCTTCTTTCCAGTTTTCATCTGAGGGTATTTCTTTTTTCACAATAGCCCCCCATTGGCTTCAAAATATCACTTTGCAAATTCCACAAGAACAGTCTTAGCGAAAGGTTTCTTGAGGCGAAAAATGTAACACTCTGAGATGATTTCACAGAACGCAAAGAACTTTCACAGAACGCTTCTTTCCAGTTTTCATCTGAGTATATTTCCTTTTTCACCATATCCCTCCATGGGCTTCCAAATATCACTTTGCAAATTCCACAAGGACAGTCTTAGCAAAAGCCTTCTTGAGGGGAAAGCTGTAACTCTGTGAGATGTTTTCACAGAATACAAAGAAGATTCTCAGAAAGCTTCTTTCTCTTTGTTATCGGAGGATATTTCCTTTGGCCCTATACTCCGCAGGGGAATCGAAATATCAGTTCTCAGATTCCACAGAAATCAGGCTAGCAAACAGCTCTACGAAATACATCTGTAACTCTGTGAGTGGAAGTCACACATCACAAAGCAGTTTCTCCCAAAGCTTCTTTCCAGATTTTCTCTGAGGATGTTTTCTTTTTCACCATAGCCCTCTATGGTCTTCCAAATATCACTTTGCAAATTCCACAAGAACAGGCTTAGCGAACGGCTTCTTGAGGGGAAAGTTTAACTCTGTGAGATAAATTAACAGAACAATAAGCAGTTTCTCAGAAAGCTTCTTTCCAGTTTTCATCTGAGGATATTTCCTTTTTCACCGTAGCCCTCCATGGGCTTCCGAATATCAATTTGCCAATTCCACAAGAACAGTCTTAGCAAAAGGCTTCTTGAGGGGAAAGCTGAAACTCAGTTAGATGATTTCACAGAAGATAAAGAAGTTTTTCAGAAATCTTCTTTCTCTTTGTGATTGGAGGACATTTCCTTTGGCCCTATAGTCTTCAGAGGGATCCGAAATATCAGTTCTCAGATTCCACAGAAATAAGTCTAGCAAAGAGATCCACAAAATACAGCTGTAACTCTGTGACTGGAAGTCACACATCACAAACAGTTTCTCACAAAGCTTCCTTCTAGTTTTTCTGTGAGGTTATTTTCTTTTTCACTATAGCTCTCTATAGGCTTCCAAATATAACTATGCAAATTCCACAAGAACAGGCTTAGTGAACGGCTTCTTGAGGGGAAAGCTGTAACTCTGTGAGATGAATTAGGAGAATACTAAGCAGTTTCTCAGAAAGCTTCTTTCCCGATTTACTCTGAGGATATTTTTTTTTTCTCCCTAGCCCTCTAAGGGCTTCCAAATATCACTTTGCAAATTCCACAAGAACAGGCTTAGCGAACGGCTTCTTTAGGGGAAAGCTATAAGTCTGTGAGATGAGTTAACAGAACACTAAGGAGTTTCTCAGAAAGCTTCTTTCCAGTTTTCATCTGAGGATATTTCCTTTTGCACCACAGCCCTCTATTGGCTTCCAAATATCATTTTGCAAATTCCAAAAGAACATCCTTAGAGAAAGGCTTCTTCAGGGAAACCTGTAACTGTCTGAGATGATTTCACACAACACAAAGTAGTTTCTCAGAAAGTTTCTTTCAGTTTTTTTTTCGGAGGATTTTTCCTTTTGCCCTATACTCTTCAAAGGGGACAGAAATATCAGTTCTCAGATTCCACAGAAATAAAGCTAGCAAACAGCTCCACGAAATACAGCTGTAACTCTGTGAGTGGAAGTCATACATGACAAAGCAGTTTCTCAAAAAGCTTCTTCCAGTTTTTCTCTGAGGATATTTTCTTTATCACCATAGCCCTCTATGGGTTTCCAAATATCACTTTTCAAATTCCACAAGAACAGGCTTAGCGAACGGCTTCTTGAGGGGAAAGCTGTAACTCTGTGAGATGAATTAAAAGAACAATAAGCAGTTTCACACAAAGCTTCTTTCCAGGTTTTATCTGAGGATATTACCTTTTTCACCGTAGCCCTCCATGGACCTCCAAATATCCCTTTGCAAATTCCACAAGAACAGTCTTAGCGAAAGGCTTCTTAGGGGAATGTTTTAACTCTATAAGATGATTTCAGAGAACACAAAGAAGTTTCTCAGAAAGCTTCTTTCTCTTTCTTATCGGAGGAGAGTTCCTTTGGCCCTAGAGTCTTCTAAGGGATCCGAAATATCAGTTCTCAGATTCCACAGAAATAAGGCTAGCAATCAACTCCATGAAATACAGCTGTAACTCTGTGAGTGGAAGCCACACATTACAAAGCCGTTTCTCAGAAATCTTCTTTCCCTGTTTTCTCTGAGGATATTTTCTTTTTCACCATAGCCCTCCATGGGCTTCCAAATATCACTTTGCAAATTCCACAAGAACAGGCTTAGCAAACATCTTCCTGAGGGGAAAGCTGTAACTCTGTGAGATGAATTAACAGAACACTAAGCAGTTCCTCAGAAAGCTTCTTTACAGTTTTCATCTGAGGATATTTCCTTTTTCACTATAGCCCCCAGGGGGCTTGAAAATATCACTTTGCAAATTCCAGAAGAACAGTCTTATGAAAGGCTTCTGAGGGGAAACCTGAAACTCTGTGAGATCATTTCATAGAACACAAAGAAATTTCTCAGAAACCTTCTTTCTCTTTGCTATTGGAAGACATATCCTTGACCCTTAGTCTTCAAAGTGATTCGAAATATCAGTTCTCAGATTCCACAGAAATAAGGCTAGCAAAGTGATCCACGAAATACAGCTTTAACTCTGTGAGTGGCAGTCACACATCACAAACTGTTTGTCACAAAACTTCTTTCTAGTTTTTCTCTGAGGTTATTTTCTTTTTCACCATAGCTCTCTAAGGGCTCCCAAACATCACTATGCAAATTCCACAAGAACAGGCTAAGCGAACGACTTCTTGAGGGAAAAGCTGTAACTCTGTGAGATGAATTAGGAGAACACTAAGCAGTTTCTCAGAAAGCTTCTTTCCAGTTTTCATCTGAGGGTATTTCCTTTTTCACCATAGCCCCCCATGGGCTTCAAAATATCACTTTGCAAATTCCACAAGAACAGTCTTCGTGAAAGGCTTCTTGAGGGGAAAGCTGTAACTTTGTGAGATAATTACACAGAACACAAAGAACTTTCACAGAAAGTTTCTTTCCAGTTTTCATCTGAGAGTATTTCCTTTTTCACCATATCCCTCCATGGGCTTCCCAATATCACTTTGCAAATTACACAAGAACAGTCTTAGCGAAAGGCTTCTTGAGGGGAAACTGTAACTCTGTGAGATGTTTTCACAGAATACAAAGAACTTTCTCAGAAAGCTTCTTTCTCTTTGTTATCGGAGGATATTTCCTTTGGCCCTATAGTCTTCAAAGGGAACCGAAATATCACTTCTCAGATTCCTCAGAAATAAGGCCAGCAAACAGCTCCATGAAATACAGCTGTAACTCAGTGAGTGGAAGTCACACATCACAAAGCAGTTTCTCAGAAAGCTTCTTTCCAGGTTTTCTCTGAGGATGTTTTCTTTTTCACCGTAGCCCTCCATGGGCTTCCACATATCACTTTGTAAATTCCACAAGAACAGGCTTAGCGAACGGCTTCTTGAGGGGAAAGCTGTAACTATGTGAGATGAATTAAGAGAAGTCTAAGCAGTTTCTCAGAAAGCTTCTTTGCAGTTTTCATCTGCGGATAATTCCTTTTTCACCATATCCCACAATGGGCTTCCAAATATCAATTTGCAAATTCCACAAGAACAGTCTTAGCGAAAGGCTTCTTGAGGGGAGAGTTGTAACTCTATGACCTGATTTCACAGAACACAAAGAAGTTTCTCAGAAAGCTTCTTTCTCTTT
Source organism: Macaca mulatta (assembly GCF_049350105.2). Taxonomy (NCBI): domain Eukaryota; kingdom Metazoa; phylum Chordata; class Mammalia; order Primates; family Cercopithecidae; genus Macaca; species Macaca mulatta. Next base: position 47,707,429 of record NC_133411.1, read on the forward strand.
GGTATCCGAGGATATTTCCTTTGGCCCTATAGTCTTCAAAGGGATCCGAAATATCAGTTCTAAGATTCCACAGAAATAAGGCTAGCAAAGTGATCCACCAAATACAGCTGTAACTCTGTGAATGGAAGTAACACATCACAAAACAGTTTCTCAGAAATCCTCTTTCCAGATTTACTCTGAGGATATTTTCTTTATCTCCCTAGGCCTGTAAGGACTTCCAAATATCACTTTACAAATTCCACAAGAACAGCCTTAGCGAACGGCTTTTTGAAGGAAAGCTGTAACGGTGGGAGATGATTTCACAGAACACAAAGAAGTTTCTCAGAAAGCTTCTTTCCCTTTGTTATCAGAGGATATTTCCTTTGGCCCTATCGTCTTCAAAGGGATCCGAAATATCAGTTCTCAGATTCCAAAGAAATAAGGCTAGCAAACAGTTCCACTAAATGAAGCTGTAACTCTGTGAGTGGAAGTCACACATCACAAAGCAGTTTTTCACAAAGCTTCTTTCCAGGTTTTCTCTGAGGATATTTTCTTTTTCACCATAGCCCTCTATGCGCTTCCAAATATCACTTGGCAAATTCCACAAAAACAGGCTTAGTGAACGGCTTCTTGAGGAGAAAGCTGTAAATCTGTGAGATGAATTAACAGAACACTAAGCAGTTTCTCAGAAAGCTTCTTTCCAGTTCTCATCTTAGGATATTTCCTTTTTCACCATAGCCCTCCATGGGATTCCAGATATCAATTTGCAAATTCCACAGGAACAGTCTTAGCGAAAGGCTTTTTGAGGGGAAAGCTGTAACTCTGTTAGATGAATTAACAAAACACTAAACAGTTTCTCAGAAAGCTTCTTTCTCTTTGTTATCAGAGGATATTTCCTTTGGCCCTATAGTCTTCAAAGGGATCCGAAATATCCATTCTCAGATTCCACAGAAATAAGGCTAGCAAACAGCTCTACGAAATACAGCTGTAACTCTGTGAGTGAAGTCACACATCACAAAGTAGTTAATCAGAAAAGTGCTTTCCAGTTTTCCTTGAGGATATTTTCTTTTCACCATAGCCCTCTATGGGATTTCTGAATATCACTATGCAATTTCCACAAGTACAGGCTTAGCGAACGGCTTCTTTAGGGGAAAGCTATAAGTCTGTGAGATGAGTTAACAGAACACTAAGGAGTTTCTCAGAAAGCTTCTTTCTCTTTGTTATCAGAGGATATTTCCTTTGGAACTATGCTCTTCTAAGGGATCCGAAATCTCCGTTCTCAGATTCCACAGAAATAAGGCTAGAAAACAACTTCACGAAATACAGCTGTAACTCTGTGAGTGGAAGTCACACATTACAAAGCAGTTTCTGAGAAAGCTTCTTTCCAGTGTTTCTCTGAGGATAATTTCTTTTTCCCCATAGACCTCTAAGGGCTTCCAAATATCACTTTGCAAATTCCACAAGAAGAGGCTTAGCAATCGGCTTCTTGAGGGGAAAGCTGTAACTCTGTGAGATGATATCACAGATCTCAAAGAAGTTTCTCAGAAAGCTTCTTTCCGGTTTTCATCTGAGGATATTTCATTTTTGACCTTAGCCCTCCATGGGCTTCCAAATATCAATTTGCAAAATCCACAAGAACAGTCTTAGCGAAAGGCTTCTTGAGCGGAAAGCTGTAACTCTGTGAGTTGATATCACAGATCACAAAGAAGTTTCTCCGTAAGCTTCTTTTTCTTTCTTATGGAAGGATATTTCCTTTGGCCCTATAATCTTCAAAGGGATCCGAAATATCAGTTCTCAGATTCCACAGAAATAAGTCTAGCAAATAGATGTACGAAATACTGCTGTAACTCTGTGAGTGGAAGTTCCACATAACAAAGCAGATACTCAGAAAGCTTCTTTTCAGTTTTTCTCTGAGGATATTTTCTGTTTCACCATAGCCCTCTATGGGCTTCCAAATGTCACTTTGCAAATTCCACGAAAACAGGCTTAGCGAAAGGCTTCTTTTGGGAAATGTGTAACTCTGTGAGGTGATTTCAAAGAACACAAAGGAGTTTCTCAGAAAGCTTCTTTCTCTTTGTTATCGGAGGATATTTCCTTTGGCCCTGTAGTCTTCAAATGGATAAGAAATATCAGTTTTCAGATTCCACAGAAATAAGGCTAGCAAACAGCTCCACGAAATACAGCTGTAACTTTGTGAGTGGAAGTCACATATCACAAAGCAGTTTTTCAGAAATCTTCTTTCCAGTTTTCATCTGCGGATATTTCCTTTCTCACCATAGCCCTCCATGGGCTTTCAAATATCACTTTGCAAATTCCCTAAGAACAGTCTTAGCGAAAGGCTTCTTGAGGGTAAATCTGTAACTCTGTGAGATGATTTCAAAGCACACAAAGAAGTTTCTCAGAGAGCTTATTTTCAGTTTTCATCTGAGGATATTTCCTTTTTTACCGTAGCCCTCCCAGGGGTTCCAAATATCACTTTGCAAATTCTAGAAGAACAGTCTTAGCTAACGGCTTCTTGAAGGGAAAGCTGTAACTCTTTGAGATGATTTCACAGAACACAAAGAAGATTCTCAGAAAGCTTCTTTCTCTTTGTTATAGGAGGATATTTCTTTTGGAACTGTTGTCTTCGAAGGTATCCGAAATTTCAGTCCTCAGATCCACAGAAAAACGGCTAGCAAACAGCTCCTCGCAATTCAGCTGTAACTCTATGAGTGGAATTCACACAAAACAAAGCAGTTTCTGAGAAAGCTTCTTTCCAGTTTTTCTCTGAGGATATTTTCTTTTTCACCGTAACCCCCTATGGGCTTCCAAATATCACTTTATAAATTCCACAACAACAGGCTTAGCGAACGACTTCTTGAGGGGAAAGCTGTAACTCTGTGAGAGGAATTAACAGATCACTAAGCAGTTTCTCAGAAAGCTTCTTTCCGGTTTTCATTTGAGGGTATTTCTTTTTCACCATAGCCCTCCATGGGCTTCCAAATATCACTTTTCAAATTCCACAAGAACAGTCTTAGCGAAAGGCTTCTTGAGGGTAAAGCTGTAACTCTGTGAGATGATTTCACAGAATACAAAGAAGTTTCCCAGAGAGCTTCTTTCTCTTTGTTATCGGAGGATATTTCCTTTGGCACTATAGTCCTCAAAAGGATCTGAAATATCAGTTCTCAGATTCCACAGAAAAAAAACGAGAAAAAAACTCCACGAAATACAGCTGTAACTCTGTGAATGAAAGTCAAACATCTCAAAGCAGTTTTTCAGAAAACTTCTTCCCAGTTTTTCTCTGATGATATTTTCTTTTGCTCTGTAGACTCTAAGGGCTTCCAAATATCACTTTGCAACTTTCCCAAGAAGAGGCTTAGCGAACGACTTCTTGATGGGGAAGCTGTAACTCTGTGAGATGAATTAACAGAACACTACGCAGTTTCTCAGAAAGCTTCTTTCCAGTTTTCATCTGAGGATATTTCCTTTTTCACCATAGCTCTCTAAGGGCTTCCAAATATGACTTTGCAAATTCCACAACCACAGTCTTAACGAAAGTCTTTTTGAGGGGAAAGATGTAACTCTGTGAGATGCTTTCACAGAACACTAAGAATTTTTTCAGAGAGCTTCTTTCCAGTATTCATCTGAGGATGTTTCCTTTTTCACCATAGCCCTCCATGGGGTTCCAAATATCACTTTGCAAATTCCACAAGAACAGTCTTAGCGAAAGGCTTCTTGAGGGGAAAGCTATAACTCTGTGAGATGTTTTCAGAGAATACAAAGAACTTTCTCAGAAAGCTTCTTTCTCTTTGTTATCAGAGGATATTTCCTTTGGCCCTATAGTCTTCAAAGGGATCCGAAATATCAGTTCTCATATTCCACAGAAATAAGGCTAGCAAACAGCACCACGAAATACAGCTGTAACTTTGTGAGTGGAAGTCACACATCACAAAGCTGTTTCTCAGAAAGTTTCTTTCCAGTTTTTCTCTGAGGATATTTTCTTTTTCACCATTGCCCTCTAAGGGCTTCCAAATATCAGTTTGCAAATTCCACGAGAACAGGCTTAGCGAACGGCTTCTTGAAGGGAAAGCTGTATCTCTTTGGGATGAATTAACAGAACACTAAGCAGTTTCTCAGAAAGCTTCTTTCCGGTTTTCATCTGCGGATATTTCCTTTTTCATCATAGCCCTCCATGGACTTCCAAATATCAATTTGCAAATTCCACAGGAACAGTCTTAGCGAAAGTATTTTTAGGGGAAAGCTGTAACTCTGTGAGATGATTTCACAGAACACAAAGAAGTTTCTCAGAAAGCTTCTTTCTCTTTGTAATTGGAGGATATTTCCTTTGGACCTATAGTCTTCACAGGGACCCGAAATATCAGTTCGCAGATTCCACAGAAATAAGGCGTGAAAACAGATACACGAAAAAATGCTGTCACTCTGGGAGTGGAAGTCACACATGGCAAAGCAGTTTCTCAGAAAGCTTCTTTTTAGTTTTTCTCTGAGGATATTTTCTTTTTCACAAGCCCTCTATGACTTCCAAATATCACTTTGCAAATTCCACAAGAACCGGCTTAGGGAACGACCTCTTAAGGTGAAAGCTGTAACACTGAGAGATGAATTACAAGAACACTAAGCAGTTTCTCAGAAAGCTTCTTTCCAGTTTTCATCTGAGGATATTTCTTTTTTCAACGTAGCCCTCCATGGGCTTCCAAATATCAGTTTGGAAATTCCGCAAGAACAGTCTTAGTGAAAGGCTTTTTGAAGGAAAAGCTGTATCTCTGTGAGATGATTTCACAGAACACAAAGAAGTTTCTTAGAAAGCTTCTTTCTCTTTGTTATCGGAGGGTATATTCTTTGGCCCTATAGTCTTCAAAGGGATCCGAAGTATCCGTTCTCAGATTCCACAGAAATAAGGCTAGCAAACAGATCCACGAAATACACCTGTAACTCTGTGAGTGTAATTCACACATCACAAAGCATTTTCTCAGAACCTTCCTTCCCGTTTTTCTCTGAGGATATTTTCTTTTTCACCATAGCCCTCTATGGGCTTCCAAATATCACTTTGCAAATTCCACAAGAACAGTCTTAGAGAAAGGCTTCTTGAGAGGAAAGCTGTAATTCTGTGAGATGATTTCACAGAACACAAAGGAGTTTCTCAGAAAGCTTATTTCTCTTTGTTATCCGAGGATATTTCCTTTGGCCTTATATTCTTCTAAGGGATCCGAAATATCAGTTCTCAGATTCCACAGAAATAAGGCTAGCAAACAGATCCACGAAATACAGCTGTAAATCTATGAGTGCAAGTCTCATATCACAAAGCAGTTTCTCACAGAGCTTCTGTCCATTTTTTCTCTGAAAATATTTTCCTTTACACCATAGCCCTCTATGGGCTTCCAAATATCATTTTGCGAATTCCACAAGAACAGGTCTAGCGAACGGCTTCTTGAGGGGAAAGCTGTAGTTATGTGAGATGAATTAACAGAACACTAAGCAGTTTCTCAGAAAGCTTCTTTCCAGATTTCATCGAAGGATATTTCCTTTTACACCGTAGTCCTCCATGGGCTTCCAAATATCACTTTGCTAATTCCACAACAATTGTCTTAGCGAAAGGCTTCATGAGGTGAAAGCAGTAACTTTTTGAGATGATTTCACAGAACACAAAGAAGTTTCTCAGAAAGCTTCTTTCTCCTTGTTAAAGGGAGGATATTTCCTTTGGCTCTATAGTCTTCAAAGGGATTCGAAGTATCCATTCTCAGATTCCACAGAAATAAGGCTAGCAAACATCTCCACAAAGTAAAGCTGTATTTCTGTGAGTGGAAGTCACACATCACAAAGCATTATCTCAGAAAGCTACTTTCCAGTTTTTTGTGAGGATATTTTTTTTTTCACCATAGCCCTCTATGGGCTTCCAAATTTCACTTTGCAAATTCCACAAGAATAGGCTTAGCAAACGCGTTCTTGAGGGGAAAGCTGTAACACTGTGAGATGAATTATCAGAACACTAAGCAGTTTTTCAGAAAGCTCCTTTCCAGTTTTCATCTGAGGGTATTTCCTTTTTCAACATAGCCCCCCATGGGCTTCTAAATATCACTTTCAAATTCCACAAGAACAGTCTTAGCGAAAGGCTTCTTGAGCGGAAAACTGTAATTCTGTGAGATCATTTCACAGAACACAAAGAAGATTCTCAGAAAGCTTCTTTCTCTTTCTTATGGGAGGATATTTCCTTTGGCCCTATATTCTTCAAACAGATCAGAAATATCTGTTCTCACATTCCACAGAAATAAGGCTAGCAGACAGATCCACGAAACACTGCTGTAACTCTGTGAGTGGAAGTCACACATCACAAAGCAGTTTCTCAGAAAGCTTCTTTCTCTTTGTTATTGGAGGATATTTCCGTTGGCCCTATAGGCTTCAAAGGGATCAGAATTATCCGTTCTCAGATTCCACAGAAATAAGACTAGCAAACAACTCCAGGAAACACAGATGTAACCCTTTGAGTGGAAGGCACACATCACAAAGCAGTTTCTCAGAAAGCTTCTTTCAGGTTATTCTCTGAGGATATTTTCTTTTTCACCATAGCCCACTATGGGCTTCCAAATATCACTTTAAAAAATTCCACAAGAACAGGTTTAGCGAACGGCTTCTTGAGGAGAAAGCTGTAACTGAGTGAGATGATTTCACAGAACACAAAGAAGTTTCTGAGAAAGCTTCTTTCCAGTTTTATTCTGAGGATATTTTCTTTTTCACCATAGCGCTCTATGGGCTTCCAAATATGACTTTGGAAATTCCACAAGAACAGGCTTAGCGAACGGCTTCTTGAGGGGATAGCTGTAATTCTGTGAGATGAATTATCAGAACACTAAGCAGTTTCTCAGAAAGCTTCTTTTCAGTTTTCATCTGAGGATATTTTCTTTTTCACCATAGCCCTCCATGGGCTTCCCAATATCACTTTGCAAATTACACAAGAACAGTCTTAGCGAAAGGATTCTTGAGGGGAAAGCTCTAACTCTGTGAGATGATTTCACAGAACACAAAGAAGTTTCTCAGAAAGCTTCTTTCTCTTTGTTATCGGAGGATATTTCCTTTGGCCCTATAGTCTTAAAAAGGGATCCGAACTATGCATTCTAAGATTTCATAGAAATAAGGCTAGCAAACATTTCCACGAAATACAGCTGTAACTCTGTATGTGGAAGTCACACATCACATAGCAGTTTCTCAGAAGGCTTCTTTCTCTTTGTTATTGGAAGATATTTCCTTTGACCCTATAGTCTTCAAAGGGATCCGAAATATCAGTTCTCAGGATCCACAGAAAAAAGCTACCAAAGAGTTCCACGAAATACAGCTGTAACTCTATGAGTGGAAGTCACACATCACAAAGCAGTTTCTTAGAAAGCTTCTTTCCAGATTTACTCTGAGGATATTTTCTTTTTCTCCCTAGCCCTCTAAGGGCTTCCAAATATCACTTTGCAAATTCCACAAGAACGGGCTTAGTGAACGGCTTCTTGAAAGGAAAGCTGTAATGGTGGGAGATGATTTCACAGAACACAAAGAAGTTTCTCAGAAAGCTTCTTTCCCTTTGTTATCAGAGGATATTTCCTTTGGCCCTATAATTTTCAAAGGGATCCGAAATATCAGTTCTCAGATTCCACAGAAATAAGGCTAGCAAACAGCCCCACGAAATGCATTTGTAACTCTGTGAGTGGAAGTCACACATCACAAAGCAGTTTTTCACAAATCTTCTTTCCAGGTTTTCTCTGAGGATATTTTCTTTTTCACCAGAGCCCTCTATGCACTTCCAAATATCACTTTGCAAATTCCACAAGAACAGGCTTAGTGAACGGCTTCTTGAGGGGAAAGCTGTAAATCTGTGAGATGAATTAACAGAACACTAAGCAATTTCTCAGAAAGCTTCTTTCCAGTTCTCATCTTAGGATATTTCCTTTTTCCCCATAGGCCTCCATGGGATTCCAAATATCAATTTGCAAATTCCACAGGAACAGTCTTAGCGAAAGGCTTTTTGAGGGGAAAGCTGTAACTCTGTTAGATGAATTAACAAAACACTAAACAGTTTCTCAGAAAGCTTCTTTCTCTTTGTTATCAGAGGATATTTCCTTTGGCCCTATAGTCTTCAAAGGGATCCGAAATATCCATTCTCAGATTCCACAGAAATAAGGCTAGCAAACAGCTCCACGAAATACAGCTGTAACTCTGTGAGTGTAAGTCACACATCACAAAGCAGTTTCTCAAATAGCTTCTTTCCAGTGTTTCTCTGAGGATATTTTCTTTTTCACCATAGACCACTAAGGGCTTCCAAATATAACTTTGCCAATTCCACAAGAAGAGGCTTAGCAATCGGCTTCTTGAGGGGAAAGCTGTAACTCTGTGAGATGATATCACAGATCTCAAAGAAGTTTCTAAGAAAGCTTCTTTCCGATTTTCATCTGAGGATATTTCCATTTTCACCATAGCCCTCCATGGGCTTCCATATATCACTTTGCAAAATCCACAAGAACAGTCTTAGCTAAAGGCTTCTTGAGGGGAAAGCTGTAACTCTGTGAGATGATTTCACAGAACACAAAGAAGTTACTCAGAAACCTTCTTTCTCTTTGTTATCGGAATATATTTCCTTTCGCCCTATAGTCTTAAAAAGGGATCCGAAGTATCCGTTCTAAGATTTCACAGAAATGAGGCTTCCAAACAGCTCTACGAAATACAGCTGTAACTCTGTATGTGGAAGTCACAAATCACATAGCAGTTTCTCAGAAAGCTTCTTTCCAGTTTTTCTCTGAGGATATTTTCTTATTCCCCAAAGCCCTCTATGGGCTTCCAAATATCACTTTGCAAATTCCACAAGAACAGGTTTAGCGAACGGCTTCTTGAGAGGAAAGCTGTAATTGTGTGAGATGAATTAACAGAACAGTAAACGGTTTCTCAGAAAGCTTCTTTCCAGTTTTCATCCGAGGATATTTCCTTTTTCACCATAGCCCTCCATGGTCTTCCAAATATCACTTTGGAAACTCCACAAGAACAGGCTGAGCGAAAGGCATCTTGAGGAGAAAGCTGTAACTCTGTGAGATGATTTCACAGAACACAACGAAGGCTCTCAGAAGGCTTCTTTCTCTTTGTTATCGGAGGTTATTTCCTTTGGCCCTATAGTCTTCAATGGAAACCGAAATATGCGTTCTCAGATTCCACAGAAATAAGGCTAACAAACATATCCACGAAATATATCTGTAACGTTGTGAGTGGAACTCACACATCACAAAGCAGTTTCTCAGAAAGCTTCTTTCCAGTTTTTCTCTGAGTTTATTTTCTTCTTCACCATAGCCCTCTATGGGTTTCCAAATATCACTTTGAAAATTAAACAAGAACAGGCTTAGCGAAAGGTTTCTTGAGGGGAAATCTGAAATTCTGAGAGATGGTTTCACAGAACCCAAGGAAGTTTCTCTGAAAGCTTCTTTCTCTTTGTTATCGGAGGATATTTCCTTTGGCCCTATAGGCTTCAAAGAGATCCGAATTATCCGTTCTCAGATTCCACAGAAATAAGACTAGCAAACAACTCCATGAAACACAGCTGTCACCCTTTGAGTGGAAGTCACGCATCCCAAAGCAGTTTCTCAGAAAGCTTCTTTCAGGTTATTCTCTGAGGATATTTTCTTTTTCACCATAGCCCTCTATGGGCTTCCAAATATCACTTTCCAAATTCCACAAGAACAGGCTTAGCGAACGGCTTCTTGAGGAGAAAGCTGTAACTGTGTGAGATGATTTCACAGAACACAAAGAAGTTTCTGAGAAAGCTTCTTTCCAGTGTTTCTCTGAGGATATTTTCTTTTTCACAATAGCGCTCTATGGGCTTCCAAATATCACTTTGCAAATTCCACAAGAATAGGCTTAGCGAACGGCTTCTTAAGGAGAAAGCTCTAACTCTGTGAGATGAATTAAGAGAATATTAAGAATTTTCTCAGAAAGCTTCTATCCAGTTTTTCTCTGAGGATATTTTCTTTTTCACCATAACCCAATATGGGCTTCCAAACATCACTTTGCAAATTCCACAAGAACAGGCTTAGAGAACGGCTTATTGAGATGAAAGCTGTAACACTGTGTGATGAATTAACAGAACCCTAACAGTTTCTCTGAAAGCTTATTCCAGATTTCATCTGAGGATATTTCCTTTTTCACCACAGACCTCCATGGGCTTCCAAATATCACTTTGAAATTACACAAGAACAGTCTTAGTGAAGGGCTTCTTGAGGGGAAAGCTGTAACTCTGTTGGCTGATTTCACAGAACACAAAGAAGTTTCTCAGAAAGATTCTTTCTCTTTGTTATCGGAGGATATTTCCTTTGGCCCTATAGTCTTAAAAAGGGATCCGAACTATCCGTTCTAACATTTCATAGAAATAAGTCAAACACTCAGCTCCACGAAATACAGCTGTAACTCTGTATGAGGAAGTCACACATCACATAGCAGTTTCTCAGAAAGCTTGTTTACAGTTTTTCTCTGAGGATATTTTCTTATTCTCCATAGCCCTCTATGGGCTTCCAAATATCACTTTGCAAATTCCACAAGAACAGTCTTAGCAAAAGACTTCTTGAGGGGAAAGCTGTAACTCTGTGAGATGATTTCACAGAACACAAAGAAGTTTCTCAGAAACCGTCTTTCCAGTTTTTGTCTGAGGATATTTTCTTTTTCACCATAGCCCTCTATGGGCTTCCAAATATCACTTTGCGAATTCCACAAGAACAGGCTTTGCGAGTCGCTTCTTGAAGGGAAAGCTGTATCTCTGTGAGATGAATTAACAAAACACTAAACAGTTTCTCAGAAAGCTACTTTCCAGATTTCATCTGAGGATATTTCCCTTTTCACCATAGCCCTCCATGGGCTCCCAAATATCACTTTGCCAATTCCACAAGAACAATCTTAGCGAAAGGCTTCTTGAGGGGAAAGCTGTAACCTTGTGAGATGATTTCACAGATCACAAAGAAGTTTCTCAGAAAGCTTCTTTCTCATTTTGATCGGAGGATGTTTTCTTTGGCCATATAGTCTTCAAAGGGATCCAAAATATCAGTTATTATATTCCTCAGAAAAAAGGCTAGCAAACAGCTACATGAAATACAGCTATAACTCAGTAAGTGGAAGTCACACATCACAAAGCAGTTGCTCTGAAAGCTTCTTTCCAGTTTTCATCTGAAGATATTCCCTTTTTAACTATAGGCCTCTATGGGCTTCCGTATATCCCTTGGCAAATTTCAAAAGAACAGTCTTTTCGAATGGCTTCTGTAGGGGAAAGCTGTAACTCTGTGAGATGAATTCACAGAACACAGAGCAGTTTCTCAGAAAGCTTCTTTCCAGTTTTTATCTGAGGATATTTCCCTTTTAACCATAGCCCTCGATGGGCTTCCAAACATCACTTTGCCAATTCCACAAGAACAGTCTTAGCGAAAGGTTTCTTGAGGGGAAAGCTGTAACTCTGTGAGATGACTTTAGAGATCACAAAGAAGTTTCTCAGAATGCTTCTTTCTCATTTTGATTGGAGGATATTTCCCTTTGCCCTATAGTCTTCAAAGGGATCCGAAAAATCAGTTCTCAGATTCCACATAAATATGGCTAGGAAACAGCTCCACGAAATACAGCTGTAACTCAGTGAGTGGAAGTCACACATCACAAAACAGTTGCTCAGAAACCTTCTTTCCAATTTTCATCTGAGGATATTTTCTTTTTCACCACAGGTCTCTATGGGCTTCCAAATATCCCTTTGCAAATTCCCCAAGAAAAGTCTTAGCGAACGGCTTCTGGAGGCGAAAGCTGTAACTCTGTGAGATGAATTCACAGAACACAGAGTAGTTTCTCAGAAAGCTTCTTTCCAGTTTTTATCTGAGGATATTTCCCTTTTCACCATAGCCCTCCATGGGCTTCCAAACATCACATTGCCAATTCCACAAGAACATTCTTAGCGAAAGGCTTCTTGAGAGGAAAGCTGTAACTCTGTGAGATGACTTCAGAGATCACAAAAAAGTTTCTCAGAATGCTTCTTTCTCATTTTGATCGGAGGATATTTCCCTTTGCCCTATAGTCTTCAAAGGGATCCGAAATCTCAGTTCTCAGATTCCACATAAATATGGCTAGGAAACAGCTCCACGAAATACAGCTGTAACTCAGTGAGTGGAAGTCACACATCACAAAACAGTTGCTCAGAAACCTTCTTTCCAATTTTCATCTGAGGATATTTTCTATTTCACCATAGGTCTCTATGGGCTTCCAAATATCCCTTTGCAAATTCCCCAATAACAGTCTTAGCGAACGGCTTCTGGAGGCGAAAGCTGTAACTCTGTGAGATGAATTCACAGAACACAGAGTAGTTTCTCATAAAGCTTCTTTCCAGTTTTTATCTGAGGATATTTCCCATTTCACCATAGCCCTCCAATGGTTTCCAAATATCACTTTGCAAATTCCACAAGAACAGTCTTAGCGAAAGGTGTCTTGAGGGGAAATTGTACCTCTGTGAGATGAATTCACAGAACACAAAGAAGTTTCTCAGAAAGCTTCTTTCTCATTTTGATCAGAGGATATTTCCTTTGACCCTATAGTTTTGAACGGGATCAGAAATATCAGTTCTCAGATTAGACAGAAATAATTCTAGCAAAAAGATCCACGAAATACAGATGTAACTCATTGAGTGGAAGTCACACATCACAAAGCAGTTGCTCAGAAAGCTTCTTTCCAGTTTTCTTCTGGGGATATTTTATTTTTCTCCCTAGCCCTCTAAGGGCTTCCAAGTATCTCTTTGCAAATTCCACAAGAACAGTCTTAGAGAACGGCTTCTGGAGGGGAATGCAGTAACTCTGTGACATGAATTCACAGAACAAAAAGAAGTTTCTCAGAAAGCTTCTTTCCCTTTGTTATCAGAGGATATTTCCTTTGGCCCTATAATCTTCAAAGGGATCCGAAATATCAGTTCTCAGATTCCAGAGAAATAAGGCTAGTAAACAGCTCTTCGAAATACAGCTGTAACTCAGGGGAAGGCTGTAATACTCGGAGATGAATTCACAGATCACAGAGTACTTTCTCAGAAAGCTTCTTTCCAGTTTTTATCTGAGGATATTTCCCTTTTCAACATAGCCCTCCATGGGCTTCCAAATATCCCTTTTCAAATTCCACAAGAACAGTCTTAGCGAACGGCTTCTTGAGGGGAAAGCTGTAATTCGGTGAGATGAATTCACAGAACACAGAGCAGTTACTCAGAAAGCTTCTTTTCAGTTTTTATCTGAGGATATTTCCCTTTTCACCATTGCCCTCCAAGGGCTTCCAAATATCACTTTGCCAATTCCACAAGAACAGTCTTAGTGAAAGGCTTTTTGAGGGGAAAGCTGTAACCGTGTGAGATGAATTCACAGGTCACAAAGAACTTTCTCCGAAAGCTTCTTTCTCATTTTGATTGCAGTATATTTCCTTTGGCCCTATAGTCTTCAAAGGGATCCGAAATATCAGTTCTGAGGTTCCACTTAAATAAGGCTACCAAACAGCTCCACGAAAAACAGCTGAAACTCAGTCAGTGGCAATCACACATCACAAAGCTGTTGCTCAGAAAGCTTCTTTCCACTTTTCATCTGAGGATATTTACCTTTTTCACCATAACCCTTCATGGGCTTCCAAATATCACTTTGCAAGTTCCACAAGAACAGTCTTAGCGAAAGGCATCTTCAGGGGAAAGCTGTAACTCTGTGAGATGAATTCACAGATCACAAAGAAGTTGCTCAGAAAGCTTTTTTCTCATTTTGATCGGAGGATATTTCCTTTGGCCCTATAGTCTTCAAAGGGATCCGAAATATCAGTTCTCAGATTCCACAGAAATAAGGCTAGCACACAGCTCCACGAAATACAGCTGTGCATCAGTGACTGGAATTCACACATCACAAAGCAGTTGCTCTGAAAGCTTTTTTCCAGTTTTAATCTGAGTGTATTTTCTTTTTCACCATAGTCCTCTATGGGCTTCCAAATATCCCTTTGCAAATTCCAAAAGAACAGTCTTAGCGAAAGGCTTCTGGAGGGGAAAGCTGTAACTCTGTGAGATGAATTCACAGAACACAGAACAGTATCTCCGAAAGCTTCTTTTCAGTTTTTATCTGAGGATATTTCCCTTTTCAACATAGCCTTCCATGGGCTTAAAAAATCTAACTTGGCAAATTCAACAAGAACAGTCTTAGGGAAAGACTTCTTGATTGGCAAGCTGTAACTGTGAAATGAATTCACAGACCACAAAGAAGTTTATCAGAAGGCCTCTTTCTCATTTTGATCGGAGGATATTTCCTTTGGCCCTACAGTCTTCAAAGGGATCCAAAATATCAGTTCTCAGATTCCACAGAAATAAGGCTAGCAAACAGATTCACGAAATGCAGATGTAACTCAGTGAGTGGAAGTCACACATCACAAAGCAGTTGCTCAGAAACCTTCTTTCCAGTTTTCATCTGAGGATATTTTCTTTTTCACTATAGGCCTCTATGGGCTTCCAAATATCCCTATGCAAATTCCAAAAGAACGGTCTTAGCGAACGGCTTCTGTAGTGGAAACCTGTAACACTGTGAGATAAATTCACAGAACACAGAGCAGTTTCTCAGAAAGCCTCTTGCAGTTTTCATCTGAGGATATTTCCCTTTTCACCATAGCCCTCCATGGGATTCCAATGATCACTTTGTAAATTCCACAAGAACAGTCTTAGCAAAAGCCTTCTTGAGGGGAAAGCTGTAACTCTGTAAGATGAATTCACAGATCACAAAGAAGTTTTTCAGAAAGCTGCTTTCTCATTTTGATCGGAGGATATATACTTTGGCCCTATAGTCTTGAAAGGGATCCGAAATCTCAGTTCTCAGGTTCCACAGAAATAAAGCTAACAAAGAGCTCCACGAAATACAGCTGTAACTCAGTGAGTGGAAGTCACACATCACAAAGCAGTTGCTCTGAAAGCTTCTTTCCCGTATTCATCTCAGGATATTCTCTATTTCACCATAGTCCTCATTGGGCTTCCAAATATCACTTTGCAAATTCCACAAGAACAGTCTTAGCGAACGGCTTCTGTTGTGGAAAGCTGTAACTCTGTGAGGTGAATTCACAGAACACACAGCAGTTTCTCAGAAAGCTTCTTTCCAGTTTTTATCTGAGGATATTTCCCTTTTAACCACAGCCCTCCATGGGCTTCCAAATATCACTTTGCCAATTCCACAAGAACAGTCTTAGCGAAAGGCTTCTTGAGGGAAAAGCTGTACCTCTGTGAGATGAATTCACAGATCACAAAGAAGTTTCTCAGAAATCTTCTTTCTCATTTTGATCGGAGGATATTTCCTTTGGGCCTATAGACTTCAAAGGGATCCGAAATATCAGTTCTCAGATTCCACATAAATAAGGCTAGCAAACAGCTCCACGACATTCAGCTGTAACTCCGTGAGTGGAATTCACACATCACAGAGCAGTTGCTCAGAAAGCTTCTTTCCAGTTTTCATCAGAGACTATTTTCTTTTTCACCTTCGGCCTCTATGGGCTTCCAAATATCCCTTTGCAAATTCCACAAGAACAGTCTTAGCGAACGGCTTCTGAAGGGGAAAGCTATAACTCTGTGAGATGAATTCACAGAACACAGAGCAGTTTCTGAGAAATCCTCTTGTAGTTTTCATCTGAGGATATATCCCTTTCCACCAAAGCCCTCCATGGGCTTCCAAATATCACTTTGCAAATTCCACAAGAACAGTCTTAGCAAACGGCTTCTGGAGGGGAAAGCTGTAACTCGGTGAGATGAATTCACAGATCACAAAGAAGTTTCTCAAAATGTTCCTTTCTCATTTTGATCAGAGGATATTTCCTCTGGCCCTACAGTCTTCAAAGGGATCCGAAATATCAATTCTCAGATTCCACAGAAATAATGCTAGCAAACAGCTCCACGAAATACAGCTGTAACTCAGTGAGTGGAAGTCACACATCACAAAGCAGTTGCTCAGAAACCTTCTATCCAGTTTTCATCTGAGGATATTTTCTCTTTCACCAAAGGCCTCTAAGGGCTTCCAAATATCCCTTTCAAATTCCACAAGAACAGTCTTAGTGAACGGCTTCTGGAGGGGAAAGCTGTAACTCTGTGAGATGAATTCACAGAACACAGAGCAGTTTCTCAGAAAGCTTCTTTCCTGTTTCTATCTAAGGTTATTTCCCTTTTCACCATAGCCCTCCATGGGCTTCCAAATGTCACTTTGCAAATTCCACAAGAACAGTCTTAACAAAAGGCTTCTTGAAAGGAATGCTGTACCTCTATGAGATGAATTCACAGATCACAAAAAGTTTCTCAGAAAGGTTGTTTTGCATTTTGATCGGAGGATATTTCCTTCGTCCGTATAGTCTACAAAGGGATCAAAAATATCAGTTCTCAGACTCCACAGAAATAAGGCTAGCAAACAGCTCCACGAAATACAGCTGTAACTCAGTGAGTGGAAGTCACGCATCACAAAGCAGTTGCTCAGAAAGCTTCTCTCCAGTTTTCATCTGAGGATATTTTCTTTTTCACCATAGTCCTCTATGGGCTTCCAAATATCCCTTTGCAAATTCCACAAGAAGAGTCTTAGCGAACGGCTTCTACAGGAGAATGCTGTAACTCTGTGAGATGAATTCACAGAACGCAGATCAGTTTCTCAGAATGTTCTTTCCAGTTTTTATCTGAGGATATTTCCCTTTTCACCAAAGCCCTCCATGAGATTCCAAATATCACTCTGAAAATTCCACAAGAACTGTCTCAGCGAACGGTTTCTGGAGGGGAAAGCTGTAACTCTGTGAGATGAATTCACAGATCACAAAGAAGTTTCTTAAAAAGTTTCTTCTCGTTTTGATCAGAGGATATTTCCTCTGGCCCTACAGTCTTCAAAGGGATCCCAAATATCAGTTCTCAGATTCCACAGAAATAAGGCTAGCAAACAGCTCCACGAAATACAGCTGTAACTCACGCAGTGGAAGTCACACATCACAAAGCAGTGTCTCAAAAATCTTATTTCCAGTTTTCATCTGACGATATTTTCTTTTTCACCTTAAGCCTCTATGGGCTTCCAAATATCCCTTTGCAAATTCCACAAGAGCAGTCTTAGCGAAAGGCTTATTGAGGGGAAAGCTGTAACTCTGTGAGATGAATTCACAGATCACAAAGAAGTTTTTCAGAAATCTGCTTTCTCATTTTGATTGGAGGATATTTCCTTTCGCCCTATAGTCTTCAAAGGGATCCGAAATATCAGTTCTCAGATCCACAGAAATAAGGCTAGCAAACAGCTCCACGAAATACAGCTGTAACTCAGTGAATGGAAGTCACACATCACAAAGCAGTTGCTCGGAAAGCTTCTTTCCAGTTTTCATCTGAGGATATTCTCTTTTTCAACATAGACTTTTATGGGCTTCCAAATATCCCTGTGCAAATTACACAAGAACAGTCTTAGCGAACGGCTTCTAGAGGGAATGCTGTAACTCAGTGAGTGGAAGTCACACATCACAAAGGAGTTGCTAAGAAAGTTCTTTTCAGTTTTCATCTTACGATGTTTTCTTTATCACCATAGGCCTGTATGGGCTTCGAAATATCCCGGTGCAAATTCCACAAGAACAGTCTTAGCGACGGCTTCTAGAGGGGAAACCTGTTATTCTGTGAGATCAATTCACAGAACAAAGAGCAGTTTCTCAGAAAGCTTCTTTCCAGTTTTTATCTGAGGATATTTCCCTTTTCACCATAGCCCTCCATGGGCTTCCAAATATCACTTTTCAAATTCCACAAGAACAGTCTTAGCAAAAACATTCTTGAGAGAAAGCTGTGACTTTGTGAGATGAATTCACAGATCACAAAGAAGTTTCTCAGAAAGCTTCTTTCCAGTTTTCATCTCACGATATTTTCTTTTTCACCATAGGCCTCTATGGGCTTCCAAATATCCCTTTGCAAATTCCACAAGAACAGTCTTAGCGAATGGCTTCTGGAGGGGAAAGCTGTAACTCTGAGAGATGAATTCAGAGAACACAGAGCACTTTCTCAAAAAGCTTGTTTAGAGTTTTTATCTGAGGATATTTCCCTTGTCACCATAGCCCTCCATGGGCTTCCAAATATCACTTTGCAATTTCACAAGAACAGTCTTAGCAAAAGGCTTCTTGAGCTGTAACTCTGTGGGATGAATTCACAGATCACAAAGAAGTTTCCCAGAATGCGTCTTTCTCACTTTGATCAGAGCATATTTCCTTTGGCCCTATTGTCTTCAAAGGGATCCGAAATATCTGTTCTAAAATTCCACAGAAATAAGGCTAGCAAACAGCTCCACGAAATACAGCTGTGCCTCATAGACTGAAAGTCACACATCTCAAAGCATGTGCTCAGAAAGCTTCTTTTCAGTTTTCATCTGAGGACATTTTCTTTTTCAACATGGACCTCTATGGGCTTCCAAATATCCCTTTGCAAATTCCACAAGAACAGTCTTAGTGAACGGCTTCTGGCGGGGAAAGCTGTAACTCTGTGAGATGAATTCACAGAACACAGAGCAGTTTCTCAGAAAGCTTATTTACAGTTTTTGTCTGATTATATTTCCCGTTTCACCATAGCCCTTCATGTGCTTCCAAATATCCCTTAGCAAATTCCGCAAGAAAAGTCTTAGCGAAAGACTTCTTGAGGGGAAAGCTGCAACTCTGTGAGATGAATTCACAGATCACAAAGAAGTTTCTCAGAAAGCTTCTTTCTCATTTTGATCGGAGGATATTTCATTTGGCTCTGGAGTCTTCAAAGGGATCCGAAATATCAGTTCTCAGATTCCACAGAAATAAGGCTAGCAAAGAGATCCAGGAAATACAGATGTAACTCTGTGAGTGGAAGTCACACATCACAGAGCAGTTTCTCAGAAAGCTTCTTTCCAGATTTCATCTGAGGATATTTCCTTTTTCACCATAGCCCTCTATGGGCTTCCAAATATCACTTTGCCAATTCCACAAGAACTGTCTTAGCGAAAGGCTTCTTGAGGGGAAAGCTGTAAGTCTGTGAGATGATTTCACAGAACACAAAGAAGTTTCTCAGAAAGCTTCTTTCTCTTTGTTATCGGAGGATATTTCCTTTGGCCCTATTGTCTTCAAAGGGATCCGAAATATCTGTTCTAAAATTCCACAGAAATAAGGCTAGCAAACAGCTCCACGAAATACAGCTGTGCCTCATAGACTGAAAGTCACACATCTCAAAGCATGTGCTCAGAAAGCTTCTTTTCAGTTTTCATCTGAGGACATTTTCTTTTTCAACATGGGCCTCTATGGGCTTCCAAATATCCCTTTGCAAATTCCACAAGAACAGTCTTAGTGAATGGCTTCTGGAGGGGAAAGCTGTAACTCTGTGAGATGAATTCACAGAACACAGAGCAGTTTCTCAGAAAGCTTAGTTACAGTTTTTGTCTGATTATATTTCCCGTTTCACCATAGCCCTTCATGTGCTTCCAAATATCCCTTTGCAAATTCCGCAAGAACAGTCTTAGCGAAAGACTTCTTGAGGGGAAAGCTGCAACTCTGTGAGATGAATTCACAGATCACAAAGAAGTTTCTCAGAAAGCTTCTTTCTCATTTTGATCGGAGGATATTTCATTTGGCCCTAGAGTCTTCAAAGGGATCCCAAATATCAGTTCTCAGATTCCACAGAAATAAGGCTAGGAAACAGCTCCACGAAATACAGCTGTAATTCAGTGAGTGGAAGTCACACATCACAAAGCAGTTGCTCAGAAAGCTTCTTTCCAGTTTTCATCTAACGATATTTTCTTTTTACCATAGTCCTCTATGGGCTTCCAAATTTCCCTTTGCAAATTCAACAAGAACACTCTTAGCGAACGGCTTCTGGAGAGGAAAGCTGTATCTCAAAGAGATGAATTCACAGAACACAGAGCACTTTCTCAGAAAGCTGGTTTCCAGTTTTAATCTGAGGATATTTCCCTTTTCACCATAGACCTCCATGGGCTTCCAAATATCGCTTTGCAAATTTCAAAAGAACAGTCTTATCGAAAGGCTTCTTGAGGGGAAAGCTGTAACTCTGTGAGATGAATTCACAGGTCACAAAGAAGTTTCTCAGAAATCTTCTTTCTCATTTTGATCGGAGGATATTTCTTTTGGCCCTAGAGTCTTCAAAGGGATCTGAAATATCAGTTCTCAGATTCCACAGAAATAAGACTAGCAAACAGCTCCATGAAATACAGGTGTAATTCAGTGAGTGTAAGTCACACATCACAAAGCAGTTCCTTAGAAAGCTTCTTTCCAATTTTCATTTGAGGATATTTCCTTTTTCACCTTAGGCCTCTAAGGGCTTCCAAATATCCCTTTGCAAATTCCACTAGAACAGTCTTAGCGAACGGCTTCTTGAGTGGAAAGCTGTAACACTGTGAGATGAATTCACAGAACACAGAGCACTTTCTCAGAAAGCTTCTTTCTCCTTTTTATCTGTGGATATTTCCCTTTTCATAATAGCCCTCCATGGGCTTCCAATTATCCCTTTGTAAATTCCACAAGAACAGTCTCAGCCAACGGGTTCTGGAGGGGAGAGCTGTAACTTTGGAAGATGAATTCACAGAACACACAGCAGTTTCTCAGAAAGCTTCTTTGCAGTTTTCATCTAAGGATATTTCCCTTTTCACCATAGCCCTCCATGGGCTTCCAAATATCACTTTGCAAATTACAGAAGAACAGTCTTAGCGAACGGCTTCTGGAGGGGAAAGCTGTAACTCTGTGAGATGAATTCACAGATCACAAAGAAGTTTCTCAGAGAGCTTCTTTCTCATTTTCATCGGAGGATATTTCCTTTGGCCCTATAGTCTTCAAAGGGATCCGAAATATCAGTTCTCAGATTCCACAGAAATAAGGCTAGCAAACAGCTCCACGAAATACAGCTGTAACTCAGTGAGTGGAAGTCACACATCACAAAGCAGTTGCTCAAAAAGCTTCTTTGCAGTTTTCATCTCACGATATTTTCTTTTTCACCATAGGCCTCTATGGGCTTCCAAATATCCTTTTGCAAATTCCACAAGAACAGTCTTAGCGAACGGCTTCTGGAGGGGAAAGCTGTAACTCTGAGAGATGAATTCACAGAACACAGAGAACGTTCTCAGAAAGCTTGTTTAGAGTTTTTATCTGAGGATATTTCCCTTGTCACCATAGCCCTCCATGGGCTTCCAAATATCACTTTGCAATTTCACAAGAACAGTCTTAGCAAAAGGCTTCTTGAGCTGTAACTCTGTGGGATGAATTCACAGATCACAAAGAAGTTTCCCAGAATGCGTCTTTCTCACTTTGATCAGAGCATATTTCCTTTGGCCCTATTGTCTTCAAAGGGATCCGAAATATCTGTTCTAAAATTCCACAGAAATAAGGCTAGCAAACAGCTCCACGAAATACAGCTGTGCCTCATAGACTGAAAGTCACACATCTCAAAGCATGTGCTCAGAAAGCTTCTTTTCAGTTTTCATCTGAGGACATTTTCTTTTTCAACATGGACCTCTATGGGTTTCCAAATATCCCTTTGCAAATTCCACAAGAACAGTCTTAGTGAACGGCTTCTGGCGGGGAAAGCTGTAACTCTGTGAGATGAATTCACAGAACACGGAGCAGTTTCTCAGAAAGCTTATTTACAGTTTTTGTCTGATTATATTTCCCGTTTCACCATAGCCCTTCATGTGCTTCCAAATATCCCTTAGCAAATTCCGCAAGAAAAGTCTTAGCGAAGACGTCTTGAGGGGAAAGCTGCAACTCTGTGAGATGAATTCACAGATCACAAAGAAGTTTCTCAGAAAGCTTCTTTCTCATTTTGATCGGAGGATATTTCATTTGGCCCTAGAGTCTTCAAAGGGATCCGAAATATCAGTTCTCAGATTCCACAGAAATAAGGCTAGCAAAGAGATCCAGGAAATACAGATGTAACTCTGTGAGTGGAAGTCACACATCACAGAGCAGTTTCTCAGAAAGCTTCTTTCCAGATTTCATCTGAGGATATTTCCTTTTTCACCATAGCCCTCTATGGGCTTCCAAATATCACTTTGCCAATTCCACAAGAACTGTCTTAGCGAAAGGCTTCTTGAGGGGAAAGCTGTAAGTCTGTGAGATGATTTCACAGAACACAAAGAAGTTTCTCAGAAAGCTTCTTTCTCTTTGTTATCGGAGGATATTTCCTTTGGCCCTATTGTCTTCAAAGGGATCCGAAATATCTGTTCTAAAATTCCACAGAAATAAGGCTAGCAAACAGCTCCACGAAATACAGCTGTGCCTCATAGACTGAAAGTCACACATCTCAAAGCATGTGCTCAGAAAGCTTCTTTTCAGTTTTCATCTGAGGACATTTTCTTTTTCAACATGGGCCTCTATGGGCTTCCAAATATCCCTTTGCAAATTCCACAAGAACAGTCTTAGTGAATGGCTTCTGGAGGGGAAAGCTGTAACTCTGTGAGATGAATTCACAGAACACAGAGCAGTTTCTCAGAAAGCTTAGTTACAGTTTTTGTCTGATTATATTTCCCGTTTCACCATAGCCCTTCATGTGCTTCCAAATATCCCTTTGCAAATTCCGCAAGAACAGTCTTAGCGAAAGACTTCTTGAGGGGAAAGCTGCAACTCTGTGAGATGAATTCACAGATCACAAAGAAGTTTCTCAGAAAGCTTCTTTCTCATTTTGATCGGAGGATATTTCATTTGGCCCTAGAGTCTTCAAAGGGATCCCAAATATCAGTTCTCAGATTCCACAGAAATAAGGCTAGGAAACAGCTCCACGAAATACAGCTGTAATTCAGTGAGTGGAAGTCACACATCACAAAGCAGTTGCTCAGAAAGCTTCTTTCCAGTTTTCATCTAACGATATTTTCTTTTTACCATAGTCCTCTATGGGCTTCCAAATTTCCCTTTGCAAATTCAACAAGAACACTCTTAGCGAACGGCTTCTGGAGAGGAAAGCTGTATCTCAAAGAGATGAATTCACAGAACACAGAGCACTTTCTCAGAAAGCTGGTTTCCAGTTTTAATCTGAGGATATTTCCCTTTTCACCATAGACCTCCATGGGCTTCCAAATATCGCTTTGCAAATTTCAAAAGAACAGTCTTATCGAAAGGCTTCTTGAGGGGAAAGCTGTAACTCTGTGAGATGAATTCACAGATCACAAAGAAGTTTCTCAGAAATCTTCTTTCTCATTTTGATCGGAGGATATTTCTTTTGGCCCTAGAGTCTTCAAAGGGATCTGAAATATCAGTTCTCAGATTCCACAGAAATAAGACTAGCAAACAGCTCCATGAAATACAGGTGTAATTCAGTGAGTGTAAGTCACACATCACAAAGCAGTTCCTTAGAAAGCTTCTTTCCAATTTTCATTTGAGGATATTTCCTTTTTCACCTTAGGCCTCTAAGGGCTTCCCAATATCCCTTTGCAAATTCCACTAGAACAGTCTTAGCGAACGGCTTCTTGAGTGGAAAGCTGTAACACTGTGAGATGAATTCACAGAACACAGAGCACTTTCTCAGAAAGCTTCTTTCTCCTTTTTATCTGTGGATATTTCCCTTTTCATAATAGCCCTCCATGGGCTTCCAATTATCCCTTTGTAAATTCCACAAGAACAGTCTCAGCCAACGGGTTCTGGAGGGGAGAGCTGTAACTTTGGAAGATGAATTCACAGAACACACAGCAGTTTCTCAGAAAGCTTCTTTGCAGTTTTCATCTAAGGATATTTCCCTTTTCACCATAGCCCTCCATGGGCTTCCAAATATCACTTTGCAAATTACAGAAGAACAGTCTTAGCGAACGGCTTCTGGAGGGGAAAGCTGTAACTCTGTGAGATGAATTCACAGATCACAAAGAAGTTTCTCAGAAAGCTTCTTTCTCATTTTCATCGGAGGATATTTCCTTTGGCCCTATAGTCTTCAAAGGGATCCGAAATATCAGTTCTCAGATTCCACAGAAATAAGGCTAGCAAACAGCTCCACGAAATACAGCTGTAACTCAGTGAGTGGAAGTCACACATCACAAAGCAGTTGCTCAGAAAGCTTCTTTCCCGTTTTTAGCAGAGGATATTTTCTTTTTCACCATAGGCCTCTATGGGCTTCCAAATGTCCCTTTGCAAATTCCAGAAGAACAGTCTTAGCGAACGGCCTCTGGAGGGGAAAGCTGTAACTCTGTGAGATGAATTCACAGAACAAAGAGCACTTTCTCAGAAAGCGTCTTTCCAGTTTTCATCTGAGGATATTTCCCTTTTCACCATAGCCCTCCATGGGCTTCCAAATATCACTTTGCAAATTCCACAAGAACAGTCTTAGCGAACGGCTTGTGGAGGGGAAAGCTGTAACTCTGTGAGATGAATTTACAAATCACAAAGAAGTTTCTCAAAACGTTTTGTCTCATTTTGATGGGAGGATATTTCCTCTGGCCCAGCAGTCTTCAAAGGGATCCGAAATATCACTTCTCAGATTCCACAGAAATAAGGCTAGCAAACAGCTCCACGAAATACAGCTGTAACTCAGTGAGTGGAAGTCGCACATCACAAAGCAGTTGCTCAAAAAGCTTCTTTGCAGTTTTCATCTGACGATATTTTCTTTTTCACCATAGGCCTCTATGGGCTTCCAAATATCCTTTTGTAAATTCCAGAAGAACAGTCTTAGCGAACGGCTTCTGGAGGGGAAAGCTGTAACAATATGAGATGAATTCACAGAACACAGAGCAGTTTCTCAGAAAGCTTCTTTCCAGTATTTATCTGAGGATATTTCCCTTTTCAACAAATCCCTCCATGGGCTTCCTAATATCACTTTGGCAATTAAACAAGAACAGTCTTAGCGAAAGGCTTCTTTAGGGGAAAGCTGTAACTGTGTGAGATGAATTCACAGATCCAAAGAACTTTCTCAGAAAGCTTCTTTCTCATTTTGATCAGAGGAAATTTCCCTTGGCCCTATAGTCTTTAAAGGGTTCCGAAATATCAGTTCTCAGATTCCACAGAAATGAGGCTAGCAAACATCTCCACGAAATAAGCTGTAACTCACTGACTGGCAGTCACACAAACACAAAGCAGTTGCTCAGAAACCTTCTTTCCAGTTTACATCGGACGATATTCTCTTTTTCACCATAGGCCTCTATGGGCTTCCCAATATCCCTTTGGATATTCCTCAAGAACAGTCTTAGTAAACGGCTTCTGGAGGGGAAAGCTCTAACTCTTTGAGATGAATTCACAGAACACAGAGCAGTTTCTCAGAAAGCTTCTTTCATGTTTTTATCTGAGGATATTTCCCTTTTTACTATAGCCGTCCATGGGCTTCCAAATATCACTTTGCCAATTCCACAAGAACAGTCTTACTGAAAGGCTTCTTGAGGGGAAAGATGTAACTCCGTATGATGAATTCAAAAATCAGAAAGTAGTTTCTCAGAAAGCCTCTGTCTCTTTGTTATCGGAGGATATTTTCTTTGGCCCTATAGTCTTCAAAGGGATCCGAAATATCAGTTCTCAGATTCCACAGAAATAAGGCTAGCAAACAGCTCCACGAAATTCTGCTGTAACTCAGTGAGTGGAAGTCACACATCACAAAGCAGTTGCTCGGAAAGCTTCTTTCCAGTTTTCATCTAACGTTATTTTCTTTTTCACCATAGCCCTCTATGGGCTTCCAAATATCCCTTTACAAATTCAACAAGAACAGTCTTAGCGAACAGCTTCTGGAGGGGAAAGCTGTAACTCTCAGAGATGAATTCACAGAACAGAACACTTTCTCAGAAAGCTTGTTTCCAGTGTTTATATGGGGATATTTCCCGTTTCACCGTAGGCCTCCATGGGCTTCCAAATATCACTTTGCAAATTCCACAAGAACAGTCTTAGCAAAAGGCTTCTTTAGGGGAATGCTGTAACTCTGTGAGATGAATTCACAGATCACAAAGAAGTTTCACAGAATGCTTCTTTCTCATTTTGATCAGAGCATATTTCCTTTGGCCCTATTGTCTTCAAAGGGATCCGAAATATCTGTTCTCAAATTCCACAGAAATAAGGCTAGCAAACAGCTTCACGAAATACAGCTGTGCCTCAGAGACTGGAAGTCACACATCACAAGGCAGTTGCTCAGAAAGCTTCTTTCCAGTTTTCATCTGACGATATTTTCTTTTTCACCTTAGGCCTCTATGGACTTCCAAATATCCCTTTGCAAATTCCACAAGAACAGTCTTATCGAACGGCTTCTGTAGCGGAAAGCTGTAACTCTGTGAGACGAATTCACAGAACACAGAGCAGTTTCTCATAAAGCTTCTTTCCAGCTTTCTCTGAGGATATTTCCCTTTTCAACATAGCCCTCCATGGGCTTCCAAATATCACTTTGCAAATTCCACAACAACAGTCTTAGCGAAAGGCTTCTTGAGGGGAAAGCTGTAAATCTGTGAGACGATTTCATAGATCACAAAAAAGTTTCTCAGAAAGCTTCATTCTCATTTTGATCGGAGGATATTTCCTTTGGCCCTATAGTCTTCAAAGGGATCTGAAATATCCGTTCTCAGATTCCACAGAAATAACAAGCAAACAGCTCCACGAAATACAGCTGTAATTCAGTGAGTGGAAGTCACACATCACAAAGCAGTTTCTCAGAAAACTTCTTTCCAATATTCATCTGACGATATTTCCCTTTTCACCATAGCCCTCCATGGGCTTCCAAATATCACTTTGCAAATTCCAGAGGAACAGTCTTAGCGAAAGGCTTCTTGAGGGGAAAGCTATAACTCTGGGAGATGAATTCACAGATCACAAAGAAGTTTCTCAGAAAGCTACTTTCTCATTTTGATCGGAGGATAAATCCTTTGGCCCTATAGTCTTCAAAGTGATCCGAAATATCAGTTCTCACATTCCACAGAAATTAGGCTAGCAAAGAGCTCCACGAAATACAGCTGTAATTATTTGAGTGGAAGTCACACATCACAAAGCAGTTGCTCAGAAAGCTTCTTTCCATTTTTCATCAGAGGATATTTTCTTTTTCACCATAGGCCTCTATGGGCTTCCAAATATCACTTTGCAAATTCCACTAGAACAGTCTTAGCGAACGGCTTCTGGAGGGGAAAGCTGTAACTCTGTGAGATGAATTCACAGAACACAGAGCAGTTTCTCAGAAAGCTTCTTTCCCGTTATTCTCTGAGGATATTTCCCTTTTCATCATAGCCCTCCATGGGCTTCAAAATATCCCTTTGCAAATTCAACAAGAACAGTCTTGGCGATCGGCTTCTGGAGGGGAAAGCTGTAACTCTCAGAGATGAATTCACAGAACACACAGCACTTTCTCAGAAAGCTTGTTTCCAGTTTTTGTCTGAGGATATTTCCCTTTTCACCATAGCCCTCCATGGGCTTCCAAATATCACTTTGCAAATTCCAGAAGAACAGTCCTAGCGAACGGCTTCTGGAGGGGAAAGCTGTAACTCTGAGAGATGAATTCAGATTTCACAAAGAATTTTCTTAGAAAGCTTCTTTCTCATTTTGATCGGAGGATATTTCCTTTGGCCCTAGAGTCTTCAAAGTGAACCGAAATATCAGTTCTCAGATTACACAGAAATAAGGCTAGCAAAAAGGTCCATGAAATACATCTGTGCCTCAGAGACTGGAAGTCACACATCACAAAGCAGTTGCTCAGATTGCTTCTTTCCAGTTTTTATCTGACGATATTTTCTTTTTCACCTTAGGCCTCTATGGGCTTCCAAATATCCCTTGGCAAATTCCACAAGAACCGTCTTAGCGAACGGCTTCTGGAGGGGAAAGCTGTAACTCTGTGAGACAAATTCACAGAACACAGAGCAGTTTCTCAGAAAGCTTCTTTCCATTTTTTCTCTGAGGATATTTCCCTTTTCACCATAGAACTCCATGGGCTTCCAAATATCCCTTTGCAAATTCCACAAGAACAGTCTTAGCGAACGGCTTCTTGAGGGGAAAGCTGTAATACGCTGTGATGAATTCACAGAACACAGAACAGTTTCTCAGAAAGCTTCTTTGCAGTTTTTATCTGAGGATATTTCCCTTTTCATCATAGCCCTCCATGGGCTTCCAATTATCCCTTTGCAAATTCCACAAGAACAGTCTTAGCCAACGGCTTTTTGGGGAAAAGCTGTAACTCTGTGAGATGAATTCACAGAACACAGAGCAGTTTCTCAGAAAGCTTCTTTCTAGTTTTTTTCTGAGGATATTTCCCCTTTCACCAAAGCCCTCCATGGGCTTCCAAATAACACTTTGCAAATTCCATAAGAACAGTCTTAGCGAAAGGCTTCTTGAGGGGAAAGCTGTAACTCTCTGAGATGAATTCACAGGTCACAAAGATCTTTCTCAGAAAGCTTCTTTGGTATTTTGATCAGAGGATATTTCCTTTGGCCCTATAGTCTTCAAAGGGATCCGTAATATCAGTTCTCAGATTCCACACTAATAAGGCTACCAAACAGCTCCACGAAATACAGCTGTAACTCATTGAGTGGAAGTCAAACATCACAAAGCAGTTGCTCCGAAAGTTTCTTTCCAGTTTCCATCTGAGGATATTCTCGTTTTCACCGTAGGCCTCTATGGGCTTCTAAATATCCCTTTGCAATATCCACAAGAACAGTCTTAGCGAACGGTTTCTGGAGGGGAAAGCTGTAACTCTGTGAGATGAATTCACAGAACAAAAACAGTTTCTCAGAAAGCTTACTTCCAGTTTTTATCTGATTATATTTCCCTTTTCACCATAGCCCTCCATGGGCTTCCAAACATCAATTTGCAAATTCCACAAGAACAGTCTTAGCGAAAGGCTTCTTGAGGGGAAAGCTGTAACTCTGTGAGATGAATTCACAGATCACCAGGAAGTTTCTCAGAAATCTTGTTTCTCATTTTGATCGGAGGATATTTCCTTTGGCCCTATAGTCTTCAATGGGATCCAAAATATAAGTTATCAGATTCCACGGAAATAAGGCTAGCAAACAGCTCCACGAAATACAGCTGTAACTCACTGAGTGGCAGTCACACATCACAAAGCAGTTGCTCAGAAAGCTTCTTTGCTATTCTTAACTGAGGATATTTTCTTTTTCACCAAGGGCCTCCATGGGCTTCCAAATATCCCTTTGCAAATTCCTCAAGAACAGTCTTAGTGAACGGCTTCCGCAGGGGAAAGCTGTAACTCTGTCAGATGAATACACAGAACACTAAGCAGTTTCTCAGGAAGCTTCTTTCTAATTTTTACCTGAGGTTATTCCCCTTTTCACCATTGCCCTCCAAGGGCTTCCAAATACCACTTAGCCAAATCCACAAGAACAGTCTTAGCGAAAGGATTCTTGAGGAGAAAGCTGTAACTCTGGGAGATGAATTCACAGATCACAAAGAAGTTTCTCAGAAAGCTACTTTCTCATTTTGGTCGGAGGATATTTCCTTTGACCCAATAGTCTTCAAAGGGATCCGAAATATCAGTTCTCAGATTCCACAGAAATAAGGCTAGCAAACAGCTCCACGAAATACAGCTATAACTCAGTGAGTGGAAGTCACACATCACAAAGCAGTTGCTCAGACAACTTCTTTCCAGTTTTCATCAGAGGATGTTTTCTTTTTCACCAAAGGCATCTATGGGCTTCCAAATATCCCTTTGCAAATTCCACAAGAACAGTCTTAGCGAACGGTTTCTGGAGGGGAAAGCTGTAACTCTCTGAGATGAATTCACAGAACACAGAGCACTTTCTCAGAAAGCTTCTTTCCAGTTATCATCTGACGATAATTTCTTTTTCACCCTAGGCCTCTATGGGCTTCCAAATATCACTTTGGAGATTCTACAAGAATAGTCTTAGTGAACGGACTATGCAGGGGAAAGCTGTAACTCTGTGAGACGAATTCACAGAACACAGAGCAGTTTCTCAGAAAGCTTCTTTCCAGTTTTTCTATGAGGATATTTCCCTTTTCACTGTAGCCCTCCATGGGCTTCCAAATATCACTTTGCAAATTCCACAAGAACCGTCTTTTCGAAAGGCTTCTTGAGGAGAAAGCTGTAAATCTGTGAGATGAATATATAGATCACAAAGAAGTTTCTCAGAAAGCTTCCTTCTCATTTGGATCGGAGGATATTTCCTTTGGCCCTATAGTCTTCAAAGGGATCCGAAATATCAGTTCTCAGATTCCACAGAAATAAGACTAGCAAACAGCTCCACGAAATACAGCTGTAATTATGTGAGTGGAAGTCACACATCACAAAGCAGTTTCAAAGAAAGCTTCTTTCCAGTTTTCATCTGAGAATATTTTCTTTAACACCTTAGGCCTCTAAGGGCTTCCAAATATCACTTTGCAAATTCCACAAGAACAGTCTTAGCGAACGGCTTCTTGAGGGGAAAGCTGTATCTCTGTGGGATGAATTCACAGAACACAGAGCAGTTTCTCAGAAATCTTCTTTCCAGTTTTTATCTGAGGATATTTCCCTTTTCACCTTAGCCCTTCATGGGCTTCCAAATATCACTTTGCAAATTCCACAAGAACAGGCTTAGCGAACGGCTTCTTGAGGGGAAAGCTGTAATTCTGTGAGTTGAATTCACAGAAAACATAACAGTTTCTCAGAAAGCTTCTTTACAGTTTTTATCTGAGGATATTTCCCTTTTACCCATAGCCCCCATGGGCTTCCAAATATCACTTTGCCAATTCCAAAAGAACAGTCTTAGCGAAAGGTTTCTTGAGGGAAAAGTTGTTACTCTGTGCGATGAATTCACAGATCACAAAGAAGTTTCCCAGAAGGCTTCTTTCTCATTTTGCTCGGAGGATATTTCCATTGGCCCTATAGTCTTCAAAGGGATCCGAAATATCAGTTTTCAGATTCCACAGAAATAAGGCTAGCAAACAGGTCCCGGAAATACAGCTGAAACTCAGTGACAGGAAGTCACACATCACAAAGCAGTTCCTCAGAAAGCTTCTTTCCAGTTTTCATCTGAGGATATTCTCTTTTTCACCATAGGCCTCTATGGGCTTCAATATATATCTCTTTGCAAATTCCACAAGAATAGTCTTAGCGAATGGATTCTGACGGGGAAAGCTGTAACTCTGTGAGTTGAATTCACAGAATACAGAGCAGTTTCTCAGAAAGCATCTTTCCAGTTTTTATATCAGGATATTTCCCTTTTCAACATAGCCATCCATTGGTTTCCAAATATCACCTTGCAAATTCAACAAGAACAGTCTTAGCGAAAGTCTTCTTGAGGGGAAAGCTGTAACTCTGTGAGATGAATTCACAGATCACAAAGAAGTTTCCCAGAAAGCTTCTTTCTCGTTTTGATTAGAGGATATTTCCATTGGCCCTATAGTCTTCAAAGGGATCCGAAATATCAGTTCTCAGATTTCACAGAAATAAGGTTAGCAAACAGCTCCCCGAAATACAGCTGTAACTCGGTGACTGGAAGTCACACATCACAAAGCAGTTGCTCAGAAAGCTCCTTTCCAGTTTTCATCTGAGGATATTCTCTTTTTCACCGTAGGCCTCTATGGGCTTCCAAATATCACATTGCAAATTCCACAAGAACAGTCTTAGCGAACGACTTCTGGAGGGGAAAACGGTAAGTCTGTCAGATGAATTCACAGAACACAGAGCAGTTTGTCTGAAAGCTTATTTCCAGTTTTTATCTGAGGATATTTCTCTTTTCACCATAGCCCTCCATGGGCTTCCAAATATAAGTTTGCCAATTCCACAAGAACAGTCTTAGCCAAAGGCTTCTTGAAGTGAAAGCTGAAACTCTGTGAGATGAATTCACAGATCACAAAGAAATTTCTCAGAAAGCTTCTTCCTCATTTTGATTGGAGGATATTTCCTTTGGCCATATAGTCTTCAAAGGAATCTGAAATATCAGTTCTCAGATTCCACAGAAGTAAGGCTAGCAAACAGCTCCACGAAATACAGAGGTAACTCAGTGAGTCGAAGTCACACATCACAAAGCAGTTGCTCAGAAAGCTTCCTCCCAGTTTTCATCTGAGGATATTCTCTTCTTCACCATAGGCCTCTTTGGGCTTCCAAATATCCCTTTGCAAATTCCACAAGAACAGTCTTAGCAAACGACTTCTGGAGGGGAAAACGGTAAGTCTGTCAGATGAATTCACAGAACACAGAGCAGTTTGTCTGAAAGCTTATTTCCAGTTTTTATCTGAGGATATTTCCCTTTTCACCATAGCCCTCCATGGGATTCCAAATATCACTTTGCCAATTCCACAAGAACAGTCTTAGCCAAAGGCTTCTTGAAGTGAAAGCTGAAACTCTGTGAGATGAATTCACAGATCACAAAGAAATTTTCAGAAAGCTTCTTCCTCATTTTGATTGGAGGATATTTCCTTTGGCCCTATAGTCTTCAAAGGGATCCGAATTATCAGTTCTCAGATTCCTCAGAAAAAATGCTAGCAAACAGCTGCACAAAATACAGCTGTAACACAGTGAGTGGATGTCGCACATCACAAAGCACTTCCTCAGAAAGCTTCTTTCCAATTTTAATCTGAAGATATTCCCTTTTTAACCATACGCCTCCATGGGCTGATATCTATCCTTTTGCAAATTCCACAAGAACAGTCTTAGCAAACGGCTTCTGGAGGGGAAAACTGTAACTCTGTGGGATGAATCCACAAAACACAGAGCAGTTTCTCAGAAAGCTTCTTTCCAGTTTTTATCTGAGGATATTTCCTTTTCAACATAGCCCTCCAGGGGCTTCCAAATATCACCTTGCCAATTCCACAAGAACATTCTTAGCGAAAGGCTTCTTGAGAGGAAAGCTGTAACTCTATTACATGAATTCACAGATCACAAAGAAGTTTCTCAGAAAGCTTCTTTCTCATTTTGATCGGAGGATATTTCGTTTGGCCCTATTGTCTACAAAGGGATCCGAAATCTCAGTTCTCAGATTCCACAGAAATAAGGCGAGCAAGCAGCTCCATGAAATACAGCTGTAACTCAGTGAGTGGAAGTCACACATCACAAAGCAGTTGCTCAGATATCTTCTCTCCAGTTTTCATCTGACGATATTTTCTTTTTCACCATAGGCCTCTATGGGCTTCCAAATATCCCTTTGCAAATTCCACAAGAACGGACTTAGCGAACGGCTTCTGGAGGAAAGCTGTAACTCTGTGAGATGAATTCAGAGAATACAGAGTAGTTTCTCAGAAAGCTTCTTTCCAGTTTTTATCTGAGGATATTTCCCATTTCACGGTAGCCCTCCAATGGTTTCCAAATATCACTTTGCAAATTCCACAAGAACAGTCTTAGCGAAAGGTTTCCTGAGGGGAAAACTGTAACTCTGTGAGATAAATTCACAGATCACAAAGAAGTTTCTCAGAAAGCTTCTTTCTCATTTTTATCGGAGGATATTTCCTTTGGCCCTGTAGTCTTCAAAGGGATCCGAAATATCACTTCTCAGATTCCACAGAAATAAGGCTAGCAAACAGCTCCATGAAATACAGCTGTAACTCAGTGGGTGGAAGTCGCACATCAAAAAGCAGTTGATCAGAAAGCTTACTTCCAGTTTTCATCTGAGGATATTCTCTTTTTCACCATAGGCCTCTATGGGCTTCCAAATATTCCTTTGCAAATTCCACAAGAACAGTCTTAGCGTACGAAATCTGCAGGGGAAAGCTGTAACACTGTGAGATGAATTCGCAGAACACAGAGAAGTTTCTCAGAAAGCTTCTTTCATGTTTTTATCTGAGGATATTTCCCTTTTCACCATAGCCCTCCATGGGCTCCCAAATATCACTTTGCCAATTCCACAAGAACCATCTTAGCGAAAGGCTTCTTGAGGGGAAAGCTGTAACTCTGTGAGATGAAGTCACAGATCACAAAGAGGTTTCTCAGAAAGCTTTTTTCTTATTTTGATCGGAGGATATTTCCTTTGGCCCTGTAGTCTTCAAAGGGATCCGAAATATCAGTTCTCAGATTCCACAGAAATAAGGCTAGCGAACAGCTCCACGAAATACAGCTGTAACTCAGTGAGTGGAAGTCGCACATCACAAAGCAGTTGCTCAGAAAGCTTCTTTAAAAGTTTTCTTCTGAGGATATTTTCTTTTTCACCATAGGCCTCTATGGGCTACCAAATATCCCTTTTCAAATTCCACAAGAGCAGTCTTAGTGAACGGCTTCTGGAGGGGAAAGCTGTAACTCTTTGAGATGAATTCACAGAACACAGAACAGTTTCTCAAAAAGCTTCTTTCCTGTATTTATCTGAGGATATTTCACTTTTCACCATAGACCTCCATGGGCTTCCAAATAACACTTTGCCAATTCCACAAGAACAGTCTCAGCGAAAGGCTTCTTGTGGGGAAAGCTGTACCTCCGTGAGATGAATTCACAGATCACAAAGAAATTTCTCAGAAAGCTTCTTCCTCATTTTGATTGGAGGATATTTCCTTTGGCCCAATAGTCCTCAAAGGGATCCTAATTATCAGTTCTCAGATTCCTCAGAAAAAAGGCTAGCAAACAACTGCACGAAATACAGCTGTAACTCAGTGAGTGGATGTCACACATCACAAAGTACTTGCTTGGAAAGTTTCTTTCCAATTTTAATCTGAAGATATTCCCTTTTTAAACATACGCCTCCATGGGCTTATATATATCCTTTTGCAAATTCCACAAGAACAGTCTTAGCAAACGGCTTCTGGAGGGGAAAACTGTAACTCTGTGACATGAATTCACAGATCACAAAGAAGTTTCTCAGAAAGCTTCTTTCTCATTTTGATCGGAGGATATTTCGTTTGGCCCTATTGTCTACAAAGGGATCCGAAATCTCAGTTCTCAGATTAAACAGAAATAAGGCGAGCAAACAGCTCCACGAAATACAGCTGTAACTCAGTGAGTGGAAGTCACACATTACAAAGCAGTTGCTCAGATATCTTCTCTCTAGTTTTCAACTGACGATATTTTCTTTTTCACCATAGACCTCTATGGGCTTCAAAATATCCCTTTGCAAATTCCACAAGAACAGACTTAGCGAACGACTTCTGGAGGGGAAAGCTGTAAGTCTGTGAGATGAATTCACAGAACAGAGAGTAGTTTCTCAGAAAGCGTCTTTCCAGTTTTTATCTGAGGATATTTCCCATTTCAAAATAGCCAACCAATGCTTTCCAAATATCACTTTGCAAATTCCACAAGAAAACTCTTAGCGAAAGGCTTCTTGAGGGGAAAGCTGTAACTTTGTGAGATGAATTCACAGAGAACAAAGAAATTTCTCTGAAAGCTTCTATCTCATTTTGATCGGAGGATATTTCCTTTGGCCCTATAGACTTCAAAGGGATCCGAAATATCAGCTCTTAGATTCCACATAAATAAGGCTACCAAACAGCTCCATGATATACAGCTGTAACTCAGTGAGTGGAAGTCACACATCACAAAGCAGTTGCTCAGAAATCTTCTTTCCAGTTTACATCTGAGGATAATTTCTTTTTCACCATAGGCCTCTCTGGGTTTCCAAATATGTCTTTGAAAATTCCACAAGAACAGTCTTAGCGAACGGTTTCTTGAATGGAAAGCTGTCATTCTGTGAGATGAATGAACAGAACACTAAGCAGTTTCTCAGAAAGCTTCTTTACAGATTTCAGCTCAGGATATTTCCTTTTTCACCGTAGCCCGCTATGGGCATCGAAATATCACTTTGCAAATTCCACAAGAACAGAACTAGCGAAAGGCTTCTTGAAGGGAAAGCTGAAACTCTGTGAGATGATTTCACAGAACACAAAGAAGTTTCTCAGAAAGCTTCTTTATCTTTGTTATCGGAGGATATTTCCTTTGGCCCTATAGTCTTCAAAGGGATCCCAAATATCAGTTCTCAGATTCCACAGAAATAACGCTAGCAAACAGACCCACGAAATACAGATGTAACTCTGCTAGTGCAAGTCACACATCACAATGCAGTTTCTCAGAAGGTTTCTTTCCAGTTTTTCTCTGAGGATATTTTCTTTTTCACCATAGCCCTCTATGGGCTTCTAAATATCACTTTGCAAATTCCACAAGAACAGCCTTAGCAAACGGCTTCTTGAGGGGAAAGCTGTACACTGTGAGATGAGTGAACAGAACACTAAGCCGTTTCTCAAAAAGCTTCTTTCCAGATTTCATTTGAGGATATTTCCTTTTTCACCGTAGCCCTCTATGGGCATCGAAAAATCACTTTGCAATTTCCACAAGAACTGGCTTAGCGAAAGGCTTCTTGAAGGGAAAGCTGTAACTCTGTGACCAGATTTCACAGAACACAAAGAAGTTTCTCAGAAAGCTTCTTTCTCTTTGTTATCAGAGGATATTTTCTTTGGCCCTTTAGTCTTCAAAGGGAACCGAAATATCAGTTCTCAGATTCCCCAGAAATAAGGCGAGCAAAGAGATCTACGAAATACGGCTGTAACTCTGTGAGTGGAAGTCACACTTCACAAAGCAG
The DNA here is from genome assembly GCF_049350105.2 of Macaca mulatta. Lineage (NCBI taxonomy): Eukaryota > Metazoa > Chordata > Mammalia > Primates > Cercopithecidae > Macaca > Macaca mulatta. The sequence continues at coordinate 47,743,758 of NC_133411.1, forward strand.
TTTCTCAGAAAGCTTCTTTCCAGTTTTTCTCTGAGGATATTTGCTTTTTCACCATAGCCCTCTTTGGGCTTCCAAATATCTCTTTGCAAATTCCATAAGAATAGGCTTCGCGAACGGCTTTGTTAGGGGAAAGCTGTAACTCTGTGAGATGATTTCACAGAACACAAAGAAGTTTCTCAGAAAGATTCTTTCTCTTTGTTAATGGAGGATATTTCCTTTGGCCCTATAGTCTTCAAAGGGATCCGAAATATCAGTTCTCAGATTCCACAGAAATAAGGCTAGCAAACAGATCCATGAAACACAGACGTAACTCTGTAAGTGAAAGACACACATCAAAAAGCAGTTTCTCAGAAAGCTTCTTCCAGTTGTTCTCTGAGCATACTTTATTTTTCACCATGGCCCTCTAAGGGCTTCCAAATATCACTTTGCAAATTCCAAAAGAACAGGCTTAGCAAACGGCTTCTTGAGGGGAAAGCTGTAACTCTGTGAGATGAATGAACAGAACACTACGCAGTTTCTCAAAAAGCTTCTTTCCAGATTTCATCTGAGGATATTTCCTTTTTCACCCTAGCCCTCTATGGGCATCGAAATATCACTTTGCAAATTCGACAAGAACAGGCTTAGCGAAAGGCTTCTTGAGGAGAAAGCTGTAACTCTGTGACATGATTTCACAGACCCCAAAGAAGTTTCTCAGAAAGCTTCTTTCTCTTTGTTATCGGAGGATATTTCCTTTGGCCTTTTGGTCTTCAAAGGGATCCGAAATATGAGTTCTCAGATTCCACAGAAAGAAGGCTAGCAAACAGATCGAGGAAATACAGATGTAACCCTGTGAGTGGAAGTCACACATCGCAAAGCAGTTTCTCAGAAAGCTTCTTTCCAGTTTTTCTCTGAGGATATTTCTTTTTCACCGTAGTCCTCTAAGGGCTTCCAAATATCACTTTGCAAATTCCCCAAGAACAGGATTAGCGAGCGGCTTCTTGAGGGGAAAGCTGTAACTCTGTGAGATGAATGAAAAGTACACTAAGCAGTTTCTCAGAAAGCTTCTTTCAAGATTTCATCTGAAGATATTTCCTTTTTCACCGTAGCCTCTATGGGCATCGAAATATCACTTTGCAAATTGCACAAGAACAGGCTTAGCGAAAGGCTTCTTGAGGGGAAAGCTGTAACTCTGTGGGATGATTTCACAGAACACAAAGTAATTTCTCAGACAGCTTCCTTCTCTTTGTTATCGGAGGATATTTCCTTTGGCCCTGTAGTCTTCAAAGGGATCTGAAATATCAGTTCTCAGAATCCACAGAATTAACGCCAGCAAACAGATCGACGAAATACACATGAAACTCTGTGTGTGCAAGTCACACATCACAATGCAGTTTCTCAGAAAGCTTCTTTCCAGTTATTCTCTGAGGTTACTTTCATTTTCACCTCAGCCCTCTATGGGCTTCCAAATATCACTTTGCAAATACCACACGACAGGCTTAGCGAATGGCTTCTTGAGGGGAAATCTGTAACACTGTGAGATGATTTCACAGAACACTAAGCAGTTTCTCAGAAAGCTTCTTTACAGATTTCATCTGAAGATATTTCCTTTTTCACCATAGCCTCTATGGGCTTCCTAATATCACTTTGTAAATTCCACAAGAACAGGCTTAGTGAATGGCTTCTTGAGGGGGAAGCTGTAACTCGGTAAGATCATTTCACAGAACAAAAAGAAGTTTCTCAGAAAGCTTCTTTCTCTTTGTTATCGGAGGATATTTTCTTTCGCCCTATACTCTTCAAGGGGATCCGAAATATCAGTTCTCAGATTCCACAGAATTAGGCTAGCAAAGAGATCCATGAAATACAGATGTAACTCTGTGAGACGAATTAACAGAAAACTAACTAGTTTCTCAGAAAGCTTCTTTCCAGATTTCATCTGAGGATATTGCCTTTTTCACCATAGCCCTCTAAGGGCTTCCAAATATCACTTTGCCAATTCCACAAGAACTGTCTGAGTGAAAGGCTTCTTGAGGGGAAAGCTGTAACTCTGTGAGATGATTTCACAGAACACAAAGAAGTTTCTCAGAAAGGTTCTTTCCAGATTTCATATGACGATATTTCCTTATTCACCGTAGCCTGCTATGGGCATCGAAATATCACTTTGCAAATTCCACAAGAACAGGCTTAGCGAACGGCTTCTTGAGGGGAAAGCTGTAACTCTGCGAGATGATTTCACAGAACACTAACTAGTTTCTCAGAAAGCTTCTTTCCAGATTTCATCTGAGGATATTTCCTTTTTCACCGTAGACCTCTATGGGCATCGAAATATCACTTTGCAAATTCCACAAGAACAGGCTTACCGAACGGCTTCTTGAGGGGAAAGCTGTAACTCTCTGAGATGATTTCACAGAAACCTAAGCAGTTTCTTAGAAAGCTTCCTTCCAGTTTTCATCAGAGGATATTTTCTTTTTCACCGTAGCCCTCTAGGGGAATCGAAATATCACTTTGAAATTCCAAATGAACAGGCTTAGCAAAAGGCTCCTTGAGGGGAAAGCTGTAACTCTGTGAGATGATTTCACAGACACAAAGAAGTTTCTCAGAAAGCTTCTTTCTCTTTGTTATAGGAGGATAATTCCTTTGGCCCTATAGTCTTCAAAGGGATCCGAAATATCAGTTCTCAGATCCAACAGAAATAACGCTAGAAAACAGATCCATGAAATACACATGTTACTCTGTGAGTGGAAGTCACACATCACAAAGCAGTTTCTCAGAAAGCTTCTTTCCAGTTATTCTCTGAGAATACTTTCTTTTTCACCATAGTCCTCTACGGCCTTCCAAATATCACTTAGCATATTCCACAAGAACAGGCTGAGCGAACGGCTTCTTGAGGGGAAAGCTGTAAGTCTGTGAGATAAATTAACAGAACACTAAGCAGTTTCTCACAGAGCTTCTTTACAGATTTCATCTGAGGAAATTTCCTTTTTCACCGTAGCCCTCTATGGGCATCGAAATATGACTTTGATAATTCCACAAGAACAGGCTTAGCGAACGGCTTCTTGAGGGGAAAGCTGTAACTCTGTGAAATGATTTCACAGAACACAATGAAGTTTCTCGGGGAGCTTCTTTCTCTTTGTTATCGGAGGATATTTCTTTTGCCCCTATACACTTCAAAGGGATCCGAAATAACAGTTCTCAGATTCCACAGAAATAAGGCGAGCAAACAGATCCACGAAAAACAGATGTAACTCGGTGAGTGAAAGTCACACATCACAAAGCAGTTTCTCAGAAGGCTTCTTTCCAGTTTTTCTCTGAGCATAATTTCTTTTTCACCATAGCCCTCTATGGGCTTCCAAATATCACTTTGCAAATTCCACAAGAACAGGCTTAGCGAACGGCTTCATGAGGGGAAAGCTGTAACTCTATGAGATGAATGCACAGAACACGAAGCAGTTTCTCAGAAAGCATCTTTACAGATTTCATGTGAGGATATTTCCTTTTTTACCGTAGACCTCTGGGGCATCGAAATATCACTTTGCAAATTCCACAAGAACAGGCTTAGCGAAAGGCTTCTTAAGGTGAAAGCTGTAACTCTGTGAGAGGATTTCACAGAACACTAAGCAGTTTCTCAGAAAGCTTCTTTCCAGATTTCATCTGAGGATATTTCCTTTTTCACCGTTGCCCTCTATGGGCATCGAAATATCAGTTTGCAAATTCCACAAGAACAGGCTTAACTAAAGTCTTCTTGAGGGGAAAGCAGTAACTCTGTTAGATGATTTCACAGAACACAAAGAAGATTCTAAGAAAGCTTCTTTCTCTGTGTTATCGGAGGATATTTCCTTTGGCCCTATAGTCTTCAAAGAGATCCCAAATCTCAGTTCTCAGATTTCACAGAAATAAGTCTAGCAAACAGATAGACGAAATACAGATGTAACTCTGTGAGTGGAAGTCACACATCACAAAGCAGTTCCTCAGAAAGCTTCTTTCCAGTTTCTCCCCGAAGATATTTTCTTTTTCACCATAGCCCTCTATGGGCTTCCAAATATCACTTTGCAAATTCCACAAGAACAGGCTTAGCGAACGGCTTCTTGAGGGGAAACTGTAACTCTGTGAGATGAATGCACAGACCACTAAGAAATTTCTCAGAAAGATTTTTTCCAGATTTCATCTGAGGATATTTCCTTTTTCATCGTAGCTCTCTATGGGCATCGAAATATCACTTTGCAAATTCCACAAGAACAGGCTGAGCAAAAGGCTTCTTGAGGGGAAAGCTGTAACTCTGTGAGATTATTTCACAGAACCCAAAGTAGTTTCTCAGAAAGCTTCTTTATCTTTGTTATCGGAGGATATTACCTTTGGCCCTATTGTCTTCAAAGGGATCTGAAATATCAGTTCTCATATTGTGCAGAAATAACGATAGCAAACAGATCAACGAAATACAGATGTAACTCTGATAGTACAAGTCACACATCACAAAGCACTTTCTCACAAACCTTGTTTCCCGTTATTCTCTGAGGATACTTTCTTTTTCACCATAGCCCTCTATGGGCTTCCAAATATCACTTTGCAAATTCCACAAGAACAGGCTTAGCGAACGGCTTTTTGAGGGGAAAGCAGTAACTCTGTGAGAAGAATGAACAGAACACTAACCAGTTTCTCGGAAAGCTTCTTTCCAGATTTCATCTGAGGAAATTTCCTTTTTCACCGTAGCCCTCTATAATCACTGAAATATCACTTTCCAGATTCCACAAGAACAGGCATAGCGAAAGGCTTCTTGAGGGGAAAGCTGTAACTCTGTGAGATGATTTCACAGAACACAAAGAAGTTTCTCAGAAAGCTTCTTTCTCTTTGTTATCAGAGGAAATTTCCTTTGGCACTATAGTCTTCAAAGGGATCTGAAATATTAGTTCTCATATTCCACAGAAATAAAGCTAGCAAACAGATCCACGAAATACAGATGTAACTCTGTGAGTGGAAGTCACACATCACAGAGCAGTTTCTCAGAAATCTTCTTTCCAGATTTCATCTGAGGATATTTCCTTGTTCACCATAGCCTCTATGGGCTTCCAAATATCACTTTGCCAATTCCACAAGAACTGTCTTAGCGAAAGGCTTCTTGAGGGGAAAGCTGCAACTCTGTGAGATGATTTCACAGAACACAAAGAAGTTTCTCAGAAAGCTTCTTTCTCTTTGTTATCGGAGGATATTTCCTATGGCCCTATAGTCTTCAAAGGGATCCGAAATATCTGTTTTCAGATTCCACAGAAATAAGTCTAGCAAAGAGATCCATGAAATACAGATGTAACACTGTGAGATGAATTAACAGAAAACTAAGCAGTTACTCAGAATGCTTCTTTCCAGATTTCATTGGAGGATATTTCCTTTTTCACCATAGCCCTCTATGGGCTTCCAAATATCACTTTGCCAATTCCACAAGAACTGTCTTAACGAAAGGCTTCTTGAGGGGAAAGCTGTAACTGTGTGAGATGATTTCGCCGAACACAAAGAAGTTTCTCAGAAAGCTTATTTCTCTTTGTTATCGGAGGATATTTCCTTTGGCCCTATAGTCTTCAAAGGGATCCAAAATATCAGTCTCAGATTCCAGAGAAATAATGCTAGCAAACAGATCCACGAAATACAGATGTAACTCTGTGAGTGCAAGCCACACATTACAAAGCAGTTTCTCAGAAAGCTTTTTTCCAGTTATTCTCTGAGGATACTTTCTTTTTCTCCAAAGCCCACTATGGGCTTCCAAATTTCAATTTGCAAATTCCACAGGAACAGGCTTGGTGAACGGCTTCTTGAGGGGAAAGCTGTAACTCTGTGAGATGAATGAACAGAACATTAAGCAGTTTCTCAGAAAGCTTCTTTCCAGATTTCATCTGAAGATATTTCCTTTTTCACGGTAGCCCTCTATGGGCATCGAAATATCACTCTGCACATTCCACAACAACAGGCTTAGCGAAAGGCTTCTTGAGGGGAAAGCTGTAACTCTGTGAGATGATTTCACAAAACACAAAGAAGTTTCTCAGAAAGCTTCTTTCTCTTTGTTATCGGGAGACATTTCCTTAGCCCTATAGTCGTCAAAGGGATCCGAAATATCAGTTCTCAGATTCCTCAGAAATAAGGCTAGCAAACAGACCCATGAAACACAGCTGTAACTCTGTGAGTGGAAGTCACACATCACAAAGCATTTTCTCAGAAAGCTTCTTTCCAGTTTTTCTCTGAGGATATTTCCTTTTTCACCGTATCACTCTATGGGCTTCCAAATATCACTTTGCAAATTCCACAAGAACAGGCTTCGGGAAGGGCTTCTTGAGGGGAAAGCTGTAACTCTTTGTGTTGATTTCACAGAAAGCAAAAAAATTTCTCAGAAAGCTTCTTTCTATTTGTTATCGGAGCATATTTCCCTTGGCCCTATAGTCTTCAAAGGGATTCGAAATATCAGTTCTCAGATTCCACAGAAATAATGCTAGCAAACAGATCCACGAAATACAGATGTAACTCTGAGAGTGCAAGTCACACATCACCAAGCAGTTTCTCAGAAAGCTTCTCTCCAGTTATTCTCTGAGGATACTTTCTTTTTCACCATAGCTTTCTATGGGCTTCCAAATATCACTTTGCAAATTCCACAAGAACAGGCTTAGCGAACGGCTTCTTGAGGGGAAAGCTGTAACTCTGTGAGATGAATGACAGAACACTAAGCAGTTTCTCGGAAAGCTTCTTTCCAGATATCATCTGAGGATATTTCCTTTCTCACCGTAGCCCTTTATGGGCGTCGAAATATCACTTTGCATATTCCACAAGAACAGGCTTAGCGAAAGGCTTCTTGAGGGGAAAGCTCTAACTCTGTGAGATGATTTCACAGAACACAAAGAAGTTTCTCAGAAAGCTTCTTTCTCTTTGTTATCGGAGGATATTTCCTTTGGCCTTATAGTCTTCAAAAGGATCCGAAATATCAGTTCTCATATTCCACAGAAATAACGCTAGCAAACAGATCCATGAAACACAGATGTAACTCTGTGAGTGGAAGTCACACATCACAAAGCAGTTTCTCAGAAAGATTCTTTTCAGTTATTCTCTGAGGATACTTCTTTTTCACCATAGTCCTCTAAGGGCTTCACAATATCACTTTGCCAATTCCACAAGAACAGGCTTAGCGAACGGCTTTTTGATGGGAAAGCTGTAACTACGGGAGATGTTTTCACAGAACACAAAGAGGTTTTTCGGAAACCTTCTTTCTCTTTGTTTTCGGAGGATATTTCCTTTGGCCCTATAGTATTCAAGGGATCCGAAATACCAGTTCTCATTTGCACAAAAATAAGGCTATCAAACACATCCACGAAATACAGATGTAATTCTGTGAGTGGAAGTCACACATAACAAAGCAGTTTCTCAGAAAGCTTCTTTCCAGTTATTCTCTGGGGATACTTTATTTTTCACCATAGCCCTCTAAGGGCTTCCAAATATCACTTTGCAAATTCCACAAAAACAGGCTTAGCAAACGGCTTCTTGAGGGGAAAGCTGTAACTCTGTGAGATGAATGAACAGAACACTAAGTCGTTTCTCAGAAAGCTTCTTTCCAGATTTCATCTGAGGATATTTCCTTTTATACCGTAGCCCGCTATTTGCAACGAAATATCACTTTGCAAATTCCACAAGAACAGGCTTTGCGAACGGCTTCTTGAGGGGAAAGCTGTAACTCTGTGAGATGATTTCACAGAACACAAAGAAGTTTCTCAGAAAGCTTCTTTCTCTTTTTTATCAGAGGATATTTCCTTTGGCCCTATAGTCTTCAAAGGGATCCAAAATATAAGTTCTCAGATTCCCCAGAACTAAGGCTAGCAAACAGATCCATGAAACACAGATGTAACTCTGTGAGTGGAAGTCACACTTCACAAAGCAGTTTCTCAGAAACATTCTTTTCAGTTATTCTCTGAGGATACTTTCTTTTTCACCATAGTCCTCTAAGGGCTTCCCAATATCAACTGGCAAATTCCACAAGAACAGGCTTAGCAAACGGCTTTTTGATGGGAAAGCTGTAATTCCGGAAGATGTTTCCACAGAACACAAAGAGGTTTTTCGGAAACCTTCTTTCTCTTTGTTATCAGAGGATATTTCCTTTGGCCCTATAGTATTCAAGGTATCCGAAATATCAGTTCTCAGGTTACACAGAAATCACACTAGCAAACAGATCCACGAAATACAGCTGTAACTCTGTGAGTGGAAGTCACACATCACAAAGCAGTTTCTCAGAAAGCTTCTTTTCAGTTATTCTCTGAGGATACTTTCTTTTTCACCGTAGCCCTCTATGGGCTTCAAAATATCACCTTGGAAATTCCACAAGAATAGGCTTCGCGAACGGCTTCTTTAGGGGAAAGCTGTAACTCTGTGAGATGATTTCACAGAACACAAAGAAGTTTCTCAGAGCTGTTCTTTCTCTTTGTTATCGTAGGATATTTCCTTTGGCCCTATAGTCTTCAAAGGGATCCAAAATATCAGTTCTCAGATTCCACAGAAATAAGGCTAGCAAACAAATCCATGCAACACAGATGTAACTCTATGAGTGGAAGTCACACATCACGTAGCAGTTTCTCAGAAAATTTCTTTCCAGTTATTCTCTGAGAATACTTTCTTTTTCACCGTAGCCCTCTAAGGGCTTCCAAATACCACTTTGCAAATTCCACAAGAACAAGCTTAGCATACGGCTTCTTGAGGGGAAAGTTGTAACTCTGTGAGATGATTTCACAGAACACAAAGAAGTTTCTCAGAAACCTTCATTCCAGATTTCATCTGAGGATATTTCCTTTTTCACCGTAGCCCTCTATGGGCATCGAAATATCACATTGCAAATTCCACAAGAACAGCCTTAGTAAAAGGCTTTTTGAGGGAAAGCTGTAACTCTGTGAGATGGTTTCACAGACCACAAAGAAGTTTCTCAGAAAGCGTCTTTCTCTTTGTTATCGGAGGATATTTCCTTTGGCCCTATAGTCTTCAAAGGGATCCGAAATATCAGTTTTCAGATTCCACAGAAATAACGCTAGGAAACAGATTCACGAAATACACATGTAACTCGGTGAGTGGAAGTCACACATCACAAAGCTGTTTCTCAGAAGGCTTCTGTCCAGTGTTTCTCTGAGGATATTTTCTTTTTCACCAATGCCCTCTATGGGCTTCCACATATCACTTTGCAAATTACTCAAGAACAGGCGTAGCAAACGGCTTCTTGAGGGGAAAGCTGTAACACTGTGAGATGAGTGAAGAGAACACTAAGCAGTTTCTCAGAAAGCTTCTTTCCAGATTTCATCTGAGGATATTTCCTTTTTCACCATAGCCATCTTAGGGGATCGAAATATCACTTTGCAATTTCCACAACAACAGGCTAAGCGAAAGGCTTCTTGAGGGGAAAGCTGTAACTCTGTGAGATGATTTCACAGAACAAAAAGAAATTTCTCAGAAAGCTTATTTCTCTTTGTTATCAGGGGATATTTCCTTTGGCCCTATAGTCTTCAAAGGGATCCGAAATATCAGTTCTCAGATTCCACAGAAATAAGGCTAGCAAACAGATCCACGAAATACAGCTGTAACTCTGTGAGTGGAAGTCACACATCACAAAGCAGTTTCTCAGAAAGCTTCTTTCCAGTTTTTCTCGAAGATATTTTCTTTTTCACCATAGCCCTCTATGGGCTTCCAAATATCTCTTTGCAAATTCCACAAGAACAGGCTTCGTGAACGGCTTCTTGTGAGGAAACCTGTAACACTGTGAGATGAATGAACAGAATAGTAAGCAGTTTCTCAGAAAGCTTCTTTCCAGATTTCATCTGAGGATATTTCGTTTTTCACCGTAGCCCTCTATGCGCATCGAAATATCACTTTCCATATTCCACAGGAACAGGCTTAGCGAAAGGCTTCTTGAGGGGAAAGCTGTAACTCTGTGAGATGATTTCGCAGAACTGAAAGAAGTGTCTCAGAAAGCTTCTTTCTCTTGGTTATCAGAGGATATTTCCTTTGGCCCCATAGTCTCCAAAGGGATCAGAAATATCAGTTCTCAGAATCCACAGAAATAAGGCTAGCAAACAAATCCATGAAATACAGCTGTAACTCTGTGGGTGGAAGTCACACATCACAAAGCAGTTTCTCAGAAATCTTGTTTCCAGTTTTTCTCTGAGGATATTTTCTTTTTCACCATAGCCTTCTATGAGCTTCCAAACATCTCTTTGCAAATTCCACATGAACAGGCTTCGAGAACGGCTTCTTGAGGGGAAAGCTGTAACTCTGTGAGAAGAATGAACAGAACACTAAGCAGTTTCTCAGAAAGCTTCTTTCTTTTTGTTATCGGAGGATGTTTCTTTTGGCCCTATAGTCTTCAAAGGGATCTGAAATATCAGTTCTCAGGTTTCACAGAAAAAAGGCTAGCAAACAGATCCACGAAATACAGATGTAACTCTGTGAGTGCAAGTCACACATCATAAAGCAGTTTCTCAGAAAATTTCTTTCCAGTTATTCTCTTAGAATACTTTCTTTTTCACCGTAGCCCTCTAAGGGCTTCCAAATACCACTTTGCAAATTCCACAAGAACAGGCTTAGCATATGGCTTCTTGAGGGGAAAGCTGTAACTCTGTGAGATGAATTAACAGAACACTAAGCAATTTCTCAGAAAGCTTCTTTCCAGATTTCATCTGAGGATATTTCCTTTTTCACCGTAGCCCTCTATGGGTATCGAAATATCACTTTGCAAATTCCACAAGAACAGCCTTAGTAAAAGGCTTTTTGAGGGGAAAGCTGTAACTCTGTGAGATGATTTCACAGAACACAAAGAAGTTTCTCAGAAAGCTTCTTTCTCTTTGTTATCGGAGGATATTTCCTTTGGCCTTATAGTCTTCAAAAGGGTCCGAAATATCTGTTCTCATATTCCACAGAAATAACGCTAGCAAACAGATCCATGAAACACAGATGTAACACTGTGAATGGAAGTCACACATCACCAAGCAGTTTCTCAGAAAGATTCTTTTCAGTTATTCTCTGAGGATACTTTCTTTTTCACCATTGTCCTCTATGGGCTTCCCAATATCACCTGGCAAATTCCACAAGAACAGGCTTAACGAATGGCTTTTTGATGGGAAAGCTGTAACTCCGGAAGATGTTTCCAAAGAACACAAAGAGGTTTTTCGGAAACCTTCTTTCTCTTTGTTATCAGAGGATATTTCCTTTGGCCCTATAGTATTCAAGGTATCCGAAATATCAGTTCTCAGGTTACACAGAAATCACACTAGCAAACAGATCCACGAAATACAGCTGTAACTCTGTGAGTGGAAGTCACACATCACAAAGCAGTTTCTCAGAAAGCTTCTTTTCAGTTATTCTCTGAGGATACTTTCTTTTTCACCATAGCCCTCTATGGGCTTCCAAATATCACCTTGGAATTTCCACAAGAATAGGCTTCGCGAACGGCTTCTTTAGGGGAAAGCTGTAACTCTGTGAGATGATTTCACAGAACACAAAGAAGTTTCTCAGAGCTGTTCTTTCTCTTTGTTATCGTAGGATATTTCCTTTGGCCCTATAGTCTTCAAAGGGATCCAAAATATCAGTTCTCAGATTCCACAGAAATAAGGCTAGCAAACAAATCCATGCAAAACAGATGTAACTCTATGAGTGGAAGTCACACATCACGTAGCAGTTTCTCAGAAAATTTCTTTCCAGTTATTCTCTGAGAATACTTTCTTTTTCACCGTAGCCCTCTAAGGGCTTCCAAATACCACTTTGCAAATTCCACAAGAACAGGCTTAGCATACGGCTTCTTGAGGGAAAAGCTGTAACTCTGTGAGATGAATTAACAGAACACTAAGCAATTTCTCAGAAAGCTTCTTTCCAGATTTCATCTGAGGATATTTCCTTTTTCACCGTAGCCCTCTATGGGCATCGAAATATCACTTTGCAAATTCCACAAGAACAGCCTTAGTAAAAGGCTTTTTGAGGGGAAAGCTGTAACTCTGTGAGATGATTTTACAGAACACAAAGAAGTTTCTCAGAAAGCTTCTTTCTCTTTGTTATCGGAGGATATTTCCTTTGGCCCTATAGTCTTCAAAGGGATCCGAAATATCAGTTTTCAGATTCCACAGAAATAACGCTAGGAAACAGATTCACGAAATACACATGTAACTCGGTGAGTGGAAGTCACGCATCACAAAGCAGTTTCTCAGAACTCTTCTTTCCAGTGTTTCTCTGAGGATATTTTCTTTTTCACCAATGCCCTCTATGGGCTTCCACATATCACTTTTCAAATTACTCAAGAACAGGCGTAGCAAACGGCTTCTTGAGGGGAAAGCTGTAACACTCTGAGATGAGTGAAGAGAACACTAAGCAGTTTCTCAGAAAGCTTATTTCCAGATTTCATCTGAGGATATTTCCTTTTTCACCATAGCCCTTTAAGGGGAAAGAAATATCACTTTGCAATTTCCACAACAACAGGCTAAGCGAAAGGCTTCTTGAGGGGAAAGCTGTAACTCTGTGAGATGATTTCACAGAACACTAAGAAATTTCTCAGAAAGCTTATTTCTCTTTGTTATCTGGGGATATTTCCTTTGGTCCTATAGTCTTCAAAGGGATCCGAAATATCAGTTCGCAGATTCCACAGGAATAAGGCTAGCAAACAGATCCACGAAATACAGCTGTAACTCTGTGAGTGGAAGACACACATCACAAAGCAGTTTCTCAGAAAACTTCTTTCCAGTTTTTCTCTGAGGATATTTTCTTTTTCACCATAGCCCTCTATGGGCTTCCAAATATCTCTTTGCAAATTCCACAAGAACAGGCTTCGCGAACGGCTTCTTGAGGGGAAACCTGTAATTCTGTGAGATGATTTCACAGAACACAAAGAAGTTTCTCGGAAAGCTTCTTTCTCTTTTTTATCAGAGGATATTTCCTTTGGCCCTATAGTCTTCAAAGGGATCCAAAATATCAGTTCTCAGATTCCCCAGAACTCAGGCTAGCAAACAGATCCATGAAACACAGATGTAACTCTATGAGTGGAAGTGACACATCACAAAGCAGTTTCTCAAAAAGCTTCTTTCCAGTTTTTCTCTGAGGATATTGTCTTTTCACCATAGCCCTCTAAGGGCTTCCACGTACCACTTTGCAAATTCCACAAGAACAGGCTTAGCAAACGGCTTCTTGAGGGGAAAGCTGTAACACTGTGAGATGAGTGAAGAGAACACTAAGCAGTTTCTCAGAAAGCTTCTTTCCAGATTTCATCTGAGGATATTTCTTTTTTCACCATAGCCCTCTAAGGAGATCGAAATATCACTTTGCAAATTCCACAACAACAGGCTAAGCAAAAGGCTTCTTGAGGGGAAAGCTGTAACTCTGTGAGATGATTTCACAGAACAAAAAGAAATTTCTCAGAAAGCTTATTTCTCTTTGTTATCAGGGGATATTTCCTTTGGCCCTATAGTCTTCAAAGGGATCCGAAATATCAGTTCTCAGATTGCACAGAACTAACGCTAGCAAAGAGATCCAGGAAATATAGACGTAACTCTGTGAGTGGAAGTCACACATCACAAAGCAGTTTCTCAGAAAGCTTCTTTCCAGTTTTTCTCTGAGGATATTATCTTTTTCACCATAGCCCTCTAAGGGCTTCCAAATATCTCTTTGCAAATTCCACAAGAACAGGCTTCGCGAACGGCTTCTTGAGGGGAAACTTGTAATTCTGTGAGATGATTTCACAGAACACAAAGAAGTTTCTCGGAAAGCTTCTTTCTCTTTTTTATCAGAGGATATTTCCTTTGGCTCTATAGTCTTCAAAGGGATCCAAAATATCAGTTCTCAGATTCCACAGAAATAAGGCTAGCAAACAGATCCATGAAACACAGATGTAACTCTATGAGTGGAAGTGACACATCACAAAGCAGTTTCTCAAAAGGCTTCTTTCCAGTTTTTCTCTGAGGATATTGTCTTTTTCACCATAGCCCTCTAAGGGCTTCCACATATCACTGTGCAAATTCCACAAGAACAGGCTTAGCAAACGGCTTCTTAAGGGGAAAGCTGTAACACTGTGAGATGAATGAACAGAACAGTAAGAAGTTTCTCAGAAAGCTTATTTCCAGATTTCATCTGAGGATATTTCCTTTTTCACCGTAGCCCTCTATGGGCATCGAAATATCACTTTCCAAATTCCACAAGAACAGGCTTAGCGAAAGGCTTCTTGAGGGGAAAGCTGTAACTCTGTGAGATGATTTCACAGAACACAAAGAAGTTTCTCAGAAAGCTTCTTTCTCTTGGTTATCAGAGGATATTTCCTTTGGCCCCATAGTCTCCAAAGGGATCAGAAATATCAGTTCTCAGAATCCACAGAAATAAGGCTAGCAAACAAATCCATGAAATACAGCTGTAACTCTGTGGGTGGAGGTCACACATCACAAAGCAGTTTCTCAGAAATCTTGTTTCCAGTTTTTCTCTGAGGATATTTTCTTTTTCACCATAGCCTTCTATGGGCTTCCCAATATCTCTTTGCAAATTCCACATGAACAGGCTTCGAGAACGGCTTCTTGAGGGGAAAGCTGTAACTCTGTGGGAAGAATGAACAGAACACTAAGCAGTTTCTCAGAAAGCTTCCTTCTTTTTGTTATCGGAGGATGTTTCTTTTGGCCCTGTAGCCTTCAAAGGGATCTGAAATATCAGTTCTCAGATTTCACAGAAAAAAGGCTAGCAAACAGATCCACGAAATACAGATGTAACTCTGTGAGTGCAAGTCACACATCATAAAGCAGTTTCTCAAAAAGCTTCTTTCCAGTTATTCTCTGAGGATACTTTCTTTTTCACCATAGCCCTCTATGGGCTTCCAAATATCACTTTGCAAATTAAACAAGAATAGCCTTAGCGAACGGCTTCTTGAGGGGAAAGCTGTAACTCTTTGAGATGAATGACAGAACACTAAGCAGTTTCTCAGAAAGCTTCTTTCCAGATATCATCTGAATATATTTCCTTCTTCACCATAGCCCTCTATGGGCATCAAAATATCACTTTGCAAATTCCACAAGAACAGGCTTAGCGAAAGGCTTCTTGAGGGGAAAGCTCTAACTCTGTGAGATGATTTCACAGAACACAAAGAAGTTTCTCAGAAAGCTTCTTTCTCTTTGTTATCGGAGGATAATTCCTTTGGCCCTATAGTCTTCAAAGGGAACCTAAATATGATTTCTCAGATCCAACAGAAATAACGCTAGGAAACAGATCCACGAAATACAGATGTAACTCTGTGAGTGGAAGTCACACATCACAAAGCAGTTCCTCAGAAAGCTTCTTTCCAGTTATTCTCTGAGGATATTTTCTTTTTCCCCATAGCCCGCTAAAGGCTTCCAAATATCACTTTGCAAATTCCACAAGAACAGGCTTAGGGAACGGCTTCTTGAGTGGAAAGCTGTAACTCTGTGCGATGAATGAACAGAACACTTAGCAGTTTCTCAGAAAGCTTCTTTACAGATTTCATCTGAAGACATTTCCTTTTTCACAGTAGCCTCTATGTTCTTCCTAATATCACTTTGTAAATTCCACAGGAACAGGCTTAGTGAATGGCTTCTTGAGGGGAAAGCTGTAACTCTGCGAAATGATTTCACAGAACACTAAGCAGTTTCTCAGAAAGCTTCTTTCCAGATTTCATCTGAGGATATTTCCTTTTTCACCGTAGACCTCTAAGGGCATCGAAATATCACTTTGCAAATTCCACAAGAACAGGCTTAGCGAACGGCTTCTTAAGCGGAAAGCTGCAACTCTGTGAGATGATTTCACAGAACCCTAAGCAGTTTCTTAGAAAGCTTCTTTCCAGATTTCATCTGAGGATATTTCCTTTTTCACCGTAGCCCTCTAGGGGAATCGAAATATCACTTTGCAAATTCCACAAGAAAAGGCTTAGCGAAAGGCTCCTTGAGTGGAAAGCTGTATCTCTGTGAGATGATTTCACAGAACACAAAGAAGTTTCTCAGAAAGCTTCTTTCTCTTTGTTATCAGAGGATATTTCCTTTGGCCCTATAGTCTTCAAAAGGATGCGAAATATCAGTTCTCAGATTCCATAGAAATAAGGCTGGAAATCAGATCCACTAAATACCGATGTTACTCTGTGAGTGGAAGTCATACACCACAAAGCATTTTCTCAGAAGGCTTCTTTTCAGTTTTTCTCTGAGGATATTTTCTTTTTCACCATAGCCTTCTATGGGCTTCAAAATATCATTTTGCAAATTCCACAAGAACAGGCTTAGCGAACGGCTTCTTGAGGGGAAAGCTGTAACTCTGTGAGATGAATTAACAGAACACTAAGCAGTTACTCAGAAAGCTACTTTCCAGATTACATCTAAGGATATTTCCTTTTTCACTGAAAACCTCTATGGGCATCGAAATATCACTTTGCAAACTCCACAAGAACAGGCTTAGCGAAAGGGTCCTTGAGGGGAAAGCTGTAACTCTGTGAGATGATTTCACAGAACACAAAGAGGTTTCTGAGAAAGCTTCTTTCTCTTTGTTATCGGAGGATATTTCTTTTCGCCCTATTTTCCTGAAAGAGATCTGAAATCTCAGGTCTCAGATTCAACAGAAATAACGCTAGCAAACCAATCCACGAAATACAGATGTAACTCAGTGAGTGGAACTCACACATCACAAAGCAGTTTCTCAGAAATCTTGTTTCCAGTTTTTCTCTGAAGATATTTTCTTTTTCACCATAGTCCTCTATGGGCTTCCAAATATCACTTTGCAAATTCCACAAGAACAGGCTTAGCAAACGGCTTCTTGAGGGAAAAGCTGTAACTCTGTGTGATGAATTAATAGAACACTAAGGAGTTTCTCAGAAATCTTCTTTCCAGATTTCATCTGAGGATATTTTCTTTTTCACTGAAGCCATCTATGGGCACCGAAATATCTATTTGCAAATTCCACAAGAACAGGCTTAGCGAAAGGCTTCTTGAGGGGAAAGCTGTAACTCTGTGAGATGATTTCACAGAACACAAAGAAGTTTCTCAGAAAGCTTCTTTCTCTTTGTTATCGGAGGATATTTCCTTTGGCCCTATAGTCTTCAAAGGGATCCGAAATATCTCTTTTCAGATTCCACAGATATAAGGCTAGCAAAGAGATCCACGAAATACAGATGTAACCCTGTGAAATGAATTAACAGAACACTAAGCAGTTTAACAGAAAGCTTCTTTCCGGATTTCATCTCAGGATATTGCCTTTTTCACCTTAGCCCACTATGGGCTTCCAAATATCACTTTGCCAATTAAACAAGAACTGTCTTAGCGAAAGCCTTCTTGAGGGGAAACTGTAACTCTGTGAGATGATTTCACAGAACACAAAGAAGTTTCTCAGAAAGCTTCTTTCTCTTTGTGAACGGAGGATATTTCCTTTGGCCCTATAGTCTTCAAAGGGATCCGAAATCTCAGTTCTCACATTTCACAGAAATAACGCTAGCAAACAGATCCACGAAATACAGATGTAACTCTGTGAGTGGAAGTCACACATCATAACGTAGGATCTCAGAAGGTTTCTTTCCAGTTTTTCTCTGAAGATATTTTCTTTTTCACCATAGTCCTCTGTGGGCTTCCAAATATCATTTTGCAAATTCCACAAGAACAGCCTTAGCAAACGGCTTCTTGAGGGGAAAGCTGTAACTCTGTGTGATGAATTAATAGAACACTAAGCAGTTTCTCAGAAAGCTTCTTTCAAGATTTCATCTGAGGATATTTCCTTTTTCACCGTAGCCCTCTATGGGCATCGAAATATCACTTTGCAAATTCCACAAGAACAGGCTGAGCGAAAGGTTTCTTGAGGGGAAAGCGGTAACTCTGTGAGATGATTGCACAGAACACAAAGAAGTTTCTCAGAAAGCTTTTTCTCTTTGTTATCGGAGGATATTTCCTTTGGCCCTATAATCTTCAAAGGGATCCAAAATATGAGCTCTCAGATTCCACAGAAATAAGGCTAGCAATCAGATCCATGAAACACTGATGTAACACTGTGAGTGGAAGTCACACATCACAAAGCAGTTTTTCAGAAAGCTTCCTTCCAGTTTTTCTCTGAGGATATTTTCTTTTTCCTCATAGCCCTCTATGGGCTTCCAAATACCATTTTTCAAATTCCACAAGAACAGGCTTAGCGAACGGCTTCTTGAGCGGAAAACTGTAACTCTGTGAGATGAATGAACAGAACACTTAACAGTTTCTCAGACAGCTTCTTTCCAGATTTCCTCTGAGGATATTTCCTTTTTCACCGTAGCCCTCTATGGGCATCGAAATATCACTTTGCAAATTCCACAAGAACAGGCTGAGCGAAAAGCTTCTTGAGGGGAAAGCTGTAACTCTGTGAGATGATTTCACAGAACACAAAGAAGATTCTCAGAATGTTTCTTTCTCTTTGTTATCGGAAGATATTTCCTTAGGACCTATAGTCTTCAAGGGGATCCGAAATATCAGTTCTCAGATTCCACAGAAATAACGCTAGCAGTCAGAGCCATGAAACAGACATGTAACTCTCTGAGTGGAAGTCACACATCACAAAGCATTTTCTCAGAATTCTTCTTTCCAGTTTTTCTCTGAGGATATTTTCTTTTTCACCATAGCCTTCTATGGGCTTTCAAATATCATTTTGTAAATTGCACAAGAACAGGCTTAGCGAATGGCTTCTTGAGGGGAAAGCTGTAACTCTGTGAGATGAATTCACAGAACACTAAGCAGTTTCGCAGAAAGCTTCTTTCCAGATTTCATCTGAGGATATTTCCTTTTTCACTGAAGCCCTCTATGGGCATCGAAATATTACTTTGCAAATTCCACAAGAAAAGGCTGACCGAAAGGCTTCTTGAGGGGAAAGCTGTAACTCTGTGAGATGATTTCGCAGAACACAAAGAAGTTTCTCAGAAAGCTTCTTTCTCTATGATATCAGAGGATATTTCCTTTGGCTCTATAGTCTTCCAAGGGATCCGAAATATCTGTTCTCAGATTCCACAGAAATAAGGCTTGCAAACAGACCCACGAAAGACAGACATAACTCTGTGAGAGGAAGTCACACATCACAGCGCAGTTTCTCAGAAGGCCTCTTTCCAGTTTTTCTCTAAGGATATTTTTTTTTTTTTCATGATAGCCCTCTAGGGGCTTCCAAATATCACTTTGTAAATTCCGCAAGAACAAGCTTAGCGAACGGATTTTTGAGGGGAAAGCTGTAACTCTGTGAGATGAATTAATAGAACACTAAGCATTTTCTCTGAAAGCTTCTATCCAGATTTCATCTAAGAATATTTACTTTTTCACCGTACCCCACTATGGGCATCGAAATATCACTTTGCAAATTCCACAAGAACAGGCTGAGCAAAAGGCCTCTTGAGGTGAAAGCTGTAACTCTGTGACATGATTTCAGAGAACACAAAAGAAGTTTCTCAGAAAGCTTCTTTCTCTTTGTTATCGGAGCATATTTCCTTTGGCCCTATAGTCTTAAAAGGGATCCGAAATCTCAGTTCTCAGATTCCACAGAAATAACGCTAGCAATCAGATACATGAAACAAAGATGTAACTCTGTGAGTGGAAGTCACACTTCACAAAGCAGTTTCTCAGAAAGCTTCTTTCCAGATTTCATCTGAGGATATTTCCTTTTTCACCATAGCCCTCTATGGGCTTCAAAATATCACATTGCAAATTCCACAAGAACAGGCTTAGCGAACGGCTTCTGAAGGAGAAAGCTGTAACTTTGTGAGATGAATTAAAAAAACACTATGCAGTTTCTCACAAAGCTTCTTTCCATATTTCATCTGAGGATATTTTTTTTTTCACCGTTGACCTTTAAGGGCATCGAAATTACACTTTGCAAATTCCACAAGAGCAGGCTTAGCGAAAGGCTTCTTGAGGGGAAAGATGTAACTCTGTGAGATGATTTCACAGAACACAAAGAAGTTTCTCAGAATGCTTCTTTCTCTTTGTTATCGGAGGATATTTCCGTGGCCCCATAGTCTTCCAAGGGATCCGAAATATCAGTTCTCAGATTCCACAGAAATAACGCTAGCAAACAGATCCACGAAATACCGATGTAACTCTGTGAGTGGAAGTCACTCATCACAAAGCATTTTCTCAGAAGGCTTCTTTCCAGTTTTTCTCTGTGGATATATACTTTTTCACCATAGCCCTCTAGGGGCTTCCAAATATCATTTTGCAAATTCCACAACAACAGGCTTAGCGAACGGCATCTTGAGGGGAAAGCTGTAGGTCTGTGACATGAATTAAAAGAACACTAAGCACTTTCTCAGAAAGCTTCTTTCCAGATTTCATCTTAGGATATTTCCTTTTTCACTGAAGACCTCTATGGGCATCGAAATATGACCTTGCAAATTCCACAAGAACAGGCTGAGCGAAAGGCTTGTTGAGGGGAAAGCTGTAACTCTGTGAGATGATTTCACAGAACACAAAGAACTTTTTCAGAAAGCTTCTTTCTCTTTCTTATCGGAGGATATTTCCTTTGGCCCTATATTCTTCAAAGGGATCCGAAATCTCAGTTCTCAGATTCCACAGAAATAAGGCTATCAAACCGATACAGGAAATACAGAAATAAATCTGTGAGTGGAAGTCACACATCACAAATCAGTTTCTCTGAAGGTTTTTTTCAGTTATTCTCTGAGGATAATTTCTTTTTCACCATATCCCTCTATGGGCTTCCAAATATCACCTTGCAAATTCCACAAGAACTTGCTGAGCGAAAGGCTTCTTGAGGGGAAAGCTGTGACTCTGTGAGATGATTTCACAGAACACAAAGAAGTGTCTCAGAAAGGTTCTTTCTCTTTGTTATCGGAGGGTATTTCCTTTGGCCCCATAGTCTTCAAAGGGATGCGAAATCTCAGTTCTCAGATTCCACAGAAATAAGGTTAGTAAACAGATCCACGAATTACAGATGTAACTCTGTGAGTGGAAGTCACATATCACAGCGCTGTTTCTCAGAAGGCTTCTTTCCAGTTTTTCTCTGAGGATATTTTCTTTCTCAACGCAGCCCTCAATGTGCTTCCAAATATCTGTTTGCAAATTCCGCAAGAACAGGCTTCACGAAAGGCTTCTTGAGGGGAAAGCTGTAACTCTGTGAGATGAATTAACAGAACACTAAGCAGTTTCTCACAAAGTTTCTTTCTAGATTTCATCTGAGGATATTTCCTTTTTCACTGTAGCCCTCTGTGGGCATCGAAATATCACTTTGCAAATTCAAGAAGAACAGGCTGAGCGAAAGGCTTCTTGAGGGGAAACCTGTAACTCTGTGAGATGATTTCACAGAACAGAAAGAAGTTTCTCGGAAAGCTTCTTTCTCTTTGTTATCGGAGGATATTTCCTTTTTCCCTATAGTCTTCAAAGGGATCTGAAATATCTGTTCTCAGATTAAACAGAAATAAGTCTAGTAAAGAGATCCACGAAATACAGATGTAACTCTGTGAGTGGAAGTCACACATCAGAAAGCAGTTTCTAAGAAATCTTCTTTCCAGGTTTTCTCTGAGGATATTTTCTTTTCACCATAGCCCACTATGGGCTAGCATATATCACTTTTCAAATTCCACAAGGACAGGCTTAGCGAAGGGCTTCTTGAGGGGAAATCTGTAACCCTGTGAGATGAATTAACAGAACACTAAGCGGTTTTTCTGAAAGCTTCTTTCCAGATTTCATCTGAGGATATTTCCTTTTTCACCGTAGTCCTCTATGGGCATCGAAATATCACTTTACAAATTCCACAAAACAGGATGAGCGAACGGCTTCTTGAGAGGAAAGCTGAAACTCTGTGAGACGATTTCACAGAACACAGGAAGTTTCTCAGGAGCTTCTTTCTCTTTGTTATCAGAGGATATTTCCTTTGGCCCTATAGTCTTCAAAAGGATACGAAATATCAGTTCTCAGATTCCATAGAAATAAGGCTGGAAATCAGATCCACTAAATACCAATGTTACTCTGTGAGTGGAAGTCACACATCACAAAGCATTTTCTCAGAAGGCTTCTTTTCAGTTTTTCTCTGAGGATATTTTCTTTTTCACCATAGCCCTCTATGGGCTTCCAAATATCATTTTGCAAATTCCACAAGAACAGGCTTAGCGAACGGCTTTTTGAGGTGAAAGCTGTAACTCTGTGAGATGAATTAACAGAACACTAAGCAGTTACTCAGAAAGCTTCTTTCCAGATTACATCTAAGGATATTTCCTTTTTCACTGAAGACCTCTATGGGCATCGAAATATCACTTTGCAAACTCCACAAGAACAGGCTTAGCGAAAGGGTCCTTGAGGGGAAAGCTGTAACTCTGTGAGATGATTTCACAGAACACAAAGAGGTTTCTGAGAAAGCTTCTTTCTCTTTGTTATCGGAGGATAATTCTTTTCGCCCTATTTTCCTGAAAGAGATCTGAAATCTCAGTTCTCAGATTCAACAGAAATAACGCTAGCAAACCAATCCACGATATACAGATGTAACTCGGTGAGTGGAACTCACACATCACAAAACAGTTTCTAAGAAATCTTGTTTCCAGTTTTTCTCTGAAGATATTTTCATTTTCAGCATTGTCCTCTATGGGCTTCCAGATATCACTTTGCAAATTCCACAAGAACAGGCTTAGCAAACGGCTTCTTGAGGGAAAAGCTGTAACTCTGTGTGATGAATTAATAGAACACTAAGGAGTTTCTCAGAAATCTTCTTTCCAGATTTCATCTGAGGATATTTTCTTTTTCACTGAAGCCATCTATGGGCACCGAAATATCTATTTGGAAATTCCACAAGAACAGGCTTAGCGAAAGGATTCTTGAGGGGAAAGCTGTAACTCTGTGAGATGATTTCACAGAACACAAAGAAGTTTCTCAGAAAGCTTCTTTGTCTTTGTTATCGGAGGATGTTTCCTTTGGCCCTATAGTCTTCAAAGGGATCCGAAATCTCAGTTCTCACATTTCACAGAAATAACGCTAGCAAACAGATCCACGAAATACAGATGTAACTCTGTGAGTGGAAGTCACACATCATAACGTAGGATCTCAGAAGGATTCTTTCCAGTTTTTCTCTGAAGATATTTTCTTTTTCACCATAGTCCTCTGTGGGCTTCCAAATATCATTTTGCAAATTCCACAAGAACAGCCTTAGCAAACGGCTTCTTGAGGGGAAAGCTGTAACTCTGTGTGATGAATTAACAGAACACTAAGCAGTTACTCAGAAAACTTCTTTCAAGATTTCATCTGAGGATATTTCCTTTTTCACCGTAGCCCTCTATGGGCATCGAAATATCACTTTGCAAATTCCACAGGAACAGGCTGAGTGAAAGGTTTCTTGAGGGGAAAGCAGTAACTCTGTGAGATTATTGCACAGAACACAAAGAAGTTTCTCAGAAAGCTTTTTCTCTTTGTTATCGGAGGATATTTCCTTAGGACCTATAGTCTTCAAAGGGATCCGAAATATCAGTTCTCAGATTCCACAGAAATTACGCTAGCAATCAGATCCATGAAACAGACATGTAACCCTCTGAGTGGAAGTCACACATCACAAAGCAGTTTCTCACAAATTTTGTTTTCAATTTTTCTCTGAGGATATATTCTTTTTCACCATAGCCTACTATGGGCTTCCAAATATCACTTTGCAAATTCTACAAGAACAGGCTTAGCGAACGGCTTCTTAAGGGGAAAGCTGTAACTCTGTGAGATGAAAGAACAGAACAATAAGCAGTTTCTCAGAAAGCTTCTTTCTAGATTTCATCTGAGGATATTTCCTTTTTCACCGTATCCCTCTATGCGCATCGAAATATCACTTTGCATGTACCACCAGAACAGGTTGAGCGAAAGGCTTCTTGAGGGGAAAGCTGTAACTCTGATATGATTTCATAGAATACTAAGAAGTTTCTCAGAAAGCTTCTTTCTCTTTGTTATCGGAGGATATTTCCTTTGGCCCTATATTCCTCAAAGGGATCCCAAATCTCAGTTCTCAGATTCCACAGAAATAAGGCTAGCAAATCGATCCACGAAATACAGATGTAAATCTGTGAGTGGCAGTCGCACATCACAAAGCAGTTTCTCAGAAAGCTTCTTCCAGTTATACTCTGAGGATAATATATTTTTCACTGTAGCCCTCTAGGGGTTCCAAATATCACTTTGCAAATTCCGCAAGAACAGGCTTAGCGAACGGCTTCTTGAGGGGAAAGCTGTAACTTTGTGAGATGAATTTACAAAACACAAAGCAGTTTCTCAGAAAGCCTCTTTCCAGATTTATTCTGATGATATTTACTTTTTCACCGTAGCCCTCTATGGGCATCAATATATCACTTTGTAAATTCCACAAAAACAGGCTTAGAGAAAGGCTCCTTGAGGGGAAAGCTGTAACTCTGTAAGATGATTTCAGAGAACACAAAGAAGTTTCTAAGAAAGCTTCTTTCTCTTTGATATTGGAGGATATTTCCTTTGGCCCTATAGTCTTCAAAGGGATCCGAAATATCAGTTCTCAGATTCCACAGAAATAAGGCTAGCAATCAGATCCATGAAACACAGACGTAACTCTGTGAGTGGAAGTCACACATCACAAAGCAGTTTATCAGAAAGCTTCTTTCCAGTTTTCCTCTGAGGATACTTTCTTTTTCATCATAGACTTCTATGGGCTTAAATATATCACTTTGCAAATTCCACAAGAACAGGCGTAGCCAATGGCTTCTTGTGGGGAAAGCTGTAACTCTGTGAGATGAATGAACAGAACACTAAGCACTTTCTCAGAAAGCTTCTTTCCAGATTTCATCTTAGGATATTTCCTTTTTCACCGTAGCCCTCTATGGGCATCGAAATATCACTTTGCAAATTCCACAAGAACAGGCTGAGCGAAAGGCTTCTTGTGGGGAAAGCTGTAACTCTTTGAGATGATTTCACAAAACACAAAGAAGTTGTCTCAGAAAGCTTCTTTCTCTTTGTTATCAGAGGGTATTTCCTTTGGCCCTATAGTCTTCAAAGGGATCCGAAGTATCAGATCTCAGATTCCACAGAAATAAGGCTAGCAAAGAGATCCCCGAAATACAGATGTAACTCTGTGAGTGGAAGTCACACATCTCAAAGCAGTTTGTCAGAAATCTTCTTTCCAGTTTTTCTCTGAGGATATTTTCGTTTTCACCATAGCCCTCCTTGGGCTTCCAAATATCACTTTGCAAATTCCACAAGGACAGGCTTAGCTAACGGCTTCTTGAGGGGAAATCTGTAACTCTATGAGATGAATTACCAGAATACGAAGCAGTTTCTCAGAAAGCTTCTTTCCAGATTTCATCTGAGGATATTTCCTTTTTCACCGTAGCCTTCTATGGGCATCGAAATATCACTTTGCAAACTCCACAAAACAGCCTGAGCGAAAAGTTTCTTGAGAGGAAAGCTGTAACTCTGTGAGATGATTTCACAGAACACAAAGTAGTTTCGCAGAAAGCTTCTTTCTCTTTGCTATCGGAGGATATTTCCTTTGGCCCTATAGTCTTCAAGGGATCCGAAATCTCAGTTCTCATATTCCACAGAAATAAGACTAGCAAACCGATCCACGAAATACAGATGTAACTCTTTGAGTGGAAGTCACACATCACAAAGCAGTTTCTCAGAAATCTTCTTTCCTGTTATTCTCTGAGGATACTTTCTTTTTACCATAGCCCTCTATGGGCTTCCAAATATCAATTTGCAAATTACACAAGAACAGGCTTAGCGAACGGCTTATCAAAGGGAAAGCTGTAACTTTGTGAGATGAATTTACAAAACACTGAGCAGTTTCTCAGAAACCTTCTTTCCAGATTTCATCTGAGGATATTTACTTTTTAACCGTAGCCCTCTAAGGGGATCGATATATCACATTGCAAATTCCACAAGAACAGGCTTAGTGAAAGGCTTCTTGAGGGGAAAGCTGTAACTGTGTGAGATAATTTCACAGAACACAAAGAAGTTTCTCAGAAAGCTTCTTTCTCATTGTTATCGGAGGTTATTTCCTTTGGCTCTATAGTCTTCAAAGGGATCCGAAATATCAGTTCTCAGATTCTACAGGAATAAGGCTAGCAATCTGATCCATGAAACACACATTTAACTCTGTGAGTGGAATTCACACATCACAAAGCAGTGTCTCAAAAAACTTCTGTCTCTTCGTTATCAGAGGATATTTCCTTTGGCCTTATAGTCTTCAAAGGGATCCGAAACATCAGTTCTCAGATTCCATAGAAATAAGGCTAGCAAAGAGATCCACGAAATATCGATGTAACTCTTTGAGTGGAAGTCACACATCACAAAGCATTTTCTCAGAAGGCTTCTTTCCAGATTTTCTCTGAGGATATTTCCTTTTTCACCATAGCCCTCTATGGGCTTCCAAATATCTCTTTGCGAATTCCACAAGAACAGGCTCAGTGAACGGATTCTTGAGGGGAAAGCTGTAACATTGTGAGATGAATTAACAGAACACTAAGTAGTTTCTCAGAAAGCTTCTTTCCAGATTTCATCTGAGGATATTTCCTTTTTCACCTTAGCCCTCTAAGGGCATCGAAATATCACTTTGCAAATTCCACAAGAACAGACTGAACGAAAGGCTTCTTGAGACGAAAGCTGTAACTCTGTGACATGATTTCACAGAACACAAAGAAGTTTCTCACAAAGCTTCCTTCTCTTTGTTATCGGAGGATATTACCTTTGGCCCTATCTTCTTCAAAGGGATCCGAAATCTCAGTTCTCAGATTCCACAGAAATAAGGCTAGCAAACAGATCCAGGAAATACAGATGTAACTCTCTGACTGAAAGTCACACATCACAACGCAGTTTCTCAGTAGGCTTCCTTACAGTTTTTCTCTGAGGATATTGTCGTTTCCACCATAGCCCTGTATGGGCTTCCAAATATCACTTTGCAAATTCCACAAGAACAGGCTGAGCGAACAGATTCTTGAGGGGAAAGCTGTAACTCTGTGACATGAATTAACAGAACACTAAGCAGTTTCTCAGAAATCTTCTTTCCAGATTACATCTGAGGATATTTCCTTTTTCAACGTAGCCCTCTATGGGCATCGAAATATCACTTTGCAAATTCCACAAGAATAGGCTGAGCGATAGGCTTCTTAAGGGGAAAGCTGAAACTCTGTGAGATGATTTCACAGAACACAAAGAAGTTTCTCAGAAATCTTCTATCTCTTTGTTAACGGAGGATATTTCCTTTGGCCCTATATTGTTCAAAGGGATCCGAAATCTCAGTTCTCAGATTCCACAGAAATAAGGCTTGCAAACCGATCAACGAAATACAGATGTAACTCTGTAAGTGGAAGTCACACATCACACAGCAGTTTCTCAGAAGGCTTCTTTCCAGTTTTTCTCTGAGGATATTTTCTTTTTCACCATAGCCCCCTAAGGGCTTAAAAAATATCTCTTTGCAAATTCCACAAGAACAAGCTTAGCGAACGGCTTCTTGAGGGGAAAGCTGTAACTCTGTGAGATGAATTAACAGAACACTAAGCCGTTTCTCAGAAAGCTTCTTTCCAGATTTCATCTGAGGATATTTCCTTTTTCACCGTAGCCCTCTATGGGCATCGAAATATCACTTTGCAAATTCCACAAGAACAGGCTGAGCGAAAGGCCTCTTGAGGTGAAAGCTGTAACTCTGTGACATGATTTCAGAGAACACAAAGAAGTTTCTCAGAAAGCTTCTTTCTCTTTGTTATCGGAGGATATTTCCTTTGGCCCTATAGTCTTCTAAGGGATCCGAAATCTCAGTTCTCAGATTCCACAGAAATAACGCTAGCAATCAGATACATGAAACAAAGATGTAACTCTGTGAGTGGAAGTCACACTTCACAAAGCAGTTTCTCAGAAAGCTTCTTTCCAGATTTCATCTGAGGATATTTCCTTTTTCACTGTAGCCATCTATGGGCATCGAAATATCACTTTGCAAATCTACATGAACAGGCTGAGTGAAAGGCTTCTTGAGGGGAATGCTGTAACTCTGTGAAATGATTTCACAGAACACAGCAAGTTTCTCAGGAGCTTCTTTCTCTTTGTGATCGGAGGATATTTCCTTTGGATCTATTGTCTTCAGATGGATCCGAAATATGAGTTCTCAGATTCCACAGAAATAAGGCTAGCAAACAGATCCACGAAATACAGATGTAACTCTGTGGTGGAAGTCAGACATCACAAAGAAGTTTCTCAAAGGTTTCTTTCCAGTTTTTCTCTGAGCATATTTTCTTTTTCACCATAGCACTCTATGGACTTCCAAATATCACTTTGTAAATTCCACAAGAACAGGCTTAGTGAACGGCTTCTTGAGGGGAAAGCTGTAACTCTGTGAGATGAATGAACAAAACACTAAGCAGTTTCTCAGAAAGCTTCTTTCCAGATTTCATCTGAGGATATTTCCTTTTTCACGGTAGACCTATATGGGCATCGAAATATCACTTTGCAAATTCCACAAGAACATTCTGAGTGAAAGGCTTCTTGAGTGGAAAGCTGTAACTCTGTGAGATGATTTCACAGAGCACAAAGAAGTTTCTCAAAAGCTTCTTTCTCTTTGTTATCGGAGGATATTTCCTTTGGCCCTATAGTCTTCAAAGGGATCGGAAATTTCAGTTCTCAGATCCCACAGAAATAAGGCCAGCAAACAGATCCACGAAATACAGATATAACTCTGTGGTGGAAGTCACTTATCACAAAGAAGTTCCTCAGAAGGCTTCTTTCAAGTTTTTATCTGAGGATATTTTCTTTTTCACCATAGCCTCTAAGGGCTTCCAAATGTCACTTTGTCCACAAGAACAGGCTTAGTGAACGTCTTCTTGAGGGGAATTCTGTAATTCTGTGCGAAGAATGAACAGAGCACTAAGCAGGTTCTCAGAAAGCTTCTTTCCAGATTTCACCTGAGGATATTTCCTTTTTCACCTTAGCCCTCTATGGGCATAGAAATATCACTTAGCAAATTCCACAAAACAGGCTGAGCGAACGGCTTCTTGAGAGGAAAGCTGTAACTCGGTGAGATGATTTCACAGAACACAAAGAAGTTTCTCTGAAAGCTTCTTTCTCTTTGTTATCGGAGGATATTTCCTTTGGCCCTATAGTCTTCAAAGGGATCCGAAATCTCACTTCTTAGATTCCACAGAAATAAGGCTAGCAAACCGATCCACGAAATACAGATGTAACTCTGTGAGTGGAAGTCACACATCACAAAGCTGTTTCTCAGAAAGCTGCCTCCAGTTTTTCTCTGAGGATATTTTCTTTTTCACCATAGCCCCCTATGGGCTTCTAAATATCACTTTGCAAATTCCACAAGAACAGGCTGAGCGAAAGGCTTCTTGAGGGGAAAGCTTTAACTCTGTGAGATGATTTCACAGAACACAAAGAAGTTTCACAGAAAGCTTCTTTGTCTTTGTTTTCGGAGGATATTTCCTTTGTCACTATAGTCTTCAGTGGGATCCGAAATATTAGTTCACAGATTCCACAGAAATAAGGCTAGTAAACAGATCCATGAAATACAGATGTAACTCTCTGAGTGGAAGTCACACATAAAAAGCCGTTTCTCAGAAATCTTCTTTCCAGTTTTTGTCTGAGGATATTTTCTTTTTCACCATAGCCCTCTATGGGCTTGCAAATATCACTTTTCAAATTCCACAAGGACAGGCTTAGCAACGGCTTCTTGAGGGGAAATCTATAACTCTGTGAGATGAATTAATAGAACACTGAGCTGTTTATCAGAAAGCTTCTTTCCAGATTTCATCTGAGGATATTTCCTTTTTCACCGTAGCCCTCTATGGGCATCGAAATATCACTTTGCAAATTCCACAAAACAGGCTGAGCAAATGGCTTCTTGAGAGGAAAGCTGTAACTATGTGAGTTGATTTCACAGAACACAAAGAAGTTTCTCACAAATCTTCTTTCTCTTTGTTATCGGAGGATATTTCCTTTGGCCCTACAGTCTTCAAAAGAATCCAAAATGTCAGTTCTCAGATTCCATTGTAATAAGCCTAGCAAACAGATCCACGAAAAAGCGATGTTACTCTGTTAGTGGAAGTCACACATCACAAAGCAGTTTCTCAGAAATCTTCTTTCCAGTTTTTCTCTGAGGATATTTTCGTTTTCACCATAGCCCTCTATGGGCTTCCAAATATCACTTTGCAAATTCCACAAGAACAGGCTTAGCGAACGGATTCTTGAGGGGAAAGCTGTAAATCTGTGAAATGAATTATCAGAACACTAAGCAGTTTCTCAGAAAGCTTCTTTCCAGATTACATCTGAGGATATTTCCTTTTTCACCGTAGTCCTCTATGGGCATCGAAATATCACTTTGCAAATTCCACAAGAATAGGCTGAGCGAAAGGCTTCTTAAGGGGAAAGCTGTAACTCTGTAAGATGATTTCACAGAACACAAAGAAGTTTCTCAGAAAGCTTCTATCTCTTTGTTAACGGAGGATATTTCTTTTGGCGATATATTCTTCAAAGGGATCCGAAATCTCAGTTCTCAGATTCCACAGAAATAAGGCTAGCAATCAGATCCATGAAACACAGATGTAACTGTGAGTCGAAGTCACATATCACAAAGCAGTTTCTCAGAAAGCTTCGTTCTCTTTGTTATCGGATATTTCCTTTGGTCCTGTAGTCTTCAAAGGTATCCGAAATATCAGTTCTCAGATTCCACAGAAATAAGGCTAGCAAACAGATCCACGAAATAAAGATGTAACTCCGTGAGTGGAGGTCACACATCACAAAGCAGTTTCTCTGAAGGCTTCTTTCCTGTTTTTCTCTGAGGATATTTTCTTTTTCACCATTGCCCTCTATGAGTTTCCAAATATCACTTTGTAAATTCTACAAGAACCGGCTTAGCAAACGGCATCTTGAGGGGAAAGCTGTAACTCTGTGAGATGAATGAACAGAACACTAAGTAGTTTCTCAGAAATCTTCTTACCAGATTTCATCTGAGGATATTTCCTTTTGCACCGTAGACCTCTATTGGCATCGAAATATAACTTTGCAAATTCCACAAGAACAGGCTTAGCGAAAGGCTTCTTCAGGGGAAACCTGTAATTCTGTGAGATGATTTCACTGAACACAAACAAGTTTCTCAGAAAGCTTCTTTCTCTTTGTTATCGGAGGATATTTACTTTGGCCCTATAGTCTTCAAAGGGATCCGAAATATCAGTTCTCAGTTTCCACAGAAATAAGGCAAGCAAACAGATCCACCAAATAGAGATGTAACTCTGTGAGTGGAAGTGACACATCACAAAGCAGTTTCTCGGAAAGCTTCTTTCCAATTTTTCTCTGAGGATATTTTCTTTTTCATCATTGCCCTCTATTGGCTTCCAAATATCACTTTGGAAATTCCACAAGAACAGGCTTAGCGAACGGCTTCTTGAGTGGAAAGCTGTAAGTCTGTGAGATGATTTCAGAGAACACTAAGCAGTTTCTCAGAAAGCTTCTTTCCAAATTTCATCTGAGGATATTTCCTTTTTCACTGTAGACCTCTATGGGCATCGAAATATCACTTTGCAAATTCCACAAGAACAGGCTTAGCGAAAGGCTTCTTGAGGGGAAAGCTGTAACTCTGTGAGATGATTTCACAGAACACAAAGAAGTTTCTCAGAAAGCTTCTTTCTCTTTGTTGTCCGCGGATATTTCCTTTGGCCCTATGGTCTTCAAAGGGATTCGAAATTTCAGTTCTCAGATTCCACAGAAATAAAGCCAGCAAACTGATCCACGAAATATAGATATAACTCCGTGAGTGGAAGTCACACACCACATAGCAGTTTCTCAGAAAGCTTCTTTCCTGTTTTTCTCTGAGGATTTTTTCTTTTTCACCTTAACCCTCTATGGGCTTCCAAATATCCCTTTGCAAATTCCACAAGAACATGCTTATTGAACGGCTTCTTGAGGGGAAAGCTGTAACTCTGTGAGATGATTTCTCAGAACACTAAGCAATTTCTCACAAAGCTTCTTTCGAGATTTCATCTGAGGATATTTCCTTTTTCACCGTAGCCCTCTATGGGCATCGAAATATCACTTGGCAAATTCCACAAGAACAGGCTGAGCCAAAGGCTTCTTTAGGGGAAAGCTATAACTCTGTGAGAATATTTCACAAAATACATAGAAGTTTGTCAGAAAGCTTCTTTCTCTTTGTTATCGGAGGATATTTCCTTTTGCCCTATGGTCTTCAAAGGGATCCGAAATATCAGTTCTCAGATTCCACAGAAATTAGACTAGCAAACAGATCCACGAAATACAGATGTAACTCTGTGAGTGGAAGTCACACATCACAAAGAAGTTTCTCAGAAAGCTTCTTTCCACTTTTTCTCTGAGGATATTTTCTTTTTCACCACAGCCCTCTATGGGCTTCCAAATATCACTTTGCCAATTCCACAAGAACAGGCTTTGCGAACGACTTCTTGAGTGGAAAGCTGTAACTCTGGGAGATGAATTAGGAGAACACTAAGCAGTTTCTCAGAAAGCTTCTTTCCAGATTTCATATGAGGATATTTCCTTTTTCATGGTAGCCCACTATGAGCATCGAAATATCACTTTGCAATTTCCACAAGAACAGGCTGATCGAAAGGCTTCTTGAGGCGAAAGCTGAAACTCTGTGAGATGATTTCACAGAACACAAAAAGTTTCTCAGAAAGCTTCTTTCTCTTTGTTATCGGAGGATATTTCCTTTGGCCCTGTAGTCTTCAAAGGAATCCGAAATATCAGTTCTCAGATCCAACAGAAATAAGGCTAGCAAACAGATCCACGAAATAGAGGTGTAACCCCGTGAGTGGAAGTCACATCACAAAACAGTTTCTCAGAAAGCTTCTTTCCAGTTTTTCTCTGAAAATAATTTCTTTTTCACCATAGCCCTCTAAGGGCTTCCAAATATCACTTTGCCCATACCACCAGAATAGGCTAGGCGAACGGCTTCTTGAGGGAAAAGCTGTAACTTTGTAAGATGAATTAACAGAACACTAAGCAGTTTCTCAGAAAGCTTCTTTCCAGATTTCACCTGAGGATATTTCCTTTTTCACCGTAGCCCTCTATGGGCATCGAAATATCACATTGCAAATTCTAGAAGAACAGCCTGTGCGAAAGGCTTCTTGAGGTGAATGCTGTAACTCTGAGATGATTTCACAGAACAGAAAGAAGCTTCTCAGAAAGATTCTTTCTCTTTGTTATCGGAGGTTGTTTCCTTTGGCCCTATAGTCTACAAAGGGATCCGAAATATCAGTTCTCAGATTCCACAGAAATTAGGCTTGCAAACAGATCTACGAAATACAGATGTAACTCTGTGAGTGGAAGTCACACACCACAAAGCAGTTTCTCAGAAAGCTTCTTTGCAGTTTTTCTCTGAGGATATTTTCTTTTTCACCATAACCCTCTATGGGCTTTCAAATATCACTTTGCAAATTCCACAAGAACAGGCTTAGCGAGCGGCTTCTTGAGGGGAAAGCTGTAACTCTGTGAGATGAATTAACATAACACTAAGCAGTTTCTCAGAAAGCTTCTTTCCAGATTTCATCTGAGGATATTTCCTTTTCACTGTAGGCCTCTATGGGCATCGAAATATCACTTTGCAAATTCCACAGGAACAGGCTGAGCGAAAGGCTTCTTGAGGGAAAAGCTGTAACTCTGTGAGATGGTTTCACAGAACACAAAGAAATTTTTCAGAAAGCTTCTTTCTCTTTGTTATCAGAGGATATTTCCTTTGATCCTATTGTCATCGAAGGGATCCGAAATATCAGTTCTCAGATTCCACATGAATCAGGCTAGCAAACAGATCCACGAAATACAGCTGTAACTCTGTGAGTGGAAGTCACGCACCACAAAGCAGTTTCTCAGAAAGCTTCTTTCCAGTTTTTCTCTGAGGATATTTTCTCTTTCACCATATCCCTCTAAGGTCTTCCAAATATCACTATGCATATTCCACAAGAACAGACTTAGTGAACGTCTTCTTGAGGGGAAACTCCCATAACAAAAAGACAGCAGCTTTCTGAGTAACTTCTTTGTGTTCTGTGAAATCATCTCACAGAGTTACAGCTTTCCCCTCAAGACGCCTTTCGCTCAGACTTTTCTTGTGGAATTTGCAAAGTGATTTATGGAAGCCCATGGAGGTCTATGCTGGAAAAGGAAATATCCTCAGATGAAAACTGGAAAGAAGCTCTCTGAGAAACTGCTTAGTGTTCTGTTAATTCATCTCACAGTATTACAGCTTTCCCTTCAAGAACCCGTTCGCTAAGCCTGTTCTTGTGGAATTTGCAAAGTGATATTTAGAAGCCCATAGAGGCATAGGGTGAAAAAGAAAATATCCTCAGAGAAAAACTGAAAGGAAGCTTTCTGAGAAACTGCTTTGTGATGTGTGACTTCCACTCACAGAGTTACATCTGTATTTCGTGGATCTGTTTGTTAGCCTTATTTCTCTGGAATCTGAGAACTGATATTTCGGACCCCTTTGAAGACTATAGGGCCAAAGGAAATATCCTCCGATAACAAAGAGTCAGAAGCTTTCTGAGAAACTTCTTTTTGTTCTGTGGAATCATCAAACAGTAGTACATAATATGACTCCTCCAAATCCAACTCATCCTCCCCACGGATATCAACTAGACCAATCCATGTAAATCGTCCATAGTACGTTAAGTCGTTCATCGGACATAGTACATACCTATTAAATAATCCTCTTCACCACGGATGCCCCCCCTCACTTAGGAATCCCT
Organism: Macaca mulatta; assembly: GCF_049350105.2. Taxonomy (NCBI): domain Eukaryota; kingdom Metazoa; phylum Chordata; class Mammalia; order Primates; family Cercopithecidae; genus Macaca; species Macaca mulatta. The sequence goes on from NC_133411.1 coordinate 47,778,388, forward strand.
TGTTCACCATCCTCCGTGAAAACAATATCCCGCACAAGAGTACTACTCTCCTCGCTCCGGGCCCATAGCTCGTGGGGGTAGCTATACTTGAGCTGTAGCAGGCATCTGGTTCTTACCTCAGGGCCCTAGCAATCAAGATCGCCCACACGTTCCCCTTAAATAAGACATCTCGATGGATCACGGGTCTATCACCCTATTAACCAGTCACGGGAGCTCTCCATGCATTTGGTATCTTTTATCTCTGGTCCGCACGCAACCTCATCGCAGAATGCTGACTCCCACCACATCCCGTCCTGTATGCGCCTGTCTTTGATTCCTAGTACATGCAGTTGTTGATCGCACCTACGTTCAATATTCTAGCTCCACACAAAACCCTATCAAGGTGTTATTTAATTCATGCTTGTAGGACATACCAATAACCAGTTCCGCAACACCACTCCCACCACACCACAAACCACAATAAAATTTCACCAAACCCCCCCACCCCCATCTCCGACCTTCATCCAAAACCCACTCTTGCCAAACCCCAAAAACAAAAGTCTTAATATGTCCGATCAGAGCTTGTATTTTCATCTTTTAGGTGTGCACGACTCCAACTGCCATTCCCTCAATTAATAAGTATTTACTTCACTAAACACTCTTAACACCAACCCATAACAGGCTCCTCCCCCACAACCTGAAAGAAACTACCCCACAATTATACTCACATCTCCGTTTATGTAGGTTAAACCCGCCCAAAGCACGACACTGAAAATGCCTAGATGTGTTTGCACACCCCATAAACAAATAGGCTTTGTCCTGGCCTTTCTATTGGCTCTTAGCAAGATTACACATGCAAGCATCCCCTTCCCGGTGAAGATGCCCTATAAATCATCATGACCAAGAGGAGCAAGCATCAAGCACGCACACGCAGCTCAAAACGCTTTGCCTGGCCACACCCCCACGGGAGACTGCAGTGACAAATATTTAGCAATAAACGAAAGTTTAACTAAGCTATGCTATATTTAGGGTTGGTTAATTTCGTGCCAGCCACCGCGGTCACACGATTAACCCTAGCTAATAGAGATCGGCGTAGAGGGTGTTTAAGATCTGACATAATAAAGCTAAACTCCATCTAAACTGTAAAACTCTAGCTGATGTAAAATAAACTACGAAAGTGGCTTTAGAGCTTCTGAACACACAATACCCAGGACCCAGACTGGGATTAGACACCCCACTATGCTTGGCCCTAAACCTCAATAGTTAAATAACAAAACTACTCGCCAGAATACTACAAGCAACAGCTTGAAACTCAAAGGACTTGACGGTGCTTTACATCCCCCTAGAGGAGCCTGTTCCATAATCGATAAACCCCGATCCACCCCACCCTCTCTTGCTTAGCCTATATACCGCCATCTTCAGCAAACCCTGATAAAGGTTACAAAGTGAGCGCAAATGCCCCCACCGCAAAAATGTTAGGTCAAGGTGTAGCCCATGAGACGGTAAAAAAATGGGCTACATTTTCTATCTTAGAAAATACCACGAAAACTCTTATGAAACCTAAGAGTCCAAGGAGGATTTAGCAGTAAATTAAGAATAGAGTGCTTAATTGAACCAGGCCATAAAGCGTGCACACACCGCCCGTCACTCCCCTCAAATATATTTAAGGAACATCTTAACTAAACGCCCTAATATTTATATAGAGGGGATAAGTCGTAACACGCTAAGTGTACTGGAAGGTGCACTTGGATAAATCAAGGCATAGCTTAATATAAAGCATCTGGCTTACACCCAGAAAATCTCAATACCACTTGATTGCCTTGAGCCAATACTAGCCCTAAGCATAGCCAACACTAATACCAAGCCATCACACATTAAACCATTCACCTACACAAAGTATAGGTGATAGAAATTTTAATCTGGCGCTATAGATATAGTACCGTAAGGGAAAGATAGAAAACCACCCAAGCACAAAATAGCAAGGACTAACTCCTGTACCTTTCGCATAATGGATTAGCTAGAAACAATTTCACAAAGAGAACTACAAGCCAAATTCCCCGAAACCAGACGAGCTACCCAAAAACAGCTAAAAGAGTGCACCCATCTATGTGGCAAAATAGTGGGAAGATTTCTGGGTAGAGGTGACAAGCCTACCGAGCCTGGTGATAGCTGGTTATCCAAGACAGAATCTTAGTTCGACCTTAAGCTTACCTGCAGAACTACCTAATCCCCCTGTAAGCTTAATTGCTAGTCTAAAGAGTGACAGCTCTTCAGACACTAGGAAAAAGCCTTACGGAGAGAGTAAAACCCCCAATTACCATAGTTGGCCTAAAAGCAGCCATCAATTAAGAAAGCGTTCAAGCTCAACATCAACCACTTCAAAAATACCAAACACATAACTGAACTCCTCACACCACATTGGATTAATCTATCACCCTATAGAAGCAATAATGCTAGTATAAGTAACATGAATATTTTCTCCACTGCATAAGCCTAAATCGGACCGAAAGCCTCACCGATACTTAACAGCCAGGCATAGCAAGCACAAACAAGCCCATGCCACCTTCACTGTTAATCCAACACAGGCATGCCCTAAGGAAAGGTTAAAAAAAGTAAAAGGAACTCGGCAAACTCAAACCCCGCCTGTTTACCAAAAACATCACCTCTAGCATTACTAGTATTAGAGGCACTGCCTGCCCAGTGACACACGTTTAACGGCCGCGGTACCCTGACCGTGCAAAGGTAGCATAATCACTTGTTCTTTAAATAGGGACTCGCATGAATGGCACCACGAGGGTTTAACTGTCTCTTACTTTTAACCAGTGAAATTGACCTGTCCGTGAAGAGACGGACATAAGATAATAAGACGAGAAGACCCTATGGAGCTTTAATTTATTAATGCAATCAAAAACCATACAAACCCACGGACCTTTAAACTACTACACCTGCATTAAAAATTTTGGTTGGGGTGACCTCGGAGCACAACGAAACCTCCGAACAACACATGCTAAGACCACACAAGTCAAAGCGAGCTAACATTCATAATTGATCCAATAATTTGATCATCGGAACAAGTTACCCTAGGGATAACAGCGCAATTCTATTCTAGAGTCCATATCGACAATAGAGCTTATGACCTCGATGTTGGATCAGGACATCCTAATGGTGCAGCAGCTATCAAGGGTTCGTTTGTTCAATGATTAAAGTCCTACGTGATCTGAGTTCAGACTGGAGCAATCCAGGTCGGTTTCTATCTATTGTACATTTCTCCCTGTACGAAAGGACAAGAGAAATAAGGCCCACTTCATAAAGCGCCTTCATTACATAAATGACCTAGTCTCAATTTAGCAAAGTATCACACATCTCACCCAAAAACAGGGTTTGTTAAGATGGCAGAGCCCGGTAATTGCATAAAACTTAAAACTTTATAACCAGAGGTTCAACTCCTCTTCTTAACATCATGACCACAATAAACCTTTTACTTCTAGTTATACCTACATTAGCTGCCATGGCATTCCTCACACTCGTTGAACGAAAGTTACTAGGCTATATACAACTACGAAAGGGACCCAATGTTGTAGGTCCATATGGACTATTACAACCCTTTGCCGATGCAATAAAACTTTTCACTAAAGAACCTCTAAAACCCTCAACAACTACCACTACCCTCTATATTATCGCACCCGCTCTAGCCTTCTTCATTGCCCTTCTCCTATGAACTCCCCTCCCCATACCCAATGCTCTAATCAACTTCAATCTAGGACTCCTGTTCATCCTAGCCATGTCTAGCCTAATCGTCTACTCCATCCTATGATCAGGATGAGCATCAAACTCAAACTATGCCCTAATCGGAGCCCTACGAGCCGTCGCTCAAACAATTTCATACGAAGTCACCCTCGCTATTATCCTACTATCAGTCCTACTAATAAGTGGTTCATTTAACCTCAATACACTCATTACAACGCAAGAACACCTATGACTTCTCCTACCATCATGACCCTTAGCCATAATATGATTTACCTCTACGTTAGCAGAAACAAATCGAACCCCCTTTGATCTCATAGAGGGCGAATCAGAATTAGTATCAGGCTTTAACATTGAATACGCTGCAGGTCCATTCGCCCTGTTCTTCATAGCCGAATACATAAACATCATCATAATGAACGCCCTAACAACCACAATTTTCCTAGGCACATTCTACCCCATCCATTCACCAGAGCTATTCACAACATGCTTCACCACCAAAACACTCTTCCTAACTTCCCTATTCCTATGAATCCGAGCAGCATACCCCCGATTCCGTTATGACCAACTCATACACCTACTATGAAAAAGCTTCCTCCCACTCACACTGGCACTACTCATATGATGCACCTCAATACCCATCGCAATCTCCAGCATTCCCCCTCAAACCTAGAAATATGTCTGACAAAAGAGTTACTTTGATAGAGTAAACAATAGAGGCCTCAACCCTCTTATTTCTAGGATTGTAGGTATTGAACCTACCCCTGAGAATCCAAACTTCTCCGTGCTACCTCATACACCTTATCCTAAAGTAAGGTCAGCTAAACAAGCTATCGGGCCCATACCCCGAAAATGTTGGTCATATCCTTCCCGTACTAATTAACCCACTAGCCCAACTCATTATCTACACCACAATAATTACAGGCACACTTATCACAACACTAAGCTCACACTGATTTCTCGCCTGAGCAGGCCTAGAAATAAACATACTAGCCTTCGTCCCAATTCTAATAAAAAAAACAAACCCCCGCTCTATGGAAGCTGCTACCAAATACTTCCTAATACAGTCCACCACATCTATAATTCTCACAATAGCAATTATCTCTAACAACCTATCATCAGGATGCTGAACAACAACAAGTCACATTAACCAACCCCCATCCCTAATAATAACAACCGCCCTTGCCATAAAACTGGGAATATCCCCCTTTCACTTCTGAGTCCCAGAAGTCACCCAAGGAACATCCCTAACTTCCGGCCTACTCCTCCTTACATGGCAAAAACTAGCCCCCATCTCAATCATATACCAAATTAACCCATCAATCAATACCCACATCCTCCTAACCCTCTCTACCCTGTCCATTGTAGTGGGCAGTTGAGGGGGTCTTAACCAAACACAATTATGCAAAATCCTAGGATACACTTCAATCACACACACGGGTTGAATAATAATAACACTGTTATACAACCCAACTATTACAACTCTTTATTTAACTATATATATTATCCTAACAACTACCATATTCCTGACCCTTAACCTAAGCTCAAGCACCACAACTCTCATACTATCCCGCACCTGAAACAAACCAACCCACCTAGCACCACTAACAGCACCCATTCTCATATCCCTAGGAGGCTTACCCCCTCTAACTGGCTTCCTACCCAAATGAATTATTATTCAAGAACTCACAATGAAAAACAACTTCCTTATCCCCTCTATCATAATTGCCATAACTCTACTTAACCTATACTTCTACATACGCCTAATCTACACCACCTCCCTAACACTATTCCCCACATCCAACAACACAAAAATAACGTGACAAGTCGAAAATACAAAACCCACACCCCTTATCCCCCCGCTCATCATCACCTCTACTCTTTTACTACCGATCTCTCCCCTAATCTTAACTACCCACTAGAAATTTAGGTTAAACAAGACCAAGAGCCTTCAAAGCCCTTAGTAAGTAAAAATACTTAATTTCTGAAACACATAAGGACTGCAAACACCTACTCTGCATCAATTGAACGCAAATCAACTACTTTAATTAAGCTAAGCCCTTACTAGATCAATGGGATTCAAACCCACAAAAACTTAGTTAACAGCTAAACACCCTAATCGACTGGCTTTGATCCACTTCTCCCGCCGCAGGAAAAAAAGGCGGGAGAAGCCCCGGCAGAAACTCTGAAGCTGCTCCTTTGAATTTGCAATTCAACAAGAAAATCACCTCGGGGCTGGTAAAAGGAGGACTAGACCCCCATCTTTAGGTTTACAGCCTAATACTTACTCAGCCATTTTACCACTTTTTCCATCCCACTTATGCTCATCAACCGTTGACTATTTTCAACAAACCATAAAGACATTGGAACCCTATATTTACTATTTGGTGCATGAGCTGGGGTCATAGGTACAGCCCTAAGCCTTCTCATTCGAGCTGAACTAGGTCAACCTGGCAATCTACTAGGTAACGACCACATCTACAACGTTATTGTAACGGCCCATGCATTCATTATAATTTTCTTTATAGTCATACCTATTATAATTGGAGGCTTCGGGAACTGACTAGTGCCCTTAATAATCGGCGCACCCGACATAGCATTTCCCCGTCTAAATAATATAAGTTTCTGACTCCTCCCTCCTTATTTCCTGCTACTAATGGCGTCAGCCATAGTAGAAGCTGGGGCCGGAACAGGTTGAACAGTGTATCCCCCTTTGGCAGGAAACTTCTCCCACCCAGGAGCTTCCGTAGATTTAATCATCTTCTCCCTCCACCTAGCAGGTATTTCCTCTATCTTAGGGTCCATCAACTTTATTACTACCATCATCAACATAAAACCCCCCGCAATATCCCAATACCAAACCCCCTTATTTGTCTGATCAATCTTAATCACAGCAGTCCTTCTACTCCTCTCTCTACCAGTCTTAGCCTCTGGCATTACCATACTGCTAACAGATCACAACCTCAACACTACTTTCTTTGATCCTGTTGGAGGAGGAGACCCTATCCTGTATCAACACCTATTTTGATTCTTTGGTCATCCCGAAGTCTACATCCTCATTCTTCCCGGTTTTGGAATAGTCTCCCACATTGTAACTTACTACTCTGGAAAAAAAGAACTGTTTGGGTATATGGGTATAGTTTAAGCCATAATATCAATTGGGTTTTTAGGTTTCATTGCATGGGCCCATCACATATTTACAGTTGGCATAGAGGTAGATACACGAGCCTATTTCACTTCCGCCACTATAATCATTGCAATCCCCACCGGTGTGAAAGTTTTTAGCTGAATTGCTACACTTCATGGAGGCAACATTAAATGATCTCCAGCAATACTTTGAGCCCTGGGCTTTATCTTCCTATTTACTGTAGGGGGTCTAACCGGCATTATCTTGGCAAACTCTTCCCTAGATATCGTACTACATGACACATACTACGTTGTCGCCCACTTCCACTATGTTTTATCAATAGGGGCTGTATTCGCCATTATAGGAGGCTTCCAAATATCGCTTTGCAAATTCTACAATAACAGGCTTAGCGAACGGCTTATTGAGGGGAAAGCTGTAACTCTGTGAGATGAATTAACAGAACACTAAGCAGTTTCTCAGAAATCTTCTTTCCAGATTTTATCTGAGGATATATCCTTTTTCACCGTAGCCCTCTATGAGCATCGAAATATCACTTTGCAAATTCCACAAGAACAGGCTGAGCGAAAGGCTTCTTGAGGGGAAAGCTGTAACTCTGTGAGATGATTTCGCAGAACACAAAGAAGCTTCTCAGAAAGCTTCTTTCTCTTTGTTATCGGAGGATATTTCCTTTGGCCCTAGAGTCTACAATGGGATCCGAAATATCAGTTCTGATTCCACAGAAATAAGGCTAGCAAACAGATCCACGAAATACAGATGTAACTCTGTGAGTGCAAGTCACACATCACAAAGCAGTTTCTCAGAAATCTTCTTTCCAGTTTTTCTCTGAGGATACTTTCTTTTTCACCATAGCCCTCTATGTGCTTCCGAATATCACTTTGCAAATCCCACAAGAACAGGCTTAGCGAACGGCTTCTTGAGGGAAAAGCTGTAACTCTGTGAGATGAATTAACAGAACACTAAGCAGTTTCTCAGAAAGCTTCTTTCCAGATTTCATCTGAGGATATTTTCTTTTTCACGGTAGCCCTCTATGGGCATCGAAATATCACTTTGCAAATTCCACAAGAACAGGCTGAGCGAAAGGCTGCTTGAGGGGAAAGCTGTAACTCTGTGAGATGATTTCGCAGAACACAAAGAAGCTTCTCAGAAAGCTTCTTTCTCTTTGTTATCAGAGGATATTTCCTTTGGCCCTAGAGTCTACAATGGGATCCGAAATATCAGTTCTGATTCCACAGAAATAAGGCTAGCAAACAGATCCACGAAATACAGATGTAACTCTGTGAGTGCAAGTCACACATCACAAAGCAGTTTCTCAGAAATCTTCTTTCCAGTTTTTCTCTGAGGATACTTTCTTTTTCACCATAGCCCTCTATGTGCTTCCGAATATCACTTTGCAAATCCCACAAGAACAGGCTTAGCGAACGGCTTCTTGAGGGGAAAGCTGTAACTCTGTGAGATGAATTAACAGAACACTAAGCAGTTTCTCAGAAAGCTTCTTTCCAGATTTCATCTGAGGATATTTCCTTTTTCACGGTAGCCCTCTATGGGCATCGAAATATCACTTTGCAAATTCCACAAGAACAGGCTGAGCGAAAGGCTGCTTGAGGCGAAAGCTGTAACTCTGTGAGATGATTTCACAGAACACAAAGAAGTTTCTCAGAAAGCTTCTTTCTCTTTGTTATCGGTGGATATTTCCTTTGGCCCTGTAGTCTACAAAGGGATCCGAAATATCATTTCTCAGATTCCACAGAAATAAGAATAGCAAACAGATCCACGAAATACAGATGTCTCTGTGAGTGGAAGTCACACATCACAAAGCAGTTTCTCAGAAAGCTTCTTTCCAGTTTTTCTCTGAGGATACTTTCTTTTTCAACATAGCCCTCTATGGGCTTCCAAATATCACTTTGCCAATTCCACAAGAACAGGCTTAGTGAACAGCTTCTTGAGGGGAAAGCTCCCATAACAAAAAGACAGCAGCTTTGTGAGTAACTTCTTTGTGTTCTGTGAAATAATCTCACAGAGTTACAGGTTTCCCCTCAGGAAGCCTTTCGCTAAGACTGTTGCTGTGGAATTTGCAAAGTGCTATAAGGAAGCCCATGGAGGTCTATGCTGGAAAAGGAAATATCCTCAGATGAAATCTGGAAAAAAGCTTTCTGAGAAACTGCTTAGTGTTCTGTTAATTCATCTCACAGAATTACAGCTTTCCCCTCAAGAAGCCGTTCGCTAAGCCTATTCTTGTGGAATTTGCAAAGTGATATTTAGGAGCAAATAGAGGGATAGGGTGAAAAAGAAAATATCCTCAGAGAAAAACTGGAAGGAAGCTTTCTGAGAAACTGCTTTGTGATGTGTGACTTCCACTCACAGAGTTACATCTGTATTTCGTGGATCTCTTTGCTAGCCTTCTTTCTGTGGAATCTGAGAACTGATACTTCGGACCCCTTTGAAGACTACAGGGCCAAAGGAAATATCCTCCAATAACAAAGAGAAAGAAGCGTTCTGAGAAACTTCTTTGTATTCTGTGAAATCATCTCACAGAGTTACAGCTTTCCCTTCAAGAAGCCTATCGCTATGACTGTTCTTGTGGAATTTCCAATGTGACACTTGGAAGCCCGTGGAGGGCTAAGGTGAAAAAGAAAATATCCTCAGAAGAAAACAGGAAAGAAGCTTTCTGAGAAACTGCTTAGTGTTCTGTTAATTCATCTTACAGAGTTACAGCTTTCCCCTCAAGAAGCCGTTCCCTGAGCCTGTTCTTCTGGAATTTGCAAAGCGATATTTGGAAGCCCATAATGGGCTATGGTGAAAAAGAAAATATCCTCAGAGAAAACTGGAAAGAAGCTTTCTGAGAAACTGCTTTATGATATGTTCTTCCACTCAGGGTTAAAGCTGTATTTCGTGGATCTGTTTGCTAGCTTTATTTCTGTGAAATCTGAGAACTGATATTTCGGATCCCTTTGAAGTTTATAGGGCCAAATGAAATATCCTCCGATAAGATAGAGAAAGAAGCTTTCCGAGAAACTTATTTGTGTTCTGTGAAACTATCTCACTGAGTTAGAGATTTCCCTTAAAGTAGCCATTCGCTAAGAATGTTCTTGTGGAATTTGCAAATTGAAATTTGGAAGCCCATAGAGGGCTATGGTGAAAAAGAAAATTTCCTCAGGGAAAAACTGGAAAGAAGCTTTCTGAGAAACTGGTTTGTGATGTGTGAATTTCACACACAGATTATGGCTGTATTTCATGGATCTGTTTGCTAGCCTTATTTCTGTGGAATCTGAGAACTGATATTTCGGATCCCCTTGAAGACTATAGGGCCAAAGGAAATATCCTCTGATAACAAAGAGAAAGAAGCTTTCTGAGAAACTTCTTTGTACTCTGTGAAATCAACTTACAGAGTTACAGCTTTCCCTTCCAGCAGCCTTTCGCTAAGACTATTCTTGAGGAATTTGCAAAGTGATATTTGGAAGGCCATGGAGGGCTATGGTGAAAAAGGATATATCCTCAGATGAAAACTGGAAAGAAGATTTCTGAGAAACTGCTTGGTGTTCTCCTAATTCATCTCACAGAGTTACAGCTTTCCCATGAAGAATCCATTCGCTAAGCCTGTTCTTGTTGAATTTGCAAACTGATATTTGGAAGCCCATAGAGGGCTGTGGTGAAAAAGAAAATATCCTCTGATAAAAACTGGAAAGAAGCTTTCTGAGAAACTGCTTTATGATATGTTCTTCCACTCAGGGTTAAAGCTGTATTTCGTGGATCTGTTTGCTAGCCTTATTTCTGTGGAATCTGAGAACTGATATTTCGGATCCCTTTGAAGACTAGAGGGCCAAAGGAAATATCCTCCGAAAACAAAGTGAAAGAATCTTTCTGAGAAAATTCTTTGTGTTCTGTGAAATTACCTCACAGAGTTACAGCCTTCCTCTCAAGAGGCCTTTCGCTAAGACTGTTGTTGTGGAATTTGCAAAGTGATATTTGGAAGCCCATGGAGGGCTACGGTGAAAAAGGAAACATCCTCAGATGAAAATTGGGATGCAGCTTTCTGAGAAACTTCTTTTTGTTCTGTGTAATCATCTCACAGAGTTACAGCTTACCCCTCAAGAAGCCTTTCGCTTAGACTGTTCTTGTGGAATTTGCAAAGTGATACTTGGAAGCCCATGGATTGCTCTGATGAAAAATTAAATATCCTCAGATGAAAACTGGAAAGTAGCTTCCTGAGTAACTGCCTAGTGTTCTTTTAATTCATCTCACAGAGTTACAGCTGTATTTCGTGGACTGTTCGCTACCCTTGTTTCTGTGGAATCTGAGAACTTACATGTCAGATCCCTTAGAAGACTATAGGTCCAAAGGAAATATCCTCCCATATCAAAGACAAAGAAGCTTGCTGAGAACCTTCTTTGTGTTCTGAGAAATCATCTCACAGAGTTACAGTTACCCCTCAAGAAGCCTTTTGCTAAGACTGTTCTTGTGGAATTTGCAAAGTGATATTAGGCAGTCCCTGGAGGGCTACGGTGAAGAGTAAATATTCTCAGAAGAAAACTGGAAAGAAGCTTTCTGAGAAACTGTTTACTGTTCTGTTAATTCGTCTCATAGAGTTACAGATTTCCCCTCAATAAGCCGTTCGCTAAGCCTGCTCTTGTGGAATTTGCAAAGTGATATTTGGAAGCCCATGGAGGGCTATTTGAAAAAGGAAATATCCTCAGATGAAAACTGGAAAGAAGTTTTATGAGAAACTGCTTAGTGTTCTCCTAATTCATTTCACAGAGCTACAGCTTTCCCCTCAGGAAGCCGTTCACTAAGCCTGTTCTTGTGAAATTTGCAAAGTGATATTTGGAAACCCATAGCGGGCTAGGGTGAAAAAGAAAATACCCTCAAAAAAAAAATAGAAAGAAGCTTTGTGAGAAACTGCTTTGTGATGTGTGTCTTCCACTCACAGTGTTACATCTCTATGTCGAGGATCTGTTTGCTAGCCTTATTTCTGTGGAATCTAAGAACTCATCTTTCGGATCCCTATGAAATCTACAGGGCCAAAGTAAATATCCTCCGATAACAAAGAGAAAGAAGCTTTCTGAGAAACTTCTTTGTGTTCTGTGAAACCAGCTCACAGAGTCACAGGTTTCCAGTCAAGAAGCCTTTAGCTGAGACTGTTCTTGTGGAATTTGCAAAGTGATATTTCGAAGCCCAAAGGGGGCTATGATGAAAGAGAAAATATCCTCAGAGAAAAACTGGAAAGAAGGTTTCTGAGAAACTGCTTTGTAATGTGTGACTTCCACTCACAGAGGTACAGCAGTGTTTCGTGGAGCTGTTTGCTAGCCTGATTTCTGTGGAATCTGAGAACTAATATTTCAGATCCCTTTGAAGTCTATAAGGAAAAAGGAAATATCCTTTGAAAACAAAGTGAAAGAAGCTTTCTGAGAAACTCTTTGTGTTCGGTGAAATCGTTTCACAGAGTTACAGCTTTCCCTTCAAGAAGCCTTTCGCTAAGACTGTCCTTGTGGAATTTGCCAGGTGATATTTGGAAGCCCAATGAGGGCTATGGTGAAAAAGAAAATATCCTCAGATTTAAACGGGAAAGAAACTTTCTGAGAAATTGTTTAGTGTTCTGTTAATTCATCTCCCAGAGTTACAGCTTTCCCCTCAATAAGCCGTTCGCTAAGCCTGCTCTTGTGGAATTTGCAAAGTGATATTTGGAAGCCCATGGAGGGCTATTTGAAAAAGGAAATATCCTCAGATGAAAACTGGAAAGAAGTTTTATGAGAAACTGCTTAGTGTTCTCCTAATTCATTTCACAGAGCTACAGCTTTCCCCTCAGGAAGCCGTTCACTAAGCCTGTTCTTGTGAAATTTGCAAAGTGATATTTGGAAACCCATAGCGGGCTAGGGTGAAAAAGAAAATACCCTCAAAAAAAAATAGAAAGAAGCTTTGTGAGAAACTGCTTTGTCATGTGTGTCTTCCACTCACAGTGTTACATCTCTATGTCGAGGATCTGTTTGCTAGCCTTATTTCTGTGGAATCTAAGAACTCATCTTTCGGATCCCTATGAAATCTACAGGGCCAAAGTAAATATCCTCCAATAACAAAGAGAAAGAAGCTTTCTGAGAAACTTCTTTGTGTTCTGTGAAACCAGCTCACAGAGTTACAGGTTTCCAGTCAAGAAGCCTTTAGCTGAGACTGTTCTTGTGGAATTTGCAAAGTGATATTTCGAAGCCCAAAGGGGGCTATGATGAAAGAGAAAATATCCTCAGAGAAAAACTGGAAAGAAGGTTTCTGAGAAACTGCTTTGTAATGTGTGACTTCCACTCACAGAGGTACAGCAGTGTTTCATGGAGCTGTTTGCTAGCCTGATTTCTGTGGAATCTGAGAACTAATATTTCAGATCCCTTTGAAGTCTATAAGGAAAAAGGAAATATCCTTTGAAAACAAAGTGAAAGAAGCTTTCTGAGAAACTCTTTGTGTTCGGTGAAATCGTTTCACAGAGTTACAGCTTTCCCTTCAAGAAGCCTTTCGCTAAGACTGTCCTTGTGTGGAATTTGCCAGGTGATATTTGGAAGCCCAATGAGGGCTATGGTGAAAAAGAAAATATCCTCAGATTTAAACGGGAAAGAAACTTTCTGAGAAATTGTTTAGTGTTCTGTTAATTCATCTCCCAGAGTTACAGCTTTCCCCTCAATAAGCCGTTCGCTAAGCCTGCTCTTGTGGAATTTGCAAAGTGATATTTGGAAGCCCATGGAGGGCTATTTGAAGAAGGAAATATCCTCAGATGAAAACTGGAAAGAAGTTTTATGAGAAACTGCTTAGTGTTCTCCTAATTCATTTCACAGAGCTACAGCTTTCCCCTCAGGAAGCCGTTCACTAAGCCTGTTCTTGTGAAATTTGCAAAGTGATATTTGGAAACCCATAGCGGGCTAGGGTGAAAAAGAAAATACCCTCAAAAAAAAAATAGAAAGAAGCTTTGTGAGAAACTGCTTTGTGATGTGTGTCTTCCACTCACAGTGTTACATCTCTATGTCGAGGATCTGTTTGTTAGCCTTATTTCTGTGGAATCTAAGAACTCATCTTTCGGATCCCTATGAAATCTACAGGGCCAAAGTAAACATCCTCCGATAACAAAGAGAAAGAAGCTTTCTGAGAAACTTCTTTGTGTTCTGTGAAACCAGCTCACAGAGTTACAGGTTTCCAGTCAAGAAGCCTTTAGCTGAGACTGTTCTTGTGGAATTTGCAAAGTGATATTTCGAAGCCCAAAGGGGGCTATGATGAAAGAGAAAATATCCTCAGAGAAAAACTGGAAAGAAGGTTTCTGAGAAACTGCTTTGTAATGTGTGACTTCCACTCACAGAGGTACAGCAGTGTTTCGTGGAGCTGTTTGCTAGCCTGATTTCTGTGGAATCTGAGAACTAATATTTCAGATCCCTTTGAAGTCTATAAGGAAAAAGGAAATATCCTTTGAAAACAAAGTGAAAGAAGCTTTCTGAGAAACTCTTTGTGTTCGGTGAAATCGTTTCACAGAGTTACAGCTTTCCCTTCAAGAAGCCTTTCGCTAAGACTGTCCTTGTGGAATTTGCCAGGTGATATTTGGAAGCCCAATGAGGGCTATGGTGAAAAAGAAAATATCCTCAGATTTAAACGGGAAAGAAACTTTCTGAGAAATTGTTTAGTGTTCTGTTAATTCATCTCCCAGAGTTACAGCTTTCCCCTCAATAAGCCGTTCGCTAAGCCTGCTCTTGTGGAATTTGCAAAGTGATATTTGGAAGCCCATGGAGGGCTATTTGAAAAAGGAAATATCCTCAGATGAAAACTGGAAAGAAGTTTTATGAGAAACTGCTTAGTGTTCTCCTAATTCATTTCACAGAGCTACAGCTTTCCCCTCAAGAAGCCTTTAGCTGAGACTGTTCTTGTGGAATTTGCACAGTGATATTTGGAAGCCCATAGAGAGCTATGATTTAAGAGAAAAGATCCTCAGAGAAAAACTGGAAAGAAGGTTTCTGAGAAACTCCTTTGTAATATGTGACTTCCACTCACAGAGGTACAGCTGTGTTTCGTGGAGCTCTTTGCTAGCCTGATTTCTGTGGAATCTGAGAACTAATATTTCAGATCCCTTTGAAGACTATAGGGCCAAAGGAAATATCCTTTGAAAACAAAGTGAAAGAAGCTTTCTGAGAAACTTCTTTGTGTTCGGTGAAATCATCTCACAGAGTTACAGCTTTCCCTTCAAGAAGCCTTTCGTTAAGACTGTTCTTGTGGAATTTGCAAAGTGATATTTGGAAGCCCAATGAGGGCTATGGTGAAAAAGAAAATATCCTAAGATGAAAACAGGAAAGAAACTTTCTGAGAAACTGTTTAGTGTTC
This sequence comes from Macaca mulatta, assembly GCF_049350105.2. Classification (NCBI taxonomy): domain Eukaryota; kingdom Metazoa; phylum Chordata; class Mammalia; order Primates; family Cercopithecidae; genus Macaca; species Macaca mulatta. Next base: position 47,793,593 of record NC_133411.1, read on the forward strand.
TGTTAATTCATCTCGCAGAGTTACAGCTTTCCCCTCAGGATGCCGTTCGCTGATCCTGTTCTGAGGAATTTACAAAGTGAGATTTAGAAGTCCATAGAGGGCTATGGTGAAAAAGAAAATATCCTCAGATAAAAACTTGAAAGAAGCTTTCTGAGAAACTGCTTTTTGATTTGTGACTTGCACTCATAGAGGTACAGCTGTATTTCATGGAACTGTTTGCTAGCCTTATTTCTGTGGAATCTGAGAACGGATATAGTGGATCCCTTTCAAGACTATAGGGCCGAAGGAAATTTCCATGGAAAACAAAATGAAAAAAGCCTTTTGAGAAACTTCTTTCTGTTCGGTGAAATCATCCTACAGAGTTACAGCATTCCCTTCAAGAAGCCTTTCGCTAAGACTGTTCTTATGGAAATTGCAAAGTGATATTTGGAAGCCCAATAAGGGCTATGGTGAAAAAGAAAATGTCCTCAGATGAAAACTGGAAAGAAACTTTCTGAGAAACTGCTTAGAGTTCTGTTAATTCATCTCACAGAGTTACAGCTTTCCCCTCAAGAAGCCTTTCGTTAAGCCAGTTCTTGTGGAATTCGCAAAGTGTTATTTGGAAGCCCATAGAGGGCTACGGTGGAAAAGAAAATATCCTCAGAGAGAAACTGGAAAGAAGCTTTCTGAGAAACTGCTTTGTGATGTGTGACTTCCACACACTGAGTTAGAAGGGTATTTCGTGGAGTTATATGCTAGTTTTATTTCTGTGGAATCTGAGAACGGATACTTCGGTTCCTTTGAGGACTATAGGGCCAAAGGAAATATCCTCCGATAAAAATGAGAAAGAAGCTTTCTGAGAAACTTCTTTGTGTTCTGTGAATTCATCTCACAGAGTTACAGCTTACCCCTCAAGAAGCCTTTCGCTAAGACTGTTCTTGTGGAATTTGCAAAGTGATATTTGGAAGCCCATGGAGGGTTATGTTTAAAAAGGAAATATATTCTGATGAAAAATGGAAAGAAGATTTCTGAGAAACCGCTTAGTGTTCTGTTAATTCAGCGCAGAGAGTTACAGCTTTCCCCTCAAAAAGCCGTTCGTTAAGGTTGTTCTTGTGGAATTTACAATGTGATATTTGGAAGCCCATAGAGGGCTATGATGGAAAAAAATTATCCTCAGAGAAAAACTGTAAAGAACCTTTCTGAGAAACTGCTTTGTGATGTAGGACTTCCACCCACAGAGCTACAGCTGTATTTCGTGGAGCTGTTTGCTAGCCTTATTCCTCTGGAGTCTTAGAACGGATATTTCAGATCCCTTTGAAGACTATAGGGCCAAAGGAAATATTCTCCGATAACAAAAAGAAAGAAGCTTTCTGGGAAACTTCTTTGTGTTCTGTGAAATCATCTCACAGAGTTACAGCTTTCCCCTCAAGAAGCCTTTCACTAAGACAGTTCATGTGGAATTTGCAAAATGATATTTGGAAGCCCTTGGAGGGCTACGATGAAAAACGAAATATCCTCACATGAAATCTGGAAAGAAGCTTTCTGAGAAACTGCTGAGTGTTCTTTTAATTCGTCTCACAGAGTTAGAGCTATCCCCTCAAGCAGCCGTTCGATAAACCTGTTGTTGTGGAATACACAAAGTGATATTTTAAGCCCATAGAGTGCTATGGTGAAAAAGAAAACAACCTCGGAAAAAAGCGGCAAAGAAGCTTTTTGAGAAACTGCTTTGTGATGTGTGACTTCCACTCACAGAGTTAAAGCTGTGTTTCGTGGATCTGTTTGCTAGCTTTTTTTCTGTGGAATCTGAGAAGTGATATTTCGTATCCCTTTGAAGACTAAAGGGCCAAAGGCAATATCCTCCGATAACAAAGAAAAAGAAAATTTCTGAGAAACTTCTTTGTGTTCTGTAAAATCATCTCACAGAGTTACAGCTTTCCCCTCAAGAAGACTTTCGCTAAGACAGTTCTTATGGAATTTGCATGGAGATATTTGGAAGCCCATGGAGGGCTATGGTGAAAAAGGAAATATCCTCAGATGAAAACTGGAAAGTAGCTTTCTGAGAAACTGCTTAGTGTTTTGTTAATTCATATCACAGATGTACAGCTTTCCCGTAAAGAAGCCGTTCGCTAAGCCTGTTGTTGTGGAATACACAAAGTGGTATTTGGAAGCCCCTAGAGGGCTATGGTGAAAAAGAAAATATCCTTAGAGAAAAACTGCAAAGTAGCTTTCTGAGAAACTGCTTTGTGATGTGTGATTTCCACTCACAGAGTTACAGCTGTATTTCGTGGATCTGTTTGCTAGGCTTATTTCTGTGGAATTTGAGAACTGATATTTCGGATCCCTTTGAATACGCTAGGGCCAAAGGTAATATCCTTCGATAACACAGAGAAAGAAGCTTTCAGAGAAACTTCTTTGTGTTCTGTGGAATCATCAAACAGAGTTACAACTTTCCCCTCACGAAGCCTTTCGCTAAGACAGTTACTGTGGTATTTGCAAAGTGATATTTGGAGGCCCATGGAGGACTACGGTGAAAAAAGAAATATCCTCAGATGAAATCTGGAAAGAAGCTTTCTGAGAAACTGCTTAGTGTTCTGTTAATTCATTTCACAGAGTTACAGCTTTCTCCTCAAGTAGCCGTTCGATAAGCCTGTTGTTTTGGAATACACAAAGTGATATTTCGCAACCCATAGAGGGCTATGGTGAAAAAAAAATATCCTCAGAGAAAAACTGGAAACAAGCTTTCTGAGAAACTGCTTTGTGATGTGTAAGTTCCACTCACAGAGTTACAGCTGTATTTCGTGGATCTCTTTGCTAGCCTTATTTCTCTGGAATTTGAGAACTGATATTTCAGATCCCTTTGAAGACTATAGAGCCAAAGGAAATATACTTCGATAACACAGAGAAAGAAGCTTTCTGAGAAACTTCTTTGTGTTCTACGAAATCATCTAACAGAGTTACAGCTTCCCCCTCAAGAAGCCTTTCGCTAAGACAGTTCTTGTGAAATTTGCAAAGTGTTATTTGGAAGCCCATGGAGGGCTATGGTGAAAAAGGAAATATGCTGAGATGAAAACTGGAAAGAAGCTTTCTGAGAAACTGCTCAGTGTTCTCTTAATTCATCTCACAGAGTTAGAGCTTTCCCCTCAAGTAGCCGTTAGATAAACCTGCTGTTGTGGAATACACAAAGTGATACTTTAAGCCCATAGAGGGCTATGTTGAAAAAGAAAACATCATCAGAGAAAACCGACAAAGAAGCTTTTTGAGAAACTGCTTTGTGATGTGTGACTTCGACTCACAGAGTTAAAGCTGTGTTTTGTGGATCTGTTTCCTAGCCTTATTTCTGTGGAATCTGAGAACTGATATTTCGGATCCCTTTGAAGACTATAGGGCCAAAGGAAATATCCTCCGATAACAAAGAGAAAGAAGCTTTCTGAGAACCTACTCTGTGTTCTGTGAAATCATGTCACAGAGTTACATCTTTCTCCTCAAGAAGCCTTTCGCTAAGACTGTTCTTGTGAACTTTTCAAAGTGATATTTCGAAGCCCATGGAGGACTATGGTGAAAAAGGAAATATCCTCAGATGAAAACTAGAAAGAAGCTTTCTGAGAAACTGCGAAGTGATCTATTAACTCATCTCACAGAGTTACAGCTTTCCCTTCAAGAAGCCTTTCGCTAAGACAGTTCTTGTGGAATTCGCAAAGTGGTATTTGAAAGCCCATAAAGGGCTATGGTGAAAAAGAAAATATCCTCAGAGAAAAACTGGAAAGAAGCTTTCAGAGAAACTGCTTTGTGATGTGTAACTTCCACTCACAGAGTTACAGCTGTGTTTCGTGGATGTGTTTGATAGCCTTATTTGTGTGGTATCTGAGAAATGATATTTCGGATACCTTTGAAGACTATAATGCCAAAGGAAATATCCTCCGATAACAAAGAGAAAGAAGCTTTCTGAGAAACTTCTTTGTGTTCTGTGAAATCATCTCACAGAGTTACAGCTTTCCCTTCAAGAAGCCTTTCGCTAAGACAGTCTTGTGGAATTTGCAAAGAGATATTTCGACGCCCATGGAGGGCTATGGTGAAAAAGGAAATATCCTCATATGAAAACTTTAAAGAAGATTTTTGAGAAACTGCTTAGTGTTCTGTCAATTCATCTCACAGAGTTACAGCTTCTCCTCAAGTAGCCGTTCGCTAAGCCTGTTCTTGTGGAATACACCAAGTGGTATTTGGAAGCCCATACAGGGCAATGGTGAAAAAGAAAATATCCTTAGAGAAAAACTGGAAAGAAGCTTTCTGAGAAACTGCTTTGTGATGTGTGACTTCCACTCACAGAGTTACAGCTGTTTTTCTGTTTCTGTTTGCTAGGCTTATTTCTATGGAATTTGAGAACTGATATTTCAGATCCCTTTGAAGGCTATAGGGCCAAAGGAAATATCCTTCGATAACACAGAGAAAGAAGCTTTCTGAGAAACTTCTTTGTGTTCTGTGAAATCATCTCACAGAGTTACAGCTTTCCTCTCAAGAAGCCTTTCCCTAAGACAGTTCTTGTGGAATTTGCAAAGTCATATTTGGAAGAACATGGAGAGCTACGGTGAAAAAGGAAATATCCTCACAGAAATCTGGAAGGAAGCTTTGTGAGAAACTGCTTAGTGTTGTCTTAATTCATCTCACAGAGGTACAACTTGCCCGTTAAGTAGCCGTTCGATATACCTGTTGTTGTGGAATACACAAAATGATATTTGGAAGCCCTTAGAGGGCTATGGTGAAAAAGAAAATATCCTCAGAGCATACCAGCAAAGAAGCTTTTTGAGAAACTGCTTTGTGATGTGTGACTTCCACTCACAGAGTTAAAGCTGTGTTTCGTGGATCTGCTTGCTAGCCTTATTTCTGTGGAATATGAAAACTGATATTTCGGATCCCTTGGACACTATAGGGCCTAAGGAAATATCCTCTGATAACAAATAGAAAGAAGTTTTCTGAGAACCTTCTTTGTGTTCTGTGAAATCATCTCACAGAGTTACAGCTTTCGCCTCAAGAAGCCTTTCGCTAAGACTGTTCTTGTGAAATTTTCAAAGTGATATTTGAAAGTCAATGGAGGGCTATGGTGAAAAAGGAAATATCCTCAGCAGAAAACTAGAAAGAACCTTTCTGAGAAACTGCTTAGTATTCTGTTAATTCATCTCACAGAGTTACAGCTTTCCCCTCAAGAAGCCGTTGGCTAAGACTGTTCTGGTGGAATTTGCAAAGTGATATTTGGAAGATCATAAAGGTAGTTGATGAAAAAGAAAATATTCTCTCAGAAAAACTGGAAATAAGTTTTCTGAGAAACTGGTTTGGGGTGTGTGACTTCCACTCACAGAGTTACATCTGAATTTCGTGGATCTGTTTGCTAGCCTTATTTCTGAGGAATCTGAGAACTGATATTTCAGATCCCCTTGAAGACTATAGACCCAAAGGAAATATCCTTCGATAACACAGAGAAAGAAGCTTTCTGAGAAACTTCCTTGTGTTCTGTGAAATCATCTCACAGATTTACAGCTTTCCCCTCAAGAAGCCTTTCGCTAAGCCTGTTCTTGTGGAATTTGCAAAGTGATATTTGGAAGCCGATAGAGGGCTATGGTGAAAAAGGAAATATCCTCAGATGAAATCTGGAAAGAAGTTTTCTGAGAAACTGCTTAGTGTTCTGTTAATTCACCTCACAGGGTTACAGCTTTCCCCTCAAGAAGCCGTTCGCTAAACCTGTTGTTGTGGAATTTGCAAAGTGATATTTGGAAGCCCATAGAGGGCTATGGCGATAAAGAAAATATCCTCAGAGAAAAACTGCAAAGAAGCTTTCTGAGAAACTGCTTTGTGATGTGTGACTTCCACTCACAGAGTTACATCTGTATTTCGTTGATCTGTTTGCTGGCCTTATGTCTGTTTAATCTGAGAACTGAAAATTCGGATCCCTTTGAAGACTATAGGGCCAATGGAAATATCCTCCGATAACAAAGGGAAAGAAGCTTTCTGAGAAACTTCTTTGTGTTCTTTGAAATCATCTCACAGAGTTACACCTTTCCCCTCAAGAAGACATTCGCTAAGACAGTTATTGTGGAATTTACAAAGGGATACTAGGAAGCCCATGGACGGCGCTGGTGAAAAAGGAAATATCCTCAGATGAAATCTGGAAAGAAGCTTTCTGAGAAACTGCTAAGTGTTCTCTTAATTCATCTCGCAGAGTTAGAGCTTTCCCTTCAGGAAACCGTTCGCTAAGCCTGTTCTTGTGGAATTCGCAAAGTGGTATTTGGAAGCCCATAAAGGGCTATGGTGAAAAAGAATATATCCTCAGAGAAAAACTGCAAAGAAGCTTTCTGAGAAACTGCTTTGTGATGTGTGACTTCCACTCTCAGAGTTACATCTGTATTTCGTGGATCTGTTTCCAAGCCTTATTTCTGAGAATGTGAGAACTGATATTTCGATCCCTTTGAAGACTATAGGGCCAAAGGAAATATCCTCCGATAAAAAAGAGAAAGAAGATTTCTGTGAAACTTCTTTGTATTCTGTGAAATCATCTCACAGACGTACAGCTTTCCCCACATGAAGCCACTCGCTAATCCTGTTCTTGTGGAATTGGCAGGGTGATATTTGGAAGCTCATAGAGGGATACGGTGAAAAACAAAATATCCTCAGAGAATAACTGAAAAGAAGCTTTCTTAGAATCTGCTTTGTGATGTGAGACTTGCACTCACATTGTTACATCTGTATTTCCAGGTTCTGTATTCTAGCGTTATTTTTGTATAATGTGTGAACTGATATTTTGAACCCTTTTGAAGACTGGAGGGCGAAAGGAAATATCCTCCGATAACAAAGAGAAAGAAGGTTTTTGAGAAACTTCTTTGTGTTCTGTGAAATCTTCTCACAGAGTTACAGCTTTCCACTCAAGAATCCTTTCGCTAAGCTTGTTCTTGTGGAATTCGCAAAGTGATATTTCGATGCCCTTAAAGGACTATGGTAAAAAAGGAAATATCCTCAGAGGAAATCTGGAAAGAAGCTTACTGAGAAACTGCTTAGTGTACTGTTAATTCATCTCACAGAATTACAGCTTTCCCCTCAAGAAGCCGTTAGCTAAACCTGTTCTTGTGGAATTTGCAAAGTGATATTTGGAAGCCCCTAGAGGGTTATGGTGAAAAAGAAAATATCCTCAGAGAATAACAGGAAAGAAGCTTTCTGTGAATCTGCTTTTGATGTCTGACTTCCTCTCACAGAGTTACTTGTGTATTTCGTGGATCTGTTTGCTAGCCTTATTTCTTTTTTTTTTTTTAAATTTATTTATTATTATTATACTTTAAGTTGTAGGGTACATGTGCATAACGTGCAGGTTTGTTACATATGTATACTTGTACCATGTTGCTGTGCTGCACCCATCAACTCGTCATTTACATCAGGTATAACTCCCAATGCAATCCCTCCCCCCTCCCACCTCCCCATGATAGGCCCCGGTGTGTGATGTTCCCCTTCCTGAGTCCGAGTGATCTCATTGTTCAGTTCCCACCTATGAGTGAGAACATGTGGTGTTTGGTTTTCTGTTCTTGTGATAGTTTGCTAAGAATGATGGATTCCAGCTGCATCCAAGTCCCTACAAAGGACTCAAACTCATCCTTTTTTATGGCTGCATAGTATTCCATGGTGTATATGTGCCACATTTTCTTAATCCAATCTGTCACTGATGGACATTTGGGTTGATTCCAAGTCTTTGCTATTGTGAATAGTGCTGCAATAAACATACGTGTGCATGTGTCTTTATAGCAGCATAATTTATAATCCTTTGGGTATATACCCAGTAATGGGATGGCTGGGTCATATGGTACATCTAGTTCTAGATCCTTGAGGAATCGCCATACTGTTTTCCATAATGGTTGAACTAGTTTACAATCCCACCAACAGTGTAAAAGTGTTCCTATTTCTCCACATCCTCTCCAGCACCTGTTGTTTCCTGACTTTTTAATGATCGCCATTCTAACTGGTGTGAGATGGTATCTCATTGTGGTTTTGATTTGCATTTCTCTGATGGCCAGTGATGATGAGCATTTTTTCATGTGTCTGTTGGCTGTATGAATGTCTTCTTTTGAGAAATGTCTGTTCATGTCCTTTGCCCACTTTTTGATGGGGTTGTTTGTTTTTTTCTTGTAAATTTGTTTGAGTTCTTTGTAGGTTCTGGATATTAGCCCTTTGTCAGATGAGTAGATTGCAAAAATTTTCTCCCATTCTGTAGGTTGCCTGTTCACTCTGATGGTAGTGTCTTTTGCTGTGCAGAAGCTCTTTAGTTTAATGAGATCCCATTTGTCAATTTTGGCTTTTGCTGCCGTTGCTTTTGGTGTTTTAGACATGAAATCTTTGCCCATGCCTATGTCCTGAATGGTACTACCTAGGTTTTCCTCTAGGATTTTTATGGTATTAGGTCTAACATTTAAGTCTCTAATCCATCTTGAATTAATTTTCGTATAAGGAGTAAGGAAAGGATCCAGTTTCAGCTTTCTACTTATGGCTAGCCAATTTTCCCAGCACCATTTATTAAATAGGGAATCCTTTCCCCATTTCTTGTTTCTCTCAGGTTTGTCAAAGATCAAATGGCTGTAGATGTGTGGTATTATTTCTGAGGACTCTGTTCTGTTCCATTGGTCTCTATCTCTGTTTTGGTACCAGTACCATGCTGTTTTGGTTACTGTAGCCTTGTAGTATAGTTTGAAGTCAGGTAGCGTGATGCCTCCAGCTTTGTTCTTTTGACTTAGGATTGTCTTGGAGATGCGGGCTCTTTTTTGGTTCCATATGAACTTTAAAGCAGTTTTTTCCAATTCTGTGAAGAAACTCATTGGTAGCTTGATGGGGATGGCATTGAATCTATAAATTACCTTGGGCAGTATGGCCATTTTCACAATATTGATTCTTCCTATCCACGAGCATGGTATGTTCTTCCATTTGTTTGTGTCCTCTTTGATTTCACTGAGCAGTGGTTTGTAGTTCTCCTTGAAGAGGTCCTTTACATCCCTTGTAAGTTGGATTCCTAGGTATTTGATTCTCTTTGAAGCAATTGTGAATGGAAGTTCATTCCTGATTTGGCTCTCTGTTTGTCTGTTACTGGTGTATAAGAATGCTTGTGATTTTTGCACATTAATTTTGTATCCTGAGACTTTGCTGAAGTTGCTTATCAGCTTAAGGAGATTTTGGGCTGAGACAATGGGGTTTTCTAAATATACAATCATGTCATCTGCAAACAGGGACAGTTTGACTTCTTCTTTTCCTGACTGAATACCCTTGATTTCTTTCTCTTGCCTGATTGACCTAGCCAGAACTTCCAACACTATGTTGAATAGGAGTGGTGAGAGAGGGCATCCCTGTCTTGTGCCAGTTTTCAAAGGGAATTTTTCCAGTTTTTGCCCATTCACTATGATATTGGCTGTGTGTTTGTCATAAATACCTCTTATTATTTTGAGGTACGTTCCATCAATACCGAATTTATTGAGCGTTTTTAGCATGAAGGGCTGTTGAATTTTGTCAAAAGCCTTTTCTGCATCAATTGAGATGATCATGTGGTTCTTGTCTTTGGTTCTGTTTATATGCTGGATTATGTTTATTGATTTGCGAATGTTGAACCAGCCTTGCATCCCAGGGATGAAGCCCACTTGATCATGGTGGATAAGCTTTTTGATGTGTTGCTGAATCCGGTTTGCCAGTATTTTATTGAGGATTTTTGCATCGATGTTCATCAGGGATATTGGTCTAAAATTCTCTTTTTTTGTTGTGTCTCTGCCAGGCTTTGGTATCAGGATGATGTTGGCCTCATAAAATGAGTTAGGGAGGATTCCCTCTTTTTCTATTGATTGGAATAGTTTCAGAAGGAATGGTACCAACTCCTCTTTGTACCTCTGGTAGAATTCAGCTGTGAATCCATCTGGTCCTGGACTTTTTTTGGTTGGTAGGCTATTAATTGTTGCCTCAATTTCAGAGCCTGCTATTGGTCTATTCAGGGATTCAACTTCTTCCTGGTTTAGTCTTGGAAGAGTGTAAGTGTCCAGGAAATTATCCATTTCTTCTAGATTTTCCAGTTTATTTGCGTAGAGGTGTTTATAGTATTCTCTGATGGTAGTTTGTATTTCTGTGGGGTCGGTGGTGATATCCCCTTGATCATTTTTAATTGCGTCAATTTGATTCTTCTCTCTTTTCTTCTTTATTAGTCTGGCTAGTGGTCTGTCAATTTTGTTGATCTTTTCAAAAAACCAACTCCTGGATTCATTGATTTTTTGGAGGGTTTTTTGTGTCTCTATCTCCTTCAGTTCTGCTCTGATCTTAGTTATTTCTTGCCTTCTGCTAGCTTTCGAATGTGTTTGCTCTTGCTTCTCTAGTTCTTTTAATTGCGATGTTAGAGTGTCAATTTTACATCTTTCCTGCTTTCTCTTGTGGGCATTTAGTGCTATAAATTTCCCTCTACACACTGCTTTAAATGTGTCCCAGAGATTCTGGTATGTTGTATCTTTGTTCTCATTGGTTTCAAAGAACATCTTTATTTCTGCCTTCATTTCGTTATGTACCCAGTAGTCATTCAGGAGCAGGTTGTTCAGTTTCCATGTAGTTGAGCGGTTTTGAGTGAGTTTCTTAGTCCTGAGTTCTAGTTTGATTGCACTGTGGTCTGAGAAACAGTTTGTTATAATTTCTGTTCTTGTACATTTGCTGAGGAGTGCTTTACTTCCAATTACGTGGTCAATTTTGGAGTAAGTATGATGTGGTGCTGAGAAGAATGTATATTCTGTTGATTTGGGGTGGAGAGTTCTATAGATGTCTATTAGGTCTGCTTGCTGCAGAGATGAGTTCAATTCCTGGATATCCTTGTTAACTTTCTGTCTCGTTGATCTGTCTAATGTTGACAGTGGAGTGTTGAAGTCTCCCATTATTATTGTATGGGAGTCTAAGTCTCTTTGTAAGTCTCTAAGGACTTGCTTTATGAATCTGGGTGCTCCTGTATTGGGTGCATATATATTTAGGATAGTTAGCTCTTCCTGTTGAATTGATCCCTTTACCATTATGTAATGGCCTTCTTTGTCTCTTTTGATCTTTGATGGTTTAAAGTCTGTTTTATCAGAGACTAGTATTGCAACCCCTGCTTTTTTTTGTTCTCCATTTGCTTGGTAAATCTTCCTCCATCCCTTTATTTTGAGCCTATGTATGTCTCTGCGTGTGAGATGGGTCTCCTGAATACAGCAGACTGATGGGTCTTGACTCTTTATCCAGTTTGCCAGTCTGTGTCTTTTAATTGGAGCATTTAGTCCATTTACATTTAAGGTTAATATTGTTATGTGTGAACTAGATCCTGCCATTATGATATTAACTGGTTATTTTGCTCATTAGTTGATGCAGTTTCTTCCTAGCCTCAATGGTCTTTACATTTTGGCATGTTTTTGCAATGGCTGGTACCGGTTGTTTCTTTCCATGTTTAGTGCTTCCTTCAGGATCTCTTGTAATGCAGGCCTAGTGGTGACAAAATCTCTAAGCATTTGCTTATCTGTAAAGGATTTTATTTCTCCTTCACTTATGAAACTTAGTTTGGCTGGATATGAAATTCTGGGTTTAAAATTCTTTTCTTTAAGAATGTTGAATATTGGCCCCCACTCTCTTCTGGCTTGGAGAGTTTCTGCTGAAAGATCTGCTGTTAGTCTGATGGGCTTCCCTTTGTGGGTAACCCGACCTTTCTCTCTGGCTGCCCTTAAGATTTTTTCCTTCATTTCAACTTTGGTGAATCTGGCAATTATGTGTCTTGGAGTTGCTCTTCTCGAGGAGTATCTTTGTGGCATTCTCTGTATTTCCTGGATTTGAATGTTGGCCTGCCCTACTAGGTTGGGGAAGTTCTCCTGGATGATATCCTGAAGAGTGTTTTCCAACTTAGTTCCATTTTCCCCCTCACTTTCAGGCACCCCAATCAGACGTAGATTTGGTCTTTTTACATAATCCCATACTTCTTGCAGGCTTTGTTCGTTTCTTTTTCTTCTTTTTTCTTTTGGTTTCTCTTCTCGCTTCATTTCATTCATTTGATCCTCAATCGCTGATACTCTTTCTTCCAGTTGATCGAGTCGGTTACTGAAGCTTGTGCATTAGTCACGTATTTCTCGTGTCATGGTTTTCATCTCTTTCATTTCGTTTAGGACCTTCTCTGCATTAATTACTCTAGCCATCAATTCTTCCACTTTTTTTTCAAGATTTTTAGTTTCTTTGCGCTGGGTACGTAATTCCTCCTTTAGCTCTGAGAAATTTGATGGACTGAAGCCTTCTTCTCTCATCTCGTCAAAGTCATTCTCCGTCCAGCTTTGATCCGTTGCTGGCGATGAGCTGCGCTCCTTTGCCGGGGGAGATGCGCTCTTATATTTTGAATTTCCAGCTTTTCTGCCCTGCTTTTTCCCCATCTTTGTGGTTTTATCTGCCTCTGGTCTTTGATGATGGTGATGTACTGATGGGGTTTTAGTGTAGGTGTCCTTCCTGTTTGATAGTTTTCCTTCTAACAGTCAGGACCCTCAGCTGTAGGTCTGTTGGAGATTGCTTGAGGTCCACTCCGGACCCTGTTTGCCTGGGTATCAGCAGCAGAGGCTGCAGAAGATAGAATATTTCTGAACAGCGAGTGTACCTGTCTGATTCTTGCTTTGGAAGCTTCCTCTCAGGGGTGTACTCCTCCCTGTGAGGTGTGGGGTGTCAGACTGCCCCTAGTGGGGGATGTCTCCCAGTTAGGCTACTCAGGGGTCAGGGACCCACTTGAGCAGGGAGTCTGTCCCTTCTCAGATCTCAACCTCCGTTTTGGGAGATCCACTGCTCTCTTCAAAGCTGTCAGACAGAGTCGTTTGCGTCTGTGCAGAGGTGTCTGTGTGTCTTAGTTTACTGTGCCCTGTCCCCAGAGGTGGAGTCTACAGAGACAGGCAGGTTTCCTTGAGCTGCTGTGAGCTCCACCCAGTTCGAGCTTCCCAGCAGCTTTGTTTACCTACTTAAGCCTCAGCAATGGCGGGCGCCCCTCCCCCAGCCTCGCTGCTGCCTTGCCGGTAGATCACAGACTGCTGCGCTAGCAACGAGGGAGGCTCCGTGGGTGTGGGACCCTCCCGGCCAGGTGTGGGATATGATCTCCTGGTGTGCCTGTTTCCTAAAGCGCAGTATTGGGGTGGGAGTTACCCGATTTTCCAGGTGTTGTGTGTCTCAGTTCCCCTGGCTAGGAAAAGGGACTCCCTTCCCCCTTGCGCTTCCCAGGTGAGGCAATGCCTCGCCCTGCTTCAGCTCTCCCTGGTCGGGCTGCAGCAGCTGACCAGCTCCGATCGTCCGGCACTCCCCAGTGAGATGAACCCAGTACCTCAGTTGAAAATGCAGAAATCACCGGTCTTCTGTGTGGCTCGCGCTGGGAGTTGGAGACTGGAGCTGCTCCTATTCGGCCATCTTGCTCCGCCCTGCTAGCCTTATTTCTGTGGAATCTGAGAACTGATGTTTCGGATCCCTTGGAAGATTATAGGGTTAAAGGAAGTATCCTCCAAAAACAAAGAGAAAGAAGCTTTCTGAGAAATTTCTTTGTCTTCTGTGAAATCATCTCACAGAGTTACAGCTTTCCCTTTAAGAAGCCTTTCGCTAGGCCTGTTCTTGTGGAATTTGCAAAGTGATATTTCGCTGCCCATTAAGGGCGATGGTGAAAAAGGAAATATCCTCAGATGAAAACTGGAAAGAAGCTTTCTGAGAAACTTCTTAGTGTTCTGGGCATTCACCTCAGAGAGTTACAGCTTTCCGCTCAAGAAGCCTTTCGTTAAGTCTTTTCTTGTGGAATTTGCAAAGTGATGTTTCGATGCCCATAAAGGGCGATGGTGAAAAAGGAAATATCCTCACATGTAATCTGGAAAGAAGATTTCTGAGATACTTCTTAGTGTTGTGTTCATTCATCTCACAGAGTTACAGGTTTCCCCTCAATAAGCAGTTCGCTAAGCCTGTTCTTGTGGAATTTGCAAAGTGATATTTGGAAGCCAATAGAGGGTTATGGTGAAAAAGAAAATTTCCTCAGAGAGTAACTGGAAAGATGCTTTCTGAGAATCTGCTTTGTGATGTGTGACTTCCACTCACAGAGTTACATCTGTACTTCGTGGATCTGTTTGCTAGCCTTATTTCTGTGGAATCTGAGAAATGACATTTCGGATCCCTTGGAAGACTATAGGGCCAAAGGAAATATCCACCGATAACAAAGAGAAAGAAGCTTTTTGAGAAACTTCCTGGTGTTCTGTGAAATCATCTCACAGAGTTACAGCTTTCGCTTCAAGAGGCCTTTCGCTAAGCCTGTTTTCTGCAATTTTCAAAGTGATATTTCGATGCCCTTAGAGGGCTACGGTGAAAAAGGAAATATCCTCAGAAGAAATCTGTAAAGAAGCTTTCTGAGAAACTCCTCAGTGTTCTGTTCATTCATCTCACAGAGTTACAGCTTTCCCCTCAAAAAGGCGTTGGCTAAGCCTGTTCTTGTGGAATTGCAAAGTGATATTTCGAAGCCCATAGAGGGCTAGGGTGAAAAAGAAAATATATTCAGAGAATAACTGGAAAGAAGCTTTCTTAGAGTCTGCTTTGTGATGTGTGACTTCCATTCACAGAGTTACATCTGTATTTCCTGGATCTGTTTGCTAGCCTTATTTCTGTTGAATGTGAGAACTGATATATTGGATACCTTTGAAGACTATAAGGCCAAAGGAAAAATCTTCTGATAACAAAGAGAAAGAAGTTTTCTGAGAAACTTCTTTGTGTTCTGTGAAATCATCTCACAGAGTTACAGCATTACCCTCAAGAAGGCGTTCGCTAATCCTGTTCTTGTGGAATTTGCAAAGTGATATTTGGAAGCCCATGCAGTGCTATGGTGAAAAAGAAAGTATCCTCAGAGACTAACGGGAAAGAAGCTTTCTGAGAAACTGCTTTGTCATGTGTGACTTGCAATTACAGAGTTACATCTCTATTTTGTGGATCTATTTGCTAGCGTTATTTCTTGGAATCTGTGAAATGATATTTCGGATCCCTTTGAAGACTATAGGGCCAAAGGAAATATCCTACACTAACAAAGAGAAAGAAGCTTTCTGAGAAACTTCTTTGTGTTCTGTAAAATCATCTCACAGAGTTACAGCTTTCTACTCAAGAAGCCTTTCGCTAAGCCTGTTCTTGTGGAAATTGCAAAGTGATATTTCGATGCCCATAGAGGTCTACGGTGAAAAAGAAATATCCTCAGATGAAATCTGGAAAGAAGCTTTCTGAGAAACTGCTTAGTGTTCTGATAATTCATCTCACAGAATTACAGCTTCCCCCTCAAGAAGCCGTTCGCTAAACCTGTTCTTGTGGAAATTGCAAAGTGATATTTGGAAGCCCATAGAGGGGTATGGTGAAAAAGTAAATATCCTCAGAGAAAACTGGAAAGAAGCTCTCTGAGAAACTGCTTTGTGATGTGTGACTTCCACTCACAGAGTTACATCTGTATTTCGTGGATCTATTTGCTACCCTTATTTCTGTGGAATCTGAGAACTGACGTTTCGGATCCCTTGGAAGGGTATAGGGCCAAAGGAAATAGCCTCCAATAACAAAGAGAAAGAAGCTTTTTGAGAAACTTCCTGGTGTTCTGTGAAATCATCTCACAGAGTTACAGCTTTCCCCTCAAAAAGCCGTTGGGTAAGCCTGTTCTTGTGGAATTTGCAAAGTGATATTTGGAAGCCCATAGAAGGCTATGGTGAAAAAGAAAATGTCCTCAGAGAAAAACTAGAAAGAAGCTTTCTGAGAAACTGCTTTGTGATGTGTGACTTCCACTCACAGAGTTACATCTGTATTTCGTGGATCTGTTTGCTAGCCTTATATCTGTGGAATCTGAGAACTGAGATTTCGGATCCCTTTGAAGAGTATAGGGCCAAAGTAAATATCCTCCGATAACAAAGAGAAAGAAGCTTTCTGAGAAACTTCTTTGTGTTCTGTGAAATCATCTCACAGAGTTACAGCATTCCCCTCAAGAAGGCGTTCACTAATCCTGTTCTTGTGGAATTTGCAAAGTGATATTTGGAATCCCATGCAGTGCTATGGTGAAAAAGAAAGTATCCTCAGAGAATAACGGGAAAGAAGCTTTCTAAGAAACTGCTTTGTCATGTGTGACTTGCACTTACAGAGTTACATCTCTATTTCGTGGATCTATTTGCTAGCGTTATTTCTTGGAATCTGTGAAATGATATTTCGGATCCCTTTGAAGACTATAGGGCCAAAGGAAATATCCTACACTAACAAAGAGAAAGAGGCTTTCTGAGAAACTTCTTTGTTTTCTGTGAAATCATCTCACAGAGTTACAGCTTTCTACTCAAGAAGCCTTTCACTAAGCCTGTTCTTGTGGAATTTGCAAAGTCATATTTCGATGCCCATAGGGGGCTACGGTGAAAAAGGAAATATCCTCAGATGAAATCTGGAAAGAAGCTTTCTGAGAAACTGCTTAGTGTTCTGTTATTTCATCTCACAGAGTTACAGCTTCCCCCTCAAGAAGTCCCTCCCTAAGCCTGTTCTTGTGGAATTTGCAAAGTGATATTTCGATGCCCATAGAGGGCTACGGTGAAAAAGGAAATGTCCTCAGATGAAATCTGGAAAGAAGCTTTCCGAGAAACTGCTTAGTGGTCTCTTCATTCATCTCACAGAGTTACAGCTTTCCCCTCAAGAAGCCGTTCGCTAAGCCTGTTCTTGTGGAATTTACAAAGTGATATTTGGAAGTCCATAGAGGGCTATGGTGAAAAAGAAAATATCCTCAGAGAAAAACTGGAAAGAAGCCTTCTGAGAAACTGCTTTGTGATGTGTGACTTGCACTCACAGAGTTACATCTGTATTTCGTGGATCCGTTTCCTAAACTTATTTCTGTGGAATCTGAGGACAGATATTTCGGATCCCTTTGAAGACTATAGGGCCAAGGGAAATATCCCCCGTTAACAAAGAGAAAGAAGCTTTCTGAGAAACTTCTTTGTGTTGTGTGAAATCAAATCACAGAGTTACAGCTTTCCCCTCAAGAAGCCTTTCGCTAAGCCTGTGCTTGTGGAACTTGCAAAGTGATATTACGATGCCCATAGAGGGCTACGGTGAAAAAGGAAATATCCTCAGTTGAAATCTGCAAAGCAGCTTTCTGAGAAACTGTTTAGTGTTCTGTGAAATCATCTCACAGATTTACAACTTTCCCCTCAAGAAGCCGTTCGCTAAGCCTGTTCTTGTGGAATTTGCAAAGTGATATTTCGATGCCCATAGAGGTCTACGGTGAAAAAGGAAATATCCTCAGATGAAATCTGGAAAGAAGCTTTCTGAGAAACTGCTTAGTGTTCTGTTAATTCATCTCACAGAATTACAGGTTTCCCCTCAAGAAGCCGTTCGCTAAGCCTGTTCTTGTGGAATTTGCAAAGTGATATTTGGAAGCCCATAGAGGGCTATGGGGAAAAAGTAAATATCCTCAGAGAAAAACTGGAAAGAAGCTCTCTGAGAAACTGCTTTGTGATGTGTGACTTCCACTCACAGAGTTACATCTGTATTTCGTGGATCTATTTGCTAACCTTATTTCTGTGGAATCTGAGAACTGACGTTTCGGATCCCTTGGAACAGTATAGGGCCAAAGGAAATAGCCTCCAATAACAAAAAGAAAGAAACTTTTTGAGAAACTTCCTGGTGTTCTGTGAAATCATCTCACAGAGTTACAGCTTTCCCCTGAAGAAGCCGTTCGCTAAGTCTGTTCTTGTGGAATTTGCAAAGTGATATTTGGAAGCCCATAGAGGGTTATGGTGATAAAGAAAATATCCTTAGAGAAAAACTGGAAAGATGCTTTCTGAGAATCCGCTTTGTGATGTGTGACTTCCACTCACAGAGTTACATCTGTGTTTCGTGGAACTGTTTGCTAGTCTTATTTCTGTAGAATCTGAGAACTGATATTTCGGATCTATTGGAAGACTCTAGGGCCAAAGGAAATATCCTCCGATAACAAACACAAAGAAGCTTTTTGAGAAACTTCTTAGTGTTCTGTGAAACCATCTCACAGAGTTACAGCTTTCCCCTCAAGAAGCCGTTCACTAAGCCCGTTCTTGTGGAATTTGCAAAGTGACATTTCGATGCCCATAGAGGGTTGCGTTGAAAAAGGAATTATCCTCAGATGAAATCTGGAAAGAAGCTTTTTGAGAAACTGCTTAGTCTTCTGTGAATTCATCTCACAGAGTTACAGCTTGCCCCTCAAGAAGCCTTTCGCTAAGCCTGTACTTGTGGAATTTGCAAAGTCATATTTCGATGCCCATAGGGGGCTACGGTGAAAAAGGAAATATCCTCAGATGAAATCTGGAAAGAAGCTTTCTGAGAAACTTCTTAGTGTTCTGTTAATTCTTCTCACAGAGTTACAGCTTTCCCCTCAAGAAGACGCTCCCTAAGCCTGTTCTTGTGAAATTTGCAAAGTGATATTTGGAAACACTTAGAGGACTATGGTGAAAAAGAAAATATCCTCAGAGAAAAACTGGAAAGAAGCCTTCTGAGAAACTGCTTTGTGATATGTGACTTCCACTCATACAGTTATATCTGTATTTCGTGGATCTGTTTGCTAGCCTTATTTCTGTGGAATCTGAGAACTGATATTTCGCATCCTTTTGAAGACTATAGGGCCAAAGGAAATATCCTCCGATAACAAAGAGAAAGAAGCTTTCTGAGAAACTCCTTTGTGTTCTCTGAAATCATCTGACAGAGTTATAGCGTTCCCCTTAAGAAGCTTTTCGCTAAGCCTGTTCATGTGGAATTTGCAAAGTGATATTTCGATTCCCATAAAGGGCGACGGTGAAAAAGGAAATATCCTCAGATGAAATCTGGAAAGAAGCTTTCTGAGAAATTTCTTAGTGTTCTGTGCATTTACCTCACAGATTACAGCTTTCTCCTCAAGAAGCCATTTGCTAAGCCTGTTCTTGTGGAATTTGCAAAGTCATATTTGGAAGCCCATAGGGGGCTAGGGTGAAAAAGAAAATATCCTCAGAGCAAAACTGGAACGAAGCTTTCTGAGAAACTGCTTTGTGATGGGTGACTTCCACTCACAGAGATACATCTGTAATTCGTGGATCTGATGGGTAGCCTTATTTCTGTGGAATCTGAGAACTGATATTTCGGATCCCTTTGAAGACTATAGCGCCAAAGGAAATATCCTCCGATAACAAAGAGAAAGAGGCTTTCTGAGAAACTTCTTTTTGTTCTGTGAAATCTTCTCACAGAGTTACAGCTTTCACCTCAAGAGGCCATTCGCTAAGCCTGTTCCTGTAGAATTTTCAAAGTGATATTTCGATGCCCATAGAGGGCTACGGTGAAAAAGGAAATGTCCTCAGATGAAATATGGAAAGAAGCTTTCCGAGAAACTGCTTAGTGTTCTCTTCATTCATCTCACAGAGTTACAGCTTTCCCCTGAAGAAGCCGTTCGCTAAGCCTGTTCTTGTGGAATTTGCAAAGTGATATTTGGAAGCCCATAGAGAGTTATGACGAAAAAGAAAATAATCTCAGAGAATAACTGGAAAGAAGCTTTCTGAAAATCTGCTTTATGATGTGTGACTTCCACTCACAGAGTTACATCTGTATGTCGTGGATCTGTTTGCTAGCCTTATTTCTGTGGAATCTGAGAACTGATATTTCGTATCCCTTTGAAGGCTATAGGGCCAAAGGAAATATCCTCCGATAACAAAGAGAAAGAAGCTTTCTGAGAAACTTCTTTGTGTTCTGTGAAATCATCTCACAGAGTTACAACTTTCCTCTCAAGAAGCCTTTCGGTAAGCCTATTCTTGTGGAATTTTCAAAGTGATATTTCGATGCCCGTAAACCGCGATGTTGAAAAAGGAAATATCCTCAGATGAAATCTGCAAAGAAGCTTTCTGAGAAACTTCTTAGTGTTCTGTGCATTCATCTCACAGACTTACAGCTTTCTCCTCCAGAAGCCGTTTGCTAAGCCTGTTCTTGTGGAATTTGCAAAGTGCTATTTGGAAGCCCATAGAGGGCTATTGTGATAAAGAAAATATCCTCAGAGAAAAACTGGAATGAAACTTCCTGAGAAACTGCTTTGTGATGTGTGACTTGCATTCACAGAGTTACATCTATATTTCGTGGATCTGTTTAGTAGCGTTATTTTTGTGGACATGAGAACTGAGTTTTCAGATCCCTTTGAAGACTATAGGGCCAAAGGAAATATTCTCCGATAACTAAGAGAAAGAAGCTTTCTCAGAAACTTTTTTGGGTTCTGTGGAATCATCTCAAAGCGTTACAGCTTTCCCCTCAGGAAGCCTTTTGCTAAGCCTCTTCTTGTGGAATTTGCAAAGTGATATTTCGATGCCCGTAGAGGGTTACTGTGAAAAAGGAAATATCCTCAGATGAAATCTGGAAAGAAGCTTTCTGAGAAACTGCTTAGTGTTCTGTTATTTCATCTCACAGAGTTACAGCTTTCCCCTCAAGAAGTCCCTCCCTAAGCCTGTTCTTGTGGAATTTGCAAAGTGATATTTCGATGCCCATAGAGGGCTACGGTGAAAAAGGAAATGTCCTCAGATGAAATCTGGAAAGAAGCTTTCCGAGAAACTGCTTAGTGTTCTCTTCATTCATCTCACAGAGTTACAGCATTCCCCTCAAGAAGGCGTTCGCTAATCCTGTTCTTGTGGAATTTGCAAAGTGATATTTGGAAGCCCATGCAGTGCTATGGTGAAAAAGAAAGTATCCTCAGAGACTAACGGGAAAGAAGCTTTCTGAGAAACTGCTTTGTCATGTGTGACTTGCAATTACAGAGTTACATCTCTATTTTGTGGATCTATTTGCTAGCGTTATTTCTTGGAATCTGTGAAATGATATTTCGAATCCCTTTGAAGACTATAGGGCCAAAGGAAATATCCTACACTAACAAAGAGAAAGAAGCTTTCTGAGAAACTTCTTTGTGTTCTGTGAAATCATCTCACAGAGTTACAGCTTTCTACTCAAGAAGCCTTTCGCTAAGCCTGTTCTTGTGGAAATTGCAAAGTGATATTTCGATGCCCATAGAGGTCTACGGTGAAAAAGAAATATCCTCAGATGAAATATGGAAAGAAGCTTTCTGAGAAACTGCTTAGTGTTCTGATAATTCATCTCACAGAATTACAGCTTCCCCCTCAAGAAGCCGTTCGCTAAGCCTGTTCTTGTGGAAATTGCAAAGTGATATTTGGAAGCCCATAGTGGGCTATGGTGAAAAAGTAAATATCCTCAGAGAAAAACTGGAAAGAAGCTCTCTGAGAAACTGCTTTGAGATGTGTGACTTCCACTCACAGAGTTACATCTGTATTTCGTGGATCTATTTGCTACCCTTATTTCTGTGGAATCTGAGAACTGACGTTTCAGATCCCTTGGAAGGGTATAGGGCCAAAGGAAATAGCCTCCAATAACAAAGAGAAAGAAGCTTTTTGAGAAACTTCCTGCTGTTCTGTGAAATCATCTCACAGAGTTACAGCTTTCCCCTCAAAAAGCCGTTGGGTAATCCTGTTCTTGTGGAATTTGCAAAGTGATATTTGGAAGCCCATAGAAGGCTATGGTGAAAAAGAAAATGTCCTCAGAGAAAAACTAGAAAGAAGCTTTCTGAGAAACTGCTTTGTGATGTGTGACTTCCACTCAAAGAGTTACATCTGTATTTCGTGGATCTGTTTGCTAGCCTTATATCTGTGGAATCTGAGAACTGAGATTTCGGATCCCTTTGAAGAGTATAGGGCCAAAGTAAATATCCTCCGATAACAAAGAGAAAGAAGCTTTCTGAGAAACTTCTTTGTGTTCTGTTAAATCATCTCACAGAGTTACAGCATTCCCCTCAAGAAGGCGTTCACTAATCCTGTTCTTGTGGAATTTGCAAAGTGATATTTGCAATCCCATGCAGTGCTATGGTGAAAAAGAAAGTATCCTCAGAGAATAACGGGAAAGAAGCTTTCTAAGAAACTGCTTTGTCATGTGTGACTTGCACTTACAGAGTTACATCTCTATTTCGTGGATCTATTTGCTAGCGTTATTTCTTGGAATCTGTGAAATGATATTTCGGATCCCTTTGAAGACTATAGGGCCAAAGGAAATATCCTACACTAACAAAGAGAAAGAGGCTTTCTGAGAAACTTCTTTGTTTTCTGTGAAATCATCTCACAGAGTTACAGCTTTCTACTCAAGAAGCCTTTCACTAAGCCTGTTCTTGTGGAATTTGCAAAGTCATATTTCGATGCCCATAGGGGGCTACGGTGAAAAAGGAAATATCCTCAGATGAAATCTGGAAAGAAGCTTTCTGAGAAACTGCTTAGTGTTCTGTTAATTCATCTCACAGAATTACAGGTTTCCCCTCAAGAAGCCGTTCGCTAAGCCTGTTCTTGTGGAATTTGCAAAGTGATATTTGGAAGCCCATAGAGGGCTATGGGGAAAAAGTAAATATCCTCAGAGAAAAACTGGAAAGAAGCTCTCTGAGAAACTGCTTTGTGGTGTGTGACTTCCACTCACAGAGTTACATCTGTATTTCGTGGATCTATTTGCTAACCTTATTTCTGTGGAATCTGAGAACTGACGTTTCAGATCCCTTGGAACAGTATAGGGCCAAAGGAAATAGACTCCAATAACAAAGAGAATGAAGCTTTTTGAGAAACTTCCTGGGGTTCTGTGAAATCATCTCACAGAGTTACAGCTTTCCCCTGAAGAAGCCGTTCGCTAAGTCTGTTCTTGTGGAATTTGCAAAGTGATATTTGGAAGCCCATAGAGGGTTATGGTGATAAAGAAAATATCCTTAGAGAAAAACTGGAAAGATGCTTTCTGAGAATCCGCTTTGTGATGTGTGACTTCCACTCACAGAGTTACATCTGTATTTCGTGGAACTGTTTGCTAGTCTTATTTCTGTAGAATCTGAGAACTGATATTTCGGTTCCATTGGAAGACTCTAGGGCCACAGGAAATATCCTCCGATAACAAAACACAAAGAAGCTTTTTGAGAAACTTCTTAGTGTTCTGTGAAACCGTCTCAGAGAGTTACAGCTTTCCCCTCAGGAAGCCGTTCACTAAGCCCGTTCTTGTGGAATTTGCAAAGTGACATTTCGATGCCCATAGAGGGTTGCGTTGAAAAAGGAATTATCCTCAGATGAAATCTGGAAAGAAGCTTTTTGAGAAACTGCTTAGTCTTCTGTGAATTCATCTCACAGAGTTACAGCTTGCCCCTCAAGAAGCCTTTCGCTAAGCCTGTTCTTGTGGAATTTGCAAAGTCATATTTCGATGCGCATAGGGGGCTATGGTGAAAAAGGAATAACCTCAGATGAAATCTGGAAAGAAGCTTTCTGAGAAACTTCTTAGTGTTCTGTTAATTCTTCTCACAGAGTTACAGCTTTCCCCTCAAGAAGACGCTCCCTAAGCCTGTTCTTGTGGAATTTGCAAAATGATATTTGGAAACCCTTAGAGGGCTATGGTGAAAAAGAAAATATCAACTGCTTTGTGATATGTGACTTCCACTCATACAGTTTTATCTGTATTTCGTGGATCTGTTTGCTAGCCTTATTTCTGTGGAATCTGAGAAATGATATTTCGCATCCTTTTGAAGACTATAGGGCCAAAGGAAATATCCTCCGACAACAAAGAGAAAGATGCTTTCTGAGAAATTTCTTTGTGTTCTCTGAAATCATCTCACAGAGTTATAGCGTTCCCCTTAAGCAGCTTTTCGCTAAGCCTGTTCTTGTGGAATTTGCAAAGTCATATTTGGAAGCCCATAGAGGGCTATGGTGTAAAAGAAAATATCCTCAGAGCAAAACTGGAACGAAGCTTTCTGAGAAACTGCTTTGTGATGTGTGACTTCCACTCACAGAGACACATCTGTATTTCGTGGATCTGATTGGTAACCTTATTTCTGTGGAATCTGAGAACGGATATTTCGGATCCCTTTGAAGACTATAGGGCCAAAGGAAATATCCTCCGATAACAAAGAGAACGAAGCTTTCTGAGAAACTTCTTTTTGTTCTGTGAAATCTTCTCACAGAGTTACTGCTTTCACCTCAAGAGCCCCTTCGCTAAGCCTGTTCTTGTAGAATTTTCAAAGTGATATTTCGATGCCCATAGAGGGCCACGATGAAAAAGGAAATATCCTCAGAGGAAATACGGAAAGAAGCTTTTCGAGAAACTGCTTAGTGTTCTCTTCATTCATCTCACAGAGTTACAGCTTTCCCCTGAAGAAGCCGTTCGCTAAGCCTGTTCTTGTGGAATTTGCAAAGTGATATTTGGAAGCCCATAGAGGGTTATGACGAAAAAGAAAATAATCTCAGAGAATAACTGGAAAGAAGCTTTCTGAAAATCTGCTTTATGATGTGTGACTTCCACTCACAGAGTTACATCTGTATGTCGTGGATCTGTTTGCTAGCCTTATTTCTGTGCAATCTGAGAACTGATATTTCGTATCCCTTTGAAGGCTATAGGGCCAAAGGAAATATCCTCCGATAACAAAGAGAAAGAAGCTTTCTGAGAAACTTCTTTGTGTTCTGTGAAATCATCTCACAGAGTTACAACTTTCCTCTCAAGAAGCCTTTCGGTAAGCCTATTCTTGTGGAATTTTCAAAGTGATATTTCGATGCCCATAAACCGCGATGGTGAAAAAGGAAATATCCTCAGATGAAATCTGCAAAGAAGCTTTCTGAGAAACTTCTTAGTGTTCTGTGCATTCATCTCACAGACTTACAGCTTTCTCCTCCAGAAGCCGTTTGCTAAGCCTGTTCTTGTGGAATTTGCAAAGTGCTATTTGGAAGCCCATAGAGGGCTATTGTGATAAAGAAAATATCCTCAGAGAAAAACTGGAATGAAACTTCCTGAGAAACTGCTTTGTGATGTGTGACTTGCATTCACAGAGTTACATCTATATTTCGTGGATCTGTTTAGTAGCGTTATTTTTGTGGACATGAGAACTGAGTTTTCAGATCCCTTTGAAGACTATAGGGCCAAAGGAAATATTCTCCGATAACTAAGAGAAAAAAGCTTTCTCAGAAACTTTTTTGGGTTCTGTGGAATCATCTCAAAGCGTTACAGCTTTCCCCTCAGGAAGCCTTTTGCTAAGCCTCTTCTTGTGGAATTTGCAAAGTGATATTTCGATGCCTGTAGAGGGTTACTGTGAAAAAGGAAATATCCTCAGATGAAATCTGGAAAGAAGCTTTCTGAGAAACTGCTTAGTGTTCTGTTATTTCATCTCACAGAGTTACAGCTTTCCCCTCAAGAAGTCCCTCCCTAAGCCTGTTCTTGTGGAATTTGCAAAGTGATATTTCGATGCCCATAGAGGGCTACGGTGAAAAAGGAAATGTCCTCAGATGAAATCTGGAAAGAAGCTTTCCGAGAAACTGCTTAGTGTTCTCTTCATTCATCTCACAGAGTTACAGCATTCCCCTCAAGAAGGCGTTCGCTAATCCTGTTCTTGTGGAATTTGCAAAGTGATATTTGGAAGCCCATGCAGTGCTATGGTGAAAAAGAAAGTATCCTCAGAGAATAACGGGAAAGAAGCTTTCTGAGAAACTGCTTTGTCATGTGTGACTTGCAATTACAGAGTTACATCTCTATTTTGTGGATCTATTTGCTAGCGTTATTTCTTGGAATCTGTGAAATGATATTTCGAATCCCTTTGAAGACTATAGGGCCAAAGGAAATATCCTACACTAACAAAGAGAAAGAAGCTTTCTGAGAAACTTCTTTGTGTTCTGTGAAATCATCTCACAGAGTTACAGCTTTCTACTCAAGAAGCCTTTCGCTAAGCCTGTTCTTGTGGAAATTGCAAAGTGATATTTCGATGCCCATAGAGGTCTACGGTGAAAAAGAAATATCCTCAGATGAAATCTGGAAAGAAGCTTTCTGAGAAACTGCTTAGTGTTCTGATAATTCATCTCACAGAATTACAGCTTCCCCCTCAAGAAGCCGTTCGCTAAGCCTGTTCTTGTGGAAAATGCAAAGTGATATTTGGAAGCCCATAGTGGGCTATGGTGAAAAAGTAAATATCCTCAGAGAAAAACTGGAAAGAAGCTCTCTGAGAAACTGCTTTGTGATGTGTGACTTCCACTCACAGAGTTACATCTGTATTTCGTGGATCTATTTGCTACCCTTATTTCTGTGGAATCTGAGAACTGACGTTTCGGATCCCTTGGAAGGGTATAGGGCCAAAGGAAATAGCCTCCAATAACAAAGAGAAAGAAGCTTTTTGAGAAACTTCCTGGTGTTCTGTGAAATCATCTCACAGAGTTACAGCTTTCCCCTCAAAAAGCCGTTGGGTAAGCCTGTTCTTGTGGAATTTACAAGGTGATATTTGGAAGCCCATAGAGGTCTAGGGTGAAAAAGAAAATATCCTCAGAGAAAAACTGGAAAGAAGCTTTCTGAGAAATTGCTTTGTGATGTGTGACTTCCACTCACAGAGTTAAATCTGTATTTCGTGGATCTGTTAGCTAGCTTTATTTCTGTGGAATCTGAGAACTGAGATTTCGGATCCCTTTAAGGACTATAGGGCCAAAGGAAATATCCTCTGATAACAAAGAGAAAGAAGTTTTCTGAGAAACTGCTTAGTGTTCTGTGAAATCATCTCAGAGATTTACAACTTTCCCCTCAAAAAGCTGCTCGCTAAGCCTGTTCTTGTGGAATTTGCAAAGTGATATTTGGAAGCCCATAGAGGGCTATGGTGAAAAAGAAAATATCCTCAGAGAAAAACTGGAAAGAAGCTTTCGGTGAAACTGCTTTGTGATGGGTGACTTCCACTCACAGAGTTACATCTGTATTTCGTGGATCTGTTTGCTAGCCTTATTTCTATGGAATCTGAGAAGTGATATTTCGGAACCCTTTGAAGACTATAGGGCCAAAGGAAATATCCTCTGATAACAAAGAGAAAGAAGCTTTCTGAGAAACTTCTTTGTGTTCTCTGAAATCATCTCACAGTGTTACAGCTTGCCCCTCAAGAAGCATTTCGCTAAGCCTGTTCTTGTGGAATTTGCAAAGTGATATTTCGATGCCCATAAAGGGCGATGATGAAAAAGGAAATATCCTCAGATGAAATCTCGAAAGAAGCTGTCTGAGAAACTGCTTAGTGTTCTGTGCATTCATCTCACAGAGTTACAGCTTTCCCCTCAAGTAGCCGTTCTCTAAGCCTGTTCTTGTTGAATTTGCAAAGTCATATTTGGAAGGCCATAGAGGGCTATGGTGAAAAAGAAAATATCTTCAGAGAAAAACTGAAAAGAATCTTTCTGAGAAACTGCTTTGTGATGTGTGACTTCCACTCACAGAGTTACATCTGTATTTCTTGGGACTGTTTGCTAGCGTTATTTCTGTGGAATGAGAACTGATATTTCGCATCCCTTTGAAGACTGTAGGGCCAAAGGAAGTATCCTCCTATAACAAAGAGAAAGAAGCTTTCTGAGAAACTTCTTTGTGTTCTGTGAAATCATTTCACAGAGTTACAGCTTTCCCCTCAAGAAGACTTTCACTAAGCCGGTTCCTGTGGAATTTGCAAAGTGATATTTCGATTCCCATAGAGGGCTACGGTGAAAAAGGAAATATCCTCAGATTGAATCTGGAAAGCAGCTTCTTGAGAAACTGCTTAGTGTTCTCTTTATTCATCTCACAGAGTTACGGCTTTCCCCTCAAGAAGGCATTCACTAAGCCTGTTCTTGGGGAATTTGCAAAGTGATATTTGGAAACCCATAGAGGGCTATGGTGAAAAAGAAAGTATCCTCAGAGAATAACGGGAAAGAAGTTTTCTGAGGAACTGCTTTGTGATGTGTGACTGCCACTCACAGAGTTACATCTGTGTTTCGTGGATCTGTTTGCAAGCCTCATTTCTGTGGAAAGAAAACTGATATTTCGGATCCCTTTGAAGACTATAGAGCCGAAGGAATTATCCTCCGAAAACAAAGAGAAAGAAGCTTTCTGAGAAACATCTTTGTGTTCTGTAAAATCATTTCACAGAGTTACAGCTTTCGCCTCAAGAAGTCTTTCGCTAAGCCTGTTCTAGTGGAATTTGCAAAGTGATATTTCGATGCCCATAGAGGGCTACGGTGAAAAAGGAAATATCCTCAGAGGAAATCTGGAAAGAAAGTATCTGAGAAACAGCTTAGTGTTCTGTGAAATCATCTCACAGAGTTACATCTTTCCCCTATTACAGCTTTCCCCTCAAGAAGCCGTTCGCTAAGCCTGTTTTGTGGAATATGCAAAGTGATATTAGAAGCCCATAGAGGGCTACGGTGAAAAAGAAAATATCCTCAGAGATAACTGGAAAGAAACTTTCTGAGAATCTGCTTTGTGATGTGTGACTTCCACTCACAGAGTTACATCTGTATTTCGTGGATCTGTTTTCTAGCCTTTTTTCTATGGAATCTCAGAACTGATATTTCGGATCCCTTTGAGGAATATAGGGCCAAAGGAAATATCCTCCGATAACAAAGAGAAAGAAGCTTTCTGAGAAACTTATTGGTGTTCTGTGAAATCATCTCACAGAGTTACAGCTTTCCCCTCAAGAAGCCTTTCGCTAAGCCTGTTCTTGTGGAATTTGCAAAGTGATATTTCGATGCCCAGAGGGGGCTACTATTAAAAAGGAAATATCCTCAGATGAAATCTGGAAAGAAGCTTTCTGTGAAACTGCTTAGTGTTCTGTTCATTCTTCTCACAGACTTACAGCTTTCCCCTCAAGACGCCGTTCGCTAAGCCTGTTCTTGTGGAAATTGCAAAGTGATATTTGGAATCCCATAGAGGGCTATCTTGAAAAAGAAAGTATTCTGAGAGATAAACTGGAAAGAAGTTATTGAGAAACTGCTTTGTAATGTGTGACTTCCACTCAGAGTGTCACATCTTTGTTTCATGGATCTGTTTGCTAGCGTTATTTCTGTGGAATTTGAGAAGTGATATTTCGGGTCCCTTTGAAGAGTATAGGGCCAAAGGAAATATCCTCTGATTACATAGAGAAAGAAGCTTTCTGAGAAACTTCTTTGTGTTCTGTGAACTCATCTCACAGAGTTACAGCTTTCCTCTCAAGAAGCCTTTAGCTAAGCCTGTTCTTGTGGAATTTGCAAAGTTATATTTCGATGCCCAGAGAGGTCTACGGTGAAAAAGGAATTATCCTCAGAGAAAATCTGGAAAGAAGCTTTCTGAGAAACTGCTTAGTGTTCTGTTGATTCATCTCACAGAGTTAGAGCTTTCTCCTCAAGAAACCGTTCGCTAAGCCTGTTCTTGTGGAATTTGCAAAGTGATATTTGGAAGGCCACAGAGGGCTACTTTGAAAAAGAAAATATCCTCAGAGAAAAACTGGAAGGAAGCCTTTTGAGAAACTGCTTTGTGATGTGAGACTTCCACTCACTGAGTTATATCTGTATTTCGTGGATCTGTTTGCTAGCCTTATTTCTGTGGAATCTGAGAACCGATATTTCGGATCCCTTTGAAGACTATAGTGCCAAAAGAAATATCCTCCGATAACAATGAGAAAGAAGCTTTCTGAGAAACTTCTTTGTGTTCTGCGAAATCATCTCACAGAGTTACAGCTTTCCCCTCAAGAACCCTTTCGTGAAGCCTGTTCTTGTGGAATTTGGAAAGTGAAATTTCGATGCCCATAGAGGGCTACGGAGAAAAAGAAAATATCCTCATATAAAAACCGGAAAGAAGCTTTCTGAGAAACTGCTTAGTGTTCTGTTAACACATGTCACAGAGTTACAGCTGTCCCCTCAAGAAGCCGCTCGCTAATACTGTTCTTGAGGAATTTGCAAAGTGATATTTGGAAGGCAATAGAGGGCAACGGTGAAAAAGAAAATATCCTCAGGGAAAAACCGGAAAGAAGCCTTCTGAGAAACTGCTTTGTGATGGGTGAACTTCCACTCACAGAGATACATCTGTATTTCATGGATCTGTTTGGTAGCCTTATTTCTGTGGAATGAGAACGAATATTTCGGATCCCTTTGAAGAATGTAGTGCCAAAGGAAATATCCACCGATAACAAATAGAAAGAAGCTTTCTGAGAAACTTCCTTGTGTTCTGTGAAATCATCTCACAGAGTTACAGCATTCCCCTCAAGAAGCCGTTCGCTAAGCCTGTTCTTGTGGAATTTGCAAAGTGATATTTGGAAGCCCATAGAGGGCTATGGTGAAAAAGAAAATATCCTCAGAGAAAAACTGCAAAGAAGCTTTCTGAGAAACTGCTTTGTGATGTGTGAATTCCACTCACAGAGTTACATCTGTATTTTGTGGATCTGTTTGCTTGCCTTATTTCTGTGGAATATAAGAACTGATATTTCAGATCCCTTTGAAGGCTATAGGGCCAAAGGAAATATCCTCCAATAACAAAGATAAAGAAGCTTTGTGAGAAACTTCTTTGTGTTCTGTGAAATCATCTCACAGAGTTACAGATTTACCCTCAAGAAGCCTTTTGCTAAACCTGTTCTTGTGGAATTTGCAAAGTGATCTTTCGATGCCCATAGAAGGCTACGGTGACAAAGAAAATATCCTCAGATAAAAACTGGAAAGAAGCTTTCTGAGAAACTGCTTAGTGTTCTGATAATCATCTCACAGAGTTACAGCTTTCCCCTCAAGAGGCCGCTCGCTAAGCCTGTTCTTGTGGAATTCGCAAAGTCATATTTGAAAGCCCATAGAGGGTAATGGTGAAAAAGAAAATATCCTCAGAGAAAAACTGGAAAGAAGCTTTCTGAGAAACTGCTTTGTGATGTGTCACTTCCACTCACAGAGTTATATCTGTATTTCGTGGATCTCTTTGCTAGCGTTATTTCTGTGAAATGAGAACTGATATTTCGGATCCCTTTGAAGACTGTAGGGCCAAAGAAAATATCCTCCGATAACAAAGAGAAAGAAGCTTTCTGAGAAACTTCTCTGTGTTCTGTGAAATCATCTCACAGAGCTACAGCTTTCCCCGCAAGAAGCCTTTCGCTAAGCCTGTTCTTGTGGAATTTGCAAAGTGATGTTTCGATGCCCATAGAGGACTACGGTGAAAAAGGAAATATCCTCAGATGAAATCTGGAAAGAAGCTTTCTGAGAAACTGCTTAGTGTTCTGTGAAATCATCTCACAGAGTTACAGCTTTCCCCTCAAGAAGCCTTTCGCTAAGCCTTTTCTTGTGGAATTTGCAAAGTGATATTTCGATGCCCGTAGAGGGATACGGTGAAAACGGAAATATCCTAGGATGAAATCTGGAAAGAAACTTTCTGAGAAACTGCTTAGTGTTCTGTGAAATCATCTCACAGACTTACAGCTTTCCCCTCTTACAGGTTTCTCCTCAAGAAGCCGTTCGCTAAGCGTGTTCCTGTGGAATTTACAAAATGATATTTGGAAGCCCATAAAGGGCTACGGTGAAAAAGAAAATACCCTCAGAGAATAACTGGAAAGAAGCCTTCTGAGAAACTGCTTTGTTATGTGTGACTTCCACTCACCGATTTACATCGGTATTTCGTGGATCTGTTTGCTAGCCTTATTTCTGTGGAATCTGAGACCTGATATTTCAGATCCCTTTGAAGACTATAGAGCCAAAGGAAATATCCTCCGATAACAAAGAGAAAGATGCTTTCTGAGAAACTTCTTTTTATTTTATTTTATTTTATTTATTTATTTTTTTTACGAGTCTTGCTCTGCCGCCCAGGCTGGAGTGCGGTGGCCGGATCTCAGCTCACTGGAAGCTCCGCCTCCCGGGTTCACGCCATTCTCCTGCCTCAGCCTCCCGAGTAGCTGGAAATACAGACGGCGCCACCACGCCCGGCAAGTTTTTTGTATTTTTTAGTAGAGACGGGGTTTCTCCGTGTTAGCCAGCATGGTCTCGATCTCCTGACCTCGTGATCCGCCCGTCTCAGCCTCCCAAAGTGCTGGTATTATAGACGTGAGCCACTGCGCCAGGCTCTGAGAAACGTCTTTGTCTTCTCTGAAATCATCTCACAGAGTTACAGATTTCTCCTCAAGAGGCCTTTCGCTAAGCCTGTTCTTCTGGAATTTGCAAAGTGATATTTCGATGCCCATAGAGGGATACGGTGAAAAATTAAATATCATGGGATGAAATCTGGAAAGAAACTTTCTGAGAAACTGCTAGGTGTTCTGTGAAATCATCTCACAGAGTTACAGCTTCCCCTCTTACAACTTTCTCCTCAAGAAGCCGTTCGTTAAGCCTGTTCCTGTGGAATTTGCAAAGTGATTCTTGGAAGCTCATAGAGGGCTACGGTGAAAAAGAAAATACCCTCAGAGAATAACTGGAAAGAAGCCTTCTGAGAAACTGCTTTGTTATGTGTGACTTCCACACACCGATTTACATCGGTATTTCGTGGATCTGTTTGCTAGCCTTATTTCTGTGGAATCTGAGACCTGATATTTCAGATCCCTTTGAAGACTATAGAGCCAAAGGAAATATCCTCCGATATCAAAGAGAAAGAAGCTTTCTGAGAAACTTCTTTGTGTTCTCTGAAATCATCTCACAGAGTTACAGCTTTCCCCTATTACAGCTTTCCCCTCAAGAAGCCGTTCCCAAAGCCTGTACTTGTGGAATTTGCAAAGTGATATTTGGAAGCCCATAGAGGGCTATGGTGGAAAACTAAATATCGTCAGATGAAAACGGGAAAGAAGATTTCTGAGAAACTGCTTTGTGAGGTGTGACATCCACTCACAGAGTTATATATGTATTTCGTTGATGACTTTACTAGCCTTATTTCTGTGGAATCTGAGAACAGATATTTCGAATCCCTTTGAAGACTACAGGGCCAAATTAAATATCCTCCGATAACACAGAGAGAGAGGCTTTCTGAGAATCTTCTTTGTGTTCTGTGAAATCATCTCACAGAGTTACAGCTTTCCCCTCAAGAAGCCTTTCGCTAAGAGAGTTCTTGTGGAATTTGCAAAGTGATATTTGGAAGACCATAGAGGACTACGGTGAAAAAGGAAATATCCTCAGATGAAATCTGGAAAGAAGCTTTCTGAGAAACTGCCTAGCGTTCTGTAAATTCATCTCATAGAGTTACAGCTTTCCCCTCAAGGGGCCGCTCGCTAAGCCTGTTCTTGAGAAATTCGCAAAGTGATATTTGGAAGCCCATAGTGGGCTATGTGAAAAAGAAAATATCCTCAGAGAAAAACAGGAAAGAAGCTTTCTGACAAACTGCTTTGTGATGTGTGACTTCCACTCACAGAGTTACATCTGTATTTCGTGGATCTCTTTGCTAGCCGTATTTCTGTGGAAGCTGAGAACATATATTTCGGATCCCTTTGAAGACTATAGGGTCAAAGGAAATATCCTCCGAAAACAAAGAGAAAGAAGCTTTCTGAGAAACTTCCTTGTGTTCTGTGAAATCATCTCACAGAGTTACACCTTTCCCCTTAAGAAGACTTTCGCTAAGACAGCTCTTGTGGAATTTGCAAAGTGATATTTATAAGCCCATAGAGGGCTATGCTGAAAAAGGAAATATCCTCAGATGAAATCTGGAAAGAAGCTTTCTAAGAAACTGCTTAGTGTTCTGTTGATTCATCTCACAGAGTTACAGCTTTCCCCTCAAGAGGCCGCTCGCTAAGCCTGTTCTTGTGGAATTCTCAAAGTGATATTTCGAAGCCCATAGAGGCCAACGGTGAGAAAGAAAATATCCTCAGAGAAAAACTGGAAAGAAGCTTTCTGAGAAACTGCTTTGTGATGTGTGACTTCCACTCACAGAGTTACATCTGTATTACGTGGATCTCTTTGCTTGCCTTATTTCTGTGGAATCTGAGAACAGATATTTCGGATCCCTTTGAAGAATATAGGGGCAAAGGAAATATCCTCCGATAACAAAGAGAAAGAACCTTTCTGACAAACTTCCTGTGTTCTGTGAAATCATCTCACAGAGTTACAGCTTCCCCCTCAAGAAGCCTTTCGCTAAGCCTGTTCTTGTGGAATTTGCAAAGTGATATTTGAAGCCCAAGGAGGGCTATGGTGAAAAAGAAAATATCCTTAGATGAAATTTGGAAAGAAGCTTTCTGAGAAACTGCTTAGTGTTCTGTTAATTCATCTCACAGAGTTACAGCTTTCCCCTCAAGAGGCCGCTAGCTAAGTCTTTTCTTGTGGAAATCGCCAAGTGATATTTGGAAGCCCACAGAGGGCTATGGTGAAAAAGGAAATATCCTCAGAGGAAATCTGGAAAGAAGCTTTCTGAGAAACTGCTTAGTGTTCTGTTAATTCATCTCACAGAGTTACAGCTTTCCCCTCAAGAGGCCGCTCGTTAAGTCTGTTCTTGTGGAATTCGCAAAGTGATATTTGCAAGCCCGTAGAGGGCTATGGTGAAAAACGAAATATCCTCAGATGAAATCTGGAAAGAAGCTTTCTGAGAAACTGCTTAGTGTTCTGTTAATTCATCTCACAGAGTTACAGCTTTCCCCTCAAGAGACCGCTCGCTAAGCCTGTTCTTGTGGAATTCGTAAAGTGATAATTGGAAGCCCATAGAGGGCTATGGTGAAAAAGAAAATATCCTCAGAGAAAAACTGGAAAGAAGCTTTCTGAGAAACTGCTTTGTGATGTGTGACTTCCACTCACAGAGTTACATATGTGTTTCTTGGATCTCTTTGCTAGCCTTATTTCTATGGAATCTGATAACAGATATTTCGGATCCCAATTAAGACTATAGGGCCAAAGGAAATATCCTCCGATAACAAAGAGAAAGAAGCTTTCTGAGAAACTTCTTTGTGTTCTGTGAAATCATCTCACAGAGATACAGCTTTCCCCGCAAGAAGCCTTTCCCTAAGACAGTTCTTCTGGAATTCGCAAAGTGATATTTGGAAGCTCCAAGAGGGCTATGATGAAAAAGGAAATATCCTCAAATGAAATCTGGAAAGAAGCTTTCTGAGAAACTGCTTATTATTCTATTAATTCATCTGACAGAGTTACAGCTTTCCAATCAAGAGGCCGCTCGCTAAGCCTCTTCGTGTGGAATTCGCAAAGTGATATTTGGAAGTCTATAGAGGGCTATGGTGAAAAAAATATATCCTCAGAGAAAACCTGGAAAGAAGCTTTCTGAGAAACTGCTTTGTGATGTGTGACTTCCACTCACAGAGTTACATCTGTATTTCGTGAATCTCTTTGGTAGCCTTATTTCTGTGGAATCTGAGAACAGATATTATGGATCCCTCAGAAGAATAAAAGGCCAAAGGAAATATCCTCCGATAACAAAGAGAAAGAAGCTTTCTGAGAAACTTCCTTGTGTTCTGTGAAATCATCTCACAGAGTTGCACCTTTCCCCTTAAGAAGCCTTTTGCTAAGAGAGTTCTTGTGGAATTTGCAAAGTGATATTTGGAAGCCCTTAGAGGGTTATGGTGAAAAAGAAAACATCCTCAGAGAAAAATTGGAAAGAAGCTTTCTGAGAAACTGCTTTGTGATGTGTGACTTCCACTCACAGGAGTTACAACTGTATTTTGTGGATATCTTTGCTAGCCTTATTTCAAGGGAATCTGAGTACAGATATTTCCGATCCCTTTGGAGACTATAGGGCCAAAGGTAATATCCTTGGATAAGAAAGAGAAAGAAGCTTTCTGAGAAACTTCTTGGTGTTCTGGGAAATCATCTCACAGAGTTACAGCTTTTCCCTCAAGAAGCCTTTCGCTAAGACAGTTCTTGTGGAATTTGCAAAGTTATATTTATAAGCCCATAGAGGGCTATGGTGAAAAAGGAAATATCTTCAGAATGAAATCTGGAAAGAAGATTTCTGAGAAACTGCTTAGTGTTCTGTTAAATCATCTCACAGAGTTACAGCTTTCCCCTCCAGAGGCCCCTCGCTAAGCCTGTTCTGGTGGAATTCGCAAAGTGATATTTGGAAGCCCATAGAGGGCTATGGTGAAAAACAAAATATCCTCAGAGGAAAACTGGAAAGAAGCTTTCTGAGAAACTGCTTTGTGATGTGTGACTTCCACTCACAGAATTACGTCTGTATTTCGTGGATCCCGTTTCTAGCCTTATTTCTGTGGAATCTGAGAACAGATATTTCGGATCCCTTTGAAGGCTATAGGGCCAAAGGAAATATCCTCCGATAACAAAGAGAAACTAGCTTTCTGAGAAACTTCTTTGTGTTCTGTGAAATCATCTCGCAGAGTTACAGCTTTCCCCTCAAGAAGCCTTTTGCTAAAACAGTTCTTGTGGAATTTGCAAAGTGATATTTGGAAGCCCTTAGAGGGCTATGGTGAAAAAGGGAATATCTTCCGATGAAATCTGGAAAGAAGCTTTCTGAGAAACTGCTTAGTGTTCTGTTAATTCATCTCACAGAGTTACAGCTTTCTCCTCAAGAGGCCGCTCGCTGAGTGTTCTTGTGGAATTCGCAAAGTGATATTTGGAAGACCATAGAGGGCTGTGGTGAAATAGAAAATATCCTCAGAGAAAAACTGAAAAGAAGCTTTGCGAGAATCTGCTTTGTGATGTGTGACTTACACTCAGACTTACATCTGTATTTCATGGATCTCTTTGCAAGCCTTATTTCTGTGGAATCTGAGAACAGATATTTCGGATCCCTTTGAAGACTATAGGGCCAAAGGAAACATCCTCCGATAACAAAGAGAAAGAAGCTTTCTGAGAAACTTCTTTGTGTTCTGTGAAATCATCTCAGAGAGTTACAGCTTTCCCCTCAAGAAGCCTTTTGCTAAGACAGTTCTTGCGGAATTTGCAAAATGATATTTGAAGCCCATAGAGTTCTATGGTGAAAAAGGAAATACCCTCAGATGCAATCAGGAAAGAAGCTTTCTGAGAAACTGCTTAGTGTTCTGTTAATTCATCTCACAGAATTACACCTTCCCCCTCAAGAGGCCGCTCGCTAAGCCTGTTCTTGTGGAATTCGCAAAGTGATATTTGGAACCCCTAGAAGGCTATGGTGAAAAAGAAAATATCCTCAGAGAAAAACTGGAAAGAACCTTTCTGAGAACCTGCTTTGTGATGTGTGACTTATACTCACAGAATTACGTCTGTATTTCCTGCATCTCTTTTCTAGCCTTATTTCTGAGGAATCTGAGAACAGATATTTCGGATCCCTTTGAAGACTATAGGGCCAAAGGAAATATCCTCCGATACAAAGAGAAAGAAGCTTTCTGAAAAACTTCTTTGTGTTCTATGAAAACTTCTCACAGAATTACAGCTTTCCCCTGAAGAAGCCTTTCGCTAAGACAGTTGTTGTGGAATTTGAAAAGTGATATTTGGAAGCCCATAGAGGGCTATGGTGAAAAAGGAAATATCCTCAGAGAAAAATTGGAAAGAAGCTTTCTGAGAAACTGCTTTGTGATGTGTGACTTCCACTCACAGAGTTACATCTGTATTTCGTGGATCTCTTGGCTAGCCTTATTTCTGTGGAATCTGAGTACAGATATTTCGGATCCCTTTGTAGACTATAGGGCCAAAGGAAAAAACACTGGATAAAAAACAGTAAGAAGCTTTCTGAGAGACTTCTTTGTGTTCTGGGAAATCATCTCACAGAGTAACAGCTTTCCCCTCAAGAAGCCTTTCCCAAGACAGTTCTTGTGGAATTTGCAAAGTGATATTTGGAAGCCCTTAGATGGCTATGGTGAAAAAGAAAATGTCCTCAGAGAAAAACTGGAAAAAAGCTTTCTGGAAATCATCTCAGAGAGGTACAGCTTTCCACTCAAGAAGCCTTTCGCTAAGACTGTTCTTGTGGAATTTGCAATGTGATATTTGGAAGCCCATAGAGTGCTATGGTGAAAAAGGAAATATCCTCAGAGGAAATCTGGAAAGAAGCTTTCTGAGAAACTGCTTAGTGTTCTGTTAATTCATCTCACAGAGTTACAGGTTTCCGCTCAAGAGGCCGCTTGCTAAGTCTGTTCTTGTGGAATTCGCAAAGTGATATTTGGAAGCCCAAGGAGGGCTGTGGTGAAAAAGAAAATATCCTCAGAAAAAAACTGAAAAGAAGCTTTCTGAGAAACTGCTTTGTGATGTGTGACTTCCACTCAGAGTTACATCTGTATTTCGTGGATCTCTTTGCAAGCCTTATTTCTGTGGAATCTGAGAACAGATATTTCGGATCCCTTTGAAGACTACAGGGCCAAAGGAAATATCCTCCGATAACAAAGAGAAGGAAGCTTTCAGAGAAACTTCTTTGTGTTCTGTGAAATCATCTCACAGAGTTACAGCTTTCCCGTCAAGAAGCCTTTCGCTAAGACATTTCTTGTGGAATTTGCAAAGTGATACTTGGAAGCCCATAGCGGGCTATGGTGAAGAAGAAAATATCCTCAGAGAAAAAGTGGAATGAAGCTTTCTGAGAAACAGCTTTGTGATGAGTGACTTCCACTCACAGAGTTACATCCGTGATTCTTGGATCTCTTTGCTAGCCCTATTTCTATGGAATCTGATAACAGATATTTCAGATCCCAATTAAGAGTATAGGGCCAAAGGAAATATCCTCCGATAACAAAGAGAAAGAAGCTTTCTGAGAAACTTCTTTGTGTTCTGTGAAATCATCTCACAGAGATATAGCTTTTCCGTCAAGAAGCCTTTCGCTAAGACAGTTCTTGTGGAATTTGAAAAGTGATATTTGGAAGCCCATAGAGGGCTATGGTGAAAAAGGAAACATCCTCAGATGAAATCTGGAAAGAAGATTTCTGAGAAACTGCTTAGTGTTCTGTAAATTCATCTCACAGAGTTGCAGCGTTCTCCTCAAGAGGCCGGTCGCTAAGCCTGTTCTTTTGGAATTCGCAAAGTGATATTTGGAAGTCCATAGTGGGCTATGTGAAAAAGGAAATATCCTCAGAGAAAAACAGGAAAGAAGCTTTCTGAGAAACTGCTTTGTGATGTGTGACTTCCACTCACAGAGTTACATCTGTATTTCGTGGATCTCTTTGCTAGCTTTATTTCTGTAAAATCTGAGAACAGATATTTCGGATCCCTTTGAAGACTATAGGAAAAAAGGAAATATCCTCCGATAACAAGGGGAAGGAAGCTTTCTGAGAAACTTCTTTGTGTTCTGTGAAATCATCTCACAGAGATACAGCTTTCCCCGCAAGAAGTCTTTCCCTAAGACAGTTCTTCTGGAATTTGCAAAGTGATATTTGGAAGCCCTTAGAGGGCTATGGTGAAAAAGAAAATATCCTCAGAGAAAAATTGGAAAGAAGCTTTCTGAGAAACTGCTTTGTGATGTGTGACTTCCACTCACACAGTTACATCTGTATTTCGTGGATATCTTTGCTAGTCTTATTTCTGTGGAATCTGAGAACAGATATTTCGCATCCCTTTAAAGACTATGGGGCCACGGAAATATCCTACGATAACAAAGAGAAAGAAGCTTTCTGAGAAACTGCTTTGTGAGGTGCGACTTCCACTCACAGAGTTACATCTGCATTTCGGGGATATATTTGCTAGCCTTATTTCTAGGGAATCTGAGTACAGATATTTCGGATCCCTTTGGAGACTATAGGACCAAAGGTAATATCCTTGGATAACAAAGAGAAAGAAGCTTTCTGAGAAACTTCTTGGTGTTCTGGGAAATCATCTCACAGAGTTACAGCTTTTCCCTCAAGAAGCCTTTCGCTAAGACAGTTCTTGTGGAATTTGCAAAGTTATATTGATAAGCCCATAGAGGGCTATGGTGAAGAAGGAATTATCCTCAGATGAAATCTGGAAAGAAGCTTTCTGAGAAACTGCTTAGTGTTCTGTTAATTCATCTCACAGAGTTACAGCTTTACCCTCAAGAGTCCGCTCGCTAAGCCTGTTATGGTGGAATTCGCAAAGTGATATTTCGAAGCCCATAGAGGGCTATGGTGAGAAAGTAAATATCCTCAGAGTAAAATTGGAAAGAAGTTTTCTGAGAAACTGCTTTGTGATGTGTCACTTCCACTCACAGAGTTACATCTGTTTTTCGGGGATCTCTTTGCTAGCCTTTTTTCTGTGGAATCTCAGAACAGATATTTCGGATTCCTTTGAAGACTATACGAAAAAAGGAAATATCCTCCGATAACAAGGAGAAGGAAGCTTTCTGAAAAACTTCTTTGTGTTCTGTGAAATCATCCGACAGAGTTACAGCTTTCCCCTCAAGAAGCCTTTCGCTAAGACAGTTCTTGTGGAATTTGCAAAGTGATATTTGTAAGTCCATAGAGGGCTATGGTGAAAAAGGAAATACCCTCAGATGAAATCTGGAAAGAAGCTTTCTGAGAAACTGCTTAGTGTTCTGTTAATTCATCTCACAGTGTTACAGCTCTCCCCTCAAGAGGCCGCTCGCCAAGCCTGTTGTTGTGGAATTCGCAAACTGATATTTGGAAGCCCATTCAGGGCTATGGTGAAAAGGAAAATATCCTCAGAGAAAAACTGCAAAGAAGATTTCTGAGAAACTGCTTTGTCATGTGTGACTTCCACTCACAGAATTACGTCTGTATTTCGTGGATCACTTTTCTAGCTTTATTTCTGTGGAATCTGAGAACAGATATTTAGGATCCCTTTGAAGACTATAGGGCCAAAGGAAATATCCTCCGATAACAAAGAGAAAGAAGCTTTCTGAGAAACTTCTTTGTGTTCTGTGAAATCATCTCAGAGAGTTACAGCTTTCCCCTCAAGAAGCCTTTTGCTAAGACAGTTCTTGAGGAATTTGCAAAGTGATATTTGGAAGCCCATAGAGTTATATGTGAAAAAGGAAATATCCTCAGATGAAATCTGGAAAGAAGCTTTCTGAGAAACTGCTCAGTGATCTGTTAATTCATCTCAAAGAGTTACATCTTTCCCCTCAAGAGGCCTCTCGCTAAGCCTGTTCTTGTGGAATTCGCAAAGTGATATTTGGAAGCCCATATAGTGCTATGGTGAAAAACAAAATATCCTCAGAGAGAAAATGGAAAGAAGCTTTCTGAGAAACTGCTTTCTGATGTGTGACTTCCACTCACAGAGTTACATCTGTATTTCGTGGATCTCTTTGCTAGCGTTATTTCTGTGGAATCTGAGAACAGATATTTCGGATCCCTTTGAAGACAATAGGGCCAAAGGAAATATCCTAAGATAACAAACAGAAAGAAGCTTTCTGAAAAACTTCTTTGTCTTCTGAGAAAACTTCTCAGAGAATTACAGCTTTCCCCTCAAGAAGCCTTTCGCTAAGACAGTTCTTGTGGAATTTGCAAAGTGATATTTGGAAGCCCTTAGAGGGCTATGTTGAAAAAGGAAATATCCTCAGAGAAAAATTGGAAAGAAGCTTTCGGAGAAAGTGCTTTGTGATGTGTGACTTCCACTCACAGTGTTACATCTGTATTTCGTGGAACTCTTTGCTAGTCTTATTTCTGTGGAATCTGAGTACAGATATTTCGGATCCCTTTTTAGACTATAGGGCCAAAGGAAATAACCTTGGATAAAAAACAGAAAGAAGCTTTCTGAGAAACTTCGTTGTGCTCTCGGAAATCATCTCACAGAGTTACAGCTTTCACCTCAAGAAGCCTTAACCTAAGACAGTTCTTGTGGAATTTGCAAAGTGATATTTGGAAGCCCTTAGAGGGCTATGGTGAAAAAGAAAATGTCCTCAGAGAAAAACTGGAAAGAAGCTTTCTGGAAATGATCTCACAGAGTTACAGCTTTCCACTCAAGAAGCCTTTCACTAAGACAGTTCTTGTGGAATTTGCAAAGTGATATTTGGAAGCCCTTAGAGGGCTATGGTGAAAAAGGAAATATAGTCAGATGAAACCTGGAAAGAAGCTTTCTGAGAAACTGCTTAGTGTTCTGTTAATTTATCTCAAAGAGTTACAGGTTTCCCCACAAGAGGCCGCTCACTAAGTCTGTTCTTGTGGAATTCGCAAAGTGATATTTGGAAGCCCATAGAGGGCTGTGGTGAAAAAGAAAATATGCTCAGAGAAAAACTGAAAAGAAGCTTTCTGAGAAACTGCTTTGTGATGTGTGACTTCCACTCAGAGTTACATCTGTATTTCGTGGATCTCTTTGCAAGCCTTATTTCTGTGGAATCTGAGAACAGATATTTCGGATCCCTTTGAAGACTATAGAGCCAAAGGAAATATCCTCTGATAACAAAGAGAAGGAAGCTTTCGGAGAAACTTCTTTGTGTTCTGTGAAATCATCTCACAGAGTTACAGCATTCCCGTCAAGAAGCCTTTCGCTAAGACAGTTCTTGTGGAATTTTCAAACTGATACTTGGAAGCCCATAGAGGGCTATGGTGAAGAAGAAAATATCCTCAGAGAAAAACTGGAAAGAAACTTTTTGAGAATCTGCTTTGTGATGTGTTACTTCCACTCTGAGTTACATCTGTATTTCGTGGATCTCCTGGCTGGCCTTAATTCTGTGGAATCTGAGAACAGATAATTCGGTTCCCTTTGAAGACTATAGGGCCAAAGGAATTATCCTGCGATAACAAAGAGAAGGAAGCTTTCTGAGAAACTTCTTTGTGTTCTGTGAAATCATCTCACAGAGTTACAGCTTTCCCCTCAAGAAGCCTTTCGCTAAGACAGTTCTTGTGGAATTTGAAAAGTGATATTTCGAAGCCCTTAGAGGGCTATGGTGAAAAAGGAAATATCCTCAGATGAAATCTGGAAAGTAGCTTTCTGAGAAACTGCTTAGTGTTCTGTTAATTCATCTTACAGAGTTACAGCTTTCCCCTCAAGAGGCCGCTCGCTAAGCCTGTTCTTGTGGAATTCGCAAAGTCATATTTGAAAGCCCATAGAAGGCAATGGTGAAAAAAAAAATATCCTCAGAGAAAAACTGCAAAAAAGCTTTCTGAGAAACTGCTTTGTGATGTGTGACTTCCACTCACAGAGTTACATGTGTATTTCGTGGATCTCTTTGCCAGCCTTATTACTGTGGAATCTGAGAACAGATAATTTGGATCCCTTTGAAGAATATAGGGCCAAAGGAAATATCCTCCGATAACAAAGAGAAAGAAGCTTTCTGAGAAACTTCTTTGTGTTCTGTGGAATCATCTCACGGAATTACAACTTTCCCCTCAAGAAGGCTTTCGCTAAGACAGTTCTTGTGGAATTTGTAAAGTGATATTTGGAAGCCTATAGAGGGCTAGGCTGAAAAACGAAATATCCTCAGATGAAATCTGGAAAGAAGCTTTCTGAGAAACTTCTTTGTGTTCTCTTAAATTAACTCACAGAGTAACAGCTTTCCCATCAAGAAGCCTTTCGCTAACCCTGTTCTTGTGGAATTGGCAAAGTGATATTTGGAAGCCCATAGACGGCTATGCTGAACAAGGAAATATCCTCACATGAAATCTGGAAGGAATCTTTCTGCGAAACTGTATAGTGTTCTGTTAATTCATCTCACAGAGTTACAGCTTTCCTCTTAAGAGGCCGCTCGCTAAGCCTGTTCTGGTGGAATTCGCAAAGTGATATTTGGAAGCCCATAGAGGGCTAATGTGAAAAAGGAAATATGCTCAGATGAAATCTGGAAAGAAGCTTTCTGAGAAACTGCTTAGTGTTCTGTTAATTCATCTCACAGTGTTACAGTTTTCCCCTCAAGAGGCCGCTCGCTAAGCCTGTTCTGGTGGAATTCGCAAAGTGATATTTGGAAGCCCTTAGAGGGCTATGGTGAAAAAGAAAATATCCTCAGAGAAAAACTGGAAAGAAGCTTTCTGAAAAACTGCTCTGTGATGTGTGACTTCCACTCACAGAGTTACATCTGTATTTCGTGGATTTCTTTGCTAGCCTTATTTCTGTGGAATTTGAGAACAGATATTTCGGATCCCTTTGAAGACTATAGGGCCAAGGGAAATATCCTCCATTAACAAAGAGAAAGAAGCTTTCTGAGAAACTTCTTTGTTTTCTGTGAAATCATGTCACAGAGTTACAGCTTTCCCCTCAAGAAGCCTTTCGCTAAGATAGTTCTTGTGGAATTCGCAAAGTGATATTTGGAAGTCCATCGAGGGCTATGGTGAAAAAGGAAATATCCTCAGAAGAAATCTGGAAAGGTGCTTTTTGAGAAACTGCTTGGTGTTCTGTTAATTCATCTCAGAGAGTTACAGCTTTCCCCTCAAGGGGGCGCTCGCTAAGTCTGTTGTTTTGGAATTCGCAAAGTGATATTTGGAAGCCCCTAGAGGGCTATGGTGAGAAAGAAAATATCCTCAGAGAAAAACTGGAAAGATGCTTTCTGAGAAACTGCTCTGTGATGTGTGACTTCCACTCCCAGAGTTACTTCTGTGTTTCGTGGATCTCTTTGCTAGCCTTATTTCTGTGGAATCTGAGATCAGATAATTCGGATCCCTTTGAAGACTATAGGGCCAAAGGAAATGTCCAGCGATAAAAAAGAGAAAGAAGCTTTCTGAGAAACGACTTTGTGTTCTGTGAAATCATCTCACAGAGTTACAGCTTTCCCCTCAAGAAGGCTTTCTGTAAGACAGTTCTTGTGGAATTCGCAAAGTGATATTTGGAAGCCCATATGGCTATGGTGAAAAAGAAAATATCCTCAGAGAAAAAATGTGAAGAAGCTTTCTGAGAAACTGCTTTGTGATGTGTGACGTCCACTCATACAGTTACACCTGTATTTCGTGGATCTCTTTGCCTGCCTTATTTCTGTGGAATCTGAGAACATATATATCGGATCCCTTTGAAGACAATAGGGCCAAAGGAAATATCCTCCGATAACAAAGAGAAAGAAGCTTTCTGAGAAACTTCTTTGTGTTCTGAGAAATCATCTCACAGAGTTACAACTTTCACCTCAAGAAGCCTTTCGCTAAGACACTTCTTGTGGAATTTGCAAAGTGATATTTGGAAGCCCATAGAGGGTTATGGTGAAAAAGGAAATATCCTCAGATGAAATCTGGAAAGAAGTTTTCTGAGAAACTGCTT
Source organism: Macaca mulatta (assembly GCF_049350105.2). NCBI lineage: Eukaryota > Metazoa > Chordata > Mammalia > Primates > Cercopithecidae > Macaca > Macaca mulatta. The sequence continues at coordinate 47,838,295 of NC_133411.1, forward strand.
AGTGTTCTGTTAATTCATCTCACAGTTACAGCTTTTCCCTCAAGAGGCCGCTCGCTAAGCCTGCTCTTGTGGAATTCGCAAATTGATATTTGGAAGTCCATAGAGGGCTATGGTGAAAAAGAAAATATCCTCAGAGAAAAACTGGAAAGAAGCTTTCTGAGAAACTGCTTTGTGATGTGTGACTTCCACTCACAGAGTTACATCTGTATTTCGTGGAACTCTTTGCTAGCCTTATTTCTGTGGAATCTGAGATCAGATAATTCGGATCCCTCTTAAGACTATAGGGACAAAGGGAATGTCCTAAGATAAAAAAGAGAAAGAAGCTTTCTGAGAAACTTCTTTGTGTTCTGTGAAATCATCTCACAGAGTTACAGCTTTCCTCTCAAGAAGCCTTTCGCTAAGACAGTTCTTGTGGAATTTGCAAAGTGATATTTGGAAGCCCATAGAGGGCTATGGTGAAGAATGAATTATCCCCAGATAAAATCTGGAAAGAAGCTTTCTGAGAAACTGCTTAGTGTTCTGTTAATTCCTCTCACGGAGTTACAACTTTCCCCTCAAGAAGCCGCTCACAAAGCCTGTTCTTGTGGAATTCGCAAAGTGATATTTGGAAGCCGATAGAGGGTTATGATGAGAAAGAAAATATCCTCAGAGAAAAGCTGGAAAGAAGCTTTCTGAGAAAGTGCTTTGTGATGTGTGACTTCCACTTACAGAGTTACGTCTGTATTTGGTGGATCTCTTTACTAGCCTAATTACTGTGGAATCTGAAATAGATATTTCGGATCCCCTTGAAGACTATAGGGCCAAAGTAAATACCTTCCTATTACAAAGAGAAAGAATCTTTATGAGAAACTTCTTTGTGTTCTGTGAAATCATCTCACAGAGTTACAGCTTTCCCTTCAAGAAGTCTTGCGCTAAGACAGTTCTTGTGGAATTTGCAAAGTGATATTTGGAAGCCCATAGATGGCAATGGTGAAAAAGGAAGTATCCTCGATTGAAATCTGGAAAGAAGCTTTCTGAGAAAATGCTTAGTGTTCTGTTAATTCATCTCATAGTTACAGCTTTCCCCTCAAGAGGCCGCTGGCGAAGCCTGATCTTGTGGAATTCGCAAAGTGATATTTGGAAGCCCAAAGAGAGCTCTGGTGAAAAAGGAAATATCCTCAGATGAAATGTGGAAAGGAGCTTTCTGAGAAACTTTTTTGTGATGTGTGACTTCCACTCACAGCGTTACATCTGTATTTCGTGGATCTCTTTGCTAGCGTTATTTCTGTGGAATCTGAGAACAGATAATTCGGATCCCTTTGAAGACTATAGGGCCAAAGGAAATATCCTCCGATAACAAAGAGAAAGAAGCTTTCTGAGAAACTTCTTTGTGTTCTGTGAAATCATCTCACAGAGTTACAGCTTTCCCCTCAAGAAGCCTTTCGCTAAGACAGTTCTTGTGGAATTTGCAAAGTGATATTTGGAAGCCCATAGAGGGCTATGATGAAAAAGTAAATATCCTCATATGAAAACGGTAAAGAAGCTTTGTGAGAAATTGCTTAGTGTTCTGTTAATTCATCTCACAGAGTTACAGCTTTCCCCTCAAGAAGCCTTTCGCTAAGACAGTTCTTATGGAACTCGCAAAGTGATATTTGGAAGCCCATAGGGGGCTATGATGAGAAAGGAAATATCCGCAGAGAAAAATTGGATAGAAGCTTTCTGAAAAACTGCTTTGTGATGTGTGACTTCCACTCACAGGGTTACATCAGTATTTAGTTGATCTCTTTGCTAGCCTTATTTCTGTGGAATCTGAGAACAGATATTTCTGATCCCTTTGAATACTATAGGGCCAAAGGAAATATCCTCCGATTACAAAGAAAAAGAAGCTTTCTGAGAAACTTCTTTGTGTTCTGTGAAATCATCTCACAGAGTTACAGCTTTCTCCTCAAGAAGACTTTCGCTAAGACAGTTCTTGTGGAATTTGCAAAGTGATATTTGGAATCCCTTAGAGGGCTCTGTTGAAAAAGGAAATATCCTCGGATGAAATCTGGAACGAAGCTTTATGAGAATCTCCTTAGTGTTATGTTAATTCATCTCACAGAGTTACAGCTTTCCTCTCAAGAGGCCGCTCGCTAAGCCTGTTCTTGTGGAATTCGCTAAGTGATATTTGGAAGCCCATAGAGGGCTATGGAGAAAAACAAAATATTCTCAGAGAAAAAAGGGGAAAAAGCTTTCTGAGAAACTGCTTTGTGATGTGTGACTTCCACTCACAGAGTTACCTCTGTATTTCGTGGATCTCTTTGCTAGCCTTATTTCTGTGGAATCTGACAATAGATATTTCGGATCCCTTTGAAGACTATAGGGCCAAAGGAAATATCCTCCGATAACAAAGAGAAAGAAGCTTTCTGAGAAACTTCTTTGTGTTCTGTGATATCATCTGAAAGAGTTACAGCTTTCCCCTCAAGAGAACGCTCACTAAGCCTGTTGTTGCGGAATTCGCAAAGTGATGTTTGGAAGCTCATAGAGGGCTATGGAGAAAAAGAAAATATCCTCAGAGAAAAACTGGAAAGAAACTTTCTGAGAAACTGCTTTGTGATGTGTGACTTCCACTCACAGAGTTACATGTGTATTTCGTGGATCTCTTTGCTAGCCTTATTTCGGTGGAATCTGACAACAGATAATTGAGATCCCTTTGAAGACTATAGGGTCAAAGGAAATATCCTCCGATAACAAAGAGAATGAAGTTTTCTGAGAAACTTCTTTGTGTTCCGTGAAATCATCCACAGAGTTACAGCTTTCCCCTCAAGAAGCCTTTCGCTAGGACATTTCTTGTGGAATTTGCGAAGTGATATTTGGAAGCCCTTAGAGGGCTATGGTGAAAAAGTGAATATCCTCAGATGAAATCTGGAAAGAAGCTTTCTGAGAATCTGTTTAGTTTTCTGTTAATTCATCTCACAGAGTTACAGCTTCCCCTCAAGAGGCCGCTCGCTAAACCTGTTCTTGCGGAATTCGCATAGTAATATTTGGAAGCCCATAGGGGGCTATGGCGAAAAAGAAAGTATCCTAAGAGAAAAACTGGAAAGAAGCTTTCTAAGAAACTGCTTTGTGATATGTGACTTCCACTCACTGAGTTACATCTGTATTTCCTGGATCTCTTTGCTAGCCTGATTTCTATGGAATCTGAGAACAGATATTTCGGATCCCTTTGAAGACTAGAGGGCCAAAGGAAATATGCTCCGATAACAAAGAGAAAGAAGCTATCTGAGAAACTTCTTCGTGTTCTGTTAAATCATCTCACAGAGTTACAGCTTTACCCTCAGGAAGGGTTTCGCTAAGACAGTTCTTATTTAATTGGCAAATTGATATTTGGACGCCCATAGAGGGCTATGGTGAAAAAGGAAATATCATCAGATGAAATCTGGGAAGTAGCTTTCTGAGAAACTGCTCTGTGATATGTGACTTCCACTCACAGAGTTTCATCTGTATTTCGTCGATCCCTTTGCTAGCCTTATTTCTGTGGAATCTGAGAACAGATATTTCGGATCTCCTTGAAGACTATAGGGCCAAAGGAATTATCCTCCGATAATAAACAGAAAAAAGCTTTCTGAGAAACGTCTTTGTGTTCTGTGAAATCATCTCACAGAGTTACAGCTTTCGCCTCAAGAAGCCTTTGGCTAAGACGGTTCTTGTGGAACTGGCAAAGTGATATTTGGAAGCCCATAGAGGGCTATGGTGAAAAAGGAAATATCCTCAGATGAAATCTGGAAAGAAGCTTTCTGGGAAACTGCTTAGTGTTCTGTTAATTCATCTCACAGAGTTACATCTGTATTTCGTGGATCTCTTTGCTAGCCTTATTTCTATGGAAGCTGAGAACAGATATTTCGGATCCCTTTGAAGACTATAGGGCCAAAGGAAATATGCTCCGATAACAAAGAGAAAGAAGCTACCTGACAAACTTGTTCATGTTCTGTGAAATCGTCTCACAGAGTTACAGCTTTCCCCTCAAGAAGCCTTTCGCTAAGACAGTTCCTGTGGAATTAGCAAAGTGATATTTGGAAGCCCATAGAGGGCTATGGTGAAAAAGGAAATATCCTCAGATGAAATCTGGAAAGAAGATTTCTGAGAAACTGCTCTGTGATGTGTGACTTCCAGTCACAGAGTTACATCTGTATTTCGTGGATCTCTTTGCTAGCCTTATTTCTGTGGAATCTAAGAACAGATATTTCGGATCCCTTTGAAGACTACGGGGCCAAAGGAAATATCCTCCGATAACAAAGAGAAAGAAGCTTTCTGAGAAACTTCCTTGTGTTCTGTGAAATCATCTCACAGAGTTACAGCTTTCCCCTCAAGAAGCCTTTAACCAAGACACTGCTTGTGGAATAGGCAAAGTAATATTTGGAAGGCCATAGAGGGCTATGATGAAAAAGGAAATATTTTCAACTGAAATCTGGAAAGAATCTTTCTGAGAAACTGCTTAGAGTTCTGTTAATTCATCTCACAGAGTTACATCTGTATTTCCTGGATCTCCTTGCTAGCCTCATTTCTGTGGAATCTGAGAACAGATATTATGGATCCCTCAGAAGAATAAAAGGCCAAAGGAAATATCCTCTGATAACACAGAGAAAGAAGCTTTCTGAGAAACTTCTTTGTGTTCTGTGAAATCATCTCACAGAGTTACAGCTTTCCCCTCAAGAAGCCTTTCGCTAAGAAAGTTCTTGTGGAATTGGCAAAGTGATATTTGGAAGCTCTTTGAGGGCTATGTTAAAAAAGGAAATATCCTGCGATGAAATCTGGAAAGAAGCTTTCTGAGAAACTGCTCTGTGAAGTGTGACTTCCACTCACATAGTTACATCTGTATTTCGTGGATCTCTTTGCTAGCCTTATTTCTGTGGAATCTGAGACAGATATTTCGAATCCCTTTGAAGACTATAGGGCCAAAGGAAATATCCTCCAATAACAAAGAGAAAGAAGCTTTCTGAGAAACTTCTTTGTGTTCGGTGAAATCATCTCACAGAGTTACAGCTTTCCCCTCAAGAAACCTTTCGCTAAGACAGTTCTTGTGGAATTGGCAAAGTGATATTTGGAAGCCCATAGAGGGCTACGGTGGAAAAGGACATATCCTCAGATGAAATCTGGAAAGAAGCTTTCTGAGAAACTGCTCTGTGATGTGTGACTTCCACTCACAGAGGTACATCTATATTTCGTGGATCTCTTTGCTAGCCTTATTTCTGTGGAATCTGAAAACAGATATTTCGTATCCCTCTGAAGACTATAGGGCTAAAGGAAATATCCTCCGATAACAAAGAGAAAGAAGATTTCTGAGAAACTTCTTTGTGTTCTCTGAAATCGTCTCACAGAGTTACAGGTTTCCCCTCAAGACGGCTTTCGCTAAGACAGTTCTTGTGGAATTTGCAAAGTGATATTTGGAAGCCCTTAGAGGGCTATGGTGAAAAAGGAAATATCGTCAGATGAAATCTGGAAAGAAGCTTTCTGAGAAAGTGCTTAGTGTTGTGTTTATTCATCTCACAGAGTTACAGTTTTCCCCTCAAGAGGCCGCTCGCTAAGCCTGTTGTTGTGGAATTCGAAAAGTGATATTTGGAAGCCCATAGAGGGCTAAGGTGAAAACGAAAATATCCTCCGAGAAAAACTGGAAAGAAGCTTTCTGCGAAACTGCTTTGTGATGTGTGACTTCCACTCACAGAATTACATCTGTATTTCGTGGATGTGTTTGCTAGCCTTATTTCTCTGGAAACTGAGAACAGATTTTTCGGATCCCTTTGAAGAATATAGGGCCAAAGGAAATATCCTCAGATAACAAAGAGAAAGAAGCTTTCTGAGAAACTTCTTTGTGTTCTGTGAAATCATCTCACAGAGTTACAGCTTTCCCTTCAAGAAGCCTTTCTCTAAGACAGTTCTTCTGGTATTTGCAAGGTGATATTTGGAAGCCCATAGAGGGCAATGGTGAAAAAGAAAATATCCTCAGATGAAATCTGGAAAGAAGCTTTCTAGGAAACTGCTTAGTGTTCTGTTAATTCATCTCACAGAATTACAGCTTTCCCCTCAAGAAAGCGCTCACTAAGCCTGTTATTGTGGAGTTCGCAGAGTGATATTTGGAAGCCCATAGAGGGCAATGGTGAAAAAGAAAATATCCTCAGAGAAAAACAGGAAAGAAGCTTTCTGAGAAACTGCTTTGTGATGTGTGATTTCCACTCTCAGAGTTACATCTGTATTTCGTGGATCTCTATGCTAGCCTTATTTCTGTGGAATCTGAGAAGATATATTTCGGATCCCTTAGAACATTATAGGTCCAAAGTAAATATCTTCCGATAACAAAGAGAAAGAAGCTTTCTGAGAAACTTCTTTGTGTTCTGGGAAATCATCTCACAGAATTACAGCATTACCCTCAAGAATCCTTTCGCTAAGACAGTTCTTGTGGAATTTGCAAAGTGATATTTGGAAGCCCCTAGAGGGCTAAGGTGAAAAATTAAATGTCCTCAGATGATAACTGGAAGAAGCTTTCTGAGAAACAGCTTTGTGTTCTGTTAACTCATCGCACAGAGTTACAGCTTTCCCCTGAAGAGACCACTGGCTAAGCCTGTTCTTGTGGAATTCGCAAAGTGATATTTGGAAGCCCATAGAGGGCTATGGTGAAAAAGAAAATATCCTCAGAGAAAAACTGGAAAGAAGCTTTCTGAGAAACTGCTTTGTGATGTGTGACTTCCACTCACAGAGTTACATCTGTATTTCGTGGACCTCTTTGCTAGCCTTATTTCTGTGGAATCTGAGAACACATATATCGGATTCAATTGAAGACTCTAGGGCCAAAGAAAATATCCTCAGATAACAAAGAGAAAGAAGCTTTCTGAGAATTTTCTTTGTGTTCTCTGAAATCGTCTCACAGAGTTACAGCTTTCCCTCGAAGAAGCCTTTCGCTAAGACAGTTCTTATGGTATTTGCAAAGTGATATTTGGAAGCCCTTAGAGGGATATGGTGAAAAAGGAAATATCGTAAGGTGAAATCTGGAAAGAAGCTTTCTGAGAAACTGCTTAGTGTTCTGTTAATTCATCTCACAGAGTTACAGTTTTCCCCTAAAGAGGCCGCTCGCTAAGCCTGTTGTTGTGGAATTCGAAAAGTGATATTTGGAAGCCCATAGAGGGCTATGGTGAAAACGAGAATATCCTCGGAGAAAAACTGGAAAGAAGCTTTCTGAGAAACTGCTTTGTGATGTGTGACTTCCACTCACAGAATTACATCTGTATTTCGTTGATGTGTTTGCTAGCCTTATTTCTCTGGAAACTGAGAACAGATTTTTTGGATCCCTTTGAAGAATATAGGGCCAAAGGAAATATCCTCAGATAACAAAGAGAAAGAAGCTTTCTGAGAAACTTCTTTGTGTTCTGTGTAATCATCTCACAGAGTTACAGCTTTCCCTTCAAGAAGCCTTTCGCTAAGACTGTTCTTGTGGTATTTGCAAGGTGATATTTGGAAGCCCATAGAGGGCAATGGTGAAAAAGAAAATATCCTCAGATGAAATCTGGGAAGAAGCTTTCTAGGAAACTGCTTAGTGTTCTGTTAATTCATCTCACAGAATTACAGCTTTCCCCTCAAGAAAGCGCTCACTAAGCCTGTTATTGTGGAATTCGAAAAGTGATATTTGGAAGCCCATAGAGAGCTATGGTGAAAAACAAAATATCCTCAGAGAAAAACTGGAAAGAAGCTTTCTGAAAAACTGCTTTGTGATGTGTGACTTCCACTCACAGAGTTACATGTGTATTTCGTGGATCTCTTTGCTAGCCTTATTTCTGTGGAATCTGAGAAGATATATTTCGGATCCCTTTGAAGACTGTAGGGCCAAAGGAAATATCCACCAATAACAAAACGAAAGAAGCTTTCTGAGAAACTTCTTTGCGTTCTGTGAAATCATCTCAGAGAGTTACAGCTTTCCCCTCAGGAAGCCTTTCACTAAGACACTTCTTGTGGAAATTGCAAAGTGATATTTGGAAGCCCCTAGAGTGCTATGGTGAAAAAGGGAATATCTTCAGATGAAATCTGGAAAGAAGCTTTCTGAGAAACTGCTTAGTGTTCTGTTAATTCATCTCACAGAGTTACAGCTCTCCCCTCAAGAGGCCGCTCGCTACGCCTGTTCTTGTGGAATTCGCAAAGTGATATTTGGAAGCCCTTAGAGGTCTATGGTGAAAAAGAAAATATCCCCCCAAAAAAACAGGAAAGAAGCCTTCTGAGAAACTGCTCTGTGATGTGTGACTTCCACTCAAAGAGCTACATCTGTATTTCGTGGATCTCTTTGCTAGCCTTATTTGTGTGGAATCTCAGAAGAGATATTTCGGATCCCTTAGAACAATATAGGGCCAAAGTAAATATCTTCCGATAACAAAGAGAAAGAAGCTTTCTGAGAAACTTCTCTGTGTTCTGTTAATTCATCTCACAGAGTTACAGCTTTCCCCTCAATAGGCCGCTCGCTAACCCTGTTTTTGTGGAATTTGCAAAGTGATATTTGGAAGCCCATAGAGGGCTATGGTGAAAAAGGAAATATCCTCAGTAAAAACCGGGAAAGAATCTTTCTGAGAAACTGCTTTGTGATGTGTGACTTACACTCACAGAGGTACATCTATATTTCGTGGATCTCTTTGCCAGCCTTATTTATGTGGACTCTGAGAACAGATATTTTGGATCTCTTCGAAGACCATAGGGCCACAGGAAATATCCTCCGATAACAAAGAGAAAGAAGCTTTCTGAGAAACTTCTTTGTGTTCTGTGAAATCATCTCACAGACTTACAGCTTTCTCCTCAAGAAGCCTTTCGCTAAGACAGTTCTTGCGGTATTTGCAAAGTGATATTTGGAAGCCCATAGAAGGCTATGGTAAAAAAGGAAATATCATCAGATGAAACCTGGAAAGAAGCTTTCTGAGAAACTGCTTAGTGTTCTGTTAATTCATCTCACAGAGTTACAGCTTTCCCCTCAAACGGCCGCTCGCTAAGCCTGTTCTTGTGGAGTTCGCAGAGTGATATTTGGAAGCCCATAGAGGGCTATGGTGAAAAAGAAAATATCCTCAGACAACAACAGGAAAGAATCTTTCTGAGAAACTGCTTTGTGATGTGTGACTTCCACTCACAGAGTTACAGCTGTATTTCGTGGATCTCTTTGCTAGCCTTATTTCTGTGGAATCTGAGAAGAGATATTTCAGATCCCTTTGAAGATTATAGGGCCAAAGTAAATATCTTCCGAACACAAAGAGAAAGAAGCTTTCTGAGAAACTTCTTTGTGTTCTGTGAAATCATCTCACAGAATTACAGCTTTCCCCTCAAGAAGCCTTTCGCTAAGACAGTTCTTGTGGAATTTGCAAAGTGATATTTGGAAGCCCCTAGAGGGCCATGGTGAAAAACTAAATGTCCTCGGATGAAAACTGGAAAGAAGCTTTCTGAGAAACTGCTTAGTGTTCTGATAATTCATCTCACAGAGTTACAGCTTTCACCTGAAGAGGCCACTCGCTAAGCCTATTCTTGTGGCATTCGCAAAGTGATATTTGCAAGCCCATAGAGGGCTATGGTGAAAAAGAAAATATCCTCAGAGAAAAACTGGAAAGAATCTTTCTGAGAAACTGCTTTGTGATGTTGGATTTTTACTCACAGAGTTACGTCTGTATTTCGTGGATCTCTTTGCTAGCCTTATTTCTGTGGAATATGGGAACAGATATTTCGGATTCCTTAGAAGATTATAGGGCCAAAGTAAATATCTTCCGATAACAAAGAGAAAGAAGCTTTCTGAGAAACTTCTTTGTGTTCTCTGAAATCACCTCACAGAATTACAGCTCTCCCATCAAGAAGCCGTACGCTAAGACAGTTCTTGTGGAATTTGCAATGTGATATTTGGAAGCCCCTAGAGGGCTATGGTGAAAAACTAAGTGTCCTCAGATGAAAACTGTAAAGAAGCTTTCTGAGAAAATGCTTAGTGTTCTGATAATTCATCTCACAGAGTTACAGCTTTCCCCTGAAGAAGCCACTCGCTAAGCCTATTCTTGTGGAATTCGCAAAGTGATATTTGCAAGTCCTAAGAGGGCTATGGTGACAAAGAAAATATCCTCAGAGAAAAACTGGAAAGAAGCTTTCTGAGAAACTGCTTTGTGATGTTTGACTTCCACACCCGGAGTTACGTCTGTATTTCATGGATCTCTTTGCTAGCCTTATTTCTGTGAAATCTGAGAACAGATATTTCGCATCCCTTTGAAGACTATAGGCTAAAGGAAATATCCTCAGATGACAAAGAGAAAGAAGCTTTCTGAGAAACTTCTTTGTGTTCTGTGAAACAATCTCACAGAATTACAGCTTTCCCTCAAGAAGCCTTTCGCTAAGACAGTTCTTGTGGAATTTGCAAAGTGATATTTGGAAGCCCATAGAGATGTTCGGTGAAAAAGACAATATCCTCAGAGAAAAATTGGAAAGAAGGTTTCTGAAAAACTACTTACTGTTCTGTTAATTCATCTCACAGAGTTACAGATTTCCCCTCAAGAGGCCGCTCGCTAAGCCTGTTCTTGTGGAATTCGCAAAGTGATATTTGGAAGCCCATAGAGGGCTATGGTGAAAAAGGAAATATCCTCAGATGAAATCTGGACAGAAGCTGTCTGAGAAACTGCTTAGTGTTCTCTTAATTCATCTCACACAGTTACATCTGTATTGCTTGGATCTCTTTGCTGGCCTTATTTCTTTGGAATCTGAGAACAGATATTACGTATCCCTTTGAAGACTATAGGGTCAAAGGAAATATCCTCCGATAACAAAGAGAAAAAAGCTTTCTGAGAGACTTCTTTGTGTTCTGTGAAATCATCATGCAGAGTTACAGCTATCCCCTCGGGAAGCCTTTCACAAAGACAGTTCTTGTGGAATTGGCAAAGTGATATTTGGAAGCCAATAGAGGGTTATGGTGAAAAAGGAAATATCCTCAGTTGAAATCTGGAAAGAAGCTTTGTGAGAAACTGCTTAGTGTGCTGTTAAGTCATCTCACAGAGTTACATCTGTATTTCGTGGATCTGTTTGCTAGCCTTATTTCTGTGGAATCTGAGAACATATATTTCGGATCCCTTTGAAGACTATAGGGTGAAAGGAAATATCCTCCGATAACAAAGAGAAAGAAGCTTTCTGAGAAACTTCTTTGTGTTCTGTGAAATTATCTCACAGAGTTGTAGCTTTCCCCTCAAGAAACCTTTCGCTAAGACAGTTCTTGTGGAATGGGCAAAGTGATATTTGGAAGCCCATAGAGGGCTATGGTGAAAAAGGAAATATCCTCAGATGAAATCTGGAAAGAAGGTCTCTGAGAAACTGCTTAGTGTTCTGTTAATTTATCTGAAAGAGTTACATCTGTATTTCGGTGATCTCTTTGCTAGCCTTATTTCTGTGGAATCTGAGAACAGATATTTCGGATCCCTTTGAAGACTATAGGGCCAAAGGAAATATCCTCCGATAACAAAGAGAAAGAAGCTTTCTGAGAAACTTCTTTGTGTTCTGTGAAATCATTTCACAGAGTTACAGCTTTCCCCTCAAGTAGCCTTTCCCTAAGACAGTTCTTGTGGAATTGGCAAAGTGATATTTGGAAGCCCATAGAGGGCTATGGTGAAAAAGGAAATATCCTCAGATGAAATCTGGAAATAAGCTTTCTGAGAAACTGCTCTGTGATGTGTGACTTCCATCACAGAGTTACATCTGAATATCGTGGATTTCTTTGCTAGCCTTATTTCTGTGGAATCTGAGAACAGATATTTCGGATCCCTTTGAAGACTATAGGGGCAAAGGAAATATCCTCCGATAACAAAGAGAAAGAAGCTTTCTGAGAAACTTATTTATGTTCTGTGAAATCATCTCACAGAGTTACAGCTTTCCCCCAAAGAAGCCTTTCGCTAAGATAGTTCTGGTGGAATTGGCAAAGTGATATTTGGAAGCCCATAGAGGGCTACGGTGAAAAAGGAAATGTCCTCAGACGAAATCTGGAAAGAAGCTTTCTGAGAAACTGCTCTTAAGTTTGACTAACACTGACAGTGTTACATCTATATTTCGTGGATCTCTTTGCTAGCCTTATTTCTGTGGAATCTAAGAACAGATATTTCGGATCCCTTGGAAGACTATAGGGCCAAAGGAAATATCCTTCGATAACAACAAGAAATAAGCTTTCTGAGAAACTTCTTCGGGTTCTCTGAAATAATCTCACAGAGTTACAGCTTTCCACTCAAGACGCCTTTCGCTAAGACAGTTCTTGTGGAATTGGCAACGTGATATTTGGAAGCCCATAGACGGCTACGGTGAAAAAGGAAATATTCTCAGATGAAATCTGGAAAGAAGCTTTCTAAGAAACTGCTGAGTCTTCTGTTAATTCATCTCACTGAGTTACATCTGTATTTCGTGGATCTCTTTGCTAGCGTTATTTCTGTGGAATCTGAGAACAGATATTTCGGATCCCTTTGAAGACTATAGGGCCAAAGGAAATATCTTACGATTACAAAGAGAAAGAAGCTTGCTAGGAAACTTCTTTGTGTTCTGTGAAATCTTTTCACAGAGTTACAGCTTTCCCCTCAAGAAGCCTTTCGCTAAGACAGTTCTTTTGGAATAGGCAAAGTGATATTTGGAAGTCCATAGAGGGCTATGGTGAAAAAGGAAATATCCTCAAATGAAATCTGGAAAGAAGCATTCTGAGAAACTGCTTGGTGTTCTGTTAATGCATCTCACAGAGTTACATCTGCATTTCGTGGATCTCTTTGCTAGCCTTATTTCTGTGGAATCTGAGAACAGATAATTCGGATCCCTTTGAAGACTATAGGGCCAAAGAAAATATCCTCCGATAAGAAAGAGAAAGAAGCTTCTGAGAAACTTCTTTGTGACTGTGAAAACATCTCACCGAGTTACAGCTTTCCCCTCAAGAAGCCTTTCGCTAAGACAGTTCTTGTGGAATTGGCAAAGTGATATTTGGAAGCCCATAGAGGGCTATGGTGAAAAAGGAAGTATCCTCAAATGAAATCTGGAAAGAAGCTTTCTGAGAAACTGCTCTGTGATGTGTGACTTCCACTCACAGAGTTACATCTGAATTTCATGGATCTCTTTGCGAGCCTTATTTCTGTAGAATCTGAGAACAGATATTTCAGATCCCTTTGAAGACTCTAGGGCCAAATGAAATATCCTCCGATAACAAAGAGAAAGAAGCTTTCTCAGACACTTCTTTGTGTTCTGTGTAATCATCTCACAGAATTACAGCTTTCCCCTCAAGAAGCCTTTGGCTAAGACAGTTCTAATGGAATTGGCAAAGTGATATTTGGAAGCCCATAGAGGGCTATGGTGAAAAAGGAAACATCCTCAGCTGAAATATGGAAAGAAGCTTTCTGAGAAACTGCTTAGTGTTCTGTTTATTAAACTCACAGAGTTACATCTGTATTTCGTGCATCTCTTTGCCAGCCTTATTTCTGTGGAATCTGAGAACAGATATTTCGGTTCCCTTTGAAGTCTGTAGGGCCAAAGGAAATATCCTCCTATACCAAAGAGAAAGAAGCTTTCTGAGAAACTTCTTTGTGTTCTGTGAAATCATCTCACAGAGTTACAGCTTTCCCCTCAAGAAGCCTTTCGCTAAGACAGTTCTTGTGGAATTGGCAAAGTGATATTTGGGAGCCCGTGGAGGGCTATGGTGAAAAAGGAAATATCCTCAGATGAAATCTGGAAGGAAGCTTTCTGAGAATCTGCTTAGTGTTCTGTTAATTCATCTCACAGAGTTACATCTATATTTCCTGGATCTCTTTGCTAGCCTTATTTCTGTGGAATCTGAGACCAGATATTTCGCATCCCTTTGAGGACTATAGGGCCAAAGGAAATATCCTCCGATAACAAAGAGAAAGAATCTTGCTGAGAAACTTCTTTGTGTTCTGTGAAATCATCTCACAGAGTTACAGCTTTCCCCTCAAGAAGCCTTTCGCTCAGACCTTTCTTGTGGAATTGGCAAAGTGAGATTTGGAAGGCCATAGCGGGCTACGGTGAAAAAGGAAATATCCTCAGAAAAAATCCGGAAAGAAACCTTCTGAGAAACTGCTTAGCGTTCTCTTAATTCATCTCACAGAGTTAAATCTGTATTTCGTAGATCTCTTTGCTAGCCTTATTTCTGTGGAATCTGAGAACAGATATTTCGGATCCCTTTCAAGACTATAGGGCCTAAGGAAATATCCTCCGATAACAAAGAGAAATAAGCTTTCTGAGAGACTTCTTTGAGTTCTCTGAAATCATCTCACAGAGTTACAGCTTTCCCTTCAGGAAGGCTTTTGCTCAGACAGTTCTTGTGGAATTGGCAAAGTGATATTTCAAAGCCCTTAGAGGGATATGGTGAAAAAGGAAATATCCTCAGATGAAATCTGGAAAGAAGCTTTCTGAGAAACTGCTTACTGTTGTGTTAATTCATCTCAAAGAGTTACATCTGTATTTCGTGGATCTCTTTGCTAGCCTTATTTCTGTGGAATCTGAAAACAGATATTTCAGATCCATATGAAGACTATAGGGCGAAAGGAAATATCCTCCGGTAACAAAGAGAAAGAAGCTTTCTTAGAAACTTCTTTGTGCTCTGTGAAATCATCTCACAGAGTTACTGCTTTCCCTTCAGGAAGCCTTTCGCTAAGACAGTTCTTGTGGAGTTGCAAAGTGATATTTGGAAGCCCATAGACGGCTACGGTGAAAAAGGAAATATCCTCAGATGAAATGTGGAAAGAAGCTCTCTGAGAAACTGCTTAGTGTTCTGTTAATTTATCTGAAAGAGTTACATCTGTATTTCGGTGATCTCGTTGCTAGCCTTATTTCTGTGGAATCTGAGAACAGATATTTCGGATCCCTTTGAAGACTATAGGGGCAAAGGAAATATCCTCCGATAACAAAGAGAAAGAAGCTTTCTGAGAAACTTATTTATGTTCTGTGAAATCATCTCACAGAGTTACAGCTTTCCCCCAAAGAAGCCTTTCGCTAAGATAGTTCTTGTGGAATTGGCAAAGTGATATTTGGAAGCCCATAGAGGGCTACGGTGAAAAAGGAAATGTCCTCAGACGAAATCTGGAAAGAAGCTTTCTGAGAAAGTGCTCTTAAGTTTGACTAACACTGACAGTGTTACATCTATATTTCGTGGATCTCTTTGCTAGCCTTATTTCTGTGGAATCTAAGAACAGATATTTCGGATCCCTTGGAAGACTATAGGGCCAAAGGAAATATCCTCCGATAACAAACAGAAATAAGCTTTCTGAGAAACTTCTTCGGGTTCTCTGAAATAATCTCACAGAGTTACAGCTTTCCACTCAAGACGCCTTTCGCTAAGACAGTTCTTGTGGAATTGGCAACGTGATATTTGGAAGCCCATAGACGGCTACGGTGAAAAAGGAAATATTCTCAGATGAAATCTGGAAAGAAGCTTTCTAAGAAACTGCTGAGTCTTCTGTTAATTCATCTCACTGAGTTACATCTGTATTTCGTGGATCTCTTTGCTAGCGTTATTTCTGTGGAATCTGAGAACAGATATTTCGAATCCCTTTGAAGACTATAGGGCCAAAGGAAATATCTTACGATTACAAAGAGAAAGAAGCTTGCTAGGAAACTTCTTTGTGTTCTGTGAAATCTTTTCACAGAGTTACAGCTTTCCCCTCAAGAAGCCTTTCGCTAAGACAGTTCTTTTGGAATAGGCAAAGTGATATTTGGAAGTCCATAGAGGGCTATGGTAAAAAAGGAAATATTCTCAAATGAAATCTGGAAAGAAGCATTCTGAGAAACTGCTTGGTGTTCTGTTAATGCATCTCACAGAGCTACATCTGCATTTCGTGGATCTCTTTGCTAGCCTTATTTCTGTGGAATCTGAGAACACATATTTCGGATCCCTGGGATGACTATAGGGCCAAAGAAAATATCCTCCGATAAGAAAGAGAAAGAAGCTTCTGAGAAACTTCTTTGTGACTGTGAAAACATCTCACAGAGTTACAGCTTTCCCCTCAAGAGGCCTTTCGCTAAGACAGTTCTTGTGGAATTGGCAAAGTGATATTTGGAAGCCCATAGAGGGCTATGGTGAAAAAGGAAATATCCTCAAATGAAATCTGGAAAGAAGCTTTCTGAGAAACTGCTCTGTGATGTGTGACTTCCACTCACAGAGTTACATCTGAATTTCATGGATCTCTTTGCGAGCCTTATTTCTGTAGAATCTGAGAACAGATATTTCAGATCCCTTTGAAGACTCTAGGGCCAAATGAAATATCCTCCGATAACAAAGAGAAAGAAGCTTTCTCAGAAACTTCTTTGTGTTCTGTGTAATCATCTCACAGAATTACAGCTTTCCCCTCAAGAAGCCTTTGGCTAAGACAGTTCTAAGGGAATTGGCAAAGTGATATTTGGAAGCCCATAGAGGGCTATGGTGAAAAAGGAAACATCCTCAGCTGAAATATGGAAAGAAGCTTTCTGAGAAACTGCTTAGTGTTCTGTTTATTAAACTCACAGAGTTACATCTGTATTTCGTGCATCTCTTTGCCAGCCTTATTTCTGTGGAATCTGAGAACAGATATTTCGGTTCCCTTTGAAGTCTGTAGGGCCAAAGGAAATATCCTCCTATACCAAAGAGAAAGAAGCTTTCTGAGAAACTTCTTTGTGTTCTGTGAAATCATCTCACAGAGTTACAGCTTTCCCCTCAAGAAGCCTTTCGCTAAGACAGTTCTTGTGGAATTAGCAAAGTGATATTTGGGAGCCCGTGAAGGGCTATGGTGAAAAAGGAAATATCCTCAGATGAAATCTGGAAGGAAGCTTTCTGAGAATCTGCTTAGTGTTCTGTTAATTCATCTCACAGAGTTACATCTATATTTCGTGGATCTCTTTGCTAGCCTTATTTCTGTGGAATCTGAGACCAGATATTTCGCATCCCTTTGAGGACTATAGGGCCAAAGGAAATATCCTCCGATAACAAAGAGAAAGAATCTTCCTGAGAAACTTCTTAGTGTTCTGTGAAATCATCTCACAGAGTTACAGCTTTCCCCTCAAGAAACCTTTCGCTCAGACCTTTCTTGTGGAATTGGCAAAGTGAGATTTGGAAGGCCATAGCGGGCTACGGTGAAAAAGGAAATATCCTCAGAAGAAATCCGGAAAGAAACCTTCTGAGAAACTGCTTAGCGTTCTCTTAATTCATCTCACAGAGTTACATCTGTATTTCGTAGATCTCTTTGCTAGCCTTATTTCTGTGGAATCTGAGAACAGATATTTCGGATCCCTTTCAAGACTATAGGGCGTAAGGAAATATCCTCCGATAACAAAGAGAAATAAGCTTTCTGAGAGACTTCTTTGAGTTCTCTGAAATCATCTCACAGAGTTACAGCTTTCCCTTCAGGAAGCCTTTCGCTAAGACAGTTCTTGTGGAATTGGCAAAGTGATAATTGGAAGCCCGTCGAGGGCTATGGTGAAAAAGGAAATATCCTCAGGTGAAATTAGGAAAGAAGATTTCTGAGAAACTGCTCTGTGATGTGTGACTTCCACTCACAGAGTTACACCTGTATTTCGTGGATCTCTTTGCTAGCCTTATTTCTGTGGAATCTGAGAACAGATATTTCGGTTCCCTTTGAAGATTATAGGGCCAAAGGAAATATCCACTGATATCAAAGAGAAAGAAGCTTTCCGAGAAATTTCTTTGTGTTCTGTGAAATCATCTCACAGAGTTACAGCTTTTCCCTCCAGAAGCCTTTCACTCAGACAGTTCTTGTGGAATTGGCAAAGTGATATTTGGAATCTCTTATAGGGCTATGGTGAAAAAGGAAATATCCTCAGATGAAATCTGGAAAGAAGCTTTCTGAGAAACTGCTTAGTGGTCGAATAATTCATCTCACAGAGTTACATCTGTATTTCGTGGATCTCTTTGCTAGCCTTATTTCTGTTTAATCTGAGAACAGATATTTCGGATCCCTTTGAAGACACTGGGGCCAAAGGAAATATCCTCGGTTAACAAAGAGAAAGAAGCTTTCTGAGAAACTTCTTTGTGTTCTGTGAAATCATCTCACAGAGTTACAGCTTTCCCCTTAATAAGACTTTCGATAAGACAGTTCTTGTGGAATTGGCAAAGTGATATTTGGAAGCCCATAGAGGTCTATGGTGAAAAAGGAATTATCCTCAGATGAAATCTGGAAAGAAGCTTTCTGAGAAACTGCTCTGTGATGTGTGACTTCCACTCACAGAATTACGTCTGTACTTCGTGGATCTCTTTGCTATCCTTATTTCTGTGGAATCTGAGAACAGATATTTCGGATCCCTTTGAAGACTATAGGGCCAAAGGAAATATCCTCCGATAACAAAGAGAAAGAAGCTTTCTGATATACTTCTTTGTGTTCTGTGAAATCATCTCACAGAGTTAGAGCTTTCCCCTCAAGGAGCCTTTCGCTAAGGCAGTTCTTCTGGAATTTGCAAAGTGATATTTGGAAGCCCATTGAGAGCTATGGTGAAAAAGGAAATATACTCTGAGGAAATCTGGAAAGAAGCTTTCTGAGAAACTGCTTAGTGTTCTGTTGATTCATCTCACAGAATTACATCTGTATTTCATGGATCTCTTTGCTAACCTTATTCTGTGGATTCTGAGAACAGAGATTTCGGATCCTTGGAAGACTATAGGGCCAAAGGAAATATCCTCCGATAACAAAGAGAAAGAAGCTTTCTGAGAAACTTCTTTGTGTTCTGTGAAATCATCTAACAGAGTTACAGCTTTCCTCTAAAGAAGCCTTTCGCTAACATAGTTCTTGTGGAATTGGCAAAGTGATATTTGGAGGCCCCAAGAGGGCTATGGTGAAAAAGGAAATATCCTCCGATGAAATCTGGAAAGAAACTTTCTGAGAAACTGCTTAGTGTTCTGTTAATTCATCTCACATAGTTACATCTGTATTTCGTGGATTTCTTTGCTAGCCTTATTTCTGTGGAATCTGAGAACAGATATTTCGGATCCCTTGGAAGACTATAGGGCCAAAGGAAATATCCTCCGGTAAAAAAGAAAAAGAAGCTTTCTGAGAAACTTCTTTGTGTTCTGTGAAATCATCTCACAGAGTTACAGCTTTCCCTTCAAGAAGCCTTTCGCTAAGACAGTTCTTGTGGAATTGGCAAAGTGATATTTAGAATCCCATAGAGGGCTGTGGTGAAAAAGGAAATATCCTCAGATGAAATCTGGAAAGAAGCTTTCTGAGAAACTGCTTAGTGGTCTGTTAATTCATCTCAAAAAGTTACATCTGTATTTCTTGGATCTCTTTGGTAGTCTTATTTCTGTGGAATCTGTGAACAGATATTTCGGATCCCTTTGAAGACACAAGGGCCAAAGGAAACATCCTCCGTTAACAAAGAGAAAGAAGCTTTCTGAGAAACTTCTTTGTGTTCTGTGAAATCATCTCACAGAGTTACAGCTTTCCCCTCAAGAAGCCTTTCGCTCAGACAGTTCTTGTGGAATTGGCAAAGTGATATTTGGAAGCCCTTAAAGGGCTATGTTGAAAAAGGAAATATCCTCAGATGAAATCTGGAAAGAAGCTTTCTGAGAAACTGCTTAGTGTTCTGTTAATTCATCTGAAAGAGTTACATCGGTAATTCGTGGATCTCTTTGCTAGGCTTATTTCTGTGGAATTTGAGAACAGATATTTCGGATCCCTTTGAAGACTATAGGGCAAAAGGAAACATCCTCCGATAACAAACAGAAAGAAGCTTTCTGAGAAACTTTTTTGAGTTCTGTGAAATCATCTCACAGAGTTACAGCTTTCCCCTCAAGTAACCTTTCGCTAAGACAGTTCTTGTGGAATTGGCAAAGTGATATTTTGAAGCCCGTAGAGGGCTATGGTGAAAAAGGAAATATCCTCAGATGAAATCTGGAAAGAAGTTTTCTGAGAAACTGCTCTGTGATGTGTGACTTCCACTCACAGAGTTACGTCTGTATTTCGTGAATCTCTTTGCTAGCCTTAATTCTGTTTAATCTGAGACCAGATATTTCGGTTAACTTTGAAGTTTATACGGCCAAAGGAAATATCCACCGATATCAAAGAGAAAGAAGTTTTCCGAGAAACTTATTTGTGTTCTGTGAAATCATCTCACAGAGTTACAGCTTTCCCCTGAAGAAGCCTTTCACTCAGACAGTTCTTGTGGAATTGGCAAAGTGATATTTGGAAGCTCTTAGAGGGCTATGGTGAAAAAGGAAATATCCTCAAATGAAATCTGGAAAGAAGCTTTCTGAGAGACTGCTTAGGGGTCTGCTAATTCATCTCACAGAGTTACATCTGTATTTCGTGGATCTCTTTGCTGGCCTTATTTCTGTGGAATCTGAGAACAGATATTTCGGATCCCTTTGAAGACTATAGGGCCAAAGGAAATATCCACCGATATCAGAGAGAAAGAAGCTTTCCGAGAAGCTTCTTTCTGTTCTGCGAAATCGTCTCACAGAGTTACAGCTTTCCCCTCAAGAAGACTTTCGATAAGACAGTTCTTGTGGAATTGGCAAAGTGATATTTGGAAGCCCCTAGAGGGCTATGGTGAAAAAGGATATATCCTCAGATGAAATCTGGAAAGAAGGTTTCCGAGAAACTGCTTAGTGTTCTGTTAATTCTTCTCACAGGGTTACATCTGTATTTCTTGCATCTCTATGCTAGCCTTATTTCGGTTCAATCTGAGAACAGATATTTCGGATCCCTTGGAAGACTATAGGGCCAAAGTAAACATCCTCCGATAATAAAGAGAAAGAAGCTTTCTGAGAAACTTCCTTCTATTCTGTGAAATCATCTCACAGAGTTACAGTTTTCCCTGAAGAAGCCTCTCGCTAAGAAAGTTCTTGTGACATTTGCAAAGTGATATTTGGAAGCCCCAAGAGGGCTATGGTTAAAAAGGAAATATCCTCAGATGAAATCTGCAAAGAAGCTTTCTGAGAAATTGCTTAGTGTTCTGTTAATTCATCTCACAGAGTTACATCTGTATTTCTTGGATCTCTTTCCTAGCCTTATTTCTGTGGAATCTGAGAACAGATATTTCGCATCCCTTTGAAGACTATAAGGCCAAAGGAAATATCCTCCGGTAACAAAGAGAAGGAAGCTTTCTGAGAAACTTCTTTGTGTTCTGTGAAATCATCTCACAGAATTACAGCTTTCCCCTCAAGAAGCCTTTCGATAAGACAGTTCTTGGGGAATTGGCAAAGTGATATTTCGAAGCCCATAGAGGGCTATGGTGAAAAAGGAAATATCCTCAGATGAAATCTGGAAAGAAGCTTTCTGTGAAACTGCTCTGTGATGTGTGACTTCCACTCACAGAGTTACATCTGTATTTCGTGGATCTATTTGCTAGCCTTATTTCTGTGGAATCTGAGAACAGATATTTCGGATCCCTTGGAAGACTATAGGGCCAAAGTAAACTTCCTCCGATAACAAAGAGAAAGAAGCTTTCTGAGAAACTTCTCTGTGTTCTGTGAAATCATCTCACAGAGTTACAGCTTTCCCCTCAAGAAGCCTTTCGCTAAGACAGTTCTTGTGAAATGGGCAAAGTGACATTTGGAAGCCCCAAGAGGGCTATGGTGAAAAAGAAAATATCCTCAGATGAAATCTGGAAAGAAGCTTTCTCAGAAACTGCTTAGTGTTCTGTTAATTCATCTCACAATGTTACATCTGTATTTCGTGGATCTCTTTGCTAGCCTTATTTCTCTGGAATCTGAGAACAGATATTTCGGATCCCTTGGAAGACTATAGGGCCAAAGGAAATATCCTCCGATAACAAAGAGAAAGAAGCTTTCTCATATACTTCTTTGTGTTCTGTGAAATCATCTCACAGAGTTAGAGCTTTCCCTTCAAGAAGCCTTTCGCTAAGACAGTTCTTGTGGAATTGGCAAAGTGATATTTCGAAGCCCATAGAGGGCTGTGGTGAAAAAGGAAATATCCTCAGATGAAATCCGGAAAGAAGCTTTCTGAGAAACTGCTTAGTGGTCTGTTAATTCATCTCAAAAAGTTACATCTCTATTTCGTGGATCTCTTTGCTAGTCTTATTTCTGTGGAATCTGTGAACAGGTGTTTCGCATCCCTTTGAAGACACAAGGGCCAAAGGAAACATCCTCCGTTAACAAAGAGAAAGAAGCTTTCTGAGAAACTTCTTTGTGTTCTGTGAAATCATCTCACAGAGTTACAGCTTTCCCCTCAAGAAGCCTTTCGCTCAGACAGTTCTTGTGGAATTGGCAAAGTGATATTTGGAAGCCCTTAAAGGGCAATGTTGAAAAAGGAAATATCCTCAGATGAAATCTGGAAAGAAGCTTTCTGAGAAACTGCTTAGTGTTCTGTTAATTCATCTAAAAGAGTTACATCCGTAATTCGTGGATCTCTTTGCTAGGCTTATTTCTGTGCAATTTGAGAACAGATATTTCGGATCCCTTTGAAGACTATAGGGCAAAAGGAAACATCCACCGAAAACAAACAGAAAGAAGCTTTCTGAGAAACTTTTTTGAGTTCTGTGAAATCATCTCACAGAGTTACAGCTTTCCCCTCAAGAAACCTTTCGCTAAGACAGTTGTTGTGGAATTGGCAAAGTGATATTTGGAGGCCCGTAGAGGGCTATGGTGAAAAAGGAAATATCCTCAGATGAAATCTGGAAAGAAGCTTTCTGAGAAACTGCTTAGTGGTCTGGTAATTCATCTCACAGAGTTACATCTGTATTTCGTGGATCTCTTTGCTGGCCTTATTTCTGTGGAATCTGAGAACAGATATTTCGGATCCCTTTGAAGACTATAGGGCCAAAGGAAATATCCTCCGGTAACAAAGAGAAAGAAGCTTTCTGAAAAACTTCTTTGAGTTCTGTGAAATCAGCTCACAGAGTTACAGCTTTCCCTTCAGGAAGCCTTTCGCTAAGACAGTTCTTGTGGAATTGCAAAGTGATATTTGGAAGCCCATAGACGGCTATGGTGAAAAAGGAAATATCCTCAGATGAAATCTGGAAAGAACCTTTCTGTGAAACTGCTCTGTAATGTGTGACTTCCACTCACAGAGTTACATCTGTATTTCGTGAATCTCTTTGCTGGCCTTATTTTTCTGGAATCTGAGAACAGATATTTCGGATCCCTTGGAAGACTATAGGGCCAAAGGAAATATCCTCCGATAACAAAGAGAAAGAAGCTTTCTGAGAAACGTCTTTGTGTTCTGTGAAATCATCTAACAGAGTTACAGTTTTCCCTCAAGAAGCCTCTCGCTAAGATAGTTCTTGTGAAATTTCCAGGGTGATATTTGGAAGCCCCAAGATTGCAATGGTGAAAAAGGAAATATCCTCATATGATATCTGGAAAGAAACTTTCTGAGAAACTGCTTAGCGTTCTGTTACATCATCTCACAGAGTTACATCTGTATTTCATGCATCTCTTTGCTAGCCTTATTTCTGTGGAATCTGAGAAGAGATATTTAGGATCCCCTGGAACACAATAGGGCCAAAGAAAATATCCTCCGATAACAAAGAGAAAGAAGCTTTCTGAGAAACTTCTTTCTGTTCTGTGAAATCAACTCACAGAGTTACAGCTTTCCACTCAAGATGCCTTTCGCTAAGACAGTTCTTGTGGAATTGGCAAAGTGATATTTGGAAGCCCATAGAGGGCTATGTTGAAAAAGGAAATATCCTCAGATGAAATCTGGAAAGAAGCTTTCTGAGAAACTGCTTAGTGTTCTGTTAATTCATCCCACAGGGTCACATCTGAATTTCGTGGATCTCTATGCTAGGCTTATTTCTGTGGAATCTGAGAGCAGATATTTCGGATCCCTTTGAAGACTATAGGGCCAAAGGAAATATCCTCCGATAACAAAGAGAAAGAAGC
Organism: Macaca mulatta; assembly: GCF_049350105.2. Taxonomy (NCBI): domain Eukaryota; kingdom Metazoa; phylum Chordata; class Mammalia; order Primates; family Cercopithecidae; genus Macaca; species Macaca mulatta. The sequence continues at coordinate 47,862,098 of NC_133411.1, forward strand.
TTTCTGAGTAACTTCTTTGTGTTCTGTGAAATCATCTCACAGAGTTACAGCTTTCCCCTCAAGAAGCCTTTCGCTTAGACAGTTCTTGTGGAATTGGAAAAGTGATATTTGGAAGCCCATAGAGGGCTATGTTAAAAGAGGAAATATCCTCAGATGAAATCTGGAAAGAAGCTTTCTGAGAAACTACTTAGTGTTCTGTTACTTCATCTCACAAAGTTACATCTGTATTTCGTGGATCTCTTTGCTAGACTTATTTCTGTGGAATCTGAGAATAGATATTTCGGATCCCTTTGAAGACTATAGGGCAAAGGAAATATCCTCTGATAACAAAGAGAAAGAAGCTTTCTGAGATACTTCTTTGTGTTCAGTGAAATCATCACACCGAGTTACAGATTTCCCCTCAAGAAGCCTTTCCCTAAGACAGTTCTTGTGGAATTGGCAAAGTGATATTTCAAAGCCCCAAGAGGGCTATGATGAAAAAGGAAATATCCTCAGATGAAATCTGGAAAGAAGCTTTCTGAGAAAATGCTTAGTGTTCTGTTAATTCATCTCACGGAGTTACAACTGTATGTCTTGGATCTCTTTGCTAGCCTTATTTCTGTGGAATCTGAGAACAGATATTTTGGATCCCTTGGAAGACTATAGGGCCAAAGGAAATATCCTCCGGTAACAAAGAGAAGGAAGCTTTCTGAGAAACTTCCTTGTGTTCTGTGAAATCATCTCACAGAGTTACAGCTTTCCCCTCAAGAAGCCTTTCGCTAAGACGGTTCTTGTGGAATTGGCAAAGTGATATTTGGAAGCCCATAGAGGGCTATGTTGAAAAAAGGAAATATCCTCAGATGAAATCTGGAAAGAAGCTTTCTGGAAACTGCTTACTGTTCTGTTACTTCATCCCAAAAAGTTACATCTGTATTTCGTGGATCTCTTTGCTAGACTTATTTCTGTGGAATCTGAGAATAGATATTTCGGATCCCTTTGAAGACTATAGGGCCAAAGGAAATATCCTCTGATAACAAAGAGAAAGAAGCTTTCTGAGATACTTCTTTGTGTTCAGTGAAATCATCACACCGAGTTACAGATTTCCCCTCAAGAAGCCTTTCCCTAAGACAGTTCTTGTGGAATTGGCAAAGTGATATTTCAAAGCCCCAAGAGGGCTATGGTGAAAAAGGAAATATCCTCAGATGAAATCTGGAAAGAAGCTTTCTGAGAAACTGCTCTGTGATGTGTGACTTCCACTCACAGAGTTACATCTGTATTTCGTGAATCTCTTTGCTAGCCTTATTTCTGTGGAATCTGAGAACGGATATTTCGGATCCCTAGGAAGACTATAGGGCCAAAGGAAACATCCTCCGATAACAAAGAGAAAGAAGCTTTCTGAGAAACTTCTTTGTGTTCTGTGAAATCATCTCACAGAGTTACAGCTTTCCCCTCAAGAAGCCTTTCGCTAAGACAGTTCTTGTGTAATTGGCAAAGTGACATTTGGAAGCCCAAAGAGGGCTAAGTTGAAAAAGGAAATATCCTCAGATGAAATCTGGAAAGAAGCTTTCTGAGAAACTGCTTAGTGCTCTGTTAATTCATCTCACAGAGTTACATCTGTATTTCGTGGATCTCTTTCCTAGCCTTATTTCGGTGGAATCTGAGAAGAGATATTTCGGATTCCTTGGAAGACTATAGGGCCAAAGGAAATATCCTCCGATAACAAAGAGAAAGAAGCTTTCTGAGAAACTTCTTTGTGTTCTGTGAAATCATCTCACAGAGTTACAGCTTTCCCCTCAAGAAGCCTTTCTCTAAGACAGTTCTTGTGGAATTGGCAAAGTGATATTTGGAAGCCCGTAGAGGGCTATGTTGAAAAAGGAAATATCCTCAGATGAAATCTGGAAAGAAGCTTTCTGAGAAACTGCTTACTGTTCTGTTACTTCATCCCAAAAAGTTACATCTGTATTTCGTGGATCTCTTTGCTAGCCTTATTTCTGTGGAATCTGAAAACAGATATTTCGGATCCCTTTGAAGACAATAGGGCCAAAGGTAATATCCTCCGATAACAAAGAGAAAGAAGCTTTCTGAGAAACTTCTTTGTGTTCTGTGAAATCATCGCACGGAGTTACAGGTTTCCCCTCAAAAGCAAGACACTTCTTTTGGAATTGGCAAAGTGATACTTGGAAGCCCATAAAGGGTTATGTTGAAAAAGGAAATATTCTCAGATGAAATCTGGATTGACGCTTTCTGAGAAAATGCTTAGTGTTCTGTTAATTCATCTCACAGAGTTACATCTGTATTTCGTTGATTTCTTTGCTAGCCTTATTTCGGTGGAATCTGAGAACAGATATTTCGGATCCCTTGGAAGACACTAGGGCCAAAAGAAACATCCTCCGATAACAAAGAGAAAGAAGCTTTCTGAGAATCTTCTTTGTGTTCTGTGAAATCATCTCGCAGAGTTACAGCTTTCCACTCAAGAAGCCTTTCGCTAAGACAGTTCTTGGGAAATTGGCAAAGTGATATTTGGAAGCCCGTAGAGGGCTATGGTGAAAAAGGAAATATCCTCAGATGAAATCGGGAAAGAAGCTTACTGAGAAACTGCTTAGTGTTCTGTAAATTCATCTCACAGGGTCACATCTGAATTTCGTGGATCTCTATGCTAGGCTTATTTCTGTGGAATCTGAGAGCAGATATTTCGGATCCCTTTGAAGACTATAGGGCCAAAGGAAATATCCTCCCATAACAAAGAGAAAGAAGCTTTCTGAGTAACTTCTTTGTGATCTGTGAAATCATCTCACAGAGTTACAGCTTTCCCCTCAAGAAGCCTTTCGCTTAGACAGTTCTTGTGGAATTGGAAAAGTGATATTGGGAAGCCAACAGAGGGCTATGTTGAAAAAGAAAATATCCTCAGATGAAATCTGGAAAGAAGTTTTCTGAGAAACTACTTAGTGTTCTCTTACTCCATCTCACAAAGTTATATCTGTATTTCGTGGATCTCTTTGCTAGCCTTATTTCTGTGGAATCTGAGAATAGATATTTCGGATCCCTTTGAAGACTATAGGGCCAAAGGAAATATCCTCTGATAACAAAGAGAAAGAAGCTTTCTGAGAAACTTCTTTGTGTTCAGTGAAATCATCACACGGAGTTACAGCTTTCCCTTCAAGAAGCCTTTCCCAAAGACAGTTCTTGTGGAATTGGCAAAGTGATATTTGGAAGCCCATAGAGGGCTATGGTGAAAAAGGAAATATCCTCTGACGAAATCTGGAAAGAAGCTTTCTGAGAAAATGCTTAGTGTTCTGTTAATTCATCTCACAATGTTACATCTGTATTTCGTGGATCTCTTTGCTGGCCTTATTTCTCTGGAATCTGAGAACAGATATTTCGAATCCCTTGGAAGACTATACGGCCAAAGGAAACATCCTCTGATACCAAAGAGAAAGAAGCTTTCTGAGAAACTTCTTTGTGTTCTGTGAAATCATCACACAGAGTTACAGCTTTCCCCTCAAGAAGCCTTTCGTCAGACCTTTCTTGTGGAATTGACAAAGTGATATTTGGAAGCCCCAAGGGGGCTATGGTGAAAAAGGAAATATCCTCAGATGAAATCTGGAAAGAAGCTTTCAGAGAAAATGCTTAGTGTTCTGTTAATTCATCTCACAATGTTACATCTGTATTTCGTGGATCTCTTTGCTGGCCTTATTTCTCTGGAATCTGAGAACAGATATTTCGGACCCCTTGGAAGACTATAGGGCCAAAGGAAACATCCTCTGATAACAAAGAGAAAGAAGCTTTCTCAGAAACTTCTTTGTGTTCTGTGAAATCATCTCACAGAGTTACAGCTTTTCCCTCAAGAAGCCTTTCGCTAAGACAGTTCTTGTGGAATTGACAAAGTGATATTTAAAAGCCCCTAGAAGGCTATGGTGAAAAAGGAAATATCCTCAGATGAAATCTGGAAAGAAGCTTTCTGAGAATCTGCTTAGTGTTCTGTTACTTCATCTCACAGAGTTACATCTGCATTTCGTGGATCTCTTTGCTAGCCTTATTTCTGTTGAATCTGAGAACAGATATTTCGGATCGCTTTGAAGACTATAGGGCCAAAGGAAATATCCTCCGTTAACAAAGAGAAAGAAGCTTTCTGAGAAACTTCTTTGTGTTCTGTGAAATCATCTAACAGAGTTACAGTTTTCCCTCAAGAAGCCTCTCGCTAAGACAGTTCTTGTGAAATTTCCAGGGTGATATTTGGAAGCCCCAAGATTGCAATGGTGAAAAAGGAAATATCCTCAGATGATATCTGGAAAGAAACTTTCTGAGAAACTGCTTAGCGTTCTGTTATATGATCTCACAGAGTTACATCTGTATTTCATGGATCTCTTTGCTAGCCTTTTTTCTGTGAAATCTGAGAAGAGATATTTAGGATCCCTTGGAAGACAATAGGGCCAAAGAAAATATCCTCCGATAACAAAGAGAAAGAAGCTTTCTGAGAAACTTCTTTCTGTTCTGTGAAATCAACTCACAGAGTTACAGCTTTCCACTCAAGATGCCTTTCGCTAAGACAGTTCTTGTGGAATTGGCAAAGTGAAATTTGGAAGCCCATAGAGGGATATGTTGAAAAAGGAAATATCCTCAGATGAAATCTGGAAAGAAGCTTTCTGAGAAACTGGTTAGTGTTCTGTTAATTCACCTCACAGGGTCACATCTGAATTTCGTGGATCTCTATGCTAGGCTTATTTCTGTGGAATCTGAGAGCAGATATTTCGGATCCCTTTGAAGACTATAGGGCCAAAGGAAATATCCTCTGATAACAAAGAGAAAGAAGCTTTCTGAGTAACTTCTTTGTGTTCTGTGAAATCATCTCACAGAGTTACAGCTTTCCCCTCAAGAAGCCTTTCGCTTAGACAGTTCTTGTGGAATTGGAAAAGTGATATTTGGAAGCCCATAGAGGGCTATGTTGAAAAAGGAAATATCCTCAGATGAAATCTGGAAAGAAGCTTTCTGAGAAACTACTTAGTGTTCTGTTACTTCATCTCACAAAGTTACATCTGTATTTCGTGGATCTCTTTGCTAGCCTTATTTCTGTGGAATCTGAGAACAGATATTTCGGATCCCTTTGAAGACAATACGGCGAAAGGAAATATCCTCCGATAACAAAGAGAAAGAAGCTTTCTGAGAAACTTCTTTGTGTTCTGTGAAATCATCGCACAGACTTACAGCTTTCCCCTCAAGAGGCAAGACAGTACTTTTGGAATTGGCAAAGTGATACTTGGAAGCCCCTAAAGGGTTATGGTGAAAAAGGAAATATCCTCAGATGAAATCTGGAAAGATGCTTTCTGAGAAAAGGCTTAGTGTTCTGTTAATTCATCTCACAGAGTTACATCTGTATTTCGTTGATCTCTTTGCTAGCCTTATTTCGGTGGAATCTGAGAACAGATATTTCGGATCCCTTGGAAGACAATAGGGCCAAAGGAAACATCCTCCGATAACAAAGAGAAAGAAGCTTTCTGAGAAACTTCTTTGTGTTCTGTGAAATCATCTCACAGAGTTACAGCTTTCCCCTCAAGAAGCCTTTCGCTAAGACAGTTCTTGGGGAATTGGCAAAGTGATATTTGGAAGCCCGTAGAGGGCTATGGTGAAAAAGGAAATATCCTCAGATGAAATCGGGAAAGAAGATTTCTGAGAAACTGCTTAGTGTTCTGTAAATTCATCTCACAGGGTCACATCGGAATTTCGTGGATCTCTATGCTAGGCTTATTTCTGTGGAATCTGAGAGCAGATATTTCGGATCCCTTTGAAGACTATAGGGCTAAAGGAAATATCCTCCGATAACAAAGAGAAAGAAGCTTTCTGAGTAACTTCTTTGTGTTCTGTGAAATCATCTCACAGAGTTACAGCTTTCCCCTCAAGAAGCCTTTCGCTTAGACAGTTCTTGTGGAATTGGCAAAGTGATATTTGGAAGCCCATAGAGGGCTATGGTGAAAAAGGAAATATCCTCAGATGAAATCTGGAAAGAAGCTTTCTGAGAAAATGCTTAGTGTTCTGTTAATTCATCTCACAATGTTACATCTGTATTTCGTGGATCTCTTTGCTGGCCTTATTTCTCTGGAATCTGAGAACAGATATTTCGGATCCCTTGGAAGACTATAGGGCCAAAGGAAACATCCTCTGATAACAAAGAGAAAGAAGCTTTCTGAGAAACTTCTTTGTGTTCTGTGAAATCATCTGACAGAGTTACAGTTTTCCCTCAAGAAACCTCTCGCTAAGACAGTTCTTGTGAAATTTGCAGGGTGATATTTGGAAGCCCCAAGATTGCAATGGTGAAAAAGGAAATATCCTCAGATGATATCTGGAAAGAAACTTTCTGAGAAACTGCTTAGCGTTCTGTTATATTATCTCACAGAGTTACATCTGTATTTCATGGATCTCTTTGCTAGCCTTATTTCTGTGAAATCTGAGAAGAGATATTTAGGATCCCTTGGAATACAATAGGGCCCAAGAAAATATCCTCCGATAACAAAGAGAAAGAAGCTTTCTGAGAAACTTCTTTCTGTTCTGTGAAATCAACTCAAAGAGTTACAGCTTTCCACTCAAGATGCCTTTCGCTAAGACAGTTCTTGTTAAATTGGCAAAGTGAAATTTGGAAGCCCATAGAGGGCTATGTTGAAAAAGGAAATATCCTCAGATGAAATCTGGAAAGAAGCTTTCTGAGAAACTGCTTAGTGTTCTGTTAATTCATCTCACAGGGTCACATCTGAATTTCGTGGATCTCTATGCTAGGCTTATTTCTGTGGAATCTGAGAGCAGATATTTCGGATGCCTTTGAAGACTATAGGGCCAAAGGAAATATCCTCTGATAACAATGAGAAAGAAGCTTTCTGAGTAACTTCTTTGTGTTCTGTGAAATCATCTCACAGAGTTACAGCTTTCCCCTCAAGAAGCCTTTCGCTTAGACAGTTCTTGTGGAATTGGAAAAGTGATATTTGGAAGCCCATAGAGGGCTATGTTGAAAAAGGAAATATCCTCAGATGAAATCTGGAAAGAAGCTTTCTGAGAAACTACTTAGTGTTCTGTTACTTCATCTCACAAAGTTATATCTGTATTTCGTGGATCTCTTTGCTAGCCTTATTTCTGTGGAATCTGAGAATAGATATTTCAGATCCCTTTGAAGACTATAGGGCCAAAGGAAATATCCTCTGATAACAAAGAGAAAGAAGTTTTCTGAGATACTTCTTTGTGTTCAGTGAAATCATCACACCGAGTTACAGCTTTCCCCTCAGGAAGCCTTTCGCTAAAACGGTTCTTGTGAAATAGGCAAAGTGATATTTGGAAGCCCATAGAGGGCTATGTTGAAAAAGGAAATATCCTCAGATGAAATCTGGAAAGAAGCTTTCTGAGAAAATGCTTAGTGTTCTGTTACTTCATCTCACAAAGTTACATCTGTATTTCGTGGATCTCTTTGCTAGCCTTATTTCTTTGGAATCTGAGAACAGATATTTCGGATCCCTTTGAAGACAATGGGGCCAAAGGAAATATCCTCCGGTAACAAAGAGAAAGAAGCTTTCTGAGAAACTTCTTTGTGTTCTGTAAAATCATCTCACAGAGTTACAGCTTTCCCCTCAAGAAGCCTTTCGATAAGACAGTTCTTGGGGAATTGGCAAAGTGATATTTCGAAGCCCGTAGAGGGCTATGGTGAAAAAGAAAATATCCTCAGATGAAATCTGGAAAGAAGCTTTGTGAGAAACTGCTCTGTGATGTGTGACTTCCACTCACAGAGTTACATCTGTATTTCGTGGATCTCTTTGCTAGCCTTATTTCTGTGGAGACTGAGAGCAGATATTTTGGATCCCTTGGAAGACTACAGGGCCAAAGGAAACATCCTCCGATAACAAAGAGAAAGAAGCTTTCAGAGAAACTTCTTTGGGTTCTGTGAAATAATCTCACAGAGTTACAGCTTTCCACTCAAGAAGCCTTTCGATAAGACGGTTCTTGTGGAATTGGCAAAGTGATATTTGGAAGCCCATAGAGGGCTATGTTGAAAAAGGAAATATACTCAGATGAAATCTGGAAAGAAGCTTTCTGAGAAACTGCTTAGTGTTCTGTTACTTCATCTCACAAAGTTACGTCTGTATTTCGTGGATCTCTTTGCAAGCCTTATTTCTGTGGAATCTGAGAACAGATATTTCGGATCCCTTTGAAGACTATAGGGCCAAAGGAAATATCCTCTGATAACAAAGAGAAAGAAGCTTTCTGAGAAACTTCTTTGTGTTCTGTGAAATCATCGCACAGAGTTACAGCTTTCCCCTCAAGAAGCAAGACAGTTCTTTTGGAATAGGCAAAGTGATACTTGGAAGCCCCTAAAAGGTTATGGTGAAAAAGGAAATATCCTCAGATGAAATCTGGAAAGACGCTTTCTGAGAAAATGCTTAGTGTTCTGTTAATTCATCTCACAGAGTTACATCTGTATTTCGTTGATATCTTTGCTAGCCTTTTTTCGGTGGAATCTGAGAACAGATATTTCGGATCCCTTGGAAGACACTAGGGCCAAAGGAAACATCCTCCGATAACAAAGAGAAAGAAGCTTTCTGAGAAACTTCTTTGTGTTCTGTGAAATCATCTCACAGAGTTACAGCTTTCCCCTCAAGAGGCCTTTCGCTAAGACGGTTCTTGTGGAATTGGCAAAGTGATATTTGGAAGCCCATAGAGGGCTATGTTGAAAAAGGAAATATCCTCAGATGAAATCTGGAAAGAAGCTTTCTGAGAAACTGCTTAGTGTTCTGTTACTTCATCTCAGAGAGTTACTTCTGCATTTCGTGGATCTCTTTGCTAGCCTTATTTCTGTGGAATCTGAGAACAGATATTTCGGATCCCTTTGAAGACTATAGGGCCAAAGGAATTATCCTCCGATAACAAAGAGACAGAAGCTTTCTGAGAAACTTCTTTGTGTTCTGTGAAATCATCTCACAGAGTTACAGCTTTCCCCTCAAGAAGCCTATCGCTAAGACAGTTTTGTGGAATTGGCAAAGTGATATTTGGAAGCCCCTAGAGGGCTGAGGTGAAAAAGGAAATATCCTCAGATGAAATCTGGAAAGAAGCTTTCTTAGAAACTGCTTAGTGGTCTGTTAATTCATCTCACAGGGTTACATCTGAATTTCGTGGATCTCTTTGCTAGGCTTATTTCTGTGGAATCTGAGAGCAGATATTTCGGATCCCTTTGAAGACTATAGGGCCAAAGGAAATATCCTCCGATAACAGAGAGAAAGATGTTTTCTGAGCATTTTCTTTGTGTTCTGTGAAATCATCTCACAGAGTTACAGCTTTCCCCTCAAGAAGCCTTCGCTTAGACAGTTCTTGTGGAATTGTCCAAGTGATATTTGGAAGCCCATAGAGGGCTAAGGTGAAAAAGGAAATATCCTCAGATGAAATCTGGAGAGAAGCTTTCTGAGAAACTGCTTAGTGTTCTGTTAATTCATCTCACAGAGTTACATCTGTATTTCTTGGATCTCTTTGATAGCCTTATTTCTGTGGAAACTGAGAACAGATATTTCGAATCCCTTTGAAGACTATAGGGCCAAAGGAAATATCCTCCGATAACAAAGAGAAAGAAGCTTTCTGAGAAACTTCTTTGTGTTCTGTGAAATCATCTCACAGAGTTACAGCTTTCCCCTCAAGAAGCCTTTCGGTAAGACAGTTCTTGTGGAATTGGCAAAGTGATATTTGGAAGCCCATAGAGGGCTATGTTGAAAAAGGAAATATACTCAGATGAAATCTGGAAAGAAGCTTTCTGAGAAACTGCTTAGTGTTCTGTTACTTCATCTCACAAAGTTACATCTGTATTTCGTGGATCTCTCTGCTAGCCTTATTTCTGTGGAATCTGAGAACAGATATTTCGGATTCCTTTGAAAACTATAGAGCCAAAGGAAATATCCTCCGATAAGAAACAGAAAGAAGATTTATGAGAAACATCTTTGTGTTCTGGGAAATCATCTCACAGCGTTACAGCTTTCCCCTCAAGAAGCCTTTCGCTCAGAGAGTTCTTGTGGAATTGGCATAGTGATATTTGGAAGCCCTTAGAGGGCTAAGGTGAAAAAGGAAATATCCTCAGATGAAATCTGGAAAGAAGCTTTTTGAGAAACTGCTTAGTGTTCTATTAATTCATCTCACAGAGTTCCTTCTGTATTTCATGGATCTCGTTGATAGCCTTATTTCTCTGGAATCTGAGAACAGATATTTCGGATGCCTTGGAAGACTATAGGGCCAATGGAAATATCCTGCGATAACAAAGAGAAAGAAGCTTTCTGAGAAACTACTTTGTGTTCTGTGAAATCATCACACAGAGTTACAGCTTTCCTCTCAAGAAGCCTATCGCTAAGACAGTTCTTGTGGAATTGGCAAAGTGATATTTGGAAGCCCCTAGAGGGCTGAGGTGAAAAAGGAAATATCCTCAGATGAAATCTGGAAAGAAGCTTTCTTAGAAACTGCTTAGTGGTCTGTTAATTCATCTCACAGGGTTACATCTGAATTTCGTGGATCTCTTTGCTAGGCTTATTTCTGTGGAATCTGAGAGCAGATATTTCGGATCCCTTTGAAGACTATAGGGCCAAAGGAAATATCCTCCGATAACAGAGAGAAAGATGTTTTCTGAGCATTTTCTTTGTGTTCTGTGAAATCATCTCACAGAGTTACAGCTTTCCCCTCAAGAAGCCTTTCGCTTAGACAGTTCTTGTGGAATTGTCCAAGTGATATTTGGAAGCCCATAGAGGGCTAAGGTGAAAAAGGAAATATCCTCAGATGAAATCTGGAGAGAAGCTTTCTGAGAAACTGCTTAGTGTTCTGTTAATTCATCTCACAGAGTTACATCTGTATTTCTTGGATCTCTTTGATAGCCTTATTTCTGTGGAAACTGAGAACAGATATTTCGAATCCCTTTGAAGACTATAGGGCCAAAGGAAATATCCTCCGATAACAAAGAGAAAGAAGCTTTCTGAGAAACTTCTTTGTGTTCTGTGAAATCATCTCACAGAGTTACAGCTTTCCCCTCAAGAAGCCTTTCGGTAAGACAGTTCTTGTGGAATTGGCAAAGTGATATTTGGAAGCCCATAGAGGGCTATGTTGAAAAAGGAAATATACTCAGATGAAATCTGGAAAGAAGCTTTCTGAGAAACTGCTTAGTGTTCTGTTACTTCATCTCACAAAGTTACATCTGTATTTCGTGGATCTCTCTGCTAGCCTTATTTCTGTGGAATCTGAGAACAGATATTTCGGATTCCTTTGAAAACTATAGAGCCAAAGGAAATATCCTCCGATAAGAAACAGCAAGAAGATTTATGAGAAACATCTTTGTGTTCTGGGAAATCATCTCACAGTGTTACAGCTTTCCCCTCAAGAAGCCTTTCGCTCAGAGAGTTCTTGTGGAATTGGCATAGTGATATTTGGAAGCCCTTAGAGGGCTAAGGTGAAAAAGGAAATATCCTCAGATGAAATCTGGAAAGAAGCTTTTTGAGAAACTGCTTAGTGTTCTATTAATTCATCTCACAGAGCTCCTTCTGTATTTCATGGATCTCTTTGATAGCCTTATTTCTCTGGAATCTGAGAACAGATATTTCGGATGCCTTGGAAGACTATAGGGCCAATGGAAATATCCTGCGATAACAAAGAGAAAGAAGCTTTCTGAGAAACTTCTTTGTGTTCTGTGAAATCATCACACAGAGTTACAGCTTTCCTCTCAAGAAGCCTTTCGTTAAGACCGTTCTTGTGGAATTGGCAAAGTGATATTTGGAAGCCCATAGAGGGCTAAGGTGAAAAAGGAAATATCCTCAGATGAAATCTGGAAAGAAGCTTTCTGAGAAACTGCTTAGTGGTCTGTTAATTCATCTCACAGAGTTATATCTGTATTTCTTGGATCTCTTTGATAGCCTTATTTCTGTGGAATCTGAGAAGAGATATTTAGGATCCCTTGGAAGACTATAGGGCCAAAGGAAATATCCTCCGATAACAAAGAGAAAGAAGCTTTCTGAGAAACTTCTTTGTGTTCTGTGAAATCATCTCACAGAGTTACAGCTTTCCCCTCAAGAAGCCTTTCGCTAAGACAGTTCTTGTGGAAGTGGCAAAGTGATATTTGGAAGCCCATAGAGGGCTATGGTGAAAAAGGAAATATCCTCAGATGAAATCTGGAAAGAAGCTTTCTGAGAAACTGCTCAGTGTTCTGTTAATTCATTTCACAGAGTTACATCTGTATTTCGTGGATCTCTTTGCTAGCCTTATTTCTCTGGAATCTGAGAACAGATATTTCGTATCCCTTGGAACACTATAGGGCCAAAGGAATTATCCTCCGATAACAAAGAGAAAGAAGCTTTCTGAGAAACTTCTTTGTGTTCTGTGAAATCATCTCACAGAGTTACACCTTTCCCCTCAAGAAGCCTTTCGCTAAGACAGTTCTTGTGGAATGGGCAAAGTGATATTTGGAAGCCCCAAGAGGGCTATGGTGAGAAAGGAAATATCCTCAGATGAAATCTGGAAAGAAGCTTTCTGAGAAACTGCTTAGTGTTCTGTTAATTCATCTCACAGAGTTACATCTGTATTTCGTGGATCTCTTTGCTGGCCTTATTTCTGTGGAATCTGAGAACAGATATTTCGGATGCCTTTGAAGACACTGGGGCCAAAGGAAATATCCTCCGTTAACAAAGAGAAAGAAGCTTTCTGAGAAACTTCTTTGTGTTCTGTGAAATCATCTCACAGAGTTACAGCTTTCCCCTCAAGAAGCCTTTCGTTAAGACAGTTCTTGTGGAATTGGCAAAGTGATATTTGGAAGCCCATAGAGGGCTATGTTGAAAAACGAAATATCCTCAGATGAAATCTGGAAAGAAGCTTTCTGAGAAACTGCTTAGTGTTCTGTTAATTCATCTGAAAGAGTTACATCGGTATTTCGTGGATCTCTTTGCTAGCCTTATTTCTGTGGAATTTGAGAACAGATATTTCGGATAACTTTGAAGACTATAGGGCCAAAGGAAATATCCTCCGATAACAAAGAGAAAGAAGTTTTCTGAGAAACTTCTTTGTGTTCTGTGAAATCATCTCACAGAGTTACAGCTTTCCCCTCAAGAAACCTTTCGCTAAGACAGTTCTTGTGGATTTGCCAAAGTGATATTTGGAGGCCCGTAGAGGGCTATGGTGAAAAAGGAAATATCCTCAGATGAAATCTGGAAAGAAGCTTTCTGAGAAACCGCTCTGTGATGTGTGACTTCCACTCACAGAGTTACATCTCTATTTCGTGAATCTCTTTGCTAGCCTTATTTCTGTGGAATCTGAGAACAGATATTTCGGTTCCCTTTGAAGATTATAGGGCCAAAGGAAATATCCACCGATATCAAAGAGAAAGAAGCTTTCCGAGAATCTTCTTTGTGTTCTGTGAAATCATCTCACAGAGTTACAGCTTTCCCCTCAAGAAGCCTTTCGCTAAGACAGTTCTTGTGGAATTGGCAAAGTGATATTTGGAAGCTCTTAGAGGGCTATGGTGAAAAACGAAATATCCTCAGATTAAATCTGGAAAGAAGCTTTCTGAGAAACTGCTTAGTGGTCTGGTAATTTATCTCACAGAGTTACATCTGTATTTCGTGGATCTCTTTGCTAGCCTTATTTCTGTGGCATCTGAGAACAGATATTTCGGATCCCTTTGAAGACTATAGGGCCAAAGGAAATATCCTCCGGTAACAAAGAGAAAGAAGCTTTCTGAGAAACTTCTTTGAGTCTGTGAAATCAGCTCAAAGAGTTACAGCTTTCCCTTCAGGAAGCCTTTCGCTAAGACAGTTCTTGTGGAATTGCAAACTGTTATTTGGAAGCCCATAGACGGCTATGGTGAAAAAGGAAATATCCTCAGATGAAATCTGAAAGAAGCTCTCTGGGAAACTGTTTAGTGTTCTGTTAATTCATCTCACAGAGTTACATCTGTATTTCTTGGATCTCTTTGCGAGCCTTATTTCTGTGGAATCTGAGAACAGATATTTCGGACCCCTTTGAAGTCACTAGGGCCAAAGGAAGTACCCGCCGATAACAAAGAGAAAGAAGCTTTCTGAGAAACTTCTTTGTGTTCTGTGAAATCATCTCACAGAGTTACAGTTTTCCCCTCAAGAAGCCTTTCGCTAAGACAGTTCTTGGGGAATTGGCAAAGTGATATTTGGAAGCCCCAAGAGGGCTATGGTGAAAAAGGATATATCCTCAGATGAAATCTGGAAAGAAGGTTTCTGAGAAACTGCTTTGTTTTCTGTTAATTCTTCTCACAGGGTTACATCTTTATTTCTTGGGTCTCTTTGCTAGACTTATTTCGGTGGAATCTGAGAACAGATATTTCAGATCCCTTGGAAGACTATAGGGCCAAAGTAAACATCCTCCGATAACAAAGAGAAAGAAGCTTTCTGAGAAACTTCTTCCTGTAATGTGAAATCATCTCACAGAGTTACAGCTTTCCCCTGAAGAAGCCTTTCGCTAAGACAGTTCTTTTTGAATTGGCAAAGTGATATTTGGAAGCCCATAGAGGGCTGAGGTGAAAAAGGAAATATCCTCAGATGAAATCTGGAAAGAAGCTTTCTGAGAAACTGCTCTGTGATGTGTGACTTCCACTCACAGAGTTACATCTGTATTTCCTGGATCTATTTGCTAGCCTTATTTCTGTGGAATCTGAGAACAGATATTTCGGATCCCTTTGAAGACTATAGGGCCAAAGTAAACTTCCACCGATAACAAAGAGAAAGAAGCTTTCTGAGAAACTTCTTTGTGTTCTGTGAAATCATCTCACAGAGTTACAGTTTTCCCTCAAGAAGCCTCTCGCTGAGAAAGTTCTTGTGAAATTTCCAGGGTGATATTTGGAAGCCCCAAGATTGCAATGGTGAAAAAGGAAATATCCTCAGATGATATCTGGAAAGAAACTTTCTGAGAAACTGCTTAGCGTTCTGTTATATCATCTCACAGAGTTACATCTGTATTTCATGGATCTCTTTGCTAGCCTTATTTCTGTGGAATCTGAGAAGAGATATTTAGGATCCCTTGGAAGACAATAGGGCCAAAGAACATATCCTCCGATAACAAAGAGAAAGAAGCTTTCTGAGAAACTTCTTTCTGTTCTGTGAAATCAACTCACAGAGTTACAGCTTTCCACTCAAGATGCCTTTCGCTAAGACAGTTCTTGTGGAATTGGCAAAGTGATATTTGGAAGCCCATAGAGGGCTATGTTGAAAAAGGAACAATCCTCAGATGAAATCTGGAAAGAGGCTTTCTGAGAAACTGCTTAGTGTTCTGTTAATTCATCTCACAGGGTCACATCTGAATTTCGTGGATCTCTATGCTAGGCTTATTTCTGTGGAATCTGAGAGCAGATATTTCGGATCCCTTTGAAGACTATAGGGCCAAAGGAAATATCCTCCCATAACAAAGAGAAAGAAGCTTTCTGAGTAACTTCTTTGTGTTCTGTGAAATCATCTCACAGAGTTACAGCTTTCCCCTCAAGAAGCCTTTCGCTTAGACAGTTCTTGTGGAATTGCAAAAGTGATATTTGGAAGCCCATAGAGGGCTATGTTGAAAAAGGAAATATCCTCAGATGAAATCTGGAAAGAAGCTTTCTGAGAAACTACTTAGTGTTCTGTTACTTCATCTCACAAAGTTACATCTGTATTTCGTGGATCTCTTTGCTACCCTTATTTCTGTGGAATCTGAGAATAGATATTTCGGATCGCTTTGAAGACTATAGGGCCAAAGGAAATATCCTCTGATAACAAAGAGAAAGAAGCTTTCTGAGATACTTCTTTGTGTTCAGTGAAATCATCACACCGAGTTACAGCTTTCCCCTCAAGAAGCCTTTCCCTGAGACAGTTCTTCTGGAATTGGCAAAGTGATATTTCAAAGCCCATAGAGGGCTACGGTGAAAAAGGAAATATCCTTAGATGAAATCGGGAAAGAAGCTTTCTGAGAAAATGCTTAGTGTTCTGTTTATTCATCTCACGGAGTTACAACTGTATGTCTTGGATCTCTATGCTCGGCTTATTTCTGTGGAATCTGAGAGCAGATATTTCGGATCCCTTTGAAGACTATAGGGCCAAAGGAAATATCCTCCGATAACAAAGAGAAAGAAGCTTTCTGAGAAACTTCTTTGTGTTCTGTGAAATCATCGCACAGAGTTACAGCTTTCCCCTCAAGAAGCAAGACAGTTCTTTTGGAATTGGCAAAGTGATACTTGGAAGCCTCTAAAGGGTTATGGTGAAAAAGGAAATATCCTCAGATGAAATCTGGAAAGACGCTTTCTGAGAAAATGCTTAGTGTTCTGTTAATTCATCTCACAGAGTTACATCTGTATTTCGTTGATATCTTTGCTAGCCTTATTTCGGTGGAATCTGAGAACAGATATTTCGGATCCCTTGGAAGACACTAGGGCCAAAGGAAACATCCTCCGATAACAAAGAGAAAGAAGCTTTCTGAGAAACTTCTTTGTGTTCTGTGAAATCATCTCACAAAGTTACAGCTTTCCCCTCAAGAAGCCTTTCGCTACGACAGTTCTTGGGGAATTGGCAAAGTGATATTTGGAAGCCCGTAGAGGGCTATGGTGAAAAAGGAAATATCCTCAGATGAAATCGGGAAAGAAGCTTTCTGAGAAACTGCTTAGTGTTCTGTAAATTCATCTCACAGGGTGACATCTGAATTTCGTGGATCTCTATGCTAGGCTTATTTCTGTGGAATCTGAGAGCAGATATTTTGGATCCCTTTGAAGACTATAGGGCCAAAGGAAATATCCTCCGATAACAAAGAGAAAGAAGCTTTCTGAGTAACTTCTTTGTGTTCTGTGAAATCATCTCACCGACTTACAGCTTTCCCTTCAAGAAGTCTTTCCCTAAGAAAGTTCTTGTGGAATTGGCAAAGTGGTATTTGGAAGCCCATAGAGGGCATTGGTGAAAAAGGAAATATCCTCAGATGAAATCTGGAAAGAAGCTTTCTGAGAAAATGCTTAGTGTTCTGTTAATTCATCTCACGGAGTTACAACTGTATGTCTTGGATCTCTTTGCTAGCCTTATTTCTGTGGAATCTGAGAAGAGATATTTCGGATCCCTTTGAAGACTATAGGGCCAAAGGAAATATCCTCCGGTAACAAAGAGAAAGAAGCTTTCTGCGAATCTTCTTTGTGTTCTGTGAAATCATCTCACAGAGTTACAGCTTTCAGCTCAAGAAGCCTTTCGATAAGACAGTTCTTGGGGAATTGGCAAAGTGATATTTCGAAGCCTTTAGTTGGCTACGGTGAAAAAGGAAATATCCTCAGATGAAATCTGGAAAGAAGCTTTCTGAGAAACTGCTCTGTGATGTGTGACTTCCACTCACAGAGTTACATCTGTATTTCGTGGATCTCTTTGCTAGCCTTATTTCTGTGGAATCTGAGAACAGATATTTCGGATCCCTTGTAAGACTACAGGGCCAAAGGAAACATCCTCCGATAACAAAGAGAAAGAAGCTTTCTGAGAAACTTCTTTGTGTTCTGTGAATCATCTCACAGAGTTACAGCTTTCCCCTCAAGAAGCCTTTCGCTAAGACAGTTCTTGTGTAATTGGCAAAGTGACATTTGGAAGCCCAAAGAGGGCTATGGTGAGAAAGGAAATATCCTCAGATGAAATCAGGAAAGAAGCTTTCTGAGAAACTGCTTAGTGTTCTGTTAATTCATCTCACAGAGTTACATCTGTATTTCGTGGATCTCTTTGCTGGCCTTATTTCTGTGGAATCTGAGAACAGATATTTCGGATGCCTTTGAAGACACTGGGGCCAAAGGAAATATCCTCCGTTAACAAAGAGAAAGAAGCTTTCTGAGAAACTTCTTTGTGTTCTGTGAAATCATCTCACAGAGTTACAGCTTTCCCCTCAAGAAGCCTTTCGTTAAGACAGTTCTTGTGGAATTGGCAAAGTGATATTTGGAAGCCCATAGAGGGCTAAGGTGAAAAAGGAAATATCCTCAGATGGAATCTGGAAAGAAGCTTTCTGAGAAACTGCTTAGGGGTCTGTTAATTCATCTCACAGAGTTATATCTGTATTTCTTGGATCTCTTTGATAGCCTTATTTCTGTGGAATCTGAGAAGAGATATTTAGGATCCCTTGGAAGACTAAGGGGCCAAAGGAAATATCCTCCGATAACAAAGAGAAAGAAGCTTTCTGAGAAACTTCTTTGTGTTCTGTGAAATCATCTCACAGAGTTACAGCTTTCCCCTCAAGAAGCCTTTCGCTAAGACAGTTCTTGTGGAAGTGGCAAAGTGATATTTGGAAGCCCATAGAGGGCTATGGTGAGAAAGGAAATATCCTCAGATGAAATCTGGAAAGAAGCTTTCTGAGAAACTGCTTAGTGTTCTGTTAATTCATCTCACAGAGTTACATCTGTATTTCGTGGATCTCTTTGCTGGCCTTATTTCTGTGGAATCTGAGAACAGATATTTCGGATGCCTTTGAAGACACTGGGGCCAAAGGAAATATCCTCCGTTAACAAAGAGAAAGAAGCTTTCTGAGAAACTTCTTTGTGTTCTGTGAAATCATCTCACAGAGTTACAGCTTTCCCCTCAAGAAGCCTTTCGCTCAGACAGTTCTTGTGGAATTGTCAAAGTGATATTTGGAAGCCCATAGAGGGCTATGTTGAAAAACGAAATATCCTCAGATGAAATCTGGAAAGAAGCTTTCTGAGAAACTGCTTAGTGTTCTGTTAATTCATCTGAAAGAGTTACATCGGTATTTCGTGGATCTCTTTGCTAGCCTTATTTCTGTGGAATTTGAGAACAGATATTTCGGATAACTTTGAAGACTATAGGGCCAAAGGAAATATCCTCCGATAACAAAGAGAAAGAAGTTTTCTGAGAAACTTCTTTGTGTTCTGTGAAATCATCTCACAGAGTTACAGCTTTCCCCTCAAGAAACCTTTCGCTAAGACAGTTCTTGTGGATTTGCCAAAGTGATATTTGGAGGCCCGTAGAGGGCTATGGTGAAAAAGGAAATATCCTCAGATGAAATCTGGAAAGAAGCTTTCTGAGAAACCGCTCTGTGATGTGTGACTTCCACTCACAGAGTTACATCTCTATTTCGTGAATCTCTTTGCTAGCCTTATTTCTGTGGAATCTGAGAACAGATATTTCGGTTCCCTTTGAAGATTATAGGGCCAAAGGAAATATCCACCGATATCAAAGAGAAAGAAGCTTTCCGAGAATCTTCTTTGTGTTCTGTGAAATCATCTCACAGAGTTACAGCTTTCCCCTCAAGAAGCCTTTCGCTAAGACAGTTCTTGTGGAATTGGCAAAGTGATATTTGGAAGCTCTTAGAGGGCTATGGTGAAAAACGAAATATCCTCAGATTAAATCTGGAAAGAAGCTTTCTGAGAAACTGCTTAGTGGTCTGTTAATTCATCTCACAGAGTTACATCTGTATTTCATGGATCTCTTCGCTAGCCTTATTTCTGTGGAATCTGAGAATAGATATTTCGGATCCCTTTGAAGACACTAGGGCCAAAGGAAATATCTTCCGTTCACAAAGAGAAAGAAGGTTTCTTAGAAACTTCTTTGTGTTCTGTGAAATCTTCTCACAGAGTTAAAGCTTTCCCCTCAAGAAGCCTTTCCCTAAGACAGTTCTTGTGGAATTGGCAAAGTGATATTTGGAAGCCCATAGAGGGCTAAGGTGAAAAAGGAAACATCCTCAGATGAAATCTGGAAAGAAGCTTTCTGAGAAACTGCTTAGTGGTCTGGTAATTTATCTCACAGAGTTACATCTGTATTTCGTGGATCTCTTTGCTAGCCTTATTTCTGTGGCATCTGAGAACAGATATTTCGGATCCCTTTGAAGACTATAGGGCCAAAGGAAATATCCTCCGGTAACAAAGAGAAAGAAGCTTTCTGAGAAACTTCTTTGAGTCTGTGAAATCAGCTCACAGAGTTACAGCTTTACCTTCAGGAAGCCTTTCGCTAAGACAGTCCTTGTGGAATTGCAAACTGTTATTTGGAAGCCCATAGACGGCTATGGTGAAAAAGGAAATATCCTCAGATGAAATCTGAAAGAAGCTCTCTGGGAAACTGTTTAGTGTTCTGTTAATTCATCTCACAGAGTTACATCTGTATTTCTTGGATCTCTTTGCGAGCCTTATTTCTGTGGAATCTGAGAACAGATATTTCGGACCCCTTTGAAGTCACTAGGGCCAAAGGAAGTACCCGCCGATAACAAAGAGAAAGAAGCTTTCTGAGAAACTTCTTTGTGTTCTGTGAAATCATCTCACAGAGTTACAGTTTTCCCCTCAAGAAGCCTTTCGCTAAGACAGTTCTTGGGGAATTGGCAAAGTGATATTTGGAAGCCCCAAGAGGGCTATGGTGAAAAAGGATATATCCTCAGATGAAATCTGGAAAGAAGGTTTCTGAGAAACTGCTTTGTGTTCTGTTAATTCTTCTCACAGGGTTACATCTTTATTTCTTGGGTCTCTTTGCTAGCCTTATTTCGGTGGAATCTGAGAACAGATATTTCAGATCCCTTGGAAGACTATAGGGCCAAAGTAAACATCCTCCGATAACAAAGAGAAAGAAGCTTTCTGAGAAACTTCTTCCTGTAATGTGAAATCATCTCACAGAGTTACAGCTTTCCCCTGAAGAAGCCTTTCGCTAAGACAGTTCTTTTTGAATTGGCAAAGTGATATTTGGAAGCCCATAGAGGGCTGAGGTGAAAAAGGAAATATCCTCAGATGAAATCTGGAAAGAAGCTTTCTGAGAAACTGCTTAGTGATCTGTTAATTCATCTCACAGAGTTACATCTGTATTTCGTGGATCTCTTTGCTAGCCTTATTTCTCTGGAATCTGAGAACAGATATTTCGCATCCCTTTTAAGACTATAGGGCCAAAGGAAATATCCTCCGGTAACAAAGAGAAAGAAGCTTTCTGCGAAACTTCTTTGTGTTCTGTGAAATCATCTCACAGAGTTACAGCTTTCCTCTCAAGAAGCCTTTCGATAAGACAGTTCTTGGGGAATTCGCAAAGTGATATTTCGAAGCCCATAGAGGGCTATGGTGAAAAAGGAAATATCCTCAGATGAAATCTGGAAAGAAGCTTTCTGAGAAACTGCTCTGTGATGTGTGACTTCCACTCACAGAGTTACATCTGTATTTCCTGGATCTATTTGCTAGCCTTATTTCTGTGGAATCTGAGAACAGATATTTCGGATCCCTTTGAAGACTATAGGGCCAAAGTAAACTTCCACCGATAACAAAGAGAAAGAAGCTTTCTGAGAAACTTCTTTGTGTTCTGTGAAATCATCTCACAGAGTTACAGTTTTCCCTCAAGAAGCCTCTCGCTGAGAAAGTTCTTGTGAAATTTCCAGGGTGATATTTGGAAGCCCCAAGATTGCAATGGTGAAAAAGGAAATATCCTCAGATGATATCTGGAAAGAAACTTTCTGAGAAACTGCTTAGCGTTCTGTTATATCATCTCACAGAGTTACATCTGTATTTCATGGATCTCTTTGCTAGCCTTATTTCTGTGGAATCTGAGAAGAGATATTTAGGATCCCTTGGAAGACAATAGGGCCAAAGAACATATCCTCCGATAACAAAGAGAAAGAAGCTTTCTGAGAAACTTCTTTCTGTTCTGTGAAATCAACTCACAGAGTTACAGCTTTCCACTCAAGATGCCTTTCGCTAAGACAGTTCTTGTGGAATTGGCAAAGTGATATTTGGAAGCCCATAGAGGGCTATGTTGAAAAAGGAACTATCCTCAGATGAAATCTGGAAAGAGGCTTTCTGAGAAACTGCTTAGTGTTCTGTTAATTCATCTCACAGGGTCACATCTGAATTTCGTGAATCTCTATGCTAGGCTTATTTCTGTGGAATCTGAGAGCAGATATTTCGGATCCCTTTGAAGACTATAGGGCCAAAGGAAATATCCTCCCATAACAAAGAGAAAGAAGCTTTCTGAGTAACTTCTTTGTGTTCTGTGAAATCATCTCACAGAGTTACAGCTTTCCCCTCAAGAAGCCTTTCGCTTAGACAGTTCTTGTGGAATTGCAAAAGTGATATTTGGAAGCCCATAGAGGGCTATGTTGAAAAAGGAAATATCCTCAGATGAAATCTGGAAAGAAGCTTTCTGAGAAACTACTTAGTGTTCTGTTACTTCATCTCACAAAGTTACATCTGTATTTCGTGGATCTCTTTGCTACCCTTATTTCTGTGGAATCTGAGAATAGATATTTCGGATCGCTTTGAAGACTGTAGGGCCAAAGGAAATATCCTCTGATAACAAAGAGAAAGAAGCTTTCTGAGATACTTCTTTGTGTTCAGTGAAATCATCACACCGAGTTACAGCTTTCCCCTCAAGAAGCCTTTCCCTGAGACAGTTCTTCTGGAATTGGCAAAGTGATATTTCAAAGCCCATAGAGGGCTACGGTGAAAAAGGAAATATCCTTAGATGAAATCTGGAAAGAAGCTTTCTGAGAAAATGCTTAGTGTTCTGTTAATTCATCTCACGGAGTTACAACTGTATGTCTTGGATCTCTATGCTCGGCTTATTTCTGTGGAATCTGAGAGCAGATATTTCGGATCCCTTTGAAGACTATAGGGCCAAAGGAAATATCCTCCGATAACAAAGAGAAAGAAGCTTTCTGAGAAACTTCTTTGTGTTCTGTGAAATCATCGCACAGAGTTACAGCTTTCCCCTCAAGAAGCAAGACAGTTCTTTTGGAATTGGCAAAGTGATACTTGGAAGCCTCTAAAGGGTTATGGTGAAAAAGGAAATATCCTCAGATGAAATCTGGAAAGACGCTTTCTGAGAAAATGCTTAGTGTTCTGTTAATTCATCTCACAGAGTTACATCTGTATTTCGTTGATATCTTTGCTAGCATTATTTCGGTGGAATCTGAGAACAGATATTTCGGATCCCTTGGAAGACACTAGGGCCAAAGGAAACATCCTCCGATAACAAAGAGAAAGAAGCTTTCTGAGAAACTTCTTTGTGTTCTGTGAAATCATCTCACAAAGTTACAGCTTTCCCCTCAAGAAGCCTTTCGCTACGACAGTTCTTGGGGAATTGGCAAAGTGATATTTGGAAGCCCGTAGAGGGCTATGGTGAAAAAGGAAATATCCTCAGATGAAATCGGGAAAGAAGCTTTCTGAGAAACTGCTTAGTGTTCTGTAAATTCATCTCACAGGGTGACATCTGAATTTCGTGGATCTCTATGCTAGGCTTATTTCTGTGGAATCTGAGAGCAGATATTTTGGATCCCTTTGAAGACTATAGGGCCAAAGGAAATATCCTCCGATAACAAAGAGAAAGAAGCTTTCTGAGTAACTTCTTTGTGTTCTGTGAAATCATCACACCGACTTACAGCTTTCCCTTCAAGAAGTCTCTCCCTAAGAAAGTTCTTGTGGAATTGGCAAAGTGGTATTTGGAAGCCCATAGAGGGCATTGGTGAAAAACGAAATATCCTCAGATGAAATCTGGAAAGAAGCTTTCTGAGAAAATGCTTAGTGTTCTGTTAATTCATCTCACGGAGTTACAACTGTATGTCTTGGATCTCTTTGCTAGCCTTATTTCTGTGGAATCTGAGAAGAGATATTTCGGATCCCTTTGAAGACTATAGGGCCAAAGGAAATATCCTCCGGTAACAAAGAGAAAGAAGCTTTCTGCGAATCTTCTTTGTGTTCTGTGAAATCATCTCACAGAGTTACAGCTTTCAGCTCAAGAAGCCTTTCGATAAGACAGTTCTTGGGGAATTGGCAAAGTGATATTTCGAAGCCTTTAGTGGGCTACGGTGAAAAAGGAAATATCCTCAGATGAAATCTGGAAAGAAGCTTTCCGAGAAACTGCTCTGTGATGTGTGACTTCCACTCACAGAGTTACATCTGTATTTCGTGGATCTCTTTGCTAGCCTTATTTCTGTGGAATCTGAGAACAGATATTTCGGATACCTTGGAAGACTACAGGGCCAAAGGAAACATCCTCCGATAACAAAGAGAAAGAAGCTTTCTGAGAAACTTCTTTGTGTTCTGTGAATCATCTCACAGAGTTACAGCTTTCCCCTCAAGAAGCCTTTCGCTAAGACAGTTCTTGTGTAATTGGCAAAGTGACATTTGGAAGCCCAAAGAGGGCTATGGTGAGAAAGGAAATATCCTCAGATGAAATCTGGAAAGAAGCTTTCTGAGAAACTGCTTAGTGTTCTGTTAATTCATCTCACAGAGTTACATCTGTATTTCGTGGATCTCTTTGCTGGCCTTATTTCTGTGGAATCTGAGAACAGATATTTCGGATGCCTTTGAAGACACTTTGGCCAAAGGAAATATCCTCCGTTAACAAAGAGAAAGAAGCTTTCTGAGAAACTTCTTTGTGTTCTGTGAAATCATCTCACAGAGTTACAGCTTTCCCCTCAAGAAGCCTTTCGTTAAGACAGTTCTTGTGGAATTGGCAAAGTGATATTTGGAAGCCCATAGAGGGCTAAGGTGAAAAAGGAAATATCCTCAGATGAAATCTGGAAAGAAGCTTTCTGAGAAACTGCTTAGTGGTCTGTTAATTCATCTCACAGAGTTATATCTGTATTTCTTGGATCTCTTTGATAGCCTTATTTCTGTGGAATCTGAGAAGAGATATTTAGGATCCCTTGGAAGACTATAGGGCCAAAGGAAATATCCTCCGATAACAAAGAGAAAGAAGCTTTCTGAGAAACTTCTTTGTGTTCTGTGAAATCATCTCACAGAGTTACAGCTTTCCCCTCAAGAAGCCTTTCGCTAAGACAGTTCTTGTGGAAGTGGCAAAGTGATATTTGGAAGCCCATAGAGGGCTATGGTGAAAAAGGAAATATCCTCAGATGAAATCTGGAAAGAAGCTTTCTGAGAAACTGCTTAGTGTTCTGTTAATTCATCTCACAGAGTTACATCTGTATTTCGTGGATCTCTTTGCTAGCCTTATTTCTCTGGAATCTGAGAACAGATATTTCGTATCCCTTGGAACACTATAGGGCCAAAGGAAATATCCTCCGATAACAAAGAGAAAGAAGCTTTCTGAGAAACTTCTTTGTGTTCTGTGAAATCATCTCACAGAGTTACACCTTTCCCCTCAAGAAGCCTTTCGCTAAGACAGTTCTTGTGGAATGGGCAAAGTGATATTTGGAAGCCCCAAGAGGGCTATGGTGAGAAAGGAAATATCCTCAGATGAAATCTGGAAAGAAGCTTTCTGAGAAACTGCTTAGTGTTCTGTTAATTCATCTCACAGAGTTACATCTGTATTTCGTGGATCTCTTTGCTGGCCTTATTTCTGTGGAATCTGAGAACAGATATTTCGGATGCCTTTGAAGACACTGGGGCCAAAGGAAATATCCTCCGTTAACAAAGAGAAAGAAGCTTTCTGAGAAACTTCTTTGTGTTCTGTGAAATCATCTCACAGAGTTACAGCTTTCCCCTCAAGAAGCCTTTCGCTCAGACAGTTCTTGTGGAATTGTCAAAGTGATATTTGGAAGCCCATAGAGGGCTATGTTGAAAAACGAAATATCCTCAGATGAAATCTGGAAAGAAGCTTTCTGAGAAACTGCTTAGTGTTCTGTTAATTCATCTGAAAGAGTTACATCGGTATTTCGTGGATCTCTTTGCTAGCCTTATTTCTGTGGAATTTGAGAACAGATATTTCGGATAACTTTGAAGACTATAGGGCCAAAGGAAATATCCTCCGATAACAAAGAGAAAGAAGTTTTCTGAGAAACTTCTTTGTGTTCTGTGAAATCATCTCACAGAGTTACAGCTTTCCCCTCAAGAAACCTTTCGCTAAGACAGTTCTTGTGGATTTGCCAAAGTGATATTTGGAGGCCCGTAGAGGGCTATGGTGAAAAAGGAAATATCCTCAGATGAAATCTGGAAAGAAGCTTTCTGAGAAACCGCTCTGTGATGTGTGACTTCCACTCACAGAGTTACATCTCTATTTCGTGAATCTCTTTGCTAGCCTTATTTCTGTGGAATCTGAGAACAGATATTTCGGTTCCCTTTGAAGATTATAGGGCCAAAGGAAATATCCACCGATATCAAAGAGAAAGAAGCTTTCCGAGAATCTTCTTTGTGTTCTGTGAAATCATCTCACAGAGTTACAGCTTTCCCCTCAAGAAGCCTTTCGCTAAGACAGTTCTTGTGGAATTGGCAAAGTGATATTTGGAAGCTCTTAGAGGGCTATGGTGAAAAACGAAATATCCTCAGATTAAATCTGGAAAGAAGCTTTCTGAGAAACTGCTTAGTGGTCTGTTAATTCATCTCACAGAGTTACATCTGTATTTCGTGGATCTCTTCGCTAGCCTTATTTCTGTGGAATCTGAGAATAGATATTTCGGATCCCTTTGAAGACACTAGGGCCAAAGGAAATATCTTCCGTTCACAAAGAGAAAGAAGGTTTCTTAGAAACTTCTTTGTGTTCTGTGAAATCTTCTCACAGAGTTAAAGCTTTCCCCTCAAGAAGCCTTTCCCTAAGACAGTTCTTGTGGAATTGGCAAAGTGATATTTGGAAGCCCATAGAGGGCTAAGGTGAAAAAGGAAACATCCTCAGATGAAATCTGGAAAGAAGCTTTCTGAGAAACTGCTTAGTGGTCTGGTAATTTATCTCACAGAGTTACATCTGTATTTCGTGGATCTCTTTGCTAGCCTTATTTCTGTGGCATCTGAGAACAGATATTTCGGATCCCTTTGAAGACTATAGGGCCAAAGGAAATATCCTCCGGTAACAAAGAGAAAGAAGCTTTCTGAGAAACTTCTTTGAGTCTGTGAAATCAGCTCACAGAGTTACAGCTTTCCCTTCAGGAAGCCTTTCGCTAAGACAGTTCTTGTGGAATTGCAAACTGTTATTTGGAAGCCCATAGACGGCTATGGTGAAAAAGGAAATATCCTCAGATGAAATCTGAAAGAAGCTCTCTGGGAAACTGTTTAGTGTTCTGTTAATTCATCTCACAGAGTTACATCTGTATTTCTTGGATCTCTTTGCGAGCCTTATTTCTGTGGAATCTGAGAACAGATATTTCGGACCCCTTTGAAGTCACTAGGGCCAAAGGAAGTACCCGCCGATAACAAAGAGAAAGAAGCTTTCTGAGAAACTTCTTTGTGTTCTGTGAAATCATCTCACAGAGTTACAGTTTTTCCCTCAAGAAGCCTTTCGCTAAGACAGTTCTTGGGGAATTGGCAAAGTGATATTTGGAAGCCCCAAGAGGGCTATGGTGAAAAAGGATATATCCTCAGATGAAATCTGGAAAGAAGGTTTCTGAGAAACTGCTTTGTGTTCTGTTAATTCTTCTCACAGGGTTACATCTTTATTTCTTGGGTCTCTTTGCTAGCCTTATTTCGGTGGAATCTGAGAACAGATATTTCAGATCCCTTGGAAGACTATAGGGCCAAAGTAAACATCCTCCGATAACAAAGAGAAAGAAGCTTTCTGAGAAACTTCTTCCTGTTCTGTGAAGTCATCTCACAGAGTTACAGCTTTCCCCTGCAGAAGCCTTTCGCTAAGACAGTTCTTTTTGAATTGGCAAAGTGATATTTGGAAGCCCATAGAGGGCTGAGGTGAAAAAGGAAATATCCTCAGATGAAATCTGGAAAGAAGCTTTCTGAGAAACTGCTTAGTGATCTGTTAATTCATCTCACAGAGTTACATCTGTATTTCGTGGATCTCTTTGCTAGCCTTATTTCTCTGGAATCTGAGAACAGATATTTCGCATCCCTTTTAAGACTATAGGGCCAAAGGAAATATCCTCCGGTAACAAAGAGAAAGAAGCTTTCTGCGAAACTTCTTTGTGTTCTGTGAAATCATCTCACAGAGTTACAGCTTTCCTCTCAAGAAGCCTTTCGATAAGACAGTTCTTGGGGAATTGGCAAAGTGATATTTCGAAGCCCATAGAGGGCTATGTTGAAAAACGAAATATCCTCAGATGAAATCTGGAAAGAAGCTTTCTGAGAAACTGCTTAGTGTTCTGTTAATTCATCTGAAAGAGTTACATCGGTATTTCGTGGATCTCTTTGCTAGCCTTATTTCTGTGGAATTTGAGAACAGATATTTCGGATAACTTTGAAGACTATAGGGCCAAAGGAAATATCCTCCGATAACATAGAGAAAGAAGTTTTCTGAGAAACTTCTTTGTGTTCTGTGAAATCATCTCCCAGAGTTACAGCTTTCCCCTCAAGAAACCTTTCGCTAAGACAGTTCTTGTGGATTTGCCAAAGTGATATTTGGAGGCCCGTAGAGGGCTATGGTGAAAAAGGAAATATCCTCAGATGAAATCTGGAAAGAAGCTTTCTGAGAAACCGCTCTGTGATGTGTGACTTCCACTCACAGAGTTACATCTCTATTTCGTGAATCTCTTTGCTAGCCTTATTTCTGTGGAATCTGAGAACAGATATTTCGGTTCCCTTTGAAGATTATAGGGCCAAAGGAAATATCCTCCGATATCAAAGAGAAAGAAGCTTTCCGAGAATCTTCTTTGTGTTCTGTGAAATCATCTCACAGAGTTACAGCTTTCCCCTCAAGAAGCCTTTCGCTAAGACAGTTCTTGTGGAATTGGCAAAGTGATATTTGGAAGCTCTTAGAGGGCTATGGTGAAAAACGAAATATCCTCAGATTAAATCTGGAAAGAAGCTTTCTGAGAAACTGCTTAGTGGTCTGTTAATTCATCTCACAGAGTTACATCTGTATTTCGTGGATCTCTTCGCTAGCCTTATTTCTGTGGAATCTGAGAATAGATATTTCGGATCCCTTTGAAGACACTAGGGCCAAAGGAAATATCTTCCGTTCACAAAGAGAAAGAAGGTTTCTTAGAAACTTCTTTGTGTTCTGTGAAATCTTCTCACAGAGTTAAAGCTTTCCCCTCAAGAAGCCTTTCCCTAAGACAGTTCTTGTGGAATTGGCAAAGTGATATTTGGAAGCCCATAGAGGGCTAAGGTGAAAAAGGAAACATCCTCAGATGAAATCTGGAAAGAAGCTTTCTGAGAAACTGCTTAGTGGTCTGGTAATTTATCTCACAGAGTTACATCTGTATTTCGTGGATCTCTTTGCTAGCCTTATTTCTGTGGCATCTGAGAACAGATATTTCGGATCCCTTTGAAGACTATAGGGCCAAAGGAAATATCCTCCGGTAACAAAGAGAAAGAAGCTTTCTGAGAAACTTCTTTGAGTCTGTGAAATCAGCTCACAGAGTTACAGCTTTCCCTTCAGGAAGCCTTTCGCTAAGACAGTTCTTGTGGAATTGCAAACTGTTATTTGGAAGCCCATAGATGGCTATGGTGAAAAAGGAAATATCCTCAGATGAAATCTGAAAGAAGCTCTCTGGGAAACTGTTTAGTGTTCTGTTAATTCATCTCACAGAGTTACATCTGTATTTCTTGGATCTCTTTGCGAGCCTTATTTCTGTGGAATCTGAGAACAGATATTTCGGACCCCTTTGAAGTCACTAGGGCCAAAGGAAGTACCCGCCGATAACAAAGAGAAAGAAGCTTTCTGAGAAACTTCTTTGTGTTCTGTGAAATCATCTCACAGAGTTACAGTTTTCCCCTCAAGAAGCCTTTCGCTAAGACAGTTCTTGGGGAATTGGCAAAGTGATATTTGGAAGCCCCAAGAGGGCTATGGTGAAAAAGGATATATCCTCAGATGAAATCTGGAAAGAAGGTTTCTGAGAAACTGCTTTGTGTTCTGTTAATTCTTCTCACAGGGTTACATCTTTATTTCTTGGGTCTCTTTGCTAGCCTTATTTCGGTGGAATCTGAGAACAGATATTTCAGATCCCTTGGAAGACTATAGGGCCAAAGTAAACATCCTCCGATAACAAAGAGAAAGAAGCTTTCTGAGAAACTTCTTCCTGTTCTGTGAAATCATCTCACAGAGTTACAGCTTTCCCCTGAAGAAGCCTTTCGCTAAGACAGTTCTTTTTGAATTGGCAAAGTGATATTTGGAAGCCCATAGAGGGCTGAGGTGAAAAAGGAAATATCCTCAGATGAAATCTGGAAAGAAGCTTTCTGAAAAACTGCTTAGTGATCTGTTAATTCATCTCACAGAGTTACATCTGTATTTCGTGGATCTCTTTGCTAGCCTTATTTCTCTGGAATCTGAGAACAGATATTTCGCATCCCTTTTAAGACTATAGGGCCAAAGGAAATATCCTCCGGTAACAAAGAGAAAGAAGCTTTCTGCGAAACTTCTTTGTGTTCTGTGAAATCATCTCACAGAGTTACAGCTTTCCTCTCAAGAAGCCTTTCGATAAGACAGTTCTTGGGGAATTCGCAAAGTGATATTTCGAAGCCCATAGAGGGCTATGGTGAAAAAGGAAATATCCTCAGATGAAATCTGGAAAGAAGCTTTCTGAGAAACTGCTCTGTGATGTGTGACTTCCACTCACAGAGTTACATCTGTATTTCCTGGATCTATTTGCTAGCCTTATTTCTGTGGAATCTGAGAACAGATATTTCGGATCCCTTTGAAGACTATAGGGCCAAAGTAAACTTCCACCGATAACAAAGAGAAAGAAGCTTTCTGAGAAACTTCTTTGTGTTCTGTGAAATCATCTCACAGAGTTACAGTTATCCCTCAAGAAGCCTCTCGCTGAGAAAGTTCTTGTGAAATTTCCAGGGTGATATTTGGAAGCCCCAAGATTGCAATGGTGAAAAAGGAAATATCCTCAGATGATATCTGGAAAGAAACTTTCTGAGAAACTGCTTAGCGTTCTTTTATATCATCTCACAGAGTTACATCTGTATTTCATGGATCTCTTTGCTAGCCTTATTTCTGTGGAATCTGAGAAGAGATATTTAGGATCCCTTGGAAGACAATAGGGCCAAAGAACATATCCTCCGATAACAAAGAGAAAGAAGCTTTCTGAGAAACTTCTTTCTGCTCTGTGAAATCAACTCACAGAGTTACAGCTTTCCACTCAAGATGCCTTTCGCTAAGACAGTTCTTGTGGAATTGGCAAAGTGATATTTGGAAGCCCATAGAGGGCTATGTTGAAAAAGGAACTATCCTCAGATGAAATCTGGAAAGAGGCTTTCTGAGAAACTGCTTAGTGTTCTGTTAATTCATCTCACAGGGTCACATCTGAATTTCGTGCATCTCTATGCTAGGCTTATTTCTGTGGAATCTGAGAGCAGATATTTCGGATCCCTTTGAAGACTATAGGGCCAAAGGAAATATCCTCCCATAACAAAGAGAAAGAAGCTTTCTGAGTAACTTCTTTGTGTTCTGTGAAATCATCTCACAGAGTTACAGCTTTCCCCTCAAGAAGCCTTTCGCTTAGACAGTTCTTGTGGAATTGCAAAAGTGATATTTGGAAGCCCATAGAGGGCTATGTTGAAAAAGGAAATATCCTCAGATGAAATCTGGAAAGAAGCTTTCTGAGAAACTACTTAGTGTTCTGTTACTTCATCTCACAAAGTTACATCTGTATTTCGTGGATCTCTTTGCTACCCTTATTTCTGTGGAATCTGAGAATAGATATTTCGGATCGCTTTGAAGACTATAGGGCCAAAGGAAATATCCTCTGATAACAAAGAGAAAGAAGCTTTCTGAGATACTTCTTTGTGTTCAGTGAAATCATCACACCGAGTTACAGCTTTCCCCTCAAGAAGCCTTTCCCTGAGACAGTTCTTCTGGAATTGGCAAAGTGATATTTCAAAGCCCATAGAGGGCTACGGTGAAAAAGGAAATATCCTTAGATGAAATCGGGAAAGAAGCTTTCTGAGAAAATGCTTAGTGTTCTGTTAATTCATCTCACGGAGTTACAACTGTATGTCTTGGATCTCTATGCTCGGCTTATTTCTGTGGAATCTGAGAGCAGATATTTCGGATCCCTTTGAAGACTATAGGGCCAAAGGAAATATCCTCCGATAACAAAGAGAAAGAAGCTTTCTGAGAAACTTCTTTGTGTTCTGTGAAATCATCGCACAGAGTTACAGCTTTCCCCTCAAGAAGCAAGACAGTTCTTTTGGAATTGGCAAAGTGATACTTGGAAGCCTCTAAAGGGTTATGGTGAAAAAGGAAATATCCTCAGATGAAATCTGGAAAGACGCTTTCTGAGAAAATGCTTAGTGTTCTGTTAATTCATCTCACAGAGTTACATCTGTATTTCGTTGATATCTTTGCTAGCATTATTTCGGTGGAATCTGAGAACAGATATTTCGGATCCCTTGGAAGACACTAGGGCCAAAGGAAACATCCTCCGATAACAAAGAGAAAGAAGCTTTCTGAGAAACTTCTTTGTGTTCTGTGAAATCATCTCACAAAGTTACAGCTTTCCCCTCAAGAAGCCTTTCGCTACGACAGTTCTTGGGGAATTGGCAAAGTGATATTTGGAAGCCCGTAGAGGGCTATGGTGAAAAAGGAAATATCCTCAGATGAAATCGGGAAAGAAGCTTTCTGAGAAACTGCTTAGTGTTCTGTAAATTCATCTCACAGGGTGACATCTGAATTTCGTGGATCTCTATGCTAGGCTTATTTCTGTGGAATCTGAGAGCAGATATTTTGGATCCCTTTGAAGACTATAGGGCCAAAGGAAATATCCTCCGATAACAAAGAGAAAGAAGCTTTCTGAGTAACTTCTTTGTGTTCTGTGAAATCATCACACCGACTTACAGCTTTCCCTTCAAGAAGTCTTTCCCTAAGAAAGTTCTTGTGGAATTGGCAAAGTGGTATTTGGAAGCCCATAGAGGGCATTGGTGAAAAAGGAAATATCCTCAGATGAAATCTGGAAAGAAGCTTTCTGAGAAAATGCTTAGTGTTCTGTTAATTCATCTCACGGAGTTACAACTGTATGTCTTGGATCTCTTTGCTAGCCTTATTTCTGTGGAATCTGAGAAGAGATATTTCGGATCCCTTTGAAGACTATAGGGCCAAAGGAAATATCCTCCGGTAACAAAGAGAAAGAAGCTTTCTGCGAATCTTCTTTGTGTTCTGTGAAATCATCTCACAGAGTTACAGCTTTCAGCTCAAGAAGCCTTTCGATATGACAGTTCTTGGGGAATTGGCAAAGTGATATTTCGAAGCCTTTAGTGGGCTACGGTGAAAAAGGAAATATCCTCAGATGAAATCTGGAAAGAAGCTTTCTGAGAAACTGCTCTGTGATGTGTGACTTCCACTCACAGAGTTACATCTGTATTTCGTGGATCTCTTTGCTAGCCTTATTTCTGTGGAATCTGAGAACAGATATTTCGGATCCCTTGGAAGACTACAGGGCCAAAGGAAACATCCTCCGATAACAAAGAGAAAGAAGCTTTCTGAGAAACTTCTTTGTGTTCTGTGAATCATCTCACAGAGTTACAGCTTTCCCCTCAAGAAGCCTTTCGCTAAGACAGTTCTTGTGTAATTGGCAAAGTGACATTTGGAAGCCCAAAGAGGGCTATGGTGAGAAAGGAAATATCCTCAGATGAAATCTGGAAAGAAGCTTTCTGAGAAACTGCTTAGTGTTCTGTTAATTCATCTCACAGAGTTACATCTGTATTTCGTGGATCTCTTTGCTGGCCTTATTTCTGTGGAATATGAGAACAGATATTTCGGATGCCTTTGAAGACACTGGGGCCAAAGGAAATATCCTCCGTTAACAAAGAGAAAGAAGCTTTCTGAGAAACTTCTTTGTGTTCTGTGAAATCATCTCACAGAGTTACAGCTTTCCCCTCAAGAAGCCTTTCGTTAAGACAGTTCTTGTGGAATTGGCAAAGTGATATTTGGAAGCCCATAGAGGGCTAAGGTGAAAAAGGAAATATCCTCAGATGAAATCTGGAAAGAAGCTTTCAGAGAAACTGCTTAGTGGTCTGTTAATTCATCTCACAGAGTTATATCTGTATTTCTTGGATCTCTTTGATAGCCTTATTTCTGTGGAATCTGAGAAGAGATATTTAGGATCCCTTGGAAGACTATAGGGCCAAAGGAAATATCCTCCGATAACAAAGAGAAAGAAGCTTTCTGAGAAACTTTTTTGTGTTCTGTGAAATCATCTCACAGAGTTACAGCTTTCCCCTCAAGAAGCCTTTCGCTAAGACAGTTCTTGTGGAAGTGGCAAAGTGATATTTGGAAGCCCATAGAGGGCTATGGTGAAAAAGGAAATATCCTCAGATGAAATCTGGAAAGAAGCTTTCTGAGAAACTGCTTAGTGTTCTGTTAATTCATCTCACAGAGTTACATCTGTATTTCGTGGATCTCTTTGCTAGCCTTATTTCTCTGGAATCTGAGAACAGATATTTCGTATCCCTTGGAACACTATAGGGCCAAAGGAAATATCCTCCGATAACAAAGAGAAAGAAGCTTTCTGAGAAACTTCTTTGTGTTCTGTGAAATCATCTCACAGAGTTACACCTTTCCCCTCAAGAAGCCTTTCGCTAAGACAGTTTTGTGGAATGGGCAAAGTGATATTTGGAAGCCCCAAGAGGGCTATGGTGAGAAAGGAAATATCCTCCGATGAAATCTGGAAAGAAGCTTTCTGAGAAACTGCTTAGTGTTCTGTTAATTCATCTCACAGATTTACATCTGTATTTCGTGGATCTCTTTGCTGGCCTTATTTCTGTGGAATCTGAGAACAGATATTTCGGATGCCTTTGAAGACACTGGGGCCAAAGCAAATATCCTCCGTTAACAAAGAGAAAGAAGCTTTCTGAGAAACTTCTTTGTGTTCTGTGAAATCATCTCACAGAGTTACAGCTTTCCCCTCAAGAAGCCTTTCGCTCAGACAGTTCTTGTGGAATTGGCAAAGTGATATTGGGAAGCCCATAGAGGGCTATGTTGAAAAACGAAATATCCTCAGATGAAATCTGGAAAGAAGCTTTCTGAGAAACTGCTTAGTGTTCTGTTAATTCATCTGAAAGAGTTACATCGGTATTTCGTGGATCTCTTTGCTAGCCTTATTTCTGTGGAATTTGAGAACAGATATTTCGGATAACTTTGAAGACTATAGGGCCAAAGGAAATATCCTCCGATAACAAAGAGAAAGAAGTTTTCTGAGAAACTTCTTTGTGTTCTGTGAAATCATCTCACAGAGTTACAGCTTTCCCCTCAAGAAACCTTTCGCTAAGACAGTTCTTGTGGATTTGCCAAAGTGATATTTGGAGGCCCGTAGAGGGCTATGGTGAAAAAGGAAATATCCTCAGATGAAATCTGGAAAGAAGCTTTCTGAGAAACCGCTCTGTGATGTGTGACTTCCACTCACAGAGTTACATCTCTATTTCGTGAATCTCTTTGCTAGCCTTATTTCTGTGGAATCTGAGAACAGATATTTCGGTTCCCTTTGAAGATTATAGGGCCAAAGGAAATATCCACCGATATCAAAGAGAAAGAAGCTTTCCGAGAATCTTCTTTGTGTTCTGTGAAATCATCTCACAGAGTTACAGCTTTCCCCTCAAGAAGCCTTTCGCTAAGACAGTTCTTGTGGAATTGGCAAAGTGATATTTGGAAGCTCTTAGAGGGCTATGGTGAAAAACGAAATATCCTCAGATTAAATCTGGAAAGAAGCTTTCTGAGAAACTGCTTAGTGGTCTGTTAATTCATCTCACAGAGTTACATCTGTATTTCTTGGGTCTCTTCGCTAGCCTTATTTCTGTGGAATCTGAGAATAGATATTTCGGATCCCTTTGAAGACACTAGGGCCAAAGGAAATATCTTCCGTTCACAAAGAGAAAGAAGGTTTCTTAGAAACTTCTTTGTGTTCTGTGAAATCTTCTCACAGAGTTAAAGCTTTCCCCTCAAGAAGCCTTTCCCTAAGACAGTTCTTGTGGAATTGGCAAAGTGATATTTGGAAGCCCATAGAGGGCTAAGGTGAAAAAGGAAACATCCTCAGATGAAATCTGGAAAGAAGCTTTCTGAGAAACTTCTTAGTGGTCTTGTAATTTATCTCACAGAGTTACATCTGTATTTCGTGGATCTCTTTGCTAGCCTTATTTCTGTGGCATCTGAGAACAGATATTTCGGATCCCTTTGAAGACTATAGGGCCAAAGGAAATATCCTCCGGTAACAAAGAGAAAGAAGCTTTCTGAGAAACTTCTTTGAGTCTGTGAAATCAGCTCACAGAGTTACAGCTTTCCCTTCAGGAAGCCTTTCGCTAAGACAGTTCTTGTGGAATTGCGAACTGTTATTTGGAAGCTCATAGACGGCTATGGTGAAAAAGGAAATATCCTCAGATGAAATCTGAAAGAAGCTCTCTGGGAAACTGTTTAGTGTTCTGTTAATTCATCTCACAGAGTTACATCTATATTTCTTGGATCTCTTTGCGAGCCTTATTTCTGTGGAATCTGAGAACAGATATTTCGGACCCCTTTGAAGTCACTAGGGCCAAAGGAAGTACCCGCCGATAACAAAGAGAAAGAAGCTTTCTGAGAATCTTCTTTGTATTCTGTGAAATCATCTCACAGAGTTACAGCTTTCCCCTCAAGAAGCCTTTCGCTAAGACAGTTCTTGGGGAATTGGCAAAGTGATATTTGGAAGCCCCTAGAAGGCTATGGTGAAAAAGGATATATCCTCAGATGAAATCTGGAAAGAAGGTTTCTGAGAAACTGCTTTGTGTTCTGTTAATTCTTCTCACAGGGTTACATCTTTATTTCTTGGGTCTCTTTGCTAGCCTTATTTCGGTGGAATCTGAGAACAGATATTTCAGATCCCTTGGAAGACTATAGGGCCAAAGTAAACATCCTCCGATAACAAAGAGAAAGAAGCTTTCTTAGAAACTTCTTCCTGTTCTGTGAAATCATCTCACAGAGTTACAGCTTTCCCCTGAAGAAGCCTTTCGCTAAGACAGTTCTTTTTGAATTGGAAAAGTGATATTTGGAAGCCCATAGAGGGCTGAGGTGAAAAAGGAAATATCCTCAGATGAAATCTGGAAAGAAGCTTTCTGAGAAACTGCTCTGTGATGTGTGACTTCCACTCACAGAGTTACATCTGTATTTCCTGGATCTATTTGCTAGCCTTATTTCTGTGGAATCTGAGAACAGATATTTCGGATCCCTTTGAAGACTATAGGGCCAAAGTAAACTTCCACCGATAACAAAGAGAAAGAAGCTTTCTGAGAAACTTCTTTGTGTTCTGTGAAATCATCTCAGAGAGTTACAGCTTTCCCCTCAAGAAGCCTTTCGCTAAGACAGTTCTTGTGAAATGGGCAAAGTGACATTTGGAAGCCCCAAGAGGGCTATGGTGAAAAAGGAAATATCCTCAGATGAAATCTGGAAAGAAGCTTTCTCAGAAACTGCTTAGTGTTCTGTTAATTCATCTCACAATG
This sequence comes from Macaca mulatta, assembly GCF_049350105.2. Lineage (NCBI taxonomy): Eukaryota > Metazoa > Chordata > Mammalia > Primates > Cercopithecidae > Macaca > Macaca mulatta. The sequence goes on from NC_133411.1 coordinate 47,899,281, forward strand.
TTACATCTGTATTTCGTGGAACTCTTTGCTGGCCTTATTTCTCTGGAATCTGAGAACAGATATTTCGGATGCCTTTGAAGACACTGGGGCCAAAGCAAATATCCTCCGTTAACAAAGAGAAAGAAGCTTTCTGAGAAACTTCTTTGTGTTCTGTGAAATCATCTCACAGAGTTACAGCTTTCCCCTCAAGAAGCCTTTCGCTAAGACAGTTCTTGTGGAATTGTCAAAGTGATATTTGGAAGCCCATAGAGGGCTATGTTGAAAAAGGAAATATCCTCAGATGAAATCTGGAAAGAAGCTTTCTGAGAAACTGCTTAGTGTTCTGTTAATTCATCTGAAAGAGTTACATCGGTATTTCGTGGATCTCTTTGCTAGCCTTATTTCTGTGGAATTTGAGAACAGATATTTCGGATAACTTTGAAGACTATAGGGCCAAAGGAAATATCCTCCGATAACAAAGAGAAAGAAGTTTTCTGAGAAACTTCTTTGTGTTCTGTGAAATCATCTCACAGAGTTACAGCTTTCCCCTCAAGAAACCTTTCGCTAAGACAGTTCTTGTGGATTTGCCAAAGTGATATTTGGAGGCCCGTAGAGGGCTATGGTGAAAAAGGAAATATCCTCAGATGAAATCTGGAAAGAAGCTTTCTGAGAAACCGCTCTGTGATGTGTGACTTCCACTCACAGAGTTACATCTCTATTTCGTGAATCTCTTTGCTAGCCTTATTTCTGTGGAATCTGAGAACAGATATTTCGGTTCCCTTTGAAGATTATAGGGCCAAAGGAAATATCCACCGATATCAAAGAGAAAGAAGCTTTCCGAGAATCTTCTTTGTGTTCTGTGAAATCATCTCACAGAGTTACAGCTTTCCCCTCAAGAAGCCTTTCGCTCAGACAGTTCTTGTGGAATTGGCAAAGTGATATTTGGAAGCCCATAGAGGGCTATGTTGAAAAAGGAAATATCCTCAGATGAAATCTGGAAAGAAGCTTTCTGAGAAACTGCTTAGTGTTCTGTTAATTCATCTGAAAGAGTTACATCGGTATTTCGTGGATCTCTTTGCTATCATTATTTCTGTGGAATTTGAGAACAGATATTTCGGATAACTTTGAAGACTATAAGGCCAAAGGAAATATCCTCCCATAACAAAGAGAAAGAAGTTTTCTGAGAAACTTCTTTGTGTTCTGTGAAATCATCTCACAGAGTTACAGCTTTCCCCTCAAGAAACCTTTCGCTAAGACAGTTCTTGTGGATTTGGCAAAGTGATATTTGGAGGCCCGTAGAGGGCTATGGTGAAAAAGGAAATATCCTCAGATGAAATCTGGAAAGAAGCTTTCTGAGAAACCGCTCTGTGATGTGTGACTTCCACTCACAGAGTTACCTCTCTATTTTGTGAATCTCTTTGCTAGCCTTATTTCTGTGGAATCTGAGAACAGATATTTCGGTTCCCTTTGAAGATTATAGGGCCAAAGGAAATATCCACCGATATCAAAGAGAAAGAAGCTTTCCGAGAATATTCTTTGTGTTCTGTGAAATCATCTCACAGAGTTACAGCTTTCCCCTCAAGAAGCCTTTCGCTAAGACAGTTCTTGTGGAATTGGCAAAGTGATATTTGGAAGCTCTTAGAGGGCTATGGTGAAAAACGAAATATCCTCAGATTAAATCTGGAAAGAAGCTTTCTGAGAAACTGCTTAGTGGTCTGTTAATTCATCTCAAAGAGTTACATCTGTATTTCGTGGATCTCTTCGCTAGCCTTATTTCTGTGGAATCTGAGAACAGATATTTCGGATCCCTTTGAAGACACTAGGGCCAAAGGAAATATCCTCCGTTCACAAAGAGAAAAAATGTTTCTTAGAAACTTCTTTGTGTTCTGTGAAATCATCTCACAGAGTTAAAGCTTTCCCCTCAAGAAGCCTTTCCCTAAGACAGTTCTTGTGGAATTGGCAAAGTGATATTTGGAAGCCCATAGAGGGCTAAGGTGAAAAAGGAAACATCCTCAGATGAAATCTGGAAAGAAGCTTTCTGAGAAACTGCTTAGCGTTCTGGTAATTTATCTCACAGAGTTACATCTGTATTTCGTGGATCTCTTTGCTAGCCTTATTTCTGTGGCATCTGAGAACAGATATTTCGGATCCCTTTGAAGACTATAGGGCCAAAGGAAATATCCTCCGGTAACAAAGAGAAAGAAGCTTTCTGAGAAACTTCTTTGAGTCTGTGAAATCAGCTCACAGAGTTACAGCTTTCCCTTCAGGAAGCCTTTCGCTAACACAGTTCTTGTGGAATTGCAAACTGATATTTGGAAGCCCATAGACGGCTACGGTGAAAAAGGAAATATCCTCAGATGAAATCTGAAAGAAGCGCTCTGGGAAACTGTTTAGTGTTCTGTTAATTCATCTCAGAGTGTTACATCTGTATTTCTTGGATCTCTTTGCGAGCCTTATTTCTGTGGAATCTGAGAACAGATATTTCGGACCCCTTTGAAGACACTAGGGCCAAAGGAAGTACCCGCCGATAACAAAGAGAAAGAAGCTTTCTGAGAAACTTCTTTGTGTTCTGTGAAATCATCTCACAGAGTTACAGCTTTCCCCTCAAGAAGCCTTTCGCTAAGATAGTTCTTGTGGAATTGGCAAAGTGATATTTGAAAGCCCCTAGAGGGATATGGTGAAAAAGGAAACATCCTCAGATGAAATCTGGAAAGAAGCTTTCTGAGAAACTGCTTAGTGTTCTGTTAATTCATCTCACATGGTTACATCTGTATTTCTTGGATCTCTTTGCTAGCCTTATTTCTGTGGAATCTGAGAACAGATATTTCGGATCCCTTAGAAGACTATAGAGCCAAAGGAAATATCCTCCGATAACAAAGAGAAAGAAGCTTTCTGAGAAACTTCTTTGTGTTCTGTGAAATCATTTCACAGAGTTACAGCTTTCCCCTCAAGAAGCCTTTCGCTAAGACAGTTCTTGTGGAATTGGCAAAGTGATATTTGGAAGCCCTTAGAGGGCTATGGTGAAAAAGGAAATATCCTCAGATGAAATATGCAAAGAAGCTTCCTGAGAAACTGCTTAGTGTTCTGTTAATTCATCTCACAGAGTTACATCTGTATTTATTGGATCTCTTTCCTAGCCTTATTTCTGTGGAATCTGAGAACAGATATTTCGCATCCCTTTGAAGACTATAGGGCCAAAGGAAATATCCTCCGGTAACAAAGAGAAAGAAGCTTTCTGCGAAACTTCTTTGTGTTCTGTGAAATCATCTCACAGAGTTACAGCTTTCCCCTCAAGAAGCCTTTCGATAAGACAGTTCTTGGGGAATTCGCAAAGTGATATTTCGAAGCCCATAGAGGGCTATGGTGAAAAAGGAAATATCCTCAGATGAAATCTGGAAAGAAGCTTTCTGAGAACGGCTCTGTGATGTGTGACTTCCACTCACAGAGTTACATCTGTATTTCGTGGATCTATTTGCTAGCCTTATTTCTGTGGAATCTGAGAACAGATATTTCGGATCCCTTGGAAGACTATAGGGCCAAAGTAAACTTCCACCGATAACAAAGAGAAAGAAGCTTTCTGAGAAACGTGTTTGTGTTCTGTGAAATCATCTCACAGAGTTACAGCTTTCCCCTCAAGAAGCCTTTCGCTAAGACTGTTCTTGTGAAATGGGCAAAGTGACATTTGGAAGCCCCAAGAGGGCTGTGGTGAAAAAGGAAATATCCTCAGATGAAATCTGGAAAGAAGCTTTCTCAGAAACTGCTTAGTGTTCTGTTAATTCATCTCACAATGTTACATCTGTATTTCGTGGATCTCTTTGCTGGCCTTATTTCTCTGGAATCTGAGAACAGATATTTCGGATCCCTTGGAAGACTATAGGGCCAAAGGAAATATCCTCCGATAACAAAGAGAAAGAAGCTTTCTGAGAAACTTCTTTGTGTTCTGTGAAATCATCTAACAGAGTTACAGTTTTCCCTCAAGAAGCCTCTCGCTGAGACAGTTCTTGTGAAACTTCCAGGGTGATATTTTGAAGCCCCAAGATTGCAATGGTGAAAAAGGAAATATCCTCAGATGATATCTGGAAAGAAACTTTCTGAGAAAGTGCTTAGCGTTCTGTTATATCATCTCTCAGAGTTACATCTGTATTTCATGGATCTCTTTGCTAGCCTTATTTCTGTGGAATCTGAGAAGAGATATTTAGGATCCCTTGGAAGACAATAGGGCCAAAGAACATATCCTCCGATTACAAAGAGAAAGAAGCTTTCTGAGAAACTTCTTTCTGTTCTGTGAAATCAACTCACAGAGATACAGCTTTCCACTCAAGATGCCTTTCGCTAAGACAGTTCTTGTGGAATTGGCAAAGTGATATTTGGAAGCCCATAGAGGGCTATGTTGAAAAAGGAAATATCCTCAGATGAAATCTGGAAAGAGGCTTTCTGAGAAACTGCTTAGTGTTCTGTTAATTCATCTCACAGGGTCACATCTGAATTTCGTGCATCTCTATGCTAGGCTTATTTCTGTGGAATCTGAGAGCAGATATTTCGGATCCCTTTGAAGACTATAGGGCCAAAGGAAATATCCTCCCATAACAAAGAGAAAGAAGCTTTCTGAGTAACTTCTTTGTGTTCTGTGAAATCATCTCACAGAGTTACAGCTTTCCCCTCAAGAAGCCTTTCGCTTAGACAGTTCTTGTGGAATTGGAAAAGTGATATTTGGAAGCCCATAGAGGGCTATGTTGAAAAAGGAAATATCCTCAGATGAAATCTGGAAAGAAGCTTTCTGAGAAACTACTTAGTGTTCTGTTACTTCATCTCACAAAGTTACATCTGTATTTCGTGGATCTCTTTGCTACCCTTATTTCTGTGGAATCTGAGAATAGATATTTCGGATCCCTTTAAAGACTATAGGGCCAAAGGAAATATCCTCTGATAACAAAGAGAAAGAAGCTTTCTGAGATACTTCTTTGTGTTCAGTGAAATCATCACACCGAGTTACAGCTTTCCCCTCAAGAAGCCTTTCCCTAAGACAGTTCTTCTGGAATTGGCAAAGTGATATTTCAAAGCCCATAGAGGGCTATGGTGAAAAAGGAAATATCCTCAGATGAAATCGGGAAAGAAGCTTTCTGAGAAAATACTTAGTGTTCTGTTAATTCATCTCACGGAGTTACAACTGTATGTCTTGGATCTCTATGCTCGGCTTATTTCTGTGGAATCTGAGAGCAGATATTTCGGATCCCTTTGAAGACTATAGGGCCAAAGGAAATATCCTCCGATAACAAAGAGAAAGAAGCTTTCTGAGAAACTTCTTTGTGTTCTGTGAAATCATCGCACAGAGTTACAGCTTTCCCCTCAAGAAGCAAGACAGTTCTTTTGGAATTGGCAAAGTGATACTTGGAAGCCTCTAAAGTGTTATGGTGAAAAAGGAAATATCCTCAGATGAAATCTGGAAAGACGCTTTCTGAGAAAATGCTTAGTGTTCTGTTAATTCATCTCACAGAGTTACATCTGTATTTCGTTGATATCTTTGCTAGCCTTATTTCGGTGGAATCTGAGAACAGATATTTCGGATCCCTTGGAAGACACTAGAGCCAAGGAAACATCCTCCGATAACAAAGAGAAAGAAGCTTTCTGAGAAACTTCTTTGTGTTCTGTGAAATCATCTCACAGAGTTACAGCTTTCCCCTCAAGAAGCCTTTCGCTACGACAGTTCTTGGGGAATTGGCAAAGTGATATTTGGAAGCCCGTAGAGGGCTATGGTGAAAAAGGAAATATCCTCAGATGAAATCGGGAAAGAAGCTTTCTGAGAAACTGCTTAGTGTTCTGTAAATTCATCTCACAGGGTGACATCTGAATTTCGTGGATCTCTATGCTAGGCTTATTTGTGTGGAATCTGAGAGCAGATATTTTGGATCCCTTTGAAGACTATTGGGCCAAAGGAAATATCCTCCGATAACAAAGAGAAAGAAGCTTTCTGAGAAACTTCTTTGTGTTCTGTGAAATCATCTCACAGAGTTACAGCTTTCCCCTCAAGAAGCCTTTCGATAAGACAGTTCTTGGGGAATTGGCAAAGTGATATTTCGAAGCTCATAGAGGGCTATGGTGAAATAGGAAATATCCTCAGATGAAATCTGGAAAGAAGCTTTCTGAGAAACTGCTCTGTGATGTGTGACTTCCACTCACAGAGTTACATCTGTATTTCATGGATCTCTTTGCTAGCCTTATTTCTGTGGAATCTGAGAACAGATATTTCGGATCCCTTGGAAGACTATACGGCCAAAGGAAACATCCTCCGATAACAAAGAGAAACAAGCTTTCTGAGAAACTTCTTTGTGTTCCGTGAAATCATCTCACAGAGTTACAGCTTTCCCCTCAAGAAGCCTTTCGCTAAGAGGGTTCTTGTGTAATTGGCAAAGTGACATTTGGAAGCCCAAAAAGGGCTAAGTTGAAAAAGGAAATATCCTCTGATGAAATCTGGAAAGAAGCTTTCTGAGAAACTGCTTAGTGCTCTGTTAATTCATCTCACAGAGTTACATCTGTATTTCGTGGATCTCTTTCCTAGCCTTATTTCTGTGGAATCTGAGAAGAGATATTTCGGATTCCTTGGAAGACTATAGGGCCAAAGGAAATATCCTCCGATAACAAAGAGAAAGAAGCTTTCTGAGAAACTTCTTTGTGTTCTGTGAAATAATCTCACAGAGTTACAGCTTTCCCCTCAAGAAGCCTTTCGCTAAGACGGTTCTTGTGGAATTGGCAAAGTGATATTTGGAAGCCCATAGAGGGCTATGTTGAAAAAGGAAATATCCTCAGATGAAATCTGGAAAGAAGCTTTCTGAGAAACTGCTTAGTGTTCTGTTACTTCATCTCACAAAGTTACATCTGTATTTCGTGGATCTCTTTGCTAGCCTTATTTCTGTGGAATCTGAGAACAGATATTTCGGATCCCTTTGAAGACAATAGGGCCAAAGGAAATACCCTCCGATAACAAAGGGAAAGAAGCTTTCTGAGAAACTTCTTTGTGTTCTGTGAAATCATCGCACAGAGTTACAGCTTTCCCCTCAAGAAGCCTTTCGCTAAGACAGTTCTTGTGGAATTGGCAAAGTGATATTTGGAAGCCTGTACAGGGTTATGGTGAAAAAGGAAATATCCTCAGATGAATTCTGTAAAGAAGCTTTCTTAGAAACAGCTTAGGGTTCTGTTAATTTATCTCACAGAGTTACATCTGTATTTCATGTATCTCTTTGCTAGCATTATTTCTGTGGAATCTGAGAACAGATATTTCGGATCCTTTTGAAGACACTAGGGCCAAAGGAACTATCCTCTGATAACAAAGAGAAAGAAGCTTTCTGAGAAACTTCGTTGTGTTCTGTGAAATCATCTCACAGAGTTACAGCTTTCCTCTCAAGAAGTCTTTCGCTAAGACAGTTCTTGTGGAATTGGCAAAGTGATATTTGGAAGCCCGTGGAGGGTTAAGGTGAAACAGGAAATATCCTCAGATGAAATCTGGAAAGAAGGTTTCTGAGAAACTGCTTAGTGTTCTGCTAATTCATCTCACAGGGTTACATCTGTATTTCGTGGATCTCTTTGCTAGCCTTATTTTTGTGGATCTGAGAACAGATATTTCGGATGCCTTTGAAGACTATAGGGTCAAAGGAAATATCCTCCGATAACAAAGAGAAAGAAGCTTTCTGAGAAACTTCTTTGTGTTCTGTGAAATCATCTCACAGAGTTACAGCTGTCCCCTCAAGAAGCCTTTCGCTAAAACAGTTCTTGTGGAATTTGCAAAGTGATATTTGGAAGCCCATAGAGGGCTATGGTGAAAAAGGAAATACCCTCAGGTGAAATCGGGAAAGAAGCTTTCTGAGAAACTACTTAGTGTTCTGTTAATTCATGTCACAGAGTTACACCTGATTTTCGTGGATCTCTTTCCTAGCCTTATTTCTGTGGAATCTGAGAACAGATATTTCGGATCCCTTGGATGACTATAGAGCCAAAGGAAATATCCTCCGATAACAAAGAGAAAGAAGCTTTCTGAGAAACTTCTTTGTGTTCTGTGAAATCATCTCAGAGAGTTACAGCTTTCCCCTCAAGAAGCCTTTCGCTAAGACAGTTCTTGTGGAATGGACAAAGTGATATTTGGAAGCCCCTAGAGGTCTATGGGGAAAAAGGAAATATCCTCAGATGAAATCTGGAAAGGAGCTTTCTGAGAAACTGCTTAGTGTTCTGTTAATTCATCTCAAAGGGTAACATCTGTATATCGTGGATCTCTTTGCTAGCCTTATTTCTGTGGAATCTGAGAACAGATACTTCGGATCCCTTTGAAGACTATAGGGCCAAAGGAAATATCCTCCGATAACAAAGAGAAAGAAGCTTTCTGAGAAACTTCTTTGTGTTCTGTGAAATCATCTCACAGACTTACAGCTTTCCCCTCAAGAAGCCTTTCCCTAAGACAGTTCTTGTGGAATTGGCAAAGTGATATTTGGAAGCCCGTAGAGGGCTATGGTGAAAAAGGAAATAACCTCAGATGAATCTGGACAGAAGCTTTCTGAGAAACTGGTAAGTGTTTTGTTAATTCATCTCAAAGTGTTACATCTGTATTTCGTGGATCTCTTTGCTAGCCTTATTTCTGTGGAATCTGAGAACAGATATTTCGGATCCCTTTTTAGACTACAGGGCCAACGGAAATATCCTCCGGTAACAAAGAGAAAGAAGCTTTCGAGAAACTTCTTTGTGTTCTGTGAAATCATCTCACAGAGTTACAGCGTTCCCCTCCAGAAGCCTTTCGATAAGACAGTTCTTGTGGATTTGACAAAGTGATATTTGGAAGCCCGTAGAGGGCTATGGTGAAAAAGGAAATATCCACAGATGAAATCTGGGAAGACACTTTCTGAGGAACTGCTCTGTGATATGTGACTTCCACTCACAGAGTTACATCTGTATTTCGTGGATCTCTTTGCTAGCATTATTTCTGTGGAATCTGAGAACAGATATTTCGGATCCTTTTGAAGACACTAGGGCAAAAGGAAATATCCTCCGATAACAAGGAGAAAGAAGCCTTCTGAGAAACTTCTTTGTGTTCTGTGAAATCATCTCATAGAGTTACAGTTTTCCTCTCAAGAAGTCTTTCGCTAAGACAGTTCTTGTGGAATTAGCAAAGTGATATTTGGAAGCCCATAGAGGGTTAAGGTGAAAAAGGAAATATCCTCAGATGAAATCTGGAAAGAAGCTTTCTGAGAAACTGCTTAGTGATCTGCTAATTCATCTCACAGGGTTACATCTGTATTTCGTGGATCTCTTTGCTGGCCTTATTTCTGTGGAATCTGAGAACAGATATTTCGGATCCCTTTGAAGACACTAAGGCCAAAGGAAATATCCTCCGATAACAAAGAGAAGGAAGCTTTCTGAGAAACTGTTTAGTTTTCTGTTAATTCATCTTACAGACTTACATCTGTATTTCGTGGATCTTTTTCCTAGCCATATTTCTGTGGAATCTGAGAACGGATATTTCTGTTCCCTGTGAAGACTATAGGGCCCAAGCAAATATCCTCCGATAACAAAGAGATAGAAGCTTTCTGAGAAACTTCTTAGTGTTCTGTGAAATCATCTCACAGAGTTACAGCTTTCCCCTCAGGAAGCCTTTCGCTAAGACAGTTCTTGTGGAATTTGCAAAGTGATATTTGGAAGCCCATAGAGGGCTATGGTGAAAAAGGAAATATCCTCAGGTGAAATCTGGAAAGAAGCTTTCTGAGAAACTGCTCAGTGATATGTGACTTCCACTCACAGAGTTACATCTGTATTTCTTGGATCTCTTTGCTAGCCTTATTTCTGTGGAATCTGAGAACAGATATTTCGGATCCCTTTGAAGACTATAGGCCAAAGGAAATATCCTCCGATAACAAAGAGAAAGAAGCTTTCTGAGAAACTTCTTTGTGTTCACTGAAATCTTCTCACAGAGTTACAGCTTTCCCCTCATGAAGCCTTTTCCTAAGACAGTTCTTGTGGAATTGGCAAAGTGATATTTGGAAGCCCGTAGAGGGCTATGGTGAAAAAGGAAATAACCTCAGATGAAATCTGGAAAGAAGCTTTCAGAGAAACTGCTTAGTGTTCTGTTAATTCATCCAACAGAGTTACATCTGTATTTCGTGGATCTCTTTGCTAGCCTTATTTCTGTGGAATCTGAGAACAGATATTTCGGATCCCTTTGAAGACTATAGGGCCAAAGGAAATATCCTCCGTTAACAAAGAGAAAGAAGCTTTCTGAGAAACTTCTTTGTGTTCTGTTAAATCATCTCACAGAGTTACAGCTTTCCCCTCAAGAAGCCTTTCGATAAGACAGTTCTTGGGGAATTCGCAAAGTGATATTTCGAAGCCCATAGAGGGCTATGGTGAAAAAGGAAATATCCTCAGATGAAATCTGGAAAGAAGCTTTCTGAGAAACTGCTCTGTGATGTGTTACTTCCACTCACAGAGTTACATCTGTATTTCCTGGATCTATTTGCTAGCCTTATTTCTGTGGAATCTGAGAACAGATATTTCGGATCCCTTTGAAGACTATAGGGCCAAAGTAAACTTCCACCGATAACAAAGAGAAAGAAGCTTTCTGAGAAACTTCTTTGTGTTCTGTGAAATCATCTCAGAGAGTTACAGCTTTCCCCTCAAGAAGCCTTTCGCTAAGACAGTTCTTGTGAAATGGGCAAAGTGACATTTGGAAGCCCCAAGAGGGCTATGGTGAAAAAGGAAATATCCTCAGATGAAATCTGGAAAGAAGCTTTCTCAGAAACTGCTTAGTGTTCTGTTAATTCATCTCACAATGTTACATCTGTATTTCGTGGAACTCTTTGCTGGCCTTATTTCTCTGGAATCTGAGAACAGATATTTCGGATGCCTTTGAAGACACTGGGGCCAAAGCAAATATCCTCCGTTAACAAAGAGAAAGAAGCTTTCTGAGAAACTTCTTTGTGTTCTGTGAAATCATCTCACAGAGTTACAGCTTTCCCCTCAAGAAGCCTTTCGCTAAGACAGTTCTTGTGGAATTGTCAAAGTGATATTTGGAAGCCCATAGAGGGCTATGTTGAAAAAGGAAATATCCTCAGATGAAATCTGGAAAGAAGCTTTCTGAGAAACTGCTTAGTGTTCTGTTAATTCATCTGAAAGAGTTACATCGGTATTTCGTGGATCTCTTTGCTAGCCTTATTTCTGTGGAATTTGAGAACAGATATTTCGGATGACTTTGAAGGCTATAGGGCCAAAGGAAATATCCTCCGATAACAAAGAGAAAGAAGTTTTCTGAGAAACTTCTTTGTGTTCTGTGAAATCATCTCACAGAGTTACAGCTTTCCCCTCAAGAAACCTTTCGCTAAGACAGTTCTTGTGGATTTGCCAAAGTGATATTTGGAGGCCCGTAGAGGGCTATGGTGAAAAAGGAAATATCCTCAGATGAAATCTGGAAAGAAGCTTTCTGAGAAACCGCTCTGTGATGTGTGACTTCCACTCACAGAGTTACATCTCTATTTCGTGAATCTCTTTGCTAGCCTTATTTCTGTGGAATCTGAGAACAGATATTTCGGTTCCCTTTGAAGATTATAGGGCCAAAGGAAATATCCACCGATATCAAAGAGAAAGAAGCTTTCCGAGAATCTTCTTTGTGTTCTGTGAAATCATCTCACAGAGTTACAGCTTTCCCCTCAAGAAGCCTTTCGCTCAGACAGTTCTTGTGGAATTGGCAAAGTGATATTTGGAAGCCCATAGAGGGCTATGTTGAAAAAGGAAATATCCTCAGATGAAATCTGGAAAGAAGCTTTCTGAGAAACTGCTTAGTGTTCTGTTAATTCATCTGAAAGAGTTACATCGGTATTTCGTGGATCTCTTTGCTATCATTATTTCTGTGGAATTTGAGAACAGATATTTCGGATAACTTTGAAGACTATAAGGCCAAAGGAAATATCCTCCGATAACAAAGAGAAAGAAGTTTTCTGAGAAACTTCTTTGTGTTCTGTGAAATCATCTCACAGAGTTACAGCTTTCCCCTCAAGAAACCTTTCGCTAAGACAGTTCTTGTGGATTTGGCAAAGTGATATTTGGAGGCCCGTAGAGGGCTATGGTGAAAAAGGAAATATCCTCAGATGAAATCTGGAAAGAAGCTTTCTGAGAAACCGCTCTGTGATGTGTGACTTCCACTCACAGAGTTACCTCTCTATTTTGTGAATCTCTTTGCTAGCCTTATTTCTGTGGAATCTGAGAACAGATATTTCGGTTCCCTTTGAAGATTATAGGGCCAAAGGAAATATCCACCGATATCAAAGAGAAAGAAGCTTTCCGAGAATATTCTTTGTGTTCTGTGAAATCATCTCACAGAGTTACAGCTTTCCCCTCAAGAAGCCTTTCGCTAAGACAGTTCTTGTGGAATTGGCAAAGTGATATTTGGAAGCTCTTAGAGGGCTATGGTGAAAAACGAAATATCCTCAGATTAAATCTGGAAAGAAGCTTTCTGAGAAACTGCTTAGTGGTCTGTTAATTCATCTCAAAGAGTTACATCTGTATTTCGTGGATCTCTTCGCTAGCCTTATTTCTGTGGAATCTGAGAACAGATATTTCGGATCCCTTTGAAGACACTAGGGCCAAAGGAAATATCCTCCGTTCACAAAGAGAAAAAATGTTTCTTAGAAACTTCTTTGTGTTCTGTGAAATCATCTCACAGAGTTAAAGCTTTCCCCTCAAGAAGCCTTTCCCTAAGACAGTTCTTGTGGAATTGGCAAAGTGATATTTGGAAGCCCATAGAGGGCTAAGGTGAAAAAGGAAACATCCTCAGATGAAATCTGGAAAGAAGCTTTCTGAGAAACTGCTTAGCGTTCTGGTAATTTATCTCACAGAGTTACATCTGTATTTCGTGGATCTCTTTGCTAGCCTTATTTCTGTGGCATCTGAGAACAGATATTTCGGATCCCTTTGAAGACTATAGGGCCAAAGGAAATATCCTCCGGTAACAAAGAGAAAGAAGCTTTCTGAGAAACTTCTTTGAGTCTGTGAAATCAGCTCACAGAGTTACAGCTTTCCCTTCAGGAAGCCTTTCGCTAACACAGTTCTTGTGGAATTGCAAACTGATATTTGGAAGCCCATAGACGGCTACGGTGAAAAAGGAAATATCCTCAGATGAAATCTGAAAGAAGCGCTCTGGGAAACTGTTTAGTGTTCTGTTAATTCATCTCAGAGTGTTACATCTGTATTTCTTGGATCTCTTTGCGAGCCTTATTTCTGTGGAATCTGTGAACAGATATTTCGGACCCCTTTGAAGACACTAGGGCCAAAGGAAGTACCCGCCGATAACAAAGAGAAAGAAGCTTTCTGAGAAACTTCTTTGTGTTCTGTGAAATCATCTCACAGAGTTACAGCTTTCCCCTCAAGAAGCCTTTCGCTAAGATAGTTCTTGTGGAATTGGCAAAGTGATATTTGAAAGCCCCTAGAGGGATATGGTGAAAAAGGAAACATCCTCAGATGAAATCTGGAAAGAAGCTTTCTGAGAAACTGCTTAGTGTTCTGTTAATTCATCTCACATGGTTACATCTGTATTTCTTGGATCTCTTTGCTAGCCTTATTTCTGTGGAATCTGAGAACAGATATTTCGGATCCCTTAGAAGACTATAGAGCCAAAGGAAATATCCTCCGATAACAAAGAGAAAGAAGCTTTCTGAGAAACTTCTTTGTGTTCTGTGAAATCATTTCACAGAGTTACAGCTTTCCCCTCAAGAAGCCTTTCGCTAAGACAGTTCTTGTGGAATTGGCAAAGTGATATTTGGAAGCCCTTAGAGGGCTATGGTGAAAAAGGAAATATCCTCAGATGAAATATGCAAAGAAGCTTCCTGAGAAACTGCTTAGTGTTCTGTTAATTCATCTCACAGAGTTACATCTGTATTTATTGGATCTCTTTCCTAGCCTTATTTCTGTGGAATCTGAGAACAGATATTTCGCATCCCTTTGAAGACTATAGGGCCAAAGGAAATATCCTCCGGTAACAAAGAGAAAGAAGCTTTCTGCGAAACTTCTTTGTGTTCTGTGAAATCATCTCACAGAGTTACAGCTTTCCCCTCAAGAAGCCTTTCGATAAGACAGTTCTTGGGGAATTCGCAAAGTGATATTTCGAAGCCCATAGAGGGCTATGGTGAAAAAGGAAATATCCTCAGATGAAATCTGGAAAGAAGCTTTCTGAGAACGGCTCTGTGATGTGTGACTTCCACTCACAGAGTTACATCTGTATTTCGTGGATCTATTTGCTAGCCTTATTTCTGTGGAATCTGAGAACAGATATTTCGGATCCCTTGGAAGACTATAGGGCCAAAGTAAACTTCCACCGATAACAAAGAGAAAGAAGCTTTCTGAGAAACGTGTTTGTGTTCTGTGAAATCATCTCACAGAGTTACAGCTTTCCCCTCAAGAAGCCTTTCGCTAAGACTGTTCTTGTGAAATGGGCAAAGTGACATTTGGAAGCCCCAAGAGGGCTGTGGTGAAAAAGGAAATATCCTCAGATGAAATCTGGAAAGAAGCTTTCTCAGAAACTGCTTAGTGTTCTGTTAATTCATCTCACAATGTTACATCTGTATTTCGTGGATCTCTTTGCTGGCCTTATTTCTCTGGAATCTGAGAACAGATATTTCGGATCCCTTGGAAGACTATAGGGCCAAAGGAAATATCCTCCGATAACAAAGAGAAAGAAGCTTTCTGAGAAACTTCTTTGTGTTCTGTGAAATCATCTAACAGAGTTACAGTTTTCCCTCAAGAAGCTTCTCGCTGAGACAGTTCTTGTGAAACTTCCAGGGTGATATTTTGAAGCCCCAAGATTGCAATGGTGAAAAAGGAAATATCCTCAGATGATATCTGGAAAGAAACTTTCTGAGAAAGTGCTTAGCGTTCTGTTATATCATCTCTCAGAGTTACATCTGTATTTCATGGATCTCTTTGCTAGCCTTATTTCTGTGGAATCTGAGAAGAGATATTTAGGATCCCTTGGAAGACAATAGGGCCAAAGAACATATCCTCCGATTACAAAGAGAAAGAAGCTTTCTGAGAAACTTCTTTCTGTTCTGTGAAATCAACTCACAGAGATACAGCTTTCCACTCAAGATGCCTTTCGCTAAGACAGTTCTTGTGGAATTGGCAAAGTGATATTTGGAAGCCCATAGAGGGCTATGTTGAAAAAGGAAATATCCTCAGATGAAATCTGGAAAGAGGCTTTCTGAGAAACTGCTTAGTGTTCTGTTAATTCATCTCACAGGGTCACATCTGAATTTCGTGCATCTCTATGCTAGGCTTATTTCTGTGGAATCTGAGAGCAGATATTTCGGATCCCTTTGAAGACTATAGGGCCAAAGGAAATATCCTCCCATAACAAAGAGAAAGAAGCTTTCTGAGTAACTTCTTTGTGTTCTGTGAAATCATCTCACAGAGTTACAGCTTTCCCCTCAAGAAGCCTTTCGCTTAGACAGTTCTTGTGGAATTGGAAAAGTGATATTTGGAAGCCCATAGAGGGCTATGTTGAAAAAGGAAATATCCTCAGATGAAATCTGGAAAGAAGCTTTCTGAGAAACTACTTAGTGTTCTGTTACTTCATCTCACAAAGTTACATCTGTATTTCGTGGATCTCTTTGCTACCCTTATTTCTGTGGAATCTGAGAATAGATATTTCGGATCCCTTTAAAGACTATAGGGCCAAAGGAAATATCCTCTGATAACAAAGAGAAAGAAGCTTTCTGAGATACTTCTTTGTGTTCAGTGAAATCATCACACCGAGTTACAGCTTTCCCCTCAAGAAGCCTTTCCCTAAGACAGTTCTTCTGGAATTGGCAAAGTGATATTTCAAAGCCCATAGAGGGCTATGGTGAAAAAGGAAATATCCTCAGATGAAATCGGGAAAGAAGCTTTCTGAGAAAATACTTAGTGTTCTGTTAATTCATCTCACGGAGTTACAACTGTATGTCTTGGATCTCTATGCTCGGCTTATTTCTGTGGAATCTGAGAGCAGATATTTCGGATCCCTTTGAAGACTATAGGGCCAAAGGAAATATCCTCCGATAACAAAGAGAAAGAAGCTTTCTGAGAAACTTCTTTGTGTTCTGTGAAATCATCGCACAGAGTTACAGCTTTCCCCTCAAGAAGCAAGACAGTTCTTTTGGAATTGGCAAAGTGATACTTGGAAGCCTCTAAAGTGTTATGGTGAAAAAGGAAATATCCTCAGATGAAATCTGGAAAGACGCTTTCTGAGAAAATGCTTAGTGTTCTGTTAATTCATCTCACAGAGTTACATCTGTATTTCGTTGATATCTTTGCTAGCCTTATTTCGGTGGAATCTGAGAACAGATATTTCGGATCCCTTGGAAGACACTAGAGCCAAGGAAACATCCTCCGATAACAAAGAGAAAGAAGCTTTCTGAGAAACTTCTTTGTGTTCTGTGATATCATCTCACAGAGTTACAGCTTTCCCCTCAAGAAGCCTTTCGCTACGACAGTTCTTGGGGAATTGGCAAAGTGATATTTGGAAGCCCGTAGAGGGCTATGGTGAAAAAGGAAATATCCTCAGATGAAATCGGGAAAGAAGCTTTCTGAGAAACTGCTTAGTGTTCTGTAAATTCATCTCACAGGGTGACATCTGAATTTCGTGGATCTCTATGCTAGGCTTATTTGTGTGGAATCTGAGAGCAGATATTTTGGATCCCTTTGAAGACTATTGGGCCAAAGGAAATATCCTCCGATAACAAAGAGAAAGAAGCTTTCTGAGAAACTTCTTTGTGTTCTGTGAAATCATCTCACAGAGTTACAGCTTTCCCCTCAAGAAGCCTTTCGATAAGACAGTTCTTGGGGAATTGGCAAAGTGATATTTCGAAGCTCATAGAGGGCTATGGTGAAATAGGAAATATCCTCAGATGAAATCTGGAAAGAAGCTTTCTGAGAAACTGCTCTGTGATGTGTGACTTCCACTCACAGAGTTACATCTGTATTTCATGGATCTCTTTGCTAGCCTTATTTCTGTGGAATCTGAGAACAGATATTTCGGATCCCTTGGAAGACTATACGGCCAAAGGAAACATCCTCCGATAACAAAGAGAAACAAGCTTTCTGAGAAACTTCTTTGTGTTCCGTGAAATCATCTCACAGAGTTACAGCTTTCCCCTCAAGAAGCCTTTCGCTAAGAGGGTTCTTGTGTAATTGGCAAAGTGACATTTGGAAGCCCAAAAAGGGCTAAGTTGAAAAAGGAAATATCCTCAGATGAAATCTGGAAAGAAGCTTTCTGAGAAACTGCTTAGTGCTCTGTTAATTCATCTCACAGAGTTACATCTGTATTTCGTGGATCTCTTTCCTAGCCTTATTTCTGTGGAATCTGAGAAGAGATATTTCGGATTCCTTGGAAGACTATAGGGCCAAAGGAAATATCCTCCGATAACAAAGAGAAAGAAGCTTTCTGAGAAACTTCTTTGTGTTCTGTGAAATAATCTCACAGAGTTACAGCTTTCCCCTCAAGAAGCCTTTCGCTAAGACGGTTCTTGTGGAATTGGCAAAGTGATATTTGGAAGCCCATAGAGGGCTATGTTGAAAAAGGAAATATCCTCAGATGAAATCTGGAAAGAAGCTTTCTGAGAAACTGCTTAGTGTTCTGTTACTTCATGTCACAAAGTTACATCTGTATTTCGTGGATCTCTTTGCTAGCCTTATTTCTGTGGAATCTGAGAACAGATATTTCGGATCCCTTTGAAGACAATAGGGCCAAAGGAAATACCCTCCGATAACAAAGGGAAAGAAGCTTTCTGAGAAACTTCTTTGTGTTCTGTGAAATCATCGCACAGAGTTACAGCTTTCCCCTCAAGAAGCCTTTCGCTAAGACAGTTCTTGTGGAATTGGCAAAGTGATATTTGGAAGCCTGTACAGGGTTATGGTGAAAAAGGAAATATCCTCAGATGAATTCTGTAAAGAAGCTTTCTTAGAAACAGCTTAGGGTTCTGTTAATTTATCTCACAGAGTTACATCTGTATTTCATGTATCTCTTTGCTAGCATTATTTCTGTGGAATCTGAGAACAGATATTTCGGATCCTTTTGAAGACACTAGGGCCAAAGGAACTATCCTCTGATAACAAAGAGAAAGAAGCTTTCTGAGAAACTTCGTTGTGTTCTGTGAAATCATCTCACAGAGTTACAGCTTTCCTCTCAAGAAGTCTTTCGCTAAGACAGTTCTTGTGGAATTGGCAAAGTGATATTTGGAAGCCCGTGGAGGGTTAAGGTGAAACAGGAAATATCCTCAGATGAAATCTGGAAAGAAGGTTTCTGAGAAACTGCTTAGTGTTCTGCTAATTCATCTCACAGGGTTACATCTGTATTTCGTGGATCTCTTTGCTAGCCTTATTTTTGTGGATCTGAGAACAGATATTTCGGATGCCTTTGAAGACTATAGGGTCAAAGGAAATATCCTCCGATAACAAAGAGAAAGAAGCTTTCTGAGAAACTTCTTTGTGTTCTGTGAAATCATCTCACAGAGTTACAGCTGTCCCCTCAAGAAGCCTTTCGCTAAAACAGTTCTTGTGGAATTTGCAAAGTGATATTTGGAAGCCCATAGAGGGCTATGGTGAAAAAGGAAATACCCTCAGGTGAAATCGGGAAAGAAGCTTTCTGAGAAACTACTTAGTGTTCTGTTAATTCATGTCACAGAGTTACACCTGATTTTCGTGGATCTCTTTCCTAGCCTTATTTCTGTGGAATCTGAGAACAGATATTTCGGATCCCTTGGATGACTATAGAGCCAAAGGAAATATCCTCCGATAACAAAGAGAAAGAAGCTTTCTGAGAAACTTCTTTGTGTTCTGTGAAATCATCTCAGAGAGTTACAGCTTTCCCCTCAAGAAGCCTTTCGCTAAGACAGTTCTTGTGGAATGGACAAAGTGATATTTGGAAGCCCCTAGAGGTCTATGGGGAAAAAGGAAATATCCTCAGATGAAATCTGGAAAGGAGCTTTCTGAGAAACTGCTTAGTGTTCTGTTAATTCATCTCAAAGGGTAACATCTGTATATCGTGGATCTCTTTGCTAGCCTTATTTCTGTGGAATCTGAGAACAGATACTTCGGATCCCTTTGAAGACTATAGGGCCAAAGGAAATATCCTCCGATAACAAAGAGAAAGAAGCTTTCTGAGAAACTTCTTTGTGTTCTGTGAAATCATCTCACAGACTTACAGCTTTCCCCTCAAGAAGCCTTTCCCTAAGACAGTTCTTGTGGAATTGGCAAAGTGATATTTGGAAGCCCGTAGAGGGCTATGGTGAAAAAGGAAATAACCTCAGATGAATCTGGACAGAAGCTTTCTGAGAAACTGGTAAGTGTTTTGTTAATTCATCTCAAAGTGTTACATCTGTATTTCGTGGATCTCTTTGCTAGCCTTATTTCTGTGGAATCTGAGAACAGATATTTCGGATCCCTTTTTAGACTACAGGGCCAACGGAAATATCCTCCGGTAACAAAGAGAAAGAAGCTTTC
Organism: Macaca mulatta; assembly: GCF_049350105.2. Taxonomy (NCBI): domain Eukaryota; kingdom Metazoa; phylum Chordata; class Mammalia; order Primates; family Cercopithecidae; genus Macaca; species Macaca mulatta. The sequence goes on from NC_133411.1 coordinate 47,918,757, forward strand.
GAGAAACTTCTTTGTGTTCTGTGAAATCATCTCACAGAGTTACAGCGTTCCCCTCCAGAAGCCTTTCGATAAGACAGTTCTTGTGGATTTGACAAAGTGATATTTGGAAGCCCGTAGAGGGCTATGGTGAAAAAGGAAATATCCACAGATGAAATCTGGGAAGACACTTTCTGAGGAACTGCTCTGTGATATGTGACTTCCACTCACAGAGTTACATCTGTATTTCGTGGATCTCTTTGCTAGCATTATTTCTGTGGAATCTGAGAACAGATATTTCGGATCCTTTTGAAGACACTAGGGCAAAAGGAAATATCCTCCGATAACAAGGAGAAAGAAGCCTTCTGAGAAACTTCTTTGTGTTCTGTGAAATCATCTCATAGAGTTACAGTTTTCCTCTCAAGAAGTCTTTCGCTAAGACAGTTCTTGTGGAATTAGCAAAGTGATATTTGGAAGCCCATAGAGGGTTAAGGTGAAAAAGGAAATATCCTCAGATGAAATCTGGAAAGAAGCTTTCTGAGAAACTGCTTAGTGATCTGCTAATTCATCTCACAGGGTTACATCTGTATTTCGTGGATCTCTTTGCTGGCCTTATTTCTGTGGAATCTGAGAACAGATATTTCGGATCCCTTTGAAGACACTAAGGCCAAAGGAAATATCCTCCGATAACAAAGAGAAGGAAGCTTTCTGAGAAACTGTTTAGTTTTCTGTTAATTCATCTTACAGACTTACATCTGTATTTCGTGGATCTTTTTCCTAGCCATATTTCTGTGGAATCTGAGAACGGATATTTCTGTTCCCTGTGAAGACTATAGGGCCCAAGCAAATATCCTCCGATAACAAAGAGATAGAAGCTTTCTGAGAAACTTCTTAGTGTTCTGTGAAATCATCTCACAGAGTTACAGCTTTCCCCTCAGGAAGCCTTTCGCTAAGACAGTTCTTGTGGAATTTGCAAAGTGATATTTGGAAGCCCATAGAGGGCTATGGTGAAAAAGGAAATATCCTCAGGTGAAATCTGGAAAGAAGCTTTCTGAGAAACTGCTCAGTGATATGTGACTTCCACTCACAGAGTTACATCTGTATTTCTTGGATCTCTTTGCTAGCCTTATTTCTGTGGAATCTGAGAACAGATATTTCGGATCCCTTTGAAGACTATAGGCCAAAGGAAATATCCTCCGATAACAAAGAGAAAGAAGCTTTCTGAGAAACTTCTTTGTGTTCACTGAAATCTTCTCACAGAGTTACAGCTTTCCCCTCAAGAAGCCTTTTCCTAAGACAGTTCTTGTGGAATTGGCAAAGTGATATTTGGAAGCCCGTAGAGGGCTATGGTGAAAAAGGAAATAACCTCAGATGAAATCTGGAAAGAAGCTTTCAGAGAAACTGCTTAGTGTTCTGTTAATTCATCCAACAGAGTTACATCTGTATTTCGTGGATCTCTTTGCTAGCCTTATTTCTGTGGAATCTGAGAACAGATATTTCGGATCCCTTTGAAGACTATAGGGCCAAAGGAAATATCCTCCGTTAACAAAGAGAAAGAAGCTTTCTGAGAAACTTCTTTGTGTTCTGTTAAATCATCTCACAGAGTTACAGCTTTCCCCTCAAGAAGCCTTTCGCTAAGACAGTTCTTGTGGAATTGGCAAAGTGATATTTGGAAGCCTGTAGAGGTCAAGGGTGAAAAAGGAAATATCCTCAGATGAATTCTGTAAAGAAGCTTTCTGAGAAACAGCTTAGTGTTCTGTTAATTCATCTCACAGAGTTACATCTGTATTTCTTGGATCTCTTTGCTAGCATTATTTCTGTGGAATCTGAGAACAGATATTTCGGATCCTTTTGAAGACACTAGGGCCAAAGGAAATATCCTCCGATAACAAAGAGAAAGAAGCTTTCTGAGAAACTTCTTTGTGTTCTGTGAAATCATCTCACAGAGTTACAGCTTTCCCCTCAAGAAGCCTTTCGCTAAGAGAGTTCTTGTGGAATTGGCAAAGTGATATTTGGAAGCCCGTAGAGGGCGATGGTGAAAAAGGTAATATCCTCAGATGAAATCTAGAAAGAAGTTTTCTGAGAAACTGCTTAGTGTTCTGTTAATTCATCTCACAGAGTTACGCCTGTATTTCGTGGATCTCTTTGGTAGCCTTATTTCTCTGGAATCTGAGAACACATATTTCGGATGCCTTTGAAGACTATAGGGCCAAAGGAAATATCCTCCGATAAGAAAGAAATAGAAGATTTATGAGAAACATATTTGTGTTCTGGGAAATCATCTCACAGCGTTACAGCTTTCCCCTCAAGAAGCCTTTCGCTCAGACAGTTCTTGTGGAATTGGCATAGTGATATTTGGAAGCCCTTAGAGGGCAATGGTGAAAAAGGAAATATCCTCAATGAAATCTGGAAAGAAGCTTTCTGAGAAACTGCTTAGTGTTCTATTAATTCATCTCACAGAGTTACTTCTGTATTTCGTGGCTCTCTTTGATAGCCTTATTTCTCTGGAATCTGAGAACAGATATTTCGGATGCCTTGGAAGACTATAGGGCCAAAGGAAATATCCTGCGATAACAAAGAGAAAGAAGCTTTCTGAGAAACTTCGTTGTGTTCTGTGAAATCATCACACAGAGTTACAGCTTTCCTCTCAAGAAGCCTTTCGCTAAGACAGTTCTTGTGGAATTGGCAAAGTGATATTTGGAAGCCTGTACAGGGTTATGGTGAAAAAGGAAATATCCTCAGATGAATTCTGTAAAGAAGCTTTCTGAGAAACAGCTTAGGGTTCTGTTAATTTATCTCACAGAGTTACATCTGTATTTCATGTATCTCTTTGCTAGCATTATTTCTGTGGAATCTGAGAACAGATATTTCGGATCCTTTTGAAGACACTAGGGCCAAAGGAACTATCCTCTGATAACAAAGAGAAAGAAGCTTTCTGAGAAACTTCGTTGTGTTCTGTGAAATCATCTCACAGAGTTACAGCTTTCCTCTCAAGAAGTCTTTCGCTAAGACAGTTCTTGTGGAATTGGCAAAGTGATATTTGGAAGCCCGTGGAGGGTTAAGGTGAAACAGGAAATATCCTCAGATGAAATCTGGAAAGAAGCTTTCTGAGAAACTGCTTAGTGTTCTGCTAATTCATCTCACAGGGTTACATCTGTATTTCGTGGATCTCTTTGCTAGCCTTATTTCTGTGGATCTGAGAACAGATATTTCGGATCCCTTTGAAGACTATAGGGTCAAAGGAAATATCCTCCGTTAACAAAGAGAAAGAAGCTTTCTGAGAAACTTCTTTGTGTTCTGTGAAATCATCTCACAGAGTTACAGCTTTCCCCTCAAGAAGCCTTTCGCTAAAACAGTTCTTGTGGAATTTGCAAAGTGATATTTGGAAGCCCATAGAGGGCTATGGTGAAAAAGGAAATACCCTCAGGTGAAATCGGGAAAGAAGCTTTCTGAGAAACTACTTAGGGTTCTGTTAATTCATATCACAGAGTTACACCTGATTTTCGTGGATCTCTTTCCTAGCCTTATTTCTGTGGAATCTGAGAACAGATATTTCGGATCCCTTGGATGACTATAGAACCAAAGGAAATATCCTCCGATAACAAAGAGAAAGAAGCTTTCTGAGAAACTTCTTTGTGTTCTGTGAAATCATCTCACAGAGTTACAGCTTTCCCCTCAAGAAGCCTTTCGCTAAGACAGTTCTTGTGGAATGGACAAAGTGATATTTGGAAGCCCCTAGAGGTCTATGGTGAAAAAGGATATATCCTCAGATGAAATCTGGAAAGGAGCTTTCTGAGAAACTGCTTAGTGTTCTGTTAATTCATCTCAAAGGGTAACATCTGTATTTCGTGGATCTCTTTGCTAGCCTTATTTCTGTGGAATCTGAGAACAGATACTTCGGATCCCTTTGAAGACTATAGGGCCAAAGGAAATATCCTCCGATAACAAAGAGAAAGAAGCTTTCTGAGAAACTTCTTTGTGTTCTGTGAAATCATCTCACAGACTTACAGCTTTCCCCTCAAGAAGCCTTTCTCTAAGACAGTTCTTGTGGAATTGGCAAAGTGATATTTGGAAGCCCGTAGAGGGCTATGGTGAAAAAGGAAATAACCTCAGATGAAATCTGGAAAGAAGCTTTCTGAGAAACTGGTAAGTGTTTTGTTAATTCATCTCAAAGTGTTACATCTGTATTTCGTGGATCTCTTTGCTAGCCTTATTTCTGTGGAATCTGAGAACAGATATTTCGGATCCCTTTTTAGACTACAGGGCCAACGGAAATATCCTCCGGTAACAAAGAGAAAGAAGCTTTCGAGAAACTTCTTTGTGTTCTGTGAAATCATCTCACAGAGTTACAGCGTTCCCCTCCAGAAGCCTTTCGATAAGACAGTTCTTGTGGATTTGACAAAGTGATATTTGGAAGCCCGTAGAGGGCTATGGTGCAAAAGGAAATATCCATAGATGAAATCTGGGAAGACACTTTCTGAGGAACTGCTCTGTGATATGTGACTTCCACTCACAGAGTTACATCTGTATTTCGTGGATCTCTTTGCTAGCATTATTTCTGTGGAATCTGAGAACAGATATTTCGGATCCTTTTGAAGACACTAGGGCCAAAGGAAATATCCTCCGATAACAAGGAGAAAGAAGCCTTCTGCGAAACTTCTTTGTGTTCTGTGAAATCATCTCACAGAGTTACAGCTTTCCTCTCAAGAAGTCTTTCGCTAAGACAGTTCTTGTGGAATTGGCAAAGTGATATTTGGAAGCCCATAGAGGGTTAAGGTGAAAAAGGAAATATCCTCAGATGAAATCTGGAAAGAAGCTTTCTGAGAAACTGCTTAGTGTTCTGCTAATTCATCTCACAGGGTTACATCTGTATTTCGTGGATCTCTTTGCTAGCCTTATTTCTGTGGAATCTGAGAACAGATATTTCGGATACCTTGGATGAATATAGGGCCAAAGGAAATATCCTCCGATAACAAAGAGAAAGAAGCTTTCTGAGAAACTTCTTTGCGTTCTGTGAAATCATCTCACAGAGTTACAGCTTTCCACTCAAGAAACTTTTCGCTCACACAGTTGTTGTGGAATTAGCAAAGTGATATTTGGAAGCCCATAGAGGGCTATGGTGAAAAAGGAAATATCCTCAGATGAAATCTGGAAAGAAGTTTTCTGAGAAACTGCTTAGTGTTCTGTTAATTCATCTCACAGAGTTACATCTGTATTTCGTGGATCTCTTTGCTAGCCTTATTTCTGTGGAATCTGAGAACAGATATTTCGGATCCCATGGAAGACTATAGGGCGAAAGGAAATACCCTCAGATAACAAAGAGAAAGAAGCTTTCTGAGAAACTTCTTTGTGTTCTGTGAAATCATATCACAGAGTTACAGCTTTCCACTGAAGAAGCCTTTCGCTAAGACAGTTCTTGTGGAATTGGCAAAGTGATATTTGGAACCCCACAGAGGGCTATAGTGAAAAAGGAAATATCCTCAGATGAAATCTGGAAAGAAGCTTTATGAGAAACTGCTTAGTGTTCTGTTAATTCATTTCACGGAGTTACATCTGTATTTCTTGGATCTCTTGCTAGCCTTATTTCTGTGGAATCTGAGAACAGATATTTCGGATCTCTTTGAAGAATATAGGGCCAAAGGAAATATCCTCCGATAACAAAGAGAAAGAAGCTTTCTGAGAAACTTCTTTGTGTTCTGTGATATCATCTCACAGAGTTACAGCTTTCCCCTCAAGAAGCCTTTCGCTAAGACAGTTCTTGTGGAATTGGCAAAGTGATATTTGGAAGCCCATAGAGGGCTATGGTGAAAAAGGAAATATCCTCAGATGAAATCTCGATGAAGCTTTGTGAGAAACTGCTCTGTGATGTGTGACTTCCATTCACAGTGTTACATCTGTATTTCGTGGATGTCTTTGCTAGCCTTATTTCTGTGGAATCTGAGAACAGATATTTCGGATCCCTTTGAAGACTATAGGGCCAAAGGAAATATCCTCCGATAACAAAAAGAAAGAAGCTTTCTGAGAAACTTCTTTGTGTTCTGTGAAATCATCTCACAGAGTTACACCTTTCCCCTCAAGAAGCCTTTCGCTAAGACAGTTCTTGTGGAATTGGCAAAGTGATATTTGGAAGTCCATAGAGGGATACGGTGAAAAAGGAAATATCCTCAGATGAAATCTGGAAAGAAGCTTTCTGAGAAACTGCTTATTGTTCTGTTAATTCATCTCACAGAGTTACATCTGTTTTTCCTGGATCTCTTTGCTAGCCTTATTCTTGTGGAATCTGAGAACAGATATTTTGGATCCCTTTGCAGACAATAGGGCCAAAGGAAATATCTTCCGATAACAAAGAGAAAGAAGCTTTCTGAGAAACTTCTTTGTGTTCTGTGAAATCACCTCACAGAGTTCCACCTTTCCCCTCAAGAAGCCTTTCGCTAAGACAGTTCTTGTGGAATTGGCAAAGTGATATTTGGAAGCCCTTAGAGGGCTACGGTGAAAAAGGAAATATCCTCAGATGAAATCTGGAAAGAAGCTTTCTGAGAAACTGCTTAGTGTTCTGTTAATTCATCTCACAGAGTTACATCTGTATTTCGTGGATCTTTTTCCTAGCCATATTTCTGTGGAATCTGAGAACGGATATTTCTGTTCCCTGTGAAGACTATAGGGCCCAAGCAAATATCCTCCGATAACAAAGAGAAAGAAGCTTTCTGAGAAACTTCTTTGTGTTCTGTGAAATCATCTCACAGAGTTACAGCTTTCCCCTCAAGAAGCCTTTCGCTAAGACAGTTCTTGTGGAATTGGCAAAGTGATATTTGGAAGCCCATAGAGGGCTATGGTGAAAAAGGAAATATCCTCAGATGAAATCTGGAAAGAAGCTCTCTGAGAAACTGCTTAGTTTTCTGTTAATTCATCTTACAGACTTACATCTGTATTTCGTGGATCTTTTTCCTAGCCTTATTTCTGTGGAATCTGAGAACAGATATTTCGGTTCCCTGTGAAGACTATAGGGCCAAAGGAAATATCCTCCCATAACAAAGAGAAAGAAGCTTTCTGAGAAACTTCTTTGTGTTCTGTGAAATCATCTCACAGAGTTACAGCTTTCCCCTCAAGAAGCCTTTCGCTAAGACAGTTCTTGTGGAATTGGCAAAGTGATATTTGGAAGCCCATAGAGGGCTATGGTGAAAAAGGAAATATCCTCAGATGAAATCTGGAATAAGCTTTGTGAGAAACTGCTCTGTGATGTGTGACTTCCAGTCACAGAGTTACATCTGTATTTCGTGGATCTCTTTGCTAGCCTTATTTCTGTGGAATCTGAGAACAGATATTTCGGATCCCTTTGAAGACTATAGGGCCAAAGGAAATATCCTCCGATAAAAAAGAGAAAGAAGCTTTCTGAGAAACTTCTTTGTGTTCTGTGAAATCATCTCACAGAGTTCCACCTTTCCCCTCAAGAAGCCTTTCGCTAAGACAGTTCTTGTGGAATTGGCAAAGTGATATTTGGAAGCCCTTAGAGGGCTACGGTGAAAAAGGAAATATCCTCAGATGAAATCTGGAAAGAAGCTTTCTGAGAAACTGCTTAGTGTTCTGTTAATTCATCTCACAGAGTTACATCTGTATTTCGTGGATCTTTTTCCTAGCCATATTTCTGTGGAATCTGAGAACGGATATTTCTGTTCCCTGTGAAGACTATAGGGCCCAAGCAAATATCCTCCGATAACAAAGAGAAAGAAGCTTTCTGAGAAACTTCTTTGTGTTCTGTGAAATCATCTCACAGAGTTACAGCTTTCCCCTCAAGAAGCCTTTCGCTAAGACAGTTCTTGTGGAATTGGCAAAGTGATATTTGGAAGCCCATAGAGGGCTATGGTTAAAAAAGGAAATATCCTCGAATGAAATCTGGAAGAAGCTTTATGAGAAACTGCTTGGTATTCTGTTAATTCATCGCACGGAGTTACATCTGTATTTCTTGGATCTCTTTCTTAGCCTTATTTCTGTGGAATCTGAGAACAGATATTTCGGATCCCTGTGAAGACTATAGAGCCAAAGGAAATATCCTACGATAACAAAGATAAAGAAGCTTTCTGAGAAACTTCTTTGTGTTCTGTGAAGTCATCTCACAGAGTTACACCTTTCCCCTCAAGAAGCCTTTCGCTAATACAGTTCCTATGGAATTGGCAAAATGATATTTGGAAGCCCCTAGAGGGCTATGGTGAAAAAGGAAATATCCTCAGATGAAAACTGGAAAGAAGCTTTCTGTGAAACTGCTTAGTGTTCTGTTAATTCATCTCACAGAGTTACATCTGTATTTCGTGCATCTCTTTGCTAGCCTTATTTCTGTGGAATCTGAGAACAGATATTTCGGATCCCTTTGAAGACTCTAGGGCCAAAGGAAATATGCTCCGATAAGAAAGAGAAAGAATCTTTCTGAGAAACTTCTTTGTGTTCTGTGAAATCATGTCACAGAGATACAGCTTTCCCCTCAAGAAGCCTTTCGCAAAGACAGTTCTTGTGGAATTGGCAAAGTGATATTTGGAAGACCATAGAGGGCTGTGGTGAAAAATGAAATATCCTCAGATAAAATCTGGAAAGAAGACTACTGAGAAACTGGTTAGTGTTCTGTTAATTCATCTCACAGGGTTACATCTGTATTTCGTGGATCTCTTTGCCAGCCATATTTCTTTGGAATCTGAGAACAGATATTTCAGATCCCTTGGAAGACTATAGGGCCAAAGGATATATCCTCCGACAACAAAGAGAAAGAAGCTTTCTGAGAAACTCCCTTGTGTTCTGTGAAATCATCTCACAGAGTTACAGCTTTCCCCTCCAGAAGCCTTTCGCTAAGACAGTTCTTCTGGAATTGGCAAAGAGATATTTGGAAGCCCATAGAGGAGTATGTTGAAAAAGGAAATATCCTCAGATGAAATCGTTAAAGAAGCTTTCTGAGAAACAGCTTAGTGTTCTGTTAATTCATCTCACAGGGTTACATCTGTATGTCGTGGATCTCTTTGCTAGCCTTATTTCTGTGGAATCTGAGAACAGATATTTCGGATCCCTGTGAAGACTATTGGGCCAAAGGAAATACACTCCGATAACAAAGAGAAAGAAGCAGGGTGAGAAACTTCTTTGTGTTCTGTGAAATCATCTCACAGAGTTACAGCTTTCCCCTCAAGAAGCCTTTCGCTAAGACAGTTCTTGTGGAATTGGCAAAGTGATATTTGGAAGCCCATAGAGGGCTATGGTGAAAAAGGAAATATCCTCAGATGAAATCTCGATGAAGCTTTGTGAGAAACTGCTCTGTGATGTGTGACTTCCATTCACAGTGTTACATCTGTATTTCGTGGATGTCTTTGCTAGCCTTATTTCTGTGGAATCTGAGAACAGATATTTCGGATCCCTTTGAAGACTATAGGGCCAAAGGAAATATCCTCCGATAACAAAAAGAAAGAAGCTTTCTGAGAAACTTCTTTGTGTTCTGTGAAATCATCTCACAGAGTTACACCTTTCCCCTCAAGAAGCCTTTCGCTAAGACAGTTCTTGTGGAATTGGCAAAGTGATATTTGGAAGTCCATAGAGGGATACGGTGAAAAAGGAAATATCCTCAGATGAAATCTGGAAAGAAGCTTTCTGAGAAACTGCTTAGTGTTCTGTTAATTCATCTCACAGAGTTACATCTGTTTTTCCTGGATCTCTTTGCTAGCCTTATTCTTGTGGAATCTGAGAACAGATATTTTGGATCCCTTTGAAGACAATAGGGCCAAAGGAAATATCTTCCGATAACAAAGAGAAAGAAGCTTTCTGAGAAACTTCTTTGTGTTCTGTGAAATCATCTCACAGAGTTCCACCTTTCCCCTCAAGAAGCCTTTCGCTCAGACACTTCTTGTGGAATTGGCAAAGTGATATTTGGAAGCCCATAGAGGGCTATGGTTAAAAAAGGAAATATCCTCGAATGAAATCTGGAAGAAGCTTTATGAGAAACTGCTTGGTATTCTGTTAATTCATCGCACGGAGTTACATCTGTATTTCTTGGATCTCTTTGTTAGCCTTATTTCTGTGGAATCTGAGAACAGATATTTCGGATCCCTGTGAAGACTATAGGGCCAAAGGAAATATCCTCTGATAACAAAGATAAAGAAGCTTTCTGAGAAACTTCTTTGTGTTCTGTGAAGTCATCTCACAGAGTTACAGCTTTCCCCTCAAGAAGCCTTTCGCTAAGACAGTTCTTGTGGAATTGGCAAAGTGATATTTGGAAGCCCCTAGAGGGCTATGGTGAAAAAGGAAATATCCTCAGATGAAAACTGGAAAGAAGCTTTCTGAGAAACTGCTTAGTGTTCTGTTAATTCATCTCACAGAGTTACATCGGTATTTCGTGCATCTCTTTGCTAGCCTTATTTCTGTGGAATCTGAGAACAGATATTTCGGATCCCTTTGAAGACTCTAGGGCCAAAGGAATTATGCTCCGATAAGAAAGAGAAAGAATCCTTCTGAGAAACTTCTTTGTGTTCTGTGAAATCATCTCACAGAGATACAGCTTCCCCCTCAAGAAGCTTTTCGCAAAGACAGTTCTTGTGGAATTGGCAAAGTGATATTTGGAAGACCATAGAGGGCTGTGGTGAAAAATGAAATATCCTCAGATAAAATCTGGAAAAGACTACTGAGAAACTGGTTAGTGTTCTGTTACTTCATCTCACAGGGTTACATCTGTATTTCGTGGATCTCTTTGCCAGCCATATTTCTTTGGAATCTGAGAACAGATATTTCAGATCCCTTGGAAGACTATAGGGCCAAAGGAAATATCCTCCGATAACAAAGAGAAAGAAGCTTTCTGAGAAACTTCTTGGTGTTCTGTGAAATCATCTCACAGAGTTACCGCTTTCCCCTCAAGAAGCCTTTCGCTAACACAGTTCTTGTGGAATTCGCAATGTGATATTTGGAAGCCCATAGAGGGCTATGGTGAAAAAGGAAATATCCTCAGATGAAATCTGGAAGAAGCTTTGTGAGAAACTGCTCTGTGATGTGTAACTTCCACACACAGAGTTACATCTGTATTTCGTGGATCTCTTTGCTAGCCTTATTTCTGTGGAATCTGAGAACAGATATTTCGGATCCCTTTGAAGACTATAGGGCCAAAGGAAATATCCTCCGATAAAAAAGAGAAAGAAGCTTTCTGAGAAACTTCTTTGTGTTCTGTGAAGTCATCTCACAGAGTTCCACCTTTCCCCTCAAGAAGCCTTTCGCTAAGACAGTTCTTGTGGAATTGGCAAAGTGATATTTGGAAGCCCTTAGAGGGCTACGGTGAAAAAGGAAATATCCTCAGATGAAATCTGGAAAGAAGCTTTCTGAGAAACTGCTTAGTGTTCTGTTAATTCATCTCACAGAGTTACATCTGTATGTCGTGGATCTCTTTGCTAGCCTTATTTCTGTGGAATCTGAGAACAGATAATATGGATCCCTTTGAAGACTATAGGGCCAAAGGAAATATCCTCCGATAACAAAGAGAAAGAAGCTTTCTGAGAAACTTCTTTGTGTTCTGTGAAATCATCTCACAGAGTTACAGCTTTCCCCTCAAGAAGCCTTTCGCTAAGACAGTTCTTGTGTAAATGGCAAAGTGATATTTGGAAGCCCTTAGAGGGCTATGGTGAAAAAGGAAGTATCCTCAGATGAAATCTGGAAAGAAGCTCTCTGAGAAACTGCTTAGTTTTCTGTTAATTCATCTTACAGACTTACATCTGTATTTCGTGGATCTTTTTCCTAGCCATATTTCTGTGGAATCTGAGAACGGATATTTCTGTTCCCTGTGAAGACTATAGGGCACAAGCAAATATCCTCCGATAACAAAGAGAAAGAAGCTTTCTGAGAAACTTCTTTGTGTTCTGTGAAATCATCTCACAGAGTTACAGCTTTCCCCTCAAGAAGCCTTTCGCTAACACAGTTCTTGTGGAATTGGCAAAGTGATATTTGGAAGCCCATAGAGGGCTATGGTTAAAAAAGGAAATATCCTCGAATGAAATCTGGAAGAAGCTTTATGAGAAACTGCTTGGTATTCTGTTAATTCATCGCACGGAGTTACATCTGTATTTCTTGGATCTCTTTCTTAGCCTTATTTCTGTGGAATCTGAGAACAGATATTTCGGATCCCTGTGAAGACTATAGAGCCAAAGGAAATATCCTACGATAACAAAGATAAAGAAGCTTTCTGAGAAACTTCTTTGTTTTCTGTGAAGTCATCTCACAGAGTTACACCTTTCCCCTCAAGAAGCCTTTCGCTAATACAGTTCCTATGGAATTGGCAAAATGATATTTGGAAGCCCCTAGAGGGCTATGGTGAAAAAGGAAATATCCTCAGATGAAAACTGGAAAGAAGCTTTCTGTGAAACTGCTTAGTGTTCTGCTAATTCATCTCACAGAGTTACATCTGTATTTCGTGGATCTCTTTGCTAGCCTTATTTCTTTGGAATCTGAGAACAGATATTTTGGATCCCTTTGAAGACTATAGGGCCAAAAGAAATATCCTCCGATAACAAAGAGAAAGAAGCTTTCTGAGAAACTTCTTTGTGTTCTGTGAAATCATCTCAGAGAGTTACACCTTTCCCCTCAAGAAGCCTTTCGCTAAGACAGTTCTTGTGGAATTGGCAAAGTGATATTTGGAAGCCCATAGAGGGCTATGGTGAAAAAGGAAATATCCTCAGATTAAATCTGGAAAGAAACTTTCTGAGAAACTGCTTAGTGTTCCGTTAATTCATCTCACAGAGTTACATCTGTATTTCGTGGATCTCTTTGCTAGCCTTATTTCTGTGGAATCTGAGAACAGATATTTCGGATTCCTTGGAAGACTATAGGGCCAAAGGAAATATCCTCCGATAACAAAGAGAAAGAAGCTTTCTGAGAAACTTCTTTGTGTTCTGTGAAATCATCTCACAGAGTTCCACCTTTCCCTTCAAGAAGCCTTTGGCTCAGACACTTCTTGTGGAATTGGCAAAGTGATATTTGGAAGCCCTTAGAGGGCTACGGTGAAAAAGGAAATATCCTCAGATGAAATCTGGAAAGAAGCTTTCTTAGAAACTGCTTAGTGTTCTGTTAATTCATCTCACAGAGTTACATCTGTATTTCGTGGATCTCTTTGCTAGCCTTATTTCTGTGGAATCTGAGAACAGATATTTCGGATCCCTTTGAAGACTATAGGGCCAAAGGAAATATCCTCCGATAACAAAGAGAAAGAAGCTTTCTGAGAAACTTCTTTGTGTTCTGTGAAATCATCTCACAGAGTTACAGCTTTCCCCTCAAGAAGCCTTTCGCTAAGACAGTTCTTGTGGAATTGGCAAAGTGATATTTGGAAGCCCATAGAGGGCTACGGTGAAAAAGGAAATATCCTCAGATGAAATCTGGAAAGAATCTCTCTGAGAAACTGCTTAGTTTTCTGTTAATTCATCTTACAGACTTACATTTGTATTTCGTGGCGCTTTTTCCTAGCCTTATTTCTGTGGAATCTGAGAACAGATATTTCGGATCCCTGTGAAGACTATAGGGCCAAAGGAAATATCCTCCGATAACAAAGATAAAGAAGCTTTCTGAGAAACTTCTTTGTGTTCTGTGAAATCATCTCACAGAGTTCCACCTTTCCCCTCAAGAAGCCTTTCGCTCAGACACTTCTTGTGGAATTGGCAAAGTGATATTTGGAAGCCCTTAGAGGGCTACGGTGAAAAAGGAAATATCCTCAGATGAAATCTGGAAAGAAGCTTTCTTAGAAACTGCTTAGTGTTCTGTTAATTCATCTCACAGAGTTACATCTGTATTTCGTGGATCTCTTTGCTAGCCTTATTTCTGTGGAATCTGAGAACAGATATTTCGGATCCCTTTGAAGACTATAGTGCCAAAGGAAATATCCTCCGATAACAAAGAGAAAGAAGCTTTCTGAGAAACTTCTTTGTGTTCTGGGAAATCATCTCACAGAGTTACAGCTTTCCCCTCAAGAAGCCTTTCGCTAAGACAGTTCTTGTGGAATTGGCAAAGTGATATTTGGAAGCCCATAGAGGTCTATGGTGAAAAAGGAAATATCCTCAGATGAAATCTGGAAAGAATCTCTCTGAGAAACTGCTTAGTTTTCTGTTAATTCATCTTACAGACTTACATTTGTATTTCGTGGCGCTTTTTCCTAGCCTTATTTCTGTGGAATCTGAGAACAGATATTTCGGATCCCTGTGAAGACTATAGGGCCAAAGGAAATATCCTCCGATAACAAAGAGAAAGAAGCTTTCTGAGAAACTTCTTTGTGTTCTGTGAAATCATCTCACAGAGTTAAAGCTTTCCCCTCAAGAAGCCTTTCGCTAAGACAGTTCTTGTGGAATTGGCAAAGTGATATTTGGAAGCCCATAGAGGGCTTTGGTGAAAATCGAAATATCCTCTGATGAAATCTGGAAAGAAGCTTTCTGAGAAACTGCTCAGTGTTCTGTTAATTCATCTCACAGAGTTACATCTGTATTTCGTGGATTTCTTTGCTAGCCTTATTTCTTTGGAATCTGAGAACATATGTTTCAGATCCCTTGGAAGACAATAGGGTCAAAGGATATATCCTCCGACAACAAAGAGAAAGAAGCTTTCTGAGAAACTCCTTTATGTTCCGTGAAATCATCTCACAGAGTTACAGCTTTCCCCTCCAGAAGCCTTTCGCTAAGACAGTTCTTCTGGAATTGGCAAAGTGATATTTGGAAGCCCATAGAGGAGTATGTTGAAAAAGGAAATATCCTCAGATGAAATCTGGAAAGAAGCTTTCTGAGAAACAGCTTATTGTTCTGTTAATTCATCTCACAGGGTTACATCTGTATGTTGTGGATCTCTTTGCTAGCCTTATTTCTGTGGAATCTGAGAACAGACATTTCGGATCCCTGTGAAGACTATAGGGCCAAAGGAAATACCCTCCGATAACAAAGAGAAAGAAGCTGTGTGAGAAACTTCTTTGTGTTCTGTGAAATCATCTCACAGAGTTACAGCTTTCCCCTCAAGAAGCCTTTCTCTAAGACAGTTCTTGTGGAATTGGCAGAGTGATATTTGGAAGCCCATAGAGGGCTATGGTGAAAAAGGAAATATCCTCAGATGAAATCTGGAAAGAAGCTTTCTGAGAAACTGCTTAGTGTTCTGTTAATTCATCTCACAGAGTTACATCTGTATTTCGTGGATCTCTTTGCTAGCCTTATTTTTGTGGAATCTGAGAACAGATATTTTGGATCCCTTTGAAGACTATAGGGCCAAAAGAAATATCCTCCGATAACAAAGAGAAAGAAGCTTTCTGAGAAACTTCTTTGTGTTCTGTGAAATCATCTCAGAGAGTTACACCTTTCCCCTCAAGAAGCCTTTCGCTAAGACAGTTCTTGTGGAATTGGCAAAGTGATATTTGGAAGCCCATAGAGGGATACGGTGGAAAAGAAAATATCCTCAGATGAAATTTGGAAAGAAGCTTTCTGAGAAACTGCTTAGTGTTCTGTTGATTCATCTCACAGAGTTACATCTGTATTTCCTGGATCTCTTTGCTAGCCATATTTCTGTGGAATCTGAGAACAGATATTTCGGATCTCTTTGAAGACACTAGGGCCAAAGGAAATATCCTCCGATAACAAAGAGAAAGAAGCTTTCTGAGAAACTTCTTTGTGTTCTTTGAAATCATCTCACAGAGTTACAGCTTTCCCCTCAAGAAGCCTTTCGCTAAGACAGTTCTTGTGGAATTGGCAAAGTGATATTTGGAAGCCCATAGAGGGCTTTGGTGAAAAAGGAAATATCCTCAGATGAAATCTGGAAAGAAGCTTTCTGAGAAACTGCTCAGTGTTCTGTTAATTCATCTCACAGAGTTACATCTGTATTTCGTGGATCTCTTTGCTAGCCTTATTTCTGTGGAATCTGGGAACAGATATTTCGGATCCCTGTGAAGACTATAGGGCCAAAGCAAATAACCTCCGATAACAAAGAGAAAGAAGCTGTGTGAGAAACTTCTTTGTGTTCTGTGAAATCATCTCACAGAGTTACAGCTTTCCCTTCAAGAAGCCTTTCACGAAGACAGTTCTTGTGGAATTGACAAAGTGATATTTGGAAGCCCATAGAGGGCTATGGTGAAGAAGGAAATATCTTCAGAGGAAATCTGGAAGAAGCTTTGTGAGAAACTGCTCTGTGTTGAGTGACTTCCGCACACAGAGTGACATCTGTATTTCGTGGATCTCTTTGCTAGCCTTATTTCTGTGGAATCTGAGAACAGATATTTCGGATGCCTTTGAAGACTATAGGGCCAAAGGAAATATCCTCCGATAACAAAGAGAAAGAAGCTTTCTGAGAAACTTCTTTGTGTTCTGTGAAATCATCTCACAGAGTTACACCTTTCCCCTCAAGAAGCCTTTCGCTAAGACAGTTCTTGTGGAATTGGCAAAGTGATATTTGGAAGCCCATAGAGTTCTACGGTAAAAAAGGAAATAGCCTCAGATGAAATCTGGAAAGAAGATTTCTGAGAAACTGCTTAGTGTTCCGTTAATTCATCTCACAGAGTTACATCTGTATTTCGTGGATCTCTTTGCTAGCCTTATTTCTGTGGAATCTGAGAACAGATATTTTGGATCCTTTGAAGACTATAGGGCCAAAGGAAGTATCCTCCGATAACAAAGAGAAAGAAGCTTTCTGAGAAACTTCTTTGTGTTCTGTGAAATCATCTCACAGAGTTACAGTTTTCCCCTCAAGAAGCCTTTCGCTAAGACAGTTCTTGTGGAATTGGCAAAGTGATATTTGGAAGCCCAAAGAGGGCTACGGTGGAAAATAAAATATCCTCAGATGAAATCTGGAAAGAAGCTTTCTGAGAAACTGCTTAGTGTTCTGTTGATTCATCTCACAGAGTTACATCAGTATTTCCTGGATCTCTTTGCTAGCCATATTTCTGTGGAATCTGAGAACAGATATTTCGGATCCCTTTGAAGACACTAGGGCCAAATGAAATATCCTCCGATAACAAAGAGAAAGAAGCTTTCTGAGAAACTTCTTTGTGTTCTGTGAAATCATCTCACAGAGTTACAGCTTTCCCCTCAAGAAGCCTTTCGCTAAGACAGTTCTTGTGGAATTGGCAAAGTGATATTTGGAAGCCCATAGAGGGCTATTGTGAAAATCGAAATATCCTCTGATGAAATCCGGAAAGAAGCTTTCTGAGAAACTGCTTAGTGTTCTGTTAATTCATCTCACAGAGTTACATCTGTATTTCGTGGATCTCTTTGCTAGCCTTATTTCTTTGGAATCTGATAACAGATATTTCAGATCCCTTGGTAGACTATAGGGCCAAAGGATATATCCTCCGATAACAAAGAGAAAGAAGCTTTCTGAGAAACTTCTGTGTTCTGTGAAATCATCTCACAGAGTTACAGCTTTTCCCTGCAGAAGCCTTTCGCTAAGACAGTTCTTCTGGAATTGGCAAAGTGATATTTGGAAGGCCATAGAGGAGTATGTTGAAAAAGGAAATATCCTCAGATGAAATCTGGAAAGAAGCTTTCTGAGAAACAGCTTAGTGTTCTGTTAATTCATCTCACAGGGTTACATTTCTATTTCGTGGATCTCTTTGCTAGCCTTATTTCTGTGGAATCTGAGAACAGATATTTTGAATCTCTTCGAAGACTATAGGGCCAAAGGAAATATCCTCCGATAACAAAGAGTAAGAAGCTTTCTGCGAAACTTCTTTGTGTTCTGTGAAATCATCTCACAGAGTTACACCTTTCCCCTCAAGAAGCCTTTCGCTAAGACAGTTCTTGTGGAATTGGCAAAGTGATATTTGGAAGCCAGTAGAGGGCTATGGTGAAAAAGTATTTATCCTCAGATTAAATATGGAAAGAAGATTTCTGAGAAACTGCTCAGTGTTCTGTTAATTAATCTCACAGAGTTACATCTGTATTTCGTGGATCTCTTTGCTAGCCTTATTTCTGTGGAATCTGAGAACAGATATTTCGGATCCCTGTGAAGACTGTAGGGCCAAAGGAAATACCCTTCGATAACAAAGAGAAAGAAGCTGTGTGAGAAACTTCTTTGTGTTCTGTGAAATCATCTCACAGAGTTACAGCTTTCCTCTCAAGAAGCCTTTCGCTAAGACAGTTCTTGTGGAATTGGCAAAGTGATATTTGGAAACCCATAGAGGGTTATGGTGAAAAAGGAAATATCTTCAGATGAAATGTGGAAGAAGTTTGTGAGAAACTCTGTGTGATGTGTGACTTCAAGTCACAGAGTTACACCTCTATTTCGTGGATCTCTTTGCTAGCCTTATTTCTGTGGAATCTGGGACAGATATTTCGGATCCCTTTGAAGACTATAGGGCCAAAGGAAATATCCTCCTAAAACAAAGAGAAAGAAGCTTTCTGAGAAACTTCTTTGTGTTCTGTGAAATCATCTCACAGAGTTACACCTTTCCCCTCAAGAAGCCTTTCGCTAAGACAGTTCTTGTGGAATTGGCAAAGTGATATTTGGAAGCCCATAGAGTTCTACGGTGAAAAAGGAAATATCCTCAGATGAAATCTGGAAAGAAGCTTTCTGAGAAACTGCTTAGTGTTCCGTTAATTCATCTCACAGAGTTACATCTGTATTTCGTGGATCTCTTTGCTAGCCTTATTTCTGTGGAATCTGAGAACAGATATTTTGGATCCCTTTGAAGACTATAGGGCCAAAGGAAATATCCTCCGATAACAAAGAGAAAGAAGCTTTCTGAGAAACTTCTTTGTGTTCTGTGAAATCATCTCACAGAGTTACAGCTTTCCCCTCAAGAAGCCTTTCGCTAAGACAGTTCTTGTGGAATTGGCAAAGTGATATTTGGAAGCCCAAAGAGGGCTACGGTGGAAAAGAAAATATACTCAGATGAAATCTGGAAAGAAGCTTTCTGAGAAACTGCTTAGTGTTCTGTTGATTCATCTCACAGAGTTACATCAGTATTTCCTGGATCTCTTTGCTAGCCATATTTCTGTGGAATCTGAGAACAGATATTTCGGATCCCTTTGAAGACACTAGGGCCAAAGGAAATATCCTCCGATAACAAAGAGAAAGAAGCTTTCTGAGAAACTTCTTTGTGTTCTGTGAAATCATCTCACAGAGTTACAGCTTTCCCCTCAATAAGCCTTTCGCTAAGACAGTTCTTGTGGAATTGGCAAAGTGATATTTGGAAGCCCATAGAGGGCGATTGTGAAAATCGAAATATCCTCTGATGAAATCCGGAAAGAAGCCTTCTGAGAAACTGCTTAGTGTTCTGTTAATTCATCTCACAGAGTTACATCTGTATTTCGTGGATCTCTTTGCTAGCCTTATTTCTTTGGAATCTGAGAACAGATATTTCAGATCCCTTGGTAGACTGTAGGGCCAAAGGATATATCCTCCGATAACAAAGAGAAAGAAGCTTTCTGAGAAACTTCTTTGTGTTCTGTGAAATCATCTCACAGAGTTACAGCTTTTCCCTCCAGAAGCCTTTCGCTAAGACAGTTCTTTTGGAATTGGCAAAGTGATATTTGGAAGGCCATAGAGGAGTATGTTGAAAAAGGAAATATCCTCAGATGAAATCTGGAAAGAAGCTTTCTGAGAAACAGCTTAGTGTTCTGTTAATTCATCTCACAGGGTTACATTTGTATTTCGTGGATCTCTTTGCTAGCCTTATTTCTGTGGAATCTGAGAACAGATATTTTGGATCCCTTTGAAGACTATAGGGCCAAAGGAAATATCCTCCGATAACAAAGAGTAAGAAGCTTTCTGACAAACTTCTTTGTGTTCTGTGAAATCATCTCACAGAGTTACACCTTTCCCCTCAAGAAGTCTTTCGCTAAGACAGTTCTTGTGGAATTGGCAAAGTGATATTTGGAAGCCAGTAGAGGGCTATGGTGAAAAAGGATTTATCCTCAGATTAAATATGGAAAGAAGCTTTCTGAGAAACTGCTCAGTGTTCTGTTAATTAATCTCACAGAGTTACATCTGTATTTCGTGGATCTCTTTGCTAGCCTTATTTCTGTGGAATCTGAGAACAGATATTTCGGATCCCTGTGAAGACTGTAGGGCCAAAGGAAATACCCTTCGATAACAAAGAGAAAGAAGCTGTGTGAGAAACTTCTTTGTGTTCTGTGAAATCATCTCACAGAGTTACAGCTTTCCTCTCAAGAAGCCTTTCGCTAAGACAGTTCTTGTGGAATTGGCAAAGTGATATTTGGAAACCCATAGAGGGCTATGGTGAAAAAGGAAATATCTTCAGATGAAATGTGGAAGAAGTTTGTGAGAAACTCTCTGTGATGTGTGACTTCAAGTTACAGAGTTACATCCGTATTTCGTGGATCTATTTGCTAGCCTTATTTCTGTGGCATCTGAGAACAGATATTTCGGATCCCTTTGAAGACTATAGGGCCAAAGGAAATATCCTCCTAAAACAAAGAGAAAGAAGCTTTCTCAGAAACTTCTTTGTGTTCTGTGAAATCACCTCACAGAGTTACACCTTTCCCCTCAAGAAGCCTTTCGCTAAGACAGTTCTTGTGGAATTGGCAAAGTGATATTTGGAAGTCCATAGAGGGCTACGGTGAAAAAGGAAATATCCTCAGATGAAATCTGGAAAGAAGCTTTCTGAGAAACTGCTTAGTGTTCTGTTAATTCATCTCACAGAGTTACATCTGTATTTCGTGGATCTCTTTGCTAGCTTTATGTCTCTGGAATCTGAGAACAGATATTTCGGATCCCTTTGAAGACTATAGGGCCAAAGGAAATATCCTCCGATAACAAAGATAAAGAAGCTTTCTGAGAAACTTCTTTGTGTTCTGTGAAATCACCTCACAGAGTTACACCTTTCCCCTCAAGAATCCTTTCGCTAAGACAGTTCTTGTGGAATTGGCAAAGTGATATTTGGAAACCCATAGAGGGCTATGGTTAAAAAAGGAAATATCCTCGGATGAAATCTGGAAGAAGCTTTATGAGAAACTGCTTAGTATTCTGTTAATTCATCGCACGGAGTTACATCCGAATTTCTTGGATCTCTTTGTTAGCCTTATTTCTGTGGAATCTGAGAACAGATATTTCGGATCCCTTTGAAAACTATAGGGCCAAAGGAAATATCCTCCGAAAACAAAGAGAAAGAAGCTTTCTGAGAAACTTCTTTGTGTTCTGTGAAGTCATCTCACAGAGTTACAGCTTTCCCCTCAAGAAGCCTTTTGCTAAGACAGTTCCTGTGGAATTGGCAAAATGATATTTGGAAGCCCCTAGAGGGCTATGGTGAAAAAGGAAATATCCTCAGATGAAAACTGGAAAGAAGCTTTCTGAGAAACTGCTTAGTGTTCTGTTAATTCATCTCACAGAGTTACATCTGTATTTCGTGGATCTCTTTGCTAGCCTTATTTCTGTGGAATCTGAGAACAGATATTTCGGATCCCTTTGAACACTATAGGGCCAAAGGAAATATCCTCCGATAACAAAGAGAAAGAAGCTGTGTGAGAAACTTCTTTGTGTTCTGTGAAATCATCTCACAGAGTTACAGCTTTCCCCCCAAGAAGCCTTTCGCTAAGACAGTTCTCGTGGAATTGCCAAAGTGAGATTTGGAAGCCCTTAGAGGGTTACGGTGAAAAAGGAAATATCCTCAGATGAAATCTGGAAAGAAGCCTTCTGAGAAACTGCTTAGTGTTCTGTTAATTCATCTCACAGAGTTACATCTGTATTTCGTGGATCTCTTTGCTAGCCTTATTTTTGTGGAATCTGAGAACAGATATTTCGGATCCCTTTGAAGACTATAGGGCCAAAGAAAATATCCTCCGATAACAAAGAGAAAGAAGCTGTGTGAGAAACTTCTTTGTGTTCTGTGAAATAATCTCACAGAGTTACAGCTTTCCCCTCAAGAAGACTTTCGCTAAGACACTTCTTGTGGAATTTTCAAAGTGATATTTGGAAGCCCATACAGGGCTATGGTGAAAAAGGAAATATACTCTGCTGAAATCTGGAAGAAGCTTTGTGAGAAACTGCTCTGTGATGTGTGACTTCCAGTCACAGTGTTACATCTGTATTTCGTGGATCTCTTTGCTAGCCTTATTTCTGTGGAACCTGATAACAGATATTTCGGATCCCTGTGAAGACTATAGGGCCAAAGGAAATATCCTCTGATAACAAAGATAAAGAATCTTTCTGAGAAACTTCTTTGTGTTCTGTGAAATCATCTCACAGAGTTACACATTTCCCCTCAAGAAGCCTTTCGCTAAGACAGTTCTTGTGTAATTGGCAAAGTGATATTTGGAAGCCCATAGAGGGCTATGGTTAAAAAAGGAAATATCCTCGGATGAAATCTGGAAGAAGCTTTATGAGAAACTGCTTAGTATTCTGTTAATTCATCGCACGGAGTTACATCTGTATTTCGTGGATCTCTTTGCTAGCCTTATTTCTTTGGAATCTGAGAAAAGATATTTCAGATCCCGTGGAAGAAAATAGGGCCAAAGGATATATCCTCCAACAACAAAGAGAAAGAAGCTTTCAGAGAAACTACTTTGTGTTCTGTGAAATCATCTCACAGAGTTACAGCTTTCCCCTCCAGAAGACTTTCTCTAAGACAGTTCTTCTGGAATTGGCAAAGTGATATTTGGAAGCCCATAGAGGAGTATGTTGAAAAAGGAAATATCCTCAGATGAAATCTGGAAAGAAGCGTTCTGAGAAACAGCTTAGTGTTCTGTTAATTCATCTCACAGGGTTACATTTCTATTTCGTGGATCTCTTTGCTAGCCTTATTTCTGTGGAATCTGAGAACAGATATTTCGGATCCCTGTGAAGACTATAGGGCCAAAGGAGATACCCTCCGATAACAAAGAGAAAGAAGCTGTGAGAGAAAATTCTTTGTGTTCTGTGAAATCATCTCACAGAGTTACAGCTTTCCCCTCAAGAAGCCTTTCGCTAAGACAGTTATTGTGGAATTGGCAAAGTGATATTTGGAAGCCCATAGAGGGCTATGGTGAAAAAGGAAGTATCCTCAGATGAAATCTGGAAGAAGATTTGTGAGAAACTGCTCTGTGATGTGTGACTTCCAGTCACAGAGTTACATCTGTATTTCGTGGATCTCTTTGCTAGCCTTATTTCTGTGGAATCTGAGAACAGATATTTCGGATCCCTTTGAAGACTATAGGGCCAAAGGAAATATCCTCCGATAACAAAGAGAAAGAAGCTTTCTGAGAAACTTCTTTGTGTTCTGTGAAATCATCTCACAGAGTTACACCTTTCCCCTCAAGAAGCCTTTCGCTAAGACAGTTCTTGTGGAATTGGCAAAGTGATATTTGGAAGCCCATAGAGGGCTATGGTTAAAAAAGGAAATATCCTCAGATGAAACGTAGAAGAAGCTTTGTGAGAAACTGCTCTGTGATGTGTGACTTCCAGTCACAGAGTTACATCTGTATTTCGTGGATCTCTTTGCTAGCCTTATTTCTGTGGAATCTGAGAACAGATATTTCGGATCCCTTTGAAGACTATAGGGCCAAAGGTAATATCCTCCGAAAACAAAGAGAAAGAAGCTTTCTCAGAAACTTCTTTGTGTTCTGTGAAATCATCTCACAGAGTTACAGCTTTCCCCTCAAGAAGCCTTTCTCCAAGACAGTTCTTGTGGAATTGGCAAAGTGATATTTGGAAGCCGATAGAGGGCTTTGGGGAAAATCGAAATATCCTCTGATGAAATCTGGAAAGAAGCTTTCTGAGAAACTGCTCAGTGTTCTGTTAATTCAACTCACAGAGTTTCATCTGTATTTTGTGGATCTCTTTGCTAGCCTTATTTCTTTGGAATCTGAGAAAAGATATTTCAGATCCCTTGGAAGACAATAGGGCCAAAGGATACATCCTCCGAAACAAAGAGAAAGAAGCTGTCTGAGAAACTCCTTTGTGTTCTGTGAAATCATGTCACAGAGTTACAGCTTTCCCCTCCAGAAGACTTTCGCTAAGACAGTTCTTCTGGAATTGGCAAAGTGATATTTGGAAGTCCATAGAGGAGTATGTTGAAAAAGGATATATCCTCAGATGAAATCTGGAAAGAAGCGTTCTGAGAAACAGCTTAGTGTTCTGTTAATTCATCTCACAGGGTTACATCTGTATGTAGTGGATCTCTTTGCTAGCCTTATTTCTGTGGAATCTGAGAACAGATATTTCGGATCCCTGTGAAGACTATAGGGCCAAAGGAGATACCCTCCTATAACAAAGAGAAAGAAGCTGTGAGAGAAAATTCTTTGTGTTCTGTGAAATCGTCTCACAGAGTTACAGCTTTCCCCTCAAGAAGCCTTTCGCTAAGACAGTTCTTGTGGAATTGGCAAAGTGATATTTGGAAGCCCATAGAGGGCTATGGTGAAAAAGGAAATATCCTCACATGAAATCTGGAAGAAGATTTGTGAGAAACTGCTCTGTGATGTGTGACTTCCAGTCACAGAGTTACATCTGTATTTCGTGGATCTCTTTGCTAGCCTTATTTCTGTAGAATCTGAGAACAGATATTTCGGATCCCTTTGAAGACTATAGGGCCAAAGGAAATATCCTCCGATAACAAAGAGAAAGAAGCTTTCTGAGAAACTTCTTTGTGTTCTTTGAAATCATCTCACAGAGTTACACCTTTCCCCTCAAGAATCCTTTCGCTAAGACAGTTCTTGTGGAATTGGCAAAGTGATATTTGGAAGCCCATAGAGGGCTATGGTTAAAAAAGTAAATATCCTCGAATGAAATCTGGAAGAAGCTTTATGAGAAACTGGTTGGTATTCTGTTAATTCATCGCACGGAGTTACATCTGTATTTCTTGGATCTCTTTGTTAGCCTTATTTCTGTGGAATCTGAGAACAGATATTTCGGATCCCTGTGAAGACTATAGGGCCAAAGGAAATATCCTCTGATAACAAAGATAAAGAAGCTTTCTGAGAAACTTCTTTGTGTTCTGTGAAGTCATCTCACAGAGTTACAGCTTTCCCCTCAAGAAGCCTTTCGCTAAGACAGTTCCTGTGGAATTGGCAAAATTATATTTGGAAGCCCCTAGAGGGCTATGGTGAAATAGGAAATATCCTCAGATGAAAACTGAAAAGAAGCTTTCTGAGAAACTGCTTAGTGTTCTGTTAATTCATCTCACAGAGTTACATCTGTATTTCGTGGATCTCTTTCCTAGCCTTATTTCCCTGGAATCTGAGAACAGATATTTCGGATCCCTGTGAAGACTATAGGGCCAAAGGAAATATCCTCCGATAACAAATAGAAAGAAGCTTTCTGAGAAACTTCTTTGTGTTCTGTGAAATCATCTCACAGAGTTCCACCTTTCCCCTTAAGAAGCCTTTCGCTAAGACACTTCTTGTGGAATTGGCAAAGTGATATTTGGAAGCCCTTAGAGGGCTACGGTGAAAAAGGAAATATCCTCAGATGAAATCTGGAAAGAAGCTTTCTGAGAAACTGCTTAGTGTTCTGTTAATTCATCTCACAGAGTTACATCTGTATTTCGTGGATCTCTTTGCTAGCCTTATTTCTGTGGAATCTGGGAACATATATTTTGGATCCCTTTGAAGACTATACGGCCAAAGGAAATATCCTCCGATAACAAAGAGAAAGAAGCTTTCTGAGAAACTTCTTTGTGTTCTGTGAAATCATCACACAGAGTTACACCTTTCCCCTCAAGAAGCCTTTCGCTAAGACAGTTCTTGTGGAATTGGCAAAGTGATATTTGGAAGAGCATAGAGGGCTACGGTGGAAAAGAAAATATCCTCAGATGAAATCTGGAAAGAAGTTTTCTGAGAAACTGCTTAGTGTTCTGTTGATTCATCTCACTGAGTTACATCTGTATTTCCTGGATCTCTTTCCTAGCCATATTTCTGTGGAATCTGAGAACAGATATTTCGGATCCCTTTGAAGACACTAGGGCCAAAGGAAATATCCTCCGATAACAAAGAGAAAGAAGCTTTCTGAGAAACTTCTTTGTATTCTGTGAAATCATCTCACAGAGTTACAGCTTTCCCCTCAAGAAGCCTTTCACTAAGAGAGTTCTTGTGGAATTGGCAAAGTGATATTTGGAAGCCCATAGAGGGCTATGGTGAAAAAGGAAATATCCTCAGATGAAATCTGGAAGAAGCTTTGTGAGAAACTGCTCTGTGATGTGTGACTTCCAGTCACAGAGTTACATCTGTATTTCGTGGATCTCTTTGCTAGCCTTATTTCTGTGGAATCTGAGAACAGATATTTCGGATCCCTTTGAAGAGTATAGGGCCAAAGGAAATATCCTCCGATAACAAAGAGAAAGAAGCTTTCTGAGAAACTTCTTTGTGTTCTTTGAAATCATCTCACAGAGTTACACCTTTCCCCTCAATAAGCCTTTCGCTAAGACAGTTCTTGTGGAATTGGCAAAGTGATATTTGGAAGCCCATAGAGGGCTATGGTGAAAAAGGAAATATCCTCAGATTTAATCTGGAAAGAAGCTTTCTGAGAAACTGCTTAGTGTTCTGTTAATTTATCTCACAGATTTACATCTGTATTTCGTGGATCTCTTTGCTAGCCTTATTTCTGTGGAATCTGAGAACAGATATTTCGGATCCCTTTGAAGACTATAGGGCCAAAGGAAATATCCTCCGATAACAAAGAGAAAGAAGCTTTCTGAGAAACTTCTTTGTGTTCTGTGAAATCATCTCACAGAGTTACAGCTTTCCCCTCAAGAAGCCTTTCGCTAAGACAGTTCTTGTGGAATTGGCAAAGTGATATTTGGAAGCCCATAGATGGCTATGGTTAAAAAAGGAAATATCCTCGAATGAAATCTGGAAGAAGCTTTTTGAGAAACTGCTTGGTATTCTGTTAATTCATCGCACGGAGTTACATCTGTATTTCTTGGATCTCTTTGTTAGCCTTATTTCTGTGGAATCTGAGAACAGATATTTCGGATCCCTGTGAAGACTATAGGGCCAAAGGAAATATCCTCCGATAACAAAGAGAAAGAAGCTTTCTGAGAAACTTCTTTGTGTTCTGTGAAGTCATCTCACAGAGTTACAGCTTTCCCCTCAAGAAGCCTTTCGCTAAGACAGTTCCTGTGGAATTGGCAAAATGATATTTGGAAGCCCCTAGAGGGCTATGGTGAAAAAGGAAATATCCTCAGATGAAAACTGGAAAGAAGCTTTCTGAGAAACTGCTTAGTGTTCTGTTAATTCATCTCACAGAGTTACATCTGATTTCGTGCATCTCTTTGCTAGCGTTATTTCTGTGGAATCTGAGAACAGATATTTCGGATCCCTTTGAAGACTCTAGGGCCAAAGGAAATATGCTCCGATAAGAAAGAGAAAGAATCTTTCTGAGAAACTTCTTTGTGTTCTGTGAAATCATCTCACAGAGATACAGCTTTCCCCTCAAGAAGCCTTTCGCAAAGACAGTTCTTGTGGAATTGGCAACGTGATATTTGGAAGACCATAGAGGGGTGTGGAAAAATGAAATATCCTCAGATAAAATCTGGAAAGAAGACTACTGAGAAACTGGTTAGTGTTCTGTTAATTCATCTCACAGGGTTACATCTGTATTTCGTGGATCTCTTTGCCAGCCATATTTCTTTGGAATCTGAGAACAGATATTTCAGATCCCTTGGAAGACTATAGGGCCAAAGGATATATCCTCCGACAACAAAGAGAAAGAAGCTTTCTGAGAAACTCCTTTGTGTTCTATGAAATCATCTCACAGAGTTACAGCTTTCCCCTCCAGAAGCCTTTCGCTAAGACAGTTCTTCTGGAATTTGCAAAGTGATATTTGGAAGCCCATAGAGGAGTATGTTGAAAAAGGAAATATCCTCAGATGAAATCTGTAAAGAAGCTTTCTGAGAAACAGCTTAGTGTTCTGTTAATTCATATCACAGGGTTACATCTGTATGTCGTGGATCTCTTTGCTAGCCTTATTTCTGTGGAATCTGAGAACAGATATTTCGGATCCCTATGAAGACTATAGGGCCAAAGGAAACACACTCCGATAACAAAGAGAAAGAAGCAGGGTGAGAAACTTCTTTGTGTTCTGTGAAATCATCTCACAGAGTTGCAGCTTTCCTCTCAAGAAGCCTTTCGCAAAGACAGTTCTTGTGGAATTGGCAAAGTGATATTTGGAAGCCCTTAGAGGGCAATTTTGAAAAAGGAAACATCCTCAGATGAAATCTGGAAAGCAGCTTTATGAAAAACTGCTCTGTGTTTTTTCACTTCCTCTCACAGAGTTACATCTGTATTTCGTGGATCTCTTTGCTAGCCTTATTTCTGTGGAATCTGAGAACAGATATTTCGAATCCCTTTGAAGACTCTAGGGCCAAAGGAAATATCCTCCGATAACAAAGAGAAAGAAGCTTTCTGAGAAACATCTTGGTGTTCTGTGAAATCATCTCACAGAGTTACAGTTTTCCCCTCAAGAAGCCTTTCACTAAGACAGTTCCTTTGGAATTGACAAAGTGATATTTGGAAGCCCATAGAGGGCTATGGTGAAAAAGGCAATATCCTCAGATGAAATCTGGAAAGAAACTTTCTGAGAAACTACTTAGTTTTCTGTTAATTCATCTCACAGAGTCACATCTGCATTTCATGGATCTCTTGGCTAGCCCTATTTCTGTGCATTCTGAGAACAGATATTTTGGATCCCTTTGAAGACTCTAGGGCCAATGGAAATATCCTCCGATAACAAAGAGAATGAAGCTTTCTGAGATACTTCTTTGTGTTGTGTGAAATCATCTCACAGAGTTACAACTTTCCCATCAAGAAGTCTTTCGCTAAGAGAGTTCTTGTGGAATTGGCAAAGTGATATTTGGAAGCCCACAGAGGGCTATGGTGAAAAAGGAAATATCCTCAGATGAAATCTGGAAAGAAGCTTTCCGAGAAACAGCTCTGTGATGTGTGACTTCCACTCACAGAGTTACATTTGTATTTCGTGGATCTCTTTGCTAGCCTTATTTCTGTGGAATCTGAGAACAGATATTTCGGATCCCTTTGAAGACTATAGGGCCAAAGAAAATATCCTCCGATAACAAAGAGAAAGAAGCTTTCTGAGAAACTTCTTTGTGTTCAGCGAAATCGTCTCACACAGTTACAGCTTTCCCCTCAAGAAGCCTACCGCTAAGACAGTTCTTGTGGAATTGGAAAAGTGATATTTGGAAGCCTATAGAGGGCTATGGTGAAAAAGCAAATATCCTCAGATGATATCGGGAAAGAAGCTTTCTGAGGAACTGTTTACTGTTCCGTTTTTTCATCTCACAGAGTTACATCTGTATTTCGTGGATCTCTTTGCTAGCCTTATTTCTGTAGAATCTGAGAACAGATATTTCGGATCCCTTTGAAGACTATAGGGCCAAAGGAAATATCCTCCGATAACAAAGAGAAAGAAGCTTTCTGAGAAACTTCTTTGTGTTCTTTGAAATCATCTCACAGAGTTACACCTTTCCCCTCAAGAATCCTTTCGCTAAGACAGTTCTTGTGGAATTGGCAAAGTGATATTTGGAAGCCCATAGAGGGCTATGGTTAAAAAAGTAAATATCCTCGAATGAAATCTGGAAGAAGCTTTATGAGAAACTGGTTGGTATTCTGTTAATTCATCGCACGGAGTTACATCTGTATTTCTTGGATCTCTTTGTTAGCCTTATTTCTGTGGAATCTGAGAACAGATATTTCGGATCCCTGTGAAGACTATAGGGCCAAAGGAAATATCCTCTGATAACAAAGATAAAGAAGCTTTCTGAGAAACTTCTTTGTGTTCTGTGAAGTCATCTCACAGAGTTACAGCTTTCCCCTCAAGAAGCCTTTCGCTAAGACAGTTCCTGTGGAATTGGCAAAATTATATTTGGAAGCCCCTAGAGGGCTATGGTGAAATAGGAAATATCCTCAGATGAAAACTGAAAAGAAGCTTTCTGAGAAACTGCTTAGTGTTCTGTTAATTCATCTCACAGAGTTACATCTGTATTTCGTGGATCTCTTTCCTAGCCTTATTTCCCTGGAATCTGAGAACAGATATTTCGGATCCCTGTGAAGACTATAGGGCCAAAGGAAATATCCTCCGATAACAAATAGAAAGAAGCTTTCTGAGAAACTTCTTTGTGTTCTGTGAAATCATCTCACAGAGTTCCACCTTTCCCCTTAAGAAGCCTTTCGCTAAGACACTTCTTGTGGAATTGGCAAAGTGATATTTGGAAGCCCTTAGAGGGCTACGGTGAAAAAGGAAATATCCTCAGATGAAATCTGGAAAGAAGCTTTCTGAGAAACTGCTTAGTGTTCTGTTAATTCATCTCACAGAGTTACATCTGTATTTCGTGGATCTCTTTGCTAGCCTTATTTCTGTGGAATCTGGGAACATATATTTTGGATCCCTTTGAAGACTATACGGCCAAAGGAAATATCCTCCGATAACAAAGAGAAAGAAGCTTTCTGAGAAACTTCTTTGTGTTCTGTGAAATCATCACACAGAGTTACACCTTTCCCCTCAAGAAGCCTTTCGCTAAGACAGTTCTTGTGGAATTGGCAAAGTGATATTTGGAAGAGCATAGAGGGCTACGGTGGAAAAGAAAATATCCTCAGATGAAATCTGGAAAGAAGTTTTCTGAGAAACTGCTTAGTGTTCTGTTGATTCATCTCACTGAGTTACATCTGTATTTCCTGGATCTCTTTCCTAGCCATATTTCTGTGGAATCTGAGAACAGATATTTCGGATCCCTTTGAAGACACTAGGGCCAAAGGAAATATCCTCCGATAACAAAGAGAAAGAAGCTTTCTGAGAAACTTCTTTGTATTCTGTGAAATCATCTCACAGAGTTACAGCTTTCCCCTCAAGAAGCCTTTCACTAAGAGAGTTCTTGTGGAATTGGCAAAGTGATATTTGGAAGCCCATAGAGGGCTATGGTGAAAAAGGAAATATCCTCAGATGAAATCTGGAAGAAGCTTTGTGAGAAACTGCTCTGTGATGTGTGACTTCCAGTCACAGAGTTACATCTGTATTTCGTGGATCTCTTTGCTAGCCTTATTTCTGTGGAATCTGAGAACAGATATTTCGGATCCCTTTGAAGAGTATAGGGCCAAAGGAAATATCCTCCGATAACAAAGAGAAAGAAGCTTTCTGAGAAACTTCTTTGTGTTCTTTGAAATCATCTCACAGAGTTACACCTTTCCCCTCAATAAGCCTTTCGCTAAGACAGTTCTTGTGGAATTGGCAAAGTGATATTTGGAAGCCCATAGAGGGCTATGGTGAAAAAGGAAATATCCTCAGATTTAATCTGGAAAGAAGCTTTCTGAGAAACTGCTTAGTGTTCTGTTAATTTATCTCACAGATTTACATCTGTATTTCGTGGATCTCTTTGCTAGCCTTATTTCTGTGGAATCTGAGAACAGATATTTCGGATCCCTTTGAAGACTATAGGGCCAAAGGAAATATCCTCCGATAACAAAGAGAAAGAAGCTTTCTGAGAAACTTCTTTGTGTTCTGTGAAATCATCTCACAGAGTTACAGCTTTCCCCTCAAGAAGCCTTTCGCTAAGACAGTTCTTGTGGAATTGGCAAAGTGATATTTGGAAGCCCATAGATGGCTATGGTTAAAAAAGGAAATATCCTCGAATGAAATCTGGAAGAAGCTTTTTGAGAAACTGCTTGGTATTCTGTTAATTCATCGCACGGAGTTACATCTGTATTTCTTGGATCTCTTTGTTAGCCTTATTTCTGTGGAATCTGAGAACAGATATTTCGGATCCCTGTGAAGACTATAGGGCCAAAGGAAATATCCTCCGATAACAAAGAGAAAGAAGCTTTCTGAGAAACTTCTTTGTGTTCTGTGAAGTCATCTCACAGAGTTA
Organism: Macaca mulatta; assembly: GCF_049350105.2. Lineage (NCBI taxonomy): Eukaryota > Metazoa > Chordata > Mammalia > Primates > Cercopithecidae > Macaca > Macaca mulatta. Next base: position 47,950,495 of record NC_133411.1, read on the forward strand.
CAGCTTTCCCCTCAAGAAGCCTTTCGCTAAGACAGTTCCTGTGGAATTGGCAAAATGATATTTGGAAGCCCCTAGAGGGCTATGGTGAAAAAGGAAATATCCTCAGATGAAAACTGGAAAGAAGCTTTCTGAGAAACTGCTTAGTGTTCTGTTAATTCATCTCACAGAGTTACATCTGATTTCGTGCATCTCTTTGCTAGCGTTATTTCTGTGGAATCTGAGAACAGATATTTCGGATCCCTTTGAAGACTCTAGGGCCAAAGGAAATATGCTCCGATAAGAAAGAGAAAGAATCTTTCTGAGAAACTTCTTTGTGTTCTGTGAAATCATCTCACAGAGATACAGCTTTCCCCTCAAGAAGCCTTTCGCAAAGACAGTTCTTGTGGAATTGGCAACGTGATATTTGGAAGACCATAGAGGGGTGTGGAAAAATGAAATATCCTCAGATAAAATCTGGAAAGAAGACTACTGAGAAACTGGTTAGTGTTCTGTTAATTCATCTCACAGGGTTACATCTGTATTTCGTGGATCTCTTTGCCAGCCATATTTCTTTGGAATCTGAGAACAGATATTTCAGATCCCTTGGAAGACTATAGGGCCAAAGGATATATCCTCCGACAACAAAGAGAAAGAAGCTTTCTGAGAAACTCCTTTGTGTTCTGTGAAATCATCTCACAGAGTTACAGCTTTCCCCTCCAGAAGCCTTTCGCTAAGACAGTTCTTCTGGAATTTGCAAAGTGATATTTGGAAGCCCATAGAGGAGTATGTTGAAAAAGGAAATATCCTCAGATGAAATCTGTAAAGAAGCTTTCTGAGAAACAGCTTAGTGTTCTGTTAATTCATATCACAGGGTTACATCTGTATGTCGTGGATCTCTTTGCTAGCCTTATTTCTGTGGAATCTGAGAACAGATATTTCGGATCCCTATGAAGACTATAGGGCCAAAGGAAACACACTCCGATAACAAAGAGAAAGAAGCAGGGTGAGAAACTTCTTTGTGTTCTGTGAAATCATCTCACAGAGTTGCAGCTTTCCTCTCAAGAAGCCTTTCGCAAAGACAGTTCTTGTGGAATTGGCAAAGTGATATTTGGAAGCCCTTGGAGGGCAATTTTGAAAAAGGAAACATCCTCAGATGAAATCTGGAAAGCAGCTTTATGAAAAACTGCTCTGTGTTTTTTCACTTCCTCTCACAGAGTTACATCTGTATTTCGTGGATCTCTTTGCTAGCCTTATTTCTGTGGAATCTGAGAACAGATATTTCGAATCCCTTTGAAGACTCTAGGGCCAAAGGAAATATCCTCCGATAACAAAGAGAAAGAAGCTTTCTGAGAAACATCTTGGTGTTCTGTGAAATCATCTCACAGAGTTACAGTTTTCCCCTCAAGAAGCCTTTCACTAAGACAGTTCCTTTGGAATTGACAAAGTGATATTTGGAAGCCCATAGAGGGCTATGGTGAAAAAGGCAATATCCTCAGATGAAATCTGGAAAGAAACTTTCTGAGAAACTACTTAGTTTTCTGTTAATTCATCTCACAGAGTCACATCTGCATTTCATGGATCTCTTGGCTAGCCCTATTTCTGTGCATTCTGAGAACAGATATTTTGGATCCCTTTGAAGACTCTAGGGCCAATGGAAATATCCTCCGATAACAAAGAGAATGAAGCTTTCTGAGATACTTCTTTGTGTTGTGTGAAATCATCTCACAGAGTTACAACTTTCCCATCAAGAAGTCTTTCGCTAAGAGAGTTCTTGTGGAATTGGCAAAGTGATATTTGGAAGCCCATAGAGGGCTATGGTGAAAAAGGAAATATCCTCAGATGAAATCTGGAAAGAAGCTTTCCGAGAAACAGCTCTGTGATGTGTGACTTCCACTCACAGAGTTACATTTGTATTTCGTGGATCTCTTTGCTAGCCTTATTTCTGTGGAATCTGAGAACAGATATTTCGGATCCCTTTGAAGACTATAGGGCCAAAGAAAATATCCTCCGATAACAAAGAGAAAGAAGCTTTCTGAGAAACTTCTTTGTGTTCAGCGAAATCGTCTCACACAGTTACAGCTTTCCCCTCAAGAAGCCTACCGCTAAGACAGTTCTTGTGGAATTGGAAAAGTGATATTTGGAAGCCTATAGAGGGCTATGGTGAAAAAGCAAATATCCTCAGATGATATCGGGAAAGAAGCTTTCTGAGGAACTGTTTACTGTTCCGTTTTTTCATCTCACAGAGTTACATCTGTATTTCGTGGATCTCTTTGCTAGCCTTATTTCTGTGCAATCTGAGAACAGATATTTCGGATCCCTTTGAAGACTGTAGGGCCAAAGGAAATATCCTCCGATAACAAAGAGAAAGAAGCTTTCTGATAAACTTCTTTGTGTTTTCTGCAATCATCTCACAGAGTTGCAGCTTTTCTCTCAAGAAGCCTTTCGCTAAGACTGTTCTTCTGGTATTGGCAAAGTGATATTTGGAAGCCCTTAGAGGGCTATGGTGAAAAAGGAAATATCCTCAGATGAAATCTGGAAAGAAGCTTTCTGAGAAACTGCTCTGTGATGTGTGACTTCCACTCACAGAGTTACTTCTCTATTTCGTGGATCTCTTTGCTAGCCTTATTTCTGTGGAATCTGTTAACAGATATTTCGGATCCCTTTGAAGACTCTAGGGCCAAAGGAAATATCCTCCGATAACAAAGAGAAAGAAGCTTTCTGAGAAACTTCTTTGTGTTCTGTGAAATCATGTCACAGAGTTACAGCTTTCCCCTAAAGAAGCCTTTGCTGAGACAGTTCTTGTGGAATTGGCAAAGTGATATTTGGAAGCCCATAGAAGGCTATTTTGAAAAAGGAAATATCCTCAGATGAAATCTGGAAAGAAGCTTTCTGAGAAACTGCTTAGTTTTCTGTTAATACATCTCACAGTGTTACATCTGTATTTCGTGGATAACTTTGGTAGACTTATTTCTGTGTAATCTGAGAGCAGATATTTCGGATCCCTTTGAAGACTATAGGGCCAAAGGAAATATCCTCCGATAAGAAAGAGAAAGAAGCTTTCTGAGAAACTTCTTTGTGTTCTGTGAAATCATCTCACAGAGTTACAGCTTTCCCCTCAAGAAGCCATTCGCTAAGACAGTTCTTTTGGAATTGGCAAAGTGATATTTGGAAGCCCTTAGAGGGCTATGGTGAAAAAGGAAATATCCTCAGATGAAATCTGTAAAGAAGCTTTCTGAAAAACTGCTCTGTGGTTTTTGACTTCCACTCACAGAGTTACATCTGTATTTCCTGGATCTCTTTGCTAGCCTTATTTCTGTGGAATCTGTTAACAGATAATTCGGATCCCTTTGAAGATTCTAGGGCCAAAGGAAATATCCTCCGATAACAAAGAGAAAGAAGCTTTCTGAGAAACTTCTTTGTGTTCTGTGAAATCATCTCACAGAGTTACAGCTTTCCCCTCAAGAAGACTTTCGCTCATACAGTTCTTGTGGAATTGGCAAAGTGACATTTGGAAGAACCTAGAGGGCTATAGTGAAAAAAGAAATATCCTCAGATGATATCTGGAAAGAGGCTCTCTGAGAAACTGCTTAGTTTTCTGTTAATTCATCTCACAGAGTTACATCTGTATTTCATGGATTTCTTGGCTAGCCCTATTTCTGTGCATTCTGAGAACAGATATTTCGGATCCCTTTGAAGACTCTAGGGCCATAGGAAATATCCTCCGATAACAAAGAGAAAGAAGCTTTCTGAGAAACTTCTTTGTGTTCTGTGAAATCATCTCACAGAGTTGCAGCTTTCCCCTCAAGAAGCCTTTCGCTAAGACAGTTCTTGTGGAATTGGCAAAGTGATATTTGGAAGCCCATAGAGGCTATGGTGAACAAGGAAATATCCTCAGATGCAATCTGGAAAGAAGATTTCTGAGAAACTGCTCTGTGATGTGTGACTTCCACTCACAGAGTTACTTCTGTTTTCGGTGGATCTCATTTCTAGCCTTATTTCTGTGGAATCTGAGAACAGATATTTCGGATCCATTTGAAGACTATAGGGTCAAAGGAAATATTCTCCGATAACAAAGAGAAAGAAGCTTTCTGAGAAACTTCTTTGTATTTTCTGCAATCATCTCACAGAGTTGCAGCTTTTCTCTCAAGAATCCTTTCGCTAAGACTGTTCTTGTAGAATTGGAAAAGTGATATTTGGAAGCCCTTAGAGGGCTATGGTGAAAAAGGAAATATCCTCAGATGAAATCTGGAAAGAAGTTTTCTGAGAAACTGCTTAGTGTTCTGTTAATTCATCACACAGGGTTACATCTGTATTTCGTGGATCTCTTTGCTAGCCTTATTTCTGTGTACTCTGAGAACAGATTTTTCGGATCCCTTTGAAGACTATAGGGCCAAAGGAAATATCCTCCGACAACAAAGAGTAAGAAGCTTTCTGAGAAACTTCTTTGTGTTCTGTGAAATCATCTCACAGAGTTGCAGCTTTCCTCTCAAGAAGCCTTTCGCTAAGACAGTTCTTGTGGAATTGGCAAAGTGATATTTGGAAGCCCATAGAGGGCTATGGAGAAAAAGGAAATATCCTCAGATGAAATCTAGAAAGAAGCTTTCTGAGAAACTGCTTAGCTTTCTGTTAATTCATCTCAGAGTTGCATCTGTATTTCGAGGATCTATTTGCTAGCCTTTTTTCTGTGGAATCTGAGAACAGATATTTCTGATCCCTTTGAAGACTATAGGGCCAAAGGAAATATCCTCTGATAACAAAGAGAAAGAAGCTGTGTGAGAAACTTCTTTGTGTTCTGTGAAATCATCTCACAGAGTTACAGCGTTCCCCTGAAGAAGCCTTTCTCTAAGACATTTCTTGTGGAATTGGCAAAGTGATATTTGGAAGCCCATAGAGGGCTACGGTGAAAAAGGAAATATACTCAGAAGATATCTGGAAAGAAGCTTTCTGAGAACCTGCTTAGTGTTCCGTTATTTCATCTCACAGAGTTACATCTGTATATCGTGGATCTCTTTGCTAGCCTTATTTCTGTGGAATCTGAGAACAGATATTTCGGATCCCTTTGAAGACTATAGGGCCAAAGGAAATATCCTCCGATAACAAAGAGAAAGAAGCTTTCTAAGAAACTTCTTTGTGTTCTGTGAAATCATCTCACAGAGTTACAGCTTTCCCCTCAAGAAGCCTTTCACTAAGACAGTTCTTGTGGAATTGGAAAAGTGATATTTGGAGGCGCCTAGAGGGCTATGGTGAAAAAGGAAATATCCTCAGAAGAAATCTGGAAAGATGCTTTGTGAGAAACTGCTCTGTGATGTGTGACTTCCACTCACAGAGTTACATCTGTATTTCGTGGATCTCTTTGCTAGCCTTATTTCTGTGGAGACTGAGAGCAGATATTTTGGATCCCTTGGAAGACTACAGGGCCAAAGGAAACATCCTCCGATAACAAAGAGAAAGAAGCTTTCAGAGAAACTTCTTTGTGTTCTGTGAAATCATGTCACAGAGTTACAGCTTTCCCCTCAAGAAGCCTTTGCTATGACAGTTCTTTTGGAATTGGCAAAGTCATATTTGGAAGCCATTAGAGGGCTATGTTGAAAAACGAAATATCCTCACATGAATTCTGGAAGAAGCTTTCTGAAAAACTGCTCTGTGATTTTTGACTTCCACTCACAGAGTTACATCTGTATTTCGTGGACCTCTTTGCTAGCCTTATTTCTGTGGAATCTTGGATCAGATATTTCGGATCCCTTTGAAGACTATAGGGCCAAAGGAAATATTCTCCGATAACAAAGAGAAAGAAGCTTTCTGAGAAACTTCTTTGTATTTTCTGCAATAATCTCACAGAGTTGCAGCTTTTCTCTCAAGAATCCTTTCGCTAAGACTGTTCTTGTGGAATTGGAAAAGTGATATTTGGAAGCCCTTAGAGGGCTATGGTGAAAAAGGAAATATCCTCAGATGAAATCTGGAAAGAAGTTTTCTGAGAAACTGCTTAGTGTTCTGTTAATTCATCACACAGAGTTACATCTGTATTTCGTGGATCTCTTTGCTAGCCTTATTTCTGTGTACTCTGAGAACAGATATTTCGGATCCGTTGGAAGACTATAGGGCCAAAGGAAATATCCTCCGATAACCAAGAGAAGGAAACTTTCTGAGAAACTTCTTGGTGTTCTGTGAAATCATCTCACAGAGTTACAGCCTTCCCCTCAAGAAGCCTTTCGCTAAGACAGTTCTTGTGGAATTGGCAAAGTGATATTTGGAAGCCCTTAGAGAGCTATGGAGAAAAAGGAAATATCCTCAGATGAAATCTGGAAAGAAGCTTTCTAAGAAACTGCTCTGTGATGTGTGACTTCCACTCCCAGAATTACATCTGTATTTCTTGGATCTCTTTGCTGGCCTTATTTCTGTGCAATCTCAGAACAGATATTTTGGATCCCTTTGAAGACTCTAGGGCCAAAGGAAATATCCTCCGATAACAAAGAGAAAGAAGCTTTCTGAGAAACTTCTTTGTGTTCTGTGTAATCATCTCACAGAGTTACAGCTTTCTCCTCAAGAAGCCTTTCGCTAAGACAGTTCTCGTGGAATTGACAAAGTGATATTTGGAAGCCCTTAGAGGGCAATGGTGAAAAAGGAAATATCCTCAGATGAAATCTGGAAAGAAGCTTTCTGAGAAACTGCTTAGTTTTCTGTTAATTCATCTTACAGAGTTACATCTGTATTTCATGGATCTCTTGGTTAGCCCTATTTCTGTGCATTCTGAGAACAGATATTTCGGATTCCTTTGAAGACTCAAGGGCCAAAGGAAATATCCTCCGATAACAAAGAGAAAGACGCTTTCTGAGAAACTTCTTTGTGTTCTGTGAAATCATCTCACAGAGTTGCAGCTTTCCTCTCAAGAAGCCATTCGCTAAGACAGTTCTTGTGGAATTGGCAAAGTGATATTTGGAATCCCGTAGAGGGCTATGGTGAAAAAGGAAGTATCGTCAGATGAAATCTGGAAAGAAGCTTTCTGAGAATCTGCTCTGTGATGTGTGACTTCCACACACAGAGTTACTTATATATTTCGTGGATCTCTTTGCTAGTCTTCTTTCTCTGGAATCTGAGAACAGATATTTCGGATCCCTTTGAAGACTATAGGGCCAAAGGAAATATCCTCCGATAATCCAGAGAAAGAAAATTTCTGAGAAACAACTTGGTGTTCTGTGAAATCATTTCACAGAGTTACAGCTTTCCCCTCAAGAAGCCTTTCGCTAAGACAGTTCTTGTGGAATTGGCAAAGTGATATTTGGAAGCCCTTAGATTGCTATGGTGAAAAAGGAAATATCCTCAGATGAAATCTGGAAGGAAGCTTTCTGAGAAACTCCTTAGTGTTTTGTTAATTCATCTCACAGGGTTACATCTGTATTTCGTGGATCTCTTTGCTAGCCTTATTTCTGTGGAATCTGAGAATAGATATTTCCGATCCCTTTGAAGACTATAGGGACAAAGAAAATATCCTCCGATAACAAAGAGAAAGAAGCTTTCTGAGAAACTTCTTTGTGTCCTGTGAAATCATCTCACAGAGTTACAGCTTTCCCCTTAAAAAGCCTTTCGCTAAGACAGTTCTTGTGGTATAGGCAAAGTGATATTTGGAAGCCCATAGAGGGCTATGCTGAAAAAGGAAATATCCTCAGATGAAATCTGGAAAGAAGCTTTCTGAGAAACTGCTTAGTGTTCTGTCAATTCATCTCACGGAGTTACAACTGTATTTCGTGGATCTCTTTGCTAGCCTTATTTCTGTGGAATCTGAGAACAGATATTTCGGATCCCTTTGAAGACTATAGGACCAATGGAAATATCCTCCGATAACAAAGAGAAAGAAGGTTTCTGAGAAACTTCTTTGTGTTCTGTGAAATCATCTCACAGAGTTACAGGTTCCCCTCAAGAAGCCTTTCTCTAAGACAGTTCTTGTGGAATTGGCAAAGTGATATTTGGAAGCCCATAGAGGGCTATGGTGAAAAAGGAAATATCCTCAGATGAAATCTGGAAAGAAGCTCTCTGAGAAACAGCTTAGTTTTCTGTTAATTCATCTTACAGACTTACATCTGTATTTCGTGGATCTTTTTCCTAGCCTTATTTCTGTGGAATGTGAGAGTAGATATTTCGGATCCCTTTGAAGACCATAGGGCCAAAAGAAATATCCTCCGATAACAAAGGGAAAAAAGCTTTCTGAGAAACTTCTCTGTGTTCTGTGAAATGATCTCACAGAGTTACAGCTTTCCCCTCAAGAAGCCTTTCGCTAAGACAGTTCTTGTGGATTTGGAAAAGTGATATTTGGAAGCCCATAGAGGGCTATGGTGAAAAAGGAAATATCCTCAGATGAAATCTGGAAAGAAGCTTTCTGAGAAACTGCTATGTGATGTTTGACTTCCACTCTCAGAGTTACTTCTCTATTTCGTGGATCTCCTTGCTAGCCTTATTTCTGTGGAATCTGAGAACAGATATTTCAGATCCCTTTGAAGTTATAGGGCCAAAGGAAATATCCTCCGATAAAAAAGAGAAAGAAGCTTTGTGCGAAACTTCTTTGTGTTCTGTGAAATCATCTCACAGAGTTACAGCTTTCCCCTCAAGAAGCCTTTCGCTCAGACAGTTTTTGTTGAATTGACAAAGTGATATTTGGAAGCCCATAGAGGGCTATGGTGAAAAAGGAAATATCCTCAGATGAAATCTGGGAATATCCTCCGATAACAAAGAGAAAGAAGCTTTCTGAGAAACTTCTTTGTGTTCTGTGAAATCATCTCACAGAGTTACAGCTTTCCCCTCAAGAAGCCGTTCGCTCAGACAGTTCTTGTGGAATTGGTAAAGTGATATTTGGAAGCCCATAGAGGGCTATGGTGAAAAAGGAAATATCCTCAGATGAAATCTGGAAAGGACCTTTCTGAGAAACTGCTCTGTGATGTGTGACTTCCACTCACAGAGTTACATCTGAATTTCGTGGATCTCTTTGCTAGCCTTATTTCTGTGGAATATTAGAATAGATATTTCCGATCCCTTTGAAGAGTATAGGGCCAAATTAAATATCCTTCGATAACAAAGAGAAAGAAGCTTTCTGAGAAACTTCTTTGTGTTCTGTGAAATCATCTCACAGAGTTACAGCTTTCCCCTCTAGAAGCCTGTTGCTCAGACTGTTCTTGTGGAATCGGCAAAGTGATATTTGGAAGCCCATAGAGGGCTATGGTGAAAAAGGAAATATCCTCAGATGAAATCTGGAAAAAAGGGTACTGAGAAACTGCTTAGTGTCCTGTTAATTCATCTCTCAGAGTTACATCTGTATTTCGTGGATCTCCTTGCTAGCTTTATTTCTGTGGATTCTGAGAAGAGATAGTTCGGATCCCTTTGAAGACTATAGGGCCAAATTAAATATCCTCCGATAACAAAGAGAAAGAAGCTTTCTGAGAAACTTCTTTGTGATCTGTGAAATCATCTCACAGAGTTACAGCTTTGCCCTCAAGAAGCCTTTCGCTAAGACAGTTCTTGTGGAATTGGCAAAGTGATATTTGGAAGCCCCTAGAGTCCTATCGTGAAAAAGGAAATATCCTCAGATGAAATCTGGAAAGAAGCTTTCTGAGAAACTACTTAGTTTTCTGTTATTTTATCTCACAGCGTTACATCTGTATTTCGTGGATCCCTTTGCTAGCCTTATTACTGTGTAATCTGAGAACAGATATTTCGGATCCCTTTGAAGACCATAGGGCCAAAGGAAATATCCTTCAGAAACAAAGAGAAAGAATCTTTCGGAGAAACTTCCTTTTGTTTTATGAAATCATCTCACAGACTTACAGCTTTCCCCTCAAGAAGCCTTTCGATAAGACAGTTCTTGTGGAATTGGCAAAGTGATATTTGGAAGCAAATAGAGGTCTATGGTGAAAAAGGAAATATCCTCAGATGAAATCTGGAAAGAAGCTTTCTGAGAAACTGCTTAGTGTTCTGTAAATTCATCTCACAGAGTTACATCTGTATTTCTTGGATCTCTTTGCTAGCCTTATTTCTGTGGAATCTGAGAAAAGATATTTCAGATCCCTTGAAGACACTAGGCCAAAGGAAATATCCTCCGATAACAAAGAGAAAGGAGCTTTCTGAGAAACTTCTTTGTGTTCTGGGAAATCATCTCACAGAGTTGCAGCTTTCCCCTCAAGAAGCCTTTCACTCAGACAGTTCTTGTGGAATTGGCATAGTGATATTTGGAAGCCCTTAGAGGGCTATGGTGAAAAAGGAAATATCCTCAGATGAAATCTGGAAAGAAGCTTTCTGAGAAACTGCTTAGTGTTCTATTAATTCATCTCACAGAGTTACATCTGTATTTCTTGGATCTCTTTGCTAGCCTTATTTCTCTGGAATCTGAGAACAGATATTTCGGATGCCTTGGAAGACTATAGGGCCAAAGGAAATATCCTCCGATAACAAAGAGAAAGAAGCTTTCTGAGAAACTTCTTTGTGTTCTTTGAAATCCTCTAACAGAGTTACAGCTTTCCCCTCAAGAAGCCTTTCGCTCAGACAGTTCTTGTGGAATTGGCAAAGTGATATTTGGAACCCCATATAGAGCTATGGTGAAAAAGGAAATATCCTCAGATGAAATCTGGAAAGAAGCTTTCTGAGCAACTGCTTAGTGGTCTGTTAATTCATCTCATAGAGTTACGTCTGTATTTCTTGGATCTCTTTACTAACCTTATTTCTCTGGAATCTGAGAAGAGATATTTAGGATCCCTTGGAAGACTATACGGCCAAAGGAAATATCCTCCGATAACAAAGAGAAAGAAGCTTTCTGAGAAACTTCTTTGTGTTCTGTGAAATCATCTCACAGAGTTACAGCTTTCCCCTCAAGAAGCCTTTCGCTAAGACAGTTCTTGTGGAATTGGCAAAGTGATATTTGGAAGCCCATAGAGGGCTAACGTGAAAAAGAAAATATTCTCAGATGAAATCTGGAAAGAAGTTTTCTGAGAAACTGTTTAGTGTTTTGTTAATTCATCTCACAAGGTTACATCTGTATTTCGTGGATCTCTTTGCTAGCCTTATTTCTGTGGAATCTGAGAATAGATATTTCGGATCCCTTTGAGGACTATAGGGCCAAAGAAAATATCCTCCGATAACAAAGAGAAAAAAGCTTTCTGAGAAACTTCTTTGTATTCTGTGAAATTATCTCACAGAGTTACAGCTTTAACCTCAAGAAGCCTTTCGCTAAGACAGTTCTTGTGGAATTGGCAAGGTGATATTTGGAAGCCCGTAGAGGGCTATGTTGAAAAAGGAAATATCCTCAGATGAAATCTGGAAAGAAACTTTCTGAGAAACTGCTTAGTGTTCTGTTACTTCATCTCACAAAGTTACATCCCTATTTCGTGGATCTCTCTTCTAGCCTCATTTCTGTGGAATGTGAAAACAGATATTTCGGATCCCTTTGAAGACTATAGGGACAAAGGAAATATCCTCCGATAACAAAGAGAAAGAAGCTTTCTGAGAAACTTCTTTGTGTACTGTGAAATCATCTCACAGAGTTACAGCTTTCCCCTCAAGAAGCCTTTCGCGAAGACAGTTCTTGTGGAATTGGCAAAGTGATATTTGGAAGCCCATAGAGGGCTATGGTGAAAAAGGAAATATCCTCAGATGAAATCTGGAAAGAAGCTTTCCGAGAAACTGCTTAGTGTTCTGTTAATTCATCTCACAGAGTTACGTCTGTATTTCGTGGATCCCTTTGCTAGCCTTATTTCTCTGGAATCTGAGAACAGATATTTCGGATCCCTTGGAAGAGTATAGGGCCAAAGGAAATATCCTCCGATAACAAAGAGAAAGAAGCTTTTTGAGAAACGTCTTTGCGTTCTGTGAAATCATCCCACAGAGTTACAGCTTTCGCCTCAAGAAGCCTTTCGCTAAGACAGTTCTTGTTGAATTTGCAAAGTGATATTTGGAAGCCCATAGAGGGCTATGTTGAAAAAGGAAATATCCTCAGATGAAATCTGGAAAGAAGCTTTCTGAGAAACTGCTTAGTGTTCTGTAAATTCATCTCACAGAGTTACATCTGTATTTCTTGGATCTCTTTGCTAGCCTTATTTCTGTGGAATCTGAGAACAGATATTTCGGATCCCTTGAAGACACTAGGCCAAAGGAAATATCCTCCGATAACAAAGAGAAAGAAGCTTTCTGAGAAACTGCTTTTTGTTCTCGGAAATCATCTCACAGAGTTACAGCTTTCCCCTCAAGAAGCCTTTCGCTCAGACAGTTCTTGTGGAATTGGCATAGTGATATTTGGAAGCCCTTAGAGGGCTATGGTGAAAAAGGAAATATCCTCAGACGAAATCTGGAAAGAAGCTTTCTGAGAAACTGGTTAGTGTTCTATTAATTCATCTCACAGAATTACATCTGTATTTCGTGGATCTCTTTGCTAGCCTTATTTCTCTGGAAACTGAGAAAAGATATTTCGGATGCCTTGGAAGACTATCGGGCCAAAGGAAATATCCTCCGATAACAAAGAGAAAGAAGCTTTCTGAGAAACTTCTTTGTGTTCTGTGAAATCATCTCACAGAGTTACAGCTTTAACCTCAAGGAGCCTTTCGCTAAGACAGTTCTTGTGGAATTGGTAAAGTGATATTTTGAAGCTCATAGAGGGCTATGTTGAAAAAGGAAATATCCTCAGATGAAATCTGGAAAGAAGCTTTCTGAGAAACTGCTTAGTGTTCTGTTAATTCATCTCACAAAGTTACATCTGTATTCCGTGGATCTATCTGCTAGCCTCATTCCTGTGGAATCTGAAAACAGATATTTCGGATCCCTTTGAAGACTATAGGGCCAAAGGAAATATCTTCCGATAACAAAGAGAAAGAAGCTTTCTGAGAAACTTCTTTGTGTTCTGTGAAATCATCTCACAGAGTTACAGCTTTCCCCTGAAGAAGCCTTTGGCTCAGACATTTCTTGTGGAATTGGCAAAGTGATATTTGGAAGCCCATAGAGGTCTAGGCTGAAAAAGGAAATATCCTCAGATGAAATCTAGAAAGAAGCTTTCCGAGAAACTGCTTAGTGTTCTGTTAATTCATCTCACAGAGTTACGTCTGTATTTCATGGATCCCTTTGCTAGCCTTATTTCTCTGGAATCTGAAAACAGATATTTCGGATGCCTTGGAAGAGTATAGGGCCAGAGGAAATATCCTCCGATAACAAAGAGAAAGAAGCTTTCTGAGAAATTTCTTTGTATTCTGGGAAATCTTCTCACAGAGTTACAGCTTTCCCCTGAAGAAGCCTTTCGCTCAGACAGTTCTTGTGGAATTGCCATAGTGATATTTGGAAGCCCTTAGAGGGCTATGGTGAAAAAGGAAATATCCTCAGATGAAATCTGGAAAGAAGCTTTCTGAGAACCTGCTTAGTGTTATATTAATTCATCTCACAGAGTTTCATCTGTATTTCTTGGATCTCTTTGCTAGCCTTATTTCTCTGGAATCTGAGAACAGATATTTCGGATGCCTTGGAAGACTATAGGACCAAAGTAAATATCCTCCGATAACAAAGAGAAAGAAGCTTTCTGAGAAACTTCTTTGTGTTCTGTGAAATCATCTCACAGAGATACAGTTTCCCGTCATAAGCCTTTCGCTAAGACAGTTCTTGTGGAATTGGCAGAGAGATATTTGGAAGCCCATAGTGGGCTAAGTTGAAAAAAGCAATATCCTGAGATGATATCTGGAAAGAAGCTTTTTGTTAAACTGCTTAGTGTTGTGTTAATTCATCACAGGGTTACATCTGTATTTCGTGGATCTCTTTGCTAGCCTTATTTCTGTGGAATGTGAGAATAGATATTTCGGATCCCTTTGAAGACCATAGGGCCAAAGGAAATATCCTCCGATAACAAAGAGAAAAAAGCTTTCTGAAAAACTTCTTTGTGTTCTGTGAAATGATCTCACAGAGTTACAGCTTTCCCCTCAAGAAGTCTTTCGCTAAGACAGTTCTTGTGGAATTGGCAAAGTGATATTTGGAAGCCCATAGAGGGATATGGTGAAAAAGGAAATATCCTCAGATGAAATCTGGAAAGTAGCTTTCTGAGAAACTGCTTAGTGTTCTGTTACTTCATCTCACAAAGTTACATCTGTATTTCGTGGATCTCTTTGCTAGCCTTATTTCTGTGGAATCTGAGAACCGATATTTCCGATCCCTTTGAAGACCATAGGGCCAAAGGAAATATCGTCCGATAACAAAGAGAAAAAAGCTTTCTGAGAAACTTCTTTGTGTTCTGTGAAATCATCTAACAGAGATACAGCTTTCCCCTCAGGAAGCCTTTCGCTAAGACAGTTCTTGCGAATGGGCAAAGTGATATTTGGAAGCCCAAAGAGGGCTATGGTGAAAAAGGAAATATCCTCAGATGAAATCTGGAAAAAAGCTTTCTGAGAAACTGCTTAGTGTTCTGTTAATTTATCTCAGAGAGTTACCTCTGTATTTCGTGGATCCCTTTGCAAGCCTTATTTCTGTGGAATCTGAGAACAGATATTTCGGATCCCTTAAAAGAGTATAGGGCCAAAGGAAATATCCTGCGATAACAAAGAGAAAGAAGGTTTCTGAGAAACTTCTTTGTGTTCTGTGAAATCATCTCAGAGAGTTACAGCTTTCCCCTCAAGAAGCCTTTGGCTCAGACATTTCTTGTGGAATTCGCAAAGTGATATTTTGAAGCCCATAGATGGCTACGGTGAAAAAGGAAATATCCTCAGATGAAATCTGGAAAGCAGCTTTCCGAGAAACTGCTTAGTGTTCTGTTAATTCATCTCACAGAGTTACGTCTGTATTTCGTGGATCTCTTTGCTAGCCTTATTTCTCTGGAATCTGAGAACAGATATTTCGGATCCCTTGGAAGAGTATAGGGCCAAAGGAAATATCCTCCGATAACAAAGAGAAAGAAGCTTTTTGAGAAACGTCTTTGCGTTCTGTGAAATCATCTCACAGAGTTACAGCTTTCCCCTCAAGAAGCCTTTTGCTAAGACAGTTCTTGTGGAATTGGTAAAGTGATATTTGGAAGCCCATAGAGGACTATGGTGAAAAAGGAAATATCCTCAGATGAAATCTGGAAAGAAGCTTTCTGAGAAACTGCTTAGTGTTCTGTAAATTCATCTCACAGAGTTACATCTGTATTTCTTGGATCTCTTTGCTAGTCTTATTTCTGAGGAATCTGAGAAAAGATATTTCAGATCCCTTGAAGACACTAGGCCAAAGGAAATATCCTCGATAACAAAGAGAAAGAAGCTTTCTGAGAAACTTCTTTGTGTTCCGTGAAATCATCTCACTGAGTTACAGCTTTAACCTCAAGAAGCCTTTCGCTAAGAGAGTTCTTGTGGAATTGGCAAAGTGATATTTGGAAGCCCATAGACGGCTATGTTGAAAAAGGAAATATCCTCAGATGAAAACTGGAAAGAAGCTTTCTGAGAAACTGCTTAGTGTTCTGTTACTTCATCTCACAAAGTTACATCTGTATTTCGTGGATCTCTTTGCTAGCCTTATTTCTGTGGAATCTGAGAACAGATATTTCGGATCCCTTGGAAGAGTATAGGGCCAAAGAAAATGTCCTCCAATAACAAAGAGAAAGAAGCTTTCTGAGAAACTTCTTTGTGTTCTGTGAAATCATCTCACAGAGTTACAGCTTTCCCCTCAAGAAGCCTTTCGCTAAGACAGTTCTTGTTTAATTGGCAAAGTGATATTTGGAAGCCCATAGTGGGCTAAGGTGAAAAAGGCAATGTCCTGAGATGAAATCTGGAAAGAAGCTTTCTGTTAAACTGCTTAGTGTTGTGTTAATTAATTTCACATGGTTACATCTGTATTTCGTGGATCTCTTTGCTAGCCTTATTTCTGTGGAATGTGAGAATAGATATTTCGGATCCCTTTGAAGACCATAGGTCCAAAGGAAATATCCTCCGATAACAAAGAGAAAAAAGCTTTCTGAGAAACTTCTTTGTGTTCTGTGAAATCATCTCACAGAGTTACAGCTTTCCGCTCAAGAAGCCTTTCGCTCAGACAGTTTTTGTGGAAATGGCAAAGTGATATTTGGAAGCCCATAGAGGGCTATGGTGAAAAAGGAAATATCCCCAGATGAAATCTGGAAATTAGCTTTCTGAGAAACTGCTTAGTGTTCTGTTACTTCATCTCACAAAGTTACATCTGTATTTCGTGGATCTCTTTGCTAGCCTTTTTTCTCTGAAATCTGAGAACAGATATTTCGGATCCCTTTGAAGGCCATAGTGCCAAAAGAAATATCCTCCGATAACAAAGAGAAAAAAGCTTTCTGAGAAACTTCTTTGTGTTCTGTGAAATCATCTCACAGAGATACAGCTTTCCCCTCAGGAAGCCTTTTGCTAACACAGTTCTTGTGGAATGGGCAAAGTGATATTTGGAAGCCCCAAGAGGGCTATGGTGAAAAAGGAAATATCCTCAGATGAAATCTGGAAAGAAGCTTTCTGAGAAACTGCTTACTGTTCTGTTAATTCATCTCACAGAGTTACGTCTGTATTTCGTGGATCCCTTTGCTAGCCTTATTTCTCTGGAATCTGAGAACAGATATTTCGGATCCCTTGGAAGAGTAAAATGCCAAGGGAAATATCCTGCGATAACAAAGAGAAAGAAGCTTTCTGAGAAACTTCTTTGTGTTCTGTGAAATCATCTCAAAGAGTTACAGCTTTCCCTTCAAGAAGCCTTTCGCTAAGACAGTTCTGTGGAATTGGGACAGGGATATTTGGAAGCCCATAAAGGGCGATGGTGAAAAAGGAAATATCCTCAGATGAAATCTGGAAAGAAGCTTTCTGAGAAACTGCTTAGTGATCTCTTAATTCATCTCACAGAGTTACATCTGTATTTCTTGGATCTCTTTGCTAGCCTTATTTCTGTGGAATCTGAGAGAGATATTTAGCATCCCTTGGAAGACTATAGGGCCAAAGGAAATATCCTCCGATAACAAAGAGAAAGAAGCTTTCTGAGAAACTTCTTTGTGTTCTGTGAAATCATCTCACAGAGTTACAGCTTTCCCCTCAAGAAGCCTTTCGCTAAGACAGTTCCTGTGGAATTGGCAAAGTGATATTTGGAAGCCCGTTGAGGGCTGTGGTGAAAAAGGAAATATCCTCAGATGAAATCTGGAAAGAAGCTTTCTGAGAAACTGCTCTGTGATATGTGACTTCCACTCACAGAGGTACATCTCTATTTCGTGGATCTCTTTGCTAGCCTTATTTCTGTGGAATCTGAGAACAGATATTTTTGATCCCTTTGAAGACTATAGGCCAAAGGAAATATCCTCCGATAACAAAGAGGAAGAAGCTTTCTGAGAAACTTCTTTGTGTTCTGTGAAATCATCTCACAGAGTTATAGCTTTCCCCTCAAGAAGCCTTTCGCTAAGACAGTTCTTGTGGAATTGGCAAAGTGATATTTGGAAGCCCGTAGAGGGCTATGGTGAAAAAGGAAATAACCTCAGATGAAATCTGGAAAGAAGCTTTCTGAGAAACTGCTTAGTGTTCTGTTAATTCATCTTACAGAGTTACATCTGTATTTCTTGGATCTCTTTGCTAGCCTTATTTCTGTGGAATCTGAGAAGGGATATTTAGGATCCCTTGGAAGACTATAGGGCCAAAGGAAATATCCTCCGATAACAAAGAGAAAGAAGCTTTCTGAGAAACTTCTTTGTGTTCTGTGAAATCATCTCACAGAGTTACAGCTTTCCCCTGAAGAAGCCTTTCGCTAAGACAGTTCTTGTGGAATTGGCAAAGTGATATTTGGAAGCCCATAGAGGGCTAAGGTGAAAAAGAAAATATCCTCAGATGAAATCTGGAAAGAAGTTTTCTGAGAAACTGTTTAGTGTTTTGTTAATTCATCTCACAAGGTTACGTCTGTATTTCATGGATCTCTTTGCTAGCCTTATTTCTGTGGGACCTGAGAACACATATTTCGGATCCCTTTGAAGACTATAGGGCCAAAGAAAATATCTTCCGATAACAAAGAGAAAGAAGCTTTCTGAGAAACTTCTTTGTGTTCTGTGAAATCATCTCACAGAGTTACAGCTTTCCCCTCAAGAAGCCTTTTGCTAAGACAGTACTTGTGGAATTGGCAAAGTGATATTTGGAAGCCCATAGAGGGCTATGGTGAGAAAGGAAATATCCTCAGATGAAATCTGTAAAGAAGGTTTCTGAGAAACTGCTTAGTGTTCTCTTAATTAATATCACAGAGTTACACCTGTATTTCGTGGATCTCTCTGGTAGCCTTATTGCTGTGGAATCTGAGAACAGATATTTCGGATCCCTTTGAAGACTATAGGGCCAAAGGGAATATCCTCTGATAACAAAGAGAAAGAAGCTTTCTGAGAAACTTCTTTGTGTTCTGTGAAATCATCTCACAGAGTTACAGCATTCCACTGAAGAAGCCTTTCGCTAAGACAGTTCTTGTGGAATTGGCAAAGTGATATTTGGAAGCCTATAGAGGGCTATGGTGAAAAAGGAAATATCCTCAGGTGAAATCTGGAAAGAAGCTTTCTGAGAAACTGCTAAGTGTTCTGTTAATTCATCTCACAGAGTTACACCTGTATTTCGTGGATCTCTCTGGTAGCCTTATTTCTGTGGAATCAGAGAACAGATATTTCGGAACCCATGGAAGACTATAGGGACAAAGGAAACATCCTCCGATAACAAAGAGAAAGAAGCTTTCTGAGAAACTTCTTTGTGTTCTGTGAAATCATCTCACAGAGTTACAGCTTTCCCCTCAAGAAGCCTTTGGCTACGACAGTTCTTGTGGAATTGGCAAAGTGATATTTGGAAGCCCATATAGGGCTATGGTGAAAAAGGAAATATCCTCGGGTCAAATCTGGAAAGAAGCTTATTGAGAAACTACTTAGTGTTCTGTTAATTCATCTCACAGAGTTACAACTGTATTTCGTGGATCTCTTTGCTAGCCTTATTTCTCTGGAATCTGAGAACAGATAATTCGGATCCCTTTGAAGACACTAGGGCCAAAGAAAATATCCTCCGATAACAAAGATAAAGAAGCTTTCTGAGAAACTTCTTTGTGCTTTGTGAAATTAACTAACAGAGTTACAGCTTTCCCCTCAAGAAGCCTTTCGCTAAGACAGTACTTGTGGAATTGCCAAAGTGATATTTGGAAGCCCTTAGGGGGCTATGGTGAAAAAGGAAATATCCTCAGAAGAAATCTGGAAAGAAGCTTTCTGAGAAACTGCTTAGTGTTCTGTTAATTCATCTCACAGAGTTACATCTGTATTTCGTGGATCTCTCTGGTAGCCTTATTTCTGTGGAATCAGAGAACAGATATTTCGGAACCCATGGAAGACTATAGGGACAAAGGAAACATCCTCCGATAACAAAGAGAAAGAAGCTTTCTGAGAAACTTCTTTGTGTTCTGTGAAATCATCTCACAGAGTTACAGCTTTCCCCTCAAGAAGCCTTTCGCTACGACAGTTCTTGTGGAATTGGCAAAGTGATATTTGGAAGCCCATATAGGGCTATGGTGAAAAAGGAAATATCCTCGGGTCAAATCTGGAAAGAAGCTTATTGAGAAACTACTTAGTGTTCTGTTAATTCATCTCACAGAGTTACAACTGTATTTCGTGGATCTCTTTGCTAGCCTTATTTCTCTGGAATCTGAGAACAGATAATTCGGATCCCTTTGAAGACACTAGGGCCAAAGAAAATATCCTCCGATAACAAAGAGAAAGAAGCTTTCTGAGAAACTTCTTTGTGCTTTGTGAAATTAACTAACAGAGTTACAGCTTCCCCCTCAAGAAGCCTTTCGCTAAGACAGTTCTTGTGGAATTGCCAAAGTGATATTTGGAAGCCCTTAGGGGGCTATGGTGAAAAAGGAAATATCCTCAGAAGAAATCTGGAAAGAAGCTTTCTGAGAAACTGCTTAGTGTTCTGTTAATTCATCTCACAGAGTTACATCTGTATTTCGTGGATCTCTTTGCTAGCCTTATTTCTGTGGAATCTGAGAATAGATATTTCGGATCCCTTGGAAGACAATAGGGCCAAAGGAAATATCCTCCGATAACAAAGATAAAGAAGCTTTCTGAGAGACTCCTTTGTGTTCTGTGAAATCATCTCACAGAGTTACAGCTTTCCCCTCAAGAAGCCTTTCGCTAAGACAGTTCTTGTGGAATTTGCAAAGTGATATTTGGAAGCCCATAGAGGGCTCTGGTGAAAAAGGAAATATCCTCTGATGAAATCTGGAAAGAAGCTTTCAGAGTAACTGCTTAGTGTTCTGTTAATTCATCTCACAGAGTTACACCTGTATTTCGTGGATCTCTCTGCTAGCCTTATTTCTGTGGAATCTGAGAACAGATATTTTGGTCCCTTGGAAGACTATGGGGCCAAAGGAAATATCCTCCGATAACAAAGAGAAATAAGCTTTCTGAGAAACTTCTTTGTGTTCTGTGAAATCATCTCACAGAGTTACAGCTTTCCCCTCAAGAAGCCTTTCGCTAAGACAGTTCTTGTGGAATTTGCAAAGTGATATTTGGAAGCCCATAGAGGGCTATGGTGAAAAAGGTAATATCCTCAGATGAAATCTGGAAAGAAGCTTTCTGAGAAACTGCTCAGTGTTCTGTTAATTCATCTCACAGAGTTTCATCTGTATTTCGTGGATCTCTTGGCTAGCCTTATTTCTCTGGAATCTGAGAACAGATATTTCGGATCCCTGTGAAGACTATAGGGCCAAAGGAAATATCCTCCGATAACAAAGAGAAAGAAGCTTTCTGAGAAACTTCTTTGTGTTCTGTGAAATCATCTCACAGAGTTACAGCTTTCCCCTCAAGAAGCCTTTCGCTAAGACAGTTCTTGTGGAATTGGCAGAGTGATATTTGGAAGCCCATAGAGGGCTATGGTGAAAAAGGAAGTATCCTCTGATGAAATCTGGAAAGAAGCTTTCTGAGAAATTGCTAAGTGTTCTGTTACTTCATCTCACAGACTTACGTCTGTATTTCGTAGATCTCTTTGCTAGCCTTATTTCTGTGGAATCTGAGAACAGATATTTCGGTCCCTTGGTAGACTATAGGGCCAAAGGAAATATCCTCCGATAACAAAGAGAAATAAGCTTTCTGAGAAACTTCTTTGTGTTCTGTGAAATCAACTCACAGAGTTACAGCTTTCCCCTCAAAAAGCCTTTTGCTAAGACAGTTCTTGTGGAATTGGCAAAGTCATATTTGGAAGCCCATAGATGGCTATGGTGAAAAAGGAAATATCCTCAGATGAAATCTGGAAAGAAGCTTTCTGAGAAACTGCTTAGTGTTCTGTCAATTCACCTCACAGTGTTACAACTGTATTTCGTGGATCTCCTTGCTAGCCTTATTTCTGTGGAATCTGAGAACAGATATTTCTGATCCCTTTGAAGACACTCGGGCCAAAGAAATTATCCTCCCATAACAAAGAGAAAGAAGCTTTCTGAGAAACTTCTTTGTGTTTTGTGAAATCATCTCACAGAGTTACAGCTTTCCCCTCAAGAAGCCTTACGCTAAGACAGTTCTTGTGGAATTGGCAAAGTGATATTTGGAACCCCACAGAGGGCTATAGTGACAAAGGATATGTCCTCAGATAAAATCTGGAAAGAAGCTTTATGAGAAACTGCTTAGTGTTATGTTAATTCATCTCACGGAGTTACATCTGTATTTCTTAGATCTCTTTGCTAGCCTTATTTCTGTGGAATCTGAGAACAGATATTTCGGATCCCTTTGAAGACTCTTGGCCAAAGGAAATATCCTCCGATAACAAAGAGAAAGAAGCTTTCTGAGAAACTTCCTTGTGTTCTGAGAAATCATCTCACAGACTTACAGCTTTCCCCTCCAGAAGCCTTTCGTTAAGACAGTTCTTGTGGAATTGGCAAAGTGATATTTTGTAGCCCATAGAGGTCTACAGTGAAAAAGAAAATATGCTCAGATGAAATCAGGAAAGAAGCTTTTTGAGAAACTGCTCTGGGATGTGTGACTTCCACTCACAGAGTGACGTCTGTATTTCGTGGATCTCTTTCCTAGCCTTATTTCTGTGGAATCTGAGAACAGATATTTCGGATCCCTTTGAAGACTATAGGGCCAAAGGAATTATCCTCTGATAATAAAGAGAAAGAAGGTTTCTGAGAAACTTCTTTTTTTCTGTGAAATCATCTCACAGAGTTACAGCTTTTTACTAAAGAAGCCTTTCGCTAAGACAGTTCTTGTGGAATTGGCAAAGTGATATTTGGAAGCCCTTAGAGGGCTATGGTGAAAAAGGAAATATCCTCAGATGAAATCTGGAAAGAAGCTTTCTGAGAAACTGCTAAGTGTTCTGTTAATTCATCTCACAGAGTTACATCTGTATTTCGTGGATCTCTTTGCTAACCTTATTTCTGTGGAATCTGAGAACAGATATTTCGGATACCTTGGAAGACTATAGGGCCAAAGGAAATATCCTCCGATAACAAAGAGAAAGAAGCTTTCTGAGAAACTTCTTTGTGTTCTGTGAAATCATCTCACAGAGTTATAGCTTTCCCTTCAAGAAGCCTTTCGCTAAGACAGTTCTTGTGCAATTGGCAAAGTGATATTTGGAAGCCCCTAGAGGGCTATGGTGAAAAAGGAAATATCCTCGGATGAAATCTGGAAAGAAGCTTTCTGAGAAACTGCTTAGTGTTCTGTTAATTCATCTCAGAGAGTTACATCTGTATTTCATGGATCTCTTTGCTAGCCTTATTTCTGTGGAATCTAAGAACAGATATTTCTGATCCCTTTGAAGTCTAAAGGGCCAAAGGAAATATCCTCCGTTAACAAAGAGAAAGCAGCTTTCTGAGAAACCTCTTTCTGTTCTGTGAAATCATCTCACAGTGTTTCAGCTTTCCCCTCAAGAAGCCTTTCGCTAAGACAGTTCTAGTGGAATTGGCAAAGTGATATTTGGAAGCCCTTAGAGTGCTATGGTGAAAAAAGAAATATTCTCAGATGAAATGGGGAAAGAAGCTTTCTGAGAAACTGCTCTGTGATGTGTGACTTCCACTCACAGTGTGACATCTGTATTTCTTGGGTCTCTTTGCTAGCCTTATTTCTGTGGAATCTGAGAACAGATTTTTCGGATCCCTTTGAAGACAATAGGGCCAAAGGTAATATCCTCCGATAACAAAGAGAAAGAAGCTTTCTGAGAAAATTCTTTGTGTTCTGTGAAATCATCTAACAGATTTACAGCTTTTCCCTCAAGAAGTCTTTCGCTAAGAGAGTTCTTGTGGAATTGGCAAAGTAATATTTGGAAGCCCCTAGAGGGCTATGGTGAAAAAGGAAATATCCTCAGATGAAATCTGG
Source organism: Macaca mulatta (assembly GCF_049350105.2). Classification (NCBI taxonomy): domain Eukaryota; kingdom Metazoa; phylum Chordata; class Mammalia; order Primates; family Cercopithecidae; genus Macaca; species Macaca mulatta. Next base: position 47,973,758 of record NC_133411.1, read on the forward strand.
AAAGAAGCTTTCTGAGAAACTGCTCAGTGTTCTGTTAATTCATCTGACAGAGTTACATCTGTATTTCGTGGATCTCTTTGCTAGCCTTATTTCTGTGGAATCTGAGAACAGATATTTCGGGTCCCTTTGAAGACTATAGGGCCAAAGGAAATATCCTCCGAAAACAAAGAGAAAGAAGCTTTCTGAGAGACTTCTTCGTGTTCTGTGAAATCATCTCAAAGAGATACAGCTTTCCCCTCAAGAAGCCTGTCGCTAAGACAGTTCCTGTGGAATTCGCAAAGTGATATTTGGAAGCCCATAGAGGACTATGGTGAAAAAGGAAATATCCTCAGATAAAATCTGGAAAGAAGCTTTCTGAGAAACTGCTTAGTGTTCTGTGAATTCATCTCACAGAGTTACATCTGTATTTCGTGCATGTCTTTGCTAGCCTAATTTCTGTGGAATCTGAGTACAGATATTTCGGATCCCTTTGTAGACTATAGGGCCAAAGGAAATATCCTCCAATAACTAAGAGAAAGAAGCTTTCTGAGAAACTTCTTCGTGTTCTGTGAAATCATCTCACAGACTTACAGCTTTCCCGTTAAGAAGCCTTTCGCTCAGACAGTTCTCGTGGAATTGGCAAAGTGATATTTGGTAGCCCATAGAGGTCTACGGTGAAAAAGAAAATATGCTCAGATGAAATCAGGAAAGAAGCTTTTTGAGAAACTGCTCTGGGATGTGTGACTTCCACTCACAGAGTGACGTCTGTATTTCATGGATCTCTTTCCTAGCCTTATTTCTGTGGAATCTGTGAACAGATATTTCGTATCCCTTTGAAGACTATAAGGCAAAAGGAAATATCCTCCGATAACAAAGAGAAAGAAGCGTTCTGAGAAACTTCTTTGTGTTCTGTGAAATCATCTCACAGAGTTACAGCTTTCCCCTCAAGAAGCCTTTCGTGCAGAGAGTTCTTGTGGAATTGGCAAAGTGATATTTGGAAGCCCCTAGAGGGCTATTGTGAAAAAGGAAATATCCTCAGATGAAATCTGGAAAGAAGCTTTCTGAGAAACTGCTTGGTGTTCTGTTAATTCATCTCACAGAGTTACATCTCTATTTCGTGGAAATCTTTGCTAGCCTTATTTCTGTGGAATCTGAGAACAGATATTTCGGATTCCTTTGAAGACTATAGGGCCAAAGGAAATATCCTCCGATAACAAAGAGAAAGAAGCTTTCTGAAAAACTTCTTACTGGTGTGAGATGGTATCTCATTGTGGTTTTGATTTGCATTTCTCTGATGGCCAGTGATGATGAGCATTTTTTCATGTGTCTGTTGGCTGTATGAATGTCTTCTTTTGAGAAATGTCTGTTCATGTCCTTTGCCCACTTTTTGATGGGGTTGTTTGTTTTTTTCTTGTAAATTTGTTTTGAATGGCAATCATTAAAAAGTCAGGAAACAACAGGTGCTGGAGAGGATGTGGAGAAATAGGAACACTTTTACACTGTTGGTGGGATTGTAAACTAGTTCAACCATTATGGAAAACAGTATGGCGATTCCTCAAGGATCTAGAACTAGATGTACCATATGACCCAGCCATCCCATTACTGGGTATATACCCAAAGGATTATAAATTATGCTGCTATAAAGACACATGCACACGTATGTTTATTGCAGCACTATTCACAATAGCAAAGACTTGGAATCAACCCAAATGTCCATCAGTGACAGATTGGATTAAGAAAATGTGGCACATATACACCATGGAATACTATGCAGCCATAAAAAAGGATGAGTTTGAGTCCTTTGTAGGGACTTGGATGCAGCTGGAATCCATCATTCTTAGCAAACGATCACAAGAACAGAAAACCAAACACCGCATGTTCTCACTCATAGGTGGGAACTGAACAATGAGATCACTCGGACTCAGGAAGGGAACATCACACACCGGGGCCTATCATGGGGAGGGGGGAGGGGGGAGGGATTGCATTGGGAGTTATACCTGATGTAAATGACGAGTTGATGGGTGCAGCACAGCAACATGGCACAAGTATACATATGTAACAAACCTGCACGTTATGCACATGTACCCTACAACTTAAAGTATAATAATAATAAATTAAAAAAAAAAAAAAAAAAAGAAAAACTTCTTTGTGTTTTGTAAAATCATCTCACAGAGCTACAGCTTTCCCCTCAAGAAGACTTTTGCTAAGACAGTTCTTGTGGAATTGGCAAAGTGATATTTGGAAGCCCTTAGATGGCTATGGTGAAAAAATAAATATCCTCAGACGAAATCTGGAAGAAGCTTTATGAGAAACTGCTTACTGTTCCGTTAATTCATCTCACAGAGTTACATCTGTGTTTCGTGGATCTCTTTGCTAGCCTTATTTCTGTGAAATCTAAGAACAGATATTTCGGATCCCTTAGAAGACTATAGGGCCAAAGGAAATATCCTCTGATAATAAAGACAAAGAAGGTTTCTGAGAAACTTCTTCGTGTTCTGTGAAATCATCTCACAAAGTTACAGCATTCCCCTCAAGAAGCCTTTCGCTTAGACAGTTCTTGTGTAATTATCAAAGTGATATTTGGAAGCCCATAGAGGGCTATTGTGAAAAAGGAAATATCCTCAGATGAAATCTGGAAAGAAGCTTTCTGAGAAACTGCTCTGTGATGTGTGACTTCCACTCAAAGAGTTATATCTGTATTTCGTGGATCTCTTTGCTGGCCTTATTTCTGTGGAATCTGAGAACAGATATTTCGGGTAACTTTGAAGACTATAGGGCCAAAGGAAATATCCTATGACAACAAAGAGAAAGAAGCTTTCTGAGAAACTTCTTTGTGTTCTGTGAAATCATCTCATAGAGTTACAGCTTTCCCTCAAGAAACCTTTCTTTCAGACAGTTCTGGTGGAATTGGCAAAGTGATATTTGGAAGCCCATAGAGGGCTATGGTGAAAAAGGAAATATCCTCAGATGAAATCTGGAAAGAAGCTTTCTGAGAAACTGCTTAGGTTTCCGTTAATTCATCTCACGGAGTTACATCTGTATTTCGTGGAGCTCTTTGCTAGCCTTATATCTGTGGATTCTGAGAACACATATTTAGGATCCCATTGAAGACTATAGGGCCAAAGGAAATATCCTCCGATAACAAAGAGAAAAAAGCTTTCTGAAAAACTTCTTTGTGTTCTGTGAAATCATCTCACAGAGTTACAGCTTTCCCCTCAAGAAGCCTTTTGCTAAGACAGTTCTTCTGGAACTGGCAAAGTGATATTTGGAAGCCCTTAGAGGGCTAAGGTGAAAAAATAAATATCCTCAGATGAAATCTGGAAGAAGCTTTATGAGAAACTGCTTAGTGTTCCGTCAATTCATCTCACAGAGTTATCTGTGTTTCCTGGATCTCTTTGCTAGCCTTATTTCTGTGGAATCTGAGAACAGATATTTCGGATCCCTTTGAAGACTATAGGGCCAAAGGAAATATCCTCCGATAACTAAGAGAAAGCAGCTTTCTGAGAAACCTCTTTCTGTTCTGTGAAATCACCTCACAGAGTTACAGCTTTCCCCTCAAGAAGCCTTTCACTAAGACCGTTCTAGTGGAATTGGCAAAGTGATATTTGGAAGCCCGTAGACTGCTATGGTGAAAAAAGAAATATTCTCCGATGAAATGTGTAAAGAAGCTTTCTGAGAAACTGCTCTGTGATGTGTGACTTCCACTCACAGTGTGACATCTGTATTTCTTGGGTCTCTTTCCTAGCCTTATTTCTGTGGAATCTGAGAACAGATTTTTCGGATCCCTTTGAAGACAATAGGGCCAAAGGCAATATCCTGCGATAACAAAGAGAAAGAAGCTTTCTGAGAAACTTCTTTGTGTTCTGGGAAATCATCTCACAGATTTACAGCTTTTCCCTCAAGAAGCCTTTCGCTAAGACAGTTCTTGTGGAATTGGCAAAGTGATATTTGGAAGCCCCTAGAGGGCTATGGTGAAAAAGGAAATATCCTCAGATGAAATCTGGAAAGAAGCTTTCTGAGAAACTGCTCAGTGTTCTGTTAATTCATCTCACAGAGTTACATCTGTATTTCGTGGATCTCTTTGCTAGCCTTATTTCTTTGGAATCTGAGAACAGATATTTCGGATCCCTTTGAAGACTATAGGGCCAAAGGAAATATCCTCCGATAACAAAGAGAAAGAAGCTTTCTGAGAAACTTCTGTGTGTTCTCTGAAATCATCTCAAAGAGATACAGCTTTCCCCTCAAGAAGCCTGTCGCTAAGACAGTTCCTGTGGAATTCGGAAAGTGATATTTGGAAGCCCATAGAGGGCTATGGTGAAAAAGGTAATATCCTCAGATGAAATATGGAAAGAGATTTCTGAGAAACTGCTCCGTGTTCTGTTAATTCATCTCACAGTGTTACATCTGTATTTCGTGGATCCCTTTGCTAGCCTTATTTCTGTGGAATCTGAGAACAGATATTTCGGATCCCTTTGATGACTATAGGGCAAAAGGAAATAAGCTCCGATAACAAAGAGAAAGAAGCTTTCTGAGAAACTTCTTTGTGTTCTGTGAAATCATCTCACAGAGTTACAGCTTTCCCTTCAAGAAACGTTTCGCTAGGACAGTTCTTGTGGAATTGGCAAAGTGATATTTGGAAGCCCATAGAGGGCTATGGTGAAAAAGGAAATATCCTCACATGAAATCCGGAAAGAAGCTTTCTGAGAAACTGCTCTGAGATGTGTGACTTCCACTCACTGAGTTACATCTGTATTTCGTGGATCTCATTGCTAGCCTTATTTCTGTGGAATCTGAGAACAGATATTTCGGTCACCTTGGAAGACTATAGGGTCAAAGGAAATATCCTCCGATAACAAAGAGAAAGTAGGTTTCTGAGAAACTTCTTGGTGTTCTGTGAAATCATCTCACAGAGTTATAGCTTTCCCCTCAAGAAGCCTTTGGCTAGGACAGTTCTTGTGGAATTGGCAAAGTGACATGTGGAAGCCCACAGAGGGCTAAGGTGAAAAAGGAAATATCCTCAGATGAAATCTGGAAAGAAGCTTTCTGAGAAACTGCTTAGTGCTCTGTTAATTCATCTCACACAGGTACATCTGTATGTCGTGTATCTCTTTGCTAGCCTTATTTCTGTGGAATCTGAGAACAGATATTTCGGATCATTTTGAAGACTATAATGCCAAAGGAAATATCCTACAATAACAAAGGGAAAGAAGCTTTCTGAGAAACTTCTTTGTGTTCTGTGAAATCATCTCACAGAGTTACAGCTTTCTCCTCAAGAAGACTTTCGCTAAGAGAGTTCTTCTGGAATTGGCAGGTGATATTTGGAAGCCCGTAGAGGGCTATGGTGAAAAAGGAAATATCTTCAGATGAAATCTGGAAAGAAGCTTTCTGAGAAAATTCTTAGTGTTCTGGTAGTTCATCTCACAGAGTTACATCTGTACTTCGTGGATCTCTTTGCTAGCCTTATTTCTGTGCAATATGAGAACAGATACTTCCGATCCCTTTGAAGACCCTAGGGCCAAAGGAAATATCCTACGATAAAAAAGAGAAAGAAGCTTTCTGAGAAACTTCTTTGTGTTCTGTGAAATCATCTCACAGAGTTACAGCTTACCCTTCAAGAAGCCTTTCGCTAAGACAGTTCTTGTTGAATTGGCAAAGTGATATTTGGAAGCCCATAGAGGGCTATGGTGAAAAAGGAAATATCCTCAGATGAAATCTGGAAAGAAGCTTTCTGAGAAACTGCTTAGTGTTCTGTTAATTCATCTGACAGAGTTACATCTGTATGTCGTGGATCTCATTGCTAGCCTTATTTCTGTGCAATCTGAGAACAGATATTTCGGATCCCTTTGAAGATTATAGGGCCAAAGGAAATATTCTCCGATAACAAAGAGAAAGAAGCTTTCTGAGATACTTCTTTGTGTTCTGTGAAATCATCTCACAGAGTTACAGCTTTCCCCTCAAGAAGCCTTTCGCTAAGTCAGTTCTTGTGGAATTGGCAAAGTGATATTTGGAAACCCATAGAGGGCTATGGTGAAAAAGGAAATATCCTCAGATGAAATCTGGAAAGAAGCATTCTGGGAAACTGCCCAGTTTTCTGTTAATTCATCTCACAGAGTTACATCTGTATTTCGTGGATCTCTTTGCTAGCCTTATTTCTGTGGAATCTGAGAAGAGATATTTCGGATCCTTTGAAGAATCTAAGGCGAAAGGAAATATCCTCCGATAACAAAGAGAAAGAAGATTTCTGAGAAATTTCTTGGTGTTCTGTGAAATCGTCTCACAGAGGTACAGCTTTCCCTCAAGAAGCCTTTCGCTAAGGCAGTTCTTGTGGAATTGGCAAAGTGATATTTGGAAGCCCATAGAGGTCTATGGTGAAAAAGGAAATATCCTAAGATGAAATCTGGAGAGAAGCTTTTTGATAAACTGCTTAGTGTTCTGTTAATTCATCTCACAGAGTTACATCTGTATTTCGTGGATCTCTTTGCTATCCTTATTTCTGTGGAATCTGAGAACAGATATTTCAGATCCCTTTGAAGACTATAGGGCCAAAGGAAATATCCTCCGATAACAAAGAGAAAGAAGCTTATTGAGATACTTCTTTGTGATCTGTGAAATCATCTCACAGAGTTACAGCTTACCCCTCAAGAAGCCTTTAGCTAAGACAGTTCTTGTGGAATTGGCAAGGTGATATTTGGATGCCTATAGAGGGCTATGGTGAAAAAGGAAATACCCTCAGATGAAATCTGGAAAGAAGCTTTCTGAGAATCTGTTCTGTGATGTGTGACTTCCACTCACAGAGTTACATCTGTATTCCGTGGCTCTCTTTGCTAGCCTTATTTCTGTGGAATCTGAGAACAGATATTTCGGATCCCTTTGAAGACTATAGGGCCAAAGGAAATATCCTCCAATAACAAAGAGAAAGAAGCTTTCTGAGAAACTTCTTGGTGTTCTGTGAAATCATCTCACAGAGTTACAGCTTTCCCCTCAAGAAGCCTTTCGCTAAGACAGTTCTTGTGGAATTGGCAAAGTGATATTTGGAAGCCCATAGAGGGCAATGGTGAAAAAGGAAATATCCTCAGATGAAATCTGGAAAGAAGCTTTCTGAGAAACTGCTTAGTGTTCTGTTAATTCTCATCACAGAGTTACATCTGTATTTCGTGGATCTTTTGCTAGCCTTATTTCTGTGGAATCTGAGAACAGATATTTCGGATCCCTTTGAAGACTACAGGGCCAAAGGAAATATCCTCCGATAACAAAGAGAAAAAGGCTTTCTGAGAAACTTCTTTGTGTTCTGTGAAGTGATCTTACAGAGTGACAGCTTTCCCCTCAAGAAGCCTTTCGCTAAGACAGTTCTTGTGGAATTGGCAAAGTGATATTTGGAAGCCCATAGAGGGCTATGATGAAAAAGGAAATATCCTCAGATGAAGTCTGGAAAGAAGCTTTCTGAGAAACTTCTTAGTGTTCTTTTAATTCATCTCACAGAGTTACATCTGTATGTCGTGGATCTCTTTGCCAGGCTAATTTCTTTGGAATCTGTGAACAGATATTTCGGATCCCTTTGAAGTCTATAGGGCCAAAGGATATATCCTCTGATAACAAAGAGAAAGAAGCTTATGAGAAACTTCTTTGTGTTCTGTGAAATCATCTCTCAGAGTTACAGTTTAACCCTCAAGAAGCCTTTCGCTAAGACAGTTCTTGTGGAATTGGCAAAGTGATATTTGGAAGCCCATAGAGGGCTACGGTGGAAGAGGAAATATCCTCAGATGAAATCTGGAAAGAAGCTTTCTGAGAAACTGCTTAGTGTTCTGTTAATTCATCTCACAGAGTTACATCTGTATTTCGTGGATTTCTTTGCTAGCCTTATTTCTGTGGAATCTGAGAACAGATATTTCGGATCCCTTTGAAGACTATAGGGCCAAAGGAAATGTCCTCGGATAACAAAGAGAAAGAAGCTTTCTGAGAAACTTCTTGGTGTTCTGTGAAATCATCTCACAGAGTTACAGCTTTCCCCTCAAGAAGTCTTTCGCTGAGGCAGTACTTGTGGAATTGGTAAAGTGATATTTGGAAGCCCATAGAGGGCTATGGTGAAAAAGGAAATATCCTCAGATGAAATCTGGAAAGAAGCTTTCAGAGAAACTGCTCTGTGATGTGTGACTTCCACTCACAGAGTTTCATATGTATTTCGTAGATCTTTTGCTGGCCTTTTTTCTGTGGAATCTGAGAACAGATATTTCCGATCCCTTTGAAGACTATAGGGCCAATGGAAATATAATTCGACAACAAAGAGAAAGAAGCTTTCTTAGAAACTTCTTTGTGTTCTGTGAAATCATCTCACAGAGTTACAGCTTTCCCCTCAAGAAGCCTTTCGCTAAGACAGTTCTTGTGGAATTGGCAAGGTGATATTTGGAAGCCCATACAGGGCTATTTTGAAAAAGGTAATATCCTTAGATGAAATATGGAAAGAGATTTCTGAGAAACTGCTCCGTGTTCTGTTAATTCCTCTCACAGTGTTACATCTGTATTTCGTGGATCACTTTGCTAGCCTTATTTCTGTGGAATCTGAGAACAGATATTTCGGATCCCTTTGAAGACTATAGGGCAAAAGGAAATATCCTCCGATAACAAAGAGAAAGAAGCTTTTTGAGAATCTTCTTTGTGTTCTCTAAAATCATCTCACAGAGTTACAGCTTTCCCCTCAAGAAGCGTTTCGCAAAGACAGTTCTTGTGGAATTCGCAAAGTGATATTTGGAAGCCATTAGAGGGCTATTTTGAAAAAGGTAATATCCTCAGATGAAATCTGGAAAGAAGCTTTCTGAGAAACTGCTTAGTGTTCTGTTAATTCATCTGACAGAGTTAAATCTGTATGTCGTGGATCTCTTTGCTAGCCTTATTTCTGTGGAATCTGAGAACAGATATTTCGGATACCTTTGAAGAGTATAGGGCAAAAGGAAATATCTTCCGATAACAAAGAGAAAGAAGCTTTCTGAGAAACTTCTTTGTGTTCTGTGAAATCATCTCACAGAGTTACAGCTATCCCCTGAAGAAGCCTTTCGCTAAGACAGTTCTTGTGGAATTGGCAAAGTGATATTTGGAAGCCCATAGAGGGCTATGTTGAAAAAGGAAATATCCTCGGATGAAATCTGGAAAGAAGCTTTCTGAGAAACTGCTTAGTGTTCTGTTAATTCATCTGACAGAGTCACATCTGTATGTCGTGGATCTCATTGCTAGCCTTATTGCTGTGCAATCTGAGAACAGATATTTCTGATCCCTTTGAAGACTATAGGGCCAAAGGAAATATCCTCCGATAACAAAGAGAAAGAAGCTTTCTGAGAAACTTCTTTGTGTTCTGTGAAATCACCTCACAGAGTTACAGCTTTCCCCTCAAAAAGCCTTTCGTTAAGACAGTTCTTGTGCAATTGGCAAAGTGATATTTGGAAGCCCATAGAGGGCTATGGTGAAAAAGGAAATATCCTCAGATGAAATCTGGAAACAAGCTTTCTGAGAAACTGCTCTGTGATGTGTGACTTCCACTCAGAGAGTTACATCTGTATTTCGTGGATCTCTTTGCTAGCCTTATTTCTGTGGAATCTGAGAACAGATATTTCGGATCCCTTTGAAGACTAAAGGGCCAAAGGAAATATCCTCCGATAACAAAGAGAAAGAAGCTTTCTGAGAAACTTCTTTGTGTTCTGTGAAATCATCTCACAGAGTTACAGCTTTCCCCTCAAGAAGCCTTTCGCTAAGGCAGTTCTTGTGGAATTGGCAAAGTGATATTTGGAAGCCCATAGAGGTCTATGGTGAAAAAGGAAATATCCTAAGATGAAATCTGGAGAGAAGCTTTTTGATAAACTGCTTAGTGTTCTGTTAATTCATCTCACAGAGTTACATCTGTATTTCGTGGATCTCTTTGTAGCCTTATTTCTGTGGAATCTGAGAACAGATATTTCAGATCCCTTTGAAGACTATAGGGCCAAAGGAAATATCCTTCGATAACAAAGAGAAAGAAGCTTATTGAGATACTTCTTTGTGATCTGTGAAATCATCTCACAGAGTTACAGCTTACCCCTCAAGAAGCCTTTAGCTAAGACAGTTCTTTTGGAATTGGCAAGGTGATATTTGGATGCCTATAGAGGGTTATGGTGAAAAAGGAAATACCCTCAGATGAAATCTGGAAAGAAACTTTCTGAGAATCTGTTCTGTGATGTGAGACTTCCACTCACAGAGTTACATCTGTATTCCGTGGCTCTCTTTGCTAGCCTTATTTCTGTGGAATCTGAGAACAGATATTTCGGATCCCTTTGAAGACTATAGGGCCAAAGGAAATATCCTCCAATAACAAAGAGAAAGAAGCTTTCTGAGAAACTTCTTGGTGTTCTGTGAAATCATCTCACAGAGTTACAGCTTTCCCCTCAAGAAGCCTTTCGCTAAGACAGTTCTTGTGGAATTGGCAAAGTGATATTTGGAAGCCCATAGAGGGCAATGGTGAAAAAGGAAATATCCTCAGATGAAATCTGGAAAGAAGCTTTCTGAGAAACTGCTTAGTGTTCTGTTAATTCTCATCACAGAGTTACATCTGTATTTCGTGGATCTTTTGCTAGCCTTATTTCTGTGGAATCTGAGAACAGATATTTCGGATCCCTTTGAAGACTATAGGGCCAAAGGAAATATCCTCCGATAACAAAGAGAAAAAGGCTTTCTGAGAAACTTCTTTGTGTTCTGTGAAGTGATCTTACAGAGTGACAGCTTTCCCCTCAAGAAGCCTTTCGCTAAGACAGTTCTTGTGGAATTGGCAAAGTGATATTTGGAAGCCCATAGAGGGCTATGATGAAAAAGGAAATATCCTCAGATGAAGTCTGGAAAGACGCTTTCTGAGAAACTTCTTAGTGTTCTTTTAATTCATCTCACAGAGTTACATCTGTATGTCGTGGATCTCTTTGCCAGGCTAATTTCTTTGGAATCTGTGAACAGATATTTCGGATCCCTTTGAAGTCTATAGGGCCAAAGGATATATCCTCTGATAACAAAGAGAAAGAAGCTTCTGAGAAACTTCTTTGTGTTCTGTGAAATCATCTCTCAGAGTTACAGTTTAACCCTCAAGAAGCCTTTCGCTAAGACAGTTCTTGTGGAATTGGCAAAGTGATATTTGGAAGCCCATAGAGGGCTACGGTGGAAAAGGAAATATCCTCAGATGAAATCTGGAAAGAAGCTTTCTGAGAAACTGCTTAGTGTTCTGTTAATTCATCTCACAGAGTTACATCTGTATTTCGTGGATTTCTTTGCTAGCCTTATTTCTGTGGAATCTGAGAACAGATATTTCGGATCCCTTTGAAGACTATAGGGCCAAAGGAAATGTCCTCGGATAACAAAGAGAAAGAAGCTTTCTGAGAAACTTCTTGGTGTTCTGTGAAATCATCTCACAGAGTTACAGCTTTCCCCTCAAGAAGTCTTTCGCTGAGGCAGTACTTGTGGAATTGGTAAAGTGATATTTGGAAGCCCATAGAGGGCTATGGTGAAAAAGGAAATATCCTCAGATGAAATCTGGAAAGAAGCTTTCAGAGAAACTGCTCTGTGATGTGTGACTTCCACTCACAGAGTTTCATATGTATTTCGTAGATCTTTTGCTGGCCTTTTTTCTGTGGAATCTGAGAACAGATATTTCCGATCCCTTTGAAGACTATAGGGCCAATGGAAATATAATTCGACAACAAAGAGAAAGAAGCTTTCTTAGAAACTTCTTTGTGTTCTGTGAAATCATCTCACAGAGTTACAGCTTTCCCCTCAAGAAGCCTTTCGCTAAGACAGTTCTTGTGGAATTGGCAAGGTGATATTTGGAAGCCCATACAGGGCTATTTTGAAAAAGGTAATATCCTTAGATGAAATATGGAAAGAGATTTCTGAGAAACTGCTCCGTGTTCTGTTAATTCCTCTCACAGTGTTACATCTGTATTTCGTGGATCACTTTGCTAGCCTTATTTCTGTGGAATCTGAGAACAGATATTTCGGATCCCTTTGAAGACTATAGGGCCAAAGGAAATATCCTCCGATAACAAAGAGAAAGAAGCTTTTTGAGAATCTTCTTTGTGTTCTCTAAAATCATCTCACAGAGTTACAGCTTTCCCCTCAAGAAGCGTTTCGCAAAGACAGTTCTTGTGGAATTGGCAAAGTGATATTTGGAAGCCATTAGAGGGCTATTTTGAAAAAGGTAATATCCTCAGATGAAATCTGGAAAGAAGCTTTCTGAGAAACTGCTTAGTGTTCTGTTAATTCATCTGACAGAGTTAAATCTGTATGTCGTGGATCTCTTTGCTAGCCTTATTTCTGTGGAATCTGAGAACAGATATTTCGGATACCTTTGAAGAGTATAGGGCCAAAGGAAATATCTTCCGATAACAAAGAGAAAGAAGCTTTCTGAGAAACTTCTTTGTGTTCTGTGAAATCATCTCACAAAGTTACAGCTATCCCCTGAAGAAGCCTTTCGCTAAGACAGTTCTTGTGGAATTGGCAAAGTGATATTTGGAAGCCCATAGAGGGCTATGTTGAAAAAGGAAATATCCTCGGATGAAATCTGGAAAGAAGCTTTCTGAGAAACTGCTTAGTGTTCTGTTAATTCATCTGACAGAGTTACATCTGTATGTCGTGGATCTCATTGCTAGCCTTATTGCTGTGCAATCTGAGAACAGATATTTCTGATCCCTTTGAAGACTATAGGGCCAAAGGAAATATCCTCCGATAACAAAGAGAAAGAAGCTTTCTGAGAAACTTCTTTGTGTTCTGTGAAATCACCTCACAGAGTTACAGCTTTCCCCTCAAAAAGCCTTTCGTTAAGACAGTTCTTGTGGAATTGGCAAAGTGATATTTGGAAGCCCATAGAGGGCTACGGTGAAAAAGGAAATATCCTCAGATGAAATCTGGAAACAAGCTTTCTGAGAAACTGCTCTGTGATGTGTGACTTCCACTCAGAGAGTTACATCTGTATTTCGTGGATCTCTTTGCTAGCCTTATTTCTGTGGAATCTGAGAACATTTATTTCGGATCCCTTTGAAGACTATAGGGCCAAAGGAAATATCCTCCGATAACAAAGAGAAAGAAGCTTTCTGAGAAACTTCTTTGTGTTCTGTGAAATCATCTCACAGAGTTACAGCTTTCCCCTCAAGAAGCCTTTCGCTAAGACAGTTCTTGTGGAATTGGCAAGGTGATATTTGGAAGCCCATAGAGGGCTATCGTGAAAAAGGAAATATCCTCAGATGAAATCTGGAAAGAAGCTCTCTGAGAAACTGCTTAGTGTTCTGTTAATTCATCTCACAGAGTTACATCTGTATTTCGTGGATCTCTTTGCTAGCCTTATTTCTGTGGAATCTGAGAATAGATAATTCGCTTTCCTTTGAAGACTATAGGGCCAAAGGAAATATCCTCCGATAACAAAGAGAAAGAAGCTTTCTCAGAAACTTCTTTGTGTTCTGTGAAATCATCTCACAGAGTTACAGCTTTCCCCTCAAGAATCCTTTCGCTAAGACAGTTCTTGTGGAATTGGCAAAGTGATATTTGGAAGCCCATAGAGGGCTATGGTGAAAAAGGAAATATCCTCAGATGAAATCTGGAAAGAAGCTTTCGGAGAAACTGCTTAGTGTTCTGTTAATTCATCTCACCGAGTTACATCTGTATGTCGTTGATATCTTTGCTAGCATTATTTCTGTGGAATCTGAGAACAGATATTTGGGATCCGTTTGAAGACTAAAGGGCCAAAGGAAATATCCTCCGATAACAAAGAAAAAGAAGCTTTCTGAGATACTTCTTTGTGTTGTGTGAAATCATCTCACAGAGTTACAGCTTTCCTCTCAAGAAGCCTTTCGCTAAGAGAGTTCCTGTGGAATTGGCAAAGTGATATTTGGAAGCCCATAGAGGACAATGGTGAAAAAGTAAATATCCCCAGATGAAATCACGAAAGCAGCTTTCTGAGAATCTGCTCTGTGATGTGTGACTTCCACTCACAGTATGACATTTGTGTTTCGTGGATCTCTTTGCTAGGCTTATTTCTGTGGAAACTGAGAACAGATATTTCGGATCCCTTTGAAGACTATAGGGCTAAAGGAAATAGCCTCCGATAACAAAGAGAAAGAAGCTTTCTGAGAAACTTCTTTGTGTTCTGTGAAATCATCTCACAGAGTTACAGCTTTCCCCTCAAGAAGCGTTTCGCTAGGACCGTTATTGTGGAATTGGCAAAGTGATATTTGGAAGCCCATAGAGGGCTATGGTGAAAAAGGAAATATCCTCAGATGAAATCCGGAAAGAAGCTTTCTGAGAAACTGCTCTATGATGTGTGACTTCCAATCAGAGAGTTACATCTGTATTTCGTGGATCTCATTGGTAGCCTTATTACTGTGGAATCTGAGAACAGATATTTCGGATCCCTTTGAAGACTCTAGGGCCAAAGGAAATATCCTCCGATAACAAAGAGAAAGAAGCTTTCTGAAAAACTTCCTTATGTTCTGTGAAATCATCTCACAGAGTTACAGCTTTCCCTTCAAGAAGCGTTTCGCTAGGACCGTTCTTGTGGAATTGGCGAAGTGATATTTGGAAGCCCATAGAGGGCTATGGTGAAAAAGGAAATATCCTCAGATGAAATCCGGAAAGAACTTTTCTGAGAAACTGCTCTGAGATGTGTGACTTCCACTCAATGAGTTATATCTTTATTTCGTGGATCTCTTTGCTAGCCTTATTTCTGTGGAATCTGAGAACAGATATTTCGGATCCCTTTGAAGACTCTAGGGCCAAAGGAAATATCCTCCGATAACAAAGAGAAAGAAGGTTTTTGAGTATCTTCTTTGTGTTCAGTGAAATCATCTCACAGAGTTACAGATTTCCCCTCAAGAATCCTTTCGCTAAGACAGTTCTTGTGGAATTGGCAAAGTGATATTTGGAAGCCCATAGAGGGCTATGGTGAAAATGGAAATATCCTCAGATGAAATCGGGAAAGAAGCTTCCTGGGAAACTGCCTAGTGTTCTGTTAATACATCTCACAGAGTTACATCTGTATGTCGTAGATCTCTTTGCTAGCCTTATTTCTGTGCAATCTGAGAACAGATATTTCGGATCTCTTTGAAGATTATAGGGCCAAAGGAAATATTCTCCGATAACAAAGAGAAAGAAGCTTTCTGAGATACTTCTTTGTGTTGTTTGAAATCATCTCACAAAGTTACAGCTTTCCCCTCAAGAATCCTTTCGCTAAGACAGTTCTTGTGGAATTGGCAAAGTGATATTTGGAAGCCCATAGAGGGCTATGGTGAAAAAGGAAAAATCCTCAGATGAAATCTGGAAAGAAGCTTTCTGAGAAATTGCTTAGTGTTCTGTTAATTCTCATCACAGAGTTACATCTGTATTTCGTGGATCTTTTGCTAGCCTTATTTCTGTGGAATCTGAGAACAGATATTTCGGATCCCTTTGAAGACTACAGGGCCAAAGGAAATATCCTCCGATAACAAAGAGAAAAAGGCTTTCTGAGAAACTTCTTTGTGTTCTGTGAAGTGATCTTACAGAGTGACAGCTTTCCCCTCAAGAAGCCTTTCGCTAAGACAGTTCTTGTGGAATTGGCAAAGTGATATCTGGAAGCCCATAGAGGGCTATGATGAAAAAGGAAATATCCTCAGATGAAGTCTGGAAAGAAGCTTTCTGAGAAACTTCTTAGTGTTCTTTTAATTCATCTCACAGAGTTACATCTGTATGTCGTGGATCTCTTTGCCAGCCTAATTTCTTTGGAATCTGTGAACAGATATTTCGGATCCCTTTGAAGTCTATAGGGCCAAAGGATATATCCTCTGATAACAAAGAGAAAGAAGCTTCTGAGAAACTTCTTTGTGTTCTGTGAAATCATCTCTCAGAGTTACAGTTTAACCCTCAAGAAGCCTTTCGCTAGGACAGTTCTTGTGGAATTGGCAAAGTGATATTTGGAAGCCCATAGAGGGCTAGGGTGGAAAAGGAAATATCCTCAGATGAAATCTGGAAAGAAGCTTTCTGAGAAACTGCTTAGTGTTCTGTTAATTCATCCTACAGAATTACCTCTGTATTTCGTGGATTTCTTTGCTAGCCTTATTTCTGTGGAATCTGAGAACAGATATTTCGGATCCATTTGAAGACTATAGGGCCAAAGGAAATGTCCTCGGATAACAAAGAGAAAGAAGCTTTCTGAGAAACTTCTTGGTATTCTGTGAAATCATCTCACAGAGTTACAGCTTTCCCCTCAAGAAGTCTTTCGCTGAGGCAGTACTTGTGGAATTGGTAAAGTGATATTTGGAAGCCCATAGAGGGCTACGGTGAAAAAGGAAATATTCTCAGATGAAATCTGGAAAGAAGCTTTCAGAGAAACTGCTCTGTGATGTGTGACTTCCACTCACAGAGTTACATCTGTATTTCGTAGATCTTTTGCTGGCCTTTTTTCTGTGGAATCTGAGAACAGATATTTCCGATCCCTTTGAAGACTATAGGGCCAATGGAAATATAATTTACAACAAAGAGAAAGAAGCTTTCTTAGAAACTTCTTTGTGTTCTGTGAAACCATCTCACAGAGTTACAGCTTTCCCTTCAAGAAGCCTTTCGCTAAGACAGTTCTTGTGGAATTGGCAAAGTGATATTTGGAAGCCCATAGAGGGCTACGGTAAAAAATGAAATATCCTCAGATGAAATCTGGAAAGAAGGTTTCTGAGAAACTGCTTAGTGTTCTGTTAATTCATCTCACAGAGTTTCATCTGTATTTCGTGGATCTCTTTGCGAGCCTTATTCCTGTGGAGTCTGAGAACAGATATTTCAGATCCCTTTGAAAACTATAGGGCCAAAGGAAATATCCTCCGATAACAAAAAGAAAGAAGCTTTCTGAGAAACGTCTTTGTGTTCTGTGAAATCATCTCACAGAGTTACAGCTTTCCCCTCAATAAGCCTTTCGCTAAGACAGTTCTTGTGGATTTGGCAAAGTGATATTTGGAAGCCCATAGAGGGCTATGGTGAAAAAGGAAATCTCAGATGAAATCTGCAAAGAAGCTTTCTGAAAAAGTGCTTAGTGTTCTGTTAATTCATCTCACAGAGTTACATCTGTATGTCGTAGATGTCTTTGCTAGCCTTATTTCTGTGGAATCTGAGAACAGATATTTCGGATCCCTTTGAAGACTATAAGGCCAAAGGAAATATCCTCCGATAACAAAGATAAAGACGCATTCTGAGAAACTTCTTTGTGTTCTGTGAAATCATATCACAGAGTTACACCTTTCCCCTCAAGAAGCCTTTCGCTAAGACAGTTCTTGTGGAATTGGCAAAGTGATATTTGGAGGCCCTTAGAGGGCTATGGTGAAAAAGGAAATATCCTCAGATGAAATCTGGAAAGAAGCTTTCTGAGAAACTGCTTAGTGTTCTGTTAATTCATCTCACAGAGTTACATCTGTATTTCGTGGATCTCTTTGCTCACCTTGTTTCTGTGGAATCTGAGAACAGATATTTCGGATCCCTTTGAAAACTATAGGGCCAAAGGAAATATCCTCCGATATCAAAGAGAAATAAGCTTTCTGAGAAACTTCTTTGTGTTCTGTGAAATCATGTCACAGAGTTACAGCTTTCCCCTCGAGAAGCCTTTCGCTAAGACAGTTGTTGTGGAATTGGTAAAGTGATATTTGGAAGCCCATAGAGGGCTACGGTGAAAAAGGAAAAATCCTCAGATGAAATCCGGAAAGAAGCCTCAGAGAAACTGCTCTGTGACGTGTGACTTCCACTCACAGAGTTACATCTGTATTTCGTGGATCTCTTTGCTAGCCTTATTTCAGTGGAATCTGAGAACAGATATTTCGGATCCCTTTGAAGACTAGAGGGCCAAAAGGAAATATCCTCCGATAACAAAGAGAAAGAAGCTTTCTGAGAACTTCTTGGTGTTCTGTGAAATCATCTCACAGAGATACAGCTTTCCTCTCAAGAATCCTTTCGCTGACACAGTTTTTGTGGAATTGGCAAAGTGATATTTGGAAGCCCATAGAGGGCTATAATGAAAAAGGAAATATCCTAAGGTGAAATCTGGAAAGAAGCTTTCTGAGAAACTGCTCTGTGATGTGTGACTTCCACACACCGAGTTACATCTGCATTTCGTGGATCTCTTTGCTAGCCTTATTTCTGTGGAATCTGAGAACAGATATTTCGGATCCTTTTAAAGACTGTAGGGCCAAAGGAAATATCCTCCGATAACAAAGAGAAAGAAGCTTTCTGAGAAACTTCCTTGTGTTCTGTGAAATCATCTCACAAAGTTACAGCTTTCCCTTCAAGAAGCGTTTCGCTAAGACAGTTCTTGTGGAATTGCAAAGTGATATTTGGAAGCCCATAGAGGGCTGTGGTGAAAAAGCAAATATCCTCAGAAGAAATCTGGAACGAAGCTTTCGGAGAAATTGCTTAGTGTTCTGTTAATTCATCTCACAGAGTTACATCTGTATTTCGTGGATCTCTTTGCTAGCCTTATTGCTGTGGAATCTGAGAACAGATATTTCGCATCCCTTTGAAGACAATAGGGCCAAAGGAAATATCCTCCGATAACAAAGAGAAAGAAGCTTTCTGAGAAACTTCTTTGTATTCTGTGAAATCATCTCACAGAGTTACAGCTTTCCCCACAAGAAGCCTTTCGCTAAGACAGTTCTTGTGGAATTGGCAAAGTGATATTTGGAAGCCCATAGAGGGCTATGGTGAAAAAGGAAATATCCTCAGATGAAATCTGGAAAGAAGTTTTCTGAGAAACCGCTCAGTGTTGTGTTAATTCATCTCACCGAGTTACATCTGTATTTCGTGGATCTCTTTGCTAGCCTTATTTCTGTGGAATCTGAGAACAGATATTTCGGATCCCTTTGAAGACTATAGGGCCAAAGGAAATATCCTCCGATAACAGAGAGAAAGAAGCTTTCTGAGAAACTTCTTTGTGTTCTGTGAAATCATCTCACACAGTTACAGCTTTCCCTTAAAGAAGCGTATCGCTAAGACATTTCTTGTGGAATTGGCAAAGTGATATTTTGAAGCCCTTAGAGGGCTATGGTGAAAAAGGAAATATCCTCAGATGAAATGAGGAAAGAAGCTTTCTGAGAAATTGCTCTGTGATGTGTGACTTACAGCCACAGAGTTACATCTGTATTTCTTGGATCTCTTTGCTAGCCTTATTTCTGTGGAATCTGAGAACAGATATTTCGGATCCCTTTGAAGACTATAGGGCCAAAGGAAATATCCTCCGATAACAAAGGTAAAGAAGCATTCTGAGAAACTTCTTGATGTTCTGTGAAATCATCTCACAGAGTTAAATCTTTCCCCTCAAGAAGCCTTTCGCTAAAACAGTTCTTGTGGAATTGGCAAAGTGATATTTGGAAGCCCTTAGAGGACTATGGTGAAAAAGGAAATATCCTCCGATGAAATCTGGAAAGAAGATTTCTGAGAAACTGCTTAGTGTTCTGTTAATTCATCTCACAGAGTTACATCTGTATTTCGTGGATCTCTTTGCTAGCCTTATTTCTGAGGAATCTGAGAACAGATATTTCGGATCACTTTTAAGACTGTAGGGCAAAAGGAGAAAACCTCCAATAACAAAGAGAAAGAAGCTTTCTGAGAAACTTCTTTGTGTTCTGTGAAATCATCTCACAGAGTTACAGCTTTCCCCTCAAGAAGCCTTTCGCTAAGGCAGTTCTTGTGGAATTGGCAAAGTGATATTTGGAAGCCCATAGAGGGCTACGGTGAAAAAGGAAATATCCTCAGATGAAATCTGGAAAGAAGCTTTCTGAGAAACTGCTTAGTGTTCTGTTAGTTCATCTCAAAGAGTTACATCTGTATTTCGAGGATCTCTTTGCTAGTCTTATTTCTGTGGAATCCGAGAACAGATATTTCGGATCCCTTTGAAGACTATAGGGCCAAAGAAAATATCCTCCGATAACAAAGAGAAAGAAGCTTTCTGAGAAACTTCTTTGTGTTCTGTGAAATCATCTCTCAGAGTTACAGTTTTCCCCTGAAGAAGCCTTTCGCTATGACAGTTCTTCTGGAATTGGCAAAGTGATATTTGGAAGCCCATAGAGGGCTATGGAGAAAAAGGAAATATCCTCAGATGAAATCTGGAAAGAAGGTTTCTGAGAAACTGCTTAGTGTTTTGTTAATTCATCTCACCGAGTTACATCTGTATTTCGTGGATCTCTTTGCTAGCCTTATTTCTGTGGAATCTGAGAACAGATATTTCGGATCCCTTTGAAGACTATAGGGCCAAAGGAAATATCCTCCGATAACAAAGAGAAAGAAGCTTTCTGAGAAACTTCTTTGTGTTCTGTGAAATCATCTCACAGAGTTACAGCTTTCCCCTCAAGAAGCCTTTCGCTAAAACAGTTCTTGTGGAATTGGCAAAGTGATATTTGGAAGCACATAGAGGGCTATGGTGAAAAAGGAAATATCCTCAGATGAAATCCGGAAAGAAGCTTTCTGAGAAACTGCTCTGTGATGTTTGACTTCCACTCACAGAGTTACATTTGTATTTCGTGGATCTCTTTGCTAGCCTTATTTCTGTGGAATCTGAGAACAGGTATTTCGGATCCCTTTGAAGAGTATAGGGCCAAAGGAAATATCCTCCGATAACAAAGAGAAAGAAACTTTCTGAGAAAATCCTTTGTGTTCTCTGAAATCATCTCACAGAGTTACAGCTTTCCCCCAAGAAGCCTTTCGCTAAGACAGTTCTTGGGGAATTGGCAAAGTGATATTTGGAAGCCCTTAGAGGGCTATAGTGAAAAAGGAAATATCCTCAGGTGAAATCCGGAAAGAAGCTTTCTGAGAAACTGCTCTGTGATGTGTGACTTCCAGTGACAGAGTTACATCTGTATTTCGTCGATCTCTTTGCTAGCCTTATTTCTGTGGAATCTGAGAACAGATATTTCGGATCCCTTTGAAGACTATAGGGCCAAAGGTAATATCCTCCGATAACAAAGAGAAAGAAGCTTTCTGAGAAACTTCTTTGTGTTCTGTGAAATCATCTCACAGAGTTACAGCTTTCCCCTCAAGAAGCCTTTCGCTCAGACAGTTCTTGTGGAAATGGCAAAGTGATATTTGGAAGCCCATAGAGGGTTATGGTGAAAAAGGAAATATCCTCAGAAGAAATCTGGAAAGAAGCTTTCTGAGAAACTGATTAGTGTTCTGTTAAGTCATCTCAGAGAGTTACATCTGCATTTCGTGGATGTCTTTGCTAGCCTTATTTCTGTGGAATCAGAGAACAGATATTCCGGATCCCTTTGAAGACTACAGGGCCAAAGGAAATATCCTCTGATAACAAAGAGAAAGAAGCTTTCTGAGAAACTTCTTTGTGTTCTGTGAAATCATCGCACAGAGTTACAGCTTTCCCCTCAAGATGCCTTTCTCTAAGACAGTTCTTGTGGAATTGGCAAAGTGATATTTGGAAGCCCGTAGAGGGCTATGGTGAAAAAGGAAATATCCTCAGATGAAATCTGGAGACAAGCTTTCTGAGAAACTGCTTAGTGTTCTGTTAAGTCATCTCAGAGAGTTAAATCTGCATTTTGTGGATCTCTTTGCTAGCCTTATTACTGTGGAATCTGAGAACAGATATTTCTGATCCCTTTGAAGACTATAGGGCCAAAGGAAATATCCTCCGATAACAAAGAGAAAGAAGCTTTCTGAGAAACTTCTTTGTGTTCTGTGAAATCACCTCACAGAGTTACAGCTTTCCCCTCAAAAAGCCTTTCGTTAAGACAGTTCTTGTGGAATTGGCAAAGTGATATTTGGAAGCCCATAGAGGGCTATGGTGAAAAAGGAAATATCCTCAGATGAAATCTGGAAACAAGCTTTCTGAGAAACTGCTCTGTGATGTGTGACTTCCACTCAGAGAGTTACATCTGTATTTCGTGGATCTCTTTGCTAGCCTTATTTCTGTGGAATCTGAGAACAGATATTTCGGATCCCTTTGAAGACTAAAGGGCCAAAGGAAATATCCTCCGATAACAAAGAGAAAGAAGCTTTCTGAGAAACTTCTTTGTGTTCTGTGAAATCATCTCACAGAGTTACAGCTTTCCCCTCAAGAAGCCTTTCGCTAAGGCAGTTCTTGTGGAATTGGCAAAGTGATATTTGGAAGCCCATAGAGGTCTATGGTGAAAAAGGAAATATCCTAAGATGAAATCTGGAGAGAAGCTTTTTGATAAACTGCTTAGTGTTCTGTTAATTCATCTCACAGAGTTACATCTGTATTTCGTGGATCTCTTTGTAGCCTTATTTCTGTGGAATCTGAGAACAGATATTTCAGATCCCTTTGAAGACTATAGGGCCAAAGGAAATATCCTTCGATAACAAAGAGAAAGAAGCTTATTGAGATACTTCTTTGTGATCTGTGAAATCATCTCACAGAGTTACAGCTTACCCCTCAAGAAGCCTTTAGCTAAGACAGTTCTTTTGGAATTGGCAAGGTGATATTTGGATGCCTATAGAGGGTTATGGTGAAAAAGGAAATACCCTCAGATGAAATCTGGAAAGAAACTTTCTGAGAATCTGTTCTGTGATGTGAGACTTCCACTCACAGAGTTACATCTGTATTCCGTGGCTCTCTTTGCTAGCCTTATTTCTGTGGAATCTGAGAACAGATATTTCGGATCCCTTTGAAGACTATAGGGCCAAAGGAAATATCCTCCAATAACAAAGAGAAAGAAGCTTTCTGAGAAACTTCTTGGTGTTCTGTGAAATCATCTCACAGAGTTACAGCTTTCCCCTCAAGAAGCCTTTCGCTAAGACAGTTCTTGTGGAATTGGCAAAGTGATATTTGGAAGCCCATAGAGGGCAATGGTGAAAAAGGAAATATCCTCAGATGAAATCTGGAAAGAAGCTTTCTGAGAAACTGCTTAGTGTTCTGTTAATTCTCATCACAGAGTTACATCTGTATTTCGTGGATCTTTTGCTAGCCTTATTTCTGTGGAATCTGAGAACAGATATTTCGGATCCCTTTGAAGACTATAGGGCCAAAGGAAATATCCTCCGATAACAAAGAGAAAAAGGCTTTCTGAGAAACTTCTTTGTGTTCTGTGAAGTGATCTTACAGAGTGACAGCTTTCCCCTCAAGAAGCCTTTCGCTAAGACAGTTCTTGTGGAATTGGCAAAGTGATATTTGGAAGCCCATAGAGGGCTATGATGAAAAAGGAAATATCCTCAGATGAAGTCTGGAAAGACGCTTTCTGAGAAACTTCTTAGTGTTCTTTTAATTCATCTCACAGAGTTACATCTGTATGTCGTGGATCTCTTTGCCAGGCTAATTTCTTTGGAATCTGTGAACAGATATTTCGGATCCCTTTGAAGTCTATAGGGCCAAAGGATATATCCTCTGATAACAAAGAGAAAGAAGCTTCTGAGAAACTTCTTTGTGTTCTGTGAAATCATCTCTCAGAGTTACAGTTTAACCCTCAAGAAGCCTTTCGCTAAGACAGTTCTTGTGGAATTGGCAAAGTGATATTTGGAAGCCCATAGAGGGCTACGGTGGAAAAGGAAATATCCTCAGATGAAATCTGGAAAGAAGCTTTCTGAGAAACTGCTTAGTGTTCTGTTAATTCATCTCACAGAGTTACATCTGTATTTCGTGGATTTCTTTGCTAGCCTTATTTCTGTGGAATCTGAGAACAGATATTTCGGATCCCTTTGAAGACTATAGGGCCAAAGGAAATGTCCTCGGATAACAAAGAGAAAGAAGCTTTCTGAGAAACTTCTTGGTGTTCTGTGAAATCATCTCACAGAGTTACAGCTTTCCCCTCAAGAAGTCTTTCGCTGAGGCAGTACTTGTGGAATTGGTAAAGTGATATTTGGAAGCCCATAGAGGGCTATGGTGAAAAAGGAAATATCCTCAGATGAAATCTGGAAAGAAGCTTTCAGAGAAACTGCTCTGTGATGTGTGACTTCCACTCACAGAGTTTCATATGTATTTCGTAGATCTTTTGCTGGCCTTTTTTCTGTGGAATCTGAGAACAGATATTTCCGATCCCTTTGAAGACTATAGGGCCAATGGAAATATAATTCGACAACAAAGAGAAAGAAGCTTTCTTAGAAACTTCTTTGTGTTCTGTGAAATCATCTCACAGAGTTACAGCTTTCCCCTCAAGAAGCCTTTCGCTAAGACAGTTCTTGTGGAATTGGCAAGGTGATATTTGGAAGCCCATACAGGGCTATTTTGAAAAAGGTAATATCCTTAGATGAAATATGGAAAGAGATTTCTGAGAAACTGCTCCGTGTTCTGTTAATTCCTCTCACAGTGTTACATCTGTATTTCGTGGATCACTTTGCTAGCCTTATTTCTGTGGAATCTGAGAACAGATATTTCGGATCCCTTTGAAGACTATAGGGCCAAAGGAAATATCCTCCGATAACAAAGAGAAAGAAGCTTTTTGAGAATCTTCTTTGTGTTCTCTAAAATCATCTCACAGAGTTACAGCTTTCCCCTCAAGAAGCGTTTCGCAAAGACAGTTCTTGTGGAATTGGCAAAGTGATATTTGGAAGCCATTAGAGGGCTATTTTGAAAAAGGTAATATCCTCAGATGAAATCTGGAAAGAAGCTTTCTGAGAAACTGCTTAGTGTTCTGTTAATTCATCTGACAGAGTTAAATCTGTATGTCGTGGATCTCTTTGCTAGCCTTATTTCTGTGGAATCTGAGAACAGATATTTCGGATACCTTTGAAGAGTATAGGGCCAAAGGAAATATCTTCCGATAACAAAGAGAAAGAAGCTTTCTGAGAAACTTCTTTGTGTTCTGTGAAATCATCTCACAAAGTTACAGCTATCCCCTGAAGAAGCCTTTCGCTAAGACAGTTCTTGTGGAATTGGCAAAGTGATATTTGGAAGCCCATAGAGGGCTATGTTGAAAAAGGAAATATCCTCGGATGAAATCTGGAAAGAAGCTTTCTGAGAAACTGCTTAGTGTTCTGTTAATTCATCTGACAGAGTTACATCTGTATGTCGTGGATCTCATTGCTAGCCTTATTGCTGTGCAATCTGAGAACAGATATTTCTGATCCCTTTGAAGACTATAGGGCCAAAGGAAATATCCTCCGATAACAAAGAGAAAGAAGCTTTCTGAGAAACTTCTTTGTGTTCTGTGAAATCACCTCACAGAGTTACAGCTTTCCCCTCAAAAAGCCTTTCGTTAAGACAGTTCTTGTGGAATTGGCAAAGTGATATTTGGAAGCCCATAGAGGGCTACGGTGAAAAAGGAAATATCCTCAGATGAAATCTGGAAACAAGCTTTCTGAGAAACTGCTCTGTGATGTGTGACTTCCACTCAGAGAGTTACATCTGTATTTCGTGGATCTCTTTGCTAGCCTTATTTCTGTGGAATCTGAGAACATTTATTTCGGATCCCTTTGAAGACTATAGGGCCAAAGGAAATATCCTCCGATAACAAAGAGAAAGAAGCTTTCTGAGAAACTTCTTTGTGTTCTGTGAAATCATCTCACAGAGTTACAGCTTTCCCCTCAAGAAGCCTTTCGCTAAGACAGTTCTTGTGGAATTGGCAAGGTGATATTTGGAAGCCCATAGAGGGCTATCGTGAAAAAGGAAATATCCTCAGATGAAATCTGGAAAGAAGCTCTCTGAGAAACTGCTTAGTGTTCTGTTAATTCATCTCACAGAGTTACATCTGTATTTCGTGGATCTCTTTGCTAGCCTTATTTCTGTGGAATCTGAGAATAGATAATTCGCTTTCCTTTGAAGACTATAGGGCCAAAGGAAATATCCTCCGATAACAAAGAGAAAGAAGCTTTCTCAGAAACTTCTTTGTGTTCTGTGAAATCATCTCACAGAGTTACAGCTTTCCCCTCAAGAATCCTTTCGCTAAGACAGTTCTTGTGGAATTGGCAAAGTGATATTTGGAAGCCCATAGAGGGCTATGGTGAAAAAGGAAATATCCTCAGATGAAATCTGGAAAGAAGCTTTCGGAGAAACTGCTTAGTGTTCTGTTAATTCATCTCACCGAGTTACATCTGTATGTCGTTGATATCTTTGCTAGCATTATTTCTGTGGAATCTGAGAACAGATATTTGGGATCCGTTTGAAGACTAAAGGGCCAAAGGAAATATCCTCCGATAACAAAGAAAAAGAAGCTTTCTGAGATACTTCTTTGTGTTGTGTGAAATCATCTCACAGAGTTACAGCTTTCCTCTCAAGAAGCCTTTCGCTAAGAGAGTTCCTGTGGAATTGGCAAAGTGATATTTGGAAGCCCATAGAGGACAATGGTGAAAAAGTAAATATCCCCAGATGAAATCACGAAAGCAGCTTTCTGAGAATCTGCTCTGTGATGTGTGACTTCCACTCACAGTATGACATTTGTGTTTCGTGGATCTCTTTGCTAGGCTTATTTCTGTGGAAACTGAGAACAGATATTTCGGATCCCTTTGAAGACTATAGGGCTAAAGGAAATAGCCTCCGATAACAAAGAGAAAGAAGCTTTCTGAGAAACTTCTTTGTGTTCTGTGAAATCATCTCACAGAGTTACAGCTTTCCCCTCAAGAAGCCTTTCGCTAAGGCAGTTCTTGTGGAATTGGCAAAGTGATATTTGGAAGCCCATAGAGGTCTATGGTGAAAAAGGAAATATCCTAAGATGAAATCTGGAGAGAAGCTTTTTGATAAACTGCTTAGTGTTCTGTTAATTCATCTCACAGAGTTACATCTGTATTTCGTGGATCTCTTTGTAGCCTTATTTCTGTGGAATCTGAGAACAGATATTTCAGATCCCTTTGAAGACTATAGGGCCAAAGGAAATATCCTTCGATAACAAAGAGAAAGAAGCTTATTGAGATACTTCTTTGTGATCTGTGAAATCATCTCACAGAGTTACAGCTTACCCCTCAAGAAGCCTTTAGCTAAGACAGTTCTTTTGGAATTGGCAAGGTGATATTTGGATGCCTATAGAGGGTTATGGTGAAAAAGGAAATACCCTCAGATGAAATCTGGAAAGAAACTTTCTGAGAATCTGTTCTGTGATGTGAGACTTCCACTCACAGAGTTACATCTGTATTCCGTGGCTCTCTTTGCTAGCCTTATTTCTGTGGAATCTGAGAACAGATATTTCGGATCCCTTTGAAGACTATAGGGCCAAAGGAAATATCCTCCAATAACAAAGAGAAAGAAGCTTTCTGAGAAACTTCTTGGTGTTCTGTGAAATCATCTCACAGAGTTACAGCTTTCCCCTCAAGAAGCCTTTCGCTAAGACAGTTCTTGTGGAATTGGCAAAGTGATATTTGGAAGCCCATAGAGGGCAATGGTGAAAAAGGAAATATCCTCAGATGAAATCTGGAAAGAAGCTTTCTGAGAAACTGCTTAGTGTTCTGTTAATTCTCATCACAGAGTTACATCTGTATTTCGTGGAT
The DNA here is from genome assembly GCF_049350105.2 of Macaca mulatta. Taxonomy (NCBI): domain Eukaryota; kingdom Metazoa; phylum Chordata; class Mammalia; order Primates; family Cercopithecidae; genus Macaca; species Macaca mulatta. The sequence continues at coordinate 48,001,109 of NC_133411.1, forward strand.
CTTTTGCTAGCCTTATTTCTGTGGAATCTGAGAACAGATATTTCGGATCCCTTTGAAGACTATAGGGCCAAAGGAAATATCCTCCGATAACAAAGAGAAAAAGGCTTTCTGAGAAACTTCTTTGTGTTCTGTGAAGTGATCTTACAGAGTGACAGCTTTCCCCTCAAGAAGCCTTTCGCTAAGACAGTTCTTGTGGAATTGGCAAAGTGATATTTGGAAGCCCATAGAGGGCTATGATGAAAAAGGAAATATCCTCAGATGAAGTCTGGAAAGACGCTTTCTGAGAAACTTCTTAGTGTTCTTTTAATTCATCTCACAGAGTTACATCTGTATGTCGTGGATCTCTTTGCCAGGCTAATTTCTTTGGAATCTGTGAACAGATATTTCGGATCCCTTTGAAGTCTATAGGGCCAAAGGATATATCCTCTGATAACAAAGAGAAAGAAGCTTCTGAGAAACTTCTTTGTGTTCTGTGAAATCATCTCTCAGAGTTACAGTTTAACCCTCAAGAAGCCTTTCGCTAAGACAGTTCTTGTGGAATTGGCAAAGTGATATTTGGAAGCCCATAGAGGGCTACGGTGGAAAAGGAAATATCCTCAGATGAAATCTGGAAAGAAGCTTTCTGAGAAACTGCTTAGTGTTCTGTTAATTCATCTCACAGAGTTACATCTGTATTTCGTGGATTTCTTTGCTAGCCTTATTTCTGTGGAATCTGAGAACAGATATTTCGGATCCCTTTGAAGACTATAGGGCCAAAGGAAATGTCCTCGGATAACAAAGAGAAAGAAGCTTTCTGAGAAACTTCTTGGTGTTCTGTGAAATCATCTCACAGAGTTACAGCTTTCCCCTCAAGAAGTCTTTCGCTGAGGCAGTACTTGTGGAATTGGTAAAGTGATATTTGGAAGCCCATAGAGGGCTATGGTGAAAAAGGAAATATCCTCAGATGAAATCTGGAAAGAAGCTTTCAGAGAAACTGCTCTGTGATGTGTGACTTCCACTCACAGAGTTTCATATGTATTTCGTAGATCTTTTGCTGGCCTTTTTTCTGTGGAATCTGAGAACAGATATTTCCGATCCCTTTGAAGACTATAGGGCCAATGGAAATATAATTCGACAACAAAGAGAAAGAAGCTTTCTTAGAAACTTCTTTGTGTTCTGTGAAATCATCTCACAGAGTTACAGCTTTCCCCTCAAGAAGCCTTTCGCTAAGACAGTTCTTGTGGAATTGGCAAGGTGATATTTGGAAGCCCATACAGGGCTATTTTGAAAAAGGTAATATCCTTAGATGAAATATGGAAAGAGATTTCTGAGAAACTGCTCCGTGTTCTGTTAATTCCTCTCACAGTGTTACATCTGTATTTCGTGGATCACTTTGCTAGCCTTATTTCTGTGGAATCTGAGAACAGATATTTCGGATCCCTTTGAAGACTATAGGGCCAAAGGAAATATCCTCCGATAACAAAGAGAAAGAAGCTTTTTGAGAATCTTCTTTGTGTTCTCTAAAATCATCTCACAGAGTTACAGCTTTCCCCTCAAGAAGCGTTTCGCAAAGACAGTTCTTGTGGAATTGGCAAAGTGATATTTGGAAGCCATTAGAGGGCTATTTTGAAAAAGGTAATATCCTCAGATGAAATCTGGAAAGAAGCTTTCTGAGAAACTGCTTAGTGTTCTGTTAATTCATCTGACAGAGTTAAATCTGTATGTCGTGGATCTCTTTGCTAGCCTTATTTCTGTGGAATCTGAGAACAGATATTTCGGATACCTTTGAAGAGTATAGGGCCAAAGGAAATATCTTCCGATAACAAAGAGAAAGAAGCTTTCTGAGAAACTTCTTTGTGTTCTGTGAAATCATCTCACAAAGTTACAGCTATCCCCTGAAGAAGCCTTTCGCTAAGACAGTTCTTGTGGAATTGGCAAAGTGATATTTGGAAGCCCATAGAGGGCTATGTTGAAAAAGGAAATATCCTCGGATGAAATCTGGAAAGAAGCTTTCTGAGAAACTGCTTAGTGTTCTGTTAATTCATCTGACAGAGTTACATCTGTATGTCGTGGATCTCATTGCTAGCCTTATTGCTGTGCAATCTGAGAACAGATATTTCTGATCCCTTTGAAGACTATAGGGCCAAAGGAAATATCCTCCGATAACAAAGAGAAAGAAGCTTTCTGAGAAACTTCTTTGTGTTCTGTGAAATCACCTCACAGAGTTACAGCTTTCCCCTCAAAAAGCCTTTCGTTAAGACAGTTCTTGTGGAATTGGCAAAGTGATATTTGGAAGCCCATAGAGGGCTACGGTGAAAAAGGAAATATCCTCAGATGAAATCTGGAAACAAGCTTTCTGAGAAACTGCTCTGTGATGTGTGACTTCCACTCAGAGAGTTACATCTGTATTTCGTGGATCTCTTTGCTAGCCTTATTTCTGTGGAATCTGAGAACATTTATTTCGGATCCCTTTGAAGACTATAGGGCCAAAGGAAATATCCTCCGATAACAAAGAGAAAGAAGCTTTCTGAGAAACTTCTTTGTGTTCTGTGAAATCATCTCACAGAGTTACAGCTTTCCCCTCAAGAAGCCTTTCGCTAAGACAGTTCTTGTGGAATTGGCAAGGTGATATTTGGAAGCCCATAGAGGGCTATCGTGAAAAAGGAAATATCCTCAGATGAAATCTGGAAAGAAGCTCTCTGAGAAACTGCTTAGTGTTCTGTTAATTCATCTCACAGAGTTACATCTGTATTTCGTGGATCTCTTTGCTAGCCTTATTTCTGTGGAATCTGAGAATAGATAATTCGCTTTCCTTTGAAGACTATAGGGCCAAAGGAAATATCCTCCGATAACAAAGAGAAAGAAGCTTTCTCAGAAACTTCTTTGTGTTCTGTGAAATCATCTCACAGAGTTACAGCTTTCCCCTCAAGAATCCTTTCGCTAAGACAGTTCTTGTGGAATTGGCAAAGTGATATTTGGAAGCCCATAGAGGGCTATGGTGAAAAAGGAAATATCCTCAGATGAAATCTGGAAAGAAGCTTTCGGAGAAACTGCTTAGTGTTCTGTTAATTCATCTCACCGAGTTACATCTGTATGTCGTTGATATCTTTGCTAGCATTATTTCTGTGGAATCTGAGAACAGATATTTGGGATCCGTTTGAAGACTAAAGGGCCAAAGGAAATATCCTCCGATAACAAAGAAAAAGAAGCTTTCTGAGATACTTCTTTGTGTTGTGTGAAATCATCTCACAGAGTTACAGCTTTCCTCTCAAGAAGCCTTTCGCTAAGAGAGTTCCTGTGGAATTGGCAAAGTGATATTTGGAAGCCCATAGAGGACAATGGTGAAAAAGTAAATATCCCCAGATGAAATCACGAAAGCAGCTTTCTGAGAATCTGCTCTGTGATGTGTGACTTCCACTCACAGTATGACATTTGTGTTTCGTGGATCTCTTTGCTAGGCTTATTTCTGTGGAAACTGAGAACAGATATTTCGGATCCCTTTGAAGACTATAGGGCTAAAGGAAATAGCCTCCGATAACAAAGAGAAAGAAGCTTTCTGAGAAACTTCTTTGTGTTCTGTGAAATCATCTCACAGAGTTACAGCTTTCCCCTCAAGAAGCGTTTCGCTAGGACCGTTATTGTGGAATTGGCAAAGTGATATTTGGAAGCCCATAGAGGGCTATGGTGAAAAAGGAAATATCCTCAGATGAAATCCGGAAAGAAGCTTTCTGAGAAACTGCTCTATGATGTGTGACTTCCAATCAGAGAGTTACATCTGTATTTCGTGGATCTCATTGGTAGCCTTATTACTGTGGAATCTGAGAACAGATATTTCGGATCCCTTTGAAGACTCTAGGGCCAAAGGAAATATCCTCCGATAACAAAGAGAAAGAAGCTTTCTGAAAAACTTCCTTATGTTCTGTGAAATCATCTCACAGAGTTACAGCTTTCCCTTCAAGAAGCGTTTCGCTAGGACCGTTCTTGTGGAATTGGCGAAGTGATATTTGGAAGCCCATAGAGGGCTATGGTGAAAAAGGAAATATCCTCAGATGAAATCCGGAAAGAACTTTTCTGAGAAACTGCTCTGAGATGTGTGACTTCCACTCAATGAGTTATATCTTTATTTCGTGGATCTCTTTGCTAGCCTTATTTCTGTGGAATCTGAGAACAGATATTTCGGATCCCTTTGAAGACTCTAGGGCCAAAGGAAATATCCTCCGATAACAAAGAGAAAGAAGGTTTTTGAGTATCTTCTTTGTGTTCAGTGAAATCATCTCACAGAGTTACAGATTTCCCCTCAAGAATCCTTTCGCTAAGACAGTTCTTGTGGAATTGGCAAAGTGATATTTGGAAGCCCATAGAGGGCTATGGTGAAAATGGAAATATCCTCAGATGAAATCGGGAAAGAAGCTTCCTGGGAAACTGCCTAGTGTTCTGTTAATACATCTCACAGAGTTACATCTGTATGTCGTAGATCTCTTTGCTAGCCTTATTTCTGTGCAATCTGAGAACAGATATTTCGGATCTCTTTGAAGATTATAGGGCCAAAGGAAATATTCTCCGATAACAAAGAGAAAGAAGCTTTCTGAGATACTTCTTTGTGTTGTTTGAAATCATCTCACAAAGTTACAGCTTTCCCCTCAAGAATCCTTTCGCTAAGACAGTTCTTGTGGAATTGGCAAAGTGATATTTGGAAGCCCATAGAGGGCTATGGTGAAAAAGGAAAAATCCTCAGATGAAATCTGGAAAGAAGCTTTCTGAGAAATTGCTTAGTGTTCTGTTAATTCTCATCACAGAGTTACATCTGTATTTCGTGGATCTTTTGCTAGCCTTATTTCTGTGGAATCTGAGAACAGATATTTCGGATCCCTTTGAAGACTACAGGGCCAAAGGAAATATCCTCCGATAACAAAGAGAAAAAGGCTTTCTGAGAAACTTCTTTGTGTTCTGTGAAGTGATCTTACAGAGTGACAGCTTTCCCCTCAAGAAGCCTTTCGCTAAGACAGTTCTTGTGGAATTGGCAAAGTGATATCTGGAAGCCCATAGAGGGCTATGATGAAAAAGGAAATATCCTCAGATGAAGTCTGGAAAGAAGCTTTCTGAGAAACTTCTTAGTGTTCTTTTAATTCATCTCACAGAGTTACATCTGTATGTCGTGGATCTCTTTGCCAGCCTAATTTCTTTGGAATCTGTGAACAGATATTTCGGATCCCTTTGAAGTCTATAGGGCCAAAGGATATATCCTCTGATAACAAAGAGAAAGAAGCTTCTGAGAAACTTCTTTGTGTTCTGTGAAATCATCTCTCAGAGTTACAGTTTAACCCTCAAGAAGCCTTTCGCTAGGACAGTTCTTGTGGAATTGGCAAAGTGATATTTGGAAGCCCATAGAGGGCTAGGGTGGAAAAGGAAATATCCTCAGATGAAATCTGGAAAGAAGCTTTCTGAGAAACTGCTTAGTGTTCTGTTAATTCATCCTACAGAATTACCTCTGTATTTCGTGGATTTCTTTGCTAGCCTTATTTCTGTGGAATCTGAGAACAGATATTTCGGATCCATTTGAAGACTATAGGGCCAAAGGAAATGTCCTCGGATAACAAAGAGAAAGAAGCTTTCTGAGAAACTTCTTGGTATTCTGTGAAATCATCTCACAGAGTTACAGCTTTCCCCTCAAGAAGTCTTTCGCTGAGGCAGTACTTGTGGAATTGGTAAAGTGATATTTGGAAGCCCATAGAGGGCTACGGTGAAAAAGGAAATATTCTCAGATGAAATCTGGAAAGAAGCTTTCAGAGAAACTGCTCTGTGATGTGTGACTTCCACTCACAGAGTTACATCTGTATTTCGTAGATCTTTTGCTGGCCTTTTTTCTGTGGAATCTGAGAACAGATATTTCCGATCCCTTTGAAGACTATAGGGCCAATGGAAATATAATTTACAACAAAGAGAAAGAAGCTTTCTTAGAAACTTCTTTGTGTTCTGTGAAACCATCTCACAGAGTTACAGCTTTCCCTTCAAGAAGCCTTTCGCTAAGACAGTTCTTGTGGAATTGGCAAAGTGATATTTGGAAGCCCATAGAGGGCTACGGTAAAAAATGAAATATCCTCAGATGAAATCTGGAAAGAAGGTTTCTGAGAAACTGCTTAGTGTTCTGTTAATTCATCTCACAGAGTTTCATCTGTATTTCGTGGATCTCTTTGCGAGCCTTATTCCTGTGGAGTCTGAGAACAGATATTTCAGATCCCTTTGAAAACTATAGGGCCAAAGGAAATATCCTCCGATAACAAAAAGAAAGAAGCTTTCTGAGAAACGTCTTTGTGTTCTGTGAAATCATCTCACAGAGTTACAGCTTTCCCCTCAATAAGCCTTTCGCTAAGACAGTTCTTGTGGATTTGGCAAAGTGATATTTGGAAGCCCATAGAGGGCTATGGTGAAAAAGGAAATCTCAGATGAAATCTGCAAAGAAGCTTTCTGAAAAAGTGCTTAGTGTTCTGTTAATTCATCTCACAGAGTTACATCTGTATGTCGTAGATGTCTTTGCTAGCCTTATTTCTGTGGAATCTGAGAACAGATATTTCGGATCCCTTTGAAGACTATAAGGCCAAAGGAAATATCCTCCGATAACAAAGATAAAGACGCATTCTGAGAAACTTCTTTGTGTTCTGTGAAATCATATCACAGAGTTACACCTTTCCCCTCAAGAAGCCTTTCGCTAAGACAGTTCTTGTGGAATTGGCAAAGTGATATTTGGAGGCCCTTAGAGGGCTATGGTGAAAAAGGAAATATCCTCAGATGAAATCTGGAAAGAAGCTTTCTGAGAAACTGCTTAGTGTTCTGTTAATTCATCTCACAGAGTTACATCTGTATTTCGTGGATCTCTTTGCTCACCTTGTTTCTGTGGAATCTGAGAACAGATATTTCGGATCCCTTTGAAAACTATAGGGCCAAAGGAAATATCCTCCGATATCAAAGAGAAATAAGCTTTCTGAGAAACTTCTTTGTGTTCTGTGAAATCATGTCACAGAGTTACAGCTTTCCCCTCGAGAAGCCTTTCGCTAAGACAGTTGTTGTGGAATTGGTAAAGTGATATTTGGAAGCCCATAGAGGGCTACGGTGAAAAAGGAAAAATCCTCAGATGAAATCCGGAAAGAAGCCTCAGAGAAACTGCTCTGTGACGTGTGACTTCCACTCACAGAGTTACATCTGTATTTCGTGGATCTCTTTGCTAGCCTTATTTCAGTGGAATCTGAGAACAGATATTTCGGATCCCTTTGAAGACTAGAGGGCCAAAAGGAAATATCCTCCGATAACAAAGAGAAAGAAGCTTTCTGAGAACTTCTTGGTGTTCTGTGAAATCATCTCACAGAGATACAGCTTTCCTCTCAAGAATCCTTTCGCTGACACAGTTTTTGTGGAATTGGCAAAGTGATATTTGGAAGCCCATAGAGGGCTATAATGAAAAAGGAAATATCCTAAGGTGAAATCTGGAAAGAAGCTTTCTGAGAAACTGCTCTGTGATGTGTGACTTCCACACACCGAGTTACATCTGCATTTCGTGGATCTCTTTGCTAGCCTTATTTCTGTGGAATCTGAGAACAGATATTTCGGATCCTTTTAAAGACTGTAGGGCCAAAGGAAATATCCTCCGATAACAAAGAGAAAGAAGCTTTCTGAGAAACTTCCTTGTGTTCTGTGAAATCATCTCACAAAGTTACAGCTTTCCCTTCAAGAAGCGTTTCGCTAAGACAGTTCTTGTGGAATTGCAAAGTGATATTTGGAAGCCCATAGAGGGCTGTGGTGAAAAAGCAAATATCCTCAGAAGAAATCTGGAACGAAGCTTTCGGAGAAATTGCTTAGTGTTCTGTTAATTCATCTCACAGAGTTACATCTGTATTTCGTGGATCTCTTTGCTAGCCTTATTGCTGTGGAATCTGAGAACAGATATTTCGCATCCCTTTGAAGACAATAGGGCCAAAGGAAATATACTCCGATAACAAAGAGAAAGAAGCTTTCTGAGAAACTTCTTTGTATTCTGTGAAATCATCTCACAGAGTTACAGCTTTCCCCACAAGAAGCCTTTCGCTAAGACAGTTCTTGTGGAATTGGCAAAGTGATATTTGGAAGCCCATAGAGGGCTATGGTGAAAAAGGAAATATCCTCAGATGAAATCTGGAAAGAAGTTTTCTGAGAAACCGCTCAGTGTTGTGTTAATTCATCTCACCGAGTTACATCTGTATTTCGTGGATCTCTTTGCTAGCCTTATTTCTGTGGAATCTGAGAACAGATATTTCGGATCCCTTTGAAGACTATAGGGCCAAAGGAAATATCCTCCGATAACAGAGAGAAAGAAGCTTTCTGAGAAACTTCTTTGTGTTCTGTGAAATCATCTCACACAGTTACAGCTTTCCCTTAAAGAAGCGTATCGCTAAGACATTTCTTGTGGAATTGGCAAAGTGATATTTTGAAGCCCTTAGAGGGCTATGGTGAAAAAGGAAATATCCTCAGATGAAATGAGGAAAGAAGCTTTCTGAGAAATTGCTCTGTGATGTGTGACTTACAGCCACAGAGTTACATCTGTATTTCTTGGATCTCTTTGCTAGCCTTATTTCTGTGGAATCTGAGAACAGATATTTCGGATCCCTTTGAAGACTATAGGGCCAAAGGAAATATCCTCCGATAACAAAGGTAAAGAAGCATTCTGAGAAACTTCTTGATGTTCTGTGAAATCATCTCACAGAGTTAAATCTTTCCCCTCAAGAAGCCTTTCGCTAAAACAGTTCTTGTGGAATTGGCAAAGTGATATTTGGAAGCCCTTAGAGGACTATGGTGAAAAAGGAAATATCCTCCGATGAAATCTGGAAAGAAGATTTCTGAGAAACTGCTTAGTGTTCTGTTAATTCATCTCACAGAGTTACATCTGTATTTCGTGGATCTCTTTGCTAGCCTTATTTCTGAGGAATCTGAGAACAGATATTTCGGATCACTTTTAAGACTGTAGGGCAAAAGGAGAAAACCTCCAATAACAAAGAGAAAGAAGCTTTCTGAGAAACTTCTTTGTGTTCTGTGAAATCATCTCACAGAGTTACAGCTTTCCCCTCAAGAAGCCTTTCGCTAAGGCAGTTCTTGTGGAATTGGCAAAGTGATATTTGGAAGCCCATAGAGGGCTACGGTGAAAAAGGAAATATCCTCAGATGAAATCTGGAAAGAAGCTTTCTGAGAAACTGCTTAGTGTTCTGTTAGTTCATCTCAAAGAGTTACATCTGTATTTCGAGGATCTCTTTGCTAGTCTTATTTCTGTGGAATCCGAGAACAGATATTTCGGATCCCTTTGAAGACTATAGGGCCAAAGAAAATATCCTCCGATAACAAAGAGAAAGAAGCTTTCTGAGAAACTTCTTTGTGTTCTGTGAAATCATCTCTCAGAGTTACAGTTTTCCCCTGAAGAAGCCTTTCGCTATGACAGTTCTTCTGGAATTGGCAAAGTGATATTTGGAAGCCCATAGAGGGCTATGGAGAAAAAGGAAATATCCTCAGATGAAATCTGGAAAGAAGGTTTCTGAGAAACTGCTTAGTGTTTTGTTAATTCATCTCACCGAGTTACATCTGTATTTCGTGGATCTCTTTGCTAGCCTTATTTCTGTGGAATCTGAGAACAGATATTTCGGATCCCTTTGAAGACTATAGGGCCAAAGGAAATATCCTCCGATAACAAAGAGAAAGAAGCTTTCTGAGAAACTTCTTTGTGTTCTGTGAAATCATCTCACAGAGTTACAGCTTTCCCCTCAAGAAGCCTTTCGCTAAAACAGTTCTTGTGGAATTGGCAAAGTGATATTTGGAAGCACATAGAGGGCTATGGTGAAAAAGGAAATATCCTCAGATGAAATCCGGAAAGAAGCTTTCTGAGAAACTGCTCTGTGATGTTTGACTTCCACTCACAGAGTTACATTTGTATTTCGTGGATCTCTTTGCTAGCCTTATTTCTGTGGAATCTGAGAACAGGTATTTCGGATCCCTTTGAAGAGTATAGGGCCAAAGGAAATATCCTCCGATAACAAAGAGAAAGAAACTTTCTGAGAAAATCCTTTGTGTTCTCTGAAATCATCTCACAGAGTTACAGCTTGCCCCCAAGAAGCCTTTCGCTAAGACAGTTCTTGGGGAATTGGCAAAGTGATATTTGGAAGCCCTTAGAGGGCTATAGTGAAAAAGGAAATATCCTCAGGTGAAATCCGGAAAGAAGCTTTCTGAGAAACTGCTCTGTGATGTGTGACTTCCAGTGACAGAGTTACATCTGTATTTCGTCGATCTCTTTGCTAGCCTTATTTCTGTGGAATCTGAGAACAGATATTTCGGATCCCTTTGAAGACTATAGGGCCAAAGGTAATATCCTCCGATAACAAAGAGAAAGAAGCTTTCTGAGAAACTTCTTTGTGTTCTGTGAAATCATCTCACAGAGTTACAGCTTTCCCCTCAAGAAGCCTTTCGCTCAGACAGTTCTTGTGGAAATGGCAAAGTGATATTTGGAAGCCCATAGAGGGTTATGGTGAAAAAGGAAATATCCTCAGAAGAAATCTGGAAAGAAGCTTTCTGAGAAACTGATTAGTGTTCTGTTAAGTCATCTCAGAGAGTTACATCTGCATTTCGTGGATGTCTTTGCTAGCCTTATTTCTGTGGAATCAGAGAACAGATATTCCGGATCCCTTTGAAGACTACAGGGCCAAAGGAAATATCCTCTGATAACAAAGAGAAAGAAGCTTTCTGAGAAACTTCTTTGTGTTCTGTGAAATCATCGCACAGAGTTACAGCTTTCCCCTCAAGATGCCTTTCTCTAAGACAGTTCTTGTGGAATTGGCAAAGTGATATTTGGAAGCCCGTAGAGGGCTATGGTGAAAAAGGAAATATCCTCAGATGAAATCTGGAGACAAGCTTTCTGAGAAACTGCTTAGTGTTCTGTTAAGTCATCTCAGAGAGTTAAATCTGCATTTTGTGGATCTCTTTGCTAGCCTTATTACTGTGGAATCTGAGAACAGATATTTCGGATCCCTTTGAAGACTATAGGGCCAAAGGAAATATCCTTCGATAACAAAGAGAAAGAAGCTTTCTGAGAATCTTCTTTTTGTTCTGTGAAATCACCGCACAGAATTACAGATAACCCCTCAAGAAGCCTTTCGCTAAGACAGTTCTTGTGGAATTGGCAAAGTGATATTTGGAAGCCCATAGAGGGCTATGGTGAAAAAGGAAATATCCTCAGATGAAATCCGGAAAGAAGCTTTCTGAGAAACTGCTCTGTGATGTGTGACTTCCACTCATAGCGTTACATCTGTATTTCGTGGATCTCTTTGCTAGCCTTATTTCTGTGGAATCTGAGAACAGATATTTCGGATCCCTTTGAAGACTATAGGGTCAAAGGAAATATCCTCCGATAACAAAGAGAAAGAAGCTTTCTGAGAAACTTCTTTGTGTTCTCTGAAATCATCTCACAGAGTTACAGCTTTCCCCTCAAGAAGCCTTTCGCTAAGATAGTTCTTGTGGAATTGGCAAAGTGATGTTTGGAAGCCCATAGAGGCCTATGGTGAAAAAGGAAATATCCTCAGATGAAATCTGGAAAGAAGCTTTCTGAGAAACTGCTTAGTGTTCTTTTAATTCATCTCACAGTGTTACATCTGTATGTGGTGTATCTCTTTGCTAGCCTTATTTCTGTGGAATCTGAGAACAGATATTTCGGATCCCTTTGAAGAGTATAGGGCCAAAGGAAATATCCTCCAATAACCAAGAGAAAGAAGCTTCTTGAGAAACTTCCTTGTGTTCTGTGAAATCATCTCACAGAGTTACAGCTTTCCCCTCAAGAAGCCTTTTTCTAAGACAGTTCTTCTGGAATTGGCAAAGTGATATTTGCAAGCGCATAGAGGGCTATGGTGAAAAAGGAAATATCCTCAGATGAAATCCGGAAAGAAGATTTCTGAGAAACTACTCTGTGATGTGTGACTTCCACTCACAGAGTTACATCTGTATTTCGTCGATCTCTTTGCTAGCCTTATTTCTGTGGAAAATGAGAACAGATATTCCGGATCCCTTTGAAGACTATAGGGCCAAAGGAAATATCCTCCGATAACAAAGAGAAAGAAGCTTTCTGAGAAACTTCTTTGTGTTCTGTGAAATCATCTCATAGAGTTACAGCTTTCCCCTCAAGAAGCCTTTCGCTAAGACAGTTCTTGTGGAATTGGCAAAGTGATATTTGGAAGCCCATAGAGGGCTATGGTGAAAAAGGAAATATCCTCAGATTCAAATCTGGAGACAAGCTTTCTGAGAAACTGCTTAGTGTTCTGTTAAGTCATCTCAGAGAGTTAAATCTGCATTTTGTGGATCTCTTTGCTAGCCTTATTTCTGTGGAATCTGAGAACAGATATTTCGGATCCCTTTGAAGACTATAGGGCCAAAGGAAATATCCTCCGATAACAAAGAGAAAGAAGCTTTCTGAGAATCTTCTTTTTGTTCTGTGAAATCACCGCAAAGAGTTACAGATAACCCCTCAAGAAGCCTTTCGCTAAGACAGTTATTGTGGAATTGCCAAAGTGATATTTGGAAGCCCATAGAGGCCTATGGTGAAAAAGGAAATATCCTCAGATGAAATCCGGAAAGAAGCTTTCTGAGAAACTGTTCTGTGATGTGTGACTTCCACTCACAGAGTTACATCTGTATTTCGTGGATCTCTTTGCTAGCCTTATTTCTGTGAAATCTGAAAACAGATATGTCGGATCCCTTTGAAGACTATAGGGTCAAAGGAAATATCCTCCGATAAAGAGAAAGAAGCTTTCTGCGAAACTTCTTTGTGTTCTGTGAAATCATCTCACAGAGTTACAGCTTTCCCCTCAAGAAGCCTTCCGCTAAGACAGTTCTTGTGGAATTGGCAAAGTGATATTTGGAAGCCCATAGAGGGTTATGGTGAAAAAGGAAATATCCTCCGATGAAATCTGGAAAGAAGCTTTCTGAGAAACTGATTAGTGTTCTGTTAAGTCATCTCAGAGAGTTACATCTGCATTTCGTGGATGTCTTTGCTAGCCTTATTTCTGTGGAATCAGAGAACAGATATTCCGGATCCCTTTGAAGACTACAGGGCCAAAGGAAATATCCTCCGATAACAAAGAGAAAGAAGCTTTCTGAGAAACTTCTTTGTGTTCTGTGAAATCATCTCACAGAGTTACAGCTTTCCCCTCAAGAAGCCTTTCTCTAAGACAGTTCTTGTGGAATTGGCAAAGTGATATTTGGAAGGCCTTAGAGGGCTATGGTGAAAAAGGAAATATCCTCAGATGAAATCTGGAGACAAGCTTTCTGAGAAACTGCTTAGTGTTCTGTTAAGTCATCTCAGAGAGTTAAATCTGCATTTTGTGGATGTCTTTGCTAGCCTTATTTCTGTGGAATCTGAGAACAGATATTTTGGATCCCTTTGAAGACTATAGGGCCAAAGGAAATATCCTCCGATAACAAAGAGAAAGAAGGTTTCTGAGAATCTTCTTTTTGTTCTGTGAAATCACCACACAGAGTTACAGATAACCGCTCAAGAAGCCTTTCGCTAAGACAGTTCTTGTGGAATTGGCAAAGTGATATTTGGAAGCCCATAGAGGCCTACGGTGAAAAAGGAAATATCCTCAGATGAAATCCGGAAAGAAGCTTTCTGAGAAACTGCTCTGTGATGTGTGACTTCCACTCACAGAGTTACATCTCTATTTCGTGGATCTCTTTGCTAGCCTTATTTCTGTGGAATCTGAGAACAGATATTTCGGATCCCTTTGAAGACTATCGGGCCCAGGGAAATATCCTCCGATAACAAAGAGAAAGAAGCTTTCTGAGAATCTTCTTTTTGTTCTGTGAAATCACCTCACAGAGTTACAGATTTCCCCTCAAGAAGCCTTTCGCTAAGACAGTTCTTGTGGAATTAGCAAAGTGGTATTTGGAAGCCCATAGAGGCCTATGGTGAAAAAGGAAATATCCTCAGATGAAATCCGGAAAGAAGATTTCTGAGAAACTGCTCTGTGATGTGTGACTTCCACTCACAGAGTTACATCTGTATTTCGTGGATCTCTTTGCTAGCCTTATTTCTGTGGAATCTGAGAACAGATATTTTGGATCCCTTTGAAGACCATAGGGTCAAAGGAAATATACTCCGATAACAAAGAGAAAGAAGCTTCCTGAGAAACTTTTTCGTGTTCTGTGAAATCATCTCACAGAGTTACAGCTTTCCCCTCCAGAAGCCTTTCGCTAAGATAGTTCTTGTGGAATTGGCAAAGTGATATTTGGAAGCCCATAGAGGGCTATGATGAAAAAGGAAATATCCGCAGATGAAATCTGGAGACAAGCTTTCTGAGAAACTGCTTAGTGTTCTGTTAAGTCATCTCAGAGAGATAAATCTGCATTTTGTGGATCTCTTTCCTAGCCTTATTCCTGTGGAATCTGAGAACAGATATTTCGGATCCCTTTGAAGACTATAGGGCCAAAGGAAATATCCTCCGATAACAAAGAGAAAGAAGCTTTCTGAGAATCTTCTTTTTGTTCTGTGAAATCACCGCACAGAGTTACAGATAACCCCTCAAGAAGCCTTTCGCTAAGACAGTTCTTGTGGAATTGCCAAAGTGATATTTGGAAGCCCATAGAGGCCTATGGTGAAAAAGGAAATATCCTCAGATGAAATCCGGAAAGAAGCTCTCTGAGAAACTGCTCTGTGATGTGTGACTTCCACTCACAGAGTTACATCTGTATTTCGTGGATCTCTTTGCTAGCCTTATTTCTGTGGAATCTGAGAACAGATATTTCGGATCCCTTTGAAGACTATAGCCTCAAAGGAAATATCCTCCGATAAAGAGAAAGAAGCATTCTGAGAAACTTCTTTGTGTTCTGTGAAATCATCTCACAGAGTTACAGCTTTCCCCTCAAGAAGCCTTCCACTAAGACAGTTCTTGTGGAATTGGCAAAGTGATATTTGGAAGCCCTTAGAGGGGTATGGTGAAAAAGGAAATATCCTCTGATGAAATCCGGAAAGAAGCTTTCTGAGAAACTACTCTGTGATGTGTGACTTCCAGTCACAGAGTTACATCTGTATTTCGTGGATCTCTTTGCTAGCCTTATTTCTGTGGAATCTGAGAACAGATATTTCCAATCCCTTTGAAGACTATAGGGCCAAAGAAATATCCTCCGATAACAAAGAGAAAGAAGCTGTCTGAGAAACTTCTTTGTGTTCTCTGAAATCATTTCACAGAGTTACAGCTTTCCCCTCAAGAAGCCTTTCGCTAAGAAAGTTCTTGTGGAATGGGCAAAGTGATATTTGGAAGCCCATAGAGAGCTATGGTGAAAAAGGAAATATCCTGATTAAATCTGGAAAGAAGCTTTCTGAGAAACTGCTTAGTGTTCTGTTAAGTCATCTCAGAGTGTTACATCGGCATTTCGTGGATCTCTTTGCTAGCCTTATTACTGTGGAATCTGAGAACAGATATTTCGGATCCCTTTGAAGACTATAGGGCCAAAGGAAATATCCTCCGATAACAAAGAGAAAGAAGCTTTCTGAGAATCTTCTTTTTGTTCTGTGAAATCACCTCACAGAGTTACAGCTTTCCCCTCAAGAAGCCTTTCGCTAAGACAGTTCTTGTGGAATTGGCAAAGTGATATTTGGAAGCCCTTAGAGGGGTATGGTGAAAAAGGAAATATCCTCAGATGAAATCCGGAAAGAAGCTTTATGAGAAACTGCTCTGTGATGTGTGACTTCCACTCACAGAGTTACATCTGTATTTCGTGGATCTCTTTGCTAGCCTTATTTCTGTGGAATCTGAGAACAGATATTTCAAATCCCATTGAATACTATCGGTCCAAAGGAAATATCCTCCGATAACAAAGAGAAAGAAGCTTTCTGAGAATCTTCTTTGTGTTCTCTGAAATCATCTCACAGAGTTACAGCTTTCCCCTCAAGAAGCCTTTCGCTAAGACAGTTCTTGTGGAATTGGCAAAGTGATATTTGGAATCCCATGGAGGGCTACGTTGAAAAAGGAAATATCCTCAAATGAAATCAGGAAAGAAGCTTTCTGAGAAACTGCTTAGTGTTCTGTTAATTCATCTCACAGAGTTACATCTGTATATCGTGTATCTCTTTGCTAGACTTATTTCTGTGGAATCTGAGAACAGATATTTCGGATCCCTTTGAAGAATATAGGGCCAAAGGAAATATCCTCCGATAACAAAGAGAAAGAAGCTTTCTGAGAAACTTCTTTGTGTTCTGTGAAATCATCTCACAGAGTTACAGCTTTCCTCTTAAGAAGCCTTTCGCTAAGACAGTTCTTGTGGAATTGGCAAAGTGATATTTGGAAGCCCTTAGAGGGCTACGGTGAAATAGGAAATATCCTGAGATGAAATCCGGAAAGAAGCTTTCTGAGAAACTGCTCTGTGATGTGTGACTTCCAGTCACAGAGTTACATCTGTATTTCGTGGATCTCTTTGCTAGCCTTGTTTCTGGGGAATCTGAGAACAGATATTTCAAATCCCTTAGAAGACTATAGGGCCAAAGAAATATCCTCCGATAACAAAGAGAAAGAAGCTTTCAGAGAAACTTCTAAGTGTTCTCTGAAATCATCTCACAGTGTTACAGCTTTCCCCTCTAGAAGCCTTTCGCTAAGACAGTTCTTGTGGAATTGGCAAAGTGATATTTGGAAGCCCAAAGAGGGCTATGGTGAAAAAGGAAATATTCTCAGATGAAATCTGGAAAGAAGCTTTCTGAGAAACTGCTAAGTGTTCTGTTAATTCAGCTCACAGAGTTACATCTGTATTTCGTGGATCTCTTTGCTAGCCTTATTTCTGTGGAATCTGAGAACAGATATTTCGGATCCCTTTGAAGACTATACGGCCAAAGGAAATATCCTCCGATAATAAAGAGAAAGAAGCTTTCTGAGAAACTTCTTTGTGTTCTGTGAAATCATCTCACAGAGTTACAGCTTTCCCCTCAAGAAGAGTTTCGCTAAGACAGTTCTTGTGGAATTGGCAAAGTGATATTTGGAAGCCCATAGAGAGGTATGGTGAAAAAGGAAATAACCTCAGATGAAATCTGGAAAGAAGGTTTCTGAGAAACTGCTTAGTGTTCTGTTAATTCATCTAAAAGAGTTACATCTGCATTTCGTGGATCTCTTTGCTAGCCTTATTTCTGTCGAATCTGAGAGGAGATATTTCGGATCCCTTTGAAGACTATAGGGCCAAAGGAAATATCCTCCGATAACAAAGAGAAAGAAGCTTTCTGAGAAACTTCTTTGTGTTCTGTGAAATCATCTCACAGAGTTACAGCTTTCCCCTCAAGAAGCCTTTCGCTAAGACAGTTCTTGTGGAATTGGCAAAGTGATATTTGGAAGCCCATAGAGGGCTACGATGAAAAAGGAAATATCCTCAGATGAAATCCGGAAAGAAGCTTTCTGAGAAACTGCTCGAGGATGTGTGACTTCCACTCACAGAGTTACATCTGTATTTCGTGGATCTCTTTGCTAGCCTTATTTCTGTGGAATCTGAGAACAGATATTTCGGATCTCTTTGAAGATTATATGGCCAAAGCATATGTCCTCCGATAAAAAAGAGAAAGATGCTTTCTGAGAAACTTCTTTGTGTTCTGTGAAATCATCTCACAGAGTTACAGCTTTCCCTCAAGAAGCCTTTCACTAAGACACTTCTTGTGGAATTGGCAAAGTGATATTTGGAAGCCCATAGAGGGCTATGGTGAAAAAGGAAATATCCTCAGATGAAATCTGGAGACAAACTTTCTGAGAAAGTGCTTAGTGTTCTGTTAAGTCTTCTCAGAGAGTTACATCTGCATTTCTTTGATCTCTTTGCTAGTCTTATTTCTGTGGAATCTGAGAACAGATATTCCGGATCCCTTTGAAGACTATAGGGCCAGAGGAAATATCCTGCGATAACAAAGACAAAGAAGCTTTCTGAGAAACTTCTCTGTGTTCTGTGAAATCATCTCACAGAGTTACAGCTTTCCCCACAAGAAGCCTTTCACTAAGACACTTCTTGTGGAATTGGCAAAGTGATATTTGGAAGCCCATAGTGGGCTATGGTGAAAAGGAAATATCCTCAGATGAAATCCGGAAAGAAGATTTCTGAGAAACTGCTCTGTGATGTGTGGCTTCCACTCACAGAGTTACATCTGTATTTCGTGGATCTCTTTGCTAGCCTTATTTCTGTGGAATCTGAGAACAGATATTTCGGATCCCTTTGAAGACTATAGGGTCAAAGGAAATATCCTCCGATAACAAAGAGAAAGAAGCTTTCTGAGAAACTTCTTTGTGTTCTGTGATATCATCTCACAGAGTTACAGATTTCCCCTCAAGAAGCCTTTCGCTAAGACAGTTCTTGTGGAATTGGCAAAGTGATATTTGGAAGCGCTTAGAGGGGTATGGTGAAAAAGGAAATATCCTCAGATGAAATCCGGAAAGAAGCTTTCTGAGAAACTGCTCTGTGATGTGTGGCTTCCAGTCACAGAGTTACATCTGTATTTCGTGGATCTCTTTGCTAGCCTTATTTCTGTGGAATCTGAGAACAGATATTTCAAATCCCATTGAAGACTATCGGGCCAAAGGAAATATCCTCCGATAACAAAGAGAAAGAAGCTTTCTGAGAAACTTCTTTGTGTTCTCTGAAATCATCTCACACAGTTACAGCTTTCCCCTCAAGAA
Source organism: Macaca mulatta (assembly GCF_049350105.2). NCBI lineage: Eukaryota > Metazoa > Chordata > Mammalia > Primates > Cercopithecidae > Macaca > Macaca mulatta. The sequence continues at coordinate 48,019,777 of NC_133411.1, forward strand.
GCCTTTCGCTAAGACAGTTCTTGTGGAATTGGCAAAGTTATATTTGGAAGCCCATAGAGGGCTATGGTGAAAAAGGAAATATCCTCAAATGAAATCCGGAAAGAAGCTTTCTGAGAAACTGCTCTGTGATGTGTGACTTCCAGTCACAGAGTTACATCTGTATATCGTGGATCTCTTTGCTAGCCTTTTTTCTATGGAATCTGAGAACAGATATTTCAAATCCCTTTGAAGACTATAGGGCCAAAGAAATATCCTCCGATAACAATCAGAAAGAGGCTTTCTGAGAAACATCTTTGTGTTCTCTGAAATCATCTCACAGTGTTACAGCTTTCCCCTCAAGAAGCCTTTCGCTAAGACAGTTCTTGTGGAATTGGCAAAGTGATATTTAGAAGCCCATAGAGGGCTATGGTGAAAAAGGAAATATCCTCAGATGAAATCTGGAAAGAAGCTTTCTGAGAAACTGCTTAGTGTTCTGTTAATTCATCTCACAGAGTTACATCTGTATGTCGTGTATCTCTTTACTAGCCTTATTTCTGTGGAATCTGAGAACAGATATTTCGGATCCCTTTGAAGACAATAGGGCCAAAGGAAATATCCTCCGATAACAAAGAGAAAGAAGCTTTCTGAGAAACTTCTTTGTGTTCTGTGAAATCATCTCACAGAGTTACAGCTTTCCCCTCAAGAAGCCTTTCGCTAAGACAGTTCCTGTGGAATTGGCAAAGTGATATTTGGAAGTCCATAGACAGCTATGGTGAAAAAGGAAATATCCTAAGATGAAATCTGGAAAGAAGCTTTCTGAGAAACTGCTTAGTGTTCTGGTAATTCATCTAACAGAGTTACATCTGCATTTCCTGGATCTCTTTGCTAGCCTTATTTCTGTGGAATCTGAGAACAGATATTTCGGATCCCTTTGAAGACTATAGGGCCAAAGGAAATATCCTCCGATAACAAAGAGAAAGAAGCTTTCTGAGAAACTTCTTTGTGTTCTGTGAAATCATCTCACAGAGTTACAGCTTTCCCCTCAAGAAGCCTTTCGCTAAGACAGTTCTTGTGGAATTGGCAAAATGATATTTGGAAGCCCATAGAGGGCTATGGTGAAAAAGGAAATATCCTCAGATGATATCTGGAGACAAGCTTTATGAGAAACTGCTTAGTGTTCTGTTAAGTCATCTCAGAGAGTTACATCTGCATTTCGTGGATCTCTTTGCTAGCCTTATTTCTGTGGAATCTGAGAACAGATATTCCGGATCCCTTTGAAGACTATAGGGCCCAAGAAAATATCCTCCGATAACAAAGACACAGAAGCTTTCTGAGAAACTTCTTTGTGTTCTGTGAAATCATCTCACAGAGTTACAGCTTTCCCTTCAAGAAGCCTTTCGCTAACACAGTTCTTGTGGAATTGGCAAAGTGATATTTGAAAGCCCATAGAGGGCTATGGTGAAAAAGGAAATATCCTCAGATGAAATCCGGAAAGAAGCTTTCTGAGAAACTGTTCTGTGATGTGTGACTTCCACTCACAGATTTACATCTGTATTTCGTTGATCTCTTTGCTAGTCTTATTTCTGTGGAATCTGAGAACAGATATTTCGGATCCCTTTGAAGACTATAGGGTCAAAGGAAATATCCTCAGATAACAAAGAGAAAGAAGCTTTCTGAGAAACTTCTTTGTGTTCTGTGATATCATCTCACAGAGTTACAGCTTTCCCCTCAAGAAGCCTTTCGCTAAGACAGTTCTTGTGGAATTGGCAAAGTGATATTTGGAAGCCCTTAGAGGGGTAAGGTGAAAAAGGAAATATCCTCAGATGAAATCCGGAAAGAAGCTTTCTGAGAAACTGCTCTGTGATGTGTGACTTCCACTCACAGAGTTACATCTGTATTTCGTGGATCTCTTTGCTAGCCTTATTTCTGTGGAATCTGAGAACAGATATTTCAAATCCCATTGAAGACTATCGGGCCAAAGGAAATATCCTCCGATAACAAAGAGAAAGAAGCTTTCTGAGAAACTTCTTTGTGTTCTCTGAAATCATCTCACAGAGTTACAGCTTTCCCCTCAAGAAGCCTTTCGCTAAGACAGTTCTTGTGGAATTGGCAAAGTTATATTTGGAAGCCCATAGAGGGCTACGGTGAAAATGGAAATATCCTCAAATGAAATCCGGAAAGAAGCTTTCTGAGAAACTGCTCTGTGATGTGTGACTTCCAGTCACAGAGTTACATCTGTATATCGTGGATCTCTTTGCTAGCCTTTTTTCTATGGAATCTGAGAACAGATATTTCAAATCCCTTTGAAGACTATAGGGCCAAAGAAATATCCTCCGATAACAAACAGAAAGAGGCTTTTTGAGAAACATCTTTGTGTTCTCTGAAATCATCTCACAGTGTTACAGCTTTCCCCTCAAGAGGCCTTTCGCTAAGACAGTTCTTGTGGAATTGGCAAAGTGATATTTAGAAGCCCATAGAGGGCTATGGTGAAAAAGGAAATATCCTCAGATGAAATCTGGAAAGAAGCTTTCTGAGAAACTGCTTAGTGTTCTGTTAATTCATCTCACAGAGTTACATCTGTATGTCGTGTATCTCTTTACTAGCCTTATTTCCGTGGAATCTGAGAACAGATATTTCGGATCCCTTTGAAGACAATAGGGCCAAAGGAAATATCCTCCGATAACAAAGAGAAAGAAGCTTTCTGAGAAACTTCTTTGTGTTCTGTGAAATCATCTCACAGAGTTACAGCTTTCCCCTCAAGAAGCCTTTCGCTAAGACAGTTCCTGTGGAATTGGCAAAGTGATATTTGGAAGTCCATAGACAGCTATGGTGAAAAAGGAAATATCCTAAGATGAAATCTGGAAAGAAGCTTTCTGAGAAACTGCTTAGTGTTCTGTTAATTCATCTAACAGAGTTACATCTGCATTTCCTGGATGTCTTTGCTAGCCTTATTTCTGTGGAATCTGAGAACAGATATTTCGGATCCCTTTGAAGACTATAGGGCAAAAGGAAATATCCTCCGATAACAAAGAGAAAGAAGCTTTCTGAGAAACTTCTTTGTGTTCTGTGAAATCATCTCACAGAGTTACAGCTTTCCCCTCAAGAAGCCTTTCGCTAAGACAGTTCTTGTGGAATTGGCAAAGTGATATTTGGAAGCCCATAGAGGGCTATGGTGAAAAAGGAAATATCCTCAGATGAAATCTGGAGACAAGCTTTATGAGAAACTGCTTAGTGTTCTGTTAAGTCATCTCAGAGAGTTACATCTGCATTTCGTGGATCTCTTTGCTAGCCTTATTTCTGTGGAATCTGAGAACAGATATTCCGGATCCCTTTGAAGACTATAGGGCCAAAGAAAATATCCTCCGATAACAAAGACACAGAAGCTTTCTGAGAAACTTCTTTGTGTTCTGTGAAATCATCTCACAGAGTTACAGCTTTCCCTTCAAGAAGCCTTTCGCTAACACAGTTCTTGTGGAATTGGCAAAGTGATATTTGAAAGCCCATAGAGGGCTATGGTGAAAAAGGAAATATCCTCAGATGAAATCCGGAAAGAAGCTTTCTGAGAAACTGTTCTGTAATGTGTGACTTCCACTCACAGATTTACATCTGTATTTCGTGGATCTCTTTGCTAGCCTTATTTCTGTGGAATCTGAGAACAGATATTTCGGATCCCTTTGAAGACTATAGGGTCAAAGGAAATATCCTCAGATAACAAAGAGAAAGAAGCTTTCTGAGAAACTTCTTTGTGTTCTGTGATATCATCTCACAGAGTTACAGCTTTCCCCTCAAAAAGCCTTTCGCTAAGACAGTTCTTGTGGAATTGGCAAAGTGATATTTGGAAGCCCTTAGAGGGGTAAGGTGAAAAAGGAAATATCCTCAGATGAAATCCGGAAAGAAGCTTTCTGAGAAACTGCTCTGTGATGTGTGACTTCCACTCACAGAGTTACATCTGTATTTCGTGGATCTCTTTGCTAGCCTTATTTCTGTGGAATCTGAGAACAGATATTTCAAATCCCATTGAAGACTATCGGGCCAAAGGAAATATCCTCCGATAACAAAGAGAAAGAAGCTTTCTGAGAAACTTCTTTGTGTTCTCTGAAATCATCTCACAGAGTTACAGCTTTCCCCTCAAGAAGCCTTTCGCTAAGACAGTTCTTGTGGAATTGGCAAAGTGATATTTGGAAGCCCATAGAGGGCTATGGTGAAAAAGGAAATATCCTCAAATGAAATCTGGTAAGAAGCTTTCTGAGAAACTTCTTAGTGTTCTGTTAATTCATCTCACAGAGTTATATCTGTATGTCGTGTATCTCTTTGCTAGACTTATTTCTGTGGAATCTGAGAACAGATATTTCGGATCCCTTTGAAGAATATAGGGCCAAAGGAAATATCCTCCGATAACAAAGAGAAAGAAGCTTTCTGAGAAACTTGTTTGTGTTCTGTAAAATCATCTCACAGAGTTACAGCTTTCCTCTTAAGAAGCCTTTCGCTAAGACAGTTCTTGTGGAATTGGCAAAGTGATATTTGGAAGCCCATAGAGGGCTACGATGAAAAAGGAAATATCCTCAGATGAAATCCGGAAAGAAGCTTTCTGAGAAACTGCTCGATGACGTGTGACTTCCACTCACAGAGTTACATCTGTATTTCGTGGATCTCTTTGCTAGCCTTATTTCTGTGGAATCTGAGAACAGATATTTCAAATCCCATTGAAGACTATCGGGCCAAAGGAAATATCCTCCGATAACAAAGAGAAAGAAGCTTTCTGAGAAACTTCTTTGTGTTCTCTGAAATCATCTCACACAGTTACAGCTTTCCCCTCAAGAAGCCTTTCGCTAAGACAGTTCTTGTGGAATTGGCAAAGTTATATTTGGAAGCCCATAGAGGGCTACGGTGAAAATGGAAATATCCTCAAATGAAATCCGGAAAGAAGCTTTCTGAGAAACTGCTCTGTGATGTGTGACTTCCAGTCACAGAGTTACATCTGTATATCGTGGATCTCTTTGCTAGCCTTTTTTCTATGGAATCTGAGAACAGATATTTCAAATCCCTTTGAAGACTATAGGGCCAAAGAAATATCCTCCGATAACAAACAGAAAGAGGCTTTTTGAGAAACATCTTTGTGTTCTCTGAAATCATCTCACAGTGTTACAGCTTTCCCCTCAAGAAGCCTTTCGCTAAGACAGTTCTTGTGGAATTGGCAAAGTGATATTTAGAAGCCCATAGAGGGCTATGGTGAAAAAGGAAATATCCTCAGATGAAATCTGGAAAGAAGCTTTCTGAGAAACTGCTTAGTGTTCTGTTAATTCATCTCACAGAGTTACATCTGTATGTCGTGTATCTCTTTACTAGCCTTATTTCTGTGGAATCTGAGAACAGATATTTCGGATCCCTTTGAAGACAATAGGGCCAAAGGAAATATCCTCCGATAACAAAGAGAAAGAAGCTTTCTGAGAAACTTCTTTGTGTTCTGTGAAATCATCTCACAGAGTTACAGCTTTCCCCTCAAGAAGCCTTTCGCTAAGACAGTTCCTGTGGAATTGGCAAAGTGATATTTGGAAGTCCATAGACAGCTATGGTGAAAAAGGAAATATCCTAAGATGAAATCTGGAAAGAAGCTTTCTGAGAAACTGCTTAGTGTTCTGTTAATTCATCTAACAGAGTTACATCTGCATTTCCTGGATCTCTTTGCTAGCCTTATTTCTGTGGAATCTGAGAACAGATATTTCGGATCCCTTTGAAGACTATAGGGCCAAAGGAAATATCCTCCGATAACAAAGAGAAAGAAGCTTTCTGAGAAACTTCTTTGTGTTCTGTGAAATCATCTCACAGAGTTACAGCTTTCCCCTCAAGAAGCCTTTCGCTAAGACAGTTCTTGTGGAATCTGCAAAGTGATATTTGGAAGCCCATAGAGGGCTATGGTGAAAAAGGAAATATCCTCAGATGAAATCTGGAGACAAGCTTTATGAGAAACTGCTTAGTGTTCTGTTTAGTCATCTCAGAGAGTTACATCTGTATTTCGTGGATCTCCTTGCGAGCCCTATTTCTGTGGAATCTGAGAACAGATATTTCGGATCCCTTTGAAGACAATAGGGCCAAAGGAAATATCCTCCGATAACAAAGAGAAAGAACCTTTCAGAGAAACTTCTTTGTGTTCTGTGAAATCATCTCACAGAGTTACAGCTTTCCCCTCAAGACGCCTTTCGCTAATACAGTTCTTGTGGAAATGGCAAAGTGATATTTGGAAGCCCATAGAGGGCTATGGTGAATAAGGAAATATCCTCAGATGAAATCTCGAAAGAAGCTTTCTGAGAAACTTCTTTGTGTTCTGTGAAATAATCTCACAGATTTACAGCTTTCCTCTCAAGAAGCCTTTCGATAAGACAGTTCTTGTGGAAATGGAAAAGTGATATTTGGAAGCCCATAGAGGGTTATGGTGAAAAAGGAAATAACTTCAGATGTAATCTGGAAAGAAGCTCTCTGAGAAACTGCTTAGTGTTCTGTTAATTCATCTCACAGAGTTACATCTGTATTTCGTGGATCTCTTTGCTAGTCTTATTTCTGTGGAATCTGAGAAGAGATAATTCGGATCCATTTGAAGACTATAGGGCCAAAGGAAATATCCTCCGATAACAAAGAGAAAGAAGCTTTGTGAGAAACTTCTTTGTGTTCTGTGAAATCACCTCACAGAGTTACCACTTTCCCCTCAAGAAGCCTTTCGCTAAGACAGTTCTTGCGGAATTGGCAAAGTGATATTTGGAAGCCCATAGAAGGCTATGGTGAAAAAGGAAATATCCTCCGATGAAATCTGGAAAGAAGCTTTCTGAGAAACTGCTTAGTGTTCTGTTAATTCATCTTACAGAGTTACATCTCTATTTCGTGGATCTCTCTCCTAGCCTTATTTCTGTGAAATCTGAGAACAGATATTTCGGATATCTTTGAAGACTGTAGGGCCAAACGAAATATCCTCCGATAACAAAGTGAAAGAAGCTTTCTGAGAAACTTGTTTGTGTTCTGTGAAATCACCTCACAGAGTTACAGCTTTCCCCTCAAGAAGCTTTTCACTAAGACACTTCTTTTGGAATTGGCAAAGTGATATTTGGAAGCCCATAGATGGCTATGGTGAAAAAGGTAATATCCTCAGATGAAATCTGGAAAGAAGCCTTCTGAGAAACTGCTCAGCGATGTGTGACTTCCACTCACAGTGTTTCAACTGTATTTCGTGGATCTCTTTGCTAGCCTTATTTCTGTGGAATCTGAGAAGAGATATTTCGGATCCCTTTGAAGACTATAGGGCCAAAAGAAATATCCTCCGATAACAAAGAGAAAGAAGCTTTCTGAGAAACTTCTTTGTGTTCTGTGAAATCATCTCACAGAGTTACAGCTTTCCCCTCAAGAAGCCTTTCGCTGAGACAGTTCTTGTGGAAATGGCAGAGTGATATTTGGAAGCCCCTAGAGGCTTATGGTGAAAAAGGAAATAACTTCAGATGAAATCTGGAAAGAAGATTTCTGAGAAACTGCTTAGTGTTCTGTTAATTTATCTCACAGAGTTACATCTGTATTTCGTGTGTCTCTCTCCTAGCCTTATTTCTGTGGAATCTGAGAACAGATATTTCGGATCCCTTTGAAGACTATAGGGCCAAAGGAAATATCCTACGATAACAAAGAGAAAGAAGCTTTCTGAAAAACTTCTTTGTGTTCTGTGAAATCATCTCACAGAGTTACAGCTTTCCCCTCAAGAAGCCTTTCGCTAAGACAGGTCTTGTGGAATTGGCAAAGTGATATTTGGAAGCCCAAGGGGGCTATGGTGAAAAAGGAAATATCCTCAGATGAAATATGGAAAGAAGCTTTTTGAGAAATTGCTTAGTGTTCTGTTAATTCGTCTCACAGAGTTACATCTCAATTTCGTGGATCTCTTGGCTAGCCTTATTTCTGTGGAATCTGAGAACAGATATTTCGGATCCCTTTGAAGACTCTAGGGCCAAAGGAAATATCCTGCGATAACAAAGAGAAAGAAGCTTTCTGAAAAACTTCTTTGTATTCTGTGAAATCATCTCACAGAGTTACAGCTTTCCCCTCAAGAAGCCTTTCGCTAAGACAGTTCTTGTGGAATTGGCAAAGTGATATTTGGAAGCCCATAGAGGGCTACGGTGAAAAAGGAAATATCCTGAGATGAAATCTGGAAAGAAGCTTTCTGAGAAAATGCACTGTGATGTGTGACTTCCACACACAGAGTTACATCTGTATTTCGTGGATCTCTTTGCTAGCCTTCTTTCTGTGGAATCTGAGAACAGATATTTCGGATCCCTTTGAAGACCATAGGGCGAAAGGAAATATCCACCGATACCAAAGAGAAAGAAGCTTTCTGAGAGACTTCTTTGTGTTCTGTGAAATCATCTCACAGAGTTACCGCTTTACCTTCAAGGATCCTTTCGCTAATACAGTTCTTGTGGAATTGGCAAAGTGATATTTGGAAGCCCATAGATGGCTATGGTGAAAAAGGAATTATCATCAGCTGAAATCTGTAAAGAAGCTTTGTGAGAAACTGCTCTGTGATGTGTGACTTCCACTCCCAGAGTTACATCTGTATTTCGTGGATCTCTTTGCTAGCCTTATTTCTGTGGAATCTGAGAACAGATATTTCGGATCTCTTTGAAGACTCTAAGGTCAAAGGAAATATCCTGCGATAACAGAGAGAAAGAAACTTTCTGCAAAACTTCTTTGTGTTCTGTGAAATCATCTCACAGAGTTACAGCTTTCCCTTCAAGAAGCCTTTCGATAAGACAGTTCTTGTGGAATTGGCAAAGTGATATTTGGAAGCCCATAGAGGGCTATGGTGAAAAAGGAAATATCCTCAGATGAAATCTGGAAAGAAGCTTTCTGAGAAACTGCTTAGTGTTCTGTTAATTCATCTCACAGAGTTACATCTGTATTTCATGGATATCTTTGCTAGCCTTATTTCGGTGGAATCTGAGAACAGATATTTCGGATCCCTTTGAAGACTATAGGGCCAAAGGAAATATCCTGCGATAACAAAGAGAAAGAAGCTTTCTGAAAAACTTCTTTGTGTTCTGAGAAATCACTTAACAGAGTTACACCTTTACCTCAAGAAGCCTTTCGCTAAGACAGTTCTTGTGGAATTGGCAAAGTGATATTTGGAAGCCCATAGAGGGCTATGGTGAAAAAGGAAATATCCTTAGATGAAATCTGGAAAGAAGCTTTCAGAGAAACTGCTCTGTGATGTGTGACTTCCACACACAGAGTTACATCTGTATTTCGTGGATCTCTTTGCTAGCCTTATTTCTGTGGAATCTGAGAAGAGATATTTCGGATCCATTTGAAGACTGTAGGTCCAAAGGAAATATCCTCCGATAACAAAGAGAAAGAAGCTTTGTGAGAAACTTCTTTGTGTTCTGTGAAATCACCTAACAGAGTTACCGCTTTCCCCTCAAGAAACCTTTCGCTAAGACAGTTCTTGCGGAATTGGCAAAGTGATATTTGGAAGCCCATAGAGGGCTATGGTGAAAAAGGAAAAATCCTCAGATGAAATTTGGAAAGAAGCTTTCTGAGAAACTGCTTCGTGTTCTGTAATTTCATCTCACAGAGTTACATCTGTATTTCGTGGATCTCTTTGCTAGCCTTATTTCTGTGGAACCTGAGAACAGATATTTCCGATCCCTTTGAAGACTATAGGGCCAAAAGAAATATCCTCCGATAACAAAAAGAAAGAAGCTTTCTGAGAAACTTCTGTGTGTTCTGTGAAATCATCTCACAGACTTACAGCTTTCCCCTCAAGAAGCCTTTCGCTAAGACAGTTCTTGTGGAAATGGCAAAGTGATATTTGGAAGCCCATAGAGGCTTATGTTGAAAAAGGAAATAACTTCAGATGAAATCTGGAAAGAAGCTTTCTGAGAAACTGCTTAGTGTTCTGTTAATTCATCTTACAGAGTTACATCTCTACTTCGTGGATCTCTCTCCTAGCCTTATTTCTGTGGAATCTGAGAACAGATATTTCGGATATCTTTGAAGACTATAGGGCCATAGGAAATATCCACCGATACCAAAGAGAAAGAAGCTTTCTGAGAAACTTCTTTGTGTTCTGTGAAATGATCTCACAGAGTTACCGCTTTACCCTCAAGAAGCCTTTCGCTAAGACAGTTCCTGTGGAATTGGAAAAGTGATATTTGGAAGACCGTATAGGGCTATTGTGAAAAAGGAAATATCCTCAGATGAAATCTGGAAAGAAGCTTTCTGAGAAACTGCTTAGTGTTCTGTTAATTCTCATCACAGAGTTACATGTGAATTTCGTGGATCTCTCTGCTAGCCTTATTTCTGTGGAATCTGAGAACAGATATTTCGGATCCCTTTGAAGACTATAGGGCCAATGGAAATATCCTCCGATAACAAAGAGAAAGAAGCTTTCTGAGAAACTTCTTTGTGTTCTGTGAAATCACCTCAGAGAGTTACAGCTTTCCCCTCAAGAAGCCTTTCGCTAAGACAGTTCTTGTGGAATTTGCAAAGTGATATTTGGAAGCACATAGAGGGCTATGGTGAAAATGGAAATATCCTCAGATGAAATCTGGAAAGAAGGTTTCTGAGAAACTGCTCTGTGATGCGTGACTTCCACTCACAGTGTTACATCTGTATTTCGTGGATCTCTTTGCTAGCCTTATTTCTGTGGAATCTGAGAAAAGATATTTCGGATCCCTTTGAAGTCTATAGGGCCAAAAGAAATATCCTACGATAACAAAGAGATAGAATGTTTCTCAGAAACTTCTTTGTGTTCTGTGAAATCATCTCACAGATTTACAGCTTTCCCCTCAAGAAGCCCTTCGCTAAGACAGTTCTTGTGGAATTGGCAAAGTGATATTTGGAAGCCCTTACAGGGCTATGGTGAAAAAGGAAATATCCTCAGATTAAATCTGGAAAGAAGCTTTCTGAGAAACTGCTTAGTGTTCTGTTAGTTCATCTCACAGAGTTACATTTATATTTCGTGGATCTCTCGGCTAGTCTTATTTCTGTGGAATCTGCGAAGAGATATTTCGGATCCCTTTGAAGACTATAGGGCCAAAGGAAATATCCTGCGATAACAAAGAGAAAGAAGCTTTCTGAAAAACTTCTTTGTGTTCTGTGAAATCATGTCACAGAGTTACCGCTTTACCCTCAAGAAGCCTTTCCCTAAGACAGTTCTTGTGGAATTGGCAAAGTGATATTTGGAAGCCCATAGAGGGCTAGGGTGAAAAAGGAAATATCCTCAGATGAAATCTGGAAAGAAGTTTTTGAGAAACTGCTTAATGTTCTGTTAACTCATCTCACAGAGTTACATCTGTATTTCGTGGATCTCTTTACTAGCCTTATTTCTGTGGAATCTGAGAAGAGATATTTCGGATCCATTTCAAGACTATAGGTACAAAGGAAATATCCTCCGATAACAAAGAGAAAGAAGCTTTCTGAGAAACTTCTTCCTGTTCTCTGAAATCATCTCACGGAGTTACCGCATTCCCCTCAAGAAGACTTTCACTAAGACAGTTCTTGCGGAATTTGCAAAGTGATATTTGGCAGCCCATAGAGGGCTATGGTGAAAAAGGAAATATTCTCCGATGAAATCTGGAAAGAAGCTTTCTGAGAAACTGCTTAGTGTTCTGTAATTTCATCTCACAGAGTTACATCTGTATTTCGTGGATCTCTTTGCTAGCCTTATTTCTGTGGAACCTGAGAACAGATATTTCGGATCCCTTTGAAGACTACAGGGCCAAAAGAAATATCCTCCGAAAACAAAAAGAAAGAAGCTTTCTGAGAAACTTCTGTGTGTTCTGTGAAATCATCTCACAGATTTACAGCTTTCCCCTCAAGAAGAATTTCGCTAAGACAGTTCTTGTGGAAATGGCAAAGTGATATTTGGAAGCCCATAGAGGCTTATGTTGAAAAAGGAAATAACTTCAGATGAAATCTGGAAAGAAGCTTTCTGAGAAACTGCTTAGTGTTCTGTTAATTCTCATCACAGAGTTACATCTGAATTTCGTGGATCTCTCTGCTAGCCTTATTTCTGTGGAACCTGAGAACAGATATTTCGGATCCCTTTGAAGACTATAGGGCCAAAAGAAATATCCTCCGAAAACAAAAAGAAAGAAGCTTTCTGAGAAACTTCTGTGTGTTCTGTGAAATCATCTCACAGATTTACAGCTTTCCCCTCAAGAAGCCTTTCGCTAAGTTAGTTCTTGTGGAAATGGCAAAGTGCTATTTGGAAGCCCATAGAGGCTTATGTTGAAAAAGGAAATAACTTCAGATGAAATCTGGAAAGAAGCTTTCTGAGAAACTGCTTAGTGTTGTGTTAATTCATCTTACAGAGTTACATCTCTATTTCGTGGATCTCTCTCCTAGCCTTATTTCTGTGGAATCTGAGAACAGATATTTCGGATATCTTTGAAGACTGTAGGGCCAAACGAAATATCCTCCGATAACAAAGTGAAAGAAGCTTTCTGAGAAACTTCTTTGTGTTCTGTGAAATCACGTCACAGAGTTACAGCTTTCCCCTCAGAAGCCTTTCACTAAGACACTTCTTTTGTAATTGGCAAAGGGATATTTGGAAGCCCATAGATGGCTATGGTGAAAAAGGTAATATCCTCAGATGAAATCTGGAAAGAAGCCTTCTGAGAAACTGCTCTGCGATGTGTGACTTCCACTCACAGTGTTTCAACTGTATTTCGTGGATCTCTTTGCTAGCCTTATTTCTGTGGAATCTGAGAACAGATATTTCGGAACCCTTTGAAGACTATAGGGCCAAAAGAAATATCCTCCGATAACAAAGAGAAAGAAGCTTTCTGAGAAACTTCTTTGTGTTCTGTTAAATCATCTCACAGATTTACAGCTTTCCCCTCAAGAAGCCTTTCGCTGAGACAGTTCTTGTGGAAATGGCAAAGTGATATTTGGAAGCCCATAGAGGCTTATGGTGAAAAAGGGAATAACTTCAGATGAAATCTGGAAAGAAGCTTTCTGAGAAACTGCTTAGTGTTCTGTTAATTTATCTCACAGAGTTACATCTGTATTTCGTGGGTCTCTCTCCTAGCCTTATTTCTGTGGAGTCTGAGAACAGATATTTCGGATATCTTTGAAGACTGTAGGGCCAAAGGAAATATCCTGCGATAACAATAGAGAAAGAAGCTCTCTGAAAAACTTCTTTGTGTTCTGTGAAATCATCTCACAGATTTAAAGCTTTCCCCTCTAGAAGCCTTTCGCTAAGACAGTTCTTGTGGAATTGGCAAAGTGATATTTGGAAGCCCTTACAGGGCTATGGTGAAAAAGGAAATATCCTCAGATGAAATCTGGAAAGAAGCTTTCTGAGAAACTGCTTAGTGTTCTGTTAATTCATCTCACAGAGTTACATCTATATTTCGTGGATCTCTCGGCTAGTCTTATTTCTGTGGAATTTAAGATCAGATATTTCGGATCCCTTTGAAGACTTTAGGGCCAAAGGAAATATCCTCCGATAACAAAGAGAAAGAAGCTTTCTGAAAAACTTCTTTGTATTCTGTGAAATCATCTCACAGAGTTACAGCTTCCCCCTCAAGAAGCCTTTCGCTAACACAGTTCTTGCGGAATTGGCAAAGTGATATTTGGGAGCCCATAGAGGGCTATGGTGAAAAAGAAAATATCCTCAGATGAAATCTGGAAAGAAGCTTTCTGAGAAACTGCTTAGTGTTCTGTTAATTCATCTTACAGATTTACATCTCTATTTCGTGGATCTCTCTCCTAGCCTTATTTCTGTTGAATCTGAGAACAGATATTTCGGATATCTTTGAAGACTGTAGGGCCAAACGAAATATCCTGCGATAACAAAGTGAAAGAAGCTTTCTGAGAAACTTTTTTGTGTTCTGTGAAATCACCTCACAGAGTTACAGCTTTCCCCTCAAGAAGCCTTTCACCAAGACACTTCTTTTGTAATTGGCAAAGTGATATTTGGAAGCCCATAGATGGCTATGGTGAAAAAGGTAATATCCTCAGATGAAATTTGGGAAGAAGCCTTCTGAGAAACTGCTCTGCGATGTGTGACCTCCACTCACAGTGTTTCAACTGTATTTCGTGGATCTCTTTGCTAGCCTTATTTCTGCGGAATCGGAGAAGAGATATTTCGGATCCCTTTGAAGACTATAGGGCCAAAAGAAATATCCTCCGATAACAAAGAGAAAGAAGCTTTCTGAGAAACTCCTTTGTGTTCTGTGAAATCATCTCACAGATTTACAGCTTTCCCCTCAAGAAGCCTTTCGCTGAGACAGTTCTTGTGGAAATGGCAAAGTGATATTTGGAAGCCCATAGAGGCTTATTGTGAAAAAGGAAATAACTTCAGATGAAATCTGGAAAGAAGCTTTCTGAGAAACTGCTTAGTGTTCTGTTAATTCATCTTACAGAGTTACATCTCTATTTCGTGGATCTCTCTCCTAGCCTTATTTCTGTGGAATCTGAGAACAGATATTTCGGATCCCTTTGAAGACTAAAGGGCCAATGGAAATATCCTCCGATAACAAAGAGAAAGAAGCTTTCTGAGAAACTTCTTTGTGTTCTGTGAAATCATCTCAGAGAGTTACAGCTTTCCCCTCAAGAAGCCTTTCGCTAAGACAGTTCTTGTGGAATTTGCAAAGTGATATTTGGAAGCACATAGAGGGCTATGGTGAAAAAGGAAATATCCTCAGATGAAATCTGGAAAGAAGCTTTCTGAGAAACTGCTCTGTGATGCGTGACTTCCACTCACAATGTTACATCTGTATTTCGTGGATCTCTTTGCTAGCCTTATTTCTGTGGAATCTGAGAACTGATATTTCGGATCCCTTTGAAGAATATAGGGCCAATAGAAATATCCTGCGATATCAAAGAGAAAGAAGCTTTCTGAGAAACTTCTTTGTGTTCTGTGAAATCATCTCACAGAGTTACAGCTTTCCCCTCAAGAAGCCTTTCGCTAAGACAGTTCTTGTGGAATTGGCAAAGTGATATTTGGAAGCCCATAGAGGGCTTTGGTGTAAAAGGAAATATCCTCAGATGAAATCTGGAAAGAAGCTTTCTGAGAAACTGCTCTGTGATGTGTGACTTCCACTCACAGTGTTACATCTGTATTTCGTGGATCTCTTTGCTAGCCTTATTTCTGGGGAATCTGAGAACAGATGTTTCGGATCCCTTTGAAGATTATAGGGCCAAAAGAAATATCCTCCGATAACAAAGAGAAAGAAGCTTTCTTAGAAACTTCTTTCTGTTCTGTGAAATCATCTCACTGATTTACAGCTTTCCCCTTAAGAAGCCTTTCGCTAAGACTGTTCTTGTGGAATTGGCAAAGTAATATTTGGAAGCCCATAGAGGGTTATTGTGAAAAAGGAAATAACTTCAGATGAAATCTGGAAAGAAGCTTTCTCAGAAACTGCTTAGTGTTCTGTTAATTCATCTCACAGAGTTACATCTGTATTTCGTGGATCTCTCTCCTAGTCTTATTTCTGTGGAATCTGAGAAAAGATATTTCTTATCCCGTTGAAGACTATAGGGCCAAAGGAAATATCCTCCGATAACAAAGACAAAGAATGTTTCTCAGAAACTTCTTTGTTTTCTGTGAAATCATCTCACAGATTTACAGCTTTCCCCTAAAGAAGCCTTTCGCTAAGACAGTTCTTGTGGAATTGGAAAAGTGATATTTGGAAGCCCTTAGAGGGCTATGGTGAAAAAGGAAATATCCTCAGATGAAATCTGGAAAGAAGCTTTCAGAGAAACTGCTTAGTGTTCTGTTAATTCATCTCACAGAGTTACATCTATATTTCGTGGATCTCTCGGCTAGCCTTATTTCTGTGGAATCTGAGAACAGATAATTGGGATCCGTTTGAAGACTACAGGGCCAAAGGAAATATCCTGCGATAACAAAGAGAAAGAAGCTTTCTGAAAAACTTCCTTGTGTTCTGTGAAATCACCTCACAGAGTTACAGCTTTCCCCTCAAGAAGCCTTTCACTAAGACACTTCTTTTGGAATTGGCAAAGTGATATTTGGAAGCCCATAGATGGCTATGGTGAAAAAGGTAATATCCTCAGAAGAAATCTGGAAAGAAGCCTTCTGAGAAACTGCTCTGCGATGTGTGATTTCCACTCACAGTGTTTCAACTGTATTTCGTGGATCTCTTTGCTAGCCTTATTTCTGTGGAATCTGAGAAGAGATATTTCGGAACCCTTTGAAGACTATAGGGCCAAAAGAAATATCCTCCGATAACAAAAGGAAAGAAGCTTTCTGAAAAACTTCTTTGTGTTCTGTGCAATCATCTCACAGATTTACAGCTTTCCCCTCAAGAAGCCTTTCGCTGAGACAGTTCTTGTGGAAATGGCAAAGTGATATTTGGAAGCCCATAGAGGCTTATGGTGAAAAAGGAAATAACTTCAGATGAAATCTGGAAAGAGGCTTTCTGAGAAACTGCTTAGTGTTCTGTCAATTCATCTTACAGAGTTACATCTCTATTTCGTGGATCTCTCTCCTAGCCTTATTTCTGTGGAATCTGAGAACAGATATGTCGGATATCTTTGAAGACTGTAGGGCCAAACGAAATATCCTCCGATAACAAAGTGAAAGAAGCTTTCTGAGAAACTTCTTTGTGTTCTGTGAAATCACCTCACAGAGTTACAGCTTTCCACTCAAGAAGACTTTCACTAAGACACTTCTTTTGGAATTGGCAAAGTGATATTTGGAAGCCCATAGATGGCTATGGTGAAAAAGGTAATATCCTCAGATGAAATCTGGAAAGAAGCCTTCTGAGAAACTGCTCTGCGATGTGTGACTTCCACTCACAGTGTTTCAACTGTATTTCGTGGATCTCTTTGCTAGCCTTATTTCTGTAGAATCTGAGAACAGATATTTCGGATCCCTTTGAAGACTATAGGGCCAAAGGAAATATCCTGCGATAACAAAGAGAAAGAAGCTTTCTGAAAAACTTCTTTGTATTCTGTGAAATCATCTCACAGATTTACAGCTTCCCCCTCAAGAAGCCTTTCGCTAACACAGTTCTTGTGGAATTGGCAAAGTGATATTTGGGATCCCATAGAGGGCTATGGTGAAAAAGGAAATAACCTCAGATGAAATCTGGAAAGAAGCTTTCTGAGAAACTGCTTAATGTTCTGTTATTTCACCTCACAGAGTTACATCTGAATTTCGTGGATCTCTTTGCTAGCCTTATTTCTGTGGAATCTGAGAACAGATATTTCGGATCCCTTTGAAGACTATAGGGCCAATGGAAATATCCTCCGATAACAAAGAGAAAGAAGCTTTCTGATAAACTTCTTTTTGTTCTGTGAAATCATCTCACAGAGTTACAGCTTTCCCCTCAAGAAGCCTTTCGCTAAGACAGTTCTTGTGGAATTGGCAAAGTGATATTTGGAAGCCCTTACTGGGCTATGGTGAGAAAGGAAATATCCTCAGATTAAATCTGGAAAGAAGCTTTCTGAGAAACTGCTTAGTGTTCTGTTAATTCATCTCACAGAGTTACATCTATATTTCGTGGATCTCTCGGCTAGCCTTATTTCTGTGGAATCTAAGAACAGATATTTCGGATCCCTTTGAAGACTATAGGGCCAAAGGAAATATCCTGCGATAACAAAGAGAAAGAAGCTTTCTGAAATACTTCTTTGTGTTCTGTGAAATCATCTCACAGAGTTACAGCTTTCCCCTGAAGAAGCCTTTCGCTAAGACAGTTCTTGTGGAATTGGCAAAGTGATATTTGGAAGCCCCTAGAGGGCTATGGTGAAAAAGGAAATATCCTCAGATGAAATCTGGAAAGAAGCTTTTTGAGAAACTGCTTAGTGTTCTGTTAACTCATCTCACAGAGTTCCATCTGTATTTCGTGGATCTCCTTGCTAGCCTTATTTCTGTGGAATCTGAGAAGAGATATTTCGGATCCCTTTGAAGACTATAGGGCCAAAGGAAATATCGTCCGATAACAAAGAGAAAGAAGCTTTCTGTGAAACTTCTTTCGGTTCTGTGAAATCATCTCACGGAGTTACCGCATTCCCCTCAAGAAGACTTTCACTAAGACAGTTCTTGCGGAATTGGCAAAGTGATATTTGGAAGCCCATAGAGGGCTATGGTGAAAAAGGAAAAATTCTCCGATGAAATCTGGAAAGAAGCTTTCTGAGAAACTGCTTAGTGTTCTGTTATTTCATCTCACAGAGTTACATCTGTATTTCATGGATCTCTTTACTAGCCTTATTTCTGTGGAACCTGAGAACAGATATTTCGGATGCCATTGAAGACTATAGGGCCAAAAGAAATATCCTCTGATAACAAAAAGAAAGAAGCTTTCTCAGAAACTTCTGTGTGTTCTGTGAAATCAACTCACAGATTTACAGCTTTCCCCTCAAGAAGCCTTTCGCTAAGACAGTTCTTGTGGAAATGGCAAAGTGATATTTGGAAGCCCATAGAGGCTTATGGTGAAAAAGGAAATAACTGCAGATGAAATCTGGAAAGAAGCTTTCTAAGATACTGCTTAGTGTTCTGTTAATTCGTCTCACAGAGTTACATCTGTATTTCGTGGATGTCTCTCCTAGCCTTATTTCTGTGGAATCTGAGAACAGATATTTCGGATCCCTTTGAAGACTATAGGGCCAAAGGAAATATCCTCCGTTAACTAAGAGAAAGAAGCTTTCTGAGAAACTTCTTTGTGTTCTGTGAAATCATCTCACAGAGTTACAGCTTTCCTCTCAAGATGCTTTTCGCTAAGACAGTTCTTGTAGAATTGGCAAAGTGATATTTGGAAGCCCTTAGTGGGCTATGGTGAAAAAGGAAATATCCTCAGATGAAATTTGGAAAGAAGCTTTTTGAGAAACTGCTTAGTGTTCTCTTAATTCATCTCACAGAGTTACATCTCAATTTCGTGGATCTCTTGGCTAGCCTTATTTCTGTGGAATCTGAGAACAGATATTTCGGATCCCTTTGAAGACTATAGGGCCAAAGGAAATATCCTGCGATAACAAAGAGAAAGAAGCTTTCTGAAAAACATCTTTGTATTCTGTGAAATCATCTCACAGAGTTACAGCTTCCCCCTCAAGAAGCCGTTCGCTAAGACAGTTCTTGTGGAATTGGCAAAGTGATATTTGGGAGCCCATAGAGGGCTATGGTGAAAAAGGAAATATCCTCAGATGAAATCTGGAAAGAAGCTTTCTGAGAAACTGCTCTGTGATGTGTGACTTCCACACACAGAGTTACATCTGTATTTCGTGGATTTGTTTGCTATCCTTATTTCTGTGATATCTGAGAAGAGATGTTTCGGATCCCTTTGAAGACTATAGGGCCATAGGAAATATTCACCGATACCAAAGAGAAAGAAGCTTTCTGAGAAACTTCTTTGTGTTCTGTGAAATCATCTCACAGAGTTGCCGCTTTAACCTCAAGAAGCCTTTCGCTAAGACAGTTCCTGTGGAATTCGCAAAGTGATATTTGGAAGGCCATAGAGGGCTATGGTGAAAAAGGAAATATCCTCAGATGAAATCTGGAAAGAAGCTTTCTGAGAAACTGCTTAATGTTCTGTTATTTCACCTCACAGAGTTACATCTGAATTTCGTGGATCTCTTTGCTAGCCTTATTTCTGTGGAATCTGAGAACAGATATTTCGGATCCCTTTGAAGACTAAAGGGCCAATGGAAATATCCTCCGATAACAAAGAGAAAGAAGCTTTCTGAGAAATTTCTTTGTGTTCTGTGAAATCATCTCAGAGAGTTACAGCTTTCCCCTCAAGAAGCCTTTCGCTAAGACAGTTCTTGTGGAATTTGCAAAGTGATATTTGGAAGGCCATAGAGGGCTATGGTGAAAAAGGAAATATCCTCAGATGAAATCTGGAAAGAAGCTTTCTGAGAAACTGCTCTGTGATGCGTGACTTCCACTCACAGTGTTACATCTGTATTTCGTGGATCTCTTTGCTAGCCTTATTTCTGTGGAATCTGAGAACAGATATTTCGGATCCCTTTGAAGACTATAGGGCCAATAGAAATATCCTGCGATAACAAAGAGAAAGAAGCTTTCTGATAAACTTCTTTGTGTTCTGTGAAATCATCTCACAGAGTTACAGCTTTCCCCTCAAGAAGCCTTTCGCTAAGACAGTTCTTGTGGAATTGGCAAAGTGATATTTGGAAGCCCATTGAGGGCTTTGGTGAAAAAGGAAATATCCTCAGATGAAATCTGGAAAGAAGGTTTCTGAGAAACTGCTCTGTGATGTGTGACTTCCACTCACAGTGTTACATCTGTATTTCGTGGATCTCTTTGCTAGCCTTATTTCTGTGGAATCTGAGAACAGATATTTCGGATCTCTTTGAAGATTATAGGGCCAAAAGAAATATCCTCCGATAACAAAGAGAAAGAAGCTTTCTTAGAAACTTCTTTCTGTTCTGTGAAATCATCTCACATATTTACAGCTTTCCCCTTAAGAAGCCTTTCGCTTAGACTGTTCTTTTGGAATTGGCAAACTAATATTTGGAAGCCCATAGAGGGTTATGGTGAAAAAGGAAATAACTTCAGATGAAATCTGGAACGAAGCTTTCTCAGAAACTGCTTAGTGTTCTGTTAATTCGTCTCACAGAGTTACATCTGTATTTCGTGGATCTCTCTCCTAGCATTATATCTGTGGAATCTGAGAAAAGATGTTTCTTATCCCGTTGAAGAATATAGGGCCAAAGGAAATATCCTCCGATAACAAAGAGAAAGAATGTTTCTCAAAAACTTCTTTGTGTTCTGTGAAATCATCTCACAGATTTACAGCTTTCCCCTCAAGAAGCCTTTCGCTAAGACAGTTCTTGTGGAATTGGCAAAGTGATATTTGGAAGCCCTTAGGGGCTATGGTGAAAAAGGAAATATCCTCAGATGAAATCTGGAAAGAAGCTTTCAGAGAAACTGCTTAGTGTTCTGTTAATTCATCTCACAGAGTTACATCTGTATTTCAAGGATCTATTTGCTAGCCTTATTTCTGTGGAATCTGAGAACAGATATTTCGGATCCCTTTGAAGACTATGGGGCCAAAGGAAATATCCTGCGATAACAAAGAGAAAGATGCTTATTGAGAAACTTCTTTGTGTTCTGTGAAATCATCTCACAGAGTTATAGCTTTCCAATCAAGACGCCTTTCGCTAAGACAGTTCCTTTGGAATTGGCAAAGTGATATTTGGAAGCCCATAGAGGGCTATGGTGAAGAAGGAAATATCCTCAGATGAAATCTGGAAAGAAGCTTTCTGAGAAACTGCTTGGTGTTCTGTTAATTCATCTCACAGAGTTACATCTGTGTTTCGTGGATCACTTTGCTAGCCCTATTTCTGTGGAATCTGAGAACAGATATTTCGGATCCGTTTGAAGACTATAGGGCCAAAGGAAATATCCTGCGATAACAAAGAGAAAGAAGCTTTCTGAAAAACTTCTTTGTGTTCTGTGAAATCACCTCACAGAGGTACAGCTTTCCCCTCAAGAAGCCTTTCACTAAGACACTTCTTTTGGAATGGGCAAAGTGATATTTGGAAGCCCATAGATGGCTATGGTGAAAAAGGTAATATCCTCAGATGAAATCTGGAAAGAAGCCTTCTGAGAAACTGCTCTGCGATGTGTGACTTCCACTCACAGTGTTTCAACTGTATTTCGTGGATCTCTTTGCTAGCCTTATTTCTGTGGAATCTGAGAAGAGATATTTCGGATCCCTTTGAAGACTATAGGGCCAAAAGAAATATCCTCCGATAACAAAGAGAAGGAAGCTTTCTGAGAAACTTCTTTGTGTTCTGTGCAATCATCTCACAGATTTACAGCTTTCCCCTCAAGAAGCCTTTCGCTGAGACAGTTCTTGTGGAAATGGCAAAGTGATATTTGGAAGCCCATAGAGGCTTATGGTGAAAAAGGAAATAACTTCAGATGAAATCTGGAAAGAAGCTTTCTGAGAAACTGCTTAGTGTTCTGTTAATTCATCTTACAGAGTTACATCTCTATTTCGTGGATCTCTCTCCTAGCCTTATTTCTGTGGAATCTGAGAACAGATATTTCGGATATCTTTGAAGACTGTAGGGCCAAACGAAATATCCTCCGATAACCAAGTGAAAGAAGCTTTCTGAGAAACTTCTTTGTGTTCTGTGAAATCACCTCACAGAGTTACAGCTTTCCACTCAAGAAGCCTTTCACTAAGACACTTCTTTTGGAATTGGCAAAGTGATATTTGGAAGTCCATAGATGGCTATGGTGAAAAAGGTAATATCCTCAGATGAAATCTGGAAAGAAGCCTTCTGAGAAACTGCTCTGCGATGTGTGACTTCCACTCACAGTGTTTCAACTGTATTTCGTGGATCTCTTTGCTAGCGTTATTTCTGTAGAATCTGAGAACAGATATTTCGGATCCCTTTGAAGACTATAGGGCCAAAGGAAATATCCTGCGATAACAAAGAAAAAGAAGCTTTCTGAAAAACTTCTTTGTATTCTGTGAAATCATCTCACAGAGTTACAACTTCCCCCTCAAGAAGCCTTTCGCTCAGACAGTTCTTTTGGAATTGGCAAAGTGATATTTGGGAGCCCATAGAGGGCTATGGTGAAAAAGGAAATATCCTCAGATGAAATCTGGAAAGAAGCTTTCTGAGAAACTGCTCTGTGATGTGTGACTTCCACAAACAGAGTTACATCTGTATTTCGTGGATCTCTTTGCTAGCCTTATTTCTGTGGAATCTGAGAAGAGATATTTCGGATCCCTTTGAAGTCTATAGGGCCATAGGAAATATCCACCGATACCAAAGAGAAAGAAGCTTTCTGAGAAACTTCTTTGTGTTCTGTGAAATCATCTCACAGAGTTACCGCTTTACCCCCAAGAAGCCTTTCGCTAAGACAGTTCCTGTGGAATTGGCAAAGTGATATTTGGAATACCATAGAGGGCTATGGTGAAAAAGGAAATATCCTCAGATGAAATCTGGAAAGATGCTTTCTGAGAAACTGCTTAATGTTCTGTTATTTCACCTCACAGAGTTACATCTGAATTTCGTGGATCTCTTTGCTAGCCTTATTTCTGTGGAATCTGAGAACAGATATTTCGGATCCCTTTGAAGACTAAAGGGCCAATGGAAATATCCTCCGATAACAAAGAGAAAGAAGCTTTGTGAGAAACTTCTTTGTGTTCTGTGAATTCATCTCACAGAGTTACCGCTTTACCCTCAAGAAGCCTTTCGCTAAGACAGTTCCTGTGGAATTGGCAAAGTGATATTTGGGAGCCCATAGAGGTCTATGGTGAAAAAGGAAATATCCTCAGATGAAATCTGGAAAGAAGCTTTCTAGAAACTGCTCTGAGATGTGTGACTTCCACACACAGAGTTACATCTGTATTTCGTGGATCTCTTTGCTAGCCTTATTTCTGTGGAATCTGAGAACATATATTTCGGATCTCTTTGAAGATTATAGGGCCAAAAGAAATATCCTCCGATAACAAAGAGAAAGAAGCTTTCGTAGAAACTTCTTTCTGTTCTGTGAAATCATCTCACATATTTACAGCTTTCCCCTTAAGAAGCCTTTCGCTTAGACTGTTCTTGTGGAACTGGCAAAGTAATATTTGGAAGCCCATAGAGGGTTATGGTGAAAAAGGAAATAACTTCAGATGAAATCTGGAAAGAAGCTTTCTGAGAAACTGCTTAGTGTTCTGTTAATTCATCTCACAGTGTTACATCTGTATTTCGGGGATCTCTCTCCTAGCCTTATTTCTGTGGAATCTGAGAAAAGATATTTCTTATCCCGTTGAAGAATATAGGGCCAAAGGAAATATCCTCCGATAACAAAGAGAAAGAATGTTTCTCAAAAACTTCTTTGTGTTCTGTGAAATCATCTCACAGAGTTACAGCTTTCCCCTCAAGAAGCCTTTCGCTAAGACAGTTCTTTTGGAATTGGCAAAGTGATATTCGGAAGCCCGTAGAGGGCTACGGTGAAGAAGGAAATATCCTCAGATGAAATCTGGAAAGAAGCTTTCTGAGAAACTGCTTGGTGTTCTGTTAATTCATCTCACAGAGTTGCATCTGTATTTCGTGGATCACTTTGCTAGCCCTATTTCTGTGGAATCTGAGAACAGATATTTCGGATCCCTTTGAAGACTATAGGGCCAAAGGAAATATCCTCCGATAACAAAGAGAAAGAAGCTTTCTGAGAAACTTCTTTGTGTTCTGTGAAATCATCTCACAGAGTTACAGCTTTCCCCTCAAGAAGCCTTTCGCTAAGACAGTTCTTGTGGCATTGGCAAAGTGATATTTGGAAACCCATAGAGGGCTATGGTGAAAAAGGAAATATCCTCTGATGAAATCCGGAAAGAAGCTTTCTGAGAAACTGCTCTGTGATGTGTGACTTCCACTCCCAGAGTTACATCTGTATTTCGTGGATCTCTTTGTAGCCTTATTTCTGTGGAATCTGAGAACAGATATTTCGGATCCCTTTGAAGAGTATAGGGCCAAAGGAAATATCCTGCGATAACAAAGAGAAAGAAGCCTTCTGAAAAACTTCTTTGTATTCTGTGAAATCATCTCACAGAGTTACAGCTTCCCCCTCAAGAAGCCTTTCGCTAAGACAGATCTTGTGGAATTGGCAAAGTGATATTTGGGAGCCCATAGAGGGCTAGGGTGAAAAAGGAAGTATCCTGAGATGAAATCTGGAAAGAAGCTTTCTGAGAAACTTCTCTGTGATGTGTGACTTCCACACACAGAGTTACATCTGTATTTCGTGGATCTCTTTGCTAGCCTTATTTCTCTGGAATCTGAGAAGAGATATTTCGGATCCCTTTGAAGACTATAGGGCCATAGGAAATATCCACCGATACCAAAGAGAAAGAAGCTTTCTGAGAAACTTCTTTGTGTTCTGTGAAATCATCTCACAGAATTACCGCTTTACCCTCAAG
The DNA here is from genome assembly GCF_049350105.2 of Macaca mulatta. Taxonomy (NCBI): domain Eukaryota; kingdom Metazoa; phylum Chordata; class Mammalia; order Primates; family Cercopithecidae; genus Macaca; species Macaca mulatta. Next base: position 48,044,634 of record NC_133411.1, read on the forward strand.
AAGCCTTTCGCTAAGACAGTTCTTGTGGAATTGGCAAAGTAATATTTGGAAGCCCATAAAGGGTTATGGTGAAAAAGGAAATAACTTCAGATGAAATCCGGAAAGAAGCTCTCTGAGAAACTGCTTAGTGTTCTGTTAATTCATCTCACAGAGTTACATCTGTATTTCGTAGATCTCTCTCCTAGCCTTATTTCTGTGGAATCTGAGAAAAGATATTTCTTATACCGTTGAAGAATATAGGGCCAAAGGAAACATCCTCCGATAACAAAGAGAAAGAATGTTTCTCAGAAACTTCTTTGTGTTCTGTGAAATCATCTCACAGATTTACAGCTTTCCCCTCAAGAAGCCTTTCGCTAAGACAGTTCTTGTGGAATTGACAAAGTGATATTTGGAAGCTCTTAGAAGGCTATGGTGAAAAAGGAAATATCCTCAGATGAAATCTGGAAAGAAGCTTTCAGAGAAACTGCTTAGTGTTCTGTTAATTCATCTCACAGAGTTACATCTGTATTTCATGGATCTCTTTGCTAGCCTTATTTCTGTGGAATCTGAGAACAGATATTTCGGATCCCTTTGAAGACTGTGGGGCCAAAGGAAATATCCTGCGATAACAAAGAGAAAGATGCTTTCTGAGAAACTTCTTTGTGTTCTGTGAAATCATCTCACAGAGTTATAGCTTTCCAATCAAGAAGCCTTTCGCTAAGACAGTTCTTTTGGAATTGGCAATGTGATATTTGGAAGCCCATAGAGGGCTATGGTGAAGAAGGAAATATCCTCAGATGAAATCTGGAAAGAAGCTTTCTGAGAAACTGCTTGGTGTTCTGTTAATTCATCTCACAGAGTTACATCTGTGTTTCGTGGATCACTTTGCTAGCCCTATTTCTGTGGAATCTGAGAACAGATATTTCGGATCCCTTTGAAGACTATAGGGCCAAAGGAAATATCCTCAGATAACAAAGAGAAAGAAGCTTTCTGAGAAACTTCTTTGTGTTCTGTGAAATCATCTCACAGAGTTACAGCTTTCCCCTCAAGAAGCCTTTTGATAAGACAGTTCTTGTGGCATTGGCAAAGTGATATTTGGAAACCCATAGAGGGCTATGGTGAAAAAGCAAATAACCTCTGATGTAATCTCGAAAGAAGCTTTCTGAGAAACTGCTCTGTGATGTGTGACTTCCACTCCCAGAGTTACATCTGTATTTCGTGGATCTCTTTGTAGCCTTATTTCTGTGGAATCTGAGAACAGATATTTTGGATCCCTTTGAAGACTCTAGGGCCAAAGGAAATATCCTGCTATAACAAAGAGAAAGAAGCTTTCTGAAAAACTTCTTTGTGTTCTGTGAAATCATCTCACAGAGTTACAGCTTTCCCCTCAAGAAGCCTTTCGATAAGACTGTTCTTATGGCATTGGCAAAGTGATATTTGGAAGCCCATAGAGGGCTATGGTGAAAAAGGAAATATCCTCTGATGAAATCTGGAAAGAAGCTTTCTGAGAAACTGCTCTGTGATGTGTGACTTCCACACACAGAGTTACATCTGTATTTCGTGGATATATTTGCTAGCCTTATTTCTGTGGAATCTGAGAACAGATATTTCGGATCCCTTTGAAGACTATGGGGCCAAAGGAAATATGCTGTGATAACAAAGAGAAAGATGCTTTCTGAGAAACTTCTTTGTGTTCTGTGAAATCATCTCACAGAGTTACAGCTTTCCCCTCAAGAAGCCTTTCGCTAAGACAGTTCTTGTGGACTTGGCAAAGTGATATTTGGAAGCCCATAGAGGGCTATGGTGAAAAAGGAAATATCCTCAGATGAAATCTGGAAAGAAGCTTTCTGAGAAACTGCTTAGTGTTCTGTTAATTCATCTCACAGAGTTACATCTGTATTTCGTGGATCACTTTGCTAGCCCTATTTCTGTGGAATCTGAGAACAGATATTTCGGATCCCATTGAAGACTATAGGGCCAAAGGAAATATCCTGCGATAAGAAAGAGAAAGAAGGTTTCTGAGAAACTTCTTTGTGTTCTGTGAAATCATCTCACAGAGTTACAGCTTTGCCCTCAAGAAGCCTTTCGCTAAGACAGTTCTTGTGGAATTGGCAAATTGATATTTGGAAGCCCAGAGAGGGCTATGGTGAAAAAACAATATCCTCCGATGAAATCTGGAAAGAAGCTTTCTGAGAAACTGCTTAGTGTTCTGTTAATTCATCTCACAGAGTTACATCTGTAGTTCATGGATCTATTTGCTAGCCTTATTTCGGTGGAATCTGACAACAGATATTTTGGATCCCTTTGAAGACTATAGGGCCAAAGGAAATATCCTGCGATAACAAAGAGAAAGAAGCTTTCTTAGAAACTTCTTTGTGTTCTCTGAAATCATCTCACAGAGTTACAGCTTTCCCCTCAAGAAGCCTTTCGCTGAGACAGTTCTTGTGGAATTGGCAAAGTGATATTTGGAAGCCCATAGAGGGCTATGGTGAAAAAGGAAATATCCTCAGATGAAATCTGGAAAGAAGCTTTCTGAGAAACTGCTCTGTGATGTGTGACTTCCACACACAGAGTTACATCTGTATTTCGTGGATCTCTTTGCTAGCGTTATTTCTGTGCAATCTGAGAAGAGATATTTCGGATCCCTTTGAAGACTCTAGGGCCAAAGGAAATATCCACCGATACCAAAGAGAAAGAAACTTTCTGAGAAACTTCTTTGTGTTCTGTGAAATCATCTCACAGAGTTACCGCTTTCCCCTCAAGAAGCCTTTCGCTAAGACAGTTCTTGTGGATTTGGCAAAGTGATATTTGGAAGCCCATAGAGGGCTATGGTGAAAAAGGAAATATCCTCCGATGAAATCTGGAAAGAAGCTTTCTGAGAAACTGCTTAGTGTTCTGTTAATTCATCTCACAGAGTTGCATGTGTATTTCATGGATCTCTTTGCTAGCCTTATTTCGGTGGAATCTGAGAACAGATATTTCGGATCCCTTTGAAGACTATAGGGCCAAAGGAAATATCCTCCGATAACAAAGAGAAAGAAGCTTTCTGAGAAACTTCTTTTTGTTCTTCGAAATCATCTCACAGAATTACAGCTTTCCCCTCAAGAAGCTTTTCGCTAAGACAGTTCTTGTGGAATTGGCAAAGTGATATTTGGAAGCCCTTAGAGGGCTATGTTGAAAAAGGAAATATCCCCAGATGAAATCTGGAAAGAAGCTTTCTGAGAAACTGCTTAGTTTTCTCTTAATTCATCTCACAGTGTTACATCTGTATTTCGTGGATCTCTTGGCTAGCCTTATTTCTGTGGAATCTGAGAACAGATATTTCGGATCCCTTTGAAGACTATATTGCCAAAGGAAATATCCTGCGATAACAAAGAGAAAGAAGCTTTCTGAAAAACTTCTTTGTGTTCTGTGAAATCATCTCACAGAGTTACAGCTTTCCCCTCAAGAAGCCTTTCGCTAAGACAGTTCTTGTGAAATTGGCAAAGTGATATTTGGGAGCCCTTAGGGGGCTATGGTGAAAAAGGAAATATCCTCAGATGAAATCTGGAAAGAAGCTTTCTGAGAATCTGCTCTGTGATGTGTGACTTCCACACACAGAGTTACATCTGTATTTCGTGGATCTCTTTGCTAGCCTTATTTCTGTGGAATCTGAGAAGAGATATTTCGGATCCCTTTGAAGACTATAGGGCCAAAGGAAATATCCACCGATACCAAAGTGAAAGAAGCTTTCTGAGAAACTTCTTTGTGTTCTGTGAAATCATCTCACAGAGTTACCGCTTTCCCCTCAAGAAGCCTTTCGCTAAGACAGTTCTTGTGGAATTGTCAAAGTGATATTTGGAAGGCCCTAGAGGGCTATGGTGAAAAAGGAAATATCCTCAGATGAAATCTGGAAAGAAGCTTTCTAAGAAACTGCTTAGTGTTCTGTTAATTCATCTCTCAGAGTTACATCTGTATTTCATGGATCTCTTTGCTAGCCTTATTTCTTTGGAATCTGAGGACAGATATTTCGGATCCCTTTGAAGACTATAGGGCCAAAAGAAATATCCTCCGATAACAAAGAGAAAGAAGCTTTCTGAGAAACTTCTGTGTGTTCTGTGAAATCATCTCAGAGATTTTCAGCTTTCCCCTCAAGAAGCCTTTCACTAAGACAGTTCTTGTGGAAATGGCAAAGTCATATTTGGAAGCCCTTAGAGGCTTACGTGAAAAAGGAAATAACTTCAGATGAAATCTGGAAAGAAGCTTTCTGAGAAACTGCTTAGTGTTCTGTTAATTCATCTCACAGAGTTACATCTGTATTTCGTGGATCTCTCTCCTAGCCTTATTTCTGTGGAATCTGAGAACAGATATTTCGAATCCCTTTGAAGACTATAGGGCCAAAGGAAATATCCTCCGTTAACGAAGAGAAAGAAGCTTTCTGAGAAACTTCTTTTTGTTCTGTGAAATCATCTCACAGAGTTACCGCTATCCCCTCAAAGAGCCTTTCGCTAAGACAGTTCCTGTGGAATTGGCAAAGTGATATTTGGAAAGCCATAGAGGGGATGGTGAAAAAGGAAATATCCTCAGATGAAATCTGGAAAGAAGCTTTCTGAGAAACTGCTTAATGTTCTGTTATTTCACCTCACAGAGTTACATCTGAAATTCGTGGAACTCTTTGCTAGCCTTATTTCTGTGGAATCTGAGATCAGATATTTCAGACCACGTTGAAGACTATAGGGCCAACGGAAATATCCTCCGATAACAAAGAGAAAGAAGCTTTCTGAGAAACTTCTTTGTGTTCTGTGAAATCATCTCACAGAGTTACAGCTTTCCCCTCAAGCAGCCTTTCGCTAAGACAGTTCTTGTGGAATTTGCGAAGTGATATTTGGAAGCCCATAGAGGGCTATGGTGAAAAAGGAAATATCCTCAGCTGATTTCTGGAAAGAAGCTTTCTGAGAAACTGCTCTGTGATGTGTGACTTCCACACACAGAGTTACATCTGTATTTCGTGGATCTCTTTGCTAGCGTTATTTCTGTGGAATCTGAGAACAGATATTTCGGATCCCTTTGAAGACTATAGGGCCAATGGAAATATCCTGCGATAACAAAGAGAAAGAAGCTTTCTGAGAAACTTCTTTGTGTTCTGTGAAATCATCTCAGAGAGTTACAGCTTTCCCATCAAGAAGCCTTTCGCTAAGACAGTTCTTGTGGAATTGGCAAAGTGATATTTGGAAGCACATAGAGGGCTATGGTGAAAAAGGAAATATCCTCAGAGGAAATCTGGAAAGAAGCTTTCTGAGAAACTGCTCTGTGATGTGTGACTTCCACTCACAGTGTTACATCTGTATTTCGTGTATCTCTTTGCTAGCCTTATTTCTGTGGAATCTGAGAACAGATATTTCGGATCCCTCTGAAGACTATAGGGCCAAAAGAAATATCCTCCGATAACAAAGAGAAAGAAACTTTCTTAGAAACTTCTTTGTGTTCTGTGAAATCACCTCACAGATTTACAGCTTTCCCCTCAAGAAGCCTTTCGCTAAGACTGTTCTTGTGGAATTGGCAAAGTAATATTTGGAAGCCCATAGATGGTTATGGTGAAAAAGGAAATAACTTCAGATGAAATCTGGAAAGAAGCTTTCTGAGAAACTGCTTAGTGTTCTGTTAATTCATCTCACAAAGTTACATCTGTATTTCGTGGATCTCTCTCCTAGCCTTATTTCTGTGGAATCTGAGAACAGATATTTCTTATCCCATTGAAGAATATAGGGTCAAAGGAAACATCCTCCGATAACAAAGAGAAAGAAGCTTTCTGAGAAACTTCTTTGTGTTCTGTGAAATCATCTCACAGAGTTACAGCTTTCCCCTCAAGAAGCCTTTCGCTAAGACAGTTCTTGGGGAATTGGCAAAGTGATATTTGGAATCCCGTAGAGGGCCATGGTGAAAAAGGAAATATCCTCGGATGAAATCGGGAAAGAAGCTTTCTGAGAAACTGCTTAGTGTTCTGTAAATTCATCTCACAGGGTCACATCTGAATTTCGTGGATCTCTATGCTAGGCTTATTTCTGTGGAATCTGAGAGCAGATATTTCGGATCCTTTTGAAGACTATAGGGCCAAAGGAAATATCCTCCGATAACAAAGAGAAAGAAGCTTTCTGAGTAACTTCTTTGTGTTCTGTGAAATCATCTCACAGAGTTACAGCTTTCCCCTCAAGAAGCCTTTCGCTTAGACAGTTCTTGTGGAATTGGAAAAGTGATATTTGAAAGCGCATTGAGGGCTATGTTGAAAAAGGAAATATCCTCTGATGAAATCTGGAAGGAAGCTTTCTGAAAAACTACTTAGTGTTCTGTTACTTCATCTCACAAAGTTATATCTGTATTTCGTGGATCTCTTTGCTAGCCTTATTTCTGTGGAATCTGAGAATAGATATTTCGGATGCCATAGAAGACTATAGGGCCAAAGGAAACATCCTCCGATAACAAAGAGAAAGAAGCTTTCTGAGAAACTTCTTTGTGATCTGTGAAATCATCTCACAGAGTTACAGCTTTCCCCTCAAGAAGCCTCTTGCTAAGACAGTTCTTGTGGAATGGGCAAAGTGATATTTGGAAGCCCATAGAGGGCTATGGTGAAAAAGGAAATATCCTCAGATGAAATCTGGAAAGAAGCTTTCTGAGAAAATGCTTAGTGTTCTGTTAATTCATCTCACGGAGTTACAACTGTATGTCTTGGATCTCTTTGCTAGCCTTATTTCTGTGGAATCTGAGAAGAGATATTTCGGATCCCTTTGAAGACTATAGGGCCAAAGGAAATATCCTCCGATAACAAAGAGAAAGAAGCTTTCTGAGAAACTTCTTTGTGTTCTGTGAAATCATCGCACAGAGTTACAGCTTTCCCCTCAAGAAGCAAGACAGTTCTTTTGGAATTGGCAAAGTGATACTTGAAAGCCCCTAAAGGGTTATGGTGAAAAAGGAAATACCCTTAGATGAAATCTGGAAAGACGCTTTCTGAGAAAATGCTTAGTGTTCTGTTAATTCATCACACAGAGTTACACCTCTATTTCGTTGATCTCTTTGTTAGCCTTATTTCGTTGGAATCTGAGAACAGATATTTCGGATCCCTTGGAAGACACTAGGGCCAAAGGAAACATCCTCCGATAACAAAGAGAAAGAAGCTTTCTGAGAAACTTCTTTGTGTTCTGTGAAATCATCTCACAGAGTTACAGCTTTCCCCTCAAGAAGCCTTTCGCTAAGAGAGTTCTTGTGGAATTGGAAAAGTGATATTTGGAAGCCCATAGAGGGCTATGGTGAAAAAGGTAATATCCTCAGATGAAATCTGGAAAGAAGCTTTCTGAGAAACTGCTTAGTGTTCTGTTAATTCATCTCACAGAGTTACACCTGTATTTCGTGGATCTCTTTGGTAGCCTTTTTTCTCTGGAATCTGAGAACACATATTTCGGATGCCTTTGAAGACTATAGGGCCAAAGGAAATATCCTCCGATAACAAAGAGAAAGAAGCTTTCTGAGAAACTTCTTTGTCTTCTGTGAAATCATCTCACAGAGTTACAGCTTTCCCCTCAAGAAGCCTTTCGGTAAGACAGATCTTGTGGAACTGGCAAAGTGATATTTGGAAGCCCATAGAGGGCAATGGTGTAAAAGGAAATATCCTCAGATGAAATCTGGAAAGAAGCTTTCTGAGAAACTGCTTAGTGTTCTGTTAATTCATCTCACAGAGTTACATCTATATATCGTGGATCTATTTGCTAGCCTATTTCTGTGGAATCTGAGAACAGATATTTCGGATCCCTTTGAAGACTATAGGGCCAAAGGAAATATCTTCCGATAACAAAGAGAAAGAAGCTTTCTGAGAAACTTCTTTGTGTTCTGTGAAATCATCTCACAGAGTTACAGCTTTCCCCTCAAGAAGCCTTTCGCGAGACAGTTCTTGTGGAATTTTCAAAGTGATATTTGGAAGCCCGTAGAGGTATATGGTGAAAAAGGAAATATCCGAAGATGAATTCTGTAAAGAAGCTTTCTGAGAAACTGCTTAGTGTTCTGTTAATTCATCTCACAGAGTTACATCTGTATTTCGTGGATCTCATTGCTAGCCTTATTTCTGTGGAATCTGAGAACAGATATTTCGGATCCCTTTGAAGACTCTAGGGCCAAAGGAAATATCCTCTGATAACGAAGAGAAAGAAGCTTTCTGAGAAACTTCGTTGTGTTCTGTGAAATCATCTCAAAGAGTTACAGCTTTCCTCTCAAGAAGTCTTTCGCTAAGACAGTTCTTGTGGAATTGGCAAAGTGATATTTGGAAGCCCGTGGAGGGTTAAGGTGAAACAGGAAATATCCTCAGATGAAATCTGGAAAGAAGCTTTCTGAGAAACTGCTGAGTGTTCAGCTAATTCATCTCACGGGGTTACATCTGTATTTCGTGGATCTCTTTGCTAGCCTTATTTCTGTGGAATCTGAGAACAGATATTTCGGATTCCTTTGAAGACTATAGGGTCAAAGGAAATATCCTCTGATAACGAAGAGAAAGAAGCTTTCTGATAACCTTCTTTGTGTTCTGTGAAATCATCTCACAGAGTTACAGCTGTCCCCTCAAGAAGCCTTTCGCTAAAACAGTTCTTGTGGTATTTGCAAAGTGATATTTGGAAGCCCATAGAGGGCTATGGTGAAAAAGGAAATACCCTCAGGTGAAATCGGGAAAGAAGCTTTCTGAGAAACTACTTAGTGTTCTGTTAATTCATGTCAGAGAGTTACAACTGATTTTCATGGATCTCTTTGCTAGCCTTATTTCTGTGGAATCTGAGAACAGATACTTCGGATCCCTTTGAAGACTATAGGGCCAAAGGAAATATCCTCCGATAACAAAGAGAAAGAAGCTTTCTGAGAAACTTCTTTGTGTTCTGTGAAATCATCTCACCGAGTTACAGCTTTCCCCTCAAGAAGCCTTTCGCTAAGACAGTTCTTGTGGAATTGGCAAAGTGATATTTGGAAGCCCGTAGAGGGCTATGGTGAAAAAGGAAATAACCTCAGATGAAATCTGGAAAGAAGCTTTCTGAGAAACTGGTAAGTGTTTTGTTAATTCATCTCAAAGTGTTACATCTGTATTTCGTGGATCTCTTTGCTAGCCTTATTTCTGTGGAATCTGAGAACAGATATTTCGGATCCCTTTGAAGACTACAGGGCCAACGGAAATATCCTCCGGTAACAAAGAGAAAGAAGCTTTCGAGAAACTTCTTTGTGTTCTGTGAAATCATCACACAGAGTTACAGCGTTCCCCTCCAGAAGCCTTTCGATAAGACAGTTCTTGTGGGTTTGACAAAGTGATATTTGGAAGCCCGTAGAGGGCTATGGTGCAAAAGGAAATATCCACAGATGAAATCTGGGAAGACACTTTCTGAGGAACTGCTCTGGGATATGTGACTTCCACTCACAGAGTTACATCTGTATTTCGTGGATCTCTTTGCTAGCCTTATTTCTGTGGAATCTGAGAACAGATATTTCGGATCCCTTTGAAGACTATAGGGCCAAAGGAAATATCCTCCGATAACAAAGAGAAAGAAGCTTTCTGAGAAACTTCTTTGTGTTCTGTGAAATCATCTCACAGAGTTACAGCTTTCCCCTCAAGAAGCCTTTCGCTAAGACAGTTCTTGTGGAATTGGCAAAGTGATATTTGGAAGCCCATAGAGAGCTAAGGTGAAAAAGGAAATATCCTCAGATGAAATCTGGAAAGAAGCTTTCTGAGAAACTGCTTAGTGTTCTGTTAATTCATCTCACAGGGTTACATCTGTATTTCGTGGATATCTTTGCAAGCCTTATTTCTGTGGAATCTGAGAACTGATATTTCGAATCCCTTTGAAGACTATAGGGCCAAAGGAAATATCTTCCGAAAACAAAGAGAAAGAAGCTTTCTGAGAAACTTCTTTGTGTTCTGTGAAATCATCTCACAGAGTTACAGCTTTCCCCTCAAGGAGCCTTTCGATAAGACAGTTCTTGTGGAATTTGCAAAGTGATATTTGGAAGCCCATAGAGGGCTATGGTGAAAAAGGAAATATCCTCAGGTGAAATCGGGAAAGAAGCTTTCTGAGAAACTGCTTAGTGTTCTGTTAATTCATGTCACAGAGTTACACCTGATTTTCGTGGATCTCTGTCCTAGCCTTATTTCTGTGGAATCTGAGAACAGATTTTTCGGATCCCTTGGATGATTATAGGGCGAAAGGAAATATCCTCCGATAACAAAGAGAAAGAAGCTTTCTGAGAAACTTCTTTGTGTTCTGTGAAATCATCTCACAGACGTCTAGCTTTCCACTCTACAAACCTTTCGCTCAGACAGTTCTTGTGGAATTGGCAAAGTGATATTTGGAAGCTCATAGAGGGCTAGGGTGAAAAAGGAAATATCCTCAGATGAAATCTGGAAAGAAGCTTTCTGAGAAACTGCTTAGTGTTCTGATAATTCTTCTCACAGAGTTACATCTGTATTTCGTGGATATCTTTGCTAGCCTTATTTCTCTGGAATCTGAGAACAGATATTTCGGATCCTATGGAAGACTATAGGGCGAAAGGAAATATCCTCCGATAACAAAGAGAAAGAAGATTTCTGAAAAACTCCTTTGTGTTCTGTGAAATCATCTCACAGAGTTACAGCTTTCCCCTCAAGAAGCCTTTCGCTAAGACAGTTCTTGTGGAATTGGCAAAGTGATATCTGGAAGCCCATAGAGGGCTATGGTGAAAAAGGAAATATCCTCAGATGAAATCTGGAAAGAAGCTTTCTGAGAAACTGCTCTGTGATATGTGACTTCCACTCACAGAGTTACATCTGTATTTCGTGGATCTCTTTGCTAGCCTTATTTCTGTGGAATCTGAGAACAGATATTTCGGATCCCTTTGAAGACTATAGGCTAATGAAATATCCTCCGATAACAAAGAGAAAGAAGCTTTCTGAGAAACTTCTTTGTGTTCTGTGAAATCATCTCACAGAGTTACAGCTTTCCCCTCAAGAAGACTTTCGCTAAGACAGTTCTTGTGGAATTGGCAAAGTGATATTTGGAACCCCACAGAGGGCTATACTGAAAAAGGAAATATCCTCAGATGAAATCTGGAAAGAAGCTTTCTGAGAAACTGCTTAGTGTTCTGTTAATTCATGTCACAGAGTTACACCTGATTTTCGTGGATCTCTTTGCTAGCCTTATTTCTGTGGAATCTGAGAACAGATATTTCGGATCCCTTGGAAGACTATAGGGCCAAAGGAAATATCCTCCGATAACAAAGAGAAAGAAGCTTTCTGAGTAACTTCTTTGTGTTCTGTGAAATCATCTCACAGTGTTACAGCTTTCCCCTCAAGAAGCCTTTCGCTAAGACAGTTCTTGTGGAATTGGCAAAGTGATATTTGGAAGCCCGTATAGGGCTATGATGAAAAAGGAAATAACCTCAGATGAAATCTGGAAAGAAGCTTTCTGAGAAACTGCTTAGTGTTCTGTTAATTCATCCAACGGAGTTACATCTGCATTTCTTGGATCTCTATGCTAGCCTTATTTCTGTGGAATCTGAGAACAGATATTTCGAATCCCTTTGAAGACACTAGAGCCAAAGGAAATATCCTCCGATAACAAAGAGAAAGAAGCTGTCTGAGAAACTTCTTTGTGTTCTGTGAAATCAACTCACAGTGTTACAGCTTTCCCCTCAAGAAGCCTTTCGCTAAGACAGTTCTTGTAGAATTCGCAAAGCGATATTTGGAAGCCCGTAGAGGGCTATGGTGAAAAAGGAAATAACCTCAGATGAAATCTGGAAAGAAGCTTTCTGAGAAACTGCTTAGTGTTTTGTTAATTCATCTCAAAGAGTTACATCTGTATTTCTTGGATCTCTTTGCTAGCCATATTTCTGTGGAAACTGAGAACAGATATTTCGGATGCCTTTGAAGACTATCAGGCCAAAGCAAATATTCTCCGATAAAAAAGAGAAAGAAGCTTTCTGAGAAACTTCTTTGTGTTCTGTGAAATCATCTCACAGAGTTACAGCTTTCCCCTCAAGAAACCTTTCGCTCAGACAGTTCTTGTGGAATTGGCAAAGTGATATTTGGAAGCCCATAGAGGGCTATGGTGAAAAAGGAAATATCCTCAGATGAAATCTGGAAAGAAGTTTTCTGAGAAACTGCTTAGTGTTCTGTTAATTCATCTCCCAGAGTTACATCTGTATTTCGTCGATCTCTTTGCTAGCCTTATTTCTGTGGAATCTGAGAACAGATATTTCGGATCCCATGGAAGACTATAGGGCGAAAGGAAATATCCTCCGAAAACAAAGAGAAAGAAGCTTTCTGAGAAACTTCTTTGTGTTCTGTGAAATCATCTCACAGAGTTACAGCTTTCCCCTCAAGAAGCCTTTCGCTAACACAGCTCTTGTGGAATTGGCAAAGTGATATTTGGAAGCCCATAGAGGGCTAAGGTGAAAAAGGAAACATCCTCAGATGAAATCTGCAAAGAAGCTTTCTGAGAAACTGCTTAGTGTTCTGTTAATTCATCTCACAGGGTTACATCTGTATTTCGTGGACCTCTTTGCTAGCCTTATTTCTGTGGAATCTGAGAACAGATATTTCGGATGCCTTTGAAGACTATAGGGCAAAAGGAAATATCCTCCGATAACAAAGAGAAAGAAGCTTTCTGAGAAACTTCTTTGTGTTCTGTGAAATCATCTCACAGTGTTACAGCTTTCCCCTCAAGAAGCCTTTCGCTAAGACAGTTCTTGTGGAATTGGCAAAGTGATATTTGGAAGCCCGTAGAGGGCTACGGTGAAAAAGGAAATATCCTCAGGTGAATTCTGTAAAGAAGCTTTCTGAGAAACTGCTTAGTGTTCTCTTAATTCATCTCACAGAGTTACATCTGTATTTCTTCGATCTCTTTGCTAACCTTATATCTGTGGAATATGAGAACAGATATTTCGGATCCCTTTGAAGACACTAGGGCCAGAGGAAATATCCTCCGATAACAAAGAGAAAGAAACTTTCTGAGAAACTTCTTTGTGTTCTGTGAAATCATCTCACAGAGTTACAGCTTTCCCCTCATGAGGCCTTTAGCTCAGACAGTTCTTGTGGAATTGGCAAAGTGATATTTGGAAGCCCATAGAGGGCTATGTTGAAAAAGGAAATATCCTGAGATGAAATCTGGAAAGAAGCTCTCTGAGAAACTGCTCTGTGATATGTGACTTACACTCACAGAGTTACATCTGTATTTCGTGGATCTCTTTGCTAGCCTTATTTCTGTGGAATCTGAGAACAGATATTTCGGATCCCTTTGAAGACTATAGGCCAATGAAATATCCTCCGATAACAAAGAGAAAGAAGCTTTCTGAGAAACTTCTTTGTGTTCTGTGAAATCATCTCACAGAGTTACAGCTGTCCCCTCAAGAAGACTTTCGCTAAGACAGTTCTTGTGGAATGGCAAAGTGATATTTCGAAGCCCATAGAGGGCTATGGTGAAAAAGGAAATACCCTCAGGTGAAATCGGGAAAGAAGCTTTCTGAGAAACTGCTTAGTGTGCTTTTAATTCATGTCACAGAGTTACACCTGATTTTCATGGATCTCTTTGCTAGCCTTATTTCTGTGGAATCTGAGAACAGATATTTCGGATACCTTGGATGACTATAGGGCCAAAGGAAATATCCTCTGATAACAAAGAGAAAGAAGCTTTCTGAGAAACTTCTTTGTGTTCTGTGAAATCATCTCACAGTGTTACAGCTTTCCCCTCAAGAAGCCTTTCGCTAAGACAGTTCTTGTGGAAATGGCAAAGTGTTATTTGGAAGCCCGTAGAGGGCTATGGTGAAAAAGGAAATATACTCAGGTGAATTCTGTAAAGAAGCTTTCTGAGAAACTGCTTAGTGTTCTGTTAATTCATCTCACAGAGTTACATCTGTATTTCTTCGATCTGTTTGCTAACCTTATATCTGTGGAATATGAGAACAGATATTTCGGATCCCTTTGAAGACACTAGGGCCATAGGAAATATCCTCCGATAACAAAGAGAAAGAAACTTTCTGAGAAACTTCTTTGTGTTCTGTGAAATCATCTCACAGAGTTACAGCTTTCCCTTCATGAGGCCTTTAGCTCAGACAGTTCTGTGGAATTGTCAAAGTGATATTTGGAAGCCCATAGAGGGCTATGGTGAAAAAGGAAATATCCTCAGATGAAATCTGGAAAGAAGCTCTCTGAGAAACTGCTTAGTGTTCTGTTAATTCATCTCACAGGGTTACATCTGTATTTCGTGGATCTCTTTGCTAGCCTTATATCTGTGGAATCTGAGAACAGATATTTCGGATCCCTTTGAAGACTATAGGGCCAAAGGAAATATTCTCCGATAACAAAGAGAAAGAAGCTTTCTGAGAAACTTCTTTGTGTTCTGTGAAATCATCTCACAGAGTTACAGCCTTCCCCTCAAGAAGCCTTTCACTAAGACAGTTCTTGTGGAATTGGCAAAGTGATATCTGGAAGCCCATAGAGGGCTATGGTGAAAAAGGAAATATCCTCATATGAAATCTGGAAAGAAGCTTTCTGAGAAACTACTCTGTGATATGTGACTTCCTCTCACAGAGTTACATCTGTATTTCGTGGATCTCCTTGCTAGCCTTATTTCTGTGGAATCTGAGAACAGATATTTCGGATCCCTTTGAAGACTATAGTCCAATGAAATATCCTCCGCTAACAAAGATAAAGAAGCTTTCTGAGAAACTTCTTTGTGTTCTGTGAAATCATCTCACAGAGTTACAGCTGTCCCCTCAAGAAGACTTTCGCTAAGACAGTTCTTGTGGAATTGGCAAAGTGATATTTCGAAGCCCATAGAGTGCTATGGTGAAAAGGATATACCCTCAGGTGAAATCGGGAAAGAAGCTTTCTGAGAAACTACTTAGTGTTCTTTTAATTCATGTCACAGAGTTACACCTGATTTTCGTGGATCTCTTTGCTAGCCTTATTTCTGTGGAATCTGAGAACAGATATTTCGGATCCCTTGGATGACTATAGGGCCAAAGGAAATATCCTCCGATAACAAAGAGAAAGAAACTTTCTGAGTAACTTCTTTGTGTTCTGTGAAATCATCTCACAGTGTTACAGCTTTCCCCTCAAGAAGCCTTTCGCTAAGACAGTTCCTGTGGAATTGGCAAAGTGATATTTGGAAGCCCGTGGAGGGCTATGATGAAAAAGGAAATAACCTCAGATGAAATCTGGAAAGAAACTTTCTGAGAAACTGCTTAGTGTTCTGTTAATTCATCCAACAGAGTTACATCTGTATTTCGTGGATCTCTATGCTAGCCTTATTTCTGTGGAATCTGAGAAGAGATAGTTCGAATCCCCTTGAAGATACTAGAGCCAATGGAAATATCCTCCGACAACAAAGAGAAAGAAGCTGTCTGAGAAACTTCTTTGTGTTCTGTGAAATCAACTCACAGAGTTACAGCTTTCCCCTCAAGAAGCCTTTCGCTAAGACAGTTCTTGTGGAATTGGCGAAGTGATATTTGGAAGAACATAGAAGACTATGGTGAAAAAGGAAATATCCTCAGATGAAATCTGGAAAGAAACTTTCTGAGAAACTGCTTCGTGTTCTGTTAATTCGTCTCAAAGGGTAACATCTGTATTTCGTGGATCACTTTGCTACACTTATTTCTGTGGAATCTGAGAACAGATATTTCGGATCCCTTTGAAGACACTAGGGCCAAAGGAAATATCCTCCGATAACAAAGAGAAAGAAGCTTTCTGAGAAACTTCTTTGTGTTCTGTGAAATCATCTCACAGAGTTACAGCTTTCCCCTCAAGAAGCCTTTCGCTAAGACAGTTCTTGTGGAATTGGAAAAGTGATATTTGGAAGCCCATAGAGAGCTAAGGTGAAAAAGGAAAGATCCTCAGATGAAATCTGGAAAGAAGCTTTCTGAGAAACTGCTCTGTGATATGGGACTTCCACTCACAGAGTTACATCTGTATTTCGTGGATCTCTTTGCTAGCCTTATTTCTGTGGAATCTGAGAACAGATATTTCGGATCGCTTTGAAGACTATAGGCCAATGAAATATCCTCCGATAACAAAGAGAAAGAAGCTTTCTGAGAAACGTGTTTGTGTTCTGTGAAATCATCTCACAGAGTTACAGCTGTCAACTCAAGAAGACTTTCGCTAAGACAGTTCTTGTTTAATTGGCAAAGTGATATTTGGAACCCCACAGAGGGCTATACTGAAAAAGGAAATATCCTCAGATGAAATCTGGAAAGAAGCTTTCTGATAAACTACTTAGTGTTCTGTTAATTCATGTCACAGAGTTACACCTGATTTTCGTGGATCTCTTTGCTAGCCTTATTTCTGTGGAATCTGAGAACAGATATTTCGGATCCCTTGGATGACTATAGGGCCAAAGGAAATATCCTCCGATAACAAAGAGAAAGAAGCTTTCTGAGTAACTTCTTTGTGTTCTGTGAAATCATCTCACAGTGTTACAGCTTTCCCCTCAAGAAGCCTTTCGCTAAGACAGTTCTTGTGGAATTGGCAAAGTGATATTTGGAAGCCCGTATAGGGCTATGATGAAAAAGGAAATAACCTCAGATGAAATCTGGAAAGAAGCTTTCTGAGAAACTGCTTAGTGTTCTGTTAATTCAACCAACAGAGTTACATCTGTATTTCTTGGATCTCTAGGCTAGCCTTATTTCTGTGGAATCTGAGAAGAGATATTTCGAATCCCTTTGAAGACACTAGAGCCAAAGGAAATATCCTCCGATAACAAAGAGAAAGAAGCTGTCTGAGAAACTTCTTTGTGTTCTGTGAAATCAACTCACAGAGTTACAGCTTTCCCCTCAAGAAGCCTTTCGCTAAGACAGTTCTTGAAGAATTCGCAAAGCGATATTTGGAAGCCCGTAGAGGGCTATGGTGAAAAAGGAAATAACCTCAGATGAAATCTGGAAAGAAGCTTTCTGAGAAACTGCTTAGTGTTTTGTTAATTCATCTCAAAGAGTTACATCTGTATTTCGTGGATCTCTTTGCTAGCCTTATTTCTGTGGAAACTGAGAACAGATATTTCGGATGCCTTTGAAGACTATAGGGCCAAAGGAAATATCCTCCGATAACAAAGAGAAAGAAGCGTTCTGAGAAACTTCTTTGTGTTCTGTGAAATCATCTCACAGTGTTACAGCTTTCCCCTCAAGAAGCCTTTCGCTAAGACAGTTCTTGTGGAATTGGCAAAGTGATATTTGGAAGCCCGTAGAGGGCTATGGTGAAAGAGGAAATATCCTCAGGTGAATTCTGTAAAGAAGCTTTCTGAGAAACTGCTTAGTGTTCTGTTAATTCATCACACAGAGTTACATCTGTATTTCTTCGATCTCCTTGCTAACCTTATATCTGTGGAATATGAGAACAGATATTTCGGATCCCTTTGAAGACACTAGGGCCAGAGGAAATATCCTCCGATAACAAAGAGAAAGAAACTTTCTGAGAAACGTCTTTGTGTTCTGTGAAATCATCTCACAGAGTTACAGCTTTCCACTCTACAAACCTTTCGCTCAGACAGTTCTTGTGGAATTGGCAAAGTGATATTTGGAAGCTCATAGAAGGCTATGGTGAAAAAGGAAATATCCTCAGATGAAATCTGGAAAGAAGCTTTCTGAGAAACTGCTTAGTGTTCTGATAATTCTTCTCACAGAGTTACATCTGTATTTCGTGGATATCTTTGCAAGCATTATTTCTCTGGAATCTGAGAACAGATATTTCGGATCCTATGGAAGACTATAGGGCGAAAGGAAATATCCTCCGATAACAAAGAGAAAGAAGCTTTCTGAAAAACTCCTTTGTGTTCTGTGAAATCATCTCACAGAGTTACAGCTTTCCCCTCAAGAAGCCTTTAGCTAAGACAGTTCTTGTGGAATTGGAAAAGTGATATCTGGAAGCCCATAGAGGGCTATGGTGAAAAAGGAAATATCCTCCGATGAAATCTGGAAAGAAGCTTTCTGAGAAACTGCTCTGTGATATGTGACTTCCACTCACAGAGTTACATCTGTATTTTGTGGATCTCTTTGCTAGCCTTATTTCTGTGGAATCTGAGAACAGATATTTCGGATCCCTTTGAAGACTATAGGCCAATGAAATATCCTCCGATAACAAAGAGAAAGAAGCTTTCTGAGAAACTTCTTTGTGTTCTGTGTAATCATCTCACAGAGTTACAGCGATCCCCTCAAGAAGACTTTCGCTAAGACAGTTCTTGTGGAATTGGCAAAGTGATATTTGGAAGCCCGTAGAGGGCTATGTTGAAAAAGGAAATAATCTCAGATGAAATCTGGAAAGAAGCTTTCTGAGAAACTGCTTAGTGTTCTGTTAATTCATCCAACAGAGTTACATCTGTATTTCTTGGATCTCTATGCTAGCCTTATTTCTGTGGAATCTGAGAACAGATATTTCGAATCCCTTTGAAGACACTAGAGCCAAAGGAAATATCCTCCGATAACAAAGAGAAAGAAGCTGTCTGAGAAACTTCTTTGTGTTCTGTGAAATCAACTCACAGAGTTACAGCTTTCCCCTCAAGAAGCCTTTCGCTAAGACAGTTCTTGTGGAATTGGCAAAGCGATATTTGGAAGCCCGTAGAGGGCTATGGTGAAAAAGGAAATAACCTCAGATGAAATCTGGAAAGAAGCTTTCTGAGAAACTGCTTAGTGTTTTGTTAATTCATCTCAAAGAGTTACATCTGTATTTCGTGGATCTCTTTGCTAGCCTTATTTCTGTGGAATCTGAGATCAGATATTTCGGATGCCTTTGAAGACTATCAGGCCAAAGCAAATATACTCCGGTAACAAAGAGTAAGAAGCTTTCTGAGAAACTTCTTTGTGTTCTGTGATATCATCTCACAGAGTTACAGCTTTCCCCCCAAGAAACCTTTCACTCAGACAGTTCTTGTGGAATTGGCAAAGTGATATTTGGAAGCCCATAGAGGGCTATGGTGAAAAAGGAAATATCCTCAGATGAAATCTGGAAAGAAGTTTTTTGAGAAACTGCTTAGTGTTCTGTTTATTCATCTCCCAGAGTTACATCTGTATTTCGTGGATCTCTTTGATAGCCTTATTTCTCTGGAATCTGAGAACAGGTATTTCAGATCCCTTGGAAGACTACAGGGTGAAAGGAAATATCCTCCGATAACAAAGAGAAAGAAGCTTTCTGAGAAACTTCTTTGTGTTCTGTGAAATCATCTCACAGAGTTACAACTTTCCCCTCAAGAAGCCTTTCGCTAAGACAGTTATTTTGGAATTGGCAAAGTGATATTTGGAAGCCCTTAGAGGGCTAAGGTGAAAAAGGAAACATCCTCAGATGATATCTGGAAAGAAGCTTTCTGAGAAACTGCTTAGTGTTTTGTTAATTCATCTCAAAGAGTTACATCTGTATTTCGTGGATCTCTTTGCTAGCCTTATTTCTGTGGAATCTGAGAACAGATATTTCGGATGCCTTTGAAGACTATCAGGTCAAAGCAAATATTCTCCGATAAAAAAGAGAAAGAAGCTTTCTGAGAAACTTCTTTGTGTTCTGCGAAATCATCCCACAGAGTTACAGCTTTCCCCTCAAGAAACCTTTCGCTCAGACAGTTCCTGTGGAATTGGCAAAGTGATATTTGGAAGCCCATAGAGGGGTATGGTGAAAAAGGAAATATCCTCAGATGAAATCTGGAAAGAAGTTTTCTGAGAAACTGCTTAGTGTTCTGTTAATTCATCTCCCAGAGTTACATCTGTATTTCGTGGATCTCTTTGCTAGCCTTATTTCTCTGGAATCTGAGAACAGGTATTTCGGATCCCATGGAAGACTATAGGGCGAAAGGAAATATCCTCCGATAACAAAGAGAAAGAAGCTTTCTGAGAAACTTCTTTGTGTTCTGTGAAATCATCTCACAGAGTTACAGCTTTCCCCTCAAGAAGCCTTTCGCTAACACAGCTCTTGTGGAATTGGCAAAGTGATATTTGGAAGCCCATAGAGGGCTAAGGTGAAAAAGGAAACATCCTCAGATGAAATCTGGAAAGAAGCTTTCTGAGAAACTGCTTAGTGTTCTGTTAATTCATCTCACAGGGTTACATCTGTATTTCGTGGATCTCTTTGCTAGCCTTATTTCTGTGGAATCTGAGAACAGATATTTCGGATCCCTTTGAAGACTATATGGCCAAAGGAAATATCCTCCGATAACAAAGAGAAAGAAGCTTTCTGAGAAACTTCTTTGTGTTCTGTGAAATCATCTCACAGAGTTACAGCTTTCCCCTCAAGAAACCTTTCGCTCAGGCAGTTCTTGTGGAATTGGCAAAGTGATATTTGGAAGCCCATAGAGGGGTATGGTGAAAAAGGAAATATCCTCAGATGAAATCTGGAAAGAAGTTTTCTGAGAAACTGCTTAGTGTTCTGTTAATTCATCTCCCAGAGTTACATCTGTATTTCGTGGATCTCTTTGCTAGCCTTATTTCTCTGGAATCTGAGAACAGGTATTTCGGATCCCTTGGATGACTGTAGGGCCAAAGGAAATATCCTCCGATTACAAAGCGAAAGAAGCTTTCTGAGAAACTTCTTTGTGTTCTGTGAAATAATCTCACTGATTTTCAGCTTTCCCCTCAATAAGCCTTTCGCTAAGACAGTTCATGTGGAATTGGCAAAGTGATATTGGGAAGCCCCTAGAGGGCTATGGTGAAAAAGGAAATATCTTCTGATGAAATCTGGAAAGAAGCTTTCTGAGAAACTGCTTAGTGTTCTGTTAATTCATCTCACAGAGTTACATCTGTATTTCTTGGATCTCTTTGCTTGCCTTATTTCTGTGGAATCTGAGAACAGATATTTCGGATCCCGTTGAAGACTATAGGGCCAAAGGAAATATCCTCCGATAACAAAGAGAAAGAAGCTTTCTGAGAAACTTCTTTGTGTTCTGTGAAATCATCTCACAGAGTTACAGCTTTCCCTTCAAGAAGCCTTTCGCTAAGACAGTTATTGTAGAATTGGCAAAGTGATATTTGGAAGCCCGTAGAGGGCTAAGGTGAAAAAGGAAACATCCTCAGATGAAATCTGGAAAGAAGCTTTCTGAGAAACTGCTTAGTGTTCTGTTAATTCATCTCACAGGGTTACATCTGTATTTCGTGGATCTCTTTGCTAGCCTTATTTCTGTGGAATCTGAGAACAGATATTTCGGATCCCTTTGAAGACAATAGGGCCAAAGGAAATATCCTCCGATAACAAAGAGAAAGAAGCTTTCTGAGAAACTTCTTTGTGTTCTGTGAAATCACCTCACAGTGTTACAGCTTTCCCCTCAAGAAGCCTTTCGCTAAGACAGTTCTTGTGGAATTGGCAAAGTGATATTTGGAAGCCTGTGAGGGCAAGGGTGAAAAAGGAAATATCCTCAGATGAATTCTGTAAAGAAGCTTTCTGAGAAACAGCTTAGTGTTCTGTTAATTCATCTCACAGAGTTCCATCTGTATTTCTTGGATCTCTTTGCTGGCATTATTTCTGTGGAATCTGAGAACAGATATTTCGGATCCTTTTGAAGACACTAGGGCCAAAGGAAATATCCTCCGCTAACAAAGAGAAAGAAGCTGTCTGAGAAACTTCTTTGTGTTCTGTGAAATCTTCTTACAGAGTTATAGCTTTCCCCTCAAGAAGCCTTTCGCTAAGACAGTTCTTGTGGAATTGGCGAAGTGATATTTGGAAGAACATAGAAGGCTATGGTGAAAAAGGAAATATACTCAGATGAAATCTGGAAATAAACTTTCTGAGAAACTGCTTCGTGTTCTGTTAATTCATCTCAAAGGGTAACAACTGTATTTCATGGATCACTTTGCTACCCTTATTTCTGTGGAATCTGAGAACAGATATTTCGGATCCCTTTGAAGACACTAGGGCCAAAGGAAATATCCTCCGATAACAAAGAGAAAGAAGCTTTCTGAGAAACTTCTTTGTGTTCTGTGAAATCATCTCACAGAGTTACCGCTTTCCCCTCAAGGAGCCTTTCGATAAGACAGTTCTTGTGGAATTTGCAAAGTGATGTTTGGAAGCCCATAGAGGTCTACGGTGAAAAAGGAAATATCCTCAGGTGAAATCGGGAAAGAAGCTTTCTGAGAAACTGCTTAGTGTTCTGTTAATTCATGTCACAGAGTTACACCTGATTTTCGTGGATCTCTGTGCTAGCCTTATTTCTGTGGAATCTGAGAACAGATATTTCGGATCCCTTGGATGACTATAGGGCGAAAGGAAATATCCTCCGATAACAAAGAGAAAGAAGCTTTCTGAGAAACTTCTTTGTGTTCTGTGAAATCATCTCACAGAGTTAGAGCTTTCCACTCTACAAACCTTTCGCTCAGACAGTTCTTGTGGAATTGGCAAAGTGATATTTGGAAGCTCTTTGAGGGCTAGGGTGAAAAAGGAAATATCCTCAGATGAAATCTGGAAAGAAGCTTTCTGGGAAACCGCTTAGTGTTCTGATAATTCTTCTCACAGAGTTACGTCTGTATTTCGTGGATATCTTTGCTAGCCTTATTTCTCTGGAATCTGAGAACAGATATTTCGGATCCTATGGAAGACTATAGGACGAAAGGAAATATCCTCCGATAACAAAGAGAAAGAAGCTTTCTGAAAAACTCCTTTTTGTTCTGTGAAATCATCTCACAGAGTTACAGCTTTCCCCTTAAGAAGCCTTTCGCTAAGACAGTTCTTGTGGAATTGGCAAAGTGATATCTGGAAGCCCATAGAGGGCTATGGTGAAAAAGGAAATATCCTCAGATGAAATCTGGAAGGAAGCTTTCTCAGAAACTGCTCTGTGATATGTGACTTCCACTCACAGAGTTACATCTGTATTTCGTGGATCTCTTTGCTAGCCTTATTTCTGTGGAATCTGAGAACAGATATTTCGGATCCCTTTGAAGACTATAGGCCAATGAAATATCCTCCGATAACAAAGAGAAAGAAGCTTTCTGAGAAACTTCTTTGTGTTCTGTGAAATCACCTCACAGAGTTACAGCTGTCCCCTCAAGAAGACTTTCGCTAAGACAGTTCTTGTGGAATTGGCAAGTGATATTTCGAAGCCCATAGAGGGCTATGGTGAAAAAGGAAATACCCTCAGGTGAAATCGGGAAAGAAGCTTTCTGAGAAACTGGTTAGTGTTCTTTTAATTCATGTCACAGAGTTACACCTGATTTTCGTGGATCTCTTAGCTAGCCTTATTTCTGTGGAATCTGAGAACAGATATTTCGGATCCCTTGGATGACTATAGGGCCAAAGGAAATATCCTCCGATAACAAAGAGAAAGAAGCTTTCTGAGAAACTTCTTTGTGTTCTGTGAAATCATCTCAGAGTGTTACAGCTTTCCCCTCAAGAAGCCTTTCGCTAAGACAGTTCTTGTGGAATTGGCAAAGTGATATTTGGAAGCCCGTAGAGGGCTATGGTGAAAAAGGAAATAATCTTAGATGAAATCTGGAAAGAAGCTTTCTGAGAAACTGCTTAGTGTTCTGTTAATTCATCCAACAGAGTTACATCTGTATTTCTTGCATCTCTATGCTAGCCTTATTTCTGTGGAATCTGAGAACAGATATTTCGAATCCCTTTGAAGACACTGGAGCCAAAGGAAATATCCTCCGATAACAAAGAGAAAGAAGCTGTCTGAGAAACTTCTTTGTGTTCTGTGAAATCAACTCACAGAGTTACAGCTTTCCCCTCAAGAAGCCTTTCGCTAAGACAGTTCTTGTGTAATTGACAAAGCGATATTTTGAAGCCCGTAGAGGGCTATGGTGAAAAAGGAAATAACCTCAGATGAAATCAGGAAAGAAGCTTTCTGAGTAACTGCTTAGTGTTATGTTAATTCATCTCCCAGAGTTACATCTGTATTTCGTGGATCTCTTTGATAGCCTTATTTCTCTGGAATCTGAGAACAGGTATTTCGGATCCCATGGAAGACTATAGGGTGAAAGGAAATATCCTCGGATAACAAAGAGAAAGAAGCTTTCTGAGAAACTTCTTTGTGTTCTGTGAAATCATCTCACAGATTTACAACTTTCCCCTCAAGAAGCCTTTCGCTAAGACAGTTCTTGTGGAATTGGCAAACTGATATTTGGAAGCCCCTAGAGGGCTAAGGTGAAAAAGGAAACATCCTCAGTAGAAATCTGGAAAGAAGCTTTCTGAGAAACTGCTTAGTGTTCTGTTAATTCATCTCACAGGGTTACATCTGTATTTCGTGGATCTCTTTGCTAGCCTTATTTCTGTGGAATCTGAGAACAGATATTTCGGATCCCTTTGAAGACTATAGGGCCAAAGGAAATATCCTCCGATAAAAAAGAGAAAGAAGCTTTCTGAGAAACTTCTTTGAGTTCTGTGAAATCATCTCACAGTGTTACAGCTTTCACCTCAAGTATCCTTTCGCTAAGACAGTTCTTGAGGAATTGGCAAAGTGATATTTGGAAGCCCGTAGAGGGCTATGGTGAAAAAGGAAATATCCTCAGGTGAATTCTGTAAAAAAGCTTTCTGAGAAACTGCTTAGTGTTCTGTTAATTCATCTCACAGAGTTACATCTGTATTTCTTCGATCTCTTTGCTAACCTTATATCTGTGGAATATGAGAACAGATAATTCGGATCCCTTTGAAGACACTAGGGCCAGAGGAAATATCCTCCGATAACAAAGAGAAAGAAACTTTCTGAGAAACTTCTTTGTGTTCTGTGATATCATCTCACAGAGTTACATCTTTCCCCTCAAGAAACCTTTCGCTCAGACAGTTCTTGTGGAATTGGCAAAGTGATATTTGGAAACCCAAAGAGGGCTATGGTGAAAAAGGAAATATCCTCAGATGAAATCTGGAAAGAAGTTTTCTGAGAAACTGCTTAGTGTTCTGTTAATTCATCTCCCAGAGTTACACCTGTATTTCGTGGATCTCTTTGATAGCCTTGTTTCTCTGGAATCTGAGAACAGGTATTTCGGATCCCATGGAAGACTATAGGGCGAAAGGAAATATCCTCCGATAACAAAGAGAAAAAAGCTTTCTGAGAAACTTCTTTGTGTTCTGTGAAATCATCTCACAGAGTTACAACTTTCCCCTCAAGAAGCCTTTCCCTTAGACAGTTCTTGTGGAATTGGCAAAGTGATATTTGGAAGCCCATAGAGGGCTATGGTGAAAAAGGAAATATCCTCAGATGAAATCTGGAATAAGCTTTGTGAGAAACTGCTCTGTGATGTGTGACTTCCAGTCACAGAGTTACATCTGTATTTCGTGGATCTCTTTGCTAGCCTTATTTCTGTGGAATCTGAGAACAGATATTTCGGATCCCTTTGAAGACTATAGGGCCAAAGGAAATATCCTCCGATAAAAAAGAGAAAGAAGCTTTCTGAGAAACTTCTTTGTGTTCTGTGAAATCATCTCACAGAGTTACAGCTTTCCCCTCAAGAAACCTTTCGCTAAGACATTTCTTGTGGAATTTGCAAAGAGATATTTGGAAGCCCATAGAGGGCTATGGTGAAAAAGGAAGTATCCTCAGGTGAAATCGTGAAAGAAGACTTCTGAGAAACTGCTTAGTGTTCTGTTAATTCATGTCACCGAGTTGCACCTGATTTTTGTGGATCTCTTTGCTAGCCTTATTTCTGTGGAATCTGAGAACAGATATTTCGAATCCCTTGGATGACTATAGGGCCAAAGGAAATATCCTCCGATTACAAAGAGAAAGTAGTTTTCTGAGAAACTTCTTTGTGTTCTGTGAAATAATCTCACTGATTTTCAGCTTTCCCCTCAAGAAGCCTTTCGCTAAGACAGTTCATGTGGAATTGCCAAAGTGATATTGGGAAGCCCGTAGAGGGCTATGGTGAAAAAGGAAATATCTTCTGATGAAATCTGGAAAGAAGCTTTCTGAGAAACTGCTTAGTGTTCTGTTAATTCATCTCACAGTGTTACATCTGTATTTCTTGGATCTCTTTGCTTGCCTTATTTCTGTGGAATCTGAGAACAGATATTTCGGATCCCGTTGAAGACTATAGGGCCAATGGAAATATCCTCCGATAACAAAGAGAAAGAAGCTTTCTGAGAAACTTCTTTGTGTTCTGTGAAATCATCTCACAGAGTTACAGCTTTCCCCTCAAGAAGCCTTTCGCTAAGACAGTTCTTGTGGAATTGGCAGAGTGATATTTGGAAGCCCGTAGAGGGCTGTGGTGAAAAAGGAAATATCGTCAGATGAAATCTGTAAAGAAGCTTTCTGAGAAACTGCTTAGTGTTCTGTTAATTCATCTCACAGAGTTACATCTGTATTTCGTGAGTATCTTTGCTAGCCTTATTTCTGTAGAATCTGAAAACAGATATTTCGGATCCCTTTGAAGACTACAGGGCCAAAGGAAATATCCTCCGATAACAAAGAGAAAGAAGCTTTCTGAGAAACTTCTTTGTGTTCTGTGAAATCATCTCACAGAGTTACACCTTTCCCCTCAAGAAGCCTTTCGCTAAGACAGTTCTTGTGGAATTGGCAAAGTGATATTTGGAAGCTCATAGAGGGCTAGGGTGAAAAAGGAAATATCCTCAGATGAAATCTGGAAAGAAGCTTTCTGAGAAACTGCTTAGTGTTCTGTTAATTCATCCAACAGAGTTACATCTGTATTTCTTGGATCTCTATGCTAGCCTTATTTCTGTGGAATCTGAGAACAGATATTTCGAATCCCTTTGAAGACACTAGAGCCAAAGGAAATATCCTCCGATAACAAAGAGAAAGAAGCTGTCTGAGAAACTTCTTTGTGTTCTGTGAAATCAACTCACAGAGTTACAGCTTTCCCCTCAAGAAGCCTTTCGCTAAGACAGTTCTTGTGGAATTGGCAAAGCGATATTTGGAAGCCCGTAGAGGGCTATGGTGAAAAAGGAAATAACATCAGATGAAATCTGGAAAGAAGCTTTCAGAGTAACTGCTTAGTGTTCTGTTAATTCATCTCCCAGAGTTACATCAGTATTTCGTGGATCTCTTTGCTAGCCTTATTTTTTTTTGTGGAATCTGAGAACAGATATTTCGGATCCCTTTGAAGACTATAGGGCCAAAGGAAATATCCTCCGATAACAAAGAGAAAGAAGCTTTCTGAGAAACTTCTTTGTGTTCTGTGAAATCATCTCACAGAGTTACAGCTTTCCCCTCAAGAAGACTTTCGTTAAGACAGTTCTTGTGGAATTGGCAAAGTGATATTTGGAATCCCATAGAGGGCTATGGCGAAAAAGGAAATATCCTCAGATGAAATCTGGAAAGAAGCTTTCTGAGAAACTGCTCTGTGATGTGTGACTTCCATTCACAGAGTTACATCTGTATTTCGTGGATCTCTTTGCTAGCCTTCTTTCTGTGGAATGTGAGAACAGATATTTCGGATCCCTTTGAAGACTATAGGGCCCAAGTAAATATCCTCCGATAACAAAGAGAAAGAAGCTTTCTGAGAAACTTCTTTGCGTTCTGTGAAATTATCTCACAGAGTTACAGCTTTCCCCTCAATAAGCGTTTCGCTAAGACAGTTCTTGTGGAATTGGCAATGTGATATGGAATCCCCTAGAGGCCTATGGTGAAAAAGGAAACATCCTCAGGTGAAATCTGGAACGAAGCTTTCTGAGTAACTGCTTAGTGTTCTGTTAATTCGTCTCACAGAGTGCATCTGTATTTCGTGGATCTCTTTGCTAGCCTTATTTCTGTGGAATCTGTGAACAGGTATTTCTGTTCCCTTTGAAGTCTATAAGGCCAAAGGAAATATCCTCCGATAACAAAGAGAAAGAAGTTTTCTGAGAAACTTCTTTGTGTTCTGTGAAATCATCTCACTGATTTTCAGCTTTCCCCTCAAGAAGCCTTTCGCTAAGACAGTTCTTGTGGAATTGGCAAAGTGATATTTGGAGGCCCTTAGAGGGCTATGGTGAAAAAGGAAATGTCCTCAGGTGAAATCGGGAAAGAAGCTTTCTGTGAAACTGCTTAGTGTTCTGTTAATTCATGTCACAGAGTTACACCTGATTTTCGTGGATCTCTTTGCTAGCCTTATTTCTCTGGAATCTGAGTACAGATATTTTGGATCCTTTGGATGACTATAGGGCCAAAGGAAATATCCTCCAATACAAAGAGAAAGAAGCTTTCTGAGAAACTTCTTTGTGTTCTGTGAAATCATCTCACAGAGTTACAGCTTTCCCCTCAAGAAACCTTTCGCTAAGACATTTCTTGTGGAATTTGCAAAGTGATATTTGGAAGCCCATAGAGGGCTATGGTGAAAAAGGAAGTATCCTCAGGTGAAATCGTGAAAGAAGACTTCTGAGAAACTGCTTAGTGGTCTGTTAATTCATGTCACCGAGTTGCACCTGATTTTCGTGGATCTCTTTGCTAGCCTTATTTCTGTGGAATCTGAGAACAGATATTTCAAATCCCTTTGAAGACTATAGGGCCAAAGAAATATCCTCCGATAACAAACAGAAAGAGGCTTTCTGAGAAACATCTTTGTGTTCTCTGAAATCATCTCACAGTGTTACAGCTTTCCCCTCAAGAAGCCTTTCGCTAAGACAGTTCTTGTGGAATTGGCAAAGTGATATTTAGAAGCCCATAGAGGGCTATGGTGAAAAAGGAAATATCCTCAGATGAAATCTGGAAAGAAGCTTTCTGAGAAACTGCTTAGTGTTCTGTTAATTCATCTCACAGAGTTACATCTGTATGTCGTGTATCTCTTTACTAGCCTTATTTCTGTGGAATCTGAGAACAGATATTTCGGATCCCTTTGAAGACAATAGGGCCAAAGGAAATATCCTCCGATAACAAAGAGAAAGAAGCTTTCTGAGAAACTTCTTTGTGTTCTGTGAAATCATCTCACAGAGTTACAGCTTTCCCCTCAAGAAGCCTTTCGCTAAGACAGTTCTTGTGGAATTGGCAGAGTGATATTTGGAAGCCCGTAGAGGGCTGTGGTGACAAAGGAAATATCGTCAGATGAAATCTGTAAAGAAGCTTTCTGAGAAACTGCTTAGTGTTCTGTTAATTCATCTCACAGAGTTACATCTGTATTTTGTGAGTATCTTTGCTAGCCTTATTTCTGTAGAATCTGAGAACAGATATTTCGGATCCCTTTGAAGACTATAGGGCCAAAGGAAATATCCTCCAATAACAAAGAGAAAGAAGCTTTCTGAGAAACTTCTTTGTGTTCTGTGAAATCATCTCACAGAGTTACAGCTACCCCTCAAGAAGCCTTTCGCTAAGACAGTTCCTGTGGAATTGGCAAAGTGATATTTGGAAGCCAATACAGGGCTAAGGTGAAAAAGGAAATATCCTCAGATGAAATCTGGAAAGAAGCTCTCTGAGAAACTGCTTATTGTTCTGTTAATTCATCTCACAGGGTTACATCTGTATTTCCTGTATGTCTTTGCTGGCCTTATTTCTGTGTAATCTGAGAACAGATATTTCGGATCCCTTTGAAGACTACAGGGCCAAAGGAAATATCCTCCGATAACAAAGAGAAAGAAGCTTTCTGAGAAACTCCTTTGTGTTCTGTGATATCATCTCACAGAGTTACAGCTTTCCCCTCAAGAAGCCTTTCGCTAAGACAGTTCTTGTGGAATTGGCAAAGTGATATTTGGAATCCCATAGAGGGCTATGGTGAAAAAGGAAATATCCTCAGATGAAATCTGGAAAGAAGCTTTCTGAGAAACTGCTCTGTGATGTGTGATTTCCATTCACAGAGTTACATCTGTATTTCGTGGATCTCTTTGCTAGCCTTCTTTCTGTGGAATGTGAGAACAGATATTTCGGATCCCTTTGAAGACTATAGGGCCCAAGTAAATATCCTCCGATAACAAAGAGAAAGAAGCTTTCTGAGAAACTTCTTTGCGTTCTGTGAAATTATCTCACAGAGTTACAGCTTTCCACTCAATAAGCGATTCGCTAAGACAGTTCTTGTGGAATTGGCAATGTGATATGTGGAATCCCCTAGAGGTCTATGGTGAAAAAGGAAACATCCTCAGATGAAATCTGGAAAGAAGCTTTCTGAGTAACTGCTTAGGGTTCTGTTAATTCATCTCACAGAGTGCATCTGTATTTCGTGGATATCTTTGCTAGCCTTATTTCTGTGGAATCTGTGAACAGGTATTTCTGTTCCCTTTGAAGTCTATAAGGCCAAAGGAAATATCCTCCGATAACAAAGAGAAAGAAGTTTTCTGAGAAACTTCTTTGTGTTCTGTGAAATCATCTCACTGATTTTCAGCTTTCCCCTCAAGAAGCCATTCGCTAAGACAGTTCTTGTGGAATTGGCAAAGTGATATTTGGAAGCCCATAGAGGGCTATGGTGAAAAATGAAATATCCTCAGATGAAATCTGGAAAGAAGCTTTCTGAGAAACTGCTCTGTGATGTGTGACTTCCATTCACAGAGTTACATCTGTATTTCGTGGATCTCTTTGCTAGCCTTATATCTGAGAAATCTGAGAAGAGATATTTCGGATCCCGTTGAAGACTATAGGGCCAAAGGAAATATCCTCCGATAACAAAGAGAAAGAAGCTTTCTGAGAAACTTCTTTGTGTCCTGTGAAATCATCTCACAGAGTTACAGTTTTCCCCTCAAGGAGCCTTTGGCTAAGGCAGTTCTTGTGGAATTGGCAAAGTGATATTTGGAAACCCTTAGAGGGCTATGGTGAAAAAGGAAATATCCTCTGAAGAAATCTGTAAAGAAGCTTTCTGAGAAACTGCTTATTGTTCTGTTGATTCATCTCACAGAATTACATCTGTATTTCGTGGATCTCTTTGCTAGTCTTATTTCTGTGGAATCGGAGGTCAGATATTTAGGATCCCTTTGAAGACTATAGGGCCACAGGAAATATCCTCCGATAACAAAGAGAAAGAAGCTTTCTGAGAAACTTCTTTGTGTTCTCTGAAATCATCTCACAGAGTTACAGCTTTCCCCTCAGGCAGCCTTTCACTAACACAGTTCTAGTGGAATGGGCAAAGTGATATTTGGAAGCCCATAGAGGGCTATGGTGAAAAAGGAAATATCCTCAGATGAAATCTGGAAAGAAGCTTTCTGAGAAACTGCGTAGTATTCTGTTAATTCATCTCACAGGGTTACATCTGTATTTCGTGGATCTCTTTGCCAGCCTTATTTCTCTGGAATCTGAGAACAGATATTTCTGATCCCTTGGAAGACTGTAGGGCCAATGGAAATATCCTCCGATAACAAAGAGAAAGAAGCTTTCTGAGAAAATTCTTTGTGTTCTGTGAAATCATCTCACAGAGTTACAGCTTTCCCCTCAAGAAGCCTTTCGCTAAGACAGTTCTTGTGCATCGGAAAAGTGATATTTGGAAGCCAATAGAGGGTTATGGTGAAAAAGGAAATATCCTCAGATGAAATCTGGAAAGAAGCTTTCTGAGAAACTGCTCTGTGATGTGTGACTTCCACACACAGAGTTACATCTGTGTTTCGTGGATCTCTTTCCTAGCCTTGTTTCTGTGGAATCTTAGAACAGATATTGCGGATCCCTGTGAAGACTATAGGGCCAAAGGAAATATCCTCTGATAACAAAGATAAAGAAGGTTTCTGAGAAACTTCTTTGTGTTCTGTGAAATCATCTCACTGAGTTACAGCTTTGTCCTCAAGAAGCCTTTCGCTAAGACAGTTCTTGTGGAATTGGCAAAGTGATATTTGGAACCCCCAGAGGGCTTTAGTGACAAAGGAAATATCCTCAGATGAAATCTGGAAAGAAGCTTTCTGAGATACTGCTCAGTGTTCTGTTAATTTATCTCACAGAGTTACATCTGTATTTCGTGGATCTCCTTGCTAGCCTTATTTCTGTGGAATATGAGAACAGATATTTCGGATCCCTTTGTAGACTATGGGGCCAAAGGAAATATCCTCCGATAACAAAGAGAAAGAAGCTTTCTGAGAAACTTCTTTGTGTTCTGTGAAATCATCTCACAGAGTTACAGCTTTCTCTTCAAGAAGCCTTTCGCTAAGACAGTTCTTCTGGAATTGGCAAAGTGAAATTTGGAAGCCCATAGAGGGCTATGGCGAAAAAGGAAATATCCTCAGATGCAATCTGGAAAGAAGCTCTCTGAGAAAATGCTTAGTGTCCTGTTAATTCATCCTACAGAGTTACATCTGAATTTCGTGGATCTCTTTCCTAGCCTTATTTCTGTGGAATCTTAGAACAGATATTGCGGATCCCTGTGAAGACTATAGGGCCAAAGGAAATATCCTCCGATAACAAAGAGAAAGAAGATTTCTGAGAAACTTCATTGTGTTCTGTGAAATCATCTCACAGAGTTACAGCTTTCCCCTCAAGAAGCCTTTCGCTAAGACAGTTCTTGTGGTGTTTGCAAAGTGATATTTGGAAGCCCATAGAGGGCTATGGTGAAAAAGGAAATATCCTCAGATGAAATCTGGGAAGAAGCTTTATGAGAAACTGCTTACTGTTCTGTTAATTCATCTCGCGGAGTTACATCTGTATTTCTTGGATCTCTTTGCTAGCCTTATTTCTCTGGAATCTGAGAACAGATATTTCGGATTCCGTTGAAGACTATAGGGCCAAAGGACACATCCTCCGATAACAAAGAGAAAGATGCTTTCTGAGAAACTTCTTTGTGTTCTGTGAAATCATCTCACAGAGTTACAGCTTTCCACTGAAGAAGCCTTTCGCTAAGACAGTTCTTGTGGAATTGGCAAAGTGATATTTGGAAGCCAACAGAGGGCTATGTTGAAAAAGGAAATATCCTCAGGTGAAATCTGGAAAGAAGTTTTCTGAGAAACTGCTAAGTGTTCTGTTAATTCATATCACAGAGTTACACCTGTATTTCGTAGATCTCTTTGCTAGCCTTATTTCTCTGGAATCTGAGAACAGATATTTCGGATCCCTTGGAAGTCTATAGGGCCAAAGGAAATATCCTCCGATAACAAAGAGAAAGAAGCTTTCTGAGAAACTTCTTTGTGTTCTGTGAAATCATCTCACAGAGTTACAGCTTTCCCCTCAAGAAGCCTTTCGCTATGACAGTTCTTGAGGAATTGGCAAAGTGATATTTGGAAGCCCATAGAGGGCTATGATGAAAAAGGAAATATCCTCAGATGAAATCTGGAAAGAAGCTTTCTGAGAAACTGCTTAGTGTTCTGTTAATTAATCTCACAGAGTTTCACTTGTATTTCGTGGATCTCTCTGCTAGCCTTATTTCTGTGGAATCTGAGAACAGATATTTCGGTCCCTTGGAAGACTATAGGGCCAAAGGAAATATCCTCCGATAACAAAGAGAAAGAAGCTTTCTGAGAAACTTCTTTGTGTTCTCTGAAATCATCTCACAGAGTTACAGCTTTCCCCTCAAGAAGCCTTTCGCTAAGACAGTTCTTGTGGAATTGACAAAGTGATATTTGGAAGCCCATGGAGGGCTATGGTGAAAAAGGAAATATCCTCAGATGAAATCTGGAAAGAAGCTTTCTGAGAAACTGCTTAGTGTTCTGTTAATTCACCTCACAGAGTTACATCTGTATTTCTTGGATCTCCTTGCTGCCCTTATTTCTGTGGAATCTGAGAACAGATATATCGGATCCCCTTGAAGACTATAGGGCCAAAGGAAATATCCTCCCATAACAAAGAGAAAGAAGCTTTCTGAGAAACTTCTTTGTGTTTTGTGAAATCATCTCACAGAGTTACAGCTTTCCCCTCAAGAGGCCTTTCGCTAAGGCAGTTCTTGTGGAATGGGCAAAGTGATATTTGGAAGCCCTTTGAGGGCTATGATGAAAAAGGAAATATCCTCAGATGAAATCTGGAAAGCAGCTTTTTGAGAAAATGCTTAGTGTTCTGTTAATTCATCTCAGAGAGTCCATCTGTATTTCGTGGATCTCTTTGCTAGCCTTATTTCTGTGGAATCTGAGAACAGATATTTCGGATCCCTTTGAAGACTATAGGGCCAAAGAAAATATCCTCCGATAGCAAAGATAAACAAGCTTTCTGAGAAACTTCTTTGTGTTCTGTGAAATCATCTCACAGAGTTACAGCTTTCCCCTCAAGAAGCCTTTCGCTAAGACAGTTCTTGTGGAATTGGCAAAGTGATATTTGGAAGCCCATAGAGGGCTACGGTGAAAAAGGAAATATCCTCAGATGAAATCTGGAAAGAAGCTTTCTGAGAAACTGCTTAGTGTTCTGTTAATTCATCTCAGAGAGTTTCATCTGTTTTTCGTGGATCTCTTTGCTAGCCTTATTTCTGTAGAATATGAGAACAGATATTTCGGATCCATTTGAAGACTATAGGGCCAAAGGAAATATCCTCCGATAACAAAGAGAAAGAAGCTTTCTGAGAAACTTCTTTGTGTTCTGTAAAATCATCTCACAGAGTTACAGCTTTCCCGTCAAGAAGGCTTTCGCTAAGACAGTTCTTGTGGAATTTGCAAAGTGATATTTGGAAGCCCATAGAGGGCTATATTGAAAAAGGTAATATCCTCAGATGAAATCTGGAAAGAAGCTTTCTGAGAAACTGCTCAGTGTTCTGTTAATTCATCTCACAGATATACATCTGTATTTCGTGGATCACTTTGCTAGCGTTATTTCTGTGGAATCTGAGAACAGATATTTCGGATCCCTTTGAAGACTATAGGCCAAAGGAAATATCCACCGATAACAAAGAGAAAGAACGTTTCTCAGAAACTTCTTTGTGTTCTGTGAAATCATCTCACAGAGTTACAGCTTTCCCCTCCAGAAGCCTTTCCCTAAGACAGTTCTTGTGGAATTGGCAAAGTGATATTTGGAAGCCCATAGAGGGCTATGGTGAAAAAGGAAATATCCTCAGATGAAATCTGGAAAGAAGCTCTCTGAGAAACTGGTAAGTGTTCTGTTAGTTCATCTTACAGAGTTACATCTGTGTTTCGTGGATCTCTTTGCTAGCCTTATTTCTGTGTAATCTGAGAATTGATATTTCGGATCCCTGTGAAGACTATAGGGCCAAAGGAAATATCCACCGATAACACAGAGAAAGAAGCTTTCTGAGAAACTTCTTTGTGTTCTGTGAAATCATCTCACAGAGTTACAGCTTTCCCCTCAAGAAGCCTTTCGCTAAGACAGTTCTTGTGGAATTGGCAAAGTGATATTTGGAAGAACATAGAGGGCTATGTTGAAAAAGGAAATATCCTCAGATGAAATCTGGGAAGAAGCTTTCTGAGAAAATGCTTAGTGTTTTTTTAATTCATCTCAAAGTGTTACATCTGTATTTCGTGCTTCTCTTTGCTAGTCTTATTTCTGTGGAATCTGAGAACAGATATTTCTGATCCCTTTGAAGACACTAGGGGCAAAGGAAATATCCTCCGATAACAAAGAGAAAGAAGCTTTCTGAGAAACTTCTTTGTGTTCTGTGAAATCATCTCACAGAGTTACAGCTTTCCCCTCCAGAAGTCTTTCGCTAAGACAGTTCTTGTGGAATTGGAAAAGTGATATTTGGAAGCCCTTAGAGGGCTATGATGAAAAAGGAAATATCCTCAGATTAAATCTGGAAAGCAGCTTTTTGAGAAACTTCTTAGTGTTCTGTTAATTCATCTCACAGAGTTACACCTGTATTTCGTGGATCTCTCGGCTAGCCATATTTCTCTGGAATCTGAGAACAGATGTTTCGGATCCCTTGGAAGGCTATAGGGCCCAAGGAAATATCCTCCGATAACAAAGAGATAGAAGCTTTCTGAGAAACTTCTTTGTGTTCTGTGAAATCATCTCTCAGAGTTACATCTTTCCCCTCAAGAAGCCTTTCGCTAAGACATTTCTTGTGGAATTGGCAAAGTGATATTTGGAAGCCCATAGAGGGCTATGGTGAAAAAGGAAATATCCTCAGATGAAATCTGGAAAGAAGCTTTCTGAGAAACTGCTTAGTGTTCTGTTAATTCATCTCAGAGGGTCCATCTGTATTTCGTGGATCTCTTTGCTAGCCTTATTTCTGTGGAATCTGAGAACAGATATTTAGTATCCCTTTGAAGACACTAGGGCCAAAGGAAATATCCTCCGATAACAAAGAGAAACAAGCTTCCTGAGAAACTTCTTTGTGTTCTGTGAAATCATCTCACAGAGTTACAGCTTTCCCCTCAAGAAGCCTTTCGCTAAGACAGTTCTTGTGGAATTTGCAAAGTGATATTTGGAAGCCCATAGAGGGCTCTGGCGAAAAAGGAAATATCCTCAGATGAAATGGGGAAAGAAGCTCTCTGAGAAACTGCTTAGTGTTCTGTTAGTTCATGTTACAGAGTTACATCTGTATTTCGTGGATCTCTTTCCTAGCCTTATTTCTGTGGAATCTGAGAACAGATATTTCGGATCCCTGTGAAGACTATAGGGCCAAAGGAAATATCCTCCGATAACAAAGAGAAAGAAGCTTTCTGAGAAACTTCTTTGTTTCCTGTTAAATCATCTCACAGAGTTACAGCTTTCCCCTCAAGAAGCCTTTCGCTAAGACAGTTCTTGTGGAATTGGCAAAGTGATATTTGGAAGCCCATAGAGGGCTAGGGTGAAAAAGGAAATATCCTCAGATGAAATCTGAAAAGAAGCTTTCTGAGAAATTGCTTAGTGTTCTGTTAATTGATCTCACAGAGTTACATCTGTATTTCCTGGATCTCTTTCCTAGCCATATTTCTCTGGAATCTGAGAACAGATATTTCGGATCCCTTGGAAGACTATAGGGCCAAAGGAAATATCCTCCGATATCAAAGAGAAAGAAGCTTTCTGAGAAACTTCTTTGTGTTCTGTGAAATCATCTTACAGAGTTACACCTTTCCGTTAAAGAAGCCTTTCGCTAAGACAGTTCTTGTGGAATTGGCAAAGTGATATTTGGAAGCCCATAGAGGGCTATGGTGAAAAAGGAAATATCCTCAGATGAAATCTGGAAAGAAGCTTTCTGAGAAACTGCTTAGTGTTCTGTTAATTCATATCACAGAGTTACATCTGTATTTCGTGGATCTCTTTGCTAGCCTTATTTCTGTAGAATCTCAGAACAGATATTTCGGATCCCTTTGAAGACTATAGGGCCAAAGGAAATATCCTCCGATAACAATGGAGAAAGAAGCTTTCTGAGAAACTTCTTTGTGTTCTGTGAAATCATCTCACAGAGTTACAGCTTCCCCTCAAGAAGCCTTTCGCTAAGACAGTTCTTGTGGAATTGGCAAAGTGATATTTGGAAGCCGGTAGAGGGCTATGGTGAGAAAGGAAATATCCTCAGATGAAATCTGGAAAGAAGCTCTCTGAGAAACTGCTTAGTTTTCTGTTAATTCATCTTACAGACTTACATCTGTATTTCGTGTATCTTTATCCTAGCCTTATTTCTGTGGAATCTGAGAACAGATATTTCGGATCCCTGTGAAGACTATAGGGCCAAAGGAAATATCCTCCGATAACAAAGAGAAAGAAGCTTTCTGAGAAACTTCTTTGTGTTCTGTGAAATCATCTCACAGAGTTACCGCTTTCCGCTCAAGAAGCCTTTCGCTAACACAGTTCTTGTGGAATTGGCCAAGTGATATTTGAAAGCCATAGAGGGCTATGGTGAAAAAGGAAATATCCTCAGATGAAATCTGGAAGAAGCTTTGTGAGAAACTGCTCTGTGATGTGTAACTTCCACACACAGCGTTACATCTGTATTTCGTGGATCTCTTTGCTAGCCTTATTTCTGTGGAAGCTGAGAATAGATATTTCGGATCCCTTTGAAGACTATAGGGCCAAAGGAAATATCCTCCGATAACAAAGAGAAAGAAGCTTTCTGAGAAACTTCTTTGTGTTCTGTGAAATCATCTCACAGAGTTACAGCTTTCCCCTCAAGAAGCCTTTCGCTAAGACAGTTCTTGTGGAATTGGCAAAGTGATATTTGGAAGCCCATAGAGGGCTATGGTGAAAAAGGAAATATCCTCAGATGAAATCTGGAAAGAAGCTCTCTGAGAAACTGCTTAGTTTTCTGTTAATTCATCTTACAGACTTACATTTGTATTTCGTGGCGCTTTTTCCTAGCCTTATTTCTGTGGAATCTGAGAACAGATATTTCGGATCCCTGTGAAGACAATAGGGCCAAAGGAAATATCCTCTGATAACAAAGATAAAGAAGCTTTCTGAGAAACTTCTTTGTGTTCTGTGAAGTCATCTCACAGAGTTACAGCTTTCCCCTCAAGAAGCCTTTCGCTAAGACAGTTCCTGTGGAATTGGCAAAGTGATATTTGGAAGCCCATAGAGGGCTATGGTGAAAAAGGAAATATCCTCAGATGACATCTGGAAAGAAGCTTTCTGAGAAACTGCTTAGTGTTCTGTTAATTCATCTCACAGAGTTACATCTGTATTTCGTGGATCTCTTTGCTAGCCTTATTTCCCTGGAATCTGAGAACAGATACTTCGGATCCCTTGGAAGACTATAGGGCCAAAGGAAATATCCTCCGATAACAAAGAGAAAGAAGCTTTCTGAGAAACTTCTTTGTGTTCTGTGAAATCACCTCACAGAGTTACAGCTTTCCCCTCAAGAAGCCTTTCGCTAAGACAGTTCTTGTGGAATTGGCAAAGTGATATTTGGAAGCCCATAGAGGGCTATGGTGAAAAAGGAAATATCCTCAGATGACATCTGGAAAGAAGCTTTCTGAGAAACTTCTTAGTGTTGTGTTAATTCATCTCACAGAGTTACATCTGTATTTCGTGCATCTCTTTGCTAGCCTTATTTCTGTGGAATATGAGAACAGATATTTCGGATCCCTTTGAAGACTCTAGGGACAAATGAAATATGCTCCGATAAGAAAGAGAAAGAATCTTTCTGAGAAACATCTTTGTGTTCTGTGAAATCATCTCACAGAGATAAAGCTTTCCCCACAAGAAGCCTTTCGCAAAGACAGTTCTTGTGGAATTGGCAAAGTGATATTTGGAAGCCCATAGAGGGCTGTGGTGAAAAATAAAATATCCTCAGATAAAATCTGGAAAGAAGACTACTGAGAAACTGGTTAGTGTT
The DNA here is from genome assembly GCF_049350105.2 of Macaca mulatta. Taxonomy (NCBI): domain Eukaryota; kingdom Metazoa; phylum Chordata; class Mammalia; order Primates; family Cercopithecidae; genus Macaca; species Macaca mulatta. The sequence continues at coordinate 48,083,481 of NC_133411.1, forward strand.
CTGGTAATTCATCTCACAGGGTTACATCTGTATTTCGTGGATCTCTTTGCCAGCCATATTTCTTTGGAATCTGAGAACAGATATTTCAGATCCCTTGGAAGACTATAGGGCCAAAGGAAATATCCTCCGATAACAAAGAGAAAGAAGCTTTCTGAGAAACTTCTTTGTGTTCTGTGAAATCATCACACAGAGTTACAGCTTTCCCCTCAAGAAGCCTTTCGCTAAGACAGTTCTTGTGGAATTGGCAATGTGATATTTGGAAGCCCTTAGAGGGCTATGGTGAAAAAGGAAATATCCTCAGATGAAATCTGGAAGAAGCTTTGTGAGAAACTGCTCTGTGATGTGTAACTTCCACACACAGAGTTACATCTGTATTTCGTGGATCTCTTTGCTTGCCTTATTTCTGTGGAATCTGAGAACAGATATTTCGGACCACTTTGAAGACTATAGGGCCAAAGGAAATATCCTCCGATAACAAAGAGATAGAAGCTTTCTGAGAAACTTCTTTGTGTTCTGTGAAATAATCTCACAGAGTTCCACGTTTCCCCTCAAGAAGTCTTTCGCTAAGACAGTTCTTGTGGAATTGGCAAAGTGATATTTGGAAGCCCTTAGAGGGCTACGGTGAAAAAGGAATTATCCTCAGATGAAATCAGGAAAGAAGCTTTCTGAGAAACTGCTTAGTGTTCTGTTAATTCATCTCACAGAGTTACATCTGTATTTCGTGGATCTCTTTGCTAGCCTTATTTCTGTGGAATCTGAGAACAGATATTTTGGATCCCTTTCAAGACTATAGGGCCAAAAGAAATATCCTCCGATAACAAAGAGAAAGAAGCTTTCTGAGAAACTTCTTTGTGTTCTGTGAAATCATCTCACAGAGTAACACCTTTCCCCTCAAGAAGCCTTTCGCTAAGACAGTTCTTGTGGAATTGGCAAAGTGATATTTGGAAGCCCATAGAGGGCTATGGTGAAAAAGGAAATATCCTCAGATGAAATCTGGAAGAAGCTTTGTGAGAAACTGCTCTGTGATGTGTGACTTCCAGTCACAGAGTTACATCTGTATTTCGTGGATCTCTTTGCTAGCCTTATTTCTGTGAAATCTGAGAACAGATATTTCGGATCCCTTTGAAGACTATAGGGCCAAAGGAAATATCCTCCGATAACAAAGAGAAAGAAGCTTTCTGACAAACTTCTTTGTGTTCTTTGAAATCATCTCACAGAGTTACACGTTTCCCCTCAAGAAGCCTTTCGCTAAGACAGTTCCTCTGCAATTGGCGAAGTGATATTTGGAAGCCCAAAGAGTGCTATGGTGAAAAAGGAAATATCCTCAGATTAAATCTGGAAAGAAGCTTTCTGAGAAACTGCTTAGGGTTCTGTTAATTCATCTCACAGAGTTACATCTGTATTTCGTGGATCTCTTTGCTAGCCTTATTTCTGTGGATTCTGAGAACAGATATTTCGATCCCTTTGAAGACTATGGGGCCAAAGGAAATATCCTCCGATAACAAAGAGAAAGAAGCTTTCTGAGAAACTTCTTTGTGTTCTGTGAAATCATCTCACAGAGTTACATCTTTCCCCTCAAGAAGCCTTTCGCTAAGACAGTTCTTGTGGAATTGGCAAAGTGATATTTGGAAACCCATAGAGGGCAATGGTGAAAAAGGAAATATCCTCAGATGAAATCTGGAAAGAAGCTCTCTGAGAAACTGCTTAGTTTTCTGTTAATTCACTTTACAGACTTACATTTGTATTTCGTGGCGCTTTTTCCTAGCCTTATTTCTGTGGAATCTGAGAACAGATATTTCGGATCCCTGTGAAGACTATAGGGCCAAAGGAAATATCCTCCGATAACAAAGAGAAAGAAGCTTTCTGAGAAACTTCTTTGTGTTCTGTGAAATCATCTCACAGAGTTACAGCTTTCCCCTCAAGAAGCCTTTCGCTAAGACAGTTCTTGTGGAATTGGCAAAGTGATATTTGGAAGCCCATAGAGGGCTATGGTTAAAAAAGGAAATATCCTCGAATGAAATCTGGAAGAAGCTTTATGAGAAACTGCTTGGTATTCTGTTAATTCATCGCACGGAGTTACATCTGTATTTCTTGGATCTCTTTGTTAGCCTTATTTCTGTGGAATCTGAGAACAGATATTTCGGATCCCTCTGAAGACTATAGGGCCAAAGGAAATATCCTCTGATAACAAAGATAAAGAAGCTTTCTGAGAAACTTCTTTGTGTTCTGTGAAGTCATCTCACAGAGGCTACAGCTTTCCCCTAAAGAAGCCTTTCGCTAAGACAGTTCCTGTGGAATTGGCAAAATGATATTTGGAAGCCCCTAGAGGGCTATGGAGAAATAGGAAATATCCTCAGATGAAAACTGGAAAGAAGCTTTCTGAGAAACTGCTTAGTGTTCTGTTAAGTCATCTCACAGAGTTACATCTGTATTTCGTGGATCTCTTTGCTAGCCTTATTTCTCTGGAATCTGAGAACAGATATTTCGGATCCCTTGGAAGACTATAGGGCCAAAGGAAATATCCTCCGATAACAAAGAGAAAGAAGCTTTCTGAGAAACTTCTTTGTGTTCTGTGAAATCATCTCACAGAGTTACAGCTTTCCCCTCAAGAAGCCTTTCGCTAAGACAGTTCTTGTGGAATTGGCAAAGTGATATTTGAAAGCCCATAGAAGGCTTTGGTGAAAAAGGAAATATCCTCAGATGAAATCTGGAAAGAAGCTTTCTGAGAAACTGCTCAGTGTTCTGTTAATTCATCTCACAGAGTTACATCTGTATTTCGTGGATCTCTTTGCTAGCCTTATTTCTTTGGAATCTGAGAACAGATATTTCAGATCCCCTGGAAGACTATAGGGCCAAAGGATATATCCTCCGACAACAAAGAGAAAGAAGCTTTCTGAGAAACTCCTTTGTGTTCTGTGAAATCATCTCACAGAGTTACAGCTTTCCCCTCAAGAAGCCTTTCGCTAAGACAGTTCTTCTGGAATTGGCAAAGTGATATTTGGAAGCCCATGGAGGAGTATGTTGAAAAAGGAAATATCCTCAGATGAAATCTGGAAAGAAGCTTTCTGAGAAACAGCTTAGTGTTCTGTTAATTCATCTCACAGGGTTACATCTGTATGTAGTGGATCCCTTTGCTAGTCTTATTTCTGTGGAATCTGAGAACAGATATTTCGGATCCCTGTGAAGACTATAGGGCCAAAGGAGATACCCTCCGATAACAAAGAGAAAGAAGCTGTGTGAGAAAATTCTTTGTGTTCTGTGAAATCATCTCACAGAGTTACAGCTTTCCCCTCAAGAAGCCTTTCGCTAAGACAGTTCCTGTGGAATTGGCAAAGTGATATTTGGAAGCCCATAGAGGGCTATGGTGAAAAAGGAAATATCCTCAGATGAAATCTTTAAGAAGCTTTGTGAGAAACTGCTCTGTGATGTGTGACTTCCAGTCACAGAGTTACATCTGTATTTCGTGCATCTCTTTGGTAGCCTTATTACTGTGGAATCTGAGAACAGATATTTCGGATCCCTTTGAAGACTATAGGGCCAAAGGAAATATCCTCCGACAACAAAGAGAAAGAAGCTTTCTGAGAAACTTCTTTGTGTTCTTTGAAATCATCTCACAGAGTTACACCTTTCCCCTCAAGAAGCCTTTCGCTAAGACAGTTCTTGTGGAATTTGCAAAGTGATATTTGGAAGCCCACAGAGGGCTATGGTGAAAAAGGAAATATCCTCAGATGAAATCTGGAAAGAAGCTTTCTGAGAAACTGCTTAGTGTTCTGTTAATTCATCTCACAGAGTTACATCTGTATTTCGTGGATCTCTTTGCTAGCCTTATTTCTGTGGAATCTGAGAACAGATATTTCGCATCCCTTTGAAGACTATAGGGCCAAAGGAAATATCCTCCGATAACATAGAGAAAGAAGCTTTCTGAGAAACTTCTTTGTGTTCTGTGAAGTCATCTCACAGAGTTACAGCTTTCCCCTCAAGAAGCCTTTCGCAAAGACAGTTCTTGTGGAATTGGCAAAGTGATATTTGGAAGCCCATAGAGGGCTATGGTGAAAAAGGAAATATCCTCAGATGAAATCTGGAAAGAAGCTCTCTGAGAAACTGCTTAGTTTTCTGTTAATTCATCTTACAGACTTACATGTGTATTTCGTGTCGCTTTTTCCTAGCCTTATTTCTGTGGAATCTGAGAACAGATATTTCGGATCCCTGTGAAAACTATAGGGCCAAAGGAAATATCCTCCGATAACAAAGATAAAGAAGCTTTCTGAGAAACTTCTTTGTGTTCTGTGAAATCATCTCACAGAGTTACAGCTTTCCCCTCAAGAAGCCTTTCGCTACGACAGTTCTTGTGGAATTGGCAAAGTGATATTTGGAAGCCCATAGAGGGCGCTGGTGAAAATCGAAATATCCTCTGATGAAATCTGGAAAGAAGCTTTCTGAGAAACTGCTCAGTGTTCTGTTAATTCATTTCACAGAGTTACATCTGTATTTCGTGGATCTCTTTGCTAGCCTTATTTCTTTGGAATCTGAGAACAGATACTTCACATCCCTTGGAAGACAATAGGGCCAAAGGATATATCCTCCGACAATAAAGAGAAAGAAGCTTTCTGAGAAGCTCCTTTGTGTTCGGTGAAATCATCTCACAGAGTTACAGCTTTCCCCTCCAGAAGCCTTTCGCTAAGACAGTTCTTCTGGAATTGGCAAAGTGATATTTGGAAGGCCATAGAGGAGTATGTTGAAAAAGGAAATATCCTCAGATGAAATCTGGAAAGAAGCTTTCTGAGAAACAGCTTAGTGTTCTGTTAATTCATCTCACAGGATTACATCTGTATGTCGTGGATCTCTTTGCTAGCCTTCTTTCTCTGGAATCTGAGAACAGATATTTCGGATGCCTTGGAAGACTATAGGGCCAAAGGAAATATCCTCCGATAACAAAGAGAAAGAAGCTTTCTGAGAAACTTCTTTGTGTTCTGTGAAATCATCTCACAGAGTTACAGCTTTCCCCTCAAGAAGCCTTTCGCAAAGACAGTTCTTCTGGAATTGGCAAAGTGATATTTGGAAGCCCATAGAGGGCTGTGGTGAAAAATAAAATATTCTCAGATAAAATCTGGAAAGAAGACTACTGAGAAACTGGTTAGTGTTCTGTTAATTCATCTCACAGGGTTACATCTGTATTTCGTGGATTTCTTTGCCAGCCATATTTCTTTGGAATCTGAGAACATATATTTCAGATCCCTTGGAAGACTATAGGGCCAAAGGATATATCCTCCGACAACAAAGAGAAAGAAGCTTTCTGAGAAACTCCTTTGTGTTCTGTGAAATCATCTCACAGAGTTACAGCTTTCCCCTCCAGAAGCCTTTCGCTAAGACAGTTCTTCTGGAATTGGCAAAGTGATATTTGGAAGGCCATAGAGGAGTATGTTGAAAAAGGAAATATCCTCAGATGAAATCTGGAAAGAAGCTTTCTGAGAAACAGCTTAGTGTTCTGTTAATTCATCTCACAGGGTTACATCTGTATGTCGTGGATCTCTTTGCTAGCCTTATTTCTGTGGAATCTGAGAACAGATATTTCGGATCCCTGTGAAGACTATAGGGCCAAAGGAAATACCCTCCGATAACAAAGAGAAAGAAGCTGTGTGAGAAACTTCTTTGTGTTCTGTGAAATCATCTCACAGACTTACAGCTTTCCCCTCAAGAAGCCTTTCGCTAAGACAGTTCTTGTGGAATTGGCAAAGTGATATTTGGAAGCCCATAGAGGGCTATGGTGAAAAAGGAAATATCCTCAGATGAAATCTGGAAGAAGCTTTGTGAGAAACTGCTCTGTGATGTGTGACTTCCAGTCACAGAGTTACATCTGTATTTCGTGGATCTCTTTGCTAGCCTTATTTCTGTGGAATCTGAGAACAGATATTTCGGATCCCTTTGAAGACTATAGGGCCAAAGGAAATATCCTCTGAGAACAAAGAGAAAGAAGCTTTCTGAGAAACTTCTTTGTGTTCTGTGAAATCATCTCACAGAGTTACACCTTTCCCCTCAAGAAGCCTTTCGCTAAGACAGTTCTTGTGGAATTGGCAAAGTGATATTTGGAAGCCCATAGAGGGCTATGGTGAAAAAGGAAGTATCCTCAGATTTAATCTGGAAAGAAGCTTTCTGAGAAACTGCTTAGTGTTCTGTTAATTTATCTCACAGAGTTACATCTGTATTTCGTGGATCTCTTTGCTAGCCTTATTTCTGTGGAATCTGAGAACAGATATTTCGGATCCCTTTGAAGACTATAGGGCCAAAGGAAATATCCTCCGATAACAAAGAGAAAGAAGCTTTCTGAGAGACTTCTTTGTGTTCTGTGAAATCATCTCACAGAGTTACAGCTTTCCCCTCAAGAAGCCTTTCGCTAAGACAGTTCTTGTGGAATTGGCAAAGTGATATTTGGAAGCCCATAGAGGGCTATGGTGAAAAAGGAAATATCCTCAGATTTAATCTGGAAAGAAGCTTTCTGAGAAACTGCTTAGTGTTCTGTTAATTTATCTCACAGAGTTACATCTGTATTTCGTGGATCTCTTTGCTAGCCTTATTTCTGTGGAATCTGAGAACAGATATTTCGGATCCCTGTGAAGACTATAGGGCCAAAGGAAATATCCTCCGATAACAAAGATAAAGAAGCTTTCTGAGAAACTTCTTTGTGTTCTGTGAAGTCATCTCACAGAGTTACATCTTTCCCCTCAAGAAGCCTTTCGCTAAGACAGTTCCTGTGGAATTGGCAAAATGATATTTGGAAGCCCCTAGAGGGCTATGGTGAAAAAGGAAATATCCTGAGATGAAAACTGGAAAGAAGCTTTCTGAGAAACTGCTTAGTGTTCTGTTAATTCATCTCACAGAGTTACATCTGTATTTCGTGCATCTCTTTGCTAGCCTTATTTCTGTGGAATCTGAGAACAGATATTTCGGATCCCTTTGAAGACTCTAGGGCCAAAGGAAATATGCTCCGATAAGAAAGAGAAAGAATCTTTCTGATAAACTTCTTTGTGTTCTGTGAAATCATCTCACAGAGATACAGCTTTCCTCTCAAGAAGCCTTTCGCAAAGACAGTTCTTGTGGAATTGGCAAAGTGATATTTGGAAGACCATAGAGGGCTATGGTGAAAAATGAAATATCCTCAGATAAAATCTGGAAAGAAGACTACTGAGAAACTGGTTAGTGTTCTGTTAATTCATCTCAAAGGGTTACATCTGTATTTCGTGGATTTCTTTGCCAGCCATATTTCTTTGGAATCTGAGAACAGATATTTCAGATCCCTTGGAAGACTATAGGGCCAAAGGATATATCCTCCGACAACAAAGAGAAAGAAGCTTTCTGAGAAACTCCTTTGTGTTCTGTGAAATCATCTCACAGAGTTACAGCTTTCCCATCCAGAAGCCTTTCGCTAAGACAGTACTTCTGGAATTGGCAAAGTGATATTTGGAAGCCCATAGAGGAGTATGTTGAAAAAGGAAATATCCTCAGATGAAAACTGTAAAGAAGCTTTCTGAGAAACAGCTTAGTGTTCTTTTAATTCATCTCACAGGGTTACATCTGTATGTCGTGGATCTCTTTGCTAGCCTTTTTTCTGTGGAATCTGAGAACAGATATTTCGGATCCCTTTGAAGACTATAGGGCCAAAGGAAATACACTCCGATAACAAAGAGAAAGAAGCTGGGTGAGAAACTTCTTTGTGTTCTGTGAAATCATCTCACAGAGTTACAGCTTTCCCCTCAAGAAGCCTTTCGCTAAGACAGTTCTTGTGGAATTGGCAAAGTGATATTTGGAAGCCCATAGAGGGCTATGGTGAAAAAGGAAATATCCTCAGATTAAATCTGGAAAGAAGCTTTCTGAGGAACTGCTTAGTGTTCCGTTAATTCATCTCACAGAGTTACATATGTATTTCGTGGATCTCTTTGCTAGCCTTATTTCTGTGGAATCTGAGAACAGATATTTCGGATCCCTTTGAAGACTATAGGGCCAAAGGAAATATCCTCCGATAACAAAGAGAAAGAAGCTTTCTGAGAAACTTCTTTGTGTTCCGTGAAATCATCTCACAGAGTTACAGCTTTCCCCTCAAGAAGCCTTTCGCTAACACAGTTCTTGTGGAATTGGCAAATTGATATTTGGAAGCCCTTAGACGGCTATGGTGAAAAAGGAAATATCCTCAGATGAAATCTGGAAAGAAGCTCTCTGAGAAACTGCTTAGTTTTCTGTTAATTCATCTTACAGACTTACATCTGTATTTGGTGGATCTCTTTCCTAGCCTTATTTCTGTGGAATCTGAGAACAGATAGTTCGGATCCCTGTGAAGACTATAGGGCCAAAGGAAATATCCTCCGATAACAAAGATAAAGAATCTTTCTGAGAAACTTCTTTGTGTTCTGTGAAATCATCTCACAGAGTTACACCTTTCCCCTCAAGAAGCCTTTCGCTAAGACAGTTCTTGTGGAATTCGCAAAGTGATATTTGGAAGCCCATAGAGGGCTATGGTTAAAAAAGGAAATATCCTCGGATGAAATCTGGAAGAAGCTTTATGAGAAACTGCTTAGTATTCTATTAATTCATCGCACGGAGTTACATCTGTATTTCTTGGATCTCTTTGTTAGCCTTATTTCTGTGGAATCTGAGAACAGATATTTCGGATCCCTTTGAAGACTATAGGGCCAAAGGAAATATCCTCCGATAACAAAGAGAAAGAAGCTTTCTGAGAAAATTCTTTGTGTTCTGTGAAATCATCTCACAGAGTTACAGTTTTCCCCTCCAGAAGCCTTTCGCTAACACAGTTCTTGTGGAATTGGCAAAGTGATATTTGGAAGCCCATAGAGGGCTCTGGTGAAAAAGGAAATATCCTCAGATGAAATCTGGAAAGAAGCTCTCTGAGAAACTGCTTAGTTTTCTGTTAATTCATCTTACAGACTTACATCTGTATTTCTTGGATCACTTTCCTAGCCTTATTTTTGTGGAATCTGAGAACAGATATTTCGGATCCCTGTGAAGACTATAGGGCCAAAGGAAATATCCTCTGATAACAAAGATAAAGAAGCTTTCTGAGAAACTTCTTTGTGTTCTGTGAAATCATCTCACAGAGTTACAGCTTTCCCCTCAAGAAGCCTTTCGCTAAGACAGTTCTTGTGGAATTGGCAAAGTGATATTTGGAAGCCCATAGAGGGCTATGGTTAAAAAAGGAAATATCCTCAGATGAAACCTGGAAGAAGCTTTGTGAGAAACTGCTCTGTGATGTGTGACTTCCAGTCACAGAGTTACATCTGTATTTCGTGGATCTCTTTGCGAGCCTTATTTCTGTGGAATCTAAGAACAGATATTTCGGATCCCTTTGAAGACTATAGGGCCAAAGGTAATATACTCCGAAAACAAAGGGAAAGAAGCTTTCTCAGAAACTTCTTTGTGTTCTGTGAAATCATGTCACAGAGTTACAGCTTTCCCCTCAAGAAGCCTTTCGCTAAGACAGTTCTTGTGGAATTGGCAAAGTGATATTTGGAAGCCGATAGAGGGCTTTGGTGAAAATAGAAATATCCTCTGATGAAATCTGGAAAGAAGGTTTCTGAGAAACTGCTCAGTGTTCTGTTAATTCATCTCACAGAGTTACATCTGTATTTCGTGGATCTCTTTGCTAGCCTTATTTCTTTGGAATCTGAGAAAAGATATTTCAGATCCCTTGGAAGACAATAGGGCCAAAGGATATATCCTCCGACAACAAAGAGAAAGAAGCTTTCTGAGAAACTCTTTTGTGTTCTGTGAAATCATCTCACAGAGTTACAGCTTTCCCCTCCAGAAGACTTTCGATAAGACAGTTCTTCTGGAATTGGCAAAGTGATATTTGGAAGCCCATAGAGGAGTACGTTGAAAAAGGAAATATCCTCAGATGAAATCTGGAAGAAGATTTGTGAGAAACTGCTCTGTGATGTGTGACTTCCAGTCACAGAGTTACATCTGTATTTCGTGGATCTCTTTGCTAGCCTTATTTCTGTGGAATCTGAGAACAGATATTTCGGATCCCTTTGAAGACTATAGGGCCAAAGGAAATATCCTCCGAAAACAAAGAGAAAGAAGCTTTCTGAGAAACTTCTTTGTGTTCTGTGAAATCATCTCACAGAGTTACAGCTTTCCCCTCAAGAAGCCTTTCGCTAAGACAGTTCTTGTGGAATTGGCAAAGTGATATTTGGAAGCCCATAGAGGGCTATGGTGAAAAAGGAAATATCCTCAGATGACATCTGGAAAGAAGCTTTCTGAGAAACTGCTTAGTGTTGTGTTAATTCATCTCACAGAGTTACATCTGTATTTCGTGCATCTCTTTGCTAGCCTTATTTCTGTGGAATCTGAGAACAGATATTTCGGATCCCTTTGAAGACTCTAGGGACAAAGGAAATATGCTCCGATAAGAAAGAGAAAGAATCTTTCTGAGAAACTTCTTTGTGTTCTTTGAAATCATCTCACAGAGATACAGCTTTCCCCACAAGAAGCCTTTCGCAAAGACAGTTCTTGTGGAATTGGCAAAGTGATATTTGGAAGCCCATAGAGGGCTGTGGTGAAAAATAAAATATCCTCAGATAAAATCTGGAAAGAAGACTACTGAGAAACTGGTTAGTGTTTTGTTAATTCATCTCACAGGGTTACATCTGTATTTCGTGGATCTCTTTGCCGGCCTTATTTCTTTGGAATCTGAGAACAGATATTTCAGATCCCTTGGAAGACTATAGGGCCAAAGGAAATATCCTCCGATAACAAAGAGAAAGATGCTTTCTGAGAAACTTCTTTGTGTTCTGTGAAATCATCTCACAGAGTTACAGCTTTCCCCTCAAGAAGTCTTTCGCTAACACAGTTCTTGTGGAATTGGCAATGTGATATTTGGAAGCCCATAGAGGGCTATGGTGAAAAAGGAAATATCCTCAGATGAAATCTGGAAGAAGCTTTGTGAGAAACTGCTCTGTGATGTGTAACTTCCACACACAGAGTTACATCTGTATTTCGTGGATCTCTTTCCTAGCCTTATTTCTGCGGAATCTGAGAACAGATATTTCGGACCACTTTGAAGACTATAGGGCCAAAGGAAATATCCTCCGATAACATAGAGAAAGAAGCTTTCTGTGAAACTTCTTTGTGTTCTGTGAAATCATCTCACAGAGTTCCACCTTTCCCCTCAAGAAGCCTTTCGCTAAGACAGTTCTTGTGGAATTGGCAAAGTGATATTTGGAAGCCCTTAGAGGGCTACGGTGAAAAAGGAAATATCCTCAGATGAAATCTGGAAAGAAGGTTTCTGAGAAACTGCTTAGTGTTCTGTTAATTCATCTCACAGAGTTACATCTGTATTTCGTGGTTCTCTTTGCTAGCCTTATTTCTGTGGAATCTGAGAACAGATATTTTGGATCCCTTTGAAGACTATAGGGCCAAAAGAAATATCCTCCGATAACAAAGAGAAAGAAGCTTTCTGAGAAACTTCTTTGTGTTCTGTGAAATCATCTCACAGAGTTACACCTTTCCGCTCAAGAAGCCTTTCCCTAAGACAGTTCTTGTGGAATTGGCAAAGTGATATTTGGAAGAGCATAGAGGGCTACGGTGGAAAAGAAAATATCCTCAGATGAAATCTGGAAAGAAGCTTTCTGAGAAACTGCTTAGTGTTCTGTTGATTCATCTCACTGAGTTACTTCTGTATTTCCTGGATCTCTTTGCTAGCCATATTTCTGTGGAATCTGAGAACAGATATTTCGGATCCCTTTGAAGACACTAGGGCCAAAGGAAATATCCTCCGATAACAAAGAGAAAGAAGCTTTCTGAGAAACTTCTTTGTGTTCTGTGAAATCATCTCACAGAGTTACAGCTTTCCCCTCAAGAAGCCTTTTGCTAAGACAGTTCTTGTGGAATCGGCAAAGTGATATTTGGAAGCCCATAGAGGGCTTTGGTGAAAATCGAAATATCCTCTGATGAAATCTGGAAAGAAGCTTTCCGAGAAACTGCTCAGTGTTCTGTTAATTCATCTCACAGAGTTACATCTGTATTTCGTGGATCTCTTTGCTAGCCTTATTTCTTTGGAATCTGAGAACAGATATTTCAGATCCCTTGGAAGACAATAGGGTCAAAGGATATATCCTCCGACAACAAAGAGAAAGAAGCTTTCTGAGAAACTCCTTTGTGTTCTGTGAAATCATCTCCTAGAGTTACAGCTTTCCCCTCAAGAAGCCTTTCGCTAAGACAGTTCTTCTGGAATTGGCAAAGTGATATTTGGAAGATCATAGAGGAGTATGTTGAAAAAGGAAATATCCTCAGATGAAATCTGGAAAGAAGCTTTCTGAGAAACAGCTTAGTGTTCTGTTAATTCATCTCACGGAGTTACATCTGCATGTCGTGGATCTCTTTGCTAGCCTTATTTCTGTGGAATCTGAGAACAGATATTTCGGATCCCTGTGAAGACTATAGGGCCAAAGGAAATACCCTCCGATAACAAAGAGAAAGAAGCTGTGTGAGAAACTTCTTTGTGTTCTGTGAAATCATCTCACAGAGTTACAGCTTTCCCCTCAAGAAGCCGTTCGCTAAGACAGTTCTTGTGGAATTGGCAAAGTGATATTTGGAAGCCCATAGAGGGCTATGGTGAAAAAGGAAATATCCTCAGATGAAATCTGGAAGAAGCTTTGTGAGAAGCTGCTCTGTGATGTGTGACTTCCAGTCACAGAGTTACATCTGTATTTCGTGGATCTCTTTGCTAGCCTTATTTCTGTGGAATCTAAGAACAGATATTTCGGATCCCTTTGAAAACTATAGGGCCAAAGGAAATATCCTCCGATAACAAAGAGAAAGAAGCTTTCTGAGAAACTTCTTTGTGTTCTTTGAAATCATCTCACAGAGTTACACCGTTCTCCTCAATAAGCCTTTCGCTAAGACAGTTCTTGTGGAATTGGCAAAGTGATATTTGGAAGCCCATAGACGGCTATGGTGAAAAAGGAAATATCCTCAGATTTAATCTGGAAAGAAGCTTTCTGAGAAACTGCTTAGTGTTCTGTTAATTTATCTCACAGATTTACATCTGTATTTCGTGGATCTCTTTGCTAGCCTTATTTCTGTGGAATCTGAGAACAGATATTTCGGATCCCTTTGAAGACTATAGGGCCAAAGGAAATATCCTCCGATAACAAAGAGAAAGAAGCTTTCTGAGAAACTTCTTTGTGTTCTGTGAAATCATCTCACAGAGTTACAGCTTTCCCCTCAAGAAGCCTTTCGCTAAGACAGTTCTTGTGGAATTGGCAAAGTGATATTTGGAAGCCCATAGAGGGCTATGGTTAAAAAAGGAAATATCCTCGAATGAAATCTGTAAGAAGCTTTATGAGAAACTGCTTGGTATTCTGTTAATTCATCGCACGGAGTTACATCTGTATTTCTTGGATCTCATTGTTAGCCTTATTTCTGTGGAATCTGAGAACAGATATTTCGGATCCCTGTGAAGACTATAGGGCCAAAGGAAATATCCTCCGATAACAAAGATAAAGAAGCTTTCTGAGAAACATCTTTGTGTTCTGTGAAGTCATCTCACAGAGTTACAGCTTTCCCCTCAAGAAGCCTTTCGCTAAGACAGTTCCTGTGGAATTGGCAAAATGATATTTGGAAGCCCCTAGAGGGCTATGGTGAAAAAGGAAATATCCTCAGATGAAAACTGGAAAGAAGCTTTCTGAGAAACTACTTAGTGTTCTGTTAATTCATCTCACAGAGTTACATCTGTATTTCGTGCATCTCTTTGCTAGCCTTATTTCTGTGGAATCTGAGAACAGATATTTCGGATCCCTCTGAAGACTCTAGGGCCAAAGGAAATATGCTCCGATAAGAAAGAGAAAGAATCTTTCTGAGAAACTTCTTTGTGTTCTGTGAAATCATCTCACAGAGATACAGCTTTCCCCTCAAGAAGCCTTTCGCAAAGACAGTTCTTGTGGAATTGGCAAAGTGATATTTGGAAAACCATAGAGGGCTGTGGTGAGAAATGAAATATCCTCAGATAAAATCTGGAAAGAAGACTACTGAGAAACTGGTTAGTGTTCTGTTAATTCATCTCACAGGGTTACATCTGTATTTCGTGGATCTCTTTGCCAGCCATATTTCTTTGGAATCTGAGAACAGATATTTCAGATCCCTTGGAAGACTATAGGGCCAAAGGAAATATCCTCCGATAACAAAGAGAAAGAAGCTTTCTGAGAAACTTCTTTGTGTTCTGTGAAATCATCTCACAGAGTTACAGCTTTCCCCTCAAGAAGCCTTTCGCTAAGACAGTTCTTGTGGAATTGGCAAAGTGATATTTGGAAGCCCATAGAGGGCTATGGTTAAAAAAGGAAATATCCTCGAATGAAATCTGTAAGAAGCTTTATGAGAAACTGCTTGGTATTCTGTTAATTCATCGCACGGAGTTACATCTGTATTTCTTGGATCTCATTGTTAGCCTTATTTCTGTGGAATCTGAGAACAGATATTTCGGATCCCTGTGAAGACTATAGGGCCAAAGGAAATATCCTCCGATAACAAAGATAAAGAAGCTTTCTGAGAAACATCTTTGTGTTCTGTGAAGTCATCTCACAGAGTTACAGCTTTCCCCTCAAGAAGCCTTTCGCTAAGACAGTTCCTGTGGAATTGGCAAAATGATATTTGGAAGCCCCTAGAGGGCTATGGTGAAAAAGGAAATATCCTCAGATGAAAACTGGAAAGAAGCTTTCTGAGAAACTGCTTAGTGTTCTGTTAATTCATCTCACAGAGTTACATCTGTATTTCGTGGATCTCTTTGCTAGCCTTATTTCGGTGGAATCTGAGAACAGATATTTCGGATTCCTTGGAAGACACTAGGGCCAAAGGAAATATCCTCCGATAACAAAGAGAAAGAAGCTTTCTGAGAAACTTCTTTGTGTTCTGTGAAATCATCTCACAGAGTTACAGCTTTCCCCTCAAGAAGCCTTTCGCTAAGACAGTTCTTGTGGAACTGGCAAAGCGATATTTGGAAGCCCATAGACGGCTTTGGTGAAAAAGGAAATATCCTCAGATGAAATGTGGAAAGAAGCTTTCTGAGAAACTGCTCAGTGTTCTGTTAATTCATCTCACAGAGTTACATCTGTATTTCGTGGATCTCTTTGCTAGCCTTATTTCTTTGGAATCTGAGAACAGATATTTCAGATCCCTTGGAAGACTATAAGGCCAAAGGATATATCCTCCGACAACAAAGAGAAAGAAGCTCTCTGAGAAACTCCTTTGTGTTCTGTGAAATCATCTCACAGAGTTGCAGCTTTCCCCTCCAGAAGCCTTTCGCTAAGACAGTTCTTCTGGAATTGGAAAAGTGATATTTGGAAGCCCTTAGAGGAGTATGTTGTAAAAGGAAATATCCTCAGATGAAATCTGGAAAGAAGCTTTCTGAGAAACAGCTTAGTGTTCTGTTAATTCATCTCACAGGGTTACATCTGTATGTAGTGGATCTCTTTGCTAGCCTTATTTCTGTGGAATCTGAGAACAGATATTTCGGGTCCCTGTGAAGACTATAGGGCCAAAGGAGATACCCTCCGATAACAAAGAGAAAGAAGCTGTGTGAGAAAATTCTTTGTGTTCTGTGAAATCATCTCACAGAGTTACAGCTTTCCCCTCCAGAAGCCTTTCGCTAAGACAGTTCTTGTGGAATTGGCAAAGTGATATTTGGAAGCCCATAGAGGGCTATGGTGAAAAAGGAAATATCCTCAGATGAAATCTGGAAGAAGCTTTGTGAGAAACTGCTCTGTGATGTGTGACTTCCAGTCACAGAGTTACATCTGTATTTCGTGGATCTCTTTCCTAGCCTTATTTCTGTGGAATCTGAGAACAGATATTTCGGATCCCTTTGAAGACTATAGGGCCAAAGGAAATATCCTCCGATAACAAAGAGAAAGAAGCTTTCTGAGAAACTTCTTTGTGTTCTTTGAAATCATCTCACAGAGTTACACCTTTCCCCTCAAGAAGCCTTTCGCTAAGACAGTTCCTCTGGAATTGGCGAAGTGATATTTGGAAGCCCTTAGAGGGCTACGGTGAAAAAGCAAATATCCTCAGATGAAATCTGGAAAGAAGCTTTCTGAGAAACTGATCTGTGACGTGCGATTTCGACTCACAGAGTTACATCTGTATTTCGTGGATCTCTTTGCTAGTCTTATTTCTGTGGAATATGAGAACAGATATTTCGGATGCCTTAGAAGTCTATAGGGCCAAAGGAAATATTTTGCGATAACAAAGAGAAAGAAGCTTTCTGAGAAACTTCTTTGTGTTCTGTGAAATCATCTCACAGAGTTACGGCTTTCCCCTCAACAAGCCTTTCTCTAAGGCAGTTCTTGTGGAATTGGCAAAGTGTTATTTGGAAGCCCATAGAGGGCTAGGGTGTAAAACAAAATATCCTCAGCTGAAATCTGGAAAGAAGCTTTCTGAGAAACTGCTTAGTGTTTTGTTAATTCATCTCGCAGAGATACATCTGTGTTTGGCGGATCTTTTTGCTAGCCTTATTTCTGTGGAATCTGAGAACAGATAATACGGATCCCTTTGAAGACTATAGGGCCAAAGGAAGTATCCTTCGATAACAAAGAGAAGGAAGCTTTCTGAGAAACTTCTTTCTGTTCTGGGAAATCATCTCACAGAGTTACAGCTTTCCCCTCAAGAAGCCTTTCGCTAAGACAGTTCTTGTGGAATTGACAAAGTGATATTTGGAAACCCATAGAGGGCTATGGTGAAAAAGAAAATATGCTCAGATGAAATCTGGAAAGAAGCTTTCTGAGAAACTCCTCTGGGATATGTGACTTCCACTCACAGAGTTACATCCGTATTTCGTGGATCTCTTAGCTAGCCTTATTTCTGTGGAATCTGAGAACAGATATTTCGGATTCCTTTGAAGACTATAGGGCCAAAGGAAATATCCTCCGATAACAAAGAGAAAGAAGCTTTCTGAGAAACTTCTTAGTGCTATTTGAAATCATCTCACCGAGTTACAGTTTTCCCCTCAAGAAGCCTTTCGGCAAGACAGTTGTTGTGGAATTGGCAAAGTGATATTTGGAAGCCCTTAGAGGGCTATGGTGAAAAAGGAAATATCCTCAGAAGATATCTGTAAAGAAGCTTTCTGAGAAACTGCTTAGTGTTCCGTTATTTCATCTCACAGAGTCACATCTGTATTCTTTGATCTCTTTGCTAGTCTTATTTCTGTGGAATATGAGAACAGATATTTCGGATCCCTTTGAAGACACTAGGGCCAAAGGAAATATCCTCCGATAACCCAGAGAAAGAAACTTTCTCAGAAACATCTTGGTGTTCTGTGAAATCACCTCACAGAGTTACAGCTTTCCCCTCAAGAAGCCTTTCGCTAAGACAGTTCTTGTGGAATTGAAAAGGGATATTTGGAAGCCCTTAGAGGGCTATGGTGAAAAAGGAAATATCCTGAGATGAAATCTGGAAAGAAGCTTTCTGAGAATCAGCTCTGTGATGTGTGACTTCCACTCACAGAATTACATCTGTATTTCGTCTATCTCTTTGCTAGCCTTATTTCTGTGCAATCTGAGAAAAGATATTTCGCATCCCTTTGAAGACTCTAGGGCCAAAGGAAATATCCTCCGATAACAAAGAGAAAGAAGCTTTCTAAGAAACTTCTTTGTGTTCTGTGAAATCATCTCACAGGGTTGCATCTTTCCTCTCAAGAAGCCTTTCGCTAAGACAGTTCTTGTGGAATTCGCAAAGTGATATTTGGAAGCCCATAGAGGGCTATGGTGAAAAAGGAAATATTCTCAGATGAAATTTGGAAAGAAGCTTTCTGAGAAACTGCTCTGTGATGTGTGACTTCCACTCACAAAGTTACTTCTCTATTTCGTGGATCCCTTTGCTAGCCTTATTTCAGTGTAATCTAGAACAGATATTTCGGATCCCTTTGAAGACTATAGGGCCAAAGGAAATATCCTCCGATAACAAAGATAAAGAAGCTTTCTGAGAAACTTCTTTGTGTTCTGTGAAATCATCTCACAGAGTTACAGCTATCCCCTCAATAAGCCTTTCGCTCACACAGTTCATGTGGAATTGGCAAAGTGATATTTGGAAGCCCATAGAGGGCTATGGTGAAAAAGGAAATATACTCAGATGAAATCTGGAAAGAAGCTTGGTGAGAAACTGCCCTGTGATGTTTGACTTCCACTCACAGAGTCACATCTGTATTTCTTGGATCTCTTTGCTACCCTTTTTTCTATGGAATCTGAGAACAGATATTTCGAATCCCTTTGAAGACTATAGGGCCAAAGGAAATATCCTCCGAAAACAAAGAGAAAGAAGCTCTCTGAGAAACTTCTTTGTGTTCTGTGTAATCATCTCACAGAGTTACAACATTCCCCTCAAGAAGCCTTTCGCTCAGACAGTTCTTCTGGAATTGGAAAGGTGATATTTGGAAGGCCATAGAGGTCTATGGTGAAAAAGGAAATATCCTCAGATGAAATCTGGAAAGAAGCTTTCTGAGAAACTGCCCTGTGATGTGTGACATCCACTCACAGAGTGACATTTGTATTTCGTGGATCTCTTTGCTAGTCTTATTTCTGTAGAGTCAGGGAACAGATATTTCGAATCCCTTAAAAGACTATAGGGCCAAAGGAAATATCCTCCGATAACAAAGAGAAAGAAGCTTTCTGAGAAACTTCTTTGTGTTCTGTGAAATTATCTCACAGAGTTACAGCTTTCCCCTCAAGAAGAATGTCGCTAAGACAGTTCTTGTAGAATTGAAAAAGTGATATTTGGAAGCCCCTAGAGGGCTATAGTGAAAAAGGAAATATCCACTGATGAATTCTTGAAAGAAGATTTCTGAGAAACTGCTCTGTGATGTTTGACTTCCACACTCAGAGTTACATCTGTATTTCGTGGATCTCTTTGCTAGCCTTATTTCTGTGGAATCTGAGAACAGATATTTTGGATCCCTTTGAAGACTCTAGCGCCAAAGGAAATATCCTCCGATAACAAAGAGAAAGAAGCATTCTGAGAAACTTCTTTGTGTTCTCTGAAATCATCTCACAGAGTTACAGCTTTCCCCTCAAGAAGCCTTTCGCTCAGACAGTTCTTGTGGAATTGGAAAAGTGATATTTGGAAGCCCATAGAGGGTTATGGTGAAAAAGGAAATATCCTCAGATGCAATCTGGAAATAAGCTTTCTGAGAAACTGTTCTGTGATGTGTGACTTCCACTCACAGAGTTACATCTGTGTTTCGTGAATCTCTTTGCTAGCCTTATTTCTGTGGAATCTGAGAACAGATATTTCGGATCCCTTTGAAGACTATAGGGCCAAAGGAAATATCCTCCGATAACAAAGAGAAAGAAGATTTCTGAGAAAATTCTTTGTGTTCTGTGAAATCATCTCAAAAAGATACAGCTTTCCCCTCAAGAAGCCTTTCACTAAGACAGTTCTAGTGGCATTGGCAAAGTGATATTTGGAAGGCCATAGATGGCTACGATGAAAAAGGAAATATCCTCAGATGAAATCTGGAAAGAAGCTTTCTGAAAAACTGATCTGTGATGTTTTACTTCCACTCACAGAGTTACATTTGTATTTCGTGGATCTCTGTGCTGGCCTTATTTCTGTGTAATCTGAGAACAGATATTTCGGATCCCTTTGTAGACTATAGGGCCAAAGGAAATATCCTCCGATAACAAAGAGAAAGAAGCTTTCTGAGAAACTTCTCTGTGTTCTGTGAAATCATCTCACAGAGTTACAGCTTTCCCCTCAAGTAGCCTTTCGCTCAGACAGTTCTTGTGGAATTTGAAAAGTGATATTTGGAAGCTCATAGAGGGCTATGATGAGAAAGGAAATATCCTGAGATGAAATCTGGAAAGAAGCTTTCTGAGAAACTGTTCTGTGATGTGTGACTTCCACTCACAGAGTTACGTTTGTATTTCGTGGATCTCTTTGCTGGCCTTATTTCTGTGGAATCTGAGAACAGATATTTCGAATCCCTTTGAAGACTACAGGGCCAAAGGAAATATACTCCGATAACAAAGAGAAAGAAGCTTTCTGAGAAACTTCTTTGTGTTCTGTGAAATCATCTCACAGAGTTACAGCTTTCCCCTCAAGAAGCGTTTCGCTAAGACAGTTCTTGTGGAATTGGCAAAGTGATCTTTCGAAGCCCGTAGAGGGCAATGGTGAAAAAGGAAATATCCTCAGATGAAATCTGGAAAGAAGCTTTCTGAGAAACTGATCTATGATGTGTGACTTCCACTCACAGAGTTACATCTGTATTTCGTGGATCTCTTTGCTAGCCTTATTTCTGTGGAATCTGAGAACAGATATTTCGGATCCCTTTGAAGACTTTAGGGACAAAGGAAATATCCTCCGATAACAAAGAGAAAGAAGCTTTCTGAGAAACTTCTTTGTGTTCTGTGAAATCATCTCACAGAGTTACAGCTTTCCCCTCAAGAAGCCTTTCGCTAAGTCAGTTCTTGTGGAATTTGCAATGTGATATTTGGAAGACCTAGAGGGCTATGATGAAACAGGAAATATCCTCAGATGCAATCTGGAAAGAAGCTTTCTGAGAAACTGCTTAGTGTTTTGTTAATTCATCTCACAGAGTCACATCTGTATTTCGTGGATCTCTTTCCTAGCCTTATTTCTGTGGAATCTGAGAACAGATATTTCGGATCCCTTTGAAGACTATAAGGCAAAAGGAAATATCCTCCGATAACAAAGAGAAAGCAGCTTTCTGAGAAACCTCTTTCTATTCTGTAAAATCATCTCACAGAGTTACAGCTTTCCCCTCAAGAAGCCTTTCGCTAAGACAGTTCTAGTGGAATTGGCAAAGTGATATTTGGAAGCCCGTAGTGGGCTATGGTGAAAAAGGAAATATCCTCAGATGAAATCTGGAAAGAAGCTTTCTGAGAAGCTGCTCTGTAATGTTTGACTTCCTCTCTCAGAGTTACATCTGTATTTCGTGGATCTCCTTTCTAGGCTTATTTCTGTGGAATCTGAGAACAGATATTTCAGATCCCTTTGAAGACTATAGGGCCTAAGGAAATATCCTCCGATAACAAAGAGGAAGAAGCTTTCTGAGAAACTTCTTTGTGTTCTGTGAAATCATCTCACAGAGTTACAGCTTTCCCCTCAAGAAGCCTTTCGCTCAGACAGTTTTTGTTAAATTGGAAATGTGATATTTGGAAGCCCATAGAGGGCTATGGTGAAAAAGGAAATGTCCTCAGATGAAATCTGGGAATATCCTCCGATAACAAAGAGAAAGAAGCATTCTGAGAAACTTCTTTGTGTTTTGTGAAATCATCTCACAGAGTTACAGCTTTCCTCTCAAGAAGCCTTTCGATAAGACAGTTCTTGTGAAATTGGTACAGTGATATTTGGAAGCCTAAAGAGGGCTATGGAGAAAAAGGAAATATCCTCCGATGAAATATGGAAAGAAGATTTTGAGTAACTGCTTAGTTTTCTTTTAATTAATCTCACAGTGTTATATCTGTATTTCGTGGATCTCTTTGCTAGACGTATTTCTGTGGAATCTGAGAACAGATATTTCGGATCCCCTTGAAGATTATAGGGCCAAATTAAATATCCTCCGATAACAAAGAGAAAGAAGATTTCTGAGAAACTTCTTCGTGTTCTGTGAAATCAACTGACAGAGTTACAGCTTTCCCCTCAAGAAGCCTTTCGCTAAGACAGTTCTTTTGGAATTGGCAAAGTGATATTTGGAAGCCCATAGAGGGCTATGTTGAGAAAGGAAATATTGTCAGATGAAATCTGGAAAGAAGCTTTCTGAGAAACTGCTTAGTGTTCTGTTAATTCATCTCACAGAGTTACATCTGTATTTCGTGGATCTCTTTGCTAGCCTTATTTCTGTGGAATCTGAGAACAGATATTTCGGATCCCTTTGAAGACTATAGGGCCAAAGGAAATATCCTCCGATAACAAAGAGAAAGAAGCTTTCTGAGAAACTTCTTCGGGTTCTGTGAAATCATCTCACAGAGTTGCAGCTTTGCCCTCAAGAAGACTTTCGCTAAGACAGTTCTTGTGGAATTGGCAAAGTGATATTAGGAAGAACTTGGAGTGCTATGGTGAAAAAGGAAATATCCTCAGATGAAATCTGGAAAGAAGCTTTCTGAGAAACTGCTTAGTGTTCTGTCAATTCATCTCACGGAGTTACAACTGTATTTCGTGGATCTCTTTGCTAGCCTTATTTCTGTGGAATCTGAGAACAGATATTTCGGATCCCTTTGAAGACTATAGGGCCAATGGAAATATCCTCCGATAACAAAGAGAAAGAAGCTTTCTGAGAAACTTCTTTGTGTTCTGTGAAATCATCTCACAGAGTTACAGTTTCCCCTCAAGAAGCCTTTCTCTAAGACAGTTCTTCTGGAATTGGCAAAGTGATATTTGGAAGCCCATAGTGGGCTAAGGTGAAAAAAGCAATATTCTGAGATGAAATCTGGAAAGAAGCTTTCTATTAAACTGCTTAGTGTTGGGATAATTCATTTCACAGGGTTACATCTGTATTTCGTGGATCTCTTTGCTAGCCTTATTTCTGTGGAATGTGAGAGTAGATATTTCGGATCCCTTTGAAGACCATAGGGCCAAAGGAAATATCCTCCGATAACAAAGAGAAAAAAGCTTTCTGAGAAACTTCTTTGTGTTCTGTGAAATGATCTCACAGAGTTACAGCTTTCCCCTCAAGTAGCCTTTCGCTAAGACAGTTCTTGTGGATTTGGCAAAGTGATATTTGGAAGCCCATAGAGGGCTATGGTGAAAAAGGAAATATCCTCAGATGAAATCTGGAAAGAAGCTTTCTGAGAAACTGCTATGTGATGTTTGACTTCCACTCTCAGAGTTACTTCTCTATTAAGTGGATCTCCTTGCTAGCCTTATTTCTGTGGAATCTGAGAACAGATATTTCAGATCCCTTTGAAGTTATAGGGCCAAAGGAAATATCCTCCGATAAAAAAGAGAAAGAAGCTTTGTGCGAAACTTCTTTGTGTTCTGTGAAATCATCTCACAGAGTTACAGCTTTCCCCTCAAGAAGCCTTTCGCTCAGACAGTTTTTGTTGAATTGACAAAGTGATATTTGGAAGCCCATAGAGGGCTATGGTGAAAAAGGAAATATCCTCAGATGAAATCTGGGAATATCATCCGATAACAAAGAGAAAGAAGCTTTCTGAGAAACTTCTTTGTGTTCTGTGAAATCATCTCACAGAGTTACAGCTTTCCCCTCAAGAAGCCGTTCGCTCAGACAGTTCTTGTGGAATTGGTAAAGTGATATTTGGAAGCCCTTAGAGGGCTATGGTGAAAAAGGAAATATCCTCAGATGAAATCTGGAAAGGACCTTTCTGAGAAACTGCTCTGTGATGTGTGACTTCCACTCACAGAGTTACATCTGTATTTCGTGGATCTCTTTGCTAGCCTTATTTCTGTGGAATATTAGAATAGATATTTCCGATCCCTTTGAAGAGTATAGGGCCAAATTAAATATCCTTCGATAACAAAGAGAAAGAAGCTTTCTGAGAAACTTCTTTGTGTTCTGTGAAATCATCTCACAGAGTTACAGCTTTCCCCTCAAGAAGCCTGTTGCTCAGACTGTTCTTGTGGAATTGGCAAAGTGATATTTGGAAGCCCATAGAGGGCTATGGTGAAAAAGGAAATATCCTCAGATGAAATCTGGAAAAAAGGGTACTGAGAAACTGCTTAGTGTCCTGTTAATTCATCTCTCAGAGTTACATCTGTATTTCGTGGATCTCCTTGCTTGCCTTATTTCTGTGGATTCTGAGAAGAGATAGTTCGGATCCCTTTGAAGACTATAGGGCCAAATTAAATATCCTCCGATAACAAAGAGAAAGAAGCTTTCTGAGAAACTTCTTTGTGTTCTGTGAAATCATCTCACAGAGTTACAGCTTTCCCCTCAAGAAACCTTTCGCTAAGACAGTTCTTGTGGATTTGCCAAAGTGATATTTGGAGGCCCGTAGAGGGCTATGGTGAAAAAGGAAATATCCTCAGATGAAATCTGGAAAGAAGCTTTCTGAGAAACCGCTCTGTGATGTGTGACTTCCACTCACAGAGTTACATCTCTATTTCGTGAATCTCTTTGCTAGCCTTATTTCTGTGGAATCTGAGAACAGATATTTCGGATCCCTTTGAAGACTATAAGGCAAAAGGAAATATCCTCCGATAACAAAGAGAAAGCAGCTTTCTGAGAAACCTCTTTCTATTCTGTAAAATCATCTCACAGAGTTACAGCTTTCCCCTCAAGAAGCCTTTCGCTAAGACAGTTCTAGTGGAATTGGCAAAGTGATATTTGGAAGCCCGTAGTGGGCTATGGTGAAAAAGGAAATATCCTCAGATGAAATCTGGAAAGAAGCTTTCTGAGAAGCTGCTCTGTAATGTTTGACTTCCTCTCTCAGAGTTACATCTGTATTTCGTGGATCTCCTTTCTAGGCTTATTTCTGTGGAATCTGAGAACAGATATTTCAGATCCCTTTGAAGACTATAGGGCCTAAGGAAATATCCTCCGATAACAAAGAGGAAGAAGCTTTCTGAGAAACTTCTTTGTGTTCTGTGAAATCATCTCACAGAGTTACAGCTTTCCCCTCAAGAAGCCTTTCGCTCAGACAGTTTTTGTTAAATTGGAAATGTGATATTTGGAAGCCCATAGAGGGCTATGGTGAAAAAGGAAATGTCCTCAGATGAAATCTGGGAATATCCTCCGATAACAAAGAGAAAGAAGCATTCTGAGAAACTTCTTTGTGTTTTGTGAAATCATCTCACAGAGTTACAGCTTTCCTCTCAAGAAGCCTTTCGATAAGACAGTTCTTGTGAAATTGGTACAGTGATATTTGGAAGCCTAAAGAGGGCTATGGAGAAAAAGGAAATATCCTCCGATGAAATATGGAAAGAAGATTTTGAGTAACTGCTTAGTTTTCTTTTAATTAATCTCACAGTGTTACATCTGTATTTCGTGGATCTCTTTGCTAGACGTATTTCTGTGGAATCTGAGAACAGATATTTCGGATCCCCTTGAAGATTATAGGGCCAAATTAAATATCCTCCGATAACAAAGAGAAAGAAGATTTCTGAGAAACTTCTTCGTGTTCTGTGAAATCAACTGACAGAGTTACAGCTTTCCCCTCAAGAAGCCTTTCGCTAAGACAGTTCTTTTGGAATTGGCAAAGTGATATTTGGAAGCCCATAGAGGGCTATGTTGAGAAAGGAAATATTGTCAGATGAAATCTGGAAAGAAGCTTTCTGAGAAACTGCTTAGTGTTCTGTTAATTCATCTCACAGAGTTACATCTGTATTTCGTGGATCTCTTTGCTAGCCTTATTTCTGTGGAATCTGAGAACAGATATTTCGGATCCCTTTGAAGACTATAGGGCCAAAGGAAATATCCTCCGATAACAAAGAGAAAGAAGCTTTCTGAGAAACTTCTTCGGGTTCTGTGAAATCATCTCACAGAGTTGCAGCTTTGCCCTCAAGAAGACTTTCGCTAAGACAGTTCTTGTGGAATTGGCAAAGTGATATTAGGAAGAACTTGGAGTGCTATGGTGAAAAAGGAAATATCCTCAGATGAAATCTGGAAAGAAGCTTTCTGAGAAACTGCTTAGTGTTCTGTCAATTCATCTCACGGAGTTACAACTGTATTTCGTGGATCTCTTTGCTAGCCTTATTTCTGTGGAATCTGAGAACAGATATTTCGGATCCCTTTGAAGACTATAGGGCCAATGGAAATATCCTCCGATAACAAAGAGAAAGAAGCTTTCTGAGAAACTTCTTTGTGTTCTGTGAAATCATCTCACAGAGTTACAGTTTCCCCTCAAGAAGCCTTTCTCTAAGACAGTTCTTCTGGAATTGGCAAAGTGATATTTGGAAGCCCATAGTGGGCTAAGGTGAAAAAAGCAATATTCTGAGATGAAATCTGGAAAGAAGCTTTCTATTAAACTGCTTAGTGTTGGGATAATTCATTTCACAGGGTTACATCTGTATTTCGTGGATCTCTTTGCTAGCCTTATTTCTGTGGAATGTGAGAGTAGATATTTCGGATCCCTTTGAAGACCATAGGGCCAAAGGAAATATCCTCCGATAACAAAGAGAAAAAAGCTTTCTGAGAAACTTCTTTGTGTTCTGTGAA
Source organism: Macaca mulatta (assembly GCF_049350105.2). NCBI lineage: Eukaryota > Metazoa > Chordata > Mammalia > Primates > Cercopithecidae > Macaca > Macaca mulatta. The sequence goes on from NC_133411.1 coordinate 48,109,609, forward strand.
ATGATCTCACAGAGTTACAGCTTTCCCCTCAAGTAGCCTTTCGCTAAGACAGTTCTTGTGGATTTGGCAAAGTGATATTTGGAAGCCCATAGAGGGCTATGGTGAAAAAGGAAATATCCTCAGATGAAATCTGGAAAGAAGCTTTCTGAGAAACTGCTATGTGATGTTTGACTTCCACTCTCAGAGTTACTTCTCTATTAAGTGGATCTCCTTGCTAGCCTTATTTCTGTGGAATCTGAGAACAGATATTTCAGATCCCTTTGAAGTTATAGGGCCAAAGGAAATATCCTCCGATAAAAAAGAGAAAGAAGCTTTGTGCGAAACTTCTTTGTGTTCTGTGAAATCATCTCACAGAGTTACAGCTTTCCCCTCAAGAAGCCTTTCGCTCAGACAGTTTTTGTTGAATTGACAAAGTGATATTTGGAAGCCCATAGAGGGCTATGGTGAAAAAGGAAATATCCTCAGATGAAATCTGGGAATATCATCCGATAACAAAGAGAAAGAAGCTTTCTGAGAAACTTCTTTGTGTTCTGTGAAATCATCTCACAGAGTTACAGCTTTCCCCTCAAGAAGCCGTTCGCTCAGACAGTTCTTGTGGAATTGGTAAAGTGATATTTGGAAGCCCTTAGAGGGCTATGGTGAAAAAGGAAATATCCTCAGATGAAATCTGGAAAGGACCTTTCTGAGAAACTGCTCTGTGATGTGTGACTTCCACTCACAGAGTTACATCTGTATTTCGTGGATCTCTTTGCTAGCCTTATTTCTGTGGAATATTAGAATAGATATTTCCGATCCCTTTGAAGAGTATAGGGCCAAATTAAATATCCTTCGATAACAAAGAGAAAGAAGCTTTCTGAGAAACTTCTTTGTGTTCTGTGAAATCATCTCACAGAGTTACAGCTTTCCCCTCAAGAAGCCTGTTGCTCAGACTGTTCTTGTGGAATTGGCAAAGTGATATTTGGAAGCCCATAGAGGGCTATGGTGAAAAAGGAAATATCCTCAGATGAAATCTGGAAAAAAGGGTACTGAGAAACTGCTTAGTGTCCTGTTAATTCATCTCTCAGAGTTACATCTGTATTTCGTGGATCTCCTTGCTTGCCTTATTTCTGTGGATTCTGAGAAGAGATAGTTCGGATCCCTTTGAAGACTATAGGGCCAAATTAAATATCCTCCGATAACAAAGAGAAAGAAGCTTTCTGAGAAACTTCTTTGTGTTCTGTGAAATCATCTCACAGAGTTACAGCTTTCCCCTCAAGAAACCTTTCGCTAAGACAGTTCTTGTGGATTTGCCAAAGTGATATTTGGAGGCCCGTAGAGGGCTATGGTGAAAAAGGAAATATCCTCAGATGAAATCTGGAAAGAAGCTTTCTGAGAAACCGCTCTGTGATGTGTGACTTCCACTCACAGAGTTACATCTCTATTTCGTGAATCTCTTTGCTAGCCTTATTTCTGTGGAATCTGAGAACAGATATTTCGGATCCCTTTGAAGACTATAAGGCAAAAGGAAATATCCTCCGATAACAAAGAGAAAGCAGCTTTCTGAGAAACCTCTTTCTATTCTGTAAAATCATCTCACAGAGTTACAGCTTTCCCCTCAAGAAGCCTTTCGCTAAGACAGTTCTAGTGGAATTGGCAAAGTGATATTTGGAAGCCCGTAGTGGGCTATGGTGAAAAAGGAAATATCCTCAGATGAAATCTGGAAAGAAGCTTTCTGAGAAGCTGCTCTGTAATGTTTGACTTCCTCTCTCAGAGTTACATCTGTATTTCGTGGATCTCCTTTCTAGGCTTATTTCTGTGGAATCTGAGAACAGATATTTCAGATCCCTTTGAAGACTATAGGGCCTAAGGAAATATCCTCCGATAACAAAGAGGAAGAAGCTTTCTGAGAAACTTCTTTGTGTTCTGTGAAATCATCTCACAGAGTTACAGCTTTCCCCTCAAGAAGCCTTTCGCTCAGACAGTTTTTGTTAAATTGGAAATGTGATATTTGGAAGCCCATAGAGGGCTATGGTGAAAAAGGAAATGTCCTCAGATGAAATCTGGGAATATCCTCCGATAACAAAGAGAAAGAAGCATTCTGAGAAACTTCTTTGTGTTTTGTGAAATCATCTCACAGAGTTACAGCTTTCCTCTCAAGAAGCCTTTCGATAAGACAGTTCTTGTGAAATTGGTACAGTGATATTTGGAAGCCTAAAGAGGGCTATGGAGAAAAAGGAAATATCCTCCGATGAAATATGGAAAGAAGATTTTGAGTAACTGCTTAGTTTTCTTTTAATTAATCTCACAGTGTTACATCTGTATTTCGTGGATCTCTTTGCTAGACGTATTTCTGTGGAATCTGAGAACAGATATTTCGGATCCCCTTGAAGATTATAGGGCCAAATTAAATATCCTCCGATAACAAAGAGAAAGAAGATTTCTGAGAAACTTCTTCGTGTTCTGTGAAATCAACTGACAGAGTTACAGCTTTCCCCTCAAGAAGCCTTTCGCTAAGACAGTTCTTTTGGAATTGGCAAAGTGATATTTGGAAGCCCATAGAGGGCTATGTTGAGAAAGGAAATATTGTCAGATGAAATCTGGAAAGAAGCTTTCTGAGAAACTGCTTAGTGTTCTGTTAATTCATCTCACAGAGTTACATCTGTATTTCGTGGATCTCTTTGCTAGCCTTATTTCTGTGGAATCTGAGAACAGATATTTCGGATCCCTTTGAAGACTATAGGGCCAAAGGAAATATCCTCCGATAACAAAGAGAAAGAAGCTTTCTGAGAAACTTCTTCGGGTTCTGTGAAATCATCTCACAGAGTTGCAGCTTTGCCCTCAAGAAGACTTTCGCTAAGACAGTTCTTGTGGAATTGGCAAAGTGATATTAGGAAGAACTTGGAGTGCTATGGTGAAAAAGGAAATATCCTCAGATGAAATCTGGAAAGAAGCTTTCTGAGAAACTGCTTAGTGTTCTGTCAATTCATCTCACGGAGTTACAACTGTATTTCGTGGATCTCTTTGCTAGCCTTATTTCTGTGGAATCTGAGAACAGATATTTCGGATCCCTTTGAAGACTATAGGGCCAATGGAAATATCCTCCGATAACAAAGAGAAAGAAGCTTTCTGAGAAACTTCTTTGTGTTCTGTGAAATCATCTCACAGAGTTACAGTTTCCCCTCAAGAAGCCTTTCTCTAAGACAGTTCTTGTGGAATTGGCAAAGTGATATTTGGAAGCCCATAGTGGGCTAAGGTGAAAAAAGCAATATTCTGAGATGAAATCTGGAAAGAAGCTTTCTATTAAACTGCTTAGTGTTGGGATAATTCATTTCACAGGGTTACATCTGTATTTCGTGGATCTCTTTGCTAGCCTTATTTCTGTGGAATGTGAGAGTAGATATTTCGGATCCCTTTGAAGACCATAGGGCCAAAGGAAATATCCTCCGATAACAAAGAGAAAAAAGCTTTCTGAGAAACTTCTTTGTGTTCTGTGAAATGATCTCACAGAGTTACAGCTTTCCCCTCAAGTAGCCTTTCGCTAAGACAGTTCTTGTGGATTTGGCAAAGTGATATTTGGAAGCCCATAGAGGGCTATGGTGAAAAAGGAAATATCCTCAGATGAAATCTGGAAAGAAGCTTTCTGAGAAACTGCTATGTGATGTTTGACTTCCACTCTCAGAGTTACTTCTCTATTAAGTGGATCTCCTTGCTAGCCTTATTTCTGTGGAATCTGAGAACAGATATTTCAGATCCCTTTGAAGTTATAGGGCCAAAGGAAATATCCTCCGATAAAAAAGAGAAAGAAGCTTTGTGCGAAACTTCTTTGTGTTCTGTGAAATCATCTCACAGAGTTACAGCTTTCCCCTCAAGAAGCCTTTCGCTCAGACAGTTTTTGTTGAATTGACAAAGTGATATTTGGAAGCCCATAGAGGGCTATGGTGAAAAAGGAAATATCCTCAGATGAAATCTGGGAATATCATCCGATAACAAAGAGAAAGAAGCTTTCTGAGAAACTTCTTTGTGTTCTGTGAAATCATCTCACAGAGTTACAGCTTTCCCCTCAAGAAGCCGTTCGCTCAGACAGTTCTTGTGGAATTGGTAAAGTGATATTTGGAAGCCCTTAGAGGGCTATGGTGAAAAAGGAAATATCCTCAGATGAAATCTGGAAAGGACCTTTCTGAGAAACTGCTCTGTGATGTGTGACTTCCACTCACAGAGTTACATCTGTATTTCGTGGATCTCTTTGCTAGCCTTATTTCTGTGGAATATTAGAATAGATATTTCCGATCCCTTTGAAGAGTATAGGGCCAAATTAAATATCCTTCGATAACAAAGAGAAAGAAGCTTTCTGAGAAACTTCTTTGTGTTCTGTGAAATCATCTCACAGAGTTACAGCTTTCCCCTCAAGAAGCCTGTTGCTCAGACTGTTCTTGTGGAATTGGCAAAGTGATATTTGGAAGCCCATAGAGGGCTATGGTGAAAAAGGAAATATCCTCAGATGAAATCTGGAAAAAAGGGTACTGAGAAACTGCTTAGTGTCCTGTTAATTCATCTCTCAGAGTTACATCTGTATTTCGTGGATCTCCTTGCTTGCCTTATTTCTGTGGATTCTGAGAAGAGATAGTTCGGATCCCTTTGAAGACTATAGGGCCAAATTAAATATCCTCCGATAACAAAGAGAAAGAAGCTTTCTGAGAAACTTCTTTGTGTTCTGTGAAATCATCTCACAGAGTTACAGCTTTCCCCTCAAGAAACCTTTCGCTAAGACAGTTCTTGTGGATTTGCCAAAGTGATATTTGGAGGCCCGTAGAGGGCTATGGTGAAAAAGGAAATATCCTCAGATGAAATCTGGAAAGAAGCTTTCTGAGAAACCGCTCTGTGATGTGTGACTTCCACTCACAGAGTTACATCTCTATTTCGTGAATCTCTTTGCTAGCCTTATTTCTGTGGAATCTGAGAACAGATATTTCGGATCCCTTTGAAGACTATAAGGCAAAAGGAAATATCCTCCGATAACAAAGAGAAAGCAGCTTTCTGAGAAACCTCTTTCTATTCTGTAAAATCATCTCACAGAGTTACAGCTTTCCCCTCAAGAAGCCTTTCGCTAAGACAGTTCTAGTGGAATTGGCAAAGTGATATTTGGAAGCCCGTAGTGGGCTATGGTGAAAAAGGAAATATCCTCAGATGAAATCTGGAAAGAAGCTTTCTGAGAAGCTGCTCTGTAATGTTTGACTTCCTCTCTCAGAGTTACATCTGTATTTCGTGGATCTCCTTTCTAGGCTTATTTCTGTGGAATCTGAGAACAGATATTTCAGATCCCTTTGAAGACTATAGGGCCTAAGGAAATATCCTCCGATAACAAAGAGGAAGAAGCTTTCTGAGAAACTTCTTTGTGTTCTGTGAAATCATCTCACAGAGTTACAGCTTTCCCCTCAAGAAGCCTTTCGCTCAGACAGTTTTTGTTAAATTGGAAATGTGATATTTGGAAGCCCATAGAGGGCTATGGTGAAAAAGGAAATGTCCTCAGATGAAATCTGGGAATATCCTCCGATAACAAAGAGAAAGAAGCATTCTGAGAAACTTCTTTGTGTTTTGTGAAATCATCTCACAGAGTTACAGCTTTCCTCTCAAGAAGCCTTTCGATAAGACAGTTCTTGTGAAATTGGTACAGTGATATTTGGAAGCCTAAAGAGGGCTATGGAGAAAAAGGAAATATCCTCCGATGAAATATGGAAAGAAGATTTTGAGTAACTGCTTAGTTTTCTTTTAATTAATCTCACAGTGTTACATCTGTATTTCGTGGATCTCTTTGCTAGACGTATTTCTGTGGAATCTGAGAACAGATATTTCGGATCCCCTTGAAGATTATAGGGCCAAATTAAATATCCTCCGATAACAAAGAGAAAGAAGATTTCTGAGAAACTTCTTCGTGTTCTGTGAAATCAACTGACAGAGTTACAGCTTTCCCCTCAAGAAGCCTTTCGCTAAGACAGTTCTTTTGGAATTGGCAAAGTGATATTTGGAAGCCCATAGAGGGCTATGTTGAGAAAGGAAATATTGTCAGATGAAATCTGGAAAGAAGCTTTCTGAGAAACTGCTTAGTGTTCTGTTAATTCATCTCACAGAGTTACATCTGTATTTCGTGGATCTCTTTGCTAGCCTTATTTCTGTGGAATCTGAGAACAGATATTTCGGATCCCTTTGAAGACTATAGGGCCAAAGGAAATATCCTCCGATAACAAAGAGAAAGAAGCTTTCTGAGAAACTTCTTCGGGTTCTGTGAAATCATCTCACAGAGTTGCAGCTTTGCCCTAAAGAAGACTTTCGCTAAGACAGTTCTTGTGGAATTGGCAAAGTGATATTAGGAAGAACTTGGAGTGCTATGGTGAAAAAGGAAATATCCTCAGATGAAATCTGGAAAGAAGCTTTCTGAGAAACTGCTTAGTGTTCTGTCAATTCATCTCACGGAGTTACAACTGTATTTCGTGGATCTCTTTGCTAGCCTTATTTCTGTGGAATCTGAGAACAGATATTTCGGATCCCTTTGAAGACTATAGGGCCAATGGAAATATCCTCCGATAACAAAGAGAAAGAAGCTTTCTGAGAAACTTCTTTGTGTTCTGTGAAATCATCTCACAGAGTTACAGTTTCCCCTCAAGAAGCCTTTCTCTAAGACAGTTCTTGTGGAATTGGCAAAGTGATATTTGGAAGCCCATAGTGGGCTAAGGTGAAAAAAGCAATATTCTGAGATGAAATCTGGAAAGAAGCTTTCTATTAAACTGCTTAGTGTTGGGATAATTCATTTCACAGGGTTACATCTGTATTTCGTGGATCTCTTTGCTAGCCTTATTTCTGTGGAATGTGAGAGTAGATATTTCGGATCCCTTTGAAGACCATAGGGCCAAAGGAAATATCCTCCGATAACAAAGAGAAAAAAGCTTTCTGAGAAACTTCTTTGTGTTCTGTGAAATGATCTCACAGAGTTACAGCTTTCCCCTCAAGTAGCCTTTCGCTAAGACAGTTCTTGTGGATTTGGCAAAGTGATATTTGGAAGCCCATAGAGGGCTATGGTGAAAAAGGAAATATCCTCAGATGAAATCTGGAAAGAAGCTTTCTGAGAAACTGCTATGTGATGTTTGACTTCCACTCTCAGAGTTACTTCTCTATTAAGTGGATCTCCTTGCTAGCCTTATTTCTGTGGAATCTGAGAACAGATATTTCAGATCCCTTTGAAGTTATAGGGCCAAAGGAAATATCCTCCGATAAAAAAGAGAAAGAAGCTTTGTGCGAAACTTCTTTGTGTTCTGTGAAATCATCTCACAGAGTTACAGCTTTCCCCTCAAGAAGCCTTTCGCTCAGACAGTTTTTGTTGAATTGACAAAGTGATATTTGGAAGCCCATAGAGGGCTATGGTGAAAAAGGAAATATCCTCAGATGAAATCTGGGAATATCATCCGATAACAAAGAGAAAGAAGCTTTCTGAGAAACTTCTTTGTGTTCTGTGAAATCATCTCACAGAGTTACAGCTTTCCCCTCAAGAAGCCGTTCGCTCAGACAGTTCTTGTGGAATTGGTAAAGTGATATTTGGAAGCCCTTAGAGGGCTATGGTGAAAAAGGAAATATCCTCAGATGAAATCTGGAAAGGACCTTTCTGAGAAACTGCTCTGTGATGTGTGACTTCCACTCACAGAGTTACATCTGTATTTCGTGGATCTCTTTGCTAGCCTTATTTCTGTGGAATATTAGAATAGATATTTCCGATCCCTTTGAAGAGTATAGGGCCAAATTAAATATCCTTCGATAACAAAGAGAAAGAAGCTTTCTGAGAAACTTCTTTGTGTTCTGTGAAATCATCTCACAGAGTTACAGCTTTCCCCTCAAGAAGCCTGTTGCTCAGACTGTTCTTGTGGAATTGGCAAAGTGATATTTGGAAGCCCATAGAGGGCTATGGTGAAAAAGGAAATATCCTCAGATGAAATCTGGAAAAAAGAGTACTGAGAAACTGCTTAGTGTCCTGTTAATTCATCTCTCAGAGTTACATCTGTATTTCGTGGATCTCCTTGCTTGCCTTATTTCTGTGGATTCTGAGAAGAGATAGTTCGGATCCCTTTGAAGACTATAGGGCCAAATTAAATATCCTCCGATAACAAAGAGAAAGAAGCTTTCTGAGAAACTTCTTTGTGTTCTGTGAAATCATCTCTCAGAGTTACAGCTTTCCCCTAAGAAGCCTTTCGCTAAGACATTTCTTGTGGAATTGGCAAAGAGATATTTGGAAGCCCATAGATGGCTATGGTGGAAAAGGAAATATCCTCAGATGAAAACTGGAAAAAAGGTTTCTGAGAAACTACTTAGTGTCCTGTTAATTCATCCCTCAGAGTTACATCTGTATTTCGTGGATCTCTTTACTAGCCTTATTTCTGTGGAATCTGAGAACAGATATTTCGGATCCCTTCGAAGACTATGGGATCAAAGGAAATATCCTCCGATAACAAAGAGAAAGAAGCTTTCTGAGAAACTTCTTTGTGTTCTGTGAAGTCATCACACAGCGTTACAGCTTTCCCCTGAAGAACACTTTCGCTAAGACCGTACTTGTGGAATTGGCAAAGTGATAATTGGAAGCCCATAGAGGGCTATGTTGAAAAAGCAAATATCCTCAGATGAAATCTGGAAAGAAGCTTTCTGAGAAACTACTCTATGATGTGTGACTTCCACTCACAGAGTTCCATCTGCATTTCGTGGATCTCTCCGCTAGCCTTATTCCTGTGGAATCTGAGAACAGATTTTTCCTCCCTTTCAAGGCAATAGGGAAAAAGAAATATCCTCCGATAACAAAGAGAAAGAAGATTTCTGAGAAACTTCTTTGTGATCTGTGAAATCATATCACAGAACTACAGCTTTTCCCTCAAGAAGCCTTTCGCTAAGACAGTTCTTGTGGAATTGCAAAGTGATATTTGGAAGCCCCTAGAGTCCTATCGTGAAAAAGGAAATATCCTCAGATGAAATCTGGAAAGAAGCTTTCTGAGAAACTACTTAGTTTTCTGTTATTTCATCTCACAGCGTTACATCTGTATTGCGTGGATCTCTTTGCTAGCCTTATTACTGTGTAATCTGAGAAAAGATATTTCGGATCCCATTGAAGACCATAGGGCCAACGGAAATATCCTTCAGAAACAAAGAGAAAGAATCTTTCGGAGAAACTTCCTTTTGTTTTATGAAATCATCTCACAGAGTTACAGCTTTCCCCTCAAGAAGCCTTTCGCTAAGACAGTTCTTGTGGAATTGGCATAGTGATATTTGGAAGCCCTTAGAGGGCTATGGTGAAAAAGGAAATATCCTCAGATGAAATCTGGAAAGAAGCTTTCTGAGAAACTGCTTAGTGTTCTATTAATTCATCTCACAGAGTTACATCTGTATTTCTTGGATCTCTTTGCTAGCCTTATTTCTCTGGAATCTGAGAACAGATATTTCGGATGCCTTGGAAGACTATAGGGCCAAAGGAAATATCCTCCGATAACAAAGAGAAAAAAGCTTTCTGAGAAACTTCTTTGTGTTCTGTGAAATCATCTCACAGAGTTACAGCTTTAACCTCAAGAAGCCTTTCGCTAAGACAGTTCTTGTGGAATTGGCAAGGTGATATTTGGAAGCCCATAGAGGGCTATGTTGAAAAAGGAAATATCCTCATATGAAATCTAGAAAGAAGCTTTCTGAGAAACTGCTTAGTGTTCTGTTACTTCATCTCACAAAGTTACATCCCTATTTCGTGGATCTCTCTGCTAGCCTCATTTCTGTGGAATGTGAAAACAGATATTTCAAATCCCTTTGAAGACTATAGGGCCAAAGGAAATATCCTCCGATAACAAAGAGAAAGAAGCTTTCTGAGAAACTTCTTTGTGTTCTGTGAAATCATCTAACAGAGTTCCAGCTTTCCCCTCAAGAATCCTTTCGCTAAGACAGTTCTTGTGGAATTGACAAAGTGATATTTGGAACCCCACAGAGGGCTGCAGTGAAAAAGGAAATATCCTCACATGAAATCTGGAAAGAAGCTTTATGAGAAACTGCTTAGTGTTCTGTTAATTCATTTCACGGAGTTACATCTGTATTTCGTGGATCTCTTTGCTAGCCTTATTTCTGTGGAATCTGAGAACAGATATTTCGGATCCCTTTGAAGACTATAGGGCCAAGGGAAATATCCTCCGATTACTAAGAGAACGAAGCTTTCTGAGAAACTTCTTTGTGTTCTGTGAAATCGTCTCACAGAGTTACAGCTTTCCCCTCAAGAAGCCTTTCGCTAAAACAGTTCTTGTGGAATTGGCAAAGTGATATTTGGAAGCCCATTGAGGGCTATGGTGAAAAAGGAAATATCCTCAGATGAAATCTGGAAAGAAACTTTCTGAGAAACTGCTTAGTGTTCCGTTATTCCATCTCACAGTGTTACATCTATATTTCTTGGATCTCTTTGCTAGCCTTATTTCTGTGGAACGTGAGAACAGATATTTCGGATCCCTTTGTAGACTATAGGGCCAAAGGAAATATCTTCCGATAACAAAGAGAAAGAAGCTTTCTGAGAAACTTCTTTGTGTTCTGTGAAATCATCTCACAGAGTTACCGCTTTCCCCTCAAGAAGACTTTCGCTAAGACAGTTCTTGTGGAATTGGCAAAGTGATATTTGGAAGCCCATAGTGGGCTAAGGTGAAAAAAGCAATATTCTGAGATGAAATCTGGAAAGAAGCTTTCTATTAAACTGCTTAGTGTTGGGATAATTCATTTCACAGGGTTACATCTGTATTTCGTGGATCTCTTTGCTAGCCTTATTTCTGTGGAATGTGAGAGTAGATATTTCGGATCCCTTTGAAGACCATAGGGCCAAAGGAAATATCCTCCGATAACAAAGAGAAAAAAGCTTTCTGAGAAACTTCTTTGTGTTCTGTGAAATGATCTCACAGAGTTACAGCTTTCCCCTCAAGTAGCCTTTCGCTAAGACAGTTCTTGTGGATTTGGCAAAGTGATATTTGGAAGCCCATAGAGGGCTATGGTGAAAAAGGAAATATCCTCAGATGAAATCTGGAAAGAAGCTTTCTGAGAAACTGCTATGTGATGTTTGACTTCCACTCTCAGAGTTACTTCTCTATTAAGTGGATCTCCTTGCTAGCCTTATTTCTGTGGAATCTGAGAACAGATATTTCAGATCCCTTTGAAGTTATAGGGCCAAAGGAAATATCCTCCGATAAAAAAGAGAAAGAAGCTTTGTGCGAAACTTCTTTGTGTTCTGTGAAATCATCTCACAGAGTTACAGCTTTCCCCTCAAGAAGCCTTTCGCTCAGACAGTTTTTGTTGAATTGACAAAGTGATATTTGGAAGCCCATAGAGGGCTATGGTGAAAAAGGAAATATCCTCAGATGAAATCTGGGAATATCATCCGATAACAAAGAGAAAGAAGCTTTCTGAGAAACTTCTTTGTGTTCTGTGAAATCATCTCACAGAGTTACAGCTTTCCCCTCAAGAAGCCGTTCGCTCAGACAGTTCTTGTGGAATTGGTAAAGTGATATTTGGAAGCCCTTAGAGGGCTATGGTGAAAAAGGAAATATCCTCAGATGAAATCTGGAAAGGACCTTTCTGAGAAACTGCTCTGTGATGTGTGACTTCCACTCACAGAGTTACATCTGTATTTCGTGGATCTCTTTGCTAGCCTTATTTCTGTGGAATATTAGAATAGATATTTCCGATCCCTTTGAAGAGTATAGGGCCAAATTAAATATCCTTCGATAACAAAGAGAAAGAAGCTTTCTGAGAAACTTCTTTGTGTTCTGTGAAATCATCTCACAGAGTTACAGCTTTCCCCTCAAGAAGCCTGTTGCTCAGACTGTTCTTGTGGAATTGGCAAAGTGATATTTGGAAGCCCATAGAGGGCTATGGTGAAAAAGGAAATATCCTCAGATGAAATCTGGAAAAAAGAGTACTGAGAAACTGCTTAGTGTCCTGTTAATTCATCTCTCAGAGTTACATCTGTATTTCGTGGATCTCCTTGCTTGCCTTATTTCTGTGGATTCTGAGAAGAGATAGTTCGGATCCCTTTGAAGACTATAGGGCCAAATTAAATATCCTCCGATAACAAAGAGAAAGAAGCTTTCTGAGAAACTTCTTTGTGTTCTGTGAAATCATCTCTCAGAGTTACAGCTTTCCCCTAAGAAGCCTTTCGCTAAGACATTTCTTGTGGAATTGGCAAAGAGATATTTGGAAGCCCATAGATGGCTATGGTGGAAAAGGAAATATCCTCAGATGAAAACTGGAAAAAAGGTTTCTGAGAAACTACTTAGTGTCCTGTTAATTCATCCCTCAGAGTTACATCTGTATTTCGTGGATCTCTTTACTAGCCTTATTTCTGTGGAATCTGAGAACAGATATTTCGGATCCCTTCGAAGACTATGGGATCAAAGGAAATATCCTCCGATAACAAAGAGAAAGAAGCTTTCTGAGAAACTTCTTTGTGTTCTGTGAAGTCATCACACAGCGTTACAGCTTTCCCCTGAAGAACACTTTCGCTAAGACCGTACTTGTGGAATTGGCAAAGTGATAATTGGAAGCCCATAGAGGGCTATGTTGAAAAAGCAAATATCCTCAGATGAAATCTGGAAAGAAGCTTTCTGAGAAACTACTCTATGATGTGTGACTTCCACTCACAGAGTTCCATCTGCATTTCGTGGATCTCTCCGCTAGCCTTATTCCTGTGGAATCTGAGAACAGATTTTTCCTCCCTTTCAAGGCAATAGGGAAAAAGAAATATCCTCCGATAACAAAGAGAAAGAAGATTTCTGAGAAACTTCTTTGTGATCTGTGAAATCATATCACAGAACTACAGCTTTTCCCTCAAGAAGCCTTTCGCTAAGACAGTTCTTGTGGAATTGCAAAGTGATATTTGGAAGCCCCTAGAGTCCTATCGTGAAAAAGGAAATATCCTCAGATGAAATCTGGAAAGAAGCTTTCTGAGAAACTACTTAGTTTTCTGTTATTTCATCTCACAGCGTTACATCTGTATTGCGTGGATCTCTTTGCTAGCCTTATTACTGTGTAATCTGAGAAAAGATATTTCGGATCCCATTGAAGACCATAGGGCCAATGGAAATATCCTTCAGAAACAAAGAGAAAGAATCTTTCGGAGAAACTTCCTTTTGTTTTATGAAATCATCTCACAGAGTTACAGCTTTCCCCTCAAGAAGCCTTTCGCTAAGACAGTTCTTGTGGAATTGGCATAGTGATATTTGGAAGCCCTTAGAGGGCTATGGTGAAAAAGGAAATATCCTCAGATGAAATCTGGAAAGAAGCTTTCTGAGAAACTGCTTAGTGTTCTATTAATTCATCTCACAGAGTTACATCTGTATTTCTTGGATCTCTTTGCTAGCCTTATTTCTCTGGAATCTGAGAACAGATATTTCGGATGCCTTGGAAGACTATAGGGCCAAAGGAAATATCCTCCGATAACAAAGAGAAAAAAGCTTTCTGAGAAACTTCTTTGTGTTCTGTGAAATCATCTCACAGAGTTACAGCTTTAACCTCAAGAAGCCTTTCGCTAAGACAGTTCTTGTGGAATTGGCAAGGTGATATTTGGAAGCCCATAGAGGGCTATGTTGAAAAAGGAAATATCCTCATATGAAATCTAGAAAGAAGCTTTCTGAGAAACTGCTTAGTGTTCTGTTACTTCATCTCACAAAGTTACATCCCTATTTCGTGGATCTCTCTGCTAGCCTCATTTCTGTGGAATGTGAAAACAGATATTTCGAATCCCTTTGAAGACTATAGGGCCAAAGGAAATATCCTCCGATAACAAAGAGAAAGAAGCTTTCTGAGAAACTTCTTTGTGTTCTGTGAAATCATCTAACAGAGTTCCAGCTTTCCCCTCAAGAATCCTTTCGCTAAGACAGTTCTTGTGGAATTGACAAAGTGATATTTGGAACCCCACAGAGGGCTGCAGTGAAAAAGGAAATATCCTCACATGAAATCTGGAAAGAAGCTTTATGAGAAACTGCTTAGTGTTCTGTTAATTCATTTCACGGAGTTACATCTGTATTTCGTGGATCTCTTTGCTAGCCTTATTTCTGTGGAATCTGAGAACAGATATTTCGGATCCCTTTGAAGACTATAGGGCCAAGGGAAATATCCTCCGATTACTAAGAGAACGAAGCTTTCTGAGAAACTTCTTTGTGTTCTGTGAAATCGTCTCACAGAGTTACAGCTTTCCCCTCAAGAAGCCTTTCGCTAAAACAGTTCTTGTGGAATTGGCAAAGTGATATTTGGAAGCCCATTGAGGGCTATGGTGAAAAAGGAAATATCCTCAGATGAAATCTGGAAAGAAACTTTCTGAGAAACTGCTTAGTGTTCCGTTATTCCATCTCACAGTGTTACATCTATATTTCTTGGATCTCTTTGCTAGCCTTATTTCTGTGGAACGTGAGAACAGATATTTCGGATCCCTTTGTAGACTATAGGGCCAAAGGAAATATCTTCCGATAACAAAGAGAAAGAAGCTTTCTGAGAAACTTCTTTGTGTTCTGTGAAATCATCTCACAGAGTTACCGCTTTCCCCTCAAGAAGACTTTCGCTAAGACAGTTCTTGTGGAATTTGCAAAGTGATATTTGGAAGCCCTTAGAGGGCTATGGTGAAAAAGGAAATATCCTCAGGTGAAATCGGGAAAGAATCTTTCTGAGAAACTGCGTAGTGTTCTGTTAATTCATGTCACAGAGTTACACCTGATTTTCGTGGATCTCTTTGCTAGCCTTATTTCTCTGGAATCTGAGAACAGATATTTCGGATCCCTTGGAAGATTATAGGGCCAAAGGAAATATCCTCCGATAACAAAGAGAAATAAGCTTTCTGAGAAACTTCTTTGTGTTCTGTGAAATCATCTCACAGAGTTAGAGCTTTCCACTCTAGAAAATTTTCTCTCAGACAGTTCTTGTGGAATTGGCAAAGTGATGTTTGGAACCCTAAAGAGGGCTATGGTGAAAAAGGAAATGTCCTCAGTTGAAATCTGGAAAGAAGCTTTCTGAGAAACTGCTTAGTGTTCTGATAATTCATCTCACAGAGTTACATCTGTATTTTGTGGATATCTTTGCTAGCCTTATTTCTCTGGAATCTGAGAACAGATATTTCGGATACTCTGGAAGACTATAGGGCAAACGAAATATCCTCCGATAACAAAGAGAAAGAAGTTTTCTGAAAAACTCCTTTGTGTTCTGTGAAATCATCTCACAGAGTTACAGCTTTCCTCTCAAGACGCCTTTCGCTGGGACAGTTCTTGTGGAATTGGCAAAGTGATATCTGGAAGCCCATAGAGGGCTATGGTGAAAAAGGAAATATCCTCAGATGAAATCTGGAAAGAATCTTTCTGAGAAACTGCTCTGTGATATGCGACTTTCACTCACAGATTTACATCTGTATTTCGTGGATCTCTTTGCTAGCCTTATTTCTGTGGAATCTGAGAACAGATATTTCGGATCCCTTTGAAGACTATAGGGCCAAAGGAAATATCCTGCGATAACAAAGAGAAAGAAACTTTCTGAGAAACTTCTTTGTGTTCTGTGAAATCATCTCACAGACTTACAGCTTTCCCCTCAAGAAGCCTTTCGCTAACACAGTTCTTGTGGAATAGGCAAAGTGATATTTGGAAGCCCATAAAGGGCTGTAATGAAAAAGGAAATATCCTCAGGTGAATTCGGGAAAGAAGCTCTCTGAGAAGCTGCTTAGTGTTCTGTTAATTTATGTTACAGAGTTACACCTGTTTTCGTGGATCTCTGTGCTAGCCTTATTTCTCTGGAATCTGAGAACAGATATTTCGGATCCCTTGGATGACTATAGGGCCTAAGGAAATATCCTCCGATAACAAAGAGAAAGAACCTTTCTGAGAAACTTCTTTGTGTTCTGTGAAATCATCTCACAGAGTTACAGCTTTCCACTCTAGAAACCTTTCGCTCAGACAGTTCTTCTGGAATTGCCAAAGTGATATTTGGAAGCTCATAGAGGGCTAGGGTGAAAAAGGAAAGATCCTCAGATGAAATGTGGAAAGAAGCTTTCTGAGAAACTGCTTAGTTTTCTGATAATTCATTTCACAGAGTTACATCTGTATTTCGTGGATATCTTTGCTAGCCTTATTTCTGTGGAATCTGATAACAGATATTTCGGATCCCTTGGAAGACTATAGGGCCAAAGGAAATATCTTACGAAAACAAAGAGAAAGAAGCTTTCTGAGAAACTTCTTTGTGTTCTGTGAAATCATCTCACAGAGTTACAGCTTTCCTCTCAAGAAGACTTTCGCTAAGACATTTCTTCTGGTTTGCAAAGTGATATTTGGAATCCCCTAGAGGGCTATTGTGAAAAAGGAAACATCCTCAGATGAAATCTTGAAAGAAACTTTCTGAGAAACTGCTTAGTGTTCTGTTAATTCATCTCACAGAGTGCATCTGTATTTCGTGGATCTCTTTGCTAGCCTTATTTCTGTGGAATGTGAGAACAGGTATTTCTGTTCCATTTGAAGTCTATAGGGCCAAAGGAAATATCCCCCGATACCAAAGAGAAGGAAGCTTTCTGAGAAACTTCTTTGTGTTCTGTGAAATCATCTCACTGATTTTCAGCTTTCCCCTCAAGAAGCCTTTCGCTAAGACAGTTCATGTGGAATTGGCAAAGTGATATTTGGAAGCCCGTAGAGGGCTATGGTGAAAAAGGAAATATCCTCTGATGAAATCTGGAAAGAAGCTTTCTGAGAAACTGCTTAGTGTTCTGTTAATTCATCTCACAGAGTTACATCTGTCTTTCCTGGATCTCTTAGCTAGCCTTATTTCTGTGGAATCTGAGAACGGATATTTCGGATCCTTTGAAGACTATAGGGCCAAAGGAAATATCCTCCGATAACAAAGAGAAACAAGCTTTCTGAGAAACTTCTTTGTTTTCTGTGAAATCATCTCACAGAGTTACAGCTTTCCCCTCAAGAGGCTGTTAGGTAAGACAGTTCTTGTGGAATTGGCAAAGTGATATTTGGAAGCCCATAGAGGGCTATGGTGAAAAAGGAAATATCCTCAGATAAAAACTGGAAAGAAGCTCTCTGAGAAACTGCTTAGAGTTCTGTAAATTCATCTCACAGAGTTACATCTGTATTTCGTGGAACTCTTTCCTAGCCTTATTTCTGTGGAATCTGAGAACAGATATTTCGTATCCCTGTGAAGAGTATAGGGACAAAGGAAATATCATCCGATAACAAAGAGAAAGAAGCTTTCTGAGAAACTTCTTTGTGTTCTGTGAAATCATCTCACAGAGTTACAGCTTTCCCTTCAAGAAGCCTTTCGCTAAGACAGCTCTGGTGGAATTGGCAAAGTGAAATTTGGAAGCCCATAGAGGGCTATGGCGAAAAAGGAAATATCCTCAGATGAAATCTGGAAAGAAGCTCTCTGAGAAACTGCTTAGTGTTCTGTTAATTCATCGTACAGAGTTATATCTGTATTTCGTGGATCTCTTTCCTAGCCTTATTTCTGTGGAATCTAAGAACAGATATTGCGGATCCCTGTGAAGACTTTAGGGCCAAAGGAAATATCCTCTGATAACAAAGATACAGAAGCTTTCTGAGAAACTTCTTTGTGTTCTGTGAAATCATCTCACAGAGTTACAGATTTGCCCTCAAGAAGCCTTTCGCTAAGACAGTTCTTGTGGAAATGGCAAAGTGATATTTGCAACCCCACAGAGGGCTATGGTGACAAAGGAAATATCCTCAGATGAAATCTGGAAAGAAGCTCTCGGAGAAACTGCTTAGTGTTCTGTTAATTCATCTTACAGAGTTACATCTGTATTTCGTGGATCTCTTTGCTAGCCTTATTTCTGTGGAATCTGAGAACAGATATTTCGGATCCCTTGGAAGACTATAGGGCCAAAGAAATATCCTCCGATAACAAAGAGAAAGAAGCTTTCTGAGAAACTTCTTTGTGTTCTGTGAAATCATCTCACAGAGTTACAGCTTTCCCCTCAAGAAGCCTTTCGCTAAGACAGTTCTTGTGGAATTGGCAAAGTGATATTTGGAAGCTCATAGAGGGGTATGGTTAAAAAGGAATTATCCTCAGAAGATATCTGGAAAGAAGCTTCCTGAGAAACTGCTTAGTGTTCCGTTATTTCGTCTCACACAGTTATATCTGTATTTCGTGGATGTCTTTGCTATCCTTATTTCTGTGGAATCTGAGAACAGATATTTCGGATCCCTTTGAAGACTATAGGGCCAAAGGAAATATCCTCCGATAACCCAGAGTAAGAAACTTTCTGAGAAACAACTTGGTGTTCTGTGAAATCATTTCACAGAGTTACAGCTTTCCCCTCAAGAAGCCTTTCGCTAAGACAGTTCTTGTGGAATTGGCAAAGTGATATTTGGAAGCCCTTAGAGTGCTATGGTGAAAAAGGAAATATCCTCAGATGAAATCTGGAAAGAAGCTTTCAGAGAAACTGCTTAGTGTTCCGTTAATTCATCTCACAGAGTTACATTTGTATTTCTGCGATCTCTTTGCTAGCCTTATTTCTGTGGAATCTGAGAACAGATATTTGGATCCCTTTGAAGACTATAGGGCCAAAGGAAATATCCTCCGATAACTAAGAGAGAGAAGCTTTCTGCGAAACTTCTTGTGTTCTGTGAAATCATCTCACAGGGTTACAGCTTTCCCCTCAAGACGCCTTTCGCTTAGACAGTTCTTGTGGAATTGGCAAAGTGATATTTGGAAGCCCTTAGAGGGCTAGGTTGAAAAAGGAAATATACTCAGGTGAAAACTGGAAAGAAGCTTTCTGAGAAACTGCTTAGTGTTCTGTTAATTCATCTCACAGAGTTACATCTGTATTTCGTTTATCTCTTTGCTAGCGTTATTTCTGTGGAATCTGAGAACAGATATTTCGGATCCCTTTGAAGACTATAGGGCTAAAGGAAATATCCTCCGATGGCGAAGAGAAAGAAACTTTCTGAAAAACTTCTTTGTGTTCTGTGAAATCATCTCACAGAGTTACAGCTTTCCCCTCGTAAAGCCTTTCGCTAAGACAGTTCTTGTGGAATTGGCAAAGTGATATTTGGAAGCCCGTAGACGGCTATGGTGAAAAAGGAAATATACTCAGATGAAATCTGGAAAGAAGCTTTCGGAGAAAATGCTTAGTGTTCTCTTATCTCATCTCACAGAGTTACATCTGTTTTTCGCGGATCTCTTTGCTAGCATTATTTCTGTGGAATCTGAGAACAGATATTTCGGATCCCTTTGAAGACTATAGGGCCAAAGGAAATATCCTCCGATAACAAAGAGAAAGAAGCTTTGTGAGAAACTTCTTTGTGTTATGTGAAATCATCTCACAGAGTTACAGCTTTCCCCTCAAGAAGCCTTTCGCTAAGACAGTTCTTGTGGAATTGCCAAAGTGATATTTGGAAGCCAATTGCGGGCTAAGGTGAAAAAGGAACTATCCTCAGATGAAATCTGGAAAGAAGCTTTCTGATTAACTGCTTAGTGTTCTGTTCATTCATCTCACAGACTTACATCTGTATTTCCTGGATTTCTTTGCTAGCCTTATTTCTCTGGAATCTTAGAACAGATATTTCGTATCCCTTTGTAGACAACAGGGCCAAAGGAAATATCCTCCGATAACAAAGAGAAAGAAGGTTTCTGAGAAACTTCTTTGTGTTCTATGAAATCATCTCAGAGAGTTACAGCTTTCCCCTCAAGAAGCCTTTCGCTAACAGAGTTCTTGTGGAATTGGCAAAGTGATATTTGGAGGAACATAGACGGCTATGGTGAAAAAAGAAATATCGTCAGATGAATTACGGAAAGAGGCTTGGAGAGAAACTGCTTAGTGTTCCGTTAATTCATCTCACAGAGTTACATTTGTATGTCGCGGATCTCATTGCTAGCCTTATTTCTGTTGAATCTGAGAACAGACATTTCGGATCCCTTTGAAGACTAGAGGGCCAAAGGAAATATCCTCCGATAACAAAGAGAAAAAAGCTTTGTGAGAAACTCCTTTGTGTTATGTGAAATCATCTCACAGAGTTACAGCTTTCTCCTCAAGAAGCCTTTCGCTTAGACAGTTCTTGAGGAATTTCCAGAGTGATATTTGGAAGCCAGTAGAGGGCTATGGTGAAAAAGGAAATATCCTCAGATGAAATCTGGAAAGAAGCTTTCTGAGAAACTGCTTAGTGTTCTATTAATTCATCTCACTGACTTACATCTGTATTTCCTGGATCTCTTTGCTAGCCTTATTTCTGTGGAATCTCAGAACAGATATTTCGGATCCCTTTGAAGACTATAGGGCCAAAGGAAATATCCTCCGATAACAAAGAGAAAGAAGCTTTGTGAGAAACTTCTTTGTGTTCTGTGAAATCATCTCACAGAGTTACAGCTTTCCCCTCAAGTAGCCTTTCGCTAAGACAGTTCTTGGGAAATTAGCAAAGTGATATTTGGAAGCCCATACAAGGCTACGGTGAAAAAGGAAATATACTCAGATGAAATCTGGAAAGAAGCTTTCTGAGAAACTGCTCTGTGATGTGTGACTTCCACTCACAGAGTTACATCTGTATTTCCTGAGTCTCTTTACTAGCCTTATTTCTGTGGAATCTGAGAACAGATATTTCGGATCCCTTTGAAGACTATAGGGCCAAAGGAAATATCCTCCGATAACAAAGAGAAAGAAGCTTTCTGAGAAACATATTTGTGTTCTGTGAAATCTTCTTACAGAGTTACAGCTTTCCCCCCAAGAAGCCTTTCGCTAAGACAGTTCTTGTGGAATTGGCAAAGTGATATTTGGAAGCCCATAGACGGCTATGGTGAAAAGGGAAATATCCTCAGATGAAATCTGGAAATAAGCTTTCTGAGAAACTGCTCTGTGATGTGTGACTTTCACTCACAGAGTGATATCTGTATTTCGTGGATCTCTTTGGTAGCCTTATTTCTGTGGAATCTGAGAACAGATATTTCGGATCCCTTTGAAGACTATAGGTCCAAAGGAAATATCCTCCGATAACAAAGAGAAAGAAGCTTTCTGAGAAACTTCTTTGTGTTCTGTGAAAACATCTCACAGAGTTACAGCTTTCCCAGAAAGAACCCTTTCGCTCAGACAGTCTTGTGGAATTGGCAAAGTGATATTTGGAAGCCCATAGAGCGCTATGCTGAAAAACGAAATATCCTCAGATGAAATCTGGAAAGAAGCTTTCTGAGAAACTGTTTAGTGTTCCGTTAATTCGTCTCACAGAGTTACACTTGTATTTCTACGATCTCTTTGCTAGCCTTATTTCTGTGGAATCTGAGAACAGATATTTCGGATCCCTTTGAAGACTATAGGGCCAAAGAAATATACCCCGATAAAAAAGAGAAAGAAGCTTTCTGAGAAACTTCTGTGTGTTCTGTGAAATCATCTCACAGAGTTGCAGCTTTCCTCTCAAGAAGCCTTTCGCTAACAGAGTTCTTGTGGAATTGGCAAAGTGATATTTGGAAGCCCTTAGAGGGCTATGGTGAAAAAGGAAATATCCTCAGATGAAATCTGGAAAGAATCTTTCTGAGAAACTGCTCTGTGATGTGTGACTTCCACTCAAAGAGTTACATCTGTATTTCGTGGATCTCTTTGCTAGCCTTCTTTCTCTGGAATCTGAGAACCGATATTTCGGATCCCTTTGAGGACTATAGGGCCAAAGGAAATATCCTCCGATAACAAAGAGAAAGAAGCTTTCTGAGAAACTTCTTTGTGTTCTGTGAAATCATCTCAAGAGTTACAGCTTTCCCCTCAAGAAGCCTTTCGGTCAGACAGTTCTTGTGGAATTGGCAAAGTGATATTTGGTAGCCCATAGAGGGCTATGGTGAAAAATGAATATCCTCTGATGAAATCTGGAAAGAAGCTTTCTGAAAACTGCTCTGTGATGTGTGACTTCCATTCACAGAGTTACATCTGTATTTCGTGTATCTCTTTGCTAGCCTTATTTCTGTGGAATCAGAGAACAGATATTTCGGATCCCTTTAAAGACTATAGGTCCAAGGAAATATCCTCCCATAACAAAGAGAAAGAAGCTTTCTGAGAAACTTCTTTGTGTTCTGTGAAATCATCTCACAGAGTTACAGCTTTCCCCTCAAGAAGCCTTTCACTAAGACAGTTCTTGTGGAATTGCAAAGTGATATATGGAAGCCCTTAGTGGGCTATGGTGAAAAAGGAAATATCCTCTGATGAAATCTGGAAAGAATCTTTCTGAGAAACTGCCTAGTGTTCCGTTAGTTCATCTCACAGTGTTACATCTGTAATTCGTTGATCTCTTTTCTAGCCTTATTTCTGTGGAATCTGAGTACAGATATTTCGGATCCCGTTGAAGACTATAGGGCCAAAGGGAATATCCTCCGATAACAAAGAGAAAGAGGCTTTCTGAGAAACTTCTGTGTTCTGTGAAATCATCTCACAGAGTTACAGCTTTCCCCTCAAGAAGCCTTTCGCTCAGACAGTTCTTGTGGAATTGCCAAAGTGATATTTGGAAGCCCTTAGAGGGCTTTGGTGAAAAACGAAGTATCCTCAGATGAAATCTGGAAAAAAGCTTTCGGAGAAACTGCTTAGTGTTCCGTTAATTCACCTCACAGTGTTACATCTGTACTTCGTGGATCTCTTTGCTAGCCTTATTTCTGTGGAATGTGAGAACAGATATTTGGATCCCTTTGAAGACTATAGGGCCAAAGGAAATATCCTCCGATAACTAAGACAGAGAAGCTTTCTGAGAAACTTCTTGTGTTCTGTGAAATCATCTCACAGGGTTACAGCTTTCCCCTCAAGAAGCCTTTCGCTAAGACAGTTCTTGTGGAATTGGCAAAGTGATATTTGGAAGCCCTTAGAGGGCTATGTTGAAAAACTAAATATACTCAGATGAAATCTGGAAAGAAGCTTTCTGAGAAACTGCTTAGTGTTCTGTTAATTCATCTCACAGAGTTACATCTGTATTTCGTTTATCTCTTCGCTAGCCTTATTTCTGTGGAATCTGAGAACAGATATTTCGGATCCCTTGCAAGACTATAGGGCTAAAGGAAATATCCTCCGATGGCGAAGAGAAAGAAGCTTTCTGAAAAACTTCTTTGTGTTCTGTGAAATCATCTCACAGAGTTACAGCTTTCCCCTCGAGAAGCCTTTCGCTAAGACAGTTCTTGTGGAATTGGCAAAGTGATATTTGGAAGCCCGTAGACGGCTATGGTGAAAAAGGAAATATCCTCAGATGAAATCTGGAAAGAAGCTTTCGGAGAAAATGCTTAGTGTTCTGTTATCTCATCTCACAGAGTTACATCTGTATTTCACGGATCTCTTTGCCAGCATTATTTCTGTGGAATCTGAGAACAGATATTTCGGATCCCTTTGAAGACTATAGGGCCAAAGGAAATATCCTCCGATAACAAAGAGAAAGAAGCTTTGTGAGAAACTTCTTTGTGTTATGTGAAATCATCTCACAGAGTTACAGCTTTCCCCTCAAGAAGCCTTTCGCTAAGACAGTTCTTGTGGAATTGCCAAAGTGATATTTGGAAGCCAATTGAGGGCTAAGGTGAAAAAGGAACTATCCTCAGATGAAATCTGGAAAGAAGCTTTCTGATTAACTGCTTAGTGTTCTGTTCATTCATCTCACAGACTTACATCTGTATTTCCTGGATCTCTTTGCTAGCCTTATTTCTCTGGAATCTCAGAACAGATATTTCGTATCCCTTTGTAGACAACAGGGCCAAAGGAAATATCCTCCGATAACAAAGAGAAAGAAGGTTTCTGAGAAACTTCTTTGTGTTCTATGAAATCATCTCAGAGAGTTACAGCTTTCCCCTCAAGAAGCCTTTCGCTAACAGAGTTCTTGTGGAATTGGCAAAGTGATATTTGGAAGAACATAGACGGCTATGGTGAAAAAGGAAATATCGTCAGATGAATTACGGAAAGAGGCTTTGAGAGAAACTGCTTAGTGTTCCCTTAATTCATCTCACAGAGTTACATTTGTATGTCGCGGATCTCATTGCTAGCCTTATTTCTGTGGAATCTGAGAACAGACATTTCGGATCCCTTTGAAGACTAGAGGGCCAAAGGAAGTATCCTCCGATAACAAAGAGAAAAAAGCTTTGTGAGAAACTTCTTTGTGTTATGTGAAATCATCTCACAGAGCTACAGCTTTCTCCTCAAGAAGCCTTTCGCTTAGACAGTTCTTGAGGAATTTCCAAAGTGATATTTGGAAGCCAGTAGAGGGCTATGGTGAAAAAGGAAATATCCTCAGATGAAATATGGAAAGAAGCTTTCTGAGAAACTGCTTAGTGTTCTATTAATTCTTCTCACTGACTTACATCTGTATTTCCTGGATCTCTTTGCTAGCCTTATTTCTGTGGAATCTCAGAACAGATATTTCGGATCCCTTTGAAGACTATAGGGCCAAAGGAAATATCCTCCGATAACAAAGAGAAAGAAGCTTTGTGAGAAACTTCTTTGTGTTCTGTGAAATCATCTCACAGAGTTACAGCTTTCCCCTCAAGGAGCCTTTCGCTAAGACAGTTCTTGGGAAATTAGCAAAGTGATATTTGCAAGCCCATACAAGGCTACGGTGAAAAAGGAAATATCCTCAGATGAAATCTGGAAAGAAGCTTTCTGAGAAACTGCTATGTGATGTGTGACTTCCACTCACAGAGTTACATCTGTATTTCCTGAATCTCTTTACTAGCCTTATTTCTATGGAATCTGAGAACAGATATTTCGGATCCCTTTGAAGACTATAGGGCCAAAGGAAACATCCTCCGATAACAAAGAGAAAGAAGCTTTCTGAGAAACATATTTGTGTTCTGTGAAATCTTCTTACAGAGTTACAGCGTTTTCCTAAAGAAGCCTTTCGCTCAGACAGTTCTTGTGGAATTGGCAAAGAGATATTTGGAAGCCCATAGACGGCTATGGTGAAAAGGGAAATATCCTCAGATGAAATCTGGAAATAAGCTTTCTGAGAAACTGCTCTGTGATGTGTGACTTCCACTCACAGAGTGATATCCGTATTTCGTGGATCTCTTTGGTAGCCTTATTTCTGTGGAATCTGAGAACAGATATTTCGGATCCCTTTGTAGACTATAGGTCCAAAGGAAATATCCTCCGATAACAAAGAGAAAGAAGCTTTCTGAGAAACTTCTTTGTGTTCTGTGAAAACATCTCACAGAGTTACAGCTTTCCTCTCAAGAAGCCTTTCGCTAAGACAGTTCTTGTGGAATTGGAAAAGTGATATTTGGAAGGCCATAGACGGCTATGGTGAAAAAGGAAATATCCTCAGATGAATTCTGGAAAGAAGCTATCAGAGAAACTGCTTAGTGTTCCGTTAATTCATCTCACAGGGTTACATCTGTATTTCGTGGATCTCTTTGCTAGCCTTATTTTTGTGGTATCTGAGAACAGATATTTCGGATCCCTTTGAGACTATAGGGCCAAAGGAAATAACCTCCGATAACAAAGAGAAAGAAGCTTTCTGAGAAACTTCTTTGTGTTCTGTGAAATCATCTCACAGAGTTACAGCTTTCCCCTCGAGAAGCCTTTCGCTAAAACAGTTCTTGTGGAATTGGCAAAGTGATATTTGGAACCGATAGAGGGCTATGGTGAAAAAGGAAATATCCTCAGATGAAATCTGGAAAGAAGCTTTCTGAGAAACTGCTTAGTGTTCTGTTAATTCATCTCACAGAGTTACATCTGTATTTCGTGAATCTCTTTGCTAGCCTTATTTCTGTGGAATCTGAGAACAGATATTTCGGATCCCTTTGAAGACTATAGGGCCAAAGGAAATATCCTCCGATAACAAAGAGAAAGAAGCATTCTGAAAAACTTCTCTGAGTTCTGTGAAATCATCTCACCGAGTTACAGCTTTCCCCTCAAGAAGCCTTTCGCTAAGACAGTTCTTGTGGAATTGGCAAAGTGATATTTGGAAGCCAATAGTGGGCTATGGTGAAAAAGCAAATATCCTCAGATGAAATATGGAAAGAAGCTTTCTGAGAAACTGCTTAGTGTTTTGGTAATTCATCTCACAGAGTTACATCTGTATTTCGTGGAACTCTTTGCTAGTCTTAATTCTGTGGGATCTGAGAACAGATATTTCGGATCCCTTTGAAGACTATAGGGCCAAAGGAAATATCCTCCGATAACAAAGAGAAAGAAGCTTTCTGAGAAACTTCTTTGTGTTCTGTGAAATCATCTCAAGAGTTACAGCTTTTCCCTAAA
The DNA here is from genome assembly GCF_049350105.2 of Macaca mulatta. NCBI lineage: Eukaryota > Metazoa > Chordata > Mammalia > Primates > Cercopithecidae > Macaca > Macaca mulatta. Next base: position 48,135,809 of record NC_133411.1, read on the forward strand.
GAAGCCTTTCGCTCAGACAGTTCTTGTGGAATTGGCAAAGTGATATTTGGTAGCCCATAGAGGGCTATGGTGAAAAATGAATATCCTCTGATGAAATCTGGAAAGAAGCTTTCTGAAAACTGCTCTGTGATGTGTGACTTCCATTCACAGAGTTACATCTGTATTTCGAGTATCTCTTTGCTAGCCTTATTTCTGTGGAGTCTGAGAACAGATATTTCGGATCCCTTTAAAGACTATAGGTACAAGGAAATATCCTCTGATAACAAAGAGAAAGAAGCTTTCTGAGAAACTTCTTTGTGTTCTGTGAAATCATCTCACAGAGTTACAGCTTTCCCCTCAAGAAGCCTTTCGCTAAGACAGTTCTTGTGGAATTGCAAAGTGATATTTGGAAGCCCTTAGTGGGCTATGGTGAAAAAGGAAATATCCTCTGATGAAATCTGGAAAGAACCTTTCTGAGAAACTGCCTAGTGTTCCGTTAATTCATCTCACAGTGTTACATCTGTAATTCGTTGATCTCTTTTCTAGCCTTATTTCTGTGGAATCTGAGTACAAATATTTCGGATCCCTTTGAAGACTATAGGGCCAAAGGGAATATCCTCCCATAACAAAGAGAAAGAGGCTTTCTGAGAAACTTCTGTGTTCTGTGAAATCATCTCACAGAGTTACAGCTTTCCCCTCAAGAAGCCTTTCGCTCAGACAGTTCTTTTGGAAATGGCAAAGTGATATTTGGTAGCCCTTAGAGGGCTATGGTGAAAAATAAATATCCTCAGATGAAATCTGGAAAGAATCTTTCTGAGAAACTGCTCTGTGATGTGTGACTTCCACTCACAGAGTTAATTCTCTATTTCGTGGGTCTGTTTTCTAGCCTTATTTCAGTGGAATCTGAGAACAGATATTTCCGATCCCTTTGAAGACTATAGGGCCAAAGGAAAAATCCTCCGATAACACAGAGAAAGAAGCTTTCTGAGAAACTTCTTTGTGTTCTGTGAAATAGTCTCACAGAGTTACAGCTTTCCCCTCAAGAAGCCTTGCGCTAAGACAGTTCTTGTGGAATTGGCAATGTGATATTTGGAGGCACATAGAGGGCTATGGTGAAAAAGGAAATATCCTCAGATGAAATTTGGAAAGAAGCTTTCTGAGAAACTGCTTAATGTTCTGTTAATTCATCTCACAGAGTTACATCTGTATTTCGTGGATCTCTTTGCTAGCCTTATTTCTGTGGACTCTGAGAACAGATTTTTCGGATCCCTTTGAAGAATATAGGGCCAAAGGAAATATCCTCCGATAACAAAGAGAAAGAAGCTTTCTGAGAAACTTCTTTGTGTTCTGTGAAATCATCTCACAGAGGTACAGCTTTCCCCTCAAGAACTTTTCGCTAAGACAATTCTTGTGGAATTGGCAAAGTGATATTTGAAAGCCCATAGAGGGCTACGGTGAAAAAGGAAATATCCTCAGATGAAATCTTGAAAGAAGCTTTCTGAGAAACTGCTCTGTGATGTGTAAAATCCACTCACACACTTACATCTGTTTGTCGTGGATCTATTTGCTAGCCTTATTTCTGTGTACTCTGAGAACAGATTTTTCGGATCCCTTTGAAGACTATAGGGCCCAAGGAAATATCCTGCGATAACAAAGAGAAAGAAGCATTCCGAGAAACTTCTTTGTGTTCTGTGAAATCATCTCACAGAGTTACAGCTTTTCCCTCAAGAAGTCTTTCGCTAAGACTGTTCTTGTGGAATTGACAAAGTGATATTTGGAAACCCCTAGAGGGCTATGGTGAAATAGGAAATATCCTCAGATGAAGTCTGGAAAGAGGCTTTCTGAGAAACTGCCTAGTGTTCTGTTAATTCACCTCACAGAATTACATCTGTATTTCGTGGATCTCTTTGCAAGCCTTATTTCTGTGGAATCGGAGAACAGGTATTTCGGATCCCTTTGAAAACTATAGGGCGAAAGGAAATATCCTCCGATAACAAAGAGAAAGAAGCTTTCGGAGAAACTTCTTTGTGTTCTGTGAAATCATCTCACAGAGTTACAGCTTTGATCTCAAGAAGCCTTTCGCTAAGACAGTTCTTGTCGAATTGGCAATGTGATATTTGGAAGCCCATAGAGGACATTGGTGAAAAAGGAAATATCCTCAGATGAAATCTGGAAAGAAGCTTTCTGAGAAACTGCTTAGTGTTCTGTTAATTCATCTCACAGAGTTACATCTGTATTTCGTGGGTCTTTTTGCTAGCCTTATTTCTGAGGAATCTGAGAACAGATATTTCGCATCCCTTTGAAGACTATAGGGCCAAAGTAAATATCCTCCGATAACAAAGAGAAAGAAGCTTTGTGAGAAATTTTTTGTGTTCTGTGAAATCATCTCACAGAGTTACAGCTTTCCCCTCAAGAAGCCTTTCTCTAAGACAGTTCTTGTGGAATTGACAAAGTGATATTTGGAAGCCCATAGAGGGCTAGGTTGAAAAAGGAAATATGTTCAGATGAAATCTGGAAATAATCTTTCTGAGAAACTGCTTAGTGTTCTGTTTATTCATCTCACAGAGTTACATCTGTATTTCGTGGATCTCTTTGCTAGCCTTATTTCTGTGGAATCTGAGAGAAGATATTTCGGATCCCTTTGAAGAATAGAAGGCCAAAGTAAATATCCTCGGATAACAAAGAGAAAGAAGTTTTCTGAGAAACTTCTTTGTGTTCTGTGATATCATCTCACACAGTTACAGCTTTCCCCTCAACAAGCCTTTCGCTAATACAGTTCTTGTGAAATTGGCAAAGTGATATTTGGAAGCCCATAGAGGGCTATGGTGAAAAAGGAAATATCCTCAGATGAAATCTGGAAAGAAGCTTTCTGAGAAACTGCTGTGTGATGTGTGACTTCCACTCACAGAGTGATATCTGTATTTCGTGGATCTCTTTGGTAGCCTTATTTCTGTGGAATCTGAGAACAGATATTTCGGATCCCTTTGAAGACTATAGGTCCAAAGGAAATATCCTCCGATAACAAAGAGAAAGAAGCTTTCTGAGAAAGTTTTTCGGTTCTGTGAAAGCATCTCACAGAGTTACAGCTTTCCCCTCAAGAAGCCTTTCGCTAAGACAGTTCTTGTGGATTTGGCAAAGTGATATTTGGAAGCCCATAGAGCGCTACGGTGAAAAAGGAAACATCCTCAGATGAAATCTGGAAAGAAGCTTTCTGAGAAACTGCTCTGCGATGTGTGACTTCCACTCAGAGAGTTAGATCTGTATTTCGCGGATCCATTTGATAGCCTTATTTCTGTGTAATCTGACAACAGATATTTCGGATCCCTTTGAAGACTATAGGGCCAAAGGAAATATCCTCCGATAACAAACAGAAAGAAGCTTTCTGAGAAACTTCTTTGTGTTCTGTGAAATTATCTCACAGAGTTACAGCTTTCCCCTCAAGAAGCCTTTCGCTAAGACAGTTCTTGTGGAATTGGCAAAGTGATATTTGAAAGCTCTTAGTGGACTATGTTGAAAAAGGATGTGTCCTCAGATGAAATCTGGACAGAAGCTTTCTGAGAAACAGCTTAGTGTTCTGTTAATTCATCTCACAGAGTTACATCTGTATTTCGTGGATCTCTTTGCTAGCCTTATTTCTGTGGAATCTGAGAACAGATATTTCTGATCCCTTTGAAGACTATGGGGCCAAAGGAAATATCCTCCGATAACAAGGAGAAAGAAGCTCTCTGAGAAACTTCTTCCTATCTGTGAAATCATCTCACAGAGTTACAGCTTCCCCCTCAAGGAGCCTTTGCTGAGACACTTCTTGTGGAATTGGCAAAGTGATATTTGGAAGCCCATAGAGGGCTATGGTGCAAAAAGGAAATATCCTGAGATGAAATCTGGAAAGAAGCTTTCTGAGAAACTTCTCTGTGATGTGTGACTTCCACTCACAGAGTTACATCTGTATTTCGTGGATCTCTTTGCTAGCCTTATTTCCGTGGAATCTGAGAACAGTAATTTCGGATCCCTTTAAAATCTATAGGGTCAAAGAAAATATCCTCCGATAACAAACAGAAAGAAGCTTTTTAAGAAACTACTTTGTGTTCTGTGAAATCATCTCACAGAGTTATAGCTTTGCCCTCAAGAAACCATTCACTCAGACAGTTCTTGTGGAATTGGCAAAGTGATATTTGGAAGCCCATAGCGGGTAATTTTGAAAAAGGAAATATCCTCAGATGAAATCTGGAAAGAAGCTTTCTGAGAAACTGCTTGTTGTTCTGTAAATTCATCTCACAGAGTTACATCTGTATTTTGTGGATCTCTTTGCTAGCCTTATTTCTGTGGAATCTGAGAACAGATATTTCGGATCCCTTTGAAGACTATAGGGCTAAAGGTAATATCCTCCGATGGCGAAGAGAAAGAAGCTTTCTGAGAAACTACTTTGTGTTCTGTGAAATCATCTCACAGAGTTACAGCTTTCCCCTCGAGAAGCCTTTTGCTAAGACAGTTCTTGTGGAATTGGCAAAGTGATATTTGGAAGCCCATAGACGGCTATGGTGAAAAAGGAAATATCCTCAGATGAAATCTGGAAAGAAGCTTTCGGAGAAACTGCTTAGTGTTCTGTTATCTCATCTTACAGAGTTACATCTGTATTTCGCAGATCTCTTTGCTCTTTATTTCTGTGTAATCTGAGAACAGATATTTCGGATCCCTTTGAAGACTATAGGGCCAAAGGAAATATCCTCCGATAAAAAAGAGAATGAAGCTTTGTGAGATACTTCTTTGTGTTTTGTGAAATCATCTCACAGGGCTACAGCTTTCCCTTCAGGAAGCCTTTCGCTAAGACAGTTCATGTGGAATTGGCAGAGTGATATTTGGAAGCGCATACAGGGCTATGGTGAAAAACGAAATGTCCTCAGATGAAATCTGGAAAGAAGCTTTCTGAGAAACTGGTTAGTGTTCTGTTAATTCAACTCACAGATTTACATCTGTATTTCGTTTGTCTTTTTGCTAGCCTTATTTCTGAGGAATCTGAGAACAGATATTTCGCATCCCTTTGAATACTATAGGTCCAAAGGAAATATCCTCCGATAACAAAGAAAAAGAAGCTTTCTGAGAAAGTTTTTGGGTTCTGTGAAATCATCTCACCGAGTTACAGCTTTCCCCTCAAGAAGCCTTTCGCTAAGACAGTTCTTGTGGAATTGGCAAAGTGATATTTGGAGCCAATAGAGGGCTATGGTGAAAAAGGAAATATCCTCAGATGAAATATGGAAAGAAGCTTTCTGAGAAACTGCTTAGTGTTCTCGTAATTCATCTCACAGAGTTACATCTGTATTTCGTGGAACTCTTTGCTAGTCTTAATTCTGTGGAATCTGAGAACAGATATTTCGGATCCCTTTGAAGACTATAGGGCCAAAGGAAATATCCTCCGATAACAAAGAGAAAGAAGCTTTCTGAGAAACTTCTTTGTGTTCTGTGAAATCATCTCAAGAGTTACAGCTTTCCCCTCAAGAAGCCTTTCGCTCAGACAGTTCTTGTGGAATTGACAAAGTGATATTTGGTAGCCCGTAGAGGGCTATGGTGAAAAATGAATATCCTCAGATGAAATCTGGAAAGAAGCTTTCTGAAAACGGCTCTGTGATGTGTGAATTCCATTCACAGAGTTACATCTGTATTTCGTGTATCTCTTTGCTAGCCTTATTTCTGTGGAATCTGAGAACAGATATTTCGGATCCCTTTAAAGACTATAGGTCCAAGGAAATATCCTCCGATAACAAAGAGAAAGAAGATTTCTGAGAAACTTCTTTGTGTTCTGTGAAATCATCTCACAGAGTTACAGCTTTCCCCTCAAGAAGCCTTTCGCTCAGACAGTTCTTTTGGAAATGGCAAAGTGATATTTGGTAGCCCATAGAGGGCTATGGTGAAAAATAAATATCCTCAGATGAAATCTGGAAAGATTCTTTCTGAGAAACTGCTCTGTGATGTGTGACTTCCACTCACAGAGTTAATTCTCTATTTCGTGGGTCTCTTTGCTAGCCTTATTTCAGTGGAGTCTGAGAACAGATATTTCCGATCCCTTTGAAGACTATAGGGCCAAAGGAAAAATCCTTCGATAACAAAGAGAAATAAGGTTTCTGAGAAACTTCTTTGTGTTCTGTGAAATAGTCTCACAGAGTTACAGCTTTCCCCTCAAGAAGCCCTTCGCTAAGACAGTTCTTGTGGAATTGGCAATGTGATATTTGGAGGCACATAGAGGGCTACGGTGAAAAAGGAAATATCCTCAGATGAAATTTGGAAAGAAGCTTTCAGAGAAACTGCTTAATGTTCTGTTAATTCATCTCACAGAGTTACATCTGTATTTCGTTGATCGCTTTGCTAGCCTTATTTCTGGGGAATCTGAGAACAGATTTTTCGGATCCCTTTGAAGACTACAGGGCCAAAGGAAATATCCTCCGATAACTAAGAGAAAGAAGCTTTCTGAGAAACTTCTTTGTGTTCTGTGAAATCATCTCACAGAGTTACAGCTTTCCCCTCAAGAACCTTTCGCTAAGACAGTTCTTGTGGAATTCGCAAAGTGATATTTGGAAGCCCATAGAGGGCTATGGTGAAAAAGGAAATATCCTCAGATGAAATCTTGAAAGAAGCTTTCTGAGAAACTGCTCTGTGATGTGTGACTTCCACTCACACACTTACATCTGTATGTCGTGGATCTATTTGCTAGCCTTATTTCTGTGTACTCTGAGAACAGATTTTTCGGATCCCTTTGAAGACTATAGGGCCCAAGGAAATATCCTGCGATAACAAAGAGAAAGAAGCTTTCTGAGAAACTTCTTAGTGTTCTGTGAAATCATCTCACAGAGTTACAGCTTTTCCCTCAAGAAGCCTTTCGCTAAGACAGTTCTTGTGGAATTGGCAAAGTGATATTTGGAAACCCCTAGAGGGCTATGGTGAAATAGGAAATATCCTCAGATGAAGTCTGGAAAGAGGCTTTCTGAGAAACTGCTTAGTGTTCTGTTAATTCATCTCACAGAGTTACATCTGTATTTTGTGGATCTCTTTGCAAGCCTTATTTCTGTGGAATCGGAGAACAGATATTTCGGATCCCTTTGAAAACTATAGGGCCAAAGGAAATATCCTCCGATAACAAAGAGAAAGAAGCTTTCGGAGAAACTTCTTTGTGTTCTGTGAAATTATCTCACAGAGTTACAGCTTTCCCTCAAGAAGCCTTTCGCTAAGACAGTTCTTGTCGAATGGGCAAAGTGATATTTGGAAGCCCACAGAGGACTTTGGTGAAAAAGGAAATATCCTCAGATGAAATCTGGAAAGAAGCTCTCTGATAAACTGCTCTGTGATGTGTGACTTCCACTCACAGAGTTACATCTGTATTTCGTGGATCTCTTTGCTGGCCTTACTTCTGTGGAATCTGAGAAAAGATATTTCGGATCCCTTTGAAGACTCTAGGGCCAAAGGAAATATCCTCCGATAACAAAGAGAAAGAAGCTTTCTGAGAAACTTCTTCGTGTTCTGTGAAATCACCTCACAGAGTTACAGCTTTCCCCTCAAGAAGCCTTTCGCTAAGACAGTTCTTGTTGAATTGGCAAAGTGATATTTGGAAGCCCTTTAGAGGGCAATGGTGAAAAAGGAAATATCCTCAGATGAAATCTTGAAAGAAGCTTTCTGAGAAACTGCTCTATGATGTGTGACTTCCACTCACAGACTTACATCTGTATGTCGTGGATCTATTTGCTAGCCTTATTTCTGTGTACTCTGAGAAAAGATTTTTCGGATCCCTTTGAAGACTATAGGGCCCAAGGAAATATCCTGCGATAACAAAGAGAAAGAAGATTTCCGAGAAACTTCTTTGTGTTCTGTGAAATCATCTCACAGAATTACAGCTTTTCCCTCAAGAAGCCTTTCACTAAGACAGTTCTTGTGGAATTGGCAAAATGATATTTGGAAGCCTATAGAGGGCTATGATGAAAAAGGAAACATCCTCAGATGAAATCTGGAAAGAAGCTTTCTGAGAAACTGCTTAGTGTTCTGTTTTTTCATCTCACAGTGTTACATCGGTATTTCGTGGATCTCTTTGCTGGCCTTATTTCTGTGGAATCTGAGAACAGATATTACGGATCCCTTTAAAGACTATAGGTCCAAGGAAATATCCTCCGATAAGAAAGAGAAAGAAGCTTTCTGGGAAACTTCTTTGTGTTCTGTGAAATCATCTCACAGAGTTACAGATTTCCCCTCAAGAAACCCTTCGCTAAGACAGTTCTTGTGGAATTGCAAAGTGATATTTGGAAGCCCTTAGAGGGCGATGGTGAAAAAGGAAGTATCCTCTGATGAAATCTGGAAAGAACCTCTCTGAGAAACTGCCTAGTGTTCCGTTAATTCATCTCACAGAGTTACATCTGTAATTCGTTGATCTCTTTGCTAGCCTTATTTCCGTGGAATCTGAGAACAGATATTTCGGATCCCTTTGAAGACTATACGGCCAAAGGACATATCCTCCGATGATAAAGAGATAGAAGTTTTCTGTGAAACTTGTGTTCTGTGAAATCATCTCACAGAGTTACAGCTTTCCCCTCAAAAAGCCTTTAGCTCCGTCAGTTCTTGTGGTATTGGCAAAGTGATATGTGGAAGCCCTTAGAGGGCAATGGTGAAAAAGGAAATATCCTCAGATGAAATCTGGAAGGAAGCTTTCTGAGAAACTGCTCTGTGATTTGTGACTTCCACTCACAGAGTTACATCTGTACTTCTTGGATCTCTTTGCTAGCCTTATTTCTGTGGAATCTGAGAACAGATATTTCGGATCCCTTTGAAGACTCTAGGGCCAAGGGAAATATAAACCGATAACAAAGAGAAAGAAGCTTTGTGAGAAACTTCTTTGTGTTCTGTGAAATCATCTCACAGAGTTACAGCTTTCCCCTCAAGGAGCCTTTCGCTAAGACAGTTCTTGTTGAATTGGCAAAGTGATATTTGGAAGCCCATAGAGGGCTATGGTGAAAAAGGAAATATCCTCACATGAAAACTTGAAAGAAGCTTTCTGAGAAACTGCTCTGTGATGTGTGACTTCCACTCACACACTTACATCTGTATGTCGTGGATCTATTTGCTAGCCTTATTTCTGTGTACTCTGAGAACAGATTTTTCGGATCCCTTTGAAGACTATAGGGCCCAAGGAAATATCCTGCGATAACAAAGAGAAAGAAGCTTTCCGAGAAACTTCTTTGTGTTCTGTGAAATCATCTCACAGAGTTACAGCTTTTCCCTCAAGAAGCCTTTCGCTAAGACATTTCTTGTGGAATTGGCAAAGTGATATTTGGAAGCCCATAGTGGGCTACGGTGAAAAAGGAAATATCCTCAGATGAAATCTGGAAAGAGGCTTTCTGAGAAACTGCTTAGTGTTCTGTTAATTCATCTCACAGAGTTACATCTGTATTTCGTGGATCTCTTTGCAGGCCTTATTTCAGTGGAATCTGAGAACAGATATTTCGGATCCCTTTGAAGACTATAGGGCCAAAGGATATATCCTCCGATAACAAAGAGAAAGAAGTTTTCTGAGAAACTTCTTTGTTTTCTGTGAAATCATCTCACAGAGTTACGGCTTTCCCCTCAACAAGCCTTTGCTAAGACAGTTCTTGTGGAATTGGCAAAGTGATATTTAGAGGCCCATAGAGGGCTAGGGTGTAAAAGGAAATATGCTCAGATGAAATCAGGAAAGAAGCTTTCTGAGAAACTGCTCTGTGATGTGTGAATTCCACTCACAGAGTTACATCTGTATTTCGTGGATCTCTTTGTTAGCTTTATTTCTGTGGAATCTGAGAACAGATATTTCGGATCCCTTTGAAGACTATAGGGCCAAAGGAAATATCCTCCGATAACAAAGAGAAAGAAGCTTTCTGAGAAACTTCTTTGTGTTCTGTGAAATCATCTCAAGAGTTACAGCTTTCCCCTCAAGAAACCTCTCGCTCAGACAGTTCTTGTGGAGTTGGCAAAGTGATATTTGGTAGCCCATAGAGGGCTATGGTGAAAAATGAATATCCTCAGATGAATTCTGGAAAGAAGCTTTCTGAAAACTGCTCTGTGATGTGTGACTTCCATTCACAGAGTTACATCTGTATTTCGTGTATCTCTTTGCTAGCCTTATTTCTGTGGAATCTGAGAACAGATATTTCGGATCCCTTTAAAGGCTATAGGTCCAAGGAAATATCCTCCGATAACAAAGAGAAAGAAGCTTTCTGAGAAACTTCTTTGTGTTCTGTGAAATCATCTCACAGAGTTACAGCTTCCCCCTCAAGAAGCCTTTCGCTAAGACAGTTCTTCTGGAATTGCAAAGTGATATTTGGAAGCCCTTAGTGGGCTATGGTGAAAAAGGAATTATCCTCAGATGAAATCTGGAAGAACCTTTCTGAGAAACTTCCTAGTGTTCCATTAATTCATCTCACAGATTTACATCTGTAATTCGTTTATCTCTTTGCTAGCCTTATTTCTGTGGAATCTGAGAACAGATATTTCGGATCCCTTTGAAGACTATAGGGTCAAAGGGAATATCCTCCGATAACAAAGAGAAAGAGGTTTCTGAGAAACTTCTGTGTTCTGTGAAATCATCTCACAGAGTTACAGCTTTCCCCTCAAGAAGCCTTTCGCTCAGACAGTTATTTTGGAATTGGCAAAGTGATTTTTGGAAGCCCTTAGAGGGCTGTGGTGAAAAATAAATATCCTCAGATGAAATCTGGAAAGAAGCTTTCTGAGAAACTGCTTAGTGTAGTGTTAATTCATCTCACAGAGTTACATCTGTATTTCGTGGGTCTCCTTGCTAGCCTTATTTCTGTGGAATCTGAGAACAGATATTTCGGATCCCTTTGAAGACTCTAGGGCCAAAGGAAATATCCTCCGATAACAAAGAGAAAGAAGCTTTCTGAGAAACTTCTTTGTGTTCTGTGAAATCATCTCACAGAGTTACAGCTTTCCCCTCAAGAAGCCTTTCGCTAAGACAGTTCTTGTGGAATTGGCAAAGTGATATTTGGAAGCCCATAGAGGCCTATGGTGCAAAAGGAAATATTCTCAGATGAAATCTGTAAAGAAGATTTCTGAGAAACTGCTTAGTGTTCTGTTAATTCATCTCACAGAGTTACATCTGTATTTCGAGGATCTCTTTGCTAGCCTTATTTCTGTGGAATCTGAGAACAGATTTTTCAGATCCCTTTGAAGACTATAGGGCCAAAGGAAATATCCTGCGATAACAAAGAGAAAGAAGCTTTCTGAGAAACTTCTTTGTCTTCTGTGAAATCATCTCACAGAGTTATAGCTTTCCCCTCAAGAAGCCTTTCGCTAAGACAGTTCTTTTGCAATTGGCAAAGTGATATTTGGAAGCCCCTAGAGGGCTATGGTGAAAAAGGAAATATCCTCAGATGAAATCTGGAAAGAAGCTTTCTGACAAACTGCTTAGTGTTCTGTTAATTCATCTCAGAGAGTTACATCTGTATTTCATGGATCTCTTTGCCAGCCTTATTTCTGTGGAATCTGAGAACAGATATTTCGGATCCCTTTGAAGACTATAGGGCCAAAGGAAATATCCTCTGATAAGAAAGAGAAAGAAGCTTTCTGAGTATCTTCTTTGTGTTCTGTGAAATCATCTCACAGAGTTACAGCTTTCCCCTCAAGAAGCCTTTTCCTAAGACAGTTCTTTTGGAATTGGCAAAGTGATATTTGGAAGCCCATAGAGGACTATGGGGAAAAAGGAAATATCCTCAGATGAAATCTGGAAAGAAGCTTTCTGAGAAACTGCTCTGTGATGTGTGACTTCCACTCACAGAGTTACATCTGTGTTTCGTGGATCTCTTTGCTAGCCTTATTTCTGTGGAATCTGACAACAGATATTTCGGATCCCTTTGAAGACTATAAGGCCAAAGGAAATATCCTCCGATAACAAAGAGAAAGCAGCTTTCTGAGAAACCTCTTACTGTTCTGAGGAATCATCTCACAGAGTTACAGCTTTCCCCTCCAGAAGCCTTTCGCTAAGACAGTTCTAGTGGAATTGGCAAAGTGATATTTGGAAGCCCTTAGAGTGCTAGGGTGAAAAAAGAAATATTCTCAGACGAAATCTGTAAAGAAGCTTTCTGAGAAACTGCTCTGTGATGTGTGATTTCCACTGACAGTGTGACATCTGTATTTCTTGGGTCTCTTTGCTAGCCTTATTTCTGTGGAATCTGAGAACAGATTTTTCGGATCCCTTTGAAGACAATAGGGCCAAAGGTAATATCCTCCGATAACAAAGAGAAAGAAGCTTTCTTAGAAACTTCTATGTGTTCTGTGAAATCATATCACAGATTTACAGCTTTCCCCTAAAGAAGCCTTTCGCTAGACAGTTCTTGTGGAAATGGCAAAGTGATATTTGGAAGCCACTAGAGGGCTATGGTGAAAAAGGAAATATCCTCAGTTGAAATCTGGAAAGAAGCTTTCTGAGAAACTGCTTAGTGTTCTGTTAATTCATCTCACAGAGTTACATCTGTATTTCCTGGATCTCTTTGCTAGCCTTATTTCTGTGGAATCTGAGAACAGATATTTCGGATCCCTTTGAAGACTATAGGGCCAAAGGAAATATCCTCCGATAACAAAGAGAAAGAAGCTTTCTGAGAAACTTCTGTGTGTTCTGTGAAATCATCTCAAAGAGATACAGCTTTCCCCTCAAGAAGCCTTTCGCTCAGACAGTTCTTGTGGAATTGGCAAAGTGCTATTTGGAAGCCCATAGAGGATAATGGTGAAAAAGGAAATATCCTCAGATAAAATCTGGAAAGAAGCTTTCTGAGAAACTGCTTAGTGTTCTGTGAATTCATCTCACAGAGTTATAATTGTATTTCGTGCATTCCTTTGCTAGCCTTATTTCTGTGGAATCTGAGAACAGATATTTCGGATCCCTTTGAAGACTATAGGGCCAAAGGAAATATCCTCCGATAACAAAGAGAAAGAAGCTTTCTGCGAAACTTCTTCGTGTTCTGTGAAATCATCTCACAGACTTACAGCTTTCCCGTTAAGAAGCCTTTCGCTCAGACAGTTCTTGTGGAATTGGCAAAGTGATATTTGGTAGCCCATAGAGGTCTACGGTGAAAAAGAAAATATGCTAAGATGAAATCAGGCAAGAAGCTTTTTGAGAAACTGCTCTGGGATGTGTGACTTCCACTCACAGAGTGACGTCTGTATTTCGTGGATCTCTTTGCTAGCCTTATTTCTGTGAAATCTGTGAACAGATATTTCGGATCCCTTTGAAGACTATAGGGCCAAAGGAAATATCCTCGGATAACAAAGAGAAAGAAGCTTTCTGAGAAACTTCTTTGTGTTCTGTGAAATCATCTCACAGAGTTACAGCTTTCCCCTCAAGAAGCCTTTCACTAAGACAGTTCTTGTGGAATTGGCAAAGTGATATTTGGTAGCCCATAGAGCTCTACGGTAAAAAAGAAAATATGCTCAGATGAAATCAGGAAAGAAGCTTTCTGAGAAACTGCTTAGTGTTCTGTTAATTCATCTCACAGAGTTACATCTGTATTTCCTGGATCTCTTTGCTAGCCTTATTTCTGTGGAATCTGAGAACAGATATTTCGGATCCCTTTGAAGACTATAGGGCCAAAGGAAATATCCTCCGATAAAAAAGAGAAAGAAGCTTTCTGAAAAACTTCTTTGTGTTCTGTGAAACCATCTCACAGAGCTACAGCTTTCCCCTCAAGAAGCCTTTTGCTAAGACAGTTCTTGTGGAATTGGAAAAGTGATATTTGGAAGCCACTAGAGGGCTATGGTGAAAAAATAAATATCCTCAGATGAAATCTGGAAGAAGCTTTATGAGAAACTGCTTACTGTTCCGTTAATTCATCTCACAGAGTTACATCTGTGTTTCGTGGATCTCTTTGCTGGCCTTATTTCTGTGGAATCTAAAAACAGATATTTCGGATCCATTTGAAGACTATAGGGCCAAAGGAAATATCCTCCGATAACTAAGAGAGAGAAGCTTTCTGAGAAACTTCTTCGTGTTCTGTGAAATCATCTCACAGAGTTACAGCTTTCCCCTCAAGAAGCCTTTCACTAAGACAGTTCTTGTGGAATTGGCAAAGTGATATTTGGTAGCCCATAGAGCTCTACGGTGAAAAAGAAAATATGCTCAGATGAAATCAGGAAAGAAGCTTTCTGAGAAACTGCTCTTGGATGTGTGACTTCCACTCACAGAGTGAAGTCTGTATTTCGTTAATCTCTTTGCTAGCCTTATTTCTGTGGAATCTGTGAACAGATATTTCGGATCCCTTTGAAGACTATAGGGCCAAAGGAAATATCCTCCGATAATAAAGTGAAAGATGGTTTCTGAGAAACTTCTTCGTGTTCTGTGAAATCATCTCACAGAGTTACAGCATTCCCCTCAAGAAGCCTTTCGCTCAGACAGTTCTTGTGGAATTGGCAAAGTGATATTTGGAAGCCCATAGAGGGCTATTGTGAAAAAGGAAATATCCTCAGATGAAATATGGAAAGAAGCTTTCTGAGAAACTGCTCTGTGATGTGTGACTTCCACTCAAAGAGTTATATCTGTATTTCGTGGATCTCTTTGCTGGCCGTATTTCTGTGGAATCTGAGAAGAGATATTTCGGATAACTTTGAAGACTATAGGGCCAAAGGAAATATCCTCTGATAACAAAGAGAAAGAAGCTTTCTGAGAAACTTCTTTGTGTTCTGTGAAATCATCTCATAGAGTTACAGCTTTCCCCTCAAGAAACCTTTCTTTCAGACAGTTCTGGTGGAATTGGCAAAGTGATATTTGGAATCCCATAGAGGGCTATGGTGAAAAAGGAAATATCCTCAGATGAAATCTGGAAAGAAGCTTTCTGAGAAACTGCATAGGGTTCTGTTAATTCATCTCACGGAGTTACATCTGTATTTCGTGGAGCTCTTTGCTAGCCTTATTTCTGTGGATTCTGAGAACAGATATTTCGGATCCTTTTGAAGACTATAGGGCCAAAGGAAATATCCTCCGATAACAAAGAGAAAGAAGCTTTCTGAAAAACTTCTTTGTGTTCTGTGAAATCATCTCACAGAGTTACAGCTTTCCCCTCAAGAAGCCTTTTGCTAAGACAGCTCTTGTGGAATTGGCAAAGTGCTATTTGGAAGCCCTTAGAGGGCTAAGGTGAAAAAATAAATATCCTCATATGAAATCTGGAAGAAGCTTTATGAGAAACTGCTTAGTGTTCCGTTAATTCATCTCACAGAGTTACTTCTGTGTTTCCTGGATCTCTTTGCTAGCCTTATTTCTGTAGAATCTGAGAACAGATATTTCGGATCCCTTTGAAGACTATAGGGCCAAAGGAAATATCCTCCGATAACTAAGAGAAAGAAGCTTTCTGAGAAACTTCTTCGTGTTCTGTGAAATCATCTCACAGAGTTACAGCTTTCCCCTCAAGAAGCCTTTCACTAAAACAGTTCTTGTGGAATTGGCAAAGTGATATTTGGAAGCCCTTAGAGGGCTATGGTGAAAAAGGAAATATCCTAAGATGAAATCTGGAAAGAAGCTTTCTGAGAAACTGCTTAGTGTCCTGTTAATTCATCTCACAGAGTTACATCTGTATTTCCTGGATGTCTTTGCTAGCCTTATTTCTGTGGAATCTGAGAACAGATTTTTCGGATCCCTTTGAAGACAAGAGGGCCAAAGGAAATATTCTCCGATAACAAAGAGAAAGAAGCTTTCTGAAAAACTTCTTCGTGTTCTTTGAAATCATCTCACAGACTTACAGCTTTCCCGTTAAGAAACCTTTCGCTCAGACAGTTCTTGTGGAATTGGCAAAGTGATATTTGGTAGCCCATAGAGGTCTACGGTGAAAAAGAAAATAGGCTCAGATGAAATCAGGAAAGAAACTTTTGGAGAAACTGCTCTGGGATGTGTGACTTCCACTCACAGAGTGACGTCTGTATTTCGTGGATCTCTTTCCTAGCCTTATTTCTGTGGAATCTGAGAACAGATATTTCGGATCCCTTTGAAGACTATAGGGCCAAAGGAAATATCCTCCGATAACAAAGAGAAAGAAGCTTTCTGAAAAACTTCTTTGTGTTTTGTAAAATCATCTCACAGAGCTACAGCTTTCCCCTCAAGAAGCCTTTTGCTAAGACAGTTCTTGTGGAATTGGCAAAGTGATATTTGGAAGCCCTTAGAGGGCTATGGTGAAAAAATAAATATCCTCAGATGAAATCTGGAAGAAGCTTTATGAGAAACTGCTTACTGTTCCGTTAATTCATCTCACAGAGTTACATCTGTGTTTCGTGGATCTCTTTGCTAGCCTTATTTCTGTGGAATCTGAGAACAGATATTTCGGATCCCTTTGAAGACTATAGGGCCAAAGGAAATATCGTCCGATAACAAAGAGAAAGAAGCTTTCTGAGAAACTTCTTCGTGTTCTGTGAAATCATCTCACAGACTTACAGCTTTCCCGTTAAGAAGCCTTTCGCTCAGACAGTTCTTGTGGAATTGGCAAAGAGATATTTGGTAGCCCATAGAGGTCTACGGTGAAAAAGAAAATATACTCAGATGAAATCAGGAAAGAAGCTTTTTTAGAAACTGCTCTGGGATGTGTGACTTCCACTCACAGAGTGATGTCTGTATTTCGTGGATCTCTTTGCTAGCCTTATTTCTGTGGAATCTGTGAACAGATATTTCGGATCCCTTTGAAGACAATAAGGACAAAGGAAATATCCTCTGATAATAAAGAGAAATAAGGTTTCTGAGAAACTTCTTCGTGTTCTGTGAAACCATCTCACAAAGTTACAGCTTTCCCGTTAAGAAGCCTTTCGCTCAGACAGTTCTTGTGTAATTGGCAAAGTGATATTTGGAAGCCCATTGAGGTCTACGGTGAAAAAGAAAATATGCTCAGAAGAAATCAGGAAAGAAGCTTTTTGAGAAACTGCTCTGGGATGTTTGACTTCCACTCACAGAGTTACGTCTGTATTTCGTGGATGTCTTTGCTAGCCTTATTTCTGTGGAATCTGTGAACGGATATTTCGGATCCCTTTGAAGACTATAGGGCCAAAGGAAATATTCTCCGATAACAAAGAGAAAGAAGCTTTCTGAGAAACTTCTTCGTGTTCTGTGAAATCATCTCACAGACTTACAGCTTTCCCGTTAAGAAACCTTTCGCTCAGACAGTTCTTGTGGAATTGGCAAAGTGATATTTGGTAGCCCATAGAGGTCTACAGTGAAAAAGAAAATATGCTCTGATGATATCAGGAAAGAAGCTTTTTGAGAAACTGCTCTGGGATGTGTGACTTCCACTCACAGAGTGACGTCTGTATTTCGTGGGTCTCTTTCCTAGCCTTATTTCTGTGGAATCTGAGAACAGATATTTCGGATCCCTTTGAAGACTATAGGGCCAAAGGAATTATCCTCTGATAATAAAGAGAAAGAAGGTTTCTGAGAAACTTCTTTTTGTTCTGTGAAATCATCTCACAGAGTTACAGCTTTTTCCTAAAGAAGCCTTTCGCTAAGACAGTTCTTGTGGAATTGGCAAAGTGATATTTGGAAGCCCATAGAGGGCTATGGTGAAATAGGAAATATCCTCAGATGAAATCTGGAAAGAAGCTTTCTGAGAAACTGCTAAGTGTTCTGTTAATTCATCTCACAGAGTTACATCTGTATTTCGTGGATCTCTTTGCTAACCTTATTTCTGTGGAATCTGAGAACAGATATTTCGGATACCTTGGAAGACTATAGGGCCAAAGGAAATATCCTCCGATAACAAAGAGAAAGAAGCTTTCTGAGAAACTTCTTTGTGTTCTGTGAAATCATCTCACAGAGTTATAGCTTTCCCTTCAAGAAGCCTTTCGCTAAGACAGTTCTTGTGCAATTGGCAAAGTGATATTTGGAAGCCCCTAGAGGGCTATGGTGAAAAAGTAAATATCCTCAGACGAAATCTGGAAGAAGCTTTATGAGAAACTGCTTACTGTTCCATTAATTCATCTCACAGAGTTACATCTGTGTTTCGTGGATCTCTTTGCTAGCCTTATTTCTGTGGAATCTAAGAACAGATATTTCGGATCCCTTTGAAGACTATAGGGCCAAAGGAAATATCCTCTGATAATAAAGACAAAGAAGGTTTCTGAGAAACTTCTTCGTGTTCTGTGAAATCATCTCACAAAGTTACAGCATTCCCCTCAAGAAGCCTTCCGCTTAGACAGTTCTTGAGTAATTGGCAAAGTGATATTTGGAAGACCATAGAGGGCTACTGTGAAAAAGGAAATATCCTCAGATGAAATCTGGAAAGAAGCTTTCTGAGAAACTGCTCTGTGATGTGTGACTTCCACTCACAGAGTTATATCTGTATTTCGTGGATCTCTTTGCTGGCCTTATTTCTGTGGAATCTGAGAATAGATATTTCGGATAACTTTGAAGACTATAGGGCCAAAGGAAATATCCTATGATAACAAAGAGAAAGAAGCTTTCTGAGAAACTTCTTTGTGTACTGTGAAATCATCTCATCGAGTTACAGCTTTCCCCTCAAGAAACCTTTCTTTCAGACAGTTCTGGTGGAATTGGCAAAGTGATATTTGGAAGCCCATAGAGGGCTATGGTGAAAAAGGAAATATCCTCAGATGAAATCTGGAAAGAAGCTTTCTGAGAAACTGCTTAGGGTTCTGTTAATTCATCTCACGGAGTTACATCTGTATTTCGTGGACCTCTTTGCTAGCCTTATTTCTGTGGATTCTGAGAACAGATATTTAGGATCCCTTTGAAGACTATAGGGCCAAAGGAAATATCCTCCGATAACAAAGAGAAAGAAGCTTTCTGAAAAACTTCTTTGTGTTCTGTGAAATCATCTAACAGAGTTACAGCTTTCCCCTCAAGAAGCCTTTTGCTAAGACAGTTCTTCTGGAACTGGCAAAGTGATATTTGGAAGCCCTTAGAGGGCTAAGGTGAAAAAATAAATATCCTCAGATGAAATCTGGAAGAAGCTTTATGAGAAACTGCTTAGTGTTCCGTTAATGCATCTCACAGAGTTACATCTGTGTTTCCTGGATCTCTTTGCTAGCCTTATTTCTATAGAATCTGAGAACAGATATTTCGGATTCCTTTGAAGACTATAGGGCCAAAGGAAATATCCTCCGATAACTAAGAGAAAGAAACTTTCTGAGAAACTTCTTCGTGTTCTGTGAAATCATCTCACAGAGTTACAGCTTTCCCCTCAAGAAGCCTTTCTCTAAGACAGTTCTTGTGGAACTGGCAAAGTGATATTTGGAAGCCCTTAGAGGGCTATGGTGAAAAAGGAAATATCCTAAGATGAAATCTGGAAAGAAGCTTTCTGAGAAACTGCTTAGTGTTCTCTTAATTCAGCTCACAGAGTTACCTCTGTATTTCTTGGATCTCTTTGCTAGCCTTATTTCTGTGGAATCTGAGAACAGATTTTTCGGATCCCTTTGAAGACAAGAGGGCCAAAGGAAATATTCTCCGATAACAAAGAGAAAGAAGCTTTCTGAGAAACTTCTTCGTGTTCTGTGAAATCATCTCACAGACTTACAGCTTTCCCGTTAAGAAACCTTTCGCTCAGACAGTTCTTGTGGAATTGGCAAAGTGATATTTGGTAGCCCATAGAGGTCTACGGTGAAAAAGAAAATATGCTCAGATGAAATCAGGAAAGAAGCTTTTTGAGAAACTGCTCTGGGATGTGTGACTTCCACTCACAGAGTGAAGTCTGTATTTCGTGGATCTCTTTCCTAGCCTTATTTCTGTGGAATCTGAGAACAGATTTTTCGGATCCCTTTGAAGACTATAGGCCAAAGGAAATATCCTGCGACAACAAAGAGAAAGAAGCTTTCTGGGAAACTTCTTTGTGTTCTGTGAAATCATCTCACAGATATACAGCTTTTCCCTCAAGAAGCCTTTCGCTAAGACAGTTCTTGTTGAATTGGCAAAGTGATATTTGGAAGCCCCTCGAGGGCTATGGTGAAAAAGGAAATATCCTCAGATGAAATCTGGAAAGAAGCTTTCTGAGAAACTGCTTAGTGTTCTGTTAATTCATCTCACAGAGTTACATCTGTATTTCGTGGATCTCTTTGCTAGCCTTATTTCTGTGGAATCTGAGAACAGATATTTCGGATCCCTTTGAAGACTATAGGGCCAAAGGAAATATCCTCCGATAACAAAGAGAAAGAAGCTTTCTGAGAAACTTCTGTGTGTTCTCTGAAATCATCTCAAAGAGATACAGCTTTCCCCTCAAGAAGCCTGTCGCTAAGACAGTTCCTGTGGAATTCGGAAAGTGATATTTGGAAGCCCATAGAGGACTATGGTGAAAAAGGAAATATCCTCAGATAAAATCTGGAAAGAAGCTTTCTGAGAAAGTGCTTAGTGTTCTGTTAATTCATCTCACAATGTTACATCTGTATTTCGTGCATGTCTTTGCTAGCCTTAATTCTGTGGAATCTGAGAACAGATATTTCGGATCCCTTTGAAGACTATAGGGCCAAAGGAAATATCCTCCGATAACTAAGAGAAAGAAGCTTTCTGAGAAACTTCTTCGTGTTCTGTGAAATCATCTCACAGACATACAGCTTTCCCGTTTAGAAGCCATTCGCTCAGACAGTTCTTGTGGAATTTGCAAAGTGATATTTGGTAGCCCTTAGAGGTCTACGGTGAAAAAGAAAATATGCTCAGATGAAATCAGGAAAGAAGCTTTTTGAGAAACTGCTCTGGGATGTGTGACTTCCACTCACAGAGTGACGTCTGTATTTCGTGGATCTCTTTGCTAGCCTTATTTCTCTCTAATCTGTGAACAGATATTTCGGATCCCTTTGAAGATTATAGGGCCAAAGGAAATATCCTCCGATAACAAAGAGAAAGAATCTTTCTGAGACACTTCTTTGTGTTCTGTGAAATCATCTCACAGAGTTACAGCTTTCCCCTCAAGAAGGCTTTCGTTCAGACAGTTCCTGTGGAATTGGCAAACTGATATTTGGAAGCCCATAGAGGGCTAAGGTGAAAAAGGAAATATCCTCAGATGAAATCTGGAAAGAAGCTTTCTGAGAAACTGCTTAGGGTTCTGTTAATTCATCTCACAGTGTTACATCTCTATTTCGTGGAACTCTTTGCTAGCCTTATTTCTGTGGAATCTGAGAACAGAAATTTCGGATCCCTTGGAAGACCATAGGGCCAAAGGAAATATCCTCCGATAACAAAGAGAAAGAAGCTTTCTGAAAAACTTCTTTGTGTTCTGTGAAATCATCTCACAGAGCTACAGCTTTCCCCTCAAGAAGCCTTTTGCTAAGACAGTTCTTGTGGAATTGGCAAAGTGATATTTGGAAGCCCATATAGGGCTATGGTGAAAAAGGAAATATCCTCAAATGAAATATGGAAAGAGATTTCTGAGAAACTGCTCCGTGTTCTGTTAATTCATCTCACAGTGTTACATCTGTATTTCGTGGATCCCTTTGCTAGCCTTATTTCTGTGGAATCTGAGAACAGATATTTCGGATCCCTTTGAAGACTATAGGGCAAAAGGAAATAAGCTCCGATAAAAAAGAGAAAGAAGCTTTCTGAAAAACTTCTTTGTGTTCTGTGAAATCATCTCACAGAGTTACAGCTTTCCCTTCAAGAAGCGTTTCGCTAGGACAGTTCTTGTGGAATTGGCAAAGTGATATTTGGAAGCCCATAGAGGGCTATGTTGAAAAAGGAAATATCCTCGGATGAAATCTGGAAAGAAGCTTTCTGAGAAACTGCTTAGTGTTCTGTTAATTCATCTGACAGAGTTACATCTGTATGTCGTGGATCTCATTGCTAGCCTTATTGCTGTGCAATCTGAGAACAGATATTTCGGATCTCTTTGAAGACTATAGGGCCAATGGAAATATCCTCCGATAACAAAGAGAAAGAATCTTTCTGAGAAACTTCTTTGTGTTCTGTGAAATCACCTCACAGAGTTACAGCTTTCCCCTCAAAAAGCCTTTCGTTAAGACAGTTCTTGTGGAATTGGCAAAGTGATATTTGGAAGCCCATAGAGGGCTACACTGAAAAACGAAATATCCTCAGATGAAATCTGGAAACAAGCTTTCTGAGAAACTGCTCTGTGATGTGTGACTTCCACTCAGAGAGTTACATCTGTATTTCGTGGATCTCTTTGCTAGTCTTATTTCTGTGGAATCTGAGAACAGATATTTCGGATCCCTTTGAAGACTATAGGGCCAAAGGAAATATCCTCCGATAACAAAGAGAAAGAAGCTTTCTGAGAAACTTCTTTGTGTTCTGTGAAATCATCTCACAGAGTTACAGCTTTCCCCTCAAGAAGCCTTTCGCTAAGACAGTTCTTGTGGAATTGGCAAGGTTATATTTGGAAGCCCATAGAGGGCTATCGTGAAAAAGGAATTATCCTCAGATGAAATCTGGAAAGAAGCTCTCTGAGAAACTGCTTAGTGTTCTGTTAATTCATCTCACAGAGTTGCATCTGTATTTCGTGGATCTCTTTGCTAGCATTATTTCTGTGGAATCTGAGAACAGATATTTCGGATCCGTTTGAAGACTATAGGGCCAAAGGAAATATCCTCTGATAACAAAGAAAAAGAAGATTTCTGAGATACTTCTTTGTGTTGTGTGAAATCATCTCACAGAGTTACAGTTTTCCTCTCAAGAAGCCTTTCGCTAAGAGAGTTCCTGTGGAATTGGCAAAGTTATATTTGGAAGCCCATAGAGGATAATGGTGAAAAAGTAAATATCCCCAGATGAAATCAGGAAAGCAGCTTTCTGAGAAACTGCTCTGTGATGTGTGACTTCCACTCACAGTATGACATTTGTGTTTCGTGGATCTCTTTGCTAGCCTTATTTCTGTGGAAACTGAGAAGAGATATTTCGGATCCCTTTGAAGACTATAGGGCCAAAGGAAATATCCTCCGATAACAAAGAGAAAGAAGCTTTCTGAGAAACTTCTTTGTGTTCTGTGAAATCATCTCACAGAGTTACAGCTTTCCACTCAAGAAGCGTTTCGCTAGGACCGTTCTTGTGGAATTGGCAAAGTGATATTTGGAAGCCCATAGAGGGCTATGGTGAAAAAGGAAATATCCTCAGATGAAATCCGGAAAGAAGCTTTCTGAGAAACTGCTCTATGATGTGTGTCTTCCACTCAGAGAGTTACATCTGTATTTCGTGGATCTCATTGGTAGCCTTATTACTGTGGAATCTGATAACAGATATTTCGGATCCCTTTGAAGACTCTAGGGCCAAAGGAAATATCCTCCGATAACAAAGAGAAAGAAGCTTTCTGAGAAACTTCTTTGTGTTCTGTGAAATCATCTCACAGAGTTACAGCTTTCCCTTCAAGAAGCGTTTCGCTAGGACCGTTCTTGTGGAATTGGCAAAGTGATATTTGGAAGCCCACAGAGGGCTATGGTGAAAAAGGAAATATCCTCAGATGAAATCGGGAAAGAAGCTTTCTGGGAAACTGCCTAGTGTTCTGTTAATTCATCTCACAGAGTTACATCTGTATGTCGTAGATCTCTTTGCTAGCCTTATTTCTGTGCAATCTGAGTACAGATATTTCGGATGCCTTTGAAGATTATAGGGCCAAAGGAAATATTCTCCGATAACAAAGAGAAAGAAGCTTTCTGAGATACTTCTTTCTGTTCTGTGAAATCATCTCACAAAGTTACAGCTTTCCCCTCAAGAAGCCTTTCGCTAAGACAGTTCCTGTGGAATTGGCAAAGTGATATTTGGAAACCCATAGAGGGCTATGGTGAAAAAGGAAATATCCTCAGATGAACTCTGGAAAGAAGCTTTCTGGGAAACTGCCCAGTTTTCTGTTAATTCATCTCACAGAGTTACATCTGTATTTCGTGCATCTCTTTGCTAGCCTTATTTCTGTGGAATCTGGGAAGAGATATTTCGGATCCTTTTCAAGAATCTAGGGCGAAAGGAAATATCCTCCGATAACAAAGAGAAAGAAGATTTCTGAGAAATTTCTTGGTTTTCTGTGAAATCATCTCACAGAGGTACAGCTTTCCCTCAAGAAGCCTTTCGCTAAGGCAGTTCTTGTGGAATTGGCAAAGTGATATTTGGAAGCCCATAGAGGTCTATGGTTAAAAAGGAAATATCCTAAGATGAAATCTGGAGAGAAGCTTTTTGATAAACTGCTTAGTGTTCTGTTACTTCATCTCACAGAGTTACATCTGTATTTCGTGGATCTCTTTGCTATCCTTATTTCTGTGGAATCTGAGAACAGATATTTCAGATCCCTTTGAAGACTATAGGGCCAAAGGAAATATCCTCCGATAACAAAGAGAAAGAAGCTTATTGAGATACTTCTTTGTGTTCTGTGAAATCATCTCACAGAGTTACAGCTTACCCCTCAAGAAGCCTTTCGCTAAGACAGTTCTTGTGGAATTGGCAAGGTGATATTTGGATGCCTATAGAGGGCTATGGTGAAAAAGGAAATACCCTCAGATGAAATCTGGAAAGAAGCTTTCTGAGAATCTGTCCTGTGATGTGTGACTTCCACTCACAGAGTTACATCTGTATTCCGTGGATCTCTTTGCTAGCCTTATTTCTGTGGAATCTGAGAACAGATATTTCGGATCCCTTTGAAGACTATAGGGCCAAAGGAAATATCCTCCGATAACAAAGAGAAAAAGGCTTTCTGAGAAACATCTTTGTGTTCTGTGAAGTGATCTTACAGAGTGACAGCTTTCCCCTCAAGAAGCCTATCGCCAAGACAGTTCTTGTGGAATTGGCAAAGTGATATTTGGAAGCCCATAGAGGGCTATGATGAAAAAGGAAATATCCTCAGATGAAGTCTGGAAAGAAGCTTTCTGAGAAACTTCTTAGTGTTCTTTTAATTCATCTCAAAGAGTTACATCTGTATGTCGTGGATCTCTTTGCCAGCCTAATTTCTTTGGAATCTGTGAACAGATATTTCGGATCCCTTTGAAGACTATAGGGCCAAAGGAAATGTCCTCGGATAACAAAGAGAAAGAAGCTTTCTGAGAAACTTCTTGGTGTTCTGTGAAATCATCTCACAGAGTTACAGCTTTCCCCTCAAGAAGTCTTTCGCTGAGGCAGTACTTGTGGAATTGGTAAAGTGATATTTGGAAGCCCATAGAGGGCTACGGTGAAAAAGGAAATATCCTCAGATGAAATCTGGAAAGAAGCTTTCAGAGAAACTGCTCTGTGATGTGTGACTTCCACTCACAGAGTTACATCTGTGTTTCGTAGATCTTTTGCTGGCCTTTTTTCTGTGGAATCTGAGAACAGATATTTCCGATCCCTTCGAAGACTATAGGGCCAATGGAAATATAATTCGACAACAAAGAGAAAGAAGCTTTCTTGGAAACTTCTTTGTGTTCTGTGAAATCATCTCACAGAGTTACAGCTTTCCCTTCAAGAAGCCTTTCGATAAGACAGTTCTTGTGGATTTGGCAAAGTGATATTTGGAAGCCCATAGAGGGCTATGGTGAAAAAGGAAATCTCAGATGAAATCTGCAAAGAAGCTTTCTGAAAAAGTGCTTAGTGTTCTGTTAATTCATCTCACAGAGTTACATCTGTGTGTCGTAGATGTCTTTGCTAGCCTTATTTCTGTGGAATCTGAGAACAGATATTTCGGATCCCTTTGAAGACTACAAGGCCAAAGGAAATATCCTCCGATAACAAAGACAAAGAAGCATTCTGAGAAAATTCTTTGTGTTCTGTGAAATCATATCACAGAGTTACACCTTTCCCCTCAAGAAGCCTTTCGCTGAGACAGTTCTTGTGGAATTGGCAAAGTGATATTTGGAAGCCCTTAGAGGGCTATGGTGAAAAAGGAAATATCCTCAGATGAAATCTGGAAAGAAGCTTTCTGAGAAACTGCTTAGTGTTCTGTTAATTCATCTCACAGAGTTACATCTGTATTTCGTGGATCTCTTTGCTCGCCTTGTTTCTGTGGAATCTGAGAACAGATATTTCGGATCCCTTTGAATACTATAGGGCCAAAGGAAATATCCTCCGATAACAAACAGAAAGAAGCTTTCTGAGAAACTTCTTTGTGTTCTGTGAAATCATCTCACAGAGTTACAGCTTTCCCCTCGAGAAGCCTTTCGCTAAGACAGTTGTTGTGGAATTGGTAAAGTGATATTTGGAAGCCCATAGAGGGTTACGGTGAAAAAGGAAATATCCTCAGATGAAATCCGGAAAGAAGCTTTCAGAGAAACTGCTCTGTGACGTGTGACTTCCACTCACAGAGTTACATCTGTATTTTGTGGATCTCTTTGCTAGCCTTATTTCAGTGGAATCTGAGAACAGATATTTCGGATCCCTTTGAAGACTAGAGGGCCAAAAGGAAGTATCCTCCGATAACAAAGAGAAAGAAGCTTTCTGAGAAACTTCTTGGTGTTCTGTGAAATCATCTCACAGAGTTACAGCTTTCCCCTCAAGAATCCTTTCGCTGAGACACTTCTTGTGGAATTGCCAAAGTGATATTTGGAAGCCCATAGAGGGCTATGATGAAAAAGGAAATATCCTAAGGTGAAATCTGGAAAGAAGCTTTCTGAGAAACTGCTTAGTGTTCTGTTAATTCATCTCACAGAGTTACATCTGTATGACGTGTATGTCTTTGCTAGCCTTATTTCTGTGGAATCTGAGAAAAGATATTTCGGATCCCTTCGAAGAGTACAGGGCCAAAGGAAATATCCTCCAATAACCAAGAGAAAGAAGCTTTTTGAGAAACTTCTTTGTGTTCTGTGAAATCATCTCACAGAGTTACAGCTTTCCCCTCAAGAAGCCTTTCGCTAAAACAGTTCTTGTGGAATTGGCAAAGTGATATTTGGAAGCACATAGAGGGCTATGGTGAAAAAGGAAATATCCTCAGATGAAATCCGGAAAGAAGCTTTCTGAGAAACTGCTCTGTGATGTGTGACTTCCACTCACAGAGTTACATCTGTATTTCGTGGATCTCTTTGCTAGCCTTATTTCTGTGGAATCTGAGAACAGATATTTCGGATCCCTTTGAAGACTATAGGGTCAAAGGAAATATACTCCGATAAAAAAGAGAAAGAAGCTTTCTGAGAAACTTCTTTGTGTTCTTTGATATCATCTCACAGAGTTACAGCTCTACCCTCAAGAAGCCTTTCGCTAAGACAGTTCTTGTGGAATTGGCAAAGAGATATTTGGAAGCCCATAGATGGCTATGGTGAAAAATGAAATATCCTCAGATGAAATCTGGAAAGAAGCTTTCTGAGAAACTGCTTAGTGTTTTGTTAATTCATCTCACCGAGTTACATCTGTATTTCGTGGATCTCTTTGCTAGCCTTATTTCTGTGGAATCTGAGAACAGATATTTCGGATCCCTTTGAAGACTATAGGGCCAAAGGAAATATCCTCCGATAACAAAGAGAGAGAAGCTTTCTGAGAAACTTCTTTGTGTTCTGTGAAATCATCTAACAGAGTTACAGCTTTCCCCGCAAGAAGCCTTTCGCTAAGACAGTTCTTGAGGAATTGGCAAAGTGATATTTGGAAGCCAATAGAGGGCTATGGTGAAAAAGGAAATATCCTCAGATGAAATCTGGAGACAAGCTTTCTGAGAAACTGCTTAGTGGTCTGTTAAGTCATCTCAGAGAGTTACATCTGTATTTCGTGGATCTCTTTGCTAGCCTTATTTCTGTGGAATTTGAGAATAGATATTTCGGATCCCTTTGAAGACTATAGGGCCAAAGGAAATATCCTCCGATAACAAAGACAGAGAAGCTTTCTGAGAAACTTCTTTGTGTTCCGTGAAATCATCTAACAGAGTTACAGCTTTCCCCGCAAGAAGCCTTTCGCTAAGAGAGTTCTTGAGGAATTGGCAAAGTGATATTTGGAAGCCCATAGAGGGCTATGGTGAAAAAGGAAATATCCTCAGATGAAATCTGGAGACAAGCTTTCTGAGAAACTGCTTAGTGGTCTGTTAAGTCATCTCAGAGAGTTACATCTGCATTTCGTGGATCTCTTTGCTAGCTTATATCTGTGGAATCTGAGAACAGATATTCCGGATCCCTTTGAAGACTATAGGGCCAAAGGAAATATCCTCCGATAACAAAGAGAACGAAGCTTTCTGAGAAACTTCTTTGTGTTCTGTGAAATCATCTCACAGAGTTACTGCTTTCCCCTCAAGAAGCCTTTCGCTAAGACAGTTCTTGTGGAATTGGCAAAGTGATATTTGGAAGCCCATAGAGGGCTATGGTGAAAAAGGAAATATCCTCAGATGATCTGGAGACAAGCATTCTGAGAAACTACTTAGTGTTCTGTTAAGTCATCTCAGAGAGTTACATCTGCATTTCGTGGATCTCTTTGCTAGCCTTATTTCTGTGGAATCTGAGAACAGATATTTCGGATCCCTATGAAGACTATAGGGCCAAAGGAAATATCCTCCGATAACAAAGAGCAAGAAGCTTTCTGAGAATCTTCTTTTCGTTCTGTGAAATCACCTCACAGAGTTAGAGATTTCCCCTCAAGAAGCCTTTCGATAAGACAGTTCTTGTGGAATTGGCAAAGTGATATTTGGAAGCCCATAGAGGACTATGGTGAAAAAGGAAATATCCTCAGATGAAATCCGGAAAGAAGCTTTCTGAGAAACTGCTCAGTGATGTGTGACTTCCACTCACAGAGTTACATCTGTATTTCGTGGATCTCTTTGCTAGCCTTATTTCTGTGGAATATGAGAACAGATATTTCGGATCCCTTTGAAGACTGTAGCCTCAAAGGAAATATACTCCGATAACAAAGAGAAAGAAGCTTTCTGAGAAACTTCTTTGTGTTCTGTGAAATCATCTCACAGAGTTAAAGATTTCCCCTCAAGACGCCTTTCGCTAAGACAGTTCTTGTGGAATTGGCAAAGCGATATTTGGAAGCCCTTAGAGGGCTATAGTGAAAAAGGAAATATCCCCAAATGAAATCTGGAAAGAAGCTTTCTGAGAAACTCCTTAGTGTTCTGTTAATTCATCTCACAGAGTGACATCTGTATATCGTGTATCTCTTTGCTAGCCTTATTTCTGTGGAATCTGAGAACAGATATTTCGGATCCCTTTGAAGACTATAGGGCCAAAGGAAATATCCTCCGATAACAAAGAGAAAGACGCTCTCTGAGAAACTTCTTTGTGTTCTGTGAAATCATATCACAGAGTTACAGCTTTCCCCTCAAGAAGCCTTTCGCTAAAACAGTTCTTGTGGATTTGGCAAAGTGATATTTGTAAGCACATAGAGGGCTATGGTAAAAAAGGAAATATCCTCAGATAAATCCGGAAAGAAGCTTTCTGAGAAACTGCTCTGTGATGTGTGACTTCCACTCACAGAGTTACATTTGTATTTCGTGGATCTCTTTGCTAGCCTTATTTCTGTGGAATCTGAGAACAGATATTTCGGATCCCTTTGAAGACTATAGGTTCAAAGGAAATATCCTCTGATAACAAAGAGAAAGAAGCTTTCTGAGAAACTTCTTTGTGTTCTGTGAAATCATCTAACAGAGTTACAGCTTTCCCCTCAAGAAGCCTTTCGCTAAGACAGTTCTTGTGGAATTGGCAAAGTGATATTTGTAAGCCCTTAGAGGGTTATGGTGAAAAAGGAAATATCCTCAGATGAAATCTGGAGACAAGCTTTCTGAGAAACTGCTTAGTGGTCTGTTAAGTCATCTCACCGAGTTACATCTGCATTTCGTGGATCTCTTTGCTAGCCTTATTTCTGTGGAATCTGAGAACAGATATTCCGGATCCCTTTGAAGACTATAGGGCCAAAGGAAATATCCTCCGATAACAAAGAGAAAGAAGCTTTCTGAGAAACTTCTTTGTGTTCTGTGAAATCATCTCATAGAGTTACAGCTTTCCCCTCAAGAAGCCTTTCGCTAAGACAGTTCTTGTGGAATTGGCAAAGTGATATTTGGAAGCCCATAGAGGGCTATGGTGAAAAAGGAAATATCCTCAGATTCAAATCTGGAGACAAGCTTTCTGAGAAACTGCTCAGTGTTCTGTTAAGTCATCTCAGAGAGTTAAATCTGCATTTTGTGGATCTCTTTGCTAGCCTTATTTCTGTGGAATCTGAGAACAGATATTTCGGATCCCTTTGAAGACTATAGGGCCAAAGGAAATATCCTCCGATATCAAAGAGAAAGAAGCTTTCTGAGAATCTTCTTTTGGTTCTGTGAAATCACCGCACAGAGTTACAGATAACCCCTCAAGAAGCCTTTCGCTAAGACAGTTCTTGTGGAATTGGCAAAGTGATATTTGGAAGCCCATAGAGGCCTATGGTGAAAAAGGAAATATCATCAGATGAAATCCGGAAAGAAGCTTTCTGAGAAACTGCTCTGTGATGTGTGACTTCCACTCACAGAGTTACATCTGTATTTCGTGGATCTCTTTGCTAGCCTTATTTCTGTGGAATCTGAAAACAGATATGTCGGATCCCTTTGAAGACTATAGGGTCAAAGGAAATATCCTCCGATAAAGAGAAAGAAGCTTTCTGAGAAACTTCTTTGTGTTCTGTGAAATCATCTCACAGAGTTACAGCTTTCCCCTCAAGAAGCCTTCCGCTAAGACAGTTCTTGTGGAATTGGCAAATGATATTTGGAAGCCCTTAGAGGGGTACGGTGAAAAAGGAAATATCCTCAGATGAAATCCGGAAAGAAGCTTTCTGAGAAACCGCTCTGTGATGTGTGACTTCCAGTCACAGAGTTACATCTGTATTTCGTGGATCTCTTTGCTAGCCTTATTTCTGTGGAATCTGATAACAGATATTTCCAATCCCTTTGAAGACTATAGGACCAAAGAAATATCCTCCGATAACAAAGAGAAAGAAGCTTTCTGAGAAACTTCTTTGTGTTCTGTGAAACCATCTCACAGAGTTACAGCTTTCCCCTCAAGAAGCCTTACGCTAAGACAGTTCTTGTGGAATGGGCAAAGTGATATTTGGAAGCCCATAGAGAGCTAAGGTGAAAAAGGAAATATCCTCAGTTGAAATCTGGAAAGAAGCTTTCTGAGAAACTGCTTAGTGTTCTGTTAATTCATCAAACAGAGTTACATCTCCATTTCGTGGATCTCTTTGCTAGCCTTATTTCTGTGGAATCTGAGAACAGATATTTCGGATCCCTTGGAAGACTATAGGGCCAAAGGAAATATCCTCCTATAACAAAGAGAAAGAAGCTTTCTGATAAACTTCTTTGTGTTCTGTGAAATCATCTCACAGAGTTACACCGTTCTCCTCAATAAGCCTTTCGCTAAGACAGTTCTTGTGGAATTGGCAAAGTGATATTTGGAAGCCCATAGACGGCTATGGTGAAAAAGGAAATATCCTCAGATGAAATCCGGAAAGAAGCTATCTGAGAAACTACTCTGTGATGTGTGACTTCCAGTCACATTGTTACATCTGTATTTCGTGGATCTCTTTGCGAGCCTTATTTCTGTGGAATCTGAGAACAGATATTTCCAATCCCTTTGAAGACTATAGGGCCAAAGAAATATCCTCCGATAACAAAGAGAAAGAAGCTGTCTGAGAAACTTCTTTGTGTTCTCTGAAATCATCTCACAGAGTTACAGCTTTCCCCTCAAGAAGCCTTTCGCTAAGACAGTTCTTGTGGAATTGGCAAAGTGATATTTGGAAGCCCTTAGTGGGCTATGGTGAAAAAGGAAATATCCTCAGAAGAAATCTGGAAAGAAGCTTTCTGAGAAACTGCTTAGTGTTCTGTTAATTCATCTCACAGAGTTACATCAGTATGTCGTGTATCTCTTTGCTAGCCTTATTTCTGTGGAATCTGAGAACAGATATTTCGGATCGCTTTGAAGACTATAGGGGCAAAGGAAATATCCTCCGATAACAAAGAGAAAGAAGCTTTCTGAGAAACTTCTTTGTGTTCTGTGAAACCATCTCACAGAGTTACAGCTTTCCCCTCAAGAAGCCTTTCGCTCAGAGAGTTCTTGTGGAATGGGCAAAGTGATATTTGGAAGCCCATAGAGAGCTATGGTGAAAAAGGAAATATCCTCAGATGAAATCTGGAAAGAAGCTTTCTGAGAAACTGCTTAGTGTTCTGTTAATTCATCTAACAGAGTTACATCTCCATTTCGTGGATCTCTTTGCTAGCCTTATTTCTGTGGAATCTGAGAACAGATATTTCGGATCCCTTTGAAGACTATAGGGCCAAAGGAAATATCCTGCGATAACAAAGAGAAAGAAGCTTTCTGAGAAACTTCTTTGTGTTCTGTGAAATCATCTCACAGAGTTACAGCTTTCCCCTCAAGAAGCCTTTCGCTAAGACATTTCTTGTATAATTGGCAAAGTGATATTTGGAAGCCCATAGAGGGCTATGGTGAAAAAGGAAATACCCTCAGATGAAATCCGGAAAGAAGCTTTCTGAGAAACTGCTCGATGATGTATGATTTCCACTCACAGAGTTACATCTGCATTTCGTGGATCTCTTTGCTAGCCTTATTTCTGTGGAATCTGAGAACAGATATTTCGGATCCCTTTGAAGATTATAGGGCCAAAGGAAATATCCTCCGATAAAAAAGAGAAAGAAGCGTTCTGAGAAACTTCTTTGTGTTCTGTGAAATCATATCACAGAGTTACAGCTTTCCCCTCAAGAAGCCTTTCGCTAAGACAGTTCTTGTGGAATTGGCAAAGTGATATTTGGAAGCCCATAGAGGGCTATGGTGAAAAAGGAAATATCCTCAGAAAAAATCTGGAAAGAAGGTTTCTGAGTAACTACTTAGTGTTCTGTTAATTCATCTCACAGAGTTACATCTGTATGTCGTGTATCTCTTTGCTAGCCTTATTTCTGTGGAATCTGAGAACAGATATTTCGGAACCCTTTGAAGACTATAGGGCGAAAGGAAATATCCTCCTATAACAAAGAGAAAGAAGCTTTCTGAGAAACTTCTTTGTGTTCTGTGAAATCATCTCACAGAGTTACAGCTTTCCCCTCAAGAAGCCTTTCGCAAAGACAGTTGTTGTGGAATTGGAAAAGTGATATTTGGAAGCCCATAGAGGGCTATGGTGAAAAAGGAAATATTCTCAGATGAAATCTGGAAAGAAGCTTTCTGAGAAACTGCTCGATGATTTGTGACTTCCACTCACAGAGTTACATCTGTATTTCGTGGATCTCTTTGCTAGCCTTTTTTCTGCGGAATCTGAGAACAGATATTTCGGATCCCTTTGAAGATTATAGGGCCAAAGGAAATATCCTCCGATAAATAAGAGAAAGAAGCTTTCTGAGAAACTTCTTTGTGTTCTGTGAAATCATCTCACAGAGTTACAGCTTTCCCCTCTAGAAGCCTTTCGCTAAGACAGTTCTTGTGGAATTGGCAAAGTGATATTTGGAGGCCCATAGAGGGTTATGGTGAAAAAGGAAATATCCTCAGATGAAATCTGGAAAGAAGCTTTCTGAGAAACTGCTTAGTGTTCTGTTAAGTCAACTCAGAGAGTTACATCCGCATTTCGTGGATCTCTTTGCTAGCCTTATTTCTGTGGAATCTGAGAACAGATATTTCCAATGCCTTTGAAGACTATAGGGCCAAAGAAATATCCTCCGATAACAAAGAGAAAGAAGCTCTCTGAGAAACTTCTTTGTGTTCTCTGAAATCATCTCACAGAGTTACAGCTTTCCCCTAAAGAAGCCTTTCGCTAAGACAGTTCTTGCGGAATTGGCAAAGTGATATTTGGAAGCCCATAGAGGGCTATGGTCAAAAAAGAAATATCCTCAGAAGAAATCCGGAAAGAAGCTTTCTGAGAAACTGCTTAGTGTTCTGTTAATTCATCTCACAGAGTTACATCAGTATGTCGTGTATCTCTTTGCTAGCCTTATTTCTGTGGAATCTGAGAACAGATATTTCGGATCCCTTTGAAGACTATAGGGCCAAAGTAAATATCCTCCGATAACAAAGAGAAAGAAGCTTTCTGAGAAACTTCTTTGTGTTCTGTGAAACCATCTCACAGAGTTACAGCTTTCCCCTCAAGAAGCCTTTCGCTAAGAGAGTTCTTGTGGAATGGGCAAAGTGATATTTGGAAGCCCATAGAGAGCTATGGTGAAAAAGGAAATATCCTCAGATTAAATCTGGAAAGAAGCTTTCTGAGAAACTGCTTAGTGTTCTGTTAATTCATCTAAGAGAGTTACATCTCCATTTCGTGGATCTCTTTGCTAGCCTTATTTCTGTGGAATCTGAGAACAGATATTTCGGATCCCTTTGAAGACTATAGGGCCAAAGGAAATATCCTCCTATAACAAAGAGAAAGAAGCTTTCTGAGAAACTTCTTTGTGTTCTGTGAAATCATCTCACAGAGTTACAGCTTTCCCCTCAAGAAGCCTTTCACTAAGATAGTTCTTGTATAATTGGCAAAGTGATATTTGGAAGCCCATAGAGGGCTATGGTGAAAAAGGAAATATCCTCAGATGAAATCCGGAAAGAAGCTTTCTGAGAAACTGCTCGATGATTTGTGACTTCCACTCACAGAGTTACATCTGTATTTCGTGGATCTCTTTGCTAGCCTTATTTCTGTAGAATCTGAGAACAGATATTTCGGATCCCTTTGAAGATTATAGGGCCAAAGGAAATATCCTCCGATAAAAAAGAGAAAGAAGCTTTCTGAGAAACTTCTTTGTGTTCTGTGAAATCATCTCACAGAGTTACAGCTTTCCCGTCTAGAAGCCTTTCGCTAAGACAGTTCTTGTGGAATTGGCAAAGTGATATTTGGAAGCCCATAGAGGGTTATGGTGAAAAAGGAAATATCCTCAGATGAAATCTGGAAAGAAGCTTTCTGAGAAACTGCTTAGTGTTCTGTTAAGTCAACTCAGAGAGTTACATCCGCATTTCGTGGAACTCTTTGCTAGCCTTATTTCTGTGGAATCTGATAACAGATATTCCGGATCCCTTTGAAGACTTCAGGGCCAAAGGAAATATCCTCCGTTAACAAAGAGAAAGAAGCTTTCTGAGAAACTTCTTTCTGTTCTGTGAAATCATCTCACAGAGTTACAGCTTTCCCCTCAAGAAGCCTTTCTCTAAGACAGTTCTTGTGGAATTGGCAAAGTGATATTTGGAAGCCCATTGAGGGGTATGGTGAAAAAGGAAATATCCTCAGATGAAATCCGGAAAGAAGCTTTCTGAGAAACTGCTCGATGATGTGTGACTTCCAGTCACAGAGTTACATCTGTATTTCGTGGATCTCTTTGCTAGCCTTATTTCTGTGGAATCTGAGAACAGATATTTCGGATCCCTTTGAAGACTATAGGGTCAAAGGAAATACACTCCGATAACAAAGAGAAAGAAGCTTCTTGAGAAACTTCCTTGTGTTCTGTGAAATCATCTCACAGAGTTACAGCTTTCCCCTCAAGAAGCCTTTTTGTAAGACAGTTCTTCTGGATTTGGCAAAGTGATATTTGCAAGCGCATAGAGGGCTATGGTGAAAAAGGAAGTATCCTCAAATGAAATCTGGAAAGAAGCTTTCTGAGAAACTGCTTAGTGTTCTGTAAATTCATCTCACAGAGTGACATCTGTATATCGTGTATCTCTTTGCTAGACTTATTTCTGTGGAATCTGAGAACAGATATTTCGGATCCCTTTGAAGACTATAGGGCCAAAGGAAATATCCTCCTATAACAAAGAGAAAGAAGCTTTCTGAGAATCTTCTTTTGTTCTGGGAAATCACCGCACAGAGTTACAGATAACCCCTCAAGAAGCCTATCGCCAAAACAGTTCTTGTGGAATTGCCAAAGTGATATTTGGAAGCCCATAGAGGCCTATGGTGAAAAAGGAAATATCCTCAGATGAAATCCGGAAAGAAGCTTTCTGAGAAACTGCTCTGTGATGTGTGACTTCCAGTCACAGAGTTACATCTGTATTTCGTGGATCTCTTTGCTAGCCTTATTTCTGTGGAATCTGAGAACAGATATTTCGGATCCCTTTGAAGACTATAGGGCCAAAGGAAATATCCTCCGATAACAAAGAGAAAGAAGCTTTCTGAGAAACCTCTTTGTGTTCTGTGAAATCATTTCACAGAGTTACAGCTTTCCCCTCAGGAAGCCTTTCGCTAAGACAGTTCTTGTGGAATTGGCAAAGTGATATTTGGAAGCCCATAGAGGGCTTTGGTGAAAAAGGAAATATCCTAAGATGAAATCTGGAGACAAGCTTTCTGAGAAACTGCTTAGTGTTCTGTTAAGTCATCTCAGAGAGTTACATCTGCATTTCGTGGATCTCTTTGCTAGCCTCATTTCTGTGGAATCTGAGAACAGATATTTCGGATCCCATTGAAGACTATAGGGCCAAAGGAAATATCCTCCGATAACAAAGAGAAAGAAGCTTTCTGAGAATCTTCTTTTTGTTCTGTGAAATCACCTCACAGATATACAGATTTCCCCTCAAGAAGCCTTTCGCTAAGACAGTTCTTGTGGAATTGGCAAAGTGGTATTTGGAAGCCCATAGAGGGCTATGGTGAAAAAGGAAATATCCTCAGATGAAATCTGGAAAGAAGCTTTCTGAGATACTACTTAGTGTTCTGTTAATTCATCTAACAGAGTTACATCTCCATTTCGTGGATCTCTTTGCTAGCCTTATTTCTGTGGAATCTGAGAACAGATATTTCGGATCCCTTTGAAGACTATAGGGCCAAAGGAAATATCCTCCGATAACAAAGAGAAAGAAGCTTTCTGAGAAACTTCTTTGCGTTCTGTGAAACCATCTCACAGAGTTACAGCTTTCCCCTCAAGAAGACTTTCGCTAAGACAGTTCTTGTGGAATGGGCAAAGTGATATTTGGAAGCCCGTAGAGAGCTATGGTGAAAAAGGAAATATCCTCAGATGAAATCTGGAAAGAAGCTTTCTGAGAAACTGCTTAGTGTTCTGTTAAGTCATCTCAGAGAGTTAAATCTGCATTTTGTGGATCTCTTTGCTAGCCTTATTTCTGTGGAATCTGAGAACAGATATTTCGGATCCCTTTGAAGACTATAGGGCCAAAGGAAATATCCTCCGATAACAAAGAGAAAGAAGCTTTCTGAGAATCTTCTTTTTGTTCTGTGAAATCACCGCACAGAGTTACA
Source organism: Macaca mulatta (assembly GCF_049350105.2). Lineage (NCBI taxonomy): Eukaryota > Metazoa > Chordata > Mammalia > Primates > Cercopithecidae > Macaca > Macaca mulatta. Next base: position 48,172,779 of record NC_133411.1, read on the forward strand.
GATAACCCCTCAAGAAGCCTTTCGCTGAGACAGTTCTTGTGGAAATGGCAAAGTGATATTTGGAAGTCCAAAGAGGCCTATGGTGAAAAAGAAAATATCCTCAGATGAAATCCGGAAAGAAGCTTTCTGAGAAACTGCTCTGTGATGTGTGACTTCCACTCACAGAGTGACATCTGTATTTCGTGGATCTCTTTGCTAGCCTTATTTCTGTGGAATCTGAGAAGAGATATTTCGGATCCCTTGAAGACTATGGGTTCAAAGGAAATATCCTCCGATAACAAAGAGAAAGAAGCTTTCTGAGAAACTTCTTTGTGTTCTGTGAAATCACCGCACAGAGTTACAGATAACCCCTCAAGAAGCCTTTCGCTAAGACAGTTCTTGTGGAATTGGCAAAGTGATATTTGGAAGCCCATAGAGGCCTACGGTGAAAAAGGAAATATCCTCAGATGAAATCTGGAGACAAGCTTTCTGAGAAACTGCATAGTGTTCTGTTAAGTCATCTCAGAGAGTTACATCTGCATTTCGTGGATCTCTTTGCTACCCTTATTTCTGTGGAATCTGAGAACAGATATTTCGGATCCCTTTGAAGACTATAGGGCCAAAGGAAATATCCTCCGATTACTAAGAGAAAGAAGCTTTCTGAGAATCTTCTTTTTGTTCCGTGAAATCACCTCACAGAGTTACAGCTTTCCCCTCAAGAAGCCTTTCGCTAAGACAGTTCTTGTGGAATTGGCAAAGTGATATTTGGAAGCCCTTAGAGGGGTATGGTGAAAAAGGAAATATCCTTAGATGAAATCCGGAAAGAAGCTTTCTGAGAAACTGCTCTGTGATGTGTGACTTCCACTCACAGAGTTACATCTGTATTTCTTGGATCTCTTTGCTAGCCTTATTTCTGTGGAATCTGAGAACAGATATTTCAAATCCCATTGAAGACTATCGGGCCAAAGGAAATATCCTCCGATAACAAAGAGAAAGAAGCTTTCTGAGAATCTTCTTTGTGTTCTCTGAAATCATCTAACAGAGTTACAGCTTTCCCCTCAAGAAGCCTTTCGCTAAGACAGTTCTTGTGGAATTGGCAAAGTGATATTTGGAAGCCCATAGAGGGCTACGTTGAAAAAGGAAATATCCTCAAATGAAATCTGGAAAGAAGCTTTCTGAGAAACTGCTTAGTGTTCTGTTAATTCATCTCACAGAGTTACATCTGTATGTCGTGTATCTCTTTGCTAGACTTATTTCTGTGGAATCTGAGAACAGATATTTCGGATCCCTTTGAAGAATATAGGGCCAAAGGAAATATCCTCCGATAACAAAGAGAAAGAAGCTTCCTGAGAAACTTCTTTGTGTTCTGTGAAATCATCTCACAGAGTTACAGCTTTCCTCTTAAGAAGCCTTTCGCTAAGACAGTTCTTGTGGAATTGGCAAAGTGATATTTGGAAGCCCTTAGAGGGCTATGGTGAAAAAGGAAATATCCTCAGATGAAATCCGGAAAGAAGCTTTCTGAGAAAATGCTCTGTGATGTGTGACTTCCAGTCACAGAGTTACATCTTTATTTCGTGGATCTCTTTGCTAGCCTTGTTTCTGTGGAATCTGAGAACAGATATCTCAAATCCCTTTGAAGACTATAGGGCCAAAGAAATATCCTCCGATAACAAAGAGAAAGAAGCTTTCTGAGAAACTTCTAAGTGTTCTCTGAAATCATCTCACAGTGTTACAGCTTTCCCCTCTAGAAGCCTTTCACTAAGACAGTTCTTGTGGAATTGGCAAAGTGATATTTGGAAGCCCAAAGAGGGCTATGGTGAAAAAGGAAATATCCTCAGATGAAATCTGGAAAGAAGCTTTCTGAGAAATTGTTCTGTGATGCGAGACTTCCACTGACAGAGTTACATCTGTATTTCGTGGATCTCTATGCTAGCATTATATCTGTGGAATCTGAGAACAGATATTTCCGATCCTTTTCAAGACTCTAGGTCCAAGGGAAATATCCTCCCATAACAAAGAGAAAGAAGCTTTCTGAGAAACTTCTTTGTTTTCTGTGAAATCATCTCACAGAGTTACAGCTTTCCCCTAAAGAAGCCTTTCGCTAACACAGTTATTGTGGAATTGGCAAAGTGATATTTGGAAGCCCTTAGTGGGCTATGGTGAAAAAGGAAATATCCTCAGATGAAATCTGCAGAGAAGCTTTCTGAGAAACTGCTCTGTGATGTGTGACTTCCACACACTGAGTTACATCTGTATTTCGTGGATCTCTTTGCTGGCCTTATTTCTGTGGAATATGAGAACAGATATTTCGGATCCCTTTGATGACCATAAGGCCAAAGGAAATATCCTCCGATAACAAAGAGAAAGAAGCTTTCTGAGAAACTCTTTGTGTTCTGTGAAATCATCTCACAGAGTTACCGCTTTCCCCTCAAGAATCATTTCGCTAAGACAGTTCTTGCGGAACTGGCAAAGTGATATTTGGAAGCCCATAGAGGGCTATGGTGAAAAAGGAAATATCCTCAGATGAAATCTAGAAAGAAGCTTTCTGAGAAACTGCTCTGTGATGTGTGACTTCCACTCACAGAGTTACATCTGTGTTTCGTGGATCACTTTGCTAGCCTTATTTCTGTGGAATCTGAGAACAGATATTTCGGATCCCTTTGAAGACTACAGGGCCAAAGGAAATATCCTCCGATAACAAAGAGAAAGAAGCTTTCTGAGAAACTTCTTTGTGTTCTGTTAAATCACCTCACAGAGTTACAGCGTTCCCCTCAAGAAGCCTTTCCCTAAGACAGTTCTTGTGGAATTGGCAAAGTGATATTTGGAAGCCATAGAGGGCTCTGGTGAAAAAGGAAATATCCTCTGATGAAATCTGGAAAGAAGCTTTCTGAGAAACCGCTTAGTGTTTTGTTAATTCATCTCACAGAGTTACATCTGTATTTCGTGGATCTCTCTCCTAGACTTATTTCTGTGAAATCTGAAAAGAGATATTTCGGATCCCTTTGAAGACTATAGGGCCAAAGGAAATATCCTCCGATAACAAAGAGAAAGAAGCTTTCTGAGAAACTACTTTGTGTTCTGTGAAATCATCTCACAGAGTTACCGCTTTCCCCTCAAGAAGCCTTTCGCTAAGACAGTTCCTGTGGAATTGGAAAAGTGATATTTGGAAGCCCATATAGGGCTACGGTGAAAAAGGAAATATCCTCAGATGAAATCTGGAAAGAAGCTTTCTGAGAAACTGCTTAGTGTTCTGTTAAGTCATCTCACAGAGTTACATCTGTATTTCGTGTATCTCTTTGCTAGCCTTATTTCTGTGGAATCTGAGAACAGATATTTCGGATCCCTTTGAAGACTATAGGGCCAAAGGAAATATCCTGCGATAACAAAGAGAAAGAAGCTTTATGAAAAACTTCTTTGTATTCTGTGAAATCATCTCAGAGAGTTACAGCTTCCCCCTCAAGAAGCCTTTCGCTAAGACAGTTCTTGTGGAATTGGCAAAGTGATATTTGGGAGCCCATAGAGGGCTATGGTGAAAAAGGAAATATCCTCAGATGAAATCTGGAAAGAAGCTTTCTGAGAAACTGCTCTGTGATGTGTGACTTCCACACACAGAGTTACATCTGTATTTCGTGGATCTCTTTGCTAGCCTTATTTCTGTGGAATCTGAGAAGAGATATTTCGGATCCCTTTGAAGACTATAGGGCCATAGGAAATATCCACCGATACCAAAGAGAAAGAAGCTTTCAGAGAAACTTCTTTGTGTTCTGTTAAATCACCTCACAGAGTTACAGCTTTCCCCTCAAGAAGCCTTTCGCTAAGACAGTTCCTGTGGAAATGGCAAAGTGATATTTGGAAGACCATAGAGGGCTATGGTGAAAAAGGAAATATCCTCAGATGAAATCTGGAAAGAAGCTTTCTGAGAAACTGCTTAATGTTCTGTTATTTCACCTCACAGAGTTACATCTGAATTTCGTGGATCTCTTTGCTAGCCTTATTTCTGTGGAATCTGAGAACAGATATTTCGGATCCCTTTGAAGACTATAGGGCCAATGGAAATATCCTCCGATAAGAAAGAGAAGGAAGCTTTCTGAGAAACTTCTTTGTGTTCTTTGAAATCATCTCAGAGAGTTACAGATTTCCCCTCAAGAAGCCTTTCGCTAAGACAGTTCTTGTGGAATTTGCAAAGTGATATTTGGAAGCACATAGAGGGCTATGTTGAAAAAGGAATTATCCTCAGATGAAATCTGGAAAGAAGCTTTCTGAGAAACTGCTCTGTGATGCGTGACTTCCACTCACAGTGTTACATCTGTATTTCGTGGATCTCTTTGGTAGCCTTATTTCTGTGGAATCTGCGAACAGATATTTCGGATCCCTTTGAAGACTGTAGGGCCAAAAGAAATATCCTCCGATAACAAAGAGAAAGAATGTTTCTCAGAAACTTCTTTGTGTTCTGTGAAATCATCTCACAGATTTACAGCTTTCCCCTCAAGAAGCCTTTCGCTAAGACAGTTCTTGTGGAATTGGCAAAGTGATATTTGGAAGCCCTTACAGGGCTATGGTGAAAAAGGAAATATCCTCAGATTAAATCTGGAAAGAAGCTTTCTGAGAAACTGCTTAGTGTTCTGTTAATTTATCTCACAGAGTTACTTCTATATTTCGTGGATCTCTCGGCTAGTCTTATTTCTGTGGAATCTAAGAACAGATATTTCGGATCCCTTTGAAGACTATAGGGCCAAAGGAAATATCCTGCGATAACAAAGAGAAAGAAGCTTTCTGAAAAACTTCTTTGTGTTCTGTGAAATCATCTCACAGACTTACAGCTTTCCCCTCAAGAAGCCTTTCGCTAAGACAGTTCTTGTGGAATTGGCAAAGTGAAATTTGGAAGCCCATAGAGGGCTATGGTGAAAAAGGAAATATCCTCAGATGAAATCTGGAAAGAAGCTTTATGAGAAACTCCTCTGTGATGTGTGACTTCTACTCACAGAGTTACATCTGTATTTCGTGGATCTCTTTGCTAGCCTTATTTCTGTGGATTCTGAGAGCAGATATTTCGGATCCCTTTGAAGACTATGGGGCCAAAGGAAATATCATGCGATAACAAAGAGAAAGAATCTTTCTGAGAAACTTCTTTGTGTTCTGTGATATCATCTCACAGAGTTACAGCTTTCCCCTCAAGAAGCCTTTCGCTAAGACAGTTCTTGAGGAATTGGCAAAGTGATATTTGGAAGCCCATAGAGGGCTAAGGTGAATAAGGAAATATCCTCAGATGAAATCTCGAAAGAAGCTTTCTGAGAAATTTCTTTGTGTTCTGTGAAATAATCTCACAGATTTACAGCTTTCCTCTCAAGAAGCCTTTCGATAAGACAGTTCTTGTGGAAATGGAAAAGTGATATTTGGAAGCCCATAGAGGGTTATGGTGAAAAAGGAAATAACTTCAGATGTAATCTGGAAAGAAGCTTTCTGAGAAACTGCTTAGTGTTCTGTTAATTCATCTCACAGAGTTACATCTGTATTTCGTGGGTCTCTTTGCTAGCCTTATTTCTGTGGAATCTGAGAAGAGATATTTCGGATCCATTTGAAGACTATAGGGCCAAAGGAAATATCCTCCGATAACAAAGAGAAAGAAGCTTTGTGAGAAACTTCTTTGTGTTCTGTGAAATCACCTCACAGAGTTTCCACTTTCCCCTCAAGAAGCCTTTCGCTAAGACAGTTCTTGCGGAATTGGCAAAGTGATATTTGGAAGCCCATAGAGGGCTATGGTGAAAAAGGAAATATCCTCCGATGAAATCTGGAAAGAAGCTTTCTGAGAAACTGCTTAGTGTTCTGTTAATTCATCTTACAGAGTTACATCTCTATTTCGTGGATCTCTCTCCTAGCCTTATTTCTGTGGAATCTGAGAACAGATATTTCGGATATCTTTGAAGACTGTAGGGCCAAACGAAATATCCTCCGATAACAAAGTGAAAGAAGCTTTCTGAGAAACTTCTTTGTGTTCTGTGAAATCACCTCACAGAGTTACAGCTTTCCCCTCAAGAAGCTTTTCACTAAGACACTTCTTTTGGAATTGGCAAAGTGATATTTGGAAGCCCATAGATGGCTATGGTGAAAAAGGTAATATCCTCAGATGAAATCTGGAAAGAAGCCTTCTGAGAAACTGCTCAGCGATGTGTGACTTCCACTCACATTGTTTCAACTGTATTTCGTGGATCTCTTGCTAGCCTTATTTCTGTGGAATCTGAGAAGAGATATTTCGGATCCCTTTGAAGACTATATGGCCAAAAGAAATATCCTCCGATAACAAAGAGAGAGAAGCTTTCTGAGAAACTTCTTTGTGTTCTGTGAAATCATCTCACAGAGTTACAGCTTTCCCCTCAAGAAGCCTTTCGCTAAGACAGTTCTTGTGGAATTGGCAAAGTGAAATTTGGAAGCCCATAGAGGGCTATGGTGAAAAAGGAAATATCCTCAGATGAAATCTGGAAGGAAGCTTTATGAGAAACTCCTCTGTGATGTGTGACTTCTACTCACAGAGTTACATCTGTATTTCGTGGATCTCTTTGCTAACCTTATTTCTGTGGATTCTGAGAGCAGATATTTCGGATCCCTTTGAAGACTATGGGGCCAAAGGAAATATCCTGCGATAACAAAGAGAAAGAATCTTTCTGAGAAACTTCTTTGTGTTCTGTGATATCATCTCCCAGAGTTACAGCTTTCCCCTCAAGAAGCCTTTCGCTAAGACAGTTCTTGAGGAATTGGCAAAGTGATATTTGGAAGCCCATAGAGGGCTAAGGTGAATAAGGAAATATCCTCAGATGAAATCTCGAAAGAAGCTTTCTGAGAAATTTCTTTGTGTTCTGTGAAATAATCTCAGAGATTTACAGCTTTCCTCTCAAGAAGCCTTTCGATAAGACAGTTCTTGTGGAAATGGAAAAGTGATATTTGGAAGCCCTTAGAGGGTTATGGTGAAAAAGGAAATAACTTCAGATGTAATCTGGAAAGAAGCTTTCTGAGAAACTGCTTAGTGTTCTGTTAATTCATCTCACAGAGTTACATCTGTATTTCGTGGGTGTCTTTGCTAGCCTTATTTCTGTGGAATCTGAGAAGAGATATTTCAGATCTTTTGAAGACTATAGGGCCAAAGGAAATATCCTCCGATAACAAAGAGAAAGAAGCTTTGTGAGAAACTTCTTTGTGTTCTGTGAAATCACCTCACAGAGTTTCCACTTTCCCCTCAAGAAGCCTTTCGCTAAGACAGTTCTTGCGGAATTGGCAAAGTGATATTTGGAAGCCCATAGAGGGCTATGGTGAAAAAGGAAATATCCTCCGATGAAATCTGGAAAGAAGCTTTCTGAGAAACTGCTTAGTGTTCTGTTAATTCATCTTACAGAGTTACATCTCTATTTCGTGGATCTCTCTCCTAGCCTTATTTCTGTGGAATCTGAGAACAGATAATTCGGATATCTTTGAAGACTGTAGGGCCAAACGAAATATCCTCCGATAACAAAGTGAAAGAAGCTTTCTGAGAAACTTCTTTGTGTTCTGTGAAATCACCTCACAGAGTTACAGCTTTCCCCTCAAGAAGCTTTTCACTAAGACACTTCTTTTGGAATTGGCAAAGTGATATTTGGAAGCCCATAGATGGCTATGGTGAAAAAGGTAATATCCTCAGGTGAAATCTGGAAAGAAGCCTTCTGAGAAACTGCTCAGCGATGTGTGACTTCCACTCACATTGTTTCAACTGTATTTCGTGGATCTCTTGCTAGCCTTATTTCTGTGGAATCTGAGAAGAGATATTTCGGATCCCTTTGAAGACTATATGGCCAAAAGAAATATCCTCCGATAACAAAGAGAGAGAAGCTTTCTGAGAAACTTCTTTGTGTTCTGTGAAATCATCTCACAGATTTACAGCTTTCCCCTCAAGAAGCCTTTCCCTGAGACAGTTCTTGTGGAATTGGCAAAGTGATATTTGGAAGCCCATAGAGGGCTATGGTGAAAAAGGAAATATCCTCCGATGAAATCTGGAAAGAAGCTTTCTGAGAAACCGCTTAGTGTTTTGTTAATTCATCTCACAGAGTTACATCTGTATTTCGTGGATCTCTCTCCTAGACTTATTTCTGTGAAATCTGAAAAGAGATATTTCGGATCCCTTTGAAGACTATAGGGCCAAAGGAAATATCCTCCGATAACAAAGAGAAAGAAGCTTTCTGAGAAACTACTTTGTGTTCTGTGAAATCATCTCACAGAGTTACCGCTTTCCCCTCAAGAAGCCTTTCGCTAACACAGTTCATGTGGAATTGGAAAAGTGATATTTGGAAGCCTATATAGGGCTATGGTGAAAAAGGAAATATCCTCAGATGAAATCTGGAAAGAAGCTTTCTGAGAAACTGCTTAGTGTTCTGTTAAGTCATCTCACAGAGTTACATCTGTATTTCATGTATCTCTTTGCTAGCCTTATTTCTGTGGAATCTGAGAACAGATATTTCGGATCCCTTTGAAGACTATAGGGCCAAAGGAAATATCCTCCGATAACAAAGAGAAAGAATCTTGCTGAGAAACTTCTTTGTGTTCTGTGAAATCAACTCACAGAGTTACCGCTTTCCCCTCAAGAAGCCTTTCGCTAAGACAGTTCTTGAGGAATTGGCAAAGTGGTATTAGGAAGCCCATAAAGGGCTATGGTAAAAAAGGAAATATCCTCAGATGAAATATGGAAAGAAGCTTTTTGAGAAACTGCTTAGTGTTCTGTTAATTCGTCTCACAGAGTTACATCTCAATTTCGTTGATCTCTTGGCTAGCCTTATTTCTGTGGAATCTGAGAAAAGATATTTCGGATCCCTTTGAAGACTATAGGGCCAAAGGAAATATCCTGCGATAACAAAGAGAAAGAAGCTTTCTGAACAACTTCTTTGTATTCTGTGAAATCATCTCACAGAGTTACAGCTTTCCCCTCAAGAAGCCTTTCGCTAAGACAGTTCTTGAGGAATTGGCAAAGTGATATTTGGAAGCCCATTGAGGGCTACGGTGAAAAAGGAAATATCCTGAGATGAAATCTGGAAAGAAGCTTCCTGAGAAAATGCACTGTGATGTGTGACTTCCACACAGAGTTACATCTGTATTTCGTGGATCTCTTTGCTAGCCTTATTTCTGTAGAATCTGCGAACAGATATTTCGGATCCCTTTGAAGACTGTAGGGCCAAAGGAAATATCCTCCGATAACAAAGAGAAAGAAGCTTTCTGAGAAACTTCTTTGTGTTCTGTGAAATCATCTCACAGAGTTACAGCTTTCCCCTCAGGAAGCCTTTCACTAAGACACTTCTTGTGGAATTGGCAAAGTGATATTTGGAAGCCCATAGAGGGCTATGGTGAAAAAGGAAATATCCTCAGATGAAATCTGGAAAGAAGCCTTATGAGAAACTGCTCTGTGATGTGTGACTTCCACTCACAGTGTTACATCTGTATTTCGTGGATCTCTTTGCTAGCCTTATTTCTGTGGAATCTGAGAACAGATAATTCGGATCCCTTTGAAGACTATAGGGCCAAAAGAAATATCATCCGATAACAAAGAGAAAGAAGCTTTCTGAGAAACTTCTTTGTGTTCTGTGAAATCATCTCACAGATTTACAGCTTTCCCCTAAAGAAGTCTATCGCTAAGACTGTTCTTGTGGAATTGGCAAAGTGATATTTGGAAGCCCGTAGAGGGCTATGGTGAAAAAGGAAATATCCTCAGACGAAATTTGGAAAGAAGTTTTCTCAGATACTGCTCTGTGATGTGTGACTTCCATACACAGAGTTACATCAGTATTTCGTGGATCTCTTTGCTATCCTTATTTCTGTGGAATCTGAGAACAGATATTTCGGATCCCTTTGAAGACTATAGGGCCAAAGGAAATATCCTCCGATAACAAAGAGAAAGAAGCTTTCTGAGAAACTTCTTTGTGTTCTGTGAAATCATCTCACAGAGTTACAGCTTTCCCCTCAAGAAGCCTTTCGCTAAGACAGTTCTTGTGGAATTGGCAAAGTGATATTTGGAAGCCCATAGTGGGCTATGGTGAAAAAGGAAATATCCTCGGATGAAATCTGGACAGAAGCTTTCTGAGAAACTGCTCTGTGATGCGAGACTTCCACACACAGAGTTACGTCTGTCTTTCGTGGATCTCTATGCTAGCCTTATTTCTGTGCAATCTGAGAAAAGATATTTCGGATCCCTTTGAAGACTGTAGGGCCAAAGGAAATATCCTCCGATAACAAAGAGAAAGAAGCTTTCTGAGAAACTTCTTTGTGTTCTGTGAAATCATCTCACAGAGTTACAGCTTTCCCCTCAAGAAGCTTTTCGCTAAGACAGTTCTTGTGGAATTGGCAAAGTGATATTTGGAAGCCCTTAGTGGGCTATGGTGAAAAAGGAATTATCCTCAGATGAAATCTGGAAAGAAGCTTTCTGAGAAACTGCTTAGTGTTCTCTTAATTCATCTCACAGAGTTACATCTCTATTTCGTGGATCTCTCTCCTAGCCTTATTTCTGTGGAATCTGAGAACAGATATTTCTTATCCCGTTGAAGACTATAGGGCCAAAGGAAATATCCTCCGATAACAAAGAGAAAGAAGATTTCTGAGAAACTTCTTTGTGTTCTGTGAAATCATCTCAGAGAGTTACAACTTTCCCCTCAAAAAGCCTTTCGGTAAGACAGTTCTTGTGGAATTGGCAAAGTGATATTTGGAAGCCCATAGAGGGCTATGGTGAAAATGGAAATATCCTCAGATGAAATCGGGAAAGAAGCTTTCTGAGAAACTGCTTAGTGTTCTGTTATTTCATCTAACATAGTTACATCTGTATTTCATGGATCTCTTTGCTAGCCTTATTTCTGTGGAATCTGAGAACAGATATTTGGGATCCCTTTGAAGACTCTAGGGCCAAAGGAAATATCCTGCGATAACAAAGAGAAAGAAGCTTTCTGAGAAACTTCTTTGTGTTCTGTGATATCATCTCACAGTGTTACAGCCTTCCCCACAAGAAGCCTTTCACTAAGACACTTCTTGTGGAATTGGCAAAGTGATAGATATTTGGAAGCCCGTAGAGGGCTATGGTGAAAAAGGAAATATCCTCAGACGAAATTTGGAAAGAAGTTTTCTGAGAAACTGCTCTGTGATGTGTGACTTCCACACACGGAGTTACATCTGTGTTTCGTGGATCTCTTTGCTAGCCTTATTTCTGTGGAATCTGAGAACAGATATTTCGGATCCCTTTGATGACTATAGGGCCAAAGGAAATATCCTCCGATAACAAAGAGAAAGAAGCTTTCTGTGAAACTTCTTTGTGTTCTGAGAAATCATCTCACAGAGTTACAGCTTTCCCCTCAAGAAGCCTTTCGCTAAGACAGTTCTTCTGGAATTGGCAAAGTGATATTTGGAAGCCCATGTAGGGCTATGGTGAAAAAGGAAATATCCTCAGATGAAATCTGGAAAGAAGCTTTCTGAGAAACTGCTTAGTGTTCTGTTAATTCATCTCACAGAGTTACATCTGTATTTCGTGGATCTCTTTGATAGCCTTATTTCTGTGGAATCTGAGAACAGATATTTCGGATCCCTTTGAAGACTATAGGGCCAAAAGAAATATCATCCGATAACAAAGAGTAAGAAGCTTTCTGAGAAACTTCTTTGTGTTCTGTGAAATCATCTCACAGATTTACAGCTTTCCCCTAAAGAAGCCTATCGCTAAGACAGTTCTTGTGGAATTGGCAAAGTAATATTTGGAAGCCCATAGAGGGTTATGGTGAAACAGGAAATAACTTCAGATGAAATCTGCAAAGAAATTTTCTGAGAAACTGCTTAGTGTTCTGTTAATGCATCTCACAGAGTTACATCTGTATTTCGTGGATCTCTCTCCTAGCCTTATTTCTGTGGAATCTGAGAACAGATATTTCTTATCCCGTTGAAGACTATAGGGCCAAAGGAAATATCCTCCGATAACAAAGAGAAAGAAGCTTTCTGAGAAACTTCTTTGTGTTTGTGAAATCATCTCACAGAGTTACAGCTTTCCCCTCATGAAGCCTTTCGGTAAGACAGTTCTTGTGGAATTGGCAAAGTGATATTTGGAAGCCCATATAGGGCTTTGGTGAAAAAGGAAATATCCTCAGATGAAATCTGGAAAGAAGCTTTCTGAGAAACTGCTTAGTGTTCTGTTAATTCATCTAAAAGAGTTACCTCTGTATTTCATGGATCTCTTTGCTAGCCTTATTTCTGTGTAATCTGAGAACACATATTTCGGATCCCTTTGAAGAATATAGGGCCAAAGGAAATAATCAGCGATAACAAAGAGAAAGAAGCTTTCTGGGAAACTTCTATGTGTTCTGTGAAATCATCTCACAGAGTTACAGCTTTCCCATCAAGAAGCCTTTCGTTAAGACATTTTTTGTGGAATTGGCAAAATGATATTTGGAAGCCCATAGAGGGCTATGGTGAAAAAGGAAATATCCTCTGATGAAATCTGGAAAGAAGCTTTCTGAGAATCTGCTCTGTGATGTGTGACTTCCACACACAGAGTTACATCTGTATTTCGTGGATCTCTTTGCTAGCCTTATTTCTGTGCAATCTGAGAACAGATATTTCGGATCCCTTTGAAGACTATAGGGCCAAAGGAAATATCCTCCAATAACAAAGACAAAGAAGCTTTCTGAGAAACTTGTTTGTGTTCTGTGAAATCATCTCACAGAGTTACAGCTTTCCCCTCAAGAAGCCTTTCGCTAAGCCAGTTCTTGTGGAATTGGCAAAGTGATATTTGGAACCCCTAGACGGCTATGGTGAAAAAGGAAATATCCTCAGATGAATTCTGGAAAGAAGTTTTCTGAGAAACTGCTCTGTGATGTGTGACTTCCACACAGGGAGTTACATCTGTATTTCGTGGATCCCTTTGCTAGCCTTATTTCTATGGATTCTGAGAGCAGATATTTCGGATCCCTTTGATGACTATAGGGCCAAAGGAAATATCCTCCGATAACAAAGAGAAAGAAGCTTTCTGTGAAACTTCTTTGTGTTCTGAGAAATCATCTCACAGAGTTACAGCTTTCCCCTCAAGAAGCCTTTCGCTAAGACAGTTCTTCTGGAATTGGCAAAGTGATATTTGGAAGCCCATGGAGGGCTATGGTGAAAAATGAAATATCCTCAGATGAAATCTGGAAAGAAGCTTTCTGAGAAACTGCTTAGTGTTCTGTTAATTCATCTCACAGAGTTACATCTGTATTTCATGGATCTATTTGCTAGCCTTATTTCTGTGGAATCTGAGAACAGATATTTCAGATCCCTTTGAAGGGTATAAGGCCAAAGGAATTATCCTTCGATAGCAAAGAGAAAGAAGCTTTCTGAGAAACTTCTTTGTGTTCTGTGAAATCATCTCACAGAGTTACAGCTTTCCCCTCAAGAAGCCTTTCACTAAGACAGTTCTTGTGGAATTGGCAAAGTGATATTTGGAAGACCATAGAGGGATATTGTCAAAAAGGTAATATCCTCAGATGAAATCTGGACAGAAGTTTCATGAGAAGATGCTCTGTGATGTGTGACTTCCACTCACAGAGTTACATCCGTATTTCGTGTATCTCTTTGCTAGCCTTTTTTCTGTGGAATCTGAGAAGAGATATTTCGGATCCCTTTTAAGACTACAGGGCCAAAAGAAATATCCTCCGATAACAAAGAGAAAGAAGCTTTCTGAGAAACTTCTTTGTGTTCTGTGAAATCATCTCACAGTGTTACAGCTTTCCCCTCAAGAAGTCTTTTCCTGAAACAGTTCTTGTGGATTTGGCAAAGTGATATTTGGAAGCCCATAGAGGGCTATGGTGACAAAGGAAATATCCTCAGATGAAATCTGGAAAGAAGCTTTCTGAGAAACTGCTTAGTGTTCTGTTAATTCATCTCACAGAGTAACATCTGTATTTCATGGGTCTCTTTGCTAGCTTTATTTCTGTGGAATCTGAGAAAAGATATTTCGGATCCCTTTGAAGACTATAGGGCCAAAGGAAATATCCTGCGATAACAAAGAGAAAGAAGCTTTCTGAGAAGCTTCTTTGTGTTCTGTGAAATCATCTCACAGTGTTACAGCTTTCCCCACAAGAAGCCTTTCACTACGACAGTTCTTGTGGAATTGGCAAAGTGATATTTGGAAGCCCGTAGAGGGCTATGGTGAAAAAGGAAATATCCTCAGACGAAATTTGGAAAGAAGCTTTCTGAGATACTGCTATGTGATGTGTGACTTCCACACACAGAATTACATCTGTATTTCGTGGATCTCTTTGCTAGCCTTATTTCTGTGGAATCTGAGAACAGATATTTTGGATCCCTTTGAAGAATATAGGGCCAAAGGAAATATCCTCCGATAACAAAGAGAAAGAAGCTTTCTGAGAAACTTCTTTGTGTTCTGAGAAATCATCTCTCAGTGTTACAGCTTTCCCCTCAAGAAGCCTTTCGCTAATACAGTTCTTGTAGAATTGGCAAAGTGATATTTGGAAGTCCTTAGAGGGCTATGGTGAAAAAGGAAATATCCTCTGATGAAATCGGACAGAAGCTTTATGAGAAGATGCTCTGTGATGTGTGACTTCCACTCACAGAGATACATCTCTATTTCGTGGATCTCTTTGCTAGCCTTTTTTCTGTGGAATCTGAGAACAGATATTTCGGATCCCTTTGAAGACTATAGGGCCAAAGGAAATATCCTCCGATAACAAAGAGAAAGAAGCTTTCTGAGAAACTTCTTTGTGTTCTCTGAAATCATCTCACAGAGTTACAGCTTTCCCCTCAAGAAGCCTTTCCCTTAAACAGTTCTTGTGGATTTGGCAAAGTGATATTTGAAGCCGATAGAGGGCTATGGTGAAAAAGGAAATATCTTCAGATGAAATCTAGAAAGAAGCTTTCTGAGAAACTGCTTAGTGTTCTGTTAATTCATCTCACAGAGCTACATCTGTATTTCATGGATCTCTTTGCTAGCCTCATTTCTGTGGAATCTGAGAACAGATATTTCGGATCCCTTTGAAGACCATAGGGCCACAGGAAATATCCTGCGATAACAAAGAGAAAGAAGCTTTCTGAGAAACTTCTTTATGTTCTTTGAAATCATCTCACAGAGTTACAGCTTTCCCCTCAAGAAGCCTTTCACTAAGACAGTTCTTGAGGAATTGGCAAAGTGATATATGGAAGCCCATAGAGGGCTATGGTGAAAAAGGAAATATCCTCAGATGATATCTGGAAAGAAGCTTTCTGAGAATCTGCTCTGTGATGTGTGACTTCCACACACAGAGTTACATCTGTATTTCGTGGATCTCTTTGCTAGCCTTATTTCTGTGGAATCTGAGAGCAGATATTTCGGATTCCTTTGAAGACTCTAAGGCCAAAGGAAATATCCTCCGATAACAAAGAGAAAGAAGCTTTCTGAGAAACTTCTTTGTGTTCTGTGAAATCATCTCACAGAGTTACAGCTTTCCCCTCAAGAAGCCTTTCGCTAAGACAGTTCTTGTGGAATTGGCAAAGTGATATTTGGAAGCCCATAGAGGGCTATGGTGAAAAAGGAAATATCCTCAGATGAAATCTGGAAAGAAGATTTCTGAGAAACAGCTCTGTAATGTGTGACTTCCACTCAGAGAGTTACATCTGTATTTCGTGGATCTCTTTGCTAGACTTATTTCTGTTGAATCTGAGAACAGATATTTCGGATCCCTTTGAAGACTATAGGGCCAATGGAAATATCCGCCGATAACAAAGAGAAAGAAGCTTTCTGAGAAACTTCTTTGTGTTCTGTGAAATCATCTCACAGAGTTACAGCTTTCCCCTCAAGAAGCCTTTCACTAAGACAGTTCTTGTGGAATTGGCAAAGTGATATTTGGAAGCCCATAGAGGGCTATTGTGAAAAAGGAAATATCCTCGGATGAAATCTGGACAGAAGCTTTCTGAGAAAATGCGCTGTGATGCGAGACTTCCACACACAGAGTTACATCTGTGTTTCGTGGATCTCTACGCTAGCCTTATTTCTGTGGAATCTGAGAACAGATATTTCGGATCCCTTTGAAGACTATAGGGCCAAAGGAAATAACCTCCGATAACAAAGAGAAAGAAGCTTTCTGAGAAACATGTATGTGTTCTGTGAAATCATCTCACAGAATTACAGCTTTCCCCTCAAGAAGCCTTTCGCTAAGACAGTTCTTGTGGAATTGGCAAAGTGATATTTGGAACCCCTAGAGGGCTATGGTGAAAAAGGAAATATCCTCAGATGAAATCTGGAAAGAAGTTTTCTGAGAAACTGCTCTGTGATGTGTGACTTCCACACACGGAGTTACATCTGTATTTCGTGGATGTCTTTGCTAGCCTTATTTCAGTGGAATCTGAGAACAAATATTTCGGATCCCTTTGATGACTATAGGACCAAAGGAAATATCCTCCGATAACAAAGAGAAAGAAGCTTTCTGAGAAACTTCTTTGTGTTCTGAGAAATCATCTCACAGAGTTACAGCTTTCCCCTCAAGAAGCCTTTCGCTTAGACAGTTCTTCTGGAATTGGCAAAGTGATATTTGGAAGCCCATAGAGGGCTATGGTGAAAAATGAAATATCCTCAGATGAAATCTGGAAAGAAGCTTTCTGAGAAACTGCTTAGTGTTCCGTTAATTAATCTCACAGAGTTATATCTGTATTTCGTGGATCTCTTTGCTAGCCTTATTTCTGTGGAATCTTAGAACAGATATTTCGGATCCCTTTGAAGACTTTAGGGCCAAAGGAAATATCCTCCAATAACAAAGAGAAAGAACTTTCTGAGAAACTTCTTTGTGTTCTGTGAAATCATCTCACAGAGTTACAGCTTTTAAATCAAGAAGCCTTTCGTTAAGACATTTTTTGTGGAATTGGCAAAATGATATTTGGAAGCCCATAGAGGGCTATGGTGAAAAAGGAAATATCCTCTGATGAAATCTGGAAAGAAGCTTTCTGAGAAACAGCTCTGTGATGTGTGACATCCACTCACAGAGTTACATCTGTATTTCGTAAATCTCTTTGCTAGCCTTATTTCTGTGGAATCTGAGAACAGATATTTCGGATTCCTTTGAAGACCCTAGGGCCAAAGGAAATATCCTGCGATAACAAAGAGAAAGAAGCTTTCTGAGAAACTTCTTTGTGTTCTGTGAAATCATCTCACAGAGTTACAGCTTTCCCCTCAAGAAGCCTTTCACTAAGACAGTTCTTGTGGAATTGGAAAAGTGATATTTGGCGGCGCCTAGAGGGCTATGGTGAAAAAAGAAATATCCTCAGAAGAAATCTGGAAAGATGCTTTCTGAGAAGCTGCTCTGTGATGTGTGACTTCCACTCACAGAGTTACATCTGTATTTCGTGGATCTCTTTGCTAGCCTTATTTCTGTGGAATCTGAGAACAGATATTTCGGATCCCTTTTAAGACTATAGAGCCAAAGGAAATATCCTCCGATAAAAAAGAGAAAGAAACTTTTTGAGAAACTTCTTTGTGTTCTGTGAAATCATCTCACAGAGTTACAGCTTTCCCTTCAAGAAGGCTTTCGCTAAGACAGTTCTTGTGGAATTGGCAAAGTGATAGTTGGAAACCCATAGAGGGCTATGGTGAAAATGGAAATATCCTAAGATGAAATCGGAAAGAAGCTTTATGAGAAGATACTCTAGGATGTGTGACTTCCACTCACAGAGTTACATCTGTATTTCGTGGATCTCTTTGCTCGCCTTTTATCTGTGGAATCTGAGAACAGATATTTCGGATCCCTTTGAAGACTATAGGGCCAAAGGAAATATCCTGCGATAACAAAGAGAAAGAAGCTTTCTGAGAAACTTCTTTGTGTTCTGTGAAATCATCTCACAGAGTTACAGCTTTCCCCTCAAGAAGCCTTTCGGTAAGACAGTTCTTGTGGAATTGGCAAAGTGATATTTGGAGGCGCATAGAGGGCTATGGAGAAAAAGGAAATATACTCAGATGAAATCTGGAAAGAAGCTTTCTGAGAAGCTGCTCTGTGATGTGTGACTTCCACACACAGAGTTACATCTGTATTTCGTGGATCTCTTTGCTAGCCTTATTTCTGTGGAATCTGAGAACAGATATTTCGGATCCCTTTGAAGACTATAGGGCCAAAGGAAATATCCTCCAATAACAAAGAGAAAGAAACTTTCTGAGAAACTTCTTTGTGTTCTGTGAAATCATCTCACAGAGTTACAGCTTTCCCCTCAAGAAGCCTTTCGCTAAGACAGTTCTTGTGGAATTGGCAAAGTGATATTTGGAAGCCCATAGAGGGCTATGGTGAAAAAGGAAATATCCTCAGATGAAATCGGACAGAAGCTTTATGAGAAGATGCTTTGTGATATGTGACTTCCACTCACAGAGTTACATCTGTATTTCATGGATCTCTTTGCGAGCCTTATTTCTGTGGAATCTGAGAACAGATATTTCGGATCCCTTTGAAGACTATAGGGCCAAAGGAAATATCCTCCGATAACAAAGAGAAGGAAGCTTTCTGAGAAACTTCTTTGTGTTCTGTGAAATCATCTCACAGAGTTACAGCTTTCCCCTCAAGAAGCCTTTCACTAAGACAGTTCTTGTGGAATTGGCAAAGTGATATTTGGAAGCACATAGAGGGCTATTGTGAAAAAGGAAATATCCTCGGATGAAATCTGGACAGAAGCTTTCTGAGAAACTGCTCTGTGATGTGTGACTTCCACACACAGAGTTACATCTGTGTTTCGTGGATCTCTTTGCTAGCCCGATTTCTGTGGAATCTGAGAACAGATATTTCGGATCCCTTTGAAGACTATATTGCCAAAGGAAATATACTCCGATAACAAAGAGAAAGAAGCTTTCTGAGAAACTTATTGTGTTCTGTGAAATCATCTCATAGAGTTGCCGCTTTCCCCTCAAGAATCCTTTCGCTAAGACAGTTCTTGCGGAATTGGAAAAATGATATTTGGAAGCCCGTAGAGGGCTATGGTGAAAAAAGAAATATCCTCAGATGAAATCTGGAAAGAAGCTTTCTGTGAAACTGCTTAGTGTTCTGTTAATTCATCTAACAGAGTTACATCTGTATTTCATGGATCTCTTTGCTAGCCTTATTTCTGTGGAATCTGAGAACAGATATTTCGGATCCCTTTGAAGAATATAGGGCCAAAGGAAATATCCTGCGATAACAAAGAGAAAGAAGCTTTCTGAGAAACTTCTTTGTGTTCTGTGAAATCATCTCACAGAGTTACAGCTTTCCCATCAAGAACCCTTTCGTTAAGACATTTTTTGTGGAATTGGCAAAATGATATTTGGAAGCCCCTAGAGGGCTATGGTGAAAAAGGAATTATCCTCTGATGAAATATGGAAAGAACCTTCTTGGAAACAGCTCTGTGATGTGTGACATCCACTCACACAGTTACATCTGTATTTCGTGGATCTCTTTGCTAGCCTTATTTTTGTGGAATCTGAGAACAGATATTTCGGATCCCTTTGAAGACTCTAGGGCCAAAGGAAATATCCTGCGATAACAAAGAGAAAGAAGCTTTCTGAGAAACTTCTTTGTGTTCTGTGAAATCATCTCACAGAGTTACAACTTTCCCCTCAAGAAGCCTTTCACTAAGACAGTTCTTGTGGAATTGGCAAAGTGATATTTGGAGGCGCATACAGGGCTATGTTGAAAAAGGAAATATCCTCAGATGAAATCTGGAAAGAAGCTTTCTGAGAAGCTGCTCTGTGATGTGTGACTTCCACTCCCAGAGTTACATCTGTATTTCGTGGATCTCTTTGCTAGCCTTATTTCTGTGGAATCTGAGAACAGATATTTCGGATTCCTTTGAAGACCCTAGGGCCAAAGGAAATATCCTGCGATAACAAAGAGAAAGAAGCTTTCTGAGAAACATCTTTGTGTTCTGTGAAATCATCTCACAGAGTTACAGCTTTCCCCTCAAGAAGCCTTTCACTAAGACAGTTCTTGTGGAATTGGAAAAGTGATATTTGGAGGCGCCTAGAGGGCTATGGTGAAAAAGGAAATATCCTCAGAAGAAATCTGGAAAGATGCTTTCTGAGAAGCTGCTCTGTGATGTGTGACTTCCACACACAGAGTTACATCTGTATTTCGTGGATCTCTTTGCTAGCCTTATTTCTGTGGAATCTGAGAACAGATATTTCGGATCCCTTTTAAGACTATAGAGCCAAAGGAAACATCCTCCGATAACAAAGAGAAAGAAACTTTTTGAGAAACTTCTTTGTGTTCTGTGAAATCATCTCATAGAGTTACAGCCTTCCCCTCAAGAAGCCTTTCGCTAAGACAGTTCTTGTGGAATTGGCAAAGTGTGAGTTGGAAACCCATAGAGGGCTATGGTGAAAATGGAAATATCCTAAGATGAAATCGGAAACAAGCTTTATGAGAAGATACTCTGGGATGTGTGACTTCCATTCACAGAGTTACATCTGTATTTCGTGGATCTCTTTGCTAGCCTTTTATCTGTGAAATCTGAGAACAGATATTTCGGATCCCTTTGAAGACTATAGGGTCAAAGGAAATATCCTGCGATAACAAAGAGAAGGAAGCTTTCTGAGAAACTTCTTTGTGTTCTGTGAAATCATCTCACAGAGTTACAGCTTTCACCTCAAGAAGCCTTTCGGTAAGACAGTTCTTGTGGAATTGGCAAAGTGATATTTGGAGGCGCATAGAGGGCTATGGTGAAAAAGGAAATATACTCAGATGAAATCTGGAAAGAAGCTTTCTGAGAAGCTGCTCTGTGATGTGTGACTTCCACACACAGAGTTACATCTGTATTTCGTGGATCTCTTTGCTAGCCTTATTTCTGTGCAATCTGAGAACAGATATTTCGGATCCCTTTGAAGACTATAGGGCCAAAGGAAATATCCTCCAATAACAAAGAGAAAGAAACTTTCTGAGAAACTTCTTTGTGTTCTGTGAAATCATCTCACAGAGTTACAGCTTTCCCCTCAAGAAGCCTTTCGCTAAGACAGTTCTTGTGGAATTGGCAAAGTGATATTTGGAAGCCCATAGAGGGCTATGGTGAAAAAGGAAATATCCTCAGATGAAATCGGACAGAAGCTTTATGAGAAGATGCTCTGTGATGTGTGACTTCCACTCACAGAGTTACATCTGTATTTCGTGGATCTCTTTGCGAGCCTTATTTCTGTTGAATCTGAGAACAGATATTTCGGATCCCTATGAAGACTATAGGTCCAAAGGAAATATCCTCCGATAAAAAAGAGAAAGAAGCTTTCTGAGAAACTTCTTTGTGTTCTGTGAAATCATCTCACAGAGTTACAGCTTTCCCCTCAAGAAGCCTTTCACTAAGACAGTTCTTGTGGAAATGGCGAAGTGATATTTGGAAGCACTTAGAGGGCTATTGTGAAAAAGGAAATATCCTCGGATGAAATCTGGACAGAAGCTTTCTGAGAAACTGCTCTGTGAGGTGTGACTTCCACACACAGAGTTACATCTGTGTTTCGTGTATCTCTTTGCTAGCCCGATTTCTGTGGAATCTGAGAACAGATATTTCGGATCCCTTTGAAGACTATATTGCCAAAGGAAATATACTCCGATAACAAAGAGAAAGAAGCTTTCTGAGAAACTTATTGTGTTCTGTGAAATCATCTCATAGAGTTGCCGCTTTCCCCTCAAGAATCCTTTCGCTAAGACAGTTCTTGCGGAATTGGAAAAATGATATTTGGAAGCCCGTAGAGGGCTATGGTGAAAAAAGAAATATCCTCAGATGAAATCTGGAAATAAGCTTTCTGAGAAACTGCTTAGTGTTCTGTTAATTCATCTAACAGAGTTACATCTGTACTTCATGGATCTCTTTGCTAGCCTTATTTCTCTGGAATCTGAGAACAGATATTTCGGATCCCTTTGAAGAATATAGGGCCAAAGGAAATATCCTGCGATAACAAAGAGAAAGAAGCTTTCTGACAAACTTCTTTGTGTTCTGTGAAATCATCTCACAGAGTTACAGCTTTTAAATCAAGAAGTCTTTCGTTAAGACATTTTTTGTGGAATTGGCAAAATGATATTTGGAAGCCCATAGAGGGCTATGGTGAAAAAGGAAATATCCTCTGATGAAATCTGGAAAGAAGCTTTCTGAGAAACAGCTCTGTGATGTGTGACATCCACTCACAGAGTTACATCTGTATTTCGTAAATCTCTTTGCTAGCCTTATTTCTGTGGAATCTGAGAACAGATATTTCGGATTCCTTTGAAGACCCTAGGGCCAAAGGAAATATCCTGCGATAACAAAGAGAAAAAAGCTTTCTGAGAAACTTCTTTGTGTTCTGTGAAATCATCTCACAGAGTTACAGCTTTCCCCTCAAGAAGCCTTTCACTAAGACAGTTCTTGTGGAATTGGCAAAGTGGTATTTGGAGGCGCATAGAGGGCTATGGTGAAAAAGGAAATATCCTCAGATGAAATCTGGAAAGAAGCTTTCTGAGAAGCTGCTCTGTGATGTGTGACTTCCACTCCCAGAGTTACATCTGTATTTCGTGGATCTCTTTGCTACCCTTATTTCTGTGGAATCTGAGAACAGATATTTCGGATCCCTTTTAAGACTATAGAGCCAAAGGAAATATCCTCCGATAACAAAGAGAAAGAAACTTTTTGAGAAACTTCTTTGTGTTCTGTGAAATCATCTCACAGAGTTACAGCTTTCCCTTCAAGAAGCCTTTCGCTAAGACAGTTCTTGTGGAATTGGCAAAGTGATAGTTGGAAACCCATAGAGGGCTATGGTGAAAATGGAAATATCCTAAGATGAAATCGGAAAGAAGCTTTATGAGAAGATACTCTAGGATGTGTGACTTCCACTCACAGAGTTACATCTGTATTTCGTGGATCTCTTTGCTCGCCTTTTATCTGTGGAATCTGAGAACAGATATTTCGGATCCCTTTGAAGACTATAGGGCCAAAGGAAATATCCTGCGAGAACAAAGAGAAAGAAGCTTTCTGAGAAACTTCTTTGTGTTCTGTGAAATCATCTCACAGAGTTACAGCTTTCCCCTCAAGAAGCCTTTCGGTAAGACAGTTCTTGTGGAATTGGCAAAGTGATATTTGGAGGCGCATAGAGGGCTATGGTGAAAAAGGAAATATACTCAGATGAAATCTGGAAAGAAGCTTTCTGAGAAGCTGCTCTGTGATGTGTGACTTCCACACACAGAGTTACATCTGTATTTCGTGGATCTCTTTGCTAGCCTTATTTCTGTGGAATCTGAGAACAGATATTTCGGATCCCTTTGAAGACTATAGGGCCAAAGGAAATATCCTCCAATAACAAAGAGAAAGAAACTTTCTGAGAAACTTCTTTGTGTTCTGTGAAATCATCTCACAGAGTTACAGCTTTCCCCTCAAGAAGCCTTTCGCTAAGACAGTTCTTGTGGAATTGGCAAAGTGATATTTGGAAGCCCATAGAGGGCTATGGTGAAAAAGGAAATATCCTCAGATGAAATCGGACAGAAGCTTTATGAGAAGATGCTTTGTGATGTGTGACTTCCACTCACAGAGTTACATCTGTATTTCATGGATCTCTTTGCGAGCCTTATTTCTGTGGAATCTGAGAACAGATATTTCGGATCCCTTTGAAGACTATAGGGCCAAAGGAAATATCCTCCGATAACAAAGAGAAAGAAGCTTTCTGAGAAACTTCTTTGTGTTCTGTGAAATCATCTCACAGAGTTACAGCTTTCCCCTCAAGAAGCCTTTCACTAAGACAGTTCTTGTGGAATTGGCAAAGTGATATTTGGAAGCACATAGAGGGCTATTGTGAAAAAGGAAATATCCTCGGATGAAATCTGGACAGAAGCTTTCTGAGAAACTGCTCTGTGATGTGTGACTTCCACACACAGAGTTACATCTGTGTTTCGTGGATCTCTTTGCTAGCCCGATTTCTGTGGAATCTGAGAACAGATATTTCGGATCCCTTTGAAGACTATATTGCCAAAGGAAATATACTCCGATAACAAAGAGAAAGAAGCTTTCTGAGAAACTTATTGTGTTCTGTGAAATCATCTCATAGAGTTGCCGCTTTCCCCTCAAGAATAATTTCGCTAAGACAGTTCTTGCGGAATTGGAAAAATGATATTTGGAAGCCCGTAGAGGGCTATGGTGAAAAAGGAAATATCCTCAGATGAAATCTGGAAAGAAGCTTTCTGAGAAACTGCTTAGTGTTCTGTTAATTCATCTAACAGAGTTACATCTGTATTTCATGGATCTCTTTGCTAGCCTTATTTCTGTGGAATCTGAGAACAGATATTTCGGATTCCTTTGAAGACCCTAGGGCCAAAGGAAATATCCTGCGATAACAAAGAGAAAGAAGCTTTCTGAGAAACTTCTTTGTGTTCTGTGAAATCATCTCACAGAGTTACAGCTTTCCCATCAAGAACCCTTTCGTTAAGACATTTTTTGTGGAATTGGCAAAATGATATTTGGAAGCCCCTAGAGGGCTATGGTGAAAAAGGAAATATCCTCTGATGAAATATGGAAAGAACCTTCTTGGAAACAGCTCTGTGATGTGTGACATCCACTCACACAGTTACATCTGTATTTCGTGGATCTCTTTGCTAGCCTTATTTTTGTGGAATCTGAGAACAGATATTTCGGATCCCTTTGAAGACTCTAGGGCCAAAGGAAATATCCTGCGATAACAAAGAGAAAGAAGCTTTCTGAAAAACTTCTTTGTGTTCTGTGAAATCATCTCACAGAGTTACAGCTTTCCCCTCAAGAAGCCTTTCACTAAGACAGTTCTTGTGGAATTGGCAAAGTGATATTTGAAGGCGCATACAGGGCTATGGTGAAAAAGGAAATATCCTCAGATGAAATCTGGAAAGAAGCTTTCTGAGAAGCTGCTCTGTGATGTGTGACTTCCACTCCCAGAGTTACATCTGTATTTCGTGGATCTCTTTGCTAGCCTTATTTCTGTGGAATCTGAGAACAGATATTTCGGATCCCATTTAAGACTATAGAGCCAAAGGAAATATCCTCCGATAACAAAGAGAAAGAATCTTTTTGAGAAACTTCTTTGTGTTCTGTGAAATCATCTCACAGAGTTACAGCTTTCCCCTCAAGAAGCCTTTCGCTAAGACAGTTCTTGTGGAATTGGCAAAGTGATAGTTGGAAACCCATAGAGGGCTACGGTGAAAATGGAAATATCCTAAGATGAAATCGGAAATAAGCTTTATGAGAAGATACTCTGGGATGTGTGACTTCCACTCACAGAGTTACATCTGTATTTCGTGGATCTCTTTGCTAGCCTTTTATCTGTGGAATCTGAGAACAGATATTTCGGATCCCTTTGAAGACTATAGGGCCAAAGGAAATATCCTCCGATAACAAAGAGAAAGAAGCTTTCTGAGAAACTTCTTTGTGTTCTGTGAAATCATCTCACAGAGTTACAGCTTTCCCCTCAAGAAGCCTTTCGGTAAGACAGTTCTTGTGGAATTGGCAAAGTGATATTTGGAGGCGCATAGAGGGCTATGGCGAAAAAGGAAATATACTCAGATGAAATCTGGAAAGAAGCTTTCTGAGAAGCTGCTCTGTGATGTGTGACTTCCACACACAGAGTTACATCTGTATTTCGTGGATCTCTTTGCTAGCCTTATTTCTGTGCAATCTGAGAACAGATATTTCGGATCCCTTTGAAGACTATATTGCCAAAGGAAATATACTCCGATAACAAAGAGAAAGAAGCTTTCTGTGAAACTTCTTTGTGTTCTGAGAAATCATCTCACAGAGTTACAGCTTTCCCCTCAAGAAGCCTTTCGCTAAGACAGTTCTTCTGGAATTGGCAAAGTGATATTTGGAAGCCCATGTAGGGCTATGGTGAAAAAGGAAATATCCTCAGATGAAATCTGGAAAGAAGCTTTCTGAGAAACTGCTTAGTGTTCTGTTAATTCATCTCACAGAGTTACATCTGTATTTCGTGGATCTCTTTGATAGCCTTATTTCTGTGGAATCTGAGAACAGATATTTCGGATCCCTTTGAAGACTATAGGGCCAAAAGAAATATCATCCGATAACAAAGAGTAAGAAGCTTTCTGAGAAACTTCTTTGTGTTCTGTGAAATCATCTCACAGATTTACAGCTTTCCCCTAAAGAAGCCTATCGCTAAGACAGTTCTTGTGGAATTGGCAAAGTAATATTTGGAAGCCCATAGAGGGTTATGGTGAAACAGGAAATAACTTCAGATGAAATCTGCAAAGAAATTTTCTGAGAAACTGCTTAGTGTTCTGTTAATGCATCTCACAGAGTTACATCTGTATTTCGTGGATCTCTCTCCTAGCCTTATTTCTGTGGAATCTGAGAACAGATATTTCTTATCCCGTTGAAGACTATAGGGCCAAAGGAAATATCCTCCGATAACAAAGAGAAAGAAGCTTTCTGAGAAACTTCTTTGTGTTTGTGAAATCATCTCACAGAGTTACAGCTTTCCCCTCATGAAGCCTTTCGGTAAGACAGTTCTTGTGGAATTGGCAAAGTGATATTTGGAAGCCCATATAGGGCTTTGGTGAAAAAGGAAATATCCTCAGATGAAATCTGGAAAGAAGCTTTCTGAGAAACTGCTTAGTGTTCTGTTAATTCATCTAAAAGAGTTACCTCTGTATTTCATGGATCTCTTTGCTAGCCTTATTTCTGTGTAATCTGAGAACACATATTTCGGATCCCTTTGAAGAATATAGGGCCAAAGGAAATAATCAGCGATAACAAAGAGAAAGAAGCTTTCTGGGAAACTTCTATGTGTTCTGTGAAATCATCTCACAGAGTTACAGCTTTCCCATCAAGAAGCCTTTCGTTAAGACATTTTTTGTGGAATTGGCAAAATGATATTTGGAAGCCCATAGAGGGCTATGGTGAAAAAGGAAATATCCTCTGATGAAATCTGGAAAGAAGCTTTCTGAGAATCTGCTCTGTGATGTGTGACTTCCACACACAGAGTTACATCTGTATTTCGTGGATCTCTTTGCTAGCCTTATTTCTGTGCAATCTGAGAACAGATATTTCGGATCCCTTTGAAGACTATAGGGCCAAAGGAAATATCCTCCAATAACTAAGACAAAGAAGCTTTCTGAGAAACTTGTTTGTGTTCTGTGAAATCATCTCACAGAGTTACAGCTTTCCCCTCAAGAAGCCTTTCGCTAAGCCAGTTCTTGTGGAATTGGCAAAGTGATATTTGGAACCCCTAGACGGCTATGGTGAAAAAGGAAATATCCTCAGATGAATTCTGGAAAGAAGTTTTCTGAGAAACTGCTCTGTGATGTGTGACTTCCACACAGGGAGTTACATCTGTATTTCGTGGATCCCTTTGCTAGCCTTATTTCTATGGATTCTGAGAGCAGATATTTCGGATCCCTTTGATGACTATAGGGCCAAAGGAAATATCCTCCGATAACAAAGAGAAAGAAGCTTTCTGTGAAACTTCTTTGTGTTCTGAGAAATCATCTCACAGAGTTACAGCTTTCCCCTCAAGAAGCCTTTCGCTAAGACAGTTCTTCTGGAATTGGCAAAGTGATATTTGGAAGCCCATGGAGGGCTATGGTGAAAAATGAAATATCCTCAGATGAAATCTGGAAAGAAGCTTTCTGAGAAACTGCTTAGTGTTCTGTTAATTCATCTCACAGAGTTACATCTGTATTTCATGGATCTATTTGCTAGCCTTATTTCTGTGGAATCTGAGAACAGATATTTCAGATCCCTTTGAAGAGTATAAGGCCAAAGGAATTATCCTTCGATAGCAAAGAGAAAGAAGCTTTCTGAGAAACTTCTTTGTGTTCTGTGAAATCATCTCACAGAGTTACAGCTTTCCCCTCAAGAAGCCTTTCACTAAGACAGTTCTTGTGGAATTGGCAAAGTGATATTTGGAAGACCATAGAGGGATATTGTCAAAAAGGTAATATCCTCAGATGAAATCTGGACAGAAGTTTCATGAGAAGATGCTCTGTGATGTGTGACTTCCACTCACAGAGTTACATCCGTATTTCGTGTATCTCTTTGCTAGCCTTTTTTCTGTGGAATCTGAGAAGAGATATTTCGGATCCCTTTTAAGACTACAGGGCCAAAAGAAATATCCTCCGATAACAAAGAGAAAGAAGCTTTCTGAGAAACTTCTTTGTGTTCTGTGAAATCATCTCACAGTGTTACAGCTTTCCCCTCAAGAAGTCTTTTCCTGAAACAGTTCTTGTGGATTTGGCAAAGTGATATTTGGAAGCCCATAGAGGGCTATGGTGACAAAGGAAATATCCTCAGATGAAATCTGGAAAGAAGCTTTCTGAGAAACTGCTTAGTGTTCTGTTAATTCATCTCACAGAGTAACATCTGTATTTCATGGGTCTCTTTGCTAGCTTTATTTCTGTGGAATCTGAGAAAAGATATTTCGGATCCCTTTGAAGACTATAGGGCCAAAGGAAATATCCTGCGATAACAAAGAGAAAGAAGCTTTCTGAGAAGCTTCTTTGTGTTCTGTGAAATCATCTCACAGTGTTACAGCTTTCCCCACAAGAAGCCTTTCACTACGACAGTTCTTGTGGAATTGGCAAAGTGATATTTGGAAGCCCGTAGAGGGCTATGGTGAAAAAGGAAATATCCTCAGACGAAATTTGGAAAGAAGCTTTCTGAGATACTGCTATGTGATGTGTGACTTCCACACACAGAATTACATCTGTATTTCGTGGATCTCTTTGCTAGCCTTATTTCTGTGGAATCTGAGAACAGATATTTTGGATCCCTTTGAAGAATATAGGGCCAAAGGAAATATCCTCCGATAACAAAGAGAAAGAAGCTTTCTGAGAAACTTCTTTGTGTTCTGAGAAATCATCTCTCAGTGTTACAGCTTTCCCCTCAAGAAGCCTTTCGCTAATACAGTTCTTGTAGAATTGGCAAAGTGATATTTGGAAGTCCTTAGAGGGCTATGGTGAAAAAGGAAATATCCTCTGATGAAATCGGACAGAAGCTTTATGAGAAGATGCTCTGTGATGTGTGACTTCCACTCACAGAGATACATCTCTATTTCGTGGATCTCTTTGCTAGCCTTTTTTCTGTGGAATCTGAGAACAGATATTTCGGATCCCTTTGAAGACTATAGGGCCAAAGGAAATATCCTCCGATAACAAAGAGAAAGAAGCTTTCTGAGAAACTTCTTTGTGTTCTCTGAAATCATCTCACAGAGTTACAGCTTTCCCCTCAAGAAGCCTTTCCCTTAAACAGTTCTTGTGGATTTGGCAAAGTGATATTTGAAGCCGATAGAGGGCTATGGTGAAAAAGGAAATATCTTCAGATGAAATCTAGAAAGAAGCTTTCTGAGAAACTGCTTAGTGTTCTGTTAATTCATCTCACAGAGCTACATCTGTATTTCATGGATCTCTTTGCTAGCCTCATTTCTGTGGAATCTGAGAACAGATATTTCGGATCCCTTTGAAGACCATAGGGCCACAGGAAATATCCTGCGATAACAAAGAGAAAGAAGCTTTCTGAGAAACTTCTTTATGTTCTTTGAAATCATCTCACAGAGTTACAGCTTTCCCCTCAAGAAGCCTTTCACTAAGACAGTTCTTGAGGAATTGGCAAAGTGATATATGGAAGCCCATAGAGGGCTATGGTGAAAAAGGAAATATCCTCAGATGATATCTGGAAAGAAGCTTTCTGAGAATCTGCTCTGTGATGTGTGACTTCCACACACAGAGTTACATCTGTATTTCGTGGATCTCTTTGCTAGCCTTATTTCTGTGGAATCTGAGAGCAGATATTTCGGATTCCTTTGAAGACTCTAAGGCCAAAGGAAATATCCTCCGATAACAAAGAGAAAGAAGCTTTCTGAGAAACTTCTTTGTGTTCTGTGAAATCATCTCACAGAGTTACAGCTTTCCCCTCAAGAAGCCTTTCGCTAAGACAGTTCTTGTGGAATTGGCAAAGTGATATTTGGAAGCCCATAGAGGGCTATGGTGAAAAAGGAAATATCCTCAGATGAAATCTGGAAAGAAGATTTCTGAGAAACAGCTCTGTAATGTGTGACTTCCACTCAGAGAGTTACATCTGTATTTCGTGGATCTCTTTGCTAGACTTATTTCTGTTGAATCTGAGAACAGATATTTCGGATCCCTTTGAAGACTATAGGGCCAATGGAAATATCCGCCGATAACAAAGAGAAAGAAGCTTTCTGAGAAACTTCTTTGTGTTCTGTGAAATCATCTCACAGAGTTACAGCTTTCCCCTCAAGAAGCCTTTCACTAAGACAGTTCTTGTGGAATTGGCAAAGTGATATTTGGAAGCCCATAGAGGGCTATTGTGAAAAAGGAAATATCCTCGGATGAAATCTGGACAGAAGCTTTCTGAGAAAATGCGCTGTGATGCGAGACTTCCACACACAGAGTTACATCTGTGTTTCGTGGATCTCTACGCTAGCCTTATTTCTGTGGAATCTGAGAACAGATATTTCGGATCCCTTTGAAGACTATAGGGCCAAAGGAAATAACCTCCGATAACAAAGAGAAAGAAGCTTTCTGAGAAACATGTATGTGTTCTGTGAAATCATCTCACAGAATTACAGCTTTCCCCTCAAGAAGCCTTTCGCTAAGACAGTTCTTGTGGAATTGGCAAAGTGATATTTGGAACCCCTAGAGGGCTATGGTGAAAAAGGAAATATCCTCAGATGAAATCTGGAAAGAAGTTTTCTGAGAAACTGCTCTGTGATGTGTGACTTCCACACACGGAGTTACATCTGTATTTCGTGGATGTCTTTGCTAGCCTTATTTCAGTGGAATCTGAGAACAAATATTTCGGATCCCTTTGATGACTATAGGACCAAAGGAAATATCCTCCGATAACAAAGAGAAAGAAGCTTTCTGAGAAACTTCTTTGTGTTCTGAGAAATCATCTCACAGAGTTACAGCTTTCCCCTCAAGAAGCCTTTCGCTTAGACAGTTCTTCTGGAATTGGCAAAGTGATATTTGGAAGCCCATAGAGGGCTATGGTGAAAAATGAAATATCCTCAGATGAAATCTGGAAAGAAGCTTTCTGAGAAACTGCTTAGTGTTCCGTTAATTAATCTCACAGAGTTATATCTGTATTTCGTGGATCTCTTTGCTAGCCTTATTTCTGTGGAATCTTAGAACAGATATTTCGGATCCCTTTGAAGACTTTAGGGCCAAAGGAAATATCCTCCAATAACAAAGAGAAAGAACTTTCTGAGAAACTTCT
The DNA here is from genome assembly GCF_049350105.2 of Macaca mulatta. Lineage (NCBI taxonomy): Eukaryota > Metazoa > Chordata > Mammalia > Primates > Cercopithecidae > Macaca > Macaca mulatta. The sequence goes on from NC_133411.1 coordinate 48,203,931, forward strand.
TTGTGTTCTGTGAAATCATCTCACAGAGTTACAGCTTTTAAATCAAGAAGCCTTTCGTTAAGACATTTTTTGTGGAATTGGCAAAATGATATTTGGAAGCCCATAGAGGGCTATGGTGAAAAAGGAAATATCCTCTGATGAAATCTGGAAAGAAGCTTTCTGAGAAACAGCTCTGTGATGTGTGACATCCACTCACAGAGTTACATCTGTATTTCGTAAATCTCTTTGCTAGCCTTATTTCTGTGGAATCTGAGAACAGATATTTCGGATTCCTTTGAAGACCCTAGGGCCAAAGGAAATATCCTGCGATAACAAAGAGAAAGAAGCTTTCTGAGAAACTTCTTTGTGTTCTGTGAAATCATCTCACAGAGTTACAGCTTTCCCCTCAAGAAGCCTTTCACTAAGACAGTTCTTGTGGAATTGGAAAAGTGATATTTGGCGGCGCCTAGAGGGCTATGGTGAAAAAAGAAATATCCTCAGAAGAAATCTGGAAAGATGCTTTCTGAGAAGCTGCTCTGTGATGTGTGACTTCCACTCACAGAGTTACATCTGTATTTCGTGGATCTCTTTGCTAGCCTTATTTCTGTGGAATCTGAGAACAGATATTTCGGATCCCTTTTAAGACTATAGAGCCAAAGGAAATATCCTCCGATAAAAAAGAGAAAGAAACTTTTTGAGAAACTTCTTTGTGTTCTGTGAAATCATCTCACAGAGTTACAGCTTTCCCTTCAAGAAGGCTTTCGCTAAGACAGTTCTTGTGGAATTGGCAAAGTGATAGTTGGAAACCCATAGAGGGCTATGGTGAAAATGGAAATATCCTAAGATGAAATCGGAAAGAAGCTTTATGAGAAGATACTCTAGGATGTGTGACTTCCACTCACAGAGTTACATCTGTATTTCGTGGATCTCTTTGCTCGCCTTTTATCTGTGGAATCTGAGAACAGATATTTCGGATCCCTTTGAAGACTATAGGGCCAAAGGAAATATCCTGCGATAACAAAGAGAAAGAAGCTTTCTGAGAAACTTCTTTGTGTTCTGTGAAATCATCTCACAGAGTTACAGCTTTCCCCTCAAGAAGCCTTTCGGTAAGACAGTTCTTGTGGAATTGGCAAAGTGATATTTGGAGGCGCATAGAGGGCTATGGAGAAAAAGGAAATATACTCAGATGAAATCTGGAAAGAAGCTTTCTGAGAAGCTGCTCTGTGATGTGTGACTTCCACACACAGAGTTACATCTGTATTTCGTGGATCTCTTTGCTAGCCTTATTTCTGTGGAATCTGAGAACAGATATTTCGGATCCCTTTGAAGACTATAGGGCCAAAGGAAATATCCTCCAATAACAAAGAGAAAGAAACTTTCTGAGAAACTTCTTTGTGTTCTGTGAAATCATCTCACAGAGTTACAGCTTTCCCCTCAAGAAGCCTTTCGCTAAGACAGTTCTTGTGGAATTGGCAAAGTGATATTTGGAAGCCCATAGAGGGCTATGGTGAAAAAGGAAATATCCTCAGATGAAATCGGACAGAAGCTTTATGAGAAGATGCTTTGTGATATGTGACTTCCACTCACAGAGTTACATCTGTATTTCATGGATCTCTTTGCGAGCCTTATTTCTGTGGAATCTGAGAACAGATATTTCGGATCCCTTTGAAGACTATAGGGCCAAAGGAAATATCCTCCGATAACAAAGAGAAGGAAGCTTTCTGAGAAACTTCTTTGTGTTCTGTGAAATCATCTCACAGAGTTACAGCTTTCCCCTCAAGAAGCCTTTCACTAAGACAGTTCTTGTGGAATTGGCAAAGTGATATTTGGAAGCACATAGAGGGCTATTGTGAAAAAGGAAATATCCTCGGATGAAATCTGGACAGAAGCTTTCTGAGAAACTGCTCTGTGATGTGTGACTTCCACACACAGAGTTACATCTGTGTTTCGTGGATCTCTTTGCTAGCCCGATTTCTGTGGAATCTGAGAACAGATATTTCGGATCCCTTTGAAGACTATATTGCCAAAGGAAATATACTCCGATAACAAAGAGAAAGAAGCTTTCTGAGAAACTTATTGTGTTCTGTGAAATCATCTCATAGAGTTGCCGCTTTCCCCTCAAGAATCCTTTCGCTAAGACAGTTCTTGCGGAATTGGAAAAATGATATTTGGAAGCCCGTAGAGGGCTATGGTGAAAAAAGAAATATCCTCAGATGAAATCTGGAAAGAAGCTTTCTGTGAAACTGCTTAGTGTTCTGTTAATTCATCTAACAGAGTTACATCTGTATTTCATGGATCTCTTTGCTAGCCTTATTTCTGTGGAATCTGAGAACAGATATTTCGGATCCCTTTGAAGAATATAGGGCCAAAGGAAATATCCTGCGATAACAAAGAGAAAGAAGCTTTCTGAGAAACTTCTTTGTGTTCTGTGAAATCATCTCACAGAGTTACAGCTTTCCCATCAAGAACCCTTTCGTTAAGACATTTTTTGTGGAATTGGCAAAATGATATTTGGAAGCCCCTAGAGGGCTATGGTGAAAAAGGAATTATCCTCTGATGAAATATGGAAAGAACCTTCTTGGAAACAGCTCTGTGATGTGTGACATCCACTCACACAGTTACATCTGTATTTCGTGGATCTCTTTGCTAGCCTTATTTTTGTGGAATCTGAGAACAGATATTTCGGATCCCTTTGAAGACTCTAGGGCCAAAGGAAATATCCTGCGATAACAAAGAGAAAGAAGCTTTCTGAGAAACTTCTTTGTGTTCTGTGAAATCATCTCACAGAGTTACAGCTTTCCCCTCAAGAAGCCTTTCACTAAGACAGTTCTTGTGGAATTGGCAAAGTGATATTTGGAGGCGCATACAGGGCTATGTTGAAAAAGGAAATATCCTCAGATGAAATCTGGAAAGAAGCTTTCTGAGAAGCTGCTCTGTGATGTGTGACTTCCACTCCCAGAGTTACATCTGTATTTCGTGGATCTCTTTGCTAGCCTTATTTCTGTGGAATCTGAGAACAGATATTTCGGATTCCTTTGAAGACCCTAGGGCCAAAGGAAATATCCTGCGATAACAAAGAGAAAGAAGCTTTCTGAGAAACATCTTTGTGTTCTGTGAAATCATCTCACAGAGTTACAGCTTTCCCCTCAAGAAGCCTTTCACTAAGACAGTTCTTGTGGAATTGGAAAAGTGATATTTGGAGGCGCCTAGAGGGCTATGGTGAAAAAGGAAATATCCTCAGAAGAAATCTGGAAAGATGCTTTCTGAGAAGCTGCTCTGTGATGTGTGACTTCCACACACAGAGTTACATCTGTATTTCGTGGATCTCTTTGCTAGCCTTATTTCTGTGGAATCTGAGAACAGATATTTCGGATCCCTTTTAAGACTATAGAGCCAAAGGAAACATCCTCCGATAACAAAGAGAAAGAAACTTTTTGAGAAACTTCTTTGTGTTCTGTGAAATCATCTCATAGAGTTACAGCCTTCCCCTCAAGAAGCCTTTCGCTAAGACAGTTCTTGTGGAATTGGCAAAGTGATAGTTGGAAACCCATAGAGGGCTATGGTGAAAATGGAAATATCCTAAGATGAAATCGGAAACAAGCTTTATGAGAAGATACTCTGGGATGTGTGACTTCCATTCACAGAGTTACATCTGTATTTCGTGGATCTCTTTGCTAGCCTTTTATCTGTGAAATCTGAGAACAGATATTTCGGATCCCTTTGAAGACTATAGGGTCAAAGGAAATATCCTGCGATAACAAAGAGAAGGAAGCTTTCTGAGAAACTTCTTTGTGTTCTGTGAAATCATCTCACAGAGTTACAGCTTTCACCTCAAGAAGCCTTTCGGTAAGACAGTTCTTGTGGAATTGGCAAAGTGATATTTGGAGGCGCATAGAGGGCTATGGTGAAAAAGGAAATATACTCAGATGAAATCTGGAAAGAAGCTTTCTGAGAAGCTGCTCTGTGATGTGTGACTTCCACACACAGAGTTACATCTGTATTTCGTGGATCTCTTTGCTAGCCTTATTTCTGTGCAATCTGAGAACAGATATTTCGGATCCCTTTGAAGACTATAGGGCCAAAGGAAATATCCTCCAATAACAAAGAGAAAGAAACTTTCTGAGAAACTTCTTTGTGTTCTGTGAAATCATCTCACAGAGTTACAGCTTTCCCCTCAAGAAGCCTTTCGCTAAGACAGTTCTTGTGGAATTGGCAAAGTGATATTTGGAAGCCCATAGAGGGCTATGGTGAAAAAGGAAATATCCTCAGATGAAATCGGACAGAAGCTTTATGAGAAGATGCTCTGTGATGTGTGACTTCCACTCACAGAGTTACATCTGTATTTCGTGGATCTCTTTGCGAGCCTTATTTCTGTTGAATCTGAGAACAGATATTTCGGATCCCTATGAAGACTATAGGTCCAAAGGAAATATCCTCCGATAAAAAAGAGAAAGAAGCTTTCTGAGAAACTTCTTTGTGTTCTGTGAAATCATCTCACAGAGTTACAGCTTTCCCCTCAAGAAGCCTTTCACTAAGACAGTTCTTGTGGAAATGGCGAAGTGATATTTGGAAGCACTTAGAGGGCTATTGTGAAAAAGGAAATATCCTCGGATGAAATCTGGACAGAAGCTTTCTGAGAAACTGCTCTGTGAGGTGTGACTTCCACACACAGAGTTACATCTGTGTTTCGTGTATCTCTTTGCTAGCCCGATTTCTGTGGAATCTGAGAACAGATATTTCGGATCCCTTTGAAGACTATATTGCCAAAGGAAATATACTCCGATAACAAAGAGAAAGAAGCTTTCTGAGAAACTTATTGTGTTCTGTGAAATCATCTCATAGAGTTGCCGCTTTCCCCTCAAGAATCCTTTCGCTAAGACAGTTCTTGCGGAATTGGAAAAATGATATTTGGAAGCCCGTAGAGGGCTATGGTGAAAAAAGAAATATCCTCAGATGAAATCTGGAAATAAGCTTTCTGAGAAACTGCTTAGTGTTCTGTTAATTCATCTAACAGAGTTACATCTGTACTTCATGGATCTCTTTGCTAGCCTTATTTCTCTGGAATCTGAGAACAGATATTTCGGATCCCTTTGAAGAATATAGGGCCAAAGGAAATATCCTGCGATAACAAAGAGAAAGAAGCTTTCTGACAAACTTCTTTGTGTTCTGTGAAATCATCTCACAGAGTTACAGCTTTTAAATCAAGAAGTCTTTCGTTAAGACATTTTTTGTGGAATTGGCAAAATGATATTTGGAAGCCCATAGAGGGCTATGGTGAAAAAGGAAATATCCTCTGATGAAATCTGGAAAGAAGCTTTCTGAGAAACAGCTCTGTGATGTGTGACATCCACTCACAGAGTTACATCTGTATTTCGTAAATCTCTTTGCTAGCCTTATTTCTGTGGAATCTGAGAACAGATATTTCGGATTCCTTTGAAGACCCTAGGGCCAAAGGAAATATCCTGCGATAACAAAGAGAAAAAAGCTTTCTGAGAAACTTCTTTGTGTTCTGTGAAATCATCTCACAGAGTTACAGCTTTCCCCTCAAGAAGCCTTTCACTAAGACAGTTCTTGTGGAATTGGCAAAGTGGTATTTGGAGGCGCATAGAGGGCTATGGTGAAAAAGGAAATATCCTCAGATGAAATCTGGAAAGAAGCTTTCTGAGAAGCTGCTCTGTGATGTGTGACTTCCACTCCCAGAGTTACATCTGTATTTCGTGGATCTCTTTGCTACCCTTATTTCTGTGGAATCTGAGAACAGATATTTCGGATCCCTTTTAAGACTATAGAGCCAAAGGAAATATCCTCCGATAACAAAGAGAAAGAAACTTTTTGAGAAACTTCTTTGTGTTCTGTGAAATCATCTCACAGAGTTACAGCTTTCCCTTCAAGAAGCCTTTCGCTAAGACAGTTCTTGTGGAATTGGCAAAGTGATAGTTGGAAACCCATAGAGGGCTATGGTGAAAATGGAAATATCCTAAGATGAAATCGGAAAGAAGCTTTATGAGAAGATACTCTAGGATGTGTGACTTCCACTCACAGAGTTACATCTGTATTTCGTGGATCTCTTTGCTCGCCTTTTATCTGTGGAATCTGAGAACAGATATTTCGGATCCCTTTGAAGACTATAGGGCCAAAGGAAATATCCTGCGAGAACAAAGAGAAAGAAGCTTTCTGAGAAACTTCTTTGTGTTCTGTGAAATCATCTCACAGAGTTACAGCTTTCCCCTCAAGAAGCCTTTCGGTAAGACAGTTCTTGTGGAATTGGCAAAGTGATATTTGGAGGCGCATAGAGGGCTATGGTGAAAAAGGAAATATACTCAGATGAAATCTGGAAAGAAGCTTTCTGAGAAGCTGCTCTGTGATGTGTGACTTCCACACACAGAGTTACATCTGTATTTCGTGGATCTCTTTGCTAGCCTTATTTCTGTGGAATCTGAGAACAGATATTTCGGATCCCTTTGAAGACTATAGGGCCAAAGGAAATATCCTCCAATAACAAAGAGAAAGAAACTTTCTGAGAAACTTCTTTGTGTTCTGTGAAATCATCTCACAGAGTTACAGCTTTCCCCTCAAGAAGCCTTTCGCTAAGACAGTTCTTGTGGAATTGGCAAAGTGATATTTGGAAGCCCATAGAGGGCTATGGTGAAAAAGGAAATATCCTCAGATGAAATCGGACAGAAGCTTTATGAGAAGATGCTTTGTGATGTGTGACTTCCACTCACAGAGTTACATCTGTATTTCATGGATCTCTTTGCGAGCCTTATTTCTGTGGAATCTGAGAACAGATATTTCGGATCCCTTTGAAGACTATAGGGCCAAAGGAAATATCCTCCGATAACAAAGAGAAAGAAGCTTTCTGAGAAACTTCTTTGTGTTCTGTGAAATCATCTCACAGAGTTACAGCTTTCCCCTCAAGAAGCCTTTCACTAAGACAGTTCTTGTGGAATTGGCAAAGTGATATTTGGAAGCACATAGAGGGCTATTGTGAAAAAGGAAATATCCTCGGATGAAATCTGGACAGAAGCTTTCTGAGAAACTGCTCTGTGATGTGTGACTTCCACACACAGAGTTACATCTGTGTTTCGTGGATCTCTTTGCTAGCCCGATTTCTGTGGAATCTGAGAACAGATATTTCGGATCCCTTTGAAGACTATATTGCCAAAGGAAATATCCTCCGATAACAAAGAGAAAGAAGCTTTCTGAGAAACTTATTGTGTTCTGTGAAATCATCTCATAGAGTTGCCGCTTTCCCCTCAAGAATAATTTCGCTAAGACAGTTCTTGCGGAATTGGAAAAATGATATTTGGAAGCCCGTAGAGGGCTATGGTGAAAAAAGAAATATCCTCAGATGAAATCTGGAAAGAAGCTTTCTGAGAAACTGCTTAGTGTTCTGTTAATTCATCTAACAGAGTTACATCTGTATTTCATGGATCTCTTTGCTAGCCTTATTTCTGTGGAATCTGAGAACAGATATTTCGGATCCCTTTGAAGAATATAGGGCCAAAGGAAATATCCTGCGATAACAAAGAGAAAGAAGCTTTCTGAGAAACTTCTTTGTGTTCTGTGAAATCATCTCACAGAGTTACAGCTTTCCCATCAAGAACCCTTTCGTTAAGACATTTTTTGTGGAATTGGAAAAATGATATTTGGAAGCCCCTAGAGGGCTATGGTGAAAAAGGAAATATCCTCTGATGAAATATGGAAAGAAGCTTTCTGAGACACAGCTCTGTGATGTGTGACATCCACTCACAGAGTTACATCTGTATTTCGTGGATCTCTTTGCTAGCCTTATTTCTGTGGAATCTGAGAACAGATATTTCGGATCCCTTTGAAGACTCTAGGGCCAAAGGAAATATCCTGCGATAACAAAGAGAAAGAAGCTTTCTGAGAAACTTCTTTGTGTTCTGTGAAATCATCTCACAGAGTTACAGCTTTCCCCTCAAGAAGCCTTTCACTAAGACAGTTCTTGTGGAATTGGCAAAGTGATATTTGGAGGCGCACAGAGGGCTATGTTGAAAAAGGAAATATCCTCAGATGAAATCTGGAAAGAAGCTTTCTGAGAAGCTGCTCTGTGATGTGTGACTTCCACTCCCAGAGTTACATCTGTATTTCGTGGATCTCTTTGCTAGCCTTATTTCTGTGGAATCTGAGAACAGATATTTCGGATCCCTTTTAAGACTATAGAGCCAAAGGAAATATCCTCCGATAACAAAGAGAAAGAAACTTTTTGAGAAACTTCTTTGTGTTCTGTGAAATCATCTCACAGAGTTACAGCTTTCCCCTCAAGAAGCCTTTCGCTAAGACAGTTCTTGTGGAATTGGCAAAGTGATAGTTGGAAACCCATAGAGGGCTACGGTGAAAATGGAAATATCCTAAGACGAAATCGGAAAGAAGCTTTATGAGAAGATACTCTGGGATGTGTGACTTCCACTCACAGAGTTACATCTGTATTTCGTGGATCTCTTTGCTAGCCTTTTATCTGTGGAATCTGAGAACAGATATTTCGGATCCCTTTGAAGACTATACGGCCAAAGGAAATATCCTGCGATAACAAAGAGAAAGAAGCTTTCTGAGAAACTTCTTTGTGTTCTGTGAAATCATCTCACAGAGTTACAGCTTTCCCCTCAAGAAGCCTTTCGGTAAGACTGTTCTTGTGGAATTGGCAAAGTGATATTTGGAGGCGCATAGAGGGCTATGGCGAAAAAGGAAATATACTCAGATGAAATCTGGAAAGAAGCTTTCTGAGAAGCTGCTCTGTGATGTGTGACTTCCACACACAGAGTTACATCTGTATTTCGTGGATCTCTTTGCTAGCCTTATTTCTGTGGAATCTGAGAACAGATATTTCGGATCCCTTTGAAGACTATAGGGCCAAAGGAAATATCCTCCAATAACAAAGAGAAAGAAACTTTCTGAGAAACTTCTTTGTGTTCTGTGAAATCATCTCACAGAGTTACAGCTTTCCCCTCAAGAAGCCTTTCGCTAAGACAGTTCTTGTGGAATTGGCAAAATGATAGTTGGAAACCCATAGAGGGCTATGGTGAAAAAGGAAATGTCTTCTGATGAAATATGGGAAGAAGCTTTCTGAGAAACAGCTCTGTGATGTGTGACTTCCACTCACAGAGTTACATCTGTATTTCGTGGATCTCTTTGCTAGCCTTTTATCTGTGGAATCTGAGAACAGATATTTCGGATACCTTTGAAGACTATAGGGCCAAAGGAAATATCCTGCGATAACAAAGAGAAAGAAGCTTTCTGAGAAACTTCTTTGTGTTCTGTGAAATCATCTCACAGAGTTACAGCTTTCCTCTCAAGAAGCCTTTCGGTAAGACAGTTCTTGTGGAATTGGCAAAGTGATATTTGGAGGCGCATAGAGGGCTATGGTGAAAAAGGAAATATACTCAGATGAAATCTGGAAAGAAGCTTTCTGAGAAGCTGCTCTGTGATGTGTGACTTCCACACACAGAGTTACATCTGTATTTCGTGGATCTCTTTGCTAGCCTTATTTCTGTGCAATCTGAGAACAGATATTTCGGATCCCTTTGAAGACTATAGGGCCAAAGGAAATATCCTCCGATAACAAAGAGAAAGAAACTTTCTGAGAAACTTCTTTGTGTTCTGTGAAATCACCTCCCAGAGTTACAGCTTTCCCCTCAAGAAGCCTTTCGCTAAGACAGTTCTTGTGGAATTGGCAAAGTGATATTTGGAAGCCCATAGAGGGCTATGGTGAAAAAGGAAATATCCTCAGATGAAATCGGACAGAAGCTTTATGAGAAGATGCTCTGTGATGTGTGACTTCCACTCACAGAGTTACATCTGTATTTCGTGGATCTCTTTGCTAGCCTTATTTCTGTTGAATCTGAGAACAGATATTTCGGATCCCTTTGAAGACTATAGGGCCAAAGGAAATATCCTCCGATAACAAAGAGAAAGACGCTTTCTGAGAAACTTCTTTGTGTTCTGTGAAATCATCTCACAGAGTTACAGCTTTCAAATCAAGAAGCCTTTCGTTAAGACATTTTTTGTGGAATTGGCAAAATGATATTTGGAAGCCCATAGAGGGCTAGGGTGAAAAAGGAAATATCCTCTGATGAAATCTGGAAAGAAGCTTTCTGAGAAACACCTCTGTGATGTGTGACATCCACTCACAGAGTTACATCTGTATTTCGTAGATCTCTTTGCTAGCCTTATTTCTGTTGAATCTGAGAACAGATATTTCGGATCCCTTTGAAGACTATAGGGCCAAAGGAAATATCCTCCGATAACAAAGAGAAAGAAGCTTTCTGAGAAACTTATTGTGTTCTGTGAAATCATCTCATAGAGTTGCCGCTTTCCCCTCAAGAATCCTTTCGCTAAGACAGTTCTTGCGGAATTGGAAAAGTGATATTTGGAAGCCCGTAGAGGGCTATGGTGAAAAAGGAAATATCCTCAGATGAAATCTGGAAAGAAGTTTTCTGAGAAACTGATTAGTGTTCTGTTAATTCATATCACAGAGTTACATCTGAATTTCGTGGATCTCTTTGCTAGCCTTACATCTGTGGAATCTGAGATCAGATATTTCGGATCCCGTTCAAGACTATAGGGCCAAAGGAAATATCCTCCGATAACAAAGAGAAAGAAGCTTTCTGAGAAACTTCTTTGTGTTCTGTGAAATCATCTGTCAGAGTTACACCTTTCCCCTCAAGACGCCTTTCGCTAAGACAGTTCTTGAGGAATTGGCAAAGTGATATTTGGAAGCCCATATAGGGCTATGGTGAAAAAAGAAATATCCTCAGATGAAACCTGGAAAGAAGCTTTCTGAGAAACTGCTTAGTGTTCTGATAATTCATCTAACAGAGTTACATCTGTATTTCATGGATCTCTTTGCTAGCCTTATTTCTGTGGAATCTGAGAACAGATATTTCGGATCCCTTTGAAGAATATAGGGCCAAAGGAAATATCCTGCGATAACATAGAGAAAGAAGCTTTCTGAGAAACTTCTTTGTGTTCTGTGAAATCATCTCACAGAGTTACAGCTTTCCCATCAAGAAGCCTTTCGTTAAGACATTTTTTGTGGAATTGGCAAAATTATATTTGGAAGCCCATAGAGGGCTATGGTGAAAAAGGAAATATCCTCTGATGAAATCTGGAAAGAAGCTTTCTGAGAAACAGCTATGTGATGTGTGACATCCACTCAGAGAGTTACATCTGTATTTCGTGGATCTCTTTGCTAGCCTTATTTTTGTGGAATCTGAGAACAGATATTTCGGATCCCTTTGAAAACTCTAGGGCCAAAGGAAATATCCTGCGATAACAAAGAGTAAGAAGCTTTCTGAGAATCTTCTTTGTGTTCTGAGAAATCAACTCACAGAGTTACAGCTTTCCCCTCAAGAAGCCTTTCGCTAAGACAGTTCTTGTGGAATTGGCAAAGTGATATTTGGAAGCCCATAGAGGGCTATGGTGAAAAAGGAAATATCCTCAGATGAAATCTGGAAAGAAGCTTTCTGAGAAACTGCTTGGTGATCTGTTAATTCATCTCAGAGAGTTACATCTGTATTTCGTAGATCTATTTGCTAGCCTTATTTCTGTGGAATCTGAGAACAGATATTTCGGATCCCTTTGAGGACTCTAGGGCCAAAGGAAATATCCTGCGATAACAAAGAGCAAGAAGCTTTCTGAGAAACTTCTTTGTGTTCTGTGAAATCATCTCACAGAGTTACAGCTTTCCCCTCAAGAAGCCTTTCACTAAGACAGTTCTTGTGGAATTGGCAAAGTGATATTTGGAGGCGCATAGAGGGCTATGGTGTAAAAGGAAATATCCTCAGATGAAATCTGGAAAGAAGCTTTCTGAGAAGCTGCTCTGTGATGTGTGACTTCCACTCCCAGAGTTACATCTGTATTTCGTGGATCTCTTTGCTAGCCTTATTTCTGTGGAATCCGAGAACAGATATTTCGGATCACTTTTAAGACTATAGAGCCAAAGGAAATATCTTCCGATAAAAAGAGAAAGAAACCTTGTTCAGAAACTTCTTTGTGTTCTGTGAAATCATCTCAAAGTGTTACAGCTTTCCCCTCAAGAAGCCTTTCGCTAAGACAGTTCTTGTGGAACTGGCAAAGTGATAGTTGGAAACCCATAGAGGGCTATGGTGAAAATGGAAATATCCTAAGATGAAATCGGAAAGAGGCTTTATGAGAAGATACTCTGGGATGTGTGACTTCCACTCACAGAGTTACATCTGTATTTCGTGGATCTCTTTGCGAGCCTTTTATCTGTGGAATCTGAGAACAGATATTTCGGATCCCTTTGAAGACTATAGGGCCAAAGGAAATATCCTGCGATAACAAAGAGAAAGAAGCTTTCTGAGAAACTTCTTTGTGTTCTGTGAAATCATCTCACAGAGTTACAGCTTTCCCCTCAAGAAGCCTTTCGGTAAGACAGTTCTTGTGGAATTGGCAAAGTGATATTTGGAGGCGCATAGAGGGCTATGGTGAAAAAGGAAATATACTCAGATGAAATCTGGAAAGAAGCTTTCTGAGAAGCTGCTCTGTGATGTGTGACCTCCACACACAGAGTTACATCTGTATTTCGTGGATCTCTTTGTTAGCCTTATTTCTGTGCAATCTGAGAACAGATATTTCGGATCCCTTTGAAGACTATAGGGCCAAAGGAAATATCCACCAATAACAAAGAGAAAGAAACTTTCTGAGAACCTTCTTTGTGTCCTGTGAAATCATCTCACAGAGTTACAGCTTTCCCCTCAAGAAGCCTTTCGCTAAGACAGTTCTTGTGGAATTGGCAAAGTGATATTTGGAAGCCCATAGAGGGCTATGGTGAAAAAGGAAATATCCTCAGATGAAATCGGACAGAAGCTTTATGAGAAGATGCTCTGTGATGTGTGACTTCCACTCACAGAGTTACATCTGTATTTCCTGGATCTCTTTGCTAGCCTTACTTCTGTTGAATCTGAGAACAGATATTTCGGATCCCTTTGAAGACTATAGGGCCAAAGGAAATATCCTCCGATAACAAAGAGAAAGAAGCTTTCTGAGAAACTTCTTTGTGTTCTGTGAAATCATCTCACAGAGTTACAGCTTTCCCCTCAAGAAGCCTTTCACTAAGACAGTTCTTGTGGAATTGGCAAAGTGATATTTGGAAGCCCATAGAGGGCTATTGTGAAAAAGGAAATATCCTCGGATGAAATCTGGACAGAAACTTTCTGAGAAAATGCTCTGTGATGCGAGACTTCCACACACAGAGTTACATCTGTGTTTCGTGGATCTCTTTGCTAGCCTTATTTCTGTGTAATCTGAGAACAGATATTACGGATCCCTTTGAAGACTATATTGCCAAAGGAAATATACTCCGATAACAAAGAGAAAGAAGCTTTCTGAGACACTTCTTTGTGTTCTGTGAAATCATCTCACAGAATTACAGCTTTCCCCTCAAGAAGCCTTTCGCTAAGACAGTTCTTGTGGAATTGGCAAAGTGATATTTGGAACCCCTAGAGGGCTATGGTGAAAAAGGAAATATCCTCAGATGAAATCTGGAGAGAAGTTTTCTGAGAAACTGCTCTGTGATGTGTGACTATGACACACGGAGTTACATCTGTATTTCGTGGATGTCTTTGCTAGCCTTATTTCTCTGGAATCTGAGAACAGATATTTCGGATCCCTTTGATGACTATAGGACCAAAGGAAATATCCTCCGATAACAAAGAGAAAGAAGCTTTCTGAGAAACTTCTTTGTGTTCTGAGAAATCATCTCACAGAGTTACAGCTTTCCCCTCAAGAAGCCTTTCCCTAAGACAGTTCTTCTGGAATTGGCAAAGTGATATTTGGAAGCCCATAGAGGGCTATGGTGAAAAATGAAATATCCTCAGATGAAATCTGGAAAGAAGCTTTCTGAGAAACTGCTTAGTGTTCTGTTAATTCATCTCACAGAGTTACATCTGTATTTCGTGCATCTCTTTGCCAGCCTTATTTCTGTGGAATCTGAGAACAGATATTTCGGATCCCTTTGAAGACTCTAGGGCCAAAGGAAATATCCTGCGATAACAAAGAGAAAGAAGCTTTCTGAGAAACTTCTTTCTGTTCTGTGAAATCATCTCACAGAGTTACAGCTTTCCCCTCAAGAAGCTTTTCACTAAGACAGTTCTTGTGGAATTGGCAAAGTGATATTTGGAAGCCCGTAGAGGGCTATGGTGAAAAAGGAAATATCCTCAGATGAAATCTGGACAGAAGCTTCATGAGAAGATGCTCTGTAATGTGTGACTTCCAATCACAGAGTTACATCTGTATTTCGTGTATCTCCTTGCTAGCCTTTTTTCTGTGGAATCTGAGAACAGATATTTCGGATCCCTTTGAAGACTATAGGGCCAAAAGAAATATCCTCCGATAACAAAGAGAAAGAAGCTTTCTGAGAAACTTCTTTGTGTTCTGTGAAATCATCTGACAGAGATAGAGCTTTCCCCTCAAGAAGCCTTTCGCTTAAACAGTTCTTGTGGATTAGGCAAAGTGATATTTGGAAGCCCATAGAGGGCTATGGTGAAAAAGGAAATATCCTCAGATGAAATCTGGAAAGAAGCTTTCTGAGAAACAGCTCTGTGATGTGTGACTTCCACTCACAGAGTTACATCTGTATTTCATGGATCTCTTTCCTTATTTCTGTGAAATCTGAGAACAGATATTTCGGATCCCTTTGAAGACTATAGGGCTAAAGGAAGTGTCATGCGATAACAAAGGGAAAGAAGCTTTCTGAGAAACTTCTCTGTGTTCTGTGAAATCATCTCACAGAGTTACAGCTTTCCCCTCAAGAAGCCTTTCACTAAGACAGTTCTTGTGGAATTGGCAAAGTGATATTTGCAGGCGCATAGAGGGCTATGGTGAAAAAGGAAATATACGCAGATGAAATCTGGAAAGAAGCTTTCTGAGAAGCTGCTCTGTGATGTGTGACTTCCACACACAGAGTTACATCTGTATTTCTTGGATCTCTTTGCTAGCCTTGTTTATGTGGAATCTGAGAACAGGTATTTCTAATGCATTTTAACACTATAGGGCCAAAGGAAATATCCTCCGATAACAAAGAGGAAGAAACTTTCTGAGAAACTTCTTTGTGTTCTGTGAAATCATCTCACAGTGTTACAGCTTTCCCCTCAAGAAGCCTTTCGCTAAGAAAGTTCTTATGGAATTGGCAAAGTGATATTTGGAAGCCCTTAGAGGGCTATGGTGAAAAAGGAAATATCCTCAGATGAAATCGGACAGAAGTTTATGAGAGGATGCTCTGTGATGTGTGACTTCCACTCACAGAGTTACATCTGTATTTCGTGGATCTCTTTGCTAGCCTTTTTTCTGTGGAATCTGAGAACAGATATTTCGGATCCCTTTGAAGACTATAGGACCAAAGGAAATATCCGCCGATAACAAAGAGAAAGAAGCTTTCTGAGAAACTTCTTTGTGTTCTGTGAAATCTTCTCACAGAGTTACAGCTTGCCCCTCAAGTAGCCTTTCTCTTAAACAGTTCTTGTGGATTTGGCAAAGTGATATTTGGAAGCCCATAGAGGGCTATGGTGGAAAAGGAAATATCCTCAGATGAAATGTAGAAAGAAGCTTTCTTTGAAACTGCTTAGTGTTCTGTTAATTCATCACACAGAGCTACATCTGTATTTCATGGATCTCTTTGCTAGCCTTATTTCTGTGGAATCTCAGAACAGATATTTCAGATCCCTTTGAAGACTATAGGGCCCAAGGAGATATCCTCCGATAACAAAGAGAAAGAAGCTTTCTGAGAAACTTCTTTGTGTTCTGTGAAATCATCTGACAGAGTTAGAGCTTTCCCCTCAAGAAGCCTTTCGCTAAGACAGTTCTTGTGGAATGGGCAAAGTGATATTTGGAAGCCCCTAGAGGGCTATGGTGAAAAAGGAAATATCCTCAGATGAAATCTGGAAAGAAGCTTTCTGAGAAACATCTCTGTGATGTGTGACTTCCACTCACAGAGTTACATCTGTATTTCGTGGATCTCTTTGCTAGCCTTATTTCTGTGGAATCTGAGAACAAATATTTCCGGTCCCTTTGTAGACTATAGGGCCAAAGGAAATATCCTGCGATAACAAAGAGAAAGAAGCTTTCTGAGAAACTTCTTTGTGTTCTGTGAAATCATCTCACAGAGTTACAGCTTTCCGCTCAAGAAGCCTTTCACTAAGACAGTTCTTGTGGAATTGGCAAGGCGATATTTAGAGCCGCCTAGAGGGCTATGGTGAAAAAGGAAGTATCCTCAGATGAAATCTGGAAAGAAGCTTTCGGAGAAACAGCTCTGTGATGTGTGACTTCCACTCACAGAGTTACATCTGTATTTCGTTGATCTCTTTGCTAGCCTTTTTTCTGTGGAATCTGAGAACAGATATTTCGGATCCCTTTGAAGACTATAGGGCCAAAGGAAATATCCTGCGATAACAAAGAGAAAGAAGCTTTCTGAGAAACTTCTTTATGTTCTGTGAAATCATCTCACAGAGTTACAGCTTTCCCCTCAAGAAGCCTTTCGCTAAGACAGTTGTTCTGGAATTGGCAAAGTGATATTTGGAAGCCCATAGAGGGCTATGGTGAAAAAGGAAATATCCTCTGATGAAATCTGGACAGAAGCTTTCTGAGAAACTGATTAGTGTTCTGTTAATTCATCTCACAGAGTTACATCTGTATTTCATGGATCTCTTTGCTAGGCTTATTTCTGAGGAATCTGAGAACAGATATTTCGGATCCCTTTGAAGACTATAGGGCCAAAGGAAATATCCTCCGATAACAAAGAGAAAGAAGCTTTCTGAGAAACTTCTTTGTGTTCTGTGAAATCATCTCACAGAGTTACAGCTTTCCCCTCAAGAAGCCTTTCGCTAAGACAGTTCTTGTGGAATTGGCAAAGTGATATTTGGAAGCCCATAGAGGGCTATGGTGAAAAAGGAAATATCCTCAGATGAAATCGGACAGAAGCTTTATGAGAAGATGCTCTGTGATGTGTGACTTCCACTCACAGAGTTACATCTGTATTTCGTGGATCTCTTTGCTAGCCTTACTTCTGTTGAATCTGAGAACAGATATTTCGGATCCCTTTGAAGACTATAGGGCCAAAGGAAATATCCTCCGATAACAAAGAGAAAGAAGCTTTCTGAGAAACTTCTTTGTGTTCTGTGAAATCATCTCACAGAGTTACAGGTTTCCCCTCAAGAAGCCTTTCACTAAGACAGTTCTTGTGGAATTGGCAAAGTGATATTTGGAAGCCCATAGAGGGCTATTGTGAAAAAGGAAATATCCTCGGATGAAATCTGGACAGAAACTTTCTGAGAAAATGCTCTGTGATGCGAGACTTCCACACACAGAGTTACATCTGTGTTTCGTGGATCTCTTTGCTAGCCTTATTTCTGTGTAATCTGAGAACAGATATTTCGGATCCCTTTGAAGACTATATTGCCAAAGGAAATATACTCCGATAACAAAGAGAAAGAAGCTTTCTGAGACACTTCTTTGTGTTCTGTGAAATCATCTCACAGAATTACAGCTTTCCCCTCAAGAAGCCTTTCGCTAAGACAGTTCTTGTGGAATTGGCAAAGTGATATTTGGAACCCCTAGAGGGCTATGGTGAAAAAGGAAATATCCTCAGATGAAATCTGGAGAGAAGTTTTCTGAGAAACTGCTCTGTGATGTGTGACTATGACACACGGAGTTACATCTGTATTTCGTGGATGTCTTTGCTAGCCTTATTTCTCTGGAATCTGAGAACAGATATTTCGGATCCCTTTGATGACTATAGGACCAAAGGAAATATCCTCCGATAACAAAGAGAAAGAAGCTTTCTGAGAAACTTCTTTGTCTTCTGAGAAATCATCTCACAGAGTTACAGCTTTCCCCTCAAGAAGCCTTTCCCTAAGACAGTTCTTCTGGAATTGGCAAAGTGATATTTGGAAGCCCATAGAGGGCTATGGTGAAAAATGAAATATCCTCAGATGAAATCTGGAAAGAAGCTTTCTGAGAAACTGCTTAGTGTTCTGTTAATTCATCTCACAGAGTTACATCTGTATTTCGTGCATCTCTTTGCCAGCCTTATTTCTGTGGAATCTGAGAACAGATATTTCGGATCCCTTTGAAGACTCTAGGGCCAAAGGAAATATCCTGCGATAATAAAGAGAAAGAAGCTTTCTGAGAAACTTCTTTGTGTTCTGTGAAATCATCTCACAGAGTTACAGCTTTCCCCTCAAGAAGCTTTTCACTAAGACAGTTCTTGTGGAATTGGCAAAGTGATATTTGGAAGCCCGTAGAGGGCTATGGTGAAAAAGGAAATATCCTCAGATGAAATCTGGACAGAAGCTTCATGAGAAGATGCTCTGTAATGTGTGACTTCCAATCACAGAGTTACATCTGTATTTCGTGTATCTCCTTGCTAGCCTTTTTTCTGTGGAATCTGAGAACAGATATTTCGGATCCCTTTGAAGACTATAGGGCCAAAAGAAATATCCTCCGATAACAAAGAGAAAGAAGCTTTCTGAGAAACTTCTTTGTGTTCTGTGAAATCATCTGACAGAGATAGAGCTTTCCCCTCAAGAAGCCTTTCGCTTAAACAGTTCTTGTGGATTTGGCAAAGTGATATTTGGAAGCCCATAGAGGGCTATGGTGAAAAAGGAAATATCCTCAGATGAAATCTGGAAAGAAGCTTTCTGAGAAACAGCTCTGTGATGTGTGACTTCCACTCACAGAGTTACATCTGTATTTCGTGGATGTCTTTCCTTATTTCTGTGGAATCTGAGAACAGATATTTCGGATCCCTTTGAAGACTATAGGGCTAAAGGAAGTGTCATGCGATAACAAAGGGAAAGAAGCTTTCTGAGAAACTTCTCTGTGTTCTGTGAAATCATCTCACAGAGTTACAGCTTTCCCCTCAAGAAGCCTTTCACTAAGACAGTTCTTGTGGAATTGGCAAAGTAATATTTGCAGGCGCATAGAGGGCTATGGTGAAAAAGGAAATATACTCAGATGAAATCTGGAAAGAAGCTTTCTGAGAAGCTGCTCTGTGATGTGTGACTTCCACACACAGAGTTACATCTGTATTTCTTGGATCTCTTTGCTAGCCTTGTTTATGTGGAATCTGAGAACAGGTATTTCTAATCCCTTTTAACACTATAGGGCCAAAGGAAATATCCTCCGATAACAAAGAGGAAGAAACTTTCTGAGAAACTTCTTTGTGTTCTGTGAAATCATCTCACAGTGTTACAGCTTTCCTCTCAAGAAGCCTTTCGCTAAGAAAGTTCTTATGGAATTGGCAAAGTGATATTTGGAAGCCCTTAGAGGGCTATGGTGAAAAAGGAAATATCCTCAGATGAAATCGGACAGAAGTTTATGAGAGGATGCTCTGTGATGTGTGACTTCCACTCACAGAGTTACATCTGTATTTCGTGGATCTCTTTGCTAGCCTTTTTTCTGTGGAATCTGAGAAAAGATATTTCGGATCCCTTTGAAGGCTATAGGGACAAAAGAAATATCCTCTGATAACAAAGAGAAAGAATCTTTCTGAGAAACTTCTCTGTGTTCTGTGAAATCATCTCACAGAGTTACAGCTTTCCCCTCAAGAAGCCTTTCGATAAGACAGTTCTTGTGGAATTTCCAAAGTGATATTTGGAACCCCCTAGAGGGCTATGGTGAAAAAGGAAATATCATCAGATGAAATCTGGAAAGAAGCTTTCTGAGAAAGAGCTGTGTGATGTGTGACTTCCACACACGGATTTACATCTGTATTTCGTGGATCTCTTTGCTAGCCTTATTTCTGTGGAATCTGAGAACAGATATTTCGCATCCCTTTGAAGACTATAGGGCCCAAGGAAATATCCTGCGATAACAAAGAGAAAGAAGCTTTCTGAGAAACTTCTTTGTGTTCTGTGAAATCTTCTCACAGAGTTACAGCTTTCCCCTCAAGAAGCCTTTCGCTAAGACAGTTCTTGTGGAATTGGCAAAGTGATATTTGGAGGCGCATAGAGGGCTATTGTGAAAAAGGAAATATACTCAGACGAAATCTGAAAAGAAGCTTTCTGAGAAGCTGCTCTGTGATGTGTGACTTCCACACACAGCGTTACATCTGTATTTCGTGGATCTCTATGTTAGCGTTATTTCTGTGGAATCTTAGAAGAGATATTTCGGATCCCTTTGAAGACTTTAGGGCCAAAGGAAATATCCTCCGATAACAAAGAGAAAGAAGCTTTCTGAGAAACTTCTTTGTGTTCTGTGAAATCATCTCACAGAGTTACAGCTTTCCCCTCAAGAAGCCTTTCGCTAAGACAGTTCTTGTGGAATTGGCAAAGTGATATTTGGAACCCATAGAGGGCTATGGTGAAAAAGGGAATATCCTCAGATGAAATCTGGAAAGAAGTTTTCTGAGAAACTGCTCTGTCATGGGTGACTTCCACAAACGGAGTTACATCTGTATTTCGTGGATCTCTTTCCTAGCCTTATTTCTGTGGAATCTGAGAACAGATATTTCGGATCCCTTTGATGATTATAGGACCAAAGGAAATATCCTCCGATAACAAAGAGAAAGAAGCTTTCTGTGAAACTTCTTTGTGTTCTGAGAAATCTTCTCACAGAGTTACAGCTTTCCCCTCAAGAAGACTTTCGCTTAAACAGTTCTTGTGGATTTGGCAAAGTGATATTTGGAAGCCCATAGAGGGCTGTGGTGAAAAAGGAAATATCCTCAGATGAAATCTGGAAAAAAGCTTTCTGAGAAACTGCTTAGTGTTCTGTTAATTCATCTCACAGAGTTACATCTGTATTTCATGGATCTCTTTGCTAGCCTTATTTCTGTGGAATCTGAGAAAAGATATTTCGGATCCCTTTGAAGATTATAGGCCAAAGGAAATATCCTGCGATAACAAAGAGAAAGAAGCTTTATGAGAAACTTCTTTGTGTTCTGTGAAATCATCTCACAGAGTTACAGCTTTCCCCTCAAGAAGCCTTTGACTTAGACAGTTCTTGTGGAATTGGCAAAGTGATATTTGGAAGCCCACAGAGGGCTATGGTGAAAGAGGAAATATCCTCAGATGAAATCTGGAAATAAGCTTTCTGAGAAACTGCTCTGTGATGTGTGACTTCGACACACAGTGTTACCTCTGTATTTCGTGGATCTCTTTGCTAGCCTTATTTCTGTGGAATCGGAGAACAGATATTTCGGATTCCTTTGAAGACTCTAGGGCCAAAGGAAATATCCTCCGATAACAAAGAGAAAGAAGCTCTCTGAGAAACTTCTTTGTGTTCTCTGAAATCATCTCACAGAGTTACAGCTTTCCCCTCAAGAAGCCTTTCGCTAAGACAGTTCTTGTGTAATTGGCAAAGTGATATTTGGAAGCCCAAAGAGGGCTATGGTGAAAAAGGAAATATCATCAGATGAAATCTGGAAAGAAGCTTTCTGAGAAACAGCTCTGTGATGTGTGACTTCCACTGACAGAGTTACATCTGTATTTCGTGGATCTCTTTGCTAGCCTTTTTTCGGTGGAATCTGAGAACAGATATTTCGGATCCCTTTGAAGACTATAGGGCAAAAGGAAATATCCTGCGATAACAAAGAGAAAGAAGCTTTCTGAGAAACTTCTTTGTGTTCTGTGAAATCATCTCACAGAGTTACAGCTTTCCCCACAAGAAGCCTTTCGGTAAGACAGTTCTTGTGGAATTGGCAAAGTGACATTTGGAGGCGCATAGAGGGCTATGGTGAAAAAGGAAATATACTCAGATGAAATCTGGAAAGAAGCTTTCTGAGAAGCTGCTCTGTGATGTGTGAATTCCACACACAGAGTTACATCTGTATTTCGTGGATCTCTTTGCTAGCCTAATTTCTGTGGAATCTGAGAACAGATATTTCGGATACCTTTTAAGACAATAGGGCCAAAGGAAACATCCTCCGATAACAAAGAGAAAGAAACTTTCTTAGAAACTTCTTTGTGTTCTGTGAAATCATCTCACAGAGTTACAGCTTTCCCCTCAAGCAGCCTTTCGCTAAGACAGTTCTTGTGGATTTGGCAAAGTGATATTTGGAAGCCCATAGAGGGCTATGGTGAAAAAGGAAATATCCTCAGATGAAATCTGGAAAGAAGCTTTCTGAGAAACTGCTTAGTGTTCTGTTAAGTCATCTCACCGAGTTACGGAAATATCCTGCGATAACAAAGAGAAAAAAGCTTTCTGAGAAACTTCTTTGTGTTCTGTGAAATCATCTCACAGAGTTACAGCTTTCCCCTCAAGAAGCCTTTCGCTAAGACAGCTCTTGTGTAATTGGCAAAGTGATATTTGGAAGCCCATAGAGGGCTATGGTGAAAAAGGAAATATCATCAGATGAAATCTGGAAAGAAGCTTTCTGAGAAACAGCTCTGTGATGTGTGACTTCCACTCACAGAGTTACATCTGTGTTTCGTGGATCTCTTTGCTAGCCTTATTTCTGAGGAATCTGAGAACAGATATTTCGGATCCCTTTGAAGACTATAGGGCCAAAGGAAATATCCTGCGATAACAAAGAGAAAGAAGCTTTCTGAGAAACTTCTTTGTGTTCTGTGAAATCATCTCACAGAGTTACAGCTTTCCCCTCAAGAAGCATTTCGGTAAGACAGTTCTTGTGGAATTGGCAAAGTGATATTTGGAGGCGCATAGAGGGCTAAGGTGAAAAAGGAAATATACTCAGATGAAATCTGGAAAGAAGCTTTCTGAGAAGCTGCTCTGTGACGTGTGACTTCCACACACAGAGTTACATCTGTATTTCGTGGATCTCTTTGCTAGCCTTCTTTCTGTGGAATCTAGAACAGATATTTCGGATCCCTTTTAAGACAATAGGGCCAAAGGAAATATCCTCCGATAACAAAGAGAAAGAAACTTTCTGAGAAACTTCTTTGTTTTCTGTGAAATCATCTCACAGAGTTACAGCTTTCCCCTCAAGAAGCCTTTCGCTAAGGCAGTTCTTGTGGAATTGGCAAAGTGATATTTGGAAGCCCATAGAGGGCTAAGGTGAAAAAGGAAATATCCTCAGATGAAATCGGACAGAAGCTTTATGAGAAGATGCTCTGTGATGTATGACTTCCACTCACAGAGTTACATCTGTATTTCGTGGATCTCTTTGCTAGCCTTATTTCTGTTGAATCTGAGAACAGATATTTCGGATCCCTTTGAAGACTATAGGGCCAAAGAAAATATCCTCCGATAACAAAGAGAAAGAAGCTTTCTGAGAAACTTCTTTGTGTTCTGTGAAATCATCTCACAGAGTTACAGCTTTCCCCTCAAGAAGCCTTTCGCTAAGACAGTTCTTGTGGAATTGACAAAGTGATATTTGGAAGCCCATAGAGGGCTATGGTGAAAAAGGAAATATCCTCAGATGAAATCGGACAGAAGCTTTATGAGAAGATGCTCTGTGATGTGTGACTTTCACTCACAGAGTTACATCTGTATTTCGTCGATCTTTTTGCTAGCCTTTTTTCTGTGGAATCTGAGAACTGATATTTCGGATCCCTTTGAAGACTATATGGCCAAAGGAAATATCCTCCGATAACAAAGAGAAAGAAGCTTTCTGAGAAACTTCTTTGTTTTCTGTGAAATCATCTCACAGAGTTACAGCTTGCCCCTCAAGAAGCCTTTCTCTTCAACAGTTCTTGTGGATTTGGCAAAGTGATATTTGGAAGCCCATAGAGGGCTATGGTGAGAAAGGAAATATCCTCAGATGAAATCTAGAAAGAAGCTTTCTGAGAAACTGCTTCGTGTTCTGTTAATTCATCACACAGAGCTACATCGGTATTTCATGGATCACTTTGCTAGCCTTATTTCTGTGGAATCTGAGAACAGATATTTCGGATCCCTTTGAAGACTATAGGGCCAAAGGAAATATCCTCCGATAACAAAGAGAAAGAAGCTTTCTGAGAAACTTCTTTGTGTTCTGTGAAATCATCTGACAGAGTTAGAGCTTTCGCCTGAAGAAGCCTTTCGCTAAGACAGTTCCTGTGGAATTGGCAAAGTGATATTTGGAAGCCCCTAGAGGGCTATGGTGAAAAAGGAAATATGCTCAGATGAAATCTGGAAAGAAGTTTTCTGAGAAACATCTCTGTGATGTGTGACTTCCACTCACAGAGTTACATCTGTATTTCGTGGATCTCTTTGCCAGCCTTATTTCTGTGTCATCTGAGAACAGATATTTCGGATCCCTTTGAAGACTATAGGGCCAAAGGAAATATCCTGCGATAACAACGAGAAAGAAGCTTTCTGAGAAACGTCTTTGTGTTCTGTGAAATCACCTCACAGAGTTACAGCTTTCCCCTCAAGAAGCCTTTCACTAATACAGTTCTTGTGGAATTGGCAAAGCGATATTTGGAGGCGCCTAGAGGGCTATGGTGAAAAAGGAAGTATCCTCAGATGAAATCTGGAAAGAAGCTTTCTGAGAAACAGCTCTGTGATGTGTGACTTCCACTCACAGAGTTACATCTGTATTTCGTGGATCTATTTGCAAGCCTTATTTCTGTGGAATCGGAGAACAGATATTTCGTATCCCTTTGAAGACTATAGGGCCAAAGGAAATATCCTGCGATAACAAAGAGAAAGAACCTTTCGGAGAAACTTCTTGGTGTTCTGTGAAATCATCTCACAGAGTTACATCTTTCCTCTCAAGAAGCCTTTCACTAAGACGGTTCTTGTGGAATTGGCAAAGTTATATTTGGAGGCGCATAGAGGGCTATGGTGAAAAAGGAAATATACTCAGATGAAATCTGGAAAGAAGCTTTCTGAGAAGCTGCTCTGTGATGTGTGACTTCCACACACAGAGTTACATCTGTATTTCGTGGATCTCCTTGCTAGCCTTATCTCTGTGGAATCTGAGAACAGATATTTCGGATCCCTTTGAAGACTATAGGGCCAAAGGAAATATCCTGCGATAACAAAGAGAAAGAAGCTTTCTGAGAAACTTCTTTATGTTCTGTCATCGTCTCACAGAGTTACAGCTTTCCCCTCAAGAAGCCTTTCTGTGGACAGTCCATCTGGAATTGGCAAAGTGATATTTGGAAGCCCATAGATGGCTATGGTGAAAAAGGAAATTTCCTCAGATGAAATCTGGAAAGAAGCTTTCTGGGAAACTGCTTAGTGTTCTGTTAATTCATCTCACAGAGTTACAACTGTATTTCGTGGATCTCTTTGCTAGCCTTATTTCTGTGGAATCTGAGCACCGAGATTTCGGATCCCTTTTAAGACTATAGGGCCAAAGGAAATATCCTCCGATAACAAAGAGAAAGAAGCTTTCTGAGAAACTTCTTTGTGTTCTGTTAAATCATCTCACAGAGTTACAGATTTCCCCTCAAGGAGCCTTTCGCTAAGACATTTCTTGTGGAATTGGCAATGTGATATTTGTAAGCCCATAGAGGGCTATGGTGAAAAAGGTAATATCCTCAGATGAAATCTGGAAAGAAGCTTTCTGAGAAACTGCTCAGTGTTCTGTTAATTCATCTCACCGAGTGACGTCTGTATTTCGTCTATCTCTTTGCTAGCCTTATTACTGTGGAATCTGAGAACAGATATTTCGGATCCCTTTGAAGACTATAGGGCCAAAGGAAATATCCTCCGATTACAAAGAGATAGAAGCTTTCTGAGAAACTTCTTTGTGTTCTGTGAAATCATCTCACAGAGTTACAGCTTTCGCCTCAAGAAGCCGTTCGCTAAGACCGTTCTTGTGGAATTTACAAAGTGATATTTGGAAGCCCATAGAGGGCTATGGTGAAAAAGGAAATATCCTCAGATGAAATATCCTCAGATGAAGCTTTCTGAGAAACTGCTTAGTGTTCTGTTAATTAATCTCACAGAGTTACATCTGTATTTCGTGGATCTCTTGGCTAGCCTTATTTCTGTGGAATCTGAGAACAGATATTTCGGATCCCTTTGAAGACTATAGGGCCAAAGGAAATATCCTGCGATAACAAAGAGAAAGAAGCTTTCTGAAAAACTTCTTTCTGTTCTCTGAAATCATCTCAGAGAGTTACAGCTTTCCCCTCAAGAAGCCTTTGGCTAAGACAGTTCTTGTGGAATTGGCAAAGTGATATTTGGGAGACCTTAAAGGGCTATGGTGAAAAAGGAAATAACTTCAGATGAAATATGGAAAGAAGTTCTCTTAAAAAATGCTTAGTGTTCTGTTAATTCATCTCACAGAGTTACATCTGTATTTCGTGGATCTCTCTCCTAGCCTTATTTCTGTGGAATCTGAGAACAGATATTTCTGATCCCTTTGAAGACTATAGGGCCAAAGGAAATATCCTCCGATAACAAAGAGAAAGAAGGTTTCAGAGAAACTTCTTTGTGTTCTGTGAAATCATCTCAGAGATTTACAGCTTTCCCCTCAAGAAGCTTTTCACTAAGACAGTTCTTGTGGAATTGGCAAAGTGATATTTGGAAGCCCAAAGAGGGCTATTGTGAAAAAGGAAATATCCTCAGATGAAATCTGGACAGAAGCTTCATGAGAAGATGCTCTGTGATGTGTGACTTCCACTCACAGAGTTACATCTGTATTTCGTGTATCTCCTTGCTAGCCTTTTTTCTGTGGAATCTGAGAACAGATATTTCGGATCCCTTTGAAGACTATAGGGCCAAAAGAAATATCCTGCGATAACAAAGAGAAAGAAGCTTTCTGAGAAACTTCTTTGAGTTCTGTAAAATCATCTCACAGAGTTACAGCTTTCCCATCAAGAAGCCTTTCGCTTAAACAGTTCTTGTGGATTTGGCAAAGTGATATTTGGAAGCCCATAGAGGGCTATGGTGAAAAAGGAAATATCCTCAGATGAAATCTGGAAAGAAGCTTTCTGAGAAACTGCTTAGTGTTCTGTAAATTCATCTCACAGAGTTACATCTGTATTTCATGGATCTCTTTGCTAGCCTTATTTCTGTGGAATCTGAGAAAAGATATTTCGGATCCCTTTGAAGACTATAGGGCCAAAGTAAATATCCTGCGATAACAAAGAGAAAGAAGCTTTCTGAGAAACTTCTTTGTGTTCTGTGAAATCATCTCACAGAGTTACAGCTTTCCCCTCAAGAAGCCTTTCACTAAGACAGTTCTTGTGTAACTGGCAAAGTGATATTTGGAAGCCCATAGAGGGCTATGGTGAAAAAGGAAATATCCTCAGATGAAATCTGGAAAGAAGGTTTCTGAGAAATTGCTCTGTGATGTGTGACTTCCACACACAGAGTTACATCTGTATTTCGTGGATCTCTTTGCTAGCCTTATTTCTGTGGATTCTGAGAACGGATATTTCGGATCCCTTTGAAGACTGTAGGGCCAAAGGAAATATCCTACGATAAGAACGAGAAAGAAGCTTTCTGAGAAAATTCTTTGTGTTCTCTGAAATCACCTCACAGAGTTACAGCTTTCCCCTCAAGAAGCATTTCACTAAGACACTTCTTGTGGAATTAGCAAAGTGATATTTGGAAGCTCATAGAGGGCTATGGTGAAAAAGGAATTATCCTCAGATGAAATCTGCAAAGAAGCTTTCTGAGAAACTGCTCTGTGATGTGTGATTTCCACTCACAGTGTTTCATCTGTATTTCGTGGATCTCTTTGCTAGCCTTATTTCTGTGGAATCTGAGAACAGATATTTCGGATCCCTTTGAAGACTATAGGTCAAAGGAATATCCTCCGATAACAAAGAAAAAGAAGTTTTCTAAGAAAATTCTTTGTGTTCTGTTAAATCATCTCACAGATTTACAGCTTTCGCCTGAAGAAGCCTTTCGCTAAGACAGTTCTTGTGGAATTGGCAAAGTGATATTTGGAAACCCATAGTGGGTTATGGTGAAAAAGGAAATAACTTCAGATGAAATATGGAAAGAAGCTCTCTTAGAAACTGCTTAGTGTTTTGATAATTCATCTCACAGATTTACATCTGTATTTCGTGGATCTCTCTCCTAGCCTTATTTCTGTGGAATCTGAGAACAGATATTTCTGATCCCTTTGAAGACTATAGGGCCAAAGGAAATATCCTCCGATAACAAAGAGAAAGAAGGTTTCTGAGAAACTTCTTTGTGTTCTGTGAAATCATCTCAGAGATTTACAGCTTTCCCTTCAAGAAGCCTTTCTCTAAGACAGTTCTTTTGGAATTGGCAAAGTGATATTTTTAAGCCCTTTGAGGGCTATCGTGAAAAAGGATATATCCTCAGATGAAATCTGGAAAGAAGCTTTCTGAGAAACTGCTTAGTGTTCTGTTAATTCATCTCACAGAGTTACTTCTGTATTTCGTGGATCTCTCTCCTAGCCTTATTTCTGTGGAATCTGAGAACCGATATTTCGGATCCCTTTGAAGACTATAGGGCCAAAGGAAATATCCTCCGATAACAAAGAGAAAGAAGCTTTCTGAGAAACTTCTTTGTGTTCTGTGAAATCATCTCACAGAGTTACAGCTTTCCCATCATGAAGACTTTCACTAAGACAGTTGTTCTGGAATTGGCAAAGTGATATTTGGAAGCCCCTAGAGGGCTATGGTGAATAAAGAAATATCCTCAGATGAAATCTGGAAAGAAGCTTTCTGAGAAACTGCTCTTTGATGTGTGACTTCCACACACAGAGTTACATCTGTATTTCGTGGATCTCTTTGCTAGCCTAATTTCTGTGGAATCTGAGAACAGATATTTCGGATTCCTTTGAAGACTATAGGGCCAAAGGAAATATCCTCCGATAACAAAGAGGAAGAAGCTTTCTGAGAAACTTCTTTGTGTTCTGTGAAATCATCTAACAGAGTTACAGCTTTCCCCTCAAGATGCCTTTCGCTAAGACAGTTCATCTTGACTTGGCAAAGTGATATTTGGAAGCCCATAGAGGTCTATGGTGAAAAAGGAAATATCCTCAGATGAAATCTGGAAAGAAGGTTTCTGAGAAACTGCTCTGTGATGTGTGACTTCCACTCACAGAGTTACAACTGTGTTTCATGGATCTCTTTGCTAGCTTTATTTCTGTGGAAACTGAGAACAGATATTTCGGATCCCTTTGAAGACTGTAGGGCCAAAGGTAATATCCTCCGATAACAAAGAGAAAGAAGCTTTCTGAGAAACTTCTTTGTGTTCTGTTAAATCATCTCACAGAGTTACAGATTTCCCCTCAAGGAGCCTTTCGCTAAGACATTTCTTGTGGAATTGGCAAAGTGATATTTGTAAGCCCATAGAGGGCTATGGTGAAAAAGGTAATATCCTCAGATGAAATCTGGAAAGAAGCTTTCTGAGAAACTGCTCAGTGTTCTGTTAATTAATCTCACAGAGTTACGTCTGTATTTCGTCTATCTCTTTGCTAGGCTTATTACTGTGGAATCTGAAAACAGATATTTCGGATCCCTTTGAATACTATAGGGCCAAAGGAAATATCCTCCGATTACAAAGAGATAGAAGCTTTCTGAGAAACTTCTTTGTGTTCTGTGAAATCATCTCACAGAGTTACAGCTTTCGCCTCAAGAAGCCGTTCGCTAAGACCGTTCTTGTGGACTTTGCAAAGTGATATTTGGAAGCCCATAGAGGGCTATGGTGAAAAAGGAAATATCCTCAGATGAAATCTGGAAAGAAGCTTTCTGAGAAACTGCTTAGTGTTCTGTTAATTAATCTCACAGAGTTTCATCTGTATTTCGTGGATCTCTTTGCTAGTCTTATTTCTGTGGAATCTGAGAACAGATATTTCGGATCCCTCAGAAGACTATAGGGCCAAAGGAAATATCCTCTGATAACAAAGAGAAAGAAGCTTTCTGAGAAACTTCTTTGTGTTCTGTGAAATCATCTCACAGAGTTACCGCTTTCCCCTCAAGAAGCCTATCGGTAAGACAGTTCATCTGGAATTGGAAAACTGATATTTGGAAGCCCATAGAGGGCTATGGTGAAAAAGGAAATATCCTGAGATGAAATCTGGAAAGAAGTTTTCTGAGAATCTGCTCTTTGATGTGTGACTTCCACTCACAGAGCTACAACTGTATTTCATGGATCTTTTTGCTAGCCTTATTTCTGTGGAATCTGAGAACAGATATTTCGGATCCCTTTGAAGACTATAGGGCCAAAGGAAATATCCTCCGATAACAAAGAGGAAGAAGCTTTCTGAGAAACTTCTTTGTGTTCTGTGAAATCATCTAACAGAGTTACAGCTTTCCCCTCAAGATGCCTTTCGCTAAGACATTTCATCTTGACTTGGCAAAGTGATATTTGGAAGCCCATAGAGGGCTATGGTGAAAAAGGAAATATCCTCAGATGAAATCTGGAAAGAAGCTTTCTGAGAAACTGCTCTCTGATGTGTGACTTCCACTCACAGAGTTACAACTGTGTTTCATGGATCTCTTTGCTAGCTTTATTTCTGTGGAATCTGAGAACAGATATTTCGGATCCCTTTGAAGACTGTAGGGCCAAAGGTAATATCCTCCGATAACAAAGAGAAAGAAGCTTTCTGAGAAACTTCTTTGTGTTCTGTTAAATCATCTCACAGAGTTACAGATTTCCCCTCAAGGAGCCTTTCGGTAAGACATTTCTTGTGGAATTGGCAAAGTGATATTTGTAAGCCCATAGAGGGCTATGGTGAAAAAGGTAATATCCTCAGATGAAATCTGGAAAGAAGCTTTCTGAGAAACTGCTCAGTGTTCTGTTAATTCATCTCACAGAGTTACGTCTGTATTTCGTCTATCTCTTTGCTAGCCTTATTTACTGTGGAATCTGAGAACACATATTTCGGATCCCTTTGAAGACTATAGGGCCAAAGGAAATATCCTCCGATTACAAAGAGATAGAAGCTTTCTGAGAAACTTCTTTGTGTTCTGTGAAATCATCTCACAGAGTTACAGCTTTCGCCTCAAGAAGCCGTTCGCTAAGACCGTTCTTGTGGACTTTGCAAAGTGATATTTGGAAGCCCATAGAGGGCTATGGTGAAAAAGGAAATATCCTCAGATGAAATCTGGAAAGAAGCTTTCTGAGAAACTGCTTAGTGTTCTGTTAATTAATCTCACAGAGTTACATCTGTATTTCGTGGATCTCTTTCATAGCCTTATTTCTGTGCAATCTGAGAACAGATATTTCGGATCCCTTTGAAGTCTATAGGGCCAAAGGAAATATCCTCCGATAACAAAGAGAAGGAAGCTTTCTGAGAAACTTCTTTGTGTTCTGTGTAATGATCTCACAGACTTACAGCTTTCCCCTCAAGAAGCCTTTCGCTAAGACAGTTCATCTGGAATTGGCAAAGTGATATTTGGAAGCCCACAGAGGGCTGGGGTGAAAAAGGAAATATCCTCAGATGAAATCTGGAAAGAAGATTTCTGAGAAACTGCTCTGTGATGTGTGCCTTCCACTCACAGAGTTACATCTGTATTCCATGGATCTCTTTGCTAGCCTTATTTCTGTGGAATCTGAGAACAGATAATTCAGATCCCTTTGAAGACTATATTGCCAAAGGAAATATCCTCCGATAACAAAGAGAAGGAAGCTTTCTGAGAAACTACTTTGTGTTCTGTGAAATCATCTCACAGAGTTACAGCTTTCCCCTCAAGAAGCCTTCAGCTAAGACAGTTATTGTGGAATTGGCAAAGGGATATTTGGAAGCCCGTTGAGGGCTATTTTGAAAAAGGAAATATTCTCTGATGAAATCTGGAAAGAAGCTTTCTGAGAAACGGCTTAGTGTTCTGTTAACTCATCTCACAGTGTTACATCTGTATTTCGTGGATCTCTTTGCTAGCCTTACTTCTGTGGAATCTGAGAACAGATATTTCGGATCCCTTTGAAGACTATAGGGCCAAAGGAAATATCCTCCGATAACAAAGAGAAAGAAGCTCTCTGAGAAACTTCTTTGTGTTCTGTGAAATCATCTAACAGAGTTACAGCTTTCCCTTCAAGAAGCCTTTTGCTAAGACAATTCTTGAGGAATTGGCAAAGTGATATTTGGAAGCCCATCGAGGGCTATGGTCAAAAAGGAAATATCCTCAGATGAAATTTGGAAGGAAACTTTCTGAGAAACTGGTTAGTGTTCTGTTAATTCATCTCACAGAGTTACATCTGTATTCCGTGGATCTCTTTGCTAGCCTTATTTCGGCGGAATCTGAGAACAGATATGTCGGATCCCTTTGAAGACTATAGGGCCAAAGGAAATATCCTCCGATAACAAAGAGGAAGAAGCTTTCTGAGAAACTTCTTTGTGTTCTGTGAAATCATCTCACAGAGTTACAGCTTTCCCCTCAAGAAGCCTTCCGCTAAGACTGTTCTTGTGGAATTGGCAAAGAGATATGTAGAAGCCCATAGAGGGCTATTTTCAAAAGGAAATATCCTCAGATGAAATCTGGAAAGAAGCTTTCTGGGAAACTGCTTAGTGTTCTGTTAATTCATCTCACAGAGTTACATCTGTATTTCGTGGATCTCTTTGCTAGCCTAATTTCTGTGGAATCTGAGAACAGATATTTCGGATTCCTTTGAAGACTATAGGGCCAAAGGAAATATCCTCCGATAACAAAGAGGAAGAAGCTTTCTGAGAAACTTCTTTGTGTTCTGTGAAATCATCTAACAGAGTTACAGCTTTCCCCTCAAGATGCCTTTCGCTAAGACAGTTCATCTTGACTTGGCAAAGTGATATTTGGAAGCCCATAGAGGTCTATGGTGAAAAAGGAAATATCCTCAGATTGAATCTGGAAAGAAGGTTTCTGAGAAACTGCTCTGTGATGTGTGACTTCCACTCACAGAGTTACAACTGTGTTTCATGGATCTCTTTGCTAGCTTTATTTCTGTGGAAACTGAGAACAGATATTTCGGATCCCTTTGAAGACTGTAGGGCCAAAGGTAATATCCTCCGATAACAAAGAGAAAGAAGCTTTCTGAGAAACTTCTTTGTGTTCTGTTAAATCATCTCACAGAGTTACAGATTTCCCCTCAAGGAGCCTTTCGCTAAGACATTTCTTGTGGAATTGGCAAAGTGATATTTGTAAGCCCATAGAGGGCTATGGTGAAAAAGGTAATATCCTCAGATGAAATCTGGAAAGAAGCTTTCTGAGAAACTGCTCAGTGTTCTGTTAATTAATCTCACAGAGTTACGTCTGTATTTCGTCTATCTCTTTGCTAGGCTTATTACTGTGGAATCTGAAAACAGATATTTCGGATCCCTTTGAATACTATAGGGCCAAAGGAAATATCCTCCGATTACAAAGAGATAGAAGCTTTCTGAGAAACTTCTTTGTGTTCTGTGAAATCATCTCACAGAGTTACAGCTTTCGCCTCAAGAAGCCGTTCGCTAAGACCGTTCTTGTGGACTTTGCAAAGTGATATTTGGAAGCCCATAGAGGGCTATGGTGAAAAAGGAAATATCCTCAGATGAAATCTGGAAAGAAGCTTTCTGAGAAACTGCTTAGTGTTCTGTTAATTAATCTCACAGAGTTTCATCTGTATTTCGTGGATCTCTTTGCTAGTCTTATTTCTGTGGAATCTGAGAACAGATATTTCGGATCCCTCAGAAGACTATAGGGCCAAAGGAAATATCCTCTGATAACAAAGAGAAAGAAGCTTTCTGAGAAACTTCTTTGTGTTCTGTGAAATCATCTCACAGAGTTACCGCTTTCCCCTCAAGAAGCCTATCGGTAAGACAGTTCATCTGGAATTGGAAAACTGATATTTGGAAGCCCATAGAGGGCTATGGTGAAAAAGGAAATATCCTGAGATGAAATCTGGAAAGAAGTTTTCTGAGAATCTGCTCTTTGATGTGTGACTTCCACTCACAGAGCTACAACTGTATTTCATGGATCTTTTTGCTAGCCTTATTTCTGTGGAATCTGAGAACAGATATTTCGGATCCCTTTGAAGACTATAGGGCCAAAGGAAATATCCTCCGATAACAAAGAGGAAGAAGCTTTCTGAGAAACTTCTTTGTGTTCTGTGAAATCATCTAACAGAGTTACAGCTTTCCCCTCAAGATGCCTTTCGCTAAGACATTTCATCTTGACTTGGCAAAGTGATATTTGGAAGCCCATAGAGGGCTATGGTGAAAAAGGAAATATCCTCAGATGAAATCTGGAAAGAAGCTTTCTGAGAAACTGCTCTCTGATGTGTGACTTCCACTCACAGAGTTACAACTGTGTTTCATGGATCTCTTTGCTAGCTTTATTTCTGTGGAATCTGAGAACAGATATTTCGGATCCCTTTGAAGACTGTAGGGCCAAAGGTAATATCCTCCGATAACAAAGAGAAAGAAGCTTTCTGAGAAACTTCTTTGTGTTCTGTTAAATCATCTCACAGAGTTACAGATTTCCCCTCAAGGAGCCTTTCGGTAAGACATTTCTTGTGGAATTGGCAAAGTGATATTTGTAAGCCCATAGAGGGCTATGGTGAAAAAGGTAATATCCTCAGATGAAATCTGGAAAGAAGCTTTCTGAGAAACTGCTCAGTGTTCTGTTAATTCATCTCACAGAGTTACGTCTGTATTTCGTCTATCTCTTTGCTAGCCTTATTTACTGTGGAATCTGAGAACACATATTTCGGATCCCTTTGAAGACTATAGGGCCAAAGGAAATATCCTCCGATTACAAAGAGATAGAAGCTTTCTGAGAAACTTCTTTGTGTTCTGTGAAATCATCTCACAGAGTTACAGCTTTCGCCTCAAGAAGCCGTTCGCTAAGACCGTTCTTGTGGACTTTGCAAAGTGATATTTGGAAGCCCATAGAGGGCTATGGTGAAAAAGGAAATATCCTCAGATGAAATCTGGAAAGAAGCTTTCTGAGAAACTGCTTAGTGTTCTGTTAATTAATCTCACAGAGTTACATCTGTATTTCGTGGATCTCTTTCATAGCCTTATTTCTGTGCAATCTGAGAACAGATATTTCGGATCCCTTTGAAGTCTATAGGGCCAAAGGAAATATCCTCCGATAACAAAGAGAAGGAAGCTTTCTGAGAAACTTCTTTGTGTTCTGTGTAATGATCTCACAGACTTACAGCTTTCCCCTCAAGAAGCCTTTCGCTAAGACAGTTCATCTGGAATTGGCAAAGTGATATTTGGAAGCCCACAGAGGGCTGGGGTGAAAAAGGAAATATCCTCAGATGAAATCTGGAAAGAAGATTTCTGAGAAACTGCTCTGTGATGTGTGCCTTCCACTCACAGAGTTACATCTGTATTCCATGGATCTCTTTGCTAGCCTTATTTCTGTGGAATCTGAGAACAGATAATTCAGATCCCTTTGAAGACTATATTGCCAAAGGAAATATCCTCCGATAACAAAGAGAAGGAAGCTTTCTGAGAAACTACTTTGTGTTCTGTGAAATCATCTCACAGAGTTACAGCTTTCCCCTCAAGAAGCCTTCAGCTAAGACAGTTATTGTGGAATTGGCAAAGGGATATTTGGAAGCCCGTTGAGGGCTATTTTGAAAAAGGAAATATTCTCTGATGAAATCTGGAAAGAAGCTTTCTGAGAAACGGCTTAGTGTTCTGTTAACTCATCTCACAGTGTTACATCTGTATTTCGTGGATCTCTTTGCTAGCCTTACTTCTGTGGAATCTGAGAACAGATATTTCGGATCCCTTTGAAGACTATAGGGCCAAAGGAAATATCCTCCGATAACAAAGAGAAAGAAGCTCTCTGAGAAACTTCTTTGTGTTCTGTGAAATCATCTAACAGAGTTACAGCTTTCCCTTCAAGAAGCCTTTTGCTAAGACAATTCTTGAGGAATTGGCAAAGTGATATTTGGAAGCCCATCGAGGGCTATGGTCAAAAAGGAAATATCCTCAGATGAAATTTGGAAGGAAACTTTCTGAGAAACTGGTTAGTGTTCTGTTAATTCATCTCACAGAGTTACATCTGTATTCCGTGGATCTCTTTGCTAGCCTTATTTCGGCGGAATCTGAGAAGAGATATGTCGGATCCCTTTGAAGACTATAGGGCCAAAGGAAATATCCTCCGATAACAAAGAGGAAGAAGCTTTCTGAGAAACTTCTTTGTGTTCTGTGAAATCATCTCACAGAGTTACAGCTTTCCCCTCAAGAAGCCTTCCGCTAAGACTGTTCTTGTGGAATTGGCAAAGAGATATGTAGAAGCCCATAGAGGGCTATTTTCAAAAGGAAATATCCTCAGATGAAATCTGGAAAGAAGCTTTCTGGGAAACTGCTTAGTGCTCTGTTAATTCATCTCACAGAGTTACATCTGTATTTCGTGGATCTCTTTGCTAGCCTTATTTCTGTGCAATCTGAGAACAGATATTACGGATCCCTTTGAAGACTATAGGGCCAAAGGAAATATCCTCCGATAACAAAGATACAGAAGCTTTCTGAGAAACTTCTTTGTGTTCTGTGAAATCATCTCACAGAGTTTCAGCTTTCGCCTCAAGAAGCTTTTCACTAAGACAGTTCTTGTGGAATTGGCAAAGTGATATTTGGAAGCCCATAGAGGGCTACTGTGAAAAAGGAAATATCCTCAGATGAAATCTGGACAGAAGCTTCATGAGAAGATGCTCTGTGATGTGTGACTTCCACTCACAGAGTTACATCTGTATTTCGTGTATCTCCTTGCTAGCCTTTTTTCTGTGGAATCTGAGAACAGATATTTCGGATCCCTTTGAAGACTATAGGGCCAAAAGAAATATCCTCCGATAACAAAGAGAAAGAAGCTTTCTGAGAAACTTCTTTGTGTTCTGTGAAATCATCTCACAGAGTTACAGCTTTCTCCTCAAGAAGCCTTTCGTTTAAACAGTTCTTGTGGATTTGGCAAAGTGATATTTGGAAGCCCATAGAGGGCTATGGTGAAGAAGGAAATATCCTCAGATGAAATCTGGAAAGAAACTTTCTGAGAAACTGCTCTGTGATGTGTGACTTCCACAGACAGAGTTACATCTGTATTTCGTGGATCTCTTTGCTAGCCTTATTTCTGTTGAATCTGAGAACAGATATTTCGGATCCCTTTGAAGACTATAGGAGCAAAGGAAATATCCTCTGATAACAAAGAGAAAGAAGCTTTCTGAGAAACTTCTTTGTGTTCTGTGAAAACATCTCACAAAGTTACAGCTTTCCCCTCAATAAGCCTTTCGCTAAGACAGTTCTTGTGGAATTGGCAAAGTGATATTTGGAAGCCCATAGAGGGCTATGGTGAAAAAGGAAATATCCTCAGATGAAATCTGGAAAGAACCTTTCAGAGAAACTGCTCTGTGATGCGAGACTTCCTCTCACAGAGTTACATCTGTATTTCTTGGATCTCTTTGCTAGCCTTATTTCTGTGGAATCTGAGAACAGATATTTCGGATCCTTTTCAAGACTATAGGGCCAAAGGAAATATCCTCCGATAACAAAGAGAAAGAAGCTTTCTGAGAAACTTCTTTGTGTTCTGTGAAATCATTATACAGAGTTACAGCTTTCCCGTCAAGAAGCCTTCAGCTAAGACAGTTATTGTGGAATTGGCAAAGGGATATTTGGAAGACCGTAGAGGGCTATTTTGGAAAAGGAAATATCCTCTGATGAAATCTGGAAAGAAGCTTTCTGAGAAAAGGCTTAGTGTTCTGTTAATTCATCTCACAGTGTTACATCTGTATTTCGTGGATCTCTTTGCTAGCCTTACTTCTGTGGAATCTGAGAACAGATATTTCGGATCCCTTTGAAGACTATAGGGCCAAAGGAAATATCCTCCGATAACAAAGAGAAAGAAACTCTCTGAGAAACTTCTTTGTGTTCTGTGAAATCATCTCACAGAGTTACAGCTTTCCCTTCAAGAAGCCTTTTGCTAAGACAATTCTTGAGGAATTGGCAAAGTGATATTTGGAAGACCGTCGAGGGCTATGGTGAAAAAGGAAATATCCTCAGATGAAATTTGGAAGGAAGCTTTCTGAGAAACTGCTTAGTGTTCTGTGAATTCATCTCACAGAGTTACATCTGTATTTCGTGGATCTCTTTGCTTGCCTTATTTCGGTGGAATCTGAGAACAGATATTTCGGATCCCCTTGAAGACTATAGGGCCAAAGGAAATATCCTCCGATAACAAAGAGAAAGAAGCTTTCTGAGAAACTTCTTTGTGTTTTGTGAAATCATCTCACAGAGTTACAGCTTTCCCCTCAAGAAGCCTTTCGCTAAGACAGTTCTTGTGGAATTGGCAAAGTGATATTTGTAAGCCCATAGAGGGCTATGGTGAAAAAGGAAATATCCTCAGATGAAATCTGGAAAGAAGCTTTCTGATTAAATGCTTAGTATTCTGTTAATTCATCTCACAGAGTTACATCTGTATTTCGTGGATCTCTTTGCTAGCCTTATTTCTGTGGAATCTGAGAACAGATATTTCGGATCCCTTTGAAGACTATAGGGCCAAAGGAAATATCCTCCGATAACAAAGAGAAAGAAACTTTCTGAGAAACTTCTTTGTGTTTTGTGAAATCATCTCACAGAGTTACAGCTTTCCCGTCAAGAAGCCTTTCGCTAAGACAGTTCATCTGGAATTGGCAAAGTGATATTTGGAAGCCCATAGAGGGCTATGGTGAAAAAGGAAATATCCTCAGATTCAATCTGGAAAGAAGCTTTCTGAGAAACTACTCTGTGATGTGTGACTTCCACTCACAGAGTTACAACTGTGTTTAATGGATCTCTTTGCTATCCTTATTTCTGTGCAATCTGAGAACAGATATTTCGGATCCCTTTGAAGAATATACGGCCAAAGGAAATATCCTCCGATTACAAAGAGAAAGAATCTTTCTGAGAAACTTCTTTGTGTTCTGTGAAATCATCTCACACAGTTACAGCTTTCCCCTCAAGAAGCCTTTCGCTAAGACAGTTCTTGTGGAATTGGCAAAGTGATATTTGGAAGCCCATAGAGGCCTATGGTAAAAAAGGAAATATCCTCCGATGAAATCTGGAAAGAAGTTTCTGAGAAACTGCTCTGTGATGTGTGACTTCCACTCACAGAGTTACATTTGTATTTCGTGGATCTCTTTGCTATCCTTATTTCTGTGGAATCTGAGAACAAATATTTCGGATCCCTTAGAAGTCTGTAGGGCCATGGGAATTATTCTTCGATAACAAAGAGAAAGAAGCTTTCTGAGAAACTTCTTTGTGTTCTGTGAAATCATCTCACAGAGTTACAGCTTTCCCCTCAAGAAGCCTTTCGCTAAGACAGTTATTGTGGAATTGGCAAAGTGATATTTGGAAGCCCATAGATTGCTATGGTGAAAAAGGAAATATCCTCAGATGAAATCTGGAAAGAAGCTTTCTGAGAAACTGCTCTGTGATGCAAGACTTCCACTCACAGAGTTACATCTGTATTTCTTGAATCTCTTTGCTAGCCTTATTTCTGTGGAATCTTAGAACTGATATTTCGGATCCCTTTCAAGACTATAGGGCCAAAGGAAATATCCTACGATAACAAAGAGAAAGAAGCTTTCTGAGAAACTTCTTTGTGTTCTGTGAAATCATCTCACAGAGTTACAGCTTTCCCCTCAAGAAGACTTCCGCTAAGACAGTTATTGTGGAATTGGCAAAGTGATATTTGGAAGCCCATAGAGGGCTATGGTGAAAAAGGAAATATCCTCAGATGAAATCTGGAAAGAAGCTTTCTGAGAAACTGCTCTGTGATGTGTGACTTCCACCCACCGAATTATGTCTGTTTTTCATGGATCTCTTTGCTAGCCTTATTTCTCTGGAATCTGAGAACAGGTACTTCGGATCCCTTTGAAGACTATAGGGCCAAAGGAAATATCCTCCTATAACAAAGAGAAAGAAGCTTTCTGAGAAACTTCTTTGTTTTCTGTGAAATCATCTCACAGAGTTACAACTTTCCCCTCAAGAAGACTTCCGCTAAGACAGTTTTTGTGGAATTGGCAAAGTGATATTTGGAAGCCCGTAGACGGCTTTTTTGAAAAAGGAAATATCCTCAGATGAAATCTGGAAAGAAGCTTTCTGAGAAACTGCTTAGTGTTCTGTTAATTCATCTCTCGGAGTTACATCTGTATTTCATGAATCTCTGTGCTAGCCTTATTTCTGTGGAATCTGAGAACAGATATTTCGGATCCCATTGAAGACTATACGGCCAAAGGAAATATCCTCCGATAACAAAGAGAAAGAAGCTTTCTGAGAAACTTCTTTGTGTTCTGTGAAATCAGCTCACAGAGTTACAGCTTTCCCCTCACGAAGCGTTTCGCTAAGACAGTTCTTGTGGAATTGGCAAAGTGATATTTGGAAGCCCATAGAGGGCTATGGTGAAAAAGGAAATATCCTCAGATGAAATATGGAAAGAAGCTTTCTGAGAAACTGCTTAGTGTTCTGTTAATTCATCTCACAGAGTTATCGGTATTTCGTGGATCTCTTTGCTAGCCTTATTTCTGTGGAATCTGAGAACAGATATTTCGGATCCCTTTAAAGACTATATGGCCAAAGGAAATATCCTCCGATAACAAAGAGAAAGAAGCTTTCTGAGAAACTTCTTTGTGTTCTGTGAAATCATCTCACAGAGTTACAGCTTTCCCCTCAAGAAGCCTTTCGCTAAGACAGTTCATGTGGAATTGGCAAAGTGATATTTGGAAGCCCATAGAGGGCTACGGTGAAAAAGGAAATATCCTCAGATGAAATCTGGAAAGAAGTTTTATGAGAAACTGCTCTGTGATGGGAGACTTCCACACTCAGAGTTACATCTGTATTTCGTGGATCTCTTTGCTAGCCTTATTTCTGTGGAATCTGAGAACAAATATTTCGGATCCCTTAGAAGACTGTAGGGCCATGGGAATTATTCTTCGATAACAAAGAGAAAGAAGCTTTCTGAGAAACTTCTTTGTGTTCTGTGAAATCATCTCACAGAGTTACAGCTTTCCCCTCAAGAAGCCTTTCGCTAAGACATTTCTTGTGGAATTGGCAAAGTGATATTTGGAAGCCCATAGAGGGCTATGGTGAAAAAGGAAATATCCTCAGATGAAATCTGGAAAGAAGCTTTCTGAGAAACTGCTCTGTGATGCGAGACTTCCACTCACAGAGTTACATCTGTATTTCTTGGATCTCTTTGCTAGCCTTATTTCTGTGGAGTCTGAGAATGATATTTCGGATCCCTTTCAAGACTATAGGGCCAAAGGAAATATCCTCCGATAACAAAGAGAAAGAAGCTTTCTGAGAAACTTCTTTGTGTTCTGTGAAATCATCTCACAGAGTTACAGCTTTCCCCTCAAGAAGCCTTCCGCTAAGACAGTTATTGTGGAATTGGCAAAGTGATATTTGGAAGACTGTAGAGGGCTATTTTGAAAAAGGAAATATCCTCAGATGAAATCTGGAAAGAAGCTTTCTGAGAAACGGCTTAGTGTTCTGTTAATTCATCTCACAGAGTTAAATCTGTATTTCGTGGATCTCTTTGCTAGCCTTACTTCTGTGGAATCTGAGAACAGATATTTCGGATCCCTATGAAGATTATAGGGCCAAAGGAATTATCCTCCGATAACAAAGAGAAAGAAGCTTTCTGAGAAACTTCTTTGTGTTCTGTGAAATCATCTCACAGAGTTACAGCTTTCCCTTAAAGAGGCCTTTTGCTAAGACAATTCTTGTGGAATTGGCAAAGTGATATTTGGTAGCCCATAGAGGGCTATGGTGAAAAAGGAAATATCCTCAGATGAAATTTGGAAAGAAGCTTTCTGAGAAACTGCTTAGTGTTCTGTTAATTCATCTCACGGAGTTACATCTGTATTTCGTGGATCTCTTTGCTAGCCTTATTTCTGTGGAATCTGAGAACAGATATTTCGGATCCCTTTGAAGACTATAGGGCCAAAGGAAATATCCTCCGATAACAAAGAGAAAGAAGCTTTCTGAGAAACTTCTCGTGTTCTGCGAAATCATCTCACAGAGTTACAGCTTACCCCTCAGGAAGCGTTTCGCTAAGAGAGTTCTTGTGGAATTGGCAAAGTGATATTTGGAAGCCCATAGAGGGCTATCGTGAAAAAGGAAATATCCTCAGATGAAATCTGGAAAGAAGCTTTCTGATTAAATGCTTAATGTTCTGTTAATTCATCTCACAGAGTTACATCTGTATTTCGTGGATCTCTTTGCTAGCCTTATTTCTGTGGAATCTGAAAACAGATATTTCGTATCCCTTTGAAGACTATAGGGCCAAAGGAAATATCCTGCGATAACAAAGAGAAAGAAGCTTTCTGAGAAACTTCTTTGTGTTCTGTGAAATCATCTCACAGAGTTACAGCTTTCCCCTCAAGAAGCCTTTCGCTAAGACAGTTCCTGTGGAATTGGCAAAGTGATATTTGGAAGCCCATGGAGGGCTATGGTGAAAAAGGAAATATCCTCAGATGAAATCTGGAAAGAAGCTTTCTGAGAAACTGCTCTGTGATGTGTGACTTCCACTCACAGAATTATGTCTGTTTTTCATGGATCTCTTTGCTAGCCTTATTTCTCTGGAATCTGAGAACAGGTATTTTGGATCCCTTTGAAGACTATAGGGCCAAAGGAAATATCCTCCTATAACAAAGAGAAAGAAGCTTTCTGAGAAACTTCTTTGTTTTCTGTGAAATCATCTCACAGAGTTACAACTTTCCCCTCAAGAAGACTTCCACTAAGACAGTTTTTGTGGAATGGGCAAAGTGATATTTGGAAGCCCGTAGACGGCTTTTTTGAAAAAGGAAATATCCTCAGATGAAATCTGGAAAGAAGCTTTCTGAGAAACTGCTTAGTGTTCTGTTAATTCATCTCACAGAGTTACATCTGTATTTCATGAATCTCTCTGCTAGCCTTATTTCTGTGGAATCTGAGAACAGATATTTCGGATCCCATTGAAGACTATAGGGCCAAAGGAAATATCCTCCGATAACAAAGAGAAAGAAGCTTTCTGAGAAACTTCTTTGTGTTCTGTGAAATCATCTCACAGAGTTACAGCTTTCCCCTCACGAAGCGTTTCGCTAAGACAGTTCTTGTGGAATTGGCAAAGTGATATTTGGAAGCCCATAGAGGGCTATGGTGAAAAAGGAAATATCCTCAGATGAAATCTGGAAAGAAGCTTTCTGAGAAACTGCTTAGTGTTCTGTTAATTCATCTCACAGAGTTACATCGGTATTTCGTTGATCTCTTTGCTAGCCTTATTTCTGTGGAATCTGAGAACAGATATTTCGGATCCCTTTAAAGACTATAGGGCCAAAGGAAATATTCTCCGATAACAAAGACAAAGAAGCTTTCTGAGAAACTTCTTTGTGTTCTGTGAAATCATCTCACAGAGTTACAGCTTTTCCCTCACGAAGCGTTTCGCTAAGACAGTTCTTGTTGAATTGGCAAAGTGATATTTGGAAGC
The DNA here is from genome assembly GCF_049350105.2 of Macaca mulatta. Classification (NCBI taxonomy): domain Eukaryota; kingdom Metazoa; phylum Chordata; class Mammalia; order Primates; family Cercopithecidae; genus Macaca; species Macaca mulatta. The sequence goes on from NC_133411.1 coordinate 48,247,115, forward strand.
CCATAGAGGGCTATGGTGAAAAAGAAAATATCCTCAGATGAAATCTGGAAAGAAGTTTTATGAGAAACTGCTCTGTGATGGGAGACTTCCACACTCAGAGTTACATCTGTATTTCGTGGATCTCTTTACTATCCTTATTTCTGTGGAATCTGAGAACAAATATTTCGGATCCCTTAGAAGTCTGTAGGGCCATGGGAATTATTCTTCGATAAGAAAGAGAAAGAATCTTTCTGAGAAACTTCTTTGTGTTCTGAAATCATCTCACAGAGTTACAGCTTTCCCCTCAAGAAGCCTTTCTCTAAGAAAGTTCTTGTGGAATTGGCAAAGTGATATTTGGAAGCCCATAGAGGGCTATGGTGAAAAAGGAAATATCCTCAGATGAAATCTGGAAAGAAGCTTTCTGAGAAACTGCTTAGTGTTCTCTTAATTCATCTAACAGAGTTACATGTGTATTTCATGGATCTCTTTGCTAGCCTTATTTCTGTGGAATCTGAGAACAGATATTTCGGATCCCTTTGAAGACTATAGGGCCAAAGGAAATATCCTGCGATAACAAAGAGAAAGAAGCTTTCTGAGAAACTTCTTTGTGTTCTGTGAAATCATCTCACAGAGTTACAGCTTTCCCCTCAAGAAGCCTGTCACTAAGACAGTTCTTGTGGAATTGGCAAAGCGATATTTGGAGGCGCATAGAGGGCTATGGTGAAAAAGGAAGTATCCTCAGATGAAATCTGGAAAGAAGCTTTCTGAGAAACAGCTCTGTGATGTGTGACTTCCACTCACAGAGTTACATCTGTATTTCGTGGATCTCTTTGCTAGCCTTATTTCTGTGGAATCTGAACACAGATATTTCGGATCCCTTTGAAGACTCTAGGGCCAAAGGAAATATCCTGCGATAACAAAGAGAAAGAAGCTTTCTGAGAAACTTCTTTGTGTTCTGTGAAATCATCTCACAGAGTTACAGTTTTCCTCTCAAGAAGCCTTTCACTAAGACAGTTCTTGTGGAATTGGCAAAGTGCTATTTGGAGGCGCATAGAGGGCTATGGTGAAAAAGGAAATATCCTCCGATGAAATCTGGAAAGAAGCTTTCTGAGAAAATGTTCTGTGATGTGTGACTTCCACACACAGAGTTACATCTGTATTTCGTCGATCTCTTTGCTAGCCTTATTTCAGTGGAATCTGAGAACAGATATTTTGGATCCCTTTTAAGACTATAGGGCCAAAGGAAATATCCTCCGATAACAAAGAGAAAGAAACTTTCTGAGAAATTTCTTTGTGTTCTGTGAAATAATCTCACAGAGTTACAGCTTTCCCCTCAAGAAGCCTTTGGCTAAGACAGTTCTTGTGGAATTGGCAAAGTGATATTTGGAAGCCCTTAGAGGGCAATGGTGAAAAAGGAAATATCCTCAGATGAAATCGGAGAGAAGCTTTATGAGAACATGCTCTGTGATGTGTGACTTCCACTCACAGAGTTACATCTGTATTTCGTGGATCTCTTTGCTAGCCTTATTTCTGTTGAATCTGAGAACAGATGTTTCGGATCCCTTTGAAGACTCTAGGGCTAAAGGAAATATCCTCCGATAACAAAGAGAAAGAAGCTTTCTGAGAAACTTCTTTGTGTTCTGTGAAATCATCTCACAGAGTTACAGCTTTCCCCTCAAGAAGCCTTTCGGTAAGACAGTTCTTCTGGAATTGGCCAAGTGATATTTGGAAGCCCATAGAGGGCTATTGTGAAAAAGGAAATATCCTCGGATGAAATCTGGACAGAAGCTTTCTGAGAAAATGCTCTGTGATGCGAGACTTCCACACACAGAGTTACATCTGTGTTTGGTGGATCTCTATGCTAGCCTTATTTCTGTGTAATCTGAGAACAGATATTTCGGATCCCTTTGAAGACTATAGGGCCAAAGGAAATATCCTCCGATAACAAAGAGAAAGAAGCTTTCTGAGAAACTTGTTTGTGTTCTGTGAAATCATCTCACAGAGTTACAGCTTTCCCCTCAAGAAGCCTTTCGCTAAGCCAGTTCTTGTGGAATTGGAAAAGTGATATTTGGAACCCCTAGAGGGCTATGGTGAAAAAGGAAATATCCTAAGATGAAATCTGGAAAGAAGTTTTCTGAGAAACTGCTCTGTGATGTGTGACTTCCACACACGGAGTTACATCTGTATTTCGTGGATCTCTTTGCTAGCCTTATTTCTGTGGAATCTGAGAACAGATATTTCGGATCCCTTTGATGACTATAGGACCAAAGGAAATATCCTCCGATAACAAAGACAAAGAAGCTTTCTGTGAAACTTCTTTGTGTTCTGAGAAATCATCTCACAGAGTTACAGCTTTCCCCTCAAGAAGCCTTTCGCTAAGACAGTTCTTCTGGAATTGGCAAAGTGATATTTGGAAGCCCATAGAGGGCTACGGTGAAACATGAAATATCCTCAGATGAAATCTGGAAAGAAGCTTTCTGAGAAACATCTCTGTGATGTGTGACTTCCACTCACAGAGTTACATCTGTATTTCGTGGATCTCCTTGCTAGCCTTATTTCTGTGGAATCTGAGAAGAGATATTTCGGATCCCTTTGAAGACTATTGGGCCACAGGAAATATCCTCCGATTACAAAGAGAAAGAAGCTTTCTGAGAAACTTCTTTTTGTTCTGTGGAATCATCTCACAGAGTTACAGCTTTCCCCTGAAGAAGCCTTTCACTAAGACAGTTCTTGTGGATTTGGCAAAGTGATATTTGGAAGCCCTTAGAGGGCTATGGTGAAAAAGGAAATATCCTCAAATGAAAACTGGAAAGAAGATTTATGAGAAAATGCTCTGTGAAGTGTGACTTCCACTCCCAGAGTTACATCTGTATTTCGTGGATCTGTTTGCTAACCTTATTTCTGTGGAATCTGAGAACAGATATTTCGGATCCCTTTGAAGGCTATAGGGCCAAAAGAAATATCCTCCGATAATAAAGAGGAAGAAGCTTTCTGAGAAACTTCTTTGTGTTCTATGAAATCATCTCACGGAGTTATAGCTTTCCCCTCAAGAAGCCTTTCGCAAAGACAGTTGTTGTGGAATTGGCAAAGTGATATTTGGAAGCCCATAGAGGGCTATGGTGAAAAAGGAATATCCTCAGATGAAATCGGACAGAAGCTTTATGAGAAGATGCTGTGTGATGTGTGACTTCCACTCACAGAGTAACATCTGTATTTCGTGGATCTCTTTGCTAGCCTTATTTCTGTTGAATCTGAGAACAGATATTTCGGATCCCATTGAAGACTATAGGGCCAAAGGAAATATCCTCCGATAACAAAGAGAAAGAAGCTTTCTGAGAAACTTCTTTGTGTTCTGTGAAATCATCTCACAGAGTTACAAATTTCCCCTCAAGAAGCCTTTCGGTAAGACAGTTCTTCTGGAATTGGCAAAGTGATATTTGGAAGCCCATAGAGGGCTATGGTGAAAAATGAAATATCCTCAGATGAAATCTGGAAAGAAGCTTTCTGAGAAACTGCTTAGTGTTCTGTTAATTCATCTCACAGAGTTACATCTGTATTTCGTGGATCTCTTTGCTAGCCTTATTTCTGTGGAATCTGAGAACAGATATTTCGGATCCCTTTGAAGATTATAGGGGCAAAGGAAATATCCTCCGATAACAAAGAGAAAGAAGCTTTCTGAGAAACTTCTTTGTGTTCTGTGAAATCGTCTCACAGAGTTACAGCTTTCCCCTCAAGAAGCTTTTCACTAAGACAGTTCTTGTGAAATTGGCAAAGTGATATTTGGAAGCCCTTAGAGGGCTGTTGTGAAAAAGGAAAAATCCTCAGATGAAATCTGGACAGAAGCTTCATGAGAAGATGCTCTGTGATGTGTGACTTCCACTCACAGAGTTACATCTGTATTTCGTGTATCTCCTTGCTAGCCTTTTTTCTGTGGAATCTGAGAACAGATATTTCGGATCCCTTTGAAGACTATAGGGCCAAAAGAAATATCCTCCGATAACAAAGAGAAAGAAGCTTTCTGAGAAACTTCTTTGTGTTCTGTGAAATCATCTCACAGAGTTACAGCTTTCCCCTCAAGAAGCCTTTCGCTTATACAGTTCTTGTGGATTTGGCAAAGTGATATTTGGAAGCCCATAGAGGGCTATGGTGAAAAAGGAAATATCCTCAGATGAAATCTGGAAAGAACCTTTCTGAGAAACTGCTTAGTGTTCTGTTAATTCATCTCACAGAGCTACATCTGTATTTCATGGATCTCTTTGCTAGCCTTATTTCTGTGGAATGTGAGAAAAGATATTTCGGATCCCTTTGAAGACTATAGGGCCAAAGGAAATATCCTGCGATAACAAAGAGAAAGAAGCTTTCTGAGAAACTTCTTTGTGTTCTGTGAAATCATCTCACAGAGTTACAGCTTTCCCCTCAAGAAGCCTTTCACTAAGACAGTTGTTGTGGAATTGGCAAAGTGATATTTGGAAGCCCATAGAGGGCTATGGTGAAAAAGGAAATATCCTCAGATGAAATCTGGAAAGATGCTTTCTGAGAAACTGCTCTGTGATGTGTGACTTCAACACACAGTGTTACATCTGTATTTCGTGGATCTCTTTGCTAGCCTTATTTCTGTGGAATGTGAGAACAGATATTTCGGATTCCTTTGAAGACACTAGGGCCAAAGGAAATATCCTCCGATAACAAAGAGAAAGAAACTTTCTGAGAAACTTTTTTGTGTTCTGTGAAATCATCTCACAGAGTTACAGCATTCCCCTCAAGAAGCCTTTCGCTAAGACAGTTCTTGTGCAATTGGCAAAGTGATATTTGGAAGCTCATAGAGGGCTATGGTGAAAAAGGAAATATCCTCCGATGAAATCTGGAAAGAAGCTTTCTGAGAAACAGCTCTGTGATGTGTGACTTTCACTCACAGAGTTACATCTGTATTTCGTCGATCTCTTTTCAAGCCTTATTTCTGTGGAATCTGAGAACAGATATTTCGGATCCCTTTGAAGACTATAGGGCTAAAGGAAATATCCTGCGATAACAAAGGGAAAGAAACTTTCTGAGAAACTTCTTTGTGTTCTGTGAAATCATCTCACAGATTTACAGCTTTCCCCTCAAGAAGCCTTTCGCTAAGCCAGTTCTTGTGGAATTGGCAAAGTGATATTTGGAACCTCTAGAGGGCTATGGTGAAAATGAAAATATCCTCAGATGAAATCTGGAAAGAAGTTTTCTGAGGAACTGCTCTGTGATGTGTGTCTTCCACACACGGAGTTAAATCTGTATTTCGTGGATCTCTTTGCTAGCCTTATTTCTGTGGAATCTGAGAACAGATATTTCGGATCCCTTTGATGACTATAGGACCAAAGGAAATATCCTCCGATAACAAGGAGAAAGAAGCTTTCTGAGAAACTTCTTTGTGTTCTGTGAAATCATCTCACAGAGTTACAGCTTTCCCAACAAGAAGCCTTTCGATAAGACAGTTCTTGTGGAATTGGCAAAGTGATATTTGGAAGCCCATAGAGGGCTATGGTGAAAAAGGAAATATCCTCAGATGAAATCTGGACAGAAGTTTTATGAGAAGATGCACTGTGATGTGTGACTTCCACTCACAGAGTTACATCTGTATTTCGTGGATCTCTTTGCTAGCCTTTTTTCTGTGGAATTTGAGAACAGATATTTCGGATCCTTTTGAAGACTATAGGGCCAAAAGAAATATCCTCCGATAACAAAGAGAAAGAAGCTTTCTGAGAAACTTCTTTGTGTTCTGTGAAATCATCTCACAGAGTTACAGCTTTCCCCTCAAGAAGCCCTTCGCTTAAACAGTTCTTGTGGATTTGGCAAAGTGATATCTGGAAGCCCATAGAGGGCTATGGTGAAAAAGGAAATATCCTCAGATGAAATCTAAAAAGAAGCTTACTGAGAAACTGCTTAGTGTTACGTTAATTCATCTCACAGAGTTACATGTGTATTTCATGGATCTCTATGCTAGCCTATTTCTGTGGAATCTGAGAACAGATATTTCTGATCCCTTTGAAGACTATAGGGCCAAAGGAAATATCCTGCGATAACACAGAAAAAGAAGCTTTCTGAGAAACTTCTTTGTGTTCTGTGAAATCATCTCACAGAGTTACAGCTTTCCCCTGAAGAAGCCTTTCACTAAGACAGTTCTTGTGGAATTGGCAAAGTGATATTTGGAAGCCCATAGAGGGCTATGGTGAAAAAGGAAATATCCATAGATGAAATCTGGTAAGAAGCTTTCTGAGAAACTGCTCTGTGATGTGTGACATCCACACACAGAGTTACATCTGTATTTCGTGGATCTCTTTGTTAGCCTTATTTCTGTGGAATCTGAGAACAGATATATCGGATCCCTTTGAAGACTCCAGGGCCAAAGGAAATATTCTCTGATAACAAAGAGAAAGAAGCTTTCTGAGAAACTTCTTTGTGTTCTGTGAAATCATCTCAAAGAGTTACAGCTTTCCCCTCAAGAAGCCTTTCGCTAAGACAATTCTTGTGGAATTGGCAAAGTGATACTTGGAAGCCCATAGAGGGCTATGGTGAAAAAGGAAATATAATCAGATGAAATCTGGAAAGAAGCTTTCTGAGAAACAGCTCTTTGATGTGTGACTTCCACTCACAGAGTTACATCTGTATTTCGTGGATCTCTTTGCTAGCCTTATTTCTGTGGAATCTGAGAGCAGATATTTCGGATCGCTTTGAAGACTGTAGGGCCAAAGGAAATATCCTCTGAAAACAAACAGAAAGAAGCTTTTTGAGAAACTTCTTTGTGTTCTTTGAAAGCATCTCACAGAGTTACAGCTTTCCCCTCAAGAAGCCTTTCGCTAAGACAGTTCTTGTGGAACTGGAAAAGTGATATTTTTAAGGCCATAGAGGGCTATGTTGAAAAAGGAAATATCCTCCGATGAAATCTGGAAAGAAGCTTTCTGAGAAACTTCTTAGTGTTCTGTTAATTCATCTCACAGAGTTACATCTGTATTTCTTGGATCTCTTTGCTAGCCTTATTTCTGTGGAATCTGAGAACAGATATTTCGGATCCCTTTGAAGACTATACGGTCAAAGGAAATATTATCCGATAACAAAGAAAAAGAAGCTTTCTGAGAAACTTCTTTGTGTTCTGTGAAATCATCTCACAGAGTTACAGCTTTCCCCTCAAAAAGCCTTTCGCTAAGACAGTTCTTGTGGAATTGGCAAAGTGATATTTGGAAGACCATAGAGGGCTATGGTGAAAAAGGAAATATCCTCCGATGAAATCTGGAAAGAAGCTTTCTGAGAAACTGCTTAGTGTTCTGTTAAATCATCTCACAGAGTTACATCTGTATTTCGTTTATCTCTTTGCTAGCCTTATTTCTGTGAAATCTGAGAACAGATATTTCGGATCCCTTTGAAGACTATAGGGCCAAAGGAAATATCCTCCGATAACAAAGAGAAAGAAGCTTTCTGAGAAACTTCTTTGTGTTCTGTGAAATCATCTCACAGAGTTACAGCTTTCCCCTCAAGAAGACTTTCGCTAAGACTTTTTTTGTGGAATTGGCAAAGTGATATTTGGAAGCCCATAGAGGGCTATGGTGCAAAAGGAAACATCCTCAGAAGAAATCTGGAAAGAAGATTTCTGAGAAACTGCTTAGTGTTCTATTAATTCATCTCTCAGACTTACATATGTATTTCGTGGATCTCTTTGCTAGCCTTATTTCTGTGGAATCTGAGAACAGATATTTAGGATCCCTTTGAAGACTATAGGGCCAAAGAAATATCCTCCGATAAAATAGAAAGAAGATTTCTGAGAAACTTCTTTGTGTTCTGTGAAATGATTTCACAGAGTTTCAGCTTTCCCCTCAAGAAGCCTTTCGCTAAGACAGTTCTTGTGGAATTGGCAAAGTGATATTTGGAAGCCCTTAGAGGGCTATGGTGAAAAAGGAAATATCGTCAGATGAAATCTAGAAAGAACTTTTCTGAGAAACTGTTCTGAGATGTGTGACTTCCACACACAGAGTTACATCTGTATTTCGTGGATCTCTTTGCTATCCTTATTTCTGTGGAATCTGAGAACAGATATTTCAGATCCCTTTGAAGACTGTAGGGCCAAAGGAATTATTCTCCGATAACAAAGAGAAAGAAGCTTTCTGAGAAACTTCTTTGTGTTCTGTGAAATTATCGCACAGAGTTACAGCTTTCCCCTCAAGAATCCTTTCGCTAAGACAGTTCTTGTTGAATTGGCAAAGTGATATTTGGAAGCCCATAGAGGGCTATGGTGAAAAAGGAAATATCCTCAGATGAAATCTGGAAAGAAGCTATCTGAGAAACTGCTCTGTGATGCGAAACTTCCACTCACAGAGTTACATCTGTATTTCTTGGATATCTTTGCTAGCCTTATTTCTGTGGAATCTGAGAACAGATATTTCGGATCCCTTTCAAGACTATAGGGCCAAAGGAAATATCCTCCGATAACAAAGAGAAAGAAGCTTTCTGAGAAACTTCTTTGTGTTCTGTGAAATCATCTCACAGAGTTACAGCTTTCCCCTCAAGAAGCCTTCAGCTAAGACAGTTATTGTGGAATTGGCAAAGGGATATTTGGAAGCCCGTAGAGGGCTATTTTGAAAAAGGAAATATCCTCTGATGAAATCTGGAAAGAAGCTTTCTGAGAAACGGTTTAGTGTTCTGTTAATTCATCTCACAGTGTTACATCTGTATTTCGTGGATCACTTTGCTAGTCTTACTTCTGTGGAATCTGAGATCAGATATTTCGGATCCCTTTGAAGACTGTAGGGCCAAAGGAATTATTCTCCGATAACAAAGAGAAAGAAGCTTTCTGAGAAACTTCTTTGTGTTCTGTGAAATCATCTCACAGAGTTACTGCTTTCCCTTCAAGAAGCCTTTTGCTAAGACAATTCTTGAGGAATTGGCAAAGTGATATTTGGGAGCCCATAGAGGGCTATGGTGAAAAAGGAAATATCCTCAGATGAAATTTGGAAGGAAGCTTTCTGAGAAACTGCTTAGTGTTCTGTTAATTCATCTCACAGAGGTACATCTGTATTTCGTGGATCTCTTTGCTAGCCTTATCTCTGTGGAATCTGAGAACAGATATTTCGGATCCCTTTGAAGACTATAGGGCCAAAGGAAATATCCTGCGATAACAAAGAGAAAGAAGCTTTCTGAGAAACTTCTTTGTGTTCTGTGAAATCATCTCACAGAGTTACAGGTTTCCCCTCAAGAAGCCTTTCGCTAAGACAGTTCTTGTGGAATTGGCAAAGTGATATTTGGAAGACCATAGAGGGCTATGGTGAAAAAGGAAATATCCTCAGATGAAATCTGGAAAGAAGCTTTCTGAGAAACTGCTTAGTGTTCTGTTAAGTCATCTCACAGAGTTACATCTGTATTTCGTGGATCTCTTTGCTAGCCTTATTTCTGTGGAATCTGAGAACAGATATTTGGGATCCCTTTGAAGACTATAGGGCCAAAGGAAATATCCTCCGACAACAAAGAGAAAGAAGCTTTCTGAGAAACTTCTTTGTGTTCTGTGAAAAAATCTCACAGAGTTAGAGCTTTCCCCTCAAGAAGCCTTTCGCTAAGACAGTTCTTGTGGAATTGGCAAAGTGATATTTGGAAGCCCATAGAGGGTTATGGTGAAAAAGGAAATATCCTCAGATGAAATCTGGAAAGAAGTTTTCTGAGGAACTGCTCTGTGATGTGTGACTTCCACACACGGAGTTACATCTGCATTTCGTGGATCTCTTTGCTAGCCTTATTTCTGTGGAATCTGAGAACAGATATTTCGGATCCCTTCGATGACTATAGGACCAAAGGAAATATCCTCCGATAAAAAAGAGAAAGAAGCTTTCTGTGAAACTTCTTTGTGTTCTGAGAAATCATCTCACAGAGTTACAGCTTTCCCCTCAAGAAGCCTTTCGCTAAGACAGTTCTTCTGGAATTGGCAAAGTGATATTTGGAAGCCCATTGAGGGCTATGGTGAAAAATGAAATATCCTCAGATGAAATCTGGAAAGAAGCTTTCTGAGAAACATCTCTGTGATGTGTGACTTCCACTCACAGAGTTACATCTGTATTTCGTGGATCTCTTTGCTAGCCTTATTTCTGTGGAATCTGAGAACAGATATTTCGGATCCCTTTGAAGACTATAGGGCCAAAGGAAATATCCTGCGATAACAAAGAGAAAGAAGCTTTCTGAGAAACTTCTTTGTGTTCTGTGAAATCATCTCACAGAGTTACAGCTTTCCCCTCAAGAAGCCTTTCACTAAGACAGTTCTTGTGGAATTGGCAAAGCGATATTTGGATGCGCATAGTGGGCTATGGTGAAAAAGGAAGTATCCTCAGATGAAATCTGGAAAGAAGCTTTCTGAGAAACTGCTTAGTGTTCTGTTAATTCATCTCACAGAGTTACATCTGTATTTCGTGGATCTCTTTGCTAGCCTTATTTCTGTGGAATCTGAGAACAGATATTTCGGATCCCTTTGAAGACTATACGGTCAAAGGAAATATTATCCGATAACAAAGAAAAAGAAGCTTTCTGAGAAACTTCTTTGTGTTCTGTGAAATCATCTCACAGAGTTACAGCTTTCCCCTCAAGTAGCCTTTCGCTAAGACAGTTCTTGTGGAATTGGCAAAGTGATATTTGGAAGACCATAGAGGGCTACGGTGAAAAAGGAAATATCCTCAGATGAAATCTGGAAAGAAGCTTTCTGAGAAACTGCTTAGTGTTCTGTTAAGTCATCTCACAGGGTTACATCTGTATTTCGTATATCTCTTTGCTAGCCTTATTTCTGTGAAATCTGATAACAGATATTTCGGATCCCTTTGAAGACTATAGGGCCAAAGGAAATATCCTCTGATAACAAAGAGAAAGAAGCTTTCTGAGAAACTTCTTTGTGTTCTGTGGAATCATCTCACAGAGTTACAGCTTTCCCCTCAAGAAGCCTTTCACTAAGACAGTTCTTGTGGATTTGGCAAAGTGATATTTGGAAGCCCTTAGAGGGCTATGGTGAAAAAGGAAATATCCTCAAATGAAAACTGGAAAGAAGCTTTATGAGAAAATGCTCTGTGATGTGTGACTTCCACTCCCAGAGTTACATCTGTATTTCGTGGATCTGTTTGCTAACCTTATTTCTGTGGAATCTGAGAACAGATATTTCGGATCCCTTTGAAGACTATAGGGCCAAAGGAAATATACTCCGATAACAAAGAGAAAGAAGCTTTCTGAGAAACTTCTTTGTGTTCTGTGAAATCATCTCACAGAGTTACAGCTTTCCCTTCAAGAAGCCTTTCGCTAAGACAGTTCTTGTGGAATTGGCAAAGTGATATTTGGAAGCCCATAGAGGGCTATGGTGAAAAAGGAATTATCCTCAGATGATATCTGGAAAGAAACTTTCTGAGAATCTGCTTAGTGTTCTGTTAAGTCCTCTCACAGAGTTACATCTGTATTTCGTGGATCTCTTTGCTAGCCTTATTTCTGTGGAATCTGAGAACAGATATTTCGGATCCCTTTGAAGACTGTAGGGCCAAAGGAAATATCCTCCGATAACAAAGAGAAAGAAGCTTTCTGAGAAACTTCTTTGTGTTCTGTGAAAAAATCTCACAAAGTTACAGCTTTCACCTCAAGAAGCCTTTCGCTAAGACAGTTCTTGTGGAATTGGCAAAGTGATATTTGGAAGCCCATAGAGGGTTATGGTGAAAAAGGAAATATCCTCAGATGAAATCTGGAAAGAAGCTTTCTGAGAAACTGCTTAGTGTTCTCTTAATTCATCTCACAGAGTTACATCTGTATTTCGTGGATCTCTTTGCTAGCCTTATTTCTGTGGAATCTGAGAACAGATATTTCGGATCCCTTTGAAGACTATAGGGCCAAAAGAAATATCCTCTGATAACAAAGAGAAAGAAGTTTTCTGAGAAACTACTTTGTGTTCTGTGAAATCATCTCACAGATTTACAGCTTTCCCTTCAAGAAGCCTTTCGCTAAGGCAGTTCTTGTGGAAATGGCAAAGTGATATTTGGAAGCCCATAGAGTGTTATGGTGAAAAAGGAAATAACTTCAGATGAAATCTGGAAAGAAGCTTTCTGAGAAACTGCTTAGTGTTCTGTTAATTCATCTCACAGAGTTACATCTGTATTTCGTGGATCTCTCTCCTAGCCTTATTTTTGTGGAATCTGAGAACAGATATTTCGGATCCCTTTGAAGACTATAGGGCCAAAAGAAATTTCCTCCGATAAGAAAGAGAAAGAAGCTTTCTGAGAAACTTCTTTGTGCTCTGTAAAATCATATCAGAGAGTTACAGCTTTCCCGTCAAGAAGCCTTTCGCTAAGACAGTTCTTGTGGAATTGACAAAGTGATATTTGGAAGCCCATAGAGGGCTATGGTGGAAAAGGAAATATCTTCAGATGAAATCGGACAGAAGCTTTATGAGAAGATGCTCTGTGATGTGTGACTTTCACTCACAGAGTTACATCTGTATTTCGTCGATCTCTTTGCTAGCCTTTTTTCTGTGGAATCTGAGAACAGATATTTCGGATCCCTTTGAAGACTATAGGGCCAAAGGAAATATCCTCCGATAACAAAGAGAAAGAAGCTTTCTGAGAAACTTCTTTGTTTTCTGTGAAATCATCTCACAGAGTTACAGCTTTCCCCTCAAGAAGCCTTTCTCTTAAACAGTACTTGTGGATTTGGCAATGTGATATTTGGAAGCCCATAGAGGGCAATGGTGAGAAAGGAAATATCCTCAGATGAAATCTAGAAAGAAGCTTTCTGAGAAACTGCTTAGTGTTCTGTTAATTCAACACACAGAGCTACATCTGTATTTCATGGATCTCTTTGCTAGCCTTATTTCTGTGGAATCTGAGAACAGATATTTCGGATCCCTTTGAAGACTATAGGGCCAAAGGAATTATCCTCCGATAACAAAGAGAAAGACGCTTTCTGAGAAACTTCTTGGTGTTCTTTGAAATCATCTGACAGAGTTAGAGCTTTCCCCTCAAGAAGCCTTTCGCTAAGACAGTTCTTGTGGAATTGGCAAAGTGATATTTGGAAGCCCATAGAGGGCTATGGTGAGAAAGGAAATATCCTCAGATGAAATCTAGAAAGAAGCTTTCTGAGAAACTGCTTAGTGTTCTGTTAATTCATCACACAGAGCTACATCTGTATTTCATGGATCTCTTTGCTAGCCTTATTTCTGTGGAATCTGAGAACAGATATTTCGGATCCCTTTGAAGACTATAGGGCCAGAGGAAATTTCCTGCGATAACAAAGAGAAAGAAGCTTTCTGAGAAACTTCTTCGTGTTCTGTGATTCATCTCACAGAGTTACAGCTTCCCCCTCAAGAAGCCTTTCACTAAGACAGTTCTTGTGGAATTGGCAAAGCGATATTTGGAGGCGCATAGAGGGCTATGGTGAAAAAGGAAGTATCCTCAGATGAAATCTGGAAAGAAGCTTTCTGAGAAACAGCTCTGTGATGTGTGACTTCCACTCACAGAGTTACATCTGTATTTCGTGGATCTCTTTCCTAGCCTTATTTCTGTGGAATCAGAGAACAGATATTTCGGATCCCTTTGAAGACTATAGGGCTAAAGGAAATATCCTGCGATAACAAATGGAAAGAAGCTTTCTGAGAAACTTCTTTGTGTTCTGTGAAATCATCTCACAGAGTTACAGATTTCCCCTCAAGAAGCCTTTCACTAAGACAGTTCTTGTGGAATTGGCAAAGTGATGTTTGCAGGCGCATAGAGGGCTATGGTGAAAAAGGAAATATACTCACATGAAATCTGGAAAGAAGCTTTCTGAGAAGCTGCCCTGTGATGTGTGACTTCCACACACAGAGTTACATCTGTATTTCGTGGATCTCTTTGCTAGCCTTATTTCTGTGGAATCTGAGAACAGGTATTTCGGATCCCTTTTAAGACAATAGGGCCAAAGGAAGTATCCTCCGATAACAAAGAGAAAGAAACTTTCTGAGAAACTTCTTTGTGTTCTGTGAAATCATCTCACAGAGTTACAGCTTTCCCCTCAAGAAGCCTTTCGCTAAGACAGTTCTTGTGGAATTGACAAAGTGATATTTGGAAGCCCATAGAGGGCTATGGTGAAAAAGGAAATATCTTCCGATGAAATCGGACAGAAGCTTTATGAGAAAATGCTCTGTGATGTGTGACTTTCACTCACAGAGTTACATATGTATTTCGTGGATCTCTTTGCTAGCCTTATCTCTGTGGAATCTGAGAACAGATATTTCGGATCCCTTTGAAGATTATAGGGCCAAAGGAAATATCCTGCGATAACAAATGGAAAGAAGCTTTCTGAAAAACCTCTTTGTGTTCTGTGAAATCATCTCACAGAGTTACAGATCTCCCCTCAAGAAGCCTTTCACTAAGACAGTTCTTGTGGAAATGGCAAAGTGATATTTGGAAGCCCCTAGAGGGCTATGGTGAAAAAGGAAATATCCTGAGATGAAATCTGGAAAGAAGCTTTCTGAGAAACATCTCTGTGATGTGTGACTTCCACTCACAGAGTTACATCTGTATTTCGTGGATCTCTTTGCTAGCCTTATTTCTGTGGAATCTGAGAACAGATATTTCGGATCCCTTTGAAGACTATAGGGCCAAAGGAAATATCCTGCGATAACAAAGAGAAAGAAGCTTTCTGAGAAACTTCTTTGTGTTCTGTGAAATCATCTCACAGAGTTACAGCTTTCCCCTCAAGAAGCCTTTGGCTAAGACAGTTCTTGTGGAATTGGCAAAGTGATATTTGGGAGCCCTTAGAGGGCTATTGTGAAAAAGGAAATATCCTCAGATGAAATCTGGAAAGAAGGTTTCTGAGAAATTGCTCTGTGATGTGTGACTTCCACACACAGAGTTACATCTGTATTTCATGGATCTCTTTGCTAGCCTTATTTCTGTGGAATCTGAGAACGGATATTTCGGATCCCTTTGAAGACTATAGGGCCAAAGGAAATATCCTCCGATAACAAAGAGATAGAAGCTTTCTGAGAAACTTCTTTGTGTTCTGTGAAATCATCTCACAGAGTTTCAACTTTCCCTTCAAGAAGCCTTTCGCTAAGACAGTCCTTGAGGAATTGGCAAAGTGATATTTGGAAGCCCATAGAGGGCTATGGTGAAAAAGGAAATATCCTCAGATGAAATATGGAAAGAAGCTTTCTGAGAAACGCTTAGTGTTCTGTTAATTCATCTCACAGAGTTACATCTGTATTTCGTGGATCTCTTTGCTAGACTTATTTCTGTGGAATCTGAGAACAAATATTTCGGATCCCTTTGAAGACTATAGGGTCAAAGGAAATATCCTCCGATAACAAAGAGAAAGAAGCTTTCTGAGAAACTTCTTTGTGTTCTGTGAAATCATCTCACAGAGTTACAGTTTTCCCGTCAAGAAGCGTTTCGCTAAGACAGTTCTTGTGGAATTGGCAAAGTGAAATTTGAAGCCCATAGTGGGCTATGGTGAAAAAGGAAATATCCTCAGATGAAATCTGGAAAGAAGCTTTCTGAGAAAGTGCTTAATGTTCTGTTAATTCATCTCACAGAGTTACATCGGTATTTCGTGGAACTCTTTGCTAGCCTTATTTCTGTGTAATCTGTGAACTGATATTTCGGATCCCTTTGAAGATTATAGGGCCAAAGGAAATATCCTCCGATAACAAAGAGAAAGAAGCTTTCTGAGAATCTTCTTTGTGTTCTGTGAAATCATCTCACAGAGTTACAGCTTTCCCCTCAAGAAGACTTTCGGTAAGACAGTTCATCTGGAATTGGCAAAGTGATATTTGGAAGCCCATAGAGGGCTATGGTGAAAAAGGAAATATCCTCAGATGAAATCTGGAAAGAAGCTTTCTGAGAAACTGCTCTGTGATGTGTGACTTCCACTCACAGAGTTACAACTGTGTGTCATGGATCTCTTTGCTAGCCTTATTTCTGTGAAATCTGAGAACAGATATTTCGGATCCCTTTGAAGACTCTAGGGCCAAAGTAAATATCCTCAGATAACAAAGAGAAAGAAGCTTTCGGAGAAACTTCTTTTTGTTCTGTGAAATCATCTCACAGAGTTACAGCTTTCCCCTCAAGAAGCCTTTCGCTAAGACTGTTTTTGTGGAATTGGCAAAGTGATATTTGGAAGCCCATAGAGGACTATGTTGCAAAAGGAAACATCCTCTGAAGAAATCTGGAAAGAAGATTTCTGAGAAACTGCTCTGTGATGCGAAATTTCCACTCACATAGTTACATCTGTATTTCTTGGATCTCTTTGCTAGCCTTATTTCTGTGGAATCTGAGAACAGATATTTCGGATCCCTATCAAGACTATAGGGCCAAAGGAAATATCCTCCGATAACAAAGAGAAAGAAGCTTTCTGAGAAACTTCTTTGTGTTCTGTGAAATCATCTCACAGAGTTACAGCTTTCCCCTCAAGAAGCCTTCAGCTAAGACAGTTATTGTGGAATTGGCAAAGGGATATTTGGAAGCCCGTAGAGGGCTATTTTGAAAAAGGAAATATCCTCTAATGAAATCTGGAAAGAAGCTTTCTGAGAAACGGTTTAGTGTTCTGTTAATTCATCTCACAGTGTTACATCTGTATTTCGTGGATCACTTTGCTAGCCTTACTTCTGTGGAATCTGAAATCATATATTTCGGATCCCTTTGAAGACTGTAGGGCCAAAGGAATTATTCTCCGATAAGAAAGAGAAACAAGCTCTCTGAGAAACTTCTTTGTGTTCTGTGAAATCATCTCACAGAGTTACAGCTTTCCCTTCAAGAAGCCTTTTGCTAAGACAATTCTTGAGGAATTGGCAAAGTGATATTTGGAAGGCCATAGAGGGCTATGGTGAAAAAGGAAATATCCTCAGATGAAATTTGGAAGGAAGCTTTCTGAGAAACTGCTTAGTGCTCTGTTAATTCATCTCACAGAGTTACATCTGTATTTCGTGGATCTCTTTGCTAGCCTTATTTCGGTGGAATCTGAGAACAGATATTTCGGATCCCTTTGAAGACTATAGGGCCAAAGGAAATATCCTCCGATAACAAAGAGAAAGAAGCTTTGTGAGAAACTTCTTTGTGTTTTGTGAAATCATCTCACAGAGTTACAGCTTTCCCCTCAAGAAGCCTTTCGCTAAGACAGTTCTTGTGGAATTGGCAAAGTGATATTTGGAAGCCCATAGAGGGCTATGGTGAGAAAGGAAATATCCTCAGATGAAATCTGGAAAGAAGCTTTCTGAGAAACTGCTCTGTGATGTGTGACTTCCACTCACAGAGTTACATCTGTATTTCGTGGATCTCCTTGCTATCCTTATTTCTGTGGAATCTGAGAGGAGATATTTCGGATCCCTTTGAAGACTATTGGGCCACAGGAAATATCCTCCGATTACAAAGAGAAAGAAGCTTTCTGAAAAACTTCTTTGTGTTCTGTGAAATCATCTCACAGAGTTACAGCTTTCCCCTCAAGAAGCCTTTCGCTAAGACAGTTCTTGTGGAATTGGCAAAGTGATATTTGGAAGCCCATAGAGGGCTATGGTGAAAAAGGAAATATCCTCAGATGAAATCTGGAAAGAAGCTTTCTGAGAAACTGCTCTGTGATGTGTGACTTTCACACACAGAGTTACATCTGTATTTCGTGGATCTCTTTGCTAGCCTTATTGCTGTGGAATCTGAGAACAGATATTTCGGATCCCTTTGAAGACTATTGGGCCAAAGGAAATATCCTCCGATAACAAAGAGAAAGAAGCTTTCTGAGAAACTTCTTTGTGTTCTGTGAAATCATCTCACAGAGTTACAGCTTTCCCCTCACGAATCCTTTCGCTAAGACAGTTCTTGTGGAATTGGCAAAGTGATATTTGGAAGCCCATAGAGGGCTGCGGTGAAAAAGGAAATATCCTCAGATGAAACCTGGAAAGAAGCTTTCTGAGAAAGTGCTTAGTGTTCTCTTAAGTCATCTCACAGAGTTACATCTGTATTTCGTGGATCTCTTTGCTAGCCTTATTTCTGTGGAATCTGAGAATAGATATTTCGGATCCCTTTGAAGACTCTAGGGCCAAAGGAAATATCCTCCGATAACAAAGAGAAAGAACCTTTCTGAGAAACTTCTTTGTGTTCTGTGAAATCATCTCTCAGAGTTACAGCTTTCCCCTCAAGAAGCCTTTCGCTAAGACAGTTCTTGTGGAATTGGCAAAGTGATATTTGGAAGCCCATAGAGGGCTACGGTGAAAAAGGAAATATCCTCAGATGAAATCTGGAAAGAAGCTTTCTGAGAAACTGCTTAGTGTTCTGTTAAGTCAACTCACAGAGTTACCTCTGTATTTCGTGGATCTCTTTGCTAGCCTTATTTCTGTGGAATCTGAGAACAGATATTTCGGATCCCTTTGAAGAATATAGGGCCAAAAAATATCCTCTGATAACAAAGAGAAAGAAGCTTTCTGAGAAACTTCTTTGTGTTCTGTGAAATCATCTCACAGAGTTACAGCTTTCCCCTCAAGAAGTCTTTTGCTAAGACAGTTCTTCTGGAATTGGCAAAGTTATATTTGGAAGCCCATAGAGGGCTATGGTGAAAAAGGAAATATCCTCAGATGAAATCTGGAAAGAAGCTTTATGAGAAACTGCTCTGTGATGTGCGACTTCCACTCACCGAGTTACACCTGTATTTCGTGGATCTCTTTGCTAGCCTTATTTCTGTGGAATCTGAGAACAGATATTGCGGATCCCTTTGAAGACTATAGGGCCAAAGGAAATATCCTCCCATAACAAAGAGAAAGAAGCTTTCTGAGAAACTTCTTTGTGTTCTGTGAAATCATCTAACAGAGTTACAGCTTTCCCCTCAAGAAGCCTTTCACTAAGACAGTTCTTGTGGAATTGGCAAAGTGATATTTGGAAGCACATCGAGGGCTATGGTGAAAAAGGAAATATCCTCAGATGAAATCTGGAAAGAAGCTTTCTGAGAAACTGCTCTGGTATGTGTGACTTCCACTCACAGAGTTACATCTGTACTTCGTGGATCTCTTTACTAGCCTTATTTCTTTGGAATCTGAGAACAGATATTTCGGATCCCTTTGAAGACTATAGGGCCAAAAGAAATATCCTCCGAAAACAAAGAGAAAGAAGCTTTTGAGAAACTTCTCTGTGTTCTGTGAAATCCTGTGACAGAGTTACAGATTTCCCCTCAAGACGCCTTTCGCTAAGACAGTTCTTGTGGAATTGGCAAAGTGATATTTGGAAGCCCATAGAGGGCTATGGTGAAAAAGGAAATATCCTCAGATGAAATCTGGAAAGAACCTTTCTGAGAAACTGCTCTGTGATGCGAGACTTCCACTCACAGAGTTACATCTGTATTTCGTGGATCACTTTGCTAGCCTTATTTCTGTGGAATCTGAGAACAGATATTTCGGATCCCTTTCAAGACTAAAGGGCCAAAGGAAATATCCTCCGATAACAAAGAGAAAGAAGCTTTCTGAGAAACTTCTTTGTGTTCTGGAAATCATCTCACAGAGTTACAGCTTTCCCCTCAAAAAGCCTTCCGCTAAGACAGTTATTGTGGAATTGGCAAAGTGATATTTGGAAGACCGTAGAGGGCTATTTTGAAAAAGGAAATATCCTCAGATGAAATCTGGAAAGAAGCTTTCTGAGAAACGGCTTAGTGTTCTGTTAATTCATCTCACAGAGTTACATCTGTATTTCGTGGAACTCTTTGCTAGCCTTACATCTCTGGAATCTGAGAACAGATATTTCGGATCCCTTTGAAGACTATAGGGCCAAAGGAAATATCCTCCGATAACAAAGAGAAAGAAGCTTTCTGAGAAACTGCTTTGTGTTCTGTGAAATCATCTTACAGAGTTACAGCTTTCCCTTAAAGAGGCCTTTTGCTAAGACAATTCTTTTGGAATTGGCAAAGTGATATTTGGAAGCCCATAGAGGGCTATGGTGACAAAGGAAATATCCTCAGATGAAATTTGGAAAGAAGCTTTCTGAGAAACTGCTTAGTGTTCTGTTAATTAATCTCACAGAGTTACGTCTGTATTTCGTGGATCTCTTTGCTAGCCTTATTTCTGTGGAATCTGAGAACAGGTATTTCGGATCCCTTTGAAGACTATAGGGCCAAAGGAAATATCGTCCGATAACAAAGAGAAAGAAGCTTTCTGAGAAACTTCTTTGTGTTCTGTGAAATCATCTCACAGAGTTACAGCTTTCCCCTCAAGAAGCCTTTCGGTAAGACAGTTCTTTTGGAATTGGCAAAGTGATATTTGGAAGCCCTTAGAGGACTATGGTGAAACAGGAAATATCCTCAGATGAAATCTGGAAAAAGCTTTCTGAGAAACTGCTTAGTGTTCTGTTAATTCATCTTACAGAGTTACATCTGTATTTCGTGGATCTCTTTGCTAGCCTTATTTCTGTGGAATCTGAGAACAGATATTTCGGATCTCTTTGAAGAGTATAGGGCCAAAGGAAATATCCTGCGATAGCAAAGAGAAAGAAGCTTTCTGAGAAACTTCTTTGTGTTCTGTGAAATCATCCCACAGAGTTACAGCTTTCCCCTCAAGAAGCCTTTCGATAAGACAGTTCTTGTGGAATTCGCAAAGTGATATTTGGAAGCCCTAAGAGGGCTATGGTGAAAAAGGAAATATCCTCAGATGAAATCTGGAAAGAAGTTTTCTGAGAAACTGCTTAGTGTCTGTTAATTCATTTCACAGAGTTATATCAGTGTTTCGAGGATCCCTTTGCTAGCCTTATGATTGTGGAATTTGAGAACAGATGTTTCGGATCCCTTTGAGGACTACAGGGCCAAAGGAAATATCCTCCGATAACAAAGAGAAAGAAGCTTTATGAGAAACTTCTTTGTGTTCTGTGGAATCATCTCACAAAGTTATAGCTTTCCCATAAGGAAGCCTTTCGGTAAGACAGTTCATCTGGAGTTGACAAAGTGATATTTGGAAGCCCATAGAGGGCTATGGTGAAAAAGGAAATATCCTAAGATGAAATATGGAAAGAAGCTTTCTGAGAAATTGCTCTGTGATGTGTGACTTCCACTCACAGAGTTACATCTGTATTTCCTGTATCTCTTTGCTAGCCTTATTTCTGTGGAATCTAGGAACAGATATTTCGGATTTCTTTGAAGACTATAGGGCCAAAGGAAATATCGTCCGATAACAAAGAGAAAGAAGCTTTCTGAGAAACTTCTTTGTGTTCTGTGAAAACATCTCACAGAGTTACAGCTTTCCCCTCAAAAGCCTTTCGCTAAGACAGTTCTTTTGGAATTGCTAAAGTGATATTTGGAAGCCATTAGAGGGCTATGGTGAAAAAGGAAATATCGTCAGATGAAATCTGGAAAGAAGCCTTCTGAGAAACTGCTCTGAGATGTGTGACTTCCACACACAGAGTTACATCTGTATTTCGTGGATCTCTTTGCTAGCCTTATTTCTATGGAATCTGAGAACAGGTATTTCGGATCCCTTTGAAGACTATAGGGCCAAAGGAAATATCCTCCGATAACAAAGAGAAAGAAGCTTTCTGAGAAACTTCTTTGTTTTCTGTGAAATCATCTCACAGAGTTACAGCTTTCCCCTCAAAAAGCCTTTCGCTAAGACAGTTCTTGTGGAATTGGCAAAGTGATATTTGGAAGACCATAGAGGGCTATGGTGAAAAAGGAAATATCCTCCGATGAAATCTGGAAAGAAGCTTTCTGAGAAACTGCTTAGTGTTCTGTTAAATCATCTCACAGAGTTACATCTGTATTTCGTTTATCTCTTTGCTAGCCTTATTTCTGTGAAATCTGAGAACAGATATTTCGGATCCCTTTGAAGACTATAGGGCCAAAGGAAATATCCTCCGATAACAAAGAGAAAGAAGCTTTCTGAGAAACTTCTTTGTGTTCTGTGAAATCATCTCACAGAGTTACAGCTTTCCCCTCAAGAAGACTTTCGCTAAGACTTTTTTTGTGGAATTGGCAAAGTGATATTTGGAAGCCCATAGAGGGCTATGGTGCAAAAGGAAACATCCTCAGAAGAAATCTGGAAAGAAGATTTCTGAGAAACTGCTTAGTGTTCTATTAATTCATCTCTCAGACTTACATATGTATTTCGTGGATCTCTTTGCTAGCCTTATTTCTGTGGAATCTGAGAACAGATATTTAGGATCCCTTTGAAGACTATAGGGCCAAAGAAATATCCTCCGATAAAATAGAAAGAAGATTTCTGAGAAACTTCTTTGTGTTCTGTGAAATGATTTCACAGAGTTTCAGCTTTCCCCTCAAGAAGCCTTTCGCTAAGACAGTTCTTGTGGAATTGGCAAAGTGATATTTGGAAGCCCTTAGAGGGCTATGGTGAAAAAGGAAATATCGTCAGATGAAATCTAGAAAGAACTTTTCTGAGAAACTGTTCTGAGATGTGTGACTTCCACACACAGAGTTACATCTGTATTTCGTGGATCTCTTTGCTATCCTTATTTCTGTGGAATCTGAGAACAGATATTTCAGATCCCTTTGAAGACTGTAGGGCCAAAGGAATTATTCTCCGATAACAAAGAGAAAGAAGCTTTCTGAGAAACTTCTTTGTGTTCTGTGAAATTATCGCACAGAGTTACAGCTTTCCCCTCAAGAATCCTTTCGCTAAGACAGTTCTTGTTGAATTGGCAAAGTGATATTTGGAAGCCCATAGAGGGCTATGGTGAAAAAGTAAATATCCTCAGATGAAATCTGGAAAGAAGCTATCTGAGAAACTGCTCTGTGATGCGAAACTTCCACTCACAGAGTTACATCTGTATTTCTTGGATATCTTTGCTAGCCTTATTTCTGTGGAATCTGAGAACAGATATTTCGGATCCCTTTCAAGACTATAGGGCCAAAGGAAATATCCTCCGATAACAAAGAGAAAGAAGCTTTCTGAGAAACTTCTTTGTGTTCTGTGAAATCATCTCACAGAGTTACAGCTTTCCCCTCAAGAAGCCTTCAGCTAAGACAGTTATTGTGGAATTGGCAAAGGGATATTTGGAAGCCCGTAGAGGGCTATTTTGAAAAAGGAAATATCCTCTGATGAAATCTGGAAAGAAGCTTTCTGAGAAACGGTTTAGTGTTCTGTTAATTCATCTCACAGTGTTACATCTGTATTTCGTGGATCACTTTGCTAGTCTTACTTCTGTGGAATCTGAGATCAGATATTTCGGATCCCTTTGAAGACTGTAGGGCCAAAGGAATTATTCTCCGATAACAAAGAGAAAGAAGCTTTCTGAGATACTTCTTTGTGTTCTGTGAAATCATCTCACAGAGTTACTGCTTTCCCTTCAAGAAGCCTTTTGCTAAGACAATTCTTGAGGAATTGGCAAAGTGATATTTGGGAGCCCATAGAGGGCTATGGTGAAAAAGGAAATATCCTCCGATGAAATTTGGAAGGAAGCTTTCTGAGAAACTGCTTAGTGTTCTGTTAATTCATCTCACAGAGGTACATCTGTATTTCGTGGATCTCTTTGCTAGCCTTATCTCTGTGGAATCTGAGAACAGATATTTCGGATCCCTTTGAAGACTATAGGGCCAAAGGAAATATCCTGCGATAACAAAGAGAAAGAAGCTTTCTGAGAAACTTCTTTGTGTTCTGTGAAATCATCTCACAGAGTTACAGGTTTCCCCTCAAGAAGCCTTTCGCTAAGACAGTTCTTGTGGAATTGGCAAAGTGATATTTGGAAGACCATAGAGGGCTATGGTGAAAAAGGAAATATCCTCAGATGAAATCTGGAAAGAAGCTTTCTGAGAAACTGCTTAGTGTTCTGTTAAGTCATCTCACAGAGTTACATCTGTATTTCGTGGATCTCTTTGCTAGCCTTATTTCTGTGGAATCTGAGAACAGATATTTGGGATCCCTTTGAAGACTATAGGGCCAAAGGAAATATCCTCCGACAACAAAGAGAAAGAAGCTTTCTGAGAAACTTCTTTGTGTTCTGTGAAAAAATCTCACAGAGTTAGAGCTTTCCCCTCAAGAAGCCTTTCGCTAAGACAGTTCTTGTGGAATTGGCAAAGTGATATTTGGAAGCCCATAGAGGGTTATGGTGAAAAAGGAAATATCCTCAGATGAAATCTGGAAAGAAGTTTTCTGAGGAACTGCTCTGTGATGTGTGACTTCCACACACGGAGTTACATCTGCATTTCGTGGATCTCTTTGCTAGCCTTATTTCTGTGGAATCTGAGAACAGATATTTCGGTTCCCTTCGATGACTATAGGACCAAAGGAAATATCCTCCGATAAAAAAGAGAAAGAAGCTTTCTGTGAAACTTCTTTGTGTTCTGAGAAATCATCTCACAGAGTTACAGCTTTCCCCTCAAGAAGCCTTTCGCTAAGACAGTTCTTCTGGAATTGGCAAAGTGATATTTGGAAGCCCATTGAGGGCTATGGTGAAAAATGAAATATCCTCAGATGAAATCTGGAAAGAAGCTTTCTGAGAAACATCTCTGTGATGTGTGACTTCCACTCACAGAGTTACATCTGTATTTCGTGGATCTCTTTGCTAGCCTTATTTCTGTGGAATCTGAGAACAGATATTTCGGATCCCTTTGAAGACTATAGGGCCAAAGGAAATATCCTGCGATAACAAAGAGAAAGAAGCTTTCTGAGAAACTTCTTTGTGTTCTGTGAAATCATCTCACAGAGTTACAGCTTTCCCCTCAAGAAGCCTTTCACTAAGACAGTTCTTGTGGAATTGGCAAAGCGATATTTGGATGCGCATAGTGGGCTATGGTGAAAAAGGAAGTATCCTCAGATGAAATCTGGAAAGAAGCTTTCTGAGAAACTGCTTAGTGTTCTGTTAATTCATCTCACAGAGTTACATCTGTATTTCGTGGATCTCTTTGCTAGCCTTATTTCTGTGGAATCTGAGAACAGATATTTCGGATCCCTTTGAAGACTATACGGTCAAAGGAAATATTATCCGATAACAAAGAAAAAGAAGCTTTCTGAGAAACTTCTTTGTGTTCTGTGGAATCATCTCACAGAGTTACAGCTTTCCCCTCAAGAAGCCTTTCACTAAGACAGTTCTTGTGGATTTGGCAAAGTGATATTTGGAAGCCTTTAGAGGGCTATGGTGAAAAAGGAAATATCCTCAAATGAAAACTGGAAAGAAGCTTTATGAGAAAATGCTCTGTGATGTGTGACTTCCACTCCCAGAGTTACATCTGTATTTCGTGGATCTGTTTGCTAACCTTATTTCTGTGGAATCTGAGAACAGATATTTCGGATCCCTTTGAAGACTATAGGGCCAAAGGAAATATACTCCGATAACAAAGAGAAAGAAGCTTTCTGAGAAACTTCTTTGTGTTCTGTGAAATCATCTCACAGAGTTACAGCTTTCCCTTCAAGAAGCCTTTCGCTAAGACAGTTCTTGTGGAATTGGCAAAGTGATATTTGGAAGCCCATAGTGGGCTATGGTGAAAAAGGAATTATCCTCAGATGATATCTGGAATGAAACTTTCTGAGAATCTGCTTAGTGTTCTGTTAAGTCCTCTCACAGAGTTACATCTGTATTTCGTGGATCTCTTTGCTAGCCTTATTTCTGTGGAATCTGAGAACAGATATTTCGGATCCCTTTGAAGACTGTAGGGCCAAAGGAAATATCCTCCGATAACAAAGAGAAAGAAGCTTTCTGAGAAACTTCTTTGTGTTCTGTGAAAAAATCTCACAAAGTTACAGCTTTCACCTCAAGAAGCCTTTCGCTAAGACAGTTCTTGTGGAATTGGCAAAGTGATATTTGGAAGCCCATAGAGGGTTATGGTGAAAAAGGAAATATCCTCAGATGAAATCTGGAAAGAAGCTTTCTGAGAAACTGCTTAGTGTTCTCTTAATTCATCTCACAGAGTTACATCTGTATTTCGTGGATCTCTTTGCTAGCCTTATTTCTGTGGAATCTGAGAACAGATATTTCGGATCCCTTTGAAGACTATAGGGCCAAAAGAAATATCCTCTGATAACAAAGAGAAAGAAGTTTTCTGAGAAACTACTTTGTGTTCTGTGAAATCATCTCACAGATTTACAGCTTTCCCTTCAAGAAGCCTTTCGCTAAGGCAGTTCTTGTGGAAATGGCAAAGTGATATTTGGAAGCCCATAGAGTGTTATGGTGAAAAAGGAAATAACTTCAGATGAAATCTGGAAAGAAGCTTTCTGAGAAACTGCTTAGTGTTCTGTTAATTCATCTCACAGAGTTACATCTGTATTTCGTGGATCTCTCTCCTAGCCTTATTTTTGTGGAATCTGAGAACAGATATTTCGGATCCCTTTGAAGACTATAGGGCCAAAAGAAATTTCCTCCGATAAGAAAGAGAAAGAAGCTTTCTGAGAAACTTCTTTGTGCTCTGTAAAATCATATCAGAGAGTTACAGCTTTCCCCTCAAGAAGCCTTTCGCTAAGACAGTTCTTGTGGAATTGACAAAGTGATATTTGGAAGCCCATAGAGGGCTATGGTGGAAAAGGAAATATCTTCAGATGAAATCGGACAGAAGCTTTATGAGAAGATGCTCTGTGATGTGTGACTTTCACTCACAGAGTTACATCTGTATTTCGTCGATCTCTTTGCTAGCCTTTTTTCTGTGGAATCTGAGAACAGATATTTCGGATCCCTTTGAAGACTATAGGGCCAAAGGAAATATCCTCCGATAACAAAGAGAAAGAAGCTTTCTGAGAAACTTCTTTGTTTTCTGTGAAATCATCTCACAGAGTTACAGCTTTCCCCTCAAGAAGCCTTTCTCTTAAACAGTACTTGTGGATTTGGCAATGTGATATTTGGAAGCCCATAGAGGGCAATGGTGAGAAAGGAAATATCCTCAGATGAAATCTAGAAAGAAGCTTTCTGAGAAACTGCTTAGTGTTCTGTTAATTCAACACACAGAGCTACATCTGTATTTCATGGATCTCTTTGCTAGCCTTATTTCTGTGGAATCTGAGAACAGATATTTCGGATCCCTTTGAAGACTATAGGGCCAAAGGAATTATCCTCCGATAACAAAGAGAAAGACGCTTTCTGAGAAACTTCTTGGTGTTCTTTGAAATCATCTGACAGAGTTAGAGCTTTCCCCTCAAGAAGCCTTTCGCTAAGACAGTTCTTGTGGAATTGGCAAAGTGATATTTGGAAGCCCATAGAGGGCTATGGTGAGAAAGGAAATATCCTCAGATGAAATCTAGAAAGAAGCTTTCTGAGAAACTGCTTAGTGTTCTGTTAATTCATCACACAGAGCTACATCTGTATTTCATGGATCTCTTTGCTAGCCTTATTTCTGTGGAATCTGAGAACAGATATTTCGGATCCCTTTGAAGACTATAGGGCCAGAGGAAATTTCCTGCGATAACAAAGAGAAAGAAGCTTTCTGAGAAACTTCTTCGTGTTCTGTGATTCATCTCACAGAGTTACAGCTTCCCCCTCAAGAAGCCTTTCACTAAGACAGTTCTTGTGGAATTGGCAAAGCGATATTTGGAGGCGCATAGAGGGCTATGGTGAAAAAGGAAGTATCCTCAGATGAAATCTGGAAAGAAGCTTTCTGAGAAACAGCTCTGTGATGTGTGACTTCCACTCACAGAGTTACATCTGTATTTCGTGGATCTCTTTCCTAGCCTTATTTCTGTGGAATCAGAGAACAGATATTTCGGATCCCTTTGAAGACTATAGGGCTAAAGGAAATATCCTGCGATAACAAATGGAAAGAAGCTTTCTGAGAAACTTCTTTGTGTTCTGTGAAATCATCTCACAGAGTTACAGATTTCCCCTCAAGAAGCCTTTCACTAAGACAGTTCTTGTGGAATTGGCAAAGTGATGTTTGCAGGCGCATAGAGGGCTATGGTGAAAAAGGAAATATACTCACATGAAATCTGGAAAGAAGCTTTCTGAGAAGCTGCCCTGTGATGTGTGACTTCCACACACAGAGTTACATCTGTATTTCGTGGATCTCTTTGCTAGCCTTATTTCTGTGGAATCTGAGAACAGGTATTTCGGATCCCTTTTAAGACAATAGGGCCAAAGGAAGTATCCTCCGATAACAAAGAGAAAGAAACTTTCTGAGAAACTTCTTTGTGTTCTGTGAAATCATCTCACAGAGTTACAGCTTTCCCCTCAAGAAGCCTTTCGCTAAGACAGTTCTTGTGGAATTGACAAAGTGATATTTGGAAGCCCATAGAGGGCTATGGTGAAAAAGGAAATATCTTCCGATGAAATCGGACAGAAGCTTTATGAGAAAATGCTCTGTGATGTGTGACTTTCACTCACAGAGTTACATATGTATTTCGTGGATCTCTTTGCTAGCCTTATCTCTGTGGAATCTGAGAACAGATATTTCGGATCCCTTTGAAGATTATAGGGCCAAAGGAAATATCCTGCGATAACAAATGGAAAGAAGCTTTCTGAAAAACCTCTTTGTGTTCTGTGAAATCATCTCACAGAGTTACAGATCTCCCCTCAAGAAGCCTTTCACTAAGACAGTTCTTGTGGAAATGGCAAAGTGATATTTGGAAGCCCCTAGAGGGCTATGGTGAAAAAGGAAATATCCTGAGATGAAATCTGGAAAGAAGCTTTCTGAGAAACATCTCTGTGATGTGTGACTTCCACTCACAGAGTTACATCTGTATTTCGTGGATCTCTTTGCTAGCCTTATTTCTGTGGAATCTGAGAACAGATATTTCGGATCCCTTTGAAGACTATAGGGCCAAAGGAAATATCCTGCGATAACAAAGAGAAAGAAGCTTTCTGAGAAACTTCTTTGTGTTCTGTGAAATCATCTCACAGAGTTACAGCTTTCCCCTCAAGAAGCCTTTCACTAAGACAGTTCTTGTGGAATTGGCAAAGCGATATTTGGAGGCGCATAGAGGGCTATGGTGAAAAAGGAAGTATCCTCAGATGAAATCTGGAAAGAAGCTTTCTGAGAAACAGCTCTGTGATGTGTGACTTCCACTAACAGAGTTACATCTGTATTTCTTGGATCTCTTTGCTAGCCTTATTTCTGTGGAGTCTGAGAACAGATATTTCGGATCCCTTTGAAGACTATAGGGCCAAAAGAAATATCCTGCGATAACAAAGAGAAAGAAGCTTTTGGAAAAACTTCTTTGTGTTCTGTGAAATCATCTCACAGAGTTACAGCTTTCCCCTCAAGAAGCCTTTGGCTAAGACAGTTCTTGTGGAATTGGCAAAGTGATATTTGGGAGCCCTTAGAGGGCTATTGTGAAAAAGGAAATATCCTCAGATGAAATCTGGAAAGAAGGTTTCTGAGAAATTGCTCTGTGATGTGTGACTTCCACACACAGAGTTACATCTGTATTTCATGGATCTCTTTGCTAGCCTTATTTCTGTGGAATCTGAGAACGGATATTTCGGATCCCTTTGAAGACTATAGGGCCAAAGGAAATATCCTCCGATAACAAAGAGATAGAAGCTTTCTGAGAAACTTCTTTGTGTTCTGTGAAATCATCTCACAGAGTTACAACTTTCCCTTCAAGAAGCCTTTCGCTAAGACAGTCCTTGAGGAATTGGCAAAGTGATATTTGGAAGCCCATAGAGGGCTATGGTGAAAAAGGAAATATCCTCAGATGAAATATGGAAAGAAGCTTTCTGAGAAACGCTTAGTGTTCTGTTAATTCATCTCACAGAGTTACATCTGTATTTCGTGGATCTCTTTGCTAGACTTATTTCTGTGGAATCTGAGAACAAATATTTCGGATCCCTTTGAAGACTATAGGGTCAAAGGAAATATCCTCCGATAACAAAGAGAAAGAAGCTTTCTGAGAAACTTCTTTGTGTTCTGTGAAATCATCTCACAGAGTTACAGTTTTCCCGTCAAGAAGCGTTTCGCTAAGACAGTTCTTGTGGAATTGGCAAAGTGAAATTTGAAGCCCATAGTGGGCTATGGTGAAAAAGGAAATATCCTCAGATGAAATCTGGAAAGAAGCTTTCTGAGAAAGTGCTTAATGTTCTGTTAATTCATCTCACAGAGTTACATCGGTATTTCGTGGAACTCTTTGCTAGCCTTATTTCTGTGTAATCTGTGAACTGATATTTCGGATCCCTTTGAAGATTATAGGGCCAAAGGAAATATCCTCCGATAACAAAGAGAAAGAAGCTTTCTGAGAATCTTCTTTGTGTTCTGTGAAATCATCTCACAGAGTTACAGCTTTCCCCTCAAGAAGACTTTCGGTAAGACAGTTCATCTGGAATTGGCAAAGTGATATTTGGAAGCCCATAGAGGGCTATGGTGAAAAAGGAAATATCCTCAGATGAAATCTGGAAAGAAGCTTTCTGAGAAACTGCTCTGTGATGTGTGACTTCCACTCACAGAGTTACAACTGTATGTCATGGATCTCTTTGCTAGCCTTATTTCTGTGAAATCTGAGAACAGATATTTCGGATCCCTTTGAAGACTCTAGGGCCAAAGTAAATATCCTCAGATAACAAAGAGAAAGAAGCTTTCGGAGAAACTTCTTTTTGTTCTGTGAAATCATCTCACAGAGTTACAGCTTTCCCCTCAAGAAGCCTTTCGCTAAGACTGTTTTTGTGGAATTGGCAAAGTGATATTTGGAAGCCCATAGAGGACTATGTTGCAAAAGGAAACATCCTCTGAAGAAATCTGGAAAGAAGATTTCTGAGAAACTGCTCTGTGATGCGAAATTTCCACTCACATAGTTACATCTGTATTTCTTGGATCTCTTTGCTAGCCTTATTTCTGTGGAATCTGAGAACAGATATTTCGGATCCCTATCAAGACTATAGGGCCAAAGGAAATATCCTCCGATAACAAAGAGAAAGAAGCTTTCTGAGAAACTTCTTTGTGTTCTGTGAAATCATCTCACAGAGTTACAGCTTTCCCCTCAAGAAGCCTTCAGCTAAGACAGTTATTGTGGAATTGGCAAAGGGATATTTGGAAGCCCGTAGAGGGCTATTTTGAAAAAGGAAATATCCTCTAATGAAATCTGGAAAGAAGCTTTCTGAGAAACGGTTTAGTGTTCTGTTAATTCATCTCACAGTGTTACATCTGTATTTCGTGGATCACTTTGCTAGCCTTACTTCTGTGGAATCTGAAATCATATATTTCGGATCCCTTTGAAGACTGTAGGGCCAAAGGAATTATTCTCCGATAAGAAAGAGAAACAAGCTCTCTGAGAAACTTCTTTGTGTTCTGTGAAATCATCTCACAGAGTTACAGCTTTCCCTTCAAGAAGCCTTTTGCTAAGACAATTCTTGAGGAATTGGCAAAGTGATATTTGGAAGGCCATAGAGGGCTATGGTGAAAAAGGAAATATCCTCAGATGAAATTTGGAAGGAAGCTTTCTGAGAAACTGCTTAGTGCTCTGTTAATTCATCTCACAGAGTTACATCTGTATTTCGTGGATCTCTTTGCTAGCCTTATTTCGGTGGAATCTGAGAACAGATATTTCGGATCCCTTTGAAGACTATAGGGCCAAAGGAAATATCCTCCGATAACAAAGAGAAAGAAGCTTTGTGAGAAACTTCTTTGTGTTTTGTGAAATCATCTCACAGAGTTACAGCTTTCCCCTCAAGAAGCCTTTCGCTAAGACAGTTCTTGTGGAATTGGCAAAGTGATATTTGGAAGCCCATAGAGGGCTATGGTGAGAAAGGAAATATCCTCAGATGAAATCTGGAAAGAAGCTTTCTGAGAAACTGCTCTGTGATGTGTGACTTCCACTCACAGAGTTACATCTGTATTTCGTGGATCTCCTTGCTATCCTTATTTCTGTGGAATCTGAGAGGAGATATTTCGGATCCCTTTGAAGACTATTGGGCCACAGGAAATATCCTCCGATTACAAAGAGAAAGAAGCTTTCTGAAAAACTTCTTTGTGTTCTGTGAAATCATCTCACAGAGTTACAGCTTTCCCCTCAAGAAGCCTTTCGCTAAGACAGTTCTTGTGGAATTGGCAAAGTGATATTTGGAAGCCCATAGAGGGCTATGGTGAAAAAGGAAATATCCTCAGATGAAATCTGGAAAGAAGCTTTCTGAGAAACTGCTCTGTGATGTGTGACTTTCACACACAGAGTTACATCTGTATTTCGTGGATCTCTTTGCTAGCCTTATTGCTGTGGAATCTGAGAACAGATATTTCGGATCCCTTTGAAGACTATTGGGCCAAAGGAAATATCCTCCGATAACAAAGAGAAAGAAGCTTTCTGAGAAACTTCTTTGTTTTCTGTGAAATCATCTCACAGAGTTACAGCTTTCCCCTCACGAATCCTTTCGCTAAGACAGTTCTTGTGGAATTGGCAAAGTGATATTTGGAAGCCCATAGAGGGCTGCGGTGAAAAAGGAAATATCCTCAGATGAAACCTGGAAAGAAGCTTTCTGAGAAAGTGCTTAGTGTTCTCTTAAGTCATCTCACAGAGTTACATCTGTATTTCGTGGATCTCTTTGCTAGCCTTATTTCTGTGGAATCTGAGAATAGATATTTCGGATCCCTTTGAAGACTCTAGGGCCAAAGGAAATATCCTCCGATAACAAAGAGAAAGAACCTTTCTGAGAAACTTCTTTGTGTTCTGTGAAATCATCTCTCAGAGTTACAGCTTTCCCCTCAAGAAGCCTTTCGCTAAGACAGTTCTTGTGGAATTGGCAAAGTGATATTTGGAAGCCCATAGAGGGCTACGGTGAAAAAGGAAATATCCTCAGATGAAATCTGGAAAGAAGCTTTCTGAGAAACTGCTCTTTGATGTGTGACTTCCACACACAGAGTTACATCCGTATTTCGTGGATCTCTTTGCTAGCCTTATTTCTATGGAATCTGAGAACAGATATTTCGGATCCCTTTGAAGAATATAGTGCCAAAGGAAATATCGTCCGATAACAAAGAGAAAGAAGCTTTCTGAGAAACTTCCTTGTGTTCTGTGAAATCATGTCACAGAGTTACAGCTTTACCCTCAAGAAGCCTTTCGCTTAGACAGTTCTTGTGGAATTGGCAAAGTGATATTTGGAAGCCCATAGAGGGCTATGGTGAAAAAGGAAATATCCTCAGATGAAATCTGGAAAGAAGCTTTCTGAGAAACTGCTTAGTGTTCTGTTAAGTCAACTCACAGAGTTACCTCTGTATTTCGTGGATCTCTTTGCTAGCCTTATTTCTGTGGAATCTGAGAACAGATATTTCGGATCCCTTTGAAGAATATAGGGCCAAAAAATATCCTCTGATAACAAAGAGAAAGAAGCTTTCTGAGAAACTTCTTTGTGTTCTGTGAAATCATCTCACAGAGTTACAGCTTTCCCCTCAAGAAGTCTTTTGCTAAGACAGTTCTTCTGGAATTGGCAAAGTGATATTTGGAAGCCCATAGAGGGCTATGGTGAAAAAGGAAATATCCTCAGATGAAATCTGGAAAGAAGCTTTATGAGAAACTGCTCTGTGATGTGCGACTTCCACTCACCGAGTTACACCTGTATTTCGTGGATCTCTTTGCTAGCCTTATTTCTGTGGAATCTGAGAACAGATATTGCCGATCCCTTTGAAGACTATAGGGCCAAAGGAAATATCCTCCCATAACAAAGAGAAAGAAGCTTTCTGAGAAACTTCTTTGTGTTCTGTGAAATCATCTAACAGAGTTACAGCTTTCCCCTCAAGAAGCCTTTCACTAAGACAGTTCTTGTGGAATTGGCAAAGTGATATTTGGAAGCACATCGAGGGCTATGGTGAAAAAGGAAATATCCTCAGATGAAATCTGGAAAGAAGCTTTCTGAGAAACTGCTCTGGTATGTGTGACTTCCACTCACAGAGTTACATCTGTACTTCGTGGATCTCTTTACTAGCCTCATTTCTTTGGAATCTGAGAACAGATATTTCGGATCCCTTTGAAGACTATAGGGCCAAAAGAAATATCCTCCGAAAACAAAGAGAAAGAAGCTTTTGAGAAACTTCTCTGTGTTCTGTGAAATCCTGTGACAGAGTTACAGATTTCCCCTCAAGAAGCCTTTCGCTAAGACAGTTCTTGTGGAATTGGCAAAGTGATATTTGGAAGCCCATAGAGGGCTATGGTGAAAAAGGAAATATCCTCAGATGAAATCTGGAAAGAACCTTTCTGAGAAACTGCTCTGTGATGCGAGACTTCCACTCACAGAGTTACATCTGTATTTCGTGGATCACTTTGCTAGCCTTATTTCTGTGGAATCTGAGAACAGATATTTCGGATCCCTTTCAAGACTATAGGGCCAAAGGAAATATCCTCCGATAACAAAGAGAAAGAAGCTTTCTGAGAAACTTCTTTGTGTTCTGGAAATCATCTCACAGAGTTACAGCTTTCCCCTCAAAAAGCCTTCCGCTAAGACAGTTATTGTGGAATTGGCAAAGTGATATTTGGAAGACCGTAGAGGGCTATTTTGAAAAAGGAAATATCCTCAGATGAAATCTGGAAAGAAGCTTTCTGAGAAACGGCTTAGTGTTCTGTTAATTCATCTCACAGAGTTACATCTGTATTTCGTGGAACTCTTTGCTAGCCTTACATCTCTGGAATCTGAGAACAGATATTTCGGATCCCTTTGAAGACTATAGGGCCAAAGGAAATATCCTCCGATAACAAAGAGAAAGAAGCTTTCTGAGAAACTTCTTTGTGTTCTGTGAAATCATCTTACAGAGTTACAGCTTTCCCTTAAAGAGGCCTTTTGCTAAGACAATTCTTTTGGAATTGGCAAAGTGATATTTGGAAGCCCATAGAGGGCTATGGTGACAAAGGAAATATCCTCAGATGAAATTTGGAAAGAAGCTTTCTGAGAAACTGCTTAGTGTTCTGTTAATTAATCTCACAGAGTTACATCTGTATTTCGTGGATCTCTTTGCTAGCCTTATTTCTGTGGAATCTGAGAACAGGTATTTCGGATCCCTTTGAAGACTATAGGGCCAAAGGAAATATCGTCCGATAACAAAGAGAAAGAAGCTTTCTGAGAAACTTCTTTGTGTTCTGTGAAATCATCTCACAGAGTTACAGCTTTCCCCTCAAGAAGCCTTTCGGTAAGACAGTTCTTTTGGAATTGGCAAAGTGATATTTGGAAGCCCTTAGAGGACTATGGTGAAACAGGAAATATCCTCAGATGAAATCTGGAAAAAGCTTTCTGAGAAACTGCTTAGTGTTCTGTTAATTCATCTTACAGAGTTACATCTGTATTTCGTGGATCTCTTTGCTAGCCTTATTTCTGTGGAATCTGAGAACAGATATTTCGGATCTCTTTGAAGAGTATAGGGCCAAAGGAAATATCCTGCGATAGCAAAGAGAAAGAAGCTTTCTGAGAAACTTCTTTGTGTTCTGTGAAATCATCCCACAGAGTTACAGCTTTCCCCTCAAGAAGCCTTTCGATAAGACAGTTCTTGTGGAATTCGCAAAGTGATATTTGGAAGCCCTAAGAGGGCTATGGTGAAAAAGGAAATATCCTCAGATGAAATCTGGAAAGAAGTTTTCTGAGAAACTGCTTAGTGTCTGTTAATTCATTTCACAGAGTTATATCAGTGTTTCGAGGATCCCTTTGCTAGCCTTATGATTGTGGAATTTGAGAACAGATGTTTCGGATCCCTTTGAGGACTACAGGGCCAAAGGAAATATCCTCCGATAACAAAGAGAAAGAAGCTTTATGAGAAACTTCTTTGTGTTCTGTGGAATCATCTCACAAAGTTATAGCTTTCCCATAAGGAAGCCTTTCGGTAAGACAGTTCATCTGGAGTTGACAAAGTGATATTTGGAAGCCCATAGAGGGCTATGGTGAAAAAGGAAATATCCTAAGATGAAATATGGAAAGAAGCTTTCTGAGAAATTGCTCTGTGATGTGTGACTTCCACTCACAGAGTTACATCTGTATTTCCTGTATCTCTTTGCTAGCCTTATTTCTGTGGAATCTAGGAACAGATATTTCGGATTTCTTTGAAGACTATAGGGCCAAAGGAAATATCGTCCGATAACAAAGAGAAAGAAGCTTTCTGAGAAACTTCTTTGTGTTCTGTGAAAACATCTCACAGAGTTACAGCTTTCCCCTCAAAAGCCTTTCGCTAAGACAGTTCTTTTGGAATTGCTAAAGTGATATTTGGAAGCCATTAGAGGGCTATGGTGAAAAAGGAAATATCGTCAGATGAAATCTGGAAAGAAGCCTTCTGAGAAACTGCTCTGAGATGTGTGACTTCCACACACAGAGTTACATCTGTATTTCGTGGATCTCTTTGCTAGCCTTATTTCTATGGAATCTGAGAACAGGTATTTCGGATCCCTTTGAAGACTATAGGGCCAAAGGAAATATCCTCCGATAACAAAGAGAAAGAAGCTTTCTGAGAAACTGCTTTGTGTTCTGTGAAATCATCTCACAGAGTTACAGCTTTCTCCTCAAGAAACCTTTCGCTACGTCAGTTCTTGGGAATTGGCAAAGTGATATTTGGAAGCCCATAGAGGGCTATGGTGAAAAAGGAAATATCGTCAGATGAAATATGGAAAGGCGCATTCCGAGAAACTGCTTAGTGTTCTTTTAATTTATCTCACAGAGTTACATCTGTATTTCATGGATCTCTTTGCTAGCCTTATTTTTTTGTAATCTGAGAACAGATATTTCGGATCCCTTTGAAGACTATAGGGCCAAAGAAATATCCTCCGATAACGAAGAGAAAGAAGCTTTCTGAGAAACTTCTTTGTGTTCTGTGAAATCATCTCACATAGTTACAGGTTGCCCCTCAAGAAGCCTTTCGCTAAGACAGTTCTTGTGTAATTGGCAAAGTGATATTTGGAAGTCCATAGAGGCCTCTGGTGAAAAAGGAAATATCCTCAGATGAAATCTGGAAAGAAGCTTTCAGAGAAACTGCTTAGTGTTCTGTTAATTCATCTCACAGAGGTACATCTGTATTTCGTGGAACTCTTTGCTAGCCTTCTTTCTGTGGAATCTGAGAAGAGATATTTCGGATACCTTTGAAGACAATAGGGCCAAAGGAAATATCCTCCGATAACAAAGAGAAAAAACCTTTCTGAGAAACTTCTTTGTGTTCTGTGAAATCATCTCATAGCGTTACAGCTTTCCCCTAAGGAAGCCTTTCGATAAGACAGTTCATCTGGAATTGGCAAAGTGATATTTGGAAGCCCTTAGAGGGCTACGGTGAAAAAGGAAATATCCTCAGATGAAATCTGGAAAGAAGCTTTCTGAGAAATTGCTCTGTGATGTGTGACTTCCACACACAGAGTTACATCTGTATTTCGTGGATCTCTTTGCTAGCCTTATTTCTGTGGAATCTGAGGACAGATATTTCAGATCCCTTTGAAGTCTTTAGGGCCAAAGGAAATATCCTGCGATAACAAAGAGAAAGAAGCTTTCTGAGAAACTTCTTTGTGTTCTGTGAAATCATCTCCCAGAGTTACAGCTTTCCCCTAAAGAAGCCTTTCGCTAAGACAGTTCTTGTGGAATTCGCAAAGTGATATTTGGAAGCCCTAAGATGGCTATGGTGAAAAAGGAAATATCCTCAAATGAAATCAGTAAAAAGCTTTCTGAGAAACTGCTTAGTGCTCTGTTAATTCATCTCACAGAGTTACATCTGTATTTCGTGGATCTCTTTGCTAGCCTTATTTCTGTGGAATCTGAGAACAGATATTTCGGATCCCTTTGAAGACTATAGGGCCACAGGAAATATCCTCCGATAACAAAGAGAAAGAAGCTTTCTGAGAATCTTCTTTGTGTTCTGTGAAATCATCTCACAGAGTTACAGCTTTCCCCTCAAGAAGACTTTCGGTAAGACAGTTCATCTGGAATTGGCAAAGTGATATTTGGAAGCCCATAGATGGCTATGGTGAAAAAGGAAATATCCTCAGATGAAATCTGGAAAGAAGCTTTCTGAGAAACTGCTCTGTGATGTGTGACTTCCACTCACAGAGTTACAACTTTATGTCATGGATCTCTTTGCTAGCCTTATTTCTGTGAAATCTGAGAACAGATATTTCGGATCCCTTTGAAGACTATAGGGCCAAAGTAAATATCCTCCGATAACAAAGAGAAAGAAGCTTTCGGAGAAACTTCTTTTTGTTCTGTGAAATCATCTCACAGAGTTACAGCTTTCCCCTCAAGAAGCCTTTCGCTAAGACTGTTTTTGTGGAATTGGCAAAGTGATATTTGGAAGCCCATAGAGGGCTATGGTGCAAAAGGAAACATCCTCAGAAGAAATCTGGAAAGAAGATTTCTGAGAAACTGCTTAGTGTTCTATTAATTCATCTCTCAGACTTACATATGTATTTCGTGGATCTCTTTGCTAGCCTTATTTCTGTGGAATCTGAGAACAGATATTTAGGATCCCTTTGAAGACTATAGGGCCAAAGAAATATCCTCCGATAAAATAGAAAGAAGATTTCTGAGAAACTTCTTTGTGTTCTGTGAAATGATTTCACAGAGTTACAGCTTTCCCCTCAAGAAGCCTTTCGCTAAGACAGTTCTTGTGGAATTGGCAAAGTGATATTTGGAAGCCCTTAGAGGGCTATGGTGAAAAAGGAAATATCGTCAGATGAAATCTAGAAAGAACTTTTCTGAGAAACTGTTCTGAGATGTGTGACTTCCACACACAGAGTTACATCTGTATTTCGTGGATCTCTTTGCTATCCTTATTTCTGTGGAATCTGAGAACAGATATTTCGGATCCCTTTGAAGACTGTAGGGCCAAAGGAATTATTCTCCGATAACAAAGAGAAAGAAGCTTTCTGAGAAACTTCTTTGTGTTCTGTGAAATTATCGCACAGAGTTACAGCTTTCCCCTCAAGAATCCTTTCGCTAAGACAGTTCTTGTTGAATTGGCAAAGTGATATTTGGAAGCCCATAGAGGGCTATGGTGAAAAAGGAAATATCCTCAGATGAAATCTGGAAAGAAGCTATCTGAGAAACTGCTCTGTGATGCGAAACTTCCACTCACAGAGTTACATCTGTATTTCTTGGATCTCTTTGCTAGCCTTATTTCTGTGGAATCTGAGAACAGATATTTCGGATCCCTTTCAAGACTATAGGGCCAAAGGAAATATCCTCGGATAACAAAGAGAAAGAAGCTTTCTGAGAATCTTCTTTGTGTTCTGTGAAATCATCTCACAGAGTTACAGCTTTCCCCTCAAGAAGCCTTCAGCTAAGACAGTTATTGTGGAATTGGCAAAGGGATATTTGGAAGCCCGTAGAGGGCTATTTTGAAAAAGGAAATATGCTCTGATGAAATCTGGAAAGAAGCTTTCTGAGAAACGGTTTAGTGTTCTGTTAATTCATCTCACAGTGTTACATCTGTATTTCGTGGATCACTTTGCTAGTCTTACTTCTGTGGAATCTGAGATCAGATATTTCGGATCCCTTTGAAGACTGTAGGGCCAAAGGAATTATTCTCCGATAACAAATAGAAAGAAGCTTTCTGAGATACTTCTTTGTGTTCTGTGAAATCATCTCACAGAGTTACCGCTTTCCCTTCAAGAAGCCTTTTGCTAAGACAATTCTTGAGGAATTGGCAAAGTGATATTTGGGAGCCCATAGAGGGCTATGGTGAAAAAGGAAATATCCTCAGATGAAATTTGGAAGGAAGCTTTCTGAGAAACTGCTTAGTGTTCTGTTAATTCATCTCACAGAGTTACATCTGTATTTCGTGGATCTCTTTGCTAGCCTTATTTCGGTGGAATCTGAGAACAGATATTTCGGATCCCTCTGAATACTATAGGGCCAAAGGAAATATCCTCCGATAACAAAGAGAAAGAAGCTTTGTGAGAAACTTCTTTGTGTTTTGTGAAATCATCTCACAGAGTTACAGCTTTCCCCTCAAGAAGCCTTTCGCTAAGATAGTTCTTGTGGAATTCGCAAAGTGATATTTGGAAGCCCATAGAGGGCTACGGTGAAAAAGGAAATATCCTCAGATGAAATCTGGAAAGAAGCTTTCTGAGAAAGTGCTTAGTGTTCTCTTAAGTCATCTCACAGAGTTACATCTGTATTTCGTGGATCTCTTTGCTAGCCTTATTTCTGTGGAATCTGAGAATAGATATTTCGGATCCCTTTGAAGACTCTAGGGCCAAAGGAAATATCCTCCGATAACAAAGAGAAAGAACCTTTCTGAGAAACTTCTTTGTGTTCTGTGAAATCATCTCTCAGAGTTACAGCTTTCCCCTCAAGAAGCCTTTCGCTAAGAGAGTTCTTGTGGAATTGGCAAAGTGATATTTGGAAGCCCATAGAGGGCTACGGTGAAAAAGGAAATATCCTCAGATGAAATCTGGAAAGAAGCTTTCTGAGACAATGCTCTTTGATGCGTGACTTCCACACACAGAGTTACATCCGTATTTCGTGGATCTCTTTGCTAGCCTTATTTCTGTGGAATCTGAGAACAGATATTTCGGATCCCTTTGAAGACTATGGTGAAACAGGAAATATCCTCAGATGAAATCTGCAAAAAGCTTTCTGAGAAACTGCTTAGTGTTCTGTTAATTCATCTCACAGAGTTACATCTGTATTTCGTGGATCACTTTGCTAGCCTTACTTCTGTGGAATCTGAGATCAGATATTTCGGATCCCTTTGAAGACTGTAGGGCCAAAGGAATTATTCTCCGATAACAAAGAGAAACAAGCTCTCTGAGAAAATTCTTTTTGTTCTGTGAAATCATCTCACAGAGTTACAGCTTTCACTTCAAGAAGCCTTTTGCTAAGACAATTCTTGAGGAATTGGCAAAGTGATATTTGGAAGGCCTTAGAGGGCTATGGTGAAAAAGGAAATATCCTAAGATGAAATTTGGAAGGAAGCTTTCTGAGAAACTGCTTAGTGTTCTGTTAATTCATCTCACAGAGTTACATCTGTATTTCGTGGATCTCTTTGCTAGCCTTATTTCTGTGGAATCTGAGAATAGATATTTCGGATCCCTTTGAAGACTCTAGGGCCAAAGGAAATATCCTCCGATAACAAAGAGAAAAAACCTTTCTGAGAAACTTCTTTGTGTTCTGTGAAATCATCTCATAGAGTTACTGCTTTCCCCTAAGGAAGCCTTTCGATAAGACAGTTCATCTGGAATTGGCAAAGTGATATTTGGAAGCCCATAGAAGGCTATGGTGAAAAAGGAAATATCCTCAGATGAAATCTGGAAAGAAGCTTTCTGAGAAATTGCTCTGTGATGTGTGACTTCCCCACACAGAGTTACATCTGTATTTCGTGGATCTCTTTGCTAGCCTTATTTCTGTGGAATCTGAGAACAGATATTTCGGATCCCTTTGAAGAGTATAGGGCCAAAGGAAATATCCTGCGATAGCAAAGAGAAAGAAGCTTTCTGAGAAACTTCTTTGTGTTCTGTGAAATCATCCCACAGAGTTACAGCTTTCCCCTCAAGAAGCCTTTCGCTAAGACAGTTCTTGTGGAATTCCAAAGTGATATTTGGAAGCCCTAAGAGGGCTATGGTGAAAAAGGAAATATCCTCAGATAAAATCTTGAAAGAAGTTTTCTGAGAAACTGCTTAGTGTCTGTTAATTCATTTCACAGAGTTATATCAGTGTTTCGAGGATCTCTTTGCTAGCCTTATTATTGTGGAATTTGAGAACAGATGTTTCGGATCCCTTTGAGGACTACAGGGACAAAGGAAATATCCTCCGATAACAAAGAGAAAGAAGCTTTCTGAGAAACTTCTTTGTGTTCTGTGAAATCATCTCACAGAGTTATAGCTTTCCCATAAGGAAGCCTTTCGGTAAGACAGTTCATCTGGAATTGGCAAAGTGATATTTGGAAGCCCTTAGAGGGCTACGGTGAAAAAGGAAATATCCTAAGATGAAATCTGGAAGGAAGCTTTCTGAGAAATTGCTCCGTGATGTGTGACTTCCACACACAGAGTTACATCTGTATTTCGTGGATCTCTTTGCTAGCCTTATTTCTGTGGAATCTGAGAACAGATATTTCAGATCCCTTTGAAGTCTATAGGGCCAAAGGAAATATCCTGCGATAACAAAGAGAAAGAAGCTTTCTGAGAAACTTCTTTGTGTTCTGTGAAATCATCTCCCAGAGTTACAGCTTTCCCCTCAAGAAGCCTTTCGCTAAGACAGTTCTTGTGGAATTCGCAAAGTGATATTTGGAAGCCCTAAGATGGCTATGGTGAAAAAGGAAATATCCTCAAATGAAATGAGTAAAAAGCTTTCTGAGAAACTGCTTAGAGCTCTGTTAATTCATCTCACAGAGTTACATCTGTATTTCGTGGATCTCTTTGCTAGTCTTATTTCTGTATAATCTGAGATCAGATATTTCGGATCCCTTTAAAGAGTATAGGGCCAAAGGAAATATCCTCCGATAACAAAGAGAAAGAAGCTTTCTGAGAAACTTCTTTGTGTTCTGTGAAATCATCTCACAGAGTTACAGCTTTCCCCTCAAGAAGCCTTTCGCTAAGACAGTTCTTGTGGAATTGGCAAAGTGATATTTGGAAGCCCTTAGATGGCTACGGTGAAAAAGGAAATATCCTCAGATGAAATCTGGAAAGAATTTTTCTGAGAAACTGCTTAGTGTTCTGTTAATAGATCTCACAGAGTTATATCTGTGTTTCGAGGATCTGTTTGCTAGCCTTATTATTGTGGAATTTGAGAACAGATGTTTCGGATCCCTTTGAGGACTACAGGGCCAAAGGAAATATCCTCCGATAACAAAGAGAAAGAAGCTTTC
Organism: Macaca mulatta; assembly: GCF_049350105.2. NCBI lineage: Eukaryota > Metazoa > Chordata > Mammalia > Primates > Cercopithecidae > Macaca > Macaca mulatta. Next base: position 48,289,658 of record NC_133411.1, read on the forward strand.
TGAGAAACTTCTTTGTGTTCTGTGAAATCATCTCACAGAGTTACAGCTTTCCCATAAGGAAGCCTTTCGGTAAGACAGTTCATCTGGAATTGGCAAAGTGATATTTGGAAGCCCATAGAGGGCTATGGTGAAAAAGGAAATATCCTAAGATGAAATATGGAAAGAAGCTTTCTGAGAAATTGCTCTGTGATGTGTGACTTCCACTCACAGAGTTACATCTGTATTTGTTGGATCTCTTTGCTAGCCTTATTTTTGTGGAATCTAGGAACAGATATTTCGGATCCCTATGAAGACTATAGGGCCAAAGGAAATATCGTCTGATAACAAAGAGAAAGAAGTTTTCTAAGAAACTTCTTTGTGTTCTGTGAAATCATCTCACAGAGTTACACCTTTCCCCTCAAGAAGCCTTTCGCTAAGACAGTTCTTTTGGAATTGGCAAAGTGATATTTGGAAGTCCATTGAGGGCTATGGTGAAAAAGGAAATATCGTCAGATGAAATCTGGAAAGAAGCTTTCTGAGAAACTGCTCTGAGATGTGTGACTTCCACACACAGAGTTACATCTGTATTTCGTGGATCTCTTTGCTAGCCTTATTTCTGTGGAATCTGAGAACAGATATTTCGGATCCCTTTGAAGAGTATAGGGCCAACGGAAATATCCTGCGATAACAAAGAGAAAGAAGCTTTCTGAGAAACTTCTTTGTGTTCTGTGAAATCATCTCTCAGAGTTACAGCTTTCCCCTCAAGAAGACTTTCGCTAAGACAGTTCTTGTGGAATTCGCAAAGTGATATTTGGAAGCCCTTAGAGGACTATGGTGAAACAGGAAATATCCTCAGATGAAATCTGGAAAAAGTTTGCTGAGAAACTGCTTAGTGTTCTGTTAATTCATCTCACAGAGTTACATCTGTATTTCGTGGATCTCTTTGCTAGCCTTATTTCTGTGGAATCTGAGAACAGATATTTCGGATCCCTTTGAAGAGTATAGGGCCAAAGGAAATATCCTCCGATAAGAAAGAGAAAGAAGCTTTCTGAGAAACTTCTTTGTGTTCTGTGAAATCATCTCACATAGTTACAGCTTTCCCCTCAAGAAGCCTTTCGCTAAGACAGTTCTTGTGGAATTGGCACAGTGATATTTGGAAGCCCAAAGAGGGCTATGGTGAAAAAGGAAATATCCTCAGATGAAATCTGGAAAGAAGCTTTCTGAGAAACTGCTCTGTGACCTGTGACTTCCACACATAGAGTTACATCTGTATTTCGTGGATCTCTTTGCTAGCCTTATTTCTATGGAATTTGAGAACAGGTATTTCGGATCCCTTTGAAGACTATAGGGCCAAAGGAAATATCCTCCGATAACAAAGAGAAAGAAGCTTTCTGAGAAACTTCTTTGTGTTCTGTGAAATCATCTCACAGAGTTACAGCTTTCCATTCAAGAAGCCTTTCGCTAAGACAGTTCTTGTGGAATTGGCAAAGTGATATTTGGAAGCCCATAGAGGGCTATGGTGAAAAAGGAAATATCCTCAGATGAAATCGGGAAAGAAGCCTTCTGAGAAACTTCTCTGTGATGCGAGACTTCCACTCACAGAGTTACATCTGTTTTTCTTGGATCTCTTTGCTAGCCTTTTTTCTCTGGAATCTGAGAACAGATATTTCGGATCCCTTTGAAGACGATAGGGTCAAAGGAAATATCCTCCGATAACAAAGAGAAAGAAGCTTTCTGAGAAACTTCTTTGTGTTCTGTGAAATCATCTCACAGAGTTACAGCTTTCCCCTCAAGAAGCCTTTCGCTAAGACAGTTCTTGTGGAATTGGCAAAGTGATATTTGAAAGCCCAAAGAGGGCTACGATGAAAAAGGAAATATCCTCAGATGAAATCTGGAAAGAACCTTTCTGAGAAACTGCTCTGTGATATGTGACTTCCACACACTGAGTTGCATCTGTATTTCGTGGATCTCTTTGCTAGCCTTATTTCTGTGGAATCTGAGAACAGATATTTCGAATTCCTTTGAAGACTCTAGGGCCAAAGGAAATATCCTCCGATAACAAAGAGAAAGAAGCTTTCTGAGAAACTTCTTTGTGTTCTGTGAAATCATCTCACAGAGTTACAGCTTTCCCCTCAAGAAGCCTTTCGCTAAGACAGTTCTTGTGGAATTGTCAAAGTGATATTTGGAAGCCCATAGAGGGGTATGGTGAAAAAGGAAATATCCTCAGATGAAATCTGGAAAGAAGCTTTCTGAGAAACTGCTTAGTGTTCTGTTAATTCATCTCACTGAGTTACTTCTGTATTTCCTGGATCTCTTTGCTAGCCTTATTTCTGAGGAATCTGAGAACAGATATTTCGGATCCCTTTGAAGACTATAGGGCCAAAGGAAATATCCTCCGATAACAAAGAGATAGAAGCTTTCTGAGAAACTTCTTTGTGTTCTGTGAAATCATCTCACAGAGTTACGGCTTTCGCCTCAAGAAGCCTTTCGCTAAGCCAGTTCTTGTGGAATTCGGAAAGTGATATTTGGAAGCCCATAGAGGGCTATGGTGAAAAAGGAAATATCCTCAAATCAAATCTGGAAAGAAGCTTTCTGAGAAACTGCTTAGTGTTCTGTTAATTCATCTCACAGAGTTACATCTGTATTTCATGGATCTCTTTGCTATCCTTATTTCTGTGGAATCTGAGAACAGATATTTCGGTTCCCTTTGAAGACTATAGGGCCAAAGGAAATATCCTGCGATAACAAAGAGAAAGAAGCTTTCTAAGAAACTTCTTTGTGTTCTGTGAAATTATCTCACAGAGTTAGAGCTTTCCCCTCAAGAAGCCTTTCGCTAAGACAGTTCTTGTGGATTTGGCAAAGTGATATTTGGAAGCCCTTAGAGGGCTGTGGTGGAAAAGGAAATATCCTCAGATGAAATCTGGAAAGAAGTTTTCTGAGAAACTGCTCTGTGATGTGACTTCCACACACAGAGTTATATCTGTTTTTCGTGAATCTCTTTGCTAGCCTTATTTCTGTGGAATCTGAGAACAGATATTTCGGATCCCTTTGAAGACTATAGGGCCAAAGGAAATATCCTTCGATAACAAAGAGAAAGAAGCTTTCTGAGAAACTTCTTTGTGTTCTGTGAAATCATCTCACAGAGTTACAGCTTTCCCCTCCAGAAGCTTTTCACTAACAGTTCTTGTGGAATTGGCAAAGTGATATTTGGAACCCCTAGAGGGCTATGGTGAAAAAGACAATACCTCAGATGAAATCTGGAAAGAAGCTTTCTGAGAAACTGCATAGTGTTCTGTTAATTCATCTCACAGAGTTTCATCTGTATTTCGTGGATCCCTTTCCCAGCCTTATTTCTGTGGAATCTGAGATCAGATATTTCGGATTCCGTTGAAGAGTATAGGGCCAAAGGAAATATCCTCCGATAACGAAGAGAAAGAAGCTTTCTGAGAAACTTCTTTGTGATCTGTGAAATCATCTCACAGAGTTACAGCTTTTCCCTCAAGAAGCGTTTCGCTAAGTCAGTTCTTGTGGAATTCGCAAAGTGATATTTGGAAGCCCATAGAGGTCTATGGTGAAAAAGGAAATATCCTCAGATGAAATCTGGAATGAAACTTTCTGATAAACTGCTTAGTGTTCTATTAATTCATCCAACAGAGTTACGTCTGTATTTCATGGATCTCTTTGCTATCCTATTTCTGTGGAATCTGAGAACAGATATTTCGGATGCCTTTTAAGACTACAGGGCCAAAGGAAATAAACTCCGATAACAAAGTGAAAGAAGCTTTCTGAGAAACTTCTTTGTGTTCTGTGAAATCATCTCACAGAGATACAGCTTTCCCCTCAAGAGCCTTTCGTTAAAACAGTTCTTGTGGAATTCGCAAAGTGATATTTGGAATCCCATAGAGGGCTACGGTGCAAAAGGAATTATCCTCAGATGAAATCTGGAAAGAAGCTTTCTGAGAAACTGCTTAGTGTTCTGTTAATTCATCTCACAGAGTTACATCAGTATTTCGTGAATCTCTTTGCTAGCCTTATTTCTGTGGAATCTGAGAACAGATATTTCGGATCCCTTTGAACACTATAGAGCCAAAGGAAATATCCTCCGATAACAAAGAGAAAGAAGCTTTCTGAGAAACTACTTTGTGTTCTGTGAAATCATCTCACAGAGTTACAGCTTTCCCCTCAAGAAGCCTTTCGCTAAGACATTTCTTGTGGAACTGGCAAAGTGATATTTGGAAGCCCGTAGAGGGCTATGGTGAAAAAGGAAATATCCTCATATGAAATCTGGAAAGAAGCTTTCTGAGAAACTGCTCTGTGATGTGTGACTTCCACACAAAGAGTTACATCTGTATTTCATGAATCTCTTTCCCAGCCTTATTTCTGTGGAATCTGAGATCAGATATTTCGGATCCCGTTGAAGACTATAGGGCCAAAGGAAATATCCTGCGATAAAAAAGAGAAAGAAGCTTTATGAGAAACTTCTTTGTGATCTGTGAAATCATCTCACAGAGTTACAGCTTTTCCCTCAGGAAGCGTTTCGCTAAGTCAGTTCTTGTGGAATAGGCAAAGTGATATTTGGAAGCCCATAGAGGGCTATGGTGAAAAAGGATATATCCTCAGATGAAATCTGGAATGAAACTTTCTGATAAACTGCTTACTGTTCTATTAATTCATCCAACAGAGTTACTTCTGTATTTCATCTATCTGTTTGCTATCCTATTTCTGTGGAATCTGAGAACAGATATTTCGGATCCCTTTGATGACTATAGGGCCAAAGGAAATATACTGCTATAAAAAAGAGAAAAAAGCTTTCTGAGAAACTTCTTTGTCTTCTGTGAAATCATCTCACGGAGTTACAGCTTTGCCATCAAGAAGCCTCTCCCAAAGACAGTTCTTGTGGAATTGGCAATGATACTTGGAAGCCCATAGAAGGCTATGGTGAAAATGGAAATAACCTCAGATGTAATCTGGAAAGAAGCTTTCTGAGAAACTGCTTCGTGATGTGACTTCCACACACAGAGTTACATATGTATTTCGTGGATCTCTTTGCTAGCCTTATTTCTGTGCAATCTGAGAACAGATATTTCGGATCCCTTTGGAGACTAGAGGGCCAAAGGAAATATCCTCTGATAACAAAGAGAAAGAAGCTTTCTGAGAAACTTCTTTGTGTTCTGTGAAATCATCTCACAGAGTTACCGTTTTCCACTCCAGAAGCCTTTCGCTAAGACAGTTCCTGTGGAATTGGCAAAGTGATATTTGGAAGCCCATAGAGGGCTATGGTTAAAAAGGAAATATCCTCAGATGAAATCTGGAAAGAACCTTTCTGAGATACTGCTTAGTGTTCTGTTAATTCATCTCACAGAGTTACATCTGTATTTCGTGGATCCCTTTGCGAGCCTTATTTCGGTGGAATGTGAGAACAGATATTTCGGATCTCTTTGAAGACTATAGGGACAATGGAAATATCCTGCGATAACAAAGAGTAAGAAGCTTTCTGAGAAACTTCTTTGTTTTCTGAGAAATCATCTCACAGAGATACAGCTTTCCCCTCAAGAAGCCTTTCCCTAAGACACTTCTTGTGGAATTGGCAAAGTGATATTTGAAAGCCCATAGAGGGCCGTGGTGAAAAAGGAAATATCCTCCGATGAAATCTGGAAAGAACCTTTCTGAGAAAATGTTCTGTGATGTGTGACTTCCACACAGAGAGTTACATCTGTATTTCGTGGATCTCTTTGGTATCCTTATTTCTGTGGAATTGAGAACAGATAATTCGGATCCCTTTGAAGACTATAGGGCCAAAGGAAATATCCTCCGATAACAAAGAGAAAGAAGCTTTCTGAGAAACTTCTTTGTGTTCTGTGAAATCACTTCACAGAGTTACAGCTTTCTGCTCAAGAAGCCTTTCACTAAGACAGTTCTTGTGGAATTGGCAAAGTGATATTTGGAAGCCCATAGAGGGTTATGGTGAAAAAGGAAATATCCTCAGATGAAATCTGGAAAGAAGCTTTCTGAGAAACTGCTTAGTGTTCTGTTAATTCATCTCACAGAGTTACATCGGTATTTCGTGGATCTCTTTGCTAGCCTTATTTCTGTGGTATCTGAGAACAGATATTTCGGATCCATTTGAAGACTATAGGGCCAAAGGAAGTATCCTCCGATAACAAAGAGAAAGAAGCTTTCTGAAAAACTTCTTTGTGTTCTGTGAAATCATCACACAGAGTTACAGCTTTCCCCTCCAGAAGCCTTTCGCTAAGACAGTTCTTGTGGAATTGGCAAAGTGATATTTGGAAGCCCATAGAGGGCTATGGTGAAAAAGGAAATATCCTCAGATGAAATCTGGAAAGAAGCTTCCTGAGAAACTGCTTAGTGTTCTGTTAATTCATCTCACAGAGTTACATCTTTATTTCGTGGATCTTTTTGCTAGCCTTATTTCTGTGGAATCTGAAAACAGATATTTCGGATCCCTTTGAAGACTATAGGGCCAAAGGAAATATCCTCCAATAACAAAGAGAAAGAAGCTTTCTGAGAAACTTCTTGGTGTTCTGGGAAATCATCTCACAGAGTTACCGCTTTCCCTCCAGAAGCCTTTCACTAAGACATTTCCTTTGGAATTGGCAAAGTTATATTTGGAAGCCCATAGAGGGCTATGGTGAAAAAGGAAATATCCTCCGATGAAATCTGGAAAGAAGCTTTCTGAGAAACTGCTTAGTGTTCTGTTAATTCATCTCACAGAGTTACATCTGTATTTCGTGGATCTCTTTGTTGGCCTTATTTCTGTGGAATCTGAGAACAGATATTTCGGATCCCTTTGAACACTATAGGGTCAAAGGAAATATCCTCCGATAACAAAGAGAAAGAAGCTTTCTGAGAAACTTCTTTGTGTTCAGTGAAATAATCTCACACAGTTACAGCTTTCCCCTCAAGAAGCCTGTCGCTAAGACACTTCTTGTGGAATTGTCAAAGTGATATTTGGAAGCCCATAGAGGGGTATGGAGAAAAAGGAAATATCCTCAGATGAAATCTGGAAAGAAGCTTCCTGAGAAACTGCTCTGTGATATGTGACTTCCACACACAGAGTTACATCTGTATTTCGTTGAACTCTTTGCTAGCCCTTTTTCTGTGGAATCTGAGAACAGATATTTCAGATGCCTTTGAAGACTGCAGGGTCAAAGGAAATAACCTCCGAAAACAAAGAGAAAGAAGCTTTCTGAGAAACTTCTTTGTGTTCTGTGAAATCATCCCACAGAGTTAGAGCTTTCCCCTCAAGAAGCCTTTCGTTAAGACAGTTCTTGTGGAATTCGCAAAGTGATATTTGGAATCCCACAGAGGGCTATGGTGCAAAAGGAAATATCCTCAGATGAAATCTGGAAAGAAGCTTTCTGAGAAACTGCTTAGTGTTCTGTTAATTCATCTCACAGCGTTACATATGTATTTCATGGATCTCTTTGCTAGCTTTATTTCTGTGGAATTTGAGAACAAATATTTCGGATTCCTTTGAAGACTCTAGGGCCAAAGGAAATATCCTCCGATAACAAAGAGAAAGAACCTTTCTGAGAAACTTCTTTGTGTTCTGTGAAATCATCTCACAGAGTTACAGCTTTCCCCTCAAGAGGCCTTTCGCTAAGACAGTTGTTGTGGAATTGGCAAAGTGATATTTGGAAGCCCATAGAGGGTAATGGTGTAAAAGGAAATATCCTCGGATGAAATCTGGAAAGAAGCTTTCTCAGAAACTGCTCTGTGATGTGTGACTTCCACATACAGAGTTATATCTGTATTTCGTAGATCTCTTTGCTACCCTTATTTCTGTGGAGTCTGAGAACAGATATTTCGGATTCCTTTGAAGACTCTAGGGCCAAAGGAATATCCTCCGATAACAAAGAGAAAGAAGCTTTCTGAGAAACTTCTTTGTGTTCTGTGAAATCATCTCACAGAGTTACAGCTTTCCCCTCCAGAAGCCTTTCGCTAAGGCATTTCCTTTGGAATTGGCAAAGTGATATTTGGAAGCCCATAGAGGGCTATGGTGAAAAAGGAAATATCCTCAGATGAAATCTGGGAAGAAGCTTTCTGAGAAACTGCTCTGTGATGTGTGACTTCCACACACAGAGTTACATCTTTATTTCGTTGAACTCTTTGCCAGCCCTTTTTCTGTGGAATCTGAGAACAGATATTTCGGATGCCTTTGAAGACTACAGGGCCAAAGGAAATAACCTCCGATAACAAAGAGAAAGAAGCTTTCTGAGAAAGTTCTTTGTGTTCTGTGAAATCATCTCACAGAGTTACAGCTTTCCCCTCAAGAAGCCTTTCGTTAAGTCAGTTCTTGTGGAATTGGCAAACTGATATTTGGAAGCCCATAGAGGGGTATGGTGAAAAAGGAAATATCCTCAGATGAAATCTGGATATCAGCTTTCTGAGAAACTGCTTAGTGTTCCGTTAATTCATCTCACAGTGTTCCATCTGTATTTCGTGGATCTCTTTGCTAGAATTATTTCTGTGGAATCTGAGAACAGATATTTCGGATGCCTTTGAAGACTATAGGGCCAAAGGAAATATCCTCCGATAACAAAGAGAAAGAAGCTTTCTGAGAAACTTCTTTGTGTTCAGTGAAATAATCTCACACAGTTACAGCTTTCCCCTCAAGAAGCCTGTCGCTAAGACACTTCTTGTGGAATTGGCAAAGTGATATTTGGAAGCCCATAGACGGCTATGGTGAAAAAGGAAATATCCTCAGATGAAATCTGGAAGAAGCTTTGTGAGAAACTGCTCTGTGATGTGTAACTTCCACACACAGAGTTACATCTGTATTTCGTGAATCTCTTTGCTAGCCTTATTTCTGTGGAATCTGAGAACAGATATTTCGGATGCCTTTGAAGACTACAGGGCCAAAGGAAATATCCTCCGATAAAAAAGAGAAAGAACCTTTCTGAGAAACTTGTTTTGTTCTGTGAAATCATCTCACAGAGTTACAGCTTTCCCCTCAAGAAGCCTTTCGCTAAGACAGTTGTTGTGGAATTGACAAAGTGATATTTGGAAGCCCATAGAGGGCAATGGTGTAAAAGGAAATATCCTCGGATGAAATCTGGAAAGAAGCTTTCTGAGAAACTGCTCCGTGATGTGTGACTTCCACACACAGAGTTATATCTGTATTTCGTAGATCTCTTTGCTACCCTTATTTCTGTGGAATCTGAGAACAGATATTTCGGATTCCTTTGAAGACGCTAGGGCCAAAGGAATATCCTCCGATAACAAAGAGAAAGAAGCTTTCTGAGAAACTTCTTTGTGTTCTGTGAAATCATCTCACAGAGTTACAGCTTTCCCCTCAAGATGCCTTTCGCTAAGGCATTTCCTTTGGAATTGGCAAAGTGATATTTGGAAGCCCATAGAGGGCTATGGTGAAAAAGGAAATATCCTCAGATGAAATCTGGGAAGAAGCTTTCTGAGAAACTGCCCTGTGATGTGTGACTTCCACACACAGAGTTACATCTGTATTTCGTTGAACTCTTTGCCAGCCCTTTTTCTGTGGAATCTGAGAACAGATATTTCGGATGCCTTTGAAGACTACAGGGCCAAAGGAAATAACCTCCGATAACAAAGAGAAAGAAGCTTTCTGAGAAAGTTCTTTGTGTTCTGTGAAATTATCTCACAGAGTTACAGCTTTCCCCTCAAGAAGCCTTTCGTTAAGACAGTTCTTGTGGAATTGGCAAAGTGATATTTGGAAGCCCATAGAGGGCTATGGTGAAAAAGGAAATATCCTCAGATGAAATCTGGAAAGAAGCTTTCTGAGAAACGGCTTAGTGTTCTGTTAATTCATCTCACAGAGTTACTTCTGTATTTCGTGGATCTCTTTGCTAGCCTTATTTCTGAGGAATCTGAGAACAGATATTTCGGATCCCTTTGAAGACAATAGGGCCAAAGGAAATATCCTCTGATAACAAAGAGATAGAAGCTTTCTGAGAAACTTCTTTGTGTTCTGTGAAATCATCTCACAGAGTTACAGCTTTCTCCTCAAGAAGCCTTTGGCTAAGACAGTTCTTGTGGAATTCGCAAAGTGATATTTGGAAGCCCATAGAGGGCTATGGTGAAAAAGGAAATACCCTCGGATGAAATCTGGAAAGAAGCTTTCTGAGAAACTGCTCTGTGATGTGTGACTTCCACACACAGGGTTATATCTGTATTTCGTGGATCTCTTTGCTAGCCTTATTTCTGTGGAATCTGAGAACAGATATTTCGGATTCCTTTGAAGACTCTAGTGCCAAAGGAAATATCCTCCGATAACAAAGAGAAAGAAGCTTTCTGAGAAACTTCTTTGTGTTCTGTGAAATCATCGCACAGAGTTACCGCTTTCCCTCCAGAAGCCTTTCGCTAAGACATTTCCTTTGGAATTGGCAAAGTTATATTTGGAAGTCCATAGAGGTCTGTGGTGAAAAAGGAAATATCCTCAGATGAAATCTGGAAAGAAGCTTTCTGAGAAACGGCTTAGTGTTCTGTTAATTCATCTCACAGAGATACATCTGTATTTCATGGATCTCTTTGCTATCCTTATTTCTGTGGAATCTGAGAACAGATATTTCGGATCCCTTTGAAGAGTATAGGGCCAAAGGAAATATCCTCCGATAACAAAGAGAAAGAAGCTTTCTGAGAAACTTCTTTGTGTTCTGTGAAATCATCTCACAGAGTTACAGCTTTCCCCTCAAGAAGCCTTTCGCGAAGACAGTTCTTGTGGTATTGGCAAAGTGATATTTGGAAGCCCATAGAGGGCTCTGGTGAAAAAGTAAATATCCTCAGATGAAATCTGGAAAGAAGATTTCTGAGAAACTGCTCTGCGATGTGTGAATTCCACACACAGATTTACATCTTTATTTCGTGGATCTCTTTGCTAGCCTTATTTCTGTGGAATCTGAGAATAGATAGTTCGGATCCCTTTGAAGACTATAGGGCCAAACGAAATATCCTCCGATAACAAAGAGAAAGAAGCTTTCTGAGAATCTTCTTTGTGTTCTGTGAAATCATCTCACAGAGTTACAGCTTTACCCTCAAGAAGCCTTTCGCTAAGACAGTTCTTGTGGAATTGGCAAAGTGATATTTAGAAGCCCATAGAGGGCTAGGGTGAAAAAGGAAATATCCTCACATGAAATCTGGAAAAAAGCTTTCTGAGGAACTGCTTAGTGTTCTGTTAAGTCATCTCACAGAGTTACTACTGCATTTCGTGGTTCTCCTTGCTAGACTTATTCCTGTGGAATCTGAGAACAGATATTTCGGATCCGTTTGAAGACTATAGGGCCAAAGGAAATATCCTCCGATAACAAATAGAAAGAAGCTTTCTGAGAAACTTCTTTGTGTTCTGTGAAATCATCTCACAGAGTTACAGCTATCCCCTCAAGAAGCCTATCGCTAAGACAGTTCTTGTGGAATTGGCAAAGTGATATTTGGAAGCCCATAGAGGGCTATGGTGAAAAAGGAAATATCCTCAGATGAAATCTGGAAAGAAGCTTTCTGAGAAACTGCTTAGTGTTCTGTTAATTCATCTCACAGAGTTACATCTGTATTTTTTCGATCTCTTTGCTAGACATATTTCTGTGGAATCTCAGAACAGATATTTCGGATCCCTTTGAAGACTATAGGGCCAAAGGAAATATCCTCCGATAACAAAGAGAAAGAAGCTTTCTGAGAAACTTCTTTGTGTTCTGTGAAATCATCTCACAGAGTTACAGCTTTCCCCTCAAGAAGCCTTTCGCTAAGACAGTTATTGTGGAATTGGCAAAGTGATATCTGGAAGGCCATAGAGGGCTATGGTGAAAAAGGAAATATCCTCAGATGAAATCTGGGAAGTAGCTTTCTGAGAAACTGCTTAATGTTCTGCTAATTCATCTCACAGAGTTACATCTATATTTCGTGGATCTCTTTGCTAGCCTTACTTCTGTGGAATCTGAGAACAGATATTTCAGATCCCTTTGAAGACTATAGGGCCAAAGGAAATATCCTCCGATAACAAAGAGAAAGAAGCTTTCTGAGACACTTCTTTGTGTTCTGTGAAATCAACTGACAGAGTTACAGCTTTCCCCTCAAAAAGCCTTTCGATAAGACAGTTCTTGTGGAATTGGCAAAGTGATATTTGGAAGGCCATAGAGGACTATGTTGAAAAAGGAAATATCCTCCGTTGAAATCTGGAAAGAAGCTTTCTGAGAAACTGCTCTGTGATGTGTGACTTCCACACACAGAGTTACATCTGTATTTCATGGATCTCTTTGCTAGCCTTATTTCTGTGGAATCTTACAACAGATATTGCGGATCTCTTTGAAGACTATAGGGCCAAAAGAAATATCCTCCGATAACAAAGAGAAAGAAGTTTTCTGAGAAACTTCTTTGTGTTCTGTGAAATGATCTCACAGAGTTACAGCTTTCCCCTCAAGAAGCCTTTCGCTAAGACAGTTCTTGTGGAATTGGCAAAGTGATATTTGGAAGCCCATAGAGCGCTATGTTGAAAAAGGAAATATCCTTAGATGAAATCTGGAAAGAAGCTTTCTGAGAAACTCCTCAGTGTTCTGTTAATTCATATCACAGAGTTATATCTGTATTTCGTGGATCTCTCGGCTAGCCTTATTTCTGTCCAATCTGAGAACAGATATTTTGGATCCCTTTGAATACTATAGGTCCAAAGGAAATATCCTCCGATAACAAAGAGAAAGAAGCTTTCTGAGAAACTTCTTTGTGTTCTGTGAAATCACCTCACAGAGTTACAGCTTTACCCTCAAGAATCCTTGGCTAAGACAATTCTTGTGGAATTGGCAAAGTGATATTTGAAAGCCCATAGAAGGCTAGGGTGAAAAATTAAATATCCCCACATGAAATCTGGAAAGAAGCTTTCTGGGAAACTGCTCTGCGATGTGTGACTTCCACACACAGAGTTACATCTTTATTTCGTAGATCTCTTTGCTAGCCTTATTTCTGTGGAATCTGAGAACAGATATTTCGGATCCCTTTGAAGAATATACGGCCAAAGGAAATATCCTGCGATAACAAAGAGAAAGAAGCTTTCTGAGAAACTTCTTTCTGTTCTGTGAAATCATCTCACAGAATTACAGCTTTCCCCTCAAGAAGCCTTTCACTAAGACAGTTCTTGTGGAATTGGCAAAGTGATATTTGGAAGCCCATAGAGGGCTATGGTGAAAAAGGAAATATCCTCAGATGAAATCTGGAAAGAAGTTTTCTGAGAAACTGCTTAGTGTTCTGTTAATTCATATCACAGAGTTACATCTGTATTTCGTGAATCTCTTTGCTAGCCTTATTTCTGTGGAATCTGAGAACAGATATTTCCGATCCCTTTGAAGACTATAGGGTCAAAGGAAATATCCTCCGATAACAAAGCGAAAGAAGCTTTCTGAGTATCTTCTTTGTGTTCTGTGAAATCCTCTCGCAGAGTTACAGCTTTACCCTCAAGAATCCTTCGCTAAGACAGTTCTTGTGGAATTGGCAAAGTGATATTTGAAAGCCCATAGAGGGCTATGGTGAAAAATTAAATATCCTCACATGAAATCTGGAAAGAAGCTTTCTGAGAAACTGCTTAGTGTGCTGTTAAGTCATCTCACAGAGTTACATCTACATTTCGTGGATCTCTTTGCTCGACTTATTCCTGTGGAATCTGAGAACAGATATTTCGGATCCCTTTGAAGACTATAGGGCCAAAGGAAATATCCTCCGATAACAAAGAGAAAGAAGCTTTCTGAGAAACTTCCTTGTCTTCTGTGAAATCATCTCACAGAGTTACAGCTTTCCCTTCAAGAAGCCTTTCGCTAAGAAAGTTCTTCTGGAATTGGCAAAGTGATATTTGGAAGCCCATAGAGGGCTATGGTGAAAAAGGAAATATCCTCCGATGAAATCTGGAAAGAAGCTTTCTGAGAAACTGCTGAGTGTTCTGTTAATTCATCTCACAGAGTTATATCTGTATTTCGCGGATCTCTTTGCTAGCCTTATTTCTGTGGAATCTGATAACAGATATTTCGGATCCCTTTGAAGAATCTAGGGCCAAAGGAAATATCCTCCGATAACAAAGAGAAAGAAGCTTTCTGAGAAACTTCTTTGTGTTCTGTGAAATCATCTCACAGAGTTACAGCTTTCCCCTCAAGAAGCCTTTCAGTACGATAGTTCTTGTGGAATTGGCAAAGTGATATTTGGAAGCCCATAGAGGGCTATGGTGAAAAAGGAAATATCCTCAGATGAAATCTGGACAGAAGCTTTCTGAGAAACTGCTCTGTGATGTGTGACTTCCACACACAGAGTTACATCTGTATTTCGTGGATCTCTTTGCTAGACTTATTTCTGTGGAATCTGAGAACAGATATTTCGGAACCCTTTGAAGACCATAGGGCCAAAGGAAATATCCTCCGATAACAAAGAGAAAGAAGCTATATGAGAAACTTCTTCGCGTTCTGTGAAATCATCTCACAGAGTTACAGCTTTCCCCTCAACAAGCCGTTCGCTAAGACAGTTCTTGTGGAATTGGCAAAATGATATTTGGAAGTTCATAGAGGGCTATGGTGAAAAAGGAAATATCCTCAGATGAAATCGGGAAAGTATCTTTCTGAGAAACTGCTTAATGTTCTGTTAGTTCATCTCACAGAGTTACATCTGTATTTTGTGGATCTCCTTGCTAGCCTTATTTCTGTGGAATCTGAGAATAGATATTTCGGATCCCTTTGAAGACTATAGGGCCAAAGGAATTATCCTCTGATAACAAAGAGAAAGAAGCTTTCTGAGACACTTCTTTGTGATCTGTGAAAACATCTAACAGAGTTACAACTTTCCCCTCAAGAAGCCTTTCGCTAAGACAGTTTTTGTGGAATTGGCAAAGTGATATTTGGAAGCCCGTAGAGTGCTTTGGTGAAAAAGGAAATATCCTCAGATGAAATCTGGAAAGAAGCTTTCTGAGAAACTGCTCTGGGATGTGTGACTTCCACTCACAGATTTACATCTGTATTTCGTGGATCTCCTTGCTAGCCTTATTTCTGTGGAATCTGAGAATAGATATTTCGGATCCCTTTGAAGACTAGAGGGCCAAAGGAAATATCCTCCGATAACAAAGAGAAAGAAGCTTTCTGAGAAACTTCTTTGTGTTCTGTGAAATCATCTCACAGAGTTACCTCTTTCCCCTCCAGAATCCTTTCGCTAAGTCAGTTCTTGTGGAATTGGCAAAGTGATATTTGGAAGCCCATAGAGGGCTAAGTTGAAAAAGGAAATATCCTCAGATGAAATCTGGAAAGAAGCTTTCTGAGAAACTGCTTAGTGTTATGTTAATTCATCTCTCAGAGTTACATCTGTATTTCGTGGATCTCTTTGCTAGCCCGATATCTGTGGAATCTGAGAACAGATATTTCGGATCCCTTTGAAGACTATAGGGCCAAAGGAAATATCCTCCGAGAACAAGGAGAAAGAAGCTTTCTGAGAAACTTCTTTGTGTTCTGTGAAATCATCTCACAGTGTTACAGCTTTCCCATCAAGAAGCCTTTCTCTAAGACAGTTCTTGTGGAATTGGCAAAGTGATATTTGGAAGCCCATAGAGGGTTATGGTGAAAAAGGAAATATCCTCAGATGAAATCTGGAAAGAATCTTTATGAGAAACTGCTCTGTGATGTGTGACTTCCACTCACAGATTTCCACCTGTATTTCGTGTATCTCTTTGCTAGCCTTATTTCTGTAGAATCTGAGAACAGATATTTCCGATCCCTTTGAAGACTATATGGCCAAAGGAAATATCCTCCGATACAAAGAGAAGGAAGCTTTCTGAGAAACTTCTTTGTTTTCTGTGACATCATCTCACAGAGTTACAGCTTTCCCCTCAAGAAGACTTTCACTAAGACAGTTCTTGTGGAATTGGCAAAGTGATATTTGGAAGCCCATAGAGGGCTATGGTTAAAAAGGAAATATCCTCAGATGAAATCTGAAAAGAAGCTTTATGAGAAAATACTCTGTGATGTGTGACTTCCACTTACAGAGTGACATCTGTATTTCATGGATCTCTTTGCTAGCCTTATTTCTGTCGAATCTGCGAACAGATATTTCGGATCCCTTTGAAGACTATAGGGCCAAAAGAAATATCCTCCGATAACAAAGAGAAAGAAGCTTTCTGAGAAACTTCTTTGTGTTCTGTGAAATCATCTCACAGAGTTACAGCTTTCCTCTCAAGAAGCCTTTCTCTTAGACAGTTCTTGTGGAATTGGCAAAGTGATATTTGGAAGCCCATAGAGGGCTATGTTGAAAAAGGAAATATCCTTAGATGAAATCTGGAAAGAAGCTTTCTGAGAAACTCCTTAGTGTTCTGTTACTTCATATCACCGTGTTATATCTGTATTTCGCGGATCTCTTTGCTAGCCTTATTTCTGTGGAATCTGAGAACAGATATTTCGGATCCCTTTGAAGACTCTAGGGCCAAAGCAAATATCCTCCGATAACAAAGAGAAAGAAGCTTTCTGAGAAACTTCTTTGTGTTCTGTGAAATCATCTCACAGAGTTACAGCTTTCCCCTGAAGAAGCCTTTCACTACGATAGTTCTTGTGGAATTGGCAAAGTGATATTTGGAAGCCCATAGTGGGCTATGGTGAAAAAGGAAATATCCTCAGATGAAATCTGGAAAAAAGCTTTCTGAGAAACTGCTCTGTGATGTGTGACTTCCACACACAGAGTTACATCTGTTTTTCGTGGATCTCTTTGCTAGACTTATTTCTGTGGAATCTGAGAACAGATATTTCGGAACCCTTTGAAGACTATAGGGCCAAAGGAAATATCCTCCGATAACAACGAGAAAGAAGCTTTATGAGAAACTTCTTTGTGTTCTGTGAAATCATCTCACAGAGTTACAGCTTTCCCCTCAAGAAGCCTTTCGCTAAGACAGTTCTTGTGGAATTGGCAAAGTGATATTTGGAAGCCCATAGAGCGCTATGTTGAAAAAGGAAATATCCTTAGATGAAATCTGGAAAGAAGCTTTCTGAGAAACTCCTCAGTGTTCTGTTAATTCATATCACAGAGTTATATCTGTATTTCGTGGATCTCTCGGCTAGCCTTATTTCTGTCCAATCTGAGAACAGATATTTTGGATCCCTTTGAATACTATAGGTCCAAAGGAAATATCCTCCGATAACAAAGAGAAAGAAGCTTTCTGAGAAACTTCTTTGTGTTCTGTGAAATCACCTCACAGAGTTACAGCTTTACCCTCAAGAATCCTTGGCTAAGACAGTTCTTGTGGAATTGGCAAAGTGATATTTGAAAGCCCATAGAAGGCTAGGGTGAAAAATTAAATATCCCCACATGAAATCTGGAAAGAAGCTTTCTGGGAAACTGCTCTGCGATGTGTGACTTCCACACACAGAGTTACATCTTTATTTCGTAGATCTCTTTGCTAGCCTTATTTCTGTGGAATCTGAGAACAGATATTTCGGTTCCCTTTGAAGAATATACGGCCAAAGGAAATATCCTGCGATAACAAAGAGAAAGAAGCTTTCTGAGAAACTTCTTTCTGTTCTGTGAAATCATCTCACAGAATTACAGCTTTCCCCTCAAGAAGCCTTTCACTAAGACAGTTCTTGTGGAATTGGCAAAGTGATATTTGGAAGCCCATAGAGGGCTATGGTGAAAAAGGAAATATCCTCAGATGAAATCTGGAAAGAAGTTTTCTGAGAAACTGCTTAGTGTTCTGTTAATTCATATCACAGAGTTACATCTGTATTTCGTGAATCTCTTTGCTAGCCTTATTTCTGTGGAATCTGAGAACAGATATTTCCGATCCCTTTGAAGACTATAGGGTCAAAGGAAATATCCTCCGATAACAAAGCGAAAGAAGCTTTCTGAGTATCTTCTTTGTGTTCTGTGAAATCCTCTCGCAGAGTTACAGCTTTACCCTCAAGAATCCTTCGCTAAGACAGTTCTTGTGGAATTGGCAAAGTGATATTTGAAAGCCCATAGAGGGCTATGGTGAAAAATTAAATATCCTCACATGAAATCTGGAAAGAAGCTTTCTGAGAAACTGCTTAGTGTGCTGTTAAGTCATCTCACAGAGTTACATCTGCATTTCGTGGATCTCTTTGCTCGACTTATTCCTGTGGAATCTGAGAACAGATATTTCGGATCCCTTTGAAGACTATAGGGCCAAAGGAAATATCCTCCGATAACAAAGAGAAAGAAGCTTTCTGAGAAACTTCCTTGTCTTCTGTGAAATCATCTCACAGAGTTACAGCTTTCCCTTCAAGAAGCCTTTCGCTAAGAAAGTTCTTCTGGAATTGGCAAAGTGATATTTGGAAGCCCATAGAGGGCTATGGTGAAAAAGGAAATATCCTCCGATGAAATCTGGAAAGAAGCTTTCTGAGAAACTGCTGAGTGTTCTGTTAATTCATCTCACAGAGTTATATCTGTATTTCGCGGATCTCTTTGCTAGCCTTATTTCTGTGGAATCTGATAACAGATATTTCGGATCCCTTTGAAGAATCTAGGGCCAAAGGAAATATCCTCCGATAACAAAGAGAAAGAAGCTTTCTGAGAAACTTCTTTGTGTTCTGTGAAATCATCTCACAGAGTTACAGCTTTCCCCTCAAGAAGCCTTTCAGTACGATAGTTCTTGTGGAATTGGCAAAGTGATATTTGGAAGCCCATAGAGGGCTATGGTGAAAAAGGAAATATCCTCAGATGAAATCTGGACAGAAGCTTTCTGAGAAACTGCTCTGTGATGTGTGACTTCCACACACAGAGTTACATCTGTATTTCGTGGATCTCTTTGCTAGACTTATTTCTGTGGAATCTGAGAACAGATATTTCGGAACCCTTTGAAGACCATAGGGCCAAAGGAAATATCCTCCGATAACAAAGAGAAAGAAGCTATATGAGAAACTTCTTCGCGTTCTGTGAAATCATCTCACAGAGTTACAGCTTTCCCCTCAACAAGCCGTTCGCTAAGACAGTTCTTGTGGAATTGGCAAAATGATATTTGGAAGTTCATAGAGGGCTATGGTGAAAAAGGAAATATCCTCAGATGAAATCGGGAAAGTATCTTTCTGAGAAACTGCTTAATGTTCTGTTAGTTCATCTCACAGAGTTACATCTGTATTTTGTGGATCTCCTTGCTAGCCTTATTTCTGTGGAATCTGAGAATAGATATTTCGGATCCCTTTGAAGACTATAGGGCCAAAGGAATTATCCTCTGATAACAAAGAGAAAGAAGCTTTCTGAGACACTTCTTTGTGATCTGTGAAAACATCTAACAGAGTTACAACTTTCCCCTCAGGAAGCCTTTCGCTAAGACAGTTTTTGTGGAATTGGCAAAGTGATATTTGGAAGCCCGTAGAGTGCTTTGGTGAAAAAGGAAATATCCTCAGATGAAATCTGGAAAGAAGCTTTCTGAGAAACTGCTCTGGGATGTGTGACTTCCACTCACAGATTTACATCTGTATTTCGTGGATCTCCTTGCTAGCCTTATTTCTGTGGAATCTGAGAATAGATATTTCGGATCCCTTTGAAGACTAGAGGGCCAAAGGAAATATCCTCCGATAACAAAGAGAAAGAAGCTTTCTGAGAAACTTCTTTGTGTTCTGTGAAATCATCTCACAGAGTTACCTCTTTCCCCTCCAGAATCCTTTCGCTAAGTCAGTTCTTGTGGAATTGGCAAAGTGATATTTGGAAGCCCATAGAGGGCTAAGTTGAAAAAGGAAATATCCTCAGATGAAATCTGGAAAGAAGCTTTCTGAGAAACTGCTTAGTGTTATGTTAATTCATCTCTCAGAGTTACATCTGTATTTCGTGGATCTCTTTGCTAGCCCGATATCTGTGGAATCTGAGAACAGATATTTCGGATCCCTTTGAAGACTATAGGGCCAAAGGAAATATCCTCCGAGAACAAGGAGAAAGAAGCTTTCTGAGAAACTTCTTTGTGTTCTGTGAAATCATCTCACAGTGTTACAGCTTTCCCATCAAGAAGCCTTTCTCTAAGACAGTTCTTGTGGAATTGGCAAAGTGATATTTGGAAGCCCATAGAGGGTTATGGTGAAAAAGGAAATATCCTCAGATGAAATCTGGAAAGAATCTTTATGAGAAACTGCTCTGTGATGTGTGACTTCCACTCACAGATTTCCACCTGTATTTCGTGTATCTCTTTGCTAGCCTTATTTCTATAGAATCTGAGAACAGATATTTCCGATCCCTTTGAAGACTATATGGCCAAAGGAAATATCCTCCGATACAAAGAGAAGGAAGCTTTCTGAGAAACTTCTTTGTTTTCTGTGACATCATCTCACAGAGTTACAGCTTTCCCCTCAAGAAGACTTTCACTAAGACAGTTCTTGTGGAATTGGCAAAGTGATATTTGGAAGCCCATAGAGGGCTATGGTTAAAAAGGAAATATCCTCAGATGAAATCTGAAAAGAAGCTTTATGAGAAAATACTCTGTGATGTGTGACTTCCACTCACAGAGTGACATCTGTATTTCATGGATCTCTTTGCTAGCCTTATTTCTGTCGAATCTGCGAACAGATATTTCGGATCCCTTTGAAGACTATAGGGCCAAAAGAAATATCCTCCGATAACAAAGAGAAAGAAGCATTCTGAGAAACTTCTTTGTGTTCTGTGAAATCATCTCACAGAGTTACAGCTTTCCTCTCAAGAAGCCTTTCTCTTAGACAGTTCTTGTGGAATTGGCAAAGTGATATTTGGAAGCCCATAGAGGGCTATGTTGAAAAAGGAAATATCCTTAGATGAAATCTGGAAAGAAGCTTTCTGAGAAACTGCTTAGTGTTCCGTTACTTCATATCACCGTGTTATATCTGTATTTCGCGGATCTCTTTGCTAGCCTTATTTCTGTGGAATCTGAGAACAGATATTTCGGATCCCTTTGAAGACTCTAGGGCCAAAGCAAATATCCTCCGATAACAAAGAGAAAGAAGCTTTCTGAGAAACTTCTTTGTGTTCTGTGAAATCATCTCACAGAGTTACAGCTTTCCCCTGAAGAAGCCTTTCACTACGATAGTTCTTGTGGAATTGGCAAAGTGATATTTGGAAGCCCATAGTGGGCTATGGTGAAAAAGGAAATATCCTCAGATGAAATCTGGAAAAAAGCTTTCTGAGAAACTGCTCTGTGATGTGTGACTTCCACACCCAGAGTTACATCTGTTTTTCGTGGATCTCTTTGCTAGACTTATTTCTGTGGAATCTGAGAACAGATATTTCGGAACCCTTTGAAGCCTATAGGGCCAAAGGAAATATCCTCCGATAACAACGAGAAAGAAGCTTTATGAGAAACTTCTTCGCGTTCTGTGAAATCATCGCACAGAGTTACAGCTTTCCCATCAAGAAGCCTTTCGCTAATACAGTTCTTTTGGAATTGGAAAAGTGATATTTGGAAGCCCATAGAGGCCTATGGTGAAAAAGGAAATATCCTCAGATGAAATGTGGAAAGAAACTGTCTGAGAAACGGCTTAGTGTTCTGTTAATTCATATCGCAGAGTTACATCTGTATTACGTGGATCTCTTTGCTAGCCTTATTTCTGTGGACTCTGAGAACAGATATTTGGGATCCCTTTGAAGACTATAGGGCCAAAGGAAATATCCTCCGATAACAAAGAGAAAGAAGCTTTCTGAGAAACTTCTTTGTGTTCTGTGAAATCATCTCACAGAGTTACAGCTTTCCCCTCAAGAAGCCTTTCGCTAAGACAGTTCTTGTGGAATTGGCAAGGTGATAATTGGAAGCCCATAAAGGGCTATGGTGAAAAAGGAAATATCCTCAGATGAAATCTGGAAAGAAGCTTTCTGAGAAACTGCTTAGTGTTCTGTTAAGTCATCTCACAGAGTTACATCTGTATTTCGTGGATCTCTTTGCTAGACTTATTCCTGTGGAATGTGAGAACAGATATTTCGGATCCCTTTGAAGACTATAGGGCCAAAGGAAATATCCTCCGATAAAAAAGGGAAAGAAGCTTTCTGAGAAACTTCTTTGTGTTCTGTGAAATCATCTCACAGAGTTACAGCTTTCCCTTCAAGAAGCCTTTCGCTAAGACAGTTCTTGTGGAATTGCAAAGTGATATTTGGAAGCCGATAGAGGGCTATGGTGAAAAAGGAAATATCCTCAGATGAAATCTGGAAAGAAGCTTTCTGAGAAACTGCTTAGTTTTCTGTTAAGTCATCTCACCGAGTTACATCTGTATTTCGTGGATCTCTTTGCTAGACTTATTTCTGTGGAATCTGAGAACAGATATTTCGGATCCCTTTGAAGACTAGAGGGCCAAAGGAAATATCCTCCGATAACAAAGAGAAAGAAGCTTTCTGAGAAACTTCTTTGTGTTCTGTAAAATCAACTCACAGAGTTACAGCTTTCCCCGCAAGAAGCCTTTCGCTAAGACAGTTATTGTGGAATTGGCAAAGTGATATTTGGAAGTTCATAGAGGGCTATGGTGAAAAAGGAAATATCCTCAGATGAAATCTGGAAAGAAGCTTTCTGAGAAACTGCTTAGTGTTCTGTTAATTCATCTCACAGAGTTACATCTGTATTTCGTGGATCTCTTTGCTAGACTTATTTCTGTGGAATCTGAGAACAGATATTTCGAATCCCTTTGAAGACTCTAGGGCCAAAGGAAATATCCTTCGATAACAAACAGAAAGAAGCTTTCAGAGAAAATTGTTTGTGTTCTCTGACATCATCTCACAGAGTTACAGCTTTCGCCTCAAGAAGACTTTCACTAAGACAGTTCTTGTGGAATTGGCAAAGTGATATTTGGAAGCCCATATAGGGCTATGGTGAAAAAGGAAATATCCTCAGATGAAATATGAAAAGAAGCTTTATGAGAAACTGCTCTGCGATGTGTGAATTCCACACACAGAGTTAAATCTTTATTTCGTGGATCTCTTTGCTAGCCTTATTTCTGTGGAATCTGAGAACAGATAGTTCGGATCCCTTTGAAGACTATAGGGCCAAAGGAAATATCCTGCGATAACAAAGAGAAAGAAGCTTTCTGAGAAACTTCTTTGTGTTCTGTGAAATCACCTCACAGAGTTACAGCTTTCCCCTGAACAAGCCGTTCGCTAAGACAGTTCTTGTGGAATTGGCAAAGTGATATTTGGAAGTTCATAGAGGGCTATGGTGAAAAAGGAAATATCCTCAGATGAAATCGGGAAAGTATCTTTCTGAGAAACTGCTTAATGTTCTGTTAGTTCATCTCACAGAGTTACATCTGTATTTTGTGGATCTCCTTGCTAGCCTTATTTCTGTGGAATCTGAGAATAGATATTTCGGATCCCTTTGAAGACTATAGGGCCAAAGGAATTATCCTCTGATAACAAAGAGAAAGAAGCTTTCTGAGACACTACTTTGTGATCTGTGAAATCATCTAACAGAGTTACAACTTTCCCCTCAAGAAGCCTTTCGCTAAGACAGTTTTTGTGGAATTGGCAAAGTGATATTTGGAAGCTCGTAGAGTGCTCTGGCGAAAAAGGAAATATACTCAGATGAAATCTGGAAAGAATCTTTATGAGAAACTGCTCTGTGATGTGTGACTTCCACTCACAGATTTCCACCTGTATTTCGTGTATCTCTTTGCTAGCCTTATTTCTGTAGAATCTGAGAACAGATATTTCGGATCCCTTTGAAGACTATATGGCCAAAGGAAATATCCTCCGATAACAAAGAGAAGGAAGCTTTCTGAGAAACTTCTTTGTTTTCTGTGACATCATCTCACAGAGTTACAGCTTTCCCCTCAAGAAGACTTTCACTAAGGCAGTTCTTGTGGAATTGGCAAAGTGATATTTGGAAGCCCATAGAGGGCTATGGTTAAAAAGGAAATATCCTCAGATGAAATCTGAAAAGAAGCTTTATGAGAAAATACTCTGTGATGTGTGACTTCCACTCACAGATGACATCTGTATTTCATGGATCTCTTTGCTAGCCTTATTTCTGTCGAATCTGCGAACAGATATTTCGGATCCCTTTGAAGACTACAGGGCCAAAAGAAATATCCTCCGATAACAAAGAGAAAGAAGCTTTCTGAGAAACTTCTTTGTGTTCTGTGAAATCATCTCACAGAGTTTCAGCTTTCCTCTCAAGAAGCCTTTCTCTTAGACAGTTCTTGTGGAATTGGCAAAGTGATATTTGGAAGCCCATAGAGGGCTATGTTGAAAAAGGAAATATCCTTAGATGAAATCTGGAAAGAAGCTTTCTGAGAAACTCCTTAGTGTTCTGTTACTTCATATCACAGAGTTATATCTGTATTTCGCGGATCTCTTTGCTAGCCTTATTTCTGTGGAATCTGAGAACAGATATTTCGGATCCCTTTGAAGACTCTAGGGCCAAAGCAAATATCCTCCGATAACAAAGAGAAAGAAGCTTTCTGAGAAACTTCTTTGTGTTCTGTGAAATCATCTCATAGAGTTACAGCTTTCCCCTGAAGAAGCCTTTCACTACGATAGTTCTTGCGGAATTGGCAAAGTGATATTTGGAAGCCCATAGAGGGCTATGGTGAAAAAGGAAATATCCTCAGATGAAAACTGGAAAGAAGCTTTCTGAGAAACTGCTCTGTGATGTGTGACTTCCACACACAGAGTTACATCTGTATTTCGTGGATCTCTTTGCTAGACTTATTTCTGTGGAATCTGAGAACAGATATTTCGGAACCCTTTGAAGACTATAGGGCCAAAGGAAATATCCTCCGATAACAAAGAGAAAGAAGCTTTATGAGAAACTTCTTCGCGTTCTGTGAAATCATCGCACGGAGTTACAGCTTTCCCATCAAGAAGCATTTCGCTAAGACAGTTCTTTTGGAATTGGAAAAGTGATATTTGGAAGCCCATAGAGGCCTATGGTGAAAAAGGAAATATCCTCAGATGAAATGTGGAAAGAAGCTGTCTGAGAAACGGCTTAGTGTTCTGTTAATTCATTTCACAGAGTTACATCTGTATTTCGTGGATCTCTTTGCTAGCCTTATTTCTGTGGACTCTGAGAACAGATATTTGGGATCCCTTTGAAGACTATAGGGCCAAAGGAAATATCCTCCGATAACAAAGAGAAAGAAGCTTTCTGAGAAACTTCTTTGTGTTCTGTGAAATCATCTCACAGAGTTACAGCTTTCCCCTCAAGAAGCCTTTCGCTAAGACAGTTCTTGTGGAATTGGCAAAGTGATATTTGGAAGCCCTTAGAGGGATATGATGAAAAAGGAAATATCCTCAGATGAAAACTGGAAAGAAGCTTTCTGAGAAACTGCTCTGTGATGTGTGACTTCCACACACAGAGTTATATCTGTATTTCGTGGATGTCTTTGCTAGCCTTATTTCTGTGGAATCTGAGAACCGATATTTCTAATCCCTTGGAAGACAATAGGGCCAAAGGAAATATCCTCTGATAACAAAGAGAAAGAAGCTTTCTGAGAAACTTCTTTGTGTTCTGTGAAATCATCTCACAGAGTTACAGCTTTCCCCTCCAGAAGCCTTTCGCTAAGACAGTTCTTGTGAAATTGGCAAAGTTATATTTCGAAGCCCATAGTGGGCTATGGTGAAAAAGAAAATATCCTCAGATGAAATCTGGAATGAGGCTATCTGAGAAACTGCTCTGCGATGTGTGACTTCCACACACAGAGTTACATCTTTATTTCGTGGATCTCTTTGCTAGCCTTATTTCTGTGGAATCTGAGAACAGATATTTCTGATCCCTTTGAAGACTATAGGGCCAAAGGAATTATCCTCCGATAACAAAGAGAAAGAAGCTTTCTGAGAAACTTCTTTGTGTTCTGTGAAATCATCTCACAGAGTTACAGCTTTCCCCTCAAGAAGACTTTCGCTAAGACAGTTCTTGTGGAATTGGCAAAGTGATATTTGGAAGCCCCTTGAGGGCTATGGTGAAAAAGGAAATACCCTCAGATGAAATCGGGAAAGTATCTTTCTGAGAAACTGCTTAATGTTCTGTTAGTTCATCTCACAGAGTTACATCTGTATTTTGTGGATCTCCTTGCTAGCCTTATTTCTGTGGAATCTGAGAATAGATATTTCGGATCCCTTTGAAGACTATAGGGCCAAAGGAATTATCCTCTGATAACAAAGAGAAAGAAGCTTTCTGAGACACTACTTTGTGATCTGTGAAATCATCTAACAGAGTTACAACTTTCCCCTCAAGAAGCCTTTCGCTAAGACAGTTTTTGTGGAATTGGCAAAGTGATATTTGGAAGCTCGTAGAGTGCTCTGGCGAAAAAGGAAATATACTCAGATGAAATCTGGAAAGAATCTTTATGAGAAACTGCTCTGTGATGTGTGACTTCCACTCACAGATTTCCACCTGTATTTCGTGTATCTCTTTGCTAGCCTTATTTCTGTAGAATCTGAGAACAGATATTTCGGATCCCTTTGAAGACTATATGGCCAAAGGAAATATCCTCCGATAACAAAGAGAAGGAAGCTTTCTGAGAAACTTCTTTGTTTTCTGTGACATCATCTCACAGAGTTACAGCTTTCCCCTCAAGAAGACTTTCACTAAGGCAGTTCTTGTGGAATTGGCAAAGTGATATTTGGAAGCCCATAGAGGGCTATGGTTAAAAAGGAAATATCCTCAGATGAAATCTGAAAAGAAGCTTTATGAGAAAATACTCTGTGATGTGTGACTTCCACTCACAGATGACATCTGTATTTCATGGATCTCTTTGCTAGCCTTATTTCTGTCGAATCTGCGAACAGATATTTCGGATCCCTTTGAAGACTACAGGGCCAAAAGAAATATCCTCCGATAACAAAGAGAAAGAAGCTTTCTGAGAAACTTCTTTGTGTTCTGTGAAATCATCTCACAGAGTTTCAGCTTTCCTCTCAAGAAGCCTTTCTCTTAGACAGTTCTTGTGGAATTGGCAAAGTGATATTTGGAAGCCCATAGAGGGCTATGTTGAAAAAGGAAATATCCTTAGATGAAATCTGGAAAGAAGCTTTCTGAGAAACTCCTTAGTGTTCTGTTACTTCATATCACAGAGTTATATCTGTATTTCGCGGATCTCTTTGCTAGCCTTATTTCTGTGGAATCTGAGAACAGATATTTCGGATCCCTTTGAAGACTCTAGGGCCAAAGCAAATATCCTCCGATAACAAAGAGAAAGAAGCTTTCTGAGAAACTTCTTTGTGTTCTGTGAAATCATCTCATAGAGTTACAGCTTTCCCCTGAAGAAGACTTTCACTACGATAGTTCTTGCGGAATTGGCAAAGTGATATTTGGAAGCCCATAGAGGGCTATGGTGAAAAAGGAAATATCCTCAGATGAAAACTGGAAAGAAGCTTTCTGAGAAACTGCTCTGTGATGTGTGACTTCCACACACAGAGTTACATCTGTATTTCGTGGATCTCTTTGCTAGACTTATTTCTGTGGAATCTGAGAACAGATATTTCGGATCCCTTTGAAGACTATAGGGCCAAAGGAAATATCCTCCGATAACAAAGAGAAAGAAGCTTTCTGAGAAACTTCCTTGTCTTCTGTGAAATCATCTCACAGAGTTACAGCTTTCCCATCAAGAAGCATTTCGCTAAGACAGTTCTTTTGGAATTGGAAAAGTGATATTTGGAAGCCCATAGAGGCCTATGGTGAAAAAGGAAATATCCTCAGATGAAATGTGGAAAGAAGCTGTCTGAGAAACGGCTTAGTGTTCTGTTAATTCATTTCACAGAGTTACATCTGTATTTCGTGGATATCTTTGCTAGCCTTATTTCTGTGGACTCTGAGAACAGATATTTGGGATCCCTTTGAAGACTATAGGGCCAAAGGAAATATCCTCCGATAACAAAGAGAAAGAAGCTTTCTGAGAAACTTCTTTGTGTTCTGTGAAATCATCTCACAGAGTTACAGCTTTCCCCTCAAGAAGCCTTTCGCTAAGACAGTTCTTGTGGAATTGGCAAAGTGATATTTGGAAGCCCTTAGAGGGATATGGTGAAAAAGGAAATATCCTCAGATGAAAACTGGAAAGAAGCTTTCTGAGAAACTGCTCTGTGATGTGTGACTTCCACACACAGAGTTATATCTGTATTTCGTGGATGTCTTTGCTAGCCTTATTTCTGTGGAATCTGAGAACCGATATTTCTAATCCCTTGGAAGACAATAGGGCCAAAGGAAATATCCTCTGATAACAAAGAGAAAGAAGCTTTCTGAGAAACTTCTTTGTGTTCTGTGAAATCATCTCACAGAGTTACAGCTTTCCCCTCCAGAAGCCTTTCGCTAAGACAGTTCTTGTGAAATTGGCAAAGTTATATTTCGAAGCCCAT
Organism: Macaca mulatta; assembly: GCF_049350105.2. NCBI lineage: Eukaryota > Metazoa > Chordata > Mammalia > Primates > Cercopithecidae > Macaca > Macaca mulatta. Next base: position 48,317,870 of record NC_133411.1, read on the forward strand.
AGTGGGCTATGGTGAAAAAGAAAATATCCTCAGATGAAATCTGGAATGAGGCTATCTGAGAAACTGCTCTGCGATGTGTGACTTCCACACACAGAGTTACATCTTTATTTCGTGGATCTCTTTGCTAGCCTTATTTCTGTGGAATCTGAGAACAGATATTTCCGATCCCTTTGAAGACTATAGGGCCAAAGGAAATATCCTCCGATAACAAAGAGAAAGAAGCTTTCTGAGAAACTTCTTTGTGTTCTGTGAAATCATCTCACAGAGTTACAGCTTTCCCCTCAAGAAGACTTTCGCTAAGACAGTTCTTGTGGAATTGGCAAAGTGATATTTGGAAGCCCCTTGAGGGCTATGGTGAAAAAGGAAATACCCTCAGATGAAATCTGGAAAGAAGATTTCTGAGAAACTGCTTAGTGTTCTGTTAATTCATCTCACACAGTTACATCTGTATTTCGTGGATCTCTTTGCTAGCCTTATTTCTGTGGAATCTGAGAACAGATATTCCGGATCCCTTTGTAGACAATAGGACCAAAGGAAATATCCTCCGTTAACAAAGAGAAGGAAGGATTCTGAGAAACTTCTTTGTGTTCTGTGAAATCATCTCACAGAGTTACAGCTTTCCCCTCAAGAAGCCTTTCGCTAAGACAGTTCTTGTGGAATTGGCAAAGTGATATTTGGAAGCCCATAGAGGGCTATGGTGAAAAAGGAAATATCCTCAGATGAAATCTGGAAAGAAGCTTTCTGGGAAACTGCTCTGTGATGTGTGACTTCCACTCACAGAGTAACATCTGTATTTCGTGGATCTCTTTGCTACCCTTATTTCTGTGGAATCTGAGAACCGATATGTCGAATCCCTTTGAAGACAATAGGGCCAAAGGAAATATCCTCTGATAAAAAAGATAAAGAAGCTTTCTGAGAAACTTCTTTGTGTTCTGTGAAATCATCTCACAGAGTTACAGCTTTCCTCTCAAGAAGCCTTTCTCTGGACAGTTCTTGTGGAATTGGCAAAGTGATATTTGGAAAACCTTAGAGGGCCTTGGTAAAAAAGGAAATAGCCTCAGATGAAATCTGGAAAGAAGTTTTCTGAGAAACTGCTCTGTGATGTGTGATTTCCACTCACAGAGTTACATCTGTATTTCGTGGATGTCTTTGCTAGCCTTATTTCTGAGGAATCTGAGAACAGATATTTAGGATCACTTTGAAGTCTATAGGGCCAAAAGAAATATCCACCGATAACAAAGAGAAAGAAACTTTCTGAGAAACTTCTTTGTGTTCTGTGAAATCACCTCACAGAGCTACAGCTTTCCCCTCAAAAAGCCTTTCGCTAAGACAGTTCTTGTGGAATTGGCAAAGTGATATTTGGAAGCCCATAGAGGGCTATGGTGAAAAAGGAAATATCCTCAGATGAAATCTGGAAAGAAGTCTTCTGAGAAACTGCTTAGTGTTCTGTTAATTCATCTCGCAAAGTTACATCTGTATTTCGTGGATCTCTTTGCTAGCCTTATTTCTGTGGAATCTGAGAACAGACATTTCGGATCCCTTTGAAGACTATAGGGCCAAAGGAAATATCCTCCCATAACAAAGAGAAAGAAGCTTTCTGAGAAACATCTTTGTGTTCTGTGAAATCATCTCACAGAGTTACAGCTTTCCCTTCAAGAAGCCTTTCGCTAAGACAGTTCGTGTGGAATTGGCAAAGTGATATTTGGAAGCCCATAGAGGGTTATGGTGAAAAAGGAAATGTCCTCAGATGAAATCGGGAAAGAAGCTTTCTGAGAAACTGCTTAGTGTACGTTCAATTCATCTCACAGAGTTACATCTGTATTTCGTGGATCTCTTTGCCAGCCTTATTTCTGTGGAATCTGAGAAGAGATATTTCGGATCCCTTTGAAGACTATAGGGCCAAAGGAAATATCCTCCGATAACAAAGAGAAAGAAGCTTTCTGAGAAACTTCTTTGTGTTCTGTGAAATCATCTCACAGAGTTACAGCTTTCCCCTCAATAAGCCTTTCGCTAAGACAGTTCTTGTGGAATTGGCAAAGTGATATTTGGAAGCCCATAGAGGGCTATGGTGAAAAAGGAAATATCCTCAGATGAAATCTGGAAAGAAGCTTTCTGAGAAACTGCTCTGCGATGCGAGATTTCTACTCACAGAGTTGCATCTGTATTTCGTGGATCTCTTTCCTAGCCTTATTTCTGTGGAATCTGAGAACAGATATTTCGGATCCCTTTGAAGACTATAGGGCCAAAAGAAATATCCTCCGATAACAAAGAAAAAGAAGCTTTCTGAGAAACTTCCTTGTGTTCTGTGAAATCATCTCACAGAGTTACAGCTTTCCCCTCAAGAAGCCTTTCGCTAAGACAGTTCTTGTGGAATTGGCAAAGTGATATTTGGAAGCCCATAGAGGGCTAGGGTGAAAAAGGAAATATCCTCAGATGAAATCTGGAAAGAAGCTTTCTGAGAAACTGCTTAGTGTTCTGTTAATTCATCTCTCAGAGTTACATTTGTATTTCCTGGATCTCTTTGCTAGCCTTATTTCTGTGGAATCTGAGAAGAGATATTTCGGATCCCTTTGAAGACTATAGGGCCAAAGGAAATATCCTCCGATAACAAAGAGAAAGAAGCTTTCTGAGAAACTTCTTTGTGTTCTGTGAAATCATCTCACAGAGTTACAGCTTTCCCCTCAAGAAGACTTTCGCTAAGACAGTTCTTGTGGAATTGGCAAAGTGATATTTGGAAGCCCCTTGAGGGCTATGGTGAAAAAGGAAATACCCTCAGATGAAATCGGGAAAGTATCTTTCTGAGAAACTGCTTAATGTTCTGTTAGTTCATCTCACAGAGTTACATCTGTATTTTGTGGATCTCCTTGCTAGCCTTATTTCTGTGGAATCTGAGAATAGATATTTCGGATCCCTTTGAAGACTATAGGGCCAAAGGAATTATCCTCTGATAACAAAGAGAAAGAAGCTTTCTGAGACACTACTTTGTGATCTGTGAAATCATCTAACAGAGTTACAACTTTCCCCTCAAGAAGCCTTTCGCTAAGACAGTTTTTGTGGAATTGGCAAAGTGATATTTGGAAGCTCGTAGAGTGCTCTGGCGAAAAAGGAAATATACTCAGATGAAATCTGGAAAGAATCTTTATGAGAAACTGCTCTGTGATGTGTGACTTCCACTCACAGATTTCCACCTGTATTTCGTGTATCTCTTTGCTAGCCTTATTTCTGTAGAATCTGAGAACAGATATTTCGGATCCCTTTGAAGACTATATGGCCAAAGGAAATATCCTCCGATAACAAAGAGAAGGAAGCTTTCTGAGAAACTTCTTTGTTTTCTGTGACATCATCTCACAGAGTTACAGCTTTCCCCTCAAGAAGACTTTCACTAAGGCAGTTCTTGTGGAATTGGCAAAGTGATATTTGGAAGCCCATAGAGGGCTATGGTTAAAAAGGAAATATCCTCAGATGAAATCTGAAAAGAAGCTTTATGAGAAAATACTCTGTGATGTGTGACTTCCACTCACAGATGACATCTGTATTTCATGGATCTCTTTGCTAGCCTTATTTCTGTCGAATCTGCGAACAGATATTTCGGATCCCTTTGAAGACTACAGGGCCAAAAGAAATATCCTCCGATAACAAAGAGAAAGAAGCTTTCTGAGAAACTTCTTTGTGTTCTGTGAAATCATCTCACAGAGTTTCAGCTTTCCTCTCAAGAAGCCTTTCTCTTAGACAGTTCTTGTGGAATTGGCAAAGTGATATTTGGAAGCCCATAGAGGGCTATGTTGAAAAAGGAAATATCCTTAGATGAAATCTGGAAAGAAGCTTTCTGAGAAACTCCTTAGTGTTCTGTTACTTCATATCACAGAGTTATATCTGTATTTCGCGGATCTCTTTGCTAGCCTTATTTCTGTGGAATCTGAGAACAGATATTTCGGATCCCTTTGAAGACTCTAGGGCCAAAGCAAATATCCACCGATAACAAAGAGAAAGAAGCTTTCTGAGAAACTTCTTTGTGTTCTGTGAAATCATCTCATAGAGTTACAGCTTTCCCCTGAAGAAGCCTTTCACTACGATAGTTCTTGCGGAATTGGCAAAGTGATATTTGGAAGCCCATAGAGGGCTATGGTGAAAAAGGAAATATCCTCAGATGAAAACTGGAAAGAAGCTTTCTGAGAAACTGCTCTGTGATGTGTGACTTCCACACACAGAGTTACATCTGTATTTCGTGGATCTCTTTGCTAGACTTATTTCTGTGGAATCTGAGAACAGATATTTCGGAACCCTTTGAAGACTATAGGGCCAAAGGAAATATCCTCCGATAACAAAGAGAAAGAAGCTTTATGAGAAACTTCTTCGCGTTCTGTGAAATCATCGCACAGAGTTACAGCTTTCCCATCAAGAAGCATTTCGCTAAGACAGTTCTTTTGGAATTGGAAAAGTGATATTTGGAAGCCCATAGAGGCCTATGGTGAAAAAGGAAATATCCTCAGATGAAATGTGGAAAGAAGCTGTCTGAGAAACGGCTTAGTGTTCTGTTAATTCATTTCACAGAGTTACATCTGTATTTCGTGGATCTCTTTGCTAGCCTTATTTCTGTGGACTCTGAGAACAGATATTTGGGATCCCTTTGAAGACTATAGGGCCAAAGGAAATATCCTCCGATAACAAAGAGAAAGAAGCTTTCCGAGAAACTTCTTTGTGTTCTGTGAAATCATCTCACAGAGTTACAGCTTTCCCCTCAAGAAGCCTTTCGCTAAGACAGTTCTTGTGGAATTGGCAAAGTGATATTTGGAAGCCCTTAGAGGGATATGGTGAAAAAGGAAATATCCTCAGATGAAAACTGGAAAGAAGCTTTCTGAGAAACTGCTCTGTGATGTGTGACTTCCACACACAGAGTTATATCTGTATTTCGTGGATGTCTTTGCTACCCTTATTTCTGTGGAATCTGAGAACCGATATTTCTAATCCCTTGGAAGACAATAGGGCCAAAGGAAATATCCTCTGATAACAAAGAGAAAGAAGCTTTCTGAGAAACTTCTTTGTGTTCTGTGAAATCATCTCACAGAGTTACAGCTTTCCCCTCCAGAAGCCTTTCGCTAAGACAGTTCTTGTGAAATTGGCAAAGTTATATTTCGAAGCCCATAGTGGGCTATGGTGAAAAAGAAAATATCCTCAGATGAAATCTGGAATGAGGCTATCTGAGAAACTGCTCTGCGATGTGTGACTTCCACACACAGAGTTACATCTTTATTTCGTGGATCTCTTTGCTAGCCTTATTTCTGTGGAATCTGAGAACAGATATTTCCGATCCCTTTGAAGACTATAGGGCCAAAGGAAATATCCTCCGATAACAAAGAGAAAGAAGCTTTCTGAGAAACTTCTTTGTGTTCTGTGAAATCATCTCACAGAGTTACAGCTTTCCCCTCAAGAAGACTTTCGCTAAGACAGTTCTTGTGGAATTGGCAAAGTGATATTTGGAAGCCCCTTGAGGGCTATGGTGAAAAAGGAAATACCCTCAGATGAAATCTGGAAAGAAGATTTCTGAGAAACTGCTTAGTGTTCTGTTAATTCATCTCACACAGTTACATCTGTATTTCGTGGATCTCTTTGCTAGCCTTATTTCTGTGGAATCTGAGAACAGATATTCCGGATCCCTTTGTAGACAATAGGACCAAAGGAAATATCCTCCGTTAACAAAGAGAAGGAAGGATTCTGAGAAACTTCTTTGTGTTCTGTGAAATCATCTCACAGAGTTACAGCTTTCCCCTCAAGAAGCCTTTCGCTAAGACAGTTCTTGTGGAATTGGCAAAGTGATATTTGGAAGCCCATAGAGGGCTATGGTGAAAAAGGAAATATCCTCAGATGAAATCTGGAAAGAAGCTTTCTGGGAAACTGCTCTGTGATGTGTGACTTCCACTCACAGAGTAACATCTGTATTTCGTGGATCTCTTTGCTACCCTTATTTCTGTGGAATCTGAGAACCGATATGTCGAATCCCTTTGAAGACAATAGGGCCAAAGGAAATATCCTCTGATAAAAAAGATAAAGAAGCTTTCTGAGAAACTTCTTTGTGTTCTGTGAAATCATCTCACAGAGTTACAGCTTTCCTCTCAAGAAGCCTTTCTCTGGACAGTTCTTGTGGAATTGGCAAAGTGATATTTGGAAAACCTTAGAGGGCCTTGGTAAAAAAGGAAATAGCCTCAGATGAAATCTGGAAAGAAGTTTTCTGAGAAACTGCTCTGTGATGTGTGATTTCCACTCACAGAGTTACATCTGTATTTCGTGGATGTCTTTGCTAGCCTTATTTCTGAGGAATCTGAGAACAGATATTTAGGATCACTTTGAAGTCTATAGGGCCAAAAGAAATATCCACCGATAACAAAGAGAAAGAAACTTTCTGAGAAACTTCTTTGTGTTCTGTGAAATCACCTCACAGAGCTACAGCTTTCCCCTCAAGAAGCCTTTCGCTAAGACAGTTCTTGTGGAATTGGCAAAGTGATATTTGGAAGCCCATAGAGGGCTATGGTGAAAAAGGAAATATCCTCAGATGAAATCTGGAAAGAAGTCTTCTGAGAAACTGCTTAGTGTTCTGTTAATTCATCTCGCAAAGTTACATCTGTATTTCGTGGATCTCTTTGCTAGCCTTATTTCTGTGGAATCTGAGAACAGACATTTCGGATCCCTTTGAAGACTATAGGGCCAAAGGAAATATCCTCCCATAACAAAGAGAAAGAAGCTTTCTGAGAAACATCTTTGTGTTCTGTGAAATCATCTCACAGAGTTACAGCTTTCCCTTCAAGAAGCCTTTCGCTAAGACAGTTCGTGTGGAATTGGCAAAGTGATATTTGGAAGCCCATAGAGGGTTATGGTGAAAAAGGAAATGTCCTCAGATGAAATCGGGAAAGAAGCTTTCTGAGAAACTGCTTAGTGTACGTTCAATTCATCTCACAGAGTTACATCTGTATTTCGTGGATCTCTTTGCCAGCCTTATTTCTGTGGAATCTGAGAAGAGATATTTCGGATCCCTTTGAAGACTATAGGGCCAAAGGAAATATCCTCCGATAACAAAGAGAAAGAAGCTTTCTGAGAAACTTCTTTGTGTTCTGTGAAATCATCTCACAGAGTTACAGCTTTCCCCTCAATAAGCCTTTCGCTAAGACAGTTCTTGTGGAATTGGCAAAGTGATATTTGGAAGCCCATAGAGGGCTATGGTGAAAAAGGAAATATCCTCAGATGAAATCTGGAAAGAAGCTTTCTGAGAAACTGCTCTGCGATGCGAGATTTCTACTTACAGAGTTGCATCTGTATTTCGTGGATCTCTTTGCTAGCCTTATTTCTGTGGAATCTGAGAACAGATATTTCGGATCCCTTTGAAGACTATAGGGCCAAAAGAAATATCCTCCGATAACAAAGAAAAAGAAGCTTTCTGAGAAACTTCCTTGTGTTCTGTGAAATCATCTCACAGAGTTACAGCTTTCCCCTCAAGAAGCCTTTCGCTAAGACAGTTCTTGTGGAATTGGCAAAGTGATATTTGGAAGCCCATAGAGGGCTAGGGTGAAAAAGGAAATATCCTCAGATGAAATCTGGAAAGAAGCTTTCTGAGAAACTGCTTAGTGTTCTGTTAATTCATCTCTCAGAGTTACATTTGTATTTCCTGGATCTCTTTGCTAGCCTTATTTCTGTGGAATCTGAGAAGAGATATTTCGGATCCCTTTGAAGACTATAGGGCCAAAGGAAATATCCTCCGATAACAAAGAGAAAGAAGCTTTCTGAGAAACTTCCTTGTCTTCTGTGAAATCATCTCACAGAGTTACAGCTTTCCCTTCAAGAAGCCTTTCGCTAAGACAGTTCTTCTGGAATTGGCAAAGTGATATTTGGAAGCCCATAGAGGGCTATGGTGAAAAAGGAAATATCCTCAGATGAAATCTGGAAAGAAGCTTTCTGAGAAACTGCTTAGTTTTCTGTTAAGTCATCTCAACGAGTTACATCTGTATTTCGTGGATCTCTTTGCTAGACTTATTTCTGTGGAATCTGAGAACAGATATTTCGGATCCCTTTGAAGACTAGAGGGCCAAAGGAAATATCCTCCGATAACAAAGAGAAAGAAGCTTTCTGAGAAACTTCTTTGTGTTCTGTGAAATCAACTCACAGAGTTACAGCTTTCCCCTCAAGAAGCCTTTCGCTAAGACAGTTCTTGTGGAATTGGCAAAGTGATATTTGGAAGCCCTTAGAGGGCTACGGTGAAAAAGGAAATACCCTCAGATGAAATCTGGAAAGAAGCTTTCTGAGAAACTGCTTAGTGTTCTGTTGATTCATCTCACAGAGTTACATCTGTATTTCGTGGATCTCTTTGCTAGACTTATTTCTGTGGAATCTGAGAACAGATATTTCGAATCCCTTTGTAGACTCTAGGGCCAAAGGAAATATCCTTCGATAACAAAGAGAAAGAAGCTTTCTGAGAAAATTGTTTGTGTTCTCTGACATCATCTAACAGAGTTACAGCTTTCGCCTCAAGAAGACTTTCACTAAGACAGTTCTTGTGGAATTGGCAAAGTGATATTTGGAAGCCCATAGAGGGCTATGGTGAAAAAGGAAATATCCTCAGATGAAATATGAAAAGAAGCTTTATGAGAAACTGCTCTGCGATATGTGAATTCCACACACAGAGTTAAATCTTTATTTCGTGGATCTCTTTGCTAGCCTTATTTCTGTGGAATCTGAGAACAGATAGTTCGGATCCCTTTGAAGACTATAGGGCCAAAGGAAATATCCTGCGATAACAAAGAGAAAGAAGCTTTCTGAGAAACTTCTTTGTGTTCTGTGAAATCATCTCACAGAGTTACAGCTTTCCCTTCAAGAAGCCTTTCGCTAAGACAGTACTTGTGGAATTGCAAAGTGATATTTGGAAGTTCATAGAGGGCTATGGTGAAAAAGGGAATATCCTCAGATGAAATCGGGAAAGTATCTTTCTGATAAACTGCTTAATGTTCTGTTAGTTCATCTCACAGAGTTACATCTGTATTTCGTCGATCTCCTTGCTAGCCTTATTTCTGTGGAATCTGAGAATAGATATTTCGGATCCCTTTGAAGACTATAGGGCCAAAGGAAATATCCTCCCATAACAAAGAGAAAGAAGCTTTCTGAGAAACTTCTTTGTGTTCTGTGAAATCATCTCTCAGAGTTACAGCTTTAACCCCAAGAAGCCTTTCGCTAAGACAGTTCTTCTGGAATTGGCAAAGTGATATTTGGAAGCCCATAGAGGGCTAGGGTGAAAAAGGAAATATCCTCAGATGAAATATGGAAAGAAGCTTTCTGGGAAATTGCTCTGTGATGTGTGACTTCCACTCACAGAGTAACATCTGTATTTCGTGGATCTCTTTGCTACTCTTATTTCTGTGGAATCTGAGAACATATATTTCGGATCCCTTTGAAGACTCTAGGGCCAAAGGAAATATCCTCCGATAACAAAGAGAAAGAAGCTTTCTGAGAAACTTCTTTGTGTTCTGTGAAATCATCTCACAGAGTTACAGCTTTCCCCCCAAGAAGCCTTTCGCTAAGACAGTTCTTGTGGAATTGGCAAAGTGATATTTGGACGCCCATAGAGGGATATGGTGAAAAAGGAAATATCCTCAGATGAAAACTGGAAAGAAGCTTTCTGAGAAACTGCTCTGTGATGTGTGACTTCCACACACAGAGTTATATCTGTATTTCGTGGATCTCTTTGCTAGCCTTATTTCTGTGGAATCTGAGAACCGATATTTCGAATCCCTTTGAAGACAATAGGGCCAAAGGAAATATCCTCTGATAACAAAGAGAAAGAAGCTTTCTGAGAAACTTCTTTGTGTTCTGTGAAATCATCTCACAGAGTTACAGCTTTCCCCTCAAGAAGCCTTTCGCTAAGACAGTTCTTGTGAAATTGGCAAAGTTATATTTCGAAGCCCATAGTGGGCTATGGTGAAAAAGAAAATATCCTCAGATGAAATCTGGAAAGAGGCTTTCTGAGAAACTGCTCTGCGATGTGTGACTTCCACACACAGAGTTACATCTTTATTTCGTGGATCTCTTTGCTAGCCTTATTTCTGTGGAATCTGAGAACAGATATTTCGGATCCCTTTGAAGACTATAGGGCCAAAGGAAATATCCTCCGATAACAAAGAGAAAGAAGCTTTCTGAGAAACTTCTTTGTGTTCTGTGAAATCATCTCACAGAGTTACAGCTTTCCCCTCAAGAAGACTTTCGCTAAGACAGTTCTTGTGGAATTGGCAAAGTGATATTTGGAAGCCCCTTGAGGGCTATGGTGAAAAAGGAAATATCCTCAGATGAAATCTGGAAAGAGGATTTCTGAGAAACTGCTTAGTGTTCTGTTAATTCATCTCACACAGTTACATCTGTATTTCGTGGATCTCTTTGCTAGCCTTATTTCTGTGGAATCTGAGAACAGATATTCCGGATCCCTTTGAAGACAATAGGACCAAAGGAAATATCCTCCGTTAACAAAGACAAAGAAGGATTCTGAGAAACTTCTTTGTATTCTGTGAAATCATCTCACAGAGTTACAGCTTTCCCCTCAAGAAGCCTTTCGCTAAGACAGTTCTTGTGGAATTGGCAAAGTGATATTTGGAAGCCCATAGAGGGCTATGGTGAAAAAGGAAATATCCTCAGATGAAATCTGGAAAGAAGCTTTCTGGGAAACTGCTCTGTGATGTGTGACTTCCACTCACAGAGTAACATCTGTATTTCGTGGATCTCTTTGCTAGCCTTATGTCTGTGGAATCTGAGAACAGATATTTCGGATCCCTTTGAATACTATAGGGCCAAAGGAAATATCCTTCGATAACAAAGAGAAAGAAGCTTTCTGAGAAAATTGTTTGTGTTCTGTGACATCATCTCACAGAGTTACAGCTTTCGCCTCAAGAAGACTTTCACTAAGACAGTTCTCGTGGAATTGGCAAAGTGATATTTGGAAGCCCATATAGGGCTATGGTGAAAAAGGAAATATCCTCAGATGAAATATGAAAAGAAGCTTTATGAGAAACTGCTCTGCGATGTGTGAATTCCACACACAGAGTTAAATCTTTATTTCGTGGATCTCTTTGCTAGCCTTATTTCTGTGGAATCTGAGAATAGATATTTCGGATCCCTTTGAAGACTATAGTGCCAAAGGAATTATCCTCTGATAACAAAGAGAAAGAAGCTTTCTGAGACACTTCTTTGTGATCTGTGAAGTCATCTAACAGAGTTACAACTTTCCCCTCAAGAAGCCTTTCGCTAAGACAGTTTTTGTGGAATTGGCAAAGTGATATTTGGAAGCCCGTAGAGTGCTTTGATGAAAAAGGAAATATCCTCAGATGAAATCTGGAAAGAAGCTTTCTGAGAAACTGCTCTGGGATGTGTGACTTCCACTCACAGATTTACATCTGTATTTCGTGGATCTCCTTGCTAGCCTTATTTCTGTGGAATCTGAGAATAGATATTTCGGATCCCTTTGAAGACTATAGGGCCAAAGGAAATATCCTCCGATAACAAAGAGAAAGAAGCTTTCTGAGAATCTTCTTTGTGTTCTGTGAAATCATCTCACAGAGTTAAATCTTTCCCCTCCACAATCCTTTCACTAAGTCAGTTCTTGTGGAGTTGGCAAAGTGATATTTGGAAGCCCATAGAGGGCTAAGTTGAAAAAGGAAATATCCTCAGATGAAATCTGGAAAGAAGCTTTCTGAGAAACTGCTTAGTGTTATGTTAATTCATCTCTCAGAGTTACATCTGTATTTCGTGGATCTCTTTGCTAGCCCGATATCTGTGGAATCTGAGAACAGATATTTCCGATCCCTTTGAAGACTATAGGGCCAAAGGAAATATCCTCTGAGAACAAGGAGAAAGAAGCTTTCTGAGAAACTTCTTTGTGTTCTGTGAAATCATCTCACAGAGTTACAGCTTTCCCTTCAAGAAGCCTTTCGCTAAGACAGTTCGTGTGGAATTGGCAAAGTGATATTTGGAAGCCCATAGAGGGTTATGGTGAAAAAGGAAATGTCCTCAGATGAAATCGGGAAAGAAGCTTTCTGAGAAACTGCTTAGTGTACGTTCAATTCATCTCACAGAGTTACATCTGTATTTCGTGGATCTCTTTGCCAGCCTTATTTCTGTGGAATCTGAGAAGAGATATTTCGGATCCCTTTGAAGACTATAGGGCCAAAGGAAATATCCTCCGATAACAAAGAGAAAGAAGCTTTCTGAGAAACTTCTTTGTGTTCTGTGAAATCATCTCACAGAGTTACAGCTTTCCCCTCAATAAGCCTTTCGCTAAGACAGTTCTTGTGGAATTGGCAAAGTGATATTTGGAAGCCCATAGAGGGCTATGGTGAAAAAGGAAATATCCTCAGATGAAATCTGGAAAGAAGCTTTCTGAGAAACTGCTCTGCGATGCGAGATTTCTACTCACAGAGTAGCATCTGTATTTCGTGGATCTCTTTGCTAGCCTTATTTCTGTGGAATCTGAGAACAGATATTTCGGATCCCTTTGAAGACTATAGGGCCAAAAGAAATATCCTCCGATAACAAAGAAAAAGAAGCTTTCTGAGAAACTTCCTTGTGTTCTGTGAAATCATCTCACAGAGTTACAGCTTTCCCCTCAAGAAGCCTTTCGCTAAGACAGTTCTTGTGGAATTGGCAAAGTGATATTTGGAAGCCCATAGAGGGCTAGGGTGAAAAAGGAAATATCCTCAGATGAAATCTGGAAAGAAACTTTCTGAGAAACTGCTTAGTGTTCTGTTAATTCATCTCTCAGAGTTACATTTGTATTTCCTGGATCTCTTTGCTAGCCTTATTTCTGTGGAATCTGAGAAGAGATATTTCGGATCCCTTTGAAGACTATAGGGCCAAAGGAAATATCCTCCGATAACAAAGAGAAAGAAGCTTTCTGAGAAACTTCTTTGTGTTCTGTGAAATCATCTCACAGAGTTACAGCTTTCCCCTCAAGAAGCCTTTTGCTAAGACAGTTATTGTGGAATTGGCAAAGTGATATTTGGAAGCCCATAGAGGGCTATGGTGAAAAAGGAAATATCCTCAGATGAAATCTGGAAAGAAGCTTTCTGAGAAACTGCTCTGTGATGTGTGACATCCACACACAGAGTTACATCTGTATTTCTTGGATCTCTTTGCTAGCCTTATTTCTGTGGAATCTGAGAACCGATATTTCCTATCCCTTTGAAGACAATAGGGCCAAAGGAAATAACCTCTGATAACAAAGAGAAAGAAGCTTTCTGAGAAACTTCTTTTTGTTCTGTGAAATCATCTCACAGAGTTACAGCTTTCCCCTCAAGAAGCCTTTCGCTAAGACAGTTCTTGTGGAATTGGCAAAGTGATATTTGGAAGCCCCTAGAGGGCTATGGTGAAAAAGGAAATATTCTCAGATGAAATCTGGAAAGAGGTTTCTGAGAAACTGCTCTGTGATGCGTGATTTCCACTCACAGAGTTGCATCTGTATTTCGTGCATCTCTTTGCTAGCCTTATTTCTGTGGAATCTGAGAACAGATATTTCGGATCAGTTTGAAGTCTATAGGGCCAAAAGAAATATCCTCCGATAGCAAAGAGAAAGAAGCTTTCTGAGAATCTTCTTTGTGTTCTGTGAAATCCTCTCACAGAGTTACAGCTTTACCCTCAAGAATCCTTCGCTAAGACAGTTCTTGTGGAATTGGCAAAGTGATATTTGAAAGCCCATAGAGGGCTATGGTGAAAAATTAAATATTCTCACATGAAATCTGGAAAGAAGCTTTCTGAGAAAATGCTTAGTGTCCTGTTAAGTCATCTCACAGAGTTACATCTCCATTTCGTGGATCTCTTTGCTCGACTAATTCCTGTGGAATCTGAGAACAGATATTTCGGATCCCTTTGAAGACTATAGGGCCAAAGGAAATATCCTCCGATAACAAAGAGAAAGAAGCTTTCTGAGAAACTTCCTTGTCTTCTGTGAAATCATCTCACAGAGTTACAGCTTTCCCTTCAAGAAGCCTTTCGCTAAGACAGTTCTTCTGGAATTGGCAAAGTGATATTTGGAAGCCCATAGAGGGCTATGGTGAAAAAGGAAATATCCTCAGATGAAATCTGGAAAGAAGCTTTCTGAGAAACTGCTTAGCTTTCTGTTAAGTCATCTCAACGAGTTACATCTGTATTTCGTGGATCTCTTTGCTAGACTTATTTCTGTGGAATCTGAGAACAGATATTTCGGATCCCTTTGAAGACTAGAGGGCCAAAGGAAATATCCTCCGATAACAAAGAGAAAGAAGCTTTCTGAGAAACTTCTTTGTGTTCTGTGAAATAGACTCACAGAGTTACAGCTTTCCCCTCAAGAAGCCTTTCGCTAAGACAGTTCTTGTGGAATTGGCAAAGTGATATTTGGAAGCCCTTAGAGGGCTACGGTGAAAAAGGAAATACCCTCAGATGAAATCTGGAAAGAAGCTTTCTGAGAAACTGCTTAGTGTTCTGTTGATTCATCTCACAGAGTTACATCTGTATTTCGTGGATCTCTTTGCTAGACTTATTTCTGTGGAATCTGAGAACAGATATTTCGAATCCCTTTGAAGACTCTAGGGCCAAAGGAAATATCCTTCGATAACAAAGAGAAAGAAGCTTTCTGAGAAAATTGTTTGTGTTCTCTGACATCATCTCACAGAGTTACAGCTTTCGCCTCAAGAAGACTTTCACTAAGACAGTTCTTGTGGAATTGGCAAAGTGATATTTGGAAGCCCATAGAGGGCTATGGTGAAAAAGGAAATATCCTCAGATGAAATATGAAAAGAAGCTTTATGAGAAACTGCTCTGCGATGTGTGAATTCCACACACAGAGTTAAATCTTTATTTCGTGGATCTCTTTGCTAGCCTTATTTCTGTGGAATCTGAGAACAGATAGTTCGGATCCCTTTGAAGACTATAGGGCCAAAGGAAATATCCTGCGATAACAAAGAGAAAGAAGCTTTCTGAGAAACTTCTTTGTGTTCTGTGAAATCATCTCACAGAGTTACAGCTTTCCCTTCAAGAAGCCTTTCGCTAAGACAGTACTTGTGGAATTGCAAAGTGATATTTGGAAGTTCATAGAGGGCTATGGTGAAAAAGGGAATATCCTCAGATGAAATCGGGAAAGTATCTTTCTGATAAACTGCTTAATGTTCTGTTAGTTCATCTCACAGAGTTACATCTGTATTTCGTCGATCTCCTTGCTAGCCTTATTTCTGTGGAATCTGAGAATAGATATTTCGGATCCCTTTGAAGACTATAGGGCCAAAGGAAATATCCTCCCATAACAAAGAGAAAGAAGCTTTCTGAGAAACTTCTTTGTGTTCTGTGAAATCATCTCTCAGAGTTACAGCTTTAACCCCAAGAAGCCTTTCGCTAAGACAGTTCTTCTGGAATTGGCAAAGTGATATTTGGAAGCCCATAGAGGGCTAGGGTGAAAAAGGAAATATCCTCAGATGAAATATGGAAAGAAGCTTTCTGGGAAATTGCTCTGTGATGTGTGACTTCCACTCACAGAGTAACATCTGTATTTCGTGGATCTCTTTGCTACTCTTATTTCTGTGGAATCTGAGAACATATATTTCGGATCCCTTTGAAGACTCTAGGGCCAAAGGAAATATCCTCCGATAACAAAGAGAAAGAAGCTTTCTGAGAAACTTCTTTGTGTTCTGTGAAATCATCTCACAGAGTTACAGCTTTCCTCTCAAGAAGCCTTTCGGTAAGACAGTTCTTGTGGAATTGGCAAAGTGATATTTGGAGGCGCATAGAGGGCTATGGTGAAAAAGGAAATATACTCAGATGAAATCTGGAAAGAAGCTTTCTGAGAAGCTGCTCTGTGATGTGTGACTTCCACACACAGAGTTACATCTGTATTTCGTGGATCTCTTTGCTAGCCTTATTTCTGTGCAATCTGAGAACAGATATTTCGGATCCCTTTGAAGACTATAGGGCCAAAGGAAATATCCTCTGATAACAAAGAGAAAGAAGCTTTCTGAGAAACTTCTTTGTGTTCTGTGAAATCATCTCACAGAGTTACAGCTTTCCCCTCAAGAAGCCTTTCGCTAAGACAGTTCTTGTGAAATTGGCAAAGTTATATTTCGAAGCCCATAGTGGGCTATGGTGAAAAAGAAAATATCCTCAGATGAAATCTGGAAAGAGGCTTTCTGAGAAACTGCTCTGCGATGTGTGACTTCCACACACAGAGTTACATCTTTATTTCGTGGATCTCTTTGCTAGCCTTATTTCTGTGGAATCTGAGAACAGATATTTCGGATCCCTTTGAAGACTATAGGGCCAAAGGAAATATCCTCCGATAACAAAGAGAAAGAAGCTTTCTGAGAAACTTCTTTGTGTTCTGTGAAATCATCTCACAGAGTTACAGCTTTCCCCTCAAGAAGACTTTCGCTAAGACAGTTCTTGTGGAATTGGCAAAGTGATATTTGGAAGCCCCTTGAGGGCTATGGTGAAAAAGGAAATACCCTCAGATGAAATCTGGAAAGAAGATTTCTGAGAAACTGCTTAGTGTTCTGTTAATTCATCTCACACAGTTACATCTGTATTTCGTGGATCTCTTTGCTAGCCTTATTTCTGTGGAATCTGAGAACAGATATTCCGGATCCCTTTGAAGACAATAGGACCAAAGGAAATATCCTCCGTTAACAAAGACAAAGAAGGATTCTGAGAAACTTCTTTGTATTCTGTGAAATCATCTCACAGAGTTACAGCTTTCCCCTCAAGAAGCCTTTCGCTAAGACAGTTCTTGTGGAATTGGCAAAGTGATATTTGGAAGCCCATAGAGGGCTATGGTGAAAAAGGAAATATCCTCAGATGAAATCTGGAAAGAAGCTTTCTGGGAAACTGCTCTGTGATGTGTGACTTCCACTCACAGAGTAACATCTGTATTTCGTGGATCTCTTTGCTAGCCTTATGTCTGTGGAATCTGAGAACAGATATTTCGGATCCCTTTGAATACTATAGGGCCAAAGGAAATATCCTTCGATAACAAAGAGAAAGAAGCTTTCTGAGAAAATTGTTTGTGTTCTGTGACATCATCTCACAGAGTTACAGCTTTCGCCTCAAGAAGACTTTCACTAAGACAGTTCTCGTGGAATTGGCAAAGTGATATTTGGAAGCCCATATAGGGCTATGGTGAAAAAGGAAATATCCTCAGATGAAATATGAAAAGAAGCTTTATGAGAAACTGCTCTGCGATGTGTGAATTCCACACACAGAGTTAAATCTTTATTTCGTGGATCTCTTTGCTAGCCTTATTTCTGTGGAATCTGAGAATAGATATTTCGGATCCCTTTGAAGACTATAGTGCCAAAGGAATTATCCTCTGATAACAAAGAGAAAGAAGCTTTCTGAGACACTTCTTTGTGATCTGTGAAGTCATCTAACAGAGTTACAACTTTCCCCTCAAGAAGCCTTTCGCTAAGACAGTTTTTGTGGAATTGGCAAAGTGATATTTGGAAGCCCGTAGAGTGCTTTGATGAAAAAGGAAATATCCTCAGATGAAATCTGGAAAGAAGCTTTCTGAGAAACTGCTCTGGGATGTGTGACTTCCACTCACAGATTTACATCTGTATTTCGTGGATCTCCTTGCTAGCCTTATTTCTGTGGAATCTGAGAATAGATATTTCGGATCCCTTTGAAGACTATAGGGCCAAAGGAAATATCCTCCGATAACAAAGAGAAAGAAGCTTTCTGAGAATCTTCTTTGTGTTCTGTGAAATCATCTCACAGAGTTAAATCTTTCCCCTCCACAATCCTTTCGCTAAGTCAGTTCTTGTGGAGTTGGCAAAGTGATATTTGGAAGCCCATAGAGGGCTAAGTTGAAAAAGGAAATATCCTCAGATGAAATCTGGAAAGAAGCTTTCTGAGAAACTGCTTAGTGTTATGTTAATTCATCTCTCAGAGTTACATCTGTATTTCGTGGATCTCTTTGCTAGCCCGATATCTGTGGAATCTGAGAACAGATATTTCCGATCCCTTTGAAGACTATAGGGCCAAAGGAAATATCCTCTGAGAACAAGGAGAAAGAAGCTTTCTGAGAAACTTCTTTGTGTTCTGTGAAATCATCTCACAGAGTTACAGCTTTCCCATCAAGAAGCCTTTCGCTAAGACAGTTCTTGTGGAATTGGCAAAGTGATATTTGGAAGCCCATAGAGGGTTATGGTGAAAAAGGAAATATCCTCAGATGAAATCTGGAAAGAATCTTTATGAGAAACTGCTCTGTGATGTGTGACTTCCACTCACAGATTTCCACCTGTATTTCGTGTATCTCTTTGCTAGCCTTATTTCTGTAGAATCTGAGAACAGATATTTCGGATCCCTTTGAAGACTATATGGCCAAAGGAAATATCCTGCGATAACAAAGAGAAGGAAGCTTTCTGAGAAACTTCTTTGTTTTCTGTGACATCATCTCACAGAGTTACAGCTTTCCCCTCAAGAAGACTTTCACTAAGACAGTTCTTGTGGAATTGGCAAAGTGATATTTGGAAGCCCATAGAGGGCTATGGTTAAAAAGGAAATATCCTCAGATGAAATCTGAAAAGAAGCTTTATGAGAAAATACTCTGTGATGTGTGACTTCCACTCACAGAGTGACATCTGTATTTCATGGATCTCTTTGCTAGCCTTATTTCTGTCGAATCTGCGAACAGATATTTCGCATCCCTTTGAAGACTATAGGGCCAAAAGAAATATCCTCCGATAACAAAGAGAAAGAAGCTTTCTGAGAAACTTCTTTGTGTTCTGTGAAATCATCTCACAGAGTTACAGCTTTCCTCTCAAGAAGCCTTTCTCTTAGACAGTTCTTGTGGAATTGGCAAAGTGATATTTGGAAGCCCATAAAGGGCTATCTTGAAAAAGGAAATATCCTTAGATGAAATCTGGAAAGAAGCTTTCTGAGAAACTCCTTAGTGTTCTGTTACTTCATATCACAGAGTTATATCTGTATTTCGCGGATCTCTTTGCTAGCCTTATTTCTGTGGAATCTGAGAACAGATATTTCGGATCCCTTTGAAGACTCTAGGGCCAAAGCAAATATCCTCCGATAACAAAGAGAAAGAAGCTTTCTGAGAAACTTCTTTGTGTTCTGTGAAATCATCTCACAGAGTTACAGCTTTCCCCTGAAGAAGCCTTTCACTACGATAGTTCTTGTGGAATTGGCAAAGTGATATTTGGAAGCCCATAGAGGGCTATGGTGAAAAAGGAAATATCCTCAGATGAAATCTGGAAAGAAGCTTTCTGAGAAACTGCTCTGTGATGCGTGACTTCCACACACAGAGTTACATCTGTATTTCGTGGATCTCTTTCCTAGACTTATTTCTGTGGAATCTGAGAACAGATATTTCGGAACCCTTTGAAGACTATAGGGCCAAAGGAAATATCCTCCGATAACAAAGAGAAAGAAGCTTTATGAGAAACTTCTTCGCGTTCTGTGAAATCATCGCACAGAGTTACAGCTTTCCCATCAAGAAGCCTTTCGCTAAGACAGTTCTTGTGGAATTGGCAAGGTGATAATTGGAAGCCCATAGAGGGCTATGGTGAAAAAGGAAATATCCTCAGATGAAATCTGGAAAGAAGCTTTCTGAGAAACTGCTTAGTGTTCTGTTAAGTCATCTCACAGAGTTACATCTGTATTTCGTGGATCCCTTTGCTAGACTTATTCCTGTGGAATCTGAGAACAGATATTTCGGATCCCTTTGAAGACTATAGGGCCAAAGGAAATATCCTCCGATAACAAAGAGAAAGAGGCTTTCTGAGAAACTTCTTTGTGTTCTGTGAAATCATCTCACAGAGTTACAGCTTTCCCTTCAAGAAGCCTTTCGCTAAGACAGTTCTTGTGGAATTGCAAAGTAATATTTGGAAGCCCATAGAGGGCTGTGGTGAAAAAGGAAATATCCTCAGATGAAATCTGGAAAGAAGCTTTCTGAGAAACTGCTTAGTTTTCTGTTAAGTCATCTCACCGAGTTACATCTGTATTTCGTGGATCTCTTTGCTAGACTTATTTCTGTGGAATCTGAGAACAGATATTTCGGATCCCTTTGAAGACAAGAGGGCCAAAGGAAATATCCTCCCATAACAAAGAGAAAGAAGCTTTCTGAGAAACTTCTTTGTGTTCTGTGAAATCATCTCACAGAGTTACAGCTTTAACCTCAAGAAGCCTTTCTCTAAGACAGTTCTTGTGGAATTGGCAAAGTGATATTTGGAAGCCCATAGAGGGCTAGGGTGAAAATGGAAATATCCTCAGATGAAATCTGGAAAGAAGCTTTCTGAGAAACTGCTCTGTGATGCGTGACTTCCACACACAGAGTTACATCTGTATTTCGTGGATCTCTTTGCTAGACTTATTTCTGTGGAATCTGAGAACAGATATTGCGGAACCCTTTGAAGACTATAGGGCCAAAGGAAATATCCTCCGATAACAAAGAGAAAGAAGCTTTATGAGAAACTTCTTTGTGTTCTGTGAAATGATCGCACAGAGTTACAGCTTTCCCATCAAGAAGCCTTTCGCTAAGACAGTTCTTTTGGAATTGGAAAAGTGATATTTGGAAGCCCATAGAGGCCTATGGTGAAAAAGGAAATATCCTCAGATGAAATGTGGAAAGAAGCTGTCTGAGAAACGGCTTAGTGTTCTGTTAATTCATATCACAGAGTTACATCTGTATTTCGTGGATCTCTTTGCTAGCCTTATTTCTGTGGACTCTGAGAACAGATATTTGGGATCCCTTTGAAGACTATAGGGCCAAAGGAAATATCCTCGATAACAAAGAGAAAAAACTTTCTGAGAAACTTCTTTGTGTTCTGTGAAATCATCTCACAGAGTTACAGCTTTCCCCTCAAGAAGCCTTTCGCTAAGACAGTTCTTGTGGAATTGGAAAGGTGATAATTGGAAGCCCATAGAGGGCTATGGTGAAAAAGGAAATATCCTCAGATGAAATCTGGAAAGAAGCTTTCTGAGAAACTGCTTAGTGTTCTGTTAAGTTATCTCACAGAGTTACATCTGTATTTCGTGGATCTCTTTGCTAGACTTATTCCTGTGGAATCTGAGAACAGATATTTCGGATCCCTTTGAAGACTATAGGGCCAAAGGAAATATCCTCCGATAACAAAGGGAAAGAAGCTTTCTGAGAAACTTCTTTGTGTTCTGTGAAATCATCTCACAGAGTTACAGCTTTCCCTTCAAGAAGCCTTTCGCTAAGACAGTTCTTGTGGAATTGCAAAGTGATATTTGGAAGCCCATAGAGGGCTATGGTGAAAAAGGAAATATCCTCAGATGAAATCTGGAAAGAAGCTTTCTGAGAAACTGCTTAGTTTTCTGTTAAGTCATCTCACCGAGTTACATCTGTATTTCGTGGATCTCTTTGCTAGACTTATTTCTGTGGAATCTGAGAACAGATATTTCGGATCCCTTTGAAGACAAGAGGGCCAAAGGAAATATCCTCTGATAACAAAGAGAAAGAAGCTTTCTGAGAAACTTCTTTGTGTTCTGTGAAATCAACTCACAGAGTTACAGCTTTCCCCGCAAGAAGCCTTTCGCTAAGACAGTTCTTGTGGAATTGGCAAAGTGATATTTGGAAGCCCATAGAGGGCTATGGTGAAAAAGGAAATATCCTCAGATGAAATATGAAAAGAAGCTTTATGAGAAACTGCTCTGCGATGTGTGAATTCCACACACAGAGTTACATCTTTATTTCGTGGATCTCTATGCTAGCCTTATTTCTGTGGAATCTGAGAACAGATAGTTCGGATACCTTTGAAGACTATAGGGCCAAAGGAAATATCCTCCGATAACAAAGAGAAAGAAGCTTTCAGAGAAACTTCTTTGTGTTCTGTGAAATCATCTCACAGAGTTACAGCTTTCCCCTCAACAAGCTTTTCGCTAGGAGAGTTCTTGTGGAATTGGCAAAGTGATATTTGGAAGTTCATAGAGGGCTATGGTGAAAAAGGAAATATCCTCAGATGAAATCGGGAAAGTATCTTTCTGAGAAACTGCTTAATGTTCTGTTAGTTCATCTCACAGAGTTACATCTCTATTTCGTGGATCTCCTTGCTAGCCTTATTTCTGTGGAATCTGAGAATAGATATTTCGGATCCCTTTGAAGACTATAGGGCCAAAGGAAATATCCTCCCATAACAAAGAGAAAGAAGCTTTCTGAGAAACTTCTTTGTGTTCTGTGAAATCATCTCACAGAGTTACAGCTTTAACCTCAAGAAGCCTTTCGCTAAGACAGTTCTTGTGGAATTGGCAAAGTGATATTTGGAAGCCCATAGAGGGCTAGGGTGAAAAAGGAAATATCCTCAGATGAAATCTGGAAAGAAGCTTTCTGGGAAACTGCTCTGTGATGTGTGACTTCCACTCACAGAGTAACATCTGTATTTCGTGGATCTCTTTGCTACTCTTATTTCTGTGGAATCTGAGAACATATATTTCGGATCCCTTTGAAGACTATAGGGCCAAAGGAAATATCCTCCGATAACAAAGAGAAAGAAGCTTTCTGAGAAACTTCTTTGTGTTCTGTGAAATCATCTCACAGAGTTACAGCTTTCCCCTCAAGAAGCCTTTCGCTAAGACAGTTCTTGTGGAATTGTCATAGTGATATTTGGAATCCCATAGTGGGCTATGGTGAGAAAGGAAATATCCTCCGTTGAAATCTGGAAAGAAGCTTTCTGAGAAACTGCTCTGTGATGTGTGACTTCCACACACAGAGTTACATCTGTATTTCGTGGATCTCTTTGCTAGCCTTATTTCTGTGGAATCTGAGAACAGGTATTTCGGATCCCTTTGAAGACTATAGGGCCAAAAGGAATATCCTCCGATAACAAAGAGAAAGAAGCTTTCTGAGAAACTTCCTTGTGTTCTGTGAAATCATCTCACAGAGTTACAGCTTTCCCCTCAACAAGCCATTCCCTAAGACAGTTCTTGTGGAATTGGCAAAGTGATATTTGGAAGCCCATAGAGGGCTGTGGTGAAAAAGGAAATATCCTCAGATGTAATCTGGAAAGAAGATTTCTGAGAAACTGCTCTGTGATGTGTAACTTCCACTCACAGAGTTACATCTGTATTTCGTGGATCTCTTTGCTAGCCTTATTACTGTGGAATCTGAGAACAGATATTTCGGATCCCTTTGAAGACTATAGGCCAAAGGAAATATCCTCCGATAACAAAGAGAAAGAAGCTTTCTGAGAAACTTCTTTGTGTTCTGTGAAATCATCTCACAGAGTTACAGCTTTCCCCTCAAGAAGCCTTTCGCAAAGTCAGTTCTTGTGGAATTGGCAAAGTGATATTTGCAAGCCCATAGAGGGCTATGGTGAAAAAGGAAACATCCTCAGATGAAATCTGGAAAGAAGCTTTCTGAGAAACTGCTTAGTGTTCTCTTAATTCAACTCACAGAGTTACATCTGTATTTCGTGGATCTCTTTGCTAGCCTTATTTCTTTGGAATCTGAGAACAGATATTTCGGATCCCTTTTGGTGAGACTAGGGCCAAATTAAATATCCTCCGATAAGAAAGAGAAAGAAGCTTTCTGAGAAACTTCTTTGTGTTCTGTAAAATCATCTCAAAGTGTTACAGCTTTCCCCTCTAGAAGCCTTTCACTAAGAGAGTTCTTGTGGAATTGGCAAAGTGATATTTGGAAGCCCATAGAGGTCTATGGTGAAAAAGGAAATATCCTCAGATGAAATCTGGAAAGAAGCTTTCTGAGAAACTGCTTAGTGTTTTTTATTCATCTCACAGAGTTACATCTGTATTTCGTGGATCTCATTGCTAGCCTTACATCTGTGTAATCTGAGAACAGATATTTCGGATCCCTTTGAAGACTATAGGGTCAAAGGAAATATCTTCCGATAACAAAGAGAAAGAAGCTTTCTGAGAAACTGCTTTGTGTTCTGTGAAATCATCTCACAGAGTTAAAGCATTCCCCTCAAGAAGCCTTTCGCTAAGACAGTTCTTGTGGATTTGGCAAAGTGATATTTGGAAGCCCATAGAGGGCTATGGTGAAAAAGGAAATATCTTCAGATGAAATCTGGAAAGAAGCTTTCTGAGGAACTGCTCTGTGATGTGTGACTTCCACTCACAGAGTTACATCAGTATTTCTTGGATCTCTTTGCTAGCCTTGTTTCTGTGGAATCTGAGAACAGATATTTCCGATCCCTTTGAAGACTATAGGGTCAAAGGATATATCCTCCGATAACACAGAGAAAGAAGCTTTCTGAGAAACTTCTTTGTGTTCTGTGAAATCATCTCACAGAGTTACAGCTTTCCCCTCAAGAAGACTTTCGCTAAGACAGTTCTTGTGGAATTGGCAAAGTGATATTTGGAAGCCCATAGAGGGCTACGGTGAAAAAGGAAATATCCTCAGATGAAATCTGGAAAGAAGCTTTCTGAGAAACTGCTTAGTGTTCTGTTAATTCATCTCACAGAGTTACATCTGTATTTCGTGGATCTCTTTGCTAGCCTTTCTTCTGTGGATTCTGAGAACAGATATTTCGGATCCCTTTGAAGACTATAGGGCCAAAGGAAATATCTTCCAATGACAAAGAGAAAGAAGCTTTCTGAGAAACTTCTTTGTGTTCTGTGAAAACGTCTCACAGAGTTACAGTTTTGCCCTCAAGAAGCCTTTCGCTAAGACAGTTCTTGTGGAATTGAAAAAGTGATATTTCGAAGCCCATAGATGGCTATCGTGTAAAAGGAAATATCCTCAGATGAAATCTGGAAAGAAGTTTTCTGAGAAACTGCTCTGTGATGTGTGACTTCCACTCACAGAGTTACATCTGTATTTCGTGGATCTCTTTGCTAGCGTTATGTCTGTGGAATCTGAGAACAGATATTTCCGATCCTTTGAAGACTCTAGGGCCAAAGGAAATATCCTCTGATAACACAGAGAAAGAAGCTTTCTGAGAAACTTCTTTGTGTTCTGTGAAATCATCTCACAGAGTTACAGCTTTCCCCTCAAGAAGCCTTTCGCTAAGACAGTTCTTGTGGAATTGGCAAAGCGATATTTGGAAGCCCATAGTGGGCTATGGTGAAAAAGGAAATCTCCTCCGATGAAATCTGGAAAGAAACTACCTGAGAAACTGCTTAGTGTTCCGTTAATTCATCTCTCAGAGTTACATCTGTATTTTGTGGGTCTCTTTGCTAGCCTTACTTCTGTGGAATCTGTGAACAGATATTTCGGATCCCTTTGAAGACGATAGGGCCAAAGGAAATATCTTCCGATAACAAAGAGAAAGAAGCTTTCTGAGAAACTTCTTTGTGTTCTGTGAAATCATCTCACAGGGTTACAGCTTTCCCCTCAAGAAGCCTTTCGCTAACACAGTTCTTGTGGAATTGGCAAAGTGATATTTGGAAACCCCTAGAGGGCTATGGTGAAAAAGGAAATATCCTCAGAAGAAATCTGGAAAGAAGCTTTCTGAGAAACTACTCTGTGATGTGTGACTTCCACTCACAGAGTTACATCTGTATTTCGTGGATCTCTTTGCTAGCCTTATTTCTGTGGAATCTGAGAGGAGATATTTCGGATCCCTTTGAAGACTATAGGGTCAAAGGAAATATCCTCCGATAACAAAGAGAAAGAAGCTTTCTGAGAAACTTCTTTGTGTTCTGTGAAATCATCTCACAGAGTTACAGCTTTCCCCTCAAGAAGCCTTTCGCTAAGACAGTTCTTGTGGAATTGTCATAGGGATATTTGGAAGCCCATAGTGGGCTATGCTGAGAAAGGAAATATCCTCCGATGAAATCTTGAAAGAAGCTTTCTGAGAAACTGCTTAGTGTTCTGTTAATTCATCTCACAGAGTTACATCTGTATTTCGTGGATCTCTTTGCTAGCCTTATTTCTGTGGAATTTGAGAACAGATATTTCGGATCCCTTTTAGACTATAGGGCCAAAGGAAATATCGTCCGATAACAAAGAGAAAGAAGCTTTCTGAGAAACTTCTTTGTGTTCTGTGAAATGATCTCACAGAGTTACAGCTTTCCCCTCAAGAAGCCTTTCGCAAAGACTGTTCTTGTGGAATAGGCAAAGTGATATTTGCAAGCCCATAGAGGGCTATGGTGAAAAAGGAAATATCCTCAGAAGAAATCTGGAAAGAAGCTTTCTGAGAAACTGCTTAGTGTTCTGTTGATTCATCTCACAGAGTTACATCTGTATTTCGTGGATCTCTTTGCTAGCCTTATTTCTGTGGAATCTGAGAAGATATATTTCGCATCACTTTGAAGACTATAGGGCCAAAGGAAATATCCTCCGCAAACAAAGAGAAAGAAGCTTTCTGAGTAACTTCTTTGTGTTCTGTGAAATCATCTCACAGAGTTACAGCTTTCCCCTCAAGAAGACTTTCGCTAAGACAGTTCTTCTGGAATTGGCAAAGTGATATTTGGAAGCCCATAGAGGGCTATGGTGAAAAAGGAAATATCCTCAGATGAAATCTGGAAAGAAGCTTTCTGAGAAACTGCTTAGTGTTCTGTTAATTCATCTCACAGAGTTACATCTGTATTTCGTGGATCTCTTTGCTAGCCTTTCTTCTGTGGATTCTGAGAACAGATATTTCGGATCCCTTTGAAGACTATAGGGCCAAAGGAAATATCTTCCAATAACAAAGAGAAAGAAGCTTTCTGAGAAACTTTTTTGTGTTCTGTGAAAACGTCTCACAGAGTTACAGCTTTGCCCTCAAGAAGCCCTTCGCTAAGACAGTTCTTGTGGAATTGGAAAAGTGATATTTCGAAGCCCATAGAGGGCTATCGTGACAAAGGAAATATCCTCAGATGAAATCTGGAAAGAAGTTTTCTGAGAAACAGCTCTGTGATGTGTGACATCCACTCACAGAGTTACATCTGTATTTCGTGGATCTCTTTGCTAGCCTTATGTCTGTGGAAATTGAGGACAGATAATTCCGATCCCTTTGAAGACTCTAGGGCCAAAGGAAATATCCTCTGATAACACAGAGAAAGAAGCTTTCTGAGAAACTTCTTTGTGTTCTGTGAAATCATTTCACAGAGTTACAGCTTTCCCCTCAAGAAGCCTTTCGCTAAGACAGTTCTTGTGGAATTGGCAAAGTGATATTTGGAAACCCATAGTGGGCTATGGTGAAAAAGGAAATATCCTCCGATGAAATCTGGAAAGAAGCTTTCTGAGAAACTGCTTAGTGTTCTGTTAATTCATCTCTCAGAGTTACATCTGTATTTTGTGGATCTCTTTGCTAGCCTTACTTCTGTGGAATCTGTGAACAGATATTTCGGATCCCTTTGAAGACGATAGGGCCAAAGGAAATATCTTCCGATAACAAAGAGAAAGAAGCTTTCTGAGAAACTTCTTTGTGTTCTGTGAAATCATCTCACAGAGTTACAGCTTTCCCCCCAAGAAGCCTTTCGCTAAGATAGTTCTTGTGGAATTGGCAAAGTGATATTTGGAAACCCATAGAGGGCTATGGTGAAAAAGGAAATATCCTCAGAAGAAATCTAGAAATAAGCTTTCTGAGAAACTGCTCTGTGATGTGTGACTTCCACTCATAGAGTTACATCTGTATTTCGTGGATCTCTTTGTAGCCTTATTTCTGTGTAATCTGAGAGGAGATATTTCGGATCCCTTTGAAGACTATAGGGTCAAAGGAAATATCCTCCGATAACAAAGAGAAAGAAGCTTTCTGAGAAACTTCTTTGTGTTCTGTGAAATCATCTAACAGAGTTACAGCTTTCCCCTCAATAAGCCTTTCGCTAAGACAGTTCTTGTGGAATTGTCATAGTGATATTTGGAAGCCCATAGTGGGCTATGGTGAGAAAGGAAATATCCTCCGATGAAATCTGGAATGAAGCTATCTGAGAAACTGCTTAGTGTTCTGTTAATTCATCTCACAGAGTTACATCTGTATTTCGTAGATCTCTTTGCTAGCCTTATTTCTGTGGAATTTGAGAACAGATATTTCGGATCCCTTTGAGACTATAGGGCCAAAGGAAATATCCTCTGATAACAAAGAGAAAGAAGCTTTCTGAGAAACTTCTTTGTGTTCTGTGAAATCATCTCACAGAGTTACAGCTTTCCCCTCAAGAAGCCTTTCGCAAAGACAGTTCTTGTGGAATTGGCATAGTGATATTTGCAAGCCCTTAGAGGACTATGGTGAAAAAGGAAATATCCTCAGATGAAATCTGAAAAGAAGTTTTCTGAGAAACTGCTCTGTGATGTGTGACTTCCACTCACAGAGTTACATCTGTATTTCGTGGATCTCTTTGCTAGCCTTATTTCTGTCTAATCTGAGAACAGATATTTCGGTTCCCTTTGAAGACTACAGGGCCAAAGGAAATATCCTCCAGTAACAAAGAGAAATAAGCTTTCTGAGAAACTTCTTTGTGTTCTCTGAAATCATCTCACAGAGTTCCAGCTTTCCCCGCAAGAAGCCTTTCACTAAGACAGTTCTTGTGGAATTTGCAAAGTGATATTTGGAAGCCCATAGAGGGCTATGGTGAAAAAGGAAATATCCTCAGATGAAATCTGGAAAGAAGCTTTCTGAGAAACTGCTTAGTGTTCTCTTAATTCAACTCACACAGTTACATCTGTATTTCGTGGATCTCTTTGCTAGCCTTATTTCTGTGGAATCTGAGAACAGATATTTCGAATCCCTTTGAAGCGTCTTGGGCCAAAGGAAATATCCTCCGATAAGAAATAGAAAGAAGCTTTCTGAGAAACTTCTTTGTGTTCTGTGAAATCATGTCAAAGAGTTACAGCTTTCCCATCAAGAAGCCTTTCCCTAAGACAGATGTTGTGGAATTGGCAAAGTGATATTTGGAAGCCCATAGAGGGCTATGGTGAAAAAGGAAATATCCTCAGATGAAATCTGGAAAGAAGCTTTCTGAGAAACTGCTTAGTGTTCTGTCAATTCATCTCACAGAGTTACATCTGTATTTGGTGGATCTCTTTGCTAGCCTTATTATCTGTGGAATCTGACAACAGATATTTCGGATATCTTTGAAGACTCTAGGGCCAAAGGAAATATCCTCCGATAACAAAGAGAAAGAAGCTTTCTGAGAAACTTAATTGTGTCCTGTGAAATCATCTCACAGAGTTACAGCTTTCCCCTCAAGAAGCCTTTCGCTAAGACAGCTCTTGTGGAATTGGCAAAGTGATATTTGGAAGCCCCTAGAGGGCTATGGTGAAAAAGGAAATAACCTCAGATGAAATCTGGAAAGAAGCTTTCTGAGAAACTGCTTAGTGTTCTGTTAATTCATCTCACAGAGTTACAGCTTTCCCCTCAAGAAGCCTTTCGCTAAGACAGTTCTTGTGGAATTGGCAAAGTGATATTTGGAATCCCGTAGAGGGCTATGGTGAAAAGGAAATATCCTCAGATGAAATCTGTAAAGAAGTTTTCTGAGAAACTGCTCTGTGATGTGTTACTTCCACTCACAGAGTTACATCTGTATTTCGTGGATCTCTTTGCTACCCTTATTTCTGTGGAATCTGAGAACAGATATTACGGATCCCTTTGAAGACTATAGGGCCAAAGGAAATATCCTCCAATAAGAAAGAGAAAGAAGCTTTCTGAGAAACTTCTTTGTGTTCTGTGAAATCATCTCACAGAGTTACAGCTTTCCCCTCAAGAAGCCTTTCGCTAAGACAGTTCTTGTGGATTTGGCAAAGTGATAATTGGAAGCCCATAGAGGGCTATGGTGAAAAAGGAAATATCCTCAGAAGAAATCTGGAAAGAAGCTTTCTGAAAAACTGTTCTGGGATGTGTGACTTCCACTCACAAAATTACATCTGAATTTCGTGGATCTCTTTCCTAGCCTTATTTCTGGGGAATCGGAGAACAGATATTTCGGATCACTTTGAAGACAATAGGGCCAAAGGAAATATCTTCCGATAACAAAGAGAAAGAAGCTTTCTGAGAAACTTCTTAGTGTTCTGTTAATTCATCTCACAGAGTTACATCTGTATTTCGTGCATCTCCTTGCTAGCCTTATTACTGTGGAATCTGAGAACAGATATTTCGTATCCCTTTGAAGACTATAGGGCCAAAGGAAATATCGTCCGATAACAAAGAGAAAGAAGCTTTCTGAGAAACTTCTTTGTGTTCTGTGAAATGATCTCACAGAGTTACAGCTTTCCCCTCAAGAAGCCTTTCGCAAAGACTGTTCTTGTGGAATTGGCAAAGTGATATTTGCAAGCCCATAGAGGGCTATGGTGAAAAAGGAAATATCCTCAGAAGAAATCTGGAAAGAAGCTTTCTGAGAAACTGCTTAGTGTTCTGTTGATTCATCTCACAGAGTTACATCTGTATTTCGTGGATCTCTTTGCTAGCCTTATTTCTGTGGAATCTGAGAAGATATATTTCGCATCACTTTGAAGACTATAGGGCCAAAGGAAATATCCTCCGCAAACAAAGAGAAAGAAGCTTTCTGAGTAACTTCTTTGTGTTCTGTGAAATCATCTCACAGAGTTACAGCTTTCCCCTCAAGAAGACTTTCGCTAAGACAGTTCTTCTGGAATTGGCAAAGTGATATTTGGAAGCCCATAGAGGGCTATGGTGAAAAAGGAAATATCCTCAGATGAAATCTGGAAAGAAGCTTTCTGAGAAACTGCTTAGTGTTCTGTTAATTCATCTCACAGAGTTACATCTGTATTTCGTGGATCTCTTTGCTAGCCTTTCTTCTGTGGATTCTGAGAACAGATATTTCGGATCCCTTTGAAGACTATAGGGCCAAAGGAAATATCTTCCAATAACAAAGAGAAAGAAGCTTTCTGAGAAACTTTTTTGTGTTCTGTGAAAACGTCTCACAGAGTTACAGCTTTGCCCTCAAGAAGCCCTTCGCTAAGACAGTTCTTGTGGAATTGGAAAAGTGATATTTCGAAGCCCATAGAGGGCTATCGTGACAAAGGAAATATCCTCAGATGAAATCTGGAAAGAAGTTTTCTGAGAAACAGCTCTGTGATGTGTGACATCCACTCACAGAGTTACATCTGTATTTCGTGGATCTCTTTGCTAGCCTTATGTCTGTGGAAATTGAGGACAGATAATTCCGATCCCTTTGAAGACTCTAGGGCCAAAGGAAATATCCTCTGATAACACAGAGAAAGAAGCTTTCTGAGAAACTTCTTTGTGTTCTGTGAAATCATTTCACAGAGTTACAGCTTTCCCCTCAAGAAGCCTTTCGCTAAGACAGTTCTTGTGGAATTGGCAAAGTGATATTTGGAAACCCATAGTGGGCTATGGTGAAAAAGGAAATATCCTCCGATGAAATCTGGAAAGAAGCTTTCTGAGAAACTGCTTAGTGTTCTGTTAATTCATCTCTCAGAGTTACATCTGTATTTTGTGGATCTCTTTGCTAGCCTTACTTCTGTGGAATCTGTGAACAGATATTTCGGATCCCTTTGAAGACGATAGGGCCAAAGGAAATATCTTCCGATAACAAAGAGAAAGAAGCTTTCTGAGAAACTTCTTTGTGTTCTGTGAAATCATCTCACAGAGTTACAGCTTTCCCCCCAAGAAGCCTTTCGCTAAGATAGTTCTTGTGGAATTGGCAAAGTGATATTTGGAAACCCATAGAGGGCTATGGTGAAAAAGGAAATATCCTCAGAAGAAATCTAGAAATAAGCTTTCTGAGAAACTGCTCTGTGATGTGTGACTTCCACTCATAGAGTTACATCTGTATTTCGTGGATCTCTTTGTAGCCTTATTTCTGTGTAATCTGAGAGGAGATATTTCGGATCCCTTTGAAGACTATAGGGTCAAAGGAAATATCCTCCGATAACAAAGAGAAAGAAGCTTTCTGAGAAACTTCTTTGTGTTCTGTGAAATCATCTAACAGAGTTACAGCTTTCCCCTCAATAAGCCTTTCGCTAAGACAGTTCTTGTGGAATTGTCATAGTGATATTTGGAAGCCCATAGTGGGCTATGGTGAGAAAGGAAATATCCTCCGATGAAATCTGGAATGAAGCTATCTGAGAAACTGCTTAGTGTTCTGTTAATTCATCTCACAGAGTTACATCTGTATTTCGTAGATCTCTTTGCTAGCCTTATTTCTGTGGAATTTGAGAACAGATATTTCGGATCCCTTTGAGACTATAGGGCCAAAGGAAATATCCTCTGATAACAAAGAGAAAGAAGCTTTCTGAGAAACTTCTTTGTGTTCTGTGAAATCATCTCACAGAGTTACAGCTTTCCCCTCAAGAAGCCTTTCGCAAAGACAGTTCTTGTGGAATTGGCATAGTGATATTTGCAAGCCCTTAGAGGACTATGGTGAAAAAGGAAATATCCTCAGATGAAATCTGAAAAGAAGTTTTCTGAGAAACTGCTCTGTGATGTGTGACTTCCACTCACAGAGTTACATCTGTATTTCGTGGATCTCTTTGCTAGCCTTATTTCTGTCTAATCTGAGAACAGATATTTCGGTTCCCTTTGAAGACTACAGGGCCAAAGGAAATATCCTCCAGTAACAAAGAGAAATAAGCTTTCTGAGAAACTTCTTTGTGTTCTCTGAAATCATCTCACAGAGTTCCAGCTTTCCCCGCAAGAAGCCTTTCACTAAGACAGTTCTTGTGGAATTTGCAAAGTGATATTTGGAAGCCCATAGAGGGCTATGGTGAAAAAGGAAATATCCTCAGATGAAATCTGGAAAGAAGCTTTCTGAGAAACTGCTTAGTGTTCTCTTAATTCAACTCACACAGTTACATCTGTATTTCGTGGATCTCTTTGCTAGCCTTATTTCTGTGGAATCTGAGAACAGATATTTCGAATCCCTTTGAAGCGTCTTGGGCCAAAGGAAATATCCTCCGATAAGAAATAGAAAGAAGCTTTCTGAGAAACTTCTTTGTGTTCTGTGAAATCATGTCAAAGAGTTACAGCTTTCCCATCAAGAAGCCTTTCCCTAAGACAGATGTTGTGGAATTGGCAAAGTGATATTTGGAAGCCCATAGAGGGCTATGGTGAAAAAGGAAATATCCTCAGATGAAATCTGGAAAGAAGCTTTCTGAGAAACTGCTTAGTGTTCTGTCAATTCATCTCACAGAGTTACATCTGTATTTGGTGGATCTCTTTGCTAGCCTTATTATCTGTGGAATCTGACAACAGATATTTCGGATATCTTTGAAGACTCTAGGGCCAAAGGAAATATCCTCCGATAACAAAGAGAAAGAAGCTTTCTGAGAAACTTAATTGTGTCCTGTGAAATCATCTCACAGAGTTACAGCTTTCCCCTCAAGAAGCCTTTCGCTAAGACAGCTCTTGTGGAATTGGCAAAGTGATATTTGGAAGCCCCTAGAGGGCTATGGTGAAAAAGGAAATAACCTCAGATGAAATCTGGAAAGAAGCTTTCTGAGAAACTGCTTAGTGTTCTGTTAATTCATCTCACAGAGTTACAGCTTTCCCCTCAAGAAGCCTTTCGCTAAGACAGTTCTTGTGGAATTGGCAAAGTGATATTTGGAATCCCGTAGAGGGCTATGGTGAAAAGGAAATATCCTCAGATGAAATCTGTAAAGAAGTTTTCTGAGAAACTGCTCTGTGATGTGTTACTTCCACTCACAGAGTTACATCTGTATTTCGTGGATCTCTTTGCTACCCTTATTTCTGTGGAATCTGAGAACAGATATTACGGATCCCTTTGAAGACTATAGGGCCAAAGGAAATATCCTCCAATAAGAAAGAGAAAGAAGCTTTCTGAGAAACTTCTTTGTGTTCTGTGAAATCATCTCACAGAGTTACAGCTTTCCCCTCAAGAAGCCTTTCGCTAAGACAGTTCTTGTGGATTTGGCAAAGTGATAATTGGAAGCCCATAGAGGGCTATGGTGAAAAAGGAAATATCCTCAGAAGAAATCTGGAAAGAAGCTTTCTGAAAAACTGTTCTGGGATGTGTGACTTCCACTCACAAAATTACATCTGAATTTCGTGGATCTCTTTCCTAGCCTTATTTCTGGGGAATCGGAGAACAGATATTTCGGATCACTTTGAAGACAATAGGGCCAAAGGAAATATCTTCCGATAACAAAGAGAAAGAAGCTTTCTGAGAAACTTCTTAGTGTTCTGTTAATTCATCTCACAGAGTTACATCTGTATTTCGTGCATCTCCTTGCTAGCCTTATTACTGTGGAATCTGAGAACAGATATTTCGTATCCCTTTGAAGACTATAGGGCCAAAGGAAATATCGTCCGATAACAAAGAGAAAGAAGCTTTCTGAGAAACTTCTTTGTGTTCTGTGAAATGATCTCACAGAGTTACAGCTTTCCCCTCAAGAAGCCTTTCGCAAAGACTGTTCTTGTGGAATTGGCAAAGTGATATTTGCAAGCCCATAGAGGGCTATGGTGAAAAAGGAAATATCCTCAGAAGAAATCTGGAAAGAAGCTTTCTGAGAAACTGCTTAGTGTTCTGTTGATTCATCTCACAGAGTTACATCTGTATTTCGTGGATCTCTTTGCTAGCCTTATTTCTGTGGAATCTGAGAAGATATATTTCGCATCACTTTGAAGACTATAGGGCCAAAGGAAATATCCTCCGCAAACAAAGAGAAAGAAGCTTTCTGAGTAACTTCTTTGTGTTCTGTGAAATCATCTCACAGAGTTACAGCTTTCCCCTCAAGAAGACTTTCGCTAAGACAGTTCTTCTGGAATTGGCAAAGTGATATTTGGAAGCCCATAGAGGGCTATGGTGAAAAAGGAAATATCCTCAGATGAAATCTGGAAAGAAGCTTTCTGAGAAACTGCTTAGTGTTCTGTTAATTCATCTCACAGAGTTACATCTGTATTTCGTGGATCTCTTTGCTAGCCTTTCTTCTGTGGATTCTGAGAACAGATATTTCGGATCCCTTTGAAGACTATAGGGCCAAAGGAAATATCTTCCAATAACAAAGAGAAAGAAGCTTTCTGAGAAACTTTTTTGTGTTCTGTGAAAACGTCTCACAGAGTTACAGCTTTGCCCTCAAGAAGCCCTTCGCTAAGACAGTTCTTGTGGAATTGGAAAAGTGATATTTCGAAGCCCATAGAGGGCTATCGTGACAAAGGAAATATCCTCAGATGAAATCTGGAAAGAAGTTTTCTGAGAAACAGCTCTGTGATGTGTGACATCCACTCACAGAGTTACATCTGTATTTCGTGGATCTCTTTGCTAGCCTTATGTCTGTGGAAATTGAGGACAGATAATTCCGATCCCTTTGAAGACTCTAGGGCCAAAGGAAATATCCTCTGATAACACAGAGAAAGAAGCTTTCTGAGAAACTTCTTTGTGTTCTGTGAAATCATTTCACAGAGTTACAGCTTTCCCCTCAAGAAGCCTTTCGCTAAGACAGTTCTTGTGGAATTGGCAAAGTGATATTTGGAAACCCATAGTGGGCTATGGTGAAAAAGGAAATATCCTCCGATGAAATCTGGAAAGAAGCTTTCTGAGAAACTGCTTAGTGTTCTGTTAATTCATCTCTCAGAGTTACATCTGTATTTTGTGGATCTCTTTGCTAGCCTTACTTCTGTGGAATCTGTGAACAGATATTTCGGATCCCTTTGAAGACGATAGGGCCAAAGGAAATATCTTCCGATAACAAAGAGAAAGAAGCTTTCTGAGAAACTTCTTTGTGTTCTGTGAAATCATCTCACAGAGTTACAGCTTTCCCCCCAAGAAGCCTTTCGCTAAGATAGTTCTTGTGGAATTGGCAAAGTGATATTTGGAAACCCATAGAGGGCTATGGTGAAAAAGGAAATATCCTCAGAAGAAATCTAGAAATAAGCTTTCTGAGAAACTGCTCTGTGATGTGTGACTTCCACTCATAGAGTTACATCTGTATTTCGTGGATCTCTTTGTAGCCTTATTTCTGTGTAATCTGAGAGGAGATATTTCGGATCCCTTTGAAGACTATAGGGTCAAAGGAAATATCCTCCGATAACAAAGAGAAAGAAGCTTTCTGAGAAACTTCTTTGTGTTCTGTGAAATCATCTAACAGAGTTACAGCTTTCCCCTGAAGAAGCCTTTCGCTAAGACAGTTCTTGTGGAATTGTCATAGTGATATTTGGAAGCCCATAGTGGGCTATGGTGAGAAAGGAAATATCCTCCGACGAAATCTGGAAGGAAGCTATCTGAGAAACTGCTTAGTGTTCTGTTAATTCATCTCACAGAGTTACATCTGTATTTCGTAGATCTCTTTGCTAGCCTTATTTCTGTGGAATTTGAGAACAGATATTTCGGATCCCTTTGAGACTATAGGGCCAAAGGAAATATCCTCTGATAACAAAGAGAAAGAAGCTTTCTGAGAAACTTCTTTGTGTTCTGTGAAATCATCTCACAGAGTTACAGCTTTCCCCTCAAGAAGCCTTTCGCAAAGACAGTTCTTGTGGAATTGGCATAGTGATATTTGCAAGCCCATAGAGGGCTATGGTGAAAAAGGAAATATCCTCAGATGAAATCTGAAAAGAAGTTTTCTGAGAAACTGCTCTGTGATGTGTGACTTCCACTCACAGAGTTACATCTGTATTTCGTGGATCTCTTTGCTAGCCTTATTTCTGTCTAATCTGAGAACAGATATTTCGGTTCCGTTTGAAGACTACAGGGCCAAAGGAAATATCCTCCAGTAACAAAGAGAAATAAGCTTTCTGAGAAACTTCTTTGTGTTCTCTGAAATCATCTCACAGAGTTCCAGCTTTCCCCGCAAGAAGCCTTTCACTAAGACAGTTCTTGTGGAATTTGCAAAGTGATATTTGGAAGCCCATAGAGGGCTATGGTGAAAAAGGAAATATCCTCAGATGAAATCTGGAAAGAAGCTTTCTGAGAAACTGCTTAGTGTTCTCTTAATTCAACTCACACAGTTACATCTGTATTTCGTGGATCTCTTTGCTAGCCTTATTTCTGTGGAATCTGAGAACAGATATTTCGAATCCCTTTGAAGCGTCTTGGGCCAAAGGAAATATCCTCCGATAAGAAATAGAAAGAAGCTTTCTGAGAAACTTCTTTGTGTTCTGTGAAATCATGTCAAAGAGTTACAGCTTTCCCATCAAGAAGCCTTTCCCTAAGACAGATGTTGTGGAATTGGCAAAGTGATATTTGGAAACCCATAGTGGGCTATGGTGAAAAAGGAAATATCCTCCGATGAAATCTGGAAAGAAGCTTTCTGAGAAACTGCTTAGTGTTCTGTTAATTCATCTCTCAGAGTTACATCTGTATTTTGTGGATCTCTTTGCTAGCCTTACTTCTGTGGAATCTGTGAACAGATATTTCGGATCCCTTTGAAGACGATAGGGCCAAAGGAAATATCTTCCGATAACAAAGAGAAAGAAGCTTTCTGAGAAACTTCTTTGTGTTCTGTGAAATCATCTCACAGAGTTACAGCTTTCCCCCCAAGAAGCCTTTCGCTAAGATAGTTCTTGTGGAATTGGCAAAGTGATATTTGGAAACCCATAGAGGGCTATGGTGAAAAAGGAAATATCCTCAGAAGAAATCTAGAAATAAGCTTTCTGAGAAACTGCTCTGTGATGTGTGACTTCCACTCATAGAGTTACATCTGTATTTCGTGGATCTCTTTGTAGCCTTATTTCTGTGTAATCTGAGAGGAGATATTTCGGATCCCTTTGAAGACTATAGGGTCAAAGGAAATATCCTCCGATAACAAAGAGAAAGAAGCTTTCTGAGAAACTTCTTTGTGTTCTGTGAAATCATCTAACAGAGTTACAGCTTTCCCCTCAAGAAGCCTTTCGCTAAGACAGTTCTTGTGGAATTGTCATAGTGATATTTAGAAGCCCATAGTGGGCTATGGTGAGAAAGGAAATATCCTCCGATGAAATCTGGAAGGAAGCTATCTGAGAAACTGCTTAGTGTTCTGTTAATTCATCTCACAGAGTTACATCTGTATTTCGTAGATCTCTTTGCTAGCCTTATTTCTGTGGAATTTGAGAACAGATATTTCGGATCCCTTTGAGACTATAGGGCCAAAGGAAATATCCTCTGATAACAAAGAGAAAGAAGCTTTCTGAGAAACTTCTTTGTGTTCTGTGAAATCATCTCACAGAGTTACAGCTTTCCCCTCAAGAAGCCTTTCGCAAAGACAGTTCTTGTGGAATTGGCATAGTGATATTTGCAAGCCCATAGAGGGCTATGGTGAAAAAGGAAATATCCTCAGATGAAATCTGAAAAGAAGTTTTCTGAGAAACTGCTCTGTGATGTGTGACTTCCACTCACAGAGTTACATCTGTATTTCGTGGATCTCTTTGCTAGCCTTATTTCTGTCTAATCTGAGAACAGATATTTCGGTTCCCTTTGAAGACTACAGGGCCAAAGGAAATATCCTC
Source organism: Macaca mulatta (assembly GCF_049350105.2). Classification (NCBI taxonomy): domain Eukaryota; kingdom Metazoa; phylum Chordata; class Mammalia; order Primates; family Cercopithecidae; genus Macaca; species Macaca mulatta. Next base: position 48,356,122 of record NC_133411.1, read on the forward strand.
CAGTAACAAAGAGAAATAAGCTTTCTGAGAAACTTCTTTGTGTTCTCTGAAATCATCTCACAGAGTTCCAGCTTTCCCCGCAAGAAGCCTTTCACTAAGACAGTTCTTGTGGAATTTGCAAAGTGATATTTGGAAGCCCATAGAGGGCTATGGTGAAAAAGGAAATATCCTCAGATGAAATCTGGAAAGAAGCTTTCTGAGAAACTGCTTAGTGTTCTCTTAATTCAACTCACACAGTTACATCTGTATTTCGTGGATCTCTTTGCTAGCCTTATTTCTGTGGAATCTGAGAACAGATATTTCGAATCCCTTTGAAGCGTCTTGGGCCAAAGGAAATATCCTCCGATAAGAAATAGAAAGAAGCTTTCTGAGAAACTTCTTTGTGTTCTGTGAAATCATGTCAAAGAGTTACAGCTTTCCCATCAAGAAGCCTTTCCCTAAGACAGATGTTGTGGAATTGGCAAAGTGATATTTGGAAGCCCATAGAGGGCTATGGTGAAAAAGGAAATATCCTCAGATGAAATCTGGAAAGAAGCTTTCTGAGAAACTGCTTAGTGTTCTGTTAATTCATCTCACAGAGTTACATCTGTATTTGGTGGATCTCTTTGCTAGCCTTATTATCTGTGGAATCTGACAACAGATATTTCGGATATCTTTGAAGACTATAGGGCCTAAGGAAATATCCTCCGTTAACAAAGAGAAAGAAGCTTTCTGAGAAACTTCTTTGTGTTCTGTGAAATGAGCTCACAGAGTTACAGCTTTCCCCTCAAGAAGCCTTTCGCTAAGACAGCTCTTGTGGAATTGGCAAAGTGATATTTGGAAGCCCCTAGAGGGCTATGGTGAAAAAGGAAATAACCTCAGATGAAATCTGGAAAGAAGCTTTCTGAGAAACTGCTTAGTGTTCTGTTAATTCATCTCACAGAGTTACAGCTTTCCCCTCAAGAAGCCTTTCGCTAAGACAGTTCTTGTGGAATTGGCAAAGTGATATTTGGAATCCCGTAGAGGGCTATGGTGAAAAGGAAATATCCTCAGATGAAATCTGTAAAGAAGTTTTCTGAGAAACTGCTCTGTGATGCGTTACTTCCACTCACAGAGTTACATCTGTATTTCGTGGATCTCTTTGCTACCCTTATTTCTGTGGAATCTGAGAACAGATATTACGGATCCCTTTGAAGACTATAGGGCCAAAGGAAATATCCTCCAATAAGAAAGAGAAAGAAGCTTTCTGAGAAACTTCTTTGTGTTCTGTGAAATCATCTCACAGAGTTACAGCTTTCCCCTCAAGAAGCCTTTCGCTAAGACAGTTCTTGTGGATTTGGCAAAGTGATATTTGGAAGCCCATAGAGGGCTATGGTGAAAAAGGAAATATCCTCAGAAGAAATCTGGAAAGAAGCTTTCTGAAAAACTGTTCTGGGATGTGTGACTTCCACTCACAAAATTACATCTGAATTTCGTGGATCTCTTTCCTAGCCTTATTTCTGGGGAATCGGAGAACAGATATTTCGGATCACTTTGAAGACAATAGGGCCAAAGGAAATATCTTCCGATAACAAAGAGAAAGAAGCTTTCTGAGAAACTTCTTAGTGTTCTGTTAATTCATCTCACAGAGTTACATCTGTATTTCGTGCATCTCCTTGCTAGCCTTATTACTGTGGAATCTGAGAACAGATATTTCGTATCCCTTTGAAGACTATAGGGTCAAAGGAAATATCCTACGATAACAAAGAGAAAGAAGCTTTCTGAGAAACTTCTTTGTGTTCTGTGAAATCATCTCACAGAGTTACAGCTTTCCCCTCAAGAAGCCTTTCGCTAAGACAGTTCTTGTGGAATTGGCAAAGAGATATTTGGAAGCCCATAGACTGCTACGGTGAAAATGGAAATATCCTCAGATGAAAACTGGAAAGAAGCTTTATGAGAAACTGCTGTGTGATGTGTGACTTCCACTCACAGAGTTACATCCGTATTTCGTGGATCTCCTTGCTAGCCTTATTATTGTGGAATCTGAGAACAGATATTTCGGATCCCTTTGAAGATACAGGGCCAAAGGAAATATCCTCCAATAAAAAAGAGAAAGAAGCTTTCTGAGAATCTTCTTTGTGTTCTGTAAAATCATCTCACAGAGTTACAGCTTTCCCCTCAAGAAGCCTTTCACTAAGACAGTTCTTGTGGAATTGGGAAAGTGATATTTGGAAGCCCATAGAGGGGTATGGTGAAAAAGGAAATATCCTCAGAAGAAATCTGGAAAGAATCTTTCTGAGAAACTGCTCTGTGATGTGTGACTTCCACTCACAGACTTACATCTGTATTTCGTGGATCTCTTTGCTAGCCTTATTTCTGTGGAATCTGAGAAGGGATATTTCGCATCACTTTGAAGACTATAGGGCCAAAGGAAATATCCTACGATAACAAAGAGAAAGAAGCTTTCTGAGAAACTTCTTTGTGTTCTGTGAAATCATCTCACAGAGTTACAGCTTTCCCCTCAAGAAGCCTTTCGCTAAGACAGTTCTTGTGGAAATGTCAAAGTGATATTTGGAAGCCCATAAAGGGCCATGGTGGAAAAGGAAATATCCTCAGGTGAAATCTGGAAAGAAGCTTTCTGAGAAACTGCTTAGTTTTCTGTTAATTCATCTCACAGAGTTACATCTGTATTTCGTGGACCTCTTTACTAGCCTTATTTCTGTGGAATCTGAGAACAGATATTTCGGATCCCTTTGAAGACTGTAGGGCCAAAAGAAATATCCTCCGATAAGAAAGAGAAAGAAGCTTTCTGAGAAACTTCTTTGTGTTCTGTGAAATCATCTCACAGAGTTACAGCTTTCCCCTCAAGAAGCCTTTCGCTATGACAGTTCTTGCGGAATTGGCAAAGTGATATTTGGAAACCCATAGAGGGCTATGGTGAAAAAGGAAATATCCTCAGATGAAATCTGGAAAGAAGCTTTCTGAGAAACTGCTTAGTGTTTTTTTAATTCATCTCACAGAATTATCTGTATTTCGTGGATCCCTTTGCTAGCCTTATTTCTGTGGAATCTGAGAACAGATATTTCGATCCCTTTGAAGACTACAGGGCCAAAGGAACTATCCTCTGGTAACAAAGAGAAAGAAGCTTTCTGAGAAACTTGTTTCTGTTCTGTGAAATCATCTCAGAGAGTTAAAACTTTCCCCTCAAGAAGCCTTTCGCTAAGACAGTTCTTTTGGAATTGGCAAAGTGATATTTGGAAGCCCATAGAGGGCTATGGTGAAAAAGGAAATAACGTCAAATGAAATCTGGAAAGAAGCTTTCGGAGAAACTGCTTAGTGTTCTGTTAATTCATCTCACAGAGTTACATCTGTATTTCATTTATATCTTTGCTTGCCTTATTTCTGTGGAATATGAGAACTGATATTTGGGATCCCTTTGAAGACTACAGGGCCAAAGGAAATATCCTCCGATAAGAAAGAAAAAGAAGCTTTCTGAGAAACTTCTTTGTGTTCTGTAAAATCATGTCACAGAGTTAGAGCTTTACCCTCAAGAAGCCTTTCGCTATGACAGTTCTTGTGGAATTGTCAAAGTGATATTTGGAAGCCCATAGAGGGCTATGGTGAAAAAGGAAATATCCTCAGATGAAATCTGGAAAGAAGCTTTCTGAGAAACTGCTTAGTGTTCTGTTAATTCATCTCACAGAGTTTCATCTGTATTTCGTGAATCTCTTTGCTAGCCTTATTTCTGTGGAATCTGAGAACAGATATTTCGGATCCCTTTGAGGACTATAGGGCCAAAGCAAATATCCTCCGATAAAAAAGAGAAACAAAATTTCTGAGAAACTTCTTTGTGTTCTGTGAAATCATCTCACAGAGTTACAGCTTTCCCCTCAAGAAGCCTTTCGCTAAGACAGTTCTTGTGGAATTGTCAAAGTGATATTTGGAAGCCCATAGAGGGCTACGGTGAAAAAGAAAATATCATCAGATGAAATCTGGAAAGAAGCTTTCTGAGAAACTGCTTAGTGTTCTGTTAATTCATCTCACAGAGTTACATCTGTATTTCGTGGATACCTTTGCTAGCCTTATTTCTGTGGAATCTGAGAACAGATATTTCGATCCCTTTGAAGACTACAGGGCCAAAGGAACTATCCTCTGATAACAAAGAGAAAGAAGCTTTCTGAGAAACTTCTTTCTGTTCTGTGAAATCATCTCACAGAGTTAAAACTTTCCCCTCAAGGACCCTTTCGCTGAGACAGTTCTTGTGGAATTGGCAAAGTGATATTTGGAAGCCCATGGAGTGCTATGGTGAAAAAGGAAATAAAGTCAGATGAAATCTGGAAAGAAGCTTTCTGAGAAACTGCTTAGTGTTCTGTTAATTCATCTCACAGAGTTACATCTGTATTTCGTGAATCTCTTTGCTAGCCTTATTTCTGTGGAATCTGAGAACAGATATTTCGGATCCCTTTGAAGAGTATAGGGCCAAAGCAAATATCCTCCGATAAAAAAGAGAAACAAAATTTCTGAGAAACTTCTTTGTGTTCTGTGAAATCATCTCACAGAGTTACAGCTTTCCCCTCAAGAAGCCTTTCGCTAAGACAGTTCTTGTGGAATTGTCAAAGTGATATTTGGAAGCCCATAGAGGGCTATGGTGAAAAAGGAAATATCCTCAGATGAAATCTGGAAAGAAGCTTTCTGAGAAACTGCTTAGTGTTCTGTTAATTCATCTCACAGAGTTACATCTGAGTTTCGTGGATCTCTTTGCTAGCCTTACTTCTGTGGATTCTGAGAACAGATATTTCGGATCCCTTTGAAGACTATAGGGCCAAAGGAAATATCTTCCGATAACAAAGAGAAAGAAGCTTTCTGAGAACCTTCTTTGTGTTCTTTGAAATCTTCTCACAGAGTTACAGCTTTCCCCTCAAGAAGCCTTTCGCTAAGACAGTTCTTGTGGAATTGGCAAAGTGATATTTGGAAGCCCCTAGAGGGCTATGGTGAAAAAGGAAATATCCTCAGATGAAATCTTGAAAGAAGCTTTCTGAGAAACTTCTTAGTGTTTTTTTAATTCATCTCACAGAATTATCTGTATTTCGTGGATCCCTTTGCTAGCCTTATTTCTGTGGAATCTGAGAACAGATATTTCGATCCCTTTGAAGACTACAGGGCCAAAGGAACTATCCTCTGACAACAAAGAGAAAGAAGCTTTCTGAGAAACTTGTTTCTGTTCTGTGAAATCATCTCAGAGAGTTAAAACTTTCCCCTCAAGAAGCCTTTCGCTTAGACAGTTCTTGTGGAATTGGCAAAGTGATATTTGGAAGCCCATAGAGGGCTATGGTGAAAAAGGAAATAACGTCAAATGAAATCTGGAAAGAAGCTTTCGGAGAAACTGCTTAGTGTTCTGTTAATTCATCTCACAGAGTTACATCTGTATTTCGTTTATATCTTTGCTTGCCTTATTTCTGTGGAATATGAGAACTGATATTTGGGATCCCTTTGAAGACTACAGGGCCAAAGGAAATATCCTCCGATAAGAAAGAAAAAGAAGCTTTCTGAGAAACTTCTTTGTGTTCTGTGAAATCATCTCACAGAGTTACAGCTTTCCCCTCAAGAAGCCTTTCGCTAAGACAGTTCTTGTGGAATTGGCAAAGTGATATTTGGAAGCCCTAAGAGGGCTATGGTGAAAAAGGAAATATCCTCAGATGAAATCTGGAAAGAAGCTTTCTGAGAAACTGCTTAGTGTTCTGTTAATTCATCTCACAGAGTTACATCTGTATTTCGTGGACCTCTTTACTAGCCTTATTTCTGTGGAATCTGAGAACAGATATTTCGTATCCCTTTGAAGACTATAGGGCCAAAGGAAATATCCTCCGATAACAAAGAGAAAGAAGCTTTCTGAGAAACTTCTTTGTGTTCTGTGAAATCACCTCACAGAGTTACAGCTTTCCCCTCAAGAAGCCTTTCGCTATGACAGTTCTTGCGGAATTGGCAAAGTGATATTTGGAAACCCATAGAGGGCAATGGTGAAAAAGGAAATATCCTCAGATGAAATCTGGAAAGAAGCTTTCTGAGAAACTGCTTAGTGTTTTTTTAATTCATCTCACAGAATTATCTGTATTTCGTGGATCCCATTGCTAGCCTTATTTCTGTGGAATCTGAGAACAGATATTTCGATCCCTTTGAAGACTACAGGGCCAAAGGAACTATCGTCTGATAACAAAGAGAAAGAAGCTTTCTGAGTAACTTGTTTCTGTTCTGTGAAATCATCTCACAGAGTTAAAACTTTCCCCTCAAGAAGCCTTTCGCTAAGACAGTTCTTGTGGAATTGGCAAAGTGATATTTGGAAGCCCATAGAGGGCTATGGTGAAAAAGGAAATAACGTCAGATGAAATCTGGAAAGAAGCTTTCGGAGAAACTGCTTAGTGTTCTGTTAATTCATCTCACAGAGTTACATCTGTATTTCGTTTATATCTTTGCTTGCCTTATTTCTGTGGAATATGAGAACTGATATTTGAAATCCCTTTGAAGACTATAGGGCCAAAGGAAATATCCTCCGATAAGAAAGAAAAAGAAGCTTTCTGAGAAACTTCTTTGTGTTCTGTAAAATCATGTCACAGAGTTAGAGCTTTTCCCTCAAGAAGCCTTTCGCGAAGACAGTCCTTATGGAATTGGCAAAGTGATATTTGGAAGCCCATAGACGGCTATGGTGAAAAAGGAAATATCCTCAGTTGAAATCTGGAAAGAAGCTTTCTGAGAAAATGCTTAGTGTTCTGTTAATTCATCTCACAGAGTTACATCTGTATTTCGTGGGTCTCTTTGCTATCCTTACTTCTGTGGAATCTGAGAACAGATAATTCGGATGTCATGGAAGACTACAGGGCCAAAGGAAATATCCTCCGATAACAAAGAGAAGGAAGCTTTCTGAGAAACTTCTTTGTGTTCCGTGAAATCATCTCACAGAGTTACAGCTTTCCCCTCAAGAAGGCTTTCGCTAAGACAGTTCTTGTGGAATTGGCAAAGTGATATTTGGAAGCCCATAGAGGGCTATGGTGAAAAAGGAAATATCTTCGGATGGAATCTGGAAAAAGGTTTCTGAGAAACTGCTCTGTGATGTGTGACTTCCACTCACAGAGTTACATCTGAATTTCGTGGATTTCTTTGCTAGCCTCATTTCTGTGGAGTCTGAGAACAGATATTTCGGATCCCTTTGAAGACTATAGGGCCAAAGGATAGATCCTCCATAACAAAGAGAAAGAAGCTTTCGGAGAAACTTCTTTGTGTTCTGTGAAATCTTCTCACAGAGTTACAGCTTTCCCCTCAAGAAGCCTTTCGCTAAGACAGTTCTTGTGGAATTGGCAAAGTGATATTTGGAGGCCCATAGAGGGCTATGGTGAAAAAGGAAATATCCTCAGATGAAATCTGGAAAGAAGCTTTCTGAGAAACTGCTCTATGATGTGTGACTTCCACTCACAGAGTTACATCTGTATTTCGTGGATCTCTTTGCTAGCGTTATTTCTGTGGAATCTAAGAACAGATATTACGGATCCCTTTGAAGACTATAGGGCCAAAGGAAATATCCAAAAATAACAAAGAGAAAGAAGCCCCCTGAGAAACTTCTTTGTGTTCTGTGAAATCATCTCACAGGTTACAGCTTTCCCTTCAAGAAGCCTTTCGCTAAGACACTTCTTGTGGAATTGGCAAAGTTATATTTGGAAGCCCACAGAGGGCTATGGTGAAAAAGGAAATATCCTCCGATGAAATCTGGAAAGAAGCTTTCTGAGAAACTGCTCTGTGATGTGTGACTTCCACTCACAGAGTTACATCTGTATTTCGTGGATCTCTTTGCTAGTCTTATTTCTGTGGAATCTGAGAACAGATATTTCGGATCCCTTTGAAGACTATAGGGCCAAAGGAAATATCGTCCGATAACAAAGAGTAAGAAGCTTTCTGAGAAACTTCTTTGTGTTCTGTGAAATCATCTCACAGAGTTACAGCTTTCCCTTCAAGAAGCCTTTCGCTATGACAGTTCTTGTGGAATTGGCAAAGTGGTATTTGGAAACCCATAGAGGGCTATGGTGAAAAAGGAAATATCCTCAGATGAAATCTGGAAAGAAGCTTTCTGAGAAACTGCTTAGTGTTTTTTTAATTCATCTCACAGAATTACATCTGTATTTCGTGGATCCCTTTGCTAGCCTTATTTCTGTGGAGTCTGAGAACAGATACTTCGATCCCTTTGAAGACTACAGGGCCAAAGGAACTATCTTCTGATAACAAAGAGAAAGAAGCTTTCTGAGAAACTTCTATCTGTTCTGTGAAATCATCTCACAGAGTTAAAACTTTCCCCTCAAGGAGCCTTTCGCTGAGACAGGTCTTGTGGAATTGGCAAAGTGATATTTGGAAGCCCATAGAGGGCTATGGTGAAAAAGGAAATAACGTCAGATTAAATCTGGAAAGAAGATTTGGAGAAACTGCTTAGTGTTCTGTTAATTCATCTCACAGAGTTACATCTCTATTTTGTTTGTATCTTTACTTGCCTTATTTCTGTAGAATATGAGAACTGATATTTGGGATCCCTTTGATGAGTATAGGGCCAAAAGATATATCTTCCGATAACAAAAAGAAAGAAGCTTTCTGAGAAACTTCTTTGTGTTCTGTGAAATCTTCTCACAGAGTTACAGCTTTCCCCTCAAGAAGTCTTTCGCTAAAACAGTTCTTGTGGAATTGGCAGAGTGATATTTGGAAGCCCATAGAGGGCTATGGTTAAAAGGGAAATATCCTAAGTTGAAATCTGCAAAGAAGCTTTCTGAGAAACTGCTTAGTGTTCTTTTAATTCATCTAAAAGAGTTACCTCTGTATTTCGTGGATCTCTTTGCTAGCCTCATTTCTGTGGAATCTGAGAACAGACATGTCGGATCCCTTTGAAGACTACAGGGCCAAACGAAATATCCTCCGATAACAAAGAGAAAGAAGCTTTCTGAGAAACTGCTTAGTGTTCTGTTAATTCATCTCACAGAGTTACTTCTGCATTTCGTGGATCTCTTTGCTAGCCTCATTTCTGTGGAATCTGAGAAGAGATATTTCGGATCCCTTTGAAGACTAGAGGGCCAAAGGAAATATCCTCCGATAACAAAGAGAAAGAAGCTTTCTGAGAAACTTCTTTGTGTTCTGTGAAATCATCTCATAGAGTTACAGCTTTCACCTCAAGAAGCCTTTCGCTAAGACAGTTCTTGTGGAATTGGCAAAATGATATTTGGAAGCCCATAGAGGGCTATGGTGGAAAAGGAAATATCCTCAGATGAAATCTGGAGAGAGGCTTTCTGAGAAACTGCTCTGTGATGTGTGACTTCCACTCACAGAGTTACATCTGTATTACGTGGATCTCTTTGCTTGCCTTATTTCTGTGGAATCTGAGAACAGTTATTTCGGATCCTTTTGAAGACTATAGGGCCAAAGGAAGTATCCTCCGATAACAAAGAGAAAGAAGCTTTCTGAGAAACTTCTTTGTGTTCTGTGAAATCATCTCATAGAGTTTCAGCTTTCCCCTCAAGAAGCCTTTCGCTAAGACAGTTCTTGTGGAATTGGCAAAGTGATATTTGGAAGCCCATAGAGGGCTATGGTGAAAAAGGAAATATCCTCAGATGAAATCTGGAAAGAAGCTTTCTGAGGAACTGCTTAGTGTTCTGTTAATTCATCTCACAGAGTTATATCTGTATTTCGTGGATCTCTTTGCTAGCCTTATTTCTGTGGAATCTGAGAACAGATATTTCGGATCCCTTTGAAAACTATAGATCCAAAGGAAATATCCTCCAATAACAGAGAAAGAAGCCTTCTGATAAACTTCTTTGTGTTCTGTGAAATCATCTCTCAGAGTTACAGCTATCCCCTTAAGAAGCCTCTCGCTAAGACTGTTCTTGTGGAATTGGCAAAGTGATATTTGGAAGCCCATAGAGGGCTATGGTGAAAAAGGAAATATCCTCAGAAGAAATATGGAAAGAAGGTTTCTGAGGAACGGCTTAGTGTTCTGTTAATTCATCTCACAGAGTTACATCTGTATTTCGTGGATCTCTTTGCTAGCCTTATTTCTGTGGAATCTGAGAACAGATATTTCGGATCCTTTTGAAGACTATAGGGCCAAAGGAAGTATCCTCTGATAACAAAGAGAAAGAAGCTTTCTGAGAAACTTCTTTGTGTTCTGTGAGGTCATCTCATAGAGTTACAGCTTTCACCTTAAGAAGCCTTTCGCTAAGACAGTTCTTGTGGAATTGGCAAAATGATATTTGGAAGCCCATAGAGGGCTATGGTGAAAAAGGAAATATCCTCAGATGAAATCTGGAGAGAGGCTTTCTGAGAAACTGCTCTGTGATGTGTGACTTCCACTCACAGAGTTACATCTGTAGTACGTGGATCTCTTTGCTTGCCTTATTTCTGTGGAATCTGAGAACAGATATTTCGGATCCTTTTGAAGACTATAGGGACAAAGGAAGTATCCTCTGATAACAAAGAGAAAGAAGCTTTCTGAGAAACTTCTTTGTGTTCTGTGAAATCATCTCATAGAGTTTCAGCTTTCCCCTAAAGAAGCCTTTCGCTAAGACAGTTCTTGTGGAATTGGCACAGTGATATTTGGAAGCCCATAGAGGGCTGTGGTGAAAAAGGAAATATCCTCAGATGAAATCTGGAAAGAAGCTTTCTGAGAAACTTTTCTGTGATGTGTGACTTCCACTCACAGAGTTACATCTGTATTTCGTGGATCTCTTTGCTAGCCTTATTTCTGTGCAATCTGAGAACAGATATTTCGGATCCCTTTGAAGACTATAGGGCCAAAGGAAATATCCTCCGATAACAAAGAGAAAGAAGATTTCTGAGAAACTTCTTTGTGTTCTGTGAAATCATCTCACAGAGTTACAGCTTTCCCCTCAAGAAGCCTTTCGCTAAGACAGTTCTTGTGGAATTGGCAAAGTGATATTTGGAAGCCCACAGAGGGCTATGGTGAAAAAGGAAATATCCTCAGATGAAATCTGGAAAGAAGCTTTCTGAGAAACTGCTCTGTGATGTGTGACTTCCACTCACAGAGCTACAACTATATTTCGTGGATCTCTTTGCTAGCCTTATTTCTGTGGAATCTGAGAACAGATATTTCGGATGCCTTTGAAGACTATAGGGCCAAAGGAAATATCCTCCGATAACAAAGAGAAAGAAGCTATCTGAGAAACTTCTTTGTGTTCTGTGAAATCATCTCTCAGAGTTACAGCTTTCCCCTCAAGAAGCCTTTCGCTAAGACAGTTCTTGTGGAATTGGCAAAGTGATATTTGGAAGCCCATAGAGGGCTACGATGAAAAAGGAAATATCCTCAGATGTAATCTGGAAAGAAGCTTTCTGAGAAACTGCTTAGTGTTCTGGTAATTAATCTCACAGAGTTACATCTGTATTTCGTGGATCTCGTTGCTAGCCTTATTTCTGTGGAATCTGAGTAGAGATATTTTGGATCCCTTTGAAGACTATAGGGCCAAAGTAAATATCCTCCGATAACAAAGAGAAAGAAGCTTTCTGAGAAACTTCTTTGTGTTCTGTAAAATCATCTCACAGAGTTACAGCATTCCCCTCAAGAAGCCTTTCGCTAAGACAGTTCTTGTGGAATTGGCAAAGTGATGTTTGGAAGATGATAGAGGGCTTTGTTGAAAAAGGATATATCCTCAGATGAAATCTGGAAAGAAGCTTTCTGAGAAACTGCTCTGTGTTGTGTGACTTCCACTCACAGAGTTACTTCTGTATTTCGTGGATCTCTTTGCTAGTCTTATTTCTGTGAAATCCGAGAACAGATATTTCGGATCCCTTTGAAGACAATAAGGCCAAAGGAAATTTCCTCCGATAACAAAGAGAAAGAAGGTTTCTGAGAAACTTCTTTGTGTTCTGTGAAATCATCTCATAGAGTTACAGCTTTCCCCTCAAGAAGCCTTTCGCTAAGACAGTTCTTGTGGAATTGGCAAAATGATATTTGGAAGCCCATAGAGGGCTACGGTGAAAAAGGAAATATCCTCAGATGAAATCTGGAGAGAGGCTTTCTGAGAAACTGCTCTGTGATGTGTGACTTCCACTCACAGAGTTACATCTGTATTACGTGGATCTCTTTGCTTGCCTTATTTCTGTGGAATCTGAGAACAGATATTTCGGATCCTTTTGAAGACTATAGGGCCAAAGGAAGTATCCTCCGATAGCAAAGAGAAAAAAGCTTTCTGAGAAACTTCTTTGTGTTCTGTGAAATCATCTCATAGAGTTTCAGCTTTCCCCTCAAGAAGCCTTTCGCTAAGACAGTTGTTGTGGAATTGGCAAAGTGATATTTGGAAGCCCATAGAGGGCTATGGTGAAAAAGGAAATATCCTCAGATGAAATCTGGAAAGAAGCTTTCTGAGGAAATGCTTAGTGTTCTGTTAATTCATCTCACAGAGTTATATCTGTATTTCGTGGATCTCTTTGCGAGCCTTATTTCTGTGGAGTCTGAGAACAGATATTTCGGATCCCTTTGAAAACTATAGATCCAAAGGAAATATCCTCCAATAACAGAGAAAGAAGCCTTCTGATAAACTTCTTTGTGTTCTGTGAAATCATCTCACAGAGTTACAGCTTTCCCCTCAAGAAGCCTTTCGCTAAGACCGTTCTTGTGGAATTGGCAAAGTGATATTTGGAAGCCCATAGAGGGCTATGGTGAAAAAGGAAATATCCTCAGATGAAATCTGGAAAGAAGCTTTCTGAGGAACTGCTTAGTGTCCTGTTAATTCATCTCACAGAGTTACATCTGTATTTCGTGGATCTCTTTGCTAGCCTTATTTCTGTGGAATCTGAGAACAGATATTTCGGATCCTTTTGAAGACTGTAGGGCCAAAGGAAGTATCCTCCGATAACAAAGAGAAAGAAGCTTTCTGAGAAACTTCTTTGTGTTCTGTGAGATCATCTCATAGAGTTACAGCTTTCCCCTCAAGAAGCCTTTCGCTAAGACAGTTCTTGTGGAATTGGCAAAATGATATTTGGAAGCCCATAGAGGGCTATGGTGAAAAAGGAAATATCCTCAGATGAAATCTGGAGAGAGGCTTTCTGAGAAACTGCTCTGTGATGTGTGACTTCCACTCACAGAGTTACATCTGTATTTCGTGGATCTCTTTGCTAGCCTTATTTCTGTGGAATCTGAGAACAGATATTTCGGATCCTTTTGAAGACTATAGGGCCAAAGGAAGTATCCTCCGATAACAAAGAGAAAGAAGCTTTCTGAGAAACTTCTTTGTGTTCTGTGAAATCATCTCATAGAGTTTCAGCTTTCCCCTCAAGAAGCCTTTCGCTAAGACAGTTCTTGTGGAATTGGCAAAGTGATATTTGGAAGCCCATAGAGGGCTATGGTGAAAAAGGAAATATCCTCAGATGAAATCTGGAAAGAAGCTTTCTGAGGAACTGCTTAGTGTTCTCTTAATTCATCTCACAGAGTTATATCTGTATTTCGTGCATCTCTTTGCGAGCCTTATTTCTGTGGAATCTGAGAACAGATATTTCGGATCCCTTTGAAAACTATAGATCCAAAGGAAATATCCTCCAATAACAGAGAAAGAAGCCTTCTGATAAACTTCTTTGTGTTCTGTGAAATCATCTCACAGAGTTACAGCTTTCCCCTCAAGAAGCCTTTCGCTAAGACAGTTCTTGTGGAATTTTCAAAGTGATATTTGGAAGCCCCTTGAGGGCTATGGTGAAAAAGGAAATATCCTCAGATGAAATCTGGAAAGAAGCTTTCTAAGAAACTGCTCTGTGATGTGTGACTTCCACTCACAGAGTTACATCTGTATTTCGTGGATCTCTTTGCTAGCCGTATTTCTGTGCAATCTGAGAACAGATATTTCGGATCCCTTTGAAGACTATAGGGCCAAAGGAAATATCCTCCGATAACAAAGAGAAAGAAGCTTTGTGAGAAACTACTTTGTGTTCTGTGAAATCATCTCACAGAGTTAAAGCTTCCCCCTCAAGAAGCCTTTCGCTGAGACAGTTCTTGTGGAATTGGCAAAGTGATATTTGGAAGCCTATAGAGGGCCATGGTGAAAAAGGAAATATCCTCAGCTGAAATCTGGAAAGAAGCTTTCTGAGAAACTGCTTAGTGTTCTGTTAATTCATCTCACAGGGTTATATCTGTATTTCGTGGATCTCTTTGCTAGCCTTTTTTCTGTGGAATCTGAGAACAGATATTTCGGATCTCTTCGAAGACTATAGGGCCAAAGGAAATATCGTCCGATAAGAAAGAAAAAGAAGCTTTCTGAGAAACTTCTTTGTGCTCTGTAAAATCATCTCAGAGAGTTACAGCATTCCCCTCTAGAAGCCTTTCGCTAAGACAGTTCTTGTGGAATTGGGAAAGTGATATTTGGAAGCCCTTAGAGGGCTATTGTGAAAAAGGAAATATCCTCAGATGAAATCTGGTAAGAAGCTTTCTGAGAAACTGCTTAGTGTTCTGTTAATTCATCTCACAGAGTTACATCTGTATTTCGTGGATCTCGTTGCCAGCTTTATTTCTGTGGAATCCGAGTACAGATATTTCGGAACCCATTGAAGACTATAGGGCCAAAGGAAATATCCTCCGATAACAAAGAGAAAGAAGCTTTCTGAGAAACTTCTTTGTGTTCTGTGAAATCATCTCACAGAGTTACAGCTTTCCCCTCAAGAAGCCTTTCGCTAAGACAGTTCTTGTGGAATTGGCAAAGTGATATTTGGAAGCCCATAGAGGGCTATGGTGAAAAAGGAAATATCCTCAGATGAAATCTGGAAAGAAGCTTTCTGAGAAACTGCTCTGTGATGTGTGACTTCCACTCACAGAGTTACAACTATATTTCGTGGATCTCGTTGCTAGCCTTAGTTCTGTGGAATCTGAGAACAGATATTTCGGATGCCTTTGATGACTATAGGGCCAAAGGAAATATCTTCCGATAACAAAGAGAAAGAAGCTTTTTGAGAACCTTCTTTGTGTTCTTTGAAATCTTCTCACAGAGTTACAGCTTTTCCCTCAAGAAGCCTTTCGCTAAGACAGTTCTTGTGGAATTGGCAAAGTGATATTTGGAAGCCCCTAGAATGCTATGGTGAAAAAGGAAATATCCTCCGATGAAATCTTGAAAGAAGCTTTCTGAGAAACTGCTTAGTGTTCTGTTAATTCATCTCACAGAGTTACAACTGTATTTCGTGGATCTCTTTGCTAGCCTTACTTCTGTGGAATCTGAGAACAGATATTTCGGATCTCTTTGAAGAGTATAAGGCCAAAGGAAATATCTTCCGATAACAAAGAGAAAAAATCTTTCTGAGAAACTTCTTTGGGTTCTGTGAAATATTCTCACAGAGTTACAGCTTTCACCTCAAGAAGCCTTTTGCTAAGACAGTTCTCGTGGAATTGGCAAAGTGATATTTGGAAGCCCATAGAGCGCTAAGGTGGAAAAGGAAATATCCCCAGATGAAATCTAGAAAGAAGGTTTCTGAGAAACTTCTCTGTGATGTGAGACTTCCACTCACAGAGTTACATCTGTATTTCGAGGATCTCTTTGCTATCCTTACTTCTGTGGAATCTGAGAACAGATATTTCGGATCCCTTTGAATACTATAGGGCCAAAGGAAATATCCTCCCATAACAAAGAGAAAGAAGCTTTCTGAGAAACTTCTTTGTGTTCTGTGAAATCATCTCACAGAGTTACAGCTTTCCCCTCAAGAAGCCTTTCGCTAAGACAGTTCTTGTGGAAATGACAAAGTCATATTTGGAAGCCCATAAAGGGCCATGGTGAAAAAGGAAATATCCTCAGGTGAAATCTGGAAAGAAGCTTTCTGAGAAACTGCTTAGTTTTCTGTTAATTCATCTCACAGAGTTACATCTGTATTTCGTGGACCTCTTTACTAGCCTTATTTCTGTGGAATCTGAGAACAGATATTTCGATCCCTTTGAAGACTACAGGGCCAAAGGAACTATCCTCTGATAAGAAAGAGAAAGAAGCTTTCTGAGAAACTTGTTTCTGTTCTGTGAAATCATCTCAGAGAGTTAAAACTTTCCCCTCAAGAAGCCTTTCGCTAAGACAGTTCTTGTGGAATTGGCAAAGTGATATTTGGAAGCCCATAGAGGGCTATGGTGAAAAAGGAAATAACGTCAAATGAAATCTGGAAAGAAGCTTTCGGAGTAACTGCTTAGTGTTCTGTTAATTCATCTCACAGAGTTACATCTGTATTTCGTTTATATCTTTGCTTGCCTTATTTCTGTGGAATATGAGAACTGATATTTGGGATCCCTTTGAAGACTATAGGGCCAAAGGAAATATCCTTCGATAAGAAAGAAAAAGAAGCTTTCTGAGAAACTTCTTTGTGTTCTGTGAAATCATCTCTCAGAGTTACAGCTTTCCCCTCAAGAAGCCTTTCGCTACGACAGTTCTTGTGGAATTGGCAAAGTGATATTTGGAAGCCCATAGAGGGCTACGGTGAAAAAGGAAATACCTCAGATGAAATCTGGAAAGAAGCTTTCTGAGAAACTGCTTAGTGTTCTGGTAATTAATCTCACAGAGTTACATCTGTATTTCGTGGTTCTCGTTGCTAGCCTTATTTCTGTGGAATCTGAGTAGAGATATTTCGGATCCCTTTGAAGACTATAGGGCCAAAGGAAATATCCTCCTATAACAAAGAGAAAGAAGCTTTCTGAGAAACTTCTTTGTGTTCTGTGAAATCATCTCACAGAGTTACAGCATTCCCCTCAAGAAGCCTTTCGCTAAGACAGTTCTTGTGGAATTGGCAAAGTGATGTTTGGAAGATGATAGAGGGCTTTGTTGAAAAAGGATATATCCTCAGATGAAATCTGGAAAGAAGCTTTCTGAGAAACTGCTCTGTGTTGTGTGACTTCCACTCACAGAGTTACTTCTGTATTTCGTGTATCTCTTTGCTAGTCTTATTTCTGTGAAATCCGAGAACAGATATTTCGGATCCCTTTGAAGACAATAAGGCCAAAGGAAATATCCTCCGATAACAAAGAGAAAGAAGCTTTCTGAGAAACTTCTTTGTGTTCTGTGAAATCATCTCATAGAGTTACAGCTTTCCCCTCAAGAAGCCTTTCGCTAAGACAGTTCTTGTGGAATTGGCAAAATGATATTTGGAAGCCCATAGAGGGCTATGGTGAAAAAGTAAATATCCTCAGATGAAGTCTGGAGGGAGGCTTTCTGAGAAACTGCTCTGTGATGTGTGACTTCCACTCACAGAGTTACATCTGTATTACGTGGATCTCTTTGCTTGCCTTATTTCTGTGGAATCTGAGAACAGATATTTCGGATCCTTTTGAAGACAATAGGGATAAAGGAAGTATCCTCCGATAACAAAGAGAAAGAAGCTTTCTGAGAAACTTCTTTGTGTTCTGTGAAATCATCTCATAGAGTTTCAGCTTTCCCCTTAAGAAGCCTTTCGCTAAGACAGTTCTTGTGGAATTGGCAAAGTGATATTTGGAAGCCCATAGAGGGCTAAAGTGAAAAAGGAAATATCCTCAGATGAAATCTGGAAAGAAGCTTTCTGAGGAACTGCTTAGTGTTCTGTTAATTCATCTCACAGAGTTATATCTGTATTTCGTGGATCTCTTTGCGAGCCTTATTTCTGTGGAATCTGAGAACAGATATTTCGGATCCCTTTGAAAACTATAGATCCAAAGGAAATATCCTCCAATAACAGAGAAAGAAGCCTTCTTATAAACTTCTTTGTGTTCTGGGACATCATCTCACAGAGTTACAGCTTTCCCCTCAAGAAGCCTTTCGCTAAGACAGGTCTTGTGGAATTGGCAAAGTGATATTTGGAAGCCCATAGAGGGCTATGGTGAAAAAGGAAATATCCTCAGAAGAAATATGGAAAGAAGGTTTCTGAGGAACTGCTTAGTGTTCTGTTAATTCATCTCACAGAGTTACATCTGTATTTCGTGGATCTCTTTGCTAGCCTTATTTCTGTGGAATCTGAGAACAGATATTTCGGATCCTTTTGAAGACTATAGGGCCAAAGGAAGTATCCTCCGATAACAAAGAGAAAGAAGCTTTCTGAGAAACTTCTTTGTGTTCTGTGAGATCATCTCATAGAGTTACAGCTTTCCCCTCAAGAAGCCTTTCGCTAAGACAGTTCTTGTGGAATTGTCAAAATGATATTTGGAAGCCCATAGAGGGCTATGGTGAAAAAGGAAATATCCTCAGATGAAATCTGGAGAGAGGCTTTCTGAGAAACTGCTCTGTGATGTGTGACTTCCACTCACAGAGTTACATCTGTATTACGTGGATCTCTTTGCTTGCCTTATTTCTGTGGAATCTGAGAACAGATATTTCGGATCCTTTTGAAGACTATAGGGCCAAAGAAGTATCCTCCGATAACAAAGAGAAAGAAGCTTTCTGAGAAACTTCTTTGTGTTCTGTGAAATCATCTCATAGAGTTTCAGCTTTCCCCTCAAGAAGCCTTTCGCTAAGACAGTTCTTGTGGAATTGGCAAAGTGATATTTGGAAGCCCATAGAGGGCTATGGTGAAAAAGGAAATATCCTCAGATGAAATCTGGAAAGAAGCTTTCTGAGGAACTGCTTAGTGTTCTGTTAATTCATCTCACAGAGTTATATCTGTATTTCGTGGATCTCTTTGCGAGCCTTATTTCTGTGGAATCTGAGAACAGATATTTCGGATCCCTTTGAAAACTATGGATCCAAAGCAAATATCCTCCAATAACAGAGAAAGAAGCCTTCTGATAAACTTCTTTGTGTTCTGTGAAATCATCTCACAGAGTTACAGCTTTCCCCTCAAGAAGCCTTTCGCTAAGACAGTTCTTGTGGAATTGGCAAAGTGATATTTGGAAGCCCATAGAGGGCTATGGTGAAAAAGGAAATATTCTCAGAAGAAATATGGGAAGAAGGTTTCTGAGGAACTGCTTAGTGTTCTGTTAATTCATCTCACAGAGTTACATCTGCATTTCGTGGATCTCTTTGCTAGCCTTATTTCTGTGGAGTCTGAGAACAGATATTTCGGATCCCTTTGAAGACTATAGGGCCAAAGGAAATATCCGCCGATAACAAAGAGAAAGAAGCTTTCTGAGAAACTTCTTTGTGTTCTGTGAAATCATCTGTCAGAGTTACAGCTTTCCCCTCAAGAAGCCTTTCGCTACGACAGTTCTTCTGGAATTTTCAAAGTGATATTTGGAAGCCCCTTGAGGGCTATGGTGAAAAAGGAAACATCCTCAGATGAAATCTGGAAAGAAGCTTTCTGAGAAACTGCTCTGTGATGTGTGACTTCCACTCACAGAGTTACATCTGTATTTCGTGGATCTCTTTGCTAGCCTTATTTCTGTGCAATCTGAGAACAGATATTTCGGATCCCATGAAGACTATAGGGCCAAAGGAAATATCCGCCGATAACAAAGAGAAAGAAGCTTTCTGAGAAACTACTTTGTGTTCTGTGAAATCATCTCCCAGAGTTAAAGCTTCCCCCTCAAGAGGCCTTTCGCTGAGGCAGTTCTTGTGGAATTGGCAAAGTGATATTTGGAAGCCTATAGAGGGCCATGGTGAAAAAGGAAATATCCTCAGCTGAAATCTGGAAAGAAGCTTTCTGAGAAACTGCTTAGTGTTCTGTTAATTCATCTCACAGGGTTATATCTGTATTTCGTGGATCTCTTTGCTAGCCTTTTTTCTGTGGAATCTGAGAACAGATATTTCGGATCTCTTCGAAGACTATAGGGCCAAAGGAAATATCGTCCGATAAGAAAGAAAAAGAAGCTTTCTGAGAAACTTCTTTGTGCTCTGTAAAATCATCTCAGAGAGTTACAGCTTTCCCCTCAAGAAGCCTTTCGCTAAGACAGTTCTTGTGGAATTGGCAAAGTGATATTTGGAAGCCCTTAGAGGGCTATGGTGAAAGAGGAAATATCCTCAGGTGAAATCTGGAAAGAAGCTTTCTGAGAAACTTCTTAGTGTTCTGTTAATTCATCTCACAGAGTTACATCTGTATTTCGTGGATCTCGTTGCTAGCTTGATTTCTGTGGAATCCGAGTACAGATATTTCGGAACCCTTTGAAGACTAGAGGGCCAAAGGAAATATCCTCCGATAACAAAGAGAAAGAAGCTTTCTGAGAAACTTCTTTGTGTTCTGTGAAATCATCTCACAGAGTTACAGCTTTCCCCTCAAGAAGCCTTTCGCTAAGACAGTTCTTGTGGAATAGGCAAAGTGATATTTGGAAGCCCATAGAGGGCTATGGTGAAAAAGGAAACATTATCAGATGAAATCTGGAAAGACGCTTTCTGAGAAACTGGTCTGTGATGTGTGACTTCCACTCACAGAGTTACAACTATATTTTGTGGATCTCTTTGCTAGCCTTATTTCTGTGCAATCTGAGAACAGATATTTCGGATGCCTTTGAAGACTATAGGGCCAAAGGAAATATCCTCCGATAACAAAGAGAAAGAAGCTTTCTGAGAAACTTCTTTGTGTTCTGTGAAATCATCTCTCAGAGTTACAGCTTTCCCCTCAATAAGCCTTTCGCTAAGACAGTTCTTGTGGAATTGGCAAAGTGATATTTGGAATCCCATAGAGGGCTACGGTGAAAAAGGAAATATCCTCAGATGAAATCTGGAAAGAAGCTTTCTGAGAAACTGCTTAGTGTTCTGGTAATTAATCTCACAGAGTTACATCTGTATATCGTGGATCTCGTTGCTAGCCTTATTTCTGTGGAATCTGAGTAGAGATATTTCGGATCCCTTTGAAGACTATAGGGCCAAAGGAAATATCCTCCGATAACAAAGAGAAAGAAGCTTTCTGAGAAACTTCTTTGTGTTCTGTGAAATCATCTCAAAGAGTTACAGCATTCCCCTCAAGAAGCCTTTCGCTAAGACAGTTCTTGTGGAATTGGCAAAGTGATGTTTGGAAGACGATAGAGGGCTTTGTTGAAAAAGGAAGTATCCTCAGATGAAATCTGGAAAGAAGCTTTCTAAGAAACTGCTCTGTGATGTGTGACTTCCACTCACAGAGTTACATCTGTATTTCGTGGATCTCTTTGCTAGCCGTATTTCTGTGCAATCTGAGAACAGATATTTCGGATCCCTTTGAAGACTATAGGGCCAAAGGAAATATCCTCCGATAACAAAGAGAAAGAAGCTTTCTGAGAAACTTCTTTGTGTTCTGTGAAATCATCTCACAGAGTTACAGCTTTCCCCTCAAGAAGCCTTTCGCTAAGACAGTTCTTGTGGAATAGGCAAAGTGATATTTGGAAGCCCATAGAGGGCTATGGTGAAAAAGGAAATATTATCAGATGAAATCTGGAAAGACGCTTTCTGAGAAACTGGTCTGTGATGTGTGACTTCCACTCACAGAGTTACAACTATATTTCGTGGATCTCTTTGCTAGCCTTATTTCTGTGCAATCTGAGAACAGATATTTCGGATGCCTTTGAAGACTATAGGGCCAAAGGAAATATCCTCCGATAACAAAGAGAAAGAAGCTTTCTGAGAAACTTCTTTGTGTTCTGTGAAATCATCTCTCAGAGTTACAGCTTTCCCCTCAATAAGCCTTTCGCTAAGACAGTTCTTGTGGAATTGGCAAAGTGATATTTGGAAGCCCATAGAGGGCTACGGTGAAAAAGGAAATATCCTCAGACGAAATCTGGAAAGAAGCTTTCTGAGAAACTGCTTAGTGTTCTGGTAATTAATCTCACAGAGTTACATGTGTATATCGTGGATCTCGTTGCTAGCCTTATTTCTGTGGAATCTGAGTAGAGATATTTCGGATCCCTTTGAAGACTATAGGGCCAAAGGAAATATCCTCCGATAACAAAGAGAAAGAAGCTTTCTGAGAAACTTCTTTGTGTTCTGTGAAATCATCTCAAAGAGTTACAGCATTCTCCTCAAGAAGCCTTTCGCTAAGACAGTTCTTGTGGAATTGGCAAAGTGATGTTTGGAAGACGATAGAGGGCTTTGTTGAAAAAGGAAGTATCCTCAGATGAAATCTGGAAAGAAGCTTTCTAAGAAACTGCTCTGTGATGTGTGACTTCCACTCACAGAGTTACATCTGTATTTCGTGGATCTCTTTGCTAGCCGTATTTCTGTGCAATCTGAGAACAGATATTTCGGATCCCTTTGAAGACTATAGGGCCAAAGGAAATATCCTCCGATAACAAAGAGAAAGAAGCTTTGTGAGAAACTACTTTGTGTTCTGTGAAATCATCTCACAGAGTTAAAGCTTCCCCCTCAAGAAGCCTTTCGCTGAGACAGTTCTTGTGGAATTGGCAAAGTGATATTTGGAAGCCTATAGAGGGCCATGGTGAAAAAGGAAATATCCTCAGCTGAAATCTGGAAAGAAGCTTTCTGAGAAACTGCTTAGTGTTCTGTTAATTCATCTCACAGGGTTATATCTGTATTTCGTGGATCTCTTTGCTAGCCTTTTTTCTGTGGAATCTGAGAACAGATATTTCGGATCTCTTCGAAGACTATAGGGCCAAAGGAAATATCGTCCGATAAGAAAGAAAAAGAAGCTTTCTGAGAAACTTCTTTGTGCTCTGTAAAATCATCTCAGAGAGTTACAGCATTCCCCTCTAGAAGCCTTTCGCTAAGACAGTTCTTGTGGAATTGGCAAAGTGATATTTGGAAGCCCTTAGAGGGCTATTGTGAAAAAGGAAATATCCTCAGATGAAATCTGGAAAGAAGCTTTCTGAGAAACTGCTTAGTGTTCTGTTAATTCATCTCACAGAGTTACATCTGTATTTCGTGGATCTCGTTGCTAGCTTTATTTCTGTGGAATCCGAGTACAGATATTTCGGAACCCATTGAAGACTATAGGGCCAAAGGAAATATCCTCTGATAACAAAGAGAAAGAAGCTTTCTGAGAAACTTCTTTGTGTTCTGTGAAATCATCTCACAGAGTTACAGCTTTCCCCTCAAGAAGCCTTTCGCTAAGACAGTTCTTGTGGAATTGGCAAAGTGATATTTGGAAGCCCATAGAGGGCTATGGTGAAAAAGGAAATA
Source organism: Macaca mulatta (assembly GCF_049350105.2). Classification (NCBI taxonomy): domain Eukaryota; kingdom Metazoa; phylum Chordata; class Mammalia; order Primates; family Cercopithecidae; genus Macaca; species Macaca mulatta. The sequence continues at coordinate 48,379,068 of NC_133411.1, forward strand.
TCCTCAGATGAAATCTGGAAAGAAGCTTTCTGAGAAACTGCTCTGTGATGTGTGACTTCCACTCACAGAGTTACAACTATATTTCGTGGATCTCTTTGCTAGCCTTAGTTCTGTGGAATCTGAGAACAGATATTTCGGATGCCTTTGATGACTATAGGGCCAAAGGAAATATCTTCCGATAACAAAGAGAAAGAAGCTTTTTGAGAACCTTCTTTGTGTTCTTTGAAATCTTCTCACAGAGTTACAGCTTTTCCCTCAAGAAGCCTTTCGCTAAGACAGTTCTTGTGGAATTGGCAAAGTGATATTTGGAAGCCCCTAGAATGCTATGGTGAAAAAGGAAATATCCTCAGATGAAATCTTGAAAGAAGCTTTCTGAGAAACTGCTTAGTGTTCTGTTAATTCATCTCACAGAGTTACAACTGTATTTCGTGGATCTCTTTGCTAGCCTTACTTCTGTGGAATCTGAGAACAGATATTTCGGATCTCTTTGAAGAGTATAAGGCCAAAGGAAATATCTTCCGATAACAAAGAGAAAAAATCTTTCTGAGAAACTTCTTTGGGTTCTGTGAAATATTCTCACAGAGTTACAGCTTTCACCTCAAGAAGCCTTTTGCTAAGACAGTTCTCGTGGAATTGGCAAAGTGATATTTGGAAGCCCATAGAGCGCTAAGGTGGAAAAGGAAATATCCCCAGATGAAATCTAGAAAGAAGGTTTCTGAGAAACTTCTCTGTGATGTGAGACTTCCACTCACAGAGTTACATCTGTATTTCGAGGATCTCTTTGCTATCCTTACTTCTGTGGAATCTGAGAACAGATATTTCGGATCCCTTTGAATACTATAGGTCCAAAGGAAATATCCTCCCATAACAAAGAGAAAGAAGCTTTCTGAGAAACTTCTTTGTGTTCTGTGAAATCATCTCACAGAGTTACAGCTTTCCCCTCAAGAAGCCTTTCGCTAAGACAGTTCTTGTGGAAATGACAAAGTCATATTTGGAAGCCCATAAAGGGCCATGGTGAAAAAGGAAATATCCTCAGGTGAAATCTGGAAAGAAGCTTTCTGAGAAACTGCTTAGTTTTCTGTTAATTCATCTCACAGAGTTACATCTGTATTTCGTGGACCTCTTTACTAGCCTTATTTCTGTGGAATCTGAGAACAGATATTTCGGATCCCTTTGAAGACTATAGGGCCAAAGGAAATATCCTCCGATAACAAAGAGAAAGAAGCTTTCTGAGAAACTTCTTTGTGTTCTGTGAAATCATCTCACAGAGTTACAGCTTTCCCCTCAAGAAGCCTTTCGCTATGACAGTTCTTGCGGAATTGGCAAAGTGATATTTGGAAACCCATAGAGGGCTATGGAGAAAAAGGAAATATCCTCAGATGAAATCTGGAAAGAAGCTTTCTGAGAAACTGCTTAGTGTTTTTTTAATTCATCTCACAGAATTATCTGTATTTCGTGGATCCCTTTGCTAGCCTTATTTCTGTGGAATCTGAGAACAGATATTTCGATCCCTTTGAAGACTACAGGGCCAAAGGAACTATCCTCTGATAAGAAAGAGAAAGAAGCTTTCTGAGAAACTTGTTTCTGTTCTGTGAAATCATCTCAGAGAGTTAAAACTTTCCCCTCAAGAAGCCTTTCGCTAAGACAGTTCTTGTGGAATTGGCAAAGTGATATTTGGAAGCCCATAGTGGGCTATGGTGAAAAAGGAAATAACGTCAAATGAAATCTGGAAAGAAGCTTTCGGAGTAACTGCTTAGTGTTCTGTTAATTCATCTCACAGAGTTACATCTGTATTTCGTTTATATCTTTGCTTGCCTTATTTCTGTGGAATATGAGAACTGATATTTGGGATCCCTTTGAAGACTATAGGGCCAAAGGAAATATCCTTCGATAAGAAAGAAAAAGAAGCTTTCTGAGAAACTTCTTTGTGTTCTGTGAAATCATCTCTCAGAGTTACAGCTTTCCCCTCAAGAAGCCTTTCGCTACGACAGTTCTTGTGGAATTGGCAAAGTGATATTTGGAAGCCCATAGAGGGCTATGGTGAAAAAGGAAATACCTCAGATGAAATCTGGAAAGAAGCTTTCTGAGAAACTGCTTAGTGTTCTGGTAATTAATCTCACAGAGTTACATCTGTATTTCGTGGATCTCGTTGCTAGCCTTATTTCTGTGGAATCTGAGTAGAGATATTTCGGATCCCTTTGAAGACTATAGGGCCAAAGGAAATATCCTCCGATAACAAAGAGAAAGAAGCTTTCTGAGAAACTTCTTTGTGTTCTGTGAAATCATCTCACAGAGTTACAGCATTCCCCTCAAGAAGCCTTTCGCTAAGACAGTTCTTGTGGAATTGGTAAAGTGATGTTTGGAAGATGATAGAGGGCTTTGTTGAAAAAGGATATATCCTCAGATGAAATCTGGAAAGAAGCTTTCTGAGAAACTGCTCTGTGTTGTGTGACTTCCACTCACAGAGTTACTTCTGTATTTCGTGGATCTCTTTGCTAGTCTTATTTCTGTGAAATCCGAGAACAGATATTTCGGATCCCTTTGAAGACAATAAGGCCAAAGGAAATATCCTCCGATAACAAAGAGAAAGAAGCTTTCTGAGAAACTTCTTTGTGTTCTGTGAAATCATCTCATAGAGTTACAGCTTTCCCCTCAAGAAGCCTTTCGCTAAGACAGTTCTTGTGGAATTGGCAAAATGATATTTGGAAGCCCATAGAGGGCTATGGTGAAAAAGGAAATATCCTCAGATGAAATCTGGAGGGAGGCTTTCTGAGAAACTGCTCTGTGATGTGTGACTTCCACTCACAGAGTTACATCTGTATTACGTGGATCTCTTTGCTTGCCTTATTTCTGTGGAATCTGAGAACAGATATTTCGGATCCTTTTGAAGACTATAGGGATAAAGGAAGTATCCTCCGATAACAAAGAGAAAGAAGCTTTCTGAGAAACTTCTTTGTGTTCTGTGAAATCATCTCATAGAGTTTCAGCTTTCCCCTTAAGAAGCCTTTCGCTAAGACAGTTCTTGTGGAATTGGCAAAGTGATATTTGGAAGCCCATAGAGGGCTAAAGTGAAAAAGGAAATATCCTCAGATGAAATCTGGAAAGAAGCTTTCTGAGGAACTGCTTAGTGTTCTGTTAATTCATCTCACAGAGTTATATCTGTATTTCGTGGATCTCTTTGCGAGCCTTATTTCTGTGGAATCTGAGAACAGATATTTCGGATCCCTTTGAAAACTATAGATCCAAAGGAAATATCCTCCAATAACAGAGAAAGAAGCCTTCTTATAAACTTCTTTGTGTTCTGGGACATCATCTCACAGAGTTACAGCTTTCCCCTCAAGAAGCCTTTCGCTAAGACAGGTCTTGTGGAATTGGCAAAGTGATATTTGGAAGCCCATAGAGGGCTATGGTGAAAAAGGAAATATCCTCAGAAGAAATATGGAAAGAAGGTTTCTGAGGAACTGCTTAGTGTTCTGTTAATTCATCTCACAGAGTTACATCTGTATTTCGTGGATCTCTTTGCTAGCCTTATTTCTGTGGAATCTGAGAACAGATATTTCGGATCCTTTTGAAGACTATTGGGCCAAAGGATGTATCCTCCGATAGCAAAGAGAAAGAAGCTTTCTGAGAAACTTCTTTGTGTTCTGTGAGATCATCTCATAGAGTTACAGCTTTCCCCTCAAGAAGCCTTTCGATAAGACAGTTCTTGTGGAATTGTCAAAATGATATTTGGAAGCCCATAGAGGGCTATGGTGAAAAAGGAAATATCCTCAGATGAAATCTGGAGAGAGGCTTTCTGAGAAACTGCTCTGTGATGTGTGACTTCCACTCACAGAGTTACATCTGTATTACGTGGATCTCTTTGCTTGCCTTATTTCTGTGGAATCTGAGAACAGATATTTCGGATCCTTTTGAAGACTATAGGGCCAAAGAAGTATCCTCCGATAACAAAGAGAAAGAAGCTTTCTGAAAAACTTCTTTGTGTTCTGTGAAATCATCTCATAGAGTTTCAGCTTTCCCCTCAAGAAGCCTTTCGCTAAGACAGTTCTTGTGGAATTGGCAAAGTGATATTTGGAAGCCCATAGAGGGCTATGGTGAAAAAGGAAATATCCTCAGATGAAATCTGCAAAGAAGCTTTCTGAGGAACTGCTTAGTGTTCTCTTAATTCATCTCACAGAGTTATATCTGTATTTCGTGGATCTCTTTGCGAGCCTTATTTCTGTGGAATCTGAGAACAGATATTTCGGATCCCTTTGAAAACTATAGATCCAAAGCAAATATCCTCCAATAACAGAGAAAGAAGCCTTCTGATAAACTTCTTTGTGTTCTGTGAAATCATCTCACAGAGTTACAGCTTTCCCCTCAAGAAGCCTTTCGCTAAGACAGTTCTTGTGGAATTGGCAAAGTGGTATTTGGAAGCCCATAGAGGGCTATGGTGAAAAAGGAAACATCCTCAGAAGAAATATGGGAAGAAGGTTTCTGAGGAACTGCTTAGTGTTCTGTTAATTCATCTCACAGAGTTACATCTGCATTTCGTGGATCTCTTTGCTAGCCTTATTTCTGTGGAATCTGAGAACAGATATTTCGGATCCCTTTGAAGACTATAGGGCCAAAGGAAATATCCGCCGATAACAAAGAGAAAGAAGCTTTCTGAGAAACTTCTTTGTGTTCTGTGAAATCATCTGTCAGAGTTACAGCTTTCCCCTCAAGAAGCCTTTCGCTACGACAGTTCTTCTGGAATTTTCAAAGTGATATTTGGAAGCCCCTTGAGGGCTATGGTGAAAAAGGAAATATCCTCAGATGAAATCTGGAAAGAAGCTTTCTGAGAAACTGCTCTGTGATGTGTGACTTCCACTCACAGAGTTACATCTGTATTTCGTGGATCTCTTTGCTAGCCTTATTTCTGTGCAATCTGAGAACAGATATTTCGGATCCCATGAAGACTATAGGGCCAAAGGAAATATCCGCCGATAACAAAGAGAAAGAAGCTTTCTGAGAAACTACTTTGTGTTCTGTGAAATCATCTCCCAGAGTTAAAGCTTCCCCCTCAAGAAGCCTTTCGCTGAGACAGTTCTTGTGGTATTGGCAAAGTGATATTTGGAAGCCTATAGAGGGCCATGGTGAAAAAGGAAATATCCTCAGCTGAAATCTGGAAAGCAGCTTTCTGAGAAACTGCTTAGTGTTCTGTTAATTCATCTCACAGGGTTATATCTGTATTTCGTGGATCTCTTTGCTAGCCTTTTTTCTGTGGAATCTGAGAACAGATATTTCGGATCTCTTCGAAGACTATAGGGCCAAAGGAAATATCGTCCGATAAGAAAGAAAAAGAAGCTTTCTGAGAAACTTCTTTGTGCTCTGTAAAATCATCTCAGAGAGTTACAGCTTTCCCCTCTAGAAGCCTTTCGCTAAGACAGTTCTTGTGGAATTGGCAAAGTGATATTTGGAAGCCCTTAGAGGGCTATGGTGAAAAAGGAAATATCCTCAGGTGAAATCTGGAAAGAAGCTTTCTGAGAAACTTCTTAGTGTTCTGTTAATTCATCTCACAGAGTTACATCTGTATTTCGTGGATCTCGTTGCTAGCTTGATTTCTGTGGAATCCGAGTACAGATATTTCGGAACCCTTTGAAGACTAGAGGGCCAAAGGAAATATCCTCCGATAACAAAGAGAAAGAAGCTTTCTGAGAAACTTCTTTGTGTTCTGTGAAATCATCTCACAGAGTTACAGCTTTCCCCTCAAGAAGCCTTTCGCTAAGACAGTTCTTGTGGAATAGGCAAAGTGATATTTGGAAGCCCATAGAGGGCTATGGTGAAAAAGGAAATATTATCAGATGAAATCTGGAAAGACGCTTTCTGAGAAACTGGTCTGTGATGTGTGACTTCCACTCACAGAGTTACAACTATATTTCGTGGATCTCTTTGCTAGCCTTATTTCTGTGCAATCTGAGAACAGATATTTCGGATGCCTTTGAAGACTATAGGGCCAAAGGAAATATCCTCCGATAACAAAGAGAAAGAAGCTTTCTGAGAAACTTCTTTGTGTTCTGTGAAATCATCTCTCAGAGTTACAGCTTTCCCCTCAATAAGCCTTTCGCTAAGACAGTTCTTGTGGAATTGGCAAAGTGATATTTGGAAGCCCATAGAGGGCTACGGTGAAAAAGGAAATATCCTCAGATGAAATCTGGAAAGAAGCTTTCTGAGAAACTGCTTAGTGTTCTGGTAATTAATCTCACAGAGTTACATCTGTATATCGTGGATCTCGTTGCTAGCCTTATTTCTGTGGAATCTGAGAAGAGATATTTCGGATCCCTTTGAAGACTATAGGGCCAAAGGAAATATCCTCCGATAACAAAGAGAAAGAAGCTTTCTGAGAAACTTCTTTGTGTTCTGTGAAATCATCTCAAAGAGTTACAGCATTCCCCTCAAGAAGCCTTTCGCTAAGACAGTTCTTGTGGAATTGGCAAAGTGATGTTTGGAAGACGATAGAGGGCTTTGTTGAAAAAGGAAGTATCCTCAGATGAAATCTGGAAAGAAGCTTTCTGAGAAACTGCTCTGTGTTGTGTGACTTCCACTCACAGAGTTACTTCTGTATTTCGTGGATCTCTTTGCTAGTCTTATTTCTGTGAAATCCGAGAACAGATATTTCGGATCCCTTTGAAGACAATAGGCCAAAGGAAATATCCTCCGATAACAAAGAGAAAGAAGCTTTCTGAGAAACTTCTTTGTGTTCTGTGAAATCATCTCATAGAGTTACAGCTTTCCCCTCAAGAAGCCTTTCGCTAAGACAGTTCTTGTGGAATTGGCAAAATGATATTTGGAAGCCCATAGAAGGCTATGGTGAAATAGGAAATATCATCAGATGAAATCTGGAGAGAGGCTTTCTGAGAAACTGCTCTGTGATGTGTGACTTCCACTCACAGAGTTACATCTGTATTACGTGGATCTCTTTGCTTGCCTTATTTCTGTGAAATCTGAGAACAGATATTTCGGATCCTTTTGAAGACTATAGGGCCAAAGGAAGTATCCTCCGATAACAAAGAGAAAGAAGCTTTCTGAGAAACTTCTTTGTGTTCTGTGAAAACATCTCATAGAGTTTCAGCTTTCCCCTCAAGAAGCCTTTCGCTAAGACAGTTCTTGTGGAATTGGCAAAGTGATATTTGGAAGCCCATAGAGGGCTATGGTGAAAAAGGAAATATCCTCAGATGAAATCTGGAAAGAAGCTTTCTGAGGAACTGCTTAGTGTTCTGTTAATTCATCTCACAGAATTATATCTCTATTTCGTGGATCTCTTTGCGATCCTTATTTCTGTGGAATCTGAGAACAGATATTTCGGAAACTTTTGAAAACTATAGGGCCAAAGGAAATATCCTCTAATAACAGAGAAAAAAGCCTTCTGATAAAATTCTTTGTGTTCTGTGAAGTCATCTCTCAGAGTTACAGCTTTCACCTCAAGAAGCCTTTCGCTAAGAAAGTTCTTGTGGAATTGGCAAAGTGATATTTGGAAGCCCAGAGAAGGCTATGGTGAAAAAGGAAATATCCTCAAATGAAATCTGGAAAGAAGCTTTCTGAGGAACTGCTTAGTGTTCTGTTAATTCATCTCACAGAATTATATCTCTATTTCGTGGATCTCTTTCCGATCCTTATTTCTGTGGAATCTGAGAACAGATATTTCGGAAACTTTTGAAAACTATAGGGCCAAAGGAAATATCCTCTAATAACAGAGAAAAAAGCCTTCTGATAAAATTCTTTGTGTTCTGTGAAGTCATCTCTCAGAGTTACAGCTTTCACCTCAAGAAGCCTTTCGCTAAGAAAGTTCTTGTGGAATTGGCAAAGTGATATTTGGAAGCCCAGAGAAGGCTATGGTGAAAAAGGAAATATCCTCAGATGAAATCTGGAAAGAAGCTTTCTGAGAAACTGCTCTGTGATGTGTGACTTCCACTCACAGAGTTACATCTGTATTTCGTGGATCTCTTTGCTAGCCTTATTTCTGTGCAATCTGAGAACAGATATTTTGGATCCCTTTGAACACTATAGGGCCAAAGGAAATATCCTCCGATAACAAAGAGAAAGAAGCTTTGTGAGAAACTGCTTTGTGTTCTGTGAAATCATCTCACAGAGTTAAAGCATTCCCCTCAAGAAGCCTTTCGCTGAGACAGTTCTTGTGGAATTGGCAAAGTGATATTTGGAAGCCTATAGAGGGCCATGGTGAAAAAGGAAATATCCTCAGCTGAAATCTGGAAAGAAGCTTTCTGAGAAAGTGCTTAGTTTTCTGTTAATTCATCTCAGAGGGTTATATCTGTATTTCGTGGATCTCTTTGCTAGCCTTTTTTCTGTGGAATCTGAGAACAGATATTTCGGATCCCTTCGAAGACTATAGGACCAAAGGAAATATCGTCAGATAAGAAAGAGAAAGAAGCTTTCTGAGAAACTTCTTTGTGCTCTGTAAAATCATATCAGAGAGTTACAGCTTTCCCCTCTAGAAGCCTTTCGCTAAGACAGTTCTTGTGGAATTGGCAAAGTGATATTTGGAAGCCCTTAGGGGGCTATGGTGAAAAAGGAAATATCCTCAGATGAAATCTGGAAAGAAGCTTTCTGAGAAACTGCTTAGTGTTCTGTTAATTCATCTCACAGAGTTACATCTGTATTTCGTGGATCTCGTTGCTAGCCTTATTTCTGTGGAATCTGAGTACAGATATTTCGTATCACTGTGAAGACTACAGGGCCAAAGGAAATATCCTCCGATAACAAAGAGAAAGAAGCTTTCTGAGAAACTTCTTTGTGTTCTGTGAAATCATCTCACAGAGTTACAGCTTTCCCCTCAAGAAGCCTTTCGCTAAGACAGTTCTTGTGGAATTGGCAAAGTGATATTTGGAAGCCCATAGAGGGCTATGGTGAAAAAGGAAATATCCTCAGATGAAATCTGGAAAGAAGCTTTCTGAGAAACTGCTTAGTGTTCTGTTAATTCATCTCACAGAGTTACATCTGTATTTCGTGGATCTCGTTGCTAGCTTTATTTCTGTGGAATCCGAGTACAGATATTTCGGAACCCATTGAAGACTATAGGGCCAAAGGAAATATCCTCCGATAACAAAGAGAAAGAAGCTTTCTGAGAAACTTCTTTGTGTTCTGTGAAATCATCTCACAGAGTTACAGCTTTCCCCTCAAGAAGCCTTTCGCTAAAACAGTTCTTGTGGAATTGGCAAAGTGATATTTGGAAGCCCATAGAGGGCTATGGTGAAAAAGGAAATATCCTCAGATGAAATCTGGAAAGAAGCTTTCTGAGAAACTGCTCTGTGATGTGTGACTTCCACTCACAGAGTTACAACTATATTTCGTGGATCTCTTTGCTAGCCTTAGTTCTGTGGAATCTGAGAACAGATATTTCGGATGCCTTTGATGACTATAGGGCCAAAGGAAATATCTTCCGATAACAAAGAGAAAGAAGCTTTTTGAGAACCTTCTTTGTGTTCTTTGAAATCTTCTCACAGAGTTACAGCTTTTCCCTCAAGAAGCCTTTCGCTAAGACAGTTCTTGTGGAACTGGCAAAGTGATATTTGGAAGCCCCTAGAATGCTATGGTGAAAAAGGAAATATCCTCAGATGAAATCTTGAAAGAAGCTTTCTGAGAAACTGCTTAGTGTTCTGTTAATTCATCTCACAGAGTTACAACTGTATTTCGTGGATCTCTTTGCTTGCCTTACTTCTGTGGAATCTGAGAACAGATATTTCGGATCTCTTTGAAGAGTATAAGGCCAAAGGAAATATCTTCCGATAACAAAGAGAAAAAATCTTTCTGAGAAACTTCTTTGGGTTCTGTGAAATATTCTCACAGAGTTACAGCTTTCACCTCAAGAAGCCTTTTGCTAAGACAGTTCTCGTGGAATTGGCAAAGTGATATTTGGAAGCCCATAGAGCGCTAAGGTGGAAAAGGAAATATCCCCAGATGAAATCTAGAAAGAAGGTTTCTGAGAAACTTCTCTGTGATGTGAGACTTCCACTCACAGAGTTACATCTGTATTTCGAGGATCTCTTTGCTATCCTTACTTCTGTGGAATCTGAGAACAGATATTTCGGATCCCTTTGAATACTATAGGGCCAAAGGAAATATCCTCCCATAACAAAGAGAAAGAAGCTTTCTGAGAAACTTCTTTGTGTTCTGTGAAATCATCTCACAGAGTTACAGCTTTCCCCTCAAGAAGCCTTTCGCTAAGACAGTTCTTGTGGAAATGACAAAGTCATATTTGGAAGCCCATAAAGGGCCATGGTGAAAAAGGAAATATCCTCAGGTGAAATCTGGAAAGAAGCTTTCTGAGAAACTGCTTAGTTTTCTGTTAATTCATCTCACAGAGTTACATCTGTATTTCGTGGACCTCTTTACTAGCCTTATTTCTGTGGAATCTGAGAACAGATATTTCGGATCCCTTTGAAGACTATAGGCCAAAGGAAATATCCTCCGATAACAAAGAGAAAGAAGCTTTCTGTGAAACTTCTTTGTGTTCTGTGAAATCATCTCACAGAGTTACAGCTTTCCCCTCAAGAAGTCTTTCGCTATGACAGTTCTTGCGGAATTGGCAAAGTGATATTTGGATACCCATAGAGGGCTATGGAGAAAAAGGAAATATCCTCAGATGAAATCTGGAAAGAAGCTTTCTGAGAAACTGCTTAGTGTTTTTTTAATTCATCTCACAGAATTATCTGTATTTCGTGGATCCCTTTGCTAGCCTTATTTCTGTGGAATCTGAGAACAGATATTTCGATCCCTTTGAAGACTACAGGGCCAAAGGAACTATCCTCTGATAAGAAAGAGAAAGAAGCTTTCTGAGAAACTTCTTTCTGTTCTGTGAAATCATCTCAGAGAGTTAAAACTTTCCCCTCAAGAAGCCTTTCGCTAAGACAGTTCTTGTGGAATTGGCAAAGTGATATTTGGAAGCCCATAGAGGGCTATGGTGAAAAAGGAAATAACGTCAAATGAAATCTGGAAAGAAGCTTTCGGAGTAACTGCTTAGTGTTCTGTTAATTCATCTCACAGAGTTACATCTGTATTTCGTTTATATCTTTGCTTGCCTTATTTCTGTGGAATATGAGAACTGATATTTGGGATCCCTTTGAAGACTATAGGGCCAAAGGAAATATCCTTCGATAAGAAAGAAAAAGAAGCTTTCTGAGAAACTTCTTTGTGTTCTGTGAAATCATCTCTCAGAGTTACAGCTTTCCCCTCAAGAAGCCTTTCGCTACGACAGTTCTTGTGGAATTGGCAAAGTGATATTTGGAAGCCCATAGAGGGCTACGGTGAAAAAGGAAATACCTCAGATGAAATCTGGAAAGAAGCTTTCTGAGAAACTGCTTAGTGTTCTGGTAATTAATCTCACAGAGTTACATCTGTATTTCGTGGATCTCGTTGCTAGCCTTATTTCTGTGGAATCTGAGTAGAGATATTTCGGATCCCTTTGAAGACTATAGGGCCAAAGGAAATATCCTCCGATAACAAAGAGAAAGAAGCTTTCTGAGAAACTTCTTTGTGTTCTGTGAAATCATCTCACAGAGTTACAGCATTCCCCTCAAGAAGCCTTTCGCTAAGACAGTTCTTGTGGAATTGGCAAAGTGATGTTTGGAAGATGATAGAGGGCTTTGTTGAAAAAGGATATATCCTCAGATGAAATCTGGAAAGAAGCTTTCTGAGAAACTGCTCTGTGTTGTGTGACTTCCACTCACAGAGTTACTTCTGTATTTCGTGGATCTCTTTGCTAGTCTTATTTCTGTGAAATCCGAGAACAGATATTTCGGATCCCTTTGAAGACAATAAGGCCAAAGGAAATATCCTCCGATAACAAAGAGAAAGAAGCTTTCTGAGAAACTTCTTTGTGTTCTGTGAAATCATCTCATAGAGTTACAGCTTTCCCCTCAAGAAGCCTTTCGCTAAGACAGTTCTTGTGGAATTGGCAAAATGATATTTGGAAGCCCATAGAGGGCTATGGTGAAAAAGGAAATATCCTCAGATGAAATCTGGAGGGAGGCTTTCTGAGAAACTGCTCTGTGATGTGTGACTTCCACTCACAGAGTTACATCTGTATTACGTGGATCTCTTTGCTTGCCTTATTTCTGTGGAATCTGAGAACAGATATTTCGGATCCTTTTGAAGACTATAGGGATAAAGGAAGTATCCTCCGATAACAAAGAGAAAGAAGCTTTCTGAGAAACTTCTTTGTGTTCTGTGAAATCATCTCATAGAGTTTCAGCTTTCCCCTTAAGAAGCCTTTCGCTAAGACAGTTCTTGTGGAATTGGCAAAGTGATATTTGGAAGCCCATAGAGGGCTAAAGTGAAAAAGGAAATATCCTCAGATGAAATCTGGAAAGAAGCTTTCTGAGGAACTGCTTAGTGTTCTGTTAATTCATCTCACAGAGTTATATCTGTATTTCGTGGATCTCTTTGCGAGCCTTATTTCTGTGGAATCTGAGAACAGATATTTCGGATCCCTTTGAAAACTATAGATCCAAAGGAAATATCCTCCAATAACAGAGAAAGAAGCCTTCTTATAAACTTCTTTGTGTTCTGGGACATCATCTCACAGAGTTACAGCTTTCCCCTCAAGAAGCCTTTCGCTAAGACAGGTCTTGTGGAATTGGCAAAGTGATATTTGGAAGCCCATAGAGGGCTATGGTGAAAAAGGAAATATCCTCAGAAGAAATATGGAAAGAAGGTTTCTGAGGCACTGCTTAGTGTTCTGTTAATTCATCTCACAGAGTTACATTTGTATTTCGTGGATCTCTTTGCTAGCCTTATTTCTGTGGAATCTGAGAACAGATATTTCGGATCCTTTTGAAGACTATTGGGCCAAAGGAAGTATCCTCCGATAACAAAGAGAAAGAAGCTTTCTGAGAAACTTCTTTGTGTTTTGTGAGATCATCTCATAGAGTTACAGCTTTCCCCTCAAGAAGCCTTTCGCTAAGACAGTTCTTGTGGAATTGTCAAAATGATATTTGGAAGCCCATAGAGGGCTATGGTGAAAAAGGAAATATCCTCAGATGAAATCTGGAGAGAGGCTTTCTGAGAAACTGCTCTGTGATGTGTGACTTCCACTCACAGAGTTACATCTGTATTACGTGGATCTCTTTTCTTGCCTTATTTCTGTGGAATCTGAGAACAGATATTTCGGATCCTTTTGAAGACTATAGGGCCAAAGAAGTATCCTCCGATAACAAAGAGAAAGAAGCTTTCTGAGAAACTTCTTTGTGTTCTGTGAAATCATCTCATAGAGTTTCAGCTTTCCCCTCAAGAAGCCTTTCGCTAAGACAGTTCTTGTGGAATTGGCAAAGTGATATTTGGAAGCCCATAGAGGGCTATGGTGAAAAAGGAAATATCCTCAGATGAAATCTGGAAAGAAGCTTTCTGAGGAACTGCTTAGTGTTCTGTTAATTCATCTCACAGAGTTATATCTGTATTTCGTGGATCTCTTTGCGAGCCTTATTTCTGTGGAATCTGAGAACAGATATTTCGGATCCCTTTGAAAACTATAGATCCAAAGCAAATATCCTCCAATAACAGAGAAAGAAGCCTTCTGATAAACTTCTTTGTGTTCTGTGAAATCATCTCACAGAGTTACAGCTTTCCCCTCAAGAAGCCTTTCGCTAAGACAGTTCTTGTGGAATTGGCAAAGTGATATTTGGAAGCCCATAGAGGGCTATGGTGAAAAAGGAAATATCCTCAGAAGAAATATGGGAAGAAGGTTTCTGAGGAACTGCTTAGTGTTCTGTTAATTCATCTCACAGAGTTACATCTGCATTTCGTGGATCTCTTTGCTAGCCTTATTTCTGTGGAATCTGAGAACAGATATTTCGGATCCCTTTGAAGACTATAGGGCCAAAGGAAATATCCGCCGATAACAAAGAGAAAGAAGCTTTCTGAGAAACTTCTTTGTGTTCTGTGAAATCATCTGTCAGAGTTACAGCTTTCCCCTCAAGAAGCCTTTCGCTACGACAGTTCTTCTGGAATTTTCAAAGTGATATTTGGAAGCCCCTTGAGGGCTATTGTGAAAAAGGAAATATCCTCAGATGAAATCTGGAAAGAAGCTTTCTGAGAAACTGCTCTGTGATGTGTGACTTCCACTCACAGAGTTACATCTGTATTTCGTGGATCTCTTTGCTAGCCTTATTTCTGTGCAATCTGAGAACAGATATTTCGGATCCCATGAAGACTATAGGGCCAAAGGAAATATCCGCCGATAACAAAGAGAAAGAAGCTTTCTGGGAAACTACTTTGTGTTCTGTGAAACCATCTCCCAGAGTTAAAGCTTCCCCCTCAAGAAGCCTTTCGCTGAGACAGTTCTTGTGGAATTGGCAAAGTGATATTTGGAAGCTTATAGAGGGCCATGGTGAAAAAGGAAATATCCTCAGCTGAAATCTGGAAAGAAGCTTTCTGAGAAACTGCTTAGTGTTCTGTTAATTCATCTCACAGGGTTATATCTGTATTTCGTGGATCTCTTTGCTAGCCTTTTTTCTGTGGAATCTGAGAACAGATATTTCGGATCTCTTCGAAGACTATAGGGCCAAAGGAAATATCGTCCGATAAGAAAGAAAAAGAAGCTTTCTGAGAAACTTCTTTGTGCTCTGTAAAATCATCTCAGAGAGTTACAGCTTTCCCCTCTAGAAGCCTTTCGCTAAGACAGTTCTTGTGGAATTGGCAAAGTGATATTTGGAAGCCCTTAGAGGGCTATGGTGAAAAAGGAAATATCCTCAGGTGAAATCTGGAAAGAAGCTTTCTGAGAAACTTCTTAGTGTTCTGTTAATTCATCTCACAGAGTTACATCTGTATTTCGTGGATCTCGTTGCTAGCTTGATTTCTGTGGAATCCGAGTACAGATATTTCGGAACCCTTTGAAGACTAGAGGGCCAAAGGAAATATCCTCCGATAACAAAGAGAAAGAAGCTTTCTGAGAAACTTCTTTGTGTTCTGTGAAATCATCTCACAGAGTTACAGCTTTCCCCTCAAGAAGCCTTTCGCTAAGACAGTTCTTGTGGAATAGGCAAAGTGATATTTGGAAGCCCATAGAGGCCTATGGTGAAAAAGGAAATATTATCAGATGAAATCTGGAAAGACGCTTTCTGAGAAACTGGTCTGTGATGTGTGACTTCCACTCACAGAGTTACAACTATATTTCGTGGATCTCTTTGCTAGCCTTCTTTCTGTGCAATCTGAGAACAGATATTTCGGATGCCTTTGAAGACTATAGGGCCAAAGGAAATATCCTCCGATAACAAAGAGAAAGAAGCTTTCTGAGAAACTTCTTTGTGTTCTGTGAAATCATCTCTCAGAGTTACAGCTTTCCCCTCAATAAGCCTTTCGCTAAGACAGTTCTTGTGGAATTGGCAAAGTGATATTTGGAAGCCCATAGAGGGCTACGGTGAAAAAGGAAATATCCTCAGATGAAATCTGGAAAGAAGCTTTCTGAGAAACTGCTTAGTGTTCTGGTAATTAATCTCACAGAGTTACATCTGTATATCGTGGATCTCGTTGCTAGCCTTATTTCTGTGGAATCTGAGTAGAGATATTTCGGATCCCTTTGAAGACTATAGGGCCAAAGGAAATATCCTCCGATAACAAAGAGAAAGAAGCTTTCTGAGAAACTTCTTTGTGTTCTGTGAAATCATCTCAAAGAGTTACAGCATTCCCCTCAAGAAGCCTTTCGCTAAGACAGTTCTTGTGGAATTGGCAAAGTGATGTTTGGAAGACGATAGAGGGCTTTGTTGAAAAAGGAAGTATCCTCAGATGAAATCTGGAAAGAAGCTTTCTGAGAAACTGCTCTGTGTTGTGTGACTTCCACTCACAGAGTTACTTCTGTATTTCGTGGATCTCTTTGCTAGTCTTATTTCTGTGAAATCCGAGAACAGATATTTCGGATCCCTTTGAAGACAATAGGCCAAAGGAAATATCCTCCGATAACAAAGAGAAAGAAGCTTTCTGAGAAACTTCTTTGTGTTCTGTGAAATCATCTCATAGAGTTACAGCTTTCCCCTCAAGAAGCCTTTCGCTAAGACAGTTCTTGTGGAATTGGCAAAATGATATTTGGAAGCCCATAGAAGGCTATGGTGAAATAGGAAATATCCTCAGATGAAATCTGGAGAGAGGCTTTCTGAGAAACTGCTCTGTGATGTGTGACTTCCACTCACAGAGTTACATCTGTATTACGTGGATCTCTTTGCTTGCCTTATTTCTGTGAAATCTGAGAACAGATATTTCGGATCCTTTTGAAGACTATAGGGCCAAAGGAAGTATCCTCCGATAACAAAGAGAAAGAAGCTTTCTGAGAAACTTCTTTGTGTTCTGTGAAATCATCTCATAGAGTTTCAGCTTTCCCCTCAAGAAGCCTTTCGCTAAGACAGTTCTTGTGGAATTGGCAAAGTGATATTTGGAAGCCCATAGAGGGCTATGGTGAAAAAGGAAATATCCTCAGATGAAATCTGGAAAGAAGCTTTCTGAGGAACTGCTTAGTGTTCTGTTAATTCATCTCACAGAGTTATATCTCTATTTCGTGGATCTCTTTGCGATCCTTATCTCTGTGGAATCTGAGAACAGATATTTCGGAAACTTTTGAAAACTATAGGGCCAAAGGAAATATCCTCTAATAACAGAGAAAGAAGCCTTCTGATAAAATTCTTTGTGTTCTGTGAAGTCATCTCTCAGAGTTACAGCATTCACCTCAAGAAGCCTTTCGCTAAGAAAGTTCTTGTGGAATTGGCAAAGTGATATTTGGAAGCCCAGAGAAGGCTATGGTGAAAAAGGAAATATCCTCAGATGAAATCTGGAAAGAAGCTTTCTGAGAAACTGCTCTGTGATGTGTGACTTCCACTCACAGAGTTACATCTGTATTTCGTGGATCTCTTTGCTAGCCTTATTTCTGTGCAATCTGAGAACAGATATTTTGGATCCCTTTGAACACTATAGGGCCAAAGTAAATATCCTCCGATAACAAAGAGAAAGAAGCTTTGTGAGAAACTGCTTTGTGTTCTGTGAAATCATCTCACAGAGTTAAAGCATTCCCCTCAAGAAGCCTTTCGCTGAGACAGTTCTTGTGGAATTGGCAAAGTGATATTTGGAAGCCTATAGAGGGCCATGGTGAAAAAGGAAATATCCTCAGCTGAAATCTGGAAAGAAGCTTTCTGAGAAAGTGCTTAGTTTTCTGTTAATTCATCTCACAGGGTTATATCTGTATTTCGTGGATCTCTTTGCTAGCCTTTTTTCTGTGGAATCTGAGAACAGATATTTCGGATCCCTTCGAAGACTATAGGGCCAAAGGAAATATCGTCCGATAAGAAAGAGAAAGAAGCTTTCCGAGAAACTTCTTTGTGATCTGTAAAATCATATCAGAGAGTTACAGCTTTCCCCTCTAGAAGCCTTTCGCTAAGACAGTTCTTGTGGAACTGGCAAAGTGATATTTGGAAGCCCTTAGGGGGCTATGGTGAAAAAGGAAATATCCTCAGATGAAATCTGGAAAGAAGCTTTCTGAGAAACTGCTTAGTGTTCTGTTAATTCATCTCACAGAGTTACATCTGTATTTCGTGGATCTCGTTGCTAGCCTTATTTCTGTGGAATCTGAGTACAGATATTTCGTATCACTGTGAAGACTACAGGGCCAAAGGAAATATCCTCCGATAACAAAGAGAAAGAAGCTTTCTGAGAAACTTCTTTGTGTTCTGTGAAATCATCTCACAGAGTTACAGCTTTCCCCTCAAGAAGCCTTTCGCTAAGACAGTTCTTGTGGAATTGGCAAAGTGATATTTGGAAGCCCATAGAGGGCTATGGTGAAAAAGGAAATATCCTCAGATGAAATCTGGAAAGAAGATTTCTGAGAAACTGCTCTGTGATGTGTGACTTCCACTCACAGTGTTACAACTATATTTCGTGGATCTCTTTTCTAGCCTTATTTCTGTGGAATCTGAGAGGAGATATTTCGGATCCCTTTGAAGACTATAGGGCCAAAGGAAATATCCTCCGATAACAAAGAGAAAGAAGCTTTCTGAGAAACTTCTTTGTGTTCTGTGAAATCATCTCTCAGAGTTACAGCTTTCCCCTCAAGAAGCCTTTCTCCAAGACAGTTCTTGTGGAATTGGCAAAGTGATATTTGGAAGCCCATAGAGGGCGATGGTGAAAAAGGAAATATCCTCAGATGAAATCTGGAAAGAAGCTTTCTGAGATTCTGCTTTGTGATGTGTGACTTCCACTCACAGAGTTACATCTGTATTTCTTGGATCTCTTTGCTAGCCTTATTTCTGTGGAATCTGAGAACAGATATTTCGGATCCCTTTGAAGACTATAGGACCAAAGGAAATATCCTCCAATAACAAAGAGAAAGAAGCTTTCTGAGAAACTTCTTTGTGTTCTGTGAAATCATCTCACAGAGTTACAGTTTTCCCCTCAAGAAGCCTTTCGCTAAAACAGTTCTTGTGGAATTGGCAAAGTGATATTTGGAAGCCCATAGAGGAATATGGTGAAAAACGAAATATCCTCCGATGAAATCTGAAAAGAAGCTTTCTGAGAAACTGCTTAGTGTTCTGTTAATTCTTCTCAGAGTGTTACATCTGTATTTCGTGGATCTCTTTGCTAGCCTTATTTCTTTGGAATCTGAGAACAGAGATTTCGGAACCCTTTGAAGACTATAGGGCCAAAGGAAATATTCTCCGATAACAAAGAGGAAGAAGCTTTCTGAGAAACTTCTTTGTGTTCTGTAAAATCATCTCACAGAGTTACAGCTTTCCCCTCAAGAAGCCTTTCGCTAAGACAGTTCTTGTGGAATTTTCAAAGTGATATTTGGAAGCCCATAGAGGGCTACGGTGAAAAAGGAAATATTCTCAGATGAAATCTAGAAAGAAGCTTTCTGAGAAACTGCTTAGTGTTCTGTTAGTTCATCTCACAGAGTTACATCTGTATTTGGTGGATCTCGTTGCTAGCCTTATTTCTGTGGAATCTGAGTAGAGATATTTGGGATCCCTTTGAAGACTATAGGGCCAAAGGAAATATCCTCCGATAACAAAGAGAAAGAAGCTTTCTGAGAAACTTCTTTGTGTTCTGTGAAATCATCTCACAGAGTTACAGCTTTCCCCTCAAGAAGCCTTTCGCTAAGACAGTTCTTGTGCAATTGGCAAAGTGATATTTGGAAGCCCATAGAGGACTATGGTGAAAAAGGAAATATCCTCCGATGAAATCTGGAAAGAAGCTTTCTGAGAAACTGCTCTGTGATGTGTGACTTCCACTCACAGAGTTACAACTATATATCGTGGATCTCTTTGCTAGCCTTATTACTGTGGAATCTGAGAACAGATATTTCGGATGCCTTTGAAGACTCTAGGGCCAAAGGAAATATCCTCCGATAACAAAGAGAAAGAAGCTATCTGAGAAACTTCTTTGTGTTCTGTGAAATCATCTCTGAGTTACAGCTTTCCCCACAAGAAGCCTTTCGCTAAGACAGTTCTTGTGGAATTGGCAAAGTGATATTTGGAAGCCCATAGAGGGCTACAGTGAAAAAGGAAATATCCTCAGATGAAATCTGGAAAGAAGCTTTCTGAGAAACTGCTTAGTGTTCTGGTAATTAATCGCAAAGAGTTACATCTGTATTTCGTGGATCTCGTTGCTAGACTTATTTCTGTGGAATCTGAGTAGAGATATTTCGGATCCCTTTGAAGACTATAGGGCCAAAGTAAATATCCTCCGATAACAAAGAGAAAGAAGCTTTCTGAGAAACTTCTTTGTGTTCTGTGAAATCATCTCACAGAGTTACAGCATTCCCCTCAAGAAGCCTTTCGCTAAGACAGTTCTTGTGGAATTGGTAAAGTGATGTTTGGAAGATGATAGAGGGCTTTGTTGAAAAAGGATATATCCTCAGATGAAATCTGGAAAGAAGCTTTCTGAGAAACTGCTCTGTGTTGTGTGACTTCCACTCACAGAGTTATTTCTGTATTTCGTGGATCTCTTTGCTAGCCTTATTTCTGTGCAATCTGAGAACAGATATTTCGGATCCCTTTGAAGAATATAGGGCCAAAGGAAATATCCTCCGATAACAAAGAGAAAGAAGCTTTCTGAGAAACTTCTTTGTGTTCTGTGAAATCATCTCTCAGAGTTACAGCTTTCCCCTCAAGAAGCTTTTGGCCAAGACAGTTCTTATGGAATTGGCAAAGTGATATTTGGAAGCCCATAGAGGGCTATGGTGAAAAAGGAAATATCCTCAGATGAAATCTGGAAAGAAGCTTTCTGAGATTCTGCTTTGTGATGTGTGACTTCCACTCACAGAGTTACATCTGTATTTCGTGTATCTCTTTGCTAGTCTTATTTCTTTGGAATCTGAGAACAGAGATTTCGGATCCCTTTGAAGACTATAGGGCCAAAGGAAATATCCTCCGATAACAAAGAGAAAGAAGCTTTGTGAGAAACTGCTTTGTGTTCTGTGAAATCATCTCACAGAGTTAAAGCATTCCCCTCAAGAAGTCTTTCGCTGAGACAGTTCTTGTGGAATTGGCAAAGTGATATTTGGAAGCCTATAGAGGGCCATGGTGAAAAAGGAAATATCCTCAGCTGAAATCTGGAAAGAAGCTTTCTGAGAAACTGCTTAGTTTTCTGTTAATTCATCTCACAGGGTTATATCTGTATTTCGTGGATCTCTTTGCTAGCCTTTTTTCTGTGGAATCTGAGAACAGATATTTCGGATCCCCTCGAAGACTATAGGGCCAAAGGAAATATCGTCCGATAAGAAAGAGAAAGAAGCTTTCTGAGAAACTTCTTTGTGCTCTGTAAAATCATATCAGAGAGTTACAGCTTTCCCCTCAAGAAGCCTTTCGCTAAGACAGTTCTTGTGGAATTGGCAAAGTGATATTTGGAAGCCCTTAGAGGGCTATGGTGAAAAAGGAAATATCCTCAGATGAAATCTGGAAAGAAGCTTTCTGAGAAACTGCTTAGTGTTCTGTTAATTCATCTCACAGAGTTACATCTGTATTTCGTGGATCTCGTTGCTAGCCTTATTTCTGTGGAATCTGAGTACAGATATTTCTGATCACTTTGAAGACTACAGGGCCAAAGGAAATATCCTCCGATAACAAAGAGAAAGAAGCTTTCTGAGAAACTTCTTTGTGTTCTGTGAAATCATCTCACAGAGTTACAGCTTTCCCCTCAAGAAGACTTTCGCTAAGACAGTTCTTGTGGAATTGGCAAAGTGATATTTGGAAGCCCATAGAGGGCTATGGTGAAAAAGGAAATATCCTCAGATGAAATCTGGAAAGAAGATTTCTGAGAAACTGCTCTGTGTTGTGTGACTTCCACTCACAGAGTTACAACTATATTTCGTGGATCTCTTTTCTAGCCTTATTTCTGTGGAATCTGAGAACAGATATTTCGGATCCCTTTGAAGACTATAGGGCCAAAGGAAATATCCTCCGATAACAAAGAGAAAGAAGCTTTCTGAGAAACTTCTTTGTGTTCTGTGAAATCATCTCACAGAGTTACAGTTTTCCCCTCAAGAAGCCTTTCGCTAAAACAGTTCTTGTGGAATTGGCAGTGATATTTGGAAGCCCATAGAGGGATATGGTGAAAAACGAAATATCCTCCGATGAAATCTGAAAAGAAGCTT
Source organism: Macaca mulatta (assembly GCF_049350105.2). Classification (NCBI taxonomy): domain Eukaryota; kingdom Metazoa; phylum Chordata; class Mammalia; order Primates; family Cercopithecidae; genus Macaca; species Macaca mulatta. The sequence goes on from NC_133411.1 coordinate 48,400,672, forward strand.
TCTGAGAAACTGCTTAGTGTTCTGTTAATTCTTCTCACAGTGTTACATCTGTATTTCGTGGATCTCTTTGCTAGCCTTATTTCTTTGGAATCTGAGAACAGAGATTTCGGATCCCTTTGAAGACTATAGGGCCAAAGGAAATATCCTCCGATAACAAAGAGGAAGAAGCTTTCTGAGAAACTTCTTTGTGTTATGTAAAATCATCTCACAGAGTTACAGCTTTCCCCTCAAGAAGCCTTTCGCTAAGACAGTTCTTGTGGAATTGGCAAAGTGATATTTGGAAGCCCATAGAGGGCTACGGTGAAAAAGGAAATATCCTCCGATGAAATCTGGAAAGAAGCTTTCTGAGAAACTGCTCTGTAATGTGTGACTTCCACTCACAGAGTTACATCTGTATTTCGTGGATCTCTTTGCTAGGCTTATTTCTGTGGAATCTGAGAACAGATATTTCGGATCCCTTTGAAGTCTATAGGGCCAAAGGAAATATCCTCCGATAACAAAGAGAAAGAAGCTTTCTGGGAAACTTCTTTATGTTCTGTGAAATCATCCCACAGAGTTACAGCCTTTCCCTAAGGAAGCCTTTCACTAAGACAGTTCTTGTGGAATTGGCAAAGTGATATTTGGAAACCCTTAGGGGCCTATGTTGAAAAAGGAAATATCCTCAGATGAAATCTGGAAAGAAGATTTCTGAGAAACTGTTCTGTGATGTGTGACTTCCACTCACTGAGTTACATCTGTATTTCGTGGATCTCTTTGCTAGCCTTATTTCTGTGGAATCTGAGAACAGATATTTCAGATCCCTTTGAAGAGTATAGGGCCAAAGGAAATATCCTCCGATAACAAAGAGAAAGAAGCTTTCTGAGAAACCTCTTTGTGGTCTGTAAAATCATCTCACAGAGTTACAGCATTCCCCTCAAGAAGCCTTTCTCTAAGACAGTTCTTGAAGATTTGGCAAAGTGATATTTGGAAGCCCATAGAGGGGTACGTGAAAAAGGAAATATCCTCAGATGAAATCTGGAAAGAAGCTTTCTGAGAAACTGCTCTGTGTTGTGTGACTTCCACTCACAGAGTTACTTCTGTATTTCGTGGATCTCTTTGCTAGTCTTATTTTTGTGAAATCCGAGAACAGATATTTCGGATCCCTTTGCAGAATATAAGGCCAAAGGAAATGTCCTCCGATAACAAAGAGAAAGAAGCTTTCTGAGAAACTTCTTTGTGTTCTGTGAAATCATCTCACAGAGTTACAGTTTTCTCTTCAAGAAGCCTTTCGCTAAAACAGTTCTTGTGGAATTGGCAAAGTGATATTTGGAAGCCCATAGAGGGATATGGTGAAAAACGAAATATCCTCCGATGAAATCTGAAAAGAAGCTTTCTGAGAAACTGCTTAGTGTTCTGTTAATTCTTCTCACAGAGTTACATCTGTATTTCGTGGATCTCTTTGCTAGCCTTATTTCTGTGGAATCTGAGAACAGATATTTCGGATCCCTTTGAAGACTATAGGGCCAAAGGAAATATCCTCCGATAACAAAGAGAAAGAAGGTCTCTGAGAAACTTCTTTGTGTTCTGTAAAATCATCTCAAAGAGTTACAGCTTTCCCCTCAAGAAGCCTTTCGCTAGGACAGTTCTTGTGGAATTGGCAAAGAGATATTTGGAAGCCCATAGAGGGCTACGGTGAAAAAGGAAATATCCTCAGATGAAATCTGGAAAGAAGCTTTCTGAGAAACTGCTTAGTGTTCTGTTAATTCATCTCACAGAGTTACATCTGTATTTGGTGGATCTCGTTGCTAGCCTTATTTCTGTGGAATCTGAGTAGAGATATTTCGGATCCCTTTGAAGACTATAGGGCCAAAGGAAATATCCTCCGATAACAAAGAGAAAGAAGCTTTCTGAGAAACTTCTTTGTGTTCTGTGAAATCATCTCCGAGAGTTACAGCTTTCCCCTCAAGAAGCCTTTCGCTAAGACAGTTCTTGTGGAATTGGCAAAGTGATATTTGGAAGCCCTTAGAGGGCTATGGTGAAAAAGGAAATATCCTCAGATGAAATCTGGAAAGAAGCTTTCTGAGAAACTGCTTAGTGTTCTGTTAATTCATCTCACAGAGTTACATCTGTATTTCGTGGATCTCGTTGCTAGCCTTATTTCTGTGGAATCTGAGTACAGATATTTCTGATCACTTTGAAGACTACAGGGCCAAAGGAAATATCCTCCGATAACAAAGAGAAAGAAGCTTTCTGAGAAACTTCTTTGTGTTCTGTGAAATCATCACACAGAGTTACAGCTTTCCCCTCAAGAAGACTTTCGCTAAGACAGTTCTTGTGGAATTGGCAAAGTGATATTTGGAAGCCCATAGAGGGCTATGGTGAAAAAGGAAATATCCTCAGATGAAATCTGGAAAGAAGATTTCTGAGAAACTGCTCTGTGTTGTGTGACTTCCACTCACAGAGTTACAACTATATTTCGTGGATCTCTTTTCTAGCCTTATTTCTGTGGAATCTGAGAACAGATATTTCGGATCCCTTTGAAGACTATAGGGCCAAAGGAAATATCCTCCGATAACAAAGAGAAAGAAGCTTTCTGAGAAACTTCTTTGTGTTCTGTGAAATCATCTCACAGAGTTACAGTTTTCCCCTCAAGAAGCCTTTCGCTAAAACAGTTCTTGTGGAATTGGCAGTGATATTTGGAAGCCCATAGAGGGATATGGTGAAAAACGAAATATCCTCCGATGAAATCTGAAAAGAAGCTTTCTGAGAAACTGCTTAGTGTTCTGTTAATTCTTCTCACAGTGTTACATCTGTATTTCGTGGATCTCTTTGCTAGCCTTATTTCTTTGGAATCTGAGAACAGAGATTTCGGATCCCTTTGAAGACTATAGGGCCAAAGGAAATATCCTCCGATAACAAAGAGGAAGAAGCTTTCTGAGAAACTTCTTTGTGTTATGTAAAATCATCTCACAGAGTTACAGCTTTCCCCTCAAGAAGCCTTTCGCTAAGACAGTTCTTGTGGAATTGGCAAAGTGATATTTGGAAGCCCATAGAGGGCTACGGTGAAAAAGGAAATATCCTCCGATGAAATCTGGAAAGAAGCTTTCTGAGAAACTGCTCTGTAATGTGTGACTTCCACTCACAGAGTTACATCTGTATTTCGTGGATCTCTTTGCTAGGCTTATTTCTGTGGAATCTGAGAACAGATATTTCGGATCCCTTTGAAGTCTATAGGGCCAAAGGAAATATCCTCCGATAACAAAGAGAAAGAAGCTTTCTGGGAAACTTCTTTATGTTCTGTGAAATCATCCCACAGAGTTACAGCCTTTCCCTAAGGAAGCCTTTCACTAAGACAGTTCTTGTGGAATTGGCAAAGTGATATTTGGAAACCCTTAGGGGCCTATGTTGAAAAAGGAAATATCCTCAGATGAAATCTGGAAAGAAGATTTCTGAGAAACTGTTCTGTGATGTGTGACTTCCACTCACTGAGTTACATCTGTATTTCGTGGATCTCTTTGCTAGCCTTATTTCTGTGGAATCTGAGAACAGATATTTCAGATCCCTTTGAAGAGTATAGGGCCAAAGGAAATATCCTCCGATAACAAAGAGAAAGAAGCTTTCTGAGAAACCTCTTTGTGGTCTGTAAAATCATCTCACAGAGTTACAGCATTCCCCTCAAGAAGCCTTTCTCTAAGACAGTTCTTGAAGATTTGGCAAAGTGATATTTGGAAGCCCATAGAGGGGTACGTGAAAAAGGAAATATCCTCAGATGAAATCTGGAAAGAAGCTTTCTGAGAAACTGCTCTGTGTTGTGTGACTTCCACTCACAGAGTTACTTCTGTATTTCGTGGATCTCTTTGCTAGTCTTATTTTTGTGAAATCCGAGAACAGATATTTCGGATCCCTTTGCAGAATATAAGGCCAAAGGAAATGTCCTCCGATAACAAAGAGAAAGAAGCTTTCTGAGAAACTTCTTTGTGTTCTGTGAAATCATCTCACAGAGTTACAGTTTTCTCTTCAAGAAGCCTTTCGCTAAAACAGTTCTTGTGGAATTGGCAAAGTGATATTTGGAAGCCCATAGAGGGATATGGTGAAAAACGAAATATCCTCCGATGAAATCTGAAAAGAAGCTTTCTGAGAAACTGCTTAGTGTTCTGTTAATTCTTCTCACAGAGTTACATCTGTATTTCGTGGATCTCTTTGCTAGCCTTATTTCTGTGGAATCTGAGAACAGATATTTCGGATCCCTTTGAAGACTATAGGGCCAAAGGAAATATCCTCCGATAACAAAGAGAAAGAAGGTCTCTGAGAAACTTCTTTGTGTTCTGTAAAATCATCTCAAAGAGTTACAGCTTTCCCCTCAAGAAGCCTTTCGCTAGGACAGTTCTTGTGGAATTGGCAAAGAGATATTTGGAAGCCCATAGAGGGCTACGGTGAAAAAGGAAATATCCTCAGATGAAATCTGGAAAGAAGCTTTCTGAGAAACTGCTTAGTGTTCTGTTAATTCATCTCACAGAGTTACATCTGTATTTGGTGGATCTCGTTGCTAGCCTTATTTCTGTGGAATCTGAGTAGAGATATTTCGGATCCCTTTGAAGACTATAGGGCCAAAGGAAATATCCTCCGATAACAAAGAGAAAGAAGCTTTCTGAGAAACTTCTTTGTGTTCTGTGAAATCATCTCCGAGAGTTACAGCTTTCCCCTCAAGAAGCCTTTCGCTAAGACAGTTCTTGTGGAATTGGCAAAGTGATGTTTGGAAGCCGATTGAGGGCTTTGTTGAAAAAGGAAGTATCCTCAGATGAAATCTGGAAAGAAGCTTTCTGAGGAACTGCTCTGTGTTGTGTGACTTCCACTCACAGAGTTACCTCTGTATTTCGTGGATCTCTTTGCTAGTCTTATTTCCGTGAAATCCGAGAACAGATATTTCGGATCCCTTTGAAGACTATAAGGTCAAGGGAAATATGCCCGATAACAAAGAGAAAGAAGCTTTGTGAGAAACTTCTTTGTGTTCTGTGGAATCATCTCAAAGGTTACAGCTTTCCCCTCAAGAAGTCTTTCGCTAAGACAGTTCTTGTGGAATTGGCAAAGTGATATTTGGAAGCCCATACAGGGATATGGTGAAAAAGGAAATATCCTCAGATGATATCTGTAAAGAAGCTTTCTGAGAAACTGCTTAGTGTTCTGCTAATTCTTCTCACAGAGTTACATCTGTATTTCGTGGATCTCTTTGCTAACCTTATTTCTGTGGAATCTGAGAACAGATATTTCGGATCCCTTTTAAGACTATAGGGCCAAAGGAAATATCCTCCTATAACAAAGAGAAAGAAGCTTTCTGTGAAACTTCTTTGTGTTCTGTGATATCATCTCACAGAGTTACAGCTTTCCCCTCAAGAAGCCTTTTGCTAACAGTTCTTTTGGAACTGGCAAAGTGATATTTGGAAGCCCATAGACGGCTATGGTGAAAAAGGAAATATCCTCAGATGAAATCTGGAAAGAAGCTTTCTGAGAAACTGCTCTGTGATGTGTGACTTCCACTCACAGAGTTACAAATATATTTCGTGGATCTCTTTGCTAGCCTTATTTCTGTGGAATCTGAGAACAGATATTTAGGATCCCTTTGAAGACTATAGGGCCAAAGGAAATATCCTCCGATAACAAAGAGAAAGAAGCTTTCTGAGAAACTTCTTTGTGTTCTTTGAAATCATCTCTTAGAGTTACAGCTTTCCCCTCAAGAAGCCTTTCGCCAATACAGTTCTTGTGGAATTGGCAAAGTGATATTTGGAAGCCCATATGGGGCAATGGTAAAAAAGGAAATATCCTCAGATGAAATCTGGAAAGAAGCTTTCTGAGAAACTGCTCTGTGATGTGTGACGTCCACTCACAGAGTTACATCTGTATTTCGTGGATCTCTTTGCTAGCCTTATTTCTGTGGAATCTGAGAACAGATATTTCGGATCCCTTTGAAGACTATAGGGCCAAAGGAAATATCCTCCGATAACAAAGAGAAAGAAGCTTTGTGAGAAACTGCTTTGTGTTCTGTGAAATCATCTCACAGAGTTAAAGCATTCCCCTCAAGAAGCCTTTCGCTGAGACAGTTCTTGTGGAATTGGCAAAGTGATATTTGGAAGCCTATAGAGGGCCATGGTGAAAAAGGAAATATCCTCAGCTGAAATCTGGAAAAAAGCTTTCTGAGAAACTGCTTCGTTTTCTGTTAATTCATCTCACAGGGTTATATCTGTATTTCGTGGATCTCTTTGCTAGCCTTTTTTTTGTGGAATCTGAGAACAGATATTTCGGATCCCATCGAAAACTATAGGGCCAAAGGAAATATCGTCCGATAAGAAAGAGAAAGAAGCTTTCTGAGAAACTTCTTTGTGCTCTGTGAAATCATATCAGAGAGTTACAGCTTTCCCCTAAAGAAGCCTTTCGCTAAGACAGTTCTTGTGGAATTGGCAAAGTGATATTTGGAAGCCCTTAGAGGGCTATGGTGAAAAAGGAAATATCCTCAGATGAAATCTGGAAAGAAGCTTTCTGAGAAACTGCTTAGTGTTCTGTTAATTCATCTCACAGAGTTACATCTGTATTTCGTGGATCTCGTTGCTAGCCTTATTTCTGTGGAATCTGAGTACAGATATATCGGATCCCCTCGAAGACTATAGGGCCAAAGGAAATATCGTCCGATAAGAAAGAGAAAGAAGCTTTCTGAGAAACTACTTTGTGCTCTGTAAAATCATATCAGAGAGTTACAGCTTTCCCCTAAGGAAGCCTTTCGCTAAGACAGTTCTTGTGGAATTGGCAAAGTGATATTTGGAAGCCCTTAGAGGGCTATGGTGAAAAAGGAAATATCCTCAGATGAAATCTGGAAAGAAGCTTTCTGAGAAACTGCTTAGTGTTCTGTTAATTCATCTCACAGAGTTACATCTGTATTTCGTGGATCTCTTTGCTAGCCTTATTTCTGTGGAATCTGAGAACAGATATTTCGGATCCCTTTGAAGACTATAGGGCCAAAGGAAATATCGTCCGATTACAAAGAGAAAGAAGCTTTGTGAGAAACTTCTTTGTGTTCTGTGATATCATCTCACAGAGTTACAGCTTTCCCCTCCAGAAGCCTTTCACTAAGACAGTTCTTGTGGAACTGGCAAAGTGATATTTGGAAGCCCTTAGAGGGCTATGGTGAAAAAGGAAATATCCTCCGATGAAATCTCAAAAGAAGCTTTCTGAGAAACTGCTCTGTGATGTGTGACCTCCACTCACAGAGTTACATCGGTATTTCGTGGATCTCTTTGCTTGCCTTATTTCTGTGGAATCTGAGAACAGATATTTCGGATCCCTTTGAAGACTATAGGGCCAAAGTAAATATCCTCCGATAACAAAGAGAAAGAAGCTTTCTGAGAAACTTCTTTGTGTTCTGTGAAATCATCTCACAGAGATACAGATTTCCCCTCAAGAAGCCTTTCGCTAAGACAGTTCTTGTGGAATTGGCCAAGTGATATTTGGAAGCCCCTAGAGGGCTATGGTGAAAAAGGAAATATCCTCAGATGAGATCTGGAAAGAAGCTTTCTGAGAAACTGCTTAGTGTTCTGTTAATTCATCTCACAGAGTTACATCTGTATTTCGTGGATCTCTTTGCTAGCCTTATTTCTGTGGAATCTGAGAACAGATATTTCAGATCCCTTTGAAGACTATAGGAACAAAGGAAATATCCTCCGATAACAAATAGAAAGAAGCTTTCAGAGAAACTTCTTTGTGTTCTGTGAAATCATCTCACAGAGTAACAGCTTTCCCCTCAAGAAGCCTTTAGCTAACACAGTTCTTGTGTAATTGGCAAAGTGACATTTGGAAGCCCATAGAAGGCTCTGGTGATAAAGGAAATATCCTCAGATGAAATCTGGAAAGAAGCTTTCTGAGAAACTGCTTAGTGTTCTGGTAATTAAGCTCACAGAGTTACATCTGTATTTCGTGGATCTCTTTGCTAGCCTTATTTCTGTGCAATCTGAGAACAGATATTTCGGATCCCTTTGAAGACTATAGGGCCAAAGGAAATATCGTCCGATAACAAAGAGAAAGAAGCTTTCTGAGAAACTTCTTTGTGTTCTGTGAAATCATCTCACAGAGTTACAGCTTTCCCCTCAAGAAGCCTTTCGCTAAGACAGTTCTTGTGGAATTGGCAAAGTGATATTTGGAAGCCCATAGAGGGCTATGGTGAAAAAGGAAATATCCTCAGATGAAATCTGAAGATAAGCTTTCTGAGAAACTGCTTAGTGTTTTGATAATTCATCTCACAGAGTTACATCAGTATTTCGTGGATCTCTTTGCTAACCTTATTTCTGTGGAATCTGAGAACAGATATTTCTGATCCCTTTGAAGACTATAGGGACAAAGGAAATATCCTCCGATAACAAAGAGAAAGAAGCTTTCTGAGCAACTTCTTTGTGTTCTGTGAAATCATCTCACAGAGTTAAAGCTTCCCCCTCAAGATTCCTTTCGCTAAGACAGTTCTTGTGGAATTGGCAAAGTGATATTTGGAAGCCCATAGAGGGCTATGTTGAAAAAGGAAATATCCTCAGATGGAATCTGAAAAGAAGCTTTCTGAGAAACTGCTTTGTGATCTGTTAATTCATCTCACAGATTTACATCTGTATTTCGTGGATCTCTTCACTAGCCTTATTTCTGTTCAATCTGAGAACAGATATTTCGGATCCCTTTGAAGACTATAGGGCCAAAGGAAATATCCTGCGATAACAAAGAGAAAGAAGCTTTCTGAGAAACTTCTTTGTGTTCTGTGAAATCATCTCACAGAGTTACAGCTTTCCCCTCAAGAAGCCGTTCGCTAAGACAGTTCTTGTGGAATTGTAAAAGTTTTATTTGGAATCCCATAGAGGGCTATGGTGAAAAAGGAAATATCCTCAGATGAAATCTGGAAAGAAGCTTTCTGAAAAACTGCTCTGTGATGTGTGACTTCCACTCACAGAGTTACATCTGTATTTCGTGGATCTCTTTGCTAGCCTTATTTCTGTGGAATCTGAGAACAGATATTTCGGATCCCTTTGAAGACTATAGGGCCAAAGGAAATATCCTCCGATAACAAAGAGAAAGAAGCTTTCTGAGAAACATTTTCTGTTCTGTAAAATCCTCTCACAGAGTTACAGCTTTACCCTCAAGGAGCCTTTCACTAAGACAGTTCTTGTGGAATTGGCAAAGTGATATTTGGAAGCCCTTACAGGGCTATGGTGAAAAAGGAAATATCCTCCGATGAAATCTGGAAAGAAGCTTTCTGAGAAACTGCTCTGTGATGTGTGACCTCCACTCACAGAGTTACATCGGTATTTCGTGGATCTCTTTGCTAGCCTTATTTCTGTTCAATCTGAGAACAGATATTTCGGATCCCTTTGATGACTATAGGGCCAAAGGAAATAACTTCCGATAACAAAGAGAAAGAAGCTTTCAGGGAAACTTCTTCGTGTTCTGTGAAATCATCTCACAGAGTGACAGTTTTCACCTCAAGAAGCCCTTCACTAAGACAGTTCTTGTGGAATTGGCAAAGTGATATTAGAAGCCCATGGAGGGCTCTGGTGAAAAAAGAAATATCCTCCGATGAAATCTGGAAAGAAGCTTTCTGAGAAACTGCTTAGTGTTCTGTTAATTCATCTCACAGAGTTACATCATTATTTCGTGGATCTCTTTGCTAGCCTTATTTCTGTGGAATCTGAGAACAGATATTTCAGATCCCTTTGAAGACTATAGGGCCAAAGGATATATCCTCCGATAACAAAGAGAAAGAAGCTTTCTAAGAAACTTCTTTGTGTTCTGTGAAATCATCTCACAGAGTTACAGCTTTCCCCTCAAGAAGCCTTTCGCTAAGACAGTTCTTGTGGAACTGGCAAAGTGATATTTGGAAGCCCATAGAGGGCTATGGTGAAAAAGGAAATATCCTCAGATGAAATCTGGAAAGAAGTTTTCTGAGGAACTGCTTAGTGTTCTGTTAATTCATCTCACAGAGTTACATCTGTATTTCGTGGATCTCTTTGCTAGCCTTATTTCTGTGGAATCTGAGAACAGATATTGCGGATCCCTTTGAAGAATATAGGGCCAAAGGAAATATCCTCCGATAACAAAGAGAAAGAAGCTTTCTGAGAAACTTCTTTGTGTTCTGTGAAATCATCTCACAGAGTTACAGCTTTACCCTCAAGAAGCCTATCGCTCCGACAGTTCTTGTGGAATTGGCAAAGTGATATTTGGAAGCCCATAGAGGGCAATGGTGAAAAAGGAAATATCCTCAGGTGAAATCTGGAAAGAAGCTTTCTGAGAAACTGCTTAGTGTTCTGTTAATTCATCTCACACAGTTACATCAGTATTTCGTGGATCTCTTTGCCAGCCTTATTTCTGTGGAATCGGAGAACAGATATTTCGGATCCATTTGAAGACTATAGGGCCAAAGGAAATATCCTCCGATAAAAAAGAGAAAGAAGCTTTCTGAGAAACTTCTTTGTGTTCTGTGAAATCATCTCACAGAGTTAAAGCTTTCCCCTCAAGAATCCTTTCGCTAAGACAGTTCTTGTGGAATTGTCAAAGTGATATTTGGAAGCCCATAGAGGGCTATGGTGAAAAAGGAAATATCCTCAGATGGAATCTGAAAAGAAGCTTATGAGAAACTGCTTTGTGTTCTGTTAATTCATCTCACAGATTTACATCTGTATTTCGTGGATGTCTTTGCTAGCCTTATTTCTGTTCAATCTGACAACAGATATTTCGGATCCCTTTGAAGACTATAGTGCCAAAGGAAATATCCTCCGATAACAAATAGAAAGAAGCTTTCTGAGAAACTTCTTTGTGTTCTGTGAAATCATCTCACAGAGTTACAGCTTTCCTCTCAGAAAGCCTTTCACTAAGTCAGTTCTGGTGGAATTGGCAAAGTGATACTTGGAAGCCCATAGAGGGCTATGGTGAAAAAGAAAATATCCTCAGATGAAATCTGGAAAGAAGACTTCTGAGAAACAGCTCTGTGATGTGTGTCTTCCACTCACAGAGTTACATCTGTATTTCGTGGATTTCTTTGCGAGCCTTATTTCTGTGGAATCTGAGAACAGATATTTCGGATCCCTTTGAAGAATATAGGGCCAACGGAAATATCCTCCTATAACAAAGAGAAAGAAGCTTTCTGAGAAACTTCTTTGTGTTCTGTGAAATCATCTCACAGAGTTACAGCTTTCCCCTCAAGAAGCCTTTCGCTAAGACAGTTCTTGTGGAATTGGCAAAGTGATATTTGGAAGCCCAGAGAGGGTTATGGTGAAAAAGGAAATATCCTCAGATGAAATCTGGAAAGAAGCTTTTTGAGAAACTGCTCTGTGATGTGTGACTTCCACTCACGGAGTTACATCTGTATTTCGTGTATCTCTTTGCTAACCTTATTTCTGTGGAATCTGAGAACAGATATTTCGGATCCCTTTGAACTCTATAGGGCCAAAGGAAATATCCTCCGATAACGAAGAGAAAGAAGCTTTCTGAGAAACTTCTTTGTGTTCTGTGAAATCATCTCACAGAGTTACACCTTTCTGCTAAAAAAGCCTTTCGCTAAGACAATTCTTGTGGAATTGGCAAAGTGATATTTGGAAGCCCATTGTGGGCTATGGTGAAAAAGGAAATATCCTCAGATGAAATCTGGAAAGAAGGTTTCTGAGAAACTGCTTAGTATTCTGTTAATTCATCTCACAGAGTTACATCTGTATTTCGTGGAACTCTTTGCTAGCCTTACTTTTGTGGAATCTGAGAAGAGATATTTCGGATCCCTTTGAAGACTAGAGGGCCAAAGGAAATATACTCCGATAACAAAGAGAAAGAAGCTTTCTGGGAAACTTCTTTGTGTTCTGTGAAATCATTTCACAGAGTTACAGTTTTCACCTCAAGAAGCCTTTCGCTAAGACAGTTCTTGTGGAATTGGCAAAGTGATATTCGAAGCCCTTAGAGGACTATGGTGAAAAAGGAAATATCCTCCGATAAAATCTGGAAAGAAGCTTTCTGAGAAACTGCTTAGTGTTCTGTTAATTCATCTCACAGAGTTACATCAGTATTTCATGGATCTCTTTGCTATCCTTATTTCTGTGGTATCTGAAAACAGATATTTCGGATCCCTTTGAAGACTACAGGGCCAAAGGAAATATCCTCCGATAACAAAGAGAAAGAACCTTTCTGAGAAACTTCTTTGTGTTCTGTGAAATCATCTCACAGAGTTACAGCTTTCCCCTCAAGAAGCCTTTCGCTAAGACAGTTCTTGTGGAATTGGCAAAGTGATATTTGGAAGCCTATAGAGGGCTATGGTGAAAAAGGAAATATCCTCAGATGAGATCTGGAAAGAAGCTTTCTGAGAAACTGCTTAGTGTTCTGTTAATTCATCTCACAGAGTTACATCTGTATTTCGTGGATCTCTTTGCTAGCCTTATTTCTGTGGAATCTGAGAACAGATATTTCAGATCCCTTTGAAGACTATAGGAACAAAGGAAATATCCTCCGATAACAAATAGAAAGAAGCTTTCTGAGAAGCTTCTTTGTGTTCTGTGAAATCATCTCACAGAGTTACATCTTTCCCCTCAAGAAGCCTTTAGCTAACACAGTTCTTGTGTAATTGGCAAAGTGACATTTGGAAGCCCTTAGAAGGCTATGGTGATAAAGGAAATATCCTCAGATGAAATCTGGAAAGAAGCTTTCTGAGAAACTGCTTAGTGTTCTGGTAATTAAGCTCACAGAGTTACATCTGTATTTCGTGGATCTCTTTGCTAGCCTTATTTCTGTGCAATCTGAGAACAGATATTTCGGATCCCTTTGAAGACTATAGGGCCAAAGGAAATATCGTCCGATAACAAAGAGAAAGAAGCTTTCTGAGAAACTTCTTTGTGTTCTGTGAAATCATCTCACAGAGTTACAGCTTTCCCCTCAAGAAGCCTTTCGCTAAGACAGTTCTTGTGGAATTGGCAAAGCGATATTTGGAAGCCCATAGAGGGCTATGGTGAAAAAGGAAATATCCTCAGATGAAATCTGGAGAGAAGCTTTCTGAGAAACTGCTTAGTGTTTTGATAATTCATCTCACAGAGTTACATCAGTATTTCGTGAATCTCTTTGCTAACCTTATTTCTGTGGAATCTGAGAACAGATATTTCTGATCCCTTTGAAGACTATAGGGACAAAGGAAATATCCTCCGATAACAAAGAGAAAGAAGCTTTCTGAGCAACTTCTTTGTGTTCTGTGAAATCATCTCAAAGAGTTAAAGCTTCCCCCTCAAGATTCCTTTCGCTAAGACAGTTCTTGTGGAATTGGCAAAGTGATATTTGGAAGCCCATAGAGGGCTATGTTCAAAAAGGAAATATCCTCAGATGGAATCTGAAAAGAAGCTTTCTGAGAAACTGCTTTGTGATCTGTTAATTCATCTCACAGATTTACATCTGTATTTCGTGGATCTCTTCGCTAGCCTTATTTCTTTTCAATCTGAGATCAGATATTTCGGATCCCTTTGAAGACTATAGGGCCAAAGGAAATATCCTACGATAACAAAGAGAAAGAAGCTTTCTGAGAAACTTCTTTGTGTTCTGTGAAATCATCTCACAGAGTTACAGCTTTCCCCTCAAGAAGCCGTTCGCTAAGACAGTTCTTGTGGAATTGTAAAAGAGATATTTGGAATCCCATAGAGGGCTATGGTGAAAAAGGAAATATCCTCAGATGAAATCTGGAAAGAAGCTTTCTGAAAAACTGCTCTGTGATGTGTGACTTCCACTCACAGAGTTACATCTGTATTTCGTGGACCTCTTTACTAGCCTTATTTCTGTGGAATCTGAGAACAGATATTTCGGATCCCTTTGAAGACTATAGGGCCAAAGGAAATATCCTCCGATAACAAAGAGAAAGAAGCTTTCTGAGAAACTTCATTGTGTTCTATGAAATCATCTCACAGAGTTACAGCCTTCCCCTCAAGAAGCCTTTCGCTAAGACAGTTCTTGTGGAACTGTCAAAGTGATATTTGGAAGCCCATAGAGGGCTATCGTGAAAACGGAAATATCCTCAGATGAAATCTGGAAAGAAGCTTTCTGAAAAACTGCTCTGTGATGTATGACTTCCACTCACAGAGTTACATCTGTATTTCGTGGATCTCTTTGCTAGCCTTATTTCTGTGGAATCTGAGAAGCAGATATTTCGGATCCCTTTGAAGACTATAGGGCCAAAGGAAATATCCTCCGATAACAAAGAGAAAGAAGCTTTCTGAGAAACATTTTCTGTTCTGTAAAATCATGTCACAGAGTTACAGCTTTTCCCTCAAGGAGCCTTTCACTAAGACAGTTCTTGTGGAATTGGCAAAGTGATATTTGGAAGCCCTTAGGGGGCTATGGTGAAAAAGGAAATATCCTCCGATGAAATCTGGAAAGAAGCTTTCTGAGAAACTCCTCTGTGATGTGTGACCTCCACTCACAGAGTTACATCGGTATTTCGTGGATCTCTTTGCTAGCCTTATTTCTGTTCAATCTGAGAACAGATATTTCGGATCCCTTTGAAGACTATAGGGCCAAAGGAAATAACTTCCGATAACAAAGAGAAAGAAGCTTTCTGGGAAACTTCTTCGTGTTCTGTGAAATCATCTCACAGAGTGACAGTTTTCACCTCAAGAAGCCCTTCGCTAAGACAGTTCTTGTGGAATTGGCAAAGTGATATTAGAACCCCTGGAGGGCTATGGTGAAAAAAGAAATATCCTCCGATAAAATCTGTAAAGAAGCTTTCTGAGAAACTGCTTAGTGTTCTGTTAATTCATCTCACAGAGTTACATCTGTATTTCGTGGATCTCTTTGCTAGCCTTATTTCTGTGGAATCTGAGAACAGATATTTCGGATCCCTTTGAAGACTATAGGACCAAAGGAAATATCCACCGATAACAAAGAGAAAGAAGCTTTCTGAGAAACTTCTTTGTGTTCTGTGAAATCATCTCACAGAGTTAAAGCTTTAACCTCAAGAATCCTTTCTCTAAGACAGTTCTTGTGGAATTGGCAAAGTGATATTTGGAAGCCCATAGAGGGCTATCGTGAAAAAGGAAATAACCTCAGATGGAATCTGAAAAGAAGCTTTCTGAGAAACTGCTTTGTGTTCTGTAAATTCATCTCACAGAGTTACATCTGTATTTCGTGGATCTCTTTGCTAGCCTTATTTCTGTTCAATCTGAGAACAGATATTTCGGATCCCTTTGAAGACTATAGGGACAAAGGAAATATCCTCTGATAACAAAGAGAAAGAAGCTTTCTGAGAAACTTCTTTGTGTTCTGTGAAATCATCTCACAGAGTTACAGCTTTCCCCTCAAGAAGCCTTTCGCTAAAACAGTTCTTGTGGAATTGTCAAAGTGATATTTGGAAGCCCATAAAGGGCTATGGTGAAAAAGGAAATATCCTCAGATGAAATCTGGAAAGAAGCTTTCTGAAAAACTGCTCTGTGATGTGTGACTTCAACTCACACAGTTACATCTGTATTTCGTGGATCTCTTTGCTAGCCTTATTTCTGTGGAATCAGAGAACAGATATTTCGGATCACTTTGAAGACTATAGGGCCAAAGGAAATATCCTCCGATAACAAAGAGAAAGAAGCTTTCTAAGAAACATCTTTGTGTTCTGTGAAATCATCTCACAGAGTTACAGCTTTTCCCTCAAGAAGCCTTTCACTAAGACAGTTCTTGTGGAATTCGCAAAGTGATATTTGGAAGCCCATAGAGGGCTATGGTGAAAAAGGAAATATCCTCCGATGAAATCTGGAAAGAAGCTTTCTGAGAAACTGCTCTGTGATGTGTGACCTCCACTCACAGAGTTACATCGGTATTTCGTGGATGTCTTTGCTACCCTTATTTCTGTGGAATCTGAGATCAGATATTTCGGATCCCTTTGAAGAGAATAGGGCCAAAGGAAATAACCTCCGATAACAAAAAAAGAAGCTTTCTGAGAAACTTCTTTGTGTTCTGTGAAATCATCTCACAGAGTTACAGCTTTCCCCTCAAGAAGCCTTTCGCTAAGACAGTTCTTGTGGAATTGGCAAAGTGATATTTGGAAGCCCATAGAGGGCTACGGTGAAAAAGGAAATATCCTCAGATGGAATCTGAAAAGAAGCTTTCTGAGAAACTGCTTTGTGTTCTTTTAATTCATCTCAAAGATTTACATCTGTATTTCGTGGATCTCTTTGCTAGACTTATTTCTGTTCAATCTGAGAAGAGATATTTCGGATCCCTTTGAAGGCTATAGGGCCAAAGGAAATATCCTACGATAACAAAGAGAAAGAAGCTTTCTGAGGAACTTCTTTGTGTTCTGTGAAATAATCTCACAGAGTTACAGCTTTCCCCTCAAGAAGCCTTTCGCTAAGACAGTTCTTGTGGAATTGTCAAAGTGATATTTGGAAGCCCATAGAGGGCTGTGATGAAAAAGGAAATATCCTCCGATGAAATCTGGAAAGAAGCTTTCTGAGAAACTGCTCTGTGATGTGTGACCTCCACTCACAGAGTTACATCGGTATTTCGTGGATCTCTTTGCTAGCCTTATTTCTAAGGAATCTGAGAACAGATATTTCGGATCCCTTTGAAGTCTATAGGGCCAAAGGAAATATCCTCCGATAACAAAGAGAAAGAAGCTTTCTGGGAAACTTCTTTGTGTTCTGTGAAATCACCTCACAGAGTTACACTTTTCCCCTCAAGAAGCCTTGCGCTAAGACAGTTCTTGTGGAATTGGCAAAGTGATATTAGAAGCCCATAGAGGGCTACGGTTAAAAAGGAAATATCCTCCGATGAAATCTGGATAGAAGCTTTCTGAGAAACTGCTTAGTGTTCTGTTAATTCATCTCACAGAGTTACATCTGTATTTCGTGGATCTCTTCGGTAGCCTTATTTCTGTGGAATCTGAGAACAGATATTTCGGATCCCTTTGAAGACTATAGGAACAAAGGAAATATCCTCTGATAACAAAGAGAAAGAAGCTGTCTGAGAAACTTCTTTGTGTTCTGTGAAATCATCTCACAGAGTTACAGCTTTCCCCTCAAGATTCCTTTCGCTAAGACAGTTCTTGTGGAATTGGCAAAGTGATATTTGGAAGCCCGTAGAGGGCTATGTTGAAAAAGGAAATATCCTCAGATGGAATCTGAAAAGAAGCTTTCTGAGAAACTGCTTTGTGATCTGTTAATTCATCTCACAGATTTATTTCTGTATTTCGTGGATCTCTTTGCTAGCCTTATTTCTGTGCAATCTAAGAACAGATATTTCGGATCCCTTTGACGACTATAGGGCCAAAGGAAATATCCTACGATAACAAAGAGAAAGAAGCTTTCTGAGAAACTTCTTTGTGTTCTGTGAAATCATCTCACAGAGTTACAGCTTTCCCCTCAAGAAGCCGTTCGCTAAGACAGTTCTTGTGGAATTGTAAAAGTGATATTTGGAAGCCCTTAGAGGGCTATGGTGAAAAAGGAAATATCCTCAGATGAAATCTGGAAAGAAGCTTTCTGAAAAACTGCTCTGTGATGTGGGACTTCCACTCACAGAGTTACATCTGTATTTCGTGGATCTCCTTGCTAGCCTTATTTCTGTGGAATCTGAGAACAGATATTTCGGGTCCCTTTGAAGACTGTAGGGCCAAATGAAATATCCTACGATAACAAAGAGAAAGAAGCTTTCTGGGAAACTTCTTTGTGTTCTGTGAAATGATCTCACAGAGTTACAGTTTTCACCTCAAGAAGCCTTTCGCTAAGACAGTTCTTGTGGAATTGGCAAAGTGATATTCGAAGCCCATAGAGGGCTATGGTGAAAAAGGAAATATCCTCCGATGAAATCTGGAAAGAAGCTTTCTGAGAAACTGCTTAGTGTTCTGTTAATTCATCTCACAGAGTTACATCAGTATTTCGTGAATCTCTTTGCTAGCCTTGTTTCTGTGGAATCTGAGAACAGATATTTCTGATCCCTTTGAAGACTATAGGGCCAAAGGAAATATCCTCCGATAACAAAGAGAAAGAAGCTTTCTGAGGAACTTCTTTGTGTTCTGTGAAATCATCTCACAGAGTTACAGCTTTTCCCGCAAGAAGCCTTTCGCTAAGACAGTTCTTGTGGAATTGTCAAAGTGATATTTGGAAGCCCATAGTGGGCTCTGATGAAAAAGGAAATATCCTCCGATGAAATCTGGAAAGAAGCTTTCTGAGATACTGCTCTGTGATGTGTGACCTCCACTCACAGAGTTACATCGGTATTTCGTGGATCTCTTTGCTAGCCTTATTTCTATGGAATCTGAGAACAGATATTTCGGATCCCTTTGAAGACTATAGGGCCAAAGGAAATATCCTCCGATAACAAAGAGAAAGAAGCTTTCTGGGAAACTTCTTTGTGTTCTCTGAAATCACCTCACAGAGTTACACTTTTCCCCACTAGAAGCCTTGCGCTAAGACAGTTCTTGTGGAATTGGCAAAGTGATATTAGAAGCCCATAGAGGGCTACGGTGAAAAACGAGATATCCTCCGATGAAATCTGGAAAGAAGCTTTCTGAGAAACTGCTTAGTGTTCTGTTAATTCATCTCACAGAGTTACATCATTAATTCGTGGATCTCTTTTCTAGCCTTATTTCTGTGGAATCTGAGAACAGATATTTCGGGTCCCTTTGAAGACTGCAGGGCCAAAGGAAATATCCTACGATAACAAAGAGAAAGAAGCTTTCTGGGAAACTTCTTTGTGTTCTGTGAAATCATCTCACAGAGTTTCAGTTTTCACCTCAAGAAGCCTTTCGCTAAGACAGTTCTTGTGGAATTGGAAAAGTGATATTCGAAGCCCGTAGAGGGCTATTGTGAAAAAGGAAATATCCTCCGATGAAATCTGGAAAGAAGCTTTCTGAGAAACTGCTTAGTGTTCTGTTAATTCATCTCACAGAGTTACATCAGTATTTCGTGAATCTCTTTGCTAGCCTTATTTCTGTGGAATCTGAGAACAGATATTTCTGATCCCTTTGAAGACTATAGGGCCAAAGGAAATATCCTCCGATAATAAAGAGAAAGAAGCTTTCTGAGCAACTTCTTTGTGTTCTGTGAAATCATCTCACAGAGTTAAAGCTTCCCCCTCAAGAATCCTTTCGCTAAGAGAGTTCTTGTGGAATTGGCAAAGTGATATTTGGAAGCCCATAGAGGTCTATGGTGAAAAAGGAAATATCCTCAGATGGAATCTGAAAAGAAGCTTTCTGAGAAACTGCTTTGTGTTCTGTTAATTCATCCCACATATTTACATCTGTATTTCGTGGATCTCTTTGCTAGCCTTATTTCTGTTCAATCTGAGAACAGATATTTCGGATCCCTTTGATGACTATAGGGCCAAAGGAAATATCCTACGATAACAATGAGAAAGAAGCTTTCTGTAAAAGTTCCTTGTGTTCTGTGAAATCATCTCACAGAGTTACAGCTTTCCCCTCATTAGCCTTTCGCTAAGACAGTTCTTGTGGAATTGTAAAAGTGATATTTGGAAACCCATAGAGGGCTGTGTTGAAAAAGGAAATATCCTCAGATGAAATCTGGAAAGAAGCTTTCTGAAAAACTGCTCTGTGATGTGTGACTTCCACTCACAGAGTTACATCTGTATTTCGTGGATCTCTTTGCTAGCCTTATTTCTGTGGAATCTGAGAACAGATATTTCGGATCCCTTTGAAGACTATAGGGCCAAAGGATATATCCTCCGATAACCAAAAAAGAAGCTTTCTGAGAAACTTCTTTGTGTTCTGTGAAATCATCTCACAGAGTTACAGCTTTCCCCTCAAGAAGCCTTTCGCTAAGACAGTTCTTGTGGAATTGGCAAAGTGATATTTGTTAACCCATAGAGGGCTACGGTGAAAAAGGAAATATCCTCAGATGGAATCTGAAAAGAAGCTTTCTGAGAAACTGCTTTGTGTTCTGTTAATTCATCTCAAAGATTTACATCTGTATTTCGTGGATCTCTTTCCTAGCCTTATTTCTGTTCAATCTGAGAACAGATATTTCAGATCCCTTTGAAGGCTATAGGGCCAAAGGAAATATCCTCCGATAACAAAGAGAAAGAAGCTTTCTGAGAAACTTCTTTGTGTTCTGTGAAATCATCTCACAGAGTTACAGCTTTCCCCTCAAGAAGCCTTTCGCTAAGACAGTTCTTGTGGAATTGTCAAAGTGATATTTGGAAGCCCATAGAGGGCTGTGGTGAAAAAGGAAATATCCTCAGATGAAATCTGGAAAGAAGCTTTCTGAAAAACTGCTCTGTGATGTGTGACTTCCACTCACAGAGTTGCATCTGTATTTCGTGAATCTCTTTGCTAGCCTTATTTCTGTGGAATCTGAGAACAGATATTTCGGATCCCTTTGAAGACTATAGGGCCAAAGGAAATATCCTCCGATAACAAAGAGAAAGAAGCTTTCTGAGAAACTTCTTTGTGTTCTGTGAAATCATCTCACAGAGTTACAGCTTTTCCCTCAAGAAGCCTTTTAATAAGACAGTTCTTGTGGAATTGGCAAAGTGATATTTGGAAGCCCATAGAGGGATATGGTGAAAAAGGAAATATCCTCCGATGAAATCTGGAAAGAAGCTTTCTGAGAAACTGCTTAGTGTTCTGTTAATTCATCTCACAGAGTTACATCAGTATTTCGTGAATCTCTTTGCTAGCCTTATTTCTGTGGAATCTGAGAACAGATATTTCTGATCCCTTTGAAGACTATAGGGCCAAAGGAAATATCCTCCGATAACAAAGAGACAGAAGCTTTCTGAGGAACTTCTTTGTGTTCTGTGAAATCATCTCACAGAGTTACAGCTTTCCCCTCAAGAAGCCTTTCGCTAAGACAGTTCTTGTGGAATTGTCAAAGTGATATTTGGAAGCCCGTAGAGGGCTCTGACGAAAAAGGAAATATCCTCCAACGAAATCTGGAAAGAAGCTTTCTGAGAAACTGCTCTGTGATGTGTGACCTCCATTCACAGAGTTACATCGGTATTTCGTGGATCTCTTTGCTAGCCTTATTTCTATGGAATCTGAGAACAGATATTTCGGATCCCTTTGAAGACTATAGGGCCAAAGGAAATATCCTCCGATAACAAAGAGAAAGAAGCTTTCTGGGAAACTTCTTTGTGTTCTGTGAAATCACCTCACAGAGTTACAGCTTTCCCCTCAAGAAGCCTTTCGCTAAGACAGTTCTTGTGGAACTGGCAAAGTGATATTTGGAAGCCCATAGAGGGCTATGGTGAAAAAGGAAATATCCTCAGATGAAATCTGAAAAGAAGCTTTCTGAGAAACTGCTTTGTGTTCTGTTAATTCATCTCACAGATTTACATCTGTATTTCGTGGATCTCTTTGCTAGCCTTATTTCTGTTCAATCTGAGAACAGATGTTTCGGATCCCTTGGAAGACTATAGGGCCAAAGGATATATCCTCCGATAACCAAAAAAGAAGCTTTCTGAGAAACTTCTTTGTGTTCTGTGAAATCATCTCAGAGTTACAGCTTTCTCCTCAAGAAGCCTTTCGCTAAGACAGTTCTTGTGGAATTGGCAAAGTGATATTTGGAAGCCCAGAGAGGGTTATGGTGAAAAAGGAAATAACCTCAGATGAAATCTGGAAAGAAGCTTTTTGAGAAACTGCTCTGTGATGTGTGACTTCCACTCACGGAGTTACATCTGTATTTCGTGTATCTCTTTGCTAACCTTATTTCTGTGGAATCTGAGAACAGATATTTCGGATCCCTTTGAACTCTATAGGGCCAAAGGAAATATCCTCCGATAACGAAGAGAAAGAAGCTTTCTGAGAAACTTCTTTGTGTTCTGTGAAATCATCTCACAGAGTTACACCTTTCTGCTAAAAAAGCCTTTCGCTAAGACAATTCTTGTGGAATTGGCAAAGTGATATTTGGAAGCCCATTGTGGGCTATGGTGAAAAAGGAAATATCCTCAGATGAAATCTGGAAAGAAGGTTTCTGAGAAACTGCTTAGTATTCTGTTAATTCATCTCACAGAGTTACATCTGTATTTCGTGGAACTCTTTGCAAGCCTTACTTTTGTGGAATCTGAGAAGAGATATTTCGGATCCCTTTGAAGACTAGAGGGCCAAAGGAAATATCCTCCGATAACAAAGAGAAAGAAGCTTTCTGGGAAACTTCTTTGTGTTCTGTGAAATCATCTCACAGAGTTACAGTTTTCATCTCAAGAAACCTTTCGCTAAGACAGTTCTTGTGGAATTGGCAAAGTGATATTCGAAGCCCATAGAGGGCTATGGTGAAAAAGGAAATATCCTCCGATAAAATCTGGAAAGAAGCTTTCTGAGAAACTGCTTAGTGTTCTGTTAATTCATCTCACAGAGTTACATCAGTATTTCATGGATCTCTTTGCTATCCTTATTTCTGTGGTATCTGAAAACAGATATTTCGGATCCCTTTGAAGACTACAGGGCCAAAGGAAATATCCTCCGATAACAAAGAGAAAGAACCTTTCTGAGAAACTTCTTTGTGTTCTGTGAAATCATCTCACAGAGGTTAAGCTTTAACCTCAAGAATCCTTTCGCTAAGACAGTTCTTGTGGAATTGGCAAAGTGATATTTGGAAGCCCATAGAGGGCTATGTTGAAAAAGGAAATATCCTCAGATGGAATCTGAAAAGAAGCTTTCTGAGAAACTGCTTTGTGTTCTGTTAATTCATCTCACAGATTTACATCTGTATTTCGTGGATCTCTTTGCTAGCCTTATTTCTGTTCAATCTGAGAACAGATGTTTCGGATCCCTTTGAAGACTATAGGGCCAAAGGATATATCCTCCGATAACCAAAAAAGAAGCTTTCTGAGAAACTTCTTTGTGTTCTGTGAAATCATCTCACAGAGTTACAGCTTTCCCCTCAAGAAGCCTTTCGCTAAGACAGTTCTTGTGGAACTGGCAAAGTGATATTTGGAAGCCCATAGAGGGCTATGGTGAAAAAGGAAATATCCTCAGATGAAATCTGGAAAGAAGTTTTCTGAGGAACTGCTTAGTGTTCTGTTAATTCATCTCACAGAGTTACATCTGTATTTCGTGGATCTCTTTGCTAGCCTTATTTCTGTGGAATCTGAGAACAGATATTGCGGATTCCTTTGAAGACTATAGGGCCAAAGGAAATATCCTCCGATAACAAAGAGAAAGGAGGTTTCTGAGAAATTTCTTTGTGTTCTGTGAAATCATCTCACAGAGTTACACCTTTCTGCTAAAGAAGCCTTTCGCAAAGACAGTTCTTCTGGAATTGGCAAAGTGATATTTGGAAGCCCATAGAGTGCTATGGTGAAAAAGTAAATATTCTCAGATGGAATCTGAAAAGAAGCTTGTTGAGAAACTGCTTAGTGTTCTGTTAATTCGTCTCACAGAGTTACATCTGTATTTCGTGGATCTCTTTGCTAGCCTTATTTCTGTGGATTCTGAGAACAGATATTTCGGATACCTTTGGAGACTATAGGGCCAAAGGAAATATCCTCCGATAACAAAGAGAAAGAAGCTTTCTGAGAAACTTCTTTGTGTTCTGTGAAATCATCTCACAGAGGTTAAGCTTTAACCTCAAGAATCCTTTCACTAAGACAGTTCTTGTGGAATTGGCAAAGTGATATTTGGAAGCCCATAGAGGGCTATGGTGAAAAAGGAAATATCCTCAGATGGAATCTGAAAAGAAGCTTTCTGAGAAACTGCTTTGTGTTCTGTTAATTCATCTCACAGATTTGCATCTGTATTTCGTGGATCTCTTTGCTAGCCTTATTTCTGTGGATTCTGAGAACAGATATTTCGGATACCTTTGGAGACTATAGGGCCAAAGGAAATATCCTCCGATAACAAAGAGAAAGAAGGTTTCTGAGAAACTTCTTTGTGTTCTGTGAAATCATCTCACAGAGTTACAGCTTTCCCCTCAAGAAGCCTTTCGCTAAGACAGTTCTTGTGGAATTGGCAAAGTGATATTTGGAAGCCAGTAGAGGGCTATGGTGAGAAAGGAAATATCCTCCGATGAAATCTGGAAAGAAGCTTTCTGATCAAAAGCTCTGTGATGTGTGACTTCCACTCACAGAGTTACATCGGTATTTCGTGGATCTCTTTGCTAGCCTTATTTCTGTGAAATCTGAGAACAGATATTTCGGATCCCTTTGAAGACTATAGGGCCAAGGAAATATCCTCCGATAACAAAAAAAGAAGCTTTCTGAGAAACTTCTTTGTGTTCTGTGAAATCATCTCACAGGGTTAGGGTATTCCCCTCAAGAAGCCTTTCGCTAAGACAGTTTTTGAGGAATTGGCAAAGTGATATTTGGAAGCGCATTGAGGGCCATGGTGAAAAAGGAAATATCCTCCGATGAAATCTGGAAAGAAGCTTTCTGATAAACTGCTCTGTGATGTGTCACTTCCACTCACAGAGTTACATCTGTATTTCGTGGATCTCTTTGCTAGCCTTATTTCTGTGGAACCTGAGAACAGATATTTCAGATCCCTTTGAAGACTATAGGTCCAAAGGAAATATCCTCCGATAACAAAGAGAAAGAAGCTTTCTGAGAAACTTCTTTGTGTTCTGTGAAATCATCTCACAGAGTTACAAATTTTCCCTCAAGAAGCCTTTCGCTAAGACAGTTCTTGTGGAATTGGCAAAGTGATATTTGGAAGCCCATAGAGGGCTATGGTGAAAAAGGAAATATCCTCCGATGAAATCTGGAGAGAAGCTTTCTGAGAAACTGCTTAGTGTTTTGTTAATTCATCTCACAGAGCTACATCAGTATTTCGTGAATCTCTTTGCTAAAATTATTTCTGTGGAATCTGAGAACAGATATTTCTGATCCCTTTGAAGACTATAGGGCCAAAGGAAATATCCTCCGATAACAAAGAGAAAGAAGCTTTCTGAGCAACTTCTTTGTGTTCTGTGAAATCATCTCACAGAGTTAAAGCTTCCCCCTCAAGATTCCTTTCGCTAAGACAGTTCTTGTGGAATTGTAAAAGTGATATTTGGAAGCCCTTAGAGGGCTATGGTGAAAAAGGAAATATCCTCAGATGAAATCTGGAAAGAAGCTTTCTGAAAAACTGCTCTGTGATGTGTGACTTCCACTCACAGAGTTACATCTGTATTTCGTGGATCTCTTTGCTAGCCTTATTTCTGTGGAATCTGAGAACAGATATTTCGGGTCCCTTTGAAGACTGTAGGGCCAAAGGAAATATCCTACGATAACAAAGAGAAAGAAGCTTTCTGGGAAACTTCTTTGTGTTCTGTGAAATCATCTCACAGAGTTACAGTTTTCACCTCAAGAAGCCTTTCGCTAAGACAGTTCCTGTGGAATTGGCAAAGTGATATTCGAAGCCCATAGAGGGCTATGGTGAAAAAGGAAATATCCTCCGATGAAATCTGGAAAGAAGCTTTCTGAGAAACTGCTTAGTGTTCTGTTAATTCATCTCACAGAGTTACATCAGTATTTCGTGAATCTCTTTGCTAGCCTTATTTCTGTGGAATCTGAGAACAGATATTTCTGATCCCTTTGAAGACTATAGGGCCAAAGGAAATATCCTCCGATAACAAAGAGAAAGAAGCTTTCTGAGGAACTTCTTTGTGTTCTGTGAAATCATCTCACAGAGTTACAGTTTCCCCTCAAGAAGCCTTTCGCTAAGACAGTTCTTGTGGAATTTTCAAAGTGATATTTGGAAGCCCATAGTGGGCTCTGATGAAAAAGGAAATATCCTCCGATGAAATCTGGAAAGAAGCTTTCTGATATTCTGCTCTGTGATGTGTGACCTCCACTCACAGAGTTACATCGGTATTTCGTGGATCCCTTTGCTAGCCTTATTTCTATGGAATCTGAGAACAGATATTTCTGATCCCTTTGAAGACTATAGGGCCAAAGGAAATATCCTCCGATAACAAAGAGAAAGAAGCTTTCTGGGAAACTTCTTTGTGTTCTCTGAAATCACCTCACAGAGTTACACTTTTCCCCTCAAGAAGCCTTGCGCTAAGACAGTTCTTGTGGAATTGGCAAAGTGATATTAGAAGCCCATAGAGGGCTACGGTTAAAAAGGAAATATCCTCCGATGAAATCTGGAAAGAAGCTTTCTGAGAAACTGCTTAGTGTTCTGTTAATTCATCTCACAGAGTTACATCATTATTTCGTGGATCTCTTTGCTAGCCTTATTTCTGTGGAATCTGAGAACAGATATTTCGGATCCCTTTGAAGACTATAGGGCCAAAGGATATATCCTCCGATAACAAAGAGAAAGAAGCTATCTGAGAAACTTCTTTGTGTTCTGTGAAATCATCTCACAGAGTTACAGCTTTTCCCTCAAGAAGCCTTTCACTAAGACAGTTCTTGTGGAACTGGCAAAGTGATATTTGGAAGCCCATAGAGGGCTATGGTGAAAAAGGAAATATCCTCAGATGAAATCTGGAAAGAAGGTTTGTGAGAAACTGCTTAGTATTCTGTTAATTAATCTCACAGAGTTCCATCTGTATTTCGTGGATCTCTTTGCTAGCCTTATTTCTGTGGAATCTGAGAGCCGATATTTCGGATCCCTTTGAAGAATATAGGGCCAAAGGATATATCCTCCGATAACAAAGAGAAAGAAGCTTTCTGAGAAACTTCTTTGTGTTCTGTGAAATCATCTCACAGAGTTACAGCTTTTCCCTCAAGAAGCCTTTTAATAAGACAGTTCTTGTGGAATTGGCAAAGTGATATTTGGAAGCCCATAGAGGGCTACGGTGAAAAAGGAAATATCCTCCGATGAAATCTGGAAAGAAGCTTTCTGAGAAACTGCTTAGTGTTCTGTTAATTCATCTCACAGAGTTACATCAGTATTTCGTGAATCTCTTTGCTAGCCTTATTTCTGTGGAATCTGAGAACAGATATTTCTGATCCCTTTGAAGACTATAGGGCCAAAGGAAATATCCTCCGATAACAAAGAGAAAGAAGCTTTCTGAGGAACTTCTTTGTGTTCTGTGAAATCATCTCACAGAGTTACAGCTTTCCCCTCCAGAAGCCTTTCGCTAAGACAGTTCTTGTGGAATTGTCAAAGTGATATTTGGAAGCCCATAGAGGGCTCTGATGAAAAAGGAAATATCCTCCGATGAAATCTGGAAAGAAGCTTTCTGAGAAACTGCTCTGTGATGTGTGACCTCCACTCACAGAGTTACATCGGTATTTCGTGGATCTCTTTGCTAGCCTTATTTCTATGGAATCTGAGAACAGATATTTCGGATCCCTTTGAAGACTATAGGGCCAAAGGAAATATCCTCCGATAACAAAGAGAAAGAAGCTTTCTGGGAAACTTCTTTGTGTTCTGTGAAATCACCTCACAGAGTTACACTTTTCCCCTCAAGAAGCCTTGCGCTAAGACAGTTCTTGTGGAATTGGCAAAGTGATATTAGAAGCCCATAGAGGGCTACGGTTAAAAAGGAAATATCCTCCGATGAAATCTGGAAAGAAGCTTTCTGAGAAACTGCTTAGTGTTCTGTTAATTCATCTCACAGTGTTACATCATTATTTCGTGGATCTCTTTGCTATCCTTATTTCTGTGGAATCTGAGAACAGATATTGCGGATCCCTTTGAAGACTATAGGGCCAAAGGATATATCCTCCGATAACAAAGAGAAAGAAGCTTTCTGAGAAACTTCTTTGTGTTCTGTGAAATCATCTCACAGAGTTACAGCTTTTCCCTCAAGAAGCCTTTCACTAAGACAGTTCTTGTGGAACTGGCAAAGTGATATTTGGAAGCCCATTGTGGGCTATGGTGAAAAAGGAAATATCCTCAGATGAAATCTGGAAAGAAGGTTTCTGAGAAACTGCTTAGTATTCTGTTAATTAATCTCACAGAGTTGCATCTGTATTTCGTGGATCTCTTTGCTAGCCTTATTTCTGTGGAATCTGAGAACAGATATTTCGGATCCCTTTGAAGACTATAGGGCCAAAGGAAATATCCTCCGATAACAAAGAGAAAGAAGCTTTCTGAGAAACTTCTTTGTGTTCTGTGAAATCATCTCACAGAGTTACAGGTTTTCCCTCAAGAAGCCTTTTAATAAGACAGTTCTTGTGGAATTGGCAAAGTGATATTTGGAAGCCCATAGAGGGCTATGGTGAAAAAGGAAATATCCTCCGATGAAATCTGGAAAGAAGCTTTCTGAGAAACTGCTTAGTGTTCTGTTAATTCATCTCACAGAATTACATCAGTATTTCGTGAATCTCTTTGCTAGCCTTATTTCTGTGGAATCTGAGAACAGATATTTCTGATCCCTTTGAAGACTATAGGGCCAAAGGAAATATCCTCCGATAACAAAGAGAAAGAAGATTTCTGAGGAACTTCTTTGTGTTCTGTGAAATCATCTCACAGAGTTACAGCTTTCCCCTCAAGAAGCCTTTCGCTAAGACAGTTCTTGTGGTATTGTCAAAGTGATATTTGGAAGCCCATAGAGGGCTCTGATGAAAAAGGAAATATCCTCCGATGAAATCTGGAAAGAAGCTTTCTGAGAAACTACACTGTGATGTGTGACCTCCACTCACAGAGTTACATCGGTATTTCGTGGATCTCTTTGCTAGCCTTATTTCTATGGAATCTGAGAACAGATATTTCGGATCCCTTTGAAGACTATAGGGCCAAAGGAAATATCCTCCGATAACAAAGAGAAAGAAGCTTTCTGGGAAACTTCTTTGTGTTCTGTGAAATCACCTCACAGAGTTACACTTTTCCCCTCAAGAAGCCTTGCGCTAAGACAGTTCTTGTGGAATTGGCAAAGTGATATTAGAAGCCCATAGAGGGCTACGGTTAAAACGGAAATATCCTCCGATGAAATCTGGAAAGAAGCTTTCTGAGAAACTGCTTAGTGTTCTGTTAATTCATCTCACAGAGTTACATCATTATTTCGTGGATCTCTTTGCTAGCCTTATTTCTGTGGAATCTGAGAACAGATATTGCGGATCCCTTTGAAGACTATAGGGCCAAAGGATATATCCTCCGATAACAAAGAGAAAGAAGCTTTCTGAGAAACTTCTTTGTGTTCTGTGAAATCATCTCACAGAGTTACAGCTTTTCCCTCAAGAAGCCTTTCACTAAGACAGTTCTTGTGGAACTGGCAAAGTGATATTTGGAAGCCCATTGTGGGCTATGGTGAAAAAGGAAGTATCCTCAGATGAAATCTGGAAAGAAGGTTTCTGAGAAACTGCTTAGTATTCTCTTAATTAATCTCACAGAGTTCCATCTGTATTTCGTGGATCTCTTTGCGAGCCTTATTTCTGTGGAATCTGAGAACCGATATTTCGGATCCCTTTGAAGACTATAGGGCCAAAGGAAATATCCTCCGATAACAAAGAGAAAGAAGCTTTCTGAGCAACTTCCTTGTGTTCTGTGAAATCATCTCACAGACTTAAAGCTTCCCCCTCAAGATTCCTTTCGCTAAGACAGTTCTTGTGGAATTGGCAAAGTGATATTTGGAAGCCCATAGAGGGCTTGTTGAAAAAGGAAATATCCTCAGATGGAGTCTGAAAAGAAGCTTTCTGAGAAACTGCTTGGTGATCTGTTAATTCATCTCACAGATTTACATCTGTATTTCGTGGATCTCTTTGCTAGCCTTATTTCTGTTCAATCTGAGAACAGATATTTCGGATCCCTTTAACCACAATAGGGCCAAAGGAAATATCCTCCGATAACAAAGAGAAAGAAGCTTTCTGAGAAACTTCTTTGTGTTCTGTGAAATCATCTCACAGAGTTTCAGCTTTCCCCTCAAGAAGCCGTTCGCTAAGACAGTTCTTGTGGAATTGTAAAAGTGATATTTGGAAGCCCATAGAGGGCTATGGTGAAAAAGGAAATATCCTCAGATGAAATCTGGAAAGAAGCTTTCTGAAAAACTTATCTGTGATGTGTGACTTCCACTCTCAGAGTTACATCTGTATTTCGTGGATCTCTTTGCTAGCCTTATTTCTGTGGAATCTGAGAACAGATATTTCGGGTCCCTTTGAAGACTGCAGGGCCAAAGGAAATATCCTACGATAACAAAGAGAAAGAAGCTTTCTGGGAAACTTCTTTGTGTTCTGTGAAATCATCTCACAGAGTTTCAGTTTTCACCTCAAGAAGCCTTTCGCTAAGACAGTTCTTGTGGAATTGGAAAAGTGATATTCGAAGCCCGTAGAGGGCTATTGTGAAAAAGGAAATATCCTCCGATGAAATCTGGAAAGAAGCTTTCTGAGAAACTGCTTAGTGTTCTGTTAATTCATCTCACAGAGTTACATCAGTATTTCGTGAATCTCTTTGCTAGCCTTATTTCTGTGGAATCTGAGAACAGATATTTCTGATCCCTTTGAAGACTATAGGGCCAAAGGAAATATCCTCCGATAATAAAGAGAAAGAAGCTTTCTGAGCAACTTCTTTGTGTTCTGTGAAATCATCTCACAGAGTTAAAGCTTCCCCCTCAAGAATCCTTTCGCTAAGAGAGTTCTTGTGGAATTGGCAAAGTGATATTTGGAAGCCCATAGAGGTCTATGGTGAAAAAGGAAATATCCTCAGATGGAATCTGAAAAGAAGCTTTCTGAGAAACTGCTTTGTGTTCTGTTAATTCATCCCACATATTTACATCTGTATTTCGTGGATCTCTTTGCTAGCCTTATTTCTGTTCAATCTGAGAACAGATATTTCGGATCCCTTTGATGACTATAGGGCCAAAGGAAATATCCTACGATAACAATGAGAAAGAAGCTTTCTGTAAAAGTTCCTTGTGTTCTGTGAAATCATCTCACAGAGTTACAGCTTTCCCCTCATTAGCCTTTCGCTAAGACAGTTCTTGTGGAATTGTAAAAGTGATATTTGGAAACCCATAGAGGGCTGTGTTGAAAAAGGAAATATCCTCAGATGAAATCTGGAAAGAAGCTTTCTGAAAAACTGCTCTGTGATGTGTGACTTCCACTCACAGAGTTACATCTGTATTTCGTGGATCTCTTTGCTAGCCTTATTTCTGTGGAATCTGAGAACAGATATTTCGGATCCCTTTGAAGACTATAGGGCCAAAGGATATATCCTCCGATAACCAAAAAAGAAGCTTTCTGAGAAACTTCTTTGTGTTCTGTGAAATCATCTCACAGAGTTACAGCTTTCCCCTCAAGAAGCCTTTCGCTAAGACAGTTCTTGTGGAATTGGCAAAGTGATATTTGTTAACCCATAGAGGGCTACGGTGAAAAAGGAAATATCCTCAGATGAAATCTGGAAAGAAGTTTTCTGAGGAACTGCTTAGTGTTCTGTTAATTCATCTCACAGTGTTACATCTGTATTTCGTGGATCTCTTTGCTAGCCTTATTTCTGTGGAATCTGAGAACAGATATTTCGGATCCCTTTGAAGACTATAGGGCCAAAGGAAATATCCTCCGATAACAAAGAGAAAGAAGCTTTCTGAGAAACTTCTTTGTGTTCTGTGAAATCATCTCACAGAGTTAAAGCTTTCCCCTCAAGAATCCTTTCGCTAAGACAGTTGTTGTGGAATTGTCAAAGTGATATTTGGAAGCCCATAGAGGGCTATGGTGAAAAAGGAAATATCCTCAGATGGAATCTGAAAAGAAGCTTATGAGAAACTGCTTTGTGTTCTGTTGATTCATCTCACAGATTTACATCTGTATTTCGTGGATCTCTTTGCTAGCCTTATTTCTGTTCAATCTGAAAACAGATATTTCTGATCCCTTTGAAGACTACAGTGCCAAAGGAAATATCCTCCGATAACAAAGAGAAAGAAGCTTTCTGAGAAACTTCTTTGTGTTCTGTGAAATCATCTCACAGAGTTACAGCTTTCCTCTCAGAAAGCCTTTCACTAAGTCAGTTCTGGTGAAATTGGCAAAGTGATATTTGGAAGCCCATAGAGGGCTATGGTGAAAAAGAAAATATCCTCAGATGAAATCTGGAAAGAAGCCTTCTGAGAAACAGCTCTGTGATGTGTGTCTTCCACTCACAGAGTTACATCTGTATTTCGTGGATTTCTTTGCGAGCCTTATTTCTGTGGAATCTGAGAACAGATATTTCGGATCCCTTTGAAGAATATAGGGCCAAAGGAAATATCCTCCTATAACAAAGAGAAAGAAGCTTTCTGAGAAACTTCTTTGTGTTCTGTGAAATCATCTCACAGAGTTACAGCTTTCCCCTCAAGAAGCCTTTCGCTAAGACAGTTCTTGTGGAATTGGCAAAGTGATATTTGGAAGCCCAGAGAGGGTTATGGTGAAAAAGGAAATATCCTCAGATGAAATCTGGAAAGAAGCTTTTTGAGAAACTGCTCTGTGATGTGTGACTTCCACTCACGGAGTTACATCTGTATTTCGTGTATCTCTTTGCTAACCTTATTTCTGTGGAATCTGAGAACAGATATTTCGGATCCCTTTCAACTCTATAGGGCCAAAGGAAATATCCTCTGATAACGAAGAGAAAGAAGCTTTCTGAGAAACTTCTTTGTGTTCTGTGAAATCATCTCACAGAGTTACACCTTTCTGCTAAAAAGCCTTTCGCTAAGACAATTCTTGTGGAATTGGCAAAGTGATATTTGGAAGCCCATTGTGGGCTATGGTGAAAAAGGAAATATCCTCAGATGAAATCTGGAAAGAAGGTTTCTGAGAAACTGCTTAGTATTCTGTTAATTCATCTCACAGAGTTGCATCTGTATTTCGTGGAACTCTTTGCTAGCCTTATTTTTGTGGAATCTGAGAAGAGATATTTCGGATCCCTTTGAAGACTATAGGGCCAAAGGAAATATCCTCCGATAACAAAGAGAAAGAAGCATTCTGGGAAACTTCTTTGTGTTCTTTGAAATCATCTCACAGAGTTACAGTTTTCACCTCAAGAAGCCTTTCGCTAACACAGTTCTTGTGGAATTGGCAAAGTGATATTCGAAGCCCATAGAGGGCTATGGTGAAAAAGGAAATATCCTCCGATAAAATCTGGAAAGAAGCTTTCTGAGAAACTGCTTAGTGTTCTGTTAATTCATCTCACAGAGTTACATCATTATTTCATGGATCTCTTTGCTATCCTTATTTCTGTGGTATCTGAAAACAGATATTTCGGATCTCTTTGAAGACTACAGGGCCAAAGGAAATATCCTCCGATAACAAAGAGAAAGAACCTTTCTGAGAAACTTCTTTGTGTTCTGTGAAATCATCTCACAGAGGTTAAGCTTTAACCTCAAGAATCCTTTCGCTAAGACAGTTCTTGTGGAATTGGCAAAGTGATATTTGGAAGCCCATAGAGGGCTATGGTGAAAAAGGAAATATCCTCAGATGGAATCTGAAAAGAAGCTTTCTGAGAAACTGCTTTGTGTTCTGTTAATTCATCTCACAGATTTACATCTGTATTTCGTGGATCTCTTTGCTCGCCTTATTTCTGTACAATCTGAGAACAGATATTTCGGATGCCTTTGAAGACAATAGGGCCAAAGTAAATATCCTCCGATAACAAAGAGAAGGAAGCTTTCTGAGAAATTTCTTTGTGTTCTGTGAAATCATCTCTCAGAGTTACAGCTTTCCCCTCTAGAAGCCTTTCGCTAAGACAGTTCTTGTGGAATTGGCAAAGTGATATGTGGAAGCCTATAGAGGGCTATGGTGAAAAAGGAAATATCCTCAGATGAAATCTGGAAAGGAGTTTTCTGAGGAACTGCTTAGTGTTCTGTTAATTCATCTCACAGATTTACATCTGTATTTCGTGGATCTCTTTGCTAGCCTTATTTCTGTCCAATCTGAGAACAGATATTTCAGATCCCTTTGAAGACTATAGGGCCAAAGGAAATATCCTCCGATAACAAAGAGAAAGAAGCTTTCTGAGAAACTTCTTTGTGTTCTGTGAAATCATCTCACAGAGTTACAGCTTTTCCCTCAAGAAGCCTTTCACCAAGACAGTTCTTGAGGAATTGGCAAAGTGATATTTGGAAGCCCATAGAGGGCTATGGTGAAAAAGGAAATATAATCAGATGAAATCTGGAAAGAAAGTTTCTGCGAAACTGCTTAGTATTCTGTTAATTCATCTCACAGAGTTACATCTGTATTTCGTGGATGTCTTTGCTAGCCTTATTTCTGTGGAATCTGAGAACAGATATTTCGGATCCCTTTGAAGACTATAGGGTCAAAGGAAATATCCTCTGATAACAAAGAGAAAGAAGCTTTCTGAGAAACTTCTTTGTGTTCTGTGACATCATCTCATAGAGTTACAGCTTTCCCCTCAAGAAGCCTTTCGCTAAGACAGTTCTTGTGGAATTGTCAAAGTGATATTTGGAAGCCCATAGAGGGCTATGGTGAAAAAGGAAATATCCTCAGATGAAATCTGGAAAGAAGCTTTCTGAAAAACTACTCTGTGATGTGTGACTTCCACTCACTGAGTTACATCTGTATTTCGTGGATCTCTTTGCTAGCATTATTTCTGTGGAATCTGAGAACAGATATTTCGAATCCCTTTGAAGACTATACGGCCAAAGGAAATATCCTCCCATAACAAAGAGAAAGAAGCTTCCTGGGAAACTTCTTTGTGTTCTCTGAAATCATCTCACAGAGTTACAGTTTTCCTCTCAAGAAGCCTTTCGCTAAGACAGTTCTTGTGGAATTGGCAAAGTTATATTAGAAGCCCATAGAGGGCTATGGTGAAAAAGGAAATCTCCTCAGATGAAATCTGGAAAGAAGCTTCCTGAGAAACTGCTTAGTGCTCTGTTAATTCATCTCTCAGAGTTACATCAGTATTTCGTGGATCTCTTTGCTAGCCTTATTTCTGTGGAATCTGAGAACAGATATTTCGGATCCCCTTGAAGACTATAGGGCCAAAGGAAATATCCTCCGATAACAAAGAGAAAGAAGCTTTCTGAGAAACTTCTTTGTGTTCTGTGAAATCATCTCACAGAGTTACAGCTTCTCCCTCAAGAAGCCTTTCAATAAGACAGTTCTTGAGGAATTGGCAAAGTGATATTTGGAAGCCCATAGAGGGCTATGGTGAAAAAGGAAATATAATCAGATGAAATCTGGAAAGAAGGTTTCTGCGAAACTGCTTAGTATTCTGTTAATTCATCTCACAGACTTACATCTGTATTTCGTGGATGTCTTTGCTAGCCTTATTTCTGTGGAATCTGAGAACAGGTATTTCGGATCCCTTTGAAGACTATAGGGTCAAAGGAAATATCCTCTGATAACAAAGAGAAAGAAGCTTTCTGAGAAACTTCTTTGTGTTCTGTGACATCATCTCATAGAGTTACAGCTTTCCCCTCAAGAAACCTTTCGCTAAGACAGTTCTTGTGGAATTGGCAAAGTGATATTAGAAGCCCATAGAGGGCTATGGTGAAAAAGGAAATATCCTCAGATGAAATCTGGAAAGAAGCTTACTGAGAAACTGCTTAGTGTTCTGTTAATTCATCTCTCAGAGTTACATCAGTATTTCGTGGATCTCTTTGCTAGCCTTATTTCTGTGGAATCTGAGAACAGATATTTCGGATCCCTTTGAAGACTATAGGGCCAAAGGAAATATCCTCCGATAACAAAGAGAAAGAAGCTTTCTGAGAAACTTCTTTGTGTTCTGTGAAATCGTCTCACAGAGTTACACCTTTCTGCTAAAGAAGCCTTTCGCTAAGACAGTTCTTGTGGAATTGGCAAAGTGATATTTGGAAACCCATAGAGTGCTATGGTGAAAAAGGAAATATCCTCAGATGAAATCTGGAAAGAAGCTTTTTGAGAAACTGCTCTGTGATGTGTGACCTCCACTCACAGAGTTACATCTGTATTTCGTGGATCTATTTGCTAGCCTTATTTCTGTGGAATCTGAGAACAGATATTTCGGATCCCTTTGAAGACTATAGGGCCAAAGGAAATATTCTCCGATAACAACTAGAAAGAAGCTTTCTGAGAAACATCTTTGTGTTCTGTGAAATCATCTCACAGAGTTACAGCTTTTCCCTCAAGAAGCCTTTCTCTAAGACAGTTCTTGTGGAATTGGCAAAGTGATATTTGGAAGACCTTAGAGGGCTATGGTGAAAAAGGAAATATCCTCCGATGAAATCTGGAAAGAAGCTTTCTGAGAAACTGCTCTGTGATGTGTGACCTCCACTCACAGTGTTACATTGGTATTTCGTGGATCTCTTTGCTAGCCTTATTTCTGTGAAATCTGAGAACAGATATTTCGGATCCCTTTGAAGGGTATAGGGCCAAAGTAAATATCCTTCGAAAACAAAAAAAGAATCTTTCCGAGAAACTTCTTTGTGTTCTGTGAAATCATATCACAGAGTTACAGCTTTCCCAGCAAGAACCCTTTCGCTAAGACATTTCTTGTGGAATTGGCAAAGTGACATTTGGAAGCCCATATAGGGCTATGGTGAAAAAGGAAATATCCTCAGATGAAATCTAGAAAGAAGTTTTCTGAGGAACTGCTTAGTGTTCTGTTAATTCATCTCACAGAGTTACATCTGTATTTCATGGATCTCTTTGCTAGCCTTATTTCTGTTCAATCTGAGAACAGATATTTCAGATCCCTTTGAAGACTATAGGGTCAAAGGAAATATCCTCCGATAACAAAGAGAAAGAAGCTTTCTGAGATACTTCTTTGTGTTCTGTGATATCATCTCACAGAGTTACAGCTTATCCCTCAAGAAGCCTTTCAATAAGACAGTTCTTGAGGAATTGGCAAAGTGATATTTGGAAGCCCATAGAGGGCTATGGTGAAAAAGGAAATATAATCAGATGAAGTCTGGAAAGAAGGTTTCTGCGAAACTGCTTAGTATTCTGTTAATTCATCTCACAGAGTTACATCTGTATTTCGTGGATGTCTTTGCTAGCCTTATTTCTGTGAAATCTGAGAACAGATATTTCGGATCCCTTTGAAGACTATAGGGTCAAAGGAAATATCCTCTGATAACAAAGAGAAAGAAGCTTTCTGAGAAACTTCTTTGTGTTCTGTGACATCATCTCATAGAGTTACAGCTTTCCCCTCAAGAAGCCTTTCGCTAAGACAGTTCTTGTGGAATTGTCAACGTGATATTTGGAAGCCCATAGAGGGCTATAGTGAAAAAGGAAATATCCTCAGATGAAATCTGGAAAGAAGCTTTCTGAAAAACTACTCTGTGATGTGTGACTTCCACTCACTGAGTTACATCTGTATTTCGTGGATCTCTTTGCTAGCCTTATTTCTGTGGAATCTGAGAACAGATATTTCGAATCCCTTTGAAGACTATAGGGCCAAAGGAAATATCCTCCGATAACAAAAAAGGAAGCTTTCTGAGAAACTTCTTTGTGTTCTGCGAAATTATCTCACAGAGTTAAGGCTTTCCCCTCAAGAAGCCTTTCGCTAAGACAGTTCTTGTGGAATTGGCAAAGTGATATTTGGAAGCCCATAGAGGGCTATGGTGAAAAAGGAAATATCCTCAGATGAAATCTGGAAAGAAGCTTTCTGAGAAACTGCTCTGTGATGTGTGACTTCCACTCACAGAGTTACATCTGTATTTCGTGGATCTCTTTGCTAACTTATTTCTTTGGAATCTGAGAACAGATATTTCGGATCCCTTTGTAGAATAGAGGGCCAAAGGAAATATCCTCCGATAACAAAGAGAAAGAAGCTTTCTAGGAAACTTCTTTGTGTTCTGTGAAATCATCTCACAGAGTTACAGTTTTCCCCTGAAGGAGCCTTTCGCTAAGACAGTTTTTGTGGAATTGGCAAAGTGATATTAGAAGCTCATAGAGGGCTATGGTGAAAAAGGAAATATCCTCTGATAAAATCTGGAAAGAAGCTCTGAGAAACTGCTTAGTGTTCTGTTAATTCATCTCACAGAGGTACATCAGTATTTCGTGAATCTCTTTGCTATCCTTATTTCTGTGGAATATGAAAAGAGATATTTCGGATCCCTTTGAAGACTATAGGGCCAAAGGAAATATCCTCCGATAACAAAGAGAAAGAAGCTTTCTGAGAAACTTCTTTGTGTTCTGTGAAATCATCACACAGAGGTTAAGCTTTGACCTCAAGAATCCTTTCGCTAACACAGTTCTTGTGGAATTGGCAAAGTGATATTTGGAAGCCCATAGAGGGCTATGGTGAAAAAGGAAATATCCTCCGATGAAATCTGGAAAGAAGCTTTCTGAGAAACTGCTTAGTGTTCTGTTAATTCATCTCACAGAGTTACATCTGTATTTCGTGGATCTCTTTGCTAGCCTTATTTCTGTGGAATCTGAGAACAGATATTTCGGATCCCTTTGAAGACTATAGTTCCAAATGAAATATCCTCCGATAACAAAGAGAAAGAAGCTTTCGGAGAAACTTCTTTGTGTTCTGTGAAATCATCTCACAGAGTTACAAATTTTCCCTCAAGAAGGCTTTCACTAAGACAGTTCTTGTGGAATTGGCAAAGTGATGTTTGGAAGCCCATGGAGGGCTATGGTGAAAAAGAAAATATCCTCAGATGAAATCTGGAAGGAAGTTTTCTGAGAAACAGCTCTGTGATGTGTGTCTTCCACTCACAGGGTTACATCTGTATTTCGTGGATTTCTTTGCGAGCCTTATTACTGTGGAATCTGAGAACAGATATTTCGGATTCCTTTGAAGACTATAGGGACAAAGGAAATATCCTCCGATAACAAAGAGAAAGAAGCTTTCTGAGAAACTTCTTTGTGTTCTGTGAAATCATCTCACAGAGTTACAGCTTTCCCCTCAGGAAGTCTTTTGCTAAGACAGTTCTTGTGGAATTTCAAAGTGATATTTAGAATCCCATAGTGCGCTATGGTGAAAAAGGAATTATCCTCAGATGAAATCTGGAAAGAAGCTTTCTGAGAAACTGCTTAGTGTTCTGTTAATTCATCTCACAGAGTTACATATGTATTTCGTGGATCTCTTTGCTAACCTTATTTCTGTGGAATCTGAGAAGAGATATTTCGGATCCCTTTGAAGACTATAGGGCCAAAGGAAATATCCTCCGATAACAAAGAGAAAGAAGCTGTCTGAGAAACTTCTTTGTGTTCTGTGAAATCACCTCACAGAGTTACAGCTTTCCCCTCAAGAAGCCTTTCGCTAAGACAGTTCTTGTGGAATTGGCCAAGTGATATTCGGAAGCCCCTAGAGGGCTATGGTGAAAAAGGAAATATCCTCCGATGAAATCTGGAAAGAAGCTTTCTGAGAAACTGCTTAGTGTTCTGTTAATTCATCTCACAGAGTTACATCTGTATTTCGTGGATCTCTTTGCTAACCTTATTTCTGTGGAATCTGAGAACAGATATTTCGGATCCCTTTGAAGACTATAGGGCCAAAGGAAATATCCTCCAATAACAAAGAGAAAGAAGGTGTCTGAGAAACTTCTTTGTGTTCTGTGAAATCAACTCACAGAGTTTCGCCTTTCTGCTAAAGAAGCCTTTCGCTAAGACAGTTCTTGTGGAATTGGCCAAGTGATATTTGGAAGCCCATAGAGGGCTATGGTGAAAAAGGAAATATCCTCAGATGGAATCTGAAAAGAAGCTTGTTGAGAAACTGCTTCGAGTTCTGTTAATTCCTCTCACAGAGTTACATCTGTATTTCGTGGATCTCTTTGCTAGCCTTATTTCTGTGGAATCGGAGAACAGATATTTCGGATCCCTTTGAAGACTGTAGGGAAAAAGGAAATATCCTCCGGTAACAAAGAGAAAGAAGCTTTCTGAGAAACTTCTTCCTGTTCTGTGAAATCATCTCACAGAGTTACAGCATTTAGATCAAGAAGCCTTTCGCTAAGACAGTTCTTGTGGAATTGGCCAAGTTATATTTGGAAGCCCATAGAGGGCTATGGTGAAAGAGGTAAAATCCTAAGATGAAATCTGGAAAGAAGCTCTCTGAGAAACTGCTTAGCGTTCTGTTAATTCATCTCACAGAGTTACATCAGTATTTCGTGGATCTCTTTGATAGCCTTATTTCTGTGGAATCTGAGAACAGATATTTCGGATCCCTTTGAACACTATAGGGCCAAAGGAAATATCCTCCGATAACAAAGAGAAAAAAGCTTTCTGAGAAACATCTTTGTGTTCTCTGAAATCATCTCACAGAGTTACAGCTTTCCCCTCAAGAAGCCTTTCGCTAAGACAGTTCTTGTGGAATTGGCAAAGTGATATTTGGAAGCCCATAGAGGGCTATGGTTAAAAAGGAATTATCCTCCGAAGAAATCTGGAAAGAAGCTTTCTGAGAAACTGCTCTGTGATGTGTGACTTCCACTCACAGAGTTACATCTGTATTTCGTGGATCTATTTGCTAGCCTTATTTCTGTGGAATCTGAGAACAGATACTTCGGATCCCTTTGAAGACTATAGGGCCAAAGGAAATATCCTCCGATAACAAACAGAAACAAGCTTTCTGAGAAACTTCTTTGTGTTCTGTGAAATCATCTCACAGAGTTACACCTTTCCGTTAAAGAAGCCATTCGCTAAGACAGTTCTTTTGGAATTGGCAAAGTGATATTTAGAAGTTCATAGAGGGCTATGGTGAAAAAGGAAATATTCTCAGATGGAATTTGAAAAGCAGCTTTCTAAGAAACTACTTAGTGTTCTGTTAATTCATCTCACAGAGTTACATCTGTATTTCGTGGATCTCTTTGCTAGCCTTATTTCTGTGGAATCTGAGAACAGATATGTCGGATCCCTTTGAAGACTATAGGGCCAAAGGAAATATCCTCCGATAACAAAGAGAAAGAAGCTTTCTGAGAAACTTCTTTGTGTTCTGTGAAATCGTCTCACAGAGTTACACCTTTCTGCTAAAGAAGCCTTTCGCTAAGACAGTTCTTGTGGAATTGGCAAAGTGATATTTGGAAACCCATAGAGTGCTATGGTGAAAAAGGAAATATCCTCAGATGAAATCTGGAAAGAAGCTTTTTGAGAAACTGCTCTGTGATGTGTGACTTCCACTCACAGAGTTACATCTGTATTTCGTGGATCTATTTGCTAGCCTTATTTCTGTGGAATCTGAGAACAGATATTTCGGATCCCTTTGAAGACTATAGGGCCAAAGGAAATATTCTCCGATAACAACTAGAAAGAAGCTTTCTGAGAAACATCTTTGTGTTCTGTGAAATCATCTCACAGAGTTACAGCTTTTCCCTCAAGAAGCCTTTCTCTAAGACAGTTCTTGTGGAATTGGCAAAGTGATATTTGGAAGACCTTAGAGGGCTATGGTGAAAAAGGAAATATCCTCCGATGAAATCTGGAAAGAAGCTTTCTGAGAAACTGCTCTGTGATGTGTGACCTCCACTCACAGTGTTACATTGGTATTTCGTGGATCTCTTTGCTAGCCTTATTTCTGTGAAATCTGCGAACAGATATTTCGGATCCCTTTGAAGGGTATAGGGCCAAAGTAAATATCCTTCGAAAACAAAAAAAGAATCTTTCCGAGAAACTTCTTTGTGTTCTGTGAAATCATCTCACAGAGTTACAGCTTTCCCAGCAAGAACCCTTTCGCTAAGACATTTCTTGTGGAATTGGCAAAGTGACATTTGGAAGCCCATATAGGGCTATGGTGAAAAAGGAAATATCCTCAGATGAAATCTGGAAAGAAGCTTTCTGAGAAACTGCTTAGTGTTCTGTTAATTCATCTCACAGAGTTACATCTGTATTTCATGGATCTCTTTGCTAGCCTTATTTCTGTTCAATCTGAGAACAGATATTTCAGATCCCTTTGAAGACTATAGGGTCAAAGGAAATATCCTCCGATAACAAAGAGAAAGAAGCTTTCTGAGATACTTCTTTGTGTTCTGTGATATCATCTCACAGAGTTACAGCTTATCCCTCAAGAAGCCTTTCAATAAGACAGTTCTTGAGGAATTGGCAAAGTGATATTTGGAAGCCCATAGAGGGCTATGGTGAAAAAGGAAATATAATCAGATGAAATCTGGAAAGAAGGTTTCTGCGAAACTGCTTAGTATTCTGTTAATTCATCTCACAGAGTTACATCTGTATTTCGTGGATGTCTTTGCTAGCCTTATTTCTGTGAAATCTGAGAACAGATATTTCGGATCCCTTTGAAGACTATAGGGTCAAAGGAAATATCCTCTGATACCAAAGAGAAAGAAGCTTTCTGAGAAACTTCTTTGTGTTCTGTGACATCATCTCATAGAGTTACAGCTTTCCCCTCAAGAAGCCTTTCGCTAAGACAGTTCTTGTGGAATTGTCAACGTGATATTTGGAAGCCCATAGAGGGCTATAGTGAAAAAGGAAATATCCTCAGATGAAATCTGGAAAGAAGCTTTCTGAAAAACTACTCTGTGATGTGTGACTTCCACTCACTGAGTTACATCTGTATTTCGTGGATCTCTTTGCTAGCTTTATTTCTGTGGAATCTGAGAACAGATATTTCGAATCCCTTTGAAGACTATAGGGCCAAAGGAAATATCCTCCGATAACAAAAAAGGAAGCTTTCTGAGAAACTTCTTTGTGTTCTGCGAAATTATCTCACAGAGTTAAGGCTTTCCCCTCAAGAAGCCTTTCGCTAAGACAGTTCTTGTGGAATTGGCAAAGTGATATTTGGAAGCCCATAGAGGGCTATGGTGAAAAAGGAAATATCCTCAGATGAAATCTGGAAAGAAGCTTTCTGAGAAACTGCTCTGTGATGTGTGACTTCCACTCACAGAGTTACATCTGTATTTCGTGGATCTCTTTGCTAACTTATTTCTTTGGAATCTGAGAACAGATATTTCGGATCCCTTTGTAGAATAGAGGGCCAAAGGAAATATCCTCCGATAACAAAGAGAAAGAAGCTTTCTAGGAAACTTCTTTGTGTTCTGTGAAATCATCTCACAGAGTTACAGTTTTCCCCTGAAGGAGCCTTTCGCTAAGACAGTTTTTGTGGAATTGGCAAAGTGATATTAGAAGCTCATAGAGGGCTATGGTGAAAAAGGAAATATCCTCTGATAAAATCTGGAAAGAAGCTCTGAGAAACTGCTTAGTGTTCTGTTAATTCATCTCACAGAGGTACATCAGTATTTCGTGAATCTCTTTGCTATCCTTATTTCTGTGGAATATGAAAAGAGATATTTCGGATCCCTTTGAAGACTATAGGGCCAAAGGAAATATCCTCCGATAACAAAGAGAAAGAAGCTTTCTGAGAAACTTCTTTGTGTTCTGTGAAATCATCACACAGAGGTTAAGCTTTGACCTCAAGAATCCTTTCGCTAACACAGTTCTTGTGGAATTGGCAAAGTGATATTTGGAAGCCCATAGAGGGCTATGGTGAAAAAGGAAATATCCTCCGATGAAATCTGGAAAGAAGCTTTCTGAGAAACTGCTTAGTGTTCTGTTAATTCATCTCACAGAGTTACATCTGTATTTCGTGGATCTCTTTGCTAGCCTTATTTCTGTGGAATCTGAGAACAGATATTTCGGATCCCTTTGAAGACTATAGTTCCAAATGAAATATCCTCCGATAACAAAGAGAAAGAAGCTTTCGGAGAAACTTCTTTGTGTTCTGTGAAATCATCTCACAGAGTTACAAATTTTCCCTCAAGAAGGCTTTCACTAAGACAGTTCTTGTGGAATTGGCAAAGTGATGTTTGGAAGCCCATGGAGGGCTATGGTGAAAAAGAAAATATCCTCAGATGAAATCTGGAAGGAAGTTTTCTGAGAAACAGCTCTGTGATGTGTGTCTTCCACTCACAGGGTTACATCTGTATTTCGTGGATTTCTTTGCGAGCCTTATTACTGTGGAATCTGAGAACAGATATTTCGGATTCCTTTGAAGACTATAGGGACAAAGGAAATATCCTCCGATAACAAAGAGAAAGAAGCTTTCTGAGAAACTTCTTTGTGTTCTGTGAAATCATCTCACAGAGTTACAGCTTTCCCCTCAGGAAGTCTTTTGCTAAGACAGTTCTTGTGGAATTTCAAAGTGATATTTAGAAGCCCATAGTGCGCTATGGTGAAAAAGGAATTATCCTCAGATGAAATCTGGAAAGAAGCTTTCTGAGAAACTGCTTAGTGTTCTGTTAATTCATCTCACAGAGTTACATATGTATTTCGTGGATCTCTTTGCTAACCTTATTTCTGTGGAATCTGAGAAGAGATATTTCGGATCCCTTTGAAGACTATAGGGCCAAAGGAAATATCCTCCGATAACAAAGAGAAAGAAGCTGTCTGAGAAACTTCTTTGTGTTCTGTGAAATCACCTCACAGAGTTACAGCTTTCCCCTCAAGAAGCCTTTCGCTAAGACAGTTCTTGTGGAATTGGCCAAGTGATATTCGGAAGCCCCTAGAGGGCTATGGTGA
Organism: Macaca mulatta; assembly: GCF_049350105.2. Taxonomy (NCBI): domain Eukaryota; kingdom Metazoa; phylum Chordata; class Mammalia; order Primates; family Cercopithecidae; genus Macaca; species Macaca mulatta. The sequence goes on from NC_133411.1 coordinate 48,444,814, forward strand.
AAAAGGAAATATCCTCCGATGAAATCTGGAAAGAAGCTTTCTGAGAAACTGCTTAGTGTTCTGTTAATTCATCTCACAGAGTTACATCTGTATTTCGTGGATCTCTTTGCTAACCTTATTTCTGTGGAATCTGAGAACAGATATTTCGGATCCCTTTGAAGACTATAGGGCCAAAGGAAATATCCTCCGATAACAAAGAGAAAGAAGGTGTCTGAGAAACTTCTTTGTGTTCTGTGAAATCAACTCACAGAGTTTCACCTTTCTGCTAAAGAAGCCTTTCGCTAAGACAGTTCTTGTGGAATTGGCCAAGTGATATTTGGAAGCCCATAGAGGGCTATGGTGAAAAAGGAAATATCCTCAGATGGAATCTGAAAAGAAGCTTGTTGAGAAACTGCTTCGAGTTCTGTTAATTCCTCTCACAGAGTTACATCTGTATTTCGTGGATCTCTTTGCTAGCCTTATTTCTGTGGAATCGGAGAACAGATATTTCGGATCCCTTTGAAGACTGTAGGGAAAAAGGAAATATCCTCCGGTAACAAAGAGAAAGAAGCTTTCTGAGAAACTTCTTCCTGTTCTGTGAAATCATCTCACAGAGTTACAGCATTTAGATCAAGAAGCCTTTCGCTAAGACAGTTCTTGTGGAATTGGCCAAGTTATATTTGGAAGCCCATAGAGGGCTATGGTGAAAGAGGTAAAATCCTAAGATGAAATCTGGAAAGAAGCTCTCTGAGAAACTGCTTAGCGTTCTGTTAATTCATCTCACAGAGTTACATCAGTATTTCGTGGATCTCTTTGATAGCCTTATTTCTGTGGAATCTGAGAACAGATATTTCGGATCCCTTTGAGCACTATAGGGCCAAAGGAAATATCCTCCGATAACAAAGAGAAAAAAGCTTTCTGAGAAACATCTTTGTGTTCTCTGAAATCATCTCACAGAGTTACAGCTTTCCCCTCAAGAAGCCTTTCGCTAAGACAGTTCTTGTGGAATTGGCAAAGTGATATTTGGAAGCCCATAGAGGGCTATGGTTAAAAAGGAATTATCCTCCGAAGAAATCTGGAAAGAAGCTTTCTGAGAAACTGCTCTGTGATGTGTGACTTCCACTCACAGAGTTACATCTGTATTTCGTGGATCTATTTGCTAGCCTTATTTCTGTGGAATCTGAGAACAGATACTTCGGATCCCTTTGAAGACTATAGGGCCAAAGGAAATATCCTCCAATAACAAACAGAAACAAGCTTTCTGAGAAACTTCTTTGTGTTCTGTGAAATCATCTCACAGAGTTACACCTTTCCGTTAAAGAAGCCATTCGCTAAGACAGTTCTTTTGGAATTGGCAAAGTGATATTTAGAAGTTCATAGAGGGCTATGGTGAAAAAGGAAATATTCTCAGATGGAATTTGAAAAGCAGCTTTCTAAGAAACTACTTAGTGTTCTGTTAATTCATCTCACAGAGTTACATCTGTATTTCGTGGATCTCTTTGCTAGCCTTATTTCTGTGGAATCTGAGAACAGATATGTCGGATCCCTTTGAAGACTATAGGGCCAAAGGAAATATCCTCCGATAACAAAGAGAAAGAAGCTTTCTGAGAAACTTCTTTGTGTTCTGTGAAATCGTCTCACAGAGTTACACCTTTCTGCTAAAGAAGCCTTTCGCTAAGACAGTTCTTGTGGAATTGGCAAAGTGATATTTGGAAACCCATAGAGTGCTATGGTGAAAAAGGAAATATCCTCAGATGAAATCTGGAAAGAAGCTTTTTGAGAAACTGCTCTGTGATGTGTGACTTCCACTCACAGAGTTACATCTGTATTTCGTGGATCTATTTGCTAGCCTTATTTCTGTGGAATCTGAGAACAGATATTTCGGATCCCTTTGAAGACTATAGGGCCAAAGGAAATATTCTCCGATAACAACTAGAAAGAAGCTTTCTGAGAAACATCTTTGTGTTCTGTGAAATCATCTCACAGAGTTACAGCTTTTCCCTCAAGAAGCCTTTCTCTAAGACAGTTCTTGTGGAATTGGCAAAGTGATATTTGGAAGACCTTAGAGGGCTATGGTGAAAAAGGAAATATCCTCCGATGAAATCTGGAAAGAAGCTTTCTGAGAAACTGCTCTGTGATGTGTGACCTCCACTCACAGTGTTACATTGGTATTTCGTGGATCTCTTTGCTAGCCTTATTTCTGTGAAATCTGCGAACAGATATTTCGGATCCCTTTGAAGGGTATAGGGCCAAAGTAAATATCCTTCGAAAACAAAAAAAGAATCTTTCCGAGAAACTTCTTTGTGTTCTGTGAAATCATCTCACAGAGTTACAGCTTTCCCAGCAAGAACCCTTTCGCTAAGACATTTCTTGTGGAATTGGCAAAGTGACATTTGGAAGCCCATATAGGGCTATGGTGAAAAAGGAAATATCCTCAGATGAAATCTGGAAAGAAGCTTTCTGAGAAACTGCTTAGTGTTCTGTTAATTCATCTCACAGAGTTACATCTGTATTTCATGGATCTCTTTGCTAGCCTTATTTCTGTTCAATCTGAGAACAGATATTTCAGATCCCTTTGAAGACTATAGGGTCAAAGGAAATATCCTCCGATAACAAAGAGAAAGAAGCTTTCTGAGATACTTCTTTGTGTTCTGTGATATCATCTCACAGAGTTACAGCTTATCCCTCAAGAAGCCTTTCAATAAGACAGTTCTTGAGGAATTGGCAAAGTGATATTTGGAAGCCCATAGAGGGCTATGGTGAAAAAGGAAATATAATCAGATGAAATCTGGAAAGAAGGTTTCTGCGAAACTGCTTAGTATTCTGTTAATTCATCTCACAGAGTTACATCTGTATTTCGTGGATGTCTTTGCTAGCCTTATTTCTGTGAAATCTGAGAACAGATATTTCGGATCCCTTTGAAGACTATAGGGTCAAAGGAAATATCCTCTGATACCAAAGAGAAAGAAGCTTTCTGAGAAACTTCTTTGTGTTCTGTGACATCATCTCATAGAGTTACAGCTTTCCCCTCAAGAAGCCTTTCGCTAAGACAGTTCTTGTGGAATTGTCAACGTGATATTTGGAAGCCCATAGAGGGCTATAGTGAAAAAGGAAATATCCTCAGATGAAATCTGGAAAGAAGCTTTCTGAAAAACTACTCTGTGATGTGTGACTTCCACTCACTGAGTTACATCTGTATTTCGTGGATCTCTTTGCTAGCCTTATTTCTGTGGAATCTGAGAACAGATATTTCGAATCCCTTTGAAGACTATAGGGCCAAAGGAAATATCCTCCGATAACAAAAAAGGAAGCTTTCTGAGAAACTTCTTTGTGTTCTGCGAAATTATCTCACAGAGTTAAGGCTTTCCCCTCAAGAAGCCTTTCGCTAAGACAGTTCTTGTGGAATTGGCAAAGTGATATTTGGAAGCCCATAGAGGGCTATGGTGAAAAAGGAAATATCCTCAGATGAAATCTGGAAAGAAGCTTTCTGAGAAACTGCTCTGTGATGTGTGACTTCCACTCACAGAGTTACATCTGTATTTCGTGGATCTCTTTGCTAACTTATTTCTTTGGAATCTGAGAACAGATATTTCGGATCCCTTTGTAGAATAGAGGGCCAAAGGAAATATCCTCCGATAACAAAGAGAAAGAAGCTTTCTAGGAAACTTCTTTGTGTTCTGTGAAATCATCTCACAGAGTTACAGTTTTCCCCTGAAGGAGCCTTTCGCTAAGACAGTTTTTGTGGAATTGGCAAAGTGATATTAGAAGCTCATAGAGGGCTATGGTGAAAAAGGAAATATCCTCTGATAAAATCTGGAAAGAAGCTCTGAGAAACTGCTTAGTGTTCTGTTAATTCATCTCACAGAGGTACATCAGTATTTCATGAATCTCTTTGCTATCCTTATTTCTTTGGAATATGAAAAGAGATATTTCGGATCCCTTTGAAGACTATAGGGCCAAAGGAAATATCCTCCGATAACAAAGAGAAAGAAGCTTTCTGAGAAACTTCTTTGTGTTCTGTGAAATCATCACACAGAGGTTAAGCTTTGACCTCAAGAATCCTTTCACTAACACAGTTCTTGTGGAATTGGCAAAGTGATATTTGGAAGCCCATAGAGGGCTATGGTGAAAAAGGAAATATCCTCCGATGAAATCTGGAAAGAAGCTTTCTGAGAAACTGCTTAGTGTTCTGTTAATTCATCTCACAGAGTTACATCTGTATTTCGTGGATCTCTTTGCTAGCCTTATTTCTGTGGAATCTGAGAACAGATATTTCGGATCCCTTTGAAGACTATAGTTCCAAATGAAATATCCTCCGATAACAAAGAGAAAGAAGCTTTCGGAGAAACTTCTTTGTGTTCTGTGAAATCATCTCACAGAGTTACAAATTTTCCCTCAAGAAGGCTTTCACTAAGACAGTTCTTGTGGAATTGGCAAAGTGATGTTTGGAAGCCCATGGAGGGCTATGGTGAAAAAGAAAATATCCTCAGATGAAATCTGGAAGGAAGTTTTCTGAGAAACAGCTCTGTGATGTGTGTCTTCCACTCACAGGGTTACATCTGTATTTCGTGGATTTCTTTGCGAGCCTTATTACTGTGGAATCTGAGAACAGATATTTCGGATTCCTTTGAAGACTATAGGGACAAAGGAAATATCCTCCGATAACAAAGAGAAAGAAGCTTTCTGAGAAACTTCTTTGTGTTCTGTGAAATCATCTCACAGAGTTACAGCTTTCCCCTCAGGAAGTCTTTTGCTAAGACAGTTCTTGTGGAATTTCAAAGTGATATTTAGAAGCCCATAGTGCGCTATGGTGAAAAAGGAATTATCCTCAGATGAAATCTGGAAAGAAGCTTTCTGAGAAACTGCTTAGTGTTCTGTTAATTCATCTCACAGAGTTACATATGTATTTCGTGGATCTCTTTGCTAACCTTATTTCTGTGGAATCTGAGAAGAGATATTTCGGATCCCTTTGAAGACTATAGGGCCAAAGGAAATATCCTCCGATAACAAAGAGAAAGAAGCTGTCTGAGAAACTTCTTTGTGTTCTGTGAAATCACCTCACAGAGTTACAGCTTTCCCCTCAAGAAGCCTTTCGCTAAGACAGTTCTTGTGGAATTGGCCAAGTGATATTCGGAAGCCCCTAGAGGGCTATGGTGAAAAAGGAAATATCCTCCGATGAAATCTGGAAAGAAGCTTTCTGAGAAACTGCTTAGTGTTCTGTTAATTCATCTCACAGAGTTACATCTGTATTTCGTGGATCTCTTTGCTAACCTTATTTCTGTGGAATCTGAGAACAGATATTTCGGATCCCTTTGAAGACTATAGGGCCAAAGGAAATATCCTCCGATAACAAAGAGAAAGAAGGTGTCTGAGAAACTTCTTTGTGTTCTGTGAAATCAACTCACAGAGTTTCACCTTTCTGCTAAAGAAGCCTTTCGCTAAGACAGTTCTTGTGGAATTGGCCAAGTGATATTTGGAAGCCCATAGAGGGCTATGGTGAAAAAGGAAATATCCTCAGATGGAATCTGAAAAGAAGCTTGTTGAGAAACTGCTTCGAGTTCTGTTAATTCCTCTCACAGAGTTACATCTGTATTTCGTGGATCTCTTTGCTAGCCTTATTTCTGTGGAATCGGAGAACAGATATTTCGGATCCCTTTGAAGACTGTAGGGAAAAAGGAAATATCCTCCGGTAACAAAGAGAAAGAAGCTTTCTGAGAAACTTCTTCCTGTTCTGTGAAATCATCTCACAGAGTTACAGCATTTAGATCAAGAAGCCTTTCTCTAAGACAGTTCTTGTGGAATTGGCCAAGTTATATTTGGAAGCCCATAGAGGGCTATGGTGAAAGAGGTAAAATCCTAAGATGAAATCTGGAAAGAAGCTCTCTGAGAAACTGCTTAGCGTTCTGTTAATTCATCTCACAGAGTTACATCAGTATTTCGTGGATCTCTTTGATAGCCTTATTTCTGTGGAATCTGAGAACAGATATTTCGGATCCCTTTGAGCACTATAGGGCCAAAGGAAATATCCTCCGATAACAAAGAGAAAAAAGCTTTCTGAGAAACATCTTTGTGTTCTCTGAAATCATCTCACAGAGTTACAGCTTTCCCCTCAAGAAGCCTTTCGCTAAGACAGTTCTTGTGGAATTGGCAAAGTGATATTTGGAAGCCCATAGAGGGCTATGGTTAAAAAGGAATTATCCTCCGAAGAAATCTGGAAAGAAGCTTTCTGAGAAACTGCTCTGTGATGTGTGACTTCCACTCACAGAGTTACATCTGTATTTCGTGGATCTATTTGCTAGCCTTATTTCTGTGGAATCTGAGAACAGATACTTCGGATCCCTTTGAAGACTATAGGGCCAAAGGAAATATCCTCCGATAACAAACAGAAACAAGCTTTCTGAGAAACTTCTTTGTGTTCTGTGAAATCATCTCACAGAGTTACACCTTTCCGTTAAAGAAGCCATTCGCTAAGACAGTTCTTTTGGAATTGGCAAAGTGATATTTAGAAGTTCATAGAGGGCTATGGTGAAAAAGGAAATATTCTCAGATGGAATTTGAAAAGCAGCTTTCTAAGAAACTACTTAGTGTTCTGTTAATTCATCTCACAGAGTTACATCTGTATTTCGTGGATCTCTTTGCTAGCCTTATTTCTGTGGAATCTGAGAACAGATATGTCGGATCCCTTTGAAGACTATAGGGCCAAAGGAAATATCCTCCGATAACAAAGAGAAAGAAGCTTTCTGAGAAACTTCTTTGTGTTCTGTGAAATCGTCTCACAGAGTTACACCTTTCTGCTAAAGAAGCCTTTCGCTAAGACAGTTCTTGTGGAATTGGCAAAGTGATATTTGGAAACCCATAGAGTGCTATGGTGAAAAAGGAAATATCCTCAGATGAAATCTGGAAAGAAGCTTTTTGAGAAACTGCTCTGTGATGTGTGACTTCCACTCACAGAGTTACATCTGTATTTCGTGGATCTATTTGCTAGCCTTATTTCTGTGGAATCTGAGAACAGATATTTCGGATCCCTTTGAAGACTATAGGGCCAAAGGAAATATTCTCCGATAACAACTAGAAAGAAGCTTTCTGAGAAACATCTTTGTGTTCTGTGAAATCATCTCACAGAGTTACAGCTTTTCCCTCAAGAAGCCTTTCTCTAAGACAGTTCTTGTGGAATTGGCAAAGTGATATTTGGAAGACCTTAGAGGGCTATGGTGAAAAAGGAAATATCCTCCGATGAAATCTGGAAAGAAGCTTTCTGAGAAACTGCTCTGTGATGTGTGACCTCCACTCACAGTGTTACATTGGTATTTCGTGGATCTCTTTGCTAGCCTTATTTCTGTGAAATCTGCGAACAGATATTTCGGATCCCTTTGAAGGGTATAGGGCCAAAGTAAATATCCTTCGAAAACAAAAAAAGAATCTTTCCGAGAAACTTCTTTGTGTTCTGTGAAATCATCTCACAGAGTTACAGCTTTCCCAGCAAGAACCCTTTCGCTAAGACATTTCTTGTGGAATTGGCAAAGTGACATTTGGAAGCCCATATAGGGCTATGGTGAAAAAGGAAATATCCTCAGATGAAATCTGGAAAGAAGCTTTCTGAGAAACTGCTTAGTGTTCTGTTAATTCATCTCACAGAGTTACATCTGTATTTCATGGATCTCTTTGCTAGCCTTATTTCTGTTCAATCTGAGAACAGATATTTCAGATCCCTTTGAAGACTATAGGGTCAAAGGAAATATCCTCCGATAACAAAGAGAAAGAAGCTTTCTGAGATACTTCTTTGTGTTCTGTGATATCATCTCACAGAGTTACAGCTTATCCCTCAAGAAGCCTTTCAATAAGACAGTTCTTGAGGAATTGGCAAAGTGATATTTGGAAGCCCATAGAGGGCTATGGTGAAAAAGGAAATATAATCAGATGAAATCTGGAAAGAAGGTTTCTGCGAAACTGCTTAGTATTCTGTTAATTCATCTCACAGAGTTACATCTGTATTTCGTGGATGTCTTTGCTAGCCTTATTTCTGTGAAATCTGAGAACAGATATTTCGGATCCCTTTGAAGACTATAGGGTCAAAGGAAATATCCTCTGATACCAAAGAGAAAGAAGCTTTCTGAGAAACTTCTTTGTGTTCTGTGACATCATCTCATAGAGTTACAGCTTTCCCCTCAAGAAGCCTTTCGCTAAGACAGTTCTTGTGGAATTGTCAACGTGATATTTGGAAGCCCATAGAGGGCTATAGTGAAAAAGGAAATATCCTCAGATGAAATCTGGAAAGAAGCTTTCTGAAAAACTACTCTGTGATGTGTGACTTCCACTCACTGAGTTACATCTGTATTTCGTGGATCTCTTTGCTAGCCTTATTTCTGTGGAATCTGAGAACAGATATTTCGAATCCCTTTGAAGACTATAGGGCCAAAGGAAATATCCTCCGATAACAAAAAAGGAAGCTTTCTGAGAAACTTCTTTGTGTTCTGCGAAATTATCTCACAGAGTTAAGGCTTTCCCCTCAAGAAGCCTTTCGCTAAGACAGTTCTTGTGGAATTGGCAAAGTGATATTTGGAAGCCCATAGAGGGCTATGGTGAAAAAGGAAATATCCTCAGATGAAATCTGGAAAGAAGCTTTCTGAGAAACTGCTCTGTGATGTGTGACTTCCACTCACAGAGTTACATCTGTATTTCGTGGATCTCTTTGCTAACTTATTTCTTTGGAATCTGAGAACAGATATTTCGGATCCCTTTGTAGAATAGAGGGCCAAAGGAAATATCCTCCGATAACAAAGAGAAAGAAGCTTTCTAGGAAACTTCTTTGTGTTCTGTGAAATCATCTCACAGAGTTACAGTTTTCCCCTGAAGGAGCCTTTCGCTAAGACAGTTTTTGTGGAATTGGCAAAGTGATATTAGAAGCTCATAGAGGGCTATGGTGAAAAAGGAAATATCCTCTGATAAAATCTGGAAAGAAGCTCTGAGAAACTGCTTAGTGTTCTGTTAATTCATCTCACAGAGGTACATCAGTATTTCATGAATCTCTTTGCTATCCTTATTTCTGTGGAATATGAAAAGAGATATTTCGGATCCCTTTGAAGACTATAGGGCCAAAGGAAATATCCTCCGATAACAAAGAGAAAGAAGCTTTCTGAGAAACTTCTTTGTGTTCTGTGAAATCATCACACAGAGGTTAAGCTTTGACCTCAAGAATCCTTTCACTAACACAGTTCTTGTGGAATTGGCAAAGTGATATTTGGAAGCCCATAGAGGGCTATGGTGAAAAAGGAAATATCCTCCGATGAAATCTGGAAAGAAGCTTTCTGAGAAACTGCTTAGTGTTCTGTTAATTCATCTCACAGAGTTACATCTGTATTTCGTGGATCTCTTTGCTAGCCTTATTTCTGTGGAATCTGAGAACAGATATTTCGGATCCCTTTGAAGACTATAGTTCCAAATGAAATATCCTCCGATAACAAAGAGAAAGAAGCTTTCGGAGAAACTTCTTTGTGTTCTGTGAAATCATCTCACAGAGTTACAAATTTTCCCTCAAGAAGGCTTTCACTAAGACAGTTCTTGTGGAATTGGCAAAGTGATGTTTGGAAGCCCATGGAGGGCTATGGTGAAAAAGAAAATATCCTCAGATGAAATCTGGAAGGAAGTTTTCTGAGAAACAGCTCTGTGATGTGTGTCTTCCACTCACAGGGTTACATCTGTATTTCGTGGATTTCTTTGCGAGCCTTATTACTGTGGAATCTGAGAACAGATATTTCGGATTCCTTTGAAGACTATAGGGACAAAGGAAATATCCTCCGATAACAAAGAGAAAGAACCTTTCTGAGAAACTTCTTTGTGTTCTGTGAAATCATCTCACAGAGTTACAGCTTTCCCCTCAGGAAGTCTTTTGCTAAGACAGTTCTTGTGGAATTTCAAAGTGATATTTAGAAGCCCATAGTGCGCTATGGTGAAAAAGGAATTATCCTCAGATGAAATCTGGAAAGAAGCTTTCTGAGAAACTGCTTAGTGTTCTGTTAATTCATCTCACAGAGTTACATATGTATTTCGTGGATCTCTTTGCTAACCTTATTTCTGTGGAATCTGAGAAGAGATATTTCGGATCCCTTTGAAGACTATAGGGCCAAAGGAAATATCCTCCGATAACAAAGAGAAAGAAGCTGTCTGAGAAACTTCTTTGTGTTCTGTGAAATCACCTCACAGAGTTACAGCTTTCCCCTCAAGAAGCCTTTCGCTAAGACAGTTCTTGTGGAATTGGCCAAGTGATATTCGGAAGCCCCTAGAGGGCTATGGTGAAAAAGGAAATATCCTCCGATGAAATCTGGAAAGAAGCTTTCTGAGAAACTGCTTAGTGTTCTGTTAATTCATCTCACAGAGTTACATCTGTATTTCGTGGATCTCTTTGCTAACCTTATTTCTGTGGAATCTGAGAACAGATATTTCGGATCCCTTTGAAGACTATAGGGCCAAAGGAAATATCCTCCGATAACAAAGAGAAAGAAGGTGTCTGAGAAACTTCTTTGTGTTCTGTGAAATCAACTCACAGAGTTTCACCTTTCTGCTAAAGAAGCCTTTCGCTAAGACAGTTCTTGTGGAATTGGCCAAGTGATATTTGGAAGCCCATAGAGGGCTATGGTGAAAAAGGAAATATCCTCAGATGGAATCTGAAAAGAAGCTTGTTGAGAAACTGCTTCGAGTTCTGTTAATTCCTCTCACAGAGTTACATCTGTATTTCGTGGATCTCTTTGCTAGCCTTATTTCTGTGGAATCGGAGAACAGATATTTCGGATCCCTTTGAAGACTGTAGGGAAAAAGGAAATATCCTCCGGTAACAAAGAGAAAGAAGCTTTCTGAGAAACTTCTTCCTGTTCTGTGAAATCATCTCACAGAGTTACAGCATTTAGATCAAGAAGCGTTTCGCTAAGACAGTTCTTGTGGAATTGGCCAAGTTATATTTGGAAGCCCATAGAGGGCTATGGTGAAAGAGGTAAAATCCTAAGATGAAATCTGGAAAGAAGCTCTCTGAGAAACTGCTTAGCGTTCTGTTAATTCATCTCACAGAGTTACATCAGTATTTCGTGGATCTCTTTGATAGCCTTATTTCTGTGGAATCTGAGAACAGATATTTCGGATCCCTTTGAGCACTATAGGGCCAAAGGAAATATCCTCCGATAACAAAGAGAAAAAAGCTTTCTGAGAAACATCTTTGTGTTCTCTGAAATCATCTCACAGAGTTACAGCTTTCCCCTCAAGAAGCCTTTCGCTAAGACAGTTCTTGTGGAATTGGCAAAGTGATATTTGGAAGCCCATAGAGGGCTATGGTTAAAAAGGAATTATCCTCCGAAGAAATCTGGAAAGAAGCTTTCTGAGAAACTGCTCTGTGATGTGTGACTTCCACTCACAGAGTTACATCTGTATTTCGTGGATCTATTTGCTAGCCTTATTTCTGTGGAATCTGAGAACAGATACTTCGGATCCCTTTGAAGACTATAGGGCCAAAGGAAATATCCTCCGATAACAAACAGAAACAAGCTTTCTGAGAAACTTCTTTGTGTTCTGTGAAATCATCTCACAGAGTTACACCTTTCCGTTAAAGAAGCCATTCGCTAAGACAGTTCTTTTGGAATTGGCAAAGTGATATTTAGAAGTTCATAGAGGGCTATGGTGAAAAAGGAAATATTCTCAGATGGAATTTGAAAAGCAGCTTTCTAAGAAACTACTTAGTGTTCTGTTAATTCATCTCACAGAGTTACATCTGTATTTCGTGGATCTCTTTGCTAGCCTTATTTCTGTGGAATCTGAGAACAGATATGTCGGATCCCTTTGAAGACTATAGGGCCAAAGGAAATATCCTCCGATAACAAAGAGAAAGAAGCTTTCTGAGAAACTTCTTTGTGTTCTGTGAAATCATCTCACAGAGTTACAGCTTTCCCCTCAAGAAGTCTTTCGCTAAGATAGTTCTTGTGGAATTGGCCAAGTGATATTTGGAAGCCCCTAGAGGGCTATGGTGAAAAAGGAAATATCCTCCGATGAAATCTGTAAAGAAGCTTTCTGAGAAACTGCTCTGTGATGTGTGACTTCCTCTCACAGAGTTACATCTGTATTTCGTGTATCTCTTTGATAGCCTTATTTCTGTGGAATCTGAGAACAGATACTTCGGATCCCTTTGAAGTCTATATTTCCAAAGGAAATATCCTCCGATAACAAAGAGAAAGAAACTTTCTGAGAAACTTCTTTGTGTTCTGTGAAATTTTCTCACAGAGTTACAACTTTTCCCTCAAGAAACCTTTCACTAAGACAGTTCCTCTGGAATTGGCAAAGTGATATTTGGAAGCCCATAGAGGGCTATGGTGAAAAACGAAATATACTCAGATGAAATCTGGAAAGAAGGTTTTTGAGAAACAGTCCTGTGATGTGTGACTTCCACTCAGAGAGTTACATCTGTATTTCGTGGATCTCTTTGCGAGCCTTATTTCTGTGGAATCTGAGAACAGATATTTCGGATCCCTTTGAAGACTATAGGGCCAAAGGAAATATTCTCCGATAACAAAGAGAAAGATGCTTTCTGAGAAACTTCTTTGTGTTCTGTGAAATCATCTCACAGAGTTACAGCTTTCCCCTCAAGAAGCCTTTCGCTAAGACAATTCTTGTGGAATTGGCAAAGTGATATTTGGAAGCCCATAGAGGGCTATGGTGAAAAAGGAAATATCCTCAGATGAAATCTGGAAAGAAGCTTTCTGATTAAGAGCTTAGTGTTCTGTTTAATTCATCTCACAGAGTTACATCTGTATTTCGTGGATCTGTTTGCTAGCCTAATTTCTGTGGAATCAGAACAGATATTTCGGATCCCTTTGAAGACTGTAGGGCCAAAGGAAATATTCTCCGATAAAAAAGAGAAAGAAGCTTCCTGAGAAACTTCTTTGTGTACTGTGAAATCATCTCACAGAGTTACAACTTTCCCCAAAAGAAGCCTTTCACTAAGACAGTTCTTGTTGAATTGGCAAAGTTATACTTGGAAGCCCATAGAGGGCTATGGTGAAAAAGGAAATATCCACAGATGAAATCTGGAAAGAAGCTTTCTGAGAAACTGCTCTGTGATGTGTGACCTCCACTCACAGATTTACATCGGTATTTCGTGGATCTCTTTGCTAGCCTTATTTCTGTGGAATCTGAGAACAGATATTTCGGATCCCTTTGAAGACTATAGGAACAAAGGAAATATCCTCCGATAACAAAAAAAGAAGCTTTCTGAGAAACTTCTTTGTGTTTTGTGAAATCATCTCACAGAGTTACAGCTTTCCCCTCAAGAAGGCTTTCGCTAAGACAGTTCTTGTGGAATTGGCAAAGTGATATTTGGAAGCCCATAGAGGGCTATGGTGAAAAAGGAAATATCCTCAGATGAAATCTGGAAAGAAGTTTTCTGAGGAACTGCTTAGTATTCTGTTAATTCATCTCACAGAGTTACATCTGTATTTCGTGGATCTCTTTGCTAGCCTTATTTCTGTGGAATCTCAGAACAGATATTTTGGATCCCTTTGAAGACTATAGTGCCAAAGGAAATATCCTCCGATAACATACAGAAAGAAGCTTTCTGAGAAACTTCTTTGCGTTCTGTGAAATCATCTCACAGAGTTACAGCTTTTCCCTCAAGAAGCCTTTCACTAAGACAGCTCTTGTGGAATTGTCAAAGTGATATTTGGAAGCCCATAGAGGGCTAGGGTGAAAAAGGAAATATTCTCAGATGAAATCTGGAAAGAAGTTTTCTGAGAAACTGCTCTGTGATGTGTGACTTCCACTCACAGCGTTACATCTGTATTTCGTTGATCTCTTTGCTAGCCTTATTTCTGTGCAATCTGAGAAGAGATATTTCGGATCCCTTTGAAGACTATAGGGCCAAAGGAAATATCCTCCGATAACAAAAAAGGAAGCTTTCTGAGAAACTTCTTTGTGTTCTGCGAAATTATCTCACAGAGTTAAGGCTTTCCCCTCAAGAAGCCTTTCGCTAAGACAATTCTTGTGGAATTGGCAAAGTGATATTTGGAAGCCCATAGAGGGCTATGGTGAAAAAGGAAATATCCTCAGATGAAATCTGGAAAGAAGCTTTCTGAGGAAGAGCTTAGTGTTCTGTTTAATTCATCTCACAGAGTTACATCTGTATTTCGTGGATCTGTTTGCTAGCCTAATTTCTGTGGAATCAGAACAGATATTTCGGATCCCTTTGAAGACTGTAGGGCCAAAGGAAATATTCTCCGATAACAAAGAGAAAGAAGCTTCCTGAGAAACTTCTTTGTGTACTGTGAAATCATCTCACAGAGTTACAACTTTCCCCAAAAGAAGCCTTTCACTAAGACAGTTCTTGTTGAATTGGCAAAGTTATACTTGGAAGCCCATAGAGGGCTATGGTGAAAAAGGAAATATCCACAGATGAAATCTGGAAAGAAGCTTTCTGAGAAACTGCTCTGTGATGTGTGACCTCCACTCACAGATTTACATCGGTATTTCGTGGATCTCTTTGCTAGCCTTATTTCTGTGGAATCTGAGAACAGATATTTCGGATCCCTTTGAAGACTATAGGAACAAAGGAAATATCCTCCGATAACAAAAAAAGAAGCTTTCTGAGAAACTTCTTTGTGTTTTGTGAAATCATCTCACAGAGTTACAGCTTTCCCCTCAAGAAGGCTTTCGCTAAGACAGTTCTTGTGGAATTGGCAAAGTGATATTTGGAAGCCCATAGAGGGCTATGGTGAAAAAGGAAATATCCTCAGATGAAATCTGGAAAGAAGTTTTCTGAGGAACTGCTTAGTATTCTGTTAATTCATCTCACAGAGTTACATCTGTATTTCGTGGATCTCTTTGCTAGCCTTATTTCTGTGGAATCTCAGAACAGATATTTTGGATCCCTTTGAAGAATATAGGGCCAAAGGAAATATCCTCCGATAACAAACAAAAAGAAGCTTTCGGAGAAACTTCTTTGCGTTCTGTGAAATCATCTCACAGAGTTACAGCTTCTCCCTCAAGAAGCCTTTCACTAAGACAGCTCTTGTGGAATTGTCAAAGTGATATTTGGAAGCCCATAGAGGGCTAGGGTGAAAAAGGAAATATTCTCAGATGAAATCTGGAAAGAAGTTTTCTGAGAAACTGCTCTGTGATGTGTGACTTCCACTCACAGCGTTACATCTGTATTTCGTTGATCTCTTTGCTAGCCTTATTTCTGTGGAATCCGAGAACAGATATTTCGGATCCCTTTGAAAAATATAGGGCCAATGGAAATATCCTCCGATAACAAAGAGAAAGAAGCTTTCTGAGAAACTTCTTTGTGTTTTGTGAAATCATCTCACAGAGTTACAGCTTTCCCCTCAAGAAGCCTTTCCCTAAAACAGTTGTTGTGCAATTGGCCAAGTGATATTTGGAAGCCCGTAGAGGGCTATGGTGAAAAAGGAAATATCCTCCGATGAAATCTGGAAAGAAGCTTTCTGAGAAACTGCTCTGTGATGTGTGACTTCCACACACAGAGTTATATCTGTATTTTGTGGATCTCTTTGCTAGCCTTATTTCTGTGGAATCTGAGAACAGATATTTCGGATCACTTTGAAGTCTATAGGTCCAAAGGAAATATCCTCCGATAACAAAGAGAAAGAAACTTTCTGAAAAACTTCTTGGTGTTCTGTGAAATTTTCTCACAGAGTTACAGCTTTTCCCTCAAGAAGCCTTTCACTAAGACAGTTCTTGTGGAATTGGCAAAGTGATATTTGGAAGCCCATAGAGGGATATGGTGAAAAAGGAAATATCCTAGATGAAATCTGGAAAGAAGCTCTCTGAGAAACTGCACTGTGATGTGTGACTTCCACTCACAGAGTTACATCTGTATTTCGTGGATCTCTTTGCTAGCCTTATTTCTGTGGAATCTGAGAACAGATATTTCGGATCCCTTTGAAGACTATAGGGCCAAAGGAAATATCCTCCGATAACAAAGAGAAAGAAGCTTTCTGAGAAACTTCTTTGTGTTCTGTGAAATCATATCACAGAGTTACAGCTTTACCCTCAAGAAGCCTTTCATTAAGACAGTTCTTGTGGAATTGGCAAAGTGATATTTGGAAGCCCATAGAGGGCTATGGTGAAATAGTAATTATCCTCCGATGAAATCTGGAAAGAAGCTTTCTGAGAAACGGCTCTGTGATGTGTGACTTCCACTCACAGAGTTACATCTGTATTTCGTGGATCTCTTAGCGAGCCTTATTTCTTTGGAATCTGAGAACAGATATTTCGGATCCCTTTGAAGACTATAGGGCCAAAGGAAATATCCTCCGATAACAAACAGAAACAAGCTTTCTGAGAAACTTCTTTGTGTTCTGTGAAATCATCTCACAGAGTTACACCTTTCCGTTAAAGAAGCCTTTCGCTAAGACAGTTCTTTTGGTATTGGCAAAGTGATATTTGGAAGTACATAGAGGGCTATGGTGAAAAAGGAAATATTCTCAGATGGAATTTGAAAAGAAGCTTTCTAAGAAACTGCTTAGTGTTCTCTTAATTCATCTCACAGAGTTACATCTGTATTTCGTGGATCTCTTTGCTAGCCTTATTTCTGTGGAATCTGAGAACAGATATTTCGCATCCCTTTGAAGACTATAGGGCCAAAGGAAATATCCCCCGATAACAAAGAGATAGAAGCTTTCTGAGAAACTTCTTTGTGTTCTGTGAAATCATATCACAGAGTTACAGCTTTACCCTCAAGAAGCCATTCACTAAGACAGTTCTTGTGGAATTGGCAAAGTGATATCTGGAAGCCCTTAGAGGGCTATGTTGAAAAAGGAAATATCCTCAGATGAAATCTGGAAAGAAGATTTCTGAGAAACTGCTTAGTGTTCTCTTAATTCATCTCACTGAGTTACATCTGTATTTCGTGGAGCTCTTTGCTAGCCTTATTTCTCTGCAATCTGAGAACAGATATTTCGGATCCCTTTGAAGACTATAGGGCCAAAGGAAATATCCTCCGATAACAAAGAGAAAGAAGCTTTCTGAGAAACTTATTTGTGTTCTGTGAAATCATATCACAGAGTTACAGCTTTACCCTCAAGAAGCCTTTCATTAAGACAGTTCTTGTGGAATTGGCAAAGTGATATTTGTAAGCCCATAGAGGGCTATGGTTAAAAAGGAATTATCCTCCGATGAAATCTGGAAAGAAGCTTTCTGAGAAACTGCTCTGTGATGTGTGACTTCCACTCACAGAGTTACATCTGTATTTGGTGATCTCTTTGCTAGCCTTATTTCTGTGGAATCTGAGAACAGATACTTCGGATCCCTTTGAAGACTATAGGGCCAAAGGAAATATCCTCCGATAACAAACAGAAACAAGCTTTCTGAGAAACTTCTTTGTGTTCTGTGAAATCATCTCACAGAGTTACACCTTTCCCCTCAAGACGCCTTTCGCTAAGACAGTTCTTTTGGAATTGGCAAAGTGATATTTGGAAGTACATAGAGGGCTACGGTGAAAAAGGAAATATTCTCAGATGGAATTTGAAAAGCAGCTTTCTAAGAAACTGCTTAGTGTACTGTTAATTCATCTCACAGAGTTACATCTGTATTTTGTGGATCTCTTTGGTAGCCTTATTTCTGTGGAATCTGAGAACAGATATTTCGGATCCCTTTGAAGTCTATATTTCCAAAGGAAATATCCTCCGATAACAAAGAGAAAGAAACTTTCTGAGAACCTTCTTGGTGTTCTGTAAAATTTTCTCACAGAGTTACAACTTTCCCCTCAAGAAGCCTTTCACTAAGTCAGTTCTTGTGGAATTGGCAAAGTGATATTTGGAAGCCCATAGAGGGCTATGGTGAAAAAGGAAATATCCTCAGATGAAATCTGGAAAGAAGCTTTCTGAGGAAGAGCTTAGTGTTCTGTTTAATTCATCTCACAGAGTTACATCTGTATTTCGTGGATCTGTTTGCTAGCCTAATTTCTGTGGAATCAGAACAGATATTTCGGATCCCTTTGAAGACTGTAGGGCCAAAGGAAATATTCTCCGATAACAAAGAGAAAGAAGCTTCCTGAGAAACTTCTTTGTGTACTGTGAAATCATCTCACAGAGTTACAACTTTCCCCAAAAGAAGCCTTTCACTAAGACAGTTCTTGTTGAATTGGCAAAGTTATACTTGGAAGCCCATAGAGGGCTATGGTGAAAAAGGAAATATCCACAGATGAAATCTGGAAAGAAGCTTTCTGAGAAACTGCTCTGTGATGTGTGACCTCCACTCACAGATTTACATCGGTATTTCGTGGATCTCTTTGCTAGCCTTATTTCTGTGGAATCTGAGAACAGATATTTCGGATCCCTTTGAAGACTATAGGAACAAAGGAAATATCCTCCGATAACAAAAAAAGAAGCTTTCTGAGAAACTTCTTTGTGTTTTGTGAAATCATCTCACAGAGTTACAGCTTTCCCCTCAAGAAGGCTTTCGCTAAGACAGTTCTTGTGGAATTGGCAAAGTGATATTTGGAAGCCCATAGAGGGCTATGGTGAAAAAGGAAATATCCTCAGATGAAATCTGGAAAGAAGTTTTCTGAGGAACTGCTTAGTATTCTGTTAATTCATCTCACAGAGTTACATCTGTATTTCGTGGATCTCTTTGCTAGCCTTATTTCTGTGGAATCTCAGAACAGATATTTTGGATCCCTTTGAAGAATATAGGGCCAAAGGAAATATCCTCCGATAACAAACAAAAAGAAGCTTTCGGAGAAACTTCTTTGCGTTCTGTGAAATCATCTCACAGAGTTACAGCTTCTCCCTCAAGAAGCCTTTCACTAAGACAGCTCTTGTGGAATTGTCAAAGTGATATTTGGAAGCCCATAGAGGGCTAGGGTGAAAAAGGAAATATTCTCAGATGAAATCTGGAAAGAAGTTTTCTGAGAAACTGCTCTGTGATGTGTGACTTCCACTCACAGCGTTACATCTGTATTTCGTTGATCTCTTTGCTAGCCTTATTTCTGTGGAATCCGAGAACAGATATTTCGGATCCCTTTGAAAAATATAGGGCCAATGGAAATATCCTCCGATAACAAAGAGAAAGAAGCTTTCTGAGAAACTTCTTTGTGTTTTGTGAAATCATCTCACAGAGTTACAGCTTTCCCCTCAAGAAGCCTTTCCCTAAAACAGTTGTTGTGCAATTGGCCAAGTGATATTTGGAAGCCCGTAGAGGGCTATGGTGAAAAAGGAAATATCCTCCGATGAAATCTGGAAAGAAGCTTTCTGAGAAACTGCTCTGTGATGTGTGACTTCCACACACAGAGTTATATCTGTATTTTGTGGATCTCTTTGCTAGCCTTATTTCTGTGGAATCTGAGAACAGATATTTCGGATCACTTTGAAGTCTATAGGTCCAAAGGAAATATCCTCCGATAACAAAGAGAAAGAAACTTTCTGAAAAACTTCTTGGTGTTCTGTGAAATTTTCTCACAGAGTTACAGCTTTTCCCTCAAGAAGCCTTTCACTAAGACAGTTCTTGTGGAATTGGCAAAGTGATATTTGGAAGCCCATAGAGGGATATGGTGAAAAAGGAAATATCCTAGATGAAATCTGGAAAGAAGCTCTCTGAGAAACTGCACTGTGATGTGTGACTTCCACTCACAGAGTTACATCTGTATTTCGTGGATCTCTTTGCTAGCCTTATTTCTGTGGAATCTGAGAACAGATATTTCGGATCCCTTTGAAGACTATAGGGCCAAAGGAAATATCCTCCGATAACAAAGAGAAAGAAGCTTTCTGAGAAACTTCTTTGTGTTCTGTGAAATCATATCACAGAGTTACAGCTTTACCCTCAAGAAGCCTTTCATTAAGACAGTTCTTGTGGAATTGGCAAAGTGATATTTGGAAGCCCATAGAGGGCTATGGTGAAATAGTAATTATCCTCCGATGAAATCTGGAAAGAAGCTTTCTGAGAAACGGCTCTGTGATGTGTGACTTCCACTTACAGAGTTACATCTGTATTTCGTGGATCTCTTAGCGAGCCTTATTTCTTTGGAATCTGAGAACAGATATTTCGGATCCCTTTGAAGACTATAGGGCCAAAGGAAATATCCTCCGATAACAAACAGAAACAAGCTTTCTGAGAAACTTCTTTGTGTTCTGTGAAATCATCTCACAGAGTTACACCTTTCCGTTAAAGAAGCCTTTCGCTAAGACAGTTCTTTTGGTATTGGCAAAGTGATATTTGGAAGTACATAGAGGGCTATGGTGAAAAAGGAAATATTCTCAGATGGAATTTGAAAAGAAGCTTTCTAAGAAACTGCTTAGTGTTCTCTTAATTCATCTCACAGAGTTACATCTGTATTTCGTGGATCTCTTTGCTAGCCTTATTTCTGTGGAATCTGAGAACAGATATTTCGCATCCCTTTGAAGACTATAGGGCCAAAGGAAATATCCCCCGATAACAAAGAGATAGAAGCTTTCTGAGAAACTTCTTTGTGTTCTGTGAAATCATATCACAGAGTTACAGCTTTACCCTCAAGAAGCCATTCACTAAGACAGTTCTTGTGGAATTGGCAAAGTGATATCTGGAAGCCCTTAGAGGGCTATGTTGAAAAAGGAAATATCCTCAGATGAAATCTGGAAAGAAGATTTCTGAGAAACTGCTTAGTGTTCTCTTAATTCATCTCACTGAGTTACATCTGTATTTCGTGGATCTCTTTGCTAGCCTTATTTCTCTGCAATCTGAGAACAGATATTTCGGATCCCTTTGAAGACTATAGGGCCAAAGGAAATATCCTCCGATAACAAAGAGAAAGAAGCTTTCTGAGAAACTTATTTGTGTTCTGTGAAATCATATCACAGAGTTACAGCTTTACCCTCAAGAAGCCTTTCATTAAGACAGTTCTTGTGGAATTGGCAAAGTGATATTTGTAAGCCCATAGAGGGCTATGGTTAAAAAGGAATTATCCTCCGATGAAATCTGGAAAGAAGCTTTCTGAGAAACTGCTCTGTGATGTGTGACTTCCACTCACAGAGTTACATCTGTATTTGGTGATCTCTTTGCTAGCCTTATTTCTGTGGAATCTGAGAACAGATACTTCGGATCCCTTTGAAGACTATAGGGCCAAAGGAAATATCCTCCGATAACAAACAGAAACAAGCTTTCTGAGAAACTTCTTTGTGTTCTGTGAAATCATCTCACAGAGTTACACCTTTCCCCTCAAGACGCCTTTCGCTAAGACAGTTCTTTTGGAATTGGCAAAGTGATATTTGGAAGTACATAGAGGGCTACGGTGAAAAAGGAAATATTCTCAGATGGAATTTGAAAAGCAGCTTTCTAAGAAACTGCTTAGTGTACTGTTAATTCATCTCACAGTGTTACATCTGTATTTTGTGGATCTCTTTGGTAGCCTTATTTCTGTGGAATCTGAGAACAGATATTTCGGATCCCTTTGAAGTCTATATTTCCAAAGGAAATATCCTCCGATAACAAAGAGAAAGAAACTTTCTGAGAACCTTCTTGGTGTTCTGTAAAATTTTCTCACAGAGTTACAACTTTCCCCTCAAGAAGCCTTTCACTAAGTCAGTTCTTGTGGAATTGGCAAAGTGATATTTGGAAGTCCATACAGGGCTATGGTGAAAAAGGAAATATCCTCCGATGAAATCTGGAAAGAAACTTTTTCAGGAACTGCTTAGTGTTCTGTTAATTCATCTCACAGAGTTATGTCTGTATTTCGCGGATCTCTTTGCTAGCCTGATTTCTGTGGAATCTGAGATCAGATATTTCGGATCCCTTTGAAGACTATAGGGCCAAAGGAAATATCCTCCGATAACAAAGAGAAAGAAGCTTTCTGAGAAACTTCTTCGTGTTCTGTGAAATCATCTCACAGAGTTACAGCTTTCCCCTCAAGAAGTCTTTCCCCAAGACAGGTCTTGTGGAATTGGCGAAGTGATATTTGGAAGCCCATAGTGTGCTATGGTGAAAAAGGAAATATCCTCCGATGAAATCTGGAAAGAAGCTTTCTGAGAAACTGCTCTGTTATGTTTGACTTCCACTCACAGAGATTCATCTGTATTTGGTGGATCTCTTTGTTAGCCTTATTTCTGTGGAATCAGAGAACAGATATTTCGGATACCTTTGAAGCCTATAGGTCCAAAGGAAATATCCTCCGATAACAAAGAGAAAGAAACTTTCTGAGAAACTTCTTTGTGTTCTGTGAAATTTTCTCACAGAGTTACAACTTTTCCCTCAAGAAGCCTTTCACTAAGACCGTTCTTGTGCAATTGGCAAAGTGATATTTGGAAGCCCATAGAGGGCTATGGTGAAAAAGGAAATATCCTAGATGAAATCTGGAAAGAAGTTTTCTGAGAAACTGCTCTGTGATGTGTGACTTCAACTCACAGAGTTATATCTGTATTTCGTGGATCTCTTTGCTAGCCTTATTTCTGTGGTATCTGAGAACAGATATTTCGGATCCCTTTGAAGACTATAGGGACAAAGGAAATATCCTCCGATAACAAAGAGAAAGACGCTTTCTGAGAAACTTCTTCGTGTTCTGTGAAATCATCTCACAGAGTTACAGCTTTCCCCTCAAGAAGCTTTTCGCTAAGACAGTTCCTGTGGAATTGGCCAAGTGATATTTGGAAGCCCATAGAGGGATATGGAGAAAAAGGAAATATCCTCCGATGAAATCTGGAAGGAAGCTTTCTGAGAAACTGCTCTGTGATGTTTGACTTCCACTCACAGAGTTACATCTGTATTTTGTGGATCTCTTTGCTAGCCTTATTTCTGTGGAATCTGAGAACAGATATTTCGGATCCCTTTGAAGTCTATATTTCCAAAGGAAATATCCTCCGATAACAAAGAGAAAAAAATTTCTGAGAACCTTCTTGGTGTTCTGTAAAATTTTCTCACAGAGTTACAACTTTCCCCTCAAGAAGCCTTTCACTAAGACAGTTCTTGTGGAATTGGCAAAGTGATATTTGAAGTCCATACAGGGCTATGGTGAAAAAGGAAATATCCTCCGATGAAATCTGGAAAGAAACTTTTTGAGGAACTGCTTAGTGTTCTGTTAATTCATCTCACAGAGTTATGTCTGTATTTCGCGGATCTCTTTGCTAGCCTGATTTCTGTGGAATCGGAGATCAGATATTTCGGATCCCTTTGAAGACTATAGGGCCAAAGGAAATATCCTCCGATAACAAAGAGAAAGAAGCTTTCTGAGAAACTTCTTTGTGTTCTGTGAAATCATCTCACAGAGTTACAGCTTTCCCCTCAAGAAGTCTTTCCCCAAGACAGGTCTTGTGGAATTGGCGAAGTGATATTTGGAAGCCCATAGTGTGCTATGGTGAAAAAGGAAATATCCTCCGATGAAATCTGGAAAGAAGCTTTCTGAGAAACTGCTCTGTTATGTTTGACTTCCACTCACAGAGATACATCTGTATTTGCTGGATCTCTTTGCTAGCCTTATTTCTGTGGAATCAGAGAACAGATATTTCGGATACCTTTGAAGCCTATAGGTCCAAAGGAAATATCCTCCGATAACAAAGAGAAAGAAACTTTCTGAGAAACTTCTTTGTGTCCTGTGAAATTTTCTCACAGAGTTACAACTTTTCCCTCAAGAAGCCTTTCACTAAGACCGTTCTTGTGCAATTGGCAAAGTGATATTTGGAAGCCCATAGAGGGCTATGGTGAAAAAGCAAATATCCTCAGATGAAATCTGGAAAGAAGCTTTCCGAGAAACTGACTAGTGTTCTGTTATTTCATCTCACAGTTACATCTGTATTTCATGGATCTCTTTGCTAGCCTTATTGCTGTGGAATCTGAGAACAGATATTTCGGATCCCTTTGAAGACTATAGGGCCAAAGGAAATATCCTCCGATAACAAAGAGAAGGAAGCTTTCTGAGAAACTTCTTTGTGTTCCTTGAAATCATCTCACAGAGTTACAGCTTTCCACTCAAGAAGCCTTTCGCTAAGACAGTTCTTGTGGAATTGGCCAAGTGATATTTGGAAGCCCCCAGAGGGCTATGGTGAAAAAGGAAATATCCTCCGATGAAATCTGGAAAGAAGCTTTCTGAGAAACTGCTCTGTGATGTGTGACTTCCACTCACAGAGTTACATGTGTATTTCGTGGATCTCTTTGCTAGCATTATTTCTGTGGAATCTGAGAACAGATATTTCGGATCCCTTTGAAGTCTATAGGTCCAAAGGAAATATCCTCCGATAATAATGAGAAAGAAACTTTCTGAGAAACTTCTTGGTGTTCTGTGAAATTTTCTCACAGAGTTACAACTTTTCCCTCAAGAAGCCTTTCACTAAGACAGTTCTTGTGGAATTGTCAAAGTGATATTTGGAAGCCCATAGTGTGCTATGGTGAAAAAGGAAATATCCTCCGATGAAATCTGGAAAGAAGCTTTCTGAGAAACTGCTCTGTTATGTTTGACTTCCACTCACAGAGATACATCTGTATTTGGTGGATCTCTTTGCTAGCCTTATTTCTGTGGAATCAGAGAACAGATATTTCGGATACCTTTGAAGCCTATAGGTCCAAAGGAAATATCCTCCGATAACAAAGAGAAAGAAACTTTCTGAGAAACTTCTTTGTGTTCTGTGAAATTTTCTCACAGAGTTACAACTTTTCCCTCAAGAAGCCTTTCACTAAGACCGTTCTTGTGGAATTGGCAAAGTGATATTTGGAAGCCCATAGAGGGCTATGGTGAAAAAGGAAATATCCTCAGATGAAATCTGGAAAGAAGCTTTCTGAGAAACAGCTCTGTGATGTGTGACTTCCACTCACAGAGTTACATCTGTATTTCGTGGATCTCTTTGCGAGCCTTATTTCTGTGGAATCTGAGAACAGATATTTCGGATCCCATAGAAGACTATAGGGCCAAAGGAATTATCCTCGATAACAAAGAGAAAGAAGCTTTCTGAGAAACTTCTTTGTGTTCTGTGAAATCATCTCACAGAGTTACAGTTTTCCCCTCAAGAAGACTTTCGCTAAGACAGTTCTTGTGGAATTGGCAAAGTGATATTTCGAAGCCCAAAGAGGGCTATGGTGAAAAAGGAAATATCCTCAGATGAAATCTGGAAAGAAGCTTTCTGAGAAACTGCTTAGTGTTCTGTTAATTCATCTCACAGAGTTACATCTGTATTTCCTGGATCCCTTTTCTAGCCTTATTTCTGTGGAATCTGAGAACAGATGTTTCAGATCCCTTTGAAGACTATAGGGCCAAAGGAAGTATCCTCCGGTAACAAAGAGAAAGAAGCTTTCTGAGAAACTTCTTTGTGTTCTGTGAAATCATCTCACAGAGTTACAGCTTTCCCCTCAAGAAGCCTTTCGCTAACACAGTTCTTGTGGAATTGGCAAAGTGATATTTGAAAGCCCATAGAGGGCTATGGTGAAAAAGGAAATATCCTCCGATGAAATCTGGAAAGAAGCTTTCTGAGAAACTGCTCTGTTATGTGTGACTTCCACTCACAGAGATACATCTGTATTTCGTGGATCTCTTTGCTAGCTTTATTTCTGTGGAATCTGAGAACAGATATTTCGGATACCTTTGAAGTCTATAGGTTCAAAGGAAATATCCTCCGATAACAAAGAGAAAGAAACTTTCTGAGAAACTTCTTTGTGTTCTGTAAAATTTTCTCACAGAGTTACAACTTTTCCCTCAAGAAGCCTTTCACTAATACAGTTCTTGTGGAATTGGCAAAGTGATATTTGGAAGCCCATAGAGGGCTATGGTGAAAAAGGAAATATCCTCAGATGAAATCCGGAAAGAAGCTTTCTGAGAAACAGCTCTGTGATGTGTGACTTCCACTCACAGAGTTACATCTGTATTTCGTGGATCTCTTTGCTAGCCTTATTTCTGTGGAATCTGAGAACAGATATTTCGGTTCCCTTTGAAGAATATAGGGCCAAAGGAAATATCCTCCGATAAGAAAGAGAAAGAAGCTTTCTGAGAAACTTCTTTGTGTTCTGTGAAATCATCTCACAGAGTTACAGCTTTCCCCTCAAGAAGCCTTTCGCTAAGACAGTTCTTGTGGGATTGGCAAAGTGATATTTGGAAGCCCATAGAGGGCTATGGTGAAAAAGGAAATATCCTCAGATGAAATCTGGACAGAAACTTTCTGAGGAACTGCTTAGTGTTCTGTTAATTCATCTCACAGAGTTACATCTGTATTTCGTGGATCTCTTTGCTAGCCTTATTTCTGTGGAATCTGAGAACAGATATTTCGGATCCCTTTGAAGACTGTAGGGCCAAAGGAAATATCCTCCGATAACAAAGAGAAAGAAGCTTTCTGAGAAACTTCTTTGTGTTCTGTGAAATCATCTCACAGAGTTACAGCTTTTTCCTCAAGAAGCCTTTCACTAAGACAGTTCTTGTGGAATTGGCAAAGTGATATTTGGAGGCCCCTAGAGGGGTATGGTGAAAAAGGAAATATGCTCAGATGAAATCTGGAAGGAAGGTTTCTGAGAAACTGCTCTGTGATGTGTGACTTCCACTCACAGAGTTACATCTGTATTTCGTGGATCTCTTTGCGAGCCTTATTTCTGTGGAATCTGAGAACAGATATTTCGGATCCCTTTAAAATCTATAGGGCCAAAGGAAATATCCTGTGATAACAAAGAGAAAGAAGCTTTCTGAGAAACTTCTTTGTGTTCTGTGAAATCATCTCACAGAGTTACAGCTTTCCCCTCAAGATGCCTTTCTCTAAGACAGTTCTTGTGGAATTGACAAAGTGATATTTGGAAGCCCATAGAGGGCTATGGTGAAAAAGGAAATATCCTCCGATGAAATCTGGAAAGAAGCTTTCTGAGAAACTGCTTAGTGTTCCCTTAATTAATCTCACAGAGTTACATCTGTATTTCGTGGATCTCTCTGCGAGCCTTATTTCTGTGGAATATGAGAACAGATATTTCGGATCCCTTTGAAGACTATAGGGCCAAAGGAAATATTCTCCGATAACAAAGAGAAAAAAGCTTTCTGAGAAACTTCTCTGTGTTCTGTGAAATCATGTCGCAGAGTTACAGCTTTCCCCTCCAGAAGTCTTTCACTAAGACAGTTCTTGTGGAATTGGAAAGTGATATTTTGAAGCCCATAGATGGCTATGGTGAAAAAGGAAATATCCTCAGATGAAATCTGGAAAGAAGCTTTCTGAGATACTGCTTAGTGTTCTGTTAATTCATCTCATAGAGTTAGATCTGTATTTCGTGGATCTCTTTGCTAGCCTTATTTCTGTTCAATCTGAGAACAGATATTTCGGATCCCTTTGGAGAATATACGGCCAAAGGAAATATCCTCCGATAAAAATGAGAAAGAAGCTTTCTGAGAAACTTCTTTGTGTTCTGTGAAATCATCTCACAGGGTTACAGCTTTCCACTCAAGAAGCCTTTCAGTAAGACAGTTCTTGTGGAATTGGCCAAGTGATATTTGGAAACCCGTAGAGGGCTATGGTGAAAAAGGATATATCCTACGATTAAATCTGGAAAGAAGCTTTCTGAGAAACTGCTCTGTGATGTGCGACTTCCACTCACAGAGTTACATCTGTATTTCGTGGATCTCTTTGCTAGGCTTATTTCTGTGGAATCTGAGAACAGATATTTCGGATCCATTTGAAGACTGTAGGGCCAAAGGAGATAACCTCCGATAACAAAGAGAAAGAAGCTTTCTGAGAACCTTCTTTGTGTTCTGTGAAATCATCTCACAGAGTTACAGCTTTCCCCTCAAGAAGCCTTTCGCTAAGACAGTTCTTGTGGAATTGGCAAAGTGATATTAGGAAGCCCCTAGAGGGCTATGGTGAAAAAGGAAATATCCCCAGATGAAATCTGGAAAGAAGCTTTCTGAGAAACTGCTTAGTTTTCTGTTAATTCATCTCACACTGTTACATCTGTATTTCATGGATCTCTTTGCTAGCCTTATATCTGTGGAATCTGAGAACAGATATATCGGATCCCTTTGAAGACTATAGGGCAAAATGAAATATCGTCCGATAACAAAGAGAAAGAAGCTTTCTGAGAAACTTCTTTGTGTTCTGTGAAATCATCTCACAGAGTTACAGCTTTCCCCTCAAGAAGCCTTTCGCTAAGACAGTTCTTGTGGAATTGGCAAAGTGATATTTGGAAGCCCCTAGAGGGCTATGGTGAAAAAGGAAATATCCTCCGATGAAATCTGGAAAGAAGCTTTCTGAGAAACTGCTCTGTGATGTGTGACTTCCACTCATGGAGTTACATCTGTATTTCGTGGATCTCTTTGCTAGCATTATTTCTGTGGAATCTGAGAATAGATATTTCGGATCCCGTTGAAGACTATAGGGCCAAAGGAAATATCCTCCGATAACAAAGAGAAAGAAGCTTTCTGAGAAACTTCTTTGTGTTCTGTGAAATCATCTCACAGAGTTACACCTTTCTGCTCAAGAAGCCTTTCGCTAACACAATTCTTGTGGAATTGGCAAAGTGATATTTGGAAGCCCATAGAGGGCTATGGTGAAAAAGGAAATATCCTCAGATGAAATCTGGAAAGAAGCTTTCTGAGAAACTGCTCTGTGATGTGTGACTTCCACTCACAGAGTGACATCTGTATTTCGTGGATGTCTTTCCTAGTCTTATTTCTGTGGAATCTGAGAACAGATATTTCGGATCCCATAGAAGACTATAGGGCCAAAGGAATTATCCTCGATAACAAAGAGAAAGAAGCTTTCTGAGAAACTTCTTTGTGTTCTGTGAAATCATCTCACAGAGTTACAGTTTTCCCCTCAAGAAGACTTTCGCTAAGACAGTTCTTGTGGAATTGGCAAAGTGATATTTCGAAGCCCAAAGAGGGCTATGGTGAAAAAGGAAATATCCTCAGATGAAATCTGGAAAGAAGCTTTCTGAGAAACTGCTTAGTGTTCTGTTAATTCATCTCACAGAGTTACATCTGTATTTCCTGGATCCCTTTTCTAGCCTTATTTCTGTGGAATCTGAGAACAGATGTTTCAGATCCCTTTGAAGACTATAGGGCCAAAGGAAGTATCCTCCGGTAACAAAGAGAAAGAAGCTTTCTGAGAAACTTCTTTGTGTTCTGTGAAATCATCTCACAGAGTTACAGCTTTCCCCTCAAGAAGCCTTTCGCTAACACAGTTCTTGTGGAATTGGCAAAGTGATATTTGAAAGCCCATAGAGGGCTATGGTGAAAAAGGAAATATCCTCCGATGAAATCTGGAAAGAAGCTTTCTGAGAAACTGCTCTGTTATGTGTGACTTCCACTCACAGAGATACATCTGTATTTCGTGGATCTCTTTGCTAGCTTTATTTCTGTGGAATCTGAGAACAGATATTTCGGATACCTTTGAAGTCTATAGGTTCAAAGGAAATATCCTCCGATAACAAAGAGAAAGAAACTTTCTGAGAAACTTCTTTGTGTTCTGTAAAATTTTCTCACAGAGTTACAACTTTTCCCTCAAGAAGCCTTTCACTAAGACAGTTCTTGTGGAATTGGCAAAGTGATATTTGGAAGCCCATAGAGGGCTATGGTGAAAAAGGAAATATCCTCAGATGAAATCCGGAAAGAAGCTTTCTGAGAAACAGCTCTGTGATGTGTGACTTCCACTCACAGAGTTACATCTGTATTTCGTGGATCTCTTTGCGAGCCTTATTTCTGTGGAATCTGAGAACAGATATTTCGCATCCCTTTGAAGACTATAGGGCCAAAGGAAATATCCTCCGATAACAAAGAGAAAGAAGCTTTCTGAGAAACTTCTTTGTGTTCTGTGAAATCATCTCACAGAGTTACAGCTTTCCCCTCTAGAAGCCGTTCGCTAAGACTGTTCTTGTGGAATTGGCAAAGTGAAATTTGGAAGCCCATAGAGGGCTATGGTGAAAAAGGAAATATCCTCAGATGAAATCTGGAAAGAAGCTTTCTGAGGAACAGCTTACTGTTCTCTTAAATCATCTCACAGAGTTACATCTGTATTTCGTGGATCTCTTTGCTAGCCTTATTTCTGTGGAATCAGAATAGATATTTCGGATCCCTTTGAAGATTATATGGTCAAAGAAAATATCCTCCGATAGCAAAGAGAAAGAAGCTTTCTGAGAAACTTCTTCGTGTTCTGTGAAATCATCTCACAGAGTTACAGCTTTCCCCTCAAGAAGCCTTTCGCTATGACAGTTCTTGTTGAATTGTCAAAGTGATATTTGGAAGCCCTTAGAGAGCTATGGTGAAAAAGGAAATATCCTCAGATGAAATCTGGAAAGAAGCTTTCTGAGAAACTGCTCTGTGATGTGTGACTTCCACTCACAGAGTGACATCTGTATTTCGTAGATCTCTTTCCTAGTCTTATATCTGTGGAATCTGAGAACAGATATTTCGGATCCCTTTGAAGACTATAGGGCCAAAGGAAGTATCCTCCGATAACAAAGAGAAAGAAGCTTTCTGAGAAACTTCTTTGTGTTCTGTGAAATCATCTCACAGAATTACAGCTTTCCCCTCAAGAAGCCTTTCTCTAAGACAGTTCTTGTGGAATTGGCAAAGTGATATTTGGAAGCCCAGAGAGGGCTATGGTGAAAAAGGAAATATCCTCCGATGAAATCTGGAACGAAGCTTTCTGAGTAAGTGCTCTGTGATGTGTGACTTCCACTCACAGAGTTACATCTGTATTTCGTGGATCTCTTTGCGACCCTTATTTCTGTGGAATCTGAGAACAGATATTTCGGATCCCTTTGAAGACTATAGGAACAAAGGAAATATCCTCCGATAACAAAGAGAAAGAAGATTTCTGAGAAACTTCTTTGTGTTCTGTGAAATCATCTCACAGAATTACAGCTTTCCCCTCAAGAAGCCTTTCGCTAAGACAGTTCTTGTGGAATTGGCAAAGTGATATTTGGAAGCCCATAGAGGGCTATGGTGAAAAAGGAAATATCCTCAGATGAAATCCGGAAAGAAGCTTTCTGAGAAACTGCTCTGTGATGTGTGACTTCCACTCACAGAGTTACATCTGTATTTCGTGGATCTCTTTGCTAGCCTTATTTCTGTGGAATCTGAGAACAGATATTTCGTATCCCTTTGAAGACTATAGGGCCAAAGAAAATATCCTCCGATAACAAAGAGAAAGAAGCTTTCTGAGAAACTTCTTTGTGTTCCGTGAAATCATCTCACAGAGTTACACCTTTCCGTTAAAGAAGGCTTTCACTAAGACAGTTCTTTTGGAATTGGCAAAGTGATATTTGGAAGCCCACAGAGGGCTATGGTGAAAAAGGAAATATTCTCAGATGGAATCTGAAAAGAAGCTTTCTGAGAAAATGCTTAGTGTTCTGTTAATTCATCTCAAAGAGTTACATCTGTATTTCTTGGATCTCTTTGCTAGCCTTATTTCTGTTCAATCTGAGAACGGATATTTCGGATCCCTTTGAAGACTATAGGGCCAAAGGAAATGTCCTCCGATAACAAAGAGAAAGAAGCTTTCTGAGAAACTTCTTTGTGTTCTGTGAAATCATCTCACAGTGTTACAGCTTTCCACTCAAGAAGCCTTTCACTATGACAGTTCTTGTGGAGTTGGCAAAGTGATATTTGGAAACCCACAGAGGGCTATGGTGAAAAAGGAAATATCCTCCGATGAAATCTGGAAAGAAGCTTTCTGAGAAACTGCTTAGTGTTCTGTTAATTCATCTCACAGAGTTACATCTGTATTTCATGGATCTCTTTGCTAGCCTTCTTTCTGTGGAATCTGAGAACAGATATTTCGGATCCCTTTGAAGACTATAGGGCCATGGAAGTATCCTCCGGTAACAAAGAGAAAGAAGCTTTCTGAGAAACTTCTTTGTGTTCTGTGAAATCATCTCACAGATTTACAGCTTTCCCCTCAAGAAGCCTTTCGCTAAGACAGTTCTTGTGGAATTGGCAAAGTGATATTTAGAAGCCCATAGAGGGCTATGGTGAAATAGGAAATATCCTCCGATGAAATCTGGAAAGAAGGTTTCTGAGAAACTGCTCTGTTATGTGTGACTTCCACTCACAGAGATACATCTGTATTTCGTGGATCTCTTTGCTAGCTTTATTTCTGTGGAATCTGAGAACAGATATTTTGGATACCTTTGAAGTCTATAGGTTCAAAGGAAATATCCTCCGATAACAAAGAGAAAGAAGCTTTCTGAGAAACTTCTTTGTGTTCTGTGAAATCATCTCACAGAGTTACAACTTTTCCCTCAAGAAGCCTTTCACTAAGACAGTTCTTGTGGAATTGGCAAAGTGATATTTGGAAGCCCATAGAGGGCTATGGTGAAAAAGGAAATATCCTCCGATGAAATCTGGAAAGAAGCTTTCTGAGAAACAGCTCTGTGATGTGTGACTTCCACTCACAGAGTTACATGTGTATTTCGTGGATCTCTTTGCTAGCCTTATTTCTGTGGAATCTGAGAACAGATATTTTGGATACCTTTGAAGTCTATAGGTTCAAAGGAAATATCCTCCGATAACAAAGAGAAAGAAACTTTCTGAGAAACTTCGTTGTGTTCTGTGAAATTTTCTCACAGAGTTACAACTTTTCCCTCAAGAAGCCTTTCACTAAGACAGTTCTTGAGGAATTGGCAAAGTATTATTTGGAACCCCATAGAGGGCTATGGTGAAAAAGGAAATATCCTCCGATGAAATCTGGAAAGAAGCTTTCTGAGAAACTGCTTAGTGTTCTGTTAATTCATATCACAGAGTTACATCAGTATTTCGTGAATCTCTATGCTAGCCTTATTTCTGTGGAATCTGAGAACAGATATTTCGGATCCCTTTGAAGACTACAGGGACAAAGAAAATATCCTCCGATAACAAAGAGAAAGAAGCTTTCTGAGAAACTTCTTTGTATTCCTTGAAATCATCTCACAGAGTTACAGCTTTCCCCTCAAGAAGCCTTTCGCTAACACAGTTCTTGTGGAATAGGCAAAGTGATATTTGGAAACCCATAGAGGGCTGTGGTGAAAAAGGAAATATCCTCAGATGAAATCTGGAAACAAGCTTTCTGAGAAACTGCCTAGTGTTCTGTTAATTCATCTCACAGAGTTACATCTGTATTTCGAGGATGTCTTTGCTAGCCTTATTTCTGTGGAATCTGAGAACAGAGATTTCGAATCCCTTTGAAGATTATAGGGCCAAAGGAAATATCCTCCGATAACAAAGAGAAAGAAGCTTTCTGAGAAACTTCTTTTGTCCTGTGAAATCATCTCACAGAGTTACAGCTTTCCCTTCAAGAAGCCTTTCGCTAAGACAGTTCTTGTACAATTGGCAAAGTGATATTTGGAAGCCCATAGAGGGCTATGGTGAAAAAGGAAATATCCTCAGATGAAATCTGGAAAGAAGCTTTCTGAGAAACTGCTCTGTGATGTGTGACTTCCACTCACAGAGTTACATCTGTATTTCGTGGATCTCTTTGCTAGTCTTTTTTCTGTGGAATCTGAGAACAGATATTTCGGATCACTTTGAAGACTACAGGGACAAAGAAAATATCCTCCGATAACAAAGAGAAAGAAGCTTTCTGAGAAACTTCTTTGTGTTACTTGAAATCATGTCACAGAGTTACAGCTTTCCCCTCAAGAAGCCTTTCGCTAAGACCGTT
The DNA here is from genome assembly GCF_049350105.2 of Macaca mulatta. Taxonomy (NCBI): domain Eukaryota; kingdom Metazoa; phylum Chordata; class Mammalia; order Primates; family Cercopithecidae; genus Macaca; species Macaca mulatta. The sequence continues at coordinate 48,478,332 of NC_133411.1, forward strand.
CTTGTGCAATTGGCAAAGTCATATTTGGAAGCCCATAAAGGGCTATGTTGAAAAAGGAAATATCCTCAGAGGAAATCTGTAAAGAAGATTTCTGATAAACTCCTCTGTGATGTGTGACTTCCAATCCCATATTTACATCTGTATTTCGTGGATCTCTTTGCTAGCCTTATTTCTGTGGAATCTGAGAACAGATATTTCAGATCCCTTTTAAGACTATAGGGCCAAAGGAAATATCCTCCGATAACAAAGAGAAAGAAGCTTTCTGAGAAACTTCTTTGTGTTCTGTAAAATCATCCCACAGAGTTACAGCTTTCCCTCAAGAAGCCTTTCACTAAGACAGTTCTTGTGGAATTGGCAAAGTGATATTTGGAAGCCCCTAGAGGGCTATGGTGAAAAAGGAAATATCCTCAGATGAAATCTGGAAAGAAGCTTTCTGAGGAACAGCTTAGTGTTCTGTTAATTCATCTCACAGAGTTACATCTGTATTTCGTGGATCTCTTTGCTAGCCTTATTTCTGTGGAATCACAACAGATATTTCGGATCCCTTTGAAGACTATAGGGTCAAAGGAAATATCCTCCGATAAGAAAGAGAAAGAAGCTTTCTGAGAAACTTCTTTGTGTTCTGTGAAATCATCTCACAGAGTTACGGCTTTCCCCTCAAGAAGCCTTTCGCTATGACAGTTCTTATTGAATTGTCAAAGTGATATTTGGAAGCCCATAGAGGGCTATGGTGAAAAAGGAAATATCCTCAGATGAAATCTGGAAAGAAGCTTTCTGAGATACTGCTCTGTGATGTGTGACTTCCACTCACAGAGTTACATCTGTATTTCGTGGTTCTCTTTGATAGTCTTTTTTCTGTGGAATCTGAGAACAGATATTTCGGATCCCTTTGAAGACTATAGGGCCAAAGGAAATATCCTCTGATAACAAAGAGAAAGAAGCTTTCTGAGAAACTTCTTTGTGTTCTGTGAAATCATCTCACAGAGTTACAGCTTTCCCCTCAAGAAGCCTTTCGCTAAGACAGTTCTTGTGGAATTGGCAAAGTGATATTTGGAAGCCCATAGAGGGCTATGGTGAAAAAGGAAATATCCTCAGATGAAATCTAGAAAGAAGCTTTATGAGAAACTGCTCTGTGATGTGTGACTTCCACTCACAGAGTTACATCTGTATTTCGTGGATCTCTTTGCTAGCCTCATTTCTGTGGAATCTGAGAACAGATATTTCCTATCCCTTTGAAGACTCTAGGGCCAAATGAAATATCCTCCGATAACAAAGAGAAAGAAGCTTTCTGAGAAACTTCTTTGTGTTCCGTGAAATCATCTCACAGAGTTACACCTTTCCGTTAAAGAAGCCTTTCACTAAGACAGTTCTTGTGGAATTGGCAAAGTGATATTTGGAAGCCCATAGAGGGCTATGGTGAAAAAGGAAATATAATCAGATGGAATCTGAAAAGAAGCTTAATGAGAAACTGCTTAGTGTTCTGTTAATTAATCTCACAGAGTTACATCTGTATTTCGTGGATCTCTTTGCTAGCCTTATTTCTGTGGAATCTGAGAACAGATATTTCCGACCCCTTTGAAGACTACAGGGCCAAAGGAAATATCCTCTGATAACAAAGAGAAAGAAGCTTTCTGAGAAACTTCTTTGTGTTCTGTGAAATCATCTCACAGAGTTACACCTTTCCCCTCAAGAAGCCTTTCACTAAGACAGTTCTTGTGGAATTGGCAAAGCGATATTTGGAAGCCCATAGAGGGCTATGGTGAAAAAGGAAATATCCTCAGATGAAATCTGGAAAGAAGCTTTCTGAGAAACTGCCTAGTGTTCTGTTAATTCATCTCACAAAGTTACATCTGTATTTCGAGGATCTCTTTGCTAGATTATTTCTGTGGAATCTGAGAACAGATATTTCGAATCCCTTTGAAGATTATAGGGCCAAAGGAAATATCCTCCGATAACAAATAGAAAGAAACTTTCTGAGAAATTTCTTTTGTCCTGTGAAATCATCTCACAGAGTTACAGCTTTCCCCTCAAGAAGCCTTTCGCTAAGACATTTCTTGTGCAATTGGCAAAGTGATATTTGGAAGCCCATAGAGGTCTATGGTGAAAAAGGAAATATCCTCTGATGAAATCTGTAAAGAAGATTTCTGAGAAACTGCTCTGTGATGTGTGACTTCCACTCACAGAGTTACATCTGTATTTCGTGGATCTCTTTGCTAGCCTTATTTCTGTGGAATCTGAGAACAGATATTTCGGATCCCTTTGAAGACTATAGGGCCAAAGGAAATATCCTCTGATAACACAGAGAAAGAAGCTTTCTGAGAAACTTCTTTGTGTTCTGTGAAATCATCTCACCGAGTTACAGCTTTCCCCTCCAGAAGCCTTTCGCTAAGACAGTTCTTGTGGGATTGGCAAAGTGATATTTGGAAGCCCATAGAGGGCTATGGTGAAAAAGGAAATATCCTCAGATGAAATCTGGACAGAAACTTTCTGAGGAACTGCTTAGTGTTCTGTTAATTCATCTCACAGAGTTACATCTGTATTTCGTGCATCTCTTTGCTAGCCTTATTTCTGTGGAATCTGAGAACAGATATTTCGGATCCCTTTGAAGACTGTAGGGCCAAAGGAAATATCCTCCGATAACAAAGAGAAAGAAGCTTTCTGAGAAACTTCTTTTGTGTTCTGTGAAATCATCTCACAGAGTTACAGCTTTTTCCTCAAGAAGCCTTTCACTAAGACAGTTCTTGTGGAATTGGCAAAGTGATATTTGGAGGCCCCTAGAGGGGTATGGTGAAAAAGGAAATATGCTCAGATGAAATCTGGAAGGAAGGTTTCTGAGAAACTGCTCTGTGATGTGTGACTTCCACTCACAGAGTTACATCTGTATTTCGTGGATCTCTTTGCGAGCCTTATTTCTGTGGAATCTGAGACAGATATTTTGGATCCCTTTAAAATCTATAGGGCCAAAGGAAATATCCTGTGATAACAAAGAGAAAGAAGCTTTCTGAGAAACTTCTTTGTGTTCTGTGAAATCATCTCACAGAGTTACAGCTTTCCCCTCAAGATGCCTTTCTCTAAGACAGTTCTTGTGGAATTGGCAAAGTGATATTTGGAAGCCCATAGAGGGCTATGGTGAAAAAGGAAATATCCTCCGATGAAATCTGGAAAGAAGCTTTCTGAGAAACTGCTTAGTGTTCCCTTAATTAATCTCACAGAGTTACATCTGTATTTCGTGGATCTCTCTGCGAGCCTTATTTCTGTGGAATATGAGAACAGATATTTCGGATCCCTTTGAAGACTATAGGGCCAAAGGAAATATTCTCCGATAACAAAGAGAAAAAAGCTTTCTGAGAAACTTCTCTGTGTTCTGTGAAATCATGTCGCAGAGTTACAGCTTTCCCCTCCAGAAGTCTTTCACTAAGACCGTTCTTGTGGAATTGGAAAGTGATATTTTGAAGCCCATAGATGGCTATGGTGAAAAAGGAAATATCCTCAGATGAAATCTGGAAAGAAGCTTTCTGAGATACTGCTTAGTGTTCTGTTAATTCATCTCATAGAGTTAGATCTGTATTTCGTGGATCTCTTTTCTAGCCTTATTTCTGTTCAATCTGAGAACAGATATTTCGGATCCCTTTGGAGAATATACGGCCAAAGGAATATCCTCCGATAAAAATGAGAATGAAGCTTTCTGAGAAACTTCTTTGTGTTCTGTGAAATCATCTCACAGGGTTACAGCTTTCCACTCAAGAAGCCTTTCAGTAAGACAGTTCTTGTGGAATTGGCAAAGTGATATTTTGAAACCCATACAGGGCTATGGTGAAAAAGGATATATCCTCCGATTAAATCTGGAAAGAAGCTTTCTGAGAAACTGCTCTGTGATGAGCGACTTCCACTCACAGAGTTACATCTGTATTTCGTGGATCTCTTTGCTAGGCTTATTTCTGTGGAATCTGAGAACAGATATTTCGGATCCATTTGAAGACTGTAGGGCCAAAGGAGATAACCTCCGATAACAAAGAGAAAGAAGCTTTCTGAGAAACTTCTTTGTGTTCTGTGAAATCATCTCACAGAGTTACAGCTTTCCCCTCAAGAAGCCTTTCGCTAAGACAGTTCTTGTGGAATTGGCAAAGTGATATTAGGAAGCCCCTAGAGGGCTATGGTGAAAAAGGAAATATCCCCAGATGAAATCTGGAAAGAAGCTTTCTGAGAAACTGCTTAGTTTTCTGTTATTTCATCTCACAGAGTTACATCTGTATTTCGTGGATCTCTTTGCTAGCCTTATATCTGTGGAATCTGAGAACAGATATATCGGATCCCTTTGAAGACTATAGGGCAAAATGAAATATCGTCCGATAACAAAGAGAAAGAAGCTTTCTGAGAAACTTCTTTGTGTTCTGTGAAATCATCTCACAGAGTTACAGCTTTCCCCTCAAGAAGCCTTTCGCTAAGACAGTTCTCGTGGAATTGGCAAAGTGATATTTGGAAGCCCCTAGAGGGCTATGGTGAAAAAGGAAATATCCTCCGATGAAATCTGGAAAGAAGCTTTCTGAGAAACTGCTCTGTGATGTGTGACTTCCACTCATGGAGTTACATCTGTATTTCGTGGATCTCTTTGCTAGCATTATTTCTGTGGAATCTGAGAATAGATATTTCGGATCCCGTTGAAGACTATAGGGCCAAAGGAAATATCCTCCGATAACAAAGAGAAAGAAGCTTTCTGAGAAACTTCTTTGTGTTCTGTGAAATCATCTCACAGAGTTACACCTTTCTGCTCAAGAAGCCTTTCGCTAACACAATTCTTGTGGAATTGGCAAAGTGATATTTGGAAGCCCATAGAGGGCTATGGTGAAAAAGGAAATATCCTCAGATGAAATCTGGAAAGAAGCTTTCTGAGAAACTGCTCTGTGATGTGTGACTTCCACTCACAGAGTGACATCTGTATTTCGTGGATGTCTTTCCTAGTCTTATTTCTGTGGAATCTGAGAACAGATATTTCGGATCCCATAGAAGACTATAGGGCCAAAGGAATTATCCTCGATAACAAAGAGAAAGAAGCTTTCTGAGAAACTTCTTTGTGTTCTGTGAAATCATCTCACAGAGTTACAGTTTTCCCCTCAAGAAGACTTTCGCTAAGACAGTTCTTGTGGAATTGGCAAAGTGATATTTCGAAGCCCAAAGAGGGCTATGGTGAAAAAGGAAATATCCTCAGATGAAATCTGGAAAGAAGCTTTCTGAGAAACTGCTTAGTGTTCTGTTAATTCATCTCACAGAGTTACATCTGTATTTCCTGGATCCCTTTTCTAGCCTTATTTCTGTGGAATCTGAGAACAGATGTTTCAGATCCCTTTGAAGACTATAGGGCCAAAGGAAGTATCCTCCGGTAACAAAGAGAAAGAAGCTTTCTGAGAAACTTCTTTGTGTTCTGTGAAATCATCTCACAGAGTTACAGCTTTCCCCTCAAGAAGCCTTTCGCTAACACAGTTCTTGTGGAATTGGCAAAGTGATATTTGAAAGCCCATAGAGGGCTATGGTGAAAAAGGAAATATCCTCCGATGAAATCTGGAAAGAAGCTTTCTGAGAAACTGCTCTGTTATGTGTGACTTCCACTCACAGAGATACATCTGTATTTCGTGGATCTCTTTGCTAGCTTTATTTCTGTGGAATCTGAGAACAGATATTTCGGATACCTTTGAAGTCTATAGGTTCAAAGGAAATATCCTCCGATAACAAAGAGAAAGAAACTTTCTGAGAAACTTCTTTGTGTTCTGTAAAATTTTCTCACAGAGTTACAACTTTTCCCTCAAGAAGCCTTTCACTAAGACAGTTCTTGTGGAATTGGCAAAGTGATATTTGGAAGCCCATAGAGGGCTATGGTGAAAAAGGAAATATCCTCAGATGAAATCCGGAAAGAAGCTTTCTGAGAAACAGCTCTGTGATGTGTGACTTCCACTCACAGAGTTACATCTGTATTTCGTGGATCTCTTTGCTAGCCTTATTTCTGTGGAATCTGAGAACAGATATTTCTGTTCCCTTTGAAGAATATAGGGCCAAAGGAAATATCCTCCGATAACAAAGAGAAAGAAGCTTTCTGAGAAACTTTTTTGTGTTCTGTGAAATCATCTCACTGAGTTACACCTTTCCTTTAAAGAAGCCTTTCGCTAAGACAGTTCTTGTGGAATTGGCAAAGTGATATTTGGAGGCCCATAGAGGGCTATCGTGAAAAAGGAAATATCCTCAGATGAAATCTGGAAAGAAGGTTTCTGAGAAACTGCTCTGTGATGTGTGACTTCCACTCACAGAGTTACTTCTGTATTTCGTGGATCTCTTTGCTAGCCTTATTTCTGTGGAATCTGAGAACAGATATTTCCGATCCCTTTGAAGACTATAGGGCCAAAGGAAATATCCTCCGATAACAAAGAGAAAGAAGCTTTTTGAGAAACTTCTTTGTGTTCTGTGAAATCATCTCACAGAGTTACAGCTTTCCCCTCAAGAAGTCTTTCACTAACACAGTTCTTGTGGAATTGGCAAACTGATATTTGGAACCCACTAGAGAGCTATGGTGAAAAAGGAAATATACTCCGATGAGATCTGGAAAGAAGATTTCAGAGAAACGGCTTAGTGATCTCTTAATTCATCTCAGAGAGTTAGATCTGTATTTCGTGGATCTCTTTGCTAGTCTTATTTCTGTGGAATCTGAGAACAGATATTTCGGATTCCTTTGAAGACTATAGGGCCAAAGGAAATATCCTCCGATAACAAAGAGAAAGAAGCTTTCTGAGAAACTTCTTTGTGTTCTGTGAAATCATCTCACAGAGTTACAGCTTTCTCCTCAAGAAGCCTTTCGCTAAGACAGTTCTTGTGGAATTGGCAAAGTGATATTTGGAAGCCAATAGAGCGCTATGGTGAAAAATTAAATATCCTCCGATGAAATCTGGAAAGAAGCTTTCTGAGAAATTGCTCTGTGATGTGTGACTTCCACTCACAGAATTACATCTGTATTTCGTGGATCTCTTTGCTAGCCTTACTTCTGTGGAATCTGAGAACAGATATTTCGGATCCCTTTGAAGACTATAGGGCCAAAGGAAATATCCTCCGATAACAAAGAGAAAGAAACTTTCTGAGAAACTTCTTTGTGTTCCGTGAAATCATCTCACAGAGTTACAGCTTTTCCCTCAAGAAGCCTTTCACTAAGACAGTTCTTGTGGAATTGGAAAAGTGATATTTGGAAGCCGATAGATTGCTATGGTGAAAAAGGAAATATCCTCAGATGAAATGTGTAAAGAAGCTTTCTGAGAAACTGCTTAGTGTTCTGTTAATTCATATCTCAGAGTTACATCTGTATTTTGTGGATCTCTTTGCTAGCCTTATTTCTGTGGAATCTGAGAACAGATGTTTCGGATCCCTTTGAAGACTATAGGGCCAAAGGGAATATTCTCCGATAACAAAGAGAAAGAAGCTTTCTGAGAAACTTCTTTGTGTTCCGTGAAATCATCTCACAGAGTTACACCTTTCCGCTACAGAAGCCTTTCGCTAAGACAGTTCTTTTGGAATTGGCAAAGCGATATTAGGAAGCCCATAGAGGGCTGTGGTGAAAAAGGAAATATTCTCAGATGGAATCTGAAAAGAAGGTTTCTAAGAAACTGCTTAGTGTTCTGTTAATTCATCTCACAGAGTTACATCTGTATTTCGTGGATCTCTTTGCTAGCCTTATTTCTGTGGAATCTGAGAACAGATATTTCGGATCCATTTGAAGACTACAGGGCCAAAGGAAATATCCTCCGATAACAAAGAGAAAGAAGCTTTCTGAGAAACTTCTTTGTGTTCTGTGAAATCATCTCACAGAGTTACAGCTTTCCCCTCAAGAAGCCTTTCGCTAAGACAGTTCTTGTGGAATTGGCAAAGTGATATTTGGAAGCCCATAGAGGGCTATGGTGAAAAAGGAAATATCCTCAGATGAAATCTGGAGAGAAGCTTTCTGAGAAACTGCTCTGTGATGTGTGACTTTCACTCATTGAGTTACATCTGTATTTCGTGGATCTCTTTGCTAGCCTTATTTCTGTGGAATCTGAGAACAGATATTTCGGATCCCTTTGAAGACTATAGGGCCAAAGGAAATATCCTCCAATAACAAAGAGAAAGAAGCTTTCTGAGAAACTTCTTTGTGTTCTGTGAAATCATCTCACAGAGTTACAGCTTTTCCCTCAAGAAGCCTTTCGCTAAGACAGTTCTTGTGGAATTGGCAAAGTGATATTTGGAAGCCCCTAGAGGGCTATGGTGAAAAAGGAAATATCCTCAGATGAAATCTGGAAAGAAGCTTTCTGAAAAACTGCCTAGTGTTCTGTTAATTCATATCACAGAGTTAAATCTGTATTTCGTGGATCTCTTTGCTAGCCTTATTTCTGTGGAATCTGAGAACAGATATTTCGAATGCCTTTTAAGACTATAGGGCCAAAGGAAATATCCTCCGATAACAAAGAGAAAGAAGCTTTCTGAGAAACTTCTTTTGTTCTCTAAAATCATCTCACAGAGTTACAGCTTTCCCCTCAAGAAGCCTTTCGCTAAGACAGTTCCTGTGGAATTGGCAAAGTGATATTTGGAAGCCCATAGAGGGCTATGTTGAAATAGGAAATATCCTCAGATGAAATCTGGAAAGAAGCTTTCTGAGAAACTGCTCTGTGATGTGTGACTTCCACTCACAGAGTTACATCTGTATTTCGTGGATCTCTTTGCTAGCCTTATTTCTGTGGAATCTGAGAACAGATATTTCGGATCCCTTTGAAGACTATAGGGCCAAAGGAAATATCCTCCGATAACAAAGAGAAAGAAGCTTTCTGAGAAACTTCTTTGTGTTCCGTGAAATCATCTCACAGAGTTACACCTTTCCGCTACAGAAGCCTTTCGCTAAGACAGTTCTTTTGGAATTGGCAAAGAGATATTTGGAAGCCCTTAGAGGGCTGTGGTGAAAAAGGAAATATTCTCAGATGGAATCTGAAAAGAAGGTTTCTAAGAAACTGCTTAGTGTTCTGTTAATTCATCTCACAGAGTTACATCTGTATTTCGTGGATCTCTTTGCTAGCCTTATTTCTGTGGAATCTGAGAACAGATATTTCGGATCCCTTTGAAGACTATTAGGGCCAAAGGAAATATCCTCCGATAACAAAGAGAAAGAAGCTTTCTGAGAAACTTCTTTGTGTTCTGTGAAATCATCTCACCGAGTGACAGCTTTCTCCTCAAGAAGCCTTTCGCTAAGACAGTTCTTGTGGAATTGGCAAAGTGATATTTGGAAGCCAATAGAGCGCTATGGTGAAAAAGGAAATATACTCCGATGAGATCTGGAAAGAAGATTTCAGAGAAACGGCTTAGTGTTCTCTTAATTCATCTCACAGAGTTAGATCTGTATTTCGTGGATCTCTTTGTAGTCTTATTTCTGTGGAATCTGAGAACAGATTTTTCGGATTCCTTTGAAGACTATAGGGCCAAAGGAAATATCCTCCGATAACAAAGAGAAAGAAGCTTTCTGAGAAACTTCTTTGTGTTCTGTGAAATCATCTCACAGAGTTACAGCTTTCTCCTCAAGAACCCTTTCGCTAAGACAGTTCTTGTGGAATTGGCAAAGTGATATTTGGAAGCCAATAGAGCGCTATGGTGAAAAAGGAAATATCCTCCGATGAAATCTGGAAAGAAGCTTTCTGAGAAATTGCTCTGTGATGTGTGACTTCCACTCACAGAATTACATCTGTATTTCGTGGATCTCTTTGCTATCCTTATTTCTGTGGAATCTGAGAACAGATATTTCGGATCCCTTTGAAGACTATAGGGCCAAAGGAAATATCCTCCGATAACAAAGAGAAAGAAACTTTCTGAGAAATTTCTTTGTGTTCTGTGAAATCACCTCACAGAGTTACAGCTTTTCCCTCAAGAAGCCTTTCACTAAGACAGTTCTTGTGGAATTGGAAAAGTGATATTTGGAAGCCGATAGAATGCTATGGTGAAAAAGGAAATATACTCAGATGAAATCTGGAAAGAAGCTTTCTGAGAAACTGCTTAGTGTTCTGTTAATTCATCTCACAGAGTTACATCTGTATTTCGTGGATCTCTTTGCTAGCCTTATTTCTGTGGAATCTGAGAACAGATATTTCGGATCCCTTTGAAGACTATAGGGCCAAAGGAAATATCCTCCGATAACAAAGAGAAAGAAGCTTCCTGAAAAACTTCTTTGTGTTCTGTGAAATCATCTCACAGAGTTACAGCTTTCCCCTCAAGAAGCCTTTCGCTAAGACAGTTCTTGGGGAATTGGCAAAGTGATATTTGGAAGTCCATAGAGGGCTATGGTGAAAAAGGAAATATCCTCAGATGAAATCTGGAAAGAAGCTTTCTGAAAAACTGCCTAGTGTTCTGTTAATTCATATCACAGAGTTAAATCTGTATTTCGTGGATCTCTTTGCTAGCCTTATTTCTGTGGAATCTGAGAGAAGATATTTCGAATCCCTTTGAAGACTATAGGGCCAAAGGAAATATCCTCCGATAACAAAGAGAAAGAAGCTTTCTGAGAAACTTCTTTTGTTCTGTGAAATCATCTCACAGAGTTACAGCTTTCCCCTCAAGAAGCCTTTTGCTAAGACAGTTCCTGTGGAATTGGCAAAGTGATATTTGGAAGCCCCTAGAGGGCTATGGTGAAAAAGGAAATATCCTCAGATGAAATCTGGAAAGAAGCTTTCTGAGAAAGTGCTCTGTGATGTGTGATTTCCACTCACAGAGTTACATCTGTATTTCGTGGATCTCTTTGCTAGCCTTATTTCTGTGTAATCTGAGAACAGATATTTCGGATCCCTTTGAAGGCTCAAGGGCCAAAGGAAATATCCTCCGATAACAAAGAGAAAGAAGCTTTCTGAGAAACTCCTTTGTGTTCCGTGAAATCATCTCACAGAGTTACACCTTTCCGCTACAGAAGCCTTTCGCTAAGACAGTTATTTTGGAATTGGCAAAGCGATATTTGGAAGCCCATAGAGGGCTGTGGTGAAAAAGGAAATATCCTCAGATGAAATCTGGAAAGAAGCTTTCTGAGAAACTGCTTAGTGTTCTGTTAATTAATCTCACAGGGTTACATCTGTATTTCGTGGATCTCTTTGCCAGCCTTATTTCTGTGGAATCTGAGAACAGATATTTCGGATCCCTTTGAAGACTATAGGGCCAAAGGAAATATCCTCCGATAACAAAGAGAAAGAAGCTTTCTGAGAAACTTCTTTGTGTTCTGTGAAATCATCTCACAGAGTTACAGCTTTGCCCTCAACAAGCCTTTCGCTAAGACAGTTCTTGTGGAATTGGCAAAGTGATATTTGGAAGCCCATAGAGGGCTAGGGTGTAAAAGGAAATATCCTCAGATGAAATCTGGAAAGAAGCTTTCTGAGAAACTGTCTAGTGTTGTCTTAATTCATCTCACAGAGTTACATCTGAATTTCGTGGATCTCTTTGCTAGCCTTATTTCTGTGGAATCTGAGAACCGATATTTCGGATCCCTTTGAAGACTATAGGGCCAAAGGAAATATCCTCCGATAACAAAGAGATAGAAGGTTTCTGAGAAACTTTTTTGTGTTCTGAGAAATCATCTCACCGAGTTACAGCTTTCCCCTCAAGAAACCCTTCGCTAAGACAGTTCTTGTGGAATTGGCAAAGTGATATTTGGAAGCCCATAGAGGGCTATGGTGAAAAAGGAAATATCCTCAGATGAAATCTGGAAAGAAGGTTTCTGAGAAAATGCTCTGTGATGTGTGACTTCCACTCACAGAGTTGCATCTGTATTTCGTGGATCTCTTTGCTAGGCTTATTTCTGTGGAATCTGAGAACAGATATTTCGGATCCCTTTGAAGACTACAGGGCCAAAGGAAATATCCTCCGATAACAATGAGAAAGAAGCTTTCTGAGAAACTTCTTTGTGTTCTGTGAAATCATCTCACAGAGTTACAGCTTTCCCCTCAAGAAGCCTTTCGCTAAGACAGTTCTTGTGGAATTGGCAAAGTGATATTTGGAAGCCCATAGAGGGCAATGGTGAAAAAGGAAATATCCTCAGATGAAATCTGGAAAGAAGCTTTCTGAGAAACTGTCTAGTGTTCTCTTAATTCATCTCACAGAGTTACATCAGAATTTCGTGGATCTCTTTGCGAGCCTTATTTCTGTGAAATCTGAGAACAGATATTTCGAATCCCTTTGAAGACTATAGGGCCAAAGGAAATATCCTCCAATAACAAGGACAAAGAAGCTTTCTGAGAAACTTCTTTTGTTCTGTGAAATCATCTCACAGAGTTACAGCTTTCCCCTCAAGAAGCCTTTCGCTAAGACAGTTCTTGTGGAATTGGCAAAGTGATATTGGGAAGCCTATAGAGGGCTAGGGTGAAAAAGGAAATATCCTCAGATGAAATCTGGAAAGAAGCTTTCTGAGAAACTGCCTAGTGTTCTCTTAATTCATCTCACAGAGTTACGTCAGAATTTCGTGGATCTCTTTGCTAGCCTTATTTCTGTGGAATCTGAGAACAGATATTTCGGATCCCTTTGAAGACTATAGGGCCAAAGGAAATATCCTCCGATAACAAAGAGATAGAAGCTTTCTGAGAAACTTTTTTGTGTTCTGAGAAATCACCTCACCGAGTTACAGCTTTTCCCTCAAGAAGCCTTTCACTAAGACAGTTCTTGTGGAATTGGCAAAGTGATATTTGGAAGCCCATAGAGGGCTATGTTGAAAAAGGAAATATCCTCCGATGTAATCTGGAAAGAAGATTTCTGAGAAACTGCTCTGTGATGTGTGACTTCCACTCACAGAGTTACATCTGTATTTCGTGGATCTCTTTGCTAGCCTTATTTATGTGGAATCTGAGAACAGATATTTCGGATCCCTTTGAAGACTATAGGGCCAAAGGAAATATCCTCCGATAACAAAGAGAAAGAAGCTTTCTGAGAAACTTCTTTGTGTTCTGTGAAATCATCTCACAGAGTTACAGCTTTTTCCTCAAGAAGCCTTTCACTAAGACAGTTCTTGTGGAATTGGCAAAGTGATATTTGGAAGCCCCTAGAGGGCTATGGTGAAAAAGGAAATATCCTCCGATGAAATCTGGAAAGAAGGTTTCTGAGAAACTGCTTAGTGTTCTGTTAATTCATCTCACAGAGTTACATCTGTATTTCGTGGATCTCTTTGCTAGGCTTATTTCTGTGGAATCTGAGAACAGATATTTCGGATCCCTTTGAAGACTATAGGGCCAAAGGAAATATCCTCCGATAACAAAGAGAAAGAAGCTTTCTGAGAATCTTCTTTGTGTTCTGTGAAATCATCTCACAGAGTTACAGCTATCCCCTCAAGAAGCGTTTCTCTATGACAGTTCTTATTGAATTGTCAAAGTGATATTTGGAAGCCCATAGAGGGCTATGGTGAAAAAGGAAATATCCTCAGATGAAATCTGGAAAGAAGCTTTCTGAGAAACTGCTCTGTGATGTGTGACTTCCACTCACAGAGTTACATCTGTATTTCGTCTATCTCTTTGATAGTCTTATTTCTGTGCAATCTGAGAACAGATATTTCCGATCCCTTTGAAGACTATAGAGCCAAAGGAAATATCCTCTGATAACAAAGAGAAAAAAACTTTCTTAGAAACTTCTTTGTGTTCTGTGAAATCATCTCACAGAGTTACAGCTTTCCCCTCAAGAAGCCTTTCGCTAAGACAGTTCTTGTGGAATTGGCAAAGTGATATTTGGAAGCCCATAGAGGGCTATGGTGAAAAAGGAAATATTCTCAGATGAAATCTGGAGAGAAGCTTTCTGAGAAACTGCTTAATGTTCTGTTAATTCATCTCACAGAGTTACATCTGTATTTCGTGGATCTCTTTGCTAACCTTATTTCTGTGGAATCTGAAAACAGATATTTCTGATTCCTTTGAAGACTATAGGGCCAAAGGAAGTATCCTCCGGTAACAAAGAGAAAGAAGCTTTCTGAGAAACTTCTTTGTTTTCTGTGAAATCATCTCACAGAGTTACAGCTTTCCCCTCAAGAAGCCTTTCGCTAAGACAGTTCTTGTGGAATTGGCAAAGTGATATTTGGAAGGCCATAGAGGGCTATGTTGAAAAAGGAAATATCCTCAGATGAAATCTGGAAAGAAGCATTCTCAGAAACTTCTCTGAGATGTGTGAGTTCCATTCACAGAGCTATATCTGTATTTCGTGTATCTCTTTGCTAGCCTTATTTCTGTGGAATCTGAGAACAGATATTTCGGATCCCTTTGAAGACTATAGGGCCAAAGGAAATATCCTCCGATAACAAAGAGAAAGAAGCTTTCTGAGAAACTTCATTGTGTTCTGTGAAATCATCTCACAGAGTTACAGCTTTCCCCTCAAGAAGTCTTACACTAAGACAGTTCTTGTGGAGTTGGCAAAGTGATATTTGGAAGCCCATAGATGGCTATGGTGAAAAAGGAAATATCCTCAGATGAAATCTGGAAAGAAGCTTTCTGAGATACTGCTTAGTGTTCTTTTAATTCATCTCACAGAGTTAGATCTGTATTTCTTGGATCTCTTTGCTAGCCTTATTTCTGTTCAATCTGAGAACAGATATTTCGAATCCCTTTGAAGACTATAGGGCCAAGGGAAATATCCTCCGATAACAAAGAGAAAGAAGCTTTCTGAGAAACTTCTTTGTGTTCCGTGAAATCATCTCACAGAGTTACAGCTTTTCCCTGAAGTACCCCTTCGCTAAGACAGTTCTTGTGGAATTGGCAAAGTGATATTTGGAAGCCCATAGAGGGCTATGATGAAAAAGGAAATATCCTCAGATGGAATCTGGAATGAAGGTTTCTGAGAAACTGCTCTGTGATGTGTGACTTCCACTCACAGTGTTACATCTGTATTTCGTGGATCTCTTTGCTAGCCTTATTTCTGTGGAATCTGAGAACAGATATTTCGGATCCCTTTGAAGACTATAGGGCCAAAGGAAATATCCTCCGATAACAAAGAGAAAGAAGCTTTCTGAGAATCTTCTTTGTGTTCTGTGAAATCATCTCACAGAGTTACAGCTATCCCCTCAAGAAGCGTTTCTCTATGACAGTTCTTATTGAATTGTCAAAGTGATATTTGGAAGCCCATAGAGGGCTATGGTGAAAAAGGAAATATCCTCAGATGAAATCTGGAAAGAAGCTTTCTGAGAAACTGCTCTGTGATGTGTGACTTCCACTCACAGAGTTACATCTGTATTTCGTCTATCTCTTTGATAGTCTTATTTCTGTGCAATCTGAGAACAGATATTTCGGATCCCTTTGAAGTCTATAGAGCCAAAGGAAATATCCTCTGATAACAAAGAGAAAGAAACTTTCTTAGAAACTTCTTTGTGTTCTGTGAAATCATCTCACAGAGTTACAGCTTTCCCCTCAAGAAGCCTTTCGCTAAGACAGTTCTTGTGGAATTGGCAAAGTGATATTTGGAAGCCCATAGAGGGCTATGGTGAAAAAGGAAATATTATCAGATGAAATCTGGAGAGAAGCTTTCTGAGAAACTGCTTAATGTTCTGTTAATTCATCTCACAGAGTTACATCTGTATTTCGTGGATCTCTTTGCTAGCCTTATTTCTGTGGAATCTGAGAACAGATATTTCAGATCCCTTTGAAGACTATAGGGCCAAAGGAAATATCCTCTGATAACAAAGAGAAAGAAGCTTTCTGAGAAACTTCTTTGTGTTCTGTGAAATCATCTCACAGAGTTACAGCTTTCTCCTCAAGAACCCTTTCGCTAAGACAGTTCTTGTGGAATTGGCAAAGTGATATTTGGAAGCCAATAGAGCGCTATGGTGAAAAAGGAAATATCCTCCGATGAAATCTGGAAAGAAGCTTTCTGAGAAACTGCTCTGTGATGTGTGACTTCCACTCACAGAGTTACATCTGTATTTCGTGGATCTCTTTGCTAGCCTTATTTCTGTGGAATCAGAGAACAGATATTTCAGATCCCTTTGAAGACTACAAGGACAAAGAAAATATCCTCCGATAACAAAGAGAAAGAAGCTTTCTGAGAAACTTCTTTGTGTTCCGTGAATTCAACTCACAGAGTTACAGCTTTCCGCTCAAGAAGCCTTTCGCTAAGACAGTTCTTGTGGAATTGGCAAAGTGATATTTGGAAGCCCTTAGAGGGCTATGGTGAAAAAGGAAATATCCTCCGATGAAATCTGGAAATAAGCTTTCTGAGATACTGCTTAGTGTTCTGTTAATTCATATCACAGAGTTACATC
Source organism: Macaca mulatta (assembly GCF_049350105.2). Taxonomy (NCBI): domain Eukaryota; kingdom Metazoa; phylum Chordata; class Mammalia; order Primates; family Cercopithecidae; genus Macaca; species Macaca mulatta. The sequence goes on from NC_133411.1 coordinate 48,494,581, forward strand.
AGTATTTCGTGAATCTCTTTGCTAGCCTTATTTCTGTGGAATCTGAGAACAGATATTTCGGATCCCTTTGAAGACTACAGGGACAAAGAAAATATCCTCCGATAACAAAGAGAAAGAAGCTTTCTGAGAAACTTCTTTGTGTTCCTTGAAATCATCTCACAGAGTTACATCTTTCCCCTCAAGAAGCCTTTCACTAACACAGCTCTTGTGGAATAGGCAAAGTGATATTTGGAAACCCTTTGAGGGCTATGGTGAAAAAGGAAATATCCTCAGATGAAATCTGGAAAGAAGCTTTCTGAGAAACTGCCTAGTGTTCTGGTAATTCATCTTACAGAGTTACATCTGTATTTCGAGGATCTCTTTGCTAGCCTTATTTCTGTGGAATCTGAGAACAGATATTTCGAATCCCTTTGAAGATTATAGGGCGAAAGGAAATATCCTCCGATAACAAAGAGAAAGAAGCTTTCTGAGAAACTTCTTTTGTTCTGTGAAATCATCTCACAGAGTTACAGCTTTCCCCTCAAGAAGCCTTTCGCTAAGACAGTTCCTGTGGAATTGGCAAAGTGATATTTGGAAGCCCCTAGAGGGCTCTTGTGAAAAAGGAAATATCCTCAGATGAAATCTGGAAAGAAGCTTTCTGAGAAAGTGCTCTGTGATGTGTGATTTCCACTCACAGAGTTACATCTCTATTTCGTGGATCTCTTTGCTAGCCTTATTTCTGTGGAATCTGAGAACAGATATTTCGGATCCCTTTGAAGGCTCAAGGGCCAAAGGAAATATCCTCCGATAACAAAGAGAAAGAAGCTTTCTGAGAAACTCCTTTGTGTTCCGTGAAATCATCTCACAGAGTTACACCTTTCCGCTACAGAAGCCTTTCGCTAAGACAGTTATATTGGAATTGGCAAAGCGATATTTGGAAGCCCATAGAGGGCTGTGGTGAAAAAGGAAATATCCTCAGATGAAATCTGGAAAGAAGCTTTCTGAGAAACTGCTTAGTGTTCTGTTAATTAATCTCACAGAGTTACATCTGTATTTCGTGGATCTCTTTGCCAGCCTTATTTCTGTGGAATCTGAGAACAGATATTTCGGTTCCCTTTGAAGACTATAGGGCCAAAGGAAATATCCTGCGATAACAAAGAGAAAGAAGCTTGCTGAGAAACTTCTTTGTGTTCCGTGAAATCATCTCACAGAGTTACAGCTTTCCCCTCAAGAAACCCTTCGTGAAGACAGTTGTTGTGGAATTGGCAAAGTGATATTTGGAAGCCCATAGAGGGCTATGGTGAAAAAGGAAATATCCCCAGATGAAATCTGGAAAGAAGGTTTCTGAGAAAATGCTCTGTGATGTGTGACTTCCACTCACAGAGTTACATCTGTATTTCGTGGATCTCTTTGCTAGCCTTATTTCTGTGGAATCTGAGAACAGATATTTCGGATCCCTTTGAAGACTATAGGGCCAAAGGAAATATCCTCCGATAACAAAGAGAAAGAAGCTTTCTGAGAAACTTCTTTGTGTTCCGTGAAATCATCTCACAGAGTTACACCTTTCCGCTACAGAAGCCTTTCGCTAAGACAGTTCTTTTGGAATTGGCAAAGCGATATTTGGAAGCACTTAGAGGGCTGTGGTGAAAAAGGAAATATTCTCTGATGGAATCTGAAAAGAAGGTTTCTAAGAAACTGCTTAGTGTTCTGTTAATTCATCTCACAGAGTTACAACTGTATTTCGTGAATCTCTTTGCTAGCCTTATTTCTGTGGAATCTGAGAACAGATATTTCGGATCCCTTTGAAGACTACAGGGCCAAAGGAAATATCCTCCAATAACAAAGAGAAAGAAGCTTTGTGAGAAACTTCTTCGTGTTCTGTGAAATCATCTCACAGAGTTACAGCTTTTCCCTCAAGAAGCCTTTCACTGAGACAGTTCTTGTGAAATTGGCAAAGTGATATTTGGAAGCCCATAGAGGGCTATGGTGTAAAAGGAAATATCCTCAGATGAAATCTGGAAAGAAGCTTTCTGAGAAACTGCCTAGTGTTGTCTTAATTCATCTCACAGAGTTACATCTGAATTTCGTGGATCTCTTTGCTAGCCTTATTTCTGTGGAATCTGAGAACCGATATTTCGGATCCCTTTGAAGACTATAGGGCCAAAGGAAATATCCTCTGATAACAAAGAGATAGAAGGTTTCTGAGAAACTTTTTTGTGTTCTGAGAAATCATCTCACCGAGTTACAGCTTTCCCCTCAAGAAACCCTTCGCTAAGACAGTTCTTGTCGAATTGGCAAAGTGATATTTGGAAGCCCATAGAGGGTTATGGTGAAAAAGGAAATATCCTCAGATGAAATCTGGAAAGAAGGTTTCTGAGAAAATGCTCTGTGATGTGTGACTTCCACTCACAGAGTTGCATCTGTATTTCGTGGATCTCTTTGCTAGGCTTATTTCTGTGGAATCTAGAACAGATATTTCGGATCCCTTTGAAGACTACAGGGCCAAAGGAAATATCCTCCGATAACAATGAGAAAGAAGCTTTCTGAGAAACTTCTTTGTGTTCTGTGAAATCATCTCACAGAGTTACAGCTTTCCCCTCAAGAAGCCTTTCGCTAAGACAGTTCTTGTGGAATTGGCAAAGTGATATTTGGAAGCCCATAGAGGGCAATGGTGAAAAAGGAAATATCCTCAGATGAAATCTGGAAAGAAGCTTTCTGAGAAACTGCCTAGTGTTCTCTTAATTCATCTCACAGAGTTACATCAGAATTTCGTGGATCTCTTTGCGAGCCTTATTTCTGTGGAATCTGAGAACAGATATTTCGAATCCCTTTGAAGACAATAGGGCCAAAGGAAATATCCTCCAATAACAAGGACAAAGAAGCTTTCTGAGAAACTTCTTTTGTTCTGTGAAATCATCTCACAGAGTTACAGCTTTCCCCTCAAGAAGCCTTTCGCTAAGACAGTTCTTGTGGAATTGGCAAAGTGATATTGGGAAGCCTATAGAGGGCTAGGGTGAAAAAGGAAATATCCTCAGATGAAATCTGGAAAGAAGCTTTCTGAGAAACTCCCTAGTGTTCTCTTAATTCATCTCACAGAGTTACGTCAGAATTTCGTGGATCTCTTTGCTAGCCTTATTTCTGTGGAATCTGAGAACAGATATTTCGGATCCCTTTGAAGACTATAGGGCCAAAGGAAATATGCTCCGATAACAAAGAGATAGAAGCTTTCTGAGAAACTTTTTTGTGTTCTGAGAAATCACCTCACCGAGTTACAGCTTTTCCCTCAAGAAGCCTTTCACTAAGACAGTTCTTGTGGAATTGGCAAAGTGATATTTGGAAGCCCATAGAGGGCTATGGTGAAAAAGGAAATATCCTCCGATGTAATCTGGAAAGAAGATTTCTGAGAAACTGCTCTGTGATGTGTGACTTCCACTCACAGAGTTACATCTGTATTTCGTGGATCTCTTTGCTAGCCTTATTTCTGTGGAATCTGAGAACAGATATTTCGGATCCCTTTGAAGACTATAGGGCCAAAGGAAATATCCTCCGATAACAAAGAGAAAGAAGCTTTCTGAGAAACTTCTTTGTGTTCTGTGAAATCATCTCACAGAGTTACAGCTTTTCCCTCAAGAAGCCTTTCACTAAGACAGTTCTTGTGGAATTGGCAAAGTGATATTTTGAAGCCCCTAGAGGGCTATGGTGAAAAAGGAAATATCCTCAGATGAAATCTGGAAAGAAGGTTTCTGAGAAACTGCTTAGTGTTCTGTTAATTCATCTCACAGAGTTACATCTGTGTTTCGTGGATCTCCTTCCTAGCCTTATTTCTGTGGAATCTTAGAACAGATATTTCGGATCTCTTTGAAGACTATAGGGCCAAAGGAAATATCCTCCGATAACAAGAGAAAGAAGCTTTCTGAGAAACTTCTTTTGTGTTCTGTGAAATCATCTCACAGAGATACAGCTTTTTCCTCAAGAAGCCTTTCACTAAGACAGTTCTTGTGGAATTGGCAAAGTGATATTTGGAGGCCCATAGAGGGCTATGGTGAAAAAGGAACTATCCTCAGATGAAATCTGCAAAGAAGGTTTCTGAGAAACTGCTCTGTGATGTGTGACTTCCACTCACAGAGTTACATCTGTATTTCGTGGATCTCTTTGCTAGCCTTATTTCTGTGGAATCTGAGAACAGGTATTTCGGATCCCTTTGAAGACTATAGGGCCAAAGGAAATATCCTCCGATAACAAAGAGAAAGAAGCTTTCTGAGAAACTTCTTTGTGTTCCGTGAAATCATCTCACAGAGTTACAGCTTTTCCCTGAACTACCCCTTCGCTAAGACAGTTCTTGTGGAATTGGCAAAGTGATATTTGGAAGCCCATAGAGGGCTATGGTGAAAAAGGAAATATCCTCCGATGAAATCTGGAATGAAGGTTTCTGAGAAACTGCTCTGTGATGTGTGACTTCCACTCACAGTGTTACATCTGTATTTCGTGGATCTCTTTGCTAGGCTTATTTCTGTGGAATCTGAGAACAGATATTTCGGATCCCTTTGAAGACTATAGGGCCAAAGGAAATATCCTCCGATAACAAAGAGAAAGAAGCTTTCTGAGAAACTTCTTTGTGTTCTGTGAAATCCTCACAGAGTTACAGCTTTGCCCTCAAGAAGCCTTTCGCTAAGACAGTTCTTGTGAAATTGGCAAATTGATATTTGGAAGCCCCTAGAGGGCTATGGTGATAAAGGAAATATCCTCAGATGAAATCTGGAAAGAAGCTGTCTGAGAAACTGCTTAGTGTTCTGTTAATTCACTCACAGATTTACATCTGTATTTCGTGAATCTCTATGCTAACCTTATTTCTGTGGAAACTGAGAACAGATATTTCAGATCTTTTGAAGACTATAGGGCCAAAGGAAATATCCTCCGATAACAAAGAGAAAGAAGCTTTCTGAGAATCTTCTTTGTGTTCTGTGAAATCATCTCACAGAGTTACAGCTATCCCCTCAAGAAGCGTTTCTCTATGACAGTTCTTATTGAATTGTCAAAGTGATATTTGGAAGCCCATAGAGGGCTATGGTGAAAAAGGAAATATCCTCAGATGAAATCTGGAAAGAAGCTTTCTGAGAAACTGCTCTGTGATGTGTGACTTCCACTCACAGAGTTACATCTGTATTTCGTCTATCTCTTTGATAGTCTTATTTCTGTGCAATTTGAGAACAGATATTTCGGATCCCTTTGAAGACTATAGAGCCAAAGGAAATATCCTCTGATAACAAAGAGAAAGAAACTTTCTTAGAAACTTCTTTGTGTTCTGTGAAATCATCTCACAGAGTTACAGCTTTCCCCTCAAGAAGCCTTTCGCTAAGACAGTTCTTGTGGAACTGGCAAAGTGATATTTGGAAGCCCATAGAGGGCTATGGTGAAAAAGGAAATATTCTCAGATGAAATCTGGAGAGAAGCTTTCTGAGAAACTGCTTAATGTTCTGTTAATTCATCTCACAGAGTTACATCTGTATTTCGTGGATCTCTTTGCTAACCTTATTTCTGTGGAATCTGAAAACAGATATTTCTGATCCCTTTGAAGACTATAGGGCCAAAGGAAGTATCCTCCGGTAACAAAGAGAAAGAAGCTTTCTGAGAAACTTCTTTGTTTTCTGTGAAATCATCTCACAGAGTTACAGCTTTCCCCTCAAGAAGCCTTTCGCTAAGACAGTTCTTGTGGAATTGGCAAAGTGATATTTGGAAGGCCATAGAGGGCTATGTTGAAAAAGGAAATATCCTCAGATGAAATCTGGAAAGAAGCATTCTCAGAAACTTCTCTGAGATGTGTGAGTTCCATTCACAGAGCAATATCTGTATTTCGTGTATCTCTTTGCTAGCCTTATTTCTGTGGAATCTGAGAACAGATATTTCGGATCCCTTTGAAGACTATAGGGCCAAAGGAAATATCCTCCGATAACAAAGAGAAAGAAGCTTTCTGAGAAACTTCATTGTGTTCTGCGAAATCATCTCACAGAGTTACAGCTTTCCCCTCAAGAAGTCTTACACTAAGACAGTTCTTGTGGAGTTGGCAAAGTGATATTTGGAAGCCCATAGATGGCTATGGTGAAAAAGGAAATATCCTCAGATGAAATCTGGAAAGAAGCTTTCTGAGATACTGCTTAGTGTTCTTTTAATTCATCTCACAGAGTTAGATCTGTATTTCGTGGATCTCTTTGCTAGCCTTATTTCTGTTCAATCTGAGAACAGATATTTCGGATCCCTTTGAAGACTATAGGGCCAAAGGAAATATCCTCCGATAACAAAGAGATAGAAGGTTTCTGAGAAACTTTTTTGTGTTCTGAGAAATCATCTCACCGAGTTACAGCTTTCCCCTCAAGAAACCCTTCGCTAAGACAGTTCTTGCCGAATTGGCAAAGTGATATTTGGAAGCCCATAGAGGGCTATGGTGAAAAAGGAAATATCCTCAGATGAAATCTGGAAAGAAGGTTTCTGAGAAAATGCTCTGTGATGTGTGACTTCCACTCACAGAGTTGCATCTGTATTTCGTGGATCTCTTTGCTAGGCTTATTTCTGTGGAATCTGAGAACAGATATTTCGGATCCCTATGAAGACTACAGGGCCAAAGGAAATATCCTCCGATAACAATGAGAAAGAAACTTTCTGAGAAACTTCTTTGTGTTCTGTGAAATCATCTCACAGAGTTACAGCTTTCCCCTCAAGAAGCCTTTCGCTAAGACAGTTCTTGTGGAATTGGCAAAGTGATATTTGGAAGCCCATAGAGGGCAATGGTGAAAAAGGAAATATCCTCAGATGAAATCTGGAAAGAAGCTTTCTGAGAAACTGCCTAGTGTTCTCTTAATTCATCTCACAGAGTTACATCAGAATTTCGTGGATCTCTTTGCGAGCCTTATTTCTGTGGAATCTGAGAACAGATATTTCGAATCCCTTTGAAGACAATAGGGCCAAAGGAAATATCCTCCAATAACAAGGACAAAGAAGCTTTCTGAGAAACTTCTTTTGTTCTGTGAAATCATCTCACAGAGTTACAGCTTTCCCCTCAAGAAGCCTTTCGCTAAGACAGTTCTTGAGGAATTGGCAAAGTGATATTGGGAAGCCTATAGAGGGCTAGGGTGAAAAAGGAAATATCCTCAGATGAAATCTGGAAAGAAGCTTTCTGAGAAACTGCCTAGTGTTCTCTTAATTCATCTCACAGAGTTACGTCAGAATTTCGTGGATCTCTTTGCTAGCCTTATTTCTGTGGAATCTGAGAACAGATATTTCGGATCCCTTTGAAGACTATAGGGCCAAAGGAAATATCCTCCGATAAAAAAGAGATAGAAGCTTTCTGAGAAACTTTTTTGTGTTCTGAGAAATCACCTCACCGAGTTACAGCTTTTCCCTCAAGAAGCCTTTCACTAAGACAGTTCTTGTGGAATTGGCAAAGTGATATTTGGAAGCCCATAGAGGGCTATGGTGAAAAAGGAAATATCCTCCGATGTAATCTGGAAAGAAGATTTCTGAGAAACTGCTCTGTGATGTGTGACTTCCACTCACAGAGTTACATCTGTATTTCGTGGATCTCTTTGCTAGCCTTATTTCTGTGGAATCTGAGAACAGATATTTCGGATCCCTTTGAAGACTATAGGGCCAAAGGAAATATCCTCCGATAACAAAGAGAAAGAAGCTTTCTGAGAAACTTCTTTGTGTTCTGTGAAATCATCTCACAGAGTTACAGCTTTTCCCTCAAGAAGCCTTTCACTAAGACAGTTCTTGTGGAATTGGCAAAGTGATATTTTGAAGCCCCTAGAGGGCTATGGTGAAAAAGGAAATATCCTCAGATGAAATCTGGAAAGAAGGTTTCTGAGAAACTGCTTAGTGTTCTGTTAATTCATCTCACAGAGTTACATCTGTGTTTCGTGGATCTCCTTCCTAGCCTTATTTCTGTGGAATCTTAGAACAGATATTTCGGATCTCTTTGAAGACTATAGGGCCAAAGGAAATATCCTCCGATAACAAGAGAAAGAAGCTTTCTGAGAAACTTCTTTTGTGTTCTGTGAAATCATCTCACAGAGATACAGCTTTTTCCTCAAGAAGCCTTTCACTAAGACAGTTCTTGTGGAATTGGCAAAGTGATATTTGGAGGCCCATAGAGGGCTATGGTGAAAAAGGAACTATCCTCAGATGAAATCTGCAAAGAAGGTTTCTGAGAAACTGCTCTGTGATGTGTGACTTCCACTCACAGAGTTACATCTGTATTTCGTGGATCTCTTTGCTAGCCTTATTTCTGTGGAATCTGAGAACAGGTATTTCGGATCCCTTTGAAGACTATAGGGCCAAAGGAAATATCCTCCGATAACAAAGAGAAAGAAGCTTTCTGAGAAACTTCTTTGTGTTCCGTGAAATCATCTCACAGAGTTACAGCTTTTCCCTGAACTACCCCTTCGCTAAGACAGTTCTTGTGGAATTGGCAAAGTGATATTTGGAAGCCCATAGAGGGCTATGGTGAAAAAGGAAATATCCTCCGATGAAATCTGGAATGAAGGTTTCTGAGAAACTGCTCTGTGATGTGTGACTTCCACTCACAGTGTTACATCTGTATTTCGTGGATCTCTTTGCTAGGCTTATTTCTGTGGAATCTGAGAACAGATATTTCGGATCCCTTTGAAGACTATAGGGCCAAAGGAAATATCCTCCGATAACAAAGAGAAAGAAGCTTTCTGAGAAACTTCTTTGTGTTCTGTGAAATCCTCACAGAGTTACAGCTTTGCCCTCAAGAAGCCTTTCGCTAAGACAGTTCTTGTGAAATTGGCAAATTGATATTTGGAAGCCCCTAGAGGGCTATGGTGATAAAGGAAATATCATCAGATGAAATCTGGAAAGAAGCTGTCTGAGAAACTGCTTAGTGTTCTGTTAATTCACTCACAGATTTACATCTGTATTTCGTGAATCTCTATGCTAACCTTATTTCTGTGGAAACTGAGAACAGATATTTCAGATCTTTTGAAGACTATAGGGCCAAAGGAAATATCCTCCGATAACAAAGAGAAAGAAGCTTTCTGAGAATCTTCTTTGTGTTCTGTGAAATCATCTCACAGAGTTACAGCTATCCCCTCAAGAAGCGTTTCTCTATGACAGTTCTTATTGAATTGTCAAAGTGATATTTGGAAGCCCATAGAGGGCTATGGTGAAAAAGGAAATATCCTCAGATGAAATCTGGAAAGAAGCTTTCTGAGAAACTGCTCTGTGATGTGTGACTTCCACTCACAGAGTTACATCTGTATTTCGTCTATCTCTTTGATAGTCTTATTTCTGTGCAATTTGAGAACAGATATTTCGGATCCCTTTGAAGACTATAGAGCCAAAGGAAATATCCTCTGATAACAAAGAGAAAGAAACTTTCTTAGAAACTTCTTTGTGTTCTGTGAAATCATCTCACAGAGTTACAGCTTTCCCCTCAAGAAGCCTTTCGCTAAGACAGTTCTTGTGGAATTGGCAAAGTGATATTTGGAAGCCCATAGAGGGCTATGGTGAAAAAGGAAATATTCTCAGATGAAATCTGGAGAGAAGCTTTCTGAGAAACTGCTTAATGTTCTGTTAATTCATCTCACAGAGTTACATCTGTATTTCGTGGATCTCTTTGCTAACCTTATTTCTGTGGAATCTGAAAACAGATATTTCTGATCCCTTTGAAGACTATAGGGCCAAAGGAAGTATCCTCCGGTAACAAAGAGAAAGAAGCTTTCTGAGAAACTTCTTTGTTTTCTGTGAAATCATCTCACAGAGTTACAGCTTTCCCCTCAAGAAGCCTTTCGCTAAGACAGTTCTTGTGGAATTGGCAAAGTGATATTTGGAAGGCCATAGAGGGCTATGTTGAAAAAGGAAATATCCTCAGATGAAATCTGGAAAGAAGCATTCTCAGAAACTTCTCTGAGATGTGTGAGTTCCATTCACAGAGCAATATCTGTATTTCGTGTATCTCTTTGCTAGCCTTATTTCTGTGGAATCTGAGAACAGATATTTCGGATCCCTTTGAAGACTATAGGGCCAAAGGAAATATCCTCCGATAACAAAGAGAAAGAAGCTTTCTGAGAAACTTCATTGTGTTCTGCGAAATCATCTCACAGAGTTACAGCTTTCCCCTCAAGAAGTCTTACACTAAGACAGTTCTTGTGGAGTTGGCAAAGTGATATTTGGAAGCCCATAGATGGCTATGGTGAAAAAGGAAATATCCTCAGATGAAATCTGGAAAGAAGCTTTCTGAGATACTGCTTAGTGTTCTTTTAATTCATCTCACAGAGTTAGATCTGTATTTCGTGGATCTCTTTGCTAGCCTTATTTCTGTTCAATCTGAGAACAGATATTTCGGATCCCTTTGAAGACTATAGGGCCAAGGGAAATATCCTCCGATAACAAAGAGAAAGAAGCTTTCTGAGAAACTTCTTTTGTCCTGTGAAATCATCTCACAGAGTTACAGCTTTCCCCTCAAGAAGCCTTTCGCTAAGACAGTTCTTGTGCAATTGGCAAAGTGATATTTGGAAGCCCATAGAGGGCTAGGGTGAAAAAGGAAATATCCTCAGATGAAATCTGGAAACAAGCTTTCTGAGAAACTGCCTAGTGTTCTGTTAATTCATCTCACAGAGTTACATCTGTATTTCGAGGATCTCTTTGCTAGCCTTATTTCTATGGAATCTGAGAACAGATATTTCGAATCCCTTTGAAGATTATAGGGCCAAAGGAAATATCCTCCGATAACAAAGAGAAAGAAGCTTTCTGAGAAACTTCTTTTGTCCTGTGAAATCATCTCACAGAGTTACAGCTTTCCCCTCAAGAAGTCTTTCGCTAAGACAGTTCTTGTGCAATTGGCAAAGTGATATTTGGAAGCCCATAGAGGGCTAGGGTGAAAAAGGAAATATCCTCAGATGAAATCTGGAAACAAGCTTTCTGAGAAACTGCCTAGTGTTCTGTTAATTCATCTCACAGAGTTACATCTGTATTTCGAGGATCTCTTTGCTAGCCTTATTTCTATGGAATCTGAGAACAGATATTTCGAATCCCTTTGAAGATTATAAGGCCAAAGGAAATATCCTCCGATAACAAAGAGAAAGAAGCTTTCTGAGAAACTTCTTTTGTCCTGTGAAATCATCTCACAGAGTTACAGCTTTCCCCTCAAGAAGTCTTTCGCTAAGACAGTTCTTGTGCAATTGGCAAAGTGATATTTGGAAGCCCATAGAGGGCTAGGGTGAAAAAGGAAATATCCTCAGATGAAATCTGGAAACAAGCTTTCTGAGAAACTGCCTAGTGTTCTGTTAATTCATCTCACAGAGTTACATCTGTATTTCGAGGATCTCTTTGCTAGCCTTATTTCTATGGAATCTGAGAACAGATATTTCGAATCCCTTTGAAGATTATAAGGCCAAAGGAAATATCCTCCGATAACAAAGAGAAAGAAGCTTTCTGAGAAACTTCTTTTGTCCTGTGAAATCATCTCACAGAGTTACAGCTTTCCCCTCAAGAAGTCTTTCGCTAAGACAGTTCTTGTGGAATTGGCAAAGTGATATTTGGAAGCCCATAGAGGGCTAGGGTGAAAAAGGAAATATCCTCAGATGAAATCTGTAAAGAAGCTTTCTGAGAAACAGCTCTGTGATGTGTGACTTCTACTCCCAGAGTTACATCTGTATTTCCTGGATCTCTTTGCTAGCCTTATTTCTGTGGAATATGAGAACAGATATTTCGGATCCCTTTGAAGACTATAGGGCCAAAGGAAATATGCTCCGATAACAAAGAGATAGAAGCTTTCTGAGAAACTTTTTTGTGTTCTGAGAAATCACCTCACCGAGTTACAGCTTTTCCCTCAAGAAGCCTTTCACTAAGACAGTTCTTGTGGAATTGGCAAAGTGATATTTGGAAGCCCATAGAGGGCTATGGTGAAAAAGGAAATATCCTCCGATGTAATCTGGAAAGAAGATTTCTGAGAAACTGCTCTGTGATGTGTGACTTCCACTCACAGAGTTACATCTGTATTTCGTGGATCTCTTTGCTAGCCTTATTTCTGTGGAATCTGAGAACAGATATTTCGGATCCCTTTGAAGACTATAGGGCCAAAGGAAATATCCTCCGATAACAAAGAGAAAGAAGCTTTCTGAGAAACTTCTTTGTGTTCTGTGAAATCATCTCACAGAGTTACAGCTTTTCCCTCAAGAAGCCTTTCACTAAGACAGTTCTTGTGGAATTGGCAAAGTGATATTTTGAAGCCCCTAGAGGGCTATGGTGAAAAAGGAAATATCCTCAGATGAAATCTGGAAAGAAGGTTTCTGAGAAACTGCTTAGTGTTCTGTTAATTCATCTCACAGAGTTACATCTGTGTTTCGTGGATCTCCTTCCTAGCCTTATTTCTGTGGAATCTTAGAACAGATATTTCGGATCTCTTTGAAGACTATAGGGCCAAAGGAAATATCCTCCGATAACAAGAGAAAGAAGCTTTCTGAGAAACTTCTTTTGTGTTCTGTGAAATCATCTCACAGAGATACAGCTTTTTCCTCAAGAAGCCTTTCACTAAGACAGTTCTTGTGGAATTGGCAAAGTGATATTTGGAGGCCCATAGAGGGCTATGGTGAAAAAGGAACTATCCTCAGATGAAATCTGCAAAGAAGGTTTCTGAGAAACTGCTCTGTGATGTGTGACTTCCACTCACAGAGTTACATCTGTATTTCGTGGATCTCTTTGCTAGCCTTATTTCTGTGGAATCTGAGAACAGGTATTTCGGATCCCTTTGAAGACTATAGGGCCAAAGGAAATATCCTCCGATAACAAAGAGAAAGAAGCTTTCTGAGAAACTTCTTTGTGTTCCGTGAAATCATCTCACAGAGTTACAGCTTTTCCCTGAACTACCCCTTCGCTAAGACAGTTCTTGTGGAATTGGCAAAGTGATATTTGGAAGCCCATAGAGGGCTATGGTGAAAAAGGAAATATCCTCCGATGAAATCTGGAATGAAGGTTTCTGAGAAACTGCTCTGTGATGTGTGACTTCCACTCACAGTGTTACATCTGTATTTCGTGGATCTCTTTGCTAGGCTTATTTCTGTGGAATCTGAGAACAGATATTTCGGATCCCTTTGAAGACTATAGGGCCAAAGGAAATATCCTCCGATAACAAAGAGAAAGAAGCTTTCTGAGAAACTTCTTTGTGTTCTGTGAAATCCTCACAGAGTTACAGCTTTGCCCTCAAGAAGCCTTTCGCTAAGACAGTTCTTGTGAAATTGGCAAATTGATATTTGGAAGCCCCTAGAGGGCTATGGTGATAAAGGAAATATCCTCAGATGAAATCTGGAAAGAAGCTGTCTGAGAAACTGCTTAGTGTTCTGTTAATTCACTCACAGATTTACATCTGTATTTCGTGAATCTCTATGCTAACCTTATTTCTGTGGAAACTGAGAACAGATATTTCAGATCTTTTGAAGACTATAGGGCCAAAGGAAATATCCTCCGATAACAAAGAGAAAGAAGCTTTCTGAGAATCTTCTTTGTGTTCTGTGAAATCATCTCACAGAGTTACAGCTATCCCCTCAAGAAGCGTTTCTCTATGACAGTTCTTATTGAATTGTCAAAGTGATATTTGGAAGCCCATAGAGGGCTATGGTGAAAAAGGAAATATCCTCAGATGAAATCTGGAAAGAAGCTTTCTGAGAAACTGCTCTGTGATGTGTGACTTCCACTCACAGAGTTACATCTGTATTTCGTCTATCTCTTTGATAGTCTTATTTCTGTGCAATTTGAGAACAGATATTTCGGATCCCTTTGAAGACTATAGAGCCAAAGGAAATATCCTCTGATAACAAAGAGAAAGAAACTTTCTTAGAAACTTCTTTGTGTTCTGTGAAATCATCTCACAGAGTTACAGCTTTCCCCTCAAGAAGCCTTTCGCTAAGACAGTTCTTGTGGAATTGGCAAAGTGATATTTGGAAGCCCATAGAGGGCTATGGTGAAAAAGGAAATATTCTCAGATGAAATCTGGAGAGAAGCTTTCTGAGAAACTGCTTAATGTTCTGTTAATTCATCTCACAGAGTTACATCTGTATTTCGTGGATCTCTTTGCTAACCTTATTTCTGTGGAATCTGAAAACAGATATTTCTGATCCCTTTGAAGACTATAGGGCCAAAGGAAGTATCCTCCGGTAACAAAGAGAAAGAAGCTTTCTGAGAAACTTCTTTGTTTTCTGTGAAATCATCTCACAGAGTTACAGCTTTCCCCTCAAGAAGCCTTTCGCTAAGACAGTTCTTGTGGAATTGGCAAAGTGATATTTGGAAGGCCATAGAGGGCTATGTTGAAAAAGGAAATATCCTCAGATGAAATCTGGAAAGAAGCATTCTCAGAAACTTCTCTGAGATGTGTGAGTTCCATTCACAGAGCAATATCTGTATTTCGTGTATCTCTTTGCTAGCCTTATTTCTGTGGAATCTGAGAACAGATATTTCGGATCCCTTTGAAGACTATAGGGCCAAAGGAAATATCCTCCGATAACAAAGAGAAAGAAGCTTTCTGAGAAACTTCATTGTGTTCTGCGAAATCATCTCACAGAGTTACAGCTTTCCCCTCAAGAAGTCTTACACTAAGACAGTTCTTGTGGAGTTGGCAAAGTGATATTTGGAAGCCCATAGATGGCTATGGTGAAAAAGGAAATATCCTCAGATGAAATCTGGAAAGAAGCTTTCTGAGATACTGCTTAGTGTTCTTTTAATTCATCTCACAGAGTTAGATCTGTATTTCGTGGATCTCTTTGCTAGCCTTATTTCTGTTCAATCTGAGAACAGATATTTCGGATCCCTTTGAAGACTATAGGGCCAAAGGAAATATCCTCCGATAACAAAGAGATAGAAGGTTTCTGAGAAACTTTTTTGTGTTCTGAGAAATCATCTCACCGAGTTACAGCTTTCCCCTCAAGAAACCCTTCGCTAAGACAGTTCTTGCCGAATTGGCAAAGTGATATTTGGAAGCCCATAGAGGGCTATGGTGAAAAAGGAAATATCCTCAGATGAAATCTGGAAAGAAGGTTTCTGAGAAAATGCTCTGTGATGTGTGACTTCCACTCACAGAGTTGCATCTGTATTTCGTGGATCTCTTTGCTAGGCTTATTTCTGTGGAATCTGAGAACAGATATTTCGGATCCCTTTGAAGACTACAGGGCCAAAGGAAATATCCTCCGATAACAATGAGAAAGAAACTTTCTGAGAAACTTCTTTGTGTTCTGTGAAATCATCTCACAGAGTTACAGCTTTCCCCTCAAGAAGCCTTTCGCTAAGACAGTTCTTGTGGAATTGGCAAAGTGATATTTGGAAGCCCATAGAGGGCAATGGTGAAAAAGGAAATATCCTCAGATGAAATCTGGAAAGAAGCTTTCTGAGAAACTGCCTAGTGTTCTCTTAATTCATCTCACAGAGTTACATCAGAATTTCGTGGATCTCTTTGCGAGCCTTATTTCTGTGGAATCTGAGAACAGATATTTCGAATCCCTTTGAAGACAATAGGGCCAAAGGAAATATCCTCCAATAACAAGGACAAAGAAGCTTTCTGAGAAACTTCTTTTGTTCTGTGAAATCATCTCACAGAGTTACAGCTTTCCCCTCAAGAAGCCTTTCGCTAAGACAGTTCTTGTGGAATTGGCAAAGTGATATTGGGAAGCCTATAGAGGGCTAGGGTGAAAAAGGAAATATCCTCATATGAAATCTGGAAAGAAGCTTTCTGAGAAACTGCCTAGTGTTCTCTTAATTCATCTCACAGAGTTACGTCAGAATTTCGTTGATCTCTTTGCTAGCCTTATTTCTGTGGAATCTGAGAACAGATATTTCGGATCCCTTTGAAGACTATAGGGCCAAAGGAAATATCCTCCGATAAAAAAGAGATAGAAGCTTTCTGAGAAACTTTTTTGTGTTCTGAGAAATCACCTCACCGAGTTACAGCTTTTCCCTCAAGAAGCCTTTCACTAAGACAGTTCTTGTGGAATTGGCAAAGTGATATTTTGAAGCCCATAGAGGGCTATGGTGAAAAAGGAAATATCCTCCGATGTAATCTGGAAAGAAGATTTCTGAGAAACTGCTCTGTGATGTGTGACTTCCACTCACAGAGTTACATCTGTATTTCGTGGATCTCTTTGCTAGCCTTATTTCTGTGGAATCTGAGAACAGATATTTCGGATCCCTTTGAAGACTATAGGGCCAAAGGAAATATCCTCCGATAACAAAGAGAAAGAAGCTTTCTGAGAAACTTCTTTGTGTTCTGTGAAATCATCTCACAGAGTTACAGCTTTTCCCTCAAGAAGCCTTTCACTAAGACAGTTCTTGTGGAATTGGCAAAGTGATATTTTGAAGCCCCTAGAGGGCTATGGTGAAAAAGGAAATATCCTCAGATGAAATCTGGAAAGAAGGTTTCTGAGAAACTGCTTAGTGTTCTGTTAATTCATCTCACAGAGTTACATCTGTGTTTCGTGGATCTCCTTCCTAGCCTTATTTCTGTGGAATCTTAGAACAGATATTTCGGATCTCTTTGAAGACTATAGGGCCAAAGGAAATATCCTCCGATAACAAGAGAAAGAAGCTTTCTGAGAAACTTCTTTTGTGTTCTGTGAAATCATCTCACAGAGATACAGCTTTTTCCTCAAGAAGCCTTTCACTAAGACAGTTCTTGTGGAATTGGCAAAGTGATATTTGGAGGCCCATAGAGGGCTATGGTGAAAAAGGAACTATCCTCAGATGAAATCTGCAAAGAAGGTTTCTGAGAAACTGCTCTGTGATGTGTGACTTCCACTCACAGAGTTACATCTGTATTTCGTGGATCTCTTTGCTAGCCTTATTTCTGTGGAATCTGAGAACAGGTATTTCGGATCCCTTTGAAGACTATAGGGCCAAAGGAAATATCCTCCGATAACAAAGAGAAAGAAGCTTTCTGAGAAACTTCTTTGTGTTCCGTGAAATCATCTCACAGAGTTACAGCTTTTCCCTGAACTACCCCTTCGCTAAGACAGTTCTTGTGGAATTGGCAAAGTGATATTTGGAAGCCC
Organism: Macaca mulatta; assembly: GCF_049350105.2. Lineage (NCBI taxonomy): Eukaryota > Metazoa > Chordata > Mammalia > Primates > Cercopithecidae > Macaca > Macaca mulatta. The sequence goes on from NC_133411.1 coordinate 48,511,605, forward strand.
ATAGAGGGCTATGGTGAAAAAGGAAATATCCTCCGATGAAATCTGGAATGAAGGTTTCTGAGAAACTGCTCTGTGATGTGTGACTTCCACTCACAGTGTTACATCTGTATTTCGTGGATCTCTTTGCTAGGCTTATTTCTGTGGAATCTGAGAACAGATATTTCGGATCCCTTTGAAGACTATAGGGCCAAAGGAAATATCCTCCGATAACAAAGAGAAAGAAGCTTTCTGAGAAACTTCTTTGTGTTCTGTGAAATCCTCACAGAGTTACAGCTTTGCCCTCAAGAAGCCTTTCGCTAAGACAGTTCTTGTGAAATTGGCAAATTGATATTTGGAAGCCCCTAGAGGGCTATGGTGATAAAGGAAATATCCTCAGATGAAATCTGGAAAGAAGCTGTCTGAGAAACTGCTTAGTGTTCTGTTAATTCACTCACAGATTTACATCTGTATTTCGTGAATCTCTATGCTAACCTTATTTCTGTGGAAACTGAGAACAGATATTTCAGATCTTTTGAAGACTATAGGGGCAAAGGAAATATCCTCCGATAACAAAGAGAAAGAAGCTTTCTGAGAATCTTCTTTGTGTTCTGTGAAATCATCTCACAGAGTTACAGCTATCCCCTCAAGAAGCGTTTCTCTATGACAGTTCTTATTGAATTGTCAAAGTGATATTTGGAAGCCCTTAGAGGGCTATGGTGAAAAAGGAAATATCCTCAGATGAAATCTGGAAAGAAGCTTTCTGAGAAACTGCTCTGTGATGTGTGACTTCCACTCACAGAGTTACATCTGTATTTCGTCTATCTCTTTGATAGTCTTATTTCTGTGCAATTTGAGAACAGATATTTCGGATCCCTTTGAAGACTATAGAGCCAAAGGAAATATCCTCTGATAACAAAGAGAAAGAAACTTTCTTAGAAACTTCTTTGTGTTCTGTGAAATCATCTCACAGAGTTACAGCTTTCCCCTCAAGAAGCCTTTCGCTAAGACAGTTCTTGTGGAATTGGCAAAGTGATATTTGGAAGCCCATAGAGGGCTATGGTGAAAAAGGAAATATTCTCAGATGAAATCTGGAGAGAAGCTTTCTGAGAAACTGCTTAATGTTCTGTTAATTCATCTCACAGAGTTACATCTGTATTTCCTGGATCTCTTTGCTAACCTTATTTCTGTAGAATCTGAAAACAGATATTTCTGATCCCTTTGAAGACTATAGGGCCAAAGGAAGTATCCTCCGGTAACAAAGAGAAAGAAGCTTTCTGAGAAACTTCTTTGTTTTCTGTGAAATCATCTCACAGAGTTACAGCTTTCCCCTCAAGAAGCCTTTCGCTAAGACAGTTCTTGTGGAATTGGCAAAGTGATATTTGGAAGGCCATAGAGGGCTATGTTGAAAAAGGAAATATCCTCAGATGAAATCTGGAAAGAAGCATTCTCAGAAACTTCTCTGAGATGTGTGAGTTCCATTCACAGAGCAATATCTGTATTTCGTGTATCTCTTTGCTAGCCTTATTTCTGTGGAATCTGAGAACAGATATTTCGGATCCCTTTGAAGACTATAGGGCCAAAGGAAATATCCTCCGATAACAAAGAGAAAGAAGCTTTCTGAGAAACTTCATTGTGTTCTGCGAAATCATCTCACAGAGTTACAGCTTTCCCCTCAAGAAGTCTTACACTAAGACAGTTCTTGTGGAGTTGGCAAAGTGATATTTGGAAGCCCATAGATGGCTATGGTGAAAAAGGAAATATCCTCAGATGAAATCTGGAAAGAAGCTTTCTGAGATACTGCTTAGTGTTCTTTTAATTCATCTCACAGAGTTAGATCTGTATTTCGTGGATCTCTTTGCTAGCCTTATTTCTGTTCAATCTGAGAACAGATATTTCGGATCCCTTTGAAGACTATAGGGCCAAGGGAAATATCCTCCGATAACAAAGAGAAAGAAGCTTTCTGAGAAACTTCTTTTGTCCTGTGAAATCATCTCACAGAGTTACAGCTTTCCCCTCAAGAAGCCTTTCGCTAAGACAGTTCTTGTGCAATTGGCAAAGTGATATTTGGAAGCCCATAGAGGGCTAGGGTGAAAAAGGAAATATCCTCAGATGAAATCTGGAAACAAGCTTTCTGAGAAACTGCCTAGTGTTCTGTTAATTCATCTCACAGAGTTACATCTGTATTTCGAGGATCTCTTTGCTAGCCTTATTTCTATGGAATCTGAGAACAGATATTTCGAATCCCTTTGAAGATTATAGGGCCAAAGGAAATATCCTCCGATAACAAAGAGAAAGAAGCTTTCTGAGAAACTTCTTTTGTCCTGTGAAATCATCTCACAGAGTTACAGCTTTCCCCTCAAGAAGTCTTTCGCTAAGACAGTTCTTGTGCAATTGGCAAAGTGATATTTGGAAGCCCATAGAGGGCTAGGGTGAAAAAGGAAATATCCTCAGATGAAATCTGGAAACAAGCTTTCTGAGAAACTGCCTAGTGTTCTGTTAATTCATCTCACAGAGTTACATCTGTATTTCGAGGATCTCTTTGCTAGCCTTATTTCTATGGAATCTGAGAACAGATATTTCGAATCCCTTTGAAGATTATAAGGCCAAAGGAAATATCCTCCGATAACAAAGAGAAAGAAGCTTTCTGAGAAACTTCTTTTGTCCTGTGAAATCATCTCACAGAGTTACAGCTTTCCCCTCAAGAAGTCTTTCGCTAAGACAGTTCTTGTGGAATTGGCAAAGTGATATTTGGAAGCCCATAGAGGGCTAGGGTGAAAAAGGAAATATCCTCAGATGAAATCTGTAAAGAAGCTTTCTGAGAAACAGCTCTGTGATGTGTGACTTCTACTCCCAGAGTTACATCTGTATTTCCTGGATCTCTTTGCTAGCCTTATTTCTGTGGAATATGAGAACAGATATTTCGGATCCCTTTGAAGACTATAGGGCCAAAGGAAATATCCTCCGATAACAAAGAGAAAGAAGCTTTCTGAGAAACTTCTTTGTGTTCTGTGAAATCAACTCACAGAGTTACAGCTTTCCCCTCCAGAAGCCTTTCGCTAAGACAGTCCTTGTGGAATTGGCAAAGTGATATTTGGAAGCCCATAGAGGGCTATGGTGAAAAAGGAAATATCCTCAGATGAAATCTGGACAGAAACTTTCTGAGGAACTGCTTAGTGTTCTGTTAATTAAACTCACAGAGTTACATATGTATTTCGTGGATCTCTTTGCTAGCCTTATTTCTGTGGAATCTGAGAACAGATATTTCGGATACCTTTGAAGACTATAGGGCCAAAGGAAATATCCTCCGATAACAAAGAGAAAGAAGCTTTCTGAGAAACTTCTTTGTGTTCTGTGAAATCATCTCACAGAGTTACAGCTTTCCCCTCAAGAAACCTTTCGCTAAGACAGTTCTTGTGGAATTGTCAAAGTGATATTTGGAAGCCCATAGAGGGCTATGGTGAAAAAGGAAATATCCTCCGATGAAATCTGGAAAGAAGCTTTCTGAGAAACTGCCTAGTGTTCTCTTAATTCATCTCACAGAGTTACATCAGAATTTCGTGGATCTCTTTGGGAGCCTTATTTCTGTGGAATCTTAGAACAGATATTTCGGATCCCTTTGAAGACTATAGGGCCAAAGGAAATATCCTCCGATAACAAAGAGAAAGAAGCTTTCTAAGAAACCTCTTTGTGTTCTCTGAAATCATCTCACAGAGTTACAGCTTTCCCCTCAAGAAGTCTTTCACTAAGACAGTTCTTGTGGAATTGGCAAAATGATATTTGGAACCCACTAGAGGGCTATGGTGAAAAAGGAATTATACTCCGATGAGATCTGGAAAGAAGATTTCAGAGAAACGGCTTAGTGTTCTCTTAATTCATCTCACAGAGTTATATCTGTATTTCGTGGATCTCTTTGCTAGCCTTATTTCTGTGGAATCTGAGAAAAGATATTTCGGATCCCTTTGAAGACTATAGGGCTAAAGGAAATATCCTCCGATAACAAAGAGAAAGAAGCTTTCTGAGAAACTTCTTTGTGTTCTGTGAAATCATCTCACAGAGTTAAAGCTTTCTCATCAAGAACCCTTTCGCTAAGACAGTTCTTGTGGAATTGGCAAAGTGATATTTGGAAGCCAATAGAGCGCTATGGTGAAAAAGGAAATATCCTCCGATGAAATCTGGAAAGAAGCTTTCTGAGAAACTGCTCTGTGATGTGCGACTTCCACTCACAGAGTTACATCTGTATTTCGTGGATCTCTTTGCTAGCCTTATTTCTGTGGAATCAGAGAACAGATATTTCAGATCCCTTTGAAGACTACAAGGACAAAGAAAATATCCTCCGATAACAAAGAGAAAGAAGCTTTCTGAGAAACTTCTTTGTGTTCCGTGAATTCAACTCACAGAGTTACAGCTTTCCGCTCAAGAAGCCTTTCGCTAAGACAGTTCTTGTGGAATTGGCAAAGTGATATTTGGAAGCCCTTAGAGGGCTATGGTGAAAAAGGAAATACCCTCCGATGAAATCTGGAAATAAGATTTCTGAGATACTGCTTAGTGTTCTGTTAATTCATATCACAGAGTTACATCAGTATTTCGTGAATCTCTTTGCTAGCCTTATTTCTGTGGAATCTGAGAACAGATATTTCGGATCCCTTTGAAGACTACAGGGACAAAGAAAATATCCTCCGATAACAAAGAGAAAGAAGCTTTCTGAGAAACTTCTTTGTGTTCCTTGAAATCATCTCACAGAGTTACAGCTTTCCCCTCAAGAAGCCTTTCGCTAACACAGCTCTTGTGGAATAGGCAAAGTGATATTTGGAAACCCTTAGAGGGCTATGGTGAAAAAGGAAATATCCTCAGATGAAATCTGGAAAGAAGCTTTCTGAGAAACTGCCTAGTGTTCTGTTAATTCATCTTACAGAGTTACATCTGTATTTCGAGGATCTCTTTGCTAGCCTTATTTCTGTGGAATCTGAGAACAGATATTTCGAATCCCTTTGAAGATTATAGGGCCAAAGGAAATATCCTCCGATAACAAAGAGAAAGAAGCTTTCTGAGAAACTTCTCTGTGTTCTGTGAAATCATCTCACCGAGTTACAGCTTTTCCCTCAAGAAGCCTTTCACTAAGACAGTTTTTGTGGAATTGGCAAAGTGATATTGGGAAGCCCATAGAGGGCTATGGTGAAAAAGGATATATCCTCCGATGTAATCTGGAAAGAAGATTTCTGAGAAACTGCTCTGTGATGTGTGACTTCCACTCACAGAGTTACATCTGTATTTCGTGGATCTCTTTGCTAGCCTTATTTCTGTGGAATCTGAGAACAGATATTTCGGATCCCTTTGAAGACTATAGGGCCAAAGGAATTATCCTCTGATAACAAAGAGAAAGAAGCTTTCTGAGAAACTTCTCTGTGTTGTGTGAAATCATCTCACATTGTTACAGTTTTCCCCTCAAGAAGACTTTCGCTAAGAGAGTTCTTGTGGAATTGGCAAAGTGATATTTCGAAGCCCAAAGAGGGCTATGGTGAAAAAGGAAATATCCTCAGATGAAATCTGGAAAGAAGGTTTCTGAGAAACTGCTTAGTGTTCTGTTAATTCATCTCACAGAGTTACATCTGTATTTCATGGATCTCTTTGCTAGCCTTATTTCTGTGGAATCTGAGAACAGATATTTCGGATCCCTTTGAAGACTATAGGGCCAAAGGAAGTATCCGCTGGTAACAAAGAGAAAGAAGCTTTCTGAGAAACTTCTTTGTGTTCTGTGAAATCATCTCACCGAGTTACAGCTTTCCCCTCAAGAAGCCTTTCGCTAAGACAGTTCTTGTGGAATTGGCAAAGTGATATTTGGAAGCCCATAGAGGGCTATGGTGAAAAAGGAAATATCCTCCGATGAAATCTGGAAAGAAGGTTTCTGAGAAACTGCTCTGTTATGTGTGACTTCCACTCACAGAGATACATCTGTATTTCGTGGATCTCTTTGCTAGCTTTATTTCTTTGGAATCTGAGAACAGATATTTTGGATACCTTTGAAGTCTATAGGTTCAAAGGAAATATCCTCCGATAACAAAGAGAAAGAAACTTTCTGAGAAACTTCTTTGTGTTCTGTGAAACTTTCTCACAAAGTTACAACTTTTCGTCAAGAAGCCTTTCACTAAGACAGTTCTTGTGGAATTGGCAAAGTGATATTTGGAAGCCCATAGAGGGCTATGGTGAAAAAGGAAATATCCTCAGATGAAATCTGGAAAGAAGCTTTCTGAGAAACAGCTCTGTGATGTGTGACTTCCACTCACAGAGTTACATCTGTATTTCGTGGTTCTTTTGCTTGCCTTATTTCTGTGGAATCTGAGAACAGATATTTCGGATCCCTTTGAAGACTATAGGGTCAAAGGAAATATCCTCCGATAACAAAGAGAAAGAAGCTTTCTGAGAAACTTCTTTGCGTTCTGTGAAATCATCTCACAGAGTTACAGCTATCCCCTCAAGAAGCGTTTCGCTATGACAGATCTTATTGAATTGTCAAACTGATATTTGGAAGCCCATAGAGGGCTATGGTGAAAAAGGAAATATCCTCAGATGAAATCTGGAAAGAAGCTTTCTGAGAAACTGCTCTGTGATGTGTGACTTCCACTCACAGAGTTACATCTGTATGTCGTCTATCACTTTGATAGTCTTATTTCTGTGCAATCTGAGAACAGATGTTTCGGATCCCTTTGAAGACTATAGGGCCAAAGGAAATATCCTCTGATAAGAAAGAGAAAGAAGCTTTCTGAGAAATTTCTTTTTGTTCTGTGAAATCATCTCACAGAGTTACAGCTTTCCCCTCAAGAAGCCTTTCGCTAAGACAGTTCTTGTGGAATTGGCAAAGTGATATTTGGAAGCCCATAGAGGGCTATGGTGAAAAAGGAAATATTCTCAGATGAAATCTGGAGAGAAGCTTTCTGAGAAACTGCTTAATGTTCTGTTAATTCATCTCACAGAGTTACATTTGTATTTCGTGGATCTCTTTGCTAACCTTATTTCTGTGGAATCTGAAAACAGATATTTCTGATCCCTTTGAAGACTATAGGGCCAAAGGAAGTATCCTCCGGTAACAAAGAGAAAGAAGCTTTCTGAGAAACTTCTTTGTTTTCTGTGAAATCATCTCACAGAGTTACAGCTTTCCCCTCAAGGAGCCTTTCGCTAAGACAGTTCTTGTGGAATTGGCAAAGTGATATTTGGAAGGCCATAGAGGGCTATGGTGAAAAAGGAAATATCCTCAGATTAAACCTGGAAAGAAGCATTCTCAGAAACTTCTCTGAGATGTGTGAGTTCCATCCACAGAGCAATATCTGTATTTCGTGGATCTCTTTGCTAGCCTTATTTCTGTGGAATCTGAGAACAGATATTTCGGATCCCTTTGAAGACTATAGGGCCAAAGGAAATATCCTCCGATAACAAAGAGAAAGAAGCTTTCTGAGAAACTTCACTGTGTTCTGTGAAATCATCTCACAGAGTTACAGCTTTCCCCTCAAGAAGTCTTACACTAAGACAGTTCTTGTGGAGTTGGCAAAGTGATATTTGGAAGCCCATAGATGGCTATGATGAAAAAGGAAATATCCTCAGATGAAATCTGGAAAGAAGCTTTCTGAGATACTGCTTAGTGTTCTTTTAATTCATCTCACAGAGTTAGATCTGTATTTCGTGGATCTCTTTGCTAGCCTTATTTCTGTTCAATCTGAGAACAGATATTTCGGATCCCTTTGAAGACTATAGGGCCAAGGGAAATATCCTCCGATAACAAAGAGAAAGAAGCTTTCTGAGAAACCTCTTTGTGTTCTGTGAAATCATTTCACAGGGTTACAGCATTCCACTCAAGAAGCCTTTCACTAAGACAGTTCTTGTGGAATTGGCAAAGTGATATTTGGAAACCCGTAGAGGGCTATGGTGAAAAAGGAAATATCCTCCGATGAAATCTGGAAAGAAGCTTTCTGAGAAACTGCTCTGTGATGTGCGACTTCCACTCACAGAGTTACATCTGTATTTCGTGGATCTCTTTGCTAGCCTTTTTTCTGTGGATTCTGAGAACAGATATTTCGGATCCCTTTGAAGATTATAGGGCCAAAGGAAATATCCTCCGATAACAAAGAGAAAGAAGCTTTCTGAGAAACTTCTTTTGTCCTGTGAAATCATCTCACACAGTTACAGCTTTCCCCTCAAGAAGCCTTTCGCTAAGACAGTTCTTGTGCAATTGGCAAAGTTATATTTGGAAGCCCATAGAGGGCTAGGGTGAAAAAGGAAATATCCTCAGATGAAATCTGGAAACAAGCTTTCTGAGAAACTGCCTAGTGTTCTGTTAATTCATCTCACAGAGTTACATCTGTATTTCGAGGATCTCTTTGCTAGACTTATTTCTATGGAATCTGAGAACAGATATTTCGAATCCCTTTGAAGATTATAGGGCCAAAGGAAATATCCTCCGATAACAAAGAGAAAGAAGCTTTCTGAGAAACTTCTTTTGTCCTGTGAAATCATCTCACAGAGTTACAGCTTTCCCCTCAAGAAGTCTTTCGCTAAGACAGTTCTTGTGCAATTGGCAAAGTGATATTTGGAAGCCCATAGAGGGCTAGGGTGAAAAAGGAAATATCCTCAGATGAAATCTGTAAAGAAGCTTTCTGAGAAACAGCTCTGTGATGTGTGACTTCTACTCCCAGAGTTACATCTGTATTTCGTGGATCTCTTTGCTAGCCTTATTTCTGTGGAATATGAGAACAGATATTTCGGATCCCTTTGAAGACTATAGGGCCAAAGGAAATATCCTCCGATAACAAAGAGAAAGAAGCTTTCTGAGAAACTTCTTTGTGTTCTGTGAAATCAACTCACAGAGTTACAGCTTTCCCCTCCAGAAGCCTTTCGCTAAGACAGTTCTTGTGGAATTGGCAAAGTGATATTTGGAAGCCCATAGAGGGCTATGGTGAAAAAGGAAATATCCTCAGATGAAATCTGGACAGAAACTTTCTGAGGAACTGCTTAGTGTTCTGTTAATTAATCTCACAGAGTTACATATGTATTTCGTGGATCTCTTTGCTAGCCTTATTTCTGTGGAATCTGAGAACAGATATTTCGGATACCTTTGAAGACTATAGGGCCAAAGGAAATATCCTCCGATAACAAAGAGAAAGAAGCTTTCTGAGAAACTTCTTTGTGTTCTGTGAAATCATCTCACAGAGTTACAGCTTTCCCCTCAAGAAACCTTTCGCTAAGACAGTTCTTGTGGAATTTTCAAAGTGATATTTGGAAGCCCATAGAGGGCTATGGTGAAAAAGGAAATATCCTCAGATGAAATCTGGAAAGAAGCTTTCTGAGAAACTGCCTAGTGTTCTCTTAATTCATCTCACAGAGTTACATCAGAATTTCGTGGATCTCTTTGGGAGCCTTATTTCTGTGGAATCTGAGAACAGATATTTCGGATCCCTTTAAAGACTATAGGGCCAAAGGAAATATCCTCCAATAACAAAGAGAAAGAAGCTTTCTGAGAAACTTCTTTGTGTTCTGTGAAATCATCTCACAGAGTTACAGCTTTCCCCTCAAGAAATCTTTCACTAAGACAGTTCTTGTGGAATTGGCAAAATGATATTTGGAACCCTCTAGAGGGCTATGGTGAAAAAGGAAATATACTCCGATAAGATCTGGAAAGAAGATTTCAGAGAAACGGCTTAGTGTTCTCTTAATTCATCTCACAGAGTTATATCTGTATTTCGTGGATCTCTTTGCTAGCCTTATTTCTGTGGAATCTGAGAACAGATATTTCGGATCCCTTTGAAGACTATAGGGCCAAAGGAAATATCCTCCGATAACAAAGAGAAAGAAGCTTTCTGAGAAACTTCTTTGTGTTCTGTGAAATCATCTCACGGAGTTACAGCTTTCTCCTCAAAAACCCTTTCGCTAAGACAGTTCTTTTGGAATTGGCAAAGTGATATTTGGAAGCCAATAGAGCGCTATGGTGAAAAAGGAAATATCCTCCGATGAAATCTGGAAAGAAGCTTTCTGAGAAACTGCTCTGTGATGTGCGACTTCCACTCACAGAGTTACATCTGTATTTCGTGGATCTCTTTGCTAGCCTTATTTCTGTGGAATCAGAGAACAGATATTTCGGATCCCTTTGAAGACTACAAGGACAAAGAAAATATCCTCCGATAACAAAGAGAAAGAAGCTTTCTGAGAAACTTCTTTGTGTTCCGTGAATTCAACTCACAGAGGTACAGCTTTCCGCTCAAGAAGCCTTTCGCTAAGACAGTTCTTGTGGAATTGGCAAAGTGATATTTGGAAGCCCTTAGAGGGCTATGGTGAAAAAGGAAATATCCTCCGATGAAATCTGGAAATAAGCTTTCTGAGATACTGCTTAGTGTTCTGTTAATTCATATCACAGAGTTACATCAGTATTTCGTGAATCTCTTTGCTAGCCTTATTTCTGTGGAATCTGAGAACAGATATTTCGGATCCCTTTGAAGACTACAGGGACAAAGAAAATATCCTCCGATAACAAAGAGAAAGAAGCTTTCTGAGAAACTTCTTTGTGTTCCTTGAAATCATCTCACAGAGTTACAGCTTTCCCCTCAAGAAGCCTTTCGCTAACACAGTTCTTGTGGAATAGGCAAAGTGATATTTGGAAACCCTTAGAGGGCTATGGTGAAAAAGGAAATATCCTCAGATGAAATCTGGAAACAAGCTTTCTGAGAAACTGCCTAGTGTTCTGTTAATTCATCTCACAGAGTTACATCTGTATTTCGAGGATCTCTTTGCTAGCCTTATTTCTGTGGAATCTGAGAACAGATATTTCGAATCCTTTTGAAGATTATAGGGCCAAAGGAAATATCCTCCGATAACAAAGAGAAAGAAGCTTTCTGAGAAACTTCTTTTGTCCTGTGAAATCATCTCACAGAGTTACAGCTTTCCCCTAAAGAAGCCTTTCGCTAAGACAGTTCTTGTGCAATTGGCAAAGTGATATTTGGAAGCCCATAGAGTTCTATGTTCAAAAAGGAAATATCCTCAGATGAAATCTGTAAAGAAGATTTCTGAGTAACAGCTCTGTGATGTGTGACTTCCACTCCCAGAGTTACATCTGTATTTCGTGGATTTCTTTGCTAGCCTTATTTCTGTGGAAACTGAGAACAGATATTTCGGATCCCTTTGAAGACTATAGGGCCAAAGGAAATATCCTCCGATAACAAAGAGAAAAAAGCTTTCTGAGAAACTTCTTTGTGTTCTGTGAAATCATCTCACAGAGTTACAGCTTTCCCCTCCAGAAGCCTTTCGCTAAGACAGTTCTTGTGGAATTGGCAAAGTGATATTTGGAAGCCCATAGAGGGCTATGGTGAAAAAGGAAATATCCTCAGATGAAATCTGGACGGAAACTTTCTGAGGAACTGCTTAGTGTTCTGTTAATTAATCTCACAGAGTTACATATGTATTTCGTGGATCTCTTTGCTAGCCTTATTTCTGTGGAATCTGAGAACAGATATTTCGGATCCCTTTGAAGACTATAGGGCCAAAGGAAATATCCTCCGATAACAAAGAGAAAGAAGCTTTCTGAGAAACTTCTTTGTGTTCTGTGAAATCATCTCACAGAGTTACAGCTTTTTCCTCAAGAAGACTTTCACTAAGACAGTTCATGTGGAATTGGCAAAGTGATATTTGGAGGCCCATAGAGGGCTATGGTGAAAAAGGAAATATGCTCAGATGAAATCTGGAAAGAAGGTTTCTGAGAAACTGCTCTGTGATGTGTGACTTCCACTCACAGAGTTACATCTGTATTTCGTGGATCTCTTTGCTAGCCTTATTTCTGTGGAATCTGAGAACAGGTATTTCGGATCCCTTTGAAGACTATAGGGCCAAAGGAAATATATTCCGATAACAAAGAGAAAGAAGCTTTCTGAGAAACTTCTTTGTGTTCCGTGAAATCATCTCACAGAGTTACAGCTTTTCCCTGAAGTACCCCTTCGCTAAGACAGTTCTTGTGGAATTGGCAAAGTGATATTTGGTAGCCCATAGAGGGCTATGGTGAAAAAGGAAATATCCTCAGATGAAATCTGGAAAGAAGCTTTCTGAGATACTGCTTAGTGTTCTGTTAATTCATCTCACTGAGTTACATCTGTATTTCGTGGATCTCTTTGCTAGCCTTATTTCTGTTCAATCTGAGAACAGATATTTCGGATCCGTTTGAAGACTATAGGGCCAAAGGAAATATCCTTCGATAACAAAGAGAAAGAAGCTTTCTGAGAAACTTCTTTGTGTTCTGTGAAATCAACTCACAGAGTTACAGCTTTCCCCTCCAGAAGCCTTTCGCTAAGACAGTTCTTGTGGAATTGGCAAAGTCATATTTGGAGGCCCATAGAGGGCTATGGTGAAAAAGGAAATATCCTCAGATGATATCTGGACAGAAACTTTCTGAGGAACTGCTTAGTGTTCTGTTAATTAATCTCACAGGGTTACATATGTATTTCGTGGATCTCTTTGCTAGCCTTATTTCTGTGGAATCTGAGAACAGATATTTCGGATACTTTTGAAGACTATAGGGCCAAAGGAAATATCCTCCGATAACAAAGAGAAAAAAGCTTTCTGAGAAACTTCTTTGTGTTCTGTGAAATCATTTCACAGGGTTACAGCATTCCACTCAAGAAGCCTTTCACTAAGACAGTTCTTGTGGAATTGGCAAAGTGATATTTGGAAACCCGTAGAGGGCTATGGTGAAAAAGGAAATATCCTCCGATGAAATCTGGAAAGAAGCTTTCTGAGAAACTGCTCTGTGATGTGCGACTTCCACTCACAGAGTTACATCTGTATTTCGTGGATCTCTTTGCTAGCCTTTTTTCTGTGGATTCTGAGAACAGATATTTCGGATCCCTTTGAAGATTATAGGGCCAAAGGAAATATCCTCCGATAACAAAGAGAAAGAAGCTTTCTGAGAAACTTCTTTTGTCCTGTGAAATCATCTCACACAGTTACAGCTTTCCCCTCAAGAAGCCTTTCGCTAAGACAGTTCTTGTGCAATTGGCAAAGTTATATTTGGAAGCCCATAGAGGGCTAGGGTGAAAAAGGAAATATCCTCAGATGAAATCTGGAAACAAGCTTTCTGAGAAACTGCCTAGTGTTCTGTTAATTCATCTCACAGAGTTACATCTGTATTTCGAGGATCTCTTTGCTAGACTTATTTCTATGGAATCTGAGAACAGATATTTCGAATCCCTTAGAAGATTATAGGGCCAAAGGAAATATCCTCCGATAACAAAGAGAAAGAAGCTTTCTGAGAAACTTCTTTTGTCCTGTGAAATCATCTCACAGAGTTACAGCTTTCCCCTCAAGAAGTCTTTCGCTAAGACAGTTCTTGTGCAATTGGCAAAGTGATATTTGGAAGCCCATAGAGGGCTAGGGTGAAAAAGGAAATATCCTCAGATGAAATCTGTAAAGAAGCTTTCTGAGAAACAGCTCTGTGATGTGTGACTTCTACTCCCAGAGTTACATCTGTATTTCGTGGATCTCTTTGCTAGCCTTATTTCTGTGGAATATGAGAACAGATATTTCGGATCCCTTTGAAGACTATAGGGCCAAAGGAAATATCCTCCGATAACAAAGAGAAAGAAGCTTTCTGAGAAACTTCTTTGTGTTCTGTGAAATCAACTCACAGAGTTACAGCTTTCCCCTCCAGAAGCCTTTCGCTAAGACAGTTCTTGTGGAATTGGCAAAGTGATATTTGGAAGCCCATAGAGGGCTATGGTGAAAAAGGAAATATCCTCAGATGAAATCTGGACAGAAACTTTCTGAGGAACTGCTTAGTGTTCTGTTAATTAATCTCACAGAGTTACATATGTATTTCGTGGATCTCTTTGCTAGCCTTATTTCTGTGGAATCTGAGAACAGATATTTCGGATACCTTTGAAGACTATAGGGCCAAAGGAAATATCCTCCGATAACAAAGAGAAAGAAGCTTTCTGAGAAACTTCTTTGTGTTCTGTGAAATCATCTCACAGAGTTACAGCTTTCCCCTCAAGAAACCTTTCGCTAAGACAGTTCTTGTGGAATTTTCAAAGTGATATTTGGAAGCCCATAGAGGGCTATGGTGAAAAAGGAAATATCCTCAGATGAAATCTGGAAAGAAGCTTTCTGAGAAACTGCCTAGTGTTCTCTTAATTCATCTCACAGAGTTACATCAGAATTTCGTGGATCTCTTTGGGAGCCTTATTTCTGTGGAATCTGAGAACAGATATTTCGGATCCCTTTAAAGACTATAGGGCCAAAGGAAATATCCTCCAATAACAAAGAGAAAGAAGCTTTCTGAGAAACTTCTTTGTGTTCTGTGAAATCATCTCACAGAGTTACAGCTTTCCCCTCAAGAAATCTTTCACTAAGACAGTTCTTGTGGAATTGGCAAAATGATATTTGGAACCCTCTAGAGGGCTATGGTGAAAAAGGAAATATACTCCGATAAGATCTGGAAAGAAGATTTCAGAGAAACGGCTTAGTGTTCTCTTAATTCATCTCACAGAGTTATATCTGTATTTCGTGGATCTCTTTGCTAGCCTTATTTCTGTGGAATCTGAGAACAGATATTTCGGATCCCTTTGAAGACTATAGGGCCAAAGGAAATATCCTCCGATAACAAAGAGAAAGAAGCTTTCTGAGAAACTTCTTTGTGTTCTGTGAAATCATCTCACGGAGTTACAGCTTTCTCCTCAAAAACCCTTTCGCTAAGACAGTTCTTTTGGAATTGGCAAAGTGATATTTGGAAGCCAATAGAGCGCTATGGTGAAAAAGGAAATATCCTCCGATGAAATCTGGAAAGAAGCTTTCTGAGAAACTGCTCTGTGATGTGCGACTTCCACTCACAGAGTTACATCTGTATTTCGTGGATCTCTTTGCTAGCCTTATTTCTGTGGAATCAGAGAACAGATATTTCGGATCCCTTTGAAGACTACAAGGACAAAGAAAATATCCTCCGATAACAAAGAGAAAGAAGCTTTCTGAGAAACTTCTTTGTGTTCCGTGAATTCAACTCACAGAGGTACAGCTTTCCGCTCAAGAAGCCTTTCGCTAAGACAGTTCTTGTGGAATTGGCAAAGTGATATTTGGAAGCCCTTAGAGGGCTATGGTGAAAAAGGAAATATCCTCCGATGAAATCTGGAAATAAGCTTTCTGAGATACTGCTTAGTGTTCTGTTAATTCATATCACAGAGTTACATCAGTATTTCGTGAATCTCTTTGCTAGCCTTATTTCTGTGGAATCTGAGAACAGATATTTCGGATCCCTTTGAAGACTACAGGGACAAAGAAAATATCCTCCGATAACAAAGAGAAAGAAGCTTTCTGAGAAACTTCTTTGTGTTCCTTGAAATCATCTCACAGAGTTACAGCTTTCCCCTCAAGAAGCCTTTCGCTAACACAGTTCTTGTGGAATAGGCAAAGTGATATTTGGAAACCCTTAGAGGGCTATGGTGAAAAAGGAAATATCCTCAGATGAAATCTGGAAACAAGCTTTCTGAGAAACTGCCTAGTGTTCTGTTAATTCATCTCACAGAGTTACATCTGTATTTCGAGGATCTCTTTGCTAGCCTTATTTCTGTGGAATCTGAGAACAGATATTTCGAATCCTTTTGAAGATTATAGGGCCAAAGGAAATATCCTCCGATAACAAAGAGAAAGAAGCTTTCTGAGAAACTTCTTTTGTCCTGTGAAATCATCTCACAGAGTTACAGCTTTCCCCTAAAGAAGCCTTTCGCTAAGACAGTTCTTGTGCAATTGGCAAAGTGATATTTGGAAGCCCATAGAGTTCTATGTTCAAAAAGGAAATATCCTCAGATGAAATCTGTAAAGAAGATTTCTGAGTAACAGCTCTGTGATGTGTGACTTCCACTCCCAGAGTTACATCTGTATTTCGTGGATTTCTTTGCTAGCCTTATTTCTGTGGAAACTGAGAACAGATATTTCGGATCCCTTTGAAGACTATAGGGCCAAAGGAAATATCCTCCGATAACAAAGAGAAAAAAGCTTTCTGAGAAACTTCTTTGTGTTCTGTGAAATCATCTCACAGAGTTACAGCTTTCCCCTCCAGAAGCCTTTCGCTAAGACAGTTCTTGTGGAATTGGCAAAGTGATATTTGGAAGCCCATAGAGGGCTATGGTGAAAAAGGAAATATCCTCAGATGAAATCTGGACGGAAACTTTCTGAGGAACTGCTTAGTGTTCTGTTAATTAATCTCACAGAGTTACATATGTATTTCGTGGATCTCTTTGCTAGCCTTATTTCTGTGGAATCTGAGAACAGATATTTCGGATCCCTTTGAAGACTATAGGGCCAAAGGAAATATCCTCCGATAACAAAGAGAAAGAAGCTTTCTGAGAAACTTCTTTGTGTTCTGTGAAATCATCTCACAGAGTTACAGCTTTTTCCTCAAGAAGACTTTCACTAAGACAGTTCATGTGGAATTGGCAAAGTGATATTTGGAGGCCCATAGAGGGCTATGGTGAAAAAGGAAATATGCTCAGATGAAATCTGGAAAGAAGGTTTCTGAGAAACTGCTCTGTGATGTGTGACTTCCACTCACAGAGTTACATCTGTATTTCGTGGATCTCTTTGCTAGCCTTATTTCTGTGGAATCTGAGAACAGGTATTTCGGATCCCTTTGAAGACTATAGGGCCAAAGGAAATATATTCCGATAACAAAGAGAAAGAAGCTTTCTGAGAAACTTCTTTGTGTTCCGTGAAATCATCTCACAGAGTTACAGCTTTTCCCTGAAGTACCCCTTCGCTAAGACAGTTCTTGTGGAATTGGCAAAGTGATATTTGGTAGCCCATAGAGGGCTATGGTGAAAAAGGAAATATCCTCAGATGAAATCTGGAAAGAAGCTTTCTGAGATACTGCTTAGTGTTCTGTTAATTCATCTCACTGAGTTACATCTGTATTTCGTGGATCTCTTTGCTAGCCTTATTTCTGTTCAATCTGAGAACAGATATTTCGGATCCGTTTGAAGACTATAGGGCCAAAGGAAATATCCTTCGATAACAAAGAGAAAGAAGCTTTCTGAGAAACTTCTTTGTGTTCTGTGAAATCAACTCACAGAGTTACAGCTTTCCCCTCCAGAAGCCTTTCGCTAAGACAGTTCTTGTGGAATTGGCAAAGTCATATTTGGAGGCCCATAGAGGGCTATGGTGAAAAAGGAAATATCCTCAGATGATATCTGGACAGAAACTTTCTGAGGAACTGCTTAGTGTTCTGTTAATTAATCTCACAGGGTTACATATGTATTTCGTGGATCTCTTTGCTAGCCTTATTTCTGTGGAATCTGAGAACAGATATTTCGGATACTTTTGAAGACTATAGGGCCAAAGGAAATATCCTCCGATAACAAAGAGAAAGAAGCGTTCTGAGAAACTTCTTTGTGTTCTGTGAAATCATCTCACAGAGTTACAGCTTTCCCCTCAAGAAACCTTTCGCTAAGACAGTTCTTGTGGAATTGTCAAAGTGATATTTGGAAGCCCATAGAGGGCTATGGTGAAAAAGGAAATATCCTCCGATGAAATCTGGAAAGAAGCTTTCTGAGAAACTGCCTAGTGTTCTCTTAATTCATCTCACAGAGTTACATCAGAATTTCGTGGATCTCTTTGGGAGCCTTATTTCTGTGGAATCTGAGAACAGCTATTTCGGATCCCTTTAAAGACTATAGGGCCAAAGGAAATATACTCCGATAACAAAGAGAAAGAAGCTTTCTGAGAAACTTCTTTGTGTTCTGTGAAATCATCTCACAGAGTTACAGCTTTCCCCTCAAGAAATCTTTCACTAAGACAGTTCTTGTGGAATTGGCAAAATGATATTTGGAACCCACTAGAGGGCTATGGTGAAAAAGGAAATATACTCCGATGAGATCTGGAAAGAAGATTTCAGAGAAACGGCTTAGTGTTCTCTTAATTCATCTCACAGAGTTATATCTGTATTTCGTGGATCTCTTTGCTAGCCTTATTTCTGTGGAATCTGAGAACAGATATTTCGGATCCCTTTGAAGACTATAGGGCCAAAGGAAATATCCTCCGATAACAAAGAGAAAGAAGCTTTCTGAGAAACTTCTTTGTGTTCTGTGAAATCATCTCACAGAGTTACAGCTTTCTCCTCAAGAACCCTTTCGCTAAGACAGTTCTTGTGGAATTGGCAAAGTGATATTTGGAAGCCAATAGAGCGCTATGGTGAAAAAGGAAATATCCTCCGATGAAATCTGGAAAGAAGCTTTCTGAGAAACTGCTCTGTGATGTGCGACTTCCACTCACAGAGTTACATCTGTATTTCGTGGATCTCTTTGCTAGCCTTATTTCTGTGGAATCAGAGAACAGATATTTCGGATCCCTTTGAAGACTACAAGGACAAAGAAAATATCCTCCGATAACAAAGAGAAAGAAGCTTTCTGAGAAACCTCTTTGTGTTCCGTGAAATCAACTCACAGAGTTACAGCTTTCCCCTCAAGAAGCCTTTCGCTAACACAGTTCTTGTGGAATAGGCAAAGTGATATTTGGAAGCCCTTAGAGGGCTATGGTGAAAAAGGAAATATCCTCCGATGAAATCTGGAAATAAGCTTTCTGAGAAACTGCTTAGTGTTCTGTTAATTCATATCACAGAGTTACATCAGTATTTCGTGAATCTCTTTGCTAGCCTTATTTCTGTGGAATCTGAGAACAGATATTTCGGATCCCTTTGAAGACTACAGAGACAAAGAAAATATCCTCCGATAACAAAGAGAAAGAAGCTTTCTGAGAAACTTCTTTGTGTTCCTTGAAATCATCTCACAGAGTTACAGCTTTTCCCTCAAGAAGCCTTTCGCTAACACAGTTCTTGTGGAATAGGCAAAGTGGTATTTGGAAACCCTTAGAGGGCTATGGTGAAAAAGGAAATATCCTCAGATGAAATCTGGAAAGAAGCTTTCTGAGAAACTGCCTAGTGTTCTGTTAATTCATCTCACAGAGTTACATCTGTATTTCGAGGATCTCTTTGCTAGCCTTATTTCTGTGGAATCTGAGAACAGATATTTCGAATCCCTTTGAAGATTAGAGGGCCAAAGGAAATATCCTCCGATAACAAAGAGAAAGAAGCTTTCTGAGAAACTTCTTTTGTCCTGTGAAATCATCTCACAGAGTTACAGCTTTCCCCTCAAGAAGCCTTTCGCTAAGACAGTTCTTGTGCAATTGGCAAAGTGATATTTGGAAGCCCATAGAGTTCTATGTTGAAAAAGGAAATATCCTCAGATGAAATCTGTAAAGAAGATTTCCGAGTAACAGCTCTGTGATGTGTGACTTCCACTCCCAGAGTTACATCTGTATTTCGTGGATCTCTTTGCTAGCCTTATTTCTGTGGAAACTGAGAACAGATATTTCGGATCCCTTTGAAGACTATAGGGCCAAAGAAAATACCCTCCGATAACAAAGAGAAAGAAGCTTTCTGAGAAACTTCTTTGTGTTCTGTGAAATCATCTCACAGAGTTACAGCTTTCCCCTCCAGAAGCCTTTCGCTAAGACAGTTCTTGTGGAATTGGCAAAGTGATATTTGGAAGCCCATAGAGGGCTATGGTGAAAAAGGAAATATCCTCAGATGAAATCTGGACGGAAACTTTCTGAGGAACTGCTTAGTGTTCTGTTAATTCATCTCACAGAGTTACATATGTATTTGGTGGATCTCTTTGCTAGCCTTATTTCTGTGGAATCTGAGAACAGATATTTCGGATCCCTTTGAAGACTATAGGGCCAAAGGAAATATCCTCCGATAACAAAGAGAAAGAAGCTTTCTGAGAAACTTCTTTTGTGTTCTGTGAAATCATCTCACAGAGTTACAGCTTTTTCCTCAAGAAGACTTTCACTAAGACAGTTCATGTGGAATTGGCAAAGTGATATTTGGAGGCCCATAGAGGGCTATGGTGAAAAAGGAAATATGCTCAGATGAAATCTGGAAAGAAGGTTTCTGAGAAACTGCTCTGTGATGTGTGACTTCCACTCACAGAGTTACATCTGTATTTCGTGGATCTCTTTGTTAGCCTTATTTCTGTGGAATCTGAGAACAGGTATTTCGGATCCCTTTGAAGACTATAGGGCCAAAGGAAATATCCTCCGATAACAAAGAGAAAGAAGCTTTCTGAGAAACTTCTTTGTGTTCTGTGAAATCATTTCACAGGGTTACAGCTTTCCACTCAAGAAGCCTTTCACTAAGACAGTTCTTGTGGAATTGGCAAAGTGATATTTGGAAACCCGTAGAGGGCTATGGTGAAAAAGGAAATATCCTCCGATGAAATCTGGAAAGAAGCTTTCTGAGAAACTGCTCTGTGATGTGCGACTTCCACTCACAGAGTTACATCTGTATTTCGTGGATCTCTTTGCTAGCCTTATTTCTGTGGATTCTGAGAACAGATATTTCGGATCCCTTTGAAGATTATAGGGCCAAAGGAAATATCCTCCGATAACAAAGAGAAAGAAGCTTTCTGAGAAACTTCTTTTGTCCTGTGAAATCATCTTACAGAGTTACAGCTTTCCCCTCAAGAAGCCTTTCGCTAAGACAGTTCTTGTGCAATTGGCAAAGTGATATTTGGAAGCCCATAGAGGGCTAGGGTGAAAAAGGAAATATCCTCAGATGAAATCTGGAAACAAGCTTTCTGAGAAACTGCCTAGTGTTCTGTTAATTCATCTCACAGAGTTACATCTGTATTTCGAGGATCTCTTTGCTAGCCTTATTTCTATGGAATCTGAGAACAGATATTTCGAATCCCTTTGAAGATTATAGGGCCAAAGGAAATATCCTCCGATAACAAAGAGAAAGAAGCTTTCTGAGAAACTTCTTTTGTCCTGTGAAATCATCTCACAGAGTTACAGCTTTCCCCTCAAGAAGTCTTTCGCTAAGACAGTTCTTGTGCAATTGGCAAAGTGATATTTGGAAGCCCATAGAGGGCTAGGGTGAAAAAGGAAATATACTCAGATGAAATCTGTAAGGAAGCTTTCTGAGAAACAGCTCTGTGATGTGTGACTTCTACTCCCAGAGTTACATCTGTATTTCGTGGATCTCTTTGCTAGCCTTATTTCTGTGGAATATGAGAACAGATATTTCGGATCCCTTTGAAGACTATAGGGCCAAAGGAAATATCCTCCGATAACAAAGAGAAAGAAGCTTTCTCAGAAACTTCTTTGTGTTCTGTGAAATCAACTCACAGAGTTACAGCTTTCCCCTCCAGAAGCCTTTCGCTAAGACAGTTCTTTGGAATTGGCAAAGTGATATTTGGAAGCCCATAGAGGGCTATGGTGAAAAAGGAAATATCCTCAGATGAAATCTGGACGGAAACTTTCTGAGGAACTGCTTAGTGTTCTGTTAATTCATCTCACAGAGTTAGATCTGTATTTCGTGGATCTCTTTGCTAGCCTTATTTCTGTTCAATCTGAGAACAGATATTTCGGATCCCTTTGAAGACTATAGGGCCAAAGGAAATATCCTCCGATAACAAAGAGAAAGAAGCTTTCTGAGAAACTTCTTTGTGTTCTGTGAAATCATTTCACAGGGTTACAGCTTTCCACTCAAGAAGCCTTTCACTAAGACAGTTCTTGTGGAATTGGCAAAGTGATATTTGGAAACCCGTAGAGGGCTATGGTGAAAAAGGAAATATCCTCCGATGAAATCTGGAAAGAAGCTTTCTGAGAAACTGCTCTGTGATGTGCGACTTCCACTCACAGAGTTACATCTGTATTTCGTGGATCTCTTTGCTAGCCTTATTTCTGTGGATTCTGAGAACAGATATTTCGGATCCCTTTGAAGATTATAGGGCCAAAGGAAATATCCTCCGATAACAAAGAGAAAGAAGCTTTCTGAGAAACTTCTTTTGTCCTGTGAAATCATCTCACAGAGTTACAGCTTTCCCCTCAAGAAGCCTTTCGCTAAGACAGTTCTTGTGCAATTGGCAAAGTGATATTTGGAAGCCCATAGAGGGCTAGGGTGAAAAAGGAAATATCCTCAGATGAAATCTGGAAACAAGCTTTCTGAGAAACTGCCTAGTGTTCTGTTAATTCATCTCACAGAGTTACATCTGTATTTCGAGGATCTCTTTGCTAGCCTTATTTCTATGGAATCTGAGAACAGATATTTCGAATCCCTTTGAAGATTATAGGGCCAAAGGAAATATCCTCCGATAACAAAGAGAAAGAAGCTTTCTGAGAAACTTCTTTTGTCCTGTGAAATCATCTCACAGAGTTACAGCTTTCCCCTCAAGAAGTCTTTCGCTAAGACAGTTCTTGTGCAATTGGCAAAGTGATATTTGGAAGCCCATAGAGGGCTAGGGTGAAAAAGGAAATATCCTCAGATGAAATCTGTAAGGAAGCTTTCTGAGAAACAGCTCTGTGATGTGTGACTTCTACTCCCAGAGTTACATCTGTATTTCGTGGATCTCTTTGCTAGCCTTATTTCTGTGGAATATGAGAACAGATATTTTGGATCCCTTTGAAGACTATAGGGCCAAAGGAAATATCCTCCGATAACAAAGAGAAAGAAGCTTTCTGAGAAACTTCTTTGTGTTCTGTGAAATCAACTCACAGAGTTACAGCTTTCCCCTCCAGAAGCCTTTCGCTAAGACAGTTCTTGTGGAATTGGCAAAGTGATATTTGGAAGCCCATAGAGGGCTATGGTGAAAAAGGAAATATCCTCAGATGAAATGTGGACGGAAACTTTCTGAGGAACTGCTTAGTGTTCTGTTAATTAATCTCACAGAGTTACATATGTATTTCGTGGATGTCTTTGCTAGCCTTATTTCTGTGGAATCTGAGAACAGATATTTCGGATCCCTTTGAAGACTATAGGGCCAAAGGAAATATCCTCCGATAACAAAGAGAAAGAAGCTTTCTGAGAAACTTCTTTTTCTTCTGTGAAATCATCTCACAGAGTTACAGCTTTCCCCTCAAGAAACCTTTCGCTAAGACAGTTCTTGTGCAATTGTCAAAGTGATATTTGGAAGCCCATAGAGGGCTATGGTGAAAAAGGAAATATCCTCAGATGAAATCTGGAAAGAAGCTTTCTGAGAAACTGCCTAGTGTTCTCTTAATTCATCTCACAGAGTTACATCAGAATTTCGTGGATCTCTTTGGGAGCCTTATTTCTGTGGAATCTGAGAACAGCTATTTCGGATCCCTTTGAAGACTATTGGGCCAAAGGAAATATCCTCCGATAACAAAGAGAAAGAAGGTTTCTGAGAAACTTCTTTGTGTTCTCTGAAATCATCTCACAGAGTTACAGCTTTCCCCTCAAGAAGTCTTTCACTAAGACAGTTCTTGTGGAATTGGCAAAATGATATTTGGAACCCACTAGAGGGCTATGGTGAAAAAGGAAATATACTCCGATGAGATCTGGAAAGAAGATTTCAGAGAAACGGCTTAGTGTTCTCTTAATTCATCTCACAGAGTTATATCTGTATTTCGTGTATCTCTTTGCTAGCCTTATTTCTGTGGAATCTGAGAACAGATATTTCGGATCCCTTTGAAGACTATAGGGCCAAAGGAAATATCCTCCGATAACAAAGAGAAAGAAGCTTTCTGAGAAACTTCTTTGTGTTCTGTGAAATCATCTCACAGAGTTACAGCTTTCTCCTCAAGAACCCTTTCGCTAAGACAGTTCTTGTGGAATTGGCAAAGTGATATTTGGAAGCCAATAGAGCGCTGTGGTGAAAAAGGAAATATCCTCCGATGAAATCTGGAAAGAAGCTTTCTGAGAAACTGCTCTGTGATGTGCGACTTCCACTCACAGAGTTACATCTGTATTTCGTGGATCTCTTTGCTAGCCTTATTTCTGTGGAATCAGAGAACAGATATTTCAGATCCCTTTGAAGACTACAAGGACAAAGAAAATATCCTCCGATAACAAAGAGAAAGAAGCTTTCTGAGAAACTTCTTTGTGTTCCGTGAATTCAACTCACAGAGTTACAGCTTTCCGCTCAAGAAGCCTTTCGCTAAGACAGTTCTTGTGGAATTGGCAAAGTGATATTTGGAAGCCCTTAGAGGGCTATGGTGAAAAAGGAAATATCCTCCGATGAAATCTGGAAATAAGCTTTCTGAGATACTGCTTAGTGTTCTGTTAATTCATATCACAGAGTTACATCAGTATTTCGTGAATCTCTTTGCTAGCCTTATTTCTGTGGAATCTGAGAACAGATATTTCGGATCCCTTTGAAGACTACAGGGACAAAGAAAATATCCTCCGATAACAAAGAGAAAGAAGCTTTCTGAGAAACTTCTTTGTGTTCCTTGAAATCATCTCACAGAGTTACAGCTTTCCCCTCAAGAAGCCTTTCGCTAACACAGCTCTTGTGGAATAGGCAAAGTGATATTTGGAAACCCTTAGAGGGCTATGGTGAAAAAGGAATTATCCTCAGATGAAATCTGGAAAGAAGCTTTCTGAGAAACTGCCTAGTGTTCTGGTAATTCATCTCACAGAGTTACATCTGTATTTCGAGGATCTCTTTGCTAGCCTTATTTCTGTGGAATCTGAGAACAGATATTTCGAATCCCTTTGAAGATTATAGGGCCAAAGGAAATATCTTCCGATAACAAAGAGAAAGAAGCTTTCTGAGAAACTTCTTTTGTCCTGTGAAATCATGTCACAGAGTTACAGCTTTCCCCTCAAGAAGCCTTTCGCTAAGACAGTTCTTGTGTAATTGGCAAATTGATATTGGGAAGCCTATATAGGGCTAGGGTGAAAAAGGAAATATCCTCAGATGAAATCTGGAAAGAAGCTTTCTGAGAAACTGCCTAGTGTTCTCTTAATTCATCTCACAGAGTTACGTCAGAATTTCGTGGATCTCTTTGCTAGCCTTATTTCTGTGGAATCTGAGAACAGATATTTCGGATCCCTTTGAAGACTATAGGGCCAAAGGAAATATCCTCCGATAACAAAGAGATAGAAGCTTTCTGAGAAACTTTTTTGTGGTCTGAGAAATCACCTCACCGAGTTACAGCTTTTCCCTCAAGAAGCCTTTCACTAAGACAGTTCTTGTGGAATTGGCAAAGTGATATTTGGAAGCCCATAGACGGCTATGGTGAAAAAGGAAATATCCTCCGATGTAATCTGGAAAGAAGATTTCTGAGAAACTGCTCTGTGATGTGTGACTTCCACTCACAGAGTTACATCTGTATTTCGTGGATCTCTTTGCTAGCCTTATTTCTGTGGAATCTGAGAACAGATATTTCGGATCCCTTTGAAGACTATAGGGCCAAAGGAAATATCCTCCGATAACAAAGAGAAAGAAGCTTTCTGAGAAACTTCTTTGTGTTCTTTGAAATCATCTCACAGAGTTACAGCTTTTTCCTCAAGAAGCCTTTCACTAAGACAGTTCTTGTGGAATTGGCAAAGTGATATTTGGAGGCCCATAGAGGGCTATGGTGAAAAAGGAACTATCCTCAGATGAAATCTGGAAAGAAGGTTTCTGAGAAACTGCTCTGTGATGTGTGACTTCCACTCACAGAGTTACATCTGTATTTCGTGAATCTCTTTGCTAACCTTATTTCTGTGGAATCTGAGAACAGATATTTCAGATCCCTTTGAAGACTATAGGGCCAAAGGAAATATCCTCCGATAACAAAGAGAAAGAAGCTTTCTGAGAATCTTCTTTGTGTTCTGTGAAATCATCTCACAGAGTTACAGCTATCCCCTCAAGAAGCGTTTCTCTATGATAGTTCTTATTGAATTGTCAAAGTGATATTTGGAAGCCCATAGAGGGCTATGGTGAAAAAGGAAATATCCTCAGATGAAATCTGGAAAGAAGCTTTCTGAGAAACTGCTCTGTGATGTGTGACTTCCACTCACAGAGTTACATCTGTATTTCGTCTATCTCTTTGATAGTCTTATTTCTGTGCAATCTGAGAACAGATATTTCGGATCCCTTTGAAGACTATAGAGCCAAAGGAAATATCCTCTGATAACAAAGAGAAAGAAACTTTCTGAGAAACTTCTTTGTGTTCTGTGAAATCATCTCACAGAGTTACAGCTTTCCCCTCAAGAAGCCTTTCGCTAAGACAGTTCTTGTGGAATTGGCAAAGTGATATTTGGAAGCCCATAGAGGGCTATGGTGAAAAAGGAAATATTCTCAGATGAAATCTGGAGAGAAGCTTTCTGAGAAACTGCTTAATGTTCTGTTAATTCATCTCACAGAGTTACATCTGTATTTCCTGGATCTCTTTGCTAACCTTATTTCTGTGGAATCTGAAAACAGATATTTCTGATCCCTTTGAAGACTATAGGGCCAAAGGAAGTATCCTCCGGTAACAAAGAGAAAGAAGCTTTCTGAGAAACTTCTTTGTTTTCTGTGAAATCATCTCACAGAGTTACAGCTTTCCCCTCAAGAAGCCTTTCGCTAAGACAGTTCTTGTGGAATTGGCAAAGTGATATTTGGAAGGCCATAGAGGGCTATGTTGAAAAAGGAAATATCCTCAGATGAAATCTGGAAAGAAGCATTCTCAGAAACTTCTCTGAGATGTGAGAATTCCATTCACAGAGCAATATCTGTATTTCGTGTATCTCTTTGCTAGCCTTATTTCTGTGGAATCTGAGAACAGATATTTCGGATCCCTTTGAAGACTATAGGGCCAAAGGAAATATCCTCCGATAACAAAGAGAAAGAAGCTTTCTGAGAAACTTCATTGTGTTCTGTGAAATCATCTCACAGAGTTACAGCTTTCCCCTCAAGAAGTCTTACACTAAGACAGTTCTTGTGGAGTTGGCAGAGTGATATTTGGAAGCCCATAGATGGCTATGGTGAAAAAGGAAATATCCTCAGATGAAATCTGGAAAGAAGCTTTCTGAGATACTGCTTAGTGTTCTTTTAATTCATCTCACAGAGATAGATCTGTATTTCGTGGATCTCTTTGCTAGCCTTATTTCTGTTCAATCTGAGAACAGATATTTCGGATCCCTTTGAAGACTATAGGGCCAAAGGAAATATCCTCCGATAACAAAGAGAAAGAAGCTTTCTGAGAAACTTCTTTGTGTTCTGTGAAATCAACTCACAGAGTTACAGCTTTCCCCTCCAGAAGCCTTTCGCTAAGACAGTTCTTGTGGAATTGGCAAAGTGATATTTGGAAGCCCATAGAGGGCTATGGTGAAAAAGGAAATATCCTCAGATGAAATCTGGACGGAAACTTTCTGAGGAACTGCTTAGTGTTCTGTTAATTAATCTCACAGAGTTACATATGTATTTCGTGGATCTCTTTGCTAGCCTTATTTCTGTGGAATCTGAGAACAGATATTTCGGATCCCTTTGAAGACTATAGGGCCAAAGGAAATATCCTCCGATAACAAAGAGAAAGAAGCTTTCTGAGAAACTTCCTTGTGTTCTGTGAAATCATCTCACAGAGTTACAGCTTTCCCCTCAAGAAACCTTTCGCTAAGACAGTTCTTGTGGAATTGTCAAAGTGATATTTGGAAGCCCATAGAGGGCTATGGTGAAAAAGGAAATATCCTCAGATGAAATCTGGAAAGAAGCTTTCTGAGAAACTGCCTAGTGTTCTCTTAATTCATCTCACAGAGTTACGTCAGAATTTCGTGGATCTCTTTGGGAGCCTTATTTCTGTGGAATCTGAGAACAGATATTTCGGATCCCTTTGAAGACTATAGGGCCAAAGGAAATATCCTCCGATAACAAAGAGAAAGAAGGTTTCTGAGAAACTTCTTTGTGTTCTCTGAAATCATCTCACAGAGTTACAGCTTTCCCCTCAAGAAGTCTTTCATTAAGACAGTTCTTGTGGAATTGGCAAAATGATATTTGGAACCCACTAGAGGGCTATGGTGAAAAAGGAAATATACTCCGATGAGATCTGGAAAGAAGATTTCAGAGAAACGGCTTAGTGTTCTCTTAATTAATCTCACAGAGTTATATCTGTATTTCGTGGATCTCTTTGCTAGCCTTATTTCTGTGGAATCTGAGAACAGATATTTCGGATCCCTTTGAAGACTATAGGGCCAAAGGAAATATCCTCCGATAACAAAGAGAAAGAAGCTTTCTGAGAAACTTCTTTGTGTTCTGTGAAATCATCTCACAGAGTTACTGCTTTCTCCTCAAGAACCCTTTCGCTAAGACAGTTCTTGTGGAATTGGCAAAGTGATATTTGGAAGCCAATAGAGCGCTGTGGTGAAAAAGGAAATATCCTCCGATGAAATCTGGAAAGAAGCTTTCTGAGAAACTGCTCTGTGATGTGCGACTTCCACTCACAGAGTTACATCTGCATTTCGTGGATCTCTTTGCTAGCCTTATTTCTGTGGAATCAGAGAACAGATATTTCGGATCCCTTTGAAGTCTATAGGTTCAAAGGAAATATCCTCCGATAACAAAGAGAAAGAAGCTTTCTGAGAAACTTCTTTGTGTTCCGTGAATTCAACTCACAGAGTTACAGCTTTCCGCTCAAGAAGCCTTTCGCTAAGACAGTTCTTGTGGAATTGGCAAAGTGATATTTGGAAGCCCTTAGAGGGCTATGGTGAAAAAGGAAATATCCTCCGATGAAATCTGGACATAAGCTTTCTGAGATACTGCTTAGTGTTCTGTTAATTCATATCACAGAGTTACATCAGTATTTCGTGAATCTCTTTGCTAGCCTTATTTCTGTGGAATCTGAGAACAGATATTTCGGATCCCTTTGAAGACTACAGGGACAAAGAAAATATCCTCCGATAACAAGAGAAAGAAGCTTTCTGAGAAACTTGTTTTGTGTTCTGTGAAATCATCTCACAGAGTTACAGCTTTTTCCACAAGAAGCCTTTCACTAAGACAGTTCTTGTGGAATTGGCAAAGTGATATTTGGAGGCCCATAGAGGGCTATGGTGAAAAAGGAACTATCCTCAGATGAAATCTGGAAAGAAGGTTTCTGAGAAACTGCTCTGTGATGTGTGACTTCCACTCACAGAGTTACATCTGTATTTCGTGGATCTCTTTGCTAGCCTTATTTCTGTGGAATCTGAGAACAGGTATTTCGGATCCCTTTGAAGACTATAGGGCCAAAGGAAATATCCTCCGATAACAAAGAGAAAGAAGCTTTCTGAGAAACTTCTTTGTGTTCCGTGAAATCATCTCACAGAGTTACAGCTTTTCCCTGAAGTACCCCTTCGCTAAGACAGTTCTTGTGGAATTGGCAAAGTGATATTTGGAAGCCCATAGAGGGCTATGATGAAAAAGGAAATATCCTCCGATGAAATCTGGAAAGAAGGTTTCTGAGAAACTGCTCTGTGATGTGTGACTTCCACTCACAGAGTTACATCTGTATTTCGTGGATCTCTTTGCTAGGCTTATTTCTGTGGAATCTGAGAACAGATATTTCGGATCCCTTTGAAGACTATAGGGCCAAAGGAAATATCCTCCGATAACAAAGAGAAAGAAGCTTTCTGAGAAACTTCTTTGTGTTCTGTGAAATCCTCACAGAGTTACAGCTTTGCCCTCAAGAAGCCTTTCGCTAAGACAGTTCTTGTGAAATTGGCAAATTGATATTTGGAAGCCCCTAGAGGGCTATGGTGATAAAGGAAATATCCTCAGATGAAATCTGGAAAGAAGCTGTCTGAGAAACTGCTTAGTGTTCTGTTAATTCATCTCACAGAGTTACATCTGTATTTCGTGAATCTCTTTGCTAACCTTATTTCTGTGGAATCTGAGAACAGATATTTCAGATCCCTTTGAAGACTATAGGGCCAAAGGAAATATCCTCCGATAACAAAGAGAAAGAAGCTTTCTGAGAATCTTCTTTGTGTTCTGTGAAATCATCTCACACAGTTACAGCTATCCCCTCAAGAAGCGTTTCTCTATGACAGTTCTTATTGAATTGTCAAAGTGATATTTGGAAGCCCATAGAGGGCTATGGTGAAAAAGGAAATATCCTCAGATGAAATCTGGAAAGAAGCTTTCTGCGAAACTGCTCTGTGATGTGTGACTTCCACTCACAGAGTTACATCTGTATTTCGTCTATCTCTTTGATAGTCTTATTTCTGTGCAATCTGAGAACAGATATTTCGGATCCCTTTGAAGACTATAGAGCCAAAGGAAATATCCTCTGATAACAAAGAGAAAGAAACTTTCTGAGAAACTTCTTTGTGTTCTGTGAAATCATCTCACAGAGTTTCAGCTTTCCCCTCAAGAAGCCTTTCGCTAAGACAGTTCTTGTGGAATTGGCAAAGTGATATTTGGAAGCCCATAGAGGGCTATGGTGAAAAAGGAAATATTCTCCGATGAAATCTGGAGAGAAGCTTTCTGAGAAACTGCTTAATGTTCTGTTAATTCATCTCACAGAGTTACATCTGTATTTCCTGGATCTCTTTGCTAACCTTATTTCTGTGGAATCTGAAAACAGATATTTCTTATCCCTTTGAAGACTATAGGGCCAAAGGAAGTATCCTCCGGTAACAAAGAGAAAGAAGCTTTCTGAGAAACTTCTTTGTTTTCTGTGAAATCATCTCACAGAGTTACAGCTTTCCCCTCAAGAAGCCTTTCGCTAAGACAGTTCTTGTGGAATTGGCAAAGTGATATTTGGAAGGCCATAGAGGGCTATGGTGAAAAAGGAAATATCCTCAGATGAAATCTGGAAAGAAGCATTCTCAGAAACTTCTCTGAGATGTGAGAGTTCCATTCACAGAGCAATATCTGTATTTCGTGTATCTCTTTGCTAGCCTTATTTCTGTGGAATCTGAGAACAGATATTTCGGATCCCTTTGAAGACTATAGGGCAAAAGGAAATATCCTCCGATAACAAAGAGAAAGAAGCCTTCTGAGAAACTTCATTGTGTTCTGTGAAATCATCTCACAGAGTTACAACTTTCCCCTCAAGAAGTCTTACACTAAGACAGTTCTTGTGGAGTTGGCAAAGTGATATTTGGAAGCCCATAGATGGCTATGGTGAAAAAGGAAATATCCTCAGATGAAATCTGGAAAGAAGCTTTCTGAGATACTGCTTAGTGTTCTTTTAATTCATCTCACAGAGTTAGATCTGTATTTCGTGGATCTCTTTGCTAGCCTTATTTCTGTGCAATCTGAGAACAGATATTTCGGATCCCTTTGAAGACTATAGGGCCAAAGGAAATATCCTCCGATAACAAAGAGAAAGAAGCTTTCTGAGAAACTTCTTTGTGTTCTGTGAAATCATTTCACAGGGTTACAGCTTTCCACTCAAGAAGCCTTTCACTAAGACAGTTCATGTGGAATTGGCAAAGTGATATTTGGAGGCCCATAGAGGGCAATGGTGAAAAAGGAAATATGCTCAGATGAAATCTGGAAAGAAGGTTTCTGAGAAACTGCTCTGTGATGTGTGACTTCCACTCACAGAGTTACATCTGTATTTCGTGGATCTCTTTGCTAGCCTTATTTCTGTGGAATCTGAGAACAGGTATTTCGGATCCCTTTGAAGACTATAGGGCCAAAGGATATATCCTCCGATAACAAAGAGAAAGAAGCTTTCTGAGAAACTTCTTTGTGTTCCGTGAAATCATCTCACAGAGTTACAGCTTTTCCCTGAAGTACCCCTTCGCTAAGACAGTTCTTGTGGAATTGGCAAAGTGATATTTGGAAGCCCATAGAGGGCTATGGTGAAAAAGGAAATATCCTCAGATGAAATCTGGAAAGAAGCTTTCTGAGATACTGCTTAGTGTTCTGTTAATTCATATCACAGAGTTACATCAGTATTTCGTGAATCTCTTTGCTAGCCTTATTTCTGTGGAATCTGAGAACAGATATTTCGGATCCCTTTGAAGACTACAGGGACAAATAAAATATCCTCCGATAACAAAGAGAAAGAAGCTTTCTGAGAAACTTCTTTGTGTTCCTTGAAATCATCTGACAGAGTTACAGCTTTCCCCTCAAGAAGCCTTTCGCTAACACAGCTCTTGTGGAATAGGCAAAGTGATATTTGGAAACCCTTAGAGGGCTATGGTGAAAAAGGAAATATCCTCAGATGAAAGCTGGAAAGAAGCTTTCTGAGAAACTGCGTAGTGTTCTGGTAATTCATCTCACAAAGTTACATCTGTATTTCGAGGATCTCTTTGCTAGCCTTATTTCTGTGGAATCTGAGAACAGATATTTCGAATCCCTTTGAAGATTATAGGGCCAAAGGAAATATCCTCCGATAACAGAGAGAAAGAAGCTTTCTGAGAAACTTCTTTTGTCCTGTGAAATCATCTCACAGAGTTACAGCTTTCCCCTCAAGAAGCCTTTCGCTAAGACAGTTCTTGTGGAATTGGCAAATTGATATTGGGAAGCCTATATAGGGCTAGGGTGAAAAAGGAAATATCCTCAGATGAAATCTGGAAAGAAGCTTTCTGAGAAACTGCCTAGTGTTCTCTTAATTCATCTCACAGAGTTACGTCAGAATTTCGTGGATCTCTTTGCTAGCCTTATTTCTGTGGAATCTTAGAACAGATATTTCGGATCCCTTTGAAGACTATAGGGCCAAAGGAAATATCCTCCGATAACAAAGAGATAGAAGCTTTCTGAGAAACTTTTTTGTGTTCTCAGAAATCACCTCACCGAGTTACAGCTTTTCTCTCAAGAAGCCTTTCCCTAAGACAGTTCTTGTGGAATTGGCAAAGTGATATTTGGAAGCCCATAGAGGGCTATGGTGAAAAAGGAAATATCCTCCGATGTAATCTGGAAAGAAGATTTCTGAGAAACTGCTCTGTGATGTGTGACTTCCACTCACAGAGTTACATCTGTATTTCGTGGATCTCTTTGCTAGCCTTATTTCTGTGGAATCTGAGAACAGATATTTCGGATCCCTTTGAAGACTATAGGGCCAAAGGAAATATCCTCCGATAACAAAGAGAAAGAAGCTTTCTGAGAAACTTCTTTGTGTTCTGTGAAATCATCTCACAGAGTTACAGCTTTTCCCTCAAGAAGCCTTTCACTAAGACAGTTCTTGTGGAATTGGCAAAGTGATATTCGGAGGCCCCTAGAGGGCTATGGTGAAAAAGGAAATATCCTCCGATGAAATCTGGAAAGAAGGTTTCTGAGAAACTGCTTAGTGTTCTGTTAATTCATCTCACAGAGTTACATCTGTGTTTCGTGGATCTCCTTGCTAGCCTTATTTCTGTGGAATCTTAGAACAGATATTTCGGATCTCTTTGAAGACTATAGGGCCAAAGGAAATATACTCCGATAACAAGAGAAAGAAGCTTTCTGAGAAACTTCTTTTGTGTTCTGTGAAATCATCTCACAGAGTTACAGCTTTTTCCACAAGAAGCCTTTCACTAAGACAGTTCTTGTGGAATTGGCAAAGTGATATTTGGAGGCCCATAGAGGGCTATGGTGAAAAAGGAACTATCCTCAGATGAAATCTGGAAAGAAGGTTTCTGAGAAACTGCTCTGTGATGTGTGACTTCCACTCACAGAGTTACATCTGTATTTCGTGGATCTCTTTGCTAGCCTTATTTCTGTGGAATCTGAGAACAGGTATTTCGGATCCCTTTGAAGACTATAGGGCCAAAGGAAATATCCTCCGATAACAAAGAGAAAGAAGCTTTCTGAGAAACTTCTTTGTGTTCCGTGAAATCATCTCACAGAGTTACAGCTTTTCCCTGAAGTACCCCTTCGCTAAGACAGTTCTTGTGGAATTGGCAAAGTGATATTTGGAAGCCCATAGAGGGCTATGATGAAAAAGGAAATATCCTCCGATGAAATCTGGAAAGAAGGTTTCTGAGAAACTGCTCTGTGATGTGTGACTTCCACTCACAGAGTTACATCTGTATTTCGTGGATCTCTTTGCTAGCCTTATTTCTGTGGAATCTGAGAACAGATATTTCGGATCCCTTTGAAGACTATAGGGCCAAAGGAAATATCCTCCGATAACAAAGAGAAAGAAGCTTTCTGAGAAACTTCTTTGTGTTCTGTGAAATCCTCACAGAGTTACAGCTTTGCCCTCAAGAACCTTTCGCTAAGACAGTTCTTGTGAAATTGGCTAATTGATATTTGGAAGCCCCTAGAGGGCTATGGTGATAAAGGAAATATCCTCAGATGAAATCTGGAAAGAAGCTGTCTGAGAAACTGCTTAGTGTTCTGTTAATTCATCTCACAGAGTTACATCTGTATTTCGTGAATCTCTTTGCTAACCTTATTTCTGTGGAATCAGAGAACAGATATTTCGGATCCCTTTGAAGACTACAAGGACAAAGAAAATATCCTCCAATAACAAAGAGAAAGAAGCTTTCTGAGAAACTTCTTTGTGTTCCGTGAATTCAATTCACAGAGTTACAGCTTTCCGCTCAAGAAGCCTTTCGCTAAGACAGTTCTTGTGGAATTGGCAAAGTGATATTTGGAAGCCCTTAGAGGGCTATGGTGAAAAAGGAAATATCCTCCGATGAAATCTGGAAATAAGCTTTCTGAGATACTGCTTAGTGTTCTGTTAATTCATATCACAGAGTTACATCAGTATTTCGTGAATCTCTTTGCTAGCCTTATTTCTGTGGAATCTGAGAACAGATATTTCGTATCCCTTTGAAGACTACAAGGACAAAGAAAATATCCTCCGATAACAAAGAGAAAGAAACTTTCTGAGAAACTTCTTTGTGTTCTTTGAAATCATCTCACAGAGTTACAGCTTTCCCCTCAAGAAGCCTTTCGCTAACACAGCTCTTGTGGAATAGGCAAAGTGATATTTGGAAACCCTTAGAGGGCTATGGTGAAAAAGGAAATATCCTCAGATGAAAGCTGGAAAGAAGCTTTCTGAGAAACTGCCTAGTGTTCTGGTAATTCATCTCACAAAGTTACATCTGTATTTCGAGGATCTCTTTGCTAGCCTTATTTCTGTGGAATCTGAGAACAGATATTTCGAATCCCTTTGAAGATTATAGGGCCAAAGGAAATATCCTCCGATAACAGAGAGAAAGAAGCTTTCTGAGAAACTTCTTTTGTCCTGTGAAATCATCTCACAGAGTTACAGCTTTCCCCTCAAGAAGCCTTTCGCTAAGACAGTTCTTGTGGAATTGGCAAATTGATATTGGGAAGCCTATATAGGGCTAGGGTGAAAAAGGAAATATCCTCAGATGAAATCTGGAAAGAAGCTTTCTGAGAAACTGCCTAGTGTTCTCTTAATTCATCTCACAGAGTTACGTCAGAATTTCGTGGATCTCTTTGCTAGCCTTATTTCTGTGGAATCTGAGAACAGATATTTCGGATCCCTTTAAAGACTATAGGGCCAAAGGAAATATCCTCCGATAACAAAGAGATAGAAGCTTTCTGAGAAACTTTTTTGTGTTCTGAGAAATCACCTCACCGAGTTACAGCTTTTCCCTCAAGAAGCCTTTCACTAAGACAGTTCTTGTGGAATTGGCAAAGTGATATTTGGAAGCCCATAGAGGGCTATGGTGAAAAAGGAAATATCCTCCGATGTAATCTGGAAAGAAGATTTCTGAGAAACTGCTCTGTGATGTGTGACTTCCACTCACAGAGTTACATCTGTATTTCGTGGATCTCTTTGCTAGCCTTATTTCTGTGGAATCTGAGAACAGATATTTCGGATCCCTTTGAAGACTATAGGGCCAAAGGAAATATCCTCCGATAACAAAGAGAAAGAAGCTTTCTGAGAAACTTCTTTGTGTTCTGTGAAATCATCTCACAGAGTTACAGCTTTTCCCTCAAGAAGCCTTTCACTAAGACAGTTCTTGTGGAATTGGCAAAGTGATATTCGGAAGCCCCTAGAGGGCTATGGTGAAAAAGGAAATATCCTCCGATGAAATCTGGAAAGAAGGTTTCTGAGAAACTGCTTAGTGTTCTGTTAATTCATCTCACAGAGTTACATCTGTGTTTCGTGGATCTCCTTGCTAGCCTTATTTCTGTGGAATCTTAGAACAGATATTTCGGATCTCTTTGAAGTCTATAGGGCCAAAGGAAATATCCTCCGATAACAAGAGAAAGAAGCTTTCTGAGAAACTTCTTTTGTGTTCTGTGAAATCATCTCACAGAGTTACAGCTTTTTCCACAAGAAGCCTTTCACTAAGACAGTTCTTGTGGAATTGGCAAAGTGATATTTGGAGGCCCATAGAGGGCTATAGTGAAAAAGGAACTATCCTCAGATGAAATCTGGAAAGAAGGTTTCTGAGAAACTGCTCTGTGATGTGTGACTTCCACTCACAGAGTTACATCTGTATTTCGTGGATCTCTTTGCTAGCCTTATTTCTGTGGAATCTGAGAACAGGTATTTCGGATCCCTTTGAAGACTATAGGGCCAAAGGAAATATCCTCCGATAACAAAGAGAAAGAAGCTTTCTGAGAAACTTCTTTGTGTTCCGTGAAATCATCTCACAGAGTTACAGCTTTTCCCTGAAGTACCCCTTCGCTAAGACAGTTCTTGTGGAATTGGCAAAGTGATATTTGGAAGCCCATAGAGGGCTATGATGAAAAAGGAAATATCCTCCGATGAAATCTGGAAAGAAGGTTTCTGAGAAACTGCTCTGTGATGTGTGACTTCCACTCACAGAGTTACATCTGTATTTCGTGGATCTCTTTGCTAGGCTTATTTCTGTGGAATCTGAGAACAGATATTTCGGATCCCTTTGAAGACTATAGGGCCAAAGGAAATATCCTCCGATAACAAAGAGAAAGAAACTTTCTGAGAAACTTCTTTGTGTTCTGTGAAATCATCTCACAGAGTTACAGCTTTCCCCTCAAGAAGCCTTTCGCTAAGACAGTTCTTGTGGAATTGGCAAAGTGATATTTGGAAGCCCATAGAGGGCTATGGTGAAAAAGGAAATATTCTCAGATGAAATCTGGAGAGAAGCTTTCTGAGAAACTGCTTAATGTTCTGTTAATTCATCTCACAGAGTTACATCTGTATTTCCTGGATCTCTTTGCTAACCTTATTTCTGTGGAATCTGAAAACAGATATTTCTGATCCCTTTGAAGACTATAGGGCCAAAGGAAGTATCCTCCGGTAACAAAGAGAAAGAAGCTTTCTGAGAAACTTCTTTGTTTTCTGTGAAATCATCTCACAGAGTTACAGCTTTCCCCTCAAGAAGCCTTTCGCTAAGACAGTTCTTGAGGAATTGGCAAAGTGATATTTGGAAGGCCATAGAGGGCTATGTTGAAAAAGGAAATATCCTCAGATGAAATCTGGAAAGAAGCATTCTCAGAAACTTCTCTGAGATGTGAGAGTTCCATTCACAGAGCAATATCTGTATTTCGTGTATCTCTTTGCTAGCCTTATTTCTGTGGAATCTGAGAACAGATATTTCGGATCCCTTTGAAGACTATAGGGCCAAAGGAAATATCCTCCGATAACAAAGAGAAAGAAGCCTTCTGAGAAACTTCATTGTGTTCTGTGAAATCATCTCACAGAGTTACAGCTTTCCCCTCAAGAAATCTTACACTAAGACAGTTCTTGTGGAGTTGGCAAAGTGATATTTGGAAGCCCATAGATGGCTATGGTGAAAAAGGAAATATCCTCAGATGAAATCTGGAAAGAAGCTTTCTGAGATACTGCTTAGTGTTCTTTTAATTCATCTCACAGAGTTAGATCTGTATTTCGTGGATCTCTTTGCTAGCCTTATTTCTGTTCAATCTGAGAACAGATATTTCGGATCCCTTTGAAGACTATAGGGCCAAGGGAAATATCCTCCGATAACAAAGAGAAAGAAGCTTTCTGAGAAACTTCTTTGTGTTCTGTGAAATCATTTCACAGGGTTACAGCTTTCCACTCAAGAAGCCTTTCACTAAGACAGTTCTTGTGGAATTGGCAAAGTGATATTTGGAAATCCATAGAGGGCTATGGTGAAAAAGGAAATACCCTCCGATGAAATCTGGAAAGAAGCTTTCTGAGAAACTGCTCTGTGATGTGCGACTTCCACTCACAGAGTTACATCTGTATTTCGTGGATCTCTTTGCTAGCCTTATTTCTGTGGATTCTGAGAACAGATATTTCGGATCCCTTTGAAGATTATAGGGCCAAAGGAAATATCCTCCGATAACAAAGAGAAAGAAGCTTTCTGAGAAACTTCTTTTGTCCTGTGAAATCATCTCACAGAGTTACAGCTTTCCCCTCAAGAAGCCTTTCGCTAAGACAGTTCTTGTGCAATTGGCAAAGTGATATTTGGAAGCCCATAGAGGGCTAGGGTGAAAAAGGAAATATCCTCAGATGAAATCTGGAAACAAGCTTTCTGAGAAACTGCCTAGTGTTCTGTTAATTCATCTCACAGAGTTACATCTGTATTTCGAGGATCTCTTTGCTAGCCTTATTTCTATGGAATCTGAGAACAGATATTTCGAATCCCTTTGAAGATTATAGGGCCAAAGGAAATATCCTCCGATAACAAAGAGAAAGAAGCTTTCTGAGAAACTTCTTTTGTCCTGTGAAATCATCTCACAGAGTTACAGCTTTCCCCTCAAGAAGTCTTTCGCTAAGACAGTTCTTGTGCAATTGGCAAAGTGATATTTGGAAGCCCATAGAGGGCTAGGGTGAAAAAGGAAATATCCTCAGATGAAATCTGTAAAGAAGCTTTCTGAGAAACAGCTCTGTGATGTGTGACTTCTACTCCCAGAGTTACATCTGTATTTCGTGGATCTCTTTGCTAGCCTTATTTTTGTGGAATATGAGAACAGATATTTCGGATCCCTTTGAAGACTATAGGGCCAAAGGAAATATCCTCTGATAACAAAGAGAAAGAAGCTTTCTGAGAAACTTCTTTGTGTTCTGTGAAATCAACTCACAGAGTTACAGCTGTCCCCTCCAGAAGCCTTTCGCTAAGACAGTTCTTGTGGAATTGGCAAAGTGATATTTGGAAGCCCATAGAGGGCTATGGTGAAAAAGGAAATATCCTCAGATGAAATCTGGACAGAAACTTTCTGAGGAACTGCTTAGTGTTCTGTTAATTAATCTCACAGATTTACATATGTATTTCGTGGATCTCTTTGCTAGCCTTATTTCTGTGGAATCTGAGAACAGATATTTCGGATATCTTTGAAGACTATAGGGCCAAAGGAAATATCCTCCGATAACAAAGAGAAAGAAGCTTTCTGAGAAACTTCTTTGTGTTCTGTGAAATCATCTCACAGAGTTACAGCTTTCCCCTCAAGAAACCTTTCGCTAAGACAGTTCTTGTGGAATTGTCAAAGTGATATTTGGAAGCCCATAGAGGGCTATGGTGAAAAAGGAAATATCCTCAGATGAAATCTGGAAAGAAGCTTTCTGAGAAACTGCCTAGTGTTCTCTTAATTCATCTCACAGAGTTACATCAGAATTTCGTGGATCTCTTTGGGAGCCTTATTTCTGTGGAATCTGTGAACAGCTATTTCGGATCCCTTTAAAGACTATAGGGCTAAAGGAAATATCCTCCGATAACAAAGAGAAAGAAGCTTTCTGAGAAACTTCTTTGTGTTCTGTGAAATCATCTCACAGAGTTACAGCTTTCCCCTCAAGAAATCTTTCACTAAGACAGTTCTTGTGGAATTGGCAAAATGATATTTGGAACCCACTAGAGGGCTATGGTGAAAAAGGAAATATACTCCGATGAGATCTGGAAAGAAGATTTCAGAGAAACGGCTTAGTGTTCTCTTAATTCATCTCACAGAGTTATATCTGTATTTCGTGCATCTCTTTGCTAGCCTTATTTCTGTGGAATCTGAGAACAGATATTTCGGATCCCTTTGAAGACTATAGGGCCAAAGGAAATATCCTCCGATAACAAAGAGAAAGAAGCTTTCTGAGAAACTTCTTTGTGTTCTGTGAAATCATCTCACAGAGTTACAGCTTTCTCCTCAAGAACCCTTTCGCTAAGACAGTTCTTGTGGAATTGGCAAAGTGATATTTTGAAGCCAATAGAGCGCTGTGGTGAAAAAGGAAATATCCTCCGATGAAATCTGGAAAGAAGCTTTCTGAGAAACTGCTCTGTGATGTGCGACTTCCACTCACAGAGTTACATCTGTATTTCGTGGATCTCTTTGCTAGCCTTATTTCTGTGGAATCAGAGAACAGATATTTCGGATCCCTTTGAAGACTACAAGGACAAAGAAAATATCCTCCGATAACAAAGAGAAAGAAGCTTTCTGAGAAACTTCTTTGTGTTCCGTGAAATCAACACACAGAGTTACAGCTTTCCGCTCAAGAAGCCTTTCGCTAAGACAGTTCTTGTGGAATTGGCAAAGTGATATTTGGAAGCCCTTAGAGGGCTATGGTGAAAAAGGAAATATCCTCCGATGAAATCTGGAAATAAGCTTTCTGAGAAACTGCTTAGTGTTCTGTTAATTCATATCACAGGGTTACATCAGTATTTCGTGAATCTCTTTGCTAGCCTTATTTCTTTGGAATCTGAGAACAGATATTTCGGATCCCTTTGAAGACTACAGGGACAAAGAAAATATCCTCCGATAACAAAGAGAAAGAAGCTTTCTGAGAAACTTCTTTGTGTTCCTTGAAATCATCTCACAGAGTTCCAGCTTTCCCCTCAAGAAGCCTTTCGCTAACACAGTTCTTGTGGAATAGGCAAAGTGATATTTGGAAACCCTTAGAGGGCTATGGTGAAAAAGGAAATATCCTCAGATGAAATCTGGAAAGAAGCTTTCTGAGAAACTGCCTAGTGTTCTGTTAATTCATCTCACAGAGTTACATCTGTATTTCGAGGATCTCTTTGCTAGCCTTATTTCTGTGGAATCTGAGAACAGATATTTCGAATCCCTTTGAAGATTATAGGGCCAAAGGAAATATCCTCCGATAACAAAGAGAAAGAAGCTTTCTGAGAAACTTCTTTTGTCCTGTGAAATCATCTCACAGAGTTACAGCTTTCCCCTCAAGAAGCCTTTCGCTAAGACAGTTCTTGTGCAATTGGCAAAGTGATATTTGGAAGCCCATAGAGTTCTATGTTGAAAAAGGAAATATCCTCAGATGAAATCTGTAAAGAAGATTTCTGAGTAACAGCTCTGTGATGTGTGACTTCCACTCCCAGAGTTACATCTGTATTTCGTGGATCTCTTTGCTAGCCTTATTTCTGTGGAAACTGAGAACAGATATTTCGGATCCCTTTGAAGACTATAGGGCCAAAGGAAATATCCTCCGATAACAAAGAGAAACAAGCTTTCTGAGAAACTTCTTTCTGTTCTGTGAAATCATCTCACAGAGTTACAGCTTTCCCCTCCAGAAGCCTTTCGCTAAGACAGTTCTTGTGGAATTGGCAAAGTGATATTTGGAAGCCCATAGAG
This sequence comes from Macaca mulatta, assembly GCF_049350105.2. NCBI lineage: Eukaryota > Metazoa > Chordata > Mammalia > Primates > Cercopithecidae > Macaca > Macaca mulatta. The sequence continues at coordinate 48,552,740 of NC_133411.1, forward strand.
GGCTATGGTGAAAAAGGAAATATCCTCAGATGAAATCTGGACAGAAACTTTCTGAGGAACTGCTTAGTGTTCTGTTAATTCATCTCACAGAGTTACATATGTATTTCGTGGATCTCTTTGCTAGCCTTATTTCTGTGGAATCTGAGAACAGATATTTCGGATCCCTTTGAAGACTATAGGGCCAAAGGAAATATCCTCCGATAACAAAGAGAAAGAAGCTTTCTGAGAAACTTCTTTTGTGTTCTGTGAAATCATCTCACAGAGTTACAGCTTTTTCCTCAAGAAGACTTTCACTAAGACAGTTTATGTGGAATTGGCAAAGTGATATTTGGAGGCCCATAGAGGGCAATGGTGAAAAAGGAAATATGCTCAGATGAAATCTGGAAAGAAGGTTTCTGAGAAACTGCTCTGTGATGTGTGACTTACACTCACAGAGTTACATCTGTATTTCGTGGATCTCTTTGCTAGCCTTATTTCTGTGGAATCTGAGAACAGGTATTTCGGATCCCTTTGAAGACTATAGGGCCAAAGGAAACATCCTCCGATAACAAAGAGAAAGAAGCTTTCTGAGAAACTTCTTTGTGTTCCGTGAAATCATCTCACAGAGTTACAGCTTTTCCCTGAAGTACCCCTTCGCTAAGACAGTTCTTGTGGAATTGGCAAAGTGATATTTGGAAGCCCATAGAGGGCTATGGTGAAAAAGGAAATATCCTCAGATGAAATCTGGAAAGAAGCTCTCTGAGATACTGCTTAGTGTTCTGTTAATTCATCTCACAGAGTTAGATCTGTATTTCGTGGATCTCCTTGCTAGCCTTATTTCTGTGGAATCAGAGAACAGATATTTCGGATCCCTTTGAAGACTACAAGGACAAAGAAAATATCCTCCGATAACAAAGAGAAAGAAGCTTTCTGAGAAACTTCTTTGTGTTCCGTGAATTCAACTCACAGAGTTACAGCTTTCCGCTCAAGAAGCCTTTCGCTAAGACAGTTCTTGTGGAATTGGCAAAGTGATATTTGGAAGCCCTTAGAGGGCTATGGTGAAAAAGGAAATATCCTCCGAGGAAATCTGGAAATAAGCTTTCTGAGATACTGCTTAGTGTTCTGTTAATTCATATCACAGAGTTACATCAGTATTTCGTGAATCTCTTTGCTAGCCTTATTTCTGTGGAATCTGAGAACAGATATTTCGGATCCCTTTGAAGACTACAGGGACAAAGAAAATATCCTCCGATAACAAAGAGAAAGAAGCTTTCTGAGAAACTTCTTTGTGTTCCTTGAAATCATCTCACAGAGTTACAGCTTTCCCCTCAAGAAGCCTTTCGCTAACACAGCTCTTGTGGAATAGGCAAAGTGATATTTGGAAACCCTTAGAGGGCTATGGTGAAAAAGGAAATATCCTCAGATGAAAGCTGGAAAGAAGCTTTCTGAGAAACTGCCTAGTGTTCTGGTAATTCATCTCACAAAGTTAAATCTGTATTTCGAGGATCTCTTTGCTAGCCTTATTTCTGTGGAATCTGAGAACAGATATTTCGAATCCCTTTGAAGATTATAGGGCCAAAGGAAATATCCTCCGATAACAAAGAGAAAGAAGCTTTCTGAGAAACTTCTTTTGTCCTGTGAAATCATCTCACAGAGTTACAGCTTTCCCCTCAAGAAGCCTTTCGCTAAGACAGTTCTTGTGCAATTGGCAAAGGGATATTTGGAAGCCCATAGAGTTCTATGTTGAAAAAAGATATATCCTCAGATGACATCTGTAAAGAAGATTTCTGAGTAACTGCTCTGTGATGTGTGACTTCCACTCCCAGAGTTACATCTGTATTTCGTGGATCTCTTTGCTAGCCTAATTTCTGTGGAAACTAAGAACAGATATTTCGGATCCCTTTGAAGACTATAGGGCCAAAGGAAATATCTTCCGATAACAAAGAGAAAGAAGCTTTCTGAGAAACTTCTTTGTGTTCTGTGAAATATTCTCACAGAGTTACAGCTTTCCCCTCAAGAAGCCTTTCGCTAAGACAGTTCTTGTGGAATTGGCAAAGTGATATCGGAAGCCCATAGAGGGCTATGGTGAAAAAGGAAATATCCTCAGATGAAATCTGGACAGAAACTTTCTGAGAAACTGCTTAGTGTTCTGTTAATTCATCTCAAAGAGTTACATCTGTATTTCGTGAATCTCTTTGCTAGCCTTATTTCTGTGGAATCTGAGAACAGATATTTCAGATCCCTTTGAAGACTATAGGGCCAAAGGAAATATCCTCCAATAACAAAGAGAAAGAAGCTTTCTGAGAAACTTCTTTGTGTTCTGTGAAATCATCTCACAGAGTTACAGCTTTCCCCTCAAGAAACCCTTCGTGAAGACAGTTGTTGTGGAATTGGCAAAGTGATATTTGGAAGCTCATAGAGGGCTATGGTGAAAAAGGAAATATCCTCAGATGAAATCTGGAAAGAAGCTTTCTGAGAAACTGCCTAGTGTTGTCTTAATTCATCTCACAGAGTTACATCTGAATTTCGTGGATCTCTTTGCTAGCCTTATTTCTGTGGAATCTGAGAACAAATATTTCGGATCCCTTTGAAGACTATACGGCAAAGGAAATATCCTCCGATAACAAAGAGATAGAAGCTTTCTGAGAAACTTCTTTGTGTTCTGAGAAATCATCTCACCGAGTTACAGCTTTTCCCTCAAGAAGCCTTTCACTAAGAGAGTTTTTGTGGAATTGGCAAAGTGATATTTGGAAGCCCATAGAGGGCTATGGTGAAAAAGGAAATATCCTCCGATGTAATCTGGAAAGAAGATTTCTGAGAAACTGCTCTGTGATGTGTGATTTCCACTCACAGAGTTACATCTGTATTTCGTGGATCTCTTTGCTAGCCTTATTTCTGTGGAATCTTAGAACAAATATTTCGGATCCCTTTGAAGACTATAGGGCCAAAGGAATTATCCTCTGATAACAAAGAGAAAGAAGCTTTCTGAGAAACTTCTCTGTGTTGTGTGAAATCATCTCAGAGAGTTACAGTTTTCCCCTCAAGAAGACTTTCGCTAAGAGAGTTCTTGTGGAATTGGCAAAGTGATATTTCGAAGCCCAAAGAGGGCTATGGTGAAAAAGGAAATATCCTCCGATGAAATCTGGAAAGGAGGTTTCTGAGAAACTGCTCTGCTATGTGTGACTTCCACTCACAGAGATACATCTGTATTTCGTGGATCTCTTTGCTAGCTTTATTTCTAGGGAATCTGAGAACAGATATTTTGGATACCTTTGAAGTCTATAGGTTCAAAGGAAATATCCTCCGATAACAAAGAGAAAGAAACTTTCTGAGAAACTTCTTTGTGTTCTGTGAAACTTTCTCACAAAGTTACAACTTTTCTTCAAGAAGCCTTTCACTAAGACAGTTCTTGTGGAATTGGCAAAGTGATATTTGGAAGCCCATAGAGGGCTATGGTGAAAAAGGAAATATCCTCAGATGAAATCTGGAAAGAAGCTTTCTGAGAAACAGCTCTGTGATGTGTGACTTCCACTCACAGAGTTACATCTGTATTTCGTGGATCTCTTTGCGAGCCTTATTTCTGTGGAATCTGAGAACAGATATTTCGGATGCCTTTGAAGACTATAGGGCCAAAGGAAATATCCACCGATAACAAAGACAAAGAAACTTTCTGAGAAACTTCTTTGTGTTCTGTGAAATCATCTCACAGAGTTACAGCATTCCCCTCAAAAATCCTTTCTCTAAGACAGGTCTTGTGGAATTGGCAAAGTGATATTTGGTAGCCCATAGAGGGCTATGGTGAAAAAGGAAATATCCTCAGATGAAATCTGGAAAGAAGCTTTCTGAGGAACAGCTTAGTGTTCTGAAAATTCATCTCACAGAGTTACATCTGTATTTCGTGGTTCTTTTGCTTGCCTTATTTCTGTGGAATCTGAGAACAGATATTTCGGATCCCTTTGAAGACTATAGGGTCAAAGGAAATATCCTCCGATAACAAAGAGAAAGAAGCTTTCTGAGAAACTTCTTTGTGTTCTGTGAAATCATCTCACAGAGTTACAGCTATCCCCTCAAGAAGCGTTTCGCTATGACAGTTCTTATTGAATTGTCAAAGTGATATTTGGAAGCCCATAGAGGGCTATGGTGAAAAAGGAAATATCCTCAGATGAAATCTGGAAAGAAGCTTTCTGAGAAACTGCTCTGTGATGTGTGACTTCCACTCACAGAGTTACATCTGTATGTCGTCTATCACTTTGATAGTCTTATTTCTGTGCAATCTGAGAACAGATTTTTCGGATCCCTTTGAAGACTATAGGGCCAAAGGAAATATCCTCTGATAACAAAGAGAACGAAGCCTTCTGAGAAATTTCTTTTTGTTCTGTGAAATCATCTCACCGAGTTACAGCTTTCCCCTCAAGAAGCCTTTCGCTAAGACAGTTCTTGTGGAATTGGCAAAGTGATATTTGGAAGCCCATAGAGGGCTATGGTGAAAAAGGAAATATTCTCAGATGAAATCTGGAGAGAAGCTTTCTGAGAAACTGCTTAATGTTCTGTTAATTCATCTCACAGAGTTACATCTGTATTTCGTGGATCTCTTTGCTAACCTTATTTCTGTGGAATCTGAAAACAGATATTTCTGATCCCTTTTAAGACTATAGGGCCAAAGGAAGTATCCTCCGGTAACAAAGAGAAAGAAGCTTTCTGAGAAACTTCTTTGTTTTCTGTGAAATCATCTCACAGAGTTACAGATTTCCCCTCAAGAAGCCTTTCGCTAAGACAGTTCTTGTGGAATTGGCAAAGTGATATTTGGAAGGCCATAGAGGGCTATGGTGAAAAAGGAAATATCCTCAGATTAAATATGGAAAGAAGCATTCTCAGAAACTTCTCTGAGATGTGTGAGTTCCATTCACAGAGCAATATCTGTATTTCGTGTATCTCTTTGCTAGCCTTATTTCTGTGGAATCTGAGAACAGATATTTCGGATCCCTTTGAAGACTATAAGGCCAAAGGAAATATCCTCCGATTACAAAGAGAAAGAAGATTTCTGAGAAACTTCATTGTGTTCTGTGAAATCATCTCACAGAGTTACAGCTTTCCCCTCAAGAAGTCTTACACTAAGACAGTTCTTGTGGAGTTGGCAAAGTGATATTTGGAAGCCCATAGATGGCTATGGTGAAAAAGGAAATATCCTCAGATGAAATCTGGAAAGAAGCTTTCTGAGATACTGCTTAGTGTTCTTTTAAGTCATCTCACAGAGTTAGATCTGTATTTCCTGGATCTCTTTGCTAGCCTTATTTCTGTTCAATCTGAGAACAGATATTTCGGATCCCTTTGAAGACTATAGGGCCAAGGGAAATATCCTCCGATAACAAAGAGAAAGAAGCTTTCTGAGAAACTTCTTTGTGTTCTGTGAAATCATTTCACAGGGTTACAGCTTTCCACTCAAGAAGCCTTTCACTAAGACAGTTCTTGTGGAATTGGCAAAGTGATATTTGGAAACCCATAGAGGGCTATGGTGAAAAAGGAAATACCCTCCGATGAAATCTGGAAAGAAGCTTTCTGAGAAACTGCTCTGTGATGTGCGACTTCCACTCACAGAGTTACATCTGTATTTCGTGGATCTCTTTGCTAGCCTTATTTCTGTGGATTCTGAGAACAGATATTTCGGATCCCTTTGAAGATTATAGGGCCAAAGGAAATATCCTCCGATAACAAAGAGAAAGAAGCTTTCTGAGAAACTTCTTTTGTCCTGTGAAATCATCTCACAGAGTTACAGCTTTCCCCTCAAGAAGCCTTTCGCTAAGACAGTTCTTGTGGAATTGGCAAAGTGATATTTGGAAGCACATAGAGGGCTAGGGTGAAAAAGAAAATATCCTCAGATGAAATCTGGAAACAAGCTTTCTGAGAAACTGCCTAGGGTTCTGTTATTTCATCTCACAGAGTTACATCTGTATTTCGAGGATCTCTTTGCTAGCCTTATTTCTATGGAATCTGAGAACAGATATTTCGAATCCCTTTGAAGATTATAGGGCCAAAGGAAATATCGTCCGATAACAAAGAGAAAGAAGCTTTCTGAGAAACTTCTTTTGTCCTGTGAAATCATCTCACAGAGTTACAGCTTTCCCCTCAAGAAGTGTTTCGCTAAGACTGTTCTTGTGCAATTGGCAAAGTGATATTTGGAAGCCCATAGAGGGCTAGGGTGAAAAAGGAAATATCCTCAGATGAAATCTGTAAAGAAGCTTTCTGAGAAACAGCTCTGTGATGTGTGACTTCTACTCCCAGAGTTACATCTGTATTTCGTGGATCTCTTTGCTAGCCTTATTTCTGTGGAATATGAGAACAGATATTTCGGATCCCTTTGAAGACTATAGGGCCAAAGGAAATATCCTCTGATGACAAAGAGAAAGAAGCTTTCTGAGAAACTTCTTTGTGTTCTGTGAAATCATCTCACAGAGATACAGCTTTCCCCTCAAGAAACCTTTCGCTAAGACAGTTCTTGTGGAATTGTCAAAGTGATATTTGGAAGCCCATAGAGGGCTATGGTGAAAAAGGAAATATCCTCAGATGAAATCTGGAAAGAAGCTTTCTGAGAAACTGCCTAGTGTTCTCTTAATTCATCTCACAGAGTTACATCAGAATTTCGTGGATCTCTTTGGGAGCCTTATTTCTGTGGAATCTGAGAACAGCTATTTCGGATCCCTTTAAAGACTATAGGGCCAAAGGAAATATCCTCCGATAACAAAGAGAAAGAAGCTTTCTGAGAAACTTCTTTGTGTTCTGTGAAATCATCTCACAGAGTTACAGCTTTCCCCTCAAGAAATCTTTCACTAAGACAGTTCTTGTGGAATTGGCAAAATGATATTTGGAACCCACTAGAGGGCTATGGTGAAAAAGGAAATATACTCCGATGAGATCTGGAAAGAAGATTTCAGAGAAACGGCTTAGTGTCCTCTTAATTCATCTCACAGAGTTATATCTGTATTTCGTGGATCTCTTTGCTAGCCTTATTTTGTGGAATCTGAGAACAGATATTTCGGATCCCTTTGAAGACTATAGGGCCAAAGGAAATATCCTCCGATAACAAAGAGAAAGAAGCTTTCTGAGAAACTTCTTTGTGTTCTGTGAAATCATCTCACAGAGATACAGCTTTCTCCTCAAGAACCCTTTCGCTAAGACAGTTCTTGTGGAATTGGCAAAGTGATATTTGGAAGCCAATAGAGCGCTATGGTGAAAAAGGAAATATCCTCCGATGAAATCTGGAAAGAAGGTTTCTGAGAAACTGCTCTGTGATGTGCGACTTCCACTCACAGAGTTACATCTGTATTTCGTGGATCTCTTTGCTAGCCTTATTTCTGTGGAATCAGAGAACAGATATTTCGGATCCCTTTGAAGACTACAAGTACAAAGAAAATATCCTCCGATAACAAAGAGAAAGAAGCTTTCTGAGAAACTTCTTTGTGTTCCGTGAAATCAACTCACAGAGTTACAGCTTTCCACTCAAGAAGCCTTTCGCTAAGACAGTTCTTGTGGAATTGGCAAAGTGATATTTGGAAGCCCTTAGAGGGCTATGGTGAAAAAGGAAATATCCTCCGATGAAATCTGGAAATAAGCTTTCTGAGAAACTGCTTAGTGTTCTGTTAATTCATATCACAGGGTTACATCAGTATTTCGTGAATCTCTTTGCTAGCCTTATTTCTTTGGAATCTGAGAACAGATATTTCGCATCCCTTTGAAGACTACAGGGACAAAGAAAATATCCTCCGATAACAAAGAGAAAGAAGCTTTCTGAGAAACTTCTTTGTGTTCCTTGAAATCATCTCACAGAGTTACAGCTTTCCCCTCAAGAAGCCTTTCGCTAACACAGTTCTTGTGGAATAGGCAAAGTGATATTTGGAAACCCTTAGAGGGCTATGGTGAAAAAGGAAATATCCTCAGATGAAATCTGGAAAGAAGCTTTCTGAGAAACTGCCTAGTGTTCTGTTAATTCATCTCACAGAGTTACATCTGTATTTCGAGGATCTCTTTGCTAGCCTTATTTCTGTGGAATCTGAGAACAGATATTTCGAATCCCTTTGAAGATTATAGGGCCAAAGGAAATATCCTCCGATAACAAAGAGAAAGAATCTTTCTGAGAAACTTCTTTTGTCCTGTGAAATCATCTCACAGATTTACAGCTTTCCCCTCAAGAAGCCTTTCGCTAAGACAGTTCTTGTGCAATTGGCAAAGTGATATTTGGAAGCCCATAGAGTTCTATGTTGAAAAAGGAAATATCCTCAGATGAAATCTGTAAAGAAGATTTCTGAGTAACAGCTCTGTGATGTGTGACTTCCACTCCCAGAGTTACATCTGTATTTCGTGGATCTCTTTGCTAGCCTTATTTCTGTGGAAACTGAGAACAGATATTTCGGATCCCTTTGAAGACTATAGGGCCAAAGGAAATATCCTCCGATAACAAAGAGAAAGAAGCTTTCTGAGAAACTTCTTTGTGTTCTGTGAAATCATCTCACAGAGTTACAGCTTTCCCCTCCAGAAGTCTTTCGCTAAGACAGTTCTTGTGGAATTGGCAAAGTGATATTTGGAAGCCCATAGAGGGCTATGGTGAAAAAGGAAATATCCTCAGATGAAATCTGGACAGAAACTTTCTGAGGAACTGCTTAGTGTTCTGTTAATTCATCTCACAGAGTTACATATGTATTTCGTGGATCTCTTTGCTAGCCTTATTTCTGTGGAATCTGAGAACAGATATTTCGGATCCCTTTGAAGACTATAGGGCCAAAGGAAATATCCTCCGATAACAAAGAGAAAGAAGCTTTCTGAGAAACTTCTTTTGTGTTCTGTGAAATCATCTCACAGAGTTACAGCTTTTTCCTCAAGAAGACTTTCACTAAGACAGTTCATGTGGAATTGGCAAAGTGATATTTGGAGGCCCATAGAGGGCAATGGTGAAAAAGGAAATATCCTCAGAAAAAATCTGGAAAGAAGCTTTCTGAGAAACTGCTCTGTGATGTGTGACTTCCACTCACAGAGTTACATCTGTATTTCGTGGATCTCTTTTCTAGCCTTATTTCTGTGGAATCTGAGAACAGGTATTTCGGATCCCTTTGAAGACTATAGGGCCAAAGGAAATATCCTCCGATAACAAAGAGAAAGAAGCTTTCTGAGAAACTTCTTTGTGTTCCGTGAAATCATCTCACAGAGTTACAGCTTTTCCCTGAAGTACCCCTTCGCTAAGACAGTTCTTGTGGAATTGGCAAAGTGATATTTGGAAGCCCATAGAGGGCTATGGTGAAAAAGGAAATATCCTCAGATGAAATCTGGAAAGAAGCTTTCTGAGATACTGCTTAGTGTTCTGTTAATTCATCTCACAGAGTTAGATCTGTATTTCGTGGATCTCTTTGCTAGCCTTATTTCTGTGGAATCAGAGAACAGATATTTCGGATCCCTTTGAAGACTACAAGGACAAAGAAAATATCCTCCGATAACAAAGAGAAAGAAGCTTTCTGAGAAACTTCTTTGTGTTCCGTGAATTCAACTCACAGAGTTACAGCTTTCCGCTCAAGAAGCCTTTCGCTAAGACAGTTCTTGTGGAATTGGCAAAGTGATATTTGGAAGCCCTTAGAGGGCTATGGTGAAAAAGGAAATATCCTCCGATGAAATCTGGAAATAAGCTTTCTGAGATACTGCTTAGTGTTCTGTTAATTCATATCACAGAGTTACATCAGTATTTCGTGAATCTCTTTGCTAGCCTTATTTCTGTGGAATCTGAGAACAGATATTTCGGATCCCTTTGAAGACTACAGGGACAAAGAAAATATCCTCCGATAACAAAGAGAAAGAAGCTTTCTGAGAAACTTCTTTGTGTTCCTTGAAATCATCTCACAGAGTTACAGCTTTCCCCTCAAGAAGCCTTTCGCTAACACAGCTCTTGTGGAATAGGCAAAGTGATATTTGGAAACCCTTAGAGGGCTATGGTGAAAAAGGAAATATCCTCAGATGAAATCTGGAAAGAAGCTTTCTGAGAAACTGCCTAGTGTTCTGGTAATTCATCTCACAGAGTTACATCTGTATTTCGAGGATCTCTTTGCTAGCCTTATTTCTGTGGAATCTGAGAACAGATATTTCGAATCCCTTTGAAGATTATAGGGCCAAAGGAAATATCCTCCCATAACAAAGAGAAAGAAGCTTTCTGAGAAACTTCTTTTGTCCTGTGAAATCATCTCACAGAGTTACAGCTTTCCCCTCAAGAAGCCTTTCGCTAAGACAGTTCTTGTGCAATTGGCAAAGGGATATTTGGAAGCCCATAGAGTTCTATGTTGAAAAAGGATATATCCTCAGATGAAATCTGTAAAGAAGATTTCTGAGTAACTGCTCTGTGATGTGTGACTTCCACTCCCAGAGTTACATCTGTATTTCGTGGATCTCTTTGCTAGCCTTATTTCTGTGGAAACTGAGAACAGATATTTAGGATCCCTTTGAAGACTATAGGGCCAAAGGAAATATCCTCCGATAACAAAGAGAAAGAAGCTTTCTGAGAAACTTCTTTGTGTTCTGTGAATTCATCTCACAGAGTTACAGCTTTCCCCTCAAGAAGCCTTTCGCTAAGACAGTTCTTGTGGAATTGGCAAAGTGATATTTGGAAGCCCATAGAGGGCTATGGTGAAAAAGGAAATATCCTCAGATGAAATCTGGACAGAAACTTTCTGAGGAACTGCTTAGTGTTCTGTTAATTCATCTCACAGAGTTACATATGTATTTCGTGGATCTCTTTGCGAGCCTTATTTCTGTGGAATCTGAGAACAGATATTTCGGATCCCATTGAAGACTATAGGGCCAAAGGAAATATCCTCCGATAACAAAGAGAAAGAAGCTTTCTGAGAAACTTCTTTTGTGTTCTGTGAAATCATCTCACAGAGTTACAGCTTTTTCCTCAAGAAGACTTTCACTAAGACAGTTCTTGTGGAATTGGCAAAGTGATATTTGGAGGCCCATAGAGGCCTATGGTGAAAAAGGAAATATGCTCAGATGAAATCTGGAAAGAAGGTTTCTGAGAAACTGCTCTGTGATGTGTGACTTCCACTCACAGAGTTACATCTGTATTTCGTGGATCTCTTTGCTAGCCTTATTTCTGTGGATTCTGAGAACAGATATTTCGGATCCCATTAAAGACTATAGGGCTAAAGGAAATATCCTCCGATAACAAAGAGAAAGAAGCTTTCAGAGAAAATTCTTTGTGTTCTGTGAAATCATCTCACAGAGTTACAGCTTTCCCCTCAAGAAGTCTTTCACTAAGACAGTTCTTGTGGAATTAGCAAAGTTATATTTGGAACCCACTAGAGGGCTATGGTGAAAAAGGAAATACACTCCGATGAGATCTGGAAAGAAGATTTCAGAGAAACGGCTTAGTGTTCTCTTAATTCATCTCACAGAGTTATATCTGTATTTCGTGGATCTCTTTGCTAGCCTTATTTCTGTGGAATCTGAGAACAGATATTTTGGATCCCTTTGAAGACTATAGGGCCAAAGGAAATATCCTCCGATAACAAAGAGAAAGAAGCTTTCTGAGAAACTTCTTTGGGTTCTGTGAAATCATCTCACAGAGTTACAGCTTTCTCCTCAAGAACCCTTTCGCTAAGACAGTTCTTGTGGAATTGGCAAGGTGATATTTGGAAGCCAATAGAGCGCTATGGTGAAAAAGGAAATATCCTCCGATGAAATCTGGAAAGAAGCTTTCTGAGAAACTGCTCTGTGATGTGCGACTTCCACTCACAGAGTTACATCTGTATTTCGTGGATCTCTTTGCTAGCCTTATTTCTGTGGAATCAGAGAACAGATATTTCGGATCCCTTTGAAGACTACAAGGACAAAGAAAATATCCTCCGATAACAAAGAGAAAGATGCTTTCTGAGAAACTTTTTTGTGTTCCGTGAAATCAACTCACAGAGTTACAGCTTTCCGCTCAAGAAGCCTTTCGCTAAGACAGTTCCTGTGGAATTGGCAAAGTGATATTTGGAAGCCCTTAGAGGGCTATGGTGAAAAAGGAAATATCCTCCGATGAAATCTGGAAATAAGCTTTCTGAGAAACTGCTTAGTGTTCTGTTAATTCATATCACAGAGTTACATCAGTATTTCGTGAATCTATTTGCTAGCTTTATTTCTGTGGAATCTGAGAACAGATATTTCGGATACCTTTGAAGTCTATAGGTCCAAAGGAAATATCCTCCGATAACAAAGAGAAAGAAACTTTCTGAGAAACTTCTTTGTGTTCTGTGAAATTTTCTCACAGAGTTACAACTTTTCCCTCAAGAAGCCTTTCACTAAGACAGTTCTTGTGGAATTGGCAAAGTGATATTTGGAAGCCCATAGAGTTCTATGGTGAAAAAGGAAATATCCTCAGATGAAATCTGGAAAGAAGCTTTCTGAGAAACTGCTCTGTGATGTGTGACTTCCACTCACAGAGTTACATCTGTATTTCGTGGATCTCTTTGTTAGCCTTATTTCTGTGGAATCTGAGAACAGATATTTCGGATATCTTTGAAGACTATAGGGCCAAAGGAAATATCCTCCGATAACAAAGAGAAAGAAGCATTCTGAGAAACTTCTTTGTGTTCTGTGAAATCATCTCACAGAGTTACAGCTTTCCCCTCAAGAAGCCTTTCGCTAAGACAGTTCTTGTGGAATTGGCAAAGTGATATTTGGAAGCCCATAGAGGGCTATGGTGAAAACAGGAAATATCCTCAGATGAAATCTGGAAAGAAGCTTTCTGAGAAACTGCTTAGTATTCTGTAATTCATCTGACAGGGTTACATCTGTATTTCGTGGATCTCTTTGCTAGCCTTATTTCTGTGGAATCTGAGAACAGATATTTCGGATCCCTTTGAAGACTATAGGGCCAAAGGAAGTATCCTCCGGTAACAAAGAGAAAGAAGCTTTCTGAGAAACTTCTTTGTGTTCTGTGAAATCATCTCACAGAGTTACAGCTTTTCCCTCAAGAAGCCTTTCGCTAAGACAGTTCTTGTGGAATTGGGAAAGTGATATTTGGAAGCCCATAGAGGGCTATGGTGAAAAAGGAAATATCCTCAGACGAAATCTGGAAAGAAGCATTCTCAGAAACGGCTCTGAGATGTGTGACTTCCTTTCACAGAGTAATATCTGTATTTCGTGAATCTCCTAGCGAGCCTTATTTCTGTGGAATCTGAGAACAGATATTTCGGATCCCGTTGAAGACTATAGGGCCAAAGGAAATATCCTCCGATAAAAAGAGAAAGAGGCTTTCTGAGAAACTTCTTTGTGTTCTCTGAAATCATGTCACACAGTTACAGCTTTCCCCTGAAGAAGCCTTACGCTAAGACAGTTCTTGTGGAATTGGCAAAGTGATATTTGGAAGCCCATAAAGGGCCATGGTGAAAAAGGAAATATCCTCAGGTGAAATCTGGAAAGAAGCTTTCTGAGAAACTGCTTAGTGTTCTGTTAATTCATCTCACAGAGTTCCATCTGTATTTGGTGGATCTCTTTGCTAGCCTTATTTCTGTAGAATCTGAGAACAGATATTTCAGATCCTTTTGAAGACTATAGGAACAAAGGAAATATCCTCCGATACCAAATAGAAAGAAGCATTCTGAGAAACTTCTTTGTGTTCTGTGAAATCATCTCACAGAGTTACAGCATTCCCCACAAGAACCCTTTCGCTAACACAGTTCTTGTGTAATTGGCAAAGTGACTTTTGGAAGGCCATAGAGGGCTATGGTGAAAAAGAAAATATCCTCAGATGAAATCTGGAAAGAAACTTTCTGAGAAACTGCTTAGTGTTCTGTTAATTCATCTCACAGAGTTACATCTGTATTTCGTGGATCTCTTTGCTAGCCTTATTTCTGTGCAATCTGAGAACAGATATTTCGGATCCCTTTGAAGACTATAGGACCAAAGAAAATATCCTCCGATAACAAAGAGAAAAAAGCTTTCTGAGAAACTTCTTTGTGTTCTGTGAAATCATCTCACAGAGTTACAGCTTTCCCCTCAAGAAGCCTTTCGCTAAGACAGTTCTTGTGGAATTGGCAAAGTGATATTTGGAAGCCCATAGAGGGCTATGGTGAAAAAGGAAATATCCTCAGATGAAATCTGGAAAGAAGCTTTCTGAAAAACTGCTCTGTGATGTGTGACTTCCACTCACTGAGTTACATCTGTATTTCGTGGATGTCTTTGCTAGCCTTATTTCGGTGGAGTCTGAGAACAGATATTTCGGATCCCTTTGAAGACTATAGGGCAAAGGAAATATCCTACGATAACAAAAGAAAGAAGCTTTCTGAGAAACTTCTTTGTGTTCTGTGAAATCATCTCACAGAGTTACAGCTTTCACCTCAAGAAGCCTTTCGCTAATACAGTTCCTGTGGAATTGGCAAAGTGATATTTGGAAGCCCTTAGAGGACTATGGTGAAAAAGGAAATATCCTCAGATGAAATCTGGAAAGAAGCTTTCTGAGAAACTGCTTAGGGTTCTGTGAATTCATCTCACAGAGTTACATCTGTATTTCGTGGATCTCTTTGCTAGCCTTATTTCTGTGCAATCTGAGAACAGATATTTCGGATCCCTTTGAAGACTCTAGGGCCAAAGGAAATATCCTCCGGTAATAAAGAGAAAGAAGCTTTCTGAGAAACTTCTTTGTGTTCTGTGAAATCATCGCACAGAGTTACAGCTTTCCCCTCAAGAAGCCTATCGCTAAGACAGTTCTTGTGGAATTGGTAAAGTGATATTTGGAAGCCCATTGAGGGCTATGGTGAAAAATGAAATATCCTCAGATGAAATCTGGAAAGAAGCTTTCTGAGTAACTGCTTAGTGTTCTGTTAATTCATCTCACAGAGTTACATGGGTATTTCATGGATCTCTTTGCTAGCCTTATTTCTGAAGAATCTAAGAACACATATTTCAGATCCCTTTGAAGACTATAGGAACAAAGGAAATATCCTCCGATAACAAAAAGAAAGAAGCTTTCTGAGAAACTTCTTTCTGTTCTGTGAAATCATCTCACAGAGTTACAGCATTCCCCTCAAGAAACCTTTCGCTAACACAGTTCTTGTGTAGTTGGCAAAGTGACATTTGGAAGCCCATAGATTGCTATGGTGAAAAGGGAAATATCCTCAGATGAAATCTGGAAAGAAGCTTTCTGAGAAACTGCTTAGTGTTCTGTTAATTCATCTCACAGAGTTACATCTGTATTTCGTGGATCTCTTTGCTAGCCTTATTTCTGTGCAATTTGAGAACAGATATTTCGGATCCCTTTGAAGACTCTAGGGCCAAAGGAAATATCCTCCGATAACAAAGAGAAAGAAGCTTTCTGAGAAACTTCTTTGTGTTCTGTGAAATCATCTCACAGAGTTACAGCTTTCCCCTCAAGAAGCCTATCGCTAAGACAGTTCTTGTGGAATTGGCAAAGTGATATTTGGAAGCCCATTGAGGGCTATGGTGAAAAAGGAAATATCCTCAGATGAAATCTGGAAAGAAGCTTTCTGAGAAACTGCTTAGTGTTCTGTTAATTCATCTCACAGAGTTACATCTGTATTTCGTGGATCTGTTTGCAAGCCTTATTTCTGTGGAGTCTGAGAACAGATATTTCGGATCCCTTTGAAGACTCTAGGGCCAAAGGAAATATCCTCCGATAACAAAGAGAAAGAAGCTTCCTGAGAAACTTCTTTGTGTTCTGTGAAATCATCTCACAGAGTTACAGCTTTCCCCTCAAGAAGCCTTTCGCTAAGACAGTTCTTGTGGAATTGGCAAAGTGATATTTGGAAGCCCATTGAGGGCTATGGTGAAAAACGAAATATCCTCCGATGAAATCTGGAAAGAAGCTTTCTGAGAAACTGTTCTGTGATGTGTGACTTCCACTCACAGAGTTTCATCTGTATTTCGTGGATCTCTTTGCGAGCCTTATTTCTGTGGAATCTGAGAACAGATATTTCGGATCCCTTTGAAGACTATAGGGCCAAAGGAAATATCCTCCTATAAAAAAGGGAAAGAAGCTTTCAGAGAAACTTCTTTGTGTTCTGTGAAATCATCTCACAGAGTTACAGCTTTCCCCTCCAGAAGCCTTTCGCTAAGACAGTTCTTGTGGAATTGGCAAAGTGATATTTGGAAGCCCATAGAGGGCTATGGTGAAAAAGGAAATATCCTCAGATGAAATCTGGAAAAAAGCATTCTGAGAAACTGCTTAGTGTTCTGTTAATTCACCTCACAGAGTTAAATCTGTACTCCGTGGATCTCTTTGCTAGCCTTATTTCTGTGCAATCTGAGAACAGATATTTCGGATCCCTTTGAAGACTATAGGGCCAAAGGAAATATCCTCAGATAAAAAAGAGAAAGAAGCTTTCTGAGAAACTTCTTTGTGTTCTGTGAAATCATCTCACAGAGTTACAGCTTTCCCCTCAAGGAGCCTTTCGCTAAGACAGTTCTTGTGGAATTGGCAAAGTGATATTTGGAAGCCCATAGAGGGCTATGGTGAAAAAGAAAATATCCTCAGATGAAATCTGGAAAGAAGCTTTCTGAGAAACTGCTCTGTGATCTGTGACTTCCACTCACAGAGTTACATCTGTATTTCGTGGATCTCTTTGCTAGCCTTATTTCTGTGGAATCTGAGAACAGATATTTCGGATCCCTTTGAAGACTATAGGGCCAAAGGAAATATCCTCCGATAACAAAGAGAAAGAAGCTTTCTGAGAAACTTCTTTGTGTTCTGTGAATTCATCTCACAGAGTTACAGCTTTCCCCTCAAGAAGCCTTTCGCTAAGACAGTTCTTGTGGAATTGGAAAAGTGATATTTGGAAGCCCCTAGAGGGCTAAGGTGAAAAAGGAAATAATCTCAGATGAAATCTGGAAAGAAGCTTTCTGAGAAACCGCTTAGTGTTCTGTTAATTCATCTCACAGAGTTACATCTGTATTTCGTGGATCTCTTTGCTAGCCTTATTTCTGTGCAATCTGAGAACGGATATTTCGGATCCCTTTGAAGACTATAGGGCCAAAGGAAATATCCTCCGATAACAAAGAGAAAGAAGCTTTCTGAGAAACTTCTTTGTGTTCTGTGAAATCATCTCACAGAGTTACAGCTTTCCCCTCAAGAAGCCTTTCGCTAAGACAGTTCTTGTGGAATTGGCAAAGTGATATTTGGAAGCCCATAGAGGGCTATGGTGAAAAAGGAAATATCCTCAGATGAAATCTGGAAAGAAGCTTTCTGAGAAACTGCTCTGTGATGTGTGACTTCCACTCACAGAGTTACATCTGTATTTCGTGGATCTCTTTGCGAGCCTTATTTCTGTGGAGTCTGAGAACAGATATTTCGGATCCCTTTGAAGACTATAGGGCCAAAGGAAATATCGTCCGATAAAAAAGAGAAAGAAGCTTTCTGAGAAACTTCTTTGTGTTCTGTGAAATCATCTCAAAGAGTTACAGCTTTCCCTTCAAGAAGCCTTTCGCTAAGACATTTCTTGTGGAATTGGCAAAGTGATATTTGGAAGCCCATAGAGGGCTATGGTGAAAAAGCAAATATCCTCAGATAAAATCTGGAAAGAAGCTTTCTGAGGAACTGCTTAGTGTTCTTTTAATTCATCTCACAGAGTTACAACAGTATTTCTTGGATCTCTTTGCTAGCCTTATTTCTGTGGAATCTGAGAACAGATATTTCGGATCCCTTTGAAGACTATAGGGCCATAGGAATTATCCTCCGATAACAAAGAGAAAGAAGCTTTCTGAGAAACTTCTTTGTGTTCTGTGAAATCATCTCACAGTGTTACAGCTTTCCCCTCAAGAAGCCTTTCGCTACGACAGATCTTGTGGAATTGTCATAGTGATATTTGGAAGCCCGTAGAGGGCTACGTTGAAAGAGGAAATAACCTTAGATGAAATCTGGAAAGAAGCTTTCTGAGAAACTGCTCTGTGATGTGTCACTTCCACTCACAGAGTTACATCTGTATTTCGTGGATCTCTTTGCTAGCCTTATTTCTGTGGAATCTGAGAACAGATATTTCAGATCCCTTTGAAGACTATAGGAACAAAGGAAATATCCTCCGATAACAAATAGAAAGAAGCTTTCTGAGAAACTTCTTTGTGTTCTGTGAAATCATCTCACAGAGTTACAGATTTCCCCTCAAGAAGCCTTTCGCTAAGACAGTTCTTGTGGAATTGGTCAAGTGATATTTGGAAGCCCCTAGAGGGCTATGGTGAAAAAGGAAATATCCTCAGATGAAATCTGGAAAGTAGATTTCTGAGAAACGGCTTAGTGTTCTGTTAATTCATCTCACAGAGTTACATCTGTATTTCGTGGATCTCTTTGCTAGCCTTATTTCTGTGGAATCTGTGAGCAGATATGTCAGATCCCTTTGAAGACTATACGAACAAAGGAAATATCCTCCGATAACAAATAGAAAGAAGCATTCTGAGAAACTTCTTTGTGTTCTGGGAAATCATCTCACAGAGTTACAGCTTTCCCCTCAAGAAGCCTTTCGCTAAGACAGTTCTTGTAGAATTGGCAAAGTGACATTTGGAAGCCCATAGAGGGCTAAGGTGGCAACGGAAATATCCTCAGATGAAATCTGGAAAGAAGCTTTCTGAGAAACTGCTTAGTGTTCTGTTAATTCATCTCACAGAGTTACATCTGTATTTCGTGGATCTCTTTGCTAGCCTTATTTCTGTGCAATCTGAGAACAGATATTTCGGAACCCTTTGAAGACTATAGGGCCAAAGGAAATATCGTCCGATAACAAAGAGAAAGAAGCTTTCTGAGAAACTTCTTTGTGTTCTGTGAAATCATCTCTCAGAGTTACAGCTTTCCCCTCAAGAAGCCTTTCGCTAAGACAGTTCTTGTGGAATTGGCAAAGTGATATTTGGAAGCCCATTGAGGGCTATGGTGAAAAAGGAAATATCCTCCGATGAAATCTGGAAAGAAGCATTCTGAGAAACTGCTTAGTGTTCTGTTAATTCACCTCACAGAGTTAAATCTGTACTCCGTGGATCTCTTTGCTAGCCTTATTTCTGTGCAATCTGAGAACAGATATTTCGGATCCCTTTGAAGACTATAGGGCCAAAGGAAATATCCTCCGATAACAAAGACAAAGAAGCTTTCTGAGAAACTTCTTTGTGTTCTGTGAAATCATCTCACAGAGTTACAGCTTTCCCCTCAAGAAGCCTTTCGCTAAGACAGTTCTTGTGGAATTGGAAAAGTGATAATTGGAGGCCCATAGAGGGCTATGGTGAAAAAGGGAATATCCTCATATGAAATCTGGAAAGAAGCTTTCTGAGAAACTGCTCTGTGATGTCTGACTTCCACTCACTGAGTTACATCTGTATTTCGTGGATCTCTTTGCTAGCCTTATTTCTGTGGAATCTGAGAACAGATATTTCGGAACCCTTTGAAGACTATAGGGCCAAAGGAAATATCCTCGGATAACAAAGAGAAAGAAGCTTTCTGAGAAACTTCTTTGTGTTCTGTGAAATCATCTCACAGAGTTACAACTTTCACTTCAAGAAGCCTTTCACTAAGACAGTTCTTGTGGAATTGGCCAAGTGATATTTGGAAGCCCATAGAGGGCTCTGGTGAAAAAGGAAATATCCACCGATGAAATCTGGAAAGAAGCTTTCTGAGAAACTGCTTAGTATTCTGTTAATTCATCTAACAGAGTTACATCTGTATTTCGTGGATCTCTTTGCTAGCCTTATTTCTGTAGAATCTGAGAACAGATATTTCAGATCCCTTTGAAGACTCTAGGAACAAAGGAAATATCCTCCGATACCAAATAGAAAGAAGCTTTCTGAGAAACTTCTTTGTGTTCTGTGAAATCATCTCACAGAATTACAGCATTCCCCTCAAGAATCCTTTCGCTAACACAGTTCTGGTGTAATTGGCAAAGTGACTTTTGGAAGCCCATAGAGGGCTATGGTGAAAAAGGAAATATCCTCAGATGAAATCTGGAAAGAAGCTTTCTGAGAAACTGCTTAGTGTTCTGTTAATTCATCTCACAGAGTTACATCTGTTTTTCGTGGGTCTCTTTGCTAGCCTTATTTCTGTGCAATCTGAGAACAGATATTTCGGATCCCTTTGAAGACTATAGGGCCAAAGGAAATATCCTCCGATAACAAAGAGAAAGAAGCTTTCTGAGAAACTTCTTTGTGTTCTGTGAAATCATCTCACAGAGTTACAGCTTTCCCCTCAAGAAGCCTTTCGCTAAGACAGTTCTTGTGGAATTGGCAAAGTGATATTTGGAAGCCCATAGAGGGCTATGGTGAAAAAGGAAATATCCTCAGATGAAATCTGGAAAGAAGCTTTCTGAGAAACTGCTTAGTGTTCTGTTAATTCATCTCACAGAGTTACATCTGTATTTCGTGGATCTCTTTGCTAGCCTTATTTCTGTGCAATTTGAGAACAGATATTTCGGATCCCTTTGAAGACTCTAGGGCCAAAGGAAATATCCTCCGATAACAAAGACAAAGAAGCTTTCTGAGAAACTTCTTTGTGTTCTGTGAAATCATCTCACAGAGTTACAGCTTTCCCCTCAAGAAGCCTATCGCTAAGACAGTTCTTGTGGAATTGGCAAAGTGATATTTGGAAGCCCATTGAGGGCTATGGTGAAAAAGGAAATATCCTCAGATGAAATCTGGAAAGAAGCTTTCTGAGAAACTGCTTAGTGTTCTGTTAATTCATCTCACAGAGTTACATCTGTATTTCGTGGATCTCTTTGCAAGCCTTATTTCTGTGGAGTCTGAGAACAGATATTTCGGATCCCTTTGAAGACTCTAGGGCCAAAGGAAATCTCCTCCGATAACAAAGAGAAAGAAGCTTCCTGAGAAACTTCTTTGTGTTCTGTGAAATCATCTCACAGAGTTACAGCTTTCCCCTCAAGAAGCCTTTCGCTAAGACAGTTCTTGTGGAATTGGCAAAGTGATATTTGGAAGCCCATAGAGGGCTATGGTGAAAAAGAAAATATCCTCAGATGAAATCTGGAAAGAAGCTTTCTGAGAAACTGCTCTGTGATCTGTGACTTCCACTCACAGAGTTACATCTGTATTTCGTGGATCTCTTTGCTAGCCTTATTTCTGTGGAATCTGAGAACAGATATTTCGGATCCCTTTGAAGACTATAGGGCCAAAGGAAATATCCTCCGATAACAAAGAGAAAGAAGCTTTCTGAGAAACTTCTTTGTGTTCTGTGAATTCATCTCACAGAGTTACAACTTTCCCCTCAAGAAGCCTTTCGCTAAGACAGTTCTTGTGGAATTGGCAAAGTGATATTTGGAAGCCCATAGAGGGCTATGGTGAAAAAGGAAATAATCTCAGATGAAATCTGGAAAGAAGCTTTCTGAGAAACGGCTTAGTGTTCTGTTAATTCATCTCACAGAGTTACATCTGTATTTCGTGGATCTCTTTGCTAGCCTTATTTCTGTGCAATCTGAGAACGGATATTTCGGATCCCTTTGAAGACTATAGGGCCAAAGGAAATATCCTCCGATAACAAAGAGAAAGAAGCTTTCTGAGAAACTTCTTTGTGTTCTGTGAAATCATCTCACAGAGTTACAGCTTTCCCCTCAAGAAGCCTTTCGCTAAGACAGTTCTTGTGGAATTGGCAAAGTGATATTTGGAAGCCCATAGAGGGCTATGGTGAAAAAGGAAATATCCTCAGATGAAATCTGGAAAGAAGCTTTCTGAGAAACTGCTCTGTGATGTGTGACTTCCACTCACAGAGTTACATCTGTATTTCGTGGATCTCTTTGCTAGCCTTATTTCTGTGGAATCTGAGAACAGATATTTCAGATCCCTTTGAAGACTATAGGAACAAAGGAAATATCCTCCGATAACAAATAGAAAGAAGCTTTCTGAGAAACTTCTTTGTGTTCTGTGAAATCATCTCACAGAGTTACAGATTTCCCCTCAAGAAGCCTTTCGCTAAGACAGTTCTTGTGGAATTGGTCAAGTGATATTTGGAAGCCCCTAGAGGGCTATGGTGAAAAAGGAAATATCCTCAGATGAAATCTGGAAAGTAGATTTCTGAGAAACGGCTTAGTGTTCTGTTAATTCATCTCACAGAGTTACATCTGTATTTCGTGGATCTCTTTGCTAGCCTTATTTCTGTGGAATCTGAGAGCAGATATTTCAGATCCCTTTGAAGACTATACGAACAAAGGAAATATCCTCCTAAAACAAAGAGAAAGAAGCATTCTGAGAAACTTCTTTGTGTTCTGGGAAATCATCTCACAGAGTTACAGCTTTCCCCTCAAGAAGCCTTTCGCTAAGACAGTTCTTGTAGAATTGGGAAAGTGACATTTGGAAGCCCATAGAGGGCTAAGGTGACAACGGAAATATCCTCAGATGAAATCTGGAAAGAAGCTTTCTGAGAAACTCCTTAGTGATCTGTTAATTCATCTCACAGAGTTACATCTGTATTTCGTGGATCTCTTTGCTAGCCTTATTTCTGTGCAATCTGAGAACAGATATTTCGGATCCCTTTGAAGACTATAGGGCCAAAGGAAATATCGTCCGATAACAAAGAGAAAGAAGCTTTCTGAGAAACTTCTTTGTGTTCTGTGAAATCATCTCTCAGAGTTACAGCTTTCCCCTCAAGAAGCCTTTCGCTAACACAGTTCTTGTGTAATTGGCAAAGTGACATTTGGAAGCCCATAGAGGGCTATGGTGAAAAAGGAAATATCCTCAGATGAAATCTGGAAAGAAGCTTTCTCAGAAACTGCTTAGTGTTCTGTTAATTCATCTCAGAGAGTTACATCTGTATTTCGTGGATCTCTTTGCTATCCTTATTTCTGTGGAATCTGAGAACAGATATTTCGGATGCCGTTGAAGACAATAGGGCCAAATGAAATATCGTCCGATAACAAAGAGAAAGAAGCTTTCTGAGAAACTTCTTTGTGTTCTGTGAAATCATTTCACAGAGTTACAGCTTTCCCCTCAAGAAGCCTTTCGCTAAGACAGTTCTTGTGGAATTGGCAAAGTGATATTTGGAAGCCCATAGAGGGCTATGGTGAAAAAGGAAATATTCTCAGATGAAATCTGGAAAGAAGCTTTCTGAGAAACTGCTCTGTGATCTGTGACGTCCACTCACAGAGTTACATCTGTATTTCGTGGATCTCTTTGCTAGCCTTATTTCTGTGCAATCTGAGAACAGATATTTCGGATCCCTTTGAAGACTATAGGGCCAAAGGAAATATCCTGCGATAACAAAGAGAAAGAAGCTTTCTGAGAAACTTCTTTGTGTTCTGTGAAATCATCTCACAGAGTTACAGCTTTCCCCTCAAGAAGCCTTTCGCTAAGACAGTTCTTTTGGAATTGGGAAAGTGATATTTGGAAGCCCATAGAGGGCTAAGGTGAAAAAGGAAATATCCTCAGATGAAACCTGGAAAGAAGCTTTCTGAGAAACTGCTTAGTGTTCTCTTAATTCATCTCACAGAGTTACATCTGTATTTCGTGGATCTCTTTGCTAGCCTTATTTCTGTGGAATCTGAGAACAGATATTTCAGATCCCTTTGAAGACAATAGGAACAAAGGAAATATCCTCCGATAACAAATAGAAAGAAGCTTTCTGAGAAACTTCTTTGTGTTCTGTGAAATCATCTCACAGAGTTACAGATTTCCCCTCAAGAAGCCTTTCGCTAAGACAGTTCTTGTGGAATTGGTCAAGTGATATTTGGAAGCCACTAGAGGGCTATGGTGAAAAAGGAAATATCCTCAGATGAAATCTGGAAAGAAGCTTTCTGAGAAACTGCTTAGTGTTCTGTTAATTCATCTCACAGAGTTACATCTGTATTTCGTGGATCTCTTTGCTAGCCTTATTTCTGTGGAATCTTAGAGCAGATATTTCAGATCCCTTTGAAGACTATAGGAACAAAGGAAATATCCTCCGATAAGAAATAGAAAGAAGCATTCTGAGAAACTTCTTTGTGTTCTGGGAAATCATCTCACAGAGTTACAGCTTTCCCCTCAAGAAGCCTTTCGCTAAGACAGTTCTTGAGGAATTGGCAAAGTGACATTTGGAAGCCCATAGAGGGCTAAGGTGACAACGGAAATATCCTCAGATGAAATCTGGAAAGAAGCTTTCTGAGAAACTGCTTAGTGTTCTGTTAATTCATCTCACAGAGTTACATCTGTATTTCGTGGATCTCTTTGCTAGCCTTATTTCTGTGCAATCTGAGAACAGATATTGCGGATTCCTTTGAAGACTATAGGGCCAAATGAAATGTCGTCCGATAACAAAGAGAAAGAAGCTTTCTGAGAAACTTCTTTGTGTTCTGTGAAATCGTCTCACAGAGTTACAGCTTTCCCCTCAAGAAGCCTTTCGCTAAGACAGTTCTTGTGGAATTGGCAAAGTGATATATGGAAGCCCATAGAGGGCTATGGTGAAAAAGGAAATATCCTCAGATGAAATCTGGAAAGAAGCTTTCTGAGAAACTGCTCTGTGATCTGTGACTTCCACTCACAGAGTTACATCTGTATTTCGTGGATCACTTTGCGACCCTTATTTCTGTGGAATCTGAGAACAGATATTTCGGATCCCTTTGAAGACTATAGGGCCAAAGGAAATATCCTCCGATAAAAAAGAGAAAGAAGCTTTCTGAGAAACTTCTTTGTGTTCTGTGAAATCATCTCACAGAGTTACAGCTTTCCCTTCAAGAAGCCTTTCGCTAAGACAGTTCTTGTGGAATTGGCAAAGTGATATTTGGAAGCCCATAGTGGGCTATGGTGAAAAAGCAAATATCCTCAGTTAAAATCTGGAAAGAAGCTTTCTGAGGAACTGCTTAGTGTTCTCATAATTCATCTCACAGAGTTACATCAGTATTTCTTGGATCTCTTTGCTAGCCTTATTTCTGTGGAATCTGAGAACAGATATTTCGGATCCCTTTGAACACTATAGGGCCAAAGGAATTATCCTCCGATAACAAAGAGAAAGAAGGTTTCTGAGAAACTTCTTTGTGTTCTGTGAAATCATCTCACAGAGTTACAGCTTTCCCCTCAAGAAGCCTTTTGCTACGACACTTCTTGTGGAATTGTCATAGTGATATTTGGAAGCCCATAGAGGGCTATGTTGAAAGAGGAAATATCCTCAGATGAAATCTGGAAAGAAGCTTTCTGAGAAACTGCTCTGTGATGTGTGACTTCCACTCACAGAGTTACATCTGTATTTCGTGGATCTCTTTGCGAGCCTTATTTCTGTGGAATCTGAGAACAGATATTTCGGATCCCTTTGAACTATAGGGCCAAAGGAAATATCCTCCGATAACAAAGAGAAAGAAGCTTTCTGAGAAACTTCTTTGTGTTCTGTGAAATCTTCTCACAGAGTTACAGCTTTCCCCTCAAGAAGCCTTTCGCTAAGACAGTTCATGTGGAATTGGCAAAGTGATATTTGGAAGCCCATAGAGGGCTATGGTGAAAAAGGAAATATCCTCAGATGAAATCTGGAAAGAAGCTTTCTGAGAAACTGCTTAGTGTTCTGTTAATTCATCTCACAGAGTTACATCTGTATTTCGTGGATCTCTTTGCAAGCTTATTTCTGTGGAATCTGAGAACAGATATTTCAGATCCCTTTGAAGACTATAGGAACAAAGGAAATATCCTCCGATAACAAATAGAAAGAAGCTTTCTGAGAAACTTCTTTGTGTTCTGTGAAATCATCTCACAGAGTTACAGCTTTCCCTTCAAGAAGCCTTTCGCTAAGACAGTTCTTGTGGAATTGGCAAAGTGATATTTGGAAGCCCATAGAGGGCTATGTTGAAAAAGCAAATATCCTCAGATGAAATCTGGAAAGAAGCTTTCTGAGGAACTGCTTAGTGTTCTCTTAATTCATCTCACAGAGTTACATCAGTATTTCGTGGATCTCTTTGCTAGCCTTATTTCTGTGGAATCTGAGAACAGATATTTCGGATCCCTTTGAAGACTATAGGGCCAAAGGAAATATCGTCCGATAACAAAGAGAAAGAAGCTTTCTGAGAAACTTCTTTGTGTTCTGTGAAATCATCTCTCAGAGATACAGCTTTCCCCTCAAGAAGCCTTTCACTAAGACAGTTCTTGTGGAATTGTCAAAGTGATATTTGGAAGCCCATAGAGGACTATGGTGAAAAAGGAAATATCCTCAGATGAAATATGGAAAGAAGCTTTCTGAAAAACTGCTCTGTGAATTGTGACTTCCACTCACAGAGTTACATCTCTATTTTGTGGATCTCTTTGCTAGCCTTATTTCTGTGGAATCTGAGAAGAGATATTTCGAATCCCTTTGAAGTCTATAGGGCCAAAGGAAATATCCTCCGATAACAAAGAGAAAGAAGCTTTCTGAGAAACATCTTTGTGTTCTGTGAAATCATCTCACAGAGTTACAGCTTTTCCCTCAAGAAGCCTTTCGCTAAGACAGTTCTTGTGGAATTGGCAAGGTGATATTTGGAGGCCCATAGAGGGCTATGGTGAAAAAGGAAATATCCTCATATGAAATCTGGAAAGAAGCTTTCTGAGAAACTGCTCTGTGATGTCTGACTTCCACTCACTGAGTTACATCTGTATTTCGTGGATCTCTTTGTTAGCCTTATTTCTGTGGAATCTGAGAACAGATATTTCGGAACCCTTTGATGACTATAGGGCAAAGGAAATATCCTCCGATAACAAAGAGAAAGAAGCTTTCTAGAAACTTCTTTGTGTTCTGTGAAATCATCTCACAGAGTTACAGCTTTCACCTGAAGAAGCCTTTCGCTAAGACAGTTCTTGTGGAATTGGCAAAGTGATATTTGGAAGCCCATAGAGGGCTCTGGTGAAAAAGGAAATATCCACCGATGAAATCTGGAAAGAAGCTTTCTGAGAAACTGCTTAGTATTCTGTTAATTCATCTCACAGAGTTACATCTGTATTTCGTGGATCTCTTTGCTAGCCTTATTTCTGTAGAATCTGAGAACAGATATTTCAGATCCCTTAGAAGACTCTAGGAACAAAGGAAATATCCTACGATACCAAATAGAAAGAAGCTTTCTGAGAAACTTCTTTGTGTTCTGTGAAATCATCTCACAGAATTACAGCATTACCCTCAAGAAGCCTTTCGCTAACACAGTTCTTGTGTAATTGGCAAAGTGACTTTTGGAAGCCCGTAGAGGGCTACGGTGAAAAAGGAAATATCCTCAGATGAAATCTGGAAAGAAGCTTTCTGAGAAACTGCTCAGTGATCTGTGACTTCCACTCACAGAGTTACATCTGTATTTCGTGGATCTCTTTGCTAGCCTTATTTCTGTGGAATCTGAGAACAGATATTTCTGATCCCTTTGAAGACTATAGGGCCAAAGGAAATATCCTCCGATAACAAAGAGAAAGAAGCTTTCTGAGAAACTTCTTTGTGTTCTGTAAATTCATCTCACAGAGTTACAGCTTTCCCCTCAAGAAGCCTTTCGCTAAGACAGTTCTTTTGGAATTGGCAAAGTGATATTTGGAAGCCCATAGAGGGCTATGGTGAAAAAGGAAATATCCTCAGATGAAATCTGGAAAGAAGCTTTCTGAGAAACCGCTTACTGTTCTGTTAATTCATCTCACAGAGTTACATCTGTATTTCGTGGATCTCTTTGCTAGCCTTATTTCTGTGCAATCTGAGAACGGATATTTCGGATCCCTTTGAAGACTATAGGGCCAAAGGAAATATCCTCCGATAACAAAGAGAAAGAAGCTTTCTGAGAAACTTCTTTGTGTTCTGTGAAATCTTCTCACAGAGTTACAGCTTTCCCCTCAAGAAGCCTTTCGCTAAGACAGTTCTTGTGGAATTGGCAAAGTGATATTTGGAAGGCCAAAGAGGGCTATGGTGAAAAAGGAAATATCCTCAGATGAAATCTGGAAAGAAGCTTTCTGAGAAACTGCTTAGTGTTCTGTTAATTCATCTCACAGAGTTACATCTGTATTTCGTGGATCTCTTTGCAAGCCTTATTTCTGTGGAATCTGAGAACAGATATTTCAGATCCCTTTGAAGACTATAGGAACAAAGGAAATATCCTCCGATAACAAATAGAAAGAAGCTTTCTGAGAAACTTCTTTGTGTTCTGTGAAATCATCTCACAGAGTTACAGCTTTCCCTTCAAGAAGCCTTTCGCTAAGACAGTTCTTGTGGAATTGGCAAAGTGATATTTGGAAGCCCATAGAGGGCTATGTTGAAAAAGCAAATATCCTCAGATGAAATCTGGAAAGAAGCTTTCTGAGGAACTGCTTAGTGTTCTCTTAATTCATCTCACAGAGTTACATCAGTATTTCGTGGATCTCTTTGCTAGCCTTATTTCTTTGGAATCTGAGAACAGATATTTCGGATCCCTTTGAAGACTATAGGGCCAAAGGAAATATCGTCCGATAACAAAGAGAAAGAAGCTTTCTGAGAAACTTCTTTGTGTTCTGTGAAATCATCTCTCAGAGATACAGCTTTCCCCTCAAGAAGCCTTTCACTAAGACAGTTCTTGTGGAATTGTCAAAGTGATATTTGGAAGCCCATAGAGGGCTATGGTGAAAAAGGAAATATCCTCAGATGAAATATGGAAAGAAGCTTTCTGAAAAACTGCTCTGTGATGTGTGACTTCCACTCACAGAGTTACATCTGTGTTTTGTGGATCTCTTTGCTAGCCTTATTTCTGTGGAATCTGAGAAGAGATATTTCGAATCCCTTTGAAGTCTATAGGGCCAAAGGAAATATCCTCCGATAACAAAGAGAAAGAAGCTTTCTGAGAAACATCTTTGTGCTCTGTGAAATCATCTCACAGTGTTACAGCTTTTCCCTCAAGAAGCCTTTCGCTAAGACAGTTCTTGTGGAATTGGCAAAGTGATATTTGGAAGCCCATAGAGGGCTATGGTGAAAAAGGAAATATCCTCAGATGAAATCTGGAAAGAAGCTTTCTGAGAAACTGCTTAGTGTTCTGTTAATTCATCTCACAGAGTTACATCTGTATTTCGTGGATCTCTTTGCTAGCCTTATTTCTGTGGAATCTGAGAGCAGATATTACAGATCCCTCTGAAGACTATAGGAACAAAGGAAATATCCTCCGATAACAAATAGAAAGAAGCTTTCTGAGAAACTTCTCTGTGTTCTGTGAAATCATCTCACAGAGTTACAGCTTTCCCCTCAAGAAGCCTTTCGTTACGACAGTTCTTGTGGAATTGTCAAAGTGATATTTGGAAGCCCATAGAGGGCTATGGTGAAAGAGGAAATATCCTCAGATGAAATCTGGAAAGAAGCTTTCTGAGAAACTGCTGTGTGATGTGTTACTTCCACTCACAGAGTTACATCTGTATTTCGTGGATCTCTTTGCGAGCCTTATTTCTGTGGAATCTGAGAACAGATATTTCGGATCCCTTTGAAGACTATAGGGACAAAGGAAATATCCTCCGATAACAAAGAGAAAGAAGCTTTCTGAGAAACTTCTTTGTGTTCTGTGAAATCATCTCACAGAGTTACAGCCTTTCCCTCAAGAAGCCTTTCACTTAGACAGTTATTGTGGAATTGTCATAGTGATATTTGGAAGCCCATAGAGGGCTATGGTGAAAGAGGAAATATCCTCAGATGAAATCTGGAAAGAAGCTTTCTGAGAAACTGCTCTGTGATGTGTGACTTCCACTCACAGAGTTACATCTGTATTTCGTGGATCTCTTTGGGAGCCTTATTTCTGTGGAATCTGAGAACAGATATTTCGGATCCCTTTGAAGACTATGGGGCCAAAGGAAATATCCTCCGATAACAAAGAGAAAGAAGCTTTCTGAGAAACTTCTTTGTGTTCTGTGAAATCATCTCACAGAGTTACAGCTTTCCCCTCAAGAAGCCTTTCGCTAAGACAGTTCTTGTGGAATTGGCAAAGTGATATTTGGAAGCCCATAGAGGGCTCTGGTGAAAAAGGAAATATCCTCAGATGAAATCTGGAAAGTAGCTTTCTGAGAAACTGCTTAGTGTTCTGTTAATTCACCTCACAGAGTTAAATCTGTACTCCGTGGATCTCTTTGCTAGCCTTATTTCTGTGCAATCTGAGAACAGATATTTCGGATCCCTTTGAAGACTATAGGGCCAAAGGAAATATCCTCCGATAACAAAGAGAAAGAAGCTTTCTGAGAAACTTCTTTGTGTTCTGTGAAATCATCTCACAGAGTTACAGCTTTCCCCTCAAGAAGCCTTTCGCTAAGACAGTTCTTGTGGAATTGGCAAAGTGATATTTGGAGGCCCATAGAGGGCTATGGTGAAAAAGGAAATATCCTCATATGAAATCTGGAGAGAAGCTTTCTGAGAAACTGCTCTGTGATGTCTGACTTCCACTCACTGAGTTACATCTGTATTTCGTGGATCTCTTTGCTAGCCTTATTTCTGTAGAATCTGAGAACAGATATTTCAGATCCCTTTGAAGACTCTAGGAACAAAGGAAATATCCTCCGATACCAAATAGAAAGAAGCTTTCTGAGAAACTTCTTTGTGTTCTGTGAAATCATCTCACAGAATTACAGCATTCCCCTCAAGAATCCTTTCGCTAACACAGTTCTTGTGGAATTGGTCAAGTGATATTTGGAAGCCACTAGAGGGCTATGGTGAAAAAGGAAATATCCTCAGATGAAATCTGGAAAGAAGCTTTCTGAGAAACTCCTTAGTATTCTGTTAATTCAACTCACAGAGTTACATCTGTATTTCGTGGATCTCTTTGCTAGCCTTATTTCTGTGGAATCTTAGAGCAGATATTTCAGATCCCTTTGAAGACTATAGGAACAAAGGAAATATCCTCCGATAAGAAATAGAAAGAAGCATTCTGAGAAACTTCTTTGTGTTCTGGGAAATCATCTCACAGAGTTACAGCTTTCCCCTCAAGAAGCCTTTCGCTAAGACAGTTCTTGAGGAATTGGCAAAGTGACATTTGGAAGCCCATAGAGGGCTAAGGTGACAACGGAAATATCCTCAGATGAAATCTGGAAAGAAGCTTTCTGAGAAACTGCTTAGTGTTCTGTTAATTCATCTCACAGAGTTACATCTGTATTTCGTGGATCTCTTTGCTAGCCTTATTTCTGTGCAATCTGAGAACAGATATTTCGGATCCCTTTGAAGACTATAGGGCCAAATGAAATGTCGTCCGATAACAAAGAGAAAGAAGCTTTCTGAGAAACTTCTTTGTGTTCTGTGAAATCGTCTCACAGAGTTACAGCTTTCCCCTCAAGAAGCCTTTCGCTAAGACAGTTCTTGTGGAATTGGCAAAGTGATATTTGGAAGCCCATAGAGGGCTATGGTGAAAAAGGAAATATCCTCAGATGAAATCTGGAAAGAAGCTTTCTGAGAAACTGCTCTGTGATCTGTGACTTCCACTCACAGAGTTACATCTGTATTTCGTGGATCTCTTTGCGAGCCTTATTTCTGTGGAATCTGAGAACAGATATTTCGGATCCCTTTGAAGACTATAGGGCCAAAGGAAATATCCTCCGATAACAAAGAGAAAGAAGCTTTCTGAGAAACCTCTTTGTGTTCTGTGAAATCATCTCACAGAGTTACTGCTTTCCCCTCAAGAATCCTTTCGCTACGACAGTTCTTGTGGAATTGGCAAAGTGATATTTGGAAGCCCATAGAGGGCTATGGTGAAAAAGGAAATATCCTCAGATGAAATCTGGAAAGAAGCTTTCTGAGAAACCGCTTAATGTTCTGTTAATTCATCTCACAGAGTTACATCTGTATTTCGTGGATCTCTTTGCTAGCCTTATTTCTGTGCAATCTGAGAACAGATATTTCGGATCCCTTTGAAGACTATAGGGCCAAAGGAAATATCCTCCGATAACAAAGAGAAAGAAGCTTTCTGAGAAACTTCTTTGTGTTCTGTGAAATCATCTCACAGAGTTACAGCTTTCCCCTCAAGAAGCCTTTCGCTAAGACAGTTCTTGTGGAATTGGCAAAGTGATATTTGGAAGCACATAGAGGGCTATGGTGAAAAAGGAAATATCCTCAGATGAAATCTGGAAAGAAGCTTTCTGAGAAACTGCTCTGTGATGTGTGACTTCCACTCACAGAGTTACATCTGTATTTCGTGGATCTCTTTGCGAGCCTTATTTCTGTGGAGTCTGAGAACAGATATTTCGGATCCCTTTGAAGACTATAGGGCCAAAGGAAATATCGTCCGATAAAAAAGAGAAAGAAGCTCTCTGAGAAACTTCTTTGTGTTCTGTGAAATCATCTCACAGAGTTACAGCTTTCCCTTCAACAAGCCTTTCGCTAAGACAGTTCTTGTGGAATTGGCAAAGTGATATTTGGAAGCCCATAGTGGGCTATGGTGAAAAAGCAAATATCCTCTGTTAAAATCTGGAAAGAAGCTTTCTGAGGAACTGCTTAGTGTTCTCATAATTCATCTCACAGAGTTACATCAGTATTTCTTGGATCTCTTTGCTAGCCTTATTTCTGTGGAATCTGAGAACAGATATTTCGGATCCCTTTGAAGACTATAGGGCCAAAGGAATAATCCTCCGATAACAAAGAGAAAGAAGCTTTCTGAGAAACTTCTTTGTGTTCTGTGAAATCATCTCACAGTGTTTCAGCTTTCCCCTCAAGAAGCCTTTCGCTACGACACTTCTTGTGGAATTGTCATAGTGATATTTGGAAGCCCATAGAGGGCTATGTTGAAAGAGGAAATATCCTCAGATGAAATCTGGAAAGAAGCTTTCTGAGAAACTGCTCTGTGATGTGTGACTTCCACTCACAGAGTTACATCTGTATTTCGTGGATCTCTTTGCGAGCCTTATTTCTGTGGAATCTGAGAACAGATATTTCGGATTCCTTTGAAGACTATAGGGCCAAAGGAAATATCCTCCGATAAAAAAGGGAAAGAAGCTTTCTGAGAAACTTCTTTGTGTTCTGTGAAATCATCTCACAGAGTTACAGCTTTCCCCTCCAGAAGCCTTTCGCTAAGACAGTTCTTGTGGAATTGGCAAAGTGATATTTGGAAGCCCATAGAGGGCTATGGTGAAAAAGGAAATATCCTCAGATGAAATCTGGAACGAAGCATTCTGAGAAACTGCTTAGTGTTCTGTTAATTCACCTCACAGAGTTAAATCTGTACTCCGTGGATCTCTTTGCTAGCCTTATTTCTGTGCAATCTGAGAACAGATATTTCGGATCCCTTTGAAGACTATAGGTCCAAAGGAAATATCCTCCGATAACAAAGAGAAAGACGCTTTCTGAGAAACTTCTTTGTGTTCTGTGAAATCATCTCACAGAGTTACAGCTTTCCCCTCAAGAAGCCTTTCGCTAAGACAGTTCTTGTGGAATTGGCAAGGTGATATTTGGAGGCCCATAGAGGGCTATGGTGAAAAAGGAAATATCCTCATATGAAATCTGGAAATAAGCTTTCTGAGAAACTGCTCTGTGATCTGTGACTTCCACTCACTGAGTTACATCTGATTTCGTGGATCTCTTTCCTAGCCTTATTTCTGTGGAATCTGAGAACAGATATTTCGGAACCCTTTGAAGACTATAGGGCCAAAGGAAATATCCTCCGATAACAAAGAGAAAGAAGCTTTCTGAGAAACTTCTTTGTGTTCCGTGAAATCATCTCACAGAGTTACAGCTTTCTCCTCAAGAAGCCTTTCGCTAAGACAGTTCTTGTGGAATTGGCAAAGTGATATTTGGAAGCCCATAGAGGGCTCTGGTGAAAAAGGAAATATCCAACGACGAAATCTGGAAAGAAGCTTTCTGAGAAACTGCTTAGTATTCTGTTAATTCATCTCACAGAGTTACATCTGTATTTCGTGGATCTCTTTGCTAGCCTTATTTCTGTAGAATCTGAGAACAGATATTTCAGATCCCTTTGAAGACTCTAGGAACAAAGGAAATATCCTCCGATACCAAATAGAAAGAAGCTTTCTGAGAAACTTCTTTCTGTTCTGTGAAATCATCTCACCGAATTACAGCATTCCCCTCAAGAACCCTTTCGCTAAGACAGTTCTTGTGGAATTGGCAAAGTGATATTTGGAAGCCCATAGAGGGCTATGGTGAAAAAGGAAATATCCTCAGATGAAATCTGGAAAGAAGCTTTCTGAGAAACTGCTGTGTGATGTGTGACTTCCACTCACAGTGTTACATCTGTATTTCGTGGATCTCTTTGCGAGCCTTATTTCTGTGGAGTCTGAGAACAGATATTTCGGATCCCTTTGAAGACTATAGGGCCAAAGGAAATATCCTCCGATAACAAAGAGAAAGAAGCTTTCTGAGAAACTTCTTCGTGTTCTGTGAAATCATCTCACAGAGTTACAGCTTTCCCCTCAATAAGCCTTTCGCTAAGACAGTTCTTGTGGAATTGGCAAAGTGATATTTGGAAGCCCATAGAGGGCTATGGTGAAAAAGGAAATATCCTCAGATGAAATCTGGAAAGTAGCTTTCTGAGAAACTGCTTAGTGTTCTGTTAATTCATCTCACAGAGTTACATCTGTATTTCGTGGATCTCTTTGCTAGCCTTATTTCTGTGCAATCTGAGAACAGATATTTCGGATCCCTTTGAAGACTCTAGGGACAAAGGAGATATCCTCCGATAACAAAGAGAAAGAAGCTTTCTGAGAAACTTCTTTGTGTTCTGTGAAATCATCTCACAGAGTTACAGCTTTCCCCTCAAGAAGCCTTTCGCTAAGACAGTTCTTTTGGAATTGGCAAAGTGATATTTGGAAGCCCATAGAGGGCTATGGTGAAAAAGGAAATATCCTCAGATGAAATCTGGAAAGAAGCTTTCTGAGAAACTGCTTAGTGTTCTGTTAATTCATCTCACAGAGTTACATCTGTATTTCGTGGATCTCTTTGCTAGCCTTATTTCTGTGCAATTTGAGAACAGATATTTCGGATCCCTTTGAACACTCTAGGGCCAAAGGAAATATCCTCCGATAACAAAGAGAAAGAAGCTTCCTGAGAAACTTCTTTGTGTTCTGTGAAATCATCTCATGGAGTTACAGCTTTCCCCTCAAGAAGCCTATCGCTAAGACAGTTCTTGTGGAATTGGCAAAGTGATATTTGGAAGCCCATTGAGGGCTATGGTGAAAAAGGAAATATCCTCAGATGAAATCTGGAAAGAAGCTTTCTGAGAAACTGCTTAGTGTTCTGTTAATTCATCTCACAGAGTTACATTTGTATTTCGTGGATCTCTTTGCAAGCCTTATTTCTGTGGAGTCTGAGAACAGATATTTCGGATCCCTTTGAAGACTCTAGGGCCAAAGGAAATATCCTCCGATAACAAAGAGAAAGAAGCTTCCTGAGAAACTTCTTTGTGTTCTGTGAAATCATCTCACAGAGTTAAAGCTTTCCCGTCAAGAAGCCTTTCGCTAAGACAGTTCTTGTGGAATTGGCAAAGTGATATTTGGAAGCCCATTGAGGGCTATGGTGAAAAACGAAATATCCTCCGATGAAATCTGGAAAGAAGCTTTCTGAGAAACTGTTCTGTGATGTGTGACTTCCACTCACAGAGTTTCATCTGTATTTCGTGGATCTCTTTGCGAGCCTTATTTCTGTGGAATCTGAGAACAGATATTTCGGATCCCTTTGAAGACTATAGGGCCAAAGGAAATATCCTCCTATAAAAAAGGGAAAGAAGCTTTCAGAGAAACTTCTTTGTGTTCTGTGAAATCATCTCACAGAGTTACAGCTTTCCCCTCCAGAAGCCTTTCGCTAAGACAGTTCTTGTGGAATTGGCAAAGTGATATTTGGAAGCCCATAGTGGGCTATGGTGAAAAAGGAAATATCCTCAGATGAAATCTGGAAAGAAGCTTTCTGAGAAACTGCTCTGTGATGTGTGACTTCCACTCACAGAGTTACATCTGTATTTCGTGGATCTCTTTGCTAGCCTTATTTCTGTGGAATCTGAGAACAGATATTTCGGATCCCTTTGAAGACTATAGGGCCAAAGGAAATATCCTCCGATAACAAAGAGAAAGAAGCTTTCTGAGAAACTTCTTTGTGTTCTGTGAAATCATCTCACAGAGTTACAGCTTTCCCCTCAAGAAGCCTTTCGCTAAGACAGTTCTTGTGGAATTGGCAAAGTGATATTTGGAAGCCCATAGAGGGCTATGGTGAAAAAGGAAATAATCTCAGATGAAATCTGGAAAGAAGCTTTCTGAGAAACCGCTTAGTGTTCTGTTAATTCATCTCACAGAGTTACATCTGTATTTCGTGGATCTCTTTGCTAGCCTTATTTCTGTGCAATCTGAGAACGGATATTTCGGATCCCTTTGAAGACTATAGGGCCAAAGGAAATATCCTCCGATAACAAAGAGAAAGAAGCTTTCTGAGAAACTTCTTTGTGTTCTGTGAAATCATCTCACAGAGTTACAGCTTTCCCCTCAAGAAGCCTTTCGCTAAGACAGTTCTTGTGGAATTGGCAAAGTGATATTTGGAAGCCCATAGAGGGCTACGGTGAAAAAGGAAATATCCTCAGATGAAATCTGGAAAGAAGCTTTCTGAGAAACTGCTCTGTGATGTGTGACTTCCACTCACAGAGTTACATCTGTATTTCGTGGATCTCTTTGCGAGCCTTATTTCTGTGGAGTCTGAGAACAGATATTTCGGATCCCTTTGAAGACTATAGGGCCAAAGGAAATATCGTCCGATAAAAAAGAGAAAGAAGCTTTCTGAGAAACTTCTTTGTGTTCTGTGAAATCATCTCACAGAGTTACAGCTTTCCCTTCAAGAAGCCTTTCGCTAAGACATTTCTTGTGGAATTGGCAAAGTGATATTTGGAAGCCCATAGAGGGCTATGGTGAAAAAGCAAATATCCTCAGATAAAATCTGGAAAGAAGCTTTCTGAGGAACTGCTTAGTGTTCTCTTAATTCATCTCACAGAGTTACAACAGTATTTCTTGGATCTCTTTGCTAGCCTTATTTCTGTGGAATCTGAGAACAGATATTTCGGATCCCTTTGAAGACTATAGGGCCAAAGGAATAATCCTCCGATAACAAAGAGAAAGAAGCTTTCTGAGAAACTTCTTTGTGTTCTGTGAAATCATCTCACAGTGTTTCAGCTTTCCCCTCAAGAAGCCTTTCGCTACGACACTTCTTGTGGAATTGTCATAGTGATATTTGGAAGCCCATAGAGGGCTATGTTGAAAGAGGAAATATCCTCAGATGAAATCTGGAAAGAAGCTTTCTGAGAAACTGCTCTGTGATGTGTGACTTCCACTCACAGAGTTACATCTGTATTTCGTGGATCTCTTTGCGAGCCTTATTTCTGTGGAATCTGAGAACAGATATTTCGGATTCCTTTGAAGACTATAGGGCCAAAGGAAATATCCTCCGATAAAAAAGGGAAAGAAGCTTTCTGAGAAACTTCTTTGTGTTCTGTGAAATCATCTCACAGAGTTACAGCTTTCCCCTCCAGAAGCCTTTCGCTAAGACAGTTCTTGTGGAATTGGCAAAGTGATATTTGGAAGCCCATAGAGGGCTATGGTGAAAAAGGAAATATCCTCAGATGAAATCTGGAACGAAGCATTCTGAGAAACTGCTTAGTGTTCTGTTAATTCACCTCACAGAGTTAAATCTGTACTCCGTGGATCTCTTTGCTAGCCTTATTTCTGTGCAATCTGAGAACAGATATTTCGGATCCCTTTGAAGACTATAGGTCCAAAGGAAATATCCTCCGATAACAAAGAGAAAGACGCTTTCTGAGAAACTTCTTTGTGTTCTGTGAAATCATCTCACAGAGTTACAGCTTTCCCCTCAAGAAGCCTTTCGCTAAGACAGTTCTTGTGGAATTGGCAAGGTGATATTTGGAGGCCCATAGAGGGCTATGGTGAAAAAGGAAATATCCTCATATGAAATCTGGAAATAAGCTTTCTGAGAAACTGCTCTGTGATCTGTGACTTCCACTCACTGAGTTACATCTGATTTCGTGGATCTCTTTCCTAGCCTTATTTCTGTGGAATCTGAGAACAGATATTTCGGAACCCTTTGAAGACTATAGGGCCAAAGGAAATATCCTCCGATAACAAAGAGAAAGAAGCTTTCTGAGAAACTTCTTTGTGTTCCGTGAAATCATCTCACAGAGTTACAGCTTTCTCCTCAAGAAGCCTTTCGCTAAGACAGTTCTTGTGGAATTGGCAAAGTGATATTTGGAAGCCCATAGAGGGCTCTGGTGAAAAAGGAAATATCCAACGACGAAATCTGGAAAGAAGCTTTCTGAGAAACTGCTTAGTATTCTGTTAATTCATCTCACAGAGTTACATCTGTATTTCGTGGATCTCTTTGCTAGCCTTATTTCTGTAGAATCTGAGAACAGATATTTCAGATCCCTTTGAAGACTCTAGGAACAAAGGAAATATCCTCCGATACCAAATAGAAAGAAGCTTTCTGAGAAACTTCTTTCTGTTCTGTGAAATCATCTCACCGAATTACAGCATTCCCCTCAAGAACCCTTTCGCTAAGACAGTTCTTGTGGAATTGGCAAAGTGATATTTGGAAGCCCATAGAGGGCTATGGTGAAAAAGGAAATATCCTCAGATGAAATCTGGAAAGAAGCTTTCTGAGAAACTGCTGTGTGATGTGTGACTTCCACTCACAGTGTTACATCTGTATTTCGTGGATCTCTTTGCGAGCCTTATTTCTGTGGAGTCTGAGAACAGATATTTCGGATCCCTTTGAAGACTATAGGGCCAAAGGAAATATCCTCCGATAACAAAGAGAAAGAAGCTTTCTGAGAAACTTCTTCGTGTTCTGTGAAATCATCTCACAGAGTTACAGCTTTCCCCTCAATAAGCCTTTCGCTAAGACAGTTCTTGTGGAATTGGCAAAGTGATATTTGGAAGCCCATAGAGGGCTATGGTGAAAAAGGAAATATCCTCAGAAAAAATCTGGAAAGTAGCTTTCTGAGAAACTGCTTAGTGTTCTGTTAATTCATCTCACAGAGTTACATCTGTATTTCGTGGATCTCTTTGCTAGCCTTATTTCTGTGCAATCTGAGAACAGATATTTCGGATCCCTTTGAAGACTCTAGGGACAAAGGAGATATCCTCCGATAACAAAGAGAAAGAAGCTTTCTGAGAAACTTCTTTGTGTTCTGTGAAATCATCTCACAGAGTTACAGCTTTCCCCTCAAGAAGCCTTTCGCTAAGACAGTTCTTTTGGAATTGGCAAAGTGATATTTGGAAGCCCATAGAGGGCTATGGTGAAAAAGGAAATATCCTCAGATGAAATCTGGAAAGAAGCTTTCTGAGAAACTGCTTAGTGTTCTGTTAATTCATCTCACAGAGTTACATCTGTATTTCGTGGATCTCTTTGCTAGCCTTATTTCTGTGCAATTTGAGAACAGATATTTCGGATCCCTTTGAACACTCTAGGGCCAAAGGAAATATCCTCCGATAACAAAGAGAAAGAAGCTTCCTGAGAAACTTCTTTGTGTTCTGTGAAATCATCTCATGGAGTTACAGCTTTCCCCTCAAGAAGCCTATCGCTAAGACAGTTCTTGTGGAATTGGCAAAGTGATATTTGGAAGCCCATTGAGGGCTATGGTGAAAAAGGAAATATCCTCAGATGAAATCTGGAAAGAAGCTTTCTGAGAAACTGCTTAGTGTTCTGTTAATTCATCTCACAGAGTTACATTTGTATTTCGTGGATCTCTTTGCAAGCCTTATTTCTGTGGAGTCTGAGAACAGATATTTCGGATCCCTTTGAAGACTCTAGGGCCAAAGGAAATATCCTCCGATAACAAAGAGAAAGAAGCTTCCTGAGAAACTTCTTTGTGTTCTGTGAAATCATCTCACAGAGTTAAAGCTTTCCCGTCAAGAAGCCTTTCGCTAAGACAGTTCTTGTGGAATTGGCAAAGTGATATTTGGAAGCCCATTGAGGGCTATGGTGAAAAACGAAATATCCTCCGATGAAATCTGGAAAGAAGCTTTCTGAGAAACTGTTCTGTGATGTGTGACTTCCACTCACAGAGTTTCATCTGTATTTCGTGGATCTCTTTGCGAGCCTTATTTCTGTGGAATCTGAGAACAGATATTTCGGATCCCTTTGAAGACTATAGGGCCAAAGGAAATATCCTCCTATAAAAAAGGGAAAGAAGCTTTCAGAGAAACTTCTTTGTGTTCTGTGAAATCATCTCACAGAGTTACAGCTTTCCCCTCCAGAAGCCTTTCGCTAAGACAGTTCTTGTGGAATTGGCAAAGTGATATTTGGAAGCCCATAGTGGGCTATGGTGAAAAAGGAAATATCCTCAGATGAAATCTGGAAAGAAGCTTTCTGAGAAACTGCTCTGTGATGTGTGACTTCCACTCACAGAGTTACATCTGTATTTCGTGGATCTCTTTGCTAGCCTTATTTCTGTGGAATCTGAGAACAGATATTTCGGATCCCTTTGAAGACTATAGGGCCAAAGGAAATATCCTCCGATAACAAAGAGAAAGAAGCTTTCTGAGAAACTTCTTTGTGTTCTGTGAAATCATCTCACAGAGTTACAGCTTTCCCCTCAAGAAGCCTTTCGCTAAGACAGTTCTTGTGGAATTGGCAAAGTGATATTTGGAAGCCCATAGAGGGCTATGGTGAAAAAGGAAATAATCTCAGATGAAATCTGGAAAGAAGCTTTCTGAGAAACCGCTTAGTGTTCTGTTAATTCATCTCACAGAGTTACATCTGTATTTCGTGGATCTCTTTGCTAGCCTTATTTCTGTGCAATCTGAGAACGGATATTTCGGATCCCTTTGAAGACTATAGGGCCAAAGGAAATATCCTCCGATAACAAAGAGAAAGAAGCTTTCTGAGAAACTTCTTTGTGTTCTGTGAAATCATCTCACAGAGTTACAGCTTTCCCCTCAAGAAGCCTTTCGCTAAGACAGTTCTTGTGGAATTGGCAAAGTGATATTTGGAAGCCCATAGAGGGCTACGGTGAAAAAGGAAATATCCTCAGATGAAATCTGGAAAGAAGCTTTCTGAGAAACTGCTCTGTGATGTGTGACTTCCACTCACAGAGTTACATCTGTATTTCGTGGATCTCTTTGCGAGCCTTATTTCTGTGGAGTCTGAGAACAGATATTTCGGATCCCTTTGAAGACTATAGGGCCAAAGGAAATATCGTCCGATAACAAAGAGAAAGAAGCTTTCTGAGAAACTTCTTTGTGTTCTGTGAAATCATCTCACAGAGTTACAGCTTTCCCTTCAAGAAGCCTTTCGCTAAGACATTTCTTGTGGAATTGGCAAAGTGATATTTGGAAGCCCATAGAGGGCTATGGTGAAAAAGCAAATATCCTCAGATAAAATCTGGAAAGAAGCTTTCTGAGGAACTGCTTAGTGTTCTCTTAATTCATCTCACAGAGTTACAACAGTATTTCTTGGATCTCTTTGCTAGCCTTATTTCTGTGGAATCTGAGAACAGATATTTCGGATCCCTTTGAAGACTATAGGGCCATAGGAATTATCCTCCGATAACAAAGAGAAAGAAGCTTTCTGAGAAACTTCTTTGTGTTCTGTGAAATCATCTCACAGTGTTACAGCTTTCCCCTCAAGAAGCCTTTCGCTACGACAGATCTTGTGGAATTGTCATAGTGATATTTGGAAGCCCGTAGAGTGCTACGTTGAAAGAGGAAATAACCTCAGATGAAATCTGGAAAGAAGCTTTCTGAGAAACTGCTCTGTGATGTGTCACTTCCACTCACAGAGTTACATCTGTATTTCGTGGATCTCTTTGCTAGCCTTATTTCTGTGGAATCTGAGAGCAGATATTTCAGATCCCTTTGAAGACTATACGAACAAAGGAAATATCCTCCGATAACAAAGAGAAAGAAGCTTTCTGAGAATCTTCTTTGTGTTCTGTGAAATCATCTCACAGAGTTACAGCTTTCTCCTCAAGAAGCCTTTCGCTAAGACAGTTCTTGTGGAATTGGCAAAGTGATATTTGGAAGCCCATAGAGGGCTCTGGTGAAAAAGGAAATATCCACCGATGAAATCTGGAAAGAAGCTTTCTGAGAAACTGCTTAGTATTCTGTTAATTCATCTCACAGAGTTACATCTGTATTTCGTGGATCTCTTTGCTAGCCTTATTTCTGTAGAATCTGAGAACAGATATTTCAGATCCCTTTGAAGACTCTAGGAACAAAGGAAATATCCTCCGATACCAAATAGAAAGAAGCTTTCTGAGAAACTTCTTTCTGTTCTGTGAAATCATCTCACCGAATTACAGCATTCCCCTCAAGAAGCCTTTCGCTAAGACAGTTCTTGTGGAATTGGCAAAGTGATATTTGGAAGCCCATAGCAGGCTATGGTGAAAAAGGAAATATCCTCAGATGAAATCTGGAAAGAAGCTTTCTGAGAAACTGCTGTGTGATG
Source organism: Macaca mulatta (assembly GCF_049350105.2). Classification (NCBI taxonomy): domain Eukaryota; kingdom Metazoa; phylum Chordata; class Mammalia; order Primates; family Cercopithecidae; genus Macaca; species Macaca mulatta. The sequence continues at coordinate 48,594,984 of NC_133411.1, forward strand.
TGTGACTTCCACTCACAGAGTTACATCTGTATTTCGTGGATCTCTTTGCGAGCCTTATTTCTGTGGAGTCTGAGAACAGATATTTCGGATCGCTTTGAAGACTATAGAGCCAAAGGAAATATCCTCCGATAACAAAGAGAAAGAAGCTTTCTGAGAAACTTCTTTGTGTTCTGTGAAATCATCTCACAGAGTTACAGCTTTCCCCTCAATAAGCCTTTCGCTAAGACAGTTCTTGTGGAATTGGCAAAGTGATATTTGGAAGCCCATAGAGGGCTATGGTGAAAAAGGAAATATCCTCAGATGAAATCTGGAAAGAAGCTTTCTGAGAAACTGCTTAGTGTTCTGTTAATTCATCTCACAGAGTTACATCTGTATTTCGTGGATCTCTTTGCAAGCCTTATTTCTGTGGAATCTGAGAACAGATATTTCAGATCCCTTTGAAGACTATAGGAACAAAGGAAATATCCTCCGATAACAAATAGAGAGAAGCTTTCTGAGAAACTTCTTTGTGTTCTGTGAAATCATCTCACAGAGTTACAGCTTTCCCTTCAAGAAGCCTTTCTCTAAGACAGTTCTTGTGGAATTGGCAAAGTGATATTTGGAAGCCCATAGAGGGCTATGTTGAAAAAGCAAATATCCTCAGATGAAATCTGGAAAGAAGCTTTCTGAGGAACTGCTTAGTGTTCTCTTAATTCATCTCACAGAGTTACATCAGTATTTTGTGGATCTCTTTGCTAGCCTTATTTCTTTGGAATCTGAGAACAGATATTTCGGATCCCTTTGAAGACTATAGGGCCAAAGGAAATATCGTCCGATAACAAAGAGAAAGAAGCTTTCTGAGAAACTTCTTTGTGTTCTGTGAAATCATCTCTCAGAGATACAGCTTTCCCCTCAAGAAGCCTTTCACTAAGACGGTTCTTGTGGAATTGTCAAAGTGATATTTGGAAGCCCATAGAGGGCTATGGTGAAAAAGGAAATATCCTCAGATGAAATATGGAAAGAAGCTTTCTGAAAAACTGCTCTGTGATGTGTGACTTCCACTCACAGAGTTACATCTGTATTTTGTGGATCTCTTTGCTAGCCTTATTTCTGTGGAATCTGAGAAGAGATATTTCGAATCCCTTTGAAGTCAATAGGGCCAAAGGAAATATCCTCCGATAACAAAGAGAAAGAAGCTTTCTGAGAAACTTCTTTCTGTTCTGTGAAATCATCTCTCAGAGTTACAGCTTTTCCCTCAAGAAGCCTTTCGCTAAGACAGTTCTTGTGGAATTGGCAAAGTGATATTTGGAAGCCCATAGAGGGCTATGGTGAAAAAGGAAATATCCTCAGATGAAATCTGGAAAGAAGCTTTCTGAGAAACTGCTTAGTGTTCTGTTAATTCATCTCACAGAGTTACATCTGTATTTCGTGGATCTCTTTGCTAGCCTTATTTCTGTGGAATCTGAGAGCAGATATTACAAATCCCTTTGAAGACTATAGGAACAAAGGAAATATCCTCCGATAACAAAGAGAAAGAAGCTTTCTGAGAAACTTCTTTGTGTTCTGTGAAATCATCTCACAGAGTTACAGCTTTCCCCTCAAGAAGCCTTTCGCTAAGACAGTTCTTGTGGAATTGGCAAAGTGATATTTGGAAGCCCATTGAGGGCTATGGTGAAAAAGCAAATATCCTCCGATGAAATCTGGAAAGAAGCATTCTGAGAAACTGCTTAGTGTTCTGTTAATTCACCTCACAGAGTTAAATCTGTACTCCGTGGATCTCTTTGCTAGCCTTATTTCTGTGCAATCTGAGAACAGATATTTCGGATCCCTTTGAAGACTATAGGGCCAAAGGAAATATCCTCCGATAACAAAGAGAAAGAAGCTTTCTGAGAAACTTCTTTGTGTTCTGTGAAATCATCTCACAGAGTTACAGCTTTCCCCTCAAGAAGCCTTTCGCTAAGACAGTTCTTGTGGAATTGGCAAAGTGATATTTGGAGGCCCATAGAGGGCTATGGTGAAAAAGGAAATATCCTCATATGAAATCTGGAAAGAAGCTTTCTGAGAAACTGCTCTGTGATGTCTGACTTCCACTCACTGTGTTACATCTGTATTTCGTGGATCTCTTTGCTAGCCTTATTTCTGTGGAATCTGAGAACAGATATTTCGGAACCCTTTGAAGACTATAGGGCCAAAGGAAATATCCTCGGATAACAAAGAGAAAGAAGCTTTCTGAGAAACTTCTTTGTGTTCTGTGAAATCATCTCACAGAGTTACAGCTTTCACTTCAAGAAGCCTTTCGCTAAGACAGTTCTTGTGGAATTGGCAAAGTGATATTTGGAAGCCCATAGAGGGCTCTGGTGAAAAAGGAAATATCCACCGATGAAATCTGGAAAGAAGCTTTCTGAGAAACTGCTTAGTATTCTGTTAATTCATCTAACAGAGTTACATCTGTATTTCGTGGATCTCTTTGCTAGCCTTATTTCTGTAGAATCTGAGAACAGATATTTCAGATCCCTTTGAAGACTCTAGGAACAAAGGAAATATCCTCCGATACCAAATAGAAAGAAGCTTTCTGAGAAACTTCTTTGTGTTCTGTGAAATCATCTCACAGAATTACAGCATTCCCCTCAAGAATCCTTTCGCTAACACAGTTCTTGTGGAATTGGTCAAGTGATATTTGGAAGCCACTAGAGGGCTATGGTGAAAAAGGAAATATCCTCAGATGAAATCTGGAAAGAAGCTTTCTGAGAAACTGCTTAGTATTCTGTTAATTCAACTCACAGAGTTACATCTGTATTTCGTGGATCTCTTTGCTAGCCTTATTTCTGTGGAATCTTAGAGCAGATATTTCAGATCCCTTTGAAGACTATAGGAACAAAGGAAATATCCTCCGATAAGAAATAGAAAGAAGCATTCTGAGAAACTTCTTTGTGTTCTGGGAAATCATCTCACAGAGTTACAGCTTTCCCCTCAAGAAGCCTTTCGCTAAGACAGTTCTTGAGGAATTGGCAAAGTGACATTTGGAAGCCCATAGAGGGCTAAGGTGACAACGGAAATATCCTCAGATGAAATCTGGAAAGAAGCTTTCTGAGAAACTGCTTAGTGTTCTGTTAATTCATCTCACAGAGTTACATCTGTATTTCGTGGATCTCTTTGCTAGCCTTATTTCTGTGCAATCTGAGAACAGATATTTCGGATCCCTTTGAAGACTATAGGGCCAAATGAAATGTCGTCCGATAACAAAGAGAAAGAAGCTTTCTGAGAAACTTCTTTGTGTTCTGTGAAATCGTCTCACAGAGTTACAGCTTTCCCCTCAAGAAGCCTTTCGCTAAGACAGTTCTTGTGGAATTGGCAAAGTGATATTTGGAAGCCCATAGAGGGCTATGGTGAAAAAGGAAATATCCTCAGATGAAATCTGGAAAGAAGCTTTCTGAGAAACTGCTCTGTGATCTGTGACTTCCACTCACAGAGTTACATCTGTATTTCGTGGATCTCTTTGCGAGCCTTATTTCTGTGGAATCTGAGAACAGATATTTCGGATCCCTTTGAAGACTATAGGGCCAAAGGAAATATCCTCCGATAACAAAGAGAAAGAAGCTTTCTGAGAAACCTCTTTGTGTTCTGTGAAATCATCTCACAGAGTTACTGCTTTCCCCTCAAGAATCCTTTCGCTACGACAGTTCTTGTGGAATTGGCAAAGTGATATTTGGAAGCCCATAGAGGGCTATGGTGAAAAAGGAAATATCCTCAGATGAAATCTGGAAAGAAGCTTTCTAAGAAACCGCTTAATGTTCTGTTAATTCATCTCACAGAGTTACATCTGTATTTCGTGGATCTCTTTGCTAGCCTTATTTCTGTGCAATCTGAGAACAGATATTTCGGATCCCTTTGAAGACTATAGGGCCAAAGGAAATATCCTCCGATAACAAAGAGAAAGAAGCTTTCTGAGAAACTTCTTTCTGTTCTGTGAAATCATCTCACAGAGTTACAGCTTTCCCCTCAAGAAGCCTTTCGCTAAGACAGTTCTTGTGGAATTGGCAAAGTGATATTTGGAAGCACATAGAGGGCTATGGTGAAAAAGGAAATATCCTCAGATGAAATCTGGAAAGAAGCTTTCTGAGAAACTGCTCTGTGATGTGTGACTTCCACTCACAGAGTTACATCTGTATTTCGTGGATCTCTTTGCGAGCCTTATTTCTGTGGAGTCTGAGAACAGATATTTCGGATCCCTTTGAAGAGTATAGGGCCAAAGGAAATATCGTCCGATAAAAAAGAGAAAGAAGCTTTCTGAGAAACTTCTTTGTGTTCTGTGAAATCATCTCACAGAGTTACAGCTTTCCCTTCAAGAAGCCTTTCGCTAAGACAGTTCTTGTGGAATTGGCAAAGTGATATTTGGAAGCCCATAGTGGGCTATGGTGAAAAAGCAAATATCCTCAGTTAAAATCTGGAAAGAAGCTTTCTGAGGAACTGCTTAGTGTTCTCATAATTCATCTCACAGAGTTACATCAGTATTTCTTGGATCTCTTTGCTAGCCTTATTTCTGTGGAATCTGAGAACAGATATGTCGGATCCCTTTGAAGACTATTGGGCCAAAGGAATAATCCTCCGATAACAAAGAGAAAGAAGCTTTCTGAGAAACTTCTTTGTGTTCTGTGAAATCATCTCACAGTGTTTCAGCTTTCCCCTCAAGAAGCCTTTCGCTACGACACTTCTTGTGGAATTGTCATAGTGATATTTGGAAGCCCATAGAGGGCTATGTTGAAAGAGGAAATATCCTCAGATGAAATCTGGAAAGAAGCTTTCTGAGAAACTGCTCTGTGATGGGTGACTTCCACTCACAGAGTTACATCTGTATTTCGTGGATCTCTTTGCGAGCCTTATTTCTGTGGAATCTGAGAACAGATATTTCGGATCCCTTTGAAGACTATAGGGCCAAAGGAAATATCCTCCGATAAAAAAGGGAAAGAAGCTTTTTGAGAAACTTCTTTGTGTTCTGTGAAATCATCTCACAGAGTTACAGCTTTCCCCTCCAGAAGCCTTTCGCTAAGACAGTTCTTGTGGAATTGGCAAAGTGATATTTGGAAGCCCATAGAGGGCTATGGTGAAAAAGGAAATATCCTCAGATGAAATCTGGAACGAAGCATTCTGAGAAACTGCTTAGTGTTCTGTTAATTCACCTCACAGTGTTAAATCTGTACTCCGTGGATCTCTTTGCTAGCCTTATTTCTGTGCAATCTGAGAACAGATATTTCGGATCCCTTTGAAGACTATAGGTCCAAAGGAAATATCCTCCGATAACAAAGAGAAAGACGCTTTCTGAGAAACTTCTTTGTGTTCTGTGAAATCATCTCACAGAGTTACAGCTTTCCCCTCAAGAAGCCTTTCGCTAAGACAGTTCTTGTGGAATTGGCAAGGTGATATTTGGAGGCCCATAGAGGGCTATGGTGAAAAAGGAAATATCCTCATATGAAATCTGGAAATAAGCTTTCTGAGAAACTGCTCTGTGATGTGTGACTTCCACTCACTGAGTTACATCTGATTTCGTGGATCTCTTTCCTAGCCTTATTTCTGTGGAATCTGAGAACAGATATTTCGGAACCCTTTGAAGACTATAGGGCCAAAGGAAATATCCTCCGATAACAAAGAGAAAGAAGCTTTCTGAGAAACTTCTTTGCGTTCTGTGAAATCATCTCACAGAGTTACAGCTTTCTCCTCAAGAAGCCTTTCGCAAAGACAGTTCTTGTGGAATTGGCAAAGTGATATTTGGAAGCCCATAGAGGGCTCTGGTGAAAAAGGAAATATCCAACGATGAAATCTGGAAAGAAGCTTTCTGAGAAACTGCTTAGTATTCTGTTAATTCATCTCACAGAGTTACATCTGTATTTCGTGGATCTCTTTGCTAGCCTTATTTCTGTAGAATCTGAGAACAGATATTTCAGATCCCTTTGAAGACTCTAGGAACAAAGGAAATATCCTCCGATACCAAATAGAAAGAAGCTTTCTGAGAAACTTCTTTCTGTTCTGTGAAATCATCTCACCGAATTACAGCATTCCCCTCAAGAAGCCTTTCGCTAAGACAGTTCTTGTGGAATTGGCAAAGTGATATTTGGAAGCCCATAGAGGGCTATGGTGAAAAAGGAAATATCCTCAGATGAAATCTGGAAAGAAGCTTTCTGAGAAACTGCTGTGTGATGTGTGACTTCCACTCACAGTGTTACATCTGTATTTCGTGGATCTCTTTGCGAGCCTTATTTCTGTGGAGTCTGAGAACAGATATTTCGGATCCCTTTGAAGACTATAGGGCCAAAGGAAATATCCTCCGATAACAAAGAGAAAGAAGCTTTCTGAGAAACTTCTTCCTGTTCTGTGAAATCATCTCACAGAGTTACAGCTTTCCCCTCAATAAGCCTTTCGCTAAGACAGTTCTTGTGGAATTGGCAAAGTGATATTTGGAAGCCCATAGAGGGCTATGGTGAAAAAGGAAATATCCTCAGATGAAATCTGGAAAGTAGCTTTCTGAGAAACTGCTTAGTGTTCTGTTAATTCATCTCACAGAGTTACATCTGTATTTCGTGGATCTCTTTGCGAGCCTTATTTCTGTGCAATCTGAGAACAGATATTTCGGATCCCTTTGAAGACTCTAGGGACAAAGGAAATATCCTCCGATAACAAAGAGAAAGAAGCTTTCTGAGAAACTTCTTTGTGTTCTGTGAAATCATCTCACAGAGTTACAGCTTTCCCCTCAAGAAGCCTTTCGCTAAGACAGTTCTTGTGGAATTGGCAAAGTGATATTTGGAAGCCCATAGAGGGCTATGGTGAAAAAGGAAATATCCTCAGATGAAATCTGGAAAGAAGCTTTCTGAGAAACTGCTTAGTGTTCTGTTAATTCATCACACAGAGTTACATCTGTATTTCGTGGATCTCTTTGCTAGCCTTATTTCTGTGCTATTTGAGAACAGATATTTCGGATCCCTTTGAAGACTCTAGGGCCAAAGGAAATATCCTCCGATAACAAAGAGAAAGAAGCTTCCTGAGAAACTTCTTTGTGTTCTGTGAAATCATCTCATAGAGTTACAGCTTTCCCCTCAAGAAGCCTATCGCTAAGACAGTTCTTGTGGAATTGGCAAAGTGATATTTGGAAGCCCATTGAGGGCTATGGTGAAAAAGGAAATATCCTCAGATGAAATCTGGAAAGAAGCTTTCTGAGAAACTGCTTAGTGTTCTGTTAATTCATCTCACAGAGTTACATTTGTATTTCGTGGATCTCTTTGCAAGCCTTATTTCTGTGGAGTCTGAGAACAGATATTTCGGATCCCTTTGAAGACTCTAGGGCCAAAGGAAATATCCTCCGATAACAAAGAGAAAGAAGCTTCCTGAGAAACTTCTTTGTGTTCTGTGAAATCATCTCACAGAGTTACAGCTTTCCCCTCAAGAAGCCTTTCGCTAAGACAGTTCTTGTGGAATTGGCAAAGTGATATTTGGAAGCCCATTGAGGGCTATGGTGAAAAACGAAATATCCTCCGATGAAATCTGGAAAGAAGCTTTCTGAGAAACTGTTCTGTGATGTGTGACTTCCACTCACAGAGTTTCATCTGTATTTCGTGGATCTCTTTGCGAGCCTTATTTCTGTGGAATCTGAGAACAGATATTTCGGATCCCTTTGAAGACTATAGGGCCAAAGGAAATATCCTCCTATAAAAAAGGGAAGAAGCTTTCAGAGAAACTTCTTTTTGTTCTGTGAAATCATCTCACAGAGTTACAGCTTTCCCCTCCAGAAGCCTTTCGCTAAAACAGTTCTTGTGGAATTGGCAAAGTGATATTTGGAAGCCCATAGAGGGCTATGGTGAAAAAGGAAATATCCTCAGATGAAATCTGGAAAGAAGCTTTCTGAGAAACTGCTCTGTGATCTGTGACTTCCACTCACAGAGTTACATCTGTATTTCGTGGATCTCTTTGCTAGCCTTATTTCTGTGGAATCTGAGAACAGATATTTCAGATCCCTTTGAAGACTATAGGGCCAAAGGAAATATCCTCCGATAACAAAGAGAAAGAAGCTTTCTGAGAAACTTCTTTGTGTTCTGTGAATTCATCTCACAGAGTTACAGCTTTCCCCTCAAGAAGTCTTTCGCTAAGACAGTTCTTGTGGAATTGGCAAAGTGATATTTGGAAGCCCATAGAGGGCTATGGTGAAAAAGGAAATAATCTCAGATGAAATCTGGAAAGAAGCTTTCTGAGAAACCGCTTAGTGTTCTGTTAATTCATCTCACAGAGTTACATCTGTATTTCGTGGATCTCTTTGCTAGCCTTATTTCTGTGCAATCTGAGAACGGATATTTCGGATCCCTTTGAAGACTATAGGGCCAAAGGAAATATCCTCCGATAACAAAGAGAAAGAAGCTTTCTGAGAAACTTCTTTGTGTTCTGTGAAATCATCTCACAGAGTTACAGCTTTCCCCTCAAGAAGCCTTTCGCTAAGACAGTTCTTGTGGAATTGGCAAAGTGATATTTGGAAGCCCATAGAGGGCTATGGTGAAAAAGGAAATATCCTCAGATGAAATCTGGAAAGAAGCTTTCTGAGAAACTGCTCTGTGATGTGTGACTTCCACTCACAGAGTTACATCTGTATTTCGTGGATCTCTTTGCGAGCCTTATTTCTGTGGAGTCTGAGAACAGATATTTCGGATCCCTTTGAAGACTATAGGGCCAAAGGAAATATCGTCCGATAAAAAAGAGAAAGAAGCTTTCTGAGAAACTTCTTTGTGTTCTGTGAAACCATCTCACAGAGTTACAGCTTTCCCTTCAAGAAGCCTTTCGCTAAGACATTTCTTGTGGAATTGGCAAAGTGATATTTGGAAGCCCATAGAGGGCTATGGTGAAAAAGCAAATATCCTCAGATAAAATCTGGAAAGAAGTTTTCTGAGGAACTGCTTAGTGTTCTCTTAATTCATCTCACAGAGTTACAACAGTATTTCTTGGATCTCTTTGCTAGCCTTATTTCTGTGGAATCTGAGAACAGATATTTCGGATCCCTTTGAAGACTATAGGGCCATAGGAATTATCCTCCGATAACAAAGAGAAAGAAGCTTTCTGAGAAACTTCTTTGTGTTCTGTGAAATCATCTCACAGTGTTACAGCTTTCCCCTCAAGAAGCCTTTCGCTACGACAGATCTTGTGGAATTGTCATAGTGATATTTGGAAGCCCGTAGAGGGCTACGTTGAAAGAGGAAATAACCTCAGATGAAATCTGGAAAGAAGCTTTCTGAGAAACTGCTCTGTGATGTGTCACTTCCACTCACAGAGTTACATCTGTATTTCGTGGATCTCTTTGCTAGCCTTATTTCTGTGGAATCTGAGAGCAGATATTTCAGATCCCTTTGAAGACTATACGAACAAAGGAAATATCCTCCGATAACAAATAGAAAGAAGCATTCTGAGAAACTTCTTTGTGTTCTGGGAAATCATCTCACAGAGTTACAGCTTTCCCCTCAAGAAGCCTTTCGCTAAGACAGTTCTTGTAGAATTGGCAAAGTGACATTTGGAAGCCCATAGAGGGCTAAGGTGACAACGGAAATATCCTCAGATGAAATCTGGAAAGAAGCTTTCTGAGAAACTGCTTAGTGTTCTGTTAATTCATCTCACAGAGTTACATCTGTATTTCGTGGATCTCTTTGCTAGCCTTATTTCTGTGCAATCTGAGAACAGATATTTCGGATCCCTTTGAAGACTATAGGGCCAAAGGAAATATCGTCCGATAACAAAGAGAAAGAAGCTTTCTGAGAAACTTCTTTGTGTTCTGTAAAATCATCTCTCAGAGTTACAGCTTTCCCCTCAAGAAGCCTTTCGCTAACACAGTTCTTGTGTAATTGGCAAAGTGACATTTGGAAGCCCATAGAGGGCTATGGTGAAAAAGGAAATATCCTCAGATGAAATCTGGAAAGAAGCTTTCTGAGAAACTGCTTAGTGTTCTGTTAATTCATCTCAGAGTGTTACATCTGTATTTCGTGGATCTCTTTGCTAGCCTTATTTCTGTGGAATCTGAGAACAGATATTTCGGATCCCTTTGAAGACAATAGGGCCAAACGAAATATCGTCCGATAACAAAGAGAAAGAAGCTTTCTGCGAAACTTCTTTGTGTTCTGTGAAATCATTTCACAGAGTTACAGCTTTCCCCTCAAGAAGCCTTTCGCTAAGACAGTTCTTGTGGAATTGGCAAAGTGATATTTGGAGGCCCATAGAGGGCTATGGTGAAAAAGGAAATATCCTCAGATGAAATCTGGAAAGAAGCTTTCTGAGGAACTGCTTAGTGTTCTCTTAATTCATCTCACAGAGTTACATCAGTATTTCGTGGATCTCTTTGCTAGCCTTATTTCTTTGGATTCTGAGAACAGATATTTCGGATCCCTTTGAAGACTATAGGGCCAAAGGAAATATCGTCCGATAACAAAGAGAAAGAAGCTTTCTGAGAAACTTCTTTGTGTTCTGTGAAATCATCTCTCAGAGATACAGCTTTCCCCTCAAGAAGCCTTTCACTAAGACAGTTATGGAATTGTCAAAATGATATTTGGAAGCCCATAGAGGGCTATGGTGAAAAAGGAAATATCCTCAGATGAAATATGGAAAGAAGCTTTCTGAAAATCTGCTCTGTGATGTGTGACTTCCACTCACAGAGTTACATCTGTATTTTGTGGATCTCTATGCTAGCCTTATTTCTGTGGAATCTGAGAAGAGATATTTCGAATCCCTTTGAAGTCTATAGGGCCAAAGGAAATATCCTCCGATTACAAAGAGAAAGAAGCTTTCTGAGAAACATCTTTGTGTTCTGTGAAATCATCTCACAGAGTTACAGCTTTTCCCTCAAGAAGCCTTTCGCTAAGACAGTTCTTGTGGAATTGGCAAAGTGATATTTGGAAGCCCATAGAGGGCTATGGTGAAAAAGGAAATATCCTCAGATGAAATCTGGAAAGAAGCTTTCTGAGAAACTGCTTAGTATTCTGTTAATTCATCTCACAGAGTTACATCTGTATTTCGTGGATCTCTTTGCTAGCCTTATTTCTGTGGAATCTGAGAGCAGATATTACAGATCCCTTGAAGACATAGGAACAAAGGAAATATCCTCCGATAACAAATAGAAAGAAGCTTTCTGAGAAACTTCTCTGTGTTCTGTAAAATCATCTCACAGAGTTACAGCTTTCCCCTCAAGAAGCCTTTCGTTACGACAGTTCTTGTGGAATTGTCAAAGTGATATTTGGAAGCCCATAGAGGGCTATGGTGAAAGAGGAAATATCCTCAGATGAAATCTGGAAAGAAGCTTTCTGAGAAACTGCTGTGTGATGTGTTACTTCCACTCACAGAGTTACATCTGTATTTCGTGGATCTCTTTGCGAGCCTTATTTCTGTGGAATCTGAGAACAGATATTTCGGATCCCTTTGAAGACTATAGGGACAAAGGAAATATCCTCCGATAACAAAGAGAAAGAAGCTTTCTGAGAAACTTCTTTGTGTTCTGTGAAATCATCTCACAGAGTTACAGCCTTTCCCTCAAGAAGCCTTTCACTAAGACAGTTCTTGTGGAATTGGCAAAGTGATATTTGGAAGCCCTTAGAGGGCTATGGTGACAAAGTAATATCCTCCGATGAAATCTGGAATGAAGCGTTCTGAGAAACTGCTCTGTGATGTGTGACCTCCACTCACAGAGTTACATCGGTATTTCATGGATCTCTTTGCTGTCCTTATTTCTGTGGAATCTGAGAACAGATATTTCGGATCCCTTTGAAGACTATAGGGCCAAAGGAAATATCCTCCGATAACAAAGAGAAAGAAGCTTTCTGAGAAACTTATTTGTGTTCTGTGAAATCATCTCACAGTGTTACTGCTTTGCCCTCAAGAAGCCTTTCGCTACGACAGTTCTTGTGGAATTGTCATAGTGATATTTGGAAGCCCATAGAGGGCTATGGTGAAAGATTAAATATACTCAGATGAAATCTGGAAAGAAGCTTTCTGAGAAACTGCTCTGTGATGTGTGACTTCCACTCACAGAGTTACATCTGTATTTCGTGGATCTCTTTGCGAGCCTTATTTCTGTGGAGTCTGAGAACAGATATTTCGGATCCCTTTGAAGACTATAGGGCCAAAGGAAATATCGTCCGATAAAAAAGAGAAAGAAGCTTTCTGAGAAACTTCTTTGTGTTCTGTGAAATCATCTCACAGTGTTACAGCTTTCCCCTCAAGAAGCCTTTCGCTACGACAGATCTTGTGGAATTGTCATAGTGATATTTGGAAGCCCGTAGAGGGCTACGTTGAAAGAGGAAATAACCTCAGATGAAATCTGGAAAGAAGCTTTCTGAGAAACTGCTCTGTGATGTGTCACTTCCACTCACAGAGTTACATCTGTATTTCGTGGATCTCTTTGCTAGCCTTATTTCTGTGGAATCTGAGAGCAGATATTTCAGATCCCTTTGAAGACTATACGAACAAAGGAAATATCCTCCGATAACAAATAGAAAGAAGCATTCTGAGAAACTTCTTTGTGTTCTGGGAAATCATCTCACAGAGTTACAGCTTTCCCCTCAAGAAGCCTTTCGCTAAGACAGTTCTTGTAGAATTGGCAAAGTGACATTTGGAAGCCCATAGAGGGCTAAGGTGACAACGGAAATATCCTCAGATGAAATCTGGAAAGAAGCTTTCTGAGAAACTGCTTAGTGTTCTGTTAATTCATCTCACAGAGTTACATCTGTATTTCGTGGATCTCTTTGCTAGCCTTATTTCTGTGCAATCTGAGAACAGATATTTCGGATCCCTTTGAAGACTATAGGGCCAAAGGAAATATCGTCCGATAACAAAGAGAAAGAAGCTTTCTGAGAAACTTCTTTGTGTTCTGTAAAATCATCTCTCAGAGTTACAGCTTTCCCCTCAAGAAGCCTTTCGCTAACACAGTTCTTGTGTAATTGGCAAAGGGACATTTGGAGGCCCATAGAGGGCTATGGTGAAAAAGGAAATATCCTCAGATGAAATCTGGAAAGAAGCTTTCTGAGAAACTGCTTAGTGTTCTGTTAATTCATCTCAGAGTGTTACATCTGTATTTCGTGGATCTCTTTGCTAGCCTTATTTCTGTGGAATCTGAGAACAGATATTTCGGATCCCTTTGAAGACAATAGGGCCAAACGAAATATCGTCCGATAACAAAGAGAAAGAAGCTTTCTGCGAAACTTCTTTGTGTTCTGTGAAATCATTTCACAGAGTTACAGCTTTCCCCTCAAGAAGCCTTTCGCTAAGACAGTTCTTGTGGAATTGGCAAAGTGATATTTGGAGGCCCATAGAGGGCTATGGTGAAAAAGGAAATATCCTCAGATGAAATCTGGAAAGAAGCTTTCTGAGGAACTGCTTAGTGTTCTCTTAATTCATCTCATAGAGTTACATCAGTATTTCGTGGATCTCTTTGCTAGCCTTATTTCTTTGGATTCTGAGAACAGATATTTCGGATCCCTTTGAAGACTATAGGGCCAAAGGAAATATCGTCCGATAACAAAGAGAAAGAAGCTTTCTGAGAAACTTCTTTGTGTTCTGTGAAATCATCTCTCAGAGATACAGCTTTCCCCTCAAGAAGCCTTTCACTAAGACAGTTATGGAATTGTCAAAATGATATTTGGAAGCCCATAGAGGGCTATGGTGAAAAAGGAAATATCCTCAGATGAAATATGGAAAGAAGCTTTCTGAAAATCTGCTCTGTGATGTGTGACTTCCACTCACAGAGTTACATCTGTATTTTGTGGATCTCTATGCTAGCCTTATTTCTGTGGAATCTGAGAAGAGATATTTCGAATCCCTTTGAAGTCTATAGGGCCAAAGGAAATATCCTCCGATTACAAAGAGAAAGAAGCTTTCTGAGAAACATCTTTGTGTTCTGTGAAATCATCTCACAGAGTTACAGCTTTTCCCTCAAGAAGCCTTTCGCTAAGACAGTTCTTGTGGAATTGGCAAAGTGATATTTGGAAGCCCATAGAGGGCTATGGTGAAAAAGGAAATATCCTCAGATGAAATCTGGAAAGAAGCTTTCTGAGAAACTGCTTAGTATTCTGTTAATTCATCTCACAGAGTTACATCTGTATTTCGTGGATCTCTTTGCTAGCCTTATTTCTGTGGAATCTGAGAGCAGATATTACAGATCCCTTGAAGACATAGGAACAAAGGAAATATCCTCCGATAACAAATAGAAAGAAGCTTTCTGAGAAACTTCTCTGTGTTCTGTAAAATCATCTCACAGAGTTACAGCTTTCCCCTCAAGAAGCCTTTCGTTACGACAGTTCTTGTGGAATTGTCAAAGTGATATTTGGAAGCCCATAGAGGGCTATGGTGAAAGAGGAAATATCCTCAGATGAAATCTGGAAAGAAGCTTTCTGAGAAACTGCTGTGTGATGTGTTACTTCCACTCACAGAGTTACATCTGTATTTCGTGGATCTCTTTGCGAGCCTTATTTCTGTGGAATCTGAGAACAGATATTTCGGATCCCTTTGAAGACTATAGGGACAAAGGAAATATCCTCCGATAACAAAGAGAAAGAAGCTTTCTGAGAAACTTCTTTGTGTTCTGTGAAATCATCTCACAGAGTTACAGCCTTTCCCTCAAGAAGCCTTTCACTAAGACAGTTCTTGTGGAATTGGCAAAGTGATATTTGGAAGCCCTTAGAGGGCTATGGTGACAAAGTAATATCCTCCGATGAAATCTGGAATGAAGCGTTCTGAGAAACTGCTCTGTGATGTGTGACCTCCACTCACAGAGTTACATCGGTATTTCATGGATCTCTTTGCTGTCCTTATTTCTGTGGAATCTGAGAACAGATATTTCGGATCCCTTTGAAGACTATAGGGCCAAAGGAAATATCCTCCGATAACAAAGAGAAAGAAGCTTTCTGAGAAACTTATTTGTGTTCTGTGAAATCATCTCACAGTGTTACTGCTTTCCCCTCAAGAAGCCTTTCGCTACGACAGTTCTTGTGGAATTGTCATAGTGATATTTGGAAGCCCATAGAGGGCTATGGTGAAAGATTAAATATACTCAGATGAAATCTGGAAAGAAGCTTTCTGAGAAACTGCTCTGTGATGTGTGACTTCCACTCACAGAGTTACATCTGTATTTCGTGGATCTCTTTGCGAGCCTTATTTCTGTGGAGTCTGAGAACAGATATTTCGGATCCCTTTGAAGACTATAGGGCCAAAGGAAATATCGTCCGATAAAAAAGAGAAAGAAGCTTTCTGAGAAACTTCTTTGTGTTCTGTGAAATCATCTCACAGAGTTACAGCTTTCCCTTCAAGAAGCCTTTCGCTAAGACAGTTCTTGTGGAATTGGCAAAGTGATATTTGGAAGCCCATAGAGGGCTATGGTGAAAAAGGAAATATCCTCAGATGAAATCTGGAAAGAAGCTTTCTGAGAAACTGCTTAGTGTTCTGTTAATTCATCTCACAGAGTTACATCAGTATTTCGTGGATCTCTTTGCTAGCCTTATTTCTGTGCAATTTGAGAACAGATATTTCGGATCCCTTTGAAGACTCTAGGGCCAAAGGAAATATCCTCCGATAACAAAGAGAAAGAAGCTTTCTGAGAAACTTCTTTGTGTTCTGTGAAATCATCTCACAGAGTTACAGCTTTCCCCTCAAGAAGCCTATCGCTAAGACAGTTCTTGTGGAATTGGCAAAGTGATATTTGGAAGCCCATTGAGGGCTATGGTGAAAAAGGAAATATCCTCAGATGAAATCTGGAAAGAAGCTTTCTGAGAAACTGCTTAGTGTTCTGTTAATTCATCTCACAGAGTTACATCTGTATTTCGTGGATCTCTTTGCAAGCCTTATTTCTGTGGAGTCTGAGAACAGATATTTCGGATCCCTTTGAAGACTCTAGGGCCAAAGGAAATATCCTCCGATAACAAAGAGAAAGAAGCTTCCTGAGAAACTTCTTTGTGTTCTGTGAAATCATCTCACAGAGTTACAGCTTTCCCCTCAAGAAGCCTATCGCTAAGACAGTTCTTGTGGAATTGGCAAAGTGATATTTGGAAGCCCATTGAGGACTATGGTGAAAAAGGAAATATCCTCAGATGAAATCTGGAAAGAAGCTTTCTGAGAAACTGCTTAGTGTTCTGTTAATTCATCTCACAGAGTTACATTTGTATTTCGTGGATCTCTTTGCAAGCCTTATTTCTGTGGAGTCTGAGAACAGATATTTCGGATCCCTTTGAAGACTCTAGGGCCAAAGGAAATATCCTCCGATAACAAAGAGAAAGAAGCTTCCTGAGAAACTTCTTTGTGTTCTGTGAAATCATCTCACAGAGTTACAGCTTTCCCCTCAAGAAGCCTTTCGCTAAGACAGTTCTTGTGGAATTGGCAAAGTGATAATTGGAAGCCCGTTGAGGGCTATGGTGAAAAACGAAATATCCTCCGATGAAATCTGGAAAGAAGCTTTCTGAGAAACTGTTCTGTGATGTGTGACTTCCACTCACAGAGTTTCATCTGTATTTCGTGGATCTCTTTGCGAGCCTTATTTCTGTGGAATCTGAGAACAGATATTTCGGATCCCTTTGAAGACTATAGGGCCAAAGGAAATATCCTCCTATAAAAAAGGGAAAGAAGCTTTCAGAGAAACTTCTTTGTGTTCTGTGAAATCATCTCACAGAGTTACAGCTTTCCCCTCCAGAAGCCTTTCGCTAAGACAGTTCTTGTGGAATTGGCAAAGTGATATTTGGAAGCCCATAGAGGTTTATGGTGAAAAAGGAAATATCCTCAGATGAAATCTAGAAAGAAGCTTTCTGAGAAACTGCTCTGTGATCTGTGACTTACACTCACAGAGTTACATCTGTATTTCGTGGATCTCTTTGCTAGCCTTATTTCTGTGGAATCTGAGAACAGATATTTCGGATCCCTTTGAAGACTATAGGGCCAAAGGAAATATCCTCCGATAACAAAGAGAAAGAAGCTTTCTGAGAAACTTCTTTGTGTTCTGTGAATTCATCTCACAGAGTTACAGCTTTCCCCTCAAGAAGCCTTTCGCTAAGACAGTTCTTGTGGAATTGGCAAAGTGATATTTGGAAGCCCATAGAGGGCTATGGTGAAAAAGGAAATAATCTCAGATGAAATCTGGAAAGAAGCTTTCTGAGAAACCGCTTAGTGTTCTGTTAATTCATCTCACAGAGTTACATCTGTATTTCGTGGATCTCTTTGCTAGCCTTATTTCTGTGCAATCTGAGAACGGATATTTCGGATCCCTTTGAAGACTATAGGGCCAAAGGAAATATCCTCCGATAACAAAGAGAAAGAAGCTTTCTGAGAAACTTCTTTGTGTTCTGTGAAATCATCTCACAGAGTTACAGCTTTCCCCTCAAGAAGCCTTTCGCTAAGACAGTTCTTGTGGAATTGGCAAAGTGATATTTGGAAGCCCATAGAGGGCTATGGTGAAAAAGGAAATATCCTCAGATGAAATCTGGAAAGAAGCTTTCTGAGAAACTGCTCTGTGATGTGTGACTTCCACTCACAGAGTTACATCTGTATTTCGTGGATCTCTTTGCGAGCCTTATTTCTGTGGAGTCTGAGAACAGATATTTCGGATCCCTTTGAAGACTATAGGGCCAAAGGAAATATCGTCCGATAAAAAAGAGAAAGAAGCTTTCTGAGAAACTTCTTTGTGTTCTGTGAAACCATCTCACAGAGTTACAGCTTTCCCTTCAAGAAGCCTTTCGCTAAGACATTTCTTGTGGAATTGGCAAAGTGATATTTGGAAGCCCATAGAGGGCTATGGTGAAAAAGCAAATATCCTCAGATAAAATCTGGAAAGAAGCTTTCTGAGGAACTGCTTAGTGTTCTCTTAATTCATCTCACAGAGTTACAACAGTATTTCTTGGATCTCTTTGCTAGCCTTATTTCTGTGGAATCTGAGAACAGATATTTCGGATCCCTTTGAAGACTATAGGGCCATAGGAATTATCCTCCGATAACAAAGAGAAAGAAGCTTTCTGAGAAACTTCTTTGTGTTCTGTGAAATCATCTCACAGTGTTACAGCTTTCCCTTCAAGAAGCCTTTCGCTACGACAGATCTTGTGGAATTGTCATAGTGATATTTGGAAGCCCGTAGAGGGCTACGTTGAAAGAGGAAATAACCTCAGATGAAATCTGGAAAGAAGATTTCTGAGAAACTGCTCTGTGATGTGTCACTTCCACTCACAGAGTTACATCTGTATTTCGTGGATCTCTTTGCTAGCCTTATTTCTGTGGAATCTGAGAGCAGATATTTCAGATCCCTTTGAAGACTATACGAACAAAGGAAATATCCTCCGATAACAAATAGAAAGAAGCATTCTGAGAAACTTCTTTGTGTTCTGGGAAATCATCTCACAGAGTTACAGCTTTCCCCTCAAGAAGCCTTTCGCTAAGACAGTTCTTGTAGAATTGGCAAAGTGACATTTGGAAGCCAATAGAGGGCTAAGGTGACAACGGAAATATCCTCAGATGAAATCTGGAAAGAAGCTTTCTGAGAAACTCCTTAGTGTTCTGTTAATTCATCTCACAGAGTTACATCTGTATTTCGTGGATCTCTTTGCTAGCCTTATTTCTGTGCAATCTGAAAACAGATATTTCGGATCCCTTTGAAGACTATAGGGCCAAAGAAATATCGTCCGATAACAAAGAGAAAGAAGCTTTCTGAGAAACTTCTTTGTGTTCTGTGAAATCATCTCTCAGAGTTACAGCTTTCCCCTCAAGAAGCCTTTCGCTAACACAGTTCTTGTGTAATTGGCAAAGTGACATTTGGAAGCCCATAGAGGGCTATGGTGAAAAAGGAAATATCCTCAGATGAAATCTGGAAAGAAGCTTTCTCAGAAACTGCTTAGTGTTCTGTTAATTCATCTCAGAGAGTTACATCTGTATTTCGTGGATCTCTTTGCTAGCCTTATTTCTGTGGAATCTGAGAACAGATATTTCGGATCCCTTTGAAGACAATAGGGCCAAATGAAATATCGTCCGATAACAAAGAGAAAGAAGCTTTCTGCGAAACTTCTTTGTGTTCTGTGAAGTCATTTCACAGAATTACAGCTTTCCCCTCAAGAAGCCTTTCGCTAAGACAGTTCTTGTGGAATTGGCAAAGTGATATTTGGAAGCCCATAGAGGGCTATGGTGAAAAAGGAAATATCCTCCGATGAAATCTGGAAAGAAGCTTTCTGAGAAACTGCTCTGTGATCTGTGACTTCCACTCACAGAGTTACATCTGTATTTCGTGGATCTCTTTGCTTGCCTTATTTCTGTGCAATCTGAGAACAGATATTTCGGATCCCTTTGAAGGCTATAGGGCCAAAGGAAATATCCTGCGATAACAAAGAGAAAGAAGCTCTCTGAGAAACTTCTTTGTGTTCTGTGAAATCATCTCACAGAGTTACAGCTTTCCCCTCAAGAAGCCTTTCGCTAAGACAGTTCTTGTGGAATTGGGAAAGTGATATTTGGAAGCCCATAGAGGCCTAAGGTGAAAAAGGAAATATCCTCAGATGAAACCTGGAAAGAAGCTTTCTGAGAAACTGCTTAGTGTTCTCTTAATTCATCTCACAGAGTTACATCTGTATTTCGTGGATCTCTTTGCTAGCCTTATTTCTGTGGAATCTGAGAACAGATATTTCAGATCCCTTTGAAGACAATAGGAACAAAGGAAATATCCTCCGATAACAAATAGAAAGAAGCTTTCTGAGAAACTTCTTTGTGTTCTGTGAAATCATCTCACAGAGTTACAGATTTCCCCTCAAGAAGCCTTTCGCTAAGACAGTTCTTGTGGAATTGGTCAAGTGATATTTGGAAGCCACTAGAGGGCTATGGTGAAAAAGGAAATATCCTCAGATGAAATCTGGAAAGAAGCTTTCTGAGAAACTGCTTAGTGTTCTGTTAATTCATCTCACAGAGTTACATCTGTATTTCGTGGATCTCTTTGCTAGCCTTATTTCTGTGGAATCTTAGAGCAGATATTTCAGATCCCTTTGAAGACTATAGGAACAAAGGAAATATCCTCCGATAAGAAATAGAAAGAAGCATTCTGAGAAACTTCTTTGTATTCTGGGAAATCATCTCACAGAGTTACAGCTTTCCCCTCAAGAAGCCTTTCGCTAAGACAGTTCTTGAGGAATTGGCAAAGTGACATTTGGAAGCCCATAGAGGGCTAAGGTGACAACGGAAATATCCTCAGATGAAATCTGGAAAGAAGCTTTCTGAGAAACTGCTCAGTGTTCTGTTAATTCATCTCACAGAGTTACATCTGTATTTCGTGGATCTCTTTGCTAGCCTTATTTCTGTGCAATCTGAGAACAGATATTTCGGATCCCTTTGAAGACTATAGGGCCAAATGAAATGTCGTCCGATAACAAAGAGAAAGAAGCTTTCTGAGAAACTTCTTTGTGTTCTGTGCAATCGTCTCACAGAGTTACAGCTTTCCCCTCAAGAAGCCTTTCGCTAAGACAGTTCTTGTGGAATTGGCAAAGTGATATATGGAAGCCCATAGAGGGCTATGGTGAAAAAGGAAATATCCTCAGATGAAATCTGGAAAGAAGCTTTCTGAGAAACTGCTCTGTGATCTGTGACTTCCACTCACAGAGTAACATCTGTATTTCGTGGATCTCTTTGCGAGCCTTATTTCTGTGGAATCTGAGAACAGATATTTCGGATCCCTTTGAAGACTATAGGGCCAAAGGAAATATCCTCCGATAACAAAGAGAAAGAAGCTTTCTGAGAAACCTCTTTGTGTTCTGTGAAATCATCTCACAGAGTTACAGCTTTCCCCTCAAGAATCCTTTCGCTACGACAGTTCTTGTGGAATTGGCAAAGTGATATTTGAAAGCCCATAGAGGGCTATGGTGAAAAAGGAAATATCCTCAGATGAAATCTGGAAAGAAGCTTTCTGAGAAACTGCTCTGTGATCTGTGACTTCCACACACAGAGTTACATCTGTATTTCGGGGATCTCTTTGCTAGCCTTATTTCTGTGGAATCTGAGAACAGATATTTCGGATCCCTTTGAAGACTATAGGGCCAAAGGAAATATCCTCCGATAACAAAGAGAAAGAAGCTTTCTGAGAAACTTCTTTGTGTTCTGTGAAATCATCTCACAGAGTTACAGCTTTCCCCTCAAGAAGCCTTTCGCTAAGACAGTTCTTGTGGAATTGGCAAAGTGATATTTGGAAGCCCATAGAGGGCTATGGTGAAAAAGGAAATATCCTCAGATGAAATCTGGAAAGAAGCTTTCTGAGAAACTGCTCTGTGATGTGTGACTTCCACTCACAGAGTTACATCTGTATTTCGTGGATCTCTTTGCGAGCCTTATTTCTGTGGAGTCTGAGAACAGATATTTCGGATCCCTTTGAAGACTATAGGGCCAAAGGAAATATCGTCCGATAAAAAAGAGAAAGAAGCTTTCTGAGAAACTTCTTTGTGTTCTGTGAAATCATCTCACAGAGTTACAGCTTTCCCTTCAAGAAGCCTTTCGCTAAGACATTTCTTGTGGAATTTGCAAAGTGATATTTGGAAGCCCATAGAGGGCTATGGTGAAAAAGCAAATATCCTCAGATAAAATCTGGAAAGAAGCTTTCTGAGGAACTGCTTAGTGTTCTCTTAATTCATCTCACAGAGTTACAACAGTATTTCTTGGATCTCTTTGCTAGCCTTATTTCTGTGGAATCTGAGAACAGATATTTCGGATCCCGTTGAAGACTATAGGGCCATAGGAATTATCCTCCGATAACAAAGAGAAAGAAGCTTTCTGAGAAACTTCTTTGTGTTCTGTGAAATCATCTCACAGTGTTACAGCTTTCCCCTCAAGAAGCCTTTCGCTACGACAGATCTTGTGGAATTGTCATAGTGATATTTGGAAGCCCGTAGAGGGCTACGTTGAAAGAGGAAATAACCTCAGATGAAATCTGGAAAGAAGCTTTCTGAGAAACTGCTCTGTGATGTGTCACTTCCACTCACAGAGTTACATCTGTATTTCGTGGATCTCTTTGCTAGCCTTATTTCTGTGGAATCTGAGAGCAGATATTTCAGATCCCTTTGAAGACTATACGAACAAAGGAAATATCCTCTGATAACAAATAGAAAGAAGCATTCTGAGAAACTTCTTTGTGTTCTGGGAAATCATCTCACAGAGTTACAGCTTTCCCCTCAAGAAGCCTTTCGCTAAGACAGTTCTTGTAGAATTGGCAAAGTGACATTTGGAAGCCCATAGAGGGCTAAGGTGACAACGGAAATATCCTCAGATGAAATCTGGAAAGAAGCTTTCTGAGAAACTGCTTAGTGTTCTGTTAATTCATCTCACAGAGTTACATCTGTATTTCGTGGATCTCTTTGCTAGCCTTATTTCTGTGCAATCTGAGAACAGATATTTCGGATCCCTTTGAAGACTATAGGGCCAAAGGAAATATCATCCGATAACAAAGAGAAAGAAGCTTTCTGAGAAACTTCTTTGTGTTCTGTGAAATCATCTCTCAGAGTTACAGCTTTCCCCTCAAGAAGCCTTTCGGTAACACAGTTCTTGTGTAATTGGCAAAGTGACATTTGGAAGCCCATAGAGGGCTATGGTGAAAAAGGAAATATCCTCAGATGAAATCTGGAAAGAAGCTTTCTGAGAAACTGCTAGGTGTTCTGTTAATTCATCTCAGAGTGTTACATCTGTATTTCGTGGATCTCTTTGCTAGCCTTATTTCTGTGGAATGTGAGAACAGATATTTCGGATCCCTTTGAAGACAATAGGGCCAAATGAAATATCGTCCGATAACAAAGAGAAAGAAGCTTTCTGCGAAACTTCTTTGTGTTCTGTGAAATCATTTCACAGAGTTACAGCTTTCCCCTCAAGAAGCCTTTCGCTAAGACAGTTCTTGTGGAATTGGCAAAGTGATATTTGGAAGCCCATAGAGGGCTATGGTGAAAAAGGAAATATCCTCAGATGAAATCTGGAAAGAAGCTTTCTGAGGAACTGCTTAGTGTTCTCTTAATTCATCTCACAGAGTTACATCAGTATTTCGTGGATCTCTTTGCTAGCCTTATTTCTTTGGAATCTGAGAACAGATATTTCGGATCCCTTTGAAGACTATAGGGCCAAAGGAAATATCGTCCGATAACAAAGAGAAAGAAGCTTTCTGAGAAACTTCTTTGTGTTCTGTGAAATCATCTCTCAGAGATACAGCTTTCCCCTCAAGAAGCCTTTCACTAAGACAGTTCTTGTGGAATTGTCAAAATGATATTTGGAAGCCCATAGAGGGCTATGGTGAAAAAGGAAATATCCTCAGATGAAATATGGAAAGAAGCTTTCTGAAAAACTGCTCTGTGATGTGTGACTTCCACTCACAGAGTTACATCTGTATTTTGTGGATCTCTATGCTAGCCTTATTTCTGTGGAATCTGAGAAGAGATATTTCGAATCCCTTTGAAGTCTATAGGGCCAAAGGAAATATCCTCCTATTACAAAGAGAAAGAAGCTTTCTGAGAAACATCTTTGTGTTCTGTGAAATCATCTCACAGAGTTACAGCTTTTCCCTCAAGAAGCCTTTCGCTAAGACAGTTCTTGTGGAATTGGCAAAGTGATATTTGGAAGCCCATAGAGGGCTATGGTGAAAAAGGAAATATCCTCAGATGAAATCTGGAAAGAAGCTTTCTGAGAAACTGCTTAGTGTTCTGTTAATTCATCACACAGAGTTACATCTGTATTTCGTGGATCTCTTTGCTAGCCTTATTTCTGTGGAATCTGAGAGCAGATATTACAGATCCCTTGAAGACATAGGAACAAAGGAAATATCCTCCGATAACAAATAGAAAGAAGCTTTCTGAGAAAATTCTCTGTGTTCTGTAAAATCATCTCACAGAGTTACAGCTTTCCCCTCAAGAAGCCTTTCGTTACGACAGTTCTTGTGGAATTGTCAAAGTGATATTTGGAAGCCCATAGAGGGCTATGGTGAAAGAGGAAATATCCTCAGATGAAATCTGGAAAGAAGCTTTCTGAGAAACTGCTGTGTGATGTGTTACTTCCACTCACAGAGTTACATCTGTATTTCGTGGATCTCTTTGCGAGCCTTATTTCTGTGGAATCTGAGAACAGATATTTCGGATCCCTTTGAAGACTATAGGGACAAAGGAAATATCCTCCGATAACAAAGAGAAAGAAGCTTTCTGAGAAACTTCTTTGTGTTCTGTGAAATCATCTCACAGAGTTACAGCCTTTCCCTCAAGAAGCCTTTCACTAAGACAGT
Organism: Macaca mulatta; assembly: GCF_049350105.2. Taxonomy (NCBI): domain Eukaryota; kingdom Metazoa; phylum Chordata; class Mammalia; order Primates; family Cercopithecidae; genus Macaca; species Macaca mulatta. Next base: position 48,619,207 of record NC_133411.1, read on the forward strand.
TCTTGTGGAATTGGCAAAGTGATATTTGGAAGACCTTAGAGGGCTATGGTGACAAAGTAATATCCTCCGATGAAATCTGGAATGAAGCTTTCTGAGAAACTACTCTGTGATGTGTGACCTCCACTCACAGAGTTACATCGATATTTCATGGATCTCTTTGCTATCCTTATTTCTGTGGAATCTGAGAACAGATATTTCGGATCCCTTTGAAGACTATAGGGCCAAAGGAAATATCCTCCGATAACAAAGAGAAAGAAGCTTTCTGAGAAACTTATTTGTGTTCTGTGAAATCATCTCACAGTGTTACAGCTTTCCCCTCAAGAAGCCTTTCGCTACGACAGTTCTTGTGGAATTGTCATAGTGATATTTGGAAGCCCATAGAGGGCTAAGGTGAAAGAGGAAATATACTCAGATGAAATCTGGAAAGAAGCTTTCTGAGAAACTGCTCTGTGATGTGTGACTTCCACTCACAGAGTTACATCTGTATTTCGTGGATCTCTTTGCGAGCCTTATTTCTGTGGAGTCTGAGAACAGATATTTCGGATCCCTTTGAAGACTATAGGGCCAAAGGAAATATCGTCCGATAAAAAAGAGAAAGAAGCTTTCTGAGAAACTTCTTTGTGTTCTGTGAAATCATCTCACAGAGTTACAGCTTTCCCTTCAAGAAGCCTTTCGCTAAGACAGTTCTTGTGGAATTGGCAAAGTGATATTTGGAAGCCCATAGTGGGCTATGGTGAAAAAGCAAATATCCTCAGTTAAAATCTGGAAAGAAGCTTTCTGAGGAACTGCTTAGTGTTCTCATAATTCATCTCACAGAGTTACATCAGTATTTCTTGGATCTCTTTGCTAGCCTTATTTCTGTGGAATCTGAGAACAGATATTTCGGATCCCTTTGAAGACTATAGGGCCAAAGGAATTATCCTCCGATACCAAAGAGAAAGAAGCTTTCTGAGAAACTTCTTTGTGTTCTGTGAAATCATCTCACAGTGTTACAGCTTTCCCCTCAAGAAGCCTTTCGCTACGACACTTCTTGTGGAATTGTCATAGTGATATTTGGAAGCCCATAGAGGGCTATGTTGAAAGAGGAAATATCCTCAGATGAAATCTGGAAAGAAGCTTTCTGAGAAACTGCTCTGTGATGTGTGACTTCCACTCACAGAGTTACATCTGTATTTCGTGGATCTCTTTGCGAGCCTTATTTCTGTGGAATCTGAGAACAGATATTTCGGATCCCTTTGAAGACTATAGGGCCAAAGGAAATATCCTCCGATAACAAAGAGAAAGAAGCTTTCTGAGAAAATTCTTTGTGTTCTGTGAAATCTTCTCACAGAGTTACAGCTTTCCCCTCAAGAAGCCTTTCGCTAAGACAGTTCATGTGGAATTGGCAAAGTGATATTTGGAAGCCCATAGAGGGCTATGGTGAAAAAGGAAATATCCTCAGATGAAATCTGGAAAGAAGCTTTCTGAGAAACTGCTTAGTGTTCTGTTAATTCATCTCACAGAGTTACATCAGTATTTCGTGGATCTCTTTGCAAGCTTATTTCTGTGGAATCTGAGAACAGATATTTCAGATCCCTTTGAAGACTATAGGAACAAAGGAAATATCCTCCGATAACAAATAGAAAGAAGCTTTCTGAGAAACTTCTTTGTGTTCTGTGAAATCATCTCACAGAGTTACAGCTTTCCCTTCAAGAAGCCTTTCGCTAAGACAGTTCTTGTGGAATTGGCAAAGTGATATTTGGAAGCCCATAGAGGGCTATGTTGAAAAAGCAAATATCCTCAGATGAAATCTGGAAAGAAGCTTTCTGAGGAACTGCTTAGTGTTCTCTTAATTCATCTCACAGAGTTACATCAGTATTTCGTGGATCTCTTTGCTAGCCTTATTTCTTTGGAATCTGAGAACAGATATTTCGGATCCCTTTGAAGACTATAGGGCCAAAGGAAATATCGTCCGATAACAAAGAGAAAGAAGCTTTCTGAGAAACTTCTTTGTGTTCTGTGAAATCATCTCACAGAATTACAGCATTCCCCTCAAGAATCCTTTCGCTAACACAGTTCTGGTGTAATTGGCAAAGTGACTTTTGGAAGCCCAAGGAGGGCTATGGTGAAAAAGGAAATATCCTCAGATGAAATCTGGAAAGAAGCTTTCTGAGAAACTGCTTAGTGTTCTGTTAATTCATCTCACAGAGTTACATCTGTTTTTCGTGGGTCTCTTTGCTAGCCTTATTTCTGTGCAATCTGAGAACAGATATTTCGGATCCCTTTGAAGACTATAGGGCCAAAGGAAATATCCTCCGATAACAAAGAGAAAGAAGCTTTCTGAGAAACTTCTTTGTGTTCTGTGAAATCATCTCACAGAGTTACAGCTTTCCCCTCAAGAAGCCTATCGCTAAGACAGTTCTTGTGGAATTGGCAAAGTGATATTTGGAAGCCCATTGAGGGCTATGGTGAAAAAGGAAATATCCTCAGATGAAATCTGGAAAGAAGCTTTCTGAGAAACTGCTTAGTGTTCTGTTAATTCATCTCACAGAGTTACATCTGTATTTCGTGGATCTCTTTGCAAGCCTTATTTCTGTGGAGTCTGAGAACAGATATTTCGGATCCCTTTGAAGACTCTAGGGCCAAAGGAAATATCCTCCGATAACAAAGAGAAAGAAGCTTCCTGAGAAACTTCTTTGTGTTCTGTGAAATCATCTCACAGAGTTACAGCTTTCCCCTCAACAAGCCGTTCGCTAAGACAGTTCTTGTGGAATTGGCAAAGTGATATTTGGAAGCCCATTGAGGACTATGGTGAAAAAGGAAATATCCTCAGATGAAATCTGTAAAGAAGCTTTCTGCGAAACTGCTTAGTGTTCTGTTAATTCATCTCACAGAGTTACATTTGTATTTCGTGGATCTCTTTGCAAGCCTTATTTCTGTGGAGTCTGAGAACAGATATTTCGGATCCCTTTGAAGACTCTAGGGCCAAAGGAAATATCCTCCGATAACAAAGAGAAAGAAGCTTCCTGAGAAACTTCTTTGTGTTCTGTGAAATCATCTCACAGAGTTACAGCTTTCCCCTCAACAAGCCGTTCGCTAAGACAGTTCTTGTGGAATTGGCAAAGTGATATTTGGAAGCCCATTGAGGACTATGGTGAAAAAGGAAATATCCTCAGATGAAATCTGGAAAGAAGATTTCTGCGAAACTGCTTAGTGTTCTGTTAATTCATCTCACAGAGTTACATTTGTATTTCGTGGATCTCTTTGCAAGCCTTATTTCTGTGGAGTCTGAGAACAGATATTTCGGATCCCTTTGAAGACTCTAGGGCCAAAGGAAATATCCTCCGATAACAAAGAGAAAGAAGCTTCCTGAGAAACTTCTTTGTGTTCTGTGAAATCATCTCACAGAGTTACAGCTTTCCCCTCAAGAAGCCTTTCGCTAAGACAGTTCTTGTGGAATTGGCAAAGTGATATTCGGAAGCCCATTGAGGGCTATGGTGAAAAACGAAATATCCTCCGATGAAATCTGGAAAGAAGCTTTCTGAGAAACTGTTCTGTGATGTGTGACTTCCACTCACAGAGTTTCATCTGTATTTCGTGGATCTCTTTGCGAGCCTTATTTCTGTGGAATCTGAGAACAGATATTTCGGATCCCTTTGAAGACTATAGGGCCAAAGGAAATATCCTCCTATAAAAAAGGGAAAGAAGCTTTCAGAGAAACTTCTTTGTGTTCTGTGAAATCATCTCACAGAGTTACAGCTTTCCCCTCCAGAAGCCTTTCGCTAAGACAGTTCTTGTGGAATTGGCAAAGTGATATTTGGAAGCCCATAGAGGGCTATGGTGAAAAAGGAAATATCCTCTGATAAAATCTAGAAAGAAGCTTTCTGAGAAACTGCTCTGTGATCTGTGACTTCCACTCACAGAGTTACATCTGTATTTCGTGGATCTCTTTGCTAGCCTTATTTCTGTGGAATCTGAGAACAGATATTTCGGATCCCTTTGAAGACTATAGGGCCAAAGGAAATATCCTCCGATAACAAACAGAAAGAAGCTTTCTGAGAAACTTCTTTGTGTTCTGTGAATTCATCTCACAGAGTTACAGCTTTCCCCTCAAGAAGCCTTTCGCTAAGACAGTTCTTGTGGAATTGGCAAAGTGATATTTGGAAGCCCATAGAGGGCTATGGTGAAAAAGGAAATAATCTCAGATGAAATCTGGAAAGAAGCTTTCTGAGAAACCGCTTAGTGTTCTGTTAATTCATCTCACAGAGTTACATCTGTATTTCGTGGATCTCTTTGCTAGCCTTATTTCTGTGGAGTCTGAGAACAGATATTTCAGATCCCTTTGAAGACTATAGGGCCAAAAGAAATGTCCTCCGATAACAAAGAGAAAGAAGCTTTCCGAGAAACTTCTTTGTGTTCTGTGAAATCATCTCACAGAGTTACAGCTTTCCCCTCAAGAAGCCTTTCGCTAAGACAGTTCTTGTGCAATTGGCAAAGTGATATTTGGAAGGCCATAGAGGGCTATGGTGAAAAAGGAAATATCCTCAGATGAAATCTGGAAAGAAGCTTTCTGAGAAACTGCTCTGTGATGTGTGACTTCCACTCACAGAGTTACATCTGTATTTCGTGGATCTCTTTGCGAGCCTTATTTCTGTGGAGTCTGAGAACAGATATTTCGGATCCCTTTGAAGACTATAGGGCCAAAGGAAATATCGTCCGATAAAAAAGAGAAAGAAGCTTTCTGAGAAACTTCTTTGTGTTCTGTGAAACCATCTCACAGAGTTACAGCTTTCCCTTCAAGAAGCCTTTCCCTAAGACATTTCTTGTGGAATTGGCAAAGTGATATTTGGAAGCCCATAGAGGGCTATGGTGAAAAAGCAAATATCCTCAGATAAAATCTGGAAAGAAGCTTTCTGAGGAACTGCTTAGTGTTCTCTTAATTCATCTCACAGAGTTACAACAGTATTTCTTGGATCTCTTTGCTAGCCTTATTTCTGTGGAATCTGAGAACAGATATTTCGGATCCCCTTGAAGACTATAGGGCCATAGGAATTATCCTCCGATAACAAAGAGAAAGAAGCTTTCTGAGAAACTTCTTTGTGTTCTGTGAAATAATCTCACAGTGTTACAGCTTTCCCCTCAAGAAGCCTTTCGCTACGACAGATCTTGTGGAATTGTCATAGTGATATTTGGAAGCCCGTAGAGGGCTACGTTGAAAGAGGAAATAACCTCAGATGAAATCTGGAAAGAAGATTTCTGAGAAAATGCTCTGTGATGTGTCACTTCCACTCACAGAGTTACATCTGTATTTCGTGGATCTCTTTGCTAGCCTTATTTCTGTGGAATCTGAGAACAGATATTTCAGATCCCTTTGAAGACTATAGGAACAAAGGAAATATCCTCCGATAACAAATAGAAAGAAGCTTTCTGAGAAACTTCTTTGTGTTCTGTGAAATCATCTCACAGAGTTACAGATTTCCCCTCAAGAAGCCTTTCGCTAAGACAGTTCTTGTAGAATTGGCAAAGTGACATTTGGAAGCCCATAGTGGGCTAAGGTGACAACGGAAATATCCTCAGATGAAATCTGGAAAGAAGCTTTCTGAGAAACTCCTTAGTGTTCTGTTAATTCATCTCACAGAGTTACATCTGTATTTCGTGGATGTCTTTGCTAGCCTTATTTCTGTGCAATCTGAGAACAGATATTTCGGATCCCTTTGAAGACTATAGGGCCAAAGAAATATCGTCCGATAACAAAGAGAAAGAAGCTTTCTGAGAAACTTCTTTGTGTTCTGTGAAATCATCTCTCAGAGTTACAGCTTTCCCCTCAAGAAGCCTTTCGCTAACACAGTTCTTGTGTAATTGGCAAAGTGACATTTGGAAGCCCATAGAGGGCTATGGTGAAAAAGGAAATATCCTCAGATGAAATCTGGAAAGAAGCTTTCTCAGAAACTGCTTATTGTTCTGTTAATTCATCTCAGAGAGTTACATCTGTATTTCGTGGATCTCTTTGCTAGCCTTATTTCTGTGGAATCTGAGAACAGATATTTCGGATCCCTTTGAAGACAATAGGGCCAAATGAAATATCGTCCGATAACAAAGAGAAAGAAGCTTTCTGAGAAACTTCTTTGTGTTCTGTGAAATCATCTAACAGAGTTACAGCTTTCCCCTCAAGAAGCCTTTCGCTAAGACAGTTCTTGTGGAATTGGCAAAGTGATATTTGGAAACCCATAGAGGGCTATGGTGAAAAAGGAAATATCCTCAGATGAAATCTGGAAAGAAGCTTTCTGAGAAACTGCTCTGTGATCTGTGACTTCCACTCACAGAGTTACATCTGTATTTCGTGGATCTCTTTGCTAGCCTTATTTCTGTGCAATCTGAGAACAGATATTTCGGATCCCTTTGAAGACTATAGGGCCAAATGAAATGTCGTCCGATAACAAAGAGAAAGAAGCTTTCTGAGAAACTTCTTTGTGTTCTGTGAAATCGTCTCACAGAGTTACAGCTTTCCCCTCAAGAAGCCTTTCGCTAAGACAGTTCTTGTGGAATTGGCAAAGTGATATATGGAAGCCCATAGAGGGCTATGGTGAAAAAGGAAATATCCTCAGATGAAATCTGGAAAGAAGCTTTCTGAGAAACTGCTCTGTGATCTGTGACTTCCACTCACAGAGTTACATCTGTATTTCGTGGATCTCTTTGCGAGCCTTATTTCTGTGGAATCTGAGAACAGATATTTCGGATCCCTTTGAAGACTATAGGGCCAAAGGAAATATCCTCCGATAACAAAGAGAAAGAAGCTTTCTGAGAAACCTCTTTGTGTTCTGTGAAATCATCTCACAGAGTTACAGCTTTCCCCTCAAGAATCCTTTCGCTATGACAGTTCTTGTGGAATTGGCAAAGTGATATTTGGAAGCCCATAGAGAGCTATGGTGAAAAAGGAAATATCCTCAGATGAAGTCTGGAAAGAAGCTTTCTGAGAAACCGCTTAGTGTTCTGTTAATTCATCTCACAGAGTTACATCTGTATTTCGTGGATCTCTTTGCAAGCTTATTTCTGTGGAATCTGAGAACAGATATTTCAGATCCCTTTGAAGACTATAGGAACAAAGGAAATATCCTCCGATAACAAATAGAAAGAAGCTTTCTGAGAAACTTCTTTGTGTTCTGTGAAATCATCTCACAGAGTTACAGCTTTCCCTTCAAGAAGCCTTTCGCTAAGACAGTTCTTGTGGAATTGGCAAAGTGATATTTGGAAGCCCATAGTGGGCTAGGGTGAAAAAGCAAATATCCTCAGTTAAAATCTGGAAAGAAGCTTTCTGAGGAACTGCTTAGTGTTCTCATAATTCATCTCACAGAGTTACATCAGTATTTCTTGGATCTCTTTGCTAGCCTTATTTCTGTGGAATCTGAGAACAGATATTTCGGATCCCTTTGAAGACTATAGGGCCAAAGGAATTATCCTCCGATAACAAAGAGAAAGAAGCTTTCTGAGAAACTTCTTTGTGTTCTGTGAAATCATCTCACAGTGTTACAGCTTTCCCCTCAAGAAGCCTTTCGCTACGACACTTCTTGTGGAATTGTCATAGTGATATTTGGAAGCCCATAGAGGGCTATGTTGAAAGAGGAAATATCCTCAGATGAAATCTGGAAAGAAGCTTTCTGAGAAACTGCTCTGTGATGTGTGACTTCCACTCACAGTGTTACATCTGTATTTCGTGGATCTCTTTGCGAGCCTTATTTCTGTGGAATCTGAGAACACATATTTCGGATCCCTTTGAAGACTATAGGGCCAAAGGAAATATCCTCCGATAACAAAGAGAAAGAAGCTTTCTGAGAAACTTCTTTGTGTTCTGTGAAATCTTCTCACAGAGTTCCAGCATTCCCCTCAAGAAGCCTTTCGCTACGACAGTTCATGTGGAATTGGCAAAGTGATATTTGGAAGCCCATAGAGGGCTATGGTGAAAAAGGAAATATCCTCAGATGAAATCTGGAAAGAAGCTTTCTGAGAAACTGCTTAGTGTTCTGTTAATTCATCTCACAGAGTTACATCTGTATTTCGTGGATCTCTTTGCAAGCTTATTTCTGTGGAATCTGAGAACAGATATTTCAGATCCCTTTGAAGACTATAGGAACAAAGGAAATATCCTCCGATAACAAATAGAAAGAAGCTTTCTGAGAAACTTCTTTGTGTTCTGTGAAATCATCTCACAGAGTTACAGCTTTCCCTTCAAGAAGCCTTTCGCTAAGACAGTTCTTGTGGAATTGGCAAAGTGATATTTGGAAGCCCATAGAGGGCTATGTTGAAAAAGCGAATATCCTCAGATGAAATCTGGAAAGAAGCTTTCTGAGGAACTGCTTAGTGTTCTCTTAATTCATCTCACAGAGTTACATCAGTATTTCGTGGATCTCTTTGCTAGGCTTATTTCTTTGGAATCTGAGAACAGATATTTCGGATCCCTTTGAAGACTATAGGGCCAAAGGAAATATCGTCCGATAACAAAGAGAAAGAAGCTTTCTGAGAAACTTCTTTGTGTTCTGTGAAATCATCTCTCAGAGATACAGCTTTCCCCTCAAGAAGCCTTTCACTAAGACAGTTCTTGTGGAATTGTCAAAGTGATATTTGGAAGCCCATAGAGGACTATGGTGAAAAAGGAAATATCCTCGGATGAAATATGGAAAGAAGCTTTCTGAAAAACTGCTCTGTGAATTGTGACTTCCACTCACAGAGTTACATCTGTATTTTGTGGATCTCTTTGCTAGCCTTATTTCTGTGGAATCTGAGAAGAGATATTTCGAATCCCTTTGAAGTCTATAGGGCCAAAGGAAATATCCTCCGATAACAAAGAGAAAGAAGCTTTCTGAGAAACATCTTTGTGTTCTGTGAAATCATCTCACAGAGTTACAGCTTTTCCCTCAAGAAGCCTTTCGCTAAGACAGTTCTTGTGGAATTGGCAAGGTGATATTTGGAGGCCCATAGAGGGCTATGGTGAAAAAGGAAATATCCTCATATGAAATCTGGAAAGAAGCTTTCTGAGAAACTGCTCTGTGATGTCTGACTTCCACTCACTGAGTTACATCTGTATTTCGTGGATCTCTTTGCTAGCCTTATTTCTGTGGAATCTGAGAACAGATATTTCGGAACCCTTTGATGACTATAGGGCCAAAGGAAATATCCTCCGATAACAAACAGAAAGAAGCTTTCTGAGAAACTTCTTTGTGTTCTGTGAATTCATCTCACAGAGTTACAGCTTTCCCCTCAAGAAGCCTTTCGCTAAGACAGTTCTTGTGGAATTGGCAAAGTGATATTTGGAAGCCCATAGAGGGCTATGGTGAAAAAGGAAATAATCTCAGATGAAATCTGGAAAGAAGCTTTCTGAGAAACCGCTTAGTGTTCTGTTAATTCATCTCACAGAGTTACATCTGTATTTCGTGGATCTCTTTGCTAGCCTTATTTCTGTGGAGTCTGAGAACAGATATTTCAGATCCCTTTGAAGACTATAGGGCCAAAAGAAATGTCCTCCGATAACAAAGAGAAAGAAGCTTTCCGAGAAACTTCTTTGTGTTCTGTGAAATCATCTCACAGAGTTACAGCTTTCCCCTCAAGAAGCCTTTCGCTAAGACAGTTCTTGTGCAATTGGCAAAGTGATATTTGGAAGCCCATAGAGGGCTATGGTGAAAAAGGAAATATCCTCAGATGAAATCTGGAAAGAAGCTTTCTGAGAAACTGCTCTGTGATGTGTGACTTCCACTCACAGAGTTACATCTGTATTTCGTGGATCTCTTTGCGAGCCTTATTTCTGTGGAGTCTGAGAACAGATATTTCGGATCCCTTTGAAGACTATAGGGCCAAAGGAAATATCGTCCGATAAAAAAGAGAAAGAAGCTTTCTGAGAAACTTCTTTGTGTTCTGTGAAACCATCTCACAGAGTTACAGCTTTCCCTTCAAGAAGCCTTTCCCTAAGACATTTCTTGTGGAATTGGCAAAGTGATATTTGGAAGCCCATAGAGGGCTATGGTGAAAAAGCAAATATCCTCAGATAAAATCTGGAAAGAAGCTTTCTGAGGAACTGCTTAGTGTTCTCTTAATTCATCTCACAGAGTTACAACAGTATTTCTTGGATCTCTTTGCTAGCCTTATTTCTGTGGAATCTGAGAACAGATATTTCGGATCCCCTTGAAGACTATAGGGCCATAGGAATTATCCTCCGATAACAAAGAGAAAGAAGCTTTCTGAGAAACTTCTTTGTGTTCTGTGAAATAATCTCACAGTGTTACAGCTTTCCCCTCAAGAAGCCTTTCGCTACGACAGATCTTGTGGAATTGTCATAGTGATATTTGGAAGCCCGTAGAGGGCTACGTTGAAAGAGGAAATAACCTCAGATGAAATCTGGAAAGAAGATTTCTGAGAAAATGCTCTGTGATGTGTCACTTCCACTCACAGAGTTACATCTGTATTTCGTGGATCTCTTTGCTAGCCTTATTTCTGTGGAATCTGAGAACAGATATTTCAGATCCCTTTGAAGACTATAGGAACAAAGGAAATATCCTCCGATAACAAATAGAAAGAAGCTTTCTGAGAAACTTCTTTGTGTTCTGTGAAATCATCTCACAGAGTTACAGATTTCCCCTCAAGAAGCCTTTCGCTAAGACAGTTCTTGTAGAATTGGCAAAGTGACATTTGGAAGCCCATAGTGGGCTAAGGTGACAACGGAAATATCCTCAGATGAAATCTGGAAAGAAGCTTTCTGAGAAACTCCTTAGTGTTCTGTTAATTCATCTCACAGAGTTACATCTGTATTTCGTGGATGTCTTTGCTAGCCTTATTTCTGTGCAATCTGAGAACAGATATTTCGGATCCCTTTGAAGACTATAGGGCCAAAGAAATATCGTCCGATAACAAAGAGAAAGAAGCTTTCTGAGAAACTTCTTTGTGTTCTGTGAAATCATCTCTCAGAGTTACAGCTTTCCCCTCAAGAAGCCTTTCGCTAACACAGTTCTTGTGTAATTGGCAAAGTGACATTTGGAAGCCCATAGAGGGCTATGGTGAAAAAGGAAATATCCTCAGATGAAATCTGGAAAGAAGCTTTCTCAGAAACTGCTTATTGTTCTGTTAATTCATCTCAGAGAGTTACATCTGTATTTCGTGGATCTCTTTGCTAGCCTTATTTCTGTGGAATCTGAGAACAGATATTTCGGATCCCTTTGAAGACAATAGGGCCAAATGAAATATCGTCCGATAACAAAGAGAAAGAAGCTTTCTGAGAAACTTCTTTGTGTTCTGTGAAATCATCTAACAGAGTTACAGCTTTCCCCTCAAGAAGCCTTTCGCTAAGACAGTTCTTGTGGAATTGGCAAAGTGATATTTGGAAACCCATAGAGGGCTATGGTGAAAAAGGAAATATCCTCAGATGAAATCTGGAAAGAAGCTTTCTGAGAAACTGCTCTGTGATCTGTGACTTCCACTCACAGAGTTACATCTGTATTTCGTGGATCTCTTTGCTAGCCTTATTTCTGTGCAATCTGAGAACAGATATTTCGGATCCCTTTGAAGACTATAGGGCCAAATGAAATGTCGTCCGATAACAAAGAGAAAGAAGCTTTCTGAGAAACTTCTTTGTGTTCTGTGAAATCGTCTCACAGAGTTACAGCTTTCCCCTCAAGAAGCCTTTCGCTAAGACAGTTCTTGTGGAATTGGCAAAGTGATATATGGAATCCCATAGAGGGCTATGGTGAAAAAGGAAATATCCTCAGATGAAATCTGGAAAGAAGCTTTCTGAGAAACTGCTCTGTGATCTGTGACTTCCACTCACAGAGTTACATCTGTATTTCGTGGATCTCTTTGCGAGCCTTATTTCTGTGGAATCTGAGAACAGATATTTCGGATCCCTTTGAAGACTATAGGGCCAAAGGAAATATCCTCCGATAACAAAGAGAAAGAAGCTTTCTGAGAAACCTCTTTGTGTTCTGTGAAATCATCTCACAGAGTTACAGCTTTCCCCTCAAGAATCCTTTCGCTATGACAGTTCTTGTGGAATTGGCAAAGTGATATTTGGAAGCCCATAGAGAGCTATGGTGAAAAAGGAAATATCCTCAGATGAAGTCTGGAAAGAAGCTTTCTGAGAAACCGCTTAGTGTTCTGTTAATTCATCTCACAGAGTTACATCTGTATTTCGTGGATCTCTTTGCAAGCTTATTTCTGTGGAATCTGAGAACAGATATTTCAGATCCCTTTGAAGACTATAGGAACAAAGGAAATATCCTCCGATAACAAATAGAAAGAAGCTTTCTGAGAAACTTCTTTGTGTTCTGTGAAATCATCTCACAGAGTTACAGCTTTCCCTTCAAGAAGCCTTTCGCTAAGACAGTTCTTGTGGAATTGGCAAAGTGATATTTGGAAGCCCATAGTGGGCTAGGGTGAAAAAGCAAATATCCTCAGTTAAAATCTGGAAAGAAGCTTTCTGAGGAACTGCTTAGTGTTCTCATAATTCATCTCACAGAGTTACATCAGTATTTCTTGGATCTCTTTGCTAGCCTTATTTCTGTGGAATCTGAGAACAGATATTTCGGATCCCTTTGAAGACTATAGGGCCAAAGGAATTATCCTCCGATAACAAAGAGAAAGAAGCTTTCTGAGAAACTTCTTTGTGTTCTGTGAAATCATCTCACAGTGTTACAGCTTTCCCCTCAAGAAGCCTTTCGCTACGACACTTCTTGTGGAATTGTCATAGTGATATTTGGAAGCCCATAGAGGGCTATGTTGAAAGAGGAAATATCCTCAGATGAAATCTGGAAAGAAGCTTTCTGAGAAACTGCTCTGTGATGTGTGACTTCCACTCACAGTGTTACATCTGTATTTCGTGGATCTCTTTGCGAGCCTTATTTCTGTGGAATCTGAGAACACATATTTCGGATCCCTTTGAAGACTATAGGGCCAAAGGAAATATCCTCCGATAACAAAGAGAAAGAAGCTTTCTGAGAAACTTCTTTGTGTTCTGTGAAATCTTCTCACAGAGTTCCAGCATTCCCCTCAAGAAGCCTTTCGCTACGACAGTTCATGTGGAATTGGCAAAGTGATATTTGGAAGCCCATAGAGGGCTATGGTGAAAAAGGAAATATCCTCAGATGAAATCTGGAAAGAAGCTTTCTGAGAAACTGCTTAGTGTTCTGTTAATTCATCTCACAGAGTTACATCTGTATTTCGTGGATCTCTTTGCAAGCTTATTTCTGTGGAATCTGAGAACAGATATTTCAGATCCCTTTGAAGACTATAGGAACAAAGGAAATATCCTCCGATAACAAATAGAAAGAAGCTTTCTGAGAAACTTCTTTGTGTTCTGTGAAATCATCTCACAGAGTTACAGCTTTCCCTTCAAGAAGCCTTTCGCTAAGACAGTTCTTGTGGAATTGGCAAAGTGATATTTGGAAGCCCATAGAGGGCTATGTTGAAAAAGCGAATATCCTCAGATGAAATCTGGAAAGAAGCTTTCTGAGGAACTGCTTAGTGTTCTCTTAATTCATCTCACAGAGTTACATCAGTATTTCGTGGATCTCTTTGCTAGGCTTATTTCTTTGGAATCTGAGAACAGATATTTCGGATCCCTTTGAAGACTATAGGGCCAAAGGAAATATCGTCCGATAACAAAGAGAAAGAAGCTTTCTGAGAAACTTCTTTGTGTTCTGTGAAATCATCTCTCAGAGATACAGCTTTCCCCTCAAGAAGCCTTTCACTAAGACAGTTCTTGTGGAATTGTCAAAGTGATATTTGGAAGCCCATAGAGGACTATGGTGAAAAAGGAAATATCCTCGGATGAAATATGGAAAGAAGCTTTCTGAAAAACTGCTCTGTGAATTGTGACTTCCACTCACAGAGTTACATCTGTATTTTGTGGATCTCTTTGCTAGCCTTATTTCTGTGGAATCTGAGAAGAGATATTTCGAATCCCTTTGAAGTCTATAGGGCCAAAGGAAATATCCTCCGATAACAAAGAGAAAGAAGCTTTCTGAGAAACATCTTTGTGTTCTGTGAAATCATCTCACAGAGTTACAGCTTTTCCCTCAAGAAGCCTTTCGCTAAGACAGTTCTTGTGGAATTGGCAAGGTGATATTTGGAGGCCCATAGAGGGCTATGGTGAAAAAGGAAATATCCTCATATGAAATCTGGAAAGAAGCTTTCTGAGAAACTGCTCTGTGATGTCTGACTTCCACTCACTGAGTTACATCTGTATTTCGTGGATCTCTTTGCTAGCCTTATTTCTGTGGAATCTGAGAACAGATATTTCGGAACCCTTTGATGACTATAGGGCCAAAGGAAATATCCTCCGATAACAAAGAGAAAGAAGCTTTCTGAGAAACTTCTTTGTGTTCTGTGAAATCATCTCACAGAGTTACAGCTTTCACCTCAAGAAGCCTTTCGCTAAGACAGTTCTTGTGGAATTGGCAAAGTGATATTTGGAAGCCCATAGAGGGCTCTGGTGAAAAAGGAAATATCCACCGATGAAATCTGGAAAGAAGCTTTCTGAGAAACTGCTTAGTATTCTGTTAATTCATCTCACAGAGTTACATCTGTATTTCGTGGATCTCTTTGCTAGCCTTATTTCTGTAGAATCTGAGAACAGATATTTCAGATCCCTTAGAAGACTCTAGGAACAAAGGAAATATCCTACGATACCAAATAGAAAGAAGCTTTCTGAGAAACTTCTTTGTGTTCTGCAAATTCATCTCACAGAGTTACAGCTTTCCCCTCAAGAAGCCTTTCGCTAAGACAGTTCTTTTGGAATTGGCAAAGTGATATTTGGAAGCCCATAGAGGGCTATGGTGAAAAAGGAAATATCCTCAGATGAAATCTGGATAGAAGCTTTCTGAGAAACCGCTTAGTGTTCTGTTAATTCATCTCACAGAGTTACATCTGTATTTCGTGGATCTCTTTGCTAGCCTTATTTCTGTGCAATCTGAGAACGGATATTTCGGATCCCTTTGAAGACTATAGGGCCAAAGGAAATATCCTCCGATAACAAAGAGAAAGAAGCTTTCTGAGAAACTTCTTTGTGTTCTGTGAAATCATCTCACAGAGTTACAGCATTCCCCTCAAGAAGCCTTTCGCTAAGACAGTTCTTGTGGAATTGGCAAAGTGATATTTGGAAGCCCATAGAGGGCTATGGTGAAAAAGGAAATATCCTCAGATGAAATCTGGAAAGAAGCTTTCTGAGAAACTGGTCTGTGATGTGTGACTTCCACTCACAGAGTTACATCTGTATTTCGTGGATCTCTTTGCGAGCCTTATTTCTGTGGAGTCTGAGAACAGATATTTCGGATCCCATTGAAGACTATAGGGCCAAAGGAAATATCGTCCGATAAAAAAGAGAAAGAAGCTTTCTGAGAAACTTCTTTGTGTTCTGTGAAATCATCTCACAGAGTTACAGCTTTCCCTTCAAGAAGCCTTTCGCTAAGACAGTTCTTGTGGAATTGGCAAAGTGATATTTGGAAGCCCATAGAGGGCTATGGTGAAAAAGGAAATATCCTCAGATAAAATCTGGAAAGAAGCTTTCTGAGGAACTGCTTAGTGTTCTCTTAATTCATCTCACAGAGTTACATCAGTATTTCTTGGATCTCTTTGCTAGCCTTATTTCTGTGGAATCTGAGAACAGATATTTCGGATCCCTTTGAAGACTATAGGGCCATAGGAATTATCCTCCGATAACAAAGAGAAAGAAGCTTTCTGAGAAACTTCTTTGTGTTCTGTGAAATCATCTCACAGTGTTACAGCTTTCCCCTCAAGAAGCCTTTCGCTAAGACAGTTCTTGTGGAATTGTCATAGTGATATTTGGAAGCCCGTAGAGGGCTACGTTGAAAGAGGAAATAACCTCAGATGAAATCTGGAAAGAAGCTTTCTGAGAAACTGCTCTGTGATGTGTCACTTCCACTCACAGAGTTACATCTGTATTGCGTGGATCTCTTTGCTAGCCTTATTTCTGTGGAATCTGAGAACAGATATTTCAGATCCCTTTGAAGACTATAGGAACAAAGGAAATATCCTCCGATAACAAATAGAAAGAAGCTTTCTGAGAAACTTCTTTGTGTTCTGTGAAATCATCTCACAGAGTTACAGATTTCCCCTCAAGAAGCCTTTCGCTAAGACAGTTCTTGTGGAATTGTCAAAGTGATATTTGGAATCCCCTAGAGGGCTATGGTGAAAAAGGAAATATCCTCAGATGAAATATGGAAAGAAGCTTTCTGAAAAACTGCTCTGTGATGTGTGACTTCCACTCACTGAGTTACATCTGTATTTTGTGGATATCTTTGCTAGCCTTATTTCTGTGGAATCTGAGAAGAGATATTTCGAGTCCCTTTGAAGTCTATAGGGCCAAAGGAAATATCCTCCGATTACAAAGAGAAAGAAGCTTTCTGAGAAACATCTTTGTGTTCTGTGAAATCATCTCACAGAGTTACAGCTTTTCCATCAAGAAGCCTTTCGCTAAGACAGTTCTTGTGGAATTGGCAAAGTGATATTTGGAAGCCCATAGAGGGCTATGGTGAAAAAGGAAATATCCTCAGATGAAATCTGGAAAGAAGCTTTCTGAGAAACTGCTTAGTGTTCTGTTAATTCATCTCACAGAGTTACATCTGTATTTCGTGAATCTCTTTGCTAGCCTTATTTCTGTGGAATCTGAGAGCAGATATTACAGATCCCTTTGAAGACTATAGGAACAAAGGAAATATCCTCCGATAACAAATAGAAAGAAGCTTTCTGAGAAACTTCTCTGTGTTCTGTAAAATCATCTCACAGAGTTACAGCTTTCCCCTCAAGAAGCCTTTCGTTACGACAGTTCTTGTGGAATTGTCAAAGTGATATTTGGAAGCCCATAGAGGGCTATGGTGAAAGAGGAAATATCCTCAGATGAAATCTGGAAAGAAGCTTTCTGAGAAACTGCTGTGTGATGTGTTACTTCCACTCACAGAGTTACATCTGTATTTCGTGGATCTCTTTGCGAGCCTTATTTCTGTGGAATCTGAGAACAGATATTTCGGATCCCTTTGAAGACTATAGGGACAAAGGAAATATCCTCCGATAACAAAGAGAAAGAAGCTTTCTGAGAAACTTCTTTGTGTTCTGTGAAATCATCTCACAGAGTTACAGCCTTTCCCTCAAGAAGCCTTTCACTAAGACAGTTCTTGTGGAATTGGCAAAGTGATATTTGGAAGCCCTTAGAGGGCTATGGTGACAAAGTAATATCCTCCGATGAAATCTGGAATGAAGCTTTCTGAGAAACTGCTCTGTGATGTGTGACCTCCACTCACAGAGTTACATCGGTATTTCATGGATCTCTTTGCTATCCTTATTTCTGTGGAATCTGAGAACAGATATTTCGGATCCCTTTGAAGACTATAGGGCCAAAGGAAATATCCTCCGATAACAAAGAGAAAGAAGCTTTCTGAGAAACTTATTTGTGTTCTGTGAAATCATCTCACAGTGTTACAGCTTTCCCCTCAAGAAGTCTTTCGCTACGACAGTTCTTGTGGAATTGTCATAGTGATATTTGGAAGCCCATAGAGGGCTATGGTGAAAGAGGAAATATACTCAGATGAAATCTGGAAAGAAGCTTTCTGAGAAACTGCTCTGTGATGTGTGACTTCCACTCACAGAGTTACATCTCTGTTTCGTGGATCTCTTTGCGAGCCTTATTTCTGTGGAGTCTGAGAACAGATACTTCGGATCCCTTTGAAGACTATAGGGCCAAAGGAAATATCGTCCGATAAAAAAGAGAAAGAAGCTTTCTGAGAAACTTCTTTGTGTTTTGTGAAATCATCTCACAGAGTTACAGCTTTCCCTTCAAGAAGCCTTTCGCTAAGACAGTTCTTGTGGAATTGGCAAAGTGATATTTGGAAGCCCATAGTGGGCTATGGTGAAAAAGCAAATATCCTCAGTTAAAATCTGGAAAGAAGCTTTCTGAGGAACTGCTTAGTGTTCTCATAATTCATCTCACAGAGTTACATCAGTATTTCTTGGATCTCTTTGCTAGCCTTATTTCTGTGGAATCTGAGAACAGATATTTCGGTTCCCTTTGAAGACTATAGGGCCAAAGGAATTATCCTCCGATAACAAAGAGAAAGAAGCTTTCTGAGAAACTTCTTTGTGTTCTGTGAAATCATCTCACAGTGTTACAGCTTTCCCCTCAAGAAGCCTTTCGCTACGACACTTCTTGTGGAATTGTCATAGTGATATTTGGAAGCCCATAGAGGGCTATGTTGAAAGAGGAAATATCCTCAGATGAAATCTGGAAAGAAGCTTTCTGAGAAACTGCTCTGTGATGTGTGACTTCCACTCACAGAGTTACATCTGTATTTCGTGGATCTCTTTGCGAGCCTTATTTCTGTGGAATCTGAGAACAGATATTTCGGATCCCTTTGAAGACTATAGGGCCAAAGGAAATATCCTCCGATAACAAAGAGAAAGAAGCTTTCTGAGAAACTTCTTTGTGTTCTGTGAAATCATCTCACAGAGTTACAGCTTTCACCTCAAGAAGCCTTTCGCTAAGACAGTTCTTGTGGAATTGGCAAAGTGATATTTGGAAGCCCATAGAGGGCTCTGGTGAAAAAGGAAATATCCACCGATGAAATCTGGAAAGAAGCTTTCTGAGAAACTGCTTAGTATTCTGTTAATTCATCTCACAGAGTTACATCTGTATTTCGTGGATCTCTTTGCTAGCCTTATTTCTGTAGAATCTGAGAACAGATATTTCAGATCCCTTAGAAGACTCTAGGAACAAAGGAAATATCCTACGATACCAAATAGAAAGAAGCTTTCTGAGAAACTTCTTTGTGTTCTGTGAAATCATCTCACAGAATTACAGCATTCCCCTCAAGAAGCCTTTCGCTAACACAGTTCTTGTGTAATTGGCAAAGTGACTTTTGGAAGCCCATAGAGGGCTACGGTGAAAAAGGAAATATCCTCAGATGAAATCTGGAAAGAAGCTTTCTGAGAAACTGCTTAGTGTTCTGTTAATTCATCTCACAGAGTTACATCTGTATTTCATGGATCTCTTTGCGAGCCTTATTTCTGTGGAGTCTGAGAACAGATATTTCAGATCCCTTTGAAGACTATAGGGCCAAAGGAAATGTCCTCCGATAACAAAGAGAAAGAAGCTTTCCGAGAAACTTCTTTGTATTCTGTGAAATCATCTCACAGAGTTACAGCTTTCCCCTCAAGAAGCCTTTCGCTAAGACAGTTCTTGTGGAATTGGCAAAGTGATATTTGGAAGCCCATAGAGGGCTATGGTGAAAAAGGAAATATCCTCACATGAAATCAGGAAAGTAGCTTTCTGAGAAACTGCTTAGTGTTCTGTTAATTCATCTCACAGAGTTACATCTGTATTTCGTGGATCTCTTTGCTAGCCTTATTTCTGTGCAATCTGAGAACAGATATTTCGGATCCCTTTGAAGACTCTAGGGCCAAAGGAAATATCCTCCGATAACAAAGAGAAAGAAGCTTTCTGAGAAACTTCTTTGTGTTCTGTGAAATCATCTCACAGAGTTACAGCTTTCCCCTCAAGAAGCCTTTCGCTAAGACAGTTCTTGTGGAATTGGCAAAGTGATATTTGGAAGCCCATTGAGGGCTATGGTGAAAAACGAAATATCCTCCGATGAAATCTGGAAAGAAGCTTTCTGAGAAACTGTTCTGTGATGTGTGACTTCCACTCACAGAGTTACATCTGTATTTCGTGGATCTCTTTGCGAGCCTTATTTCTGTGGAATCTGAGAACAGATATTTCGGATCCCTTTGAAGACTATAGGGCCAAAGGAAATATCCTCCGATAAAAAAGGGAAAGAAGCTTTCAGAGAAACTTCTTCGTGTTCTGTGAAATCATCTCACAGAGTTACAGCTTTCCCCTCCAGAATCCTTTCGCTAAGAGAGTTCTTGTGGAATTTGCAAAGTGATATTTGGAAGCCCATAGAGGGCTATGGTGAAAAAGGAAATATCCTCAGATGAAATCTGGAAAGAAGCATTCTGAGCAACTGCTTAGTGTTCTGTTAATTCACCTCACAGAGTTAAATCTGTACTCCGTGGATCTCTTTGCTAGCCTTATTTCTGTGCAATCTGAGAACAGATATTTCGGATCCCTTTGAAGACTATAGGGCCAAAGGAAATATCCTCCGATAACAAAGAGAAAGAAGCTTTCTGAGAAACTTCTTTGTGTTCTGTGAAATCATCTCACAGAGTTACAGCTTTCCCCTCAAGAAGCCTTTCGCTAAGACAGTTCTTGTGGAATTGGCATAGTGATATTTGGAAGCCCATTGAGGGCTATGGTGAAAAACGAAATATCCTCCGATGAAATCTGGAAAGAAGCTTTCTGAGAAACTGTTCTGTGATGTGTGACTTCCACTCACAGAGTTACATCTGTATTTCGTGGATCTCTTTGCGAGCCTTATTTCTGTGGAATCTGAGAACAGATATTTCGGATCCCTTTGAAGACTATAGGGCCAAAGGAAATATCCTCCGTTAAAAAAGCGAAAGAAGCTTTCAGAGAAACTTCTTTGTGTTCTGTGAAATCATCTCACAGAGTTTCAGCTTTCCCCTCAAGAATCCTTTCGCTAAGACAGTTCTTGTGGAATTTGCAAAGTGATATTTGGAAGCCCATAGAGGGCTATGGTGAAAAAGGAAATATCCTCAGATGAAATCTGGAAAGAAGCATTCTGAGCAACTGCTTAGTGTTCTGTTAATTCACCTCACAGAGTTAAATCTGTACTCCGTGGATCTCTTTGCTAGCCTTATTTCTGTGCAATCTGAGAACAGATATTTCGGATCCCTTTGAAGACTATAGGGCCAAAGGAAATATCCTCCGATAACAAAGAGAAAGAAGCTTTCTGAGAAACTTCTTTGTGTTCTGTGAAATCATCTCACAGAGTTACAGCTTTCCCCTCAAGAAGCCTTTCGCTAAGACAGTTCTTGTGGAATTGGCATAGTGATATTTGGAAGCCCATAGAGGGCTCTGCTAAAAAAGGAAATATCCTCATATGAAATCTGTAAAGAAGCTTTCTGAGAAACTGCTTAGGATTCTGTTAATTCATCTCACAGAGTTACATCTGTATTTCGTGGATCTCTTTGCTAGCCTTATTTCTGTAGAATCTGAGAACAGATATTTCGGATCCCTTTGAAGACTCTAGGAACAAAGGAAATGTCCTCCGATACCAAATAGAAAGAAGCTTTCTGAGAAACTTCTTTGTGTTCTGTGAAATCATCTCAGAGAATTACAGCATTCCCCTCAAGAAGCCTTTCGCTAAAACAGTTCTTGTGTAATTGGCAAAGTGACTTTTGGAAGCCCATAGAGGGCTATGGTGAAAAAGGAAATATCCTCAGATGAAATCTGGAAAGAGGCTTTCTGAGAAACTGCTTAGTGATCTCTTAATTCATCTCACAGAGTTACATCTGTATTTCGTGGGTCTCTTTGCTAGCCTTATTTCTGTGCAATCTGAGAACAGATATTTCGGATCCCTTTGAAGACTATAGGGCAATAGGAAATATCCTCCGATAACAAAGAGAAAGAAGCTTTCTGAGAAACTTCTTTGTGTTCTGTGAAATGATCTCACAGAGTTACAGCGTTCCCCTCAAGAAGCCTTTCGCTAAGACAGTTCTTGTGGAATTGGCAAAGTGGTATTTGGAAGCCCATAGAGGGCTATGGTGAAAAAGGAAATATCCTCAGATGAAATCTGGAAAGAAGCTTTCTGAGAAACTGCTTAGTGTTCTCTTAATTAATCTCACAGAGTTACATCTGTATTTCGTGGATCTCTTTGCTAGCCTTATTTCTGTGCAATTTGAGAACAGATATTTCGGATCCCTTTGAAGACTCTAGCGACAAAGGAAATATCCTCCGTTAACAAAGAGAAAGAAGCTTTCTGAGAAACTTCTTTGTGTTCTGTGAAATCATCTCACAGAGTTACAGCTTCCCCTTCAAGAAGCCTTTCGCTAAGACAGTTCTTGTGGAATTGGCAAAGTGATATTTGGAAGCCCATAGAGGGCTATGGTGAAAAAGCAAATATCCTCAGATTAAATCTGGCAAGAAGCTTTCTGAGGAACTGCTTAGTGTTCTCTTAATTCATCTCACAGAGTTACATCAGTAATTCTTGGATCTCTTTGCTACCCTTATTTCTGTGCAATCTGAGAACTGATATTTCGGATCCCTTTCAAGACTATAGGGCCAAAGGAAAGAGCGTCCAATAACAAAGAGAAAGAAGCTTTCTGAGAAACTTCTTTTTGTTCTGTGAAATCATCTCACAAGGTTACAGCTTTCCCCTCAAGAAGACTTTCGCTAAGACAGTTCTTGTGGAATTGTCAAAGTGATATTTGGAAGCCCATAGAGGGCTACGGTGAAAAAGGAAATATCCTCAGATGAAATCTGGAAAGAAGCTTTCTGAGAAACTGCTCTGTGATGTGTGACTTCCACTCACAGAGTTATATCTGTATTTCGTGGATCTCTTTGCTAGCCTTATTTCTGTGGAATCTGAGATCAGATATTTCGAATCCCTTTGAAGTCTATAGTGCCAAAGGAAATATCCTCCGATAACAAAGAGAAAGAAGCTTTCTGAGAAACATCTTTGTGTTCTGTGAAATCATCTCACAGAGTTACAGCTTTTCCCTCAAGAAGCCTTTCACTAAGACAGTTCTTGTGGAATTGGCAAAGTGATATTTGGAAGCCCTTAGAGGGCTATGGTGAAAAAGAAATATCCTCCGATGAAATCTGGAAAGAAGCTTTCTGAGAAACTGCTCTGTGATGTGTGACCTCCACTCACAGAGTTACATCGGTATTTCGTGGATCTCTTTGCTATCCTTATTTCTGTGGAATCTGAGAACAGATATTTCGGATCCCTTTGAAGACTATAGGGCCAAAGGAATTATCCTCCGATAACAAAGAGAAAGAAGCTTTCTGAGAAACTTCTTTCTGTTCTGTGAAATCATCTCACAGTGTTACAGCTTTCCCCTCAAGAAGCCTTTCGCTACGACACTTCTTGTGGAATTGTAATAGTGATATTTGGAAGCCCATAGAGGGCTATGGTGAAAAAGGAAATATCCTCAGATGAAATCTGGAAAGAAGCTTTCTGAGAAACTGCTCTGTGATGTGTGACTTCCACTCACAAAGTTACATCTGTATTTCGTGGATCTCTTTGCGAGCCTTATTTCTGTGGAATCTGAGAACAGATATTTCGGATCCCTTTGAAGACTATAGGGCCAAAGGAAATATCCTCCGATAACAAAGAGAAAGAAGCTTTCTGAGAAACTTCTTTGTGTTCTGTGAAATCATTTCACAGAGTTACAGCTTTCCCTTCAAGAAGCCTTTCGCTAAGAGAGTTCTTGTGGAATTGGCAAAGTGATATTTGGAAGCCCATAGAGGGCTATGTTGAAAAAGCAAATATCCTCAGATGAAATCTGGAAAGAAGCTTTCTGAGGAACTGCTTAGTGTTCTCTTAATTCATCTCACAGAGTTACATCAGTATTTCGTGGATCTCTTTGCTAGCCTTATTTCTGTGGAATCTGAGAACAGATATTTCAGATCCCTTTGAAGACTATAGGAACAAAGGAAATATCCTCCGATAACAATGAGAAAGAAGCTTTCTGAGAAACTTCTTTGTGTTCTGTGAAATCATTTCACAGAGTTACAGCTTTCCCTTCAAGAAGCCTTTCGCTAAGAGAGTTCTTGTGGAATTGGCAAAGTGATATTTGGAAGCCCATAGAGGGCTATGTTGAAAAAGCAAATATCCTCAGATGAAATCTGGAAAGAAGCTTTCTGAGGAACTGCTTAGTGTTCTCTTAATTCATCTCACAGAGTTACATCAGTATGTCGTGGATCTCTTTGCTAGCCTTATTTCTGTGGAATCTGAGAACAGATATTTCGGATCCCTTTGAAGACTATAGGGCCAAAGGAAATATCGTCCGATAACAAAGAGAAAGAAGCTTTCTGAGAAACTTCTTTGTGTTCTGTGAAATCATCTCTCAGAGATACAGCTTTCCCCTCAAGAAGCCTTTCACTAAGACAGTTCTTGTGGAATTGTCAAAGTGATATTTGGACGCCCATAGAGGGCTATGGTGAAAAAGGAAATATCCTCAGATGAAATATGGAAAGAAGCTTTCTGAAAAACTGCTCTGTGATGTGT
This sequence comes from Macaca mulatta, assembly GCF_049350105.2. Classification (NCBI taxonomy): domain Eukaryota; kingdom Metazoa; phylum Chordata; class Mammalia; order Primates; family Cercopithecidae; genus Macaca; species Macaca mulatta. Next base: position 48,643,323 of record NC_133411.1, read on the forward strand.
GACTTCCACTCACAGAGTTACATCTGTATCTTGTGGATCTCTTTGCTAGCCTTATTTCTGTGGAATCTGAGAACAGATATTCCAAATCCCTTTGAAGTCTATAGGGCCAAAGGAAATATCCTCCGATAACAAAGAGAAAGAAGCTTTCTGAGAAACCTCTTTGTGTTCTGTGAAATCATCTCACAGAGTTACAGCTTTTCCCTCAAGAAGCCTTTCACTAAGACAGTTCTTGAGGAATTGGCAAAGTGATATTTGGAAGCCCTTAGAGGGCTATGGTGACAAAGTAATATCCTCCGATGAAATCTAGAAAAAAGCTTTCTGAGAAACTGCTCTGTGATGTGTGACCTCCACTCACAGAGCTACATCGGTATTTCGTGGATCTCTTTGCTATCCTTATTTCTGTGGAATATGAGAACAGATATTTCGGATCCCTTTGAAGACTATAGGGCCAAAGGAAATATCCTCCGATAACAAAGAGAAAGAAGCTTTCTGAGAAACTTCTTTGTGTTCTGTGAAATCATCTCACAGTGTTACAGCTTTCCCCTCAAGAAGCCTTTCACTAAGACAGTTCTTGTGGAATTGGCAAAGTGATATTTGGAAGCCCATAGAGGGCTATGGTGAAAAAGGAAATATCCTCCGATGAAATCTGGAAAGAAGCTTTCTGAGATACTGCTTAGTGTTCTGTTAATTCATCTCACAGAGTTACATCTGTATTTCGTGGATCTCTTTGCTAGCCTTATTTCTGTGGAATCTGAGAACATACATTTCAGATCCCTTTGAAGACGATAGGAATAAAGAAATATCCTTCGATAACAAATAGAAAGAATCTTTCTGAGAAACTTCTTCGTGTTCTGTGAAATCATCTCTCAGAGTTACAGCTTTCCTCTCAAGAAGCCTTTCGCTAAGACAGTTCTTGGGGAATTGGCCAAGTGATATTTGGAAGCCCATAGACGCTATGGTGAAAAAGGAAATATCCTCAGATGAAATCTGGAAAGAAGCTTTCTGAGAAACTGCTTAGTGTTCTGTTAATTCATCTCACAGAGTTGCATCTGTATTTCGTGGATCTCTTTGCTAGCCTTATTTCTGTGGAACCTGAGAGCAGATATTACAGATCCCTTTGAAGACTTTAGGAACAAAGGAAATATCCTCCGATAACAAATAGAAAGAAGCTTTCTGAGAAACTTCTCTGTGTTCTGTGAAATCATCTCACAGAGTTACAGCTTTTCCCTCCAGAAGCCTTTCACTAAGACAGTTCTTGTGGAATTGGCAAAGTGATATTTGGAAGCCCTTAGACGGCTATGGTGAAAAAGAAATATCCTCAGATGAAATCTGGAAAGAAGCTTTCTGAGAAACTGCTCTGTGATGTGTGACCTCCACTCACAGAGTTACATCGGTATTTCGTGGATCTCTTTGCTATCCTTATTTCTGTGGAATCTGAGAACAGATATTTCGGATCCCTTTGAAGACTATAGGGCCAAAGGAAATATCCTCCGATAATAAAGAGAAAGAAGCTTTCTGAGAAACTTCTTTGTGTTCTGTGAAATCGTCTCACAGAGTTACAGCTTTCCCCTCAAGAAGACTTTCGCTACGACAGTTCTTGTGGAATTGTCAAAGTGGTATTTGGAAGCCCATAGAGGGCTATGGTGAAAGAGGAAATATCCTCAGATGAAATCTGGAAAGAAGCTTTCTGAGAAACTGCTGTGTGATGTATTACTTCCACTCACAGAGTTACATCTGTATTTCGTGAATCTCTTTGCGAGCCTTATTTCTGTGGAATCTGAGAACAGATACTTCGGATCCCTTTGAAGACTATAGGGCCAAAGGAAATATCCTCCGATAACAAAGAGAAAGAAGCTTTCTGAGAAACTTCTTTGTGTTCTGTGAAATCATCTCACAGTGTTACAGCTTTCCCCTCAAGAAGCCTTTCACTAAGACAGTTCTTGTGGAATTGGCAAAGTGATATTTGGAAGCCCATAGAGGGCTATGGTGAAAAAGGAAATATCCTGCGATGAAATCTGGAAAGAAGCTTTCTGAGATACTGCTTAGTGTTCTGTTAATTCATCTCACAGAGTTACAGCTTTCCCCTCAAGAAGACTTTCGTTACGACAGTTCTTGTGGAATTGTCAAAGTGATATTTGGAAGCCCATAGAGGGCTATGGTGAAAGAGGAAATATCCTCAGATGAAATCTGGAAAGGAGCTTTCTGAGAAACTGCTGTGTGATGTGTTACTTCCACTCACAGAGTTACATCAGTATTTCGTGGATCTCTTTGCGAGCCTTATTTCTGTGGAATCTGAGAACAGATATTTCGGATCCCTTTGAAGACTATAGGGCCAAAGGAAATATCCTCCGATAACAAAGAGAAAGAAGCTTTCTGAGAAACTTCTTTGTGTTCTGTGAAATCATCTCACAGAGTTACAGCTTTCCCCTCAAGAAGCCTTTCGTTACGACAGTTCTTGTGGAATTGTCAAAGTGGTATTTGGAAGCCCATAGAGGGCTATGGTGAAAGAGGAAATATCCTCAGATGAAATCTGGAAAGAAGCTTTCTGAGAAACTGCTGTGTGATGTGTTACTTCCACTCACAGAGTTGCATCTGTATTTCGTGAATCTCTTTGCGAGCCTTATTTCTGTGGAATCTGAGAACAGATACTTCGGATCCCTTTGAAGACTATAGGGCCAAAGGAAATATCCTCCGATAACAAAGAGAAAGAAGCTTTCTGAGAAACTTCTTTGTGTTCTGTAAATTCATCTCACAGAGTTACAGCTTTCCCCTCAAGAAGCCTTTCGCTAAGACAGTTCTTTTGGAATTGGCAAAGTGATATTTGGAAGCCCATAGAGGGCTATGGTGAAAAAGGAAATATCCTCAGATGAAATCTGGATAGAAGCTTTCTGAGAAACCGCTTAGTGTTCTGTTAATTCATCTCACAGAGTTACATCTGTATTTCGTGGATCTCTTTGCTAGCCTTATTTCTGTGCAATCTGAGAACGGATATTTCGGATCCCTTTGAAGACTATAGGGCCAAAGGAAATATCCTCCGATAACAAAGAGAAAGAAGCTTTCTGAGAAACTTCTTTGTGTTCTGTGAAATCATCTCACAGAGTTACAGCTTTCCCCTCAAGAAGCCTTTCGCTAAGACAGTTCTTGTGGAATTGGCAAAGTGATATTTGGAAGCCCATAGAGGGCTATGGTGAAAAAGGAAATATCCTCAGATGAAATCTGGAAAGAAGCTTTCTGAGAAACTGCTCTGTTGTGTGTGACTTCCACTCACAGAGTTACATCTGTATTTCGTGGATCTCTTTGCGAGCCTTATTTCTGTGGAGTCTGAGAACAGATATTTCGGATCCCATTGAAGACTATAGGGACAAAGGAAATATCGTCCGATAAAAAAGAGAAAGAAGCTTTCTGAGAAACTTCTTTGTGTTCTGTGAAATCATCTCACAGAGTTACAGCTTTCCCTTCAAGAAGCCTTTCGCTAAGACAGTTCTTGTGGAATTGGCAAAGTGATATTTGGAAGCCCATAGAGGGCTATGGTGAAAAAGCAAATATCCTCAGATAAAATCTGGAAAGAAGCTTTCAGAGGAACTGCTTAGTGTTCTCTTAATTCATCTCACAGAGTTACATCAGTATTTCTTGGATCTCTTTGCTAGCCTTATTTCTGTGGAATCTGAGAACAGATATTTCGGATCCCTTTGAAGACTATAGGGCCATAGGAATTATCCTCCGATAACAAAGAGAAAGAAGCTTTCTGAGAAACTTCTTTGTGTTCTGTGAAATCATCTCACAGTGTTACAGCTTTACCCTCAAGAAGCCTTTCGCTAAGACAGTTCTTGTGGAATTGTCATAGTGATATTTGGAAGCCCGTAGAGGGCTACGTTGAAAGAGGAAATAACCTCAGATGAAATCTGGAAAGAAGCTTTCTGAGAAACTGCTCTGTGATGTGTCACTTCCACTCACAGAGTTACATCTGTATTGCGTGGATCTCTTTGCTAGCCTTATTTCTGTGGAATCTGAGAACAGATATTTCAGATCCCTTTGAAGACTATAGGAACAAAGGAAATATCCTCCGATAACAAATAGAAAGAAGCTTTCTGAGAAACTTCTTTGTGTTCTGTGAAATCATCTCACAGAGTTACAGATTTCCCCTCAAGAAGCCTTTCGCTAAGACAGTTCTTGTGGAATTGTCAAAGTGATATTTGGAAGCCCCTAGAGGGCTATGGTGAAAAAGGAAATATCCTCAGATGAAATATGGAAAGAAGCTTTCTGAAAAACTGCTCTGTGATGTGTGACTTCCACTCACAGAGTTACATCTGTATTTTGTGGATCTCTTTGCTAGCCTTATTTCTGTGGAATCTGAGAAGAGATATTTCGAATCCCTTTGAAGTCTATAGGGCCAAAGGAAATATCCTCCGATTACAAAGAGAAAGAAGCTTTCTGAGAAACATCTTTGTGTTCTGTGAAATCATCTCACAGAGTTACAGCTTTTCCATCAAGAAGCCTTTCGCTAAGACAGTTCTTGTGGAATTGGCAAAGTGATATTTGGAAGCCCATAGAGGGCTATGGTGAAAAAGGAAATATCCTCAGATGAAATCTGGAAAGAAGCTTTCTGAGAAACTGCTTAGTGTTCTGTTAATTCATCTCACAGAGTTACATCTGTATTTCGTGAATCTCTTTGCTAGCCTTATTTCTGTGGAATCTGAGAGCAGATATTACAGATCCCTTTGAAGACTATAGGAACAAAGGAAATATCCTCCGATAACAAATAGAAAGAAGCTTTCTGAGAAACTTCTCTGTGTTCTGTAAAATCATCTCACAGAGTTACAGCTTTCCCCTCAAGAAGCCTTTCGTTACGACAGTTCTTGTGGAATTGTCAAAGTGATATTTGGAAGCCCATAGAGGGCTATGGTGAAAGAGGAAATATCCTCAGATGAAATCTGGAAAGAAGCTTTCTGAGAAACTGCTGTGTGATGTGTTACTTCCACTCACAGAGTTACATCTGTATTTCGTGGATCTCTTTGCGAGCCTTATTTCTGTGGAATCTGAGAACAGATATTTCGGATCCCTTTGAACACTATAGGGACAAAGGAAATATCCTCCGATAACAAAGAGAAAGAAGCTTTCTGAGAAACTTCTTTGTGTTCTGTGAAATCATCTCACAGAGTTACAGCCTTTCCCTCAAGAAGCCTTTCACTAAGACAGTTCTTGTGGAATTGGCAAAGTGATATTTGGAAGCCCTTAGAGGGCTATGGTGACAAAGTAATATCCTCCGATGAAATCTGGAATGAAGCTTTCTGAGAAACTGCTCTGTGATGTGTGACCTCCACTCACAGAGTTACATCGGTATTTCATGGATCTCTTTGCTATCCTTATTTCTGTGGAATCTGAGAACAGATATTTCGGATCCCTTTGAAGACTATAGGGCCAAAGGAAATATCCTCCGATAACAAAGAGAAAGAAGCTTTCTGAGAAACTTATTTGTGTTCTGTGAAATCATCTCACAGTGTTACAGCTTTCCCCTCAAGAAGCCTTTCACTACGACAGTTCTTGTGGAATTGTCATAGTGATATTTGGAAGCCCATAGAGGGCTATGGTGAAAGAGGAAATATACTCAGATGAAATCTGGAAAGAAGCTTTCTGAGAAACTGCTCTGTGATGTGTGACTTCCACTCACAGAGTTACATCTCTATTTCGTGGATCTCTTTGCGAGCCTTATTTCTGTGGAGTCTGAGAACAGATATTTCGGATCCCTTTGAAGACTATAGGGCCAAAGGAAATATCGTCCGATAAAAAAGAGAAAGAAGCTTTCTGAGAAACTTCTTTGTGTTCTGTGAAATCATCTCACAGAGTTACAGCTTTCCCTTCAAGAAGCCTTTCGCTAAGACAGTTCTTGTGGAATTGGCAAAGTGATATTTGGAAGCCCATAGTGGGCTATGGTGAAAAAGCAAATATCCTCAGTTAAAATCTGGAAAGAAGCTTTCTGAGGAACTGCTTAGTGTTCTCATAATTCATCTCACAGAGTTACATCAGTATTTCTTGGATCTCTTTCCTAGCCTTATTTCTGTGGAATCTGAGAACAGATATTTCGGATCCCTTTGAAGACTATAGGGCCAAAGGAATTATCCTCCGATAACAATGAGAAAGAAGCTTTCTGAGAAACTTCTTTGTGTTCTGTGAAATCATCTCACAGTGTTACAGCTTTCCCCTCAAGAAGCCTTTCACTACGACACTTCTTGTGGAATTGTCATAGTGATATTTGGAAGCCCATAGAGGGCTATGTTGAAAGAGGAAATATCCTCAGATGAAATCTGGAAAGAAGCTTTCTGAGAAACTGCTCTGTGATGTGTGACTTCCACTCACAGAGTTACATCTGTATTTCGTGGATCTCTTTGAGAGCCTTATTTCTGTGGAATCTGAGAACAGATATTTCGGATCCCTTTGAAGACTATAGGGCCAAAGGAAATATCCTCCGATAACAAAGAGAAAGAAGCTTTCTGAGAAACTTCTTTGTGTTCTGTGAAATCATCTCACAGAGTTACAGCTTTCACCTCAAGAAGCCTTTCGCTAAGACAGTTCTTGTGGAATTGGCAAAGTGATATTTGGAAGCCCATAGAGGGCTCTGGTGAAAAAGGAAATATCCACCGATGAAATCTGGAAAGAAGCTTTCTGAGAAACTGCTTAGTATTCTGTTAATTCATCTCACAGAGTTACATCTGTATTTCGTGGATCACTTTGCTAGCCTTATTTCTGTAGAATCTGAGAACAGATATTTCAGATCCCTTAGAAGACTCTAGGAACAAAGGAAGTATCCTACGATACCAAATAGAAAGAAGCTTTCTGAGAAACTTCTTTGTGTTCTGTGGAATCATCTCACAGAATTACAGCATTCCCCTCAAGAAGCCTTTCGCTAACACAGTTCTTGTGTAATTGGCAAAGTGACTTTTGGAAGCCCATAGAGGGCTACGGTGAAAAAGGAAATATCCTCACATGAAATCAGGAAAGTAGCTTTCTGAGAAACTGCTTAGTGTTCTGTTAATTCATCTCACAGAGTTACATCTGTATTTCGTGGATCTCTTTGCTAGCCTTATTTCTGTGCAATCTGAGAACAGATATTTCGGATCCCTTTGAAGACTCTAGGGCCAAAGGAAATATCCTCCGATAACAAAGAGAAAGAAGCTTTCTGAGAAACTTCTTTGTGTTCTGTGAAATCATCTCACAGAGTTACAGCTTTCCCCTCAAGAAGCCTTTCGCTAAGACAGTTCTTGTGGAATTGGCAAAGTGATATTTGGAAGCCCATTGAGGGCTATGGTGAAAAACGAAATATCCTCCGATGAAATCTGGAAAAAAGCTTTCTGAGAAACTGTTCTGTGATGTGTGACTTCCACTCACAGAGTTACATCTGTATTTCGTGGATCTCTTTGCGAGCCTTATTTCTGTGGAATCTGAGAACAGATATTTCGGATCCCTTTGAAGACTATAGGGCCAAAGGAAATATCCTCCGATAAAAAAGGGAAAGAAGCTTTCAGAGAAACTTCTTTGTGTTCTGTGAAATCATCTCACAGAGTTACAGCTTTCCCCTCCAGAATCCTTTCGCTAAGACAGTTCTTGTGGAATTTGCAAAGTGATATTTGGAAGCCCATAGAGGGCTACGGTGAAAAAGGAAATATCCTCAGATGAAATCTGGAAAGAAGCATTCTGAGCAACTGCTTAGTGTTCTGTTAATTCACCTCACAGAGTTAAATCTGTACTCCGTGGATCTCTTTGCTAGCCTTATTTCTGTGCAATCTGAGAACAGATATTTCGGATCCCTTTGAAGACTATAGGGCCAAAGGAAATATCCTCCGATAACAAAGAGAAAGAAGCTTTCTGAGAAACTTCTTTGTGTTCTGTGAAATCATCTCACAGAGTTACAGCTTTCCCCTCAAGAAGCCTTTCGCTAAGACAGTTCTTGTGGAATTGGCATAGTGATATTTGGAAGCCCATTGAGGGCTATGGTGAAAAACGAAATATCCTCCGATGAAATCTGGAAAGAAGCTTTCTGAGAAACTGTTCTGTGATGTGTGACTTCCACTCACAGAGTTACATCTGTATTTCGTGGATCTCTTTGCGAGCCTTATTTCTGTGGAATCTGAGAACAGATATTTCGGATCCCTTTGAAGACTATAGGGCCAAAGGAAATATCCTCCGATAAAAAAGGGAAAGAAGCTTTCAGAGAAACTTCTTTGTGTTCTGTGAAATCATCTCACAGAGTTACAGCTTTCCCCTCAAGAATCCTTTCGCTAAGACAGTTCTTGTGGAATTTGCAAAGTGATATTTGGAAGCCCATAGAGGGCTATGGTGAAAAAGGAAATATCCTCAGATGAAATCTGGAAAGAAGCATTCTGAGCAACTGCTTAGTGTTCTGTTAATTCACCTCACAGAGTTAAATCTGTACTCCGTGGATCTCTTTGCTAGCCTTATTTCTGTGCAATCTGAGAACAGATATTTCGGATCCCTTTGAAGACTATAGGGCCAAAGGAAATATCCTCCGATAACAAAGAGAAAGAAGCTTTCTGAGAAACTTCTTTATGTTCTGTGAAATCATCTCACAGAGTTACAGCTTTCCCCTCAAGAAGCCTTTCGCTAAGACAGTTCTTGTGGAATTGGCATAGTGATATTTGGAAGCCCATAGAGGGCTCTGCTAAAAAAGGAAATATCCTCATATGAAATCTGTAAAGAAGCTTTCTGAGAAACTGCTTAGGATTCTGTTAATTCATCTCACAGAGTTACATCTGTATTTCGTGGATCTCTTTGCTAGCCTTATTTCTGTAGAATCTGAGAACAGATATTTCGGATCCCTTTGAAGACTCTAGGAACAAAGGAAATGTCCTCCGATACCAAATAGAAAGAAGCTTTCTGAGAAACTTCTTTGTGTTCTGTGAAATCATCTCAGAGAATTACAGCATTCCCCTCAAGAAGCCTTTCGCTAACACAGTTCTTGTGTAATTGGCAAAGTGACTTTTGGAAGCCCATAGAGGGCTATGGTGAAAAAGGAAATATCCTCAGATGAAATCTGGAAAGAGGCTTTCTGAGAAACTGCTTAGTGATCTCTTAATTCATCTCACAGAGTTACATCTGTATTTCGTGGGTCTCTTTGCTAGCCTTATTTCTGTGCAATCTGAGAACAGATATTTCGGATCCCTTTGAAGACTATAGGGCAATAGGAAATATCCTCCGATAACAAAGAGAAAGAAGCCTTCTGAGAAACTTCTTTGTGTTCTGTGAAATGATCTCACAGAGTTACAGCTTTCCCCTCAAGAAGCCTTTCGCTAAGACAGTTCTTGTGGAATTGGCAAAGTGGTATTTGGAAGCCCATAGAGGGCTATGGTGAAAAAGGAAATATCCTCAGATGAAATCTGGAAAGAAGCTTTCTGAGAAACTGCTTAGTGTTCTCTTAATTAATCTCACAGAGTTACATCTGTATTTCGTGGATCTCTTTGCTAGCCTTATTTCTGTGCAATTTGAGAACAGATATTTCGGATCCCTTTGAAGACTCTAGGGACAAAGGAAATATCCTCCGTTAACAAAGAGAAAGAAGCTTTCTGAGAAACTTCTTTGTGTTCTGTGAAATCATCTCACAGAGTTACAGCTTTCCCTTCAAGAAGCCTTTCGCTAAGACAGTTCTTGTGGAATTGGCAAAGTGATATTTGGAAGCCCATAGAGGGCTATGGTGAAAAAGCAAATATCCTCAGATTAAATCTGGCAAGAAGCTTTCTGAGGAACTGCTTAGTGTTCTCTTAATTCATCTCACAGAGTTACATCAGTAATTCTTGGATCTCTTTGCTACCCTTATTTCTGTGGAATCTGAGAACTGATATTTCGGATCCCTTTCAAGACTATAGGGCCAAAGGAAAGAGCGTCCAATAACAAAGAGAAAGAAGCTTTCTGAGAAACTTCTTTTTGTTCTGTGAAATCATCTCACAAGGTTACAGCTTTCCCCTCAAGAAGACTTTCGCTAAGACAGTTCTTGTGGAATTGTCAAAGTGATATTTGGAAGCCCATAGAGGGCTACGGTGAAAAAGGAAATATCCTCAGATGAAATCTGGAAAGAAGCTTTCTGAGAAACTGCTCTGTGATGTGTGACTTCCACTCACAGAGTTATATCTGTATTTCGTGGATCTCTTTGCTAGCCTTATTTCTGTGGAATCTGAGATCAGATATTTCGAATCCCTTTGAAGTCTATAGTGCCAAAGGAAATATCCTCCGATAACAAAGAGAAAGAAGCTTTCTGAGAAACATCTTTGTGTTCTGTGAAATCATCTCACAGAGTTACAGCTTTTCCCTCAAGAAGCCTTTCACTAAGACAGTTCTTGTGGAATTGGCAAAGTGATATTTGGAAGCCCTTAGAGGGCTATGGTGAAAAAGAAATATCCTCCGATGAAATCTGGAAAGAAGCTTTCTGAGAAACTGCTCTGTGATGTGTGACCTCCACTCACAGAGTTACATCGGTATTTCGTGGATCTCTTTGCTATCCTTATTTCTGTGGAATCTGAGAACAGATATTTCGGATCCCTTTGAAGACAATAGGGCCAAAGGAATTATCCTCCGATAACAAAGAGAAAGAAGCTTTCTGAGAAACTTCTTTGTGTTCTGTGAAATCATCTCACAGTGTTACAGCTTTCCCCTCAAGAAGCCTTTCGCTACGACACTTCTTGTGGAATTGTAATAGTGATATTTGGAAGCCCATAGAGGGCTATGGTGAAAAAGGAAATATCCTCAGATGAAATCTGGAAAGAAGCTTTCTGAGAAACTGCTCTGTGATGTGTGACTTCCACTCACAAAGTTACATCTGTATTTCGTGGATCTCTTTGCGAGCCTTATTTCTGTGGAATCTGAGAACAGATATTTCGGATCCCTTTGAAGACTATAGGGCCAAAGGAAATATCCTCCGATAACAAAGAGAAAGAAGCTTTCTGAGAAACTTCTTTGTGTTCTGTGAAATCATCTCACAGAGTTACAGCTTTCCCCTCAAGAAGCCTTTCGCTAAGACAGTTCTTGTGGAATTGGCAAAGTGATATTTGGAAGCCCATAGAGGGCTATGGTGAAAAAGGAAATATCCTCAGATGAAATCTGGAAAGAAGCTTTCTGAGAAACTGCTTAGTGTTCTGTTAATTCATCTCACAGAGTTACATCTGTATTTCGTTGATCTCTTTGCTAGCCTTATTTCTGTGGAATCTGAGAACAGATATTTCAGATCCCTTTGAAGACTATAGGAACAAAGGAAATATCCTCCGATAACAATGAGAAAGAAGCTTTCTGAGAAACTTCTTTGTGTTCTGTGAAATCATTTCACAGAGTTACAGCTTTCCCTTCAAGAAGCCTTTCGCTAAGAGAGTTCTTGTGGAATTGGCAAAGTGATATTTGGAAGCCCATAGAGGGCTATGTTGAAAAAGCAAATATCCTCAGATGAAATCTGGAAAGAAGCTTTCTGAGGAACTGCTTAGTGTTCTCTTAATTCATCTCACAGAGTTACATCAGTATTTCGTGGATCTCTTTGCTAGCCTTATTTCTGTGGAATCTGAGAACAGATATTTCGGATCCCTTTGAAGACTATAGGGCCAAAGGAAATATCGTCCGATAACAAAGAGAAAGAAGCTTTCTGAGAAACTTCTTTGTGTTCTGTGAAATCATCTCTCAGAGATACAGCTTTCCCCTCAAGAAGCCTTTCACTAAGACAGTTCTTGTGGAATTGTCAAAGTGATATTTGGACGCCCATAGAGGGCTATGGTGAAAAAGGAAATATCCTCAGATGAAATATGGAAAGAAGCTTTCTGAAAAACTGCTCTGTGATGTGTGACTTCCACTCACAGAGTTACATCTGTATCTTGTGGATCTCTTTGCTAGCCTTTTTTCTGTGGAATCTGAGAACAGATATTCCAAATCCCTTTGAAGACTATAGGGCCAAAGGAAATATCCTCCGATAACAAAGAGAAAGAAGCTTTCTGAGAAACATCTTTGTGTTCTGTGAAATCATCTCACAGAGTTACAGCTTTTCCCTCAAGAAGCCTTTCACTAAGACAGTTCTTGTGGAATTGGCAAAGTGATATTTGGAAGCCCTTAGAGGGCTATGGTGACAAAGTAATATCCTCCGATGAAATCTAGAAAAAATCTTTCTGAGAAACTGCTCTGTGATGTGTGACCTCCACTCACAGAGTTACATCGGTATTTCGTGGATCTCTTTGCTATCCTTATTTCTGTGGAATATGAGAACAGATATTTCGGATCCCTTTGAAGACTATAGGGCCAAAGGAAATATCCTCCGATAACAAAGAGAAAGAAGCTTTCTGAGAAACTTCTTTGTGTTCTGTGAAATCATCTCACAGTGTTACAGCTTTCCCATCAAGAAGCCTTTCACTAAGACAGTTCTTGTGGAATTGGCAAAGTGATATTTGGAAGCCGATAGAGGGCTATGGTGAAAAAGGAAATATCCTCCGATGAAATCTGGAAAGAAGCTTTCTGAGATACTGCTTAGTGTTCTGTTAATTCATCTCACAGAGTTACATCTGTATTTCGTGGATCTCTTTGCTAGCCTTATTTCTGTGGAATCTGAGAACATACATTTCAGATCCCTTTGAAGACGATAGGAATAAAGAAATATCCTTCGATAACAAATAGAAAGAATCTTTCTGAGAAACTTCTTCGTGTTCTGTGAAATCATCTCTCAGAGTTACAGCTTTCCTCTCAAGAAGCCTTTCGCTAAGACAGTTCTTGGGGAATTGGCCAAGTGATATTTGGAAGCCCATAGACGCTATGGTGAAAAAGGAAATATCCTCAGATGAAATCTGGAAAGAAGCTTTCTGAGAAACTGCTTAGTGTTCTGTTAATTCATCTCACAGAGTTGCATCTGTATTTCGTGGATCTCTTTGCTAGCCTTATTTCTGTGGAACCTGAGAGCAGATATTACAGATCCCTTTGAAGACTTTAGGAACAAAGGAAATATCCTCCGATAACAAATAGAAAGAAGCTTTCTGAGAAACTTCTCTGTGTTCTGTGAAATCATCTCACAGAGTTGCAGCTTTCCCCTCAAGAAGCCTTTCGTTACGACAGTTCTTGTGGAATTGTCGAAGTGATATTTGGAAGCCCATAGAGGGCTATGGTGAAAGAGGAAATATCCTCAGATGAAATCTGGAAAGGAGCTTTCTGAGAAACTGCTGTGTGATGTGTTACTTCCACTCACAGAGTTACATCAGTATTTCGTGGATCTCTTTGCGAGCCTTATTTCTGTGGAATCTGAGAACAGATAATTCGGATCCCTTTGAAGACTATATGGCCAAAGGAAATATCCTCCGATAACAAAGAGAAAGAAGCTTTCTGAGAAACTTCTTTGTGTTCTGTGAAATCATCTCACAGAGTTACAGCTTTTCCCTCCAGAAGCCTTTCACTAAGACAGTTCTTGTGGAATTGGCAAAGTGATATTTGGAAGCCCTTAGACGGCTATGGTGAAAAAGAAATATCCTCAGATGAAATCTGGAAAGAAGCTTTCTGAGAAACTGCTCTGTGATGTGTGACCTCCACTCACAGAGTTACATCGGTATTTCGTGGATCTCTTTGCTATCCTTATTTCTGTGGAATCTGAGAACAGATATTTCGGATCCCTTTGAAGACTATAGGGCCAAAGGAAATATCCTCCGATAACAAAGAGAAAGAAGCTTTCTGAGAAACTTCTTTGTGTTCTGTGAAATCGTCTCACAGAGTTACAGCTTTCCCCTCAAGAAGCCTTTCGCTACGACAGTTCTTGTGGAATTGTCAAAGTGGTATTTGGAAGCCCATAGAGGGCTATGGTGAAAGAGGAAATATCCTCAGATGAAATCTGGAAAGAAGCTTTCTGAGAAACTGCTGTGTGATGTGTTACTTCCACTCACAGAGTTACATCTGTATTTCGTGAATCTCTTTGCGAGCCTTATTTCTGTGGAATCTGAGAACAGATACTTCGGATCCCTTTGAAGACTATAGGGCCAAAGGAAATATCCTCCGATAACAAAGAGAAAGAAGCTTTCTGAGAAACTTCTTTGTGTTCTGTGAAATCATCTCACAGTGTTACAGCTTTCCCCTCAAGAAGCCTTTCACTAAGACAGTTCTTGTGGAATAGGCAAAGTGATATTTGGAAGCCCTTAGAGGGCTATGGTGAAAAAGGAAATATCCTCCGATGAAATCTGGAAAGAAGCTTTCTGAGATACTGCTTAGTGTTCTGTTAATTCATCTGACAGAGTTACATCTGTATTTCGTGGATCTCTTTGCTAGCCTTATTTCTGTGGAATCTGAGAACATACATTTCAGATCCCTTTGAAGACGATAGGAATAAAGAAATATCCTCCGATAACAAATAGAAAGAATCTTTCTGAGAAACTTCTTCGTGTTCTGTGAAATCATCTCTCAGAGTTACAGCTTTCCTCTCAAGAAGCCTTTCGCTAAGACAGTTCTTGGGGAATTGGCCAAGTGATATTTGGAAGCCCATAGACGCTATGGTGAAAAAGGAAATATCCTCAGATGAAATCTGGAAAGAAGCTTTCTGAGAAACTGCTTAGTGTTCTGTTAATTCATCTCACAGAGTTACATCTGTATTTCGTGGATCTCTTTGCTAGCCTTATTTCTGTGGAACCTGAGAGCAGATATTACAGATCCCTTTGAAGACTTTAGGAACAAAGGAAATATCCTCCGATAACAAATAGAAAGAAGCTTTCTGAGAAACTTCTCTGTGTTCTGTGAAATCATCTCACAGAGTTACAGCTTTCCCCTCAAGAAGCCTTTCGTTATGACAGTTCTTGTGGAATTGTCAAAGTGATATTTGGAAGCCCATAGAGGGCTATGGTGAAAGAGGAAATATCCTCAGATGAAATCTGGAAAGGAGCTTTCTGAGAAACTGCTGTGTGATGTGTTACTTCCACTCACAGAGTTCCATCAGTATTTCGTGGATCTCTTTGCGAGCCTTATTTCTGTGGAATCTGAGAACAGATATTTCGGATCCCTTTGAAGACTATAGGGCCAAAGGAAATATCCTCCGATAACAAAGAGAAAGAAGCTTTCTGAGAAACTTCTTTGTGTTCTGTGAAATCATCTCACAGAGTTACAGCTTTTCCCTCCAGAAGCCTTTCACTAAGACAGTTCTTGTGGAATTGGCAAAGTGATATTTGGAAGCCCGTAGACGGCTATGGTGAAAAAGAAATATCCTCAGATGAAATCTGGAAAGAAGCTTTCTGAGAAACTGCTCTGTGATGTGTGACCTCCACTCACAGAGTTACATCGGTATTTCGTGGATCTCTTTGCTATCCTTATTTCTGTGGAATCTGAGAACAGATATTTCGGATCCCTTTGAAGACTATAGGGCTAAAGGAAATATCCTCCGATAACAAAGAGAGAAGCTTTCTGAGAAACTTCTTTGTGTTCTGTGAAATCATCTCACAGAATTACAGCTTTCCCCTCAAGAAGCCTTTCGTTACGACAGTTCTTGTGGAATTGTCAAAGTGGTATTTGGAAGCCCATAGAGGGCTATGGTGAAAGAGGAAATATCCTCAGATGAAATCTGGAAAGAAGCTTTCTGAGAAACTGCTGTGTGATGTGTTACTTCCACTCACAGAGTTGCATCTGTATTTCGTGAATCTCTTTGCGAGCCTTATTTCTGTGGAATCTGAGAACAGATACTTCGGATCCCTTTGAAGACTATAGGGCCAAAGGAAATATCCTCCGATAACAAAGAGAAAGAAGCTTTCTGAGAAACTTCTTTGTGTTCTGTGAAATCATCTCACAGAGCTACAGCTTTCCCTTCAAGACGCCTTTCGCTAAGACAGTTCTTGTGGAATTGTCAAAGTGATATTTGGAAGCCCATAGAGGGCTATGGTGAAAAAGCAAATATCCTCAGATGAAATCTGGAAAGAAGCTTTCTGAGGAACTGCTTAGTGTTCTCTTAATTCATCTCAAAGAGTTACATCAGTATTTCGTGGATCTCTATGCTAGCCTTATTTCTGTGGAATTTGAGAACAGATATTTCGGATCTCTTTGAAGACTATAGGGCCAAAGGAAATATCTTCCGATAACAAAGAGAAAGAAGCTTTCTGAGAAACTTCTTTGTGTTCTGTGAAATCATCTCTCAGAGATACAGCTTTCCCCTCAAGAAGCCTTTCACTAAGACAGTTCTTGTGGAATTGTCAAAGAGATATTTGGAAGCCCATAGAGGGCTATGGTGAAAGAGGAAATATCCTCAGATGAAATCTGGAAAGAAGCTTTCTGAGAAACTGCTGTGTGATGTGTTACTTCCACTCACAGAGTTACATCTGTATTTCGTGGATCTCTTTGCGAGCCTTATTTCTGTGGAATCTGAGAACAGATATTTCGGATCCCTTTGAAGACTCTAGGGCCAAAGGAAATACCTCCGATAACAAATAGAAAGAAGCTTTCTGACAAACTACTTTCTGTTCTGTGACATCATCTCACAGAGATACAGCTTTCCCCTCAAGAAGCCTTTCGCTAAGACAGTTCTTGTGGAATTGGCCAAGTGATATTTGGAAGCCCCTAGAGGGCTATGGTGAAAAATTAAATATCCTCAGATGGAATCTGAAAAGAAGCTTGTTGAGAAATTGCTTAGTGTTCTGTTAATTCGTCTCACAGAGTTACATCTGTATTTCGTGGATCTCTTTGCTAGCCTTATTTCTGTGGATTCTGAGAACAGATATTTCGGATACCTTTGAAGACTATAGGGCCAAAGGAAATACCCTCCGATAACAAATAGAAAGAAGCTTTCTGAGAAACTTCTTTGTGTTCTGTGAAATCATCTCACAGAGTTACACCTTTCACCTCAAGAAGCCTTTCGCTAACACAGTTCTTGTGTAATTGGCCAAGTGACATTTGGAAGCCCATAGAAGGCTATGGTGATAAAGGAAATATCCTCAGATGAAATTTGGAAAGAAGCTTTCTGAGAAACTGCTTAGTGTTCTGTTAATTCATCTCACAGAGTTACATCTGCGTTTCGTGGATCTCTTTGCTAGCCTTATTTCTGTGCAATCTGAGAACAGATATTTCGGATCCCTTTGAAGACTATAGGTCCAAAGGAAATATCGTCCGATAACAAAGAGAAAGAAGCTTTCTGAGAAACTTCTTCGTGTTCTGTGAAATCATCTCACAGAGTTACAGCTTTCCCCCCAAGAAGCCTTTCGCTAAGACAGTTCTTGTGGAATTGGCAAAGTGATATTTGGAAGCCCAAAGAGGGCTATTGTGAAAAAGGAAATATCCTCAGGTGAAATCTGGAAAGAAGCTTTCTGAGAAACTGCTCTGTGATGTGTCACTTCCACTAACAGAGTTACATCTGTATTTCGTGGGTCTCTTTGCGAGCCTTATTTCTGTGGAATCTTAGAACAGTTATTTCGGATCCCTTTGAAGCCTATAGGGCCAAAGGAAATATCCTCCGATAACAAAGAGAAAGAAGCTTTCTGAGAAACTTCTTTGTGTTCTGTGAAATCATCTCACAGAGTTACAGCTTTCCCCTCAAGAAGACTTTCGCTAAGACAGTTCTTGTGGAATTGTCAAAGTGATATTTAGAAGCCCATAGAGGGCTACGCTGAAAAAGGAAATATCCTCAGATGAAATCTGGAAAGACGCTTTCTGAAAAACTGCTGTGTGATGTGTGACTTCCACTCACAGAGTCACATCTGTATTTCGTGGATCTCTTTGCGAGCCTTATTTCTGTGGAATCTGAGAACAGATATTTCGGATCCCTTTGAAGCCTATAGGGCCAAAGGAAATATCCTCTGATAACAAAGAGAAAGAAGCTTTCTGAGAAACTTCTTTGTGTTCTGTGAAATCATCTCACAGAGTTACATCTTTCCCCTCAAGAAGCCTTTCGCTAAGACAGTTCTTGTGGAATTGGCAAAGTGATATTTGGAACCCCTTAGAGGGCTATGGTGAAAAAGGAAATATCCTCAGATGAAATCTGGAAAGACGCTTTCTGAAAAACTACTCTGTGATGTATGACTTCCACTCACAGAGTTACATCTGTATTTCTTGGATCTCTTTGCTAGCCTTATTTCTGTGGAATCTGAGAACAGATATTTCAGATCTCTTTGAAGACTATAGGGCCAAAGGAAATATCCTCCGATAACAAAGAGAAAGAAGCTTTCTGAGAAACTTCTTTGTGTTCTGTGAAATCATCTCACAGAGTTACAGCTTTCCCCTCAAGAAGCCTTTCGCTAAGACAGTTCTTGTGGAATTGGCAAAGTGATATTTGGAAGCCCATAGAGGGCTATGGTGAAAAAGGAAATATCCTGCGATGAAATATGGAAAGAAGCTTTCTGAGAAACTGCTTAGTGTTCTGTAAATTCATCCCACAGAGTTACATCTGTATTTCGTGGATCTCTTTGCTAGCCTTATTTGTTTGGAATCTGAGAACAGATATTTCGGATCCCTTTGAAGACTATAGGGCCAAAGGAAATATCCTCCGATAACAAAGAGAAAGAAGCTTTCTGAGAAACTTCTTTGTGATCTGTGAAATCATCTCAAAGAATTACAGCTTTCCCCTCAAGAAGCCTTTCACTAAGACAGTTCTTGTGGAATTGGCAAAGTGATATTTGGAAGCCCATAGAGGGCTATGGTGAAAAAGGAAATATCCTCAGATGAAATCTGGAATGAAGCTTTCTGAGAAACTGCTCTGTCATGTGTGACTTCCACTCACAGAGTTACATCTGTATTTCGTGGATCTCTTTGCTAGCCTTATTTCTGTGGAATCTGAGAACAGATATTTCTGATTCGTTTGAAGATTATAGGGCCAAAGGTAATATCCTCCGATAACAAATAGAAAGAAGCTTTCTGAGAAACTTCTTTGTGTTCAGTGAAATCATCTCTCAGAGTTACAGCTTTCCCCTCAAGAAGCCTTTCGCAAAGACAGTTCCTGTGGATTTGGCCAAGTGATATTTGGAAGCCCCTAGAGGGCTATGGTCAAAAAGGAAATATCCTCAGATGAAGTCTGGAAAGAAGCTATCTGAGAACCTGCTTAGTTTTCTGTTAATTCATCTCACAGAGTTACAACTGTATTTCGTGGATCTCTTTGCTAGCCTTATTTCTGTGGAATCTGAGAACAGATATTTCGGATCCCTTTGAAGACTATAGGGCCAAAGGAAATATCCTCCGATAACAAATAGAAAGAAGCTTTTTGACAAACTACTTTGTGTTCTGTGACATCATCTCACAGAGATACAGCTGTCCCCTCAAGAAGCCTTTCGCTAAGACAGTTCTTGTGGAATTGGCCAAGTGATATTTGGAAGCCCCTAGAGGGCTATGGTGTAAGAGGAAATATCCTCCGATGAAATCTGGAAAGAAGCTTTCTGAGAAACTGCTCTGTGATGTGTGACCTACACTCACAGAGTTACATCGGTATTTCGTGGATCACTTTGCTAGCCTTATTTCTGTGAAATCTGAGATCGGATATTTCGGATCCCTTTGAAGACTATATGGCCAAAGGAAATATCCTCCGATAAGAAAAAAAGAAGCTTTCTGAGAAAATTCTTTGTGTTCTGTGAAATCATCTCACAGAGTTACAGCTTTCCCCTCAAGAAGCCTTTCGATAAGACAGTTCTTGTGGAATTGGCAAAGTGATATTTGGAAGCCCACATAGGGCTATGGTGAAAAAGGAAATATCCTCAGATGAAATCTGGAAAGAAGTTTTCTGAAGAACTGCTTAGTGTTCTGTTAATTCATCTCACAGAGTTACATCTGTATTTCGTGGATCTCTTTGCTAGCCTTATTTCTGTTCAATCTGAGAACAGATATTTCAGATCCCTTTGAAGACTATAGGGCCAAAGGAAATATCCTCCGATAACTAAGAGAAAGAAGCTTTCTGAGAAACTTCTTTGTGTTCTGTGAAATCATCTCACAGAGTTACACCTTTGTGCTAAAGAAGCCTTTCGCTAAGACAGTTCTTGTGGAATTGGCAAAGTGATATTTGGAAGCCCATAGAGTGCTATGGTGAAAAAGTAAATATCCTCAGATGGAATCTGAAAAGAAGCTTGTTGAGAAATTCCTTAGTGTTCTGTTAATTCGTCTCACAGAGTTACATCTGTATTTCGTGGATCTCTTTGCTAGCCTTATTTCTGTGGATTCTCAGAAAAGATATTTCGGATACCTTTGAGACCATAGGGCCAAAGGAAATATCCTCCGATAACAAAGAGAAAGAAGCTTTCTGAGAAACTTCTTTGTGTTCTGTGAAATCATCTCAGAGGTTAAGCTTTAACCTCAAGAATCCTTTGGCTAAGACAGTTCTTGTGGAATTGGCAAAGTGATATTTGGAAGCCCATAGAGGGCTATGGTGAAAAAGGAAATATCCTCAGATGGAATCTGAAAAGAAGCTTTCTGAGAAACTGCTTTGTGTTCTGTTAATTCATCTCACAGATTTACATCTGTATTTCGTGGATCTGTTTGCTAGCCTTATTTCTGTTCAATCTGAGAACAGATATTTCGGATCCCTTTGAAGATTATATGGCCAAAGGAAATATCCTCCGATAACAAAGAGAAAGAAGCTTTCTGAGAAACTTCTTTGTGTTCTGTGAAATCATCTCACAGAGTTACAGCTTTCCCTTCAAGAAGCCTTTCGCTAAGACAGTTCTTGTGGAATTGGCAAAGTGATATTTGGAAGCCCATAGAGGGCTATGGTGAAAAAGAAAATATCCTCAGATGAAATCTGGAAAGAAGCTTACTGAGAAACAGCTCTGTAATGTGTGTCTTCCACTCACAGAGTTACATCTGTATTTCGTGGATTTCTTTGCGAGCCTTATTTCTGTGGAATCGGAGAACAGATATTTCGGATCCCTTTGAAGACTATAGGGCCAAAGGTAATATCCTCCGATAACAAAGAGAAAGAAGCTTTCTGAGAAACTTCTTTGTGTTCTGTGAAATCATCTCACAGAGTTACAGCTTTCCCCTCAAGGAGCCTTTCGCTAAGACAGTTCTTGTGGAATTGGCAAAGTGATATTTGGAATCCCAAAGAAGGCTACGGTGAAAAAGGAAATATCCTCAGATGAAATCTGGAAAGAAGCTTTTTGAGAAACTGCTCTGTGATGTGTGACTTCCACTCACGGAGTTACATCTGTATTTCGTGGATCTCTTTGCTTACCTTATTTCTGTGGAATCTGAGAACAGATATTACGGATCCCTTTGAACACTATAGGGCCAAAGGAAATTTCCTCCGAAAACAAAGAGAAAGAAGCTTTCTGAGAAACTTCTTTGTGTTCTGTGAAATCATCTCACAGAGTTACACCTTTGTGCTAAAGAAGACTTTCGCTAAGACAGTTCTTGTGGAATTGGCAAAGTGATATTTGGAAGCCCATAGAGTGCTATGGTGAAAAAGTAAATATCCTCAGATGGAATCTGAAAAGAAGCTTGTTGAGAAATTGCTTAGTGTTCTGTTAATTCGTCTCACAGAGTTACATCTGTATTTCGTGGATCTCTTTGCTAGCCTTATTTTTGTGGATTCTGAGAACAGATATCTCGGATACCTTTGAAGACTATAGGGCCAAAGGAAATATCCTCCGATAACAAAGAGAAAGAAGCTTTCTGAGAAACTTCTTTGTGTTCTGTGAAATCACCTCACAGAGGTTAAGCTTTAACCTCAAGATTCCTTTGGCTAAGACAGTTCTTGTGGAATTGGCAAAGTGATATTTGGAAGCCCATAGAGGTCTATGGTGAAAAAGGAAATATCCTCAGATGGAATCTGAAAAGAAGCTTTCTGAGAAAGTGCTTTGTGTTCTGTTAATTCATCTCACAGATTTACATCTGTATTTCGTGGATCTGTTTGCTAGCCTTATTTATGTTCAATCTGAGAACAGATATTTCGGATCCCTTTGAAGATTATAGGGCCAAAGGAAATATCCTCCGATAAAAAAGAGAAAGAAGCTTTCTGAGAAACTTCTTTGTGTTCTGTGAAATCATCTCACAGAGTTACAGCTTTCCCCTCAAGAAGCCTTTCGCTAAGACAGTTCTTGTGCAATTGGCAAAGTGATATTTGGAAGCCCATAGAGGGCTATGGTGAGAAAGGAAATATCCTCCGATGAAATCTGGAAAGAAGCTTTCTGAGAAAAAAGCTCTGTGATGTGTGACTTCCACTCACAGAGTTACATCAGTATTTCGTGGATCTCTTTGCTAGCCTTATTTCTGTTCAATCTGAGAACAGATATTTCGGATCCCTTTGAAGACTATAGGGCCAAAGGAAATATACTCCGATAACAAAGAGAAAGAAGCTTTCTGAGAAACTTCTTTGTGTTCTGTGAAATCATCTCACAGAGTTACAGCTTTCCCCTCAAGAAGCCTTTCGCTAAGACAGTTCTTGTGGAATTGGCAAAGTGATATTTGGAAGCCCATAGAAGGCTACGGTGAAAAAGGAAATATCCTCAGATGAAATCTGGAAAGAAGCTTTTTGAGAAACTGCTCTGTGATGTGTGACTTCCACTCACGGAGTTACATCTGTATTTCGTGGATCTCTTTGCTTACCTTATTTCTGTGGAATCTGAGAACAGATATTACGGATCCCTTTGAACACTACAGGGCCAAAGGAAATATCCTCCGAAAACAAAGAGAAAGAAGCTTTCTGAGAAACTTCTTTGTGTTCTGTGAAATCATCTCACAGAGTTACACTTTTGTGCTGAAGAAGCCTTTCGCTAAGACAGTTCTTGTGGAATTGGAAAAGTGATATTTGGAAGCCCATAGAGTGCTATGGTGAAAAAGTAAATATCCTCAGATGGAATCTGAAAAGAAGCTTGTTGAGAAATTGCTTAGTGTTCTGTTAATTCGTCTCACAGAGTTACATCTGTATTTCGTGGATCTCTTTGCTAGCCTTATTTTTGTGGATTCTGAGAACAGATATTTCGGATACCTTTGAAGACTATAGGGCCAAAGGAAATATCCTCCGATAACAAAGAGAAAGAAGCTTTCTGAGAACCTTCTTTGTGTTCTCTGAAATCATCTCACAGAGGTTAAGCTTTAACCTCAAGAATCCTTTGGCTAAGACAGTTCTTGTGGAATTGGCAAAGTGATATTTGGAAGCCCATAGAGGGCTATGGTGAAAAAGGAAATATCCTCAGATGGAATCTGAAAAGAAGCTTTCTGAGAAAGTGTTTTGTGTTCTGCTAATTCATCTCACAGATTTACATCTGTATATCGTGGATCTGTTTGCTAGCCTTATTTCTGTTCAATCTGAGAACAGATATTTCGGATCCCTTTGAAGACTATAGGGCCAAAGGAAATATCCTCCGATAACAAAGAGAAAGAAGCTTTCTGAGAAACTTCTTTGTGTTCTGTGATATCATCTCACAGAGTTACAGCTTTTCCCTCAAGAAGCCTTTCACTAAGACAGTTCTTGTGGAATTGGCAAAGTGATATTTGGAAGTCCATAGAGGGCTATGGTGAAAAAGGAAATATCATCAGATGAAATCTGGAAAGAAAGTTTCTGAGAAACTGCTTAGTATTCTGTTAATTCGTCTCACAGAGTTACATCTGTATTTCCTGGATCTCTTTGCTAGCCTTATTTCTTTGGAATCTGAGAACAGATATTTCGGATCCCTTTGAAGACTATAGGGCCAAAGGAAATATCCTCCAATAAAAAAGAGAAAGAAGCTTTCTGAGAAACTTCTTTGTGTTCTGTGAAATCATCTCACAGAGGTACAGCTTTCCCCTCAAGAAGCCTTTCGCTAAGACAGTTCTTGTGCAATTGGCAAAGTAATATTTGGAGCCCATAGAGGGCTATGGTGAGAAAGGAAATATCCTCCGATGAAATCTGGAAAGAAGCTTTCTGAGAAAAAACTCTGTGATGTGTGACTTCCACTCACAGAGTTACATTGGTATTTCGTGGATCTCTTTGCTAGCCTTATTTCTGTGGAATCTGAAAACAGATATTTCGGATCCCTTTGAAGACTATAGGGCCAAAGGAAATATCCTCCGATAACATAGAGAAAGAAGCTTTCTGAGAAACTTCTTTGTGTTCTGTGAAATCATCTCACAGAGGTTAAGCTTTAACCTCAAGAATCCTTTGGCTAAGACAGTTCTTGTGGAATTGGCAAAGTGATATTTGGAAGCCCATAGAGGGCTATGGTGAAAAAGCAAATATCCTCAGATGGAATCTGAAAAGAAGCTTTCTGAGAAACTGCTTTGTGTTCTGTTAATTCATCTCACAGATTTACATCTGTATTTCGTGGATCTCTTTGCTAGCCTTATTTCTGTTCAATCTGAGAACAGATATTTCGGATCCCTTTGAAGACTAGAGGGTCAAAGGAAATATCCTCCGATAACAAAGAGAAAGAAGCTTTCTGAGAAATTTCTTTGTGTTCTGTGAAATCATCTCTCAGAGTTACAGCTTTCCCCTCAAGAAGCCTTTCGCTAAGACAGTTCTTGTGGAATTGGCAAAGTGATATTTGGAAGCCCATAAAGGGCTATGGTGAAAAAGGAAATATCCTCAGATGAAATCTGGAAAGAAGTTTCTGAGGTACTGCTTAGTGTTCTGTTAATTCATCTCACAGAGTTACATCTGTATTTCGTGGATCTCTTTGCTAGCCTTATTTCTGTTCAATCTGAGAAGAGATATTTCCGATCCCTTGAAGACTATAGGGCCAAAGGAAATATCCTCCGATAACAAAGAGAAAGAAGCTTTCTGAGAAACTTCTTTGTGTTCTGTGAAATCATCTCACAGAGTTACAGCTTCTCCCTCAAGAAGCCTTTCACTAAGACTGTTCTTGTGGAATTGGCAAAGTGATATTTGGAAGTCCATAGTGGGCTATGGTGAAAAAGGAAATATCATCAGATGAAATCTGGAAAGAAGGTTTCTGAGAAACTGCTTAGTATTCTGTTAATTCATCTCACAGATTTACATCTGTATTTCCTGGAACTCTTTGCTAGCCTTATTTCTGTGGAATCTGAGAACAGATATTTCGGAAGCCTTTGAAGACTATAGGGCCAAAGGAAATATCCTCCGATAACAAAGAGAAAGAAGCTTTCTAAGAAACTTCTTTGTGTTCTGTGAAATCATCTCACAGAGTTACAGCTTTCCCCTCAAGAAGCCTTTCGCTACGACAGTTCTCGTGGAATTGGCAAAGTGATATTTAGAAGGCCATAGAGGGCTATGGTGTAAAAGGAAATACCCTCAGATGAAATCTGGAAAGAAGCTTTCTGAGAAACTGCTCTGTGATGTGTGACTTCCACTCACCGAGTTACATCTGTATTTCGTGGATCTCTTTGCTAGCCTTATTTCTGTGGAATCTGAGGACAGATATTTCGGATCCCTTTGAAGACTAGAGGGCCAAAGGAAATATCCCCCGATAACAAAGAGAAAGAAGCTTTCTGGGAAACTTCTTTGTGTTCTGTGAAATCATCTCACAGAGTTACAGTATTCCCCTGAAGAAGCCTTTCGCTAAGACAGTTCTTGTCTAATTGGCAAAGTGATATTTGGAAGCCCCTAGAGGGCTATGGTGAAAAAGGAAATATCCTCGGGTGAAATCTGGAAAGAAACTTTCTGAGAAACTGCTCTGTGATGTGTCACTTCCACTCACAGAGTTACATCTGTATTTCGTGGATCTCTTTGCTAGCCTTATTTCTGTGGAATCTGAGAACAGATATTTCAGATCCCATTGAAGACTATAGGGCCAAAGGAAATATCCTCCTATAACAACGAGAAAGAACCTTTCTGAGAAACTTCTTTGTGTTCTGTGAAATCATCTCACAGAGTTACAGCTTTCCCCTCAAGAAGCCTTTCGCTAAGACAGTTCTTGTGGAATTGGCAAAGTGATATTTGGAAGCCCATAGAAGGCTATGGTGACAAAGGAAATATCCTCAGATGAAATCTGGAAAGAAGCTTTTTGAGAAACTGCTCTGTGATGTGTGACTTCCACTCACGGAGTTACATCTGTATTTCGTGGATCTCTTTGCTAACCTTATTTCTGTGGAATCTGAGAACAGATATTACGGATCCCTTTGAACACTATAGGGCCAAAGGAAATATCCTCCGATAACAAAGAGAAAGAAGCTTTCTGAGAAACTTCTTTGTGTTCTGTGAAATCATCTCACAGAGTTACACCTTTGTGCTAAAGAAGCCTTTCGCTAAGACAGTTCTTGTGGAATTGGCAAAGTAATATTTGGAAGCCCATAGAGTGCTATGGTGAAAAAGTAAATATCCTCAGATGAAATCTGAAAAGAAGCTTGTTGAGAAATTGCTTAGTGTTCTGTTAATTCGTCTCACAGAGTTACATCTGTATTTCGTGGATCTCTTTGCTAGCCTTATTTCTGTGGATTCTGAGAACAGATATTTCGGATACCTTTGAAGACTATAGGGCCAAAGGAAATATCCTCCGATAACAAAGAGAAAGAAGCTTTCTGAGAAACTTCTTTGTGTTCTGTGAAATCATCTCACAGAGGTTAAGCTTTAACCTCAAGAATCCTTTGGCTAAGACAGTTCTGGTGGAATTGGCAAAGTGATATTTGGAAGCCCATAGAGGGCTATGGTGAAAAAGGAAATATCCTCAGATGAAATCTGGAAAGAAGCTTTCTGAGAAAAAGCTCTGTGATGTGTGACTTCCACTCACAGACTTACATCGGTATTTCGTGGATCTCTTTGCTAGCCTTATTTCTGTGGAATCTGAAAACAGATATTTCGGATCCCTTTGAAGACTATAGGGCCAAAGGAAATATCCTCCGATAACAAAGAGAAAGAAGATTTCTGAGAAACTTCTTTGTGTTCTGTGAAATCATCTCACAGAGGTTAAGCTTTAACCTCAAGAATCCTTTGGCTAAGACAGTTCTTGTGGAATTGGCAAAGTGATATTTGGAAGCCCATAGAGGGCTATGGTGAGAAAGGAAAAATCCTCAGATGGAATCTGAAAAGAAGCTTTCTGAGAAACTGCTTTGTGTTCTGTTAATTCATCTCACAGATTTACATCTGTATTTCGTGGATCTCTTTGCTAGCCTTATTTCTGTTCAATCTGAGAACAGATATTTCGGATCCCTTTGAAGAATATAGGGCCAAAGGAAATATCCTCCGATAACAAAGAGAAAGAAGCTTTCTGAGAAATTTCTTTGTGTTCTGTGAAATCATCTCTCAAAGTTACAGCTTTCCCCTCAAGAAGCCTTTCGCTAAGACAGTTCTTGTGGAATTGGCAAAGTGATATTTGGAAGCCCATATAGGGCTATGGTGCAAAAGGAAATATCCTCAGATGAAATCTGGAAAGAAGTTTCTGACGAACTGCTTAGTGTTCTGTTAATTCATCTCACAGAGTTACATCTGTATTTCGTGGATCTCTTTGCTAGCCTTATTTCTGTTCAATCTGAGAACGGATATTTCAGATCCCTTTGAAGACTATAGGGCCAAAGGAAATATCCTCCGATAACAAAGAGAAAGAAGCTTTCTGAGAAACTTCTTTGTGTTCTGTGAAATCATCTCATAGAGTTACAGCTTTTCCCTCAAGAAGCCTTTCATTAAGACAGTTCTTGTGGAATTGGCAAAGTGATATTTGGAAGTCCATAGAGGGCTATGGTGAAAAAGGAAATATCATCAGATGAAATCTGGAAAGAAGGTTTTTGAGAAACTGCTTAGTATTCTGTTAATTCATCTCACAGAGTTACATCTGTATTTCGTGGATCTCTTTGCTAGCCTTATTTCTGTGGAATCTGAGAACAGATATTTCGGATCCCTTTGAAGACTATAGGGCCAAAGGAAATATCCTCCGATAACAAAGAGAAAGAAGCTTTCTGAGAAACTTCTTTGTGTTCTGTGAAATCATCTCACAGAGTTACAGCTTTCCCCTCAAGAAGCCTTTCGCTACGACAGTTTTTGTGGAATTGGCAAAGTGATATTTAGAAGGCCATAGAGGGCTATGGTGTAAAAGGAAATATCCTCAGATGAAATCTGGAAAGAAGCTTTCTGAGAAACTGCTCTGTGATGTGTGACTTCCGCTCACAGAGTTACATCTGTATTTCGTGGATCTCTTTGCTAGCCTTATTTCTGTGGAATCTGAGAACAGATATTTCGGATCCCTTTGAAGACTATAGGGCCAAAGGAAATATCCCCCGATAACAAAGAGAAAGAAGCTTTCTGGGAAACTTCTTTGTGTTCTGTGAAATCACCTCACAGAGTTACAGTATTCCCCTGAAGAAGTCTTTCGCTAAGACAGTTCCTGTGGAATTGGCAAAGTGATATTTGGAAGCCCCTAGAGGGCTATGGTGAAAAAGGAAATATCCTCCGAAGAAATCTGGAAAGAAGCTTTCTGAGAAACTGCTCTGTGATGTGTCACTTCCACTCACAGAGTTACATCTGTATTTCGTGGATCTCTTTGCTAGCCTTATTTCTGTGGAATCTGAGAACAGATATTTCGGATCCCTTTGAAGACTATAGGTCCAAAGGAAATATCCTCCGATAACAAAGAGAAAGAAGCTTTCTGAGAAACTTCTTTGTGTTCTGTGAAATCATCTCACAGAGTTACAAATTTTCCCTCAAGAAGCCTTTCACTAAGACAGTTCTTGTGGAATTGGCAAAGTGATATTTGGAAGCCCATAGAGTGCTATGGTGAAAAAGTAAATATCCTCAGATGAAATCTGAAAAGAAGCTTGTTGAGAAATTGCTTAGTGTTCTGTTAATTCGTCTCACAGAGTTACATCTGTATTTCGTGGATCTCTTTGCTAGCCTTATTTCTGTGGATTCTGAGAACAGATATTTCGGATACCTTTGAAGACTATAGGGCCAAAGGAAATATCCTCCGATAACAAAGAGAAAGAAGCTTTCTGAGAAACTTCTTTGTGTTCTGTGAAATCATCTCACAGAGGTTAAGCTTTAACCTCAAGAATCCTTTGGCTAAGACAGTTCTGGTGGAATTGGCAAAGTGATATTTGGAAGCCCATAGAGGGCTATGGTGAAAAAGGAAATATCCTCAGATGAAATCTGGAAAGAAGCTTTCTGAGAAAAAGCTCTGTGATGTGTGACTTCCACTCACAGAGTTACATCGGTATTTCGTGGATCTCTTTGCTAGCCTTATTTCTGTGGAATCTGAAAACAGATATTTCGGATCCCTTTGAAGACTATAGGGCCAAAGGAAATATCCTCCGATAACAAAGAGAAAGAAGCTTTCTGAGAAACTTCTTTGTGTTCTGTGAAATCATCTCACAGAGGTTAAGCTTTAACCTCAAGAATCCTTTGGCTAAGACAGTTCTTGTGGAATTGGCAAAGTGATATTTGGAAGCCCATAGAGGGCTATGGTGAGAAAGGAAAAATCCTCAGATGGAATCTGAAAAGAAGCTTTCTGAGAAACTGCTTTGTGTTCTGTTAATTCATCTCACAGATTTACATCTGTATTTCGTGGATCTCTTTGCTAGCCTTATTTCTGTTCAATCTGAGAACAGATATTTCGGATCCCTTTGAAGAATATAGGGCCAAAGGAAATATCCTCCGATAACAAAGAGAAAGAAGCTTTCTGAGAAATTTCTTTGTGTTCTGTGAAATCATCTCTCAAAGTTACAGCTTTCCCCTCAAGAAGCCTTTCGCTAAGACAGTTCTTGTGGAATTGGCAAAGTGATATTTGGAAGCCCATATAGGGCTATGGTGCAAAAGGAAATATCCTCAGATGAAATCTGGAAAGAAGTTTCTGACGAACTGCTTAGTGTTCTGTTAATTCATCTCACAGAGTTACATCTGTATTTCGTGGATCTCTTTGCTAGCCTTATTTCTGTTCAATCTGAGAACAGATATTTCAGATCCCTTTGAAGACTATAGGGCCAAAGGAAATATCCTCCGATAACAAAGAGAAAGAAGCTTTCTGAGAAACTTCTTTGTGTTCTGTGAAATCATCTCATAGAGTTACAGCTTTTCCCTCAAGAAGCCTTTCATTAAGACAGTTCTTGTGGAATTGGCAAAGTGATATTTGGAAGTCCATAGAGGGCTATGGTGAAAAAGGAAATATCATCAGATGAAATCTGGAAAGAAGGTTTTTGAGAAACTGCTTAGTATTCTGTTAATTCATCTCACAGAGTTACATCTGTATTTCGTGGATCTCTTTGCTAGCCTTATTTCTGTGGAATCTGAGAACAGATATTTCGGATCCCTTTGAAGACTATAGGGCCAAAGGAAATATCCTCCGATAACAAAGAGAAAGAAGCTTTCTGAGAAACTTCTTTGTGTTCTGTGAAATCATCTCACAGAGTTACAGCTTTCCCCTCAAGAAGCCTTTCGCTACGACAGTTTTTGTGGAATTGGCAAAGTGATATTTAGAAGGCCATAGAGGGCTATGGTGTAAAAGGAAATATCCTCAGATGAAATCTGGAAAGAAGCTTTCTGAGAAACTGCTCTGTGATGTGTGACTTCCGCTCACAGAGTTACATCTGTATTTCGTGGATCTCTTTGCTAGCCTTATTTCTGTGGAATCTGAGAACAGATATTTCGGATCCCTTTGAAGACTATAGGGCCAAAGGAAATATCCCCCGATAACAAAGAGAAAGAAGCTTTCTGGGAAACTTCTTTGTGTTCTGTGAAATCACCTCACAGAGTTACAGTATTCCCCTGAAGAAGTCTTTCGCTAAGACAGTTCCTGTGGAATTGGCAAAGTGATATTTGGAAGCCCCTAGAGGGCTATGGTGAAAAAGGAAATATCCTCCGAAGAAATCTGGAAAGAAGCTTTCTGAGAAACTGCTCTGTGATGTGTCACTTCCACTCACAGAGTTACATCTGTATTTCGTGGATCTCTTTGCTAGCCTTATTTCTGTGGAATCTGAGAACAGATATTTCGGATCCCTTTGAAGACTATAGGTCCAAAGGAAATATCCTCCGATAACAAAGAGAAAGAAGCTTTCTGAGAAACTTCTTTGTGTTCTGTGAAATCATCTCACAGAGTTACAAATTTTCCCTCAAGAAGCCTTTCACTAAGACAGTTCTTTTGGAATTGGCAAAGTGATATTTGGAAGCCCATAGAGGGCTATGGTGAAAAAGAAAATATCCTCAGATGAAATCTGGAAAGAAGCTTACTGAGAAACAGCTCTGTGATGTTTGTCTTCCACTCACAGAGTTACATCTGTATTTCGTGGATTTCTTTGCGAGCCTTATTTATGTGGAATCTGAGAACAGATATTTCGGATTTCTTTGAAGACTATAGGGCCAAAGGAAATATCCTCCGTTAACAAAGAGAAAGAAGCTTTCTGAGAAACTTCTTTGTGTTCTGTGAAATCATCTCACAGAGTTACAGCTTTCCCCTCAAGAAGCCTTTGCTAAGACAGTTCTTGTGGAATTGGCAAAGTGATATTTGGAAGCCCCTAGAGGGCTATGGTGAAAAAGGAAATATCCTCCGAAGAAATCTGGAAAGAAGCTTTCTGAGAAACTGCTCTGTGATGTGTCACTTCCACTCACAGAGTTACATGTGTATTTCGTGGATCTCTTTGCTAGCCTTATTTCTGTGGAATCTGAGAACAGATATTTCGGATCCCTTTGAAGACTATAGGTCCAAAGAAAATATACTCCGATAACAAAGAGAAAGAAGCTTTCTGAGAAACTTCTTTGTGTTCTGTGAAATCATCTCACAGAGTTACAGCTTTCCCCTCAAGAAGCCTTTCGCTAAGACAGTTCTTGTGGAATTGGCAAAGTGATATTTGGAAGCCCATAGAAGGCTATGGTGAAAAAGGAAATATCCTCAGATGAAATCTGGAAAGAAGCTTTTTGAGAAACTGCTCTTTGATGTGTGACTTCCACTCACGGAGTTACATCTGTATTTCGTGGATCTCTTTGCTAACCTTATTTCTGTGGAATCTGAGAACAGATATTACGGATCCCTTTGAACACTATAGGGCCAAAGGAAATATCCTCCGAAAACAAAGAGAAAGAAGCTTTCTGAGAAACTTCTTTGTGTTCTGTGAAATCATCTCACAGAGTTACACCTTTGTGCTAAAGAAGCCTTTCGCTAAGACAGTTCTTGTGTATTGGCAAAGTGATATTTGGAAGCCCATAGAGTGCTATGGTGAAAAAGTAAATATCCTCAAATGGAATCTGAAAAGAAGCTTGTTGAGAAATTGCTTAGTGTTCTGTTAATTCGTCTCACAGAGTTACATCTGTATTTCGTGGATCTCTTTGCTAGCCTTATTTCTGTGGATTCTGAGAACAGATATTTCGGATACCTTTGAAGACTATAGGGCCAAAGGAAATATCCTCCGATAACAAAGAGAAAGAAGCTTTCTGAGAAACTTCTTTGTGTTCTGTGAAATCATCTCACAGAGGTTAAGCTTTAACCTCAAGAATCCTTTGGCTAAGACAGTTCTTGTGGAATTGGCAAAGTGATATTTGGAAGCCCATAGAGGGCTACGGTGAAAAAGGAAATATCCTCAGACGGAATCTGAAAAGAAGATTTCTGAGAAACTGCTTTGTGTTCTGTTAATTCATCTCACAGATTTACATCTGTATTTCGTGGATCTGTTTGCTAGCCTTATTTCTGTTCAATGTGAGAACAGATATTTCGGATCCCTTTGAAGATTATAGGGCCAAAGGAAATATCCTCCGATAACAAAGAGAAAGAAGCTTTCTGAGAAACTTCTTTGTGTTCTGTGAAATCATCTCACAGAGTTACAGCTTTCCCCTCAAGAAGCCTTTCGCTAAGACAGTTCTTGTGAGATTGGCAAAGTGATATTTGGAAGCCCATAGAGGGCTATGGTGAGAAAGGAAATATCCTCCGATGAAATCTGGAAAGAAGCTTTCTGAGAAAAAGCTCTGTGATGTGTGACTTCCACTCACAGAGTTACATCGGTATTTCGTGGATCTCTTTGCTAGCCTTATTTCTGTGGAATCTGAAAACAGATATTTCGGATCCCTTTGAAGACTATAGGGCCAAAGGAAATATCTTCCGATAACAAAGAGAAAGAACCTTTCTGAGAAACTTCTTTGTGTTCTGTGAAATCATCTCACAGAGGTTAAGCTTTAACCTCAAGAATCCTTTCGCTAAGACAGTTCTTGTGGAATTGGCAAAGTGATATTTGGAAGCCCCTATAGGGCTATGGTGAAAAAGGAAATATCCTCCGAAGAAATCTGAAAAGAAGCTTTCTGAGAAACTGCTCTGTGATGTGTCACTTCCCCTCACAGAGTTACATCTGTATTTCGTGGATCTCTTTGCTAGCCTTATTTCTGTGGAATCTGAGAACAGATATTTCGGATCCCTTTGAAGACTATAGGTCCAAAGGAAATATCCTCCGATAACAAAGAGAAAGAAGCTTTCTGAGAAACTTCTTTGTCTTCTGTGAAATCATCTCACAGAGGTACAGCTTTCCCCTCAAGAAGCCTTTGCTAAGACAGTTCTTGTGGAATTGGCAAAGTGATATTTGGAAGCCCCTAGTGGGCTATGGTGAAAAAGGAAATATCCTCCGAAGAAATCTGGAAAGAAGCTTTCTGAGAAACTGCTCTGTGATGTGTCACTTCCACTCACAGAGTTACATCTGTATTTCGTGGATCTCTTTGCTAGCCTTATTTCTGTGGAATCTGAGAACAGATATTACGGATCCCTTTGAACACTATAGGGCCAAAGGAAATATCCTCCGAAAACAAAGAGAAAGAAGCTTTCTGAGAAACTTCTTTGTGTTCTGTGAAATCATCTCACAGAGTTACAGCTTTTCCCTCAAGAAGCCTTTCACCAAGACAGTTCTTGTGGAATTGGCAAAGTGATATTTGGAAGTCCATAGAGGGCTATGGTGAAAAAGGAAATATCATCAGATGAAATCTGGAAAGAAGCTTACTGAGAAACAGCTCTGTGATGTTTGTCTTCCACTCACAGAGTTACATCTGTATTTCGTGGATCTCTTTGCTAGCCTTATTTCTGTGGAATCTGAGAACAGATATTTCGGATCCCTTTGAAGACTATAGGTCCAAAGGAAATATCCTCCGATAACAAAGAGAAAGAAGCTTTCTGAGAAACTTCTTTGTGTTCTGTGAAATCATCTCACAGAGTTAAAAATTTCCCTCAAGAAGCCTTTCACTAAGACAGTTCTTGTGGAATTGGCAAAGTGATATTTGGAAGCCCATAGAGGGCTATGGTGAAAAAGAAAATATCCTCAGATGAAATCTGGAAAGAAGCTTACTGAGAAACAGCTCTGTGATGTGTGTCTTCCACTCACAGAGTTACATCTGTATTTCGGGGATTTCTTTGCGAGCCTTATTTCTGTGGAATCTGAGAACAGATATTTCGGATCCCTTTGAAGACTATAGAGCCAAAGAAAATATCCTCCGATAACAAAGAGAAAGAAGCTTTCTGAGAAACTTCTTTGTGTTCTGTGAAATCATCTCACAGAGTTACAGCTTTCCCCTCAAGGAGCCTTTCGCTAGGACAGTTCTTCTGGAATTGGCAAAGTGATATTTGGAAGCCCATAGAAGGCTACGGTGAAAAAGGAAATATCCTCAGATGAAATCTGGAAAGAAGCTTTTTGAGAAACTGCTCTGTGATGTGTGACTTCCACTCACGGAGTTACATCTGTATTTCGTGGATCTCTTTGCTTACCTTATTTCTGTGGAATCTGAGAACAGATATTACGGATCCCTTTGAACACTATAGGGCCAAAGGAAATATCCTCCGAAAACAAAGAGAAAGAAGCTTTCTGAGAAACTTCTTTGTGTTCTGTGAAATCATCTCACAGAGGTTAAGCTTTAACCTCAAGAATCCTTTGGCTAAGACAGTTCTTGTGGAATTGGCAAAGTGATATTTGGAAGCCCATAGAGGGCTACGGTGAAAAAGGAAATATCCTCAGATGGAATCTGAAAAGAAGATTTCTGAGAAACTGCTTTGTGTTCTGTTAATTCATCTCACAGATTTACATCTGTATTTCGTGGATCTGTTTGCTAGCCTTATTTGTGTTCAATGTGAGAACAGATATTTCGGATCCCTTTGAAGATTATAGGGCCAAAGGAAATATCCTCCGATAACAAAGACAAAGAAGCTTTCTGAGAAACTTCTTTGTGTTCTGTGAAATCATCTCACAGAGTTACAGCTTTCCCCTCAAGAAGCCTTTCGCTAAGACAGTTCTTGTGAGATTGGCAAAGTGATATTTGGAAGCCCATAGAGGGCTATGGTGAGAAAGGAAATATCCTCCGATGAAATCTGGAAAGAAGCTTTCTGAGAAAAAGCTCTGTGATGTGTGACTTCCACTCACAGAGTTACATCGGTATTTCGTGGATCTCTTTGCTAGCCTTATTTCTGTGGAATCTGAAAACAGATATTTCGGATCCCTTTGAAGACTATAGGGCCAAAGGAAATATCTTCCGATAACAAAGAGAAAGAACCTTTCTGAGAAACTTCTTTGTGTTCTGTGAAATCATCTCACAGAGGTTAAGCTTTAACCTCAAGAATCCTTTCGCTAAGACAGTTCTTGTGGAATTGGCAAAGTGATATTTGGAAGCCCATAGAGGGCTATGGTGAAAAAGGAAATATCCTCAGATGGAATCTGAAAAGAAGCTTTCTCAGAAACTGCTTTGTGTTGTGTTAATTCATCTCACAGATTTACATCTGTATTTCGTGGATCTCTTTGCTAGCCTTATTTCTGTTCAATCTGAGAACAGATATTTCGGATCCCTTTGCAGACTATAGGGCCAAAGGAAATATCCTCCGATAACAAAGAGAAAGAAGCTTTCTGAGAAATTTCTTTGTGTTCTGTGAAATCATCTCTCAGAGTTACAGATTTCCCCTCAAGAAGCCTTTCGCTAAGACAGTTCTTGTGGAATTGGCAAAGTGATATTTGGAAGCCCCTATAGGGCTATGGTGAAAAAGGAAATATCCTCCGAAGAAATCTGGAAAGAAGCTTTCTGAGAAACTGCTCTGTGATGTGTCACTTCCACTCACAGAGTTACATCTGTATTTCGTGGATCTCTTTGCTAGCCTTATTTCTGTGGAATCTAAGAACAGATATTTCGGATCCCTTTGAAGACTATAGGTCCAAAGGAAATATCCTCCGATAACAAAGAGAAAGAAGCTTTCTGAGAAACTTCTTTGTGTTCTGTGAAATCATCTCACAGAGTTACAAATTTTCCCTCAAGAAGCCTTTCACTAAGACAGTTCTTGTGGAATTGGCAAAGTGATATTTGGAAGCCCATAGAGGGATATGGTGAAAAAGAAAATATCCTCAGATGAAATCTGGAAAGAAGCTTACTGAGAAACAGCTCTGTGATGTTTGTCTTCCACTCACAGAGTTACATCTGTATTTCGTGGATCTCTTTGCTAGCCTTATTTCTGTGGAATCTGAGAACAGATATTTCGGATCCCTTTGAAGACTATAGGTCCAAAGGAAATATCCTCCGATAACAAAGAGAAAGAAGCTTTCTGAGAATCTTCTTTGTGTTCTGTGAAATCATCTCACAGAGTTAAAAATTTCCCTCAAGAAGCCTTTCACTAAGACAGTTCTTGTGGAATTGGCAAAGTGATATTTGGAAGCCCATAGAGGGCTATGGTGAAAAAGAAAATATCCTCAGATGAAATCTGGAAAGAAGCTTTTTGAGAAACAGCTCTGTGATGTGTGTCTTCCACTCACAGAGTTACATCTGTATTTCGGGGATTTCTTTGCGAGCCTTATTTCTGTGGAATCTGAGAACAGATATTTCGGATCCCTTTGAAGACTATAGGGCCAAAGGAAATATCCTCCGATAACAAAGAGAAAGAAGCTTTCTGAGAAACTTCTTTGTGTTCTGTGAAATCATCTCACAGAGTTACAGCTTTCCCCTCAAGGAGCCTTTCACTAAGACAGTTCTTCTGGAATTGGCAAAGTGATATTTGGAAGCCCATAGAAGGCTATGGTGAAAAAGGAAATATCCTCAGATGAAATCTGGAAAGAAGCTTTTTGAGAAACTGCTCTGTGATGTGTGACTTCCACTCACAGAGTTACATCTGTATTTCGTGGATCTCTTTGCTTACCTTATTTCTGTGGAATCTGAGAACAGATATTACGGATCCCTTTGAACACTATAGGGCCAAAGGAAATATCCTCCGAAAACAAAGAGAAAGAAGCTTTCTGAGAAACTTCTTTGTGTTCTGTGAAATCATCTCACAGAGTTACACCTTTGTGATAAAGAAGCCTTTCGCTAAGACAGTTCTTGTGGAATTGGCAAAGTGATATTTGGAAGCACATAGAGTGCTATGGTGAAAAAGTAAATATCCTCAGATGGAATCTGAAAAGAAGCTTGTTGAGAAATTGCTTAGTTGTCTGTTAATTCGTCTCACAGAGTTACATCTGTATTTCGTGGATCTCTTTGCTAGCCTTATTTCTGTGGATTCTGAGAACAGATATTTCGGATACCTTTGAAGACTATAGGGCCAAAGGAAATATCCTCCGATAACAAAGAGAAAGAAGCTTTCTGAGAAACTTCTTTGTGTTCTGTGAAATCATCTCACAGTGGTTAAGCTGAAACCTCAAGAATCCTTTCGCTAAGACAGTTCTTGTGGAATTGGCAAAGTGATATTTGGAAGGCGATAGAGGGCTATGGAGAAAAAGGAAATATCCTCAGATGGAATCTGAAAAGAAGCTTTCTGAGAAAGTGCTTTGTGTTCTGTTAATTCATCTCACAGATTTACATCTGTATTTCGTGGATCTGTTTGCTAGCCTTATTTCTGTTCAGTCTGAGAACAGATATTTCGGATCCCTTTGAAGATTATAGGGCCAAAGGAAATATCCTCCGATAACAAAGAGAAAGAAGCTTTCTGAGAAACTTCTTTGTGTTCTGTGAAATCATCTCACAGAGTTACAGCTTTCCCCTCAAGAAGCCTTTCGCTAAGACAGTTCTTGTGCAATTGGCAAAGTGATATTTGGAAGCCCATAGAGTGCTATGGTGAGAAAGGAAATATCCTCCGATGAAATCTGGAAAGAAGCTTTCTGAGAAAAAGCTCTGTGATGTGTGACTTCCACTCACAGAGTTACATCGGTATTTCGTGGATCTCTTTGCTAGCCTTATTTCTGTGGAATCTGAGAACAGATATTTCGGATCCCTTTGAAGATTATAGGGCCAAAGGAAATATCCTCCGATAACAAAGAGAAAGAAGCTTTCTGAGAAACTGCTTTGTGTTCTGTGAAATCATCTCACAGAGTTACATATTTTCCCTCAAGAAGCCTTTCACTAAGACAGTTCTTTTGGAATTGGCAAAGTGATATTTGGAAGCCCCTAGAGGGCTATGGTGAAAAAGGAAATATCCTCAGATGGAATCTGAAAAGAAGCTTTCTGAGAAACTGCTTTGTATTCTGTTAATTCATCTCACAGATTTACATCTGTATTTCGTGGATCTCTTTGCTAGCC
Organism: Macaca mulatta; assembly: GCF_049350105.2. Lineage (NCBI taxonomy): Eukaryota > Metazoa > Chordata > Mammalia > Primates > Cercopithecidae > Macaca > Macaca mulatta. Next base: position 48,681,589 of record NC_133411.1, read on the forward strand.
TTATTTCTGTTCAATCTGAGAACAAATATTTCGGATCCCTTTGAAGAATATAGGGCCACAGGAAATATCCTCCGATAACAAAGAGAAAGAAGCTTTCTGAGAAACTTCTTTGTGTTCTGTGAAATCATCTCACAGAGTTACACCTTTGTGCTAAAGACGCCTTTCGCTAAGACAGTTCTTTTGGAATTGTCAAAGTGATATTTGGAAGCCCATAGAGGGCTATGGTGAAAAAGGAAATATCCTCCGATGAAATCTGGAAAGAAGATTTCTGAGAAACTGCTCTGTGATGTGTGACTTCCACTCACAGAGTTACATCTGTATTTCGTGGATCTCTTTGCTAGCCTTATTTCTGTGGAATCTGAGAACAGATATTTCTGATCCCTTTGAAGACTATAGGGCCAAAGGAAATATCCCCCGATAACAAAGAGAAAGAAGCTTTCTGAGAAACTTCTTTGTGTTCTGTGAAATCACCTCACAGAGTTACAGTTTTCCCCTTAAGAAGCCTTTCGCTAAGACAGTTCTTGTGGAATTGGCAAAGTGATATTTGGAAGCCCCTAGAGGGCTATGGTGAAAAAGGAAATATCCTCAGATGAAATCTGGAAAGAAGCTTTCTGAGAAACTGCTGTGTGATGTGTGACTTCCACTCACAGAGGTACATCTGTATTTCGTGGATCTCTTTGCTAGCCTTATTTCTGTGGAATCTGAGAACAGATATTTCGGATCCCTTTGAAGACTATAGGTCCAAAGGAAATATCCTCCGATAACAAAGAGAAAGAAGCTTTCTGAGAAACTTCTTTGTGTTCTGTGAAATCATCTCACAGAGTTACAAATTTTCCCTCAAGAAGCCTTTCACTAAGACAGTTCTTGTGGAATTGGCAAAGTGATATTTGGAAGTCCATAGAGGGCTATGGTGAAAAAGAAAATATCCTCAGATGAAATCTGGAAAGAAGCTTTCTGAGAAACTTCTTTGTGTTCTGTGAAATCATCTCACAGAGTTACAGTTTTCCCCTCAAGAAGCCTTTCACTAAGACAGTTCTTGTGGAATAGGCAAAGTGATATTTGGAAGCCCGTAGAGGACTATGGTGAAAAAGGAAATATCCTCAGATGAAATCTGGAAAGAAGCTTTTTGAGAAAGTGCTCTATGATGTGTGAATTCCACTCACGGAGTTACATCTGTATTTCGTGGATCTCTTTGCTAACCTTATTTCTGTGGAATCTGAGAACAGATATTTCGGATCCCTTTGAACACTATAAGGCCAAAGGAAATATCCTCCGATAACAAAGAGAAAGAAGCTTTCTGAGAAACTTCTTTGTGTTCTGTGAAATCATCTCACAGAGTTACTGTATTCCCGTGAAGAAGCCTTTCGCTAAGACAGTTCTTGTGGAACTGGCAAAGTGATATTTGGAAGCCCATAGAGTGCTATGGTGAAAAAGTAAATATCCTCAGATGGAATCTGAAAAGAAACTTGTTGAGAAACTGCTTAGTGTTCTGTTAATTCGTCTCACAGAGTTACATCTGTATTTCGTGGATCTCTTTGCTAGCCTTTTTTCTGTGGATTCTGAGAACAGATATTTCGGATACTTTTGAAGACTATAGGGCCAAAGGAAATATCCTCCGGTAACAAAGAGAAAGAAACTTTCTGAGAAACTTCTTTGTGTTCTGTGAAATCATCTCACCGAGTTACAGCTTTTCCCTCAAGAAGCCTTTCACTAAGACAGTTCTTGTGGAATTGGCAAAGTGATATTTGGAAGCCCATAGAGGGCTATGGTGAAAAAGGAAATATCCTCCGATGAAATCTGCAAAGAAGCTTTCTGAGAAATTGCTCTGTGATGTGTGACCTCCACTCACAGTGTTACCTCGGTATTTCGTGGATCTCTTTGCTAGCCTTATTTCTGTGAAATCTGAGAACAGATATTTCGGATCCCTTTGAAGAGTATAGGGCCAAAGTAAATATCCTCCGATAACAAAAAAAGAAGCTTTCTGAGAAACTTCTTTGTGTTCTGTGAAATCATCTCACAGAGTTACAGCTTTCCCTTCAAGAAGCCTTTCGCTAAGACATTTCTTGTGGAATTGGCAAAGTGATATTTGGAAGCCCATATAGGGCTATGGTGAAAAAGGAAATATCCTCCGATGAAATCTAGAAAGAAGTTTTCTGAGGAACTGCATAGTGTTCTGTTAATTCATCTCACAGAGTTACATCTGTATTTCGTGGATCTCTTTGCTAGCCTTATTTCTGTTCAATCTGAGAACAGATATTTCAGATCCCTTTGAAGACTATAGGGACAAAGGAAATATCCTCCGATAACAAAGAGAAAGAAGCTTTCTGAGAAACTTCTTTGTGTTCTGTGAAATCATCTCACAGAGTTACAGCTTTTCCCTCCAGAAGTCTTTCAATAAGACAGTTGTTGTGGAATTGGCAAAGTGATATTTGGAAGCCCAGGGAGGGCTATGGTGAAAAAGGAAATATCATCACATGAAATCTGGAAAGAAGGTTTCTGCGAAACTGCTTAGTATTCTGTTAATTCATCTCACAGAGTTACATCTGTATTTCGTGGATGTCTTTGCTCGCCTTATTTCTGTGGAATCTGAGAACAGATATTTCGGATCCCTTTGAAGACTCTAGGGTCAAAGGAAATATCCTCCGATAACAAAGAGAAAGAAACTTTCTGAGAAACTTCTTTGTGTTCTGTGAAATCATCTCATAGAGTTACAGCTTTCCCCTCAGGAAGCCTTTCGCAAAGACAGTTCTTTTGGAATTGTCAAAGTGATATTTGGAAGCCCATAGAGGGCTATGGTGAAAAAGGAAATATCCTCCGATGAAATCTGGAAAGAAGATTTCTGAGAAACTGCTCTGTGATGTGTGACTTCCACTCACAGAGTTACATCTGTATTTCGTGGATCTCTTTGCTAGCCTTATTTCTGTGGAATCTGAGAACAGATATTTCGGATCCCTTTGAAGACTATAGGGCCAAAGGAAATATCCTCCGATAACAAGGAGAAAGAAGCTTTCTGAGAAACTTCTTCGTGTTCTGTGAAATCATCTCACAGAGTTAAAGCTTTCCCGTCAAGAAGCCTTTCGCTAAGACAGTTCTCGTGGAATTGGCAAAGTGATATTTGGAAGCCCATTGTGGGCTATGGTGAAAAAGGAAATATCCTCCGAAGAAATCTGGAAAGAAGCTTTCGGAGAAACTGCTTAGTATTCTGTTAATTCATCTCACAGAGTTACATCTGTATTTCGTGGATCTCTTTGCTAGCTTTATTTCTGTGGAATCTGAGAACAGATATTTCGGATCCCTTTGAAGACTATAGGGCCAAAGGAAATATCCTCCGATAACAAAGAGAAAGAAGCTTTCTGAGAAACTTCTTTGTGTTCTGTGAAATCATCTCACAGAGTTACAGCTTTCCCCTCAAGAAGCCTTTCGCTAAGACAGTTCTTGTGGAATTGGCAAAGTGATATTTGGAAGCCCATAGAGGGCTTGGTGAAAAAGGAAATATCCTCAGATGAAATCTGGAATGAAGCTGTCTGAGAAACTGCTCTGTGATGTGTGACTTCCACTCACAGAGTTACATCTGTATTTCGTGGATCTATTTGCTCGCCTTATTTCTGTGGAATCTGAGAATAGATATTTCGGATCCCTTTGAAGACTATTGGGCCAAAGGAAATATCCTCCGATAACAAAGAGAAAGAAGCTTTCTGAGAAACATCTTTGTGTTCTGTGAAATCATCTCACAGAGTTACAGCTTTTCACTCAAGAATCCTTTCGCTAAGACAGTTCTTGTGGAATTGGCAAAGTGATATTTGGAAGCCCATAGAGGGCTATGGTGAAAAAGGAAATATCCTCCGATGAAATCTGGAAAGAAGCTTTCTGAGAAACTGCTTAGTGTTCTGTTAATTCATCTCTCAGAGTTACATCAGTATTTCATGGATCTCTTTGCTAGCCTTATTTCTGTGGAATCTGAGAACAGATATTTCGTATCCCTTTGAAGACTATAGGGCCAAAGAAATATCCTCCGATAACAAAGAGAAAGAAGCTTTCTGAGAAACTTCTTTGTGTACTGTGAAATCATCTCACAGAGTTAAAGCTTTCCCCTCAAGAATCCTTTCGCTAAGACAGTTCTTGTGGAATTGGCAAAGTGATATTTGGAAGCCCATAGAGGGCTATTGTGAAAAAGGAAATATCCTCAGATGGAATCTGAAAAGAAGCTTTCTGAGAAACTGCTTTGTGTTCTGTTAATTCATCTCACAGATTTACATCTGTATTTCGTGGATCTCTTTGCTAGCCTTACTTCTGTTCAATCTGAGAACAGATATTTCGGATCCCTTTGAAGACTATAGGGCCAAAGTAAATATCCTCCGATAACAAAGAGATAGAAGCTTTCTGAGAAACTTCTTCGTGTTCTGTGAAATCATCTCACAGAGTTACAGCTTTTCCCTCAGGAAGCCTTTCACTAAGACAGTTCATGTGAAATTGGCAAAGTGATATTTGGAAGCCCATAGAGAGCTATGGTGAAAAAGGAAATATCCTCAGATGAAATCTGGAAAGAAGCTTTCTGAGAAAGTGCTTAGTGTTCTGTTAATTCATCTCACAGAGTTACATCTGTATTTCGTGGATCTCTTTGCCAGCCTTATTTCTGTGGAATCTGAGATCAGATATTTCGGATCCCTTTGAAGACTATAGGGCCAAAGGAAATATCCTCCGATAACAATTAGAAAGAAGCTTTCTGAGAAACTTCTTTGTGTTCTGTGAAATCATCTCACAGAGTTACAGTTTTCCCCTCAAGAAGCCTTTCGCTAAGACAGTTCTTGTGGAATTGGCAACGTGATATTTGGAAGCCCATAGAGGGCTATGGTGAAAAAGGAAATATCCTCCGATGAAATCTGGAAAGAAGCTTTCTGAGAAACTGCTCTGTGATGTGTGACTTCCACTCACAGAGTTACATCTGTATTTCGTTGATCTCTTTGCTAGCCTTATTTCTGTGGAATCTGAGAAGAGATATTTCGGATCCCTTTGAAGACTATAGGTCCAAAGGAAATATCCTTCGATAACAAAGAGAAAGAAGCTTTCTGAGAAACTTCTTTGTGTTCTGTGAAATCATCTCACAGAGTTACAAATTGTCCCTAAAGAAGCCTTTCACTAAGACAGTTCTTGTGGAATTGGCAAAGTGACATTTGGAAGCCCTTAGAGGGCTATGGTGAAAAAGAAAATATCCTCAGATGAAATCTGGAAAGAAGCTTTCTGAGAAACAGGTCTGTGATGTGTGTCTTCCACTCACAGAGTAACATCTGTATTTCGTGGATTTCTTTGCGAGCCTTATTTCTGTGGAATCTGAGAACAGATATTTCGGATCCCTTTGAAGACTATAGGGCCAAAGGAAATATCCTCCGATAACAAAGAGAAAGAAGCTTTCTGAGAAACTTCTTTGTGTTCTGTGAAATCATCTCACAGAGTTAAAGCTTTCCCCTCAAGAAGCCTTTCGCTAAGACAGTTCTTGTGGAATTGGAAAAGTGATATTTGGAAGCCCATTGTGGGCTACGGAGAAAAAGGAAATATCCTCAGATGGAATCTGAAAAGAAGCTTTCTGAGAAACTGCTTTGTGTTCTGTTAATTCATCTCACAGATTTACATCTGTATTTCGTGGATCTCTTTGCTAGCCTTATTTCTGTTCAATCTGAGAACAGATATTTCGGATCCCTTTGAAGAATATAGGGCCAAAGGAAATATCCTCCGATAACAAAGAGAAAGAAGCTTTCTGAGAAATTTCTTTGTGTTCTGTGAAATCATCTCTCAAAGTTACAGCTTTCCCCTCAAGAAGCCTTTCGCTAAGACAGTTCTTGTGGAATTGGCAAAGTGATATTTGGAAGCCCATATAGGGCTATGGTGCAAAAGGAAATATCCTCAGATGAAATCTGGAAAGAAGTTTCTGACGAACTGCTTAGTGTTCTGTTAATTCATCTCACAGAGTTACATCTGTATTTCGTGGATCTCTTTGCTAGCCTTATTTCTGTTCAATCTGAGAACAGATATTTCAGATCCCTTTGAAGACTATAGGGCCAAAGGAAATATCCTCCGATAACAAAGAGAAAGAAGCTTTCTGAGAAACTTCTTTGTGTTCTGTGAAATCATCTCATAGAGTTACAGCTTTTCCCTCAAGAAGCCTTTCATTAAGACAGTTCTTGTGGAATTGGCAAAGTGATATTTGGAAGTCCATAGAGGGCTATGGTGAAAAAGGAAATATCATCAGATGAAATCTGGAAAGAAGGTTTTTGAGAAACTGCTTAGTATTCTGTTAATTCATCTCACAGAGTTACATGTGTATTTCGTGGATCTCTTTGCTAGCCTTATTTCTGTGGAATCTGAGAACAGATATTTCGGATCCCTTTGAAGACTATAGGGCCAAAGGAAATATCCTCCGATAACAAAGAGAAAGAAGCTTTCTGAGAAACTTCTTTGTGTTCTGTGAAATCATCTCACAGAGTTACAGCTTTCCCCTCAAGAAGCCTTTCGCTACGACAGTTTTTGTGGAATTGGCAAAGTGATATTTAGAAGGCCATAGAGGGCTATGGTGTAAAAGGAAATATCCTCAGATGAAATCTGGAAAGAAGCTTTCTGAGAAACTGCTCTGTGATGTGTGACTTCCGCTCACAGAGTTACATCTGTATTTCGTGGATCTCTTTGCTAGCCTTATTTCTGTGGAATCTGAGAACAGATATTTCGGATCCCTTTGAAGACTATAGGGCCAAAGGAAATATCCCCCGATAACAAAGAGAAAGAAGCTTTCTGGGAAACTTCTTTGTGTTCTGTGAAATCACCTCACAGAGTTACAGTATTCCCCTGAAGAAGTCTTTCGCTAAGACAGTTCCTGTGGAATTGGCAAAGTGATATTTGGAAGCCCCTAGAGGGTTATGGTGAAAAAGGAAATATCCTCCGAAGAAATCTGGAAAGAAGCTTTCTGAGAAACTGCTCTGTGATGTGTCACTTCCACTCACAGAGTTACATCTGTATTTCGTGGATCTCTTTGCTAGCCTTATTTCTGTGGAATCTGAGAACAGATATTTCGGATCCCTTTGAAGACTATAGGTCCAAAGGAAATATCCTCCGATAACAAAGAGAAAGAAGCTTTCTGAGAAACTTCTTTGTGTTCTGTGAAATCATCTCACAGAGTTACAAATTTTCCCTCAAGAAGCCTTTCACTAAGACAGTTCTTGTGGAATTGGCAAAGTGATATTTGGAAGCCCATAGAGGGCTATGGTGAAAAAGAAAATATCCTCAGATGAAATCTGGAAAGAAGCTTACTGAGAAACAGCTCTGTGATGTTTGTCTTCCACTCACAGAGTTACATCTGTATTTCGTGGATTTCTTTGCGAGCCTTATTTATGTGGAATCTGAGAACAGATATTTCGGATTTCTTTGAAGACTATAGGGCCAAAGGAAATATCCTCCGTTAACAAAGAGAAAGAAGCTTTCTGAGAAACTTCTTTGTGTTCTGTGAAATCATCTCACAGAGTTACAGCTTTCCCCTCAAGAAGCCTTTGCTAAGACAGTTCTTGTGGAATTGGCAAAGTGATATTTGGAAGCCCCTAGAGGGCTATGGTGAAAAAGGAAATATCCTCCGAAGAAATCTGGAAAGAAGCTTTCTGAGAAACTGCTCTGTGATGTGTCACTTCCACTCACAGAGTTACATGTGTATTTCGTGGATCTCTTTGCTAGCCTTATTTCTGTGGAATCTGAGAACAGATATTTCGGATCCCTTTGAAGACTATAGGTCCAAAGAAAATATACTCCGATAACAAAGAGAAAGAAGCTTTCTGAGAAACTTCTTTGTGTTCTGTGAAATCATCTCACAGAGTTACAGCTTTCCCCTCAAGAAGCCTTTCGCTAAGACAGTTCTTGTGGAATTGGCAAAGTGATATTTGGAAGCCCATAGAAGGCTATGGTGAAAAAGGAAATATCCTCAGATGAAATCTGGAAAGAAGCTTTTTGAGAAACTGCTCTTTGATGTGTGACTTCCACTCACGGAGTTACATCTGTATTTCGTGGATCTCTTTGCTAACCTTATTTCTGTGGAATCTGAGAACAGATATTACGGATCCCTTTGAACACTATAGGGCCAAAGGAAATATCCTCCGAAAACAAAGAGAAAGAAGCTTTCTGAGAAACTTCTTTGTGTTCTGTGAAATCATCTCACAGAGTTACACCTTTGTGCTAAAGAAGCCTTTCGCTAAGACAGTTCTTGTGTATTGGCAAAGTGATATTTGGAAGCCCATAGAGTGCTATGGTGAAAAAGTAAATATCCTCAAATGGAATCTGAAAAGAAGCTTGTTGAGAAATTGCTTAGTGTTCTGTTAATTCGTCTCACAGAGTTACATCTGTATTTCGTGGATCTCTTTGCTAGCCTTATTTCTGTGGATTCTGAGAACAGATATTTCGGATACCTTTGAAGACTATAGGGCCAAAGGAAATATCCTCCGATAACAAAGAGAAAGAAGCTTTCTGAGAAACTTCTTTGTGTTCTGTGAAATCATCTCACAGAGGTTAAGCTTTAACCTCAAGAATCCTTTGGCTAAGACAGTTCTTGTGGAATTGGCAAAGTGATATTTGGAAGCCCATAGAGGGCTACGGTGAAAAAGGAAATATCCTCAGACGGAATCTGAAAAGAAGATTTCTGAGAAACTGCTTTGTGTTCTGTTAATTCATCTCACAGATTTACATCTGTATTTCGTGGATCTGTTTGCTAGCCTTATTTCTGTTCAATGTGAGAACAGATATTTCGGATCCCTTTGAAGATTATAGGGCCAAAGGAAATATCCTCCGATAACAAAGAGAAAGAAGCTTTCTGAGAAACTTCTTTGTGTTCTGTGAAATCATCTCACAGAGTTACAGCTTTCCCCTCAAGAAGCCTTTCGCTAAGACAGTTCTTGTGAGATTGGCAAAGTGATATTTGGAAGCCCATAGAGGGCTATGGTGAGAAAGGAAATATCCTCCGATGAAATCTGGAAAGAAGCTTTCTGAGAAAAAGCTCTGTGATGTGTGACTTCCACTCACAGAGTTACATCGGTATTTCGTGGATCTCTTTGCTAGCCTTATTTCTGTGGAATCTGAAAACAGATATTTCGGATCCCTTTGAAGACTATAGGGCCAAAGGAAATATCTTCCGATAACAAAGAGAAAGAACCTTTCTGAGAAACTTCTTTGTGTTCTGTGAAATCATCTCACAGAGGTTAAGCTTTAACCTCAAGAATCCTTTCGCTAAGACAGTTCTTGTGGAATTGGCAAAGTGATATTTGGAAGCCCCTATAGGGCTATGGTGAAAAAGGAAATATCCTCCGAAGAAATCTGGAAAGAAGCTTTCTGAGAAACTGCTCTGTGATGTGTCACTTCCCCTCACAGAGTTACATCTGTATTTCGTGGATCTCTTTGCTAGCCTTATTTCTGTGGAATCTGAGAACAGATATTTCGGATCCCTTTGAAGACTATAGGTCCAAAGGAAATATCCTCCGATAACAAAGAGAAAGAAGCTTTCTGAGAAACTTCTTTGTCTTCTGTGAAATCATCTCACAGAGGTACAGCTTTCCCCTCAAGAAGCCTTTGCTAAGACAGTTCTTGTGGAATTGGCAAAGTGATATTTGGAAGCCCCTAGAGGGCTATGGTGAAAAAGGAAATATCCTCCGAAGAAATCTGGAAAGAAGCTTTCTGAGAAACTGCTCTGTGATGTGTCACTTCCACTCACAGAGTTACATCTGTATTTCGTGGATCTCTTTGCTAGCCTTATTTCTGTGGAATCTGAGAACAGATATTACGGATCCCTTTGAACACTATAGGGCCAAAGGAAATATCCTCCGAAAACAAAGAGAAAGAAGCTTTCTGAGAAACTTCTTTGTGTTCTGTGAAATCATCTCACAGAGTTACAGCTTTTCCCTCAAGAAGCCTTTCACCAAGACAGTTCTTGTGGAATTGTCAAAGTGATATTTGGAAGTCCATAGAGGGCTATGGTGAAAAAGGAAATATCATCAGATGAAATCTGGAAAGAAGCTTACTGAGAAACAGCTCTGTGATGTTTGTCTTCCACTCACAGAGTTACATCTGTATTTCGTGGATCTCTTTGCTAGCCTTATTTCTGTGGAATCTGAGAACAGATATTTCGGATCCCTTTGAAGACTATAGGTCCAAAGGAAATATCCTCCGATAACAAAGAGAAAGAAGCTTTCTGAGAAACTTCTTTGTGTTCTGTGAAATCATCTCACAGAGTTAAAAATTTCCCTCAAGAAGCCTTTCACTAAGACAGTTCTTGTGGAATTGGCAAAGTGATATTTGGAAGCCCATAGAGGGCTATGGTGAAAAAGAAAATATCCTCAGATGAAATCTGGAAAGAAGCTTACTGAGAAACAGCTCTGTGATGTGTGTCTTCCACTCACAGAGTTACATCTGTATTTCGTGGATTTCTTTGCGAGCCTTATTTCTGTGGAATCTGAGAACAGATATTTCGGATCCCTTTGAAGACTATAGAGCCAAAGAAAATATCCTCCGATAACAAAGAGAAAGAAGCTTTCTGAGAAACTTCTTTGTGTTCTGTGAAATCATCTCACAGAGTTACAGCTTTCCCCTCAAGGAGCCTTTCGCTAGGACAGTTCTTCTGGAATTGGCAAAGTGATATTTGGAAGCCCATAGAAGGCTACGGTGAAAAAGGAAATATCCTCAGATGAAATCTGGAAAGAAGCTTTTTGAGAAACTGCTCTGTGATGTGTGACTTCCACTCACGGAGTTACATCTGTATTTCGTGGATCTCTTTGCTTACCTTATTTCTGTGGAATCTGAGAACAGATATTACGGATCCCTTTGAACACTATAGGGCCAAAGGAAATATCCTCCGAAAACAAAGAGAAAGAAGCTTTCTGAGAAACTTCTTTGTGTTCTGTGAAATCATCTCACCAAGGTTAAGCTTTAACCTCAAGAATCCTTTGGCTAAGACAGTTCTTGTGGAATTGGCAAAGTGATATTTGGAAGCCCATAGAGGGCTACGGTGAAAAAGGAAATATCCTCAGATGGAATCTGAAAAGAAGATTTCTGGGAAACTGCTTTGTGTTCTGTTAATTCATCTCACAGATTTACATCTGTATTTCGTGGATCTGTTTGCTAGCCTTATTTGTGTTCAATGTGAGAACAGATATTTCGGATCCCTTTGAAGATTATAGGGCCAAAGGAAATATCCTCCGATAACAAAGACAAAGAAGCTTTCTGAGAAACTTCTTTGTGTTCTGTGAAATCATCTCACAGAGTTACAGCTTTCCCCTCAAGAAGCCTTTCGCTAAGACAGTTCTTGTGAGATTGGCAAAGTGATATTTGGAAGCCCATAGAGGGCTATGGTGAGAAAGGAAATATCCTCCGATGAAATCTGGAAAGAAGCTTTCTGAGAAAAAGCTCTGTGATGTGTGACTTCCACTCACAGAGTTACATCGGTATTTCGTGGATCTCTTTGCTAGCCTTATTTCTGTGGAATCTGAAAACAGATATTTCGGATCCCTTTGAAGACTATAGGGCCAAAGGAAATATCTTCCGATAACAAAGAGAAAGAACCTTTCTGAGAAACTTCTTTGTGTTCTGTGAAATCATCTCACAGAGGTTAAGCTTTAACCTCAAGAATCCTTTCGCTAAGACAGTTCTTGTGGAATTGGCAAAGTGATATTTGGAAGCCCATAGAGGGCTATGGTGAAAAAGGAAATATCCTCAGATGGAATCTGAAAAGAAGCTTTCTCAGAAACTGCTTTGTGTTGTGTTAATTCATCTCACAGATTTACATCTGTATTTCGTGGATCTCTTTGCTAGCCTTATTTCTGTTCAATCTGAGAACAGATATTTCGGATCCCTTTGCAGACTATAGGGCCAAAGGAAATATCCTCCGATAACAAAGAGAAAGAAGCTTTCTGAGAAATTTCTTTGTGTTCTGTGAAATCATCTCTCAGAGTTACAGATTTCCCCTCAAGAAGCCTTTCGCTAAGACAGTTCTTGTGGAATTGGCAAAGTGATATTTGGAAGCCCCTATAGGGCTATGGTGAAAAAGGAAATATCCTCCGAAGAAATCTGGAAAGAAGCTTTCTGAGAAACTGCTCTGTGATGTGTCACTTCCACTCACAGAGTTACATCTGTATTTCGTGGATCTCTTTGCTAGCCTTATTTCTGTGGAATCTAAGAACAGATATTTCGGATCCCTTTGAAGACTATAGGTCCAAAGGAAATATCCTCCGATAACAAAGAGAAAGAAGCTTTCTGAGAAACTTCTTTGTGTTCTGTGAAATCATCTCACAGAGTTACAAATTTTCCCTCAAGAAGCCTTTCACTAAGACAGTTCTTGTGGAATTGGCAAAGTGATATTTGGAAGCCCATAGAGGGCTATGGTGAAAAAGAAAATATCCTCAGATGAAATCTGGAAAGAAGCTTACTGAGAAACAGCTCTGTGATGTTTGTCTTCCACTCACAGAGTTACATCTGTATTTCGTGGATCTCTTTGCTAGCCTTATTTCTGTGGAATCTGAGAACAGATATTTCGGATCCCTTTGAAGACTATAGGTCCAAAGGAAATATCCTCCGATAACAAAGAGAAAGAAGCTTTCTGAGAATCTTCTTTGTGTTCTGTGAAATCATCTCACAGAGTTAAAAATTTCCCTCAAGAAGCCTTTCACTAAGACAGTTCTTGTGGAATTGGCAAAGTGATATTTGGAAGCCCATAGAGGGCTATGTTGAAAAAGAAAATATCCTCAGATGAAATCTGGAAAGAAGCTTTTTGAGAAACAGCTCTGTGATGTGTGTCTTCCACTCACAGAGTTACATCTGTATTTCGGGGATTTCTTTGCGAGCCTTATTTCTGTGGAATCTGAGAACAGATATTTCGGATCCCTTTGAAGACTATAGGGCCAAAGGAAATATCCTCCGATAACAAAGAGAAAGAAGCTTTCTGAGAAACTTCTTTGTGTTCTGTGAAATCATCTCACAGAGTTACAGCTTTCCCCTCAAGGAGCCTTTCACTAAGACAGTTCTTCTGGAATTGGCAAAGTGATATTTGGAAGCCCATAGAAGGCTATGGTGAAAAAGGAAATATCCTCAGATGAAATCTGGAAAGAAGCTTTTTGAGAAACTGCTCTGTGATGTGTGACTTCCACTCACAGAGTTACATCTGTATTTCGTGGATCTCTTTGCTTACCTTATTTCTGTGGAATCTGAGAACAGATATTACGGAGCCCTTTGAACACTATAGGGCCAAAGGAAATATCCTCCGAAAACAAAGAGAAAGAAGCTTTCTGAGAAACTTCTTTGTGTTCTGTGAAATCATCTCACAGAGTTACACCTTTGTGATAAAGAAGCCTTTCGCTAAGACAGTTCTTGTGGAATTGGCAAAGTGATATTTGGAAGCACATAGAGTGCTATGGTGAAAAAGTAAATATCCTCAGATGGAATCTGAAAAGAAGCTTGTTGAGAAATTGCTTAGTTGTCTGTTAATTCGTCTCACAGAGTTACATCTGTATTTCGTGGATCTCTTTGCTAGCCTTATTTCTGTGGATTCTGAGAACAGATATTTCGGATACCTTTGAAGACTATAGGGCCAAAGGAAATATCCTCCGATAACAAAGAGAAAGAAGCTTTCTGAGAAACTTCTTTGTGTTCTGTGAAATCATCTCACAGTGGTTAAGCTGAAACCTCAAGAATCCTTTCGCTAAGACAGTTCTTGTGGAATTGGCAAAGTGATATTTGGAAGGCGATAGAGGGCTATGGAGAAAAAGGAAATATCCTCAGATGGAATCTGAAAAGAAGCTTTCTGAGAAAGTGCTTTGTGTTCTGTTAATTCATCTCACAGATTTACATCTGTATTTCGTGGATCTGTTTGCTAGCCTTATTTCTGTTCAGTCTGAGAACAGATATTTCGGATCCCTTTGAAGATTATAGGGCCAAAGGAAATATCCTCCGATAACAAAGAGAAAGAAGCTTTCTGAGAAACTTCTTTGTGTTCTGTGAAATCATCTCACAGAGTTACAGCTTTCCCCTCAAGAAGCCTTTCGCTAAGACAGTTCTTGTGCAATTGGCAAAGTGATATTTGGAAGCCCATAGAGTGCTATGGTGAGAAAGGAAATATCCTCCGATGAAATCTGGAAAGAAGCTTTCTGAGAAAAAGCTCTGTGATGTGTGACTTCCACTCACAGAGTTACATCGGTATTTCGTGGATCTCTTTGCTAGCCTTATTTCTGTGGAATCTGAGAACAGATATTTCGGATCCCTTTGAAGATTATAGGGCCAAAGGAAATATCCTCCGATAACAAAGAGAAAGAAGCTTTCTGAGAAACTGCTTTGTGTTCTGTGAAATCATCTCACAGAGTTACATATTTTCCCTCAAGAAGCCTTTCACTAAGACAGTTCTTTTGGAATTGGCAAAGTGATATTTGGAAGCCCCTAGAGGGCTATGGTGAAAAAGGAAATATCCTCAGATGGAATCTGAAAAGAAGCTTTCTGAGAAACTGCTTTGTATTCTGTTAATTCATCTCACAGATTTACATCTGTATTTCGTGGATCTCTTTGCTAGCCTTATTTCTGTTCAATCTGAGAACAAATATTTCGGATCCCTTTGAAGAATATAGGGCCACAGGAAATATCCTCCGATAACAAAGAGAAAGAAGCTTTCTGAGAAACTTCTTTGTGTTCTGTGAAATCATCTCACAGAGTTACACCTTTGTGCTAAAGACGCCTTTCGCTAAGACAGTTCTTTTGGAATTGTCAAAGTGATATTTGGAAGCCCATAGAGGGCTATGGTGAAAAAGGAAATATCCTCCGATGAAATCTGGAAAGAAGATTTCTGAGAAACTGCTCTGTGATGTGTGACTTCCACTCACAGAGTTACATCTGTATTTCGTGGATCTCTTTGCTAGCCTTATTTCTGTGGAATCTGAGAACAGATATTTCTGATCCCTTTGAAGACTATAGGGCCAAAGGAAATATCCCCCGATAACAAAGAGAAAGAAGCTTTCTGAGAAACTTCTTTGTGTTCTGTGAAATCACCTCACAGAGTTACAGTTTTCCCCTTAAGAAGCCTTTCGCTAAGACAGTTCTTGTGGAATTGGCAAAGTGATATTTGGAAGCCCCTAGAGGGCTATGGTGAAAAAGGAAATATCCTGCGATGAAATATGGAAAGAAGCTTTCTGAGAAACTGCTTTGTGATGTGTGACTTCCACTCACAGAGGTACATCTGTATTTCGTGGATCTCTTTGCTAGCCTTATTTCTGTGGAATCTGAGAACAGATATTTCGGATCCCTTTGAAGACTATAGGTCCAAAGGAAATATCCTCCGATAACAAAGAGAAAGAAGCTTTCTGAGAAACTTCTTTGTGTTCTGTGAAATCATCTCACAGAGTTACAAATTTTCCCTCAAGAAGCCTTTCACTAAGACAGTTCTTGTGGAATTGGCAAAGTGATATTTGGAAGTCCATAGAGGGCTATGGTGAAAAAGAAAATATCCTCAGATGAAATCTGGAAAGAAGCTTTCTGAGAAACTTCTTTGTGTTCTGTGAAATCATCTCACAGAGTTACAGTTTTCCCCTCAAGAAGCCTTTCACTAAGACAGTTCTTGTGGAATAGGCAAAGTGATATTTGGAAGCCCGTAGAGGACTATGGTGAAAAAGGAAATATCCTCAGATGAAATCTGGAAAGAAGCTTTTTGAGAAAGTGCTCTATGATGTGTGAATTCCACTCACGGAGTTACATCTGTATTTCGTGGATCTCTTTGCTAACCTTATTTCTGTGGAATCTGAGAACAGATATTTCGGATCCCTTTGAACACTATAAGGCCAAAGGAAATATCCTCCGATAACAAAGAGAAAGAAGCTTTCTGAGAAACTTCTTTGTGTTCTGTGAAATCATCTCACAGAGTTACTGTATTCCCGTGAAGAAGCCTTTCGCTAAGACAGTTCTTGTGGAACTGGCAAAGTGATATTTGGAAGCCCATAGAGTGCTATGGTGAAAAAGTAAATATCCTCAGATGGAATCTGAAAAGAAACTTGTTGAGAAACTGCTTAGTGTTCTGTTAATTCGTCTCACAGAGTTACATCTGTATTTCGTGGATCTCTTTGCTAGCCTTTTTTCTGTGGATTCTGAGAACAGATATTTCGGATACTTTTGAAGACTATAGGGCCAAAGGAAATATCCTCCGGTAACAAAGAGAAAGAAACTTTCTGAGAAACTTCTTTGTGTTCTGTGAAATCATCTCACCGAGTTACAGCTTTTCCCTCAAGAAGCCTTTCACTAAGACAGTTCTTGTGGAATTGGCAAAGTGATATTTGGAAGCCCATAGAGGGCTATGGTGAAAAAGGAAATATCCTCCGATGAAATCTGCAAAGAAGCTTTCTGAGAAATTGCTCTGTGATGTGTGACCTCCACTCACAGTGTTACCTCGGTATTTCGTGGATCTCTTTGCTAGCCTTATTTCTGTGAAATCTGAGAACAGATATTTCGGATCCCTTTGAAGAGTATAGGGCCAAAGTAAATATCCTCCGATAACAAAAAAAGAAGCTTTCTGAGAAACTTCTTTGTGTTCTGTGAAATCATCTCACAGAGTTACAGCTTTCCCTTCAAGAAGCCTTTCGCTAAGACATTTCTTGTGGAATTGGCAAAGTGATATTTGGAAGCCCATATAGGGCTATGGTGAAAAAGGAAATATCCTCAGATGAAATCTAGAAAGAAGTTTTCTGAGGAACTGCATAGTGTTCTGTTAATTCATCTCACAGAGTTACATCTGTATTTCGTGGATCTCTTTGCTAGCCTTATTTCTGTTCAATCTGAGAACAGATATTTCAGATCCCTTTGAAGACTATAGGGACAAAGGAAATATCCTCCGATAACAAAGAGAAAGAAGCTTTCTGAGAAACTTCTTTGTGTTCTGTGAAATCATCTCACAGAGTTACAGCTTTTCCTTCCAGAAGTCTTTCAATAAGACAGTTGTTGTGGAATTGGCAAAGTGATATTTGGAAGCCCAGGGAGGGCTATGGTGAAAAAGGAAATATCATCACATGAAATCTGGAAAGAAGGTTTCTGCGAAACTGCTTAGTATTCTGTTAATTCATCTCACAGAGTTACATCTGTATTTCGTGGATGTCTTTGCTCGCCTTATTTCTGTGGAATCTGAGAACAGATATTTCGGATCCCTTTGAAGACTCTAGGGTCAAAGGAAATATCCTCCGATAACAAAGAGAAAGAAACTTTCTGAGAAACTTCTTTGTGTTCTGTGAAATCATCTCATAGAGTTACAGCTTTCCCCTCAGGAAGCCTTTCGCAAAGACAGTTCTTTTGGAATTGTCAAAGTGATATTTGGAAGCCCATAGAGGGCTATGGTGAAAAAGGAAATATCCTCCGATGAAATCTGGAAAGAAGATTTCTGAGAAACTGCTCTGTGATGTGTGACTTCCACTCACAGAGTTACATCTGTATTTCGTGGATCTCTTTGCTAGCCTTATTTCTGTGGAATCTGAGAACAGATATTTCGGATCCCTTTGAAGACTATAGGGCCAAAGGAAATATCCTCCGATAACAAAGAGAAAGAAGCTTTCTGAGAAACTTCTTTGTGTTCTGTGAAATCATCTCACAGAGTTACAAAGTGTCCCTAAAGAAGCCTTTCACTAAGACAGTTCTTGTGGAATTGGCAAAGTGACATTTGGAAGCCCTTAGAGGGCTATGGTGAAAAAGAAAATATCCTGAGATGAAATCTGGAAAGAAGCTTTCTGAGAAACAGGTCTGTTATGTGTGTCTTCCACTCACAGAGTTACATCTGTATTTCGTGGATTTCTTTGCGAGCCTTATTTCTGTGGAATCTGAGAACAGATAATTCGGATCCCTTTGAAGACTATAGGGCCAAAGGAAATATCCTCCGATAACAAGGAGAAAGAAGCTTTCTGAGAAACTTCTTCGTGTTCTGTGAAATCATCTCACAGAGTTAAAGCTTTCCCCTCAAGAAGCCTTTCGCTAAGACAGTTCTTGTGGAATTGGCAAAGTGATATTTGGAAGCCCATAGAGGGCTATTGTGAAAAAGGAAATATCCTCAGATGGAATCTGAAAAGAAGCTTTCTGAGAAACTGCTTTGTGTTCTGTTAATTCATCTCACAGATTTACATCTGTATTTCGTGGATCTCTTTGCTAGCCTTACTTCTGTTCAATCTGAGAACAGATATTTCGGATCCCTTTGAAGACTATAGGGCCAAAGTAAATATCCTCCGATAACAAAGAGATAGAAGCTTTCTGAGAAACTTCTTCGTGTTCTGTGAAATCATCTCACAGAGTTACAGCTTTTCCCTCAGGAAGCCTTTCACTAAGACAGTTCATGTGAAATTGGCAAAGTGATATTTGGAAGCCCATAGAGAGCTATGGTGAAAAAGGAAATATCCTCAGATGAAATCTGGAAAGAAGCTTTCTGAGAAAGTGCTTAGTGTTCTGTTAATTCATCTCACAGAGTTACATCTGTATTTCGTGGATCTCTTTGCCAGCCTTATTTCTGTGGAATCTGAGATCAGATATTTCGGATCCCTTTGAAGACTATAGGGCCAAAGGAAATATCCTCCGATAACAATTAGAAAGAAGCTTTCTGAGAAACTTCTTTGTGTTCTGTGAAATCATCTCACAGAGTTACAGTTTTCCCCTCAAGAAGCCTTTCGCTAAGACAGTTCTTGTGGAATTGGCAAAGTGACATTTGGAAGCCCTTAGAGGGCTATGGTGAAAAAGAAAATATCCTCAGATGAAATCTGGAAAGAAGCTTTCTGAGAAACAGGTCTGTGATGTGTGTCTTCCACTCACAGAGTAACATCTGTATTTCGTGGATTTCTTTGCGAGCCTTATTTCTGTGGAATCTGAGAACAGATATTTCGGATCCCTTTGAAGACTATAGGGCCAAAGGAAATATCCTCCGATAACAAAGAGAAAGAAGCTTTCTGAGAAACTTCTTTGTGTTCTGTGAAATCATCTCACAGAGTTAAAGCTTTCCCCTCAAGAAGCCTTTCGCTAAGACAGTTCTTGTGGAATTGGAAAAGTGATATTTGGAAGCCCATTGTGGGCTACGGAGAAAAAGGAAATATCCTCCGAAGAAATCTGGAAGGAAGCTTTCTGAGAAACTGCTTAGTATTCTGTTAATTCATCTCACAGAGTTATATCTGTATTTCGTGGATCTCTTTGCTAGCTTTATTTCTGTGGAATCTGAGAACAGATATTTCGGATCCCTTTGAAGACTATAGGGCCAAAGGAAATATCCTCCGATAACAAAGAGAAAGAAGCTTTCTGAGAAACTTCTTTGTGTTCTGTGAAATCATCTCACAGAGTTACAGCTTTCCCCTCAAGAAGCCTTTCGCTAAGACAGTTCTTGTGGAATTGGCAAAGTGATATTTGGAAGCCCATAGAGGGCTATGGTGAAAAAGGAAATATCCTCAGATGAAATCTGGAATGAAGCTTTCTGAGAAACTGCTCTGTGATGTGTGACTTCCACTCACAGAGTTTCATCTGTATTTCGTGGATCTCTTTGCTAGCCTTATTTCTGTGGAATCTGAGAAGAGATATTTCGGATCCCTTTGAAGACTAGAGGGCCAAAGAAAATATCCTCCGATAACAAAGAGAAAGAAGCTTTCTGGGAAACTTCTTTGTGTTCTGTGAAATCATCTCACAGAGTTACAGTTTTTCCCTCAAGAAGCCTTTCACTAAGACAGTTCTTGGGGAATTGGCAAAGTGATATTAGAACCCCTAGAGGGCTGTGGTGAAAAAGGGAATATCCTCTGATAAACTCTGGAAAGAAGCTTTCTGAGAAACTGCTTAGTGTTCTGTTAATTCATCTCACAGAGTTACATCAGTATTTCGTGGATCTCTTTGCTATTCTTATTTCTGTGGAACATGAAAACAGATATTTCGGATCCCTTTGTAGACTATAGGGCCAAAGGAAATATCCTCCGATAACAAAGAGAAAGAAGCTTTCTGAGAAACTTCTTTGTGTTCTGTGAAATCATCTCACAGAGGTTAAGCTTTAACCTCAAGAAT
This sequence comes from Macaca mulatta, assembly GCF_049350105.2. NCBI lineage: Eukaryota > Metazoa > Chordata > Mammalia > Primates > Cercopithecidae > Macaca > Macaca mulatta. Next base: position 48,701,629 of record NC_133411.1, read on the forward strand.
CCTTTCGCTAAGACAGTTCTTGTGGAATTGGCAAAGTGATATTTGGAAGCCCATAGAGGGCTATGGTGAAAAAGGAAATATCCTCAGATGGAATCTGAAAAGAAGCTTTCTGAGAAACTGCTCTGTGATGTGTGACCTCCACTCACAGTGTTACATCGGTATTTCGTGGATCTCTTTGCTAGCCTTATTTCTGTGAAATCTGAGAACAGATATTTCGGATCCCTTTGAAGCCTATAGGGCCAAAGGAAATATCCTCCGATAACAAAGAGAAAGAAGCTTTCTGAGAAACTTCTTTGTGTTCTGTGAAATGAGCTCACAGAGTTACAGCTTTCCCCTCAAGAAGCCTTTCGCAAAGACAGTTCTTGTGGAATTGGCAAAGTGATATTTGGAAGCCCATAGAGGGCTATGGTGAAAAAGGAAATATCCTCAGATGAAATCTGGAAAGAAGTTATCCCGGGAACTGCTTAGAGTTCTGTTAATTCAACTCACAGAGTTACATCTGTATTTCGTGGATCTCTTTGCTAGCCTTATTTCTGTTCAATCTGAGAACAGATATTTCAGATCCCTTTGAAGACTACAGGGCCAAAGGAAATATCCTCAATAAGAAAGTGAAAGAAGCTTTCTGAGAAACTTCTTTGTTTTCTGTGAAATCATCTCACAGAGTTACAGCTTTTCCCTCAAGAAGCCTTTCACTAAGACAGTTCTTGTGGAATTGGCAAAGTAATATTTGGAAGCCCATGGAGGGCTACGGTGAAAAAGGAAATATCCTCAGATGAAATCTGGAAAGAAGCTTTCTGAGAAAGTGCTTAGTGTTCTGTTAATTCATCTCACAGAGTTACATCAGTATTTCGTGGATCTCCTTGCTACCCTTATTTTGTGGAATCTGAGAACAGATATTTCGGATCCCTTTGAATACTATAGGGCCAAAGGAAATATTCTCCGATAACAAAGAGAAAGAAACTTTCTGAGAAACTTCTTTGTGTTCTGTGAAACATCTCACAGAGTTACAGCTTTTCCCTCAAGAAGCCTTTCACTAAGACAGTTCTTGTGGAATTGGCAAAGTGATATTTGGAAGCCCATAGAGGGCTATGGTGAAAAAGGAAATATCCTCCGATGAAATCTGGAAAGAAGGTTTCTGAGAAACTGCTTATTATTCTGGTAATTCATCTCACAGAGTTACATCTGTATTTCGTGGATCTCTTTGCTAGCCTTATTTCTGTGGAATCTGAGATCAGATATTTCGGATCTCTTTGAAGACTATAGGTCCAAAGGAAATATCCTCCGATAACAAAGAAAAAGAAGCTTTCTGAGAAACTTCTTTGTGTTCTGTGAAATCATCTCACAGAGTTACAGCTTTCCCCTCAAGAAGCCTTTCGCTACGACAGTTCTTGTGGAATTGGCAAAGTGATATTTAGAAGCCCATAGTGGGCTAAGGTGAAAAAGGAAATTTCCTCAGATGAAATCTGGAAAGAAGCTTTCTGAGATACTGCTCTGTGATGTGTGACTTCCACTCACAGAGTTACATCTGTATTTCGTGGATCTCTTTGCTAGCCTTATTTCTGTGGAATCTGAGAACAGATATTTCGGATCCCTTTGAAGACTCTAGGGACAAAGGAAATATCCCCCGATAACAAAGAGAAAGAAGCTTTCTGAGAAACTTCTTTGTGTTCTCTGAAATCATCTCACAGAGTTACAGTTTTCCCCTCAAGAAGCCCTTCGCTAAGACAGTTCGTGTGGAATTGGCAAAGTGATATTTGGAAGCCCATAGAGTGCTATGGTGAAAAAGTAAATATCCTCAGATGGAATCTGAAAAGAAGCTTGTTGAGTAACTGCTTAGTGTTCTGTTAATTCGTCTCACAGAGTTACATCTGTATTTCGTGGATCTCTTTGCTAGCCTTATTACTGTGGATTCTGAGAACAGATATTTCGGATATCTTTGAAGACTATAGGGCCAAAGGAAATATCTTCCGGTAACAAATAGAAAGAAGCTTTCTGAGAAACTTCTTTGTATTCTGTGAAATCATCTCACAGAGTTACAGCTGTCCCCTCAAGAAGCCTTTCACTAAGACAGTTCTTGTGGAATTGGCAAAGTGATATTTGGAAGCCCATAGAGGGCTATGGTGAAAAAGGAAATATCCTCCGATGAAATCTGGAAAGAAGCTTTCTGAGAAACTGCTCTGTGATATCTGACTTCCACTCACAGAGTTACATCTGTATTTCGTGGATCTATTTGCTCGCCTTATTTCTGTGGAATCTGAGAACAGATATTTCGGATCCCTTTGAAGACTATAGGTACAAAGGAAATATCCTCCGATAACAAAGAGAAAGAAGCTTTCTGAGAAACTTCTTTGTGTTCTGAAATCATCTCACAGAGTTACAAATTTTCCCTCAAGAAGCCTTTCACTAAGACAGTTCTTGTGGAATTGGCAAAGTGATATTTGGAAGCGCATAGAGGGCTATGGTGAAAAAGAAAATATCCTCAGATGAAATCTGGAAAGAAGCTTTCTGAGAAACAGCTCTGTGATGTGTGTCTTCCACTCACAGAGTTACATCTGTATTTCGTGGATTTCTTTGCGAGCCTTATTTCTGTGGAATCTGAGAACAGATATTTCGTATCCCTTTGAAGATAAAGGGCCAAAGGAATATCCTCCGATAACAAAGAGAAAGAAGCTTTCTGAGAAACTTCTTTGTGTTCTGTGAAATCATCTCACAGAGTTAAAGCTTTCCCCTCAAGAATCCTTTCGCTAACACAGTTCTTGTGGAATTGGCAAAGTGATATTTGGAAGCCCATAGAGGGCTATGATGAAAAAGGAAATATCCTCACATGGAATCTGAAAAGAAGCTTTCTGAGAAACTGCTTTGTGTTCTGGTAATTCATCTCACGGATTTACATCTGTATTTCGTGGATCTCTTTGTTAGCCTTACTTCTGTTCAATCGAAGAACAGATATTTCGAATCCCTTTGATGACTATAGGGCCAAAGGAAATATCCTCCGATAACAAAGAGAAAGAAGCTTTCTGAGAAACTTCTTCGTGTTCTGTGAAATCATCTCACAGAGTTACAGCTTTTCCCTCAAGAAGCCTTTCACTAAGACAGTTCATGTGGAATTGGCCAAGTGATATTTGGAAGCCCATAGAGGGCTATGGTGAAAAAGGAAATATCCTCCGATGAAATCTGGAAAGAAGCTTTCTGAGAAAGTGCTTAGTGTTCTGTTAATTCATCTCACAGAGTTACATCAGTATTTCGTGGATCTCTTTGCTACCCTTATTTTGTGGAATCTGAGAACAGATATTTCGGATCCCTTTGAAGACTATAGGGCCAAAGGAAATATCCTCCGATAACAAAGAGAAAGAAGCTTTCTGAGAAACTTCTTTGTATTCTGTGAAATCATCTCACAGAGTTACAGCTGTCTCCTCAAAAGCTTTTCACTAAGACAGTTCTTGTGGAATTGGCAAAGTGATATTTGGAAGCCCATAGAGGGCTATGGTGAAAAAGGAAATATCCTCCGATGAAATCTGGAAAGAAGCTTTCTGAGAAACTGCTCTCTGATATGTGACTTCCACTCACAGAGTTACATCTGTATTTCGTGGATCTATTTGCTCGCCTTATTTCTGTGGAATCTGAGAACAGATATTTCGGATCCCTTTGAAGACTATAGGGCCAAAGGAAATATCCTCCGAAAACAAAGAGAAAGAAGCTCTCTGAGAAACATCTTTGTGTTCTGTGAAATCATCTCACAGAGTTACAGCTTTTCCCTCAAGAATCCTTTCGCTAAGACAGTTCTTGTGGAATTGGCAAAGTGATATTTGGAAGACCATAGAGGGCTATGGTGAAAAAGGAAATATCCTCCGATGAAATCTTGAAAGAAGCTTTCTGAGAAACTGCTTAGTGTTCTGTTAATTCATCTCTCAGAGTTACATCAGTATTTCGTGGATCTCTTTGCTAGCCTTATTTCTGTGGAATCTGAGAACAGATATTTCGTATCCCTTTGAAGACTATAGGGCCAAAGGAATATCCTCCGATAACAAAGAGAAAGAAGCTTTCTGAGAAACTTCTTTGTGTTCTGTGAAATCATCTCACAGAGTTAAAGCTTTCCCCTCAAGAATCCTTTCGCTAACACAGTTCTTCTGGAATTGGCAAAGTGATATTTGGAAGCCCATAGAGGGCTATGATGAAAAAGGAAATATCCTCACATGGAATCTGAAAAGAAGCTTTCTGAGAAACTGCTTTGTGTTCTGGTAATTCATCTCACGGATTTACATCTGTATTTCGTGGATCTCTTTGTTAGCCTTACTTCTGTTCAATCGAAGAACAGATATTTCGAATCCCTTTGAAGACTATAGGGCCAAAGGAAATATCCTCCGATAACAAAGAGAAAGAAGCTTTCTGAGAAACTTCTTCGTGTTCTGTGAAATCATCTCACAGAGTTACAGCTTTTCCCTCAAGAAGCCTTTCACTAAGACAGTTCATGTGGAATTGGCCAAGTGATATTTGGAAGCCCATAGAGGGCTATGGTGAAAAAGGAAATATCCTCCGATGAAATCTGGAAAGAAGCTTTCTGAGAAAGTGCTTAGTGTTCTATTAATTCATCTCACAGAGTTACATCAGTATTTCGTGGATATCTTTGCTACCCTTATTTTGTGGAATCTGAGAACAGATATTTCGGATCCCTTTGAAGACTATAGGGCCAAAGGAAATATCCTCCGATAACAAAGAGAAAGAAGCTTTCTGAGAAACTTCTTTGTGTTCTGTGAAATCATCTCACAGAGTTACAGCTTTCCCCTCAAGAAGCCTTTCTCTAAGACAGTTCTTGTGGAATTGGCAAAGTGACATTTGGAAGCCCTTAGAGGGCTAAGGTGAAAAAGAAAATATCCTCAGATGAAATCTGGAAAGAAGCTTTCTGAGAAACAGGTCTGTGATGTGTGTCTTCCACTCACAGAGTTACATCTGTATTTCGTGGATTTCTTTGCGAGCCTTATTTCTGTGGAATCTGAGAACAGATATTTCGGATCCCTTTGAAGACTATAGGGCCAAAGGAAATATCCTCCGATAACAAAGAGAAAGGAGCTTTCTGAGAAACACCTTTGTGTTCTGTGAAATCATCTCACAGAGTTACAGCTTTTCCCTCAAGAAGCCTTTCACTAAGACAGTTCTTGTGGAATTGGCAAAGTAATATTTGGAAAACCTTAGAGGGCTATGGTGAAAAAGGAAATATCCTCCGATGAAATCTGTAAAGAAGCTTTCTGAGAAACTGCTCTGTGATGTGTGACCTCCACTCACAGAGTTACATGTGTATTTCGTGGATCTCTTTGCTAGCCTTATTTCTGTGGAATCTGAGAACAGATATTTCGGATCCCTTTGAAGACTACAGGTCCAAAGGAAATATCCTCCGATAACAAAGAGAAAGAAGCTTTCTGAGAAACTTCTTTGTGTTCTGTGAAATCATCTCACAGAGTTACAAATTTTCCCTCAAGAAGCCTTTCACTAAGACAGTTCTTGTGGAATTGGCAAAGTGATATTTGGAAGCGCGTAGAGGGCTATGGTGAAAAAGAAAATATCCTCAGATGAAATCTGGAAAGAAGCTTTCTGAGAAACAGCTCTGTGATGTGTGTCTTCCACTCACAGAGTTACATCTGTATTTCGTGGATTTCTTTGCGAGCCTTATTTCTGTGAAATCTGAGAACAGATATTTCGGATCCCTTTGAGGACTATCGGGTCAAAGGAAATATCCTCCGATAACAAAGAAAAAGAAGCTTTCTGAGAAACTTCTTTGTGTTCTGTGAAATCATCTCACAGAGTTACAGTTTTCCTCTCAAGAAGCCTTCGCTAAGACAGTTCTTGTGGAATTGGCAAAGTGATATTTGGAAGCCCATAGAGGGCTATGGTGAAAAAGGAAATATCCTCAGATGAAATCTGGAAAGAAGCTTTTTGAGAAACTACTCTGTGATGTGTGACTTCCACTCACGGAGTTACATCTGTATTTCGTGGATCTCTTTGCTAACCTTATTTCTGTGGAATCTGAGAACAGATATTTCGGATCCCTTTGAACACTATAAGGCCAAAGGAAATATCCTCCGACAACAAAGAGAAAGAAGCTTTCTGAGAAACATTTTTGTGTTCTGTGAAATCATCTCACAGAGTTACACCTTTCCGCTAAAAAAGCCTTTCGCTAAGACAGTTCTTGTGGAATTGGCAAAGTGATATTTGGAAGCCCTTAGAGTGCTATGGTGAAAAAGTAAATATCCTCAGATGGAATCTGAAAAGAGGCTTGTTGAGAAACTGCTTAGTGTTCTGTTAATTCGTCTCACAGAGTTACATCTGTATTTCGTGGATCTCTTTGCTAGCCTTATTTCTGTGGATTCTGAGAATAGATATTTCGGATATCTTTGAAGACTATAGGGCCAAAGGAAATATCTTCCGGTAACAAAGAGAAAGAAGCTTTCTGAGAAACTTCTTTGTATTCTGTGAAATCATCTCACAGAGTTACAGCTGTCCCCTCAAGAAGCTTTTCACTAAGACAGTTCTTGTGGAATTGGCAAAGTGATATTTGGAAGCCCATAGAGGGCTATGGTGAAAAAGGAAATATCCTCCGATGAAATCTGGAAAGAAGCTTTCTGAGAAACTGCTCTCTGATGTGTGACTTCCACTCACAGAGTTACATCTGTATTTCGTGGATCTATTTGCTCGCCTTATTTCTGTGGAATCTGAGAACAGATATTTCGGATCCCTTTGAAGACTATAGGGCCAAAGGAAATATCCTCCGAAAACAAAGAGAAAGAAGCTCTCTGAGAAACATCTTTGTGTTCTGTGAAATCATCTCACAGAGTTACAGCTTTTCCCTCAAGAATCCTTTCGCTAAGACAGTTCTTGTGGAATTGGCAAAGTGATATTTGGAAGACCATAGAGGGCTATGGTGAAAAAGGAAATATCCTCCGATGAAATCTTGAAAGAAGCTTTCTGAGAAACTGCTTAGTGTTCTGTTAATTCATCTCTCAGAGTTACATCAGTATTTCGTGGATCTCTTTGCTAGCCTTATTTCTGTGGAATCTGAGAACAGATATTTCGTATCCCTTTGAAGACTATAGGGCCAAAGGAATATCCTCCGATAACAAAGAGAAAGAAGCTTTCTGAGAAACTTCTTTGTGTTCTGTGAAATCATATCACAGAGTTAAAGCTTTCCCCTCAAGAATCCTTTCGCTAACACAGTTCTTGTGGAATTGGCAAAGTGATATTTGGAATCCCATAGAGGGCTATGATGAAAAAGGAAATATCCTCACATGGAATCTGAAAAGAAGCTTTCTGAGAAACTGCTTTGTGTTCTGGTAATTCATCTCACGGATTTACATCTGTATTTCGTGGATCTCTTTGTTAGCCTTACTTCTGTTCAATCGAAGAACAGATATTTCGAATCCCTTTGAAGACTATAGGGCCAAAGGAAATATCCTCCGATAACAAAGAGAAAGAAGCTTTCTGAGAAACTTCTTCGTGTTCTGTGAAATCATCTCACAGAGTTACAGCTTTTCCCTCAAGAAGCCTTTCACTAAGACAGTTCATGTGGAATTGGCCAAGTGATATTTGGAAGCCCATAGAGGGCTATGGTGAAAAAGGAAATATCCTCCGATGAAATCTGGAAAGAAGCTTTCTGAGAAAGTGCTTAGTGTTCTGTTAATTCATCTCACAGAGTTACATCAGTATTTCGTGGATCTCTTTGCTACCCTTATTTTGTGGAATCTGAGAACAGATATTTCGGATCCCTTTGAAGACTATAGGGCCAAAGGAAATATCCTCCGATAACAAAGAGAAAGAAGCTTTCTGAGAAACTTCTTTGTGTTCTGTGAAATCATCTCACAGAGTTACAGCTTTCCCCTCAAGAAGCCTTTCTCTAAGACAGTTCTTGTGGAATTGGCAAAGTGACATTTGGAAGCCCTTAGAGGGCTAAGGTGAAAAAGAAAATATCCTCAGATGAAATCTGGAAAGAAGCTTTCTGAGAAACAGGTCTGTGATGTGTGTCTTCCACTCACAGAGTTACATCTGTATTTCGTGGATTTCTTTGCGAGCCTTATTTCTGTGGAATCTGAGAACAGATATTTCGGATCCCTTTGAAGACTATAGGGCCAAAGGAAATATCCTCCGATAACAAAGAGAAAGGAGCTTTCTGAGAAACACCTTTGTGTTCTGTGAAATCATCTCACAGAGTTACAGCTTTTCCCTCAAGAAGCCTTTCACTAAGACAGTTCTTGTGGAATTGGCAAAGTAATATTTGGAAAACCTTAGAGGGCTATGGTGAAAAAGGAAATATCCTCCGATGAAATCTGTAAAGAAGCTTTCTGAGAAACTGCTCTGTGATGTGTGACCTCCACTCACAGAGTTACATGTGTATTTCGTGGATCTCTTTGCTAGCCTTATTTCTGTGGAATCTGAGAACAGATATTTCGGATCCCTTTGAAGATTATAGGTCCAAAGGAAATATCCTCCGATAACAAAGAGAAAGAAGCTTTCTGAGAAACATCTTTGTGTTCTGTGAAATCATCTCACAGAGTTACACCTTTCCGCTAAAAAAGCCTTTCGCTAAGACAGTTCTTGTGGAATTGGCAAAGTGATATTTGAAAGACCATAGAGGGCTATGGTGAAAAAGGAAATATCCTCCGATGAAATCTGGAAAGAAGCTTTCTGAGAAACTGCTTAGTGTTCTGTTAATTCATCTCTCAGAGTTACATCAGTATTTCGTGGATCTCTTTGCTAGCCTTATTTCTGTGGAATCTGAGAACAGATATTTCGTATCCCTTTGAAGACTATAGGGCCAAAGGAATATCCTCCGATAACAAAGAGAAAGAAGCTTTCTGAGAAACTTCTTTGTGTTCTGTGAAATCATCTCACAGAGTTAAAGCTTTCCCCTCAAGAATCCTTCCGCTAACACAGTTCTTGTGGAATTGGCAAAGTGATATTTGGAAGCCCATAGAGGGCTATGATGAAAAAGGAAATATCCTCACATGGAATCTGAAAAGAAGCTTTCTGAAAAACTGCTTTGTGTTCTGGTAATTCATCTCACGGATTTACATCTGTATTTCGTGGATCTCTTTGCTAGCCTTACTTCTGTTCAATCGGAGAACAGATATTTCGAATCCCTTTGAAGACTATAGGGCCAAAGGAAATATCCCCCGATAACAAAGAGAAAGAAGCTTTCTGAGAAACTTCTTCGTGTTCTGTGAAATCATCTCACAGAGTTACAGCTTTTCCCTCAAGAAGCCTTTCACTAAGACAGTTCATGTGGAATTGGCCAAGTGATATTTGGAAGCCCATAGAGGGCTATGGTGAAAAAGGAAATATCCTCCGATGAAATCTGGAAGGAAGCTTTCTGAGAAAGTGCTTAGTGTTCTGTTAATTCATCTCACAGAGTTACATCAGTATTTCGTGGATCTCTTTGCTACCCTTATTTTGTGGAATCTGAGAACAGATATTTCGGATCCCTTTGAAGACTATAGGGCCAAAGGAAATATCCTCCGATAACAAAGAGAAAGAAGCTTTCTGAGAAACTTCTTTGTGTTCTGTGAAATCATCTCACAGAGTTACAGCTTTCCCCTCAAGAAGCCTTTCTCTAAGACAGTTCTTGTGGAATTGGCAAAGTGACATTTGGAAGCCCTTAGAGGGCTAAGGTGAAAAAGAAAATATCCTCAGATGAAATCTGGAAAGAAGCTTTCTGAGAAACAGGTCTGTGATGTGTGTCTTCCACTCACAGAGTTACATCTCTATTTCGTGGATTTCTTTGCGAGCCTTATTTCTGTGGAATCTGAGAACAGATATTTCGGATCCCTTTGAAGACTATAGGGCCAAAGGAAATATCCTCCGATAACAAAGAGAAAGAAGTTTTCTGAGAAACACCTTTGTGTTCTGTGAAATCATCTCACAGAGTTACAGCTTTTCCCTCAAGAAGCCTTTCACTAAGACAGTTCTTGTGGAATTGGCAAAGTAATATTTGGAAAACCTTAGAGGGCTATGGTGAAAAAGGAAATATCCTCCGATGAAATCTGTAAAGAAGCTTTCTGAGAAACTGCTCTGTGATGTGTGACCTCCACTCACAGAGTTACATGTGTATTTCGTGGATCTCTTTGCTAGCCTTATTTCTGTGGAATCTGAGAACAGATATTTCGGATCCCTTTGAAGACTATAGGTCCAAAGGAAATATCCTCCGATAACAAAGGGAAAGAAGCTTTCTGAGAAACTTCTTTGTGTTCTGTGAAATCATCTCACAGAGTTAAAAATTTTCCCTCAAGAAGCCTTTCACTAAGACAGTTCTTGTGGAATTGGCAAAGTGATATTTGGAAGCGCATAGAGGGCTATGGTGAAAAAGAAAATATCCTCAGATGAAATCTGGAAAGAAGCTTTCTGAGAAACAGCTCTGTGATGTGTGTCTTCCACTCACAGAGTTACATCTGTATTTCGTGGATTTCTTTGCGAGCCTTATTTCTGTGAAATCTGAGAACAGATATTTCGGATCCCTTTGAGGACTATCGGGCCAAAGGAAATATCCTCCGATAACAAAGAGAAAGAAGCTTTCTGAGAAACTTCTTTGTGTTCTGTGAAATCATCTCACAGAGTTACAGTTTTCCTCTCAAGAAGCCTTTCGCTAAGACAGTTCTTGTGGAATTGGCAAAGTGATATTTGGAAGCCCATAGAGGGCTATGGTGAAAAAGGAAATATCCTCAGATGAAATCTGGAAAGAAGCTTTTTGAGAAACTACTCTGAGATGTGTGACTTCCACTCACGGAGTTACATCTGTATTTCGTGGATCTCTTTGCTAACCTTATTTCTGTGGAATCTGAGAACAGATATTTCGGATCCCTTTGAACACTATAAGGCCAAAGGAAATATCCTCCGACAACAAAGAGAAAGAAGCTTTCTGAGAAACATCTTTGTGTTCTGTGAAATCATCTCACAGAGTTACACCTTTCCGCTAAAAAAGCCTTTCGTTAAGACAGTTCTTGTGGAATTGGCAAAGTGATATTTGGAATCCCATAGAGGGCTATGGTGAAAAAGTAAATATCCTCAGATGGAATCTGAAAAGAAGCTTGTTGAGAAACTGCTTAGTGTTCTGTTAATTCGTCTCACAGAGTTACATCTGTATTTCGTGGATCTCTTTGCTAGCCTTATTTCTGTGGATTATGAGAATAGATATTTCGGATATCTTTGAAGACTATAGGGCCAAAGGAAATATCTTCCGGTAACAAAGAGAAAGAAGCTTTCTGAGAAACTTCTTTGTATTCTGTGAAATCATCTCACAGAGTTACAGCTGTCCCCTCAAGAAGCTTTTCACTAAGACAGTTCTTGTGGAATTGGCAAAGTGATATTTGGAAGACCATAGAGGGCTATGGTGAAAAAGGAAATATCCTCCGATGAAATCTGGAAAGAAGCTTTCTGAGAAACTGCTCTCTATGTGTGACTTCCACTCACAGAGTTACACCTGTATTTCGTGGATCTATTTGCTCGCCTTATTTCTGTGGAATCTGAGAACAGATATTTCGGATCCCTTTGAAGACTATAGGGCCAAAGGAAATATCCTCCGATAACAAAGAGAAAGAAGCTCTCTGAGAAACATCTTTGTGTTCTGTGAAATCATCTCACAGAGTTACAGCTTTTCCCTCAAGAATCCTTTCGCTAACACAGTTCTTGTGGAATTGGCAAAGTGATATTTGGAAGCCCGTAGAGGGCTATGATCAAAAAGGAAATATCCTCACATGGAATCTGAAAAGAAGCTTTCTGAGAAACTGCTTTGTGTTCTGGTAATTCATCTCACGGATTTACATCTGTATTTCGTGGATCTCTTTGCTAGCCTTACTTCTGTTCAATCGGAGAACAGATATTTCGAATCCCTTTGAAGACTATAGGGCCAAAGGAAATATCCTCCGATAACAAAGAGAAAGAAGCTTTCTGAGTAACTTCTTCGTGTTCTGTGAAATCATCTCACAGAGTTACAGCTTTTCCCTCAAGAAGCCTTTCTCTAAGACAGTTCTTGTGGAATTGGCAAAGTGACATTTGGAAGCCCTTAGAGGGCTAAGGTGAAAAAGAAAATATCCTCAGATGAAGTCTGGAAAGAAGCTTTCTGAGAAACAGGTCTGTGATGTGTGTCTTCCACTCACAGAGTTACATCTGTATTTCGTGGATTTCTTTGCGAGCCTTATTTCTGTGGAATCTGAGAACAGATATTTCGGATCCCTTTGAAGACTATAGGGCCAAAGGAAATATCCTCCGATAACAAAGAGAAAGGAGCTTTCTGAGAAACACCTTTGTGTTCTGTGAAATCATCTCACAGAGTTACAGCTTTTCCCTCAAGAAGCCTTTCACTAAGACAGTTCTTGTGGAATTGGCAAAGTAATATTTGGAAAACCTTAGAGGGCTATGGTGAAAAAGGAAATATCCTCCGATGAAATCTGTAAAGAAGCTTTCTGAGAAACTGCTCTGTGATGTGTGACCTCCACCCACAGAGTTACATGTGTATTTCGTGGATTTCTTTGCGAGCCTTATTTCTGTGGAATCTGAGAACAGATATTTCGGATCCCTTTGAAGACTATAGGGCCAAAGGAAATATCCTCCGATAACAAAGAGAAAGAAGCTTTCTGAGAAACTTCTTTGTGTTCTGTGAAATCATCTCATAGAGTTACAGCTTTTCCCTCAAGAAGCCTTTCATTAAGACAGTTCTTGTGGAATTGGCAAAGTGATATTTGGAAGTCCATAGAGGGCTATGGTGAAAAAGGAAATATCATCAGATGAAATCTGGAAAGAAGGTTTTTGAGAAACTGCTTAGTATTCTGTTAATTCATCTCACAGAGTTACATCTGTATTTCGTGGATCTCTTTGCTAGCCTTATTTCTGTGGAATCTGAGAACAGATATTTCGGATCCCTTTGAAGACTATAGGGCCAAAGGAAATATCCTCCGATAACAAAGAGAAAGAAGCTTTCTGAGAAACTTCTTTGTGTTCTGTGAAATCATCTCACAGAGTTACAGCTTTCCCCTCAAGAAGCCTTTCGCTACTACAGTTTTTGTGGAATTGGCAAAGTGATATTTAGAAGGCCATAGAGGGCTATGGTGTAAAAGGAAATATCCTCAGATGAAATCTGGAAAGAAGCTTTCTGAGAAACTGCTCTGTGATGTGTGACTTCCACTCACAGAGTTACATCTGTATTTCGTGGATCTCTTTGCTAGCCGTATTTCTGTGGAATCTGAGAACAGATATTTCGGATCCCTTTGAAGACTATAGGGCCAAAGGAAATATCCCTCGATAACAAAGAGAAAGAAGCTTTCTGGGAAACTTCTTTGTGTTCTGTGAAATCATCTCACAGAGTTACAGTATTCCCCTGAAGAAGTCTTTCGCTAAGACAGTTCCTGTGGAATTGGCAAAGTGATATTTGGAAGCCCCTAGAGGGCTATGGTGAAAAAGGAAATATCCTCCGAAGAAATCTGGAAAGAAGCTTTCTGAGAAACTTCTCTGTGATGTGTCACTTCCACTCACAGAGTTACATCTGTATTTCGTGGATCTCTTTGCTAGCCTTATTTCTGTGCAATCTGAGAACAGATATTTCGGATCCCTTTGAAGACTATAGGGCCAAAGGAAATATCCTCCGATAACAAAGAGAAAGAAGCTTTCTGAGAAACTTCTTTGTGTTCTGTGAAATCATCTCACAGAGTTACAGCTTTCCCCTCAAGAAGCCTTTCTCTACGACAGTTTTTGTGGAATTGGCAAAGTGATATTTCGAAGGCCATAGAGGGCTATGGTGTAAAAGGAAATATCCTCAGATGAAATCTGGAAAGAAGCTTTCTGAGAAACTGCTCTGTGATGTGTGACTTCCGCTCACAGAGTTACATCTGTATTTCGTGGATCTCTTTGCTAGCCTTATTTCTGTGGAATCTGAGAACAGATATTTCGGATCCCTTTGAAGACTATAGGGCCAAAGGAAATATCCCCCGATAACAAAGAGAAAGAAGCTTTCTGGGAAACTTCTTTGTGTTCTGTGAAATCATCTCACAGAGTTACAGTATTCCCCTGAAGAAGTCTTTCGCTAAGACAGTTCCTGTGGAATTGGCAAAGTGATATTTGGAAGCCCCTAGAGGGCTATGGTGAAAAAGGAAATATCCTCCGAAGAAATCTGGAAAGAAGCTTTCTGAGAAACTGCTCTGTGATGTGTCACTTCCACTCACAGAGTTACATCTGTATTTCGTGGATCTCTTTGCTAGCCTTATTTCTGTGGAATCTGAGAACAGATATTTCGGATCCCTTTGAAGACTATAGGTCCAAAGGAATATCCTCCGATAACAAAGAGAAAGAAGCTTTCTGAGAAATTTCTTTGTGTTCTGTGAAATCATCTCACAGAGTTAAAGCTTTCCCCTCAAGAATCCTTTCGCTATCACAGTTCTTGTGGAATTGGCAAAGTGATATTTTGAAGCCCATAGAGGGCTATGATGAAAAAGGAAATATCCTCACTTGGAATCTGAAAAGAAGCTTTCTGAGAAACTGCTTTGTGTTCTGGTAATTCATCTCACGGATTTACATCTGTATTTCGTGGATCTCTTTGCTAGCCTTACTTCTGTTCAATCGGAGAACAGATATTTCGAATCCCTTTGAAGACTATAGGGCCAAAGGAAATATCCTCCGATAACAAAGAGAAAGAAGCATTCTGAGAAACTTCTTCGTGTTCTGTGAAATCATCTCACAGAGTTACAGCTTTTCCCTCAAGAAGCCTTTCACTAAGACAGTTCATGTGGAATTGGCCAAGTGATATTTGGAAGCCCATAGAGGGCTATGGTGAAAAAGGAAATATCCGCGGATGAAATCTGGAAAGAAGCTTTCTGAGAAAGTGCTTAGTGTTCTCTTAATTCATCTCACAGAGTTACATCAGTATTTCGTGGATCTCTGCTACCCTTATTTTGTGGAATCTGAGAACAGATATTTCGGATCCCTTTGAAGAGTATAGGGCCAAAGGAAATATCCCCCGATAACAAAGAGAAAGAAGCTTTCTGGGAAACTTCTTTGTGTTCTGTGAAATCATCTCACAGAGTTACAGTATTCCCCTGAAGAAGTCTTTCGCTAAGACAGTTCCTGTGGAATTGGCAAAGTGATATTTGGAAGCCCCTAGAGGGCTATGGTGAAAAAGGAAATATCCTCCGAAGAAATCTGGAAAGAAGCTTTCTGAGAAACTGCTCTGTGATGTGTCACTTCCACTCACAGAGTTACATCTGTATTTCGTGGATCTCTTTGCTAGCCTTATTTCTGTGGAATCTGAGAACAGATATTTCGGATCCCTTTGAAGACTAGAGGGCCAAAGGAAATATCCTCTGATAACAAAGAGAAAGAAGCTTTCTGAGAAACTTCTTTTTGTTCTGTGAAATCATCTCACAGAGTTACAGCTTTCCCCTCAAGAAGCCTTTCGCTAAGACACTTCTTGTGGAATTGGCAAAGTGATATTAGGAAGCCCATATAGGGCTATGGTGAAAAAGGAAATATCCTCAGATGAAATCTGGAAAGAAGTTTTCTGAGGAACTGCTTAGTGTTCTGTTAATTCATCTCACAGAGTTACATCTGTATTTCGTGGATCTCTTTGCTAGCCTTATATCTGTTCAATCTGACAGCAGATATTTCAGATCCCTTTGAAGACTATAGGGCCAAAGGAAATATCCTCCGATAACAAAGAGAAAGAAGCTTTCTGAGAAACTTCTTTGTGTTCTGTGATATCATCTCACAGAGTTACAGCTTTTCCCTCAAGAAGCCGTTCACTAAGACAGTTCTTGTGGAATTGGCAAAGTGAAATTTGGAAGCCCATAGAGGGCTATGGTGAAAAAGGAAATATCATCAGATGAAATCTGGAAAGAAGGTTTTTGAGAAACTGCTTAGTATTCTGTTCATTCATCTCACAGAGTTACATCTGTATTTCGTGGATCTCTTTCCTAGCCTTATTTCTGTGGAATCTGAGATCAGATATTTCGGATCCCTTTGAAGACTATAGGGCCAAAGGAAATATCCTCCGATAACAAAGAGAAAGAAGCTTTCTGAGAAACTTCTTTGTGTTCTGTGAAATCATCTCACAGAGTTACAGCTTTCCCCTCAAGAAGCCTTTCGCTAAGACAGTTCTTGTGGAACTGGCAAAGTGATGTTTGGAAGCCCATAGAGGGCTATGGTGAAAAAGGAAATATCCTCAGATGAAATCTGGAAAGAAGCTTTTTGAGAAACTGCTCTGTGATGTGTCACTTCCACTCACGGAGTTACATCTGTATTTCGTGGAACTCTTTGCTAACCTTATTTCTGTGGAATCTGAGAACAGATATTTCCGATCCCTTTGAACACTATAAGGCCAAAGGAAATATCCTCCGATAACAAAGAGAAAGAAGCTTTCTGAGAAACTTCTTTGTGTTCTGTGAAATCATCTCAGAGAGTTACACCTTTCTGCTAAAGGAGCCTTCCGCTAAGACAGTTCTTGTGGAATTGGCAAAGTGATATTTGGAAGCCCTTAGAGTGCTATGGTGAAAAAGTAAATATCCTCAGATGGAATCTGAAAAGAAGCTTGTTGAGAAACTGCTTAGTGTTCTGTTAATTCGTCTCACAGAGTTACATCTGTATTTCGTGGATCTCTTTGCTAGCCTTATTTCTGTGGATTCTGAGAACAGATATTTCGGATACCTTTGAAGACTATAGGGCAAAGGAAATATCCTCCGGTAACAAAGAGAAAGAAGCTTTCTGAGAAATTTGTTTGTGTTCTGTTAAATCATCTCACAGAGTTACAGCTGTCCCCTCAAGAAGCCTTTCGCTAAGACAGTTCTTGTGGAATTGGCAAAGTGATATTTGGAAGCCCATAGAGGGCTATGGTGAAAAAGAAACTATCCTCCGGTGAAATCTGGAAAGAAGCTTTCTGAGAAACTGCTCTGTGATGTGTGACTTCCACTCAAAGAGTTACATCTGTATTTCGTGGATCTATTTGCTCGCGTTATTTCTGTGGAATCTGAGAACAGATATTTCGGATCCCTTTGGAGACTATAGGGCCAAAGGAAATATCCTCCGGTAACAAAGAGAAAGAAGCTTTCTGAGAAACTTCTTTGTGTTCTGTGAAATCATCTGACAGTGTTACGGCTGTCCCCTCAAGAAGCCTTTCGCTAAGACAGTTCTTGTGGAATTGGCAAAGTGATATTTGGAAGCCCATAGAGGGCTAAGGTGAAAAAGGAAATATCCTCCGGTGAAATCTGGAAAGAAGCTTTCTGAGAAACTGCTCTGTGATGTGTGACCTCCACTCACAGAGTTACATCTGTATTTCGTGGATCTCCTTGCTAGCCTTATTTCTGTGGAATCTGAGAACAGATATTTCGGATCCCCTTGAAGACTATAGGTCCAAAGGAAATATTCTCCGATAAAAAAGAGAAAGAAGCTTTCTGAGGAACTTCTTTGTGTTCTCTGAAATCATCTCACAGAGTTACAAATTTTCCCTCAAGAAGCCTTTCACTAAGACAGTTCTTGTGGAATTGGCAAAGTGATATTTGGAAGCGCATAGAGGGCTATGGTGAAAAAGAAAATATCCTCAGATGAAATCTGGAAAGAAGCTTTTTGAGAAACAGCTCTGTGATGTGTGTCTTCCACTCACAGAGTTACATCTGTATTTCGTGGATTTCTTTGCGAGCCTTATTTCTGTGGAATCTGAGAACAGATATTTAGGTTCTCTTTGAGGACTATCGGGCCAAAGGAAATATTCTCCGATAACAAAGAGAAAGAAGCTTTCTGAGAAACTTCATTGTGTTCTGTGAAATCATCTCACAGAGTTACAGTTTTCCTCTCAAGAAGCCTTTCACTAAGACAGTTCTTGTGGAATTGGCAAAGTGATATTTGGAAGCCCATAGAGGGCTATGGTGAAAAGGAAATATCCTCAGATGAAATCTGGAAAGAAGCTTTTTGAGAAACTACTCTGTGATGTGTGACTTCCACTCACGGAGTTACATCTGTATTTCGTGGATCTCTTTGCTAACCTTATTTCTGTGGAATCTGAGAACAGATATTTCGGGTCCCTTTGAACACTATAAGGCCAAAGGAAATATCCTCCGACAACAAAGAGAAAGAAGCTTTCTGAGAAACTTCTTTGTATTCTGTGAAATCATCTCACAGAGTTACAGCTGTCCCCTCAAGAAGCTTTTCACTAAGACAGTTCTTGTGGAATTGGCAAAGTGATATTTGGAAGCCCATAGAGGGCTATGGTGAAAAAGGAAATATCCTCCGATGAAATCTGGAAAGAAGCTTTCTGAGAAACTGCTCTCTGATGTGTGACTTCCACTCACAGAGTTACATCTGTATTTCGTGGATCTATTTGCTCGCCTTATGTCTGTGGAATCTGAGAACAGATATTTCGGATCCCTTTGAAGACTATAGGGCCAAAGGAATATCCTCCGATAACAAAGAGAAAGAAGCTTTCTGAGAAACTTCTTTGTGTTCTGTGAAATCATCTCACAGAGTTAAAGCTTTCCCCTCAAGAAGCCTTTCGCTAAGACAGTTCTTGTGGAATTGGCAAAGTGATATTTGGAAGCCCATTGTGGGCTTTGGTGAAAAAGGAAATATCCTCCGAAGAAATCTGGAAAGAAGCTTTCTGAGAAACTGCTTAGTATTCTTTTAATTCATCTCACAGAGTTACATCTGTATTTCGTGGATCTCTTTGCGAGCCTTATTTCTGTGGAATCTGAGAACAGATATTTCGGATCCCTTTGAAGACTAGAGGGCCAAAGGAAATATCCTCCGATAACAAAGAGAAAGAAGCTTTCTGAGAAACTTCTTTTTGTTCTGTGAAATCATCTCACAGAGTTACAGCTTTCCCCTCAAGAAGCCTTTCGCTAAGACACTTCTTGTGGAATTGGCAAAGTGATATTTGGAAGCCCATATAGGGCTATGGTGAAAAAGGAAATATCCTCACATGAAATCTGGAAAGAAGTTTTCTGAGGAACTGCTTAGTGTTCTGTTAATTCATCTCACAGAGTTACATCTGTATTTCGTGGATCTCTTTGCTAGCCTTATATCTGTTCAATCTGAGAGCAGATATTTCAGATCCCTTTGAAGACTATAGGGCCAAAGGAAATATCCTCCGATAACAAAGAGAAAGAAGCTTTCTGAGAAACTTCTTTGTGTTCTGTGATATCATCTCACAGAGTTACAGCTTTTCCCTCAAGAAGCCGTTCACTAAGACAGTTCTTGTGGAATTGGCAAAGTGAAATTTGGAAGCCCATAGAGGGCTATGGTGAAAAAGGAAATATCATCAGATGAAATCTGGAGAGAAGGTTTCTGAGAAACTGCTTAGTATTCTGTTCATTCATTTCACAGAGTTACATCTGTATTTCGTGGATCTCTTTCCTAGCCTTATTTCTGTGGAATCTGAGATCAGATATTTCGGATCCCTTTGAAGACTATAGGGCCAAAGGAAATATCCTCCGATAACAAAGAGAAAGAAGCTTTCTGAGAAACTTCTTTGTGTTCTGTGAAATCATCTCACAGAGTTACAGCTTTCCCCTCAAGAAGCCTTTCGCTAAGACAGTTCTTTTGGAACTGGCAAAGTGATGTTTGGAAGCCCATAGAGGGCTATGGTGAAAAAGGAAATATCCTCAGATGAAATCTGGAAAGAAGTTTTTGAGAAACTGCTCTGTGATGTGTCACTTCCACTCACGGAGTTATATCTGTATTTCGTGGAACTCTTTGCTAACCTTATTTCTGTGGAATCTGAGAACAGATATTTCCGATCCCTTTGAACACTATAAGGCCAAAGGAAATATCCTCCGATAACAAAGAGAAAGAAGCTTTCTGAGAAACTTCTTTGTGTTCTGTGAAATCATCTCAGAGAGTTACACCTTTCTGCTAAAGGAGCCTTTCGCTAAGACAGTTCTTGTGGAATTGGCAAAGTGATATTTGGAAGCCCTTAGAGTGCTATGGTGAAAAAGTAAATATCCTCAGATGGAATCTGAAAAGAAGCTTGTTGAGAAACTGCTTAGTGTTCTGTTAATTCGTCTCACAGAGTTACATCTGTATTTCGTGGATCTCTTTGCTAGCCTTATTTCTGTGGATTCTGTGAACAGATATTTCGGATACCTTTGAAGACTATAGGGCAAAGGAAATATCCTCCGGTAACAAAGAGAAAGAAGCTTTCTGAGAAATTTGTTTGTGTTCTGTGAAATCATCTCACAGAGTTACAGCTGTCCCCTCAAGAAGCCTTTCGCTAAGACAGTTCTTGTGGAATTGGCAAAGTGATATTTGGAAGCCCATAGAGGGCTATGGTGAAAAAGAAACTATCCTCCGGTGAAATCTGGAAAGAAGCTTTCTGAGAAACTGCTCTGTGATGTGTGACTTCCACTCAAAGAGTTACATCTGTATTTCGTGGATCTATTTGCTCGCGTTATTTCTGTGGAATCTGAGAACAGATATTTCGGATCCCTTTGGAGACTATAGGGCCAAAGGAAATATCCTCCGGTAACAAAGAGAAAGAAGCTTTCTGAGAAACTTCTTTGTGTTCTGTGAAATCATCTGACAGTGTTACGGCTGTCCCCTCAAGAAGCCTTTCGCTAAGACAGTTCTTGTGGAATTGGCAAAGTGATATTTGGAAGCCCATAGAGGGCTATGTTGAAAAAGGAAATATCCTCCGGTGAAATCTGGAAAGAAGCTTTCTGAGAAACTGCTCTGTGATGTGTGACCTCCACTCACAGAGTTACATCTGTATTTCGTGGATCTCCTTGCTAGCCTTATTTCTGTGGAATCTGAGAACAGATATTTCGGATCCCCTTGAAGACTATAGGTCCAAAGGAAATATTCTCCGATAAAAAAGAGAAAGAAGCTTTCTGAGGAACTTCTTTGTGTTCTCTGAAATCATCTCACAGAGTTACAAATTTTCCCTCAAGAAGCCTTTCACTAAGACAGTTCTTGTGGAATTGGCAAAGTGATATTTGGAAGCGCATAGAGGGCTATGGTGAAAAAGAAAATATCCTCAGATGAAATCTGGAAAGAAGCTTTTTGAGAAACAGCTCTGTGATGTGTGTCTTCCACTCACAGAGTTACATCTGTATTTCGTGGATTTCTTTGCGAGCCTTATTTCTGTGGAATCTGAGAACAGATATTTCGGTTCCCTTTGAGGACTATCGGGCCAAAGGAAATATTCTCCGATAACAAAGAGAAAGAAGCTTTCTGAGAAACTTCATTGTGTTCTGTGAAATCATCTCACAGAGTTACAGTTTTCCTCTCAAGAAGCCTTTCCCTAAGACAATTCTTGTGGAATTGGCAAAGTGATATTTGGAAGCCCATAGAGGGCTATGGTGAAAAGGAAATATCCTCAGATGAAATCTGGAAAGAAGCTTTTTGAGAAACTACTCTGTGATGTGTGACTTCCACTCACGGAGTTACATCTGTATTTCGTGGATCTCTTTGCTAACCTTATTTCTGTGGAATCTGAGAACAGATATTTCGGGTCCCTTTGAACACTATAAGGCCAAAGGAAATATCCTCCGACAACAAAGAGAAAGAAGCTTTCTGAGAAACTTCTTTGTGTTCTGTGAAATCATCTCACAGAGTTACACCTTTCCGCTAAAAAAGCCTTTCGCTAAGACAGTTCTTGTGGAATTGGCAAAGTGATATTTGGAAGCCCATAGAGTGCTATCGTGAAAAAGTAAATATCCTCAGATGGAATCTGAAAAGAAGCTTGTTGAGAAACTGCTTAGTTTTCTGTTAATTCGTCTCACAGAGTTAGATCTGTATTTCGTGGATCTCTTTGGTAGCCTTATTTCTGTGGATTCTGAGAACAGATATTTCGGATATCTTTGAAGACTATAGGGTCAATGGAAATATCTTCCGGTAACAAAGAGAAAGAAGCTTTCTGAGAAACTTCTTTGTATTCTGTGAAATCATCTCAGAGAGTTACAGCTGTCCCCTCAAGAAGCCTTTCACTGAGACAGTTCTTGTGGAATTGGCAAAGTGATATTTGGAAGCCCATAGAGGGCTATGGTGAAAAAGGAAATATCCTCCGATGAAATCTGGAAAGAAGCTTTCTGAGAAACTGCTCTGTGATGTGTGTCTTCCACTCACAGAGTTACATCTGTATTTCGTGGATCTATTTGCTCGCCTTATTTCTGTGGAATCTGAGAACAGATATTTCGGATCCCTTTGTAGACTATAGGGCCAAAGGAAATATCCTCCGATAACAAAGAGAAAGAAGCTTTCTGAGAAACATCTTTGTGTTCTGTGAAATCATCTCACAGAGTTACAGCTTTCCCCTCAAGAATCCTTTCGCTAAGACAGTTCTTGTGGAATTGGCAAAGTGATATTTGGAAGCCCATAGAGGGCTATGGTGAAAAAGGAAATATCCTCAGATGAAATCTGGAAAGAAGCTTTTTGAGAAACTGCTCTGTGATGTGTGACTTCCACTCACGGAGTTACATCTGTATTTCGTGGACCTCTTTGCTAACCTTATTTCTGTGGAATCTGAGAACAGATATTTCGGATGACTTTGAACAGTATAAGGCCAAAGGAAATATCCTCCGATAACACAGAGAAAGAAGCTTTCTGAGAAACTTCTTTGTGTTCTGTGAAATCTTCTCACAGAGTTACACCTTTCTGCTAAAGGAGCCTTTCGCTAAGACAGTTCTTGTGGAATTGCAAAGTGATATTTGGAAGCCCTTAGAGTGCTTTCGTGAAAAAGTAAATATCCTCAGATGGAATCTGAAAAGAAGCTTGTTGAGAAACTGCTTAGTGTTCTCTTAATTCGTCTCACAGAGTTACATCTGTATTTCGTGGATATCTTTGCTAGCCTTATTTCTGTGGATTCTGAGAACAGATATTTCGGATACCTTTGAAGACTATAGGGCCAAAGGAAATATCCTCCGGTAACAAAGAGAAAGAAGCTTTCTGAGAAACTTCTTTGTGTTCTGTGAAATCATCTCACAGAGTTACAGCTGCCCCCTCAAGAAGCCTTTCGCTAAGACAGTTCTTGTGGAATTGGCAAAGTGATATTTGGAAGCCCATAGAAGGCTATGGTGAAAAAGGAAATATCCTCCCGTGAAATCTGGAAAGAAGCTTTCTGAGAAACTGCTCTGTGATGTGTGACCTCCACTCACAGAGTTACATCTGCATTTCGTGGATCTCTTTGCTAGCCTTATTTCTGTGGAATCTGAGAACAGATATTTCGGATCCCTTTGAAGACTATAGGGCCAAAGGAAATATCCTCCGATAACCAAGAGAAAGAAGCTTTCTGAGGAACTTCTTTGTGTTCTGTGAAATCATCTCACAGAGTTACAAATTTTCCCTCAAGAAGCCTTTCACTAAGACAGTTTTGTGGAATTGGCAAATTGATATTTGGAAGCGCATAGAGGGCTATGGTGAAAAAGAAAATATCCTCAGATGAAATCTGGAAAGAAGCTTTCTGAGAAACAGCTCTGTGATGTGTGTCTTCCACTCACAGAGATACATCTGTATTTCGTGGATTTCTTTGCGAGCCTTATTTCTGTCGAATCTGAGAACAGATATTTCGGATCCCCTTGAGGACTATCGGGCCAAAGGAAATATCCTCCGATAACAAAGAGAAAGAAGCTTTCTGAGAAACTTCTTTGTGTTCTGTGAAATCATCTCACAGAGTTACAGCTGCCCCCTCAAGAAGCCTTTCGCTAAGACAGTTCTTGTGGAATTGGCAAAGTGATATTTGGAAGCCCATAGAAGGCTATGGTGAAAAAGGAAATATCCTCCCGTGAAATCTGGAAAGAAGCTTTCTGAGAAACTGCTCTGTGATGTGTGACCTCCACTCACAGAGTTACATCTGTATTTCGTGGATCTCTTTGCTAGCCTTATTTCTGTGGAATCTGAGAACAGATATTTCGGATCCCTTTGAAGACTATAGGTCCAAAGGAAATATCCTCCGATAACCAAGAGAAAGAAGCTTTCTGAGGAACTTCTTTGTGTTCTGTGAAATCATCTCACAGAGTTACAAATTTTCCCTCAAGAAGCCTTTCACTAAGACAGTTTTGTGGAATTGGCAAATTGATATTTGGAAGCGCCTAGAGGGCTATGGTGAAAAAGAAAATATCCTCAGATGAAATCTGGAAAGAAGCTTTCTGAGAAACAGCTCTGTGATGTGTGTCTTCCACTCACAGAGATACATCTGTATTTCGTGGATTTCTTTGCGAGCCTTATTTCTGTCGAATCTGAGAACAGATATTTCGGATCCCCTTGAGGACTATCGGGCCAAAGGAAATATCCTCCGATAACAAAGAGAAAGAAGCTTTCTGAGAAACTTCTTTGTGTTCTGTGAAATCATCTCACAGAGTTACAGTTTTCCTCTCAAGAAGCCTTTCGCTAAGACAGTTCTTGTGGAATTGGCAAAGTGATATTTGGAAGCCCATAGAGGGCTATGGTGAAAAAGGAAATATCCTCAGATGAAATCTGGAAAGAAGCTTTTTGAGAAACTACTCTGTGATGTGTGACTTCCACTCACGGAGTTACATCTGTATTTCGTGGATCTCTTTGCTAACCTTATTTCTGTGAAATCTGAGAACAGATAATTCGGATCCCTTTGAACACTATAAGGCCAAAGGAAATATCCTCCGATAACAAAGAGAAAGAAGCTTTCGGAGAAACTTCTTTGTGTTCTGTGAAATCATCTCACAGAGTTACACCTTTCCGCTAAAAAAGCCTTTCGCTAAGACAGTTCTTGTGGAATTGGCAAAGTGATATTTGGAAGCCCATAGAGTGCTATGGTGAAAAAGTAAATATCCTCAGATGGAATCTGAAAAGAAGCTTGTTGAGAAACTGCTTAGTGTTCTGTTAATTCGTCTCACAGAGTTACATCTGTATTTCGTGGATCTCTTCGGTAGCCTTATTTTTGTGGATTCTGAGAACAGATATTTCGGATATCTTTGAAGACTATAGGGCCAAAGGAAATATCTTCCGGTATCAAAGAGAAAGAAGCTTTCTGAGAAACTTCTTTGTATTCTGTGAAATCATCTCACAGAGTTACAGCTGTCCCCTCAAGAAGCCTTTCACTAAGACAGTTCTTGTGGAATTGGCAAAGTGATATTTGGAAGCCCAAAGAGGGCTATGGTGAAAAAGGAAATATCTTCCGATGAAATCTGGAAAGAAGCTTTCTGAGAAACTGCTCTGTGATGTGTGACTTCCACTCACAGAGTTACATATGTATTTCGTGGATCTCTTTGCTAGCCTTATTTCTGTGGAATCTGAGAACAGATATTTCGTATCCCTTTGAAGACTATAGGGCCAAAGGAATATCCTCCGATAACAAAGAGAAAGAAGCTTTCTGAGAAACTTCTTTGTGTTCTGTGAAATCATCTCACAGAGTTACAGCTTTCCCCTCAAGAATCCTTTCGCTAAGACAGTTCTTGTGGAATTGGCAAAGTGATATTTGGAAGCCCATAGAGGACTATGGTGAAAAAGGAAATATCCTCAGACGAAATCTGGAAAGAAGGTTTCTGAGAAACTGCTTAGTATTCTGTTAATTCATCTCACAGAGTTACATCTGTATTTCGTGGATCTCTTTGCTAGTCTTATTTCTGTGGAATCTGAGAACAGATATTTCGGATCCCTTTGAAGACTATAGGGCCATAGGAAATATCCTCCGATAACAAAGAGAAAGAAGCTATCTGAGAAACTTCTTTGTGTTCTGTGAAATCATCACACAGAGTTACATCTGTATTTCGTGGATCTCTTTGCTAGCCTTATTTCTGTGGAATCTTAGAACAGATATTTCGGATCCCTTTGAAGACTAGAGGGCCAAAGGAAATATCCTCCGATAACAAAGAGAAAGAAGCTTTCTAGGAAACTTTTTTGTGTTCTGTGAAATCATTTCACAGAGTTACAGTTTTCCCCTCAAGAAGCCTTTCGCTAAGACAGTTCTTTTTGGAATTGGCAAAGTGATATTAGAAGCCCATAGAGGGCTATGGTGAAAAAGGAAATATCCTCTGATAAAATCTGGAAAAAGCTTTCTGAGAAACTGCTTAGTGTTCTGTTAATTCATCTCACAGAGTTACTTCAGTATTTCGTGGATCTCTTTGCTATCCTTATTTCTGTGGAATCTGAGAACAGATATTTCGGATCCTTTTGAAGACCTTACACCAAAGGAAATATCCTCCGATAAGAAAGAGAAAGAAGCTTTCTGAGAAACTTCTTTGTGTTCTGTGAAATCATCTCACAGAATTAAAGATTTCCCCTCAAGAATCCTTTCGCTAAGACAGTTCTTGTGGTATTGGCAAAGTTATATTTGGAAGCCCAGAGAGGGCTATGGTGAAAAAGGAAATATCCTCAGATGGCATTTGAAAAGAAGCTTTCTGAGAAACTGCTTAGTGTTCTCTTAACTCATCTCACAGATTTACATCTGTATTTCGTGGATCTCTTTGCTAGCCTTATTTCTGTGGAATCTGAGAACAGATATTTCGGATCCCTTTGAAGACTATAGGTCCAAAGGAAATATCCTCCGATAACAAAGAGAAAGAAGCTTTCTGAGGAACTTCTTTGTGTTCTGTGAAATCATCTCACAGAGTTACAAATTTTTCCTCAAGAAGCCGTTCACTAAGAGAGTTCTTGTGGAATTGGCAAAGTGATATTTGGAGGCGCATAGAGGGCTATGGTGAAAAAGAAAATATCCTCAGATGAAATCTGGAAAGAAGGTTTCTGAGAAACTGCTTAGTATTCTGCTCATTCATCTCACAGAGTTACATCTGTATTTCGTGGATCTCTTTGCTAGCCTTATTTCTGTGGAAACTGAGAACGGATATTTCGGATCCCTTTGAAGACTATAGGGCCAAAGGAAATATCCTCCGTTAACAAAGAGAAAGAAGCTTTCTGAGAAACTTCTTCGTGTTCTGTGAAATCATCTCACAGAGTTACAGCTTTTCCCTCAAAAAGCCTTTCACTAAGACAGTTCATGTGGAATTGGCCAAGTGATATTTGGAAGCCCATAGAGGGCTATGGTGAAAAAGGAAATATCCTCAGATGAAATCTGGAAAGAAGCTTTTTGAGAAAGTGCTTAGTGTTCTGTTAATTCATCTCACAGAGTGACATCAGTATTTCGTGGATCTCTTTGCAACCCTTATTTTGTGGAATCTGACAACAGATATTTAGGATCCCTTTGAAGACTATAGGGCCAAAGGAAATATTCTCCGATAAAAAAGAGAAAGAAACTTTTGAGAATCTTCTTTGTGTTCTGTGAAATCATCTCACAGAGTTAAAGCTTTCCCCTCAAGAATCCTTTTGCTAAGACAGTTCTTGTGGAATTGGCAAAGTTATACTTGGAAGCCCATAGAGGGCTATGGTGAAAAAGGAAATATCCTCAGATGGCATCTGAAAAGAAGCTTTCTGAGAAACTGCTTAGTGTTCTGTTAATTCATCTCACAGATTTACATCTGTATTTCGTGGATCTCTTTGCTAGCCTTATTTCTGTTCAATCTGAGAACAGATATTTCGGATCCCTTTGAAGACTATAAGGCCAAAGGAAATATCCTCCGATAACAAAGAGAAAGAAGCTTTCTGAGAAAATTCTTTGTGTTCTGTGAAATCACATCACAGAGTTACAGCTTTCCCCTCAAGAAACCTTTCGCTAAGACCGTTCTTGTGGAATTGGCCAAGTGATATTTGGAATCCCCTATAGGGCTACGGTGAAAAAGGAAATATCCTCAGATGAAATCTGGAAAGAAGCTTTCTGAGAAACAGCTCTGTGATCTGTGACTTCCACTCATAGAGTTACATCTGTATTTCGTGGATCTCTTTGCTATCCTTATTTCTGTGGAATCTGAGAACAGATATTTCGGATCCCTTTGAAGACTATAGGGCCAAAGGAAATATCCTCCGATAACAAAGAGAAAGAAGCTTTCTAAGAAACATCTTTGTGTTCTGTGAAATCATCTCACAGAGTTACAGCTTTTCCCTCAAGAAGCCTTTCACTTAGACAGTTCTTGTGGAATTGGCAAAGTAATATTTGGAAAACATTAGAGGGCTATGGTGAGAAAGGAAATATCCTCCGATGAAATCTGGAAAGAAGCTTTCTGAGAAACTGCTCTGTGATGTGTGACCTCCACTCACAGAGTTACATCTGTATTTCGTGGATCTCTTTGCTAGCCTTATTTCTGTGGAATCTGAGAACAGATATTTCGGATCCCTTTGAAGACTATAGGTCCAAAGGAGATATCCTCCGATAACAAAGAGAAAGAAGCTTTCTAAGAAACATCTTTGTGTTCTGTGAAATCATCTCAAAGAGTTACAGCTTTTCCCTCAAGAAGCCTTTCACTAAGACAGTTCTTGTGGAATTGGCAAAGTAATATTTGGAAGACCTTAGAGGGCTATGGTGAAAAAGGAAATATCCTCCGATGAAATCTGGAAAGAAGCTTTCTGAGAAACTGCTCTGTGATGTGTGACCTCCACTCACAGAGTTACATCTTTATTTCGTGGATCTCTTTGCTAGCCTTATTTCTGTGGAATCAGAGAACAGATATTTCGGATCCCTTAGAAGGCTATAGGGCCAAAAGAAATATCCTCCGATAACAAAGGGAAAGAAGCTTTCTGAGAAACTTCTTTGTGTTCTGTGAAATCATCTCACAGAGTTAAAGCTTTCCCCTCAAGAAGCCTTTCGCTAAGACAGTTCTTGTGGAATGGGCAAAGTGATATTTGGAAGCCCATAGAGGGCTATGGTGAAAAAGGAAATATCCTCAGATGAAATCTGGAAAGAAGTTTTCTGAGGAACTGCTTAGTGTTCTGTTAATTCATCTCACAGAGTTACATCTGTATTTCGTGGATCTCTTTGCTAGCCTTGTTTCTGTTCAATCTGAGAACAGATATTTCGGATCCCTTTGAAGACTATAGGGTCAGAGGAAATATCCTCCGATAACAAAGAGAAAGAAGCTTTCTGAGAAACTTCTTTGTGTTCTGTGAAATCATCTCACAGAGTTACAGCTTTTCTCTCAAGAAGCCTTTTAATAAGACACTTCTTGTGGAATTGGCAAAGTGATATTTGGAAGCCCATTGTGGGCTATGGTGAAAAAGGAAATATCCTCAGATGAAATATTGAAAGAAGGTTTCTGAGAAACTGCTTAGTATTCTGTTAATTCATCTCACAGAGTTACATCTGTATTTCGTGGATCTCTTTGCTAGCCGTATTTCTGTGGAATCTGAGAACAGATATTTCGGATCCCTTTGAAGACTATAGGGCCATAGGAAATATCCTCCGATAACAAAGAGAAAGAAGCTATCTGAGAAACTTCTTTGTGTTCTGTGAAATCATCTCACAGAGTTACATCTGCATTTCGTGGATCTCTTTGCTAGCCTTATTTCTGTGGAATCTGAGAACAGATATTTCGGATCCCTTTGAAGACTAGAGGGCCAAAGGAAATACACTCCGATAACAAAGAGAAAGAAGCTTTCTAGGAAACTTCTTTGTGTTCTGTGAAATCATTTCACAGAGTTACAGTTTTCCCCTCAAGAAGCCTTTCGCTAAGACAGTTCTTGTGGAATTGGCAAAGTGATATTAGAAGCCCATAGAGGGCTATGGTGAAAAAGGAAATATCCTCTGATAAAATCTGGAAAAAGCTTTCTGAGAAACTGCTTAGTGTTCTGTTAATTCATCTCACAGAGTTACATCAGTATTTCGTGGATCTCTTTGCTACCCTTATTTTGTGGAATCTGAGAACAGATATTTCGGATCCCTTTGAAGACTATAGGGCCAAAGGAAATATCCTCCGATAACAAAGAGAAAGAAGCTTTCTGAGAAAATTCTTTGTGTTCGGTGAAATCACCTCACAGAGTTACAGCTTTCCCCTCAAGAAGCCTTTCGCTAAGACAGTTCTTGTGGAATTGGCAAAGAGATATTTGGAATCCCCTAGAGGGCTATGGTGAAAAAGGAAGTATCCTCAGATGAAATCTGGAAAGAAGCTTTCTGAGACACTGCTCTGTGATCTGTGACTTCCACTCGTAGAGTTACATCTGTATTTCGTGGATCTCTTTGCTATCCTTATTTCTGTGGAATCTGAGAACAGATATTTCGATCCCTTGGAAGACTATAGGGCCAAAGGAAATATCCTCCGATAACAAATAGAAAGAAGCTTTCTGAGAAACTTCTTTGTGTTCTGTGAAATCATCTCACAGAGTTACAGCTTTCCCCTCAAGAAGCCTTTGGCTAAGACAGTTCTTGTGGAATTGGCAAAGTGATATTTGGAAGCCCATAGAGGGCTACGGTGAAAAAGGAAATATACTCAGATGAAATCTGGAAAGAAGTTTTCTGAGGAACTGCTTAGTGTTCTGTTAATTCATCTCACAGAGTTATATCTGTATTTCGTGGATCTCTTTGCTAGCCTTATTTCTGTGGAATCTGAGAACAGATATTTCGGATCCCTTTGAAGACTATAGGGCCAAAGGAAATATCCTCCGATAACAAAGAGAAAGAAGCTTTCTGAGAAACTTCTTTGTGTTCTGTGAAATCTTCTCACAGAGTTACAGTTTACCTCTCAAGAAGCCTTTCACTAAGGCAGTTCTTGTGGAATTGGCAAAGTGATATTTGGAAGCCCATAGAAGGCTATGGTGAAAAAGGAAATATCCTCAGATGAATTCTGGAAAGAAGCTTTCTGAGAAACTGCTCTGTGATGTGTGACTTCCACTCACGGAGTGACATCTGTATTTCGTGGATCGCTTTGCTAACCTTATTTCTGTGGAATCTGAGAACAGATATTTCTGATCCCTTTGAACACTATAAGGCCAAAGGAAATAAGCTCCGACAACAAAGAGAAAGAGGCTTTCTGAGAAACTTCTTTGTGTTCTGTGAAATCATCTCACAGAGTTACACCTTCCTGCTAAAGAAGCCTTTCGCTAAGACAGTTCTTGTGGAATTGGCAAAGTGATATTTGGAAGCCCAGAGAGTGCTATGGTGAAAAAGTAAATATCCTCAGATGGAATCTGAAAATAAGCTTGTTGAGAAACTGCTTAGTGTTCTGTTAATTCGTCTCACAGAGTTACATCTGTATTTCGTGGATCTCTTTGCTAGCCTTATTTCTGTGGATTCTGAGAAGAGATATTTCGGATATCTTTGAAGACTATAGGGCCAAAGGAAATATCCTCCGGTAACAAAGAGAAAGAAGCTTTCTGAGAAACTTCTTTGTGTTCTGTGAAATCATCTCACAGAGTTACAGCTGTCCCCTCAAGAAGCCTTTCACTAAGACAGTTCTTGTGGAATTGGCAAAGTGATATTTGGAAGCCCATAGAGGGCTATGGTGAAAAAGGAAATATCCTCCGATGAAATCTGGAAAGAAGCTTTCTGAGAAACGGCTCTATGATGTGTGACTTCCACTCACAGAGTTACATCTGTATTTCGTGGATCTATTTGCTCGCCTTATTTCTGTGGAATCTGAGAACAGATATTTCGGATCCCTTTGAAGACTATAGGGCCAAAGGAAATATTCTGCGATAAAAAAAGAGAAAGAAGCTTTCTGAGAAACATCTTTGTGTTCTGTGAAATCATCTCACAGAGTTACAGCTTTTCCCTCAAGAAGCCTTTGACTAAGACAGTTCTTGTGGAATTGGCAAAGTAATATTTGGAAGACTTTAGAGGTCTATGGTGAAAAAGGAAATATCCTCCGATGAAATCTGGAAAGAAGCTTTCTGAGAAACTGCTCTGTGGTGTGTGACCTCCACTCACAGTGTTACATCGGTATTTCGTGGATCTCTTTGCTAGCCTTATTTCTGTGGAATCTGAGAACAGATATTTCGGATCCCTTTGAAGGCTATAGGGCCAAAAGAAATATCCTCCGATAACAAAGGGAAAGAAGCTTTCTGAGAAACTTCTTTGTGTTCTGTGAAATCATCTCACAGAGTTAAAACTTTCCCCTCAGGAAGCCTTTCGCTAAGACAGTTCTTCTGGAATGGGCAAAGTGATATTTGGAAGCCCATAGAGGGCTATGGTGAAAAAGGAAATATCCTCAGATGAAATCTGGAAAGAAGTTTTCTGAGGAACTGCTTAGTGTTCTGTTAATTCATCTCAAAGAGTTACATCTGTATTTCGTGGATCTCTTTGCTAGCCTTGTTTCTGTTCAATCTGAGAACAGATATTTCGGATCCCTTTGAAGACTATAGGGTCAGAGGAAATATCCTCCGATAACAAAGAGAAAGAAGCTTTCTGAGAAACTTCTTTGTGTTCTGTGAAATCATCTCACAGAGTTACAGCTTTTCCCTCAAGAAGCCTTTTAATAAGACACTTCTTGTGGAATTGGCAAAGTGATATTTGGAAGCCCATTGTGGGCTATGGTGAAAAAGGATATATCCTCAGATGAAATCTGGAAAGAAGGTTTCTGAGAAACTGCTTAGTATTCTGATAATTCATCTCACAGAGTTACATCAGTATTTCGTGGATCTCTTTGCTAGCCTTATTTCTGTGGAATCTGAGAACAGATATTTCGGATCCCTTTGAAGACTATAGGGCCATAGGAAATATCCTCCGATAACAAAGAGAAAGAAGCTATCTGAGAAACTTCTTTGTGTTCTGTGAAATCATCACACAGAGTTACATCTGTATTTCGTGGATCTCTTTGCTAGCCTTATTTCTGTGGAATCTTAGAACAGATATTTCGGATCCCTTTGAAGACTAGAGGGCCAAAGGAAATATCCTCCGATAACAAAGAGAAAGAAGCTTTCTAGGAAACTTTTTTGTGTTCTGTGAAATCATCTCACAGAGTTACAGTTTTCCCCTCAAGAAGCCTTTCGCTAAGACAGTTCTTGTGGAATTGGCAAAGTGATATTAGAAGCCCATAGAGGGCTATGGTGAAAAAGGAAATATCCTCTGATAAAATCTGGAAAAAGCTTTCTGAGAAACTGCTTAGTGTTCTGTTAATTCATCTCACAGAGTTACATCTTTATTTCGTGGATCTCTTTGCTATCCTTATTTCTGTGGAATCTGAGAACAGATATTTCGGATCCCTTTGAAGACCTTACGCCAAAGGAAATATCCTCCGATAAGAAAGAGAAAGAAGCTTTCTGAGAAACTTCTTTGTGTTCTGTGAAATCATCTCACAGAATTAAAGCTTTCCCCTCAAGAATCCTTTCGCTAAGACAATTCTTGTGGAATTGGCAAAGTTATATTTGGAAGCCCATAGAGGGCTATGGTGAAAAAGGAAATATCCTCAGATGGCATTTGAAAAGAAGCTTTCTGAGAAACTGCTTAGTGTTCTCTTAACTCATCTCACAGATTTACATCAGTATTTCGTGGATCTCTTTGCTATCCTTATTTCTGTGGAATATGAAAACAGATATTTCGGATCCCTTTGAAGACCATAGGGCCAAAGGAAATATCCTCCGATAACAAAGAGAAAGAAGCTTTCTGAGAAACTTCTTTGTGTTCTGTGAAATCATCTCACAGAGGTTAAGCTGTAACCTCAAGAATCCTTTCGCTAAGACAGTTCTTGTGGAATTGGCAAAGTGATATTTGGAAGCCCATAGAGGGCTATGGTGAAAAAGGAAGTATCCTCAGATGAAATCTGGAAAGAAGCTTTCTGAGACACTGCTCTGTGATCTGTGACTTCCACTCATAGAGTTACATCTGTATTTCGTGGATCTCTTTGCTATCCTTATTTCTGTGGAATCTGAGAACAGATATTTCGGATCCCTTGGAAGACTATAGGGCCAAAGGAAATATCCTCCGATAACAAATAGAAAGAAGCTTTCTGAGAAACTTCTTTGTGTTCTGTGAAATCATCTCACAGAGTTACAGCTTTCCCCTCAAGAAGCCTTTGGCTAAGACAGTTCTTGTGGAATTGGCAAAGTGATATTTGGAAGCCCATAGAGGGCTACGGTGAAAAAGGAAATATCCTCAGATGAAATCTGGAAAGAAGTTTTCTGAGGAACTGCTTAGTGTTCTGTTAATTCATCTCACAGAGTTATATCTGTATTTCGTGGATCTCTTTGCTAGCCTTATTTCTGTGGAATCTGAGAACAGATATTTCGGATCGCTTTGAAGACTATAGGGCCAAAGGAAATATCCTCCGATAACAAAGAGAAAGAAGCTTTCTGAGAAACTTCTTTGTGTTCTGTGAAATCATCTCACAGAGTTACAGTTTTCCTCTCAAGAAGCCTTTCGCTAAGACAGTTCTTGTGGAATTGGCAAAGTGATATTTGGAAGCCCATAGAGAGCTATGGTGAAAAAGGAAATATCCTCAGATGAAATCTGGAAAGAAGCTTTCTGAGAAACTGCTCTGTGATGTGTGACTTCCACTCACGGAGTGACATCTGTATTTCGTGGATCTCTTTGCTAACATTATTTCTGTGGAATCTGAGAACAGATATTTCTGATCCCTTTGAACACTATAAGGCCAAAGGAAATAAGCTCCGACAACAAAGAGAAAGAAGCTTTCTGAGAAACTTCTTTGTGTTCTGTGAAATCATCTCACAGAGTTACACCTTTCTGCTAAAGAAGCCTTTCGCTAAGACAGTTCTTGTGGAATTGGCAAAGTGATATTTGGAAGCCCAGAGAGTGCTATGGTGAAAAAGTAAATATCCTCAGATGGAATCTGAAAATAAGCTTGTTGAGAAACTGCTTAGTGTTCTGTTAATTCGTCTCACAGAGTTACATCTGTATTTCGTGGATCTCTTTGCTAGCCTCATTTCTGTGGATTCTGAGAAGAGATATTTCGGATATCTTTGAAGACTATAGGGCCAAAGGAAATATCCTCCGGTAACAAAGAGAAAGAAGCTTTCTGAGAAACTTCTTTGTGTTCTGTGAAATCATCTCTCAGAGTTACAGCTGTCCCCTCAAGAAGCCTTTCACTAAGACAGTTCTTGTGGAATTGGCAAAGTGATATTTGGAAGCCCATAGAGGGCTATGGTGAAAAAGGAAATATCCTCCGATGAAATCTGGAAAGAAGCTTTCTGAGAAAAAGCTCTATGATGTGTGACTTCCACTCACAGAGTTACATCTGTATTTCGTGGATCTATTTGCTCGCCTTATTTCTGTGGAATCTGAGAACAGATATTTCGGATCCCTTTGAAGACTATAGGGCCAAAGGAAATATCCTGCGATAAAAAAAGAGAAAGAAGCTTTCTGAGAAACATCTTTGTGTTCTGTGAAATCATCTCACAGAGTTACAGCTTTTCCCTCAAGAAGCCTTTGACTAAGACAGTTCTTGTGGAATTGGCAAAGTAATATTTGGAAGACCTTAGAGGGCTATGGTGAAAAAGGAAATATCCTCCGATGAAATCTGGAAAGAAGCTTTCTGAGAAACTGCTCTGTGATGTGTGACCTCCACTCACAGAGTTACATCTGTATTTCGTGGATCTCTTTGCTAGCCTTATTTCTGTGGAATCTGAGAACAGATATTTCGGATCCCTTTGAAGACTATAGGGCCAAAGGAAATATCCTCCGATAACAAAGATAAAGAAGCTTTCTGAGAAACATCGTTGTGTTCTGTGAAATCATCTCACAGAGTTACAGCTTTTCCCTCAAGAAACCTTTCACTAAGACGGTTCTTGTGGAATTGGCAAAGTAATATTTGGAAGACCTTAGAGGGCTATGGTGAAAAAGGAAATATCCTCAGATGAAATCTGGAAAGAAGCTTTCTGAGAAACTGCTCTGTGATGTGTGACCTCCACTCACAGAGTTACATCGGTATTTCGTGGATCTCTTTGCTAGCCTTATTTTTGTGGAATCTGAGAACAGATATTTCGGATCCCTTTGAAGACTATAGGGCCAAAGGAAATATCCTCCGATAACAAAGAGAAAGAAGCTTTCTGAGAAACTTCTTTGTGTTCTGTGAAATCATCTCACAGAGTTACAGCTTTACCCTCAAGAAGCCTTCCGCTAAGACAGTTCTTGTGGAATTTTCAAAGTCATATTTGGAAGCCCATAGAGGGCTATGGTGAAAAAGGAAATATCCTGCCATGAAATCTGGAAAGAAGCTTTCAGAAAAACTGCTCTGTGATGCGTGACTTCCACTCACAGAGTTACATCTGTATTTCGTGGATCTCTTTGCTAGCCTTATTTCTGTGGAATCTGAGAACAGATATTTCGGATCCCTTTGAAGACTATAGGGCCAAAGGAAATATCCTCCGATAACAAAGAGAAAGAAGCTTTCTGGGAAACTTCTTGGTGTTCTGTGAAGTCATCTCACAGAGTTACAGTTTTCCTCTCAAGAAGCCTTTCGCTAAGACAGTTCTTGTGGAATTGGCAAAGTGATATTAGAAGCCCATAGAGGGCTATGGTGAAAAAGGAAATATCCTCCGATGAAATCTGGAAAGAAACTTTCTGAGAAACTGCTTAGTGTTCTGTTAATTCATCTCTCAGAGTTACATCAGTATTTCGTGGATCTCTTTGCTAGCCTTATTTCTGTGGAATCTGAGAACAGATATTTCGGATCCCTTTGAAGTCTATAGGGCCAAAGGAAATATCCTCCGATAACAAAGAGAAAGAAGCTTTCTGAGAAACTTCTTTGTGTTCTGTGAAATCATCTCACAGAGTTAAAGCTTTCCCCTCAAGAATCCTTTTGCTAAACAGTTCTTGTGGAATTGGCAAAGTGATATTTGGAAGCCAATAGAGGGCTATGGTGAAAAAGGAAATATCCTCAGATGGAATCTGAAAAGAAGCTTTCTGAGAAACTGCTTTGTGTTCTGTTAATTCATCTCAAAGATTTACATCTGTATTTCGTGGATCTCTTTGCTAGCCTTATTTCTGTTCAATCTGATAACAGATATTTCGGATCCCTTTGAAGACTATAGGGCCAAAGGAAATATCCTCCGATAACAAAGAGAAAGAAGCTTTCTGAGAAACTTCTTTGTGTTCTGAGAAATCATCTCACAGAGTTACAGCTTTCCCTTCAAGAAGACTTTCTCTAAGACAGTGCTTGTGGAATTGGCAAAGTGATATTTGGAAGCCCATAGAGGGCTATGGTGAAAAAGGAAATATCCTCAGATGAAATCTGGAAAGAAGCTTTCTTAGAAACTGCTCTGTGATGTTTGACTTCCACTCACAGAGTTACATCTGTATTTCGTGGATCTCTTTGCTAGCCTTATTTCTGTGGAATCTGAGAACAGATATTTCGGATCCCTTTGAAGACTATAGAGCCAAAGGAAATATCCTCCGATAACAAAGAGAAAGAAGCTTTCTGAGAAACTTCTTTGTGTTCTGTGAAATCATCTCACAGAGTTACAGCTTTGCCTTCCAGAAGCCTTTCGCTAAGACAGTTCTTGTGGAATTGGCAAAGTTGTATTTGGAAGCCCATAGAGGGCTATGGTGAAAAAGGAAATATCCTCAGATGAAATCTGGAAAGAAGATTTCTGAAAAACTGCTCTGTGATGTGTGACTTCCACTCACAGAGTTACATCGGTATTTCGTGGATCTTTTTGCTAGCCTTATTTCTGTGGAAACTGAGAACAGATATTTCGGATCCCTTTGAAGTCTATAGGGCCAAAGGAAATATCCTCCGATAACAAAGAGAAAGAAGCTTTCTGAGAAACATCTTTGTGTTCAGTGAAATCATCTCACAGAGTTACAGCTTTTCCCTCAAGAAGCCTTTCACTAAGACAGTTCCTGTGGAATTGGCAAAGTTATATTTGGAAGCCCATAGAGGGCTATGGTGAAAAAGGAAATATCCTCAGATGAAATCTGGAAAGAAGCTTTCTGAGAAACTGCTCTCTTATGTGTGACCTCCACTCACAGAGTTACATCGGTATTTCGTGGATCTCTTTGCTAGCCTTATTTCTGTGGAATCTGAAATCAGATATTTCGGATCCCTTTGAAGACTATAGGGCCAAAGGAAATATCCTCCGATAACAAAGAGAAAGAAGCTTTCTGAGAAACTTCTTTGTGTTCTGTGAAATCATCTCACAGAGTTACAGCTTTACCCTCAAGAAGCCTTCCGCTAAGACAGTTCTTGTGGAATTGTCAAAGTCATATTTGGAAGCCCATAGAGGGCTATGGTGAAAAAGGAAATATCCTGCGATGAAATCTGGAAAGAAGCTTTCAGAAAAACTGCTCTGTGATGCGTGACTTCCACTCACAGAGTTACATCTGTATTTCGTGGATCTCTTTGCTAGCCTTATTTCTGTGGAATCTGAGAACAGATATTTCGGATCCCTTTGAAGACTATAGGGCCAAAGGAAATATCCTCCGATAACAAAGAGAAAGAAGCTTTCTGGGAAACTTCTTGGTGTTCTGTGAAATCATCTCACAGAGTTACAGTTTTCCTCTCAAGAAGCCTTTCGCTAAGATAGTTCTTGTGGAATTGGCAAAGTGATATTAGAAGCCCATAGAGGGCTATGGTGAAAAAGGAAATATCCTCCGATGAAATCTGGAAAGAAGCTTTCTGAGAAACTGCTCTGTGATGTGTGACTTCCACTGACAGAGTTACATCTTTATTTCGTGGATCTCTTTGCTAGCCTTATTTCTGTGGAATCTGAGAACAGATATTTCGGATCCCTTTGAAGACTATAGGGCCAAAGGAAATATCCTCCGATAACAAAGAGAAAGAAGCTTTCTGAGAAACTTCTTTGAGTTCTGTGAAATCATCTCACAGAGTTACAGTTTTTCCCTCAAGAAGCCTTTCACTAAGATAGTTCTTGTGGAATTGGCAAAGTGATATTTGGAAGCCCATAGAGGGCTATGGTGAAAAAGGAAATATCCTCAGATGAAATCTGGAAAGAAGTTTTCTGAGGAACTGCTTAGTATTCTGTTAATTCATCTCACAGAGTTACATCTGTATTTCGTGGATCTCTTTGCTAGCCTTATTTCTGTTCAATCTGAGAACAGATATTTCGGATCCCTTTGTAGACTATTGGGCCAAGGGAAATATCCTCCGATATCAAAGAGAAAGAAGCTTGCTCAGAAACGTCTTTGTGTTCTCTGAAATCATCTCACAGAGTTACAGCTTTCCCCTCAAGATGCCTTTCACTAAGACAGTTCTTGTGGAATTGGAAAAGTGATATTTGGAAGCCCATAGAGGGCTATGGTGAAAAAGGAAATATCCTCAGATGAAATCTGGAAAGAAGATTT
Source organism: Macaca mulatta (assembly GCF_049350105.2). Classification (NCBI taxonomy): domain Eukaryota; kingdom Metazoa; phylum Chordata; class Mammalia; order Primates; family Cercopithecidae; genus Macaca; species Macaca mulatta. Next base: position 48,740,624 of record NC_133411.1, read on the forward strand.
CAGAGAAACTTCTCTGTGATGTGTGACTTCCACTCGCAGAGTTACATCTGTATTTCGTGGATCTCTTTGCGAGCCTCATTTCTGTGGAATCTGAGAACAGATATTTCGGATCCCTTTGAAGACTATAGGGCCAAAGGAAATATCCTCCGATAACAAAGAGAAAGAAGCTTTCTGAGAAACATCTTTGTGTTCTGTGAAATCATCTCACAGAGTTACAGCTTTTCCCTCAAGAAACCTTTCACTAAGACAGTTCTTGTTGAATTGGCAAAGTTATATTTGGAAGCCCATAGAGGGCAATGGTGAAAAAGGAAATATCCTCAGATGAAATCTGGAAAGAAGCTTTCTGAGAAACTGCTCTGTGATGTGTGACCTCCACTCACAGAGTTACATCGGTATTTCGTGGATCTCTTTGCTAGCCTTATTTCTGTGGAATCTCAGAAGAGATATTTCAGATCCCTTTGAAGACTATAGGGCCAAAGGAAATATCCTCCGATACCAAAAAGAAGCTTTCTGAGAAACTTCTTTGTGTTCTGTGAAATCATCTCACAGAGTTACAGCTTTCCCATCAAGAAGCCTTTCGCTAAGACAGTTCTTGTGGAATTGGCAAACTGATATTTGGAAACCCATAGAGGGCTATGGTGAAAAAGGAAATCTCCTCAGATGAAATCTGGAAAGAAGTTTTCTAAGGAACTGCTTAGTATTCTCTTAATTCATCTCACAGAGTTACATCTGTATTTCGTGGCTCTCTTTGCTAGCCTTATCTGTTCTATCTGAAAACAGATATTTCGGATCCCTTTGAAGACTATAGGGCCAAAGGAAATATCCCCCGATATCAAAGAGAAAGAAGCTTTCTCAGAAACGTCTTTGTGTTCTGTGAAATCATCTCACAGAGTTACAGTTTTTCCCTCAAGAAGCCTTTCACTAAGATAGTTCTTGTGGAATTGGCAAAGTGATATTTGGAAGCCCATAGAGGGCTATGGTGAAAAAGGAAATATCCTCAGATGAAATCTGGAAAGAAGCTTTCTGAGAAACTGCTCTGTGATGTGTGACTTCCACTCACAGAGTTACATCTGTTTTTCGTGGATCTCTTTGCGAGCCTTATTTCTGTGGAATCTGAGAACAGATATTTCGGATCCCTTTGATGACTATGGGGCCAAAGGAAATATCCTCCGATAACAAAGAGAAAGAAGCTTTCTGAGAAACTTCTTTGTGTTCTGTGAAATCATCTCACAGAGTTACAGCTTTCCCCTCAAGAAGCCCTTCGCTAAGACAGTTCTTGTTGAATTGGCAAAGTGATATTTGGAAGCCCATAGAGGGCTATGGTGAAAAAGGAAATATCCTCAGATGAAATCTGGAAAGAAGGTTTCTGTAAAACGGCTCTGTGATGTGTGACCTCCACTCACAGAGTGACGTCGGTATTTCGTGGATCTCTTTGCTAGCCTTATTTCTGTGGAATCTGAGAACAGATATTTCGGATCCCTTTGAAGACTATAGGGCCAAAGGAAATATCCTTCGATAACAAAAAAAGAAGCTTTCTGAGAAACTTCTTTGTGTTCTGTGAAATCATCTCACAGAGTTACAGCTTTCCCCTCAAGTAGCCTTTCGCTAAGGCAGTTCTTGTGGAATTGGCAAACTCATATTTGGAAGCACATAGAGGGCTATGGTGAAAAAGGAAATCTCCTCAGATGAAATCTGGAAAGAAGTTTTCTAAGGACCTGCTTAGTATTCTGTTAATTCATCTCACAGAGTTACATCTGTATTTCGTGGATCTCTTTGCTAGCCTTATTTCTGTTCAATCTGAGAACAGATATTTCGGATCCCTTTGTAGACTATTGGGCCAAGGGAAATATCCCCCGATATCAAAGAGAAAGAAGCTTTCTCAGAAACGTCTTTGTGTTCTCTGAAATGATCTCACAGAGTTACAGCTTTTCCCTCAAGAAGCCTTTCACTAAGACAGTTCTTGTGGAATTGGCAAAGTGATATTTGGAAGCCCATAGAGGGCTATGGCGAAAAAGGAATTATCCTCCGATGAAATCTGGAAAGAAGCTTTCTGAGAAACTGCTCTGTGATGTGTGACTTCCACTCACAGAGTTACGTCTGTATTTCGTGGATCTCTTTGGGAGCCTTATTTCTGTGGAATCTGAGAACAGATATTTCGGATCCCTTTGAAGACTATAGGGCCAAAGGAAATACCCTTCGATAACAAAGAGAAACAAGCTCTCTGAGAAACTTCTTTGTGTTCTGTGAAATCATCCCACAGAGTTACACCTTTCCGTTAAAGAAGCCTTTCGCTAAGACATTTCTTTTGGAATTGGCAAAGTGATATTTGGAAGTACGTAGAGGGCTATGGTGAAAAAGGAAATATTCTCAGATGGAATTTGAAAAGAAGCTTTCTAAGAAACTGCTTAGTGTTCTCTTAATTCATCTCACAGAGTTACATCTGTATTTCGTGGATCTCTTTGCTAGCCTTATTTCTGTGGAATCTGAGAACAGATATTTCGCATCCCTTTGAAGACTATAGGGCCAAAGGAAATATCCTCCGATAACAAAGAGGTAGAAGCTTTCTGAGAAACTTCTTTGTGTTCTCTGAAATCATCTCACAGAGTTACAGCTTTCCCCTCAAGAAGCCTTTCACTAAGACAGTTCTTGCGGAATTGGCAAAGTGATATTTGGAAGCCCATAGAGTGCTGTGGTGAAAAAGGAAATATCCTCAGATGGAATCTGAAAAGAAGCTTTCTGAGAAACTGCTTAGTGTTCTGTTAATTCATCTCACAGAGTTAGATCTGTATTTCGTGTATCTCTTTGCTAGCCTTATTTCTGTGGAATCTGAGAACAGATATTTCGGATCCCTTTGAAGACTCTAGGGCCAAAGGAAATATCCTCCGATAACAAAGAGGAAGTAGCTTTCTTAGAAACTTCTTTCTGTTCTTTGAAATCATTTCACAGGGTTACAGCTTTCCCCTCAAGAAGCCTTTCACTAAGACACTTCTTGTGGAATTGGCAAAGTGATATTTGGAAGCCCATAGAGGGCTATGGTGAAAAAGGAAATATCCTCCGATGAAATCTGGAAAGAAGCTTTCTGAGAAACTGCTCTGTGATGTGCGACTTCCACTCACAGAGTTACATCTGTATTTCGTGAATCACTTTGCTAGCCTTATTTCTCCGGAATCTGAGAACAGATATTTCGGATCCCTTTGAAGACTATAGGGCCAAAGGAAATATCCTGCGATAACAAAGAGAAAGAAGCTTTCTGAGAAACTTCTTTGCGTTCTGTGAAATCATCTCACAGAGTTACAGCTTTCCTCTCAAGAAGCCTTTCGCTAAGACAGTTCTTGTGGAATTGGCCAAGTGATATTTGGAAGCCCATAGAGGGCTATGGTGAAAAAGGAAATATCCTCAGATGAAATCTGGAAAGAAGTTTTCTGAGAAACTGCTCTGTGATGTGTGACTTCCACTCACAGAGTTACATCTGTATTTCGTGGATCTCTTTGCTAGCCTTATTTCTGTGGAATCTGAGAACAGATATTTCGGATCCCTTTGAAGACTATAGGGCCAAAGGAAATATCCTCCGATAACAAAGAGAAAGAAGCTTTCTGAGAAACTTCTTTGTGTTCTGTGAAATCATCTCACAGAGTTACAGCTTTCCCCTCAAGAATCATTTCGCTAAGACAGTTCTTGTGGAATTGGAAAAGTGATATTTGGAAGCCCATAGAGGGCTATGGTGAAAAAGGAAATATCATCAGATGAAATCTGGAAGGAAGATTTCTGAGAAACTGACTAGTGTTCTGTTAATTTATCTCACAGAGTTACATCTGTATTTCGTGGATCTCTTTGCTAGCCTTATTTCTGTGGAATCTGAGAACAGATATTTCGGATCCCTTTGAAGACTATATGGCCAAAGGAAATATCCTCCGATAACAAAAAAAGAAGTTTCCTGAGAAACTTCTTTGTGTTCTGTGAAATCATCTCACAGAGTTACAGCTTTCCCATCAAGAAGACTTTCGCTAAGACAGTTCTTGTGGAATTGGCAAACTGATATTTGGAAGCCCATAGAGGGCTATGGTGAAAAAGGAAATCTCCTCAGATGAAATCTGGAAAGAAGTTTTCTAAGTAACTGCTTAGTATTCTGTTAATTCATCTCACAGAGTTACATCTGTATTTCGTGGATCTCTTTGCTAGCCTTATCTGTTCAATCTGAAAACAGATATTTCGGATCCCTTTGAAGACTATAGGGCCAAAGGAAATATCCCCCGATATCAAAGAGAAAGAAGCTTTCTGAGAAACGTCTTTGTGTTCCCTGAAATCATCTCACAGAGTTACAGCTTTTCCCTCAAGAAGCCTTTCACTAAGACAGTTCTTGTGGAATTGGCATAGTGATATTTGGGAGCCCTTAGAGGGCTATGATGAAAAAGGAAATATCCTCAGATGAAATCTGGAAAGAAGCTTTCTGAGAAAGTGCTTAGTGTTCTGTTAATTCATCTCACAGAGTTACATCTGTATTTCGTGGATCTCTTTGCTAGAATTATTTCTGTGGAATCTGAGAACAGATATTTCGGATCCCTTTGAAGACTATAGGGCCAGAGGAAGTATCCTCCGGTAACAAAGAGAAAGAAGCTTTCTGAGAAACTTCTTTGTGTTCTGTGAAATCACCTCACGTACATACAGTTTTTCCCTCAAGAAGCCTTTCACTAAGACAGTTCCTGTGGAATTGGCAAAGTGATATTTGGAAGCCCATAGAGGGCTATGGTGAAAAAGGAAATATCCTCAGATGAAATCTGGAAAGAAGATTTCTGAGAAACTTCTCTGTGACTGTGACTTCCACTCACAGAGTTACATCTGTATTTCGTGGATCTCTTTGCGAGTCTTATTTCTGTGGAATCTGAGAACAGATATTTCGGATCCCTTTGAAGACTATACGGCCAAAGGAAATATCCTCCGATAACAAAGAGAAAGAAGCTTTCTGAGAAACATCTTTGTGTTCTGTGAAATCATCTCACAGAGTTACAGCTTTCCCATCAAGAAGCCTTTCGCTAAGACAGTTCTTGTGGAATTGGCAAACTGATATTTGGAAGCCCATAGAGGGCTATGGTGAAAAAGGAAATATCCTCAGATGAAATCTGGAAAGAACGTTTCTGAGAAACTGCTCTGTGATGTGTGACCTCCACTCACAGAGTTACATCGGTATTTCGTGGATCTCTTTGCTAGCCTTATTTCTGTGGAATCTCAGAAGAGATATTTCAGATCCCTTTGAAGACTATAGGGCCAAAGGAAATATCCTCCGATAACAAAAAAAGAAGCTTTCTGAGAAACTTCTTTGTGTTCTGTGATATCATCTCACAGAGTTACAGCTTTCCCATCAAGAAGCCTTTCGCTAAGACAGTTCTTGTGGAATTGGCAAACTGATATTTGGAAGCCCATAGAGGGCTATGGTGAAAAAGGAAATCTCCTCAGATGAAATCTGGAAAGAAGTTTTCTGAGGAACTGCTTAGTATTCTGTTAATTCATCTCACAGAGTTACATCTGTATTTCGTGGATCTCTTTGCTAGCCTTATCTGTTCTATCTGAAAACAGATATTTCGGATCCCTTTGAAGACTATAGGGCCAAAGGAAATATCCCCCGATATCAAAGAGAAAGAAGCTTTCTCAGAAACGTCTTTGTGTTCTGTGAAATCATCTCACAGAGTTACAGTTTTTCCCTCAAGAAGCCTTTCACTAAGATAGTTCTTGTGGAGTTGGCAAAGTGATATTTGGAAGCCCATAGAGGGCTATGGTGAAAAAGGAAATATCCTCAGATGAAATCTGGAAAGAAGTTTTCTGAGGAACTGCTTAGTATTCTCTTAATTCATCTCACAGAGTTACATCTGTATTTCGTGGATCTCTTTGCTAGCCTTATTTCTGTTCAATCTGAGAACAGATATTTCGGATACCTTTGTAGACTATTGGGCCAAGGGAAATATCCCCCGATATCAAAGAGAAAGAAGCTTTCTCAGAAACGTCTTTGTGTTCTCTGAAATCATCTCACAGAGTTACAGCTTTTCCCTCAAGAAGCCTTTCACTAAGACAGTTCTTGTGGAATTGGTAAAGTGATATTTGGAATCCCATAGAGGGTTATGGTGAAAAAGGAATTATCCTCCGATGAAATCTGGAAAGAAGCTTTCTGAGAAACTGCTCTGTGATGTGTGACTTCCACTCACAGAGTTACGTCTGTATTTCGTGGATCTCTTTGGGAGCCTTATTTCTGTGGAATCTGAGAACAGATATTTCGGATCCCTTTGAAGACTGTAGGGCCAAAGGAAATATCCTTCGATAACAAAGAGAAACAAGCTTTCTGAGAAACTTCTTTGTGTTCTGTGAAATCATCCCACAGAGTTACACCTTTCCGTTAAAGAAGCCTTTCGCTAAGACATTTCTTTTGGAATTGGCAAAGTGATATTTGGAAGTACATAGAGGGCTATGGTGAAAAAGGAAATATTCTCAGATGGAATTTGAAAAGAAGCTTTCTAAGAAACTGCTTAGTGTTCTCTTAATTCATCTCACAGAGTTACATCTGTATTTCGTGGATCTCTTTGCTAGCCTTATTTCTGTGGAATCTGAGAACAGATATTTCGCATCCCTTTGAAGACTATACTGCCAAAGGAAATATCCTGCGATAACAAAGAGGTAGAAGCTTTCTGAGAAACTTCTTTGTGTTCTCTGAAATCATCTCACAGAGTTACAGCTTTCCCATCAAGAAGCCTTTCACTAAGACAGTTCTTGCGGAATTGGCAAAGTGATATTTGGAAGCCCATAGAGTGCTATGGTGAAAAAGGAAATATCCTCAGATGGAATCTGAAAAGAAGCTTTCTGAGAAACTGCTTAGTGTTCTGTTAATTCATCTCACAGAGTTAGATCTGTATTTCGTGGATCTCTTTGTTAGCCTTATTTCTGTGGAATCTGAGAACAGATATTTCGGATCCCTTTGAAGACTCTAGGGCCAAAGGAAATATCCTCCGATAACAAAGAGGAAGAAGCTTTCTGAGAAACTTCTTTGTGTTCTTTGAAATCATTTCACAGGGTTACAGCTTTCCCCTCAAGAAGCCTTTCACTAAGACACTTCTTGTGGAATTGGCAAAGTGATATTTGGAAGCCCATAGAGGGCTATGGTGAAAAAGGAAATATCCTCCGATGAAATCTGGAAAGAAGCTTTCTGAGAAACTGTTCTGTGATGTGCGACTTCCACTCACAGAGTTACATCTCTATTTCGTGAATGTCTTTGCTAGCCTTATTTCTCCGGAATCTGAGAACAGATATTTCGGATCCCTTTGAAGACTATAGGGCCAAAGGAAATATCCTCCGATAACAAAGAGAAAGAAGCTTTCTGAGAAACTTCTTTGCGTTCTGTGAGATCATCTCACAGAGTTACAGCTTTCCGCTCAAGAAGCCTTTCGCTAAGACAGTTCTTGTGGAATTGACCAAGTGATATTTGGAAGCCCATAGAGGGCTATGGTGAAAAAGGAAATATCCTCAGATGAAATCTGGAAAGAAGTTTTCTGAGAAACTGCTCTGTGATGTGTGACTTCCACTCACAGAGTTACATCTGTATTCCGTGGATCTCTTTGCTAGCCTTATTTCTGTGGAATCTGAGAACAGATATTTCGGATCCCTTTGAAGACTATAGGGACAAAGGAAATATCCTCCGATAACAACTTGAAAGAAGCTTTCTGAGAAACTTCTTTGTGTTCTGTGAAATCATCTCACCGAGTTACAGCTTTCCCCTCAAGAATCATTTCGCTAAGACAGTTCTTGTGGAATTGGAAAAGTGATATTTGGAAGCCCATAGAGGGCGATGGTGAAAAAGGAAATATCCTCAGATGAAAGCTGGAAAGAAGATTTCTGAGAAACTGACTAGTGTTCTGTTAATTAATCTCATAGAGTTACATCTGTATTTCGTGGATCTCTTTGCTAGCCTTATTTCTGTGGAATCTGAGAACAGATATTTCGGATCCCTTTGAAGACTATATGGCCAAAGGAAATATCCTCCGATAACAAAGAGAAAGAAGCTTTCTGAGAAACTTCTTTGTGTTCTGTGAAATCATCTAACAGAGTTACAGCTTTTCCCTCAAGAAGCCTTTCACTAAGACAGTTCTTGTTGAATTGGAAAAGTTATTCTTGGAAGCCCATAGAGGGCTATGGTGAAAAAGGAAATATCCTCAGATGAAATCTGGAAAGAAGCTTTCTGAGAAACTGCTCTGTGATGTGTGACCTCCACTCACAGAGTTACATCGGTATTTGGTGGATATCTTTGCTAGCCTTATTTCTGTGGAATCTGAGAACAGATATTTCGGATCCCTTTGAAGAATATAGGGACAAAGGAAATATCCTCCGATAACAAAAAAAGAAGCTTTCTGAGAAACTTCTTTGTGTTCTGTGAAATCATCTCACAGAGTTACAGCTTTCCCCTCAAAAAGCCTTTCGCTAAGACAGTTGTTGTGGAATTGGCAAAGTGATATTTGGAAGTCCATAGAGGGCTATGGTGAAAAAGGAAATACCCTCCGATGAAATCTGGAAAGAAGCTTTCTGAGAAACTGCTCTGTGATGTGTGACCTGCACTCACAGAGTTACATCGGTATTTCGTGGATCTCTTTGCTAGCCTTATTTCTGTGGAATCTCAGAAGAGATATTTCGGATGCCTTTGAAGACTATAGGGCCAGAGGAAGTATCCTCCGGTAACAAAGAGAAAGAAGCTTTCTGAGAAACTTCTTTGTGTTCTGTGAAATCATCTAACAGAGTTACAGCTTTTCCCTCAAGAAGCCTTTCACTAAGACAGTTCTTGTTGAATTGGAAAAGTTATACTTGGAAGCCCATAGAGGGCTATGGTGAAAAAGCAAATATCCTCAGATGAAATCTGGAAAGAAGCTTTCTGAGAAACTGCTCTGTGATATGTGACCTCCACTCACAGAGTTACATCGGTATTTCGTGGATATCTTTGCTAGCCTTATTTCTGTGGAATCTGAGAACAGATATTTCGGATCCCTTTGAAGAATATAGGGACAAAGGAAATATCCTCCGATAACAAAAAAAGAAGCTTTCTGAGAAACTCCTTTGTGTTCTGTGAAATCATCTCACAGAGATACAGCTTTCCCCTCAAGAAGCCTTTCGCTAAGACAGTTGTTGTGGAATTGGCAAAGTGATATTTGGAAGCCAATAGAGGGCTATGGTGAAAAAGGAAATACCCTTCGATGAAATCTGGAAAGAAGCTTTCTGAGAAACTGCTTAGTGTTCTGTTACTTCATCTCACAGAGTTACATCTGTATTTCGTGGATCTCTTTGCTAGCCTTATTTCTGTGGAATCTGAGAACAGATATTTCGGATCCCTTTGAAGACTATAGGGCCAAAGGAAATATCCTCCGATAACAAAAAAAGAAGCTTTCTGAGAAACTTCTTTGTGTTTTGTGAAATCATCTCACAGAGTTACAGCTTTCCCCTCAAGAAGCCTTTCGCTAAGGCAGTTCTTGTGGAATTGGCAAACTGATATTTGGAAGCCCATAGAGGGCTATGGTGAAAAAGGAAATATCCTCAGATGACATCTGGAAAGAAGTTTTCTGAGGAACTGCTTAGTATTCTGTTAATTCATCTCACAGAGTTACATCTGTATTTCGTGGATCTCTTTGCTAGCCTTATTTCTGTTCAATATGAGAACAGATATTTTGGATCCCTTTGTAGACTTGGGCCAAGGGAAATATCCCCCGATATCAAAGAGAAAGAAGCTTTCTCAGAAACGTCTTTGTGTTCTCTGAAATCATCTCACAGAGTTACAGCTTTCCCCTCAAGAAGCCTTTCACTAAGACAGTTCTTGTGGAATTGGCAAAGTGATATTTGGAAGCCCATAGAGGGCTATGGTGAAAAAGGAAATATCCTCAGATGAAATCTGGAAAGAAGTTTTCTGAGAAACTGCTCTGTGAAGTGTGACTTCCACTCACAGAGTTACATCTGTATTTCGTGGATCTCTTTGCTAGCCTTATTTCTGTGGAATCTGAGAACAGTTATTTCGGATCCCTTTGAAGTCTATAGGTCCAAAGGGAATATCCTCCGATAACAAAAAAAGAAGCTTTCTGAGAAACTTCTTTGCGTTCTGTGAAATCATCTCACAGAGTTACAGCTTTCCCCTCAAGAAGCCTTTCACTAAGACAGTTCTTGTGGAATTGGCCAAGTGATATTTGGAATCCCCTAGAGGGCTATGGTGAAAAAGGAAATATCCTCAGATGAAATCTGGAAAGAAGTTTTCTGAGAAACTGCTCTATGATTGTGACTTCCACTCACAGTGTTACATCTGTATTTCGTGGATCTCTTTGCTAGCCTTATTTCTGTGGAATCTGAGAACAGTTATTTCGGATCCCTTTGAAGTCTATAGGGCCAAAGGAAATATCCTCCGATAACAAAGAGAAAGAAGCTTTCTGAGAAACTTCTTTGTGTTCTGTGAAATCATCTCACAGAGTTACAGCTTTCCCCTCAAGAAGCCTTTCGCTAAGACAGTTCTTGTGGAATTGGCAAACTGATATTTGGAAGCCCATAGAGGGCTATGGTGAAAAAGGAAATATCCTCAGATGAAATCTGGAAAGAAGCTTTCTGAGAAACTGCTTAGTGTTCTGTTAATTCATCTCACAGAGTTACATCTGTATTTCATGGATCTCTTTGCTAGAATAATTTCTGTGGAATCTGAGAACAGATATTTCGAATCCCTTTGAAGACTATAGGGCCAGAGGAAGTATCCTCCGATAACAAAGAGAAAGAAGCTTTCTGAGAAACATCTTTGTGTTCTGTGAAATCATCTCACAGAGTTACAGCTTTTCCCTCAAGAAGCCTTTCACTAAGACAGTTCTTGTTGAATTGGCAAAGTTATATTTGGAAGCCCATAGAGGGCAATGGTGAAAAAGGAAATATCCTCAGATGAAATCTGGAAAGAACCTTTCTGAGAAACTGCTCTGTGATGTGTGACCTCCACTCACAGAGTTACATCGGTATTTCGTGGATCTCTTTGCTAGCCTTATTTCTGTGGAATCTCAGAAGAGATATTTCAGATCCCTTTGAAGACTATAGGGCCAAAGGAAATATCCTCCGATACCAAAAAAAGAAGCTTTCTGAGAAACTTCTTTGTGTTCTGTGAAATCATCTCACAGAGTTACAGCTTTCCCATCAAGAAGCCTTTCCCTAAGACAGTTCTTGTGGAATTGGCAAACTGATATTTGGAAGCCCATAGAGGGCTATGCTGAAAAAGGAAATCTCCTCAGATGAAATCTGGAAAGAAGTTTTCTAAGGAACTGCTTAGTATTCTGTTCATTCATCTCACAGAGTTACATCTGTATTTCGTGGATCTCTTTGCTAGCCTTATCTGTTCTATCTGAAAACAGATATTTCGGATCCCTTTGAAGACTATAGGGCCAAAGGAAATATCCCCCGATATCAAAGAGAAAGAAGCTTTCTCAGAAACGTCTTTGTGTTCTGTGAAATCATCTCACAGAGTTACAGTTTTTCCCTCAAGAAGCCTTTCACTAAGATAGTTCTTGTGGAATTGGCAAAGTGATATTTGGAAGCCCATAGAGGGCTATGGTGAAAAAGGAAATATCCTCAGATGAAATCTGGAAAGAAGGTTTCTGTAAAACGGCTCTGTGATGTGTGACCTCCACTCACAGAGTGACGTCGGTATGTCGTGGATCTCTTTGCTAGCCTTATTTCTGTGGAATCTGAGAACAGATATTTCGGATCCCTTTGAAGACTATAGGGCCAAAGGAAATATCCTCCGATAACAAAAAAAGAAGCTTTCTGAGAAACTTCTTTGTGTTCTGTGAAATCATCTCACAGAGTTACAGCTTTCCCCTCAAGTAGCCTTTCGCTAAGGCAGTTCTTGTGGAATTGGCAAACTGATATTTGGAAGCACATAGAGGGCCATGGTGAAAAAGGAAATATCCTCAGATGAAATCTGGAAAGAAGTTTTCTGAAGAACTGCTTAGTATTCTCTTAATTCATCTCACAGAGTTACATCTGTATTTCGTGGATCTCTTTGCTAGCCTTATTTCTGTTCAATCTGAGAACAGATATTTCGGATACCTTTGTAGACTATTGGGCCAAGGGAAATATCCCCCGATATCAAAGAGAAAGAAGCTTTCTCAGAAACGTCTTTGTGTTCTCTGAAATCATCTCACAGAGTTACAGCTTTTCCCTCAAGAAGCCTTTCACTAAGACAGTTCTTGTTGAATTGGCAAAGTGATATTTGGAAGCCCATAGAGGGCTATGGTGAAAAAGGAATTATCCTCCGATGAAATCTGGAAAGAAGCTTTCTGAGAAACTGCTCTGTGATGTGTGACTTCCACTCACAGAGTTACGTCTGTATTTCGTGGATCTCTTTGCTAGCCTTATTTCTGTGGAATCTGAGAACAGATATTTCGGATCCCTTTGAAGACTGTATGGCCAAAGGAAATATCCTCCGATAACAAAGAGAAAGAAGCTTTCTGAGAAACTTCTTTGTGTTCTGTGAAATCATCTAACAGAGTTACAGCTTTTCCCTCAAGAAGCCTTTCACTAAGACAGTTCTTGTTGAATTGGAAAAGTTATACTTGGAAGCCCATAGAGGGCTATGGTGAAAAAGGAATTATCCTCAGATGAAATCTGGAAAGAAGCTTTCTGAGAAACTGCTCTGTGATGTGTGACCTCCACTCACAGAGTTACATCGGTATTTGGTGGATATCTTTGCTAGCCTTATTTCTGTGGAATCTGAGAACAGATATTTCGGATCCCTTTGAAGAATATAGGGACAAAGGAAATATCCTCCGATAACAAAAAAGGAAGCTTTCTGAGAAACTTCTTTGTGTTCTGTGAAATCATCTCACAGAGTTACAGCTTTCCCCTCAAGAAGCCTTTCGCTAAGACAGTTGTTGTGGAATTGGCAAAGTGATATTTGGAAGTCCATAGAGGGCTATGGTGAAAAAGGAAATACCCTCCGATGAAATCTGGAAAGAAGCTTTCTGAGAAACTGCTCTGTGATGTGTGACCTCCACTCACAGAGTTACATCGGTATTTCGTGGATCTCTTTGCTAGCCTTATTTCTGTGGAATCTCAGAAGAGATATTTCGGATCCCTTTGAAGACTATAGGGCCAGAGGAAGTATCCTCCGGTAACAAAGAGAAAGAAGCTTTCTGAGAAACTTCTTTGTGTTCTGTGAAATCATCTAACAGAGTTACAGCTTTTCCCTCAAGAAGCCTTTCACTAAGACAGTTCTTGTTGAATTGGAAAAGTTATACTTGGAAGGCCATAGAGGGCTATGGTGAAAAAGGAAATATCCTCAGATGAAATCTGGAAAGAAGCTTTCTGAGAAACTGCTCTGTGATATGTGACCTCCACTCACAGAGTTACATCGGTATTTCGTGGATATCTTTGCTAGCCTTATTTCTGTGGAATCTGAGAACAGATATTTCGGATCCCTTTGAAGAATATAGGGACAAAGGAAATATCCTCCGATAACAAAAAAAGAAGCTTTCTGAGAAACTCCTTTGTGTTCTGTGAAATCATCTCACAGAGATACAGCTTTCCCCTCAAGAAGCCTTTCGCTAAGACAGTTGTTGTGGAATTGGCAAAGTGATATTTGGAAGCCAATAGAGGGCTATGGTGAAATAGGAAATACCCTCCGATGAAATCTGGAAAGAAGCTTTCTGAGAAACTGCTTAGTGTTCTCTTACTTCATGTCACAGAGTTACATCTGTATTTCGTGGATCTCTTTGCTAGCCTTATTTCTGTGGAATCTGAGAACAGATATTTCGGATCCCTTTGAAGACTATAGGGCCAAAGGAAATATCCTCCGATAACAAAGAGAAAGAAGCTTTCTGAGAAACTTCTTTCTGTTCTCTGAAATCATCTCACAGAGTTACAGCTTTTCCCTCAAGAAGCGTTTCACTAAGACAGTTCTTGTGGAATTGTCAAAGTGATATTTGGAAGCCCATAGAGGGCTATGGTGAAAAAGGAAATATCCTCAGATGAAATCTGGAAAGAAGCTTTCTGAGAAACTGCTCTGTGACGTGTGACTTCCACTCACAGAGTTACATCTGTATTTCGTGGATCTCTTTGCGAGCCTTATTTCTGTGGAATCTGAGAACAGATATTTCGGATCCCTTTGAAGACTATGGGGCCAAAGGAAATATCCTCCGATAACAAAGAGAAAGAAGCTTTCTGAGAAACTTCTTTGTGTTCTGTGAAATCATCTCACAGAGTTACAGCTTTCCCCTCAAGAAGCCCTTCCCTAAGACAGTTCTTGTTGAATTGGCAAAGTGATATTTGGAAGCCCATAGAGGGCTATGGTGAAAAAGGAAATATCCTCAGATGAAATCTGGAAAGAAGGTTTCTGTAAAACTGCTCTGTGATGTGTGACTCCACTCACAGAGTGACGTCGGTATTTCGTGGACCTCTTTGCTAGCCTTATTTCTGTGGAATCTGAGAACAGATATTTCGGATCCCTTAGAAGACTATAGGGCCAAAGGAAATATCCTCCGATAACAAAAAATAAGCTTTCTGAGAAACTTCTTTGTGTTTTGTGAAATCATCTCACAGAGTTACAGCTTTCCCCTCAAGAAGCCTTTCGCTAAGGCAGTTCTTGTGGAATTGGCAAACTGATATTTGGAAGCCCATAGAGGGCTATGGTGAAAAAGGAAATATCCTCAGATGACATCTGGAAAGAAGTTTTCTGAGGAACTGCTTAGTATTCTGTTAATTCATCTCACAGAGTTACATCTGTATTTCGTGGATCTCTTTGCTAGCCTTATTTCTGTTCAATATGAGAACAGATATTTCGGATCCCTTTGTAGACTATTGGGCCAAGGGAAATATCCCCCGATATCAAAGAGAAAGAAGCTTTCTCAGAAACGTCTTTGTGTTCTCTGAAATCATCTCACAGAGTTACAGCTTTCCCCTCAAGAAGCCTTTCACTAAGACAGTTCTTGTGGAATTGGCAAAGTGATATTTGGAAGCCCATAGAGGGCTATGGTGAAAAAGGAAATATCCTCAGATGAAATCTGGAAAGAAGTTTTCTGAGAAACTGCTCTGTGATGTGTGACTTCCACTCACAGAGTTACATCTGTATTTCGTGGATCTCTTTGCTAGCCTTATTTCTGTGGAATCTGAGAACAGTTATTTCGGATCCCTTTGAAGTCTATAGGTCCAAAGGGAATATCCTCCGATAACAAAAAAAGAAGCTTTCTGAGAAACTTCTTTGCGTTCTGTGAAATCATCTCACAGAGTTACAGCTTTCCCCTCAAGAAGCCTTTCACTAAGACAGTTCTTGTGGAATTGGCCAAGTGATATTTGGAATCCCCTAGAGGACTATGGTGAAAAAGGAAATATCCTCAGATGAAATCTGGAAAGAAGTTATCTGAGAAACTGCTCTATGATTGTGACTTCCACTCACAGTGTTACATCTGTATTTCGTGGATCTCTTTGCTAGCCTTATTTCTGTGGAATCTGAGAACAGTTATTTCGGATCCCTTTGAAGTCTATAGGGCCAAAGGAAATATCCTCCGATAACAAAGAGAAAGAAGCTTTCTGAGAAACTTCTTTGTGTTCTGTGAAATCATCTCACAGAGTTACAGCTTTCCCCTCAAGAAGCCTTTCGCTAAGACAGTTCTTGTGGAATTGGCAAACTGATATTTGGAAGCCCATAGAGGGCTATGGTGAAAAAGGAAATATCCTCAGATGAAATCTGGAAAGAAGCTTTCTGAGAAACTGCTTAGTGTTCTGTTAATTCATCTCACAGAGTTACATCTGTATTTCATGGATCTCTTTGCTAGAATTATTTCTGTGGAATCTGAGAACAGATATTTCGAATCCCTTTGAAGACTATAGGGCCAGAGGAAGTATCCTCCGGTAACAAAGAGAAAGAAGCTTTCTGAGAAACTTCTTTGTGTTCTGTGAAATCATCTCAGGTACATACAGTTTTTCCCTCAAGAAGCCTTTCACTAAGACAGTTTCTGTGGAATTGGCAAAGTGATATTTGGAAGCCCATAGAGGGCTATGGTGAAAAAGGAAATATCCTCAAATGAAATCTGGAAAGAAGATTTCTGAGAAACTTCTCTGTGAAGTGTGACTTCCACTCACAGAGTTACATCTGTATTTCGTGGATCTCTTTGCGAGCCTTATTTCTGTGGAATCTGAGAACAGATATTTCGGATCCCTTTGAAGACTATAGGGCCAAAGGAAATATCCTCCGATAACAAAGAGAAAGAAGCTTTCTGAGAAACATCTTTGTGTTCTGTGAAATCATCTCACAGAGTTACAGCTTTTCCCTCAAGAAGCCTTTCACTAAGACAGTTCTTGTTGAATTGGAAAAGTTATATTTGGAAGCCCATAGAGGGCAATGGTGAAAAAGGAAATATCCTCAGATGAAATCTGGAAAGAACCTTTCTGAGAAACTGCTCTGTGATGTGTGACCTCCACTCACAGAGTTACATCGGTATTTCGTGGATCTCTTTGCTAGCCTTATTTCTGTGGAATCTCAGAAGAGATATTTCAGATCCCTTTGAAGACTATAGGGCCAAAGGAAATATCCTCCGATACCAAAAAAAGAAGCTTTCTGAGAAACTTCTTTGTGTTCTGTGAAATCATCTCACAGAGTTACAGCTTTCCCATCAAGAAGCCTTTCCCTAAGACAGTTCTTGTGGAATTGGCAAACTGATATTTGGAAGCCCATAGAGGGCTATGGTGAAAAAGGAAATCTCCTCAGATGAAATCTGGAAAGAAGTTTTCTAAGGAACTGCTTAGTATTCTGTTCATTCATCTCACAGAGTTACATCTGTATTTCGTGGATCTCTTTGCTAGCCTTATCTGTTCTATCTGAAAACAGATATTTCGGATCCCTTTGAAGACTATAGGGCCAAAGGAAATATCCCCCGATATCAAAGAGAAAGAAGCTTTCTCAGAAACGTCTTTGTGTTCTGTGAAATCATCTCACAGAGTTACAGTTTTTCCCTCAAGAAGCCTTTCACTAAGATAGTTCTTGTGGAATTGGCAAAGTGATATTTGGAAGCCCATAGAGGGCTATGTTGAAAAAGGAAATATCCTCAGATGAAATCTGGAAAGAAGCTTTCTGAGAAACTGCTCTGTGATGTGTGACTTCCACTCACAGAGTTACATCTGTATTTCGTGGATCTCTTTGGGAGCCTTATTTCTGTGGAATCTGAGAACAGATATTTCGGATCCCTTTGAAGACTATGGGGCCAAAGGAAATATCCTCCGATAACAAAGAGAAAGAAGCTTTCTGAGAAACTTCTTTGTGTTCTGTGAAATCATCTCACAGAGTTACAGCTTTCCCCTCAAGAAACCCTTCGCTAAGACAGTTCTTGTTGAATTGGCAAAGTGATATTAGGAATCCCATAGAGGGCTATGGTGAAAAGGGAAATATCCTCAGATGAAATCTGGAAAGAAGGTTTCTGTAAAACGGCTCTGTGATGTGTGACCTCCACTCACAGAGTGACGTCGGTATTTCGTGGATCTCTTTGCTAGCCTTATTTCTGTGGAATCTGAGAACAGATATTTCGGATCCCTTTGAAGACTATAGGGCCAAAGGAAATATCCTCCGATAACAAAAAAAGAAGCTTTCTGAGAAACTACTTTGTGTTCTGTGAAATCATCTCACAGAGTTACAGCTTTCCCCTCAAGTAGCCTTTCGCTAAGGCAGTTCTTGTGGAATTGGCAAACTGATATTTGGAAGCACATAGAGGGCTATGGTGAAAAAGGAAATATCCTCAGATGAAATCTGGAAAGAAGTTTTCTGAGGAACTGCTTAGTATTCTGTTAATTCATCTCACAGAGTTACATCTGTATTTCGTGGATCTCTTTGCTAGCCTTATTTCTGTTCAATCTGAGAACAGATATTTCGGATACCTTTGTAGACTATTGGGCCAAGGGAAATATCCTCCGATATCAAAGAGAAAGAAGCTTTCTCAGAAACGTCTTTGTGTTCTCTGAAATCATCTCACAGAGTTACAGCTTTTCCCTCAAGAAGCCTTTCACTAAGACAGTTCTTGTTGAATTGGCAAAGTGATATTTGGAAGCCCATAGAGGGCTATGGTGAAAAAGGAATTATCCTCCGATGATATCTGGAAAGAAGCTTTCTGAGAAACTGCTCTGTGATGTGTGACTTCCACTCACAGAGTTACGTCTGTATTTCGTGGATCTCTTTGGGAGCCTTATTTCTGTGGAATCTGAGAACAGATATTTCGGATCCCTTTGAAGACTATAGGGCCAAAGGAAATATCCTTCGATAACAAAGAGAAACAAGCTTTCTGAGAAACTTCTTTGTGTTCTGTGAAATCATCCCACAGAGTTACACCTTTCCGTTAAAGAAGCCTTTCGCTAAGACATTTCTTTTGGAATTGGCAAAGTGATATTTGGAAGTACATAGAGGGCTATGGTGAAAAAGGAAATATTCTCAGATGGAATTTGAAAAGAAGCTTTCTAAGAAACTGCTTAGTGTTCTCTTAATTCATCTCACAGAGTTACATCTGTATTTCGTGGATCTCTTTGCTAGCCTTATTTCTGTGGAATCTGAGAACAGATATTTCGCATCCCTTTGAAGACTATAGGGCCAAAGGAAATATCCTCCGATAACAAAGAGGTAGAAGCTTTCTGAGAAACTTCTTTGTGTTCTCTGAAATCATCTCACAGAGTTACAGCTTTCCCATCAAGAAGCCTTTCACTAAGACAGTTCTTGCGGAATTGGAAAAGTGATGTTTGGAAGCCCATAGAGTGCTATGGTGAAAAAGGAAATATCCTCAGATGGAATCTGAAAAGAAGCTTTCTGAGAAACTGCTTAGTGTTCTGTTAATTCATCTCACAGAGTTAGATCTGTATTTCGTGGATCTCTTTGCTAGCCTTATTTCTGTGGAATCTGAGAACAGATATTTCGGATCCCTTTGAAGACTCTAGGGCCAAAGGAAATATCCTCCGATAACAAAGAGGAAGAAGCTTTCTGAGAAACTTCTTTGTGTTCTTTGAAATCATTTCACAGGGTTACAGCTTTCCCCTCAAGAAGCCTTTCACTAAGACACTTCTTGTGGAATTGGCAAAGTGATATTTGGAAGCCCATAGAGGGCTATGGTGAAAAAGGAAATATCCTCCGATGATATCTGGAAAGAAGCTTTCAGAGAAACTGCTCTGTGATGTGCGACTTCCACTCACAGAGTTACATCTCTATTTCGTGAATCTCTTTGCTAGCCTTATTTCTCCGGAATCTGAGAACAGATATTTCGGATCCCTTTGAAGACTATAGGGCCAAAGGAAATATCCTCCGATAACAAAGAAAAAGAAGCTCTCTGAGAAACTTCTTTGCGTTCTGTGAGATCATCTCACAGAGTTACAGCTTTCCGCTCAAGAAGCCTTTCGCTAAGACAGTTCTTGTGGAATTGGCCAAGTGATATTTGGAAGCCCATAGAGGGCTATGGTGAAAAAGGAAATATCCTCAGATGAAATCTGGAAAGAAGTTTTCTGAGAAACTGCTCTGTGATGTGTGACTTCCACTCACAGAGTTACATCTGTATTTCGTGGATCTCTTTGCTAGCCTTATTTCTGTGGAATCTGAGAATAGATATTTCGGATCCCTTTGAAGACTATAGGGCCAAAGGAAATATCCTCCGATAACAAAGAGAAAGAAGCTTTCAGAGAAACTTCTTTGTGTTCTGTGAAATCATCTCACCGAGTTACAGCTTTTCCCTCAAGAATCATTTCGCTAAGACAGTTCTTGTGGAATTGGAAAAGTGATATTTGGAAGCCCATAGAGGGCGATGGTGAAAAAGGAAATATCCTCAGATGAAATCTGGAAAGAAGATTTCTGAGAAACTGACTAGTGTTCTGTTTATTAATCTCATAGAGTTACATCTGTATTTCGTGGATCTCTTTGCTAGCCTTATTTCTGTGGAATCTGAGAACAGATATTTCGGATCCCTTTGAAGACTATATGGCCAAAGGAAATATCCTCCGATAACAAAGAGAAAGAAGCTTTCTGAGAAACTTCTTTGTGTTCTGTGAAATCATCTAACAGAGTTACAGCTTTTCCCTCAAGAAGCCTTTCACTAAGACAGTTCTTGTTGAATTGGAAAAGTTATACTTGGAAGCCCATAGAGGGCTATGGTGAAAAAGGAAATATCCTCAGATGAAATCTGGAAAGAAGCTTTCTGAGAAACTGCTCTGTGATGTGTGACCTCCACTCACAGAGTTACATCGGTATTTGGTGGATATCTTTGCTAGCCTTATTTCTGTGGAATCTGAGAACAGATATTTCGGATCCCTTTGAAGAATATAGGGACAAAGGAAATATCCTCCGATAACAAAAAAAGAAGCTTTCTGAGAAACTTCTTTGTGTTCTGTGAAATCATCTCACAGAGTTACAGCTTTCCCCTCAAGAAGCCTTTCGCTAAGACAGTTGTTGTGGAATTGGCAAAGTGATATTTGGAAGCCCATAGAGGGCTATGGTGAAAAAGGAAATACCCTCCGATGAAATCTGGAAAGAAGCTTTCTGAGAAACTGCTCTGTGATGTGTGACCTCCACTCACAGAGTTACATCGGTATTTCGTGGATCTCTTTGCTAGTCTTATTTCTGTGGAATCTCAGAAGAGATATTTCGGATCCCTTTGAAGACTATAGGGCCAGAGGCAGTATCCTCCGGTAACAAAGAGAAAGAAGCTTTCTGAGAAACTTCTTTGTGTTCTGTGAAATCATCTCACGTACATACAGTTTTTCCCTCAAGAAGCCTTTCACTAAGACAGTTTTTGTGGAATTGGCAAAGTGATATTTGGAAGCCCATAGAGGGCTATGGTGAAAAAGTAAATATCCACAGATGAAATCTGGAAAGAAGATTTCTGAGAAATTTCTATATGAAGTGTGACTTCCACTCACAGAGTTACATCTGTATTTCGTGGATCTCTTTGCGAGCCTTATTTCTGTGGAATCTGAGAACAGATATTTCGGATCCCTT
The DNA here is from genome assembly GCF_049350105.2 of Macaca mulatta. Lineage (NCBI taxonomy): Eukaryota > Metazoa > Chordata > Mammalia > Primates > Cercopithecidae > Macaca > Macaca mulatta. The sequence continues at coordinate 48,761,610 of NC_133411.1, forward strand.
TGAAGACTATAGGGCCAAAGGAAACATCCTCCGATAACAAAGAGAAAGAAGCCTTCTGAGAAACATCTTTGTGTTCTGTGAAATCATCTCACAGAGTTACAGCTTTTCCCTCAAGAAGCCTTTCACTAAGACAGTTCTTGTTGAATTGGCAAAGTTATATTTGGAAGCCCATAGAGGGCAATGGTGAAAAAGGAAATATCCTCAGATGAAATCTGGAAAGAAGCTTTCTGAGAAACTGCTCTGTGATGTGTGACCTCCACTCACAGAGTTACATCGGTATTTCGTGGATCTCTTTGCTAGCCTTATTTCTGTGGAATCTCAGAAGAGATATTTCAGATCCCTTTGAAGACTATAGGGCCAAAGGAAATATCCTCCGATACCAAAAAAAGAAGCTTTCTGAGAAACTTCTTTGTGTTCTGTGAAATCATCTCACAGAGTTACAGCTTTCCCATCAAGAAGCCTTTCGCTAAGACAGTTCTTGTGGAATTGGCAAACTGATATTTGGAAGCCCATAGAGGGCTACGGTGAAAAAGGAAATCTCCTCAGATGAAATCTGGAAAGAAGTTTTCTAAGGAACTGCTTAGTATTCTGTTAATTCATCTCACAGAGTTACATCTGTATTTCGTGGCTCTCTTTGCTAGCCTTATCTGTTCTATCTGAAAACAGATATTTCGGATCCCTTTGAAGACTATAGGGCCAAAGGAAATATCCCCCGATATCAAAGAGAAAGAAGCTTTCTCAGAAACGTCCTTGTGTTCTGTGAAATCATCTCACAGAGTTACAGTTTTTCCCTCAAGAAGCCTTTCACTAAGATAGTTCTTGTGGAATTGGCAAAGTGATATTTGGAAGCCCATAGAGGGCTATGGTGAAAAAGGAAATATCCTCAGATGAAATCTGGAAAGAAGCTTTCTGAGAAACTGCTCTGTGATGTGTGACTTCCACTCACAGAGTTACATCTGTATTTCGTGGATCTCTTTGCGAGCCTTATTTCTGTGGAATCTGAGAACAGATATTTCTTATCCCTTTGAAGACTATAGGGCCAAAGGAAATATCCTCCGATAACAAAGAGAAAGAAGCTTTCTGAGAATCTTCTTTGTGTTCTGTGAAATCATCTCACAGAGTTACAGCTTTCCTCTCAAGAAGCCCTTCGCTAAGACAGTTCTTGTTGAATTGGCAAAGTGATATTTGGAATCCCATAGAGGGCTATGGTGAAAAAGGAAATATCCTCAGATGAAATCTGGAAAGAAGGTTTCTGTAAAACGGCTCTGTGATGTGTGACCTCCACTCACAGAGTGACGTCGGTATTTCGTGGATCTCTTTGCTAGCCTTATTTCTGTGGAATCTGAGAACAGATATTTCGGATCCCTTTGAAGACTATAGGGCCAAAGGAAATATCCTCCGATAACAAAAAAAGAAGCTTTCTGAGAAACTTCTTTGTGTTTTGTGAAATCATCTCACAGAGTTACAGCTTTCCCCTCAAGTAGCCTTTCGCTAAGGCAGTTCTTGTGGAATTGGCAAACTCATATTTGGAAGCACATAGAGGGCTATGGTGAAAAAGGAAATATCCTCAGATGAAATCTGGAAAGAAGTTTTCTGAGGAACTGCTTAGTATTCTGTTAATTCATCTCACAGAGTTACATCTGTATTTCGTGGATCTCTTTGCTAGCCTTATTTCTGTTCAATCTGAGAACAGATATTTCGGATACCTTTGTAGACTATTGGGCCAAGGGAAATATCCTCCGATATCAAAGAGAAAGAAGCTTTCTCAGAAACGTCTTTGTGTTCTCTGAAATCATCTCACAGAGTTACAGCTTTTCCCTCAAGAAGCCTTTCACTAAGACAGTTCTTGTTGAATTGGCAAAGTGATATTTGGAAGCCCATAGAGGGCTATGGTGAAAAAGGAATTATCCTCCGATGATATCTGGAAAGAAGCTTTCTGAGAAACTGCTCTGTGATGTGTGACTTCCACTCACAGAGTTACGTCTGTATTTCGTGGATCTCTTTGGGAGCCTTATTTCTGTGGAATCTGAGAACAGATATTTCGGATCCCTTTGAAGACTATAGGGCCAAAGGAAATATCCTTCGATAACAAAGAGAAACAAGCTTTCTGAGAAACTTCTTTGTGTTCTGTGAAATCATCCCACAGAGTTACACCTTTCCGTTAAAGAAGCCTTTCGCTAAGACATTTCTTTTGGAATTGGCAAAGTGATATTTGGAAGTACATAGAGGGCTATGGTGAAAAAGGAAATATTCTCAGATGGAATTTGAAAAGAAGCTTTCTAAGAAACTGCTTAGTGTTCTCTTAATTCATCTCACAGAGTTACATCTGTATTTCGTGGATCTCTTTGCTAGCCTTATTTCTGTGGAATCTGAGAACAGATATTTCGCATCCCTTTGAAGACTATAGGGCCAAAGGAAATATCCTCCGATAACAAAGAGGTAGAAGCTTTCTGAGAAACTTCTTTGTGTTCTCTGAAATCATCTCACAGAGTTACAGCTTTCCCATCAAGAAGCCTTTCACTAAGACAGTTCTTGCGGAATTGGAAAAGTGATGTTTGGAAGCCCATAGAGTGCTATGGTGAAAAAGGAAATATCCTCAGATGGAATCTGAAAAGAAGCTTTCTGAGAAACTGCTTAGTGTTCTGTTAATTCATCTCACAGAGTTAGATCTGTATTTCGTGGATCTCTTTGCTAGCCTTATTTCTGTGGAATCTGAGAACAGATATTTCGGATCCCTTTGAAGACTCTAGGGCCAAAGGAAATATCCTCCGATAACAAAGAGGAAGAAGCTTTCTGAGAAACTTCTTTGTGTTCTTTGAAATCATTTCACAGGGTTACAGCTTTCCCCTCAAGAAGCCTTTCACTAAGACACTTCTTGTGGAATTGGCAAAGTGATATTTGGAAGCCCATAGAGGGCTATGGTGAAAAAGGAAATATCCTCCGATGATATCTGGAAAGAAGCTTTCAGAGAAACTGCTCTGTGATGTGCGACTTCCACTCACAGAGTTACATCTCTATTTCGTGAATCTCTTTGCTAGCCTTATTTCTCCGGAATCTGAGAACAGATATTTCGGATCCCTTTGAAGACTATAGGGCCAAAGGAAATATCCTCCGATAACAAAGAAAAAGAAGCTCTCTGAGAAACTTCTTTGCGTTCTGTGAGATCATCTCACAGAGTTACAGCTTTCCGCTCAAGAAGCCTTTCGCTAAGACAGTTCTTGTGGAATTGGCCAAGTGATATTTGGAAGCCCATAGAGGGCTATGGTGAAAAAGGAAATATCCTCAGATGAAATCTGGAAAGAAGTTTTCTGAGAAACTGCTCTGTGATGTGTGACTTCCACTCACAGAGTTACATCTGTATTTCGTGGATCTCTTTGCTAGCCTTATTTCTGTGGAATCTGAGAATAGATATTTCGGATCCCTTTGAAGACTATAGGGCCAAAGGAAATATCCTCCGATAACAAAGAGAAAGAAGCTTTCAGAGAAACTTCTTTGTGTTCTGTGAAATCATCTCACCGAGTTACAGCTTTTCCCTCAAGAATCATTTCGCTAAGACAGTTCTTGTGGAATTGGAAAAGTGATATTTGGAAGCCCATAGAGGGCGATGGTGAAAAAGGAAATATCCTCAGATGAAATCTGGAAAGAAGATTTCTGAGAAACTGACTAGTGTTCTGTTTATTAATCTCATAGAGTTACATCTGTATTTCGTGGATCTCTTTGCTAGCCTTATTTCTGTGGAATCTGAGAACAGATATTTCGGATCCCTTTGAAGACTATATGGCCAAAGGAAATATCCTCCGATAACAAAGAGAAAGAAGCTTTCTGAGAAACTTCTTTGTGTTCTGTGAAATCATCTAACAGAGTTACAGCTTTTCCCTCAAGAAGCCTTTCACTAAGACAGTTCTTGTTGAATTGGAAAAGTTATACTTGGAAGCCCATAGAGGGCTATGGTGAAAAAGGAAATATCCTCAGATGAAATCTGGAAAGAAGCTTTCTGAGAAACTGCTCTGTGATGTGTGACCTCCACTCACAGAGTTACATCGGTATTTGGTGGATATCTTTGCTAGCCTTATTTCTGTGGAATCTGAGAACAGATATTTCGGATCCCTTTGAAGAATATAGGGACAAAGGAAATATCCTCCGATAACAAAAAAAGAAGCTTTCTGAGAAACTTCTTTGTGTTCTGTGAAATCATCTCACAGAGTTACAGCTTTCCCCTCAAGAAGCCTTTCGCTAAGACAGTTGTTGTGGAATTGGCAAAGTGATATTTGGAAGCCCATAGAGGGCTATGGTGAAAAAGGAAATACCCTCCGATGAAATCTGGAAAGAAGCTTTCTGAGAAACTGCTCTGTGATGTGTGACCTCCACTCACAGAGTTACATCGGTATTTCGTGGATCTCTTTGCTAGTCTTATTTCTGTGGAATCTCAGAAGAGATATTTCGGATCCCTTTGAAGACTATAGGGCCAGAGGCAGTATCCTCCGGTAACAAAGAGAAAGAAGCTTTCTGAGAAACTTCTTTGTGTTCTGTGAAATCATCTCACGTACATACAGTTTTTCCCTCAAGAAGCCTTTCACTAAGACAGTTTTTGTGGAATTGGCAAAGTGATATTTGGAAGCCCATAGAGGGCTATGGTGAAAAAGTAAATATCCACAGATGAAATCTGGAAAGAAGATTTCTGAGAAATTTCTATATGAAGTGTGACTTCCACTCACAGAGTTACATCTGTATTTCGTGGATCTCTTTGCGAGCCTTATTTCTGTGGAATCTGAGAACAGATATTTCGGATCCCTTTGAAGACTATAGGGCCAAAGGAAACATCCTCCGATAACAAAGAGAAAGAAGCCTTCTGAGAAACATCTTTGTGTTCTGTGAAATCATCTCACAGAGTTACAGCTTTTCCCTCAAGAAGCCTTTCACTAAGACAGTTCTTGTTGAATTGGCAAAGTTATATTTGGAAGCCCATAGAGGGCAATGGTGAAAAAGGAAATATCCTCAGATGAAATCTGGAAAGAAGCTTTCTGAGAAACTGCTCTGTGATGTGTGACCTCCACTCACAGAGTTACATCGGTATTTCGTGGATCTCTTTGGGAGCCTTATTTCTGTGGAATCTGAGAACAGATATTTCGGATCCCTTTGAAGACTATAGGGCCAAAGGAAATATCCTCCGATAACAAAGAGAAACAAGCTTTCTGAGAAACTTCTTTGTGTTCTGTGAAATCATCCCACAGAGTTACACCTTTCTGTTAAAGAAGCCTTTCGCTAAGACATTTCTTTTGGAATTGGCAAAGTGATATTTGGAAGTACATAGAGGGCTATGGTGAAATAGGAAATATTCTCAGGTGGAATTTGAAAAGAAGCTTTCTAAGAAACTGCTTAGTGTTCTCTTAATTCATCTCACAGAGTTACATCTGTATTTCGTTTATCTCTTTGCTAGCCTTATTTCTGTGGAATCTGAGAACAGATATTTCGCATCCCTTTGAAGACTATAGGGCCAAAGGAAATATCCTCCGATAACAAAGAGGTAGAAGCTTTCTGAGAAACTTCTTTGTGTTCTCTGATATCATCTCACAGAGTTACAGCTTTCCCCTCAAGAAGCCTTTAACTAAGACAGTTCTTGCGGAATTGGCAAAGTGATATTTGGAAGCCCATAGAGTGCTATGGTGAAAAAGGAAATATCCTCAGATGGAATCTGAAAAGAAGCTTTCTGAGAAACTGCTTAGTGTTCTGTTAATTCATCTCACAGAGTTAGATCTGTATTTCGTGGATCTCTTTGCTACCCTTATTTCTGTGGAATCTGAGAACAGATATTTCCGATCCCTTTGAAGACTCTAGGGCCAAAGGAAATATCCTCCGATAACAAAGAGGAAGAAGCTTTCTGAGAAACTTCTTTGTGTTCTTTGAAATCATTTCACAGGGTTACAGCTTTCCCCTCAAGAAGCCTTTCACTAAGACACTTCTTGTGGAATTGGCAAAGTGATATTTGGAAGCCCATAGAGGGCTATGGTGAAAAAGGAAATATCCTCAGATGAAATCTGGAAAGAAGCTTTCTGAGAAACTGCTCTGTGATGTGCGACTTCCACTCACAGAGTTACATCTCTATTTCGTGAATCTCTTTGCTAGCCTTATTTCTCCGGAATCTGAGAACAGATATTTCGGATCCCTTTGAAGACTATAGGGCCAAAGGAAATATCCTGCGATAACAAAGAGAAAGAAGCTTTCTGAGAAACTTCTTTGTGTTCTCTGAAATCATCTCACAGAGTTACAGCTTTCCCCTCAAGAAGCCTTTTGCTAAGACAGTTATTGTGGAATTGGCAAAGTGATATTTGGAAGCCCATAGAGGGCTATGGTGAAAAAAGAAATATCCTCAGATGAAATCTGGAAAGAAGCTTTCTGAGAAACTGCTCTGTGATGTGTGACTTCCACACACAGAGTTACATCTGTATTTCTTGGATCTCTTTGCTAGCCTTATTTCTGTGGAATCTGAGAACCGATATTTCCTATCCCTTTGAAGACAATAGGGCCAAAGGAAATATCCTCTGATAACAAAGAGAAAGAAGCTTTCTGAGAAACTTCTTTTTGTTCTGTGAAATCATCTCACAGAGTTACAGCTTTCCCCTCAAGAAGCCTTTCGCTAAGACAGTTCTTGTGGAATTGGCAAAGTGATATTTGGAAGCCCCTAGAGGGCTATGGTGAAAAAGGAAATATTCTCAGTTGAAATCTGGAAAGAGCTTTCTGAGAAACTGCTCTGTGATGTGTGATTTCCACTCACAGAGTTGCATCTGTATTTCGTGGATCTCTTTGCTAGCCTTATTTCTGTGGAATCTGAGAACAGATATTTCGGATCAGTTTGAAGTCTATAGGGCCAAAAGAAATATCCTCCGATAGCAAAGAGAAAGAAGCTTTCTGAGAAACTTCTTTGTGTTCTGTGAAATCATCTCACAGAGATACAGCTTTCCCCTCAAGAAGCCTTTCGCTTAGACAGTTCTTGTGGAATTGGCAAAGTGATATTTGGAAGCCCATAGAGGGCTATGGTGAAAAAGGAAATAACCTCAGATGAAATCTGGAAAGAAGCTTCCTGAGAAACTGCTCTGTGATGTGTGAGTTCCACACACAGAGTTATATCTGTATTTCGTGGTTCTCTTTGCTAGCCTTATTTCTGTGGAATCTGAGAACAGATATTTCGGATCCCTTTGAAGACTATAGGGCCCAAGGAAATATACTGCGATAACAAAGAGAAAGAAGCTTTCTGAGAAACTTCTTTGTGTTCTTTGAATTCATTTCACAGAGTAACAGCTTTCTCCTCAAGAAGCGTTTCGCTAAGACAGTTCTATTGGAATTGGCAAAGTGACATTTGGAAGCCCGTAGAAGGCTGTGGTGAAAAAGGAAATATCCTCAGCTGAAATCTGGAAAGAAGCTTTCTGAGAAAATGCTTAGTGTTCTGTTAATTCATGTCACAGAGTTACTTCGGTATTTCGGGGATCTCTTTGCTAGCCTTATTTCTGAGGAATCTGAGAACAGATATTTCGGATTCCTTTGAAGACAATAGGGCAAAGGAAATATCCTCCGATAACAAAGAGAAAGAAGCTTTCTGAGAAACTTCTTTGTGTTCAGTGAAATCATCTCACAGAGTTACAGCTTTCCCCTCAAATAGCCTTTCGCTAAGACAGTTCTTGTGGAATTGGAAAAGTGATATTTGGAAGCCCATAGAGGGCTATGGTAGAAAAGGAAATATCCTCAGATGAAATCTGGAAAGAAGCCTTCTGAAAACCTGCTCTGTGATGTGACTTCCACACACAGAGTTACTTCTGTATTTCGTGGATTTCTTTGCTAGCCTTATTTCTGTGGAATCCGAGAACAGATATTTCGCATGCCTCTGAAGACCATAGGGCCAAAGGAAATATCCTCCGATAACAAAGAGAAAGAAGCTTTCTGAGAAACTTCTTTGTGTTCTGTGAAATCATCTCACAGAGTTACAGCTTTCCCCTCAAGAAGTCTTTCGCTAAGACAGTTCTTGTGGAATTCGCAAAGTGATATTTGGAAGCCCATAGAGGGCTATGGTTCAAAAGGAAATATTCTCAGATGAAATCTGGAAAGAAGCTTTCTGAGAAACTGCTTAGTGTTCTGTTAATTCGTCTCACAGAGTTACATCTGTATTTCATGGATCTCTTTGCTAGTCTTATTTCTGTGGAATCTGAGAACAGATATTTCAGATCACTTTGAAGACTATAGGGCCAAAGGAAATATCCTCCGATAACAAAGAGAAAGAAGCTTTCTGAGAAACTTCTTTGTGTTCTGTGAAATCATCTCACAGAGTTACAGCTTTCCCCTCAAGAAGTCTTTCGCTAAGACAGTTCTTGTGTAATTGGGAAAGTGATATTTGGAAGCCCATAGACTGCTATGGTGAAAAAGGAAATATCCTCAGATGAAATCTGGGAAGAAGCTTTCTCAGAAACTGCTCTGTGATGTGTGACTTCCACACACAGAATTATATCTGTATTTCGTGGATCTCTTGGCTAGCGGTATTTCTGTGGAATCTGAGAACAGATATTTCGGATAACTGTGAAGACTATACGGTCAATGGAAATATCCTGAGATAACAAAGAGAAAGAAGCTTTCTGAGAAACTTCTTTGTGTTCTGTGAAATCATCTCAGAGAGTTACAGCTTTCCCCTAAAGAAATCTTTCGCTAAGACAGTTCTTGTGGAATTGGCAAAGTGATATTTGAAAGCCCCTAGAGGGTTATGGTGAAAAAGGAAATATCACCAGATGAAATCTGGAAAGAAGCTTTCTGAGAAACTGCTCTGTGATGTGTGACTTCCACACACAGAGTTACATCTGTATTTCGTGGATCTCTTTGGTAGCCTTTTTTCTGTGGATTCTGAGAACAGATATTTCGGATGCCTTTGAAGACGACAGGGCCAAACGAAATATCCTCCGATAACAAAGAGAAAGAAGCTTTCTGAGAAACTTCTTTGTCTTCTGTGAAATCATCTCACAGAGTTACAGCTTTCCCCTCCAGAAGCCTTTTGCTAAGACACTTCATGTGGATTTGCAAAGTGATATTTGGAAGCCCTTAGAGGGCTATGGTGAAAAAGGAAATATCCTCATATGAAATCTGGAAAGAAGCTTTCTGAGAAACTGCTTAGTGTTCTGTTAATTCATCTCACAGAGTTATATCTGTATTTCGTGAATCTCTTTACTAGCCTTATTTCTGTGGAATCTGAGAACAGATATTTGGGATCCCTTTGAAGACTATAGGGCCAACGGAAATATCCTCCTATAACAAAGAGAAAGAAGCTTTCTGAGAAACTTCTTTGTGTTCTGTGAAATCATCTCACAGAGTTACAGCTTTCCCCTCAAGAAGCCTTTCGCTAAGACAGTTCTTGAGGATTTGGCAAAGTGATATTTGGAAGCCCACAGAGGTTTATGGTGAAAAAGGAAATATCCTCAGATGAAATCTGGAAAGAAGATTTCTGAGAAACTGATTACTATTCTGTTAATTCATCTCACATAGTTACATCTGTATTTCGTGGATCTCTTTGCTAGCCTTATTTCTGTGGAATATGGAACAGATATTTCGGATCCCTTTGAAGACTATAAGGCCAAAGGAAGTATCCTGCGATAACAAAGAGAAAGGAGCTTTCTGAGAAACTTCCTTGTGTTCTGTGAAATCATCTCACAGAATTACAGCATTGCCCTCAAGAAGCCTTTCGCTAAGACAGTTCTTGTGAAATTGGCAAAGTGATATTTGGAAGCCCCTAGAGGGCTATGGTGGAAAAGGAAATATCCTCAGATGAAATCAGGAAAGAAGCTTTCTGAGAAACTGCTCTGTGATGTGTGACTTCCACACAGAGAGTTATATTTGTATTTCGCGGATCTCTTTGCTAGCCTTATTACTGTGTAATCTGAGAAGCGATATTTCGGATCCCTTTGAAGACTATAGGGCCAAAGGAAATATCCTCCGATAACCAAGAGAAAGAAGCTTTCTGAGAAACTTCTTTGTGTTCTGTGAAATCACCTCACAGAGTTTCCGCTTTTCCCTTCAGAAGCCTTTCGCTAAGACAGTTCCTGTGGAATTGGCAAAGTGATATTTGGAAACCCATAGAGGGCCATGGTGAAAAAGGAATTATCCTCAGACGAAATCTGGAAAGAAGCATTCTGAGAAACGGCTTAATGTTCTGCTAATTCATCTCAAAGAGTTACATCTGTATTTCGTGGATCCCTTTGCTAGCCTTTTTTCGGTGGAATCTGAGAAAAGATATTTCGGATGCCTTTGAAGACTATAGGGCCAAAGGAAATATCCTGTGATAACAAAGAGAAAGAAGCTTTCTGAGAAACTTCTTTTTGTTCTGTGAAATCATCTCACAGAGTTCCAGCTTTCCCCTCAAGAAGCCTTTCGCTAAGACAGTTCTTGAGGAACTGGCAGAGTGATATTTGGAAGCCCATTTAGGCCTATGGTGAAAAAGGAAATATCCTCAGATGAAATCTGTAAAGAAGCTTTCTGAGAAACTGCTCTGTGATGTGTGACTTCCACACACAGGGTTACATCTGTATTTCGCGGATCTCTTTGCTAGCCTTATTTCTGTGCAATCCGAGAACAGATATTTCGGATCCCTTGGAAGACTATAGGGCAAAAGGAAGTATCCTTCGATAACAAAGAGAAAGAAGCTTTCTGAGAAACTTCTTTGTGTTCTGTGAAATCATCTCACAGAGTTACAGCATTGCCCTCAAGAAGCCTTTCGCTTAGACAGTTCTTGTGGAATTGGCAAAGTGATATTTGGAAGCCCATAGAGGGCTATGGTGAAAAAGGAAATAACCTCAGATGAAATCTGGAAAGAAGCTTCCTGAGAAACTGCTCTGTGATGTGTGAGTTCCACACACAGAGTTATATCTGTATTTCGTGGTTCTCTTTGCTAGCCTTATTTCTGTGGAATCTGAGAACAGATATTTCGGATCCCTTTGAAGACTATAGGGCCCAAGGAAATATCCTGCGATAACAAAGAGAAAGAAGCTTTCTGAGAAACTTCTTTGTGTTCTTTGAATTCATCTCACAGAGTAACAGCTTTCTCCTCAAGAAGCCTTTCGCTAAGACAGTTCTATTGGAATTGGCAAAGTGACATTTGGAAGCCCGTAGAAGGCTGTGGTGAAAAAGGAAATATCCTCAGCTGAAATCTGGAAAGAAGCTTTCTGAGAAAATGCTTAGTGTTCTGTTAATTCATGTCACAGAGTTACTTCGGTATTTCGGGGATCTCTTTGCTAGCCTTATTTCTGAGGAATCTGAGAACAGATATTTCGGATTCCTTTGAAGACAATAGGGCAAAGGAAATATCCTCCGATAACAAAGAGAAAGAAGCTTTCTGAGAAACTTCTTTGTGTTCAGTGAAATCATCTCACAGAGTTACAGCTTTCCCCTCAAATAGCCTTTCGCTAAGACAGTTCTTGTGGAATTGGAAAAGTGATATTTGGAAGCCCATAGAGGGCTATGGTAGAAAAGGAAATATCCTCAGATGAAATCTGGAAAGAAGCCTTCTGAAAACCTGCTCTGTGATGTGACTTCCACACACAGAGTTACTTCTGTATTTCGTGGATTTCTTTGCTAGCCTTATTTCTGTGGAATCCGAGAACAGATATTTCGCATGCCTCTGAAGACCATAGGGCCAAAGGAAATATCCTCCGATAACAAAGAGAAAGAAGCTTTCTGAGAAACTTCTTTGTGTTCTGTGAAATCATCTCACAGAGTTACAGCTTTCCCCTCAAGAAGTCTTTCGCTAAGACAGTTCTTGTGGAATTCGCAAAGTGATATTTGGAAGCCCATAGAGGGCTATGGTTCAAAAGGAAATATTCTCAGATGAAATCTGGAAAGAAGCTTTCTGAGAAACTGCTTAGTGTTCTGTTAATTCGTCTCACAGAGTTACATCTGTATTTCATGGATCTCTTTGCTAGTCTTATTTCTGTGGAATCTGAGAACAGATATTTCGGATCACTTTGAAGACTATAGGGCCAAAGGAAATATCCTCCGGTAACAAAGAGAAAGAAGCTTTCTGAGAAACTTCTTTGTGTTCTGTGAAATCATCTCACAGAGTTACAGCTTTCCCCTCAAGAAGTCTTTCGCTAAGACAGTTCTTGTGTAATTGGGAAAGTGATATTTGGAAGCCCATAGACTGCTATGGTGAAAAAGGAAATATCCTCAGATGAAATCTGGGAAGAAGCTTTCTCAGAAACTGCTCTGTGATGTGTGACTTCCACACACAGAATTATATCTGTATTTCGTGGATCTCATGGCTAGCGGTATTTCTGTGGAATCTGAGAACAGATATTTCGGATAACTGTGAAGACTATACGGTCAATGGAAATATCCTGAGATAACAAAGAGAAAGAAGCTTTCTGAGAAACTTCTTTGTGTTCTGTGAAATCATCTCAGAGAGTTACAGCTTTCCCCTCAAGAAGCCTTTCGTTAAGACAGTTCTTGTGGTATTGGCAAAGTGATATTTGGAAGCCCATAGAGGCAATTGTGAAAAAGGAAATATCCTCAGATGAAATCTGGAAAGAAGCTTTGTGAGAAACTGCTTAGTGTTCTGTTAATTCATCTCACAGAGTTACATCTGTATTTCGTGGATCTCTTTGCTAGCCTTATTTTTGTGAAATCTAAGAACAGATATTTCGGATCCCTTTGAAGACTATACGGCCAAAGGAAATATCCTCCGATAACAAAGAGAAAGAAGCTTTCTGAGAAACTTCTTTGTGTTCTGTGAAATCATCTCACAGAGTTACAGCTTTTCCCTCAAGAAGCCTTTCGCTAAGACAGTCTTGTGGAATTGGTAAAGTGATATTTGGAAGCCCCTAGAGGGCTATGGTGAAAAAAGAAATATCCTCAGATGAAATCTGGAAAGAAGCTTTCTGAGAAACTGCTCTGTGATGTGTGACTTCCACACATAGAGTTACATCTGTATTTCGTGGATCTCTTTGCTAGCCTTATTTCTGTGGAATCTGAGAAGAGATATTTCGGAACCCTTTGAAGACTATGGGGCCAAAGGAAATATCCTCCGATAACAAAGAGAAAGAAGCTTTCTGAGAAACTTCTTTGTGTTCTGTGAAATCATCTCACAGAGTTACCGCTTTCCCCTCCAGAAGCCTTTCGCTAAGACAGTGATTGTGGTATTGGCAAAGTGATATTTGGAAGCCCATAGAGGGCTATGCTGATATAGGAAATATCCTCAGATGAAATCTGGAAAGAGGCTTACTGAGAAACTGCTGAGTGGTCTGTTAATTCATCTCACAGAGTTACATCTGTATTTCGTGGATCTCTTTGCTAGCCTTATTTCTGTGGAATCTGAGAACAGATATTTCGGATCCCTTTGAAGTCTATAGGGCCAAAGGAAATATCCTCCGATAACAAAGAGAAAGAAGCTTTCTTAGAAACTTCTTTGTGTTCTGTGAAATCATCTCACAGAGTTACCGCTTTCCCATCCAGAAACCTTTCGCTAAGACAGTATCTGTGGAATTGGAAAAGTGATATTTGGAAGCCCATCGAGGGCTATGGTGAAAAAGGAAATATCCTCAGATGAAATCAGGAAATAAGCTTTCTGAGAAACTGCTTAGTGTTCTGTTAATTCATCTCAAAGAGTTACATCAGTATTTCGTGGATCTCTTTGCTAGCCTTATTTCGGTGGAATCTGAGAACAGATATTTCGGATCTCTTTGAAGACTACAGGGCCAATGGAAATATCCTGCGATAACAAAGAGAAAGAAGCTTTCTGAGAAACTTCTTTGTGTTCTGTGAAATCATGTCAGAGAGTTACAGCTTTCCCCTCAAGAAACCTTTCGCTAAGACAGTTCTTGTGGAATTGTCAAAGTGACATTTGGAAGCCCATAGAGGGGTATGGTGAAAAAGGAAATATCCTCAGATGAAATCTGGAAAGAAGCTCTCTGAGAAACTGCTCTGTGATGTGTGACTTCCACACACAGAGTTACATCAGAATGTCGTGGATCTCTTTGCTAGCCTTATTTCTGTGCAATCTGAGAATAGATATTTCGGATCCCTTTGAAGACTATAGGCCAAAGAAAATATCCTCCGATAACAAAGAGAAAGAAGCTTTCTGAGAAACTTCTTTGTGTTCTGTGAAATCATCTCACAGAGTTACAGCTTTCCCCTCCAGAAGCCTTTCGCTAAGACAGTTCTTGTGGAATTGGCAGAGTGATATTTGGAAGCCCATAGAGTGCTATGGTGAAAAAGGAAATATCCTCAGATGAAATCTGGAAAGAAGCTGTCTGAGAAACTGCTCTGTGATGTGTGACTTCCACACACAGGGTTTCATCTGTATTTCACGAATCTCTTTGCTAGCCATATTTCTGTGCAATCTGAGAACAGATATTTCGGATCCCTTTGAAGACTATAGGGCCAAAGGAAATATCCTCCAATAACAAAGAGAAAGAAGCTTTCTCAGAAACTTCTTTGTGTTCTGTGATATCATCTCACAGAGTTACAGCTTTTCCCTCAACAAGCCTTTCGCTAAGACAGTTCTTGTGGAATTGGCAAAGTGATATTTGGAAGCCCATAGAGGGCTATGGTGAAAAAGGAAATATACTCAGATGAAATCTGGAAAGAAACTTTCTGATAAACTGCTTAGTGTTCTATTAATTCATCCAACAGTGTTACATCTGTATTTCATGGATCTCTTTGCTATTCTTATTTCTGTGGAATCTGAGAACAGATATTTCGGATTCCTTTGAAGACTATAGGGCCAAAAGAAATTTCCTGCGATAACAAAGTGAAAGAAGCTTTCTGAGAAACTTCTTTGTGTTCTGTGAAATCATCTCACAGAGTTACAGCTTTCCCCTCAAGAAGCCTTTCGCTAAGACAGTTCTTGTGGAATTGGCAAAGTGATATTTGGAAGCCCATATGGGGCTATGTTGAAAAAGGAAATATCCTCAGATGAAATCTGGAAAGAAGCTTTCTGAGAAACTGCTCTGTTTTGTGACTTCCACACACAGAGTTACATCTGTATTTCGCGGATGTCTTTGCTAGCCTTTTTTCTCTGGAATCTGAGAACAGATATTTCGGATCCCTTTGAAGACTATAGGGCCAAAGGAAATATCCTCCGATGACAAAGAGAAAGAAGCTTTCTGAGAAACTTCTCTGTGTTCTGTGAAATCATCTCACAGAGTTACAGCTTTCCCCTCAAGAAGCCTTTCGTTAAGACAGTTCTTGTGGTATTGGCAAAGTGATATTTGGAAGCCCATACAGGGCTATGGTGCAAAAGGAAATATCCTCAGTTGAAATCTGGAAAGAAGTTTGTGAGAAACTGCTTAGTGTTCTGTTAATTCATCTCACAGAGTTACATCTGTATTTCATGGATCTCTGTGCTAGCCTTATTTCTGTGGAATCTAGGAACAGATATTTCGGATCCCTTTGAAGACTATAGGGCCAAAGGAAATATCCTCCGATAACAAAGAGAAAGAAGCTTTCTGAGAAACTTCTTTGTGTTCTCTGAAATCATCTCACAGACTTACCGCTTTCCCCTCTAGAAGCCTTTCGTTAAGACAGTTCTTGTGGAATTGGCAAAGTGATATTTGGAAGCCCATAGAGGGCTATGGTGAAAAAGGAAATATCCTCAGATGAAATCTGGAAAGAAGCTTTGTGAGAAACTGCTTAGTGTTCTTTTAATTCATCTCACAGAGTTACATCTGTATTTCGCGGATCTCTTTGCTAGCCTTTTCTGTGGAATCTGAGAACAGATATTTCGGATCCTTTTGTAGACTATAGGGCCAAAGGAAATATCCTCCGATAACAAAGAGAAAGAAGCTCTGAGAAAATTCTTTGTGTTCTGTGAAATCATCTCACAGAGTTACCGCTTTCCACTCCAGAAGCCTTTCGCTAAGACAGTATCTGTGGAATTGGCAAAGTGATATTTGGAAGCCAATAGAGGGCTATGGTGAAAAAGGAATTATCCTCAGATGAAATCTGGAAAGAAGCTTTCTGAGATACTGCTCTGTGATGTGACTTAAACACACAGAGTTACATCTGTATTTCGTGGATCTCTTTGCTAGCCTTTTTTCTGTGGAATCTGAGAACAGATATTTCGGATGCCTTTGAAGACTATAGGGCAAAAGAAATATCCGGCGATAACAGAGAGAAAGAACCTTTCTGAGAAACTTCTTTGTATTCTGTGAAATCATCTCACAGAGTTACAGGTTTCCCCTCAAGAAGACTTCCGCTAAGACAGTTCTTGTGGAATTGGCAGAGTAATATTTGGAAGCCCATAGAGGGCTATGGTGAAAAAGGAAATATCCTCAGATGAAATCTGGAAAGAAGCTTTCTGAGAAAATGCTCTGTGATGTGTAACTTCCACACACAGAGTTACATCTGTATTTCGCGGATCTCTGCTAGCCTTATTTCTGTGCAATCTGAGAACAGATATTTCGTATCCCTTTGAAGACTATAGGGCCCAAGGAAATATCCTCCGACAAGAAAGAGAAAGAAGCTTTCTGAGAAACTTCTTTGTGTTCTGTGAAATCATCTCACAGAATTACAGCTTTCCCCTCAAGAAGCCTTTCGCTAAGACACTTATTGTGGAATTGGCAAAGTGATATTTGGAAGACCTTAGAGGGCTATGGTGAAAAAGGAAATATCCTCAGATGAAATTTGGAACGAAGCTTTCTGAGAAACTGCTTAGTGTTCTGTTAATTTATGTCACAGATTTACATCTGTATTTCATAGATCTCTTTACTAGCCTTATTTCGGTGGAATCTGAGAACAGATATTTCCGATTCCTTTGAAGACTATAGGGCCAAAGGAAATATCCTGCGATAACAAAGAGAAAGAAGCTTTCTGAGAAACTTCTTTGTGTTCTGTGAAATCATCTCACAGAGTTACAGCTTTCCCCTCAAGAAGCCTTTCGCTAAGACAGTTCTTGTGGAATTGGCAAAGTGATATTTGGAAGCCCATATAGGACTATGGTGATAAAGGAAATATCCTCAGATGAAATCTGGAAAGAAGCTTTCTGAGAAACTGCTCTGTGATGTGTGACTTCCACTCACAGATTTACATCTGTATGTCGTGGATCTCTTTGCTAGCTTTATTTCTGTGGAATCTGAGAACAGATATTTCGGATCCCTTTGAAGACTATAGGGCCAAAGGAAATACCCTCCCATAACAATGAGAAAGAAGCTCTTGAGAAACTTCTTTGTGTTCTGTGAAATCATCTCACAGTGTTACCACATTCCCCTCAAGAATCCTTTCGCTAAGACTGTTCTTGCGGAATTGGCAAAGTGATATTTGGAAGCCCATAGAGGGCTAGGGTGAAAAAGGAAATATCCTCAGATGAAATCTGGAAAGAAGCTTTCTGAGAAACTGCTTAGTGTTCTGTTATTTCATCTCACAGAGATACATCTGTATTTCGTGGATCTCTTTGCTAGCCTTATTTCTGTGGAATCTGAGAGCTGATATTTCGGATCCCTTTGAAGACTATAGGGCCAAAAGAAATATCCTCCGATAACAAAGAGAAAGAAGCTTTCTGAGAAACTTCTTTGTGTTCTGTGAAATCATCTCACAGACTTACAGCTTTCCCCTCAAGAAGCCTTTCGCTAAGACAGTTCTTGTGGAATTGGCAAAGTGATATTTGGGAGCCCATAGAGGGCCATGGTTAAAAAGGAAATATCCTCACATGATATCTGGAAAGAAGCTTTCTGAGAAACTCCTTAGTGTTCTGTTAATTCATCTCCCATAGTTACATCTGTATTTCGTTGATCTCTTTGCTAGCCTTATTTCTGTGGAATCTGAGAACAGATATTTCGGATCCATTTGAAGTCTATAGGGCCAAAGGCAATATCCTCGGTTAACAAAGAGAACGAAGCTTTCTGAGACACTTCTTTGTTTCTGTGAAATCATCTCACAGAGTTACAGCTTTCCCCTCAAGAAGCCTTTCGCTAAGACAATTCTTGTGGAATTGGCAAAGTTATATTTGGAAACCCTTAGAGGGCTATGGTGAAAAAGGAAATATCCTCAGATGAAATCTGGAAAGAAGCTTTCTGAGAAACTACTCTGTGATGTGTGACCTCCATTCACAGAGTGACATCTGTATTTCGTGGATCTCTTTGCTAGCCTTATTTCTGTGGAATCTGAGAACAGATATTTCGGATACCTTTGAATACTATAGGGCCAAAGGAAATATCCTGCGATAACAAAGAGAAAGAAGCTTTCTGAGAAACTTCTTTGTGTTCTGTGAAATCATCTCACAGAGTTACAGCTTCACCCTCAAGAAGCCATTCGCTAAGACAGTTCTTGTGGAATTGGCAAAGTGATATTTGGAAGCCCTTAGAGGGCTATGGTGAAAAAGGAAATATCCTCAGATGGAATCTGGAAAGAAGCTTTCTGAGAAACTGCTCTGTGATGTGTGACTTCCACTCACAGATTTACATCTGTGTGTCGTGGATCTCTTTGCTAGCTATATTTCTGTGGCGTCTGAGAACAGATATTTCTAATCCCTTTGAAGACTATAGGCCAAAGGAAATATCCTCCGATAACAAAGAGAACGAAGGTTTCTGAGAAACTTCCTTGTGTTCTGTGAAATCATCTCACAGAGTTACAGCTTTCCCCTCAAGAAGCCTTTCGCTAATACAGTTCTTGTGGAATTGGCAAAGTGATATTTGGAACCCCTAGAGGGCTATGGTGAAAAAGGAAATATCCTCAGATGAAATCGGGAAAGAAGCTTTCTGAGAAACTGCTCTATGATGTGTGACTTCCACTCACAGAGTTACATCTGTACTTCGTGGATCTCTTTGCAAGCCTTATTTCTGTGGAATCTGAGAACAGATATTTCGGATCCCTTTGAAGACTATAGGGCCAAAGGAAATATCCTCCGATAACAAAGAGAAAGAAGCTTTCTGAGAAACTTCTTTGTGTTCTGTGAAATCATCTCACAGAGTTACCACATTCCCCTCAAGAATCCTTTCTCTAAGACTGTTCTTGCGGAATTGGCAAAGTGATATTTGGAAGCCCATAGAGGGCTAGGGTGAAAAAGGAAATATCCTCAGATGAAATATGGAAAGAAGCTTTCTGAGAAACTGCTTAGTGTTCTGTTAATTCATCTCACAGAGTTACATCTGTATTTCGTGGATCTCTTTGCTAGCCCTATTTCTGTGGAATCTGAGAACTGATATTTCGGATCCCTTTGAAGACTATAGGGCCAAAGGAAATATCCTCCCATAACAAAGAGAAAGAAGCTTTCTGAGAAACTTCTTTGTGTTCTGTGAAATCATCTCACAGAGTTACCACTTTCCCCTCAAGAAGCCTTTCGCTAAGACAGTTCTTGTGGAATTGGCAAAGTGATATTTGGAAGCCCATAGAGGGCTATGGTGAAAAAGGAAATATCCTCAGCTGAAATCTGGAAAGAAGCTTTCTGAGAAACTGCGCTGTGATGTGTGACTTCCACACACAGACTTACACATATATTTCCTGGATCTCTTTGCTAGCCCCATTTCTGTGGAATCTGAGAACAGATATTTCGGATCCCATTGAAGACTATAGGGCCAAAGGAAATATACTCCGAGAACAATGAGAAACAAGCTTTCTGAGAAACTTCTTAGTGTTCTGTGAAATAATCTCACAGAGTTATAGCTTTTCTCTCAAGAAACCGTTCCCTAAGACACTTCTTGTGGAATTCGCAAAGTGATATTTGGAAGCCCATAGAGGGCTATGGTGAAAAAGGAAATATCCTCAGATGAAATCTGGAAAGAACCTTTCTGAGAAACTGCTTAGTGTTCTGTTAATTCATCTCACAATGTTACATCTGTATTTCGTGGATCTCTATGCTAGCCTTATTTCTGTGGAATCTGAGAACAGATATTTCGGATCCCTTTGAAGACTATAGGGCCAAAGGAAATATCCTCCGATTACAAAGAGAAAGAAGCTTTCTGAGAAACTTCTTTGTGTTCTGTGAAATTATGTCTCAGAGTTACCGCTTTCCCCTCAAGAATCCTTTCGCTGAGACAGTTCTTGTGAAATTGGCAATGTGATATTTGGAAGCCCATAGAGGGCTATGGTGAAATAGGAAATATCCTCAGATGAAATCTGGAAAGAAGCTTTCTGAGAAACTGCTTAGTATTCTGTTAATTCATCTCAGAGAGTTACATCTGTATTACATGGATCTCTTTGCTAGCCTTATTTCTGTGGAATCTAAGAACAGATATTTCGGATCCCTTTTAAGACTATAGGGACAAAGGAAATATCCTGCGATAACAAAGAGAAAGAAGCTTTCTGAGAAACTTCTTTGTGTTCTGTGAAATCATCTCCCAGAGTTACAGCTTTCCCTTTAAGAAGCCTTTCCCTAAGACAGTTCTTGTGGAATTGGCAAAGTGATATTTAGAAGCCCATAGAGGGCCATGGTTTAAAAGGAAATATCCTCACATGAAATCTGGAAAGAAGCTTCTGTTAATGCATCTCCCAAAGTTTTATCTGTATTTCGTGGATCTCTTTGCTAGCCTTATTTCTGTGGAATCTGAGAAGAGATATTTCGGATCCCTTTGAAGACTATAGGGCAAAAGGAAATATCCTGCGATAACAAAGAGAAAGAAGCTTTCTGAGAAACTTCTTTGTGTTGTGTGAAATCATCTCACAGAGTTACAGCTTTCCCCTCAAGAAGCCTTTCGCTTAGACAGTTCTTGTGGAATTGGCAAAGTGATATTTGGAAGCCCTTAGAGGGCTATGGTGAAAAAGGAAATATCCTCAGATGAAATCTGGAAAGAAGCTTTCTGAGAAACTGCTTAGTGTTTTGTTTATTCATCTCACAGGGTTACATCGGTATTTCGTGGATCTCTTTGCTAGCCTTATTTCTGTGGAATCTCAGAACAGATATTTCGGATCCCATTGAAGACAATAGGGCCAAAGGAAATATCCTCCGATAACAAAGAGAAAGAAGCTTTCTGAAAAACTTCTTTGTGTTCTGTGAAATCATCTCAGAGAGTTACAGCTTTCCCCTCAAGAAACGCTTCGCTAAGACAGTTCTTGTGGAATTGGCAAAGTGATATTTGGAAGTCCATAGAGGGGTATGTTGAAAAAGGAAATATCCTCAGATGAAATCTGGAAAGGAGCTTTCTGAGAAACTGTTCTGTGATGTTTGACTTCCATACACAGAGTTACATCTGTATTTCGTGTATCCCTTTGCTAGCCTTATTTCTGTTGAATCTGAGAACAGATATTTCGAATCCCTTTGAAGACTATTGGGCCAAAGAAAATATCCTCCGATAACAAAGAGAAAGAAGCTTTCTGAGAAACTTCTTTGTGTTCTGTGAAATCATCTCACAGAGTAACCGCTTTCCCCTTTAGAATCCTTTCGCTAAGACAGTACTTGCGGAATTCGCAAAGTGATATTTGGAAGCCCATAGAGGGCTAAGTTGAAAAAGGAAATATCCTCAGATGAAATCTGGAAAGAAGTTTTCTGAGAAACTTCTTAGTGTTCTGTTAATTCATCTCACAGAGTTACATCTGTATTTCGTGGATTTCTTTTCTAGCCTTATTTCTGTGGAATCTGAGTACAGATATCTCGGATACCTTTGAAGACTATAGTGCCAAAGGAAATATCCTGCGATAACAAAGAGAAAGAAGCTTTCTCAGAAACTTCTTTGTGTTCTGTGAAATCATCTCACAGAGTTACCGCTTTCCCCTCAAGAAGCCTTTCGCTAAGACAGTTCTTGTGGAATTGGCAAAGTGATATTTGGAAGCTCATAGGGGGCTATGGTGAAAAAGGAAATATCCTCAGATGAAATCTGGAAAGAAGCTTTCTGAGAAACTGCTCTGTGATGTGTGACTTCCACTCACAGAGTTACATCTGTATTTCGTGGATCTCTTTGCTAGCCTTATTTCGGTGGAATCTGAGAACAGATATTTCGGATCCCTTTGAAGACTATAGGGCCAAAGGAAATATCCTCCGATAACAAAGAGAAAGAAGCTTTCTGAGAAACTTCTTTGTGTTCTGTGAAATCATCTCACAGAGTTACAGCTTTCCCCTCAAGAAGCCTTTCCCTAAGACAGTTCTTGTGGAATTGGCAAAGTGATATTTGGAAGCCCATAGAGGGCTATGGTGAAAAAGGTAATATCCTCAGATGAAATATGGAAAGAATCTTTCTGAGAAACTGCTTAGTGTTCTGTTAATTCATCTCACAGAGGTACATCTGTATTTCGTGGATCTCTTTGCTAGCCCTATTTCTGTGGAATCTGAGAACTGATATTTCGGATCCCTTTGAAGACTAAAGGGCCAAAGGAAATATCCTCCCATAACAAAGAGAAAGAAGCTTTCTGAGAAACTTCTTTGTGTTCTGTGAAATCATCTCTCAGAGTTACCACTTTCCCCTCAAGAATCCTTTCGCTAAGACCGTTCTTGTTTAATTGGCAAAGTGATATTTGGAAGCTCACAGAGGGCTATGGTGAAAAAGGAAATATCCTCACATGAAATCTGGAAAGAAGCGTTCTGAGAAACGGCTCTTTGATGTGTGACTTCCACTCACAGAGTGACATCTCTATTTCGTGGATCTCTTTGCTAGCCTTATTTCTGTGGAATCTGAGAAGAGATATTTCGGATCCCTTTGAAGACTATAGGGCCAAAGGAAATATCCACCGATACCAAAGAGAAAGAAGCTTTCTGAGAAACTTCTTTGTGTTCTGTGAAATCATCTCACAGAGTTACCACTTTCCCCTCAAGAAGCCTTTCACTAAGACAGTTCTTGTGGAATTGGTAAAGTGATATTTGGAAGCCCATAGAGGGCTATGGTGAAAAAGGAAATATCCTCTGATGAAATCTGGAAAGAAGCTTTCTGAGAAACTGCTCTGTGATGTGTGACTTCCACACACAGAGTTACATCTATATTTCGTGGATCTCTTTGCTAGCCTTATTTCTGTGGAATCTGAGAATAGATATTTCGGATCCCTTTGAAGACTCTAGGGCCAAAGGAAATATCCTGCGATAACAAAGAGAAAGAAGCTTTCTGAAAAACTTCTTCGTGTTCTGTGAAATCATCTCACAGAGTTACCGCTTTCCCCTCAAGAATCCTTTGGCTAAGACAGTTCTTGTGGAATTGGCAAAGTGATATTTGGAAGCTCATAGGGGGCTATGGTGAAAAAGGAAATATCCTCAGATGAAATCTGTATTGAAGCTTTCTGAGAAACTGCTCTGTGATGTGTGACTTCTACTCACAGAGTAACATCTGTATTTCGTGGATCTCTTTGCTAGCCATATTTCGGTGGAATCTGAGAACAGATATTTCGGATCCCTTTGAAGACTATAGGGCCAAAGGAAATATCCTGCGATAACAAAGAGAAAGAAGCTTTCTGAATAACTTCTTTGTGTTCTGTGAAATCATCTCACAGAGTTACAGCTTTCCCCTCAAGAAGCCTTTCGCTAAGACTGTTCTTGTGGAATTGGCAAAGTGATATTTGGAAGCCCATAGAGGGCTACGGTGAAAACGGAAATATCCTCAGATGAAATCTGCAAAGAAGCTTACTGAGAAACTGCTCTGTGATGTGTGACTTCCACTCACAGAGTAGCATCTGTATTTCGTGGATCTCTTGGCTAGCCTTATTTCTGTGGAATCTGAGAACAGATATTTTGGATTCCCTTGAAGACTATAGGGCCAAAGGAAATATCCACCGATACCAAAGAGAAAGAAGCTTTCTGAGAAACTTCTTTGTGTTCTGTGAAATCATCTGACAGAGTTACCGCTTTCCCCTCAAGAAGCCTTTCGCTAAGACAGTTCTTGTGGAATAGGCAAAGTGATATTTGGAAGCTCACAGAGGGCTATGGTGTTAAAGGAAATATCCTCACATGAAATCTGGAAAGAAGCTTTCTGAGAAACTGCTCTGTGATGTGTGACTTCCACTCACAGAGTAACATCTGTATTTCGTGGATCTCTTTGCTAGCCTTATTTCTGTGGAATCTGAGAACAGATATTTCGGATCCCTTTGAAGACTATAGGGCCAAAGGAAATATCCTCCGATAACAAAGAGAAAGAAGCTTTCTGAGAAACTTCTTTGTGTTCTGTGAAATCATCTCTCAGAGTTACAGCTTTCCCCTCAAGAAGCCTTTCGCTAAGACAGTTCTTGTGGAATTGGCAAAGTGATATTTGGAAGCCCATAGAGGGCTATGGTGAAAAAGGAAATATCCTCAGATGAAATCTGGAAAGAAGCTTTCTGAGAAACTGCTCTGTGATGTGTGACTTCCACACACAGAGGTACATCTATATTTCGTGGATCTCTTTGCTAGCCTTATTTCTGTGGAATCTGAGAATAGATATTTCGGATCCCTTTGAAGACTCTAGGGCCAAAGGAAATATCCTGCGATAACAAAGAGAAAGAAGCTTTCTGAAAAACTTCTTTGTGTTCTGTGAAATCATCTCACAGAGTTACCGCTTTCCCCTCAAGAAGCCTTTCGCTAAGACAGTTCTTGTGGAATTGGCAAAGTGATATTTGGAAGCTCATAGGGGGCTATGTTGAAAAAGGAAATATCCTCAGATGAAATCTGGATAGAAGCTTTCTGAGAAACTGCTCTGTGATGTGTGACTTCTACTCACAGAGTAACATCTGTATTTCGTGGATCTCTTTGCTAGCCTTATTTCGGTGGAATCTGAGAACAGATATTTCGGATCCCTTTGAAGACTATAGGGCCAAAGGAAATATCCTGCGATAACAAAGAGAAAGAAGCTTTCTGAATAACTTCTCTGTGTTCTGTGAAATCATCTCACAGAGTTACAGCTTTCCCCTCAAGAAGCCTTTCGCTAAGACTGTTCTTGTGGAATTGGCAAAGTGATATTTGGAAGCCCATAGAGGGCTACGGTGAAAACGGAAATATCCTCAGATGAAATGTGCAAAGAAGCTTACTGAGAAACTGCTCTGTGATGTGTGACTTCCACTCACAGAGTAGCATCTGTATTTCGTGGATCTCTTGGCTAGCCTTATTTCTGTGGAATCTGAGAACAGATATTTCGGATTCCGTTGAAGACTATAGGGCCAAAGGAAATATCCACCGATACCAAAGAGAAAGAAGCTTTCTGAGAAACTTCTTTGTGTTCTGTGAAATCATCTGACAGAGTTACCGCTTCCCCTCAAGAAGCCTTTCACTAAGACAGTTCTTGTGGAATAGGCAAAGTGATATTTGGAAGCTCACAGAGGGCTATGGTGTTAAAGGAAATATCCTCACATGAAATCTGGAAAGAAGCTTTCTGAGAAACTGCTCTGTGATGTGTGACTTCCACTCACAGAGTAACATCTGTATTTCGTGGATCTCTTTGCTAGCCTTATTTCTGTGGAATCTGAGAACAGATATTTCGGATCCCTTTGAAGACTATAGGGCCAAAGGAAATATCCTCCGATAACAAAGAGAAAGAAGCTTTCTGAGAAACTTCTTTGTGTTCTGTGAAATCATCTCTCAGAGTTACAGCTTTCCCCTCAAGAAGCCTTTCGCTAAGACAGTTCTTGTGGAATTGGCAAAGTGATATTTGGAAGCCCATAGAGGGCTATGGTGAAAAAGGAAATATCCTCAGATGAAATCTGGAAAGAAGCTTTCTGAGAAACTGCTTAGTGTTCTGTTAATTCATTTCGGAGAGTTACATCTGTATTTCATGGATCTCTTTGCTAGCCTTATTTCTGTGAAATCTGAGATCAGATATTTCGGAACCCGTTGAAGACTATAAGGCCAAAGGAAATATCCTCCGATAACAAAGAGAAAGAAGCTTTCCGAGAAACTTCTTTGTGTTCTGTGAAATCACCTCACAGAGTTACAGCTTTCCCCTCAAGAAGCCTTTCGCCAGGACAGTTCTTTTGGAATTGGGAAAGTGATATTTGGAAGCCCATGGAGGGCTATGGTGAAAAAGGAAATATCCTCAGCTGAAATCTGGAAAGAAGCTTTCTGAGAAACTCCTCTGTGATTTGTGACTTCCACTCCCTAAGTTACATCTGTATTTCGTTGATCTCTTTTCTAGCCTTATTTCTGTGGAATCTGAGAACAGATATTTAGGATCCCTTTGAAGACTATAGGGCCAAAGGAAATATCATCTGATAACAAGGAGATAGAAGCTTTCTGAGAAACTTCTTTGTGTTCTGTGAAATCATCTGACAGAGTTACCGCTTTCGCCTCAAGAAGTCTTTCCCTAAGACATTTCTTGTGGAATTGGCAAAGTGATATTTGGAAGCTCACAGAGGGCTATGGTGAAAAAGGAAATATCCTCACATGAAATCTGGAAAGAAGCTTTCTGAGAAACTACTTAGTGTTCTGTTATTTCATCTCACAGTGGTACATCTGTATTTCGTGGATCTCTCTCCTGGCCTTATTTCTGTGGAATCTGACAACAGATATTTCGGATCCCTTTGAAGACTATAGGGCCAAAGGAAATATACTGCGATAACAAAGAGAAAGAGGCTTTCTGAAAACCTTCATTGTGTTCTGTGAAATCATCTCACAGAGTTTCAGCTTTCCCCTCAAGAAGCCTTTCGCTAAGATGGTTCTTGTGGAATTGGCAAAGTGATATTTGGGAGCCCTTAGAGAGATATGGTGAAAAAGGAAATATCCTCAGATGAAATCTGGAAAGAAGCTTTCTGAGAAACTGCTCTGTGATGTGTGACTTCCACACAGAGTGACATCTGTATTTCGTGGAACTCTTTGCTAGCCTTATTTCTGTGGAATCTGAGAAGAGATATATCGGATCCCTTTGAAGACTATAGGGTCAAAAGAAATATCCTCCGATAACAAAGAGAAAGAAGCTTTCTGAGAAACTTCTCGTATTCTGTGAAATCATCTCACAGATTTACAGCTTTCCCCTCAAGAAGCCTTTCGCAAAGACAGTTCTTGTGGAATTGGCAAAGTGATATTTGAAAGCCCTTAGAGGGCTATGGTGAAAAAGGAAATATCCTCAGCGGAAATCTGGAAGGAAGCTTTCTGAGAAACTGCTCTGTGATGTGTGACTTCCACTCCCAGAGTTACATCTGTATTTCGGTGATCTCTTTGCTAGCCTTATTTCTGTGGAATATGAGAACAGATATTTCGGATCCCTTTGAAGACTAGAGGGCCAAAGGAAATATCCTCCGATAACAAAGAGAAAGAAGCTTTCTGAGAAAATTCTTTGTGTTCTGTGAAATCACCTCACAGAGTTACCACTTTCCCCTCAAGAAGCCTTTCGATAAGACAGTTCTTGTGGAATTGGCAAAGTGATATTTGGAAGCCCATAGAGGGCTATGGTGAAAAAGGAAATATCCTCCGATGAAATCTGGAAAGAAGCTTTCTGAGAAACTGCTTAGTGTTCTGTTAATTCATCTCACAGAGTTACATCTGTATTTCGTGGATCTCTTTGCTAGCCCTATTTCTGTGGAATCTGAGAACAGATATTTCGGATCCCTTTGAAGACTATTGGGCCAAAGGAAATATCCTCTGATAACAAAGAGAAAGAAGCTTTCTGAGAAACTTCTTTGTGTTCTGTGATATCATCTCACTGTGTTACAGCTTTCCCCTCAAGAAGCCTTTCGCTAAGACAGTTCTTGTGGAATTGGCAAAGTGATATTTGGAAGCCCATAGAGGGCTATGGTGAAAAAGGAAATATCCTCACATGAAATCTGGAAAGAAGCTTTCTGAGAAACTGCTTAGTGTTCTGTTAATTCATCCCAAAGAGTTACATCTGTATTTCGTACATCTCTTTGCTAGCCTTATTTCTGTGGAATATGAGAACAGATATTTCGGATCCCTTTGAAGACTATAGGGCCAAAGGAAATATCCTCCGATAACAAAGAGAAAGAAGCTTTCTGAGAAACTTCTTTGTGTTCTGTGAAATCATCTCACAGAGTTACAGCTTTACCCTCAAGAAGCCTTTCGCTAAGACAGTTCTTGTGGAATTGGCAAAGTGATATTTGAAGGCCATAGAGGGCTATGGTGAAAAAGGAAATATCCTCAGATGAAATCTGGAAAGAAGCTTTCTGAGAAACTGCTCGGTGATGTGTCACTTCCGCTCACAGAGTTACATCTATATTTCGTGGATCTCTTTGCTAGCCTTATTTCTGTGGAATCTGAGAACAGATATTTCGGATCCCTTTGAAGACTCTAGGGTCAAAGGAAATATCCTCCGATAACAAAGAGAAAGAACCTTTCTGAGAAACTTCTTTGTGTTCTGTGAAATCATCTCACAGAGTTACCGCTTTCCCCTCAAGAAGCCTTTCGCTAAGACAGTTCTTGTGGAATTGGCAAAGTGATATTTGGAAGCTCATAGGGGGCTATGGTGAAAAAGGAAATATCCTCAGATGAAATCTGGAAGGAAGCTTTCTGAGAAACTGCTCTGTGATGTGTGACTTCCACTCACAGAGTAACATCTGTATTAAGTGGATCTCTTTGCTAGCCTTATTTCGGTGGAATCTGAGAACAGATATTTCGGATCCCTTTGAAGACTACAGGGCCAAAGGAATTATCCTCCGATAACAAAGAGAAAGAAGCTTTCTTAAAAACTTCTTTGTGTTCTGTTAAATCATCTCACAGAGTTACAGCTTTCCCCTCAAGAAGCCTTTCCCTAAGACAGTTCTTGTGGAATTGGCAAAGTGATATTTGGAAGCCCATAGAGGGCTATGGTGAAAAAGGAAATATCCTCAGATGAAATATTGAAGGAATCTTTCTGAGAAACTGCTTAGTGTTCTGTTAATTCATCTCACAGAGTTACATCTGTATTTCGTGGATCTCTTTGCTAGCCCTATTTCTGTGGAATCAGAGAACTGATATTTCGGATCCCTTTGAAGACTATAGGGCCAAAGGAAATATCCTCCCATAACAAAGAGAAAGAAGCTTTCTGAGAAACTTCTTTGTGTTCTGTGAAATCATCTCTCAGAGTTACCACTTTCCCCTCAAGAAGCCTTTCGCTAAGACCGTTCTTGTTTAATTGGCAAAGTGATATTTGGAAGCTCACAGAGGGCTATGGTGAAAAAGGAAATATCCTCACATGAAATCTGGAAAGAATCTTTCTGAGAAACGGCTCTTTGATGTGTGACTTCTACTCACAGAGTGACATCTCTATTTCGTGGATCTCTTTGCTAGCCTTATTTCTGTGGAATCTGAGAAGAGATATTTCGGATCCCTTTGAAGACTATAGGGCCAAAGGAAATATCCACCGATACCAAAGAGAAAGAAGCTTTCTGAGAAACTTCTTTGTGTTCTGTGAAATCATCTCACAGAGTTACCACTTTCCCCTCAAGAAGCCTTTCACTAAGACAGTTCTTGTGGAATTGGCAAAGTGATATTTGGAAGCTCACAGAGGGTTATGGAGAAAAAGGAAATATCCTCACATGAAATCTGGAAAGAAGCTTTCTGAGAAACTGCTCTTTGAGGTGTGACTTCCACTCACAGAGTAACATCTCTATTTCGTGGATCTCTTTGCTAGCCTTATTTCTGTGGAATCTGAGAACAGATATTTCGGATCCCATGGAAGACAATAGGGCCAAAGGAAATATGCTGCGAAAACAAAGAGAAAGAAGCTTTCTGAAAAACTTCTTTGTGTTCTGTGAAAACATCTCAGAGAGTTACAGCTTATCCCTCAACAAGCCTTTCGCTAAGACAGTTCTTGTGGAATTGGTAAAGTGATATTTGGAAGCCCATAGAGGGCTATGGTGAAAAAGGAAATATCCTCTGATGAAATCTGGAAAGAAGCTTTCTGAGAAACTGCTCTGTGATGTGTGACTTCCACACACAGAGTTACATCTATATTTCGTGGATCTCTTTGCTAGCCTTATTTCTGTGGAATCTGAGAATAGATATTTCGGATCCCTTTGAAGACTCTAGGGCCAAAGGAAATATCCTGCGATAACAAAGAGAAAGAAGCTTTCTGAAAAACTTCTTTGTGTTCTGTGAAATCATCTCACAGAGTTACCGCTTTCCCCTCAAGAAGCCTTTCGCTAAGACAGTTCTTGTGGAATTGGCAAAGTGATATTTGGAAGCTCATAGGGGGCTATGGTGAAAAAGGAAATATCCTCAGATGAAATCTGGATAGAAGCTTTCTGAGAAACTGCTCTGTGATGTGTGACTTCTACTCACAGAGTAACATCTGTATTTCGTGGATCTCTTTGCTAGCCTTATTTCGGTGGAATCTGAGAACAGATATTTCGGATCTCTTTGAAGACTATAGTGCCAAAGGAAATATCCTCCGATAACAAAGGGAAAGAAGCTTTCTGAGAAACTTCTTTGTGTTCTGTGAAATCATCTCACAGAGTTACAGCTTTCCCCTCAAGAAGCATTTCGCTAAGACAGTTCTTGTGGAATTGGCAAACTGATATTTGGAAGCCCATAGAGGGCTATGGTGAAAAAGGAAATATCCTCAGATGAAAGCTGGAAAGAAGATTTCTGAGAAGCTGTTCTGTGATGTGTGACTTCCACACACAGAGTTACATCTGTATTTCGTGGATCTCTTTGCTAGCCTTATTTCTGTGGAATCTGAGAAGAGATATTTCGCATCCCTTTGAAGACTAGAGGGCCAAAGGAAATATCCTCTGATAACAAAGAGAAAGAAACTTTCTGAGAAACTTCTTTGTGTTCTGTGAAATCATATCACAGAGTTACAGCTTTCCCCTCAAGAAGCCTTTCCCTAAGACAGTTCTTGTGGAATTGGCAAAGTGATATTTGGAAGCTCATAGAGGGCTATGGTGAAAAAGGAGATATCCTCAGATGAAATCTGGAAAGAAGCTTTCTGAGAAACTGCTCTGTGATGTGTTACTTCCACACACCGAGTTACATCTGTATTTCGTGGTTCTCTTTGCTAGCCTTATTTCTATGGAATCTGAGAAGAGATATTTCGGATCCCTTTGAAGACTATAGGGCCAAAGGAAATATCCACCGATACCAAAGAGAAAGAAGCTTTCTGAGAAACTTCTTTGTGTTCTGTGAAATCATCTCACAGAGTTACCACTTTCCCCTCAAGAAGCCTTTCACTAAGACAGTTCTTGTGGAATTGGCAAAGTGATATTTGGAAGCTCACAGAGGGCTATGGAGAAAAAGGAAATATCCTCACATGAAATCTGGAAAGAAGCTTTCTGAGAAACTGCTCTTTGAGGTGTGACTTCCACTCACAGAGTAACATCTCTATTTCGTGGATCTCTTTGCTAGCCTTATTTCTGTGGAATCTGAGAACAGATATTTCGGATCCCATGGAAGACAATAGGGCCAAAGGAAATATGCTGCGAAAACAAAGAGAAAGAAGCTTTCTGAAAAACTTCTTTGTGTTCTGTGAAAACATCTCAGAGAGTTACAGCTTATCCCTCAACAAGCCTTTCGCTAAGACAGTTCTTGTGGAATTGGTAAAGTGATATTTGGAAGCCCATAGAGGGCTATGGTGAAAAAGGAAATATCCTCTGATGAAATCTGGAAAGAAGCTTTCTGAGAAACTGCTCTGTGATGTGTGACTTCCACACACAGAGTTACATCTATATTTCGTGGATCTCTTTGCTAGCCTTATTTCTGTGGAATCTGAGAATAGATATTTCGGATCCCTTTGAAGACTCTAGGGCCAAAGGAAATATCCTGCGATAACAAAGAGAAAGAAGCTTTCTGAAAAACTTCTTTGTGTTCTGTGAAATCATCTCACAGAGTTACCGCTTTCCCCTCAAGAAGCCTTTCGCTAAGACAGTTCTTGTGGAATTGGCAAAGTGATATTTGGAAGCTCATAGGGGGCTATGCTGAAAAAGGAAATATCCTCAGATGAAATCTGGATAGAAGCTTTCTGAGAAACTGCTCTGTGATGTGTGACTTCTACTCACAGAGTAACATCTGTATTTCGTGGATCTCTTTGCTAGCCTTATTTCGGTGGAATCTGAGAACAGATATTTCGGATCCCTTTGAAGACTATAGGGCCAAAGGAAATATCCTCCGATAACAAAGAGAAAGAAGCTTTCTGAAAAACTTCTTTGTGTTCTGTGAAATCATCTCACAGAGTTACCGCTTTCCCCTCAAGAAGCCTTTCGCTAAGACAGTTCTTGTGGAATTGGCAAAGTGATATTTGGAAGCTCATAGGGGGCTATGGTGAAAAAGGAAATATCCTCAGATGAAATCTGGATAGAAGCTTTCTGAGAAACTGCTCTGTGATGTGTGACTTCTACTCACAGAGTAACATCTATATTTCGTGGATCTCTTTGCTAGCCTTATTTCGGTGGAATCTGAGAACAGATATTTCGGATCCCTTTGAAGACTATAGGGCCAAAGGAAATATCCTCCGATAACAAAGAGAAAGAAGCTTTCTGAAAAACTTCTTTGTGTTCTGTGAAATCATCTCACAGAGTTACAGATTTCCCCTCAAGAAGCCTTTCGCTAAGACAGTTCTTATGGAATTGGCAAATGATATTTGGAAGCCCATAGAGGGCTACGGTGAAAAAGGAAATATCCTCAGATGAAATCTGCAAAGAAGCTTTCTGAGAAACTGCTCTGTGATGTGTGACTTTCACTCACAGAGTAGCATCTGTATTTCGTGGATCTCATTGCTAGTCTTATTTCTGTGGAATCTGAGAACAGATATTTCGGATCCCTTTGAAGACTATAGTGCCAAAGGAAATATCCTCCGATAACAAAGGGAAAGAAGCTTTCTGAGAAACTTCTTTGTGTTCTGTGAAATCATCTCACAGAGTTACAGCTTTCCCCTCAAGAAGCATTTCGCTAAGACAGTTCTTGTGGAATTGGCAAACTGATATTTGGAAGCCCATAGAGGGCTATGGTGAAAAAGGAAATATCCTCAGATGAAAGCTGGAAAGAAGATTTCTGAGAAGCTGTTCTGTGATGTGTGACTTCCACACACAGAGTTACATCTGTATTTCGTGGATCTCTTTGCTAGCCTTATTTCTGTGGAATCTGAGAAGAGATATTTCGCATCCCTTTGAAGACTAGAGGGCCAAAGGAAATATCCTCTGATAACAAAGAGAAAGAAACTTTCTGAGAAACTTCTTTGTGTTCTGTGAAATCATATCACAGAGTTACAGCTTTCCCCTCAAGAAGCCTTTCCCTAAGACAGTTCTTGTGGAATTGGTAAAGTGATATTTGGAAGCCCATAGAGGGCTATGGTGAAAAAGGAGATATCCTCAGATGAAATCTGGAAAGAAGCTTTCTGAGAAACTGCTCTGTGATGTGTTACTTCCACACACCGAGTTACATCTGTATTTCGTGGTTCTCTTTGCTAGCCTTATTTCTATGGAATCTGAGAAGAGATATTTCGGATCCCTTTGAAGACTATAGGGCCAAAGGAAATATCCACCGATACCAAAGAGAAAGAAGCTTTCTGAGAAACTTCTTTGTGTTCTGTGAAATCATCTCACAGAGTTACCGCTTTCCCCTCAAGAAGCCTTTCGCTAAGACAGTTCTTGTGGAATTGGCAAAGTGATATTTGGAAGCTCACAGAGGGCTATGGTGAAAAAGGAAATATCCTCACATGAAATCTGGAAAGAAGCTTTCTGAGAAACGGCTCTGTGATGTGTGACTTCCACACACAGAGTTACATCTATATTTCGTGGATCTCTTTGCTAGCCTTATTTCTGTGGAATCTGAGAATAGATATTTCGGATCCCCTTGAAGACTCTAGGGCCAAAGGAAATATCCTGCGATAACAAAGAGAAAGAAGCTTTCTGAAAAACTTCTTTGTGTTCTGCGAAATCATCTCACAGAGACACAGCTTTCCCCTCAAGGAGCCTTTCGCTAAGACAGTTCTTGTGGAATTGGCAAAGTGATATTTGGAAGCTCATAGGGGGCTATGGTGAAAAAGGAAATATCCTCAGATGAAATCTGGAAGGAAGCTTTCTGAGAAACTGCTCTGTGATGTGTGACTTCCACTCACAGAGTAACATCTGTATTACGTGGATCTCTTTGCTAGCCTTATTTCGGTGGAATCTGAGAACAGATATTTCGGATCCCTTTGAAGACTACAGGGCCAAAGGAATTATCCTCCGATAACAAAGAGAAAGAAGCTTTCTTAAAAACTTCTTTGTGTTCTGTTAAATCATCTCACAGAGTTACAGCTTTCCCCTCAAGAAGCCTTTCCCTAAGACAGTTCTTGTGGAATTGGCAAAGTGATATTTGGAAGCCCATAGAGGGCTATGGTGAAAAAGGAAATATCCTCAGATGAAATATGGAAGGAATCTTTCTGAGAAACTGCTTAGTGTTCTGTTAATTCATCTCACAGAGTTACATCTGTATTTCGTGGATCTCTTTGCTAGCCCTATTTCTGTGGAATCTGAGAACTGATATTTCGGATCCCTTTGAAGACTATAGGGCCAAAGGAAATATCCTCCCATAACAAAGAGAAGGAAGCTTTCTGAGAAACTTCTTTGTGTTCTGTGAAATCATCTCTCAGAGTTACCACTTTCCCCTCAAGAAGCCTTTCGCTAAGACCGTTCTTGTTTAATTGGCAAAGTGATATTTGGAAGCTCACAGAGGGCTATGGTGAAAAAGGAAATATCCTCACATGAAATCTGGAAAGAATCTTTCTGAGAAACGGCTCTTTGATGTGTGACTTCCACTCACAGAGTGACATCTCTATTTCGTGGATCTCTTTGCTAGCCTTATTTCTGTGGAATCTGAGAAGAGATATTTCGGATCCCTTTGAAGACTATAGGGCCAAAGGAAATATCCACCGATACCAAAGAGAAAGAAGCTTTCTGAGAAACTTCTTTGTGTTCTGTGAAATCATCTCACAGAGTTACCACTTTCCCCTCAAGAAGCCTTTCACTAAGACAGTTCTTGTGGAATTGGCAAAGTGATATTTGGAAGCTCACAGAGGGTTATGGAGAAAAAGGAAATATCCTCACATGAAATCTGGAAAGAAGCTTTCTGAGAAACTGCTCTTTGAGGTGTGACTTCCACTCACAGAGTAACATCTCTATTTCGTGGATCTCTTTGCTAGCCTTATTTCTGTGGAATCTGAGAACAGATATTTCGGATCCCATGGAAGACAATAGGGCCAAAGGAAATATGCTGCGAAAACAAAGAGAAAGAAGCTTTCTGAAAAACTTCTTTGTGTTCTGTGAAAACATCTCAGAGAGTTACAGCTTATCCCTCAACAAGCCTTTCGCTAAGACAGTTCTTGTGGAATTGGTAAAGTGATATTTGGAAGCCCATAGAGGGCTATGGTGAAAAAGGAAATATCCTCTGATGAAATCTGGAAAGAAGCTTTCTGAGAAACTGCTCTGTGATGTGTGACTTCCACACACAGAGTTACATCTATATTTCGTGGATCTCTTTGCTAGCCTTATTTCTGTGGAATCTGAGAATAGATATTTCGGATCCCTTTGAAGACTCTAGGGCCAAAGGAAATATCCTGCGATAACAAAGAGAAAGAAGCTTTCTGAAAAACTTCTTTGTGTTCTGTGAAATCATCTCACAGAGTTACCGCTTTCCCCTCAAGAAGCCTTTCGCTAAGACAGTTCTTGTGGAATTGGCAAAGTGATATTTGGAAGCTCATAGGGGGCTATGGTGAAAAAGGAAATATCCTCAGATGAAATCTGGATAGAAGCTTTCTGAGAAACTGCTCTGTGATGTGTGACTTCTACTCACAGAGTAACATCTGTATTTCGTGGATCTCTTTGCTAGCCTTATTTCGGTGGAATCTGAGAACAGATATTTCGGATCTCTTTGAAGACTATAGGGCCAAAGGAAATATCCTCCGATAACAAAGAGAAAGAAGCTTTCTGAAAAACTTCTTTGTGTTCTGTGAAATCATCTCACAGAGTTACAGATTTCCCCTCAAGAAGCCTTTCGCTAAGACAGTTCTTATGGAATTGGCAAATGATATTTGGAAGCCCATAGAGGGCTACGGTGAAAAAGGAAATATCCTCAGATGAAATCTGCAAAGAAGCTTTCTGAGAAACTGCTCTGTGATGTGTGACTTTCACTCACAGAGTAGCATCTGTATTTCGTGGATCTCATTGCTAGTCTTATTTCTGTGGAATCTGAGAACAGATATTTCGGATCCCTTTGAAGACTATAGTGCCAAAGGAAATATCCTCCGATAACAAAGGGAAAGAAGCTTTCTGAGAAACTTCTTTGTGTTCTGTGAAATCATCTCACAGAGTTACAGCTTTCCCCTCAAGAAGCATTTCGCTAAGACAGTTCTTGTGGAATTGGCAAACTGATATTTGGAAGCCCATAGAGGGGTATGGTGAAAAAGGAAATATCCTCAGATGAAAGCTGGAAAGAAGATTTCTGAGAAGCTGTTCTGTGATGTGTGACTTCCACACACAGAGTTACATCTGTATTTCGTGGATCTCTTTGCTAGCCTTATTTCTGTGGAATCTGAGAAGAGATATTTCGCATCCCTTTGAAGACTAGAGGGCCAAAGGAAATATCCTCTGATAACAAAGAGAAAGAAACTTTCTGAGAAACTTCTTTGTGTTCTGTGAAATCATATCACAGAGTTACAGCTTTCCCCTCAAGAAGCCTTTCCCTAAGACAGTTCTTGTGGAATTGGCAAAGTGATATTTGGAAGCTCATAGAGG
Source organism: Macaca mulatta (assembly GCF_049350105.2). Taxonomy (NCBI): domain Eukaryota; kingdom Metazoa; phylum Chordata; class Mammalia; order Primates; family Cercopithecidae; genus Macaca; species Macaca mulatta. Next base: position 48,798,081 of record NC_133411.1, read on the forward strand.
GCTATGGTGAAAAAGGAGATATCCTCAGATGAAATCTGGAAAGAAGCTTTCTGAGAAACTGCTCTGTGATGTGTTACTTCCACACACCGAGTTACATCTGTATTTCGTGGTTCTCTTTGGTAGCCTTATTTCTATGGAATCTGAGAAGAGATATTTCGGATCCCTTTGAAGACTATAGGGCCAAAGGAAATATCCACCGATACCAAAGACAAAGAAGCTTTCTGAGAAACTTCTTTGTGTTCTGTGAAATCATCTCACAGAGTTACCGCTTTCCCCTCAAGAAGCCTTTCGCTAAGACAGTTCTTGTGGAATTGGCAAAGTGATATTTGGAAGCTCACAGAGGGCTATGGTGAAAAAGGAGATATCCTCACATGAAATCTGGAAAGAAGCTTTCTGAGAAACTGCTCTGTGATGTGTGACTTCCACACACAGAGTTACATCTATATTTCGTGGATCTCTTTGCTAGCCTTATTTCTGTGGAATCTGAGAATAGATATTTCGGATCCCCTTGAAGACTCTAGGGCCAAAGGAAATATCCTGCGATAACAAAGAGAAAGAAGCTTTCTGAAAAACTTCTTTGTGTTCTGCGAAATCATCTCACAGAGATACAGCTTTCCCCTCAAGGAGCCTTCCGCTAAGACAGTTCTTGTGGAATTGGCAAAGTAATATTTGGAAGCCCATAGAGGACCATGTTTAAAAAGGAAATATCCTCAGATGAAATCTGGAAAGAAGCTTTCTGAGAAACTGCTTAGTGTTCTGTTAACTGATCTCACAGAGTTACATCTGTATTTCATGGATCTCTTTGCTAGCCTTAATACGGTGGAATCTGAGAACAGATATTTCGGATCCCTTTGAAGACTATAGGGCCAAAGGAAATATCCTGCGATAACAAAGAGAAAGAAGCTTTCTGAATAACTTCTCTGTGTTCTGTGAAATCATCTCACAGAGTTACAGCTTTCCCCTCAAGAAGCCTTTCGCTAAGACTGTTCTTGTGGAATTGGCAAAGTGATATTTGGAAGCCCATAGAGGGCTACGGTGAAAACGGAAATATCCCCAGATGAAATCTGCAAAGAAGCTTACTGAGAAACTGCTCTGTGATGTGTGACTTCCACTCACAGAGTAGCATCTGTATTTCGTGGATCTCTTGGCTAGCCTTATTTCTGTGGAATCTGAGAACAGATATTTCGGATTCCGTTGAAGACTATAGGGCCAAAGGAAATATCCACCGATACCAAAGAGAAAGAAGCTTTCTGAGAAACTTCTTTGTGTTCTGTGAAATCATCTGACAGAGTTACCGCTTTCCCCTCAAGAAGCCTTTCGCTAAGACAGTTCTTGTGGAATAGGCAAAGTGATATTTGGAAGCTCACAGAGGGTTATGGTGTTAAAGGAAATATCCTCACATGAAATCTGGAAAGAAGCTTTCTGAGAAACTGCTCTGTGATGTGTGACTTCCACTCACAGAGTAACATCTGTATTTCGTGGATCTCTTTGCTAGCCTTATTTCTGTGGAATCTGAGAACAGATATTTCGGATCCCTTTGAAGACTATAGGGCCAAAGGAAATATCCTCCGATAACAAAGAGAAAGAAGCTTTCTGAGAAACTTCTTTGTGTTCTGTGAAATCATCTCTCAGAGTTACAGCTTTCCCCTCAAGAAGCCTTTCGCTAAGACACTTCTTGTGGAATTGGCAAAGTGATATTTGGAAGCCCATAGAGGGCTATGGTGAAAAAGGAAATATCCTCAGATGAAATCTGGAAAGAAGCTTTCTGAGAAACTGCTTAGTGTTCTGTTAATTCATTTCGGAGAGTTACATCTGTATTTCATGGATCTCTTTGCTAGCCTTATTTCTGTGAAATCTGAGATCAGATATTTCGGAACCCGTTGAAGACTATAAGGCCAAAGGAAATATCCTCCGATAACAAAGAGAAAGAAGCTTTCCGAGAAACTTCTTTGTGTTCTGTGAAATCACCTCACAGAGTTACAGCTTTCCCCTCAAGAAGCCTTTTGCCAGGACAGTTCTTTTGGAATTGGGAAAGTGATATTTGGAAGCCCATGGAGGGGTATGGTGAAAAAGGAAATATCCTCAGCTGAAATCTGGAAAGAAGCTTTCTGAGAAACTCCTCTGTGATTTGTGACTTCCACTCCCTAAGTTACATCTGTATTTCGTTGATCTCTTTTCTAGCCTTATTTCTGTGGAATCTGAGAACAGATATTTAGGATCCCTTTGAAGACTATAGGGCCAAAGGAAATATCATCTGATAACAAGGAGATAGAAGCTTTCTGAGAAACTTCTTTGTGTTCTGTGAAATCATCTGACAGAGTTACCGCTTTCGCCTCAAGAAGTCTTTCCCTAAGACATTTCTTGTGGAATTGGCAAAGTGATATTTGGAAGCTCACAGAGGGCTATGGTGAAAAAGGAAATATCCTCACATGAAATCTGGAAAGAAGCTTTCTGAGAAACTACTTAGTGTTCTGTTATTTCATCTCACAGTGGTACATCTGTATTTCGTGGATCTCTCTCCTGGCCTTATTTCTGTGGAATCTGACAACAGATATTTCGGATCCCTTTGAAGACTATAGGGCCAAAGGAAATATACTGCGATAACAAAGAGAAAGAGGCTTTCTGAAAACCTTCATTGTGTTCTGTGAAATCATCTCACAGAGTTTCACCTTTCCCCTCAAGAAGCCTTTCGCTAAGATGGTTCTTGTGGAATTGGCAAAGTGATATTTGGGAGCCCTTAGAGAGATATGGTGAAAAAGGAAATATCCTCAGATGAAATCTGGAAAGAAGCTTTCTGAGAAACTGCTCTGTGATGTGTGACTTCCACACAGAGTGACATCTGTATTTCGTGGAACTCTTTGCTAGCCTTATTTCTGTGGAATCTGAGAAGAGATATATCGGATCCCTTTGAAGACTATAGGGTCAAAAGAAATATCCTCCGATAACAAAGAGAAAGAAGCTTTCTGAGAAACTTCTCGTATTCTGTGAAATCATCTCACAGATTTACAGCTTTCCCCTCAAGAAGCCTTTCGCAAAGACAGTTCTTGTGGAATTGGCAAAGTGATATTTGAAAGCCCTTAGAGGGCTATGGTGAAAAAGGAAATATCCTCAGCGGAAATCTGGAAGGAAGCTTTCTGAGAAACTGCTCTGTGATGTGTGACTTCCACTCCCAGAGTTACATCTGTATTTCGTTGATCTCTTTGCTAGCCTTATTTCTGTGGAATATGAGAACAGATATTTCGGATCCCTTTGAAGACTAGAGGGCCAAAGGAAATATCCTCCGATAACAAAGAGAAAGAAGCTTTCTGAGAAAATTCTTTGTGTTCTGTGAAATCATCTCACAGAGTTACCGCTTTCCCCTCAAGAAGCCTTTCGATAAGACAGTTCTTGTGGAATTGGCAAAGTGATATTTGGAAGCCCATAGAGGGCTATGGTGAAAAAGGAAATATCCTCAGATGAAATCTGGAAAGAATCTTTCTGAGAAACTGCTTAGTGTTCTGTTAATTCATCTCACAGAGTTACATCTGTATTTCGAGGATCTCTTTGCTAGCCCTATTTCTGTGGAATCTGAGAACAGATATTTCGGATCCCTTTGAAGACTATTGGGCCAAAGGAAATATCCTCTGATAACAAAGAGAAAGAAGCTTTCTGAGAAACTTCTTTGTGTTCTGTGATATCATCTCACAGTGTTACAGCTTTCCCCTCAAGAAGACTTTCGCTAAGACAGTTCTTGTGGAATTGGCAAAGTGATATTTGGAAGCCCATAGAGGGTTATGGTGAAAAAGGAAATATCCTCACATGAAATCTGGAAAGAAGCTTTCTGAGAAACTGCTTAGTGTTCTGTTAATTCATCCCAAAGAGTTACATCTGTATTTCGTACATCTCTTTGCTAGCCTTATTTCTGTGGAATATGAGAACAGATATTTCGGATCCCTTTGAAGACTATAGGGCCAAAGGAAATATCCTCCGATAACAAAGAGAAAGAAGCTTTCTGAGAAACTTCTTTGTGTTCTGTGACATCATCTCACAGAGTTACAGCTTTACCCTCAAGAAGCCTTTCGCTAAGACAGTTCTTGTGGAATTGGCAAAGTGATATTTGAAGGCCATAGAGGGCTATGGTGAAAAAGGAAATATCCTCAGATGAAATCTGGAAAGAAGCTTTCTGAGAAACTGCTCTGTGATGTGTCACTTCCACTCACAGAGTTACATCTATATTTCGTGGATCTCTTTGCTAGCCTTATTTCTGTGGAATCTGAGAACAGATATTTCGGATCCCTTTGAAGACTCTACTGTCAAAGGAAATATCCTCCGATAACAAAGAGAAAGAAGCTTTCTGAGAAACTTCTTTGTGTTCTGTGAAATCATCTCACAGAGTTACCACTTTCCCCTCAAGAATCCTTTCGCTAAGACAGTTCTTGCGGAATTGGCAAAGTGATATTTGGAAGCCCATAGAGGGTTAAGGTGAAAAAGGAAATATCCTCAGATGAAATCTGGAAAGAAGCTTTCTGAGAAACTGCTCTGTGATGTGTGACGTCCACTCACAGAGTTACATCTGTATTTCGTGGATCTCATTACTAGCCCTATTTCTGTGGAATCTGAGAACACATATTTCGGATCCCTTTGAAGACTATAGGGCCAAAGGAAATATCCTCCGATAACAAAGAGAAAGAAGCTTTCTGAGAAACTTCTTTGTGTTCTGTGAAATCATCTCTCAGAGTTACAGCTTTCCCCTCAAGAAGCCTTTCGCTAAGACAGTTCTTGTGGAATTGGCAAAGTGATATTTGGAAGCCCTTAGAGGGCTATGGTGAAAAAGGAAATATCCTCAGATGAAATCTTGAAAGAATCTTTCTTAGAAACTGCTTAGTGTTCTGTTAATTCATCTCACAGAGTTACATCTGTATTTCGTGGATTTCTTTGCTAGCCCTATTTCTGTGGAATCTGAGAACTGATATTTCGGGCCCTTTGAAGACTATAGGGCAAAGGAAATATCCTCGGATAACAAAGGGAAAGAAGCTTTCTGAGAAACTTCCTTGTGTTCTGTGAAATCATCTCACAGAGTTACAGCTTTCCCCTCAAGAAGCCTTTCGCTAAGTCAGTTCCTGTGGAATTGTCAAAGTGATATTTGGAAGCCCATAGAGGGCTATGGTGAAAAAGGAAATATCCTCAGCTGAAATCTGGAAAGAAGCTTTCTGACAAAATGCTCTGTGATGTGTGAATTCCACTCCCAGAGTTACATCTGTATTTCGTGGATCTCTTTGCTAGCCTTATTTCTGTGGAATCTGAGAACAGATATTTCGGATCCCTTTGAAGACTCTAGGGTCAAAGGGAATATCCTGCGATAACAAAGAGAAAGAATCTTTCTGAAAAACTTCTTTGTGTTCTGTGAAATCATCTCACAGAGTTACAGCGTTCCCCTCAAGAAGCCTTTCGATAAGACAGTTCTTGTGTAAATGGCAAAGTCATATTTGGAAGCCCATAGAGGGCTATGGTGAAAAGGAAATATCCTCTGATGAAATCTGGAAAGAAGCTTTCTGAGAAACTGCTCTGTGATGTGTTACTTCCACAAACAGAGTTACATCTGCATTTCGTGGATCTCTTTGCTAGCCTTATTTCTGTGGAATCTGAGAACAGATGTTTCTGATCCCTTTGAAGACTACGGGGCCAAAGGAAATATCCTGTGATAACAAAGAGAAAGAAGCCTTCTGAGAAACTTCTTTGTGTTCTGTGAAATCATCTCACAGAGTTACAGCTTTCCCCTCAAGAAGCCTTTCGCTAAGACAGTTCTTGTGGAATTGGCAAAGTGATATTTGGAAGCCCGTAGATGGCTATGGTGAAAAAGGAAATATCCTCAGCTGAAATCTGGAAAGAAGCTTTCTGAGAAACTGCTTAGTGTTCTGTTAATTCATCTCGGAGAGTTACATCTGTATTTCATGGATCTCTTTGCTAGCCTTATTTCTGTGGAATCTGAGATCAGATATTTCGGATCCCGTTGAAGACTATAAGGCCAAAGGAAATATCCTCCGATAACAAAGAGAAAGAAGTTTTCTGAGAAACTTCTTTGTGTTCTGTGAAACCATCTCACAGAGTTACAGCTTTCCCATCAAGAAGCCTCTCGCTATGACAGTTCTTCTGGAATTGGCAAAGTGATATTTGGAAGCCCTTTGAGGGCTATGGTGAAAAAGGAAATATCCTCAGCTGAAATCTGGAAAGAAGCTTTCTGAGAAACTCCTCTGTGATTTGTGACTTCCACTCCCTGAGTTACATCTGTATTTCGTTGATCTCTTTGCTAGCCTTATTTCTGTGGAATCTGAGAACAGATATTTCGGATCCCTTTGAAGACTCTAGGGTCAAAGGAAATATACTGCGATAACAAAGAGAAAGAAGCTTTCTGAAAAACTTCTTTGTGTTGTTTGAAATCATCTCACAGAGTTACAGCTTTCCCCTCAAGAAGCCTTTCGATAAGACAGTTCTTGTGGAATTGGCAAAGCGATATTTGGAAACCCATAGAGGGCTATGGAGAAAAAGGAAATATTCCCAGATGAAATCTGGAAAGAAATTTCTGAGAAACTGCTCTCTGATGTGCGACTTCCGCCCAAAGAGTTACGTCTGTATTTCGTGGATCTCTTTGCTAGTCTTATTTCTGTGGAATCTGAGAACAGATATTTCGGATCCCTTTGAAGACTATAGGGCAAAAGGAAATATCCTCTGATAACAAAGAGAAAGAAGCTTTCTGAGAAACTTCTTTGTGATCTGTGAAATCATCTCACAGACTTACAGCTTTCCCCTCAAGAAGCCTTTCGCTAAGACAGTTCTTGTGGAATTGCCACAGTGATATCTGGAAGCCCATAGAGGGCTATGGCGAAAAAGGAAATATCCTCCGATGAAATCTGGAAAGAAGCTTTCTGAGAAACTGCTTAGTGTTTTGTTAATTCATCTCATAGAGTTACATCTGTATTTCATGGATCTCTTTGCTAGCCTTATTTCTGTGGAATCTGAGATCAGATATTTCGGATCCCGTTGAAGACTATAGGGCCAAAGGAAATATCCTCCGATAACAAAGAGAAAGAAGCTACTGAGAAACTTCTTTTTGTTCTGTGAATCATCTCAGTGAGTGACAGCTTTCGGCTCAAGAAGCCTTTCGCTAAGACAGTTCTTGTGGAATTGGCAAAGTGATATTTGGAAGCCCATAGAGGGCTATGGTGAAAAAGGAAATATCCTCCGATGAAATCTGGAAAGAAGCTTTCTGAGAAACTGCTTAGTGTTCTGTTAATTCATCTCAGAGAGTTACATCTGTATTTCATGGATATCTTTGCTCGCCTTATTTCTGTGGAATCTGAGATCACATATTTTCGACCCCGTTGAAGACTATAGGGCCAAAGGAAATATCCTCCGATAACAAAGAGAAAGAAGCTTTTGGAGAAACATCTTTGTATTCTCTGAAATCATCTTACAGAGTTACAGCTTTCCCCTCAAGAAGCCTTTCGCTAAGACAGTTCTTGTGGAATTGGCAAAGTGATATTTGGAAGCCCATAGAGGGCTACGGTGAAAAAGGATATATCCTCAGATGAAATCTGGAAAGAATCTTTGTGAGAAACTGCTTAGTGTTCTGTTAATTCATCTCACAGAGTTTCATCTGTATTTCGTGGATCTCTTTGCTAGCCCTATTTCTGTGGAATCTGAGAACAGATATTTCGGATCCCTTTGAAGACTTTTGGGCCAAAGGAAATATCCTCTGATAACAAAGAGAAAGAAGCTTTCTGAGAAACTTCGTTGTGTTCTGTGAAATCATCTCACAGAGTTACAGGTTTCCCCTCAAGAAGCCTTCGCTAAGACAGTTCTTGTGGAATTGGCAAAGTGATATTTGGAAGCCCATAGATGGCTATGGTGAAAAAGGAAATATCCTCTGATGAAATCTGGAAAGAAGCTTTCTGAGAAACTGCTTAGTGTTCTGTTAATTCATCTCACAGAGTTACATCTGTATTTCGTGGATCTCTTTGCTAGCCTTATTTCTGTGGTATCTGAGAACAGATATTTCGGGTCCCTTTGAAGACTATACGGCCAAAGGAAATATCCTCTGATAACAAAGAGAAAGAAGCTTTCTGAGAAACTGCTTTGTGTTCTGTGAAATCATCTCATAGAGTTACCGCATTCCCCTCAAGAATCCTTTCGCTAAGACAGTTCTTGCGGAATTGGCAAAGTGATATTTGGAAGCCCATAGAGGGCTATGGTGAAAAAGGAAATATCCTCAGCTGAAATCTGGAAAGAAGCTTTCTGAGAAACTGCTCTGTGATGTGTGACTTCCACTCCCAGAGTTACATCTGTATTTCGTTGATCTCTTTGCTAGTCTTATTTCTGTGGAATCTGAGAAGAGATATTTCGGATCCCTTTGAAGGCTCTAGGGTCAAAGAAAATAGCCTGCGATAACAAAGACAAAGAAGCTTTCTGAAAAACTTCTTTGTGTTCTGTGAAATCATCTCACAGAGTTACAGCTTTCCCCTCAAGAAGCCTTTCGATAAGACAGTTCTTGTGGAATTGGCAAAGTGATATTTGGAAGCCATTAGAGGGCTATGGTGAAAAAGGAAATATCCTCTGATGAAATCTGGAAAGAAGCTCTCTGAGAAACTGCTTAGTGTTCTGTTAATTCATCTCACAGAGTTACATCTGTATTTCGTTGAACTCTTTGCTAGCCCTATTTCTGTGGAAACTGAGAACAGATATTTCGGATCCCTTTGAAGACTATAGGGCCAAAGGAAATATCCTCAGATAACAAAGAGAAAGAAGCTTTCTGAGAAACTTCTTTGTGTTCTGTGAAATCATCTCACAGAGTTACAGCTTTTCCCTCAAGAAGCCTTTCGCTAAGACAGTTCTTGTGGAATTGGCAAAGTGATATTTGGAAGCCCATAGAGGGCTATGGTGAAAAAGGAAATATCCTCAGATGAAATCTGGAAAGAAGCTTTCTGAGAAACTGCTTAGTGTTCTGTTAATTCATCTCACAGAGTTACATGTGTATTTCGTGGATCTCTTTGCTAGCCCTATTTCTGTGGAATCTGAGAACAGATATTTCGGATCCCATTGAAGACAATAGGGACAAAGGAAATATCATCCGATAATAAAGAGAAAGAAGCTTTCTGAGAAACTTCTTTGTCTTCTGTGAAATCATGTCACAGAGTTACAGCTTTCCCCTCAAGAAGCCTTTCGCTAAGACAGTTCTTGTGGAATTTGCAAAGTGATATTTGGAAGCCCATACATGGCTATGGTGAAAAAGGAAATATCCTAAGATGAAATCTGGAAAGAAGCTTTCAAAGAAACTGCTTAGTGTTGTGTTAATTGATCTCACAGATTTACATCTGTATTTCCTGGATCTCTTTGCTAGCCTTATTTCGGTGGAATCTGAGAACAGATATTTCGGATGCCTTTGTAGCCTATAGGGCCAATGGAAATATCCTGCGATAACAAAGATAAAGAAGCTTTCTGAGAAACTTCTTTGTGTTCTGTGAAATCATCTCACAGAGTTACAGCTTTTGCCTCAGGAAGCCTTTCGCTAAGACAGTTCTTGTGGAATTGGCAAAGTGATATTTGGAAGCCCATAGAGGGCTATGGTGAAAAAGGAAATATCCTCAGATGAAATCTGGAAAGAAGCTTTCTGAGAAACTGCTTAGTGTTCTGTTAATTCATTTCGGAGAGTTACATCTGTATTTCATGGATCTCTTTGCTAGCCTTATTTCTGTGAAATCTGAGATCAGATATTACGGAACCCGTTGAAGACTATGAGGCCAAAGGAAATATCCTCCGATAACAAAGAGAAAGAAGCTTTCTGAGAAACTTCTTTGTGTTCTGTGAAATCACCTCACAGAGTTACAGCTTTCCCCTCAAGAAGCCTTTCGCCAGGACAGTTCTTTTGGAATTGGGAAAGTGATATTTGGAAGCCCATAGTGGGCTATGGTGAAAAAGGAAATATCCTCAGCTGAAATCTGGAAAGAAGCTTTCTGAGAAACTCCTCTGTGATTTGTGACTTCCACTCTCTGAGTTACATCTGTATTTCGTTGATCTCTTTTCTAGCCTTATTTCTGTGGAATCTGAGAACAGATATTTAGGATCCCTTTGAAGACTATAGGGCCAAAGGAAATATCATCTGATAACAAAGATATAGAAGCTTTCTGAGAAACTTCTTTGTGTTCTGTGAAATCATCTGACAGAGTTACCGCTTTCGCCTCAAGAAGTCTTTCCCTAAGACAGTTCTTGTGGAATTGGCAAAGTGATATTTGGAAGCTCACAGAGGGCTATGGTGAAAAAGGAAATATCCTCACATGAAATCTGGAAAGAAGCTTTCTGAGAAACTACTTAGTGTTCTGTTAATTCATCTCACAGTGGTACATCTGTATTTCGTGGATCTCTCTCCTGGCCTTATTTCTGTGGAATCTGAAAAGAGATATTTCGGATCCCTTTGAAGACTATAGGGCCAAAGGAAATATCCTCCGATAACTAAGAGAAAGAAGGTTTCTGAGAAACTTCTTTGTGTTCTGTAAAATCATCTCACAGAGTTACAGCTTTCCCCTCAAGAAGCCTTTCGCTAAGACATTTCTTGTGGAATTGCCAAAGTGATATTTGGAAGCCCATAGAGGAATATGCTGAAAAAGGAAATATCCTCAGATGAAATATGGAAAGAAGCTTTCTGAGAAACTGCTTAGAGTTCTCTTAATTCATCTCACAGAGTTACATCTGTATTTGGTGGATCACTTGGCTAGCCTTATTTCTGTGGAATCTGACAACAGATATTTCGGATCCCTTTGAAGACTATAGGGCCAAAGGAAATATACTGCGATAACAAAGAGAAAGAGGCTTTCTAAAAACCTTCATTGGGTTCTGTGAAATCATCTCACAGAGTTACAGCTTTCCCCTCAAGAAGCCGTTCGCTAAGACAGTTCTTGTGGAATTGGCAAAGTGATATTTGAAAGCCCTTAGAGGGCTATGGTGAAAAAGGAAATATCCTCAGCTGAAATCTGGAAAGAAGCTTTCTGAGAAACTGCTCTGTGATGTGTGACTTCCACTCCCAGAGTTACATCTGTATTTCGTTGATCTCTTTGCTAGACTTATTTCTGTGGAATATGAGAACAGATATTTCGGATCCCTTTGAAGACTATAGGGCCAAAGGAAATATCCTCCGAAAACAAAGAGAAAGAAGCTTTCTGAGAAACTTCTTTGTGTTCTGTGAAATCATCTCACAGAGTTACAGCTTTCCCCTCAAGAAGCCTTTCGATAAGACAGTTCTTGTGGAATTGGCAAAGTGATATTTGGAAGCCCATAGAGGGCTATGGTGAAAAAGGAAATATCCTCCGATGAAATCTGGAAAGAAGCTTTCTGAGAAACTGCTTAGTGTTCTGTTAATTCATCTCACAGAGTTACATGTGTATTTCGTGGATCTCTTTGCTAGCCCTATTTCTGTGGAATCTGAGAACAGATATTTCGGATCCCATTGAAGACAATAGGGACAAAGGAAATATCATCCGATAATAAAGAGAAAGAAGCTTTCTGAGAAACTTCTTTGTGTTCTGTGAAATCATGTCACAGAGTTACAGCTTTCCCCTCAAGAAGCCTTTCGCTAAGACAGTTCTTGTGGAATTTGCAAAGTGATATTTGGAAGCCCATACATGGCTATGGTGAAAAAGGAAATATCCTAAGATGAAATCTGGAAAGAAGCTTTCAAAGAAACTGCTTATTGTTGTGTTAATTCATCTCACAGATTTACATCTGTATTTCCTGGATCTCTTTGCTAGCCTTATTTCGGTGGAATCTGAGAACAGATATTTCGGATGCCTTTGTAGCCTATAGGGCCAATGGAAATATCCTGCGATAACAAAGATAAAGAAGCTTTCTGAGAAACTTCTTTGTGTTCTGTGAAATCATCTCACAGAGTTACAGCTTTTGCCTCAGGAAGCCTTTCGCTAAGACAGTTCTTGTGGAATTGGCAAAGTGATATTTGGAAGCCCATAGAGGGCTATGGTGAAAAAGGAAATATCCTCAGATGAAATCTGGAAAGAAGCTTTCTGAGAAACTGCTTAGTGTTCTGTTAATTCATTTCGGAGAGTTACATCTGTATTTCATGGATCTCTTTGCTAGCCTTATTTCTGTGAAATCTGAGATCAGATATTACGGAACCCGTTGAAGACTATGAGGCCAAAGGAAATATCCTCCGATAACAAAGAGAAAGAAGCTTTCTGAGAAACTTCTTTGTGTTCTGTGAAATCACCTCACAGAGTTACAGCTTTCGCCTCAAGAAGCCTTTCGCTAAGACATTTCATGTGGAATTGGCAAAGTGATATTTGGAAGCCCATAGAGGGCTATGGTGAAAAAGGAAATATCGTCAGATGAAATCTGGAAAGAAGCTTTCTGAGAAACTGTTCTGTGATGTGTGACTTCCACACACAGAGTTATATCTGCATTTCGTGGATCTCTTTGCTAGCCTTATTTCTGTGGAATCTGAGAACAGATATTTCGGATCCCTTTGAAGACTATAGGGCCAAAGGAAATATCCTCTCATAACAAAGAGAAAGAAGCTTTCTGAGAAACTTCTTTGTGTTCTGTGAATCATCTCACAGAGTTACCTATTCCCTCAAGAATCCTTTCGCTAAGACAGTTATTGCGGAATTGGCAAAGTGATAATTGGAAGCCCATAGAGGGCTAAGGTGAAAAAGGAAATATCCTCAGATGAAATCTGGAAAGAAGGTTTCTGAGAAACTGCTCTGTGATGTGTTACTTCCACACAGAGAGTTACATCTGCATTTCGTGGATCTCTTTGCTAGCCTTATTTCTGTGGAATCTGAGAACAGATGTTTCGGATCCCTTTGAAGACTACGGGGCCAATGGAAATATCCTGCGATAACAAAGAGAAAGAAGCTTTCTGAGAAACTTCTTTGTGTTCTGTGAAATCATCTCACAGAGATACAGCTTTCCCCTCAAGAAGCCTTTCGCTAAGACAGTTCTTGTGGAATAGGCAAAGTGATATTTGGAAGCCCATAGAGGGCTATGGTGAAAAAGGAAATATCCTCAGATGAAATCTGGAAAGAAGCTTTCTGAGAAACTGCTTAGTGTTCTGTTAATTCATCTCGGAGAGTTACATCTGTATTTCATGGATCTCTTTGCTAGCCTTATTTCTGTGGAATCTGAGAACAGATATTTCGGATCCCGTTGAAGACTATGGGGCCAAAGGAAATATCCTCCGATAACAAAGAGAAAGAAGATTTCTGAGAAACTTCTTTGTGTTCTGTGAAATCATCTCACAGAGTTACAGCTTTCCCCTCAAGAAGCCTTTTGCTAAGACAGTTCTTGTGGAATTGGCATAGTGATATTTGGAAGCCCTTAGAGGGCTATGGTGAAAAAGGAAATATCCTCAGCTGAAATCTGGAAAGAAGCTTTCTGAGAAACTTCTCTGTGATGTGTGACTGTCACTCCCAGAGTTACATCTGTATTTCGTTGATCTCTTTGCTAGCCTTATTTCTGTGGAATCTGAGAACAGATATTTCGGATCCCTTTGAAGACTCTAGGGTCAAAGGAAATATCCCGCGATAACAAAGAGAAAGAAGCTTTCTGAAAAACTTCTTTGTGTTCTGTGATATCATCTCAAGAAGCCTTTAGATTAGACAGTTCTTGAGGAATTGGCAAAGTGATATCTGGAAGCCCATAGAGGTCTATGGTGAAAAAGGAAATATCCTCCGATGAAATCTGGAAAGAAGCTTTCTGAGAAACTGCTTAGTGTTCTGTTAATTCATCTCACAGAGTTACATCTGTATTTCTTGGATCTTTTTGCTACCCCTATTTCTGTGGAATCTGAGAACAGATATTTCGAATCCCTTTGAAAACTATAGGGCCAAAGGAAATATCCTCCGATAACAAAGAGAAAGAAGCTTTCTGAGAAACTTCTTTGTGTTCCGTGTAATCATCTCACAGAGTTACAGCTTTCCCCTCAAGAAGCCTTTCGATAAGACAGTTCTTGTGGAATTGGCAAAGTGATATTTGGAAGCCCATAGAAGGCTATGGTGAAAAAGGAAATATCCTCAGATGAAATCTGGAAAGAATCTTTCTCAGAAACTGCTTAGTGTTCTGTTAATTCATCTCACAGAGTTACATCTGTATTTCGTGGATCTCTTCGCTAGCCCTATTTCTGTGGAATCTGAGAACAGATATTTCGGATCCCTTTGAAGACTATAGGGCCAAAGGAAATATCCTCCAATAACAAAGTGGAAGAAGCTTTCTGAGAAACTTCTTTGTGTTCTGTGAAATCATCTCACAGAGTTACAGCTTTCCCCTCAAGAAGCCTTTCGCTAAGACAGTTCTTGTGGAATTGGCAAAGTGATATTTGGAAGCCCATAGAGGGCTATGGTGAAAAAGGAAATATCCTCAGATGAAATCTGGAAAGAATCTTTCTGAGAAACTGCTTAGTGCTCTGTTAATTCATCTCACAGAGTTACATCTGTATTTCGTGGATCTCTGTGCTAGCCTTATTTCTGTGGAATCTGAGATCAGATATTTCGGATCCCGTTCAAGACTCTAGTGTAAAACGAAATATCCTGCAATAACAAAGAGAAAGAAGATTTCTGAAAAACTTCTTTGAGTTCTGTGAAATCATCTCACAGAGTTACAGCTTTCCCCTCAAGAAGCCTTTCGACAAGACAGTTCTTGTGGAATTGGCAAAGTGATATTTGGAAGCCCATGGAGGGCTACGGTGAAAAAGGAAATATCCTCTGATGAAATCTGGAAAGAAGCTTTCTGAGAAACTGCTCTGTGATGTGTTACTTCCACACAGAGAGTTACATCTGCATTTCGTGGATCTCTTTGCTAGCCTTATTTCTGTGGAATCTGAGAACAGATGTTTCGGATCCCTTTGAAGACTACGGGGCCAATGGAAATATCCTGCGATAACAAAGAGAAAGAAGCTTTCTGAGAAACTTCTTTGTGTTCTGTGAAATCATCTCACAGAGATACAGCTTTCCCCTCAAGAAGCCTTTCGCTAAGACAGTTCTTGTGGAATAGGCAAAGTGATATTTGGAAGCCCATTGAGGGCTATGGTGAAAAAGGAAATATCCTCAGATGAAATCTGGAAAGAAGCTTTCTGAGAAACTGCTTAGTGTTCTGTTAATTCATCTCGGAGAGTTACATCTGTATTTCATGGATTTCTTTGCTAGCCTTATTTCTGTGGAATCTGAGAACAGATATTTCGGATCCCGTTGAAGACTATGGGGCCAAAGGAAATATCCTCCGATAACAAAGAGAAAGAAGCTTTCTGAGAAACTTCTTTGTGTTCTGTGAAATCATCTCACAGAGTTACAGCTTTCCCCTCAAGAAGCCTTTCGCTAAGACAGTTCTTGGGGAATTGGCATAGTGATATTTGGAAGCCCATAGAGGGCTATGGTGAAAAAGGAAATATCCTCAGCTGAAATCTGGAAAGAAGCTTTCTGAGAAACTTCTCTGTGATGTGTGACTGTCACTCCAAGAGTTACATCTGTATTTCGTTGATCTCTTTGCTAGCCTTATTTCTGTGGAATCTGAGAACAGATATTTCGGATCCCTTTGAAGACTCTGGGGTCAAAGGAAATATCCCGCGATAACAAAGAGAAAGAAGCTTTCTGAAAAACTTCTTTGTGTTCTGTGATATCATCTCAAGAAGCCTTTCGATTAGACAGTTCTTGAGGAATTGGCAAAGTGATATCTGGAAGCCCATAGAGGTCTGTGGTGAAAAAGGAAATATCCTCCGATGAAATCTGGAAAGAAGCTTTCTGAGAAACTGCTTAGTGTTCTGTTAATTCATCTCACAGAGTTACATCTGTATTTCTTGGATCTTTTTGCTACCCCTATTTCTGTGGAATCTGAGAACAGATATTTCGAATCCCTTTGAAAACTATAGGGCCAAAGGAAATATCCTCCGATAACAAAGAGAAAGAAGCTTTCTGAGAAACTTCTTTGTGTTCCGTGTAATCATCTCACAGAGTTACATCTTTCCCCTCAAGAAGCCTTTCGCTAAGACAGTTCTTGTGGAATTGGCAAAGTGATATTTGGAAGCCCATAGAAGGCTATGGTGAAAAAGGAAATATCCTCAGATGAAATCTGGGAAGAATCTTTCTGAGAAACTGCTTAGTGTTCTGTTAATTCATCTCACAGAGTTACATCTGTATTTCGTGGATCTCTTTGCTAGCCCTATTTCTGTGGAATCTGAGAACAGATATTTCGGATCTCTTTGAAGACTATAGGGCCAAAGGAAATATCCTCCAATAACAAAGTGGAAGAAGCTTTCTGAGAAACTTCTTTGTGTTCTGTGAAATCATCTCACAGAGTTACAGCTTTCCCCTCAAGAAGCCTTTCGCTAAGACAGTTCTTGTGGAATTGGCAAAGTGATATTTGGAAGCACATAGAGGGCTATGGTGAAAAAGGAAATATCCTCAGATGAAATCTGGAAAGAATCTTTCTGAGAAACTGCTTAGTGCTCTGTTAATTCATCTCACAGAGTTACATCTGTATTTCTTGGATCTCTGTGCTAGCCTTATTTCTGTGGAATCTGAGATCAGATATTTCGGATCCCGTTCAAGACTCTAGGGTAAAACGAAATATCCTGCAATAACAAAGAGAAAGAAGATTTCTGAAAAACTTCTTTGAGTTCTGTGAAATCATCTAACAGAGTTACAGCTTTCCCCTCAAGAAGCCTTTCGATAAGACAGTTCTTGTGGAATTGGCAAAGTGATATTTGGAAGCCCTTTGAGGGCTATCATGAAAAAGGAAATATCCTCTGAGGAAATCTGGAAAGAAGCTTTCTGAGAAACTGCTCTGTGATGTGTGATTTCCACACACAGAGTTACATCTGTATTTCGTGGATCTCTTTGCTAGCCTTATTTCTGTGGAATCTGAGAACAGATGTTTCAGATCCCTTTGAAAACTATGGGGCCAAAGGAAATATCCTCCGATAACAAAGAGAAAGAAGCTTTCTGAGAAACTTCTTTGTGTTCTGTGAAATCATCTCACAGAGTTACAGCTTTCCCCTCAAGAAGCCTTTCGCAAAGACAGTTCTTGTGGAATTGGCAAAGTGATATTTGGAAGCCCATAGAGGGCTATGGTGAAAAAGGAAATATCCTCAGATGAAATCTGGAAAGAATCTTTCTGAGAAACTGCTTAGTGTTCTGTTAATTCATCTCACAGAGTTACATCTGTATTTCGTGGATCTCTTGGCTAGCCTTATTTCTGTGGAATCTGACAACAGATATTTCGGATTCCTTAGAAGACTATAGGGCCAAAGGAAATATCCTGCGATAACAAAGAGAAAGAGGCTTTCTGAAAACCTTCATTGTGTTCTGTGAAATCACCTCACAGAGTTTCAGCTTTCCCCTCAAGAAGCCTTTCGCTAAGATGGTTCTTGTGGAATTGGCAAAGTGATATTTGGGAGCCCTTAGAGAGATATGGTGAAAAAGGAAATATCCTCAGATAAAATCTGGAAAGAAGCTTTCTGAGAAACTGCTCTGTGATGTGTGACTTCCACACAGAGTGACATCTGTATTTCGTGGATCTCTTTGCTAGCCTTATGTCTGTGGAATCTGAGAAGAGATATTTCGGATCCCTTTGAAGACTATAGGGCCAAAGGAAATATCCACCGATAACAAAGAGAAAGAAGCTTTCTGAGAAACTTCTTTGTGTTCTCTGAAATCATCTCACAGAGTTACAGCTTTCCCCTCAAGAAGCCTTTCGCTAAGACAGTTCTTGTGGAATTGGCAAAGTGATATTTGGAAGCCCATAGAGGGCTACGGTGAAAAAGGAAATATCCTCATATGATATCTGGAAAGAAGCTTTCTGAGAAACTGCTTAGTGTTCTGTTATTTCATCTCACAGAGTTACATCTCTATTTCGTGGATCTCTTTGCTAGCCTTATTTCTGTGGAATCTGAGAACAGATATTTCGGGTCCCTTTGAAGACTATAGGGCCAATGGAAATATCCTGCGATAACAAAGAGAAAGAAGCTTTCTGAGAAACTTCTTTGTGTTCTGTGAAATCATCTCAGAGAGTTACAGCTTTCCCCTCTAGAATCCTTTCGCTAAGACCGTTGTTGTGTAATTTGCAAAGTGATATTTGGAAGCACCTAGAGGGCTATGGTGAAAAAGGAAATATCCTCAGATGAAATCTGGAAAGAAGCTTTTTGAGAAACTGCTCTGTGATGAGTGACTTCCACACACAGAGTTACATCTGTATTTCGTGGATCTCTTTGCTAGCCTTATTTGGGTGGAATCTGAGAACAGATATATCGGATCCCTTGGAAGACTATAGGGCCAAAAGAAATATCCTCCGATAACAAAGAGAAAGAAGCTTTCTGAGAAACTTCTCGTATTCTGTGAAATCATCTCACAGATTTACAGCTTTCCCCTCAAGAAGCCTTTCGCTAAGACAGTTCTTGTGGAATTGGCAAAGTGATATTTGAAAGCCCTTAGAGGGCTATGGTGAAAAAGGAAATATCCTCAGCTGAAATCTGGAAAGAAGCTTTCTGAGAAACTGCTCTGTGATGTGTGACTTCCACTCCCAGAGTTACATCTGTATTTCGTTGATCTCTTTGCTAGACTTATTTCTGTGGAATATGAGAACAGATATTTCGGATCCCTTTGAAGACTATAGGGCCAAAGGAAATATCCTCCGATAACAAAGAGAAAGAAGCTTTTTGAGAAACTTCTTTGTGTTGTGTGAAATCATCTCACAGAGTTACAGCTTTCCCCTCAAGAAGCCTTTCGATAAGACAGTTCTTGTGGAATTGGCAAAGTGATATTTGGAAGCCCATAGAGGGCTATGGTGAAAAAGGAAATATCCTCCGATGAAATCTGGAAAGAATCTTTCTGAGAAACTGCTTAGTGTTCTGTTAATTCATCTCACAGAGTTACATGTGTATTTCGTGGATCTCATTGCTAGCCCTATTTCTGTGGAATCTGAGAACAGATATTTCGGATCCCTTTGAAGACTATAGTGCCAAAGGAAATATCCTACGATAACAAAGACAAAGAAGCTTTCTGAGAAACTTCTTTGTGTTCTGTGAAATCATCTCAGAGAGTTACAGCTTTCCCCTCAAGAAGCCTTTCGCTAAGACAGTTCTTGTGGAATTGGCAAAGTGATATTTGGAAGCCCATAGAGGGCTATGGTGAAAAAGGAAATATCCTCAGATGAAATCTGGAAAGAAGCTTTCTGAGAAACTGCTTAGTGTTCTGTTAATTCATCTCACAGAGTTACATCTGTACTTCCTGGATCTCTTTGCTAGCCCTATCTCTGTGGAATCTGAGATCAGATATTTCGGAACCCGTTCAAGACTCTAGGGTAAAACGAAATATCCTGCAATAACAAAGAGAAAGAAGATTTCTGAAAAACTTCTTTGAGTTCTGTGAAATCATCTCACAGAGTTACAGCTTTCCCCTCAAGAAGCCTTTCGATAAGACAGTTCTTGTGGAATTGGCAAAGTGATATTTGGAAGCCCTTAGAGGGCTATCGTGAAAAAGGAAATATCCTCAGATGAAATCTGGAAAGAAGCTTTCTGAGAAACTGCTCTGTGATGTGTGATTTCCACACACAGAGTTACATCTGTATTTCGTGGATCTCTTTGCTAGCCTTATTTCTGTGGAATCTGAGAACAGATGTTTCAGATCCCTTTGAAAACTATGGGGCCAAAGGAAATATCCTCCGATAACAAAGAGAAAGAAGCTTTCTGAGAACCTTCTTTGTGTTCTGTGAAATCATCTCACAGAGTTACAGCTTTCCCCTCAAGAAGCCTTTCGCTAAGACAGTTCTTGTGGAATTGGCAAAGTGATATTTGGAAGCCCATAGAGGGCTATGGTGAAAAAGGAAATATCCTCAGATGAAATCTGGAAAGAATCTTTCTGAGAAACTTCTTAGTGTTCTGGTAATTCATCTCTCAGAGTTTCATCTGTATTTCGTGGATCTCTTTGCTACCCCTATTACTGTGGAATCTGAGAACAGATATTTCGGATCCCTTTGAAGACTCTAGGGAAAAAGGAAATATCCTCCGATAATAAAGAGAAAGAAGCTTTCTGAGAAACTTCTTTTTGTTCTGTGAAATCATCTCACGGATTTACAGGTTTCCCCTCAAGAAGCCTTTCGCTAACACAGTTGTTGTGGAAATGGCAAAGTGATATTTGGAAGCCCTTAGAGGGTTATGGTGAAAAAAGAAATAACTTCAGATGAAATCTGGAAACAAGCTTTCTGAGAAAGTGCTTAGTGATCTGTTAATTCATCTCACAGAGTTACATCTGTATTTCGTGGATCTCTCTCCTAGCCTTACTTCTGTGTAATCTGACAACAGATATTTCGGATCCCTTTGAAGACTACAGGGCTAAAGGAAATATCCTCCGATAACAAAGAGAAAGAAGCTTTCTGTGAAACTTCTTTGTGTTCTGTGAAATCATCTCACAGAGTTACAGCTTTCCCCTCCAGAAGCTTTTCGCTAAGACAGTTCTTGTGGAATTGGCAAAGTGATATTTGGGAGCCCTTAGAGAGATATGGTGAAAAAGGAAATATCCTCAGATGAAATCTGGAAAGAAGCTTTCTGAGAAACTGCTCTGTGATGTGTGACTTCCACACAGATTGACATCTGTATTTCGTGGATCTCTTTGCTAGCCTTATGTCTGTGGAATCTGAGAAGAGATATTTCGGATCCCTTTGAAGACTATAGGGCCAAAGGAAATATCCACCGATAACAAAGAGAAAGAAGCTTTCTGAGAAACTTCTTTGTGTTCTCTGAAATCATCTCACAGAGTTACAGCTTTCCCCTCAAGAAGCCTTTCGCTTAGACAGTTCTTGTGGAATTGGCAAAGTGATATTTGGAAGCCCATAGAGGGCTACGGTAAAAAAGGAAATATCCTCATATGATATCTGGAAAGAAGCTTTCTGAGAAACTGCTTAGTGTTCTGTTATTTCATCTCACAGAGTTACATCTCTATTTCGTGGATCTCTTTGCTAGCCTTATTTCTGTGGAATCTGAGAACAGATATTTCGGGTCCCTTTGAAGACTATAGGGCCAACGGAAATATCCTGCGATAACAAAGAGAAAGAAGCTTTCTGAGAAACTTCTTTGTGTTCTGTGAAATCATCTCAGAGAGTTACAGCTTTCCCCTCTAGAATCCTTTCGCTAAGACCGTTGTTGTGTAATTTGCAAAGTGATATTTGGAAGCACCTAGAGGGCTATGGTGAAAAAGGAAATATCCTCAGATGAAATCTGGAAAGAAGCTTTTTGAGAAACTGCTCTGTGATGAGTGACTTCCACACACAGAGTTACATCTGTATTTCGTGGATCTCTTTGCTAGCCTTATTTGGGTGGAATCTGAGAACAGATATATCGGATCCCTTTGAAGACTATAGGGCCAAAAGAAATATCCTGCGATAACAAAGAGAAAGAAGCTTTCTGAGAAACTTCTCGTATTCTGTGAAATCATCTCACAGATTTACAGCTTTCCCCTCAAGAAGCCTTTCGCTAAGACAGTTCTTGTGGAATTGGCAAAGTGATTTTTGAAAGCCCCTAGAGGGCTATGGTGAAAAAGGAAATATCCTCAGCTGAAATCTGGAAAGAAGCTTTCTGAGAAACTGCTTAGTGTTCTGTTATTTCATCTCACAGAGTTACATCTGTATTTCGTAGATCTCTTTGCTAGCCTTATTTCTGTGGAATTTGAGAACAGATATTTCGGATCCCATTGAGACTATAGGGCCAAAGGAAATATCCTCCGATAACAAAGAGAAAGAAGCTTTTTGAGAAACTTCTTTGTGTTCTGTGAAAACGTCTCACAGAGTTACAGTTTTGCCCTCAAGAAGCCTTTCGCTAAGACAGTTCTTGTGGAATTGGAAAAGTGATATTTCGAAGCCCATAGATGGCTATCGTGAAAAAGGAAATATCCTCAGATGAAATCTGGAAATAAGCTTTCTGAGAAACTGCTTAGTGTTCTGTTAATTCATCTCACAGCGTTACATCTGTATTTCGTGGATCTCGTTGCTAGCTTTATTTCTGTGGAATCCGAGTACAGATATTTCGGAACCCTTTGAAGACTATAGGGCCAAAGGAAATATCCTCCGATAACAAAGAGAAAGAAGCTTTCTGAGAAACTTCTTTGTGTTCTGTGAAATCATCTCACAGAGTTACAGCTCTCCCCTCAAGAAGTCTTTCGCTAAGACAGTTCTTGTGGAATTGGCAAAGTGATATTTGGAAGCCCATAGAGGGCTATGGTGAAAAAGGAAATATCCTCAGATGAAATCTGGAAAGAAGCTTTCTGAGAAACTGCTTAGTGTTCTGTTAATTCATCTCACAGAGTTACATCTGTACTTCCTGGATCTCTTTGCTAGCCCTATTTCTGTGGAATCTGAGATCAGATATTTCGGAACCCGTTCAAGACTCTAGGGTAAAACGAAATATCCTGCAATAACAAAGAGAAAGAATATTTCTGAAAAACTTCTTTGAGTTCTGTGAAATCATCTCACAGAGTTACAGCTTTCCCCTCAAGAAGCCTTTCGATAAGACAGTTCTTGTGGAATTGGCAAAGTGATATTTGGAAGCCCTTGGAGGGCTATCGTGAAAAAGGAAATATCCTCAGATGAAATCTGGAAAGAAGCTTTCTGAGAAACTGCTCTGTGATGTGTGATTTCCACACACAGAGTTACATCTGTATTTCGTGGATCTCTTTGCTAGCCTTATTTCTGTGGAATCTGAGAACAGATGTTTCAGATCCCTTTGAAAACTATGGGGCCAAAGGAAATATCCTCCGATAACAAAGAGAAAGAAGCTTTCTGAGAAACTTCTTTGTGTTCTGTGAAATCATCTCACAGAGTTACAGCTTTCCCCTCAAGAAGCCTTTAGCTAAGACAGTTCTTGTGGAATTGGCAAAGTGATATTTGGAAGCCCATAGAGGGCTATGGTGAAAAAGGAAATATCCTCAGATGAAATCTGGAAAGAATCTTTCTGAGAAACTTCTTAGTGTTCTGGTAATTCATCTCACAGAGTTTC
Source organism: Macaca mulatta (assembly GCF_049350105.2). Lineage (NCBI taxonomy): Eukaryota > Metazoa > Chordata > Mammalia > Primates > Cercopithecidae > Macaca > Macaca mulatta. Next base: position 48,821,092 of record NC_133411.1, read on the forward strand.
ATCTGTATTTCGTGGATCTCTTTGCTACCCCTATTACTGTGGAATCTGAGAACAGATATTTCGGATCCCTTTGAAGACTCTAGGGAAAAAGGAAATATCCTCCGATAATAAAGAGAAAGAAGCTTTCTGAGAAACTTCTTTGTGTTCTGTGAAATCATCTCACAGATTTACAGGTTTCCCCTCAAGAAGCCTTTCGCTAACACAGTTGTTGTGGAAATGGCAAAGTGATATTTGGAAGCCCTTAGAGGGTTATGGTGAAAAAAGAAATAACTTCAGATGAAATCTGGAAACAAGCTTTCTGAGAAAGTGCTTAGTGATCTGTTAATTCATCTCACAGAGTTACATCTGTATTTCGTGGATCTCTCTCCTAGCCTTACTTCTGTGGAATCTGACAACAGATATTTCGGATCCCTTTGAAGACTACAGGGCTAAAGGAAATATCCTCCGATAACAAAGAGAAAGAAGTTTTCTGTGAAACTTCATTGTGTTCTGTGAAATCATCTCACAGAGTTACAGCTTTCCCCTCCAGAAGCTTTTCGCTAAGACAGTTCTTGTGGAATTGGCAAAGTTAAATTTGGAAGCCCTTAGAGGGCTATGGTGAAAAAGGAAATATCCTCAGATGAAATCTGGAAAGAATCTCTCTGAGAAACTGCTTAGTGTTCTCTTAATTCATCTCATAGAGTTACATCTCTATTTCGTGGATCTCTTGGCTACCCTTATTTCTGAGGAATCTGACAACAGATATTTCGGATCCCTTTGAAGTCTATAGGGCCAAAGTAAATATCCTGCTATAAAAAAGAGAAACAAGCTTTCTGAAAAACTTCTTTGTGTTCTGTGAAATCATCTCACAGAGTTACAGCTTTCCCCTCAAGAAGCCTTTCACTAAGACAGTTCTTGTGGAATTGGCAAAGTGATATTTGGAAGCCCATAGAGGGCTATGGTGAAAAAGGAAATATCCTCAGATGAAATCTGGAAGGAATCTTTCTGAGAAACTGCTTAGTGTTCTGTTAATTCATCTCACAGAGTTACATCTGTATTTCGTGGATCTCTTTGCTAGCCTTTCTTCTGTGGATTCTGAGAACAGATATTTCGGATCCCTTTGAAGACTATAGGGCCAAAGGAAATCCCTTCCAATAACGAAGAGAAAGAAGCTTTCTGAGAAACTTCTTTGTGTTCTGTGAAAACGTCTCACAGAGTTACAGTTTTGCCCTCAAGAAGCCTTTCGCTAAGACAGTTCTTGTGGAATTGGAAAAGTGATATTTCGAAGCCCATAGATGGCTATCGTGAAAAAGGAAATATCCTCAGATGAAATCTGGAAAGAAGTTTTCTGAGAAACTGCTCTGTGATGTGTGACTTCCACTCACAGAGTTACATCTGTATTTCGTGGATCTCTTTGCTAGCCTTATGTCTGTGGAATCTGAGAACAGATATTTCCGATCCCTTTGAAAACTCTAGGGCCAAAGGAAATATCCTCCGATAACACAGAGAAAGAAGCTTTCTGAGAAACTTCTTTGTGTTCTGTGAAATCATCTCACAGAGTTACAGCTTTCCCCTCAAGAAGCCTTTCGCTAAGACAGTTCTTGTGGAATTGGCAAAGTGATATTTGGAAGCCCATAGTGGGCTATGGTGAAAAAGGAAATATCCTCCGATGAAATCTGGAAAGAAACTACCTGAGAAACTGCTTAGTGTGATGTTAATTCATCTCTCAGAGTTACATCTGTATTTTGTGGATCTCTTTGCTAGACTTACTTCTGTGGAATCTGTGAACAGATATTTCGGATCCCTTTGAAGACGATAGGGGTAAAGGAAATATCTTCAGATAACAAAGAGAAAGAAGCTTTCTGAGAAACTTCTTTGTGTTCTGTGAAATCAACACACAGAGTTACAGCTTTCCCCTCAAGAAGCCTTTCGCTAACACAGTTCTTGTGGAATTGGCAAAGTCATATTTGGAAACCCATAGAGGGCTATGGTGAAAAAGGAAATATCCTCAGAAGAAATCTGGAAAGAAGCTTTCTGAGAAACTACTCTGTGATGTGTGACTTCCACTCACAGAGTTACATCTGTATTTCGTGGATCTCTTTGCTAGCCTTATTTCTGTGGAATCTGAGAGGAGATATTTCGGATCCCTTTGAAGACTATAGGGTCAAAGGAAATATCCTCCGATAACAAAGAGAAAGAAGCTTTCTGAGAAACTTCTTTGTGTTCTGTGAAATCATCTCACAGAGTTACAGCTTTCCACTCAAGAAGCCTTTCGCTAAGACAGTTCTTGTGGAATTGTCATAGTCATATTTGGAAGCCCATAGTGGGCTATGGTGAGAAAGGAAATATCCTCCGATGAAATCTGGAAAGAAGATTTCTGAGAAACTGCTTAGTGTTCTGTTAATTCATCTCACAGAGTTACATCTGTATTTCGTAGATCTCTTTGCTAGCCTTATTTCTGTGGAATTTGAGAACAGATATTTCGGATCCCTTTGAGACTATAGGGCCAAAGGAATTATCCTCCGATAACAAAGAGAAAGAAGCTTTCTGAGAAACTTCTTTGTGTTCTGTGAAATCATCTCACAGAGTTACAGCTTTCCCCTCAAGAAGCCTTTCACAAAGACAGTTCTTGTGGAATTGGCAAAGTGATATTTGCAAGCCCATAGTGGGCTATGGTGAAAAAGGAAATATCCTCAGATGAAATCTGGAAAGAAGCTTTCTGAGAAACTGCTCTGTGATGTGTGACTTCCACTCACAGAGTTACATCTGTATTTCGTGAATCTCTTTGCTAGCCTTATTTCTGTGGAATCTGAGAGCAGATATTTCGGATCCCTTTGAAGAATATAGGGCCAAAGGAAATATCCTCCGATAACAAAGAGAAAGAAGCTTTCTGAGAAACTTCTTTGTGTTCTGTGAAATCATCTCACAGAGTTACAGCTTTCCCCTCAAGAAGCCTTTCGCAAAGACAGTTCTTGTGGAATTGGCAAAGTGATATTTGCAAGCCCATAGGGGGCTATGGTGAAAAAGGAAATATCCTCAGATGAAATCTGAAAAGAAGTTTTCTGAGAAACTGCTCTGTGATGTGTGACTTCCACTCACAGAGTTACATCTGTATTTCGTGGATCTCTTTGCGAGCCTTATTTCTGTGGAATCTGAGAACAGATATTTCGGTTCCCTTTGAAGACTACAGGGCCAAAGGAAATATCCTGCAGTAACAAAGAGAAATAAGCTTTCTGAGAAACTTCTTAGTGTTCTCTGAAATCATCTCACAGAGTTCCAGCTTTCCCCGCAAGAAGCCTTTCACTAAGACAGTTCTTGTGGATATTGCAAAGTGATATTTGGAAGCCCATAGAGGGCTATGGTGAAAAAGGAAATATCCTCAGATGAAATCTGGAAAGAAGCTTTCTGAGAAACTGCTTAGTGTTCTCTTAATTCAACTCACACAGTTACATCTGTAGTTCGTGGAACTCTTTGCTAGCCTTATTTCTGTGGAATCTGAGAACAGATATTTCGGATCCCTTTGAAGAGTCTTGGGCCAAAGGAAATATCCTCCGATAAGAAAGAGAAAGAAGCTTTCTGAGAAACTTCTTTGTGTTCTGTGAAATCATCTCAAACAGTTACAGCTTTCCCATCAAGAAGCCTTTCCCTAAGACAGATGTTGTGGAATTGGCAAAGTGATATTTGGAAGCCCATAGAGGGCTATGGTGAAAAAGGAAATATCCTCAGATGAAATCTGGAAAGAAGCTTTCTGAGAAACTGCTTAGTGTTCTGTTAATTCATCTCACAGAGTTACATCTGTATTTGGTGGATCTCTTTGCTAGCCTTATTATCTGTGGAATCTGAGAACAGATATTTCGGATATCTTTGAAGACTCTAGGGCCAAAGGAAATATCCTCCGATAACAAAGAGAAAGAAGCTTTCTGAGAAACTTCATTGTGTCCTCTGAAATCATCTCACAAAGTTACAGCTTTCCCCTCAAGAAGCCTTTCGCTAAGAAAGTTCTTGTGGAATTGGCAAAGTGATATTTGGAAGCCCATAGTGGGCTACGTTGAAAAAGGAAATATCCTCCGATGAAAACTGGAAAGAAGCTTTCTGAGAAACTGCTCTGTGATTGGTGACTTCCACTCACGGAGTTACATCGGTATTTCTTGGATCTCTTTGCTAGCCTTATTTCTGTGGAATCTGAGAACAGATATTTCCGATCCCTTTGAAGACTATAGGGTCAAAGGAAATATCCTCCGATAACACAGAGAAAGAAGCTTTCTGAGAAACTTCTTTGTGTTCTGTGAAATCATCTCACAGAGTTACAGCTTTCCCCTCAAGAAGCCTTTCGCTAAGACAGTTCTTGTGGAATTGTCATAGTGATATTTGGAAGCCCATAGAGGGCTATGTTGAAAAAGGAAATATCCTCCGATGAAATCTGAAAAGAAGCTTTCTGAGAAACTGCTTTGTGATGTGTGACTTCCACTCACAGAGTTACATCTGTATTTCGTGGATCTCTTTGCTAGCCTTACTTCTGTGGAATCTGAGAACAGATATTTCGGATCCCTTTGAAGACTACAGGGCCAAAGAAAATATCCTCCAATAAAAAAGAGAAAGAAGCTTTCTGAGAATCTTCTTTGTGTTCTGTGAAATCATCGCACAGAGTTACAGCTTTCCCCTCAAGAAGCCTTTCGCTAAGACACTTCTTGTGGAATTCCAAAGTGATATTTGGAAGCCCACAGAGGGCTATGGTGAAAAAGGAAATATCCTGAGAAGAAATCTGGAAAGAAGCTTTCTGAGAAACTGCTTAGTGTTCTGTTAATTCATCTCACAGAGTTACATCTGTATTTCGTGGATCTCTTTGCTAGCCTTATTTCTGTGGAATCTGAGAAGATATATTTCGCATCACTTTGAAGACTATAGGGCCAAAGGAAATATCCTCCGCAAACAAAGAGAAAGAAGCTTTCTGAGTAACTTCTTTGTGTTCTGTGAAATCATCTCACAGAGTTACAGCTTTCCCCTCAAGAAGACTTTCGCTAAGACAGTTCTTGTGGAATTGGCAAAGTGATATTTGGAAGCCCATAGAGGGCTATGGTGAAAAAGGAAATATCCTCAGATGAAATCTGGAAAGAAGCTTTCTGAGAAACTGCTTAGTGTTCTGTTAATTCATCTCACAGAGTTACATCTGTATTTCGTGGATCTCTTTGCTAGCCTTTCTTCTGTGGATTCTGAGAACAGATATTTCGGATCCCTTTGAAGACTATAGGGCCAAAGGAAATATCTTCCAATAACAAAGAGAAAGAAGCTTTTTGAGAAACTTCTTTGTGTTCTGTGAAAACGTCTCACAGAGTTACAGTTTTGCCCTCAAGAAGCCTTTCGCTAAGACAGTTCTTGTGGAATTGGAAAAGTGATATTTCGAAGCCCATAGATGGCTATCGTGAAAAAGGAAATATCCTCAGATGAAATCTGGAAATAAGCTTTCTGAGAAACTGCTTAGTGTTCTGTTAATTCATCTCACAGCGTTACATCTGTATTTCGTGGATCTCGTTGCTAGCTTTATTTCTGTGGAATCCGAGTACAGATATTTCGGAACCCTTTGAAGACTATAGGGCCAAAGGAAATATCCTCCGATAACAAAGAGAAAGAAGCTTACTGAGAAACTTCTTTGTGTTCTGTGAAATCATCTCACAGAGTTACAGCTTTCCCCTCAAGAAGTCTTTCGCTAAGACAGTTCTTGTGGAATTGGCAAAGTGATATTTGGAAGCCCATAGAGGGCTATGGTGAAAAAGGAAATATCCTCAGATGAAATCTGGAAAGAAGCTTTCTGAGAAACTGCTCTGTGATGTGTGACTTCCACTCACAGAGTTACAACTATATTTCGTGGATCTCTTTGCTAGCCTTATTTCTGTGGAATCTGAGAACAGATATTTCGGATGCCTTTGAAGACTATAGGGCCAAAGGAAATATCCTCCGATAACAAAGAGAAAGAAGCTTTCTGAGAAACTTCTTTGTGTTCTGTGAAATCATCTCACAGAGTTACAGCTTTCCCCTCAAGAAACCCTTCGTGAAGACAGTTCTTGTGGAATTGGCAAAGTGATATTTGGAAGCCCATAGAGGGCTACGGTGAAAAAGGAAATATCCTCAGATGAAATCTGGAAAGAAGCTTTCTGAGGAACTGCTTAGTGTTCTGTTAATTCATCTCACAGAGTTATATCTCTATTTCGTGGATCTCTTTGCGATCCTTATTTCTGTGGAATCTGAGAACAGATATTTCGGAACCTTTTGAAAACTATAGGGCCAAAGGAAATATCCTCTAATAACAGAGAAAGAAGCCTTCTGATAAACTTCTTTGTGTTCTGTGAAATCATCTCTCAGAGTTACAGCTTTCACCTCAAGAAGCCTTTCGCTAAGACAGTTCTTGTGGAATTGGCAAAGTGATATATGGAAGCCCAGAGAGGGCTATGGTGAAAAAGGAAATATCCTCAGATGAAATCTGGAAAGAAGCTTTCTGAGAAACTGCTCTGTGATGTGTGACTTCCACTCACAGAGTTACATCTGTATTTCGTGGATCTCTTTGCTAGCCTTATTTCTGTGCAATCTGAGAACAGATATTTCGGATCCCTTTGAAGACTATAGGGCCAAAGGAAATATCCTCCGATAACAAAGAGAAAGAAGCTTTGTGAGAAACTGCTTTGTGTTCTGTGAAATCATCTCACAGAGTTAAAGCATTCCCCTCAAGAAGCCTTTCGCGGAGACAGATCTTGTGGAATTGGCAAAGTGATATTTGGAAGCCTATAGAGGGCCATGGTGAAAAAGGAAATATCCTCAGCTGAAATCTGGAAAGAAGCTTTCTGAGAAAGTGCTTAGTTTTCTGTTAATTCATCTCACAGGGTTATATCTGTATTTCGTGGATCTCTTTGCTAGCCTTTTTTCTGTGGAATCTGAGAACAGATATTTCGGATCCCTTCGAAGACTATAGGGCCAAAGGAAATATCCTCCGATAAGAAAGAGAAAGAAGCTTTCTGAGAAACTTCTTTGTGCTCTGTAAAATCATATCAGAGAGTTACAGCTTTCCCCTCAAGAAGCCTTTCGCTAAGACAGTTCTTGTGGAATTGGCAAAGTGATATTTGGAAGCCCTTAGAGGGCTATGGTGAAAAAGGAAATATCCTCAGATGAAATCTGGAAAGAAGCTTTCTGAGAAACTGCTTAGTGTTCTGTTAATTCATCTCACAGAGTTACATCTGTATTTCGTGGGTCTCGTTGCTAGCCTTATTTCTATGGAATGTCAGTACAGATATTTCGTATCACTTTGAAGACTACAGGGCCAAAGGAAATATCCTCCGATAACAAAGAGAAAGAAGCTTTCTGAGAAACTTCTTTGTGTTCTGTGAAATCATCTCTCAGAGTTACAGCTTTACCCTCAAGAAGCCTTTCGCCAAGACAGTTCTTGTGGAATTGGCAAAGTGATATTTGGAAGCCCATAGAGGGCTATGGTGAAAAAGGAAATATCCTCAGATGAAATCTGGAAAGAAGCTTTCTGAGATTCTGCTTTGTGATGTGTGACTTCCACTCACAGAGTTACATCTGTATTTCTTGGATCACTTTGCTAGCCTTATTTCTGTGGAATCTGAGAACAGATATTTCGGATCCCTTTGAAGACTATAGGACCAAAGGAAATATCCTCCAATAACAAAGAGAAAGAAGCTTTCTGAGAATCTTCTTTGTGTTCTGTGAAATCATCTCACAGAGTTACAGTTTTCCCCTCAAGAAGCCTTTCGCTAAAACAGTTCTTGTGGAATTGGCAAAGTGATATTTGGAAGCCCATAGAGGAATATGGTGAAAAACGAAATATCCTCCGATGAAATCTGAAAAGAAGCTTTCTGGTAAACTGCTTAGTGTTCTGTTAATTCTTCTCAGAGTGTTACATCTGTATTTCGTGGATCTCTTTGCTAGCCTTATTTCTTTGGAATCTGAGAACAGAGATTTCGGATCCCTTTGAAGACTATAGGGCCAAAGGAAATATTCTCCGATAACAAAGAGGAAGAAGCTTTCTGAGAAACTTCTTTGTGTTCTGTAAAATCATCTCACCGAGTTACAGCTTTCCCCTCAATAAGCCTTTCGCTAAGACAGTTCTTGTGGAATTTTCAAAGTGATATTTGGAAGCCCATAGAGGGCTACGGTGAAAAAGGAAATATTCTCAGATGAAATCTGGAAAGAAGCTTTCTGAGAAACTGCTTAGTGTTCTGCTAATTCATCTCACAGAGTTACATCTGTATTTGGTGGATCTCGTTGCTAGCCTTATTTCTGTGGAATATGAGTAGAGATATTTGGGATCCCTTTGAAGACTATAGGGCCAAAGGAAATATCCTCCGATAACAAAGAGAAAGAAGCTTTCTGAGAAACTTCTTTGTGTTCTGTGAAATCATCTCACAGAGTTACAGCTTTCCCCTCAAGAAGCCTTTCGCTAAGACAGTTCTTGTGCAATTGGCAAAGTGATATTTGGAAGCCCATAGAGAGCTATGTTGAAAAAGGAAATATCCTCCGATGAAATCTGGAAAGAAGCTTTCTGAGAAACTGCTCTGTGATGTGTGACTTCCACTCACAGAGTTACATCTGTATTTCGTGGATCTCTTTGCTAGACTTATTTCTGTGGAATCTGAGAACAGATATTTCGGATCCCTTTGAAGACTATAGGGCCAAAGCAAATATCCTCCGATAACAAAGAGAAAGAAGCTTTCTGAGAAACTTCTTTGTGTTCTGTGAAATCATCTCACAGAGTTACACCTTTCTGCTCAAGAAGCCTTTCGCTAAGACATTTCTTGTGGAATTTCCAAAGTGATATTTGGAAGCCCTTAGAGGGCTATGGTGAAAAAGGAAATATCCTCAGATGAAATCTGGAAAGAAGCTTTCTGAGAAACTGCTCTATGATGTGTGACTTCCACTCACAGAGTTACATCTGTATTTCGTGGATCTCTTTGCTAGCCTTATTTCTGTGGAATCTGAGAACAGATATTTCGAATCCCTTTGAAGACTATAGGGCCAAATGAAATATCCTCTGATAACAAAGAGAAAGAAGCTTTCTGAGAAACTTCTTTGTGTTCTGTGAAATCATCTCTCAGAGCTACAGCTTTCCCCTCAAGAAGCCTTTCGCTAAGACAGTTCTTGTGGAATTGGCAAAGTGATATTTGGAAGCCCTTAGAGGGCTATGGTGAAAAAGGAAATATCCTCAGATGAAATCTGGAAAGAAGCTTTCTGAGAAACTGCTTAGTGTTCTGTTAATTCATCTCACAGAGTTACATCTGTATTTCGTGGATCTCGTTGCTAGCCTTATTTCTGTGGAATCTCAGTACAGATATTTCGTATCACTTTGAAGACTACAGGGCCAAAGGAAATATCCTCCGATAACAAAGAGAAAGAAGCTTTCTGAGAAACTTCTTTGTGTTCTGTGAAATCATCTCACAGAGTTACAGCTTTCCCCTCAAGAAGCCTTTCGCTAAGACAGTTCTTGTGGAATTGGCAAAGTGATATTTGGAAGCCCATAGAGGGCTATGTTGAAAAAGGAAATACCCTCCGATGAAATCTGGAAAGAAGCTTTCTGAGAAACTGCTCTGTGATGTGTGACTTCCACTCACAGAGTTACATCTGTATTTCGTGGATCTCTTTGCTAGGCTTATTTGTGTGGAATCTGAGAACAGATATTTCGGATCCCTTTGAAGACTATAGGGCCAAAGGAAATATCCTCCGATAACAAAGGGAAAGAAGCTTTCTGAGAAACTTCTTTGTGTTCTGTGAAATCATCTCACAGAGTTACACCTTTCTGCTCAAGAAGCCTTTCGCTAAGACATTTCTTGTGGAATTTCCAAAGTGATCTTTGGAAGCCCTTAGAGGGCTATGGTGAAAAAGGAAATATCCTCAGATGAACTATGGAAAGAAGCTTTCTGAGAAACTGCTTAGTGTTCTGTTACTTCTTCTCACAGAGTTACATCTCTATTTCGTGGATCTCCTTGCTAGCCTTATTTCTGTGGATTCTGAGAACAGATATTTCGGATACTTTTGAAGACTATAGGGCCAAAGGAAGTATCCTCCGATAACAAAGAGAAAGAAGCTTTCTGAGAAACTTCTTTGTGTTCTGTGAAATCATCTCTCAGAGTTACAGCTTTCCCCTCAAGAAGCCTTTCTCTAAGACAGTTCTTGTGGAATTGGCAAAGTGATATTTGGAAGCCCATAGAGGGCTATTGTGAAAAAGGAAATATAATCAGATGAAATCTGGAAAGAAGCTTTCTGAGATTCTGCTTTGCGATGTGTGACTTCGATTCACAGAGTTACATCTGTATTTTGTGGATCTCTTTGCTAGCCTTTTTTCTGTGGAATCTGAGAACAGATATTTCGGATCCCTTTGAAGACTATAGGGCCAAAGGAAATATCCTCCGATAACAAAGAGAAAGAAGCTTTCTGAGAAACTTCTTTGTGTTCTGTGAAATCATCTCACTGATTTACAGTTTTCCCTTCAAGAAGTCTTTCGCTAAGACAGTTCTTGTGGAATTGGCAAAGTGATATTTGGAAGCCCATACAGGGATACGGTGAAAAAGGAAATATCCTCAGATGATATCTGGAAAGAAGCTTTCTGAGAAACTGCTTAGTGTTCTGGTAATTCTTCTCACAGAGTTACATCTGTATTTCGTGGATCTCTTTGCTAACCTTATTTCTGTGGCATCTGAGAACAGATATTTCGGATCCCTTTGAAGACTATAGGGCCAAAGGAAATATCCTCCGATAACAAAGAGAAAGAAGCTTTCTGAGAAACTTCTTTGTGTTCTGTGAAATCATCTCTCAGAGTTACAGCTTTCCCCTCAAGAAGCCTTTCGCTACGACAGTTCTTGTGGAATTTTCAAAGTGATATTTAAAAGCGCAGAGAGGGCCATGGTGAAAAAGGAAATATCCTCAGATGAAATCTGGAAAGAAGCTTTCTGAGAAACTGCTCTGTGATGTGTGACTTCCACTCACAGAGTTACATCTGTATTTCGTGGATCTCTTTGCTAGCCTTATTTCTGTGCAATCTGAGAACAAATATTTCGGATCCCTTTGAAGACTATAGGGCCAAAGGAAATATCCTCCGATAACAAAGAAAAAAAGCTTTGTGAGAAACTGCTTTGTGTTCTGTGAAATCATCCCACAGAGTTACAGTCTTTCCCTCAGGAAGCCTTTCACTAAGACAGTTCTTGTGGAATAGGCAAAGTGATATTTGGAAGCCCTTAGGGTCCTATGGTGAAAAAGGAAATATCCTCAGATGAAATCTGGAAAGAAGCTTTCTGAGAAACTGTTCTGTGATGTGTGACTTCCACTCACAGAGTTACATCTGTATTTCATGGATCTATTTGCTAGCCTTATTTCTGTGGAATCTGAGAACAGATATTTCAGATCCCTTTGAAGACTATAGGGCCAAAGGAAATATCCTCCGATAACAAAGAGAAAGAAGCTTTCTGAGAAACTTCTTTGTGTTCCGTAAAATCATCTCACAGAGTTACAGCATTCCCCTCAAGAAGGCTTTCTCTAAGAAAGTTCTTGAGGATTTGGCAAAGTGATATTTGCAAGCCCATAGAGGGCTACGTGGAAAAGGAAATATCTTCAGATGAAATCTGGAAAGAAGCCTTCTGAGAAACTGCTTAGTGTTCCGTTAATTCATCTCACGGAGTTACATCTGTGTTTCCTGGATCTCGTTGCTAGCCTTATTTCTGTGGAATCTGAGAAGAGATATTTCGGATCCCTTTGAAGACTATAGGGCCAAAGGAAATATCCTCCGATAACAAAGAGAAAGAAGCTTTCTGAGAAACTTCTTTGTGTTCTGTGAAATCATCTCACAGAGTTACAGCTTTCCCCTCAAGAAGCCTTTCGCTAAGACAGTTCCTGGGAATTGGCAAAGTGATGTTTGGAAGCCGATAGAGGGCTTTGTTGAAAAAGGAAGTATCCTCAGATGCAATCTGGAAAGAAGCTTTCTGAGAAACTGCTCTGTGTTGTGTGACTTCCACTCACAGAGTTACTTCTGTATTTCGTGGATCTCTTTGCTAGTCTTATTTTTGTGAAATCCGAGAACAGATATTTCGGATCCCTTTGAAGACTATAAGGCCAAAGGAAATATCCTCCGATAACAAAGAGAAAGAAGCTTTCTGAGAAACTTCTTTGTGTTCTGTGAAATCATCTCACAGAGTTACAGTTTTCCCCTCAAGAAGCCTTTCGCTAAAACAGTTCTTGTGGAATTGGCAAAGTGATATTTGGAAGCCCTTAGAGGGATATGGTGAAAAACGAAATATCCTCCGATGAAATCTGAAAAGAAGCTTTCTGAGAAACTGCTCTGTGATGTGTGACTTCCACTCACAGAGTTACAAATATATTTCGTGGATCTCTTTGCTAGCCTTATGTCTGTGGAATCTAAGAACAGATATCTCGGATCCCTTTGAAGACTATAGGGCCAAAGGAAATATCCTCCGATAACAAAGAGAAAGAAGCTTTCTGAGAAACTTCTTTGTGTTCTTTGAAATCATCTCTTAGAGTTACAGCTTTCCCCTCAAGAAGCCTTTCGTCAACACAGTTCTTGTGGAATTGGCAAAGTGATATTTGGAAGCCCATAGAGGGCTATGGTGAAAAAGGAAATATCCTCAGATGAAATCTGGAAAGAAGGTTTCTGAGAAACTACTTAGTGTTCTGTTAATTCTTCTCACAGAGTTACATCTGTATTTCTTGGATCTCTTTGCTTGCCTTATTTCTGTGCAATTTGAGAACAGATATTTCGGATCCCTTTGAAGACTGTAGGGCCAAAGGAAATATCCTCCGATAACAAAGAGAAAGAAGCTTTCTGAGAAACTTCTTTGTGTACTGTGAAATCATCTCACAGAGTTAAAGCTTTCCACTCAAGAAGCCTTTCGCTAAGACAGTTCTTGTGGAATTGGCAAAGTGATATTTGGAAGCCTATAGAGGGCTATGGTGAAAAAGGAAATATCCTCAGCTGAAATCTGGAAAGTAGCTTTCTGAGAAACTGCTTAGTGTTCTGTTAATTCATCTCACAGAGTTATATCTGTATTTCGTGGATCTCTTTGCTAGCCTTATTTCTGTGGAATCTGAGAACAGATATCTCGGATCCCTTTGAAGACTATAGGGCCAAAGGAAATATCCTCCGATAAGAAAGAGAAAGAAGCTTTCTGAGAAACTTCTTTGTGTTCTTTGAAATCATCTCTTAGAGTTACAGCTTTCCCCTCAAGAAGCCTTTCGCCAATACAGTTCTTGTGGAATTGGCAAAGTGATATTTGGAAGCCCATAGAGGGCTATGGTGAAAAAGGAAATATCCTCAGATGAAATCTGGAAAGAAGCTTTCTGAGATTCTGCTCTGTGATGTGTGACTTCCACTCACAGAGTTACATCTGTATTTCTTGGATCTCTTTGCTAGCCTTATTTCTGTGGAATCTGAGAACAGATATTTCGGATCCCTTTGAAGACTATAGGACCAAAGGAAATATCCTCCAATAACAAAGAGAAAGAAGCTTCCTGAGAAACTTCTTTGTTTTCTGTGAAATCATCTCACAGAGTTACAGTTTTCCCCTCAAGAAGCCTTTCGCTAAAACAGTTCTTGTGGAATTGGCAAAGTGATATTTGGAAGCCCATAGAGGGATATGGTGAAAAACGAAATATCCTTCGATGAAATCTGAAAAGAAGCTTTCTGAGTAACTGCTTAGTGTTCTGTTAATTCTTCTCACAGAGTTACATCTGTATTTCGTGGATCACTTTGCTAGCCTTATATCTGTGGAATCTGAGAACAGATATTTCGGATCCCTTTGAAGACTATAGGGCCAAAGGAAATATCCTCCGATAACAAAGAGAAAGAAGCTTTCTGAGAAACTTCTTTGTGTTCTGTGAAATCATCTCTCAGAGTTACAGCTTTCCCCTCAAGAAGCCTTTCGCTAAGACAGTTCTTGTGGAATTGGCAAAGTGATATTTGGAAGCCCATAGAGGGCTACGTTGAAAAAGGAAATATCCTCAGATGGAATCTGGAAAGAAGATCTCTGAGAAACTGCTCAGTGTTCTGTTAATTCATCTCACAGAGTTACATCTGTATTTGGTGGATCTCGTTGCTAGCATTATTTCTGTGGAATCTGAGTAGAGACATTTCGGATCCCTTTGAAGACTATAGGGCCAAAGGAAATATCCTCCGATAACAAAGACAAAGAAGCTTTCTGAGAAACTTCTTTGTGTTCTGTGATATCATCTCCCAGAGTTACAGCTTTCACCTCAAGAAGCCTTTCGCTAAGACAGTTATAGTGGAATTGGCAAAGTGATGTTTGGAAGCCGATTGAGGGCTTTGTTGAAAAAGGAAGTATCCTCAGATGAAATCTGGAAAGAAGCTTTCTGAGAAACTGCTCTGTGTTGTGTGACTTCCACTCACAGAGTTACTTCTGTATTTCGTGGATCTCTTGGCTAGTCTTATTTCTGTGAAATCGGAGAACAGATATTTCGGATCCCTTTGAAGACTATAAGGCCAAAGGAAATATCCTCCGATAACAAAGAGAAAGAAGCTTTCTGAGAAACTTCTTTGTGTTCTGTGAAATGATCTCATAGAGTTACAGCTTTCCCCTCAAGAAGCCTTTCGCTAAGTCAGTTCTTGTGGAATTGGCAAAGTGATATTTGGAAGCCCATAGAGGGCTATGGTGAAAAAGGAAATATCCTAAGATGAAATCTGGAGAGAGGCTTTCTGAGAAACTGCTCTGTGATGTGTGACTTCCACTCACAGAGTTACATCTGTATTACGTGGATCTCTTTGCTTGCCTTATTTCTGTGGAATATGAGAGCAGATATTTTGGATCCTTTTGAAGACTATAGGTCCAAAGGAGGTATCCTCCGATAACAAAGAGAAAGAATCTTTCTGAGAAACTTCTTTGTGTTCTGTGAAATCATCTCACAGAGTTACACATTTCCGCTCAAGAAGACTTTCGCTAAGACATTTCTTGTGGAATTGGGAAAGTGATATTTGGAAGCCCATAGAGGGCTTTGTTGAAAAAGGAAATATCCTCCGATGAAATCTGGAAAGAAGCTTTCTAAGAAACTGCTCTGTGATGTGCGACTTCCACTCACAGAGTTACATCTGTATTTCGTGGATCTCTTTGCTAGCCTTATTTCTTGGAATCTGAGAAGAGATATTTCGGATCCCTTTGAAGATTATAGAGCCAAAGGAAATAGCCTCCGATAACAAAGAGAAAGAAGCTTTCTGAGAAAATTCTTTGTGTTCTGTAAAATCATCTCACAGACTTACAGCATTCCCCTCAAGAAGACTTTCGCTAGGACAGTTCTTGTGGAATTGGCATAGTGATATTTGGAAGCCCATAGAGGGCTATGGTGAAAAAGGAAATATCCTCAGATGAAATCTGGAAAGAAGCTTTCTGAGAAACTGCTTAGTGTTCTGTTAATTCATCTCACAGAGTTACATCTGTATTTCGTGAATCTCGTTGCTAGCCTTATTTCTGTGGAATCTGAGTAGAGATATTTCGGATCCCTTTGAAGACTATAGGGCCAAAGGAAATATCCTCCGATAACAAAGAGAAAGAAGCTTTCTGAGAAACTTCTTTGTGTTCTGTGAAATCATCTCACAGAGTTACAGCTTTCCCCTCAAGAAGACTTTCGCTTAGACAGTTCTTGTGGAATTGTCAAAGTGATGTTTGGAAGCCGATAGAGGGCTTTGTTGAAAAAGGAAGTATCCTCAGATGAAATCTGGAAAGAAGCTTTCTGAGAAACTGCTCTGTGTTGTGTGACTTCCACTCACAGAGTTACGTCTGTATTTCATGGATCTCTTTGCTAGTCTTATTTCTGTGAAATCCGAGAACAGATATTTCGGATCCCTTTGAAGACTAAAAGGTCAAGGGAAATATGCCCGATAACAAAGAGAAGGAAGCTGTCTGAGAAACTTCTTTGTGTTCTGTGAAATCATCTCAAAGTTTACAGCTTTCCCTTCAAGAAGCCTTTCGCTAAGACAGCTCTTGTGGAATTGGCAAAGTGATATTTGGAAGCCCATAGAGGGCTATGGTGAAAAAGGAAATATCCTCAGATGACGTCTGGAAAGAAACTCTCTGAGGAACGGCTTAGTGTTCTATTAATTCATCTCACAGACTTACATCTGTATTTCGTGGATCTCTTTGCTAGCCTTATTACTGTGCAATCTGAGAACAGATATTTCGGATCCCTTTGAAGACTATAGGGCCACAGGAAATATCCTCCGATAACAAAGAGAAAGAAGCTTTCTGAGAAACTTCTTTGTGTTCTGTGAAATCATATCACTGATTTACAGCTTTCCCCTCAAGAAGCCTTTCAGTAAGACAGTTCTTGTGGAATTGGCAAAGTGATATTTGGAAGCCCATAGAGGGCTATGGTGAAAAAGGAAATATCCTCAGATGAAATCTGGAAAGAAGCTTTCTGAGGAACTGCTTAGTGTTCTGTTAATTCATCTCAAAGAGTTACATCTGTACTTCGTGGATCTCATTGCTAGCCGTATTTCTGTGGAATGTGAGAACAGATATTTCGGATCCCTTTGAAGTCTACAGGGCCAAAGGAAATATCCTCCGATAACAAAGAGAAAGAAGCTTTCTGAGAAACTTCTTTGTGTTCTGTGAAAGCATCTCACAGAGTTACAGCATTTCCCTCAAGAAGCCTTTCACTAAGACAGTTCTTGTGGAATTGGCAAAGTGAACTTTCGAAGCCCATAGAGGGCTATGGTGAAAAAGTAAATATCCTCAGATGAAATCTGGAAAGAAGCTTTCTGAGAAACTGCTCTGTGATGTGTGACTTCCACTCACAGAGTTACATCTGTATTTCGTGGATCTCTTTGCTAGCCTTATTTCTGTGGAATCTGAGAACAGATATTTCGAATCCCTTTGAAGACTATAGGGCCAAATGAAATATCCTCTGATAAAAAAGAGAAAGAAGCTTTCTGAGAAACTTCTTTGTGTTCTGTGAAATAATCTCTCAGAGCTACAGCTTTCCCCTCAAGAAGCCTTTCGCTAAGACAGTTCTTGTGGAATTGGCAAAGTGATATTTGGAAGCCCTTAGAGGGATATGGTGAAAAAGGAAATATGCTCAGATGAAATCTGGAAAGAAGCTTTCTGAGAAACTGCTTAGTGTTCTGTTAATTCTTCTCACAGAGTTACATCTGTATTTCATGGATCTCTTTGCTAGCCTTATTTCTGTGCAATTTGAGAACAGATATTTCGGATCCCTTTGAAGACTGTAGGGCCAAAGGAAATATCCTCCGATAACTAAGAGAAAGAAGCTTTCTGAGAAACTTCTTTGTGTACTGTGAAATCCTCTCACAGAGTTAAAGCTTTCCACTCAAGAAGCCTTTCGCTAAGACAGTTCTTGTGGAATTGTCAAGGTGATATTTGGAAGCCCATAGAGGGCTATGGTGAAAAAGGAAATATCCTCAGATGGAATGTGAAAAGTAGCTTTCTGAGAAACTGCTTAGTGTTCTGTTAATTCATCTCACAGAGTTATATCTGTATTTCGTGGATCTCTTTGCTAGCCTTATTTCTGTGGAATCTGAGAACAGATATTTCGGATCTCTTTGAAGACTATAGGGCCAAAGGAAATATCCTCCGATAAGAAAGAGAAAGAAGCTTTCTGAGAAACTTCTTTGTGTTCTGTGAAATCATCTCACATAGTTACAGCTTTCCTCTCAAGAAGCCTTTCGCTAAGACTGTTCTTGTGGAATTGGCAAAGTGATATTTGGAAGTCCATAGAGGGCTATGGTGAAAAAGGAAATATCCTCAGATGAAATCTGGAAAGAAGGTTTCTGAGGAACTGCTTAGTGTTCTGTTAATTCATCTCACAGAGTTACATCTGTATTTCGTGGATCTCTTTGCTAGCCTTATTTCTGTGGAATCTGAGAAGAGATATTTCGGATCCCTTTGAAGACTATAGGGCCAAAGGAAATATTCTCCGATAACAAAGAGGAAGAAGCTTTCTGAGAAACTCCTTTGTGTTCTGTAAAATCATCTCACCGAGTTACAGCTTTCCCCTCAATAAGCCTTTCGCTAAGACAGTTCTTCTGGAATTTTCAAAGTGATATTTGGAAGCCCATAGAGGGCTACGGTGAAAAAGGAAATATTCTCAGATGAAATCTGGAAAGAAGCTTTCTGAGAAACTGCTTAGTGTTCTGTTAATTCATCTCACAGAGTTACATCTGTATTTGGTGGATCTCGTTGCTAGCCTTATTTCTGTGGAATATGAGTAGAGATATTTGGGATCCCTTTGAAGACTATAGGGCCAAAGGAAATATCCTCCGATAACAAAGAGAAAGAAGCTTTCTGAGAAACTTCTTTGTGTTCTGTGAAATCATCTCACAGAGTTACAGCTTTCCCCTCAAGAAGCCTTTCGCTAAGACAGTTCTTGTGCAATTGGCAAAGTGATATTTGGAAGCCCCTAGAGGGCTATGGTGAAAAAGGAAATATCCTCAGATGAAATATGGAAAGAAGCTTTCTGAGAAACTGCTCTATGATGTGTGACTTCCACTCACAGAGTTACATCTGTATTTCGTGGATCTCTTTGCTAGCCTTATTTCTGTGGAATCTGAGAACAGATATTTCGAATCCCTTTGAAGACTATAGGGCCAAATGAAATATCCTCTGATAACAAAGAGAAAGAAGCTTTCTGAGAAACTTCTTTGTGTTCTGTGAAATCATCTCTCAGAGCTACAGCTTTCCCCTCAAGAAGCCTTTCGCTAAGACAGTTCTTGTGGAATTGGCAAAGTGATATTTGGAAGCCCTTAGAGGGCTACGATGAAAAAGGAAATATCCTCAGATGAAATCTGGAAAGAAGCTTTCTGAGAAACTGCTTAGTGTTCTGTTAATTCATCTCACAGAGTTACATCTGTATTTCGTGGATCTCGTTGCTAGCCTTATTTCTGTGGAATCTCAGTACAGATATTTCGTATCACTTTGAAGACTACAGGGCCAAAGGAAATATCCTCCGATAACAAAGAGAAAGAAGCTTTCTGAGAAACTTGTTTGTGTTCTGTGAAATCATCTCACAGAGTTACAGCTTTCCCCTCAAGAAGCCTTTCGCTAAGACAGTTCTTGTGGAATTGGCAAAGTGATATTTGGAAGCCCATAGAGGGCTATGTTGAAAAAGGAAATACCCTCCGATGAAATCTGGAAAGAAGCTTTCTGAGAAACTGCTCTGTGATGTGTGACTTCCACTCACAGAGTTACATCTGTATTTCGTGGATCTCTTTGCTAGGCTTATTTGTGTGGAATCTGAGAACAGATATTTCGGATCCCTTTGAAGACTATAGGGCCAAAGGAAATATCCTCCGATAACAAAGAGAAAGAAGCTTTCTGAGAAACTTCTTTGTGTTCTGTGAAATCATCTCACAGAGTTACCCCTTTCTGCTCAAGAAGCCTTTCGCTAAGACATTTCTTGTGGAATTTCCAAAGTGATCTTTGGAAGCCCTTAGAGGGCTATGGTGAAAAAGGAAATATCCTTAGATGAACTATGGAAAGAAGCTTTCTGAGAAACTGCTTAGTGTTCTGTTACTTCTTCTCACAGAGTTACATCTCTATTTCGTGGATCTCTTTGCTAGCCTTATTTCTGTGGATTCTGAGAACAGATATTTCGGATACTTTTGAAGACTATAGGGCCAAAGGAAGTATCCTCCGATAACAAAGAGAAAGAAGCTTTCTGAGAAACTTCTTTGTGTTCTGTGAAATCATCTCTCAGAGTTACAGCTTTCCCCTCAAGAAGCCTTTCTCTAAGACAGTTCTTGTGGAATTGGCAAAGTGATATTTGGTAGCCCATAGAGGGCTATTGTGAAAAAGGAAATATAATCAGATGAAATCTGGAAAGAAGCTTTCTGAGATTCTGCTCTGCGATGTGTGACTTCGATTCACAGAGTTACATCTGTATTTTGTGGATCTCTTTGCTAGCCTTTTTTCTGTGGAATCTGAGAACAGATATTTCGGATCCCTTTGAAGACTATAGGGCCAAAGGAAATATCCTCCGATAACAAAGAGAAAGAAGCTTTCTGAGAAACTTCTTTGTGTTCCGTGAAATCATCTCACTGATTTACAGTTTTCCCTTCAAGAAGCCTTTCGCTAAGACAGTTCTTGTGGAATTGGCAAAGTGATATTTGGAAGCCCATACAGGGATACGGTGAAAAAGGAAATATCCTCAGATGATATCTGGAAAGAAGCTTTCTGAGAAACTGCTTAGTGTTCTGGTAATTCTTCTCACAGAGTTACATCTGTATTTCGTGGATCTCTTTGCTAACCTTATTTCTGTGGCATCTGAGAACAGATATTTCGGATCCCTTTGAAGACTATAGGGCCAAAGGAAATATCCTCCGATAACAAAGAGAAAGAAGCTTTCTGAGAAACTTCTTTGTGTTCTGTGAAATCATCTCTCAGAGTTACAGCTTTCCCCTCAAGAAGCCTTTCGCTACGACAGTTCTTGTGGAATTTTCAAAGTGATATTTAAAAGCCCAGAGAGGGCCATGGTGAAAAAGGAAATATCCTCAGATGAAATCTGGAAAGAAGCTTTCTGAGAAACTGTTCTGTGATGTGTGACTTCCACTCACAGAGTTACATCTGTATTTCGTGGATCTATTTGCTAGCCTTATTTCTGTGGAATCTGAGAACAGATATTTCAGATCCCTTTGAAGACTATAGGGCCAAAGGAAATATCCTCCGATAACAAAGAGAAAGAAGCTTTCTGAGAAACTTCTTTGTGTTCCGTAAAATCATCTCACAGAGTTACAGCATTCCCCTCAAGAAGCCTTTCTCTAAGACAGTTCTTGAGGATTTGGCAAAGTGATATTTCCAAGCCCATAGAGGGCTACGTGGAAAAGGAAATATCTTCAGATGAAATCTGGAAAGAAGCCTTCTGAGAAACTGCTTAGTGTTCCGTTAATTCATCTCACGGAGTTACATCTGTGTTTCCTGGATCTCGTTGCTACCCTTATTTCTGTGGAATCTGAGAAGAGATATTTCGGATCCCTTTGAAGACTATAGGGCCAAAGGAAATATCCTCCGATAACAAAGAGAAAGAAGCTTTCTGAGAAACTTCTTTGTGTTCTGTGAAATCATCTCACAGAGTTACAGCTTTCCCCTCAAGAAGCCTTTCGCTAAGACAGTTCTTGGGAATTGGCAAAGTGATGTTTGGAAGCCGATAGAGGGCTTTGTTGAAAAAGGAAGTATCCTCAGATGAAATCTGGAAAGAAGCTTTCTGAGAAACTGCGCTGTGTTGTGTGACTTCCACTCACAGAGTTACTTCTGTATTTCGTGGATCTCTTTGCTAGTCTTATTTTTGTGAAATCCGAGAACAGATATTTCGGATCCCTTTGAAGACTATAAGGCCAAAGGAAATATCCTCCGATAACAAAGAGAAAGAAGCTTTCTGAGAAACTTCTTTGTGTTCTGTGAAATCATCTCACAGAGTTACAGTTTTCCCCTCAAGAAGCCTTTCGCTAAAACAGTTCTTGTGGAATTGGCAAAGTGATATTTGGAAGCCCATAGAGGGATATGGTGAAAAACGAAATATCCTCCTATGAAATCTGAAAAGAAGCTTTCTGAGAAACTGCTCTGTGATGTGTGACTTCCACTCACAGAGTTACAAATATATTTCGTGGATCTCTTTGCTAGCCTTATGTCTGTGGAATCTAAGAACAGATATCTCGGATCCCTTTGAAGACTATAGGGCCAAAGGAAATATCCTCCGATAACAAAGAGAAAGAAGCTTTCTGAGAAACTTCTTTGTGTTCTTTGAAATCATCTCTTAGAGTTACAGCTTTCCCCTCAAGAAGCCTTTCGTCAACACAGTTCTTGTGGAATTGGCAAAGTGATATTTGGAAGCCCATAGAGGGCTATGGTGAAAAAGGAAATATCCTCAGATGAAATCTGGAAAGAAGGTTTCTGAGAAACTACTTAGTGTTCTGTTAATTCTTCTCACAGAGTTACATCTGTATTTCGTGGATCTCTTTGCTTGCCTTATTTCTGTGCAATTTGAGAACAGATATTTCGTATCCCTTTGAAGACTGTAGGGCCAAAGGAAATATCCTCCGATAACAAAGAGAAAGAAGCTTTCTGAGAAACTTCTTTGTGTACTGTGAAATCATCTCACAGAGTTAAAGCTTTCCACTCAAGAAGCCTTTCGCTAAGACAGTTCTTGTGCAATTGGCAAAGTGATATTTGGAAGCCTATAGAGGGCTATGGTGAAAAAGGAAATATCCTCAGCTGAAATCTGGAAAGTAGCTTTCTGAGAAACTGCTTAGTGTTCTGTTAATTCATCTCACAGAGTTATATCTGTATTTCGTGGATCTCTTTGCTAGCCTTATTTCTGTGGAATCTGAGAACAGATATCTCGGATCCCTATGAAGACTATAGGGCCAAAGGAAATATCCTCCGATAAGAAAGAGAAAGAAGCTTTCTGAGAAACTTCTTTGTGTTCTTTGAAATCATCTCTTAGAGTTACAGCTTTCCCCTCAAGAAGCCTTTGGCCAATACAGTTCTTGTGGAATTGGCAATGTGATATTTGGAAGCCCATAGAGGGCTATGGTGAAAAAGGAAATATCCTCAGATGAAATCTGGAAAGAAGCTTTCTGAGATTCTGCTCTGTGATGTGTGACTTCCACTCACAGAGTTATATCTGTATTTCTTGGATCTCTTTGCTAGCCTTATTTCTGTGGAATCTGAGAACAGATATTTCGGATCCCTTTGAAGACTATAGGACCAAAGGAAATATCCTCCAATAACAAAGAGAAAGAAGCTTCCTGAGAAACTTCTTTGTTTTCTGTGAAATCATCTCATAGAGTTACAGTTTTCCCCTCAAGAAGCCTTTCGCTAAAACAGTTCTTGTGGAATTGGCAAAGTGATATTTGGAAGACCATAGAGGGATATGGTGAAAAACGAAATATCCTTCGATGAAATCTGAAAAGAAGCTTTCTGAGTAACTGCTTAGTGTTCTGTTAATTCTTCTCACAGAGTTACATCTGTATTTCGTGGATCACTTTGCTAGCCTTATATCTGTGGAATCTGAGAACAGATATTTCGTATCTCTTTGAAGACTATAGGGCCAAAGGAAATATCCTCCGATAACAAAGAGAAAGAAGCTTTCTGAGAAACTTCTTTGTGTTCTGTGAAATCATCTCTCAGAGTTACAGCTTTCCCCTCAAGAAGCCTTTCGCTAAGACAGTTCTTGTGGAATTGGCAAAGTGATATTTGGAAGCCCATAGAGGGCTACGTTGAAAAAGGAAATATCCTCAGATGGAATCTGGAAAGAAGATCTCTGAGAAACTGCTCAGTGTTCTGTTAATTCATCTCACAGAGTTACATCTGTATTTGGTGGATCTCGTTGCTAGCATTATTTCTGTGGAATCTGAGTAAGACATTTCGGATCCCTTTGAAGACTATAGGGCCAAAGGAAATATCCTCCGATAACAAAGACAAAGAAGCTTTCTGAGAAACTTCTTTGTGTTCTGTGATATCATCTCCCAGAGTTACAGCTTTCACCTCAAGAAGCCTTTCGCTAAGACAGTTCTAGTGGAATTGGCAAAGTGATGTTTGGAAGCCGATTGAGGGCTTTGTTGAAAAAGGAAGTATCCTCAGATGAAATCTGGAAAGAAGCTTTCTGAGAAACTGCTCTGTGTTGTGTGACTTCCACTCACAGAGTTACTTCTGTATTTCGTGGATCTCTTGGCTAGTCTTATTTCTGTGAAATCGGAGAACAGATATTTCGGATCCCTTTGAAGACTATAAGGCCAAAGGAAATATCCTCCGATAACAAAGAGAAAGAAGCTTTCTGAGAAACTTCTTTGTGTTCTGTGAAATCATCTCACAGAGTTACCCCTTTCTGCTCAAGAAGCCTTTCGCTAAGACATTTCTTGTGGAATTTCCAAAGTGATCTTTGGAAGCCCTTAGAGGGCTATGGTGAAAAAGGAAATATCCTTAGATGAACTATGGAAAGAAGCTTTCTGAGAAACTGCTTAGTGTTCTGTTACTTCTTCTCACAGAGTTACATCTCTATTTCGTGGATCTCTTTGCTAGCCTTATTTCTGTGGATTCTGAGAACAGATATTTCGGATACTTTTGAAGACTATAGGGCCAAAGGAAGTATCCTCCGATAACAAAGAGAAAGAAGCTTTCTGAGAAACTTCTTTGTGTTCTGTGAAATCATCTCTCAGAGTTACAGCTTTCCCCTCAAGAAGCCTTTCTCTAAGACAGTTCTTGTGGAATTGGCAAAGTGATATTTGGTAGCCCATAGAGGGCTATTGTGAAAAAGGAAATATAATCAGATGAAATCTGGAAAGAAGCTTTCTGAGATTCTGCTCTGCGATGTGTGACTTCGATTCACAGAGTTACATCTGTATTTTGTGGATCTCTTTGCTAGCCTTTTTTCTGTGGAATCTGAGAACAGATATTTCGGATCCCTTTGAAGACTATAGGGCCAAAGGAAATATCCTCCGATAACAAAGAGAAAGAAGCTTTCTGTGAAACTTCTTTGTGTTCCGTGAAATCATCTCACTGATTTACAGTTTTCCCTTCAAGAAGCCTTTCGCTAAGACAGTTCTTGTGGAATTGGCAAAGTGATATTTGGAAGCCCATACAGGGATACGGTGAAAAAGGAAATATCCTCAGATGATATCTGGAAAGAAGCTTTCTGAGAAACTGCTTAGTGTTCTGGTAATTCTTCTCACAGAGTTACATCTGTATTTCGTGGATCTCTTTGCTAACCTTATTTCTGTGGCATCTGAGAACAGATATTTCGGATCCCTTTGAAGACTATAGGGCCAAAGGAAATATCCTCCGATAACAAAGAGAAAGAAGCTTTCTGAGAAACTTCTTTGTGTTCTGTGAAATCATCTCTCAGAGTTACAGCTTTCCCCTCAAGAAGCCTTTCGCTACGACAGTTCTTGTGGAATTTTCAAAGTGATATTTAAAAGCCCAGAGAGGGCCATGGTGAAAAAGGAAATATCCTCAGATGAAATCTGGAAAGAAGCTTTCTGAGAAACTGTTCTGTGATGTGTGACTTCCACTCACAGAGTTACATCTGTATTTCGTGGATCTATTTGCTAGCCTTATTTCTGTGGAATCTGAGAACAGATATTTCAGATCCCTTTGAAGACTATAGGGCCAAAGGAAATATCCTCCGATAACAAAGAGAAAGAAGCTTTCTGAGAAACTTCTTTGTGTTCCGTAAAATCATCTCACAGAGTTACAGCATTCCCCTCAAGAAGCCTTTCTCTAAGACAGTTCTTGAGGATTTGGCAAAGTGATATTTGCAAGCCCATAGAGGGCTACGTGGAAAAGGAAATATCTTCAGATGAAATCTGGAAAGAAGCCTTCTGAGAAACTGCTTAGTGTTCCGTTAATTCATCTCACGGAGTTACATCTGTGTTTCCTGGATCTCGTTGCTACCCTTATTTCTGTGGAATCTGAGAAGAGATATTTCGGATCCCTTTGAAGACTATAGGGCCAAAGGAAATATCCTCCGATAACAAAGAGAAAGAAGCTTTCTGAGAAACTTCTTTGTGTTCTGTGAAATCATCTCACAGAGTTACAGCTTTCCCCTCAAGAAGCCTTTCGCTAAGACAGTTCTTGGGAATTGGCAAAGTGATGTTTGGAAGCCGATAGAGGGCTTTGTTGAAAAAGGAAGTATCCTCAGATGAAATCTGGAAAGAAGCTTTCTGAGAAACTGCGCTGTGTTGTGTGACTTCCACTCACAGAGTTACTTCTGTATTTCGTGGATCTCTTTGCTAGTCTTATTTTTGTGAAATCCGAGAACAGATATTTCGGATCCCTTTGAAGACTATAAGGCCAAAGGAAATATCCTCCGATAACAAAGAGAAAGAAGCTTTCTGAGAAACTTCTTTGTGTTCTGTGAAATCATCTCACAGAGTTACAGTTTTCCCCTCAAGAAGCCTTTCGCTAAAACAGTTCTTGTGGAATTGGCAAAGTGATATTTGGAAGCCCATAGAGGGATATGGTGAAAAACGAAATATCCTCCTATGAAATCTGAAAAGAAGCTTTCTGAGAAACTGCTCTGTGATGTGTGACTTCCACTCACAGAGTTACAAATATATTTCGTGGATCTCTTTGCTAGCCTTATGTCTGTGGAATCTAAGAACAGATATCTCGGATCCCTTTGAAGACTATAGGGCCAAAGGAAATATCCTCCGATAACAAAGAGAAAGAAGCTTTCTGAGAAACTTCTTTGTGTTCTTTGAAATCATCTCTTAGAGTTACAGCTTTCCCCTCAAGAAGCCTTTCGTCAACACAGTTCTTGTGGAATTGGCAAAGTGATATTTGGAAGCCCATAGAGGGCTATGGTGAAAAAGGAAATATCCTCAGATGAAATCTGGAAAGAAGGTTTCTGAGAAACTACTTAGTGTTCTGTTAATTCTTCTCACAGAGTTACATCTGTATTTCGTGGATCTCTTTGCTTGCCTTATTTCTGTGCAATTTGAGAACAGATATTTCGTATCCCTTTGAAGACTGTAGGGCCAAAGGAAATATCCTCCGATAACAAAGAGAAAGAAGCTTTCTGAGAAACTTCTTTGTGTACTGTGAAATCATCTCACAGAGTTAAAGCTTTCCACTCAAGAAGCCTTTCGCTAAGACAGTTCTTGTGCAATTGGCAAAGTGATATTTGGAAGCCTATAGAGGGCTATGGTGAAAAAGGAAATATCCTCAGCTGAAATCTGGAAAGTAGCTTTCTGAGAAACTGCTTAGTGTTCTGTTAATTCATCTCACAGAGTTATATCTGTATTTCGTGGATCTCTTTGCTAGCCTTATTTCTGTGGAATCTGAGAACAGATATCTCGGATCCCTATGAAGACTATAGGGCCAAAGGAAATATCCTCCGATAAGAAAGAGAAAGAAGCTTTCTGAGAAACTTCTTTGTGTTCTTTGAAATCATCTCTTAGAGTTACAGCTTTCCCCTCAAGAAGCCTTTGGCCAATACAGTTCTTGTGGAATTGGCAATGTGATATTTGGAAGCCCATAGAGGGCTATGGTGAAAAAGGAAATATCCTCAGATGAAATCTGGAAAGAAGCTTTCTGAGATTCTGCTCTGTGATGTGTGACTTCCACTCACAGAGTTATATCTGTATTTCTTGGATCTCTTTGCTAGCCTTATTTCTGTGGAATCTGAGAACAGATATTTCGGATCCCTTTGAAGACTATAGGACCAAAGGAAATATCCTCCAATAACAAAGAGAAAGAAGCTTCCTGAGAAACTTCTTTGTTTTCTGTGAAATCATCTCATAGAGTTACAGTTTTCCCCTCAAGAAGCCTTTCGCTAAAACAGTTCTTGTGGAATTGGCAAAGTGATATTTGGAAGACCATAGAGGGATATGGTGAAAAACGAAATATCCTTCGATGAAATCTGAAAAGAAGCTTTCTGAGTAACTGCTTAGTGTTCTGTTAATTCTTCTCACAGAGTTACATCTGTATTTCGTGGATCACTTTGCTAGCCTTATATCTGTGGAATCTGAGAACAGATATTTCGTATCTCTTTGAAGACTATAGGGCCAAAGGAAATATCCTCCGATAACAAAGAGAAAGAAGCTTTCTGAGAAACTTCTTTGTGTTCTGTGAAATCATCTCTCAGAGTTACAGCTTTCCCCTCAAGAAGCCTTTCGCTAAGACAGTTCTTGTGGAATTGGCAAAGTGATATTTGGAAGCCCATAGAGGGCTACGTTGAAAAAGGAAATATCCTCAGATGGAATCTGGAAAGAAGATCTCTGAGAAACTGCTCAGTGTTCTGTTAATTCATCTCACAGAGTTACATCTGTATTTGGTGGATCTCGTTGCTAGCATTATTTCTGTGGAATCTGAGTAAGACATTTCGGATCCCTTTGAAGACTATAGGGCCAAAGGAAATATCCTCCGATAACAAAGACAAAGAAGCTTTCTGAGAAACTTCTTTGTGTTCTGTGATATCATCTCCCAGAGTTACAGCTTTCACCTCAAGAAGCCTTTCGCTAAGACAGTTCTAGTGGAATTGGCAAAGTGATGTTTGGAAGCCGATTGAGGGCTTTGTTGAAAAAGGAAGTATCCTCAGATGAAATCTGGAAAGAAGCTTTCTGAGAAACTGCTCTGTGTTGTGTGACTTCCACTCACAGAGTTACTTCTGTATTTCGTGGATCTCTTGGCTAGTCTTATTTCTGTGAAATCGGAGAACAGATATTTCGGATCCCTTTGAAGACTATAAGGCCAAAGGAAATATCCTCCGATAACAAAGAGAAAGAAGCTTTCTGAGAAACTTCTTTGTGTTCTGTGAAATCATCTCATAGAGTTACAGCTTTCCCCTCAAGAAGCCTTTCGCTAAGTCAGTTCTTGTGGAATTGGCAAAGTGATATTTGGAAGCCCATAGAAGGCTATGGTGAAAAAGGAAATATCTTCAGATGAAATCTGGAGAGAGGCTTTCTGAGAAACTGCTCTGTGATGTGTGACTTCCACTCACAGAGTTACATCTGTATTACGTGGATCTCTTTGCTTGCCTTATTTCTGTGGAATATGAGAACAGATATTTTGGATCCTTTTGAAGACTATAGGTCCAAAGGAAGTATCCTCCGATAACAAAGAGAAAGAATCTTTCTGAGAAACTTCTTTGTGTTCTGTGAAATCATCTCACAGAGTTACACATTTCCGCTCAAGAAGACTTTCGCTAAGACATTTCTTGTGGAATTGGGAAAGTGATATTTGGAAGCCCATAGAGGGCTTTGTTGAAAAAGGAAATATCCTCCGATGAAATCTGGAAAGAAGCTTTCTAAGAAACTGCTCTGTGATGTGCGACTTCCACTCACAGAGTTACATCTGTATTTCGTGGATCTCTTTGCTAGCCTTATTTCTTGGAATCTGAGAAGAGATATTTCGGATCCCTTTGAAGATTATAGAGCCAAAGGAAATAGCCTCCGATAACAAAGAGAAAGAAGCTTTCTGAGAAACTTCTTTGTGT
Organism: Macaca mulatta; assembly: GCF_049350105.2. Lineage (NCBI taxonomy): Eukaryota > Metazoa > Chordata > Mammalia > Primates > Cercopithecidae > Macaca > Macaca mulatta. Next base: position 48,850,033 of record NC_133411.1, read on the forward strand.
TCTGTAAAATCATCTCACAGACTTACAGCATTCCCCTCAAGAAGACTTTCGCTAGGACAGTTCTTGTGGAATTGGCATAGTGATATTTGGAAGCCCATAGAGGGCTATGGTGAAAAAGGAAATATCCTCAGATGAAATCTGGAAAGAAGCTTTCTGAGAAACTGCTTAGTGTTCTGTTAATTCATCTCACAGAGTTACATCTGTATTTCGTGAATCTCGTAGCTAGCCTTATTTCTGTGGAATCTGAGTAGAGATATTTCGGATCCCTTTGAAGACTATAGGGCCAAAGGAAATATCCTCTGATAACAAAGAGAAAGAAGCTTTCTGAGAAACTTCTTTGTGTTCTGTGAAATCATCTCACAGAGTTACAGCTTTCCCCTCAAGAAGACTTTCGCTTAGACAGTTCTTGTGGAATTGTCAAAGTGATGTTTGGAAGCCGATAGAGGGCTTTGTTGAAAAAGGAAGTATCCTCAGATGAAATCTGGAAAGAAGCTTTCTGAGAAACTGCTCTGTGTTGTGTGACTTCCACTCACAGAGTTACGTCTGTATTTCATGGATCTCTTTGCTAGTCTTATTTCTGTGAAATCCGAGAACAGATATTTCGGATCCCTTTGAAGACTAAAAGGTCAAGGGAAATATGCCCGATAACAAAGAGAAGGAAGCTTTCTGAGAAACTTCTTTGTGTTCTGTGAAATCATCTCAAAGTTACAGCTTTCCCCTCAAGAAGCCTTTCGCTAAGACAGCTCTTGTGGAATTGGCAAAGTGATATTTGGAAGCCCATAGAGGGCTACGGTGAAAAAGGAAATATTCTCAGATGACGTCTGGAAAGAGACTCTCTGAGGAACGGCTTAGTGTTCTATTAATTCATCTCACAGACTTACATCTGTATTTCGTGGATCTCTTTGCTAGCCTTATTTCTGTGGAATCTGAGAACAGATATTTCGGATCTCTTTGAAGACTATAGGGCCAAAGGAAATATCCTCCGATAAGAAAGAGAAAGAAGCTTTCTGAGAAACTTCTTTGTGTTCTGTGAAATCATCTCACATAGTTACAGCTTTCCTCTCAAGAAGCCTTTCGCTAAGACTGTTCTTGTGGAATTGGCAAAGTGATATTTGGAAGTCCATAGAGGGCTATGGTGAAAAAGGAAATATCCTCAGATGAAATCTGGAAAGAAGGTTTCTGAGGAACTGCTTAGTGTTCTGTTAATTCATCTCACAGAGTTACATCTGTATTTCGTGGATCTCTTTGCTAGCCTTATTTCTGTGGAATCTGAGAAGAGATATTTCGGATCCCTTTGAAGACTATAGGGCCAAAGGAAATATCCTCCGATAACAAAGAGAAAGAAGCTTTCTGAGAAACTTCTTTGTGTTCTGTGAAATCATCTCTCAGAGCTACAGCTTTCCCCTCAAGAAGCCTTTCGCTAAGACATTTCTTGTGGAATTTTCAAAGTGATATTTGGAAGCCCAGAGAGGGCTATAGAGAAAAAGGAAATATCCACCGATGAAATCTGGAAAGAAGCTTTCTGAGAAACTGCTTAGTGTTCTGTTAATTCATCTCACAGAGTTTCATCTGTATTTCGTGGATCTCTTTGATAGCCTTATTTCTGTGGAATCTGAGAACAGGTATTTCGGATCCCTTTGAAGACTATAGGGCCAAAGGAATTATCCTCCGATAACAAAGAGAAAGAAGCTTTCTGAGAAACTTCTTTGTGTTCTGTAAAATCATCTCACAGATTTACAGCTTTCCCCTAAGGAAGCCTTTCGCTAAGACAGTTCTTGTGGAATTGGCAAAGTGATATTTGGAACCCCTAGAGGGCTACGGTGAAAAAGGAAATATCGTCAGTTGAAATCTGGAAACAAGCTTTCTGAGAAACTGCTTAGTGTTCTGTTAATTCATCTCACAGAGTTACATCTGTATTTCGTGGATCTCGTTGCTAGCCTTATTTCTGTGCAATCTGAGAACAGATATTTCGGATCCCTTTGAAGACTATAGGGCCAAAGGAAATATCCTCCGATAACAAAGAGAAAGAAGCTTTCTGAGAAACTTCTTTGTGTTCTGTGAAATCATCTTTCAGAGTTACAGCTTTCCCCTCAAGGAGGCTTTCGCTAAGACAGTTGTTGTGGAATTGGCAAAGTGATATTTGGAAGCCCATATAGGGCTATGGTAAAAAAGGAAATATCCTCAGATGAAATCTGGAAAGAAGCTTTCTGAGAAACTGCTCTGTGATCTGTGACTTCCACTCATAGAGTTACATCTGTATTTCGTGGATCTCTTTGCTATCCTTATTTCTGTGGAATCTGAGAACAGATATTTAGGATCCCTTTGAAGACTATAGGGCCAAAGGAAATATCCTCCGATAACAAAGAGAAAGAAGCCCTCTCAGAAACTTCTTTTTGTTCTGTAAATTCATCTCACAGAGTAACAGCTTTCCCCTCAAGAAGCCTTTCGCTAAGACAGTTCTTGTGGAATTGGCAAAGTGATATTTGGAAGCCCATAGAGGGCTATGGTGAAAAAGGAAATATCCTCAGATGAAATCTGGAAAGAAGCTGTCTGAGAAACTGCTCTGTGATGTGTGACTTCCACTCACAGAGTTACAACCGTATTTCGTGGATCTCTTTGCTGGCCTTATTTCTGTGGAATCTGAGAACAGATATTTCGGATGCCTTTGAAGACTATAGGGCCAAAGGAAATATCCTCCGATACAAAGAGAAAGAAGCTTTCTGAGAAACTTCTTTGTGTTCTGTGAAATCATCTCTCAGAGTTACAGCTTTCCCTTCAAGAAGCCTTTCGCCAGGACAGTTCTTGTGGAATTGGCAAAGTGATATTTGGAAGCCCATAGAGGGATATGGTGAAAAACGAAATATCCTCAGATGAAATCTGGAAAGAAGCTTTCTGAGATTCTGCTCTGTGATGTGTGACTTCCACTCACAGAGTTACATCTGTATTTCTTGGATCTCATTGCTAGCCTAATTCTGTGGAATCTGAGAACAGATATTTCGGATCCCTTTGAAGACTATAGGGCCAAAGGAAATATCCTCCGATAACAAAGAGAAAGAAGCTTTCTGAGAAACTTCTTTGTGTTCTGTGAAATCATCTCACAGAGTTACAGTTTTCCCCTCAAGAAGCCTTTCGCTAAAACAGTTCTTGTGGAATTGGCAAGGTGATATTTGGAAGCCCATAGAGGGATATGGTGAAAAACGAAATATCCTCCGATGAAATCTGGAAAGAAGCTTTCTGAGAAACTGCTTAGTGTTCTGTTAATTCTTCTCAAAGAGTTACATCTGTATTTCGTGGATCTCTTTTCCAGCCTTATTTCTGTGGAATCTGAGAACACATATTTCGGATCCCTTTGAAGATTATAGGGCCAAAGGAAATATCCTCCGATAACAAAGAGAAAGAAGCTTTCTGAGAAACTTCTTTGTGTTCTGTAAAATCATCTCACAGAGTTACAGCATTCCCCTCTAGAAGCCTTTCGCTAAGACAGTTCTTGTGGAATTGGCAAAGTGATATTTGGAAACCCATAGAGGGCTATGGTGAAAAAGGAAATATCCTCAGATGAAATCTGGAAAGAAGCTTTCTGAGAAACTGCTTAGTGTTCTGTTAATTCATCTCACAGAGTTACATCTGTATTTCGTGGATCTCGTTGCTAGCCTTCTTTCTGTGGAATCTGAGTAGAGATATTTCGGATCCATTTGAAGACTATAGCGCCAAAGGAAATATCCTCCGATAAGAAAGAGAAAGAAGCTTTCTGAGAAACTTCTTTGTGTTCTGTGAAATCATCTCACAGAGTTACAGCTTCCCCTCAAGAAGCCTTTCGCTAAGACAGTTCTTCTTTAATTGTCAAAGTGATGTTTGGAAGCCGATAGAGGGCTTTGTTGAAAAAGGAAGTATCCTCAGATGAAATCTGGAAAGAAGCTTTCTGAGAAACTGCTCTGTGTTGTGTGACTTCCACTCACAGAGTTACATCTGTATTTCGTGGATCTCTTTGCTAGCCTTATTTCTGTAGAATCTGAGAACAGATATTTGGGATCCCTTTGAATTCTATAGGGCCAAAGGAAATATCCTCAGATAAAAAAGAGAAAGAAGCTTTCTGAGAAACTTCTTTGTGTTCTGTGAAATCATCTCACATAGTTACAGCTTTCCCCTCAAGAAGCCTTTCGCTAAGACAGTTCTTGTGGAATTGGCAAAGTGATATTTGGAAGCCCATAGAGGGCAATGGTGAAAAAGGAAATATCCTCCGATGAAACCTGGAAAGAAGCTTTCTGAGAAACTGCTTAGTGTCTGTTAATTCATCTCACAGAGTTACATCTGTATTTCGTTGATCTCTTTGCTATCCTTATTTCTGTGGAATCTGAGAACAGATATTTCGGATCCCTTTGAAGACTATAGGGCCAAAGGAAATATCCTCCGATAACAAAGAGAAAGAAGCTTTCTGAGAAACTTCTTTGTGTTCTGTGAAATCATCTCACAGAGTTACAGCATTCCCCTCAAGAAGCCTTTCGCTTAGACAGTTCTTGTGGAATTCGCAAAGTGATATTTGGAAGCCCGTAGAGGGCTATGGTGAAAAAGGAAATATCCTCAGATGAAATCTGGAAAGAAGCTTTCTGAGGAACTGCTTAGTGTTCTGTTAATTCATCTCACAGAGTGACATCTGTATTTCGTGGATCTCGTTGCTAGTCTTATTTCTGTGGAATCTGAGAACAGATATTTCGGATCCCTTTGAAGACTATAGGGCCAAAGGAAATATCCTCCGATAACAAAGAGAAAGAAGCTTTGTGAGAAACTTCTTTGTGTTATCTGAAATCATCTCGCAGAGTTACAGCTTTCCCCTCAAGAAGCCTTTCGCTAAGACAGTTCTTGTGGAATTGGCAAAGAGAAGTTTGGAAACCGATAGAGGGCTTTGTTGAAAAAGGAAATATCCTCAGATGAAATCTGGAAAGAAGCTTTCTGAGAAACTGCTCTGTGTTGTGTGACTTCCACTCACAGAGTTACTTCTGTATTTCGTGGATTTCTTTGCTAGTATTTTTTCTGTGGAATCTGAGAACAGATATTTCGGATCCCTTTGAAGACTATAAGGCCAAAGGAAATATCCTCCGATAAGAAAGAGAAAGAAGCTTTCTGAGAAACTTCTTTGTGTTCTGTGAAATCATCTCACAGAGTTACAGCTTTCCCCTCAAGAAGCCTTTCGCTAAGACAGTTCTTGTGGAATTGGCAAAGTGATATTTGGAAGCCCCTAGAGGGCTATGGTGAAAAAGGAAATATCCTCAGATGGAATGTGAAAAGAAGCTTTCTGAGAAACTGCTTAGTGTTCTGTTAATTCATCTCACAGCGTTACATCTGTATTTCGTGGATCTCTTTGCTAGCCTTATTTCTGTGGAATCTGAGAACAGAGATTTCGGATCCCTTTGAAAACTATAGGGCCAAAGGAAATATCCTCTGAAAACAAAGAGAAAGAAGCTTTCTGAGAAACTTCTTTGTGTTCTGTGAAATCATCTCACAGAGTTACAGCTTTCTCCTCAAAGCCTTTCACTAAGACACTTCTCGTGGAATTGGCAAAGTGATATTTGGAAGCCCGTAGAGGGCTATGGTGAAAAAGGAAATATCCTCAGATGGAATGTGAAAAGAAGATTTCTGAGAAACTGCTTAGTGTTCTGTTAATTCATCTCACAGCGTTACATCTGTATTTCGTGGATCTCTTTGCTAGCCTTATTTCTGTGGAATCTGAGAACAGATATTTCGGATCCCTTTGAAGACTATAGGGCCAAAGGAAATATCCTCCGATAACAAAGAGAAAGAAGCTTTCTGAGAAACTTCTTTGTGTTCTGTGAAATCATCTCACAGAGTTACAGTTTTCCCCTCAAGAAGACTTTCGCTAAGACAGTTCTTGTGGAATTGGCAAAGTGATATTTGGAAGCCCATAGAGGGATATGGTGAAAAAGGAAATATCGTCAGATGAAATCTGGAAAGAAGCTTTCTGACAAACTGCTTAGTGTTCATTTAATTCATCTCACAGGGTTACAACTGTATTTCGTGGATCTCTTTGCTAGCCTTATTTCTGTGGAATCTGAGAACAGATATTTCGGATCCCATTGAAGACTATAGGGCCAAAGGAAATATCCTCCAATAACAAAGAGAAAGAAGCTTTCTGAGAAACTTCTTTGTGTTCTGTGAAATCATGTCTCAGAGTTAGAGCTTTCCCCTCAAGAAGTGCTAAGACAGTTCTTGTGGAATTGGCAAAGTGATATTTGGAAGCCCATAGAGGGCTCTGGTGAAAAAGGAAATATCCTCAGATGAAATCTGGAAAGAAGCTTTCTGAGATTCTGCTCTGTAATGCGTGACTTCCACTCACAGAGTTTCATCTGTATTTCGTGGATCTCTTTGCTAGCCTTATTTCTTTGGAATCTGAGAACAGATATTTTGGATCCCTTTGAAGACTATAGGGCCAAAGGAAGTATCCTCCGATAACAAAGAGAAAGAAGCTTTCTGAGAAACTTCTTTGTGTTCTGTGAAATCATCTCACAGAGTTACACCTTTCCGCTCAAGAAGCCTTTCGCTAAGACAGTACTTGTGGAATTGGCAAAGTGCTGTTTGGAAGCCCTTAGAGGGCTATGGTGAAAAAGGAAATATCCTCAGATGGAATGTGAAAAGAAGATTTCTGAGAAACTGCTTAGTGTTCTGTTAATTCATCTCACAGCGTTACATCTGTATTTCGTGGATCTCTTTGCTAGCCTTATTTCTGTGGAATCTGAGAACAGATATTTCGGATCCCTTTGAAGACTATAGGGCCAAAGGAAATATCCACCAATAACAAAGATAAAGAAGCTTTCTGACAACTTCTTTGTGTTCTGTGAAATCATCTCTCAGAGTTACAGCTTTCCCCTGAAGAAGCCTTTCGCTAAGACAGTTCTTGTGGAATTGGCAAAGTGATATTTGGAAGCCCATAGAGGGCTATGGTGAAAAAGGAAATATCCTCAGATGAAATCTGTAAAGAAGCTTTCTGAGATTCTGCTCTGTGATGTGTGACTTCCACTCACAGAGTTACATCTGTATTTCGTAGATCTCTTTGCTAGCCTTATTTCGGTGGAATCTGAAAACATATATTTCGGATCCCTTTGAAGACCGTAGGGCCAAAGAAAATATCCTCGGATAACAAAGAGAAAGAAGCTTTCTGAGAAACTTCTTTGTTTTCTGTGAAATCATCTCACAGAGTTTCAGTTTTCGCCTCAAGAAGACTTTCGCTAAGACACTTCTTTTGGAATTGGCAAAGTGATATTTGGAATCCCATAGAGGGATATGGTGAAAAAGGAAATATCGTCAGATGAAATCTGGAAAGAAGCTCTCTGAGAAACTGCTTAGTGTTCTGTTAATTCATCTCACAGAGTTACATCTGTATTTCGTTGATCTCATTGCTAGCCTTATTTCTGTGGAATCAGAGAACAGACATTTCGGATTCCTTTGAAGACGATAGGGCCAAAGGAAATATCCTCCGATAACAAAAAGAAAGAAGATTTGTGAGAAACTTCTTTGTGTTCTGTGAAATCATCCTTCAGAGTTACAGCTTTCCCCTCAAGAAGCCTTTCGCTAAGACAGTTATTGTGGAATTGGCAAAGTGATATTTGGAAGCCCATAGAGGGCTATGGTGAAAAAGGAAATATCCTCAGATGAAATCTGGAAAGAAGCTTTCTGAGATTCTGCTCTGAGATGTGTGACTTCCACTCACAGAGTTACATCTATATTTCGTGGAACTCTTTGCTAGCCTTATTTCTGTGGAATGTGAGAACAGATATTTCGGATCCCTTTGAAGACTATAGGGCCAAAGGAAATATCCTCCGATAACAAAGAGAAAGAAGCTTTCTGAGAAACTTCTTTGTGTTCTGTGAAATCATCTCACAGAGTTACAGTTTTCCCCTCAAAAAGACTTTTGCTAAGACAGTTCTTGTGGAATTGGCAAAGTGATATTTGGAAGCCCATAGAGGGATATGGTGAAAAAGGAAATATCGTCAGATGAAATCTGGAAAGAAGCTTTCTGAGAAACTGCTTAGTGTTCAGTTAATTCATCTCACAGAGTTACATCTGTATTTCATGGATCTCTTTGCTATCCTTATTTCTGTGGAATCTGAGAACAGATATTTCTTATTCCTTTGAAGACTATAAGGCCAAAGGAAATACCCTCCGATAACAAAGAGAAAGAAGCTTTCTGAGAAACTTCTTTGTGTTCTGTGAAATCCTCTCACAGAGTTACAGCTTTCCCCTCAGGAAGCCGTTCGCTAAGATAGTTCTTGCGGAAATGGCAAAATGATATTTGGAAGCCCATGGAGGGCTATGGTGAAAAAGGAAATATCCTCAGATGAAATCTGGAAAGAAGCTTTCTGAGAAACTGCTTAGTGTTCTGTTAATTCATCTCACAGAGTTACATCTTTATTTCGTGGATCTCTGCTAGCCTTATTTCTGTGGAATCTGAGAACAGATATGTCGGATTTCTTTCAAGACTATAGGGCCAAAGGAACTTTCCTGCGATAACAAAGAGAAAGAAGCTTTCTGAGAAACTTCTTTGTGTTCTGTGAAATCATCTCACCGAGTTAAAGCTTTCCCCTCAAGAAGCCTTTCGCTAAGACAGTTCTTGTGGAATTGGACAAGTGATATTTGGAAGCCCATAGAGGGCTATGTTGAAAAAGGAAATATCCTCCGATGAAATCTGGAAAGAAGCTTTCTGAGAAACTGCTCTGTGATGTGTGACTTCCACTCACAGAGTTACGTCTGTATGTCATGGATCTCTTTGCTAGTCTTATTTCTGTGAAATCCAAGAACAGATATTTCGGATCCCTTTGAAGACTAAAAGGTCAAGGGAAATATGCCCGATAACAAAGAGAAGGAAGCTTTCTGAGAAACTTCTTTGTGTTCTGTGAAATCATCTCAAAGTTTACAGCTTTCCCCTAAAGAAGCCTTTCGCTAAGACAGCTCTTGTGGAATTGGCAAAGTGATATTTGGAAGCCCATAGAGGGCTATGGTGAAAAAGGAAATATCCTCAGATGACGTCTGGAAAGAAACTCTCTGAGGAACGGCTTAGTGTTCTGTTAATTCATCTCACAGACTTACATCTGTATTTCGTGGATCTCTTAGCTAGCCTTATTACTGTGCAATCTGAGAACAGATATTTCGGATCCCTTTGAAGACTATAGGGCCACAGGAAATATCCTCCGATAAGAAAGAGAAAGAAGCTTTCTGAGAAACTTCTTTGTGTTCTGTGAAATCATATCACTGATTTACAGCTTTCCCCTCAAGAAGCCTTTCAGTAAGACAGTTCTTGTGGAATTGGCAAAGTGATATTTGGAAGCCCAGAGAGGGCTATGGTGAAAAAGGAAATATCCTCAGATGAAATCTGGAAAGAAGCTTTCTGAGGAACTGCTTAGTGTTCTGTTAATTCATCTCAAAGAGTTACATCTGTACTTCGTGGATCTCATTGCTAGCCGTATTTCTGTGGAATCTGAGAACAGATATTTCGGATCCCTTTGAAGTCTATAGGGCCAAAGGAAATATCCTCCGATAACAAAGAGAAAGAAGCTTTCTGAGAAACTTCTTTGTGTTCTGTGAAATCATCTCACAGAGTTACAGCCTTTCCCTCAAGAAGCCTTTCACTAAGACAGTTCTTGTGGAATTGGCAAAGTGAACTTTCGAAGCCCATAGAGGGCTATGGTGAAAAAGGAAATATCCTCAGATGAAATCTGGAAAGAAGCTTTCTGAGAAACTGCTCTGTGATGTGTGACTTCCACTCACAGAGTTACATCTGTATTTCGTGGATTTCTTTGCTAGCCTTATTTCTGTGGAATCTGAGAACAGATATTTCGAATCCCTTTGAAGACTATAGGGCCAAATGAAATATCCTCTGATAAAAAAGAGAAAGAAGCATTCTGAGAAACTTCTTTGTGTTCTGTGAAATAATCTCTCAGAGCTACAGCTTTCCCCTCAAGAAGCCTTTCGCTAAGACAGTTCTTGTGGAATTGGCAAAGTGATATTTGGAAGCCCTTAGAGGGATATGGTGAAAAAGGAAATATGCTCAGATGAAATCTGGAAAGAAGCTTTCTGAGAAACTGCTTAGTGTTCTGTTAATTCTTCTCACAGAGTTACATCTGTATTTCATGGATCTCTTTGCTAGCCTTATTTCTGTGCAATTTGAGAACAGATATTTCGGATCCCTTTGAAGACTGTAGGGCCAAAGGAAATATCCTCCGATAAAAAAGAGAAAGAAGCTTTCTGAGAAACTTCTTTGTGTACTGTGAAATCCTCTCACAGAGTTAAAGCTTTCCACTCAAGAAGCCTTTTGCTAAGACAGTTCTTGTGGAATTGTCAAAGTGATATTTGGAAGCCCATAGAGGGCTATGTTTAAAAAGGAAATATCCTCAGATGAAATCTGGAAAGTAGCTTTCTGAGAAACTGCTTAGTGTTCTGTTAATTCATCTCACAGAGTTATATCTGTATTTCGTGGATCTCTTTGCTAGCCTTATTTCTGTGGAATCTGAGAACAGATATTTCGGATCTCTTGGAAGACTATAGGGCCAAAGGAAATATCCTCCGATAATAAAGAGAAAGAAGCTTTCTGAGAAACTTCTTTGTGTTCTGTGAAATCATCTCACATAGTTACAGCTTTCCTCTCAAGAAGCCTTTCGCTAAGACTGTTCTTGTGGAATTGGCAAAGTGATATTTGGAAGTCCATAGAGGGCTATGGTGAAAAAGGAAATATAATCAGATGAAATCTGGAAAGAAGGTTTCTGAGGAACTGCTTAGTGTTCTGTTAATTCATCTCACAGAGTTACATCTGTATTTCGTGGATCTCTTTGCTAGCCTTATTTCTGTGGAATCTGAGAAGAGATATTTCGGATCCCTTTGAAGACTATAGGGCCAAAGGAAATATCCTCCGATAACAAAGAGAAAGAAGCTTTCTGAGAAACTTCTTTGTGTTCTGTGAAATCATCTCTCAGAGCTACAGCTTTCCCCTCAAGAAGCCTTTCGCTAAGACATTTCTTGTGGAATTTTCAAAGTGATATTTGGAAGCCCAGAGAGGGCTATAGTGAAAAAGGAAATATCCACCGAGGAAATCTGGAAAGAAGCTTTCTGAGAAACTGCTTAGTGTTCTGTTAATTCATCTCACAGAGTTTCATCTGTATTTCGTGGATCTCTTTGATAGCCTTATTTCTGTGGAATCTGAGAACAGGTATTTCGGATCCCTTTGAAGACTATAGGGCCAAAGGAAATATCCTCCGATAACAAAGAGAAGGAAGCCCTCTCAGAAACTTCTTTGTGTTCTGTAAATTCATCTCACAGAGTAACAGCTTTCCCCTCAAGAAGCCTTTCGCTAAGACAGTTCTTGTGGAATTGGCAAAGTAATATTTGGAAGCCCATAGAGGGCTATGGTGAAAAAGGAAATATCCTCAGATGAAATCTGGAAAGAAGCTGTCTGAGAAACTGCTCTGTGATGTGTGACTTCCACTCACAGAGTTACAACCGTATTTCGTGGATCTCTTTGCTGGCCTTATTTCTGTGGAATCTGAGAACTGATATTTCGGATGCCTTTGAAGACTATAGGGCCAAATGAAATATCCTCCGATACAAAGAGAAAGAAGCTTTCTGAGAAACTTCTTTGTGTTCTGTGAAATCATTTCTCAGAGTTACAGCTTTCCCTTCAAGAAGCCTTTCGCCAGGACAGTTCTTGTGGAATTGGCAAAGTGATATTTGGAAGCCCATAGAGGGATATGGTGAAAAAGGAAATATCCTCAGATGAAATCTGGAAAGAAGCTTTCTGAGATTCTGCTCTGTGATGTGTGACTTCCACTCACAGAGTTACATCTGTATTTCTTGGATCTCATTGCTAGCCTTATTTCTGTGGAATCTGAGAACAGATATTTCGGATCCCTTTGAAGACTATAGGGCCAAAGGAAATATCCTCCGATAACAAAGAGAAAGAAGCTTTCTGAGAAACTTCTTTGTGTTCTGTGAAATCATCTCACAGAGTTACAGTTTTCCCCTCAAGAAGCCTTTCGCTAAAACAGTTCTTGTGGAATTGGCAAGGTGATATTTGGAAGCCCATAGAGGGATATGGTGAAAAACGAAATATCCTCCGATGAAATCTGGAAAGAAGCTTTCTGAGAAACTGCTTAGTGTTCTGTTAATTCTTCTCAAAGAGTTACATCTGTATTTCGTGGATCTCTTTTCCAGCCTTATTTCTGTGGAATCTGAGAACAGATATTTCGGATCCCTTTGAAGATTATAGGGCCAAAGGAAATATCCTCCGATAACAAAGAGAAAGAAGCTTTCTGAGAAACTTCTTTGTGTTCTGTAAAATCATCTCACAGAGTTACAGCATTCCCCTCTAGAAGACTTTCGCTAAGACAGTTTTTGTGGAATTGGCAAAGTGATATTTGGAAACCCATAGAGGGCTATGGTGAAAAAGGAAATATCCTCAGATGAAATCTGGAAAGAAGCTTTCTGAGAAACTGCTTAGTGTTCTGTTAATTCATCTCACAGAGTTACATCTGTATTTCGTGGATCTCGTTGCTAGCCTTATTTCTGTGGAATCTGAGTAGAGATATTTCGGATCCCTTTGAAGACTATAGCGCCAAAGGAAATATCCTCCGATAAGAAAGAGAAAGAAGCTTTCTGAGAAACTTCTTTGTGTTCTGTGAAATCATCTCACAGAGTTACAGCTTCCCCTCAAGAAGCCTTTCGCTAAGACAGTTCTTCTTTAATTGTCAAAGTGATGTTTGGAAGCCGATAGAGGGCATTGTTGAAAAAGGAAGTATCCTCAGATGAAATCTGGAAAGAAGCTTTCTGAGAAACTGCTCTGTGTTGTGTGACTTCCACTCACAGAGTTACCTCTGTATTTCGTGGATCTCTTTGCTAGTCTTATTTCTGTGAAATCCGAGAACAGATATTTCGGATCCCTTTGAAGACTATAAGGTCAAGGGAAATATCCCCGATAACAAAGAGAAAGAAGCTTTCTGAGAAACTTATTTGTGATCTGTGAAATCATCTCACAGAGTTTCAGCTTTCCCCTCAAGAAGCCTTTCGCTAAGACAGTTCTTGTCGAATTGGCAAAGTGATATTTGGAAGCCCATAGAGAGCTAAAGTAAAAAAGGATGTATCCTCAGATGAAATTGGAAAGAAGCTTTCTGAGAAACTGCTCTGTGATGTGTGACTTCCACTCACAGAGTTACATCTGTATTTCGTGGATCTCTTTGCTAGCCTTATTTCTGTAGAATCTGAGAACAGATATTTGGGATCGCTTTGAAGTCTATAGGGCCAAAGGAAATATCCTCAAATAAAAAAGAGAAAGAAGCTTTCTGAGAAACTTCTTTGTGTTCTGTGAAATCATCTCACATAGTTACAGCTTTCCCCTCAAGAAGCCTTTCGCTAAGACGGTTCTTGTGGAATTGGCAAAGTGATATTTGGAAGCCCATAGAGGGCAATGGTGAAAAAGGAAATATCCTCCGATGAAACCTGGAAAGAAGCTTTCTGAGAAACTGCTTAGTGTCTGTTAATTCATCTCACAGAGTTACATCTGTATTTCGTTGATCTCTTTGCTCTCCTTATTTCTGTGGAATCTGAGAATAGATATTTCGGATCCCTTTGAACACTATAGGGCCAAAGGAAATATCCTCCGATAACAAAGAGAAAGAAGCTTTCTGAGAAACTTCTTTGTGTTCTGTGAAATCATCTCACAGAGTTACAGCATTCCCCTCAAGAAGCCTTTCGCTTAGACAGTTCTTGTGGAATTCGCAAAGTGATATTTGGAAGCCCGTAGAGGGCTATGGTGAAAAAGGAAATATCCTCAGATGACATCTGGAAAGAAGCTTTCTGAGGAACTGCTTAGTGTTCTGTTAATTCATCTCACAGAGTGACATCTGTATTTCGTGGATCTCGTTGCGAGCCTTATTTCTGTGGAATCTGAGAACAGATATTTCGGATCCCTTAGAAGACTATAGCGCCAAAGGAAATATTCTCCGATAACAAAGAGAAAGAATATTTCTGAGAAACTTCCTTGTGTTCTGTGAAATCATCTCACAGAGTTAAAGCATTCCCCTCAAGAAGCCTTTCGCTAAGACAGTTCTTGTGGAATTGGCAAAGTGATATTTGGAAGCCCGTAGAGGGCTATGGTAAAAAAGGAAATATCCTCAGATAAAATCTGGAGAGAAGCTTTCTGAGAAACTGTTCTGTGATGTGTGACTTCCACTCACAGAGTTACATCTGTATTTCGTGGATCGCTTTGCTAGCCTTATTTCCTGGAATCTGAGAACAGATATTTCGGATCCCTTTGACGCCTATAGGGCCAAAGGAAATATCCTCCGATAACAAAGAGAAAGAAGCTTTCTGAGAAACTTCTTTGTGTTCTGTGAAATCATCTCACAGAGTTACAGCATTCCCCTCAAGAAGCCTTTCGCTTAGACAGTTCTTGTGGAATTCGCAAAGTGATATTTGGAAGCCCGTAGAGGGCTATGGTGAAAAAGGAAATATCCTCAGATGAAATCTGGAAAGAAGCTTTCTGAGGAACTGCTTAGTGTTCTGTTAATTCATCTCACAGAGTGACATCTGTATTTCGTGGATCTCGTTGCTAGTCTTATTTCTGTGGAATCTGAGAACAGATATTTCGGATCCCTTTGAAGACTATAGGGCCAAAGGAAATATCCTCCGATAACAAAGAGAAAGAAGCTTTCTGAGAAACTTCTTTGTGTTATCTGAAATCATCTCACAGAGTTACAGCTTTCCCCTGAAGAAGACTTTCGCTAAGACAGTTCTTGTGGAATTGGCAAAGTGAAGTTTGGAAACCGATAGAGGGCTTTGTTGAAAAAGGAAATATCCTCAGATGAAATCTGGAAAGAAGCTTTCTGAGAAACTGCTCTGTGTTGTGTGACTTCCACTCACAGAGTTACTTCTGTATTTCGTGGATTTCTTTGCTAGTATTTTTTCTGTGGAATCTGAGAACAGATATTTCGGATCCCTTTGAAGACTATAGGGCCAAAGGAAATATCCACCAATAACAAAGAGAAAGAAGCTTTCTGAGAAACTTCTTTGTGTTCTGTGAAATCATCTCACAGAGTTACAGTTTTCCCCTCAAGAAGACTTTCGCTAAGACAGTTCTTGTGGAATTGGCAAAGTGATATTTGGAAGCCCATAGAGGGATATGGTGAAAAAGGAAATATCGTCAGATGAAATCTGGAAAGAAGCTTTCTGACAAACTGCTTAGTGTTCATTTAATTCATCTCACAGTGTTACAACTGTATTTCGTGGATCTCTTTGCTAGCCTTATTTCTGTGGAATCTGAGAACAGATATTTCGGATCCCATTGAAGACTATAGGGCCAAAGGAAATATCCTCCAATAACAAAGAGAAAGAAGCTTTCTGAGAAACTTCTTTGTGATCTGTGAAATCATGTCTCAGAGTTAGAGCTTTCCCCTCAAGAAGCCTTTTGCTAAGACAGTTCTTGTGGAATTGGCAAAGTGATATTTGGAAGCCCATAGAGGGCTCTGGTGAAAAAGGAAATATCCTCAGATGAAATCTGGAAAGAAGCTTTCTGAGATTCTGCTCTGTAATGCGTGACTTCCACTCACAGAGTTTCATCTGTATTTCGTGGATCTCTTTGCTAGCCTTATTTCTTTGGAATCTGAGAACAGATATTTTGGATCCCTTTGAAGACTATAGGGCCAAAGGAAGTATCCTCCGATAACAAAGAGAAAGAAGCTTTCTGAGAAACTTCTTTGTGTTCTGTGAAATCATCTCACAGAGTTACACCTTTCCGCTCAAGAAGCCTTTCGCTAAGACAGTACTTGTGGAATTGGCAAAGTGCTGTTTGGAAGCCCTTAGAGGGCTATGGTGAAAAAGGAAATATCCTCAGATGGAATGTGAAAAGAAGATTTCTGAGAAACTGCTTAGTGTTCTGTTAATTCATCTCACAGCGTTACATCTGTATTTCGTGGATCTCTTTGCTAGCCTTATTTCTGTGGAATCTGAGAACAGATATTTCGGATCCCTTTGAAGACTATAGGGCCAAAGGAAATATCCACCAATAACAAAGATAAAGAAGCTTTCTGACAACTTCTTTGTGTTCTGTGAAATCATCTCTCAGAGTTACAGCTTTCCCCTCAAGAAGCCTTTCGCTAAGACAGTTCTTGTGGAATTGGCAAAGTGATATTTGGAAGCCCATAGAGGGCTATGGTGAAAAAGGAAATATCCTCAGATGAAATCTGTAAAGAAGCTTTCTGAGATTCTGCTCTGTGATGTGTGACTTCCACTCACAGAGTTACATCTGTATTTCGTAGATCTCTTTGCTAGCCTTATTTCGGTGGAATCTGAAAACATATATTTCGGATCCCTTTGAAGACCGTAGGGCCAAAGAAAATATCCTCGGATAACAAAGAGAAAGAAGCTTTCTGAGAAACTTCTTTGTGTTCTGTGAAATCATCTCACAGAGTTTCAGTTTTCGCCTCAAGAAGACTTTCGCTAAGACACTTCTTTTGGAATTGGCAAAGTGATATTTGGAATCCCATAGAGGGATATGGTGAAAAAGGAAATATCGTCAGATGAAATCTGGAAAGAAGCTCTCTGAGAAACTGCTTAGTGTTCTGTTAATTCATCTCACAGAGTTACATCTGTATTTCGTTGATCTCATTGCTAGCCTTATTTCTGTGGAATCAGAGAACAGACATTTCGGATTCCTTTGAAGACAATAGGGCCAAAGGAAATATCCTCCGATAACAAAAAGAAAGAAGATTTGTGAGAAACTTTTTTGTGTTCTGTGAAATCATCCTTCAGAGTTACAGCTTTCCCCTCAAGAAGCCTTTCGCTAAGACAGTTATTGTGGAATTGGCAAAGTGATATTTGGAAGCCCATAGAGGGCTATGGTGAAAAAGGAAATATCCTCAGATGAAATCTGGAAAGAAGCTTTCTGAGATTCTGCTCTGAGATGTGTGACTTCCACTCACAGAGTTACATCTATATTTCGTGGAACTCTTTGCTAGCCTTATTTCTGTGGAATGTGAGAACAGATATTTCGGATCCCTTTGAAGACTATAGGGCCAAAGGAAATATCCTCCGATAACAAAGAGAAAGAAGCTTTCTGAGAAACTTCTTTGTGTTCTGTGAAATCATCTCACAGAGTTACAGTTTTCCCCTCAAAAAGACTTTTGCTAAGACAGTTCTTGTGGAATTGGCAAAGTGATATTTGGAAGCCCATAGAGGGATATGGTGAAAAAGGAAATATCGTCAGATGAAATCTGGAAAGAAGCTTTCTGAGAAACTGCTTAGTGTTCAGTTAATTCATCTCACAGAGTTACATCTGTATTTCATGGATCTCTTTGCTATCCTTATTTCTGTGGAATCTGAGAACAGATATTTCTTATTCCTTTGAAGACTATAAGGCCAAAGGAAATACCCTCCGATAACAAAGAGAAAGAAGCTTTCTGAGAAACTTCTTTGTGTTCTGTGAAATCCTCTCACAGAGTTACAGCTTTCCCCTCAGGAAGCCTTTCGCTAAGATAGTTCTTGCGGAAATGGCAAAATGATATTTGGAAGCCCATGGAGGGCTATGGTGAAAAAGGAAATATCCTCAGATGAAATCTGGAAAGAAGCTTTCTGAGAAACTGCTTAGTGTTCTGTTAATTCATCTCACAGAGTTACATCTTTATTTCGTGGATCTCTGCTAGCCTTATTTCTGTGGAATCTGAGAACAGATATGTCGGATTTCTTTCAAGACTATAGGGCCAAAGGAACTTTCCTGCGATAACAAAGAGAAAGAAGCTTTCTGAGAAACTTCTTTGTGTTCTGTGAAATCATCTCACCGAGTTAAAGCTTTCCCCTCAAGAAGCCTTTCGCTAAGACAGTTCTTGTGGAATTGGACAAGTGATATTTGGAAGCCCATAGAGGGCTATGTTGAAAAAGGAAATATCCTCCGATGAAATCTGGAAAGAAGCTTTCTGAGAAACTGCTCTGTGATGTGTGACTTCCACTCACAGAGTTACGTCTGTATGTCATGGATCTCTTTGCTAGTCTTATTTCTGTGAAATCCGAGAACAGATATTTCGGATCCCTTTGAAGACTAAAAGGTCAAGGGAAATATGCCCGATAACAAAGAGAAGGAAGCTTTCTGAGAAACTTCTTTGTGTTCTGTGAAATCATCTCAAAGTTTACAGCTTTCCCCTAAAGAAGCCTTTCGCTAAGACAGCTCTTGTGGAATTGGCAAAGTGATATTTGGAAGCCCATAGAGGGCTATGGTGAAAAAGGAAATATCCTCAGATGACGTCTGGAAAGAAACTCTCTGAGGAACGGCTTAGTGTTCTGTTAATTCATCTCACAGACTTACATCTGTATTTCGTGGATCTCTTAGCTAGCCTTATTACTGTGCAATCTGAGAACAGATATTTCGGATCCCTTTGAAGACTATAGGGCCACAGGAAATATCCTCCGATAAGAAAGAGAAAGAAGCTTTCTGAGAAACTTCTTTGTGTTCTGTGAAATCATATCACTGATTTACAGCTTTCCCCTCAAGAAGCCTTTCAGTAAGACAGTTCTTGTGGAATTGGCAAAGTGATATTTGGAAGCCCAGAGAGGGCTATGGTGAAAAAGGAAATATCCTCAGATGAAATCTGGAAAGAAGCTTTCTGAGGAACTGCTTAGTGTTCTGTTAATTCATCTCAAAGAGTTACATCTGTACTTCGTGGATCTCATTGCTAGCCGTATTTCTGTGGAATCTGAGAACAGATATTTCGGATCCCTTTGAAGTCTATAGGGCCAAAGGAAATATCCTCCGATAACAAAGAGAAAGAAGCTTTCTGAGAAACTTCTTTGTGTTCTGTGAAATCATCTCACAGAGTTACAGCCTTTCCCTCAAGAAGCCTTTCACTAAGACAGTTCTTGTGGAATTGGCAAAGTGAACTTTCGAAGCCCATAGAGGGCTATGGTGAAAAAGGAAATATCCTCAGATGAAATCTGGAAAGAAGCTTTCTGAGAAACTGCTCTGTGATGTGTGACTTCCACTCACAGAGTTACATCTGTATTTCGTGGATTTCTTTGCTAGCCTTATTTCTGTGGAATCTGAGAACAGATATTTCGAATCCCTTTGAAGACTATAGGGCCAAATGAAATATCCTCTGATAAAAAAGAGAAAGAAGCATTCTGAGAAACTTCTTTGTGTTCTGTGAAATAATCTCTCAGAGCTACAGCTTTCCCCTCAAGAAGCCTTTCGCTAAGACAGTTCTTGTGGAATTGGCAAAGTGATATTTGGAAGCCCTTAGAGGGATATGGTGAAAAAGGAAATATGCTCAGATGAAATCTGGAAAGAAGCTTTCTGAGAAACTGCTTAGTGTTCTGTTAATTCTTCTCACAGAGTTACATCTGTATTTCATGGATCTCTTTGCTAGCCTTATTTCTGTGCAATTTGAGAACAGATATTTCGGATCCCTTTGAAGACTGTAGGGCCAAAGGAAATATCCTCCGATAAAAAAGAGAAAGAAGCTTTCTGAGAAACTTCTTTGTGTACTGTGAAATCCTCTCACTGAGTTAAAGCTTTCCACTCAAGAAGCCTTTTGCTAAGACAGTTCTTGTGGAATTGTCAAAGTGATATTTGGAAGCCCATAGAGGGCTATGGTTAAAAAGGAAATATCCTCAGATGAAATCTGGAAAGTAGCTTTCTGAGAAACTGCTTAGTGTTCTGTTAATTCATCTCACAGAGTTATATCTGTATTTCGTGGATCTCTTTGCTAGCCTTATTTCTGTGGAATCTGAGAACAGATATTTCGGATCTCTTGGAAGACTATAGGGCCAAAGGAAATATCCTCCGATAATAAAGAGAAAGAAGCTTTCTGAGAAACTTCTTTGTGTTCTGTGAAATCATCTCACATAGTTACAGCTTTCCTCTCAAGAAGCCTTTCGCTAAGACTGTTCTTGTGGAATTGGCAAAGTGATATTTGGAAGTCCATAGAGGGCTATGGTGAAAAAGGAAATATAATCAGATGAAATCTGGAAAGAAGGTTTCTGAGGAACTGCTTAGTGTTCTGTTAATTCATCTCACAGAGTTACATCTGTATTTCGTGGATCTCTTTGCTAGCCTTATTTCTGTGGAATCTGAGAAGAGATATTTCGGATCCCTTTGAAGACTATAGGGCCAAAGGAAATATCCTCCGATAACAAAGAGAAAGAAGCTTTCTGAGAAACTTCTTTGTGTTCTGTGAAATCATCTCTCAGAGCTACAGCTTTCCCCTCAAGAAGCCTTTCGCTAAGACATTTCTTGTGGAATTTTCAAAGTGATATTTGGAAGCCCAGAGAGGGCTATAGTGAAAAAGGAAATATCCACCGAGGAAATCTGGAAAGAAGCTTTCTGAGAAACTGCTTAGTGTTCTGTTAATTCATCTCACAGAGTTTCATCTGTATTTCGTGGATCTCTTTGATAGCCTTATTTCTGTGGAATCTGAGAACAGGTATTTCGGATCCCTTTGAAGACTATAGGGCCAAAGGAAATATCCTCCGATAACAAAGAGAAGGAAGCCCTCTCAGAAACTTCTTTGTGTTCTGTAAATTCATCTCACAGAGTAACAGCTTTCCCCTCAAGAAGCCTTTCGCTAAGACAGTTCTTGTGGAATTGGCAAAGTAATATTTGGAAGCCCATAGAGGGCTATGGTGAAAAAGGAAATATCCTCAGATGAAATCTGGAAAGAAGCTGTCTGAGAAACTGCTCTGTGATGTGTGACTTCCACTCACAGAGTTACAACCGTATTTCGTGGATCTCTTTGCTGGCCTTATTTCTGTGGAATCTGAGAACTGATATTTCGGATGCCTTTGAAGACTATAGGGCCAAATGAAATATCCTCCGATACAAAGAGAAAGAAGCTTTCTGAGAAACTTCTTTGTGTTCTGTGAAATCATTTCTCAGAGTTACAGCTTTCCCTTCAAGAAGCCTTTCGCCAGGACAGTTCTTGTGGAATTGGCAAAGTGATATTTGGAAGCCCATAGAGGGATATGGTGAAAAAGGAAATATCCTCAGATGAAATCTGGAAAGAAGCTTTCTGAGATTCTGCTCTGTGATGTGTGACTTCCACTCACAGAGTTACATCTGTATTTCTTGGATCTCATTGCTAGCCTTATTTCTGTGGAATCTGAGAACAGATATTTCGGATCCCTTTGAAGACTATAGGGCCAAAGGAAATATCCTCCGATAACAAAGAGAAAGAAGCTTTCTGAGAAACTTCTTTGTGTTCTGTGAAATCATCTCACAGAGTTACAGTTTTCCCCTCAAGAAGCCTTTCGCTAAAACAGTTCTTGTGGAATTGGCAAGGTGATATTTGGAAGCCCATAGAGGGATATGGTGAAAAACGAAATATCCTCCGATGAAATCTGGAAAGAAGCTTTCTGAGAAACTGCTTAGTGTTCTGTTAATTCTTCTCAAAGAGTTACATCTGTATTTCGTGGATCTCTTTTCCAGCCTTATTTCTGTGGAATCTGAGAACAGATATTTCGGATCCCTTTGAAGATTATAGGGCCAAAGGAAATATCCTCCGATAACAAAGAGAAAGAAGCTTTCTGAGAAACTTCTTTGTGTTCTGTAAAATCATCTCACAGAGTTACAGCATTCCCCTCTAGAAGACTTTCGCTAAGACAGTTTCTGTGGAATTGGCAAAGTGATATTTGGAAACCCATAGAGGGCTATGGTGAAAAAGGAAATATCCTCAGATGAAATCTGGAAAGAAGCTTTCTGAGAAACTGCTTAGTGTTCTGTTAATTCATCTCACAGAGTTACATCTGTATTTCGTGGATCTCGTTGCTAGCCTTATTTCTGTGGAATCTGAGTAGAGATATTTCGGATCCCTTTGAAGACTATAGCGCCAAAGGAAATATCCTCCGATAAGAAAGAGAAAGAAGCTTTCTGAGAAACTTCTTTGTGTTCTGTGAAATCATCTCACAGAGTTACAGCTTCCCCTCAAGAAGCCTTTCGCTAAGACAGTTCTTCTTTAATTGTCAAAGTGATGTTTGGAAGCCGATAGAGGGCATTGTTGAAAAAGGAAGTATCCTCAGATGAAATCTGGAAAGAAGCTTTCTGAGAAACTGCTCTGTGTTGTGTGACTTCCACTCACAGAGTTACCTCTGTATTTCGTGGATCTCTTTGCTAGTCTTATTTCTGTGAAATCCGAGAACAGATATTTCGGATCCCTTTGAAGACTATAAGGTCAAGGGAAATATCCCCGATAACAAAGAGAAAGAAGCTTTCTGAGAAACTTATTTGGGATCTGTGAAATCATCTCACAGAGTTTCAGCTTTCCCCTCAAGAAGCCTTTCGCTAAGACAGTTCTTGTCGAATTGGCAAAGTGATATTTGGAAGCCCATAGAGAGCTAAAGTAAAAAAGGATGTATCCTCAGATGAAATTGGAAAGAAGCTTTCTGAGAAACTGCTCTGTGATGTGTGACTTCCACTCACAGAGTTACATCTGTATTTCGTGGATCTCTTTGCTAGCCTTATTTCTGTAGAATCTGAGAACAGATATTTGGGATCGCTTTGAAGTCTATAGGGCCAAAGGAAATATCCTCAAATAAAAAAGAGAAAGAAGCTTTCTGAGAAACTTCTTTGTGTTCTGTGAAATCATCTCACATAGTTACAGCTTTCCCCTCAAGAAGCCTTTCGCTAAGACGGTTCTTGTGGAATTGGCAAAGTGATATTTGGAAGCCCATAGAGGGCAATGGTGAAAAAGGAAATATCCTCCGATGAAACCTGGAAAGAAGCTTTCTGAGAAACTGCTTAGTGTCTGTTAATTCATCTCACAGAGTTACATCTGTATTTCGTTGATCTCTTTGCTCTCCTTATTTCTGTGGAATCTGAGAAT
This sequence comes from Macaca mulatta, assembly GCF_049350105.2. Classification (NCBI taxonomy): domain Eukaryota; kingdom Metazoa; phylum Chordata; class Mammalia; order Primates; family Cercopithecidae; genus Macaca; species Macaca mulatta. Next base: position 48,872,886 of record NC_133411.1, read on the forward strand.
AGATATTTCGGATCCCTTTGAAGACTATAGGGCCAAAGGAAATATCCTCCGATAACAAAGAGAAAGAAGCTTTCTGAGAAACTTCTTTGTGTTCTGTGAAATCATCTCACAGAGTTACAGCATTCCCCTCAAGAAGCCTTTCGCTTAGACAGTTCTTGTGGAATTCGCAAAGTGATATTTGGAAGCCCGTAGAGGGCTATGGTGAAAAAGGAAATATCCTCAGATGACATCTGGAAAGAAGCTTTCTGAGGAACTGCTTAGTGTTCTGTTAATTCATCTCACAGAGTGACATCTGTATTTCGTGGATCTCGTTGCGAGCCTTATTTCTGTGGAATCTGAGAACAGATATTTGGGATCCCTTAGAAGACTATAGCGCCAAAGGAAATATTCTCCGATAACAAAGAGAAAGAATATTTCTGAGAAACTTCCTTGTGTTCTGTGAAATCATCTCACAGAGTTAAAGCATTCCCTTCAAGAAGCCTTTCGCTAAGACAGTTCTTGTGGAATTGGCAAAGTGATATTTGGAAGCCCGTAGAGGGCTATGGTAAAAAAGGAAATATCCTCAGATAAAATCTGGAGAGAAGCTTTCTGAGAAACTGTTCTGTGATGTGTGACTTCCACTCACAGAGTTACATCTGTATTTCGTGGATCGCTTTGCTAGCCTTATTTCCTGGAATCTGAGAACAGATATTTCGGATCCCTTTGACGCCTATAGGGCCAAAGGAAATATCCTCCGATAACAAAGAGAAAGAAGCTTTCTGAGAAACTTCTTTGTGTTCTGTGAAATCATCTCACAGAGTTACAGCATTCCCCTCAAGAAGCCTTTCGCTTAGACAGTTCTTGTGGAATTCGCAAAGTGATATTTGGAAGCCCGTAGAGGGCTATGGTGAAAAAGGAAATATCCTCAGATGAAATCTGGAAAGAAGCTTTCTGAGGAACTGCTTAGTGTTCTGTTAATTCATCTCACAGAGTGACATCTGTATTTCGTGGATCTCGTTGCTAGTCTTATTTCTGTGGAATCTGAGAACAGATATTTCGGATCCCTTTGAAGACTATAGGGCCAAAGGAAATATCCTCCGATAACAAAGAGAAAGAAGCTTTCTGAGAAACTTCTTTGTGTTATCTGAAATCATCTCACAGAGTTACAGCTTTCCCCTGAAGAAGCCTTTCGCTAAGACAGTTCTTGTGGAATTGGCAAAGTGAAGTTTGGAAACCGATAGAGGGCTTTGTTGAAAAAGGAAATATCCTCAGATGAAATCTGGAAAGAAGCTTTCTGAGAAACTGCTCTGTGTTGTGTGACTTCCACTCACAGAGTTACTTCTGTATTTCGTGGATTTCTTTGCTAGTATTTTTTCTGTGGAATCTGAGAACAGATATTTCGGATCCCTTTGAAGACTATAAGGCCAAAGGAAATATCCTCCGATAAGAAAGAGAAAGAAGCTTTCTGAGAAACTTCTTTGTGTTATGTGAAATCATCTCACAGAGTTACAGCTTTCCCCTCAAGAAGCCTTTCGCTAAGACAGTTCTTGTGGAGTTGGCAAAGTGATATTTGGAAGCCCATAGAGGGCTATGGTGAAAAAGGAAATATCCTCAGATGGAATGTGAAAAGAAGCTTTCTGAGAAACTGCTTAGTGTTCTGTTAATTCATCTCACAGCGTTACATCTGTATTTCGTGGATCTCTTTGCTAGCCTTATTTCTGTGGAATCTGAGAACAGATATTTCGGATCCCTTTGAAAACTATAGGGCCAAAGGAAATATCCTCCGAAAACAAAGAGAAAGAATCTTTCTGAGAAACTTCTTTGTGTTCTGTGAAATCATCTCACAGAGTTACAGCTTTCTCCTCAAAGCCTTTCACTAAGACAGTTCTCGTGGAATTGGCAAAGTGATATTTGGAAGCCCGTAGAGGGCTATGGTGAAAAAGGAAATATCCTCAGATGGAATGTGAAAAGAAGATTTCTGAGAAACTGCTTAGTGTTCTGTTAATTCATCTCACAGCGTTACATCTGTATTTCGTGGATCTCTTTGCTAGCCTTATTTCTGTGGAATCTGAGAACAGATATTTCGGATCCCTTTGAAGACTATAGGGCCAAAGGAAATATCCACCAATAACAAAGAGAAAGAAGCTTTCTGAGAAACTTCTTTGTGTTCTGTGAAATCATCTCACAGAGTTACAGTTTTCCCCTCAAGAAGACTTTCGCTAAGACAGTTCTTGTGGAATTGGCAAAGTGATATTTGGAAGCCCATAGAGGGATATGGTGAAAAAGGAAATATCGTCAGATGAAATCTGGAAAGAAGCTTTCTGACAAACTGCTTAGTGTTCATTTAATTCATCTCACAGTGTTACAACTGTATTTCGTGGATCTCTTTGCTAGCCTTATTTCTGTGGAATCTGAGAACAGATATTTCGGATCCCATTGAAGACTATAGGGCCAAAGGAAATATCCTCCAATAACAAAGAGAAAGAAGCTTTCTGAGAAACTTCTTTGTGTTCTGTGAAATCATGTCTCAGAGTTAGAGCTTTCCCCTCAAGAAGCCTTTTGCTAAGACAGTTCTTGTGGAATTGGCAAAGTGATATTTGGAAGCCCATAGAGGGCTCTGGTGAAAAAGGAAATATCCTCAGATGAAATCTGGAAAGAAGCTTTCTGAGATTCTGCTCTGTAATGCGTGACTTCCACTCACAGAGTTTCATCTGTATTTCGTGGATCTCTTTGCTAGCCTTATTTCTTTGGAATCTGAGAACAGATATTTTGGATCCCTTTGAAGACTATAGGGCCAAAGGAAGTATCCTCCGATAACAAAGAGAAAGAAGCTTTCTGAGAAACTTCTTTGTGTTCTGTGAAATCATCTCACAGAGTTACACCTTTCCGCTCAAGAAGCCTTTCGCTAAGACAGTACTTGTGGAATTGGCAAAGTGCTGTTTGGAAGCCCTTAGAGGGCTATGGTGAAAAAGGAAATATCCTCAGATGGAATGTGAAAAGAAGATTTCTGAGAAACTGCTTAGTGTTCTGTTAATTCATCTCACAGCGTTACATCTGTATTTCGTGGATCTCTTTGCTAGCCTTATTTCTGTGGAATCTGAGAACAGATATTTCGGATCCCTTTGAAGACTATAGGGCCAAAGGAAATATCCACCAATAACAAAGATAAAGAAGCTTTCTGACAACTTCTTTGTGTTCTGTGAAATCATCTCTCAGAGTTACAGCTTTCCCCTCAAGAAGCCTTTCGCTAAGACAGTTCTTGTGGAATTGGCAAAGTGATATTTGGAAGCCCATAGAGGGCTATGGTGAAAAAGGAAATATCCTCAGATGAAATCTGTAAAGAAGCTTTCTGAGATTCTGCTCTGTGATGTGTGACTTCCACTCACAGAGTTACATCTGTATTTCGTAGATCTCTTTGCTAGCCTTATTTCGGTGGAATCTGAAAACATATATTTCGGATCCCTTTGAAGACCGTAGGGCCAAAGAAAATATCCTCGGATAACAAAGAGAAAGAAGCTTTCTGAGAAACTTCTTTGTGTTCTGTGAAATCATCTCACAGAGTTTCAGTTTTCGCCTCAAGAAGACTTTCGCTAAGACACTTCTTTTGGAATTGGCAAAGTGATATTTGGAATCCCATAGAGGGATATGGTGAAAAAGGAAATATCGTCAGATGAAATCTGGAAAGAAGCTCTCTGAGAAACTGCTTAGTGTTCTGTTAATTCATCTCACAGAGTTACATCTGTATTTCGTTGATCTCATTGCTAGCCTTATTTCTGTGGAATCAGAGAACAGACATTTCGGATTCCTTTGAAGACGATAGGGCCAAAGGAAATATCCTCCGATAACAAAAAGAAAGAAGATTTGTGAGAAACTTTTTTGTGTTCTGTGAAATCATCCTTCAGAGTTACAGCTTTCCCCTCAAGAAGCCTTTCGCTAAGACAGTTATTGTGGAATTGGCAAAGTGATATTTGGAAGCCCATAGAGGGCTATGGTGAAAAAGGAAATATCCTCAGATGAAATCTGGAAAGAAGCTTTCTGAGATTCTGCTCTGAGATGTGTGACTTCCACTCACAGAGTTACATCTATATTTCGTGGAACTCTTTGCTAGCCTTATTTCTGTGGAATGTGAGAACAGATATTTCGGATCCCTTTGAAGACTATAGGGCCAAAGGAAATATCCTCCGATAACAAAGAGAAAGAAGCTTTCTGAGAAACTTCTTTGTGTTCTGTGAAATCATCTCACAGAGTTACAGTTTTCCCCTCAAAAAGACTTTTGCTAAGACAGTTCTTGTGGAATTGGCAAAGTGATATTTGGAAGCCCATAGAGGGATATGGTGAAAAAGGAAATATCGTCAGATGAAATCTGGAAAGAAGCTTTCTGAGAAACTGCTTAGTGTTCAGTTAATTCATCTCACAGAGTTACATCTGTATTTCATGGATCTCTTTGCTATCCTTATTTCTGTGGAATCTGAGAACAGATATTTCTTATTCCTTTGAAGACTATAAGGCCAAAGGAAATACCCTCCGATAACAAAGAGAAAGAAGCTTTCTGAGAAACTTCTTTGTGTTCTGTGAAATCCTCTCACAGAGTTACAGCTTTCCCCTCAGGAAGCCTTTCGCTAAGATAGTTCTTGCGGAAATGGCAAAATGATATTTGGAAGCCCATGGAGGGCTATGGTGAAAAAGGAAATATCCTCAGATGAAATCTGGAAAGAAGCTTTCTGAGAAACTGCTTAGTGTTCTGTTAATTCATCTCACAGAGTTACATCTTTATTTCGTGGATCTCTGCTAGCCTTATTTCTGTGGAATCTGAGAACAGATATGTCGGATTTCTTTCAAGACTATAGGGCCAAAGGAATTATCCTGCGATAACAAAGAGAAAGAAGCTTTCTGAGAAACTTCTTTGTGTTCTGTGAAATCATCTCACCGAGTTAAAGCTTTCCCCTCAAGAAGCCTTTCGCTAAGACAGTTCTTGTGGAATTGGACAAGTGATATTTGGAAGCCCATAGAGGGCTATGTTGAAAAAGGAAATATCCTCCGATGAAATCTGGAAAGAAGCTTTCTGAGAAACTGCTCTGTGATGTGTGACTTCCACTCACAGAGTTACGTCTGTATGTCATGGATCTCTTTGCTAGTCTTATTTCTGTGAAATCCGAGAACAGATATTTCGGATCCCTTTGAAGACTAAAAGGTCAAGGGAAATATGCCCGATAACAAAGAGAAGGAAGCTTTCTGAGAAACTTCTTTGTGTTCTGTGAAATCATCTCAAAGTTTACAGCTTTCCCCTCAAGAAGCCTTTCGCTAAGACAGCTCTTGTGGAATTGGCAAAGTGATATTTGGAAGCCCATAGAGGGCTATGGTGAAAAAGGAAATATCCTCCGATGTCGTCTGGAAAGAAACTCTCTGAGGAACGGCTTAGTGTTCTGTTAATTCATCTCACAGACTTACATCTGTATTTCGTGGATCTCTTTGCTAGCCTTATTACTGTGCAATCTGAGAACAGATATTTCGGATCCCTTTGAAGACTATAGGGCCACAGGAAATATCCTCCGATAAGAAAGAGAAAGAAGCTTTCTGAGAAACTTCTTTGTGTTCTGTGAAATCATATCACTGATTTACAGCTTTCCCCTCAAGAAGCCTTTCAGTAAGACAGTTCTTGTGGAATTGGCAAAGTGATATTTGGAAGCCCAGAGAGGGCTATGGTGAAAAAGGAAATATCCTCAGATGAAATCTGGAAAGAAGCTTTCTGAGGAACTGCTTAGTGTTCTGTTAATTCATCTCAAAGAGTTACATCTGTACTTCGTGGATCTCATTGCTAGCCGTATTTCTGTGGAATCTGAGAACAGATATTTCGGATCCCTTTGAAGTCTATAGGGCCAAAGGAAATATCCTCCGATAACAAAGAGAAAGAAGCTTTCTGAGAAACTTCTTTGTGTTCTGTGAAATCATCTCACAGAGTTACAGCCTTTCCCTCAAGAAGCCTTTCACTAAGACAGTTCTTGTGGAATTGGCAAAGTGAACTTTCGAAGCCCATAGAGGGCTATGGTGAAAAAGGAAATATCCTCAGATGAAATCTGGAAAGAAGCTTTCTGAGAAACTGCTCTGTGATGTGTGACTTCCACTCACAGAGTTACATCTGTATTTCGTGGATTTCTTTGCTAGCCTTATTTCTGTGGAATCTGAGAACAGATATATCGAATCCCTTTGAAGACTATAGGGCCAAATGAAATATCCTCTCATAAAAAAGAGAAAGAAGCACTCTGAGAAACTTCTTTGTGTTCTGTGAAATAATCTCTCAGAGCTACAGCTTTCCCCTCAAGAAGCCTTTCGCTAAGACAGTTCTTGTGGAATTGGCAAAGTGATATTTGGAAGCCCTTAGAGGGATATGGTGAAAAAGGAAATATGCTCAGATGAAATCTGGAAAGAAGCTTTCTGAGAAACTGCTTAGTGTTCTGTTAATTCTTCTCACAGAGTTACATCTGTATTTCATGGATCTCTTTGCTAGCCTTATTTCTGTGCAATTTGAGAACAGATATTTCGGATCCCTTTGAAGACTGTAGGGCCAAAGGAAATATCCTCCGATAAAAAAGAGAAAGAAGCTTTCTGAGAAACTTCTTTGTGTACTGTGAAATCCTCTCACAGAGTTAAAGCTTTCCACTCAAGAAGCCTTTTGCTAAGACAGTTCTTGTGGAATTGTCAAAGTGATATTTGGAAGCCCATAGAGGGCTATGGTTAAAAAGGAAATATCCTCAGATGAAATCTGGAAAGTAGCTTTCTGAGAAACTGCTTAGTGTTCTGTTAATTCATCTCACAGAGTTATATCTGTATTTCGTGGATCTCTTTGCTAGCCTTATTTCTGTGGAATCTGAGAACAGATATTTCGGATCTCTTGGAAGACTATAGGGCCAAAGGAAATATCCTCCGATAAGAAAGAGAAAGAAGCTTTCTGAGAAACTTCTTTGTGTTCTGTGAAATCATCTCACATAGTTACAGCTTTCCTCTCAAGAAGCCTTTCGCTAAGACTGTTCTTGTGGAATTGGCAAAGTGATATTTGGAAGTCCATAGAGGGCTATGGTGAAAAAGGAAATATCCTCAGATGAAATCTGGAAAGAAGGTTTCTGAGGAACTGCTTAGTGTTCTGTTAATTCATCTCACAGAGTTACATCGGTATTTCGTGGATCTCTTTGCTAGCCTTATTTCTGTGGAATCTGAGAAGAGATATTTCGGATCCCTTTGAAGACTATAGGGCCAAAGGAAATATCCTCCGATAACAAAGAGAAAGAAGCTTTCTGAGAAACTTCTTTGTGTTCTGTGAAATCATCTCTCAGAGCTACAGCTTTCCCCTCAAGAAGCCTTTCGCTAAGACATTTCTTGTGGAATTTTCAAAGTGATATTTGGAAGCCCAGAGAGGGCTATAGTGAAAAAGGAAATATCCACCGATGAAATCTGGAAAGAAGCTTTCTGAGAAACTGCTTAGTGTTCTGTTAATTCATCTCACAGAGTTTCATCTGTATTTCTTGGATCTCTTTGATAGCCTTATTTCTGTGGAATCTGAGAACAGGTATTTCGGATCCCTTTGAAGACTATAGGGCCAAAGGAAATATCCTCCGATAACAAAGAGAAAGAAGCCCTCTCAGAAACTTCTTTGTGTTCTGTAAATTCATCTCACAGAGTAACAGCTTTCCCCTCAAGAAGCCTTTCGCTAAGACAGTTCTTGTGGAATTGGCAAAGTGATATTTGGAAGCCCATAGAGGGCTATGGTGAAAAAGGAAATATCCTCAGATGAAATCTGGAAAGAAGCTGTCTGAGAAACTGCTCTGTGATGTGTGACTTCCACTCACAGAGTTACAACCGTATTTCGTGGATCTCTTTGCTGGCCTTATTTCTGTGGAATCTGAGAACTGATATTTCGGATGCCTTTGAAGACTATAGGGCCAAAGGAAATATCCTCCGATACAAAGAGAAAGAAGCTTTCTGAGAAACTTCTTTGTGTTCTGTGAAATCATTTCTCAGAGTTACAGCTTTCCCTTCAAGAAGCCTTTCGCCAGGACAGTTCTTGTGGAATTGGCAAAGTGATATTTGGAAGCCCATAGAGGGATATGGTGAAAAAGGAAATATCCTCAGATGAAATCTGGAAAGAAGCTTTCTGAGATTCTGCTCTGTGATGTGTGACTTCCACTCACAGAGTTACATCTGTATTTCTTGGATCTCATTGCTAGCCTTATTTCTGTGGAATCTGAGAACAGATATTTCGGATCCCTTTGAAGACTATAGGGCCAAAGGAAATATCCTCCGATAACAAAGAGAAAGAAGCTTTCTGAGAAACTTCTTTGTGTTCTGTGAAATCATCTCACAGAGTTACAGCTTTCCCCTCAAGAAGCCTTTCGCTAAAACAGTTCTTGTGGAATTGGCAAGGTGATATTTGGAAGCCCATAGAGGGATATGGTGAAAAACGAAATATCCTCCGATGAAATCTGGAAAGAAGCTTTCTGAGAAACTGCTTAGTGTTCTGTTAATTCTTCTCAAAGAGTTACATCTGTATTTCGTGGATCTCTTTTCCAGCCTTATTTCTGTGGAATCTGAGAACAGATATTTCGGATCCCTTTGAAGATTATAGGGCCAAAGGAAATATCCTCCGATAACAAAGAGAAAGAAGCTTTCTGAGAAACTTCTTTGTGTTCTGTAAAATCATCTCACAGAGTTACAGCATTCCCCTCTAGAAGACTTTCGCTAAGACAGTTTCTGTGGAATTGGCAAAGTGATATTTGGAAACCCATAGAGGGCTATGGTGAAAAAGGAAATATCCTCAGATGAAATCTGGAAAGAAGCTTTCTGAGAAACTGCTTAGTGTTCTGTTAATTCATCTCACAGAGTTACATCTGTATTTCGTGGATCTCGTTGCTAGCCTTATTTCTGTGGAATCTGAGTAGAGATATTTCGGATCCCTTTGAAGACTATAGCGCCAAAGGAAATATCCTCCGATAAGAAAGAGAAAGAAGCTTTCTGAGAAACTTCTTTGTGTTCTGTGAAATCATCTCACAGAGTTACAGCTTCCCCTCAAGAAGCCTTTCGCTAAGACAGTTCCTCTTTAATTGTCAAAGTGATGTTTGGAAGCCGATAGAGGGCTTTGTTGAAAAAGGAAGTATCCTCAGATGAAATCTGGAAAGAAGCTTTCTGAGAAACTGCTCTGTGTTGTGTGACTTCCACTCACAGAGTTACCTCTGTATTTCGTGGATCTCTTTGCTAGTCTTATTTCTGTGAAATCCGAGAACAGATATTTCGGATCCCTTTGAAGACTATAAGGTCAAGGGAAATATCCCCGATAACAAAGATAAAGAAGCTTTCTGAGAAACTTCTTTGTGATCTGTGAAATCATCTCACAGAGTTTCAGCTTTCCCCTCAAGAAGCCTTTCGCTAAGACAGTTCTTGTCGAATTGGCAAAGTGATATTTGGAAGCCCATAGAGAGCTAAAGTAAAAAAGGATGTATCCTCAGATGAAATTGGAAAGAAGCTTTCTGAGAAACTGCTCTGTGATGTGTGACTTCCACTCACAGAGTTACATCTGTATTTCGTGGATCTCTTTGCTAGCCTTATTTCTGTAGAATCTGAGAACAGATATTTGGGATCCCTTTGAAGTCTATAGGGCCAAAGGAAATATCCTCAAATAAAAAAGAGAAAGAAGCTTTCTGAGAAACTTCTTTGTGTTCTGTGAAATCATCTCACATAGTTACAGCTTTCCCCTCAAGAAGCCTTTCGCTAAGACAGTTCTTGTGGAATTGGCAAAGTGATATTTGGAAGCCCATTGAGGGCAATGGTGAAAAAGGAAATATCCTCCGATGAAACCTGGAAAGAAGCTTTCTGAGAAACTGCTTAGTGTCTGTTAATTCATCTCACAGAGTTACATCTGTATTTCGTTGATCTCTTTGCTATCCTTATTTCTGTGGAATCTGAGAATAGATATTTCGGATCCCTTTGAAGACTATAGGGCCAAAGGAAATATCCTCCGATAACAAAGAGAAAGAAGCTTTCTGAGAAACTTCTTTGTGTTCTGTGAAATCATCTCACAGAGTTACAGCATTCCCCTCAAGAAGCCTTTCGCTTAGACAGTTCTTGTGGAATTCGCAAAGTGATATTTGGAAGCCCGTAGAGGGCTATGGTGAAAAAGGAAATATCCTCAGATGAAATCTGGAAAGAAGCTTTCTGAGGAACTGCTTAGTGTTCTGTTAATTCATCTCACAGAGTGACATCTGTATTTCGTGGATCTCGTTGCTAGTCTTATTTCTGTGGAATCTGAGAACAGATATTTCGGATCCCTTTGAAGACTATAGGGCCAAAGGAAATATCCTCCGATAACAAAGAGAAAGAAGCTTTCTGAGAAACTTCTTTGTGTTATCTGAAATCATCTCACAGAGTTACAGCTTTCCCCTCAAGAAGCCTTTCGCTAAGACAGTTCTTGTGGAATTGGCAAAGTGAAGTTTGGAAACCGATAGAGGGCTTTGTTGAAAAAGGAAATATCCTCAGATGAAATCTGGAAAGAAGCTTTCTGAGAAACTGCTCTGTGTTGTGTGACTTCCACTCACAGAGTTACTTCTGTATTTCGTGGATTTCTTTGCTAGTATTTTTTCTGTGGAATCTGAGAACAGATATTTCGGATCCCTTTGAAGACTATAAGGCCAAAGGAAATATCCTCCGATAAGAAAGAGAAAGAAGCTTTCTGAGAAACTTCTTTGTGTTATGTGAAATCATCTCACAGAGTTACAGCTTTCCCCTCAAGAAGCCTTTCGCTAAGACAGTTCTTGTGGAATTGGCAAAGTGATATTTGGAAGCCCATAGAGGGCTATGGTGAAAAAGGAAATATCCTCAGATGGAATGTGAAAAGAAGCTTTCTGAGAAACTGCTTAGTGTTCTGTTAATTCATCTCACAGCGTTACATCTGTATTTCGTGGATCTCTTTGCTAGCCTTATTTCTGTGGAATATGAGAACAGATATTTCGGATCCCTTTGAAAACTATAGGGCCAAAGGAAATATCCTCCGAAAACAAAGAGAAAGAAGCTTTCTGACAAACTTCTTTGTGTTCTGTGAAATCATCTCACAGAGTTACAGCTTTCTCCTCAAAGCCTTTCACTAAGACAGTTCTCGTGGAATTGGCAAAGTGATATTTGGAAGCCCGTAGAGGGCTATGGTGAAAAAGGAAATATCCTCCGATGAAATCTGGAAAGAAGCTTTCTGAGAAACTGCTCAGTGTTCTGTTAATTCATCTCACAGAGTTACATCTGTATTTCGTGGATCTCGTTGCGAGCCTTATTTCTGTGGAATCTGAGAACAGATATTTCGGATCCCTTAGAAGACTATAGCGCCAAAGGAAATATTCTCCGATAACAAAGAGAAAGAATATTTCTGAGAAACTTCCTTGTGTTCTGTGAAATCATCTCACAGAGTTAAAGCATTCCCCTCAAGAAGCCTTTCGCTAAGACAGTTCTTGTGGAATTGGCAAAGTGATATTTGGAAGCCCGTAGAGGGCTATGGTAAAAAAGGAAATATCCTCAGATAAAATCTGGAGAGAAGCTTTCTGAGAAACTGTTCTGTGATGTGTGACTTCCACTCACAGAGTTACATCTGTATTTCGTGGATCGCTTTGCTAGCCTTATTTCCTGGAATCTGAGAACAGATATTTCGGATCCCTTTGACGCCTATAGGGCCAAAGGAAATATCCTCCGATAACAAAGAGAAAGAAGCTTTCTGAGAAACTTCTTTGTGTTCTGTGAAATCATGTCTCAGAGTTAGAGCTTTCCCCTCAAGAAGCCTTTTGCTAAGACAGTTCTTGTGGAATTGGCAAAGTGATATTTGGAAGCCCATAGAGGGCTCTGGTGAAAAAGGAAATATCCTCAGATGAAATCTGGAAAGAAGCTTTCTGAGATTCTGCTCTGTAATGCGTGACTTCCACTCACAGAGTTTCATCTGTATTTCGTGGATCTCTTTGCTAGCCTTATTTCTTTGGAATCTGAGAACAGATATTTTGGATCCCTTTGAAGACTATAGGGCCAAAGGAAGTATCCTCCGATAACAAAGAGAAAGAAGCTTTCTGAGAAACTTCTTTGTGTTCTGTGAAATCATCTCACAGAGTTACACCTTTCCGCTCAAGAAGCCTTTCGCTAAGACAGTACTTGTGGAATTGGCAAAGTGCTGTTTGGAAGCCCTTAGAGGGCTATGGTGAAAAAGGAAATATCCTCAGATGGAATGTGAAAAGAAGATTTCTGAGAAACTGCTTAGTGTTCTGTTAATTCATCTCACAGCGTTACATCTGTATTTCGTGGATCTCTTTGCTAGCCTTATTTCTGTGGAATCTGAGAACAGATATTTCGGATCCCTTTGAAGACTATAGGGCCAAAGGAAATATCCACCAATAACAAAGATAAAGAAGCTTTCTGACAACTTCTTTGTGTTCTGTGAAATCATCTCTCAGAGTTACAGCTTTCCCCTGAAGAAGCCTTTCGCTAAGACAGTTCTTGTGGAATTGGCAAAGTGATATTTGGAAGCCCATAGAGGGCTGTGGTGAAAAAGGAAATATCCTCAGATGAAATCTGTAAAGAAGCTTTCTGAGATTCTGCTCTGTGAAGTGTGACTTCCACTCACAGAGTTACATCTGTATTTCGTAGATCTCTTTGCTAGCCTTATTTCGGTGGAATCTGAAAACATATATTTCGGATCCCTTTGAAGACCGTAGGGCCAAAGAAAATATCCTCGGATAACAAAGAGAAAGAAGCTTTCTGAGAAACTTCTTTGTGTTCTGTGAAATCATCTCACAGAGTTTCAGTTTTCGCCTCAAGAAGACTTTCGCTAAGACACTTCTTTTGGAATTGGCAAAGTGATATTTGGAATCCCATAGAGGGATATGGTGAAAAAGGAAATATCGTCAGATGAAATCTGGAAAGAAGCTCTCTGAGAAACTGCTTAGTGTTCTGTTAATTCATCTCACAGAGTTACATCTGTATTTCGTTGATCTCATTGCTAGCCTTATTTCTGTGGAATCAGAGAACAGACATTTCGGATTCCTTTGAAGACGATAGGGCCAAAGGAAATATCCTCCGATAACAAAAAGAAAGAAGATTTGTGAGAAACTTCTTTGTGTTCTGTGAAATCATCCTTCAGAGTTACAGCTTTCCCCTCAAGAAGCCTTTCGCTAAGACAGTTATTGTGGAATTGGCAAAGTGATATTTGGAAGCCCATAGAGGGCTATGGTGAAAAAGGAAATATCCTCAGATGACGTCTGGAAAGAAACTCTCTGAGGAACGGCTTAGTGTTCTGTTAATTCATCTCACAGACTTACATCTGTATTTCGTGGATCTCTTTGCTAGCCTTATTACTGTGCAATCTGAGAACAGATATTTCGGATCCCTTTGAAGACTATAGGGCCACAGGAAATATCCTCCGATAAGAAAGAGAAAGAAGCTTTCTGAGAAACTTCTTTGTGTTCTGTGAAATCATATCACTGATTTACAGCTTTCCCCTCAAGAAGCCTTTCAGTAAGACAGTTCTTGTGGAATTGGCAAAGTGATATTTGGAAGCCCAGAGAGGGCTATGGTGAAAAAGGAAATATCCTCAGATGAAATCTGGAAAGAAGCTTTCTGAGGAACTGCTTAGTGTTCTGTTAATTCATCTCAAAGAGTTACATCTGTACTTCGTGGATCTCATTGCTAGCCGTATTTCTGTGGAATCTGAGAACAGATATTTCGGATCCCTTTGAAGTCTATAGGGCCAAAGGAAATATCCTCCGATAACAAAGAGAAAGAAGCTTTCTGAGAAACTTCTTTGTGTTCTGTGAAATCATCTCACAGAGTTACAGCCTTTCCCTCAAGAAGCCTTTCACTAAGACAGTTCTTGTGGAATTGGCAAAGTGAACTTTCGAAGCCCATAGAGGGCTATGGTGAAAAAGTAAATATCCTCAGATGAAATCTGGAAAGAAGCTTTCTGAGAAACTGCACTGTGATGTGTGACTTCCACTCACAGAGTTACATCTGTATTTCGTGGATCTCTTTGCTAGCCTTATTTCTGTGGAATCTGAGAACAGATATTTCGAATCCCTTTGAAGACTATAGGGCCAAATGAAATATCCTCTGATAAAAAAGAGAAAGAAGCATTCTGAGAAACTTCTTTGTGTTCTGTGAAATAATCTCTCAGAGCTACAGCTTTCCCCTCAAGAAGCCTTTCGCTAAGACAGTTCTTGTGGAATTGGCAAAGTGATATTTGGAAGCCCTTAGAGGGATATGGTGAAAAAGGAAATATGCTCAGATGAAATCTGGAAAGAAGCTTTCTGAGAAACTGCTTAGTGTTCTGTTAATTCTTCTCACAGAGTTACATCTGTATTTCATGGATGTCTTTGCTAGCCTTATTTCTGTGCAATTTGAGAACAGATATTTCGGATCCCTTTGAAGACTGTAGGGCCAAAGGAAATATCCTCCGATAAAAAAGAGAAAGAAGCTTTCTGAGAAACTTCTTTGTGTACTGTGAAATCCTCTCACAGAGTTAAAGCTTTCCACTCAAGAAGCCTTTTGCTAAGACAGTTCTTGTGGAATTGTCAAAGTGATATTTGGAAGCCCATAGAGGGCTATGGTTAAAAAGGAAATATCCTCAGATGAAATCTGGAAAGTAGCTTTCTGAGAAACTGCTTAGTGTTCTGTTAATTCATCTCACAGAGTTATATCTGTATTTCGTGGATCTCTTTGCTAGCCTTATTTCTGTGGAATCTGAGAACAGATATTTCGGATCTCTTGGAAGACTATAGGGCCAAAGGAAATATCCTCCGATAAGAAAGAGAAAGAAGCTTTCTGAGAAACTTCTTTGTGTTCTGTGAAATCATCTCACATAGTTACAGCTTTCCTCTCAAGAAGCCTTTCGCTAAGACTGTTCTTGTGGAATTGGCAAAGTGATATTTGGAAGTCCATAGAGGGCTATGGTGAAAAAGGAAATATCCTCAGATGAAATCTGGAAAGAAGGTTTCTGAGGAACTGCTTAGTGTTCTGTTAATTCATCTCACAGAGTTACATCTGTATTTCGTGGATCTCTTTGCTAGCCTTATTTCTGTGGAATCTGAGAAGAGATATTTCGGATCCCTTTGAAGACTATAGGGCCAAAGGAAATATCCTCCGATAACAAAGAGAAAGAAGCTTTCTGAGAAACTTCTTTGTGTTCTGTGAAATCATCTCCCAGAGCTACAGCTTTCCCCTCAAGAAGCCTTTCGCTAAGACATTTCTTGTGGAATTTTCAAAGTGATATTTGGAAGCCCAGAGAGAGCTATAGTGAAAAAGGAAATATCCACCGATGAAATCTGGAAAGAAGCTTTCTGAGAAACTGCTTAGTGTTCTGTTAATTCATCTCACAGAGTTTCATCTGTATTTCGTGGATCTCTTTGATAGCCTTATTTCTGTGGAATCTGAGAACAGGTATTTCGGATCCCTTTGAAGACTATAGGGCCAAAGGAAATATCCTCCGATAACAAAGAGAAAGAAGCCCTCTCAGAAACTTCTTTGTGTTCTGTAAATTCATCTCACAGAGTAACAGCTTTCCCCTCAAGAAGCCTTTCGCTAAGACAGTTCTTGTGGAATTGGCAAAGTGATATTTGGAAGCCCATAGAGGGCTATGGTGAAAAAGGAAATATCCTCAGATGAAATCTGGAAAGAAGCTGTCTGAGAAACTGCTCTGTGATGTGTGACTTCCACTCACAGAGTTACAACCGTATTTCGTGGATCTCTTTGCTGGCCTTATTTCTGTGGAATCTGAGAACTGATATTTCGGATGCCTTTGAAGACTATAGGGCCAAAGGAAATATCCTCCGATACAAAGAGAAAGAAGCTTTCTGAGAAACTTCTTTGTGTTCTGTGAAATCATTTCTCAGAGTTACAGCTTTCCCTTCAAGAAGCCTTTCGCCAGGACAGTTCTTGTGGAATTGGCAGTGTGATATTTGGAAGCCCTTAGAGGGATATGGTGAAAAAGGAAATATCCTCAGATGAAATCTGGAAAGAAGCTTTCTGAGATTCTGCTCTGTGATGTGTGACTTCCACTCACAGAGTTACATCTGTATTTCTTGGATCTCATTGCTAGCCTTATTTCTGTGGAATCTGAGAACAGATATTTCGGATCCCTTTGAAGACTATAGGGCCAAAGGAAATATCCTCCGATAACAAAGAGAAAGAAGCTTTCTGAGAAACTTCTTTGTGTTCTGTGAAATCATCTCACAGAGTTACAGTTTTCCCCTCAAGAAGCCTTTCGCTAAAACAGTTCTTGTGGAATTGGCAAGGTGATATTTGGAAGCCCATAGAGGGATATGGTGAAAAACGAAATATCCTCCGATGAAATCTGGAAAGAAGCTTTCTGAGAAACTGCTTAGTGTTCTGTTAATTCTTCTCAAAGAGTTACATCTGTATTTCGTGGATCTCTTTTCCAGCCTTATTTCTGTGGAATCTGAGAACAGATATTTCGGATCCCTTTGAAGATTATAGGGCCAAAGGAAATATCCTCCGATAACAAAGAGAAAGAAGCTTTCTGAGAAACTTCTTTGTGTTCTGTAAAATCATCTCACAGAGTTACAGCATTCCCCTCTAGAAGACTTTCGCTAAGACAGTTTTTGTGGAATTGGCAAAGTGATATTTGGAAACCCATAGAGGGCTATGGTGAAAAAGGAAATATCCTCAGATGAAATCTGGAAAGAATCTTTCTGAGAAACTGCTTAGTGTTCTGTTAATTCATCTCACAGAGTTACATCTGTATTTCGTGGATCTCGTTGCTAGCCTTATTTCTGTGGAATCTGAGTAGAGATATTTCGGATCCCTTTGAAGACTATAGCGCCAAAGGAAATATCCTCCGATAAGAAAGAGAAAGAAGCTTTCTGAGAAACTTCTTTGTGTTCTGTGAAATCATCTCACAGAGTTACAGCTTCCCCTCAAGAAGCCTTTCGCTAAGACAGTTCTTCTTTAATTGTCAAAGTGATGTTTGGAAGCCGATAGAGGGCTTTGTTGAAAAAGGAAGTATCCTCAGATGAAATCTGGAAAGAAGCTTTCTGAGAAACTGCTCTGTGTTGTGTGACTTCCACTCACAGAGTTACCTCTGTATTTCGTGGATCTCTTTGCTAGTCTTATTTTTGTGAAATCCGAGAACAGATATTTCGGATCCCTTTGAAGACTATAAGGTCAAGGGAAATATCCCCGATAACAAAGAGAAAGAAGCTTTCTGAGAAACTTCTTTGTGATCTGTGAAATCATCTCACAGAGTTTCAGCTTTCCCCTCAAGAAGCCTTTCGCTAAGACAGTTCTTGTCGAATTGGCAAAGTGATATTTGGAAGCCCATAGAGAGCTAAAGTAAAAAAGGATGTATCCTCAGATGAAATTGGAAAGAAGCTTTCTGAGAAACTGCTCTGTGATGTGTGACTTCCACTCACAGAGTTACATCTGTATTTCGTGGATCTCTTTGCTAGCCTTATTTCTGTAGAATCTGAGAACAGATATTTGGGATCCCTTTGAAGTCTATAGGGCCAAAGGAAATATCCTCAAATAAAAAAGAGAAAGAAGCTTTCTGAGAAACTTCTTTGTGTTCTGTGAAATCATCTCACATAGTTACAGCTTTCCCCTCAAGAAGCCTTTCGCTAAGACAGTTCTTGTGGAATTGGCAAAGTGATATTTGGAAGCCCATTGAGGGCAATGGTGAAAAAGGAAATATCCTCCGATGAAACCTGGAAAGAAGCTTTCTGAGAAACTGCTTAGTGTCTGTTAATTCATCTCACAGAGTTACATCTGTATTTCGTTGATCTCTTTGCTATCCTTATTTCTGTGGAATCTGAGAATAGATATTTCGGATCCCTTTGAAGACTATAGGGCCAAAGGAAATATCCTCCGATAACAAAGAGAAAGAAGCTTTCTGAGAAACTTCTTTGTGTTCTGTGAAATCATCTCACAGAGTTACAGCATTCCCCTCAAGAAGCCTTTCGCTTAGACAGTTCTTGTGGAATACGCAAAGTGATATTTGGAAGCCCGTAGAGGGCTATGGTGAAAAAGGAAATATCCTCAGATGAAATCTGGAAAGAAGCTTTCTGAGGAACTGCTTAGTGTTCTGTTAATTCATCTCACAGAGTGACATCTGTATTTCGTGGATCTCGTTGCTAGTCTTATTTCTGTGGAATCTGAGAACAGATATTTCGGATCCCTTTGAAGACTATAGGGCCAAAGGAAATATCCTCCGATAACAAAGAGAAAGAAGCTTTCTGAGAAACTTCTTTGTGTTATCTGAAATCATCTCACAGAGTTACAGCTTTCCCCTCAAGAAGTCTTTCGCTAAGACAGTTCTTGTGGAATTGGCAAAGTGAAGTTTGGAAACGGATAGAGGGCTTTGTTGAAAAAGGAAATATCCTCAGATGAAATCTGGAAAGAAGCTTTCTGAGAAACTGCTCTGTGTTGTGTGACTTCCACTCACAGAGTTACTTCTGTATTTCGTGGATTTCTTTGCTAGTATTTTTTCTGTGGAATCTGAGAACAGATATTTCGGATCCCTTTGAAGACTATAAGGCCAAAGGAAATATCCTCCGATAAGAAAGAGAAAGAAGCTTTCTGAGAAACTTCTTTGTGTTATGTGAAATCATCTCACAGAGTTACAGCTTTCCCCTCAAGAAGCCTTTCGCTAAGACAGTTCTTGTGGAATTGGCAAAGTGATATTTGGAAGCCCATAGAGGGCTATGGTGAAAAAGGAAATATCCTCAGATGGAATGTGAAAAGAAGCTTTCTGAGAAACTGCTTAGTGTTCTGTTAATTCATCTCACAGCGTTACATCTGTATTTCGTGGATCTCTTTGCTAGCCTTATTTCTGTGGAATATGAGAACAGATATTTCGGATCCCTTTGAAAACTATAGGGCCAAAGGAAATATCCTCCGAAAACAAAGAGAAAGAAGCTTTCTGAGAAACTTCTTTGTGTTCTGTGAAATCATCTCACAGATTTACAGCTTTCTCCTCAAAGCCTTTCACTAAGACAGTTCTCGTGGAATTGGCAAAGTGATATATGGAAGCCCGTAGAGGGCTATGGTGAAAAAGGAAATATCCTCCGATGAAATCTGGAAAGAAGCTTTCTGAGAAACTGCTCAGTGTTCTGTTAATTCATCTCACAGAGTTACATCTGTATTTCGTGGATCTCGTTGCGAGCCTTATTTCTGTGGAATCTGAGAACAGATATTTCGGATCCCTTAGAAGACTATAGCGCCAAAGGAAATATTCTCCGATAACAAAGAGAAAGAATATTTCTGAGAAACTTCCTTGTGTTCTGTGAAATCATCTCACAGAGTTAAAGCATTCCCCTCAAGAAGCCTTTCGCTAAGACAGTTCTTGTGGAATTGGCAAAGTGATATTTGGAAGCCCGTAGAGGGCTATGGTAAAAAAGGAAATATCCTCAGATAAAATCTGGAGAGAAGCTTTCTGAGAAACTGTTCTGTGATGTGTGACTTCCACTCACAGAGTTACATCTGTATTTCGTGGATCGCTTTGCTAGCCTTATTTCCTGGAATCTGAGAACAGATATTTCGGATCCCTTTGACGCCTATAGGGCCAAAGGAAATATCCTCCGATAACAAAGAGAAAGAAGCTTTCTGAGAAACTTCTTTGTGTTCTGTGAAATCATCTCACAGAGTTACAGCATTCCCCTCAAGAAGCCTTTCGCTTAGACAGTTCTTGTGGAATTCGCAAAGTGATATTTGGAAGCCCGTAGAGGGCTATGGTGAAAAAGGAAATATCCTCAGATGAAATCTGGAAAGAAGCTTTCTGTGGAACTGCTTAGTGTTCTGTTAATTCATCTCACAGAGTGACATCTGTATTTCGTGTATCTCGTTGCTAGTCTTATTTCTGTGGAATCTGAGAACAGATATTTCGGATCCCTTTGAAGACTATAGGGCCAAAGCAAATATCCTCCGATAACAAAGAGAAAGAAGCTTTCTGAGAAACTTCTTTGTGTTATCTGAAATCATCTCACAGAGTTACAGCTTTCCCCTGAAGAAGCCTTTCGCTAAGACAGTTCTTGTGGAATTGGCAAAGTGAAGTTTGGAAACCGATAGAGGGCTTTGTTGAAAAAGGAAATATCCTCAGATGAAATCTGGAAAGAAGCTTTCTGAGAAACTGCTCTGTGTTGTGTGACTTCCACTCACAGAGTTACTTCTGTATTTCGTGGATTTCTTTGCTAGTATTTTTTCTGTGGAATCTGAGAACAGATATTTCGGATCCCTTTGAAGACTATAAGGCCAAAGGAAATATCCTCCGATAAGAAAGAGAAAGAAGCTTTCTGAGAAACTTCTTTGTGTTATGTGAAATCATCTCACAGAGTTACAGCTTTCCCCTCAAGAAGCCTTTCGCTAAGACAGTTCTTGTGGAGTTGGCAAAGTGATATTTGGAAGCCCATAGAGGGCTATGGTGAAAAAGGAAATATCCTCAGATGGAATGTGAAAAGAAGCTTTCTGAGAAAGTGCTTAGTGTTCTGTTAATTCATCTCACAGCGTTACATCTGTATTTCGTGGATCTCTTTGCTAGCCTTATTTCTGTGGAATCTGAGAACAGATATTTCGGATCCCTTTGAAAACTATAGGGCCAAAGGAAATATCCTCCGAAAACAAAGAGAAAGAATCTCTCTGAGAAACTTCTTTGTGTTCTGTGAAATCATCTCACAGAGTTACAGCTTTCTCCTCAAAGCCTTTCACTAAGACAGTTCTCGTGGAATTGGCAAAGTGATATTTGGAAGCCCGTAGAGGGCGATGGTGAAAAAGGAAATATCCTCCGATGAAATCTGGAAAGAAGCTTTCTGAGAAACTGCTCAGTGTTCTGTTAATTCATCTCACAGAGTTACATCTGTATTTCGTGGATCTCGTTGCGAGCCTTATTTCTGTGGAATCTGAGAACAGATATTTCGGATCCCTTTGAAGACTATAGCGCCAAAGGAAATATTCTCCGATAACAAAGAGAAAGAATATTTCTGAGAAACTTCCTTGTGTTCTGTGAAATCATCTCACAGAGTTAAAGCATTCCCCTCAAGAAGCCTTTCGCTAAGACAGTTCTTGTGGACTTGGCAAAGTGATATTTGGAAGCCCGCAGACGGCTATGGTAAAAAAGGAAATATCCTCAGATGAAATCTGGAGAGAAGCTTTCAGAGAAACTGCTCTGTGATGTGTGACTTCCACTCACAGAGTTACATCTGTATTTCGTGGATCGCTTTGCTAGCCTTATTTCCTGGAATCTGAGAACAGATATTTCGGATCCCTTTGACGCCTATAGGGCCAAAGGAAATATCCTCCGATAACAAAGAGAAAGAAGCTTTCTGAGAAACTTCTTTGTGTTCTGTGAAATCATCTCACAGAATTACAGTTTTCCCCTCAAGAAGACTTTCGCTAAGACAGTTCTTTTGGAATTGGCAAAGTGATATTTGAAATCCCATAGAGGGATATGGTGAAAAACGAAATATCCTCCGATGAAATCTAGAAAGAAGCTTTCTGAGAAACTGCTTAGTGTTCTGTTAATCCTTCTCACAGAGTTACATCTGTATTTCGTGGATCTCTTTGCTAGCCTTATTTCTGTGGAATCTGAGAACAGATATTTCGGATTCCTTTGAAGTCTATAGGGCCAAAGGAAATATCCTGCGATAACAAAGAGAAAGAAGCTTTCTGAGAAACTTCTTTGTGTTCTGTGAAATCATCTTTCAGAGTTACAGCTTTCCCCTCAAGGAGCCTTTCGCTAAGACAGTTGTTGTGGAATTGGCAAAGTGATATTTGGAAGCCCATAGAGGGCTATGGTGAAAAAGGAAATATCCTCAGATGAAATCTGGAAAGAACATTTCTGAGATTCTACTCTGTGATGTGTGACTTCCACTCACAGAGTTACATCTATATTTCGTGGATCTCTTTGCTAGACTTATTTCTGTGGAATCTGAGAACAGATATTTCGGATCCCTTTGAAGACTATAGGGCCAGAGGAAATATCCTCCGATAACAAAGAGATAGAAGCTTTCTGAGAAACTTCTTTGTGTTCTGTGAAATCATCTCACAGAGTTACAGTTTTCCCCTCAAGAAGACTTTCGCTAAGACAGTTCTTGTGGAATTGGCAAAGTGATATTTGGAAGCCCATAGAGGGATATGGTGAAAAAGGAAATATCGTCAGATGAAATCCGGAAAGAAGCTTTCTGACAAACTGCTTAGTGTTCATTTAATTCATCTCACAGGGTAACAACTGTATTTCGTGGATCTCTTTGCTAGCCTTATTTCTGTGGAATCTGAGAACAGATATTTCGGATCCCTTTGAAGACTATAGGGCCAAAGGAAATATCCTCCAATAACAAAGAGAAAGAAGCTTTCTGAGAAACTTCTTTGTGTTCTGTAAAATCATGTCTCAGAGTTAGAGCTTTCCCCTCAAGAAGCCTTTTGCTAAGACAGTTCTTGTGGAATTGGCAAAGTGATATTTGGAAGCCCATAGAGGGCTCTGGTGAAAAAGGAAATATCCTCAGATGAAATCTGGAAAGAAGCTTTCTGAGATTCTGCTCTGTAATGCGTGACTTCCACTCACAGAGTTTCATCTGTATTTCGTGGATCTCTTTGCTAGCCTTATTTCTTTGGAATCTGAGAACAGATATTTTGGATCCCTTTGAAGACTATAGGGCCAAAGGAAGTATCCTCCGATAAGAAAGAGAAAGAAGCTTTCTGAGAAACTTCTTTGTGTTCTGTGAAATCATCTCACAGAGTTACACCTTTCCGCTCAAGAAGCCTTTCGCTAAGACAGTACTTGTGGAATTGGCAAAGTGCTGTTTGGAAGCCCTTAGAGGGCTATGGTGAAAAAGGAAATATCCTCAGATGGAATGTGAAAAGAAGATTTCTGAGAAACTGCTTAGTGTTCTGTTAATTCATCTCACAGCGTTACATCTGTATTTCGTGGATCTCTTTGCTAGCCTTATTTCTGTGGAATCTGAGAACAGATATTTCGGATCCCTTTGAAGACTATAGGGCCAAAGGAAATATCCTCCAATAACAAAGAGAAAGAAGCTTTCTGACAACTTCTTTGTGTTCTGTGAAATCATCTCTCAGAGTTACAGCTTTCCCCTCAAGAAGCCTTTCGCTAAGTCAGTTCTTGTGGAATTGGCAAAGTGATATTTGGAAGCCCATAGAGGGCTATGGTGAAAAAGGAAATATCCTCAGATGAAATCTGTAAAGAAGCTTTCTGAGATTATGCTCTGTGATGTGTGACTTCCACTCACAGAGTTACATCTGTATTTCGTAGATCTCTTTGCTAGCCTTATTTCGGTGGAATCTGAAAACATATATTTCGGATCCCTTTGAAGACCGTAGGGCCAAAGGAAATATCCTCGGATAACAAAGAGAAAGAAGCTTTCTGAGAAACTTCTTTGTGTTCTGTGAAATCATCTCACAGAGTTTCAGTTTTCGCCTCAAGAAGACTTTAGCTAAGACACTTCTTTTGGAATTGGCAAAGTGATATTTGGAATCCCATAGAGGGATATGGTGAAAAAGGAAATATCGTCAGATGAAATCTGGAAAGAAGTTCTCTGAGAAACTGCTTAGTGTTCTGTTAATTCATCTCACAGAGTTACATCTGTATTTCGTTGATCTCATTGCTAGCCTTATTTCTGTGGAATCAGAGAACAGACATTTCGGATTCCTTTGAAGACGATAGGGCCAAAGGAAATATCCTCCGATAACAAAAAGAAAGAAGATTTGTGAGAAATTTCTTTGTGTTCTGTGAAATCATCCTTCAGAGTTACTGCTTTCCCCTCAAGAAGCCTTTCGCTAAGACAGTTATTGTGGAATTGGCAAAGTGATATTTGGAAGCCCATAGAGGGCTATGGTGAAAAAGGAAATATCCTCAGATGAAATCTGGAAAGAAGCTTTCTGAGATTCTGCTCTGAGATGTGTGACTTCCACTCACAGAGTTACATCTATATTTCGTGGAACTCTTTGCTAGCCTTATTTCTGTGGAATGTGAGAACAGATATTTCGGATCCCTTTGAAGACTATAGGGCCAAAGGAAATATCCTCCGATAAGAAAGAGAAAGAAGCTTTCTGAGAAACTTCTTTGTGTTCTGTGAAATCATCTCACAGAGTTACAGTTTTCCGCTCAAAAAGACTTTTGCTAAGACAGTTCTCGTGGAATTGGCAAAGTGATATTTGGAAGCCCATAGAGGGATATGGTGAAAAAGGAAATATCGTCAGATGAAATCTGGAAAGAAGCTTTCTGAGAAACTGCTTAGTGTTCAGTTAATTCATCTCACACAGTTACATCTGTATTTCATGGATCTCTTTGCTATCCTTATTTCTGTGGAATCTGAGAACAGATATTTCTTATTCCTTTGAAGACTATAAGGCCAAAGGAAATACCCTCCGATAACAAAGAGAAAGAAGCTTTCTGAGAAACTTCTTTGTGTTCTGTGAAATCCTCTCACAGAGTTACAGCTTTCCCCTCAGGAAGCCTTTCGCTAGGATAGTTCTTGCGGAAATGGCAAAATGATATTTGGAAGCCCATGGAGGGCTATGGTGAAAAAGGAAATATCCTCAGATGAAATCTGGAAAGAAGCTTTCTGAGAAACTGCTTAGTGTTCTGTTAATTCATCTCACAGAGTTACATCTTTATTTCGTGGATCTCTTTGCTAGCCTTATTTCTGTGGAATCTGAGAACAGATATGTCGGATTTCTTTCAAGACTATAGGGCCAAAGGAATTATCCTGCGATAACAAAGAGAAAGAAGCTTTCTCAGAAACTTCTTGTGTTCTGTGAAATCATCTCACCGAGTTAAAGCTTTCCCCTCAAGAAGCCTATCGCTAAGACAGTTCTGGTGGAATTGGCAAAGTGATATTTGGAAGCCCACAGAGGGCTATGGTAAAAAAGGAAATATCCTCAGATGAAATCTGGAAAGAAGCTTTCTGAGAAACTGCTCTGTGATGTGTGACTTCCACTCACAGAGTTACATCTGTATTTCGTGGATCTCTTTGCTAGCCTTATTTCCTGGAATCTGAGAAAAGATATTTCGGATCCCTTTGAAGCCTATAGGGCCAAAGGAAATATCCTCCGATAACAAAGAGAAAGAAGCTTTCTGAGAAACTTCTTTGTGTTCTGTGAAATCATCTCACAGAGTTACAGCTTTCCCCTCAAGAAGCCTTTCGCTAAGACAGTTCTTGTGGAATTGGACAAGTGATATTTGGAAACCCATAGAGGGATATGGTGAAAAAGGAAATATCGTCAGATGAAATCTGGAAAGAAGCTTTCTGAGAAACTGCTTAGTGTTCTGTTAATTCATCTCACAGAGTTACAACTGTATTTCATGGATCTCTTTGCTAGCCTTATTTCTGTGGAATCTGAGAACAGATATTTCGGATCCCTTTGTAGACTATAGGGCGTAAGGAAATATCCTCCAATAACAAAGAGAAAGAAGCTTTCTGAGAACTTCTTTGTGTTCATTGAAATCATCTCTCAGAGTTACAGCTTTCCCCTCAAGAAGCCTTTCGCTAAGACAGTTCTTGTGGAATTGGCAAAGTGATATTTGGAAGCCCATAGAGGGTTATGGTGAAAAAGGAAATATCCTCAGATGAAATCTGGAAAGAAGCTTTCTGAGATTCTGCTCTGTGATGTGTGACTTCCACTCACAGAGTTACATCTGTATTTCGTGGATCTCTTTGCGAGCCTTATTTCTGTGGAATCTGAGAACAGATATTTCGGATCCCTTTGAAGACTAGAGGGCCAAAGGAAATATCCTCCGATAACAAAGAGAAAGAACTTTTCTGAGAAACTTCTTTGTGTTCTGTGAAATCATCTCACAGAGTTACTGTTTTCCCCTCAAGAAGACTTTCGCTAAGACAGTTCTTTTGGAATTGGCAAAGTGATATTTGGAATCCCATAGAGGGAAATGGTGAAAATGGAAATATCCTCCAATGAAATCTGGAAAGAAGCTTTCGGAGAAACTGCTTACTGTTCTGTGAATTCATTTCACAGAGTTACAACTGTATTTCGTGGATCTCTTTGCTAGCCTTATTTCTGTGGAATCTGAGAACAGATATTTCGGATAACTTTGAAGATTATAGGGCCAAAGGAAATATCCCCCAATAACAAAGAGTTAGAAGCTTTCTGAGAAAATTCTTTGTGTTCTGTGAAATCATCTCTCAGAGTTACAGCTTTCTCCTCAAGAAGCCTTTCGCTAAGACAGTTCTTGTGTAATTGGCAAAGTGATATTTGGAAGCCCATAGAGGGCTATGGTGAAAAAGGAAATATCCTCAGATGAAACCTGGAAAGAAGCTTTCTGAGAAACAGCTTAGTGTTCTGATAATTCATCTCACAGAGGTACATCAGTATTTCGTGGATTTCTTTGCTAGCCTTATTTCTGTGGAATCTGAGAGCAGATATTTCGGATCCCTTTGAAGACTATAGGGCCAAAGGAAATATCCTCCGATAACAAAGAGAAAGAAGCGTTCTGAGAAACTCCTTTGTGTTCTGTGAAATCATCTCACAGAGTTACAGCTTTCCCCTCAAGAAGCCTTTCGCTAAGACAGTTCTTGTGGAATTATAAAGTGATATTTGGAAGCCCATAGAGGGCTATGGTGAAAAAGGAAATATCCTCAGATGAAATCTGGAAAGAAGCTTTCTGAGAAACTGCTTAGTGTTCTGTTAATTCATCTCACCGAGTTACATCTGTATTTCGTGGATCTCTTTGCTAGCCTTATTTCTGTGAAATCTGAGAACAGATATTTCGGATCCCTTTGAAGACTATAGGGCCAAAGGTATTATCCTCCGATTACAAAGAGAAAGAAGCTTTCTGAGAAACTGCTTAGTGTTCTGTTAATTCATCCCACAGAGTTACATCTGCATTTCGTGGATCTCTTTGCTAGCCTTATTTTGTGGAATCTGAGAAGAGATATTTCGGATCCCTTTGAAGACTATAGGGCCAAAGGAAATATCCTCCGATAGCAAACAGAAAGAAGCTTTCTGAGAAACTTCTTTGTGTTCTGTGAAATCATCTCACAGAGTTACAGCTTTCCCCTCAAGAAGCATTTCGCTAAGACAGTTCTTGTGGAATTGGCAAAGTGATATTTGGAAGCCCATAAAGGGCTATATTGAAAAAGGAAATATCCTCAGATGAAATCCGGAAAGAAGCTTTCTGAGAAACTGCTTAGTGTTCTGTTAATTCATCTCACAGAGTTACATTTGTATTTCGTGGATCTCTTTGCTAGCCTTATTTCTGTGGAATGAGAACAGATATTTCGGATCCCTTTGAAGACTTAGGGCCAAGGGAAATATCCTCCGATAGCAAACAGAAAGAAGCTTTCTGAGAAACTTCTTTGTGTTCTGTGAAATCATCTCACAGAGTTACAGCTTTCCCCTCAAGAAGCCATTCGCTAAGACACTTCTTGTGGAATTGGCAAAGTGATATTTGGAAGCCCATAGACGGCTATGGTGAAAAAGGAAATATCCTCAGATGAAACCTGGAAAGAAGCTTTCTGAGAAACTGCTTAGTGTTCTGTTAATTCATCTCACAGAGTTACATTTGTATTTCGTGGATCTCTTTGCTAGCCTTATTTCTGTGGAATGAGAACAGATATTTCGGATCCCTTTGAAGACTTAGGGCCAAGGGAAATATCCTCCTATAACAAAGAGAAAGAAATTTTGTGAGAAACTTCTTTGTATTCTTTAAAATCATCTCACAGAGTTACAGCTTTCCCCTCAAGAAGCCATTCGTTAAGACAGTTCTTGTGTAATTGGCAAAATGATATTCGGAAGCCCATAGAGGGCTATGGTGAAAAAGGAAATATCCTCAGATGAAATCTGGATAGAAGCTTTCTGAGAAACCGCTTAGTGTTCTGTTAATTCATCTCACAGCGTTACATCTGTATAACGTGGATCTCTTTGCTAGCCTTATTTCTGTGGAATCTGAGAACAGATATTCCGGATCACCTTGAAGACTATAGGGCCAAAGGAAATATCCTCCAATAACAAAGAGAAAGAAGCTTTCTGAGAAGCTTCTTTGTGTTCTGTGAAATCATCTCAGAGAGTTACAGCTTTCCCCTCAATTGGCAAAGTGATATTTGGAAGCCCATAGAAGGCTATGTTGAAAAAGGAAATATCCTCCGATGAAATCTGGAAAGAAGCTTTCTGAGAAACTGCTCTGTGATGTCTGACTTCCACTCACAGAGTTACATCTGTATTTCGTGGATCCCTTTGCTAGCCTTATTTCTGTGGAATCTGAGAACAGATATTTCGGATCCCTTTGAAGACTATAGGGCCAAAGGAAATATCCTACGATAACAAAGAGAAAGAAGCTTTCTGAGAAACTACTTTGTGTTCTGTGAAATCATCTCACAGAGTTACAGCTTTCCCCTCAAGAAGCCTTTTGCTAAGACATTTCTTGTGGAATTGGCATAGTGATATTTGGAAGCCCACAGAGGGCTATGGTGAAAAAGGAAATATCCTCAGATGAAATCTGGAAAGAAGCTTTCTGAGAAACTGCTCTGTAATGTGTGACTTCCACTCAGAGAGTTACGTCTGTATTTCGTGGATATCTTTGCTAGCCTTATTTCTGTGCTATCTGAGAACAGATATTTCGGATCCCTTTGAAGACTATAGGGCCAAAGGAAATATCCTACGATAACAAAGAGAAAGAAGTTTTCTGAGAAACATCTTTGTGTTCTGTGAAATCATCTCACAGAGTTACAGCATTCCCCTCAAGAGGCCTTTTGCTAAGACAGTTCCTATGGAATTGGAAAGTGATATTTGGAAGCCCCTAGAGGGCTATGGTGAAAAACGAAATATCCTCAGATGAAATCTGGAAAGAAGCTTTCTGAGGAACTGCTTAGTGTTCTGTTAATTCATCTCACAGAGTTACATCTGTATTTCGTTGATCTCTTTTCTAGCCTTATTTCTGTGCAATCTGAGAACAGATATTTCGGATCCCTTTGAAGACTATAGGGCCAAAGAAAATATCCTCCGATAACAAAGAGAAAGAAGCTTTCTGAGAAACTTCTTTGTGTTCTGTGAAATCATCTCACAGAGTTACAGCTTTCACCTCAAGAAGCCTTTCACTAAGACAGTTCTTGTGGAATTGGCAAAGTGATATTTGGAAGCCCATAGAGGGCTATGGTGAAAAAGTAAATATCCTCAGATGAAATCTGGAAAGAAACTTTCTGAGACTGCTCTGTGATGTGTGACTTTCACTCACAGTGTTACATCTGTATTTCCTGGATCTCTTTGCTAGCCTTTTTTCTGAGGAATCTGAGAACAGGTATTTCGGATCCCTTTGAAGACTTAGGGCCAAGGGAAATATCCTCCTATAACAAAGAGAAAGAAGTTTTCTGAGAAACTTCTTTGTATTCTTTGAAATCATGTCACAGAGTTACAGCTTTCACCACCAGAAGCCTCTCGCTAAGACAGTTCTTGTGGAATTGGAAAGTGATATTTGGAAGCCTTTAGAGGGCGATGGTGAAAAAGGAAATATCCTCAGATGAAATCTGGAAAGAAGCTTTCCGAGAAACTGCTTAGTGTTCTGTTAATTCATCTCACAGAGTTACATCTGTATTTCGTGAATCTGTTTGCTAGCCTTATTTCTGTTCAATCTGAGAACAGATACTTCGGATCCCTTTGTAGACTATAGGGCCAAAGGAAATATCCTCCGATAACAAAGAGAAAGAAGCTTTCTGAGAAACTTCTTAGTGTTCTTTGAAATCATCTCACAGAGCTACAGCTTTCCCCTCAAGAAGCCGTTCCCTAAGACAGTTCTTGTGGAATAGGCAAAGTGATACTTGGAAGCCAATAGAGGGCTACGGTGAAAAAGGAAATATCCTCCGATAAAATCTGTAAAGAAGCTTTCTGAGACACTGCTCTGTGATGTGTGACTTATACTCACAGAGTTACATCTGTATTTCGTGGATCTCTTTGATAGCCTTATTTCTGTGGAATCTGAGGACAGATATTTCGGATCCCTTTGAAGACTATAGGGCCAAAGGAAATATCCTCCGATAACAAAGAGAAAGAAGTTTACTGAGAAACTTCTTTGTGTTCTGTGAAATCATCTCACAGAGTTACACCTTTCTGCTAAAGAAGCCTTTCGCTAAGACAGTTCTTGTGGAATTGGCAAAGTGATATTTGGAAACTCTTCGAGGGCTATGGTGAAAAGGGAAATATCCTCAGATGAAATCTGGAAAGAAGCTTTCTGAGAAACTGCTCTGTGATGTGTGATTTCCACACACGGAGTTACATCTGTATTTCGTGGATCTCTTGCTAGCCTTATTTCTGTGGAATCTGAGAAGAGATATTTCGGATCCCTTTGAAGACTATAGGGCCAAAGGAAATATCCTCTGATAACAAAGAGAAAGAAGCTTGCTGAGAAACTTCTTTGTGTTCTGTGAAATCATCTCACAGAGTTACAGCTTTCCCCTCAAGAAGCCTTTCACTAAGACACTTCTTGTGGAATTGGCAAAGTGATATTTGGAAGCCCATAGAGGGCTATTTTAAAAAAGGAAATATCCTCTGATGAAATCTGGAAAGAAGCTTTCTGAGGAACTGCTTATTGTGTTGTTAATTCATCTCACAGAGTTACTTCTGTATTTCGTGGATCTCTTTGCTAGCCTTATTTCTGTGGAATCTGAGAACAGATATTTCGGATCCCTTTGAAGACTATAGGGCCAAAGGAAATATCCTCCGATTACAAAGAGAAAGAAGCTTTCTGAGAAACTTCTTTGTGTTCTGTGAAATCATGTCACAGAGTTACAGCTTTCCACTCAAGAATCCTTTGGCTAAGACAGTTCTTGTGGAATTGGCAAAGTGATATTTGGAAGCCCATAGAGGGCTATGGTGAAAAAGGAAATATCCTCCGATGAAATCTGGAAAGAAGCTTACTGAGAAACTGCTCTGTGATGTGTGACTTCCACTCACAGAGTTACATCTGTAATTCGTGGATCTCTTTGCTAGCCTTATTTCTGTGGAATCGGAGAACAGATATTTCGGGTCACTTTGAAGACTATAGGGCCAAAGGAAATATCCTCCGATAACAAAGTGAAAGAAGCTTTCTGAGAAACTTCTTTGTGTTCTGTGAAATCATCTCACAGAGTTACAGCTTTCGCCTCAAGAAGCCTTTCGCTAAGACAGTTCTTGTGGAATTGGCAAAGTGATATTTGGAAGCCCATATAGGGCTATGGTGAAAAAGGAACTATCCTCAGATGAAATCTGGAAACAAGCTTTCTGAGAAACTGCTCTGTGATGTGTGACTTTCACTCACAGAGTTACATCTGTATTTCCTGGATCTCTTTGCTAGCCTTTATCTGTGCAATCTGAGAACAGATATTTCGGATCCCTTTGAAGACTATAGGGCCAAAGGAAATATCCTCCGATAACAAAGAGAAAGAAACTTTCTGAGAAACTTCTTTGTGTTCTGTGAAATCATCTCACAGAGTTAAAGCTTTCCCCTCAAGAAGCCTTTCCCTAAGACAGTTCTTGTGGAATTGGCAAAGGGATATTTGGAAGCCCATAGAGGGCTAAGGTGAAAAAGGAAATATCCTCAGATGAAATCTGGAAAGAAGTTTTCTGAGAAACTGCTCTGTGATCTGTGATTTCCACTCACAGAGGTACATCTTTATTTCGTGGATCTCTTTGCTATCCTTATTTCTGTGGAATCTGAGAACAGATATTTCGGATCCCTTTGAAGACTATGGGGTCAAAGGAAATATCCTCCGATAACAAAGAGAAAGAAGCTTTCTGAGAAACTTCTTCGTGTTCTGTGAAATCACCTCACAGAGTTACACCTTTCTGCTAAAGAAGCCTTTCGCTAAGACAGTTCTTGTGGAATTGGCAAAGTGATATTTGGAAACCCTTAGAGGGCTATGATTTAAAAGGAAATATCCTCAGATGAAATCTGGAAAGAAGCTTTCTGAGAAACTGCTTAGTGTTCTGTTAATTCATCTCACAGAGTTACATTTGTATTTCGTGGATCTCTTTGCTAGCCTTATTTCTGTGGAATGTGAGAACAGATATTTCGGATCCCTTTGAAGACTTAGGGCCAAGGGAAATATCCTCCTATAACAAAGAGAAAGAAATTTTGTGAGAAACTTCTTTGTATTCTTTGAAATCATCTCACAGAGTTACAGCTTTCCCCTCAAGAAGCCATTCGTTAAGACAGTTCTTGTGTAATTGGCAAAATGATATTTGGAAGCCCATAGAGGGCTATGGTGAAAAAGGAAATATCCTCAGATGAAATCTGGAAAGAAGCTTTCTGAGGAACTGCTTAGTGTTGTGTTAATTCATCTCACAGAGGTACATCAGTATTTCGTCTATCTCTCTCCTAGCCTTATTTCTGTGGAATCTGAGAACAGATATTTCGGATCCCTTTGAAGACTATAGGGCCAAAGGAAATATCCTCCGATAACAAAGAGAAAGAAGTTTTCTGAGAAACTTCTTTGCGTTCTGTGAAATCATCTCACAGAGTTACAGCTTTCCCCTCAAGAAGCCTTTCGCTAAGACAGTTCTTGTGGAATTGGCAAAGTGATATTTGGAACCCCTAGAAGGCTACGGTGAAAAAGGAAATATCCTCAGATGAAATCTGGAAAGAAGCTTTCTGAGAAACTGCTTAGTGTTCTGTTAATTCATCTCACAGAGTTACATCAGTATTTCGTGGATCTCTTTGGTAGCCTTATTTCTGTGGAATCTGAGAAGAGATATTTCGGATCCCTTTGAAGACACTAGGGCCAAAGGAAATATCCTCCGATAACAAAGAGAAAGAAGCTTTCTGAGAAACTTCTTTGTGTTCTGTGTAATCATCTTACAGAGTTACAGCTTTCCCCTCAAGGAGCCATTCGCTAAGACACTTCTTGTGGAATTGGCAAAGTGATATTTGGAAGCCAATAGAGGGCTATGGTGAAAAAGGAAATATCCTCAGATGAAATCTGGAAAGAAGCTTTCTGAGAAACTGCTTAGTGTTCTGTTAATTCATCTCAAAGAGTTACATTTGTATTTCGTGGATGTCTTTGCTAGCCTTATTTCTGTGGAATGTGAGAACAGATATTTCTGATCCCTTTTTAGACTTAGGGCCAAGGGAAATATCCTCTTATAACAAAGAGAAAGAAATTTTCTGAGAAACTTCTTTGTATTCTTTGAAATCATCTCACAGAGTTACAGCTTTCCCCTCAAGAAGCCTTTCGCTAAGACAGTTCTTGTGGAATTGGCAAAGTGATATTTGGAAGCCCATAGAGGGCTATGGTGAAAAAGGAAATATCCTCCGATAAAATCTGTAAAGAAGCTTTCTGAGACACGGCTCTGTGATGTGTGACTTATACTCACAGAGTTACATCTGTATTTCGTGGATCTCTTTGATAGCCTTATTTCTGTGGAATCTGAGAACAGATATTTCGGATCCCTTTGAAGACTATAGGGCCAAAGGAAATATCCTCCGATAACAAAGAGAAAGAAGCTTTCTGAGAAACTTCTTTCTGTTCTGTGAAATCATCTCAAAGAGTTACAACTTTCCCCTCTAAAGCCTTTCACTAAATCAGTTCTTGTGGAATTGGCAAAATGATATTTGGAAGCCTATACATGGCTCTGGTGAAAAAGGAAATATCCTCACATGAAATCTGGAAAGAAGATTTCTGAGGAACTGCCTAGTGTTCTCTGAATTCATCTCACAGAGTTACATCTATATTTCGTGGATCTCTTTGCTAGCCTTATTTCTGTGGAATCTGAGAACAGATATTTCGGATCCCTTTGAAGACTATAGGGCCAAAGGAAATCTCCTCCGATAACAAAGAGAAAGAAGCTTTCTCAGAAACTTCTTTGTGTTCTGTGAAATCATCTCACAGAGTTACAGCTTTCACCTCAAGAAGCCTTTCACTAAGACAGTTCTTGTGGAATTGGCAAAGAGATATTTGGAAGCCCATAGAGGGCTATGGTGAAAAAAGAAATATCCTCAGATGAAATCTGGAAAGAAGCTTTCTGAGAAACTGTTCTGTGATGTGTGACTTCCACTCACACAGTTACATCTGTATTTCGTGGATCTCTTTGCTAGCATTATTTCTGAGGAATCAGAGAACAGATATTTCGGATCCATTTGAAGACTATAGGGCCAAAGGAAATATCCTCCGATAACAAAGAGAAAGAAGCTTTCTGAGAAACTTTTTTGTGTTCTGTGAAATCATCTCACAGAGTCACACCTTTCCGCTCACGAAGCCTTTCGCTAAGACAGTACCTTTGGAATTGGAAAAGTGATATTTGGAAGCCAATAGAGGGCTATGGTGAAAAAGGAAATATCCTCAGTTGGAATGTGAAAAGAAGCTTTCTGAGAAACTGCTTAGTGTTCTGTTAATTCATCTCACAGCGTTATATCTGTATTTCGTGGATCTCTTTGCTAGCCTTATTTCTGTGGAATCTGAGAACAGATATTCCGGATCACCTTGAAGACTATAGGGCCAAAGGAAATATCCTCCAATAACAAAGAGAAAGAAGCTTTCTGAGAAGCTTCTTTGTGTTCTGTGAAATCATCTCAGAGAGTTACAGCTTTCCCCTCAAGAAGCTTTTCGCTAAGACAGTTCTTGTGGAATTGGCAAAGTGATATTTGGAAGCCCATAGAAGGCTATGTTGAAAAAGGAATTATCCTCCGATGAAATCTGGAAAGAAGCTTTCTGAGAAACTGCTCTGTGATGTCTGACTTCCACTCACAGAGTTACATCTGTATTTCGTGGATCCCTTTGCTAGCCTTATTTCTGTGGAATCTGAGAACAGATATTTCGGATCCCTTTGAAGACTATAGGGCCAAAGGAAATATCCTACGATAACAAAGAGAAAGAAGCTTTCTGAGAAACTACTTTGTGTTCTGTGAAATCATCTCACAGAGTTACAGCTTTCCCCTCAAGAAGCCTTTTGCTAAGACATTTCTTGTGGAATTGGCATAGTGATATTTGGAAGCCCACAGAGGGCTATGGTGAAAAAGGAAATATCCTCAGATGAAATCTGGAAAGAAGCTTTCTGAGAAACTGCTCTGTAATGTGTGACTTCCACTCAGAGAGTTACATCTGTATTTCGTGGATATCTTTGCTAGCCTTATTT
Organism: Macaca mulatta; assembly: GCF_049350105.2. Lineage (NCBI taxonomy): Eukaryota > Metazoa > Chordata > Mammalia > Primates > Cercopithecidae > Macaca > Macaca mulatta. The sequence goes on from NC_133411.1 coordinate 48,907,944, forward strand.
CTGTGCAATCTGAGAACAGATATTTCGGATCCCTTTGAAGACTATAGGGCCAAAGGAAATATCCTACGATAACAAAGAGAAAGAAGTTTTCTGAGAAACATCTTTGTGTTCTGTGAAATCATCTCACAGAGTTACAGCATTCCCCTCAAGAGGCCTTTTGCTAAGACAGTTCCTATGGAATTGGAAAGTGATATTTGGAAGCCCCTAGAGGGCTATGGTGAAAAACGAAATATCCTCAGATGAAATCTGGAAAGAAGCTTTCTGAGGAACTGCTTAGTGTTCTGTTAATTCATCTCACAGAGTTACATCTGTATTTCGTTGATCTCTTTTCTAGCCTTATTTCTGTGCAATCTGAGAACAGATATTTCGGATCCCTTTGAAGACTATAGGGCCAAAGAAAATATCCTCCGATAACAAAGAGAAAGAAGCTTTCTGAGAAACTTCTTTGTGTTCTGTGAAATCATCTCACAGAGTTACAGCTTTCACCTCAAGAAGCCTTTCACTAAGACAGTTCTTGTGGAATTGGCAAAGTGATATTTGGAAGCCCATAGAGGGCTATGGTGAAAAAGTAAATATCCTCAGATGAAATCTGGAAAGAAACTTTCTGAGACTGCTCTGTGATGTGTGACTTTCACTCACAGTGTTACATCTGTATTTCGTGGATCTCTTTGCTAGCCTTTTTTCTGAGGAATCTGAGAACAGGTATTTCGGATCCCTTTGAAGACTTAGGGCCAAGGGAAATATCCTCCTATAACAAAGAGAAAGAAGTTTTCTGAGAAACTTCTTTGTATTCTTTGAAATCATGTCACAGAGTTACAGCTTTCACCGCCAGAAGCCTCTCGCTAAGACAGTTCTTGTGGAATTGGAAAGTGATATTTGGAAGCCTTTAGAGGGCGATGGTGAAAAAGGAAATATCCTCAGATGAAATCTGGAAAGAAGCTTTCCGAGAAACTGCTTAGTGTTCTGTTAATTCATCTCACAGAGTTACATCTGTATTTCGTGAATCTGTTTGCTAGCCTTATTTCTGTTCAATCTGAGAACAGATACTTCGGATCCCTTTGTAGACTATAGGGTCAAAGGAAATATCCTCCGATAACAAAGAGAAAGAAGCTTTCTGGGAAACTTCTTAGTGTTCTTTGAAATCATCTCACAGAGCTACAGCTTTCCCCTCAAGAAGCCGTTCCCTAAGACAGTTCTTGTGGAATAGGCAAAGTGATACTTGGAAGCCAATAGAGGGCTACGGTGAAAAAGGAAATATCCTCCGATAAAATCTGTAAAGAAGCTTTCTGAGACACTGCTCTGTGATGTGTGACTTATACTCACAGAGTTACATCTGTATTTCGTGGATCTCTTTGATAGCCTTATTTCTGTGGAATCTGAGGACAGATATTTCGGATCCCTTTGAAGACTATAGGGCCAAAGGAAATATCCTCCGATAACAAAGAGAAAGAAGTTTACTGAGAAACTTCTTTGTGTTCTGTGAAATCATCTCACAGAGTTACACCTTTCTGCTAAAGAAGCCTTTCGCTAAGACAGTTCTTGTGGAATTGGCAAAGTGATATTTGGAAACTCTTAGAGGGCTATGGTGAAAAGGGAAATATCCTCAGATGAAATCTGGAAAGAAGCTTTCTGAGAAACTGCTCTGTGATGTGTGATTTCCACACACGGAGTTACATCTGTATTTCGTGGATCTCTTGCTAGCCTTATTTCTGTGGAATCTGAGAAGAGATATTTCGGATCCCTTTGAAGACTATAGGGCCAAAGGAAATATCCTCTGATAACAAAGAGAAAGAAGCTTGCTGAGAAACTTCTTTGTGTTCTGTGAAATCATCTCACAGAGTTACCGCTTTCCCCTCAAGAAGCCTTTCACTAAGACACTTCTTGTGGAATTGGCAAAGTGATATTTGGAAGCCCATAGAGGGCTATGGTAAAAAAGGAAATATCCTCTGATGAAATCCGGAAAGAAGCTTTCTGAGGAACTGCTTATTGTGTTGTTAATTCATCTCACAGAGTTACTTCTGTATTTCGTGGATCTCTTTGCTACCCTTATTTCTGTGGAATCTGAGAACAGATATTTCGGATCCCTTTGAAGACTATAGGGCCAAAGGAAATATCCTCCGATTACAAAGAGAAAGAAGCTTTCTGAGAAACTTCTTTGTGTTCTGTGAAATCATGTCACAGAGTTACAGCTTTCCACTCAAGAATCCTTTGGCTAAGACAGTTCTTGTGGAATTGGCAAAGTGATATTTGGAAGCCCCTAGAGGGCTATGGTGAAAAAGGAAATATCCTCCGATGAAATCTGGAAAGAAGCTTACTGAGAAACTGCTCTGTGATGTGTGACTTCCACTCACAGAGTTACATCTGTAATTCGTGGATCTCTTTGCTAGCCTTATTTCTGTGGAATCGGAGAACAGATATTTCGGGTCACTTTGAAGACTATAGGGCCAAAGGAAATATCCTCCGATAACAAAGTGAAAGAAGCTTTCTGAGAACCTTCTTTGTGTTCTGTGAAATCATCTCACAGAGTTACAGCTTTCGCCTCAAGAAGCCTTTCCCTAAGACAGTTCTTGTGGAATTGGCAAAGTGATATTTGGAAGCCCATATAGGGCTATGGTGAAAAAGGAACTATCCTCAGATGAAATCTGGAAACAAGCTTTCTGAGAAACTGCTCTGTGATGTGTGACTTTCACTCACAGAGTTACATCTGTATTTCCTGGATCTCTTTGCTAGCCTTTATCTGTGCAATCTGAGAACAGATATTTCGGATCCCTTTGAAGACTATAGGGCCAAAGGAAATATCCTCCGATAACAAAGAGAAAGAAACTTTCTGAGAAACTTCTTTGTGTTCTGTGAAATCATCTCACAGAGTTAAAGCTTTCCCCTCAAGAAGCCTTTCCCTAAGACAGTTCTTGTGGAATTGGCAAAGGGATATTTGGAAGCCCATAGAGGGCTAAGGTGAAAAAGGAAATATCCTCAGATGAAATCTGGAAAGAAGTTTTCTGAGAAACTGCTCTGTGATCTGTGATTTCCACTCACAGAGGTACATCTTTATTTCGTGGATCTCTTTGCTATCCTTATTTCTGTGGAATCTGAGAACAGATATTTCGGATCCCTTTGAAGACTATGGGGTCAAAGGAAATATCCTCCGATAACAAAGAGAAAGAAGCTTTCTGAGAAACTTCTTCGTGTTCTGTGAAATCATCTCACAGATTTACACCTTTCTGCTAAAGAAGCCTTTCGCTAAGACAGTTCTTGTGGAATTGGCAAAGTGATATTTGGAAACCCTTAGAGGGCTATGGTTTAAAAGGAAATATCCTCAGATGAAATCTGGAAAGAAGCTTTCTGAGAAACTGCTGTGTGATGTGTGACTTCCACTCACGGAGTTACATCTGTATTTCGTGGATCTCTTGCTAGCCTTATTTCTGTGGAATCTGAGAAGAGATATTTCGGATCCCTTTGAAGACTATAGGGCCAAAGGAAATATCCTCTGATAACAAAGAGAAAGAAGCTTGCTGAGAAACTTCTTTGTGTTCTGTGAAAACATCTCACAGAGTTACACCTTTCTGGTAATGAAGCCTTTCGCTAAGACAGTTCTTGTGGAATTGGCAAAGTGATATTTGGAAGCCCATAGAGGGCTATGGTGAAAAAGGAAATATCCTCAGATGAAATCTGGAAAGAAGCTTTCTGAGAAACTGCTTAGTGTTCTGTTAATTCATCTCAAAGAGTTACATCTGTATATCGTGGATCTCTTTGCTAGCCTTATTTCTGTGCAATCTGAGAACAGATATTTGGGATCCCTTTGAAGACTATAGGGCCAAAGGAAATATCCTCCGATAACAAAGAGAAAGAAGCTTTCTGAGAAACTTCTTTGTGTTCTGTGAAATCATCTCACAGAGTTACAGCTTTTTTCTCAAGAAGCCTTTCGCTAAGACAGTTCTTGTGGAATTGGAAAAGTGATATTTGGAACCCATAGAGGGCTATGGTGAAAAAGCAAATATCCTCAGATGAAATTTGGAAAGAAGCTTTCTCAGAAACTGCTTAGTGTTCTGTTAAATCATCTCACAGAGTTACATCTGTATTTCGTGGATCTCTTTGCTAGCCTTATTTCTGTGGAATCTGAGAATAGATATTTCGGATCCCTTTGAAGACTATAGGGCCAAAGGAAATATCCTCCGATAACAAAGAGAAAGAAGCTTTCTGAGAAACTTCTTTGTGTTCTGTGAAATCATCTCACAGAGTTACAGCTTTCCCCTCAAGAAGCCTTTCGCTGAGACAGTTCTTGTGGAATTGGCAAAGTGATATTTGGAAGCCAATAGAGGGCTATGGTGAAAAAGGAAATATCCTCAGATGAAATCTGGAAATAATGTTTCTGAGAAACTGCTTAGTGTTCTGTTAATTCATCTCACAGAGTTACATCTGTATTTCGTGGATCTCTTTGCTAGCCTTATTTCTGTTCAATCTCAGAACAGATATTTCGGATCCCTTTGAAGATTATAGGGCCAAAGGAAATATCCTCCGATAACAAAGAGAAAGAAGCTTTCTGAGAAACTTCTTTGTGTTCTGTGAAATCATCTCACAGAGTTACAGCTTTCCCTTCAAGAAGCCTTTCGCTACGACAGTTCTTGTGGAATTGTCAAAGTGATATTTGGAAGCCCATAGAGGGCTATGGTGAAAAAGGAAATATCCTCAGATGAAATCTGGAAAGAAGCTTTCTGAGAAACTGCTCTGTGATGTGTGGCTTCCACTCACAGAGTTACATCTGTATTTCGTGTATCTCTTTGCTAGACTTGTTTCTGTGGAATCTGAGAACAGATATTTCGGATCCCTTTGAAGACTATAGGGCCAAAGGAAATATCCTCCGGTAACAAAGAGAAACAAGCTTTCTGAGAAACTTCTTTGTGTCCTGTGAAATCATCTCACAGAGTTACAGCTGTCCACTCTAGAAGCCTTTCACTAAGACAGTTCTTGTGGAATTGGCAAAGTGATATTTGGAAGCCCATAGAGGGCTATGATGAAAAAGGAAATATCCTCCGATGAAATCTGGAAACAAACTTTCTGAGAAACTGCTCTGTGATGTGTGACTTCCACTCACAGAGTTACATCTGTATTTCGTGCATCTCTTTGCGAGCCTTATTTCTGTGGAAGCTGAGAACAGATATTTCGGATCCCTTTGAACACTATAGGGCCAAAGGAAATATCCTCCGATAACAAAAGAAAGAAGCTTTCTGAGAAACTTCTTTGTGTTCTGTGAAATCATCTCACAGAGTTACAGCTTTCTCCTCAAGAAGCGTTTCGCTAAGACAGTTCTTGTGGAATTGGCAAAGTGATATTTGGAAGCCCTTAGAGGGCTATGGTGAAAAAGGAAATATCCTGAGATGAAATCTGGAAAGAAGCTTTCTGAGAAACTGCTTAGTGTTCTGTTAATTCATCTCAAAGAGTTACATCTGTATATCGTGGATCTCTTTGCTAGCCTTATTTCTGTGCAATCTGAGAACAGATATTTCGCATCCCTTTGAAGACTATAGGGCCAAAGGAAATATCCTCCGATAAAAAGAGAAAGAAGCTTTCTGAGAAACTTCTTTGTGTTCTGTGAAATCATCTCACAGAGTTACAGCTTTTCCCTCAAGAAGCATTTCGCTAAGACAGTTCTTGTGGAATTGGCAAAGTGATATTTGGAACCCATAGAGGGCTATGGTGAAAAAGCAAATATCCTCAGATGAAATTTGGAAAGAAGCTTTCTCAGAAACTGCTTAGTGTTCTGTTAAATCATCTCACAGAGTTACATCTGTATTTCGTGGATCTCTTTGCTAGCCTTATTTCTGTGGAATCTGAGAATAGATATTTCGGATCCCTTTGAAGACTATATTGCCAAAGGAAATATCCTCCGATAACAAAGAGAAAGAAGCTTTCTGAGAAACTTCTTTGTGTTCTGTGAAATCATCTCACAGAGTTACAGCTTTCCCCTCAAGAAGCCTTTCGCTAAGACAGTTCTTGTGGAATTGGCCAAGTGATATTTGGAAGCCCCTAGAGGGCTATGGTGAAAAAGGAAATATCCTCCGATGAAATCTGGAAAGAAGTTTTCTGAGAAACTTCTCTGTGATGTGTGACTTCCACTCACAGAATTACATCTGTATTTCGTGGATCTCTTTGCTAGGCTTATTTCTGTGGAATCTGAGAACAGATATTTCGGATCCCTTTGAAGACTATAGGGCCAAAGGAAATATCCTCCGATAACAAAGAGAAAGAAGCTTTCTGAGAAACTTCTTTGTGTTCTGTGAAATCATCTCACAGAGTTACAAATTTTCCCTCAAGAAGCCTTTCACTAAGACAGTTCTTGTGGAATTGGCAAAGTGATATTTGGAAGCCCATAGAGGGCTATGGTGAAAAAGGAAATATCCTCAGATGAAATCTGGAAAGAAGCTTTCTGAGGAACAGCTTAGTGTCCTGTTAATTCATCTCACAGAGTTACATCTGTATTTCGTGGATCTCTTTGCTAGCCTTATTTCTCTTCAATCTGAGAACAGATATTTCGGATACCTTTGAAGACTATACGGCCAAAGGAAATATCCTCCGATAACAAAGAGAAAGAAGCTTTCTGAGAAACTTCTTTGTGTTCTGTGAAATCATCTCACAGAGTTACAGCTTTCCCCTCAAGAAGCCTTTCGCTAAGACAGTTCTTGTGAAATTGGCAAAGTGATATTTGGAAGCCCTTAGAGGGCTATGGTGAAAAAGGAAGTATCCTCAGATGAAATCTGGAAAGAAGCTTTCTGAGAAACTGCTCTGTGATGTGTGACTTCCACTCACAGAGTTACATATGTATTTCGTGGATCTCTTTGCTAGCCTTATTTCTGTGGAATCTGAGAACAGATATTTCGGATCCCTTTGAAGACTGTAGGGCCAAAGGAAATATCCTCCGATAACAAAGAGAAAGAAGCTTTCTGAGAAACTTCGTTGTGTTCTGTGAAATCATCTCACAGAGTTACAGCTTTCCCCTTCAAGAATCCTTTCGCTAAGACAGTTCTTGTGAAATTGGCAAAGTGATATTTGGAAGCCCATAGAGGGCTATGGTGAAAAAGGAAATATCCTCAGATGAAATCTGGAAAGAAGCTTTCTGAGAAACTGCTTAGTGTTCTGTTAATTCATCTCACAGAGTTACATCTGTATTTCGTGGATCTCTTTGCTAGCCTTATTTCTGTGCAATCTGAGAACAGATATTTCGGATCCCTTTGAAGACTATAGGGCCAAAGGAAATATCCTCCGATAACAAAGAGAAAGAAGCTTTCCGAGAAACTTCTTTGTGTTCTGTGAAATCATCTCACAGAATTACAGCTTTCCCCTCAAGAAGCCTTTCGCTGAGACAGTTCTTGTGGAATTGGCATAGTGATATTTGGAAGCCCATAGAGGGCTATGGTGAAAAAGGAAATATCCTCAGATGAAATCTGGAAAGAAGCTTTCTGAGAAACTGCTCTGTGATGTGTGACTTCCACTCACAGAGTTACATCTGTATTTCGTGGATCTCTTTGAGAGCCTTATTTCTGTGGAATCTGAGAACAGATATTTCGGATCCCTTTGAAGACTATAGGGCCAAAGGAAATCTCCTCCGATAACAAAGAGAAAGAAGCTTTCTGAGAAACTTCTTTGTGTTCTGTGAACTCATCTCACAGAATTACAGCTTTCCCCTCAAGAAGCCTTTCGCTAAGACAGTTCTTGTGGAATTGGCAAAGTGATATTTGGAAGCCCATAGAGGGCTATGGTGAAAAAGGAAATATCCCCAGATGAAATCTGGAAAGAAGCTTTATGAGAAACTGCTTAGTGTTCTGTTAATTCATCTCACAGAGTTACATCTGTTTTTCGTGGATCTGTTTGCTTGCCTTATTTCTGTGGAATCTGAGAACAGATATTTCGGATCCCGTTGAAGACTATAGGGCCAAAGGAAATATCCTCCGATAACAAAGAGAAAGAAGCTTTCAGAGAAACTTCTTTGTGTTCTGTGAAATCATCTCACAGAGTTACAGCTTTCCCCTCAAGAAGCCTTTCGCTAACACAGTTCTTGTGTAATTGGCAAAGTGACAATTGGAAGCCCATAGAGGGCTATGGTGAAAAAGGAAATATCCTCAGATGAAATCTGGAAAGAAGCTTTCTGAAAAACTGCTCTGTGATGTGTGACTTCCACTCACAGAGTTACATCTGTATTTCGTGGATCTCTTTGCGAGCCTTATTTCTGTGGAAGCTGAGAACAGATATTTCGGATCCCTTTGAAGACTATAGGGCCAAAGGAAATATCCTCCGATAACAAAAGAAAGAAGCTTTCTGAGAAACTTCTTTGTGTTCTGTGAAATCATCTCACAGAGTTACAGCTTTCTCCTCAAGAAGCCTTTCGCTAAGACAGTTCTTGGGGAATTGGCAAAGTGATATTTGGAAGCCAATAGAGGGCTATGGTGAAAAAGGAAATATCCTCAGATGAAATCTGGAAAGAAGCTTTCTGAGAAACTGCTTAGTGTTCTGTTAATTCATCTCAAAGTGTTACATCTGTATATCGTGAATCTCTTTGCTAGCCTTATTTCTGTGCAATCTGAGAACAGATATTTCGGATCCCTTTGAAGACTATAGGGCTTAAGGAAATATCCTCCGATAACAAAGAGAAAGAAGCTTTCTGAGAAACTTCTTTGTGTTCTGTGAAATCATCTCACAGAGTTACAGCTTTTCCCTCAAGAAGCCTTTCGCTAAGACAGTTCTTGTGGAATTGGCAAAGTGATATTTGGAACCCATAGAGGGCTATGGTGAAAAAGCAAATATCCTCAGATGAAATTTGGAAAGAAGCTTTCTGAGAAACTGCTTAGTGTTCTGTTAAATCATCTCACAGAGTTACATCTGTATTTCGTGGATCTCTTTGCTAGCCTTATTTCTGTGCAATCTGAGAATAGATATTTCGGATCCCTTTGAAGACTATAGGGCCAAAGGAAATATCCTCCGATAACAAAGAGAAAGAAGCTTTCTGAGAAACTTCTTTGTGTTCTGTGAAATCATCTCACAGAGTTACAGCTTTCCCCTCAAGAAGCCTTTCGCTAAGACAGTTCTTGTGGAATTGGCCAAGTGATATTTGGAAGCCCCTAGTGGGCTATGGTGAAAAAGGAAATATCCTCCGATGAAATCAGGAAAGAAGTTTTCTGAGAAACTTCTCTGTGATGTGTGACTTCCACTCACAGAATTACATCTGTATTTCGTGGATCTCTTTGCTAGGCTTATTTCTGTGGAATCTGAGAACAGATATTTCGGATCCCTTTGAAGACTATAGGGCCAAAGGAAATATCCTCCGATAACAAAGAGAAAGAAGCTTTCTGAGAAACTTCTTTGTGTTCTGTGACATCATCTCACAGAGTTACAAATTTTCCCTCAAGAAGCCTTTCACTAAGACAGTTCTTGTGGAATTCGCAAAGTGATATTTGGAAGCCCATAGAGGGCTATGGTGAAAAAGAAAATATCCTCAGATGAAATCTGGAAAGAAGCTTTCTGAGAAACAGCTCTGTGATGTGTGTCTTCCACTCACAAAGTTACATCTGTATTTCATGGATTTCTTTGTGAGCCTTATTTCTGTGGAATCTGAGAACAGATATTTCGGATCCCTGTGAAGACTATAGGGCCAAAGGAAATATCCTCCGATAACAAAGAGAAAGAAGCTTTCTGAGAAACTTCTTTGTGTTCTGTGAAATCATCTCACAGAGTTACAGCTTTCCCCTCAAGAAGACTTTCGCTAAGACAGATCTTGTGGAATTGGCAAAGTGATATTTGGAAGCCCATAGAGGGCTATGATGAAAAAGGAAATATCCTCAGATGAAATCTGGAAAGAAGCTTTCTGAGGAACAGCTTAGTGTCCTGTTAATTCATCTCACAGAGTTACATCTGTATTTCGTGGATCTCTTTGCTAGCCTTATTTCTCTTCAATCTGAGAACAGATATTTCGGACACCTTTGAAGACTATACGGCCAAAGGAAATATCCTCCGATAAAAAAGAGAAAGAAGCTTTCTGAGAAACTTCTTTGTGTTCTGTGAAATCATCTCACAGAGTTACCGCTTTCCCCTCAAGAAACCTATCGCTAAGACAGTTCTTGTGGAATTGGCAAAGTGATATTTGGAAGCCCTTAGAGGGCTACGGTGAAAAAGGTAATATCCTCAGATGGAGTCTGAAAAGAAACTTGTTGAGAAACTGCTTAGTGTTCTGTTAATTCGTGTCACAGAGTTACATCTGTATTTCGTGGATCTCTTTGCTAGCCTTATTTCTGTGGAATCTGAGAACAGATATTTCGGATCCCTTTGAAGACTATAGGGCCAAAGGAAATATCCTCCGGTAACAAAGAGAAAGAAGCTTTCTGAGAAACTTCTTTGTGTTCTGTGAAATCATCTCACAGAGTTACAGCTGTCCACTCCAGAAGCCTTTCACTAAGACAGTTCTTGTGGAATTGGCAAAGTCATATTTGGAAGCCCATAGAGGGCTATGATGAAAAAGGAAATATCCTCCGATGGAATCTGGAAAGAAACTTTCTGAGAAACTGCTCCGTGATGTGTGACTTCCACTCACAGAGTTACATCTGTATTTCGTGGATCTCTTTGCGAGCCTTATTTCTGTGGAATCTGAGAACAGATATTTCGGATCCCTTTGAAGACTATAGGGCCAAAGGAAATATCCTCCGATAACAAAAGAAAGAAGCTTCCTGAGAAACTTCTTTGTGTTCTGTGAAATCATCTCACAGAGTTACAGCTTTCCCCTCAAGAAGCCTTTCGCTAAGACAGTTCTTGTGGAATTGGCAAAGTGATATTTGGAAGCCCATGGAGGGCTATGGTGAAAAAGGAAATATCCTCAGATGAAATCTGGAAAGAAGCTTTCTGAGAAACTGCTTAGTGTTCTGTTAATTCATCTCACAGAGTTACATCTGTATTTCGTGGATCTCTTTTCTAGCCTTATTTCTGTGGAATCTGAGAACAGATATTTCGGATCCCTTTGAAGACTATAGGGCCAAAGGTAATATCCTCCGATAACAAAGAGAAAGAAGCTTTCTGAGAAACTTCTTTGTGTTCTGTGAAATCATCTCACAGAGTTACAGCTTTCCCCTCAGGAAGCCTTTCGCTAAGACAGTTGTTGTGGAATTGGCAAAGTTATATTTGGAAGCCCCTAGAGGGCTATGGTGAAAAAGGAAATATCCTCAGATGAAATCTGGAAAGAAGCTTTCTGAAAAACTGCTCTGTGATGTGTGACTTCCACTCACAGAGTAACATCTGTATTTCGTGGATCTGTTTGCGAGCCTTATTTCTGTGGAATCTGAGAACAGATATTTCGGATCCCTTTGAAGACTATAGGGCCAAAGGAAATATCCTCCGATAACAAAGAGAAAGAAGCTTTCTGAGAAACTTCTTTGTGTTCTGTGAAATCATCTCACAGAGTTACACCTTTCCCCTCAAGAAGCCTTTCGCTAAGACAGTTCATGTGGAATTGGCAAAGTGATATTTGGATGCCCATAGAGGGCTATGGTGAAAAAGGAAATATCCACCGATGAAATCTGGAAAGAAGCTTTCTGAGAAACTGCTTAGTGTTCTGTTAATTCATCTCACAGAGTTACATATGTATTTTGTGGATCTCTTTGCTAGTCTTATTTCTGTGGAATCTGAGAACAGATATTTCGGATCCCTTTGAAGACTATAGGGCCAAAGGAAATATCCTCTGATAACAAAGAGAAAGAAGCTTTCTGAGAAAATTCTTTGTGTTCTGTGAAATCATCTCACAGAGTTACACCTTTCCCCTCAAGAAGCCTTTCACTAAGACAGTTCTTGTGGAATTGGAAAAGTGATATTTGGAAGCCCATAGAGGGCTATGGTGAAAAAGGAAATATCCTCCAAGAAATCTGGAAAGAAACTTTCTGAGAAACTGCTTAGTGTTCTGTTAATTCATCTCACAGAGTTACATCTGTATTTCGTGGATCTCTTTGCTAGCCTTATTTCTGTGCAATCTGAGAACAGATATTTCGGATCCCTTTGATGACTATAGGGCCAAAGGAAATATCCTCCGATAACAAAGAGAAAAAGCTTTCTGAGAAACTTCTTTGTGTTCTTTGAAATCATCTCACAGAGTTACAGCTTTCCCCTCAAGAAGCCTTTCGCTAAGACAGTTCTTGTGGAATTGGCAAAGTGATATTTGGAAGCCCATAGAGGGCTATGGTGAAAAAGGAAATATCCTCAGATGCAATCAGGAAAGAAGCTTTCTGAGAAACTGCTCTGTGATGTGTGACTTCCATTCACAGAGTTACATCTGTATTTCGTGGATCTCTTTGCGAGCCTTATTTCTGTGGAATCTGAGAACAGATATTTCGGATCCCTTTGAAGACTATAGGGCCAAAGGAAATATCCTCCGATAACAAAGAGAAAGAAGCTTTCTGAAAAACTTCTCTGTGTTCTGTGAAATCATCTCACAGAGTTACAGCTTTCCCCTCAAGAAGCCTTTCGCTAAGACAGTTCTTGTAGAATTGGCAAAGTGATATTTGGAACCCTTAGAGGGCTATGGTGAAAAAGGAAATATCCTCAGATGCAATCTGGAAAGAAGCTTTCTGAGAAACTGCTCTGTGATGTGTGACTTCCACTCACAGAGTTACATCTGTATTTCATGGATCTCTTTGCGAGCCTTATTTCTGTGGAATCTGAGAACAGATATTTCGGATCCCTTTGAAGACAATAGGGCCAAAGGAAATATCCTCCGATAACAAATAGAAAGAAGCTTTCTGAGAAACTTCTTTGTGTTCTGTGAAATCATCTCACAGAGGTACAGCTTTCCCCTCAAGAAGCCTTTCGCTAAGACAGTTCTTGTGGAATTGGCAAAGTGATATTTGGAAGCTCATAGAGGGCTATGCTGAAAAAGGAAATATCCTCAGATGAAATCTGGAAAGAAGCTTTCTCAGAAACTGCTTAGTGTTCTGTTAATTCATCTCACAGAGTTACATCGGTATTTCGTGGATCTCTTTGCTAGCCTTATTTCTGTGGAATCTGAGAACAGATATTTCGGATCCCTTTGAAGACTATAGGGCCAAAGGAAATATCCTCCGCTAAGAAAGAGAAAGCAGCTTTCCGAGAAACTTCTTTGTGTTCTTTGAAATCATCTCACAGAGTTACAACTTTCCCCTCAAGAAGACTTTCGCTAAGACAGTTCTTGTGGAATTGGCCAAGTGATATTTGGAAGCCCCTAGAGGGCTATGGTGAAAAAGGAAATATCCCCAGATGAAATCTGGAAAGAAGCTTTATGAGAAACTGCTTAGTGTTCTGTTAATTCACCTCACAGAGTTACATCTGTATTTCGTGGATCTCTTTGCTAGCCTTATTTCTGTGCAATCTGAGTACAGATATTTCGGATCGCTTTGAAGACTATAGGGGCAAATGAAATATCATCCGATAACAAAGAGAAAGAAGCTTTCTGAGAAACTTCTTTGTGTTCTGTGAAATCATCTCACAGAGTTACAGCTTTCACCTCAAGAAGCCTTTCGCTAAGACAGTTCTTGTGGAATTGGCAAAGTGATATTTGGAACCCATAGAGGGCTATGGTGAAAAAGGAAATATCCTCAAATGAAATCTGGAAAGAAGCTTTCTGAGAAACTGCTCTGTGATGTGTGACTTCCACTCACTGAGTTACATCTGTATTTCGTGGATCTCTTTGCTAGCCTTATTTCTGTGGAATCTGAGAACAGATATTTCGGATCCCTTTGAAGACTATAGGGCCAAAGGAAATATCCTACGATAACAAAGAGAAAGAAGCTTTCTGAGAAACTTCTTTGTGTTCTGTGAAATCATCTCACAGAGTTACAGCTTTCACCTCAAGAAGCCTATCGCTAAGACAGTTCTTGTGGAATTGGCAAAGTGATATTGGATGCCCATAGAGGGCTATGGTGAAAAAGGAAATATCCTCCGATGAAATCTGGAAAGAAGCTTTCTGAGAAACTGCTTAGTGTTCTGTTAATTCATCTCACAGAGTTACATCTGTATTTCGTGGATCTCTTTGCTAGCCTTATTTCTGTGGAATCTGAGAACAGATATTTCCGATCCCTTTGAAGACTATAGGGCCAAAGGAAATATCCTCCGATAACAAAGAGAAAGAAGCTTTCTGAGAAACTTCTTTGTGTTCTGTGAAATCATCTCACAGAGTTACAGCTTTCCTCTCAAGAATCCTTTCGCTAAGACAGTTCTTGTGGAATTGGCAAAGTGATATTTGGAAGCCCATAGTGGGCTATGGTGAAAAAGGAAATATCCTCAGATGAAATCTGGAAAGAATCTTTCTGAGAAACTGCTCTGTGATGTGTGACTTCCACTCACTGAGTTACATCTGTATTTCGTGGATCTCTTTGCTATACTTATTTCTGTGGAATCTGAGAACAGATATTTCGGATCCCTTTGAAGACTATAGGGCCAAAGGAAATATCCTACGATAACAAAGAGAAAGAAGCTTTCTGAGAAACTTCTTTGTGTTCTGTGCAATCATCTCACAGAGTTACACCTTTCCCCTCAAGAAGCCTTTCACTAAGACAGTTCTTGTGGAATTGGAAAAGTGATATTTGGAAGCCCATAGAGGGCTATGGTGAAAAAGGAAATATCCTCCAAGAAATCTGGAAAGAAACTTTCTGAGAAACTGCTTAGTGTTCTGTTAATTCATCTCACAGAGTTACATCTGTATTTCTTGGATCTCTTTGCTAGTCTTATTTCTGTGGAATCTGAGAACAGATATTTCGGATCCCTTTGAAGACTATAGGGCCAAAGGAAATATCCTCCGATAACAAAGAGAAAGAAGCTTTCTGAGAAACTTCTTTGTGTTCTGTGAAATCATCTCACAGAGTTACAGCTTTCCCCTCAAGAAGCCTATCGCTAAGACAGTTCTTGTGGAATTGGCAAAGTGATATTTGGAACCCATAGAGGGCTATGGTGAAAAAGGAAATATCCTCAGATGAAATCTGCAAAGAGCTTTCTGAGAAACTGCTTAGTGTTCTGTTAATTCATCTCACAAAGTTACATCTGTATTTCGTGGAACTCTTTGCTAGCCTTATTTCTGTGCAATCTGAGAACAGATATTTCGGATCCCTTTGATGACTATAGGGCCAAAGGAAATATCCTCCGATAACAAAGAGAAAAAGCTTTCTGAGAAACTTCTTTGTGTTCTTTGAAATCATCTCACAGAGTTACAGCTTTCCCCTCAAGAAGCCTTTCGCTAAGACAGTTCTTGTGGAATTGGCAAAGTGATATTTGGAAGCCCATAGAGGGCTATGGTGAAAAAGGAAATATCCTCAGATGCAATCAGGAAAGAAGCTTTCTGAGAAACTGCTCTGTGATGTGTGACTTCCATTCACAGAGTTACATCTGTATTTCGTGGATCTCTTTGCGAGCCTTATTTCTGTGGAATCTGAGAACAGATATTTCGGATCCCTTTGAAGACTATAGGGCCAAAGGAAATATCCTCCGATAACAAAGAGAAAGAAGCTTTCTGAAAAACTTCTCTGTGTTCTGTGAAATCATCTCACAGAGTTACAGCTTTCCCCTCAAGAAGCCTTTCGCTAAGACAGTTCTTGTAGAATTGGCAAAGTGATATTTGGAACCCTTAGAGGGCTATGGTGAAAAAGGAAATATCCTCAGATGCAATCTGGAAAGAAGCTTTCTGAGAAACTGCTCTGTGATGTGTGACTTCCACTCACAGAGTTACATCTGTATTTCATGGATCTCTTTGCGAGCCTTATTTCTGTGGAATCTGAGAACAGATATTTCGGATCCCTTTGAAGACAATAGGGCCAAAGGAAATATCCTCCGATAACAAATAGAAAGAAGCTTTCTGAGAAACTTCTTTGTGTTCTGTGAAATCATCTCACAGAGGTACAGCTTTCCCCTCAAGAAGCCTTTCGCTAAGACAGTTCTTGTGGAATTGGCAAAGTGATATTTGGAAGCTCATAGAGGGCTATGCTGAAAAAGGAAATATCCTCAGATGAAATCTGGAAAGAAGCTTTCTCAGAAACTGCTTAGTGTTCTGTTAATTCATCTCACAGAGTTACATCGGTATTTCGTGGATCTCTTTGCTAGCCTTATTTCTGTGGAATCTGAGAACAGATATTTCGGATCCCTTTGAAGACTATAGGGCCAAAGGAAATATCCTCCGCTAAGAAAGAGAAAGCAGCTTTCTGAGAAACTTCTTTGTGTTCTTTGAAATCATCTCACAGAGTTACAACTTTCCCCTCAAGAAGACTTTCGCTAAGACAGTTCTTGTGGAATTGGCCAAGTGATATTTGGAAGCCCCTAGAGGGCTATGGTGAAAAAGGAAATATCCCCAGATGAAATCTGGAAAGAAGCTTTATGAGAAACTGCTTAGTGTTCTGTTAATTCACCTCACAGAGTTACATCTGTATTTCGTGGATCTCTTTGCTAGCCTTATTTCTGTGCAATCTGAGTACAGATATTTCGGATCGCTTTGAAGACTATAGGGGCAAATGAAATATCATCCGATAACAAAGAGAAAGAAGCTTTCTGAGAAACTTCTTTGTGTTCTGTGAAATCATCTCACAGAGTTACAGCTTTCACCTCAAGAAGCCTTTCGCTAAGACAGTTCTTGTGGAATTGGCAAAGTGATATTTGGAACCCATAGAGGGCTATGGTGAAAAAGGAAATATCCTCAAATGAAATCTGGAAAGAAGCTTTCTGAGAAACTGCTCTGTGATGTGTGACTTCCACTCACTGAGTTACATCTGTATTTCGTGGATCTCTTTGCTAGCCTTATTTCTGTGGAATCTGAGAACAGATATTTCGGATCCCTTTGAAGACTATAGGGCCAAAGGAAATATCCTACGATAACAAAGAGAAAGAAGCTTTCTGAGAAACTTCTTTGTGTTCTGTGAAATCATCTCACAGAGTTACAGCTTTCACCTCAAGAAGCCTATCGCTAAGACAGTTCTTGTGGAATTGGCAAAGTGACATTGGATGCCCATAGAGGGCTATGGTGAAAAAGGAAATATCCTCCGATGAAATCTGGAAAGAAGCTTTATGAGAAACTGCTTAGTGTTCTGTTAATTCATCTCACAGAGTTACATCTGTATTTCGTGGATCTCTTTGCTAGCCTTATTTCTGTGGAATCTGAGAACAGATATTTCAGATCCCTTTGAAGACTATAGGGCCAAAGGAAATATCCTCCGATAACAAAGAGAAAGAAGCTTTCAGAGAAACTTCTTTGTGTTCTGTGAAATCATCTCACAGAGTTACAGCTTTCCTCTCAAGAATCCTTTCGCTAAGACAGTTCTTGTGGAATTGGCAAAGTGATATTTGGAAGCCCATAGTGGGCTATGGTGAAAAAGGAAATATCCTCAGATGAAATCTGGAAAGAATCTTTCTGAGAAACTGCTCTGTGATGTGTGACTTCCACTCACTGAGTTACATCTGTATTTCGTGGATCTCTTTGCTATACTTATTTCTGTGGAATCTGAGAACAGATATTTCGGATCCCTTTGAAGCCTATAGGGCCAAAGGAAATATCCTACGATAACAAAGAGAAAGAAGCTTTCTGAGAAACTTCTTTGTGTTCTGTGAAATCATCTCACAGAGTTACAGCTTTCACCTCAAGAAGCCTTTCGCTAAGACAGTTCTTGTGGAATTGGCAAAGTGATATTTGGAAGCCCACAGAGGGCTATGGTGAAAAAGGAAATATCCTCCGATGAAATCTGGAAAGAAGCTTTCTCAGAAACTGCTTAGTGTTCTGTTAATTCATCTCACAGAGTTACATCTGTATTTCGTGGATCTCTTTTCTAGCCTTATTTCTGTGGAATCTGAGAACAGATATTTCGGATCCCTTTGAAGACTATAGGGCCAAAGGTAATATCCTCCGATAACAAAGAGAAAGAAGCTTTCTGAGAAACTTCTTTGTGTTCTGTGAAATCATCTCACAGAGTTACAGCTTTCCCCTCAGGAAGCCTTTCGCTAAGACAGTTGTTGTGGAATTGGCAAAGTTATATTTGGAAGCCCCTAGAGGGCTATGGTGAAAAAGGAAATATCCTCAGATGAAATCTGGAAAGAAGCTTTCTGAAAAACTGCTCTGTGATGTGTGACTTCCACTCACAGTGTAACATCTGTATTTCGTGGATCTGTTTGCGAGCCTTATTTCTGTGGAATCTGAGAACAGATATTTCGGATCCCTTTGAAGACTATAGGGCCAAAGGAAATATCCTCCGATAACAAAGAGAAAGAAGCTTTCTGAGAAACTTCTTTGTGTTCTGTGAAATCATCTCACAGAGTTACACCTTTCCCCTCAAGAAGCCTTTCGCTAAGACAGTTCATGTGGAATTGGCAAAGTGATATTTGGATGCCCATAGAGGGCTATGGTGAAAAAGGAAATATCCACCGATGAAATCTGGAAAGAAGCTTTCTGAGAAACTGCTTAGTGTTCTGTTAATTCATCTCACAGAGTTACATATGTATTTTGTGGATCTCTTTGCTAGTCTTATTTCTGTGGAATCTGAGAACAGATA
Organism: Macaca mulatta; assembly: GCF_049350105.2. NCBI lineage: Eukaryota > Metazoa > Chordata > Mammalia > Primates > Cercopithecidae > Macaca > Macaca mulatta. Next base: position 48,926,462 of record NC_133411.1, read on the forward strand.
TTTCGGATCCCTTTGAAGACTATAGGGCCAAAGGAAATATCCTCTGATAACAAAGAGAAAGAAGCTTTCTGAGAAACTTCTTTGTGTTCTGTGAAATCATCTCACAGAGTTACACCTTTCCCCTCAAGAAGCCTTTCACTAAGACAGTTCTTGTGGAATTGGAAAAGTGATATTTGGAAGCCCATAGAGGGCTATGGTGAAAAAGGAAATATCCTCCAAGAAATCTGGAAAGAAACTTTCTGAGAAACTGCTTAGTGTTCTGTTAATTCATCTCACAGAGTTACATCTGTATTTCTTGGATCTCTTTGCTAGTCTTATTTCTGTGGAATCTGAGAACAGATATTTCGGATCCCTTTGAAGACTATAGGGCCAAAGGAAATATCCTCCGATAACAAAGAGAAAGAAGCTTTCTGAGAAACTTCTTTGTGTTCTGTGAAATCATCTCACAGAGTTACAGCTTTCCCCTCAAGAAGCCTATCGCTAAGACAGTTCTTGTGGAATTGGCAAAGTGATATTTGGAACCCATAGAGGGCTATGGTGAAAAAGGAAATATCCTCAGATGAAATCTGCAAAGAGCTTTCTGAGAAACTGCTTAGTGTTCTGTTAATTCATCTCACAAAGTTACATCTGTATTTCGTGGATCTCTTTGCTAGCCTTATTTCTGTGCAATCTGAGAACAGATATTTCGGATCCCTTTGATGACTATAGGGCCAAAGGAAATATCCTCCGATAACAAAGAGAAAAAGCTTTCTGAGAAACTTCTTTGTGTTCTTTGAAATCATCTCACAGAGTTACAGCTTTCCCCTCAAGAAGCCTTTCGCTAAGACAGTTCTTGTGGAATTGGCAAAGTGATATTTGGAAGCCCATAGAGGGCTATGGTGAAAAAGGAAATATCCTCAGATGCAATCAGGAAAGAAGCTTTCTGAGAAACTGCTCTGTGATGTGTGACTTCCATTCACAGAGTTACATCTGTATTTCGTGGATCTCTTTGCGAGCCTTATTTCTGTGGAATCTGAGAACAGATATTTCGGATCCCTTTGAAGACTATAGGGCCAAAGGAAATATCCTCCGATAACAAAGAGAAAGAAGCTTTCTGAAAAACTTCTCTGTGTTCTGTGAAATCATCTCACAGAGTTACAGCTTTCCCCTCAAGAAGCCTTTCGCTAAGACAGTTCTTGTAGAATTGGCAAAGTGATATTTGGAACCCTTAGAGGGCTATGGTGAAAAAGGAAATATCCTCAGATGCAATCTGGAAAGAAGCTTTCTGAGAAACTGCTCTGTGATGTGTGACTTCCACTCACAGAGTTACATCTGTATTTCATGGATCTCTTTGCGAGCCTTATTTCTGTGGAATCTGAGAACAGATATTTCGGATCCCTTTGAAGACAATAGGGCCAAAGGAAATATCCTCCGATAACAAATAGAAAGAAGCTTTCTGAGAAACTTCTTTGTGTTCTGTGAAATCATCTCACAGAGGTACAGCTTTCCCCTCAAGAAGCCTTTCGCTAAGACAGTTCTTGTGGAATTGGCAAAGTGATATTTGGAAGCTCATAGAGGGCTATGCTGAAAAAGGAAATATCCTCAGATGAAATCTGGAAAGAAGCTTTCTCAGAAACTGCTTAGTGTTCTGTTAATTCATCTCACAGAGTTACATCGGTATTTCGTGGATCTCTTTGCTAGCCTTATTTCTGTGGAATCTGAGAACAGATATTTCGGATCCCTTTGAAGACTATAGGGCCAAAGGAAATATCCTCCGCTAAGAAAGAGAAAGCAGCTTTCTGAGAAACTTCTTTGTGTTCTTTGAAATCATCTCACAGAGTTACAACTTTCCCCTCAAGAAGACTTTCGCTAAGACAGTTCTTGTGGAATTGGCCAAGTGATATTTGGAAGCCCCTAGAGGGCTATGGTGAAAAAGGAAATATCCCCAGATGAAATCTGGAAAGAAGCTTTATGAGAAACTGCTTAGTGTTCTGTTAATTCACCTCACAGAGTTACATCTGTATTTCGTGGATCTCTTTGCTAGCCTTATTTCTGTGCAATCTGAGTACAGATATTTCGGATCCCTTTGAAGACTATAGGGGCAAATGAAATATCATCCGATAACAAAGAGAAAGAAGCTTTCTGAGAAACTTCTTTGTGTTCTGTGAAATCATCTCACAGAGTTACAGCTTTCACCTCAAGAAGCCTTTCGCTAAGACAGTTCTTGTGGAATTGGCAAAGTGATATTTGGAACCCATAGAGGGCTATGGTGAAAAAGGAAATATCCTCAAATGAAATCTGGAAAGAAGCTTTCTGAGAAACTGCTCTGTGATGTGTGACTTCCACTCACTGAGTTACATCTGTATTTCGTGGATCTCTTTGCTAGCCTTATTTCTGTGGAATCTGAGAACAGATATTTCGGATCCCTTTGAAGACTATAGGGCCAAAGGAAATATCCTACGATAACAAAGAGAAAGAAGCTTTCTGAGAAACTTCTTTGTGTTCTGTGAAATCATCTCACAGAGTTACAGCTTTCACCTCAAGAAGCCTATCGCTAAGACAGTTCTTGTGGAATTGGCAAAGTGATATTGGATGCCCATAGAGGGCTATGGTGAAAAAGGAAATATCCCCAGATGAAATCTGGAAAGAAGCTTTATGAGAAACTGCTTAGTGTTCTGTTAATTCATCTCACAGGGTTACATCTGTTTTTCGTGGATCTGTTTGCTTGCCTTATTTCTGTGGAATCTGAGAACAGATATTTCGGATCCCGTTGAAGACTATAGAGCCAAAGGAAATATCCTCCGATAACAAAGAGAAAGAAGCTTTCAGAGAAACTTCTTTGTGTTCTGTGAAATCATCTCACAGAGTTACAGCTTTCCCCTCAAGAAGCCTTTCGCTAACACAGTTCTTGTGTAATTGGCAAAGTGACAATTGGAAGCCCATAGAGGGCTATGGTGAAAAAGGAAATATCCTCAGATGAAATCTGGAAAGAAGCTTTCTGAAAAACTGCTCTGTGATGTGTGACTTCCACTCTCAGAGTTACATCTGTATTTCGTGGATCTCTTTGCTAGCCTTATTTCTGTGGAATCTGAGAACAGATATTTCGGATCCCTTTGAAGACTATAGGGCCAAAGGAAATATCCTACGATAACAAAGAGAAAGAAGCTTTCTGGGAAACTTCTTTGTGTTCTGTGAAATCATCTCACAGAGTTACAGTTTTCCTCTGAAGAAGCCTTTCACTAAGACAGTTCTTGTGGAATTGGCAAAGTGATATTAGAAGCCCATAGAGGGCTATGGTGAAAAAGGAAATATCCTCAGATGAAATCTGGAAAGAAGCTTCCTGAGAAACTGCTTAGTGTTCTGTTAATTCATCTCACAGAGTTACATCTGTATTTCGTGGATCTCTTTGCTAGGCTTATTTCTGATGAATCTGAGAACAGATATTTCGGATCCCTTTGAAGACTATAGGGCCAAAGGAAATATCCTCCGATAACAAAGAGAAATAAGCTTTCTGAGAAACTTCTTTGTGTTCTGTGAAATCATCTCACAGAGTTAAAGCTTTAACCTCAAGAATCCTTTCGTTAAGACAGTTCTTGTTGAATTGGCAAAGTGATATTTGGAAGCCCGTAGATGGCTATGGAGAAAAAGGAAATATCCTCAGATGGAATCTGAAAAGAAGCTTTCTGAGAAACTGCTTTGTGTTCTGTTAATTCATCTCACACATTTACATCTGTATTTCGTGGATCTCTTTGCTAGCCTTATTTGTGTGGAATCTGAGAACAGATATTTCGGATCCCTCTGAAGACTATAGGGCCAAAGGAAATATCCTCCGATAACAAAGAGAAAGAAGCTTTCTGAGAACCTTCTTTGTGTTCTGTGAAATCATCTCACAGAGTTACAGCTTTCCCCTCAAGAAGCCTTTCGCTAAGACAGTTCTTGTGGAATTGTCAAAGTGATATTTGGAAGCCCATAGAGGTCTATGGTGAAAAAGGAAGTATCCTCCGATGAAATCTGGAAAGAAGCTTTCTGAGGAACTGCTCTGTGATGTGTGACTTCCACTCACAGAGTTACATCGGTATTTCGTGGATCTCTTTGCTAGCCTTATTTCTGTGAAATCTGAGAACAGATATTTCGGATCCCTTTGAAGACTATAGGGCCAAAGGAAATATCCTCCGATAACTAAAAAAGAAGCTTTCTGAGAAACTTCTTTGTGTTCTGTGAAATCATCTCACACAGTTACAGCTTTCCCCTCAAGAAGCCTTTCGCTAAGACAGTTCTTGTGGAATTGGCAAAGTGATATTTCGAAGCCCATAGAGGGCTATGGTGAAAAAGGAAATATCCTCAGATGAAATCTGGAAAGAAGCTTTCTGAGGAACTGCTTAGTGTTCTGTTAATTCATCTCACAGAGTTACATCTGTATTTCGTGGATCTCTTTGCTTGACTTATTTCTGTTCAATCTGAGAACAGATATTTCAGATGCCTTTGAAGACTATAGGGCCAAAGGAAATATCCTCCGATAAGAAAGAGAAAGAAGCTTTCTGAGAAATTTCTCTGTGTTCTGTAAAATCATCTCACAGAGTTACAGCTTTTCCCTCAAGAAGCCTTTCACTAAGACAGTTCTTGTGGAATTGGCAAAGTGATATTTGGGAGCCCTTAGAGGGCTATGGTGAAAAAGGAAATATCCTCCGATGAAATCTGGAAAGAAGCTTTCTGAGAAACTGCTCTGTGATATGTGACCTCCACTCACAGAGTTACATCGGTATTTCGTGGATCTCTTTGCTATCCTTATTTGTGTAGAATCTGAGAACAGATATTTCGGATCCCTTTGAAGTCTATAGAGCCAATGTAAATATCCTCCGATAACAAAGAGAAAGAAGGTTTCTGAGAAACTTCTTTGTGTTCTGCGAAATCATCTCACAGAGATACAGCTTTCCCCTCAAGAAGATTTTCCCTACGACAGTTCTTGTGGAATTGTCAACGTGATATTTGGAAGCCCATAGTGGGCTATGGTGAAAAAGGAAGTATCCTCAGATGAAATCTGGAAAGAAGCTTTCTGAGAAACTGCTCTGTGATGTGTGACTTCCACTCACAGAGTTACATCTGTATTTCGTGGATCTCTTTGCTAGCCTTATTTCTGTGGAATCTGAGAACAGATATTTCGGATCCCTTTGAAGACTGTAGGGCCAAAGGAAATATCCTCCGATAACAAAGAGAAAGAAGCTTTCTGAGAAACTTCTTTGTGTTCTGTGAAATCATCTCACAGAGTTACAGCTTTCCCCTTCAAGAAGCCTTTCGCTAAGACAGTTCTTGTGAAATTGGCAAAGTGATATTTGGAAGCCCATAGTGTGCTATGGTGAAAAAGGAAATATCCTCAGATGAAATCTGGAAAGAAGCATTCTGAGAAACTGCTTAGTGTTCTGTTAATTCATCTCACAGAGTTACATCTGTATTTCGTGGATCTCTTTGCAAGCCTTATTTCTGTGCAGTCTGAGAACAGATATTTCGGATCCCTTTGAAGACTATAGGGCCAAAGGAAATATCCTCCGATAACAAAGAGAAAGAAGCTTTCTGAGAAACTTCTTTGTGTTATGTGAAATCATCTCACAGAGTTACAGCTTTCCCCTCAAGAAGCCTTTCGCTAAGACAGTTGTTGTGGAATTGGCATAGTGATATTTGGAAGCCCATATAGGGCTATGGTGAAAAAGGAAATATCCTCAGATGAAATCTGAAAAGAAGCTTTCTGAGAAACTGCTCTGTGATGTGTGACTTCCACTCACAGAGTTACATCTGTATTTCGTGGATCTCTTTGAGAGCCTTATTTCTGTGGAATCTGAGAACAGATATTTCGGATCCCTTTGAAGACTATAGGGCCAAAGGAAATATCCTCCGATAACAAAGAGAAAGAAGCTTTCTGAGAAACTTCTTTGTGTTCTGTGAAATCATCTCACAGAATTACAGCTTTCCCTTCAAGAAGCCTTTCGCTAAGACAGTTCTTGTGGAATTGGCAAAGTGATATTTGGAAGCCCATAGAGGGCTATGTTGAAAAAGGAAATATCCTCAGATGCAATCTGGAAAGAAGCTTTCTGAGAAACTGCTCTGTGATGTGTGACTTCCACTCACAGTGTTACATCTGTATTTCATGGATCTCTTTGCGAGCCTTATTTCTGTGGAATCTGAGAACAGATATTTCGGATCCCTTTGAAGACAATAGGGCCAAAGGAAATATCCTCCGATAACAAATAGAAAGAAGCTTTCTGAGAAACTTCTTTGTGTTCTGTGAAATCATCTCACAGAGTTACAGCTTTCCCCTCAAGAAGCCTTTCGCTAAGACAGTTCTTGTGGAATTGCCAAAGTGATATTTGGAAGCCCATAGAGGGCTATGGTGAAAAAGGAAATATCCTCAGATGAAATCTGGAAAGGAGCTTTCTCAGAAACTGCTTAGTGTTCTGTTAATTCATCTCACAGAGTTACATCTGTATTTCGTGGATCTCTTTGCTAGCCTTATTTCTGTGGAATCTGAGAACAGATATTTCGGATCCCTTTGAAGACTATAGAACCAAAGGAAATATCCTCCGATAACAAAGAGAAAGAAGCTTTCTGGGAAACTTCTTTGTGTTCTGTGAAATCATCTTACAGAGTTACAGTTTTCCCCTCAAGAAGCCTTTCGCTAAGACACTTCTTGTGGAATTGGCAAAGTGATATTAGAAGCCCATAGAGGGCTATGGTGAAAAAGGAAATATCCACCGATGAAATCTGGAAAGAAGCTTTCTGAGAAACTGCTCTGTGATGTGTGACTTCCACTCACAGAGTTACATCTGTATTTCGTGGATCTCTTTGCTAGCCTTATTTCTGTGGAATCTGAGAACAGATATTTCGGATCCCTTTGAAGACTATAGGGCCAATGGAGTTACAGCTTTCCCCTCAAAAAGCCTTTCGCTAAGACAGTTCTTGTGGAATTGTCAAAGTGATATTTGGAATCCCATAGAGGGCTATGGTGAAAAAGGAAATATCCTCAGATGAAATCTGGAGAGAAGCTTTCTGAAAAACTGCTCTGTGATGTGTGACTTCCACTCACAAAGTTACATCTGTATTTCGTGGATCTCTTTGCTAGCCTTATTTCTGTATAATCTGAGAACAGATATTTCGGATCCCTTTGAAGACTATAGAACCAAAGGAAATATCCTCCGATAACAAAGAGAAAGAAGCTTTCTGGGAAACTTCTTTGTGTTCTGTGAAATCATCTTACAGAGTTACAGTTTTCCCCTCAAGAAGCCTTTCGCTAAGACACTTCTTGTGGAATTGGCAAAGTGATATTAGAAGCCCATAGAGGGCTATGGTGAAAAAGGAAATATCCACCGATGAAATCTGGAAAGAAGCTTTCTGAGAAACTGCTTAGTGTTCTGTTAATTCATCTCACAGAGTTACATCAGTATTTCGTGGATCTCTTTGCTATACTTATTTCTGTGGAATCTGAGAACAGATATTTCGGATCCCTTTGAAGACTATAGGGCCAAAGGAAATATCCTCCGATAACAAAGTGAAAGAAGCTTTCTGAGAAACTTCTTTGTGTTCTGTGAAATGATCTCACAGAGTTACAGCTTTCCCCTCAAGAAGCCTTTCGCTAAGACAGTTCTTGTGGAATTGTCAAAGTGATATTTGGAAGCCCATAGAGGGCTATGGTGAAAAAGGAAATATCCTCCGATGAAATCTGGAAAGAAGAGTTCTGAAAAACTGCTCTGTGATGTGAGACTTCCACTCACAGAGTTACATCTGTATTTCGTGGATCTCTTTGCTAACCTTATTTCTGTGTAAACTGAGAACAGATATTTCGGATCCCATTGAAGACTATAGGGCCAAAGGAAATATCCTCCGATAACAAAGAGAAAGAAGCTTTCTGAGAAACATCTTTGTGTTCTGTGAAATCATCTCACAGAGTTACAGCTTTTCCCTCAAGAAGCCTTTCACTAAGACAGTTCTTGTGGAATTGGAAAAGTTATATTTGGAAGCCCATAGAGGGCTATGGTGAAAAAGCAAATATCCTGAGATGAAATCGGGAAAGAAGCTTTCTCAGAAACTGCTCTTTGAGGTGTGACCTCCACTCACAGAGTTACATCGGTATTTCGTGGATCTCTTTGCTAGCCTTATTTCTGCGGAATCTGAGAACAGATATTTCGGATCCCTTTGAAGACTATAGGGCCAAAGGAAATATCCTCCGATAACAAAGGGAAAGAAGCATTCTGAGAAACATCTTTGTGTTCTGTGAAATCACCTCACTGAGTTACAGCTTTCCCCTCAAGAAGCCTTTCGCTAAGACAGTTCTTGTGGAATTGGAAAAGTGATATTTGGAAGCCCATAGAGGGCTATGGTGAAAAAGGAAATATCCTCAGATGGAATCTGAAAAGAAGCTTTCTGAGAAACTGCTTAGTGTTCTGTTAATTCATCTTACAGAGTTACATCTGTATTTCCTGGATCTCTTTGCTAGCCTTATTTCTGTTCAATCTGACAACAGATATTTTGGATCCCTTTGAAGACTATAGGGCCAAAGGAAATATCCTCCGATAACAAACAGAAAGAAGCTTTCTGAGAAACTCCTTTGTGTTCTGTGAAATCATCTCACAGAGTTACAGCATTCCTCTCAAGAAGTCTTTCGCTAAGACAGTTCTTGTGGAATTGGCAAAGTGATATTTGGAAGCCCATAAAAGGCTATGGTGAAAAGGGAAATATCCTGAGATGAAATCTGGAAAGAAGCTTTCTGAGAAACTGCTCTGGGATGTGTTACCTCCACTCACAGAGTTACATCGGTATTTCGTGGATCTCTTTGCTAGCCTTATTTCTGTGGAATCTGAGAACAGATATTTCGGATCCCTTTGAAGACTATAGGGCCAAAGGAAATATCCTCCTATAACAAAGAGAAAGAAGCTTTCTGAGTAACTTATTTGTGTTCTGTGAAATCATCTCACAGAGTTAAAGCTTCAACCTCAAGAATCCTATCGCTAAGACAGTTCTTGTGGAATTGGCAAAGTGATATTTGGAAGCCCATAGAGGGCTATGGTGAAAAAGGAAATATCCTCAGATGGAATATGAAAAGAAGCTTTCTGAGAAACTGCTTTGTGTTCTGTTAATTCATCTCACAGATTTACATCTGTATTTCGTTGATCTCTTTGCTAGCCTTACTTCTGTTCAATCTGAGAACAGATATTTCGGATCCCTTTGAAGACTACAGGGCCAAAGGAAATATTCTCCGATAACAAAGAGAAAGAAGCTTTCTGAGAAAATTCTTTGTGTTCTGTGAAATCACCTCACAGAGTTACAGCTTTCCCCTCAAGAAGCCTTTCGCTAAGACAGTTCTTGTGGAATTGACAAAGTGATATTTGGAAGCCCATAGAGGGCTATGGTGAAAAAGGAAATATCCTCAGATGGAATCTGAAAAGAAGCTTTCTGAGAAACTGCTTAGTGTTCTGTTAATTCATCTTACAGAGTTACATCTGTATTTCGTGGATCTCTTTGCTAGCCTTATTTCTGTTCAATATGAGAACAGATATTTTGGATCCCTTTGAAGACTATAGGGCCAAAGGAAATATCCTCCGATAACAAACAGAAAGAAGCTTTCTGAGAAACTCCTTTGTGTTCTGTGAAATCATCTCACAGAGTTACAGCTTTCCTCTCAAGAAGCCTTTCACTAAGACAGTTCTTGTGGAATAGGCAAAGTGATATTTGGAAGCCCATAGAGGGCTATGGTGAAAAAGGAAATATCCTCAGATGAAATCTGGAAAGAAGCTTTCTGAGAAACTGCTCTGTAATGTGTGACTTCCACTCACAGAGTTACATCTGTATTTCGTGGATCTCTTTGCTAGCCTTATTTCTGTGCAATCTGAGAACAGATATTTCGGATCCCTTTGAAGAATATAGGGTCAAAGGAAATATCCTCCGATAACAAAGAGAAAGAAGCTTTCTGAGAAACTTCTTTGTGTTCTGTGAAATCATCTCACGGAGTTACAGCTTTCCCCTGAAGAATCCTTTCGCTAAGACAGTTCTTGTGGAATTGGCAAAGTGATATTTGGAAGCCCATAGAGGGCTATGGTGAAAAAGGAAATATCATCAGATGAAATCTGGAAAGAAGCTTTCTGAGGAACTGCTTAGTGTTCTGTTAATACATCTCACAGAGTTACATCTGTATTTCGTGGATCTCCTTGCTAGCCTTATTTCTGTTCAATCTCAGAACAGATGTTTCGGATCCCTTTGAAGGCTATAGGGCCAAAGGAAATATCCTCCGATAACAAAGAGAAAGAAGCTTTCTGAGAAACTTCTTTGTGTTCTGTGAAATCATCTCACAGAGTTACAGCTATTCACTCAAGAATCCTTTCACTAAGAGAGTTCTTGTGGAATTGGCAAAGTGATATTTGGAAGCCCATAGAGGGCTATGGTGAAAAACGAAATATCCTCACATGAAATCTGGAAAGAAGCTTTCTGATAAACTGCTCTGTGATGTGTGACTTCCACTCACAGAGTTACATCTGTATTTCGTGGATCTCTTTGCGAGCCTTATTTCTGTGGAATCTGAGAACAGATATTTCGGATCCCTTTGAAGTCTATAGGGCCAATAGAAATATCCTCCGATAACAAAGAGAAAGAAGCTTTCTGAGAAACTTCTTTGTGTTCTGTGAAATCACCTCACAGAGTTACAGCTTTTCCCTCAAGAAGCCTGTCGCTAAGACAGTTCTAGTGGAATTGTAAAAGTGATATTGGGAAGCCCTTAGAGGGCTAGGTGAAAAAGGAAATATCCTCAAATGAAATCTGGAAACAAGCTTTCTGAGAAACTGCTCTGTGATGTGTGACTTCCACTCACAGAGTTACATCTATATTTCGTGGATCTCTTTGCTAGCCTTATTTCTGTGGAATCTGAGAACAGATATTTCGGATCCCTTTGAAGACTATAGGGACAAAGGAAATATCCTCCAATAACAAAGAGAAAGAAGCTTTCTGAGAAACTTCGTTGTGTTCTGTGAAGTCATCTCACAGAGATACAGCATTTCACTCAAGAAGACTTTCACTAAGATAGTTCTTGTGGAATTGGCAAAGTGATAAATGGAAGCCCATAGAGGGCTATGGTGAAAAAGGAAATATCCTCAGATGAAACCTGGAAAGAAGTTTTCTGAGGAAATACTTAGTGTTCTGTTAAATCATCTCACAGAGTTACATCTGTATTTCTTGGATCTCTTTGCTAGCCTTATTTCTCTGGAATCTCAGAACAGATATTTCGGATCCCTTTGAAGACTATAGGGCCAAAGGAAATATACCCTGATAACAAAGAGAAAGAAGATTTCTGAGAAACTTCTTCGTGTTCTGTGAAATCATCTCACAGAGTTACAGCTTTCCCCTCAAGAAGCCTTTCGCTAAGACAGTTCTTGTGGAATTGGCAAAGTGATGTTTGGAAGCCCATAGAGGGCTATGGTGAAAGAGGAAATATCCTCAGATGAAATCTGGAAAGAAGCTTTCTGAGAAACTGCTTAGTGTTCTGTTAATTCTTCTCACAGAGTTACATCAGTATTTCGTGGATCTCTTTGCTATCCTTATTTCTGTGGAATCTGAGAGCAGATATTTCGCATCCCTTTGAAGACTATAGGGCGAAAGGAAATATCCTCCGATAATAAAGAGAAAGAAGCTTTCTCAGAAACTTCTTTGTGTTCTGTGAAATCATCTCACAGAGTTACAGCTTTCCCCTCAAGAAGCCTTTCGCTAAGACAGTTCTTGTGGAATTGGCAAAGTGATATTTGGAAGCCCATAGAGGGCTATGGTGAAAAAGGAAATATCCTCAGATGGAATCTGAAAAGAAGCTTTCTGAGAAACTGCTTTGTGTTCTGTAAATTCATCTTACAGAGTTACATCTGTATTTCGTGGATCTCTTTGCTAGCCTTATTTCTGTTCAATCTGCGAACAGATATTTTGGATCCCTTTGAAGACTATAGGGCCAAAGGAAATATCCTCCGATAACAAAGAGAAAGAAGCTTTCTGAGAAACATCTTGCTGTTCTGTGAAATCATCTCACAGAGGTAGAGGTATTCCCATCAAGAAGCCTTTCACTAAGACAGTTCTTTTGGAATTGGCAAAGTGATATTTGGAAGCCCATAGAGGGCTATGGTGAAAAAGGAAATATCCTCAGATGAAATCTGGAAAGAAGCTTTCTGAGAAACTGCTCTGTGATGTGTGACTTCCACTCACAGAGTTACATCTGTATTTCGTGGATCTCTTTGCGAGCCTTATTTCTGTGGAATCTGAGAACAGATATTTCGGATCCCTTTGAAGTCTATAGGGCCAATGGAAATATCCTCCGATAACAAAGAGAAAGAAGCTTTCTGAGAAACTTCTTTGTGTTCTGTGAAATCATCTCACAGAGTTACAGCTTTCCCCTCAAGAAGCCTTTCGCTAAGACAGATCTAGTGGAATTGTAAAAGTGATATTGGGAAGCCCATAGAGGGCTACGGTGAAAAAGGAAATATCCTCAGATGAAATCTGTAAACAAGCTTTCTGAGAAACTGCTCTGTGATGTGTGACTTCCACTCACAGAGTTACATCTGTATTTCGTGGATCTCTTTGCGAGCCTTATTTCTGTGGAATCTGAAAACAGATATTTCGGATCCCTTTGAAGACTATAGGGCCAAAGGAAATAAACTCCGATAACAAAGAGAAAGAAGCCTTCTGAGAATCTTCTTTGTGTTCTGTGAAATCATCTCACAGAGTTACAGCTTTCCCCTCAAGAAGCCTTTAGCTAAGACAGTTCTTGAGGAATTGGCAAAGTGACATTTGGAAACCAGTAGAGGGCTATGGTGAAAAAGGAAATATCCTCAGATGAAATCTGGAAAGAAGATTTCTGAGGAACTGCTTAGTGTTCTGTTAATACATCTCACAGAGTTACATCTGTATTTCATGGATCTCTTTGCTAGCCTTATTTCTGTGGAATCTGAGAACAGATAGTTCTTATCCCTTTGAAGACTATAGGGCTAAAGGAAATATCCTCTGATAACAAAGAGAAAGAAGCTTTCTGAGAAACTTCTTTGTGTTCTGTGAAATCATCTCACAGAGTTACAGCTATTCCCTCAAGAAGCCTTTCACTAAGACAGTTCTTGTGGAATTGGCAAAGTGATATTTAGAAGCCCTTAGAGGTCTATGGTGAAAAAGGGAATATCCTCAGATGAAATCTGGAAAGAAGCTGTCTTAGAAACTGCTCTGTCATGTGTCACTTCCACTCACAGAGTTACCTCTGTATTTCGTGGATCTCTTTGCGAGCCTTATTTCTGTGGAATCTGAGAACAGATATTTCGGATCCCTTTGAAGACTATAGAGCCAAAGGAAATATCCTCCGATAACAGAGAGAAAGAAGCTTTCTGAGAAACTTCTTTGTGTTCTTGAAATCATCTCACAGAATTTCAGCTTTCCCCTCCAGAAGTCTTTCGCTAAGACAGTTCTTGTGGAATTGGCAAAGTGATATTTGGAAGCCCATAGAGGGCTATGGTGAAAAAGGAAATATCCTCAGATGAAATCTGGAAAGAAGCTTTCTGAGAAACTGCTTAGTTTTCTGTTAATTCATCTCACAGAGTTACATCTGTAGTTCGTTGATCTCTTTGCTAGCCTTATTTCTGTTCAATCTGTGAACAGACATTTCGAATCCCTCTGAAGACTCTAGGGCCGAAGGAAATATCCTCCGATAACAAAGAGAAAGAAGCTTTCTGAGAAACTTCTTTGTGTTCTGTGAAATCATCTCACACAGTTACAGCTATTCACTCAAGAATCCTTTCACTAAGACAGTTCTTGTGGAATTGGCAAAGTGATATTTGGAAGCCCATAGAGGGCTATGGTGAAAAAGGAAATATCCTCAGATGAAATCTGGAAAGAAGCTTTCTGAGAAACTGCTCTGTGATGCGTGACTTCCACTCACAGAGTTACATCTGTATTTCGTGGATTTCTTTGCGAGCCTTATTTCTGTGGAATCTGAGAACAGATATTTCGGATCCCTTTGAAGTCTATAGGGCCAATAGAAATATCCTCCAATAACAAAGAGAAAGAAGCTTTCTGAGAAACTTCTTTCTGTTCTGTGAAATCACCTCACAGAGTTACAGCTTTTCCCTCAAGAAGCCTTTCGCTAAGACAGTTCTAGTGGAATTGTAAAAGTGATATTGGGAAGCCCTTAGAGGGCTATGGTGAAAAAGGAAATATCCTCAAATGAAATCTGGAAAGAAGCTTTCTGAGAAACTGCTCTGTGATGTGTGACTTCCACTCACAGAGTTACATCTGTATTTCGTGGATCTCTTTGCTAGCCTTATTTCTGTGGAATCTGAGAACAGATATTTCGGATCCCTTTGAAGACTATAGGGCCAAAGGAAATATACTCCAATAACAAAGAGAAAGAAGCTTTCTGAGAAACTTCGTTGTGTTCTGTGAAGTCATCTCACAGAGTAACAGCATTTCATTCAAGAAGAATTTCACTAAGATAGTTCTTGTGGAATTGGCAGATTGATAAATGGAAGCCCATAGAGGGCTATGGTGAAAAAGGAAATATCCTCAGATGAAATCTGGAAAGAAGTTTTCTGAGGAACTGCTTAGTGTTCTGTTAATTCACCTCACAGAGTTACATCTGTATTTCGTGGATCTGTTTGCTAGCCTTATTTCTGTGGAATCTGAGAACAGATATTTCGGATCCCTTTGAAGACTATTGGGCCAAAGGAAATATCCCCCGATAACAAAGAGAAAGAAGCTTTCTGAGAAACGTCTTTGTGTTCTGTGAAATCATCTCACAGAGTTACATCTTTTCCCTCAAGAAGCCTTTCACTAAGACAGTTCTTGTGGAATTGGCAAAGTGATATTTGGAAGCCCATTGAGGGCTATGGTGAAAAAGGAAATATCTTCCGATGAAATCTGGAAAGAAGCTTTCTGAGAAACTGCTTAGTATTCTGTTAATTCAACTCACAGAGTTACATCTGTATTTCTTGGATCTCTTTGCTAGCCTTATTTCTCTGGAATCTCAGAACAGATATTTCGGATCCCTTTGAAGAATATAGTGCCAAAGGAAATATCCTCCGATAACAAATAGAAAGAAGCTTTCTGAGAAACTTCTTCGTGTTCTGTGAAATCATCTCACAGAGTTACAGCTTTCCTCTCAAGAAGCCATTCGCTAAGACACTTCTTGTGGAATTGGCAAAGTGATATTTGGAAGCCCATAGAGGGCTATGGTGAAAAAGGAAATATCCTCAGATGAAATCTTTAAAGAAGCTTTCTGAGAAACTGCTTAGTGTTCTGTTAATTCTTCTCACAGAGTTACATCAGTATTTCGTGGATCTCTTTGCTATCCTTATTTCTGTGGAATCTGAGAACAGATATTTCGGATCCCTTTGAAGACTATAGGGCCAAAGGAAATATCCTCCGATAACAAAGAGAAAGAAGCTTTCTGAGAAACTTCTTTGTGTTCTGTGAAATCATCTCACAGAGTTAAAGCTTTCCCCTCAAGAATCCTTTCGCTAAGACAGTTCTTGTGGAATTGGCAAAGTTATATTTGGAAGCCCATAGAGGGCTATGGTGAAAATGGAAATATCCTCAGATGGAATCTGAAAAGAAGCTTTCTGAGAAACTGCTTAGTGTTCTGTAAATTCATCTCACAGATTTACATCTGTATTTCGTGGATCTCTTTGCTAGCCTTACTTCTGTTCAATCTGAGAACAGATATTTCGGATCCCTTTGAAGACTATAGGGCCAAAGGAAATATCCTCCGATAACAAAGAGAAAGAAGCTTTCTGAGAAACTTCTTTGTGTTCTGTGAAATCATCTCACAGAGTTACAGCTTTCCCCTCAAGAAACCTTTCGCTAAGACAGTTCTTGTGGAATTGGCAAAGTGATATTTGGAATCCCCTAGAGGGCTATGGTGAAAAAGGAAATATCCTCACATGAAATCTGGAAAGAAGCTTTCTGAGAAACTGCTCTGTGATGTGTGACTTCCACTCACAGAGTTACATCTGTATTTCGTGGATCTCTTGCTAGTCTTATTTCTGTGGAATCTGAGAACAGATATTTCGGATCCCTTTGAAGACTATAGGTCGAAAGGAAATATCCTCCGATAACAAAGAGAAAGAAGCTTTCTCAGAAACTTCTTTGTGTTCTGTGAAATCATCTCACAGAGTTACAGCTTTCCCCTCAAGAAGCCTTTCGCTAAGACAGTTCTTGTGGAATTGGCAAAGTGATATTTGGAAGCCCATAGAGGGCTATGGTGAAAAAGGAAATATCTTCAGATGGAATCTGAAAAGAAGCTTTCTGAGGAACTGCTTAGTGTTCTGTTAATTCATCTTACAGATTTACATCTGTATTTCGTGGATCGCTTTGCTAGCCTTATTTCTGCTCAATCTGAGAACAGATATTTTGGATCCCTTTGAAGACTATAGGGCCAAAGGAAATATTCTCCGATAACAAGCAGAAAGAAGCTTTCTGAGAAACTTCTTTGTGTTCTGTGAAATCATCTCACAGAGTTACAGCTTTCCTCTCAAGAAGCCTTTCACTAAGACAGTTCTTGTGGAATAGGCAAAGTGATATTTGGAAGCCCATAGAGGGCTATGGTGAAAAAGGAAATATCCTCTGATGAAATCTGGAAAGAAGCTTTCTGAGAAACTGCTCTGTGATGTGTGACTTCCACTCACAGAGTTACATCTGTATTTCGTGGATCTCTTTGCTAGTCTTATTTCTGTTGAAGCTGAGAAGAGATATTTAGGATCCCTTTGAAGACTACAGGACAAAAGGAAATATCCTCCGATAACAAAGAGAAAGAAGCGTTCTGAGAAATATCTTTGTGTTCTGTGAAATCACCTCACAGAGTTACAGCTTTTCCCTCAAGAAGCTTTTCACTAAGACAGTTCTTGTGGAATTGGCAAAGTTATATTTGGAAGCCCATAGAGGGCTATGGTGAAAAAGGAAATATCCTTAGATGAAATCTGGAAAGAAGCTTTCTGAGAAACTGCTCTGTGATGTGTGACCTCCAATCACAGAGTTACATCGGTATTTCGTGGATCTCTTTGCTAGCCTTATTTCTGTGGAATCTGAGAACAGATATTTCGGATCCCTTTGAAGACTATAGGGCCAAAGGAAATATCCTCCGATAACAAAGAGAAAGAAGCTTTCTGAGAAACATCTTTGTGTTCTGTGAAGTCATCTCACAGAGTCACAGCTTTTCCCTCAAGAAGCCTTTCAATACGATAGTTCTTGTGGAATGGGCAAAGTGATATTTGGAAGCCCATAGAGGGCTATGGTGAAAAAGGAAATAACCTCAGATGGAATCTGAAAAGAAGCTTTCTGAGAAACTGCTTAGTGTTCTCTTAATTCATCTCACAGAGTTACATCTGTATTTCGTGGATCTCTTTGCTAGCCTTATTTCTGTTCAATCTGAGAACAGATATTTTGGATCCCTTTGAAGACTCTAGGGCCAAAGGAAATATCCTCCAATAACAAAGAGAATGAAGCTTTCTGAGAAACTTCTTTGGGTTCTGTGAAATCATCTCACAGAGTTACAGCTTTCCCCTGAAGAAGCCTTTCGCTAAGACAGTTCTTGTGTAATTGGCAATGTGACATTTGGAAGCCCATAGAGGGCTATGGTGAAAAAGGAAATATCTTCAAATGAAATCTGGAAAGAAGCTTTCTGAGGAACTGCTTAGTGTTCTGTTAATACATCTCAGAGAGTTACATCTGTATTTCGTGGATCTCTTTGCTAGCCTTATTTCTGTGGAATCTGAGAACAGATATTTCGGATCCCTTAGAAGAATATAGGGCCAAAGGAAATATCCTCCAATAACAAAGAGAAAGAAGCTTTCTGAGAAACTTCTTTGTGTTCTGTGAAATCATCTAACAGAGTTACGGCTTTCCCCTCAAGAAGCCTTTCGCTAAGACAGTTCTAGTGGAATTGTAAAAGTGATATTTGGAAGCCCATAGAGGGCTATGGTGAAAAAGGAAATATCCTCAGATGAAATCTGGAAAGAAGCTTTCTGAGAAACTGCTCTGTGATGTGTGACTTCCACTCACAGATTTACATCTGTATTTCGTGGATCTATTTGCTACCCTTATTTCTGTGGAATCTGAGAAAAGATATTTCGGATCCCTTTGAAGACTACAGGGCCAAAGGAAATATCCTCCGATAACAAAGAAAAAGAAGCCTTCTGAGAATCTTCTTTGTGTTCTGTGAAATCATCTCACAGAGTTACAGCTTTCCCGTCAAGAAGCCTTTCGCTAAGACAGTTCTTGAGGAATTGGCAAAGTGATATTTGGAAGCCCATAGAGGGCTATGGTGAAAAAGGAAATATCCTCAGATGAAATCTGGAAAGAAGATTTCTGAGGAACTGCTTAGTGTTCTGTTAATACATCTCACAGAGTTACATCTGTATTTCGTGGATCTCCTTGCTAGCCTTATTTCTGTGGAATCTGAGAACATATAGTTCTTATCCCTTTGAAGACTATAGGGCCAAAGGAAATATCCTCTGATAACAAAGAGAAAGAAGCTTTCTGAGAAACTTCTTTGTGTTCTGTGAAATCATCTCACACAGTTACAGCTATTCCCTCAAGAAGCCTTTCACTAAGACAGTTCTTGTGGAATTGGCAAAGTGATATTTGGAAGCCCTTAGAGGGCTATGGTGAAAAAGGGAATATCCTCAGATGAAATCTGTAAAGAAGCTGTCTGAGAAACTGCTCTGCGATGTGTCACTTCCACTCACAGAGTTACATCTGTATTTCGTGGATCTCTTTGCGAGCCTTATTTCGGTGGAATCTGAGAACAGATATTTCGGATCCCTTTGAAGAGTATAGGGCCAAAGGAAATATCCTCCGATAACAGAGAGAAGGAAGCTTTCTGAGAAACTTCTTTGTGTTCTTGAAATCATCTCACAGAATTTCAGCTTTCCCATCAAGAAGTCTTTCGCTTGGACAGTTCTTGTGGAATTGGCAAAGTGATATTTGGAAGCCCATAGGGGGCTACGGTGAAAAAGAAAATATCCTCAGATGAAATCTGGAAAGAAGCTTTCTGAGAAACTGCTTAGTGTTCCGTTAATTCATCTCACAGAGTTACATCTGTAGTTCGTTGATCTCTTTGCTAGCTTTATTTCTGTTAAGTCTGAGAACAGACATTTCGGATCCCTCTGAAGACTCTAGGGCCAAAGGAAATATCCTCCGGTAACAAAGAGAAAGAAGCTTTCTGAGAAACTTCTTTGTGTTCTGTGAAATCATCTCACAGAGTTACAGCTTTCCCCTCAAGAAGCCTTTCGCTAAGACAGTTCTTGTGGAATTGGCAAAGTGATATTTGGAAGCCCATAGAGGGCTATGGTGAAAAAGGAAATATCCTCAGATGAAATCTGGAAAGAAGCTTTCTGAGAAACTGCTCTGTGATGTGTGACTTCCACTCACAGAGTTACATCTGTATTTCGTGGATTTCTTTGCTAGCCTTATTTCTGTGGAATCTGAGAACAGATATTTCGGATCCCTTTGAAGACTATAGGGCCAAAGGAAATATCCTCCGATAACTAAGAGAAAGAAGCTTTCTGAGAAACTTCTTTGTGTTCTGTGAAATCATCTCACAGAGTTACAGCATTCCCCTCAAGAAGCCTTTCGCTAAGACAGTTCTTGTGAAATTGGCAAAGTGATATTTGGAAGCCCATAGAGGGCTATGGTGAAAAAGAAAATATCCTCTGATGAAATCTGGCAAGAAGCTTTCTGAGAAACTGCTCTGTGATGGGTGACTTAAACTCACAGAGTTACATCTGTATTTCGTGGATCTCTTTACTTGCCTTATTTCTGTGGAATCTGAGAACAGATATTTCGGATCCCTTTAAAGACTATAGGGCCAAAGGAAATATCCTCCGATAACAAAGAGAAAGAAGCTTTCGAAGTAACTTCTTTGTGTTCTGTGAAATCATCTCACAGAGTTACAGCTTTCCTCTCAAGAAGCCTTTCGCTAAGACAGTTCTTGTGGAATTGGCAAAGTGATATTTGGAAGCCCATAGAGGACTATGGTGAAAAAGGAAATATCCTCAGATGAAATATGGAAAGAATCTTTCTGAGGAACTGCTTAGTGTTCTGTTAATTCATCTCACAGAGTTACATCTGTATTTCATGGATCACTTTGATAGCCTTATTTCTGTGGAATCTGAGAACAGATATTTAGGATCCCTTTAAGACTATAGGGCCAAAGGAAATATCCTCCGATAACAAAGAGAAAGAAGCTTTCTGAGAAACTTCTTTGTGTTCTGTGAAATCATCTCACAGAGTTTCAGCTTTTCCCTCAAGAATCCTTTCACTAAGACAGTTCTTGTGGAATTGGCAAAGTGATATTTGGAAGCCCATAGAGGGCTATGTTGAAAAAGGAAATATCCTCAGATGAAATCTGGAAAGAAGCCCTCTGAGAAACTGCTCTGTGATGTGTGACTTCCACTCACAGAGTTACATCTGTATTTCGTTGATCTCTTTGCGAGCCTTATTTCTGTGGAATCTGAGAACAGATATTGCGGATCCCTTTGAAGACTACAGGGCCAAAGGAAATATCCTCCGATAACAAAGAGAAAGAAGCTTTCTGAGAAACTTCTTTGTGTTCTGTGAAATCATCTCACAGAGTTACAGCTTTCCCCTCAAGAAGCCTTTCGTTAAGACAGTTCTTGTGGAATTGGCAAAGTGATATTTGGAAGCCCATAGAGGGCTATGGTGAAAAAGGAAATACCCTCAGATGAAATCTGGAAAGAAGCTTTCTGACAAACTGCTTAGTGTTCTGTTAATTCATCTCACAGAGTTACATCTGTATTTCGTGGATCTCTTTGCTAGCCTTATTTCTGTGCAATCTGAGAACAGATATTTCGGATCCCTTTGAAGACTATAGGGCCAAAGGAAATATCCTCCAATAACAAAGAGAAAGAAGCTTTCTGAAAAACTTCTTTCTGTTCTGTGAAATCATCTCACAGAGTTACAGCTTTCCCCTCAAGAAGCCTATCGCTAATACAGTTCTTGTGGAATTGGCAAAGTTATATTTGGAAGCCAATAGAGGGCTATGGTGAAAAAGGAAATATCCTCCATTGAAATCTGGAAAGAAGCTTTCTGAGAAACTGCTTAGTGTTCTGTTAATTCATCTCACAGAGTTACATCTGTATTTCTAGGATCACTATGCTAGCCTTATTTCTGTGGAATCTGAGAACAGATATTTCGGATCCCTTTGAAGACTATAGGGCCAAAAGGAAATATCCTCCGATAACAAAGAGAAAGAAGCTTTCTGAGAAACTTCTTTGTGTTCTGTGAAATCATCTCACAGAGTTACAGCTTTTCGCTCAAGAAGCCTTTCACTAAGACAGTTCTTGTGGAATTGGCAAAGTGATATTTGGAAGCCCATAGAGGGCTATGGTGAAAAAGGAAATATCCTCAGATGAAATCTGAAAAGAAGCTTTCTGAGAAACTGCTCTGTGATGTGTGACTTCCACTCACAGAGTTACATCTGTATTTCGTGGATCTCTTTGCTAGCCTTATTTCTGTGCAATCTGAGAACAGATATTTCGGATCCCTTCGAAGACTATAGGGCCGAAGGAAATATCCTCCGATAACAAAGAGAAAGAAGCTTTCTGAGAAACTTCTTTGTGTTCTGTGAAATCATCTCACAGAGTTATAGCTTTCCCCTCAAGAAACCTTTCGCTAAGACAGTTCTTGTGGAATTGGCAAAGTGATATTTGGAAGCCCATAGAGGGCTATGGTGAAAAAGGAAATATCCTCAGATGAAATCTGGGAAGAATATTTCTGAGGAACAGTTTAGTGTTCTGTTAATTCATCTCACAGAGTTACGTCTGTATTTCGTGGATCTCTTTGCTAGCCTTATTTCTGTGGAATCTGAGAACAGATATTTCGGATCCCTTTGAAGACTATAGGGCCAAAGGAAATATCCTCCGATAACAAAGGGAAAGAAGCTTTCTGAGAAACTTCTTTGTGCTCTGTGAAATCATCTCACAGAGTTACAGCTGTCCCCTCAAGAAGCCTTTCACCAAGACAGTTCTTGTGGAATTGGCAAAGTGATATTTGGAAGCTCATAGAGGGCTACGTTGAAAAAGGAAATGTCCTCCGATGAAATCTGGAGGGAAGCTTTCTGAGAAACTGCTCTGTGATGAGTGACTTCCACTCACAGAGTTACATCTGTATTTCGTAGATCTATTTGCTAGCCTTATTTCTGTTCAATCTGAGAACAGAGAATTCGGATCCCTTTGAAGACTATAGGGCCAAAGGAAATATACTCCGATAACAAAGAGAAAGAAACTTTCTGAGAAACTTCTTTGTGTTCTGTGAAATCATCTCACAGAGTTACAGCTTTCCTCTCAAGAAGCCTTTCGCTAAGACAGTTCTTGTGGAATTGGCAAAGTGATATTTGGAAGCCCGTAGAGGGCTATGGTGAAAAAGGAAATATCCTCATATGAAATCTGGAAAGAAGCTTTCTGAGAAACTGCTCTGTGTTCTGTGAAATCATCTCACAGAGTTACAGCTTTCCCCTCAAGAAGCCTTTCGCTAAGACAGTTCTTGTGGAATTGACAAAGTGATATTTGGAAGCCCATAGAGGGCTATGGTGAAAAAGGAAATACCCTCAGATGAAAACTGGAAAGAAGCTTTCTGAGAAACTGCTTAGTGTTCTGTTAATTCATCACACAGAGTTACATCTGTATTTCGTGGATCTCTTTACTAGCCTTATTTCTGTGCAATCTGAGAACAGATATTTCGGATCCCTTTGAAGACTATAGGGCCAAAGGAAATATCCTCCGATAACAAAGAGAAAGAAGCTTTCTGAGAAACTTCTTTCTGTTCTGTGAAATCATTTCACAGAGTTACAGCTTTCCCCTCAAGAAGCCTATCGCAAATACAGTTCTTGTGGAATTGGCAAAGTGATATTTGGAAGCCAATAGAGGACTATGGTGAAAATGGAAATATCCTCCATTGAAATCTGGAAAGAAGCTTTCTGAGAAACTGCTTAGTGTTCTGTTAATTCATCTCACAGAGTTACATCTGTATTTCTAGGATCACTATGCTAGCCTTATTTCTGTGGAATCTGAGAACAGATATTTCGGATCCCTCTGAAGACTCTAGGGCCGAAGGAAATATCCTCCGATAACAAAGAGAAAGAAGCTTCCTGGAAACTTCTTTGTGTTCTGTGAAATCATCTCACACAGTTACAGCTATTCACTCAAGAATCCTTTCACTAAGACAGTTCTTGTGGAATTGGCAAAGTGATATTTGGAAGCCCATAGAGGGCTATGGTGAAAAAGGAAATATCCTCAGATGAAATCTGGAAAGAAGCTTTCTGAGAAACTGCTCTGTGATGCGTGACTTCCACTCACAGAGTTACATCTGTATTTCGTGGATTTCTTTGCGAGCCTTATTTCTGTGGAATCTGAGAACAGATATTTCGGATCCCTTTGAAGTCTATAGGGCCAATAGAAATATCCTCCAATAACAAAGAGAAAGAAGCTTTCTGAGAAACTTCTTTCTGTTCTGTGAAATCACCTCACAGAGTTACAGCTTTTCCCTCAAGAAGCCTTTCGCTAAGACAGTTCTAGTGGAATTGTAAAAGTGATATTGGGAAGCCCTTAGAGGGCTATGGTGAAAAAGGAAATATCCTCAAATGAAATCTGGAAAGAAGCTTTCTGAGAAACTGCTCTGTGATGTGTGACTTCCACTCACAGAGTTACATCTGTATTTCGTGGATCTCTTTGCTAGCCTTATTTCTGTGGAATCTGAGAACAGATATTTCGGATCCCTTTGAAGACTATAGGGCCAAAGGAAATATACTCCAATAACAAAGAGAAAGAAGCTTTCTGAGAAACTTCGTTGTGTTCTGTGAAGTCATCTCACAGAGTAACAGCATTTCATTCAAGAAGAATTTCACTAAGATAGTTCTTGTGGAATTGGCAGATTGATAAATGGAAGCCCATAGAGGGCTATGGTGAAAAAGGAAATATCCTCAGATGAAATCTGGAAAGAAGTTTTCTGAGGAACTGCTTAGTGTTCTGTTAATTCACCTCACAGAGTTACATCTGTATTTCGTGGATCTGTTTGCTAGCCTTATTTCTGTGAAATCTGAGAACAGATATTTCGGATCCCTTTGAAGACTATTGGGCCAAAGGAAATATCCCCCGATAACAAAGAGAAAGAAGCTTTCTGAGAAACGTCTTTGTGTTCTGTGAAATCATCTCACAGAGTTACATCTTTTCCCTCAAGAAGCCTTTCACTAAGACAGTTCTTGTGGAATTGGCAAAGTGATATTTGGAAGCCCATTGAGGGCTATGGTGAAAAAGGAAATATCCGCCGATGAAATCTGGAAAGAGCTTTCTGAGAAACTGCTTAGTATTCTGTTAATTCAACTCACAGAGTTACATCTGTATTTCTTGGATCTCTTTGCTAGCCTTATTTCTCTGGAATCTCAGAACAGATATTTCGGATCCCTTTGAAGAATATAGTGCCAAAGGAAATATCCTCCGATAACAAATAGAAAGAAGCTTTCTGAGAAACTTCTTCGTGTTCTGTGAAATCGTCTCACAGAGTTACAGCTTTCCTCTCAAGAAGCCATTCGCTAAGACATTTCTTGTGGAATTGGCAAAGTGATATTTGGAAGCCCATAGAGGGCTATGGTGAAAAAGGAAATATCCTCAGATGAAATCTTTAAAGAAGCTTTCTGAGAAACTGCTTAGTGTTCTGTTAATTCTTCTCACAGAGTTACATCAGTATTTCGTGGATCTCTTTGCTATCCTTATTTCTGTGGAATCTGAGAACAGATATTTCGGATCCCTTTGAAGACTATAGGGCCAAAGGAAATATCCTCCGATAACAAAGAGAAAGAAGCTTTCTGAGAAACTTCTTTGTGTTCTGTGAAATCATCTCACAGAGTTAAAGCTTTCCCCTCAAGAATCCTTTCGCTAAGACAGTTCTTGTGGCATTGGCAAAGTTATATTTGGAAGCCCATAGAGGGCTATGGTGAAAATGGAAATATCCTCAGATGGAATCTGAAAAGAAGCTTTCTGAGAAACTGCTTAGTGTTCTGTAAATTCATCTCACAGATTTACATCTGTATTTCGTGGATCTCTTTGCTAGCCTTACTTCTGTTCAATCTGAGAACAGATATTTCGGATCCCTTTGAAGACTATAGGGCCAAAGGAAATATCCTCCGATAACAAAGAGAAAGAAGCTTTCTGAGAAACTTCTTTGTGTTCTGTGAAATCATCTCACAGAGTTACAGCTTTCCCCTCAAGAAACCTTTCGCTAAGACAGTTCTTGTGGAATTGGCAAAGTGATATTTGGAATCCCCTAGAGGGCTATGGTGAAAAAGGAAATATCCTCACATGAAATCTGGAAAGAAGCTTTCTGAGAAACTGCTCTGTGATGTGTGACTTCCACTCACAGAGTTACATCTGAATTTCGTGGATCTCTTGCTAGCCTTATTTCTGTGGAATCTGAGAACAGATATTTCGGATCCCTTTGAAGACTATAGGTCGAAAGGAAATATCCTCCGATAACAAAGAGAAAGAAGCTTTCTCAGAAACTTCTTTGTGTTCTGTGAAATCATCTCACAGAGTTACAGCTTTCCCCTCAAGAAGCCTTTCGCTAAGACAGTTCTTGTGGAATTGGCAAAGTGATATTTGGAAGCCCATAGAGGGCTATGGTGAAAAAGGAAATATCTTCAGATGGAATCTGAAAAGAAGCTTTCTGAGAAACTGCTTAGTGTTCTGTTAATTCATCTTACAGATTTACATCTGTATTTCGTGGATCGCTTTGCTAGCCTTATTTCTGCTCAATCTGAGAACAGATATTTTGGATCCCTTTGAAGACTATAGGGCCAAAGGAAATATTCTCCGATAACAAGCAGAAAGAAGCTTTCTGAGAAACTTCTTTGTGTTCTGTGAAATCATCTCACAGAGTTACAGCTTTCCTCTCAAGAAGCCTTTCACTAAGACAGTTCTTGTGGAATAGGCAAAGTGATATTTGGAAGCCCATAGAGGGCTATGGTGAAAAAGGAAATATCCTCTGATGAAATCTGGAAAGAAGCTTTCTGAGAAACTGCTCTGTGATGTGTGACTTCCACTCACAGAGTTACATCTGTATTTCGTGGATCTCTTTGCTAGTCTTATTTCTGTTGAAGCTGAGAAGAGATATTTAGGATCCCTTTGAAGACTACAGGACAAAAGGAAATATCCTCCGATAACAAAGAGAAAGAAGCGTTCTGAGAAATATCTTTGTGTTCTGTGAAATCACCTCACAGAGTTACAGCTTTTCCCTCAAGAAGCTTTTCACTAAGACAGTTCTTGTGGAATTGGCAAAGTTATATTTGGAAGCCCATAGAGGGCTATGGTGAAAAAGGAAATATCCTTAGATGAAATCTGGAAAGAAGCTTTCTGAGAAACTGCTCTGTGATGTGTGACCTCCAATCACAGAGTTACATCGGTATTTCGTGGATCTCTTTGCTAGCCTTATTTCTGTGGAATCTGAGAACAGATATTTCGGATCCCTTTGAAGACTATAGGGCCAAAGGAAATATCCTCCGATAACAAAGAGAAAGAAGCTTTCTGAGAAACATCTTTGTGTTCTGTGAAGTCATCTCACAGAGTTACAGCTTTTCCCTCAAGAAGCCTTTCAATACGATAGTTCTTGTGGAATGGGCAAAGTGATATTTGGAAGCCCATAGAGGGCTATGGTGAAAAAGGAAATAACCTCAGATGGAATCTGAAAAGAAGCTTTCTGAGAAACTGCTTAGTGTTCTCTTAATTCATCTCACAGAGTTACATCTGTATTTCGTGGATCTCTTTGCTAGCCTTATTTCTGTTCAATCTGAGAACAGATATTTTGGATCCCTTTGAAGACTCTAGGGCCAAAGGAAATATCCTCCAATAACAAAGAGAATGAAGCTTTCTGAGAAACTTCTTTGGGTTCTGTGAAATCATCTCACAGAGTTACAGCTTTCCCCTGAAGAAGCCTTTCGCTAAGACAGTTCTTGTGTAATTGGCAATGTGACATTTGGAAGCCCATAGAGGGCTATGGTGAAAAAGGAAATATCTTCAAATGAAATCTGGAAAGAAGCTTTCTGAGGAACTGCTTAGTGTTCTGTTAATACATCTCAGAGAGTTACATCTGTATTTCGTGGATCTCTTTGCTAGCCTTATTTCTGTGGAATCTGAGAACAGATATTTCGGATCCCTTAGAAGAATATAGGGCCAAAGGAAATATCCTCCAATAACAAAGAGAAAGAAGCTTTCTGAGAAACTTCTTTGTGTTCTGTGAAATCATCTAACAGAGTTACGGCTTTCCCCTCAAGAAGCCTTTCGCTAAGACAGTTCTAGTGGAATTGTAAAAGTGATATTTGGAAGCCCATAGAGGGCTATGGTGAAAAAGGAAATATCCTCAGATGAAATCTGGAAAGAAGCTTTCTGAGAAACTGCTCTGTGATGTGTGACTTCCACTCACAGATTTACATCTGTATTTCGTGGATCTATTTGCTACCCTTATTTCTGTGGAATCTGAGAAAAGATATTTCGGATCCCTTTGAAGACTACAGGGCCAAAGGAAATATCCTCCGATAACAAAGAAAAAGAAGCCTTCTGAGAATCTTCTTTGTGTTCTGTGAAATCATCTCACAGAGTTACAGCTTTCCCGTCAAGAAGCCTTTCGCTAAGACAGTTCTTGAGGAATTGGCAAAGTGATATTTGGAAGCCCATAGAGGGCTATGGTGAAAAAGGAAATATCCTCAGATGAAATCTGGAAAGAAGATTTCTGAGGAACTGCTTAGTGTTCTGTTAATACATCTCACAGAGTTACATCTGTATTTCGTGGATCTCCTTGCTAGCCTTATTTCTGTGGAATCTGAGAACATATAGTTCTTATCCCTTTGAAGACTATAGGGCCAAAGGAAATATCCTCTGATAACAAAGAGAAAGAAGCTTTCTGAGAAACTTCTTTGTGTTCTGTGAAATCATCTCACACAGTTACAGCTATTCCCTCAAGAAGCCTTTCACTAAGACAGTTCTTGTGGAATTGGCAAAGTGATATTTGGAAGCCAATAGAGGACTATGGTGAAAATGGAAATATCCTCCATTGAAATCTGGAAAGAAGCTTTCTGAGAAACTGCTTAGTGTTCTGTTAATTCATCTCACAGAGTTACATCTGTATTTCGTGGATCACTTTGCTAGCCTTATTTCTGTGGAATCTGAGAACAGATATTTCGGATCCCTTTGAAGACTATAGGGCCAAAAGCAAATATCCTCCGATAACAAAGAGAAAGAAGCTTT
This sequence comes from Macaca mulatta, assembly GCF_049350105.2. NCBI lineage: Eukaryota > Metazoa > Chordata > Mammalia > Primates > Cercopithecidae > Macaca > Macaca mulatta. Next base: position 48,954,739 of record NC_133411.1, read on the forward strand.
CTGAGAAACTTCTTTGTGTTCTCTGAAATCATCTCACAGAGTTACAGCTTTCCCCTCAAGAAGCCTTTCACCAAGACACTTCTTCTGGAATTGGCAAAGTGATATTTGGAAGCTCATAGAGGGCTACGGTGAAAAAGGAAATGTCCTCCGAAGAAATCTGGAAAGAAGCTTTCTGAGAAACTGCTCTGTGATGTGTGACTTCCACTCACAGAGTTACATCTGTATTTCGTAGATCTCTTTGCTAGCCTTATTTCTGTTCAATCTGAGAACAGATAATTCGGATCCATTTGAAGACTGAGGGCCAAAGGAAATATCCTCCGATAACAAAGAGAAAGAAGCTTTCTGAGAAACTTCTTTGTGTTCTGTGAAATCATCTCACAGAGTTATAGCTTTCCTCTCAAGAAGCCTTTCGCTAAGACAGTTCTTGTGGAATTGGCAAAGTGATATTTGGAAGCCCATAGAGGACTATGGTGAAAAAGGAAATATCCTCAGATGAAATCTGGAAAGAAGCTTTCTGAGGAACTGCTTAGTGTTCTGTTAATTCATCTCACAGTGTTACATCTGTATTTCGTGGATCACTTTGCTAGTCTTATTTCTGTGGAATCTGAGAACAGATATTTCGGATCCCTTTGAAGACTATAGGGCCAAAGGAAATATCCTCCGTTAACAAAGAGAAAGAAGCCTTCTGAGAAACTTCTTTGTGTTCTGTGAAATCATCTCACAGAGTTACAGCTTTCCCCTCAAGAAGCCTTTCGCTAAGACAGTTCTTGTGGAATTGGCAAAGTGATATTTGGAAGCCCATCGAGGGCTATGGTGAAAAAGGAAATATCCTCAGAGGAAATCTGGAAAGAAGCTTTCTGAGAAACTGCTTAGTGTTCTGTTAACTCATCTCACAGAGTTACATCTGTATTTCGTGGATCTCTTTGCTAGCCTTATTTCTGTGGAATCTGAGAACATATATTTCGGATCCCTTTGAAGACTATAGGGCCAAATTAAATATCCTCCGATAACAAAGAGAAAGAAGCTTTCTGAGAAACTTCTTTATGTTCTGTGAAATCATCTCACAGAGTTAGAACTTTCCCCTCAAGAAGCCTTTCGCTAAGACAGTTCTTGTGGAATTGGCAAAGTGATATTTGGAAGTCCATAGAGGGCTATGGTGAAAAAGGAAGTATCCTCAGATGAAATCTGGAAAGAAGCTTTCTGAGAAACTGCTCTGTGATGTGTGACTTCCACTCACTGAGTTACATCTGTATTTCGTGGATTTCTTTGTGAGCCTTATTTCTGTGGAATCTGAGAACAGATATTTCGGATCCCTTTGAAGACTATAGGGCCAAAGGAAATATCCTCCGATAAAAAAGAGAAAGAAACTTTCTGAGAAACTTCTTTGTGTTCTGTGAAATTATCTCACAGAGTTACAGCTTTCCCCTCAAGAAGCCTTTCGCTAAGGCAGTTCTTGTGGAATTGGCAAAGTGATATTTGGAAGCCCATAGAGGGCAATGGTGAAAAAGGAAATATCCTCAGATGAAATCTGCAAAGAAGCTTTCTGAGGAACAGCTTAGTGTTCTGTTAATTCATCTCACAGAGTTACATCTGTATTTCGTGGATCTCTTTGTAGTCTTATTTCTCTTCAATCTGAGAACAGATATTTCGGATCCCTTTGAAGACTATAGGGCCAAAGGAAATATCCTCCGATAACAAAGAGAAAGAAGCTTTCTGAGAAACTTCTTTGTGTTCTGTGAAATCATCTCACAGAGTTACAGCTTTCCCCTCAAGAAGCCTATCTCTAAGACAGTTCTTGTGGAATTGGCAAAGTGATATTTGGAAGCCCATAGAGGGCTATTGTGAAAAAGGAAATATCCTCTGATGAAATCTGGAAAGAAGCTTTCTGAGAAACTGCTCTGTGATGGGTGACTTCCACTCACAGAGTTACATCTGTATTTCGTTGATCTCTTTGCTAGCCTTATTTCTGTTCAATCTGAGAACAGATATTTCGGATCCATTTGAAGACTGAGGGCCAAAGGAAATATCCTCCGATAACAAAGAGAAAGAAGCTTTCTGAGAAACTTCTTTGTGTTCTGTGAAATCATCTCACAGAGTTATAGCTTTCCTCTCAAGAAGCCTTTCGCTAAGACAGTTCTTGTGGAATTGGCAAAGTGATATTTGGAACCCCTAGAGGACTATGGTGAAAAAGGAAATATCCTCAGATGAAATCTGGAAAGAAGCTTTCTGAGGAACTGCTTAGTGTTCTGTTAATTCATCTCACAGTGTTACATCTGTATTTCGTGGATCACTTTGCTAGTCTTATTTCTGTGGAATCTGAGAACAGATATTTCGGATCCCTTTGAAGACTATAGGGTCAAAGGAAATATCCTCCGTTAACAAAGAGAAAGAAGCCTTCTGAGAAACTTCTTTGTGTTCTGTGAAATCATCTCACAGAGTTACAGCTTTTCCCTCAAGAAGCCTTTCACTAAGACAGTTCTGGTGGAATTGGCAGGTGATATTTGGAAGCCCATTGAGGGCTATGGTGAAAAAGGAAATATCCTCAGATGAAATCTGGAAAGAAGCTTTCTGAGAAACTGCTCTGTGATGTGTGACTTCCACTCACAGAGTTACATCTGTATTTCGTGGATCTCTTTGCGAGCCTTATTTCTGTGGAATCTGAGAACAGATATTGCGGATCCCTTTGAAGACTATAGGGCCAAAAGGAAATATCCTCCGATAACAAAGAGAAAGAAGCTTTCTGAGAAACTTCTTTGTGTTCTCTGAAATCATCTCACAGAGTTATAGCTTTCCGCTCAAGAAGCCTTTCACTAAGACAGTTCTTGTGGAATTGGCAAAGTGATATTTGGAAGCCCATAGAGGGCTACGGTGAAAAATGAAATATCCTCAAATGAAATCTGGAAAGAAGCTTTCTGAGAAACTGCTCTGTGATGTGTGACTTCCACTCACAGAGTTACATCTGTATTTCGTGGATCTCTTTCCTAGCTTTATTTCTGTTGAATCTGAGAACAGATATTTCGGATCCCTTTGAAGACTATAGGGCCGAAGGAAATATCCTCCGATAACAAAGAGAAAGAAGCTTTCTGAGAAACTTCTTTGTGTTCTGTGAAATCATCTCACAGAGTTACAGCTTTCCCCTCAAGAAGCCTTTCGCTAACACAGTTCTTGTGTAATTGTCAATGTGACATTTGGAAGCCCACAGAGGGCTATGGTGAAAAAGTAAATATCCTCAGATGAAATCTGCAAAGAAGCTTTCTGAGAAACTGCTTAGTGTTCTGTTAATTCATCTCACAGAGTTACATCTGTATTTCGTGGATCTCTTTGCTAGCCTCATTTCTGTGCAATCTGAGAACAGATATTTCAGATCCCTTTGAAGACTGTAGGGCCAAAGGAAATATAGTCCGATAACAAGGAGAAAGAAGCTTTCTGAGAAACTTCTTTGTGTTCTGTGAAATCATCTCACAGAGTTACAGCTTTCCCCTCAAGAAGCCTTTCGCTAAGACAGGTCTTGTGGAATTGGCAAAGTGATATTTGGAAGCCCATCGAGGGCTATGGTGAAAAAGGAAATATCCTCAGAGGAAATCTGGAAAGAAGCTTTCTGAGAAACTGCTTAGTGTTCTGTTAACTCATCTCACAGAGTTACATCTGTATTTCGTGGATCTCTTTGCTAGCCTTATTTCTGTGGAATCTGAGAACATATATTTCGGATCCCTTTGAAGACTATAGGGCCAAATTAAATATCCTCCGATAACAAAGAGAAAGAAGCTTTCTGAGAAACTTCTTTATGTTCTGTGAAATCATCTCACAGAGTTAGAACTTTCCCCTCAAGAAGCCTTTCGCTAAGACAGTTCTTGTGGAATTGGCAAAGTGATATTTGGAAGTCCATAGAGGGCTATGGTGAAAAAGGAAGTATCCTCAGATGAAATCTGGAAAGAAGCTTTCTGAGAAACTGCTCTGTGATGTGTGACTTCCACTCACTGAGTTACATCTGTATTTCGTGGATTTCTTTGTGAGCCTTATTTCTGTGGAATCTGAGAACAGATATTTCGGATCCCTTTGAAGACTATAGGGCCAAAGGAAATATCATCCGATAAAAAAGAGAAAGAAACTTTCTGAGAAACTTCTTTGTGTTCTGTGAAATTATCTCACAGAGTTACAGCTTTCCCCTCAAGAAGCCTTTCGCTAAGGCAGTTCTTGTGGAATTGGCAAAGTGATATTTGGAAGCCCATAGAGGGCAATGGTGAAAAAGGAAATATCCTCAGATGAAATCTGCAAAGAAGCTTTCTGAGGAACAGCTTAGTGTTCTGTTAATTCATCTCACAGAGTTACATCTGTATTTCGTGGATCTCTTTGTAGTCTTATTTCTCTTCAATCTGAGAACAGATATTTCGGATCCCTTTGAAGACTATAGGGCCAAAGGAAATATCCTCCGATAACAAAGAGAAAGAAGCTTTCTGAGAAACTTCTTTGTGTTCTGTGAAATCATCTCACAGAGTTACAGCTTTCCCCTCAAGAAGCCTATCTCTAAGACAGTTCTTGTGGAATTGGCAAAGTGATATTTGGAAGCCCATAGAGGGCTATGGTGAAAAAGGAAATATCCTCTGATGAAATCTGGAAAGAAGCTTTCTGAGAAACTGCTCTGTGATGGGTGACTTAAACTCACGGAGTTACATCTGTATTTCGTGGATCTCTTTACTAGCCTTATTTCTGTGGAATCTGAGAACAGATATTTCGGATCCCTTTAAAGACTATAGGGCCAAAGGAAATATCCTCCGATAACAAAGGGAAAGAAGCTTTCTAAGAAACTTCTTTGTGTTCTGTGAAATCATCTCACAGAGTTACAGCTTTCCTCTCAAGAAGCCTTTCGCTAAGACAGTTATTGCGGAATTGGCAAAGTGATAATTGGAAGCCCATAGAGGGCTAAGGTGAAAAAGGAAATATCCTCAGATGAAATCTGGAAAGAAGCTTTCTGAGGAACTGCTTAGTGTTCTCTTAATTCATCTCACAGAGTTACATCTGTATTTCGTGGATCACTTTGCTAGCCTTATTTCTGTGGAATCTGAGAACAGATATTTCGGATCCCTTTGAAGACTATAGGGCCAAAGGAAATATCCTCCGCTAAGAAAGAGAAAGAAGCTTTCTGAGAAACTTCTTTGTGTTCTGTGAAATCATCTCACAGAGTTACAGCTTTTCCCTCAAGAAGCCTTTCACTAAGACAGTTCGTGTGGAATTGGCAAAGTGATATTTGGAAGCCCATAGAGGGCTATGGTGAAAAAGGAAATATCCTCAGATGAAATCTGGAAAGAAGCTTTCTGAAAAACTGCTCTGTGATGTATGACTTACACTCACAGAGTTACGTCTGTATTTCTTGGATCTCTTTGCTAGCCTTATTTCTTTGGAATCTGAGAACAGATATTTCGGATCCCTTTGAAGACTATAGGGCCAAAGGAAATATCCTCCGATAACAAAGAGAAAGAAGCTTTCTGAGAAACATTTTGTGTTCTGTGAAATCATCTCACAGAGTTACAGCTTTTCCCTCAAGAAGCCTTTCACTAAGACAGTTCTCGTGGAATTGGCAAAGTGATATTTGGAAGCCCATAGAGGGCTATGGTGAAAAAGGAAATATCCTCCGATGAAATCTGGAAAGAAGCTTTCTGAGAAACTGCTCTGTGATGTGTGACCTCCACTCACAGAGTTACATCGGTATTTCGTGGATCTCTTTGATAGCCTTATTTCTGTGGAATCTGAGAACAGATATTTCGGATCCCTTTGAAGACTATAGGGCCAAAGGAAATATCCTCCGATAACAAAGAGAAAGAAGCTTTCTGAGAAACTTCTTTGTGTTCTGTGAAATCATCTCACAGAGTTACAGCTTTCCCTCAAGAAGCCTTTAGCTAACACAGTTCTTGTGTAATTGGCAAAGTGACATTTGGAAGCCCATAGAAGGCTATGGTGATAAAGGAAATATCCTCAGATGAAACCTGGAAAGAAGCTTTCTGAGAAACTGCTTAGTGTTCTGGTAATTAAGCTCACAGAGTTACATCTGTATTTCGTGGATCTCTTTGCTAGCCTTATTTCTGTGCAATCTGAGAACAGATATTTCGGATCCCTTTGAAGACTATAGGGCCAAAGGAAATATCCTCCAATAACAAAGAGAAAGAAGCTTTCTGAGAAACTTCTTTGTGTTCTGTGAAATCATCTCACAGAGTTAAAGTTTTAACCTCAAGAATCCTTTCGCTAAGACAGTTCTTGTGGAATTGGCAAAGTGATATTTGGAAGCCCATAGAGGGCTATGGCGAAAAAGGAAATATCCTCAGATGAAATCTGGAAAGAAGCTTTCTGAGAAACTGCTCTGTGATGTGTGACATCCACTCACAGAGTTACATCTGTATTTCGTGGATCTCTTTGCAAGCATTATTTTTGTGGAATCTGAGAACAGATATTTCGGATCCCTTTGAAGACTATAGGGCCAAAGGAAATATCCTCCGATAACAAAGAGAAAGAAGCTTTCTGAGAAACTTCTTTGTGTTCTGTGACATCATCTCACAGAGTTACAGCTTTCCCTACAAGAAGCCTTTCGCTAAGACAGTTCTTGTGTAATTTGCAAAGTGATATTTGGAATCCCATAGAGGGCTGTGGTGAAAAAGGAAATATCCTCAGATGAAATCTGGAAAGAAGCTTTCTGAGGAACTGCTTAGTGTTCTGTTAATTCATTTCACAGAGTTACATCACTATTTCATGGATCTCTTTGCTAGCCTTATTTCTGTGGAATCTGAGAACAGATATTTCGGATCCCTTTGAAGAATATAGGGCCAAAGGAAATATCCTCCGATGAAAAAGAGAAAGAAGCTCTCTGAGAAACTTCTTTGTGTTCTATGAAATCATCTCACAGAGTTACAGCTTTCCCTCAAGAAGCCTTTCACTAAGACAGTTCTTGTGGAATTGGCAAAGTGATATTTGGTAGCCAATAGAAGGCTATGGTGAAAAAGGAAATATCCTCAGATGAAATCTGGAAAGAAGCTTTCTGAGAAACTGCTCTGTGATGTGTGACTTCCACTCACAGAGTTACATCTGTATTTCGTGGATCTCTTTGCGAGCCTTATTTCTGTGGAATCTGAGAACAGATATTTCGGATCCCTTTGAAGACTATAGGGCCAAAGGAAATATCCTCCGATAACAAAGAGAAAGAAGCTTTCTGAGAAACTTCTTTGTGTTCTGTGAAATCATCTCACAGAGTTAAAGCTTTAACCGCAAGAATCCTTTCGCTAAGACAGTTCTTGTGGAATTGGCAAAGTGATATTTGGAAGCCCATAGAGGGCTATCGTGAAAAAGGAAATATCCTCAGATGGAATCTGAAAAGAAGCTTTCTGAGAAACTGCTTTGTGTTCTGTTAATTCATCTCACAGAGTTACATCTGTATTTCGTGGATCTCTTTGCTAGCCTTATTTCTGTTCAATCTGAGAACAGATATTTCGGATCCCTTTGAAGACTATAGGGCCAAAGGAAATATCCTCTGATAACAAAGAGAAAGAAGCTTTCTGAGAAACTTCTTTGTGTTCTGTGAAATCATCTCAAAGAGTTACAGCTTTCCCCTCAAGAAGCCTTTCGTTAAGACAGTTCTTGTGGAATTGTCAAAGAGATATTTGGAAGCCCATAAAGGGCTATGGTGAGAAACGAAATATCCTCAGATGAAATGTGGAAAGAAGCTTTCTGAAAAACTGCTCTGTGATGTGTGACTTCCACTCACACAGTTACATCTGTATTTCGTGGATCTCTTTGCTAGCCTTATTTCTGTGGAATCAGAGAACAGATATTTCGGATCACTTTGAAGACTATAGGGCCAAAGGAAATATCCTCCGATAACAAAGAGAAAGAAGCTTTCTGAGAAACATCTTTGTGTTCTGTGAAATCATCTCACAGAGTTACAGCTTTTCCCTCAAGAAGTCTTTCACTAAGACAGTTCTTGTGGAATTGGCAAAGTGATATTTGGAAGCCCATTGAGGGCTATGGTGAAAAAGGAAATATCCACCGATGAAATCTGGAAAGAAGCTTTCTGAGAAACTGCTCTGTGATGTGTGACCTCCACTCACAGAGTTACATCGGTATTTCGTGGATCTCTTTGCTACCCTTATTTCTGTGGAATCTGAGATCAGATATTTCGGATCCCTTTGAAGAGTATAGGGCCAAAGGAAATATCCTCCGATAACAAAAAAAGAAGCTTTCTGAGAAACTTTTTGTGTTCTTTGAAATTTTCTCACAGAGTTACAGCTTTCCCCTCAAGAAGCCTTTCGCTAAGACAGTTCTTGTGGAATTGGCAAAGTGATATTTGGAAGCCCATAGAGGGCTATGGTGAAAAAGGAAATATCCTCAGATGAAATCTGGAAAGAAGTTTTCTGAGGAACTGCTTAGTGTTCTGTTAATTCATCTCACAAAGTTACATCTGTATTTCGTGGATCTCTTTGCTAGCCTTATTTCTGTTCAATCTGAGAACAGATATTTCAGATCCCTTTGAAGACTATAGGGCCAAAGGAAATATCCTCCGATAACAAAGAGAAAGAAGCTTTCTGAGAAACTTCTTTGTGTTCTGTGAAATCATCTCACAGAGTTACAGCTTTCCCCTCAAGAAGCCTTTCGCTAAGACAGTTCTTGTGGAATTGGCAAAGTGATATTTGGAAGCCAGTAGAGGGCTATGGTGAAAAAGTAAATATCCTCAGATGGAATCTGAAAAGGAGTTTTCTGAGAAACTGCTTTGTGTTCTGTTAATTCATCTCAAAGATTTACATCTGTATTTCGTGGATCTCTTTGCTAGCCTTATTTCTGTTCAATCTGAGAAGAGATATTTCGGATCCCTTTGAAGGCTATAGGGCCAAAGGAAATATCCACCGATAACAAAGAGAAAGAAGCTTTCTGAGAAACTTCTTTGTGTTCTGTGAAATCATCTCACAGAGATACAGCTTTCCCTTCAAGAAGCCTTTCGCTAAGACAGTTCTTGTGGAATTGTCAAAGTGATATTTGGAAGCCCATAGAGGGATGTGATGAAAAAGGAAATATCCTCCGATGAAATCTGAAAAGAAGCTTTCTGAGAAACTGCTCTGTGATGTGTGACCTCCACTCACAGAGTTACATCGGTATTTCGTGGATCTCTTTGCTAGCCTTATTTCTATGGAATCTGAGAACAGATATTTCGGATCCCTTTGAGAACTATAGGGCCAAAGGAAATATCCTCCGATAACAAAGAGAAAGAAGCTTTCTGAGAAACTTCTTTGTGTTCTGTGAAATCATCTCACAGAGTTACAGCTTTAACCTCAAGAATCCTTTCGCTAAGACAGTTCTTGTGGAATTGGCAAATTGATATTTGTAAGCCCATAGAGGGCTATGGCGAAAAAGGAAATATCCTCAGATGAAATCTGGAAAGAAGCTTTCTGAGAAACTGCTCTAAGATGTGTGACTTCCACTCACAGAGTTACATCTGTATTTCGTGGATCTCTTTGCGAGCCTTATTTCTGTGGAATCTGAGAACAGATATTTCGGATCCCTTTGAAGACTATAGGGCCAAAGGAAATATCCTCCGATATCAAAGGGAAAGAAGCTTTCTGAGAAACTTCTTTGTGTTCTGTGAAATCATCTCACAGAGTTACAGCTTTCCCCTCAAGAAGCCTCTCGCTAAGACAGTTCTTGTGGAATTGTCGAAGTGATATTTGGAAGCCCATAAAGGGCTATGGTGAAAAAGGAAATATCCTCAGATGAAATCTGCAAAGAAGCTTTCAGAAAAACTGATCTGTGATGTATGACTTCCACTCACAGAGTTACATCTGTATTTCGTGGATCTCTTTGCTAGCCTTATTTCTGTGGAATCTGAGAACAGATATTTCGGATCCCTTTGAAGACTATAGGGCCAAAGGAAATATCCTCCGATAACAAAGAGAAAGAACCTTTCTATGAAACATTTTGTGTTCTGTGAAATCATCTCACAGAGTTACAGCTTTTCCCTCAAGAAGCCTTTCACTAAGACAGTTCTTGTGGAATTGGCAAAGTGATATTTGGAAGCCCTTAGAGGGCTATGGTGAAAAAGGAAATATCCTCCGATGAAATCTGGAAAGAAGCTTTCTGAGAAACTGCTCTGTGATGTGTGACCTCCACTCACAGAGTTACATCGGTATTTCGTGGATCTCTTTGCTAACCTTATTTCTATGGAATCTGAGAACAGATATTTCGGATCCCTTTGAAGACTATAGGGCCAAAGGAAATATCCTCCGATAACAAAGAGAAAGAAGCTTTCTGGGAAACTTCTTTGTGTTCTGTGAAATCATCTCACAGAGTTACAGTTTTCACCTCAAGAAGCCCTTCGCTAAAACCGTTCTTGTGGAATTGGCAAAGTGATATTAGAAGCCCATAGAGGGCTATGGTGAAAAAAGAAATATCCTCCGATAAAATCTGGAAAGAAGCTTTCTGAGAAACTTCTTAGTGTTCTGTTAATTCATCTCACAAAGTTACATCTGTATTTCGTGGTTCTCTTTGCTAGCCTTATTTCTGTGGAATCTGAGAACAGATATTTCGGATTCCTTTGAAGACTATAGGGCCAAAGGAAATATCCTCCGATAACAAAGAGAAAGAAGCTTTCTGAGAAACTTCTTTGTGTTCTGTGAAATCATCTCACAGAGTTAAAGCTTTAACCTCAAGAATCCTTTCGCTAAGACAGTTCTTGTGGAATTGGCAAAGTGATATTTGGAAGCCCATCGAGGGCTATCGTGAAAAAGGAAATATCCTCAGATGGAATCTGAAAAGAAGCTTTCTGAGAAACTGCTTTGTGTTCTGTTAATTCATCTCACAGAGTTACATCTGTATTTCGTGTATCTCTTTGCTAGCCTTATTTCTGTTCAATCTGAGAACAGATATTTGGGATCCCTTTGAAGACTATAGGGCCAAAGGAAATATCCTCTGATAACAAAGAGAAAGAAGCTTTCTGAGAAACTTCTTTGTGTTCTGTGAAATCATCTCACAGTTACAGCTTTCCCCTCAAGAAGCCTTTCGCTAAGACATTTCTTGTGGAATTGGCAAAGTGATATTTGGAAGCCAGTAGAGGGCTATGGTGAAAAAGGAAATATCCTCAGATGGAATCTGAAAAGGAGCTTTCTGAGAAACTGCTTTGTGTTCTGTTAATTCATCTCAAAGATTTACATGTGTATTTCGTGGATCTCTTTGCTAGCCTTATTTCTGTTCAATCTGAGAAGAGATATTTCGGATCCCTTTGAAGGCTATAGGGCCAAAGGAAATATCCTCCGATAACAAAGAGAAAGAAGCTTTCTGAGAAACATTTTGTGTTCTGTGAAATCATCTCACAGAGTTACAGCTTTTCCCTCAAGAAGCCTTTAACTAAGGCAGTTCTTGTGGAATTGGCAAAGTGATATTTGGAAGCCCTTCGAGGGCTATGGTGAAAAAGGAAATATCCTCCGGTGTAATCTGGAAAGAAGCTTTCTGAGAAACTGCTCTGTCATGTGTGACTTCCACTCACAGAGTTACATCTGTATTTCGTGGATGTCTTTGCTAGCCTTATTCCTGTGGAATCTGAGAACAGATATTTCCTATCCCTTTGAAGACTATAGGGCCAAAGGAAATATCCTCCGATAGCAAAGAGAAAGAAGCTTTCTGGGAAACTTCTTCGTGTTCTGTGAAATCATCTCACAGAGTTACAGTTTTCACCTCAAGAAGCCCTTCGCTAAGACAGTTCTTGTGGAATTGGCAACGTGATATTAGAAGCCCATAGAGGGCTATGGTGAAAAAAGAAATATCCTCCGATAAAATCTGGAAAGAAGCTTTCTGAGAAACTGCTTAGTGTTCCGTTAATTCATCTCACAGAGTTTCATCTGTATTTCGTGGATCTCTTTGCTAGCCTTATTTCTGTGGAATCTGAGAACAGATATTTCGGATCCCTTTGAAGACTATAGGGCCAAAGGAAATATCCTCCGATAACAAAGAGAAAGAAGCTTTCTGAGAAACTTCTTTGTGTTCTGTGAAATCATCTCACAGAGTTAAAGTTTTAACCTCAAGGATCCTTTCGCTAAGACAGTTCTTGTGGAATTGGCAAAGTGATATTTGGAAGCCCATAGAGGCTATGGCGAAAAAGGAAATATCCTCAGATGAAATCTGGAAAGAAGCTTTCTGAGAAACTGCTCTGTGATGTGTGACATCCACTCTCAGAGTTACATCTGTATTTCGTGGATCTCTTTGCAAGCATTATTTTTGTGGAATCTGAGAACAGATATTTCGGATCCCTTTGAAGACTATAGGGCCAAAGGAAATATCCTCCGATAACAAAGAGAAAGAAGCTTTCTGAGAAACTTCTTTGTGTTCTGTGAAATCATCTCACAGAGTTACAGCTTTCCCTACAAGAAGCCTTTCGCTAAGACAGTTCTTGTGGAATTGGCAAAGTGATATTTGGAAGCCCATAGAGGGATATCGTGAAAAAGGAAATATCCTCAGATGGAATCTGAAAAGAAGCTTTCTGAGAAACTGCTTTGTGTTCTGTTAATTCATCTCACAGAGTTACATCTGTATTTCGTGGATCTCTTTGCTAGCCTTATTTCTGTTCAATCTGAGAACAGATATTTCGGATCCCTTTGAAGACTATAGGGACAAAGGAAATATCCTACGATAACAAAGAGAAAGAAGCTTTCTGAGAAACTTCTTTGTGTTCTGTGAAATCATCTCACAGAGTTACAGCTTTCCCCTCAAGAAGCCTTTCGTTAAGACAGTTCTTGTGGCATTGTCAAAGTGATATTTGGAAGCCCATAAAGGGCTATGGTGAGAAAGGAAATATCCTCAGATGAAATCTGGAAAGAAGCTTTCTGAAAAACTGCTCTGTGATGTGTGACTTCCACTCACACAGTTACATCTGTATTTCGTGGATCTCTTTGCTAGCCTTATTTCTGTGGAATCAGAGAACAGATATTTCGGATCACTTTGAAGACTATAGGGCCAAAGGAAATATCCTCCGATAACAAAGAGAAAGAAGCTTTCTGAGAAACATCTTTGTGTTCTGTGAAATCATCTCACAGAGTTACAGCTTTTCCCTCAAGAAGTCTTTCACTAAGACAGTTCTTGTGGAATTGGCAAAGTGATATTTGGAAGCCCTTCGAGGGCTATGGTGAAAAAGGAAATATCCTCCGATGAAATCTGGAAAGAAGCTTTCTGAGAAACTGCTCTGTGATGTGTGACCTCCACTCACAGAGTTACATCGGTATTTCGTGGATCTCTTTGCTAGCCTTATTTCTGTGGAATCTGAGAACAGATATTTCGGATCCCTTTGAAGACTATAGGGCCAAAGGAAATATCCTCCGATAACAAAGAGAAAGAAGCTTTCTGAGAAACTTCTTTGTGTTCTGTGAAATCATCTCACAGAGTTACAGCTTTCCCTCAAGAAGCCTTTCGCTAAGACAATTTTTGTGGAACTCGCAAAGTGATATTTGGAAGCCCTTAGAGGGCTATGGTGAAAAAGGAAATATCCTCCGATGAAATCTTGAAAGAAGCTTTCTGAGAAACTGCTCTGTGATGTGTGACCTCCACTCACAGAGTTACATCACTATTTCGTGGATCTCTTTGCTAGCCTTATTTCTGTGGAATCTGAGAACAGATATTTCGGATCCCTTTGAAGACTATAGGGCCAAAGGAAATATCCTCCGATAACAAAGAGAAAGAAGCTTTCTGAGAAACTTCTTTGTGTTCTGTGAAATCATCTCACAGAGATACAGCTTTCCCCTGAAGAAGCCTTTCGCTAAGACAGTTCTTGTGGAATTGGCCAAGTGATATTTGGAAGCCCCTAGAGGGCTATGGTGAAAATGAAAATATCCTCAGATGAGATCTGGAAAGAAGCTTTCTGAGAAACTGCTTAGTGTTCTGTTATTTCATCTCACAGAGTTACATCTGTATTTCGTGGATCTCTTTGCTAGCCTTATTTCTGTGGAATCTGAGAACAGATATTTCAGATCCCTTTGAAGACTATAGGAACAAAGGAAATATCCTCCGATAACAAATAGAAAGAAGCTTTCTGAGAAGCTTCTTTGTGTTCTGTGAAATCATCTCACAGAGTTACAGCTTTCCCCTCAAGAAGCCTTTGGCTAAGACAGTTCTTGTGGAATTGGCAAAGTGACATTTGGAAGCCCAAAGAGGGCTATGGTGATAAAGGAAATATCCTCAGATGAAATCTGGAAAGACGCTTTCTGAGAAGCTGCTTAGTGTTCTGGTAATTAAGCTCACAGAGTTACATCTGTATTTCGTGGATCTCTTTGATAGCCTTATTTCTGTGCAATCTGAGAACAGATATTTCGGATCCCTTTGAAGACTATAGGGCCAAAGGAAATATCGTCCGATAACAAAGAGAAAGAAGCTTTCTGAGAAACTTCTTTCTGTTCTGTGAAATCATCTCACAGAGTTACAGCTTTCCCCTCAAGAAGCCTTTCGCTAAGACAGTTCTTGTGGAATTGGCAAAGTGATATTTGGAAGCCCATAGAGGGCTATGGTGAAAAAGGAAATATCCTCAGATGAAATCTGGAAAGAAGATTTCTGAGAAACTGCTCTGTGATGTGTGACTTCCACTCACAGAGTTACATCTGTATTTCGTGGATCTCTTTGCGAGCCTTATTTCTGTGGAATCTGAGAACAGATATTTCGGATCCCTTTGAAGACTATAGGGCCAAAGGAATTATCCTCCGATAACAAAGAGAAAGAAGCTTTCTGAGAAACATTTTGTGTTCTGTGAAATCATCTCACAGAGTTACAGCTTTTCCCTCAAGAAGCCTTTCACTAAGGCAGTTCTTGTGGAATTGGCAAAGTGATATTTGGAAGCCCTTCGAGGGCTATGGTGAAAAAGGAAATATCCTCCGATGAAATCTGGAAAGAAGCTTTCTGAGAAACTGCTCTGTCATGTGTGACTTCCACTCACAGAGTTACATCTGTATTTCGTGGATGTCTTTGCTAGCCTTATTCCTGTGGAATCTGAAAACAGATATTTCGGATCCCTTTGAAGACTATAGGGCCAAAGGAAATATCCTCCGATAACAAAGAGAAAGAAGCTTTCTGAGAAACTTCTTTGTGTTCTGTGAAATCATCTCACAGAGTTAAAGTTTTAACCTCAAGAATCCTTTCGCTAAGACAGTTCTTGTGGAATTGGCAAAGTGATATTTGGAAGCCCATAGAGGCTATGGCGAAAAAGGAAATATCCTCAGATGAAATCTGGAAAGAAGCTTTCTGAGATTCTGCTCTGTGATGTGTGACATCCACTCACAGAGTTACATCTGTATTTCGTGGATCTCTTTGCAAGCATTATTTTTGTGGAATCTGAGAACAGATATTTCGGATCCCTTTGAAGACTATAGGGCCAAAGGAAATGTCCTCCGATAACAAAGAGAAAGAAGCTTTCTGAGAAACTTCTTTGTGTTCTGTGAAATCATCTCACAGAGTTACAGCTTTCCCTACAAGAAGCCTTTCGCTAAGACAGTTCTTGTGGAATTGGCAAAGTGATATTTGGAAGCCCAAAGAGGGCTGTGGTGAAAGAGGAAATATCCTCCGATGAAATCTGGAAAGAAGCTTTCTGAGGAACTGATTAGTGTTCTGTTAATTCATTTCACAGAGTTACATCACTATTTCGTGGATCTCTTTGCTAGCCTTATTTCTGTGGAATCTGAGAACAGATATTTCGGATCCCTTTGAAGACTATAGGGCTAAAGGAAATATCCTCCGATAACAAAGAGAAAGAAGCTTTCTGAGAAACTTCTTTGTGTTCTCTGAAATCATCTCACAGAGTTAAAACTTTAACCTCAAGAATCCTTTCGCTAAGACAGTTCTTGTGGAATTGGCAAAGTGATATTTGGAAGCCCATAGAGGGATATCGTGAAAAAGGAAATATCCTCAGATGGAATCTGAAAAGAAGCTTTCTGAGAAACTGCTTTGTGTTCTGTTAATTCATCTCACAGAGTTACATCTGTATTTCGTGGATCTCTTTGCTAGCCTTATTTCTGTTCAATCTGAGAACAGATATTTCGGATCCCTTTGAAGACTATAGGGACAAAGGAAATATCCTACGATAACAAAGAGAAAGAAGCTTTCTGAGAAACTTCTTTGTGTTCTGTGAAATCATCTCACAGAGTTACAGCTTTCCCCTCAAGAAGCCTTTCGTTAAGACAGTTCTTGTGGAATTGTCAAAGTGATATTTGGAAGCCCATAAAGGGCTATGGTGAGAAAGGAAATATCCTCAGATGAAATCTGGAAAGAAGCTTTCTGAAAAACTGCTCTGTGATGTGTGACTTCCACTCACACAGTTACATCTGTATTTCGTGGATCTCTTTGCTAGCCTTATTTCTGTGGAATCAGAGAACAGATATTTCGGATCACTTTGAAGACTATAGGGCCAAAGGAAATATCCTCCGATAACAAAGAGAAAGAAGCTTTCTGAGAAACGTCTTTGTGTTCTGTGAAATCATCTCACAGAGTTACAGCTTTTCCCTCAAGAAGTCTTTCACTAAGACAGTTCTTGTGGAATTGGCAAAGTGATATTTGGAAGCCCATAGTGGGCTATGGTGAAAAAGGAAATATCCTCCGATGAAATCTGGAAAGAAGCTTTCTGAGAAACTGCTCTGTGATGTGTGACCTCCACTCACAGAGTTACATCGGTATTTCGTGGATCTCTTTGCTACCCTTATTTCTGTGGAATCTGAGATCAGATATTTCGGATCCCTTTGAAGAGTATAGGGCCTAAGGAAATATCCTCCGATAACAAAAAAAGAAGCTTTCTGAGAAACTTTTTGTGTTCTGTGAAATCATCTCACAGAGTTACAGCTTTCCCCTCAAGAAGCCTTTCGCTAAGACAGTTCTTGTGGAATTGGCAAAGTGATATTTGGAAGCCCATCGAGGGCTATGGTGAAAAAGGAAATATCCTCAGATGAAATCTGGAAAGAAGTTTTCTGAGGAACTGCTTAGTGTTCTGTTAATTCATCTCACAAAGTTACATCTGTATTTCGTGGATCTCTTTGCTAGCCTTATTTCTGTTCAATCTGAGAACAGATATTTCAGATCCCTTTGAAGACTATAGGCCCAAAGGAAATATCCTCCGATAACAAAGAGAAAGAAGCTTTCTGAGAAACTTCTTTGTGTTCTGTGAAATCATCTCACAGAGTTACAGCTTTCCCCTCAAGAAGCCTTTCGCTAAGACAGTTCTTGTGGAATTGGCAAAGTGATATTCGGAAGCCAGTAGAGGGCTATGGTGAAAAAGGAAATATCCTCAGATGGAATCTGAGAAGGAGCTTTCTGAGAAACTACTTTGTGTTCTGTAAATTCATCTCAAAGATTTACATCTGTATTTCGTGGATCTCTTTGCTAGCCTTATTTCTGTTCAATCTGAGAAGAGATATTTCGGATCCCTTTGAAGGCTATAGGGCCAAAGGAAATATCCACCAAAACAAAGAGAAAGAAGCTTTCTGAGAAACTTCTTTGTGTTCTGTGAAATCATCTCACAGAGTTACAGCTTTCCCCTCAAGAAGCCTTTCGCTAAGACAGTTCTTCTGGAATTGGCAAAGTGATATTTGGAAGCCCGTAGAGGGCTATGGCGAAAAAGGAAATATCCTCAGATGAAATCTGGAAAGAAGCTTTCTGAGAAACTGCTCTGTGATGTGTGACTTCCACTCACAGAGTTACATCTGTATTTCGTGGATCTCTTTGCAAGCATTATTTTTGTGGAATCTGAGAACAGATATTTCGGATCCCTTTGAAGACTATAGGGCCAAAGGAAATATCCTCCGATAACAAAGAGAAAGAAGCTTTCTGAGAAACTTCTTTGTGTTCTGTGAAATCATCTCACAGAGTTACAGCTTTCCCTACAAGAAGCCTTTCGCTAAGACAGTTCTTGTGGAATTTGCAAAGTGATATTTGGAAGCAAATAGAGGGCTGTGGTGAAAAAGGAAATATCCTCCGATGAAATCTGGAAAGAAGCTTTCTGAGAAACTGATTAGTGTTCTGTTAATTCATTTCACAGAGTTACATCACTATTTCGTGGATCTCTTTGCTAGCCTTATTAATGTGGAATCTGAGAACAGATATTTCGGATCCCTTTGAAGACTATAGGGCTAAAGGAAATATCCTCCGATAACAAAGAGAAAGAAGCTTTCTGAGAAACTTCTTTGTGTTCTCTGAAATCATCTCACAGAGTTAAAACTTTAACCTCAAGAATCCTTTCGCTAAGACAGTTCTTGTGGAATTGGCAAAGTGATATTTGGAAGCCCATAGAGGGATATCGTGAAAAAGGAAATATCCTCAGATGGAATCTGAAAAGAAGCTTTCTGAGAAACTGCTTTGTGTTCTGTTAATTCATCTCACAGAGTTACATCTGTATTTCGTGGATCTCTTTGCTAGCCTTATTTCTGTTCAATCTGAGAACAGATATTTCGGATCCCTTTGAAGACTATAGGGACAAAGGAAATATCCTACGATAACAAAGAGAAAGAAGCTTTCTGAGAAACTTCTTTGTGTTCTGTGAAATCATCTCACAGAGTTACAGCTTTCCCCTCAAGAAGCCTTTCGTTAAGACAGTTCTTGTGGAATTGTCAAAGTGATATTTGGAAGCCCATAAAGGGCTATGGTGAGAAAGGAAATATCCTCAGATGAAATCTGGAAAGAAGCTTTCTGAAAAACTGCTCTGTGATGTGTGACTTCCACTCACACAGTTACATCTGTATTTCGTGGATCTCTTTGCTAGCCTTATTTCTGTGGAATCTGAGAACAGATATTTCGGATCCCTTTGAAGACTATAGGGCCAAAGGAAATATCCTCCGATAACAAAGAGAAAGAAGCTTTCTGAGAAACTTCTTTGTGTTCTGTGAAATCATCTCACAGAGATACAGCTTTCCCCTGAAGAAGCCTTTCGCTAAGACAGTTCTTGTGGAATTGGCCAAGTGATATTTGGAAGCCCCTAGAGGGCTATGGTGAAAATGAAAATATCCTCAGATGAGATCTGGAAAGAAGCTTTCTGAGAAACTGCTTAGTGTTCTGTTATTTCATCTCACAGAGTTACATCTGTATTTCGTGGATCTCTTTGCTAGCCTTATTTCTGTGGAATCTGAGAACAGATATTTCAGATCCCTTTGAAGACTATAGGAACAAAGGAAATATCCTCCGATAACAAATAGAAAGAAGCTTTCTGAGAAGCTTCTTTGTGTTCTGTGAAATCATCTCACAGAGTTACAGCTTTCCCCTCAAGAAGCCTTTCGCTAAGACAGTTCTTGTGGAATTGGCAAAGTGACATTTGGAAGCCCAAAGAGGGCTATGGTGATAAAGGAAATATCCTCAGATGAAATCTGGAAAGACGCTTTCTGAGAAGCTGCTTAGTGTTCTGGTAATTAAGCTCACAGAGTTACATCTGTATTTCGTGGATCTCTTTGATAGCCTTATTTCTGTGCAATCTGAGAACAGATATTTCGGATCCCTTTGAAGACTATAGGGCCAAAGGAAATATCGTCCGATAACAAAGAGAAAGAAGCTTTCTGAGAAACTTCTTTCTGTTCTGTGAAATCATCTCACAGAGTTACAGCTTTCCCCTCAAGAAGCCTTTCGCTAAGACAGTTCTTGTGGAATTGGCAAAGTGATATTTGGAAGCCCATAGAGGGCTATGGTGAAAAAGGAAATATCCTCAGATGAAATCTGGAAAGAAGCTTTCTGAGAAACTGCTCTGTGATGTGTGACTTCCACTCACAGAGTTACATCTGTATTTCGTGGATCTCTTTGCGAGCCTTATTTCTGTGGAATCTGAGAACAGATATTTCGGATCCCTTTGAAGACTATAGGGCCAAAGGAATTATCCTCCGATAACAAAGAGAAAGAAGCTTTCTGAGAAACATTTTGTGTTCTGTGAAATCATCTCACAGAGTTACAGCTTTTCCCTCAAGAAGCCTTTCACTAAGGCAGTTCTTGTGGAATTGGCAAAGTGATATTTGGAAGCCCTTCGAGGGCTATGGTGAAAAAGGAAATATCCTCCGATGAAATCTGGAAAGAAGCTTTCTGAGAAACTGCTCTGTCATGTGTGACTTCCACTCACAGAGTTACATCTGTATTTCGTGGATGTCTTTGCTAGCCTTATTCCTGTGGAATCTGAAAACAGATATTTCGGATCCCTTTGAAGACTATAGGGCCAAAGGAAATATCCTCCGATAACAAAGAGAAAGAAGCTTTCTGAGAAACTTCTTTGTGTTCTGTGAAATCATCTCACAGAGTTAAAGTTTTAACCTCAAGAATCCTTTCGCTAAGACAGTTCTTGTGGAATTGGCAAAGTGATATTTGGAAGCCCATAGAGGCTATGGCGAAAAAGGAAATATCCTCAGATGAAATCTGGAAAGAAGCTTTCTGAGATTCTGCTCTGTGATGTGTGACATCCACTCACAGAGTTACATCTGTATTTCGTGGATCTCTTTGCAAGCATTATTTTTGTGGAATCTGAGAACAGATATTTCGGATCCCTTTGAAGACTATAGGGCCAAAGGAAATGTCCTCCGATAACAAAGAGAAAGAAGCTTTCTGAGAAACTTCTTTGTGTTCTGTGAAATCATCTCACAGAGTTACAGCTTTCCCTACAAGAAGCCTTTCGCTAAGACAGTTCTTGTGGAATTGGCAAAGTGATATTTGGAAGCCCAAAGAGGGCTGTGGTGAAAGAGGAAATATCCTCCGATGAAATCTGGAAAGAAGCTTTCTGAGGAACTGATTAGTGTTCTGTTAATTCATTTCACAGAGTTACATCACTATTTCGTGGATCTCTTTGCTAGCCTTATTTCTGTGGAATCTGAGAACAGATATTTCGGATCCCTTTGAAGACTATAGGGCTAAAGGAAATATCCTCCGATAACAAAGAGAAAGAAGCTTTCTGAGAAACTTCTTTGTGTTCTCTGAAATCATCTCACAGAGTTAAAACTTTAACCTCAAGAATCCTTTCGCTAAGACAGTTCTTGTGGAATTGGCAAAGTGATATTTGGAAGCCCATAGAGGGATATCGTGAAAAAGGAAATATCCTCAGATGGAATCTGAAAAGAAGCTTTCTGAGAAACTGCTTTGTGTTCTGTTAATTCATCTCACAGAGTTACATCTGTATTTCGTGGATCTCTTTGCTAGCCTTATTTCTGTTCAATCTGAGAACAGATATTTCGGATCCCTTTGAAGACTATAGGGACAAAGGAAATATCCTACGATAACAAAGAGAAAGAAGCTTTCTGAGAAACTTCTTTGTGTTCTGTGAAATCATCTCACAGAGTTACAGCTTTCCCCTCAAGAAGCCTTTCGTTAAGACAGTTCTTGTGGAATTGTCAAAGTGATATTTGGAAGCCCATAAAGGGCTATGGTGAGAAAGGAAATATCCTCAGATGAAATCTGGAAAGAAGCTTTCTGAAAAACTGCTCTGTGATGTGTGACTTCCACTCACACAGTTACATCTGTATTTCGTGGATCTCTTTGCTAGCCTTATTTCTGTGGAATCAGAGAACAGATATTTCGGATCACTTTGAAGACTATAGGGCCAAAGGAAATATCCTCCGATAACAAAGAGAAAGAAGCTTTCTGAGAAACGTCTTTGTGTTCTGTGAAATCATCTCACAGAGTTACAGCTTTTCCCTCAAGAAGTCTTTCACTAAGACAGTTCTTGTGGAATTGGCAAAGTGATATTTGGAAGCCCATAGTGGGCTATGGTGAAAAAGGAAATATCCTCCGATGAAATCTGGAAAGAAGCTTTCTGACAAACTGCTCTGTGATGTGTGACCTCCACTCACAGAGTTACATCGGTATTTCGTGGATCTCTTTGCTACCCTTATTTCTGTGGAATCTGAGATCAGATATTTCGGATCCCTTTGAAGAGTATAGGGCCTAAGGAAATATCCTCCGATAACAAAAAAAGAAGCTTTCTGAGAAACTTTTTGTGTTCTGTGAAATCATCTCACAGAGTTACAGCTTTCCCCTCAAGAAGCCTTTCGCTAAGACAGTTCTTGTGGAATTGGCAAAGTGATATTTGGAAGCCCATCGAGGGCTATGGTGAAAAAGGAAATATCCTCAGATGAAATCTGGAAAGAAGTTTTCTGAGGAACTGCTTAGTGTTCTGTTAATTCATCTCACAAAGTTACATCTGTATTTCGTGGATCTCTTTGCTAGCCTTATTTCTGTTCAATCTGAGAACAGATATTTCAGATCCCTTTGAAGACTATAGGCCCAAAGGAAATATCCTCCGATAACAAAGAGAAAGAAGCTTTCTGAGAAACTTCTTTGTGTTCTGTGAAATCATCTCACAGAGTTACAGCTTTCCCCTCAAGAAGCCTTTCGCTAAGACAGTTCTTGTGGAATTGGCAAAGTGATATTCGGAAGCCAGTAGAGGGCTATGGTGAAAAAGGAAATATCCTCAGATGGAATCTGAGAAGGAGCTTTCTGAGAAACTACTTTGTGTTCTGTAAATTCATCTCAAAGATTTACATCTGTATTTCGTGGATCTCTTTGCTAGCCTTATTTCTGTTCAATCTGAGAAGAGATATTTCGGATCCCTTTGAAGGCTATAGGGCCAAAGGAAATATCCACCAAAACAAAGAGAAAGAAGCTTTCTGAGAAACTTCTTTGTGTTCTGTGAAATCATCTCACAGAGTTACAGCTTTCCCCTCAAGAAGCCTTTCGCTAAGACAGTTCTTCTGGAATTGGCAAAGTGATATTTGGAAGCCCGTAGAGGGCTATGGCGAAAAAGGAAATATCCTCAGATGAAATCTGGAAAGAAGCTTTCTGAGAAACTGCTCTGTGATGTGTGACTTCCACTCACAGAGTTACATCTGTATTTCGTGGATCTCTTTGCAAGCATTATTTTTGTGGAATCTGAGAACAGATATTTCGGATCCCTTTGAAGACTATAGGGCCAAAGGAAATATCCTCCGATAACAAAGAGAAAGAAGCTTTCTGAGAAACTTCTTTGTGTTCTGTGAAATCATCTCACAGAGTTACAGCTTTCCCTACAAGAAGCCTTTCGCTAAGACAGTTCTTGTGGAATTTGCAAAGTGATATTTGGAAGCAAATAGAGGGCTGTGGTGAAAAAGGAAATATCCTCCGATGAAATCTGGAAAGAAGCTTTCTGAGAAACTGATTAGTGTTCTGTTAATTCATTTCACAGAGTTACATCACTATTTCGTGGATCTCTTTGCTAGCCTTATTTCTGTGGAATCTGAGAACAGATATTTCGGATCCCTTTGAAGACTATAGGGCTAAAGGAAATATCCTCCGATAACAAAGAGAAAGAAGCTTTCTGAGAAACTTCTTTGTGTTCTCTGAAATCATCTCACAGAGTTAAAACTTTAACCTCAAGAATCCTTTCGCTAAGACAGTTCTTGTGGAATTGGCAAAGTGATATTTGGAAGCCCATAGAGGGATATCGTGAAAAAGGAAATATCCTCAGATGGAATCTGAAAAGAAGCTTTCTGAGAAACTGCTTTGTGTTCTGTTAATTCATCTCACAGAGTTACATCTGTATTTCGTGGATCTCTTTGCTAGCCTTATTTCTGTTCAATCTGAGAACAGATATTTCGGATCCCTTTGAAGACTATAGGGACAAAGGAAATATCCTACGATAACAAAGAGAAAGAAGCTTTCTGAGAAACTTCTTTGTGTTCTGTGAAATCATCTCACAGAGTTACAGCTTTCCCCTCAAGAAGCCTTTCGTTAAGACAGTTCTTGTGGAATTGTCAAAGTGATATTTGGAAGCCCATAAAGGGCTATGGTGAGAAAGGAAATATCCTCAGATGAAATCTGGAAAGAAGCTTTCTGAAAAACTGCTCTGTGATGTGTGACTTCCACTCACACAGTTACATCTGTATTTCGTGGATCTCTTTGCTAGCCTTATTTCTGTGGAATCAGAGAACAGATATTTCGGATCACTTTGAAGACTATAGTGCCAAAGGAAATATCCTCCGATAACAAAGAGAAAGAAGCTTTCTGAGAAACGTCTTTGTGTTCTGTGAAATCATCTCACAGAGTTACAGCTTTTCCCTCAAGAAGTCTTTCACTAAGACAGTTCTTGTGGAATTGGCAAAGTGATATTTGGAAGCCCATAGTGGGCTATGGTGAAAAAGGAAATATCCTCCGATGAAATCTGGAAAGAAGCTTTCTGAGAAACTGCTCTGTGATGTGTGACCTCCACTCACAGAGTTACATCGGTATTTCGTGGATCTCTTTGCTACCCTTATTTCTGTGGAATCTGAGATCAGATATTTCGGATCCCTTTGAAGAGTATAGGGCCTAAGGAAATATCCTCCGATAACAAAAAAAGAAGCTTTCTGAGAAACTTTTTGTGTTCTGTGAAATCATCTCACAGAGTTACAGCTTTCCCCTCAAGAAGCCTTTCGCTAAGACAGTTCTTGCGGAATTGGCAAAGTGATATTTGGAAGCCCATCGAGGGCTATGGTGAAAAAGGAAATATCCTCAGATGAAATCTGGAAAGAAGTTTTCTGAGGAACTGCTTAGTGTTCTCTTAATTCATCTCACAAAGTTACATCTGTATTTCGTGAATCTCTTTGCTAGCCTTATTTCTGTTCAATCTGAGAACAGATATTTCAGATCCCTTTGAAGACTATAGGGCCAAAGGAAATATCCTCCGATAACAAAGAGAAAGAAGCTTTCTGAGAAACTTCTTTGTGTTCTGTGAAATCATCTCACAGAGTTACAGCTTTCCCCTCAAGAAGCCTTTCGCTAAGACAGTTCTTGTGGAATTGGCAAAGTGATATTCGGAAGCCAGTAGAGGGCTATGGTGAAAAAGGAAATATCCTCAGATGGAATCTGAAAAGGAGCTTTCTGAGAAACTACTTTGTGTTCCGTAAATTCATCTCAAAGATTTACATCTGTATTTCGTGGATCTCTTTGCTAGCCTTATTTCTGTTCAATCTGAGAAGAGATATTTCGGATCCCTTTGAAGGCTATAGGGCCAAAGGAAATATCCACCGAAAACAAAGAGAAAGAAGCTTTCTGAGAAACATTTTCTGTTCTGTAAAATCATCTCACAGAGTTACAGCTTTTCCCTCAAGAAGCCTTTCACTAAGACAGTTCTTGTGGAATTGGCAAAGTGACATTTGGAAGCCCATAGAAGGCTATGGTGATAAAGGAAATATCCTCAGATGAAATCTGGAAAGAAGCTTTCTGAGAAACTGCTTAGTGTTCTGGTAATTAAGCTCACAGAGTTACATCTGTATTTCGTGGATCTCTTTGCTAGCCTTATTTCTGTGCAATCTGAGAACAGATATTTCGGATCCCTTTGAAGACTATAGGGCCAAAGGAAATATCGTCCGATAACAAAGAGAAAGAAGCTTTCTGAGAAACTTCTTTCTGTTCTGTGAAATCATCTCACAGAGTTACAGCTTTAACCTCAAGAATCCTTTCGCTAAGACAGTTCTTGTGGAATTGGCAAAGTGATATTTGGAAGCCCATAGAGGCTATGGCGAAAAAGGAAATATCCTCAGATGAAATCTGGAAAGAAGCTTTCTGAGAAACTGCTCTGTGATGTGTGACATCCACTCACAGAGTTACATCTGTATTTCGTGGATCTCTTTGCAAGCATTATTTTTGTGGAATCTGAGAACAGATATTTCGGATCCCTTTGAAGACTATAGGGCCAAAGGAAATGTCCTCCGATAACAAAGAGAAAGAAGCTTTCTGAGAAACTTCTTTGTGTTCTGTGAAATCAACTCACAGAGTTACATCTTTCCCTACAAGAAGCCTTTCGCTAAGACAGTTCTTGTGGAATTTTCAAAGTGATATTTGGAAGCCCAAAGAGGGCTGTGGTGAAAAAGGAAATATCCTCCGATGAAATCTGGAAAGAAGCTTTCTGAGGAACTGATTAGTGTTCTGTTAATTCATTTCACAGAGTTACATCACTATTTTGTGGATCTCTTTGCTAGCCTTATTTCTGTGGAATCTGAGAACAGATATTTCGGATCCCTTTGAAGACTATAGGGCCAAAGGAAATATCCTCCGATAACAAAGAGAAAGAAGCTTTCTGAGAAACTTCTTTGTGTTCTGTGAAATCATCTCACAGAGTTACAGCTTTCCCCTCAAGAAGCCTTTCGCTAAGACAGTTCTTGTGGAATTGGCAAAGTGACATTTGGAAGCCCAAAGAGGGCTATGGTGATAAACGAAATATCCTCAGATGAAATCTGGAAAGAAGCTTTCTGAAAAACTGCTGTGTGATGTGTGACTTCCACTCACAGTGTTAAATCTGTATTTCGTGGATCTCTTTGCTAGCCTTATTTCTGTGGAATCTGAGAACGGATATTTCGGATCCCTATGAAGACTATAGGGCCAAAGGAAATATCCTCCGATAAAAAAGAGAAATAAGCTTTCTGAGAAACTTCTTTGTGTTCTATGAAATCATCTCAGAGTTACAGCTTTCCCTCAAGAAGCCTTTCACTAAGACAGTTCTTGTGGAATTGGCAAAGTGATATTTGGTAGCCAATAGAAGGCTATGGTGAAAAAGGAAATATCCTCAGATGAAATCTGGAAAGAAGCTTTCTGAGAAACTGCTCTGTGATGTGTGACTTCCTCTCACAGAGTTACATCTGTATTTCGTGGATCTCTTTCGAGCCTTATTTCTGTGTAATCTGAGAACAGATATTTCGGATCCCTTTGAAGACTATAGGGCCAAAGAAAATATCCTCCGATATCAAAGGGAAAGAAGCTTTCTGAGAAACTTCTTTGTGTTCTGTGAAATCATCTCACAGAGTTACAGCTTTCCCCTCAAGAAGCCTCTCGCTAAGACAGTTCTTGTGGAATTGCCAAAGTGATATTTGGAAGCCCATAAAGGGCTATGGTGAAAAAGGAAATATCCTCAGATGAAATCTGCAAAGAAGCTTTCTGAAAAACTGATCTGTGATGTATGACTTCCACTCACAGAGTAACATCTGTATTTCGTGGATCTCTTTGCTAGCCTTATTTCTGTGGAATCTGAGAACAGATATTTCGGATCCCTTTGAAGACTATAGGGCCAAAGGAAATATCCTCTGATAACAAAGAGAAAGAAGCTTTCTGAGAAACTTCTTTGTGTTCTGTGAAATCATCTCACAGAGTTAAAGTTTTAACCTCAAGAATCCTTTCGCAAAGACAGTTCTTGTGGAATTGGCAAAGTGATATTTGGAAGCCCATAGAGGCTATGGCGAAAAAGGAAATATCCTCAGATGAAATCTGGAAAGAATCTTTCTGAGAAACTGCTCTGTGATGTGTGACATCCACTCACAGAGTTACATCTGTATTTCTTGGATCCCTTTGCAAGCATTATTTTTGTGGAATCTGAGAACAGATATTTCGGATCCCTTTGAAGAGTATAGGGCCAAAGGAAATATCCTCCGATAACAAAAAAAGAAGCTTTCTGAGAAACTTCTTTGTGTTCTGTGAAATCATCTCACAGAGTTACAGCTTTCCCTACAAGAAGCCTTTCGCTAAGACAGTTCTTGTGGAATTTGCAAAGTGATATTTGGAAGCCCATAGAGGGCTGTGGTGAAAAAGGAAATATCCTCAGATGAAATCTGGAAAGAAGCTTTCTGAGGAACTGCTTAGTGTTCTGTTAATTCATTTCACAGAGTTACATCACTATTTCGTGGATCTCTTTGCGAGCCTTATTTCTGTGTAATCTGAGAACAGATATTTCGGATCCCTTTGAAGACTATAGGGCCAAAGGAAATATCCTCCGATATCAAAGGGAAAGAAGCTTTCTGAGAAACTTCTTTGTGTTCTGTGAAATCATCTCACAGAGTTACAGCTTTCCCCTCAAGAAGCCTCTCGCTAAGACAGTTCTTGTGGAATTGCCAAAGTGATATTTGGAAGCCCATAAAGGGCTATGGTGAAAAAGGAAATATCCTCAGATGAAATCTGGAAAGAAGCTTTCTGAAAAACTGATCTGTGATGTATGACTTCCACTCACAGAGTAACATCTGTATTTCATGGATCTCTTTGCTAGCCTTATTTCTGTGGAATCTGAGAACAGATATTTCGGATCCCTTTGAAGACTATAGGGCCAAAGGAAATATCCTCCGATAACAAAGAGAAAGAATCTTTCTGAGAAACATTTTGTGTTCTGTGAAATCATCTCACAGAGTTACAGCTTTTCCCTCAAGAAGCCTTTCACTAAGACAGTTCTTGTGGAATTGGCAAAGTGATATTTGGAAGCCCTTAGAGGGCTATTGTGAAAAAGGAAATATCCTCCGTTGAAATCTGGAAAGAAGCTTTCTGAGAAACTGCTCTGTGATGTGTCACCTCCACTCACAGAGTTACCTCGGTATTTCGTGGATCTCTTTGCTAGCCTTATTTCTGTGGAATCTGAGAACAGATATTTCGGATCCCTTTGAAGACTATAGGGCCAAAGGAAATATCCTCCGATATCAAAGGGAAAGAAGCTTTCTGAGAAACTTCTTTGTGTTCTGTGAAATCATCTCACAGAGTTACAGCTTTCCCTCAAGAAGCCTTTCACTAAGACAGTTCTTGTGGAATTGGCAAAGTGATATTTGGTAGCCAATAGAAGGCTATGGTGAAAAAGGAAATATCCTCAGATGAAATCTGGAAAGAAGCTTTCTGAGAAACTGCTCTGTGATGTGTGACTTCCACTCACAGAGTTACATCTGTATTTCGTGGATCTCTTTACGAGCCTTATTTCTGTGGAATCTGAGAACAGATATATCGGATCCCTTTGAAGACTATAGGGCCAAAGGAAATATCCTCCGATATCAAAGGGAAAGAAGCTTTCTGAGAAACTTCTTTGTGTTCTGTGAAATTATCTCACAGAGTTACAGCTTTCCCTCAAGAAGCCTTTCACTAAGACAGTTCTTGTGGAATTGGCAAAGTGATATTTGGTAGCCAATAGAAGGCTATGGTGAAAAAGGAAATATCCTCAGATGAAATCTGGAAAGAAGCTTTCTGAGAAACTGCTCTGTGATGTGTGACTTCCACTCACAGAGTTACATCTGTATTTCGTGGATCTCTTTACGAGCCTTATTTCTGTGGAATCTGAGAACAGATATATCGGATCCCTTTGAAGACTATAGGGCCAAAGGAAATATCCTCCGATAACAAAGAGAAAGAAGCTTTCTGAGAAACTTCTTTGTGTTCTGTGAAATCATCTCACAGAGTTACAGCTTTCCCCTCAAGAAGCCTTTCGTTAAGACAGTTCTTGAGGAATTGTCAAAGTGATATTTGGAAGCCCATAAAGGGCTATGGTGAGAAAGGAAATATCCTCAGATGAAATCTGGAAAGAAGCTTTCTGAAAAACTGCTCTGTGATGTGTGACTTCCACTCACACAGTTACATCTGTATTTCGTGGATCTCTTTGCTAGCCTTATTTCTGTGGAATCAGAGAACAGATATTTCGGATGACTTTGAAGACTATAGGGCCAAAGGAAATATCCTCCGATAACAAAGAGAAAGAAGCTTTCTGAGAAACATCTTTGTGTTCTGTGAAATCATCTCACAGAGTTACAGCTTTTCCCTCAAGAAGTCTTTCACTAAGACAGTTCTTGTGGAATTGGCAAAGTGATATTTGGAAGCCCATAGAGGGCTATGGTGAAAAAGGAAATATCCTCCGATGAAATCTGGAAAGAAGCTTTCTGAGAAACTGCTCTGTGATGTGTGACCTCCACTCACAGAGTTACATCGGTATTTCGTGGATCTCTTTGCTACCCTTATTTCTGTGGAATCTGAGATCAGATATTTCGGATCCCTTTGAAGAGTATAGGGCCAAAGGAAATATCCTCCCATAACAAAAAAAGAAGCTTTCTGAGAAACTTTTTGTGTTCTGTGAAATCATCTCACAGAGTTACAGCTTTCCCCTCAAGAAGCCTTTCGCTAAGACAGTTCTTGTGGAATTGGCAAGGTGATATTTGGAAGCCCATAGAGGGCTATGGTGAAAAAGGAAATATCCTCAGATGAAATCTGGAAAGAAGTTTTCTGAGGAACTGCTTAGTGTTCTGTTAATTCATCTCACAAAGTTACATCTGTATTTCGTGGATCTCTTTGCTAGCCTTATTTCTGTTCATCTGAGAACAGATATTTCAGATCCCTTTGAAGACTATAGGGCCAAAGGAAATATCCTCCGATAACAAAGAGAAAGAAGTTTTCTGAGAAACTTCTTTGTGTTCTGTGAAATCATCTCACAGAGTTACAGCTTTCCCCTCAAGAAGCTTTTCGCTAAGACAGTTCTTGTGGATTTGGCAAAGTGATATTTGGAAGCCAGTAGAGGTCTATGGTGAAAAAGGAAATATCCTCAGATGGAATCTGAAAAGGAGCTTTCTGAGAAACTGCTTTGTGTTCTGTTAATTAATCTCAAAGATTTACATCTGTATTTCGTGGATCTCTTTGCTAGCCTTATTTCTGTTCAATCTGAGAAGAGATATTTCGGATCCCTTTGAAGGCTATAGGGTCAAAGGAAATATCCACCGATAACAAAGAGAAAGAAGCTTTCTGAGAAACTTCTTTGTGTTCTGTGAAATCATCTCACAGAGTTACAGCTTTCCCCTCAAGAAGCCTTTCGCTAAGACAGTTCTTGTGGAATTGTCAAAGTGATATTTGGAAGCCCATAGAGGGCTGTGATGAAAAAGGAAATATCCTCCGATGAAATCTGGAAAGAAGCTTTCTGAGAAACTGCTCTGTGATGTGTGACCTCCACTCACAGAGTTACATCGGTATTTCATGGATCTCTTTGCTAGCCTTATTTCTATGGAATGTGAGAACAGATATTTAGGATCCCTTTGAAGACTATAGGGCCAAAGGAAATATCCTCCGATAAGAAAGAGAAAGAAGCTTTCTGAGAAACTTCTTTGTGTTCTGTGAAATCATCTCACAGAGTTACAGCTTTAACCTCAAGAATCCTTTCGCTAAGACAGTTCTTCTGGAATTGGCAAAGTGATATTTGGAAGCCCATAGAGGGCTATGGCGAAAAAGGAAATATCCTCAGATGAAATCTGGAAAGAAGCTTTCTGAGAAAGTGCTCTGTGAAGTGTGACTTCCACTCACAGAGTTAAATCTGTATTTCGTGGATCTCTTTGCAAGCATTATTTTTGTGGAATCTGAGAACAGATATTTCGGATCCCTTTGAAGACTATAGGGCCAAAGGAAATATCCTCCGATAACAAAGAGAAAGAAGCTTTCTGAGAAACTTCTTTGTGTTCTGTGAAATCATCTCACAGAGGTTAAGCTTTAAACTCAAGAATCCTTTCGCTAAGACAGTTCTTGTGGAATTGGCAAAGTGATATTAGGAAGCCCATAGAGGGCTATGGTGAAAAAGGAAATATCCTCAGATGGAGTCTGAAAAGAAGCTTTCTGAGAAACTGCTTTGTGTTCTGTTAATTCATCTCACAGATTTACATCTGTATTTCGTGGATCTCTTTGCTAGCCTTATTTCTGTGGATCCTGAGAACAGATATTTCGGATACCTTTGAAGAATATAGGGCCAAAGGAAATATCCTCCGATAACAAAGAGAAAGAAGGTTTCTGAGAAACTTCTTTGTGTTCTGTGAAATCATCTCACAGAGTTACAGCTTTCCCCTCAAGAAGCCTTTCGCTAAGACAGTTCTTGTGGAATTGGCAAAGTGATATTTGGAAGCCCGTAGAGGGCTATGGTGAGAAAGGAAATATCCTCCGATGAAATCTGGAAAGAAGCTTTCTGAGAAAAAGCTCTGTGATGTGTGACTTCCACTCACAGAGTTACATCGGTATTTCGTGGATCTCTTTGCTAGCCTTATTTCTGTGAAATCTGAGAACAGATATTTCGGATCCCTTTGAAGACTATAGGGCCAAGGAAATATCCTCCGATAACAAAAAAAGAAGCTTTCTGAGAAACTTCTTTGTGTTCTGCGATATCATCTCACAGAGTTAAAGCTTTCCCTTCAAGAAGCCTTTCGCTAAGACAGTTCTTGTGGAATTGGCAAAGTGATACATGGAAGCCCGTAGAGGGCTATGGTGAAAAAGGAAATATCCTCAGATGAAATCTGGAAAGAAGCTTTCTGAGAAACTGCTCTGTGATATGCGACTTCCACTCACAGAGTTACATCTGTATTTCGTGGATCTCTTTGCTAGCATTATTTCTGTGGAATCTGAGAACAGATATTTCGCATCCCTTTGAAGACTATAGGGCCAAAGGAAATATCACCCGATAACAAAGAGAAAGAAGCTTTCTGGGAAACTTCTTTGTGTTCTGTGAAATCATCTCACAGGGTTACAGTATTCCCCTCAAGAAGCCTTTCGCTAAGACAGTTTTTGAGGAATTGGCAAAGTGATATTTGGAATCCCATAGAGGGCTATGGTGAAAAAGAAAATATCCTCAGATGGAATCTGAAAAGAAGCTTTCTGAGAAACTGCTTTGTGTTCTGTTAATTCATCTGACAGATTTTCATCTGTATTTAGTGGATCTCTTTGCTAGCCTTATTTCTGTTCAATCTGAGAACAGATATTTCGGATCCCTTTGAAGACTATAGGGCCAAAGGAAATATCCTCCGATAAAAAAGAAAAACAAACTTTCTGAGAAACTTCTTTGTGTTCTGTGAAATCATCTCACAGAGTTACAGCTTTCCCCTCAAGAAGCCTTTCGCTAAGACAGTTCTTGTGGAATTGGCAAAGTGATATTTGGAAGCCCATAGAGGGCTATGGTGAAAAAGGAAATATCCTCCGATGAAATCTGGAAAGAAGCTTACTGAAAAACTGCTCTGCGATGTGTGACTTCCACTCACAGAGTTATATCTGTATTTCGTGGATCTCTTTGTTAGCCTTATTTCTGTGGAATCTGAGAACACATATTTTGGATCCCTTTGAAGATTATAGGGCCAACGGAAATATCCTCCGATAACAAAGAGAAAGAAGCTTTCTGAGAAACTTCTTTGTGTTCTGCGAAATCATCTCACAGAATTACAGCTTTTCCCTCAAAAAGGCTTTCACTAAGACAGTTCTTGTGGAAT
The DNA here is from genome assembly GCF_049350105.2 of Macaca mulatta. Lineage (NCBI taxonomy): Eukaryota > Metazoa > Chordata > Mammalia > Primates > Cercopithecidae > Macaca > Macaca mulatta. Next base: position 48,987,705 of record NC_133411.1, read on the forward strand.
TGGCAAAGTGATATTTGGAAGCCCATAAAGAGCTATGGTGAAAAAGGAAATATCCTGAAATGAATTCTGGAAAGAAGCTTTCTGAGGAACTGCTTAGTGTTCTGTTAATTCATCTCACAGAGTTACATCTGTATTTCGTGGATCTCTTTGCTAGCCTTATTTCTGTTAAATCTGAGAACAGATATTTCAGATCCCTTTGAAGACTATAGGGCCAAAGGAAATATCCTCCGATAACAAAGAGAAAGAAGCTTTCTGAGAAACTTCTTTGTGTTCTGTGAAAATATCTCACAGAGATACAGCTTTTCCCTCAAGAAGCCTTTCACTAAGACAGTTCTTGTGGAATTGGCAAAGTGATATTTGGAAGCCCATAGGGGGCTATCGTGAAAAAGTAAATATCATCAGATGAAATCTGGAAAGAAGGTTTCTGAGAAACTTCTTATTATTCTGTTAATTCATCTCACAGAGTTACATCTGTATTTCGTGGATCTCTTTGCTAGCCTTATTTCTGTGGAATCTGAGATCAGATATTTCGGATCCCTTTGAAGACTCTAGGGCCAAAGGAAATATCCTCCGATAACAAAGAGAAGGAAGCTTTCTGAGAAACTTCTTTGTGTTCTGTGAAATCATCTCACAGAGTTACAGCTTTCCCCTCAAGAAGCCTTTCGCTAAGACAGTTCTTGTGGAATTGGCAAAGTGATATTTGGAAGCCCATGGAGGGCTATGGTGAAAAAGGAATTATCGTCAGATGAAATCTGGAAAGAAGCTTTCTGAAAAACCGCTCTGTGATGTGTGACTTCCACTCACAGAGTTACATCTGTATTTCGTGGATTTCTTTGCGAGCCTTATTTCTGTGGAATCTGAGAACAGATATTTCGGATCCCTTTGAAGACTATAGGGCCAAAGGAAATATCCTCCGATAACAAAGAGAAAGAAGCTTTCTGAGAAGCTTCTTTGTGTTCTGTGAAATCATCTCACAGAGTTACAGCTTTCCCTTCAAGAAGCCTTTCGCTAAGACAGTTCTTGTGGATTTGGCAAAGTGATATTTGGAAGACCATAGAGGGCTATGGTGAAAAAGGAAATATCCTCATATGAAATCTGGAAAGAAGCTTTTTGAGAAACTGCTCTGTGATGTGTGACTTACACTCATGGAGTTACATCTGTATTTCGTGGAACTCTTTGCTAACCTTATTTCTGTGGAATCTGAGAACAGATATTTCGGATCCCTTTGAACACTATAGGGCCAAAGGAAATATCCTCCGATAACAAAGAGAAAGAAGCTTTCTGAGAAACTTTTTTGTGTTCTGTGAAATCATCTCACAGAGTTACACCTTTCTGCTAAAGAAGCCTTTCGCTAAGACAGTTCTTGTGGAATTTGCAAAGTGATATTTGGAAGCCCATAGAGTGCTATGGTGAAAAAGTAAATATCCTCAGATGGAATCTGAAAAGAAGCTTGTTGAGAAACTGCTTAGTGTTCTGTTAATTCGTCTCACAGAGTTACATCTGTATTTGGTGGATCTCTTTGCTAGCCTTATTTCTGCGGATTCTGAGAACAGATATTTCGGATACCTTTGAACACTATAGGGCCAAAGGAAATATCCTCCGATAACAAAGAGAAAGAAGCTGTCTGAGAAACTTCTTTGTGTTCTGTGAAATCATCTCACAGAGTTACAGCTTTCCCCTCAAGAAGCCTTTCGCTAAGACAGTTCTTGTGGAATTGTCAAGGTGATATTTGGAAGCCCATAGAGGGCTATGGTGAAAAAGGAAATATCCTCCGATGAAATCTGGAAAGAAGCTTTCTGAGAAACTGCTTAGTGTTCTGTTAATTCATCTCACAGTGTTACATCAGTATTTCGTGAATCTCTTTGCTAGCCTTATTTCTGTGGAATCTCAGAACAGATATTTCTGATCCCTTTGAAGACTATAGGGCCAAAGGAAATATCCTCCGAAAACAAAGAGAAAGAAGCTTTCTGAGGAACTTCTTTGTGTTCTGTGAAATCATCTCACAGAGTTACAGCTTTCCCCTCAAGAAGCCTTTCGCTAAGACAGTTCTTGTGGAATTGTCAAAGTGATATTTGGAAGCCCATAGAGGGCTCTGATGAAAAAGGAAATATCCTCCGATGAAATCTGGAAAGAAGCTTTCTGAGAAACTGCTCTGTGATGTGTGACCTCCACTCACAGAATTACATCGGTATTTCGTGGATCTCTTTGCTAGCCTTATTTCTATGGAATCTGAGAACAGATATTTCGGATCCCTTTGAAGACTATAGGGCCAAAGGAAATATCCTCCGATAACAAAGAGAAAGAAGCTTTCTGGGAAACTTCTTTGTGTTCTGTGAAATCAACTCACAGAGTTACACTTTTCCCCTCAAGAAGCGTTGCGCTAAGACAGTTCTTGTGGAATTGGCAAAGTGATATTTGGAAGCCCATTGTGGGCTATGGTGAAAAAGGAAATATCCTCAGATGAAATCTGGAAAGAAGGTTTCTGAGAAAGTGCTTAGAATTCTGTTAATTAATCTCACCGAGTTCCATCTGTATTTCGTGGAACTCTTTGCTAGCCTTATTTCTGTGGAATCTGAGAACCGATATTTCGGATCCCTTTGAAGACTATAGGGCCAAAGGAAATATCCTCCGATAACAAAGAGAAAGAAGCTTTCTGAGAAACTTCTTTGTGTTCTGTGAAATCATCTCACAGAGTTAAAGCTTTCCCCTCAAGAATCCTTTCGCTAAGACAGTTCTTGTGGAATTGTCAAAGTGATATTTGGAAGCCCATAGAGGGCTATGGTGAAAAAGGAAATATCCTCAGATGGAATCTGAAAAGAAGCTTATGAGAAACTGCTTTGTGTTCTGTTAATTCATCTCACAGATTTACATTTGTATTTCGTGGATCTCTTTGCTAGCCTTATTTCTGTTCAATCTGACAACAGATATTTCGGATCCCTTTGAAGACTATAGTGCCAAAGGAAATATCCTCCGATAACAAATAGAAAGAAGCTTTCTGAGAAACTTCTTTGTGTTCTGTGAAATCATCTCACAGAGTTACAGCTTTCCTCTCAGAAAGCCTTTCAATAAGTCAGTTCTGGTGGAATTGGCAAAGTGATATTTGGAAGCCCATAGAGGGCTATGGTGAAAAAGAAAATATCCTCAGATGAAATCTGGAAAGAAGCCTTCTGAGAAACAGCTCTGCGATGTGTGTCTTCCACTCACAGAGTTACATCTGTATTTCGTGGATTTCTTTGCGAGCCTTATTTCTGTGGAATCTGAGAACAGATATTTCGGATCCCTTTGAAGACTATAGGGCCAAAGGAAATATCCTCCGATAACAAAGAGAAAGAAGCATTCTGAGAAACTTCTTTGTGTTCTGTGAAATCATCTCACAGAGTTACAGCTTTCCCCTCAAGAAGCCTTTCGCTAAGACAGTTCTTGTGGAATTGGCAAAGTGATATTTGGAAGCCCAGAGAGGGTTATGGTGAAAAAGGAAATATCCTAAGATGAAATCTGGAAAGAAGCTTTTTGAGAAACTGCTCTGTGATGTGTGACTTCCACTCACGGAGTTACATCTGTATTTCGTGTATCTCTTTGCTAACCTTATTTCTGTGGAATCTGAGAACAGATATTTCGGATCCCTTTGAACTCTATAGGGCCAAAGGAAATACCCTCCGATAACGAAGAGAAAGCAGCTTTCTGAGAAACTTCTTTGTGTTCTGTGAAATCATCTCACAGAGTTACACCTTTCTGCTAAAAAAGCCTTTCGCTAAGACAATTCTTGTGGAATTGGCAAAGTGATATTTGGAATCCCATTGTGGGCTATGGTGAAAAAGGAAATATCCTCAGATGAAATCTGGAAAGAAGGTTTCTGAGAAACTGCTTAGTATTCTGTTAATTCATCTCACAGAGTTACATCTGTATTTCGTGGAACTCCTTGCTAGCCTTATTTTTGTGGAGTCTGAGAAGAGATATTTCGGATCCCTTTGAAGAATAGAGGGCCAATGGAAATATCCTCCGATAACAAAGAGAAAGAAGCTTTCTGAGAAACTTCTTTGTGTTCTGTGAAATCATCTCACAGAGTTACAGCTTTCCCCTCAAGAAGCCTTTCGCTAAGGCAGTTCTTGTGGAATTGGCAAAGTGATATTTGTTAGCCCATAGAGGGCTACGGTGAAAAAGGAAATATCCTCAGATGGAATCTGAAAAGAAGCTTTCTGAGAGACTGCTTTGTGTTCTGTTAATTCATCTCAAAGATTTACATCTGTATTTCGTGGATGTCTTTCCTAGCCTTATTTCTGTTCAATCTGAGAACAGATATTTCGGATCCCTTTGAAGGCTATAGGGCCAAAGGAAATATCCTCCGATAACAAAGAGAAAGAAGCTTTCTGAGAAACTTCTTTGTGTTCTGTGAAATCATCTCACAGAATTACAGCTTTCCCCTCCAGAAGCCTTTCGCTAAGACAGTTCTTGTGGAATTGTCAAAGTGATATTTGGAAGCCCATAGAGGGCTGTGGTGAAAAAGGAAATATCCTCCGATGAAATCTGGAAAGAAGCTTCCTGAAAAACTGCTCTGTGATGTGTGACTTCCACTCACAGAGTTGCATCTGTATTTCGTGGATCTCTTTGCTAGCCTTATTTCTGTGGAATCTGAGAACAGATATTTGGGATCCCTTTGAAGACTATAGGGCCAAAGGAAATATCCTCCGATAACAAAGAGAAAGAAGCTTTCTGAGAAACTTCTTTGTGTTCTGTGAAATCATCTCACAGAGTTACAGCTCTTCCCTCAAGAAGCCTTTTAATAAGACAGTTCTTGTGGAATTGGCAAAGTGATATTTGGAAGCCCATAGAGGGCTAAGGTGAAAAAGGAAATATCATCAGATGAAATCTGGAAAGAAGGTTTCTGAGAAACTGCTTAGTATTCTGTTAATTCATCTCACAGAGTTACATCTGTATTTCGTGGATCTCTTTGGTAGCCTTATTTCTGTGGAATCTGAGAACAGATATTTCGGATCCCTTTGAAGACTATAGGAACAAAGGAAATATCCTCCGATAACAAAGAGAAAGAAGCTGTCTGGGAAACTTCTTTGTGTTCTGTGAAATCATCTCACAGAGTTGCAGTTTTCCCCTCAAGAAGCCTTTCGCTAAGACAGTTCTTGTGGAATTGGCAAAGTGATATTCGAAGCCCATAGAGGGCTATGGTGAAAAAGGAAATATCCTCCGATGAAATCTGGAGAGAAGCTATCTGAGAAACTGCTTAGTGTTTTGTTAATTCATCTCACAGAGTTACATCAGTATTTCGTGAATCTCTTTGCTAACCTTATTTCTGTGGAATCTGAGAACAGATATTTCTGATCCCTTTGAAGACTATAGGGACAAAGGAAATATCCTCCGATAACAAAGAGAAAGAAGCTTTCTGAGCAACTTCTTTGTGTTCTGTGAAATCATCTCACAGAGTTAAAGCTTCCCCCTCAAGATTCCTTTCGCTATGACAGTTCTTGTGTAATTGGCAAAGTGATATTTGGAAGCCCATAGAGGGCTTGTTGAAAAAGGAAATATCCTCAGATGGAATCTGAAAAGAAGCTTTCTGAGAAACTGCTTTGTGATCTGTTAATTCATCTCACAGATTTACATCTGTATTTCGTGGATCTCTTTGCTAGCCTTATTTCTGTTCAATCTGAGAACAGATATTTCGGATCCCTTTAACGACTATAGGGACAAAGGAAATATCCTACGATAACAAAGAGAAAGAAGCTTTCTGAGAAACTTCTTTGAGTTCTGTGAAATCATCTCACAGAGTTACAGCTTTCCCCTCAAGAAGCCGTTCGCTAAGACAGTTCTTGTGGAATTGTAAAAGTGATATTTGGAAGCCCATAGAGGGCTATGGTGAAAAAGGAAATATCCTCAGATGAAATCTGGAAAGAAGCTTTCTGAAAAACTTCTCTGTGATGTGTGACTTCCACTCACAGAGTTACATCTGTATTTCGTGGATCTCTTTGCTAGCCTTATTTCTGTGGAATCTGAGAACAGATATTTCGGGTCCCTTTGAAGACTGTAGGGAAAAGGAAATATCCTACGATAACAAAGAGAAAGAAGCTTTCTGGGAAACTTCTTTGTGTTCTGTGAAATCATCTCACAGAGTTACAGTTTTCACCTCAAGAAGCCTTTCGCTAAGACAGTTCTTGTGGAATTGGCAAAGTGATATTCGAAGCCCATAGAGGGCTATGGTGAAACAGGAAATATCCTCCGATGAAATCTGGAAAGAAGCTTTCTGAGAAACTGCCCTGTGTTCTGTTAATTCATCTAACAGAGTTACATCAGTATTTCGTGAATCTCTTTGCTAGCCTTATTTCTGTGGAATCTGAGAACAGATATTTCTGATCCCTTTGAAGACTATAGGGCCAAAGGAAATATCCTCCGATAACAAAGAGAAAGAAGCTTTCTGAGCAACTTCTTAGTGTTCTGTGAAATCATCTCACAGAGTTAAAGCTTCCCCCTCAAGATTCCTTTCGCTAAGAGAGTTCTTGTGCAATTGGCAAAGTGATATTTGGAAGCCCTTAGAGGTCTATGGTGAAAAAGGAAATATCCTCAGATGTAATCTGAAAAGAAGCTTTCTGAGAAACTGCTTTGTGTTCTGTTAATTCATCCCACATATTTACATCTGTATTTCGTGGATCTCTTTGCTAGCCTTATTTCTGTTCAATCTGAGAACAGATATTTCGGATCCCTTTGATGACTATAGGGCCAAAGGAAATATCCTCCGATAAAAAAGAGAAAGAAGCTTTCTGAGAAACTTCTTTGTGTTCTGTGAAATCATCTCACAGAGTTACAGCTTTCCCCTCAAGAAGCCTTTCGCTAAGACAGTTCTTGTGGAATTGTAAAAGTGATATTTGGAAGCCCATAGAGGGCTGTGTTGAAAAAGGAAATATCCTCAGATGAAATCTGGAAAGAAGCTTTCTGAAAAACTGCTCTGTGATGTGTGACTTCCACTCACAGAGTTACATCGGTATTTCATGGATCTCTTTGCTAGCCTTATTTCTGTGGAATCTGAGAACAGATATTTCGGATCCCTTTGAAGACTATAGGGCCAAAGGAAATATCCTCCGATAACAAAGAGAAAGAAGCTTTCTGAGAAACTTCTTTGTGTTCTGTGACATCAACTCACAGAGTTACAGCTTTCCCCTCAAGAAGCCTATCGCTACGACAGTTCTTGTGGAATTGCCAAAGTGATATTTGGAAGCCCATAGAAGGCTATGGTGAAAAAGGAAATATCCTCAGGTGAAATCTGGAAAGAAGCTTTCTGAGAAACTGCTTAGTGTTCTGTTAATTCATCTCACACAGTTACATCAGTATTTCGTGGATCTCTTTGCTAGCCTTATTTCTGTGGAATCTGAGAACAGATATTTCGGATCCCTTTGAAGACTATAGGGCCAAAGGAAATATCCTCCGATAAAAAAGAGAAATAAGCTTTCTGACAAACTTCTTTGTGTTCTGTGAAATCATCTCACAGAGTTAAAGCTTTCCCCTCAAGAATCCTTTCGCTAAGACAGTTCTTGTGGAATTGTCAAAGTGATATTTGGAAGCCCATAGAGGGCTATGGTGAAAAAGGAAATATCCTCAGATGGAATCTGAAAAGAAGCTTATGAGAAACTGCTTTGTGTTCTGTTAATTCATCTCACAGATTTACATTTGTATATCGTGGATCTCTTTGCTAGCCTTATTTCTGTTCAATCTGACAACAGATATTTCGGATCCCTTTGAAGACTATAGTGCCAAAGGAAATATCCTCCGATAACAAATAGAAAGAAGCTTTCTGAGAAACTTCTTTGTGTTCTGTGAAATCATCTCACAGAGTTACAGCTTTCCTCTCAGAAAGCCTTTCAATAAGTCAGTTCTGGTGGAATTGGCAAAGTGATATTTGGAAGCCCATAGAGGGCTATGGTGAAAAAGAAAATATCCTCAGATGAAATCTGGAAAGAAGCCTTCTGAGAAACAGCTCTGCGATGTGTGTCTTCCACTCACAGAGTTACATCTGTATTTCGTGGATTTCTTTGCGAGCCTTATTTCTGTGGAATCTGAGAACAGATATTTCGGATCCCTTTGAAGACTATAGGGCCAAAGGAAATATCCTCCGATAACAAAGAGAAAGAAGCATTCTGAGAAACTTCTTTGTGTTCTGTGAAATCATCTCACAGAGTTACAGCTTTCCCCTCAAGAAGCCTTTCGCTAAGACAGTTCTTGTGGAATTGGCAAAGTGATATTTGGAAGCCCAGAGAGGGTTATGGTGAAAAAGGAAATATCCTAAGATGAAATCTGGAAAGAAGCTTTTTGAGAAACTGCTCTGTGATGTGTGACTTCCACTCACGGAGTTACATCTGTATTTCGTGTATCTCTTTGCTAACCTTATTTCTGTGGAATCTGAGAACAGATATTTCGGATCCCTTTGAACTCTATAGGGCCAAAGGAAATACCCTCCGATAACGAAGAGAAAGCAGCTTTCTGAGAAACTTCTTTGTGTTCTGTGAAATCATCTCACAGAGTTACACCTTTCTGCTAAAAAAGCCTTTTGCTAAGACAATTCTTGTGGAATTGGCAAAGTGATATTTGGAATCCCATTGTGGGCTATGGTGAAAAAGGAAATATCCTCAGATGAAATCTGGAAAGAAGGTTTCTGAGAAACTGCTTAGTATTCTGTTAATTCATCTCACAGAGTTACATCTGTATTTCGTGGAACTCCTTGCTAGCCTTATTTTTGTGGAGTCTGAGAAAAGATATTTCGGATCCCTTTGAAGAATAGAGGGCCAATGGAAATATCCTCCGATAACAAAGAGAAAGAAGCTTTCTGAGAAACTTCTTTGTGTTCTGTGAAATCATCTCACAGAGTTACAGTTTTCACCTCAAGAAGCCTTTCGCTAAGACAGTTCTTGTGGAATTGGCAAAGTGATATTCGAAGCCCATAGAGGGCTATGGTGAAAAAGGAAATATCCTCCGATAAAATCTGGAAAGAAGCTTTCTGAGAAACTGCTTAGTGTTCTGTTAATTCATCTCACAGAGTTACATCAGTATTTCATGGATCTCTTTGCTAGCCTTATTTCTGTGGTATCGGAAAACAGATATTTCGGATCCCTTTGAAGACTACAGGGCCAAAGGAAATATCCTCCGATCACAAAGAGAAAGAACCTTTCTGAGAAACTTCTTTGTGTTCTGTGAAATCATCTCACAGAGGCTAAGCTTTAACCTCAAGAATCCTTTCGCTAAGACAGTTCTTGTGGAATTGGCAAAGTGATATTTGGAAGCCCATAGAGGGCTATGGTGAAAAAGGAAATATCCTCAGATGGAATCTGAAAAGAAGCATTCTGAGAAACTGCTTTGTGTTCTGTTAATTCATCTCACAGATTTACATCTGTATTTCGTGGATCTCTTTGCTAGCCTTATTTCTGTGGATTCTGAGAACAGATATTTCGGATACCTTTGGAGACTATAGGGCCAAAGGAAATATCCTCCGATAACAAAGAGAAAGAAGCTTTCTGAGAAACTTCTTTGTGTTCTGTGAAATCATCTCACAGACGTTAACCTTTAACCTGAAGAATCCTTTCGCTAAGACAGTTCTTGTGGAATTGGCAAAGTGATATTAGGAAGCCCATAGAGGGCTATGGTGAAAAAGGAAATATCCTCAGATGGAGTCTGAAAAGAAGCTTTCTGAGAAACTGCTTTGTGTTCTGTTAATTCATCACACAGATTTACATCTGTATTTCGTGGATCTCTTTGCTAGCCTTATTTCTGTGGATTCTGAGAACAGATATTTCGGATAACTTTGGAGACTATAGGGCCAAAGGAAATATCCTCCGATAACAAAGAGCAAGAAGGTTTCTGAGAAACTTCTTTGTGTTCTGTGAAATCATCTCACAGAGTTACAGCTTTCCCCTCAAGAAGCCTTTCGCTAGGACAGTTCTTGTGGAATTGGCAAAGTTATATTTGGAAGCCCGTAGAGGGCTATGATGAGAAAGGAAATATCCTCCGATGAAATCTGGAAAGAAGCTTTCTGAGAAAAAGCTCTGTGATGTGTGACTTCCACTCACAGAGTTACATCGGTATTTCGTGGATCTCTTTGCTAGCCTTATTTCTGTGAAATCTGAGAACAGATATTTCGGATCCCTTTGAAGGCTATAGGGCCAAGGAAATATCCTCCGATAACAAAAAAAGAAGCTTTCTGAGAAACTTCTTTGTGTTCTGCGAAATCATCTCACAGAGTTAAGGCTTTCCCCTCAAGAAGCCTTTCGCTAAGACAGTTCTTGTGGAATTGGCAAAGTGATATTTGGAAGCCCGTAGAGGGCTATGGTGAAAAAGGAAATATCCTCAGATGAAATCTGGAAAGAAGCTTTCTGAGAAACTGCTCTGTGATGTGTGACTTCCACTCACAGAGTTACATCTGTATTTCGTGGATCTCTTTGCTAGCCTTATTTCTGTGGAATCTGAGAACAGATATTTCGCATCCCTTTGAAGATTATAGGGCCAAAGGAAATATCCCCCAATAACAAAGAGAAAGAAGCTTTCTGGGAAACTTCTTTGTGTTCTGTGAAATCATCTCACCGGGTTACAGTATTCCCCTCAAGAAGGCTTTCGCTAAGACAGTTTTTGAGGAATTGGCAAAGTGATATTTGGAAGCGCATTGAGGGCTATGGTGAAAAAGGAAATATCCTCCGATGAAATCTGGAAAGAAGCTTTCTGAGAAACTGCTCTGTGATGTGTCACTTCCACTCACAGAGTTACATCTGTATTTCGTGGATCTCTTTGCTAGCCTTATTTCTGTGGAATCTGAGAACAGATATTTCGGATCCCTTTGAAGACTATAGGGCCAAAGGAAATATCCTCCGATAACAAAGAGAAAGAAGCTTTCTGAGAAACTTCTTTGTGTTCTGTGAAATCATCTCACCGAGTTACAAATTTTCCCTCAAGAAGCCTTTCGCTAAGACAGTTCTTCTGGAATTGGCAAAGTGATATTTGGAAGCCCATAGAGGGCTATGGTGAAAAAGGAAATATCCTCTGATGAAATCTGGAAAGAAGCTTTTTGAGAAACTGCTCTGTGATGTGTGACTTCCACTCACGGAGTTACATCTGTATTTCGTGGATCTCTTTGCTAACTTTATTTCTGTTCAATCTGAGAACAGATATTTCAGATCCCTTTGAAGACTATAGGGCCAAAGGAAATATCCTCCGATAACAAAGAGAAAGAAGCTTTCTGAGAAACTTCTTTGTGTTCTGTGAAATCATCTCACAGAGTTACAGCTTTTCCCTCAAGAAGCCTTTCACCAAGACAGTTCTTGTGGAATTTGCAAAGCGATATTTGGAAGTCCATAGAGGGCTATGGTGAAAAAGGAAATATCCTCAGATGAAATCTGGAAAGAAGCTTTTTGAGAAACTGCTCTGTGATGTGTGACTTCCACTCACGGAGTTACATCTGTATTTCGTGGATCTCTTTGCTAACCTTATTTCTGTGGAATCTGAGAACAGATATTTCGGATCCCTTTGAACACTATAGGGCCAAAGGAAATATCCTCCGATAACAAAGAGAAAGAAGCTTTCTGAGAAATTTCTTTGTGTTCTGTGAAATCATCTCACAGAGTTACACCTTTCTGCTAAAGAAGCCTTTTAGCTAAGACAGTTCTTGTGGAATTGGCAAAGTGATATTTGGAAGCCCATAGAGTGCAATGGTGAAAAAGTAAATATTCTCAGATGAAATCTGAAAAGAAGCTTGTTGAGAAACTGCTTAGTGTTCTGATAATTCGTCTCACAGAGTTACATCTGTATTTCGTGGATCTCTTTGCTAGCCTTATTTCTGGGGATTCTGAGAACAGATATTTCGGATACCTTTGGAGACTATAGGGCCAAAGGAAATATCCTCCGATAACAAAGAGAAAGAAGCTTTCTGAGAAACTTCTTTGTGTTCTGTGAAATCATCTCACAGAGGTTAAGCTTTAAACTCAAGAATCCTTTCGCTAAGACAGTTCTTGTGGAATTGGCAAAGTGATATTTGGAAGTACAGAGAGGGCTATGGTGAAAAAGGAAATATTCTCAGATGGAATTTGAAAAGAAGCTTTCTAAGAAACTGCTTAGTGTTCTCTAAATTCATCTCACAGAGTTACACCTGTATTTCGTGGATCTCTTTGCTAGCCTTATTTCTGTGGAATCTGAGAACAGATATTTCGCATCCCTTTGAAGACTATAGGGCCAAAGGAAATATCCTCCGATAACAAAGAGATAGAAGCTTTCTGAGAAACTTCTTTGTGTTCTGTGAAATCATCTCACAGAGTTACAGCTTTCCCCTCAAGAAGACTTTCACTAAGACAGTTCTTGTGGAATTGGCAAAGTGATATCTGGAAGCCCATAGAGGGCTATGTTGAAAAAGGAAATATCCTCAGAAGAAATCTGGAAAGAAGCTTTCTGAGAAACTGCTTAGTGTTCTCTTAATTCATCTCACTGAGTTACATCTGTATTTCGTGGATCTCTTTGCTAGCCTTATTTCTGTGGAATCTGAGAACAGATATTTCGGATCCCTTTGAAGACTATAGGGCCAAAGGAAATATCCTCCGATAACAAAGAGAAAGAAGCTTTCTGAGAAACTTCTTTGTGTTCTGTGAAATCATATCACAGAGTTACAGCTTTACCCTCAAGAAGCCTTTCATTAAGACAGTTCTTGTGGAATTGGCAAAGTGATATTTGGAAGCCCATAGAGGGCTATGGGGAAAAAGGAATTATCCTCCGATGAAATCTGGAAAAAGCTTTCTGAGAAACTGCTCTGTGATGTGTGACTTCCACTCACAGAGTTACATTTGTATTTTGTGGATCTCTTAGCGAGCCTTATTTCTGTGGAATCTGAGAACAGATATTTCGGATCCCTTTGAAGAATATAGGGCCAAAGAAAATATCCTCCGATAACAAACAGAAACAAGCTTTCTGAGAAACTTCTTTGTGTTCTGTGAAATCATCTCACAGAGTTACACCTTTCCGTTAAAGAAGCCTTTCGCTAAGACAGTTCTTTTGGAATTGGCAAAGTGATATTTGGAAGTACATAGAGGGCTATGGTGAAAAAGGAGATATTCTCAGATGGAATTTGAAAAGAAGCTTTGTAAGAAACTGCTTAGTGTTCTCTTAATTCATCTCACAGAGCTACATCTGTATTTCGTGGATCTCTTTGCTAGCCTTATTTCTGTGGAATCTGAGAACAGATATTTCGCATCGCTTTGAAGACTATAGGGCCAAAGGAAATATCCCCCGAAAACAAAGAGATAGAAGCTTTCTGAGAAACTTCTTTGTGTTCTGTGCAATCATCTCACAGAGTTACAGCTTTCCCCTCAAGAAGCCATTCACTAAGACAGTTCTTGTGGAATTGGCAAAGTGATATCTGGAAGCCCATAGAGGGCTATGTTGAAAAAGGAAATATCCTCAGATGAAATCTGGAAAGAAGCTTTCTGAGAAACTGCTTAGTGTTCTCTTAATTGATCTCACTGAGTTACATCTGTATTTCGTAGATCTCTTTGCTAGCCTTATTTCTGTGGAATCTGAGAACAGATATTTCGGATCCCTTTGAAGACTATAGGGCCAAAGGAAATATCCTCCGATAACAAAGAGAAAGAAGCTTTCTGAGAAACTTCTTTGTGTTCTGTGAAATCATATCACAGAGTTACAGCTTTAACCTCAAGAAGCCTTTCATTAAGACAGTTCTTTTGGAATTGGCAAAGGGATATTTGGAAGCCCATTGAGGGCTATGGTTAAAAAGGAATTATCCTCCGATGAAATCTGGAAAGAAGCTTTCTGAGAAACTGCTCTGTGATGTGTGACTTCCACTCACAGAGTTACATCTGTATTTCGTGGATCTCTTTGCTAGCCTTATTTCTGTGGAATCTGAGAACAGATATTTCGGATCCCTTCGAAGACTATAGGGCCAAAGGAAATATCCTCCGATAACAAAGAGAAAGAAGCTTTCTGAGAAACTTCTTTGTGTTCTGTGAAATCATCTCACAGAGTTACACCTTTCCGTTAAAGAAGCCTTTCGCTAAGACAGTTCTTTTGGAATTGCCAAAGTGATATTTGGAAGTACATAGAGGGCTACGGTGAAAAAGGAAATATTCTCAGATGGAATTTGAAAAGCAGCTTTCTAAGAAACTGCTTAGTGTTCTGTTAATTCATCTTACAGTGTTACATCTGTATTTCGTGGATCTCTTTGCTAGCTTTATTTCTGTGGAATCTGAGAACAGATATTTCGGATCCCTTTGAAGACTATAGGGCCAAAGGAATATCCTCCGATAACAAAGAGAAAGAAGCTTTCTGAGAAACTTCTTTCTGTTCTGTGAAATCATCTCACAGAGTTACAACTTTCCCCTAAAGAAGCCTTTCACTAAGACAGTTCTTTTGAATTTGGCAAAGTGATATTTGGAAGCCCATAGAGGGCAATGATTAAAAAGGAAATATCCTCCGATGAAATCTGGAAAGAAGCTTTCTGAGAAACTGCTCTGTGATGTGTGACTTCCACTCACAGAGTTACATCTGTATTTCGTGGATCTCTTTGCTAGCCTTATTTCTGTGGAATCTGAGAACAGATACTTCGGATCCCTTTGAAGTCTGTAGGTCCAAAGGAAATATCCTCCGATAACAAAGAGAAAGAAACTTTCTGAGAACCTTCTTGGTGTTCTGTGAAATTTTCTCACAGAGTTACAACTTTTCCCTCAAGAAGCCTTTCACTAAGACAGTTCTTGTGGAATTGGCAAAGTGATATTTGGAAGCCCATAGAGGGCTATGGTGAAAAAGGAAATATCCTCTGATGAAATATGAAAAGATGCTCTCTGAGAAACTGCACTGTGATGTGTGACTTCCACTCATAGAGTTACATGTGTATTTCGTGGATCTCTTTGCTAGCCTTATTTCTATGGAATCTGAGAACAGATATTTCGGATCCCTTTGAAGACTATAGGGCAAAAGGAAATATCCTCCGATAACAAAGAGAAAGAAGATTTCTGAGAAACTTCTTTGTGTTCTTGAAATCATCTCACAGAATTTCAGCTTTCCCATCAAGAAGTCTTTCGCTTGGACAGTTCTTGTGGAATTGGCAAAGTGATATTTGGAAGCCCATAGGGGGCTACGGTGAAAAAGAAAATATCCTCAGATGAAATCTGGAAAGAAGCTTTCTGAGAAACTGCTTAGTGTTCCGTTAATTCATCTCACAGAGTTACATCTGTAGTTCGTTGATCTCTTTGCTAGCTTTATTTCTGTTAAGTCTGAGAACAGACATTTCGGATCCCTCTGAAGACTCTAGGGCCAAAGGAAATATCCTCCGGTAACAAAGAGAAAGAAGCTTTCTGAGAAACTTCTTTGTGTTCTGTGAAATCATCTCACAGAGTTACAGCTTTCCCCTCAAGAAGCCTTTCGCTAAGACAGTTCTTGTGGAATTGGCAAAGTGATATTTGGAAGCCCATAGAGGGCTATGGTGAAAAAGGAAATATCCTGAGATGAAGTCTGGAAAGAAGCTTTCTGAGAAACTGACAAGTGTTCTGTTAATTCATCTCACAGAGTTACATCTGTATTTCGTGGATCTCGTTGCTAGCCTTATTTCTGTGGAATCTGACAACAGATATTTCGGATCCCTTTGAAGACTATAGGGCCAAAGGAAATATCCTCCGATAACAAAGAGAAAGACGCTTTCTGAGAAACTTCTTTGTGTTCTGGGAAATCATTTCACAGAGTTACAGCTTTCCCCTCAAGAAGCCTTTCGCTAAGACAGTTCTTGTGGAATTGGCAAAGTGATATTTGGAAGCCCATAGAGGGCTATGGTGAAAAAGGAAATATGCTCCGATGAAATCTGGAAAGAAGCTTTCTGAGAAACTGCTTAGTGTTCTCTTAATTCATCTCACTTAGTTACATCTGTATTTCGTGGATCTCTTTGCTAGCCTTATTTCTGTGGAATCTGAGAACAGATATTTCGGATCCCTTTGAAGAATATAGGGCCAAAGGAAATATCCTCCGATAACAAAGAGAAAGAAGCTTTCTGAGAAACTTCTTTGCGTTCTGTGAAATCATCTCACAGAGTTACAGCTTTCCCCTCAAGAAGCCTTTCACTAAGACAGTTTTTGTGGAATTGTCAAAGTGATATTTGGAAGCCCATAGAGGGCTATGGTGAAAAAGGAAATATCCTCAGATGAAATCTGGAAAGAAGTTTTCTGAGGAACTGCTTAGTATTCTGTTAATTCATGTCACAGAGTTACATCTGTATTTCGTGGATCTCTTTGCTAGCCTTATTTCTGTTCAATCTGAGAACAGATATTTCGGATCCCTTTGAAGACTATTGGGCCAAAGGAAATATCCCCCGATATCAAAGAGAAAGAAGCTTTCTTAGAAACGTCTTTGTGTTCTGTGAAATCATCTCACAGAGTTACAGCTTTTCCCTCAAAAAGCCTTTCACTAAGACAGTTCTTGTGGAATTGGCAAAGTGATATTTGGAACCCCTTAGAGGGCTATGGTGAAAAAGGAATTATCCTCCCATGAAATCTGGAAAGAAGCTTTCTGAGAAACTGCTCTATGATGTGTGACTTCCACTCACAGAGATACATCTGTATTTCGTGTATCTCTTTGCGAGCCTTATTTCTGTGGAATCTGAGAACAGATATTTCGGATCCCTTTGAAGACTATAGGGCCAAAGGAAATATCCTCCGATAACAAAGAGAAAGAAGCTTTCTGAGAAACTTCTTTGTGTTCTGTGAAATCATCCCACAGAGTTACAGCTTTCCCCTCAAGAAGCCCTTCGCTAAGACAGTTCCTGTGGAATTGGCAAAGTGATATTTGGAAGCCCATAGAGGGCTATGGTTAAAAAGGAATTATCCTCCCATGAAATCTGGAAAGAAGCTTTCTGAGAAACTGCTCTGTGATGTGTGACTTCCACTCACAGAGTTACATCTGTATTTCGTGGATCTCTTTGCTAGCCTTATTTCTGTGGAATCTGAAAACAGATACTTCGGATCCCTTTGAAGACTATAGAGCCAAAGGAAATATCCTCTGATAACAAACAGAAACAAGCTTTCTGAGAAACTTCTTTGTGTTCTGTGAAATCATCTCACAGAGTTTCACCTTTCCGTTAAAGAAATCTTTCGCTAAGACAGTTCTTTTGGAATTGCCAAAGTGATATTTGGAAGTACATAGAGGGCTATGGTGAAAAAGGAAATATTCTCAGATGGAATTTGAAAAGCAGCTTTCTAAGAAACTGCTTAGTGTTCTGTTAATTCATCTCACAGAGTTACATCTGTATTTCGTGGATCTCTTTGCTAGACTTATTTCTGTGGAATCTGAGAACAGATATTTCGGATCCCTTTGAGGACTATAGGGCCAAAGGAATATCCTCCGATAACAAAGAGAAAGAAGCTTTCTGAGAAACTTCTTTGTGATCTGTGAAATCATCTCACAGAGTTACAACTTTCCCCTCAAGAAGCCTTTCACTAAGACAGTTCTTTTGGAATTGGCAAAGTGATATTTGGAAGCCCATAGAGGGCAATGATTAAAAAGGAAATATCCTCCGATGAAATCTGGAAAGAAGCTTTCTGAGAAACTGCTCTGTGATTTGCGACTTCCACTCACAGAGTTACATCTGTATTTCGTGGATCTCTTTGCTAGCCTTATTTCTGCGGAATCTGAGAACAGATATTTCGGATCCCTTTGAAAACTATAGGGCCTAAGGAAATATCCTCCGATAACAAAGAGAAAGAAGCTTTCTGAGAAACTTCTTTGCGTTCTGTGAAATCATCTCACAGAGTTACAGCTTTCACCTCAAGAAGCCTTTCGCTAAGATAGTTCTTGTGGAATTGGCCAAGTGATATTTGGAAGCCCCTAGAGGGCTATGGTGAAAAAGGAAATATCCTCCGATGAAATCTGGAAAGAAGCTTTCTGAGAGACTGCTCTGTGATGTGTGACTTCCACTCACAGAGTTACATCTGTATTTCGTGGAACTCTTTGCGAGCCTTATTTCTGTGGAATCTGAGAACAGATATTTCGGATCCCTTTGAAGACTATAGGGCCAAAGGAAATATCCTCCGATAACAAAGAGAAAGAAACTTTCTGAGAAACTTCTTTGTGTTCTGTGAAATTTTCTCACAGAGTTACAACTTTTCCCTCAAGAAACCTTTCACTAAGACAGTTCCTCTGGAATTGGCAAAGTGATATTTGGAAGCCCATAGAGGGCTATGGTGAAAAAGGAAATATCCTCAGATGAAATCTGGAAAGAAGCATTCTGAGGAAGAGCTTAGTGTTCTGTTAATTCATCTCACAGAGTTACATCTGTATTTCGTGGATCTCTTTGCTAGCCTAATTTCTGTGGAATCAGAACAGATATTTCGGATCCCTTTGAAGACTATAGGGCCAAAGGAAATATTCTCCGATAACAAAGAGAAAGAAGCTTTCTGAGAAACTTCTTTGTGTACTGTGAAATCATCTCACAGAGTTACAGCTTTCCCCTCAAGAAGCCTTTCACTAAGACAGTTCTTGTTGAATTGGCAAAGTTATACTTGGAAGCCCATAGAGTGCTATGGTGAAAAAGGAAATATCCACAGATGAAATCTGGAAAGAAGCTTTCTGAGAAACTGCTCTGTGATGTGTGACCTCCACTCACAGAGTTACATCGGTATTTCGTGGATCTCTTTGCTAGCCTTATTTCTGTGGAATCTGAGAACAGATATTTCGGATCCCTTTGAAGACTATAGGAACAAAGGAAATATCCTCCGATAACAAAAAAATAAGCTTTCTGAGAAACTTCTTTGTGTTTTGTGAAATCATCTCACAGAGTTACAGCTTTCCCCTCAAGAAGCCTTTCGCTAAGACAGTTCTTGTGGAATTGGCAAAGTGATATTTGGAAGCCCATAGAGGCCTATGGTGAAAAAGGAAATATCCTCAGATGAAATCTGGAAAGAAGTTTTCTGAGGAACTGCTTAGTGTTCTGTTAATTCTTCTCAAAGAGTTACATCTGTATTTCGTGGATCTCTTTGCTAGCCTTATTTCTGTGGAAATGAGAACAGATATTTCGGATCCCTTTGAAGACTATAGGGCCAAAGGAAATATCCCCAGATATCAAAGAGAAAGAAGCTTTCTGAGAAACGTCTTTGTGTTCTCTGAAATCATCTCACAGAGTTACAGCTTTTCCCTCAGGAAGCCTTTCACTAAGACAGATCTTGTGGAATTGGCAAAGTGATATTTGGAAGCCCATAGAGGGCTATGGTGAAAAAGGAAATATCCTCCGATGAAATCTGGAAAGAAGCTTTCTGAGAAAGTGCTTAGTGTTCTGTTAATTCATTTCACAGAGTTACATCCGTATTTCGTGGATCTCTTTGCTAGCCTTATTTCTGTGGAATCTGAGAACAGATATTTCGGATCCCTTTGAAGACTATAGGGCCAAAGGAAATATCCTCCGATAACAAAGAGAAAGAAGCTTTCTGAGAAACTTCTTTGTGTTCTGTGAAATCATCTCACAGAGTTACAGCTTTCCCCTCAAGAAGCCTTTCACTAAGACAGTTCTTGTGGAATTGGCAAAGTTATATTTGGAAGCCCATAGAGGGCTATGGTGAAAAAGGAAATATCCTCAGATGAAATCTGGAAAGAAGCTTTCTGAGAAACTGCTTAGTGTTCTCTTAATTCATCTCACTGAGTTAGATCTGTATTTCGTGAATCTCTTTGCTAGCCTTATTTCTGTGGAATCTGAGAACAGATATTTCGGATCCCTTTGAAGAATATAGGGCCAAAGTAAATATCCTCCGATAACAAAGAGAAAGAAGCATTCTGAGAAACTTCTTTGCGTTCTGTGAAATCATCTCACAGAGTTACAGCTTTCCCCTCAAGAAGCCTTTCACTAAGACAGTTTTTGTGGAATTGTCAAAGTGATATTTGGAAGCCCATAGAGGGCTATGGTGAAAAAGGAAATATCCTCAGATGAAATCTGGAAAGAAGTTCTCTGAGAAACTGCTCTGTGATGTGTGACCTCCACTCACAGAGTTACATCGGTATTTCGTGGATCTCTTTGCTAGCCTTATTTCTGTGGAATCTGAGAACAGATATTTCGGATCCCTTTGAAGACTATAGGAACAAAGGAAATATCCTCTGATAACAAAAAAAGAAGCTTTCTGAGAAACTTCTTTGTGTTTTGTGAAATCATCTCACAGAGTTACAGCTTTCCCCTGAAGAAGCCTTTCGCTAAGAGAGTTCTTGTGGAATTGGCAAAGTGATATTTGGAAGCCCATAGAGGGCTATGGTGAAAAAGGAAATATCCTCAGATGAAATCTGGAAAGAAGTTTTCTGAGGAACTGCTTAGTGTTCTGTTAATTCATCTCAAAGAGTTACATCTGTATTTGGTGGATCTCTTTGCTAGCCTTATTTCTGTGGAATCTGAGAACAGATATTTCGGATCCCTTTGAAGACTATAGGGCCAAAGGAAATATCCCCCGATATCAAAGAGAAAGAAGCTTTCTGAGAAACGTCTTTGTGTTCTCTGAAATCATCTCACAGAGTTACAGCTTTTCCCTCAAGAAGCCTTTCACTAAGACAGATCTTGTGGAATTGGCAAAGTGATATTTGGAAGCCCATAGAGGGCTATGGTGAAAAAGGAAATATCCTCCGATGAAATCTGGAAAGAAGCTTTCTGAGAAAGTGCTTAGTGTTCTGTTAATTCATTTCACAGAGTTACATCTGTATTTCGTGGATCTCTTTGCTAGCCTTATTTCTGTGGAATCTGAGAACAGATATTTCGGATCCCTTTGAAGACTATAGGGCCAAAGGAAATATCCTCCGATAACAAAGAGAAAGAAGCTTTCTGAGAAACTTCTTTGTGTTCTGTGAAATCATCTCACAGAGTTACAGCTTTCCCCTCAAGAAGCCTTTCACTAAGACAGTTCTTGTGGAATTGGCAAAGTAATATTTGGAAGCCCATAGAGGGCTATTGTGAAAAAGGAAATATCCTCAGATGAAATCTGGAAAGAAGCTTTCTGAGAAACTGCTTAGTGTTCTCTTAATTTATCTCACTGAGTTAGATCTGTATTTCGTGAATCTCTTTGCTAGCATTATTTCTGTGGAATCTGAGAACAGATATTTCGGATCCCTTTGAAGAATATAGGGCCAAAGTAAATATCCTCCGATAACAAAGAGAAAGAAGCTTTCTGAGAAACTTCTTTGCGTTCTGTGAAATCATCTCACAGAGTTACAGCTTTCCCCTCAAGAAGCCTTTCACTAAGACAGTTTTTGTGGAATTGTCAAAGTGATATTTGGAAGCCCATAGAGGGCTACGGTGAAAAAGGAAATATCCTCAGATGAAATCTGGAAAGAAGTTTTCTGAGAAACTGCTCTGTGATGTGTGACCTCCACTCACATAGTTTCATCGGTATTTCGTGGATCTCTTTGCTAGCCTTATTTCTGTGGAATCTGAGAACAGATATTTCGGATCCCTTTGAAGACTATAGGAACAAAGGAAATATCCTCCGATAACAAAAAAGGAAGCTTTCTGAGAAACTTCTTTGTGTTTTGTGAAATCATCTCACAGAGTTACAGCTTTCCCCTCAAGAAGCCTTTCGCTAAGACAGTTCTTGTGGAATTGGCAAAGTGATATTTGGAAGCCCATAGAGGGCTATGGTGAAAAAGGAAATATCCTCAGATGAAATCTGGAAAGAAGTTTTCTGAGGAACTGCTTAGTGTTCTGTTAATTCATCTCACAGAGTTACATCTGTATTTCGTGGATCTCTTTGCTAGCCTTATTTCTGTGGAATCTGAGAACAGATATTTCGAATCCCTTTGAAGACTATAGGGCCAAAGGAAATATCCCCCGATATCAAAGAGAAAGAAGCTTTCTGAGAAACGTCTTTGTGTTCTCTGAAATCATCTCACAGAGTTACAGCTTTCCCCTCAAGAAGCCTTTCGCTAAGACAGTTCTTGTGGAATTGGAAAAGTGATATTTGGAAGCCCATAGAGGGCTATGGTGAAAAAGGAAATATCCTCCGATGAAATCTGGAAAGAAGCTTTCTGAGAAACTGCTCTGTGATATGTGACTTCCACTCACAGAGTTACATATGTATTTCGTCGATCTCTTTGCTAGCCTTATTTCTGTGAAATCTGAGAACAGATACTTCGGATACCTTTGAAGTCTATATTTCCAAAGGAAATATCCTCCGATAACAAAGAGAAAGAAACTTTCTGAGAAACTTCTTTGTGTTCTGTGAAATTTTCTCACAGAGTTACAACTTTTCCCTCGAGAAGCCTTTCACTAAGACAGTTCCTGTGGAATTGGCAAAGTGATATTGGGAAGCCCATAGAGGGCTATGGTGAAAAAGGAAATATCTTCAGATGAAATCTGGAAAGAAGCTTTCTGAGAAACAGCTCTGTGATGTGTGACTTCCACTCACAGAGATACATCTGTATTTCGTGGATCTCTTTGCGAGCCTTATTTCTGTGGAATCTGAGAACAGATATTTCGGATCCCTTTGAAGACTATAGGGCTAAAGGAAATATCCTCCGATAACAAAGAGAAAGAATATTTCTGAGAAACTTCTTTGTGTCCTGTGAAATCATCTCACAGAGTTACAGCTTTCCCCTCAAGAAGCCTTTCGCTAAGACAGTTCTTGTGGAATTGGCTAAGTGATATTTGGAAGCCCCTAGAGGGCTATGGTGAAAAAGGAAATATCCTCAGATGAAATCTGGAAAGAAGCTTTCTGAGAAACTGCTTAGTATTCTGTTAATTCATCTCACAGAGTTACATCTGCATTTCGTGGATCTCTTTGCTAGCCTTATTTCTGTGGAATCTGAGAACAGGTATTTCGGATCCCTTTGAAGACTATAGGGCCAAAAGAAATATCCTCCGATAACAAAGAGAAAGAAACTTTATGAGAAACTTCTTTGTGTTCTGTGAAATCATCTCACAGAGTTACAGCTTTCCCCTCAAGAAGCCTTTCCCTAAGACAGTTGTTGTGGAATTGGCAAAGTGATATTTGGAAGCCCATAGAGGGCTATGGTGAAAAAGGAAATATCCTCATATGAAATCTGGAAAGAAGCTTTCTGAGAAACTGCTTAGTGTTCTGTTAATTCACCTCACAGAGTTACATCAGTATTTCATGGATCTCTTTGCTAGCCTTATTTCTGTGGAATCTGAGAACAGATATTTCGAATCCCTTTGAAGACTATAGGGCCAAAGGAAATATCCTCCGAAAACAAAGAGAAAGAAACTTTCTGAGAAACTTCTTTGTGTTCTGTGAAATCATCTCACAGAGCTACAGCTGTCCCCTCAAGAAGCCTTTCGCTAAGACAGTTCTTGTGCAATTTGCAAAGTGATATTTGTAAGTCCATACAGGGCTATGGTGAAAAAGGAAATATCCTCCGATGAAATCTGGAAAGAAACTTTTTGAGGAACTGCTTAGTGTTCTGTTAATTCATCTCACAGAGTTATGTCTGTATTTCGTGGATCTCTTTGCTAGCCTGATTTCTGTGGAATCTGAGATCAGATATTTCGGATCCCTTTGAAGACTATAGGGCCAAAGGCAATATCCTCCGATAACAAAGAGAAAGAAGCTTTCTGAGAAACTTCTTTGTGTTCTGTGAAATCATCTCACAGAATTACAGCTTTCCCCTCAAGAAGTCTTTCGCCAAGACAGTTCTTGTGGAATTGGCGAAGCGATATTTGGAAGCCCATAGAGTGCTATGGTGAAAAAGGAAATATCCTCCGATGAAATCTGGAAAGAAACTTTCTGAGAAACTGCTCTGTTATGTTTGACTTCCACTCACAGAGATACATCTGTATTTGTTGGATCTCTTTGCTAGCCTTATTTATGTGGAATCAGAGAACAGATATTTCGGATACCTTTGAAGCCTATAGGTCCAAAGGAAATATCCTCCGATAACAAAGAGAAAGAAACTTTCTGAGAAACTTCTTTGTGTTCTGTGAAATTTTCTCACAGAGTTACAACTTTTCCCTCAAGAAGCCTTTCACTAAGACCGTTCTTGTGGAATTGGCAAAGTGATATTTGGAAGCCCATAGAGGGCTATGGTGAAAAAGGAAATATCCTCAGATGAAATCTGGAAAGAAGCTTTCTGAGAAACAGCTCTGTGATGTGTGACTTCCACTCACAGAGTTACATCTGTATTTCGTGGATCTCTTTGCGAACCTTATTTCTGTGGAATCTGAGAACAGATATTTCGGATCCCTTTGAAGACTATAGGGCCAAAGGAAATATCCTCCGATAACAAAGAGAAAGAAGCTTTCTGAGAAACTTCTTTGTGTTCTGTGAAATCATCTCACAGAGTTACAGCTTTCCCCTCAAGTAGCCTTTCGCTAAGACTGTTCTTGTGGAATTGGCAAAGTGATATTTGGAAGCCCATAGAGGCCTATGGTGAAAAAGGAAATAATCTCAGATGAAATCTGGAAAGAAGCTTTCTGAGAAACTGCTTAGTATTCTGTTAATTCATCTCACAGAGTTACATCTGTATTTCGTGGATCTCTTTGCTAGCCTTATTTCTGTGGAATCTGAGAACAGATATTTCGGATCCCTTTGAAGACTACAGGGCCAAAGGAAATATCCTCCGATAACAAAGAGAAAGAAACTTTATGAGAAACTTCTTTGTTTTCTGTGAAATCATCTAACAGAGTTACAGCTTTCCCCTCAAGAAGCCTTTCCCTAAGACAGTTGTTGTGGAATTGGCAAAGTGATATTTGGAAGCCCATAGGGGGCTATGGTGAAAAAGGAAATATCCTCATATGAAATCTGGAAAGAAGCTTTCTGAGAAACTTCTTTGTGTTCTGTGAAATCATCTCACAGAGCTACAGCTTTCCGCTCAATAAGCCTTTCACTAAGACAGTTCTTGTGGAATTGGCAAAGTGATATTTGGAAGTCCATACAGGGCTATGGTGAAAAAGGAAATATCCTCCGATGAAATCTGGAAAGAAACTTTTTGAGGAACTGCTTAGTGTTCTGTTAATTCATCTCACAGAATTATGTCTGTATTTCGTGGATCTCTTTGCTAGCCTTATTTCTGTGGAATCTGAGATCAGATATTTCGGATCCCTTTGAAGACTATAGGGCCAAAGGAAATATCCTCCGATAACAAAGAGAAAGAAGCTTTCTGAGAAACTTCTTCGTGTTCTGTGAAATCATCTCACAGAGTTACAGCTTTCCCCTCAAGAAGCCTTTCGCTATGACAGTTCTTGTTGAATTGTCAAAGTGATATTTGGAAGCCCATAGAGGGCTATGGTGAAAAAGGAAATATCCTCAGATGAAATCTGGAAAGAAGCTTTGTGAGAAACTGCTCTGTGATGTGTGACTTCCACTCACAGAGTGACATCTGTATTTCGTAGATCTCTTTCCTAGTCTTATATCTGTGGAATCTGAGAACAGATATTTCGGATCCCTTTGAAGACTATAGGGCCAAAGGAAGTATCCTCCGGTAACAAAGAGAAAGAAGCTTTCTGAGAAACTTCTTTGTGTTCTGTGAAATCATCTCACAGAATTACAGCTTTCCCCTCAAGAAGCCTTTCTCTAAGACAGTTCTTGTGGAATTGGCAAAGTGATATTTGGAAGCCCAGAGAGGGCTATGGTGAAAAAGGAAATATCCTCCGATGAAATTTGGAAAGAAGCTTTCTGAGTAAGTGCTCTGTGATGTGTGACTTCCACTCCCAGAGATACATCTGTATTTCGTGGATCTCTTTGCGATCCTTGTTTCTGTGGAATCTGAGAACAGATATTTCGGATCCCTTTGAAGACTAAAGGGCCAAAGGAAATATCCTCCGATAACAAAGAGAAAGAAGATTTCTGAGAAACTTCTTTGTGTTCTGTGAAATCATCTCACAGAGTTACAGCTTTCCCCTCAAGAAGCCTTTCGCTAAGACAGTTCTTGTGGAATTGGCAAAGTGATATTTGGAAGCCCATAGAGGGCTATGGTGAAAAAGGAAATATCCTCAGATGAAATCTGGAAAGAAGCTTTCTGAGAAACTGCTCTGTGGTGTGTGACTTCCACTCACAGAGTTACATCTGTATTTTGTGGATCTCTTTGCTAGCCTTATTTCTGTGGAATCTGAGAACAGATATTTCGTATCCCTTTGAAGACTATAGGGCCAAAGAAAATATCCTCCGATAACAAAGAGAAAGAAGCTTTCTGAGAAACTTCTTTGTGTTCCGTGAAATCATCTCACAGAGTTACACCTTTCCGTTAAAGAAGCCTTTCACTAAGACAGTTCTTTTGGAGTTGGCAAAGTGATATTTGGAAGCCCATAGAGAGCTATGGTGAAAAAGGAAATATTCTCAGATGGAATCTGAAAAGAAGCTTTCTGAGAAACTGCTTAGTGTTCTGTTAATTCATCTCACAGTGTTACATCTGCATTTCGTGGATCTCTTTGCTAGCCTTATTTCTGTTCAATCTGAGAACAGATATTTCGGATCCCTTTGAAGACTATAGGGCCAAAGGAAATATCCTCCGATAACAAAGAGAAAGAAGCTTTCTGAGAAACTTCCTTGTGTTCTGTGAAATCATCTCACAGTGTTACAGCTTTCCACTCAAGAAGCCTTTCACTATGACAGTTCTTGTGGAGTTGGCAAAGTGATATTTGGAAACCCACAGAGGGCTATGGTGAAAAAGGAAATATCCTCCGATGAAATCTGGAAAGAAGCTTTCTGAGAAACTGCTCTGTGATGTGTGACTTCCACTCACAGAGTTACATCTGTGTTTCGTGGATCCCTTTGCTAGCCTTATATCTGTGGAATCTGAGAACATATGATTCGGATCCCTTTGAAGAGTATAGGGTCAGAGGAAATATGCTCCGATAACAAAGAGAAAGAAGCTTTCTGAGAAACTTCTTTGTGTTCTGTGAAATCATCTCACAGAGTTACAGCTTTCCCCTCAAGAAGACTTTCGCTAAGACAGTTCTTGTGGAATTGGAAAAGTGATATTTGGAAGCCCATAGTGTGCTATGGTGAAAAAGGAAATATCCTCCGATGAAATCTGGAAAGAAGCTTTCTGAGAAACTGCTCTGTGATGTGTGACTTCCACTCACAGAGTTACATGTGTATTTCGTGGATATCTTTGCTAGCCTTATTTCTGTGGAATCTGAGAACAGATATTTCGGATCCCTTTGAAGACTATACGGCCAAAGGAATTATCTTCTGATAACAAAGAGAAAGAAGCTTTCGGAGAAACTTGTCTGTGTTCTGTGAAATCATCTCACAGAGTTACAGTTTTGCCCTCAAGAAGACTTTCGCTAAGACAGTTCTGTGAAATTGGAAAAGTGATATTTCGAAGCCCAAAGAGGGCTATGGTGAAAAAGGAAATATCCTCAGATGAAATCTGGAAAGAAGCTTTCTGAGAAACTGCTTAGTGTTCTGTTAATTAATCTCACAGAGTTACATCTGTATTTCATGGATCTCTTTGCTAGCCTTATTTCTGTGGAATCTGAGAACAGATATTTCGGATCCCTTTGAAGACTATAGGGCCAAAGGAAGTATCCTCCGGTAACAAAGAGAAAGAAGCTTTCTGAGAAACTTCTTTGTGTTCTGTGAAATCATCTCACAGATTTACAGCTTTCCCCTCAAGAAGCCTTTCGCTAAGACAGTTCTTGTGGAATTGGCAAAGTGATATTTAGAAGCCCATATAGGGCTATGGTGAAAAAGGAAATATCCTCCGATGAAATCTGGAAAGAAGGTTTCTGAGAAACTGCTCTGTTATGTGTGACTTCCACTCACAGAGATACATCTGTATGTCGTGGATCTCTTTGCTAGCTTTATTTCTGTGGAATCTGAGAACAGATATTTTGGATACCTTTGAAGTCTATAGGTTCAAAGGAAATATCCTCCGATAACAAAGAGAAAGATACTTTCTGAGAAACTTCTTTGTGTTCTGTGAAATTTTCTCACAGAGTTACAACTTTTTCCTAAAGAAGCCTTTCACTAAGACAGTTCTTGTGGAATTGGCAAAGTGATATTTGGAAGCCCATAGAGGGCTATGGTGAAAAAGGAAATATCCTCAGATGAAATCTGGAAAGAAGCTTTCTGAGAAATAGCTCTGTGATGTGTGACTTCCACTCACAGAGTTACATGTGTATTTCGTGGATCTCTTTGCTAGCCTTATTTCTGTGGAATCTGAGAACAGATATTTTGGATACCTTTGAAGTCTATAGGTTCAAAGGAAATATCCTCCGATAACAAAGAGAAAGAAACTTTCTGAGAAACTTCTTTGTGTTCTGTGAAATTTTCTCATAGAGTTACAACTTTTCCCTCAAGAAGTCTTTCACTAAGACAGTTCTTGTGGAATTGGCAAAGTGATATTTGGAAGACCATAGAGGGCTATGGTGAAAAAGGAAATATCCTCCGATGAAATCTGGAAAGAAGCTTTCTGAGAAACTGCTTAGTGTTCTGTTAATTCATATCACAGAGTTACATCAGTATTTCGTGAATCTCTTTGCTAGCCTTATTTCTGTGGAATCTGAGAACAGATATTTCGGATCCCTTTGAAGACTACAGGGACAAAGAAAATATCCTCCGATAACAAAGAGAAAGAAGGTTTCTGAGAAATTTCTTTTGTCCTGTGAAATCATCTCACAGAGTTACAGCTTTCCCCTCAAGAAGCCTTTCGCTAAGACAGTTCTTGTGCAATTGGCAAAGTGATATTTGGAAGCCCATAGAGGGCTATGGTGAAAAAGGAAATATCCTCAGATGAAATCTGGAAAGAAGCTTTCTGAGAAACTGCTGTGTGATGTGTGACTTCCACTCCCAGAGTTACATCTGTATTTCGTGGATCTTTTTGCTAGCCTTATTTCTGTGGAATCTGAGAACAGATATTTCGGATCCCTTTGAAGACTATAGGGCCAAAGGAAATATCCTCCGATAACAAAGAGAAAGAAGCTTTCTGAGAAACTTCTTTGTGTTCTGTGAAATCATCACACAGAGTTACAGCTTTCCCCTCCAGAAGCCTTTCGCTAAGACAGTTCTTCTGGAATTGGCAAAGGGATATTTGGAAGCCCATAGAGGGCTATGGTGAAAAAGGAAATATCCTCAGATGAAATCTGGACAGAAACATTCTGAGGAACTGCTTAGTGTTCTGTTAATTAATCTCACAGAGTTACATATGTATTTCGTGGATCTCTTTGTTAGCCTTATTTCTGTGGAATCTGAGAACAGATATTTGGGATCCCTTTGAAGACAATAGGGCCAAAGGAAATATCCTCCGATAACAAAGAGAAAGAAGCTTTCTGAGAAACTTCTGTTGTGTTCTGTGAAATCATCTCACAGAGTTACTGCTTTTTCCTCAAGAAGCCTTTCACTAAGACAGTTCTTGTGGAATTGGCAAAGTGATATTTGGAGGCCCATAGAGTGCTATGGTGAAAAAGGAAATATGCTCAGATGAAATCTGGAAAGAAGGTTTCTGAGAAACTGCTCTATGATGTGTGACTTCCACTCACAGAGTTACATCTGTATTTCGTGGATCTCTTTGCTAGCCTTATTTCTGTAGAATCTGAGAACAGATATTTCGGATCCCTTTAAAGACTATAGGGCCAAAGGAAATATCCTCCGATAACAAAGAGAAAGAAGCTTTCTGAGAAACTTCTTTGTGTTCCGTGAAATCATCTCACAGAGTTACAGCTTTCCCATCAAGAAGTCTTTCACTAAGACAGTTCTTGTGGAATTGGCAAAGTGATATTTGGAACCCACTAGAGGGCTATGGTGAAAAAGGAAATATACTCAGATGAGATCTGGAAAGAAGATTTCAGAGAAACGGCTTAGTGTTCTCTTAATTCATCTCACAGAGTTATATCTGTATTTCGTGGATCTCCTTGCTAGCCTTATTTCTGTGGAATCTGAGAACAGATATTTCGGATCCCTTTGAAGACTATAGGGCCAAAGGAAATATCCTTCGATAAAAAAGAGAAAGAAGCTTTCTGAGAAACTTCTTTGTGTTCTGTGAAATCATCTCACAGAGTTACAGCTTTCTCCTCAAGAACCCTTTCGCTAAGACAGTTCTTAAGGAATTGGCAAAGTGATATTTGGAAGCCAATAGAGCGCTATGGTGAAAAAGGAAATATCCTCAGATGAAATCTGGAAAGAAGCTTTCTGAGAAACTGCTCTGTGATGTGCGACTTCCACTCACAGAGTTACATCTGTATTTCGTGGATCTCTTTGCTAGCCTTATTTCTGTGGAATCTGAGAACAGATATTTCGGATCCCTTTGAAGACTACAGGGACAAAGAAAATATCCTCCGATAACAAGGAGAAAGAAGCTTTCTAAGAAACTTCTTTGTGTTCCGTGAAATCAACTCACAGAGTTACAGCTTTCCGCTCAAGAAGCCTTTCGCTGAGACAGTTCTTGTGGAATTGGCAAAGTGATATTTGGAATCCCTTAGAGGGCTATGGTGAAAAAGGAAATATCTTCCGATGAAATCTGGAAATAAGCTTTCTGAGAAACTGCTTAGTGTTCTGTTAATTCATATCACAGAGGTATATCAGTATTTCGTGAATCTCTTTGCTAGCCTTATTTCTGTGGAATCTGAGAAGAGATATTTCGGATCCCTTTGAAGACTACAGGGACAAAGAAAATATCCTCCGATAACAAAGAGAAAGAAGCTTTCTGAGAAACCTCTTTGTGTTCCTTGAAATCATCTCACAGAGTTACAGCTTTCCCCTCCAGAAGCCTTTCGCTAACACAGTTCTTGTGGAATAGGGAAAGTGATATTTGGAAACCCATAGAGGGCTATGGTGAAAAAGGAAATATCCTCAGAAGAAATCTGGAAAGAAGCTTTCTGAGAAACTGCCTAGTGTTCTGTTAATTCATCTCACAGAGTTACATCTGTATTTCGAGGATCTCTTTGCTAGCCTTATTTCTGTGGAATCTGAGAACAGATATTTCGAATCCCTTTGAAGATTATAGGGCCAAAGGAAATAACCCCCGATAACAAAGAGAAAGAAGCTTTCTGTGAAACTTCTTTTGTCTTTTGAAATCATCTCACAGAGTTACAGCTTTCCCCTCAAGAAGCCTTTCACTAAGACAGTTCTTGTGGAATTGGCAAAGTGATATTTGGAAGCCCCTAGAGGGCTATGGTGAAAAAGGAAATATCCTAGATGAAATCTGGAAAGAAGCTTTCTGAGGAACAGCTTAGTGTTCTGTTAATTCATCTCACAGAGTTACATCTGTATTTCGTGGATCTCTTTGCTAGCCTTATTTCTGTGGAATCACAACAGATATTTCGGATCCCTTTGAAGACTATACGGTCAAAGGAAATATCCTCCGATAAGAAAGAGAAAGAAGCTTTCTGAGAAACTGCTCTGTGATGTGTGACTTCCACTCACAGAGTTACATCTGTATTTCGTGGATCTCTTTGATAGTCTTATTTCTGTGGAATCTGAGAACAGATATTTCGGATCCCTTTGAAGACTATAGGGCCAAAGGAAATATCCTCTGATAACAAAGAGAAAGAAGCTTTCTGAGAAACTTCTTTGTGTTCTGTGAAATCATCTCACAGAGTTACAGCTTTCCCCTCAAGTAGCCTTTCGCTAAGACAGTTCTTGTGGAATTGGCAGAGTGATATTTGGAAGCCCATAGAGGGCTATGGTGAAAAAGGAAATATCCTCAGATGAAATCTAGAAAGAAGCTTTCTGAGAAACTGCTCTGTGATGTGTGACTTCCACTCACAGAGTTACATCTGTATTTCGTGGATCTCTTTGCTAGCCTTATTTCTGTGGAATCTGAGAACAGATATTTCGTATCCCTTTGAAGACTATAGGGCCAAAGGAAATATCCTCCGATAACAAAGAGAAAGAAGCTTTCTGAGAAACTTCTTTGTGTTCCGTGAAATCATCTCACAGAGTTACACCTTTCCGTTAAAGAAGCCTTTCACTAAGACAGTTCTTGTGGAATTGGCAAAGTGATATTTGGAAGCCCATAGAGGGCTATGGTGAAAAAGGAAATATAATCAGATGGAATCTGAAAAGAAGCTTTCTGAGAAACTGCTTAGTGTTCTGTTAATTCATCTCACAGAGTTACATCTGCATTTCGTGGATCTCTTTGCTAGCCTTATTTCTGTGGAATCTGAGAACAGATATTTCGGACCCCTTTGAAGACTATAGGGCCAAAGGAAATATCCTCTGATAACAAAGAGAAAGAAGCTTTCTGAGAAACTTCTTTGTGTTCTGTGAAATCATCTCACAGAGTTACACTTTTCCCCTCAAGAAGCCTTTCACTAAGACAGTTCTTGTGGAAATGGCAAAGTGATATTTGGAAGCCCATAGAGGGCTATGGTGAAAAAGGAAATATCCTCAGATGAAATCTGGAAAGAAGCTTTCTGAGATACTGCTTAGTGTTCTGTTAATTCATCTCACAGGGTTAGATCTGTATTTCGTGGATCTCTTTGCTAGCGTTATTTCTGTTCAATCTGAGAACAGATATTTCGGATCCCTTTGAAGACTATAGGGCCAAAGGAAATATCCTCCGATAACAAAGAGAAAGAAGCTTTCTGAGAAACTTCTTTGTGTTCTGTGAAATCATCTCACAGTGTTACAGATTTCCACTCAAGAAGCCTTGCACTAAGACAGTTCTTGTGGAGTTTGCAAAGTGATATTTGGAAACCCACAGAGGGCTATGGTGAAAAAGGAAATATCCTCCGATGAAATCTGGAAAGAAGCTTTCTGAGAAACTGCTCTGTGATGTGTGACTCCCACTCACAGAGTTACATCTGTGTTTCGTGGATCCCTTTGCTAGCCTTATTTCTGTGGAATCTGAGAACAGATATTTCGGATCCCTTTGAAGACTATAGGGCCAAAGGAAATATCCTCCGATAACAAAGAGAAAGAAGCTTTCTGAGAAACTTCTTTGTGTTCTGTGAAATCATCTCACAGAGTTACAGCTTTCCCCTCCAGAAGCCTTTCGCTAAGACATTTCTTGTGGAATTGGCAAAGTGATATTTGGAAGCCCATAGAGGGCTATGGTGAAAAAGGAAATATCCTCAGATGAAATCTGGACAGAAACTTTCTGAGGAACTCCTTAGTGTTCTGTGAATTAATCTCACAGAGTTACATCTGTATTTCGTGGATCTCTTTGCTAGCCTTATTTCTGTGGAATCTGAGAACAGATATTTCGTATGCCTTTGAAGACTACAGGGCCAAAGGAAATATCCTCCGATATCAAAGAGAAAGAAGCTTTCTGAGAAACTTCTTTTGTGTTCTGTGAAATCATCTCACAGAGTTACAGCTTTTTCCTCAAGAAGCCTTTCACTAAGACAGTTCTTGTGGAATTGGCAAAGTGATATTTGGAGGCCCATAGAGGGCTATGGTGAAAAAGGAAATATCCTCAGATGAAATCTGGAAAGAAGGTTTCTGAGAAACTGCTCTGTGATGTGTGACTTCCACTCACAGAGTTACATCTGTATTTCGTGGATCTCTTTGCTAGCCTTATTTCTGTGGAATCTGAGAACAGATATTTCGGATCCCTTTAAAGACTATAGGGCCAAAGGAAATATCCTCCGATAACAAAGAGAAAGAAGCTTTCTGACAAACTTCTTTGTGTTCTGTGAAATCATCTCACAGAGTTACAGCTTTCCCCTCAAGAAGTCTTTCACTAAGACAGTTCTTGTGGAATTGGCAAAGTGATATTTGGAACCCACTAGAGGGCTATAGTGAAAAAGGAAATATACTCCGATGAGATCTGGAAAGA
This sequence comes from Macaca mulatta, assembly GCF_049350105.2. Lineage (NCBI taxonomy): Eukaryota > Metazoa > Chordata > Mammalia > Primates > Cercopithecidae > Macaca > Macaca mulatta. The sequence continues at coordinate 49,021,368 of NC_133411.1, forward strand.
AGATTTCAGAGAAACGGCTTAGTGTTCTCTTAATTCATCTCACAGAGTTATATCTGTATTTCGTGGATCTCTTTGCTAGCCTTATTTCTATGAAATCTGAGAACAGATATTTCGGATCCTTTGAAGACTATAGGGCCAAAGGAAATATCCTCCGATAACAAAGAGAATGAAGCTTTCTGAGAAACTTCTTTGTGTTCTGTGAAATCATTTCACAGAGTTACAGCTTTCTCCTCAAGAACCCTTTCGCTAAGACAGTTCTTGGGGAATTGGCAAAGTGATATTTGGAAGCCAATAGAGCGCTATGGTGAAAAAGGAAATATCCTCCGATGAAATCTGGAAAGAAGCTTTCTGAGAAACTGCTCTCTGATGTGCGACTTCCACTCACAGAGTTACATCTGTATTTCGTGGATCTCTTTGCTAGCCTTATTTCTGTAGAATCTGAGAACAGATATTTCGGATCCCTTTAAAGACTATAGGGCCAAAGGAAATATCCTCCGATAACAAAGAGAAAGAAGCTTTCTGAGAAACTTCTTTGTGTTCCGTGAAATCATCTCACAGAGTTACAGCTTTCCCATCAAGAAGTCTTTCACTAAGACAGTTCTTGTGGAATTGGCAAAGTGATATTTGGAACCCACTAGAGGGCTATGGTGAAAAAGGAAATATACTCAGATGAGATCTGGAAAGAAGATTTCAGAGAAACGGCTTAGTGTTCTCTTAATTCATCTCACAGAGTTATATCTGTATTTCGTGGATCTCCTTGCTAGCCTTATTTCTGTGGAATCTGAGAACAGATATTTCGGATCCCTTTGAAGACTATAGGGCCAAAGGAAATATCCTTCGATAAAAAAGAGAAAGAAGCTTTCTGAGAAACTTCTTTGTGTTCTGTGAAATCATCTCACAGAGTAACAGCTTTCTCCTCAAGAACCCTTTCGCTAAGACAGTTCTTAAGGAATTGGCAAAGTGATATTTGGAAGCCAATAGAGCGCTATGGTGAAAAAGGAAATATCCTCAGATGAAATCTGGAAAGAAGCTTTCTGAGAAACTGCTCTGTGATGTGCGACTTCCACTCACAGAGTTACATCTGTATTTCGTGGATCTCTTTGCTAGCCTTATTTCTGTGGAATCTGAGAACAGATATTTCGGATCCCTTTGAAGACTACAGGGACAAAGAAAATATCCTCCGATAACAAGGAGAAAGAAGCTTTCTAAGAAACTTCTTTGTGTTCCGTGAAATCAACTCACAGAGTTACAGCTTTCCGCTCAAGAAGCCTTTCGCTGAGACAGTTCTTGTGGAATTGGCAAAGTGATATTTGGAATCCCTTAGAGGGCTATGGTGAAAAAGGAAATATCTTCCGATGAAATCTGGAAATAAGCTTTCTGAGAAACTGCTTAGTGTTCTGTTAATTCATATCACAGAGGTATATCAGTATTTCGTGAATCTCTTTGCTAGCCTTATTTCTGTGGAATCTGAGAAGAGATATTTCGGATCCCTTTGAAGACTACAGGGACAAAGAAAATATCCTCCGATAACAAAGAGAAAGAAGCTTTCTGAGAAACCTCTTTGTGTTCCTTGAAATCATCTCACAGAGTTACAGCTTTCCCCTCCAGAAGCCTTTCGCTAACACAGTTCTTGTGGAATAGGGAAAGTGATATTTGGAAACCCATAGAGGGCTATGGTGAAAAAGGAAATATCCTCAGAAGAAATCTGGAAAGAAGCTTTCTGAGAAACTGCCTAGTGTTCTGTTAATTCATCTCACAGAGTTACATCTGTATTTCGAGGATCTCTTTGCTAGCCTTATTTCTGTGGAATCTGAGAACAGATATTTCGAATCCCTTTGAAGATTATAGGGCCAAAGGAAATAACCCCCGATAACAAAGAGAAAGAAGCTTTCTGTGAAACTTCTTTTGTCCTTTGAAATCATCTCACAGAGTTACAGCTTTCCCCTCAAGAAGCCTTTCACTAAGACAGTTCTTGTGGAATTGGCAAAGTGATATTTGGAAGCCCCTAGAGGGCTATGGTGAAAAAGGAAATATCCTAGATGAAATCTGGAAAGAAGCTTTCTGAGGAACAGCTTAGTGTTCTGTTAATTCATCTCACAGAGTTACATCTGTATTTCGTGGATCTCTTTGCTAGCCTTATTTCTGTGGAATCACAACAGATATTTCGGATCCCTTTGAAGACTATACGGTCAAAGGAAATATCCTCCGATAAGAAAGAGAAAGAAGCTTTCTGAGAAACTGCTCTGTGATGTGTGACTTCCACTCACAGAGTTACATCTGTATTTCGTGGATCTCTTTGATAGTCTTATTTCTGTGGAATCTGAGAACAGATATTTCGGATCCCTTTGAAGACTATAGGGCCAAAGGAAATATCCTCTGATAACAAAGAGAAAGAAGCTTTCTGAGAAACTTCTTTGTGTTCTGTGAAATCATCTCACAGAGTTACAGCTTTCCCCTCAAGTAGCCTTTCGCTAAGACAGTTCTTGTGGAATTGGCAAAGTGATATTTGGAAGCCCATAGAGGGCTATGGTGAAAAAGGAAATATCCTCAGATGAAATCTAGAAAGAAGCTTTCTGAGAAACTGCTCTGTGATGTGTGACTTCCACTCACAGAGTTACATCTGTATTTCGTGGATCTCTTTGCTAGCCTTATTTCTGTGGAATCTGAGAACAGATATTTCGTATCCCTTTGAAGACTATAGGGCCAAAGGAAATATCCTCCGATAACAAAGAGAAAGAAGCTTTCTGAGAAACTTCTTTGTGTTCCGTGAAATCATCTCACAGAGTTACACCTTTCCGTTAAAGAAGCCTTTCACTAAGACAGTTCTTGTGGAATTGGCAAAGTGATATTTGGAAGCCCATAGAGGGCTATGGTGAAAAAGGAAATATAATCAGATGGAATCTGAAAAGAAGCTTTCTGAGAAACTGCTTAGTGTTCTGTTAATTCATCTCACAGAGTTACATCTGCATTTCGTGGATCTCTTTGCTAGCCTTATTTCTGTGGAATCTGAGAACAGATATTTCGGACCCCTTTGAAGACTATAGGGCCAAAGGAAATATCCTCTGATAACAAAGAGAAAGAAGCTTTCTGAGAAACTTCTTTGTGTTCTGTGAAATCATCTCACAGAGTTACACTTTTCCCCTCAAGAAGCCTTTCACTAAGACAGTTCTTGTGGAAATGGCAAAGTGATATTTGGAAGCCCATAGAGGGCTATGGTGAAAAAGGAAATATCCTCAGATGAAATCTGGAAAGAAGCTTTCTGAGATACTGCTTAGTGTTCTGTTAATTCATCTCACAGGGTTAGATCTGTATTTCGTGGATCTCTTTGCTAGCGTTATTTCTGTTCAATCTGAGAACAGATATTTCGGATCCCTTTGAAGACTATAGGGCCAAAGGAAATATCCTCCGATAACAAAGAGAAAGAAGCTTTCTGAGAAACTTCTTTGTGTTCTGTGAAATCATCTCACAGTGTTACAGATTTCCACTCAAGAAGCCTTGCACTAAGACAGTTCTTGTGGAGTTTGCAAAGTGATATTTGGAAACCCACAGAGGGCTATGGTGAAAAAGGAAATATCCTCCGATGAAATCTGGAAAGAAGCTTTCTGAGAAACTGCTCTGTGATGTGTGACTCCCACTCACAGAGTTACATCTGTGTTTCGTGGATCCCTTTGCTAGCCTTATTTCTGTGGAATCTGAGAACAGATATTTCGGATCCCTTTGAAGACTATAGGGCCAAAGGAAATATCCTCCGATAACAAAGAGAAAGAAGCTTTCTGAGAAACTTCTTTGTGTTCTGTGAAATCATCTCACAGAGTTACAGCTTTCCCCTCCAGAAGCCTTTCGCTAAGACATTTCTTGTGGAATTGGCAAAGTGATATTTGGAAGCCCATAGAGGGCTATGGTGAAAAAGGAAATATCCTCAGATGAAATCTGGACAGAAACTTTCTGAGGAACTCCTTAGTGTTCTGTGAATTAATCTCACAGAGTTACATCTGTATTTCGTGGATCTCTTTGCTAGCCTTATTTCTGTGGAATCTGAGAACAGATATTTCGTATGCCTTTGAAGACTATAGGGCCAAAGGAAATATCCTCCGATATCAAAGAGAAAGAAGCTTTCTGAGAAACTTCTTTTGTGTTCTGTGAAATCATCTCACAGAGTTACAGCTTTTTCCTCAAGAAGCCTTTCACTAAGACAGTTCTTGTGGAATTGGCAAAGTGATATTTGGAGGCCCATAGAGGGCTATGGTGAAAAAGGAAATATCCTCAGATGAAATCTGGAAAGAAGGTTTCTGAGAAACTGCTCTGTGATGTGTGACTTCCACTCACAGAGTTACATCTGTATTTCGTGGATCTCTTTGCTAGCCTTATTTCTGTGGAATCTGAGAACAGATATTTCGGATCCCTTTAAAGACTATAGGGCCAAAGGAAATATCCTCCGATAACAAAGAGAAAGAAGCTTTCTGACAAACTTCTTTGTGTTCTGTGAAATCATCTCACAGAGTTACAGCTTTCCCCTCAAGAAGTCTTTCACTAAGACAGTTCTTGTGGAATTGGCAAAGTGATATTTGGAACCCACTAGAGGGCTATAGTGAAAAAGGAAATATACTCCGATGAGATCTGGAAAGAAGATTTCAGAGAAACGGCTTAGTGTTCTCTTAATTCATCTCACAGAGTTATATCTGTATTTCGTGGATCTCTTTGCTAGCCTTATTTCTATGAAATCTGAGAACAGATATTTCGGATCCTTTGAAGACTATAGGGCCAAAGGAAATATCCTCCGATAACAAAGAGAATGAAGCTTTCTGAGAAACTTCTTTGTGTTCTGTGAAATCATTTCACAGAGTTACAGCTTTCTCCTCAAGAACCCTTTCGCTAAGACAGTTCTTGTGGAATTGGCAAAGTGATATTTGGAAGCCAATAGAGCGCTATGGTGAAAAAGGAAATATCCTCCGATGAAATCTGGAAAGAAGCTTTCTGAGAAACTGCTCTCTGATGTGCGACTTCCACTCACAGAGTTACATCTGTATTTCGTGGATCTCTTTGCTAGCCTTATTTCTGTGGAATCTGAGAACAGATATTTCGGATCCCTTTGAAGACTACAGGGACAAAGAAAATATCCTCCGATAACAAATAGAAAGAAACCTTCTGAGAAACTTCTTTGTGTTCCGTGAAATCAACTCACAGAGTTACAGCTTTCCGCTCAAGAAGCCTTTCGCTAAGACAGTTCTTGTGGAATTGGCAAAGTGATATTTGGACGCCCTTAGAGGGCTATGGTGAAAAAGGAAATATCCTCCGAAGAAATCTGGAAATAAGCTTTCTGAGAAACTGCTTAGTGTTCTGTTAATTCATATCACAGAGTTACATCAGTATTTCGTGGATCTCTTTGCTAGCCTTATTTCTGTGGAATCTGAGAACAGATATTTCGGATCCCTTTGAAGACTACAGGGACAAAGAAAATATCCTCCAATAACAAAGAGAAAGAAGCTTTCTGAGAAACTTCTTTGTGTTCCTTGGAATCATCTCACAGAGTTACAGCTTTCCCCTCAAGAAGCCTTTCGCTAACACAGTTCTTGTGGAATAGGCAAAGTGATATTTGGAAACCCATAGAGGGCTATGGTGAAAAAGGAAATATCCTCAGATGAAATCTGGAAAGAAGCTTTCTGAGAAACTGCCTAGGGTTCTCTTAATTCATCTCACAGAGTTACATCTGTATTTCGAGGATCTCTTTGCTAGCCTTATTTCTGTGGAATCTGAGAACAGATATTTCGAATCCCTTTGAAGATTATAGGGCCAAAGGAAATATCCTCCGATAACAAAGAGAAAGAAGCTTTCTGATAAACTTCTTTTGTCCTGTGAAATCATCTCGCAGAGTTACAGCTTTCCCCTGAAGAAGCCTTTCGCTAAGACATTTCTTGTGCAATTGGCAAAGTGATATTTGGAAGCCCATAGAGGGCTATGGTGAAAAAGGAAATATCCTCTGATGAATTCTGTAAAGAAGATTTCTGAGAAACTGCTCTGTGATGTGGGACTTCCACTCCCAGAGTTACATCTGTATTTCGTGGATCTCTTTGCTAGCCTTATTTCTGTGGAATCTGAGAACAGATATTTCGGATCCCTTTGAAGACTATAGGGCCAAAGTAAATATCCTCTGATAACAAAGAGAAAGAAGCTTTCTGAGAAACTTCTTTGTGTTCTGTGAAATCATCTCACAGAGTTACAGCTTTCCCCTCCAGAAGCCTTTCGCTAAGACAGTTCTTGTGGAATTGGCAAAGTGATATTTGGAAGCCCATAGAGGGCTATGGTGAAAAAGGAAATATCCTCAGATAAAATCTGGACAGAAACTTTCTGAGGAACTGCTTAGTGTTCTGTTAATTCATCTCACAGAGTTACATCTGTATTTCGTGGATCTCTTTGCTAGCCTTATTTCTGTGGAATCTGAGAACAGATATTTCGGATCCCTGTGAAGACTGTAGGACCAAAAGAAATATCCTCCGATAACAAAGAGAAAGAAGCTTTCTGAGAAACTTCTTTTGTGTTCTGTGAAATCATCTCTCAGAGTTACAGCTTTTTCCTCAAGAAGCCTTTCACTAAGACAGTTCTTGTGGAATTGGCAAAGTGATATTTGGAGGCCCCTAGAGGGCTATGTTGAAAAAGGAAATATGCTCAGATGAAATCTGGAAGGAAGGTTTCTGAGAAACTGCTCTGTGATGTGTGACTTCCACTCACAGAGTTACATCTGTATTTCGTGGATCTCTTTGCTAGCCTTATTTCTGTGGAATCTGAGAACAGATATTTCGGATCCCTTTAAAGACTATAGGGCCAAAGGAAATATCCTCCGATAACAAAGAGAAAGAAGCTTTCTGAGAAAATTCTTTGTGTTCTGTGAAATCATCTCACAGAGTTACAGCTTTCCCCTCAAGAAGTCTTTCACTTAGACTGTTCTTGTGGAATTGGCAATGTGATATTTGGAAGCCCATAGAGGGCTACGTTGAAAAAGGAAATATTCTCAGATGCAATCTGAAAAGAAGCTTTCTGAGGAACTGCTTAGTGTTCTGTTAATTCATCTCACAGAGTTACATCTGTATTTCGTGGATCACTTTGCTAGCCTTATTTCTGTGGAATCTGAGAACAGATATTTCGGATCCCTTTGAAGACTATATGGCCAAAGGAAATATCCTCTGATAACAAAGAGAAAGAAGCTTTCTGAGAAACTTCGTTGTGTTCTGTGAAATCATCTCACAGAGTTACAGCTTTCCCCTCAAGATGCCTTTCTCTAAGACAGTTCTTGTGGAATTGGCAAAGTGATATTTGGAAGCCCATAGAGGGCTACGGTGAAAAAGGAAATATCCTCCGATGAAATCTGGAAAGAAGCTTTCTGAGAAACTGCTTAGTGTTCTCTTAATTAATCTCACAGAGTTACATCTGTATTTCGTGGATCTCTCTGCGAGCCTTATTTCTGTGGAATCTGAAAACAGATATTTCGGATCCCTTTGAAGACTATAGGGCCAAAGGAAATATCCTCCGATAACAAAGAGAAAAAAGCTTTCTGAGAAACTTCTCTGTGTTCTGTGAAATCATGTCACAGAGTTACAGCTTTCCCCTCCAGAAGTCTTTCACTAACACAGTTCTTGTGGAATTGGAAAGTGATATTTTGAAGCCCATAGATGGCTATGGTGAAAAAGGAAATATCCTCAGATGAAATCTGGAAAGAAGCTTTCTGAGATACTGCTTAGTGTTCTGTTAAATCATCTCATAGAGTTAGATCTGTATTTCGTGGATCTCTTTGCTAGCCTTATTTCTGTTCAATCTGAGAACAGATATTTCGGATCCCTTTGAAGAATATACGGCCAAAGGAAATATCCTCCGATAACAATGAGAAAGAAGCTTTCTGAGAAACTTCTTTGTGTTCTGTGAAATCATCTCACAGGGTTACAGCTTTACACTCAAGAAGCCTTTCAGTAAGACAGTTCTTGTGGAATTGGCAAAGTGATATTTGGAAACCCATAGAGGGCTATGGTGAAAAAGAAAATATCCTCAGATGAAATCTGGAAAGAAGGTTTCTGAGAAACTGCTCTGTGATGTGTGACTTCCACTCACAGAGTTACATCTGTATTTCGTGGATCTCTTTTCTAGCCTTATTTCTGTGGAATCTGAGAACAGATATTTCGGATCCCTTTGAAGACTATAGGGCCAAAGGAAATATCCTCCGATAACAAAGAGAAAGAACCTTTCTGAGAAACTTCTTTGTGTTCTGTGAAATCATCTCACAGAGTTACAGCTTTCCCCTCACTAAGCCTTTCGCTAAGACAGTTCTTGTGGAATTGGCAAAGGGATATTTGGAAGCCCATAGAGGGCTATGGTGAAAAAGGAAATATCCTCAGATGAAATCTGGAAAGAAGGTTTCTGAGAAACTGCTCTGTGATGTGTGACTTCCACTCACAGAGATACATTTGTATTTCGTGGATCTCTTTGCTAGGCTTATTTCTGTGGAATCTGAGAACAGATATTTCGGATCCATTTGAAGACTGTAGGGCCAAAGGAGATAACCTCCGATAACAAAGAGAAAGAAGCTTTCTGAGAAACTTCTTTGTGTTCTGTGAAATCATCTCACAGAGTTACAGCTTTCCCCTCAAGAAGCCTTTCGCTAAGACAGTTCTTGTGGAATTGGCAAAGTGATATTTGGAAGCCCCTAGAGGGCTATGGTGAAAAAGGAAATATCCTCAGATGAAATCTGGAAAGAAGCATTCTGAGAAACTGCTTAGTGTTCTGTTAATTCATCTCACTGTGTTACATCTGTATTTCGTGGATCTCTTTGCTAGCCTTATATCTGTTGAATCTGAGAACAGATATTTCGGATCCCTTTGAAGACTATAGGGCCAAATGAAATATCGTCCGATAACAAAGAGAAAGAAGCTTTCTGAGAAACTTCTTTGTGTTCTGTGAAATCATCTCACAGAGTTACAGCTTTCCCCTCAAGAAGCCTTTCGCTAACACAGTTCTTGTGGAATTGGCAAAGTGATATTTGGAAGCCCATAGAGGGCTATGGTGAAAAAGGAAATATCCTCCGATGAAATCTGGAAAGAAGCTTTCTGAGAAACTGCTCTGTTATGTGTGACTTCCACTCACAGAGATACATCTGTATTTCGTGGATCTCTTTGCTAGCTTTATTTCTGTGGAATCTGAGAACAGATATTTCGGATACCTTTGAAGTCTATAGGTCCAAAGGAAATATCCTCCAATAACAAAGAGAAAGAAACTCTCTGAGAAACTTCTTTGTGTTCTGTGAAATTTTCTCACAGAGTTACAATTTTTCCCTCAAGAAGCCTTTCACTAAGACAGTTCTTGTGGAATTGGCAAAGTGATATTTGGAAGCCCATAGAGGGCTATGGTGAAAAAGGAAATATCCTCAGTTGAAATCCGGAAAGAAGCTTTCTGAGAAACACCTCTGTGATGTGTGACTTCCACGCACAGAGTTACATCGGTATTTCGTGGATCTCTTTGCTAGCCTTATTTCTGTGGAATCTGAGAACAGATATTTCGGATCCCTTTGAAGACTATAGGGCCAAAGGAAATATCCTCCGATAACAAAGAGAAAGAAGCTTTCTGAGAAACTTCTTTGTGTTCTGTGAAATCATCTCACAGAGTTACAGCTTTCCCCTCAAGAAGCCTTTCGCTAAGACAGTTCTTGTGGAATTGGCAAAGTGATATTTGGAAGCCCATAGAGGGCTATGGTGAAAAAGGAAATATCCTCAGAAGAAATCTAGAGAGAAGCTTTCTGAGAAACTGCTCTGTGATGTGTGACTTCCACTCATTGAGTTACATCTGTATTTCGTGGATCTCTTTGCTAGCCTTATTTCTGTGGAATCTGAGAACAGATAATTCGGATCCCTTTGAAGACTATAGGGCCAAGGGAAATATCGTCCGATAACAAAGAGAAAGAAGCTTTCTGAGAAACTTCTTTATGTTCTGTGAAATCATCTCACAGAGTTACACCTTTCTGCTCAAGAAGCCTTTCGCTAACACTGTTCTTGTGGAATTGGCAAAGTGATATTTGGAAGCCCATAGAGGGCTATGGTGAAAAAGGAAATATCCTCAATTGAAATCTGGAAAGAAGCTTTCTGAGAAACTGCCTAGTGTTCTGTTAATTCATCTCACAGAGTTACATCTGTATTTCATGGATCTCTTTGCTAGCCTTATTTCTGTGGAATCTGAGAACAGATATTTCGAATCCCTTTGAAGACTTTAGGGCCAAAGGAAATATCCTTCGATAACAAAGAGAAAGAAGCTTTCTGAGAAACTTCTTTTGTTCTGTGAAATCATCTCACAGAGTTACAGCTTTCCCCTCAAGAATCCTTTCGCTAAGACAGTTCCTGTGGAATTGGCAAAGTGATATTTGGAAGCCCATAGAGGGCTAAGGTGAAAAAGGAAATATCCTCAGATGAAATCTGGAAAGAAGCTTTCTGAGAAACTGCTCTGTGATGTGTGACTTCCACTCACAGAGTTACATCTGTATTTCGTGGATCTCTTTGCTAGCCTTATTTCTGTGGAATCTGAGAACAGATATTTCGGATCCCTTTGAAGACTATAGGGCCAAAGAAAATATCCTCCGATAACAAAGAGAAAGAAGCTTTCTGAGAAACTTCTTTGTGTAATGTGAAATCATCTCACGGAGTTACTCCTTTCCGCTACAGAAGCCTTTCGCTAAGACAGTTCTTTTGGAAAAAGCAAAGTGATATTTGGAAGCCCTTAGAGTGCTGTGGTGAAAAAGGAAATATTCTCAGATGGAATGTGAAAAGAAGATTTCTGAGAAACTGCTTAGTGTTCCCTTAATTCATCTCACAGAGTTACATCTGTATTTCGTGGATCTCGTTGCTAGCCTAATTTCTGTGGAATCTGCGAACAGATATTTCGGATCCCTTTGAAGACTATAGTGCCAAAGGAAATATCCTCCGGTAACAAAGAGAAAGAAGCTTTCTGAGAAACTTGTTTGTGTTCTGTGAAATCATCTCACAGAGTTACAGCTTTTCCCTAAAGAAGCCTTTCATTAAGACAGTTCTTGTGGAATTGGCAAAGTGATATTTGGAAGCCCATAGAGGGCTCTGGTGAAAAAGGAAATATCCTCCGATGTAATCTGGAAAGAAGATTTCTGAGAAACCGCTCTGTGATGTGTGACTTCCACTCACAGAGTTACATCTGTATTTCGTGGATCTCTTTGCTAGCATTATTTCTGTGGAATCTGAGAACAGATATTTCGGATCCCTTTGAAGATTATAGGGCCCAAGGAAATATCCTCCGATAACAAAGAGAAAGAACATTTCTGAGAAACTTCTTTGTGTTCTGTGAAATCATCTCATAGAGTTACAGCTTTCCCCTCACTAAGCCTTTCGCTAAGACAGTTCTTGTGGAATTGGCAAAGTGATATTTGGAAGCCCATAGAGGGCTATGGTGAAAAAGGAAATATCCTCAGATGAAATCTGGAAAGAAGATTTCTGAGAAACTGCTTAGTGTTCTCTTAATTCATCTCACAGAGATACATCTGTATTTCGTGGATCTCTGTGCTAGCCTTATTTCTGTGGAATCTGAGAGCAGATATTACAGATCCCTTTGAAGACTATAGGAACTAAGGAAATATCCTCCGATAACAAATAGAAAGAAGCTTTCTGAGAAACTTCTTTGTGTTCTGTGAAATCATCTCACAGAGTTACGGCTTTCCCCTCAAGAAGCCTTTCATTAAGACAGTTTTTGTGGAATTGGCAAAGTGATATTTGGAAGCCCATAGAGGGCTATGGTGAAAAAGGAAATATCCTCAGATGAAATCTGGAAAGAAGCTTTCTGAGAAACTGCTCTGTGATGTGTGACTTCCACTCACAGAGTGACATCTGTATTTCGTGGATCTCTTTCCTAGTCTTATTTCTGTGGAATCTGAGAACGGATATATCGGATCCCTTTGAAGACTATAGGGCCAAAGGAAATATCCTCCGATAACAAAGAGAAAGAAGCTTTCTGAGAAACTTCTTTGTGTTCTCTGAAATCATCTCACACAGTTACAGCTTTCCCCTGAAGAAGACTTACGCCAAGACAGTTCTTGTGGAATTGTCAAAGTGATATTTGGAAGCCCATAGAGGGCTACGGTTTAAAAGGAAATATCCTACGATGAAATCTGGAAAGAAGCTTCCTGAGCAACTGCTTATTGTTCTTTTAATTCATCTCATAGAGTTACGTCTGTATTTCGTGGATCTCTTTGCTAGCCCTATTTCTGTGGAATCTGAGAACAGATATTTCGGATCCCTTTGAAGACTATAGGAACAAAGGAAATATCCTCCGGTAAAAAAGAGAAAGATGCTTTCTGAGAAACTTCTTTGTGTTCTCTGAAATCATCTCACAGAGTTACAGCTTTCCCCTCAAGAAGCCTTTGGCTAAGAAAGTTCTTGTAGAATTGGCAAAGTGATATTTGGAAGCCCATAGAGGGCTATGGTGAAAAAGGAAATATCCTCAGATGAAATCTGGAAAGAAGCTTTCTCAGAAACTGCTCTGTGATGTGTGACTTCCACTCACAGAGTTACATCTGTATTTCGTGGATCTCTTTGCTAGCCTTATTTCTGTGGAATCTGAGAACAGATATTTCGGATCCCTTTGAAGACTATAGGGCCAAAGGAAATATCCTCCGATAACAAAGAGAAAGAAGCTTTCTGAGAAACTTTTTTGTGTTCTGTGAAATCATCTCACAGAGTTACACCTTTCCGTTAAAGAAGCCTTTCGCTAAGACAGTTCTTGTGGAATTGGCAAAGTGATATTTGGAGGCCCATAGAGTGCTATGGTGAAAAAGGAAATATCCTCAGATGAAATCTGGAAAGAAGGTTTCTGAGAAACTGCTCTGTGATGTGTGACTTCCACTCACAGAGTTACATCTGTATTTCGTGGATCTCTTTGCTAGCCTTATTTCTGTGGAATCTGAGAACAGATATTTCGGATCCTTTTAAAAACTATAGGGCCAAAGGAAATATCCTCCGATAACAAAGAGAAAGAAGCTTTCTGAGAAACTTCTTTGTGTTCTGTGAAATCATCTCACAGAGTTACAGCTTTCCCCTCAAGAAGTCTTTCACTAAGACAGTTCTTGTGGAATTGGCAAACTGATATTTGGAACCCACTAGAGGGCTATGGTGAAAAAGGAAATATACTCCGATGAGATCTGGAAAGAAGATTTCAGAGAAACGGCTTAGTGTTCTCCTAATTCATCTCACAGAGTTACATCTGTATTTCGTGGATCTCTTTGCTAGCCTTATTTCTGTGGAATCTGAGAACAGATATTTCGGATCCCTTTGAAGACTATAGGGTCAAAGGAAATATCCTCCGATAACAAAGAGAAAGAAGCTTTCTGAGAAACTTCTTTGTGTTCTGTGAAATCATCTCACAGAGTTACAGCTTTCCCCTCAAGAAGCCTTTCGCTAAGACAGTTCTTGTGGAATTGGCAAAGTGATATTTGGAAGCCCATAGAGGGCAATGGTGAAAAAGGAAATATCCTCAGATGAAATCTGGAGAGAAGCTTTCTGAGAAACTGGTCTGTGATGTGTGACTTCCACTCATTGAGTTACATCTGTATTTCGTGGATCTCTTTGCTAGCCTTGTTTCTGTGGAATCTGAGAACAGATATTTCGGAACCCTTTGAAGACTATAGGACCAAAGGAAATATCCTCCAATAACAAAGAGAAAGAAGCTTTCTGAGAAACTTCTTTGTGTTCTGTGAAATCATCTCACAGAGTTACAGCTTTCCCCTCAAAAAGCCTTTCGCTAAGACAGTTCTTGTGGAATTGGCAAAGTGATATTTGGAAGCCCATAGAGGGCTATGGTGAAAAAGGAAATATCCTCAGATGAAATCTGGAAAGAAGCTTTCTGAAAAACTGCCTAGTGTTCTGTTAATTCATATCACAGAGTTAAATCTGTATTTCGTGGATCTCTTTGCTAGCCTTATTTCTGTGGAATCTGAGAACAGATATTTCGAATCCCTTTGAAGTCTATAGGGCCAAAGGAAATATCCTCCGATAACAAAGAGAAAGAAGCTTTCTGAGAAACTTCTTTTGTTCTGTGAAATCATCTCACAGAGTTACAGCTTTCCCCTCAAGAAGCCTTTCGCTAAGACAGTTCCTGTGGAATTGGCAAAGTGATATTTGGAAGCCCATAGAGGGCTATGTTGAAAAAGGAAATATCCTCAGATCAAATCTGCAAAGAAGCTTTCTGAGAAACTGCTCTGTGACGTGTGACTTCCACTCACAGAGTTACATCTGTATTTCGTGGATCTCTTTGCTAGCCTTATTTCTGTGGAATCTGAGAACAGATATTTCGGATCCCTTTGAAGGCTATAGGGCCAAAGGAAATATCCTCCGATAACAAAGAGAAAGAAGCTTTCTGAGAAACTTCTTTGTGTTCCGTGAAATCATCTCACAGAGTTACACCTTTCCGCTACAGAAGCCTTTCGCTAAGACAGTTCTTTTGGAATTGGCAAAGCGATATTTGGAAGCTCTTAGAGGGCTGTGGTGAAAAAGGGAATATTCTCAGATGGAATCTGAAAAGAAGGTTTCTAAGAAACTGCTTAGTGTTCTGTTAATTCATCTCACAGGGTTAGATCTGTATTTCGTGGATCTCTTTGCTAGCCTTATTTCTGTGGAATCTGAGAACAGATATTTCGGATCCCTTTGAAGACTATAGGGCCAAAGGAAATATCCTCCGATAACAAAGAGAAAGAAGCTTTCTGAGAAACTTCTTTTGTGTTCTGTGAAATCATCTCACAGAGTTACAGCTTTTTCCTCAAGAAGCCTTTCACTAAGAACGTTCTTGTGGAATTGGCAAAGTGATATTTGGAGGCCCATAGAGGGCTATGGTGAAAAAGGAAATATCCTCAGATGAAATCTGGAAAGAAGGTTTCTGAGAAACTGCTCTGTGATGTGTGACTTCCACTCATAGAGTTACATCTGTATTTCGTGGATCTCTTTGCTAGCCTTATTTCTTTGGAATCTGAGAACAGATATTTCGGATCCTTTTAAAGACTATAGGGCCAAAGGAAATATCCTCCGATAACAAAGAGAAAGAAGCTTTTTGAGAAACTTCTTTGTGTTCTGTGAAATCATCTCACAGAGTTACAGCTTTCCCCTCAAGAAGTCTTTCACTAAGACAGTTCTTGTGGAATTGGCAAAATGATATTTGGAACCCACTAGAGAGCTATGGTGAAAAAGGAAATATCCTCCGATGAAATCTGGAAAGAAGCTTTCTGAAAAACTGCCAAGTGTTCTGTTAATTCATATCACAGAGTTAAATCTGTATTTCGTGGATCTTCTTGCTAGCCTTATTTCTGTGGAATCTGAGAACAGATATTTCGAATCCCTTTGAAGACTATAGGGCCAAAGGAAATATCCTCCGATAACAAAGAGAAAGAAGCTTTCTGAGAAACTTCTTTTGTTCTGTGAAATCATCTCACAGAGTTACAGCTTTCCCCTCAAGAAGCCTTTGGCTAAGACAGTTCCTGTGGAATTGGCAAAGTGATATTTGGAAGCCCATAGAGGGCTATGTTGAAAAAGGAAATATCCTCAGATGAAATCTGGAAAGAAGCTTTCTGAGAAACTGCTCTGTGATGTGTGACTTCCACTCACAGAGTTACATCTGTATTTCGTGGATCTCTTTGCTAGCCTTATTTCTGTGGAATCTGAGAACAGATATTTCGGATCCCTTTGAAGACTATAGGGCCAAAGGAAATATCCTCCGATAACAAAGAGAAAGAAGCTTTCTGAGAAACTTCTTTGTGTTCCGTGAAATCATCTCAGAGAGTTACACCTTTCGGCTACAGAAGCCTTTCGCTAAGACAGTTCTTTTGGAATTGGCAAAGCGATATTTGGAAGCCCTTAGAGGGCTGTGGTGAAAAAGGAAATATTCTCAGATGGAATCTGAAAAGAAGGTTTCTAAGAAACTGCTTAGTGTTCTGTTAATTCATCTCACAGAGTTACATCTGTATTTCGTGGATCTCTTTGCTAGCCTTATTTCTGTGGAATCTGAGAACAGATATTTCGGATCCCTTTGAAGACTATAGGGCCAAAGGAAATATCCTCCGATAACAAAGAGAAAGAAGCTTTCTGAGAAACTTCTTTGTGTTCTGTGAAATCATCTCACAGAGTTACAGCTTTCTCCTCCAGAAGCCTTTCGCTAAGACAGTTCTTGTGGAATTGGCAAAGTGATATTTGGAAGCCAATAGAGCGCTATGGTGAAAAAGGAAATTTACACCGATGAGATCTGGAAAGAAGACTTCAGAGAAACGGCTTAGTGTTCTCTTAATTCATCTCACAGAGTTAGATCTGTATTTCGTGGATCTCTTTGCTAGTCTTATTTCTGTGGAATCTGAGAACAGATATTTCGGATTCCTTTGAAGACTATAGGGCCAAAGGAAATATCCTCCGATAACAAAGAGAAAGAAGCTTTCTGAGAAACTTCTTTGTGTTCTGTGAAATCATCTCACAGAGTTACAGCTTTCTCCTCAAGAAGTCTTTCGCTAAGACAGTTCTTGTGGAATTGGCAAAGTGATATTTGGAAGCCAATAGAGCGCTATGGTGAAAAAGGAAATATCCTCCGATGAAATCTGGAAAGAAGCTTTCTGAGAAATTGCTCTGTGATGTGTGACTTCCACTCACCGAATTATATCTGTATTTCGTGGATCTCTTTGCTAGCCTTATTTCTGTGAAATGTGAGAACAGATATTTCGGATCCCTTTGAAGACTATAGGGCCAAAGGAAATATCCTCAGATAACAAAGAGAAAGAAGCTTCCTGAAAAACTTCTTTGTGTTCTGTGAAATCATCTCACAGAGTTACAGCTTTCCCCTCAAGAAGCCTTTCGCTAAGACAGTTCTTGGGGAATTGGCAAAGTGATATTTAGAAGCCCATAGAGGGCTATGGTGAAAAAGGAAATATCCTCAGATGAAATCTGGAAAGAAGCTTTCCGAAAAACTGCCTAGTGTTCTGTTAATTCATATCACAGAGTTAAATCTGTATTTCGTGGATCTCTTTGCTAGCCTTATTTCTGTGGAATCTGAGAGAAGATATTTCGGATCCCTTTGAAGACTATAGGGCCAAAGGAAATATCCTCCGATAACAAAGAGAAAGAAGCTTTCTGAGAAACTTCTTTTGTTCTGTGAAATCATCTCACAGAGTTACAGCTTTCCCCTCAAGAAGCCTTTCGCTAAGACAGTTCCTGTGGAATTGGCAAAGTGATATTTGGAAGCCCCTAGAGGTCTATGGTGAAAAAGGAAATATCCTCAGATGAAATCTGGAAAGAAGCTTTCTGAGAAACTGCTTTGTGTTCTCTTAATTAATCTCACAGAGTTACATCTGTATTTCGTGGATCTCTCTGCTAGCCTTATTTCTGTGGAATCTGAGAACAGATATTTCGGATCCCTTTGAAGGCTATAGGGCCAAAGGAAATATCCTCCGATAACAAAGAGAAAGAAGCTTTCTGAGAAACTTCTTTGTGTTCTGTGAAATCATCTCACAGAGTTACAGCTTTCCCCTCAAGAAGTCTTTCACTAAGACAGTTCTTGTCGAATTGGCAAAGTGATATTTTGAAGCCCATGGATGGCTATGGTGAAAAAGGAAATATCCTCAGATGAAATCTGGAAAGAAGCTTTCTGAGATACTGCTTAGTGTTCCGTTAATTCATCTCACAGGGTTAGATCTGTATTTCGTGGATCTCTTTGCTAGCCTTATTTCTGTTCAATCTGAGAACAGATATTTCGGATCCCTTTGAAGACTATAGGGCCAAAGGAAATATCCTCCGATAACAAAGAGAAAGAAGCTTTCTGAGAAACTTCTTTGTGTTCTGTGAAATCATCTCACAGTGTTACAGCTTTCCACTCAAGAAGCCTTGCACTAAGACAGTTCTTGTGGAGTTTGCAAAGTGATATTTGGAAACCCACAGAGGGCTATGGTGAAAAAGGAAATATCCTCCGATGAAATCTGGAAAGAAGCTTTCTGAGAAACTGCTCTGTGATGTGTGACTCCCACTCACAGAGTTACATCTGTGTTTCGTGGATCCCTTTGCTAGCCTTATTTCTGTGGAATCTGAGAACAGATATTTCGGATCCCTTTGAAGACTATAGGGCCAAAGGAAATATCCTCCGATAACAAAGAGAAAGAAGCTTTCTGAGAAACTTCTTTGTGTTCTGTGAAATCATCTCACAGAGTTACAGCTTTCCCCTCCAGAAGCCTTTCGCTAAGACAGTTCCTGTGGAATTGGCAAAGTGATATTTGGAAGCCCATAGAGGGCTATGGTGAAAAAGGAAATATCCTCAGATGAAATCTGGACAGAAACTTTCTGAGGAACTGCTTAGTGTTCTGTTAATTAATCTCACAGAGTTACATCTGTATTTCGTGGATCTCTTTGCTAGCCTTATTTCTGTGGAATCTGAGAACAGATATTTCGTATGCCTTTGAAGACTATAGGGCCAAAGGAAATATCCTCCGATATCAAAGAGAAAGGAGCTTTCTGAGAAACTTCTTTTGTGTTCTGTGAAATCATCTCACAGAGTTACAGCTTTTACCTCAATAAGCCTTTCACTAAGACAGTTCTTGTGGAATTGGCAAAGTGATATTTGGAGGCCCATAGAGGGCTATGGTGAAAAAGGAAATATCCTCAGATGAAATCTGGAAAGAAGGTTTCTGAGAAACTGCTCTGTGATGTGTGACTTCCACTCACAGAGTTACATCTGTATTTCGTGGATCTCTTTGCTAGCCTTATTTCTGTGGAATCTGAGAACAGATATTTCGGATCCCTTTAAAGACTATAGGGCCAAAGGAAATATCCTCCGATAACAAAGAGAAAGAAGCTTTCTGACAAACTTCTTTTTGTTCTGTGAAATCATCTCACAGAGTTACAGCTTTCCCCTCAAGAAGTCTTTCAGTAAGACAGTTCTTGTGGAATTGGCTAAGTGATATTTGGAACCCACTAGAGGGCTATAGTGAAAAAGGAAATATACTCCGATGAGATCTGGAAAGAAGATTTCAGAGACACGGCTTAGTGTTCTCTTAATTCATCTCACAGAGTTATATCTGTATTTCGTGGATCTCTTTGCTAGCCTTATTTCTATGAAATCTGAGAACAGATATTTCGGATCCTTTGAAGACTATAGGGCCAAAGGAAATATCCTCCGATAACAAAGAGAATGAAGCTTTCTGAGAAACTTCTTTGTGTTCTGTGAAATCATTTCACAGAGTTACAGCTTTCTCCTCAAGAACCCTTTCGCTAAGACAGTTCTTGTGGAATTGGCAAAGTGATATTTGGAAGCCAATAGAGCGCTATGGTGAAAAAGGAAATATCCTCCGATGAAATCTGGAAAGAAGCTTTCTGAGAAACTGCTCTCTGATGTGCGACTTCCACTCACAGAGTTACATCTGTATTACGTGGATCTCTTTGCTAGCCTTATTTCTGTGGAATCTGAGAACAGATATTTCGGATCCCTTTGAAGACTACAGGGACAAAGAAAATATCCTCCGATAACAAATAGAAAGAAGCTTTCTGAGAAACTTCTTTGTGTTCCGTGAAATCAACTCACAGAGTTACAGCTTTCCGCTCAAGAAGCCTTTCGCTAAGACAGTTCTTGTGGAATTGGCAAAGTGATATTTGGAAGCCCTTAGAGGGCTATGGTGAAAAAGGAAATATCCTCCGATGAAATCTGGAAATAAGCTTTCTGAGAAACTGCTTAGTGTTCTGTTAATTCATATCACAGAGTTACATCAGTATTTCGTGGATCTCTTTGCTAGCCTTATTTCTGTGGAATCTGAGAACAGATATTTCGGATCCCTTTGAAGACTACAGGGACAAAGAAAATATCCTCCGATAACAAAGAGAAAGAAGCTTTCTGAGAAACTTCTTTGTGTTCCTTGAAATCATCTCACAGAGTTACAGCTTTCCCCTCAAGAAGCCTTTCGCTAACACAGTTCTTGTGGAATAGGCAAAGTGATATTTGGAAACCCATAGAGGGCTATGGTGAAAAAGGAAATATCCTCAGATGAAATCTGGAAAGAAGCTTTCTGAGAAACTGCCTAGTGTTCTCTTAATTCATCTCACAGAGTTACATCTGTATTTCGAGGATCTCTTTGCTAGCCTTATTTCTGTGGAGTCTGAGAACAGATATTTCGAATCCCTTTGAAGATTATAGGGCCAAAGGAAATATCCTCCGATAACAAAGAGAAAGAAGCTTTCTGATAAACTTCTTTTGTCCTGTGAAATCATCTCGCAGAGTTACAGCTTTCCCCTCAAGAAGCCTTTCGCTAAGACATTTCTTGTGCAATTGGCAAAGTGATATTTGGAAGCCCATAGAGGGCTGTGGTGAAAAAGGAAATATCCTCTGATGAAATCTGTAAAGAAGATTTCTGAGAAACTGCTCTGTGATGTGGGACTTCCACTCCCAGAGTTACATCTGTATTTCGTGGATCTCTTTGCTAGCCTTATTTCTGTGGAATCTGAGAACAGATATTTCGGATCCCTTTGAAGACTATAGGGCCAAAGTAAATATCATCCGATAACAAAGAGAAAGAAGCTTTCTGAGAAACTTCTTTGTGTTCTGTGAAATCATCTCACAGAGTTACAGCTTTCCCCTCCAGAAGCCTTTCGCTAAGACAGTTCTTGTGGAATTGGCAAAGTGATATTTGGAAGCCCATAGAGGGCTATGGTGAAAAAGGAAATATACTCAGATAAAATCTGGACAGAAACTTTCTGAGGAACTGCTTAGTGTTCTGTTAATTCATCTCACAGAGTTACATCTGTATTTCGTGGATCTCTTTGCTAGCCTTATTTCTGGAGAATCTGAGAACAGATATTTCGGATCCCTTTGAAGACTGTAGGACCAAAGGAAATATCCTCCGATAACAAAGAGAAAGAAGCTTTCTGAGAAACTTCTTTTGTGTTCTGTGAAATCATCTCACAGAGTTACAGCTTTTTCCTCAAGAAGCCTTTCACTAAGACAGTTCTTGTGGAATTGGCAAAGTGATATTTGGAGGCCCCTAGAGGGCTATGGTGAAAAAGGAAATATGCTCAGATGAAATCTGGAAGGAAGGTTTCTGAGAAACTGCTCTGTGATGTGTGACTTCCACTCACAGAGTTACATCTGTATTTCGTGGATCTCTTTGCGAGCCTTATTTCTGTGGAATCTGAGAACAGATATTTCGGATCCCTTTAAAGACTATAGGGCCAAAGGAAATATCCTCCGATAACAAAGAGAAAGAAGCTTTCTGAGAAAATTCTTTGTGTTCTGTGAAATCATCTCACAGAGTTACAGCTTTCCCCTCAAGAAGTCTTTCACTTAGACTGTTCTTGTGGAATTGGCAAAGTGATATTTGGAAGCCCATAGAGGGCTATGTTGAAAAAGGAAATATTCTCAGATGGAATCTGAAAAGAAGCTTTCTGAGGAACTGCTTAGTGTTCTGTTAATTCATCTCACAGAGTTACATCTGTATTTCGTGGATCACTTTGCTAGCCTTATTTCTGTGGAATCTAAGAACAGATATTTCGGATCCCTTTGAAGACTATAGGGCCAAAGGAAATATCCTCTGATAACAAAGAGAAAGAAGCTTTCTGAGAAACTTCGTTGTGTTCTGTGAAATCATCTCACAGAGTTACAGCTTTCCCCTCAAGATGCCTTTCTCTAAGACAGTTCTTGTGGAATTGGCAAAGTGATATTTGGAAGCCCATAGAGGGCTACAGTGAAAAAGGAAATATCCTCCGATGAAATCTGGAAAGAAGCTTTCTGAGAAACTGCTTAGTGTTCTCTTAATTAATCTCACAGAGTTACATCTGTATTTCGTGGATCTCTCTGCGAGCCTTATTTCTGTGGAATCTGAGAACAGATATTTCGGATCCCTTTGAAGACTATAGGGCCAAAGGAAATATCCTCCGATAACAAAGAGAAAAAAGCTTTCTGAGAAACTTCTCTGTGTTCTGTGAAATCATGTCACAGAGTTACAGATTTCCCCTCCAGAAGTCTTTCACTAACACAGTTCTTGTGGAATTGGAAAGTGATATTTTGAAGCCCATAGATGGCTATGGTGAAAAAGGAAATATCCTCAGATGAAATCTGGAAAGAAGCTTTCTGAGATACTGCTTAGTGTTCTGTTAATTCATCTCATAGAGTTAGATCTGTATTTCGTGGATCTCTTTGCTAGCCTTATTTCTGTTCAATCTGAGAAGAGATATTTCGGATCCCTTTGAAGAATATACGGCCAAAGGAAATATCCTCCGATAACAATGAGAAAGAAGCTTTCTGAGAAACTTCTTTGTGTTCTGTGAAATCATCTCACAGGGTTACAGCTTTACACTCAAGAAGCCTTTCAGTAAGACAGTTCTTGTGGAATTGGCAAAGTGATATTTGGAAACCCATAGAGGGCTATGGTGAAAAAGAAAATATCCTCCGATGAAACCTGGAAAGAAGCTTTCTGAGAAACTGCTCTGTGATGTGTGACTTCCACTCACAGAGTTACATTTGTATTTCGTGGATCTCTTTGCTAGCCTTATTTCTGTGGAATCTGAGAACAGATATTTCGGATCCCTTTGAAGACTACAGGGACAAAGAAAATATCCTCCGATAACAAAGAGAAAGAAGCATTCTGAGAAACTTCTTTGTGTTCCGTGAAATCAACTCACAGAGTTACAGCTTTCCGCTCAAGAAGCCTTTCGCTAAGACAGTTCTTGTGGAATTGGCAAAGTGATATTTGGAAGCCCTTAGAGGGCTATGTTGAAAAAGGAAATATCCTAAGATGAAATCTGGAAATAAGCTTTCTGAGAAACTGCTTAGTGTTCTGTTAATTCATATCACAGAGTTACATCAGTATTTCGTGAATCTCTTTGCTAGCCTTATTTATGTGGAATCTGAGAACAGATATTTCGGATCCCTTTGAAGACTACAGGGACAAAGAAAATATCCTCCGATAACAAAGAGAAAGAAGCTTGCTGAGAAACTTCTTTGTGTTCCGTGAAATCATCTCACAGAGTTACAGCTTTCCCCTCAAGAAGCCTTTCCCTAAGACAGTTCTTGTGGAATTGGCAAAGTGATATTTGGAAGCCCATAGAGGGCTATGGTGAAAAAGGAAATATCCTCAGATGAAATCTGGAAAGAAGCTTTCTGAGAAACTGCTTAGTGTTCTGTTAATTCATCTCACTGTGTTACATCTGTATTTCGTGGATCTCTTTGCTAGCCTTATATCTGTTGAATCTGAGAACAGATATTTCGGATCCCTTTGAAGACTATAGGGCCAAATGAAATATCGTCCGATAACAAAGAGAAAGAAGCTTTCTGAGAAACTTCTTTGTGTTCTGTGAAATCATCTCACAGAGTTACAGCTTTCCCCTCAAGAAGCCTTTCGCTAAGACAGTTCTTGTGGAATTGGCAAAGTGATATTTGGAAGCCCCTAGAGGGCTATGGTGAAAAAGGAAATATCCTCAGATGAAATCTGGAAAGAAGCTTTCTGAGAAACTGCTCTGTGATGTGTGACTTCCACTCACAGAGTGACATCTGTATTTCGTGGATCTCTTTCCTAGTCTTATTTCTGTGGAATCTGAGAACAGATATTTCGGATCCCTTAGAAGACTTTAGGGCCAAAGGAAATGTCCTCCGATAACAAAGAGAAAGAAGCTTTCTGAGAAACTTCTTTTGTTCTGTGAAATCATCTCACAGAGTTACAGCTTTCCCCTCAAGAATCCTTTCGCTAAGACAGTTCCTGTGGAATTGGCAAAGTGATGTTTGGAAGCCCATAGAGGGCTAAGGTGAAAAAGGAAATATCCTCAGATGAAATCTGGAAAGAAGCTTTCTGAGAAACTGCTCTGTGATGTGTGACTTCCACTCACAGAGTTACATCTGTATTTCGTGGATCTCTTTGCTAGCCTTTTTTCTGTGCAATTTGAGAACAGATATTTCGGATCCCTTTGAAGACTATAGGGCCAAAGAAAATATCCTCCGATAACAAAGAGAAAGAAGCTTTCTGAGAAACTTCTTTGTGTAATGTGAAATCATCTCACGGAGTTACTCCTTTCCGCTACAGAAGCCTTTCGCTAAGACAGTTCTTTTGGAAAAAGCAAAGTGATATTTGGAAGCACTTAGAGGGCTGGGGTGAAAAAGGAAATATTCTCAGATGGAATCTGAAAAGAAGGTTTCTGAGAAACTGCTTAGTGTTCCCTTAATTCATCTCACAGAGTTACATCTGTATTTCGTGGATCTCTTTGCTAGCCTAATTTCTGTGGAATCTGCGAACAGATATTTCGGATCCCTTTGAAGACTATAGTGCCAAAGGAAATATCCTCCGGTAACAAAGAGAAAGAAGCTTTCTGAGAAACTTGTTTGTGTTCTGTGAAATCATCTCAGAGTTACAGCTTTTCCCTAAAGAAGCCTTTCACTAAGACAGTTCTTGTGGAATTGGCAAAGTGATATTTGGAAGCCCATAGAGGGCTCTGGTGAAAAAGGAAATATCCTCCGATGTAATCTGGAAAGAAGATTTCTCAGAAACCGCTCTGTGATGTGTGACTTCCACTCACAGAGTTACATCTGTATTTCGTGGATCTCTTTGCTAGCATTATTTCTGTGGAATCTGAGAACAGATATTTCGGATCCCTTTGAAGACTATAGGGCCAAAGGAAATATCCTCCGATAACAAAGAGAAAGAACATTTCTGAGAAACTTCTTTGTGTTCTGTGAAATCATCTCACAGAGTTACAGCTTTCCCCTCACTAAGCCTTTCGCTAAGACAGTTCTTGTGGAATTGGCAAAGTTATATTTGGAAGCCCATAGAGGGCTATGGTGAAAAAGGAAATATCCTCAGATGAAATCTGGAAAGAAGCTTTCTGAGAAACTGCTTAGTGTTCTCTTAATTCATCTCACAGAGATACATCTGTATTTCGTGGATCTCTTTGCTAGCCTTATTTCTGTGGAATCTGAGAGCAGATATTACAGATCCCTTTGAAGACTATAGGAACTAAGGAAATATCCTCCGATAACAGATAGAAAGAAGCTTTCTGAGAAACTTCTTTGTGTTCTGTGAAATCATCTCACAGAGTTACGGCTTTCCCCTCAAGAAGCCTTTCGTTAAGACAGTTTTTGTGGAATTGGCAAAGTGATATTTGGAAGCCCCTAGAGGGCTATGGTGAAAAAGGAAATATCCTCAGATGAAATCTGGAAAGAAGCTTTCTGAGAAACTGCTCTGTGATGTGTGACTTCCACTCACAGAGTGACATCTGTATTTCGGGGATCTCTTTCCTAGTCTTATTTCTGTGGAATCTGAGAACAGATATATCGGTTCCCTTTGAAGACTATAGGGCCAAAGGAAATATCCTCCGATAAAAAAGAGAAAGAAGCTTTCAGAGAAACTTCTTTGTGTTCTCTGAAATCATCTCACACAGTTACAGCTTTCCCCTGAAGAAGCCTTACGCCAAGACAGTTCTTGTGGAATTGTCAAAGTGATATTTGGAAGCCCATAGAGGGCTACGGTTTAAAAGGAAATATCCTACGATGAAATCTGGAAAGAAGCTTTCTGAGAAACTGCTTATTGTTCTTTTAATTCATCTCATAGAGTTACGTCTGTATTTCGTGGATCTCTTTGCTAGCCCTATTTCTGTGGAATCTGAGAACAGATATTTCGGATCCCTTTGAAGACTATAGGAACAAAGGAAATATCCTCCGGTAAAAAAGAGAAAGAAGCTTTCTGAGAAACTTCTTTGTGTTCTCTGAAATCATCTCACAGAGTTACAGCTTTCCCCTCAAGAAGCCTTTGGCTAAGACAGTTCTTGTAGAATTGGCAAAGTGATATTTGGAAGCCCATAGAGGGCTATGGTGAAAAAGGAAATACCCTCAGATGAAATCTGGAAAGAAGCTTTCTGAGAAACTGCTCTGTGATGTGTGACTTCCACTCACAGAGTTACATCTGTATTTCGTGGATCTCTTTGCTAGCCTTATTTCTGTGGAATCTGAGAACAGATATTTCGGATCCTTTTAAAAACTATAGGGCCAAAGGAAATATCCTCCGATAACAAAGAGAAAGAAGCTTTCTGAGAAACTTCTTTGTGTTCTGTGAAATCATCTCACAGAGTTACAGCTTTTCCCTCAAGAAGTCTTTCACTAAGACAGTTCTTGTGGAATTGGCAAACTGATATTTGGAACCCACTAGAGGGCTACGGTGAAAAAGGAAATATACTCCGATGAGATCTGGAAAGAAGATTTCAGAGAAACGGCTTAGTGTTCTCCTAATTCATCTCACAGAGTTACTTCTGTATTTCGTGGATCTCTTTGCTAGCCTTATTTCTGTGGAATCTGAGAAAAGATATTTCGGATCCCTTTGAAGACTATAGGGCCAAAGGAAATATCCTCCGATAACAAAGAGAAAGAAGCTTTCTGAGAAACTTCTTTGTGTTCTGTGAAATCATCTCACAGAGTTACAGCTTTCCCCTCAAGAAGCCTTTCGCTAAGACAGTTCTTGTGGAATTGGCAAAGTGATATTTGGAAGCCCATAGAGGGCTATGGTGAAAAAGGAAATATCCTCAGATGAAATCTGGAAAGAAGGTTTCTGAGAAACTGCTCTGTGATGTGTGACTTCCACTCACAGAGTTACATCTGTATTTCGTGGATCTCTTTGCTAGCCTTATTTCTGTGGAATCTGAGAACAGATATTTCGGATCCTTTTAAAGAGTATAGGGCCAAAGGAAATATCCTCCGATAACAAAGAGAAAGAAGCTTTTTGAGAAACTTCTTTGTGTTCTGCGAAATCATCTCACAGAGTTACAGCTTTCCCCTCAAGAAGTCTTTCACTAAGACAGTTCTTGTGGAATTGGCAAACTGATATTTGGAACCCACTAGAGAGCTACGGTGAAAAAGGAAATATCCTCCGATGAAATCTGGAAAGAAGCTTTCTGAAAAACTGCCAAGTGTTCTGTTAATTCATATCACAGAGTTAAATCTGTATTTCGTGGATCTTCTTGCTAGCCTTATTTCTGTGGAATCTGAGAACAGATATTTCGAATCCCTTTGAAGACTATAGGGCCAAAGGAAATATCCTCCGATAACAAAGAGAAAGAAGCTTTCTGAGAAACTTCTTTTGTTCTGTGAAATCATCTCACAGAGTTACAGCTTTCCCCTCAAGAAGCCTTTCGCTAAGACAGTTCCTGTGGAATTGGCAAAGTGATATTTGGAAGCCCATACAGGGCTATGTTGAAAAAGGAAATATCCTCAGATGAAATCTGGAAAGAAGCTTTCTGAGAAACTGCTCTGTGATGTGTGACTTCCACTCACAGAGTTACATCTGTATTTCGTGGATCTCTTTGCTAGCCTTATTTCTGTGGAATCTGAGAACAGATATTTCGGATCCCTTTGAAGACTATAGGGCCAAAGGAAATATCCTCCGATAACAAAGAGAAAGAAGCTTTCTGAGAAACTTCTTTGTGTTCCGTGAAATCATCTCAGAGAGTTACACCTTTCGGCTACAGAAGCCTTTCGCTAAGACAGTTCTTTTGGAATTGGCAAAGCGATATTTGGAAGCCCTTAGAGGGCTGTGGTGAAAAAGGAAATATTCTCAGATGGAATCTGAAAAGAAGGTTTCTAAGAAACTGCTTAGTGTTCTGTTAATTCATCTCACAGAGTTACATCTGTATTTCGTGGATCTCTTTGCTAGCCTTATTTCTGTGGAATCTGAGAACAGATATTTCGGATCCCTTTGAAGACTATAGGGCCAAAGGAAATATCCTCCGATAACAAAGAGAAAGAAGCTTTCTGAGAAACTTCTTTGTGTTCTGTGAAATCATCTCACAGAGTTACAGCTTTCTCCTCCAGAAGCCTTTCGCTAAGACAGTTCTTGTGGAATTGGCAAAGTGATATTTGGAAGCCAATAGAGCGCTATGGTGAAAAAGGAAATATACTCCGATGAGATCTGGAAAGAAGATTTCAGAGAAACGGCTTAGTGTTCTCTTAATTCATCTCACAGAGTTAGATCTGTATTTCGTGGATCTCTTTGCTAGTCTTATTTCTGTGGAATCTGAGAACAGATATTTCGGATCCCTTTGAAGACTATAGGGCCAAAGGAAATATCCTCCGATAACAAAGAGAAAGAAGCTTTCTGAGAAACTTCTTTGTGTTCTGTGAAATCATCTCACAGAGTTACAGCTTTCTCCTCAAGAAGCCTTTCGCTAAGACAGTTCTTGTGGAATTGGCAAAGTGATATTTGGAAGCCAATAGAGCGCTATGGTGAAAAAGGAAATATCCTCCGATGAAATCTGGAAAGAAGCTTTCTGAGAAAGTGCTCTGTGATGTGTGACTTCCACTCACAGAGTTACATCTGTATTTCGTGGATCTCTTTGCTAGCCTTATTTCTGTGGAATCTGAGAACAGATATTTCGGATCCCTTTGAAGACTATAGGGCCAAAGGAAATATCCTCCGATAACAAAGAGAAAGAAGCTTTCTGAGAAACTTCTTTGTGTTCCGTGAAATCATCTCACAGAGTTACACCTTTCCGCTACAGAAGCCTTTCGCTAAGACAGTTCTTTTGGAATTGGCAAAGCGATATTTGGAAGCCCTTAGAGGGCTGTGGTGAAAAAGGAAATATTCTCAGATGGAATCTGAAAAGAAGGTTTCTAAGAAACTGCTTAGTGTTCTGTTAATTCATCTCACAGAGTTACATCTGTATTTCGTGGATCTCTTTGCTAGCCTTATTTCTGTGGAATCTGAGAACAGATATTTCTGATCCCTTTGAAGACTACAGGGCCAAAGGAAATATCCTCCGATAAGAAAGAGAAAGAAGCTTTCTGAGAAACTTCTTTGTGTTCTGTGAAATCATCTCACAGAGTTACAGCTTTTCCCTCAAGAAGCCTTTCACTAAGACAGTTCTTGTGAAATTGGCAAAGTGATATTTGGAAGCCCATAGAGGGCTATGGTGAAAAAGGAAATATCCTCAGATGTAATCTGGAAAGAAGATTTCTGAGAAACTGCTCTGTGATGTGTGACTTCCACTCACAGAGTTACATCTGTATTTCGTGGATCTCTTTGCTAGCCTTATTTCTGTGGAATCTGAGAACAGATATTTCGGATCCCTTTGAAGACTATAGGGCCAAAGGAAATATCCTCCGATAACAAAGAGAAAGAAGCTTTCTGAGGAACTTCTTTTGTTTCGTGAAATCATCTCACAGAGTTACAGCTTTCCCCTCAAGAAACCCTTCGCTAAGACAGTTCTTGTGGAATTGGCAAAGTGATATTTGGAGGCCCATAGAGGGCTATGGTGAAAAAGGAAATATCCTCAGATGAAATCTGGAAAGAAGGTTTCTGAGAAAATGCTCTGTGATGTGTGACTTCCACTCACAGAGTTACATCTGTATTTCGTGGATGTCTTTGATAGCCTTATTTCTGTGGAATCTGAGAACAGATATTTCAGATCCCTTTGAAGACTATAGGGCCAAAGGAAATATCCTCCGATAAGAAAGAGAAAGAAGCTTTCTGAGAAACTTCTTTTGTGTTCTGTGAAATCATCTCACAGAGTTACAGCTTTTTCCTCAAGAAGCCTTTCACTAAGACAGTTCTTGTGGAATTGGCAAAGTGATATTTGGAGGCACATAGAGGGCTATGGTGAAAAAGGAAATATCCTCAGATGAAATCTGGAAAGAAGGTTTTTGAGAAACTGCTCTGTGATGTGTGACTTCCACTCACAGAGTTACATCTGTATTTCGTGGATCTCTTTGCTAGCCTTATTTCTGTGGAATCTGAGAACAGATATTTCGGATCCCTTTGAAGACTATAGGGCCAAAGGAAGTATCCTCCGATAACAAAGAGAAAGAAGCTTTCTGAGAAACTTCTTTGTGTTCTGTGAAATCATCTCACAGAGTTACAGCTTTCCCCTCAAGAAGCCTTTCGCTAAGACAGTTCTTGTGGAATTGGCAAAGTGATATTTGGAAGCCCATAGAGGGCTATGGTGAAAAAGGAAATATCCTCAGATGAAATCTGGAAAGAACCTTTCTGAGAAACTGCCTAGTGTTCTCTTAATTCATCTCACAGAGTTACATCTGAATTTCGTGGATCTATTTGCTACCTTTATTTCTGTGGAATCTGAGAACAGATATTTCGGATCCCTTTGAAGACTATAGGGCAAAAGGAAATATCCTCCGATAACAAAGAGAAAGAAGCTTTCTGAGAAACTTCTTTGTTTTCTGTGAAATCACATCACAGAGTTACAGCTTTTCCCTCAAGAAGCCTTTCACTAAGACAGTTCTTTAGAATTGGCAAAGTGATCTTTGGAAGCCCATAGAGGGCTATGGTGAAAAAGGAAATATCCTCCGATGTAATCTGGAAAGAAGATTTTTGAGCAACTGCTCTGTGATGTGTGACTTCCACTCACAGAGTTACATCTGTATTTCGTGGATCTCTTTGCTAGCCTTATTTCTGTGGAATCTGAGAACAGATATTTCAGATCCCTTTGAAGAATATAGGGCCAAAGGAAATATCCTCCGATAACAAAGAGAAAGAACCTTTCTGAGAAACTTCTTTGTGTTCTGTGAAATCATCTCACAGAGTTACAGCTTTCCCCTCACTAAGCCTTTCGCTAAGACAGTTCTTGTGGAATTGGCAAGGTGATATTTGGAAGCCCTTAGAGGGCTATGGTGAAAAAGGAAATATCCTCAGATGAAATCTGGAAAGAAGCTTTCTGAGAAACTGCTCTGTGATGTGTGACTTCCACTCATGGAGTTACATCTGTATTTCGCGGTTCTCTTTGCTAGCATTATTTCTGTGGAATCTGAGAACAGATATTTCGGATCCCTTTGAAGACTATAGTGCCAAAGGAAATATCCTCCGATAACAAAGACAAAGAAACATTCTGAGAAACTTCTTTGTGTTCTGTCAAATCAACTCACAGAGTTACACCTTTCTGCTCAAGAAGCCTTTCGCTAAGACAGTTCTTGTGGAATTGGCAAAGTGATATTTGGAAGCCCATAGAGGGCTGTGGTGAAAAAGGAAATATCCTCAGATGAAATCTGGAAAGAAGCTTTCTGAGAAACTGCTTAGTGTTCTGTTAAATAATCTCACAGAGTTACATCTGTATTTCGTGGATCTCTTTGCTAGCCTTATTTCTGTGGAATCTGAGAACAGATATTTCGGATCCCTTTGAAGACTATAGGGCCAAAGGAAATATCCTCCGATAACAAAGAGAAAGAAGCTTTCTGAGAAACTTCTTTTGTCCTGTGAAATCATCTCACAGAGTTACAGCTTTCCCCTCAAGAAGCCTTTTGCTAAGACAGTTCTTGTGCAATTGGCAAATTGATATTTGGAAGCCCATAGAGTTCTATGTTGAAAAAGGAAATATCCTCAGATGAAATCTGTAAAGAAGATTTCCGAGTAACTGCTCTGTGATGTGTGACTTCCACTCCCAGAGTTACATCTGTATTTCGTGGATCTCTTTGCTAGCCTTATTTCTGTGGAAACTGAGAACAGATATTTCGGATCCCTTTGAAGACTATAGGGCCAAATGAAATATCCTCCGATAACAAAGAGAAAGAAGCTTTCTGAGAAACTTCTTTGTGTTCTGTGAAATCATCTCACAGAGTTACAGCTTTCCCCTCCAGAAGCCTTTCGCTAAGACAGTTCTTGTGGAATTGGCAAAGTGATATTTGGAAGCCCATAGAGGGCTATGGTGAAAAAGGAAATATCCTCAGATGAAATCTGGACAGAAACTTTCTGAGGAACTGCTTAGTGTTCTGTTAATTAATCTCACAGAATTACATATGTATTTCGTGGATCTCTTTGCTAGCCTTATTTCTGTGGAATCTGAGAACAGATATTTCGGATCCCTTTGAAGACTATAGGGCCAAAGGAAATATCCTCCGATAACAAAGAGAAAGAAGCTTTCTGAGAAACTTCTTTTGTGTTCTGAAATCATGTCACAGAGTTACAGCTTTTTCCTCAAGAAGCCTTTCACTAAGACAGTTCTTGTGGAATTGGCAAAGTGATATTTGGAAGCCCATAGAGGGCTATGGTGAAAAAGGAAATATGCTCAGGTGAAATCTGGAAAGAAGGTTTCTGAGAAACTGCTCTGTGATGTGTGACTTCCACTCACAGAGTTACATCTGTATTTCGTAGATCTCTTTGCTAGCCTTATTTCTGTGGAATCTGAGAACAGATATTTCGGATCCCTTTAAAGACTATAGGGCTAAAGGAAATATCCTCCGATAACAAAGAGAAAGAAGCTTTCTGAGAAACTTCTTTGTGTTCTGTGAAATCATCTCACAGAGTTACAGCTTTCCCCTCAAGAAGTCTTTCACTAAGACAGTTCTTGTGGAATTAGCAAAGTGATATTTGGAACCCACTAGGGGGCTATGGTGAAAAAGGAAATATACTCCGATGAGATCTGGAAAGAAGATTTCAGAGAAACAGCTTAGTGTTCTCTTAATTCATCTCACAGAGTTATATCTGTATTTCGTGGATCTCTTTGCTAGCCTTATTTCTGTGGAATCTGAGAACAGATATATCGGATCCCTTTGAAGACTATAGGGCCAAAGGAAATATCCTCCGATAACAAAGAGAAAGAAGCTTTCTGAGAAACTTCTTTGTGTTCTTTGAAATCATCTCACAGAGTTACAGCTTTCTCCTCAAGAACCCTTTCGCTAAGACAGTTCTTCTGGAATTGGCAAAGTGATATTTGGAAGCCAATAGAGCGCTATGGTGAAAAAGGAAATATCCTCCGATGAAATCTGGAAAGAAGCTTTCTGAGAAACTGCTCTGTGATGTGCGACTTCCACTCACAGAGTTACATCTGTATTTCGTGGATCTCTTTGCTAGCCTTATTTCTGTGGAATCAGAGAACAGATATTTCGGATCCCTTTAAAGACTACAAGGACAAAGAAAATATCCTCCGATAACAAAGAGAAAGAAGCTTTCTGAGAAACTTCTTTGTGTTCCGTGAAATCAACTCACAGAGTTACAGCTTTCCGCTCAAGAAGCCTTTCGCTAAGACAGTTCTTGTGGAATTGGCAAAGTGATATTTGGAAGCCCTTAGAGGGCTATGGTGAAAAAGGAAATATCCTCCGATGAAATCTGGAAATAAGCTTTCTGAGAAACTGCTTAGTGTTCTGTTAATTCATATCACAGAGTTACATCAGTATTTCGTGAATCTCTTTGCTAGCCTTATTTCTGTGGAATCTGAGAACAGATATTTCGGATCCCTTTGAAGACTACAGGGACAAAGAAAATATCCTCCGATAACAAAGAGAAAGAAGCTTTCTGAGAAACTTCTTTGTGTTCCTTGAAATCATCTCACAGAGTTACAGCTTTCCCCTCAAGAAGACTTTCGCTAACACAGTTCTTGTGGAATAGGCAAAGTGATATTTGGAAACCCATAGAGGGCTATGGTGAAAAAGGAAATATCCTCAGATGAAATCTGGAGAGAAGCTTTCTGAGAAACTGCCTAGTGTTCTGTTAATTCATCTCACAGAGTTACATCTGTATTTCATGGATCTCTTTGCTAGCCTTATTTCTGTGGAATCTGAGAACAGATATTTCGGATCCTTTTGAAGACTATAGGGCCAAAGGAAGTATCCTCTGGTAACAAAGAGAATGAACCTTTCTGAGAAACTACTTTGTGTTCTGTGAAATCATCTCACAGTGTTACAGCTTTCCCCTCAAGAAGCCTTTCGCTAAGACAGTTCTTGTGGAATTGGCAAAGTGATATTTGGAAGCCCATAGAGGGCTATGGTGAAAAAGGAAATATCCTCCGATGAAATCTGGAAAGAAGGTTTCTGAGAAACTGCTCTGTTATGTGTGACTTCCACTCACAGAGATACATCTGTATTTCGTGTATCTCTTTGCTAGCTTTATTTCTATGGAATCTGAGAACAAATATTTTGGGTACCTTTGAAGTCTATAGGTTCAAAGGAAATATCCTCCGATAACAAAGAGAAAGAAACTTTCTGAGAAACGTCTTTGTGTTCTGTGAAACTTTCTCAAAGAGTTACAACTTTTCCCTCAAGAAGCCTTTCACTAAGACAGTTCTTGTGGAATTGGCAAAGTGATATTTGGAAGCCCATAGAGGGCTATGGTGAAAAAGGAAATATCCTCAGATGAAATCTGGAAAGAAGCTTTCTGAGAAACAGCTCTGTGATGTGTTACTTCCACTCACAGAGTTACATCTGTATTTCGTGGATCTCTTTGCGAGCCTTATTTCTGTGGAATCTGAGAACTGATATTTCGGATGCCTTTGAAGACTATAGGGCCAAAGGAAATATCCTCCGATAACAAAGACAAAGAAACTTTCTGAGAAACTTCTTTTTGTTCTGTGAAATCATCTCACAGAGTTACAGCTTTCCCCTCAAAAATCCTTTCGCTAAGACAGGTCTTGTGGAATTGGCAAAGTGATATTTGGAAGCCCATAGAGGGCTATGGTGAAAAAGGAAATATCCTCAGAGGAAATCTGGAAAGAAGCTTTCTGAGGAACAGCTCAGTGTTCTGAAAATTCATCTCACAGAGTTACATCTGTATTTCGTGGTTCTTTTGCTTGCTTTATTTCTGTGGAATCTGAGAACAG
This sequence comes from Macaca mulatta, assembly GCF_049350105.2. Lineage (NCBI taxonomy): Eukaryota > Metazoa > Chordata > Mammalia > Primates > Cercopithecidae > Macaca > Macaca mulatta. Next base: position 49,055,927 of record NC_133411.1, read on the forward strand.
ATATTTCGGATCCCTTTGAAGACTATAGGGTCAAAGGAAATATCCTCCGATAACAAAGAGAAAGAAGCTTTCTGAGAAACTTCTTTGTGTTCTGTGAAATCATCTCACAGAGTTACAGCTATCCCCTCAAGAAGCGTTTCGCTATGACAGTTCTTATTGAATTGTCAAAGTGATATTTGGAAGCCCATAGAGGGCTATGGTGAAAAAGGAAATATCCTCAGATGAAATCTGGAAAGAAGCTTTCTGAGAAACTGCTCTGTGATGTGTGACTTCCACTCACAGAGTTACATCTGTATTTCGTCTATCACTTTGATAGTCTTATTTCTGTGCAATCTGAGAACAGATTTTTCGGATCCCTTTGAAGGCTATAGGGCCAAAGGAAATATCCTCTGATAACAAAGAGAAAGAAGCTTTCTGAGAAATTTCTTTGTGTTCTGTGAAATCATCTCACAGAGTTACAGCTTTCCCCTCAAGAAGCCTTTCGCTAAGACAGTTCTTGTGGAATTGGCAAAGTGATATTTGGAAGCCCATAGAGGGCTATGGTGAAAAAGGAAATATTCTCAGATGAAATCTGGAGAGAAGCTTTCTGAGAAACTGCTTAATGTTCTGTTAATTCATCTCACAGAGTTACATCTGTATTTCGTGGATCTCTTTGCTAACCTTATTTCTGTGGAATCTGAAAACAGATATTTCTGATCCCTTTGAAGACTATAGGGCCAAAGGAAGTATCCTCCGGTAACAAAGAGAAAGAAGCTTTCTGAGAAACTTCTTTGTTTTCTGTGAAATCATCTCACAGAGTTACAGCTTTCCCCTCAAGAAGCCTTTCGCTAAGACAGTTCTTGTGGAATTGGCAAAGTGATATTTGGAAGACCATAGAGGGCTAGGGTGAAAAAGGAAATATCCTCAGATGAAATCTGGAAAGAAGCATTCTCAGAAACTTCTCTGAGATGTGTGACTTCCATTCACAGAGCAATATCTGTATTTCGTGTATCTCTTTGCTAGCCTTATTTCTGTGGAATCTGAGAACAGATATTTCGGATCCCTTTGAAGACTATAGGGCCAAAGGAAATATCCTCCGATAACAAAGAGAAAGAAGCTTTCTGAGAAACTTCATTGTGTTCTGTGAAATCATCTCACAGAGTTACAGCTTTCCCCTCAAGAAGTCTTTCACTAAGACAGTTCTTGTGGAGCTGGCAAAGTGATATTTGGAAGCCCATAGATGGCTATGTTGAAAAAGGAAATATCCTCAGATGAAATCTGGAAAGAAGCTTTCTGAGATACTGCTTAGTGTTCTTTTAATTCATCTCACAGAGTTAGATCTGTATTTCGTCGATCTCTTTGCTAGCCTTATTTCTGTTCAATCTGAGAACAGATATTTCGGATCCCTTTGACGACTATAGGGCCAAAGGAAATATCCAACGATAACAAAGAGAAAGAAGCTTTCTGAGAACCTTCTTTGTGTTCTGTGAAATCATTTCACAGGGTTACAGCTTTCCACTCAAGAAGCCTTTCTCTAAGATAGTTCTTGTGGAATAGGCAAAGTGATATTTGGAAACCCATTGAGGGCTATGGTGAAAAAGGAAATATCCTCCGATGAAATCTGGAAAGAAGCTTTCTGAGAAACTGCTCTGTGATGTGCGACTTCCACTCACAGAGTTACATCTGTATTTCGTGGATCTCTTTGCTAGCCTTATTTCTGTGGATTCTGAGAACAGATATTTCGGATCCCTTTGAAGATTATAGGGCCAAAGGAAATATCCTCCGATAACAAAGAGAAAGAAGCTTTCTGAGAAACTTCTTTTGTCCTGTGAAATCATGTCACAGAGTTACAGCTTTCCCCTCAAGAAGCCTTTCGCTAAGACAGTTCTTGTGCAATTGGCAAAGTGATATTTGTAAGCCCATAGAGGGCTAGGGTGAAAAAGGAAATATCCTCAGATGAAATCTGGAAACAAGCTTTCTGAGAAACTGCTCTGTGATGTGTGACTTCTACTCCCAGAGTTACATCTGTATTTCGTGGATCTCTTTGCTAGCCTTATTTCGGTGGAATCTGAGAACAGATATTTCGGATCCCTTTGAAGACTATAGGGCCAAAGGAAATATCCTCCGATAACAAAGAGAAAGAAGCTTTCTGAGAAACTTCTTTGTGTTCTGTGAAATCAACTCACAGAGTTACAGCTTTCCCCTCCAGAAGCCTTTCGCTAAGACAGTTCTTGTGGAATTGGCAAAGTGATATTTGGAAGCCCATAGACGGCTTTGGTGAAAAAGGAAATATCCTCAGATGAAATCTGGACAGAAACTTTCTGAGGAACTGCTTAGTGTTCTGTTAATTAATCTCACAGAGTTACATATGTATTTCGTGGATCTCTTTGCTAGCCTTATTTCTGTGGAATCTGAGAACAGATATTTCGGATCCCTTTGAAGACTATAGGGCCAAAGGAAATATCCTCCGATAACAAAGAGAAAGAAGCTTTCTGAGACTTATTTGTGTTCTGTGAAATCATCTCACAGAGTTACAGCTTTCCCCTCAAGAAACCTTTCGCTAAGACAGTTCTTGTGGAATTGTCAAAGTGATATTTGGAAGCCCATAGAGGGCTATGGTGAAAAAGGAAATATCCTCAGATGAAATCTGGAAAGAAGCTTTCTGAGAAACTGCCTAGTGTTCTCTTAATTCATCTCACAGAGTTACATCAGAATTTCGTGGATCTCTTTGGGAGCCTTATTTCTGTGGAATCTGAGAACAGATATTTCGGTTCCCTTTAAAGACTATAGGGCCAAAGGAAATATCCTCCGATAACAAAGAGAAAGAAGCTTTCTGAGAAACTTCTTTGTGTTCTGTGAAATCATCTCACGGAGTTACAGCTTTCCCCTCAAGAAGTCTTTCACTAAGACAGTTCTTCTGGAATTGGCAAAATGATATTTGGAACCGACTAGAGGGCTATGGTGAAAAAGGAAATATACTCCGATGAGATCTGGAAAGAAGATTTCAGAGAAACGGCTTATTGTTCTCATAATTCATCTCACAGAGTTATGTCTGTATTTCGTGGATCTCTTTGCTAGCCTTATTTCTGTGGAATCTGAGAACAGATATTTCGGATCCCTTTGAAGACTATAGGGCCAAAGGAAATATCCTCCGATAACAAAGAGAAAGAAGCTTTCTTAGAAACTTCTTTGTGTTCTGTGAAATCATCTCACAGAGTTACAGCTTTCTCCTCAAGAACCCTTTCGCTTAGACAGTTCTTGTGGAATTGGCAAAGTGATATTTGGAAGCCAATAGAGCGCTATGGTGAAAAAGGAAATATCCTCTGATGAAATCTGGAAAGAAGCTTTCTGAGAAACTGCTCTGTGATGTGCGACTTCCACTCACAGAGGTACATCTGTATTTCGTGGATCTCTTTGCTAGCCTTTTTTCTGTGGTATCAGAGAACAGATATTTCGGATCCCTTTGAAGACTACAAGGACAAAGAAAATATCCTCCGATAACAAAGAGAAAGAAGCTTTCTGAGAAACTTCTTTGTGTTCCGTGAAATCAACTCACAGAGTTACAGATTTCCGCTCCAGAAGCCTTTCGCTAAGACAGTTCTTGTGGAATTGGCAAAGTGATATTTGGAAGCCCTTAGAGGGCTATGGTGAAAAAGGAAATATCCTCCGATGAAATCTGGAAATAAGCTTTCTGAGAAACTGCTTAGTGTTCTGTTAATTCATATCACAGAGTTACATCAGTATTTCGTGGATCTCTTTGCTAGCCTTATTTCTGTGGAATCTGAGAACAGATATTTCGGATCCCTTTGAAGACTACAGGGACAAAGAAAATATCCTCCGATAACCAAGAGAAAGAAGCTTTCTGAGAAACTTCTTTGTGTTCCTTGAAATCATCTCACAAAGTTACAGCTTTCCCCTCAAGAAGCCTTTCGCTAACACAGTTCTTGTGGAATAGGCAAAGTGATATTTGGAGGCCCTTAGAGGGCTATGGTGAAAAAGGAAATATCCTCAGATGAAATCTGGAAAGAAGCTTTCTGAAAGACTGCCTAGTGTTCTGTTAATTCATCTCACAGAGTTACATCTGTATTTCGAGGATCTCTTTGCTAGCCTTATTTCTGTGGAATCTGAGAACAGATATTTCGAATCCCTTTGAAGATTATAGGGCCAAAGGAAATATCCTCCGATAACAAAGAGAAAGAAGCTTTCTGAGAAACTTCTTTTGTCCTGTGAAATCATCTCACAGAGTTACAGCTTTCCCCTCAAGAAGCCTTTCGCTAAGACAGTTCTTGTGCAATTGGCAAAGTGATATTTGGAAGCCCATAGAGGGCTAGGGTGAAAAAGGAAATATCCTCAGATGAAATCTGGAAAGAAGCTTTCTGAGAAACTGCTCTGTGATGTGTGACTTCCACTCACAGAGTTACATCTGTATTTCGTCTATCACTTTGATAGTCTTATTTCTGTGCAATCTGAGAACAGATTTTTCGGATCCCTTTGAAGGCTATAGGGCCAAAGGAAATATCCTCTGATAACAAAGAGAAAGAAGCTTTCTGAGAAATTTCTTTGTGTTCTGTGAAATCATCTCACAGAGTTACAGCTTTCCCCTCAAGAAGCCTTTCGCTAAGACAGTTCTTGTGGAATTGGCAAAGTGATATTTGGAAGCCCAAAGAGGGCTATGGTGAAAAAGGAAATATTCTCAGATGAAATCTGGAGAGAAGCTTTCTGAGAAACTGCTTAATGTTCTGTTAATTCATCTCACAGAGTTACATCTGTATTTCGTGGATCTCTTTGCTAACCTTATTTCTGTGGAATCTGAAAACAGATATTTCTGATCCCTTTGAAGACTATAGGGCCAAAGGAAGTATCCTCCGGTAACAAAGAGAAAGAAGCTTTCTGAGAAACTTCTTTGTTTTCTGTGAAATCATCTCACAGAGTTACAGCTTTCCCCTCAAGAAGCCTTTCGCTAAGACAGTTCTTGTGGAATTGGCAAAGTGATATTTGGAAGACCATAGAGGGCTAGGGTGAAAAAGGAAATATCCTCAGATGAAATCTGGAAAGAAGCATTCTCAGAAACTTCTCTGAGATGTGTGACTTCCATTCACAGAGCAATATCTGTATTTCGTGTATCTCTTTGCTAGCCTTATTTCTGTGGAATCTGAGAACAGATATTTCGGATCCCTTTGAAGACTATAGGGCCAAAGGAAATATCCTCCGATAACAAAGAGAAAGAAGCTTTCTGAGAAACTTCATTGTGTTCTGTGAAATCATCTCACAGAGTTACAGCTTTCCCCTCAAGAAGTCTTTCACTAAGACAGTTCTTGTGGAGCTGGCAAAGTGATATTTGGAAGCCCATAGATGGCTATGTTGAAAAAGGAAATATCCTCAGATGAAATCTGGAAAGAAGCTTTCTGAGATATTGCTTAGTGTTCTTTTAATTCATCTCACAGAGTTAGATCTGTATTTCGTCGATCTCTTTGCTAGCCTTATTTCTGTTCAATCTGAGAACAGATATTTCGGATCCCTTTGACGACTATAGGGCCAAAGGAAATATCCAACGATAACAAAGAGAAAGAAGCTTTCTGAGAACCTTCTTTGTGTTCTGTGAAATCATTTCACAGGGTTACAGCTTTCCACTCAAGAAGCCTTTCTCTAAGATAGTTCTTGTGGAATAGGCAAAGTGATATTTGGAAACCCATTGAGGGCTATGGTGAAAAAGGAAATATCCTCCGATGAAATCTGGAAAGAAGCTTTCTGAGAAACTGCTCTGTGATGTGCGACTTCCACTCACAGAGTTACATCTGTATTTCGTGGATCTCTTTGCTAGCCTTATTTCTGTGGATTCTGAGAACAGATATTTCGGATCCCTTTGAAGATTATAGGGCCAAAGGAAATATCCTCCGATAACAAAGAGAAAGAAGCTTTCTGAGAAACTTCTTTTGTCCTGTGAAATCATGTCACAGAGTTACAGCTTTCCCCTCAAGAAGCCTTTCGCTAAGACAGTTCTTGTGCAATTGGCAAAGTGATATTTGGAAGCCCATAGAGGGCTAGGGTGAAAAAGGAAATATCCTCAGATGAAATCTGGAAACAAGCTTTCTGAGATACTGCCTAGTGTTCTGTTAATTCATCTCACAGAGTTACATCTGTATTTCGAGGATCTCTTTCCTAGCCTTATTTCTATGGAATCTGAGAACAGATATTTCGAATCCCTTTGAAGATTATAGGGCCAAAGGAAATATCCTCCGATAACAAAGAGAAAGAAGCTTTCTGAGAAACTTCTTTTGTCCTGTGAAATCATCTCACAGAGTTACAGCTTTCCCCTCAAGAAGCCTTTCGCTAAGACAGTTCTTCTGCAATTGGCAAAGTGATATTTGTAAGCCCATAGAGGGCTAGGGTGAAAAAGGAAATATCCTCAGATGAAATCTGTAAAGAAGCTTTCTGAGAAACTGCTCTGTGATGTGTGACTTCTACTCCCAGAGTTACATCTGTATTTCGTGGATCTCTTTGCTAGCCTTATTTCGGTGGAATCTGAGAACAGATATTTCGGATCCCTTTGAAGACTATAGGGCTAAAGGAAATATCCTCCGATAACAAAGAGAAAGAAGCTTTCTGAGAAACTTCTTTGTGTTCTGTGAAATCAACTCACAGAGTTACAGCTTTCCCCTCCAGAAGCCTTTCGCTAAGACAGTTCTTGTGGAATTGGCAAAGTGATATTTGGAAGCCCATAGACGGCTTTGGTGAAAAAGGAAATATCCTCAGATGAAATCTGGACAGAAACTTTCTGAGGAACTGCTTAGTGTTCTGTTAATTAATCTCACAGAGTTACATTTGTATTTCGTGGATCTCTTTGCTAGCCTTATTTCTGTGGAATCTGAGAACAGATATTTCGGATCCCTTTGAAGACTATAGGGCCAAAGGAAATATCCTCCGATAACAAAGTGAAAGAAGCTTTCTGAGACTTATTTGTGTTCTGTGAAATCATCTCACAGAGTTACAGCTTTCCCCTCAAGAAACCTTTCGCTAAGACAGTTCTTGTGGAATTGTCAAAGTGATATTTGGAAGCCAATAGAGCGCTATGGTGAAAAAGGAAATATCCTCCGATGAAATCTGGAAAGAAGCTTTCTGAGAAACTGCTCTGTGATGTGCGACTTCCACTCACAGAGTTACATCTGTATTTCGTGGATCTCTTTGCTAGCCTTATTTCTGTGGAATCTGAGAACAGATATTTCGGATCCCTTTGAAGACTACAGGGACAAAGAAAATATCCTCCGATAACAAAGAGAAAGAAGCTTTCTGAGAAACTTCTTTGTGTTCCGTGAAATCAACTCACAGAGTTACAGCTTTCCGCTCAAGAAGCCTTCGCTAAGACAGTTCTTGTGGAATTGGCAAAGTGATATTTGGAAGCCCTTAGAGGGATATGGTGAAAAAGGAAATATCCTCCGATGAAATCTGGAAATAAGATTTCTGAGAAACTGCTTAGTGTTCTGTTAATTCATATCACAGAGTTACATCAGTATTTCGTGAATCTCTTTGCTAGCCTTATTTCTGTGGAATCTGAGAACAGATATTTCAGATCCCTTTGAAGACTACAGGGACAAAGAAAATATCCTCCGATAACAAACAGAAAGAAGCTTTCTGAGAAACTTCTTTGTGTTCCTTGAAATCATCTCACAGAGTTACAGCTTTCCCCTCAAGAAGCCTTTCGCTGACACAGTTCTTGTGGAATAGGCAAAGTGATATTTGGAAACCCATAGAGGGCTATGGTGAAAAAGGAAATATCCTCCGATGAAATCTGGAAAGAAGCTTTCTGAGAAACTGCTCTGTGATGTGTGACTTCCACTCACAGATTTACATCTGTATTTCGTGGATCTCTTTGCTAGCCTTATTTCTGTGGAATCTGAGAACAGATATTTCGGATCCCTTTAAAGACTATAGGGCCAAAGGAAATATCCTCCGATAACAAAGAGAAGGAAGCTTTCTGAGAAACTGCTTTGGGTTCTGTGAAATCATCTCACAGAGTTACAGCTTTCCCCTCAAGAAGTCTTTCACTATGACAGTTCTTGTGGAATTGGCAAAGTGATATTAGGAACCCACTAGAGGGCTATGGTGAAAAAGGAAATATACTCCGATGAGATCTGGAAAGAAGATTTCAGAGAAACGGCTTAGTGTTCTCTTAATTCATATCAAAGAGTTACATCTGTATTTCATGGATCTCTTTGCTAGCCTTATTTCTGTGGAATCTGAGAACAGATATTATGGATCCCTTTGAAGACAATAGGGCCAAAGGAAATATCCTCCGATAACAAAGAGATAGAAGCATTCTGAGAAAATTCTTTGTGTTCTGTGAAATCATCTCACAGAGTTACCGCTTTCCCCTCAAGAAGCCTTTCGCTAAGACAGTTCTTGTGGAATTGGCAAAGTGATATTTGGAAGCCCATAGAGGGCTATGGTGAAAAAGGAAATATCCTCAGATGAAATCTGGAAAGAAGCTTTCTGAGAAACTGCTCTGTGATGTGTGACTTCCACTCATTGAGTTACATCTGCATTTCGTGGATCTCTTTGCTAGCCTTATTTCTGTGGAATCTGAGAACAGATATTTCGGATCCCTTTGAAGACTATAGGGAAAAAGGAAATATCCTCCGATAAGAAAGAGAAAGAAGCTTTCTGAGAAACTTCTTTGTGTTCTGTGAAATAATCTCACAGAGTTACACCTTTCCGCTACAGAAGTCTTTCGCTAAGACAGTTCATTTGGAATTGGCAAAGCGATATTTGGAAGCCCTTAGAGGGCTGTGGTGAAAAAGGAAATATTCTCAGTTGGAATCTGAAAAGAAGGTTTCTGAGAAACTGCTTAGTGTTCTGTTAATTCATCTCACAGAGTTACATCTTTATTTCGAGGATCTCGTTGCTAGCCTTATTTCTGTGGAATACGAGAACAGATATTTCGGATCCATTTGAAGACTACAGGGCCAAAGGAAATATCCTCTGATAACAAAGAGAAAGAAGCTTTCTGAGAAACTTCTTTGTGTTCTGTGAAATCATCTCAAACAGTTACAGCTTTTCCCTCAAGAAGCCTTTAACTAAGACAGTTCTTGTGGAATTGGCAAAGTGATATTTGGAAGCCCTTAGAGGGCTATGGTGAAAAAGGAAATATCCTCCGATGTAATCTGGAAAGAAGCTTTCTGAGAAACTGCTCTGTGATGTGTGACCTCCACTCACAGAGTTACATCTGTATTTCGTGGATCTCTTTGCTAGCCTTATTTCTGTGGAATCTGAGAACAGATATTTCGGATCCCTTTGAAGACTATAGGGCCAAAGGAAGTATCCTCCGGTAACAAAGATAAAGAAGCTTTCTGAGAAACTTCTTTGTGTTCTGTGAAATCATCTCACAGAGTAACAGCTTTCCCCTCACTAAGCCTTTCGCTAAGACAGTTCTTGTGGAATTGTCAAAGTGATATTTGGAATCCCATAGAGGGCTATGGTGAAAAAGGAAATATCCTCCGATGAAATCTGGAAAGAAGGTTTCTGAGAAACTGCTTAGTGTTCTGTTAATTCATCTCATAGAGTTACATCTGTATTTCGTGGATCTCTTTGCTAGCCTTATTTCTGTGGAATATTAGAACAGATATTTCGGATCTCTTTGAAGACTGTAGGGCCAAAGGAAACATCCTCCGATAACAAAGAGAAAGAAGCTTTCTGAGAAACTTCTTTTGTGTTCTGTGAAATCATCTCACAGAGTTACAGCTTTTTCCTCAAGAAGCCTTTCACTAAGACAGTTCTTGTGCAATTGGCAAAGTGATATTTGGAGGCCCTTAGAGGGCTATGGTGAAAAAGGAAATACCCTCAGATGAAATCTGGAAAGAAGCTTTCTGAGAAACTGCTCTGTGATGTGTGACTTCCACTCACAGAGTTACATCTGTATTTCGTGGATCTCTTTGCTAGCCTTATTTCTGTGGAATCTGAGAACAGATATTTCGGATCCCTTTGAAGACTATAGGGCCAAAGGAAATATCCTCCGATAACAAAGAGAAAGAAGCTTTCTGAGAAACTTCTTTGTGTTCTGTGAAATCATCTCACAGAGTAACACCTTTCCGCTAAAGAAGCCTTTCGCTAAGACAGTTCTTTTTGGATTGGCAAAGTGATATTTGGAAGCCCATAGAGGGCTTCGGTGAAAAAGGAAATATTCTCAGATGGAATCTGAAAAGAAGCTTTCTGAGAAACTGCTTAGTGTTCTTTTAATTCATCCCACAGAGTTACATCTGTATTTCGTGGTTCTCTTTGCTAGCCTTATTTCTGTGGAATCTGAGAGCGGATATATCGGATCCCTTTGAAGACTATAGGGCCAAAGGAAATATACTCCGATAACAAAGAGATAGAAGCTTTCTGAGAAACTTCTTTGTCTTCTGTGAAATCATCTCACCGAGTTACCGCTTTTCCCTCAAGAAGCCTTTCACTAAGACAGTTCCAGTGGAATTGGCAAAGTGATATTTGAAAGCCCACAGAGGGCTATGGTGAAAAAGGAAATATCTTCAGATGTAATCTGGAAAGAAGGTTTCTGAGAAACTGCTCTGTGATGTGTGACTTCCACTCACAGAGATACATTTGTATTTCGTGGATCTCTTTGCTAGGCGTATTTCTGTGGAATCTGAGAACAGATATTTCGGATCCATTTGAGACTGTAGGGCCAAAGGAGATATCCTCCGATAACAAAGAGAAAGAAGCTTTCTGAGAAACTTCTTTGTGTTTTGTGAAATCATCCCACAGAGTTACAGCTTTCCCCTCAAGACGACTTTCGCTAAGACAGTTCTTGTGGAATTGGCAAAGTGATATTTGGAAGCCCATAGAGGGCTATGGTGAAAAAGGAAATATCCTCAGATGAAATCTGGAAAGAAGCTTTCTGAGAAACTGCTTAGTGTTCTGTTAATTCATCTCACAGTATTACATCTGTATTTCGTGAATCTCTTTGCTAGCCTTATTTCTGTGGAATCTGAGAACAGATATTTCGGATCCCTTTGAAGACTCTAGGGCCAAAGGAAATATCCTCCGATAACAAAGAGAAAGAAGCTTTCTGAGAAACTTCTTTGTGTTCTGTGAAATCATCTCACAGAGTTACAGCTTTTCCCTCAAGAAGCCTTTAACTAAGACAGTTCTTGTGGAATTGGCAAAGTGATATTTGGAAGCCCTTAGAGGGCTATGGTGAAAAAGGAAATATCCTCCGATGTAATCTGGAAAGAAGCTTTCTGAGAAACTGCTCTGTGATGTGTGACCTCCACTCACAGAGTTACATCTGTATTTCGTGGATCTCTTTGCTAGCCTTATTTCTGTGGAATCTGAGAACAGATATTTCGGATCCCTTTGAAGACTATAGGGCCAAAGGAGGTATCCTCCGGTAACAAAGATAAAGAAGCTTTCTGAGAAACTTCTTTGTGTTCTGTGAAATCATCTCACAGAGTAACAGCTTTCCCCTCACTAAGCCTTTCGCTAAGACAGTTCTTGTGGAATTGTCAAAGTGATATTTGGAATCCCATAGAGGGCTATGATGAAAAAGGAAATATCCTCCAATGAAATCTGGAAAGAAGGTTTCTGAGAAACTGCTTAGTGTTCTGTTAATTCATCTCATAGAGTTACATCTGTATTTCGTGGATCTCTTTGCTAGCCTTATTTCTGTGGAATATTAGAACAGATATTTCGGATCTCTTTGAAGACTGTAGGGCCAAAGGAAACATCCTCCGATAACAAAGAGAAAGAAGCTTTCTGAGAAACTTCTTTTGTGTTCTGTGAAATCATCTCACAGAGTTACAGCTTTTTCCTCAAGAAGCCTTTCACTAAGACAGTTCTTGTGCAATTGGCAAAGTGATATTTGGAGGCCCTTAGAGGGCTATGGTGAAAAAGGAAATACCCTCAGATGAAATCTGGAAAGAAGCTTTCTGAGAAACTGCTCTGTGATGTGTGACTTCCACTCACAGAGTTACATCTGTATTTCGTGGATCTCTTTGCTAGCCTTATTTCTGTGGAATCTGAGAACAGATATTTCGGATCCCTTTGAAGACTATAGGGCCAAAGGAAATATCCTCCGATAACAAAGAGAAAGAAGCTTTCTGAGAAACTTCTTTGTGTTCTGTGAAATCATCTCACAGAGTAACACCTTTCCGCTAAAGAAGCCTTTCGCTAAGACAGTTCTTTTTGGATTGGCAAAGTGATATTTGGAAGCCCATAGAGGGCTTCGGTGAAAAAGGAAATATTCTCAGATGGAATCTGAAAAGAAGCTTTCTGAGAAACTGCTTAGTGTTCTTTTAATTCATCCCACAGAGTTACATCTGTATTTCGTGGTTCTCTTTGCTAGCCTTATTTCTGTGGAATCTGAGAACGGATATATCGGATCCCTTTGAAGACTATAGGGCCAAAGGAAATATACTCCGATAACAAAGAGATAGAAGCTTTCTGAGAAACTTCTTTGTCTTCTGTGAAATCATCTCACCGAGTTACCGCATTTCCCTCAAGAAGCCTTTCACTAAGACAGTTCCAGTGGAATTGGCAAAGTGATATTTGAAAGCCCACAGAGGGCTATGGTGAAAAAGGAAATATCTTCAGATGTAATCTGGAAAGAAGGTTTCTGAGAAACTGCTCTGTGATGTGTGACTTCCACTCACAGAGATACATTTGTATTTCGTGGATCTCTTTGCTAGGCGTATTTCTGTGGAATCTGAGAACAGATATTTCGGATCCATTTGAGACTGTAGGGCCAAAGGAGATATCCTCCGATAACAAAGAGAAAGAAGCTTTCTGAGAAACTTCTTTGTGTTTTGTGAAATCATCTCACAGAGTTACAGCTTTCCCCTCAAGAAGACTTTCGCTAAGACAGTTCTTGTGGAATTGGCAAAGTGATATTTGGAAGCCCATAGAGGGCTATGGTGAAAAAGGAAATATCCTCAGATGAAATCTGGAAAGAAGCTTTCTGAGAAACTGCTTAGTGTTCTGTTAATTCATCTCACAGTATTACATCTGTATTTCGTGAATCTCTTTGCTAGCCTTATTTCTGTGGAATCTGAGAACAGATATTTCGGATCCCTTTGAAGACTCTAGGGCCAAAGGAAATATCCTCCGATAACAAAGAGAAAGAAGCTTTCTGAGAAACTTCTTTGTGTTCTGTGAAATCATCTCACAGAGTTACACCTTTCTGCTCAAGAAGCCTTTCGCTAACACAGTTCTTGGGAATTGGCAAAGTGATATTTGGAAGCCCATAGAGGGCTATGGTGAAAAAGGAAATATTCTCAGATGAAATCTGGAAAGAATCTTTCTGAGAAACTGCCTAGTGTTCTCTTAATTCATCTCACAGCGTTACATCTGAATTTCGTGGATTTCTTTGCTAGCCTTATTTCTGTGGAATCTGAAAACACATATTTCGGATCCCTTTGAAGACTATAGGGCCAAAGGAATTTTCCTCTGATAACAAAGAGAAAGAAGCTTTCTGAGAAACTTCTTTGTGTTCTGTGAAATCATCTCAAAGAGTTACAGCTTTGCCCTCAAGAAGACTTTCGTTAAGACAGTTCTTGTGGAATTGGCAAAGTGATATTTGGAAGCCCATAGAGGGCTATGGTGAAAAAGGAAATATCCTCAGATGAAATCTGGAAAGAAGCTTTCTGAGAAACTGCTCTGTGATGTGTGACTTCCACTCACAGAGTGATATCTGTATTTCGTGGATCTCTTTCCTAGTCTTATTTTTGTGGAATCTGAGAGCAGATATTTCGGATCCCTTAGAAGACTATAGGGCCAAAGGAAATATCCTCCGATAACAAAGAGAAAGAAGCTTTCTGAGAAACTTCTTTGTGTTCTGTGAAATCATCTCACAGAGTTACAGTTTTCCCCTCAAGGAGACTTTCGCTAAGACAGTTCTTGTGGAATTGGCAAAGTGATATTTCGAAGCCCAAAGAGGGCAATGGTGAAAAAGGAAATATCCTCAGATGAAATCTGGAAAGAAGCTTTCTGAGAAACTGCTTAGTGTTCTGTTAATTCATCTGACAGAGTTACATCTGTGTTTCGTCGATCTCTTTGCTAGCCTTATTTCTGTGGAATCTGAGAACAGATATTTCGGATCCCTTTGAAGACTATAGGGCCAAAGGAAGTATCCTCCGGTAACAAAGAGAAAGAAGCTTTCTGAGAAACTTCTTTGTGTTCTGTGAAATCATCTCACAGAGTTACACCTTTCCGTTAAAGAAGCCTTTCGCTAAGACAGTTCTTGTGGAATTGGCAAAGTGACATTTGGAAGCCCATAGAGGACTATGGTGAAAAAGGAAATATCCTCCGATGAAATCTGGACAGAAGCTTTCTGAGGAACTGCTTAGTGTTCTGTTAATTCTTCTCACAGAGTTACATCTGTATTTCGTGGATCTCTTTGCTAGCCTTATTTCTGTGGAATCTGAGAACAGATATTTCGGATCCCTTTGAAGACTATAGGGCCAAAGGAAATATCCTCCGATAACAAAGAGAAAGAAGCTTTCTGAGAAACTTCTTTTGTGTTCTGTGAAATCATCTCACAGAGTTACAGCTTTTTCCTCAATAAGTCTTTCACTATGACAGTTATTGTGGAATTGGCAAAGTGATATTTGGAGGCCCATAGAGGGCTATGGTGAAAAAGGAAATATCCTCAGATGAAATCTGGAAAGAAGGTTTCTGAGAAACTGCTCTGTGATGTGTGACTTCCACTCACTGAGTTACATCTGTATTTCGTGGATCTCTTTGCTAGCCTTATTTCTGTGGAATCTGATAACAGATATTTCGGATCCCTTTGAAGACTATAGGGCCAAAGGAAATATCCTCCGATAACAAAGAGAAAGAAGCTTTCTGAGAAACTTCTTTGTGTTCTGTGAAATCATCTCACAGAGTTACAGCTTTTCCCTTAAGAAGCCTTTCACTAAGACAGTTCTTGTGGAATTGGCAAAGTGATATTTGGAAGCCGATAGATTGCTATGGTGAAAAAGGAAATATCCTCAGATGAAATCTGTAAAGAACCTTTCTGAGAAACTGCTTAGTGTTCTGTTAATTCATCTAACAGAGTTACATCTGTATTTCTTGGATCTCTTTGCTAGCCTTATTTCTGTGGAATCTGAGAACAGATATTTCGGATCCCTTTGAAGACTATAGGGTCAAAGGAAATATCCTCCGATAACAAAGAGAAAGAAGCTTTCTGAGAAACTTCTTTGTGTTCTGTGAAATCATCTCACAGAGTTACAGCTTTCCCCTCAAGAAGCCTTTCGCTAAGACATTTCTTGTGGAATTGGCAAAGTGATATTTGGAAGCCCATAGAGGGCTATGGTGAAAAAGGAAATATCCTCAGATGAAATCTGGAGAGAAGCTTTCTGAGAAACTGCTCTGTGATGTGTGACTTCCACTCATTGAGTTACATTTGTATTTCGTGGATCTCTTTGCTAGCCTTATTTCTGTGGAATCTGAGAACAGATAATTCGGATCCCTTTGAAGACTATAGGGCCAAAGGAAATATCCTCCGATAACAAAGAGAAAGAAACTTTCTGAGAAACTTCTTTGTGTTCTGTGAAATTTTCTCACAGAGTTACAACTTTTCCCTCAAGAAGCCTTTCACTAAGACAGTTCTTGTGGAATTGGCAAAGTGATATTTGGAAGCCCATAGAGGGCTATGGTGAAAAAGGAAATATCCTCAGATGAAATCCGGAAAGAAGCTTTCTGAGAAACAGCTCTGTTATGTGTGTCTTCCACTCACAGAGCTACATCTGTATTTCGTGGATGTCTTTGCGAGCCTAATTTCTGTGGAATCTGAGAACAGATATTTCGGATCCCTTTGAAAACTATAGGGCCAAAGGAAATATCCTCCGATAACAAAGAGAAAGAAGCTTTCTGAGATACTTCTTTGTGTTCTGTGAAATCATCTCACAGAGTAACACCTTTCCGCTAAAGAAGCCTTTCGCTAAGACAGTTCTTTTTGGATTGGCAAAGTGATATTTGGAAGCCCATAGAGGGCTACGGTGAAAAAGGAAATATTCTCAGATGGAATCTGAAAAGAAGCTTTCTGAGAAACTGCTTAGTGTTCTGTTAATTCATCCCACAGAGTTACATCTGTATTTCGTGGATCTCTTTGCTAGCCTTATTTCTGTGGAATCTGAGAACGGATATTTCGGATCCCTTTGAAGACTATAGGGCCAAAGGAAATATACTCCGATAACAAAGAGATAGAAGCTTTCTGAGAAACTTTTTTGTCTTCTGAGAAATCATCTCACCGAGTTACCGCTTTTCCCTCAAGAAGCCTTTCACTAAGACATTTCTAGTGGAACTGGCAAAGTGATATTTGAAAGCCCACAGAGGGCTATGGTGAAAAAGGAAATATCTTCAGATGTAATCTGGAAAGAAGGTTTCTGAGAAACTGCTCTGTGATGTGTGACTTCCACTCACAGAGATACATTTGTATGTCGTGGATATCTTTGCTATGCTTATTTCTGTGGAATCTGAGAACAGATATTTCGGATCCATTTGAGGACTGTAGGGCCAAAGGAGATATCCACCGATAACAAAGAGAAAGAAGCTTTCTGAGAAACTTCTTTGTGTTTTGTGAAATCATCTCACAGAGTAACAGCTTTCCCCTCAAGAAGACTTTCGCTAAGACAGTTCTTGTGGAATTGGCAAAGTGATATTTGGAAGCCCATAGAGGGCTATGGTGAAAAAGGAAATATCCTCATATGAAATCTGGAAAGAAGCTTTCTGAGAAACTGCTTACTGTTCTGTTAATTCATCTCACAGTGTTACATCTGTATTTCGTGAATCTCTTTGCTAGCCTTATTTCTGTGGAATCTGAGAACAGATATTTCGGATCCCTATGAAGACTCTAGGTCCAAAGGAAATATCCTCCGATAACAAAGAGAAAGAAGCTTTCTGAGAAACTTCTTTGTGTTCTGTGAAATCATCTCACAGAGTTACACCTTTCTGCTCAAGAAGCCTTTCGCTAACACAGTTCTTGGGAATTGGCAAAGTGATATTTGGAAGCCCATAGAGGGCTATGGTGAAAAAGGAAATATCCTCAGATGAAATCTGGAAAGAATCTTTCTGAGAAACTGCCTAGTGTTCTCTTAATTCATCTCACAGCGTTATATCTGAATTTCGTGGATTTCTTTGCTAGCCTTATTTCTGTGGAATCTGAAAACAGATATTTCGGATCCCTTTGAAGACTATAGGGCCAAAGGAATTTTCCTCTGATAACAAAGAGAAAGAAGCTTTCTGAGAAACTTCTTTGTGTTCTGTGAAATCATCTCACAGAGTTACAGCTTTCCCCTCAAGAAGCCTTTCGTTAAGATAGTTCTTGTGGAATTGGCAAAGTGATATTTGGAAGCCCATAGAGGGCTATGGTGAAAAAGGAAATATCCTCAGATGAAATCTGGAAAGAAGCTTTCTGAGAAACTGCTCTGTGATGTGTGACTTCCACTCACAGAGTGACATCTGTATTTCGTCGATCTCTTTCCTAGTCTTATTTTTGTGGAATCTGAGAGCAGATATTTCGGATCCCTTAGAAGACTATAGGGCCAAAGGAAATATCCTCCGATAACAAAGAGAAAGAAGCTTTCTGAGAAACTTCTTTGTGTTCTGTAAAATCATCTCACAGAGTTACAGTTTTCCCCTCAAGGAGACTTTCGCTAAGACAGTTCTTGTGGAATTGGCAAAGTTATATTTCGAAGCCCAAAGAGGGCAATGGTGAAAAAGGAAATATCCTCATATGAAATCTGGAAAGAAGCTTTCTGAGAAACTGCTTAGTGTTCTGTTAATTCATCTGACAGAGTTACATCTGTATTTCGTGGATCTCTTTGCTAGCCTTATTTCTGTGGAATCTGAGAACAGATATTTCGGATCCCTTTGAAGACTCTAGGGCCAAAGGAAGTATCCTCCGGTAACAAAGAGAAAGAAGCTTTCTGAGAAACTTCTTTGTGTTCTGTGAAATCATCTCACAGAGTTACACCTTTCCGTTAAAGAAGCCTATCGTTAAGACAGTTCTTGTGTAATTGGCAAAGTGACATTTGGAAGCCCATAGAGGACTATGGTGAAAAAGGAAATATCCACCGATGAAATCTGGACAGAAGCTTTCTGAGGAACTGATTAGTGTTCTGTTAATTCATCTAACAGAGTTACATCTGTATTTCGTGAAACTCTTTGCTAGCCTTATTTCTGTGGAATCTGAGAACAGATATTTCGGATCCCTTTGAAGACTATAGTGCCAAAGGAAATATCCTCCGATAACAAAGAGAAAGAAGCTTTCTGAGAAACTTCTTTTGTGTTCTGTGAAATCATCTCACAGAGTTACAGCTTTTCCCTCAAGAAGTCTTTCACTAAGACAGTTCTTGTGGAATTCGCAAACTGATATTTGGAAGCCCATAGAGGGCTATGGTGAAAAAGGAAATATCCTCCGATGAAATCTGGAAAGAAGCTTTCTGAGAAACTGCTCTGTTATGTGTGACTTCCACTCACAGAGATACATCTGTATTTCGTGGATCTCTTTGCTAGCTTTATTTCTGTGGAATCTGAGAACAGATATTTCGGATACCTTTGAAGTCTATAGGTCCAAAGGAAATATGCTCCGATAACAAAGAGAAAGAAACTTTCTGAGAAACTTCTTTGTGTTCTGTGAAATTTTCTCACAGAGTTACAACTTTTCCCTCAAGAAGCCTTTCACTAAGACAGTTCTTGTGGAATTGGCAAACTGATATTTGGAAGCCCATAGAGGGCTATGGTGAAAAAGGAAATATCCTCAGATGAAATCCGGAAAGAAGCTTTCTGAGAAACAGCTCTGTTATGTGTGACTTCCACTCACAGAGCTACATCTGTATTTCGTGGATCTCTTTGCGAGCCTAATTTCTGTGGAATCTGAGAACAGATATTTCGGATCCCTTTGAAGACTATAGGGCCAAAGGAAATATCCTCCGATAACAAAGAGAAAGAAGCTTTCTGAGAAACTTCTTTGTGTTCTGTGAAATCATCTCACAGAGTTACAGCTTGCCCCTCAGGAAGCCTTTCGCTAACACAGTTCTTGGGAATTGGCAAAGTGATATTTGGAAGCCCATAGAGGGCTATGGTGAAAAAGGAAATATCCTCATATGAAATCTGGAAAGAATCTTTCTGAGAAACTGCCTAGTGTTCTCTTAATTCATCTCACAGCGTTACATCTGAATTTCGTGGATTTCTTTGCTAGCCTTATTTCTGTGGAATCTGAAAACAGATATTTCGGATCCCTTTGAAGACTATAGGGCCAAAGGAATTTTCCTCTGATAACAAAGAGAAAGAAGCTTTCTGAGAAACTTCTTTGTGTTCTGTGAAATCATCTCACAGAGTTACAGCTTTCCCCTCAAGAAGCCTTTCGTTAAGATAGTTCTTGTGGAATTGGCAAAGTGATATTTGGAAGCCCATAGAGGGCTATGGTGAAAAAGGAAATATCCTCAGATGAAATCTGGAAAGAAGCTTTCTGAGAAACTGCTCTGTGATGTGTGACTTCCACTCACAGAGTGACATCTGTATTTCGTGGATCTCTTTCCTCGTCTTATTTTTGTGGAATCTGAGAGCAGATATTTCGGATCCCTTAGAAGACTATAGGGCCAAAGGAAATATCCTCCGATAACAAAGAGAAAGAAGCTTTCTGAGAAACTTCTTTGTGTTCTGTAAAATCATCTCACAGAGTTACAGTTTTCCCCTCAAGGAGACTTTCGCTAAGACAGTTCTTGTGGAATTGGCAAAGTGATATTTCGAAGCCCAAAGAGGGCAATGGTGAAAAAGGAAATATCCTCATATGAAATCTGGAAAGAAGCTTTCTGAGAAACTGCTTAGTGTTCTGTTAATTCATCTGACAGAGTTACATCTGTATTTCGTGGATCTCTTTGCTAGCCTTATTTCTGTGGAATCTGAGAACAGATATTTCGGATCCCTTTAAAGACTATAGGGCCAAAGGAAGTATCCTCCGGTAACAAAGAGAAAGAAGCTTTCTGAGAAACTTCTTTGTGTTCTGTGAAATCATCTCACAGAGTTACACCTTTCCGTTAAAGAAGCCTATCGTTAAGACAGTTCTTGTGTAATTGGCAAAGTGACATTTGGAAGCCCTTAGAGGACTATGGTGAAAAAGGAAATATCCTCCGATGAAATCTGGACAGAAGCTTTCTGAGGAACTGATTAGTGTTCTGTTAATTCATCTAACAGAGTTACATCTGTATTTCGTGAATCTCTTTGCTAGCCTTATTTCTGTGGAATCTGAGAACAGATATTTCGGATCCCTTTGAAGACTATAGGGCCAAAGGAAATATCCTCCGATAACAAAGAGAAAGAAGCTTTCTGAGAAACTTCTTTTGTGTTCTGTGAAATCATCTCACAGAGTTACAGCTTTCCCCTCAAGAAGCCTTTCGCTAAGACAGTTCTTGTGGAATTGTCAAAGTGATATTTGGAAGCCCATAGAGGGCTATGGTGAAAAAGGAAATATCCTCCGATGAAATCTGGAAAGAAGCTTTCTGAGAAACTGCTCTGTTATGTGTGACTTCCACTCACAGAGATACATCTGTATTTCGTGGATCTCTTTGCAAGCTTTATTTCTGTGGAATCTGAGAACAGATATTTCGGATACCTTTGAAGTCTATAGGTCCAAAGGAAATATGCTCCGATAACAAAGAGAAAGAAAGTTTCTGAGAAACTTCTTTGTGTTCTGTGAAATTTTCTCACAGAGTTACAACTTTTCCCTCAAGAAGCCTTTCACTAAGACAGTTCTTGTGGAATTGGCAAACTGATATTTGGAAGCCCATAGAGGGCTATGGTGAAAAAGGAAATATCCTCAGATGAAATCCGGAAAGAAGCTTTCTGAGAAACAGCTCTGTTATGTGTGACTTCCACTCACAGAGATACATCTGTATTTCGCGGATCTCTTTGCTAGCTTTATTTCTGTGGAATCTGAGAACAGATATTTCGGATACCTTTGAAGTCTATAGGTCCAAAGGAAATATGCTCCGATAACAAAGAGAAAGAAACTTTCTGAGAAACTTCTTTGTGTTCTGTGAAATTTTCTCACAGAGTTACAACTTTTCCCTCCAGAAGCCTTTCACTAAGACAGTTCTTGTGGAATTGGCAAACTGATATTTGGAAGCCCATAGAGGGCTATGGTGAAAAAGGAAATATCCTCAGATGAAATCCGGAAAGAAGCTTTCTGAGAAACAGCTCTGTTATGTGTGACTTCCACTCACAGAGCTACATCTGTATTTCGTGGATCTCTTTGCGAGCCTAATTTCTGTGGAGTCTGAGAACAGATATTTCGGATCCCTTTGAAGACTATAGGGCCAAAGGAAATATCCTCCGATAACAAAGAGAAAGAAGCTTTCTGAGAAACTTCTTTGTGTTCTGTGAAATCATCTCACAGAGTTACAGCTTGCCCCTCAGGAAGCCTTTCGCTAACACAGTTCTTGGGAATTGGCAAAGTGATATTTGGAAGCCCATAGAGGGCTATGGTGAAAAAGGAAATATCCTCATATGAAATCTGGAAAGAATCTTTCTGAGAAACTGCCTAGTGTTCTCTTAATTCATCTCACAGCGTTACATCTGAATTTCGTGGATTTCTTTGCTAGCCTTATTTCTGTGGAATCTGAAAACAGATATTTCGGATCCCTTTGAAGACTATAGGGCCAAAGGAATTTTCCTCTGATAACAAAGAGAAAGAAGCTTTCTGAGAAACTTCTTTGTGTTCTGTGAAATCATCTCACAGAGTTACAGCTTTCCCCTCAAGAAGCCTTTCGTTAAGATAGTTCTTGTGGAATTGGCAAAGTGATATTTGGAAGCCCATAGAGGGCTATGGTGAAAAAGGAAATATCCTCAGATGAAATCTGGAAAGAAGCTTTCTGAGAAACTGCTCTGTGATGTGTGACTTCCACTCACAGAGTGACATCTGTATTTCGTGGATCTCTTTCCTCGTCTTATTTTTGTGGAATCTGAGAGCAGATATTTCGGATCCCTTAGAAGACTATAGGGCCAAAGGAAATATCCTCCGATAACAAAGAGAAAGAAGCTTTCTGAGAAACTTCTTTGTGTTCTGTAAAATCATCTCACAGAGTTACAGTTTTCCCCTCAAGGAGACTTTCGCTAAGACAGTTCTTGTGGAATTGGCAAAGTGATATTTCGAAGCCCAAAGAGGGCAATGGTGAAAAAGGAAATATCCTCATATGAAATCTGGAAAGAAGCTTTCTGAGAAACTGCTTAGTGTTCTGTTAATTCATCTGACAGAGTTACATCTGTATTTCGTGGATCTCTTTGCTAGCCTTATTTCTGTGGAATCTGAGAACAGATATTTCGGATCCCTTTAAAGACTATAGGGCCAAAGGAAGTATCCTCCGGTAACAAAGAGAAAGAAGCTTTCTGAGAAACTTCTTTGTGTTCTGTGAAATCATCTCACAGAGTTACACCTTTCCGTTAAAGAAGCCTATCGTTAAGACAGTTCTTGTGTAATTGGCAAAGTGACATTTGGAAGCCCATAGAGGACTATGGTGAAAAAGGAAATATCCTCCGATGAAATCTGGACAGAAGCTTTCTGAGGAACTGATTAGTGTTCTGTTAATTCATCTAACAGAGTTACATCTGTATTTCGTGAATCTCTTTGCTAGCCTTATTTCTGTGGAATCTGAGAACAGATATTTCGGATCCCTTTGAAGACTATAGGGCCAAAGGAAATATCCTCCGATAACAAAGAGAAAGAAGCTTTCTGAGAAACTTCTTTTGTGTTCTGTGAAATCATCTCACAGAGTTACAGCTTTCCCCTCAAGAAGCCTTTCGCTAAGACAGTTCTTTTGGAATTGTCAAAGTGATATTTGGAAGCCCATAGAGGGCTATGGTGAAAAAGGAAATATCCTCCGATGAAATCTGGAAAGAAGGTTTCTGAGAAACTGCTCTATTATGTGTGACTTCCACTCACAGAGATACATCTGTATTTCGTGGATCTCTTTGCTAGCTTTATTTCTGTGGAATCTGAGAACAGATATTTCGGATACCTTTGAAGTCTATAGGTCCAAAGGAAATATGCTCCGATAACAAAGAGAAAGAAACTTTCTGAGAAACTTCTTTGTGTTCTGTGAAATTTTCTCACAGAGTTACAACTTTTCCCTCAAGAAGCCTTTCACTAAGACAGTTCTTGTGGAATTGGCAAACTGATATTTGGAAGCCCCTAGAGGGCTATGGTGAAAAAGGAAATATCCTCAGATGAAATCCGGAAAGAAGCTTTCTGAGAAACAGCTCTGTTATGTGTGACTTCCACTCACAGAGCTACATCTGTATTTCGTGGATCTCTTTGCGAGCCTAATTTCTGTGGAATCTGAGAACAGATATTTCGGATCCCTTTGAAGACTATAGGGCCAAAGGAAATATCCTCCGATATCAAAGAGAAAGAAGCTTTCTGAGAAACTTCTTTGTGTTCTGTGAAATCATCTCACAGAGTTACAGCTTGCCCCTCAGGAAGCCTTTCGCTAAGACAGTTCTTGTGGAATTGGTAAAGTGATATTTGGAAGCCCCTAGAGGGCTATGGTGAAAAAGGAAATATCCTCCGATGAAATCTGGAAAGAAGCTTTCTGAGAAACTGCTTAGTGTTCTTTTAATTCATCTCACAGAGGTACATCTGTATTTCGTGGATCTCTTTGCTAGCCTTATTTCTGTTCAATCTGAGAACAGATATTTCGGATCCCTTTCAAGACTATAGGGCCAAAGGAAATATCCTCCGATAACAAAGAGAAAGAAGCTTTCTGAGAAACTTCTTTGTGTTCTGTGAAATCATCTCACAGAGTTACACCTTTCTGCTCAAGAAGCCTTTCGCTAAAAGAGTTCTTGTGGAATTGGCAAAGTGATATTTGGAAGCCCATAGAGGGCTATGGTGAAAAAGGAAATATCCTCAGATGAAATCTGGAAAGAAGCTTTCTGAGAAACTTCTCTGTGATGTGTGACTTCCACTCACAGAGTGACATCTGTATTTCGTGGATCTCTTTCCTAGTCTTATTTCTGTGGAATCTGAGAACAGATATTTCGGATCCCTTAGAAGACTATAGGGCCAAAGGAAATATCCTCCGATAACAAAGAGAAAGAAGCCTTCTGAGAAACTTCTTTGTGTTCTGTGAAATCATCTCACAGAGTTACAGTTTTCCCCTCAAGAAGACTTTCGCTAAGACAGTTCTTGTGGAATTGGCAAAGTGATATTTCGAAGCCCAAAGAGGGCTATGGTGAAAAAGGAAATATCCTCAGACGAAATCCGGAAAGAAGCATTCTGAGAAACAGCTCTGTTATGTGTGACTTCCACTCACAGAGCTACATCTGTATTTCGTGGATCTCTTTGCGAGCCTAATTTCTGTGGAATCTGAGAGCAGATATTTCGGATCCATTTGAAGACTACAGGGCCAAAGGAAATATCCTCCGATAACAAAGAGAAAGAAGCTTTCTGAGAAACTTCTTTGTGTTCTGTGAAATCATCTCACAGAGTTACAGCTTTCGCCTCCAAAAGCCTTTCGCTAAGACAGTTCTTGTGGAATTGGCAAAGTGATATTTGGAAACCCATAGAGGGCTATGGTGAAAAAGGAAATATCCTCAGGTGAAATCTGGAAAGAAGCTTTCTGAGGAACAGCTTAGTGTTCTGTTAATTCATCTCACAGAGTTACATCTGTATTTCGTGATCTCTTTGCTAGCCTTATTTCTGTGGAATCAGAACAGATATTTCTGATCCCTTTGAAGACTATAGGATCAGAGGAAATATCCTCCGATAACAAAGATAAAGAAGCTTTCGGAGAAACTTCTTTGTGTTCTGTGAAATCATCTCACAGAGTTACAGCTTTCCCCTCAAGAAGCCTTTCGCTATGACAGTTCTTGTGGAATTGTCAAAGTGATATTTGGAAGCCCATAGAGGGCTATGGTGAAAAAGGAAATATCCTCAGACGAAATCTGGAAAGAAGCATTCTCAGAAACTGTTCTGAGATGTGTGACTTCCTTTCACAGAGTAATATCTGTATTTCGTGAATCTCCTAGCGAGCCTTATTTCTGTGGAATCTGAGAATAGATATTTCGGATGCCTTTGAAGTCTATAGGGCCAAAGGAAATATCCTCCGATAACAAAGAGAAAGAGGCTTTCTGAGAAACTTCTTTATGTTCTCTGAAATCATCTCACACAGTTACAGCTTTCCCCTGAAGAAGCCTTACGCTAAGACAGTTCTTGTGGAATTGGCAAAGTGATATTTGGAAGCCCATAGAGGGCTATGGTGAAAAAGGAAATATCCTCCGATGAAATCTGGAAAGAAGCTTTCTGAGAAACTGCTCGGTTATGTGTGACTTCCACTCACAGAGATACATCTGTATTTCTTGGATCTCTTTGCTAGCTTTATTTCTGTGGAATCTGAGAACAGATATTTCGGATACCTTTGAAGTCTATAGGTCCAAAGGAAATATCCTCCGATAACAAAGAGAAAGAAACTTTCTTAGAAACTTCTTTGTGTTCTGTGAAATTTTCTCACAGAGTTACAACTTTTCCCTCAAGAAGCCTTTCACTAAGACAGTTCTTGTGGAATTGGCAAAGTGATATTTGGAAGCCCATAGAGTTCTATGGTGAAAAAGGAAATATCCTCAGATGAAATCCGGAAAGAAGCTTTCTGAGAAACAGCTCTGTTATGTGTGACTTCCACTCACAGAGCTACATCTGTATTTCGTGGATGTCTTTGCGAGCCTAATTTCTGTGGAATCTGAGAACAGATATTTTGGATCCCTTTGAAGACTATAGGGCCAAAGGAAATATCCTCCGATAACAAAGAGAAAGAAGCTTTCTGAGAAACTTCTTTGTGTTCTGTGAAATCATCTCACAGAGTTACAGCTTTCCCCTCCAGAAGCCTTTCGCTAAGACAGTTCTTGTGGAATTGGTAAAGTGATATTTGGAAGCCCCTAGAGGGCTATGGTGAAAAAGGAAATATCCTCAGATGAAATCTGAAAAGAAGCTTTCTGAGAAACTGCTTAGTGTTCTGTTAATTCATCTCACAGAGTTACATCTGTATTTCGTGAATCTCTTTGCTAGCCTTATTTCTGTGGAATCTGAGAAGAGATATTTCGGATCCCTTTGAAGACTATAGGGCCAAAGGAAATATCCTCCGATAACAAAGAGAAAGAAGCTTTCTGAGAAACTTCTTTGTGTTTAGTGAAATCATCTCACAGAGTTACAGCTTTCCCCTCAAGAAGCCTTTCGTTAAGACAGTTCTTGTGTAGTTGGCAAAGTGATATTTGGAAGCCCATAGAGGGCTACGGTGAAAAGGGAAATATCCTCAGATGAAATCTGGAAAGAAGCTTTCTGAGAAACTGCTCTGTGATGTGTGACTTCCACTTATGGAGTTACATCTGTATTTCGTGGATCTCTTTGGTAGCATTATTTCTGTGGAATCTGAGAACAGATATTTCGAATCCCGTTGAAGACTATAGGGCCAAAGGAAATATCCTCCGATAACCAAGAGAAAGAAGCTTTCTGAGAAACTTCTTTGTGTTCTGTGAAATCATCTCACAGAGTTACAGTTTTCCCCTCAAGAAGACTTTCGCTAAGACAGTTCTTGTGGAATTGGCAAAGTGATATTTCGAAGCCCAAAGAGGGCTATGGTGAAAAAGGAAATATCCTCAGATGAAATCTGGAAAGAAGCTTTCTGAGAAACTGCTTAGTGTTCTGTTAATTCATCTCAAAGAGTTACATCTGTATTTCGTGGATCCCTTTTCTAGCCTTATTTCTGTGGAATCTGAGAACAGATATTTCGGATCCCTTTGAAGACTATAGGGCCAAAGGAAGTATCCTCCGGTAACAAAGATAAAGAAGCTTTCTGAGAAACTTCTTTGTGTTCTGTGAAATCATCTCACAGAGTTACAGCTTTCCCCTCAAGAAGCCTTTCGCTAAGACAGTTCTTGTGGAATTGGCAAAGTGATATTTGGAAGCCCATAGAGGGCTATGGTGAAAAAGGAAATATCCTCCGATGAAATCTGGAAAGAAGCTTTCTGAGAAACTGCTCTGTTATGTGTGACTTCCACTCACAGAGATACATCTGTATTTCGTGGATCTCTTTGCTAGCTTTATTTCTGTGGAATCTGAGAACAGATATTTCGGACACCTTTGAAGTCTATAGGTCCAAAGGAAATATCCTCCGATAACAAAGAGAAAGAAACTTTCTGAGAAATTTCTTCGTGTTCTGTGAAATTTTCTCACAGAGTTACAACTTTTCCCTCAAGAAGCCTTTCACTAACACAGTTCTTGTGGAATTGGCAAAGTGATATTTGGAAGCACATAGAGGGCTATGGTGAAAAAGGAAATATCCTCCGATGAAATCTGGAAAGAAGCTTTCTGAGAAACTGCTCTGTTATGTGTGACTTCCACTCACAGAGTTACATCTGTATTTCGTGGATATCTTTGCTAGCCTTATTTCTGTGGAGTCAGAACAGATATTTCGGATCCCTTTGAATGCTATAGGGTCAGAGAAAATATCCTCCGATAACAAAGAGAAAGAAGCTTTCTGAGAAACTTCTTTGTGTTCTGTGAAATCATCTCACAGAGTTACAGCTTTCCCCTCAAGAAGCCTTTCGCTATGACAGTTCTTGTGGAATTGTCAAAGTGATATTTGGAAGCCCATAGAGGGCTATGGTGAAAAAGGAAATATCCTCAGATGAAATCTGGAAAGAAGCTTTCTGAGAAACTGCTCTGTGATGTGTGACTTCCACTCACAGAGTTACATCTGTATTTCGTGGATCTCTTTGTTAGCCTTATTTCTGTGGAATCTGAGAACAGATATTTCGGATGCCTTTGAAGTCTATAGGGCCAAAGGAAATATCCTCCGATAACAAAGAGAAAGAAGCTTTCTGAGAAACTTCTTTGTGTTCTGTGAAATCATCTCACAGAGTTACAGCTTTCCCCACAAGAAGCCTTTCGCTAAGACAGTTCTTGTGGAATTGGCAAAGTGATATTTGGAAGCCCATAGAGGGCTATGGTGAAAACAGGAAATATCCTCAGATGAAATCTTGAAAGAAGCTTTCTGAGAAACTGCTTAGTGTTCTGTTAATTCATCTGACAGAGTTACATCTGTATTTCGTGGATCTCTTTGCTAGCCTTATTTCTGTGGAATCTGAGAACAGATATTTCGGATCCCTTTGAAGACTATAGGGCCAAAGGAAGTATCCTCCGGTAACAAAGAGAAAGAAGCTTTCTGAGAAACTTCTTTGTGTTGTCTGAAATCATCTCACAGAGTTACAGCTTTTCCCTCAAGAAGCCTTTCGCTAAGACAGTTCTTGTGGAATTGGCAAAGTGATATTTGGAAGCCCATAGAGGGCTATGGTGAAAAAGGAAATATCCTCAGACGAAATCTGGAAAGAAGCATTCTCAGAAACTGTTCTGAGATGTGTGACTTCCTTTCACAGAGTAATATCTGTATTTCGTGAATCTCCTAGCGAGCCTTATTTCTGTGGAATCTGAGAAAAGATATTTCGGATCCCTTTGAAGACTATAGGGCCAAAGGAAATATCCTCCGATAACAAAGAGAAAGAGGCTTTCTGAGAAACTTCTTTATGTTCTCTGAAATCATCTCACACAGTTACAGCTTTCCCCTGAAGAAGCCTTACGCTAAGACAGTTCTTGTGGAATTGGCAAAGTGATATTTGGAAGCCCATAGAGGGCTACAGTTTAAAAGGAAATATCCTCCGATGAAATCTGGAAAGAAGCTTTATGAGAAACTGCTTTTTGTTCTTTTAATTCATCTCATAGAGTTACATCTGTATTTCGTGGATCTCTTTGCTAGCCTTATTTCTGTGGAATCTGAGAACAGATATTTCGGATCCCTTTGAAGACTATAGGAACAAAGGAAATATCCTCCGATAAAAAAGAGAAAGAAGCTTTCTGAGAAACTTCTTTGTGTTCTCTGAAATCATCTCACAGAGGAAATATCCTCAGATGAAATCTGGAAAGAAGTTTTCTGAGAAACTGCTCTGTGATGTGTGACTTCCACTCACAGAGTTACATCTGTATTTCGTGGATCTCTTTGCTAGCCTTATTTCTGTGGAATCTGAGAACAGATATTTTGGATCCTTTTAAAGACTATAGGGCCAAAGGAAATATCCTCACATAACAAAGAGAAAGAAGCTTTCTGAGAAACTTCTTTGTGTTCTGTGAAATCATCTCACAGAGTTACAGCTTTCCCCTCAAGAAGTCTTTCACTAAGACAGTTCTTGTGGAATTGGCAAAGTGATATTTGGAACCCGCTAGAGTGCTATGGTGAAAAAGGAAATATACTCCGATGAGATCTGGAAAGAAGATTTCAGAGAAACGGCTTAGTGTTCTCTTAATGCATCTCACAGAGTTAGATCTGTATTTCGTGGATCTCTTTGCTTGTCTTATTTCTGTGGAATCTGAGAACAGATATTTCGGATCCCTTTGAAGACTATAGGGCCAAAGGAAATATCCTCCGATAACAAAGAGAAAGAAGCTTTCTGAGAAACTTCTTTGTGTTCTGTGAAATCATCTCACAGAGTTACAGCTTTCCCCTCAAGAAGCCTTTCGCTAACACAGTTCTTGTGTAATTGGCAAAGTGACATTTGGAAGTCCATAGAGGGCTATGGTGAAAAAGGAAATATCCTCAGATGAATTCTGGAAAGAAGCTTTCTGAGAAACTGCTTAGTGTTTTGTTAATTCATCTCACAGAGTTACATCTGTATTTCGTGGATCTCTTTGCTAGCCTTATTTCTGTGCAATCTGAGAACAGATATTTCCGATCCCTTTGAAGACTATAGGGCCAAAGGAAATATCGTCCGATAACAAAGAGAAAGAAGCTTTCTGAAAACTTCTTTGTGTTCTGTGAAATCATCTCACAGAGTTACAGCTTTCCCCTCAAGAAGCCTTTCGCTAACACAGTTCTTGTGGAATTGGCAAAGTGATATTTGGAAGCCCATAGAGGGCTATGGTGAAAAAGGAAATATCCTCAGATGAAATCTGGAAATAAGCTTTCTGAGAAACTGCTCTGTGATGTTTGACTTCCACTCAAAGAGTTACATGTGTATTTCGTGGATCTCTTTGCTAGCCTTATTTCTGTGGAATCTGAGAACAGATATTTCGGATCCCTTTGAAGACTATAGGGCCAAAGGAAATATCGTCCGATAACAAAGAGAAAGAAGCTTTCTGAAAACTTCTTTGTGTTCTGTGAAATCATCTCACAGAGTTACAGCTTTCCCCTCAAGAAGCCTTTCGCTAAGACAGTTCTTGTGGAATTGGCAAAGTGATGTTTGGAAGCCCATAGAGGGCTTTGGTGAAAAAGGAAATATCCTCAGATGAAATCTGGAAAGAAGTTTTCTGTGGAACTTCTTAGTGTTCTGTTAATTCATTTCACAGAGTTACATCTGTATTTCGTGGATCTCTTTGCTAGCCTTATTTCTGTTCAATCTGAGAACAGATATTTCAGATCCCTTTGAAGACTATAGGGCCAAAGGAAATATCCTCCGATAACAAAGAGAAAGAAGCTTTCTGGGAAACTTCTTTGTGTTCTGTGAAATCATCTCACAGAGTTAAAGCTTTAACCTCAAGAATCCTTTCGCTAAGACAGTTCTTGTGGAATTGGCAAAGTGATATTTGGAAGCCCATAGAGGGATATGGTGAAAAAGGAAATATCCTCAGATGAAATCTGGAAAGAAGCTTTCTGAGAAACTGCTCTGTGATGTGTGACTTCCACTCACAGAGTTATATCTGTATTTCGTGGATCTCTTTGCTAGCCTTATTTCTGTGGAATCTGAGAACAGATATTTCGGATCCCTTTGAAGACTATAGGGCCAAAGGAAATATCCTCCGATAACAAAGAGAAAGAAGCTTTCTGAGAAACATGTTTGTGTTCTGTGAAATCATCTCACAGAGTTACAGCTTTTCCCTCAAGAAGCCTTTCACTAAGACAGTTCTTGTGGAATTGGCAAAGTGATATTTGGAAGCCCATAGAGGGCTATGGTGAAAAAGGATATATCCTCCGATGAAATCTGGAAAGAAGCTTTCTGAGGAACTGCTCTGTGATGTGTGACTTCCACTCACAGAGTTACATCGGTATTTCGTGGATCTCTTTGCTAGCCTTATTTCTGTGAAATCTGAGAACAGATATTTCGGATCCCTTTGAAGAGTATAGGGCCAAAGGAAATATCCTCCGATAACAAAAAAAAAAACTTTCTGAGAAACTTCTTTGTGTTCTGTGAAATCATCTCGCAGAGTTACAGCTTTCCCCTCAAGAAGCCTTTCGCTAAGACAGTTCTTGTGGAATTGTCAAAGTGATATTTGGAAGCACATAGAGGGCTATGGTGAAAAAGGAAATATCCTCCGATGAAATCTGGAAAGAAGCTTTCTGAGAAACTGCTCTGTTATGTGTGACTTCCACTCACAGAGTTACATCTGTATTTCGTGGATCTCTTTGCTAGCCTTATTTCTGTGGAGTCAGAACAGATATTTCGGATCCCTTTGAATGCTATAGGGTCAGAGAAAATATCCTCCGATAACAAAGAGAAAGAAGCTTTCTGAGAAACTTCTTTGTGTTCTGTAAAATCATCTCACAGAGTTACAGTTTTCCCCTCAAGGAGACTTTCGCTAAGACAGTTCTTGTGGAATTGGCAAAGTGATATTTCGAAGCCCAAAGAGGGCAATGGTGAAAAAGGAAATATCCTCATATGAAATCTGGAAAGAAGCTTTCTGAGAAACTGCTTAGTGTTCTGTTAATTCATCTGACAGAGTTACATCTGTATTTCGTGGATCTCTTTGCTAGCCTTATTTCTGTGGAATCTGAGAACAGATATTTCGGATCCCTTTAAAGACTATAGGGCCAAAGGAAGTATCCTCCGGTAACAAAGAGAAAGAAGCTTTCTGAGAAACTTCCTTGTGTTCTGTGAAATCATCTCACAGAGTTACACCTTTCCGTTAAAGAAGCCTATCGTTAAGACAGTTCTTGTGTAATTGGCAAAGTGACATTTGGAAGCCCATAGAGGACTATGGTGAAAAAGGAAATATCCTCCGATGAAATCTGGACAGAAGCTTTCTGAGGAACTGATTAGTGTTCTGTTAATTCATCTAACAGAGTTACATCTGTATTTCGTGAATCTCTTTGCTAGCCTTATTTCTGTGGAATCTGAGAACAGATATTTCGGATCCCTTTGAAGACTATAGGGCCAAAGGAAATATCCTCCGATAACAAAGAGAAAGAAGCTTTCTGAGAAACTTCTTTTGTGTTCTGTGAAATCATCTCACAGAGTTACAGCTTTCCCCTCAAGAAGCCTTTCGCTAAGACAGTTCTTGTGGAATTGTCAAAGTGATATTTGGAAGCCCATAGAGGGCTATGGTGAAAAAGGAAATATCCTCCGATGAAATCTGGAAAGAAGCTTTCTGAGAAACTGCTCTGTTATGTGTGACTTCCACTCACAGAGATACATCTGTATTTCGTGGATCTCTTTGCAAGCTTTATTTCTGTGGAATCTGAGAACAGATATTTCGGATACCTTTGAAGTCTATAGGTCCAAAGGAAATATGCTCCGATAACAAAGAGAAAGAAAGTTTCTGAGAAACTTCTTTGTGTTCTGTGAAATTTTCTCACAGAGTTACAACTTTTCCCTCAAGAAGCCTTTCACTAAGACAGTTCTTGTGGAATTGGCAAACTGATATTTGGAAGCCCATAGAGGGCTATGGTGAAAAAGGAAATATCCTCAGATGAAATCCGGAAAGAAGCTTTCTGAGAAACAGCTCTGTTATGTGTGACTTCCACTCACAGAGATACATCTGTATTTCGTGGATCTCTTTGCTAGCTTTATTTCTGTGGAATCTGAGAACAGATATTTCGGATACCTTTGAAGTCTATAGGTCCAAAGGAAATATGCTCCGATAACAAAGAGAAAGAAACTTTCTGAGAAACTTCTTTGTGTTCTGTGAAATTTTCTCACAGAGTTACAACTTTTCCCTCAAGAAGCCTTTCACTAAGACAGTTCTTGTGGAATTGGCAAACTGATATTTGGAAGCCCATAGAGGGCTATGGTGAAAAAGGAAATATCCTCAGATGAAATCCGGAAAGAAGCTTTCTGAGAAACAGCTCTGTTATGTGTGACTTCCACTCACAGAGCTACATCTGTATTTCGTGGATCTCTTTGCGAGCCTAATTTCTGTGGAGTCTGAGAACAGATATTTCGGATCCCTTTGAAGACTATAGGGCCAAAGGAAATATCCTCCGATAACAAAGAGAAAGAAGCTTTCTGAGAAACTTCTTTGTGTTCTGTGAAATCATCTCACAGAGTTACAGCTTGCCCCTCAGGAAGCCTTTCGCTAACACAGTTCTTGGGAATTGGCAAAGTGATATTTGGAAGCCCATAGAGGGCTATGGTGAAAAAGGAAATATCCTCATATGAAATCTGGAAAGAATCTTTCTGAGAAACTGCCTAGTGTTCTCTTAATTCATCTCACAGCGTTACATCTGAATTTCGTGGATTTCTTTGCTAGCCTTATTTCTGTGGAATCTGAAAACAGATATTTCGGATCCCTTTGAAGACTATAGGGCCAAAGGAATTTTCCTCTGATAACAAAGAGAAAGAAGCTTTCTGAGAAACTTCTTTGTGTTCTGTGAAATCATCTCACAGAGTTACAGCTTTCCCCTCAAGAAGCCTTTCGTTAAGATAGTTCTTGTGGAATTGGCAAAGTGATATTTGGAAGCCCATAGAGGGCTATGGTGAAAAAGGAAATATCCTCAGATGAAATCTGGAAAGAAGCTTTCTGAGAAACTGCTCTGTGATGTGTGACTTCCACTCACAGAGTGACATCTGTATTTCGTGGATCTCTTTCCTCGTCTTATTTTTGTGGAATCTGAGAGCAGATATTTCGGATCCCTTAGAAGACTATAGGGCCAAAGGAAATATCCTCCGATAACAAAGAGAAAGAAGCTTTCTGAGAAACTTCTTTGTGTTCTGTAAAATCATCTCACAGAGTTACAGTTTTCCCCTCAAGGAGACTTTCGCTAAGACAGTTCTTGTGGAATTGGCAAAGTGATATTTCGAAGCCCAAAGAGGGCAATGGTGAAAAAGGAAATATCCTCATATGAAATCTGGAAAGAAGCTTTCTGAGAAACTGCTTAGTGTTCTGTTAATTCATCTGACAGAGTTACATCTGTATTTCGTGGATCTCTTTGCTAGCCTTATTTCTGTGGAATCTGAGAACAGATATTTCGGATCCCTTTAAAGACTATAGGGCCAAAGGAAGTATCCTCCGGTAACAAAGAGAAAGAAGCTTTCTGAGAAACTTCTTTGTGTTCTGTGAAATCATCTCACAGAGTTACACCTTTCCGTTAAAGAAGCCTATCGTTAAGACAGTTCTTGTGTAATTGGCAAAGTGACATTTGGAAGCCCATAGAGGACTATGGTGAAAAAGGAAATATCCTCCGATGAAATCTGGACAGAAGCTTTCTGAGGAACTGATTAGTGTTCTGTTAATTCATCTAACAGAGTTACATCTGTATTTCGTGAATCTCTTTGCTAGCCTTATTTCTGTGGAATCTGAGAACAGATATTTCGGATCCCTTTGAAGACTATAGGGCCAAAGGAAATATCCTCCGATAACAAAGAGAAAGAAGCTTTCTGAGAAACTTCTTTTGTGTTCTGTGAAATCATCTCACAGAGTTACAGCTTTCCCCTCAAGAAGCCTTTCGCTAAGACAGTTCTTTTGGAATTGTCAAAGTGATATTTGGAAGCCCATAGAGGGCTATGGTGAAAAAGGAAATATCCTCCGATGAAATCTGGAAAGAAGGTTTCTGAGAAACTGCTCTATTATGTGTGACTTCCACTCACAGAGATACATCTGTATTTCGTGGATCTCTTTGCTAGCTTTATTTCTGTGGAATCTGAGAACAGATATTTCGGATACCTTTGAAGTCTATAGGTCCAAAGGAAATATGCTCCGATAACAAAGAGAAAGAAACTTTCTGAGAAACTTCTTTGTGTTCTGTGAAATTTTCTCACAGAGTTACAACTTTTCCCTCAAGAAGCCTTTCACTAAGACAGTTCTTGTGGAATTGGCAAACTGATATTTGGAAGCCCATAGAGGGCTATGGTGAAAAAGGAAATATCCTCAGATGAAATCCGGAAAGAAGCTTTCTGAGAAACAGCTCTGTTATGTGTGACTTCCACTCACAGAGCTACATCTGTATTTCGTGGATCTCTTTGCGAGCCTAATTTCTGTGGAATCTGAGAACAGATATTTCGGATCCCTTTGAAGACTATAGGGCCAAAGGAAATATCCTCCGATATCAAAGAGAAAGAAGCTTTCTGAGAAACTTCTTTGTGTTCTGTGAAATCATCTCACAGAGTTACAGCTTGCCCCTCAGGAAGCCTTTCGCTAAGACAGTTCTTGTGGAATTGGTAAAGTGATATTTGGAAGCCCCTAGAGGGCTATGGTGAAAAAGGAAATATCCTCCGATGAAATCTGGAAAGAAGCTTTCTGAGAAACTGCTTAGTGTTCTTTTAATTCATCTCACAGAGGTACATCTGTATTTCGTGGATCTCTTTGCTAGCCTTATTTCTGTTCAATCTGAGAACAGATATTTCGGATCCCTTTCAAGACTATAGGGCCAAAGGAAATATCCTCCGATAACAAAGAGAAAGAAGCTTTCTGAGAAACTTCTTTGTGTTCTGTGAAATCATCTCACAGAGTTACACCTTTCTGCTCAAGAAGCCTTTCGCTAAAAGAGTTCTTGTGGAATTGGCAAAGTGATATTTGGAAGCCCATAGAGGGCTATGGTGAAAAAGGAAATATCCTCAGATGAAATCTGGAAAGAAGCTTTCTGAGAAACTTCTCTGTGATGTGTGACTTCCACTCACAGAGTGACATCTGTATTTCGTGGATCTCTTTCCTAGTCTTATTTCTGTGGAATCTGAGAACAGATATTTCGGATCCCTTAGAAGACTATAGGGCCAAAGGAAATATCCTCCGATAACAAAGAGAAAGAAGCCTTCTGAGAAACTTCTTTGTGTTCTGTGAAATCATCTCACAGAGTTACAGTTTTCCCCTCAAGAAGACTTTCGCTAAGACAGTTCTTGTGGAATTGGCAAAGTGATATTTCGAAGCCCAAAGAGGGCTATGGTGAAAAAGGAAATATCCTCAGACGAAATCCGGAAAGAAGCTTTCTGAGAAACAGCTCTGTTTTGTGTGACTTCCACTCACAGAGCTACATCTGTATTTCGTGGATCTCTTTGCGAGCCTAATTTCTGTGGAATCTGAGAGCAGATATTTCGGATCCATTTGAAGACTACAGGGCCAAAGGAAATATCCTCCGATAACAAAGAGAAAGAAGCTTTCTGAGAAACTTCTTTGTGTTCTGTGAAATCATCTCACAGAGTTACAGCTTTCGCCTCCAAAAGCCTTTCGCTAAGACAGTTCTTGTGGAATTGGCAAAGTGATATTTGGAAACCCATAGAGGGCTATGGTGAAAAAGGAAATATCCTCAGGTGAAATCTGGAAAGAAGCTTTCTGAGGAACAGCTTAGTGTTCTGTTAATTCATCTCACAGAGTTACATCTGTATTTCGTGATCTCTTTGCTAGCCTTATTTCTGTGGAATCAGAACAGATATTTCTGATCCCTTTGAAGACTATAGGATCAGAGGAAATATCCTCCGATAACAAAGATAAAGAAGCTTTCGGAGAAACTTCTTTGTGTTCTGTGAAATCATCTCACAGAGTTACAGCTTTCCCCTCAAGAAGCCTTTCGCTATGACAGTTCTTGTGGAATTGTCAAAGTGATATTTGGAAGCCCATAGAGGGCTATGGTGAAAAAGGAAATATCCTCAGACGAAATCTGGAAAGAAGCATTCTCAGAAACTGTTCTGAGATGTGTGACTTCCTTTCACAGAGTAATATCTGTATTTCGTGAATCTCCTAGCGAGCCTTATTTCTGTGGAATCTGAGAATAGATATTTCGGATGCCTTTGAAGTCTATAGGGCCAAAGGAAATATCCTCCGATAACAAAGAGAAAGAGGCTTTCTGAGAAACTTCTTTATGTTCTCTGAAATCATCTCACACAGTTACAGCTTTCCCCTGAAGAAGCCTTACGCTAAGACAGTTCTTGTGGAATTGGCAAAGTGATATTTTGAAGCCCATAGAGGGCTACGGTTTAAAAGGAAATATCCTCCGATGAAATCTGGAAAGAAGCTTTCTGAGAAACTGCTTTTTGTTCTTTTAATTCATCTCATAGAGTTACATCTGTATTTCGTGGATCTCTTTGCTAGCCTTATTTCTGTGGAATCTGAGAACAGATATTTCGGATCCCTTTGAAGACTATAGGAACAAAGGAAATATCCTCCGATAAAAAAGAGAAAGAAGCTTTCTGAGAAACTTCTTTTGTGTTCTGTGAAATCATCTCACAGAGTTACAGCTTTTTCCTCAAGAAGCCTTTCACTAAGACAGTTCTTGTGCAATTGGCAAAGTGATATTTGGAGGCCCTTAGAGGGCTATGGTGAAAAAGGAAATACCCTCAGATGAAATCTGGAAAGAAGCTTTCTGAGAAACTGCTCTGTGATGTGTGACTTCCACTCACAGAGTTACATCTGTATTTCGTGGATCTCTTTGCTAGCCTTATTTCTGTGGAATCTGAGAACAGATATTTCGGATCCCTTTGAAGACTATAGGGCCAAAGGAAATATCCTCCGATAACAAAGAGAAAGAAGCTTTCTGAGAAACTTCTTTGTGTTCTGTGAAATCATCTCACAGAGTAACACCTTTCCGCTAAAGAAGCCTTTCGCTAAGACAGTTCTTTTTGGATTGGCAAAGTGATATTTGGAAGCCCATAGAGGGCTTCGGTGAAAAAGGAAATATTCTCAGATGGAATCTGAAAAGAAGCTTTCTGAGAAACTGCTTAGTGTTCTTTTAATTCATCCCACAGAGTTACATCTGTATTTCGTGGTTCTCTTTGCTAGCCTTATTTCTGTGGAATCTGAGAACGGATATATCGGATCCCTTTGAAGACTATAGGGCCAAAGGAAATATACTCCGATAACAAAGAGATAGAAGCTTTCTGAGAAACTTCTTTGTCTTCTGTGAAATCATCTCACCGAGTTACCGCTTTTCCCTCAAGAAGCCTTTCACTAAGACAGTTCCAGTGGAATTGGCAAAGTGATATTTGAAAGCCCACAGAGGGCTATGGTGAAAAAGGAAATATCTTCAGATGTAATCTGGAAAGAAGGTTTCTGAGAAACTGCTCTGTGATGTGTGACTTCCACTCACAGAGATACATTTGTATTTCGTGGATCTCTTTGCTAGGCGTATTTCTGTGGAATCTGAGAACAGATATTTCGGATCCATTTGAGACTGTAGGGCCAAAGGAGATATCCTCCGATAACAAAGAGAAAGAAGCTTTCTGAGAAACTTCTTTGTGTTTTGTGAAATCATCTCACAGAGTTACAGCTTTCCCCTCAAGAAGACTTTCGCTAAGACAGTTCTTGTGGAATTGGCAAAGTGATATTTGGAAGCCCATAGAGGGCTATGGTGAAAAAGGAAATATCCTCAGATGAAATCTGGAAAGAAGCTTTCTGAGAAACTGCTTAGTGTTCTGTTAATTCATCTCACAGTATTACATCTGTATTTCGTGAATCTCTTTGCTAGCCTTATTTCTGTGGAATCTGAGAACAGATATTTCGGATCCCTTTGAAGACTCTAGGGCCAAAGGAAATATCCTCCGATAACAAAGAGAAAGAAGCTTTCTGAGAAACTTCTTTGTGTTCTGTGAAATCATCTCACAGAGTTACACCTTTCTGCTCAAGAAGCCTTTCGCTAACACAGTTCTTGGGAATTGGCAAAGTGATATTTGGAAGCCCATAGAGGGCTATGGTGAAAAAGGAAATATTCTCAGATGAAATCTGGAAAGAATCTTTCTGAGAAACTGCCTAGTGTTCTCTTAATTCATCTCACAGCGTTACATCTGAATTTCGTGGATTTCTTTGCTAGCCTTATTTCTGTGGAATCTGAAAACACATATTTCGGATCCCTTTGAAGACTATAGGGCCAAAGGAATTTTCCTCTGATAACAAAGAGAAAGAAGCTTTCTGAGAAACTTCTTTGTGTTCTGTGAAATCATCTCAAAGAGTTACAGCTTTGCCCTCAAGAAGACTTTCGTTAAGACAGTTCTTGTGGAATTGGCAAAGTGATATTTGGAAGCCCATAGAGGGCTATGGTGAAAAAGGAAATATCCTCAGATGAAATCTGGAAAGAAGCTTTCTGAGAAACTGCTCTGTGATGTGTGACTTCCACTCACAGAGTGATATCTGTATTTCGTGGATCTCTTTCCTAGTCTTATTTTTGTGGAATCTGAGAGCAGATATTTCGGATCCCTTAGAAGACTATAGGGCCAAAGGAAATATCCTCCGATAACAAAGAGAAAGAAGCTTTCTGAGAAACTTCTTTGTGTTCTGTGAAATCATCTCACAGAGTTACAGTTTTCCCCTCAAGGAGACTTTCGCTAAGACAGTTCTTGTGGAATTGGCAAAGTGATATTTCGAAGCCCAAAGAGGGCAATGGTGAAAAAGGAAATATCCTCAGATGAAATCTGGAAAGAAGCTTTCTGAGAAACTGCTTAGTGTTCTGTTAATTCATCTGACAGAGTTACATCTGTGTTTCGTCGATCTCTTTGCTAGCCTTATTTCTGTGGAATCTGAGAACAGATATTTCGGATCCCTTTGAAGACTATAGGGCCAAAGGAAGTATCCTCCGGTAACAAAGAGAAAGAAGCTTTCTGAGAAACTTCTTTGTGTTCTGTGAAATCATCTCACAGAGTTACACCTTTCCGTTAAAGAAGCCTTTCGCTAAGACAGTTCTTGTGGAATTGGCAAAGTGACATTTGGAAGCCCATAGAGGACTATGGTGAAAAAGGAAATATATCCGATGAAATCTGGACAGAAGCTTTCTGAGGAACTGCTTAGTGTTCTGTTAATTCTTCTCACAGAGTTACATCTGTATTTCGTGGATCTCTTTGCTAGCCTTATTTCTGTGGAATCTGAGAACAGATATTTCGGATCCCTTTGAAGACTATAGGGCCAAAGGAAATATCCTCCGATAACAAAGAGAAAGAAGCTTTCTGAGAAACTTCTTTTGTGTTCTGTGAAATCATCTCACAGAGTTACAGCTTTTTCCTCAATAAGTCTTTCACTATGACAGTTATTGTGGAATTGGCAAAGTGATATTTGGAGGCCCATAGAGGGCTATGGTGAAAAAGGAAATATCCTCAGATGAAATCTGGAAAGAAGGTTTCTGAGAAACTGCTCTGTGATGTGTGACTTCCACTCACTGAGTTACATCTGTATTTCGTGGATCTCTTTGCTAGCCTTATTTCTGTGGAATCTGATAACAGATATTTCGGATCCCTTTGAAGACTATAGGGCCAAAGGAAATATCCTCCGATAACAAAGAGAAAGAAGCTTTCTGAGAAACTTCTTTGTGTTCTGTGAAATCATCTCACAGAGTTACAGCTTTTCCCTTAAGAAGCCTTTCACTAAGACAGTTCTTGTGGAATTGGCAAAGTGATATTTGGAAGCCGATAGATTGCTATGGTGAAAAAGGAAATATCCTCAGATGAAATCTGTAAAGAACCTTTCTGAGAAACTGCTTAGTGTTCTGTTAATTCATCTAACAGAGTTACATCTGTATTTCGTGGATCTCTTTGCTAGCCTTATTTCTGTGGAATCTGAGAACAGATATTTCGGATCCCTTTGAAGACTATAGGGTCAAAGGAAATATCCTCCGATAACAAAGAGAAAGAAGCTTTCTGAGAAACTTCTTTGTGTTCTGTGAAATCATCTCACAGAGTTACAGCTTTCCCCTCAAGAAGCCTTTCGCTAAGACATTTCTTGTGGAATTGGCAAAGTGATATTTGGAAGCCCATAGAGGGCTATGGTGAAAAAGGAAATATCCTCAGATGAAATCTGGAGAGAAGCTTTCTGAGAAACTGCTCTGTGATGTGTGACTTCCACTCATTGAGTTACATTTGTATTTCGTGGATCTCTTTGCTAGCCTTATTTCTGTGGAATCTGAGAACAGATAATTCGGATCCCTTTGAAGACTATAGGGCCAAAGGAAATATCCTCCGATAACAAAGAGAAAGAAACTTTCTGAGAAACTTCTTTGTGTTCTGTGAAATTTTCTCACAGAGTTACAACTTTTCCCTCAAGAAGCCTTTCACTAAGACAGTTCTTGTGGAATTGGCAAAGTGATATTTGGAAGCCCATAGAGGGCTATGGTGAAAAAGGAAATATCCTCAGATGAAATCCGGAAAGAAGCTTTCTGAGAAACAGCTCTGTTATGTGTGTCTTCCACTCACAGAGCTACATCTGTATTTCGTGGATGTCTTTGCGAGCCTAATTTCTGTGGAATCTGAGAACAGATATTTCGGATCCCTTTGAAAACTATAGGGCCAAAGGAAATATCCTCCGATAACAAAGAGAAAGAAGCTTTCTGAGATACTTCTTTGTGTTCTGTGAAATCATCTCACAGAGTAACACCTTTCCGCTAAAGAAGCCTTTCGCTAAGACAGTTCTTTTTGGATTGGCAAAGTGATATTTGGAAGCCCATAGAGGGCTACGGTGAAAAAGGAAATATTCTCAGATGGAATCTGAAAAGAAGCTTTCTGAGAAACTGCTTAGTGTTCTGTTAATTCATCCCACAGAGTTACATCTGTATTTCGTGGATCTCTTTGCTAGCCTTATTTCTGTGGAATCTGAGAAAGGATATTTCGGATCCCTTTGAAGACTATAGGGCCAAAGGAAATATACTCCGATAACAAAGAGATAGAAGCTTTCTGAGAAACTTTTTTGTCTTCTGAGAAATCATCTCACCGAGTTACCGCTTTTCCCTCAAGAAGCCTTTCACTAAGACATTTCTAGTGGAACTGGCAAAGTGATATTTGAAAGCCCACAGAGGGCTATGGTGAAAAAGGAAATATCTTCAGATGTAATCTGGAAAGAAGGTTTCTGAGAAACTGCTCTGTGATGTGTGACTTCCACTCACAGAGATACATTTGTATGTCGTGGATATCTTTGCTATGCTTATTTCTGTGGAATCTGAGAACAGATATTTCGGATCCATTTGAGGACTGTAGGGCCAAAGGAGATATCCACCGATAACAAAGAGAAAGAAGCTTTCTGAGAAACTTCTTTGTGTTTTGTGAAATCATCTCACAGAGTAACAGCTTTCCCCTCAAGAAGACTTTCGCTAAGACAGTTCTTGTGGAATTGGCAAAGTGATATTTGGAAGCCCATAGAGGGCTATGGTGAAAAAGGAAATATCCTCATATGAAATCTGGAAAGAAGCTTTCTGAGAAACTGCTTACTGTTCTGTTAATTCATCTCACAGTGTTACATCTGTATTTCGTGAATCTCTTTGCTAGCCTTATTTCCGTGGAATCTGAGAACAGATATTTCGGATCCCTTTGAAGACTCTAGGTCCAAAGGAAATATCCTCCGATAACAAAGAGAAAGAAGCTTTCTGAGAAACTTCTTTGTGTTCTGTGAAATCATCTCACAGAGTTACACCTTTCTGCTCAAGAAGCCTTTCGCTAACACAGTTCTTGGGAATTGGCAAAGTGATATTTGGAAGCCCATAGAGGGCTATGGTGAAAAAGGAAATATCCTCAGAT
Source organism: Macaca mulatta (assembly GCF_049350105.2). NCBI lineage: Eukaryota > Metazoa > Chordata > Mammalia > Primates > Cercopithecidae > Macaca > Macaca mulatta. The sequence continues at coordinate 49,098,563 of NC_133411.1, forward strand.
GAAATCTGGAAAGAATCTTTCTGAGAAACTGCCTAGTGTTCTCTTAATTCATCTCACAGCGTTACATCTGAATTTCGTGGATTTCTTTGCTAGCCTTATTTCTGTGGAATCTGAAAACAGATATTTCGGATCCCTTTGAAGACTATAGGGCCAAAGGAATTTTCCTCTGATAACAAAGAGAAAGAAGCTTTCTGAGAAACTTCTTTGTGTTCTGTGAAATCATCTCACAGAGTTACAGCTTTCCCCTCAAGAAGCCTTTCGTTAAGATAGTTCTTGTGGAATTGGCAAAGTGATATTTGGAAGCCCATAGAGGGCTATGGTGAAAAAGGAAATATCCTCAGATGAAATCTGGAAAGAAGCTTTCTGAGAAACTGCTCTGTGATGTGTGACTTCCACTCACAGAGTGACATCTGTATTTCGTGGATCTCTTTCCTAGTCTTATTTTTGTGGAATCTGAGAGCAGATATTTCGGATCCCTTAGAAGACTATAGGGCCAAAGGAAATATCCTCCGATAACAAAGAGAAAGAAGCTTTCTGAGAAACTTCTTTGTGTTCTGTAAAATCATCTCACAGAGTTACAGTTTTCCCCTCAAGGAGACTTTCGCTAAGACAGTTCTTGTGGAATTGGCAAAGTTATATTTCGAAGCCCAAAGAGGGCAATGGTGAAAAAGGAAATATCCTCATATGAAATCTGGAAAGAAGCTTTCTGAGAAACTGCTTAGTGTTCTGTTAATTCATCTGACAGAGTTACATCTGTATTTCGTGGATCTCTTTGCTAGCCTTATTTCTGTGGAATCTGAGAACAGATATTTCGGATCCCTTTGAAGACTATAGGGCCAAAGGAAGTATCCTCCGGTAACAAAGAGAAAGAAGCTTTCTGAGAAACTTCTTTGTGTTCTGTGAAATCATCTCACAGAGTTACACCTTTCCGTTAAAGAAGCCTATCGTTAAGACAGTTCTTGTGTAATTGGCAAAGTGACATTTGGAAGCCCATAGAGGACTATGGTGAAAAAGGAAATATCCACCGATGAAATCTGGACAGAAGCTTTCTGAGGAACTGATTAGTGTTCTGTTAATTCATCTAACAGAGTTACATCTGTATTTCGTGAAACTCTTTGCTAGCCTTATTTCTGTGGAATCTGAGAACAGATATTTCGGATCCCTTTGAAGACTATAGGGCCAAAGGAAATATCCTCCGATAACAAAGAGAAAGAAGCTTTCTGAGAAACTTCTTTTGTGTTCTGTGAAATCATCTCACAGAGTTACAGCTTTTCCCTCAAGAAGTCTTTCACTAAGACAGTTCTTGTGGAATTCGCAAACTGATATTTGGAAGCCCATAGAGGGCTATGGTGAAAAAGGAAATATCCTCCGATGAAATCTGGAAAGAAGCTTTCTGAGAAACTGCTCTGTAATGTGTGACTTCCACTCACAGAGATACATCTGTATTTCGTGGATCTCTTTGCTAGCTTTATTTCTGTGGAATCTGAGAACAGATATTTCGGATACCTTTGAAGTCTATAGGTCCAAAGGAAATATGCTCCGATAACAAAGAGAAAGAAACTTTCTGAGAAACTTCTTTGTGTTCTGTGAAATTTTCTCACAGAGTTACAACTTTTCCCTCAAGAAGCCTTTCACTAAGACAGTTCTTGTGGAATTGGCAAACTGATATTTGGAAGCCCATAGAGGGCTATGGTGAAAAAGGAAATATCCTCAGATGAAATCCGGAAAGAAGCTTTCTGAGAAACAGCTCTGTTATGTGTGACTTCCACTCACAGAGCTACATCTGTATTTCGTGGATCTCTTTGCGAGCCTAATTTCTGTGGAATCTGAGAACAGATATTTCGGATCCCTTTGAAGACTATAGGGCCAAAGGAAATATCCTCCGATAACAAAGAGAAAGAAGCTTTCTGAGAAACTTCTTTGTGTTCTGTGAAATCATCTCACAGAGTTACAGCTTGCCCCTCAGGAAGCCTTTCGCTAACACAGTTCTTGGGAATTGGCAAAGTGATATTTGGAAGCCCATAGAGGGCTATGGTGAAAAAGGAAATATCCTCATATGAAATCTGGAAAGAATCTTTCTGAGAAACTGCCTAGTGTTCTCTTAATTCATCTCACAGCGTTACATCTGAATTTCGTGGATTTCTTTGCTAGCCTTATTTCTGTGGAATCTGAAAACCGATATTTCGGATCCCTTTGAAGACTATAGGGCCAAAGGAATTTTCCTCTGATAACAAAGAGAAAGAAGCTTTCTGAGAAACTTCTTTGTGTTCTGTGAAATCATCTCACAGAGTTACAGCTTTCCCCTCAAGAAGCCTTTCGTTAAGATAGTTCTTGTGGAATTGGCAAAGTGATATTTGGAAGCCCATAGAGGGCTATGGTGAAAAAGGAAATATCCTCAGATGAAATCTGGAAAGAAGCTTTCTGAGAAACTGCTCTGTGATGTGTGACTTCCACTCACAGAGTGACATCTGTATTTCGTGGATCTCTTTCCTCGTCTTATTTTTGTGGAATCTGAGAGCAGATATTTCGGATCCCTTAGAAGACTATAGGGCCAAAGGAAATATCCTCCGATAACAAAGAGAAAGAAGCTTTCTGAGAAACTTCTTTGTGTTCTGTAAAATCATCTCACAGAGTTACAGTTTTCCCCTCAAGGAGACTTTCGCTAAGACAGTTCTTGTGGAATTGGCAAAGTGATATTTCGAAGCCCAAAGAGGGCAATGGTGAAAAAGGAAATATCCTCATATGAAATCTGGAAAGAAGCTTTCTGAGAAACTGCTTAGTGTTCTGTTAATTCATCTGACAGAGTTACATCTGTATTTCGTGGATCTCTTTGCTAGCCTTATTTCTGTGGAATCTGAGAACAGATATTTCGGATCCCTTTAAAGACTATAGGGCCAAAGGAAGTATCCTCCGGTAACAAAGAGAAAGAAGCTTTCTGAGAAACTTCTTTGTGTTCTGTGAAATCATCTCACAGAGTTACACCTTTCCGTTAAAGAAGCCTGTCGTTAAGACAGTTCTTGTGTAATTGGCAAAGTGACATTTGGAAGCCCTTAGAGGACTATGGTGAAAAAGGAAATATCCTCCGATGAAATCTGGACAGAAGCTTTCTGAGGAACTGATTAGTGTTCTGTTAATTCATCTAACAGAGTTACATCTGTATTTCGTGAATCTCTTTGCTAGCCTTATTTCTGTGGAATCTGAGAACAGATATTTCGGATCCCTTTGAAGACTATAGGGCCAAAGGAAATATCCTCCGATAACAAAGAGAAAGAAGCTTTCTGAGAAACTTCTTTTGTGTTCTGTGAAATCATCTCACAGAGTTACAGCTTTCCCCTCAAGAAGCCTTTCGCTAAGACAGTTCTCGTGGAATTGTCAAAGTGATATTTGGAAGCCCATAGAGGGCTATGGTGAAAAAGGAAATATCCTCCGATGAAATCTGGAAAGAAGCTTTCTGAGAAACTGCTCTGTTATGTGTGCCTTCCACTCACAGAGATACATCTGTATTTCGTGGATCTCTTTGCAAGCTTTATTTCTGTGGAATCTGAGAACAGATATTTCGGATACCTTTGAAGTCTATAGGTCCAAAGGAAATATGCTCCGATAACAAAGAGAACGAAAGTTTCTGAGAAACTTCTTTGTGTTCTGTGAAATTTTCTCACAGAGTTACAACTTTTCCCTCAAGAAGCCTTTCACTAAGACAGTTCTTGTGGAATTGGCAAACTGATATTTGGAAGCCCATAGAGGGCTATGGTGAAAAAGGAAATATCCTCAGATGAAATCCGGAAAGAAGCTTTCTGAGAAACAGCTCTGTTATGTGTGACTTCCACTCACAGAGATACATCTGTATTTCGCGGATCTCTTTGCTAGCTTTATTTCTGTGGAATCTGAGAACAGATATTTCGGATACCTTTGAAGTCTATAGGTCCAAAGGAAATATGCTCCGATAACAAAGAGAAAGAAACTTTCTGAGAAACTTCTTTGTGTTCTGTGAAATTTTCTCACAGAGTTACAACTTTTCCCTCAAGAAGCCTTTCACTAAGACAGTTCTTGTGGAATTGGCAAACTGATATTTGGAAGCCCATAGAGGGCTATGGTGAAAAAGGAAATATCCTCAGATGAAATCCGGAAAGAAGCTTTCTGAGAAACAGCTCTGTTATGTGTGACTTCCACTCACAGAGCTACATCTGTATTTCGTGGATCTCTTTGCGAGCCTAATTTCTGTGGAGTCTGAGAACAGATATTTCGGATCCCTTTGAAGACTATAGGGCCAAAGGAAATATCCTCCGATAACAAAGAGAAAGAAGCTTTCTGAGAAACTTCTTTGTGTTCTGTGAAATCATCTCACAGAGTTACAGCTTGCCCCTCAGGAAGCCTTTCGCTAACACAGTTCTTGGGAATTGGCAAAGTGATATTTGGAAGCCCATAGAGGGCTATGGTGAAAAAGGAAATATCCTCATATGAAATCTGGAAAGAATCTTTCTGAGAAACTGCCTAGTGTTCTCTTAATTCATCTCACAGCGTTACATCTGAATTTCGTGGATTTCTTTGCTAGCCTTATTTCTGTGGAATCTGAAAACAGATATTTCGGATCCCTTTGAAGACTATAGGGCCAAAGGAATTTTCCTCTGATAACAAAGAGAAAGAAGCTTTCTGAGAAACTTCTTTGTGTTCTGTGAAATCATCTCACAGAGTTACAGCTTTCTCCTCAAGAAGCCTTTCGTTAAGATAGTTCTTGTGGAATTGGCAAAGTGATATTTGGAAGCCCATAGAGGGCTATGGTGAAAAAGGAAATATCCTCAGATGAAATCTGGAAAGAAGCTTTCTGAGAAACTGCTCTGTGATGTGTGACTTCCACTCACAGAGTGACATCTGTATTTCGTGGATCTCTTTCCTCGTCTTATTTTTGTGGAATCTGAGAGCAGATATTTCGGATCCCTTAGAAGACTATAGGGCCAAAGGAAATATCCTCCGATAACAAAGAGAAAGAAGCTTTCTGAGAAACTTCTTTGTGTTCTGTAAAATCATCTCACAGAGTTACAGTTTTCCCCTCAAGGAGACTTTCGCTAAGACAGTTCTTGTGGAATTGGCAAAGTGATATTTCGAAGCCCAAAGAGGGCAATGGTGAAAAAGGAAATATCCTCATATGAAATCTGGAAAGAAGCTTTCTGAGAAACTGCTTAGTGTTCTGTTAATTCATCTGACAGAGTTACATCTGTATTTCGTGGATCTCTTTGCTAGCCTTATTTCTGTGGAATCTGAGAACAGATATTTCGTATCCCTTTAAAGACTATAGGGCCAAAGGAAGTATCCTCCGGTAACAAAGAGAAAGAAGCTTTCTGAGAAACTTCTTTGTGTTCTGTGAAATCATCTCACAGAGTTACACCTTTCCGTTAAAGAAGCCTATCGTTAAGACAGTTCTTGTGTAATTGGCAAAGTGACATTTGGAAGCCCATAGAGGACTATGGTGAAAAAGGAAATATCCTCCGATGAAATCTGGACAGAAGCTTTCTGAGGAACTGATTAGTGTTCTGTTAATTCATCTAACAGAGTTACATCTGTATTTCGTGAATCTCTTTGCTAGCCTTATTTCTGTGGAATCTGAGAACAGATATTTCGGATCCCTTTGAAGACTATAGGGCCAAAGGAAATATCCTCCGATAACAAAGAGAAAGAAGCTTTCTGAGAAACTTCTTTTGTGTTCTGTGAAATCATCTCACAGAGTTACAGCTTTCCCCTCAAGAAGCCTTTCGCTAAGACAGTTCTTTTGGAATTGTCAAAGTGATATTTGGAAGCCCATAGAGGGCTATGGTGAAAAAGGAAATATCCTCCGATGAAATCTGGAAAGAAGGTTTCTGAGAAACTGCTCTATTATGTGTGACTTCCACTCACAGAGATACATCTGTATTTCGTGGATCTCTTTGCTAGCTTTATTTCTGTGGAATCTGAGAACAGATATTTCGGATACCTTTGAAGTCTATAGGTCCAAAGGAAATATGCTCCGATAACAAAGAGAAAGAAACTTTCTGAGAAACTTCTTTGTGTTCTGTGAAATTTTCTCACAGAGTTACAACTTTTCCCTCAAGAAGCCTTTCACTAAGACAGTTCTTGTGGAATTGGCAAACTGATATTTGGAAGCCCATAGAGGGCTATGGTGAAAAAGGAAATATCCTCAGATGAAATCCGGAAAGAAGCTTTCTGAGAAACAGCTCTGTTATGTGTGACTTCCACTCACAGAGCTACATCTGTATTTCGTGGATCTCTTTGCGAGCCTAATTTCTGTGGAATCTGAGAACAGATATTTCGGATCCCTTTGAAGACTATAGGGCCAAAGGAAATATCCTCCGATATCAAAGAGAAAGAAGCTTTCTGAGAAACTTCTTTGTGTTCTGTGAAATCATCTCACAGAGTTACAGCTTGCCCCTCAGGAAGCCTTTCGCTAAGACAGTTCTTGTGGAATTGGTAAAGTGATATTTGGAAGCCCCTAGAGGGCTATGGTGAAAAAGGAAATATCCTCCGATGAAATCTGGAAAGAAGCTTTCTGAGAAACTGCTTAGTGTTCTTTTAATTCATCTCACAGAGGTACATCTGTATTTCGTGGATCTCTTTGCTAGCCTTATTTCTGTTCAATCTGAGAACAGATATTTCGGATCCCTTTGAAGACTATAGGGCCAAAGGAAATATCCTCCGATAACAAAGAGAAAGAAGCTTTCTGAGAAACTTCTTTGGGTTCTGTGAAATCATCTCACAGAGTTACACCTTTCTGCTCAAGAAGCCTTTCGCTAAAAGAGTTCTTGTGGAATTGGCAAAGTGATATTTGGAAGCCCATAGAGGGCTATGGTGAAAAAGGAAATATCCTCAGATGAAATCTGGAAAGAAGCTTTCTGAGAAACTTCTCTGTGATGTGTGACTTCCACTCACAGAGTGACATCTGTATTTCGTGGATCTCTTTCCTAGTCTTATTTCTGTGGAATCTGAGAACAGATATTTCGGATCCCTTAGAAGACTATAGGGCCAAAGGAAATATCCTCCGATAACAAAGAGAAAGAAGCCTTCTGAGAAACTTCTTTGTGTTCTGTGAAATCATCTCACAGAGTTACAGTTTTCCCCTCAAGAAGACTTTCGCTAAGACAGTTCTTGTGGAATTGGCAAAGTGATATTTCGAAGCCCAAAGAGGGCTATGGTGAAAAAGGAAATATCCTCAGACGAAATCCGGAAAGAAGCTTTCTGAGAAACAGCTCTGTTATGTGTGACTTCCACTCACAGAGCTACATCTGTATTTCGTGGATCTCTTTGCGAGCCTAATTTCTGTGGAATCTGAGAGCAGATATTTCGGATCCATTTGAAGACTACAGGGCCAAAGGAAATATCCTCCGATAACAAAGAGAAAGAAGCTTTCTGAGAAACTTCTTTGTGTTCTGTGAAATCATCTCACAGAGTTACAGCTTTCGCCTCCAAAAGCCTTTCGCTAAGACAGTTCTTGTGGAATTGGCAAAGTGATATTTGGAAACCCATAGAGGGCTATGGTGAAAAAGGAAATATCCTCAGGTGAAATCTGGAAAGAAGCTTTCTGAGGAACAGCTTAGTGTTCTGTTAATTCATCTCACAGAGTTACATCTGTATTTCGTGATCTCTTTGCTAGCCTTATTTCTGTGGAATCAGAACAGATATTTCTGATCCCTTTGAAGACTATAGGATCAGAGGAAATATCCTCCGATAACAAAGATAAAGAAGCTTTCGGAGAAACTTCTTTGTGTTCTGTGAAATCATCTCACAGAGTTACAGCTTTCCCCTCAAGAAGCCTTTCGCTATGACAGTTCTTGTGGAATTGTCAAAGTGATATTTGGAAGCCCATAGAGGGCTATGGTGAAAAAGGAAATATCCTCAGACGAAATCTGGAAAGAAGCATTCTCAGAAACTGTTCTGAGATGTGTGACTTCCTTTCACAGAGTAATATCTGTATTTCGTGAATCTCCTAGCGAGCCTTATTTCTGTGGAATCTGAGAATAGATATTTCGGATGCCTTTGAAGTCTATAGGGCCAAAGGAAATATCCTCCGATAACAAAGAGAAAGAGGCTTTCTGAGAAACTTCTTTATGTTCTCTGAAATCATCTCACACAGTTACAGCTTTCCCCTGAAGAAGCCTTACGCTAAGACAGTTCTTGTGGAATTGGCAAAGTGATATTTTGAAGCCCATAGAGGGCTACGGTTTAAAAGGAAATATCCTCCGATGAAATCTGGAAAGAAGCTTTCTGAGAAACTGCTTTTTGTTCTTTTAATTCATCTCATAGAGTTACATCTGTATTTCGTGGATCTCTTTGCTAGCCTTATTTCTGTGGAATCTGAGAACAGATATTTCGGATCCCTTTGAAGACTATAGGAACAAAGGAAATATCCTCCGATAAAAAAGAGAAAGAAGCTTTCTGAGAAACTTCTTTGTGTTCTCTGAAATCATCTCACAGAGTTACAGCTTTCCCCTCAAGAAGCCGTTCACTAAGACAGTTCTTGTGGAATTGGCAAAGTGATATTTGGAGGCCCATAGAGGGCTATGGTGAAAAAGGAAATATCCTCAGATGAAATCTGGAAAGAAGGTTTCTGAGAAACTGCTCTGTTATGTGTGACTTCCACTCACAGAGTTACATCTGTATTTCGTGGATCTCTTTGCTAGCCTTATTTCTGTGGAATCTGAGAACAGATATTTCGGATCCTTTTAAAGACTATAGGGCCAAAGGAAATATCCTCCGATAACAAAGAGAAAGAAGCTTTCTGAGAAACTTCTTTGTGTTCTGTGAAATCATCTCACAGAGTTACAGCTTTCCCCTCAAGAAGTCTTTCACTAAGACAGTTCTTGTGGAATTGGCAAAGTGATATTTGGAACCCACTAGAGGGCTAGGGTGAAAAAGGAAATATACTCCGATGAGATCTGGAAAGAAGATTTCAGAGAAACGGCTTAGTGTTCTCTTAATTCATCTCACAGAGTTAGATCTGTATTTCGTGGATCTCTTTGCTAGTCTTATTTCTGTGGAATCTGAGAACAGATATTTCTGATCCCTTTGAAGACTATAGGGCCAAAGGAAATATCCTCCCATAACAAAGAGAAAGAAGCTTTCTGAGAAACTTCTTTGTGTTCTGTGAAATCATCTCACAGAGTTACAGCTTTCTCCTCAAGAAGCCTTTCACTAAGACAGTTCTTGTGGAATTGGCAAAGTGATATTTGGAAGCCCATAGAGGGCTATGGTGAAAAAGGAAATATCCTCCGATGAAATCTGGAAAGAAGCTTTCTGAGAAACTGCTCGGTTATGTGTGACTTCCACTCACAGAGATACATCTGTATTTCTTGGATCTCTTTGCTAGCTTTATTTCTGTGGAATCTGAGAACAGATATTTCGGATACCTTTGAAGTCTATAGGTCCAAAGGAAATATCCTCCGATAACAAAGAGAAAGAAACTTTCTTAGAAACTTCTTTGTGTTCTGTGAAATTTTCTCACAGAGTTACAACTTTTCCCTCAAGAAGCCTTTCACTAAGACAGTTCTTGTGGAATTGGCAAAGTGATATTTGGAAGCCCATAGAGTTCTATGGTGAAAAAGGAAATATCCTCAGATGAAATCCGGAAAGAAGCTTTCTGAGAAACAGCTCTGTTATGTGTGACTTCCACTCACAGAGCTACATCTGTATTTCGTGGATGTCTTTGCGAGCCTAATTTCTGTGGAATCTGAGAACAGATATTTTGGATCCCTTTGAAGACTATAGGGCCAAAGGAAATATCCTCCGATAACAAAGAGAAAGAAGCTTTCTGAGAAACTTCTTTGTGTTCTGTGAAATCATCTCACAGAGTTACAGCTTTCCCCTCCAGAAGCCTTTCGCTAAGACAGTTCTTGTGGAATTGGTAAAGTGATATTTGGAAGCCCCTAGAGGGCTATGGTGAAAAAGGAAATATCCTCAGATGAAATCTGAAAAGAAGCTTTCTGAGAAACTGCTTAGTGTTCTGTTAATTCATCTCACAGAGTTACATCTGTATTTCGTGAATCTCTTTGCTAGCCTTATTTCTGTGGAATCTGAGAAGAGATATTTCGGATCCCTTTGAAGACTATAGGGCCAAAGGAAATATCCTCCGATAACAAAGAGAAAGAAGCTTTCTGAGAAACTTCTTTGTGTTTAGTGAAATCATCTCACAGAGTTACAGCTTTCCCCTCAAGAAGCCTTTCGTTAAGACAGTTCTTGTGTAGTTGGCAAAGTGATATTTGGAAGCCCATAGAGGGCTACGGTGAAAAGGGAAATATCCTCAGATGAAATCTGGAAAGAAGCTTTCTGAGAAACTGCTCTGTGATGTGTGACTTCCACTTATGGAGTTACATCTGTATTTCGTGGATCTCTTTGGTAGCATTATTTCTGTGGAATCTGAGAACAGATATTTCGAATCCCGTTGAAGACTATAGGGCCAAAGGAAATATCCTCCGATAACCAAGAGAAAGAAGCTTTCTGAGAAACTTCTTTGTGTTCTGTGAAATCATCTCACAGAGTTACAGTTTTCCCCTCAAGAAGACTTTCGCTAAGACAGTTCTTGTGGAATTGGCAAAGTGATATTTCGAAGCCCAAAGAGGGCTATGGTGAAAAAGGAAATATCCTCAGATGAAATCTGGAAAGAAGCTTTCTGAGAAACTGCTTAGTGTTCTGTTAATTCATCTCAAAGAGTTACATCTGTATTTCGTGGATCCCTTTTCTAGCCTTATTTCTGTGGAATCTGAGAACAGATATTTCGGATCCCTTTGAAGACTATAGGGCCAAAGGAAGTATCCTCCGGTAACAAAGATAAAGAAGCTTTCTGAGAAACTTCTTTGTGTTCTGTGAAATCATCTCACAGAGTTACAGCTTTCCCCTCAAGAAGCCTTTCGCTAAGACAGTTCTTGTGGAATTGGCAAAGTGATATTTGGAAGCCCATAGAGGGCTATGGTGAAAAAGGAAATATCCTCCGATGAAATCTGGAAAGAAGCTTTCTGAGAAACTGCTCTGTTATGTGTGACTTCCACTCACAGAGATACATCTGTATTTCGTGGATCTCTTTGCTAGCTTTATTTCTGTGGAATCTGAGAACAGATATTTCGGACACCTTTGAAGTCTATAGGTCCAAAGGAAATATCCTCCGATAACAAAGAGAAAGAAACTTTCTGAGAAATTTCTTCGTGTTCTGTGAAATTTTCTCACAGAGTTACAACTTTTCCCTCAAGAAGCCTTTCACTAACACAGTTCTTGTGGAATTGGCAAAGTGATATTTGGAAGCACATAGAGGGCTATGGTGAAAAAGGAAATATCCTCCGATGAAATCTGGAAAGAAGCTTTCTGAGAAACTGCTCTGTTATGTGTGACTTCCACTCACAGAGTTACATCTGTATTTCGTGGATATCTTTGCTAGCCTTATTTCTGTGGAGTCAGAACAGATATTTCGGATCCCTTTGAATGCTATAGGGTCAGAGAAAATATCCTCCGATAACAAAGAGAAAGAAGCTTTCTGAGAAACTTCTTTGTGTTCTGTGAAATCATCTCACAGAGTTACAGCTTTCCCCTCAAGAAGCCTTTCGCTATGACAGTTCTTGTGGAATTGTCAAAGTGATATTTGGAAGCCCATAGAGGGCTATGGTGAAAAAGGAAATATCCTCAGATGAAATCTGGAAAGAAGCTTTCTGAGAAACTGCTCTGTGATGTGTGACTTCCACTCACAGAGTTACATCTGTATTTCGTGGATCTCTTTGTTAGCCTTATTTCTGTGGAATCTGAGAACAGATATTTCGGATGCCTTTGAAGTCTATAGGGCCAAAGGAAATATCCTCCGATAACAAAGAGAAAGAAGCTTTCTGAGAAACTTCTTTGTGTTCTGTGAAATCATCTCACAGAGTTACAGCTTTCCCCACAAGAAGCCTTTCGCTAAGACAGTTCTTGTGGAATTGGCAAAGTGATATTTGGAAGCCCATAGAGGGCTATGGTGAAAACAGGAAATATCCTCAGATGAAATCTTGAAAGAAGCTTTCTGAGAAACTGCTTAGTGTTCTGTTAATTCATCTGACAGAGTTACATCTGTATTTCGTGGATCTCTTTGCTAGCCTTATTTCTGTGGAATCTGAGAACAGATATTTCGGATCCCTTTGAAGACTATAGGGCCAAAGGAAGTATCCTCCGGTAACAAAGAGAAAGAAGCTTTCTGAGAAACTTCTTTGTGTTGTCTGAAATCATCTCACAGAGTTACAGCTTTTCCCTCAAGAAGCCTTTCGCTAAGACAGTTCTTGTGGAATTGGCAAAGTGATATTTGGAAGCCCATAGAGGGCTATGGTGAAAAAGGAAATATCCTCAGACGAAATCTGGAAAGAAGCATTCTCAGAAACTGTTCTGAGATGTGTGACTTCCTTTCACAGAGTAATATCTGTATTTCGTGAATCTCCTAGCGAGCCTTATTTCTGTGGAATCTGAGAACAGATATTTCGGATCCCTTTGAAGACTATAGGGCCAAAGGAAATATCCTCCGATAACAAAGAGAAAGAGGCTTTCTGAGAAACTTCTTTATGTTCTCTGAAATCATCTCACACAGTTACAGCTTTCCCCTGAAGAAGCCTTACGCTAAGACAGTTCTTGTGGAATTGGCAAAGTGATATTTGGAAGCCCATAGAGGGCTACAGTGTAAAAGGAAATATCCTCCGATGAAATCTGGAAAAAAGCTTTATGAGAAACTGCTTTTTGTTCTTTTAATTCATCTCATAGAGTTACATCTGTATTTCGTGGATCTCTTTGCTAGCCTTATTTCTGTGGAATCTGAGAACAGATATTTCGGATCCCTTTGAAGACTATAGGAACAAAGGAAATATCCTCCGATAAAAAAGAGAAAGAAGCTTTCTGAGAAACTTCTTTGTGTTCTCTGAAATCATCTCACAGAGGAAATATCCTCAGATGAAATCTGGAAAGAAGTTTTCTGAGAAACTGCTCTGTGATGTGTGACTTCCACTCACAGAGTTACATCTGTATTTCGTGGATCTCTCTGCTAGCCTTATTTCTGTGGAATCTGAGAACAGATATTTTGGATCCTTTTAAAGACTATAGGGCCAAAGGAAATATCCTCACATAACAAAGAGAAAGAAGCTTTCTGAGAAACTTCTTTGTGTTCTGTGAAATCATCTCACAGAGTTACAGCTTTCCCCTCAAGAAGTCTTTCACTAAGACAGTTCTTGTGGAATTGGCAAAGTGATATTTGGAACCCGCTAGAGTGCTATGGTGAAAAAGGAAATATACTCCGATGAGATCTGGAAAGAAGATTTCAGAGAAACGGCTTAGTGTTCTCTTAATGCATCTCACAGAGTTAGATCTGTATTTCGTGGATCTCTTTGCTTGTCTTATTTCTGTGGAATCTGAGAACAGATATTTCGGATCCCTTTGAAGACTATAGGGCCAAAGGAAATATCCTCCGATAACAAAGAGAAAGAAGCTTTCTGAGAAACTTCTTTGTGTTCTGTGAAATCATCTCACAGAGTTACAGCTTTCCCCTCAAGAAGCCTTTCGCTAACACAGTTCTTGTGTAATTGGCAAAGTGACATTTGGAAGTCCATAGAGGGCTATGGTGAAAAAGGAAATATCCTCAGATGAATTCTGGAAAGAAGCTTTCTGAGAAACTGCTTAGTGTTTTGTTAATTCATCTCACAGAGTTACATCTGTATTTCGTGGATCTCTTTGCTAGCCTTATTTCTGTGCAATCTGAGAACAGATATTTCCGATCCCTTTGAAGACTATAGGGCAAAGGAAATATCGTCCGATAACAAAGAGAAAGAAGCTTTCTGAAAACTTCTTTGTGTTCTGTGAAATCATCTCACAGAGTTACAGCTTTCCCCTCAAGAAGCCTTTCGCTAACACAGTTCTTGTGGAATTGGCAAAGTGATATTTGGAAGCCCATAGAGGGCTATGGTGAAAAAGGAAATATCCTCAGATGAAATCTGGAAAGAAGCTTTCTGAGAAACTGCTCTGTGATGTTTGACTTCCACTCAAAGAGTTACATGTGTATTTCGTGGATCTCTTTGCTAGCCTTATTTCTGTGGAATCTGAGAACAGATATTTCGGATCCCTTTGAAGACTATAGGGCCAAAGGAAATATCGTCCGATAACAAAGAGAAAGAAGCTTTCTGAAAACTTCTTTGTGTTCTGTGAAATCATCTCACAGAGTTACAGCTTTCCCCTCAAGAAGCCTTTCGCTAAGACAGTTCTTGTGGAATTGGCACAGTGATGTTTGGAAGCCCATAGAGGGCTTTGGTGAAAAAGGAAATATCCTCAGATGAAATCTGGAAAGAAGTTTTCTGAGGAACTTCTTAGTGTTCTGTTAATTCATTTCACAGAGTTACATCTGTATTTCGTGGATCTCTTTGCTAGCCTTATTTCTGTTCAATCTGAGAACAGATATTTCAGATCCCTTTGAAGACTATAGGGCCAAAGGAAATATCCTCCGATAACAAAGAGAAAGAAGCTTTCTGGGAAACTTCTTTGTGTTCTGTGAAATCATCTCACAGAGTTAAAGCTTTAACCTCAAGAATCCTTTCGCTAAGACAGTTCTTGTGGAATTGGCAAAGTGATATTTGGAAGCCCATAGAGGAATATGGTGAAAAAGGAAATATCCTCAGATGAAATCTGGAAAGAAGCTTTCTGAGAAACTGCTCTGTGATGTGTGACTTCCACACACAGAGTTATATCTGTATTTCGTGGATCTCTTTGCTAGCCTTATTTCTGTGGAATCTGAGAACAGATATTTCGGATCCCTTTGAAGACTATAGGGCCAAAGGAAATATCCTCCGATAACAAAGAGAAAGAAGCTTTCTGAGAAACATGTTTGTGTTCTGTGAAATCATCTCACAGAGTTCCAGCTTTTCCCTCCAGAAGCCTTTCACTAAGACAGTTCTTGTGGAATTGGCAAAGTGATATTTGGAAGCCCATAGAGGGCTATGGTGAAAAAGGATATATCCTCCGATGAAATCTGGAAAGAAGCTTTCTGAGGAACTGCTCTGTGATGTGTGACTTCCACTCACAGAGTTACATCGGTATTTCGTGGATCTCTTTGCTAGCCTTATTTCTGTGAAATCTGAGAACAGATATTTCGGATCCCTTTGAAGAGTATAGGGCCAAAGGAAATATCCTCCGATAACAAAAAAAAAAACTTTCTGAGAAACTTCTTTGTGTTCTGTGAAATCATCTCGCAGAGTTACAGCTTTCCCCTCAAGAAGCCTTTCGCTAAGACAGTTCTTGTGGAATTGTAAAAGTGATATTTGGAAGCACATAGAGGGCTATGGTGAAAAAGGAAATATCCTCCGATGAAATCTGGAAAGAAGCTTTCTGAGAAACTGCTCTGTTATGTGTGACTTCCACTCACAGAGTTACATCTGTATTTCGTGGATCTCTTTGCTAGCCTTATTTCTGTGGAGTCAGAACAGATATTTCGGATCCCTTTGAATGCTATAGGGTCAGAGAAAATATCCTCCGATAACAAAGAGAAAGAAGCTTTCTGAGAAACTTCTTTGTGTTCTGTAAAATCATCTCACAGAGTTACAGTTTTCCCCTCAAGGAGACTTTCGCTAAGACAGTTCTTGTGGAATTGGCAAAGTGATATTTCGAAGCCCAAAGAGGGCAATGGTGAAAAAGGAAATATCCTCATATGAAATCTGGAAAGAAGCTTTCTGAGAAACTGCTTAGTGTTCTGTTAATTCATCTGACAGAGTTACATCTGTATTTCGTGGATCTCTTTGCTAGCCTTATTTCTGTGGAATCTGAGAACAGATATTTCGGATCCCTTTAAAGACTATAGGGCCAAAGGAAGTATCCTCCGGTAACAACGAGAAAGAAGCTTTCTGAGAAACTTCTTTGTGTTCTGTGAAATCATCTCACAGAGTTACACCTTTCCGTTAAAGAAGCCTATCGTTAAGACAGTTCTTGTGTAATTGGCAAAGTGACATTTGGAAGCCCATAGAGGACTATGGTGAAAAAGGAAATATCCTCCGATGAAATCTGGACAGAAGCTTTCTGAGGAACTGATTAGTGTTCTGTTAATTCATCTAACAGAGTTACATCTGTATTTCGTGAATCTCTTTGCTAGCCTTATTTCTGTGGAATCTGAGAACAGATATTTCGGATCCCTTTGAAGACTATAGGGCCAAAGGAAATATCCTCCGATAACAAAGAGAAAGAAGCTTTCTGAGAAACTTCTTTTGTGTTCTGTGAAATCATCTCACAGAGTTACAGCTTTCCCCTCAAGAAGCCTTTCGCTAAGACAGTTCTTGTGGAATTGTCAAAGTGATATTTGGAAGCCCATAGAGGGCTATGGTGAAAAAGGAAATATCCTCCGATGAAATCTGGAAAGAAGCTTTCTGAGAAACTGCTCTGTTATGTGTGACTTCCACTCACAGAGATACATCTGTATTTCGTGGATCTCTTTGCAAGCTTTATTTCTGTGGAATCTGAGAACAGATATTTCGGATACCTTTGAAGTCTATAGGTCCAAAGGAAATATGCTCCGATAACAAAGAGAAAGAAAGTTTCTGAGAAACTTCTTTGTGTTCTGTGAAATTTTCTCACAGAGTTACAACTTTTCCCTCAAGAAGCCTTTCACTAAGACAGTTCTTGTGGAATTGGCAAACTGATATTTGGAAGCCCATAGAGGGCTATGGTGAAAAAGGAAATATCCTCAGATGAAATCCGGAAAGAAGCTTTCTGAGAAACAGCTCTGTTATGTGTGACTTCCACTCACAGAGATACATCTGTATTTCGTGGATCTCTTTGCTAGCTTTATTTCTGTGGAATCTGAGAACAGATATTTCGGATACCTTTGAAGTCTATAGGTCCAAAGGAAATATGCTCCGATAACAAAGAGAAAGAAACTTTCTGAGAAACTTCTTTGTGTTCTGTGAAATTTTCTCACAGAGTTACAACTTTTCCCTCAAGAAGCCTTTCACTAAGACAGTTCTTGTGGAATTGGCAAACTGATATTTGGAAGCCCATAGAGGGCTATGGTGAAAAAGGAAATATCCTCAGATGAAATCCGGAAAGAAGCTTTCTGAGAAACAGCTCTGTTATGTGTGACTTCCACTCACAGAGCTACATCTGTATTTCGTGGATCTCTTTGCGAGCCTAATTTCTGTGGAGTCTGAGAACAGATATTTCGGATCCCTTTGAAGACTATAGGGCCAAAGGAAATATCCTCCGATAACAAAGAGAAAGAAGCTTTCTGAGAAACTTCTTTGTGTTCTGTGAAATCATCTCACAGAGTTACAGCTTGCCCCTCAGGAAGCCTTTCGCTAACACAGTTCTTGGGAATTGGCAAAGTGATATTTGGAAGCCCATAGAGGGCTATGGTGAAAAAGGAAATATCCTCATATGAAATCTGGAAAGAATCTTTCTGAGAAACTGCCTAGTGTTCTCTTAATTCATCTCACAGCGTTACATCTGAATTTCGTGGATTTCTTTGCTAGCCTTATTTCTGTGGAATCTGAAAACAGATATTTCGGATCCCTTTGAAGACTATAGGGCCAAAGGAATTTTCCTCTGATAACAAAGAGAAAGAAGCTTTCTGAGAAACTTCTTTGTGTTCTGTGAAACCATCTCACAGAGTTACAGCTTTCCCCTCAAGAAGCCTTTCGTTAAGATAGTTCTTGTGGAATTGGCAAAGTGATATTTGGAAGCCCATAGAGGGCTATGGTGAAAAAGGAAATATCCTCAGATGAAATCTGGAAAGAAGCTTTCTGAGAAACTGCTCTGTGATGTGTGACTTCCACTCACAGAGTGACATCTGTATTTCGTGGATCTCTTTCCTCGTCTTATTTTTGTGGAATCTGAGAGCAGATATTTCGGATCCCTTAGAAGACTATAGGGCCAAAGGAAATATCCTCCGATAACAAAGAGAAAGAAGCTTTCTGAGAAACTTCTTTGTGTTCTGTAAAATCATCTCACAGAGTTACAGTTTTCCCCTCAAGGAGACTTTCGCTAAGACAGTTCTTGTGGAATTGGCAAAGTGATATTTCGAAGCCCAAAGAGGGCAATGGTGAAAAAGGAAATATCCTCATATGAAATCTGGAAAGAAGCTTTCTGAGAAACTGCTTAGTGTTCTGTTAATTCATCTGACAGAGTTACATCTGTATTTCGTGGATCTCTTTGCTAGCCTTATTTCTGTGGAATCTGAGAACAGATATTTCGGATCCCTTTAAAGACTATAGGGCCAAAGGAAGTATCCTCCGGTAACAAAGAGAAAGAAGCTTTCTGAGAAACTTCTTTGTGTTCTGTGAAATCATCTCACAGAGTTACACCTTTCCGTTAAAGAAGCCTATCGTTAAGACAGTTCTTGTGTAATTGGCAAAGTGACATTTGGAAGCCCATAGAGGACTATGGTGAAAAAGGAAATATCCTCCGATGAAATCTGGACAGAAGCTTTCTGAGGAACTGATTAGTGTTCTGTTAATTCATCTAACAGAGTTACATCTGTATTTCGTGAATCTCTTTGCTAGCCTTATTTCTGTGGAATCTGAGAACAGATATTTCGGATCCCTTTGAAGACTATAGGGCCAAAGGAAATATCCTCCGATAACAAAGAGAAAGAAGCTTTCTGAGAAACTTCTTTTGTGTTCTGTGAAATCATCTCACAGAGTTACAGCTTTCCCCTCAAGAAGCCTTTCGCTAAGACAGTTCTTTTGGAATTGTCAAAGTGATATTTGGAAGCCCATAGAGGGCTATGGTGAAAAAGGAAATATCCTCCGATGAAATCTGGAAAGAAGGTTTCTGAGAAACTGCTCTATTATGTGTGACTTCCACTCACAGAGATACATCTGTATTTCGTGGATCTCTTTGCTAGCTTTATTTCTGTGGAATCTGAGAACAGATATTTCGGATACCTTTGAAGTCTATAGGTCCAAAGGAAATATGCTCCGATAACAAAGAGAAAGAAACTTTCTGAGAAACTTCTTTGTGTTCTGTGAAATTTTCTCACAGAGTTACAACTTTTCCCTCAAGAAGCCTTTCACTAAGACAGTTCTTGTGGAATTGGCAAACTGATATTTGGAAGCCCATAGAGGGCTATGGTGAAAAAGGAAATATCCTCAGATGAAATCCGGAAAGAAGCTTTCTGAGAAACAGCTCTGTTATGTGTGACTTCCACTCACAGAGCTACATCTGTATTTCGTGGATCTCTTTGCGAGCCTAATTTCTGTGGAATCTGAGAACAGATATTTCGGATCCCTTTGAAGACTATAGGGCCAAAGGAAATATCCTCCGATATCAAAGAGAAAGAAGCTTTCTGAGAAACTTCTTTGTGTTCTGTGAAATCATCTCACAGAGTTACAGCTTGCCCCTCAGGAAGCCTTTCGCTAAGACAGTTCTTGTGGAATTGGTAAAGTGATATTTGGAAGCCCCTAGAGGGCTATGGTGAAAAAGGAAATATCCTCCGATGAAATCTGGAAAGAAGCTTTCTGAGAAACTGCTTAGTGTTCTTTTAATTCATCTCACAGAGGTACATCTGTATTTCGTGGATCTCTTTGCTAGCCTTATTTCTGTTCAATCTGAGAACAGATATTTCGGATCCCTTTGAAGACTATAGGGCCAAAGGAAATATCCTCCGATAACAAAGAGAAAGAAGCTTTCTGAGAAACTTCTTTGGGTTCTGTGAAATCATCTCACAGAGTTACACCTTTCTGCTCAAGAAGCCTTTCGCTAAAAGAGTTCTTGTGGAATTGGCAAAGTGATATTTGGAAGCCCATAGAGGGCTATGGTGAAAAAGGAAATATCCTCAGATGAAATCTGGAAAGAAGCTTTCTGAGAAACTTCTCTGTGATGTGTGACTTCCACTCACAGAGTGACATCTGTATTTCGTGGATCTCTTTCCTAGTCTTATTTCTGTGGAATCTGAGAACAGATATTTCGGATCCCTTAGAAGACTATAGGGCCAAAGGAAATATCCTCCGATAACAAAGAGAAAGAAGCCTTCTGAGAAACTTCTTTGTGTTCTGTGAAATCATCTCACAGAGTTACAGTTTTCCCCTCAAAAAAACTTTCGCTAAGACAGTTCTTGTGGAATTGGCAAAGTGATATTTCGAAGCCCAAAGAGGGCTATGGTGAAAAAGGAAATATCCTCAGACGAAATCCGGAAAGAAGCTTTCTGAGAAACAGCTCTGTTATGTGTGACTTCCACTCACAGAGCTACATCTGTATTTCGTGGATCTCTTTGCGAGCCTAATTTCTGTGGAATCTGAGAGCAGATATTTCGGATCCATTTGAAGACTACAGGGCCAAAGGAAATATCCTCCGATAACAAAGAGAAAGAAGCTTTCTGAGAAACTTCTTTGTGTTCTGTGAAATCATCTCACAGAGTTACAGCTTTCGCCTCCAAAAGCCTTTCGCTAAGACAGTTCTTGTGGAATTGGCAAAGTGATATTTGGAAACCCATAGAGGGCTATGGTGAAAAAGGAAATATCCTCAGGTGAAATCTGGAAAGAAGCTTTCTGAGGAACAGCTTAGTGTTCTGTTAATTCATCTCACAGAGTTACATCTGTATTTCGTGATCTCTTTGCTAGCCTTATTTCTGTGGAATCAGAACAGATATTTCTGATCCCTTTGAAGACTATAGGATCAGAGGAAATATCCTCCGATAACAAAGATAAAGAAGCTTTCGGAGAAACTTCTTTGTGTTCTGTGAAATCATCTCACAGAGTTACAGCTTTCCCCTCAAGAAGCCTTTCGCTATGACAGTTCTTGTGGAATTGTCAAAGTGATATTTGGAAGCCCATAGAGGGCTATGGTGAAAAAGGAAATATCCTCAGACGAAATCTGGAACGAAGCATTCTCAGAAACTGTTCTGAGATGTGTGACTTCCTTTCACAGAGTAATATCTGTATTTCGTGAATCTCCTAGCGAGCCTTATTTCTGTGGAATCTGAGAATAGATATTTCGGATGCCTTTGAAGTCTATAGGGCCAAAGGAAATATCCTCCGATAACAAAGAGAAAGAGGCTTTCTGAGAAACTTCTTTATGTTCTCTGAAATCATCTCACACAGTTACAGCTTTCCCCTGAAGAAGCCTTACGCTAAGACAGTTCTTGTGGAATTGGCAAAGTGATATTTTGAAGCCCATAGAGGGCTACGGTTTAAAAGGAAATATCCTCCGATGAAATCTGGAAAGAAGCTTTCTGAGAAACTGCTTTTTGTTCTTTTAATTCATCTCATAGAGTTACATCTGTATTTCGTGGATCTCTTTGCTAGCCTTATTTCTGTGGAATCTGAGAACAGATATTTCGGATCCCTTTGAAGACTATAGGAACAAAGGAAATATCCTCCGATAAAAAAGAGAAAGAAGCTTTCTGAGAAACTTCTTTGTGTTCTCTGAAATCATCTCACAGAGTTACAGCTTTCCCCTCAAGAAGCCGTTCACTAAGACAGTTCTTGTGGAATTGGCAAAGTGATATTTGGAGGCCCATAGAGGGCTATGGTGAAAAAGGAAATATCCTCAGATGAAATCTGGAAAGAAGGTTTCTGAGAAACTGCTCTGTGATGTGTGACTTCCACTCACAGAGTTACATCTGTATTTCGTGGATCTCTTTGCTAGCCTTATTTCTGTGGAATCTGAGTACAGATATTTCGGATCCTTTTAAAGACTATAGGGCCAAAGGAAATATCCTCCGATAACAAAGAGAAAGAAGCTTTCTGAGAAACTTCTTTGTGTTCTGTGAAATCATCTCACAGAGTTACAGCTTTCCCCTCAAGAAGTCTTTCACTAAGACAGTTCTTGTGGAATTGGCAAAGTGATATTTGGAACCCACTAGAGGGCTAGGGTGAAAAAGGAAATATACTCCGATGAGATCTGGAAAGAAGATTTCAGAGAAACGGCTTAGTGTTCTCTTAATTCATCTCACAGAGTTAGATCTGTGTTTCGTGGATCTCTTTGCTAGTCTTATTTCTGTGGAATCTGAGAACAGATATTTCTGATCCCTTTGAAGACTATAGGGCCAAAGGAAATATCCTCCCATAACAAAGAGAAAGAAGCTTTCTGAGAAACTTCTTTGTGTTCTGTGAAATCATCTCACAGAGTTACAGCTTTCTCCTCAAGAAGCCTTTCACTAAGACAGTTCTTGTGGAATTGGCAAAGTGATATTTGGAAGCCCATAGAGGGCTATGGTGAAAAAGGAAATATCCTCCGATGAAATCTGGAAAGAAGTTTTCTGAGAAACTGCTCGGTTATGTGTGACTTCCACTCACAGAGATACATCTGTATTTCTTGGATCTCTTTGCTAGCTTTATTTCTGTGGAATCTGAGAACAGATATTTCGGATACCTTTGAAGTCTATAGGTCCAAAGGAAATATCCTCCGATAACAAAGAGAAAGAAACTTTCTTAGAAACTTCTTTGTGTTCTGTGAAATTTTCTCACAGAGTTACAACTTTTCCCTCAAGAAGCCTTTCACTAAGACAGTTCTTGTGGAATTGGCAAAGTGATATTTGGAAGCCCATAGAGTTCTATGGTGAAAAAGGAAATATCCTCAGATGAAATCCGGAAAGAAGCTTTCTGAGAAACAGCTCTGTTATGTGTGACTTCCACTCACAGAGCTACATCTGTATTTCGTGGATGTCTTTGCGAGCCTAATTTCTGTGGAATCTGAGAACAGATATTTTGGATCCCTTTGAAGACTATAGGGCCAAAGGAAATATCCTCCGATAACAAAGAGAAAGAAGCTTTCTGAGAAACTTCTTTGTGTTCTGTGAAATCATCTCACAGAGTTACAGCTTTCCCCTCCAGAAGCCTTTCGCTAAGACAGTTCTTGTGGAATTGGTAAAGTGATATTTGGAAGCCCCTAGAGGGCTATGGTGAAAAAGGAAATATCCTCAGATGAAATCTGAAAAGAAGCTTTCTGAGAAACTGCTTAGTGTTCTGTTAATTCATCTCACAGAGTTACATCTGTATTTCGTGAATCTCTTTGCTAGCCTTATTTCTGTGGAATCTGAGAAGAGATATTTCGGATCCCTTTGAAGACTATAGGGCCAAAGGAAATATCCTCCGATAACAAAGAGAAAGAAGCTTTCTGAGAAACTTCTTTGTGTTCTGTGAAATCATCTCACAGAGTTACAGTTTTCCCCTCAAGAAGACTTTCGCTAAGACAGTTCTTGTGGAATTGGCAAAGTGATATTTCGAAGCCCAAAGAGGGCTATGGTGAAAAAGGAAATATCCTCAGATGAAATCTGGAAAGAAGCTTTCTGAGAAACTGCTTAGTGTTCTGTTAATTCATCTCAAAGAGTTACATCTGTATTTCGTGGATCCCTTTTCTAGCCATATTTCTGTGGAATCAGAGAACAGATATTTCGGATCCCTTTGAAGACTATAGGGCCAAAGGAAGTATCCTCCGGTAACAAAGATAAAGAAGCTTTCTGAGAAACTTCTTTGTGTTCTGTGAAATCATCTCACAGAGTTACAGCTTTCCCCTCAAGAAGCCTTTCGCTAAGACAGTTCTTGTGGAATTGGCAAAGTGATATTTGGAAGCCCATAGAGGGCTATGGTGAAAAAGGAAATATCCTCCGATGAAATCTGGAAAGAAGCTTTCTGAGAAACTGCTCTGTTATGTGTGACTTCCACTCACAGAGATACATCTGTATTTCGTGGATCTCTTTGCTAGCTTTATTTCTGTGGAATCTGAGAACAGATATTTCGGACACCTTTGAAGTCTATAGGTCCAAAGGAAATATCCTCCGATAACAAAGAGAAAGAAACTTTCTGAGAAATTTCTTCGTGTTCTGTGAAATTTTCTCACAGAGTTACAACTTTTCCCTCAAGAAGCCTTTCACTAACACAGTTCTTGTGGAATTGGCAAAGTGATATTTGGAAGCACATAGAGGGCTATGGTGAAAAAGGAAATATCCTCCGATGAAATCTGGAAAGAAGCTTTCTGAGAAACTGCTCTGTTATGTGTGACTTCCACTCACAGAGTTACATCTGTATTTCGTGGATCTCTTTGCTAGCCTTATTTCTGTGGAGTCAGAACAGATATTTCGGATCCCTTTGAATGCTATAGGGTCAGAGAAAATATCCTCCGATAACAAAGAGAAAGAAGCTTTCTGAGAAACTTCTTTGTGTTCTGTGAAATCATCTCACAGAGTTACAGCTTTCCCCTCAAGAAGCCTTTCGCTATGACAGTTCTTGTGGAATTGTCAAAGTGATATTTGGAAGCCCATAGAGGGCTATGGTGAAAAAGGAAATATCCTCAGATGAAATCTGGAAAGAAGCTTTCTGAGAAACTGCTCTGTGATGTGTGACTTCCACTCACAGAGTTACATCTGTATTTCGTGGATCTCTTTGTTAGCCTTATTTCTGTGGAATCTGAGAACAGATATTTCGGATTCCTTTGAAGTCTATAGGGCCAAAGGAAATATCCTCCGATAACAAAGAGAAAGAAGCTTTCTGAGAAACTTCTTTGTGTTCTGTGAAATCATCTCACAGAGTTACAGCTTTCCCCACAAGAAGCCTTTCGCTAAGACAGTTCTTGTGGAATTGGCAAAGTGATATTTGGAAGCCCATAGAGGGCTATGGTGAAAACAGGAAATATCCTCAGATGAAATCTTGAAAGAAGCTTTCTGAGAAACTGCTTAGTGTTCTGTTAATTCATCTGACAGAGTTACATCTGTATTTCGTGGATCTCTTTGCTAGCCTTATTTCTGTGGAATCTGAGAACAGATATTTCGGATCCCTTTGAAGACTATAGGGCCAAAGGAAGTATCCTCCGGTAACAAAGAAAAAGAAGCTTTCTGAGAAACTTCTTTGTGTTGTCTGAAATCATCTCACAGAGTTACAGCTTTTCCCTCAAGAAGCCTTTCGCTAAGACAGTTCTTGTGGAATTGGCAAAGTGATATTTGGAAGCCCATAGAGGGCTATGGTGAAAAAGGAAATATCCTCAGACGAAATCTGGAAAGAAGCTTTCTCAGAAACTGTTCTGAGATGTGTGACTTCCTTTCACAGAGTAATATCTGTATTTCGTGAATCTCCTAGCGAGCCTTATTTCTGTGGAATCTGAGAACAGATATTTCTGATCCCTTTGAAGACTATAGGGCCAAAGGAAATATCCTCCGATAACAAAGAGAAAGAGGCTTTCTGAGAAACTTCTTTATGTTCTCTGAAATCATCTCACACAGTTACAGCTTTCCCCTGAAGAAGCCTTACGCTAAGACAGTTCTTGTGGAATTGGCAAAGTGATATTTGGAAGCCCATAGAGGGCTACAGTTTAAAAGGAAATATCCTCCGATGAAATCTGGAAAGAAGCTTTATGAGAAACTGCTTTTTGTTCTTTTAATTCATCTCATAGAGTTACATCTGTATTTCGTGGATCTCTTTGCTAGCCTTATTTCTGTGGAATCTGAGAACAGATATTTCGGATCCCTTTGAAGACTATAGGAACAAAGGAAATATCCTCCGATAAAAAAGAGAAAGAAGCTTTCTGAGAAACTTCTTTGTGTTCTCTGAAATCATCTCACAGAGGAAATATCCTCAGATGAAATCTGGAAAGAAGTTTTCTGAGAAACTGCTCTGTGATGTGTGACTTCCACTCACAGAGTTACATCTGTATTTCGTGGATCTCTTTGCTAGCCTTATTTCTGTGGAATCTGAGAACAGATATTTTGGATCCTTTTAAAGACTATAGGGCCAAAGGAAATATCCTCACATAACAAAGAGAAAGAAGCTTTCTGAGAAACTTCTTTGTGTTCTGTGAAATCATCTCACAGAGTTACAGCTTTCCCCTCAAGAAGTCTTTCACTAAGACAGTTCTTGTGGAATTGGCAAAGTGATATTTGGAACCCGCTAGAGTGCTATGGTGAAAAAGGAAATATACTCCGATGAGATCTGGAAAGAAGATTTCAGAGAAACGGCTTAGTGTTCTCTTAATGCATCTCACAGAGTTAGATCTGTATTTCGTGGATCTCTTTGCTTGTCTTATTTCTGTGGAATCTGAGAACAGATATTTCGGATCCCTTTGAAGACTATAGGGCCAAAGGAAATATCCTCCGATAACAAAGAGAAAGAAGCTTTCTGAGAAACTTCTTTGTGTTCTGTGAAATCATCTCACAGAGTTACAGCTTTCCCCTCAAGAAGCCTTTCGCTAACACAGTTCTTGTGTAATTGGCAAAGTGACATTTGGAAGTCCATAGAGGGCTATGGTGAAAAAGGAAATATCCTCAGATGAATTCTGGAAAGAAGCTTTCTGAGAAACTGCTTAGTGTTTTGTTAATTCATCTCACAGAGTTACATCTGTATTTCGTGGATCTCTTTGCTAGCCTTATTTCTGTGCAATCTGAGAACAGATATTTCCGATCCCTTTGAAGACTATAGGGCCAAAGGAAATATCGTCCGATAACGAAGAGAAAGAAGCTTTCTGAAAACTTCTTTGTGTTCTGTGAAATCATCTCACAGAGTTACAGCTTTCCCCTCAAGAAGCCTTTCGCTAACACAGTTCTTGTGGAATTGGCAAAGTGATATTTGGAAGCCCATAGAGGGCTATGGTGAAAAAGGAAATATCCTCAGATGAAATCTGGAAAGAAGCTTTCTGAGAAACTGCTTAGTGTTCTGTTAATTCATCTCACAGAGTTACATCTGTATTTCGTGGATCTCTTTGCTAGCCTTATTTTTTTGCAATTTGAGAACAGATATTTCGGAACCCTTTGAAGAATCTAGGGCCAAAGGAAATATCCTCCGATAACAAAGAGAAAGAAGCTTTCTGAGAAACTTCTTTGTGTTCTGTGAAATCATCTCACAGAGTTACAGCTTTCCCCTCAAGAAGCCTATCGCTAAGACAGTTCTTGTGGAATTGGCAAAGTGATATTTGGAAGCCCATTGAGGGCTATGGTGAAAAAGGAAATATCCTCAGATGAAATCTGGAAAGAAGCTTTCTGAGAAACTGCTTAGTGTTCTGTTAATACATCTCACAGAGTTACATCTGTATTTCGTGGATCTCTTTGCAAGCCTTATTTCTGTGGAGTCTGAGAACAGATATTTCGGATCCCTTTGAAGACTATAGGGCCAAAGGAAATGTCCTCCGATAACAAAGAGAAACAAGCTTTCTGAGAAACTTCTTTGTGTTCTTTGAAATCATCTCACAGAGTTACAGCTTTGCCCTCAAGAAGCCTTTCGCTAAGACAGTTCTTGTGGAATTGGCAAAGTGATATTTGGAAGCCCATAGAGGGCTATGGTGAAAAAGGAAATATCCTCACATGAAATCTGGAAAGTAGCTTTCTGAGAAACTGCTTAGTGTTCTGTTAATTCATCTCACAGAGTTACATCTGTATTTCGTGGATCTCTTTGCTAGCCTTATTTCTGTGCAATCTGAGAACAGATATTTCGGATCCCTTTGAAGACTCTAGGGCCAAAGGAAATATCCTCCGATAGCAAAGAGAAAGAAGTTTTCTGAAAACTTCTTTGTGTTCTGTGAAATCATCTCACAGAGTTACAGCTTTCCCCTCAAGAAGCCTTTCGCTAAGACAGTTCTTGTGGAATTGTCAAAGTGATATTTGGAAGTCCATTGAGGGCTATGGTGAAAAACGAAATATCCTCCGATGAAATCTGGAAAGAAGCTTTCTGAGAAACTGTTCTATGATGTGTGACTTCCACTCACAGAGTTACATCTGTATTCCGTGGATCTCTTTGCGAGCCTTATTTCTGTGGAATCTGAGAACAGATATTTCGGATACCTTTGAATACTATAGGGCCAAAGGAAATATCCTCCGATAAAAAAGGGAAAGAAGCTTTCAGAGAAACTTCTTTGTGTTCTGTGAAATCATCTCACAGAGTTACAGCTTTCCCCTCCAGAAGCCTTTCGCTAAGACAGTTCTTGTGGAATTGGCAAAGTGATATTTGGAAGCCCATAGAGGGCGATGGTGAAAAAGGAAATATCCTCAGATGAAATCTGGAAAGAAGCATTCTGAGAAACTGCTTAGTGTTCTGTTAATTCACCTCACAGAGTTAAATCTGTACTCCGTGGATCTCTTTGCTAGCCTTATTTCTGTGGAATCTGAGAAGAGATATTTCGGATCCCTTTGAAGACTATAGGGCCAAAGGAAATATCCTCCGATAACAAAGAGAAAGAAGTTTTCTGAAAACTTCTTTGTGTTCTGTGAAATCATCTCACAGAGTTACAGCTTTCCCCTCAAGAAGCCTTTCGCTAAGACAGTTCTTGTGGAATTGGCAAGGTGATATTTGGAGGCCCATAGAGGGCTACGGTGAAAAAGGAAATATCCTCATATGAAATCTGGAAAGAAGCTTTCTGAGAAACTGCTCTGTGATGTCTGACTTCCACTCACTGAGTTACATCGGTATTTCGTGGATCTCTTTGCTAGCCTTATTTCTGTGGAATCTGAGAACAGATATTTCGGAACCCTTTGATGACTATAGGGCCAAAGGAAATATCCTCCGATAACAAAGAGAAAGAAGCTTTCTGAGAAACTTCTTTGTGTTCTGTGAAATCATCTCACAGAGTTACAGCTTTCACCTCAAGAAGCCTTTCGCTCAGACAGTTCTGGTGGAATTGGCAAAGTGATATTTGGAAGCCCATAGAGGGCTCTGGTGAAAAAGGAAATATCCACCGATGAAATCTGGAAAGAAGCTTTCTGAGAAACTGCTTAGTATTCTGTTAATTCATCTCACAGAGTTACATCTGTATTTCGTGGATCTCTTTGCTAGCCTTATTTCTGTAGAATCTGAGAACAGATATTTCAGATCCCTTTGAAGACTCAAGGAACAAAGGAAATATCCTCCGATACCAAATAGAAAGAAGCTTTCAGAGAAACTTCTTTGTGTTCTGTGAAATCATCTCACAGAATTACAGCATTCCCCTCAAGAAGCCTTTCGCTAACACATTTCTTGTGTAATTGGCAAAGTGACTTTTGGAAGCCCATAGAGGGCTATGGTGAAAAAGGAAATATCCTCAGATGAAATCTGGAAAGAAGCTTTCTGAGAAACTGCTTAGTGTTCTCTTAATTCATCTCACAGAGTTACATCTGTATTTCGTGGATCTCTTTCCTAGCCTTTTTTCTGTGCAATTTGAGAACAGATATTTCGGATCCCTTTGAAGACTCTAGGGCCAAAGGAAATATCCTCCGATAACAAAGAGAAAGAAGCTTTCTGAGAAACTTCTTTGTGTTCTGTGAAATCATCTCACAGAGTTACAGCTTTCCCCTCAAGAAGCCTATCGCTAAGACAGTTCTTGTGGAATTGGCAAAGTGATATTTGGAAGCCCATAGAGGTCTATGGTGAAAAAGGAATTATCGTCAGATGAAATCTGGAAAGAAGCTTTCTGAGAAACTGCTTAGTGTTCTGTTAATTCATCTCATGGAGTTACATTCTGTATTTCGTGGATGTCTTTGCTAGCCTTATTTCTGTGGAATCTGAGTACAGATATTTCGGATCCCTTTGAAGACTATAGGGCCAAAGGAAATATCCTCCGATAACAAAGAGAAAGAAGCTTTCTGAGAAACTTCTTTGTGTTCTCTGAAATCATCTCACAGAGTTACAGCTTTCCCCTCAAGAAGTCTTTCGCGAAGACAGTTCTTGTGGAATTGGCAAAGTGATATTTGGAAGCCCATTGAGGGCTATGGTGAAAAAGGAAATATCCTCAGATGAAATCTGGAAAGAAGCTTTCTGAGAAACTGCTCTGTGGTGTGTGACTTCCACTCACTGAGTTACATCTGTATTTCGTGGATCTCTTTGCTAGCCTTATTTCTGTGGAATCTGAGAACAGATATTTCGGATCCCTTTGAAGACTATAGGGCCAAAGGATATATCCTACGATAACAAAGAGAAAGAAGCATTCTGAGAAACTTCTTTGTGTTCTGTGAAATCATCTCACAGAGTTACAGCGTTCACCTCAAGAAGCCTTTCGCTAAGACAGTTCTTGTGGAATTGGCAAAGTGATATTTGGAAGCCCATAGAGGGCTATGGTGAAAAAGGAAATATCCTCAGATGAAATCTGGAAAGAAGCTTTCTGAGAAACTGCTAAGTGTTCTGTTAATTCATCTCACAGAGTTACATCTGTATTTCGTGGATCTCTTTGCTAGCCTTATTTCTGTGGAATCTGAGAACAGACATTTCAGATTCCTTTGAAGACTGTAGGAACAAAGGAAATATCCTCCGATAACAAATAGAAAGAAGCTTTCTGAGAAACTTCTTCGTGTTCTGTGAAATCATCTCACAGAGTTACAGCTTTCCCCTCAAGAAGCCTTTCGCTCACACAGTTCTTGTGGAATTGGCAAAGTGACATTTGGAAGCCCATAGAGGGCTGTGGTGAAAAAGGAAATATCTTCAGATGAAATCTGGAAAGAATCTTTCTGAGAAACTGCTTAGTGTTCTGTTAAGTCATCTCACAGAGTTACATCTGTATTTGGTGGATCTCTTTGCTAGCCTTATTTCTGTAGAATCGGAGAACAGATATTTCGGATCCCTTTGAAGACTATAGGGCCAAAGGAAATATCCTCCGATAACAACGAGAAAGAAGCTTTCTGAGAAACTTCTTTGTGTTCTGTGAAATCATCTCAGAGAGTTACAGCTTTCCCCTAAAGAAGCCTTTCGCTAAGACAGTTCTTGTGGAATTGGCAAAGTGATATTTGGAAGCCCGTAGAGGGCTACGGTGAAAAAGGAAATATCCTCAGATGAAATCTGGAAAGAAGATTTCTGAGAAACTGCTCTGTGATGTGTGACTTCCACTCACAGAGTTATATCTGTATTTCGTGGATCTCTTTGCTAGCCTTATTTCTGTGGAATCTCAGATCAGATATTTCGAATCCCTTTGAAGTCTATAGTGCCAAAGGAAATATCCTCCGATAACAAAGAGAAAGAAGCTTTCTGAGAAACTTCTTTGTGTTCTGTGAAATCATCTCACAGAGTTACAGCTTTTCCCTCAAGAAGCCTTTCACTAAGACAGTTCTTGTGGAATTGGCAAAGTGATATTTGGAAGCCCTTAGAGGGCTATGGTGAAAAAGAAATATCCTCCGATGAAATCTGGAAAGAAGCTTTCTGAGAAACTTCTCTGTGATGTGTGACCTCCACTCACAGAGTTACATCGGTATTTCGTGGATCTCTTTGCTATCCTTATTTCTGTGGAATCTGAGAACAGATATTTCGGATCCCTTTGAAGACTATAGGGCCAAAGGAATTATCCTCCGATAACAAAGAGAAAGAAGCTTTCTGAGAAACTTCTTTGTGTTCTGTGAAATCATCTCACAGAGTTACAGCTTTCCCTTCAAGAAGCCTTTCGCTAAGACAGTTCTTGTGGAATTGGCAAAGTGATATTTGGAAGCCCATAGAGGGCTATGGTGAAAAAGCAAATATCCTCAGATAAAATCTGGAAAGAAGCTTTCTGAGGAACTGCTTAGTGTTCTCTTAATTCATCTCACAGAGTTACATCAGTATTTCTTGGATCTCTTTGCTAGCCTTATTTCTGTGGAATCTGAGAACAGATATTTCGGATCCCTTTGAAGACTATAGGGCCAAAGGAATTATCCTCCGATAACAAAGATAAAGAAGCTTTCTGAGAAACTTCTTTGTGTTCTGTGAAATCATCTCACAGACTTACAGCTTTCCCCTCAAGAAGCCTTTCGCTAAGACAGTTCTTGTGGAATTGGCAAAGTGACATTTGGAAGCCCATAGAGGGCTAAGGTGACAACGGAAATATCCTCAGATGAAATCTGGAAAGAAGCTTTCTGAGAAACTGCTTAGTGTTCTGTTAATTCATCTCACAGAGTTACATCTGTATTTCGTGGATCTCTTTGCTAGCCTTATTTCTGTGGAATCTGAGAGCAGATATTTCAGATCCCTTTGAAGACTATAGGAACAAAGGAAATATCCTCCGATAACAAATAGAAAGAAGCATTCTGAGAAACTTCTTTGTGTTCTGGGAAATCATCTCACAGAGTTACAGCTTTCCCCTCAAGAAGCCTTTCGCTAAGACAGTTCTTGTGAAATTGGCAATGTGACATTTGGAAGCCCATAGAGGGCTAAGGTGACAACGGAAATATCCTCAGATGAAATCTGGAAAGAAGCTTTCTGAGAAACCGCTTAGTGTTCTGTTAATTCATCTCACAGAGTTACATCTGTGTTTCGTGGATCTCTTTGCTAGCCTTATTTCTGTGCAATCTGAGAACAGATATTTCGGATCCCTTTGAAGACTATAGGGCCAAAGGAAATATCCAACGATAACAACGAGAAAGAAGCTTTCTGAGAAACTTCTTTGTGTTCTGTGAAATCATCTCACAGAGTTACAGCTTTCCCCTCAAGAAGCCTTTCGCTAAGACAGTTCTTGTGGAATTGGCAAAGTGATATTTGGAAGCCCGTAGAGGGCTATGGTGAAAAAGGAAATATCCTCAGATGAAATCTGGAAAGAAGCTTTCTGAGAAACTGCTCTGTGATGTGTGACTTCCACTCACAGAGTTACATCTGTATTTCGTGGATCTCTTTGCGAGCCTTATTTCTGTGGAGTCTGAGAACAGATATTTCGGATCCCTTTGAAGACTATAGGGCCAAAGGAAATATCGTCCGATAAAAAAGAGAAAGAAGCTTTCTGAGAAACTTATTTGTGTTCTGTGAAATCATCTCACAGAGTTACAGCTTTCCCTTCAAGAAGCCTTTCGCTAAGACAGTTCTTGTGATATTGGCAAAGTGATATTTGCAAGCCCATAGAGGGCTATGGTGAAAAAGCAAATATCCTCAGATAAAATCTGGAAAGAAGCTTTCTGAGGAACTGCTTAGTGTTCTCTTAATTCATCTCACACAGTTACATCAGTATTTATTCGATCTCTTTGCTAGCCTTATTTCTCTGGAATCTGAGAACAGATATTTCGGATCCCTTTGAAGACTATAGGGCCAAAGGAATTATCCTCCGATAACAAAGATAAAGAAGCTTTCTGAGAAACTTCTTTGTGTTCTGTGAAATCATCTCACAGTGTTACAGCTTTCCCCTCAAGAAGCCTTTCGCTACGACAGTTCTTGTGGAATTGTCATAATGATATTTGGAAGCCCGTAGAGGGCTATGTTGAAAGAGGAAATATCCTCAGATGAAATCTGGAAAGAAGCTTTCTGAGAAACTGCTCTGTCATGTGTGACTTCCACTCACAGAGTTACATCTGTATTTCGTGGATCTCTTTGCGAGCCTTATTTCTGTGGAATCTGAGAACAGATATTTCGGATCCCTTTGAAGACTATAGGGCCAAAGGAAATATCCTCCGATAACAAAGAGAAAGAAGCTTTCTGAGAAACTTCTTTGTGTTCTGTGAAATCATCTCTCAGAGTTACAGCTTTCACTTCAAGAAGCCTTTCGCTAAGACAGTTCTTGTGGAATTGGCAAAGTGATATTTGGAAGCCCATAGAGGGCTCTGGTGAAAAGGGAAATATCCTCAGATGAAACCTGGAAATAAGCTTTCTGAGAAACTGCTTAGTGTTCTCTTAATTCATCTCAGAGAGTTACATCTGTATTTCGTGGATCTCTTTGCTAGCCTTATTTCTGTGGAATCTGAGAACAGATATTTCAGATCCCTTTGAAGACTTATTGGAACAAAGGAAATATCCTCCGATAACAAATAGAAAGAAGCTTTCTGAGAAACCTCTTTGTGTTCTGTGAAATCATCTCACAGAGTTACAGATTTCCCCTCAAGAAGCCTTTCGCTAAGACAGTTCTTGTGGAATTGGTCAAGTGATATTTGGAAGCCCCTAGAGGGCTATAGTGAAAAAGGAAATATCCTCAGATGAAATCTGGAAAGAAGCTTTCTGAGAAACTGCTTAGTGTTCTGTTAATTCATCTCACAGAGTTACATCTGTATTTCGTGGATCTCTTTGCTAGCCTTATTTCTGTGGAATCTGAGAGCAGATATTTCAGATCCCTTTGAAGACTATAGGAAAAAAGGAAATATCCTCCGATAACAAATAGAAAGAAGCATTCTGAGAAACTTTTTGTGTTCTGGGAAATCATCTCACAGAGTTACAGCTTTCCCCTCAAGAAGCCTTTCGCTAAGACAGTTCTTGTGGAATTGGCAAAGTGACATTTGGAAGCCCATAGAGGGCTAAGGTGACAACGGAAATATCCTCAGATGAAATCTGGAAAGAAGCTTTCTGAGAAACCGCTTAGTGTTCTGTTAATTCATCTCACAGAGTTACATCTGTGTTTCGTGGATCTCTTTGCTAGCCTTATTTCTGTGCAATCTGAGAACAGATATTTCGGATCCCTTTGAAGACTATAGGGCCAAAGGAAATATCCTCCGATAACAACGAGAAAGAAGCTTTCTGAGAAACTTCTTTGTGTTCTGTGAAATCATCTCACAGAGTTACAGCTTTCCCCTCAAGAAGCCTTTCGCTAAGACAGTTCTTGTGGAATTGGCAAAGTGATATTTGGAAGCCCGTAGAGGGCTATGGTGAAAAAGGAAATATCCTCAGATGAAATCTGGAAAGAAGCTTTCTGAGAAACTGCTCTGTGATGTGTGACTTCCACTCACAGATTTACATCTGTATTTCGTGGATCTCTTTGCGAGCCTTATTTCTGTGGCGTCTGAGAACAGATATTTCGGATCCCTTTGAAGACTATAGGGCCAAAGGAAATATCGTCCGATAAAAAAGAGAAAGAAGCTTTCTGAGAAACTTATTTGTGTTCTGTGAAATCATCTCACAGAGTTACAGCTTTCCCTTCAAGAAGCCTTTCGCTAAGACAGTTCTTGTGGAATTGGCAAACTGATATTCGGAATCCCATAGAGGGCTATGGTGAAAAAGCAAATATCCTCAGATAAAATCTGGAAAGAAGCTTTCTGAGGAACTGCTTAGTGTTCTCTTAATTCATGTCACAGAGTTACATCAGTATTTCTTGGATCTCTTTGCTAGCCTTATTTCTGTGCAATCTGAGAACAGATATTTCGGATCCCTTTGAAGACTATAGGGCCAAAGGAAATATCCTCAGATAACAAAGAGAAAGAAGCTTTCTGAGAAACTTCTTTGTGTTCTGTGAAATCATCTCACAGAGTTACAGCTTTTCCCTCAAGAAGCCTTTCACTAAGACAGTTCTTGTGGAATTGGCAAAGTGATATTTGGAAGCCCTTAGAGGGCTATGGTGAAAAAGAAATATCCTCCGATGAAATCTGGAAAGAAGCTTTCTGAGAAACTTCTCTGTGATGTGTGACCTCCACTCACAGAGTTACATCGGTATTTCGTGGATCTCTTTGCAATCCTTATTTCTGTGGAATCTGAGAACAGATATTTCGGATCCCTTTGAAGACTATAGGGCCAAAGGAATTATCCTCCGATAACAAAGGGAAAGAAGCTTTCTGAGAAACTTCTTTGTGTTCTGTGAAATCATCTCACAGTGTTACAGCTTTCCCCTCAAGAAGCCTTTCGCTACGACACTTCTTGTGGAATTGTCATAGTGATATTTGGAAGCCCATAGAGGGCTATGTTGAAAGAGGAAATATCCTCAGATGAAATCTGGAAAGAAGCTTTCTGAGAAACTGCTCTGTGATGTGTGACTTCCACTCACACAGTTACATCTGTATTTCGTGGATCTCTTTGCGAGCCTTATTTCTGTGGAATCTGAGAACAGATATTTCGGATCCCTTTGAAGACTATAGGGCCAAAGAAAATATCCTCCGATAACAAAGAGAAAGAAGCTTTCTGAGAAACTTCTTTGTGTTCTGTGAAATCATCTCACAGAGTTACAGCTTTCCCCTCAGGAAGCCTTTCGCTAAGACAGTTCTTGTGGAATTGGCAAAGTGATATTTGGAAGCCCATAGAGGGCTATGGTGAAAAAGGAAATATCCACAGATGAAATCTGGAAAGAAGCTTTCTGAGAAACTGCTTAGTGTTCTGTTAATTCATCTCACAGAGTTACATCTTTATTTCGTGGATCTCTTTGCTAGCCTTATTTCTGTGGAATCTGAGAACAGATATTTCAGATCCCTTTGAAGACTATAGGAACAAAGGAAATATCCTCCGATAACAAATAGAAAGAAGCTTTCTGAGAAACTACTTTGTGTTCTGTGAAATCATCTCACAGAGTTACAGCTTTCCCTTCAAGAAATCTTTCGCTAAGACAGTTCTTGTGGAATTGGCAAAGTGATATTTGGAAGCCCATAGATGGCTATGTTGAAAAAGCAAATATCCTCAGATGAAATCTGGAAAGAAGCTTTCTGAGGAACTGCTTAGTGTTCTCTTAATTCTTCTCACAGAGTTACATCAGTATTTCGTGGATCTCTTTGCTAGCCTTATTTCTGTGGAATCTGAGAACAGATATTTCGGATCCCTTTGAAGACTATAGGGCCAAAGGAAATATCGTCCGATAACAAAGAGAAAGAAGCTTTCTGAGAAACTTCTTTGTGTTCTGTGAAATCATCTCTCAGAGATACAGCTTTCCCCTCAAGAAGCCTTTCACTAAGACAGTTCTTGTGGAATTGTCAAAGTGATATTTGGAAGCCCATAGAGGGCTATGGTGAAAAAGGAAATATCCTCAGATGAAATATGGAAAGAAGCTTTCTGAAAAACTGCTCTGTGATGTGTGACTTCCACTCACAGAGTTACATCTGTATTTTGTGGATCTCTTTGCTAGCCTTATTTTTGTGGAATCTGAGAACAGATATTTCAAAGCCCTTTGAAGTCTATAGGGCCAAAGGAAATATCCTCCGATAACAAAGACAAAGAAGCTTTCTGAGAAACATCTTTGTGTTCTGTGAAATCATCTCACAGAGTTACAGCTTTTCCCTCAAGAAGCCTTTCACTAAGACAGTTCTTGTGGAATTGGCAAAGTGATATTTGGAAGCCCTTAGAGGGCTATGGTGACAAAGTAATATCCTCCGATGAAATCTGGAAAGAAGCTTTCTGAGAAACTGCTCTGTGATGTGTGACCTCCACTCACAGAGTTACATCGGTATTTCGTGGATCTCTTTGCTATCCTTATTTCTGTGGAATCTGAGAACAGATATTTCGGATCCCTTTGAAGACTATAGGGCCAAAGGAAATATCCTCCGATAACAAAGAGAAAGAAGCTTTCTGAGAAACTTCTTTGTGTTCTGTGAAATCATCTCACAGTGTTACATCTTTCCCCTCAAGAAGCCTTTCGCTACGACAGTTCTTGTGGAATTGTCATAGTGATATTTGGAAGACCATAGAGGGCTATGGTGAATAGAGGAAATATCCTCAGATGAAATCTGGAAAGAAGCTTTCTGAGAAACTGCTCTGTGATGTGTGACTTCAACTCACAGAGTTACATCTGTATTTCGTGGATCTCCTTGGGAGCCTTATTTCTGTGGAATCTGAGAACAGATATTTCGGATCCCTTTGAA
Organism: Macaca mulatta; assembly: GCF_049350105.2. Taxonomy (NCBI): domain Eukaryota; kingdom Metazoa; phylum Chordata; class Mammalia; order Primates; family Cercopithecidae; genus Macaca; species Macaca mulatta. The sequence continues at coordinate 49,135,881 of NC_133411.1, forward strand.
GACTATAGGGCCAAAGGAAATATCCTCTGATAACAAAGTGAAAGAAGCTTTCTGAGAAACTTCTTTGTGTTCTGTGAAATCATCTCACAGAGTTACAGCTTTCCCCTCAAGAAGCCTTTCGCTAAGACAGTTCTTGTGGAATTGGCAAAGTGATATTTGGAAGCCCATAGAGGGCTATGGTGAAAAAGGAAATATCCTCAGATGAAATCTGGAAAGAAGCTTTCTGAAAAACTGCTTAGTGTTCTGTTAATTCATCTCACAGAGTTACATCTGTATTTCGTGGATCTCTTTGCTAGCCTTATTTCTGTGGAATCTGAGAACAAACATTTCAGATCCCTTTGAAGACGATAGGAACAAAGGAAATATCCTCCGATAACAAATAGAAAGAATCTTTCTGAGAAACTTCTTCGTGTTCTGTGAAATCATCTCACAGAGTTACAGCTTTCCCCTCAAGAAGCCTTTCGCTAAGACAGTTCGTGAGGAATTGGCCAAGTGATATTTGGAAGCCCATAGAGGGCTATGGTGAAAAAGGAAATATCCTCAGATGAAATCTGGAAAGAAGCTTTCTGAGAAACTGCTTAGTGTTCTGTTAATTCATCTCACAGAGTTACATCTGTATTTCGTGGATCTCTTTGCTAGCCTTATTTCTGTGGAATCTGAGAGCAGATATTACAGATCCCTTTGAAGACTATAGGAACAAAGGAAATATCCTCCGATAACAAATAGAAAGAAGCTTTCTCAGAAACTTCTCTGTGTTCTGTGAAATCATCTCACAGAGTTACAGCTTTCCCCTCAAGAAGCCTTTCGTTACGACAGTTCTTGTGGAATTATCAAAGTGATATTTGGAAGCCCATAGAGGGCTACGGTGAAAGAGGAAATATCCTCAGATGAAATCTGGAAAGGAGCTTTCTGAGAAACTGCTGTGTGATGTGTTACTTCCACTCACAGAGTTACATCTGTATTTCGTGGATCTCTTTGCGAGCCTTATTTCTGTAGAATCTGAGAACAGATATTTCGGATCCCTTTGAAGACTATAGGGCCAAAGGAAATATCCTCCGATAACAAAGAGAAAGAAGCTTTCTGAGAAACTTCTTTGTGTTCTGTGAAATCATCTCACAGAGTTACAGCTTTTCCCTCCAGAAGCCCGTCACTAAGACAGTTCTTGTGGAATTGGCAAAGTGATATTTGGAAGCCCATAGAGGGCTATGTTGAAAAAGCAAATATCCTCAGATGAAATCTGGAAAGAAGCTTTCTGAGGAACTGCTTAGTGTTCTCTTAATTCATCTCACAGAGTTACATCAGTATTTCGTGGATCTCTTTGCTAGCCTTATTTCTGTGGAATCTGAGAACAGATATTTCGGATCCCTTTGAAGACTATAGGGCCAAAGGAAATATCGTCCGATAACAAAGAGAAAGAAGCTTTCTGAGAAACTTCTTTGTGTTCTGTGAAATCATCTCTCAGAGATACAGCTTTCCTCTCAAGAAGCCTTTCACTAAGACAGTTCTTGTGGAATTGTCAAAGTGATATTTGGAAGCCCATAGAGGGCTATGGTGAAAAAGGAAATATCCTCAGATGAAATATGGAAAGAAGCTTTCTGAAAAACTGCTCTGTGATGTGTGACTTCCACTCACAGACTTACATCTGTATTTTGTGGATCTCTTTGCTAGCCTTATTTCTGTGGAATCTGAGAACAGATATTTCAAATCCCTTTGAAGTCTATAGGGCCAAAGGAAATATCCTCCGATAACAAAGAGAAAGAAGCTTTCTGAGAAACATCTTTGTGTTCTGTGAAATCATCTCACAGAGTTACAGCTTTTCCCTCAAGAAGCCTTTCACTAAGACAGTTCTTGTGGAATTGGCAAAGTGATATTTGGAAGCCCTTAGAGGGCTATGGTGACAAAGTAATATCCTCCGATGAATTCTGGAAAGAAGCTTTCTGAGAAACTGCTCTGTGATGTGTGACCTCCACTCACAGAGTTACATCGGTATTTCGTGGATCTCTTTGCTATCCTTATTTCTGTGGAATCTGAGAACAGATATTTCGGATCCCTTTGAAGACTATAGGGCCAAAGGAAATATCCTCCGATAACAAAGAGAAAGAAGCTTTCTGAGAAACTTCTTTGTGTTCTGTGAAATCATCTCACAGAGTTACAGCTTTCCCCTCAAGAAGGCTTTCGCTAAGACAGTTCTTGTGGAATTGTCAAAGTGATATTTGGAAACCCATAGAGGGCTAAGGTGAAAAAGGAAATATCCTCAGATGAAATCTGGAAAGAAGCTTTCTGAGAAACTGCTCTGTGATGTGTGACTTTCACTCACAGAGTTATATCTTTATTTCGTGGATCTCTTTGCTAGCCTTATTTCTGTGGAATCTCAGATCAGATATTTCGAATCCCTTTGAAGTCTATAGTGCCAAAGGAAATATCCTCCGATAACAAAGAGAAAGAAGCTTTCTGAGAAACTTCTTTGTGTTCTGTGAAATCATCTCACAGAGTTACAGCTTTTCCCTCAAGAAGCCTTTCACTAAGACAGTTCTTGTGGAATTGGCAAAGTGATATTTGGAAGCCCTTAGAGGGCTATGGTGAAAAAGAAATATCCTCCGATGAAATCTGGAAAGAAGCTTTCTGAGAAACTTCTCTGTGATGTGTGACCTCCACTCACAGAGTTACATCGGTATTTCGTGGATCTCTTTGCTATCCTTATTTCTGTGGAATCTGAGAACAGATATTTCGGATCCCTTTGAAGACTATAGGGCCAAAGGAATTATCCTCCGATAACAAAGAGAAAGAAGCTTTCTGAGAAACTTCTTTGTGTTCTGTGAAATCATCTCACAGTGTTACAGCTTTCCCCTCAAGAAGCCTTTCGCTACGACACTTCTTGTGGAATTGTCATAGTGATATTTGGAAGCCCATAGAGGGCTATGTTGAAAGAGGAAATATCCTCAGATGAAATCTGGAAAGAAGCTTTCTGAGAAACTGCTCTGTGATGTGTGACTTCCACTCACACAGTTACATCTGTATTTCGTGGATCTCTTTGCGAGCCTTATTTCTGTGGAATCTGAGAACAGATATTTCGGATCCCTTTGAAGACTATAGGGCCAAAGGAAATATCCTCCGATAACAAAGAGAAAGAAGCTTTCTGAGAAACTTCTTTGTGTTCTGTGAAATCATCTCACAGAGTTACAGCTTTCCCCTCAAGAAGCCTTTCGCTAAGACAGTTCTTGTGGAATTGGCAAAGTGATATTTGGAAGCCCATAGAGGGCTATGGTGAAAAAGGAAATATCCACAGATGAAATCTGGAAAGAAGCTTTCTGAGAAACTGCTTAGTGTTCTGTTAATTCATCTCACAGAGTTACATCTGTATTTCGTGGATCTCTTTGCTAGCCTTATTTCTGTGGAATCTGAGAACAGATATTTCAGATCCCTTTGAAGACTATAGGAACAAAGGAAATATCCTCCGATAACAAATAGAAAGAAGCTTTCTGAGAAACTTCTTTGTGTTCTGTGAAATCATCTCACAGAGTTACAGCTTTCCCTTCAAGAAGCCTTTCGCTAAGACAGTTCTTGTGGAATTAGCAAAGTGATATTTGGAAGCCCATAGAGGGCTATGTTGAAAAAGCAAATATCCTCAGATGAAATCTGGAAAGAAGCTTTCTGAGGAACTGCTTAGTGTTCTCTTAATTCATCTCACAGAGTTACATCGGTATTTCGTGGATCTCTTTGCTATCCTTATTTCTGTGGAATCTGAGAACAGATATTTCGGATCCCTTTGAAGACTATAGGGCCAAAGGAAATATCGTCCGATAACAAAGAGAAAGAAGCTTTCTGAGAAACTTCTTTGTGTTCTGTGAAATCATCTCACAGTGTTACAGCTTTCCCCTCAAGAATCCTTTCGCTACGACAGTTCTTGTGGAATTGTCATAGTGATATTTGGAAGACCATAGAGGGCTATGGTGAATAGAGGAAATATCCTCAGATGAAATCTAGAAAGAAGCTTTCTGAGAAACTGCTCTGTGATGTGTGACTTCCACTCACAGAGTTACATCTGTATTTCGTGGATCTCTTTGGGAGCCTTATTTCTGTGGAATCTGAGAACAGATATTTCGGATCCCTTTGAAGACTATAGGGCCAAAGGAAATATCCTCCGATAACAAAGAGAAAGAAGCTTTCTGAGAAAATTCTTTGTGTTCTGTGAAATCATCTCACAGGGTTACAGCTTTCCCCTCAAGAAGCCTTTCGCTAAGACAGTTCGTGAGGAATTGGCCAAGAGATATTTGGAAGCCCATAGAGGGCTATGGTGAAAAAGGAAATATCCTCAGATGAAATCTGGAAAGAAGCTTTCTGAGAAACTGCTTAGTGTTCTGTTAATTCATCTCACAGAGTTACATCTGTATTTCGTGATTCTCTTTGCTAGCCTTATTTCTGTGGAATCTGAGAGCAGATATTACAGATCCCTTTGAAGACTATAGGAACAAAGGAAATATCCTCCGATAACAAATAGAAAGAAGCTTTCTGAGAAACTTCTCTGTGTTCTGTGAAATCATCTCACAGAGTTACAGCTTTCCCCTCAAGAAGCCTTTCGTTACGACAGTTCTTGTGGAATTATCAAAGTGATATTTGGAAGCCCATAGAGGGCTACGGTGAAAGAGGAAATATCCTCAGATGAAATCTGGAAAGGAGCTTTCTGAGAAACTGCTGTGTGATGTGTTACTTCCACTCACAGAGTTACATCTGTATTTCGTGGATCTCTTTGCGAGCCTTATTTCTGTAGAATCTGAGAACAGATATTTCGGATCCCTTTGAAGACTATAGGGCCAAAGGAAATATCCTCCGATAACAAAGAGAAAGAAGCTTTCTGAGAAACTTCTTTGTGTTCTGTGAAATCATCTCACAGAGTTACAGCTTTTCCCTCCAGAAGCCCGTCACTAAGACAGTTCTTGTGGAATTGGCAAAGTGATATTTGGAAGCCCATAGAGGGCTATGTTGAAAAAGCAAATATCCTCAGATGAAATCTGGAAAGAAGCTTTCTGAGGAACTGCTTAGTGTTCTCTTAATTCATCTCACAGAGTTACATCAGTATTTCGTGGATCTCTTTGCTAGCCTTATTTCTGTGGAATCTGAGAACAGATATTTCGGATCCCTTTGAAGACTATAGGGCCAAAGGAAATATCGTCCGATAACAAAGAGAAAGAAGCTTTCTGAGAAACTTCTTTGTGTTCTGTGAAATCATCTCTCAGAGATACAGCTTTCCTCTCAAGAAGCCTTTCACTAAGACAGTTCTTGTGGAATTGTCAAAGTGATATTTGGAAGCCCATAGAGGGCTATGGTGAAAAAGGAAATATCCTCAGATGAAATATGGAAAGAAGCTTTCTGAAAAACTGCTCTGTGATGTGTGACTTCCACTCACAGACTTACATCTGTATTTTGTGGATCTCTTTGCTAGCCTTATTTCTGTGGAATCTGAGAACAGATATTTCAAATCCCTTTGAAGTCTATAGGGCCAAAGGAAATATCCTCCGATAACAAAGAGAAAGAAGCTTTCTGAGAAACTTCTTTGTGTTCTGTGAAATCATCTCACAGAGTTACAGCTTTTCCCTCAAGAAGCCTTTCACTAAGACAGTTCTTGTGGAATTGGCAAAGTGATATTTGGAAGCCCTTAGAGGGCTATGGTGACAAAGTAATATCCTCCGATGAATTCTGGAAAGAAGCTTTCTGAGAAACTGCTCTGTGATGTGTGACCTCCACTCACAGAGTTACATCGGTATTTCGTGGATCTCTTTGCTATCCTTATTTCTGTGGAATCTGAGAACAGATATTTCGGATCCCTTTGAAGACTATAGGGCCAAAGGAAATATCCTCCGATAACAAAGAGAAAGAAGCTTTCTGAGAAACTTCTTTGTGTTCTGTGAAATCATCTCACAGAGTTACAGCTTTCCCCTCAAGAAGGCTTTCGCTAAGACAGTTCTTGTGGAATTGTCAAAGTGATATTTGGAAACCCATAGAGGGCTAAGGTGAAAAAGGAAATATCCTCAGATGAAATCTGGAAAGAAGCTTTCTGAGAAACTGCTCTGTGATGTGTGACTTTCACTCACAGAGTTATATCTTTATTTCGTGGATCTCTTTGCTAGCCTTATTTCTGTGGAATCTCAGATCAGATATTTCGAATCCCTTTGAAGTCTATAGTGCCAAAGGAAATATCCTCCGATAACAAAGAGAAAGAAGCTTTCTGAGAAACTTCTTTGTGTTCTGTGAAATCATCTCACAGAGTTACAGCTTTTCCCTCAAGAAGCCTTTCACTAAGACAGTTCTTGTGGAATTGGCAAAGTGATATTTGGAAGCCCTTAGAGGGCTATGGTGAAAAAGAAATATCCTCCGATGAAATCTGGAAAGAAGCTTTCTGAGAAACTTCTCTGTGATGTGTGACCTCCACTCACAGAGTTACATCGGTATTTCGTGGATCTCTTTGCTATCCTTATTTCTGTGGAATCTGAGAACAGATATTTCGGATCCCTTTGAAGACTATAGGGCCAAAGGAATTATCCTCCGATAACAAAGAGAAAGAAGCTTTCTGAGAAACTTCTTTGTGTTCTGTGAAATCATCTCACAGTGTTACAGCTTTCCCCTCAAGAAGCCTTTCGCTACGACACTTCTTGTGGAATTGTCATAGTGATATTTGGAAGCCCATAGAGGGCTATGTTGAAAGAGGAAATATCCTCAGATGAAATCTGGAAAGAAGCTTTCTGAGAAACTGCTCTGTGATGTGTGACTTCCACTCACACAGTTACATCTGTATTTCGTGGATCTCTTTGCGAGCCTTATTTCTGTGGAATCTGAGAACAGATATTTCGGATCCCTTTGAAGACTATAGGGCCAAAGGAAATATCCTCCGATAACAAAGAGAAAGAAGCTTTCTGAGAAACTTCTTTGTGTTCTGTGAAATCATCTCACAGAGTTACAGCTTTCCCCTCAAGAAGCCTTTCGCTAAGACAGTTCTTGTGGAATTGGCAAAGTGATATTTGGAAGCCCATAGAGGGCTATGGTGAAAAAGGAAATATCCACAGATGAAATCTGGAAAGAAGCTTTCTGAGAAACTGCTTAGTGTTCTGTTAATTCATCTCACAGAGTTACATCTGTATTTCGTGGATCTCTTTGCTAGCCTTATTTCTGTGGAATCTGAGAACAGATATTTCAGATCCCTTTGAAGACTATAGGAACAAAGGAAATATCCTCCGATAACAAAGAGAAAGAAGCTTTCTGAGAAACTTCTTTGTGTTCTGTGAAATCATCTCACAGAGTTACAGCTTTCCCTTCAAGAAGCCTTTCGCTAAGACAGTTCTTGTGGAATTAGCAAAGTGATATTTGGAAGCCCATAGAGGGCTATGTTGAAAAAGCAAATATCCTCAGATGAAATCTGGAAAGAAGCTTTCTGAGGAACTGCTTAGTGTTCTCTTAATTCATCTCACAGAGTTACATCGGTATTTCGTGGATCTCTTTGCTATCCTTATTTCTGTGGAATCTGAGAACAGATATTTCGGATCCCTTTGAAGACTATAGGGCCAAAGGAAATATCGTCCGATAACAAAGAGAAAGAAGCTTTCTGAGAAACTTCTTTGTGTTCTGTGAAATCATCTCACAGTGTTACAGCTTTCCCCTCAAGAATCCTTTCGCTACGACAGTTCTTGTGGAATTGTCATAGTGATATTTGGAAGACCATAGAGGGCTATGGTGAATAGAGGAAATATCCTCAGATGAAATCTAGAAAGAAGCTTTCTGAGAAACTGCTCTGTGATGTGTGACTTCCACTCACAGAGTTACATCTGTATTTCGTGGATCTCTTTGGGAGCCTTATTTCTGTGGAATCTGAGAACAGATATTTCGGATCCCTTTGAAGACTATAGGGCCAAAGGAAATATCCTCCGATAACAAAGAGAAAGAAGCTTTCTGAGAAAATTCTTTGTGTTCTGTGAAATCATCTCACAGGGTTACAGCTTTCCCCTCAAGAAGCCTTTCGCTAAGACAGTTCGTGAGGAATTGGCCAAGAGATATTTGGAAGCCCATAGAGGGCTATGGTGAAAAAGGAAATATCCTCAGATGAAATCTGGAAAGAAGCTTTCTGAGAAACTGCTTAGTGTTCTGTTAATTCATCTCACAGAGTTACATCTGTATTTCGTGATTCTCTTTGCTAGCCTTATTTCTGTGGAATCTGAGAGCAGATATTACAGATCCCTTTGAAGACTATTGGAACAAAGGAAATATCCTCCGATAACAAATAGAAAGAAGCTTTCTGAGAAACTTCTCTGTGTTCTGTGAAATCATCTCACAGAGTTACAGCTTTCCCCTCAAGAAGCCTTTCGTTACGACAGTTCTTGTGGAATTATCAAAGTGATATTTGGAAGCACATAGAGGGCTACGGTGAAAGAGGAAATATCCTCAGATGAAATCTGGAAAGGAGCTTTCTGAGAAACTGCTGTGTGATGTGTTACTTCCACTCACAGAGTTACATCTGTATTTCGTGGATCTCTTTGCGAGCCTTATTTCTGTGGAATCTGAGAACAGATATTTCGGATCCCTTTGAAGACTATAGGGCCAAAGGAAATATCCTCCGATAACAAAGAGAAAGAAGCTTTCTGTGAAACTTCTTTGTGTTCTGTGAAATCATCTCACAGAGTTACAGCTTTTCCCTCCAGAAGCCCGTCACTAAGACAGTTCTTGTGGAATTGGCAAAGTGATATTTGGAAGCCCTTAGAGGGCTATGGTGACAAAGTAATATCCTCCGATGAAATCTGGAAAGAAGCTTTCTGAGAAACTGCTCTGTGATGTGTGACCTCCACTCACAGAGTTACATCGGTATTTCGTGGATCTCTTTGCTGTCCTTATTTCTGTGGAATCTGAGAACAGATATTTCGGATCCCTTTGAAGACTATAGGGCCAAAGGAAATATCCTCCGATAACAAAGAGAAAGAAGCTTTCTGAGAAACTTCTTTGTGTTCTGTGAAATCATCTCACAGTGTTACAGCTTTCCCCTCAAGAATCCTTTCGCTACGACAGTTCTTGTGGAATTGTCATAGTGATATTTGGAAGACCATAGAGGGCTATGGTGAATAGAGGAAATATCCTCAGATGAAATCTAGAAAGAAGCTTTCTGAGAAACTGCTCTGTGATGTGTGACTTCCACTCACAGAGTTACATCTGTATTTCGTGGATCTCTTTGGGAGCCTTATTTCTGTGGAATCTGAGAACAGATATTTCGGATCCCTTTGAAGACTATAGGGCCAAAGGAAATATCCTCCGATAACAAAGAGAAAGAAGCTTTCTGAGAAAATTCTTTGTGTTCTGTGAAATCATCTCACAGGGTTACAGCTTTCCCCTCAAGAAGCCTTTCGCTAAGACAGTTCTTGTGGAATTGGCAAAGTGATATTTGGAAGCCCATAGAGGGCTATGGTGAAAAAGGAAATATAGTCAGATGAAATCTGGAAAGAAGCTCTCTGAGAAACTGCTTAGTGTTCTGTTAATTCATCTCACAGAGTTACATCTGTATTTCGTGGATCTCTTTGCTAGCCTTATTTCTGTGGAATCTGAGAGCAGATATTACAGATCCTTTGAAGACTATAGGAACAAAGGAAATATCCTCCGATAACAAATAAAAAGAAGCTTTCTGAGAAACTTCTCTGTGTTCTATGAAATCATCTCACAGAGTTACAGCTTTCCCCTCAAGAAGCCTTTCGTTACGACAGTTCTTGTGGAATTGTCAAAGTGATATTTGGAAGCCCATAGAGGGCGATGGTGAAAGAGGAAATATCCTCAGATGAAATCTGGAAAGGAGCTTTCTGAGAAACTGCTGTGTGATGTGTTACTTCCACTCACTGAGTTACATCTGTATTTCGTGGATCTCTTTGCGAGCCTTATTTCTGTGGAATCTGAGAACAGATATTTCGGATCCCTTTGAAGACTATAGGGCCAAAGGAAATATCCTCCGATAACAAAGAGAAAGAAGCTTTCTGAGAAACTTCTTTGTGTTCTGTGAAATCATCTCACAGAGTTACAGCTTTCCCCTCAAGAAGCCTTTCGCTAAGACAGTTCTTGTGGAATTGGCAAGGTGATATTTGGAGGCCCATAGAGGGCTATGGTGAAAAAGGAAATATCCTCATATGAAATCTGGAAAGAAGCTTTCTGAGAAACTGCTCTGTGATGTCTGACTTCCACTCACTGAGTTACATCTGTATTTCGTGGATCTCTTTGGTAGCCTTATTTCTGTGGAATCTGAGAACAGATATTTCGGAACCCTTTGATGACTATAGGGCCAAAGGAAATATCCTCCGATAACAAAGAGAAAGAAGCTTTCTGAGAAACTTCTTTGTGTTCTGTGAAATCATCTCACAGAGTTACAGCTTTCACCTCAAGAAGCCTTTCGCTAAGACAGTTCTTGTGGAATTGGCAAAGTGATATTTGGAAGCGCATAGAGGGCGCTGGTGAAAAAGGAAATATCCACCGATGAAATCTGGAAAGAAGCTTTCTGAGAAACTGCTTAGGATTCTGTTAATTCATCTCACAGAGTTACATCTGTATTTCGTGGATCTCTTTGCTAGCCTTATTTCTGTAGAATCTGAGAACAGATATTTCGGATCCCTTTCAAGACTCTAGGAACAAAGGAAATGTCCTCCGATACCAAATAGAAAGAAGCTTTCTGAGAAACTTCTTTGTGTTCTGTGAAATCATCTCACAGAATTACAGCATTCCCCTCAAGAAGCCTTTCGCTAACACAGTTCTTGTGTAATTGGCAAAGTGACTTTTGGAAGCCCATAGAGGGCTCTGGTGAAAAAGGAAATATCCTCAGATGAAATCTGGAAAGAGGCTTTCTGAGAAACTGCTTAGTGTTCTGTTAATTCATCTCACAGAGTTACATCTGTATTTCGTGGGTCTCTTTGCTAGCCTTATTTCTGTGCAATCTGAGAACAGATATTTCGGATCCCTTTGAAGACTATAGGGCAATAGGAAATATCCTCCGATAACAAAGAGAAAGAAGCTTTCTGAGAAACTTCTCTGTGTTCTGTGAAATCATCTCACAGAGTTACAGCTTTCCCCTCAAGAAGCCTTTCGTTACGACAGTTCTTGTGGAATTATCAAAGTGATATTTGGAAGCCCATAGAGGTCTACGGTGAAAGAGGAAATATCCTCAGATGAAATCTGGAAAGGAGCTTTCTGAGAAACTGCTCTGTGATGTGTTACTTCCACTCACAGAGTTACATCTGTATTTCGTGGATCTCTTTGCTAGCCTTATTTCTGTGGAATCTGAGAACAGATATTTCGGATCCCTTTGAAGACTATAGGGCCAAAGGAAATATCCTCCGATAACAAAGAGAAAGAAGCTTTCTGAGAAACTTCTTTGTGTTCTGTGAAATCATCTCACAGAGTTACAGCTTTCCCCTCAAGAAGCCTTTCGCTAACACAGTTCTTGTGGAATTGGCAAAGTGATATTTGGAAGCCCATAGAGGGCTATGGTGAAAAAGAAAATATCCTCAGATGAAATCTGGAAAGAAGCTTTCTGTGAAACTGCTCTGTGATCTGTGACTTCCACTCCCAGATTACATCTGTATTTCTTGGATCTCTTTGCGAGCCTTATATCTGTGGAATTTGAGAACAGATATTTCGGATCCCTTTGAAGACTATAGGGCCAAAGGAAATATCCTCCGATAACAAAGAGAAAGAAGCTTTCTGAGAAACATCTTTGTGTTCTGTGAAATCATCTCACAGAGTTACAGCTTTCCCCTCAAGAAGCCTTTCGCTACGACAGTTCTTGTGGAATTGTCATAGTGATATTTGGAAGACCATAGAGGGCTATGGTGAATAGAGGAAATATCCTCAGAAGAAATCTAGAAAGAAGCTTTCTGAGAAACTGCTCTGTGATGTGTGACTTCCACTCACAGAGTTACATCTGTATTTCTTGGATCTCTTTGCGAGCCTTATATCTGTGGAATTTGAGAACAGATATTTCGGATCCCTTTGAAGACTATAGGGCCAAAGGAAATATCCTCCGATAACAAAGAGAAAGAAGCTTTCTGAGAAACTTCTTTGTGTTCTGTGAAATCATCTCACAGAGTTACAGCTTTCCCCTCAAGAAGACTTTCGCTAACACAGTTCTTGTGGAATTGGCAAAGTGATATTTGGAAGCCCATAGGGGGCTATGGTGAAAAAGAAAATATCCTCAGATGAAATCTGGAAAGAAGCTTTCTGTGAAACTGCTCTGTGATCTGTGACTTCCACTCCCAGATTACATCTGTATTTCTTGGATCTCTTTGCGAGCCTTATATCTGTGGAATTTGAGAACAGATATTTCGGATCCCTTTGAAGACTATAGGGCCAAAGGAAATATCCTCCGATAACAAAGAGAAAGAAGCTTTCTGAGAAACTTCTTTGTGTTCTGTGAAATCATCTCACAGAGTTACAGCTTTTCCCTCCAGAAGCCCGTCACTAAGACAGTTCTTGTGGAATTGGCAAAGTGATATTTGGAAGCCCATAGAGGGCTATGTTGAAAAAGCAAATATCCTCAGATGAAATCTGGAAAGAAGCTTTCTGAGGAACTGCTTAGTGTTCTCTTAATTCATCTCACAGAGTTACATCAGTATTTCGTGGATCTCTTTGCTAGCCTTATTTCTGTGGAATCTGAGAACAGATATTTCGGATCCCTTTGAAGACTATAGGGCCAAAGGAAATATCCTCCGATAACAAAGAGAAAGAAGGTTTCTGAGAAACTTCTTTGTGTTCTGTGAAATCATCTCTCAGAGATACAGCTTTCCCCTCAAGAAGCCTTTCACTAAGACAGTTCTTGTGGAATTGTCAAAGTGATATTTGGAAGCCCGTAGAGGGCTATGGTGAAAAAGGAAATATCCTCAGATGAAATATGGAAAGAAGCTTTCTGAAAAACTGCTCTGTAATGTGTGACTTCCACTCACAGAGTTACATCTGTATTTTGTGGATCTCTTTGCTAGCCTTATTTCTGTGGAATCTGAGAACAGATATTTCAAATCACTTTGAAGTCTATAGGGCCAAAGGAAATATCCTCCGATAACAAAGAGAAAGAAGCTTTATGAGAAACATCTTTGTGTTCTGTGAAATCATCTCACAGAGTTACAGCTTTTCCCTCAAGAAGCCTTTCACTAAGACAGTTCTTGTGGAATTGGCAAAGTGATATTTGGAAGCCCTTAGAGGGCTATGGTGACAAAGTAATATCCTCCGATGAAATCTGGAAAGAAGCATTCTGAGAAACTGCTCTGTGATGTGTGACCTCCACTCACAGAGTTACATCGGTATTTCGTGGATCTCTTTGCTATCCTTATTTCTGTGGAATCTGAGAACAGATATTTCGGATCCCTTTGAAGACTATAGGGCCAAAGGAAATATCCTCCGATAACAAAGAGAAAGAAGCTTTCTGAGAAACTTCTTGGTGTTCTGTGAAATCATCTCACAGTGTTACAGCTTTCCCCTCAAGAAGCCTTTCGCTACGACAGTTCTTGTGGAATTGTCATAGTGATATTTTGAAGACCATAGAGGGCCATGGTGAATAGAGGAAATATCCTCAGATGAAATCTGGAAAGAAGCTTTCTCAGAAACTGCTCTGTGATGTGTGACTTCCACTCACAGAGTTACATCTGTATTTCGTGGAACTCTTTGGGAGCCTTATTTCTGTGGAATCTGAGAACAGATATTTCGGATCCCTTTGAAGACTATAGGGCCAAAGGAAATATCCTCCGATAACAAAGAGAAAGAAGCTTTCTGAGAAACTTCTTTGTGTTCTGTGAAATCATCTCACAGAGTTACAGCTTTTCCCTCCAGAAGCCCGTCACTAAGACAGTTCTTGTGGAATTGGCAAAGTGATATTTGGAAGCCCATAGAGGGCTATGTTGAAAAAGCAAATATCCTCAGATGAAATCTGGAAAGAAGCTTTCTGAGGAACTGCTTAGTGATGTCTTAATTCATCTCACAGAGTTACATCAGTATTTCGTGGATCTCTTTGCTAGCCTTATTTCTGTGGAATCTGAGAACAGATATTTCGGATCCCTTTGAAGACTATAGGGCCAAAGGAAATATCGTCCGATAACAAAGAGAAAGAAGCTTTCTGAGAAACTTCTTTGTGTTCTGTGAAATCATCTCTCAGAGATACAGCTTTCCCCTCAAGAAGCCTTTCACTAAGACAGTTCTTGTGGAATAGTCAAAGTGATATTTGGAAGCCCATAGAGGGCTATGGTGAAAAAGGAAATATCCTCAGATGAAATATGGAAAGAAGCTTTCTGAAAAACTGCTCTGTGATGTGTGACTTCCACTCACAGAGTTACATCTGTATTTTGTGGATCTCTTTGCTAGCCTTATTTCTGTGTAATCTGAGAACAGATATTTCAATTCCCTTTGAAGTCTATAGGGCCAAAGGAAATCCTCCGATAACAAAGAGAAAGAAGCTTTCTGAGAAACATCTTTGTGTTCTGTGAAATCATCTCACAGAGGTACAGCTTTTCCCTCAAGAAGCCTTTCACTAAGACAGTTCTTGTGGAATTGGCAAAGCGATATTTGGAAGCCCTTAGAGGGCTATGGTGACAAAGTAATATCCTCCGATGAAATCTGGAAAGAAGCTTTCTGAGAAACTGCTCTGTGATGTGTGACCTCCACTCACAGAGTTACATCGGTATTTCTTGGATCTCTTTGCTATCCTTATTTCTGTGGAATCTGAGAACAGATATTTCGGATCCCTTTGAAGACTATAGGGCCAAAGGAAATATCGTCCGATAACAAAGAGAAAGAAGCTTTCTGAGAAACTTCTTTGTGTTCTGTGAAATCATCTCACAGTGTTACAGCTTTCCCCTCAAGAAGCCTTTCGCTACGACAGTTCTTGTGGAATTGTCATAGTGATATTTGGAAAACCATAGAGGGCTATGGTGAATAGAGGATATATACTCAGATGAAATCTGGAAAGAAGCTTTCTGAGAAACTGCTCTGTGATGTGTGACTTCCACTCACAGAGTTACATCTGTATTTCGTGGATCTCTTTGCGAGCCTTATTTCTGTGGAATCTGAGAACAGATATTTCGGATCCCTTTGAAGACTATAGGGCCAAAGGAAATATCCTCCGATAACAAAGAGAAAGAAGCTTTCTGAGAAACTTCTTTGTGTTCTGTGAAATCATCTCTCAGAGTTACAGCTTTCACTTCAAGAAGCCTTTCGCTAAGACAGTTCTTGTGGAATTGGCAAAGTGATATTTGGAAGCCCATAGAGGGCTCTGGTGAAAAGGGAAATATCCTCAGATGAAACCTGGAAATAAGCTTTCTGAGAAACTGCTTAGTGTTCTCTTAATTCATCTCAGAGAGTTACATCTGTATTTCGTGGATCTCTTTGCTAGCCTTATTTCTGTGGAATCTTAGAACAGATATTTCAGATCCCTTTGAAGACTATAGGAACAAAGGAAATATCCTCCGATAACAAATAGAAAGAAGCTTTCTGAGAAACTTCTTTGTGTTCTGTGAAATCATCTCACAGAGTTACAGATTTCCCCTCAAGAAGCCTTTCGCTAAGACAGTTCTTGTGGAATTGGTCAAGTGATATTTGGAAGCCCCTAGAGGGCTATAGTGAAAAAGGAAATATCCTCAGATGAAATCTGGAAAGAAGCTTTCTGAGAAACTGCTTAGTGTTCTGTTAATTCATCTCACAGAGTTACATCTGTATTTCGTGGATCTCTTTGCTTGCCTTATTTCTGTGGAATCTGAGAGCAGATATTTCAGATCCCTTTGAAGACTATAGGAAAAAAGGAAATATCCTCCGATAACAAATAGAAAGAAGCATTCTGAGAAACTTTTTGTGTTCTGGGAAATCATCTCACAGAGTTACAGCTTTCCCCTCAAGAAGCCTTTCGCTAAGACAGTTCTTGTGGAATTGGCAAAGTGACATTTGGAAGCCCATAGAGGGCTAAGGTGACAACGGAAATATCCTCAGATGAAATCTGGAAAGAAGCTTTCTGAGAAACCGCTTAGTGTTCTGTTAATTCATCTCACAGAGTTACATCTGTGTTTCGTGGATCTCTTTGCTAGCCTTTTTTCTGTGCAATCTGAGAACAGATATTTCGGATCCCTTTGAAGACTATAGGGCCAAAGGAAATATCCTCCGATAACAAGGAGAAAGAAGCTTTCTGAGAAACTTCTTTGTGTTCTGGGAAATAATCTCACAGAGTTACAGCTTTCCCCTCAAGAAGCCTTTCGCTAAGACAGTTCTTGTGGAATTGGCAAAGTGATATTTGGAAGCCCGTAGAGGGCTATGGTGAAAAAGGAAATATCCTCAGATGAAATCTGGAAAGAAGCTTTCTGAGAAACTGCTCTGTGATGTGTGACTTCCACTCACTGAGTTACATCTGTATTTCGTGGATCTCTTTGCGAGCCTTATTTCTGTGGAGTCTGAGAACAGATATTTCGGATCCCTTTGAAGACTATAGGGCCAAAGGAAATATCGTGCGATAAAAAAGAGAAAGAAGCTTTCTGAGAAACTTATTTGTGTTCTGTGAAATCATCTCACAGAGTTACAGCTTTCCCTTCAAGAAGCCTTTCGCTAAGACAGTTCTTGTGGAATTGGCAAAGTGATATTTGGAATCCCATAGAGGGCTATGGTGAAAAAGCAAATATCCTCAGATAAAATCTGGAAAGAAGCTTTCTGAGGAACTGCTTAGTGTTCTCTTAATTCATGTCACAGAGTTACATCAGTATTTCTTGGATCTCTTTGCGAGCCTTATTTCTGTGGAATCTGAGAACAGATATTTCGGATCCCTTTGAAGACTATAGGGCCAAAGGAAAGAGCGTCCGATAACAAAGAGAAAGAAGCTTTCTGAGAAACTTCTTTGTGTTCTGTGAAATCATCTCACAGAGTTACAGCTTTCCCCTCAAGAAGACTTTCGCTAAGACAGTTCTTGTGGAATTGTCAAAGTGATATTTGGAAACCCATAGAGGGCTACAGTGAAAAAGGAAATATCCTCAGATGAAATCTGGAAAGAAGCTTTCTGAGAAACTGCTCTGTGATGTCTGACTTCCACTCACAGAGTTATATCTGTATTTCGTGGATCTCTTTGCTAGCCTTATTTCTGTGGAATCTCAGATCAGATATTTCGAATCCCTTGGAAGTCTATAGTGCCAAAGGAAATATCCTCCGATAACAAAGAGAAAGAAGCTTTCTGAGAAACTTCTTTGTGTTCTGTGAAATCATCTCACAGAGTTACAGCTTTTCCCTCAAGAAGCCTTTCACTAAGACAGTTCTTGTGGAATTGGCAAAGTGATATTTGGAAGCCCTTAGCGGGCTATGGTGAAAAAGAAATATCCTCCGATGAAATCTGGAAAGAAGCTTTCTGAGAAACTTCTCTGTGATGTGTGACCTCCACTCACAGAGTTACATCGGTATTTCGTGGATCTCTTTGCTATCCTTATTTCTGTGGAATCTGAGAACAGATATTTCGGATCCCTTTGAAGACTATAGGGCCAAAGGAAATATCCTCCGATAACAAAGAGAAAGAAGCTTTCTGAGAAACTTCTTTGTGTTCTGTGAAATCATCTCACAGAGTTACAGCTTTCCCCTCAAGAAGCCTTTCGCTAAGACAGTTCTTGTGGAATTGGCAAAGTGATATTTGGAAGTCCATAGAGGGCTATGGTGAAAAAGGAAATATCCACAGATGAAATCTGGAAAGAAGCTTTCTGAGAAACTGCTTAGTGTTCTGTTAATTCATCTCACAGAGTTACATCTGTATTTCGTGGATCTCTTTGCTAGCCTTATTTCTGTGGAATCTGAGAACAGATATTTCAGATCCCTTTGAAGACTATAGGAACAAAGGAAATATCCTCCGATAACAAATAGAAAGAAGCTTTCTGAGAAACTTCTTTGTGTTCTGTGAAATCATCTCACAGAGTTACAGCTTTCCCTTCAAGAAGCCTTTCGCTAAGACAGTTCTTGTGTAATTGGCAAAGTGATATTTGGAAGCCCATAGAGGGCTATGTTGAAAAAGCAAATATCCTCAGATGAAATCTGGAAAGAAGCTTTCTGAGGAACTGCTTAGTGTTCTCTTAATTCATCTCACAGAGTTACATCAGTATTTCGTGGATCTCTTTGCTAGCCTTATTTCTGTGGAATCTGAGAACAGATATTTCGGATCCCTTTGAAGACTATAGGGCCAAAGGAAATATCGTCCGATAACAAAGAGAAAGAAGCTTTCTGAGAAACTTCTTTGTGTTCTGTGAAATCAACTCTCAGAGATACAGCTTTCCCCTCAAGAAGCCTTTCACTAAGACAGTTTTTGTGGAATTGTCAAAGTGATATTTGGAAGCCCATAGAGGGCTATGGTGAAAAAGGAAATATCCTCAGATGAAATATGGAAAGAAGCTTTCTGAAAAACTGCTCTGTGATGTGTGACTTCCACTCACAGAGTTACATCTGTATTTTGTGGATCACTTTGCTAGCCTTATTTCTGTGTAATCTGAGAACAGATATTTCAATTCCCTTTGAAGTCTATAGGGCCAAAGGAAATCCTCCGATAACAAAGAGAAAGAAGCTTTCTGAGAAACATCTTTGTGTTCTGTGAAATCATCTCACAGAGGTACAGCTTTTCCCTCAAGAAGCCTTTCACTAAGACAGTTCTTGTGGAATTGGCAAAGCGATATTTGGAAGCCCTTAGAGGGCTATGGTGACAAAGTAATATCCTCCGATGAAATCTGGAAAGAAGCTTTCTGAGAAACTGCTCTGTGATGTGTGACCTCCACTCACAGAGTTACATCGGTAT
The DNA here is from genome assembly GCF_049350105.2 of Macaca mulatta. Classification (NCBI taxonomy): domain Eukaryota; kingdom Metazoa; phylum Chordata; class Mammalia; order Primates; family Cercopithecidae; genus Macaca; species Macaca mulatta. Next base: position 49,154,668 of record NC_133411.1, read on the forward strand.
TTCTTGGATCTCTTTGCTATCCTTATTTCTGTGGAATCTGAGAACAGATATTTCGGATCCCTTTGAAGACTATAGGGCCAAAGGAAATATCGTCCGATAACAAAGAGAAAGAAGCTTTCTGAGAAACTTCTTTGTGTTCTGTGAAATCATCTCACAGTGTTACAGCTTTCCCCTCAAGAAGCCTTTCGCTACGACAGTTCTTGTGGAATTGTCATAGTGATATTTGGAAGACCATAGAGGGCTATGGTGAATAGAGGATATATACTCAGATGAAATCTGGAAAGAAGCTTTCTGAGAAACTGCTCTGTGATGTGTGACTTCCACTCACAGAGTTACATCTGTATTTCGTGGATCTCTTTGCGAGCCTTATTTCTGTGGAATCTGAGAACAGATATTTCGGATCCCTTTGAAGACTATAGGGCCAAAGGAAATATCCACCTATAACAAAGAGAAAGAAGCTTTCTGAGAAACTTCTTTGTGTTCTGTGAAATCATCTCTCAGAGTTACAGCTTTCACTTCAAGAAGCCTTTCGCTAAGACAGTTCTTGTGGAATTGGCAAAGTGATATTTGGAAGCCCATAGAGGGCTCTGGTGAAAAGGGAAATATCCTCAGATGAAACCTGGAAATAAGCTTTCTGAGAAACTGCTTAGTGTTCTCTTAATTCATCTCAGAGAGTTACATCTGTATTTCGTGGATCTCTTTGCTAGCCTTATTTCTGTGGAATCTTAGAACAGATATTTCAGATCCCTTTGAAGACTATAGGAACAAAGGAAATATCCTCCGATAACAAATAGAAAGAAGCTTTCTGAGAAACTTCTTTGTGTTCTGTGAAATCATCTCACAGAGTTACAGATTTCCCCTCAAGAAGCCTTTCGCTAAGACAGTTCTTGTGGAATTGGTCAAGTGATATTTGGAAGCCCCTAGAGGGCTATAGTGAAAAAGGAAATATCCTCAGATGAAATCTGGAAAGAAGCTTTCTGAGAAACTGCTTAGTGTTCTGTTAATTCATCTCACAGAGTTACATCTGTATTTCGTGGATCTCTTTGCTTGCCTTATTTCTGTGGAATCTGAGAGCAGATATTTCAGATCCCTTTGAAGACTATAGGAAAAAAGGAAATATCCTCCGATAACAAATAGAAAGAAGCATTCTGAGAAACTTTTTGTGTTCTGGGAAATCATCTCACAGAGTTACAGCTTTCCCCTCAAGAAGCCTTTCGCTAAGACAGTTCTTGTGGAATTGGCAAAGTGACATTTGGAAGCCCATAGAGGGCTAAGGTGACAACGGAAATATCCTCAGATGAAATCTGGAAAGAAGCTTTCTGAGAAACCGCTTAGTGTTCTGTTAATTCATCTCACAGAGTTACATCTGTGTTTCGTGGATCTCTTTGCTAGCCTTTTTTCTGTGCAATCTGAGAACAGATATTTCGGATCCCTTTGAAGACTATAGGGCCAAAGGAAATATCCTCCGATAACAAGGAGAAAGAAGCTTTCTGAGAAACTTCTTTGTGTTCTGGGAAATAATCTCACAGAGTTACAGCTTTCCCCTCAAGAAGCCTTTCGCTAAGACAGTTCTTGTGGAATTGGCAAAGTGATATTTGGAAGCCCGTAGAGGGCTATGGTGAAAAAGGAAATATCCTCAGATGAAATCTGGAAAGAAGCTTTCTGAGAAACTGCTCTGTGATGTGTGACTTCCACTCACTGAGTTACATCTGTATTTCGTGGATCTCTTTGCGAGCCTTATTTCTGTGGAGTCTGAGAACAGATATTTCGGATCCCTTTGAAGACTATAGGGCCAAAGGAAATATCGTGCGATAAAAAAGAGAAAGAAGCTTTCTGAGAAACTTATTTGTGTTCTGTGAAATCATCTCACAGAGTTACAGCTTTCCCTTCAAGAAGCCTTTCGCTAAGACAGTTCTTGTGGAATTGGCAAAGTGATATTTGGAATCCCATAGAGGGCTATGGTGAAAAAGCAAATATCCTCAGATAAAATCTGGAAAGAAGCTTTCTGAGGAACTGCTTAGTGTTCTCTTAATTCATGTCACAGAGTTACATCAGTATTTCTTGGATCTCTTTGCGAGCCTTATTTCTGTGGAATCTGAGAACAGATATTTCGGATCCCTTTGAAGACTATAGGGCCAAAGGAAAGAGCGTCCGATAACAAAGAGAAAGAAGCTTTCTGAGAAACTTCTTTGTGTTCTGTGAAATCATCTCACAGAGTTACAGCTTTCCCCTCAAGAAGACTTTCGCTAAGACAGTTCTTGTGGAATTGTCAAAGTGATATTTGGAAACCCATAGAGGGCTACAGTGAAAAAGGAAATATCCTCAGATGAAATCTGGAAAGAAGCTTTCTGAGAAACTGCTCTGTGATGTCTGACTTCCACTCACAGAGTTATATCTGTATTTCGTGGATCTCTTTGCTAGCCTTATTTCTGTGGAATCTCAGATCAGATATTTCGAATCCCTTGGAAGTCTATAGTGCCAAAGGAAATATCCTCCGATAACAAAGAGAAAGAAGCTTTCTGAGAAACTTCTTTGTGTTCTGTGAAATCATCTCACAGAGTTACAGCTTTTCCCTCAAGAAGCCTTTCACTAAGACAGTTCTTGTGGAATTGGCAAAGTGATATTTGGAAGCCCTTAGCGGGCTATGGTGAAAAAGAAATATCCTCCGATGAAATCTGGAAAGAAGCTTTCTGAGAAACTTCTCTGTGATGTGTGACCTCCACTCACAGAGTTACATCGGTATTTCGTGGATCTCTTTGCTATCCTTATTTCTGTGGAATCTGAGAACAGATATTTCGGATCCCTTTGAAGACTATAGGGCCAAAGGAAATATCCTCCGATAACAAAGAGAAAGAAGCTTTCTGAGAAACTTCTTTGTGTTCTGTGAAATCATCTCACAGAGTTACAGCTTTCCCCTCAAGAAGCCTTTCGCTAAGACAGTTCTTGTGGAATTGGCAAAGTGATATTTGGAAGTCCATAGAGGGCTATGGTGAAAAAGGAAATATCCACAGATGAAATCTGGAAAGAAGCTTTCTGAGAAACTGCTTAGTGTTCTGTTAATTCATCTCACAGAGTTACATCTGTATTTCGTGGATCTCTTTGCTAGCCTTATTTCTGTGGAATCTGAGAACAGATATTTCAGATCCCTTTGAAGACTATAGGAACAAAGGAAATATCCTCCGATAACAAATAGAAAGAAGCTTTCTGAGAAACTTCTTTGTGTTCTGTGAAATCATCTCACAGAGTTACAGCTTTCCCTTCAAGAAGCCTTTCGCTAAGACAGTTCTTGTGTAATTGGCAAAGTGATATTTGGAAGCCCATAGAGGGCTATGTTGAAAAAGCAAATATCCTCAGATGAAATCTGGAAAGAAGCTTTCTGAGGAACTGCTTAGTGTTCTCTTAATTCATCTCACAGAGTTACATCAGTATTTCGTGGATCTCTTTGCTAGCCTTATTTCTGTGGAATCTGAGAACAGATATTTCGGATCCCTTTGAAGACTATAGGGCCAAAGGAAATATCGTCCGATAACAAAGAGAAAGAAGCTTTCTGAGAAACTTCTTTGTGTTCTGTGAAATCAACTCTCAGAGATACAGCTTTCCCCTCAAGAAGCCTTTCACTAAGACAGTTTTTGTGGAATTGTCAAAGTGATATTTGGAAGCCCATAGAGGGCTATGGTGAAAAAGGAAATATCCTCAGATGAAATATGGAAAGAAGCTTTCTGAAAAACTGCTCTGTGATGTGTGACTTCCACTCACAGAGTTACATCTGTATTTTGTGGATCTCTTTGCTAGCCTTATTTCTGTGGAATCTGAGAACAGATATTTCAATTCCCTTTGAAGTCTATAGGGCCAAAGGAAATCCTCCGATAACAAAGAGAAAGAAGCTTTCTGAGAAACATCTTTGTGTTCTGTGAAATCATCTCACAGAGGTACAGCTTTTCCCTCAAGAAGCCTTTCACTAAGACAGTTCTTGTGGAATTGGCAAAGCGATATTTGGAAGCCCTTAGAGGGCTATGGTGACAAAGTAATATCCTCCGATGAAATCTGGAAAGAAGCTTTCTGAGAAACTGCTCTGTGATGTGTGACCTCCACTCACAGAGTTACATCGGTATTTCGTGGATCTCTTTGCTATCCTTATTTCTGTGGAATCTGAGAACAGATATTTCGGATCCCTTTGAAGACTATAGGGCCAAAGGAAATATCCTCCGATAACAAAGAGAAAGAAGCTTTCTGAGAAACTTCTTGGTGTTCTGTGAAATCATCTCACAGTGTTACAGCTTTCCCCTCAAGAAGCCTTTCGCTACGACAGTTCTTGTGGAATTGTCATAGTGATATTTGGAAGACCATAGAGGGCTATGGTGAATAGAGGATATATCCTCAGATGAAATCTGGAAAGAAGCTTTCTGAGAAACTGCTCTGTGATGTGTGACTTCCACTCACAGAGTTACATCTGTATTTCGTGGATCTCTTTGGGAGCCTTATTTCTGTGGAATCTGAGAGCAGATATTTCAGATCCCTTTGAAGACTATAGGAAAAAAGGAAATATCCTCCGATAACAAATAGAAAGAAGCATTCTGAGAAACTTTTTGTGTTCTGGGAAATCATCTCACAGAGTTACAGCTTTCCCCTCAAGAAGCCTTTCGCTAAGACAGTTCTTGTGGAATTGGCAAAGTGACATTTGGAAGCCCATAGAGGGCTAAGGTGACAACGGAAATATCCTCAGATGAAATCTGGAAAGAAGCTTTCTGAGAAACCGCTTAGTGTTCTGTTAATTCATCTCACAGAGTTACATCTGTGTTTCGTGGATCTCTTTGCTAGCCTTATTTCTGTGCAATCTGAGAACAGATATTTCGGATCCCTTTGAAGACTATAGGGCCAAAGGAAATATCCTCCGATAACAACGAGAAAGAAGCTTTCTGAGAAACTTCTTTGTGTTCTGTGAAATCATCTCACAGAGTTACAGCTTTCCCCTCAAGAAGCCTTTCGCTAAGACAGTTCTTGTGGAATTGGCAAAGTGATATTTGGAAGCCCGTAGAGGGCTATGGTGAAAAAGGAAATATCCTCAGATGAAATCTGGAAAGAAGCTTTCTGAGAAACTGCTCTGTGATGTGTGACTTCCACTCACAGAGTTACATCTGTATTTCGTGGAACTCTTTGGGAGCCTTATTTCTGTGGAATCTGAGAACAGATATTTCGGATCCCTTTGAAGACTATAGGGCCAAAGGAAATATCCTCCGATAACAAAGAGAAAGAAGCTTTCTGAGAAACTTCTTTGTGTTCTGTGAAATCATCTCACAGAGTTACAGCTTTTCCCTCCAGAAGCCCGTCACTAAGACAGTTCTTGTGGAATTGGCAAAGTGATATTTGGAAGCCCATAGAGGGCTATGTTGAAAAAGCAAATATCCTCAGATGAAATCTGGAAAGAAGCTTTCTGAGGAACTGCTTAGTGATCTCTTAATTCATCTCACAGAATTACATCAGTATTTCGTGGATCTCTTTGCTAGCCTTATTTCTGTGGAATCTGAGAATAGATATTTCGGATCCCTTTGAAGACTATAGGGCCAAAGGAAATATCGTCCGATAACAAAGAGAAAGAAGCTTTCTGAGAAACTTCTTTGTGTTCTGTGAAATCATCTCTCAGAGATACAGCTTTCCCCTCAAGAAGACTTTCACTAAGACAGTTCTTGTGGAATTGTCAAAGTGATATTTGGAAGCCCATAGAGGGCTATGGTGAAAAAGGAAATATCCTCAGATGAAATATGGAAAGAAGCTTTCTGAAAAACTGCTCTGTGATGTGTGACTTCCACTCACAGAGTTACATCTGTATTTTGTGGATCTCTTTGCTAGTCTTATTTCTGTGGAATCTGAGAACAGATATTTCAAATCACTTTGAAGTCTATAGGGCCAAAGGAAATATCCTCCGATAACAAAGAGAAAGAAGCTTTATGAGAAACATCTTTGTGTTCTGTGAAATCATCTCACAGAGTTACAGCTTTTCCCTCAAGAAGCCTTTCACTAAGACAGTTCTTGTGGAATTGGCAAAGTGATATTTGGAAGCCCTTAGAGGGCTATGGTGACAAAGTAATATCCTCCGATGAAATCTGGAAAGAAGCATTCTGAGAAACTGCTCTGTGATGTGTGACCTCCACTCACAGAGTTACATCGGTATTTCGTGGATCTCTTTGCTATCCTTATTTCTGTGGAATCTGAGAACAGATATTTCGGATCCCTTTGAAGACTATAGGGCCAAAGGAAATATCCTCCGATAACAAAGAGAAAGAAGCTTTCTGAGAAACTTCTTGGTGTTCTGTGAAATCATCTCACAGTGTTACAGCTTTCCCCTCAAGAAGCCTTTCGCTACGACAGTTCTTGTGGAATTGTCATAGTGATATTTGGAAGACCATAGAGGGCCATGGTGAAGAGAGGAAATATCCTCAGATGAAATCTGGAAAGAAGCTTTCTGAGAAACTGCTCTGTGATGTGTGACTTCCACTCACAGAGTTACATCTGTATTTCGTGGAACTCTTTGGGAGCCTTATTTCTGTGGAATCTGAGAACAGATATTTCGGATCCCTTTGAAGACTATAGGGCCAAAGGAAATATCCTCCGATAACAAAGAGAAAGAAGCTTTCTGAGAAACTTCTTTGTGTTCTGTGAAATCATCTCACAGAGTTACAGCTTTTCCCTCCAGAAGCCCGTCACTAAGACAGTTCTTGTGGAATTGGCAAAGTGATATTTGGAAGCCCATAGAGGGCTATGTTGAAAAAGCAAATATCCTCAGATGAAATCTGGAAAGAAGCTTTCTGAGGAACTGCTTAGTGATCTCTTAATTCATCTCACAGAGTTACATCAGTATTTCGTGGATCTCTTTGCTAGCCTTATTTCTGTGGAATCTGAGAATAGATATTTCGGATCCCTTTGAAGACTATAGGGCCAAAGGAAATATCGTCCGATAACAAAGAGAAAGAAGCTTTCTGAGAAACTTCTTTGTGTTCTGTGAAATCATCTCTCAGAGATACAGCTTTCCCCTCAAGAAGACTTTCACTAAGACAGTTCTTGTGGAATTGTCAAAGTGATATTTGGAAGCCCATAGAGGGCTATGGTGAAAAAGGAAATATCCTCAGATGAAATCTGGAAAGAAGCTTTCTGAGAAACTGCTTAGTGTTCTGTTAATTCATCTCACAGAGTTACATCTGTATTTCGTGGATCTCTTTGCTAGCCTTATTTCTGTGGAATCTGAGAGCAGATATTACAGATCCCTTTGAAGACTATAGGAACAAAGGAAATATCCTCCGATAACAAATAGAAAAAAGCTTTCTGAGAAACTTCTCTGTGTTCTGTGAAATCATCTCACAGAGTTACAGCTTTCCCCTCAAGAAGCCTTTCGTTACGACAGTTCTTGTGGAATTATCAAAGTGATATTTGGAAGCCCATAGAGGGCTACGGTGAAAGAGGAAATATCCTCAGATGAAATCTGGAAAGGAGCTTTCTGAGAAACTGCTGTGTGATGTGTTACTTCCACTCACAGAGTTACATCTGTATTTCGTGGATCTCTTTGCGAGCCTTATTTGTGTGGAATCTGAGAACAGATATTTCGGATCCCTTTGAAGACTATAGGGCCAAAGGAAATATCCTCCGATAACAAAGAGAAAGAAGCTTTCTGAGAAACTTCTTTGTGTTCTGTGAAATCATCTCACAGAGTTACAGCTTTTCCCTCCAGAAGCCCGTCACTAAGACAGTTCTTGTGGAATTGGCAAAGTGATATTTGGAAGCCCATAGAGGGCTATGTTGAAAAAGCAAATATCCTCAGATGAAATCTGGAAAGAAGCTTTCTGAGGAACTGCTTAGTGTTCTCTTAATTCATCTCACAGAGTTACATCAGTATTTCGTGGATCTCTTTGCTAGCCTTATTTCTGTGGAATCTGAGAACAGATATTTCGGATCCCTTTGAAGACTATAGGGCCAAAGGAAATATCGTCCGATAACAAAGAGAAAGAAGCTTTCTGAGAAACTTCTTTGTGTTCTGTGAAATCATCTCTCAGAGATACAGCTTTCCCCTCAAGAAGCCTTTCAATAAGACAGTTCTTGTGGAATTGTCAAAGTGATATTTGGAAGCCCATAGAGGGCTATGGTGAAAAAGGAAATATCCTCAGATGAAATATGGAAAGAAGCTTTCTGAAAAACTGCTCTGTGATGTGTGACTTCCACTCACAGAGTTACATCTGTATTTTGTGGATCTCTTTGCTAGCCTTATTTCTGTGGAATCTGAGAACAGATATTTCAAATCACTTTGAAGTCTATAGGGCCAAAGGAAATATCCTCCGATAACAAAGAGAAAGAAGCTTTATGAGAAACATCTTTGTGTTCTGTGAAATCATCTCACAGAGTTACAGCTTTTCCCTCAAGAAGCCTTTCACTAAGACAGTTCTTGTGGAATTGGCAAAGTGATATTTAGAAGCCCTTAGAGGGCTATGGTGACAAAGTAATATCCTCTGATGAAATCTGGAAGGAAGCTTTCTGAGAAACTGCTCTGTGATGTGTGACCTCCACTCACAGAGTTACATCGGTATTTCGTGGATCTCTTTGCTATCCTTATTTCTGTGGAATCTGAGAACAGATATTTCGGATCCCTTTGAAGACTATAGGGCCAAAGGAAATATCCTCCGATAACAAAGAGAAAGAAGCTTTCTGAGAAACTTCTTGGTGTTCTGTGAAATCATCTCACAGTGTTACAGCTTTCCCCTCAAGAAGCCTTTCGCTACGACAGTTCTTGTGGAATTTTCATAGTGATATTTGGAAGACCATAGAGGGCCATGGTGAATAGAGGAAATATTCTCAGATGAAATCTGGAAAGAAGCTTTCTGAGAAACTGCTCTGTGATGTGTGACTTCCACTCACAGAGTTACATCTGTATTTCGTGGATCTCTTTGGGAGCCTTATTTCTGTGGAATCTGAGAACAGATATTTCGGATCCCTTTGAAGACTATAGGGCCAAAGGAAATATCCTCCAATAACAAAGAGAAAGAAGCTTTCTGAGAAACTTCTTTGTGTTCTGTGAAATCATCTCACAGAGTTACAGCTTTTCCCTCCAGAAGCCCGTCACTAAGACAGTTCTTGTGGAATTGGCAAAGTGATATTTGGAAGCCCATAGACGGCTATGTTGAAAAAGCAAATATCCTCAGATGAAATCTGGAAAGAAGCTTTCTGAGGAACTGCTTAGTGTTCTCTTAATTCATCTCACAGAGTTACATCAGTATTTCGTGGATCTCTTTGCTAGCCTTATTTCTGTGGAATCTGAGAACAGATAATTCGGATCCCTTTGAAGACTATAGGGCCAAAGGAAATATCCTCCGGTAACAAAGAGAAAGAAGCTTTCTGAGAAACTTCTTTGTGTTCTGTGAAATCATCTCACAGATTTACAGCTGTCCCTTCAAGAAGCCTTTCACTAAGACAGTTCTTGTGGAATTGTCAAAGTGATATTTGGAAGCCCATAGAGGGCTATGGTGAAAAAGGAAATATCCTCAGATGAAATATGGAAAGAAGCTTTCTGAAAAACTGCTCTGTGATGTGTGACTTCCACTCACAGAGTTACATCTGTATTTTGTGGATCTCTTTGCTAGCCTTATTTCTGTGGAATCTGAGAACAGATATTTCAAATCCCTTTGAAGTCTATAGGGCCAAAGGAAATATCCTCCGATAACAAAGAGAAAGAAGCTTTCTGAGAAACATCTTTCTGTTCGGTGAAATCATCTCACAGAGTTACAGCTTTCCCCTCAAGAAGCCTTTCGCTAAGACAGTTCTTGTGGAATTGGCAAAGTGATATTTGGAAGCCCATAGAGGGCTATGGTGAAAAAGGAAATATCCTCAGATGAAATCTGGAAAGAAGCTTTCTGAGAAACTGCTCTGTGATGTGTGACTTCCACTCACAGAGTTACATCTGTATTTCGTGGATCTCTTTGCGAGCCTTATTTCTGTGGAGTCTGAGAACAGATATTTCGGATCCCTTTGAAGACTATAGGGCCAAAGGAAATATCGTCCGATAAAAAAGAGAAAGAAGCCTTCTTAGAAACTTATTTGTGTTCTGTGAAATCATCTCACAGAGTTACAGCTTTCCCTTCAAGAAGCCTTTCGCTAAGACAGTTCTTGTGGAATTGGCAAAGTGATATTTGGAAGCCCATAGAGGGCTATGGTGAAAAAGCAAATATCCTCAGATAAAATCTGGAAAGAAGCTTTCTGAGGAACTGCTTAGTGTTCTCTTAATTCATCTCACAGAGTTACATCAGTATTTCTTGATTCTCTTTGCTAGCCTTATTTCTGTGGAATCTGAGAATAGATATTTCGGATCCCTTTGAAGACTATAGGGCCAAAGGAATTATCCTCCGATAACAAAGATAAAGAAGCTTTCTGAGAAACTTCTTTGTGTTCTGTGAAATCATCTCACAGTGTTACAGCTTTCCCCTCAAGAAGTCTTTCGCTACGACAGTTTTGTGGAATTGTCTTAGTGATATTTGGAAGCCCGTAGAGGTCTATGTTGAAAGAGGAAATATCCTCAGATGAAATCTGGAAAGAAGCTTTCTGAGAAACTGCTCTGTGATGTGTGACTTCCACTCACAGAGTTACATCTGTATTTCGTGGATCTCTTTGCGAGCCTTATTTCTGTGGAATCTGAGAACAGATATTTCGGATCCCTTTGAAGACTATAGGGCCAAAGGAAATATCCTCCGACAACAAAGAGAAAGAAGCTTTCTGAGAAACTTCTTTGTGTTCTGTGAAATCATCTCACAGAGTTACAGCTTTCCCCTCAAGAAGCCTTTCGCTAAGAGAGTTCTTGTGGAATTGGCAAAGTGATATTTGGAAGCCCATAGAGGGCTATGGTGAAAAAGGAAATATCCTCAGATGAAACGTGGAAAGAAGCTTTCTGAGAAACTGCTTAGTGTTCTCTTAATTCATCTCACAGAGTTACATCAGTATTTCTTGGATCTCTTTGCTAGGCTTATTTCTGTGGAATCTGAGAACAGATATTTCGGATCCCTTTGAAGACTATAGGGCCAAAGGAAAGAGCGTCCGATAACAAAGAGAAAGAAGCTTTCTGAGAAACTTCTTTGTGTTCTGTGAAATCTTCTCACAGAGTTACAGCTTTCCCCTCAAGAAGACTTTCGCTAAGACAGTTCTTGTAGAATTGTCAAAGTGATATTTGGAAACCCATAGAGGGCTACGGTGAAAAAGGAAATATCCTCAGACGAAATCTGGAAAGAAGCTTTCTGAGAAACTGCTCTGTGATGTGTGACTTCCACTCATAGAGTTATATCTGTATTTCGTGGATCTCTTTGCTAGCCTTATTTCTGTGGAATCTGAGATCAGATATTTCGAATCTCTTTGAAGTCTATAGTGCCAAAGGAAATATCCTCCGATAACAAAGAGAAAGAAGCTTTCTGAGAAACATCTTTGTGTTCTGTGAAATCATCTCACAGAGTTACAGCTTTTCCCTCAAGAAGCCTTTCACTAAGACAGTTCTTGTGGAATTGGCAAAGTGATATTTGGAAGCCCTTAGAGGGCTATGGTGAAAAAGAAATATCCTCCGATGAAATCTGGAAGGAAGCTTTCTGAGAAACTTCTCTGTGATGTGTGACCTCCACTCACAGAGTTACATCGGTATTTCGTGCATCTCTTTGCTATCCTTATTTCTGTGGAATCTGAGAACAGATATTTCGGATCCCTTTGAAGACTATAGGGCCAAAGGAATTATCCTCCGATAACAAAGAGAAAGAAGCTTTCTGAGAAACTTCTTTGAGTTCTGTGAAATCATCTCACAGTGTTACAGCTTTCCCCTCAAGAAGCCTTTCGCTACGACACTTCTTGTGGAATTGTCATAGTGATATTTGGAAGCCCATAGAGGGCTATGTTGAAAGAGGAAATATCCTCAGATGAAATCTGTAAAGAAGCTTTCTGAGAAACTGCTCTGTGATGTGTGACTTCCACTCACAGAGTTACATCTGTATTTCGAGGATCTCTTTGCGAGCCTTATTGCTGTGGAATCTGAGAACAGATATTTCGGATCCCTTTGAAGACTATAGGGCCAAAGGAAATATCCTCCGATAACAAAGAGAAAGAAGCTTTCTGAGAAACTTCTTTGTGTTCTGTGAAATCATCTCACAGAGTTACAGCTTTCCCCTCAAGAAGCCTTTCGCTAAGACAGTTCTTGTGGAATTGGCAAAGTGATATTTGGAAGCCCATAGAGGGCTATGGTGAAAAAGGAAATATCCTCAGATGAAACCTGGAAAGAAGCTTTCTGAGAAACTGCTTAGTGTTCTCTTAATTCATCTCACAGAGTTACAACTGTATTTCCTGGATCTCTTTGCTAGCCTTATTTCTGTGGAATCTGAGAACAGATATTTCAGATCCCTTTGAAGACTATAGGAACAAAGGAAATATCCTCCGATAACAAATAGAAAGAAGCTTTCTGAGAAACTTCTTTGTGTTCTGTGAAATCATCTCACAGAGTTACAGATTTCCCCTCAAGAAGCCTTTCGCTAAGACAGTTCTTGTGGAATTGGCAAAGTGATATTTGGAAGCCCATAGAGGGCTATGTTGAAAAAGCAAATATCCTCAGATGAAATCTGGAAAGAAGCTTTCTGAGGAACTGCTTAGTGTTCTCTTAATTCATCTCACAGAGTTACATCAGTATTTCGTGGATCTCTTTGCTAGCCTTATTTCTGTAGAATCTTAGAACAGATATTTCGGATCCCTTTGAAGACTATAGGGCCAAAGGAAATATCCTCCGATAACAAAGAGAAAGAAGCTTTCAGAGAAACTTCTTTGTGTTCTGTGAAATCATCTCACAGTGTTACAGCTTTCCCCTCAAGAAGCCTTTCGCTACGACAGTTCTTGTGGAATTGTCATAGTGATATTTGGAAGACCATAGAGGGCTATGGTGAATAGAGGAAATATTCTCAGATGAAATCTGGAAAGAAGCTTTCTGAGAAACTGCTCTGTGATGTGTGACTTCCATTCACAGAGTTACATCTGTATTTCGTGGATCCCTTTGCTAGCCTTATTTCTGTGGAATCTGAGAACAGATATTTCAAATCCCTTTGAAGTCTATAGGGCCAAAGGAAATATCCTCCGATAACAAAGAGAAAGAAGCTTTCTGAGAAAAATCTTTGTGTTCTGTGAAATCATCTCACAGAGTTACAGCTTTCCCCTCAAGAAGCCTTTCGCTAAGACAGTTCTTGTGGAATTGGCAAAGTGATATTTGGAAGCCCATAGAGGGCTATGGTGAAAAAGGAAATATCCTCAGATGAAATCTGGAAAGAAGCTTTCTGAGAAACTGCTCTGTGATGTGTGACTTCCACTCACAGAGTTACATCTGTATTTCGTGGATCTCTTTGCGAGCCTTATTTCTGTGGAGTCTGAGAACAGATATTTCGGATCCCTTTGAAGACTATAGGGCCAAAGGAAATATCGTCCGATAAAAAAGAGAAAGAAGCTTTCTTAGAAACTTATTTGTGTTCTGTGAAATCATCTCACAGAGTTACACCTTTCCCTTCAAGAAGCCTTTCGCTAAGACAGTTCTTGTGGAATTGGCAAAGTGATATTTGGAAGCCCATAGAGGGCTATGGTGAAAAAGCAAATATCCTGAGATAAAATCTGGAAAGAAGCTTTCTGAGGAACTGCTTAGTGTTCTCTTAATTCATCTCACAGAGTTACATCAGTATTTCTTGATTCTCTTTGCTAGCCTTATTTTGTGGAAACTGAGAACAGATATTTCGGATCCCTTTGAAGACTATGGGGCCAAAGGAAATATCCTCCGATAACTAAGAATAAGAAGCTTTCTGAGAAACTTCTTTGTGTTCTGTGAAATCAGCTCACAGAGTTACTGCTTTCCCCTCAAGAAGCCTTTCGCTAAGACAGTTCTTGTGGAATTGGCAAAGTGATATTTGGAAGCCCATAGAGGGCTATGGTGAAAAAGGAAATATCCTCAGATGAAATCTGGAAAGAAGCTTTCTGAGAAACTGCTTAGTGTTCTGTTAATTCATCTCACAGAGTTACATCTGTATTTCGTGGATCTCTTTGCTAGCCTTATTTCTGGGGAATCTGAGAACAGATATTTCGGATCCCTTTGAAGACTATAGGGCCAAAGGAAATATCCTACGATAACTAAGAGAAAGAAGCTTTCTGAGAAACTTCTTTGTGTTTTATGAAATCCTCTCACAGAGTTACAGCTTTCCCCTCAAGAAGCCTTTCGCTAAGACAGTTCTTGTGGAATTGGCAAAGTGATATTTGGAAGCCCATAGAGGACTATGGTGAAAAAGGAAATATCCTCAGATGAAATCTGGAAAGAAGCTTTCTGAGAAACTGCTCTGTGATGTGTGACTTCCACTCACAGAGTTACATCTGTATTTCGTGGATCTCTTTGCTAGCCTTATTTCTGTGGAATCTGAGAACAGATATTTCGGATCCCTTTGAAGACTATGGGGCCAAAGGAAATATCCTCCGATAACTAAGAGAAAGAAGCTTTCTGAGAAACTTCTTTGTATTCTGCGAAATCAGCTCACAGAGTTACAGCTTTCCCCTCAAGAAGCCTTTCGCTAAGACAGTTCTTGTGTAATTGGCAAAGTGATATTTGGAATCCCATAGAGGGCTATGGTGAAAAAGGAAATATCCTCAGATGAAATCTGGAAAGAAGCTTTCTGAGAAACTGCTTAGTGTTCTGTTAATTCATCTCACAGAGTTACATCTGTATTTCGTGGATCTCTTTGCTAGCCTCATTTCTGTGGAATCTGAGAACAGATATTTCGGATCCCTTTGAAGAATATGGGGCCAAAGGAAATATCCTCCGATAACTAAGAGAAAGAAGCTTTCTGAGAAACTTCTTTGTGTTCTGTGAAATCAGCTCACAGAGTTTCAGCTTTCCCCTCAAGAAGACTTTCGCTAAGACAGTTCTTGTGGAATTGGCAAAGTGATATTTGGAAGCCCATAGAGGGCTATGGTGAAAAAGGAAATATCCTCAGATGAAATCTGGAAAGAAGCTTTCTGAGAAACTGCTCTGTGATGTGTGACTTCCACTCACAGAGTTACATCTGTATTTCGTTGATCTCTTTGCTAGCCTTATTTCTTTGGAATCTGAGAACAGATATTTCAGATCCCTTTGAAGACTATAGGGCCAAAGGAAATATCCTCCGATAACTAAGAGAAAGAAGCTTTCTGAGAAACTTCTTTGTGTTCTGTGAAATCATCTCACAGAGTTACAGCTTTCCCCACAAGAAGCCTTTCGCTAAGACAGTTCTTGTGGAATTGGCAAAGTGATATTTGGAAGCCCATAGAGGGCTATGGTGAAAAGGAAATATCCTCCGATGAAATCTGGAAAGAAGCTTTCTGAGAAACTGCTTAGTCTTCTGTTAATTCATCTCACAGAGTTACATCTATATTTCGTGGATCTCTTTGCTAGCCTTATTTCTGTGGAATCTGAGAACAGATATTTCGGATCCCTTTGAGGACTATAGGGCCAAAGGAAATATCCTCCGATAACTAAGAGAAAGAAGCTTTGTGAGAAACTTCTTTGTGTTCTGTGAAATCATCTCACAGAGTTACAGCTTTCCCCTCAAGAAGCCTTTCGCTAAGACAGTTCTTGTGGAATTGCCAAAGTGATATTTGGAAGCCCATAGAGGGCTATGGTGAAAAAGGAAATATCCTCAGATGAAATCTGGAAAGAAGCTTTCTGAGAAACTGCTTAGTGTTCTGTTAATTCATCTCACAGAGTTACATCTGTATTTAGTGGATCTCTTTGCTAGCCTTATTTCTGTGGAATCTGAGAACAGATACTTCGGATCCCTTTGAAGACTATAGGGCCAAAGGAAATATCTTCCGATAACAAAGAGAAAGAAGCTTTCTGAGAAACTTCTTTGTATTCTGTGAAATCATCTCACAGAGTTACAGCTTTCCCCTCAAGCAGCCTTTCGCTAAGACAGTTCTTGTGGAATTGGCAATGTGATATTTGGAAGCCCATAGAGGGCTCTAGTGAAAAAGGAAATATCCTCAGATGAAATATGGAAAGAAGCTTTCTGAGAAACTGCTCTGTGATGTGTGACTTCCACTCACAGAGTTACATCTGTATTTCGTGGATCTCTTTGTTAGCCTTATTTCTGTGGTATCTGAGAACAGATATTTCGGATCCCTTTGAAGACTATGGGGCCAAAGGAAATATCCTCCGATAACTAAGAGAAAGAAGCTTTCTGAGAAACTTCTTTGTGTTCTGTGAAATCAGCTCACAGAGTTACAGCTTTCCCCTCAAGAAGCCTTTCGCTAAGACAGTTCTTGTGGAATT
This sequence comes from Macaca mulatta, assembly GCF_049350105.2. Classification (NCBI taxonomy): domain Eukaryota; kingdom Metazoa; phylum Chordata; class Mammalia; order Primates; family Cercopithecidae; genus Macaca; species Macaca mulatta. The sequence continues at coordinate 49,170,992 of NC_133411.1, forward strand.
GGCAAAGTGATATTTGGAAGCCCATAGAGGGCTATGGTGAAAAAGGAAATATCCTCCGATGAAATCTGGAAAGAAGCTTTCTGAGAAACTGCTAAGAGTTCTGTTAATTCATCTCACAGAGTTACTTCTATATTTCGTGGATCAATTTGTTAGCCTTATTTCTGTGGAATCTGAGAACAGATATTTCGGATCTCTTTGAAGACTATAGGGCCAAAGGAAATATCCTCCGATAAGAAAGAGAAAGAAGCTTTCTGAGAAACTTCTTTGTGTTCTGTGAAATCAACTGACAGAGTTACAGCTTTCCCCTCAAGAAGCCTTTCGCTAAGACAGTTCTTGTGGAATTGGCAAAGTGATATTTGGAAGCCCTTAGAGGGCTATGGTGAAAAGGAAATATCCTCCGATGAAATCTGGAAAGAAGCTTTCTGAGAATCTGCTTAGTGTTCTGTTAATTCATCTCACAGAGTTACATCTATATTTCGTGGATCTCTTTGCTAGCCTTATTTCTGTGGAATCTGAGTACAGATATTTCGGATCCCTTTGAGGATTATAGGGCCAAAGGAAATATCCACCGATAATTAAGAGAAAGAAGCCTCCTGAGAAACGTTTTGTGTTCTGTGAAATCATCTCACAGAGTTACAGCTTTCCCCTCAAGAAGCCTTTCGCTAAGACAGTTCTTGTGGAATTGGCAAAGTGATATTTGGAAGCCCATAGAGGGCTATGGTGAAAAAGGAAATGACCTCCGATGAAATCTGGAAAGAAGCTTTCTGAGAAACTGCTTATTGTTCTGTTAATTCATCTCACAGAGTTACTTCTATATTTCGTGGATCTCTTTGCTAGCCTTATTTCTGTGGAATCTGAGAACAGATATTTCGGAACCCTTTGAAGACTATAGGGCCAAAGGAAATATCCTCCGACAACAAAGAGAAAGAAGCTTTCTGAGAAACTTCTTTGTGTTCTGTGAAATCATCTCACAGAGTTACAGCTTTCCCCTCAAGAAGCCTTTCGCTAAGACAGTTCTTGTGTAATTGGCAAAGTGATATTTGGAAGCCCTTAGAGGGTTATGGTGAAAAAGGAAATATCCTCCGATGAAATGTGGAAAGAAGCTTACTGAGAAACTGCTTAGTGTTCTGTTAATTCATCTCACAGAGTTACATCTATATTTCGTGGATCTCTTTGCTAGCCTTATTTCTGTGGAATCTGAGAACAGATATTTCGGATCCCTTTGAAGACTATAGGGCCAAAGGAAATATCCTCCGATAACAAAGAGAAAGAAGCTTTCTTAGAAACTTCTTTGTGTTCTGTGAAATCACCTCACAGAGTTACAGCTTTCCCCTCAAGAAGCCTTTCCCTAAGACAGTTCTTGTGGAATTGGCAAACTGGTATTTGGAAGCCCATAGAGGTCTATGGTGAAAAAGGAAATATCCTCAGATGAAATCTGGAGAGAAGCTTTCTGAGAAACTGCTTAGTGTTCTGTTAATTCATCTCACAGAGTTACATCCGTATTTCTTGGATCTCTTTGCTAGCCTTATTTCTGTGGAATCTGAGAACAGATATTTCGGATCCCTTTGAAGACTATAGGGCCAAAGGAAATATCCTCCGAAAACTAAGAGAAAGAAGCTTTCTGAAAAACTTCTTTGTGTTCTGTGAAATCATCTCACAGAGTTACAGCTTTCCCCTCAAGAAGCCTTTCCCTAAGACAGTTCTTGGGGAATTGGCAAAGTGATATTTGGAAGCCCATAGAGGGCTCTGGTGAAAAAGGAAATATCCTCAGATGAAATCTGGAAAGTAGCTTTCTGAAAAACTGCTCTGTGATATGTGACTTCCACTCACAGAGTTATATCTGTATTTCGTGGATCTCTTTGCTAGCCTTATTTCTGTGGAATCTGAGAACAGATATTTTGGATCCCTTTGAAGACTATAGGGCCAAAGGAAATATCCTCCAATAACAAAGAGAAAGAAGCTTTCTGAGAAACTTCTTTGGGTTCTGTGAAATCATCTCACAGAGTTACAGCTTTCCCCTCAAGAAGCCTTTCGCTAAGACAGTTCTTTTGGAATTGGCAAAGTGATATTTGGAAGCCCGTAGAGGGCTATGGTGAAAAAGGAAATATCCTCAGATGAAATCTGGAAAGAAGCTTTCTGAGAAATTGCTTAGTATTCTGTTAATTCATCTCACATAGTTACATCTGTATTTCGTGGATCTCTTTGTTAGCCTTATTTCTGGGTTATCTGAGAACAGATATTTCGGATCCCTTTGAAGACTTTAGGGTCAAAGGAAATATCTTCCGATAACAAAGAGAAAGAAGCTTTCTGAGAAACTTCTTTGTGTTCTGTGAAATCATCTCACAGTTACAGCTTTCCCCTCAAGAAGCTTTTCGCTAAGACAGTTCTTGTGGAATTGGCAAAGTGATATTTGGAAGCCCATAGAGAGCCATGGTGAAAAAGGAAATATCCTCAGATGAAATCTAGAAAGAAGCTTTGTGAGAAACTGCTCTGTGATGTGTGACTTCCAGTCACAGAGTTACTTCTGTATTTCGTGGATCTCTTTGCTAGCCTTAGTTCTGTGGAATCTGAGAACAGATAGTTCGGATCCCTTTGAAGACTATAAGGCCAAAGGAAATATCCTCCGATAACTAAGAGAAAGAAGCTTTCTGAGAAACTTCTTTGTGTTCTGTGAAATCATCTCACAGAGTTACAGCTTTCCCCTCAAGAAGCCTTTCGCGAAGACAGTTCTTGTGGAATTGGCAAAGTGATATTTGGAAGCCCATAGAGGGCTATAGTGAAAAAGGAAATATCCTCCGGTGAAATCTGGAAAGAAGCTTTCTGAGAAACTGCTTAGTGTTCTGTTAATTCATCCCACAGAGTTACATCTGTATTTCGTGGATCTCTTTGCTAGCCTTATTTCTGTGGAATCTGAGAACAGATATTTCGGATCCCTTTGAAGACTATGGGGCCAAAGGAAATATCCTCCGATAACTAAGAGAAAGAAGCTTTCTGAGAAACTTCTTTGTGTTCCGTGAAATCAGCTCACAGAGTTACAGCTTTCCCTTCAAGAAGCCTTTCCCTAAGACAGTTCTTGTGGAATTGGCAAAGTGATATTTGGAAGCCCATAGAGGGCTCTGGTGAAAAAGGAAATATACTCCGATGAAATCTGGAAAGAAGCTTTCTGAGAAACTGCTCTGTGATGTGTGACTTCCACTCACAGAGTTACATCTGTATTTCATGGATCTCTTTGCTAGCCTTATTTCTGTGGAATCTGAGAACAGATATTTCGGATCCCTTTGAAGACTATGGGGCCAAAGGAAATATCCTCCGATAACTAAGAATAAGAAGCTTTCTGAGAAACTTCTTTGTGTTCTGTGAAATCAGCTCACAGAGTTACAGCTTTCCCCTCAAGAAGCCTTTCGCTAAGACAGTTCTTGTGGAATTGGCAAAGTGATATTTGGAAGCCCATAGAGGGCTATGGTGAAAAAGGAAATATCCTCAGATGAAATCTGGAAAGAAGCTTTCGGAGAAACTTCTCTGTGATGTGTGACCTCCACTCACAGAGTTACATCGGTATTTCGTGGATCTCTTTGCTAGCCTTATTTCTGTGAAATCTGAGAACAGATATTTCGGATCCCTTTGAAGACTATAGGGCCAAAGGAAATATCCTTCGTTAACAAAAAAAGAAGCTTTCTGAGAAACTTCTTTTTGTTCTGTGAAATCATCTCACAGAGTTACAGCTTTCCCTTCAAGAAGCTTTTCGCAAAGACAGTTGTTGTGGAATTGGCAAAGTGATATTTGGAAGCCCATAGAGGGCTACGGTGAAAAAGGAAATATCCTCAGATGAAATCTGGAAAGAAGTTTTCTGAGGAACTGCTTAGTGTTCTGTTAATTCATCTCACAGAGTTACATCTGTATTTCGTGGATCTCTTTGCTAGCCTTATTTCTGTTCAATCTGAGAACAGATATTTCCGATCCCTTTGAAGACTATAGGGCGAAAGGAAATATCCTACGATAACAAAGAGAAAGAAGCTTTCTGAGAAACTTCTTTGTGTTCTGTGAAATCATCTCACAGAGTTACAGCTTTTCCCTCAAGAAGCCTTTCACTAAGACAGTTCTTGTGGAATTGGCAAAGTGATATTTGGAAGCCCATAGAGGGCTATGGTGAAAAAGGAAATATCCTCAGATGGAATCTGAAAAGAAGCTTTCTGAGAAACTGCTTAGTGTTCTGTTAATTCGTCTCACAGAGTTACATCTGTATTTCGTGGATCTCTTTGCTAGCCTTATTTCTGTGGATTCTGAGAACAGATATTTCGGATCCCTTTGAAGACTATAGGGCCAAAGGAAATATCCTCCGGTAACAAAGAGAAAGAAGCTTTCTGAGAAACATCTTTGTGTTCTGTGAAATCATCTCACAGAGTTACAGCTTTTCCCTCAAGAAGCCTTTCACTAACACAGTTCTTGTGGAATTGGCAAAGTAATATTTGGAAGACCTTAGAGGGCTATGGTGAAAAAGGAAATATCCTCCGATGAAATCTGGAAAGAAGCTTTCTGAGAAACTGCTCTGTGATGTGTGACCTCCACTCACAGAGTTACATCTGTATTTCGTGGATCTCTTTGCTAGCCTTATTTCTGTGGAATCTGAGAACAGATATTTCGGATCCCTTTGAAGACTATAGGGCCAAAGGAAATATCCTCCGATAACAAAGAGAAAGAAGCTTTCTGAGAAACTTCTTTGTGTTCTGTGAAATCATCTCACAGAGTTACAGTTTTCCCCTCAAGAAGCCTTTCGCTAAGACAATTCTTGTGGAATTGGCAAAGTGATATTTGGAAGCCCATAGAGTGCTATGGTGAAAAAGTAAATATCCTCAGATGGAATCTGAAAAGAAGCTTGTTAAGAAACTGCTTAGTGTTCTGTTAATTCGTCTCACAGAGTTACATCTGTATTTCGAGGATCTCTTTGCTAGCCTTATTTCTGTGGATTCTGAGAACAGATATTTCGGATATCTTTGAAGACTATAGGGCCAAAGGAAATATCCTCCGATAACAATTAGAAAGAAGCTTTCTGAGAAACTTCTTTTGTGTTCTGAAATCATGTCACAGAGTTACAGCTTTTCCCTCAAGAAGCCTTTCACTAAGACAGTTCTTGTGGAATTGGCAAAGTCATATTTGGAAGACCTTAGAGGGCTATGGTGAAAAAGGAAATATCCTCCGATGAAATCTGGAAAGAAGCTCTCTGAGAAACTGCTCTGTGATGTGTGACGTCCACTCACAGAGTTACATCGGTATTTCGTGGATCTCTTTGCTAGCCTTATTTCTGTGGAATCTGAGAACAGATATTTCGGATCCCTTTGAAGACTATAGGTCCAAAGGAAATATCCTCCGATTACAAAGAGAAAGAAGCTTTCTGATAAACTTCTTTGTGTTCTGTGAAATCATTTTACAGAGTTACAAATTTTCCCTCAAGAAGCCTTTCACTAAGACAGTTCTTGTGGAATGGGCAAAGTGATATTTGGAAGCGCATAGAGGGCTATGGTGAAAAAGAAAATATCCTCAGATGAAATCTGGAAAGAAGCTTTCTGAGAAACAGCTCTGTGATGTGTGTCTTCCACTCACAGAGTTACATCTGTATTTCGTGGATTTCTTGCGAGCCTTATTTCTGTGAAATCTGAGAACAGATATTGCGGATCCCTTTGAGGACTATCGGGCCAAAGGAAATATCCTCCGATAACAAAGAGAAAGAAGCTTTCTGAGAAACTTCTTTGTGTTCTGTGAAATCATCTCACAGAGTTACAGCTTTCCCCTCAAGAAGCCTTTCGCTAAGACAATATTGTGGAATTGGCAAAGTGATATTTGGAAGCCCATAGAGTGCTATGGTGAAAAAGTAAATATCCCCAGATGGAATCTGAAAAGAAGCTTGTTGAGAAACTGCTTAGTGTTCTGTTAATTAGTCTCACAGAGTTACATCTGTATTTCGAGGATCTCTTTGCTAGCCTTATTTCTGTGGATTCTGAGAACAGATATTTCGGATATCTTTGAAGACTATAGGGCCAAAGGAAATATCTTCCGGTAACAAAGAGAAAGAAGCTTTCTGAGAAACTTCTTTGTATTCTGTGAAATCATCTCACAGAGTTACAGCTGTCCCCTAAAGAAGCCTTTCACTAAGACAGTTCTTGTGGAATTGGCAAAGTGATATTTGGAAGCCCGTAGAGGGCTATGGTGAAAAAGGAAATATCCTCCGAAGAAATCTGGAAAGAAGCTTTCTGAGAAACTCCTCTGTGATGTGTGACTTCCACTCACAGAGTTACATCTGTATTTCGTGGATCTATTTGCTCGCCTTATTTCTGTGGAATCTGAGAACAGATATTTCGGATCCCTTTGAAGACTATAGGGCCAAAGGAAATATCCTCCGATAACAAAGAGAAAGAAGCTTTCTGAGAAACATCTTTGTGTTCTGTGAAATCATCTCACAGAGTTACAGCTTTTCCCTCAAGAATCCTTTCGCTAAGACAGTTCTTGTGGAATTGGCAAAGTGATATTTGGAAGCCCATAGAGGGCTATGGTGAAAAAGGAAATATCCTCCGACGAAATCTGGAAAGAAGCTTTCTGAGAAACTGCTTAGTGTTCTGTTAATTCATCTCTCAGAGTTACATCAGTATTTCGTGGATCTCTTTGCTAGCCTTATTTCTGTGGAATCTGAGAACAGATATTTCGTTTCCCTTTGAAGACTATAGGGCCAAAGGAATATCCTCCGATAACAAAGAGAAAGAAGCTTTCTGAGAAACTTCTTTGTGTACTGTGAAATCATCTCACAGAGTTAAAGCTTTCCCCTCAAGAATCCTTTCACTAAGACAGTTATTGTGGAATTGGCAAAGTGATATTTGGAAAACCATAGAGGGCTACGGTGAAAAAGGAAATATCCTCAGAAGAAATCTGAAAAGAAGCTTTCTGAGAAACTGCTTTGTGTTCTGTTAATTCATCTCACGGAGTTACATCTGTATTTCGTGGATCTCTTTGCTAGCCTTACTTCTGTTCAATCTGAGAACAGATATTTCAGATCCCCTTGAAGACTACAGGGCCAAAGGAAGTATCCTCCGATAACAAAGAGAAAGAAGCTTTCAGAGAAACTTCTTCGTGTTCTGTGAAATCATCTCACAGAGTTACAGCTTTTCCCTCAAGAAGCCTTTCTCTAAGACAGTTCATGTGAAATGGGCCAAGTGATATTTGGAAGCCCATAGAGGGCTATGGTGAAAAAGGAAATATCCTCAGATGAAATCTGGAAAGAAGCTTTCTGAGAAAGTGCTTAGTGTTCTGTTAATTCATCTCACAGAGTTACATCAGTATTTCGTGGATCTCTTTGCTACCCTTATTTTGTGGAATCTGAGAACAGATATTTCGGATCCCTTTGAAGACTATAGGGTCAAAGGAAATATCCTCCGATAACAAAGAGAAAGAAGCTTTCTGAGAAACTTCTTTGTGTTCTGTGAAATCATCTCACAGAGTTACAGCTTTCCCCTCAAGAAGCCTTTCGATAAGACAGTTCTTGTGGAATTGTCAAAGTGACATTTGGAAGCCCATAGAGGGCTATGGTGAAAAAGGAAATATCCTCAGATGAAATCTGGAAAGAAGCTTTCTGAGAAACTGCTCTGTGATGTGTGACCTCCACTCACAGAGTTACATCGGTATTTCGTGGATCTCTTTGCTAGCCTTATTTCTGTGAAATCTGAGAACAGATATTTCGGATCCCTTTGAAGACTATAGGGCCAAAGGAAATATCCTTCGTTAACAAAAAAAGAAGCTTTCTGAGAAACTTCTTTTTGTTCTGTGAAATCATCTCACAGCGTTACAGCTTTCCCTTCAAGAAGCCTTTCGCAAAGACAGTTGTTATGGAATTGGCAAAGTGATATTTGGAAGCCCATAGAGGGCTACGGTGAAAAAGGAAATATCCTCAGATGAAATCTGGAAAGAAGTTTTCCCGGGAACTGCTTAGTGTTCTGTTAATTCAACTCACAGAGTTACATCGGTATTTCGTGGATCTCTTTGCTAGCCTTATTTCTGTTCAATCTGAGAACAGATATTTCAGATCCCTTTGAAGACTACAGGGCCAAAGGAAATATCCTCCAATAAGAAAGTGAAAGAAGCTTTCTGAGAAACTTCTTTGTGTTCTGTGAAATCATCTCACAGAGTTACAGCTTTTCCCTCAAGAAGCCTATCACTAAGACAGTTCATGTGGAATTGGCAAGGTAATATTTGGAAGCCCATAGAGGGCTATGGTGAAAAAGGAAATATCCTCCGATGAAATCTGGAAAGAAGGTTTCTGAGAAACTGCTTAGTATTCTGTTAATTCATCTCACAGAGTTACATCTGTATTTCGTGGATCTATTTGCTAGCCTTATTTCTGTGGAATCTGAGAACGGATATTTCGGATCCCTTTGAAGACTATAGGGCCAAAGGAAATATCCTCCGATAACAAAGAGAAAGAAGCTTTCTGAGAAACTTCTTCGTGTTCTGTGAAATCATCTCACAGAGTTACAGCTTTTCCCTCAAGAAGCCTTTCACTAAGACAGTTCATGTGGAATTGGCCAAGTGATATTTGGAAGCCCATAGAGGGCTATGGTGAAAAAGGAAATATCCTCCGATGAAATCTGGAAAGAAGGTTTCTGAGAAACTGCTTATTTTCTGTTAATTCATCTCACAGAGTTACATCTGTATTTCGTGGATCTCTTTGCTAGCCTTATTTTGTGGAATCTGAGAACAGATATTTCGGATCCCTTTGAAGACTATAGGGCCAAAGGAAATATCCTCCGATAACAAAGAGAAAGAAGCTTTCTGAGAAACTTCTTTGTGTTCTGTGAAATCATCTCACAGAGTTACAGTTTTCCCCTCAAGAAGCCTTTCGCTAAGACAGTTCTTGTGGAATTGGCAAAGTGATATTTGGAAGCCCATAGAGGGCTATGGTGAAAAAGGAAATATCCTCAGATGAAATCTGGAGAGAAGCTTTCTGAGAAACTGCTCTGTGAAGTGTGACTTCCACTCACAGAGTTACATCAGTATTTCGTGGATCTCTTTGCTAGCCTTATTTCTGTGGAATCTGAGAACCGATATTTCGGATCCCTTTGAAGACTATAGGGACAAAGGAAATATCCCCCGATAACAAAGAGAAAGAAGCTTTCTGAGAAACTTCTTTGTGTTCTGTGAAATCATCTCACAGAGTTACAGTTTTCCCCTCAAGAAGCCTTTCGCTAAGACAGTTCTTGTGGAATTGGCAAAGTGATATTTGGAAGCCCATAGAGGGCTATGGTGAAAAAGGAAATATCCTCCGATGAAATCTGGAAAGAAGCTTTCTGAGAAAGTGCTCTGTGATGTGTGAATTCCACTCACGGAGTTACATCTGTATTTCGTGGATCTCTTTGCTAACCTTATTTCTGTGGAATCTGAGAACAGATATTTCGGATCCCTTTGAACACTATAAGGCCAAAGGAAATATCCTCCGATAACAAAGAGAAGGAAGCTTTCTGAGAAACTTCTTTGTGTTCTGTGAAATCATCTCACAGAGTTAAAGTATTCCCCTGAAGAAGCCTTTCGCTAAGACAGTTCATGTGGAATTGGCAAAGTGATATTTGGAAGCCCATAGAGTGCTATGGTGAACAAGTAAATATCCTCAGATGGAATCTGAAAAGAAGCTTGTTGAGAAACTGCTTAGTGTTCTGTTAATTCGTCTCACAGAGTTACATCTGTATTTCGTGGATCTCTTTGCTAGCCTTATTTCTGTGGATTCTGAGAACAGATATTTCGGATACTTTTGAAGACTATAGGGCCAAAGGAAATATCCTCCGGTAACAAAGAGAAAGAAGCTTTCTGAGAAACTTCTTTGTGTTCTGTGAAATCATCTCACAGAGTTACAGCTGTCCCCTCAAGAAGCATGTCACTAAGACAGTTCTTGTGGAATTGGCAAAGTGATATTTGGAAGCCCATAGAGGGCTACGGTGAAAAAGGAAATATCCTCCGATGAAATCTGGAAAGAAGCTTTCTGAGAAACTGCTCTGTGATGTGTGACTTCCACTCACAGAGTTACATCTGTATTTCGTGGATCTATTTGCTCACCTTATTTCTGTGGAATATGAGAACAGATATTTCGGATCCCTTTGAAGACTATAGGGCCAAAGGAAATATCCTCCGATAACAAAGAGAAAGAAGCTTTCTGAGAAACATCTTTGTGTTCTGTGAAATCATCTCACAGAGTTACACCTTTCCGCTAAAAAAGCCTTTCGCTAAGACAGTTCTTGTGGAATTGGCAAAGTGATATTTGGAAGCCCATAGAGTGCTATGGTGAAAAAGTAAATATCCTCAGATGGAATCTGAAAAGAACCTTGTTGAGAAACTGCTTAGTGTTCTGTTAATTCGTCTCACAGAGTTACATCTGTATTTCGTGGATCTCTTTGCTAGCCTTATTTCTGTGGATTCTGAGAATAGATATTTCGGATATCTTTGAAGACTATAGTGCCAAAGGAAATATCTTCCGGTAACAAGGAGAAAGAAGCTTTCTGAGAAACTTCTTTGTGTTCTGTGAAATCATCTCACAGAGTTACAGCTGTCCCCTCAAGAAGCTTTTCACTAAGACAGTTCTTATAGAGTTGGCAAAGTGATATTTGGAAGCCCATAGAGGGCTATGGTGAAAAAGGAAATATCCTCCGATGAAATCTGGAAAGAAGCTTTCTGAGAAACTGCTCTGTGATGTGTGACTTCCACTCACAGAGTTACATCAGTATTTCGTGGATCTATTTGCTCGCCTTATTTCTGTGGAATCTGAGAACAGATATTTCGGATCCCTTTGAAGACTATAGGGCCAAAGGAAATATCCTTCGATAACAAAGAGAAAGAAGCTTTCTGAGAAACATCTTTGTGTTCTGTGAAATCATCTCACAGAGTTACAACATTTCCCTCAAGAATCCTTTCGCTAAGACAGTTCTTGTGGAATTGGCAAAGTGATATTTGGAAGCCCATAGCGGGCTATGGTGAAAAAGGAAATATCCTCCGATGAAATCTGGAAAGAAGCTTTCTGAGAAACTGCTTAGTGTTCTGTTAATTCATCTCTCAGAGTTACATCAGTATTTCGTGGATCTCTTTGCTAGCCTTATTTCTGTGGAATCTGCGAACAGATATTTCGTATCCCTTTGAAGACTATAGGGCCAAAGGAATATGCTCCGATAACAAAGAGAAAGAAGCTTTCTGAGGAACTTCTTTGTGTTCTGTGAAATCATCTCACAGAGTTACAGCTTTCCCCTCAAGAATCCTTTCGCTAAGACAGTTCTTGTGGAATTGACAAAGTGATATTTGGAAGCCCATAGAGGGCTATGATGAAAAAGGAAATATCCTCAGATGGAATCTGAAAAGAAGCTTTCTGAGAAACTGCTTTGTGTTCTGTTAATTCATCTCACGGATTTACATCTGTATTTCGTGGATCTCTTTGCTAGCCTTACTTCTGTTCAATCTGAGAACAGATATTTCGAATCCCTCTGAAGACTATAGGGCCAAAGGAAATATCCTCCGATAACAAAGAGAAAGAAGCTTTCTGAGAAACTTCTTCGTGTTCTGTGAAATCATCTCACAGAGTTACAGCTTTTCCCTCAAGTAGCCTTTCACTAAGACAGTTCATGTGGAATTGGCCAAGTGATATTTGGAAGCCCATAGAGGGCTATGTTGAAAAAGGAAATATCCTCAGATGAAATCTGGAAAGAAGCTTTCTGAGAAAGTGCTTAGTGTTCTGTTAATTCATCTCACAGAGTTACATCAGTATTTCGTGGATCTCTTTGCTACCCTTATTTTGTGGAATCTGAGAACAGATAATTCGGATCCCTTTGAAGACTACAGGACCAAAGGAAATATCCTCCGATAACAAAGAGTAAGAAGCTTTCTGAGAAACTTCTTTGTGTTCTGTGAAATCATCTCACAGAGTTACAGCTTTCCCCTCAAGAAGCCTTTCTCTAAGACAGTTCTTGTGGAATTGGCAAAGTGACATTAGGAAGCCCTTAGAGGGCTAAGGTGAAAAAGAAAATATCCTCAGATGAAATCTGGAAAGAAACTTTCTGAGAAACAGGTCTGTGATATGCGTCTTCCACTCACAGAGTTACATCTGTATTTCGTGGATTTCTTTGCGAGCCTTATTTCTGTAGAATCTGAGAACAGATATTTCGGTTCCCTTTGAAGACTATAGGGCCAAAGGAAATATCCTCCGATAACAAAGAGAAAGAAGTTTTCTGAGAAACTTCTTTGTGTTCTGTGAAATCATCTCACAGAGTTAAAGCTTTCCACACAAGAAGCCTTTCGCTAAGACAGTTCTTGTGGAATTGGCAAAGGGATATTTGGAAGCCCATAGAGGGCTATGGTGTAAAAGGAATTATCCTCAGATGAAATCTGAAATGAAGCTTTCTGAGAAACTGCTCTGTGATGTGTGACTTCCACTCACAGAGTTACATCTGTATTTCGTGGATCTCTTTGCTAGCCTTATTTCGGTGGAATCTGAGAACAGATATTTCGGATCCCTTTGAAGACTATAGGGCCAAAGGAAATATCCTCCGATAACAAAGAGAAGGAAGCTTTCTGGGAAACTTCTTTGAGTTCTGTGAAATCATCTCACAGAGTTACAGCTTTTCCCTCAAGAAGCCGTTCACTAAGACAGTTCTTGTGGAATTGGCAAAGTGATATTTGGAAGCCCATAGAGGGCTATGGTGAAAAAGGAAATATCTTCAGATGAAATCTGGAAAGAACGTTTCTGAGAAACTGCTTAGATTTCGGTTAATTCATCTCACAGAGTTACATCTGTATTTCGTGGATCTCTTTGCTAGCCTTATTTCTGTGGAATCTGAGATCAGATATTTCGGATCCCTTTGAAGACTATAGGGCCAAAGGAAATATCCTCCGATAACAAAGAGAAAGAAGCTTTCTGAGAAACTTCTTTGTGTTCTGTGAAATCATGTCACAGAGTTACAGTTTTCCCCTCAAGAAGCCTTTTGCTAAGACAGTTCTTGTGGAATTGGCAAAGTGATATTTGGAAGCCCATAGAGGGCTATGGTGAAAAAGAAAATATCTTCAGATGAAATCTGGAAAGAAGCTTTTTGAGAAACTGCTCTGTGATGTGTGACTTCCACTCACGGAGTTACATCTGTATTTCGTGGAACTCTTTGCGAACCTTATTTCTGTGGAATCTGAGAACAGATATTTCGGATCCTTATGAACACTATAAGGCCAAAGGAAATATCCTCTGATAACAAAGAGAAAGAAGCTTTCTGAGAAACTTCTTTGTGTTCTGTGAAATCATCTCACAGAGTTACACCTTTCTGCTAAATGAGCCTTTCGCTAAGACACTTCTTGTGGAATTGGCAAAGTGATATTTGGAAGCCCATAGAGCGCTATGGTGAAAAAGTAAATATCCTCAGAGGGAATCTGAAAAAAAGCTTGTTGAGAAACTGCTTAGTGTTCTGTTAATTCGTCTCACAGAGTTACATCTGTATTTCGTGGATCTCTTTGCTAGCCTTATTTCTGTGGATTCTGAGAACAGATATTTCGGATCCATTTGAAGACTATAGGTACAAAGGAAATATCCTCAGATAACAAAGAGAAAGAAGCTTTCTGAGGAACTTCTTTGTGTTCTGTGAAATCATCTCAAAGAGTTACAAATTTCCCCTCAAGAAGCCTTTCACTAAGACAGTTCTTGTGGAATTGGCAAAGTGATATTTGGAAGCGCATAGAGGGCTATGGTGAAAAAGAAAATATCCTCAGATGAAATCTGGAAAGAAGCTTTCTGAGAAACAGCTCTGTGATGTGTGTCTTCCACTCACAGAGTTACATCTGTATTTCGTGGATTTCTTTGCGAGCCTTATTTCTGTAGAATCTGAGAACAGATATTTCGGATCCCCTTGAGGACTATCGGGCCAAAGGAAATATCCTTCGATAACAAAGAGAAAGAAGCTTTCTGAGAAACTTCTTTGTGTTCTGTGAAATCATCTCACAGAGATACAGTTTTCCTCTCAAGAAGCCTTTCGCTAAGACAGTTCTTGTGGAATTGGCAAAGTGATATTTGGAAGCCCATAGAGGGCTATGGTGAAAAAGGAAATATCCTCAGATGAAATCTGGAAAGAAGCTTTTTGAGAAACTACTCTGTGATGTGTGACTTCCACACACGGAGATACATCTGTATTTCGTGGATCTCTTTGCTAACCTTATTTCTGTGGAATCTGAGAACAGATATTTCGGATCCCTTTGAACACTATAAGGCCAAAGGAAATATCCTCCGACAACCAAGAGAAAGAAGCTTTCTGAGAAACTTCTTTGGGTTCTGTGAAATCATATCACAGAGTTACACCTTTCCGCTAAAAAAGCCTTTCGCTAAGACAGTTCTTGTGGAATTGGCAAAGTGATATTTGGAAGCCCATAGAGTGCTATGGTGAAAAAGTAAATATCCACAGATGGAATCTGAAAAGAACCTTGTTGAGAAACTGCTTAGTGTTCTGTTAATTCGTCTCACAGAGTTACATCTGTATTTCGTGGATCTCTTCGGTAGCCTTATTTTTGTGGATTCTGAGAACAGATATTTCGGATATCTTTGAAGACTATAGGGCCAAAGGAAATATCTTCCGGTAACAAAGAGAAAGAAGCTTTCTGCGAAACTTCTTTGTATTCTGTGAAATCATCTCACAGAGTTACAGCTGTCCCTTCAAGAAGCCTTTCACTAAGACAGTTCTTGTGGAATTGGCAAAGTGATATTTGGAAGCCCATAGAGGGTTATGGTGAAAAAGGAAATATCCTCCGATGAAATCTGGAAAGAAGCTTTCTGAGAAACTGCTCTGTGATGTGTGACTTCCACTCACAGAGTTACATCTGTATTTCGTGGATCTCTTTGCTATCCTTATTTCTGTGGAATCTGAGAACAGATATTTCGTATCCCTTTGAAGACTATAGGGCCAAAGGAATATCCTCCGATAACAAAGAGAAAGAAGCTTTCTGAGAAACTTCTTTGTGTTCTGTGAAATCATCTCACAGAGTTAAAGCTTTCCCCACAAGAATCCTTTCTCTAAGACAGTTCTTGTGGAATTGGCAAAGTGATATTTGGAAGCCCATAGAGGGCTATGGTGAAAAAGGAAATATCCTCAGATGAAATCTGGAAAGAAGGTTTCTGAGAAACTGCTTAGTATTCTGTTTATTAATCTCACAGAGTTACATCTGTATTTCGTGGATCTCTTTGCTAGCCTTATTTCTGTGGAATCTGAGAACGGATATTTCGGATCCCTTTGAAGACTATAGGGCCAAAGGAAATATCCTCCGATAACAAAGAGAAAGAAGCTTTCTGAGAAACTTCTTCGTGTTCTGTGAACTCATCTCACAGAGTTACAGCTTTTCCCTCAAGAAGACTTTCACTAAGACAGTTCATGTGGAATTGGCCAGGTGATATTTGGAAGCCCATAGAGGGCTATGTTGAAAAAGGAAATATCCTCAGATGAAATCTGGAAAGAAGCTTTCTGAGAAAGTGCTTAGTGTTCTGTTAATTCATCTCAAAGAGTTACATCAGTATTTCGTGGATCTCTTTGCTACCCTTATTTTCTGGAATCTGAGAACAGATATTTCGGATCCCTTTGAAGATTATAGGGCCAAAGGAAATATTCTCCGATAACAAAGAGAAAGAAACTTTCTGAGAAACTTCTTTGTGTTCTGTGAAATCATCTCACAGAGTTAAAGCTTTCCCCTCAAGAATACTTTTCCTAAGACAGTTCTTGTGGAATTGGCAAAGTTATACTTGGAAGCCCATAGAGGGATATGGTGAAAAAGGAAATATCCTCAGATGGCATCTGAAAAGAAGCTTTCTGAGAAACTGCTTAGTGTTCTGTTAATTCATCTCACAGATTTACATCTGTATTTCGTGGATCTCTTTGCTAGCCTTATTTCTGTTCAATCTGAGAACAGATATTTCGGATCCCTTTGAAGACTATAAGGCCAAAGGAAATATCCTCCGATAACAAAGAGAAAGAAGCTTTCTGAGAAAATTCTTTGTGTTCTGTGAAATCACCTCACAGAGTTACAGCTTTCCCCTCAAGAAGCCTTTGGCTAAGACCGTTCTTGTGGAATTGGCCAAGTGATATTTGGAATCCCCTAGAGGGCTACGGTGAAAAAGGAAATATCCTCAGATGAAATCTGGAAAGAAGCTTTCTGAGAAACTGCTCTGTGATCTGTGACATCCACTCATAGAGTTACATCTGTATTTCGTGGATCTCTTTGCTATCCTTATTTCTGTGGAATCTGAGAACAGATATTTCGGATCCCTTTGAAGACTATAGGACCAAAGGAAATATCCTCCGATAACAAAGAGAAAGAAGCTTTCTGAGAAACATCTTTGTGTTCTGTGAAATCATCTCACAGAGTTACAGCTTTTCCTCAAGAAGCCTTTCACTAAGACAGTTCTTGTTGAATTGGCAAAGTAATATCTGGAAAACCTTAGAGGGCTATGGTGAGAAAGGAAATATCCTCCGATGAAATCTGGAAAGAAGCTTTCTGAGAAACTGCTCTGTGATGTGTGACCTCCACTCACAGAGTTACATCTGTATTTCCTGGATCTCTTTGCTAGCCTTATTTCTGTGGAATCTGAGAACAGATATTTCGGATCCCTTTGAAGACTATAGGTCCAAAGGAGATATCCTCCGATAACAAAGAGAAAGAAGCTTTCTGAGAAACATCTTTGTGTTCTGTGAAATCATCTCACAGAGTTACAGCTTTTCCATCAAGAAGCCTTTCACTAAGACAGTTCTTGTGGAATTGGCAAAGTAATATTTGGAAGACCTTAGAGGGCTATGGTGAAAAAGGAAATATCCTCCGATGAAATCTGGAAAGAATCTTTCTGAGAAACTGCTCTGAGATGTGTGACCTCCACTCACAGAGTTACATCTGTATTTCGTGGATCTCTTTGCTAGCTTTATTTCTGTAGAATCTGAGAACAGATATTTCGGATCCCTTTGAAGGCTATAGGGCCAAAAGAAATATCCTCCGATAACAAAGGGAAAGAAGCTTTCTGAGAAACTTCTTTGTGTTCTGTGAAATCATCTCACAGAATTAAAGCTTTCCCCTCAAGAAGCCTTTCGATAAGACAGTTCTTGTGGAATGGGCAAAGTGATATTTGGAAGCCCATAGAGGGCTATGGTGAAAAAGGAAATATCCTCAGATGAAATCTGGAAAGAAGTTTTCTGAGGAACTGTTTAGTGTTCTGTTAATTCATCTCACAGAGTTACATCTGTATTTCGTGGATCTCTTTGCTAGCCTTGTTTCTGTGGAATCTGAGAACAGATATTTCGGATCCCTTTGAAGACTATAGGGTCAGAGGAAATATCCTCCGATAACAAAGAGAAAGAAGCTTTCTGAGAAACTTCTTTGTGTTCTGTGAAATCATCTCACAGAGTTACAGCTTTTCCCTCAAGAAGCCTTTTAATAAGACACTTCTTGTGGAATTGGCAAAGTGATATTTGGAAGCCCATTGTGGGCTATGGTGAAAAAGGAAATATCCTCAGATGAAATCTGGAAAGAAGGTTTCTGAGAAACTGCTTAGTATTCTGTTAATTCATCTCACAGAGTTACTTCTGTATTTCGTGGATCTCTTTGCTAGCCTTATTTCTGTGGAATCTGAGAACAGATATTTCGGAACCCTTTGAAGACTATAGGGCCATAGGAAATATCCTCCGATAACAAAGAGAAAGAAGCTATCTGAGAAACTTCTTTGTGTTCTGTGAAATCATCACACAGAGTTACATCTGTATTTCGTGGATCTCTTTGCTAGCCTTATTTCTGTGGAATCTTAGAACAGATATTTCGGCTCCCTTTGAAGAATAGAGGGCCAAAGGAAATATCCTCCGATAACAAAGAGAAAGAAGCTTTCTAGGAAACTTCTTTGTGTTCTGTGAAATCATCTCACAGAGTTACAGTTTTCCCCTCAAGAAGTCTTTCGCTAAGACAGTTCTTGTGGAATTGGCCAAGTGATATTTGGAAGCCCATAGAGGGCTATGGTGAAAAAGGAAATATCCTCAGATGAAATCTGGAAAGAAGCTTTCTGAGAAAGTGCTTAGTGTTCTGTTAATTCATCTCACAGAGTGACATCAGTATTTCGTGGATCTCTTTGCTACCCTTATTTTGTGGAATCTGACAACAGATATTTCGGATCCCTTTGAAGACTATAGGGCCAAAGGAAATATTCTCCGATAACAAAGAGAAAGAAACTTTCTGAGAAACTTCTTTGTGTTCTGTGAAATCATCTCACAGAGTTAAAGCTTTCCCCTCAAGAATCCTTTTGCTAAGACAGTTCTTGTGGAATTGGCCAAGTTATACTTGGAAGCCCATAGAGGGCTATGGTGAAAAAGGAAATATCCTCAGATGGCATCTGAAAAGAAGCTTTCTGAGAAACTGCTTAGTGTTCTGTTAATTCATCTCACAGATTTACATCTGTATTTCGTGGATCTCTTTGCTAGCCTTATTTCTGTTCAATCTGAGAACAGATATTTCGGATCCCTTTGAAGACTATAAGGCCAAAGGAAATATCCTCCGATAACAAAGAGAAAGAAGCTTTCTGAGAAAATTCTTTGTGTTCTGTGAAATCACCTCACAGAGATACAGCTTTCCCCTCAAGAAGCCTTTGGCTAAGACCGTTCTTGTGGAATTGGCCAAGTGATATTTGGAATCCCCTAGAGGGCTACGGTGAAAAAGGAAATATCCTCCGATGAAATCTGGAAAGAAGCTTTCTGAGAAACTGCTCTGTGATCTGTGACTTCCACTCATAGAGTTACATCTGTATTTCGTGGATCTCTTTGCTATCCTTATTTCTGTGGAATCTGAGAACAGATATTTCGGATCCCTTTGAAGACTATAGGGCCAAAGGAAATATCCTCCGATAACAAAGAGAAAGAAGCTTTCTGAGAAACATCTTTGTGTTCTGTGAAATCATCTCACAGAGTTACAGCTTTTCCCTCAAGAAGCCTTTCACTAAGACAGTTCTTGTGAAATTGACAAAGTAATATTTGGAAAACCTTAAAACGCTATGGTGAGTAAGGAAATATCCTCCGATGAAATCTGGAAAGAAGCTTTCTGAGAAACTGCTCTGTGATGTGTGACCTCCACTCACAGAGTTTCATCTGTATTTCGTGGATCTCTTTGCTAGCCTTATTTCTGTGGAATCTGAGAACAGATATTTCTGATCCCTTTGAACACTATAAGTCCAAAGGAAATAAGCTACGACAACAAAGATAAAGAAGCTTTCTGAGAAACTTCTTTGTGTTCTGTGAAATCATCTCACAGAGTTACAGCTTTTCCATCAAGAAGCCTTTCACTAAGACAGTTCTTGTGGAATTGGCAAAGTAATATTTGGAAGACCTTAGAGGGCTATGGTGAAAAAGGAAATATCCTCCGATGAAATCTGGAAAGAATCTTTCTGAGAAACTGCTCTGAGATGTGTGACCTCCACTCACAGAGTTACATCTGTATTTCGTGGATCTCTTTGCTAGCCTTATTTCTGTAGAATCTGAGAACAGATATTTCGGATCCCTTTGAAGGCTATAGGGCCAAAAGAAATATCCTCTGATAACAAAGGGAAAGAAGCTTTCTGAGAAACTTCTTTGTGTTCTGTGAAATCATCTCACAGAATTAAAGCTTTCCCCTCAAGAAGCCTTTCGATAAGACAGTTCTTGTGGAATGGGCAAAGTGATATTTGGAAGCCCATAGAGGGCTATGGTGAAAAAGGAAATATCCTCAGATGAAATCTGGAAAGAAGTTTTCTGAGGAACTGCTTAGTGTTCTGTTAATTCATCTCACAGAGTTACATCTGTATTTCGTGGATCTCTTTGCTAGCCTTGTTTCTGTGGAATCTGAGAACAGATATTTCGGATCCCTTTGAAGACTATAGGGTCAGAGGAAATATCCTCCGATAACAAAGAGAAAGAAGCTTTCTGAGAAACTTCTTTGTGTTCTGTGAAATCATCTCACAGAGTTACAGCTTTTCCCTCAAGAAGCCTTTTAATAAGACACTTCTTGTGGAATTGGCAAAGTGATATTTGGAAGCCCATTGTGGGCTATGGTGAAAAAGGAAATATCCTCAGATGAAATCTGGAAAGAAGGTTTCTGAGAAACTGCTTAGTATTCTGTTAATTCATCTCACAGAGTTACTTCTGTATTTCGTGGATCTCTTTGCTAGCCTTATTTCTGTGGAATCTGAGAACAGATATTTCGGAACCCTTTGAAGACTATAGGGCCATAGGAAATATCCTCCGATAACAAAGAGAAAGAAGCTATCTGAGAAACTTCTTTGTGTTCTGTGAAATCATCACACAGAGTTACATCTGTATTTCGTGGATCTCTTTGCTAGCCTTATTTCTGTGGAATCTTAGAACAGATATTTCGGCTCCCTTTGAAGAATAGAGGGCCAAAGGAAATATCCTCCGATAACAAAGAGAAAGAAGCTTTCTAGGAAACTTCTTTGTGTTCTGTGAAATCATCTCACAGAGTTACAGTTTTCCCCTCAAGAAGTCTTTCGCTAAGACAGTTCTTGTGGAATTGGCCAAGTGATATTTGGAAGCCCATAGAGGGCTATGGTGAAAAAGGAAATATCCTCAGATGAAATCTGGAAAGAAGCTTTCTGAGAAAGTGCTTAGTGTTCTGTTAATTCATCTCACAGAGTGACATCAGTATTTCGTGGATCTCTTTGCTACCCTTATTTTGTGGAATCTGACAACAGATATTTCGGATCCCTTTGAAGACTATAGGGCCAAAGGAAATATTCTCCGATAACAAAGAGAAAGAAACTTTCTGAGAAACTTCTTTGTGTTCTGTGAAATCATCTCACAGAGTTAAAGCTTTCCCCTCAAGAATCCTTTTGCTAAGACAGTTCTTGTGGAATTGGCCAAGTTATACTTGGAAGCCCATAGAGGGCTATGGTGAAAAAGGAAATATCCTCAGATGGCATCTGAAAAGAAGCTTTCTGAGAAACTGCTTAGTGTTCTGTTAATTCATCTCACAGATTTACATCTGTATTTCGTGGATCTCTTTGCTAGCCTTATTTCTGTTCAATCTGAGAACAGATATTTCGGATCCCTTTGAAGACTATAAGGCCAAAGGAAATATCCTCCGATAACAAAGAGAAAGAAGCTTTCTGAGAAAATTCTTTGTGTTCTGTGAAATCACCTCACAGAGTTACAGCTTTCCCCTCAAGAAGCCTTTGGCTAAGACCGTTCTTGTGGAATTGGCCAAGTGATATTTGGAATCCCCTAGAGGGCTACGGTGAAAAAGGAAATATCCTCAGATGAAATCTGGAAAGAAGCTTTCTGAGAAACTGCTCTGTGATCTGTGACTTCCACTCATAGAGTTACATCTGTATTTCGTGGATCTCTTTGCTATCCTTATTTCTGTGGAATCTGAGAACAGATATTTCGGATCCCTTTGAAGACTATAGGGCCAAAGGAAATATCCTCCGATAACAAAGAGAAAGAAGCTTTCTGAGAAACATCTTTGTGTTCTGTGAAATCATCTCACAGAGTTACAGCTTTTCCCTCAAGAAGCCTTTCACTAAGACAGTTCTTGTGAAATTGACAAAGTAATATTTGGAAAACCTTAAAACGCTATGGTGAGTAAGGAAATATCCTCCGATGAAATCTGGAAAGAAGCTTTCTGAGAAACTGCTCTGTGATGTGTGACCTCCACTCACAGAGTTTCATCTGTGTTTCGTGGATCTCTTTGCTAGCCTTATTTCTGTGGAATCTGAGAACAGATATTTCTGATCCCTTTGAACACTATAAGTCCAAAGGAAATAAGCTACGACAACAAAGAGAAAGAAGCTTTCTGAGAAACTTCTTTGTGTTCTGTGAAATCATCTCACAGAGTTACACCTTTCTGCTAAAGAAGCCTTTCGCTAAGACAGTTCTTGTGGAATTGGCAAAGTGATATTTGGAAGCCCAGAGAGTGCTATGGTGAAAAAGTAAATATCCTCAGATGGAATCTGAAAATAAGCTTGTTGAGAAACTGCTTAGTGTTCTGTTAATTCGTCTCACAGAGTTACATCTGTATTTCGTGGATCTCTTTGCTAGCCTTATTTCTGTGGATTCTGAGAAGAGATATTTCGGATATCTTTGAAGACTATAGGGCAAAGGAAATATCCTCCGGTAACAAAGAGAAAGAAGCTTTCTGAGAAACTTCTTTGTGTTCTGTGAAATCATATGACAGAGTTACAGCTGTCCCCTCAAGAAGCCTTTCACTAAGACAGTTCTTGTGGAATTGGCAAAGTAATATTTGGAAGACCTTAGAGTGCTATGGTGAAAAAGGAAATATCCTCCGATGAAATCTGGAAAGAAGCTTTCTGAGAAACTGCTCTGTGATGTGTGACCTCCACTCACAGAGTTACATCGGTATTTCGTGGATCTCTTTGCTAGCCTTATTTCTGTGGAATCTGAGAACAGATATTACGGATCCCTTTGAAGGCTATAGGGCCAAAAGAAATATCCTCCGATAACAAAGGGAAAGAAGCTTTCTGAGAAACTTCTTTGTGTTCTGTGAAATCATCTCACAGAGTTAAAACTTTCCCCTCAGGAAGCCTTTCGCTAAGACAGTTCTTGTGGAATGGGCAAAGTGATATTTGGAAGCCCATAGAGGGCTATGGTGAAAAAGGAAATATCCTCAGATGAAATCTGGAAAGAAGTTTTCTGAGGAACTGCTTAGTGTTCTGTTAATTCATCTCACAGAGTTACATCTGTATTTCGTGGATCTCTTTGCTAGCCTTGTTTCTGTTCAATCTGAGAACAGATATTTCGGATCCCTTTGAAGACTATATGGTCAGAGGAAATATCCTCCGATAACAAAGAGAAAGAAGCTTTCTGAGAAACTTCTTTGTGTTCTGTGAAATCATCTCACAGAGTTACAGCTTTTCCCTCAAGAAGCCTTTCAATAAGACACTTCTTGTGGAATTGGCAAAGTGATATTTGGAAGCCCATTGTGGGCTATGGTGAAAAAGGAAATATCCTCAGATGAAATCTGGAAAGAAGGTTTCTGACAAACTGCTTAGTATTCTGTTAATTCATCTCACAGAGTTACATCTGTATTTCGTGGATATATTTGCTAGCCTTATTTATGTGGAATCTGAGAACAGCTAATTCTGATCCCTTTGAAGACTATAGGGCCAAAGGAAATATCCTCCGATAACAAAGAGAAAGAAGCTTTCTGAGAAACTGCTTAGTGTTCTGTTAATTCATCTCACAGAGTTACATCAGTATTTCGTGGGTCTCTTTGCTATCCTTATTTCTGTGGAATATGAAAACAGATATTTCGGATCCCTTTGAAGACCATAGGGCCGAAGGAAATATCCTCCGATAACAAAGAGAAAGAAGCTTTCTGAGGAACTTCTTTGTGTTCTGTGAAATCATCTCACAGTGGTTAAGCTGTAACCACAAGAATCCTTTCGCTAAGACAGTTCTTGTGGAATTGGCAAAGTGATATTTGGAAGCCCATAGAGGGCTATGGTGAAAAAGGAAATATCCTCAGATGGAATCTGAAAAGAAGCTTTCTGAGAAACTGCTTAGTGTTTTGTTAATTCAACTCACAGAGTTACATCGGTATTTCGTGGATCTCTTTGCTATCCTTATTTCTGTTCAATCTGAGAACAGATATTTCGGATCCCTTTGAAGAGTATAGGGCCAAAGGAAATATCCTCCGATAACATAAAAAGAAGCTTTCTGAGAAACTTCTTTGTGTTCTGTGAAATCATCTCACAGAGTTACAGCTTTCCCCTCAAGAAGCCTTTCTCTAAGACAGTTCTTGTGGAATTGGCAAAGTGATATTTGGAAGCCCATATAGGGCTATGGTAAAAAAGGAAATATCCTCAGATGAAATCTGGAAAGAAGGTTTCAGAGAAACTGCTTCGTATTCTGTTAATTCATCTCACAGAGTTCCATCTGTATTTCGTGGATCTGTTTGCTAGCCTTATTTCTGTGGAATCTGAAATCAGATATTTCGGATCTCTTTGAAGACTATAGGGCCAAAGGAAATATCCTCCGATAACAAAGAGAAAGAAGCTTTCTGAGAAACTTCTTTGTGTTCTGTGAAATCATCTCACAGAGTTACAGCTTACCCCTCAAGAAGCCTTTCGCTAAGACAGTTCTTGTGGAATTGGCAAAGTTGTATTTGGAAGCCCATAGAGGGCTATGGTGAAAAAGGAAATATCCTCCGATGAAATCTGGAAAGAAGATTTCTGAAAAACTGCTCTGTGATGTGAGACTTCCACTCACAGAGTTACATCTGTATTTCGTGGATCTTTTTGCTAGCCTTATTTCTGTGGAATCTGAGAACAGATATTTCGGATCCCTTTGAAGTCTATAGGGCCAAAGGAAATATCCTCCGATAACAAAGAGAAAGAAGCTGCCTGAGAAACATCTTTGTGTTCTGTGAAATAATCTCACGTACATACAGTTTTTCCCTCAAGAAGCCTTTCACTAAGACAGTTCCTGTGGAATTGGCAAAGTGATATTTGAAAGCCCATAGAGGGCTATGGTGAAAAAGGAAATATCCTCAGATGAAATCAGGAAAGAAGATTTCTGAGAAACTTCTCTGTGATGTGTGACTTCCACTCACAGAGTTACATCTGTATTTCGTGGATCTCTTTGCGAGCCTTATTTCTGTGGAATCTGAGAACAGATATTTCGGATCCCTTTGAAGACTATAGGGCCAAAGGAAATATCCTCCGATAACAAAGAGAAAGAAGCTTTCTGAGAAACATCTTTGTGTTCTGTGAAATCATCTCACAGAGTTACAGCTTTTCCCTCAAGAAGCCTTTCACTAAGACAGTTCTTGTTGAATTGGCAAAGTTATATTTGGAAGCCCATAGAGGGCAATGGTGAAAAAGGAAATATCCTCAGATGAAATCTGGAAAGAAGCTTTCTGAGAAACTGCTCTGTGATGTGTGACCTCCACTCACAGAGTTACATCGGTATTTCATGGATCTCTTTGCTAGCCTTATTTCTGTGGAATCTCAGAAGAGATATTTCAGATCCCTTTGAAGACTATAGGGCCAAAGGAAACATCCTCCGATAACAAAAAAAGAAGCTTTCTGAGAAACTTCTTTGTGTTCTGTGAAATCATCTCACAGAGTTACAGCTTTCCCATCAAGAAGACTTTCGCTAAGACAGTTCTTGTGGAATTGGCAAACTGATATTTGGAAGCCCATAGAGGGCTATGGTGAAAAAGGAAATCTCCTAAGATGAAATCTGGATAGAAGTTTTCTAAGGAACTGCTTAGTATTCTGTTAATTCATCTCACAGAGTTACATCTGTATTTCGTGGATCTCTTTGCTAGCCTTATCTGTTCAATCTGAAAACAGATATTTCGGATCCCTTTGAAGACTGTAGGGCCAAAGGAAATATCCCCCGATATCAAAGAGAAAGAAGCTTTCTGAGAAACGTCTTTGTGTTCCCTGAAATCATCTCACAGAGTTACAGCTTTTCCCTCAAGAAGCCTTTCACTAAGACAGTTCTTGTGGAATTGGCAAAGTGATATTTGGAAGCCCATAGACGGCTATGATTAAAAAGGAAATATCCTCCGATGAAATCGGGAAAGAAGGTTTCTGAGAAACTGCTTAGTATTCTGTTAATTCATCTCACAGAGTTACATCTGTATTTCGTGGATCTCTTTGCTAGCCTTATTTCTGTGGAATCTGAGAACAGATATTTCGGATCCCTTTGAAGACTATAGGGCCAAAGGAAATATCCTCCGATAACAGAGAAAGAAGCTTTCTGAGAAACTTCTTCGGGTTCTGTGATATCATCTCAGAGTTACAGATTTTCCCTCAAGAAGCCTTTCGCTAAGACAGTTCTTGTGGAATTGGCCAAGTGATATTTGGAAGCCCTTAGAGGGCTATGGTGAAAAAGGAAATATCCTCAGATGAAATCTGGAAAGAAGCTTTCTGAGAAACTGTTCTGTGACGTGTGACTTCCACTCACAGAGTTACATCTGTATTTCGTGGATCTCTTTGCGAGCCTTATTTCTGTGGAATCTGAGAACAGATTTTTCGGATATCTTTGAAGACTATGGGGCCAAAGGAAACATCCTCCGATAACAAAGAGAAAGAAGCTTTCTGAGAAACTTCTTTGTGTTCTGTGAAATCATCTCACAGAGTTACAGCTTTCCCCTCAAGAAGCCCTTCGCTAAGACAGTTCTTGTTGAATTGGCAAAGTGATATTTGGAAGCCCATAGAGGGCTATGGTGAAAAAGGAAATATTCTCAGATGAAATCTGGAAAGAAGGTTTCTGTAAAACTGCTCTATGTTGTGTGACCTCCACTCACAGAGTGACGTCGGTATTTCGTGGATCTCTTTGCTCGCCTTATTTCTGTGGAATCTGAGAACAGATATTTCGGATCCCTTTGAAGACTATAGGGCCAAAGGAAATATCCTCCGATAACAAAAAAAGAAGCTTTCTGAGAAACTTCTTTGTGTTCTGTGAAAGCATCTCACAGAGTTACAGCTTTCCCCTCAAGAAGCCTTTCGCTAAGGCAGTTCTTGTGGAATTGGCAAACTGATATTTGGAAGCCCATAGAGGGCTATGGTGAAAAAGGAAATATCCTCAGATGAAATCTGGAAAGAAGTTTTCTGAGGAACTGCTTAGTATTCTGTTAATTCATCTCACAGAGTTACATCTGTATTTCGTGGATCTCTTTGCTAGCCTTATTTCTGTTCAATCTGAGAACAGATATTTCGGATCCCTTTGTAGACTATTGGGCCAATGGAAATATCCCCCGATATCAAAGAGAAAGAAGCTTTCTCAGAAACGTCTTTGTGTTCTCTGAAATCATCTCACAGAGTTACAGCTTTCCCCTCAAGAAGCCTTTCACTAAGACAGTTCTTGTGGAATTGGCAAAGTGATATTTGGAAGCCCATAGAGGGCTATGTTGAAAAAGGAAATATCCTCAGATGAAATCTGGAAAGAAGTTTTCTGAGAAACTGCTCTGTGATGTGTGACTTCCACTCACAGAGTTACATCTGTATTTCGTGGATCTCTTTGCTAGCCTTATTTCTGTGGAATCTGAGAACAGTTATTTCGGATCCCTTTGAAGTCTATAGGTCCAAAGGGAATATCCGCCGATAACAAAAAAAGAAGCTTTCTGAGAAACTTCTTTGCGTTCTGTGAAATCATCTCACAGAGTTACAGCTTTTCCCTCAAGAAGCCTTTCATTAAGACAGTTCTTGTGGAATTGGCCAAGTGATATTTGGAATCCCCTAGAGGGCTATGGTGAAAAAGGAAATATCCTCATATGAAATCTGGAAAGAAGCTTTCTGAGAAACTGCTCTATGATGTGTGACTTCCACTCACAGTGTAACATCTGTATTTCGTGGATCTCTTTGCTAGCCTTATTTCTGTGGAATCTGAGAACAGTTATTTCGGATCCCTTTGAAGTCTATAGGGCCAAAGGAAATATCCTCCGATAACAAAGAGAAAGAAGCTTTCTGAGAAACTTCTTTGTGTTCTGTGAAAACATCTCACAGAGTTACAGCTTTCCCCTCAAGAAGCCTTTCGCTAAGACAGTTCTTGTGGAATTGGCAAACTGATATTTGGAAGCCCATAGAGGGCTATGGTGAAAAAGGAAATATCCTCAGATGAAATCTGGAAAGAAGCTTTCTGAGAAACTGCTTAGTGTTCTGTTAATTCATCTCACAGAGTTACATCTGTATTTCGTGGATCTCTTTGCTAGCCTTATTTCTGTTCAATCTGAGAACAGATATTTCGGATCCCTTTGTAGACTATTGGGCCAAGGGAAATATCCCCCGATATCAAAGAGAAAGAAGCTTTCTCAGAAAAGTCTTTGTGTTCTCTGAAATCATCTCACAGAGTTACAGCTTTCCCCTCAAGAAGCCTTTCGCTATGACAGTTCTTGTGGAATTGTCAAAGTGATATTTGGAAGCCCATAGAGGGCTATGGTGAAAAAGGAAATATCCTCAGATGAAATCTGGAAAGAAGGTTTCTGAGAAACTGCTCTGTGATCTGTGACTTCCACTCATAGAGTTACGTCTGTATTTCGTGGATCTCTTTGGGAGCCTTATTTCTGTGGAATCTGAGAACAGATATTTCGGATCCCTTTGAAGACTATAGGGCCAAAGGAAATATCCTTCGATAACAGAGATAAACAAGCTTTCTGAGAAACTTCTTTGTGTTCTGTGAAATAATCCCACAGAGTTACACCTTTCCGTTAAAGAAGCCTTTCGCTAAGACATTTCTTTTGGAATTGGCAAAGTGATATTTGGAAGTACATAGAGGGCTATGGTGAAAAAGGAAATATTCTCAGATGGAATTTGAAAAGAAGCTTTCTAAGAAACTGCTTAGTGTTCTCTTAATTCATCTCACAGAGTTACATCTGTATTTCGTGGATCTCTTTGCTAGCCTTATTTCTGTGGAATCTGAGAACAGATATTTCGCATCCCTTTGAAGACTATAGGGACAAAGGAAATATCCTCCGATAACAAAGAGGTAGAAGCTTTCTGAGAAACTTCTTTGTGTTCTCTGAAATCATCTCACAGAGTTACAGCTTTCCCCTCAAGAAGCCTTTCGCTAAGACAGTTGTTGTGGAATTGGCAAAGTGATATTTGGAAGCCCGTAGAGGGCTATGGTGAAAAAGGAAATACCCTCCGATGAAATCTGGAAAGAAGCTTTCTGAGAAACTGCTTAGTGTTCTGTTAATTCATCTCACAGAGTTACATAGGTATTTCGTGGATCTCTTTGCTAGCCTTATTTCTGTGGAATCTGAGAAGAGATATTTCGGATCCCTTGGAAGACTATAGGGCCAAAGGAAATATCCTCCGATAACAAAGAGAAAGAAGCTTTCTGAGAAACTTCTTTGTGTTCTGTGAAATCATCTCTCAGAGTTACAGCTTTTCCCTCAAGAAGCCTTTCACTAAGACAGTTCTTGTGGAATTGGCAAAGTTATATTTGGAAGCCCATAGAGGGCTATGGTGAAAAAGGAAATATCCTCAGATGAAATCTGGAAAGAAGCTTTCTGAGAAACTGCTTAGTGTTCTCTTAATTCATCTCACTGAGTTACATCTGTATTGCGTGGATCTCTTTGCGAGCCTTATTTCTGTGGAATCTGAGAACAGATATTTCGGATCCCTTTGAAGACTATAGGGCCAAAGGAAATATCCTCCTATAACAAAGAGAAAGAAGCTTTCTGAGAAACTTCATTGGGTTCTGTGAAATCATCTCACAGAGTTACAGCTTTCCCCTCAAGAAGCCTTTCACTAAGACAGTTCTTGTGGAATTGTCAAAGTGATATTTGGAAGCCCAAAGAGGGCTATGTTGAAAAAGGAAATATCCTCCGATGAAATCTGGAAAGAAGTTTTCTGAGAAACTGCTCTGTGATGTGTGACTTCCACTCACAGAGTTACATCTGTATTTCGTGGATCTCTTTGCTAGCCTTATTTCTGTGGAATCTGAGAACCGATATTTCGGATCCCTTTGAAGACCATAGGGCCAAAGGAAATATCCTCCGATAACAAAGAGAAAGAAGCTTTCTTAGAAACTTCTTTTTGTTCTGTGAAATCATCTCACAGAGTTACAGCTTTCCCCTCAAGAAGCCTTTCGCTAAGACAGTTGTTATGGAATTGGCAAAGTGATATTTGGAAGCCCATTGAGGGCTATGTTGAAAAAGGAAATATCCTCCGATGAAATCTGGAAAGAAGCTTTCTGAGAAACTGCTCTGTGATGTGTGACTTCCACTCACAGAGTTACATCTGTATTTTGTGTATCTCTTTGCTAGCCTTATTTCTGTGGAAACTGAGAACAGATATTTCGGATCCTTTTGAAGTCTATAGGCCCAAACGAAATATCCTCCGATAACAAAGAGAAAGAAGCTTTCTGAGAAACTTCTTGGTGTTCTGGGAAATTTTCTCACAGAGTTACAACTTTTCCCTCAAGAAGCCTTTCGCTAAGACAGTTCTTGTGGAATTGGCAAAGTGATATTTGGAAGCCCCTAGAGGGCTATGGTGAAAAAGGAAATATCCTCAGATGAAACCTGGAAAGAAGCTTTCTGAGAAACTGCTTAGTATTCTGTTAATTCATCCCACAGAGTTACATCTGTATTTCGTGGATCTCTTTGCTAGCCTTTTTTCTGTGGAATCTGAGAACAGATATTTCGTATGCCTTTGAAGACTATAGGGCCAAAGGAAATATCCTCCGAAAACAAAGAGAAAGAAGCTTTCTGAGAAACTTCTTTGTGTTCTGTGAAATCATCTCACAGAGCTACAGCCTTCCCCTCAAGAAGCCTTTCGCTAAGACAGTTCTTGTGGAATTGGAAAAGTGATATTTGGAAGCCCATAGAGGGCTATGGTGAAAAAGGAAATATCCTCCGATGAAATCTGGAAAGAAGCTTTCTGAGAAATTGCTCTGTGATGTGTGACTTCCACTCACAGAGTGACATCTGTATTTCATGGATCTCTTTCCTAGTCTTATATCTGTGAAATCTGAGAACAGATAATTCGGATCCCTTTGAAGACTATAGGGCCAAAGGAAATATCCTCCGATAACAAAGAGAAAGAAGATTTCTGAGAAACTTCTTTGTGTTCTGTGAAATCATCTCACAGAGTTACAGTTTTACCCTCAAGAAGCCTTTCGCTAAGACAGTTCTTGTGGAATTGGCAAAGTGATATATGGAAGCCCAACGAGGGGTATGGTGAAAAAGGAAATATCCTCAGATGAAATCTGGAAAGAAACTTTCTGAGAAACTGCTTAGTGTTCTGTTAATTCATCTCACAGAGTTACATCTGTATTTCGTGGATCTCTTTGCTAGCCTTATTTATGTGGAATCTGAGAACAGATATTTCGGATCCCTTTGAAGACTATAGGGCCTAAGGAAGTATCCTCCGGTAACAAAGAGAAAGAAGCTTTCTGAGAAACTTCTTTGTGTTCTGTGAAATCATCTCACTGAATTACAGCTTTCCCTTCAAGAAGCCTTTCGCTAAGACAGTTCTTGTGGAATTGGCAAAGTGATATTTGTAAGCCCAGAGAGGGCTATGGTGAAAAAGGAAATATCCTCCGATGAAATCTGGAAAGAAGCTTTCTGAGAATCTGCTCTGTCATGTGTGACTTCCTCTCACAGAGATACATCTGTATTTCGTGGATCTCTTTGCTAGCATTATTTCTGTGGAATCTGAGAACAGATATTTCGGATACCTTTGAAGTCTATAAGTCCAAAGGAAATATCCTCCGAAAACAAAGAGAAAGAAGATTTCTGAGAAACTTCTTTGTGTTCTGTGAAATCTTCTCACAGAGCTACAGCTTTCCCCTCAAGAAGCCTTTCGCTAAGACAGTTCTTGTGGAATTGGCAAAGTGATATTTGGAAGCCCATAGAGGGCTATGGTGAAAAAGGAAATATCCTCCGATGAAATCTGGAAAGAAGCTTTTTGAGGAACTGCTTAGTGTTCTGTTAATTCATCTCACAGAGTTATGTCTGTATTTCGTGGATCTCTTTGCTAGCCTTATTTCTGTGGAATCTGAGATCAGATATTTCGGATCCCTTTGAAGACTATAGGGCCAAAGGAAATATCCTCCGATAACAAAGAGAAAGAAGCTTTCTGAGAAACTTCTTTGTGTTCTGTGAAATCATCTCACAGAGTTACAGCTTTCCCCTCCAGAAGTCTTTCGCCAAGACAGTTCTTGTGGAATTGGCGAAGTGATATTTGGAAGCCCATAGAGGGCTATGTTGAAAATGGAAATATCCTCCGATGAAATCTGGAAAGAAGCTTTCTGAGAATCTGCTCTGTCATGTGTGACTTCCACTCATAGAGATACATCTGTATTTCGTGGATCTCTTTGCCAGCTTTATTTCTGTGGAATCTGGGAACAGATATTTCGGATACATTTCAAGTCTATAGGTCGAAAGGAAATATCCTCCGATAACAAAGAGAAAGAAACTTTCTGAGAAACTTCTTCGTGTTCTGTGAAATTTTCTCACAGAGTTACAACTTTTCCCTCAAGAAGCCTTTCACTAAGACAGTTCTTGTGGAATTGGCAAAGTGATATTTGGAAGCCCATAGAGGGCTATGCTGAAAAAGGAAATATCCTCAGATGAAATCTGGAAAGAAGCTTTCTGAGAAACAGCTCCGTGATGTGTGACTTCCACTCACAGAGTTACATCTGTATTTCGTGGATCTCTTTGCGAGCCTTATTTCTATGGAATCTGAGAACAGATATTTCGGATCCCTTTGAAGACTATAGGGCCAAAGGAAATATCCTCCGATAACAAAGAGAAAGAAGATTTCTGAGATACTTGTTTGTGTTCTGTGAAATCATCTCACAGAGTTACAGTTTTCCCCTCAAGAAGCCTTTCGCTAAGACAGTTCTTGTGGAATTGGCAAAGTGATATTTGGAGGCCCTAAGAGGGGTATGGTGAAAACGGAAATATCCTCAGATGAAATCTGGAAAGAAGCTTTCTGAGAAACTGCTTAGTGTTCTGTTAATTCATCTCACAGACTTACATCTGTATTTCGTGGATCTCTTTGCTAGCCTTATTTATGTGGCATCTGAGAACAGATATTTCGGATCCCTTTGAAGACTATAGGGCCAAAGGAAGTATCCTCCGGTAACAAAGAGAAAGAAGCTTTGTGAGAAACTTCTTTGTGTTCTGTGAAATCATCTCACGGAATTACAGCTTTCCCCTCAAGAAGCCTTTCGCTAAGACAGTTCTTGTGGAATTGGCAAAGTTATACTTGGAAGCCCATAGAAGGCTATGGTGAAAAAGGAAATATCCTCAGATGAAATCTGGAAAGAAGCTTTCTGAGAAACTGTTCTGTGATGTGTGACCTCCACTCACAGAGTTACATCGGTATTTCGTAGATCTCTTTGCTAGCCTTTTTTCTGTGGAATCTGAGAACAGATATTTCGGATACCTTTGAAGACGATAGGTCCAAAGGAAATATCCTAAGATAACAAAAAAAGAAGCTTTCTGAGAAACTTCTTTGTGTTCTGTGAAATCATCTCACAGAGTTACAGCTTTCCCCTCAAGAAGCCTTTCGCTAAGACAGTTCTTGTGGAATTGGCCAAGTGATATTTGGAAGACCATAGAGGGCTATGGTGAAAAAGGAAATATCCTCAGATGAAATCTGGAAAGAAGTTTTCTGAGGAACTGCTTAGTGTTCTGTTAATTCATCTCACAGAGTTACATCTGTATTTCGTGGATCTCTTTGCTAGCCTTATTTCTGTGGAATCTGAAAACAGATATTTCGGATCCCTTTGAAGACTACAGGGCCAAAGGAAATAACCCCCGATATCAAAGAGAAAGAAGCTTTCTGAGAAACGTCTTTGTGTTCTCTGAAATCATCTCACAGAGTTACAGCTTTTCCCTCAAGAAGCCTTTCACTAAGACAGTTCTTGTGGAATTGGCAAAGTGATATTTGGAAGCCCGTAGAGGGCAATGGTGAAAAAGGAAATATCCTCAGATGAAATCTGGAAAGAAGCTTTCTGACAAACAGCTCTGTGATGTGTGACTTCCACTCACAGAGTTACATCTGTATTTCGTGGATCTCTTTGCCAGCCTTATTTCTGTGGAATCTGAGAACAGATATTTCGGATCCCTTTGAAGACGATATGTCCAAAGGAAATATCCTCCGATAACAAAAAAAGAAGCTTTCTGAGAAATTTCTTTGTGTTCTGTGAAATCATCTCACAGAGTTACAGCTTTCCCCTCAAGAAGCCTTTCGCTAAGACAGTTCTTGTGGAATTGGCAAACTGATATTTGGAAGCCCATAGAGGGCTATGGTGAAAAAGGAAATATCCTCAGATGAAATCTGGAAAGAAGTTTTCTGAGGAACTGCTTAGTGTTCTGTTAATTCATCTCACAGAGTTACATCTGTATTTCGTGGATCTCTTTGCGAGCCTTATTTCTGTGGAATCTGAGAACAGATATTTCGGATCCCTTTGAAGACTACAGGGCCAAAGGAAATATCCCCCGATATCAAAGAGAAAGAAGCTTTCTGAGAAACGTCTTTGTGTTCTCTGAAATCATCTCACAGAGTTACAGCTTTTCCCTCAAGAAGCCTTTCACTAAGACAGTTCTTGTTGAATAGGCAAACTGATATTTGGAAGCCCATAGAGGGCTATGGTGAAAAAGGAAATATCCTCAGATGAAATCTGGAAAGAAGTTTTCTGAGAAACTGCTCTGTGATGTGTGACTTCCACTCACAGAGTTACATCTGTATTTCGTGGATCTCTTTGCTAGCCTTATTTCTGTGGAATCTGAGAACAGATATTTCGGATCCCTTTGAAGACTATAGGGCCAAAGGAAATATTCCCCGATATCAAAGAGAAAGAAGCTTTCTGAGAAACGTCTTTGTTTTCTCTGAAATCATCTCACAGAGTTACAGCTTTCCCCTCAAGAAGCCTTTCGCTAAGACAGTTCTTGAGGAATTGGTAAAGTGATATTTCGAAGCCCTTAGAGGGCTATGGTGAAAAAGGAAATATCCTCAGATGAAATCTGGAAAGAAGCTTTCTGAGAAACTGACTAGTGTTCTGTTAATTCATCTCACAGAGTTACATCTGTATTTCGTGGATCTCTTTCCTAGCCTTATTTCTGTGGAATCTGAGAACAGATATTTCGGATCCCTTTGAAGACTATAGGGCCAAAGAAATATCCTCCGATAACAAAGAGAAAGAAGCTTTCTGAGAAACTTCTTTGTGTTCTGTGAAATCATCTCACAGAGTTACAGCTTTCCCCTCAAGAAGCCTTTCGCTAAGACAATTCTTGTGGAATTGGCAAAGTGATATTTGGAAGCCCATAGAGGGCTATGGTGATAAAGGAAATACCCTCTGATGAAATCTGGAAAGAAGCTTTCTGAGAAACTGCTTAGTGTTCTGTTAATTCATCTCACTGAGTTACATCTGTATTGCGTGGATCTCTTTGCTAGCCTTATTTCTGTGGAATCTGAGAACAGATATTTCGGATCCCTTTGAAGACTATAGGGCCAAAGGAAATATCCTCCTATAACAAAGAGAAAGAAGCTTTCTGAGAAACTTCATTGGGTTCTGTGAAATCATCTCACAGAGTTACAGCTTTCCCCTCAAGAAGCCTTTCACTAAGACAGTTCTTGTGGAATTGTCAAAGTGATATTTGGAAGCCCATAGAGGGCTATGGTGAAAAAGGAAATATCCTCAGATGAAATCTGGAAAGAAGTTTTCTGAGAAACTGCTCTGTGATGTGTGACTTCCACTCACAGAGTTACATCTGTATTTCGTGGATCTCTTTGCTAGCCTTATTTCTGTGGAATCTGAGAACCGATATTTCGGATCCCTTTGAAGACCATAGGACCAAAGGAAATATCCTCCGATAACAAAGAGAAAGAAGCTTTCTTAGAAACTTCTTTTTGTTCTGTGAAATCATCTCACAGAGTTACAGCTTTCCCTTCAAGAAGCCTTTCGCTAAGACAGTTGTTATGGAATTGGCAAAGTGATATTTGGAAGCCCATTGAGGGCTATGTTGAAAAAGGAAATATCCTCCGATGAAATCTGGAAAGAAGCTTTCTGAGAAACTGCTCTGTGATGTGTGACTTCCACTCACAGAGTTACATCTGTATTTTGTGTATCTCTTTGCTAGCCTTATTTCTGTGGAAACTGAGAACAGATATTTCGGATCCTTTTGAAGTCTATAGGCCCAAACGAAATATCCTCCGATAACAAAGAGAAAGAAGCTTTCTGAGAAACTTCTTGGTGTTCTGGGAAATTTTCTCACAGAGTTACAACTTTTCCCTCAAGAAGCCTTTCGCTAAGACAGTTCTTGTGGAATTGGCAAAGTGATATTTGGAAGCCCCTAGAGGGCTATGGTGAAAAAGGAAATATCCTCAGATGAAACCTGGAAAGAAGCTTTCTGAGAAACTGCTTAGTATTCTGTTAATTCATCCCACAGAGTTACATCTGTATTTCGTGGATCTCTTTGCTAGCCTTATTTCTGTGGAATCTGAGAACAGATATTTCGGATCCCTTTGAAGACTATAGGGCCAAAGGAAATATCCTCCGAAAACAAAGAGAAAGAAGCTTTCTGAGAAACTTCTTTGTGTTCTGTGAAATCATCTCACAGAGCTACAGCCTTCCCCTCAAGAAGCCTTTCGCTAAGACAGTTCTTGTGGAATTGGAAAAGTGATATTTGGAAGCCCACAGAGGGCTATGTTGAAAAAGGAAATATCCTCCGATGAAATCTGGAAAGAAGCTTTCTGAGAAATTGCTCTGTGATGTGTGACTTCCACTCACAGAATGACATCTGTATTTCATGGATCTCTTTCCTAGTCTTATATCTGTGAAATCTGAGAACAGATAATTCGGATCCCTTTGAAGACTATAGGGCCAAAGGAAATATCCTCCGATAACAAAGAGAAAGAAGATTTCTGAGAAACTTCTTTGTGTTCTGTGAAATCATCTCACAGAGTTACAGTTTTACCCTCAAGAAGCCTTTCGCTAAGACAGTTCTTGTGGAATTGGCAAAGTGATATTTGGAAGCCCAACGAGGGGTATGGTGAAAAAGGAAATATCCTCAGATGAAATCTGGAAAGAAACTTTCTGAGAAACTGCTTAGTGTTCTGTTAATTCATCTCACAGAGTTACATCTGTATTTCGTGGATCTCTTTGCTAGCCTTATTTATGTGGAATCTGAGAACAGATATTTCGGATCCCTTTGAAGACTATAGGGCCTAAGGAAGTATCCTCCGGTAACAAAGAGAAAGAAGCTTTCTGAGAAACTTCTTTGTGTTCTGTGAAATCATCACACTGAATTACAGCTTTCCCCTCAAGAAGCCTTTCGCTAAGACAGTTCTTGTGGAATTGGCAAAGTGATATTTGTAAGCCCAGAGAGGGCTATGGTGAAAAAGGAAATATCCTCCGATGAAATCTGGAAAGAAGCTTTCTGAGAATCTGCTCTGTCATGTGTGACTTCCTCTCACAGAGATACATCTGTATTTCGTGGATCTCTTTGCTAGCCTTATTTCTGTGGAATCTGAGAACAGATATTTCGGATACCTTTGAAGTCTATAGGTCCAAAGGAAATATCCTCCGATAACAAAGAGAAAGAAACTCTCTGAGAAACTTCTTTGTGTTCTGTGAAATTTTATCACAGAGTTGCAACTTTTCCCTCAAGAAGCCTTTCACTAAGACAGTTCTTGTGGAATTGGCAAAGTGATATTTGGAAGCCCTTAGAGGGCTATGGTGAAAAAGGAAATATCCTCAGATGAAATCTGGAAAGAAGCTTTCTGAGAAACAGCTCTGTGATGTGTGACTTCCACTCACAGCGTTACATCTGTATTTCGTGGATCTCTTTGCTAGCCTTATTTCTGTGGAATCTGAGAACAGATATTTCGGATCCCTTTGAAGACTATAGGGCCAAAGGAAATATCCTCCGATAACAAAGAGAAAGAAGCTTTCTGAGAAACTTCTTTGTGTTCTTTGAAATCTTCTCACAGAGTTACAGCTTTCCCCTCAAGAAGCCTTTCGCTAAGACTGTTCTTGTGGAATTGGCAAAGTGATATTTGGAAGCCCATAGAGGGCTATGGTGAAAAAGGAAATATCCTCAGATGAAATCTGGAAAGAAGCTTTCTGAGGAACAGCTTAGTGTTCTGATAATTCATCTCACAGAGTTACATCGGTATGTCGTGGATCTCTTTGCTAGCCTTATTTCTGTGGAATCTGAGAACAGATATTTCGGATCCCTTTGAAGACTATAGGGTAAAGGAAATATCCTCCGATAACAAAGAGAAAGAAGCTTTCTGAGAAACTTCTTTGTGTTCTGTGAAATCATCTCACAGATTTACAGCTTTCCCCTCAAGAAGCCTTTCGCTATGACAGTTCTTGTGGAATTGGCAAAGTGATATTTGGAAGCCCATAGAGGGCTATGGTGAAAAAGGAAATATCCTCCGATGAAATCTGGAAAGAAGCTTTCTGAGAAACTGCTCTGTGATGTGTAACTTCCACTCACAGCGTTACATCTGTATTTCGTGGATCTCTTTGCTAGCCTTATTTCTGTGGAATCTGAGAACAGATATATCGGATCCCTTTGAAGTCTATAGGTCCAAAGGAAATATCCTCCGATAACAAAGAGAAAGAAGCTTTCTGAGAAACTTCTTTTTGTTCTGTGAAATCATCTCACAGAGTTACAGCTTTCCCCTCAAGAAGCCTTTCGCTAAGACAGTTGTTGTGGAATTGGCAAAGTGATATTTGGAAGCCCCTAGAGGGCTATGGTGAAAAAGGAAATATCCTCAGATGAAATCTGGAAGGAAGCTTTCTGAGAAACTGCTTAGTATTTTGTTAATTCATCTCACAGAGTTACATCTGTATTTCGTGGATCTCTTTGCTAGCCTTATTTCTGTGGAATCTGAGAACAGATATTTCGGATCCCTTTGAAGACTATAGGGCCAAAGGATATATCCTCCGATAACAAAGAGAAAGAAACTTTATGAGAAACTTGTTTGTGTTCTGTGAAATCATCTCACAGAGTTACAGCTTTCCCGTCAAGAAGCCTTTCGCTAAGACAGTTGTTGTGGAATTGGCGAAGTGATATTTGGAAGCCCAAAGAGGGCTATGGTGAAAAAGGAAATATCCTCAGATGAAATCTGGAAAGAAGCTTTCTGAGAAACTGCTTAGTGTTCTGTTAATTCATCTCACAGAGATACATCAGTATTTCTTGGATCTCTTTCCTAGCCTAATTTCTGTGCAATCTGAGAATAGATATTTCGGATCCCTTTGAAGACTATAGGGCCAAAGGAAATATCCTCCGAAAACAAAGAGAAAGAAGATTTCTGAGAAACTTCTTTGTGTTCTGTGAAATCATCTCACAGAGCTACAGCTTTCCCCTCAAGGAGCCTTTCGCTAAGACAGTTCTTGTGGAATTGGACAAGTGATATTTGGAAGCCCATAGAGGGCTATGGTGAAAAAGGAAATATCCTCCGATGAAATCTGGAAAGAAGCTTTTTGAGGAACTGCTTAGTGTTCTGTTAATTCATCTCACAGAGTTATGTCTGTATTTCGTGGATCTCTTTGCTAGCCTTATTTCTGTGGAATCTGAGATCAGATATTTCGGATCCCTTTGAAGACTATAGGGCCAAAGGAAATATCCTCCCATAACAAAGAGAAAGAAGCTTTCTGAGAAACTTCTTTGTGTTCTGTGAAATCATCTCACAGAGTTACAGCTTTCCCCTCAAGAAGTCTTTCGCCAAGACAGTTCTTGTGGAATTGGCGAAGTGATATTTGGAAGCCCATAGAGGGCTATGGTGAAAATGGAAATATCCTCCGATGAAATCTGGAAAGAATCTTTCTGAGAATCTGCTCTGTCATGTGTGACTTCCACTCATAGAGATACATCTGTATTTCGTGGATCTCTTTGCTAGCTTTATTTCTGTGGAATCTGGGAACAGATATTTCGGATTCATTTGAAGTCTATAGGTCGAAAGGAAATATCCTCCGATAACAAAGAGAAAGAAACTTTCTGAGAAACTTCTTCGTGTTCTGTGAAATTTTCTCACAGAGTTACAACTTTTCCCTCAAGAAGCCTTTCACTAAGACAGTTCTTGTGGAATTGGCAAAGTGATATTTGGAAGCCCATAGAGGGCTATGCTGAAAAAGGAAATATCCTCAGATGAAATCTGGAAAGAAGCTTTATGAGAAACTGCTTAGTGTTCTGTTAATTCATCTCACAGACTTACATCTGTATTTCGTGGATCTCTTTGCTAGCCTTATTTATGTGGCATCTGAGAACAGATATTTCGGATCCCTTTGAAGACTATAGGGCCAAAGGAAGTATCCTCCGGTAACAAAGAGAAAGAAGCTTTGTGAGAAACTTCTTTGTGTTCTGTGAAATCATCTCACGGAATTACAGCTTTCCCCTCAAGAAGCCTTTCGCTAAGACAGTTCTTGTGGAATTGGCAAAGTTATTCTTGGAAGCCCATAGAAGGCTATGGTGAAAAAGGAAATATCCTCAGATGAAATCTGGAAAGAAGCTTTCTGAGAAACTGTTCTGTGATGTGTGACCTCCACTCACAGAGTTACATCGGTATTTCGTAGATCTCTTTGCTAGACTTTTTTCTGTGGAATCTGAGAACAGATATTTCGGATACCTTTGAAGACGATAGGTCCAAAGGAAATGTCCTCCGATAACAAAAAAAGAAGCTTTCTGAGAAACTTCTTTGTGTTCTGTGAAATCATCTCACAGAGTTACAGCTTTCCCCTCAAGAAGCCTTTCGCTAAGACAGTTCTTGTGGAATTGGCCAAGTGATATTTGGAAGACCATAGAGGGCTATGGTGAAAAAGGAAATATCCTCAGATGAAATCTGGATAGAAGTTTTCTGAGGAACTGCTTAGTGTTCTTTTAATTCATCTCACAGAGTTACATCTGTATTTCGTGGATCTCTTTGCTAGCCTTATTTCTGTGGAATCTGAAAACAGATATTTCGGATCCCTTTGAAGACTACATGGCCAAAGGAAATATCCCCCGATATCAAAGAGAATGAAGCTTTCTGAGAAACGTCTTTGTGTTCTCTGAAATCATCTCACAGAGTTACAGCTTTTCCCTCAAGAAGCCTTTCACTAAGACAGTTCTTGTGGAATTGGCAAAGTGATATTTGGAAGCCCGTAGAGGGCTATGGTGAAAAAGGAAATATCCTCAGATGAAATCTGGAAAGAAGCTTTCTGACAAACAGCTCTGTGATGTGTGACTTCCACTCACAGAGTTACATCTGTATTACGTGGATCTCTTTGCCAGCCTTATTTCTGTGGAATCTGAGA
This sequence comes from Macaca mulatta, assembly GCF_049350105.2. Taxonomy (NCBI): domain Eukaryota; kingdom Metazoa; phylum Chordata; class Mammalia; order Primates; family Cercopithecidae; genus Macaca; species Macaca mulatta. The sequence continues at coordinate 49,211,767 of NC_133411.1, forward strand.
ACAGATATTTCGGATCCCTTTGAAGACGATATGTCCAAAGGAAATATCCTCCGATAACAAAAAAAGAAGCTTTCTGAGAAATTTCTTTGTGTTCTGTGAAATCATCTCACAGAGTTACAGCTTTCCCCTCAAGAAGCCTTTCGCTAAGACAGTTCTTGTGGAATTGGCAAACTGATATTTGGAAGCCCATAGAGGGCTATGGTGAAAAAGGAAATATCCTCAGATGGAATCTGAAAAGAAGCTTTCTGAGAAACTGCTTAGTGTTCTGTTAATTCGTCTCACAGAGTTACATCTGTATTTCGTGGATCTCTTTGCTAGCCTTATTTCTGTGGATTCTGAGAACAGATATTTCGGATCCCTTTGAAGACTATAGGGCCAAAGGAAATATCCTCCGGTAACAAAGAGAAAGAAGCTTTCTGAGAAACATCTTTGTGTTCTGTGAAATCATCTCACAGAGTTACAGCTTTTCCCTCAAGAAGCCTTTCACTAACACAGTTCTTGTGGAATTGGCAAAGTAATATTTGGAAGACCTTAGAGGGCTATGGTGAAAAAGGAAATATCCTCCGATGAAATCTGGAAAGAAGCTTTCTGAGAAACTGCTCTGTGATGTGTGACCTCCACTCACAGAGTTACATCTGTATTTCGTGGATCTCTTTTCTAGCCTTATTTCTGTGGAATCTGAGAACAGATATTTCGGATCCCTTTGAAGACTATAGGGCCAAAGGAAATATCCTCCGATAACAATTAGAAAGAAGCTTTCTGAGAAACTTCTTTTGTGTTCTGAAATCATGTCACAGACTTACAGCTTTTCCCTCAAGAAGCCTTTCACTAAGACAGTTCTTGTGGAATTGGCAAAGTCATATTTGGAAGACCTTAGAGGGCTATGGTGAAAAAGGAAATATCCTCCGATGAAATCTGGAAAGAAGCTCTCTGAGAAACTGCTCTGTGATGTGTGACGTCCACTCACAGAGTTACATCGGTATTTCGTGGATCTCTTTGCTAGCCTTATTTCTGTGGAATCTGAGAACAGATATTTCGGATCCCTTTGAAGACTATAGGTCCAAAGGAAATATCCTACGATTACAAAGAGAAAGAAGCTTTCTGATAAACTTCTTTGTGTTCTGTGAAATCATTTTACAGAGTTACAAATTTTCCCTCAAGAAGCCTTTCACTAAGACAGTTCTTGTGGAATGGGCAAAGTGATATTTGGAAGCGCATAGAGGGCTATGGTGAAAAAGAAAATATCCTCAGATGAAATCTGGAAAGAAGCTTTCTGAGAAACAGCTCTGTGATGTGTGTCTTCCACTCACAGAGTTACATCTGTATTTCGTGGATTTCTTGCGAGCCTTATTTCTGTGAAATCTGAGAACAGATATTTCGGATCCCTTTGAGGACTATCGGGCCAAAGGAAATATCCTCCGATAACAAAGAGAAAGAAGCTTTCTGAGAAACTTCTTTGTGTTCTGTGAAATCATCTCACAGAGTTACAGTTTTCCCCTCAAGAAGCCTTTCGCTAAGACAATCTTGTGGAATTGGCAAGGTGATATTTGGAAGCCCATAGAGTGCTATGGTGAAAAAGGAAATATCCTCAGATGGAATCTGGAAAGAAGCTTTCTGAGAAACTGCTTAGTGTTCTGTTAATTCATCTCTCAGAGTTACATCAGTATTTCGTGGATCTCTTTGCTAGCCTTATTTCTGTGGAATCTGAGAACAGATATTTCGTTTCCCTTTGAAGACTATAGGGCCAAAGGAATATCCTCCGATAACAAAGAGAAAGAAGCTTTCTGAGAAACTTCTTTGTGTACTGTGAAATCATCTCACAGAGTTAAAGCTTTCCCCTCAAGAATCCTTTCACTAAGACAGTTATTGTGGAATTGGCAAAGTGATATTTGGAAGCCCATAGAGGGCTACGGTGAAAAAGGAAATATCCTCAGAAGAAATCTGAAAAGAAGCTTTCTGAGAAACTGCTTTGTGTTCTGTTAATTCATCTCACAGATTTACATCTGTATTTCGTGGATCTCTTTGCTAGCCTTACTTCTGTTCAATCTGAGAACAGATATTTCAGATCCCCTTGAAGACTACAGGGCCAAAGGAAGTATCCTCCGATAACAAAGAGAAAGAAGCTTTCAGAGAAACTTCTTCGTGTTCTGTGAAATCATCTCACAGAGTTACAGCTTTTCCCTCAAGAAGCCTTTCTCTAAGACAGTTCATGTGAAATGGGCCAAGTGATATTTGGAAGCCCATAGAGGGCTATGGTGAAAAAGGAAATATCCTCAGATGAAATCTGGAAAGAAGCTTTCTGAGAAAGTGCTTAGTGTTCTGTTAATTCATCTCACAGAGTTACATCAGTATTTCGTGGATCTCTTTGCTACCCTTATTTTGTGGAATCTGAGAACAGATATTTCGGATCCCTTTGAAGACTATAGGGCCAAAGGAAATATCCTTCGTTAACAAAAAAAGAAGCTTTCTGAGAAACTTCTTTTTGTTCTGTGAAATCATCTCACAGAGTTACAGCTTTCCCTTCAAGAAGCCTTTCGCAAAGACAGTTCTTGTGGAATTGGCAAAGTGATATTTGGAAGCCCATAGAGGGCTACGGTGAAAAAGGAAATATCCTCAGATGAAATCTGGAAAGAAGTTTTCCCGGGAACTGCTTAGTGTTCTGTTAATTCAACTCACAGAGTTACATCGGTATTTCGTGGATCTCTTTGCTAGCCTTATTTCTGTTCAATCTGAGAACAAATATTTCAGATCCCTTTGAAGACTACAGGGCCAAAGGAAATATCCTCCAATAAGAAAGTGAAAGAAGCTTTCTGAGAAACTTCTTTGTGTTCTGTGAAATCATCTCACAGAGTTACAGCTTTTCCCTCAAGAAGCCTATCACTAAGACAGTTCATGTGGAATTGGCAAGGTAATATTTGGAAGCCCATAGAGGGCTATGGTGAAAAAGGAAATATCCTCCGATGAAATCTGGAAAGAAGGTTTCTGAGAAACTGCTTATTTTCTGTTAATTCATCTCACAGAGTTACATCTGTATTTCGTGGATCTCTTTGCTAGCCTTATTTTGTGGAATCTGAGAACAGATATTTCGGATCCCTTTGAAGACTATAGGGCCAAAGGAAATATCCTCCGATAACAAAGAGAAAGAAGCTTTCTGAGAAACTTCTTTGTGTTCTGTGAAATCATCTCACAGAGTTACAGTTTTCCCCTCAAGAAACCTTTCGCTAAGACAGTTCTTGTGGAATTGGCAAAGTGATATTTGGAAGCCCATAGAGGGCTATGGTGAAAAAGGAAATATCCTCACATGAAATCTGGAGAGAAGCTTTCTGAGAAACTGCTCTGTGAAGTGTGACTTCCACTCACAGAATTACATCAGTATTTCGTGGATCTCTTTGCTAGCCTTATTTCTGTGGAATCTGAGAACCGATATTTCGGATCCCTTTGAAGACTATAGGGACAAAGGAAATATCCCCCGATAACAAAGAGAAAGAAGCTTTCTGAGAAACTTCTTTGTGTTCTGTGAAATCATCTCACAGAGTTACAGTTTTCCCCTCAAGAAGCCTTTCGCTAAGACAGTTCTTGTGGAATTGGCAAAGTGATATTTGGAAGCCCATAGAGGGCTATGGTGAAAAAGGAAATATCCTCCGATGAAATCTGGAAAGAAGCTTTCTGAGAAAGTGCTCTGTGATGTGTGAATTCCACTCACGGAGTTACATCTGTATTTCGTGGATCTCTTTGCTAACCTTATTTCTGTGGAATCTGAGAACAGATATTTCGGATCCCTTTGAACACTATAAGGCCAAAGGAAATATCCTCCGATAACAAAGAGAAGGAAGCTTTCTGAGAAACTTCTTTGTGTTCTGTGAAATCATCTCACAGAGTTAAAGTATTCCCCTGAAGAAGCCTTTCGCTAAGACAGTTCGTGTGGAATTGGCAAAGTGATATTTGGAAGCCCATAGAGTGCTATGGTGAACAAGTAAATATCCTCAGATGGAATCTGAAAAGAAGCTTGTTGAGAAACTGCTTAGTGTTCTGTTAATTCGTCTCACAGAGTTACATCTGTATTTTGTGGATCTCTTTGCTAGCCTTATTTCTGTGGATTCTGAGAACAGATATTTCGGATACTTTTGAAGACTATAGGGCCAAAGGAAATATCCTCCGGTAACAAAGAGAAAGAAGCTTTCTGAGAAACTTCTTTGTGTTCTGTGAAATCGTCTCACAGAGTTACAGCTTTCCCCTCAAGAAGTCTTTCGCTAAGACAGTTCTTGTGGAATTGGCAAAGTGATATTTGGAAGCCCATAGAAGGCTATGGTGAAAAAGGAAATATCCTCCGATGAAATCTGGAAAGAAGCTTTCTGAGAAAGTGCTCTGTGATGTGTGAATTCCACTCACGGAGTTACATCTGTATTTCGTGGATCTCTTTGCTAACCTTATTTCTGTGGAATCTGAGAACAGATATTTCGGATCCCTTTGAACACTATAAGGCCAAAGGAAATATCCTCCGATAACAAAGAGAAGGAAGCTTTCTGAGAAACTTCTTTGTGTTCTGTGAAATCATCTCACAGAGTTAAAGTATTCCCCTGAAGAAGCCTTTCGCTAAGACAGTTCGTGTGGAATTGGCAAAGTGATATTTGGAAGCCCATAGAGTGCTATGGTGAACAAGTAAATATCCTCAGATGGAATCTGAAAAGAAGCTTGTTGAGAAACTGCTTAGTGTTCTGTTAATTCGTCTCACAGAGTTACATCTGTATTTCGTGGATCTCTTTGCTAGCCTTATTTCTGTGGATTCTGAGAACAGATATTTCGGATACTTTTGAAGACTATAGGGCCAAAGGAAATATCCTCCGGTAACAAAGAGAAAGAAGCTTTCTGAGAAACTTCTTTGTGTTCTGTGAAATCATCTCACAGAGTTACAGCTGTCCCCTCCAGAAGCATGTCACTAAGACAGTTCTTGTGGAATTGGCAAAGTGATATTTGGAAGCCCATAGAGGGCTATGGTGAAAAAGGAAATATCCTCCGATGAAATCTGGAAAGAAGCTTTCTGAGAAACTGCTCTGTGATGTGTGACTTCCACTCACAGAGTTACATCTGTATTTCGTGGATCTATTTGCTCACCTTATTTCTGTGGAATCTGAGAACAGATATTTCCGATCCCTTTGAAGACTATAGGGCCAAAGGAAATATCCTCCGATAACAAAGAGAAAGAAGCTTTCTGAGAAACATCTTTGTGTTCTGTGAAATCATCTCACAGAGTTACACCTTTCCGCTAAAAAAGCCTTTCGCTAAGACAGTTCTTGTGGAATTGGCAAAGTGATATTTGGAAGCCCATAGAGTGCTATGGTGAAAAAGTAAATATCCTCAGATGGAATCTGAAAAGAAGCTTGTTGAGAAACTGCTTAGTGTTCTCTTAATTCGTCTCACAGAGTTACATCTGTATTTCGTGGATCTCTTTGCTAGCCTTATTTCTGTGGATTCTGAGAATAGATATTTCGGATATCTTTGAAGACTATAGTGCCAAAGGAAATATCTTCCGGTAACAAGGAGAAAGAAGCTTTCTGAGAAACTTCTTTGTGTTCTGTGAAATCATCTCACAGAGTTACAGCTGTCCCCTCAAGAAGCTTTTCACTAAGACAGTTCTTATAGAATTGGCAAAGTGATATTTGGAAGCCCATAGAGGGCTATGGTGAAAAAGGAAATATCCTCCGATGAAATCTGGAAAGAAGCTTTCTGAGAAACTGCTCTGTGATGTGTGACTTCCACTCACACAGTTACATCAGTATTTCGTGGATCTCTTTGCTATCCTTATTTCTGTGGAATATGAAAACAGATATTTCGGATCCCTTTGAAGACTATAGGGCCAAAGGAAATATCCTCCAATAACAAAGAGAAAGAAGCTTTCTGAGAAACTTCTTTGTGTTCTGTGAAATCATCTCGCAGAGGTTAAGCTTTAACCTCAAGAATCCTTTCGCTAAGACAGTTCTTGTGGAATTGGCAAAGTGATATTTGGAAGCCCATAGAGGGCTATGGTGAAAAAGGAAATATCCTCAGATGGAATCTGAAAAGAAGCTTTCTGAGAAACTGCTCTGTGATGTGTGACCTCCACTCACAGTGTTACATCGGTATTTCGTGGATCTCTTTGCTAGCCTTATTTCTGTGAAATCTGAGAACAGATATTTCGGATCCCTTTGAAGAGTATAGGGTCAAAGTAAATATCCGCCGATAACAAAAAAAGAAGCTTTCTGAGAAACTTCTTTGTGTTCTGTGAAATCATCTCACAGAGATACAGCTTTCCACTCATGAAGCCTTTCACTAAGGCACTTCTTGTGGAATTGGCAAAGTGATATTTGGAAGCCCATATAGGGCTATGGTGAAAAAGGAAATATCCTCAGATGAAATCTGGAAAGAAGTTTTCTGAGGAACTGCTTCGTGTTCTGTTAATTCATCTCACAGAGTTACATCTGTATTTCGTGGATCTCTTTGCTAGCCTTATTTCTGTTCAATCTGAGAACAGATATTTCCGATCCCTTTGAAGACTATAGGGCGAAAGGAAATATCCTACGATAACAAAGAGAAAGAAGCTTTCTGAGAAACTTCTTTGTGTTCTGTGAAATCATCTCACAGAGTTACAGCTTTTCCCTCCAGAAGCATTTCACTAAGACAGTTCTTGTGGAATTGGCAAAGTGATATTTGGAAGCCCATAGAGGGCTATGGTGAAAAAGGAAATATCCTCAGATGGAATCTGAAAAGAAGCTTTCTGAGAAACTGCTTAGTGTTCTGTTAATTCGTCTCACAGAGTTACATCTGTATTTCGTGGATCTCTTTGCTAGCCTTATTTCTGTGGATTCTGAGAACAGATATTTCGGATCCCTTTGAAGACTATAGGGCCAAAGGAAATATCCTCCGGTAACAAAGAGAAAGAAGCTTTCTGAGAAACATCTTTGTGTTCTGTGAAATCATCTCAGAGAGTTACAGCTTTTCCCTCAAGAAGCCTTTCACTAACACAGTTCTTGTGGAATTGGCAAAGTAATATTTGGAAGACCTTAGAGGGCTATGGTGAAAAAGGAAATATCCTCCGATGAAATCTGGAAAGAAGCTTTCTGAGAAACTGCTCTGTGATGTGTGACCTCCACTCACAGAGTTACATCTGTATTTCGTGGATCTCTTTGCTAGCCTTATTTCTGTGGAATCTGAGAACAGATATTTCGGATCCCTTTGAAGACTATAGGGCCAAAGGAAATATCCTCCGATAACAATTAGAAAGAAGCTTTCTGAGAAACTTCTTTTGTGTTCTGAAATCATGTCACAGAGTTACAGCTTTTCCCTCAAGAAGCCTTTCACTAAGACAGTTCTTGTGGAATTGGCAAAGTCATATTTGGAAGACCTTAGAGGGCTATGGTGAAAAAGGAAATATCCTCCGATGAAATCTGGAAAGAAGCTCTCTGAGAAACTGCTCTGTGATGTGTGACGTCCACTCACAGAGTTACATCGGTATTTCGTGGATCTCTTTGCTAGCCTTATTTCTGTGGAATCTGAGAACAGATATTTCGGATCCCTTTGAAGACTATAGGTCCAAAGGAAATATCCTACGATTACAAAGAGAAAGAAGCTTTCTGATAAACTTCTTTGTGTTCTGTGAAATCATTTTACAGAGTTACAAATTTTCCCTCAAGAAGCCTTTCACTAAGACAGTTCTTGTGGAATGGGCAAAGTGATATTTGGAAGCGCATAGAGGGCTATGGTGAAAAAGAAAATATCCTCAGATGAAATCTGGAAAGAAGCTTTCTGAGAAACAGCTCTGTGATGTGTGTCTTCCACTCTCAGAGTTACATCTGTATTTCGTGGATTTCTTGCGAGCCTTATTTCTGTGAAATCTGAGAACAGATATTTCGGATCCCTTTGAGGACTATCGGGCCAAAGGAAATATCCTCCGATAACAAAGAGAAAGAAGCTTTCTGAGAAACTTCTTTGTGTTCTGTGAAATCATCTCACAGAGTTACAGTTTTCCCCTCAAGAAGCCTTTCGCTAAGACAATCTTGTGGAATTGGCAAGGTGATATTTGGAAGCCCATAGAGTGCTATGGTGAAAAAGGAAATATCCTCAGATGGAATCTGGAAAGAAGCTTTCTGAGAAACTGCTTAGTGTTCTGTTAATTCATCTCTCAGAGTTACATCAGTATTTCGTGGATCTCTTTGCTAGCCTTATTTCTGTGGAATCTGAGAACAGATATTTCGTTTCCCTTTGAAGACTATAGGGCCAAAGGAATATCCTCCGATAACAAAGAGAAAGAAGCTTTCTGAGAAACTTCTTTGTGTACTGTGAAATCATCTCACAGAGTTAAAGCTTTCCCCTCAAGAATCCTTTCACTAAGACAGTTATTGTGGAATTGGCAAAGTGATATTTGGAAGCCCATAGAGGGCTACGGTGAAAAAGGAAATATCCTCAGAAGAAATCTGAAAAGAAGCTTTCTGAGAAACTGCTTTGTGTTCTGTTAATTCATCTCACAGATTTACATCTGTATTTCGTGGATCTCTTTGCTAGCCTTACTTCTGTTCAATCTGAGAACAGATATTTCAGATCCCCTTGAAGACTACAGGGCCAAAGGAAGTATCCTCCGATAACAAAGAGAAAGAAGCTTTCAGAGAAACTTCTTCGTGTTCTGTGAAATCATCTCACAGAGTTACAGCTTTTCCCTCAAGAAGCCTTTCTCTAAGACAGTTCATGTGAAATGGGCCAAGTGATATTTGGAAGCCCATAGAGGGCTATGGTGAAAAAGGAAATATCCTCAGATGAAATCTGGAAAGAAGCTTTCTGAGAAAGTGCTTAGTGTTCTGTTAATTCATCTCACAGAGTTACATCAGTATTTCGTGGATCTCTTTGCTACCCTTATTTTGTGGAATCTGAGAACAGATATTTCGGATCCCTTTGAAGACTATAGGGCCAAAGGAAATATCCTCCGATAACAAAGAGAAAGAAGCTTTCTGAGAAACTTCTTTGTGTTCTGTGAAATCATCTCACAGAGTTACAGCTTTCCCCTCAAGAAGCCTTTCGCTAAGACAGTTCTTGTGGAATTGTCAAAGTGACATTTGGAAGCCCATAGAGGGCTATGGTGAAAAAGGAAATATCCTCAGATGAAATCTGGAAAGAAGCTTTCTGAGAAACTGCTCTGTGATGTGTGACCTCCACTCACAGAGTTACATCGGTATTTCGTGGATCTCTTTGCTAGCCTTATTTCTGTGAAATCTGAGAACAGATATTTCGGATCCCTTTGAAGACTATAGGGCCAAAGGAAATATCCTTCGTTAACAAAAAAAGAAGCTTTCTGAGAAACTTCTTTTTGTTCTGTGAAATCATCTCACAGAGTTACAGCTTTCCCTTCAAGAAGCCTTTCGCAAAGACAGTTCTTGTGGAATTGGCAAAGTGATATTTGGAAGCCCATAGAGGGCTACGGTGAAAAAGGAAATATCCTCAGATGAAATCTGGAAAGAAGTTTTCCCGGGAACTGCTTAGTGTTCTGTTAATTCAACTCACAGAGTTACATCGGTATTTCGTGGATCTCTTTGCTAGCCTTATTTCTGTTCAATCTGAGAACAGATATTTCAGATCCCTTTGAAGACTACAGGGCCAAAGGAAATATCCTCCAATAAGAAAGTGAAAGAAGCTTTCTGAGAAACTTCTTTGTGTTCTGTGAAATCATCTCACAGAGTTACAGCTTTTCCCTCAAGAAGCCTATCACTAAGACAGTTCATGTGGAATTGGCAAGCTAATATTTGGAAGCCCATAGAGGGCTATGGTGAAAAAGGAAATATCCTCCGATGAAATCTGGAAAGAAGGTTTCTGAGAAACTGCTTAGTATTCTGTTAATTCATCTCACAGAGTTACATCTGTATTTCGTGGATCTATTTGCTAGCCTTATTTCTGTGGAATCTGAGAACGGATATTTCGGATCCCTTTGAAGACTATAGGGCCAAAGGAAATATCCTCCGATAACAAAGAGAAAGAAGCTTTCTGAGAAACTTCTTCGTGTTCTGTGAAATCATCTCACAGAGTTACAGCTTTTCCCTCAAGAAGCCTTTCACTAAGACAGTTCATGTGGAATTGGCCAAGTGATATTTGGAAGCCCATAGAGGGCTATGGTGAAAAGGAAATATCCTCCGATGAAATCTGGAAAGAAGGTTTCTGAGAAACTGCTTATTTTCTGTTAATTCATCTCACAGAGTTACATCTGTATTTCGTGGATCTCTTTGCTAGCCTTATTTTGTGGAATCTGAGAACAGATATTTCGGATCCCTTTGAAGACTATAGGGCCAAAGGAAATATCCTCCGATAACAAAGAGAAAGAAGCTTTCTGAGAAACTTCTTTGTGTTCTGTGAAATCATCTCACAGAGTTACAGTTTTCCCCTCAAGAAACCTTTCGCTAAGACAGTTCTTGTGGAATTGGCAAAGTGATATTTGGAAGCCCATAGAGGGCTATGGTGAAAAAGGAAATATCCTCAGATGAAATCTGGAGAGAAGCTTTCTGAGAAACTGCTCTGTGAAGTGTGACTTCCACTCACAGAGTTACATCAGTATTTCGTGGATCTCTTTGCTAGCCTTATTTCTGTGGAATCTGAGAACCGATATTTCGGATCCCTTTGAAGACTATAGGGACAAAGGAAATATCCCCCGATAACAAAGAGAAAGAAGCTTTCTGAGAAACTTCTTTGTGTTCTGTGAAATCATCTCACAGAGTTACAGTTTTCCCCTCAAGAAGCCTTTCGCTAAGACAGTTCTTGTGGAATTGGCAAAGTGATATTTGGAAGCCCATAGAGGGCTATGGTGAAAAAGGAAATATCCTCCGATGAAATCTGGAAAGAAGCTTTCTGAGAAAGTGCTCTGTGATGTGTGAATTCCACTCACGGAGTTACATCTGTATTTCGTGGATCTCTTTGCTAACCTTATTTCTGTGGAATCTGAGAACAGATATTTCGGATCCCTTTGAACACTATAAGGCCAAAGGAAATATCCTCCGATAACAAAGAGAAGGAAGCTTTCTGAGAAACTTCTTTGTGTTCTGTGAAATCATCTCACAGAGTTAAAGTATTCCCCTGAAGAAGCCTTTCGCTAAGACAGTTCGTGTGGAATTGGCAAAGTGATATTTGGAAGCCCATAGAGTGCTATGGTGAACAAGTAAATATCCTCAGATGGAATCTGAAAAGAAGCTTGTTGAGAAACTGCTTAGTGTTCTGTTAATTCGTCTCACAGAGTTACATCTGTATTTCGTGGATCTCTTTGCTAGCCTTATTTCTGTGGATTCTGAGAACAGATATTTCGGATACTTTTGAAGACTATAGGGCCAAAGGAAATATCCTCCGGTAACAAAGAGAAAGAAGCTTTCTGAGAAACTTCTTTGTGTTCTGTGAAATCCTCTCACAGAGTTACAGCTTTCCCCTCAAGAAGTCTTTCGCTAAGACAGTTCTTGTGGAATTGGCAAAGTGATATTTGGAAGCCCATAGAGGGCTATGGTGAAAAAGGAAATATCCTCCGATGAAATCTGGAAAGAAGCTTTCTGAGAAAGTGCTCTGTGATGTGTGAATTCCACTCACGGAGTTACATCTGTATTTCGTGGATCTCTTTGCTAACCTTATTTCTGTGGAATCTGAGAACAGATATTTCGGATCCCTTTGAACACTATAAGGCCAAAGGAAATATCCTCCGATAACAAAGAGAAGGAAGCTTTCTGAGAAACTTCTTTGTGTTCTGTGAAATCATCTCACAGAGTTAAAGTATTCCCCTGAAGAAGCCTTTCGCTAAGACAGTTCGTGTGGAATTGGCAAAGTGATATTTGGAAGCCCATAGAGTGCTATGGTGAACAAGTAAATATCCTCAGATGGAATCTGAAAAGAAGCTTGTTGAGAAACTGCTTAGTGTTCTGTTAATTCGTCTCACAGAGTTACATCTGTATTTCGTGGATCTCTTTGCTAGCCTTATTTCTGTGGATTCTGAGAACAGATATTTCGGATACTTTTGAAGACTATAGGGCCAAAGGAAATATCCTCCGGTAACAAAGAGAAAGAAGCTTTCTGAGAAACTTCTTTGTGTTCTGTGAAATCATCTCACAGAGTTACAGCTGTCCCCTCCAGAAGCATGTCACTAAGACAGTTCTTGTGGAATTGGCAAAGTGATATTTGGAAGCCCATAGAGGGCTATGGTGAAAAAGGAAATATCCTCCGATGAAATCTGGAAAGAAGCTTTCTGAGAAACTGCTCTGTGATGTGTGACTTCCACTCACAGAGTTACATCTGTATTTCGTGGATCTATTTGCTCACCTTATTTCTGTGGAATCTGAGAACAGATATTTCCGATCCCTTTGAAGACTATAGGGCCAAAGGAAATATCCTCCGATAACAAAGAGAAAGAAGCTTTCTGAGAAACATCTTTGTGTTCTGTGAAATCATCTCACAGAGTTACACCTTTCCGCTAAAAAAGCCTTTCGCTAAGACAGTTCTTGTGGAATTGGCAAAGTGATATTTGGAAGCCCATAGAGTGCTATGGTGAAAAAGTAAATATCCTCAGATGGAATCTGAAAAGAAGCTTGTTGAGAAACTGCTTAGTGTTCTGTTAATTCGTCTCACAGCGTTACATCTGTATTTCGTGGATCTCTTTGCTAGCCTTATTTCTGTGGATTCTGAGAATAGATATTTCGGATATCTTTGAAGACTATAGTGCCAAAGGAAATATCTTCCGGTAACAAGGAGAAAGAAGCTTTCTGAGAAACTTCTTAGTGTTCTGTGAAATCATCTCACAGAGTTACAGCTGTCCCCTCAAGAAGCTTTTCACTAAGACAGTTCTTATAGAATTGGCAAAGTGATATTTGGAAGCCCATAGAGGGCTATGGTGAAAAAGGAAATATCCTCCGATGAAATCTGGAAAGAAGCTTTCTGAGAAACTGCTCTGTGATGTGTGACTTCCACTCACAGAGTTACATCAGTATTTCGTGGATCTATTTGCTCGCCTTATTTCTGTGGAATCTGAGAACAGATATTTCGGATCCCTTTGAAGACTATAGGGCCAAAGGAAATATCCTTCGATAACAAAGAGAAAGAAGCTTTCTGAGAAACATCTTTGTGTTCTGTGAAATCATCTCACAGAGTTACAACATTTCCCTCAAGAATCCTTTCGCTAAGACAGTTCTTGTGGAATTGGCAAAGTGATATTTGGAAGCCCATAGCGGGCTATGATGAAAAAGGAAATATCCTCAGATGGAATCTGAAAAGAAGCTTTCTGAGAAACTGCTTAGTGTTCTGTTAATTCATCTCACAGAGTTACATCTGTATTTCGTGGATCTCTTTGCTAGCCTTATTTCTGTAGAATCTGAGAACAGATATTTCGGTTCCCTTTGAAGACTATAGGGCCAAAGGAAATATCCTCCGATAACAAAGAGAAAGAAGTTTTCTGAGAAACTTCTTTGTGTTCTGTGAAATCATCTCACAGAGTTAAAGCTTTCCACACAAGAAGCCTTTCGCTAAGACAGTTCTTGTGGAATTGGCAAAGGGATATTTGGAAGTCCATAGAGGGCTATGGTGTAAAAGGAATTATCCTCAGATGAAATCTGAAATGAAGCTTTCTGAGAAACTGCTCTGTGATGTGTGACTTCCACTCACAGAGTTACATCTGTATTTCGTGGATCTCTTTGCTAGCCTTATTTCTGTGGAATCTGAGAACAGATATTTCGGATCCCTTTGAAGACTAGAGGGCCAAAGGAAATATCCTCCGATAACAAAGAGAAGGAAGCTTTCTGGGAAACTTCTTTGAGTTCTGTGAAATCATCTCACAGAGTTACAGCTTTTCCCTCAAGAAGCCGTTCACTAAGACAGTTCTTGTGGAATTGGCAAAGTGATATTTGGAAGCCCATAGAGGGCTATGGTGAAAAAGGAAATATCTTCAGATGAAATCTGGAAAAAAGGTTTCTGAGAAACTGCTTAGTATTCGGTTAATTCATCTCACAGAGTTACATCTGTATTTCGTGGATCTCTTTGCTAGCCTTATTTCTGTGGAATCTGAGATCAGATATTTCGGATCCCTTTGAAGACTATAGGGCCAAAGGAAATATCCTCCGATAACAAAGAGAAAGAAGCTTTCTGTGAAACTTCTTTGTGTTCTGTGAAATCATGTCACAGAGTTACAGTTTTCCCCTCAAGAAGCCTTTTGCTAAGACAGTTCTTGTGGAATTGGCAAAGTGATATTTGGAAGCCCATAGAGGGCTACGGTGAAAAAGAAAATATCTTCAGATGAAATCTGGAAAGAAGCTTTTTGAGAAACTGCTCTGTGATGTGTGACTTCCACTCACGGAGTTACATCTGTATTTCGTGGAACTCTTTGCGAACCTTATTTCTGTGGAATCTGAGAACAGATATTTCGGATCCCTATGAACACTATAAGGCCAAAGGAAATATCCTCCGATAACAAAGAGAAAGAAGCTTTCTGAGAAACTTCTTTGTGTTCTGTGAAATCATCTCACAGAGTTACACCTTTCTGCTAAATGAGCCTTTCGCTAAGACACTTCTTGTGGAATTGGCAAAGTGATATTTGGAAGCCCATAGAGCGCTATGGTGAAAAAGTAAATATCCTCAGAGGGAATCTGAAAAAAAGCTTGTTGAGAAACTGCTTAGTGTTCTGTTAATTCGTCTCACAGAGTTACATCTGTATTTCGTGGATCTCTTTGCTAGCCTTATTTCTGTGGATTCTGAGAACAGATATTTCGGATCCATTTGAAGACTATAGGTCCAAAGGAAATATCCTCCGATAACAAAGAGAAAGAAGCTTTCTGAGGAACTTCTTTGTGTTCTGTGAAATCATCTCAAAGAGTTACAAATTTCCCCTCAAGAAGCCTTTCACTAAGACAGTTCTTGTGGAATTGGCAAAGTGATATTTGCAAGCGCATAGAGGGCTATGGTGAAAAAGAAAATATCCTCAGATGAAATCTGGAAAGAAGCTTTCTGAGAAACAGCTCTGTGATGTGTGTCTTCTACTCACAGAGTTACAACTGTATTTCGTGGATTTCTTTGCGAGCCTTATTTCTGTAGAATCTGAGAACAGATATTTCGGATCCCCTTGAGGACTATCGGGCCAAAGGAAATATCCTTCGATAACAAAGAGAAAGAAGCTTTCTGAGAAACTTCTTTGTGTTCTGTGAAATCATCTCACAGAGATACAGTTTTCCTCTCAAGAAGCCTTTCGCTAAGACAGTTCTTGTGGAATTGGCAAAGTGATATTTGGAAGCCCATAGAGGGCTATGGTGAAAAAGGAAATATCCTCAGATGAAATCTGGAAAGAAGCTTTTTGAGAAACTACTCTGTGATTTGTGACTTCCACTCACGGAGATACATCTGTATTTCGTGGATCTCTTTGCTAACCTTATTTCTGTGGAATCTGAGAACAGATATTTCGGATCCCTTTGAACACTATAAGGCCAAAGGAAATATCCTCCGACAACCAAGAGAAAGAAGCTTTCTGAGAAACTTCTTTGGGTTCTGTGAAATCATATCACAGAGTTACACCTTTCCGCTAAAAAAGCCTTTCGCTAAGACAGTTCTTGTGGAATTGGCAAAGTGATATTTGGAAGCCCATAGAGTGCTATAGTGAAAAAGTAAATATCCTCAGATGGAATCTGAAAAGAACCTTGTTGAGAAACTGCTTAGTGTTCTGTTAATTCGTCTCACAGAGTTACATCTGTATTTCGTGGATCTCTTCGGTAGCCTTATTTTTGTGGATTCTGAGAACAGATATTTAGGATATCTTTGAAGACTATAGGGCCAAAGGAAATATCTTCCGGTAACAAAGAGAAAGAAGCTTTCTGCGAAACTTCTTTGTATTCTGTGAAATCATCTCACAGAGTTACAGCTGTCCCTTCAAGAAGCCTTTCACTAAGACAGTTCTTGTGGAATTGGCAAAGTGATATTTGGAAGCCCATAGAGGGCTATGGTGAAAAAGGAAATATCCTCCGATGAAATCTGGAAAGAAGCTTTCTGAGAAACTGCTCTGTGATGTGTGACTTCCACTCACAGAGTTACATCTGTATTTCGTGGATCTCTTTGCTATCCTTATTTCTGTGGAATCTGAGAACAGATATTTGGTATCCCTTTGAAGACTATAGGGCCAAAGGAATATCCTCCGATAACAAAGAGAAAGAAGCTTTCTGAGAAACTTCTTTGTGTTCTGTGAAATCATCTCACAGAGTTAAAGCTTTCCCCACAAGAATCCTTTCTCTAAGACAGTTCTTGTGGAATTGGCAAAGTGATATTTGGAAGCCCATAGAGGGCTATGGTGAAAAAGGAAATATCCTCAGATGAAATCTGGAAAGAAGGTTTCTGAGAAACTGCTTAGTATTCTGTTTATTAATCTCACAGAGTTACATCTGTATTTCGTGGATCTCTTTGCTAGCCTTATTTCTGTGGAATCTGAGAACGGATATTTCGGATCCCTTTGAAGACTATAGGGCCAAAGGAAATATCCTCCGATAACAAAGAGAAAGAAGCTTTCTGAGAAACTTCTTCGTGTTCTGTGAAATCATCTCACAGAGTTACAGCTTTTCCCTCAAGAAGCCTTTCACTAAGACAGTTCTTGTTGAATTGGCAAAGTAATATCTGGAAAACCTTAGAGGGCTATGGTGAGAAAGGAAATATCCTCCGATGAAATCTGGAAAGAAGCTTTCTGAGAAACTGCTCTGTGATGTGTGACCTACACTCACAGAGTTACATCTGTATTTCCTGGATCTCTTTGCTAGCCTTATTTCTGTGGAATCTGAGAACAGATATTTCGGATCCCTTTGAAGACTATAGGTCCAAAGGAGATATCCTCCGATAACAAAGAGAAAGAAGCTTTCTGAGAAACATCTTTGTGTTCTGTGAAATCATCTCACAGAGTTACAGCTTTTCCATCAAGAAGCCTTTCACTAAGACAGTTCTTGTGGAATTGGCAAAGTAATATTTGGAAGACCTTAGAGGGCTATGGTGAAAAAGGAAATATCCTCCGATGAAATCTGGAAAGAATCTTTCTGAGAAACTGCTCTGAGATGTGTGACCTCCACTCACAGAGTTACATCTGTATTTCGTGGATCTCTTTGCTAGCCTTATTTCTGTAGAATCTGAGAACAGATATTTCGGATCCCTTTGAAGGCTATAGGGCCAAAAGAAATATCCTCCGATAACAAAGGGAAAGAAGCTTTCTGAGAAACTTCTTTGTGTTCTGTGAAATCATCTCACAGAATTAAAGCTTTCCCCTCAAGAAGCCTTTCGATAAGACAGTTCTTGTGGAATGGGCAAAGTGATATTTGGAAGCCCATAGAGGGCTATGGTGAAAAAGGAAATATCCTCAGATGAAATCTGGAAAGAAGTTTTCTGAGGAACTGCTTAGTGTTCTGTTAATTCATCTCACAGAGTTACATCTGTATTTCGTGGATCTCTTTGCTAGCCTTGTTTCTGTGGAATCTGAGAACAGATATTTCGGATCCCTTTGAAGACTATAGGGTCAGAGGAAATATCCTCCGATAACAAAGAGAAAGAAGCTTTCTGAGAAACTTCTTTGTGTTCTGTGAAATCATCTCACAGAGTTACAGCTTTTCCCTCAAGAAGCCTTTTAATAAGACACTTCTTGTGGAATTGGCAAAGTGATATTTGGAAGCCCATTGTGGGCTATGGTGAAAAAGGAAATATCCTCAGATGAAATCTGGAAAGAAGGTTTCTGAGAAACTGCTTAGTATTCTGTTAATTCATCTCACAGAGTTACTTCTGTTTTTCGTGGATCTCTTTGCTAGCCTTATTTCTGTGGAATCTGAGAACAGATATTTCGGAACCCTTTGAAGACTATAGGGCCATAGGAAATATCCTCCGATAACAAAGAGAAAGAAGCTGTCTGAGAAACTTCTTTGTGTTCTGTGAAATCATCACACAGAGTTACATCTGTATTTCGTGGATCTCTTTGCTAGCCTTATTTCTGTGGAATCTTAGAACAGATATTTCGGCTCCCTTTGAAGAATAGAGGGCCAAAGGAAATATCCTCCGATAACAAAGAGAAAGAAGCTTTCTAGGAAACTTCTTTGTGTTCTGTGAAATCATCTCACAGAGTTACAGTTTTCCCCTCAAGAAGTCTTTCGCTAAGACAGTTCTTGTGGAATTGGCAAAGTGATATTAGAAGCCCATAGAGGGCTATGGTGAAAAAGGAAATATCCTCTGATAAAATCTGGAAAAAGCTTTCTGAGAAACTGCTTAGTGTTCTGTTAATTCATCTCACAGAGTTACATCAGTATTTCGTGGATCTCTTTGCTGTCCTTATTTCTGTGGAATCTGAGAACAGATATTTCGGATCCCTTTGAAGACCTTATGCCAAAGGAAATATCCTCCGATAAGAAAGAGAAAGAAGCTTTCTGAGAAACTTCTTTGTGTTCTGTGAAATCATCTCACAGAGTTAAAGCTTTCCCCTCAAGAATCCTTTCGCTAAGACAGTTCTTGTGGAATTGGCAAAGTTATATTTGGAAGCCCATAGAGGGCTATGGTGAAAAAGGAAATATCCTCAGATGGCATTTGAAAAGAAGCTTTCTGAGAAACTGCTTAGTGTTCTCTTAACTCATCTCACAGATTTACATCTGTATTTCGTGGATCTCTTTGCTAGCCTTATTTCTGTGGAATCTGAGAACAGATATTTCGTATCCCTTTGAAGACTATAGGGCCAAAGGAATATCCTCCGATAACAAAGAGAAAGAAGCTTTCTGAGAAACTTCTTTGTGTTCTGTGAAATCATCTCACAGAGTTACAGCTTTTCCCTCAAGAAGCCTTTCACTAAGACAGTTCATGTGGAATTGGCCAAGTGATATTTGGAAGCCCATAGAGGGCTATGGTGAAAAAGGAAATATCCTCAGATGAAATCTGGAAAGAAGCTTTCTGAGAAAGTGCTTAGTGTTCTGTTAATTCATCTCACAGAGTGACATCAGTATTTCGTGGATCTCTTTGCTACCCTTATTTTGTGGAATCTGACAACAGATATTTCGGATCCCTTTGAAGACTATAGGGCCAAAGGAAATATTCTCCGATAACAAAGAGAAAGAAACTTTCTGAGAAACTTCTTTGTGTTCTGTGAAATCATCTCACAGAGTTAAAGCTTTCCCCTTAAGAATCCTTTTGCTAAGACAGTTCTTGTGGAATTGGCCAAGTTATACTTGGAAGCCCATAGAGGGCTATGGTGAAAAAGGAAATATCCTCAGATGGCATCTGAAAAGAAGCTTTCTGAGAAACTGCTTAGTGTTCTGTTAATTCATTTCACAGATTTACATCTGTATTTCGTGGATCTCTTTGCTAGCCTTATTTCTGTTCAATCTGAGAACAGATATTTCGGATCCCTTTGAAGACTATAAGGCCAAAGGAAATATCCTCCGATAACAAAGAGAAAGAAGCTTTCTGAGAAAATTCTTTGTGTTCTGTGAAATCACCTCACAGAGTTACAGCTTTCCCCTCAAGAAGCCTTTCGCTAAGACCGTTCTTGTGGAATTGGCCAAGTGATATTTGGAATCCCCTAGAGGGCTACGGTGAAAAAGGAAATATCCTCAGATGAAATCTGGAAAGAAGCTTTCTGAGAAACTGCTCTGTGATCTGTGACTTCCACTCATAGAGTTACATCTGTATTTCGTGGATCTCTTTGCTATCCTTATTTCTGTGGAATATGAGAACAGATATTTCGGATCCCTTTGAAGACTATAGGGCCAAAGGAAATATCCTCCGATAACAAAGAGAAAGAAGCTTTCTGAGAAACATCTTTGTGTTCTGTGAAATCATCTCACAGAGTTACAGCTTTTCCCTCAAGAAGCCTTTCACTAAGACAGTTCATGTGGAATTGGCCAAGTGATATTTGGAAGCCCATAGAGGGCTATGGTGAAAAAGGAAATATCCTCAGATGAAATCTGGAAAGAAGCTTTCTGAGAAAGTGCTTAGTGTTCTGTTAATTCATCTCACAGAGTGACATCAGTATTTCGTGGATCTCTTTGCAACCCTTATTTTGTGGAATCTGACAACAGATATTTCGGATCCCTTTGAAGACTATAGGGCCAAAGGAAATATTCTCCGATAACAAAGAGAAAGAAACTTTCTGAGAAACTTCTTTGTGTTCTGTGAAATCATCTCACAGAGTTAAAGTTTTCCCCTCAAGAATCCTTTTGCTAAGACAGTTCTTGTGGAATTGGCCAAGTTATACTTGGAAGCCCATAGAGGGCTATGGTGAAAAAGGAAATATCCTCAGATGGCATCTGAAAAGAAGCTTTCTGAGAAACTGCTTAGTGTTCTGTTAATTCATCTCACAGATTTACATCTGTATTTCGTGGATCTCTTTGCTAGCCTTATTTCTGTTCAATCTGAGAACAGATATTTCGGATCCCTTTGAAGACTATAAGGCCAAAGGAAATATCCTCCGATAACAAAGAGAAAGAAGCTTTCTGAGAAAATTCTTTGTGTTCTGTGAAATCACCTCACAGAGTTACAGCTTTCCCCTCAAGAAGCCTTTGGCTGAGACCGTTCTTGTGGAATTGGCCAAGTGATATTTGGAATCCCCTAGAGGGCTACGGTGAAAAAGGAAATATCCTCAGATGAAATCTGGAAAGAAGCTTTCTGAGAAACTGCTCTGTGATTGGTGACTTCCACTCACAGAGTTACATCTGTATTTCGTTGATCTCTTTGCTAGCCTTATTTCTGTGGAATCTGAGAACAGATATTTCGGATCCCTTTGAAGACTATAGGGCCAAAGGAAATATCCTCCGATAACAAAGAGAAAGAAGCTTTCTGAGAAACATCTTTGTGTTCTGTGAAATCATCTCACAGAGTTACAGCTTTTCCCTCAAGAAGCCTTTCACTAAGACAGTTCTTGTGAAATTGACAAAGTAATATTTGGAAAACCTTAAAACGCTATGGTGAGTAAGGAAATATCCTCCGATGAAATCTGGAAAGAAGCTTTCTGAGAAACTGCTCTGTGATGTGTGACCTCCACTCACAGAGTTTCATCTGTATTTCGTGGATCTCTTTGCTAGCCTTATTTCTGTGGAATCTGAGAACAGATATTTCTGATCCCTTTGAACACTATAAGTCCAAAGGAAATAAGCTACGACAACAAAGAGAAAGAAGCTTTCTGAGAAACTTCTTTGTGTTCTGTGAAATCATCTCACAGAGTTACACCTTTCTGCTAAAGAAGCCTTTCGCTAAGACAGTTCTTGTGGAATTGGCAAAGTGATATTTGGAAGCCCAGAGAGTGCTATGGTGAAAAAGTAAATATCCTCAGATGGAATCTGAAAATAAGCTTGTTGAGAAACTGCTTAGTGTTCTGTTAATTCGTCTCACAGAGTTACATCTGTATTTCGTGGATCTCTTTGCTAGCCTTATTTCTGTGGATTCTGAGAAGAGATATTTCGGATATCTTTGAAGACTATAGGGCAAAGGAAATATCCTCCGGTAACAAAGAGAAAGAAGCTTTCTGAGAAACTTCTTTGTGTTCTGTGAAATCATATCACAGAGTTACAGCTGTCCCCTCAAGAAGCCTTTCACTAAGACAGTTCTTGTGGAATTGGCAAAGTAATATTTGGAAGATCTTAGAGTGCTATGGTGAAAAAGGAAATATCCTCCGATGAAATCTGGAAAGAAGCTTTCTGAGAAACTGCTCTGTGATGTGTGACCTCCACTCACAGAGTTACATCGGTATTTCGTGGATCTCTTTGCTAGCCTTATTTCTGTGGAATCTGAGAACAGATATTACGGATAACTTTGAAGGCTATAGGGCCAAAAGAAATATCCTCCGATAACAAAGGGAAAGAAGCTTTCTGAGAAACTTGTTTGTGTTCTGTGAAATCATCTCACAGAGTTAAAACTTTCCCCTCAGGAAGCCTTTCGCTAAGACAGTTCTTGTGGAATGGGCAAAGTGATATTTGGAAGCCCATAGAGGGCTATGGTGAAAAAGGAAATATCCTCAGATGAAATCTGGAAAGAAGTTTTCTGAGGAACTGCTTAGTGTTCTGTTAATTCATCTCACAGAGTTACATCTGTATTTCGTGGATCTCTTTGCTAGCCTTGTTTCTGTTCAATCTGAGAACAGATATTTCGGATCCCTTTGAAGACTATATGGTCAGAGGAAATATCCTCCGATAACAAAGAGAAAGAAGCTTTCTGAGAAACTTCTTTGTGTTCTGTGAAATCATCTCACAGAGTTACAGCTTTTCCCTCAAGAAGCCTTTCAATAAGACACTTCTTATGGAATTGGCAAAGTGATATTTGGAAGCCCATTGTGGGCTATGGTGAAAAAGGAAATATCCTCAGATGAAATCTGGAAAGAAGGTTTCTGACAAACTGCTTAGTATTCTGTTAATTCATCTCACAGAGTTACATCTGTATTTCGTGGATATCTTTGCTAGCCTTATTTATGTGGAATCTGAGAACAGATAATTCTGATCCCTTTGAAGACTATAGGTCCAAAGGAAATATCCTCCGATAACAAAGAGAAAGAAGCTTTCTGAGAAACTGCTTAGTGTTCTGTTAATTCATCTCACAGAGTTACATCAGTATTTCGTGGGTCTCTTTGCTATCCTTATTTCTGTGGAATATGAAAACAGATATTTCGGATCCCTTTGAAGACCATAGGGCCGAAGGAAATATCCTCTAATAACAAAGAGAAAGAAGCTTTCTGAGAAACTTCTTTGTGTTCTGTGAAATCATCTCACAGTGGTTAAGCTGTAACCACAAGAATCCTTTCGCTAAGACAGTTCTTGTGGAATTGGCAAAGTGATATTTGGAAGCCCATAGAGGGCTATGGTGAAAAAGGAAATATCCTCAGATGGAATCTGAAAAGAAGCTTTCTGAGAAACTGCTTAGTGTTTTGTTAATTCAACTCACAGAGTTACATCGGTATTTCGTGGATCTCTTTGCTATCCTTATTTCTGTTCAATCTGAGAACAGATATTTCGGATCCCTTTGAAGAGTATAGGGCCAAAGGAAATATCCTCCGATAACAAAAAAAGAAGCTTTCTGAGAAACTTCTTTGTGTTCTGTGAAATCATCTCACAGAGTTACAGCTTTCCCCTCAAGAAGCCTTTCTCAAAGACAGTTCTTGTGGAATTGGCAAAGTGATATTTGGAAGCCCATAGAGGGCTATGGTGAAAAAGGAAATATCCTCAGATGAAATCTGGAAAGAAGGTTTCAGAGAAACTGCTTCGTATTCTGTTAATTCATCTCACAGAGTTCCATCTGTATTTCGTGGATCTGTTTGCTAGCCTTATTTCTGTGGAATCTGAAATCAGATATTTCGGATCTCTTTGAAGACTATAGGGCCAAAGGAAATATCCTCCGATAACAAAGAGAAAGAAGCTTTCTGAGAAACTTCTTTGTGTTCTGTGAAATCATCTCACAGAGTTACAGCTTACCCCTCAAGAAGCCTTTCGCTAAGACAGTTCTTGTGGAATTGGCAAAGTTGTATTTGGAAGCCCATAGATGGCTATGGTGAAAAAGGAAATATCCTCCGATGAAATCTGGAAAGAAGATTTCTGAAAAACTGCTCTGTGATGTGTGACTTCCACTCACAGAGTTACATCGGTATTTCGTGGATCTTTTTGCTAGCCTTATTTCTGTGGAATCTGAGAACAGATATTTCGGATCCCTTTGAAGTCTATAGGGCCAAAGGAAATATCCTCCGATAACAAAGAGAAAGAAGCTTCCTGAGAAACATCTTTGTGTTCTGTGAAATCATCTCACAGAGTTACAGCTTTTCCCTCAAGAAGCCTTTCACTAAGACAGTTCCTGTGGAATTGGCAAAGTTATATTTGAAAGCCCATAGAGGGCTATGGTGAAAAAGGAAATATCCTCAGATGAAATCTGGAAAGAAGCTTTCTGAGAAACTGCTCTGTGATGTGTGACCTCCACTCACAGAGTTACATCGGTATTTCGTGGATCTCTTTGCTACCCTTATTTCTGTGGAATCTGAGAACAGATATTTCGGATTCCTTTGAAGACTATAGGGCCAAAGGAAATATCCACCGATAACAAAAAAAGAAGCTTTCTGAGAAACTTCTTTGTGTTCTGTGAAATCATCTCACAGAGGTTAAGCTTTCCCCTCAAGAAGCCTTTCGCTAAGACAGTTCTTGTAGAATTGGCAAACTGATATTTGGAAGCTCATTGAGGGCTTTGGTGAAAAAGGAAATATCCTCAGATGAAATCTGGAAAGAAGCTTTCTGAGAAACTGCTCTGTGATGTGTGACTTCCACTCACAGAGTTACATCTGTATTTCTTGGATCTCTTTGCTAGCCTTATTTCTGTGGAATCTGAGAACAGATATTTCGGATCCCTTTGAAGACTATAGGGCCAAAGGAAATATCCCCCGATAACAAAGAGAAAGAAGCTTTCTGAGAAACGTCTTTGTGTTCTCTGAAATCATCTCACAGAGTTACAGCTTTTCCCTCAAGAAGCCTTTCACTAAGACAGTTCTTGTGGAATTGGCAAAGTGATATTTGGAAGTCCATACAGGGCTATGTTGAAAAAGGAAATATCCTCCGATGAAAACTGGAAAGAAGGTTTCTGAGAAACTGCTTAGTATTCTGTTAATTCATCTCACAGACTTACATCTGTATTTCGTGGATCTCTTTGCTAGCCTTATTTCTGTTCAATCTGAGAACAGATATTTCGGATCCCTTTGAAGACTATAGGGCCAAAGGAAATATCCTCCGATAACAAAGAGAAAGAAGCTTTCTGAGAAAATTCTTTGTGTTCTGTGAAATCACCTCACAGAGTTACAACTTTTCCCTCAAGAAGCCTTTCACTAAGACAGTTCTTGTGGAATTGGCAAAGTGATATTTGGAAGCCCATAGTGGGGATGGTGAAAAACGAAATATCCTCAGATGAAATCTGGAAAGAAGCTTTCTGAGAAACAGCTCTGCGATGTGTGACTTCCACTCACAGAGTTATATCTGTATTTCGTGGATCTCTTTGCGAGCCTTATTTCTGTGGAATCTGAGAACAGATATTTCGGATCCATTTGAAGACTATAGGGCCAAAGGAAATATCCTCCGATAACAAAGAGAAAGAAGCTTTCTGAGAAACTTTTTTGCGTTCTTTGAAATCATCTCACAGAGTTACAGCTTTCCACTCAAGAATCCTTTCGCTAAGACAGTTCTTGTGGAATTGGCAAAGTTATATTTGGAAGCCCATAGAGGGCTATGGTTAAAAAGGAAATATCCTCCGATGAAATCTGGAAAGAAGGTTTCTGAGAAACTGCTCTGTGATGTGTGACTTCCACTCACAGTGTTACATCTGTATTTCGTGGATCTCTTTGCTAGAATTATTTCTGTGAAATCTGAGAACAGATATTTCGGATCCCTTTGAAGACTATAGGGCCAAAGGAAGTATCCTCCGGTAACAAAGAGAAAGAAGCTTTCTGAGAAACTTCTTTGTGTTCTGTGAAATAATCTCACGTACATACAGTTTTTCCCTCAAGAAGCCTTTCACTAAGACAGTTCCTGTGGAATTGGCAAAGTGATATTTGGAAGCCCATAGAGGGCTATGGTGAAAAAGGAAATATCCTCAGATGAAATCAGGAAAGAAGATTTCTGAAAACTTCTCTGTGATGTGTGACTTCCACTCACAGAGTTACATCTGTATTTCGTGGATCTCTTTGCGAGCCTTATTTCTGTGGAATCTGAGAACAGATATTTCGGATCCCTTTGAAGACTATAGGGCCAAAGGAAATATCCTCCGATAACAAAGAGAAAGAAGCTTTCTGAGAAACATCTTTGTGTTCTGTGAAATCATCTCACAGAGTTACAGCTTTTCCCTCAAGAAGCCTTTCACTAAGACAGTTCTTGTTGAATTGGCAAAGTTATATTTGGAAGCCCATAGAGGGCAATGGTGAAAAAGGAAATATCCTCAGATGAAATCTGGAAAGAAGCTTTCTGAGAAACTGCTCTGTGATGTGTGACCTCCACTCACAGAGTTACATCGGTATTTCATGGATCTCTTTGCTAGCCTTATTTCTGTGGAATCTCAGAAGAGATATTTCAGATCCCTTTGAACACTATAGGGCCAAAGGAAACATCCTCCGATAACAAAAAAAGAAGCTTTCTGAGAAACTTCTTTGTGTTCTGTGAAATCATCTCACAGAGTTACAGCTTTCCCATCAAGAAGACTTTCGCTAAGACAGTTCTTGTGGAATTGGCAAACTGATATTTGGAAGCCCATAGAGGGCTATGGTGAAAAAGGAAATCTCCTCAGATGAAATCTGGAAAGAAGTTTTCTAAGGAACTGCTTAGTATTCTGTTAATTCATCTCACAGAGTTACATCTGTATTTCGTGGATCTCTTTGCTAGCCTTATCTGTTCAATCTGAAAACAGATATTTCGGATCCCTTTGAAGACTGTAGGGCCAAAGGAAATATCCCCCAATATCAAAGAGAAAGAAGCTTTCTGAGAAACGTCTTTGTGTTCCCTGAAATCATCTCACAGAGTTACAGCTTTTCCCTCAAGAAGCCTTTCACTAAGACAGTTCTTGTGGAATTGGCAAAGTGATATTTGGAAGCCCATAGAGGGCTATGATGAAAAAGGAAATATCCTCCGATGAAATCGGGAAAGAAGGTTTCTGAGAAACTGCTTAGTATTCTGTTAATTCATCTCACAGAGTTACATCTGTATTTCGTGGATCTCTTTGCTAGCCTTATTTCTGTGGAATCTGAGAACAGATATTTCGGATCCTTTTGAAGACTATAGGGCCAAAGGAAATATCCTCCGATAACTAAGAGAAAGAAGCTTTCTGAGAAACTTCTTTGTGTTCTGTGAAATCATCTCACAGAGTTACAGCTTTCCCCTCAAGAAGCCCTTCGCTAAGACAGTTCTTGTTGAATTGGTAAAGTGATATTTGGAAGCCCATAGAGGGCTATGGTGAAAAAGGAAATATACTCAGATAAAATCTGGACAGAAACTTTCTGAGGAACTGCTTAGTGTTCTGTTAATTCATCTCACAGAGTTACATCTGTATTTCGTGGATCTCTTTGCTAGCCTTATTTCTGGAGAATCTGAGAACAGATATTTCGGATCCCTTTGAAGACTGTAGGACCAAAGGAAATATCCTCCGATAACAAAGAGAAAGAAGCTTTCTGAGAAACTTCTTTTGTGTTCTGTGAAATCATCTCACAGAGTTACAGCTTTTTCCTCAAGAAGCCTTTCACTAAGACAGTTCTTGTTGAATAGGCAAACTGATATTTGGAAGCCCATAGAGGGCTATGTTGAAAAAGGAAATATCCTCCGATGAAATCTGGAAAGAAGCTTTCTGAGAAACTGCTCTGTGATGTGTGACTTCCATTCACAGAGTTACATCTGTATTTCGTGGATCTCTTTGCGAGCCTTATTTCTGTGGAATCTGAGAACAGATATTTCGGATCCCTTTGAAGACTATGGGGCCAAAGGAAACATCCTCCGATAACAAAGAGAAAGAAGCTTTCTGAGAAACTTCTTTGTGTTCTGTGAAATCATCTCACAGAGTTACAGCTTTCCCCTCAAGAAGCCCTTCGCTAAGACAGTTCTTGTTGAATTGGTAAAGTGATATTTGGAAGCCCATAGAGGGCTATGGTGAAAAAGGAAATATTCTCAGATGAAATCTGGAAAGAAGGTTTCTGTAAAACTGCTCTGTGATGTGTGACCTCCACTCACAGAGTGACGTCGGTATTTCGTGGATCTCTTTGCTCGCCTTATTTCTGTGGAATCTGAGAACAGATATTTCGGATCCCTTTGAAGACTATAGGGCCAAATGAAATATCCTCCGATAACAAAAAAAGAAGCTTTCTGAGAAACTTCTTTGTGTTCTGTGAAATCATCTCACAGAGTTACAGCTTTCCCCTCAAGAAGACTTTCGCTAAGGCAGTTCTTGTGGAATTGGCAAACTGATATTTGGAAGCCCTTAGAGGGCTATGGTGAAAAAGGAAATATCCTCAGATGAAATCTGGAAAGAAGTTTTCTGAGGAACTGCTTAGTATTCTGTTAATTCATCTCACAGAGTTACATCTGTATTTCGTGGATCTCTTTGCTAGCCTTATTTCTGTTCAATCTGAGAACAGATATTTCGGATCCCTTTGTAGACTATTGGGTCAATGGAAATATCCCCCGATATCAAAGAGAAAGAAGCTTTCTCAGAAACGTCTTTGTGTTCTCTGAAATCATCTCACAGAGTTACAGCTTTCCCCTCAAGAAGCCTTTCACTAAGACAGTTCTTGTGGAATTGGCAAAGTGATATTTGGAAGCCCATAGAGGGCTATGGTGAAAAAGGAAATATCCTCAGATGAAATCTGGAAAGAAGTTTTCTGAGAAACTGCTCTGTGATGTGTGACTTCCACTCACAGAGTTACATCTGTATTTCGTGGATCTCTTTGCTAGCCTTATTTCTGTGGAATCTGAGAACAGTTATTTCGGATCCCTTTGAAGTCTATAGGTCCAAAGGGAATATCCACCGATAACAAAAAAAGAAGCTTTCTGAGAAACTTCTTTGCGTTCTGTGAAATCATCTCACAGAGTTACAGCTTTTCCCTCAAGAAGCCTTTCACTAAGACAGTTCTTGTGGAATTGGCCAAGTGATATTTGGAATCCCCTAGAGGGCTATGGTGAAAAAGGAA
This sequence comes from Macaca mulatta, assembly GCF_049350105.2. Taxonomy (NCBI): domain Eukaryota; kingdom Metazoa; phylum Chordata; class Mammalia; order Primates; family Cercopithecidae; genus Macaca; species Macaca mulatta. Next base: position 49,240,406 of record NC_133411.1, read on the forward strand.
ATATCCTCATATGAAATCTGGAAAGAAGCTTTCTGAGAAACTGCTCTATGATGTGTGACTTCCACTCACAGTGTAACATCTGTATTTCGTGGATCTCTTTGCTAGCCTTATTTCTGTGGAATCTGAGAACAGTTATTTCGGATCCCTTTGAAGTCTATAGGGCCAAAGGAAATATCCTCCGATAACAAAGAGAAAGAAGCTTTCTGAGAAACTTCTTTGTGTTCTGTGAAAACATCTCACAGAGTTACAGCTTTCCCCTCAAGAAGCGTTTCGCTAAGACAGTTCTTGTGGAATTGGCAAACTGATATTTGGAAGCCCATAGAGGGCTATGGTGAAAAAGGAAATATCCTCAGATGAAATCTGGAAAGAAGCTTTCTGAGAAACTGCTTAGTGTTCTGTTAATTCATCTCACAGAGTTACATCTGTATTTCGTGGATCTCTTTGCTAGCCTTATTTCTGTTCAATCTGAGAACAGATATTTCGGATCCCTTTGTAGACTATTGGGCCAAGGGATATATCCCCCGATATCAAAGAGAAAGAAGCTTTCTCAGAAAAGTCTTTGTGTTCTCTGAAATCATCTCACAGAGTTACAGCTTTCCCCTCAAGAAGCCTTTCGCTATGACAGTTCTTGTGGAATTGTCAAAGTGATATTTGGAAGCCCATAGAGGGCTATGGTGAAAAAGGAAATATCCTCAGATGAAATCTGGAAAGAAGCTTTCTGAGAAACTGCTCTGTGATCTGTGACTTCCACTCATAGAGTTACGTCTGTATTTCGTGGATCTCTTTGGGAGCCTTATTTCTGTGGAATCTGAGAACAGATATTTCGGATCCCTTTGAAGACTATAGGGCCAAAGGAAATATCCTTCGATAACAGAGAGAATCAAGCTTTCTGAGAAACTTCTTTGTGTTCTGTGAAATAATCCCACAGAGTTACACCTTTCCGTTAAAGAAGCCTTTCGCTAAGACATTTCTTTTGGAATTGGCAAAGTGATATTTGGAAGTACATAGAGGGCTATGGTGAAAAAGGAAATATTCTCAGATGGAATTTGAAAAGAAGCTTTCTAAGAAACTGCTTAGTGTTCTCTTAATTCATCTCACAGAGTTACATCTGTATTTCGTGGATCTCTTTGCTAGCCTTATTTCTGTGGAATCTGAGAACCGATATTTCGCATCCCTTTGAAGACTATAGGGCCAAAGGAAATATCCTCCGATAACAAAGAGGTAGAAGCTTTCTGAGAAACTTCTTTGTGTTCTCTGAAATCATCTCACAGAGTTACAGCTTTCCCCTCCAGAAGCCTTTCGCTAAGACAGTTGTTGTGGAATTGGCAAAGTGATATTTGGAAGCCCGTAGAGGGCTATGGTGAAAAAGGAAATACCCTCCGATGAAATCTGGAAAGAAGCTTTCTGAGAAACTGCTTAGTGTTCTGTTAATTCATCTCACAGAGTTACATCGGTATTTCGTGGATCTCTTTGCTAGCCTTATTTCTGTGGAATCTGAGAACAGATATTTCGGATCCCTTGGAAGACTATAGGGCCAAAGGAAATATCCTCCGATAACAAAGAGAAAGAAGCTTTCTGAGAAACTTCTTTGTGTTCTGTCAAATCATCTCTCAGAGTTACAGCTTTTCCCTCAAGAAGCCTTTCACTAAGACAGTTCTTGTGGAATTGGCAAAGTTATATTTGGAAGCCCATAGAGGGCTATGGTGAAAAAGGAAATATCCTCAGATGAAATCTGGAAAGAAGCTTTCTGAGAAACTGCTTAGTGTTCTCTTAATTCATCTCACTGAGTTACATCTGTATTGCGTGGATCTCTTTGCGAGCCTTATTTCTGTGGAATCTGAGAACAGATATTTCGGATCCCTTTGAAGACTATAGGGCCAAAGGAAATATCCTTCTATAACAAAGAGAAAGAAGCTTTCTGAGAAACTTCATTGGGTTCTGTGAAATCATCTCACAGAGTTACAGCTTTCCCCTCAAGAAGCCTTTCACTAAGACAGTTCTTGTGGAATTGTCAAAGTGATATTTGGAAGCCCAAAGAGGGCTATGTTGAAAAAGGAAATATCCTCCGATGAAATCTGGAAAGAAGTTTTCTGAGAAACTGCTCTGTGATGTGTGACTTCCACTCACAGAGTTACATCTGTATTTCGTGGATCTCTTTGCTAGCCTTATTTCTGTGGAATCTGAGAACCGATATTTCGGATCCCTTTGAAGACCATAGGGCCAAAGGAAATATCCTCCGATAACAAAGAGAAAGAAGCTTTCTTAGAAACTTCTTTTTGTTCTGTGAAATCATCTCACAGAGTTACAGCTTTCCCCTCAAGAAGCCTTTCGCTAAGACAGTTGTTATGGAATTGGCAAAGTGATATTTGGAAGCCCATTGAGGGCTATGTTGAAAAAGGAAATATCCTCCGATGAAATCTGGAAAGAAGCTTTCTGAGAAACTGCTCTGTGATGTGTGACTTCCACTCACAGAGTTACATCTGTATTTTGTGTATCTCTTTGCTAGCCTTATTTCTGTGGAAACTGAGAACAGATATTTCGGATCCTTTTGAAGTCTATAGGCCCAAACGAAATATCCTCCGATAACAAAGAGAAAGAAGCTTTCTGAGAAACTTCTTGGTGTTCTGGGAAATTTTCTCACAGAGTTACAACTTTTCCCTCAAGAAGCCTTTCGCTAAGACAGTTCTTGTGGAATTGGCAAAGTGATATTTGGAAGCCCCTAGAGGGCTATGGTGAAAAAGGAAATATCCTCAGATGAAACCTGGAAAGAAGCTTTCTGAGAAACTGCTTAGTATTCTGTTAATTCATCCCACAGAGTTACATCTGTATTTCGTGGATCTCTTTGCTAGCCTTTTTTCTGTGGAATCTGAGAACAGATATTTCGGATCCCTTTGAAGACTATAGGGCCAAAGGAAATATCCTCCGAAAACAAAGAGAAAGAAGCTTTCTGAGAAACTTCTTTGTGTTCTGTGAAATCATCTCACAGAGCTACAGCCTTCCCCTCAAGAAGCCTTTCGCTAAGACAGTTCTTGTGGAATTGGAAAAGTGATATTTGGAAGCCCATAGAGGGCTATGGTGAAAAAGGAAATATCCTCCGATGAAATCTGGAAAGAAGCTTTCTGAGAAATTGCTCTGTGATGGGTGACTTCCACTCACAGAGTGACATCTGTATTTCATGGATCTCTTACTAGTCTTATATCTGTGAAATCTGAGAACAGATAATTCGGATCCCTTTGAAGACTATAGGGCCAAAGGAAATATCCTCCGATAACAAAGAGAAAGAAGCTTTCTGAGAAACTTCTTTGTGTTCTGTGAAATCATCTCACAGAGCTACAGCCTTCCCCTCAAGAAGCCTTTCGCTAAGACAGTTCTTGTGGAATTGGAAAAGTGATATTTGGAAGCCCATAGAGGGCTATGGTGAAAAAGGAAATATCCTCCGATGAAATCTGGAAAGAAGCTTTCTGAGAAATTGCTCTGTGATGGGTGACTTCCACTCACAGAGTGACATCTGTATTTCATGGATCTCTTACTAGTCTTATATCTGTGAAATCTGAGAACAGATAATTCGGATCCCTTTGAAGACTATAGGGCCAAAGGAAATATCCTCCGATAACAAAGAGAAAGAAGATTTCTGAGAAACTTCTTTGTGTTCTGTGAAATCATCTCACAGAGTTACAGTTTTACCCTCAAGAAGCCTTTCGCTAAGACAGTTCTTGTGGAATTGGCAAAGTGATATTTGGAAGCCCAACGAGGGGTATGGTGAAAAAGGAAATATCCTCAGATGAAATCTGGAAAGAAACTTTCTGAGAAACTGCTTAGTGTTCTGTTAATTCATCTCACAGAGTTACATCTGTATTTCGTGGATCTCTTTGCTAGCCTTATTTATGTGGAATCTGAGAACAGATATTTCGGATCCCTTTGAAGACTATAGGGCCTAAGGAAGTATCCTCCGGTAACAAAGAGAAAGAAGCTTTCTGAGAAACTTCTTTGTGTTCTGTGAAATCATCTCACTGAATTACAGCTTTCCCTTCAAGAAGCCTTTCGCTAAGACAGTTCTTGTGGAATTGGCAAAGTGATATTTGTAAGCCCAGAGAGGGCTATGGTGAAAAAGGAAATATCCTCCGATGAAATCTAGAAAGAAGCTTTCTGAGAATCTGCTCTGTCATGTGTGACTTCCTCTCACAGAGATACATCTGTATTTCGTGGATCTCTTTGCTAGCATTATTTCTGTGGAATCTGAGAACCGATATTTCGGATACCTTTGAAGTCTATAGGTCCAAAGGAAATATCCTCCGAAAACAAAGAGAAAGAAGATTTCTGAGAAACTTCTTTGTGTTCTGTGAAATCTTCTCACAGAGCTACAGCTTTCCCCTCAAGAAGCCTTTCGCTAAGACAGTTCTTGTGGAATTGGACAAGTGATATTTGGAAGCCCATAGAGGGCTATGGTGAAAAAGGAAATATCCTCCGATGAAATCTGGAAAGAAGCTTTCTGAGAAACTGCTTAGTGTTCTGTTAATTCATCTCACAGACTTACATCTGTATTTCGTGGATCTCTTTGCTAGCCTTATTTATGTGGCATCTGAGAACAGATATTTCGGATCCCTTTGAAGACTATAGGGCCAAAGGAAGTATCCTCCGGTAACAAAGAGAAAGAAGCTTTGTGAGAAACTTCTTTGTGTTCTGTGAAATCATCTCACGGAATTACAGCTTTCCCCTCAAGAAGCCTTTCGCTAAGACAGTTCTTGTGGAATTGGCAAAGTTATACTTGGAAGCCCATAGAAGGCTATGGTGAAAAAGGAAATATCCTCAGATGAAATCTGGAAAGAAGCTTTCTGAGAAACTGTTCTGTGATGTGTGACCTCCACTCACAGAGTTACATCGGTATTTCGTAGATCTCTTTGCTAGCCTTTTTTCTGTGGAATCTGAGAACAGATATTTCGGATACCTTTGAAGACGATAGGTCCAAAGAAAATATCCTCCGATAACAAAAAAAGAAGCTTTCTGAGAAACTTCTTTGTGTTCTGTGAAATCATCTCACAGAGTTACAGCTTTCCCCTCAAGAAGCCTTTCGCTAAGACAGTTCTTGTGGAATTGGCCAAGTGATATTTGGAAGACCATAGAGGGCTATGGTGAAAAAGGAAATATCCTCAGATGAAATCTGGAAAGAAGTTTTCTGAGGAACTGCTTAGTGTTCTGTTAATTCATCTCACAGAGTTACATCTGTATTTCGTGGATCTCTTTGCTAGCCTTATTTCTGTGGAATCTGAAAACAGATATTTCGGATCCCTTTGAAGACTACAGGGCCAAAGGAAATATCCCCCGATATCAAAGAGAAAGAAGCTTTCTGAGAAACGTCTTTGTGTTCTCTGAAATCATCTCACAGAGTTACAGCTTTTCCCTCAAGAAGCCTTTCACTAAGACAGTTCTTGTGGAATTGGCAAAGTGATATTTGGAAGCCCGTAGAGGGCTATGGTGAAAAAGGAAATATCCTCAGATGAAATCTGGAAAGAAGCTTTCTGACAAACAGCTCTGTGATGTGTGACTTCCACTCACAGAGTTACATCTGTATTTCGTGGATCTCTTTGCCAGCCTTATTTCTGTGGAATCTGAGAACAGATATTTCGGATCCCTTTGAAGACGATATGTCCAAAGGAAATATCCTCCGATAACAAAAAAAGAAGCTTTCTGAGAAATTTCTTTGTGTTCTGTGAAATCATCTCACAGAGTTACAGCTTTCCCCTCAAGAAGCCTTTCGCTAAGACAGTTGTTGTGGAATTGGCAAAGTGATATTTGGAAGCCCGTAGAGGGCTATGGTGAAAAAGGAAATATCCTCAGATGAAATCTGGAAAGAAGTTTTCTGAGGAACTGCTTAGTGTTCTGTTAATTCATCTCACAGAGTTACATCTGTATTTCGTGGATCTCTTTGCGAGCCTTATTTCTGTGGAATCTGAGAACAGATATTTCGGAACCCTTTGAAGACTACAGGGCCAAAGGAAATATCCCCCGATATCAAAGAGAAAGAAGCTTTCTGAGAAACGTCTTTGTGTTCTCTGAAATCATCTCACAGAGTTACAGCTTTTCCCTCAAGAAGCCTTTCACTAAGACAGTTCTTGTTGAATAGGCAAACTGATATTTGGAAGCCCATAGAGGGCTATGGTGAAAAAGGAAATATCCTCAGATGAAATCTGGAAAGAAGGTTTCTGAGAAACTGCTCTGTGATGTGTGACTTCCACTCACAGAGTTACATCTGTATTTCGTGGATCTCTTTGCTAGCCTTATTTCTGTGGAATCTGAGAACAGATATTTCGGATCCCTTTGAAGACTATAGGGCCAAAGGAAATATTCCCCGATATCAAAGAGAAAGAAGCTTTCTGAGAAACGTCTTTGTTTTCTCTGAAATCATCTCACAGAGTTACAGCTTTCCCCTCAAGAAGCCTTTCGCTAAGACAGTTCTTGAGGAATTGGTAAAGTGATATTTCGAAGCCCTTAGAGGGCTATGGTGAAAAAGGAAATATCCTCAGATGAAATCTGGAAAGAAGCTTTCTGATGAACTGCTTAGTATTCTGTTAATTCATCTCACAGAGTTACATCTGTATTTCGTGGATCTCCTTGCTAGCCTTATTTCTGTTCAATCTGAGAACAGATATTTCGGATCCCTTTGTAGACTATTGGGTCAATGGAAATATCCCCCGATATCAAAGAGAAAGAAGCTTTCTCAGAAACGTCTTTGTGTTCTCTGAAATCATCTCACAGAGTTACAGCTTTCCCCTCAAGAAGCCTTTCACTAAGACAGTTCTTGTGGAATTGGCAAAGTGATATTTGGAAGCCCATAGAGGGCTATGGTGAAAAAGGAAATATCCTCAGATGAAATCTGTAAAGAAGCTTTCTGAGAAACTGCTCTATGATGTGTGACTTCCACTCACAGTGTAACATCTGTATTTCGTGGATCTCTTTGCTAGCCTTATTTCTGTGGAATCTGAGAACAGTTATTTCGGATCCCTTTGAAGTCTATAGGGCCAAAGGAAATATCCTCCGATAACAAAGAGAAAGAAGCTTTCTGAGAAACTTCTTTGTGTTCTGTGAAAACATCTCACAGAGTTACAGCTTTCCCCTCAAGAAGCCTTTCGCTAAGACAGTTCTTGTGGAATTGGCAAACTGATATTTGGAAGCCCATAGAGGGCTATGGTGAAAAAGGAAATATCCTCAGATGAAATCTGGAAAGAAGCTTTCTGAGAAACTGCTTAGTGTTCTGTTAATTCATCTCACAGAGTTACATCTGTATTTCGTGGATCTCTTTGCTAGCCTTATTTCTGTTCAATCTGAGAACAGATATTTCGGATCCCTTTGTAGACTATTGGGCCAAGGGAAATATCCCCCGATATCAAAGAGAAAGAAGCTTTCTCAGAAAAGTCTTTGTGTTCTCTGAAATCATCTCACAGAGTTACAGCTTTCCCCTCAAGAAGCCTTTCGCTATGACAGTTCTTGTGGAATTGTCAAAGTGATATTTGGAAGCCCATAGAGGGCTATGGTGAAAAAGGAAATATCCTCAGATGAAATCTGGAAAGAAGCTTTCTGAGAAACTGCTCTGTGATCTGTGACTTCCACTCATAGAGTTACGTCTGTATTTCGTGGATCTCTTTGGGAGCCTTATTTCTGTGGAATCTGAGAACAGATATTTCGGATCCCTTTGAAGACTATAGGGCCAAAGGAAATATCCTTCGATAACAGAGAGAAACAAGCTTTCTGAGAAACTTCTTTGTGTTCTGTGAAATAATCCCACAGAGTTACACCTTTCCGTTAAAGAAGCCTTTCGCTAAGACATTTCTTTTGGAATTGGCAAAGTGATATTTGGAAGTACATAGAGGGCTATGGTGAAAAAGGAAATATTCTCAGATGGAATTTGAAAAGAAGCTTTCTAAGAAACTGCTTAGTGTTCTCTTAATTCATCTCACAGAGTTACATCTGTATTTCGTGGATCTCTTTGCTAGCCTTATTTCTGTGGAATCTGAGAACCGATATTTCGCATCCCTTTGAAGACTATAGGGCCAAAGGAAATATCCTCCGATAACAAAGAGGTAGAAGCTTTCTGAGAAACTTCTTTGTGTTCTCTGAAATCATCTCACAGAGTTACAGCTTTCCCCTCAAGAAGCCTTTCGCTAAGACAGTTGTTGTGGAATTGGCAAAGTGATATTTGGAAGCCCGTAGAGGGCTATGGTGAAAAAGGAAATACCCTCCGATGAAATCTGGAAAGAAGCTTTCTGAGAAACTGCTCTGTGATCTGTGACTTCCACTCATAGAGTTACGTCTGTATTTCGTGGATCTCTTTGGGAGCCTTATTTCTGTGGAATCTGAGAACAGATATTTCGGATCCCTTTGAAGACTATAGGGCCAAAGGAAATATCCTTCGATAACAGAGAGAAACAAGCTTTCTGAGAAACTTCTTTGTGTTCTGTGAAATAATCCCACAGAGTTACACCTTTCCGTTAAAGAAGCCTTTCGCTAAGACATTTCTTTTGGAATTGGCAAAGTGATATTTGGAAGTACATAGAGGGCTATGGTGAAAAAGGAAATATTCTCAGATGGAATTTGAAAAGAAGCTTTCTAAGAAACTGCTTAGTGTTCTCTTAATTCATCTCACAGAGTTACATCTGTATTTCGTGGATCTCTTTGCTAGCCTTATTTCTGTGGAATCTGAGAACCGATATTTCGCATCCCTTTGAAGACTATAGGGCCAAAGGAAATATCCTCCGATAACAAAGAGGTAGAAGCTTTCTGAGAAACTTCTTTGTGTTCTCTGAAATCATCTCACAGAGTTACAGCTTTCCCCTCCAGAAGCCTTTCGCTAAGACAGTTGTTGTGGAATTGGCAAAGTGATATTTGGAAGCCCGTAGAGGGCTATGGTGAAAAAGGAAATACCCTCCGATGAAATCTGGAAAGAAGCTTTCTGAGAAACTGCTTAGTGTTCTGTTAATTCATCTCACAGAGTTACATCGGTATTTCGTGGATCTCTTTGCTAGCCTTATTTCTGTGGAATCTGAGAACAGATATTTCGGATCCCTTGGAAGACTATAGGGCCAAAGGAAATATCCTCCGATAACAAAGAGAAAGAAGCTTTCTGAGAAACTTCTTTGTGTTCTGTCAAATCATCTCTCAGAGTTACAGCTTTTCCCTCAAGAAGCCTTTCACTAAGACAGTTCTTGTGGAATTGGCAAAGTTATATTTGGAAGCCCATAGAGGGCTATGGTGAAAAAGGAAATATCCTCAGATGAAATCTGGAAAGAAGCTTTCTGAGAAACTGCTTAGTGTTCTCTTAATTCATCTCACTGAGTTACATCTGTATTGCGTGGATCTCTTTGCGAGCCTTATTTCTGTGGAATCTGAGAACAGATATTTCGGATCCCTTTGAAGACTATAGGGCCAAAGGAAATATCCTTCTATAACAAAGAGAAAGAAGCTTTCTGAGAAACTTCATTGGGTTCTGTGAAATCATCTCACAGAGTTACAGCTTTCCCCTCAAGAAGCCTTTCACTAAGACAGTTCTTGTGGAATTGTCAAAGTGATATTTGGAAGCCCATAGAGGGCTATGTTGAAAAAGTAAATATCCTCCGATGAAATCTGGAAAGAAGTTTTCTGAGAAACTGCTCTGTGATGTGTGACTTCCACTCACAGAGTTACATCTGTATTTCGTGGATCTCTTTGCTAGCCTTATTTCTGTGGAATCTGAGAACCGATATTTCGGATCCCTTTGAAGACCATAGGGCCAAAGGAAATATCCTCCGATAACAAAGAGAAAGAAGCTTTCTTAGAAACTTCTTTTTGTTCTGTGAAATCATCTCACAGAGTTACAGCTTTCCCCTCAAGAAGCCTTTCGCTAAGACAGTTGTTATGGAATTGGCAAAGTGATATTTGGAAGCCCATTGAGGGCTATGTTGAAAAAGGAAATATCCTCCGATGAAATCTGGAAAGAAGCTTTCTGAGAAACTGCTCTGTGATGTGTGACTTCCACTCACAGAGTTACATCTGTATTTTGTGTATCTCTTTGCTAGCCTTATTTCTGTGGAAACTGAGAACAGATATTTCGGATCCTTTTGAAGTCTATAGGCCCAAACGAAATATCCTCCGATAACAAAGAGAAAGAAGCTTTCTGAGAAACTTCTTGGTGTTCTGGGAAATTTTCTCACAGAGTTACAACTTTTCCCTCAAGAAGCCTTTCGCTAAGACAGTTCTTGTGGAATTGGCAAAGTGATATTTGGAAGCCCCTAGAGGGCTATGGTGAAAAAGGAAATATCCTCAGATGAAACCTGGAAAGAAGCTTTCTGAGAAACTGCTTAGTATTCTGTTAATTCATCCCACAGAGTTACATCTGTATTTCGTGGATCTCTTTGCTAGCCTTTTTTCTGTGGAATCTGAGAACAGATATTTCGGATCCCTTTGAAGACTATAGGGCCAAAGGAAATATCCTCCGAAAACAAAGAGAAAGAAGCTTTCTGAGAAACTTCTTTGTGTTCTGTGAAATCATCTCACAGAGCTACAGCCTTCCCCTCAAGAAGCCTTTCGCTAAGACAGTTCTTGTGGAATTGGAAAAGTGATATTTGGAAGCCCATAGAGGGCTATGGTGAAAAAGGAAATATCCTCCGATGAAATCTGGAAAGAAGCTTTCTGAGAAATTGCTCTGTGATGGGTGACTTCCACTCACAGAGTGACATCTGTATTTCATGGATCTCTTACTAGTCTTATATCTGTGAAATCTGAGAACAGATAATTCGGATCCCTTTGAAGACTATAGGGCCAAAGGAAATATCCTCCGATAACAAAGAGAAAGAAGCTTTCTGAGAAACTTCTTTGTGTTCTGTGAAATCATCTCACAGAGCTACAGCCTTCCCCTCAAGAAGCCTTTCGCTAAGACAGTTCTTGTGGAATTGGAAAAGTGATATTTGGAAGCCCATAGAGGGCTATGGTGAAAAAGGAAATATCCTCCGATGAAATCTGGAAAGAAGCTTTCTGAGAAATTGCTCTGTGATGGGTGACTTCCACTCACAGAGTGACATCTGTATTTCATGGATCTCTTACTAGTCTTATATCTGTGAAATCTGAGAACAGATAATTCGGATCCCTTTGAAGACTATAGGGCCAAAGGAAATATCCTCCGATAACAAAGAGAAAGAAGATTTCTGAGAAACTTCTTTGTGTTCTGTGAAATCATCTCACAGAGTTACAGTTTTACCCTCAAGAAGCCTTTCGCTAAGACAGTTCTTGTGGAATTGCAAAGTGATATTTGGAAGCCCAACGAGGGGTATGGTGAAAAAGGAAATATCCTCAGATGAAATCTGGAAAGAAACTTTCTGAGAAACTGCTTAGTGTTCTGTTAATTCATCTCACAGAGTTACATCTGTATTTCGTGGATCTCTTTGCTAGCCTTATTTATGTGGAATCTGAGAACAGATATTTCGGATCCCTTTGAAGACTATAGGGCCTAAGGAAGTATCCTCCGGTAACAAAGAGAAAGAAGCTTTCTGAGAAACTTCTTTGTGTTCTGTGAAATCATCTCACTGAATTACAGCTTTCCCTTCAAGAAGCCTTTCGCTAAGACAGTTCTTGTGGAATTGGCAAAGTGATATTTGTAAGCCCAGAGAGGGCTATGGTGAAAAAGGAAATATCCTCCGATGAAATCTGGAAAGAAGCTTTCTGAGAATCTGCTCTGTCATGTGTGACTTCCTCTCACAGAGATACATCTGTATTTCGTGGATCTCTTTGCTAGCATTATTTCTGTGGAATCTGAGAACCGATATTTCGGATACCTTTGAAGTCTATAGGTCCAAAGGAAATATCCTCCGAAAACAAAGAGAAAGAAGATTTCTGAGAAACTTCTTTGTGTTCTGTGAAATCTTCTCACAGAGCTACAGCTTTCCCCTCAAGAAGCCTTTCGCTAAGACAGTTCTTGTGGAATTGGACAAGTGATATTTGGAAGCCCATAGAGGGCTATGTTGAAAAAGGAAATATCCTCCGATGAAATCTGGAAAGAAGCTTTCTGAGAAACTGCTTAGTGTTCTGTTAATTCATCTCACAGACTTACATCTGTATTTCGTGGATCTCTTTGCTAGCCTTATTTATGTGGCATCTGAGAACAGATATTTCGGATCCCTTTGAAGACTATAGGGCCAAAGGAAGTATCCTCCGGTAACAAAGAGAAAGAAGCTTTGTGAGAAACTTCTTTGTGTTCTGTGAAATCATCTCACGGAATTACAGCTTTCCCCTCAAGAAGCCTTTCGCTAAGACAGTTCTTGTGGAATTGGCAAAGTTATACTTGGAAGCCCATAGAAGGCTATGGTGAAAAAGGAAATATCCTCAGATGAAATCTGGAAAGAAGCTTTCTGAGAAACTGTTCTGTGATGTGTGACCTCCACTCACAGAGTTACATCGGTATTTCGTAGATCTCTTTGCTAGCCTTTTTTCTGTGGAATCTGAGAACAGATATTTCGGATACCTTTGAAGACGATAGGTCCAAAGAAAATATCCTCCGATAACAAAAAAAGAAGCTTTCTGAGAAACTTCTTTGTGTTCTGTGAAATCATCTCACAGAGTTACAGCTTTCCCCTCAAGAAGCCTTTCGCTAAGACAGTTCTTGTGGAATTGGCCAAGTGATATTTGGAAGACCATAGAGGGCTATGGTGAAAAAGGAAATATCCTCAGATGAAATCTGGAAAGAAGTTTTCTGAGGAACTGCTTAGTGTTCTGTTAATTCATCTCACAGAGTTACATCTGTATTTCGTGGATCTCTTTGCTAGCCTTATTTCTGTGGAATCTGAAAACAGATATTTCGGATCCCTTTGAAGACTACAGGGCCAAAGGAAATATCCCCCGATATCAAAGAGAAAGAAGCTTTCTGAGAAACGTCTTTGTGTTCTCTGAAATCATCTCACAGAGTTACAGCTTTTCCCTCAAGAAGCCTTTCACTAAGACAGTTCTTGTGGAATTGGCAAAGTGATATTTGGAAGCCCGTAGAGGGCTATGGTGAAAAAGGAAATATCCTCAGATGAAATCTGGAAAGAAGCTTTCTGACAAACAGCTCTGTGATGTGTGACTTCCACTCACAGAGTTACATCTGTATTTCGTGGATCTCTTTGCCAGCCTTATTTCTGTGGAATCTGAGAACAGATATTTCGGATCCCTTTGAAGACGATATGTCCAAAGGAAATATCCTCCGATAACAAAAAAAGAAGCTTTCTGAGTAATTTCTTTGTGTTCTGTGAAATCATCTCACAGAGTTACAGCTTTCCCCTCAAGAAGCCTTTCGCTAAGACAGTTGTTGTGGAATTGGCAAAGTGATATTTGGAAGCCCGTAGAGGGCTATGGTGAAAAAGGAAATATCCTCAGATGAAATCTGGAAAGAAGTTTTCTGAGGAACTGCTTAGTGTTCTGTTAATTCATCTCACAGAGTTACATCTGTATTTCGTGGATCTCTTTGCGAGCCTTATTTCTGTGGAATCTGAGAACAGATATTTCGGAACCCTTTGAAGACTACAGGGCCAAAGGAAATATCCCCCGATATCAAAGAGAAAGAAGCTTTCTGAGAAACGTCTTTGTGTTCTCTGAAATCATCTCACAGAGTTACAGCTTTTCCCTCAAGAAGCCTTTCACTAAGACAGTTCTTGTTGAATAGGCAAACTGATATTTGGAAGCCCATAGAGGGCTATGGTGAAAAAGGAAATATCCTCAGATGAAATCTGGAAAGAAGGTTTCTGAGAAACTGCTCTGTGATGTGTGACTTCCACTCACAGAGTTACATCTGTATTTCGTGGATCTCTTTGCTAGCCTTATTTCTGTGGAATCTGAGAACAGATATTTCGGATCCCTTTGAAGACTATAGGGCCAAAGGAAATATTCCCCGATATCAAAGAGAAAGAAGCTTTCTGAGAAACGTCTTTGTTTTCTCTGAAATCATCTCACAGAGTTACAGCTTTCCCCTCAAGAAGCCTTTCGCTAAGACAGTTCTTGAGGAATTGGTAAAGTGATATTTCGAAGCCCTTAGAGGGCTATGGTGAAAAAGGAAATATCCTCAGATGAAATCTGGAAAGAAGCTTTCTGATGAACTGCTTAGTATTCTGTTAATTCATCTCACAGAGTTACATCTGTATTTCGTGGATCTCCTTGCTAGCCTTATTTCTGTTCAATCTGAGAACAGATATTTCGGATCCCTTTGTAGACTATTGGGTCAATGGAAATATCCCCCGATATCAAAGAGAAAGAAGCTTTCTCAGAAACGTCTTTGTGTTCTCTGAAATCATCTCACAGAGTTACAGGTTTCCCCTCAAGAAGCCTTTCACTAAGACAGTTCTTGTGGAATTGGCAAAGTGATATTTGGAAGCCCATAGAGGGCTATGGTGAAAAAGGAAATATCCTCAGATGAAATCTGGAAAGAAGTTTTCTGAGAAACTGCTCTGTGATGTGTGACTTCCACTCACAGAGTTACATCTGTATTTCGTGGATCTCTTTGCTAGCCTTATTTCTGTGGAATCTGAGAACAGTTATTTCGGATCCCTTTGAAGTCTATAGGTCCAAAGGGAATATCCGCCGATAACAAAAAAAGAAGCTTTCTGAGAAACTTCTTTGCGTTCTGTGAAATCATCTCACAGAGTTACAGCTTTTCCCTCAAGAAGCCTTTCACTAAGACAGTTCTTGTGGAATTGGCCAAGTGATATTTGGAATCCCCTAGAGGGCTATGGTGAAAAAGGAAATATCCTCATATGAAATCTGTAAAGAAGCTTTCTGAGAAACTGCTCTATGATGTGTGACTTCCACTCACAGTGTAACATCTGTATTTCGTGGATCTCTTTGCTAGCCTTATTTCTGTGGAATCTGAGAACAGTTATTTCGGATCCCTTTGAAGTCTATAGGGCCAAAGGAAATATCCTCCGATAACAAAGAGAAAGAAGCTTTCTGAGAAACTTCTTTGTGTTCTGTGAAAACATCTCACAGAGTTACAGCTTTCCCCTCAAGAAGCCTTTCGCTAAGACAGTTCTTGTGGAATTGGCAAACTGATATTTGGAAGCCCATAGAGGGCTATGGTGAAAAAGGAAATATCCTCAGATGAAATCTGGAAAGAAGCTTTCTGAGAAACTGCTTAGTGTTCTGTTAATTCATCTCACAGAGTTACATCTGTATTTCGTGGATCTCTTTGCTAGCCTTATTTCTGTTCAATCTGAGAACAGATATTTCGGATCCCTTTGTAGACTATTGGGCCAAGGGAAATATCCCCCGATATCAAAGAGAAAGAAGCTTTCTCAGAAAAGTCTTTGTGTTCTCTGAAATCATCTCACAGAGTTACAGCTTTCCCCTCAAGAAGCCTTTCGCTATGACAGTTCTTGTGGAATTGTCAAAGTGATATTTGGAAGCCCATAGAGGGCTATGGTGAAAAAGGAAATATCCTCAGATGAAATCTGGAAAGAAGCTTTCTGAGAAACTGCTCTGTGATCTGTGACTTCCACTCATAGAGTTACGTCTGTATTTCGTGGATCTCTTTGGGAGCCTTATTTCTGTGGAATCTGAGAACAGATATTTCGGATCCCTTTGAAGACTATAGGGCCAAAGGAAATATCCTTCGATAACAGAGAGAAACAAGCTTTCTGAGAAACTTCTTTGTGTTCTGTGAAATAATCCCACAGAGTTACACCTTTCCGTTAAAGAAGCCTTTCGCTAAGACATTTCTTTTGGAATTGGCAAAGTGATATTTGGAAGTACATAGAGGGCTATGGTGAAAAAGGAAATATTCTCAGATGGAATTTGAAAAGAAGCTTTCTAAGAAACTGCTTAGTGTTCTCTTAATTCATCTCACAGAGTTACATCTGTATTTCGTGGATCTCTTTGCTAGCCTTATTTCTGTGGAATCTGAGAACCGATATTTCGCATCCCTTTGAAGACTATAGGGCCAAAGGAAATATCCTCCGATAACAAAGAGGTAGAAGCTTTCTGAGAAACTTCTTTGTGTTCTCTGAAATCATCTCACAGAGTTACAGCTTTCCCCTCAAGAAGCCTTTCGCTAAGACAGTTGTTGTGGAATTGGCAAAGTGATATTTGGAAGCCCGTAGAGGGCTATGGTGAAAAAGGAAATACCCTCCGATGAAATCTGGAAAGAAGCTTTCTGAGAAACTGCTTAGTGTTCTGTTAATTCATCTCACAGAGTTACATCGGTATTTCGTGGATCTCTTTGCTAGCCTTATTTCTGTGGAATCTGAGAACAGATATTTCGGATCCCTTGGAAGACTATAGGGCCAAAGGAAATATCCTCCGATAACAAAGAGAAAGAAGCTTTCTGAGAAACTTCTTTGTGTTCTGTCAAATCATCTCTCAGAGTTACAGCTTTTCCCTCAAGAAGCCTTTCACTAAGACAGTTCTTGTGGAATTGGCAAAGTTATATTTGGAAGCCCATAGAGGGCTATGGTGAAAAAGGAAATATCCTCAGATGAAATCTGGAAAGAAGCTTTCTGAGAAACTGCTTAGTGTTCTCTTAATTCATCTCACTGAGTTACATCTGTATTGCGTGGATCTCTTTGCGAGCCTTATTTCTGTGGAATCTGAGAACAGATATTTCGGATCCCTTTGAAGACTATAGGGCCAAAGGAAATATCCTTCTATAACAAAGAGAAAGAAGCTTTCTGAGAAACTTCATTGGGTTCTGTGAAATCATCTCACAGAGTTACAGCTTTCCCCTCAAGAAGCCTTTCACTAAGACAGTTCTTGTGGAATTGTCAAAGTGATATTTGGAAGCCCATAGAGGGCTATGTTGAAAAAGGAAATATCCTCCGATGAAATCTGGAAAGAAGTTTTCTGAGAAACTGCTCTGTGATGTGTGACTTCCACTCACAGAGTTACATCTGTATTTCGTGGATCTCTTTGCTAGCCTTATTTCTGTGGAATCTGAGAACCGATATTTCGGATCCCTTTGAAGACCATAGGGCCAAAGGAAATATCCTCCGATAACAAAGAGAAAGAAGCTTTCTTAGAAACTTCTTTTTGTTCTGTGAAATCATCTCACAGAGTTACAGCTTTCCCCTCAAGAAGCCTTTCGCTAAGACAGTTGTTATGGAATTGGCAAAGTGATATTTGGAAGCCCATTGAGGGCTATGTTGAAAAAGGAAATATCCTCCGATGAAATCTGGAAAGAAGCTTTCTGAGAAACTGCTCTGTGATGTGTGACTTCCACTCACAGAGTTACATCTGTATTTTGTGTATCTCTTTGCTAGCCTTATTTCTGTGGAAACTGAGAACAGATATTTCGGATCCTTTTGAAGTCTATAGGCCCAAACGAAATATCCTCCGATAACAAAGAGAAAGAAGCTTTCTGAGAAACTTCTTGGTGTTCTGGGAAATTTTCTCACAGAGTTACAACTTTTCCCTCAAGAAGCCTTTCGCTAAGACAGTTCTTGTGGAATTGGCAAAGTGATATTTGGAAGCCCCTAGAGGGCTATGGTGAAAAAGGAAATATCCTCAGATGAAACCTGGAAAGAAGCTTTCTGAGAAACTGCTTAGTATTCTGTTAATTCATCCCACAGAGTTATATCTGTATTTCGTGGATCTCTTTGCTAGCCTTTTTTCTGTGGAATCTGAGAACAGATATTTCGGATCCCTTTGAAGACTATAGGGCCAAAGGAAATATCCTCCGAAAACAAAGAGAAAGAAGCTTTCTGAGAAACTTCTTTGTGTTCTGTGAAATCATCTCACAGAGCTACAGCCTTCCCCTCAAGAAGCCTTTCGCTAAGACAGTTCTTGTGGAATTGGAAAAGTGATATTTGGAAGCCCATAGAGGGCTATGGTGAAAAAGGAAATATCCTCCGATGAAATCTGGAAAGAAGCTTTCTGAGAAATTGCTCTGTGATGGGTGACTTCCACTCACAGAGTGACATCTGTATTTCATGGATCTCTTACTAGTCTTATATCTGTGAAATCTGAGAACAGATAATTCGGATCCCTTTGAAGACTATAGGGCCAAAGGAAATATCCTCCGATAACAAAGAGAAAGAAGCTTTCTGAGAAACTTCTTTGTGTTCTGTGAAATCATCTCACAGAGCTACAGCCTTCCCCTCAAGAAGCCTTTCGCTAAGACAGTTCTTGTGGAATTGGAAAAGTGATATTTGGAAGCCCATAGAGGGCTATGGTGAAAAAGGAAATATCCTCTGATGAAATCTGGAAAGAAGCTTTCTGAGAAATTGCTCTGTGATGGGTGACTTCCACTCACAGAGTGACATCTGTATTTCATGGATCTCTTACTAGTCTTATATCTGTGAAATCTGAGAACAGATAATTCGGATCCCTTTGAAGACTATAGGGCCAAAGGAAATATCCTCCGATAACAAAGAGAAAGAAGATTTCTGAGAAACTTCTTTGTGTTCTGTGAAATCATCTCACAGAGTTACAGTTTTACCCTCAAGAAGCCTTTCGCTAAGACAGTTCTTGTGGAATTGGCAAAGTGATATTTGGAAGCCCAACGAGGGGTATGGTGAAAAAGGAAATATCCTCAGATGAAATCTGGAAAGAAACTTTCTGAGAAACTGCTTAGTGTTCTGTTAATTCATCTCACAGAGTTACATCTGTATTTCGTGGATCTCTTTGCTAGCCTTATTTATGTGGAATCTGAGAACAGATATTTCGGATCCCTTTGAAGACTATAGGGCCTAAGGAAGTATCCTCCGGTAACAAAGAGAAAGAAGCTTTCTGAGAAACTTCTTTGTGTTCTGTGAAATCATCTCACTGAATTACAGCTTTCCCTTCAAGAAGCCTTTCGCTAAGACAGTTCTTGTGGAATTGGCAAAGTGATATTTGTAAGCCCAGAGAGGGCTATGGTGAAAAAGGAAATATCCTCCGATGAAATCTGGAAAGAAGCTTTCTGAGAATCTGCTCTGTCATGTGTGACTTCCTCTCACAGAGATACATCTGTATTTCGTGGATCTCTTTGCTAGCATTATTTCTGTGGAATCTGAGAACAGATATTTCGGATACCTTTGAAGTCTATAGGTCCAAAGGAAATATCCTCCGAAAACAAAGAGAAAGAAGATTTCTGAGAAACTTCTTTGTGTTCTGTGAAATCTTCTCACAGAGCTACAGCTTTCCCCTCAAGAAGCCTTTCGCTAAGACAGTTCTTGTGGAATTGGACAAGTGATATTTGGAAGCCCATAGAGGGCTATGGTGAAAAAGGAAATATCCTCCGATGAAATCTGGAAAGAAGCTTTCTGAGAAACTGCTTAGTGTTCTGTTAATTCATCTCACAGACTTACATCTGTATTTCGTGGATCTCTTTGCTAGCCTTATTTATGTGGCATCTGAGAACAGATATTTCGGATCCCTTTGAAGACTATAGGGCCAAAGGAAGTATCCTCCGGTAACAAAGAGAAAGAAGCTTTGTGAGAAACTTCTTTGTGTTCTGTGAAATCATCTCACGGAATTACAGCTTTCCCCTCAAGAAGCCTTTCGCTAAGACAGTTCTTGTGGAATTGGCAAAGTTATACTTGGAAGCCCATAGAAGGCTATGGTGAAAAAGGAAATATCCTCAGATGAAATCTGGAAAGAAGCTTTCTGAGAAACTGTTCTGTGATGTGTGACCTCCACTCACAGAGTTACATCGGTATTTCGTAGATCTCTTTGCTAGCCTTTTTTCTGTGGAATCTGAGAACAGATATTTCGGATACCTTTGAAGACGATAGGTCCAAAGAAAATATCCTCCGATAACAAAAAAAGAAGCTTTCTGAGAAACTTCTTTGTGTTCTGTGAAATCATCTCACAGAGTTACAGCTTTCCCCTCAAGAAGCCTTTCGCTAAGACAGTTGTTGTGGAATTGGCAAAGTGATATTTGGAAGCCCGTAGAGGGCTATGGTGAAAAAGGAAATATCCTCAGATGAAATCTGGAAAGAAGTTTTCTGAGGAACTGCTTAGTGTTCTGTTAATTCATCTCACAGAGTTACATCTGTATTTCGTGGATCTCTTTGCGAGCCTTATTTCTGTGGAATCTGAGAACAGATATTTCGGATCCCTTTGAAGACTACAGGGCCAAAGGAAATATCCCCCGATATCAAAGAGAAAGAAGCTTTCTGAGAAACGTCTTTGTGTTCTCTGAAATCATCTCACAGAGTTACAGCTTTTCCCTCAAGAAGCCTTTCACTAAGACAGTTCTTGTTGAATAGGCAAACTGATATTTGGAAGCCCATAGAGGGCTATGGTGAAAAAGGAAATATCCTCAGATGAAATCTGGAAAGAAGGTTTCTGAGAAACTGCTCTGTGATGTGTGACTTCCACTCACAGAGTTACATCTGTATTTCGTGGATCTCTTTGCTAGCCTTATTTCTGTGGAATCTGAGAACAGATATTTCGGATCCCTTTGAAGACTATAGGGCCAAAGGAAATATTCCCCGATATCAAAGAGAAAGAAGCTTTCTGAGAAACGTCTTTGTTTTCTCTGAAATCATCTCACAGAGTTACAGCTTTCCCCTCAAGAAGCCTTTCGCTAAGACAGTTCTTGAGGAATTGGTAAAGTGATGTTTCGAAGCCCTTAGAGGGCTATGGTGAAAAAGGAAATATCCTCAGATGAAATCTGGAAAGAAGCTTTCTGAGGAACTGCTTAGTATTCTTTTAATTCATCTCACAGAGTTACATCAGTATTTCGTGAATCTCTTTGCTAGCCTTATTTCTGTGGAATCTGAGAACAGATATTTCGGATCCCTTTGTAGACTATTGGGTCAATGGAAATATCCCCCGATATCAAAGAGAAAGAAGCTTTCTCAGAAACGTCTTTGTGTTCTCTGAAATCATCTCACAGAGTTACAGGTTTCCCCTCAAGAAGCCTTTCACTAAGACAGTTCTTGTGGAATTGGCAAAGTGATATTTGGAAGCCCATAGAGGGCTATGGTGAAAAAGGAAATATCCTCAGATGAAATCTGGAAAGAAGTTTTCTGAGAAACTGCTCTGTGATGTGTGACTTCCACTCACAGAGTTACATCTGTATTTCGTGGATCTCTTTGCTAGCCTTATTTCTGTGGAATCTGAGAACAGTTATTTCGGATCCCTTTGAAGTCTATAGGTCCAAAGGGAATATCCGCCGATAACAAAAAAAGAAGCTTTCTGAGAAACTTCTTTGCGTTCTGTGAAATCATCTCACAGAGTTACAGCTTTTCCCTCAAGAAGCCTTTCACTAAGACAGTTCTTGTGGAATTGGCCAAGTGATATTTGGAATCCCCTAGAGGGCTATGGTGAAAAAGGAAATATCCTCATATGAAATCTGTAAAGAAGCTTTCTGAGAAACTGCTCTATGATGTGTGACTTCCACTCACAGTGTAACATCTGTATTTCGTGGATCTCTTTGCTAGCCTTATTTCTGTGGAATCTGAGAACAGTTATTTCGGATCCCTTTGAAGTCTATAGGGCCAAAGGAAATATCCTCCGATAACAAAGAGAAAGAAGCTTTCTGAGAAACTTCTTTGTGTTCTGTGAAAACATCTCACAGAGTTACAGCTTTCCCCTCAAGAAGCCTTTCGCTAAGACAGTTCTTGTGGAATTGGCAAACTGATATTTGGAAGCCCATAGAGGGCTATGGTGAAAAAGGAAATATCCTCAGATGAAATCTGGAAAGAAGCTTTCTGAGAAACTGCTTAGTGTTCTGTTAATTCATCTCACAGAGTTACATCTGTATTTCGTGGATCTCTTTGCTAGCCTTATTTCTGTTCAATCTGAGAACAGATATTTCGGATCCCTTTGTAGACTATTGGGCCAAGGGAAATATCCCCCGATATCAAAGAGAAAGAAGCTTTCTCAGAAAAGTCTTTGTGTTCTCTGAAATCATCTCACAGAGTTACAGCTTTCCCCTCAAGAAGCCTTTCGCTATGACAGTTCTTGTGGAATTGTCAAAGTGATATTTGGAAGCCCATAGAGGGCTATGGTGAAAAAGGAAATATCCTCAGATGAAATCTGGAAAGAAGCTTTCTGAGAAACTGCTCTGTGATCTGTGACTTCCACTCATAGAGTTACGTCTGTATTTCGTGGATCTCTTTGGGAGCCTTATTTCTGTGGAATCTGAGAACAGATATTTCGGATCCCTTTGAAGACTATAGGGCCAAAGGAAATATCCTTCGATAACAGAGAGAAACAAGCTTTCTGAGAAACTTCTTTGTGTTCTGTGAAATAATCCCACAGAGTTACACCTTTCCGTTAAAGAAGCCTTTCGCTAAGACATTTCTTTTGGAATTGGCAAAGTGATATTTGGAAGTACATAGAGGGCTATGGTGAAAAAGGAAATATTCTCAGATGGAATTTGAAAAGAAGCTTTCTAAGAAACTGCTTAGTGTTCTCTTAATTCATCTCACAGAGTTACATCTGTATTTCGTGGATCTCTTTGCTAGCCTTATTTCTGTGGAATCTGAGAACCGATATTTCGCATCCCTTTGAAGACTATAGGGCCAAAGGAAATATCCTCCGATAACAAAGAGGTAGAAGCTTTCTGAGAAACTTCTTTGTGTTCTCTGAAATCATCTCACAGAGTTACAGCTTTCCCCTCAAGAAGCCTTTCGCTAAGACAGTTGTTGTGGAATTGGCAAAGTGATATTTGGAAGCCCGTAGAGGGCTATGGTGAAAAAGGAAATACCCTCCGATGAAATCTGGAAAGAAGCTTTCTGAGAAACTGCTTAGTGTTCTGTTAATTCATCTCACAGAGTTACATCGGTATTTCGTGGATCTCTTTGCTAGCCTTATTTCTGTGGAATCTGAGAACAGATATTTCGGATCCCTTGGAAGACTATAGGGCCAAAGGAAATATCCTCCGATAACAAAGAGAAAGAAGCTTTCTGAGAAACTTCTTTGTGTTCTGTCAAATCATCTCTCAGAGTTACAGCTTTTCCCTCAAGAAGCCTTTCACTAAGACAGTTCTTGTGGAATTGGCAAAGTTATATTTGGAAGCCCATAGAGGGCTATGGTGAAAAAGGAAATATCCTCAGATGAAATCTGGAAAGAAGCTTTCTGAGAAACTGCTTAGTGTTCTCTTAATTCATCTCACTGAGTTACATCTGTATTGCGTGGATCTCTTTGCGAGCCTTATTTCTGTGGAATCTGAGAACAGATATTTCGGATCCCTTTGAAGACTATAGGGCCAAAGGAAATATCCTTCTATAACAAAGAGAAAGAAGCTTTCTGAGAAACTTCATTGGGTTCTGTGAAATCATCTCACAGAGTTACAGCTTTCCCCTCAAGAAGCCTTTCACTAAGACAGTTCTTGTGGAATTGTCAAAGTGATATTTGGAAGCCCATAGAGGGCTATGTTGAAAAAGGAAATATCCTCCGATGAAATCTGGAAAGAAGTTTTCTGAGAAACTGCTCTGTGATGTGTGACTTCCACTCACAGAGTTACATCTGTATTTCGTGGATCTCTTTGCTAGCCTTATTTCTGTGGAATCTGAGAACCGATATTTCGGATCCCTTTGAAGACCATAGGGCCAAAGGAAATATCCTCCGATAACAAAGAGAAAGAAGCTTTCTTAGAAACTTCTTTTTGTTCTGTGAAATCATCTCACAGAGTTACAGCTTTCCCCTCAAGAAGCCTTTCGCTAAGACAGTTGTTATGGAATTGGCAAAGTGATATTTGGAAGCCCATTGAGGGCTATGTTGAAAAAGGAAATATCCTCCGATGAAATCTGGAAAGAAGCTTTCTGAGAAACTGCTCTGTGATGTGTGACTTCCACTCACAGAGTTACATCTGTATTTTGTGTATCTCTTTGCTAGCCTTATTTCTGTGGAAACTGAGAACAGATATTTCGGATCCTTTTGAAGTCTATAGGCCCAAACGAAATATCCTCCGATAACAAAGAGAAAGAAGCTTTCTGAGAAACTTCTTGGTGTTCTGGGAAATTTTCTCACAGAGTTACAACTTTTCCCTCAAGAAGCCTTTCGCTAAGACAGTTCTTGTGGAATTGGCAAAGTGATATTTGGAAGCCCCTAGAGGGCTATGGTGAAAAAGGAAATATCCTCAGATGAAACCTGGAAAGAAGCTTTCTGAGAAACTGCTTAGTATTCTGTTAATTCATCCCACAGAGTTATATCTGTATTTCGTGGATCTCTTTGCTAGCCTTTTTTCTGTGGAATCTGAGAACAGATATTTCGGATCCCTTTGAAGACTATAGGGCCAAAGGAAATATCCTCCGAAAACAAAGAGAAAGAAGCTTTCTGAGAAACTTCTTTGTGTTCTGTGAAATCATCTCACAGAGCTACAGCCTTCCCCTCAAGAAGCCTTTCGCTAAGACAGTTCTTGTGGAATTGGAAAAGTGATATTTGGAAGCCCATAGAGGGCTATGGTGAAAAAGGAAATATCCTCCGATGAAATCTGGAAAGAAGCTTTCTGAGAAATTGCTCTGTGATGGGTGACTTCCACTCACAGAGTGACATCTGTATTTCATGGATCTCTTACTAGTCTTATATCTGTGAAATCTGAGAACAGATAATTCGGATCCCTTTGAAGACTATAGGGCCAAAGGAAATATCCTCCGATAACAAAGAGAAAGAAGCTTTCTGAGAAACTTCTTTGTGTTCTGTGAAATCATCTCACAGAGCTACAGCCTTCCCCTCAAGAAGCCTTTCGCTAAGACAGTTCTTGTGGAATTGGAAAAGTGATATTTGGAAGCCCATAGAGGGCTATGGTGAAAAAGGAAATATCCTCTGATGAAATCTGGAAAGAAGCTTTCTGAGAAATTGCTCTGTGATGGGTGACTTCCACTCACAGAGTGACATCTGTATTTCATGGATCTCTTACTAGTCTTATATCTGTGAAATCTGAGAACAGATAATTCGGATCCCTTTGAAGACTATAGGGCCAAAGGAAATATCCTCCGATAACAAAGAGAAAGAAGATTTCTGAGAAACTTCTTTGTGTTCTGTGAAATCATCTCACAGAGTTACAGTTTTACCCTCAAGAAGCCTTTCGCTAAGACAGTTCTTGTGGAATTGGCAAAGTGATATTTGGAAGCCCAACGAGGGGTATGGTGAAAAAGGAAATATCCTCAGATGAAATCTGGAAAGAAACTTTCTGAGAAACTGCTTAGTGTTCTGTTAATTCATCTCACAGAGTTACATCTGTATTTCGTGGATCTCTTTGCTAGCCTTATTTATGTGGAATCTGAGAACAGATATTTCGGATCCCTTTGAAGACTATAGGGCCTAAGGAAGTATCCTCCGGTAACAAAGAGAAAGAAGCTTTCTGAGAAACTTCTTTGTGTTCTGTGAAATCATCTCACTGAATTACAGCTTTCCCTTCAAGAAGCCTTTCGCTAAGACAGTTCTTGTGGAATTGGCAAAGTGATATTTGTAAGCCCAGAGAGGGCTATGGTGAAAAAGGAAATATCCTCCGATGAAATCTGGAAAGAAGCTTTCTGAGAATCTGCTCTGTCATGTGTGACTTCCTCTCACAGAGATACATCTGTATTTCGTGGATCTCTTTGCTAGCATTATTTCTGTGGAATCTGAGAACAGATATTTCGGATACCTTTGAAGTCTATAGGTCCAAAGGAAATATCCTCCGAAAACAAAGAGAAAGAAGATTTCTGAGAAACTTCTTTGTGTTCTGTGAAATCTTCTCACAGAGCTACAGCTTTCCCCTCAAGAAGCCTTTCGCTAAGACAGTTCTTGTGGAATTGGACAAGTGATATTTGGAAGCCCATAGAGGGCTATGGTGAAAAAGGAAATATCCTCCGATGAAATCTGGAAAGAAGCTTTCTGAGAAACTGCTTAGTGTTCTGTTAATTCATCTCACAGACTTACATCTGTATTTCGTGGATCTCTTTGCTAGCCTTATTTATGTGGCATCTGAGAACAGATATTTCGGATCCCTTTGAAGACTATAGGGCCAAAGGAAGTATCCTCCGGTAACAAAGAGAAAGAAGCTTTGTGAGAAACTTCTTTGTGTTCTGTGAAATCATCTCACGGAATTACAGCTTTCCCCTCAAGAAGCCTTTCGCTAAGACAGTTCTTGTGGAATTGGCAAAGTTATACTTGGAAGCCCATAGAAGGCTATGGTGAAAAAGGAAATATCCTCAGATGAAATCTGGAAAGAAGCTTTCTGAGAAACTGTTCTGTGATGTGTGACCTCCACTCACAGAGTTACATCGGTATTTCGTAGATCTCTTTGCTAGCCTTTTTTCTGTGGAATCTGAGAACAGATATTTCGGATACCTTTGAAGACGATAGGTCCAAAGAAAATATCCTCCGATAACAAAAAAAGAAGCTTTCTGAGAAACTTCTTTGTGTTCTGTGAAATCATCTCACAGAGTTACAGCTTTCCCCTCAAGAAGCCTTTCGCTAAGACAGTTGTTGTGGAATTGGCAAAGTGATATTTGGAAGCCCGTAGAGGGCTATGGTGAAAAAGGAAATATCCTCAGATGAAATCTGGAAAGAAGTTTTCTGAGGAACTGCTTAGTGTTCTGTTAATTCATCTCACAGAGTTACATCTGTATTTCGTGGATCTCTTTGCGAGCCTTATTTCTGTGGAATCTGAGAACAGATATTTCGGATCCCTTTGAAGACTACAGGGCCAAAGGAAATATCCCCCGATATCAAAGAGAAAGAAGCTTTCTGAGAAACGTCTTTGTGTTCTCTGAAATCATCTCACAGAGTTACAGCTTTTCCCTCAAGAAGCCTTTCACTAAGACAGTTCTTGTTGAATAGGCAAACTGATATTTGGAAGCCCATAGAGGGCTATGGTGAAAAAGGAAATATCCTCAGATGAAATCTGGAAAGAAGGTTTCTGAGAAACTGCTCTGTGATGTGTGACTTCCACTCACAGAGTTACATCTGTATTTCGTGGATCTCTTTGCTAGCCTTATTTCTGTGGAATCTGAGAACAGATATTTCGGATCCCTTTGAAGACTATAGGGCCAAAGGAAATATTCCCCGATATCAAAGAGAAAGAAGCTTTCTGAGAAACGTCTTTGTTTTCTCTGAAATCATCTCACAGAGTTACAGCTTTCCCCTCAAGAAGCCTTTCGCTAAGACAGTTCTTGAGGAATTGGTAAAGTGATGTTTCGAAGCCCTTAGAGGGCTATGGTGAAAAAGGAAATATCCTCAGATGAAATCTGGAAAGAAGCTTTCTGAGGAACTGCTTAGTATTCTTTTAATTCATCTCACAGAGTTACATCTGTATTTCGTGGATCTCTTTGCTAGCCTTATTTCTGTTCAATCTGAGAACAGATATTTCGGATCCCTTTGTAGACTATTGGGTCAATGGAAATATCCCCCGATATCAAAGAGAAAGAAGCTTTCTCAGAAACGTCTTTGTGTTCTCTGAAATCATCTCACAGAGTTACAGCTTTCCCCTCAAGAAGCCTTTCACTAAGACAGTTCTTGTGGAATTGGCAAAGTGATATTTGGAAGCCCATAGAGGGCTATGGTGAAAAAGGAAATATCCTCAGATGAAATCTGGAAAGAAGTTTTCTGAGAAACTGCTCTGTGATGTGTGACTTCCACTCACAGAGTTACATCTGTATTTCGTGGATCTCTTTGCTAGCCTTATTTCTGTGGAATCTGAGAACAGTTATTTCGGATCCCTTTGAAGTCTATAGGTCCAAAGGGAATATCCGCCGATAACAAAAAAAGAAGCTTTCTGAGAAACTTCTTTGCGTTCTGTGAAATCATCTCACAGAGTTACAGCTTTTCCCTCAAGAAGCCTTTCACTAAGACAGTTCTTGTGGAATTGGCCAAGTGATATTTGGAATCCCCTAGAGGGCTATGGTGAAAAAGGAAATATCCTCATATGAAATCTGGAAAGAAGCTTTCTGAGAAACTGCTCTATGATGTGTGACTTCCACTCACAGTGTAACATCTGTATTTCGTGGATCTCTTTGCTAGCCTTATTTCTGTGGAATCTGAGAACAGTTATTTCGGATCCCTTTGAAGTCTATAGGGCCAAAGGAAATATCCTCCGATAACAAAGAGAAAGAAGCTTTCTGAGAAACTTCTTTGTGTTCTGTGAAAACATCTCACAGAGTTACAGCTTTCCCCTCAAGAAGCCTTTCGCTAAGACAGTTCTTGTGGAATTGGCAAACTGATATTTGGAAGCCCATAGAGGGCTATGGTGAAAAAGGAAATATCCTCAGATGAAATCTGGAAAGAAGCTTTCTGAGAAACTGCTTAGTGTTCTGTTAATTCATCTCACAGAGTTACATCTGTATTTCGTGGATCTCTTTGCTAGCCTTATTTCTGTTCAATCTGAGAACAGATATTTCGGATCCCTTTGTAGACTATTGGGCCAAGGGAAATATCCCCCGATATCAAAGAGAAAGAAGCTTTCTCAGAAAAGTCTTTGTGTTCTCTGAAATCATCTCACAGAGTTACAGCTTTCCCCTCAAGAAGCCTTTCGCTATGACAGTTCTTGTGGAATTGTCAAAGTGATATTTGGAAGCCCATAGAGGGCTATGGTGAAAAAGGAAATATCCTCAGATGAAATCTGGAAAGAAGCTTTCTGAGAAACTGCTCTGTGATCTGTGACTTCCACTCATAGAGTTACGTCTGTATTTCGTGGATCTCTTTGGGAGCCTTATTTCTGTGGAATCTGAGAACAGATATTTCGGATCCCTTTGAAGACTATAGGGCCAAAGGAAATATCCTTCGATAACAGAGAGAAACAAGCTTTCTGAGAAACTTCTTTGTGTTCTGTGAAATAATCCCACAGAGTTACACCTTTCCGTTAAAGAAGCCTTTCGCTAAGACATTTCTTTTGGAATTGGCAAAGTGATATTTGGAAGTACATAGAGGGCTATGGTGAAAAAGGAAATATTCTCAGATGGAATTTGAAAAGAAGCTTTCTAAGAAACTGCTTAGTGTTCTCTTAATTCATCTCACAGAGTTACATCTGTATTTCGTGGATCTCTTTGCTAGCCTTATTTCTGTGGAATCTGAGAACAGATATTTCGCATCCCTTTGAAGACTATAGGGCCAAAGGAAATATCCTCCGATAACAAAGAGGTAGAAGCTTTCTGAGAAACTTCTTTGTGTTCTCTGAAATCATCTCACAGAGTTACAGCTTTCCCCTCAAGAAGCCTTTCGCTAAGACAGTTGTTGTGGAATTGGCAAAGTGATATTTGGAAGCCCGTAGAGGGCTATGGTGAAAAAGGAAATACCCTCCGATGAAATCTGGAAGGAAGCTTTCTGAGAAACTGCTTAGTGTTCTGTTAATTCATCTCACAGAGTTACATCGGTATTTCGTGGATCTCTTTGCTAGCCTTATTTCTGTGGAATCTGAGAACAGATATTTCGGATCCCTTGGAAGACTATAGGGCCAAAGGAAATATCCTCCGATAACAAAGAGAAAGAAGCTTTCTGAGAAACTTCTTTGTGTTCTGTCAAATCATCTCTCAGAGTTACAGCTTTTCCCTCAAGAATCCTTTCACTAAGACAGTTCTTGTGGAATTGGCAAAGTTATATTTGGAAGCCCATAGAGGGCTATGGTGAAAAAGGAAATATCCTCAGATGAAATCTGGAAAGAAGCTTTCTGAGAAACTGCTTAGTGTTCTCTTAATTCATCTCACTGAGTTACATCTGTATTGCGTGGATCTCTTTGCGAGCCTTATTTCTGTGGAATCTGAGAACAGATATTTCGGATCCCTTTGAAGACTATAGGGCCAAAGGAAATATCCTTCTATAACAAAGAGAAAGAAGCTTTCTGAGAAACTTCATTGGGTTCTGTGAAATCATCTCACAGAGTTACAGCTTTCCCCTCAAGAAGCCTTTCACTAAGACAGTTCTTGTGGAATTGTCAAAGTGATATTTGGAAGCCCATAGAGGGCTATGTTGAAAAAGGAAATATCCTCCGATGAAATCTGGAAAGAAGTTTTCTGAGAAACTGCTCTGTGATGTGTGACTTCCACTCACAGAGTTACATCTGTATTTCGTGGATCTCTTTGCTAGCCTTATTTCTGTGGAATCTGAGAACCGATATTTCGGATCCCTTTGAAGACCATAGGGCCAAAGGAAATATCCTCCGATAACAAAGAGAAAGAAGCTTTCTTAGAAACTTCTTTTTGTTCTGTGAAATCATCTCACAGAGTTACAGCTTTCCCCTCAAGAAGCCTTTCGCTAAGACAGTTGTTATGGAATTGGCAAAGTGATATTTGGAAGCCCATTGAGGGCTATGTTGAAAAAGGAAATATCCTCCGATGAAATCTGGAAAGAAGCTTTCTGAGAAACTGCTCTGTGATGTGTGACTTCCATTCACAGAGTTACATCTGTATTTCGTGGATCTCTTTGCGAGCCTTATTTCTGTGGAATCTGAGAACAGATATTTCGGATCCCTTTGAAGACTATGGGGCCAAAGGAAACATCCTCCGATAACAAAGAGAAAGAAGCTTTCTGAGAAACTTCTTTGTGTTCTGTGAAATCATCTCACAGAGTTACAGCTTTCCCCTCAAGAAGCCCTTCGCTAAGACAGTTCTTGTTGAATTGGTAAAGTGATATTTGGAAGCCCATAGAGGGCTATGGTGAAAAAGGAAATATTCTCAGATGAAATCTGGAAAGAAGGTTTCTGTAAAACTGCTCTGTGATGTGTGACCTCCACTCACAGAGTGACGTCGGTATTTCGTGGATCTCTTTGCTCGCCTTATTTCTGTGGAATCTGAGAACAGATATTTCGGATCCCTTTGAAGACTATAGGGCCAAAGGAAATATCCTCCGATAACAAAAAAAGAAGCTTTCTGAGAAACTTCTTTGTGTTCTGTGAAATCATCTCACAGAGTTACAGCTTTCCCCTCAAGAAGACTTTCGCTAAGGCAGTTCTTGTGGAATTGGCAAACTGATATTTGGAAGCCCTTAGAGGGCTATGGTGAAAAAGGAAATATCCTCAGATGAAATCTGGAAAGAAGTTTTCTGAGGAACTGCTTAGTATTCTGTTAATTCATCTCACAGAGTTACATCTGTATTTCGTGGATCTCTTTGCTAGCCTTATTTCTGTTCAATCTGAGAACAGATATTTCGGATCCCTTTGTAGACTATTGGGTCAATGGAAATATCCCGCGATATCAAAGAGAAAGAAGCTTTCTCAGAAACGTCTTTGTGTTCTCTGAAATCATCTCACAGAGTTACAGCTTTCCCCTCAAGAAGCCTTTCACTAAGACAGTTCTTGTGGAATTGGCAAAGTGATATTTTGAAGCCCATAGAGGGCTATGGTGAAAAAGGAAATATCCTCAGATGAAATCTGGAAAGAAGTTTTCTGAGAAACTGCTCTGTGATGTGTGACTTCCACTCACAGAGTTACATCTGTATTTCGTGGATCTCTTTGCTAGCCTTATTTCTGTGGAATCTGAGAACAGTTATTTCGGATCCCTTTGAAGTCTATAGGTCCAAAGGGAATATCCACCGATAACAAAAAAAGAAGCTTTCTGAGAAACTTCTTTGCGTTCTGTGAAATCATCTCACAGAGTTACAGCTTTTCCCTCAAGAAGCCTTTCACTAAGACAGTTCTTGTGGAATTGGCCAAGTGATATTTGGAATCCCCTAGAGGGCTATGGTGAAAAAGGAAATATCCTCATATGAAATCTGGAAAGAAGCTTTCTGAGAAACTGCTCTATGATGTGTGACTTCCACTCACAGTGTAACATCTGTATTTCGTGGATCTCTTTGCTAGCCTTATTTCTGTGGAATCTGAGAACAGTTATTTCGGATCCCTTTGAAGTCTATAGGGCCAAAGGAAATATCCTCCGATAACAAAGAGAAAGAAGCTTTCTGAGAAACTTCTTTGTGTTCTGTGAAAACATCTCACAGAGTTACAGCTTTCCCCTCAAGAAGCCTTTCGCTAAGACAGTTCTTGTGGAATTGGCAAACTGATATTTGGAAGCCCATAGAGGGCTATGGTGAAAAAGGAAATATCCTCAGATGAAATCTGGAAAGAAGCTTTCTGAGAAACTGCTTAGTGTTCTGTTAATTCATCTCACAGAGTTACATCTGTATTTCGTGGATCTCTTTGCTAGCCTTATTTCTGTTCAATCTGAGAACAGATATTTCGGATCCCTTTGTAGACTATTGGGCCAAGGGAAATATCCCCCGATATCAAAGAGAAAGAAGCTTTCTCAGAAAAGTCTTTGTGTTCTCTGAAATCATCTCACAGAGTTACAGCTTTCCCCTCAAGAAGCCTTTCGCTATGACAGTTCTTGTGGAATTGTCAAAGTGATATTTGGAAGCCCATAGAGGGCTATGGTGAAAAAGGAAATATCCTCAGATGAAATCTGGAAAGAAGCTTTCTGAGAAACTGCTCTGTGATCTGTGACTTCCACTCATAGAGTTACGTCTGTATTTCGTGGATCTCTTTGGGAGCCTTATTTCTGTGGAATCTGAGAACAGATATTTCGGATCCCTTTGAAGACTATAGGGCCAAAGGAAATATCCTTCGATAACAGAGAGAAACAAGCTTTCTGAGAAACTTCTTTGTGTTCTGTGAAATAATCCCACAGAGTTACAGCTTTCCCCTCAAGAAGACTTTCGCTAAGGCAGTTCTTGTGGAATTGGCAAACTGATATTTGGAAGCCCTTAGAGGGCTATGGTGAAAAAGGAAATATCCTCAGATGAAATCTGGAAAGAAGTTTTCTGAGGAACTGCTTAGTATTCTGTTAATTCATCTCACAGAGTTACATCTGTATTTCGTGGATCTCTTTGCTAGCCTTATTTCTGTTCAATCTGAGAACAGATATTTCGGATCCCTTTGTAGACTATTGGGTCAATGGAAATATCCCGCGATATCAAAGGGAAAGAAGCTTTCTCAGAAACGTCTTTGTGTTCTCTGAAATCATCTCACAGAGTTACAGCTTTCCCCTCAAGAAGCCTTTCACTAAGACAGTTCTTGTGGAATTGGCAAAGTGATATTTGGAAGCCCATAGAGGGCTATGGTGAAAAAGGAAATATCCTCAGATGAAATCTGGAAAGAAGTTTTCTGAGAAACTGCTCTGTGATGTGTGACTTCCACTCACAGAGTTACATCTGTATTTCGTGGATCTCTTTGCTAGCCTTATTTCTGTGGAATCTGAGAACAGTTATTTCGGATCCCTTTGAAGTCTATAGGTCCAAAGGGAATATCCACCGATAACAAAAAAAGAAGCTTTCTGAGAAACTTCTTTGCGTTCTGTGAAATCATCTCACAGAGTTACAGCTTTTCCCTCAAGAAGCCTTTCACTAAGACAGTTCTTGTGGAATTGGCCAAGTGATATTTGGAATCCCCTAGAGGGCTATGGTGAAAAAGGAAATATCCTCATATGAAATCTGGAAAGAAGCTTTCTGAGAAACTGCTCTATGATGTGTGACTTCCACTCACAGTGTAACATCTGTATTTCGTGGATCTCTTTGCTAGCCTTATTTCTGTGGAATCTGAGAACAGTTATTTCGGATCCCTTTGAAGTCTATAGGGCCAAAGGAAATATCCTCCGATAACAAAGAGAAAGAAGCTTTCTGAGAAACTTCTTTGTGTTCTGTGAAAACATCTCACAGAGTTACAGCTTTCCCCTCAAGAAGCCTTTCGCTAAGACAGTTCTTGTGGAATTGGCAAACTGATATTTGGAAGCCCATAGAGGGCTATGGTGAAAAAGGAAATATCCTCAGATGAAATCTGGAAAGAAGCTTTCTGAGAAACTGCTTAGTGTTCTGTTAATTCATCTCACAGAGTTACATCTGTATTTCGTGGATCTCTTTGCTAGCCTTATTTCTGTTCAATCTGAGAACAGATATTTCGGATCCCTTTGTAGACTATTGGGCCAAGGGAAATATCCCCCGATATCAAAGAGAAAGAAGCTTTCTCAGAAAAGTCTTTGTGTTCTCTGAAATCATCTCACAGAGTTACAGCTTTCCCCTCAAGAAGCCTTTCGCTATGACAGTTCTTGTGGAATTGTCAAAGTGATATTTGGAAGCCCATAGAGGGCTATGGTGAAAAAGGAAATATCCTCAGATGAAATCTGGAAAGAAGCTTTCTGAGAAACTGCTCTGTGATCTGTGACTTCCACTCATAGAGTTACGTCTGTATTTCGTGGATCTCTTTGGGAGCCTTATTTCTGTGGAATCTGAGAACAGATATTTCGGATCCCTTTGAAGACTATAGGGCCAAAGGAAATATCCTTCGATAACAGAGAGAAACAAGCTTTCTGAGAAACTTCTTTGTGTTCTGTGAAATAATCCCACAGAGTTACACCTTTCCGTTAAAGAAGCCTTTCGCTAAGACATTTCTTTTGGAATTGGCAAAGTGATATTTGGAAGTACATAGAGGGCTATGGTGAAAAAGGAAATATTCTCAGATGGAATTTGAAAAGAAGCTTTCTAAGAAACTGCTTAGTGTTCTCTTAATTCATCTCACAGAGTTACATCTGTATTTCGTGGATCTCTTTGCTAGCCTTATTTCTGTGGAATCTGAGAACAGATATTTCGCATCCCTTTGAAGACTATAGGGCCAAAGGAAATATCCTCCGATAACAAAGAGGTAGAAGCTTTCTGAGAAACCTCTTTGTGTTCTCTGAAATCATCTCACAGAGTTACAGCTTTCCCCTCAAGAAGCCTTTCGCTAAGACAGTTGTTGTGGAATTGGCAAAGTGATATTTGGAAGCCCGTAGAGGGCTATGGTGAAAAAGGAAATACCCTCCGATGAAATCTGGAAAGAAGCTTTCTGAGAAACTGCTTAGTGTTCTGTTAATTCATCTCACAGAGTTACATCGGTATTTCGTGGATCTCTTTGCTAGCCTTATTTCTGTGGAATCTGAGAACAGATATTTCGGATCCCTTGGAAGACTATAGGGCCAAAGGAAATATCCTCCGATAACAAAGAGAAAGAAGCTTTCTGAGAAACTTCTTTGTGTTCTGTCAAATCATCTCTCAGAGTTACAGCTTTTCCCTCAAGAAGCCTTTCACTAAGACAGTTCTTGTGGAATTGGCAAAGTTATATTTGGAAGCCCATAGAGGGCTATGGTGAAAAAGGAAATATCCTCAGATGAAATCTGGAAAGAAGCTTTCTGAGAAACTGCTTAGTGTTCTCTTAATTCATCTCACTGAGTTACATCTGTATTGCGTGGATCTCTTTGCGAGCCTTATTTCTGTGGAATCTGAGAACAGATATTTCGGATCCCTTTGAAGACTATAGGGCCAAAGGAAATATCCTTCTATAACAAAGAGAAAGAAGCTTTCTGAGAAACTTCATTGGGTTCTGTGAAATCATCTCACAGAGTTACAGCTTTCCCCTCAAGAAGCCTTTCACTAAGACAGTTCTTGTGGAATTGTCAAAGTGATATTTGGAAGCCCATAGAGGGCTATGTTGAAAAAGGAAATATCCTCCGATGAAAACTGGAAAGAAGTTTTCTGAGAAACTGCTCTGTGATGTGTGACTTCCACTCACAGAGTTACATCTGTATTTCGTGGATCTCTTTGCTAGCCTTATTTCTGTGGAATCTGAGAACCGATATTTCGGATCCCTTTGAAGACCATAGGGCCAAAGGAAATATCCTCCGATAACAAAGAGAAAGAAGCTTTCTTAGAAACTTCTTTTTGTTCTGTGAAATCATCTCACAGAGTTACAGCTTTCCCCTCAAGAAGCCTTTCGCTAAGACAGTTGTTATGGAATTGGCAAAGTGATATTTGGAAGCCCATTGAGGGCTATGTTGAAAAAGGAAATATCCTCCGATGAAATCTGGAAAGAAGCTTTCTGAGAAACTGCTCTGTGATGTGTGACTTCCACTCACAGAGTTACATCTGTATTTTGTGTATCTCTTTGCTAGCCTTATTTCTGTGGAAACTGAGAACAGATATTTCGGATCCTTTTGAGGTCTATAGGCCCAAACGAAATATCCTCCGATAACAAAGAGAAAGAAGCTTTCTGAGAAACTTCTTGGTGTTCTGGGAAATTTTCTCACAGAGTTACAACTTTTCCCTCAAGAAGCCTTTCGCTAAGACAGTTCTTGTGGAATTGGCAAAGTGATATTTGGAAGCCCCTAGAGGGCTATGGTGAAAAAGGAAATATCCTCAGATGAAACCTGGAAAGAAGCTTTCTGAGAAACTGCTTAGTATTCTGTTAATTCATCCCACAGAGTTACATCTGTATTTCGTGGATCTCTTTGCTAGCCTTTTTTCTGTGGAATCTGAGAACAGATATTTCGGATCCCTTTGAAGACTATAGGGCCAAAGGAAATATCCTCCGAAAACAAAGAGAAAGAAGCTTTCTGAGAAACTTCTTTGTGTTCTGTGAAATCATCTCACAGAGCTACAGCCTTCCCCTCAAGAAGCCTTTCGCTAAGACAGTTCTTGTGGAATTGGAAAAGTGATATTTGGAAGCCCATAGAGGGCTATGGTGAAAAAGGAAATATCCTCCGATGAAATCTGGAAAGAAGCTTTCTGAGAAATTGCTCTGTGATGGGTGACTTCCACTCACAGAGTGACATCTGTATTTCATGGATCTCTTTCCTAGTCTTATATCTGTGAAATCTGAGAACAGATAATTCGGATCCCTTTGAAGACTATAGGGCCAAAGGAAATATCCTCCGATAACAAAGAGAAAGAAGATTTCTGAGAAACTTCTTTGTGTTCTGTGAAATCATCTCACAGAGTTACAGCTTTCCCCTCAAGAAGTCTTTCGCCAAGACAGTTCTTGTGGAATTGGCGAAGTGATATTTGGAAGCCCATAGAGGGCTATGGTGAAAATGGAAATATCCTCCGATGAAATCTGGAAAGAATCTTTCTGAGAATCTGCTCTGTCATGTGTGACTTCCACTCATAGAGATACATCTGTATTTCGTGGATCTCTTTGCTAGCTTTATTTCTGTGGAATCTGGGAACAGATATTTCGGATTCATTTGAAGTCTATAGGTCGAAAGGAAATATCCTCCGATAACAAAGAGAAAGAAACTTTCTGAGAAACTTCTTCGTGTTCTGTGAAATTTTCTCACAGAGTTACAACTTTTCCCTCAAGAAGCCTTTCACTAAGACAGTTCTTGTGGAATTGGCAAAGTGATATTTGGAAGCCCATAGAGGGCTATGCTGAAAAAGGAAATATCCTCAGATGAAATCTGGAAAGAAGCTTTCTGAGAAACAGCTCCGTGATGTGTGACTTCCACTCACAGAGTTACATCTGTATTTCGTGGATCTCTTTGCGAGCCTTATTTCTGTGGAATCTGAGAACAGATATTTCGGATCCCTTTGAAGACTATAGGGCCAAAGGAAATATCCTCCGATAACAAAGAGAAAGAAGATTTCTGAGAAACTTGTTTGTGTTCTGTGAAATCATCTCACAGAGTTACAGTTTTCCCCTCAAGAAGCCTTTCGCTAAGACAGTTCTTGTGGAATTGGCAAAGTGATATTTGGAGGCCCTAAGAGGGGTATGGTGAAAACGGAAATATCCTCAGATGAAATCTGGAAAGAAGCTTTCTGAGAAACTGCTTAGTGTTCTGTTAATTCATCTCACAGACTTACATCTGTATTTCGTGGATCTCTTTGCTAGCCTTATTTATGTGGCATCTGAGAACAGATATTTCGGATCCCTTTGAAGACTATAGGGCCAAAGGAAGTATCCTCCGGTAACAAAGAGAAAGAAGCTTTGTGAGAAACTTCTTTGTGTTCTGTGAAATCATCTCACGGAATTACAGCTTTCCCCTCAAGAAGCCTTTCGCTAAGACAGTTCTTGTGGAATTGGCAAAGTTATACTTGGAAGCCCATAGAAGGCTATGGTGAAAAAGGAAATATCCTCAGATGAAATCTGGAAAGAAGCTTTCTGAGAAACTGTTCTGTGATGTGTGACCTCCACTCACAGAGTTACATCGGTATTTCGTAGATCTCTTTGCTAGCCTTTTTTCTGTGGAATCTGAGAACAGATATTTCGGATACCTTTGAAGACGATAGGTCCAAAGAAAATATCCTCCGATAACAAAAAAAGAAGCTTTCTGAGAAACTTCTTTGTGTTCTGTGAAATCATCTCACAGAGTTACAGCTTTCCCCTCAAGAAGCCTTTCGCTAAGACAGTTCTTGTGGAATTGGCCAAGTGATATTTGGAAGCCCATAGAGGGCTATGGTGAAAAAGGAAATATCCTCAGATGAAATCTGGAAAGAAGTTTTCTGAGGAACTGCTTAGTGTTCTGTTAATTCATCTCACAGAGTTACATCTGTATTTCGTGGATCTCTTTGCTAGCCTTATTTCTGTGGAATCTGAAAACAGATATTTCGGATCCCTTTGAAGACTACAGGGCCAAAGGAAATATCCCCCGATATCAAAGAGAAAGAAGCTTTCTGAGAAACGTCTTTGTGTTCTCTGAAATCATCTCACAGAGTTACAGCTTTTCCCTCAAGAAGCCTTTCACTAAGACAGTTCTTGTGGAATTGGCAAAGTGATATTTGGAAGCCCGTAGAGGGCTATGGTGAAAAAGGAAATATCCTCAGATGAAATCTGGAAAGAAGCTTTCTGACAAACAGCTCTGTGATGTGTGACTTCCACTCACAGAGTTACATCTGTATTTCGTGGATCTCTTTGCCAGCCTTATTTCTGTGGAATCTGAGAACAGATATTTCGGATCCCTTTGAAGACGATATGTCCAAAGGAAATATCCTCCGATAACAAAAAAAGAAGCTTTCTGAGAAATTTCTTTGTGTTCTGTGAAATCATCTCACAGAGTTACAGCTTTCCCCTCAAGAAGCCTTTCGCTAAGACAGTTCTTGTGGAATTGGAAAACTGATATTTGGAAGCCCATAGAGGGCTATGGTGAAAAAGGAAATATCCTCAGATGAAATCTGGAAAGAAGTTTTCTGAGGAACTGCTTAGTGTTCTGTTAATTCATCTCACAGAGTTACATCTGTATTTCGTGGATCTCTTTGCGAGCCTTATTTCTGTGGAATCTGAGAACAGATATTTCGGATCCCTTTGAAGACTACATGGCCAAAGGAAATATCCCCCGATATCAAAGAGAAAGAAGCTTTCTGAGAAACGTCTTTGTGTTCT
Organism: Macaca mulatta; assembly: GCF_049350105.2. NCBI lineage: Eukaryota > Metazoa > Chordata > Mammalia > Primates > Cercopithecidae > Macaca > Macaca mulatta. The sequence continues at coordinate 49,279,353 of NC_133411.1, forward strand.
CTGAAATCATCTCACAGAGTTACAGCTTTTCCCTCAAGAAGCCTTTCACTAAGACAGTTCTTGTTGAATAGGCAAACTGATATTTGGAAGCCCATAGAGGGCTATGGTGAAAAAGGAAATATCCTCAGATGAAATCTGGAAAGAAGGTTTCTGAGAAACTGCTCTGTGATGTGTGACTTCCACTCACAGAGTTATATCTGTATTTCGTGGATCTCTTTGCTAGCCTTATTTCTGTGGAATCTGAGAACAGATATTTCGGATCCCTTTGAAGACTATAGGGCCAAAGGAAATATTCCCCGATATCAAAGAGAAAGAAGCTTTCTGAGAAACGTCTTTGTTTTCTCTGAAATCATCTCACAGAGTTACAGCTTTCCCCTCAAGAAGCCTTTCGCTAAGAAAGTTCTTGAGGAATTGGTAAAGTGATATTTGGAAGCCCTTAGAGGGCTATGGTGAAAAAGGAAATATCCTCAGATGAAATCTGGAAAGAAGCTTTCTGAGAAACTGACTAGTGTTCTGTTAATTCATCTCACAGAGTTACATCTGTATTTCGTGGATCTCTTTCCTAGCCTTATTTCTGTGGAATCTGAGAACAGATATTTCGGATCCCTTTGAAGACTATAGGGCCAAAGGAAATATCCTCCGATAACAAAGACAAAGAAGCTTTCTGAGAAACTTCTTTGTGTTCTGTGAAATCATCTCACAGAGTTACAGCTTTTCCTTCAAGAAGCCTTTCGCTAAGACAGTTCTTGTGGAATTGGCAAAGTTATATTAGGAAGCGCATAGAGGGCTATGGTGAAAAAGGAAATATCCTCCGATGAAATCTGGAAAGAAGCTTTCTGAGAAACTGCTTAGTGTTCTCTTAATTCATCTCACTGAGTTACATCTGTATTTCGTGGATCTCTTTGCTAGCCTTATTTCTGTGGAATCTGAGAACAGATATTTCGGATACCTTTGAAGAATATAGGGCCAAAGGAAATATCCTCCGATAACAAAGAGAAAGAAGCTTTATGAGAAACTTCTTTGCGTTCTGTGAAATCATCTCACAGAGTTACAGCTTTCCCCTCAAAAAGCCTTTCACTAAGACAGTTCTTGTGGAATTGTCAAAGTGATATTTGGAAGCCCATAGAGGGCTATGGTGAAAAAGGAAATATCCTCAGATGAAATCTGGAAAGAAGCTTTCTGAGAAACTGCTCTGTGATGTGTGACTTCCACTCACAGAATTACATCTGTATTTCGTGGATCTCTTTGCTCGCCTTATTTCTGTGGAATCTGAGAACAGATATTTCGGATCCCTTTGAAGACTATAGGAACAAAGGAAATATCCTCCGATAACAAAGAGAAAGGAGCTTTCTGAGAAACTTCTTTGTGTCCTGTGAAATCATCTCACAGCGTTACAGCTTTCCCCTCTAGAATCCTTTCGCTAAGACAGTTCTTGTGGAATTGGAAAAGTGATATTTGGAAGCCCATAGAGGGCTATGATGAAAAAGGAAATATCCTCAGATGAAATCTGGAAAGAAGATTTCTGAGAAACTGACTAGTGTTCTGTTAATTCATCTCACAGAGTTACATCTGTATTTCGTGGATCTCTTTGCTAGCCTTATTTCTGTGGAATCTGAGAACAGATATTTCGGATCCCTTTGAAGACTATAGGGACAAAGGAAATATCCTCCGATAACAAAGAGAAAGAAGCTTTCTGAGAAACTTCTTTGTGTTCTGTGAAATCATCTCACAGAGTTACAGCTTTCCCCTCAAGAAGCCTTTTGCTAAGACTGTTCTTGTGGAATTGGCAAAGTGATATTTGGAAGCCCATAGAGGGCTATGGTGAAAAAGGAAATATCCTCAGATGAAATCTAGAAAGAAGCTTTCTGAGGAACAGCTTAGTGTTCTGTTAATTCATCTCACAGAGTTACATCTGTATTTCGTGGATCTCTTTTCTAGCCTTATTTCTGTCGAATCAGAACAGATATTTCGGATCCCTTTGAAGACTATAGGGTCAAAGGAAATATCCTCCGATAACAAAGAGAAAGAAGCTTTCTGAGAAACTTCTTTGTGTTCTGTGAAATCATCTCACAGAGTTACAGCTTTCCTCTCAAGAAGCCTTTCGCTAAGACTGTTCTTGTGGAATTGGCAAAGTGATATTTGGAAGCCCATAGAGGGCTATGGTGAAAAAGGAAATATCCTCAGATGAAATCTGCAAAGAAGCTTTTTGAGGAACTGCTTAGTGTTCTGTTAATTCATCTCACAGAGTTATGTCTGTATTTCGTGGATCTCTTTGCTAGCCTTATTTCTGTGGAATCACAACAGATATTTCGGATCCCATTGAAGACTATAGGGTCAAAGGAAATATCCTCCGATAACAAAGAGAAAGAAGCTTTCTGAGAAACTTCTTTGTGTTCTGTGAAATCATCTCACAGAGTTACAGCTTTCCCCTCAAGAAGCCTTTCGGTATGACAGTTCTTGTTGAATTGTCAAAGTGATATTTGGAAGCCCATAGAGGGCTATGGTGATAAAGGAAATATCCTCAGATGAAATCTGGAAAGAAGCTTTCTGAGAAACTGCTCTGTGATGTGTGACTTCCACTCACAGAGTTACATCTGTATTTCGTGGATCTCTTTCCTAGTCTTATATCTGTGGAATCTGAGAACAGATATTTCGGATCCCTTTGAAGACTATAGGGCCAAAGGAAATATCCTCCGATAACAAAGAGGAAGAAGATTTCTGAGAAATTTCTTTGTGTTCTGTGAAATCATCTCACAGAGTTACAGTTTTCCCCTCAAGAAGCCTTTCGGTAAGACAGTTCTTGTGGAATTGGCAAAGTGATATTTGGAGGCCCAAAGAGGGGTATGGTGAAAAAGGAAATATCCTCAGATGAAATCTGGAAAGAAGCTTTCTGAGAAACTGCTTAGTGTTCTGTTAATTCATCTCACGGAGTTACATCTGTATTTCGTGGATCTCTTTGCTAGCCTTATTTATGTGGCATCTGAGAACAGATATTTCGGATCCCTTTGAAGACTATAGGGCCAAAGGAAGTATCCTCCGGTAACAAAGAGAAATAAGCTTTGTGAGAAACTTCTTTGTGTTCTGTGAAATCATCTCACGGAATTACAGCTTTCCCCTCAAGAAGCCTTTCGCTAAGACAGTTCTTGTGGAATTGGCAAAGTTATACTTGGAAGCCCATAGAAGGCTATGGTGAAAAAGGAAATATCCTCAGATGAAATCTGGAAAGAAGCTTTCTGAGAAACTGTTCTGTGATGTGTGACCTCCACTCACAGAGTTACATCGGTATTTCGTTGATCTCTTTGCTACCCTTTTTTCTGTGGAATCTGAGAACAGATATTTCGGATCCCTTTGAAGACGATAGGTCGAAAGGAAATATCCTCCGATAACAAAAAAAGAAGCTTTCTGAGAAACTTCTTTGTGTTCTGTGAAATCATCTCACAGAGTTACAGCTTTCCCCTCAAGAAGCCTTTCGCTGAGGCAGTTCTTGTGGAATTGGCAAAGTGATATTTGGAAGCCCATAGAGGGCTATGGTGAAAAAGGAAATATCTTCTGATGAAATCTGGAAAGAAGTTTTCTGAGGAACTGCTTAGTGTTCTGTTAATTCATCTCACAGAGTTACATCTGTATTTCGTGGATCTCTTTGCTAGCCTTATTTCTGTGGAATCTGAGAACAGATATTTCGGATCCCTTTGAAGACTACAGGGCCAAAGGAAATATCCCCCGATATCAAAGAGAAAGAAGCTTTCTGAGAAACTTCTTTTTGTTCTGTGAAATCATCTCACAGAGTTACAGCTTTCCCCTCAAGAAGCCTTTCGCTAAGACAGTTCTTGTGGAATTGGCAAAGTGATATTTGGAAGCCCCTAGAGGGCTATGGTGAAAAAGGAAATATCCTCAGATGAAATCTGGAAAGAAGCTTTCTGAGAAACTGCTTAGTATTTTGTTACTTCATCTCTCAGAGTTACATCTGTATTTCGTGGATCTCCTTGCTAGCCTTATTTCTGTGGATTCTGAGAACAGATATTTCGGATCCCTTTGAAGACTATAGGGCCAAAGGAAATATCCTTCGAAAACAAAGAGAAAGAAGCTTTCTGAGAAACTTCGTTGTGTTCTGTGAAATCATCTCACAGAGCTACAGCTTTCCCCTCAAGAAGCCTTTCGCTAAGACAGTTCTTGTGGAATTGGAAAAGTGATATTTGGAAGCTCATAGAGGGCTACGGTGAAAAAGGAAATATCCTCCGTTGAAATCTGGAAAGAAGCTTTTTGAGGAACTGCTTAGTGTTCGGTTAATTCATCTCACAGAGTTATGTCTGTATTTCGTGGATCTCTTTGCTAGCCTTATTTCTGTGGAATCTGAGATCAGATAGTTCGGATCCCTTTGAAGACTATAGGGCCAAAGGAAATATCCTCCGATAACAAAGAGAAAGAAGCTTTCTGAGAAACTTCTTTGTGTTCTGTGAAATCATCTCACAGAGTTACAGCTTTCCCCTCAAGAAGGCTTTCGCCAAGACAGTTCTTGTGGAATTGGCGAAGTGATATTTGGAAGCCCATAGAGGGCTATGGTGAAAAAGGAAATATCCTCCGATGAAATCGGGAAAGAAGCTTTCTGAGAAACTGCTCTGTAATGTGTGACTTCCACTCACAGAGATACATCTGTATTTGGTGGATCTCTTTGCTAGCCTTATTTCTGTGGAATCTGAGAACAGATATTTCGGATACCTTTGAAGTCTATAGGTGAAAAGGAAATATCCTCCGATAACAAAGAGAAAGAAACTTTCTGAGAAACTTCTTTGTGTTCTCTGAAATTTTCTCACAGAGTTACAACTTTTCCCTCAAGAAGCCTTTCACTAAGACAGTTCTTGTGGAATTGGCAAAGTGATATTTGGAAGCCCATAGAGGACTATGGTGAAAAAGGAAATATCCTCAGATGAAATCTGGAAAGAAGCTTTCTGAGAAACAGCTCTGTGATGTGTGACTTCCACTCACAGTGTTACATCTGTATTTCGTGGATCTCTTTGCTAGCCTTATTTCTGTGGAATCTGAGAACAGATATTTCGGATCCCTTTGAAGGCTATAGGGCCAAAGGAAGTATCCCCCGATATCAAAGAGAAAGAAGCTTTCTGAGAAACGTCTTTGTGTTCTCTGAAATCATCTCACAGAGTTACAGCTTTCCCCTCAAGAAGCCTTTCGCTAAGACAGTTCTTGAGGAATTGGCAAAGTGATATTTGGAAGCCCATAGAGGGCTAGGGTGAAAAAGGAAAAATCCACCGATGAAATCTGGAAAGAAGCTTTCTGAGAAACTGACTAGTGTTCTGTTAATTCACCTCACAGAGTTACATCTGTATTTCTTGGATCTCTTTCCTAGCCTTATTTCTGTGGAATCTGAGAACAGATATTTCGGATCCCTTGGAAGACTATAGGGCCAAAGGAAATATCCTCCGATAACAAAGAGAAAGAAGCTTTCTGAGAAACTTCTTTGTGATCTGTGAAATCATCTCACAGAGTTACAGCTTTCCCATCAAGAAGCCTTTCGCTAAGACAGTTCTTGTGGAATTGGCAAAGTGATATTTGGAAGCCCATAGAGGGCTACGGTGAAAAAGGAAATACCCTTAGATGAAATCTGGAAAGAAGCTTTCTGAGAAACTGCTTAGTGTTCTGTTAATTCATCTCACAGGGTTACATCTGTATTTCGTGGATCTCTTTGCTAGCCTTATTTCTGTGGAATCTGAGAACAGATATTTCGGATTCCTTTAAAGACTATAGGGCCAAAGGAAATATCCTCCGATAACAAAGAGAAAGAAGCTTTCTGAGAAACTTCTTCGTGTCCTGTGAAATCATCTCACAGAGTTACAGGTTTCCCGTCTAGAATCCTTTCGCTAAGACAGTTCTTGTGGAATTGGAAAAGTGATATTTGGAAGCCCATAGAGGGCGATGGTGAAAAAGGAAATATCCTCAGATGAAATCTGGAAAGAAGATTTCTGAGAAAATGCTCTGTGATGTGTGACTTCCACGCATAGAGTTACGTCGGTATTTCGTGGATCTCTTTGCTAGCCTTATTTCTGTGGAAACTGAGAACAGATATTTCGGATCCTTTTGAAGTCTATAGGCCCAAACGAAATATCCTCCGATAACAAAGACAAAGAAACTTTCTGAGAAACTTCTTGGTGTTCTGTGAAATTTTCTCACAGAGTTACAACTTTTCCCTCAAGAATCCTTTCGCTAAGACAGTTCCTGTGGTTTTGGCAAAGTGATATTTGGAAACCCCTAGAGGGCTATGGTGAAAAAGGAAATATCCTCAGATGAAATCTGGAAAGAAGCTTTCTGACAAAGAGCTCTGTGATGTGTGACTTCCACTCACAGAGTTACATCTGTATTTCGAGGATCTCTTTGCGAGCCCTATTTCTGTGGAATCTGAGAACAGATATGTCGGATCCCTTTGAAGACGATATGTCCAAAGGAAATATCCTCCGATAACAAAAAAAGAAGTTTTCTGAAAAATTTCTTTGTGTTCTGTGAAATCATCTCACAGAGTTACAGCTTTCCCCTCAAGAAGCCTTTCGCTAAGACAGTTCTTGAGGAATTGGCAAAGTGATATTTGGAAGCCCTTAGAGGGCTATGGTGAAAAAGGAAATATCCTCAGATCAAATCTGGAAAGAAGCTTTCTGAGAAACTGACTAGTGTTCTGTTAATTCATCTCACAGAGTTACATCTGTATTTCGTGGATATCTTTGCTAGCCTTATTTCTGTGGAATCTGAGAACAGATATTTCGGATCCCTTTGAAGACTATAGGGCCAAAGGAAATATCCTCCGCTACAAAGAGAAAGAAGCTTTCTGAGAAACTTCTTTGTGTTCTGTGAAATCATCTCACAGAGTTACAGCTTTTCCCTCAAGAAGCCTTTCACTAAGACAGTTCTTGTGGAATTGGCAAAGTTATATTTGGAAGCCCATAGAGGGCTATGGTGAAAAAGGAAATATCCTCAGATGAAATCTGGAAAGAAGTTTTCTGAGAAACTGCTCTGTGATATGTGACTTCCACTCACAGAGTTACATCTGTATTTCGTGGAACTCTTTGCTAGCCTTATTTCTGTGGAATCTGAGAACAGATATTTCGGATCCCTTTGAAGACTATAGGGCCAAAGGAAATATCCTCCGAAAACAAAGAGAAAGAAGCTTTCTGAGAAACTTCTTTGTGTTCTGTGAAAGCATCTCACAGAGTTACAGCTTTTCCCTCAAGAAGCCTTTCGCAAAGACTGTTCTTGTGGAATTGTCAAAGTGATATTTGGAAGCCCATAGCGGGCTATGGTGAAAAAGGCAATATCCTCAGATGAAATCTGGAAAGAAGCTCTCTGAGAAACTGCACTGTGATATGTGACTTCCACTCACAGAGTTACATCTGTATTTCGTGGATCTCTTTGCTAGCCTTATTTCTGTGGAATCTGAGAACAGATATTTCGGATCCCTTAGAAGAATATAGGGCCAAAGGAAATATCCTTCGATAACAAAGAGAAAGAAGCTTTCTGAGAAACTTCTTTTTGTTCTGTGAAATCATCTCACAGAGTTACAGCTTTCCCCTCCAGAAGCCTTTCGCTAAGACAGTTCTTGTGGAATTGGCAAAGTGATATTTGGAAGCCCCTAGAGGGCTATGGTGAAAAAGGAAATATCCTCAGATGAAATCTGGAAAGAAGCTTTCTGAGAAACTGCTTAGTATTCTGTTAATTCATCTCACAGAGTTACATCTGTATTTCGTGGATCTCTTTGCTAGCCTTATTTCTGTGGAATCTGAGAACAGATATTTCGGATCCCTTTGAAGACTATAGGGCCAAAGGAAATATCCTCCGATAACAAAGAGAAAGAAACTTTATGAGAAACTTGTTTGTGTTCTGTGAAATCATCTCACAGACTTACAGCTTTCCCCTCAAGAAGCCTTTCGCTAAGACTGTTGTTGTGGAATTGGCAAAGTGATATTTGGAAGCCCATAGAGGGCTATGGTGAAAAAGGAAATATCCTCAGATGAAATCTGGAAAGAAGCTTTCTGAGAAACTGCTTAGTGTTCTGTTAATTCATCTCACAGAGATACATCAGTATTTCATGGATCTCTTTCCTAGCCTAATTTCTGTGCAATCTGAGAATAGATATTTCGGATCCCATTGAAGACTATAGGGCCAAAGGAAATATCCTCCGAAAACAAAGAGAAAGAAGATTTCTGAGAAACTTCTTTGTGTTCTCTGAAATCATCTCACAGAGCTACAGCTTTCCCCTCAAGAAGCCTTTCGCTAAGACAGTTCTTGTGGAATTGGAAAAGTGATATTTGGAAGCCCATAGAGGGCCGTGGTGAAAAAGGAAATATCCTCCGATGAAATCTGGAAAGAAGCTTTTTGAGGAACTGCTTAGTGTTCTGTTAATTCATCTCACAGAGTTATGTCTGTATTTCGTGGATCTCTTTGCTAGCCTTATTTCTGTGCAATCTGAGAACAGATATTTCGGATCCCTTTGAAGACTATAGGGCCAAAGGAAATTTCCTCCGATAACAAAGAGAAAGAAGCTTTCTGAGAAACTTCTTTGTGTTCTGTGAAATCATCTCACAGAGTTACAGCTTTCCCCTCAAGAAGTCTTTCGCCAAGACAGTTCTTGTGGAATTGGCGAAGTGATATTTGGAAGCCCATAGTGGGCAATGCTGAAAAAGGAAATATCCTCAGATGAAATCTGGAAAGAAGCTTTCTGAGAAACAGCTCCGTGACGTGTGACTTCCACTCACAGAGTTACATCTGTATTTCGTGGATCCCTTTGCGAACCTTATTTCTGTGGAATCTGAGAACAGATATTTCGGATCCCTTTGAAGACTATAGGGCCAAAGGAAATATCCTCCGATAACAAAGAGAAAGAAGCTTTCTGAGAAACGTCTTTGTGTTCTCTGAAATGATCTCACAGAGTTACAGCTTTCCCCTCAAGAAGCCTTTCGCTAAGACAGTTCTTGAAGAATTGGCAAAGTGATATTTGGAAGCCCATAGAGGGCTATGGTGAAAAAGGAAATATCCTCAGATGAAATCTGGAAAGAAGCTTTCTGAGAAACTGCTTAGTGTTCTGTTCATTCATCTCACAGAGTTACATCTGTATTTCGTGGAACTCTTTGCTAGCCTTATTTCTGTGGAATCTGAGAACAGATATTTCGGATCCCTTTGAAGACTATAGGGCCAAAGGAAATATCCTCCGAAAACAAAGAGAAAGAAGCTTTCTGAGAAACTTCTTTGTGTTCTGTGAAAGCATCTCACAGAGTTACAGCTTTTCCCTCAAGAAGCCTTTCGCAAAGACTGTTCTTGTGGAATTGTCAAAGTGATATTTGGAAGCCCATAGAGGGTTATGGTGATAAAGGAAATATCCTCAGATGAAATCTGGAAAGAAGCTTTCTGAGAAACTGCTCTGTGATGTGTGACTTCCACTCACAGAGTGACATCTGTATTTCGTGGATCTCTTTCCTAGTCTTATATCTGTGGAATCTGAGAACAGATATTTCGGATCCTTTGAAGACTATAGGGCCAAAGGAAATATCCTCCGATAACAAAGAGAAAGAAGATTTCTGAGAAACTTCTTTGTGTTCTGTGAAATCATCTCACAGAGTTACAGTTTTCCCCTCAAGAAGCCTTTCGCTAAGACAGTTCTTGTGGAATTGGCAAAGTGATATTTGGAGGCCCTAAGAGGGGTATGGTGAAAACGGAAATATCCTCAGATGAAATCTGGAAAGAAGCTTTCTGAGAAACTGCTTAGTGTTCTGTTAATTCATCTCACAGACTTACATCTGTATTTCGTGGATCTCTTTGCTAGCCTTATTTATGTGGCATCTGAGAACAGATATTTCGGATCCCTTTGAAGACTATAGTGCCAAAGGAAGTATCCTCCGGTAACAAAGAGAAAGAAGCTTTCTGAGAAACTTCTTTGTGTTCTGTGAAATCATCTCATGGAATTACAGCTTTCCCCTCAAGAAGCCTTTCGCTAAGACAGTTCTTGTGGAATTGGCAAAGTTATACTTGGAAGCCCATAGAAGGCTATGGTGAAAAAGGAAATATCGTCAGATGAAATCTGGAAAGAAGCTTTCTGAGAAACTGTTCTGTGATGTGTGACTTCCACTCACAGAGTTACATCTGTATTTCGTGGATCTCTTTGCTAGCCTTTTTTCTGTGGAATCTGAGAACAGATATTTCGGATACCTTTGAAGACTATAGGGCCAAAGGAAATATCCTCCGCTACAAAGAGAAAGAAGCTTTCTGAGAAACTTCTTTGTGTTCTGTGAAATCATCTCACAGAGTTACAGCTTTTCCCTCAAGAAGCCTTTCACTAAGACAGTTCTTGTGGAATTGGCAAAGTTATATTTGGAAGCCCATAGAGGGCTATGGTGAAAAAGGAAATATCCTCAGATGAAATCTGGAAAGAAGTTTTCTGAGAAACTGCTCTGTGATATGTGACTTCCACTCACAGAGTTACATCTGTATTTCGTGGAACTCTTTGCTAGCCTTATTTCTGTGGAATCTGAGAACAGATATTTCGGATCCCTTTGAAGACTATAGGGCCAAAGGAAATATCCTCCGAAAACAAAGAGAAAGAAGCTTTCTGAGAAACTTCTTTGTGTTCTGTGAAAGCATCTCACAGAGTTACAGCTTTTCCCTCAAGAAGCCTTTCGCAAAGACTGTTCTTGTGGAATTGTCAAAGTGATATTTGGAAGCCCATAGAGGGCTATGGTGATAAAGGAAATATCCTCAGATGAAATCTGGAAAGAAGCTTTCTGAGAAACTGCTCTGTGATGTGTGACTTCCACTCACAGAGTGACATCTGTATTTCGTGGATCTCTTTCCTAGTCTTATATCTGTGGAATCTGAGAACAGATATTTCGGATCCTTTGAAGACTATAGGGCCAAAGGAAATATCCTCCGATAACAAAGAGAAAGAAGATTTCTGAGAAACTTCTTTGTGTTCTGTGAAATCATCTCACAGAGTTACAGTTTTCCCCTCAAGAAGCCTTTCGCTAAGACAGTTCTTGTGGAATTGGCAAAGTGATATTTGGAGGCCCTAAGAGGGGTATGGTGAAAACGGAAATATCCTCAGATGAAATCTGGAAAGAAGCTTTCTGAGAAACTGCTTAGTGTTCTGTTAATTCATCTCACAGACTTACATCTGTATTTCGTGGATCTCTTTGCTAGCCTTATTTATGTGGCATCTGAGAACAGATATTTCGGATCCCTTTGAAGACTATAGTGCCAAAGGAAGTATCCTCCGGTAACAAAGAGAAAGAAGCTTTCTGAGAAACTTCTTTGTGTTCTGTGAAATCATCTCATGGAATTACAGCTTTCCCCTCAAGAAGCCTTTCGCTAAGACAGTTCTTGTGGAATTGGCAAAGTTATACTTGGAAGCCCATAGAAGGCTATGGTGAAAAAGGAAATATCGTCAGATGAAATCTGGAAAGAAGCTTTCTGAGAAACTGTTCTGTGATGTGTGACTTCCACTCACAGAGTTACATCTGTATTTCGTGGATCTCTTTGCTAGCCTTTTTTCTGTGGAATCTGAGAACAGATATTTCGGATACCTTTGAAGACGATAGGTCCAAAGGAAATATCCTCCGATAACAAAAAAAGAAGCTTTCTGAGAAACTTCTTCGTGTTCTGTGAAATCATCTCACAGAGTTACAGCTTTCCCCTCAAGAAGCCTTTTGCTAAGACAGTTCTTGTGGAATTGGCAAACGGATATTTGGAAGACCATAGAGGGCTATGGTGAAAAAGGAAATATCCTCAGATGAAATCTGGAAAGAAGTTTTCTGAGGAACTGCTTAGTGTTCTGTTAATTCATCTCACAGAGTTACATCTGTATTTCGTGGATCTCTTTGCTAGCCTTATTTCTGTGGAATCTGAGAACAGATATTTCGGATCCCTTTGAAGACTACAGGGCCAAAGGAAATATCCCCCGATATCAAAGAGAAAGAAGCTTTCTGAGAAACGTCTTTGTGTTCTCTGAAATCATCTCACAGAGTTACAGCTTTTCCCTCAAGAAGCCTTTCACTAAGACAGTTCTTGTGGAATTGGCAAAGTGATATTTGGAAGCCCATAGAGTGCTATGGTGAAAAAGGAAATATCCTCAGATGAAATCTGGAAAGAAGCTTTCTGACAAAGAGCTCTGTGATGTGTGACTTCCACTCACAGAGTTACATCTGTATTTCGAGGATCTCTTTGCGAGCCCTATTTCTGTGGAATCTGAGAACAGATATGTCGGATCCCTTTGAAGACGATATGTCCAAAGGAAATATCCTCCGATAACAAAAAAAGAAGTTTTCTGAAAAATTTCTTTGTGTTCTGTGATATCATCTCACAGAGTTACAGCTTTCCCCTCAAGAAGCCTTTCGCTAAGACAGTTCTTGAGGAATTGGCAAAGTGATATTTGGAAGCCCTTAGAGGGCTATGGTGAAAAAGGAAATATCCTCAGATCAAATCTGGAAAGAAGCTTTCTGAGAAACTGACTAGTGTTCTGTTAATTCATCTCACAGAGTTACATCTGTATTTCGTGGATATCTTTGCTAGCCTTATTTCTGTGGAATCTGAGAACAGATATTTCGGATCCCTTTGAAGACTATAGGGCCAAAGGAAATATCCTCCGCTACAAAGAGAAAGAAGCTTTCTGAGAAACTTCTTTGTGTTCTGTGAAATCATCTCACAGAGTTACAGCTTTTCCCTCAAGAAGCCTTTCACTAAGACAGTTCTTGTGGAATTGGCAAAGTTATATTTGGAAGCCCATAGAGGGCTATGGTGAAAAAGGAAATATCCTCAGATGAAATCTGGAAAGAAGTTTTCTGAGAAACTGCTCTGTGATATGTGACTTCCACTCACAGAGTTACATCTGTATTTCGTGGATCTCTTTGCTAGCCTTATTTTTGTGGAATCTGAGAACAGATATTTCGGATCCCTTTGAAGACCATAGGGCCAAAGGAAATATCCTCCGATAACAAAGAGAAAGAAGATTTCTGAGAAACTTCTTTTTGTTCTGTGAAATCATCTCACAGAGATACAGCTTTCCCCTCAAGAAGCCTTTCGCTAAGACTGTTCTTGTGGAATTGGCAAAGTGATATTTGGAAGCCCATAGAGGGCTATGGTGAAAAAGGAAATATCCTCAGATGAAATCTGGAAAGAAGCTTTTTGAGGAACTGCTTAGTGTTCTGTTAGTTCATCTCACAGAGTTATGTCTGTATTTCGTGGATCTCTTTGCTAGCCTTATTTCTGTGAAATCAAAACAGATATTTCGGATCCCTTTGAAGACTATAGGGACAAAGGAAGTATCCTCCGGTAACAAAGAGAAAGAAGCTTTCTGAGAAACTTCTTTGTGTTCTGTGAAATCATCTCACGGAATTACAGCTTTCCCCTCAAGAAGCCTTTCGCTAAGACAGTTCTTGTGGAATTGGCAAAGTTATACTTGGAAGCCCATAGAAGGCTATGGTGAAAAAGGAAATATCCTCAGATGAAATCTGGAAAGAAGCTTTCTGAGAAACTGTTCTGTCATGTGTGACCTCCACTCACAGAGTTACATCGGTATTTCGTGGATCTCTTTGCTAGCCTTATTTCTGTGGAACCTGAGAACAGATATTTCGGATCCCTTTGAAGACGAGAGGTCCAAAGGAAATATCATCCGATAACTAAAAAAGAAGCTTTCTGAGAAACTTCTTTGTGTTCTGTGAAATCATCTCACAGAGTTACAGCTTTCCCCTCAAGAAGCCTTTCGCTGAGACAGTTCTTGTGGAATTGGCAAAGTGATATTTGGAAGCCCATAGAGGGCTATGGTGAAAAAGGAAATATCCTCTGATGAAATCTGGAAAGAAGTTTTCTGAGGAACTGCTTAGTGTTCTGTTAATTCATCTCATAGAGTTACATCTGTATTTCGTGGATCTCTTTGCTAGCCTTATTTCTGTGGAATCTGAGAACAGATATTTCGGATCCCTTTGAAGACTACAGGGCCAAAGGAAATATCCCCCGATATCAACGAGAAAGAAGCTTTCTGAGAAACGTCTTTGTGTTCTCTGAAATCATCTGACAAAGTTACAGCTTTTACCTCAAGAAGCCTTTCATTAAGACAGTTCTTGTGGAATTGGCAAAGTGATATTTGGAAGCTCCTAGAGGGCTATGGTGAAAAAGGAAATATCCTCAGATGAAATCTGGAAAGAAGTTTACTGAGAAACTGCTCTGTGATGTGTGACTTCCACTCACAGATTTACATCTGTATTTCGTGGATCTGTTTGCTAGCCTTATTTCTGTGGAATCTGAGAACAGATATTTCGGATCCCTTTGAAGACCATAGGGCCAAAGGAAATGAAATCTGGAAAGAAGCTTTCTGAGAATCTGCTCTGTTATGTGTGACTTCCACTCACAGAGATACATCTATGTTTCGTGGATCTCTTTGCTAGCTTTATTCCTGTGTAATCTGGGAACAGATATTTCGGATACATTTGAAGTCTATAGGTCCAAAGGAAATATCCTCCGATAACAAAAAAAGAAGCTTTCTGAGAAACTTCTTTGTGTTCTGTGAAATCATCTCACAGAGTTACAGCTTTCCCCTCTAGAATGCTTTCGCTAAGACAGTTCTTGTGGAATTGGAAAAGTGATATTTGGAAGCCCATAGAGGGCTATGGTGAAAAAGGAAATATCCTCAGATGAAATCTGGAAAGAAGCTTTCTGAGAAACTGCTCTGTGATGTGTGACTTCCACTCACAGAGTGACATCTGTATTTCGTGGATCTCTTTGCTAGCCTTATTTCTGTGGAATCTGAGAACAGATATTTCGGATCCCTTTGAAGACTATAGGGCAAAAGGAAGTATCCTCCGGTAACAAAGAGAAAGAAGCTTTCTGAGAAACTTCTTTGTATTCTGTGAAATCATCTCACAGAGTTACAGCTTTCCCCTCAAGAAGCCTTTCGCTAAGACAGTTCTTGTGGAATTGGCGAAGTGATATTTGGAAGCCCAGAGAGGGCTATGGTGAAAAAGGAAATATCCTCCGATGAAATCTGGAAAGAAGCTTTCTGAGAAACTGCTCTGTTATGTGTGACTTCCACTCACAGAGATACATCTGTATTTGGTGGATCTCTTTGCTACCTTATTTCTGTGGAATCTGAGAACAGATATTTCGGATACCTTTGAAGTCTATAGGTGCAAAGGAAATATCCTCCAATAACAAAGAGAAAGAAACTTTCTGAGAAACTTCTTTGTGTTCTTTGAAATTTTCTCACAGAGTTACTACTTTTCCCTCAAGAAGCCTTTCACTAAGACAGTTCTTGTGGAATTGGCAAAGTGATATTTGGAAGCCCATAGAGGACTATGGTGAAAAAGGAAATATCCTCAGATGAAATCTGGAAAGAAGCTTTCTGAGAAACAGCTCTGTGATGTGTGACTTCCACTCACAGAGTTACATCTGTATTTCGTGGATCTCTTTGCGAGCCTTATTTCTGTGGAATCTGAGAACAGATATTTCGGATCCCTTTGAAGACTATAGGGCCAAAGGAAATATCCCCCGATATCAAAGAGAAAGAAGCTTTCTGAGAAACATCTTTGTGTTCTCTGAAATCATCTCACAGAGTTACAGCTTTCCCCTCAAGAAGCCTTTCGCTAAGACAGTTCTTGAGGAATTGGCAAAGTGATATTTGGAAGCCCATAGAGGGCTATGGTGAAAAAGGAAATATCCTCAGATGAAATCTGGAAAGAAACTTTCTGAGAAACTGACTAGTGTTCTGTTAATTCATCTCACAGAGTTACATCTGTATTTCGTGGATCTCTTTCCTAGCCTTATTTCTGTGGAATCTGAGAACAGATATTTCGGATCCCTTTGAAGACTATAGGGCCAAAGGAAATATCCTCCGATAACAAAGAGAAAGACGCTTTCTGAGAAACTTCTTTGTGTTCTGTGAAATCATCTCACAGAGTTACAGCTTTTCCCTCAAGAAGCCTTTCACTAAGACAGTTCTTGTGGAATTGGCAAAGTTATATTTGGAACCCCTAGAGGGCTATGGTGAAAAAGGAAATATCCTCAAATGAAATCTGGAAAGAAGCTTTCTGAGAAACTGCTTAGTGTTCTGTTAATTCATCTCAGAGTTACATCAGTATTTCATGGATCTCTTTGCTAGCCTTATTTCTGTGGAATCTGAGAACAGATATTTCGGATCCCTTTGAAGACTACGGGGCCAAAGGAAATATCCTCCGATAACAAAGAGAAAGAAGCTTTCTGAGAAACTTCTTTGTGTTCTGTGAAATCATCTCACAGTGTTACAGCTTTCCCCTCAAGAAGCCTTTCGCTAAGACAGTTTTTGTGGAGTTGGCAAAGTGATATTTGGAAACCCATAGAGGGCTATGGTGAAAAAGGAAATATCCTCCGATGAAATCTGGAAAGAAGCTTTCTGAGAAACTGCTCTGTGATGTGCGACTTCCACTCACAGAGTTACATCTGTATTTCGTGGATCCCTTTGCTAGCCTTATTTCTGTGGAATCTGAGAACATATGATTCGGATCCCTTTGAAGAGTATAGTGTCAAAGGAAATATCCTCCAATAAAAAAGAGAAAGAAGCTTTCTGAGAAACTTCTTTGTGTTCTGTGAAATCATCTCACAGAGTTACAGCTTTCCCCTCAAGAAGCCTTTCGCTAAGACAGTTCTTGTGGAATTGGCAAAGTGATATTTGGAAGCCCAAAGAGGGGTATGCTGAAAAAGGAAATATCCTCAGATGAAATCTGGAAAGAAGCTCTCTGAGAAACTGCTTAGTGTTCTGTTAATTCATCTCACAGAGTTACATCTGTATTTCGTGGATCTCTTTGCTAGCCTTATTTATGTGGAATCTGAGAACAGATATTTCGGATCCCTTTGAAGACTATAGGGCCAAAGGAAGTATCCTCCGGTAACAAAGAGAAAGAAGCTTTCTGAGAAACTTCTTTGTGTTCTGTGAAATCATCTCACAGAATTACAGCTTTCCGCTCAAGAAGCCTTTCGCTAAGACAGTTCTTGTGGAATTGGCAAAGTGATATTTGGAAGCCCAGAGAGGGCTATGGTGAAAAAGGAAATATTCTCCGATGAAATCTGGAAAGAAGCTTTCTGAGAATCTGCTCTGTTATGTGTGACTTCCACTCACAGAGATACATCTGTATTTCGTTTATCTCTTTGCTAGCTTTATTTCTGTGGAATCTGGGAACAGATATTTCGGATACACTTGAAGTCTATAGGTCCAAAGGAAATATCCTCCGATAAAAAAGAGAAAGAAACTATCTGAGAAACTTCTTTGTTTTCTGTCAAATTTTCTCACAGAGTTACAACTTTTCCCTCAAGAAGTCTTTCACTAAGACAGTTCTTGTGGAATTGGCAAAGTGATATTTGGAAGCCCATAGAGGGCTATGGTGAAAAAGGAAATATCCTCAGATGAAATCTGGAAAGAAGCTTTCTGAGATACTGCTTAGTGTTCTGTTAATTCATCTCACAGATATAGATCTGTATTTCGTGGATCTCTTTGTTAGCCTTATTTCTGTTCAATCTGAGAACAGATATTTCGGATCCCTTTGAAGACTATAGGGCCAAAGGAAATATCCTCCGATAACAAAGAGAAAGAAGCTTTCTGATAAACTTCTTTGTGTTCTGTGAAATCATGTCACAGAGTTACAGCTTTCCCCTCAAGAAGCCTTTCTCTATGACAGTTCTTGTTGAATTGTCAAAGTGATATTTGGAAGCCTTTAGAGGGCGATGGTGAAAAAGGAAATATCCTCAGATGAAATCTGGAAAGAAGCTTTCTGAGAAACTGCTCTGTGATGTGTGACTTCCACTCACAGAGTGACATCTGTATTTCGTGGATCTCTTTCCTAGTCTTATATCTGTGGAATCTGAGAACAGATATTTCGGATCCCTTTGAAGACTATAGGGCCAAAGGAAATATCCTCCGATAAC
Organism: Macaca mulatta; assembly: GCF_049350105.2. Lineage (NCBI taxonomy): Eukaryota > Metazoa > Chordata > Mammalia > Primates > Cercopithecidae > Macaca > Macaca mulatta. The sequence continues at coordinate 49,297,284 of NC_133411.1, forward strand.
AAAGAGAAAGAAGATTTCTGAGAAACTTCTTTGTGTTCTGTGAAATCATCTCACAGAGTTACAGTTTTCCCCCCAGGAAGCCTTTCGCTAAGACAGTTCTTGTGGAATTGGCAAACTGATATTTGGAAGCCCATAGAGGGCTATGGTGAAAAAGGAAATATCCTCAGATGAAATCTGGAAAGAAGTTTTCTGAGGAACTGCTTAGTGTTCTGTTAATTCATCTCACAGAGTTACATCTGTATTTCGTGGATCTCTTTGCTAGCCTTATTTTTGTGGAATCTGAGAACAGATATTTCGGATCCCTTTGAAGACTACAGGGCCAAAGGAAATATCCCCCGATATCATAGAGAAAGAAGCTTTCTGAGAAACGTCTATGTGTTCTCTGAAATCATCTGACAGAGTTACAGCTTTTCCCTCTAGAAGCCTTTCACTAAGACAGTTCTTGTGGAATTGGCAAAGTGATATTTGGAAGCCCATAGATGGCTATGGTGAAAAAGGAAATATCCTCCGATGGAATCTGGAAAGAAGCTTTCTGAGATACTGCTTAGTGTTCTGTTAATTCATCTCACAGAGTTAGATCTGTATTTCGTGGATCTCTTTGTTAGCCTTATTTCTGTTCAATCTGAGAACAGATATTTCGGATCCCTTTGAAGACTACGGGGCCAAAGGAAATATCCTCCGATAACAAAGAGAAAGAAGCTTTCTGAGAAACTCCTTTGTGTTCTGTGAAATCATCTCACAGTGTTACAGCTTTCCACTCAAGAAGCCTTTCACTAAGAGAGTTCTTGTGGAGTTGGCAAAGTGATATTTGGAAACCCATAGAGGGCTATGGTGAAAAAGGAAATATCCTCCGATGAAATCTGGAAAGAAGCTTTCTGAGAAACTGCTCTGTGATGTGTGACTTCCACTCACAGAGTTACATCTGTATTTCGTGGATCTCTTTGCTAGCCTTATTTCTGTGCAATCTGAGAACAGATATTTCGGATCCCTTTGAAGACTATAGGGCCAAAGGTAATATCCTCCCATAACAAAGCGAAAGAAGCTTTCTGAGAAACTTCTTTGTGTTCTGTGAAATCATCTCACAGTGTTACACCTTTCCGCTATAGAAACGTTTCGCTAAGACAGTTCTTTTGGAATTGGCAAAGTGATATTTGGAAGCCCACAGAGGGCCATGGTAAAAAAGGAAATATTCTCAGATGGAATCTGAAAAGAAGCTTTCTGAGAAAGAGCTTAGTGTTCTGTTAATTCATCTCACAGAGTTACATCTGTATTTCGTGGATATCTTTGCTAGCCTTATTTCTGTGCAATCTGAGAACAGATATTTCGGAATCCTTTGAAGAGTATAGGGCCAAAGGAAATATCCTTCGATAACAAAGAGGAAGAAGCTTTCTGAGAAATTTCTTTTTGTTCTGTGAAATCATCTCACAGAGTTACAGCTTTCCCTTCAAGAAGCCTTTCACTAAGACATTTCTTGTGGAATTGTCAAAGTGATATTTGGAAGCCCATAGAGGGCTATGGTGAAAAAGGAAATATCCTCCGAAGAAATCTGGAAAGAAGCTTTCTGAGAAAGTGCTCTGTGATGTGTGACTTCAACTCACAGAGTTACATCTGTATTTCGTGGATATCTTTGCTTGCCTTATTTCTGTGGAATCTGAGAACAGATATTTCGGATCACTTGGAAGACTATAGGGCCAAAGGAAATATCCTCCGATAACAAAGAGAAAGAAGCTTTCTGAGAAACTTCTTTGTGTTCTGTGAAATCATTTCACAGAGTTACAGCTTTTCCCTCAAGAAGCCTTTCAGTAAGACAGTTCTTGTGGAATTGGCAAAGTGATATTTGGAAGCCCATAGAGGGCTATGGTGAAAAAGGAAATATCCCCCGATGAAATCAGGAAAGAAGCTTTCTGAGAAAATGCTTAATGTTCCGTTAATTCATCTCACAGACTTACATCTGTATTTCGTGGATCTCTTTGCTAGCCTTTTTTCTGTGGAATCTGAGAACAGATATTTCGGATCCCTTTGAAGACTATAGGGCCAAAGGAAATATCCTCCGATAACAAAGAGAAAGAAGCTTTCTGAGAAACTTCTTTGTGTTCTGTGAAATCATCTCTCAGAGTTACAGCTTTCCCTTCAAGAAGCCTTTCGCTAAGACAGTTCTTGTGGAATTGGCAAAGTAATATTTGGAAGCCCATAGAGGGCTATGGTGAAAAAGGAAATATCCTCAGATGAAATCTGGAAAGAAGCTTTCTGAAAAACGGCTCTGCTCTGTGACGTGTTCCTTCCACTCACAGAGTTACATCTGTATTTCGCGGATCTCTTTGCTAGCCTTATTTCTGGGGAATCTGAGAACAGATATTTCGGATCCCTTGAAGACTATAGGGCCAAAGGAAATATCCTCCGAAAATAAAGAGAAAGAGGCTTTCTGAGAAACTTCTTTGTGTTCTGTGAAATCATCTCACAGAGGTACAGCTTTCCCCTCAAGAAGCCTTTCGCTAAGACTGTTCTTGTGGAATTGGCAAAGTGATATTTGGAAGCCCATAGAGGGCTATGGTGAAAAGGAAATATCCTCAGATGAAATCTGGAAAGAAGCTTTCTGAGAAACTGCTCTGTGATGTGTGACTTCCACTCACAGAGTTACATCTGTATTTCGTGGATCTCTTTGCCAGCCTTATTTCTGTGGAATCTGAGAACAGATATTTCGGATCCCTTTGAAGACTATAGGGCCAAAGGAAATATCCTCTGATAACAAAGAGAAAGAAGCTTTCTGAGAAACTTCTTTGTGTTCTGTGAAATCATCTCACAGAGTTACAGCTTTCCCCTCAAGAAGCCTTTCGCTAAGAGGTTTTTGTGGAATTGGCAAAGTGATATTTGGAAGCCCATAGAGGGCTATGGTGAAAAAGGAAATATCCTCAGATGAAATCTGGAAAGAAGCTTTCTGAGAAACTGCTTAGTGTTCTGTTAATTCATCTCACAGAGTTACATCTGTACTTCGTGGATCTCTTTGCTAGCCTTATTTCTGTGGAATCTGAGAACAGATATTTCGGATCCCTTTGAAGACTATAGGGCCAAAGGAAATATCCTCCGATAACAAAGAGAAAGAAGCTTTCTGAGAATCTTCTTTGTGTTCTGTGAAATCATCTCACAGAGTTACAGCTTTCCCCTCAAGAAGCCTTTCGCTAAGACAGTTCTTGTGGAATTGGCAAAATGATATTTGGAAGCCCATAGAGGGCTATGGTGAGAAAGGAAATATCCTCCGATGAAATCTGGAAAGAAGCTTTCTGAGAAACTGCTTCGTGTTCTGTTAATTCATCTCACAGAGTTACATCTGTATTTCGTGGATCTCTTTGCTAGCCTTATTTCTGTGGAATCTGAGAACAGATATTTCGGATCCGTTTGAAGACTATAGGGCCAAAGGAAATATCCTCCGATAACAAAGAGAGAGAAGCTTTCTGAGAAACTTCTTTGTGTTCTGTGAAATCATCTCACAGAGTTACAGCTTTCCGCTCAAGAAGACTTTCGCTAAGACAGTTCTTGTGGAATTGGCAAAGTGATATATGGAAGCCCGTAGGGGGCTACGGTGAAAACGGAAATATCCTCAGATGAAATCTGGAAAGAAGCTTTCTGAGAAACGGCTCTGCTCTGTGACGTGTTCCTTCCACTCACAGAGTTACATCTGTATTTCGCGGATCTCTTTGCTAGCCTTATTTCTGGGGAATCTGAGAACAGATATTTCGGATCCCTTGAAGACTATAGGGCCAAAGGAAATATCCTCCGAAAATAAAGAGAAAGAGGCTTTCTGAGAAACTTCTTTGTGTTCTGTGAAATCATCTCACAGAGGTACAGCTTTCCCCTCAAGAAGCCTTTCGCTAAGACTGTTCTTGTGGAATTGGCAAAGTGATATTTGGAAGCCCATAGAGGGCTATGGTGAAAAGGAAATATCCTCAGATGAAATCTGGAAAGAAGCTTTCTGAGAAACTGCTCTGTGATGTGTGACTTCCACTCACAGAGTTACATCTGTATTTCGTGGATCTCTTTGCTAGCCTTATTTCTGTGGAATCTGAGATCAGATATTTCGGATCCCTTTGAAGACTATAGGGCCAAAGGAAATATCCTCCGATAACAAAGAGAAAGAAGCTTTCTGAGAATCTTCTTTGTGTTCTGTGAAATCATCTCACAGAGTTACAGCTTTCCCCTCAAGAAGCCTTTCGCTAAGACAGTTCTTGTGGAATTGGCAAAATGATATTTGGAAGCCCATAGAGGGCTATGGTGAGAAAGGAAATATCCTCCGATGAAATCTGGAAAGAAGCTTTCTGAGAAACTGCTTAGTGTTCTGTTAATTCATCTCACAGAGTTACATCTGTATTTCGTGGATCTCTTTGCTAGCCTTATTTCTGTGGAATCTGAGAACAGATATTTCGGATCCCTTTGAAGACTATAGGACCAACGGAAATATCCTCCAATAACAAAGAGAAAGAAGATTTCTGAGAAACTTCTTTGTGTTCTGTGAAATCATGTCACAGAGTTACAGCTTTCCCCTCAAGAAGCCTTTCGCTAAGAGGTTTTTGTGGAATTGGCAAAGTGATATTTTGAAGCCCATAGAGGGCTATGGTGAAAAAGGAAATATCCTCAGATGAAATCTGGAAAGAAGCTTTCTGAGAAACTGCTTAGTGTTCTGTTACTTCATCTCACAGAGTTACATCTGTACTTCGTGGATCTCTTTGCTAGCCTTATTTCTGTGGAATCTGAGAACAGATATTTCGGATCCCTTTGAAGACTATAGGGCCAAAGGAAATATCCTCCGATAACAAAGAGAAAGAAGCTTTCTGAGAATCTTCTTTGTGTTCTGTGAAATCATCTCACAGAGTTACAGCTTTCCCCTCAAGAAGCCTTTCGCTAAGACAGTTCTTGTGGAATTGGAAAAATGATATTTGGAAGCCCATAGAGGGCTATGGTGAGAAAGGAAATATCCTCCGATGAAATCTGGAAAGAAGCTTTCTGAGAAACTGCTTAGTGTTCTGTTAATTCATCTCACAGAGTTACATCTGTATTTCGTGGATCTCTTTGCTAGCCTTATTTCTGTGGAATCTGAGAACAGATATTTCGGATCCCTTTGAAGACTATAGGACGAACGGAAATATCCTCCGATAACAAAGAGAAAGAAGATTTCTGAGAAACTTCTTTGTGTTCTGTGATATCATCTCACAGAGTTACAGCATTCCCCTCAAAAAGCCTTTTGCTAAGAGAGTTCTTGTGGAATTGGCAAAGTGATATTTAGAAGCCCATAGAGGGCTATGGTGAAAAAGGAAATATCCTCAGATTAAATCTGGAAAGAAGCTTTCTGAGAAACTGCTCTGTGATGTGTGACTTCCACTCACAGAGTTACATCTGTATTTCGTGGATCTCTTTGCTACCCTTATTTCTGAGGAATCTGAGAACAGATATTTCGGATCCATTTGAAGACTCTAGGGCCAAAGGAAATATCCTCTGATACCAAAGAGAAAGAAGATTTCTGAGAAACTTCTTTGTGTTCTGTGAAATCATCTCACAGAGTTACAGCTTTCCCCTCAAGAAGCCGTTCGCTAAGATAGTTCTTGTGGAATTGGCAAAGTGATATTTGGAAGCCCTTAGAGGGCTATGGTGAAAAAGGAAATATCCTCCGATGAAATCTGGAAAGAAGCTGTTTGAGAAACTGCTTAGTGTTCTGTTAATTCATCTCACAGAGTTACATCTGTATTTCGTGGATCTCTTTACTAGCCTTATTTCTGTGGAATCTGAGAACAGATATTTCGGAATCCCTTGAAGACTATAGGGCCAAAGGAAATATCATCCGATAAGAAAGCGAAAGAAGCATTCTGAGAAACTTCTTTGTGTTCTGTGAAATCATCTCACAGAGTTACAGCTTTTCCCTCAAGAATCCTTTCGCTAAGACAGTTCTTGTGGAATTGGCAATGGGATATTTGGAAGCCCATAGAGGGCTATGGTGAAAAAGGAAATATCCTCCGATGAAATCTGGAAAGAAGCTTTCAGAGAGACTGCTCTGTGTTGTGTGACTTCCACTCACAGAGTTGCAAGTGTATTTCGTCGATCTCTTTGCTAGCCTTATTTCTGTGGAATCTGAGAACAGATATTTCGGATCCCTTTGAAGACTATAGGGCCAAAGGAAATATCCTCCGAAAACTAAGAGAAAGAAGCTTTCTGAGAAACTTCTTTGTGTCCTGTGAAATCATCTCCCAGAGTTACAGCTATCCCCTCAAGAAGCCTTTCGCTAAGACAGTTCTTGTGGAATTGGCAAAGAGATATTTGGAAGCCCATAGTGGGCTATGGTGTAAAAGGAAATATCCTCCGATGAAATATGGAAAGAAGCTTTCTGAGAAACTGCTTAGTGTTCTGTTAATTCATCTCACATAGTTACTTCTATATTTCGTGGATGTCTTTGCTAGCCTTATTTCTGTGGAATCTGAGAACAGATATTTCGGAACCCTATGAAGACTATAGGGCCAAAGGAAATATCCTCCGATAACAAAGAGAAAGAAGCTTTCTGAGAAACTTCTTTGTGTTCCGTGAAGTCAGCTCACAGAGTTACAGCTTTCCCCTCAAGAAGCCTTTCCCTAAGACAGTTCTTGTGGAATTGGCAAAGTGATATTTGGAAGCCCATAGAGGGCTCTGGTGAAAAAGGAAATATCCTCAGATGAAATCTGGAAAGAAGCTTTCTGAGAAACTGCTCTGTGATGTGTGACTTCCACTCACAGAGTTACATCTGTATTTCGTGGACCTCTTTGCTAGCCTTATTTCTGTGAAATCTGAGAACAGATATTTCGGATTCCTTTGAAGACTATGGGGCCAAAGGAAATATCCTCCGATAACTAAGAATAAGAAGCTTTCTGAGAAACTTCTTTGTGTTCTGTGAAATCAGCTCACAGAGTTACTGCTTTCCCCTCAAGAAGCCTTTCGCTAAGACAGTTCTTGTGGAATTGGCAAAGTGATATTTGGAAGCCCATAGAGGGCTATGGTGAAAAAGGAAATATCCTCAGATGAAATCTGGAAAGAAGCTTTCTGAGAAACTGCTTAGTGTTCTGTTAATTCATCTCACAGAGTTACATCAGTATTTCGTGGATCTCTTTGCTAGCCTTAATTCTATGGAATCTGAGAACAGATATTTCGGATCCCTTTGTAGACTGTGGGGCCAAAGGAAATATCCTCCGATAACAAAGAGAAAGAAGCTTTCTGAGAATCTTCTTTGTGTTCTGTGATATCATCTCACAGAGTAACAGCTTTCCCCTCTAGAAGCGTTTCGCTAAGACGGTTCTTGTGGAATTGGCAAAGGGATATTTGGAAGCCCTTAGAGGGCTATGGTGAAAAAGGAAATATTCCCCGATGAAAACTGGAAACGAGCTTTCTGAGAAACTGCTCTGTGATGTGTGACTTCAACTCACAGAGTTACATCCGTATTTCGTGGGTCTCTTTGCTAGTCTTATTCCTGTGGAATCTGAGAACAGATATTTCGGATCCCTTTGAAGACTATAGGGCCAAAGGAAATATCCTCCTATAACAAAGAGAAAGAAGCTTTCTGAGAAACTTCTTTGTGTTCTGTGAAATCATCTCTCAGAGATACAGCTTTCCCCTCAAGAAGCCTTTCGCTAAGACAGTTCTTGTGGAATTGGCAAAGTGATATTTGAAGCCCAGTGGGGGCTATGGTGAGAAAGGATATATCCTCAGATGAAATCTAGAAAGAAGCTTTCTGAGAAACTGCTTAGTGTTCTGCTAATTCATCTCACAGAGTTATAGCTGTATTTCGTGGATCTCTTTGCGAGCCTTATTTCTGTGGAATCTGAGAACAGATATTTCGGATCCCTTTGAAGACTATAGGGCCAAAGGAAATATCCTCTGATAACAAAGAGAAAGAAACTTTCTGAGAAACGTCTTTGTGTTCTGTAAAATCATCTCACAGAGTTACAGCTTTCCCCTGAGGAAGCCTTTCGCTAAGACAGTTCTTGTGGAATTGGCAAAGTGATATTTGGAAGCCCATAGAGGGCTATGGTGAAAAAGGAAATATCCTCCGATGAAATCTGGAAAGAAGTTTTCTGGGAAACTGCTTAGTGTTCTGTTAATTCGTCTCACAGAGTTAGATCTGTATTTCGTGGATCTCTTTGCTAGTCTTATTTCTGTGGAATCTGAGAACAGATATTTCGGATCCCTTTGAAGACTATAGGGCCAAAGTAAATATCCTCCGATAACAAAGAGAAAGAAGCTTTCTGAGAAACTTCTTTGTGTTCTGTGAAATCATCTCACAGAGTAACAGCTTTCTCCTCAAGAAGCCTTTCGCTAAGACAGTTCTTGTGGAATTGGCAAAGTGATATTTGGAAGCCAATGGAGCGCTATGGTGAAAAAGGAAATATCCTCCGATGAAATCTGGAAAGAAGCTTTCTGAGAAACTGCTCTGTGATGTGTGACTTCCACTCACAGAATTACATCTGTATTTCGTGGATCTCTTTGCTAGCCTTATTTCTGTGGAATCTGAGAACAGATATTACGGATCCCTTTGAAGAATATAGGGCCAAAGGAAATATCCTCCGATAACAAAGAGAAAGAAACTTTCTGAGAAACTTCTTTGTTTTCTGTGAAATCATCTCACAGAGTTACAGCTTGTCCCTCAAGAAGCCTTTCACGAAGACAGTTCTTGTGGAATTGGAAAAGTGATATTTGGAAGCCGATAGATTGCTGTGGTGAAAAAGGAAATATCGTCAGATGAAATCTGGAAAGAAGCTTTCGGAGAAACTGCTTAGTGTTCTGTTAATTCATCTCACAGAGTTACATCTGTATGTCGTGGATCTCTTTGCTAGCCTTATTTCTGTGGAATCTGAGAACAGATATTTCGGATCCCTTTGAAGACTATAGGGCCAAAGGAAATATCCTCCGATAACAAAGAGAAAGAAGCTTTCTGAGAAACTTCTTTGTGTTCTGTGAAATCATCTCACAGAGTTACAGCTTTCCCCTCAAGAAGCCTTTCGCTAAGACAGTTCTTGTGGAATTGGCAAAGTGATATTTGGAAGCCCATAGAGGGCTATGGTGAAAAAGGAAATATTCTCAGATGGAATCTGAAAAGAAGGTTTCTGAGAAACTGCTTAGTGTTCTGTTAATTCATCTCACAGAGATACATCTGTATTTCGTGGATCTCTTTGCTAGCCTTATTTCTGTGGAATCTGAGAACAGATATTTCGGATCAGCTTGAAGACTATAGGGTCAAAGGAAATATCCTCTGATAACAAAGAGAAAGAAGCTTTCTGAGAAACTTCTTTGTGTTCTGTGAAATCATCTCATAGAGTTACAGCTATCCCCTCAAGAAGACTTTCTCTAAGACAGTTCTTGTGGAATTGTCAAAGTGATATTTGGAAGCCCATAGAGGGCTATGGTGAAAAAGGAAATATCCTCCGATGAAATCTGGAAAGAAGCTTTCTGAGAAACTGCTTAGTGTTCTCTTAATTAATCTCACAGAGTTACATCTGTATTGCGTGGATCTCTTTGCCAGCCTTATTTCTGTGGAATCTGAGAACAGATATTTCGGATCCCTTTGAAGACTATAGGGCCAAAGGAAATATCCTCCGATAACAAAGAGAAAGAAGCTTTCTGAGAAACTTCTTTGTGTTCCGTGAAATCATCTCACAGAGTTGCAGCTTTTCCCTCAAGAAGCCCTTCGCTAAGACAGTTCTTGTGGAATAGGGAAAGTGATATTTGGAAGCCCATAGAGGGCTATGGTGAAAAAGGAAATATCTTCAGATGAAATCTGGAAAGAAGGCTTCTGAGAAACTGCTCTGTGATGTGTGACTTCCACTCACAGAGATACATTTGTATTTCGTGGATCTCTTTGCTAGGCTTATTTCTGTGGAATCTGAGAACAGATATTTCGGATCCATTTTTAAGCTGTAGGGCCAAAGGAGATATCCTCCGATAACAAGGAGAAAGAAGCTTTCTGAGAAACTTCTTTGTGTTCTGTGAAATCATCTCACAGAGTTACAGCTTTCCCCTCAAGAAGACTTTCGCTAAGACAGTTCTTGTGGAATTGGCAAAGTGATATTTGGAAGCCCATAGAGGGCTATGGTGAAAAAGGAAATAACCTCAGATGAAATCTGGAAAGAAGCTTTCTGAGAAACTGCCTAGTGTTCTCTTAATTCATCTCACAGAGTTACATCTGAATTTCGTGGATTTCTTTGCTAGCCTTATTTCTGTGGAATCTGAGAACAGATATTTCGGATCCCTTTGAAGACTATAGGGCCAAAGGAATTATCCTCTGATAACAAAGAGAAAGAAGCTTTCTGAGAAACTTCTTTGTGTTCTGTGAAATCATCTCACAGAGTTACAGCTTTCCCCTCAAGAAGCCTTTCGTTAAGACAGTTCTTGTGGAATTGGCAAAGTGATATTGGGAAGCCCATAGAGGGCTAAGGTGAAAAAGGAAATATCCTCAGATGAAATCTGAAAAGAAGCTTTCTGAGAAACTGCTCTGTGATGTGTGACTTCCTCTCACAGAGTTACATGTGTATTTCGTGGACCTCTTTGCTAGCCTTATTTCTGTGGAATCTGAGAACAGATATTTCGGATCCCTTTGAAGACTATAGGGCCAAAGGAAATATCCTCCGATAACAAAGAGAAAGAAGCTTTCTGAGAAACTTCTTTGTGTTCTGTGATATCATCTCACAGAGTTACACCTTTCCGTTAAAGAAGCCTTTCGCTAACACCGTTCTTGTGGAATTGACAAAGTGATATTTGGAAGCCCATAGAGGGCTATGGTGAAAAAGGAAATATCCTCAGGTGAAATCTGGAAAGAAGCTTTCTGAAAAACTGCTCTGTGATGTGTGACTTCCACTCACAGAGTTACAGCTGTGTTTCGTGGATCTCTTTGCTAGCCTTATTTCTGGGGAATCTGAGAGCAGATATATCGGATCCCTATGAAGACTATAGGGCCATAGGAAATATCCTCCGATAACAAAGAGAAAGAAGCTTTCTGAGAAACTTCTTTGTGTTCTATGAAATCACCTAACAGAGGTACATCTTTCTCCTCAATAAGCCTTTTGCTAAGACAGTTCTTGTGGAATTGTCAAAGTGATATTTGGAAGCCCTTAGAGGGCTATGGTGAAAGGAAATATCCTCAGATGAAATCTGGAAAGAAGCTTTCTGAGAAACTGCTCTGTGATGTGTGACTTCCACTCACAGAGTTACATCTGTATTTCGTGGATCTCTTTGATAGTCTTATTTCTGGGGAATCTGAGAACAGATATTTCGGACCCCTTTGAAGACTATAGGGCCAAAGGAAATATCCTCCGATAACTAAGAGAAAGAAGCTTTCAGAGAAACTTCTTTGTGTTCTGTGAAATCATCTCACAGAGTTACAGCTTTCCCCTTAAGAAGCCTTTCGCTAAGACAGTTCTTGTGGAATTGGCAAAGTGATATTTGGAAGCCCATAGAGGGCTCAGGTGAAAAAGGAAATATCCTCAGATGAAATCTGGAAAGAAGCTATCTTAGAAACTGCTCTGTGATGTGTGACTTCCACTCACAGAGTTACATCTGTGTTTCGTGGATCTCTTTGCTAGCCTTATTTCTGTGGAATCTGAGAACAGATATTTCGGATCCCTTTGAAGACTATAGGGCCAAAGGAAATATCCTCCGATAACAAAGAGAAAGAAGCTTTCTGAGAAACTTCTTTGTGTTCTGTGAAATCATCTCACAGAGTTACAGCTTTCCCCTCAAGAAGCCTTTCGCTAAGAGGTTCTTGTGGAATTGGCAAAGGGATATTTGGAAGCCCTTAGAGGGCTATGGTGAAAAAGGAAATATCCTCAGATGAAATCTGGAAAGAAGCTTTCTGAGAAACTTCCTAGTCTTCTGTTAATTCATCTCACAGAGTTACATCTGTATTTCGTGGATCTCTTTGCTAGCCTTAATTCTATGGAATCTGAGAACAGATATTTCGAATCCCTTTGAAGACTATAGGGCCAAAGGAAATATCCTCCGATAACAAAGAGAAAGAAGCTTTCTGAGAATCTTCTTTGATTTCTGTGAAATCATCTCACCGAGTTACAGGTTTCCCCTCAAGAAGCCTTTCGCTAAGACAGTTCTTGTGGAATTGGCAAAGTGATATTTGGAGGCCCATAGAGGGCTGTGGTGAAAAAGGAAATATCCTCAGATGAAATCTGGAAAGAAGCTTTCTGAGAAACTGCTCTGTGCTGTGTGACTTCCACTCACAGAGTTACATCTGTATTTCGTGGATCTCTTTGCTAGCCGTATTTCTGTGGAATCTGAGAACAGATATTTCGGATCCTTTTAAAGACTATAGGGCCAAAGGAAATATCCTCCGATAACAAAGAGGAAGAAGCTTTCTGAGAAACTTCTTTGTGTTCTGTGAAATCATCTCACAGAGTTACAGCTTTACCCTCAAGAAGTCTTTCACTAAGACCTTTCTTGTGGAATTGGCAAAGTGATATTTGGAACCCACTAGAGGGCTATGGTGAAAAAGGAAATATACTCCGATGAGATCTGGAAAGAAGATTTCAGAGAAACGGCTTAGTGTTCTCTTAATTCATCTCACAGAGTTAGATCTGTATTTCGTGGATCTCTTTGCTAGTCTTATTTCTGTGGAATCTGAGAACAGATATTTCGGATCCCTTTGAAGACTATAGGGCCAAAGTAAATATCCTCCGATAACAAAGAGAAAGAAGCTTTCTGAGAAACTTCTTTGTGTTCTGTGAAATCATCTCACAGAGTTACAGCTTTCTCCTCAAGAAGCCTTTCGATAAGACAGTTCTTGTGGAATTGGCAAAGTGATATTTGGAAGCCAATGGAGCGCTATGGTGAAAAAGGAAATATCCTCCGATGAAATCTGGAAAGAAGCTTTCTGAGAAACTGCTCTGTGATGTGTGACTTCCACTCACAGAATTACATCTGTATTTCGTGGATCTCTTTGCTAGCCTTATTTCTGTGGAATCTGAGAACAGATATTACGGATCCCTTTGAAGACTATAGGGCCAAAGGAAATATCCTCCGATAACAAAGAGAAAGAAACTTTCTGAGAAACTTCTTTGTTTTCTGTGAAATCATCTCACAGAGTTACAGCTTTTCCCTCAAGAAGCCTTTCACGAAGACAGTTCTTGTGGAATTGGAAAAGTGATATTTGGAAGCCGATAGATTGCTGTGGTGAAAAAGGAAATATCGTCAGATGAAATCTGGAAAGAAGCTTTCGGAGAAACTGCTTAGTGTTCTGTTAATTCATCTCACAGAGTTACATCTGTATGTCGTGGATCTCTTTGCTAGCCTTATTTCTGTGGAATCTGAGAACAGATATTTCGGATCCCTTTGAAGACTATAGGGCCAAAGGAAATATCCTCCGATAACAAAGAGAAAGAAGCTTTCTGAGAAACTTCTTTGTGTTCTGTGAAATCATCTCACAGAGTTACAGCTTTCCCCTCAAGAAGCCTTTCGCTAAGACAGTTCTTGTGGAATTGGCAAAGTGATATTTGGAAGCCCGTAGAGGCCTATGGTGAAAGAGGAAATATCCTCAGATGAAATCTGGAAAGAAGATTTCTGAGAAACTGCTCTGTGATGTGTGACTTCTACTCACAGAGTTACATCTGTATTTCGTGGATCTCTTTGCCAGCCTTATTTCTGTGGAATCTGAGAACGGATATTTCGGATCCCTTTGAAGACTATAGGGCCAAAGGAAATATCCTCCGATAACTAAGAGAAAGAAGGTTTCTGAGAAATTCTTTGTGTTCTGTGAAATCATCTCACAGAGTTACAGCTTTCCCCTCAAGAAGCCTTTCGCTAAGACAGTTCTTGTGGAATTGGCCAAGTGATATTTGGAAGCCCATAGAGGGCTATGGTGAAAAAGGAAATATCCTCAATGAAATCTGGAAGGAAGCTTTCTGAGAAACTGCTTACTGTTCTGTTAATTCATCTCACAGTGTTACATTTGTATTTCGTGGATCTCTTTGCTAGCCTTATTTCTGTGCAATCTGAGAACAGATATTTTGCTTACCTTTGAAGACTATAGGGCCAAAGGAAATATCCTCCGATAACAAAGAGAAAGAAGCTTTCTGAGAAACTTCTTTGTGTTCTGTGTTATCATCTCACAGAGTTACAGCTTTCGCCTCAAGAAGCCTTTCGCTAAGACAGTTTTTGTGGAAATGGCAAAGTGATATTTAGAAGCCCATAGAGGGCTATGGTGAAAAAGGAAATATCCTCAGATGAAATCTGGAAAGAAGCTTTCTGAGAAACTGCTTAGTGTTCTGTTAATTCATCTCACAGAGTTACATCTGTATTTCGTGGATCTCTTTGCTAGCCTTATTAGTGTTCAATCTGAGAAAAGATATTTCGGATCCCTTTGAAGACTATAGGGCCAAAGGAAATATCCTCCGATAACAAAGAGAAAGAAGCTTTCTGAGAAACTTCTTGTGTTCTGTGTTATCATCTCACAGAGTTACAGCTTACCCCTCAAGAAGCCTTTCGCTAAGACAGTTCTTGTGGAAATGGCAAAGTGATATTTAGAAGCCCTTAGAGGGCTATGGTGAAAAAGGAAATATCCTCAGGTGAAATCTGGAAAGAAGCTTTCTGAGAAACTGCTTAGTGTTCTGTTAATTCATCTCACAGAGTTACATCTGTATTTCGTGGATCTCTTTGCTAGCCTTATTTCAGTGGAATCTGAGAACAGATATTTCGGATCCCTTTGTAGACTATAGGGCCAAAGGAAATATCCTCCGATAACAAAGAGAAAGAAGCTTTATGGGAAACTTCTTTGTGTTCTGTGTAATCATCTCACAGAGTTACAGCTTTCTCCTCAAGAAGCCTTTCGCTAAGACAGTTTTTGTGGAATTTGCAAGGTGATATTTGGAAGCCCATAGAGGGCTATGGTGAAAAAGGAAATATCCTCGGCTGAAATCTGGAAAGAAGCTTTCTGAGAAACTGCTTAGTGTTCTGTTAATTCATCTCACAGAGTTACATTTGTATTTCGTGGATCTCTTTGCTAGCCTTATTTCTGTGGAATCTGAGAACAGATATTTCGGATCCCTTTGAAGACTATAGGGCCAAAGGAAATATCCTCCGATAACAAAGAGAAAGAAGCTTTCTGAGAAACTTCTTTGTGTTCTGTGAAATCATCTCACAGAGTTACAGCTTTCCCCTCAAGAAGCCTTTCGCTAAGACAGTTCTTGTGGAATTGGCAAAGTGATATTTGGAAGCCCATAGAGGGCTCTAGTGAAAAAGGAAATATCCTCCGATGAATTCTGGAAAGAAGCTTTCTGAGAAACTGCTCTGTGATGTGTGACTTCCAATCACAGAGTTACATCTGTATTTCGTGGTTCTCTTTGCTAGCCTTATTTCTGTGGAATCTGAGAACGGATATTTCGGATCCCTTTGAAGACTATAGGGCCAAAGGAAATATCCTCCGATAACTAAGAGAAAGAAGCTTTCTGAGAAATTCTTTGTGTTCTGTGAAATCATCTCACAGAGTTACAGCTTTCCCCTCAAGAAGCCTTTCGCTAAGACAGTTCTTGTGGAATTGGCAAGTGATATTTGGAAGCCCATAGAGGGCTATGGTGAAAAAGGAAATATCCTCCGATGAAATCTGGAAAGAAGCTTTCTGAGAACCTGCTTAGTGTTCTCTTAATTCATCTCACAGAGTTACATCTGTATTTCGTGGATCTCTTTGCTAGCCTTATTTCTGTGGAATCTGAGAACAGAGATTTCGGATCCCTTTGAAGACTATAGGGCCAAAGGAAATATCCTCCGAAAACTAAGAGAAAGAAGCTTTCTGAGAAACTTCTTTGTGTTCTATGAAATCATCTCACAGAGTTACAGCTTTCCCCTCAAGAAGCCTTTCGCTAAGACAGTTCTTGTGGAATTGGCAAAGTGATATTTGGAAGCCCATAGAGGGCTATGGTGAAAAAGGAAATATCCTCAGATGAAATCTGGAAAGAAGCTTTCTGAGAAATTGCTTAGTGTTCTGTTAATTCATCTCACAGAGTTACATCTGTATTTCGTGGATCTCTTTGCTAGCCTTATTTCTGGGGAATCTGAGAACAGATATTTCGGCTCCCTTTGAAGACTATAGGGCCAAAGGAAATATCTTCCGATAACTAAGAGAAAGAAGCTTTCTGAGAAACTTCTTTGTGTTCTGTGAAATCATCTCACAGTTACAGCTTTCCCCTCAAGAAGCCTTTCGCTAAGACAGTTCTTGTGGAATTGGCAAAGTGATATTTGGAAGCCCATAGAGGGCTCTGGTGAAAAAGGAAATATCCTCCGATGAAATCTGGAAAGAAGCTTTCTGAGAAACTGCTCTGTGATGTGTGACTTCCAATCACAGAGTTACATCTGTATTTCGTGGTTCTCTTTGCTAGCCTTATTTCTGTGGAATCTGAGAACGGATATTTTGGATCCCTTTGAAGACTATAGGGCCAAAGGAAATATCCTCCGATAACTAAGAGAAAGAAGCTTTCTGAGAAATTCTTTGTGTTCTGTGAAATCATCTCACAGAGTTACAGCTTTCCCCTCAAGAAGCCTTTCGCTAAGACAGTTCTTGTGGAATTATCAAGTGATATTTGGAAGCCCATAGAGGGCTATGGTGAAAAAGGAAATATCCTCCGATGAAATCTGGAAAGAAGCTTTCTGAGAAACTGCTTAGTGTTCTCTTAATTCATCTCACAGAGTTACATCTGTATTTCGTGGATCTCTTTGGTAGCCTTATTTCTGTGGAATCTGAGAACAGAGATTTCGGATCCCTTTGAAGACTATAGGGCCAAAGGAAATATCCTGCGATAACTAAGAGAAAGAAGCTTTCTGAGAAACTTCTTTGTATTCTGTGAAATAATCTGACAGAGTTACAGCTTTCCCCTCAAGAAGCCTTTCGCTAAGACAGTTCTTGTGGAATTGGCAAAGTGATATTTGGAAGCCCATAGAGGGCTCTGGTGAAAAAGGAAATATCCTCAGATGAAATCTGGAAAGAAGCTTTCTGAGAAACTGCTCTGTGATGTGTGACTTCCACTCACAGAGTTACATCTGTATTTCGTGGATCTCTTTGCTAGCCTTATTTCTGTGGAATGTGAGAACAGATATTTCGGATCCCTTTGAAGACTATAGGGCCAAAGGAAATATCCTCCGATAACTAAGAGAAAGAAGCTTTCTGAGAAACTTCTTTGTGTTCTATGAAATCATCTCACAGAGTTACAGCTTTCCCCTCAAGAAGCCTTTCGCTAAGACAGTTCTTGTGGAATTGGCAAAGTGATATTTGGAAACCCATAGAGGGCTATGGTGAAAAAGGAAATATCCTCAGATGAAATCTGGAAAGAAGCTTTCTGAGAAATTGCTTAGTGTTCTGTTAATTCATCTCACAGAGTTACATCTGTATTTCGTGGATCTCTTTGCTAGCCTTATTTCTGGGGTATCTGAGAACAGATATTTCGGCTCCCTTTGAAGACTATAGGGCCAAAGGAAATATCTTCCGATAACTAAGAGAAAGAAGCTTTCTGAGAAACTTCTTTGTGTTCTGTGAAATCATCTCACAGTTACAGCTTTCCCCTCAAGAAGCCTTTCGCTAAGACAGTTCTTGTGGAATTGGCAAAGTGATATTTGGAAGCCCATAGAGGGCTATGGTGAAAAAGGAAATATCCTCAGATGAAATCTGGAAAGAAGCTTTCTGAGAAACTGCTTAGTGTTCTGTTAATTCATCTCACAGAGATACATCTGTATTTCGTGGATCTCTTTGCTAGCCTTATTTCTGTTCAATCTGAGAACAGATATTTCGGATCCCTTTGAAGATTATAGGGCCTAAGGAAATATCCTCCGATAACAAAGAGAAAGAAGCTTTCTGAGAAACTTCTTTGTGTTCTATGAAATCATCTCACAGAGTTACAGCTTTCCCCTCAAGAAGCCTTTCGCTAAGACAGTTCTTGTGGAATTGGCAAAGTGATATTTGGAAGCCCGTAGAGGGCTATGGTGAAAGAGGAAATATCCTCAGATGAAATCTGGAAAGAAGATTTCTGAGAAACTGCTCTGTGATGTGTGAGTTCTACTCACAGAGTTACATCTGTATTTCGTGGATCTCTTTGCCAGCCTTATTTCTGTGGAATCTGAGAACGGATATTTCGGATCCCTTTGAAGACTATAGGGCCAAAGGAAATATCCTCCGATAACTAAGAGAAAGAAGGTTTTTGAGAAATTCTTTGTGTTCTGTGAAATCATCTCACAGAGTTACAGCTTTCCCCTCAAGAAGCCTTTCGCTAAGACAGTTCTTGTGGAATTGGCCAAGTGATATTTGGAAGCCCATAGAGGGCTATGGTGAAAAAGGAAATATCCTCAATGAAATCTGGAAGGAAGCTTTCTGAGAAACTGCTTACTGTTCTGTTAATTCATCTCACAGTGTTACATTTGTATTTCGTGGATCTCTTTGCTAGCCTTATTTCTGTGCAATCTGAGAACAGATATTTTGCTTACCTTTGAAGACTATAGGGCCAAAGGAAATATCCTCCGATAACAAAGAGAAAGAAGCTTTCTGAGAAACTTCTTTGTGTTCTGTGTTATCATCTCACAGAGTTACAGCTTTCCCCTCAAGAAGCCTTTCGCTAAGACAGTTCTTGTGGAAATGGCAAAGTGATATTTAGAAGCCCATAGAGGGCTATGGTGAAAAAGGAAATATCCTCAGATGAAATCTGGAAAGAAGCTTTCTGAGAAACTGCTTAGTGTTCTGTTAATTCATCTCACAGAGTTACATCTGTATTTCGTGGATCTCTTTGCTAGCTTTATTATTTTCAATCTGAGAACAGATATTTCGGATCCCTTTGAAGACTATAGGGCCAATGGAAATATCCTCCGATAACAAAGAGAAAGAAGCTTTCTGAGAAACTTCTTGTGTTCTGTGTTATCATCTCACAGAGTTACAGCTTTCCCCTCAAGAAGCCTTTCGTTAAGACAGTTCTTGTGGAAATGGCAAAGTGATATTTAGAAGCCCTTAGAGGGCTATGGTGAAAAAGGAAATATCCTCAGGTGAAATCTGGAAAGAAGCTTTCTGAGAAACTGCTTAGTGTTCTGTTAATTCATCTCACAGAGTTACATCTGTATTTCGTGGATCTCTTTGCTAGCCTTATTTCAGTGGAATCTGAGAACAGATATTTCGGATCCCTTTGTAGAGTATAGGGCCAAAGGAAATATCCTCCGATAACAAAGAGAAAGAAGCTTTATGGGAAACTTCTTTGTGTTCTGTGTAATCATCTCACAGAGTTACAGCTTTCTCCTCAAGAAGCCTTTCGCTAAGACAGTTCTTGTGGAATTTGCAAAATGATATTTGGAAGCCCATAGAGGGCTATGGTGAAAAAGGAAATATCCTCGGCTGAAATCTGGAAAGAAGCTTTCTGAGAAACTGCTTAGTGTTCTGTTAATTCATCTCACAGAGTTACATTTGTATTTCGTGGATCTCTTTGCTATCCTTATTTCTGTGGAATCTGAGAACAGATATTTCGGATCCCTTTGAAGACTATAGGGCCAAAGGAAATATCCTCCGATAACAAAGAGAAAGAAGCTTTCTGAGAAACTTCTTTGTGTTCTGTGAAATCATCTCACAGAGTTACAGCTTTCCCCTCAAGAAGCCTTTCGCTAAGACAGTTCTTGTGGAATTGGCAAAGTGATATTTGGAAGCCCATAGAGGGCTCTGGTGAAAAAGGAAATATCCTCCGATGAAATCTGGAAAGAAGCTTTCTGAGAAACTGCTCTGTGATGTGTAACTTCCAATCACAGAGTTACATCTGTATTTCGTGGTTCTCTTTGCTAGCCTTATTTCTGTGGAATCTGAGAACGGATATTTTGGATCCCTTTGAAGACTATAGGGCCAAAGGAAATATCCTCCGATAACTAAGAGAAAGAAGCTTTCTGAGAAATTCTTTGTGTTCTGTGAAATCATCTCACAGAGTTACAGCTTTCCCCTCAAGAAGCCTTTCGCTAAGACAGTTCTTGTGGAATTATCAAGTGATATTTGGAAGCCCATAGAGGGCTATGGTGAAAAAGGAAATATCCTCCGATGAAATCTGGAAAGAAGCTTTCTGAGAAACTGCTTAGTGTTCTCTTAATTCATCTCACAGAGTTACATCTGTATTTCGTGGATCTCTTTGGTAGCCTTATTTCTGTGGAATCTGAGAACAGAGATTTCGGATCCCTTTGAAGGCTATAGGGCCAAAGGAAATATCCTGCGATAACTAAGAGAAAGAAGCTTTCTGAGAAACTTCTTTGTATTCTGTGAAATCATCTGACAGAGTTACAGCTTTCCCCTCAAGAAGCCTTTCGCTAAGACAGTTCTTGTGGAATTGGCAAAGTGATATTTGGAAGCCCATAGAGGGCTCTGGTGAAAAAGGAAATATCCTCAGATGAAATCTGGAAAGAAGCTTTCTGAGAAACTGCTCTGTGATGTGTGACTTCCACTCACAGAGTTACATCTGTATTTCGTGGATCTCTTTGCTAGCCTTATTTCTGTGGAATGTGAGAACAGATATTTCGGATCCCTTTGAAGACTATAGGGCCAAAGGAAATATCCTCCGATAACTAAGAGAAAGAAGGTTTCTGAGAAATTCTTTGTGTTCTGTGAAATCATCTCACAGAGTTACAGCTTTCCCCTCAAGAAGCCTTTCGCTAAGACAGTTCTTGTGGAATTGGCCAAGTGATATTTGGAAGCCCATAGAGGGCTATGGTGAAAAAGGAAATATCCTCAATGAAATCTGGAAGGAAGCTTTCTGAGAAACTGCTTACTGTTCTGTTAATTCATCTCACAGTGTTACATTTGTATTTCGTGGATCTCTTTCCTAGCCTTATTTCTGTGCAATCTGAGAACAGATATTTTGCTTACCTTTGAAGACTATAGGGCCAAAGGAAATATCCTCCGATAACAAAGAGAAAGAAGCCTTCTGAGAAACTTCTTTGTGTTCTGTGTTATCATCTCACAGAGTTACAGCTTTCCCCTCAAGAAGCCTTTCGCTAAGACAGTTCTTGTGGAAATGGCAAAGTGATATTTAGAAGCCCATAGAGGGCTATGGTGAAAAAGGAAATATCCTCAGATGAAATCTGGAAAGAAGCTTTCTGAGAAACTGCTTAGTGTTCTGTTAATTCATCTCACAGAGTTACATCTGTATTTCGTGGATCTCTTTGCTAGCCTTATTAGTGTTCAATCTGAGAACAGATATTTCGGATCCCTTTGAAGACTATAGGGCCAAAGGAAATATCCTCCGATAACAAAGAGAAAGAAGCTTTCTGAGAAACTTCTTGTGTTCTGTGTTATCATCTCACAGAGTTACAGCTTTCCCCTCAAGAAGCGTTTCGCTAAGACAGTTCTTGTGGAAATGGCAAAGTGATATTTAGAAGCCCTTAGAGGGCTATGGTGAAAAAGGAAATATCCTCAGGTGAAATCTGGAAAGAAGCTTTCTGAGAAACTGCTTAGTGTTCTGTTAATTCATCTCACAGAGTTACATCTGTATTTCGTGGATCTCTTTGCTAGCCTTATTTCAGTGGAATCTGAGAACAGATATTTCGGATCCCATTGTAGACTATAGGGCCAAAGGAAATATCCTCCGATAACAAAGAGAAAGAAGCTTTATGGGAAACTTCTTTGTGTTCTGTGTAATCATCTCACAGAGTTACAGCTTTCTCCTCAAGAAGCCTTTCGCTAAGACAGTTTTTGTGGAATTTGCAAAGTGATATTTGGAAGCCCATAGAGGGCTATGGTGAAAAAGGAAATATCCTCGGCTGAAATCTGGAAAGAACCTTCTGAGAAACTGCTTAGTGTTCTGTTAATTCATCTCACAGAGTTACATTTGTATTTCGTGGATCTCTTTGCTAGCCTTATTTCTGTGGAATCTGAGAACAGATATTTCGGATCCCTTTGAAGACTATAGGGCCAAAGGAAATATCCTCCGATAACAAAGAGAAAGAAGCTTTCTGAGAAACTTCTTTGTGTTCTGTGAAATCATCTCACAGAGTTACAGCTTTCCCCTCAAGAAGCCTTTCGCTAAGACAGTTCTTGTGGAATTGGCAAAGTGATATTTGGAAGCCCATAGAGGGCTCTGGTGAAAAAGGAAATATCCTCCGATGAAATCTGGAAAGAAGCTTTCTGAGAAACTGCTCTGTGATGTGTGACTTCCAATCACAGAGTTACATCTGTATTTCGTGGTTCTCTTTGCTAGCCTTATTTCTGTGGAATCTGAGAACGGATATTTCGGATCCCTTTGAAGACTATAGGGCCAAAGGAAATATCCTCCGATAACTAAGAGAAAGAAGCTTTCTGAGAAATTCTTTGTGTTCTGTGAAATCATCTCACAGAGTTACAGCTTTCCCCTCAAGAAGCCTTTCGCTAAGACAGTTCTTGTGGAATTGGCAAGTGATATTTGGAAGCCCATAGAGGGCTATGGTGAAAAAGGAAATATCCTCCGATGAAATCTGGAAAGAAGCTTTCAGAGAACCTGCTTAGTGTTCTCTTAATTCATCTCACAGAGTTACATCTGTATTTCGTGGATCTCTTTGCTAGCCTTATTTCTGTGGAATCTGAGAACAGAGATTTCGGATCCCTTTGAAGACTATAGGGCCAAAGGAAATATCCTGAGATAACTAAGAGAAAGAAGCTTTCTGAGAAACTTCTTTGTATTCTGTGAAATCATCTGACAGAGTTACAGCTTTCCCCTCAAGAAGCCTTTCGCTAAGACACTTCTTGTAGAATTGGCAAAGTGATATTTGGAAGCCCATAGAGGGCTCTGGTGAAAAAGGAAATATCCTCAGATGAAATCTGGAAAGAAGCTTTCTGAGAAACTGCTCTGTGATGTGTGACTTCCACTCACAGAGTTACATCTGTATTTCGTGGATCTCTTTGCTAGCCTTATTTCTGTGGAATGTGAGAACAGATATTTCGGATCCCTTTGAAGACTATAGGGCCAAAGGAAATATCCTCCGAAAACTAAGAGAAAGAAGCTTTCTGAGAAACTTCTTTGTGTTCTATGAAATCATCTCACAGAGTTACAGCTTTCCCCTCAAGAAGCCTTTCGCTAAGACAGTTCTTGTGCAATTGGCAAAGTGATATTTGGAAGCCCATAGAGGGCTATGGTGAAAAAGGAAATATCCTCAGATGAAATCTGGAAAGAAGCTTTCTGAGAAATTGCTTAGTGTTCTGTTAATTCATCTCACAGAGTTACATCTGTATTTCGTGGATCTCTTTGCTAGCCTTATTTCTGGGGAATCTGAGAACAGATATTTCGGCTCCCTTTGAAGACTATAGGGCCAAAGGAAATATCTTCCGATAACTAAGAGAAAGAAGCTTTCTGAGAAACTTCTTTGTGTTCTGTGAAATCATCTCACAGTTACAGCTTTCCCCTCAAGAAGCCTTTCGCTAAGACAGTTCTTGTGGAATTGGCAAAGTGATATTTGGAAGCCCATAGAGGGCTATGGTGAAAAAGGAAATATCCTCAAATGAAATCTGGAAAGAAGCTTTCTGAGAAACTGCCCTGTGATGTGTGACTTCCACTCACAGAGTTACATCTGTATTTCGTGGATCTCTTTGCTAGCCTTATTTCTGTGGAATCTGAGAACGGATATTTCGGATCCGTTTGAAGACTATAGGGCCAAAGGAAATATCCTGCGATAACTAAGAGAAAGAAGCTTTCTGAGAAATTCTTTGTGTTCTGTGAAATCATCTCACAGAGTTACAGCTTTCCCCTCAAGAAGCCTTTCGCTAAGACAGTTCTTGTGGAATTGGCAAAGTGATATTTGGAAGCCCATAGAGGGGAATGGTGAAAAAGGAAATATCCTCAGATGAAATCTGGAAAGAAGCTTTCTGAGAAACTGCTTAGTGTTCTCTTAATTCATCTCACAGAATTACATGTGTATTTCGTGGATCTCTTTGCTAGCCTTATTAGTGTTCAATCTGAGAACAGATATTTCGGATCCCTTTGAAGACTATAGGGCCAAAGGAAATATCCTCCGATAACAAAGAGAAAGAAGCTTTCTGAGAAACTTCTTGTGTTCTGTGTTATCATCTCACAGAGTTACAGCTTTCCCCTCAAGAAGCCTTTCGTTAAGACAGTTCTTGTGGAAATGGCAAAGTGATATTTAGAAGCCCTTAGAGGGCTATGGTGAAAAAGGAAATATCCTCAGGTGAAATCTGGAAAGAAGCTTTCTGAGAAACTGCTTAGTGTTCTGTTAATTCATCTCACAGAGTTACATCTGTATTTCGTGGATCTCTTTGCTAGCCTTATTTCAGTGGAATCTGAGAACAGATATTTCGGATCCCTTTGTAGACTATAGGGCCAAAGGAAATATCCTCCGATAACAAAGAGAAAGAAGCTTTATGGGAAACTTCTTTGTGTTCTGTGTAATCATCTCACAGAGTTACAGCTTTCTCCTCAAGAAGCCTTTCGCTAAGACAGTTCTTGTGGAATTTGCAAAGTGATATTTGGAAGCCCATAGAGGGCTATGGTGAAAAAGGAAATATCCTCGGCTGAAATCTGGAAAGAAGCTTTCTGAGAAACTGCTTAGTGTTCTGTTAATTCATCTCACAGAGTTACATTTGTATTTCGTGGATCTCTTTGCTAGCCTTATTTCTGTTCAATCTGAAAACAGATATTTCGGATCCCATTGAAGATTATAGGGCCTAAGGAAATATCCTCCGATAACAAAGAGAAAGAAGCTTTGTGAGAAACTTCTTTGTGTTCTATGAAATCATCTCACAGAGTTACAGCTTTCCCCTCAAGAAGCCTTTCGCTAAGACAGTTCTTGTGGAATTGGCAAAGTGATATTTGGAAGCCCGTAGAGGGCTATGGTGAAAGAGGAAATATCCTCAGATGAAATCTGAAAAGAAGATTTCTGAGAAACTGCTCTGTGATGTGTGAGTTCTACTCACAGAGTTACATCTGTATTTCGTGGATCTCTTTGCCAGCCTTATTTCTGTGGAATCTGAGAACGGATATTTCGGATCCCTTTGAAGACTATAGGGCCAAAGGAAATATCCTCCGATAACTAAGAGAAAGAAGGTTTCTGAGAAATTCTTTGTGTTCTGTGAAATCATCTCACAGAGTTACAGCTTTCCCCTCAAGAAGCCTTTCGCTAAGACAGTTCTTGTGGAATTGGCCAAGTGATATTTGGAAGCCCATAGAGGGCTATGGTGAAAAAGGAAATATCCTCAATGAAATCTGGAAGGAAGCTTTCTGAGAAACTGCTTACTGTTCTGTTAATTCATCTCACAGTGTTACATTTGTATTTCGTGGATCTCTTTGCTAGCCTTATTTCTGTGCAATCTGAGAACAGATATTTTGCTTACCTTTGAAGACTATAGGGCCAAAGGAAATATCCTCCGATAACAAAGAGAAAGAAGCTTTCTGAGAAACTTCTTTGTGTTCTGTGTTATCATCTCACAGAGTTACAGCTTTCCCCTCAAGAAGCCTTTCGCTAAGACAGTTCTTGTGGAAATGGCAAAGTGATATTTAGAAGCCCATAGAGGGCTATGGTGAAAAAGGAAATATCCTCAGATGAAATCTGGAAAGAAGCTTTCTGAGAAACTGCTTAGTGTTCTGTTAATTCATCTCACAGAGTTACATCTGTATTTCGTGGATCTCTTTGCTAGCCTTATTAGTGTTCAATCTGAGAACAGATATTTCGGATCCCTTTGAAGACTATAGGGCCAAAGGAAATATCCTCCGATAACAAAGAGAAAGAAGCTTTCTGAGAAACTTCTTGTGTTCTGTGTTATCATCTCACAGAGTTACAGCTTTTCCCTCAAGAAGCCTTTCGTTAAGACAGTTCTTGTGGAAATGGCAAAGTGATATTTAGAAGCCCTTAGAGGGCTATGGTGAAAAAGGAAATATCCTCAGGTGAAATCTGGAAAGAAGCTTTCTGAGAAACTGCTTAGTGTTCTGTTAATTCATCTCACAGAGTTACATCTGTATTTCGTGGATCTCTTTGCTAGCCTTATTTCAGTGGAATCTGAGAACAGATATTTCGGATCCCTTTGTAGACTATAGGGCCAAAGGAAATATCCTCCGATAACAAAGAGAAAGAAGCTTTATGGGAAACTTCTTTGTGTTCTGTGTAATCATCTCACAGAGTTACAGCTTTCTCCTCAAGAAGCCTTTCGCTAAGACAGTTCTTGTGGAATTTGCAAAGTGATATTTGGAAGCCCATAGAGGGCTATGGTGAAAAAGGAAATATCCTCGGCTAAAATCTGGAAAGAAGCTTTCTGAGAAACTGCTTAGTGTTCTGTTAATTCATCTCACAGAGTTACATTTGTATTTCGTGGATCTCTTTGCTAGCCTTATTTCTGTGGAATCTGAGAACAGATATTTCGGATCCCTTTGAAGACTATAGGGCCAAAGGAAATATCCTCCGATAACAAAGAGAAAGAAGCTTTCTGAGAAACTTCTTTGTGTTCTGTGAAATCATCTCACAGAGTTACAGCTTTCCCCTCAAGAAGCCTTTCGCTAAGACAGTTCTTGTGGAATTGGCAAAGTGATATTTGGAAGCCCATAGAGGGCTCTGGTGAAAAAGGAAATATCCTCCGATGAAATCTGGAAAGAAGCTTTCTGAGAAACTGCTCTGTGATGTGTGACTTCCAATCACAGAGTTACATCTGTATTTCGTGGTTCTCTTTGCTAGCCTTATTTCTGTGGAATCTGAGAACGGATATTTTGGATCCCTTTGAAGACTATAGGGCCAAAGGAAATATCCTCCGATAACTAAGAGAAAGAAGCTTTCTGAGAAATTCTTTGTGTTCTGTGAAATCATCTCACAGAGTTACAGCTTTCCCCTCAAGAAGCCTTTCGCTAAGACAGTTCTTGTGGAATTATCAAGTGATATTTGGAAGCCCATAGAGGGCTATGGTGAAAAAGGAAATATCCTCCGATGAAATCTGGAAAGAAGCTTTCTGAGAAACTGCTTAGTGTTCTCTTAATTCATCTCACAGTGTTACATCTGTATTTAGTGGATCTCCTTGGTAGCCTTATTTCTGTGGAATCTGAGAACAGAGATTTCGGATCCCTTTGAAGACTATAGGGCCAAAGGAAATATCCTGCGATAACTAAGAGAAAGAAGCTTTCTGAGAAACTTCTTTGTATTCTGTGAAATCATCTGACAGAGTTACAGCTTTCCCCTCAAGAAGCCTTTCGCTAAGACAGTTCTTGTGGAATTGGCAAAGTGATATTTGGAAGCCCATAGAGGGCTCTGGTGAAAAAGGAAATATCCTCAGATGAAATCTGGAAAGAAGCTTTCTGAGAAACTGCTCTGTGATGTGTGACTTCCACTCACAGAGTTACATCTGTATTTCGTGGATCTCTTTGCTAGCCTTATTTCTGTGGAATGTGAGAACAGATATTTCGGATCCCTTTGAAGACTATAGGGCCAAAGGAAATATCCTCCGATAACTAAGAGAAAGAAGCTTTCTGAGAAACTTCTTTGTGTTCTATGAAATCATCTCACAGAGTTACAGCTTTCCCCTCAAGAAGCCTTTCGCTAAGACAGTTCTTGTGGAATTGGCAAAGTGATATTTGGAAGCCCATAGAGGGCTATGGTGAAAAAGGAAATATCCTCAGATGAAATCTGGAAAGAAGCTTTCTGAGAAATTGCTTAGTGTTCTGTTAATTCATCTCACAGAGTTACATCTGTATTTCGTGGATCTCTTTGCTAGCCTTATTTCTGGGGAATCTGAGAACAGATATTTCGGCTCCCTTTGAAGACTATAGGGCCAAAGGAAATATCTTCCGATAACTAAGAGAAAGAAGCTTTCTGAGAAACTTCTTTGTGTTCTGTGAAATCATCTCACAGTTACAGCTTTCCCCTCAAGAAGCATTTCGCTAAGACAGTTCTTGTGGAATTGGCAAAGTGATATTTGGAAGCCCATAGAGGGCTATGGTGAAAAAGGAAATATCCTCAAATGAAATCTGGAAAGAAGCTTTCTGAGAAACTGTCCTGTGATGTGTGACTTCCACTCACAGAGTTACATCTGTATTTCGTGGATCTCTTTGCTAGCGTTATTTCTGTGGAATCTGAGAACAGATATTTCGGATCCCTTTGAAGACTATAGGGCCAAAGGAAATATCCTCCGATAACTAAGAGAAAGAAGCTTTCTGAGAAACCTCTTTGTGTTCTGTGAAATCATCTCACAGACTTACAGCTTTCTCCTCAAGAAGCCTTTCGCTAAGACAGTTCTTGTGGAATTGGCAAAGTGATATTTGGAAGCCCTTAGAGGGTTATGGTGAAAAAGGAAATATCCTCTGATGAAATCTGAAAAGAAACTTTCTGAGAAACTGCTTAGTGTTCTGTTAATTCATCTCACAGAGTTACTTCTATATTTCGTGGATCTCTTTGCTAGCCTTATTTCTGTGGAATCTGAGAACAGATATTTCGGATCTCTTTGAAGACTATAGGGCCAAACGTAATATCCTCCGATAACAAAGAGAAAGAAGCTTTCTGAGAAACTTCTTTGTGTTCTGTGAAATCATCTCACAGAGTTACAGCTTTCCCCTCAAGAAGCCTTTCGCTAAGACAGTTCTTGTGGAATTGGCAAAGTGATATTTGGAAGCCCATAGAGGGCTATGGTGAAAAAGGAAATATCCTCAGACGAAATCTGGAAAGAAGCTTTCTGAGAAACTGCTTAGTGTTCTGTTAATTCATCTCACAGAGTTACATCTGTATTTCATGGATCTCTTTGCTAGCCTTATTTCTGTGTAATCTGAAAACAGATATTTCCGATCCCGTTGAAGACTATAGGGCCAAAGGAAATATCCTCCGATAACTAAGAGAAAGAAGCTTTCTGAGAAACTTCTTTGTGTTCTGTGAAATCATCTCACAGAGTTACAGCTTTCCCCTCAAGAAGCCTTTCGCTAAGACAGTTCTTGTGGAATTGGCAAAGTGATATTTGGAAGCCCAAAGAGAGCTGTGGTGAAAAAGGAAATATCCTCCGATGAAATCTGGAAAGAAGCTTTCTGAGAAACTGCTTAGTGTTCTGTTAATTCATCTCACAGAGTTACATCTATATTTCGTGGATCTCTTTGCTAGCCTTATTTCTGTGGAGTCTGAGAACAGATATTTCGGATCCCTCTGAAGACTATAGGGCCAAAGGAAATATCCTCCGATAACTAAGAGAAAGAAGCTTTCTGAGAAACTTCTTTGTGTTCTGTGAAATCAACTCACAGAGTTACAGCTTTCCCCTCAAGAAGCCTTTCACTAAGACAGTTCTTGTGGAATTGGCAAAGTGATATTTGGAAGCCCATAGAGGGCTATGGTGAAAAAGGAAATATCCTCAGATGAAATCTGGAAGGAAGCTTTCTGAGAAACTGCTTAATGTTCTGTTAATTCATCTCACAGAGTTACATCTGTATTTCGTGGATCTCTTTGCTAGCCTTATTTCTGTGGAATGGGAGAACAGATGCTTCGGATCCCTTTGAAGACTATAGGGCCTAAGGAAATATCCTCCGATAACAAAGAGAAAGAAGCTTTGTGAGAAACTTCTTTGTGTTCTATGAAATCATCTCACAGAGTTACAGCTTTCCCCTCAAGAAGCCGTTCACTAAGATAGTTCTTGTGGAATTGGCAAAGTGATATATGGAAGCCCATAGAGGGCTACGGTGAAAAAGGAAATATCCTCCGATGAAATCTGGAAAGAAGCTTTCTGAAAAACTGCTTAGTGTTCTGTTAATACATCTCACAGAGTTACATCTATATTTCGTGGATCTCTTTGCTAGCCTTATTTCTGTGGAATCTGAGAACAGATATTTCGGATCCCTTTGAAGACTATAGGGCCAAAGGAAATATCCTCCGATAACAAAGAGAAAGAAGCTTTCTGAGAAACTTCTTTTTGTTCTGTGAAATCATCTCACAGAGTTACAGCTTTCCCCTCAAGAAGCCTTTCGCTAAGACAGTTCTTGTGGAACTGGCAAAGTGATATTTGGAAGCCCATAGAGGGCTATGGTGAAAAAGGAAATATCCTCAGATGAAATCTGGAAAGAAGCTTTCTGAGAAACTGCTCTGTGATGTGTGACGTCCACTCACAGAGTTACATCTGTATTTCGTGGATCTCTTTGCTAGCCTTATTTCTTTGGCATCTGAGAACAGATATTTCGGATCCCTTTGAAGACTATAGGGCCAAAGGAAATATCCTCCGATAACAAAGAGAAAGAAGCTTTCTGAGAAACTTCTTTGTGTTCTGTGAAATCATCTCACAGTTACAGCTTTCCCCTCAAGAAGCCTTTCGCTAAGACAGTTCTTGTGGAATTGGCAAAGTGGTATTTGAAAGCCCATAGAGGGCTATGGTGAAAAAGGAACTATCCTCAGATGAAATCTGGAAAGAAGCTTTCTGAGAAACTGCTTAGTGTTCTGTTAATTCATCTCAAAGAGTTACATATGTATTGCGTGGATCTCTTGGCTAGCGTTATTTCTGTGGAATCTGAGAACAGATATTTAGGATCCCTTTGAAGAGTATAGGGCCAAAGGAAATATCCTCCGATAACTAAGAGAAAGAAGATTTGTGAGAAACTTCATTGTGTTCTGTGAAATCATCTCACAGAGTTACAGCTTTCCCCTCAAGAAGCCTTTCGCTAAGACAGTTCTTGTGGAATTGGCAAAGTGATATTTGGAAGCCCAAAGAGGGCTATGGTGAAAAAGGAAATATCCTCCGATGAAATCTGGAAAGAAGCTTTCTGAGAAACTGCTTAGTGTTCTGTTAATTCATCTCACAGAGTTACATCTATATTTCGTGGATCTCTTTGCTAGGCTTATTTCTGTGGAATCTGAGAACAGATATTTCGGATCCCTCTGAAGACTATAGGGCCAAAGGAAATATCCTCCGATAACTAAGAGAAAGAAGCTTTCTGAGAAACTTCTTTGTGTTCTGTGAAATCATCTCACAGAGTTACAGCTTACCCCTCAAGAAGCCTTTCGCTAAGACAGTTCTTGTGGAATTGGCAAAGTGATATTTGGAAGCCCATAGAGGGCTATGGTGAAAAAGGAAATATCCTCAGATGAAATCTGGAAGGAAGCTTTCTGAGAAACTGCTTAGTGTTCTGTTAATTCATCTCACAGAGTTACATCTGTATTTCGTGGATCTCTTTGCTAGCCTTATTTCTGTGTAATCTGAGAACAGATATTTCGGATCAGTTTGAAGACTATAGGGCCAAGGGAAATATCCTCCGATAACTAAGAGAAAGAAGCTTTCTGAGAAACTTCTTTGTGTTTTATGAAATCCTCTCACAGAGTTACAGCTTTCCCCTCAAGAAGCCTTTCGCTAAGACAGTTCTTGTGGAATTGGCAAAGTGATATTTGGAAGCCCATAGAGGGCTATGGTGAAAAAGGAAATATCCTCAGATGAAATCTGGAAAGAAGCTTTCTGAGAAACTGCTCTGTGATGTGTGACTTCCACTCACAGAGTTACATCTGTATTTCGTGGATCTCTTTGCTAGCCTTATTTCTGTGGAATCTGAGAACAGATATTTCGGATCCCTTTGAAGACTATGGGGCCAAAGGAAATATCCTCCGATAACTAAGAGAAAGAAGCTTTCTGAAGAAATTCTTTGTGTTCTGTGGAATCAGCTCACAGAGTTACAGCTTTCCCCTCAAGAAGCCTTTCGCTAAGACAGTTCTTGTGGAATTGGCAAAGTGATATTTGGAAGCCCATAGAGGGCTATGGTGAAAAAGGAAATATCCTCCGATGAAATCTGGAAAGAAGCTTTCTGAGAAACTGCTCTGTGATATGTGACTTCCACTCACAGAGTTACATCTGTATTTCGTGGATCTCTTTGCTAGCCTTATTTCTGTGGAAACTGAGAACAGATATTTCGGGTCCCTTTGAAGACTATAGGGCCAAAGGAAACATCCTCCGATAACTAAGAGAAAGAAGCTTTCTGAGAAACTTCTTTGTGTTCTGTGAAATCATCTCACAGACTTACAGCTTTCCCCTCAAGAAGCCTTTCGCTAAGACTGTTCTTGTGGAATTGGCAAAGTGATATTTGGAAGCCCTTAGAGGGTTATGGTGAAAAAGAAAATATCTATCCGATGAAATCTGGAAAGAAACATTCTGAGAAACTGCTTAGTGTTCTGTTAATTCATCTCACAGAGTTACTTCTATATTTCGTGGATCTCTTTGCTTGCCTTATTTCTGTGGAATCTGAGAACAGATATTTCGGATCCCTTTGAAGACTATAGGGCCAAAGGAAATATCCTCCGATAACAAAGAGAAAGAAGCTTTCTGAGAAACTTCTTTGTGTTCTGTGAAATCATCTCACAGAGTTACAGCTTTCACCTCAAGAAGCCTTTCGCTAAGACAGTTCTTGTGGAATTGGCAAAGTGATATTTGGATGCCGATAGAGGGCTATGGTGAAAAAGGAAATATCCTCAGATGAAATCTGGAAAGAAGCTTTCTGAGAAACTGCTTAGTGTTCTCTTAATTCATCTCACAGAGTTACATTTGCATTTCATGGATCTCTTTGCTAGCCTTATTTCTGTGGAATCTGAAAACAGATATTTCCGATCCCGTTGAAGACTATAGGGCCAAAGGAAATATCCTCCGATAACTAAGAGAAAGAAGCTTTCTGAGAAACTTCTTTGTGTTCTGTGAAATCATCTCACAGAGTTACAGCTTTCCCCTCAAGAAGCCTTTCGCTAAGACAGTTCTTGTGGAATTGGCAAAGTGATATTTGGAAGCCCAAAGTGGGCTGTGGTGAAAAAGTAAATATCCTCCGATGAAATCTGGAAAGAAGCTTTCTGAGAAACTGCTTAGTGTTCTGTTAATTCATCTCACAGAGTTACATCTATATTTCGTGGATCTCTTTGCTAGCCTTATTTCTGTGGAATCTGAGAACAGATATTTCGGATCCCTCTGAAGACTATAGGGCCAAAGGAAATATCCTCCGATAACTAAGAGAAAGAAGCTTTCTGAGAAACTTCTTTGTGTTCTGTGAAATCAACTCACAGAGTTACAGCTTTCCCCTCAAGAAGCCTTTCACTAAGACAGTTCTTGTGGAATTGGCAAAGTGATATTTGGAAGCCCATAGAGGGCTATGGTGAAAAAGGAAATATCCTCTGATGAAATATGGAAGGAAGCTTTCTGAGAAACTGCTTAGTGTTCTGTTAATTCATCTCACAGAGTTACATCTGTATTTCGTGGATCTCTTTGCTAGCCTTATTTCTGTGGAATCTGAGAACAGATACTTCGGATCCCTTTGAAGACTATAGGGCCTAAGGAAATATCCTCCGATAACAAAGAGAAAGAAGCTTTGTGAGAAACTTCTTTGTGTTCTATGAAATCATCTCACAGAGTTACAGCTTTCCCCTCAAGAAGCAGTTCACTAAGATAGTTCTTGTGGAATTGGCAAAGTGATATATGGAAGCCCATAGAGGGCTACGGTGAAAAAGGAAATATCCTCCGATGAAATCTGGAAAGAAGCTTTCTGAAAAACTGCTTAGTGTTCTGTTAATACATCTCACAGACTTACATCTATATTTCGTGGATCTCTTTGCTAGCCTTATTTCTGTGGAATCTGAGAACAGATATTTCGGATCCCTTTGAAGACTATAGGGCCAAAGGAAGTATCCTCCGATAACAAAGAGAGAGAAGCTTTCTGAGAAACTTCTTTTTGTTCTGTGAAATCATCTCACAGAGTTACAGCTTTCCCCTCAAGAAGCCTTTCGCTCAGACAGTTCTTGCGGAATTGGCAAAGTGATATTTGGAAGCCCATAGAGGGCTAT
Source organism: Macaca mulatta (assembly GCF_049350105.2). NCBI lineage: Eukaryota > Metazoa > Chordata > Mammalia > Primates > Cercopithecidae > Macaca > Macaca mulatta. The sequence goes on from NC_133411.1 coordinate 49,331,007, forward strand.
GGTGAAAAAGGAAATATCCTCAGATGAAATCTGGAAAGAAGCTTTCTGAGAAACTGCTCTGTGATGTGTGACGTCCACTCAAAGAGTTACATCTGTATTTCGTGGATCTCTTTGCTAGCCTTATTTCTGTGGAATCTGAGAACAGATATTTCGGATCCCTTTGAAGACTATGGGGCCAAAGGAAATATCCTCCGATAACTAAGAGAAAGAAGCTTTCTGAGAAACTTCTTTGTGTTCCGTGAAATCAGCTCACAGAGTTACAGCTTTCCCCTCAAGACGCCTTTCCCTAAGACAGTTCTTGTGGAATTGGCAAAGTGATATTTGGAAGCCCATAGAGGGCTATGGTGAAAAAGGAAATATACTCAGATGAAATCTGGAAAGAAGCTTTCTGAGAAACTGCTTAGTGTTCTGTTAATTCATCTCACAGAGTTACATCTGTATTTCGTGGATCTCTTTGCTAGCCTTATTTCTGTGGAATCTGAGAACAGATATTTCGGATCCCTTTGAAGACTATAGGGCCAAGGGAAATATCCTCCGATAACTAAGAGAAAGAAGCTTTCTGAGAAACTTCTGTGTGTTTTATGAAATCCTCTCACAGAGTTACAGCTTTCCCCTCAAGAAGCCTTTCGCTAAGACAGTTCTTGTGGAATTGGCAAAGTGATATTTAGAAGCCCATAGAGGGCTATGGTGAAAAAGGAAATATCCTTAGATGAAACCTGGAAAGAAGCTTTCTGAGAAACTGCTTAGTGTTCTGTTAATTCATCTCAAAGAGTTACATCTGTATTTCGTGGATCTCTTTGCTAGCCTTATTTCTGTGGAATCTGAGAACAGATATTTCGGATCCCTTTGAAGACTATGGGGCCAAAGGAAATATCCTCCGATAACTAAGAGAAAGAAGCTTTCTGAGAAACTTCTTTGTGTTCCGTGAAATCAGCTCACAGAGTTACAGCTTTCCCCTCAAGACGCCTTTCCCTAAGACAGTTCTTGTGGAATTGGCAAAGTGATATTTGGAAGCCCATAGAGGGCTATGGTGAAAAAGGAAATATACTCAGATGAAATCTGGAAAGAAGCTTTCTGAGAAACTGCTTAGTGTTCTGTTAATTCATCTCACAGAGTTACATCTGTATTTCGTGGATCTCTTTGCTAGCCTTATTTCTGTGGAATCTGAGAACAGATATTTCGGATCCCTTTGAAGACTATAGGGCCAAGGGAAATATCCTCCGATAACTAAGAGAAAGAAGCTTTCTGAGAAACTTCTGTGTGTTTTATGAAATCCTCTCACAGAGTTACAGCTTTCCCCTCAAGAAGCCTTTCGCTAAGACAGTTCTTGTGGAATTGGCAAAGTGATATTTGGAAGCCCATAGAGGGCTATGGTGAAAAAGGAAATATCCTCAGCTGAAATCTGGAAAGAAGCTTTCTGAGAAACTGCTCTGTGATGTGTGATTTCCACTCACAGAGTTACATCTGTATTTCGTGGATCTCTTTGCTAGCCTTAATTCTGTGGAATCTGAGAACAGATATTTCGGATCCCTTTGAAGACTATGGGGCCAAAGGAAATATCCTCCGATAACTAAAAGAAAGAAGCTTTCTGAGAAACTTCTTTGTGTTCTGTGAAACCAGCTCACAGAGTTACAGCTTTCCCCTCAAGAAGCCTTTCGCTAAGACAGTTCTTTTGGAAATGGCAAAGTGATATTTGGAAGACCATAGAGGGCTATGGTGAAAAAGGAAATATCCTCAGATGAAATCTGGAAAGAAGCTTTCTGAAAAACTGCTTAGTGTTCTGTTAATACATCTCACAGAGTTACATCTATATTTCGTGGATCTCTTTGCTAGCCTTATTTCTGTGGAATCTGAGAACAGATATTTCGGATCCCTCTGAAGACTATAGGGCCAAAGGAAATATCCTCCGATAACTAAGAGAAAGAAGCTTTCTGAGAAACTTCTTTGTGTTCTGTGAAATCATCTCACAGAGTTACAGCTTTCCCCTCAGGAAGCCTTTCACTAAGACCGTTCTTGTGGAATTGGCAAAGTGATATTTGGAAGGCCATAGAGGGCTATGGTGAAAAAGGAAATATCCTCAGATGAAATCTGAAAAGAAGCTTTCTGAGAAACTGCTTAGTGTTCTGTTAATTCATCTCACAGAGTTACATCTGTATTTCGTGGATCTCTTTGGTAGCCTTATTTCTGTGGAATCTGAGAACAGATACTTCGGATCCCTTTGAAGACTATAGGGCCTAAGGAAATATCCTCCGATAACAAAGAGAAAGAAGCTTTCTGAGAAACTTCTTTGTGTTCTGTGAAATCATCTCACAGAGTTACAGCTTTCCCCTCGAGAAGCCTTTCGCTCAGACAGTTCTTGTGGAATTGGCAAAGTGATATTTGGAAGCCCATAGAGGGCTATGGTGAAAAAGGAAATATCCTCAGATGAAATCTGGAAAGAAGCTTTCTGAGAAACTGCTCTGTGATGTGTGACTTCCACTCACAGAGTTACATCTGTATTTCGTGGATCTCTTTGTTAGCCTTATTTCTGTGGAATCTGAGAACAGATATTTCGGATCCCTTTGAAGACTATGGGGCCAAAGGAAATATCCTCCGATAACTAAGAGAAAGAAGCTTTCTGAGAAACTTCTTTGTGTTCTGTGAAATCAGCTCACAGAGTTACAGCTTTCCCCTCAAGAAGCCTTTCGCTAAGACAGTTCTTGTGGAATTGGCAAAGTGATATTTGGAAGCCCATAGAGGGCTATGGTGAAAAAGGAAATATCCTCCGATGAAATCTGGAAAGAAGCTTTCTGAGAAACTGCTAAGAGTTCTGTTAATTCATCTCACAGAGTTACTTCTATATTTCGTGGATCAATTTGTTAGCCTTATTTCTGTGGAATCTGAGAACAGATATTTCGGATCTCTTTGAAGACTATAGGGCCAAAGGAAATATCCTCCGATAACAAAGAGAAAGAAGCTTTCTGAGAAACTTCTTTGTGTTCTGTGAAATCAACTGACAGAGTTACAGCTTTCCCCTCAAGAAGCCTTTCGCTAAGACAGTTCTTGTGGAATTGGCAAAGTGATATTTGGACGCCCTTAGAGGGCTATGGTGAAAAGGAAATATCCTCCGATGAAATCTGGAAAGAAGCTTTCTGAGAATCTGCTTAGTGTTCTGCTAATTCATCTCACAGAGTTACATCTATATTTCGTGGATCTCTTTGATAGCCTTATTTCTGTGGAATCTGAGTACAGATATTTCGGATCCCTTTGAGGACTATAGGGCCAAAGGAAATATCCACCGATAATTAAGAGAAAGAAGCCTCCTGAGAAACGTTTTGTGTTCTGTGAAATCATCTCACAGAGTTACAGCTTTCCCCTCAAGAAGCGTTTCGCTAAGACAGTTCTTGTGGAATTGGCAAAGTGATATTTGGAAGCCCATAGAGGGCTATGGTGAAAAAGGAAATGACCTCCGATGAAATCTGGAAAGAAGCTTTCTGAGAAACTGCTTAGTGTTCTGTTAATTCATCTCACAGAGTTACTTCTATATTTCGTGGATCTCTTTGCTAGCCTTATTTCTGTGGAATCTGAGAACAGATATTTCGGAACCCTTTGAAGACTATAGGGCCAAAGGAAATATCCTCCGACAACAAAGAGAAAGAAGCTTTCTGAGAAACTTCTTTGTGTTCTGTGAAATCATCTCACAGAGTTACAGCTTTCCCCTCAAGAAGCCTTTCGCTAAGACAGTTCTTGTGTAATTGGCGAAGTGATATTTGGAAGCCCATAGAGGGCTATGGTGAAAAAGGAAATATCCTCAGATGAAATCTGGAAAGTAGCTTTCTGAAAAACTGCTCTGTGATGTGTGACCTCCACTCACAGAGTTATATCTGTATTTCGTGGATCTCTTTGCTAGCCTTATTTCTGTGGAATCTGAGAACAGATATTTCGGATCCCTTTGAAGACTATAGGGCCAAAGGAAATATCCTCCAATAACAAAGAGAAAGAAGCTTTCTGAGAAACTTCTTTGGGTTCTGTGAAATCATCTCACAGAGTTACAGCTTTCCCCTCAAGAAGCCTTTCGCTAAGACAGTTCTTTTGGAATTGGCAAAGTGATATTTGGAAGCCCGTAGAGGGCTATGGTGAAAAAGGAAATATCCTCAGATGAAATCTGGAAAGAAGCTTTCTGAGAAATTGCTTAGTATTCTGTTAATTCATCTCACATAGTTACATCTGTATTTCGTGGATCTCTTTGTTAGCCTTATTTCTGGGTTATCTGAGAACAGATATTTCGGATCCCTTTGAAGACTTTAGGGTCAAAGGAAATATCTTCCGATAACAAAGAGAAAGAAGCTTTCTGAGAAACTTCTTTGTGTTCTGTGAAATCATCTCACAGTTACAGCTTTCCCCTCAAGAAGCTTTTCGCTAAGACAGTTCTTGTGGAATTGGCAAAGTGATATTTGGAAGCCCATAGAGAGCTATGGTGAAAAAGGAAATATCCTCAGATGAAATCTAGAAAGAAGCTTTGTGAGAAACTGCTCTGTGATGTGTGACTTCCAGTCACAGAGTTACTTCTGTATTTCGTGGATCTCTTTGCTAGCCTTAGTTCTGTGGAATCTGAGAACAGATAGTTCGGATCCCTTTGAAGACTATAGGGCCAAAGGAAATATCCTCCGATAACTAAGAGAAAGAAGCTTTCTGAGAAACTTCTTTGTGTTCTGTGAAATCATCTCACAGAGTTACAGCTTTCCCCTCAAGAAGCCTTTCGCCAAGACAGTTCTTGTGGAATTGGCAAAGTGATATTTGGAAGCCCATAGAGGGCTATGGTGAAAAAGGAAATATCCTCCGGTGAAATCTGGAAAGAAGCTTTCTGAGAAACTGCTTAGTGTTCTGTTAATTCATCTCACAGAGTTACATCTGTATTTCGTGGATCTCTTTGCTAGCCTTATTTCTGTGGAATCTGAGAACAGATATTTCGGATCCCTTTGAAGACTATGGGGCCAAAGGAAATATCCTCCGATAACTAAGAGAAAGAAGCTTTCTGAGAAACTTCTTTGTGTTCCGTGAAATCAGCTCACAGAGTTACAGCTTTCCCTTCAAGAAGCCTTTCCCTAAGACAGTTCTTGTGGAATTGGCAAAGTGATATTTGGAAGCCCATAGAGGGCTCTGGTGAAAAAGGAAATATACTCCGATGAAATCTGGAAAGAAGCTTTCTGAGAAACTGCTCTGTGATGTGTGACTTCCACTCACAGAGTTACATCTGTATTTCATGGATCTCTTTGCTAGCCTTATTTCTGTGGAATCTGAGAACAGATATTTCGGATCCCTTTGAAGACTATGGGGCCAAAGGAAATATCCTCCGATAACTAAGAATAAGAAGCTTTCTGAGAAACTTCTTTGTGTTCTGTGAAATCAGCTCACAGAGTTACAGCTTTCCCCTCAAGAAGCCTTTCGCTAAGACAGTTCTTGTGGAATTGGCAAAGTGATATTTGGAAGCCCATAGAGGGCTATGGTGAAAAAGGAAATATCCTCAGATGAAATCTGGAAAGAAGCTTTCTGAGAAACTGCTTAGTGTTCTGTTAATTCATCTCACAGAGTTACATCTGTATTTCGTGGATCTCTTTGCTAGCCTTATTTCTGTGGAATCTGAGAACAGATATTTCGGATCCCTTTGAAGACTATAGGGCCAAGGGAAATATCCTCCGATAACTAAGAGAAAGAAGCTTTCTGAGAAACTTCTTTGTGTTTTATGAAATCCTCTCACAGAGTTACAGCTTTCCCCTCAAGAAGCCTTTCGCTAAGACAGTTCTTGTGGAATTGGCAAAGTGATATTTGGAAGCCCATAGAGGGCTATGGTGAAAAAGGAAATGTCCTCAGATGAAATCTGGAAAGAAGCTTTCTGAGAAACTGCTCTGTGATGTGTGACTTCCACTCACAGAGTTACATCGGTATTTCGTGGATCTCTTTGCTAGCCTTATTTCTGTGGAATCTGAGAACAGATATTTCGGATACCTTTGAAGACTATGGGGCCAAAGGAAATATCCTCCGATAACTAAGAGAAAGAAGCTTTCTGAGAAACTTCTTTGTGTCCTGTGAAATCATCTCACAGAGTTACAGCTTTCCCCTCAAGAAGCCTTTCGCTAAGACAGTTCTTGTGGAATTGGCAAAGTGATATTTGGAAGCCCATAGAGGGCCATGGTGAAAAAGGAAATATCCTCCGATGAAATCTGGAAAGAAGCTTTCTCAGAAACTGCTTAGTGTTCTGTTAATTCATCTCACAGAGTTACTTCTATATTTCGTGGATCTCTTTGCTAGCCTTATTTCTGTGGAATCTGAGAACAGATATTTCGGAATCCTTTGAAGACTATAGGGCCAAAGGAAATATCCTCCGATAACAAAGAGAAAGAAGCTTTCTGAGAAACTTCTTTGTGTTCTGTGAAATCATCTCACAGAGTTACAGCTTTCCCCTCAAGAAGCCTTTCGCTAAGACAGTTCTTGTGGAATTGGCAAAGTGATATTTGGAAGCCCAAAGAGGGCTATGGTGAAAAAGGAAATATCCTCCGATGAAATCTGGAAGGAAGCTTTCTGGGAAACTCCTTAGTGTTCTGTTAATTCATCTCACAGAGTTACATCTATATTTCGTGGATCTCTTTGCTAGCCTTATTTCTGTGGAATCTGAGAACAGATATTTCGGTTCCCTCTGAACACTATAGGGCCAAAGGAAATATCCTCCGATAACTAAGAGAAAGAAGCTTTCTGAGAAACTTCTTTGTGTTCTGTGAAATCATCTCACAGAGTTACAGCTTTCCCCTCAAGAAGCCTTTCCCTAAGACAGTTCTTGTGGTATTGGCAAAGTGATATTTGGAAGCCCATAGAGGGCTACGGTGAAAAAGGAAATATCCTCAGATGAAATCTGGAAACAAGCTTTCTGAGAAACTGCTTAGTGTTCTGTTAATTCATCTCAAAGAGTTACATCTGTATTTCGTGGATCTCTTTGCTAGCCTTATTTCTGTGGAATCTGAGAACAGATACTTCGGATCCCTTTGAAGACTATAGGGCCAAAGAAAATATCCTCCGATAACAAAGAGAAATAAGCTTTGTGAGAAACTTCTTTGTGTTCTATGAAATCATCTCACAGAGTTACAGCTTTCCCCTCAAGAAGCCTTTCGCTAAGACAGTTCTTGTGGAATTGGCAAAGAGATATTTGGAAGCCCATAGAGGGCTATGGTGAAAAAGGAAATATCCTCCGATGAAATCTGGAAAGAAGCTTTCTGAAAAACTGCTTAGTGTTCTGTTAATACATCTCACAGTGTTACATCTATATTTCGTGGATCTCTTTGCTAGCCTTATTTCTGTGGAATCTGAGAACAGATATTTCGGATCCCTCTGAAGACTATAGGGCCAAAGGAAATATCCTCCGATAACTAAGAGAAAGAAGCTTTCTGAGAAACTTCTTTGTGTCCTGTGAAATCATCTCCCAGAGTTACAGCTATCCCCTCAAGAAGCCTTTCGCTAAGACAGTTCTTGTGGAATTGGCAAAGAGATATTTGGAAGCCCATAGTGGGCTATGGTGTAAAAGGAAATATCCTCCGATGAAATATGGAAAGAAGCTTTCTGAGAAACTGCTTAGTGTTCTGTTAATTCATCTCACAGAGTTACTTCTATATTTCGTGGATGTCTTTGCTAGCCTTATTTCTGTGGAATCTGAGAACAGATATTTCGGAACCCTATGAAGACTATAGGGCCAAAGGAAATATCCTCCGATAACAAAGAGAAAGAAGCTTTCTGAGAAACTTCTTTGTGTTCCGTGAAATCAGCTCACAGAGTTACAGCTTTCCCCTCAAGAAGCCTTTCCCTAAGACAGTTCTTGTGGAATTGGCAAAGTGATATTTGGAAGCCCATAGAGGGCTCTGGTGAAAAAGGAAATATCCTCAGATGAAATCTGGAAAGAAGCTTTCTGAGAAACTGCTCTGTGATGTGTGACTTCCACTCACAGAGTTACATCTGTATTTCGTGGATCTCTTTGCTAGCCTTATTTCTGTGGAATCTGAGAACAGATATTTCGGATCCCTTTGAAGACTATGGGGCCAAAGGAAATATCCTCCGATAACTAAGAATAAGAAGCTTTCTGAGAAACTTCTTTGTGTTCTGTGAAATCAGCTCACAGAGTTACTGCTTTCCCCTCAAGAAGCCTTTCGCTAAGACAGTTCTTGTGGAAATGGCAAAGTGATATTTGGAAGCCCATAGAGGGCTATGGTGAAAAAGGAAATATCCTCAGATGAAATCTGGAAAGAAGCTTTCTGAGAAACTGCTTAGTGTTCTGTTAATTCATCTCACAGAGTTACATCTGTATTTCGTGGATCTCTTTGCTAGCCTTATTTCTGGGGAATCTGAGACCAGATATTTCGGATCCCTTTGAAGACTATAGGGCCAAAGGAAATATCCTACGATAACTAAGAGAAAGAAGCTTTCTGAGAAACTTCTTTGTGTTTTATGAAATCCTCTCAAAGAGTTACAGCTTTCCCCTCAAGAAGTCTTTCGCTAAGATAGTTCTTGTGAATTGACAAAGTGATATTTGGAAGCCCATAGAGGGCTAGGGTGAAAAAGGAAATATCCTCAGATGAAATCTGGAAAGAAGCTTTCTGTGAAACTGCTCTATGATGTGTGACTTCCACTCACAGAGTTACATCTGTATTTCGTGGATCTCTTTGCTAGCCTTATTTCTGTGGAATCTGAAAACAGATATTTCGGATCCCTTTGAAGACTATAGGGCCAAAGGAAATATCCTCCGATAACTAAGAGAAAGAAGCTTTCTGAGAAACTTCTTTGTATTCTGTGAAATCAGCTCACAGAGTTACAGCTTTCCCCTCAAGAAGCCTTTCGCTAAGACAGTTCTTGTGTAATTGGCAAAGTGATATTTGGAAGCCCATAGAGGGCTATGGTGAAAAAGGAAATATCCTCAGATGAAATCTGGAAAGAAGCTTTCTGAGAAACTGCTTAGTGTTCTGTTAATTCATCTCACAGAGTTACATCTGTATTTCGTGGATCTCTTTGCTAGCCTCATTTCTGTGGAATGTGAGAACAGATATTTCGGATCCCTTTGAAGAATATGGGGCCAAAGGAAATATCCTCCGATAACTAAGAGAAAGAAGCTTTCTGAGAAACTTCTTTGTGTTCTGTGAAATCAGCTCACAGAGTTACAGCTTTCCCCTCAAGAAGCCTTTCGCTAAGACAGTTCTTGTGGAATTGGCAAAGTGATATTTGGAAGCCCATAGAGGGCTATGGTGAAAAAGGAAATATCCTCAGATGAAATCTGGAAAGAAGCTTTCTGAGAAACTGCTCTGTGATTGGTGACTTCCACTCACAGAGTTACATCTGTATTTCGTTGATCTCTTTGCTAGCCTTATTTCTGTGGAATCTGAGAACAGATATTTCGGATCCCTTTGAAGACTATAGGGCCAAAGGAAATATCCTCCGATAACTAAGAGAAAGAAGCTTTCTGAGAAACTTCTTTGTGTTCTGTGAAATAATCTCACAGAGTTACAGCTTTCCCCTCAAGAAGCCTTTCGCTAAGACAGTTCTTGTGGAATTGGCAAAGTGATATATGGAAGCCCATAGAGGGCTACGGTGAAAAAGGAAATATCCTCCGATGAAATCTGGAAAGAAGCTTTCTGAAAAACTGCTTAGTGTTCTGTTAATACATCTCACAGACTTACATCTATATTTCGTGGATCTCTTTGCTAGCCTTATTTCTGTGGAATCTGAGAACAGATATTTCGGATCCCTTTGAAGACTATAGGGCCAAAGGAAGTATCCTCCGATAACAAAGAGAGAGAAGCTTTCTGAGAAACTTCTTTTTGTTCTGTGAAATCATCTCACAGAGTTACAGCTTTCCCCTCAAGAAGCCTTTCGCTCAGACAGTTCTTGCGGAATTGGCAAAGTGATATTTGGAAGCCCATAGAGGGCTATGGTGAAAAAGGAAATATCCTCAGATGAAATCTGGAAAGAAGCTTTCTGAGAAACTGCTCTGTGATGTGTGACGTCCACTCAAAGAGTTACATCTGTATTTCGTGGATCTCTTTGCTAGCCTTATTTCTGTGGAATCTGAGAACAGATATTTCGGATCCCTTTGAAGACTATGGGGCCAAAGGAAATATCCTCCGATAACTAAGAGAAAGAAGCTTTCTGAGAAACTTCTTTGTGTTCCGTGAAATCAGCTCACAGAGTTACAGCTTTCCCCTCAAGACGCCTTTCCCTAAGACAGTTCTTGTGGAATTGGCAAAGTGATATTTGGAAGCCCATAGAGGGCTATGGTGAAAAAGGAAATATACTCAGATGAAATCTGGAAAGAAGCTTTCTGAGAAACTGCTTAGTGTTCTGTTAATTCATCTCACAGAGTTACATCTGTATTTCGTGGATCTCTTTGCTAGCCTTATTTCTGTGGAATCTGAGAACAGATATTTCGGATCCCTTTGAAGACTATAGGGCCAAGGGAAATATCCTCCGATAACTAAGAGAAAGAAGCTTTCTGAGAAACTTCTGTGTGTTTTATGAAATCCTCTCACAGAGTTACAGCTTTCCCCTCAAGAAGCCTTTCGCTAAGACAGTTCTTGTGGAATTGGCAAAGTGATATTTAGAAGCCCATAGAGGGCTATGGTGAAAAAGGAAATATCCTTAGATGAAACCTGGAAAGAAGCTTTCTGAGAAACTGCTTAGTGTTCTGTTAATTCATCTCAAAGAGTTACATCTGTATTTCGTGGATCTCTTTGCTAGCCTTATTTCTGTGGAATCTGAGAACAGATATTTCGGATCCCTTTGAAGACTATGGGGCCAAAGGAAATATCCTCCGATAACTAAGAGAAAGAAGCTTTCTGAGAAACTTCTTTGTGTTCCGTGAAATCAGCTCACAGAGTTACAGCTTTCCCCTCAAGACGCCTTTCCCTAAGACAGTTCTTGTGGAATTGGCAAAGTGATATTTGGAAGCCCATAGAGGGCTATGGTGAAAAAGGAAATATACTCAGATGAAATCTGGAAAGAAGCTTTCTGAGAAACTGCTTAGTGTTCTGTTAATTCATCTCACAGAGTTACATCTGTATTTCGTGGATCTCTTTGCTAGCCTTATTTCTGTGGAATCTGAGAACAGATATTTCGGATCCCTTTGAAGACTATAGGGCCAAGGGAAATATCCTCCGATAACTAAGAGAAAGAAGCTTTCTGAGAAACTTCTGTGTGTTTTATGAAATCCTCTCACAGAGTTACAGCTTTCCCCTCAAGAAGCCTTTCGCTAAGACAGTTCTTGTGGAATTGGCAAAGTGATATTTGGAAGCCCATAGAGGGCTATGGTGAAAAAGGAAATATCCTCAGCTGAAATCTGGAAAGAAGCTTTCTGAGAAACTGCTCTGTGATGTGTGATTTCCACTCACAGAGTTACATCTGTATTTCGTGGATCTCTTTGCTAGCCTTAATTCTGTGGAATCTGAGAACAGATATTTCGGATCCCTTTGAAGACTATGGGGCCAAAGGAAATATCCTCCGATAACTAAAAGAAAGAAGCTTTCTGAGAAACTTCTTTGTGTTCTGTGAAACCAGCTCACAGAGTTACAGCTTTCCCCTCAAGAAGCCTTTCGCTAAGACAGTTCTTTTGGAAATGGCAAAGTGATATTTGGAAGACCATAGAGGGCTATGGTGAAAAAGGAAATATCCTCAGATGAAATCTGGAAAGAAGCTTTCTGAAAAACTGCTTAGTGTTCTGTTAATACATCTCACAGAGTTACATCTATATTTCGTGGATCTCTTTGCTAGCCTTATTTCTGTGGAATCTGAGAACAGATATTTCGGATCCCTCTGAAGACTATAGGGCCAAAGGAAATATCCTCCGATAACTAAGAGAAAGAAGCTTTCTGAGAAACTTCTTTGTGTTCTGTGAAATCATCTCACAGAGTTACAGCTTTCCCCTCAGGAAGCCTTTCACTAAGACCGTTCTTGTGGAATTGGCAAAGTGATATTTGGAAGGCCATAGAGGGCTATGGTGAAAAAGGAAATATCCTCAGATGAAATCTGAAAAGAAGCTTTCTGAGAAACTGCTTAGTGTTCTGTTAATTCATCTCACAGAGTTACATCTGTATTTCGTGGATCTCTTTGGTAGCCTTATTTCTGTGGAATCTGAGAACAGATACTTCGGATCCCTTTGAAGACTATAGGGCCTAAGGAAATATCCTCCGATAACAAAGAGAAAGAAGCTTTGAGAGAAACTTCTTTGTGTTCTATGAAATCATCTCACAGAGTTACAGCTTTCCCCTCAAGAAGCCTTTCTCTAAGACAGTTGTTGTGGAATTGGCAAAGTGATATTTGGAAGCCCATAGAGGGCTATGGTGAAAAAGGAAATATCCTCCGATGAAATCTGGAAAGAAGCTTTCTGAAAAACTTCTTAGTGTTCTGTTAATACATCTCACAGAGTTACATCTACATTTCGTGGATCTCTTTGATAGCCTTATTTCTGTGGAATCTGAGAACAGATATTTCGGATCCCTTTGAAGACTATAGGGCCAAAGGAAATATCCTCCGATAACAAAGAGAAAGAAGCTTTCTGAGAAACTTCTTTGTGTTCTGTGAAATCATCTCACAGAGTTACAGCTTTCCCCTCGAGAAGCCTTTCGCTCAGACAGTTCTTGTGGAATTGGCAAAGTGATATTTGGAAGCCCATAGAGGGCTATGGTGAAAAAGGAAATATCCTCAGATGAAATCTGGAAAGAAGCTTTCTGAGAAACTGCTCTGTGATGTGTGACTTCCACTCACAGAGTTACATCTGTATTTCGTGGATCTCTTTGTTAGCCTTATTTCTGTGGAATCTGAGAACAGATATTTCGGATCCCTTTGAAGACTATGGGGCCAAAGGAAATATCCTCCGATAACTAAGAGAAAGAAGCTTTCTGAGAAACTTCTTTGTGTTCTGTGAAATCAGCTCACAGAGTTACAGCTTTCCCCTCAAGAAGCCTTTCGCTAAGACAGTTCTTGTGGAATTGGCAAAGTGATATTTGGAAGCCCATAGAGGGCTATGGTGAAAAAGGAAATATCCTCCGATGAAATCTGGAAAGAAGCTTTCTGAGAAACTGCTAAGAGTTCTGTTAATTCATCTCACAGAGTTACTTCTATATTTCGTGGATCAATTTGTTAGCCTTATTTCTGTGGAATCTGAGAACAGATATTTCGGATCTCTTTGAAGACTATAGGGCCAAAGGAAATATCCTCCGATAACAAAGAGAAAGAAGCTTTCTGAGAAACTTCTTTGTGTTCTGTGAAATCAACTGACAGAGTTACAGCTTTCCCCTCAAGAAGCCTTTCGCTAAGACAGTTCTTGTGGAATTGGCAAAGTGATATTTGGACGCCCTTAGAGGGCTATGGTGAAAAGGAAATATCCTCCGATGAAATCTGGAAAGAAGCTTTCTGAGAATCTGCTTAGTGTTCTGCTAATTCATCTCACAGAGTTACATCTATATTTCGTGGATCTCTTTGCTAGCCTTATTTCTGTGGAATCTGAGTACAGATATTTCGGATCCCTTTGAGGACTATAGGGCCAAAGGAAATATCCACCGATAATTAAGAGAAAGAAGCCTCCTGAGAAACGTTTTGTGTTCTGTGAAATCATCTCACAGAGTTACAGCTTTCCCCTCAAGAAGCGTTTCGCTAAGACAGTTCTTGTGGAATTGGCAAAGTGATATTTGGAAGCCCATAGAGGGCTATGGTGAAAAAGGAAATGACCTCCGATGAAATCTGGAAAGAAGCTTTCTGAGAAACTGCTTAGTGTTCTGTTAATTCATCTCACAGAGTTACTTCTATATTTCGTGGATCTCTTTGCTAGCCTTATTTCTGTGGAATCTGAGAACAGATATTTCGGAACCCTTTGAAGACTATAGGGCCAAAGGAAATATCCTCCGACAACAAAGAGAAAGAAGCTTTCTGAGAAACTTCTTTGTGTTCTGTGAAATCATCTCACAGAGTTACAGCTTTCCCCTCAAGAAGCCTTTCGCTAAGACAGTTCTTGTGTAATTGGCGAAGTGATATTTGGAAGCCCATAGAGGGCTATGGTGAAAAAGGAAATATCCTCAGATGAAATCTGGAAAGTAGCTTTCTGAAAAACTGCTCTGTGATGTGTGACCTCCACTCACAGAGTTATATCTGTATTTCGTGGATCTCTTTGCTAGCCTTATTTCTGTGGAATCTGAGAACAGATATTTCGGATCCCTTTGAAGACTATAGGGCCAAAGGAAATATCCTCCAATAACAAAGAGAAAGAAGCTTTCTGAGAAACTTCTTTGGGTTCTGTGAAATCATCTCACAGAGTTACAGCTTTCCCCTCAAGAAGCCTTTCGCTAAGACAGTTCTTTTGGAATTGGCAAAGTGATATTTGGAAGCCCGTAGAGGGCTATGGTGAAAAAGGAAATATCCTCAGATGAAATCTGGAAAGAAGCTTTCTGAGAAATTGCTTAGTATTCTGTTAATTCATCTCACATAGTTACATCTGTATTTCGTGGATCTCTTTGTTAGCCTTATTTCTGGGTTATCTGAGAACAGATATTTCGGATCCCTTTGAAGACTTTAGGGTCAAAGGAAATATCTTCCGATAACAAAGAGAAAGAAGCTTTCTGAGAAACTTCTTTGTGTTCTGTGAAATCATCTCACAGTTACAGCTTTCCCCTCAAGAAGCTTTTCGCTAAGACAGTTCTTGTGGAATTGGCAAAGTGATATTTGGAAGCCCATAGAGAGCTATGGTGAAAAAGGAAATATCCTCAGATGAAATCTAGAAAGAAGCTTTGTGAGAAACTGCTCTGTGATGTGTGACTTCCAGTCACAGAGTTACTTCTGTATTTCGTGGATCTCTTTGCTAGCCTTAGTTCTGTGGAATCTGAGAACAGATAGTTCGGATCCCTTTGAAGACTATAGGGCCAAAGGAAATATCCTCCGATAACTAAGAGAAAGAAGCTTTCTGAGAAACTTCTTTGTGTTCTGTGAAATCATCTCACAGAGTTACAGCTTTCCCCTCAAGAAGCCTTTCGCCAAGACAGTTCTTGTGGAATTGGCAAAGTGATATTTGGAAGCCCATAGAGGGCTATGGTGAAAAAGGAAATATCCTCCGGTGAAATCTGGAAAGAAGCTTTCTGAGAAACTGCTTAGTGTTCTGTTAATTCATCTCACAGAGTTACATCTGTATTTCGTGGATCTCTTTGCTAGCCTTATTTCTGTGGAATCTGAGAACAGATATTTCGGATCCCTTTGAAGACTATGGGGCCAAAGGAAATATCCTCCGATAACTAAGAGAAAGAAGCTTTCTGAGAAACTTCTTTGTGTTCCGTGAAATCAGCTCACAGAGTTACAGCTTTCCCTTCAAGAAGCCTTTCCCTAAGACAGTTCTTGTGGAATTGGCAAAGTGATATTTGGAAGCCCATAGAGGGCTCTGGTGAAAAAGGAAATATACTCCGATGAAATCTGGAAAGAAGCTTTCTGAGAAACTGCTCTGTGATGTGTGACTTCCACTCACAGAGTTACATCTGTATTTCATGGATCTCTTTGCTAGCCTTATTTCTGTGGAATCTGAGAACAGATATTTCGGATCCCTTTGAAGACTATGGGGCCAAAGGAAATATCCTCCGATAACTAAGAATAAGAAGCTTTCTGAGAAACTTCTTTGTGTTCTGTGAAATCAGCTCACAGAGTTACAGCTTTCCCCTCAAGAAGCCTTTCGCTAAGACAGTTCTTGTGGAATTGGCAAAGTGATATTTGGAAGCCCATAGAGGGCTATGGTGAAAAAGGAAATATCCTCAGATGAAATCTGGAAAGAAGCTTTCTGAGAAACTGCTTAGTGTTCTGTTAATTCATCTCACAGAGTTACATCTGTATTTCGTGGATCTCTTTGCTAGCCTTATTTCTGTGGAATCTGAGAACAGATATTTCGGATCCCTTTGAAGACTATAGGGCCAAGGGAAATATCCTCCGATAACTAAGAGAAAGAAGCTTTCTGAGAAACTTCTTTGTGTTTTATGAAATCCTCTCACAGAGTTACAGCTTTCCCCTCAAGAAGCCTTTCGCTAAGACAGTTCTTGTGGAATTGGCAAAGTGATATTTGGAAGCCCATAGAGGGCTATGGTGAAAAAGGAAATGTCCTCAGATGAAATCTGGAAAGAAGCTTTCTGAGAAACTGCTCTGTGATGTGTGACTTCCACTCACAGAGTTACATCGGTATTTCGTGGATCTCTTTGCTAGCCTTATTTCTGTGGAATCTGAGAACAGATATTTCGGATACCTTTGAAGACTATGGGGCCAAAGGAAATATCCTCCGATAACTAAGAGAAAGAAGCTTTCTGAGAAACTTCTTTGTGTCCTGTGAAATCATCTCACAGAGTTACAGCTTTCCCCTCAAGAAGCCTTTCGCTAAGACAGTTCTTGTGGAATTGGCAAAGTGATATTTGGAAGCCCATAGAGGGCCATGGTGAAAAAGGAAATATCCTCCGATGAAATCTGGAAAGAAGCTTTCTCAGAAACTGCTTAGTGTTCTGTTAATTCATCTCACAGAGTTACTTCTATATTTCGTGGATCTCTTTGCTAGCCTTATTTCTGTGGAATCTGAGAACAGATATTTCGGAATCCTTTGAAGACTATAGGGCCAAAGGAAATATCCTCCGATAACAAAGAGAAAGAAGCTTTCTGAGAAACTTCTTTGTGTTCTGTGAAATCATCTCACAGAGTTACAGCTTTCCCCTCAAGAAGCCTTTCGCTAAGACAGTTCTTGTGGAATTGGCAAAGTGATATTTGGAAGCCCAAAGAGGGCTATGGTGAAAAAGGAAATATCCTCCGATGAAATCTGGAAGGAAGCTTTCTGGGAAACTCCTTAGTGTTCTGTTAATTCATCTCACAGAGTTACATCTATATTTCGTGGATCTCTTTGCTAGCCTTATTTCTGTGGAATCTGAGAACAGATATTTCGGTTCCCTCTGAAGACTATAGGGCCAAAGGAAATATCCTCCGATAACTAAGAGAAAGAAGCTTTCTGAGAAACTTCTTTGTGTTCTGTGAAATCATCTCACAGAGTTACAGCTTTCCCCTCAAGAAGCCTTTCCCTAAGACAGTTCTTGTGGTATTGGCAAAGTGATATTTGGAAGCCCATAGAGGGCTACGGTGAAAAAGGAAATATCCTCAGATGAAATCTGGAAACAAGCTTTCTGAGAAACTGCTTAGTGTTCTGTTAATTCATCTCAAAGAGTTACATCTGTATTTCGTGGATCTCTTTGCTAGCCTTATTTCTGTGGAATCTGAGAACAGATACTTCGGATCCCTTTGAAGACTATAGGGCCAAAGAAAATATCCTCCGATAACAAAGAGAAATAAGCTTTGTGAGAAACTTCTTTGTGTTCTATGAAATCATCTCACAGAGTTACAGCTTTCCCCTCAAGAAGCCTTTCGCTAAGACAGTTCTTGTGGAATTGGCAAAGAGATATTTGGAAGCCCATAGAGGGCTATGGTGAAAAAGGAAATATCCTCCGATGAAATCTGGAAAGAAGCTTTCTGAAAAACTGCTTAGTGTTCTGTTAATACATCTCACAGTGTTATATCTATATTTCGTGGATCTCTTTGCTAGCCTTATTTCTGTGGAATCTGAGAACAGATATTTCGGATCCCTCTGAAGACTATAGGGCCAAAGGAAATATCCTCCGATAACTAAGAGAAAGAAGCTTTCTGAGAAACTTCTTTGTGTCCTGTGAAATCATCTCCCAGAGTTACAGCTATCCCCTCAAGAAGCCTTTCGCTAAGACAGTTCTTGTGGAATTGGCAAAGAGATATTTGGAAGCCCATAGTGGGCTATGGTGTAAAAGGAAATATCCTCCGATGAAATATGGAAAGAAGCTTTCTGAGAAACTGCTTAGTGTTCTGTTAATTCATCTCACAGAGTTACTTCTATATTTCGTGGATGTCTTTGCTAGCCTTATTTCTGTGGAATCTGAGAACAGATATTTCGGAACCCTATGAAGACTATAGGGCCAAAGGAAATATCCTCCGATAACAAAGAGAAAGAAGCTTTCTGAGAAACTTCTTTGTGTTCCGTGAAATCAGCTCACAGAGTTACAGCTTTCCCCTCAAGAAGCCTTTCCCTAAGACAGTTCTTGTGGAATTGGCAAAGTGATATTTGGAAGCCCATAGAGGGCTCTGGTGAAAAAGGAAATATCCTCAGATGAAATCTGGAAAGAAGCTTTCTGAGAAACTGCTCTGTGATGTGTGACTTCCACTCACAGAGTTACATCTGTATTTCGTGGATCTCTTTGCTAGCCTTATTTCTGTGGAATCTGAGAACAGATATTTCGGATCCCTTTGAAGACTATGGGGCCAAAGGAAATATCCTCCGATAACTAAGAATAAGAAGCTTTCTGAGAAACTTCTTTGTGTTCTGTGAAATCAGCTCACAGAGTTACTGCTTTCCCCTCAAGAAGCCTTTCGCTAAGACAGTTCTTGTGGAAATGGCAAAGTGATATTTGGAAGCCCATAGAGGGCTATGGTGAAAAAGGAAATATCCTCAGATGAAATCTGGAAAGAAGCTTTCTGAGAAACTGCTTAGTGTTCTGTTAATTCATCTCACAGAGTTACATCTGTATTTCGTGGATCTCTTTGCTAGCCTTATTTCTGGGGAATCTGAGACCAGATATTTCGGATCCCTTTGAAGACTATAGGGCCAAAGGAAATATCCTACGATAACTAAGAGAAAGAAGCTTTCTGAGAAACTTCTTTGTGTTTTATGAAATCCTCTCAAAGAGTTACAGCTTTCCCCTCAAGAAGTCTTTCGCTAAGATAGTTCTTGTGAATTGACAAAGTGATATTTGGAAGCCCATAGAGGGCTAGGGTGAAAAAGGAAATATCCTCAGATGAAATCTGGAAAGAAGCTTTCTGTGAAACTGCTCTATGATGTGTGACTTCCACTCACAGAGTTACATCTGTATTTCGTGGATCTCTTTGCTAGCCTTATTTCTGTGGAATCTGAGAACAGATATTTCGGATCCCTCTGAAGACTATAGGGCCAAAGGAAATATCCTCCGATAACTAAGAGAAAGAAGCTTTCTTAGAAACTTCTTTGTGTTCTGTGAAATCACCTCACAGAGTTACAGCTTTCCCCTCAAGAAGCCTTTCCCTAAGACAGTTCTTGTGGAATTGGCAAACTGGTATTTGGAAGCCCATAGAGGTCTATGGTGAAAAAGGAAATATCCTCAGATGAAATCTGGAGAGAAGCTTTCTGAGAAACTGCTTAGTGTTCTGTTAATTCATCTCACAGAGTTACATCCGTATTTCTTGGATCTCTTTGCTAGCCTTATTTCTGTGGAATCTGAGAACAGATATTTCGGATCCCTTTGAAGACTATAGGGCCAAAGGAAATATCCTCCGAAAACTAAGAGAAAGAAGCTTTCTGAAAAACTTCTTTGTGTTCTGTGAAATCATCTCACAGAGTTACAGCTTTCCCCTCAAGAAGCCTTTCCCTAAGACAGTTCTTGGGGAATTGGCAAAGTGATATTTGGAAGCCCATAGAGGGCTCTGGTGAAAAAGGAAATATCCTCAGATGAAATCTGGAAAGTAGCTTTCTGAAAAACTGCCCTGTGATATGTGACTTCCACTCACAGAGTTATATCTGTATTTCGTGGATCTCTTTGCTAGCCTTATTTCTGTGGAATCTGAGAACAGATATTTTGGATCCCTTTGAAGACTATAGGGCCAAAGGAAATATCCTCCAATAACAAAGAGAAAGAAGCTTTCTGAGAAACTTCTTTGGGTTCTGTGAAATCATCTCACAGAGTTACAGCTTTCCCCTCAAGAAGCCTTTCGCTAAGACAGTTCTTTTGGAATTGGCAAAGTGATATTTGGAAGCCCGTAGAGGGCTATGGTGAAAAAGGAAATATCCTCAGATGAAATCTGGAAAGAAGCTTTCTGAGAAATTGCTTAGTATTCTGTTAATTCATCTCACATAGTTACATCTGTATTTCGTGGATCTCTTTGTTAGCCTTATTTCTGGGTTATCTGAGAACAGATATTTCGGATCCCTTTGAAGACTTTAGGGTCAAAGGAAATATCTTCCGATAACAAAGAGAAAGAAGCTTTCTGAGAAACTTCTTTGTGTTCTGTGAAATCATCTCACAGTTACAGCTTTCCCCTCAAGAAGCTTTTCGCTAAGACAGTTCTTGTGGAATTGGCAAAGTGATATTTGGAAGCCCATAGAGAGCCATGGTGAAAAAGGAAATATCCTCAGATGAAATCTAGAAAGAAGCTTTGTGAGAAACTGCTCTGTGATGTGTGACTTCCAGTCACAGAGTTACTTCTGTATTTCGTGGATCTCTTTGCTAGCCTTAGTTCTGTGGAATCTGAGAACAGATAGTTCGGATCCCTTTGAAGACTATAAGGCCAAAGGAAATATCCTCCGATAACTAAGAGAAAGAAGCTTTCTGAGAAACTTCTTTGTGTTCTGTGAAATCATCTCACAGAGTTACAGCTTTCCCCTCAAGAAGCCTTTCGCGAAGACAGTTCTTGTGGAATTGGCAAAGTGATATTTGGAAGCCCATAGAGGGCTATAGTGAAAAAGGAAATATCCTCCGGTGAAATCTGGAAAGAAGCTTTCTGAGAAACTGCTTAGTGTTCTGTTAATTCATCCCACAGAGTTACATCTGTATTTCGTGGATCTCTTTGCTAGCCTTATTTCTGTGGAATCTGAGAACAGATATTTCGGATCCCTTTGAAGACTATGGGGCCAAAGGAAATATCCTCCGATAACTAAGAGAAAGAAGCTTTCTGAGAAACTTCTTTGTGTTCCGTGAAATCAGCTCACAGAGTTACAGCTTTCCCTTCAAGAAGCCTTTCCCTAAGACAGTTCTTGTGGAATTGGCAAAGTGATATTTGGAAGCCCATAGAGGGCTCTGGTGAAAAAGGAAATATACTCCGATGAAATCTGGAAAGAAGCTTTCTGAGAAACTGCTCTGTGATGTGTGACTTCCACTCACAGAGTTACATCTGTATTTCATGGATCTCTTTGCTAGCCTTATTTCTGTGGAATCTGAGAACAGATATTTCGGATCCCTTTGAAGACTATGGGGCCAAAGGAAATATCCTCCGATAACTAAGAATAAGAAGCTTTCTGAGAAACTTCTTTGTGTTCTGTGAAATCAGCTCACAGAGTTACAGCTTTCCCCTCAAGAAGCCTTTCGCTAAGACAGTTCTTGTGGAATTGGCAAAGTGATATTTGGAAGCCCATAGAGGGCTATGGTGAAAAAGGAAATATCCTCAGATGAAATCTGGAAAGAAGCTTTCTGAGAAACTGCTTAGTGTTCTGTTAATTCATCTCACAGAGTTACATCTGCATTTCGTGGATCTCTTTGCTAGCCTTATTTCTGTGGAATCTGAGAACAGATATTTCGGATCCCTTTGAAGACTATAGGGCCAAGGGAAATATCCTCCGATAACTAAGAGAAAGAAGCTTTCTGAGAAACTTCTTTGTGTTTTATGAAATCCTCTCACAGAGTTACAGCTTTCCCCTCAAGAAGCCTTTCGCTAAGACAGTTCTTGTGGAATTGGCAAAGTGATATTTGGAAGCCCATAGAGGGCTATGGTGAAAAAGGAAATATCCTCAGATGAAATCTGGAAAGAAGCTTTCTGAGAAACTGCTTAGTGTTCTGTTAATTCATCTCACAGAGTTACATCTATATTTCGTGGATCTCTTTGCTAGCCTTATTTCTGTGGAATCTGAGAACAGATATTTCGGATCCCTTTGAAGTCTATAGGGCCAAAGGAAATATCCTCCGATAACAAAGAGAAAGAAACTTTCTGAGAAACTTCTTTGTGTTCTGGGAAATCATCTCACAGAGTTACAGCTTTCCCCTCAGGAAGCCTTTCGCTAAGACAGTTCTTGTGGAATTGGCAAAGTGATATTTGGAAGCCCATAGAGGGCTATGGTGAAAAAGGAAATATCCTCCGATGAAATCTGGAAAGAAGCTTTCTGAGAAACTGCTTAGTGTTCTGTTAATTCATCTCACAGAGTTACATCTATATTTCGTGGATGTCTTTGCTAGCCTTATTTCTGTGGAATCTGAGAACAGATATTTCGGATCCCTTTGAAGACTATAGGGCCAAAGGAAATATCCTCCGAAAACTAAGAGAAAGAAGCTTTCTGAGAAACTTCTTTGTGTCCTGTGAAATCATCTCCCAGAGTTACAGCTATCCCCTCAAGAAGCCTTTCGCTAAGACAGTTCTTGTGGAATTGGCAAAGAGATATTTGGAAGCCCATAGTGGGCTATGGTGTAAAAGGAAATATCCTCCGATGAAATATGGAAAGAAGCTTTCTGAGAAACTGCTTAGTGTTCTCTTAATTCATCTCACATAGTTACTTCTATATTTCGTGGATGTCTTTGCTAGCCTTATTTCTGTGGAATCTGAGAACAGATATTTCGGAACCCTATGAAGACTATAGGGCCAAAGGAAATATCCTCCGATAACAAAGAGAAAGAAGCTTTCTGAGAAACTTCTTTGTGTTCCGTGAAGTCAGCTCACAGAGTTACAGCTTTCCCCTCAAGAAGCCTTTCCCTAAGACAGTTCTTGTGGAATTGGCAAAGTGATATTTGGAAGCCCATAGAGGGCTCTGGTGAAAAAGGAAATATCCTCAGATGAAATCTGGAAAGAATCTTTCTGAGAAACTGCTCTGTGATGTGTGACTTCCACTCACAGAGTTACATCTGTATTTCGTGGATCTCTTTGCTAGCCTTATTTCTGTGAAATCTGAGAACAGATATTTCGGATCCCTTTGAAGACTATGGGGCCAAAGGAAATATCCTCCGATAACTAAGAATAAGAAGCTTTCTGAGAAACTTCTTTGTGTTCTGTGAAATCAGCTCACAGAGTTACTGCTTTCCCCTCAAGAAGCCTTTCGCTAAGACAGTTCTTGTGGAATTGGCAAAGTGATATTTGGAAGCCCATAGAGGGCTATGGTGAAAAAGGAAATATCCTCAGATGAAATCTGGAAAGAAGCTTTCTGAGAAACTGCTTAGTGTTCTGTTAATTCATCTCACAGAGTTACATCTGTATTTCGTGGATCTCTTTGCTAGCCTTATTTCTGGGGAATCTGAGAACAGATATTTCGGATCCCTTTGAAGACTATAGGGCCAAAGGAAATATCCTACGATAACTAAGAGAAAGAAGCTTTCTGAGAAACTTCTTTGTGTTTTATGAAATCCTCTCACAGAGTTACAGCTTTCCCCTCAAGAAGCCTTTCGCTAAGACAGTTCTTGTGGAATTGGCAAAGTGATATTTGGAAGCCCATAGAGGACTATGGTGAAAAAGGAAATATCCTCAGATGAAATCTGGAAAGAAGCTTTCTGAGAAACTGCTCTGTGATGTGTGACTTCCACTCACAGAGTTACATCTGTATTTCGTGGATCTCTTTGCTAGCCTTATTTCTGTGGAATCTGAGAACAGATATTTCGGATCCCTTTGAAGACTATGGGGCCAAAGGAAATATCCTCCGATAACTAAGAGAAAGAAGCTTTCTGAGAAACTTCTTTGTATTCTGCGAAATCAGCTCACAGAGTTACAGCTTTCCCCTCAAGAAGCCTTTCGCTAAGACAGTTCTTGTGTAATTGGCAAAGTGATATTTGGAATCCCTTAGAGGGCTATGGTGAAAAAGGAAATATCCTCAGATGAAATCTGGAAAGAAGCTTTCTGAGAAACTGCTTAGTGTTCTGTTAATTCATCTCACAGAGTTACATCTGTATTTCGTGGATCTCTTTGCTAGCCTCATTTCTGTGGAATCTGAGAACAGATATTTCGGATCCCTTTGAAGAATATGGGGCCAAAGGAAATATCCTCCGATAACTAAGAGAAAGAAGCTTTCTGAGAAACTTCTTTGTGTTCTGTGAAATCAGCTCACAGAGTTTCAGCTTTCCCCTCAAGAAGACTTTCGCTAAGACAGTTCTTGTGGAATTGGCAAAGTGATATTTGGAAGCCCATAGAGGGCTATGGTGAAAAAGGAAATATCCTCAGATGAAATCTGGAAAGAAGCTTTCTGAGAAACTGCTCTGTGATGTGTGACTTCCACTCACAGAGTTACATCTTTATTTCGTTGATCTCTTTGCTAGCCTTATTTCTTTGGAATCTGAGAACAGATATTTCAGATCCCTTTGAAGACTATAGGGCCAAAGGAAATATCCTCCGATAACTAAGAGAAAGAAGCTTTCTGAGAAACTTCTTTGTGTTCTGTGAAATCATCTCACAGAGTTACAGCTTTCCCCACAAGAAGCCTTTCGCTAAGACAGTTCTTGTGGAATTGGCAAAGTGATATTTGGAAGCCCATAGAGGGCTATGGTGAAAAGGAAATATCCTCCGATGAAATCTGGAAAGAAGCTTTCTGAGAAACTGCTTAGTCTTCTGTTAATTCATCTCACAGAGTTACATCTATATTTCGTGGTTCTCTTTGCTAGCCTTATTTCTGTGGAATCTGAGAACAGATATTTCGGATCCCTTTGAGGACTATAGGGCCAAAGGAAATATCCTCCGATAACTAAGAGAAAGAAGCTTTGTGAGAAACTTCTTTGTGTTCTGTGAAATCATCTCACAGAGTTACAGCTTTCCCCTCAAGAAGCCTTTCGCTAAGACAGTTCTTGTGGAATTGCCAAAGTGATATTTGGAAGCCCATAGAGGGCTATGGTGAAAAAGGAAATATCCTCAGATGAAATCTGGAAAGAAGCTTTCTGAGAAACTGCTTAGTGTTCTGTTAATTCATCTCACAGAGTTACATCTGTATTTAGTGGATCTCTTTGCTAGCCTTATTTCTGTGGAATCTGAGAACAGATACTTCGGATCCCTTTGAAGACTATAGGGCCAAAGGAAATATCTTCCGATAACAAAGAGAAAGAAGCTTTCTGAGAAACTTCTTTGTATTCTGTGAAATCATCTCACAGAGTTACAGCTTTCCCCTCAAGCAGCCTTTCGCTAAGACAGTTCTTGTGGAATTGGCAATGTGATATTTGGAAGCCCATAGAGGGCTCTAGTGAAAAAGGAAATATCCTCAGATGAAATATGGAAAGAAGCTTTCTGAGAAACTGCTCTGTGATGTGTGACTTCCACTCACAGAGTTACATCTGTATTTCGTGGATCTCTTTGTTAGCCTTATTTCTGTGGTATCTGAGAACAGATATTTCGGATCCCTTTGAAGACTATGGGGCCAAAGGAAATATCCTCCGATAACTAAGAGAAAGAAGCTTTCTGAGAAACTTCTTTGTGTTCTGTGAAATCAGCTCACAGAGTTACAGCTTTCCCCTCAAGAAGCCTTTCGCTAAGACAGTTCTTGTGGAATTGGCAAAGTGATATTTGGAAGCCCATAGAGGGCTATGGTGAAAAAGGAAATATCCTCCGATGAAATCTGGAAAGAAGCTTTCTGAGAAACTGCTAAGAGTTCTGTTAATTCATCTCACAGAGTTACTTCTATATTTCGTGGATCAATTTGTTAGCCTTATTTCTGTGGAATCTGAGAACAGATATTTCGGATCTCTTTGAAGACTATAGGGCCAAAGGAAATATCCTCCGATAAGAAAGAGAAAGAAGCTTTCTGAGAAACTTCTTTGTGTTCTGTGAAATCAACTGACAGAGTTACAGCTTTCCCCTCAAGAAGCCTTTCGCTAAGACAGTTCTTGTGGAATTGGCAAAGTGATATTTGGAAGCCCTTAGAGGGCTATGGTGAAAAGGAAATATCCTCCGATGAAATCTGGAAAGAAGCTTTCTGAGAATCTGCTTAGTGTTCTGTTAATTCATCTCACAGAGTTACATCTATATTTCGTGGATCTCTTTGCTAGCCTTATTTCTGTGGAATCTGAGTACAGATATTTCGGATCCCTTTGAGGATTATAGGGCCAAAGGAAATATCCACCGATAATTAAGAGAAAGAAGCCTCCTGAGAAACGTTTTGTGTTCTGTGAAATCATCTCACAGAGTTACAGCTTTCCCCTCAAGAAGCCTTTCGCTAAGACAGTTCTTGTGGAATTGGCAAAGTGATATTTGGAAGCCCATAGAGGGCTATGGTGAAAAAGGAAATGACCTCCGATGAAATCTGGAAAGAAGCTTTCTGAGAAACTGCTTATTGTTCTGTTAATTCATCTCACAGAGTTACTTCTATATTTCGTGGATCTCTTTGCTAGCCTTATTTCTGTGGAATCTGAGAACAGATATTTCGGAACCCTTTGAAGACTATAGGGCCAAAGGAAATATCCTCCGACAACAAAGAGAAAGAAGCTTTCTGAGAAACTTCTTTGTGTTCTGTGAAATCATCTCACAGAGTTACAGCTTTCCCCTCAAGAAGCCTTTCGCTAAGACAGTTCTTGTGTAATTGGCAAAGTGATATTTGGAAGCCCTTAGAGGGTTATGGTGAAAAAGGAAATATCCTCCGATGAAATGTGGAAAGAAGCTTACTGAGAAACTGCTTAGTGTTCTGTTAATTCATCTCACAGAGTTACATCTATATTTCGTGGATCTCTTTGCTAGCCTTATTTCTGTGGAATCTGAGAACAGATATTTCGGATCCCTTTGAAGACTATAGGGCCAAAGGAAATATCCTCCGATAACAAAGAGAAAGAAGCTTTCTTAGAAACTTCTTTGTGTTCTGTGAAATCACCTCACAGAGTTACAGCTTTCCCCTCAAGAAGCCTTTCCCTAAGACAGTTCTTGTGGAATTGGCAAACTGGTATTTGGAAGCCCATAGAGGTCTATGGTGAAAAAGGAAATATCCTCAGATGAAATCTGGAGAGAAGCTTTCTGAGAAACTGCTTAGTGTTCTGTTAATTCATCTCACAGAGTTACATCCGTATTTCTTGGATCTCTTTGCTAGCCTTATTTCTGTGGAATCTGAGAACAGATATTTCGGATCCCTTTGAAGACTATAGGGCCAAAGGAAATATCCTCCGAAAACTAAGAGAAAGAAGCTTTCTGAAAAACTTCTTTGTGTTCTGTGAAATCATCTCACAGAGTTACAGCTTTCCCCTCAAGAAGCCTTTCCCTAAGACAGTTCTTGGGGAATTGGCAAAGTGATATTTGGAAGCCCATAGAGGGCTCTGGTGAAAAAGGAAATATCCTCAGATGAAATCTGGAAAGTAGCTTTCTGAAAAACTGCTCTGTGATATGTGACTTCCACTCACAGAGTTATATCTGTATTTCGTGGATCTCTTTGCTAGCCTTATTTCTGTGGAATCTGAGAACAGATATTTTGGATCCCTTTGAAGACTATAGGGCCAAAGGAAATATCCTCCAATAACAAAGAGAAAGAAGCTTTCTGAGAAACTTCTTTGGGTTCTGTGAAATCATCTCACAGAGTTACAGCTTTCCCCTCAAGAAGCCTTTCGCTAAGACAGTTCTTTTGGAATTGGCAAAGTGATATTTGGAAGCCCGTAGAGGGCTATGGTGAAAAAGGAAATATCCTCAGATGAAATCTGGAAAGAAGCTTTCTGAGAAATTGCTTAGTATTCTGTTAATTCATCTCACATAGTTACATCTGTATTTCGTGGATCTCTTTGTTAGCCTTATTTCTGGGTTATCTGAGAACAGATATTTCGGATCCCTTTGAAGACTTTAGGGTCAAAGGAAATATCTTCCGATAACAAAGAGAAAGAAGCTTTCTGAGAAACTTCTTTGTGTTCTGTGAAATCATCTCACAGTTACAGCTTTCCCCTCAAGAAGCTTTTCGCTAAGACAGTTCTTGTGGAATTGGCAAAGTGATATTTGGAAGCCCATAGAGAGCCATGGTGAAAAAGGAAATATCCTCAGATGAAATCTAGAAAGAAGCTTTGTGAGAAACTGCTCTGTGATGTGTGACTTCCAGTCACAGAGTTACTTCTGTATTTCGTGGATCTCTTTGCTAGCCTTAGTTCTGTGGAATCTGAGAACAGATAGTTCGGATCCCTTTGAAGACTATAAGGCCAAAGGAAATATCCTCCGATAACTAAGAGAAAGAAGCTTTCTGAGAAACTTCTTTGTGTTCTGTGAAATCATCTCACAGAGTTACAGCTTTCCCCTCAAGAAGCCTTTCGCGAAGACAGTTCTTGTGGAATTGGCAAAGTGATATTTGGAAGCCCATAGAGGGCTATAGTGAAAAAGGAAATATCCTCCGGTGAAATCTGGAAAGAAGCTTTCTGAGAAACTGCTTAGTGTTCTGTTAATTCATCCCACAGAGTTACATCTGTATTTCGTGGATCTCTTTGCTAGCCTTATTTCTGTGGAATCTGAGAACAGATATTTCGGATCCCTTTGAAGACTATGGGGCCAAAGGAAATATCCTCCGATAACTAAGAGAAAGAAGCTTTCTGAGAAACTTCTTTGTGTTCCGTGAAATCAGCTCACAGAGTTACAGCTTTCCCTTCAAGAAGCCTTTCCCTAAGACAGTTCTTGTGGAATTGGCAAAGTGATATTTGGAAGCCCATAGAGGGCTCTGGTGAAAAAGGAAATATACTCCGATGAAATCTGGAAAGAAGCTTTCTGAGAAACTGCTCTGTGATGTGTGACTTCCACTCACAGAGTTACATCTGTATTTCATGGATCTCTTTGCTAGCCTTATTTCTGTGGAATCTGAGAACAGATATTTCGGATCCCTTTGAAGACTATGGGGCCAAAGGAAATATCCTCCGATAACTAAGAATAAGAAGCTTTCTGAGAAACTTCTTTGTGTTCTGTGAAATCAGCTCACAGAGTTACAGCTTTCCCCTCAAGAAGCCTTTCGCTAAGACAGTTCTTGTGGAATTGGCAAAGTGATATTTGGAAGCCCATAGAGGGCTATGGTGAAAAAGGAAATATCCTCAGATGAAATCTGGAAAGAAGCTTTCTGAGAAACTGCTTAGTGTTCTGTTAATTCATCTCACAGAGTTACATCTGCATTTCGTGGATCTCTTTGCTAGCCTTATTTCTGTGGAATCTGAGAACAGATATTTCGGATCCCTTTGAAGACTATAGGGCCAAGGGAAATATCCTCCGATAACTAAGAGAAAGAAGCTTTCTGAGAAACTTCTTTGTGTTTTATGAAATCCTCTCACAGAGTTACAGCTTTCCCCTCAAGAAGCCTTTCGCTAAGACAGTTCTTGTGGAATTGGCAAAGTGATATTTGGAAGCCCATAGAGGGCTATGGTGAAAAAGGAAATATCCTCAGATGAAATCTGGAAAGAAGCTTTCTGAGAAACTGCTCTGTGATGTGTGACTTCCACTCACAGAGTTACATCGGTATTTCGTGGATCTCTTTGCTAGCCTTATTTCTGTGGAATCTGAGAACAGATATTTCGGATACCTTTGAAGACTATGGGGCCAAAGGAAATATCCTCCGATAACTAAGAGAAAGAAGCTTTCTGAGAAACTTCTTTGTGTCCTGTGAAATCATCTCACAGAGTTACAGCTTTCCCCTCAAGAAGCCTTTCGCTAAGACAGTTCTTGTGGAATTGGCAAAGAGATATTTGGAAGCCCATAGAGGGCTATGGTGAAAAAGGAAATATCCTCCGATGAAATCTGGAAAGAAGCTTTCTGAAAAACTGCTTAGTGTTCTGTTAATACATCTCACAGAGTTACATCTATATTTCGTGGATCTCTTTGCTAGCCTTATTTCTGTGGAATCTGAGAACAGATATTTCGGATCCCTCTGAAGACTATAGGGCCAAAGGAAATATCCTCCGATAACTAAGAGAAAGAAGCTTTCTGAGAAACTTCTTTGTGTACTGTGAAATCATCTCCCAGAGTTACAGCTATCCCCTCAAGAAGCCTTTCGCTAAGACAGTTCTTGTGGAATTGGCAAAGAGATATTTGGAAGCCCATAGTGGGCTATGGTGTAAAAGGAAATATCCTCCGATGAAATATGGAAAGAAGCTTTCTGAGAAACTGCTTAGTGTTCTGTTAATTCATCTCACAGAGTTACTTCTATATTTCGTGGATGTCTTTGCTAGCCTTATTTCTGTGGAATCTGAGAACAGATATTTCGAAACCCTATGAAGACTATAGGGCCAAAGGAAATATCCTCCGATAACAAAGAGAAAGAAGCTTTCTGAGAAACTTCTTTGTGTTCCGTGAAATCAGCTCACAGAGTTACAGCTTTCCCCTCAAGAAGCCTTTCCCTAAGACAGTTCTTGTGGAATTGGCAAAGTGATATTTGGAAGCCCATAGAGGGCTCTGGTGAAAAAGGAAATATCCTCAGATGAAATCTGGAAAGAAGCTTTCTGAGAAACTGCTCTGTGATGTGTGACTTCCACTCACAGAGTTACATCTGTATTTCGTGGATCTCTTTGCTAGCCTTATTTCTGTGGAATCTGAGAACAGATATTTCGGATCCCTTTGAAGACTATGGGGCCAAAGGAAATATCCTCCGATAACTAAGAATAAGAAGCTTTCTGAGAAACTTCTTTGTGTTCTGTGAAATCAGCTCACAGAGTTACTGCTTTCCCCTCAAGAAGCCTTTCGCTAAGACAGTTCTTGTGGAATTGGCAAAGTGATATTTGGAAGCCCATAGAGGGCTACGGTGAAAAAGGAAATATCCTCAGATGAAATCTGGAAAGAAGCTTTCTGAGAAACTGCTTAGTGTTCTGTTAATTCATCTCACAGAGTTACATCTGTATTTCGTGGATCTCTTTGCTAGCCTTATTTCTGGGGAATCTGAGACCAGATATTTCGGATCCCTTTGAAGACTATAGGGCCAAAGGAAATATCCTACGATAACTAAGAGAAAGAAGCTTTCTGAGAAACTTCTTTGTGTTTTATGAAATCCTCTCAAAGAGTTACAGCTTTCCCCTCAAGAAGTCTTTCGCTAAGACAGTTCTTGTGAATTGACAAAGTGATATTTGGAAGCCCATAGAGGGCTATGGTGAAAAAGGAAATATCCTCAGATGAAATCTGGAAAGAAGCTTTCTGTGAAACTGCTCTATGATGTGTGACTTCCACTCACAGAGTTACATCTGTATTTCGTGGATCTCTTTGCTAGCCTTATTTCTGTGGAATCTGAAAACAGATATTTCGGATCCCTTTGAAGACTATAGGGCCAAAGGAAATATCCTCCGATAACTAAGAGAAAGAAGCTTTCTGAGAAACTTCTTTGTATTCTGTGAAATCAGCTCACAGAGTTACAGCTTTCCCCTCAAGAAGCCTTTCGCTAAGACAGTTCTTGTGTAATTGGCAAAGTGATATTTGGAAGCCCATAGAGGGCTATGGTGAAAAAGGAAATATCCTCAGATGAAATCTGGAAAGAAGCTTTCTGAGAAACTGCTTAGTGTTCTGTTAATTCATCTCACAGAGTTACATCTGTATTTCGTGGATCTCTTTGCTAGCCTCATTTCTGTGGAATGTGAGAACAGATATTTCGGATCCCTTTGAGGAATATGGGGCCAAAGGAAATATCCTCCGATAACTAAGAGAAAGAAGCTTTCTGAGAAACTTCTTTGTGTTCTGTGAAATCAGCTCACAGAGTTACAGCTTTCCCCTCAAGAAGCCTTTCGCTAAGACAGTTCTTGTGGAATTGGAAAAGTGATATTTGGAAGCCCATAGAGGGCTATGGTGAAAAAGGAAATATCCTCAGATGAAATCTGGAAAGAAGCTTTCTGAGAAACTGCTCTGTGATGTGTGACTTCCACTCACAGAGTTACATCTGTATTTCGTTGATCTCTTTGCTAGCCTTATTTCTGTGGAATCTGAGAACAGATATTTCGGATCCCTTTGAAGACTATAGGGCCAAAGGAAATATCCTCCGATAACTAAGAGAAAGAAGCTTTCTGAGAAACTTCTTTGTGTTCTGTGAAATAATCTCACAGAGTTACAGCTTTCCCCTCAAGAAGCCTTTCGCTAAGACAGTTCTTGTGGAATTGGCAAAGTGATATTTGGAAGCCCATAGAGGGCTACGGTGAAAAGGAAATATCCTCCGATGAAATCTGGAAAGAAGCTTTCTGAGAAACTGCTTAGTGTTCTGTTAATTCATCTCACAGAGTTACATCTATATTTCGTGGATCTCTTTGCTAGCCTTATTTCTGTGGAATCTGAGAACAGATATTTCGGATCCCTTTGAAGACTATAGGGCCAAGGGAAATATCCTCCGATAACTAAGAGAAAGAAGCTTTCTGAGAAACTTCTTTGTGTTTTATGAAATCCTCTCACAGAGTTACAGCTTTCCCCTCAAGAAGCCTTTCGCTAAGACAGTTCTTGTGGAATTGGCAAAGTGATATTTGGAAGCCCATAGAGGGCTATGGTGAAAAAGGAAATATCCTCAGATGAAATCTGGAAAGAAGCTTTCTGAGAAACTGCTCTGTGATGTGTGACTTCCACTCACAGAGTTACATCTGTATTTCGTGGATCTCTTTGCTAGCCTTATTTCTGTGGAATCTGAGAACAGATATTTCGGATACCTTTGAAGACTATGGGGCCAAAGGAAATATCCTCCGATAACTAAGAGAAAGAAGCTTTCTGAGAAACTTCTTTGTGTCCTGTGAAATCATCTCACAGAGTTACAGCTTTCCCCTCAAGAAGCCTTTCGCTAAGACAGTTCTTGTGGAATTGGCAAAGTGATATTTGGAAGCCCATAGAGGGCCATGGTGAAAAAGGAAATATCCTCCGATGAAATCTGGAAAGAAGCTTTCTCAGAAACTGCTTAGTGTTCTGTTAATTCATCTCACAGATTTACTTCTATATTTCGTGGATCTCTTTGCTAGCCTTATTTCTGTGGAATCTGAGAACAGATATTTCGGAATCATTTGAAGACTATAGGGCCAAAGGAAATATCCTGCGATAACAAAGAGAAAGAAGCTTTCTGAGAAACTTCTTTGTGTTCTGTGAAATCATCTCACAGAGTTACAGCTTTCCCCTCAAGAAGCCTTTCGCTAAGACAGTTCTTGTGGAATTGGCAAAGTGATATTTGGAAGCCCAAAGAGGGCTATGGTGAAAAAGGAAATATCCTCCGATGAAATCTGGAAGGAACCTTTCTGGGAAACTCCTTAGTGTTCTGTTAATTCATCTCACAGAGTTACATCTATATTTCGTGGATCTCTTTGCTAGCCTTATTTCTGTGGAATCTGAGAACAGATATTTCGGTTCCCTCTGAAGACTATAGGGCCAAAGGAAATATCCTCCGATAACTAAGAGAAAGAAGCTTTCTGAGAAACTTCTTTGTGTTCCGTGAAGTCAGCTCACAGAGTTACAGCTTTCCCCTCAAGAAGCCTTTCCCTAAGACAGTTCTTGTGGAATTGGCAAAGTGATATTTGGAAGCCCATAGAGGGCTCTGGTGAAAAAGGAAATATCCTCAGATGAAATCTGGAAAGAATCTTTCTGAGAAACTGCTCTGTGATGTGTGACTTCCACTCACAGAGTTACATCTGTATTTCGTGGATCTCTTTGCTAGCCTTATTTCTGTGAAATCTGAGAACAGATATTTCGGATCCCTTTGAAGACTATGGGGCCAAAGGAAATATCCTCCGATAACTAAGAATAAGAAGCTTTCTGAGAAACTTCTTTGTGTTCTGTGAAATCAGCTCACAGAGTTACTGCTTTCCCCTCAAGAAGCCTTTCGCTAAGACAGTTCTTGTGGAATTGGCAAAGTGATATTTGGAAGCCCATAGAGGGCTATGGTGAAAAAGGAAATATCCTCAGATGAAATCTGGAAAGAAGCTTTCTGAGAAACTGCTTAGTGTTCTGTTAATTCATCTCACAGAGTTACATCTGTATTTCGTGGATCTCTTTGCTAGCCTTATTTCTGGGGAATCTGAGAACAGATATTTCGGATCCCTTTGAAGACTATAGGGCCAAAGGAAATATCCTACGATAACTAAGAGAAAGAAGCTTTCTGAGAAACTTCTTTGTGTTTTATGAAATCCTCTCACAGAGTTACAGCTTTCCCCTCAAGAAGCCTTTCGCTAAGACAGTTCTTGTGGAATTGGCAAAGTGATATTTGGAAGCCCATAGAGGACTATGGTGAAAAAGGAAATATCCTCAGATGAAATCTGGAAAGAAGCTTTCTGAGAAACTGCTCTGTGATGTGTGACTTCCACTCACAGAGTTACATCTGTATTTCGTGGATCTCTTTGCTAGCCTTATTTCTGTGGAATCTGAGAACAGATATTTCGGATCCCTTTGAAGACTATGGGGCCAAAGGAAATATCCTCCGATAACTAAGAGAAAGAAGCTTTCTGAGAAACTTCTTTGTATTCTGCGAAATCAGCTCACAGAGTTACAGCTTTCCCCTCAAGAAGCCTTTCGCTAAGACAGTTCTTGTGTAATTGGCAAAGTGATATTTGGAATCCCTTAGAGGGCTA
This sequence comes from Macaca mulatta, assembly GCF_049350105.2. Lineage (NCBI taxonomy): Eukaryota > Metazoa > Chordata > Mammalia > Primates > Cercopithecidae > Macaca > Macaca mulatta. The sequence goes on from NC_133411.1 coordinate 49,365,287, forward strand.
TGGTGAAAAAGGAAATATCCTCAGATGAAATCTGGAAAGAAGCTTTCTGAGAAACTGCTTAGTGTTCTGTTAATTCATCTCACAGAGTTACATCTGTATTTCGTGGATCTCTTTGCTAGCCTCATTTCTGTGGAATCTGAGAACAGATATTTCGGATCCCTTTGAAGAATATGGGGCCAAAGGAAATATCCTCCGATAACTAAGAGAAAGAAGCTTTCTGAGAAACTTCTTTGTGTTCTGTGAAATCAGCTCACAGAGTTTCAGCTTTCCCCTCAAGAAGACTTTCGCTAAGACAGTTCTTGTGGAATTGGCAAAGTGATATTTGGAAGCCCATAGAGGGCTATGGTGAAAAAGGAAATATCCTCAGATGAAATCTGGAAAGAAGCTTTCTGAGAAACTGCTCTGTGATGTGTGACTTCCACTCACAGAGTTACATCTTTATTTCGTTGATCTCTTTGCTAGCCTTATTTCTTTGGAATCTGAGAACAGATATTTCAGATCCCTTTGAAGACTATAGGGCCAAAGGAAATATCCTCCGATAACTAAGAGAAAGAAGCTTTCTGAGAAACTTCTTTGTGTTCTGTGAAATCATCTCACAGAGTTACAGCTTTCCCCACAAGAAGCCTTTCGCTAAGACAGTTCTTGTGGAATTGGCAAAGTGATATTTGGAAGCCCATAGAGGGCTATGGTGAAAAGGAAATATCCTCCGATGAAATCTGGAAAGAAGCTTTCTGAGAAACTGCTTAGTCTTCTGTTAATTCATCTCACAGAGTTACATCTATATTTCGTGGTTCTCTTTGCTAGCCTTATTTCTGTGGAATCTGAGAACAGATATTTCGGATCCCTTTGAGGACTATAGGGCCAAAGGAAATATCCTCCGATAACTAAGAGAAAGAAGCTTTGTGAGAAACTTCTTTGTGTTCTGTGAAATCATCTCACAGAGTTACAGCTTTCCCCTCAAGAAGCCTTTCGCTAAGACAGTTCTTGTGGAATTGCCAAAGTGATATTTGGAAGCCCATAGAGGGCTATGGTGAAAAAGGAAATATCCTCAGATGAAATCTGGAAAGAAGCTTTCTGAGAAACTGCTTAGTGTTCTGTTAATTCATCTCACAGAGTTACATCTGTATTTAGTGGATCTCTTTGCTAGCCTTATTTCTGTGGAATCTGAGAACAGATACTTCGGATCCCTTTGAAGACTATAGGGCCAAAGGAAATATCTTCCGATAACAAAGAGAAAGAAGCTTTCTGAGAAACTTCTTTGTATTCTGTGAAATCATCTCACAGAGTTACAGCTTTCCCCTCAAGCAGCCTTTCGCTAAGACAGTTCTTGTGGAATTGGCAATGTGATATTTGGAAGCCCATAGAGGGCTCTAGTGAAAAAGGAAATATCCTCAGATGAAATATGGAAAGAAGCTTTCTGAGAAACTGCTCTGTGATGTGTGACTTCCACTCACAGAGTTACATCTGTATTTCGTGGATCTCTTTGTTAGCCTTATTTCTGTGGTATCTGAGAACAGATATTTCGGATCCCTTTGAAGACTATGGGGCCAAAGGAAATATCCTCCGATAACTAAGAGAAAGAAGCTTTCTGAGAAACTTCTTTGTGTTCTGTGAAATCAGCTCACAGAGTTACAGCTTTCCCCTCAAGAAGCCTTTCGCTAAGACAGTTCTTGTGGAATTGGCAAAGTGATATTTGGAAGCCCATAGAGGGCTATGGTGAAAAAGGAAATATCCTCCGATGAAATCTGGAAAGAAGCTTTCTGAGAAACTGCTAAGAGTTCTGTTAATTCATCTCACAGAGTTACTTCTATATTTCGTGGATCAATTTGTTAGCCTTATTTCTGTGGAATCTGAGAACAGATATTTCGGATCTCTTTGAAGACTATAGGGCCAAAGGAAATATCCTCCGATAAGAAAGAGAAAGAAGCTTTCTGAGAAACTTCTTTGTGTTCTGTGAAATCAACTGACAGAGTTACAGCTTTCCCCTCAAGAAGCCTTTCGCTAAGACAGTTCTTGTGGAATTGGCAAAGTGATATTTGGAAGCCCTTAGAGGGCTATGGTGAAAAGGAAATATCCTCCGATGAAATCTGGAAAGAAGCTTTCTGAGAATCTGCTTAGTGTTCTGTTAATTCATCTCACAGAGTTACATCTATATTTCGTGGATCTCTTTGCTAGCCTTATTTCTGTGGAATCTGAGTACAGATATTTCGGATCCCTTTGAGGATTATAGGGCCAAAGGAAATATCCACCGATAATTAAGAGAAAGAAGCCTCCTGAGAAACGTTTTGTGTTCTGTGAAATCATCTCACAGAGTTACAGCTTTCCCCTCAAGAAGCCTTTCGCTAAGACAGTTCTTGTGGAATTGGCAAAGTGATATTTGGAAGCCCATAGAGGGCTATGGTGAAAAAGGAAATGACCTCCGATGAAATCTGGAAAGAAGCTTTCTGAGAAACTGCTTATTGTTCTGTTAATTCATCTCACAGAGTTACTTCTATATTTCGTGGATCTCTTTGCTAGCCTTATTTCTGTGGAATCTGAGAACAGATATTTCGGAACCCTTTGAAGACTATAGGGCCAAAGGAAATATCCTCCGACAACAAAGAGAAAGAAGCTTTCTGAGAAACTTCTTTGTGTTCTGTGAAATCATCTCACAGAGTTACAGCTTTCCCCTCAAGAAGCCTTTCGCTAAGACAGTTCTTGTGTAATTGGCAAAGTGATATTTGGAAGCCCTTAGAGGGTTATGGTGAAAAAGGAAATATCCTCCGATGAAATGTGGAAAGAAGCTTACTGAGAAACTGCTTAGTGTTCTGTTAATTCATCTCACAGAGTTACATCTATATTTCGTGGATCTCTTTGCTAGCCTTATTTCTGTGGAATCTGAGAACAGATATTTCGGATCCCTTTGAAGACTATAGGGCCAAAGGAAATATCCTCCGATAACAAAGAGAAAGAAGCTTTCTTAGAAACTTCTTTGTGTTCTGTGAAATCACCTCACAGAGTTACAGCTTTCCCCTCAAGAAGCCTTTCCCTAAGACAGTTCTTGTGGAATTGGCAAACTGGTATTTGGAAGCCCATAGAGGTCTATGGTGAAAAAGGAAATATCCTCAGATGAAATCTGGAGAGAAGCTTTCTGAGAAACTGCTTAGTGTTCTGTTAATTCATCTCACAGAGTTACATCCGTATTTCTTGGATCTCTTTGCTAGCCTTATTTCTGTGGAATCTGAGAACAGATATTTCGGATCCCTTTGAAGACTATAGGGCCAAAGGAAATATCCTCCGAAAACTAAGAGAAAGAAGCTTTCTGAAAAACTTCTTTGTGTTCTGTGAAATCATCTCACAGAGTTACAGCTTTCCCCTCAAGAAGCCTTTCCCTAAGACAGTTCTTGGGGAATTGGCAAAGTGATATTTGGAAGCCCATAGAGGGCTCTGGTGAAAAAGGAAATATCCTCAGATGAAATCTGGAAAGTAGCTTTCTGAAAAACTGCTCTGTGATATGTGACTTCCACTCACAGAGTTATATCTGTATTTCGTGGATCTCTTTGCTAGCCTTATTTCTGTGGAATCTGAGAACAGATATTTTGGATCCCTTTGAAGACTATAGGGCCAAAGGAAATATCCTCCAATAACAAAGAGAAAGAAGCTTTCTGAGAAACTTCTTTGGGTTCTGTGAAATCATCTCACAGAGTTACAGCTTTCCCCTCAAGAAGCCTTTCGCTAAGACAGTTCTTTTGGAATTGGCAAAGTGATATTTTGAAGCCCGTAGAGGGCTATGGTGAAAAAGGAAATATCCTCAGATGAAATCTGGAAAGAAGCTTTCTGAGAAATTGCTTAGTATTCTGTTAATTCATCTCACATAGTTACATCTGTATTTCGTGGATCTCTTTGTTAGCCTTATTTCTGGGTTATCTGAGAACAGATATTTCGGATCCCTTTGAAGACTTTAGGGTCAAAGGAAATATCTTCCGATAACAAAGAGAAAGAAGCTTTCTGAGAAACTTCTTTGTGTTCTGTGAAATCATCTCACAGTTACAGCTTTCCCCTCAAGAAGCTTTTCGCTAAGACAGTTCTTGTGGAATTGGCAAAGTGATATTTGGAAGCCCATAGAGAGCCATGGTGAAAAAGGAAATATCCTCAGATGAAATCTAGAAAGAAGCTTTGTGAGAAACTGCTCTGTGATGTGTGACTTCCAGTCACAGAGTTACTTCTGTATTTCGTGGATCTCTTTGCTAGCCTTAGTTCTGTGGAATCTGAGAACAGATAGTTCGGATCCCTTTGAAGACTATAAGGCCAAAGGAAATATCCTCCGATAACTAAGAGAAAGAAGCTTTCTGAGAAACTTCTTTGTGTTCTGTGAAATCATCTCACAGAGTTACAGCTTTCCCCTCAAGAAGCCTTTCGCGAAGACAGTTCTTGTGGAATTGGCAAAGTGATATTTGGAAGCCCATAGAGGGCTATAGTGAAAAAGGAAATATCCTCCGGTGAAATCTGGAAAGAAGCTTTCTGAGAAACTGCTTAGTGTTCTGTTAATTCATCCCACAGAGTTACATCTGTATTTCGTGGATCTCTTTGCTAGCCTTATTTCTGTGGAATCTGAGAACAGATATTTCGGATCCCTTTGAAGACTATGGGGCCAAAGGAAATATCCTCCGATAACTAAGAGAAAGAAGCTTTCTGAGAAACTTCTTTGTGTTCCGTGAAATCAGCTCACAGAGTTACAGCTTTCCCTTCAAGAAGCCTTTCCCTAAGACAGTTCTTGTGGAATTGGCAAAGTGATATTTGGAAGCCCATAGAGGGCTCTGGTGAAAAAGGAAATATACTCCGATGAAATCTGGAAAGAAGCTTTCTGAGAAACTGCTCTGTGATGTGTGACTTCCACTCACAGAGTTACATCTGTATTTCATGGATCTCTTTGCTAGCCTTATTTCTGTGGAATCTGAGAACAGATATTTCGGATCCCTTTGAAGACTATGGGGCCAAAGGAAATATCCTCCGATAACTAAGAATAAGAAGCTTTCTGAGAAACTTCTTTGTGTTCTGTGAAATCAGCTCACAGAGTTACAGCTTTCCCCTCAAGAAGCCTTTCGCTAAGACAGTTCTTGTGGAATTGGCAAAGTGATATTTGGAAGCCCATAGAGGGCTATGGTGAAAAAGGAAATATCCTCAGATGAAATCTGGAAAGAAGCTTTCTGAGAAACTGCTTAGTGTTCTGTTAATTCATCTCACAGAGTTACATCTGCATTTCGTGGATCTCTTTGCTAGCCTTATTTCTGTGGAATCTGAGAACAGATATTTCGGATCCCTTTGAAGACTATAGGGCCAAGGGAAATATCCTCCGATAACTAAGAGAAAGAAGCTTTCTGAGAAACTTCTTTGTGTTTTATGAAATCCTCTCACAGAGTTACAGCTTTCCCCTCAAGAAGCCTTTCGCTAAGACAGTTCTTGTGGAATTGGCAAAGTGATATTTGGAAGCCCATAGAGGGCTATGGTGAAAAAGGAAATATCCTCAGATGAAATCTGGAAAGAAGCTTTCTGAGAAACTGCTCTGTGATGTGTGACTTCCACTCACAGAGTTACATCGGTATTTCGTGGATCTCTTTGCTAGCCTTATTTCTGTGGAATCTGAGAACAGATATTTCGGATACCTTTGAAGACTATGGGGCCAAAGGAAATATCCTCCGATAACTAAGAGAAAGAAGCTTTCTGAGAAACTTCTTTGTGTCCTGTGAAATCATCTCACAGAGTTACAGCTTTCCCCTCAAGAAGCCTTTCGCTAAGACAGTTCTTGTGGAATTGGCAAAGAGATATTTGGAAGCCCATAGAGGGCTATGGTGAAAAAGGAAATATCCTCCGATGAAATCTGGAAAGAAGCTTTCTGAAAAACTGCTTAGTGTTCTGTTAATACATCTCACAGAGTTACATCTATATTTCGTGGATCTCTTTGCTAGCCTTATTTCTGTGGAATCTGAGAACAGATATTTCGGATCCCTCTGAAGACTATAGGGCCAAAGGAAATATCCTCCGATAACTAAGAGAAAGAAGCTTTCTGAGAAACTTCTTTGTGTACTGTGAAATCATCTCCCAGAGTTACAGCTATCCCCTCAAGAAGCCTTTCGCTAAGACAGTTCTTGTGGAATTGGCAAAGAGATATTTGGAAGCCCATAGTGGGCTATGGTGTAAAAGGAAATATCCTCCGATGAAATATGGAAAGAAGCTTTCTGAGAAACTGCTTAGTGTTCTGTTAATTCATCTCACAGAGTTACTTCTATATTTCGTGGATGTCTTTGCTAGCCTTATTTCTGTGGAATCTGAGAACAGATATTTCGAAACCCTATGAAGACTATAGGGCCAAAGGAAATATCCTCCGATAACAAAGAGAAAGAAGCTTTCTGAGAAACTTCTTTGTGTTCCGTGAAATCAGCTCACAGAGTTACAGCTTTCCCCTCAAGAAGCCTTTCCCTAAGACAGTTCTTGTGGAATTGGCAAAGTGATATTTGGAAGCCCATAGAGGGCTCTGGTGAAAAAGGAAATATCCTCAGATGAAATCTGGAAAGAAGCTTTCTGAGAAACTGCTCTGTGATGTGTGACTTCCACTCACAGAGTTACATCTGTATTTCGTGGATCTCTTTGCTAGCCTTATTTCTGTGGAATCTGAGAACAGATATTTCGGATCCCTTTGAAGACTATGGGGCCAAAGGAAATATCCTCCGATAACTAAGAATAAGAAGCTTTCTGAGAAACTTCTTTGTGTTCTGTGAAATCAGCTCACAGAGTTACTGCTTTCCCCTCAAGAAGCCTTTCGCTAAGACAGTTCTTGTGGAATTGGCAAAGTGATATTTGGAAGCCCATAGAGGGCTACGGTGAAAAAGGAAATATCCTCAGATGAAATCTGGAAAGAAGCTTTCTGAGAAACTGCTTAGTGTTCTGTTAATTCATCTCACAGAGTTACATCTGTATTTCGTGGATCTCTTTGCTAGCCTTATTTCTGGGGAATCTGAGACCAGATATTTCGGATCCCTTTGAAGACTATAGGGCCAAAGGAAATATCCTCCGATAACTAAGAGAAAGAAGCTTTCTGAGAAACTTCTTTGTATTCTGTGAAATCAGCTCACAGAGTTACAGCTTTCCCCTCAAGAAGCCTTTCGCTAAGACAGTTCTTGTGTAATTGGCAAAGTGATATTTGGAAGCCCATAGAGGGCTATGGTGAAAAAGGAAATATCCTCAGATGAAATCTGGAAAGAAGCTTTCTGAGAAACTGCTTAGTGTTCTGTTAATTCATCTCACAGAGTTACATCTGTATTTCGTGGATCTCTTTGCTAGCCTCATTTCTGTGGAATGTGAGAACAGATATTTCGGATCCCTTTGAGGAATATGGGGCCAAAGGAAATATCCTCCGATAACTAAGAGAAAGAAGCTTTCTGAGAAACTTCTTTGTGTTCTGTGAAATCAGCTCACAGAGTTACAGCTTTCCCCTCAAGAAGCCTTTCGCTAAGACAGTTCTTGTGGAATTGGAAAAGTGATATTTGGAAGCCCATAGAGGGCTATGGTGAAAAAGGAAATATCCTCAGATGAAATCTGGAAAGAAGCTTTCTGAGAAACTGCTCTGTGATGTGTGACTTCCACTCACAGAGTTACATCTGTATTTCGTTGATCTCTTTGCTAGCCTTATTTCTGTGGAATCTGAGAACAGATATTTCGGATCCCTTTGAAGACTATAGGGCCAAAGGAAATATCCTCCGATAACTAAGAGAAAGAAGCTTTCTGAGAAACTTCTTTGTGTTCTGTGAAATAATCTCACAGAGTTACAGCTTTCCCCTCAAGAAGCCTTTCGCTAAGACAGTTCTTGTGGAATTGGCAAAGTGATATTTGGAAGCCCATAGAGGGCTACGGTGAAAAGGAAATATCCTCCGATGAAATCTGGAAAGAAGCTTTCTGAGAAACTGCTTAGTGTTCTGTTAATTCATCTCACAGAGTTACATCTATATTTCGTGGATCTCTTTGCTAGCCTTATTTCTGTGGAATCTGAGAACAGATATTTCGGATCCCTTTGAAGACTATAGGGCCAAGGGAAATATCCTCCGATAACTAAGAGAAAGAAGCTTTCTGAGAAACTTCTTTGTGTTTTATGAAATCCTCTCACAGAGTTACAGCTTTCCCCTCAAGAAGCCTTTCGCTAAGACAGTTCTTGTGGAATTGGCAAAGTGATATTTGGAAGCCCATAGAGGGCTATGGTGAAAAAGGAAATATCCTCAGATGAAATCTGGAAAGAAGCTTTCTGAGAAACTGCTCTGTGATGTGTGACTTCCACTCACAGAGTTACATCTGTATTTCGTGGATCTCTTTGCTAGCCTTATTTCTGTGGAATCTGAGAACAGATATTTCGGATACCTTTGAAGACTATGGGGCCAAAGGAAATATCCTCCGATAACTAAGAGAAAGAAGCTTTCTGAGAAACTTCTTTGTGTCCTGTGAAATCATCTCACAGAGTTACAGCTTTCCCCTCAAGAAGCCTTTCGCTAAGACAGTTCTTGTGGAATTGGCAAAGTGATATTTGGAAGCCCATAGAGGGCCATGGTGAAAAAGGAAATATCCTCCGATGAAATCTGGAAAGAAGCTTTCTCAGAAACTGCTTAGTGTTCTGTTAATTCATCTCACAGATTTACTTCTATATTTCGTGGATCTCTTTGCTAGCCTTATTTCTGTGGAATCTGAGAACAGATATTTCGGAATCATTTGAAGACTATAGGGCCAAAGGAAATATCCTGCGATAACAAAGAGAAAGAAGCTTTCTGAGAAACTTCTTTGTGTTCTGTGAAATCATCTCACAGAGTTACAGCTTTCCCCTCAAGAAGCCTTTCGCTAAGACAGTTCTTGTGGAATTGGCAAAGTGATATTTGGAAGCCCAAAGAGGGCTATGGTGAAAAAGGAAATATCCTCCGATGAAATCTGGAAGGAACCTTTCTGGGAAACTCCTTAGTGTTCTGTTAATTCATCTCACAGAGTTACATCTATATTTCGTGGATCTCTTTGCTAGCCTTATTTCTGTGGAATCTGAGAACAGATATTTCGGTTCCCTCTGAAGACTATAGGGCCAAAGGAAATATCCTCCGATAACTAAGAGAAAGAAGCTTTCTGGGAAACTTCTTTGTGTTCTGTGAAATCATCTCACAGAGTTACAGCTTTCCCCTCAAGAAGCCTTTCCCTAAGACAGTTCTTGTGGAATTGGCAAAGTGATATTTGGAAGCCCATAGAGGGCTACGGTGAAAAAGGAAATATCCTCAGATGAAATCTGGAAACAAGCTTTCTGAGAAACTGCTTAGTGTTCTGTTAATTCATCTCAAAGAGTTACATCTGTATTTCGTGGATCTCTTTGCTAGCCTTATTTCTGTGGAATCTGAGAACAGATACTTCGGATCCCTTTGAAGACTATAGGGCCAAAGAAAATATCCTCCGATAACAAAGAGAAAGAAGCTTTGTGAGAAACTTCTTTGTGTTCTATGAAATCATCTCACAGAGTTACAGCTTTCCCCTCAAGAAGCCTTTCGCTAAGACAGTTCTTGTGGAATTGGCAAAGAGATATTTGGAAGCCCATAGAGGGCTATGGTGAAAAAGGAAATATCCTCCGATGAAATCTGGAAAGAAGCTTTCTGAAAAACTGCTTAGTGTTCTGTTAATACATCTCACAGAGTTACATCTATATTTCGTGGATCTCTTTGCTAGCCTTATTTCTGTGGAATCTGAGAACAGATATTTCGGATCCCTCTGAAGACTATAGGGCCAAAGGAAATATCCTCCGATAACTAAGAGAAAGAAGCTTTCTGAGAAACTTCTTTGTGTTCTGTGAAATCATCTCACAGAGTTACAGCTTTCCCCTCAAGAAGCCTTTCGTTAAGACAGTTCTTGTGGAATTGGCAAAGTGATATTTGGAAGCCCACAGATGGCTATGGTGAAAAAGGAAATATCCTCAGATGAAATCTGGAAACAAGCTTTCTGAGAAACTGCTTAGTGTTCTGTTAATTCATCTCACAGAGTTACATCTATATTTCGTGGATCTCTTTGCTAGCCTTACTTCTGTGGAATCTGAGAACAGATATTTCGGATCCCTTTGAAGTCTATAGGGCCAAAGGAAATATCCTCCGATAACAAAGAGAAAGAAACTTTCTGAGAAACTTCTTTGTGTTCTGGGAAATCATCTCACAGAGTTACAGCTTTCCCCTCAAGAAGCCTTTCGCTAAGACAGTTCTTGTGGAATTGGCAAAGTGATATTTGGAAGCCCATAGAGGGCTATGGTGAAAAAGGAAATATCCTCCGATGAAATCTGGAAAGAAGCTTTCTGAGAAACTGCTTAGTGTTCTGTTAATTCATCTCACAGAGTTACATCTATATTTCGTGGATGTCTTTGCTAGCCTTATTTCTGTGGAATCTGAGAACAGATATTTCGGATCCCTTTGAAGACTATAGGGCCAAAGGAAATATCCTCCGAAAACTAAGAGAAAGAAGCTTTCTGAGAAACTTCTTTGTGTCCTGTGAAATCATCTCCCAGAGTTACAGCTATCCCCTCAAGAAGCCTTTCGCTAAGACAGTTCTTGTGGAATTGGCAAAGAGATATTTGGAAGCCCATAGTGGGCTATCGTGTAAAAGGAAATATCCTCCGATGAAATATGGAAAGAAGCTTTCTGAGAAACTGCTTAGTGTTCTGTTATTTCATCTCACATAGTTACTTCTATATTTCGTGGATGTCTTTGCTAGCCTTATTTCTGTGGAATCTGAGAACAGATATTTCGGAACCCTATGAAGACTATAGGGCCAAAGGAAATATCCTCCGATAACAAAGAGAAAGAAGCTTTCTGAGAAACTTCTTTGTGTTCCGTGAAGTCAGCTCACAGAGTTACAGCTTTCCCCTCAAGAAGCCTTTCCCTAAGACAGTTCTTGTGGAATTGGCAAAGTGATATTTGGAAGCCCATAGAGGGCTCTGGTGAAAAAGGAAATATCCTCAGATGAAATCTGGAAAGAAGCTTTCTGAGAAACTGCTCTGTGATGTGTGACTTCCACTCACAGAGTTACATCTGTATTTCGTGGATCTCTTTGCTAGCCTTATTTCTGTGAAATCTGAGAACAGATATTTCGGATCCCTTTGAAGACTATGGGGCCAAAGGAAATATCCTTCGATAACTAAGAATAAGAAGCTTTCTGAGAAACTTCTTTGTGTTCTGTGAAATCAGCTCACAGAGTTACTGCTTTCCCCTCAAGAAGCCTTTCGCTAAGACAGTTCTTGTGGAATTGGCAAAGTGATATTTGGAAACCCATAGAGGGCTATGGTGAAAAAGGAAATATCCTCAGATGAAATCTGGAAAGAAGCTTTCTGAGAAACTGCTTAGTGTTCTGTTAATTCATCTCACAGAGTTACATCTGTATTTCGTGGATCTCTTTGCTAGCCTTATTTCTGGGGAATCTGAGAACAGATATTTCGGATCCCTTTGAAGACTATAGGGCCAAAGGAAATATCCTACGATAACTAAGAGAAAGAAGCTTTCTGAGAAACTCCTTTGTGTTTTATGAAATCCTCTCACAGAGTTACAGCTTTCCCCTCAAGAAGTCTTTCGCTAAGACAGTTCTTGTGGAATTGACAAAGTGATATTTGGAAGCCCATAGAGGGCTATGGTGAAAAAGGAAATATCCTCAGATGAAATCTGGAAAGAAGCTTTCTGTGAAACTGCTCTGTGATGTGGGTCTTCCACTCACAGAGTTACATCTGTATTTCGTGGATCTCTTTGCTAGCCTTATTTCTGTGGAATCTGAAAACAGATATTTCGGATCCCTTTGAAGACTATGGGGCCAAAGGAAATATCCTCCGATAACTAAGAGAAAGAAGCTTTCTGAGAAACTTCTTTGTATTCTGTGAAATCAGCTCACAGAGTTACAGCTTTCCCCTCAAGAAGCCTTTCCCTAAGACAGTTCTTGTGGAATTGGCAAAGTGATATTTGGAAGCCCATAGAGGGCTCTGGTGAAAAAGGAAATATCCTCAGATGAAATCTGGAAAGAAGCTTTCTGAGAAACTGCTCTGTGATGTGTGACTTCCACTCACAGAGTTACATCTGTATTTCGTGGATCTCTTTGCTAGCCTTATTTCTGTGGAATCTGAGAACAGATATTTCGGATCCCTTTGAAGACTATGGGGCCAAAGGAAATATCCTCCGATAACTAAGAATAAGAAGCTTTCTGAGAAACTTCTTTGTGTTCTGTGAAATCAGCTCACAGAGTTACTGCTTTCCCCTCAAGAAGCCTTTCGCTAAGACAGTTCTTGTGGAATTGGCAAAGTGATATTTGGAAGCCCATAGAGGGCTACGGTGAAAAAGGAAATATCCTCAGATGAAATCTGGAAAGAAGCTTTCTGAGAAACTGCTTAGTGTTCTGTTAATTCATCTCACAGAGTTACATCTGTATTTCGTGGATCTCTTTGCTAGCCTTATTTCTGGGGAATCTGAGACCAGATATTTCGGATCCCTTTGAAGACTATAGGGCCAAAGGAAATATCCTACGATAACTAAGAGAAAGAAGCTTTCTGAGAAACTTCTTTGTGTTTTATGAAATCCTCTCAAAGAGTTACAGCTTTCCCCTCAAGAAGTCTTTCGCTAAGACAGTTCTTGTGAATTGACAAAGTGATATTTGGAAGCCCATAGAGGGCTATGGTGAAAAAGGAAATATCCTCAGATGAAATCTGGAAAGAAGCTTTCTGTGAAACTGCTCTATGATGTGTGACTTCCACTCACAGAGTTACATCTGTATTTCGTGGATCTCTTTGCTAGCCTTATTTCTGTGGAATCTGAAAACAGATATTTCGGATCCCTTTGAAGACTATAGGGCCAAAGGAAATATCCTCCGATAACTAAGAGAAAGAAGCTTTCTTTGAAACTTCTTTGTATTCTGTGAAATCAGCTCACAGAGTTACAGCTTTCCCCTCAAGAAGCCTTTCGCTAAGACAGTTCTTGTGTAATTGGCAAAGTGATATTTGGAAGCCCATAGAGGGCTATGGTGAAAAAGGAAATATCCTCAGATGAAATCTGGAAAGAAGCTTTCTGAGAAACTGCTTAGTGTTCTGTTAATTCATCTCACAGAGTTACATCTGTATTTCGTGGATCTCTTTGCTAGCCTCATTTCTGTGGAATGTGAGAACAGATATTTCGGATCCCTTTGAAGAATATGGGGCCAAAGGAAATATCCTCCGATAACTAAGAGAAAGAAGCTTTCTGAGAAACTTCTTTGTGTTCTGTGAAATCAGCTCACAGAGTTACAGCTTTCCCCTCAAGAAGCCTTTCGCTAAGACAGTTCTTGTGGAATTGGAAAAGTGATATTTGGAAGCCCATAGAGGGCTATGGTGAAAAAGGAAATATCCTCAGATGAAATCTGGAAAGAAGCTTTCTGAGAAACTGCTCTGTGATGTGTGACTTCCACTCACAGAGTTACATCTGTATTTCGTTGATCTCTTTGCTAGCCTTATTTCTGTGGAATCTGAGAACAGATATTTCGGATCCCTTTGAAGACTATAGGGCCAAAGGAAATATCCTCCGATAACTAAGAGAAAGAAGCTTTCTGAGAAACTTCTTTGTGTTCTGTGAAATAATCTCACAGAGTTACAGCTTTCCCCTCAAGAAGCCTTTCGCTAAGACAGTTCTTGTGGAATTGGCAAAGTGATATTTGGAAGCCCATAGAGGGCTACGGTGAAAAGGAAATATCCTCCGATGAAATCTGGAAAGAAGCTTTCTGAGAAACTGCTTAGTGTTCTGTTAATTCATCTCACAGAGTTACATCTATATTTCGTGGATCTCTTTGCTAGCCTTATTTCTGTGGAATCTGAGAACAGATATTTCGGATCCCTTTGAAGACTATAGGGCCAAGGGAAATATCCTCCGATAACTAAGAGAAAGAAGCTTTCTGAGAAACTTCTTTGTGTTTTATGAAATCCTCTCACAGAGTTACAGCTTTCCCCTCAAGAAGCCTTTCGCTAAGACAGTTCTTGTGGAATTGGCAAAGTGATATTTGGAAGCCCATAGAGGGCTATGGTGAAAAAGGAAATATCCTCAGATGAAATCTGGAAAGAAGCTTTCTGAGAAACTGCTCTGTGATGTGTGACTTCCACTCACAGAGTTACATCTGTATTTCGTGGATCTCTTTGCTAGCCTTATTTCTGTGGAATCTGAGAACAGATATTTCGGATACCTTTGAAGACTATGGGGCCAAAGGAAATATCCTCCGATAACTAAGAGAAAGAAGCTTTCTGAGAAACTTCTTTGTGTCCTGTGAAATCATCTCACAGAGTTACAGCTTTCCCCTCAAGAAGCCTTTCGCTAAGACAGTTCTTGTGGAATTGGCAAAGTGATATTTGGAAGCCCATAGAGGGCCATGGTGAAAAAGGAAATATCCTCCGATGAAATCTGGAAAGAAGCTTTCTCAGAAACTGCTTAGTGTTCTGTTAATTCATCTCACAGATTTACTTCTATATTTCGTGGATCTCTTTGCTAGCCTTATTTCTGTGGAATCTGAGAACAGATATTTCGGAATCATTTGAAGACTATAGGGCCAAAGGAAATATCCTCCGATAACAAAGAGAAAGAAGCTTTCTGAGAAACTTCTTTGTGTTCTGTGAAATCATCTCACAGAGTTACAGCTTTCCCCTCAAGAAGCCTTTCGCTAAGACAGTTCTTGTGGAATTGGCAAAGTGATATTTGGAAGCCCAAAGAGGGCTATGGTGAAAAAGGAAATATCCTCCGATGAAATCTGGAAGGAACCTTTCTGGGAAACTCCTTAGTGTTCTGTTAATTCATCTCACAGAGTTACATCTATATTTCGTGGATCTCTTTGCTAGCCTTATTTCTGTGGAATCTGAGAACAGATATTTCGGTTCCCTCTGAAGACTATAGGGCCAAAGGAAATATCCTCCGATAACTAAGAGAAAGAAGCTTTCTGGGAAACTTCTTTGTGTTCTGTGAAATCATCTCACAGAGTTACAGCTTTCCCCTCAAGAAGCCTTTCCCTAAGACAGTTCTTGTGGAATTGGCAAAGTGATATTTGGAAGCCCATAGAGGGCTACGGTGAAAAGGAAATATCCTCCGATGAAATCTGGAAAGAAGCTTTCTGAGAAACTGCTTAGTGTTCTGTTAATTCATCTCACAGAGTTACATCTATATTTCGTGGATCTCTTTGCTAGCCTTATTTCTGTGGAATCTGAGAACAGATATTTCGGATCCCTTTGAAGACTATAGGGCCAAGGGAAATATCCTCCGATAACTAAGAGAAAGAAGCTTTCTGAGAAACTTCTTTGTGTTTTATGAAATCCTCTCACAGAGTTACAGCTTTCCCCTCAAGAAGCCTTTCGCTAAGACAGTTCTTGTGGAATTGGCAAAGTGATATTTGGAAGCCCATAGAGGGCTATGGTGAAAAAGGAAATATCCTCAGATGAAATCTGGAAAGAAGCTTTCTGAGAAACTGCTCTGTGATGTGTGACTTCCACTCACAGAGTTACATCTGTATTTCGTGGATCTCTTTGCTAGCCTTATTTCTGTGGAATCTGAGAACAGATATTTCGGATACCTTTGAAGACTATGGGGCCAAAGGAAATATCCTCCGATAACTAAGAGAAAGAAGCTTTCTGAGAAACTTCTTTGTGTCCTGTGAAATCATCTCACAGAGTTACAGCTTTCCCCTCAAGAAGCCTTTCGCTAAGACAGTTCTTGTGGAATTGGCAAAGTGATATTTGGAAGCCCATAGAGGGCCATGGTGAAAAAGGAAATATCCTCCGATGAAATCTGGAAAGAAGCTTTCTCAGAAACTGCTTAGTGTTCTGTTAATTCATCTCACAGATTTACTTCTATATTTCGTGGATCTCTTTGCTAGCCTTATTTCTGTGGAATCTGAGAACAGATATTTCGGAATCATTTGAAGACTATAGGGCCAAAGGAAATATCCTCCGATAACAAAGAGAAAGAAGCTTTCTGAGAAACTTCTTTGTGTTCTGTGAAATCATCTCACAGAGTTACAGCTTTCCCCTCAAGAAGCCTTTCGCTAAGACAGTTCTTGTGGAATTGGCAAAGTGATATTTGGAAGCCCAAAGAGGGCTATGGTGAAAAAGGAAATATCCTCCGATGAAATCTGGAAGGAACCTTTCTGGGAAACTCCTTAGTGTTCTGTTAATTCATCTCACAGAGTTACATCTATATTTCGTGGATCTCTTTGCTAGCCTTATTTCTGTGGAATCTGAGAACAGATATTTCGGTTCCCTCTGAAGACTATAGGGCCAAAGGAAATATCCTCCGATAACTAAGAGAAAGAAGCTTTCTGGGAAACTTCTTTGTGTTCTGTGAAAT
The DNA here is from genome assembly GCF_049350105.2 of Macaca mulatta. Taxonomy (NCBI): domain Eukaryota; kingdom Metazoa; phylum Chordata; class Mammalia; order Primates; family Cercopithecidae; genus Macaca; species Macaca mulatta. Next base: position 49,381,645 of record NC_133411.1, read on the forward strand.
CATCTCACAGAGTTACAGCTTTCCCCTCAAGAAGCCTTTCCCTAAGACAGTTCTTGTGGAATTGGCAAAGTGATATTTGGAAGCCCATAGAGGGCTACGGTGAAAAAGGAAATATCCTCAGATGAAATCTGGAAACAAGCTTTCTGAGAAACTGCTTAGTGTTCTGTTAATTCATCTCAAAGAGTTACAACTGTATTTCGTGGATCTCTTTGCTAGCCTTATTTCTGTGGAATCTGAGAACAGATACTTCGGATCCCTTTGAAGACTATAGGGCCAAAGAAAATATCCTCCGATAACAAAGAGAAAGAAGCTTTGTGAGAAACTTCTTTGTGTTCTATGAAATCATCTCACAGAGTTACAGCTTTCCCCTCAAGAAGCCTTTCGCTAAGACAGTTCTTGTGGAATTGGCAAAGAGATATTTGGAAGCCCATAGAGGGCTATGGTGAAAAAGGAAATATCCTCCGATGAAATCTGGAAAGAAGCTTTCTGAAAAACTGCTTAGTGTTCTGTTAATACATCTCACAGAGTTACATCTATATTTCGTGGATCTCTTTGCTAGCCTTATTTCTGTGGAATCTGAGAACAGATATTTCGGATCCCTCTGAAGACTATAGGGCCAAAGGAAATATCCTCCGATAACTAAGAGAAAGAAGCTTTCTGAGAAACTTCTTTGTGTTCTGTGAAATCATCTCACAGAGTTACAGCTTTCCCCTCAAGAAGCCTTTCGTTAAGACAGTTCTTGTGGAATTGGCAAAGTGATATTTGGAAGCCCACAGATGGCTATGGTGAAAAAGGAAATATCCTCAGATGAAATCTGGAAACAAGCTTTCTGAGAAACTGCTTAGTGTTCTGTTAATTCATCTCACAGAGTTACATCTATATTTCGTGGATCTCTTTGCTAGCCTTATTTCTGTGGAATCTGAGAACAGATATTTCGGATCCCTTTGAAGTCTATAGGGCCAAAGGAAATATCCTCCGATAACAAAGAGAAAGAAACTTTCTGAGAAACTTCTTTGTGTTCTGGGAAATCATCTCACAGAGTTACAGCTTTCCCCTCAAGAAGCTTTTCGCTAAGACAGTTCTTGTGGAATTGGCAAAGTGATATTTGGAAGCCCATAGAGGGCTATGGTGAAAAAGGAAATATCCTCCGATGAAATCTGGAAAGAAGCTTTCTGAGAAACTGCTTAGTGTTCTGTTAATTCATCTCACAGAGTTACATCTATATTTCGTGGATGTCTTTGCTAGCCTTATTTCTGTGGAATCTGAGAACAGATATTTCGGATCCCTTTGAAGACTATAGGGCCAAAGGAAATATCCTCCGAAAACTAAGAGAAAGAAGCTTTCTGAGAAACTTCTTTGTGTCCTGTGAAATCATCTCCCAGAGTTACAGCTATCCCCTCAAGAAGCCTTTCGCTAAGACAGTTCTTGTGGAATTGGCAAAGAGATATTTGGAAGCCCATAGTGGGCTATGGTGTAAAAGGAAATATCCTCCGATGAAATATGGAAAGAAGCTTTCTGAGAAACTGCTTAGTGTTCTGTTATTTCATCTCACATAGTTACTTCTATATTTCGTGGATGTCTTTGCTAGCCTTATTTCTGTGGAATCTGAGAACAGATATTTCGGAACCCTATGAAGACTATAGGGCCAAAGGAAATATCCTCCGATAACAAAGAGAAAGAAGCTTTCTGAGAAACTTCTTTGTGTTCCGTGAAGTCAGCTCACAGAGTTACAGCTTTCCCCTCAAGAAGCCTTTCCCTAAGACAGTTCTTGTGGAATTGGCAAAGTGATATTTGGAAGCCCATAGAGGGCTCTGGTGAAAAAGGAAATATCCTCAGATGAAATCTGGAAAGAAGCTTTCTGAGAAACTGCTCTGTGATGTGTGACTTCCACTCACAGAGTTACATCTGTATTTCGTGGATCTCTTTGCTAGCCTTATTTCTGTGAAATCTGAGAACAGATATTTCGGATCCCTTTGAAGACTATGGGGCCAAAGGAAATATCCTTCGATAACTAAGAATAAGAAGCTTTCTGAGAAACTTCTTTGTGTTCTGTGAAATCAGCTCACAGAGTTACTGCTTTCCCCTCAAGAAGCCTTTCGCTAAGACAGTTCTTGTGGAATTGGCAAAGTGATATTTGGAAACCCATAGAGGGCTATGGTGAAAAAGGAAATATCCTCAGATGAAATCTGGAAAGAAGCTTTCTGAGAAACTGCTTAGTGTTCTGTTAATTCATCTCACAGAGTTACATCTGTATTTCGTGGATCTCTTTGCTAGCCTTTTTTCTGGGGAATCTGAGAACAGATATTTCGGATCCCTTTGAAGACTATAGGGCCAAAGGAAATATCCTACGATAACTAAGAGAAAGAAGCTTTCTGAGAAACTCCTTTGTGTTTTATGAAATCCTCTCACAGAGTTACAGCTTTCCCCTCAAGAAGTCTTTCGCTAAGACAGTTCTTGTGGAATTGACAAAGTGATATTTGGAAGCCCATAGAGGGCTATGGTGAAAAAGGAAATATCCTCAGATGAAATCTGGAAAGAAGCTTTCTGTGAAACTGCTCTGTGATGTGGGTCTTCCACTCACAGAGTTACATCTGTATTTCGTGGATCTCTTTGCTAGCCTTATTTCTGTGGAATCTGAAAACAGATATTTCGGATCCCTTTGAAGACTATGGGGCCAAAGGAAATATCCTCCGATAACTAAGAGAAAGAAGCTTTCTGAGAAACTTCTTTGTATTCTGTGAAATCAGCTCACAGAGTTACAGCTTTCCCCTCAAGAAGCCTTTCGCTAAGACAGTTCTTGTGTAATTGGCAAAGTGATATTTGGAAGCCCATAGAGGGCTATGCTGAAAAAGGAAATATCCTCAGATGAAATCTGGAAAGAAGCTTTCTGAGAAACTGCTTAGTGTTCTGTTAATTCATCTCACAGAGTTACATCTGTATTTCGTGGATCTCTTTGCTAGCCTCATTTCTGTGGAATGTGAGAACAGATATTTCGGATCCCTTTGAAGAATATAGGGCCAAAGGAAATATCCTCTGATAACTAAGAGAAAGAAGCTTTCTGAGAAACTTCTTTGTGTTCTGTGAAATCAGCTCACAGAGTTACAGCTTTCCCCTCAAGAAGCCTTTCGCTAAGACAGTTCTTGTGGAATTGGCAAAGTGATATTTGGAAGCCCATAGAGGGCTATGGTGAAAAAGGAAATATCCTCAGATGAAATCTGGAAAGAAGCTTTCTGAGAAACTGCTCTGTGATGTGTGACTTCCACTCACAGAGTTACATCTGTATTTCGTTGATCTCTTTGCTAGCCTTATTTCTGTGGAATCTGAGAACAGATATTTCGGATCCCTTTGAAGACTATAGGGCCAAAGGAAATATCCTCCGATAACTAAGAGAAAGAAGCTTTCTGAGAAACTTCTTTGTGTTCTCTGAAATAATCTCACAGAGTTACAGCTTTCCCCTCAAGAAGCCTTTCGCTAAGACAGTTCTTGTGGAATTGGCAAAGTGATATTTGGAAGCCCATAGAGGGCTATGGTGAAAATGAAATATCCTCCGATGAAATCTGGAAAGAAGCTTTCTGAGAAACTGCTTAGTGTTCTGTTAATTCATCTCACAGAGTTACATCTATATTTCGTGGATCTCTTTGCTAGCCTTATTTCTGTGGAATCTGAGAACAGATGTTTCGGATCCCTTTGAGGACTATAGGGCCAAAGGAAATATCCTCCGATAACTAAGAGAAAGAAGCTTTGTGAGAAACTTCTTTGTGTTCTGTTAAATCATCTCACAGAGTTACAGCTTTCCCCTCAAGAAGCCTTTCGCTAAGACAGTTCTTGTGGAATTGCCAAAGTGATATTTGGAAGCCCATAGAGGGCTACGGTGAAAAAGGAAATATCCTCAGATGAAATCTGGAAAGAAGCTTTCTGAGAAACTGCTTAGTGTTCTGTTAATTCATCTCACAGAGTTACATCTGTATTTAGTGGATCTCTTTGCTAGCCTTATTTCTGTGGAATCTGAGAACAGATATTTCGGATCCCTTTGAGGACTATAGGGCCAAAGGAAATATCCACCGATAATTAAGAGAAAGAAGCCTCCTGAGAAACGTTTTGTGTTCTGTGAAATCATCTCAAAGTGTTACAGCTTTCCCCTCAAGAAGCCTTTCGCTAAGACAGTTCTTGTGGAATTGGCAAAGTGATATTTGGAAGCCCATAGAAGGCTATGGTGAAAAAGGAAATAACCTCCGATGAAATCTGGAAAGAAGGTTTCTGAGAAACTGCTTAGTGTTCTGTTAATTCATCTCACAGAGTTACATCTGTATTTCATGGATCTCTTTGCTAGCATTATTTCTGTGGAATCTGAGAACAGATATTTCGGATCCCTTTGAAGACTATAGGGCCAAAGGAAATATCCTCCGATAACAAAGAGAAAGAAGCTTTCTGAGAAACTTCTTTGTATTCTGTGAAATAATCTCACAGAGTTACAGCTTTCCCCTCAAGAAGCCTTTCGCTAAGACAGTTCTTGTGGAATTGGCAAAGTGATATTTGGAAGCCCCTAGAGGGCTATGGTGAAAAAGGAAATATCCTCCTATGAAATCTGGAAAGAAGCTTTCTGAGAAACTGCTTAGTGTTCTGTTAATTCATCTCACAGAGTTACATCTATGTTTCGTGGATCTCTTTGCTAGCCTTATTTCTGTGGAATCTGAGAACAGATATTTTGGATCCCTTTGAAGACTATAGGGCCATAGGAAATATCCTCCAATAACTAAGGGAAAGAAGCTTTCTGAGAAACTTCTTTGTGTTCTGGGAAATCATCTCACAGAGTTACAGCTTTCCCCTCAAGAAGCCTTTCGCTAAGACAGTTCTTGTGGAATTGGCAAAGTGATATTTGGAAGCCCATAGAGGGCTATGGTGAAAAAGGAAATATCCACAGATGAAATCTGGAAAGAAGCTTTGTCAGAAACTGCTTAGTGTTCTGTTAATTCATCTCACAGAGTTACATCTATATTTCGTGGATCTCTTTGCTAGCCTTATTTCTGTGGAATCTGAGAACAGATATTTCGGATCCCTTTGAAGACTATAGGCCCAAAGGAAATATCCTCCGATATCTAAGAGAAAGAAGCTTTCTGAGAAACTTCTTTGTGTTCGGTGAAATCATCTCACAGAGTTACAGCTTTCCCCTCAAGAAGCCTTTCGCTAAGACAGTTCTTGTGGAATTGGCAAAGTGATATTTGGAAGGCCATAGAGGGCCATGGTGAAAAAGGAAGTTTCCTCCGATGAAATCTGGAAAGAAGCTTTCTGAGAAACTGCTTAGTGTTCTGTTAATTCATCTCACAGAGTTACATCTGTATTTCGTGGATCTCTTTGCTAGCCTTATTTCTGTGGAATCTGAGAACAGATATTTCGGTTCCCTCTGAAGACTATAGGGCCAAAGGAAATATCCTCCGATAACTAAGAGAAAGAAGCTTTCTGAGAAACTTCTTTGTGTTCTGTGAAATCATCTCACAGAGTTACAGCTTTCCCCTCAAGAAGCCTTTCCCTCAGACAGTTCTTGTGGAATTGGCAAAGTGATATTTGGAAGCCCATAGAGGGCTACGGTGAAAAAGGAAATATCCTCAAATGAAATCTGGAAACAAGCTTTCTGAGAAACTGCTTAGTGTTCTGTTAATTCATCTCAAAGAGTTACATCTGTATTTCGTGGATCTCTTTGCTAGCCTTATTTCTGTGGAATCTGAGAACAGATACTTCGGATCCCTTTGAAGACTATAGGGCCAAAGAAAATATCCTCCGATAACAAAGAGAAAGAAGCTTTGTGAGAAACTTCTTTGTGTTCTATGAAATCATCTCACAGAGTTATAGCTTTCCCCTCAAGAAGCCTTTCGCTAAGACAGTTCTTGTGGAATTGGCAAAGAGATATTTGGAAGCCCATAGAGGACTATGGTGAAAAAGGAAATATCCTCCGATGAAATCTGGAAAGAAGCTTTCTGAAAAACTGCTTAGTGTTCTGTTAATACACCTCACAGAGTTACATCTATATTTCGTGGATCTCTTTGCTAGCCTTATTTCTGTGGAATCTGAGAACAGATATTTCGGATCCCTCTGAAGACTATAGGGCCAAAGGAAATATCCTCCGACAACTAAGAGAAAGAAGCTTTCTGAGAAACTTCTTTGTGTTCTGTGAAATCATCTCACAGAGTTACAGCTTTCCCCTCAGGAAGCCTTTCACTAAGACAGTTCTTGTGGAATTGGCAAAGTGATATTTGGAAACCCATAGAGGGCTATGGTGAAAAAGGAAATATCCTCAGATGAAATCTGGAAAGAAGCTTTCTGAGAAACTGCTTAGTGTTCTGTTAATTCATCTCACAGAGTTACATCTGTATTTCGTGGATCTCTTTGCTATCCTTATTTCTGTGGAATCTGAGAACAGATATTTCGGATCCCTTTGAAGACTATAGGGCCAAAGGAAATATCCTCCGATAACAAAGAGAAAGAAGCTTTCTGAGAAACTTCTTTGTGTTCTGTGAAATCAACTCACAGAGTTACATCTTTCCCCTGAAGAAGCCTTTCGCTAAGACAGTTCTTGTGGAATTGGCAAAGTGATATTTGGAAGCCCACAGATGGCTATGGTGAAAAAGGAAATATCCTCCGATGAAATCTGGAAAGAAGCTTTCTGAGAAACTGCTTAGTGTTCTGTTAATTCATCTCACAGAGTTACATCTATATTTCGTGGATCTCTTTGCTAGCCTTATTTCTGTGGAATCTGAGAACAGATATTTCGGATCCCTTTGAAGTCTATAGGGCCAAAGGAAATATCCTCCGATAACAAAGAGAAAGAAACTTTCTGAGAAACTTCTTTGTGTTCTGGGAAATCATCTCACAGAGTTACAGCTTTCCCCTCAAGAAGCCTTTCGCTAAGACAGTTCTTGTGGAATTGGCAAAGTGATATTTGGAAGCCCATAGAGGGCTATGGTGAAAAAGGAAATATCCTCCGATGAAATCTGGAAAGAAGCTTTCTGAGAAACTGCTTAGTGTTCTGTTAATTCATCTCACAGAGTTACATCTGTATTTCGTGGATCTCTTTGCTATCCTTATTTCTGTGGAATCTGAGAACAGATATTTCGGATCCCTTTGAAGACTATAGGGCCAAAGGAAATATCCTCCGATAACAAAGAGAAAGAAGCTTTCTGAGAAACTTCTTTGTGTTCTGTGAAATCAACTCACAGAGTTACAGGTTTCCCCTCAAGAAGCCTTTCGCTAAGACAGTTCTTGTGGAATTGGCAAAGTGATATTTGGAAGCCCACAGATGGCTATGGTGAAAAAGGAAATATCCTCCGATGAAATCTGGAAAGAAGCTTTCTGAGAAACTGCTTAGTGTTCTGTTAATTCATCTCACAGAGTTACATCTATATTTCGTGGATCTCTTTGCTAGCCTTATTTCTGTGGAATCTGAGAACAGATATTTCGGATCCCTTTGAAGTCTATAGGGCCAAAGGAAATATCCTCCGATAACAAAGAGAAAGAAGCTTTCTGAGAAACTTCTTTGTGTTCTGGGAAATCATCTCACAGAGTTACAGCTTTCCCCTCAAGAAGCCTTTCGCTAAGACAGTTCTTGTGGAATTGGCAAAGTGATATTTGGAAGCCCATAGAGGGCTATGGTGAAAAAGGAAATATCCTCCGATGAAATCTGGAAAGAAGCTTTCTGAGAAACTGCTTAGTGTTCTGTTAATTCACCTCACAGAGTTACATCTATATTTCGTGGATCTCTTTGCTAGCCTTATTTCTGTGGAATCTGAGAACAGATATTTCGGATCCCTTTGAAGACTCTAGGGACAAAGGAAATATCCTCCGATAACTAAGAGAAAGAAGGTTTCTGAGAAACTTCTTTGTGTTCTGTGAAATCATCTCACAGAGTTACAGCTTTCCCCTCAAGAAGCCTGTCGCTAAGACAGTTCTTGTGGAATTGGCAAAGTGATATTTGGAAGCCCGTAGAGGGCTATGGTGAAAAAGGAAATATCCTCAGATGAAATCTGGAAAGAAGCTTTCTGAGAAACTGCTCTGTGATGTGTGACTTCCACTCACAGAGTTACTCCTGTATTTCGTGGATCTCTTTGCTAGCCTTATTTCTGTGGTATCTGAGAAGAGATATTTCGGATCCCTTTGAAGACTATAGGGCCAAAGGAAATATCCTCCGATAATTTAGAGAAAGAAGCTTTCTGAGAAACTTCTTTGTGTTCTGTGAAATCATCTCACAGAGTTACAGCTTTCCCCTCAAGAAGCCTTTCGCCAAGACAGTTCTTGTGGAATTGGCAAAGTGATATTTGGAAGCCCATAGAGGACTATGGTGAAAAAGGAAATATCCTCCGATGAAATCTGGAAAGAAGCTTTCTGAGAAACTGCTTAGTGTTTTGTTAATTCATCTCACAGAGTTACATCTGTATTTCGTGGATCTCTTTGCTAGCCTTATTTCTGTGGATTCTGAGAACAGGTATTTCGGATCCCTTTGAAGACTATAGGGCCAAAGGAAATATCCTCCGATAACAAAGAGAAAGAAGCTTTCTGAGAAACTTCTTTGTGTTCTGTGAAATCATCTCACAGAGTTACAGCTTTCCCCTCAAGAAGCCTTTCGCTAAGACAGTTCTTGTGGAATTGGCAAAGTGATATTTGGAAGCCCATAGAGGACTATGGTGAAAAAGGAAATATCCTCAGATGAAATCTGGAAAGAAGCTCTCTGAGAAACTGCTTAGTGTTCTGTTAATTCATCTCACAGAGTTACATCTGTATTTCGTGGATCTCTTTGCTAGCCTTATTTCTGTGGAATCTGAGAACAGATATTTCGCATCCCTTTGAAGACTATAGGGCCAAAGGAAATATCCTCCGATAACAAAGACAAAGAAGCTTTCTGAGAAACTTCTTTGTGTTCTGTGAAATCATCTCACAAAGTTTCAGCTTTCCCCTCAAGAAGCATTTCGCTAAGACAGTTCTTGTGGAATTGGCAAAGTGATATTTGGAAGCCCATAGAGGGCTATGGTGAAAAAGGAAATATCCTCCGATGAAATCTGGAAAGAAGCTTTCTGAGAAACTGCTTACTGTTCTGTTAATTCATCTCACAGAATTACATCTGTATTTCTTGGATCTCTTTGCTAGCCTTTTTTCTGGGGAATCTGAGAACAGATATTTCGGATCCCTTTGAAGACTATAGGGCCACAGGAAATATCTTCCGATAACAAAGGGAAAGAAGCTTTCTGAGAAACTTCTTTGTATTCTGTGAAATCATCTCACAGAGTTACAGCTTTGCCCTCAAGAAGCCTTTCGCTAAGACAGTTCCTGTGGAATTGGCAAAGTGATATTTGGAAGCCCATAGAGGGCTATGGTGAAAAAGGAAATATCCTCGGATGAAATCTGGAAAGAAGCTTTCTGAGAAACTGCTCTGTGATGTGTGACTTCCACTCACAGAGTTACATCTGTATTTCGTTGATCTCTTTGCTAGCCTTATTTCTGTGGAATCTGAGAACAGATATTTCGGATCCCTTTGAAGACTATAGGGCCAAAGGAAACATCCTCCGATAACTAAGAGAAAGAAGCTTTCTGAGAAACTTCTTTGTGTTCTGTGAAATCATCTCACAGAGTTACAGCTTTCCCCTCAAGAAGCCTTTCGCTAAGACAGTTCTTGTGGAATTGGCAAAGTGATATTTGGAAGCCCATAGAGGGCTATGGTGAAAAAGGAAATATACTCCGATGAAATCTGGAAAGAAGCTTTCTGAGAAACTGCTTAGTGTTCTGTTAATTCATCTCACAGAGTTACATCTGTATTTCGTGGATCTCTTTGCTAGCCATATTTCTGTGGAATCTGAGAACAGATATTTCGGATCCCTTTGAAGACTATAGGGCCAAAAGGAAATATCCTCCGATAACAAAGAGAAAGAAGCTTTGTGAGGAACTTCTTTGTGTTCTGTGAAATCATCTCACAGAGTTACAGCTTTCCCCTCAAGAAGCCTTTCGCTAAGACAGTTCTTGTGGAATTGGCAAAGTGATATTTGGAAGCCCATAGAGGACTATGGTGAAAAAGGAAATATCCTCAGATGAAATCTGGAAAGAAGCTCTCTGAGAAACTGCTTAGTGTTCTGTTAATTCATCTCACAGAGTTACATCTGTATTTCGTGGATCTCTTTGCTAGCCTTATTTCTGTGGAATCTGAGAACAGATATTTCGCATCCCTTTGAAGTCTATAGGGCCAAAGGAAATATCCTCCGATAACAAAGACAAAGAAGCTTTCTGAGAAACTTCTTTGTGTTCTGTGAAATCATCTCACAGAGTTACAGCTTTCCCCTCAAGAAGCATTTCGCTAAGACAGTTCTTGTGGAATTGGCAAAGTGATATTTGGAAGCCCATAGAGGGCTATGGTGAAAAAGGAAATATCCTCCGATGAAATCTGGAAAGAAGCTTTCTGAGAAACTGCTTACTGTTCTGTTAATTCATCTCACAGAATTACATCTGTATTTCTTGGATCTCTTTGCTAGCCTTTTTTCTGGGGAATCTGAGAACAGATATTTCGGATCCCTTTGAAGACTATAGGGCCACAGGAAATATCTTCCGATAACAAAGGGAAAGAAGCTTTCTGAGAAACTTCTTTGTATTCTGTGAAATCATCTCACAGAGTTACAGCTTTGCCCTCAAGAAGCCTTTCGCTAAGACAGTTCCTGTGGAATTGGCAAAGTGATATTTGGAAGCCCATAGAGGCCTATGGTGAAAAAGGAAATATCCTCGGATGAAATCTGGAAAGAAGCTTTCTGAGAAACTGCTCTGTGATGTGTGACTTCCACTCACAGAGTTACATCTGTATTTCGTTGATCTCTTTGCTAGCCTTATTTCTGTGGAATCTGAGAACAGATATTTCGGATCCCTTTGAAGACTATGGGGCCAAAGGAAATATCCTCCGATAACTAAGAATAAGAAGCTTTCTGAGAAACTTCTTTGTGTTCTGTGAAATCAGCTCACAGAGTTACTGCTTTCCCCTCAAGAAGCCTTTCGCTAAGACAGTTCTTGTGGAATTGGCAAAGTGATATTTGGAAGCCCATAGAGGGCTATGGTGAAAAAGGAAATATCCTCAGATGAAATCTGGAAAGAAGCTTTCTGAGAAACTGCTTAGTGTTCTGTTAATTCATCTCACAGAGTTACATCTGTATTTCGTGGATCTCTTTGCTAGCCTTATTTCTGGGGAATCTGAGAACAGATATTTCGGATCCCTTTGAAGACTATAGGGCCAAAGGAAATATCCTACGATAACTAAGAGAAAGAAGCTTTCTGAGAAACTTCTTTGTGTTTTATGAAATCCTCTCACAGAGTTACAGCTTTCCCCTCAAGAAGTCTTTCGCTAAGACAGTTCTTGTGGAATTGACAAAGTGATATTTGGAAGCCCATAGAGGGCTATGGTGAAAAAGGAAATATCCTCAGATGAAATCTGGAAAGAAGCTTTCTGTGAAACTGCTCTGTGATGTGTGACTTCCACTCACAGAGTTACATCTGTATTTCGTGGATCTCTTTGCTAGCCTTATTTCTGTGGAATCTGAAAACAGATATTTCGGATCCCTTTGAAGACTATGGGGCCAAAGGAAATATTCTCCGATAACTAAGAGAAAGAAGCTTTCTGAGAAACTTCTTTGTATTCTGTGAAATCAGCTCACAGAGTTACAGCTTTCCCCTCAAGAAGCCTTTCGCTAAGACAGTTCTTGTGTAATTGGCAAAGTGATATTTGGAAGCCCATAGAGGGCTATGGTGAAAAAGGAAATATCCTCAGATGAAATCTGGAAAGAAGCTTTCTGAGAAACTGCTTAGTGTTCTGTTAATTCATCTCACAGAGTTACATCTGTATTTCGTGGATCTCTTTGCTAGCCTCATTTCTGTGGAATGTGAGAACAGATATTTCGGATCCCTTTGAAGAATATGGGGCCAAAGGAAATATCCTCCGATAACTAAGAGAAAGAAGCTTTCTGAGAAACTTCTTTGTGTTCTGTGAAATCAGCTCACAGAGTTACAGCTTTCCCCTCAAGAAGCCTTTCGCTAAGACAGTTCTTGTGGAATTGGCAAAGTGATATTTGGAAGCCCATAGAGGGCTATGGTGAAAAAGGAAATATCCTCAGATGAAATCTGGAAAGAAGCTTTCTGAGAAACTGCTCTGTGATGTGTGACTTCCACTCACAGAGTTACATCTGTATTTCGTTGATCTCTTTGCTAGCCTTATTTCTGTGGAATCTGAGAACAGATATTTCGGATCCCTTTGAAGACTATAGGGCCAAAGGAAATATCCTCCGATAACTAAGAGAAAGAAGCTTTCTGAGAAACTTCTTTGTGTTCTGTGAAATAATCTCACAGAGTTACAGCTTTCCCCTCAAGAAGCCTTTCGCTAAGACAGTTCTTGTGGAATTGGCAAAGTGATATTTGGAAGCCCATAGAGGGCTATGGTGAAAAGGAAATATCCTCCGATGAAATCTGGAAAGAAGCTTTCTGAGAAACTGCTTAGTGTTCTGTTAATTCATCTCACAGAGTTACATCTATATTTCGTGGATCTCTTTGCTAGCCTTATTTCTGTGGAATCTGAGAACAGATGTTTCGGATCCCTTTGAGGACTATAGGGCCAAAGGAAATATCCTCCGATAACTAAGAGAAAGAAGCTTTGTGAGAAACTTCTTTGTGTTCTGTGAAATCATCTCACAGAGTTACAGCTTTCCCCTCAAGAAGCCTTTCGCTAAGACAGTTCTTGTGGAATTGCCAAAGTGATATTTGGAAGCCCATAGAGGGCTATGGTGAAAAAGGAAATATCCTCAGATGAAATCTGGAAAGAAGCTTTCTGAGAAACTGCTTAGTGTTCTGTTAATTCATCTCACAGAGTTACATCTGTATTTAGTGGATCTCTTTGCTAGCCTTATTTCTGTGGAATCTGAGAACAGATATTTCGGATCCCTTTGAGGACTATAGGGCCAAAGGAAATATCCACCGATAATTAAGAGAAAGAAGCCTCCTGAGAAACGTTTTGTGTTCTGTGAAATCATCTCAAAGTGTTACAGCTTTCCCCTCAAGAAGCCTTTCGCTAAGACAGTTCTTGTGGAATTGGCAAAGTGATATTTGGAAGCCCATAGAGGGCTATGGTGAAAAAGGAAATAACCTCCGATGAAATCTGGAAAGAAGCTTTCTGAGACACTGCTTAGTGTTCTGTTAATTCATCTCACAGAGTTACATCTGTATTTCATGGATCTCTTTGCTAGCATTATTTCTGTGGAATCTGAGAACAGATATTTCGGATCCCTTTGAAGACTATAGGGCCAAAGGAAATATCCTCCGATAACAAAGAGAAAGAAGCTTTCTGAGAAACTTCTTTGTATTCTGTGAAATAATCTCACAGAGTTACAGCTTTCCCCTCAAGAAGCCTTTCGCTAAGACAGTTCTTGTGGAATTGGCAAAGTGATATTTGGAAGCCCATAGAGGGCTATGGTGAAAAAGGAAATATCCTCCTATGAAATCTGGAAAGAAGCTTTCTGAGAAACTGCTTAGTGTTCTGTTAATTCATCTCACAGAGTTACATCTATGTTTCGTGGATCTCTTTGCTAGCCTTATTTCTGTGGAATCTGAGAACAGATATTTTGGATCCCTTTGAAGACTATAGGGCCATAGGAAATATCCTCCGATAACTAAGGGAAAGAAGCTTTCTGAGAAACTTCTTTGTGTTCTGGGAAATCATCTCACAGAGTTACAGCTTTCCCCTCCAGAAGCCTTTCGCTAAGACAGTTCTTGTGGAATTGGCAAAGTGATATTTGGAAGCCCATAGAGGGCTATGGTGAAAAAGGAAATATCCACAGATGAAATCTGGAAAGAAGCTTTGTCAGAAACTGCTTAGTGTTCTGTTAATTCATCTCACAGTGTTACATCTATATTTCGTGGATCTCTTTGCTAGCCTTATTTCTGTGGAATCTGAGAACAGATATTTCGGATCCCTTTGAAGACTATAGGCCCAACGGAAATATCCTCCGATATCTAAGAGAAAGAAGCTTTGTGAGAAACTTCTTTGTGTTCTGTGAAATCATCTCACAGAGTTACAGCTTTCCCCTCAAGAAGCCTTTCGCTAAGACAGTTCTTGTGGAATTGGCAAAGTGATATTTGGAAGGCCATAGAGGGCCATGGTGAAAAAGGAAGTTTCCTCCGATGAAATCTGGAAAGAAGCTTTCTGAGAAACTGCTTAGTGTTCTGTTAATTCATCTCACAGAGTTACATCTGTATTTCGTGGATCTCTTTGCTAGCCTTATTTCTGTGGAATCTGAGAACAGATATTTCGGATCCCTTTGAAGACTCTAGGGCCAAAGGAAATATCCTCCGATAACTAAGAGAAAGAAGGTTTCTGAGAAACTTCTTTGTGTTCTGTGAAATCATCTCACAGAGTTACAGCTTTCCCCTCAAGAAGCCTTTCGCTAAGACAGTTCTTGTGGAATTGGCAAAGTGATATTTGGAAGCCCATAGAGGGCTATGGTGAAAAAGGAAATATCCTCAGATGAAATCTGGAAAGAAGCTTTCTGAGAAACTGCTCTGTGATGTGTGACTTCCACTCACAGAGTTACTTCTGTATTTCGTGGATCTCTTTGCTAGCCTTATTTCTGTGGTATCTGAGAAGAGATATTTCGGATCCCTTTGAAGACTATAGGGCCAAAGGAAATATCCTCCGATAATTTAGAGAAAGAAGCTTTCTGAGAAACTTCTTTGTGTTCTGTGAAATCATCTCACAGAGTTACAGCTTTCCCCTCAAGAAGCCTTTCGCCAAGACAGTTCTTGTGGAATTGGCAAAGTGATATTTGGAAGCCCATAGAGGGCTATGGTGAAAAAGGAAATATCCTCCGATGAAATCTGGAAAGAAGCTTTCTGAGAAACTGCTTAGTGTTTTGTTAATTCATCTCACAGAGTTACATCTGTATTTCGTGGATCTCTTTGCTAGCCTTATTTCTGTGGATTCTGAGAACAGGTATTTCAGATCCGTTTGAAGACTATAGGGCCAAAGGAAATATCCTCCGATAACAAAGAGAAAGAAGCTTTCTGAGAAATTTCTTTGTGTTCTGTGAAATCATCTCACAGAGTTACAGCTTTCCCCTCAAGAAGCCTTTCGCTAAGACAGTTCTTGTGGAATTGGCAAAGTGATATTTGGAAGCCCATAGAGGACTATGGTGAAAAAGGAAATATCCTCAGATGAAATCTGGAAAGAAGATTTCTGAGAAACTGCTTAGTGTTCTGTTAATTCATCTCACAGAGTTACATCTGTATTTCGTGGATCTCTTTGCTAGCCTTATTTCCGTGGAATCTGAGAACAGATATTTCGCATCCCTTTGAAGACTATAGGGCCAAAGGAAATATCCTCCGATAACAAAGACAAAGAAGCTTTCTGAGAAACTTCTTTGTGTTCTGTGAAATCATCTCACAGAGTTACAGCTTTCCCCTCAAGAAGCATTTCGCTAAGACAGTTCTTGTGGAATTGGCAAAGTGATATTTGGAAGCCCATAGAGGGCTATGGTGAAAAAGGAAATATCCTCCGATGAAATCTGGAAAGAAGCTTTCTGAGAAACTGCTTACTGTTCTGTTAATTCATCTCACAGAATTACATCTGTATTTCTTGGATCTCTTTGCTAGCCTTTTTTCTGGGGAATCTGAGAACAGATATTTCAGATCCCTTTGAAGACTATAGGGCCACAGGAAATATCTTCCGATAACAAAGGGAAAGAAGCTTTCTGAGAAACTTCTTTGTATTCTGTGAAATCATCTCACAGAGTTACAGCTTTGCCCTCAAGAAGCCTTTCGCTAAGACACTTCCTGTGGAATTGGCAAAGTGATATTTGGAAGTCCATAGAGGCCTATGGTGAAAAAGGAAATATCCTCGGATGAAATCTGGAAAGAAGCTTTCTGAGAAACTGCTCTGTGATGTGTGACTTCCACTCACAGAGTTACATCTGTATTTCGTTGATCTCTTTGCTAGCCTTATTTCTGTGGAATCTGAGAACAGATATTTCGGATCCCTTTGAAGACTATAGGGCCAAAGGAAACATCCTCCGATAACTAAGAGAAAGAAGCTTTCTGAGAAACTTCTTTGTGTTCTGTGAAATCATCTCACAGAGTTACAGCTTTCCCCTCAAGAAGCCTTTCGCTAAGACAGTTCTTGTGGAATTGGCAAAGTGATATTTGGAAGCCCATAGAGGGCTATGGTGAAAAAGGAAATATACTCCGATGAAATCTGGAAAGAAGCTTTCTGAGAAACTGCTTAGTGTTCTGTTAATTCATCTCACAGAGTTACATCTGTATTTCGTGGATCTCTTTGCTAGCCATATTTCTGTGGAATCTGAGAACAGATATTTCGGATCCCTTTGAAGACTATAGGGCCAAAAGGAAATATCCTCCGATAACAAAGAGAAAGAAGCTTTGTGAGGAACTTCTTTGTGTCCTGTGAAATCATCTCACAGAGTTACAGCTTTCCCCTCAAGAAGCCTTTCGCTAAGACAGTTCTTGTGGAATTGGCAAAGTGATATTTGGAAGCCCATAGAGGACTATGGTGAAAAAGGAAATATCCTCAGATGAAATCTGGAAAGAAGCTCTCTGAGAAACTGCTTAGTGTTCTGTTAATTCATCTCACAGAGTTACATCTGTATTTCGTGGATCTCTTTGCTAGCCTTATTTCTGTGGAATCTGAGAACAGATATTTCGCATCCCTTTGAAGACTATAGGGCCAAAGGAAATATCCTCCGATAACAAAGACAAAGAAGCTTTCTGAGAAACTTCTTTGTGTTCTGTGAAATCATCTCACAGAGTTACAGCTTTCCCCTCAAGAAGCATTTCGCTAAGACAGTTCTTGTGGAATTGGCAAAGTGATATTTGGAAGCCCATAGAGGGCTATGGTGAAAAAGGAAATATCCTCCGATGAAATCTGGAAAGAAGCTTTCTGAGAAACTGCTTACTGTTCTGTTAATTCATCTCACAGAATTACATCTGTATTTCTTGGATCTCTTTGCTAGCCTTTTTTCTGGGGAATCTGAGAACAGATATTTCGGATCCCTTTGAAGACTATAGGGCCACAGGAAATATCTTCCGATAACAAAGGGAAAGAAGCTTTCTGAGAAACTTCTTTGTATTCTGTGAAATCATCTCACAGAGTTACAGCTTTGCCCTCAAGAAGCCTTTCGCTAAGACAGTTCCTGTGGAATTGGCAAAGTGATATTTGGAAGCCCATAGAGGGCTATGGTGAAAAAGGAAATATCCTCGGATGAAATCTGGAAAGAAGCTTTCTGAGAAACTGCTTAGTGTTTTGTTAATTCATCTCACTGAGTTACATCTGTATTTCGTGGATCTCTTTGCTAGCCTTATTTCTGTGGATTCTGAGAACAGGTATTTCAGATCCCTTTGAAGACTATAGGGCCAAAGGAAATATCCTCCGATAACAAAGAGAAAGAAGCTTTCTGAGAAATTTCTTTGTGTTCTGTGAAATCATCTCACAGAGTTACAGCTTTCCCCTCAAGAAGCCTTTCGCTAAGACAGTTCTTGTGGAATTGGCAAAGTGATATTTGGAAGCCCATAGAGGACTATGGTGAAAAAGGAAATATCCTCAGATGAAATCTGGAAAGAAGCTCTCTGAGAAACTGCTTAGTGTTCTGTTAATTCATCTCACAGAGTTACATCTGTATTTCGTGGATCTCTTTGCTAGCCTTATTTCTGTGGAATCTGAGAACAGATATTTCGCATCCCTTTGAAGACTATAGGGCCAAAGGAAATATCCTCCGATAACAAAGACAAAGAAGCTTTCTGAGAAACTTCTTTGTGTTCTGTGAAATCATCTCACAGAGTTACAGCTTTCCCCTCAAGAAGCATTTCGCTAAGACAGTTCTTGTGGAATTGGCAAAGTGATATTTGGAAGCCCATAGAGGGCTATGGTGAAAAAGGAAATATCCTCCGATGAAATCTGGAAAGAAGCTTTCTGAGAAACTGCTTACTGTTCTGTTAATTCATCTCACAGAATTACATCTGTATTTCTTGGATCTCTTTGCTAGCCTTTTTTCTGGGGAATCTGAGAACAGATATTTCGGATCCCTTTGAAGACTATAGGGCCACAGGAAATATCTTCCGATAACAAAGGGAAAGAAGCTTTCTGAGAAACTTCTTTGTATTCTGTGAAATCATCTCACAGAGTTACAGCTTTGCCCTCAAGAAGCCTTTCGCTAAGACAGTTCCTGTGGAATTGGCAAAGTGATATTTGGAAGCCCATAGAGGGCTATGGTGAAAAAGGAAATATCCTCGGATGAAATCTGGAAAGAAGCTTTCTGAGAAACTGCTTAGTGTTTTGTTAATTCATCTCACAGAGTTACATCTGTATTTCGTGGATCTCTTTGCTAGCCTTATTTCTGTGGATTCTGAGAACAGGTATTTCAGATCCCTTTGAAGACTATAGGGCCAAAGGAAATATCCTCCGATAACAAAGAGAAAGAAGCTTTCTGAGAAATTTCTTTGTGTTCTGTGAAATCATCTCACAGAGTTACAGCTTTCCCCTCAAGAAGCCTTTCGCTAAGACAGTTCTTGTGGAATTGGCAAAGTGATATTTGGAAGCCCATAGAGGACTATGGTGAAAAAGGAAATATCCTCAGATGAAATCTGGAAAGAAGCTCTCTGAGAAACTGCTTAGTGTTCTGTTAATTCATCTCACAGAGTTACATCTGTATTTCGTGGATCTCTTTGCTAGCCTTATTTCCGTGGAATCTGAGAACAGATATTTCGCATCCCTTTGAAGACTATAGGGCCAAAGGAAATATCCTCCGATAACAAAGACAAAGAAGCTTTCTGAGAAACTTCTTTGTGTTCTGTGAAATCATCTCACAGAGTTACAGCTTTCCCCTCAAGAAGCATTTCGCTAAGACAGTTCTTGTGGAATTGGCAAAGTGATATTTGGAAGCCCATAGAGGGCTATGGTGAAAAAGGAAATATCCTCCGATGAAATCTGGAAAGAAGCTTTCTGAGAAACTGCTTACTGTTCTGTTAATTCATCTCACAGAATTACATCTGTATTTCTTGGATCTCTTTGCTAGCCTTTTTTCTGGGGAATCTGAGAACAGATATTTCAGATCCCTTTGAAGACTATAGGGCCACAGGAAATATCTTCCGATAACAAAGGGAAAGAAGCTTTCTGAGAAACTTCTTTGTATTCTGTGAAATCATCTCACAGAGTTACAGCTTTGCCCTCAAGAAGCCTTTCGCTAAGACAGTTCCTGTGGAATTGGCAAAGTGATATTTGGAAGTCCATAGAGGCCTATGGTGAAAAAGGAAATATCCTCGGATGAAATCTGGAAAGAAGCTTTCTGAGAAACTGCTCTGTGATGTGTGACTTCCACTCACAGAGTTACATCTGTATTTCGTTGATCTCTTTGCTAGCCTTATTTCTGTGGAATCTGAGAACAGATATTTCGGATCCCTTTGAAGACTATAGGGCCAAAGGAAACATCCTCCGATAACTAAGAGAAAGAAGCTTTCTGAGAAACTTCTTTGTGTTCTGTGAAATCATCTCACAGAGTTACAGCTTTCCCCTCAAGAAGCCTTTCGCTAAGACAGTTCTTGTGGAATTGGCAAAGTGATATTTGGAAGCCCATAGAGGGCTATGGTGAAAAAGGAAATATACTCCGATGAAATCTGGAAAGAAGCTTTCTGAGAAACTGCTTAGTGTTCTGTTAATTCATCTCACAGAGTTACATCTGTATTTCGTGGATCTCTTTGCTAGCCATATTTCTGTGGAATCTGAGAACAGATATTTCGGATCCCTTTGAAGATTATAGGGCCAAAAGGAAATATCCTCCGATAACAAAGAGAAAGAAGCTTTGTGAGGAACTTCTTTGTGTCCTGTGAAATCATCTCACAGAGTTACAGCTTTCCCCTCAAGAAGCCTTTCGCTAAGACAGTTCTTGTGGAATTGGCAAAGTGATATTTGGAAGCCCATAGAGGACTATGGTGAAAAAGGAAATATCCTCAGATGAAATCTGGAAAGAAGCTCTCTGAGAAACTGCTTAGTGTTCTGTTAATTCATCTCACAGAGTTACATCTGTATTTCGTGGATCTCGTTGCTAGCCTTATTTCTGTGGAATCTGAGAACAGATATTTCGCATCCCTTTGAAGACTATAGGGCCAAAGGAAATATCCTCCGATAACAAAGACAAAGAAGCTTTCTGAGAAACTTCTTTGTGTTCTGTGAAATCATCTCACAGAGTTACAGCTTTCCCCTCAAGAAGCATTTCGCTAAGACAGTTCTTGTGGAATTGGCAAAGTGATATTTGGAAGCCCATAGAGGGCTATGGTGAAAAAGGAAATATCCTCCGATGAAATCTGGAAAGAAGCTTTCTGAGAAACTGCTTACTGTTCTGTTAATTCATCTCACAGAATTACATCTGTATTTCTTGGATCTCTTTGCTAGCCTTTTTTCTGGGGAATCTGAGAACAGATATTTCGGATCCCTTTGAAGACTATAGGGCCACAGGAAATATCTTCCGATAACAAAGGGAAAGAAGCTTTCTGAGAAACTTCTTTGTATTCTGTGAAATCATCTCACAGAGTTACAGCTTTGCCCTCAAGAAGCCTTTCGCTAAGACAGTTCCTGTGGAATTGGCAAAGTGATATTTGGAAGCCCATAGAGGGCTATGGTGAAAAAGGAAATATCCTCGGATGAAATCTGGAAAGAAGCTTTCTGAGAAACTGCTCTGTGATGTGTGACTTCCACTCACAGAGTTACATCTGTATTTCGTTGATCTCTTTGCTAGCCTTATTTCTGTGGAATCTGAGAACAGATATTTCGGATCCCTTTGAAGACTATAGGGCCAAAGGAAACATCCTCCGATAACTAAGAGAAAGAAGCTTTCTGAGAAACTTCTTTGTGTTCTGTGAAATCATCTCACAGAGTTACAGCTTTCCCCTCAAGAAGCCTTTCGCTAAGACAGTTCTTGTGGAATTGGCAAAGTGATATTTGGAAGCCCATAGAGGGCTATGGTGAAAAAGGAAATATACTCCGATGAAATCTGGAAAGAAGCTTTCTGAGAAACTGCTTAGTGTTCTGTTAATTCATCTCACAGAGTTACATCTGTATTTCGTGGATCTCTTTGCTAGCCATATTTCTGTGGAATCTGAGAACAGATATTTCGGATCCCTTTGAAGACTATAGGGCCAAAAGGAAATATCCTCCGATAACAAAGAGAAAGAAGCTTTGTGAGGAACTTCTTTGTGTTCTGTGAAATCATCTCACAGAGTTACAGCTTTCCCCTCAAGAAGCCTTTCGCTAAGACAGTTCTTGTGGAATTGGCAAAGTGATATTTGGAAGCCCTTAGAGGACTATGGTGAAAAAGGAAATATCCTCAGACGAAATCTAGAAAGAAGATTTCTGAGAAACTGCTTAGTGTTCTGTTAATTCATCTCACAGAGTTACATCTGTATTTCGTGGATCTCTTTGCTAGCCTTATTTCTGTGGAATCTGAGAACAGATATTTCGCATCCCTTTGAAGACTATAGGGCCAAAGGAAATATCCTCCGATAACAAAGACAAAGAAGCTTTCTGAGAAACTTCTTTGTGTTCTGTGAAATCATCTCACAGAGTTACAGCTTTCACCTCAAGAAGCATTTCGCTAAGACAGTTCTTGTGGAATTTTCAAAGTGATATTTGGAAGCCCATAGTGGGCTATGGTGAAAAAGGAAATATCCTCCGATGAAATCTGGAAAGAAGCTTTCTCAGAAACTGCTTACTGTTCTGTTAATTCATCTCACAGAGTTACATCTGTATTTCTTGTATCTCTTTGCTAGCCTTTTTTCTGGGGAATCTGAGAACAGATATTTCGGATCCCTTTGAAGACTATAGGGCCACAGGAAATATCTTCCGATAACAAAGGGAAAGAAGCTTTCTGAGAAACTTCTTTGTATTCTGTGAAATCATCTCACAGAGTTACAGCTTTCCCCTCAAGAAGCCTTTCGCTAAGACAGTTCTTGTGGAATTGGCAAAGTGATATTTGGAAGCCCATAGAGGGCTATGGTGAAAAAGGAAATATCCTCCGATGAAATCTGGAAAGAAGCTTTCTGAGAAACTGCTTAGTGTTCTGTTAATTCATCTCACAGAGTTACATCTGTATTTCGTGGATCTCTTTGCTAGCCATATTTCTGTGGAATCTGAGAACAGATATTTCGGATCCCTTTGAAGACTATAGGGCCAAAGGAAATATCCTCCGATAACAAAGAGAAAGAAGCTTTGTGAGGAACTTCTTTGTGTTCTGTGAAATCATCTCACAGAGTTACAGCTTTCCCCTCAAGAAGCCTTTCGCTAAGACAGTTCTTGTGGAATTGGCAAAGTGATATTTGGAAGCCCATAGAGGGCTATGGTGAAAAAGGAAATATCCTCAGATGAAATCTGGAAAGAAGCTTTCTGAGAAACTGCTCTGTGATGTGTGACTTCAACTCACAGAGTTACTTCCGTATTTCGTGGATCTCTTTGCTAGCCTTATTTCTGTGGTATCTGAGAAGAGATATTTCGGATCCCTTTGAAGACTATAGGGCCAAAGGAAATATCTTCCGATAACTAAGAGAAAGAAGCTTTCTGAGAAACTTCTTTGTGTTCTGTGAAATCATCTCACAGAGTTACAGCTTCCCCCTCAAGAAGCCTTTCGCCAAGAAAGTTCTTGTGGAATTGGCAAAGTGATATTTGGAAGCCGATAGAGGGCTATGGTGAAAAAGGAAATATCCTCCGATGAAATCTGGAAAGAAGCTTTCTGAGAAACTGCTTAGTGTTTTGTTCATTCATCTCACAGAGTTACATCTGTATTTCGTGGATCTCTTTGCTAGCCTTATTTCTGTGGATTCTGAGAACAGGTATTTCGGATCCCTTTGAAGACTATAGGGCCAAAGGAAATATCCTCCGATAACAAAGAGAAAGAAGCTTTCTGAGAAACTTCTTTGTGTTCTGTGAAATCATCTCACAGAGTTACAGCTTTCCCCTCAAGAAGCCTTTCGCTAAGACAGTTCTTGTGGAATTGGCAAAGTGATATTTGGAAGCCCATAGAGGACTATGGTGAAAAAGGAAATATCCTCAGATGAAATCTGGAAAGAAGCTTTCTGAGAAACTGCTTAGTGTTCTGTTAATTCATCTCACAGAGTTACATCTGTATTTCGTGGATCTCTTTGCTAGCCTTATTTCTGTGGAATCTGAGAACAGATATTTCTGATCCCTTTGAAGACTATAGGGCCAAAGGAAATATCCTCCGATAACTAAGAGAAAGAAGCTTTCTGAGAAACTTCTTTGTGTTCTATTAAATCATCTCACAGAGTTACAGCTTTCCCCTCAAGAAGCCTTTCGCTAAGACAGTTCTTGTGGAATTGGCAAAGTGATATTTGGAAGCCCATAGAGGGCTATGGTGAAAAAGGAAATATCCTCAGATGAAATCTGGAAAGAAGCTTTCTGAGAAACTGCTCTGTGATGTTTGACTTCCACTCACAGAGTTACTTCTGTATTTCGTAGATCTCTTTGCTAGCCTTATTTCTGTGGAATCTGAGAACAGATATTTCGGATCCCTCTGAAGACTATACGGCCAAAGGAAATATCCTCCGATAACTAAGAGAAAGAAGCTTTCTGAGAAACTTCTTTGTGTTCTGTGAAATCATTTCACAGAGTTACAGCTTTCCCCTCAAGAAGCCTTTCGCTAAGACAGTTCTTGTGGAATTGGCAAAGTGATATTTGGAAGCCCCTAGAGGGCTATGGTGAAAAAGGAAATATCCTCCGATGAAATCTGGAAAGAAGCTTTCTGAAAAACTGCTTAGTGTTCTGTTCATTCATCTCACAGAGTTACATCTGTATTTCGTGGATCTCTTTGCTAGCCTTTTTTCTGTGGAATCTGAGAACAGATATTTCGGATCCCTTTGAAGACTATAGGGCCAAAGGAAATATCCTCCGATAACTAAGAGAAAGAAGCTTTCTGAGAAACTTCTTTGTGTTCTGTGAAATCATCTCACAGAGGTACAGCTTTCCCCTCAAGAAGCCTTTCGCTAAGACAGTTCTTGTGGAATTGGCAAAGTGATATTTGGAAGCCCATAGAGGGCTATGGTGAAAAAGGAAATATCCTCAGATGAAATCTGGAAAGAAGCTTTCTGAGAAACTGCTCTGTGATGTGTGACTTCCACTCACAGAGTTACATCTGTATTTCGTGTATCTCTTTGCCAGCCTTATTTCTGTGGAATCTGAGAACAGATATTTCGGATCCCTTTGAGGACTATAGGGCCAAAGGAAATATCCTCCGATAAATAAGAGAAAGAAGCTTTCTGAGAAACTTCTTTCTGTTCTGTGAAATCATCTCACAGAATTACAGCTTTCCCCTCAAGAAGCCTTTCGCTAGGACAGTTCTTGTGGAATTGGCAAAGTGATATTTGGAAGCCCATAGAGGGCTATGGTGAAAAAGGAAATATCCTCCGATGAAATCTGGAAAGAAGCTTTCTGAGAAACTGCTTAGTGTTCTGTTAATTCATCTCACAGAGTTACATCTATATTTCGTGGATCTCTTTGCTAGCCTTATTTCTGTGGAATCTGAGAACAGATATTTCGGATCCCTTTGAAGACTATAGGGCCAAAGGAAATATCCTCCGAAAACTAAGAGAAAGAAGCTTTCTGAGAAACTTCTTTGTGTTCTGTGAAATGAGCTCACAGAGTTACAGCTTTCCCCTCAAGAAGACTTTCGCTAAGACAGTTCTTGTGGAATTGGCAAAGTGATATTTGGAAGCCCATAGAGGGCTATGGTGAAAAAGGAAATATCCTCAGATGAAATCTGGAAAGCAGCTTTCTGAGAAACTGCTTAGTGTTCTGTTAATTCATCTCACAGAGTTACTTCTATATTTCGTGGATCTCTTTGCTAGCCTTATTTCTGTGGAATCTGAGAACAGATATTTCGGATCCCTTTGAAGACTATAGGGCCAAAGGAAATATCCTCCGATAACAAAGAGAAAGAAGCTTTCTGAGAAATTTCTTTGTGTTCTATGTAATCATCTCACAGAGTTACAGCTCTGCCCTCAAGAAGCCTTTCGCTAAGACAGTTCTTGTGGAATGGCAAAGTGATATTTGGAAGCCCATAGAGGGCTATGGTGAAAAAGGAAATATCCTCCGATGAAATCTGGAAAGAAGCTTTCTGAGAAACTGCTCTGTGATGTGTGACATCCACTCACAGAGTTACTTCTGTATTTCGTGGATTTCTTTGCTAGCCTTATTTCTGTGGCATCTGAGAACAGATATTTCGGATCCCTTTGAAGACAATAGGGCCAAAGGAAATATCCTCTGATAACTAAGAGAAAGAAGCTTTCTGAGAAACTTCTTTGTGTTCTGTGAAATCATCTCACAGAGTTACAGCTTTCCCCTCAAGAAGCCTTTCGCCAAGACAGTTCTTGTGGAATTGGCAAAGTGATATTTGGAAGCCCATAGAGGGCTATGGTGAAAAAGGAAATATCCTCAGATGAAATCTGGAAAGAAGCTTTCTGAGAAACTGCTTAGTGTTTTCTTCATTCATGTCACAGAGTTACATCTGTATTTCGTGGATCTCTTTGCTAGCCTTATTTCTGTGGAATCTGAGAACAGGTATTTCGGATCCCTTTGAAGACTATAGGGCCAAAGGAAATATCCTCCGATAACAAAGAGAAAGAAGCTTTCTGAGAAACTTCTTTGTGTTCTGTGAAATCATCTCACAGAGTTACAGCTTTCCCCTCAAGAAGCCTTTCGCTAAGACAGTTCTTGTGGAATTGGCAAAGTGATATTTGGAAGCCCATAGAGGACTACGGTGAAAAAGGAAATATCCTCAGATGAAATCTGGAAAGAAGCTTTCTGAGAAACTGCTTAGTGTTCTGTTAATTCATCTCACAGAGTTACATCTGTATTTCGTGGATCTCTTTGCTAGCCTTATTTCTGTGGAATCTGAGAACAGATATTTCTGATCTCTTTGAAGACTATGGGGCCAAAGGAAATATCCTCCGATAACTAAGAGAAAGAAGCTTTCTGAGAAACTTCTTTGTGTTCTATGAAATCATCTCACAGAGTTACAGCTTTCCCCTCAAGAAGCCTTTCGCTAAGACAGTTCTTGTGGAATTGGCAAAGTGATATTTGGAAGCCCATAGAGGGCTATGGTGAAAAAGGAAATATCCTCAGATGAAATCTGGAAAGAAGCTTTCTGAGAAACTGCTCTGTGATGTTTGACTTCCACTCACAGAGTTACTTCTGTATTTCGTAGATCTCTTTGCTAGCCTTATTTCTGTGGAATCTGAGAACAGATATTTCGGATCCCTCTGAAGACTATACGGCCAAAGGAAATATCCTCCGATAACTAAGAGAAAGAAGCTTTCTGAGAAACTTCTTTGTGTTCTGTGAAATCATTTCACAGAGTTACAGCTTTCCCCTCAAGAAGACTTTTGCTAAGACAGTTCTTGTGGAATTGGCAAACTGATATTTGGAAGCCCCTAGAGGGCTATGGTGAAAAAGGAAATATCCTCCGATGAAATCTGGAAAGAAGCTTTCTGAGAAACTGCTTAGTGTTCTGTTCATTCATCTCACAGAGTTACATCTGTATTTCGTGGATCTCTTTGCTAGCCTTATTTTTGTGGAATCTGAGAACAGATATTTCGGATCCCTTTGAAGACTATAGGGCCAAAGGAAATATCCTCCGATAACTAAGAGAAAGAAGCTTTCTGAGAAACTTCTTTGTGTTCTGTGAAATCATCTCACAGAGTTACAGCTTTCCCCTCAAGAAGCCTTTCGCTAAGACAGTTCTTGTGGAATTGGCAAAGTGATATTTGGAAGCCCTTAGAGGGCTATGGTGAAAAAGGAAATATCCTCCGATGAAATCTGGAAAGAAGCTTTCTGAAAAACTGCTTAGTGTTCTGTTAATTCATCTCACAGAGTTACATCTGCATTTCGTGGATCTCTTTGCTAGCCTTATTTCTGTGGAATCTGAGAACAGATATTTCGGATCCCTTCGAAGACTATAGGGCCAAAGGAAATATCCTCCGATAACAAAGAGAAAGAAGCGTTCTGAGAAACTTCTTTGTGTTCTGTGAAATCATCTCAGAGAGTTACAGCTTTCCCCTCAAGAAGCCTTTCGCTAAGACAGTTCTTGTGGAATTGGCAAAGTGATATTTGGAAGCCCATAGAGGGCTATGGTGAAAAAGGAAATATCCTCAGATGAAATCTGGAAAGAAGCTTTCTGAGAAACTGCTCTGTGATGTTTGACTTCCACTCACAGAGTTACTTCTGTATTTCGTAGATCTCTTTGCTAGCCTTATTTCTGTGGAATCTGAGAACAGATATTTCGGATCCCTTTGAAGACTATACGGCCAAAGGAAATATCCTCCGATAACTAAGAGAAAGAAGCTTTCTGAGAAACTTCTTTGTGTTCTGTGAAATCATCTCACAGAGTTACAGCTTTCCCCTCAAGAAGCCTTTCGCTAAGACAGTTCTTGTGGAATTGGCAAAGTGATATTTGGAAGCCCTTAGAGGGCTATGGTGAAAAAGGAAATATCCTCCGATGAAATCTGGAAAGAAGCTTTCTGAAAAACTGCTTAGTGTTCTGTTAATTCATCTCACAGAGTTACATCTGCATTTCGTGGATCTCTTTGCTAGCCTTATTTCTGTGGAATCTGAGAACAGATATTTCGGATCCCTTCGAAGACTATAGGGCCAAAGGAAATATCCTCCGATAACAAAGAGAAAGAAGCTTTCTGAGAAACTTCTTTGTGTTCTGTGAAATCATCTCAGAGAGTTACAGCTTTCCCCTCAAGAAGCCTTTCGCTAAGACAGTTCTTGTGGAATTGGCAAAGTGATATTTGGAAGCCCATAGAGGGCTATGGTGAAAAAGGAAATATCCTCAGATGAAATCTGGAAAGAAGCTTTCTGAGAAACTGCTCTGTGATGTGTGACTTCCACTCACAGAGTTACATCTGTGTTTCGTGTATCTCTTTGCTAGCCTTATTTCTGTGGAATCTGAGAACAGATATTTCGGATCCCTTTGAAGACTATAGGGCCAAAGGAAATATCCTCCGATAAATAAGAGAAAGAAGCTTTCTGAGAAACTTCTTTCTGTTCTGTGAAATCATCTCACAGAGTTACAGCTTTCCCCTCAAGAAGCCTTTCGCTAAGACAGTTCTTTTGGAATTGGCAAAGTGATATTTGGAAGCCCATAGAGGGCTATGGTGAAAAAGGAAATATCCTCCGATGAAATCTGGAAAGAAGGTTTCTGAGAAACTGCTCTGTGATGTTTGACTTCCACTCACAGAGTTACTTCTGTATTTCGTAGATCTCTTTGCTAGCCTTATTTCTGTGGAATCTGAGAACAGATATTTCGGATCCCTCTGAAGACTATACGGCCAAAGGAAATATCCTCCGATAACTAAGAGAAAGAAGCTTTCTGAGAAACTTCTTTGTGTTCTGTGAAATCATTTCACAGAGGTACAGCTTTCCCCTCAAGAAGCCTTTCGCTACGACAGTTCTTGTGGAATTGGCAAAGTGATATTTGGAAGCCCCTAGAGGGCTATGGTGAAAAAGGAAATATCCTCCGATGAAATCTGGAAAGAAGCTATCTGAGAAACTGCTTAGTGTTCTGTTCATTCATCTCACAGAGTAACATCTGTATTTCGTGGATCTCTTTGCTAGCCTTATTTCTGTGGAATCTGAGAACAGATATTTCGGATCCCTTTGAAGACTATAGGGCCAAAGGAAATATCCTCCGTTAACAAAGAGAAAGAAGGTTTCTGAGAAACTTCTTTGTGTTCTGTGAAATCATCTCACAGAGTTACAGCTTTCCCCTCAAGAAGCCTTTCGCTAAGACAGTTCCTGTGGAATTGGCAAAGTGATATTTGGAAGCCCTTAGAGGGCTATGGTGAAAAAGGAAATATCCTCGGATGAAATCTGGAAAGAAGCTTTCTGAGAAACTGCTCTGTGATGTGTGACTTCCACTCACAGAGTTACTTCTGTATTTCGTTGATCTCTTTGCTAGCCTTATTTCAGTGGAATCTGAGAACAGATATTTCGGATCCCTTTGAAGACTATAGGGCCAAAGGAAACATCCTCCGATAACTAAGAGAAAGAAGCTTTCTGAGAAACTTCTTTGTGTTCTGTGAAATGAGCTCACAGAGTTACAGCTTTCCCCTCAAGAAGCCTTTCGCTAAGACAGTTCTTGTGGAATTGGCAAAGTGATATTTGGAAGCCCATAGAGGGCTATGGTGAAAAAGGAAATATCCTCCGATGAAATCTGGAAAGAAGCTTTCTGAGAAACTGCTTAGTGTTCTGTTAATTCATCTCACAGAGTTACATCTGTATTTCGTGGATCTCTTTGCTAGCCATATTTCTGTGGAATCTGAGAACAGATATTTCGGATCCCTTTGAAGACTAAAGGGCCAAAGGAAATATCCTCCGATAACAAAGAGAAAGAAGCTTTGTGAGGAACTTCTTTGTGTTCTGTGAAATCATCTCACAGAGTTACAGCTTTCCCCTCAAGAAGCCTTTCGGTAAGACAGTTCTTGTGGAATTGGCAAAGTGATATTTGGAAGCCCATAGAGGGCTATGGTGAAAAAGGAAATATCCTCTGATGAAATCTGGAAAGAAGCTTTCTGAGAAACTGCTTACTGTTCTGTTAATTCATCTCACAGAGTTACATCTGTATTTCTTGGATCTCTTTGCTAGCCTTTTTTCTGGGGAATCTGAGAACAGATATTTCGGATCCCTTTGAAGACTATAGGGCCACAGGAAATATCTTCCGATAACAAAGGGAAAGCAGCTTTCTGAGAAACTTCTTTGTATTCTGTGAAATCATCTCACAGAGTTACAGCTTTCCCCTCAAGAAGCCTTTCGCCAAGACAGTTCTTGTGGAATTGGCAAAGTGATATTTGGAAGCCCATAGAGGGCTATGGTGAAAAAGGGAATATCCGCCGATGAAATCTGGAAAGAAGCTTTCTGAGAAACTGCTTAGTGTTCTGTTAAATCATCTCACAGAGTTACATCTATATTTCGTGGATCTCTTTGCTAGCCTTATTTCGGTGGAATCTGAGAACAGATATTTCGGATCCCTCTGAAGACTATAGGGCCAAAGGAAATATCCTCCGATAACTAAGAGAAAGAAGCTTTCTGAGAAACTTCTTTGTGTTCTGTGAAATCATCTCACAGTTACAGCTTTCCCCTCAAGAAGCCTTTCGCTAAGACAGTTCTTGTGGAATTGGCAAAGTGTCATTTGGAAGCCCATAGAGGGCTATGTTGAAAAAGGAAATATCCTCAGATGAAATCTGGAAAGAAGCTTTCTGAGAAACTGGTTAGTGTTCTGTTAATTCATCTCAGAGAGTTACATCTGTATTTCGTGGATGTCTTTGCTAGCCTTATTTCTGTGGAAACTGAGAACAGATATTTCGGATCCCTTTGAAGACTATAGGGCCAAAGGAAATATCCTCCGATAACTAAGAGAAAGAAGCTTTCTGAGAAACTTCTTTGTGTTCTGTGAAATCATCTCACAGAGTTACAGCTTTCCCCTCAAGAAGCCTTTCGCTAAGACAGTTCTTGTGGAATTGGCAAAGTGATATTTGGAAGCCCATAGAGGGCTATGGTGAAAAAGGAAATATCCTCCGATGAAATCTCGAAAGAAGCTTTCTGAGAAACTGCTTAGTGTTCTGTTAATTCATCTCACAGAGTTACATCTGTATTTCGTGGATCTCTTTGCTAGCCATATTTCTGTGGAATCTGAGAACAGATATTTCGCATCCCTTTGAAGACTATAGGGCCAAAGGAAATATCCTCCGATAACTAAGAGAAAGAAGCTTTGTGAGGAACTTCTTTGTGTTCTGTGAAATCATCTCACAGAGTTACAGCTTTCCCCTCAAGAAGCCTTTCGCTAAGACAGTTCTTGTGGAATTGGCAAAGTGATATTTGGAAGCCCATGGAGGGCTACGGTGAAAAAGGAAATATCCTCAGATGAAATCTGGAAAGAAGCTTTCTGTGAAACTGCTCTGTGATGTGTGACTTCCACTCACAGAGTTACATCTGTATTTCGTGTATCTCTTTGCTAGCCTTATTTCTGTGGAATCTGAGAACAGATATTTCGGATCCCTTTGAAGACTATAGGGCCAAAGGAAATATCCTCCGATAACTAAGAGAAAGAAGCTTTCTGAGAAACTTCTTTGTGTTCTATGTAATCATCTCACAGAGTTACAGCTTTCCCCTCAAGAAGCCTTTCGCTAAGACAGATCTTTTGGAATTGGCAAAGTATATTTGGAAGCCCATAGAGGGCTATGGTGAAAAACGAAATATCCTCAGATGAAATCTGGAGAGAAGCTTTCTGAGAAATTGCTGAGTGTTCTGTTAATTCATCTCACAGAGTTACATCTGTATTACGTGGATCTCTTTGCTAGCCTTATTTCTGTGGAATCTGAGAACAGATATTTCGGATCCCTTTGAAGACTATAGGGCCAAAGGAAATATCTTCCGATAACAAAGAGAAAGAAGCTTTCTGAGAAAATTTTTGTGTTCTATGAAATCATCTCACAGTTACAGCTTTCCCCTCAAGAATCCTTTCGCTAAGACAGTTCTTGTGGAATTGGCAAAGTGATATTTGGAAGCCCATAGAGGGCTCTGGTCAAAAAGGAAATATCCTCAGATGAAATCTGGAAAGAAGCTTTCTGAGAAACTGCTCTGTGATGTGTGACTTCCACTAACAGAGTTACTTCTGTATTTCGTGGATCTCTTTGCTAGCCTTATTTCTGTGGCATCTGAGAACAGATATTTCGGATACCTTTGAAGACTATAGGGCCAAAGGAAATATCCTAAGATAACTAACAGAAAGAAGCTTTCTGAGAAACTTCTTTGTGTTCTGTGAAATCATCTCACAGAGTTACAGCTTTCCCCTAAAGAAGCCTTTCGCCAAGAGAGTTCTTGTGGAATTGGCAAAGTGATATTTGGAAGCCCATAGAGGGCTATGGTGAAAAAGGAAATATCCTCAGATGAAATCTGGAAAGAAGCTTTCTGAGAAACTGCTTAGTGTTCTGTTAAATCATCTCACAGAGTTACATGTATATTTCGTGGATCTCTTTGCTAGCCTTATTTCTGTGGAATCTGAGAACAGATATTTCGGATCCTTCTGAAGACTATAGGGCCAAAGGAAATATCCTCCGATAACTAAGAGAAAGAAGCTTTCTGTGAAACTTCTTTGTGTTCTGTGAAATCATCTCACAGTTACAGCTTTCCCCTCAAGAAGCCTTTCGCTAAGACAGTTCTTGTGGAATTGGCAAAGTGACATTTGGAAGCCCATAGAGGGCTATGGTGAAAAAGGAAATATCCTCAGATGAAATCTGGAAAGAAGCTTTCTGAGAAACTGGTTAGTGTTCTGTTAATTCATCTCACAGAGTTACATCTGTATTTCGTGGATGTCTTTGCTAGCCTTATTTCTGTGGAAGCTGAGAACAGATATTTCGGATCCTTTGAAGACTATAGGGACAAAGGAAATATCCTCCGATAACTAAGAGAAAGAAGCTTTCTGAGAAACTTCTTTGTGTTCTGTGAAATCATCTCACAGAGTTACAGCTTTCCCCTCAAGAAGCCTTTGGCTAAGACAGTTCTTGTGGAATTGGCAAAGTGATATTTGGAAGCCCATAGAGGGCTATGGTGAAAAAGGAAATATCCTCCGATGAAATCTGGAAAGAAGCTTTCTGAGAAACTGCTTAGTGTTCTGTTAGTTCATCTCACAGAGTTACATCTATATTTCGTGGATCTCTTTGCTAGCCTTATTTCTGTGGAATCTGAGAAGAGATATTTCGGATCCCTTTGAAGACTATAGGGCCAAAGGAAAAATCCTCCGATAACAAAGAGAAAGAAGCTTTCTGAGAAACTTCTTTGTGTTCTGTGAAATGAGCTCACAGGGTTACAGCTTTCCCCTCAGGAAGCCTTTCGCTAAGACAGTTCTTGTGGAATTGGCAAAGTGATATTTGGAAGCCCGTAGAGGGCTATGGTGAAAAAGGAAATATCCTCCGACGAAATCTCGAAAGAAGCTTTCTGAGAAACTGCTCTGTGATGTGTGACTTCCACTCACAGAGTTACTTCTGTATTTCGTAGATCTCTTTGCTAGCCTTATTTCTGTGGCATCTGAGAACAGATATTTCGGTTCCCTTTGAAGACTATAGGGCCAAAGGAAATATCCTCCGATAACAAAGAGAAAGAAGCTTTCTGAGAAACTTCTTTGTGTTCTGTGAAATCATCTCACAGAGTTACAGCTTTCCCCTCAAGAAGCCTTTCGCCAAGACAGTTCTTGTGGAATTGGCAAAGTGATATTTGGAAGCCCATAGAGGGCTATGGTGAAAAAGGAAATATCCTCCGATGAAATCTGGAAAGAAGCTTTCTGAGAAACTGCTTAGTGTTCTGTTCATTCATCTCACAGAGTTACATCTGTATTTCGTGGATCTCTTTGCTAGCCTTATTTCTGTGGAATCTGAGAACAGATATTTCGGATCCCTTTGAAGACTATAGGACCAAAGGAAATATCCTCCGATAACTAAGAGAAAGAAGCTTTCTGAGAAACTTCTTTGTGTTCTATGAAATCATCTCACAGAGTTACAGCATTCCCCTCAAGAAGCCTTTCGCTAAGACAGCTCTTGTGGAATTGGCAAAGTGATATTTGCAAGCCCATAGAGGGCTATGGTGAAAAAGGAAATATCCTCAGATGAAATCTGGAAAGAAGCTTTCTGAGAAACTGCTTAGTGTTCTGTTAATTCATCTCACAGAGTTACATCTATATTTCGTGGATCTCTTTGCTAGCCTTATTTCTGTGGAATCTGACAACAGATATTTCGGATCCCTTTGAAGAGTATAGGGCCAAAGGAAATATCCTCCGATAACTAAGAGAAAGAAGCTTTCTGAGAAACTTCTTTGTGTTCTGTGAAATCATCTCACAGAGTTACAGCTTTCCCCTCAAGAAGCCTTTCGCTAAGACAGTTCTTGTGGAATTGGCAAAGTGATATTTGGAAGCCCATAGAGGGCTATGGTGAAAAAGGAAATATCCTCAGATGAAATCTGGAAAGAAGCTTTCTGAGAAACTGCTCTGTGATGTGTGACTTCCACTCACAGAGTTACTTCTGTATTTCGTAGATCTCTTTGCTAGCCTTATTTCTGTGGCATCTGAGAACAGATATTTCGGATCCCTCTGAAGACAATAGGGCCAAAGGAAATATCCTCCGATAACTAAGAGAAAGAAGCTTTCTGAGAAACTTCTTTGTGTTCTGTGAAATCATTTCACAGAGTTACAGCTTTCCCCTCAAGAAGCCTTTCGCTAAGACAGTTCTTGTGGAATTGGCAAAGTGATATTTGGAAGCCCCTAGAGGGCTATGGTGAAAAAGGAAATATCCTCCGATGAAATCTGGAAAGAAGCTTTCTGAGAAACTGCTTAGTGTTCTGTTCATTCATCTCACAGAGTTACATCTGTATTTCGTGGATCTCTTTGCTAGCCTTATTTCTGTGGAATCTGAGAACAGATATTTCGGATCCCTTTGAAGACTATAGGGCCAAAGGAAATATCCTCCGATAACTAAGAGAAAGAAGCTTTCTGAGAAACTTCTTTGTGTTCTGTGAAATCATCTCACAGAGTTACAGCTTTCCCCTCAAGAAGCCTTTCGCTAAGACAGTTCTTGTGGAATTGGCAAAGTGATATTTGGAGGCCCATAGAGGGCTATGGTGAAAAAGGAAATATCCTCCGATGAAATCTGGAAAGAAGCTTTCTGAGAAACTGCTTAGTGTTCTGTTAATTCATCTCACAGAGTTACATCTATATTTCGTGGATGTCTTTGCTAGCCTTATTTCTCCGGAATCTGAGAACAGATATTTCGGATCCCTTTGAAGACTATAGGGCCGAAGGAAATATCCTCCGATAACAAAGAGAAAGAAGCTTTATGAGAAACTTCTTTGTGTTCTGTGAAATGAGCTCACAGAGTTACAGCTTTCCCCTCAAGAAGCCTTTCGCTAAGACAGTTCTTGTGGAATTGGCAAAGTGATATTTGGAAGCCCATAGAGGGCTATGGTGAAAAAGGAAATATCCTCAGATGAAATCTGGAAAGAAGCTTTCTGAGAAACTGCTTAGTGTTCTGTTAATTCATCTAACAGAGTTACATCTGTATTTCGTGGATCTCTTGGCTAGACTTATTTCTGTGGAATCTGAGAACAGATATTTCGGATCCCTTTGAAGACTATAGGGCCAAAGGAAATATCCTCCGATAACTAAGAGAAAGAAGCTTTCTGGGAAACTTCTTTCTGTTCTGTGAAATCATCTCACAGAGTTACAGCTTTCCCCTCAAGAAGCCTTTCGCTAAGACAGTTCTTTTGGAATTGGCAAAGTGATATTTGGAAGCCCATAGAGGGCTATGGTGAAAAAGGAAATATCCTCAGATGAAATCTGGAAAGAAGCTTTCTGAGAAACTGCTCTGTGATGTGTGACTTCCACTCACAGAGTTAGATCTGTATTTCGTGTATCTCTTTGCTAGCCTTATTTCTGTGGAATCTGAGAACAGATATTTCGGATCCCTTTGAAGACTATAGGGCCAAAGGAAATATCCTCCGATAACTAAGAGAAAGAAGCTTTCTGAGAAACTTCTTTGTGTTCTGTGAAATCATCTCACAGAGTTACAGATTTCCCCTCAAGAAGCCTTTCGGTAAGACAGTTCTTTTGGAATTGGCAAAGTGATATTTGGAAGCCCATAGAGGGCTATGGTGAAAAAGGAAATATCCTCCGATGAAATCTGGAAAGAAGCTTTCTGAGAAACTGCTTAGTGTTCTGTTAATTCATCTCACAGAGTTACATCTATATTTCGTGGATCTCTTTGCTAGCCTTATTTCTGCGGAATCTGAGAACAGATATTTCGGATCCCTTTGAAGACTATGGGGCCGAAGGAAATATCCTCCGATAACAAAGAGAAAGAAGCTTTCTGAGAAACTTCTTTGTGTTCTATGAAATGAGCTCACAGAGTTACAGCTTTCCCTTCAAGAAGCCTTTCGCTAAGACAGTTCTTGTGGAATTGGCAAAGTGATATTTGGAAGCCCATAGAGGGCTATGGTGAAAAAGGAAATATCCTCAGATGAAATCTGGAAAGAAGCTATCTGAGAAACTGCTTAGTGTTCTGTTAATTCATCTCACAGAGTTACATCTGTATTTCGTGGATCTCTTTGCTAGCCTTATTTCTGTGGAATCTGAGAACAGATATTTCGGATCCCTTCGAAGACTATAGGGCCAAAGGAAATATCCTCCGATAACAAAGAGAAAGAAGCTTTCTGAGAAACTTCTTTGTGTTCTGTGAAATCATCTCACAGAGTTACAGCTTTCCCCTCAAGAAGCCTTTCGCTAAGACAGTTCTTGTGGAATTGGCAAAGTGATATTTGGAAGCCCATAGAGGGCTATGGTGAAAAAGGAAATATCCTCCGATGAAATCTGGAAAGAAGCTTTCTGAGAAACTGCTTAGTGTTCTGTTCATTCATCTCACAGAGTTACATCTGTATTTCGTGGATCTCTTTGCTAGCCTTATTTCTGTGGAAACTGAGAACAGGTATTTCGGATCCCTTTGAAGACTATAAGGCCAAAGGAAATATCCTCCGATAACAAAGAGAAAGAAGCTCTGTGAGAAACTTCTTTGTGTTCTGTGAAATCATCTCACAGAGTAACAGCTTTCCTCAAGAAGCCTTTCGCTAAGACAGTTCTTTTGGAATTGGCAAAGTGATATTTGGAAGCCCATAGAGGGCTATGGTGAAAAAGGAAATATCCTGAGATGACATCTGGAAAGAAGCTTTCTGAGAAACTGCTTAGTGTTCTGTTAATTCATCTCACAGAGTTACATCTGTATTTCGTGGATCTCTTTGCTAGCCTTATTTCTGTGGAATCTGACAACAGATATTTCGGATCCCTTTGAAGACTATAGGGCCCAAGGAAATATCCTCCGATAACAAAGAGAAAGAAGCTTTCTGAGAAACTTCTTTGTGTTCTGTGAAATGAGCTCACAGAGTTACAGCTTTCCCCTCAAGAAGCCTTTCGCTAAGACAGTTCTTGTGGAATTGGCAAAGTGATATTTGGAAGCCCATAGAGGGCTATGGTGAAAAAGGAAATATCCTCAGATGAAATCTGGAAAGAAGCTTTCTGAGAAACTGCTTAGTGTTCTGTTAATTCATCTCACAGAGTTACATCTGTATTTCGTGGATCTCTTGGCTAGACTTATTTCTGTGGAATCTGAGAACAGATATTTCGGATCCCTTTGAAGACTATAGGGCCAAAGGAAATATCCTCCGAGAACTAAGAGAAAGAAGCTTTCTGAGAAACTTCTTTGTGTTCTGTGAAATCATCTCACAGAGTTACAGCTTTCCGCTCAAGAAGCCTTTCGCTAAGACAGTTCTTGTGGAATTGGCAAAGTGATATTTGGAAGCCCATAGAGGGCTATGGTGAAAAAGGAAATATCCTCCGATGAAATCTGGAAAGAAGCTTTCTGAGAAACTGCTCTGTGATGTGTGACTTCCACTCACAGAATTACATCTGTATTTCGTGTATCTCTTTGCTAGCCTTATTTCTGTGGAATCTGAGAACAGATATTTCGGATCCCTTTGAAGACTATAGGGCCAAAGGAAATATCCTCCGATAACTAAGAGAAGGAAGCTTTCTGAGAAACTTCTTTCTGTTCTGTGAAATCATCTCACAGAGTTACAGCTTTACCCTCAAGAAGCCTTTCGCTACGACACTTCTTCTGGAATTGGCAAAGTGATATTTGGAAGCCCATAGAGGGCTATGGTGAAAAAGGAAATATCCTCAGATGAAATCTGGAAAGAAGCTTTCTGAGAAACTGCTCTGTGATGTGTGACTTCCACTCACAGAGTTACTTCTGTATTTCGTAGATCTCTTTGCTAGCCTTATTTCTGTGGCATCTGAGAACAGATATTTCGGATCCCTTTGAAGACTATAGGGCCA
The DNA here is from genome assembly GCF_049350105.2 of Macaca mulatta. Lineage (NCBI taxonomy): Eukaryota > Metazoa > Chordata > Mammalia > Primates > Cercopithecidae > Macaca > Macaca mulatta. The sequence goes on from NC_133411.1 coordinate 49,419,639, forward strand.
AAGGAAATATCCTCCGATAACAAAGAGAAAGAAGCTTTCTGAGAAACTTCTTTGTGTTCTGTGAAATCATCTCACAGAGTTACAGCTTTCCCCTCAAGAAGCCTTTCGCCAAGACAGTTCTTGTGGAATTGGCAAAGTGATATTTGGAAGCCCATAGAGGGCTATGGTGAAAAAGGAAATATCCTCCGATGAAATCTGGAAAGAAGCTTTCTGAGAAACTGCTTAGTGTTCTGTTCATTCATCTCACAGAGTTACATCTGTATGTCGTGGATCTCTTTGCTAGCCTTATTTCTGTGGAATCTGACAACAGATATTTCGGATCCCTTTGAAGACTATAGGGCCAAAGGAAATATCCTCCGATAACTAAGAGAAAGAAGCTTTCTGAGAAACTTCTTTGTGTTCTGTGAAATCATCTCACAGAGTTACAGCTTTCCCCTCAAGAAGCCTTTCGCTAAGACAGTTCTTGTGGAATTGGCAAAGTGATATTTGGAAGCCGACAGACGGCTATGGTGAAAAAGGAAATATCCTCCGATGAAATCTGGAAAGAAGCTTTCTGAGAAACTGCTTAGTGTTCTGTTAATTCATCTCACAGCGTTACATCTATATTTCGTGGATCTCTTTGCTAGCCTTATTTCTGCGGAATCTGAGAACAGATATTTCGGATCCCTTTGAAGACTATAGGGCCGAAGGAAATATCCTCCGATAACAAAGAGAAAGAAGCTTTCTGAGAAACTTCTTTGTGTTCTGTGAAATGAGCTCACAGAGTTACAGCTTTCCCCTCAAGAAGCCTTTCGCTAAGACAGTTCTCGTGGAATTGGCAAAGTGATATTTGGAAGCCCATAGAGGGCTATGGTGAAAAAGGAAATATCCTCAGATGAAATCTGGAAAGAAGCTTTCTGAGAAACTGCTTAGTGTTCTGTTAATTCATCTCAGAGAGTTACATCTGTATTTCGTGGATCTCTTTGCTAGCCTTATTTCTGTGGAATCTGAGAACAGATATTTCGGATCCCTTCGAAGACTATAGGGCCAAAGGAAATATCCTCCGATAACAAAGAGAAAGAAGCTTTCTGAGAAACTTCTTTGTGTTCTGTGAAATCATCTCACAGAGTTACAGCTTTCCCCTCAAGAAGCCTTTCGCTAAGACAGTTCTTGTGGAATTGGCAAAGTGATATTTGGAAGCCCATAGAGGGCTATGGTGAAAAAGGAAATATCCTCAGATGAAATCTGGAAAGAAGCTTTCTGAGAAACTGCTGTGTGATGTGTGACTTCCACTCACAGAGTTACATCTGTATTTCGTGTATCTCTTTGCTAGCCTTATTTCTGTGGAATCTGAGAACAGATATTTCGGATCCCTTTGAAGACTATAGGGCCAAAAGTAATATCCTCCGATAACTAAGAGAAAGAAGCTTTCTGAGAAACTTCTTTGTGTTCTGTGAAATCATCTCACAGAGTTACAGCTTTCCCCTCAAGAAGCCTTTCGCTAAGACAGTTCTTGTGGAATTGGCAAAGTGATATTTGGAAGCCCATAGAGGGCTATGGTGAAAAAGGAAATATCCTCCGATGAAATCTGGAAAGAAGCTTTCTGAGAAACTGCTTAGTGTTCTGTTAGTTCATCTCACAGAGTTACATCTATATTTCGTGGATCTCTTTGCTAGCCTTATTTCTGTGGAATCTGAGAAGAGATATTTCGGATCCCTTTGAAGACTATAGGGCCAAAGGAAATATCCTCCGATAACAAAGAGAAAGAAGCTTTCTGAGAAACTTCTTTGTGTTCTGTGAAATCATCTCACAGAGTTACAGCTTTCCCCTCAAGAAGCCTTTCGCCAAGACAGTTCTTGTGGAATTGGCAAAGTGATATTTGGAAGCCCATAGAGGGCTATGGTGAAAAAGGAAATATCCTCCGATGAAATCTGGAAAGAAGCTTTCTGAGAAACTGCTTAGTGTTCTGTTCATTCATCTCACAGAGTTACATCTGTATTTCGTGGATCTCTTTGCTAGCCTTATTTCTGTGGAATCTGACAACAGATATTTCGGATCCCTTTGAAGACTATAGGGCCAAAGGAAATATCCTCCGATAACTAAGAGAAAGAAGATTTCTGAGAAACTTCTTTGTGTTCTGTGAAATCATCTCACAGAGTTACAGCTTTCCCCTCAAGAAGCCTTTCGCTAAGACAGTTCTTGTGGAATTGGCAAAGTGATATTTGGAAGCCGACAGAGGGCTATGGTGAAAAAGGAAATATCCTCCGATGAAATCTGGAAAGAAGCTTTCTGAGAAACTGCTTAGTGTTCTGTTAATTCATCTCACAGCGTTACATCTATATTTCGTGGATCTCTTTGCTAGCCTTATTTCTGCGGAATCTGAGAACAGATATTTCGGATCCCTTTGAAGACTATAGGGCCGAAGGAAATATCCTCCGATAACAAAGAGAAAGAAGCTTTCTGAGAAACTTCTTTGTGTTCTGTGAAATCATCTCACAGAGTTACAGCTTTCCCCTCAAGAAGCCTTTCGCTAAGACAGTTCTTGTGGAATTGCCAAAGTGATATTTGGAAGCCCATAGAGGGCTATGGTGAAAAAGGAAATATCCTCAGATGAAATCTGGAAAGAAGCTTTCTGAGAAACTGCTTAGTGTTCTGTTAATTCATCTCAGAGAGTTACATCTGTATTTCGTGGATCTCTTTGCTAGCCTTATTTCTGTGGAATCTGAGAACAGATATTTCGGATCCCTTCGAAGACTATAGGGCCAAAGGAAATATCCTCCGATAACAAAGAGAAAGAAGCTTTCTGAGAAACTTCTTTGTGTTCTGTGAAATCATCTCACAGAGTTACAGCTTTCCCCTCAAGAAGCCTTTCGCTAAGACAGTTCTTGTGGAATTGGCAAAGTGATATTTGGAAGCCCATAGAGGGCTACGGTGAAAAAGGAAATATCCTCAGATGAAATCTGGAAAGAAGCTTTCTGAGAAACTGCTGTGTGATGTGTGACTTCCACTCACAGAGTTACATCTGTATTTCGTGTATCTCTTTGCTAGCCTTATTTCTGTGGAATCTGAGAACAGATATTTCGGATCCCTTTGAAGACTATAGGGCCAAAAGTAATATCCTCCGATAACTAAGAGAAAGAAGCTTTCTGAGAAACTTCTTTGTGTTCTGTGAAATCATCTCACAGAGTTACAGCTTTCCCCTCAAGAAGCCTTTGGCTAAGACAGTTCTTGTGGAATTGGCAAAGTGATATTTGGAAGCCCATAGAGGGCTATGGTGAAAAAGGAAATATCCTCCGATGAAATCTGGAAAGAAGCTTTCTGAGAAACTGCTTAGTGTTCTGTTAGTTCATCTCACAGAGTTACATCTATATTTCGTGGATCTCTTTGCTAGCCTTATTTCTGTGGAATCTGAGAAGAGATATTTCGGATCCCTTTGAAGACTATAGGGCCAAAGGAAAAATCCTCCGATAACAAAGAGAAAGAAGCTTTCTGAGAAACTTCTTTGTGTTCTGTGAAATGAGCTCACAGGGTTACAGCTTTCCCCTCAGGAAGCCTTTCGCTAAGACAGTTCTTGTGGAATTGGCAAAGTGATATTTGGAAGCCCGTAGAGGGCTATGGTGAAAAAGGAAATATCCTCCGATGAAATCTCGAAAGAAGCTTTCTGAGAAACTGCTCTGTGATGTGTGACTTCCACTCACAGAGTTACTTCTGTATTTCGTAGATCTCTTTGCTAGCCTTATTTCTGTGGCATCTGAGAACAGATATTTCGGATCCCTTTGAAGACTATAGGGCCAAAGGAAATATCCTCCGATAACAAAGAGAAAGAAGCTTTCTGAGAAACTTCTTTGTGTTCTGTGAAATCATCTCACAGAGTTACAGCTTTCCCCTCAAGAAGCCTTTCGCCAAGACAGTTCTTGTGGAATTGGCAAAGTGATATTTGGAAGCCCATAGAGGGCTATGGTGAAAAAGGAAATATCCTCCGATGAAATCTGGAAAGAAGCTTTCTGAGAAACTGCTTAGTGTTCTGTTCATTCATCTCACAGAGTTACATCTGTATTTCGTGGATCTCTTTGCTAGCCTTATTTCTGTGGAATCTGAGAACAGATATTTCGGATCCCTTTGAAGACTATAGGGCCAAAGGAAATATCCTCCGATAACTAAGAGAAAGAAGCTTTCTGAGAAACTTCTTTGTGTTCTATGAAATCATCTCACAGAGTTACAGCATTCCCCTCAAGAAGCCTTTCGCTAAGACAGTTCTTGTGGAATTGGCAAAGTGATATTTGCAAGCCCATAGAGGGCTATGGTGAAAAAGGAAATATCCTCAGATGGAATCTGGAAAGAAGCTTTCTGAGAAACTGCTTAGTGTTCTGTTAATTCATCTCACAGAGTTACATCTATATTTCGTGGATCTCTTTGCTAGCCTTATTTCTGTGGAATCTGACAACAGATATTTCGGATCCCTTTGAAGACTGTAGGGCCAAAGGAAATATCCTCCGATAACTAAGAGAAAGAAGCTTTCTGAGAAACTTCTTTGTGTTCTGTGAAATCATCTCACAGAGTTACAGCTTTCCCCTCAAGAAGCCTTTCGCTAAGACAGTTCTTGTGGAATTGGCAAAGTGATATTTGGAAGCCCATAGAGGGCTATGGTGAAAAAGGAAATATCCTCAGATGAAATCTGGAAAGAAGCTTTCTGAGAAACTGCTCTGTGATGTGTGACTTCCACTCACAGAGTTACTTCTGTATTTCGTAGATCTCTTTGCTAGCCTTATTTCTGTGGCATCTGAGAACAGATATTTCGGATCCCTCTGAAGACAATAGGGCCAAAGGAAATATCCTCCGATAACTAAGAGAAAGAAGCTTTCTGAGAAACTTCTTTGTGTTCTGTGAAATCATTTCACAGAGTTACAGCTTTCCCCTCAAGAAGCCTTTCGCTAAGACAGTTCTTGTGGAATTGGCAAAGTGATATTTGGAAGCCCCTAGAGGGCTATGGTGAAAAAGGAAATATCCTCCGATGAAATCTGGAAAGAAGCTTTCTGAGAAACTGCTTAGTGTTCTGTTCATTCATCTCACAGAGTTACATCTGTATTTCGTGGATCTCTTTGCTAGCCTTATTTCTGTGGAATCTGAGAACAGATATTTCGGATCCCTTTGAAGACTATAGGGCCAAAGGAAATATCCTCCGATAACTAAGAGAAAGAAGCTTTCTGAGAAACTTCTTTGTGTTCTGTGAAATCATCTCACAGAGTTACAGCTTTCCCCTCCAGAAGCCTTTCGCTAAGACAGTTCTTGTGGAATTGGCAAAGTGATATTTGGAAGCCCATAGAGGGCTATGGTGAAAAAGGAAATATCCTCAGATGAAATCTGGAAAGAAGCTTTCTGAGAAACTGCTTAGTGTTCTGTTAATTCATCTCACAGAGTTACATCTATATTTCGTGGATGTCTTTGCTAGCCTTATTTCTCCGGAATCTGAGAACAGATATTTCGGATCCCTTTGAAGACTATAGGGCCGAAGGAAATATCCTCCGATAACAAAGAGAAAGAAGCTTTCTGAGAAACTTCTTTGTGTTCTGTGAAATGAGCTCACAGAGTTACAGCTTTCCCCTCAAGAAGCCTTTCGCTAAGACAGTTCTTGTGGAATTGGCAAAGTGATATTTGGAAGCCCATAGAGGGCTATGGTGAAAAAGGAAATATCCTCAGATGAAATCTGGAAAGAAGCTTTCTGAGAAACTGCTTAGTGTTCTGTTAATTCATCTCACAGAGTTACATCTGTATTTCGTGGATCTCTTGGCTAGACTTATTTCTGTGGAATCTGAGAACAGATACTTCGGATCCCTTTGAAGACTATAGGGCGAAAGGAAATATCCTCCGATAACTAAGAGAAAGAAGCTTTCTGGGAAACTTCTTTCTTTTCTGTGAAATCATCTCACAGAGTTACAGCTTTCCCCTCAAGAAGCCTTTCGCTAAGACAGTTCTTTTGGAATTGGCAAAGTGATATTTGGAAGCCCATAGAGGGCTATGGTGAAAAAGGAAATATCCTCAGATGAAATCTGGAAAGAAGCATTCTGAGAAACTGCTCTGTGATGTGTGACTTCCACTCACAGAGTTACTTCTGTATTTCGTAGATCTCTTTGCTAGCCTTTTTTCTGTGGCATCTGAGAACAGATATTTCGGATCCCTCTGAAGACTATAGGGCCAAAGGAAATATTCTCCGAAAACTAAGAGAAAGAAGCTTTCTGAGAAACTTCCTTGTGTTCTGTGAAATCATCTCACAGAGTTACAGCTTTCCCCTCAAGAAGCCTTTCACCAAGACAGTTCTTGTGGAATTGGCAAAGTGATCTTTGGAAGCCCATAAAGGGCTATGGTGAAAAAGGAAATATCCTCAGATGAAATCTGGAAAGAAGCTTTCTGAGAAACTGCTTAGTGTTCTCTTCATTCATCTCACAGAGTTACATCTGTATTTCGTGGATCTCTTTGCTAGCCTTATTTCTGTGGAATCTGAGAACAGATATTTCGGATCCCTTTGAAGACTATAGGGCCCAAGGAAATATCCTCCGATAACAAAGAGAAAGAAGCTTTCTGAGAAACTTCTTTGTGTTCTGTGAAATGAGCTCACAGAGTTACAGCTTTCCCCTCAAGAAGCCTTTCGCTAAGACAGTTCTTGTGGAATTGGCAAAGTGATATTTGGAAGCCCATAGAGGGCTATGGTGAAAAAGGAAATATCCTCAGATGAAATCTGGAAAGAAGCTTTCTGAGAAACTGCTTAGTGTTCTGTTAATTCATCTCACAGAGTTACATCTGTATTTCGTGGATCTCTTGGCTAGACTTATTTCTGTGGAATCTGAGAACAGATATTTCGGATCCCTTTGAAGACTATAGGGCCAAAGGAAATATCCTCCGAGAACTAAGAGAAAGAAGCTTTCTGAGAAACTTCTTTGTGTTCTGTGAAATCATCTCACAGAGTTACAGCTTTCCGCTCAAGAAGCCTTTCGCTAAGACAGTTCTTGTGGAATTGGCAAAGTGATATTTGGAAGCCCATAGAGGGCTATGTTGAAAAAGGAAATATCCTCCGATGAAATCTGGAAAGAAGCTTTCTGAGAAACTGCTCTGTGATGTGTGACTTCCACTCACAGAGTTACATCTGTATTTCGTGTATCTCTTTGCTAGCCTTATTTCTGTGGAATCTGAGAACAGATATTTCGGATCCCTTTGAAGACTATAGGGCCAAAGGAAATATCCTCCGATAACTAAGAGAAGGAAGCTTTCAGAGAAACTTCTTTCTGTTCTGTGAAATCATCTCACAGAGTTACAGCTTTCCCCTCAAGAAGCCTTTCGCTACGACACTTCTTCTGGAATTGTCAAAGTGATATTTGGAAGCCCATAGAGGGCTATGGTGAAAAAGGAAATATCCTCAGATGAAATCTGGAAAGAAGCTTTCTGAGAAACTGCTCTGTGATGTGTGACTTCCACTCACAGAGTTACTTCTGTATTTCGTAGATCTCTTTGCTAGCCTTATTTCTGTGGCATCTGAGAACAGATATTTCGGATCCCTTTGAAGACTATAGGGCCAAAGGAAATATCCTCCGATAACAAAGAGAAAGAAGCTTTCTGAGAAACTTCTTTGTGTTCTGTGAAATCATCTCACAGAGTTACAGCTTTCCCCTCAAGAAGCCTTTCGCTAAGACAGTTCTTGTGGAATTGGCAAAGTGATATTTGGAAGCCCATAGAGGGCTATGGTGAAAAAGGAAATATCCTCCGATGAAATCTGGAAAGAAGCTTTCTGAGAAACTGCTTAGTGTTCTGTTCATTCATCTCACAGAGTTACATCTGTATTTCGTGGATCTCTTTGCTAGCCTTATTTCTGTGGAATCGGACAACAGATATTTCGGATCCCTTTGAAGACTATAGGGCCAAAGGAAATATCCTCCGATAACTAAGAGAAAGAAGCTTTCTGAGAAACTTCTTTGTGTTCTGTGAAATCATCTCACAGAGTTACAGCTTTCCCCTCAAGAAGCCTTTCGCTAAGACAGTTCTTGTGGAATTGGCAAAGTGATATTTGGAAGCCGATAGAGGGCTATGGTGAAAAAGGAAATATCCTCCGATGAAATCTGGAAAGAAGCTTTCTGAGAAACTGCTTAGAGTTCTGTTAATTCATCTCACAGAGTTACATCTATATTTCGTGGATCTCTTTGCTAGCCTTATTTCTGCGGAATCTGAGAACAGATATTTCGGATCCCTTTGAAGACTATAGGGCCGAAGGAAATATCCTCCGATAACAAAGAGAAAGAAGCTTTCTGAGAAACTTCTTTGTGTTCTGTGAAATGAGCTCACAGAGTTACAGCTTTCCCCTCAAGAAGCCTTTCGCTAAGACAGTTCTTGTGGAATTGGCAAAGTGATATTTGGAAGCCCATAGAGGGCTATGGTGAAAAAGGAAATATCCTCAGATGAAATCTGGAAAGAAGCTTTCTGAGAAACTGCTTAGTGTTCTGTTAATTCATCTCACAGAGTTACATCTGTATTTCGTGGATCTCTTGGCTAGCCTTATTTCTGTGGAATCTGAGAACAGATATTTCGGATCCCTTTGAAGACTATAGGGCCAAAGGTAATATCCTCCGATAACTAAGAGAAAGAAGCTTTCTGAGAAACTTCTTTCCGTTCTGTGAAATCATCTCACAGAGTTACAGCTTTCCCCTCAAGAAGCCTTTCGCTAAGACAGTTCTTTTGGAATTGGCAAAGTGATATTTGGAAGCCCATAGAGGGCTATGGTGAAAAAGGAAATATCCTCAGATGAAATCTGGAAAGAAGCTTTCTGAGAAACTGCTCTGTGATGTGTGACTTCCACTCACAGAGTTACTTCTGTATTTCGTAGATCTCTTTGCTAGCCTTATTTCTGTGGCATCTGAGAACAGATATTTGGGATCCCTTTGAAGACTATAGGGCCAAAGGAAATATCCTCCGATAACTAAGAGAAAGAAGCTTTCTGAGAAACTTCTTTGTGTTCTGTGAAATCATCTCACAGAGTTACAGCTTTCCCCTCCAGAAGCCTTTCGCCAAGACAGTTCTTGTGGAATTGGCAAAGTGATCTTTGGAAGCCCATAGAGGGCTATGGTGAAAAAGGAAATACCCTCCGATGAAATCTGGAAAGAAGCTTTCTGAGAAACTGCTTAGTGTTCTGTTCATTCATCTCACAGAGTTACATCTGTATTTCGTGGATCTCTTTGCTAGCCTTATTTCTGTGGAATCTGAGAACAGGTATTTCGGATCCCTTTGAAGACTATAGGGCCAAAGGAAATATCCTCCGATAACAAAGAGAAAGAAGCTTTGTGAGAAACTTCTTTGTGTTCTGTGAAATCATCTCACAGAGTAACAGCTTTCCTCAAGAAGCCTTTCGCTAAGACAGTTCTTTTGGAATTGGCAAAGTGATATTTGGAAGCCCATAGAGGGCTATGGTGAAAAAGGAAATATCCTGAGATGACATCTGGAAAGAAGCTTTCTGAGAAACTGCTTAGTGTTCTGTTAATTCATCTCACAGAGTTACATCTGTATTTCTTGGATCTCTTTTCTAGCCTTATTTCTGTGGAATCTGACAACAGATATTTCGGATCCCTTTGAAGACTATAGGGCCCAAGGAAATATCCTCCGATAACAAAGAGAAAGAAGCTTTCTGAGAAACTTCTTTGTGTTCTGTGAAATGAGCTCACAGAGTTACAGCTTTCCCCTCAAGAAGCCTTTCGCTAAGACAGTTCTTGTGGAATTGGCAAAGTGATATTTGGAAGCCCATAGAGGGCTATGGTGAAAAAGGAAATATCCTCAGATGAAATCTGGAAAGAAGCTTTCTGAGAAACTGCTTAGTGTTCTGTTAATTCATCTCACAGAGTTACATCTGTATTTCGTGGATCTCTTGGCTAGACTTATTTCTGTGGAATCTGAGAACAGATATTTCGGATCCCTTTGAAGACTATAGGGCCAAAGGAAATATCCTCCGAGAACTAAGAGAAAGAAGCTTTCTGAGAAACTTCTTTGTGTTCTGTGAAATCATCTCACAGAGTTACAGCTTTCCGCTCAAGAAGCCTTTCGCTAAGACAGTTCTTGTGGAATTGGCAAAGTGATATTTGGAAGCCCATAGAGGGCTATGGTGAAAAAGGAAATATCCTCCGATGAAATCTGGAAAGAAGCTTTCTGAGAAACTGCTCTGTGATGTGTGACTTCCACTCACAGAGTTACATCTGTATTTCGTGTATCTCTTTGCTAGCCTTATTTCTGTGGAATCTGAGAACAGATATTTCGGATCCCTTTGAAGACTATAGGGCCAAAGGAAATATCCTCCGATAACTAAGAGAAGGAAGCTTTCTGAGAAACTTCTTTCTGTTCTGTGAAATCATCTCACAGAGTTACAGCTTTCCCCTCAAGAAGCCTTTCGCTAAGACACTTCTTCTGGAATTGGCAAAGTGATATTTGGAAGCCCATAGAGGGCTATGGTGAAAAAGGAAATATCCTCAGATGAAATCTGGAAAGAAGCTTTCTGAGAAACTGCTCTGTGATGTGTGACTTCCACTCACAGAGTTACTTCTGTATTTCGTAGATCTCTTTGCTAGCCTTATTTCTGTGGCATCTGAGAACAGATATTTCGGATCCCTTTGAAGACTATAGGGCCAAAGGAAATATCCTCCGATAACAAAGAGAAAGAAGCTTTCTGAGAAACTTCTTTGTGTTCTGTGAAATCATCTCACAGAGTTACAGCTTTCCCCTCAAGAAGCCTTTCGCCAAGACAGTTCTTGTGGAATTGGCAAAGTGATATTTGGAAGCCCATAGAGGGCTATGGTGAAAAAGGAAATATCCTCCGATGAAATCTGGAAAGAAGCTTTCTGAGAAACTGCTTAGTGTTCTGTTCATTCATCTCACAGAGTTACATCTGTATTTCGTGGATCTCTTTGCTAGCCTTATTTCTGTGGAATCTGAGAACAGATATTTCGGATCCCTTTGAAGACTATAGGGCCAAAGGAAATATCCTCCGATAACTAAGAGAAAGAAGCTTTCTGAGAAACTTCTTTGTGTTCTATGAAATCATCTCACAGAGTTACAGCATTCTCCTCAAGAAGCCTTTCGCTAAGACAGTTCTTGTGGAATTGGCAAAGTGATATTTGCAAGCCCATAGAGGGCTATGGTGAAAAAGGAAATATCCTCAGATGAAATTTGGAAAGAAGCTTTCTGAGAAACTGCTTAGTGATCTGTTAATTCATCTCACAGAGTTACATCTATATTTCGTGGATCTCTTTGCTAGCCTTATTTCCGTGGAATCTGAGAACAGATATTTCGGATCCCTTTGAAGACTATAGGGCAAAAGGAAATATCCTCCGATAACAAAGAGAAAGAAGCTTTCTGAGAAACTTCTTTGTGTTCTGTGAAATCATCTCACAGAGTTACAGCTTTCCCCTCAAGAAGCCTTTCGCTAAGACAGTGCTTGTGGAATTGGCAAAGTGATATTTGGAAGCCCATAGAGGGCTATGGTGAAAAAGGAAATATCCTCCGATGAAATCTGGAAAGAAGCTTTCTGAGAAACTGCTTAGTGTTCTGTTAATTCATCTCACAGAGTTACATCTATATTTCGTGGATCTCTTTGCTAGCCTTATTTCTGCGGAATCTGAGAACAGATATTTCGGATCCCTTTGAAGACTATAGGGCCGAAGGAAATATCCTCCGATAACAAAGAGAAAGAAGCTTTCTGAGAAACTTCTTTGTGTTCTGTGAAATGAGCTCACAGAGTTACAGCTTTCCCCTCAAGAAGCCTTTCGCTAAGACAGTTCTTGTGGAATTGGCAAAGTGATATTTGGAAGCCCATAGAGGGCTATGGTGAAAAAGGAAATATCCTCAGATGAAATCTGGAAAGAAGCTTTCTGAGAAACTGCTTAGTGTTCTGTTAATTCATCTCACAGAGTTACATCTGTATTTCGTGGATCTCTTTGCTAGCCTTATTTCTGTGGAATCTGAGAACAGATATTTCGGATCCCTTCGAAGACTATAGGGCCAAAGGAAATATCCTCCGATAACAAAGAGAAAGAAGCTTTCTGAGAAACTTCTTTGTGTTCTGTGAAATCATCTCACAGAGTTACAGCTTTACCCTCAAGAAGCCTTTCGCCAAGACAGTTCTTCTGGAATTGGCAAAGTGATATTTGGAAGCCCATAGAGGGCTATGGTGAAAAAGGAAATATCCTGAGATGACATCTGGAAAGAAGCTTTCTGAGAAACTGCTTAGTGTTCTGTTAATTCATCTCACAGAGTTACATCTGTATTTCTTGGATCTCTTTCCTAGCCTTATTTCTGTGGAATCTGACAACAGATATTTCGGATCCCTTTGAAGACTATAGGGCCAAAGGAAATATCCTCCGATAACTAAGAGAAAGAAGCTTTCTGAGAAACTTCTTTCTGTTCTGTGAAATCATCTCACAGAGTTACAGCTTTCCCCTCAAGAAGCCTTTCGCTAAGACAGTTCTTTTGGAATTGGCAAAGTGATATTTGGAAGCCCATAGAGGGCTATGCTGAAAAAGGAAATATCCTCAGATGAAATCTGGAAAGAAGCTTTCTGAGAAACTGCTCTGTGATGTGTGACTTCCACTCACAGAGTTACTTCTGTATTTCGTAGATCTCTTTGCTAGCCTTATTTCTGTGGCATCTGAGAACAGATATTTGGGATCCCTTTGAAGACTATAGGGCCAAAGGAAATATCCTCCGATAACTAAGAGAAAGAAGCTTTCTGAGAAACTTCTTTGTGTTCTGTGAAATCATCTCACAGAGTTACAGCTTTACCCTCAAGAAGCCTTTCGCCAAGACAGTTCTTGTGGAATTGGCAAAGTGATATTTGGAAGCCCATAGAGGGCTATGGTGAAAAAGGAAATATCCTGAGATGACATCTGGAAAGAAGCTTTCTGAGAAACTGCTTAGTGTTCTGTTAATTCATCTCACAGAGTTACATCTGTATTTCTTGGATCTCTTTGCTAGCCTTATTTCTGTGGAATCTGACAACAGATATTTCGGATCCCTTTGAAGATTATAGGGCCCAAGGAAATATCCTCCGATAACAAAGAGAAAGAAGCTTTCTGAGAAACTTCTTTGTGTTCTGTGAAATGAGCTCACAGAGTTACAGCTTTCCCCTCAAGAAGCCTTTCGCTAAGACAGTTCTTGTGGAATTGGCAAAGTGATATTTGGAAGCCCATAGAGGGCTATGGTGAAAAAGGAAATATCCTCAGATGAAATCTGGAAAGAAGCTTTCTGAGAAACTGCTTAGTGTTCTGTTAATTCATCTCACAGAGTTACATCTGTATTTCGTGGATCTCTTGGCTAGACTTATTTCTGTGGAATCTGAGAACAGATATTTCGGATCCCTTTGAAGACTATAGGGCCAAAGGAAATATCCTCCGAGAACTAAGAGAAAGAAGCTTTCTGAGAAACTTCTTTGTGTTCTGTGAAATCATCTCACAGAGTTACAGCTTTCCACTCAAGAAGCCTTTCGCTAAGACAGTTCTTGTGGAATTGGCAAAGTGATATTTGGAAGCCCATAGAGGGCTATGGTGAAAAAGGAAATATCCTCCGATGAAATCTGGAAAGAAGCTTTCTGAAAAACTGCTTAGTGTTCTGTTAATTCATCTCACAGAGTTACATCTGTATTTCGTGGATCTCTTTGCTAGCCTTATTTCTGTGGAATCTGAGAACAGATATTTCGGATCCCTTTGAAGACTATAGGGCCAAAGGAAATATCCTCCGATAACTAAGAGAAAGAAGCTTTCTGAGAAACTTCTTTGTGTTCTGTTAAATCATCTCACAGAGTTACAGCTTTCCCCTCAAGAAGCCTTTCGCTAAGACAGTTCTTGTGGAATTGGCAAAGTGATATTTGGAAGCCCATAGAGGGCTATGGTGAAAAAGGAAATATCCTCAGATGAAATCTGGAAAGAAGCTTTCTGAGAAACTGCTCTGTGATGTGTGACTTCCACTCACAGAGTTACATCTGTATTTCGTGTATCTCTTTGCTAGCCTTATTTCTGTGGAATCTGAGAACAGATATTTCGGATCCCTTTGAAGACTATAGGGCCAAAGGAAATATCCTCCGATAACTAAGAGAAAGAAGCTTTCTGAGAAACTTCTTTCTGTTCTGTGAAATCATCTCACAGAGTTACAGCTTTCCCCTCAAGAAGCCTTTCGCTAAGACAGTTCTTGTGGAATTGGCAAAGTGATATTTGGAAGCCCATAGAGGGCTATGGTGAAAAAGGAAATATCCTCCGATGAAATCTGGAAAGAAGCTTTCTGAGAAACTGCTTAGTGTTCTGTTCATTCATCTCACAGAGTTACATCTGTATTTCGTGGATCTCTTTGCTAGCCTTATTTCTGTGGAATCTGAGAACAGATATTTCGGATCCCTTTGAAGACTATAGGGCCAAAGGAAATATCCTCTGATAACTAAGAGAAAGAAGCTTTCTGAGAAACTTCTTTGTGTTCTATGAAATCATCTCACAGAGTTACAGCATTCCCCTCAAGAAGCCTTTCGCTAAGACAGTTCTTGTGGAATTGGCAAAGTGATATTTGCAAGCCCATAGAGGGCTATGGTGAAAAAGGAAATATCCTCAGATGAAATCTGGAAAGAAGCTTTCTGAGAAACTGCTTAGTGTTCTGTTAATTCATCTCACAGAGTTACATCTATATTTCGTGGATCTCTTTGCTAGCCTTATTTCCGTGGAATCTGAGAACAGATATTTCGGATCCCTTTGAAGACTATAGGGCCAAAGGAAATATCCTCCGATAGCAAAGAGAAAGAAGCTTTCTGAGAAACTTCTTTGTGTTCTGTGAAATCATCTCACAGAGTTACAGCTTTCCCCTCAAGAAGCCTTTCGCTAAGACAGTTCTTGTGGAATTGGCAAAGTGATATTTGGAAGCCCATAGAGGGCTATGGTGAAAAAGGAAATAACCTCAGATGAAATCTGGAAAGAAGCTTTCTGAGAAACTGCTTAGTGTTCTGTTATTTCATCTCACAGAGTTACATCTGTATTTCGTGGATCTCTTTGCTAGCCTTATTTCTGTGGAATCTGACAACAGATATTTCGGATCCCTTTGAAGACTATAGGGCCAAAGGAAATATCCTCCGATAACTAAGAGAAAGAAGCTTTCTGAGAAACTTCTTTGTGTTCTGTGAAATCATCTCACAGAGTTACAGCTTTCCCCTCAAGAAGCCTTTCGCTAAGACAGTTCTTGTGGAATTGGCAAAGTGATATTTGGAAGCCCATAGAGGGCTATGGTGAAAAAGGAAATATCCTCCGATGAAATCTGGAAAGAAGCTTTCTGAGAAACTGCTTAGTGTTCTGTTAATTCATCTCACAGAGTTACATCTATATTTCGTGGATGTCTTTGCTAGCCTTATTTCTCCGGAATCTGAGAACAGATATTTCGGATCCCTTTGAAGACTATAGGGCCGAAGGAAATATCCTCCGATAACAAAGAGAAAGAAGCTTTCTGAGAAACTTCTTTGTGTTCTGTGAAATGAGCTCACAGAGTTACAGCTTTCCCCTCAAGAAGCCTTTCGCTAAGACAGTTCTTGTGGAATTGGCAAAGTGATATTTGGAAGCCCATAGAGGGCCATGGTGAAAAAGGAAATATCCTCAGATGAAATCTGGAAAGAAGCTTTCTGAGAAACTGCTTAGTGTTCTGTTAATTCATCTCACAGAGTTACATCTGTATTTCGCGGATCTCTTTGCTAGCCTTATTTCTGTGGAATCTGAGAACAGATATTTCGGATCCCTTTGAAGACAATAGGGCCAAAGGAAATATCCTCCGATAACTAAGAGAAAGAAGCTTTCTGAGAAACTTCTTTGTGTTCTGTGAAATCATCTCACAGAGTTACAGCTTTCTCCTCAAGAAGCCTTTCGCTAAGACAGTTCTTTTGGAATTGGCAAAGTGATATTTGGAAGCCCATAGAGGGCTATGGTGAAAAAGGAAATATCCTCAGATGAAATCTGGAAAGAAGCTTTCTGAGAAACTACTCTGTGATGTGTGACTTCCACTCACAGAGTTACTTCTGTATTTCGTAGATCTCTTTGCTAGCCTTATTTCTGTGGCATCTGAGAACAGATATTTCGGATCCCTCTGAAGACAATAGGGCCAAAGGAAATATCCTCCGATAACTAAGAGAAAGAAGCATTCTGAGAAACTTCTTTGTGTTCTGTGAAATCATTTCACAGAGTTACAGCTTTCCCCTCAAGAAGCCTTTCGCTAAGACAGTTCTTGTGGAATTGGCAAAGTGATATTTGGAAGCCCCTAGAGGGCTATGGTGAAAAAGGAAATATCCTCCGATGAAATCTGGAAAGAAGCTTTCTGAGAAACTGCTTAGTGTTCTGTTCATTCATCTCACAGAGTTACATCTGTATTTCGTGGATCTCTTTGCTAGCCTTATTTCTGTGGAATCTGAGAACAGATATTTCGGATCCCTTCGAAGACTATAGGGCCAAAGGAAATATCCTCCGATAACTAAGAGAAAGAAGCTTTCTGAGAAACTTCTTTGTGTTCTGTGAAATCATCTCACAGAGTTACAGCTTTCCCCTCAAGAAGCCTTTCGCTAAGACAGTTCTTGTGGAATTGGCAAAGTGATATTTGGAAGCCCATAGAGGGCTATGGTGAAAAAGGAAATATCCTCAGATGAAATCTGGAAAGAAGCTTTCTGAGAAACTGCTCTGTGATGTGTGACTTCCACTCACAGAGTTACATCTGTATTTCGTGTATCTCTTTGCTAGCCTTATTTCTGTGGAATCTGAGAACAGATATTTCGGATCCCTTTGAAGACTATAGGGCCAAAGGAAATATCCTCCGATAACTAAGAGAAAGAAGCTTTCTGAGAAACTTCTTTGTGTTCTGTGAAATGAGCTCACAGAGTTACAGCTTTCCCCTCAAGAAGCCTTTCGCTAAGACAGTTCTTTTGGAATTGGCAAAGTGATATTTGGAAGCCCATAGAGGGCTATGGTGAAAAAGGAAATATCATCCGATGAAATCTGGAAAGAAGCTTTCTGAGAAACTGCTTAGTGTTCTGTTATTTCATCTCACAGAGTTACATCTGTATTTCGTGGATCTCTTTGCTAGCCTTATTTCTGTGGAATCTGACAACAGATATTTCGGATCCCTTTGAAGACTATAGGGCCAAAGGAAATATCCTCCGATAACTAAGAGAAAGAAGCTTTCTGAGAAACTTCTTTGTGTTCTGTGAAATCATCTCAGAGAGTTACAGCTTTCCCCTCAAGAAGCCTTTCGCTAAGACAGTTCTTGTGGAATTGGCAAAGTGATATTTGGAAGGACATAGAGGGCTATGGTGAAAAAGGAAATATCCTCAGATGAAATCTGGAAAGAAGCTTTCTGAGAAACTGCTTAGTGTTCTGTTAATTCATCTCACAGAGTTACATCTGTATTTCGTGGATCTCTTGGCTAGACTTATTTCTGTGGAATCTGAGAACAGATATTTCGGATCCCTTTGAAGACTATAGGGCCAAAGGAAATATCCTCCGATAACTAAGAGAAAGAAGCTTTCTGAGGAACTTCTTTGTGTTCTGTGAAATCATCTCACAGAGTTACAGCTTTCCGCTCAAGAAGCCTTTCGCTAAGACAGTTCTTGTGGAATTGGCAAAGTGATATTTGGAAGCCCATAGAGGGCTATGGTGAGAAAGGAAATATCCTCCGATGAAATCTGGAAAGAAGCTTTCTGAAAAACTGCTTAGTGTTCTGTTAATTCATCTCACAGAGTTACATCTGCATTTCGTGGATCTCTTTGCTAGCCTTATTTCTGTGGAATCTGAGAACAGATATTTCGGAACCCTTCGAAGACTATAGGGCCAAAGGAAATATCCTCCCATAACAAAGAGAAAGAAGCTTTCTGAGAAACTTCTTTGTGTTCTGTGAAATCATCTCACGGAGTTACAGCTTTCCCCTCAAGAAGCCTTTCGCTAAGACAGTTCTTGTGGAATTGGCAAAGTGATATTTGGAAGCCCATAGAGGGCTATGGTGAAAAAGGAAATATCCTCAGATGAAATCTGGAAAGAAGCTTTCTGAGAAACTGCTCTGTGATGTGTGACTTCCACTCACAGAGTTACTTCTGTATTTCGTAGATCTCTTTGCTAGCCTTATTTCTGTGGCATCTGAGAACAGATATTTCAGATCCCTCTGAAGACTATAGGGCCAAAGGAAATATCCTCCGATAACTAAGAGAAAGAAGCTTTCTGAGAAACTTCTTTGTGTTCTGTGAAATCATCTCACAGAGTTACAGCTTTCCCCTCAAGAAGCCTTTCGCTAAGACAGTTCTTGTGGAATTGGCAAAGTGATATTTGGAAGCCCATAGAGGACTATGGTGAAAAAGGAAATATCCTCAGATGAAATCTGGAAAGAGGCTTTCTGAGAAACTGCTCTGTGATGTGTGACTTCCACTCACAGAGTTACATCTGTATTTCGTGTATCTCTTTGCTAGCCTTATTTCTGTGGAATCTGAGAACAGATATTTCGGATCTCTTTGAAGACTATAGGGCCAAAGGAAATATCCTCCGATAACTAAGAGAAAGAAGCTTTCTGAGAAACTTCTTTGTGTTCTGTGAAATCATCTCACAGAGTTACAGATTTCCCCTCAAGAAGCCTTTCGCTAAGACAGTTCTTTTGGAATTGGCAAAGTGATATTTGGAAGCCCATAGAGGGCTATGGTGAAAAAGGAAATATCCTCCGATGAAATCTGGAAAGAAGCTTTCTGAGAAACTGCTTAGTGTTCTGTTAATTCATCTCACAGAGTTACATCTATATTTCGTGGATCTCTTTGCTAGCCTTATTTCTGCGGAATCTGAGAACAGATATTTCGGATCCCTTTGAAGACTACGGGGCCGAAGGAAATATCCTCCGATAACAAAGAGAAAGAAGCTTTCTGAGAAACTTCTTTGTGTTCTGTGAAATGAGCTCACAGAGTTACAGCTTTCCCCTCAAGAAGCCTTTCGCTAAGACAGTTCTTGTGGAATTGGCAAAGTGATCTTTGGAAGCCCATAGAGGGCTTTGGTGAAAAAGGAAATAACCTCCGATGAAATCTGGAAAGAAGCTTTCTGAGAAACTGCTTAGTGTTCTGTTCATTCATCTCACAGAGTTACATCTGTATTTCGTGGATCTCTTTGCTAGCCTTATTTCTGTGGAATCTGAGAAGAGATATTTCGGATCCCTTTGAAGACTATAGGGCCAAAGGAAATATCCTCCGATAACAAAGAGAAAGAAGCTTTGTGAGAAACTTCTTTGTGTTTTGTGAAATCATCTCACAGAGTTACAGCTTTCCTCAAGAAGCCTTTCGCTAAGACAGTTCTTGTGGAATTGGCAAAGTGATATTTGGAAGCCCATAGAGGGCTATGGTGAAAAAGGAAATATCCTGAGATGACATCTGGAAAGAAGCTTTCTGAGAAACTGCTTAGTGTTCTGTTAATTCATCTCACAGAGTTACATCTGTATTTCGTGGATCTCTTTGCTAGCCTTATTTCTGTGGAATCTGACAACAGATATTTCGGATCCCTTTGAAGACTATAGGGCCCAAGGAAATATCCTCCGATAACAAAGAGAAAGAAGCTTTCTGAGAAACTTCTTTGTGTTCTGTGAAATGAGCTCCCAGAGTTACAGCTTTCCCCTCAAGAAGCCTTTCACTAAGACAGTTCTTGTGGAATTGGCAAAGTGATATTTGGAAGCCCATAGAGGGCTATGGTGAAAAAGGAAATATCCTCAGATGAAATCTGGAAAGAAGCTTTCTGAGAAACTGCTTAGTGTTCTGTTAATTCATCTCACAGAGTTACATCTGTATTTCGTGGATCTCTTGGCTAGACTTATTTCTGTGGAATCTGAGAACAGATATTTCGGATCCCTTTGAAGACTATAGGGCCAAAGGAAATATCCTCCGAGAACTAAGAGAAAGAAGCTTTCTGAGAAACTTCTTTGTGTTCTGTGAAATCATCTCACAGAGTTACAGCTTTCCGCTCAAGAAGCCTTTCGCTAAGACAGTTCTTGTGGAATTGACAAAGTGATATTTGGAAGCCCATAGAGGGCTATGGTGAAAAAGGAAATATCCTCCGATGAAATCTGGAAAGAAGCTTTCTGAGAAACTGCTCTGTGATGTGTGACTTCCACTCACAGAGTTACATCTGTATTTCGTGTATCTCATTGATAGCCTTATTTCTGTGGAATCTGAGAACAGATATTTCGGATCCCTTTGAAGACTATAGGGCCAAAGGAAATATCCTCCGATAAATAAGAGAAGGAAGCTTTCTGAGAAACTTCTTTCTGTTCTGTGAAATCATCTCACAGAGTTACAGCTTTCCCCTCAAGAAGCCTTTCGCTAAGACACTTCTTGTGGAATTGGCAAAGTGATATTTGGAAGCCCATAGTGGGCTATGGTGAAAAAGGAAATATCCTCAGATGAAATCTGGAAAGAAGCTTTCTGAGAAACTGCTCTGTGATGTGTGACTTCCACTCACA
This sequence comes from Macaca mulatta, assembly GCF_049350105.2. Lineage (NCBI taxonomy): Eukaryota > Metazoa > Chordata > Mammalia > Primates > Cercopithecidae > Macaca > Macaca mulatta. Next base: position 49,440,120 of record NC_133411.1, read on the forward strand.
GAGTTACTTCTGTATTTCGTGGATCTCTTTGCTAGCCTTATTTCTGTGGCATCTGAGAACAGATATTTCGGATCCCTTTGAAGACTATAGGGCCAAAGGAAATATCCTCCGATAACAAAGAGAAAGAAGCTTTCTGAGAAACTTCTTTGTGTTCTGTGAAATCATCTCACAGAGTTACAGCTTTCCCCTCAAGAAGCCTTTCGCCAAGACAGTTCTTGTGGAATTGGCAAAGTGATATTTGGAAGCCCATAGAGGGCTATGGTGAAAAAGGAAATATCCTCCGATGAAATCTGGAAAGAATCTTTCTGAGAAACTGCTTAGTGTTCTGTTCATTCATCTCACAGAGTTACATCTATATTTCGTGGATCTCTTTGCTAGCCTTATTTCTGTTGAATCTGAGAACAGATATTTCGGATCCCTTTGAAGACTATAGGGCCAAAGGAAATATCCTCCGATAACTAAGAGAAAGAAGCTTTCTGAGAAACTTCTTTGTGTTCTATGAAATCATCTCACAGAGTTACAGCATTCCCCTCAAGAAGCCTTTCGCTAAGACAGTTCTTGTGGAATTGGCAAAGTGATATTTGCAAGCCCATAGAGGGCTATGGTGAAAAAGGAAATATCCTCAGATGAAATCTGGAAAGAAGCTTTCTGAGAAACTGCTTAGTGATCTGTTAACTCATCTCACAGAGTTACATCTATATTTCGTGGATCTCTTTGCTAGCCTTATTTCCGTGGAATCTGAGAACAGATATTTCGGATCCCTTTGAAGACTATAGGGCCAAAGGAAATATCCTCCGATAACAAAGAGAAAGAAGCTTTCTGAGAAACTTCTTTGTGTTCTGTGAAATCATCTCACAGAGTTACAGCTTTCCCCTCAAGAAGCCTTTCGCTAAGACAGTTCTTGTGGAATTGGCAAAGTGATATTTGGAAGCCCATAGAGGGCTATGGTGAAAAAGGAAATAACCTCAGATGAAATCTGGAAAGAAGCTTTCTGAGAAACTGCTTAGTGTTCTGTTATTTCATCTCACAGAGTTACATCTGTATTTCGTGGATCTCTTTGCTAGCCTTATTTCTGTGGAATCTGACAACAGATATTTCGGATCCCTTTGAAGACTATAGGGCCAAAGGAAATATCCTCCGATAACTAAGAGAAAGAAGCTTTCTGAGAAACTTCTTTGTGTTCTGTGAAATCATCTCACAGAGTTACAGCTTTCCCCTCAAGAAGCCTTTCGCTAAGACAGTTCTTGTGGAATTGGCAAAGTGATATTTGGAAGCCCATAGAGGGCTATGGTGAAAAAGGAAATATCCTCCGATGAAATCTGGAAAGAAGCTTTCTGAGAAACTGCTTAGTGTTCTGTTAATTCATCTCACAGAGTTACATCTATATTTCGTGGATCTCTTTGCTAGCCTTATTTCTGCGGAATCTGAGAACAGATATTTCGGATCCCTTTGAAGACTATAGGGCCGAAGGAAATATCCTCCGATAACAAAGAGAAAGAAGCTTTCTGAGAAACTTCTTTGTGTTCTGTGAAATGAGCTCACAGAGTTACAGCTTTCCCCTCAAGAAGCCTTTCGCTAAGACAGTTCTTGTGGAATTGGCAAAGTGATATTTGGAGGGACATAGAGGGCTATGGTGAAAAAGGAAATATCCTCAGATGAAATCTGGAAAGAAGCTTTCTGAGAAACTGCTTAGTGTTCTGTTAATTCATCTCACAGAGTTACATCTGTATTTCGTGGATCTCTTGGCTAGACTTATTTCTGTGGAATCTGAGAACAGATATTTCGGATCCCTTTGAAGACTATAGGGCCAAAGGAAATATCCTCCGATAACTAAGAGAAAGAAGCTTTCTGAGGAACTTCTTTGTGTTCTGTGAAATCATCTCACAGAGTTACAGCTTTCCGCTCAAGAAGCCTTTCGCTAAGACAGTTCTTGTGGAATTGGCAAAGTGATATTTGGAAGCCCATAGAGGGCTATGGTGAAAAAGGAAATATCCTCCGATGAAATCTGGAAAGAAGCTTTCTGAAAAACTGCTTAGTGTTCTGTTAATTCATCTCACAGAGTTACATCTGCATTTCGTGGATCTCTTTGCTAGCCTTATTTCTGTGGAATCTGAGAACAGATATTTCGGAACCCTTCGAAGACTATAGGGCCAAAGGAAATATCCTCCCATAACAAAGAGAAAGAAGCTTTCTGAGAAACTTCTTTGTGTTCTGTGAAATCATCTCACGGAGTTACAGCTTTCCCCTCAAGAAGCCTTTCGCTAAGACAGTTCTTGTGGAATTGGCAAAGTGATATTTGGAAGCCCATAGAGGGCTATGGTGAAAAAGGAAATATCCTCAGATGAAATCTGGAAAGAAGCTTTCTGAGAAACTGCTCTGTGATGTGCGACTTCCACTCACAGAGTTACATCTGTGTTTCGTGTACCTCTTTGCTAGCCTTATTTCTGTGGAATCTGAGAACAGATATTTCGGATCCCTTTGAAGACTATAGGGCCAAAGGAAATATCCTCCGATAACTAAGAGAAAGAAGCTTTCTGAGAAACTTCTTTCTGTTCTGTGAAATCATCTCACAGAGTTACAGCTTTCCCCTCAAGAAGCCTTTCGCTAAGACAGTTCTTTTGGAATTGGCAAAGTGATATTTGGAAGCCCATAGAGGGCTATGGTGAAAAAGGAAATATCCTCAGATGAAATCTGGAAAGAAGCTTTCTGAGAAACTGCTCTGTGATGTGTGACTTCCACTCACAGAGTTACTTCTGTATTTCGTAGATCTCTTTGCTAGCCTTATTTCTGTGGCATCTGAGAACAGATATTTCGGATCCCTCTGAAGACTATAGGGCCAAAGGAAATATCCTCCGATAACTAAGAGAAAGAAGCTTTCTGAGAAACTTCTTTGTGTTCTGTGAAATCATTTCACAGAGTTACAGCTTTCCCCTCAAGAAGCCTTTCGCCAAGACAGTTCTTGTGGAATTGGCAAAGTGAAATTTGGAAGCCCCTAGAGGGCTATGGTGAAAAAGGAAATATCCTCCGATGAAATCTGGAAAGAAGCTTTCTGAGAAAGTGCTAAGTGTTCTGTTCATTCATCTCACAGAGTTACATGTGTATTTCGTGGATCTCTTTGCTAGTCTTATTTCTGTGGAATCTGAGAACAGATATTTCGGATCCCTTTGAAGACTATAGGGCCAAAGGAAATATCCTCCGATAACTAAGAGAAAGAAGCTTTCTGAGAAACTTCTTTGTGTTCTATGAAATCATCTCACAGAGTTACAGCTTTCCCCTCAAGAAGCCTTTCGCTAAGACAGTTCTTGTGGAATTGGCAAAGTGATATTTGGAAGCCCATAGAGGGCTAGGGTGAAAAAGGAAATATCCTCAGATGAAATCCTGAAAGAACCTTTCTGAGAAACTGCTCTGTGATGTGTGACTTCCACTCACAGAGTTACATCTGTATTTCGTGGATCTCTTTGCTAGCCTTATTTCTGTGGAATCTGAGAACAGATATTTCGGATCCCTTTGAAGACTATAGGGCCAAAGGAAACATCCTCCCATAACCAAGAGAAAGAAGCTTTCTGAGAAACTTCTTTGTGTTCTGTGAAATCATCTCACAGAGTTACAGCTTTCCCCTCAAGAAGCCTTTCGCTAAGACAGTTCTTGTGGAATTGGCAAAGTGATATTTGGAAGCCCATAGAGGACTATGGTGAAAAAGGAAATATCCTCAGATGAAATCTGGAAAGAAGCTTTCTGAGAAACTGCTTAGTGTTCTGTTAATTCATCTCACAGAGTTACATCTGTATTTCGTGGATCTCTTTGCTAGCCTTATTTCTGTGGAATCTGAGAAGAGATATTTCGGATCCCTTTGAAGACTATAGGGCCAAAGGAAATATCCTCCGATAACAAAGACAAAGAAGCTTTCTGAGAAACTTCTTTGTGTTCTGTGAAATCATCTCACAGAGTTACAGCTTTCCCCTCAAGAAGCATTTCGCTAAGACAGTTCCTGTGGAATTGGCAAAGTGATATTTGGAAGCCCATAGAGGGCTATGGTGAAAAAGGAAATATCCTCGGATGAAATCTGGAAAGAAGCTTTCTGAGAAACTGCTCTGTGATGCGTCACTTCCACTCACAGAGTTACATCTGTATTTCGTTGATCTCTTTGCTAGCCTTATTTCTGTGGAATCTGAGAACAGATATTTCGGATTCCTTTGAAGACTATAGGGCCAAAGGAAACATCCTCCGATAACTAAGAGAAAGAAGCTTTCTGAGAAACTTCTTTGTGTTCTGTGAAATCATCTCACAGAGTTACAGCTTTCCCCTCGAGAAGACTTTCGCTAAGACAGTTCTTGTTGAATTGGCAAAGTGATATTTGGAAGCCCATAGAGGGCTATGGTGAAAAAGGAAATATCCTCCGATGAAATCTGGAAAGAAGCTTTCTGAGAAACTGCTTAGTGTTCTGTTAATTCATCTCACAGAGTTACATCTATATTTCGTGGATCTCTTTGCTAGCCTTATTTCTGTGGAATCTGAGAACAGATATTTCGGATCCCTTTGAAGACTATAGGGCCAAAGGAAATATCCTCCGATAACAAAGAGAAAGAAGCTTTCTGAGAAACCTCTTTGTGTTCTGTGAAATCATCTCACAGATTTACACTTTCCCCTCAAGAAGCCTTTCGCTAAGACAGTTCTTGTGGAATTGGCAAAGTGATATTTGGAAGCCCATAGACAGCTCTGGTGAAAAAGGAAATATCCTCAGATGAAATCTGGAAAGAAGCTTTCTGAGAAACTGGTTAGTGTTCTGTTAATTCATCTCACAGAGTTACATCTGTATTTCGTGGATATCTTTGCTAGCCTTATTTCTGTGGAATCTGAGAACAGATATTTCGGATCCCTTTGAAGACTATAGGGAAAAAGGAAATATCCTCCGATAACTAAGAGAAAGAAGCTTTCTGACAAACTTCTTTGTGTTCTGTGAAATCATCTCACAGAGTTACAGCTTTCCCCTCAAGAAGCCTTTCGCCAAGACAGTTCTTGTGGAATTGGCAAAGTGATATTTGGAAGCCCATAGAGGGCTATGGTGAAAAAGGAAATATCCTCCGCTGAAATCTGGAAAGAAGCTTTCTGTGAAACTGCTTAGTGTTCCGTTAATTCATCTTTCAGAGTTACATCTGTATTTCGTGGATCTCTTTGCTAGCCTTATTTCTGGGGAATCTGAGAACAGATATTTCGGATCTCTTTGAAGACTATAGGGCCAAAGGAAGTATCCTCCGATAACAAAGGGAAAGAAGCTTTCTGAGAAACTTCTTTGTGTTCTGTGAAATCATCTCACAGAGTTACAGCTTTCCCCTCAAGAAGCCTTTCGCTAAGACAGTTCTTGTGGAATTGGCAAAGTGATATTTGGAAGCCCATAGAGGGCTATGGTGAAAAAGGAAATATCCTCTGATGAAATCTGGAAAGAAGCTTTATGAAAAACTGCTTAGTGTTCTGTTAATTCATCTCACAGAGTTACATCTGTATTTCGTGGATCTCTTTGCTAGCCTTATTTCTGTGGAATCTGAGAACAGATATTTCGGATCCCTTTGAAGACTATAAAGCCAAAGGAAATATCCTCCGATAACAAAGAGAAAGAAGCTTTGTGAGAAACTTCTTTGTGTTCTGTGAAATCATCTCACAGAGTTACAGCTTTCCTCAAGAAGCCTTTCGCTAAGACAGTTCTTGTGGAATTGGCAAAGTGATATTTGGAAGCCCATAGAGGGCTATGGTGAAAAAGGAAATATCCTGAGATGACATCTGGAAAGAAGCTTTCTGAGAAACTGCTTAGTGTTCTGTTAATTCATCTCACAGAGTTACATCTGTATTTCGTGGATCTCTTTGCTAGCCTTATTTCTGTGGAATCTGACAACAGATATTTCGGATCCCTTTGAAGACTATAGGGCCCAAGGAAATATCCTCCGATAACAAAGAGAAAGAAGCTTTCTGAGAAACTTCTTTGTGTTCTGTGAAATGAGCTCCCAGAGTTACAGCTTTCCCCTCAAGAAGCCTTTCACTAAGACAGTTCTTGTGGAATTGGCAAAGTGATATTTGGAAGCCCATAGAGGGCTATGGTGAAAAAGGAAATATCCTCAGATGAAATCTGGAAAGAAGCTTTCTGAGAAACTGCTTAGTGTTCTGTTAATTCATCTCACAGAGTTACATCTGTATTTCGTGGATCTCTTGGCTAGACTTATTTCTGTGGAATCTGAGAACAGATATTTCGGATCCCTTTGAAGACTATAGGGCCAAAGGAAATATCCTCCGAGAACTAAGAGAAAGAAGCTTTCTGAGAAACTTCTTTGTGTTCTGTGAAATCATCTCACAGAGTTACAGCTTTCCGCTCAAGAAGCCTTTCGCTAAGACAGTTCTTGTGGAATTGACAAAGTGATATTTGGAAGCCCATAGAGGGCTATGGTGAAAAAGGAAATATCCTCCGATGAAATCTGGAAAGAAGCTTTCTGAGAAACTGCTCTGTGATGTGTGACTTCCACTCACAGAGTTACATCTGTATTTCGTGTATCTCATTGATAGCCTTATTTCTGTGGAATCTGAGAACAGATATTTCGGATCCCTTTGAAGACTATAGGGCCAAAGGAAATATCCTCCGATAAATAAGAGAAGGAAGCTTTCTGAGAAACTTCTTTCTGTTCTGTGAAATCATCTCACAGAGTTACAGCTTTCCCCTCAAGAAGCCTTTCGCTAAGACACTTCTTCTGGAATTGGCAAAGTGATATTTGGAAGCCCATAGTGGGCTATGGTGAAAAAGGAAATATCCTCAGATGAAATCTGGAAAGAAGCTTTCTGAGAAACTGCTCTGTGATGTGTGACTTCCACTCACAGAGTTACTTCTGTATTTCGTGGATCTCTTTGCTAGCCTTATTTCTGTGGCATCTGAGAACAGATATTTCGGATCCCTTTGAAGACTATAGGGCCAAAGGAAATATCCTCCGAAAACAAAGAGAAAGAAGCTTTCTGAGAAACTTCTTTGTGTTCTGTGAAATCATCTCACAGATTTACAGCTTTCCCCTCAAGAAGCCTTTCGCCAAGACAGTTCTTGTGGAATTGGCAAAGTGATATTTGGAAGCCCATAGAGGGCTATGGTGAAAAAGGAAATATCCTCCGATGAAATCTGGAAAGAATCTTTCTGAGAAACTGCTTAGTGTTCTGTTCATTCATCTCACAGAGTTACATCTGTATTTCGTGGATCTCTTTGCTAGCCTTATTTCTGTTGAATCTGAGAACAGATATTTCGGATCCCTTTGAAGACTATAGGGCCAAAGGAAATATCCTCCGATAACTAAGAGAAAGAAGCTTTCTGAGAAACTTCTTTGTGTTCTATGAAATCATCTCACAGAGTTACAGCATTCCCCTCAAGAAGCCTTTCGCTAAGACAGTTCTTGTGGAATTGGCAAAGTGATATTTGCAAGCCCATAGAGGGCTATGGTGAAAAAGGAAATATCCTCAGATGAAATCTGGAAAGAAGCTTTCTGAGAAACTGCTTAGTGATCTGTTAACTCATCTCACAGAGTTACATCTATATTTCGTGGATCTCTTTGCTAGCCTTATTTCCGTGGAATCTGAGAACAGATATTTCGGATCCCTTTGAAGACTATAGGGCCAAAGGAAATATCCTCCGATAACAAAGAGAAAGAAGCTTTCTGAGAAACTTCTTTGTGTTCTGTGAAATCATCTCACAGAGTTACAGCTTTCCCCTCAAGAAGCCTTTCGCTAAGACAGTTCTTGTGGAATTGGCAAAGTGATATTTGGAAGCCCATAGAGGGCTATGGTGAAAAAGGAAATAAACTCAGATGAAATCTGGAAAGAAGCTTTCTGAGAAACTGCTTAGTGTTCTGTTATTTCATCTCACAGAGTTACATCTGTATTTCGTGGATCTCTTTGCTAGCCTTATTTCTGTGGAATCTGACAACAGATATTTCGGATCCCTTTGAAGACTATAGGGCCAAAGGAAATATCCTCCGATAACTAAGAGAAAGAAGGTTTCTGAGAAACTTCTTTGTGTTCTGTGAAATCATCTCACAGAGTTACAGCTTTCCCCTCAAGAAGCCTTTCGCTAAGACAGTTCTTGTGGAATTGGCAAAGTGATATTTGGAAGCCCATAGAGGGCTATGGTGAAAAAGGAAATATCCTCAGATGAAATCTGGAAAGAAGCTTTCTGAGAAACTGCTTAGTGTTCTGTTAATTCATCTCACAGAGTTACATCTATATTTCGTGGATCTCTTTGCTAGCCTTATTTCTGCGGAATCTGAGAACAGATATTTCGGATCCCTTTGAAGACTATAGGGCCGAAGGAAATATCCTCCGATAACAAAGAGAAAGAAGCTTTCTGAGAAACTTCTTTGTGTTCTGTGAAATGAGCTCACAGAGTTACAGCTTTCCCCTCAAGAAGCCTTTCGCTAAGACAGTTCTTGTGGAATTGGCAAAGTGATATTTGGAAGGACATAGAGGGCTATGGTGAAAAAGGAAATATCCTCAGATGAAATCTGGAAAGAAGCTTTCTGAGAAACTGCTTAGTGTTCTGTTAATTCATCTCACAGAGTTACATCTGTATTTCGTGGATCTCTTGGCTAGACTTATTTCTGTGGAATCTGAGAACAGATATTTCGGATCCCTTTGAAGACTATAGGGCCAAAGGAAATATCCTCCGATAACTAAGAGAAAGAAGCTTTCTGAGGAACTTCTTTGTGTTCTGTGAAATCATCTCACAGAGTTACAGCTTTCCGCTCAAGAAGCCTTTCGCTAAGACAGTTCTTGTGGAATTGGCAAAGTGATATTTGGAAGCCCATAGAGGGCTATGGTGAGAAAGGAAATATCCTCCGATGAAATCTGGAAAGAAGCTTTCTGAAAAACTGCTTAGTGTTCTGTTAATTCATCTCACAGAGTTACATCTGCATTTCGTGGATCTCTTTGCTAGCCTTATTTCTGTGGAATCTGAGAACAGATATTTCGGAACCCTTCGAAGACTATAGGGCCAAAGGAAATATCCTCCCATAACAAAGAGAAAGAAGCTTTCTGAGAAACTTCTTTGTGTTCTGTGAAATCATCTCACGGAGTTACAGCTTTCCCCTCAAGAAGCCTTTCGCTAAGACAGTTCTTGTGGAATTGGCAAAGTGATATTTGGAAGCCCATAGAGGGCTATGGTGAAAAAGGAAATATCCTCAGATGAAATCTGGAAAGAAGCTTTCTGAGAAACTGCTCTGTGATGTGTGACTTCCACTCACAGAGTTACATCTGTGTTTCGTGTACCTCTTTGCTAGCCTTATTTCTGTGGAATCTGAGAACAGATATTTCGGATCCCTTTGAAGACTATAGGGCCAAAGGAAATATCCTCCGATAACTAAGAGAAAGAAGCTTTCTGAGAAACTTCTTTCTGTTCTGTGAAATCATCTCACAGAGTTACAGCTTTCCCCTCAAGAAGCCTTTCGCTAAGACAGTTCTTGTGGAATTGGCAAAGTGATATTTGGAAGCCCATAGAGGGCTATGGTGAAAAAGGAAATATCCTCAGATGAAATCTGGAAAGAAGCTTTCTGAGAAACTGCTCTGTGATGTGTGACTTCCACTCACAGAGTTACTTCTGTATTTCGTAGATCTCTTTGCTAGCCTTATTTCTGTGGAATCTGAGAACAGATATTTCGGAACCCTTCGAAGACTATAGGGCCAAAGGAAATATCCTCCCATAACAAAGAGAAAGAAGCTTTCTGAGAAACTTCTTTGTGTTCTGTGAAATCATCTCACGGAGTTACAGCTTTCCCCTCAAGAAGCCTTTCGCTAAGACAGTTCTTGTGGAATTGGCAAAGTGATATTTGGAAGCCCATAGAGGGCTATGGTGAAAAAGGAAATATCCTCAGATGAAATCTGGAAAGAAGCTTTCTGAGAAACTGCTCTGTGATGTGTGACTTCCACTCACAGAGTTACATCTGTGTTTCGTGTACCTCTTTGCTAGCCTTATTTCTGTGGAATCTGAGAACAGATATTTCGGATCCCTTTGAAGACTATAGGGCCAAAGGAAATATCCTCCGATAACTAAGAGAAAGAAGCTTTCTGAGAAACTTCTTTCTGTTCTGTGAAATCATCTCACAGAGTTACAGCTTTCCCCTCAAGAAGCCTTTCGCTAAGACAGTTCTTGTGGAATTGGCAAAGTGATATTTGGAAGCCCATAGAGGGCTATGGTGAAAAAGGAAATATCCTCAGATGAAATCTGGAAAGAAGCTTTCTGAGAAACTGCTCTGTGATGTGTGACTTCCACTCACAGAGTTACTTCTGTATTTCGTAGATCTCTTTGCTAGCCTTATTTCTGTGGCATCTGAGAACAGATATTTCGGATCCCTCTGAAGACTATAGGGCCAAAGGAAATATCCTCCGATAACTAAGAGAAAGAAGCTTTCTGAGAAACTTCTTTGTGTTCTGTGAAATCATTTCACAGAGTTACAGCTTTCCCCTCAAGAAGCCTTTCGCCAAGACAGTTCTTGTGGAATTGGCAAAGTGAAATTTGGAAGCCCCTAGAGGGCTATGGTGAAAAAGGAAATATCCTCCGATGAAATCTGGAAGGAAGCTTTCTGAGAAAGTGCTTAGTGTTCTGTTCATTCATCTCACAGAGTTACATGTGTATTTCGTGGATCTCTTTGCTAGCCTTATTTCTGTGGAATCTGAGAACAGATATTTCGGATCCCTTTGAAGACTATAGGGCCAAAGGAAATATCCTCCGATAACTAAGAGAAAGAAGCTTTCTGAGAAACTTCTTTGTGTTCTATGAAATCATCTCACAGAGTTACAGCTTTCCCCTCAAGAAGCCTTTCGCTAAGACAGTTCTTGTGGAATTGGCAAAGTGATATTTGCAAGCCCATAGAGGGCTATGGTGAAAAAGGAAATATCCTCAGATGAAATCCTGAAAGAACCTTTCTGAGAAACTGCTCTGTGATGTGTGACTTCCACTCAGAGAGTTACATCTGTATTTCGTTGATCTCTTTGCTAGCCTTATTTCTGTGGAATCTGAGAACAGATATTTCGGATCCCTTTGAAGACTATAGGGCCAAAGGAAACATCCTCCCATAACCAAGAGAAAGAAGCTTTCTGAGAAACTTCTTTGTGTTCTGTGAAATCATCTCACAGAGTTACAGCTTTCCCCTCAAGAAGCCTTTCGCTAAGACAGTTCTTGTGGAATTGGCAAAGTGATATTTGGAAGCCCATAGAGGACTATGGTGAAAAAGGAAATATCCTCAGATGAAATCTGGAAAGAAGCTTTCTGAGAAACTGCTTAGTGTTCTGTTAATTCATCTCACAGAGTTACATCTGTATTTCGTGGATCTCTTTGCTAGCCTTATTTCTGTGGAATCTGAGAAGAGATATTTCGGATCCCTTTGAAGACTATAGGGCCAAAGGAAATATCCTCCGATAACAAAGACAAAGAAGCTTTCTGAGAAACTTCTTTGTGTTCTGTGAAATCATCTCACAGAGTTACAGCTTTCCCCTCAAGAAGCATTTCGCTAAGACAGTTCCTGTGGAATTGGCAAAGTGATATTTGGAAGCCCATAGAGGGCTATGGTGAAAAAGGAAATATCCTCGGATGAAATCTGGAAAGAAGCTTTCTGAGAAACTGCTCTGTGATGCGTCACTTCCACTCACAGAGTTACATCTGTATTTCGTTGATCTCTTTGCTAGCCTTATTTCTGTGGAATCTGAGAACAGATATTTCGGATTCCTTTCAAGACTATAGGGCCAAAGGAAACATCCTCCGATAACTAAGAGAAAGAAGCTTTCTGAGAAACTTCTTTGTGTTCTGTGAAATCATCTCACAGAGTTACAGCTTTCCCCTCGAGAAGACTTTCGCTAAGACAGTTCTTGTTGAATTGGCAAAGTGATATTTGGAAGCCCATAGAGGGCTATGGTGAAAAAGGAAATATCCTCCGATGAAATCTGGAAAGAAGCTTTCTGAGAAACTGCTTAGTGTTCTGTTAATTCATCTCACAGAGTTACATCTATATTTCGTGGATCTCTTTGCTAGCCTTATTTCTGTGGAATCTGAGAACAGATATTTCGGATCCCTTTGAAGACTATAGGGCCAAAGGAAATATCCTCCGATAACAAAGAGAAAGAAGCTTTCTGAGAAACTTCTTTGTGTTCTGTGAAATCATCTCACAGATTTACACTTTCCCCTCAAGAAGCCTTTCGCTAAGACAGTTCTTGTGGAATTGGCAAAGTGATATTTGGAAGCCCATAGACAGCTCTGGTGAAAAAGGAAATATCCTCAGATGAAATCTGGAAAGAAGCTTTCTGAGAAACTGGTTAGTGTTCTGTTAATTCATCTCACAGAGTTACATCTGTATTTCGTGGATATCTTTACTAGCCTTATTTCTGTGGAATCTGAGAACAGATATTTCGGATCCCTTTGAAGACTATAGGGAAAAAGGAAATATCCTCCGATAACTAAGAGAAAGAAGCTTTCTGACAAACTTCTTTGTGTTCTGTGAAATCATCTCACAGAGTTACAGCTTTCCCCTCAAGAAGCCTTTCGCCAAGACAGTTCTTGTGGAATTGGCAAAGTGATATTTGGAAGCCCATAGAGGGCTATGGTGAAAAAGGAAATATCCTCCGGTGAAATCTGGAAAGAAGCTTTCTGTGAAACTGCTTAGTGTTCCGTTAATTCATCTTTCAGAGTTACATCTGTATTTCGTGGATCTCTTTGCTAGCCTTATTTCTGGGGAATCTGAGAACAGATATTTCGGATCCCTTTGAAGACTATAGGGCCAAAGGAAGTATCCTCCGATAACAAAGGGAAAGAAGCTTTCTGAGAAACTTCTTTGTGTTCTGTGAAATCATCTCACAGAGTTACAGCTTTCCCCTCAAGAAGCCTTTCGCTAAGACAGTTCTTGTGGAATTGGCAAAGTGATATTTGGAAGCCCATAGAGGGCTATGGTGAAAAAGGAAATATCCTCTGATGAAATCTGGAAAGAAGCTTTATGAAAAACTGCTTAGTGTTCTGTTAATTCATCTCACAGAGTTACATCTGTATTTCGTGGATCTCTTTGCTAGCCTTATTTCTGTGGAATCTGAGAACAGATATTTCGGATCCCTTTGAAGACTATAAAGCCAAAGGAAATATCCTCCGATAACAAAGAGAAAGAAGCTTTCTGAGAAACTTCTTTGTGTTCTGTGAAATCATTCTCACAAAGTTACAGCTTTCCCCTCAAGAAGCCTTTCGCTAACACAGTTCTTGTGGAATTGGCAAAGTGATATTTGGAAGCCCATAGAGGGCTATGGTGAAAAAGGAAATATCCTCAGATGAAATCTGGAAAGAAGCTTTCTGAGAAACTGCTTAGTGTTCTGTTAATTCATCTCACAGAGTTACATCTGTATTTCGTGGATCTCTTGGCTAGACTTATTTCTGTGGAATCTGAGAACAGATATTTCGGATCCCTTCGAAGACTATAGGGCCAAAGGAAATATCCTCCGATAACAAAGAGAAAGAAGCTTTCTGAGAAACTTCTTTGTGTTCTGTGAAATCATCTCACAGAGTTACAGCTTTCCCCTCAAGAAGCCTTTCACAAAGACAGTTCTTGTGGAATTGGCAAAGTGATATTTGGAAGCCCATAGAGGGCTATGGTGAAAAAGGAGATATCCTCAGATGAAATCTGGAAAGAAGCTTTCTGAGAAACTGCTCTGTGATGTGTGACTTCCACTCACAGAGTTACATCTGTATTTCGTGGATCTCTTTGCTAGCCTTATTTCTGTGGAATCTGACCACAGATATTTCGGATCCCTTTGAAGACTATAGGGCCAAAGGAAATATCCTCCGATAACTAAGAGAAAGAAGCTTTCTGAGAAACTTCTTTGTTCTGTGAAATCATCTCACAGAGTTACAGCTTTCCCCTCAAGAAGCCTTTCGCTAAGACAGTTCTTGTGGAATTGGCAAAGTGATATTTGGAAGCCCGTATAGGGCTACGGTGAAAAAGGAAATATCCTCCGATGAAATCTGGAAAGAAGCTTTCTGAAAAACTGCTTAGTGTTCTGTTAATTCATCTCACAGAGTTACATCTGTATTTCGTGGATCTCTTTGCTAGCCTTATTTCTGTGGAATCTGAGAACAGATATTTCGGATCCCTTCGAAAACTATAGGGCCAAAGGAAATATCCTCCGATAACAAAGAGAAAGAAGCTTTCTGAGAAACTTCTTTGTGTTCTGTGAAATCATCTCACAGAGTTACAGCTTTCCCCTCAAGAAGCCTTTCGCTAAGACAGTTCTTGTGGAATTGGCAAAGTGATATTTGGAAGCCCATAGAGGGCTATGGTGAAAAAGGAAATATCCTCAGATGAAATCTGGAAAGAAGCTTTCTGAGAAACTGCTCTGTGATGTGTGACTTCCACTCACAGAGTTACATGGGTATTTCGTGGATCTCTTTGCTAGCCTTATTTCTGTGGAATCTGAGAACAGATATTTCGGATCCCTTTGAAGACTATAGGGCCAAAGGAAATATCCTCCGATAACTAAGAGAAAGAAGCTTTCTGAGAAACTTCTTTGTGTTCTGTGAAATCATCTCACAGCGTTACAGCTTTCCCCTCAAGAAGCCTTTCGCTAAGACAGTTGTTGTGGAATTAACAAAGTGATATTTGGAAGCCCTTAGAGGGCTATGGTGAAAAAGGAAATATCCTCGGATGAAATCTGGAAAGAAGCTTTCTGAGAAACTGCTCTGTGATGTGTGACTTCCACTCACAGAGTTACATCTGTATTTCGTTGATCTCTTTGCTAGCCTTATTTCTGTGGAATCTGAGAACAGATATTTCGGATCCCTTTGAAGACTATAGGGCAAAAGGAAACATCCTCCGATAACTAAGAGAAAGAAGCTTTCTGAGAAACTTCCTTGTGTTCTGTGAAATCATCTCACAGAGTTACAGCTTTCCCCTCAAGAAGCCTTTCGCTAAGACAGTTCTTGTGGAATTGGCAAAGTGATATTTGGAAGCCCATAGAGGGCTATGGTGAAAAAGGAAATATCCTCAGATGAAATCTGGAAAGAAGCTTTCTGAGAAACTGCTTAGTGTTCTGTTAATTCATCTCACAGAGTTACATCTATATTTCGTGGATCTCTTTGCTAGCCTTATTTCTGTGGAATCTGAGAATAGATATTTCGGATCCCTTTGAAGACTATAGGGCCAAAGTAAATATCCTCCGATAACAAAGAGAAAGAAGCTTTCTGAGAAACTTCTTTGTTTTCTGTGAAATCATCTCGCAGAGTTACAGCTTTCCCCTCAAGAAGCCTTTCGCTAAGACAGTTTTTGTGGAATTGGCAAAGTGATATTTGGAAGCCCATAGACAGCTCTGGTGAAAAAGGAAATATCCTCAGATGAAATCTGGAAAGAAGCTTTCTGAGAAACTGCTTAGTGTTCTGTTAATTCATCTCACAGAGTTACATCTGTATTTCGTGGATATCTTTGCTAGCCTTATTTCTGTGGAATCTGAGAACAGATATTTCGGATCCCTTTGAAGACTATAGGGCCAAAGGAAATATCCTCCGATAACTAAGAGAAAGAAGCTTTCTGACAAACTTCTTTGTGTTCTGTGAAATCATCTCAGAGAGTTACAGCTTTCCCATCAAGAAGTCTTTCGCCAAGACAGTTCTTGTGGAATTGGCAAAGTGATATTTGGAAGCCCATAGAGGGCTATGGTGAAAAAGGAAATATCCTCCTGTGAAATCTGGAAAGAAGCTTTCTGAGAAACTGCTTAGTGTTCCGTTAATTCATCTCACAGAGTTACATCTGTATTTCGTGGATCTCTTTGCTAGCCTTATTTCTGGGGAATCTGAGAACAGATATTTCGGATTCCTTTGAAGACTATAGGGCCAAAGGAAATATCCTCCGATAACAAAGAGAAAGAAGCTTTCTGAGAAACTTCTTTGTGTTCTGTGAAATCACCTCACAGAGTTACAGCTTTCCCCTCAAGAAGCCTTTCGCTAAAGACAGTTCTTGTGGAATTGGCAAAGTGATATTTGGAAGCCCATAGAGGGCTATGGTGAAAAAGGAAATATCCTCAGATGAAATCTGGAAAGAAGCTTTCTGAGAAACTGCTTAGTGTTTTGTTCATTCATCTCACAGAGTTACATCTGTATTTCGTGGATCTCTTTGCTAGCCTTATTTCTGTGGAATCTGAGAACAGGCATTTCGGATCCCTTTGAAGACTATAGGGCCAAAGGAAATATCCTCCGATAACAAAGAGAAAGAAGCCTTCTGAGAAACTTCTTTGTGTTCTGTGAAATCATCTCACAGAGTTACAGCTTTCCCCTCAAGAAGCCTTTCGCTAAGACAGTTCTTGTGGAATTGGCAAAGTGATATTTGGAAGCCCATAGAGGGCTATGGTGAAAAAGGAAATAAACTCAGATGAAATCTGGAAAGAAGCTTTCTGAGAAACTGCTTAGTGTTCTGTTAATTCGTCTCACAGAGTTACATCTGTATTTCGTGGATCTCTTTGCTAGCCTTATTTCTGTGGAATCTGAAAACAGATATTTCGGATCCCTTTGAAGACTATAGGGCCAAAGGAAATATCCTCCGATAACTAAGAGAAAGAAGCTTTCTGAGAAATTTCTTTGTGTTCTATGTAATCATCTCACAGAGTTACAGCTCTGCCCTCAAGAAGCCTTTCGCTAAGACAGTTCTTGTGGAATTGGCAAAGTGATATTTGGAAGCCCATAGAGGGCTATGGTGAAAAAGGAAATATCCTCAGATGAAATCTGGAAAGAACCTTTCTGAGAAACTGCTCTGTGATGTGTGACTTCCACTCACAGAGTTACATCTGTATTTCGTTGATCTCTTTGCTAGCCTTATTTCTGTGGAATCTGAGAACAGATATTTCGGATCCCTTTGAAGACTATAGGGCCAAAGGAAACATCATCCCATAACTAAGAGAAAGAAGCTTTCTGAGAAACCTCTTTGTGTTCTGTGATATGATGTCACAGAGTTACAGCTTTCCCCTCAAGAAACCTTTCGCTAAGACAGTTTTTGTGGAATTGGCAAAGTGATATTTGGAAGCCCATAGAGGGCTATGGTGAAAAAGGAAATATCTTGAGATGACATCTGGAAAGAAGCTTTCTGAGAAACTGCTTAGTGTTCTGTTAATTCATCTCACAGAGTTACATCTGTATTTCGTGGATCTCTTTGCTAGCCTTAATTCTGTGGAATCTGAGAACAGATATTTCGGATCCCTTTGAAGACTATAGGGCCAAAGGAAATATCCTCCGATAACAAAGAGAAAGAAGCTTTCTGAGAAACTTCTTTGTGTTCTGTGAAATCATCTCACAGAGTTACAGCTTTCCCCTCAAGAAGCCTTTCGCTAAGACAATTCTTGTGGAATTGGCAAAGTGATATTTGGAAGCCCATAGAGGGCTATGGTGAAAAAGGAAATATCCTCAGATGAAATCTGGAAAGAAGCTTTCTGAGAATCTCCTTAGTGTTCTGTTAATTCATCTCACAGAGTTACATCTATATTTCGTGGATCTCTTTGCTAGCCTTATTTCTGTGGAATCTGAGAACAGATATTTCGGATCCCTTTGAAGACTATAGGGCCAAAGGAAATATTCTCCGATAACAAAGAGAAAGAAGCTTTCTGAGAAACTTCTTTGTGTTCTGTGAAATGAGCTCACAGAGTTACAGCTTTCCCCTAAAGACGCCTTTCGCTAAGACAGTTCTTGTGGAATTGGCAAAGTGATATTTGGAAACCCATAGAGGACTATAGTGAAAAAGGAAATATCCTCAGATGAAATCTGGAAAGAATCTTTCTGAGAAACTGCTTAGTGTTCTGTTAATTCATCTCACAGAGTTACATCTGTATTTCGTGGATCTCTTGGCTAGCCTTATTTCTGTGGAATCTGAGAACAGATATTTCGCATCCCTTTGAAGACTATAGGGCCAAAGGTAATATCCTCCGATAACTAAGAGAAAGAAGCTTTCTGAGAAACTTCTTTGTGTTCTGTGAAATCATCTCACAGAGTTACAGCTTTCCTCTCAAGAAGCATTTCGCTAAGACAGTTCTTGTGGAATTGGCAAAGTGATATTTGGAAGCCCATAGAGGGCTATGGTGAAAAAGGAAATATCCTCCGATGAAATCTGGAAAGAAGCTTTCTGAGAAACTGCTTACTGTTCTGTTAATTCATCTCACAGAGTTACACCTGTATTTCATGGATCTCTTTGCTAGCCTTTTTTCTGGGGAATCTGAGAACAGATATTTCGGATCCCTTTGAAGACTATAGGGCCACAGGAAATATCTTCCGATAACAAAGGGAAAGAAGCTTTCTGAGAAACTTCTTTGTATTCTGTGAAATCACCTCACAGAGTTACAGCTTTCCCCTCAAGAAGCCTTTCGCTAAGACAGTACCTGTGTAATTGGCAAAGTGATATTTCGAAGCCCATAGACAGCTCTGGTGAAAAAGGAAATATCCTCAGATGAAATCTGGAAAGAAGGTTTCTGAGAAACTGGTTAGTGTTCTGTTAATTCATCTCACAGAGTTATATCTGTATTTCGTGTATATCTTTGCTAGCCTTATTTCTGTGGAATCTGAGAACAGATATTTCGGATCCCTTCGAAGACTATAGGGCCAAAGGAAATATCCTCCGATAACAAAGAGAAAGAAGCTTTCTGAGAAACTTCTTTGTGTTCTGTGAAATCATTCTCACAAAGTTACAGCTTTCCCCTCAAGAAGCCTTTCGCTAAGACAGTTCTTGTGGAATTGGCAAAGTGATATTTGGAAGCCCATAGAGGGCTATGGTGAAAAAGGAAATATCCTCAGATGAAATCTGGAAAGAAGCTTTCTGAGAAACTGCTTAGTGTTCTGTTAATTCATCTCACAGAGTTACATCTGTATTTCGTGGATCTCTTTGCTAGCCTTATTTCTGTGGAATCTGAGAACAGATATTTCGGATCCCTTCGAAGACTATAGGGCCAAAGGAAATATCCTCCGATAACAAAGAGAAAGAAGCTTTCTGAGAAACTTCTTTGTGTTCTGTGAAATCATCTCACAGTGTTACAGCTTTCCCCTCAAGAAGCCTTTCACTAAGACAGTTCTTGTGGAATTGGCAAAGTGATATTTGGAAGCCCATAGAGGGCTATGGTGAAAAAGGAAATATCCTCAGATGAAATCTGGAAAGAAGCTTTCTGAGAAACTGCTCTGTGATGTGTGACTTCCACTCACAGAGTTACATCTGTATTTCGTGGATCTCTTTGCTAGCCTTATTTCTGTGGAATCTGACCACAGATATTTCGGATCCCTTTGAAGTCTATAGGGCCAAAGGAAATATCCTCCGATAACTAAGAGAAAGAAGCTTTCTGAGAAACTTCTTTGTGTTCTGTGAAATCATCTCACAGAGTTACAGCTTTCCCCTCAAGAAGCCTTTCGCTAAGTCAGTTCTTGTGGAATTGGCAAAGTGATATTTGGAAGCCCATAGAGGGCTACGGTGAAAAAGGAAATATCCTCCGATGAAATCTGGAAAGAAGCTTTCTGAGAAACTGCTTAGTGTTCTGTTAATTCATCTTACAGAGTTACATCTGTATTTCGTGGATCTCTTTGCTAGCCTTATTTCTGTGGAATCTGAGAACAGAAATTTCGGATCCCTTCGAAGACTATAGGGCCAAAGGAAATATCCTCCGATAACAAAGAGAAAGAAGCTTTCTGAGAAACTTCTTTGTGTTCTGTGAAATCATCTCACAGAGTTACAGCTTTCCCCTCAAGAAGCCTTTCGCTAATACAGTTCCAGTGGAATTGGCAAAGTGATATTTGGAAGCCCATAGAGGGCTACGGTGAAAAAGGAAATATCCTCAGATGAAATCTGGAAAGAAGCTTTCTGAGAAACTGCTCTGTGATGTATGACTTCCACTCACAGAGTTACATGGGTATTTCGTGGCTCTCTTTGCTAGCCTTATTTCTGTGGAATCTGAGAACAGATATTTCGGATCCCTTTGAAGACTATAGGGCCAAAGGAAATATCCTCCGATAACTAAGAGAAAGAAGCTTTCTGAGAAACTTCTTTGTGTTCTGTGAAATCATCTCACAGAGTTACTGCTTTCCCCTCAAGAAGCCTTTCGCTAAGACAGTTGTTGTGGAATTAACAAAGTGATATTTGGAAGCACTTAGAGGGCTATGGTGAAAAAGGAAATATCCTCGGATGAAATCTGGAAAGAAGCTTTCTGAGAAACTGCTCTGTGATGTGTGACTTCCACTCACAGAGTTACATCTGTATTTCGTTGATCTCTTTGCTAGCCTTATTTCTGTGGAACCTGAGAACAGATATTTCGTATCCCTTTGAAGACTATAGGGAAAAAGAAAACATCCTCCGATAACTAAGAGAAAGAAGCTTTCTGAGAAACTTCTTTGTGTTCTGTGAAATCATCTCACAGAGTTACAGCTTTCCCCTCAAGAAGCCTTTCGCTAAGACAGTTCTTGTGGAATTGGCAAAGTGATATTTGGAAGCCCATAGAGGGCTATGGTGAAAAAGGAAATATCCTCCGATGAAATCTGGAAAGAAGCTTTCTGAGAAACTGCTTAGTGTTCTGTTAATTCATCTCACAGAGTTACATCTATATTTCGTGGATCTCTTTGCTAGCCTTATTTCTGTGGAATCTGAGAACAGATATTTCGGATCCCTTTGAAGACTATAGGGCCAAAGGAAATATCCTCCGATAACAAAGAGAAAGAAGCTTTCTGAGAAACTTCTTTGTGTTCTGTGAAATCATCTCACAGAGTTACAGCTTTCCCCTCAAGAAGCCTTTCGCTAAGACACTTCTTGTGGAATTGGCAAAGTGATATTTGGAAGCCCCTAGAGGGCTATGGTGAAAAAGGAATTATCCACAGATGAAATCTGGAAAGAAGTTTTCTGAGAAACTGCTTAGTGTTCTGTTAATTCATCTCACAGAGTTACATCTATATTTCGTGGATCTCTTTGCTAGCCTTATTTCTGTGGAATCTGAGAACAGATATTTCGGATCCCTTTGAAGACAATAGGGCCAAAGGAAATATCCTCCGATAACAAAGAGAAAGAAGCTTTCTGAGTAACTTCTTTGTGTTCTGTTAAATCATCTCACAGAGTTACAGCTTTCCCTTCAAGAAGCCTTTCGCTAAGACAGTTCTTGTGGAATTGGCAAAGTCATATTTGGAAGCCCCTAGAAGGCTATGGTGAAAAAGGAAATATCCTCAGATGAAATCTGGAAAGAAGCTTTCTGAGAAACTGCTTAGTGTTCTCTTAATTCATCTCACAGAGTTACATCTGTATTTCGTGGATCTCTTTGCTAGCCTTATTTCTGTAGAATCTGAGAACAGATATTTCGGATCCCTTTGAAGACTATAGGGCCAAAGGAAATATCCTCCGATAACTAAGGGAAAGAAGCTTTCTGAGAAACTTCTTTGTGTTCTGTGAAATCATCTCACAGAGTTACAGCTTTCCCCTCAAGAAGACTTTCGCTAAGACAGTTCTTGTGGAATTCGCAAAGTGATATTTGGAAGCCCATATAGGGCTATGGTGAAAAAGGAAATATCCTCCGATGAAATCTGGAAAGAAGCTTTCTGAGAAACTGCTTAGTGTTCTGTAATTCATCTCACAGAGTTACATCTGTATTTCGTGGATCTCTTTGCTAGCCTTATTTCTGTGGAATCAGAAAACAGATATTTCGGATCCCTTTGAAGACTATAGGGCCAAACGAAATATCCTCCGATAACTAAGAGAAAGAAGCTTTCTGAGAAACTTCTTTGTGTTCTGTGAAATCATCTCACAGAGTTACAGCTTTCCCCTCAAGAAGCCTTTCGCTAAGACAGTTCTTGTGGAATTGGCAAAGTGATATTTGGAAGCCCATAGAGGGCTATGGTGAAAAAGGAAATAATCTCCTATGAAATCTGGAAAGAAGCTTTCTGAGAAACTGCTCAGTGTTCTGTTAATTCATCTCACAGAGTTACATCTATATTTCGTTGACCTCTTGGCTTGCCTTATTTCTGTGGAATCTGAGAACAGATACTTCGGATCCCTCTGAAGACTATAGGGCCAAAGGAAATATCCTCCGATAACTAAGAGAAAGAAGCTTTCTGAGAAACTTCTTTGTGTTCTGTGAAATCATCTCACAGAGTTACAGCTTTCCCCTCAAGAAGCCTTTCGCTAAGACAGTTCTTGTGGAATTGGCAAAGTGATATTTGGAAGCCCATAGAGGGCTATGGTCAAAAAGGAAATATCCTCCGATGAAATCTGGAAAGAAGCTTTCTGAGAAACTGCTTAGTGTTCTCTTAATTCATCTCACTGAGTTACATCTGTATTTCGTGGATCTCTTTGCTAGCCTTATTTCTGTGGAATCTGAGAACAGATATTTCGGATCTCTTTGAAGACTATAGGGCCAAAGGAAATATCCTCCGATAACAAAGAGAAAGAAGCTTTGTGAGAAATTTCTTTGTGTTCTATGTAATCATCTCACAGAGTTACAGCTTTCCCCTCCAGAAGCCTTTCGCTTAGGCAGTTCTTGTGGAATTGGCAAAGTGATATTTGGAAGCCCTTAGAGGTCTATGGTGAAAAAGGAAATATCCTCAGATGAAATCTGGAAAGAAGCTTTCTGAGAAACTGCTTAGTGTTCTGTTAATTCATCTCACAGAGTTACATCTGTATTTCGTGGATCACTTGGCTAGCCTTATTTCTGTGGAATCTGAGAACAGATATTTCGGATCCCTTTGAAGCCTATAGGGTCAAAGGAAATATCCTCCGATAACAAAGAGAAAGAAGCTTTCTGAGAAACTACTTTGTGTTCTGTGAAATGAGCTCACAGAGTTACAGCTTTCCCCTCAAGAAGCCTTTCGCTAAGACAGTTCTTGTGGAATTGGCAAAGTGATATTTGGAAGCCCATAGAGGGCTATGGTGAAAAGGAAATATCCTCCGATGAAATCTGGAAAGAAGCTTTCTGAGAACTGCTTAGTGTTCTGTTAATTCATCTCACAGAGTTACATCTGTATTTCGTGGATCTCTTTGCTAGCCTTATTTCTGTGGAATCTGAGAACAGATATTTCCGATCCCTTTGAAGACTATAGGGCCAAAGGAAATATCCTCCGATAACAAAGAGAAAGAAGCTTTCTGAGAAATTTCTTTGCGTTCTATGTAATCATCTCACAGAGTTACAGCTTTCCCCTCAAGAAGCCTTTCGCTAAGACAGTTCTTGTGGAATTGGCAAAGTGATATTTGGAAGCCCATAGAGGGCTATGGTGAAAAAGGAAATATCCTCAGATGAAATCTGGAAAGAAGCTTTCTGAGAAACTGCTTAGTGTTCTGTTAATTCATCTCACAGAGTTACATCTGTATTTCGTGGATCACTTGGCTAGCCTTATTTCTGTGGAATCTGAGAACAGATATTTCGGATCCCTTTGAAGAGTATAGGGCCAAAGGAAATATCCTCCGATAACTAAGAGAAAGAAGCTTTCTGAGAAACTTCTTTGTGTTCTGTGAAATCATCTCACAGAGTTACAGCTTTCCCCTCAAGAAGCCTTTCGCTAGGACATTTCTTGTGGAATTGGCAAAGTGATATTTGGAAGCCCATAGAGGGCTACGGTGAAAAAGGAAATATCATCCGAAGAAATCTGGAAAGAAGCTTTCTGAGAAACTGCTTAGTGTTCTGTTAATTCATCTCACAGAGTTACATCTGTATTTCGTGGATCTCTTTGCAAGCCTTATTTCTGTGGAATCTGACAACAGATATTTCGGATCCCTTTGAAGACTATAGGGCCAAAGGAAATATCCTCCAATAACTAAGAGAAAGAAGCTTTCTGAGAAACTTCTTTGTGTTCTATGAAATCATCTCACAGAGTTACAGCTTTCCCCTCAAGAAGCCTTTCGCTAAGACAGTTCTTGTGGAATTGGCAAAGTGATATTTGGAAGCCCATAGAGGGCTATGGTGAAAAAGGAAATATCCTCAGATGAAATCTGGAAAGAAGATTTCTGAGAAACTGCTCTGTGATGTGTGACTTCCACTCACAGAGTTACTTCTGTATTTCGTGGATCTTTTTGCTAGCCTTATTTCTGTGGAATCTGAGAACAGATATTTCGGATCCCTTTGAAGACTATAGGGCCAAAGGAAATATCCTCTGATAACTAAGAGAAAGAAGCTTTCTGAGAAACCTCTATGTGTTCTGTGAAATCATCTCACAGAGTTACAGCTTTCCCCTCAAGAAGCCTTTCGCTAAGACAGTTCTTGTGGAATTGGCAAAGTGATATTTGGAAGCCCATAGAGGGCTATGGTGAAAAAGGAAATATCCTCAGATGAAATCTGGAAAGAAGCTTTCTGAGAAACTGCTTAGTGTTCTGTTAATTCATCTCACAGAGTTACATCTATATTTCGTGGATCTCTTTGCTATCCTTATTTCTGTGGAATCTGAGAACAGATATTTCAGATCCCTTTGAAGACTACAGGGCCAAAGGAAATATCCTACGATAACTAAGAGAAAGAAGCTTTCTGAGAAACTTCTATGTGTTCTGTGAAATGAGCTCACAGAGTTACAGCTTTCCCCTCAAGAAGCCTTTCGCTAAGACAGTACTTGTTGTATTGGCAAAGTGATATTTGGAAGCCCATAGAGGGCTATGGTGAAAAAGGAAATATCCTCAGATGAAATCTGGAAAGAAGCTTTCTGAGAAACTGCTTAGTGTTCTATTAATTCATCTCACAGAGTTACATCTGTATTTCGTGGATCTCTTTGCTAGCCTTATTTCTGTGGAATCTGAGAACAGATATTTCGGATCCCTTTGAAGACTATAGGGCCAAAGGAAATATCCTCCGATAACAAAGAGAAAGAAGCTTTCTGAGAAACTTCTTTGTGTTCTGTGAAATCATCTCACAGAGATACAGCTTTCCCCTCAAGAAGCCTTTCGCTAAGACAGTTCTTGTGGAATTGGCAATGTGATATTTGGAAGCCCATAGAGGGCTATGGTGAAAAAGGAAATATCCTCAGATGAAATCTGGAAAGAAGCTTTCTGAGAAACTGCTTAGTGTTCTGTTAATTCATCTCACAGAGTTACTTCTATTTTTCGTGGATCTCTTTGCTAGCCTTATTTCTGTGGAATCTGAGAACAGATATTTCGGATCCCTTTGAAGACTATAGGGCCAAAGGAAATATCCTCCGAAAACTAAGAGAAAGAAGCTTTCTGAGAAACTTCTTTGTGTTCTGTGAAATCATCTCACAGAATTACAGCTTTCCCCTCAAGTAGCCTTTCGCTAAGACAGTTCTTGTGGAATTGGCCAAGTGATATTTGGAAGCCCATAGAAGGCTATGATGAAAAAGGAAATATCCTCAGATGAAATCTGGAAAGAAGCTTTCTGAGAAACTGCTTAGTGTTCTGTTAATTCATCTCACAGAGTTACATCTGTATTTCGTGTATCTGTTTGCTAGGCTTATTTCTGTGGAATCTGAGAACAGATATTTCGGATCCCTTTAAAGACTATAGGGCCAAAGGAAATATCCTCCGAAAACTAAGAGAAAGAAGCTTTCTGAGTAACTTCTTTGTGTTCTGTGAAATCATCTCACAGAGTTACAGCTTTCCCCTCAAGAAGCCTTTCGCTAAGACATTTCTTGTGGAATTGGCAAAGTGATATTTGGAAGCCCATAGAGGGCTATGGTGAAAAAGGAAATATCCTCCGATGAAATCTGGAAAGAAGCTTTCTGAGAAACTGCTTAGTGTTCTGTTAATTCATCTCACAGAGTTACTTCTATATTTCGTGGATCTCTTTGCTAGCCTTATTTCTGTGGAATCTGAGAACAGATATTTCGGATCCCATTGAAGACTATAGGGCCAAAGGAAATATCCTCCGAAAACTAAGAGAAAGAAGCTTTCTGAGAAACTTCTTTGTGTTCTGTGAAATCATCTCAGAGAGTTACAGATTTCCCATCAAGAAGTCTTTCGCTAAGACAGTTCTTGTGGAATTGGCAAAGTGATATTTGGAAGCCAATAGTGGACTACGGTGAAAAAGGAAATATCCTCAGATGAAATCTGGAAAGAAGCTTTCTGAGAAACTGCTTAGTGTTCTGTTAATTCATCTCACAGAGTTACATCCGTATTTCGTGGATCTCTTTGCTAGCCTTATTTCTGTGGATTCTGAGAACAGATATTTCGGATCCCTTTGAAGACTATAGGGCCAAAGGAAATATCCTCCGATAACTAAGAGAAAGAAGCGTTCTGAGAAACTTCTTTGTGTTCTATGAAATCATCTCACAGAGTTACAGCTTTCCCCTCAAGATGCCTTTCGCTAAGACAGTTCTTGTGGAATTGGCAAAGTGATATTTGGAAGCCCATAGAGGGCTACGGTGAAAAAGGAAATATCCTCAGATGAAATCTGGAAAGAAGCTTTCTGAGAAACTGCTTAGTGTTCTGTTAATTCATCTCACAGAGTTACATCTGTATTTCGTGGAGATCTTTGCTAGCCTTATTTCTGTGGAATCTGAGAACAGATATTTCGGATCCCTTTGAAGACTATAGGGCCAAAGGAAATATCCTCCGAGAACTAAGAGAAAGAAGCTTTCTGAGAAACTTCTTTGTGTTCTGTGAAATCATCTCACAGAGTTACAGCTTTCCCCTCAAGAAGCCTTTCGCTAAGACAGTTCTTGTGGAATTGGCAAAGTGATATTTGGAAGCCCATAGAGGGCTATGGTGAAAAAGGAAATATCCTCCGATGAAATCTGGAAAGAAGCTTTCTGAGAAACTGCTTAGTGTTCTGTTAATTCATCTCACAGAGTTACATCTATATTTCGTGGATCTCTTTGCTAGCCTTATTTCTGTGGAATCTGAGAACAGATATTTCGGATCCCTTTGAAGACTATAGGGCCAAAGGAAATATCCTCCGAAAACTAAGAGAAAGAAGCTTTCTGAGAAACTTCTTTGTGTTCTGTGAAATCATCTCAGAGAGTTACAGATTTCTCCTCAAGAAGTCTTTCGCTAAGAGAGTTCTTGTGGAATTGGCAAAGTGATATTTGGAAGCCCATAGTGGACTATGGTGAAAAAGAAAATATCCTCAGATGAAATCTGGAAAGAAGCTTTCTGAGAAACTGCTTAGTGTTCTGTTAATTCATCTCACAGAGTTACATCTGTATTTCGTGGATCTCTTTGCTAGCGTTATTTCTGTGGAATCTGAGAACAGATATTTCGGATCCCTTTGAAGACTATAGGGCCAATGGAAATACCCTCCGATAACAAAGAGAAAGAAGCTTTCTGAGAAACTTCTTTGTGTTCTGTGAAATCAACTCACAGAGTTACATCTTTCCCCTGAAGAAGCCTTTCGCTAAGACAGTTCTTGTGGAATTGGCAAAGTGATATTTGGAAGCCCTTAGAGGGCTATGGTGAAAAGGGAAATATCCTCCGATGAAATCGGGAAAGAAATTTTCTGAGAAACTGCTTAGTGTTCTGTTAATTCATCTCACAGAGTGACATCTATATTTCGTGGATCTCCTTGCTAGCCTTATTTCTGTGGAATCTGAAAACAGATATTTCAGATCCCTTTGAAGACTATAGGGCCAAAGGAAATATCCTCCGAAAACTAAGAGAAAGAAGCTTTCTGAGAAACTTCTTTGTGTTCTGTGAAATGAGCTCACAGAGTTACAGCTTTCCCCTCAAGAAGCCTTTCGCTAAGACAGTTCTTGTGGAATTGGCAAAGTGATATTTGGAAGCCCATAGAGGGCTATGGTGAAAAAGGAAATATCCTCAGATGAAATCTGGAAAGAAGCTTTCTGAGAAACTGCTTAGTGTTCTATTAATTCATCTCACAGAGTTACATCTGTATTTCGTGGATCTCTTTGCTAGCCTTATTTCTGTGGGATCTGAAAACAGATATTTCGGATCCCTTTAAAGACTATAGGGCCAAAGGAAATATCCTCCGATAATTAAGAGAAAGAAGCTTTCTGAGAAACTTCTTTGTGTTCTGTGAAATCAACTCACAGAGTTACAGCTTTCCCCTCAAGAAGCCTTTCGCTAAGACAGTTCTTGTGGAATTGGCAAAGTGATATTTGGAAGCCCCTAGAGGGCTATGGTGAAAAAGGAAATATCCTCAGATGAAATCTGGAAAGAAGCTTTCTGAGAAACTGCTTAGTGTTCTGTTAATTCATCTCACAGAGTTACATCTGTATTTCGTGGATCTCTTTGCTAGCCTTATTTCTGTGGAATCTGAGAACAGATATTTCGGATCCCTTTGAAGACTATAGGGCCAAAGGAAATATCCTCCGATAACAAAGAGAAAGAAGCTTTGTGAGAAATTTCTTTGTGTTCTATGTAATCATCTCACAGAGTTACAGCTTTCCCCTCAAGAAGCCTTTCGCTAAGACAGTGCTTGTGGAATTGGCAAAGTGATATTTGGAAGCCCATAGAGGGCTACGGTGAAAAAGGAAATATCCTCAGATGAAATCTGGAAAGAAGATTTCTGAGAAACTGCTCTGTGATGTGTGACTTCCACTCACAGAGTTACATCTGTATTTCGTTGATCTCTTTGCTAGCCTTATTTCTGTGGAATCTGAGAACAGATATTTCGGATCCCTTTGAAGACTACAGGGCCAAAGGAAATATACTCCGATAACTAAGAGAAAGAAGCTTTCTGAGAAACCTCTTTGTGTTCTGTGAAATCATCTCACAGAGTTACAGCTTTCCCCTCAAGAAGCCTTTCGCTAAGACAGTTCTTGTGGAATTGGCAAAGTGATATTTGGAAGCCCATAGAGGGCTATGGTGAAAAAGGAAATATCCTCAGATGAAATCTGGAAAGAAGCTTTCTGAGAAACTGCTTAGTGTTCTGTTAATTCATCTCACAGAGTTACATCTATATTTCGTGGATCTCTTTGCTAGCCTTATTTCTGTGGAATCTGAGAACAGATATTTCGGATCCCTTTGAAGACTATAGGGCCAAAGGAAATATCCTCCGAGAACTAAGAGAAAGAAGCTTTCTGAGAAAATTCTTTGTGTTCTGTGAAATGAGCTCACAGAGTTACAGCTTTCCCCTCAAGAAGCCTTTCGCTAAGACAGTTCTTGTGGAATTGGCAAAGTGATATTTGGAAGCCCATAGAGGGCTATGGTGAAAAAGGAAATATCCTCCGATGAAATCTGGAAAGAAGCTTTCTGAGAAACTGCTTAGTGTTCTCTTAATTCATCTCACAGAGTTACATCTGTATTTCGTGGATCTCTTTGCTAGCCTTATTTCTGTGGAATCTGAGAACAGATATTTCGGATCCCTTTGAAGACTATAGGGCCAAAGGAAATATCCTCCGATAACAAAGAGATAGAAGCTTTCTGAGAAACTTCTTTGTGTTCTGTGATATCATCTCACAGAGATACAGCTTTCCCCTCAAGAAGCCTTTCGCTAAGACAGTTCTTGTGGAATTGGCAAAGTGATATTTGGAAGCCCATAGAGGGCTATGGTGAAAAAGGAAATATCCTCAGATGAAATCTGGAAAGAAGCTTTCTGAGAAACTGCTTAGTGTTCTCTTAATTCATCTCACAGAGTTACATCTGTATTTCGTGGATCTCTTTGCTAGCCTTATTTCTGTGGAATCTGAGAACAGATATTTCGGATCTCTTTGAAGACTATAGGGCCAAAGGAAATATCCTCCGATAACAAAGAGAAAGAAGCTTTGTGAGAAATTTCTTTGTCTTCTATGTAATCATCTCACAGAGTTACAGCTTTCCCCTCAAGAAGCCTTTCGCTAAGGCAGTTCTTGTGGAATTGGCAAAGTGATATTTGGAAGCCCATAGAGGTCTATGGTGAAAAAGGAAATATCCTCAGATGAAATCTGGAAAGAAGCTTTCTGAGAAACTGCTTAGTGTTCTGTTAATTCATCTCACAGAGTTACATCTGTATTTCGTGGATCACTTGGCTAGCCTTATTTCTGTGGAATCTGAGAACAGATATTTCGGATCCCTTTGAAGCCTATAGGGCCAAAGGAAATATCCTCCGATAACAAAGAGAAAGAAGCTTTCTGAGAAACTACTTTGTGTTCTGTGAAATGAGCTCACAGAGTTACAGCTTTCCCCTCAAGAAGCCTTTCGCTAAGACAGTTCTTGTGGAATTGGCAAAGTGATATTTGGAAGCCCATAGAGGGCTATGGTTAAAAGGAAATATCCTCCGATGAAATCTGGAAAGAAGCTTTCTGAGAAACTGCTTAGTGTTCTGTTAATTCATCTCACAGAGTTACATCTGTATTTCGTGGATCTCTTTGCTAGCCTTATTTCTGTGGAATCTGAGAACAGATATTTCCGATCCCTTTGAAGACTATAGGGCCAAAGGAAATATCCTCCGATAACAAAGAGAAAGAAGCTTTGTGAGAAATTTCTTTGCGTTCTATGTAATCATCTCACAGAGTTACAGCTTTCCCCTCAAGAAGCCTTTCGCTAAGATAGTTCTTGTGGAATTGGCAAAGTGATATTTGGAAGCCCATAGAGGGCTATGGTGAAAAAGGAAATATCCTCAGATGAAATCTGGAAAGAAGCTTTCTGAGAAACTGCTTAGTGTTCTGTTAATTCATCTCACAGAGTTACATCTGTATTTCGTGGATCACTTGGCTAGCCTTATTTCTGTGGAATCTGAGAACAGATATTTCGGATCCCTTTGAAGAGTATAGGGCCAAAGGAAATATCCTCCGATAACTAAGAGAAAGAAGCTTTCTGAGAAACTTCTTTGTGTTCTGTGAAATCATCTCACAGAGTTACAGCTTTCCCCTCAAGAAGCCTTTCGCTAGGACATTTCTTGTGGAATTGGCAAAGTGATATTTGGAAACCCATAGAGGGCTACGGTGAAAAAGGAAATATCATCCGAAGAAATCTGGAAAGAAGCTTTCTGAGAAACTGCTTAGTGTTCTGTTAATTCATCTCACAGAGTTACATCTGTATTTCGTGGATCTCTTTGCAAGCCTTATTTCTGTGGAATCTGACAACAGATATTTCGGATCCCTTTGAAGACTATAGGGCCAAAGGAAATATCCTCCAATAACTAAGAGAAAGAAGCTTTCTGAGAAACTTCTTTGTGTTCTATGAAATCATCTCACAGAGTTACAGCTTTCCCCTCAAGAAGCCTTTCGCTACGACAGTTCTTGTGGAATTGGCAAAGTGATATTTGGAAGCCCATAGAGGGCTATGGTGAAAAAGGAAATATCCTCAGATGAAATCTGGAAAGAAGATTTCTGAGAAACTGCTCTGTGATGTGTGACTTCCACTCACAGAGTTACTTGTGTATTTCGTGGATCTTTTTGCTAGCCTTATTTCTGTGGAATCTGAGAACAGATATTTCGGATCCCTTTGAAGACTATAGGGCCAAAGGAAATATCCTCCGATAACTAAGAGAAAGAAGCTTTCTGAGAAACCTCTATGTGTTCTGTGAAATCATCTCACAGAGTTACAGCTTTCCCCTCAAGAAGCCTTTCGCTAAGACAGTTCTTGTGGAATTGGCAAAGTGATATTTGGAAGCCCATAGAGGGCTATGGTGAAAAAGGAAATATCCTCAGATGAAATCTGGAAAGAAGCTTTCTGAGAAACTGCTTAGTGTTCTGTTAATTCATCTCACAGAGTTACATCTATATTTCGTGGATCTCTTTGCTAGCCTTATTTCTGTGGAATCTGAGAACAGATATTTCAGATCCCTTTGAAGACTACAGGGCCAAAGGAAATATCCTACGATAACTAAGAGAAAGAAGCTTTCTGAGAAACTTCTATGTGTTCTGTGAAATGAGCTCACAGAGTTACAGCTTTCCCCTCAAGAAGCCTTTCGCTAAGACAGTACTTGTTGTATTGGCAAAGTGATATTTGGAAGCCCATAGAGGGCTATGGTGAAAAAGGAAATATCCTCAGATGAAATCTGGAAAGAAGCTTTCTGAGAAACTGCTTAGTGTTCTGTTAATTCATCTCACAGAGTTACATCTGTATTTCGTGGATCTCTTTGCTAGCCTTATTTCTGTGGAATCTGAGAACAGATATTTCGGATCCCTTTGAAGACTATAGGGCCAAAGGAAATATCCTCCGATAACAAAGAGAAAGAAGCTTTCTGAGAAACTTCTTTGTGTTCTGTGAAATCATCTCACAGAGATACAGCTTTCCCCTCAAGAAGCCTTTCGCTAAGACAGTTCTTGTGGAATTGGCAAAGTGATATTTGGAAGCCCATAGAGGGCTATGGTGAAAAAGGAAATATCCTCAGATGAAATCTGGAAAGAAGCTTTCTGAGAAACTGCTTAGTGTTCTGTTAATTCATCTCACAGAGTTACTTCTATTTTTCGTGGATCTCTTTGCTAGCCTTATTTCTGTGGAATCTGAGAACAGATATTTCGGATCCCTTTGAAGACTATAGGGCCAAAGGAAATATCCTCCGAAAACTAAGAGAAAGAAGCTTTCTGAGAAACTTCTTTGTGTTCTGTGAAATCATCTCACAGAATTACAGCTTTCCCCTCAAGTAGCCTTTCGCTAAGACAGTTCTTGTGGAATTGGCAAAGTGATATTTGGAAGCCCATAGAAGGCTATTATGAAAAAGGAAATATCCTCAGATGAAATCTGGAAAGAAGCTTTCTGAGAAACTGCTTAGTGTTCTGTTAATTCATCTCACAGAGTTACATCTGTATTTCGTGTATCTGTTTGCTAGGCTTATTTCTGTGGAATCTGAGAACAGATATTTCGGATCCCTTTAAAGACTATAGGGCCAAAGGAAATATCCTCCGAAAACTAAGAGAAAGAAGCTTTCTGAGTAACTTCTTTGTGTTCTGTGAAATCATCTCACAGAGTTACAGCTTTCCCCTCAAGAAGCCTTTCGCTAAGACATTTCTTGTGGAATTGGCAAAGTGATATTTGGAAGCCCATAGAGGGCTATGGTGAAAAAGGAAATATCCTCCGATGAAATCTGGAAAGAAGCTTTCTGAGAAACTGCTTAGTGTTCTGTTAATTCATCTCACAGAGTTACTTCTATATTTCGTGGATCTCTTTGCTAGCCTTATTTCTGTGGAATCTGAGAACAGATATTTCGGATCCCATTGAAGACTATAGGGCCAAAGGAAATATCCTCCGAAAACTAAGAGAAAGAAGCTTTCTGAGAAACTTCTTTGTGTTCTGCGAAATCATCTCAGAGAGTTACAGATTTCCCATCAAGAAGTCTTTCGCTAAGACAGTTCTTGTGGAATTGGCAAAGTGATATTTGGAAGCCCATAGTGGACTATGGTGAAAAAGGAAATATCCTCAGATGAAATCTGGAAAGAAGCTTTCTGAGAAACTGCTTAGTGTTCTGTTAATTCATCTCACAGAGTTACATCCGTATTTCGTGGATCTCTTTGCTAGCCTTATTTCTGTGGATTCTGAGAACAGATATTTCGGATCCCTTTGAAGACTATAGGGCCAAAGGAAATATCCTCCGATAACTAAGAGAAAGAAGCGTTCTGAGAAACTTCTTTGTGTTCTATGAAATCATCTCACAGAGTTACAGCTTTCCCCTCAAGATGCCTTTCGCTAAGACAGTTCTTGTGGAATTGGCAAAGTGATATTTGGAAGCCCATAGAGGGCTACGGTGAAAAAGGAAATATCCTCAGATGAAATCTGGAAAGAAGCTTTCTGAGAAACTGCTTAGTGTTCTGTTAATTCATCTCACAGAGTTACATCTGTATTTCGTGTATCTGTTTGCTAGGCTTATTTCTGTGGAATCTGAGAACAGATATTTCGGATCCCTTTAAAGACTATAGGGCCAAAGGAAATATCCTCCGAAAACTAAGAGAAAGAAGCTTTCTGAGTAACTTCTTTGTGTTCTGTGAAATCATCTCACAGAGTTACAGCTTTCCCCTCAAGAAGCCTTTCGCTAAGACATTTCTTGTGGAATTGGCAAAGTGATATTTGGAAGCCCATAGAGGGCTATGGTGAAAAAGGAAATATCCTCCGATGAAATCTGGAAAGAAGCTTTCTGAGAAACTGCTTAGTGTTCTGTTAATTCATCTCACAGAGTTACTTCTATATTTCGTGGATCTCTTTGCTAGCCTTATTTCTGTGGAATCTGAGAACAGATATTTCGGATCCCATTGAAGACTATAGGGCCAAAGGAAATATCCTCCGAAAACTAAGAGAAAGAAGCTTTCTGAGAAACTTCTTTGTGTTCTGTGAAATCATCTCAGAGAGTTACAGATTTCCCATCAAGAAGTCTTTCGCTAAGACAGTTCTTGTGGAATTGGCAAAGTGATATTTGGAAGCCCATAGTGGACTATGGTGAAAAAGGAAATATCCTCAGATGAAATCTGGAAAGAAGCTTTCTGAGAAACTGCTTAGTGTTCTGTTAATTCATCTCACAGAGTTACATCCGTATTTCGTGGATCTCTTTGCCAGCCTTATTTCTGTGGATTCTGAGAACAGATATTTCGGATCCCTTTGAAGACTATAGGGCCAAAGGAAATATCCTCCGATAACAAAGAGAAAGAAGCTTTCTGAGAAACTTCTTTGTGTTCTGTGAAATCATCTCACAGAGTTACAGCTTTCCCCTCAAGAAGCCTTTCGCTAAGACAATTCTTGTGGAATTGGCAAAGTGATATTTGGAAGCCCATAGAGGGCTATGGTGAAAAAGGAAATATCCTCAGATGAAATCTGGAAAGAAGCTTTCTGAGAATCTCCTTAGTGTTCTGTTAATTCATCTCACAGAGTTACATCTATATTTCGTGGATCTCTTTGCTAGCCTTATTTCTGTGGAATCTGAGAACAGATATTTCGGATCCCTTTGAAGACTATAGGGCCAAAGGAAATATTCTCCGATAACAAAGAGAAAGAAGCTTTCTGAGAAACTTCTTTGTGTTCTGTGAAATGAGCTCACAGAGTTACAGCTTTCCCCTAAAGACGCCTTTCGCTAAGACAGTTCTTGTGGAATTGGCAAAGTGATATTTGGAAACCCATAGAGGACTATAGTGAAAAAGGAAATATCCTCAGATGAAATCTGGAAAGAATCTTTCTGAGAAACTGCTTAGTGTTCTGTTAATTCATCTCACAGAGTTACATCTGTATTTCGTGGATCTCTTGGCTAGCCTTATTTCTGTGGAATCTGAGAACAGATATTTCGCATCCCTTTGAAGACTATAGGGCCAAAGGTAATATCCTCCGATAACTAAGAGAAAGAAGCTTTCTGAGAAACTTCTTTGTGTTCTGTGAAATCATCTCACAGAGTTACAGCTTTCCTCTCAAGAAGCATTTCGCTAAGACAGTTCTTGTGGAATTGGCAAAGTGATATTTGGAAGCCCATAGAGGGCTATGGTGAAAAAGGAAATATCCTCCGATGAAATCTGGAAAGAAGCTTTCTGAGAAACTGCTTACTGTTCTGTTAATTCATCTCACAGAGTTACACCTGTATTTCATGGATCTCTTTGCTAGCCTTTTTTCTGGGGAATCTGAGAACAGATATTTCGGATCCCTTTGAAGACTATAGGACCACAGAAAATATCTTCCGATAACAAAGGGAAAGAAGCTTTCTGAGAAACTTCTTTGTATTCTGTGAAATCACCTCACAGAGTTACAGCTTTCCCCTCAAGAAGCCTTTCGCTAAGACAGTACCTGTGTAATTGGCAAAGTGATATTTGGAAGCCCATAGACAGCTCTGGTGAAAAAGGAAATATCCTCAGATGAAATCTGGAAAGAAGGTTTCTGAGAAACTGGTTAGTGTTCTGTTAATTCATCTCACAGAGTTATATCTGTATTTCGTGTATATCTTTGCTAGCCTTATTTCTGTGGAATCTGAGAACAGATATTTCGGATCCCTTCGAAGACTATAGGGCCAAAGGAAATATCCTCCGATAACAAAGAGAAAGAAGCTTTCTGAGAAACTTCTTTGTGTTCTGTGAAATCATTCTCACAAAGTTACAGCTTTCCCCTCAAGAAGCCTTTCGCTAAGACAGTTCTTGTGGAATTGGCAAAGTGATATTTGGAAGCCCATAGAGGGCTATGGTGAAAAAGGAAATATCCTCAGATGAAATCTGGAAAGAAGCTTTCTGAGAAACTGCTTAGTGTTCTGTTAATTCATCTCACAGAGTTACATCTGTATTTCGTGGATCTCTTTGCTAGCCTTATTTCTGTGGAATCTGAGAACAGATATTTCGGATCCCTTCGAAGACTATAGGGCCAAAGGAAATATCCTCCGATAACAAAGAGAAAGAAGCTTTCTGAGAAACTTCTTTGTGTTCTGTGAAATCATCTCACAGTGTTACAGCTTTCCCCTCAAGAAGCCTTTCACTAAGACAGTTCTTGTGGAATTGGCAAAGTGATATTTGGAAGCCCATAGAGTTCTATGGTGAAAAAGGAAATATCCTCCGATGAAATCTGGAAAGAAGATTTCTGAGAAACTGCTCTGTGATGTGTGACTTCCACTCACAGAGTTACATCTGTATTTCGTGGATCTCTTTGCTAGCCTTATTTCTGTGGAATCTGACCACAGATATTTCGGATCCCTTTGAAGTCTATAGGGCCAAAGGAAATATCCTCCGATAACTAAGAGAAAGAAGCTTTCTGAGAAACTTCTTTGTGTTCTGTGAAATCATCTCACAGAGTTACAGCTTTCCCCTCAAGAAGCCTTTCGCTAAGTCAGTTCTTGTGGAATTGGCAAAGTGATATTTGGAAGCCCATAGAGGGCTACGGTGAAAAAGGAAATATCCTCCGATGAAATCTGGAAAGAAGCTTTCTGAGAAACTGCTTAGTGTTCTGTTAATTCATCTTACAGAGTTACATCTGTATTTCGTGGATCTCTTTGCTAGCCTTATTTCTGTGGAATCTGAGAACAGAAATTTCGGATCCCTTCGAAGACTATAGGGCCAAAGGAAATATCCTCCGATAACAAAGAGAAAGAAGCTTTCTGAGAAACTTCTTTGTGTTCTGTGAAATCATCTCACAGAGTTACAGCTTTCCCCTCAAGAAGCCTTTCGCTAATACAGTTCCTGTGGAATTGGCAAAGTGATATTTGGAAGCCCATAGAGGGCTACGGTGAAAAAGGAAATATCCTCAGATGAAATCTGGAAAGAAGCTTTCTGAGAAACTGCTCTGTGATATATGACTTCCACTCACAGAGTTACATGGGTATTTCGTGGCTCTCTTTGCTAGCCTTATTTCTGTGGAATCTGAGAACAGATATTTCGGATCCCTTTGAAGACTATAGGGCCAAAGGAAATATCCTCCGATAACTAAGAGAAAGAAGCTTTCTGAGAAACTTCTTTGTGTTCTGTGAAATCATCTCACAGAGTTACTGCTTTCCCCTCAAGAAGCCTTTCGCTAAGACAGTTGTTGTGGAATTAACAAAGTGATATTTGGAAGCACTTAGAGGGCTATGGTGAAAAAGGAAATATCCTCGGATGAAATCTGGAAAGAAGCTTTCTGAGAAACTGCTCTGTGATGTGTGACTTCCACTCACAGAGTTACATCTGTATTTCGTTGATCTCTTTGCTAGCCTTATTTCTGTGGAACCTGAGAACAGATATTTCGTATCCCTTTGAAGACTATAGGGAAAAAGAAAACATCCTCCGATAACTAAGAGAAAGAAGCTTTCTGAGAAACTTCTTTGTGTTCTGTGAAATCATCTCACAGAGTTACAGCTTTCCCCTCAAGAAGCCTTTCGCTAAGACAGTTCTTGTGGAATTGGCAAAGTGATATTTGGAAGCCCATAGAGGGCTATGGTGAAAAAGGAAATATCCTCCGATGAAATCTGGAAAGAAGCTTTCTGAGAAACTGCTTAGTGTTCTGTTAATTCATCTCACAGAGTTACATCTATATTTCGTGGATCTCTTTGCTAGCCTTATTTCTGTGGAATCTGAGAACAGATATTTCGGATCCCTTTGAAGACTATAGGGCCAAAGGAAATATCCTCCGATAACAAAGAGAAAGAAGCTTTCTGAGAAACTTCTTTGTGTTCTGTGAAATCATCTCACAGAGTTACAGCTTTCCCCTCAAGAAGCCTTTCGCTAAGACACTTCTTGTGGAATTGGCAAAGTGATATTTGGAAGCCCCTAGAGGGCTATGGTGAAAAAGGAATTATCCACAGATGAAATCTGGAAAGAAGTTTTCTGAGAAACTGCTTAGTGTTCTGTTAATTCATCTCACAGAGTTACATCTATATTTCGTGGATCTCTTTGCTACCCTTATTTCTGTGGAATCTGAGAACAGATATTTCGGATCCCTTTGAAGACAATAGGGCCAAAGGAAATATCCTCCGATAACAAAGAGAAAGAAGCTTTCTGAGTAACTTCTTTGTGTTCTGTTAAATCATCTCACAGAGTTACAGCTTTCCCTTCAAGAAGCCTTTCGCTAAGACAGTTCTTGTGGAATTGGCAAAGTCATATTTGGAAGCCCCTAGAAGGCTATGGTGAAAAAGGAAATATCCTCAGATGAAATCTGGAAAGAAGCTTTCTGAGAAACTGCTTAGTGTTCTCTTAATTCATCTCACAGAGTTACATCTGTATTTCGTGGATCTCTTTGCTAGCCTTATTTCTGTAGAATCTGAGAACAGATATTTCGGATCCCTTTGAAGACTATAGGGCCAAAGGAAATATCCTCCGATAACTAAGGGAAAGAAGCTTTCTGAGAAACTTCTTTGTGTTCTGTGAAATCATCTCACAGAGTTACAGCTTTCCCCTCAAGAAGACTTTCGCTAAGACAGTTCTTGTGGAATTCGCAAAGTGATATTTGGAAGCCCATAGAGGGCTATGGTGAAAAAGGAAGTATCCTCCGATGAAATCTGGAAAGAACCTTTCTGAGAAATTTCTCTGTGATGTGTGACTTCCACTCACAGAGTTACATCTGTATTTCGTGGATCTCTTTGCTAGCCTTATTTCTGTGGAATCTGAGAACGGATATTTCGGATCCCTTTGAAGACTATAGGGCCAAAGGAAATATCCTCCGATAACTAAGAGAAAGAAGCTTTCTGAGAAACTTCTTTGTGTTCTGTGAAATCATCTCACAGATTTACAGCTTTCCCCTCAAGAAGCCTTTCGCTAAGACAGTTCTTGTGGAATTGGCAAAGTGATATTTGGAAGCCCATAGAGGGCTATGGTGAAAAAGGAAATAATCTCCTATGAAATCTGGAAAGAAGCTTTCTGAGAAACTGCTCAGTGTTCTGTTAATTCATCTCACAGAGTTACATCTATATTTCGTGGACCTCTTGGCTTGCCTTATTTCTGTGGAATCTGAGAACAGATACTTCGGATCCCTCTGAAGACTATAGGGCCAAAGGAAATATCCTCCGATAACTAAGAGAAAGAAGCTTTCTGAGAAACTTCTTTGTGTTCTGTGAAATCATCTCACAGAGTTACAGCTTTCCCCTCAAGAAGCCTTTCGCTAAGACAGTTCTTGTGGAATTGGCAAAGTGATATTTGGAAGCCCATAGAGGGCTATGGTCAAAAAGGAAATATCCTCCGATGAAATCTGGAAAGAAGCTTTCTGAGAAACTGCTTAGTGTTCTCTTAATTCATCTCACTGAGTTACATCTGTATTTCGTGGATCTCTTTGCTAGCCTTATTTCTGTGGAATCTGAGAACAGATATTTCGGATCTCTTTGAAGACTATAGGGCCAAAGGAAATATCCTCCGATAACAAAGAGAAAGAAGCTTTGTGAGAAATTTCTTTGTGTTCTATGTAATCATCTCACAGAGTTACAGCTTTCCCCTCCAGAAGCCTTTCGCTAAGGCAGTTCTTGTGGAATTGGCAAAGTGATATTTGGAAGCCCTTAGAGGTCTATGGTGAAAAAGGAAATATCCTCAGATGAAATCTGGAAAGAAGCTTTCTGAGAAACTGCTTAGTGTTCTGTTAATTCATCTCACAGAGTTACATCTGTATTTCGTGGATCACTTGGCTAGCCTTATTTCTGTGGAATCTGAGAACAGATATTTCGGATCCCTTTGAAGCCTATAGGGTCAAAGGAAATATCCTCCGATAACAAAGAGAAAGAAGCTTTCTGAGAAACTACTTTGTGTTCTGTGAAATGAGCTCACAGAGTTACAGCTTTCCCCTCAAGAAGCCTTTCGCTAAGACAGTTCTTGTGGAATTGGCAAAGTGATATTTGGAAGCCCATAGAGGGCTATGGTGAAAAGGAAATATCCTCCGATGAAATCTGGAAAGAAGCTTTCTGAGAACTGCTTAGTGTTCTGTTAATTCATCTCACAGAGTTACATCTGTATTTCGTGGATCTCTTTGCTAGCCTTATTTCTGTGGAATCTGAGAACAGATATTTCCGATCCCTTTGAAGATTATAGGGCCAAAGGAAATATCCTCCGATAACAAAGAGAAAGAAGCTTTCTGAGAAATTTCTTTGCGTTCTATGTAATCATCTCACAGAGTTACAGCTTTCCCCTCAAGAAGCCTTTCGCTAAGACAGTTCTTGTGGAATTGGCAAAGTGATATTTGGAAGCCCATAGAGGGCTATGGTGAAAAAGGAAATATCCTCAGATGAAATCTGGAAAGAAGCTTTCTGAGAAACTGCTTAGTGTTCTGTTAATTCATCTCACAGAGTTACATCTGTATTTCGTGGATCACTTGGCTAGCCTTATTTCTGTGGAATCTGAGAACAGATATTTCGGATCCCTTTGAAGAGTATAGGGCCAAAGGAAATATCCTCCGATAACTAAGAGAAAGAAGCTTTCTGAGAAACTTCTTTGTGTTCTGTGAAATCATCTCACAGAGTTACAGCTTTCCCCTCAAGAAGCCTTTCGCTAGGACATTTCTTGTGGAATTGGCAAAGTGATATTTGGAAGCCCATAGAGGGCTACGGTGAAAAAGGAAATATCATCCGAAGAAATCTGGAAAGAAGCTTTCTGAGAAACTGCTTAGTGTTCTGTTAATTCATCTCACAGAGTTACATCTGTATTTCGTGGATCTCTTTGCAAGCCTTATTTCTGTGGAATCTGACAACAGATATTTCGGATCCCTTTGAAGACTATAGGGCCAAAGGAAATATCCTCCAATAACTAAGAGAAAGAAGCTTTCTGAGAAACTTCTTTGTGTTCTATGAAATCATCTCACAGAGTTACAGCTTTCCCCTCAAGAAGCCTTTCGCTAAGACAGTTCTTGTGGAATTGGCAAAGTTATATTTGGAAGCCCATAGAGGGCTATGGTGAAAAAGGAAATATCCTCAGATGAAATCTGGAAAGAAGATTTCTGAGAAACTGCTCTGTGATGTGTGACTTCCACTCACAGAGTTACTTCTGTATTTCGTGGATCTTTTTGCTAGCCTTATTTCTGTGGAATCTGAGAACAGATATTTCGGATCCCTTTGAAGACTATAGGGCCAAAGGAAATATCCTCCGATAACTAAGAGAAAGAAGCTTTCTGAGAAACCTCTATGTGTTCTGTGAAATCATCTCACAGAGTTACAGCTTTCCCCTCAAGAAGCCTTTCGCTAAGACAGTTCTTGTGGAATTGGCAAAGTGATATTTGGAAGCCCATAGAGGGCTATGGTGAAAAAGGAAATATCCTCAGATGAAATCTGGAAAGAAGCTTTCTGAGAAACTGCTTAGTGTTCTGTTAATTCATCTCACAGAGTTACATCTATATTTCGTGGATCTCTTTG
The DNA here is from genome assembly GCF_049350105.2 of Macaca mulatta. NCBI lineage: Eukaryota > Metazoa > Chordata > Mammalia > Primates > Cercopithecidae > Macaca > Macaca mulatta. The sequence goes on from NC_133411.1 coordinate 49,481,646, forward strand.
CTAGCCTTATTTCTGTGGAATCTGAGAACAGATATTTCAGATCCCTTTGAAGACTACAGGGCCAAAGGAAATATCCTACGATAACTAAGAGAAAGAAGCTTTCTGAGAAACTTCTATGTGTTCTGTGAAATGAGCTCACAGAGTTACAGCTTTCCCCTCAAGAAGCCTTTCGCTAAGACAGTACTTGTTGTATTGGCAAAGTGATATTTGGAAGCCCATAGAGGGCTATGGTGAAAAAGGAAATATCCTCAGATGAAATCTGGAAAGAAGCTTTCTGAGAAACTGCTTAGTGTTCTGTTAATTCATCTCACAGAGTTACATCTGTATTTCGTGGATCTCTTTGCTAGCCTTATTTCTGTGGAATCTGAGAACAGATATTTCGGATCCCTTTAAAGACTATAGGGCCAAAGGAAATATCCTCCGAAAACTAAGAGAAAGAAGCTTTCTGAGTAACTTCTTTGTGTTCTGTGAAATCATCTCACAGAGTTACAGCTTTCCCCTCAAGAAGCCTTTCGCTAAGACATTTCTTGTGGAATTGGCAAAGTGATATTTGGAAGCCCATAGAGGGCTATGGTGAAAAAGGAAATATCCTCCGATGAAATCTGGAAAGAAGCTTTCTGAGAAACTGCTTAGTGTTCTGTTAATTCATCTCACAGAGTTACTTCTATATTTCGTGGATCTCTTTGCTAGCCTTATTTCTGTGGAATCTGAGAACAGATATTTCGGATCCCATTGAAGACTATAGGGCCAAAGGAAATATCCTCCGAAAACTAAGAGAAAGAAGCTTTCTGAGAAACTTCTTTGTGTTCTGCGAAATCATCTCAGAGAGTTACAGATTTCCCATCAAGAAGTCTTTCGCTAAGACAGTTCTTGTGGAATTGGCAAAGTGATATTTGGAAGCCCATAGTGGACTATGGTGAAAAAGGAAATATCCTCAGATGAAATCTGGAAAGAAGCTTTCTGAGAAACTGCTTAGTGTTCTGTTAATTCATCTCACAGAGTTACATCCGTATTTCGTGGATCTCTTTGCTAGCCTTATTTCTGTGGATTCTGAGAACAGATATTTCGGATCCCTTTGAAGACTATAGGGCCAAAGGAAATATCCTCCGATAACTAAGAGAAAGAAGCGTTCTGAGAAACTTCTTTGTGTTCTATGAAATCATCTCACAGAGTTACAGCTTTCCCCTCAAGATGCCTTTCGCTAAGACAGTTCTTGTGGAATTGGCAAAGTGATATTTGGAAGCCCATAGAGGGCTACGGTGAAAAAGGAAATATCCTCAGATGAAATCTGGAAAGAAGCTTTCTGAGAAACTGCTTAGTGTTCTGTTAATTCATCTCACAGAGTTACATCTGTATTTCGTGTATCTGTTTGCTAGGCTTATTTCTGTGGAATCTGAGAACAGATATTTCGGATCCCTTTAAAGACTATAGGGCCAAAGGAAATATCCTCCGAAAACTAAGAGAAAGAAGCTTTCTGAGTAACTTCTTTGTGTTCTGTGAAATCATCTCACAGAGTTACAGCTTTCCCCTCAAGAAGCCTTTCGCTAAGACATTTCTTGTGGAATTGGCAAAGTGATATTTGGAAGCCCATAGAGGGCTATGGTGAAAAAGGAAATATCCTCCGATGAAATCTGGAAAGAAGCTTTCTGAGAAACTGCTTAGTGTTCTGTTAATTCATCTCACAGAGTTACTTCTATATTTCGTGGATCTCTTTGCTAGCCTTATTTCTGTGGAATCTGAGAACAGATATTTCGGATCCCATTGAAGACTATAGGGCCAAAGGAAATATCCTCCGAAAACTAAGAGAAAGAAGCTTTCTGAGAAACTTCTTTGTGTTCTGTGAAATCATCTCAGAGAGTTACAGATTTCCCATCAAGAAGTCTTTCGCTAAGACAGTTCTTGTGGAATTGGCAAAGTGATATTTGGAAGCCCATAGTGGACTATGGTGAAAAAGGAAATATCCTCAGATGAAATCTGGAAAGAAGCTTTCTGAGAAACTGCTTAGTGTTCTGTTAATTCATCTCACAGAGTTACATCCGTATTTCGTGGATCTCTTTGCTAGCCTTATTTCTGTGGATTCTGAGAACAGATATTTCGGATCCCTTTGAAGACTATAGGGCCAAAGGAAATATCCTCCGATAACAAAGAGAAAGAAGCTTTCTGAGAAACTTCTTTGTGTTCTGTGAAATCATCTCACAGAGTTACAGCTTTCCCCTCAAGAAGCCTTTCGCTAAGACAATTCTTGTGGAATTGGCAAAGTGATATTTGGAAGCCCATAGAGGGCTATGGTGAAAAAGGAAATATCCTCAGATGAAATCTGGAAAGAAGCTTTCTGAGAATCTCCTTAGTGTTCTGTTAATTCATCTCACAGAGTTACATCTATATTTCGTGGATCTCTTTGCTAGCCTTATTTCTGTGGAATCTGAGAACAGATATTTCGGATCCCTTTGAAGACTATAGGGCCAAAGGAAATATTCTCCGATAACAAAGAGAAAGAAGCTTTCTGAGAAACTTCTTTGTGTTCTGTGAAATGAGCTCACAGAGTTACAGCTTTCCCCTAAAGACGCCTTTCGCTAAGACAGTTCTTGTGGAATTGGCAAAGTGATATTTGGAAACCCATAGAGGACTATAGTGAAAAAGGAAATATCCTCAGATGAAATCTGGAAAGAATCTTTCTGAGAAACTGCTTAGTGTTCTGTTAATTCATCTCACAGAGTTACATCTGTATTTCGTGGATCTCTTGGCTAGCCTTATTTCTGTGGAATCTGAGAACAGATATTTCGCATCCCTTTGAAGACTATAGGGCCAAAGGTAATATCCTCCGATAACTAAGAGAAAGAAGCTTTCTGAGAAACTTCTTTGTGTTCTGTGAAATCATCTCACAGAGTTACAGCTTTCCTCTCAAGAAGCATTTCGCTAAGACAGTTCTTGTGGAATTGGCAAAGTGATATTTGGAAGCCCATAGAGGGCTATGGTGAAAAAGGAAATATCCTCAGATGAAATCTGGAAAGAAGGTTTCTGAGAAACTGGTTAGTGTTCTGTTAATTCATCTCACAGAGTTATATCTGTATTTCGTGTATATCTTTGCTAGCCTTATTTCTGTGGAATCTGAGAACAGATATTTCGGATCCCTTCGAAGACTATAGGGCCAAAGGAAATATCCTCCGATAACAAAGAGAAAGAAGCTTTCTGAGAAACTTCTTTGTGTTCTGTGAAATCATTCTCACAAAGTTACAGCTTTCCCCTCAAGAAGCCTTTCGCTAAGACAGTTCTTGTGGAATTGGCAAAGTGATATTTGGAAGCCCATAGAGGGCTATGGTGAAAAAGGAAATATCCTCAGATGAAATCTGGAAAGAAGCTTTCTGAGAAACTGCTTAGTGTTCTGTTAATTCATCTCACAGAGTTACATCTGTATTTCGTGGATCTCTTTGCTAGCCTTATTTCTGAGGAATCTGAGAACAGATATTTCGGATCCCTTCGAAGACTATAGGGCCAAAGGAAATATCCTCCGATAACAAAGAGAAAGAAGCTTTCTGAGAAACTTCTTTGTGTTCTGTGAAATCATCTCACAGTGTTACAGCTTTCCCCTCAAGAAGCCTTTCACTAAGACAGTTCTTGTGGAATTGGCAAAGTGATATTTGGAAGCCCATAGAGGGCTATGGTGAAAAAGGAAATATCCTCCGATGAAATCTGGAAAGAAGATTTCTGAGAAACTGCTCTGTGATGTGTGACTTCCACTCACAGAGTTACATCTGTATTTCGTGGATCTCTTTGCTAGCCTTATTTCTGTGGAATCTGACCACAGATATTTCGGATCCCTTTGAAGTCTATAGGGCCAAAGGAAATATCCTCCGATAACTAAGAGAAAGAAGCTTTCTGAGAAACTTCTTTGTGTTCTGTGAAATCATCTCACAGAGTTACAGCTTTCCCCTCAAGAAGCCTTTCGCTAAGTCAGTTCTTGTGGAATTGGCAAAGTGATATTTGGAAGCCCATAGAGGGCTACGGTGAAAAAGGAAATATCCTCCGATGAAATCTGGAAAGAAGCTTTCTGAGAAACTGCTTAGTGTTCTGTTAATTCATCTTACAGAGTTACATCTGTATTTCGTGGATCTCTTTGCTAGCCTTATTTCTGTGGAATCTGAGAACAGAAATTTCGGATCCCTTCGAAGACTATAGGGCCAAAGGAAATATCCTCCGATAACAAAGAGAAAGAAGCTTTCTGAGAAACTTCTTTGTGTTCTGTGAAATCATCTCACAGAGTTACAGCTTTCCCCTCAAGAAGCCTTTCGCTAATACAGTTCCTGTGGAATTGGCAAAGTGATATTTGGAAGCCCATAGAGGGCTACGGTGAAAAAGGAAATATCCTCAGATGAAATCTGGAAAGAAGCTTTCTGAGAAACTGCTCTGTGATATATGACTTCCACTCACAGAGTTACATGGGTATTTCGTGGCTCTCTTTGCTAGCCTTATTTCTGTGGAATCTGAGAACAGATATTTCGGATCCCTTTGAAGACTATAGGGCCAAAGGAAATATCCTCCGATAACTAAGAGAAAGAAGCTTTCTGAGAAACTTCTTTGTGTTCTGTGAAATCATCTCACAGAGTTACTGCTTTCCCCTCAAGAAGCCTTTCGCTAAGACAGTTGTTGTGGAATTAACAAAGTGATATTTGGAAGCACTTAGAGGGCTATGGTGAAAAAGGAAATATCCTCGGATGAAATCTGGAAAGAAGCTTTCTGAGAAACTGCTCTGTGATGTGTGACTTCCACTCACAGAGTTACATCTGTATTTCGTTGATCTCTTTGCTAGCCTTATTTCTGTGGAACCTGAGAACAGATATTTCGTATCCCTTTGAAGACTATAGGGAAAAAGAAAACATCCTCCGATAACTAAGAGAAAGAAGCTTTCTGAGAAACTTCTTTGTGTTCTGTGAAATCATCTCACAGAGTTACAGCTTTCCCCTCAAGAAGCCTTTCGCTAAGACAGTTCTTGTGGAATTGGCAAAGTGATATTTGGAAGCCCATAGAGGGCTATGGTGAAAAAGGAAATATCCTCCGATGAAATCTGGAAAGAAGCTTTCTGAGAAACTGCTTAGTGTTCTGTTAATTCATCTCACAGAGTTACATCTATATTTCGTGGATCTCTTTGCTAGCCTTATTTCTGTGGAATCTGAGAACAGATATTTCGGATCCCTTTGAAGACTATAGGGCCAAAGGAAATATCCTCCGATAACAAAGAGAAAGAAGCTTTCTGAGAAACTTCTTTGTGTTCTGTGAAATCATCTCACAGAGTTACAGCTTTCCCCTCAAGAAGCCTTTCGCTAAGACACTTCTTGTGGAATTGGCAAAGTGATATTTGGAAGCCCCTAGAGGGCTATGGTGAAAAAGGAATTATCCACAGATGAAATCTGGAAAGAAGTTTTCTGAGAAACTGCTTAGTGTTCTGTTAATTCATCTCACAGAGTTACATCTATATTTCGTGGATCTCTTTGCTAGCCTTATTTCTGTGGAATCTGAGAACAGATATTTCGGATCCCTTTGAAGACAATAGGGCCAAAGGAAATATCCTCCGATAACAAAGAGAAAGAAGCTTTCTGAGTAACTTCTTTGTGTTCTGTTAAATCATCTCACAGAGTTACAGCTTTCCCTTCAAGAAGCCTTTCGCTAAGACAGTTCTTGTGGAATTGGCAAAGTCATATTTGGAAGCCCCTAGAAGGCTATGGTGAAAAAGGAAATATCCTCAGATGAAATCTGGAAAGAAGCTTTCTGAGAAACTGCTTAGTGTTCTCTTAATTCATCTCACAGAGTTACATCTGTATTTCGTGGATCTCTTTGCTAGCCTTATTTCTGTAGAATCTGAGAACAGATATTTCGGATCCCTTTGAAGACTATAGGGCCAAAGGAAATATCCTCCGATAACTAAGGGAAAGAAGCTTTCTGAGAAACTTCTTTGTGTTCTGTGAAATCATCTCACAGAGTTACAGCTTTCCCCTCAAGAAGACTTTCGCTAAGACAGTTCTTGTGGAATTCGCAAAGTGATATTTGGAAGCCCATAGAGGGCTATGGTGAAAAAGGAAGTATCCTCCGATGAAATCTGGAAAGAACCTTTCTGAGAAATTTCTCTGTGATGTGTGACTTCCACTCACAGAGTTACATCTGTATTTCGTGGATCTCTTTGCTAGCCTTATTTCTGTGGAATCTGAGAACGGATATTTCGGATCCCTTTGAAGACTATAGGGCCAAAGGAAATATCCTCCGATAACTAAGAGAAAGAAGCTTTCTGAGAAACTTCTTTGTGTTCTGTGAAATCATCTCACAGATTTACAGCTTTCCCCTCAAGAAGCCTTTCGCTAAGACAGTTCTTGTGGAATTGGCAAAGTGATATTTGGAAGCCCATAGAGGGCTATGGTGAAAAAGGAAATAATCTCCTATGAAATCTGGAAAGAAGCTTTCTGAGAAACTGCTCAGTGTTCTGTTAATTCATCTCACAGAGTTACATCTATATTTCGTGGACCTCTTGGCTTGCCTTATTTCTGTGGAATCTGAGAACAGATACTTCGGATCCCTCTGAAGACTATAGGGCCAAAGGAAATATCCTCCGATAACTAAGAGAAAGAAGCTTTCTGAGAAACTTCTTTGTGTTCTGTGAAATCATCTCACAGAGTTACAGCTTTCCCCTCAAGAAGCCTTTCGCTAAGACAGTTCTTGTGGAATTGGCAAAGTGATATTTGGAAGCCCATAGAGGGCTATGGTCAAAAAGGAAATATCCTCCGATGAAATCTGGAAAGAAGCTTTCTGAGAAACTGCTTAGTGTTCTCTTAATTCATCTCACTGAGTTACATCTGTATTTCGTGGATCTCTTTGCTAGCCTTATTTCTGTGGAATCTGAGAACAGATATTTCGGATCTCTTTGAAGACTATAGGGCCAAAGGAAATATCCTCCGATAACAAAGAGAAAGAAGCTTTGTGAGAAATTTCTTTGTGTTCTATGTAATCATCTCACAGAGTTACAGCTTTCCCCTCCAGAAGCCTTTCGCTAAGGCAGTTCTTGTGGAATTGGCAAAGTGATATTTGGAAGCCCTTAGAGGTCTATGGTGAAAAAGGAAATATCCTCAGATGAAATCTGGAAAGAAGCTTTCTGAGAAACTGCTTAGTGTTCTGTTAATTCATCTCACAGAGTTACATCTGTATTTCGTGGATCACTTGGCTAGCCTTATTTCTGTGGAATCTGAGAACAGATATTTCGGATCCCTTTGAAGCCTATAGGGTCAAAGGAAATATCCTCCGATAACAAAGAGAAAGAAGCTTTCTGAGAAACTACTTTGTGTTCTGTGAAATGAGCTCACAGAGTTACAGCTTTCCCCTCAAGAAGCCTTTCGCTAAGACAGTTCTTGTGGAATTGGCAAAGTGATATTTGGAAGCCCATAGAGGGCTATGGTGAAAAGGAAATATCCTCCGATGAAATCTGGAAAGAAGCTTTCTGAGAACTGCTTAGTGTTCTGTTAATTCATCTCACAGAGTTACATCTGTATTTCGTGGATCTCTTTGCTAGCCTTATTTCTGTGGAATCTGAGAACAGATATTTCCGATCCCTTTGAAGATTATAGGGCCAAAGGAAATATCCTCCGATAACAAAGAGAAAGAAGCTTTCTGAGAAATTTCTTTGCGTTCTATGTAATCATCTCACAGAGTTACAGCTTTCCCCTCAAGAAGCCTTTCGCTAAGACAGTTCTTGTGGAATTGGCAAAGTGATATTTGGAAGCCCATAGAGGGCTATGGTGAAAAAGGAAATATCCTCAGATGAAATCTGGAAAGAAGCTTTCTGAGAAACTGCTTAGTGTTCTGTTAATTCATCTCACAGAGTTACATCTGTATTTCGTGGATCACTTGGCTAGCCTTATTTCTGTGGAATCTGAGAACAGATATTTCGGATCCCTTTGAAGAGTATAGGGCCAAAGGAAATATCCTCCGATAACTAAGAGAAAGAAGCTTTCTGAGAAACTTCTTTGTGTTCTGTGAAATCATCTCACAGAGTTACAGCTTTCACCTCAAGAAGCCTTTCGCTAGGACATTTCTTGTGGAATTGGCAAAGTGATATTTGGAAGCCCATAGAGGGCTACGGTGAAAAAGGAAATATCATCCGAAGAAATCTGGAAAGAAGCTTTCTGAGAAACTGCTTAGTGTTCTGTTAATTCATCTCACAGAGTTACATCTGTATTTCGTGGATCTCTTTGCAAGCCTTATTTCTGTGGAATCTGACAACAGATATTTCGGATCCCTTTGAAGACTATAGGGCCAAAGGAAATATCCTCCAATAACTAAGAGAAAGAAGCTTTCTGAGAAACTTCTTTGTGTTCTATGAAATCATCTCACAGAGTTACAGCTTTCCCCTCAAGAAGCCTTTCGCTAAGACAGTTCTTGTGGAATTGGCAAAGTGATATTTGGAAGCCCATAGAGGGCTATGGTGAAAAAGGAAATATCCTCAGATGAAATCTGGAAAGAAGATTTCTGAGAAACTGCTCTGTGATGTGTGACTTCCACTCACAGAGTTACTTCTGTATTTCGTGGATCTTTTTGCTAGCCTTATTTCTGTGGAATCTGAGAACAGATATTTCGGATCCCTTTGAAGACTATAGGGCCAAAGGAAATATCCTCCGATAACTAAGAGAAAGAAGCTTTCTGAGAAACCTCTATGTGTTCTGTGAAATCATCTCACAGAGTTACAGCTTTCCCCTCAAGAAGCCTTTCGCTAAGACAGTTCTTGTGGAATTGGCAAAGTGATATTTGGAAGCCCATAGAGGGCTATGGTGAAAAAGGAAATATCCTCAGATGAAATCTGGAAAGAAGCTTTCTGAGAAACTGCTTAGTGTTCTGTTAATTCATCTCACAGAGTTACATCTATATTTCGTGGATCTCTTTCCTATCCTTATTTCTGTGGAATCTGAGAACAGATATTTCAGATCCCTTTGAAGACTACAGGGCCAAAGGAAATATCCTACGATAACTAAGAGAAAGAAGCTTTCTGAGAAACTTCTATGTGTTCTGTGAAATGAGCTCACAGAGTTACAGCTTTCCCCTCAAGAAGCCTTTCGCTAAGACAGTACTTGTTGTATTGGCAAAGTGATATTTGGAAGCCCATAGAGGGCTATGGTGAAAAAGGAAATATCCTCAGATGAAATCTGGAAAGAAGCTTTCTGAGAAACTGCTTAGTGTTCTGTTAATTCATCTCACAGAGTTACATCTGTATTTCGTGGATCTCTTTGCTAGCCTTATTTCTGTGGAATCTGAGAACAGATATTTCGGATCCCTTTGAAGACTATAGGGCCAAAGGAAATATCCTCCGATAACAAAGAGAAAGAAGCTTTCTGAGAAACTTCTTTGTGTTCTGTGAAATCATCTCACAGAGATACAGCTTTCCCCTCAAGAAGCCTTTCGCTAAGACAGTTCTTGTGGAATTGGCAAAGTGATATTTGGAAGCCCATAGAGGGCTATGGTGAAAAAGGAAATATCCTCAGATGAAATCTGGAAAGAAGCTTTCTGAGAAACTGCTTAGTGTTCTGTTAATTCATCTCACAGAGTTACTTCTATTTTTCGTGGATCTCTTTGCTAGCCTTATTTCTGTGGAATCTGAGAACAGATATTTCGGATCCCTTTGAAGACTATAGGGCCAAAGGAAATATCCTCCGAAAACTAAGAGAAAGAAGCTTTCTGAGAAACTTCTTTGTGTTCTGTGAAATCATCTCACAGAATTACAGCTTTCCCCTCAAGTAGCCTTTCGCTAAGACAGTTCTTGTGGAATTGGCCAAGTGATATTTGGAAGCCCATAGAAGGCTATGATGAAAAAGGAAATATCCTCAGATGAAATCTGGAAAGAAGCTTTCTGAGAAACTGCTTAGTGTTCTGTTAATTCATCTCACAGAGTTACATCTGTATTTCGTGTATCTGTTTGCTAGGCTTATTTCTGTGGAATCTGAGAACAGATATTTCGGATCCCTTTAAAGACTATAGGGCCAAAGGAAATATCCTCCGAAAACTAAGAGAAAGAAGCTTTCTGAGTAACTTCTTTGTGTTCTGTGAAATCATCTCACAGAGTTACAGCTTTCCCCTCAAGAAGCCTTTCGCTAAGACATTTCTTGTGGAATTGGCAAAGTGATATTTGGAAGCCCATAGAGGGCTATGGTGAAAAAGGAAATATCCTCCGATGAAATCTGGAAAGAAGCTTTCTGAGAAACTGCTTAGTGTTCTGTTAATTCATCTCACAGAGTTACTTCTATATTTCGTGGATCTCTTTGCTAGCCTTATTTCTGTGGAATCTGAGAACAGATATTTCGGATCCCATTGAAGACTATAGGGCCAAAGGAAATATCCTCCGAAAACTAAGAGAAAGAAGCTTTCTGAGAAACTTCTTTGTGTTCTGTGAAATCATCTCAGAGAGTTACAGATTTCCCATCAAGAAGTCTTTCGCTAAGACAGTTCTTGTGGAATTGGCAAAGTGATATTTGGAAGCCCATAGTGGACTACGGTGAAAAAGGAAATATCCTCAGATGAAATCTGGAAAGAAGCTTTCTGAGAAACTGCTTAGTGTTCTGTTAATTCATCTCACAGAGTTACATCCGTATTTCGTGGATCTCTTTGCTAGCCTTATTTCTGTGGATTCTGAGAACAGATATTTCGGATCCCTTTGAAGACTATAGGGCCAAAGGAAATATCCTCCGATAACTAAGAGAAAGAAGCGTTCTGAGAAACTTCTTTGTGTTCTATGAAATCATCTCACAGAGTTACAGCTTTCCCCTCAAGATGCCTTTCGCTAAGACAGTTCTTGTGGAATTGGCAAAGTGATATTTGGAAGCCCATAGAGGGCTACGGTGAAAAAGGAAATATCCTCAGATGAAATCTGGAAAGAAGCTTTCTGAGAAACTGCTTAGTGTTCTGTTAATTCATCTCACAGAGTTACATCTGTATTTCGTGGATCTCTTTGCTAGCCTTATTTCTGTGGAATCTGAGAACAGATATTTCGGATCCCTTTGAAGACTATAGGGCCAAAGGAAATATCCTCCGATAACTAAGAGAAAGAAGCTTTCTGAGAAACTTCTTTGTGTTCTGTGAAATCATCTCACAGAGTTACAGCTTTCCCCTCAAGAAGCCTTTCGCTAAGACAGTTCTTGTGGAATTGGCAAAGTGATATTTGGAAGCCCATAGAGGGCTATGGTGAAAAAGGAAATATCCTCCGATGAAATCTGGAAAGAAGCTTTCTGAGAAACTGCTTAGTGTTCTGTTAATTCATCTCACAGAGTTACATCTATATTTCGTGGATCTCTTTGCTAGCCTTATTTCTGTGGAATCTGAGAACAGATATTTCGGATCCCTTTGAAGACTATAGGGCCAAAGGAAATATCCTCCGAAAACTAAGAGAAAGAAGCTTTCTGAGAAACTTCTTTGTGTTCTGTGAAATCATCTCAGAGAGTTACAGATTTCTCGTCAAGAAGTCTTTCGCTAAGAGAGTTCTTGTGTAATTGGCAAAGTGATATTTGGAAGCCCATAGTGGACTATGGTGAAAAAGAAAATATCCTCAGATGAAATCTGGAAAGAAGCTTTCTGAGAAACTGCTTAGTGTTCTGTTAATTCATCTCACAGAGTTACATCTGTATTTCGTGGATCTCTTTGCTAGCCTTATTTCTGTGGAATCTGAGAACAGATATTTCGGATCCCTTTGAAGACTATAGGGCCAATGGAAATACCCTCCGATAACAAAGAGAAAGAAGCTTTCTGAGAAACTTCTTTGTGTTCTGTGAAATCAACTCACAGAGTTACATCTTTCCCCTGAAGAAGCCTTTCGCTAAGACAGTTCTTGTGGAATTGGCAAAGTGATATTTGGAAGCCCTTAGAGGGCTATGGTGAAAAAGGAAATATCCTCCGATGAAATCGGGAAAGAAATTTTCTGAGAAACTGCTTAGTGTTCTGTTAATTCATCTCACAGAGTGACATCTATATTTCGTGGATCTCCTTGCTAGCCTTATTTCTGTGGAATCTGAAAACAGATATTTCAGATCCCTTTGAAGACTATAGGGCCAAAGGAAATATCCTCCGAAAACTAAGAGAAAGAAGCTTTCTGAGAAACTTCTTTGTGTTCTGTGAAATGAGCTCACAGAGTTACAGCTTTCCCCTCAAGAAGCCTTTCGCTAAGACAGTTCTTGTGGAATTGGCAAAGTGATATTTGGAAGCCCATAGAGGGCTATGGTGAAAAAGGAAATATCCTCAGATGAAATCTGGAAAGAAGCTTTCTGAGAAACTGCTTAGTGTTCTATTAATTCATCTCACAGAGTTACATCTGTATTTCGTGGATCTCTTTGCTAGCCTTATTTCTGTGGGATCTGAAAACAGATATTTCGGATCCCTTTAAAGACTATAGGGCCAAAGGAAATATCCTCCGATAATTAAGAGAAAGAAGCTTTCTGAGAAACTTCTTTGTGTTCTGTGAAATCAACTCACAGAGTTACAGCTTTCCCCTCAAGAAGCCTTTCGCTAAGACAGTTCTTGTGGAATTGGCAAAGTGATATTTGGAAGCCCCTAGAGGGCTATGGTGAAAAAGGAAATATCCTCAGATGAAATCTGGAAAGAAGCTTTCTGAGAAACTGCTTAGTGTTCTGTTAATTCATCTCACAGAGTTACATCTGTATTTCGTGGATCTCTTTGCTAGCCTTATTTCTGTGGAATCTGAGAACAGATATTTCGGATCCCTTTGAAGACTATAGGGCCAAAGGAAATATCCTCCGATAACAAAGAGAAAGAAGCTTTGTGAGAAATTTCTTTGTGTTCTATGTAATCATCTCACAGAGTTACAGCTTTCCCCTCAAGAAGCCTTTCGCTAAGACAGTGCTTGTGGAATTGGCAAAGTGATATTTGGAAGCCCATAGAGGGCTACGGTGAAAAAGGAAATATCCTCAGATGAAATCTGGAAAGAAGATTTCTGAGAAACTGCTCTGTGATGTGTGACTTCCACTCACAGAGTTACATCTGTATTTCGTTGATCTCTTTGCTAGCCTTATTTCTGTGGAATCTGAGAACAGATATTTCGGATCCCTTTGAAGACTACAGGGCCAAAGGAAATATACTCCGATAACTAAGAGAAAGAAGCTTTCTGAGAAACCTCTTTGTGTTCTGTGAAATCATCTCACAGAGTTACAGCTTTCCCCTCAAGAAGCCTTTCGCTAAGACAGTTCTTGTGGAATTGGCAAAGTGATATTTGGAAGCCCATAGAGGGCTATGGTGAAAAAGGAAATATCCTCAGACGAAATCTGGAAAGAAGCTTTCTGAGAAACTGCTTAGTGTTCTGTTAATTCATCTCACAGAGTTACATCTATATTTCGTGGATCTCTTTGCTAGCCTTATTTCTGTGGAATCTGAGAACAGATATTTCGGATCCCTTTGAAGACTATAGGGCCAAAGGAAATATCCTCCGAGAACTAAGAGAAAGAAGCTTTCTGAGAAAATTCTTTGTGTTCTGTGAAATGAGCTCACAGAGTTACAGCTTTCCCCTCAAGAAGCCTTTCGCTAAGACAGTTCTTGTGGAATTGGCAAAGTGATATTTGGAAGCCCATAGAGGGCTATGGTGAAAAAGGAAATATCCTCCGATGAAATCTGGAAAGAAGCTTTCTGAGAAACTGCTTAGTGTTCTCTTAATTCATCTCACAGAGTTACATCTGTATTTCGTGGATCTCTTTGCTAGCCTTATTTCTGTGGAATCTGAGAACAGATATTTCGGATCCCTTTGAAGACTATAGGGCCAAAGGAAATATCCTCCGATAACAAAGAGATAGAAGCTTTCTGAGAAACTTCTTTGTGTTCTGTGATATCATCTCACAGAGATACAGCTTTCCTCTCAAGAAGCCTTTCGCTAAGACAGTTCTTGTGGAATTGGCAAAGTGATATTTGGAAGCCCATAGAGGGCTATGGTGAAAAAGGAAATATCCTCAGATGAAATCTGGAAAGAAGCTTTCTGAGAAACTGCTTAGTGTTCTCTTAATTCATCTCACAGAGTTACATCTGTATTTCGTGGATCTCTTTGCTAGCCTTATTTCTGTGGAATCTGAGAACAGATATTTCGGATCTCTTTGAAGACTATAGGGCCAAAGGAAATATCCTCCGATAACAAAGAGAAAGAAGCTTTGTGAGAAATTTCTTTGTGTTCTATGTAATCATCTCACAGAGTTACAGCTTTCCCCTCAAGAAGCCTTTCGCTAAGGCAGTTCTTGTGGAATTGGCAAAGTGATATTTGGAAGCCCATAGAGGTCTATGGTGAAAAAGGAAATATCCTCAGATGAAATCTGGAAAGAAGCTTTCTGAGAAACTGCTTAGTGTTCTGTTAATTCATCTCACAGAGTTACATCTGTATTTCGTGGATCACTTGGCTAGCCTTATTTCTGTGGAATCTGAGAACAGATATTTCGGATCCCTTTGAAGCCTATAGGGCCAAAGGAAATATCCTCCGATAACAAAGAGAAAGAAGCTTTCTGAGAAACTACTTTGTGTTCTGTGAAATGAGCTCACAGAGTTACAGCTTTCCCCTCAAGAAGCCTTTCGCTAAGACAGTTCTTGTGGAATTGGCAAAGTGATATTTGGAAGCCCATAGAGGGCTATGGTTAAAAGGAAATATCCTCCGATGAAATCTGGAAAGAAGCTTTCTGAGAAACTGCTTAGTGTTCTGTTAATTCATCTCACAGAGTTCCATCTGTATTTCGTGGATCTCTTTGCTAGCCTTATTTCTGTGGAATCTGAGAACAGATATTTCCGATCCCTTTGAAGACTATAGGGCCAAAGGAAATATCCTCCGATAACAAAGAGAAAGAAGCTTTGTGAGAAATTTCTTTGCGTTCTATGTAATCATCTCACAGAGTTACAGCTTTCCCCTCAAGAAGCCTTTCGCTAAGATAGTTCTTGTGGAATTGGCAAAGTGATATTTGGAAGCCCATAGAGGGCTATGGTGAAAAAGGAAATATCCTCAGATGAAATCTGGAAAGAAGCTTTCTGAGAAACTGCTTAGTGTTCTGTTAATTCATCTCACAGAGTTACATCTGTATTTCGTGGATCACTTGGCTAGCCTTATTTCTGTGGAATCTGAGAACAGATATTTCGGATCCCTTTGAAGAGTATAGGGCCAAAGGAAATATCCTCCGATAACTAAGAGAAAGAAGCTTTCTGAGAAACTTCTTTGTGTTCTGTGAAATCATCTCACAGAGTTACAGCTTTCCCCTCAAGAAGCCTTTCGCTAGGACATTTCTTGTGGAATTGGCAAAGTGATATTTGGAAACCCATAGAGGGCTACGGTGAAAAAGGAAATATCATCCGAAGAAATCTGGAAAGAAGCTTTCTGAGAAACTGCTTAGTGTTCTGTTAATTCATCTCACAGAGTTACATCTGTATTTCGTGGATCTCTTTGCAAGCCTTATTTCTGTGGAATCTGACAACAGATATTTCGGATCCCTTTGAAGACTATAGGGCCAAAGGAAATATCCTCCAATAACTAAGAGAAAGAAGCTTTCTGAGAAACTTCTTTGTGTTCTATGAAATCATCTCACAGAGTTACAGCTTTCCCCTCAAGAAGCCTTTCGCTAAGACAGTTCTTGTGGAATTGGCAAAGTGATATTTGGAAGCCCATAGAGGGCTATGGTGAAAAAGGAAATATCCTCAGATGAAATCTGGAAAGAAGATTTCTGAGAAACTGCTCTGTGATGTGTGACTTCCACTCACAGAGTGACTTCTGTATTTCGTGGATCTTTTTGCTAGCCTTATTTCTGTGGAATCTGAGAACAGATATTTCGGATCCCTTTGAAGACTATAGGGCCAAAGGAAATATCCTCCGATAACTAAGAGAAAGAAGCTTTCTGAGAAACCTCTATGTGTTCTGTGAAATCATCTCACAGAGTTACAGCTTTCCCCTCAAGAAGCCTTTCGCTAAGACAGTTCTTGTGGAATTGGCAAAGTGATATTTGGAAGCCCATAGAGGGCTATGGTGAAAAAGGAAATATCCTCAGATGAAATCTGGAAAGAAGCTTTCTGAGAAACTGCTTAGTGTTCTGTTAATTCATCTCACAGAGTTACATCTATATTTCGTGGATCTCTTTGCTAGCCTTATTTCTGTGGAATCTGAGAACAGATATTTCAGATCCCTTTGAAGACTACAGGGCCAAAGGAAATATCCTACGATAACTAAGAGAAAGAAGCTTTCTGAGAAACTTCTATGTGTTCTGTGAAATGAGCTCACAGAGTTACAGCTTTCCCCTCAAGAAGCCTTTCGCTAAGACAGTACTTGTTGTATTGGCAAAGTGATATTTGGAAGCCCATAGAGGGCTATGGTGAAAAAGGAAATATCCTCAGATGAAATCTGGAAAGAAGCTTTCTGAGAAACTGCTTAGTGTTCTGTTAATTCATCTCACAGAGTTACATCTGTATTTCGTGGATCTCTTTGCTAGCCTTATTTCTGTGGAATCTGAGAACAGATATTTCGGATCCCTTTGAAGACTATAGGGCCAAAGGAAATATCCTCCGATAACAAAGAGAAAGAAGCTTTCTGAGAAACGTCTTTGTGTTCTGTGAAATCATCTCACAGAGATACAGCTTTCCCCTCAAGAAGCCTTTCGCTAAGACAGTTCTTGTGGAATTGGCAAAGTGATATTTGGAAGCCCATAGAGGGCTATGGTGAAAAAGGAAATATCCTCAGATGAAATCTGGAAAGAAGCTTTCTGAGAAACTGCTTAGTGTTCTGTTAATTCATCTCACAGAGTTACTTCTATTTTTCGTGGATCTCTTTGCTAGCCTTATTTCTGTGGAATCTGAGAACAGATATTTCGGATCCCTTTGAAGACTATAGGGCCAAAGGAAATATCCTCCGAAAACTAAGAGAAAGAAGCTTTCTGAGAAACTTCTTTGTGTTCTGTGAAATCATCTCACAGAATTACAGCTTTCCCCTCAAGTAGCCTTTCGCTAAGACAGTTCTTGTGGAATTGGCAAAGTGATATTTGGAAGCCCATAGAAGGCTATGATGAAAAAGGAAATATCCTCAGATGAAATCTGGAAAGAAGCTTTCTGAGAAACTGCTTAGTGTTCTGTTAATTCATCTCACAGAGTTACATCTGTATTTCGTGTATCTGTTTGCTAGGCTTATTTCTGTGGAATCTGAGAACAGATATTTCGGATCCCTTTAAAGACTATAGGGCCAAAGGAAATATCCTCCGAAAACTAAGAGAAAGAAGCTTTCTGAGTAACTTCTTTGTGTTCTGTGAAATCATCTCACAGAGTTACAGCTTTCCCCTCAAGAAGCCTTTCGCTAAGACATTTCTTGTGGAATTGGCAAAGTGATATTTGGAAGCCCATAGAGGGCTATGGTGAAAAAGGAAATATCCTCCGATGAAATCTGGAAAGAAGCTTTCTGAGAAACTGCTTAGTGTTCTGTTAATTCATCTCACAGAGTTACTTCTATATTTCGTGGATCTCTTTGCTGGCCTTATTTCTGTGGAATCTGAGAACAGATATTTCGGATCCCATTGAAGACTATAGGGCCAAAGGAAATATCCTCCGAAAACTAAGAGAAAGAAGCTTTCTGAGAAACTTCTTTGTGTTCTGTGAAATCATCTCAGAGAGTTACAGATTTCCCATCAAGAAGTCTTTCGCTAAGACAGTTCTTGTGGAATTGGCAAAGTGATATTTGGAAGCCCATAGTGGACTATGGTGAAAAAGGAAATATCCTCAGATGAAATCTGGAAAGAAGCTTTCTGAGAAACTGCTTAGTGTTCTGTTAATTCATCTCACAGAGTTACATCCGTATTTCGTGGATCTCTTTGCTAGCCTTATTTCTGTGGATTCTGAGAACAGATATTTCGGATCCCTTTGAAGACTATAGGGCCAAAGGAAATATCCTCCGATAACTAAGAGAAAGAAGCGTTCTGAGAAACTTCTTTGTGTTCTATGAAATCATATCACAGAGTTACAGCTTTCCCCTCAAGATGCCTTTCGCTAAGACAGTTCTTGTGGAATTGGCAAAGTGATATTTGGAAGCCCATAGAGGGCTACGGTGAAAAAGGAAATATCCTCAGATGAAATCTGGAAAGAAGCTTTCT
Organism: Macaca mulatta; assembly: GCF_049350105.2. Taxonomy (NCBI): domain Eukaryota; kingdom Metazoa; phylum Chordata; class Mammalia; order Primates; family Cercopithecidae; genus Macaca; species Macaca mulatta. The sequence goes on from NC_133411.1 coordinate 49,499,756, forward strand.
GAGAAACTGCTTAGTGTTCTGTTAATTCATCTCACAGAGTTACATCTGTATTTCGTGGAGATCTTTGATAGCCTTATTTCTGTGGAATCTGAAAACAGATATTTCGGATCCCTTTGAAGACTATAGGGCCAAAGGAAATATCCTCCGAGAACTAAGAGAAAGAAGCTTTCTGAGAAACTTCTTTGTGTTCTGTGAAATCATCTCACAGAGTTACAGCTTTCCCCTCAAGAAGCCTTTCGCTAAGACAGTTCTTGTGGAATTGGCAAAGTGATATTTGGAAGCCCATAGAGGGCTATGGTGAAAAAGGAAATATCCTCCGATGAAATCTGGAAAGAAGCTTTCTGAGAAACTGCTTAGTGTTCTGTTAATTCATCTCACAGAGTTACATGTATATTTCGTGGATCTCTTTGCTAGCCTTATTTCTGTGGAATCTGAGAACAGATATTTCGGATCCCTTTGAAGACTATAGGGCCAAAGGAAATATCCTCCGAAAACTAAGAGAAAGAAGCTTTCTGAGAAACTTCTTTGTGTTCTGTGAAATCATCTCAGAGAGTTACAGATTTCCCCTCAAGAAGTCTTTCGCTAAGAGAGTTCTTGTGGAATTGGCAAAGTGATATTTGGAAGCCCATAGTGGACTATGGTGAAAAAGAAAATATCCTCAGATGAAATCTGGAAAGAAGCTTTCTGAGAAACTGCTTAGTGTTCTGTTAATTCATCTCACAGAGTTACATCTGTATTTCGTGGATCTCTTTGCTAGCCTTATTTCTGTGGAATCTGAGAACAGATATTTCGGATCCCTTTGAAGACTATAGGGCCAATGGAAATACCCTCCGATAACAAAGAGAAAGAAGCTTTCTGAGAAACTTCTTTGTGTTCTGTGAAATCAACTCACAGAGTTACATCTTTCCCCTGAAGAAGCCTTTCGCTAAGACAGTTCTTGTGGAATTGGCAAAGTGATATTTGGAAGCCCTTAGAGGGCTATGGTGAAAAAGGAAATATCCTCCGATGAAATCGGGAAAGAAATTTTCTGAGAAACTGCTTAGTGTTCTGTTAATTCATCTCACAGAGTGACATCTATATTTCGTGGATCTCCTTGCTAGCCTTATTTCTGTGGAATCTGAAAACAGATATTTCAGATCCCTTTGAAGACTATAGGGCCAAAGGAAATATCCTCCGAAAACTAAGAGAAAGAAGCTTTCTGAGAAACTTCTTTGTGTTCTGTGAAATGAGCTCACAGAGTTACAGCTTTCCCCTCAAGAAGCCTTTCGCTAAGACAGTTCTTGTGGAATTGGCAAAGTGATATTTGGAAGCCCATAGAGGGCTATGGTGAAAAAGGAAATATCCTCAGATGAAATCTGGAAAGAAGCTTTCTGAGAAACTGCTTAGTGTTCTATTAATTCATCTCACAGAGTTACATCTGTATTTCGTGGATCTCTTTGCTAGCATTATTTCTGTGGAATCTGACAACAGATATTTCGGATCCCTTTGAAGACTATAGGGCCAAAGGAAATATCCTCCGATAACAAAGAGAAAGAAGCTTTGTGAGAAATTTCTTTGTGTTCTATGTAATCATCTCACAGAGTTACAGCTTTCCCCTCAAGAAGCCTTTCGCTAAGACAGTGCTTGTGGAATTGGCAAAGTGATATTTGGAAGCCCATAGAGGGCTACGGTGAAAAAGGAAATATCCTCAGATGAAATCTGGAAAGAAGATTTCTGAGAAACTGCTCTGTGATGTGTGACTTCCACTCACAGAGTTACATCTGTATTTCGTTGATCTCTTTGCTAGCCTTATTTCTGTGGAATCTGAGAACAGATATTTCGGATCCCTTTGAAGACTACAGGGCCAAAGGAAATATCCTCCGATAACTAAGAGAAAGAAGCTTTCTGAGAAACCTCTTTGTGTTCTGTGAAATCATCTCACAGAGTTACAGCTTTCCCCTCAAGAAGCCTTTCGCTAAGACAGTTCTTGTGGAATTGGCAAAGTGATATTTGGAAGCCCATAGAGGGCTATGGTGAAAAAGGAAATATCCTCAGATGAAATCTGGAAAGAAGCTTTCTGAGAAACTGCTTAGTGTTCTGTTAATTCATCTCACAGAGTTACATCTATATTTCGTGGATCTCTTTGCTAGCCTTATTTCTGTGGAATCTGAGAACAGATATTTCGGATCCCTTTGAAGACTATAGGGCCAAAGGAAATATCCTCCGATAACTAAGAGAAAGAAGCTTTCTGAGAAAATTCTTTGTGTTCTGTGAAATGAGCTCACAGAGTTACAGCTTTCCCCTCAAGAAGCCTTTCGCTAAGACAGTTCTTGTGGAATTGGCAAAGTGATATTTGGAAGCCCATAGAGGGCTATGGTGAAAAAGGAAATATCCTCCGATGAAATCTGGAAAGAAGCTTTCTGAGAAACTGCTTAGTGTTCTGTTAATTCATCTCACAGAGTTACATCTGTATTTCGTGGATCTCTTTGCTAGCCTTATTTCTGTGGAATCTGAGAACAGATATTTCGGATCCCTTTGAAGACTATAGGGCCAAAGGAAATATCCTCCGATAACAAAGAGATAGAAGCTTTCTGAGAAACTTCTTTGTGTTCTGTGATATCATCTCACAGAGATACAGCTTTCCCCTCAAGAAGCCTTTCGCTAAGACAGTTCTTGTGGAATTGGCAAAGTGATATTTGGAAGCTCATAGAGGGCTATGGTGAAAAAGGAAATATCCTCAGATGAAATCTGGAAAGAAGCTTTCTGAGAAACTGCTTAGTGTTCTATTAATTCATCTCACAGAGTTACATCTGTATTTCGTGGATCTCTTTGCTAGCCTTATTTCTGTGGGATCTGAAAACAGATATTTCGGATCCCTTTAAAGACTATAGGGCCAAAGGAAATATCCTCCGATAATTAAGAGAAAGAAGCTTTCTGAGAAACTTCTTTGTGTTCTGTGAAATCAACTCACAGAGTTACAGCTTTCCCCTCAAGAAGCCTTTCGCTAAGACAGTTCTTGTGGAATTGGCAAAGTGATATTTGGAAGCCCCTAGAGGGCTATGGTGAAAAAGGAAATATCCTCAGATGAAATCTGGAAAGAAGCTTTCTGAGAAACTGCTTAGTGTTCTGTTAATTCATCTCACAGAGTTACATCTGTATTTCGTGGATCTCTTTGCTAGCCTTATTTCTGTGGAATCTGAGAACAGATATTTCGGATCCCTTTGAAGACTATAGGGCCAAAGGAAATATCCTCCGATAACAAAGAGAAAGAAGCTTTGTGAGAAATTTCTTTGTGTTCTATGTAATCATCTCACAGAGTTACAGCTTTCCCCTCAAGAAGCCTTTCGCTAAGACAGTGCTTGTGGAATTGGCAAAGTGATATTTGGAAGCCCATAGAGGGCTACGGTGAAAAAGGAAATATCCTCAGATGAAATCTGGAAAGAAGATTTCTGAGAAACTGCTCTGTGATGTGTGACTTCCACTCACCGAGTTACATCTGTATTTCGTTGATCTCTTTGCTAGCCTTATTTCTGTGGAATCTGAGAACAGATATTTCGGATCCCTTTGAAGACTACAGGGCCAAAGGAAATATCCTCCGATAACTAAGAGAAAGAAGCTTTCTGAGAAACCTCTTTGTGTTCTGTGAAATCATCTCACAGAGTTACAGCTTTCCCCTCAAGAAGCCTTTCGCTAAGACAGTTCTTGTGGAATTGGCAAAGTGATATTTGGAAGCCCATAGAGGGCTATGGTGAAAAAGGAAATATCCTCAGATGAAATCTGGAAAGAAGCTTTCTGAGAAACTGCTTAGTGTTCTGTTAATTCATCTCACAGAGTTACATCTATATTTCGTGGATCTCTTTGCTAGCCTTATTTCTGTGGAATCTGAGAACAGATATTTCGGATCCCTTTGAAGACTATAGGGCCAAAGGAAATATCCTCCGAGAACTAAGAGAAAGAAGCTTTCTGAGAAAATTCTTTGTGTTCTGTGAAATGAGCTCACAGAGTTACAGCTTTCCCCTCAAGAAGCCTTTCGCTAAGACAGTTCTTGTGGAATTGGCAAAGTGATATTTGGAAGCCCATAGAGGGCTATGGTGAAAAAGGAAATATCCTCCGATGAAATCTGGAAAGAAGCTTTCTGAGAAACTGCTTAGTGTTCTGTTAATTCATCTCACAGAGTTACATCTGTATTTCGTGGATCTCTTTGCTAGCCTTATTTCTGTGGAATCTGAGAACAGATATTTCGGATCCCTTTGAAGACTATAGGGCCAAAGGAAATATCCTCCGATAACAAAGAGAAAGAAGCTTTCTGAGAAACTTCTTTGTGTTCTGTGAAATCATCTCACAGAGATACAGCTTTCCCCTCAAGAAGCCTTTCGCTAAGACAGTTCTTGTGGAATTGGCAAAGTGATATTTGGAAGCCCATAGAGGGCTATGGTGAAAAAGGAAATATCCTCAGATGAAATCTGGAAAGAAGCTTTCTGAGAAACTGCTTAGTGTTCTGTTAATTCATCTCACAGAGTTATATCTGTATTTCGTGGATCTCTTTGCTAGCCTTATTTCTGTGAAATCTGAGAACAGATATTTCGGATCCCTTTGAAGACTATAGGGCCAAAGGAAATATCCTCCGATAACTAAGAGAAAGAAGCTTTCTGAGAAACTTCTTTGTGTTCTGTGAAATCATCTCACAGAGTTACAGCTTTCCCCTCAAGAAGCCTTCGCTAAGACAGTTCTTGTGGAATTGGCCAAGTGATATTTGGAAGCCCATAGAGGGCTATGGTGAAAAAGTAAATATCCTCCGATGAAATCTGGAAAGAAGCTTTCTGAGAAACTGCTTAGTGTTCTGTTAATTCATCTCACCGAGTTACATCTATATTTCGTGGATCTCTTTGCTAGCCTTATTTCTGTGGAATCTGAGAACAGATATTTCGGATCCCTTTGAAGACTATAGGGCCAAAGGAAATATCCTCCGATAACAAAGAGAAAGAAGCTTTCTGAGAAACTTCTTTGTGTTCTGTGAAATCATCTCACAGAGTTACAGCTTTCCCCTCAAGAAGCCTTTCGCTAAGACAGTTCTTGTGGAATTGGCAAAGTGATATTTGGAAGCCCATAGAGGGCTATGGTGAAAAAGGAAATATCCTCAGATGAAATCTGGAAAGAAGCTTTCTGAGAAACTGCTTAGTGTTCTGTTAATTCATCTCACCTAGTTACATCCGTATTTCGTGGATCTCTTTGCTAGCCTTATTTCTGTGGAATCTGAGAACAGATATTTCGGATCCCTTTGAAGACTATAGGGCCAAAGGAAATATCCTCCGATAACTAAGAGAAAGAAGCGTTCTGAGAAACTTCTTTGTGTTCTATGAAATCATCTCACAGAGTTACAGCTTTCCCCTCAAGAAGCCTTTCGCTAAGACAGTTCTTGTGGAATTGGCCAAGTGATATTTGGAAGCCCATAGAGGGCTATGGTGAAAAAGGAAATATCCTCAGATGAAATCTGGAAAGAAGATTTCTGAGAAACTGCTTAGTGTTCTGTTAATTCATCTCACAGAGTTACATCTGTATTTCGTGGATCTCTTTGCTAGGCTTATTTCTGTGGAATCTGAGAACAGATATTTCGGATCCCTTTAAAGACTATAGGGCCAAAGGAAATATCCTCCGATAACTAAGAGAAAGAAGATTTCTGAGAAACTTCTTTGGGTTCTCTGAAATCATCTCACAGAGTTACAGCTTTCCCCTCAAGAAGCCTTTCGCTAAGACAGTTCTTGTGGAATTGGCAAAGTGATATTTGGAAGCCCATAGAGGGCTACGGTGAAAAAGGAAATATCCTCCGATGAAATCTGGAAAGAAGCTTTCTGAGAAACTGCTTAGTGTTCTGTTAATTCATCTCACAGAGTTACATCTGTATTTCGTGGAGATCTTTGCTAGCCTTATTTCTGTGGAATCTGAAAACAGATATTTCGGATACCTTTGAAGACTATAGGGCCAAAGGAAATATCCTCCGAAAACTAAGAGAAAGAAGCTTTCTGAGAAACTTCTTTGTGTTCTGTGAAATCATCTCACAGAGTTACAGCTTTCCCCTCAAGAAGCCTTTCGCTAAGACAGTTCTTGTGGAATTGGCAAAGTGATATTTGGAAGCCCATAGAGGGCTATGGTGAAAAAGGAAATATCCTCAGATGAAATCTGGAAAGAAGCTTTCTGAGAAACTGCTTAGTGTTCTGTTAATTCATCTAACAGAGTTACATCTGTATTTCGTGGATCTCTTTGCTAGCCTTATTTCTGTGGAATCTGAGAACAGATATTTCGGATCCCTTTGAAGACTATAGGGCCAAAGGAAATATCCTCCGATAACAAAGAGAAAGAAGCTTTGTGAGAAATTTCTTAGTGTTCTATGTAATCATCTCACAGAGTTACAGCTTTCCCCTCAAGAAGCCTTTCGCTAAGACAGTGCTTGTGGAATTGGCAAAGTGATATTTGGAAGCCCATAGAGGGCTATGGTGAAAAAGGAAATATCCTCAGATGAAATCTGGAAAGAAGCTTTCTGAGAAACTGCTTAGTGTTCTGTTAATTCATCTCACAGAGTTACATCTGTATTTCGTGGATCTCTTTGCTAGCCTTATTTCTGTGGAATCTGAGAACAGATATTTCGGATCCCTTTGAAGACTATAGGGCCAAAGGAAATATCCTCCGATAACTAAGAGAAAGAAGCTTTCTGAGAAACCTCTTTGTGTTCTGTGAAATCATCTCACAGAGTTACAGCTTTCCCCGCAAGAAGCCTTTCGCTAAGACAGTTCTTGTGGAATTGGCAAAGTGATATTTGGAAGCCCATAGAGGGCTATGGTGAAAAAGGAAATATCCTCAGATGAAATCTGGAAAGAAGCTTTCTGAGAAACTGCTTAGTGTTCTGTTAATTCATCTCACAGAGTTACATCTATATTTCGTGGATCTCTTTGCTAGCCTTATTTCTGTGGAATCTGAGAACAGATATTTCGGATCCCTTTGAAGACTATAGGGCCAAAGGAAATATCCTCCGAAAACTAAGAGAAAGAAGCTTTCTGAGAAAATTCTTTGTGTTCTGTGAAATGAGCTCACAGAGTTACAGCTTTCCCCTCAAGAAGCCTTTCGCTAAGACAGTTCTTTTGGAATTGGCAAAGTGATATTTGGAAGCCCATAGAGGGCTATGGTGAAAAAGGAAATATCCTCCGATGAAATCTGGAAAGAAGCTTTCTGAGAAACTGCTTAGTGTTCTGTTAATTCATCTCACAGAGTTACATCTGTATTTCGTGGATCTCTTTGCTAGCCTTATTTCTGTGGAAACTGAGAACAGATATTTCGGATCCCTTTGAAGACTATAGGGCCAAAGGAAATATCCTCCGATAACAAAGAGAAAGAAGCTTTCTGAGAAACTTCTTTGTGTTCTGTGAAATCATCTCACAGAGATACAGCTTTCCCCTCAAGAAGCTTTTCGCTAAGACAGTTCTTGTGGAATTGGCAAAGTGATATTTGGAAGCCCATAGAGGGCTATGGTGAAAAAGGAAATATCCTCAGATGAAATCTGGAAAGAAGCTTTCTGAGAAACTGCTTAGTGTTCTGTTAATTCATCTCACAGAGTTACATCTGTATTTCGTGGATCTCTTTGCTAGCCTTATTTCTGTGGAATCTGAGAACAGATATTTCGGATCCCTTTGAAGACTATAGGGCCAAAGGAAATATCCTCCGCTAACTAAGAGAAAGAAGCTTTCTGAGAAACTTCTTTGTGTTCTGTGAAATCATCTCACACAGTTGTAGCTTTCCCCTCAAGAAGCCTTCGCTAAGACAGTTCTTGTGGAATTGGCCAAGTGATATTTGGAAGCCCATAGAGGGCTATGGTGAAAAAGTAAATATCCTCCGATGAAATCTGGAAAGAAGCTTTCTGAGAAACTGCTTAGTGTTCTGTTAATTCATCTCACAGAGTTACATCTATATTTCGTGGATCTCTTTGCTAGCCTTATTTCTGTGGAATCTGAGAACAGATATTTCGGATCCCTTTGAAGACTATAGGGCCAAAGGAAATATCCTCCGATAACAAAAAGAAAGAAGCTTTCTGAGAAACTTCTTTGTGTTCTGTGAAATCATCTCACAGAGTTACAGCTTTCCCCTCAAGAAGCCTTTCGCTAAGACAGTTCTTGTGGAATTGGCAAAGTGATATTTGGAAGCCCATAGAGGGCTATGGTGAAAAAGGAAATATCCTCAGATGAAATCTGGAAAGAAGCTTTCTGAGAAACTGCTTAGTGTTCTGTTAATTCATCTCACAGAGTTACATCTGTATTTCGTGGATCTCTTTGCTAGGCTTATTTCTGTGGAATCTGAGAACAGATATTTCGGATCCCTTTAAAGACTATAGGGCCAAAGGAAATATCCTCCGATAACTAAGAGAAAGAAGCTTTCTGAGAAACTTCTTTGTGTTCTGTGAAATCATCTCACAGAGTTACAGCTTTCCCCTCAAGAAGCCTTTCGCTAAGACATTTCTTGTGGAATTGGCAAAGTGATATTTGGAAGCCCATAGAGGGCTATGGTGAAAAAGGAAATATCCTCCGATGAAATCTGGAAAGAAGCTTTCTGAGAAACTGCTTAGTGTTCTGTTAATTCATCTCACAGAGTTACTTCTATATTTCGTGGATCTCTTTGCTAGCCTTATTTCTGTGGAATCTGAGAACAGATATTTCGGATCCCTTTGAAGACTATAGGGCCAAAGGAAATATCCTCCGAAAACTAAGAGAAAGAAGGTTTCTGAGAAACTTCTTTGTGTTCCGTGAAATCATCTCACAGAGATACAGCTTTCCCCTCAAGAAGCCTTTCGCTAAGACAGTTCTTGTGGAATTGGCAAAGTGATATTTGGAAGCCCATAGAGGGCTATGGTGAAAAAGGAAATATCCTCAGATGAAATCTGGAAAGAAGCTTTCTGAGAAACTGCTTAGTGTTCTGTTAATTCATCTCACAGAGTTACATCTGTATTTCGTAGATCTCTTTGCTAGGCTTATTTCTGTGGAATCTGAGAACAGATATTTCGGATCCCTTTAAAGACTATAGGGCCAAAGGAAATATCCTCCGATAACTAAGAGAAAGAAGCTTTCTGAGAAACTTCTTTGTGTTCTGTGAAATCATCTCACAGAGTTACAGCTTTCCCCTCAAGAAGCCTTTCGCTAAGACATTTCTTGTGGAATTGGCAAAGTGATATTTGGAAGCCCATAGAGGGCTATGGTGAAAAAGGAAATATCCTCCGATGAAATCTGGAAAGAAGCTTTCTGAGAAACTGCTTAGTGTTCTGTTAATTCATCTCACAGAGTTACTTCTATATTTCGTGGATCTCTTTGCTAGCCTTATTTCTGTGGAATCTGAGAACAGATATTTCGGATCCCTTTGAAGACTATAGGGCCAAAGGAAATATCCTCCGAAAACTAAGAGAAAGAAGCTTTCTGAGAAACTTCTTTGTGTTCTGTGAAATCATCTCACAGAGATACAGCTTTCCCCTCAAGAAGCCTTTCGCTAAGACTGTTCTTGTGGAATTGGCAAAGTGATATTTGGAAGCCCATAGAGGGCTATGGTGAAAAAGGAAATATCCTCAGATGAAATCTGGAAAGAAGCTTTCTGAGAAACTGCTTAGTGTTCTGTTAATTCATCTCACCGAGTTACATCTATATTTCGTGGATCTCTTTGCGAGCCTTATTTCTGTGGAATCTGAGAACAGATATTTCGGATCCCCTTGAAGACTATAGGGCCAAAGGAAATATCCTCCGATAACAAAGAGAAAGAAGCTTTCTGAGAAACTTCTTTGTGTTCTGTGAAATAATCTCACAGAGTTACAGCTTTCCCCTCAAGAAGCCTTTCGCTAAGACAGTTCTTGTGGAATTGGCAAAGTGATATTTGGAAGCCCATAGAGGGCTATGGTGAAAAAGGAAATATCCTCAGATGAAATCTGGAAAGAAGCTTTCTGAGAAACTGCTTAGTGTTCTATTAATTCATCTCACAGAGTTACATCTGTATTTCGTGGATCTCTTTGCTAGCATTATTTCTGTGGAATCTGACAACAGATATTTCGGATCCCTTTGAAGACTATAGGGCCAAAGGAAATATCCTCCGATAACAAAGAGAAAGAAGCTTTGTGAGAAATTTCTTTGTGTTCTATGTAATCATCTCACAGAGTTACAGCTTTCCCCTCAAGAAGCCTTTCGCTAAGACAGTGCTTGTGGAATTGGCAAAGTGATATTTGGAAGCCCATAGAGGGCTACGGTGAAAAAGGAAATATCCTCAGATGAAATCTGGAAAGAAGATTTCTGAGAAACTGCTCTGTGATGTGTGACTTCCACTCACAGAGTTACATCTGTATTTCGTTGATCTCTTTGCTAGCCTTATTTCTGTGGAATCTGACAACAGATATTTCGGATCCCTTTGAAGACTACAGGGCCAAAGGAAATATCCTCCGATAACTAAGAGAAAGAAGCTTTCTGAGAAACCTCTTTGTGTTCTGTGAAATCATCTCACAGAGTTACAGCTTTCCCCTCAAGAAGCCTTTCGCTAAGACAGTTCTTGTGGAATTGGCAAAGTGATATTTGGAAGCCCATAGAGGGCTATGGTGAAAAAGGAAATATCCTCAGATGAAATCTGGAAAGAAGCTTTCTGAGAAACTGCTTAGTGTTCTGTTAATTCATCTCACAGAGTTACATCTATATTTCGTGGATCTCTTTGCTAGCCTTATTTCTGTGGAATCTGAGAACAGATATTTCGGATCCCTTTGAAGACTATAGGGCCAAAGGAAATATCCTCCGAGAACTAAGAGAAAGAAGCTTTCTGAGAAAATTCTTTGTGTTCTGTGAAATGAGCTCACAGAGTTACAGCTTTCCCCTCAAGAAGCCTTTCGCTAAGACAGTTCTTGTGGAATTGGCAAAGTGATATTTGGAAGCCCATAGAGGGCTATGGTGAAAAAGGAAATATCCTCCGATGAAATCTGGAAAGAAGCTTTCTGAGAAACTGCTTAGTGTTCTGTTAATTCATCTCACAGAGTTACATCTGTATTTCGTGGATCTCTTTGCTAGCCTTATTTCTGTGGAATCTGAGAACAGATATTTCGGATCCCTTTGAAGACTATAGGGCCAAAGGAAATATCCTCCGATAACAAAGAGATAGAAGCTTTCTGAGAAACTTCTTTGTGTTCTGTGATATCATCTCACAGAGATACAGCTTTCCCCTCAAGAAGCCTTTCGCTAAGACAGTTCTTGTGGAATTGGCAAAGTGATATTTGGAAGCCCATAGAGGGCTATGGTGAAAAAGGAAATATCCTCAGATGAAATCTGGAAAGAAGCTTTCTGAGAAACTGCTTAGTGTTCTCTTAATTCATCTCACAGAGTTACATCTGTATTTCGTGGATCTCTTTGCTAGCCTTATTTCTGTGGGATCTGAAAACAGATATTTCGGATCCCTTTAAAGACTATAGGGCCAATGGAAATATCCTCCGATAATTAAGAGAAAGAAGCTTTCTGAGAAACTTCTTTGTGTTCTGTGAAATCAACTCACAGAGTTACAGCTTTCCCCTCAAGAAGCCTTTCGCTAAGACAGTTCTTGTGGAATTGGCAAAGTGATATTTGGAAGCCCCTAGAGGGCTATGGTGAAAAAGGAAATATCCTCAGATGAAATCTGGAAAGAAGCTTTCTGAGAAACTGCTTAGTGTTCTGTTAATTCATCTCACAGAGTTACATCTGTATTTCGTGGATCTCTTTGCTAGCCTTATTTCTGTGGAATCTGAGAACAGATATTTCGGATCCCTTTGAAGACTATAGGGCCAAAGGAAATATCCTCCGATTACAAAGAGAAAGAAGCTTTCTGAGAAATTTCTTTGTGTTCTATGTAATCATCTCACAGAGTTACAGCTTTCCCCTCAAGAAGCCTTTCGCTAAGACAGTGCTTGTGGAATTGGCAAAGTGATATTTGGAAGCCCATAGAGGGCTACGGTGAAAAAGGAAATATCCTCAGATGAAATCTGGAAAGAAGATTTCTGAGAAACTGCTCTGTGATGTGTGACTTCCACTCACAGAGTTACATCTGTATTTCGTTGATCTCTTTGCTAGCCTTATTTCTGTGGAATCTGAGAACAGATATTTCGGATCCCTTTGAAGACTACAGGGCCAAAGGAAATATCCTCCGATAACTAAGAGAAAGAAGCTTTCTGAGAAACCTCTTTGTGTTCTGTGAAATCATCTCACAGAGTTACAGCTTTCCCCTCAAGAAGCCTTTCGCTAAGACAGTTCTTGTGGAATTGGCAAAGTGATATTTGGAAGCCCATAGAGGGCTATGGTGAAAAAGGAAATATCCTCAGATGAAATCTGGAAAGAAGCTTTCTGAGAAACTGCTTAGTGTTCTGTTAATTCATCTCACAGAGTTACATCTGTATTTCGTGGATCTCTTTGCTAGCCTTATTTCTGTGGAATCTGAGAACAGATATTTCGGATCCCTTTGAAGACTATAGGGCCAAAGGAAATATCCTCTGAGAACTAAGAGAAAGAAGCTTTCTGAGAAAATTCTTTGTGTTCTGTGAAATGAGCTCACAGAGTTACAGCTTTCCCCTCAAGAAGCCTTTCGCTAAGACAGTTCTTGTGGAATTGGCAAAGTGATATTTGGAAGCCCATAGAGGGCTATGGTGAAAAAGGAAATATCCTCAGATGAAATCTGGAAAGAAGCTTTCTGAGAAACTGCTTAGTGTTCTGTTAATTCATCTCACCTAGTTACATCCGTATTTCGTGGATCTCTTTGCTAGCCTTATTTCTGTGGAATCTGAGAACAGATATTTCGGATCCCTTTGAAGACTATAGGGCCAAAGGAAATATCCTCCGATAACTAAGAGAAAGAAGCGTTCTGAGAAACTTCTTTGTGTTCTATGAAATCATCTCACAGAGTTACAGCTTTCCCCTCAAGAAGCCTTTCGCTAAGACAGTTCTTGTGGAATTGGCCAAGTGATATTTGGAAGCCCATAGAGGGCTATGGTGAAAAAGGAAATATCCTCAGATGAAATCTGGAAAGAAGATTTCTGAGAAACTGCTTAGAGTTCTGTTAATTCATCTCACAGAGTTACATCTGTATTTCGTGGATCTCTTTGCTAGGCTTATTTCTGTGGAATCTGAGAACAGATATTTCGGATCCCTTTAAAGACTATAGGGCCAAAGGAAATATCCTCCGATAACTAAGAGAAAGAAGATTTCTGAGAAACTTCTTTGGGTTCTCTGAAATCATCTCACAGAGTTACAGCTTTCCCCTCAAGAAGCCTTTCGCTAAGACAGTTCTTGTGGAATTGGCAAAGTGATATTTGGAAGCCCATAGAGGGCTACGGTGAAAAAGGAAATATCCTCCGATGAAATCTGGAAAGAAGCTTTCTGAGAAACTGCTTAGTGTTCTGTTAATTCATCTCACAGAGTTACATCTGTATTTCGTGGAGATCTTTGCTAGCCTTATTTCTGTGGAATCTGAAAACAGATATTTCGGATACCTTTGAAGACTATAGGGCCAAAGGAAATATCCTCCGAAAACTAAGAGAAAGAAGCTTTCTGAGAAACTTCTTTGTGTTCTGTGAAATCATCTCACAGAGTTACAGCTTTCCCCTCAAGAAGCCTTTCGCTAAGACAGTTCTTGTGGAATTGGCAAAGTGATATTTGGAAGCCCATAGAGGGCTATGGTGAAAAAGGAAATATCCTCAGATGAAATCTGGAAAGAAGCTTTCTGAGAAACTGCTTAGTGTTCTGTTAATTCATCTGACAGAGTTACACCTGTATTTCGTGGATCTCTTTGCTAGCCTTATTTCTGTGGAATCTGAGAACAGATATTTCGGATCCCTTTGAAGACTATAGGGCCAAAGGAAATATCCTCCGATAACAAAGAGAAAGAAGCTTTGTGAGAAATTTCTTAGTGTTCTATGTAATCATCTCACAGAGTTACAGCTTTCCCCTCAAGAAGCCTTTCGCTAAGACAGTGCTTGTGGAATTGGCAAAGTGATATTTGGAAGCCCATAGAGGGCTATGGTGAAAAAGGAAATATCCTCAGATGAAATCTGGAAAGAAGCTTTCTGAGAAACTGCTTAGTGTTCTGTTAATTCATCTCACAGAGTTACATCTGTATTTCGTGGATCTCTTTGCTAGCCTTATTTCTGTGGAATCTGAGAACAGATATTTCGGATCCCTTTGAAGACTATAGGGCCAAAGGAAATATCCTCCGATAACTAAGAGAAAGAAGCTTTCTGAGAAACCTCTTTGTGTTCTGTGAAATCATCTCACAGAGTTACAGCTTTCCCCGCAAGAAGCCTTTCGCTAAGACAGTTCTTGTGGAATTGGCAAAGTGATATTTGGAAGCCCATAGAGGGCTATGGTGAAAAAGGAAATATCCTCAGATGAAATCTGGAAAGAAGCTTTCTGAGAAACTGCTTAGTGTTCTGTTAATTCATCTCACAGAGTTACATCTATATTTCGTGGATCTCTTTGCTAGCCTTATTTCTGTGGAATCTGAGAACAGATATTTCGGATCCCTTTGAAGACTATAGGGCCAAAGGAAATATCCTCCGAAAACTAAGAGAAAGAAGCTTTCTGAGAAAATTCTTTGTGTTCTGTGAAATGAGCTCACAGAGTTACAGCTTTCCCCTCAAGAAGCCTTTCGCTAAGACAGTTCTTTTGGAATTGGCCAAGTGATATTTGGAAGCCCATAGAGGGCTATGGTGAAAAAGGAAATATCCTCAGATGAAATCTGGAAAGAAGATTTCTGAGAAACTGCTCTGTGATGTGTGACTTCCACTCACAGAGTTACATCTGTATTTCGTTGATCTCTTTGCTAGCCTTATTTCTGTGGAATCTGAGAACAGATATTTCGGATCCCTTTGAAGACTATAGGGCCAAAGGAAATATCCTCCGCTAACTAAGAGAAAGAAGCTTTCTGAGAAACTTCTTTGTGTTCTGTGAAATCATCTCACAGAGTTATAGCTTTCCCCTCAAGAAGCCTTCGCTAAGACAGTTCTTGTGGAATTGGCCAAGTGATATTTGGAAGCCCATAGAGGGCTATGGTGAAAAAGTAAATATCCTCCGATGAAATCTGGAAAGAAGCTTTCTGAGAAACTGCTTAGTGTTCTGTTAATTCATCTCACAGTGTTACATCTATATTTCGTGGATCTCTTTGCTAGCCTTATTTCTGTGGAATCTGAGAACAGATATTTCGGATCCCTTTGAAGACTATAGGGCCAAAGGAAATATCCTCCGATAACAAAAAGAAAGAAGCTTTCTGAGAAACTTCTTTGTGTTCTGTGAAATCATCTCACAGAGTTACAGCTTTCCCCTCAAGAAGCCTTTCGCTAAGACATTTCTTGTGGAATTGGCAAAGTGATATTTGGAAGCCCATAGAGGGCTATGGTGAAAAAGGAAATATCCTCAGATGAAATCTGGAAAGAAGCTTTCTGAGAAACTGCTTAGTGTTCTGTTAATTCATCTCACAGAGTTACATCTGTATTTCGTGGATCTCTTTGCTAGGCGTATTTCTGTGGAATCTGAGAACAGATATTTCGGATCCCTTTAAAGACTATAGGGCCAAAGGAAATATCCTCCGATAACTAAGAGAAAGAAGCTTTCTGAGAAACTTCTTTGTGTTCTGTGAAATCATCTCACAGAGTTACAGCTTTCCCCTCAAGAAGCCTTTCGCTAAGACATTTCTTGTGGAATTGGCAAAGTGATATTTGGAAGCCCATAGAGGGCTATGGTGAAAAAGTAAATATCCTCCGATGAAATCTGGAAAGAAGCTTTCTGAGAAACTGCTTAGTGTTCTGTTAATTCATCTCACCGAGTTACATCTATATTTCGTGGATCTCTTTGCTAGCCTTATTTCTGTGGAATCTGAGAACAGATATTTCGGATCCCTTTGAAGACTATAGGGCCAAAGGAAATATCCTCCGATAACAAAGAGAAAGAAGCTTTCTGAGAAACTTCTTTGTGTTCTGTGAAATCATCTCACAGAGTTACAGCTTTCCCCTCAAGAAGCCTTTCGCTAAGACAGTTCTTGTGGAATTGGCAAAGTGATATTTGGAAGCCCATAGAGGGCTATGGTGAAAAAGGAAATATCCTCAGATGAAATCTGGAAAGAAGCTTTCTGAGAAACTGCTTAGTGTTCTGTTAATTCATCTCACCTAGTTACATCCGTATTTCGTGGATCTCTTTGCTAGCCTTATTTCTGTGGAATCTGAGAACAGATATTTCGGATCCCTTTGAAGACTATAGGGCCAAAGGAAATATCCTCCGATAACTAAGAGAAAGAAGCGTTCTGAGAAACTTCTTTGTGTTCTATGAAATCATCTCACAGAGTTACAGCTTTCCCCTCAAGAAGCCTTTCGCTAAGACAGTTCTTGTGGAATTGGCCAAGTGATATTTGGAAGCCCATAGAGGGCTATGGTGAAAAAGGAAATATCCTCAGATGAAATCTGGAAAGAAGATTTCTGAGAAACTGCTTAGTGTTCTGTTAATTCATCTCACAGAGTTACATCTGTATTTCGTGGATCTCTTTGCTAGGCTTATTTCTGTGGAATCTGAGAACAGATATTTCGGATCCCTTTAAAGACTATAGGGCCAAAGGAAATATCCTCCGATAACTAAGAGAAAGAAGATTTCTGAGAAACTTCTTTGGGTTCTCTGAAATCATCTGACAGAGTTACAGCTTTCCCCTCAAGAAGCCTTTGGCTAAGACAGTTCTTGTGGAATTGGCAAAGTGATATTTGGAAGCCCATAGAGGGCTACGGTGAAAAAGGAAATATCCTCCGATGAAATCTGGAAAGAAGCTTTCTGAGAAACTGCTTAGTGTTCTGTTAATTCATCTCACAGAGTTACATCTGTATTTCGTGGAGATCTTTGCTAGCCTTATTTCTGTGGAATCTGAAAACAGATATTTCGGATACCTTTGAAGACTATAGGGCCAAAGGAAATATCCTCGGAAAACTAAGAGAAAGAAGCTTTCTGAGAAACTTCTTTGTGTTCTGTGAAATCATCTCACAGAGTTACAGCTTTCCCCTCAAGTAGCCTTTCGCTAAGACAGTTCTTGTGGAATTGGCAAAGTGATATTTGGAAGCCCATAGAGGGCTATGGTGAAAAAGGAAATATCCTCAGATGAAATCTGGAAAGAAGCTTTCTGAGAAACTGCTTAGTGTTCTGTTAATTCATCTAACAGAGTTACATCTGTATTTCGTGGATCTCTTTGCTAGCCTTATTTCTGTGGAATCTGAGAACAGATATTTCGGATCCCTTTGAAGACTATAGGGCCAAAGGAAATATCCTCCGATAACAAAGAGAAAGAAGCTTTGTGAGAAATTTCTTAGTGTTCTATGTAATCATCTCACAGAGTTACAGCTTTCCCCTCAAGAAGCCTTTCGCTAAGACAGTGCTTGTGGAATTGGCAAAGTGATATTTGGAAGCCCATAGAGGGCTATGGTGAAAAAGGAAATATCCTCAGATGAAATCTGGAAAGAAGCTTTCTGAGAAACTGCTTAGTGTTCTGTTAATTCATCTCACAGAGTTACATCTGTATTTCGTGGATCTCTTTGCTAGCCTTATTTCTGTGGAATCTGAGAACAGATATTTCGGATCCCTTTGAAGACTATAGGGCCAAAGGAAATATCCTCCGATAACTAAGAGAAAGAAGCTTTCTGAGAAACCTCTTTGTGTTCTGTGAAATCATCTCACAGAGTTACAGCTTTCCCCGCAAGAAGCCTTTCGCTAAGACAGTTCTTGTGGAATTGGCAAAGTGATATTTGGAAGCCCATAGAGGGCTATGGTGAAAAAGGAAATATCCTCAGATGAAATCTGGAAAGAAGCTTTCTGAGAAACTGCTTAGTGTTCTGTTAATTCATCTCACAGAGTTACATCTATATTTCGTGGATCTCTTTGCTAGCCTTATTTCTGTGGAATCTGAGAACAGATATTTCGGATCCCTTTGAAGACTATAGGGCCAAAGGAAATATCCTCCGAAAACTAAGAGAAAGAAGCTTTCTGAGAAAATTCTTTGTGTTCTGTGAAATGAGCTCACAGAGTTACAGCTTTCCCCTCAAGAAGCCTTTCGCTAAGACAGTTCTTTTGGAATTGGCAAAGTGATATTTGGAAGCCCATAGAGGGCTATGGTGAAAAAGGAAATATCCTCCGATGAAATCTGGAAAGAAGCTTTCTGAGAAACTGCTTAGTGTTCTGTTAATTCATCTCACAGAGTTACATCTGTATTTCGTGGATCTCTTTGCTAGCCTTATTTCTGTGGAAACTGAGAACAGATATTTCGGATCCCTTTGAAGACTATAGGGCCAAAGGAAATATCCTCCGATAACAAAGAGAAAGAAGCTTTCTGAGAAACTTCTTTGTGTTCTGTGAAATCATCTCACAGAGATACAGCTTTCCCCTCAAGAAGCCTTTCGCTAAGACAGTTCTTGTGGAATTGGCAAAGTGATATTTGGAAGCCCATAGAGGGCTATGGTGAAAAAGGAAATATCCTCAGATGAAATCTGGAAAGAAGCTTTCTGAGAAACTGCTTAGTGTTCTGTTAATTCATCTCACAGAGTTACATCTGTATTTCGTGGATCTCTTTGCTAGCCTTATTTCTGTGGAATCTGAGAACAGATATTTCGGATCCCTTTGAAGACTATAGGGCCAAAGGAAATATCCTCCGCTAACTAAGAGAAAGAAGCTTTCTGAGAAACTTCTTTGTGTTCTGTGAAATCATCTCACACAGTTATAGCTTTCCCCTCAAGAAGCCTTCGCTAAGACAGTTCTTTTGGAATTGGCCAAGTGATATTTGGAAGCCCATAGAGGGCTATGGTGAAAAAGTAAATATCCTCCGATGAAATCTGGAAAGAAGCTTTCTGAGAAACTGCTTAGTGTTCTGTTAATTCATCTCACCGAGTTACATCTATATTTCGTGGATCTCTTTGCTAGCCTTATTTCTGTGGAATCTGAGAACAGATATTTCGGATCCCTTTGAAGACTATAGGGCCAAAGGAAATATCCTCCGATAACAAAAAGAAAGAAGCTTTCTGAGAAACTTCTTTGTGTTCTGTGAAATCATCTCACAGAGTTACAGCTTTCCCCTCAAGAAGCCTTTCGCTAAGACAGTTCTTGTGGAATTGGCAAAGTGATATTTGGAAGCCCATAGAGGGCTATGGTGAAAAAGGAAATATCCTCAGATGAAATCTGGAAAGAAGCTTTCTGAGAAACTGCTTAGTGTTCTGTTAATTCATCTCACAGAGTTACATCTGTATTTCGTGGATCTCTTTGCTAGGCTTATTTCTGTGGAATCTGAGAACAGATATTTCGGATCCCTTTAAAGACTATAGGGCCAAAGGAAATATCCTCCGATAACTAAGAGAAAGAAGCTTTCTGAGAAACTTCTTTGTGTTCTGTGAAATCATCTCACAGAGTTACAGCTTTCCCCTCAAGAAGCCTTTCGCTAAGACATTTCTTGTGGAATTGGCAAAGTGATATTTGGAAGCCCATAGAGGGCTATGGTGAAAAAGGAAATATCCTCCGATGAAATCTGGAAAGAAGCTTTCTGAGAAACTGCTTAGTGTTCTGTTAATTCATCTCACAGAGTTACTTCTATATTTCGTGGATCTCTTTACTAGCCTTATTTCTGTGGAATCTGAGAACAGATATTTCGGATCCCTTTGAAGACTATAGGGCCAAAGGAAATATCCTCCGAAAACTAAGAGAAAGAAGCTTTCTGAGAAACTTCTTTGTGTTCTGTGAAATCATCTCACAGAGATACAGCTTTCCCCTCAAGAAGCCTTTCGCTAAGACAGTTCTTGTGGAATTGGCAAAGTGATATTTGGAAGCCCATAGAGGGCTATGGTGAAAAAGGAAATATCCTCAGATGAAATCTGGAAAGAAGCTTTCTGAGAAACTGCTTAGTGTTCTGTTAATTCATCTCACAGAGTTACATCTGTATTTCGTAGATCTCTTTGCTAGGCTTATTTCTGTGGAATCTGAGAACAGATATTTCGGATCCCTTTAAAGACTATAGGGCCAAAGGAAATATCCTCCGATAACTAAGAGAAAGAAGCTTTCTGAGAAACTTCTTTGTGTTCTGTGAAATCATCTCACAGAGTTACAGCTTTCCCCTCAAGAAGCCTTTCGCTAAGACATTTCTTGTGGAATTGGCAAAGTGATATTTGGAAGCCCATAGAGGGCTATGGTGAAAAAGGAAATATCCTCCGATGAAATCTGGAAAGAAGCTTTCTGAGAAACTGCTTAGTGTTCTGTTAATTCATCTCACAGAGTTACTTCTATATTTCGTGGATCTCTTTGCTAGCCTTATTTCTGTGGAATCTGAGAACAGATATTTCGTATCCCTTTGAAGACTATAGGGCCAAAGGAAATATCCTCCGAAAACTAAGAGAAAGAAGCTTTCTGAGAAACTTCTTTGTGTTCTGTGAAATCATCTCACAGAGATACAGCTTTCCCCTCAAGAAGCCTTTCGCTAAGACAGTTCTTGTGGAATTGGCAAAGTGATATTTGGAAGCCCATAGAGGGCTATGGTGAAAAAGGAAATATCCTCAGATGAAATCTGGAAAGAAGCTTTCTGAGAAACTGCTTAGTGTTCTGTTAATTCATCTCACCGAGTTACATCTATATTTCGTGGATCTCTTTGCTAGCCTTATTTCTGTGGAATCTGAGAACAGATATTTCGGATCCCCTTGAAGACTATAGGGCCAAAGGAAATATCCTCCGATAACAAAGAGAAAGAAGCTTTCTGAGAAACTTCTTTGTGTTCTGTGAAATCATCTCACAGAGTTACAGCTTTCCCCTCAAGAAGCCTTTCGCTAAGACAGTTCTTGTGGAATTGGCAAAGTGATATTTGGAAGCCCATAGAGGGCTATGGTGAAAAAGGAAATATCCTCAGATGAAATCTGGAAAGAAGCTTTCTGAGAAACTGCTTAGTGTTCTGTTAATTCATCTCACCTAGTTACATCCGTATTTCGTGGATCTCTTTGCTAGCCTTATTTCTGTGGAATCTGAGAACAGATATTTCGGATCCCTTTGAAGACTATAGGGCCAAAGGAAATATCCTCCGATAACTAAGAGAAAGAAGCGTTCTGAGAAACTTCTTTGTGTTCTATGAAATCATCTCACAGAGTTACAGCTTTCCCCTCAAGAAGCCTTTCGCTAAGACAGTTCTTGTGGAATTGGCCAAGTGATATTTGGAAGCCCATAGAGGGCTATGGTGAAAAAGGAAATATCCTCAGATGAAATCTGGAAAGAAGATTTCTGAGAAACTGCTTAGTGTTCTGTTAATTCATCTCACAGAGTTACATCTGTATTTCGTGGATCTCTTTGCTAGGCTTATTTCTGTGGAATCTGAGAACAGATATTTCGGATCCCTTTAAAGACTATAGGGCCAAAGGAAATATCCTCCGATAACTAAGAGAAAGAAGATTTCTGAGAAACTTCTTTGGGTTCTCTGAAATCATCTCACAGAGTTACAGCTTTCCCCTCAAGAAGCCTTTCGCTAAGACAGTTCTTGTGGAATTGGCAAAGTGATATTTGGAAGCCCATAGAGGGCTACGGTGAAAAAGGAAATATCCTCCGATGAAATCTGGAAAGAAGCTTTCTGAGAAACTGCTTAGTGTTCTGTTAATTCATCTCACAGAGTTACATCTGTATTTCGTGGAGATCTTTGCTAGCCTTATTTCTGTGGAATCTGAAAACAGATATTTCGGATACCTTTGAAGACTATAGGGCCAAAGGAAATATCCTCCGAAAACTAAGAGAAAGAAGCTTTCTGAGAAACTTCTTTGTGTTCTGTGAAATCATCTCACAGAGTTACAGCTTTCCCCTCAAGAAGCCTTTCGCTAAGACAGTTCTTGTGGAATTGGCCAAGTGATATTTGGAAGCCCATAGAGGGCTATGGTGAAAAAGGAAATATCCTCAGATGAAATCTGGAAAGAAGCTTTCTGAGAAACTGCTTAGTGTTCTGTTAATTCATCTCACAGAGTTACATCTGTATTTCGTGGATCTCTTTGCTAGCCTTATTTCTGTGGAATCTGAGAACAGATATTTCGGATCCCTTTGAAGACTATAGGGCCAAAGGAAATATCCTCCGATAACAAAGAGAAAGAAGCTTTGTGAGAAATTTCTTTGTGTTCTATGTAATCATCTCACAGAGTTACAGCTTTCCCCTCAAGAAGCCTTTCGCTAAGACAGTGCTTGTGGAATTGGCAAAGTGATATTTGGAAGCCCATAGAGGGCTATGGTGAAAAAGGAAATATCCTCAGATGAAATCTGGAAAGAAGATTTCTGAGAAACTGCTCTGTGATGTGTGACTTCCACTCACAGAGTTACATCTGTATTTCGTTGATCTCTTTGCTAGCCTTATTTCTGTGGAATCTGAGAACAGATATTTCGGATCCCTTTGAAGACTATAGGGCCAAAGGAAATATCCTCCGCTAACTAAGAGAAAGAAGCTTTCTGAGAAACTTCTTTGTGTTCTGTGAAATCATCTCACAGAGTTATAGCTTTCCCCTCAAGAAGCCTTCGCTAAGACAGTTCTTGTGGAATTGGCCAAGTGATATTTGGAAGCCCATAGAGGGCTATGGTGAAAAAGTAAATATCCTCCGATGAAATCTGGAAAGAAGCTTTCTGAGAAACTGCTTAGTGTTCTGTTAATTCATCTCACAGAGTTACATCTATATTTCGTGGATCTCTTTGCTAGCCTTATTTCTGTGGAATCTGAGAACAGATATTTCGGATCCCTTTGAAGACTATAGGGCCAAAGGAAATATCCTCCGATAACAAAAAGAAAGAAGCTTTCTGAGAAACTTCTTTGTGTTCTGTGAAATCATCACACAGAGTTACAGCTTTCCCCTCAAGAAGCCTTTCGCTAAGACAGTTCTTGTGGAATTGGCAAAGTGATATTTGGAAGCCCATAGAGGGCTATGGTGAAAAAGGAAATATCCTCAGATGAAATCTGGAAAGAAGCTTTCTGAGAAACTGCTTAGTGTTCTGTTAATTCATCTCACAGAGTTACATCTGTATTTCGTGGATCTCTTTGCTAGGCTTATTTCTGTGGAATCTGAGAACAGATATTTCGGATCCCTTTAAAGACTATAGGGCCAAAGGAAATATCCTCCGATAACTAAGAGAAAGAAGCTTTCTGAGAAACTTCTTTGTGTTCTGTGAAATAATCTCACAGAGTTACAGCTTTCCCCTCAAGAAGCCTTTCGCTAAGACATTTCTTGTGGAATTGGCAAAGTGATATTTGGAAGCCCATAGAGGGCTATGGTGAAAAAGGAAATATCCTCCGATGAAATCTGGAAAGAAGCTTTCTGAGAAACTGCTTAGTGTTCTGTTAATTCATCTCACAGAGTTACTTCTATATTTCGTGGATCTCTTTGCTAGCCTTATTTCTGTGGAATCTGAGAACAGATATTTCGGATCCCTTTGAAGACTATAGGGCCAAAGGAAATATCCTCCGAAAACTAAGAGAAAGAAGCTTTCTGAGAAACTTCTTTGTGTTCTGTGAAATCATCTCAGAGAGTTACAGATTTCCCCTCAAGAAGTCTTTCGCTAAGACAGTTCTTGTGGAATTGGCAAAGTGATATTTGGAAGCCCATAGAGGGCTATGGTGAAAAAGGAAATATCCTCAGATGAAATCTGGAAAGAAGCTTTCTGAGAAACTGCTTAGTGTTCTGTTAATTCATCTCACCGAGTTACATCTATATTTCGTGGATCTCTTTGCTAGCCTTATTTCTGTGGAATCTGAGAACAGATATTTCGGATCCCTTTGAAGACTATAGGGCCAAAGGACATATCCTCCGATAACAAAGAGAAAGAAGCTTTCTGAGAAACTTCTTTGTGTTCTGTGAAATCATCTCACAGAGTTACAGCTTTCCCCTCAAGAAGCCTTTCGCTAAGACAGTTCTTGTGGAATTGGCAAAGTGATATTTGGAAGCCCATAGAGGGCTATGGTGAAAAAGGAAATATCCTCAGATGAAATCTGGAAAGAAGCTTTCTGAGAAACTGCTTAGTGTTCTGTTAATTCATCTCACCTAGTTACATCCGTATTTCGTGGATCTCTTTGCTAGCCTTATTTCTGTGGAATCTGAGAACAGATATTTCGGATCCCTTTGAAGACTATAGGGCCAAAGGAAATATCCTCCGATAACTAAGAGAAAGAAGCGTTCTGAGAAACTTCTTTGTGTTCTATGAAATCATCTCACAGAGTTACAGCTTTCCCCTCAAGAAGCCTTTCGCTAAGACCCTTCTTCTGGAATTGGCAAAGTGATATTTGGAAGCCCATAGAGGGCTATGGTGAAAAAGGAAATATCCTCAGATGAAATCTGGAAAGAAGCTTTCTGAGAAACTGCTTAGTGTTCTGTTAATTCATCTCACAGAGTTACATCTGTATTTCGTGGATCTCTTTGCTAGGCTTATTTCTGTGGAATCTGAGAACAGATATTTCGGATCCCTTTAAAGACTATAGGGCCAAAGGAAATATCCTCCGATAACTAAGAGAAAGAAGATTTCTGAGAAACTTCTTTGTGTTCTCTGAAATCATCTCACAGAGTTACAGCTTTCCCCTCAAGAAGCCTTTCGCTAAGACAGTTCTTGTGGAATTGGCAAAGTGATATTTGGAAGCCCATAGAGGGCTACGGTGAAAAAGGAAATATCCTCCGATGAAATCTGGAAAGAAGCTTTCTGAGAAACTGCTTAGTGTTCTGTTAATTCATCTCACAGAGTTACATCTGTATTTCGTGGAGATCTTTGCTAGCCTTATTTCTGTGGAATCTGAAAACAGATATTTCGGATACCTTTGAAGACTATAGGGCCAAAGGAAATATCCTCCGAAAACTAAGAGAAAGAAGCTTTCTGAGAAACTTCTTTGTGTTCTGTGAAATCATCTCACAGAGTTACAGCTTTCCCCTCAAGAAGCCTTTCGCTAAGACAGTTCTTGTGGAATTGGCCAAGTGATATTTGGAAGCCCATAGAGGGCTATGGTGAAAAAGGAAATATCCTCAGATGAAATCTGGAAAGAAGCTTTCTGAGAAACTGCTTAGTGTTCTGTTAATTCATCTCACAGAGTTACATCTGTATTTCGTGGATCTCTTTGCTAGCCTTATTTCTGTGGAATCTGAGAACAGATATTTCGGATCCCTTTGAAGACTATAGGGCCAAAGGAAATATCCTCCGATAACAAAGAGAAAGAAGCTTTGTGAGAAATTTCTTTGTGTTCTATGTAATCATCTCACAGAGTTACAGCTTTCCCCTCAAGAAGCCTTTCGCTAAGACAGTGCTTGTGGAATTGGCAAAGTGATATTTGGAAGCCCATAGAGGGCTATGGTGAAAAAGGAAATATCCTCAGATGAAATCTGGAAAGAAGATTTCTGAGAAACTGCTCTGTGATGTGTGACTTCCACTCACAGAGTTACATCTGTATTTCGTTGATCTCTTTGCTAGCCTTATTTCTGTGGAATCTGAGAACAGATATTTCGGATCCCTTTGAAGACTATAGGGCCAAAGGAAATATCCTCCGATAACTAAGAGAAAGAAGCTTTCTGAGAAACCTCTTTGTGTTCTGTGAAATCATCTCACAGAGTTACAGCTTTCCCCGCAAGAAGCCTTTCGCTAAGACAGTTCTTGTGGAATTGGCAAAGTGATATTTGGAAGCCCATAGAGGGCTATGGTGAAAAAGGAAATATCCTCAGATGAAATCTGGAAAGAAGCTTTCTGAGAAACTGCTTAGTGTTCTGTTAATTCATCTCACAGAGTTACATCTATATTTCGTGGATCTCTTTGCTAGCCTTATTTCTGTGGAATCTGAGAACAGATATTTCGGATCCCTTTGAAGACTATAGGGGCAAAGGAAATATCCTCCGAAAACTAAGAGAAAGAAGCTTTCTGAGAAAATTCTTTGTGTTCTGTGAAATGAGCTCACAGAGTTACAGCTTTCCCCTCAAGAAGCCTTTCGCTAAGACAGTTCTTGTGGAATTGGCAAAGTGATATTTGGAAGCCCATAGAGGGCTATGG
Organism: Macaca mulatta; assembly: GCF_049350105.2. Taxonomy (NCBI): domain Eukaryota; kingdom Metazoa; phylum Chordata; class Mammalia; order Primates; family Cercopithecidae; genus Macaca; species Macaca mulatta. The sequence continues at coordinate 49,525,774 of NC_133411.1, forward strand.
TGAAAAAGGAAATATCCTCCGATGAAATCTGGAAAGAAGCTTTCTGAGAAACTGCTTAGTGTTCTGTTAATTCATCTCACAGAGTTACATCTGTATTTCGTGGATCTCTTTGCTAGCCTTATTTCTGTGGAAACTGAGAACAGATATTTCGGATCCCTTTGAAGACTATAGGGCCAAAGGAAATATCCTCCGATAACAAAGAGAAAGAAGCTTTCTGAGAAACTTCTTTGTGTTCTGTGAAATCATCTCACAGAGATACAGCTTTCCCCTCAAGAAGCCTTTCGCTAAGACAGTTCTTGTGGAATTGGCAAAGTGATATTTGGAAGCCCATAGAGGGCTATGGTGAAAAAGGAAATATCCTCCGATGAAATCTGGAAAGAAGCTTTCTGAGAAACTGCTTAGTGTTCTGTTAATTCATCTCACAGAGTTACATCTGTATTTCGTGGATCTCTTTGCTAGCCTTATTTCTGTGGAATCTGAGAACAGATATTTCGGATCCCTTTGAAGACTATAGGGCCAAAGGAAATATCCTCCGCTAACTAAGAGAAAGAAGCTTTCTGAGAAACCTCTTTGTGTTCTGTGAAATCATCTCACAGAGTTACAGCTTTCCCCTCAAGAAGCCTTTCGCTAAGACATTTCTTGTGGAATTGGCAAAGTGATATTTGGAAGCCCATAGAGGGCTATGGTGAAAAAGGAAATATCCTCCGATGAAATCTGGAAAGAAGCTTTCTGAGAAACTGCTTAGTGTTCTGTTAATTCATCTCACAGAGTTACTTCTATATTTCGTGGATCTCTTTGCTAGCCTTATTTCTGTGGAATCTGAGAACAGATATTTCGGATCCCTTTGAAGACTATAGGGCCAAAGGAAATATCCTCCGAAAACTAAGAGAAAGAAGCTTTCTGAGAAACTTCTTTGTGTTCTGTGAAATCATCTCAGAGAGTTACAGATTTCGCCTCAAGAAGTCTTTCGCTAAGACAGTTCTTGTGGAATTGCCAAAGTGATATTTTGAAGCCCATAGTGGACTATGGTGAAAAAGGAAATATCCTCAGATGAAATCTGGAAAGAAGCTTTCTGAGAAACTGCTTAGTGTTCTGTTAATTCATCCCACCTAGTTACATCCGTATTTCGTGGATCTCTTTGCTAGCCTTATTTCTGTGGAATCTGAGAACAGATATTTCGGATCCCTTTGAAGACTATAGGGCCAAAGGAAATATCCTCCGATAACTAAGAGAAAGAAGCGTTCTGAGAAACTTCTTTGTGTTCTATGAAATCATCTCACAGAGTTACAGCTTTCCCCTCAAGAAGCCTTTCGCTAAGACCCTTCTTCTGGAATTGGCAAAGTGATATTTGGAAGCCCATAGAGGGCTATGGTGAAAAAGGAAATATCCTCAGATGAAATCTGGAAAGAAGATTTCTGAGAAACTGCTTAGTGTTCTGTTAATTCATCTCACAGAGTTACATCTGTATTTCGTGGATCTCTTTGCTAGGCTTATTTCTGTGGAATCTGAGAACAGATATTTCGGATCCCTTTAAAGACTATAGGGCCAAAGGAAATATCCTCCGATAACTAAGAGAAAGAAGCTTTCTGAGAAACTTCTTTGTGTTCTGTGAAATCATCTCACAGAGTTACAGCTTTCCCCTCAAGAAGCCTTTCGCTAAGACAGTTCTTGTGGAATTGGCAAAGTGATATTTGGAAGCCCATAGAGGGCTACGGTGAAAAAGGAAATATCCTCCGATGAAATCTGGAAAGAAGCTTTCTGAGAAACTGCTTAGTGTTCTGTTAATTCATCTCACAGAGTTACATCTGTATTTCGTGGAGATCTTTGCTAGCCTTATTTCTGTGGAATCTGAAAACAGATATTTCGGATACCTTTGAAGACTATAGGGCCAAAGGAAATATCCTGCGATAACTAAGAGAAAGAAGCTTTCTGAGAAACTTCTTTGTGTTCTGTGAAATCATCTCACAGAGTTACAGCTTTCCCCTCAAGAAGGCTTTCGCTAAGACAGTTCTTGTGGAATTGGCAAAGTGATATTTGGAAGCCCATAGAGGGCTATGGTGAAAAAGGAAATATCCTCCGATGAAATCTGGAAAGAAGCTTTCTGAGAAACTGCTTAGTGTTCTGTTAATTCATCTCACAGAGTTACATCTCTATTTCGTGGATCTCTTTGCTAGCCTTATTTCTGTGGAATCTGAGAACAGATATTTCGGATCCCTTTGAAAACTATAGGGCCAAAGGAAATATCCTCCGATAACAAAGAGAAAGAAGCTTTGTGAGAAATTTCTTTGTGTTCTATGTAATCATCTCACAGAGTTACAGCTTTCCCCTCAAGAAGCCTTTCGCTAAGACAGTTCTTGTGGAATTGGCAAAGTGATATTTGGAAGCCCATAGAGGGCTATGGTGAAAAAGGAAATATCCTCAGATGAAATCTGGAAAGAAGATTTCTGAGAAACTGCTCTGTGATGTGTGACTTCCACTCACAGAGTTACATCTGTATTTCGTTGACCTCTTTGCAAGCCTTATTTCTGTGGAATCTGAGAACAGATATTTCGGATCCCTTTGAAGACTATAGGGCCAAAGGAAATATCCTCCGATAACTAAGAGAATGAAGCTTTCTGAGAAACCTCTTTGTGTTCTGTGAAATCATCTCACAGAGTTACAGCTTTCCCCGCAAGAAGCCTTTCGCTAAGACAGTTCTTGTGGAATTGGCAAAGGGATATTTGGAAGCCCATAGAGGGCTATGGTGAAAAAGGAAATATCCTCAGATGAAATCTGGAAAGAAGCTTTCTGAGAAACTGCTTAGTGTTCTGTTAATTCATCTCACAGAGTTACATCAATATTTCGTGGATCTCTTTGCTAGCCTTATTTCTGTGGAATCTGAGAACAGATATTTCGGATCCCTTTGAAGACTATAGGGCCAAAGAAAATATCCTCCGAAAACTAAGAGAAAGAAGCTTTCTGAGAAAATTCTTTGTGTTCTGTGAAATGAGCTCACAGAGTTACAGCTTTCCCCTCAAGAAGCCTTTCGCTAAGACAGTTCTTGTGGAATTGGCAAAGTGATATTTGGAAGCCCATAGAGGGCTATGGTGAAAAAGGAAATATCCTCCGATGAAATCTGGAAAGAAGCTTTCTGAGAAACTGCTTAGTGTTCAGTTAATTCATCTCACAGAGTTACATCTGTATTTCGTGGATCTCTTTGCTAGCCTTATTTCTGTGGAATCTGAGAACAGATATTTCGGATCCCTTTGAAGACTATAGGGCCAAAGGAAATATCCTCCGATAACAAAGAGAAAGAAGCTCTGAGAAACTTCTTTGTGTTCTGTGAAATCATCTCACAGAGATACAGCTTTCCCCTCAAGAAGCCTTTCGCTAAGACAGTTCTTGTGGAATTGGCAAAGTGATATTTGGAAGCCCATAGAGGGCTATGGTGAAAAAGGAAATATCCTCAGATGAAATCTGGAAAGAAGCTTTCTGAGAAACTGCTCAGTGTTCTGTTAATTCATCTCACAGAGTTACATCTATATTTCTTGGATCTCTTTGCTAGCCTTATTTCTGTGGAATCTGAGAACAGATATTTCGGATCCCTTTGAAGACTATAGGGCCAAAGGAAATATCCTCCGAAAACTAAGAGAAAGAAGCTTTCTGAGAAAATTCTTTGTGTTCTGTGAAATGAGCTCACAGAGTTACAGCTTTCCCCTCAAGAAGCCTTTCGCTAAGACAGTTCTTGTGGAATTGGCAAAGTGATATTTGGAAGCCCATAGAGGGCTATGGTGAAAAAGGAAATATCCTCCGATGAAATCTGGAAAGAAGCTTTCTGAGAAACTGCTTAGTGTTCAGTTAATTCATCTCACAGAGTTACATCTGTATTTCGTGGATCTCTTTGCTAGCCTTATTTCTGTGGAATCTGAGAACAGATATTTCGGATCCCTTTGAAGACTATAGGGCCAAAGGAAATATCCTCCGATAACAAAGAGAAAGAAGCTCTGAGAAACTTCTTTGTGTTCTGTGAAATCATCTCACAGAGATACAGCTTTCCCCTCAAGAAGCCTTTCGCTAAGACAGTTCTTGTGGAATTGGCAAAGTGATATTTGGAAGCCCATAGAGGGCTATGGTGAAAAAGGAAATATCCTCAGATGAAATCTGGAAAGAAGCTTTCTGAGAAACTGCTCAGTGTTCTGTTAATTCATCTCACAGAGTTACATCTATATTTCGTGGATCTCTTTGCTAGCCTTATTTCTGTGGAATCTGAGAACAGATATTTCGGATCCCTTTGAAGACTATAGGGCCAAAGGAAATATCCTCCGATAACAAAAAGAAAGAAGCTTTCTGAGAAACTTCTTTGTGTTCTGTGAAATCATCTCACAGAGTTACAGCTTTCCCCTCAAGAAGCCTTTCGCTAAGACAGTTCTTGTGGAATTGGCAAAGTGATATTTGGAAGCCCGTAGAGGGCTATGGTGAAAAAGGAAATATCCTCAGATGAAATCTGGAAAGAAGCTTTCTGAGAAACTGCTTAGTGTTCTGTTAATTCATCTCACAGAGTTACATCTGTATTTCGTGGATCTCTTTGCTAGGCTTATTTCTGTGGAATCTGAGAACAGATATTTCGGATCCCTTTAAAGACTATAGGGCCAAAGGAAATATCCTCCGATAACTAAGAGAAAGAAGCTTTCTGAGAAACTTCTTTGTGTTCTGTGAAATCATCTCAGAGAGTTACAGATTTCCCCTCAAGAAGCCTTTCGCTAAGACAGTGCTTGTGGAATTGGCAAAGTGATATTTGGAAGCCCATAGAGGGCTATGGTGAAAAAGGAAATATCCTCAGATGAAATCTGGAAAGAAGATTTCTGAGAAACTGCTCTGTGATGTGTGACTTCCACTCACAGAGTTACATCTGTATTTCGTTGATCTCTTTGCTAGGCTTATTTCTGTGGAATCTGAGAACAGATATTTCGGATCCCTTTAAAGACTATAGGGCCAAAGGAAATATCCTCCGATAACTAAGAGAAAGAAGCTTTCTGAGAAACTTCTTTGTGTTCTGTGAAATCATCTCACAGAGTTACAGCTTTCCCCTCAAGAAGCCTTTCGCTAAGACAGTTCTTGTGGAATTGGCAAAGTGATATTTGGAAGCCCATAGAGGGCTACGGTGAAAAAGGAAATATCCTCCGATGAAATCTGGAAAGAAGCTTTCTGAGAAACTGCTTAGTGTTCTGTTAATTCATCTCACAGAGTTACATCTGTATTTCGTGGAGATCTTTGCTAGCCTTATTTCTGTGGAATCTGAAAACAGATATTTCGGATACCTTTGAAGACTATAGGGCCAAAGGAAATATCCTGCGATAACTAAGAGAAAGAAGCTTTCTGAGAAACTTCTTTGTGTTCTGTGAAATCATCTCACAGAGTTACAGCTTTCCCCTCAAGAAGGCTTTCGCTAAGACAGTTCTTGTGGAATTGGCAAAGTGATATTTGGAAGCCCATAGAGGGCTATGGTGAAAAAGGAAATATCCTCCGATGAAATCTGGAAAGAAGCTTTCTGAGAAACTGCTTAGTGTTCTGTTAATTCATCTCACAGAGTTACATCTCTATTTCGTGGATCTCTTTGCTAGCCTTATTTCTGTGGAATCTGAGAACAGATATTTCGGATCCCTTTGAAAACTATAGGGCCAAAGGAAATATCCTCCGATAACAAAGAGAAAGAAGCTTTGTGAGAAATTTCTTTGTGTTCTATGTAATCATCTCACAGAGTTACAGCTTTCCCCTCAAGAAGCCTTTCGCTAAGACAGTTCTTGTGGAATTGGCAAAGTGATATTTGGAAGCCCATAGAGGGCTATGGTGAAAAAGGAAATATCCTCAGATGAAATCTGGAAAGAAGATTTCTGAGAAACTGCTCTGTGATGTGTGACTTCCACTCACAGAGTTACATCTGTATTTCGTTGACCTCTTTGCTAGCCTTATTTCTGTGGAATCTGAGAACAGATATTTCGGATCCCTTTGAAGACTATAGGGCCAAAGGAAATATCCTCCGATAACTAAGAGAAAGAAGCTTTCTGAGAAACCTCTTTGTGTTCTGTGAAATCATCTCACAGAGTTACAGCTTTCCCCGCAAGAAGCCTTTCGCTAAGACAGTTCTTGTGGAATTGGCAAAGGGATATTTGGAAGCCCATAGAGGGCTATGGTGAAAAAGGAAATATCCTCAGATGAAATCTGGAAAGAAGCTTTCTGAGAAACTGCTTAGTGTTCTGTTAATTCATCTCACAGAGTTACATCTATATTTCGTGGATCTCTTTGCTAGCCTTATTTCTGTGGAATCTGAGAACAGATATTTCGGATCCCTTTGAAGACTATAGGGCCAAAGGAAATATCCTCCGAAAACTAAGAGAAAGAAGCTTTCTGAGAAAATTCTTTGTGTTCTGTGAAATGAGCTCACAGAGTTACAGCTTTCCCCTCAAGAAGCCTTTCGCTAAGACAGTTCTTGTGGAATTGGCAAAGTGATATTTGGAAGCCCATAGAGGGCTATGGTGAAAAAGGAAATATCCTCCGATGAAATCTGGAAAGAAGCTTTCTGAGAAACTGCTTAGTGTTCAGTTAATTCATCTCACAGAGTTACATCTGTATTTCGTGGATCTCTTTGCTAGCCTTATTTCTGTGGAATCTGAGAACAGATATTTCGGATCCCTTTGAAGACTATAGGGCCAAAGGAAATATCCTCCGATAACAAAGAGAAAGAAGCTCTGAGAAACTTCTTTGTCTTCTGTGAAATCATCTCACAGAGATACAGCTTTCCCCTCAAGAAGCCTTTCGCTAAGACAGTTCTTGTGGAATTGGCAAAGTGATATTTGGAAGCCCATAGAGGGCTATGGTGAAAAAGGAAATATCCTCAGATGAAATCTGGAAAGAAGCTTTCTGAGAAACTGCTCAGTGTTCTGTTAATTCATCTCACAGAGTTACATCTATATTTCGTGGATCTCTTTGCTAGCCTTATTTCTGTGGAATCTGAGAACAGATATTTCGGATCCCTTTGAAGACTATAGGGCCAAAGGAAATATCCTCCGATAACAAAAAGAAAGAAGCTTTCTGAGAAACTACTTTGTGTTCTGTGAAATCATCTCACAGAGTTACAGCTTTCCCCTCAAGAAGCCTTTCGCTAAGACAGTTCTTGTGGAATTGGCAAAGTGATATTTGGAAGCCCGTAGAGGGCTATGGTGAAAAAGGAAATATCCTCAGATGAAATCTGGAAAGAAGCTTTCTGAGAAACTGCTTAGTGTTCTGTTAATTCATCTCACAGAGTTACATCTGTATTTCGTGGATCTCTTTGCTAGGCTTATTTCTGTGGAATCTGAGAACAGATATTTCGGATCCCTTTAAAGACTATAGGGCCAAAGGAAATATCCTCCGATAACTAAGAGAAAGAAGCTTTCTGAGAAACTTCTTTGTGTTCTGTGAAATCATCTCAGAGAGTTACAGATTTCCCCTCAAGAAGCCTTTCGCTAAGACAGTGCTTGTGGAATTGGCAAAGTGATATTTGGAAGCCCATAGAGGGCTATGGTGAAAAAGGAAATATCCTCAGATGAAATCTGGAAAGAAGATTTCTGAGAAACTGCTCTGTGATGTGTGACTTCCACTCACAGAGTTACATTTGTATTTCGTTGATCTCTTTGCTAGCCTTATTTCTGTGGAATCTGAGAACAGATATTTCGGATCTCTTTGAAGACTATAGGGCCAAAGGAAATATCCTCCGATAACTAAGAGAAAGAAGCTTTCTGAGAAACCTCTTTGTGTTCTGTGAAATCATCTCACAGAGTTACAGCTTTCCCCGCAAGAAGGCTTTCGCTAAGACAGTTCTTGTGGAATTGGCAAAGTGATATTTGGAAGCCCATAGAGGGCTATGGTGAAAAAGGAAATATCCTCCGATGAAATCTGGAAAGAAGCTTTCTGAGAAACTGCTTAGTGTTCTGTTAATTCATCTCACAGAGTTACATCTATATTTCGTGGATCTCTTTGCTAGCCTTATTTCTGTGGAATCTGAGAACAGATATTTCGGATCCCTTTGAAGACTATAGGGCCAAAGGAAATATCCTCCGAAAACTAAGAGAAAGAAGCTTTCTGAGAAAATTCTTTGTGTTCTGTGAAATGAGCTCACAGAGTTACAGCTTTCCCCTCAAGAAGCCTTTCGCTAAGACAGTTCTTGTGGAATTGGCAAAGTGATATTTGGAAGCCCATAGAGGGCTATGGTGAAAAAGGAAATATCCTCCGATGAAATCTGGAAAGAAGCTTTCTGAGAAACTGCTTAGTGTTCTGTTAATTCATCTCACAGAGTTACATCTGTATTTCGTGGATCTCTTTGCTAGCCTTATTTCTGTGGAAACTGAGAACAGATATTTCGGATCCCTTTGAAGACTATAGGGCCATAGGAAATATCCTCCGATAACTAAGAGAAAGAAGCTTTCTGAGAAACTTCTTTGTGTTCTGTGAAATCATCTCACAGAGATACAGCTTTCCCCTCAAGAAGCCTTTCGCTAAGACAGTTCTTGTGGAATTGGCAAAGTGATATTTGGAAGCCCATAGAGGGCTATGGTGAAAAAGGAAATATCCTCAGATGAAATCTGGAAAGAAGCTTTCTGAGAAACTGCTTAGTGTTCTGTTAATTCATCTCACAGAGTTACATCTATATTTCGTGGATCTCTTTGCTAGCCTTATTTCTGTGGAATCTGAGAACAGATATTTCGGATCCCTTTGAAGACTATAGGGCCAAAGGAAATATCCTCCGAAAACTAAGAGAAAGAAGCTTTCTGAGAAAATTCTTTGTGTTCTGTGAAATGAGCTCACAGAGTTACAGCTTTCCCCTCAAGAAGCCTTTCGCTAAGACAGTTCTTGTGGAATTGGCAAAGTGATATTTGGAAGCCCATAGAGGGCTATGGTGAAAAAGGAAATATCCTCCGATGAAATCTGGAAAGAAGCTTTCTGAGAAACTGCTTAGTGTTCTGTTAATTCATCTCACAGAGTTACATCTGTATTTCGTGGATCTCTTTGCTAGCCTTATTTCTGTGGAATCTGAGAACAGATATTTCGGATCCCTTTGAAGACTATAGGGCCAAAGGAAATATCCTCCGATAACAAAGAGAAAGAAGCTTTCTGAGAAACTTCTTTGTGTTCTGTGAAATCATCTCACAGAGTTACAGCTTTCCCCTCAAGAAGCCTTTCGCTAAGACAGTTCTTGTGGAATTGGCAAAGTGATATTTGGAAGCCCATAGAGGGCTATGGTGAAAAAGGAAATATCCTCAGATGAAATCTGGATAGAAGCTTTCTGAGAAACTGCTTAGTGTTTTGTTAATTCATCTCACCTAGTTACATCCGTATTTCGTGGATCTCTTTGCTAGCCTTATTTCTGTGGAATCTGAGAACAGATATTTCGGATCCCTTTGAAGACTATAGGGCCAAAGGAAATATCCTCCGATAACTAAGAGAAAGAAGCGTTCTGAGAAACTTCTTTGTGTTCTATGAAATCATCTCACAGAGTTACAGCTTTCCCCTCAAGAAGCCTTTCGCTAAGACAGTTCTTGTGGAATTGGCCAAGTGATATTTGGAAGCCCATAGAGGGCTATGGTGAAAAAGGAAATATCCTCAGATGAAATCTGGAAAGAAGATTTCTGAGAAACTGCTCTGTGATGTGTGACTTCCACTCACAGAGTTACATCTGTATTTCGTTGATCTCTTTGCTAGCCTTATTTCTGTGGAATCTGAGAACAGATATTTCGGATCCCTTTGAAGACTATAGGGCCAAAGGAAATATCCTCCGATAACTAAGAGAAAGAAGCTTTCTGAGGAACCTCTTTGTGTTCTGTGAAATCATCTCACAGAGTTACAGCTTTCCCCTCAAGAAGCCTTTCGCTAAGACAGTTCTTGTGGAATTGGCAAAGTGATATTTGGAAGCCCATAGAGGGCTATGGTGAAAAAGGAAATATCCTCAGATGAAATCTGGAAAGAAGCTTTCTGAGAAACTGCTTAGTGTTCTGTTAATTCATCTCACAGAGTTACATCTCTATTTCGTGGATCTCTTTGCTAGCCTTATTTCTGTGGAATCTGAGAACAGATATTTCGGATCCCTTTGAAGACTATAGGGCCAAAGGAAATATCCTCCGATAACTAAGAGAAAGAAGCTTTCTGAGAAACTTCTTTGTGTTCTGTGAAATCATCTCACAGAGTTACAGCTTTCCCCTCAAGAAGCCTTTCGCTAAGACAGTTCTTGTGGAATTGGCAAAGTGATATTTGGAAGCCCATAGAGGGCTATGGTGAAAAAAGAAATATCCTCAGATGAAATCTGGAAAGAAGCTTTCTGAGAAACTGCTTAGTGTTCTGTTAATTCATCTCACAGAGTTACATCTGTATTTCGTGGATCTCTTTGCTAGGCTTATTTCTGTGGAATCTGAGAACAGATATTTCGGATCCCTTTAAAGACTATAGGGCCAAAGGAAATATCCTCCGATAACTAAGAGAAAGAAGCTTTCTGAGAAACTTCTTTGTGTTCTGTGAAATCATCTCACAGAGTTACAGCTTTCCCCTCAAGAAGCCTTTCGCTAAGACATTTCTTGTGGAATTGGCAAAGTGATATTTGGAAGCCCATAGAGGGCTATGCTGAAAAAGGAAATATCCTCCGATGAAATCTGGAAAGAAGCTTTCTGAGAAACTGCTTAGTGTTCTGTTAATTCATCTCACAGAGTTACTTCTATATTTCGTGGATCTCTTTGCTAGCCTTATTTCTGTGGAATCTGAGAACAGATATTTCGGATCCCTTTGAAGACTATAGGGCCAAAGGAAATATCCTCCGAAAACTAAGAGAAAGAAGCTTTCTGAGAAACTTCTTTGTGTTCTGTGAAATCATCTCAGAGAGTTACAGATTTCCCCTCAAGAAGTCTTTCGCTAAGACAGTTCTTGTGGAATTGCCAAAGTGATATTTTGAAGCCCATAGTGGACTATGGTGAAAAAGGAAATATCCTCAGATGAAATCTGGAAAGAAGCTTTCTGAGAAACTGCTTAGTGTTCTGTTAATTCATCTCACCTAGTTACATCCGTATTTCGTGGATCTCTTTGCTAGCCTTATTTCTGTGGAATCTGAGAACAGATATTTCGGATCCCTTTGAAGACTATAGGGCCAAAGGAAATATCCTCCGATAACTAAGAGAAAGAAGCGTTCTGAGAAACTTCTTTGTGTTCTCTGAAATGATCTCACAGAGTTACAGCTTTCCCCTCAAGAACCTTTCGCTAAGACAGTTCTTGTGGAATTGGCAAAGTGATATTTGGAAGCCCATAGAGGGCTACGGTGAAAAAGGAAATATCCTCCGATGAAATCTGGAAAGAAGCTTTCTGAGAAACTGCTTAGTGTTCTGTTAATTCATCTCACAGAGTTACATCTGTATTTCGTGGAGATCTTTGCTAGCCTTATTTCTGTGGAATCTGAAAACAGATATTTCGGATACCTTTGAAGACTATAGGGACAAAGGAAATATCCTCCGAAAACTAAGAGAAAGAAGCTTTCTGAGAAACTTCTTTGTGTTCTGTGAAATCATCTCACAGAGTTACAGCTTTCCCCTCAAGAAGCCTTTCGCTAAGACAGTTCTTGTGGAATTGGCAAAGTGATATTTGGAAGCCCATAGAGGGCTAAGGTGAAAAAGGAAATATCCTCAGATGAAATCTGGAAAGAAGCTTTCTGAGAAACTGCTTAGTGTTCTGTTAATTCATCTCACAGAGTTACATCTGTATTTCGTGGATCTCTTTGCTAGCCTTATTTCTGTGGAATCTGAGAACAGATATTTCGGATCCCTTTGAAGACTATAGGGCCAAAGGAAATATCCTCCGATAACAAAGAGAAAGAAGCTTTGTGAGAAATTTCTTTGTGTTCTATGTAATCATCTCACAGAGTTACAGCTTTCCCCTCAAGAAGCCTTTCGCTAAGACAGTGCTTGTGGAATTGGCAAAGTGATATTTGGAAGCCCATAGAGGGCTATGGTGAAAAAGGAAATATCCTCGGATGAAATCTGGAAAGAAGATTTCTCAGAAACTGCTCTGTGATGTGTGACTTCCACTCACAGAGTTACATCTGTATTTCGTTGATCTCTTTGCTAGCCTTATTTCTGTGGAATCTGAGAACAGATATTTCGGATCCCTTTGAAGACTATAGGGCCAAAGGAAATATCCTCCGATAACTAAGAGAAAGAAGCTTTCTGAGAAACTTCTTTGTGTTCTGTGAAATCATCTCACAGAGTTACAGCTTTCCCCGCAAGAAGCCTTTCGCTAAGGCAGTTCTTGTGGAATTGGCAAAGTGATATTTGGAAGCCCATAGAGGGCTATGGTGAAAAAGGAAATATCCTCAGATGAAATCTGGAAAGAAGCTTTCTGAGAAACTGCTTAGTGTTCTGTTAATTCATCTCACAGAGTTACATCTATATTTCGTGGATCTCTTTGCTAGCCTTATTTCTGTGGAATCTGAGAACAGATATTTCGGATCCCTTTGAAGACTATAGGGCCAAAGGAAATATCCTCCGAAAACTAAGAGAAAGAAGCTTTCTGAGAAAATTCTTTGTGTTCTGTGAAATGAGCTCACAGAGTTACAGCTTTCCCCTCAAGAAGCCTTTCGCTAAGACAGTTCTTGTGGAATTGGCAAAGTGATATTTGGAAGCCCATAGAGGGCTATGGTGAAAAAGGAAATATCCTCCGATGAAATCTGGAAAGAAGCTTTCTGAGAAACTGCTTAGTGTTCTGTTAATTCATCTCACAGAGTTACATCTGTATTTCGTGGATCTCTTTGCTAGCCTTATTTCTGTGGAATCTGAGAACAGATATTTCGGATCCCTTTGAAGACTATAGGGCCAAAGGAAATATCCTCCGATAACAAAGAGAAAGAAGCTTTCTGAGAAACTTCTTTGTGTTCTGTGAAATCATCTCACAGAGATACAGCTTTCCCCTCAAGAAGCCTTTCGCTAAGACAGTTCTTGTGGAATTGGCAAAGTGATATTTGGAAGCCAATAGAGGGCTATGGTGAAAAAGGAAATATCCTCAGATGAAATCTGGAAAGAAGCTTTCTGAGAAACTGCTTAGTGTTCTGTTAATTCATCTCACGGAGTTACATCCGTATTTCGTGGATCTCTTTGCTAGCCTTATTTCTGTGGAATCTGAGAACAGATATTTCGGATCCCTTTGAAGACTATAGGGCCAAAGGAAATATCCTCCGATAACTAAGAGAAAGAAGCGTTCTGAGAAACTTCTTTGTGTTCTATGAAATCATCTCACAGAGTTACAGCTTTCCCCTCAAGAAGCCTTTCGCTAAGACAGTTCTTGTGGAATTGGCCAAGTGATATTTGGAAGCCCATAGAGGGCTATGGTGAAAAAGGAAATATCCTCAGATGAAATCTGGGAAGAAGATTTCTGAGAAACTGCTTAGTGTTCTGTTAATTCATCTCACAGAGTTACATCTGTATTTCGTGGATCTCTTTGCTAGGCTTATTTCTGTGGAATCTGAGAACAGATATTTCGGATCCCTTTAAAGACTATAGGGCCAAAGGAAATATCCTCCGATAACTAAGAGAAAGAAGCTTTCTGAGAAACTTCTTTGTGTTCTGTGAAATCATCTCACAGAGTTACAGCTTTCCCCTCAAGAAGCCTTTCGCTAAGACAGTTCTTGTGGAATTGGCAAAGTGATATTTGGGAGCCCATAGAGGGCTACGGTGAAAAAGGAAATATCCTCCGATGAAATCTGGAAAGAAGCTTTCTGAGAAACTGCTTAGTGTTCTGTTAATTCATCTCACAGAGTTACATCTGTATTTCGTGGAGATCTTTGCTAGCCTTATTTCTGTGGAATCTGAAAACAGATATTTCGGATACCTTTGAAGACTATAGGGCCAAAGGAAATATCCTCCGAAAACTAAGAGAAAGAAGCTTTCTGAGAAACTTCTTTGTGTTCTGTGAAATCATCTCACAGAGTTACAGCTTTCCCCTCAAGAAGGCTTTCGCTAAGACAGTTCTTGTGGAATTGGCAAAGTGATATTTGGAAGCCCATAGAGGGCTATGGTGAAAAAGGAAATATCCTCCGATGAAATCTGGAAAGAAGCTTTCTGAGAAACTGCTTAGTGTTCTGTTAATTCATCTCACAGAGTTACATCTCTATTTCGTGGATCTCTTTGCTAGCCTTATTTCTGTGGAATCTGAGAACAGATATTTCGGATCCCTTTGAAAACTATAGGGCCAAAGGAAATATCCTCCGATAACAAAGAGAAAGAAGCTTTGTGAGAAATTTCTTTGTGTTCTATGTAATCATCTCACAGAGTTACAGCTTTCCCCTCAAGAAGCCTTTCGCTAAGACAGTTCTTGTGGAATTGGCAAAGTGATATTTGGAAGCCCATAGAGGGCTATGGTGAAAAAGGAAATATCCTCAGATGAAATCTGGAAAGAAGATTTCTGAGAAACTGCTCTGTGATGTGTGACTTCCACTCACAGAGTTACATCTGTATTTCGTTGACCTCTTTGCTAGCCTTATTTCTGTGGAATCTGAGAACAGATATTTCGGATCCCTTTGAAGACTATAGGGCCAAAGGAAATATCCTCCGATAACTAAGAGAAAGAAGCTTTCTGAGAAACCTCTTTGTGTTCTGTGAAATCATCTCACAGAGTTACAGCTTTCCCCGCAAGAAGCCTTTCGCTAAGACAGTTCTTGTGGAATTGGCAAAGGGATATTTGGAAGCCCATAGAGGGCTATGGTGAAAAAGGAAATATCCTCAGATGAAATCTGGAAAGAAGCTTTCTGAGAAACTGCTTAGTGTTCTGTTAATTCATCTCACAGAGTTACATCTATATTTCGTGGATCTCTTTGCTAGCCTTATTTCTGTGGAATCTGAGAACAGATATTTCGGATCCCTTTGAAGACTATAGGGCCAAAGGAAATATCCTCCGAAAACTAAGAGAAAGAAGCTTTCTGAGAAAATTCTTTGTGTTCTGTGAAATGAGCTCACAGAGTTACAGCTTTCCCCTCAAGAAGCCTTTCGCTAAGACAGTTCTTGTGGAATTGGCAAAGTGATATTTGGAAGCCCATAGAGGGCTACGGTGAAAAAGGAAATATCCTCCGATGAAATCTGGAAAGAAGCTTTCTGAGAAACTGCTTAGTGTTCTGTTAATTCATCTCACAGAGTTACATCTGTATTTCGTGGATCTCTTTGCTAGCCTTATTTCTGTGGAAACTGAGAACAGATATTTCGGATCCCTTTGAAGACTATAGGGCCATAGGAAATATCCTCCGATAACTAAGAGAAAGAAGCTTTCTGAGAAACTTCTTTGTGTTCTGTGAAATCATCTCACAGAGATACAGCTTTCCCCTCAAGAAGCCTTTCGCTAAGACAGTTCTTGTGGAATTGGCAAAGTGATATTTGGAAGCCCATAGAGGGCTATGGTGAAAAAGGAAATATCCTCAGATGAAATCTGGAAAGAAGCTTTCTGAGAAACTGCTTAGTGTTCTGTTAATTCATCTCACAGAGTTACATCTATATTTCGTGGATCTCTTTGCTAGCCTTATTTCTGTGGAATCTGAGAACAGATATTTCGGATCCCTTTGAAGACTATAGGGCCAAAGGAAATATCCTCCGAAAACTAAGAGAAAGAAGCTTTCTGAGAAAATTCTTTGTGTTCTGTGAAATGAGCTCACAGAGTTACAGCTTTCCCCTCAAGAAGCCTTTCGCTAAGACAGTTCTTGTGGAATTGGCAAAGTGATATTTGGAAGCCCATAGAGGGCTATGGTGAAAAAGGAAATATCCTCCGATGAAATCTGGAAAGAAGCTTTCTGAGAAACTGCTTAGTGTTCTGTTAATTCATCTCACAGAGTTACATCTGTATTTCGTGGATCTCTTTGCTAGCCTTATTTCTGTGGAATCTGAGAACAGATATTTCGGATCCCTTTGAAGACTATAGGGCCAAAGGAAATATCCTCCGATAACAAAGAGAAAGAAGCTTTCTGAGAAACTTCTTTGTGTTCTGTGAAATCATCTCACAGAGATACAGCTTTCCCCTCAAGAAGCCTTTCGCTAAGACAGTTCTTGTGGAATTGGCAAAGTGATATTTGGAAGCCCATAGAGGGCTATGGTGAAAAAGGAAATATCCTCAGATGAAATCTGGAAAGAAGCTTTCTGAGAAACTGCTTAGTGTTCTGTTAATTCATCTCACAGAGTTACATCTGTATTTCGTGGATCTCTTTGCTAGCCTTATTTCTGTGGAATCTGAGAACAGATATTTCGGATCCCTTTGAAGACTATAGGGCCAAAGGAAATATCCTCCGATAACTAAGAGAAAGAAGCTTTCTGAGAAACTTCTTTGTGTTCTGTGAAATCATCTCACAGATGTACAGCTTTCCCCTCAAGAAGCCTTCGCTAAGACAGTTCTTGTGGAATTGGCCAAGTGATATTTGGAAGCCCAAAGAGGGCTATGGTGAAAAAGTAAATATCCTCCGATGAAATCTGGAAAGAAGCTTTCTGAGAAACTGCTTAGTGTTCTGTTAATTCATCTCACCGAGTTACATCTATATTTCGTGGATCTCTTTGCTAGCCTTATTTCTGTGGAATCTGAGAACAGATATTTCGGATCCCTTTGAAGACTATAGGGCCAAAGGAAATATCCTCCGATAACAAAGAGAAAGAAGCTTTCTGAGAAACTTCTTTGTGTTCTGTGAAATCATCTCACAGAGTTACAGCTTTCCCCTCAAGAAGCCTTTCGCTAAGACAGTTCTTGTGGAATTGGCAAAGTGATATTTGGAAGCCCATAGAGGGCTATGGTGAAAAAGGAAATATCCTCAGATGAAATCTGCATAGAAGCTTTCTGAGAAACTGCTTAGTGTTTTGTTAATTCATCTCACCTAGTTACATCCGTATTTCGTGGATCTCTTTGCTAGCCTTATTTCTGTGGAATCTGAGAACAGATATTTCGGATCCCTTTGAAGACTATAGGGCCAAAGGAAATATCCTCCGATAACTAAGAGAAAGAAGCGTTCTGAGAAACTTCTTTGTGTTCTATGAAATCATCTCACAGAGTTACAGCTTTCCCCTCAAGAAGCCTTTCGCTAAGACAGTTCTTGTGGAATTGGCCAAGTGATATTTGGAAGCCCATAGAGGGCTATGGTGAAAAAGGAAATATCCTCAGATGAAATCTGGAAAGAAGATTTCTGAGAAACTGCTCTGTGATGTGTGACTTCCACTCACAGAGTTACATCTGTATTTCGTTGATCTCTTTGCTAGCCTTATTTCTGTGGAATCTGAGAACAGATATTTCGGATCCCTTTGAAGACTATAGGGCCAAAGGAAATATCCTCCGATAACTAAGAGAAAGAAGCTTTCTGAGGAACCTCTTTGTGTTCTGTGAAATCATCTCACAGAGTTACAGCTTTCCCCTCAAGAAGCCTTTCGCTAAGACAGTTCTTGTGGAATTGGCAAAGTGATATTTGGAAGCCCATAGAGGGCTATGGTGAAAAAGGAAATATCCTCAGATGAAATCTGGAAAGAAGCTTTCTGAGAAACTGCTTAGTGTTCTGTTAATTCATCTCACAGAGTTACATCTCTATTTCGTGGATCTCTTTGCTAGCCTTATTTCTGTGGAATCTGAGAACAGATATTTCGGATCCCTTTGAAGACTATAGGGCCAAAGGAAATATCCTCCGATAACTAAGAGAAAGAAGCTTTCTGAGAAACTTCTTTGTGTTCTGTGAAATCATCTCACAGAGTTACAGCTTTCCCCTCAAGAAGCCTTTCGCTAAGACAGTTCTTGTGGAATTGGCAAAGTGATATTTGGAAGCCCATAGAGGGCTATGGTGAAAAAAGAAATATCCTCAGATGAAATCTGGAAAGAAGCTTTCTGAAAAACTGCTTAGTGTTCTGTTAATTCATCTCACAGAGTTACATCTGTATTTCGTGGATCTCTTTGCTAGGCTTATTTCTGTGGAATCTGAGAACAGATATTTCGGATCCCTTTAAAGACTATAGGGCCAAAGGAAATATCCTCCGATAACTAAGAGAAAGAAGCTTTCTGAGAAACTTCTTTGTGTTCTGTGAAATCATCTCACAGAGTTACAGCTTTCCCCTCAAGAAGCCTTTCGCTAAGACATTTCTTGTGGAATTGGCAAAGTGATATTTGGAAGCCCATAGAGGGCTATGCTGAAAAAGGAAATATCCTCCGATGAAATCTGGAAAGAAGCTTTCTGAGAAACTGCTTAGTGTTCTGTTAATTCATCTCACAGAGTTACTTCTATATTTCGTGGATCTCTTTGCTAGCCTTATTTCTGTGGAATCTGAGAACAGATATTTCGGATCCCTTTGAAGACTATAGGGCCAAAGGAAATATCCTCCGAAAACTAAGAGAAAGAAGCTTTCTGAGAAACTTCTTTGTGTTCTGTGAAATCATCTCAGAGAGTTACAGATTTCCCCTCAAGAAGTCTTTCGCTAAGACAGTTCTTGTGGAATTGCCAAAGTGATATTTTGAAACCCATAGTGGACTATGGTGAAAAAGGAAATATCCTCAGATGAAATCTGGAAAGAAGCTTTCTGAGAAACTGCTTAGTGTTCTGTTAATTCATCTCACCTAGTTACATCCGTATTTCGTGGATCTCTTTGCTAGCCTTATTTCTGTGGAATCTGAGAACAGATATTTCGGATCCCTTTGAAGACTATAGGGCCAAAGGAAATATCCTCCGATAACTAAGAGAAAGAAGCGTTCTGAGAAACTTCTTTGTGTTCTCTGAAATGATCTCACAGAGTTACAGCTTTCCCCTCAAGAACCTTTCGCTAAGACAGTTCTTGTGGAATTGGCAAAGTGATATTTGGAAGCCCATAGAGGGCTACGGTGAAAAAGGAAATATCCTCCGATGAAATCTGGAAAGAAGCTTTCTGAGAAACTGCTTAGTGTTCTGTTAATTCATCTCACAGAGTTACATCTGTATTTCGTGGAGATCTTTGCTAGCCTTATTTCTGTGGAATCTGAAAACAGATATTTCGGATACCTTTGAAGACTATAGGGACAAAGGAAATATCCTCCGAAAACTAAGAGAAAGAAGCTTTCTGAGAAACTTCTTTGTGTTCTGTGAAATCATCTCACAGAGTTACAGCTTTCCCCTCAAGAAGCCTTTCGCTAAGACAGTTCTTGTGGAATTGGCAAAGTGATATTTGGAAGCCCATAGAGGGCTATGGTGAAAAAGGAAATATCCTCAGATGAAATCTGGAAAGAAGCTTTCTGAGAAACTGCTTAGTGTTCTGTTAATTCATCTCACAGAGTTACATCTGTATTTCGTGGATCTCTTTGCTAGCCTTATTTCTGTGGAATCTGAGAACAGATATTTCGGATCCCTTTGAAGACTATAGGGCCAAAGGCAATATCCTCCGATAACAAAGAGAAAGAAGCTTTGTGAGAAATTTCTTTGTGTTCTATGTAATCATCTCACAGAGTTACAGCTTTCCGCTCAAGAAGCCTTTAGCTAAGACAGTGCTTGTGGAATTGGCAAAGTGATATTTGGAAGCCCATAGAGGGCTATGGTGAAAAAGGAAATATCCTCGGATGAAATCTGGAAAGAAGATTTCTCAGAAACTGCTCTGTGATGTGTGACTTCCACTCACAGAGTTACATCTGTATTTCGTTGATCTCTTTGCTAGCCTTATTTCTGTGGAATCTGAGAACAGATATTTCGGATCCCTTTGAAGACTATAGGGCCAAAGGAAATATCCTCCGATAACTAAGAGAAAGAAGCTTTCTGAGAAACTTCTTTGTGTTCTGTGAAATCATCTCACAGAGTTACAGCTTTCCCCGCAAGAAGCCTTTCGCTAAGGCAGTTCTTGTGGAATTGGCAAAGTGATATTTGGAAGCCCATAGAGGGCTATGGTGAAAAAGGAAATATCCTCAGATGAAATCTGGAAAGAAGCTTTCTGAGAAACTGCTTAGTGTTCTGTTAATTCATCTCACAGAGTTACATCTATATTTCGTGGATCTCTTTGCTAGCCTTATTTCTGTGGAATCTGAGAACAGATATTTCGGATCCCTTTGAAGACTATAGGGCCAAAGGAAATATCCTCCGAAAACTAAGAGAAAGAAGCTTTCTGAGAAAATTCTTTTTGTTCTGTGAAATGAGCTCACAGAGTTACAGCTTTCCCCTCAAGAAGCCTTTCGCTAAGACAGTTCTTGTGGAATTGGCAAAGTGATATTTGGAAGCCCATAGAGGGCTATGGTGAAAAAGGAAATATCCTCCGATGAAATCTGGAAAGAAGCTTTCTGAGAAACTGCTTAGTGTTCTGTTAATTCATCTCACAGAGTTACATCTGTATTTCGTGGATCTCTTTGCTAGCCTTATTTCTGTGGAATCTGAGAACAGATATTTCGGATCCCTTTGAAGACTATAGGGCCAAAGGAAATATCCTCCGATAACAAAGAGAAAGAAGCTTTCTGAGAAACTTCTTTGTGTTCTGTGAAATCATCTCACAGAGATACAGCTTTCCCCTCAAGAAGCCTTTCGCTAAGACAGTTCTTGTGGAATTGGCAAAGTGATATTTGGAAGCCAATAGAGGGCTATGGTGAAAAAGGAAATATCCTCAGATGAAATCTGGAAAGAAGCTTTCTGAGAAACTGCTTAGTGTTCTGTTAATTCATCTCACGGAGTTACATCTGTATTTCGTGGATCTCTTTGCTAGCCTTATTTCTGTGGAATCTGAGAACAGATATTTCGGATCCCTTTGAAGACTATAGGGCCAAAGGAAATATCCTCCGATAACTAAGAGAAAGAAGCTTTTTGAGAAACTTCTTTGTGTTCTGTGAAATCATCTCACAGAGTTACAGCTTTCCCCTCAAGAAGCCTTCGCTAAGACAGTTCTTGTGGAATTGGCCAAGTGATATTTGGAAGCCCATAGAGGGCTATGGTGAAAAAGTAAATATCCTCCGATGAAATCTGGAAAGAAGCTTTCTGAGAAACTGCTTAGTGTTCTGTTAATTCATCTCACCGAGTTACATCTATATTTCGTGGATCTCTTTGCTAGCCTTATTTCTGTGGAATCTGAGAACAGATATTTCGGATCCCTTTGAAGACTATAGGGCCTAAGGAAATATCCTCCGATAACAAAGAGAAAGAAGCTTTCTGAGAAACTTCTTTGTGTTCTGTGAAATCATCTCACAGAGTTACAGCTTTCCCCTCAAGAAGCCTTTCGCTAAGACAGTTCTTGTGGAATTGGCAAAGTGATATTTGGAAGCCCATAGAGGGCTATGGTGAAAAAGGAAATATCCTCAGATGAAATCTGGAAAGAAGCTTTCTGAGAAACTGCTTAGTGTTTTGTTAATTCATCTCACCTAGTTACATCCGTATTTCGTGGATCTCTTTGCTAGCCTTATTTCTGTGGAATCTGAGAACAGATATTTCGGATCCCTTTGAAGACTATAGGGCCAAAGGAAATATCCTCCGATAACTAAGAGAAAGAAGCGTTCTGAGAAACTTCTTTGTGTTCTATGAAATCATCTCACAGAGTTACAGCTTTCCCCTCAAGAAGCCTTTCGCTAAGACAGTTCTTGTGGAATTGGCCAAGTGATATTTGGAAGCCCATAGAGGGCTATGGTGAAAAAGGAAATATCCTCAGATGAAATCTGGAAAGAAGATTTCTGAGAAACTGCTTAGTGTTCTGTTAATTCATCTCACAGAGTTACATCTGTATTTCGTGGATCTCTTTGCTAGGCTTATTTCTGTGGAATCTGAGAACAGATATTTCGGATCCCTTTAAAGACTATAGGGCCAAAGGAAATATCCTCCGATAACAAAGAGAAAGAAGCTTTCTGAGAAACTTCTTTGTGTTCTCTGAAATCATCTCACAGAGTTACAGCTTTCCCCTCAAGAAGCCTTTCGCTAAGACAGTTCTTGTGGAATTGGCAAAGTGATATTTGGAAGCCCATAGAGGGCTACGGTGAAAAAGGAAATATCCTCCGATGAAATCTGGAAAGAAGCTTTCTTAGAAACTGCTTAGTGTTCTGTTAATTCATCTCACAGAGTTACATCTGTATTTCGTGGAGATCTTTGCTAGCCTTATTTCTGTGGAATCTGAAAACAGATATTTCGGATACCTTTGAAGACTATAGGGCCAAAGGAAATATCCTCGGAAAACTAAGAGAAAGAAGCTTTCTGAGAAACTTCTTTGTGTTCTGTGAAATCATCTCACAGAGTTACAGCTTTCCCCTCAAGAAGCCTTTCGCTAAGATAGTTCTTGTGGAATTGGCAAAGTGATATTTGGAAGACCATAGAGGGCTATGGTGAAAAAGGAAATATCCTCAGATGAAATCTGGAAAGAAGCTTTCTGAGAAACTGCTTAGTGTTCTGTTAACTCATCTCACAGAGTTACATCTGTATTTCGTGGATCTCTTTGCTAGCCTTATTTCTGTGGAATCTGAGAACAGATATTTCGGATCCCTTTGAAGACTATAGGGCCAAAGGAAATATCCTCCGATAACAAAGAGAAAGAAGCTTTGTGAGAAATTTCTTTGTGTTCTATGTAATCATCTCACAGAGTTACAGCTTTCCCCTCAAGAAGCCTTTAGCTAAGACAGTGCTTGTGGAATTGGCAAAGTGATATTTGGAAGCCCATAGAGGGCTTTGGTGAAAAAGGAAATATCCTCAGATGAAATCTGGAAAGAAGATTTCTGAGAAACTGCTCTGTGATGTGTGACTTCCACTCACAGAGTTACATCTGTATTTCGTTGATCTCTTTGCTAGCCTTTTTTCTGTGGAATCTGAGAACAGATATTTCGGATCCCTTTGAAGACTATAGGGCCAAAGGAAATATCCTCCGATAACTAAGAGAAAGAAGCTTTCTGAGGAACCTCTTTGTGTTCTGTGAAATCATCTCACAGAGTTACAGCTTTCCCCGCAAGAAGCCTTTCGCTAAGACAGTTCTTGTGTAATTGGCAAAGTGATATTTGGAAGCCCTTAGAGTGCTACGGTGAAAAAGGAAATATCCTCAGATGAAATCTGGAAAGAAGCTTTCTGAGAAACTGCTTAGTGTTCTGTTAATTCATCTCACAGAGTTACATCTATATTTCGTGGATCTCTTTGCTAGCCTTATTTCTGTGGAATCTGAGAACAGATATTTCGGATCCCTTTGAAGACTATAGGGCCAAAGGAAATATCCTCCGAAAACTAAGAGAAAGAAGCTTTCTGAGAAAATTCTTTGTGTTCTGTGAAATGAGCTCACAGAGTTACAGCTTTCCCCTCAAGAAGCCTTTCACTAAGACAGTTCTTGGGGAATTGGCAAAGTGATATTTGGAAGCCCATAGAGGGCTATGGTGAAAAAGGAAATATCCTCCGATGAAATCTGGAAAGAAGCTTTCTGAGAAACTGCTTAGTGTTCTGTTAATTCATCTCACAGAGTTACATCTGTATTTCGTGGATCTCTTTGCTAGCCTTATTTCTGTGGAATCTGAGAACAGATATTTCGGATCCCTTTGAAGACTATAGGGCCAAAGGAAATATCCTCCGATAACAAAGAGAAAGAAGCTTTCTGAGAAACTTCTTTGTGTTCTGTGAAATCATCTCACAGAGATACAGCTTTCCCCTCAAGAAGCCTTTCGCTAAGACAGTTCTTGTGGAATTGGCAAAGTGATATTTGGAAGCCCATAGAGGGCTATGGTGAAAAAGGAAATATCCTCAGATAAAATCTGGAAAGAAGCTTTCTGAGAAACTGCTTAGTGTTCTGTTAATTCATCTCACAGAGTTACATCTGTATTTCGTGGATCTCTTTGCTAGCCTTATTTCTGTGGAATCTGAGAACAGATATTTCGGATCCCTTTGAAGACTATAGGGCCAAAGGAAATATCCTCCGATAACTAAGAGAAAGAAGCTTTCTGAGAAACTTCTTTGTGTTCTGTGAAACTATCTCACAGAGTTACAGCTTTCCCCTCAAGAAGCCTTCGCTAAGACAGTTCTTGTGGAATTGGCCAAGTGATATTTGGAAGCCCATAGAGGGCTATGGTGAAAAAGGAAATATCCTCAGATGAAATCTGGAAAGAAGCTTTCTGAGAAACTGCTTAGTGTTCTGTTAATTCATCTCGCAGAGTTACATCTATATTTCGTGGATCTCTTTGCTAGCCTTATTTCTGTGGAATCTGAGAACAGATATTTCGGATCCCTTTGAAGACTATAGGGCCAAAGGAAATATCCTCCGATAACAAAGAGAAAGAAGCTTTCTGAGAAACTTCTTTGTGTTCTGTGAAATCATCTCACAGAGTTACAGCTTTCCCCTCAAGAAGCCTTTCGCTAAGACAGTTCTTGTGGAATTGGCCAAGTGATATTTGGAAGCCCATAGAGGGCTATGGTGAAAAAGGAAATATCCTCAGATGAAATCTGGAAAGAAGCTTTCTGAGAAACTGCTTAGTGTTCTGTTAATTCATCTCACGGAGTTACATCTGTATTTCGTGGATCTCTTTGCTAGGCTTATTTCTGTGGAATATGATAACAGATATTTCGGATCCCTTTAAAGACTATAGGGCCAAAGGAAATATCCTCCGATAACTAAGAGAAAGAAGCTTTCTGAGAAACTTCTTTGTGTTCTGTGAAATCATCTCACAGAGTTACAGCTTTCCCCTCAAGAAGCCTTTCGCTAAGACATTTCTTGTGTAATTGGCAAAGTGATATTTGGAAGCCCATAGAGGGCTACGGTGAAAAAGGAAATATCCTCCGATGAAATCTGGAAAGAAGCTTTCTGAGAAACTGCTTAGTGTTCTGTTAATTCATCTCACAGAGTTACTTCTATATTTCGTGGATCTCTTTGCTAGCCTTATTTCTGTGGAATCTGAGAACAGATATTTCGGATCCCTTTGAAGACTATAGGGCCAAAGGAAATATCCTCCGAAAACTAAGAGAAAGAAGCTTCCTGAGAAACTTCTTTGTGTTCTGTGAAATCATCTCAGAGAGTTACAGATTTCCCCTCAAGAAGTCTTTCGCTAAGACAGTTCTTGTGGAATTGCCAAAGTGATATTTTGAAGCCCATAGTGGACTATGGTGAAAAAGGAAATATCCTTAGATGAAATCTGGAAAGAAGCTTTCTGAGAAACTGCTTAGTGTTCTGTTAATTCATCTCACAGAGTTACATCCGTATTTCGTGGATCTCTTTGCTAGCCTTATTTCTGTGGAATCTGAGAACAGATATTTCGGATCCCTTTGAAGACTATAGGGCCAAAGGAAATATCCTCCGATAACTAAGAGAAAGAAGCGTTCTGAAAAACTTCTTTGTGTTCTATGAAATCATCTCACAGAGTTACAGCTTTCCCCTCAAGAAGCCTTTCGCTAAGACAGTTCTTGTGGAATTGGCCAAGTGATATTTGGAAGCCCATAGAGGGCTATGGTGAAAAAGGAAATATCCTCCGATGAAATCTGGAAAGAAGCTTTCTGAGAAACTGCTTAGTGTTCTGTTAATTCATCTCACAGAGTTACATCTATATTTCGTGGATCTCTTTGCTAGCCTTATTTCTGTGGAATCTGAGAACAGATATTTCGGATCCCTTTGAAGACTATAGGGCCAAAGGAAATATCCTCCGATAACAAAAAGAAAGAAGCTTTCTGAGAAACTTCTTTGTGTTCTGTGAAATCATCTCACAGAGTTACAGCTTTCCCCTCAAGAAGCCTTTGGCTAAGACAGTTCTTGTGGAATTGGCAAAGTGATATTTGGAAGCCCATAGAGGGCTATGGTGAAAAAGGAAATATCCTCAGATGAAATCTGGAAAGAAGCTTTCTGAGAAACTGCTTAGTGTTCTGTTAATTCATCTCACAGAGTTACATCTGTATTTCGTGGATCTCTTTGCTAGGCTTATTTCTGTGGAATCTGAGAACAGATATTTCGGATCCCTTTAAAGACTATAGGGCCAAAGGAAATATCCTCCGATAACTAAGAGAAAGAAGCTTTCTGAGAAACATCTTTGTGTTCTGTGAAATCATCTCACATAGTTACAGCTTTCCCCTCAAGAAGCCTTTCGCTAAGACATTTCTTGTGGAATTGGCAAAGTGATATTTGGAAGCCCATAGAGGGCTATGGTGAAAAAGGAAATATCCTCAGATGAAATCTGGAAAGAAGATTTCTGAGAAACTGCTCTGTGATGTGTGACTTCCACTCACAGAGTTACATCTGTATTTCGTTGACCTCTTTGCTAGCCTTATTTCTGTGGAATCTGAGAACAGATATTTCGGATCCCTTTGAAGACTATAGGGCCAAAGGAAATATCCTCCGATAACTAAGAGAAAGAAGCTTTCTGAGAAACCTCTTTGTGTTCTGTGAAATCATCTCACAGAGTTACAGCTTTCCCCGCAAGAAGCCTTTCGCTAAGATAGTTCTTGTGGAATTGGCAAAGTGATATTTGGAAGCCCATAGAGGGCTATGGTGAAAAAGGAAATATCCTCAGATGAAATCTGGAAAGAAGCTTTCTGAGAAACTGCTTAGTGTTCTGTTAATTCATCTCACCGAGTTACATCTATATTTCGTGGATCTCTTTGCTACCCTTATTTCTGTGGAATCTGAGAACAGATATTTCGGATCCCTTTGAAGACTATAGGGCCAAAGGAAATATCCTCCGATAACAAAGAGAAAGAAGCTTTCTGAGAAACTTCTTTGTGTTCTGTGAAATCATCTCACAGAGTTACAGCTTTCCCCTCAAGAAGCCTTTCGCTAAGACAGTTCTTGTGGAATTGGCAAAGTGATATTTGGAAGCCCATAGAGGGCTATGGTGAAAAAGGAAATATCCTCAGATGAAATCTGGAAAGAAGCTTTCTGAGAAACTGCTTAGTGTTTTGTTAATTCATCTCACCTAGTTACATCCGTATTTCGTGGATCTCTTTGCTAGCCTTATTTCTGTGGAATCTGAGAACAGATATTTCGGATCCCTTTGAAGACTATAGGGCCAAAGGAAATATCCTCCGATAACTAAGAGAAAGAAGCGTTCTGAGAAACTTCTTTGTGTTCTATGAAATCATCTCACAGAGTTACAGCTTTCCCCTCAAGAAGCCTTTCGCTAAGACAGTTCTTGTGGAATTGGCCAAGTGATATTTGGAAGCCCATAGAGGGCTATGGTGAAAAAGGAAATATCCTCAGATGAAATCTGGAAAGAAGATTTCTGAGAAACTGCTTAGTGTTCTGTTAATTCATCTCACAGAGTTACATCTGTATTTCGTGGATCTCTTTGCTAGGCTTATTTCTGTGGAATCTGAGAACAGATATTTCGGATCCCTTTAAAGACTATAGGGCCAAAGGAAATATCCTCCGATAACTAAGAGAAAGAAGCTTTCTGAGAAACTTCTTTGTGTTCTCTGAAATCATCTCACAGAGTTACAGCTTTCCCCTCAAGAAGCCTTTCGCTAAGACAGTTCTTGTGGAATTGGCAAAGTGATATTTGGAAGCCCATAGAGGGCTACGGTGAAAAAGGAAATATCCTCCGATGAAATCTGGAAAGAAGCTTTCTTAGAAACTGCTTAGTGTTCTGTTAATTCATCTCACAGAGTTACATCTGTATTTCGTGGACATCTTTGCTAGCCTTATTTCTGTGGAATCTGAAAACAGATATTTCGGATACCTTTGAAGACTATAGGGCCAAAGGAAATATCCTCCGAAAACTAAGAGAAAGAAGCTTTCTGAGAAACTTCTTTGTGTTCTGTGAAATCATCTCACAGAGTTACAGCTTTCCCCTCAAGAAGCCTTTCGCTAAGATAGTTCTTGTGGAATTGGCAAAGTGATATTTGGAAGCCCATAGAGGGCTATGGTGAAAAAGGAAATATCCTCAGATGAAATCTGGAAAGAAGCTTTCTGAGAAACTGCTTAGTGTTCTGTTAACTCATCTCACAGAGTTACATCTGTATTTCGTGGATCTCTTTGCAAGCCTTATTTCTGTGGAATCTGAGAACAGATATTTCGGATCCCTTTGACGACTATAGGGCCAAAGGAAATATCCTCCGATAACAAAGAGAAAGAAGCTTTGTGAGAAATTTCTTTGTGTTCTATGTAATCATCTCACAGAGTTACAGCTTTCCCCTCAAGAAGCCTTTAGCTAAGACAGTGCTTGTGGAATTGGCAAAGTGATATTTGGAAGCCCATCGAGGGCTTTGGTGAAAAAGGAAATATCCTCAGATGAAATCTGGAAAGAAGATTTCTGAGAAACTGCTCTGTGATGTGTGACTTCCACTCACAGAGTTACATCTGTATTTCGTTGATCTCTTTGCTAGCCTTATTTCTGTGGAATCTGAGAACAGATATTTCGGATCCCTTTGAAGACTATAGGGCCAAAGGAAATATCCTCCGATAACTAAGAGAAAGAAGCTTTCTGAGGAACCTCTTTGTGTTCTGTGAAATCATCTCACAGAGTTACAGCTTTCCCCGCAAGAAGCCTTTCGCTAAGACAGTTCTTGTGTAATTGGCAAAGTGATATTTGGAAGCCCTTAGAGGGCTATGGTGAAAAAGGAAATATCCTCAGATGAAATCTGGAAAGAAGCTTTCTGAGAAACTGCTTAGTGTTCTGTTAATTCATCTCACAGAGTTACATCTATATTTCGTGGATCTCTTTGCTAGCCTTATTTCTGTGGAATCTGAGAACAGATATTTCGGATCCCTTTGAAGACTATAGGGCCAAAGGAAATATCCTCCGAAAACTAAGAGAAAGAAGCTTTCTGAGAAAATTCTTTGTGTTCTGTGAAATGAGCTCACAGAGTTACAGCTTTCCCCTCAAGAAGCCTTTCGCTAAGACAGTTCTTGTGGAATTGGCAAAGTGATATTTGGAAGCCCATAGAGGGCTATGGTGAAAAAGGAAATATCCTCCGATGAAATCTGGAAAGAAGCTTTCTGAGAAACTGCTTAGTGTTCTGTTAATTCATCTCACAGAGTTACATCTGTATTTCGTGGATCTCTTTGCTAGCCTTATTTCTGTGGAATCTGAGAACAGATATTTCGGATCCCTTTGAAGACTATAGGGCCAAAGGAAATATCCTCCGATAACAAAGAGAAAGAAGCTTTCTGAGAAACTTCTTTGTGTTCTGTGAAATCATCTCACAGAGATACAGCTTTCCCCTCAAGAAGCCTTTCGCTAAGACAGTTCTTGTGGAATTGGCAAAGTGATATTGGGAAGCCCATAGAATGCTATGGTGAAAAAGGAAATATCCTCAGATAAAATCTGGAAAGAAGCTTTCTGAGAAACTGCTTAGTGTTCTGTTAATTCATCTCACAGAGTTACATCTGTATTTCGTGGATCTCTTTGCTAGGCTTATTTCTGTGGAACTGAGAACAGATATTTCGGATCCCTTTAAAGACTATAGGGCCAAAGGAAATATCCTCCGATAACTAAGAGAAAGAAGCTTTCTGAGAAACTTCTTTGTGTTCTGTGAAATCATCTCACAGAGTTACAGCTTTCCCCTCAAGAAGCCTTTCGCTAAGACATTTCTTGTGGAATTGGCAAAGTGATATTTGGAAGCCCATAGAGGGCGATGCTGAAAAAGGAAATATCCTCCGATGAAATCTGGAAAGAAGCTTTCTGAGAAACTGCTTAGTGTTCTGTTAATTCATCTCACAGAGTTACTTCTATATTTCGTGGATCTCTTTGCTAGCCTTATTTCTGTGGAATCTGAGAACAGATATTTCGGATCCCTTTGAAGACTATAGGGCCAAAGGAAATATCCTCCGAAAACTAAGAGAAAGAAGCTTTCTGAGAAACTTCTTTGTGTTCTGTGAAATCATCTCAGAGAGTTACAGATTTCCCCTCAAGAAGTCTTTCGCTAAGACAGTTCTTGTGGAATTGCCAAAGTGATATTTTGAAGCCCATAGTGGACTATGGTGAAAAAGGAAATATCCTCAGATGAAATCTGGAAAGAAGCTTTCTGAGAAACTGCTTAGTGTTCTGTTAATTCATCTCACCTAGTTACATCCGTATTTCGTGGATCTCTTTGCTAGCCTTATTTCTGTGGAATCTGAGAACAGATATTTCGGATCCCTTTGAAGACTATAGGGCCAAAGGAAATATCCTCCGATAACTAAGAGAAAGAAGCGTTCTGAGAAACTTCTTTGTGTTCTATGAAATCATCTCACAGAGTTACAGCTTTCCCCTCAAGAAGCCTTTCGCTAAGACAGTTCTTGTGGAATTGGCCAAGTGATATTTGGAAGCCCATAGAGGGCTATGGTGAAAAAGGAAATATCCTCAGATGAAATCTGGAAAGAAGATTTCTGAGAAACTGCTTAGTGTTCTGTTAATTCATCTCACAGAGTTACATCTGTATTTCGTGGATCTCTTTGCTAGGCTTATTTCTGTGGAATCTGAGAACAGATATTTCGGATCCCTTTAAAGACAATAGGGCCAAAGGAAATATCCTCCGATAACTAAGAGAAAGAAGCTTTCTGAGAAACTTCTTTGTGTTCTCTGAAATCATCTCACAGATTTACAGCTTTCCCCTCAAGAACCTTTCGCTAAGACAGTTCTTGTGGAATTGGCAAAGTGATATTTGGAAGCCCATAGAGGGCTACGGTGAAAAAGGAAATATCCTCCGATGAAATCTGGAAAGAAGCTTTCTGAGAAACTGCTTAGTGTTCTGTTAATTCATCTCACAGAGTTACATCTGTATTTCGTGGAGATCTTTGCTAGCTTTATTTCTGTGGAATCTGAAAACAGATATTTCGGATACCTTTGAAGACTATAGGGACAAAGGAAATATCCTCCGAAAACTAAGAGAAAGAAGCTTTCTGAGAAACTTCTTTGTGTTCTGTGAAATCATCTCACAGAGTTACAGCTTTCCCCTCAAGAAGCCTTTCGCTAAGACAGTTCTTGTGGAATTGGCAAAGTGATATTTGGAAGCCCATAGAGGGCTATGGTGAAAAAGGAAATATCCTTCGATGAAATCTGGAAAGAAGCTTTCTGAGAAACTGCTTAGTGTTCTGTTAATTCATCTCACAGAGTTACATCTGTATTTCGTGGATCTCTTTGCTAGCCTTATTTCTGTGGAATCTGAGAACAGATATTTCGGATCCCTTTGAAGACTATAGGGCCAAAGGAAATATCCTCCGATAACAAAGAGAAAGAAGCTTTGTGAGAAATTTCTTTGTGTTCTATGTAATCATCTCACAGAGTTACAGCTTTCCCCTCAAGAAGCCTTTCGCTAAGACAGTGCTTGTGGAATTGGCCAAGTGATATTTGGAAGCCCATAGAGGGCTATGGTGAAAAAGGAAATATCCTCAGATGAAATCTGGAAAGAAGATTTCTGAGAAACTGCTTAGTGTTCTGTTAATTCATCTCACAGAGTTACATCTGTATTTCGTGGATCTCTTTGCTAGGCTTATTTCTGTGGAATCTGAGAACAGATATTTCGGATCCCTTTAAAGACTATAGGGCCAAAGGAAATATCCTCCGATAACTAAGAGAAAGAAGCTTTCTGAGAAACTTCTTTGTGTTCTCTGAAATCATCTCACAGAGTTACAGCTTTCCCCTCAAGAAGCCTTTCGCTAAGACAGTTCTTGTGGAATTGGCAAAGTGATATTTGGAAGCCCATAGAGGGCTACGGTGAAAAAGGAAATATCCTCCGATGAAATCTGGAAAGAAGCTTTCTTAGAAACTGCTTAGTGTTCTGTTAATTCATCTCACAGAGTTACATCTGTATTTCGTGGAGATCTTTGCTAGCCTTATTTCTGTGGAATCTGAAAACAGATATTTCGGATACCTTTGAAGACTATAGGGCCAAAGGAAATATCCTCCGAAAACTAAGAGAAAGAAGCTTTCTGAGAAACTTCTTTGTGTTCTGTGAAATCATCTCACAGAGTTACAGCTTTCCCCTCAAGAAGCCTTTCGCTAAGATAGTTCTTGTGGAATTGGCAAAGTGATATTTGGAAGCCCATAGAGGGCTATGGTGAAAAAGGAAATATCCTCAGATGAAATCTGGAAAGAAGCTTTCTGAGAAACTGCTTAGTGTTCTGTTAACTCATCTCACAGAGTTACATCTGTATTTCGTGGATCTCTTTGCTAGCCTTATTTCTGTGGAATCTGAGAACAGATATTTCGGATCCCTTTGAAGACAATAGGGCCAAAGGAAATATCCTCCGATAACAAAGAGAAAGAAGCTTTGTGAGAAATTTCTTTGTGTTCTATGTAATCATCTCACAGAGTTACAGCTTTCCCCTCAAGAAGCCTTTAGCTAAGACAGTGCTTGTGGAATTGGCAAAGTGATATTTGGAAGCCCATCGAGGGCTTTGGTGAAAAAGGAAATATCCTCAGATGAAATCTGGAAAGAAGATTTCTGAGAAACTGCTCTGTGATGTGTGACTTCCACTCACGGAGTTACATCTGTATTTCGTTGATCTCTTTGCTAGCCTTATTTCTGTGGAATCTGAGAACAGATATTTCGGATCCCTTTGAAGACTATAGGGCCAAAGGAAATATCCTCCGATAACTAAGAGAAAGAAGCTTTCTGAGGAACCTCTTTGTGTTCTGTGAAATCATCTCACAGAGTTACAGCTTTCCCCGCAAGAAGCCTTTCGCTAAGATAGTTCTTGTGTAATTGGCAAAGTGATATTTGGAAGCACTTAGAGGGCTATGGTGAAAAAGGAAATATCCTCAGATGAAATCTGGAAAGAAGCTTTCTGAGAAACTGCTTAGTGTTCTGTTAATTCATCTCACAGAGTTACATCTATATTTCGTGGATCTCTTTGCTAGCCTTATTTCTGTGGAATCTGAGAACAGATATTTCGGATCCCTTTGAAGACTATAGGTCCAAAGGAAATATCCTCCGAAAACTAAGAGAAAGAAGCTTTCTGAGAAAAATCTTTGTGTACTGTGAAATGAGCTCACAGAGTTACAGCTTTCCCCTCAAGCAGCCTTTCGCTAAGACAGTTCTTGTGGAATTGGCAAAGTGATATTTGGAAGCCCATAGAGGGCTATGGTGAAAAAGGAAATATCCTCCGATGAAATCTGGAAAGAAGCTTTCTGAGAAACTGCTTAGTGTTCTTTTAATTCATCTCACAGAGTTACATCTGTATTTCGTGGATCTCTTTGCTAGCCTTATTTCTGTGGAATCTGAGAACAGATATTTCGGATCCCTTTGAAGACTATAGGGCCAAAGGAAATATCCTCCGATAACAAAGAGAAAGAAGCTTTCTGAGAAACTTCTTTGTGTTCTGTGAAATCATCTCACAGAGATACAGCTTTCCCCTCAAGAAGCCTTTCGCTAAGACAGTTCTTGTGGAATTGGCAAAGTGATATTTGGAAGCCCATAGAGGGCTATGGTGAAAAAGGAAATATCCTCAGATGAAATCTGGAAAGAAGCTTTCTGAGAAACTGCTTAGTGTTCTGTTAATTCATCTCACAGAGTTACATCTGTATTTCGTGGATCTCTTTGCTAGCCTTATTTCTGTGGAATCTGAGAACAGATATTTCGGATCCCTTTGAAGACTATTGGGCCAAAGGAAATATCCTCCGATAACTAAGAGAAAGAAGCTTTCTGAGAAACTTCTTTGTGTTCTGTGAAATCATCTCACAGAGTTACAGCTTTCCCCTCAAGAAGCCTTTCGCTAAGACATTTCTTGTGGAATTGGCAAAGTGATATTTGGAAGCCCATAGAGGGCTATGCTGAAAAAGGAAATATCCTCCGATGAAATCTGGAAAGAAGCTTTCTGAGAAACTGCTTAGTGTTCTGTTAATTCATCTCACAGAGTTACTTCTATATTTCGTGGATCTCTTTGCTTGCCTTATTTCTGTGGAATCTGAGAACAGATATTTCGGATCCCTTTGAAGACTATAGGGCCAAAGGAAATATCCTCCGAAAACTAAGAGAAAGAAGCTTCCTGAGAAACTTCTTTGTGTTCTGTGAAATCATCTCAGAGAGTTACAGATTTCCCCTCAAGAAGTCTTTCGCTAAGACAGTTCTTGTGGAATTGCCAAAGTGATATTTTGAAGCCCATAGTGGACTATGGTGAAAAAGGAAATATCCTCAGATGAAATCTGGAAAGAAGCTTTCTGAGAAACTGCTTAGTGTTCTGTTAATTCATCTCACAGAGTTACATCCGTATTTCGTGGATCTCTTTGCTAGCCTTATTTCTGTGGAATCTGAGAACAGATATTTCGGATCCCTTTGAAGACTATAGGGCCAAAGGAAATATCCTCCGATAACTAAGAGAAAGAAGCGTTCTGAGAAACTTCTTTGTGTTCTATGAAATCATCTCACAGAGTTACAGCTTTCCCCTCAAGAAGCCTTTCGCTAAGACAGTTCTTGTGGAATTGGCCAAGTGATATTTGGAAGCCCATAGAGGGCTATGGTGAAAAAGGAAATATCCTCCGATGAAATCTGGAAAGAAGCTTTCTGAGAAACTGCTTAGTGTTCTGTTAATTCATCTCACAGAGTTACATCTGTATTTCGTGGATCTCTTTGCTAGGCTTATTTCTGTGGAATCTGAGAACAGATATTTCGGATCCCTTTGAAGACTATAGGGCCAAAGGAAATATCCTCCGATAACTAAGAGAAAGAAGCTTTCTGAGAAACTTCTTTGTGTTCTCTGAAATCATCTCACAGAGTTACAGCTTTCCCCTCAAGAAGCCTTTCGCTAAGACAGTTCTTGTGGAATTGGCAAAGTGATATTTGGAAGCCCATAGAGGGCTACGGTGAAAAAGGAAATATCCTCAGATGAAATCTGGAAAGAAGCTTTCTGAGAAACTGCTTAGTGTTCTGTTAATTCATCTCACAGAGTTACATCTGTATTTCGTGGAGATCTTTGCTAGCCTTATTTCTGTGGAATCTGAAAACAGATATTTCGGATCCCTTTGAAGACTATAGGGCCAAAGGAAATATCCTCCGATAACTAAGAGAAAGAAGCTTTCTGAGAAACTTCTTTGTGTTCTGTGAAATCATCTCACAGAGTTACAGCTTTCCCCTCAAGAAGCCTTTCGCTAAGACAGTTCTTGTGGAATTGGCAAAGTGATATTTGGAAGCCCTTAGAGGGCTATGGTGAAAAAGGAAATATCCTCAGATGAAATCTGGAAAGAAGCTTTCTGAGAAACTGCTTAGTGTTCTGTTAATTCATCTCACAGAGTTACATCTGTATTTCGTGGATCTCTTTGCTAGCCTTATTTCTGTGGAATCTGAGAACAGATATTTCGGATCCCTTTGAAGACTATAGGGCCAAAGGAAATATCCTCCGATAACTAAGAGAAAGAAGCTTTCTGAGAAACTTCTTTGTGTTCTGTGAAATCATCTCACAGAGTTACAGCTTTCCCCTCAAGAAGCCTTCGCTAAGACAGTTCTTGTGGAATTGGCCAAGTGATATTTGGAAGCCCATAGAGGGCTATGGTGAAAAAGAAAATATCCTCCGATGAAATCTGGAAAGAAGCTTTCTGAGAAACTGCTTAGTGTTCTGTTAATTCATCTCGCAGAGTTACATCTATATTTCGTGGATCTCTTTGCTAGCCTTATTTCTGTGGAATCTGAGAACAGATATTTCGGATCCCTTTGAAGACTATAGGGCCAAAGGAAATATCCTCCGATAACAAAGAGAAAGAAGCTTTCTGAGAAACTTCTTTGTGTTCTGTGAAATCATCTCACAGAGTTACAGCTTTCCCCTCAAGAAGCCTTTCGCTAAGACAGTTCTTGTGGAATTGGCCAAGTGATATTTGGAAGCCCATAGAGGGCTATGGTGAAAAAGGAAATATCCTCAGATGAAATCTGGAAAGAAGCTTTCTGAGAAACTGCTTAGTGTTCTCTTAATTCATCTCACAGAGTTACATCTGTATTTCGTGGATCTCTTTGCTAGGCTTATTTCTGTGGAATATGAGAACAGATATTTCGGATCCCTTTAAAGACTATAGGGCCAAAGGAAATATCCTCCGATAACTAAGAGAAAGAAGCTTTCTGAGAAACTTCTTTGTGTTCTGTGAAATCATCTCACAGAGTTACAGCTTTCCCCTCAAGAAGCCTTTCGCTAAGACATTTCTTGTGGAATTGGCAAAGTGATATTTGGAAGCCCATAGAGGGCTATGGTGAAAAAGGAAATATCCTCCCATGAAATCTGGAAAGAAGCTTTCTGAGAAACTGCTTAGTGTTCTGTTAATTCATCTCACAGAGTTACTTCTATATTTCGTGGATCTCTTTGCTAGCCTTATTTCTGTGGAATCTGAGAACAGATATTTCGGATCCCTTTGAAGACTATAGGGCCAAAGGAAATATCCTCCGAAAACTAAGAGAAAGAAGCTTCCTGAGAAACTTCTTTGTGTTCTGTGGAATCATCTCAGAGAGTTACAGATTTCCCCTCAAG
This sequence comes from Macaca mulatta, assembly GCF_049350105.2. NCBI lineage: Eukaryota > Metazoa > Chordata > Mammalia > Primates > Cercopithecidae > Macaca > Macaca mulatta. Next base: position 49,562,049 of record NC_133411.1, read on the forward strand.
AAATCTTTCGCTAAGACAGTTCTTGTGGAATTGCCAAAGTGATATTTTGAAGCCCATAGTGGACTATGGTGAAAAAGGAAATATCCTCAGATGAAATCTGGAAAGAAGCTTTCTGAGAAACTGCTTAGTGTTCTGTTAATTCATCTCACAGAGTTACATCCGTATTTCGTGGATCTCTTTGCTAGCCTTATTTCTGTAGAATCTGAGAACAGATATTTCGGATCCCTTTGAAGACTATAGGGCCAAAGGAAATATCCTCCGATAACTAAGAGAAAGAAGCTTTCTGAGAAACTTCTTTGTGTTCTATGAAATCATCTCACAGAGTTACAGCTTTCCCCTCAAGAAGCCTTTCGCTAAGACAGTTCTTGTGGAATTGGCCAAGTGATATTTGGAAGCCCATAGAGGGCTATGGTGAAAAAGGAAATATCCTCAGATGAAATCTGGAAAGAAGATTTCTGAGAAACTGCTTAGTGTTCTGTTAATTCATCTCACAGAGTTACATCTGTATTTTGTGGATCTCTTTGCTAGGCTTATTTCTGTGGAATCTGAGAACAGATATTTCGGATCCCTTTGAAGACTATAGGGCCAAAGGAAATATCCTCCGATAACTAAGAGAAAGAAGCTTTCTGAGAAACTTCTTTGTGTTCTCTGAAATCATCTCACAGAGTTACAGATTTCCCCTCAAGAAGCCTTTCGCTAAGACAGTTCTTGTGGAATTGGCAAAGTGATATTTGGAAGCCCATAGAGGGCTACGGTGAAAAAGGAAATATCCTCAGATGAAATCTGGAAAGAAGCTTTCTGAGAAACTGCTTAGTGTTCTGTTAATTCATCTCACAGAGTTACATCTGTATTTCGTGGAGATCTTTGCTAGCCTTATTTCTGTGGAATCTGAAAACAGATATTTCGGATCCCTTTGAAGACTATAGGGCCAAAGGAAATATCCTCCGATAACTAAGAGAAAGAAGCTTTCTGAGAAACTTCTTTGCGTTCTGTGAAATCATCTCACAGAGTTACAGCTTTCCCCTCAAGAAGCCTTTCGCTAAGACAGTTCTTGTGGAATTGGCAAAGTGATATTTGGAAGCCCTTAGAGGGCTATGGTGAAAAAGGAAATATCCTCCGATGAAATCTGGAAAGAAGCTTTCTGAGAAACTGCTTAGTGTTCTGTTAATTCATCTCACAGAGTTACTTCTATATTTCGTAGATCTCTTTGCTAGCCTTATTTCTGTGGAATCTGAGAACAGATATTTCGGATCCCTTTGAAGACTATAGGGCCAAAGGAAATATCCTCCGAAAACTAAGAGAAAGAAGCTTTCTGAGAAACTTCTTTGTGTTCTGTGAAATCATCTCAGAGAGTTACAGATTTCCCCTCAAGAAGTCTTTCGCTAAGACAGTTCTTGTGGAATTGGCAAAGTGATATTTCGAAGCCCATAGTGGACTATGGTGAAAAAGGAAATATCCTCAGATGAAATCTGGAAAGAAGCTTTCTGAGAAACTGCTTAGTGTTCTGTTAATTCATCTCACAGAGTTACATCCGTATTTCGTGGATCTCTTTGCTAGCCTTATTTCTGTGGAATCTGAGAACAGTTATTTCGGATCCCTTTGAAGACTATAGGGCCAAAGGAAACATCCTCCGATAACTAAGGGAAAGAAGCGTTCTGAGAAACTTCTTTGTGTTCTATGAAATCATCTCACAGAGTTACAGCTTTCCCCTCAAGAAGCCTTTCGCTAAGACAGTTCTTGTGGAATTGGCAAAGTGATATTTGGAAGCCCATTGAGGGCTATGGTGAAAAAGGAAATATCCTCAGATGAAATCTGGAAAGAAGATTTCTGAGAAACTGCTCTGTGATGTGTGACTTCCACTCACAGAGTTACATCTGTATTTCGTTGATCTCTTTGCTAGCCTTATTTCTGTGGAATCTGAGAACAGATATTTCGGATCCCTTTGAAGACTATAGGGCCAAAGGAACTATCCTCCGATAACAAAGAGAAAGAAGCTTTGTGAGAAATATCTTTGTGTTCTATGTAATCATCTCACAGAGTTACAGCTTTCCCCTCAAGAAGCCTTTCGCTAAGACAGTTCTTGTGGAATTGGCCAAGTGATATTTGGAAGCCCATAGAGGGCTATGGTGAAAAAGGAAATATCCTCCGGTGAAAACTGGAAAGAAGCTTTCTGAGAAACTGCTTACTGTTCTGTTAATTCATCTAACAGAGTTACATCTGTATTTCGTGGATCACTTGGCTAACCTTATTTCTGTGGAATCTGAGAACAGATATTTCGGATCCCTTTGAAGACTATAGGGCCAAAGGAAATATCCTCCGATAACAAAGAAAAAGAAGCTTACTGAGAAACTTCTTTGTGTTCTCTGAAATCATCTCACAGAGTTACAGCTTTCCCCTCAAGAAGCCTTTCGCTAAGACAGTTCTTGTGGAATTGGCAAAGTGATATTTGGAAGCCCATAGAGGGCTACGGTGAAAAAGGAAATATCCTCAGATGAAATCTGGAAAGAAGCTTTCTGAGAAACTGCTTAGTGTTCTGTTAATTCATCTCACAGAGTTACATCTGTATTTCGTGGAGATCTTTGCTAGCCTTATTTCTGTGGAATCTGAAAACAGATATTTCGGATCCCTTTGAAGACTATAGGGCCAAAGGAAATATCCTCCGATAACTAAGAGAAAGAAGCTTTCTGAGAAACTTCTTTGTGTTCTGTGAAATCATCTCACAGAGTTACAGCTTTCCCCTCAAGAAGCCTTTCGCTAAGACAGTTCTTGTGGAATTGGCAAAGTGATATTTGGAAGCCCTTAGAGGGCTATGGTGAAAAAGGAAATATCCTCCGATGAAATCTGGAAAGAAGCTTTCTGAGAAACTGCTTAGTGTTCTGTTAATTCATCTCACAGAGTTACTTCTATATTTCGTGGATCTCTTTGCTAGCCTTATTTCTGTGGAATCTGAGAACAGATATTTCGGATCCCTTTGAAGACTATAGGGCCAAAGGAAATATCCTCCGAAAACTAAGAGAAAGAAGCTTTCTGAGAAACTTCTTTGTGTTCTGTGAAATCATCTCAGAGAGTTACAGATTTCCCCTCAAGAAGTCTTTCGCTAAGACAGTTCTTGTGGAATTGGCAAAGTGATATTTCGAAGCCCATAGTGGACTATGGTGAAAAAGGAAATATCCTCAGATGAAATCTGGAAAGAAGCTTTCTGAGAAACTGCTTAGTGTTCTGTTAATTCATCTCACAGAGTTACATCTGTATTTCGTGGATCTCTTTGCTAGCCTTATTTCTGTGGAATCTGAGAACAGATATTTCGGATCCCTTTGAAGACTATAGGGCCAAAGGAAATATCCTCCGATAACAAAGAGAAAGAAGCTTTCTGAGAAACTTCTTTGTGTTCTGTGAAATCATCTCACAGAGATACAGCTTTCCCCTCAAGAAGCCTTTCGCTAAGACAGTTCTTGTGGAATTGGCAAAGTGATATTTGGAAGCCCATAGAGGGCTATGGTGAAAAAGGAAATATCCTCCGATGAAATCTGGAAAGAAGCTTTCTGAGAAACTGCTTAGTGTTCTGTTCATTCATCTCACAGAGTTACATCTGTATTTCGTGGATCTCTTTGCTAGCCTTATTTCTGTGGAATCTGACAACAGATATTTCGGATCCCTTTGAAGACTATAGGGCCAAAGGAAATATCCTCCGATAACTAAGAGAAAGAAGCTTTCTGAGAAACTTCTTTGTGTTCTGTGAAATCATCTCACAGAGTTACAGCTTTCCCCTCAAGAAGCCTTCGCTAAGACAGTTCTTGTGGAATTGGCCAAGTGATATTTGGAAGCCCATAGAGGGCTATGGTGAAAAAGTAAATATCCTCCGATGAAATCTGGAAAGAAGCTTTCTGAGAAACTGCTTAGTGTTCTGTTAATTCATCTCACAGAGTTACATCTATATTTCGTGGATCTCTTTGCTAACCTTATTTCTGTGGAATCTGAGAACAGATATTTCGGATCCCTTTGAAGACTATAGGGCCAAAGGAAATATCCTCCGATAACAAAGAGAAAGAAGCTTTCTGAGAAACTTCTTTGTGTTCTGTGAAATCATCTCACAGAGTTACAGCTTTCCCCTCAAGAAGCCTTTCGCTAAGACAGTTCTTGTGGAATTGGCAAAGTGATATTTGGAAGCCCATAGAGGGCTATGGTGAAAAAGGAAATATCCTCAGATGAAATCTGGAAAGAAGCTTTCTGAGAAACTGCTTAGTGTTCTGTTAATTCATCTCACCTAGTTACATCCGTATTTCGTGGATCTCTTTGCTAGCCTTATTTCTGTGGAATCTGAGAACAGATATTTCGGATCCCTTTGAAGACTATAGGGCCAAAGGAAATATCCTCCGATAACTAAGAGAAAGAAGCGTTCTGAGAAACTTCTTTGTGTTCTATGAAATCATCTCACAGAGTTACAGCTTTCCCCTCAAGAAGCCTTTCGCTAAGACAGTTCTTGTGGAATTGGCCAAGTGATATTTGGAAGCCCATAGAGGGCTATGGTGAAAAAGGAAATATCCTCAGATGAAATCTGGAAAGAAGATTTCTGAGAAACTGCTTAGTGTTCTGTTAATTCACCTCACAGAGTTACATCTGTATTTCGTGGATCTCTTTGCTAGGCTTATTTCTGTGGAATCTGAGAACAGATATTTCGGATCCCTTTAAAGACTATAGGGCCAAAGGAAATATCCTCCGATAACTAAGAGAAAGAAGATTTCTGAGAAACTTCTTTGTGTTCTGTGAAATCATCTCACAGAGTTACAGCTTTCCCCTCAAGAAGCCTTTCGCTAAGACAGTTCTTGTGGAATTGGCAAAGTGATATTTGGAAGCCCATAGAGGGCTACGGTGAAAAAGGAAATATCCTCCGATGAAATCTGGAAAGAAGCTTTCTGAGAAACTGCTTAGTGTTCTGTTAATTCATCTCACAGAGTTACATCTGTATTTCGTGGAGATCTTTGCTAACCTTATTTCTGTGGAATCTGAAAACAGATATTTCGGATACCTTTGAAGACTATAGGGCCAAAGGAAATATCTTCCGAAAACTAAGAGAAAGAAGCTTTCTGAGAAACTTCTTTGTGTTCTGTGAAATCATCTCACAGAGTTACAGCTTTCCCCTCAAGAAGCCTTTCGCTAAGACAGTTCTTGTGGAATTGGCAAAGTGATATTTGGAAGCCCATAGAGGGCTATGGTGAAAAAGGAAATATCCTCAGATGAAATCTGGAAAGAAGCTTTCTGAGAAACTGCTTAGTGTTCTGTTAATTCATCTCACAGAGTTACATCTGTATTTCGTGGATCTCTTTGCTAGCCTTATTTCTGTGGAATCTGAGAACAGATATTTCGGATCCCTTTGAAGACTATAGGGCCAAAGGAAATATCCTCCGATAACAAAGAGAAAGAAGCTTTGTGAGAAATTTCTTTGTGTTCTATGTAATCATCTCACAGAGTTACAGCTTTCCCCTCAAGAAGCCTTTCGCTAAGACAGTGCTTGTGGAATTGGCAAAGTGATATTTGGAAGCCCATAGAGGGCTATGGTGAAAAAGGAAATATCCTCAGATGAAATCTGGAAAGAAGACTTCTGAGAAACTGCTCTGTGATGTGTGACTTCCACTCACAGAGTTACATCTGTATTTCGTTGATCTCTTTGCTAGCCTTATTTCTGTGGAATCAGAGAACAGATATTTCGGATCCCTTTGAAGACTATAGGGCCAAAGGAAATATCCTCCGATAACTAAGAGAAAGAAGCTTTCTGAGAAACCTCTTTGTGTTCTGTGAAATCATCTCACAGAGTTACAGCTTTTCCCGCAAGAAGCCTTTCGCTAAGACAGTTCTTGTGGAATTGGCAAAGTGATATTTGGAAGCCCATAGAGGGCTATGGTGAAAAAGGAAATATCCTCAGATGAAATCTGGAAAGAAGCTTTCTGAGAAACTGCTTAGTGTTCTGTTAATTCATCTCACAGAGTTACATCTATATTTCGTGGATCTCTTTGCTAGCCTTATTTCTGTGGAATCTGAGAACAGATATTTCGGATCCCTTTGAAGACTATAGGGCCAAAGGAAATATTCTCCGAAAACTAAGAGAAAGAAGCTTTCTGAGAAAATTCTTTGTGTTCTGTGAAATGAGCTCACAGAGTTACAGCTTTCCCCTCAAGAAGCCTTTCGCTAAGACAGTTCTTGTGGAATTGGCAAAGTGATATTTGGAAGCCCATAGAGGGCTATGGTGAAAAAGGAAATATCCTCAGATGAAATCTGGAAAGAAGCTTTCTGAGAAACTGCTTAGTGTTCTGTTAATTCATCTCACAGAGTTACATCTGTATTTCGTGGATCTCTTTGCTAGCCTTATTTCTGTGGAATCTGAGAACAGATATTTCGGATCCCTTTGAAGACTATAGGGCCAAAGGAAATATCCTCCGATAACTAAGAGAAAGAAGCTTTCTGAGAAACTTCTTTGTGTTCTGTGAAATCATCTCACAGAGTTACAGCTTTCCCCTCAAGAAGCCTTCGCTAAGACAGTTCTTGTGGAATTGGCCAAGTGATATTTGGAAGCCCATAGAGGGCTATGGTGAAAAAGTAAATATCCTCCGATGAAATCTGGAAAGAAGCTTTCTGAGAAACTGCTTAGTGTTCTGTTAATTCATCTCACAGAGTTACATCTATATTTCGTGGATCTCTTTGCTAGCCTTATTTCTGTGGAATCTGAGAACAGATATTTCGGATCCCTTTGAAGACTATAGGGCCAAAGGAAATATCCTCCGATAACAAAGAGAAAGAAGCTTTCTGAGAAACTTCTTTGTGTTCTGTGAAATCATCTCACAGAGTTACAGCTTTCCCCTCAAGAAGCCTTTCGCTAAGACAGTTCTTGTGGAATTGGCAAAGTGATATTTGGAAGCCCATAGAGGGCTATGGTGAAAAAGGAAATATCCTCAGATGAAATCTGGAAAGAAGCTTTCTGAGAAACTGCTTAGTGTTCTGTTAATTCATCTCACAGAGTTACATCTGTATTTCGTGGATCTCTTTGCTAGGCTTATTTCTGTGGAATCTGAGAACAGATATTTCGGATCCCTTTAAAGACTATAGGGCCAAAGGAAATATCCTCCGATAACTAAGAGAAAGAAGCTTTCTGAGAAACTTCTTTGTGTTCTGTGAAATCATCTCACAGAGTTACAGCTTTCCCCTCAAGAAGCCTTTCGCTAAGACATTTCTTGTGGAATTGGCAAAGTGATATTTGGAAGCCCATAGAGGGCTATGGTGAAAAAGGAAATATCCTCCGATGAAATCTGGAAAGAAGCTTTCTGAGAAACTGCTTAGTGTTCTGTTAATTCATCTCACAGAGTTACTTCTATATTTCGTGGATCTCTTTGCTAGCCTTATTTCTGTGGAATCTGAGAACAGATATTTCGGATCCCTTTGAAGACTATAGGGCCAAAGGAAATATCCTCCGAAAACTAAGAGAAAGAAGCTTTCTGAGAAACTTCTTTGTGTTCTGTGAAATCATCTCAGAGAGTTACAGATTTCCCCTCAAGAAGTCTTTCGCTAAGACAGTTCTTGTGGAATTGCCAAAGTGATATTTTGAAGCCCATAGTGGACTATGGTGAAAAAGGAAATATCCTCAGATGAAATCTGGAAAGAAGCTTTCTGAGAAACTGCTTAGTGTTCTGTTAATTCATCTCACCTAGTTACATCCGTATTTCGTGGATCTCTTTGCTAGCCTTATTTCTGTGGAATCTGAGAACAGATATTTCGGATCCCTTTGAAGACTATAGGGCCAAAGGAAATATCCTCCGATAACTAAGAGAAAGAAGCGTTCTGAGAAACTTCTTTGTGTTCTATGAAATCATCTCACAGAGTTACAGCTTTCCCCTCAAGAAGCCTTTCGCTAAGACAGTTCTTGTGGAATTGGCCAAGTGATATTTGGAAGCCCATAGAGGGCTATGGTGAAAAAGGAAATATCCTCAGATGAAATATGGAAATAAGATTTCTGAGAAACTGCTTAGTGTTCTGTTAATTCATCTCACAGAGTTACATCTGTATTTCGTGGATCTCTTTGCTAGGCTTATTTCTGTGGAATCTGAGAACAGATATTTCGGATCCCTTTAAAGACAATAGGGCCAAAGGAAATATCCTCCGATAACTAAGAGAAAGAAGCTTTCTGAGAAACTTCTTTGTGTTCTCTGAAATCATCTCACAGAGTTACAGCTTTCCCCTCAAGAAGCCTTTCGCTAAGACAGTTCTTGTGGAATTGGCAAAGTGATATTTGGAAGCCCATAGAGGGCTACGGTGAAAAAGGAAATATCCTCCGATGAAATCTGGAAAGAAGCTTTCTGAGAAACTGCTTAGTGTTCTGTTAATTCATCTCACAGAGTTACATCTGTATTTCGTGGAGATCTTTGCTAGCCTTATTTCTGTGGAATCTGAAAACAGATATTTCGGATACCTTTGAAGACTATAGGGCCAAAGGAAATATCCTCCGAAAACTAAGACAAAGAAGCTTTCTGAGAAACTTCTTTGTGTTCTGTGAAATCATCTCACAGAGTTACAGCTTTCCCCTCAAGAAGCCTTTCGCTAAGACAGTTCTTGTGGAATTGGCAAAGTGATATTTGGAAGCCCATAGAGGGCTATGGTGAAAAAGGAAATATCCTCCGATGAAATCTGGAAAGAAGCTTTCTGAGAAACTGCTTAGTGTTCTGTTAATTCATCTCACAGAGTTACATCTGTATTTCGTGGATCTCTTTGCTAGCCTTATTTCTGTGGAATCTGAGAACAGATATTTCAGATCCCTTTGAAGACTATAGGGCCAAAGGAAATATCCTCCGATAACAAAGAGAAAGAAGCTTTGTGAGAAATTTCTTTGTGTTCTATGTAATCATCTCACAGAGTTACAGCTTTCCCCTCAAGAAGCCTTTCGCTAAGACAGTGCTTGTGGAATTGGCAAAGTGATATTTGGAAGCCCATAGAGGGCTATGGTGAAAAAGGAAATATCCTCAGATGAAATCTGGAAAGAAGATTTCTGAGAAACTGCCCTGTGATGTGTGACTTCCACTCACAGAGTTACATCTGTATTTCGTTGATCTCTTTGCTAGCCTTATTTCTGTGGAATCTGAGAACAGATATTTCGGATCCCTTTGAAGACTATAGGGCCAAAGGAAATATCCTCCGATAACTAAGAGAAAGAAGCTTTCTGAGAAACCTCTTTGTGTTCTGTGAAATCATCTCACAGAGTTACAGCTTTCCCCACAAGAAGCCTTTCGCTAAGACAGTTCTTGTGGAATTGGCAAAGTGATATTTGGAAGCCCATAGAGGGCTATGGTGAAAAAGGAAATATCCTCAGATGAAATCTGGAAAGAAGCTTTCTGAGAAACTGCTTAGTGTTCTGTTAATTCATCTCACAGAGTTACATCTATATTTCGTGGATCTCTTTGCTAGCCTTATTTCTGTGGAATCTGAGAACAGATATTTCGGATCCCTTTGAAGACTATAGGGCCAAAGGAAATATCCTCCGAAAACTAAGAGAAAGAAGCTTTCTGAGAAAATTCTTTGTGTTCTGTGAAATGAGCTCACAGAGTTACAGCTTTCCCCTCAAGAAGCCTTTCGCTAAGACAGTTCTTGTGGAATTGGCAAAGTGATATTTGGAAGCCCATAGAGGGCTATGGTGAAAAAGGAAATATCCTCCGATGAAATCTGGAAAGAAGCTTTCTGAGAAACTGCTTAGTGTTCTGTTAATTCATCTCACAGAGTTACATCTGTATTTCGTGGATCTCTTTGCTAGCCTTATTTCTGTGGAATCTGAGAACAGATATTTCGGATCCCTTTGAAGACTATAGGGCCAAAGGAAATATCCTCCGATAACAAAGAGAAAGAAGCTTTCTGAGAAACTTCTTTGTGTTCTGTGAAATCATCTCACAGAGATACAGCTTTCCCCTCAAGAAGCCTTTCGCTAAGACAGTTCTTGTGGAATTGGCAAAGTGATATTTGGAAGCCCATAGAGGGCTATGGTGAAAAAGGAAATATCCTCAGATGAAATCTGGAAAGAAGCTTTCTGAGAAACTGCTTAGTGTTCTGTTAATTCATCTCACAGAGTTACATCTGTATTTCGTGGATCTCTTTGCTAGCCTTATTTCTGTGGAATCTGAGAACAGATATTTCGGATCCCTTTGAAGACTCTAGGGCCAAAGGAAATATCCTCCGATAACTAAGAGAAAGAAGCTTTCTGAGAAACTTCTTTGTGTTCTGTGAAATCATCTCACAGAGTTACAGCTTTCCCCTCAAGAAGCCTTCGCTAAGACAGTTCTTGTGGAATTGGCCAAGTGATATTTGGAAGCCCATAGAGGGCTATGGTGAAAAAGGAAATATCCTCCGATGAAATCTGGAAAGAAGCTTTCTGAGAAACTGCTTAGTGTTCTGTTAATTCATCTCACAGAGTTACATCTATATTTCGTGGATCTCTTTGCTAGCCTTATTTCTGTGGAATCTGAGAACAGATATTTCGGATCCCTTTGAAGACTATAGGGCCAAGGAAATATCCTCCGATAACAAAGAGAAAGAAGCTTTCTGAGAAACTTCTTTGTGTTCTGTGAAATCATCTCACAGTGTTACAGCTTTCCCCTCAAGAAGCCTTTCGCTAACACAGTTCTTGTGGAATTGGCCAAGTGATATTTGGAAGCCCATAGAGGGCTACGGTGAAAAAGGAAATATCATCAGATGAAATCTGGAAAGAAGCTTTCTGAGAAACTGCTTAGTGTTCTGTTAATTCATCTCACAGAGTTACATCTGTATTTCGTGGATCTATTTGCTAGGCTTATTTCTGTGGAATCTGAGAACAGATATTTCGGATCCCTTTAAAGACTATAGGGCCAAAGGAAATATCCTCCAATAACTAAGAGAAAGAAGCTTTCTGAGAAACTTCTTTGTGTTCTGTGAAATCATCTCACAGAGTTACAGCTTTCCCCTCAAGAAGCCTTTCGCTAAGACATTTCTTGTGGAATTGGCAAAGTGATATTTGGAAGCCCATAGAGGGCTATGGTGAAAAAGGAAATATCCTCCGATGAAATCTGGAAAGAAGCTTTCTGAGAAACTGCTTAGTGTTCTGTTAATTCATCTCACAGAGTTACTTCTATATTTCGTGGATCTCTTTGCTAGCCTTATTTCTGTGGAATCTGAGAACAGATATTTCGGATCCCTTTGAAGACTATAGGGCCAAAGGAAATATCCTCCGAAAACTAAGAGAAAGAAGCTTCCTGAGAAACTTCTTTGTGTTCTGTGAAATCATCTCAAAGAGTTACAGATTTCCCCTCAAGAAGTCTTTCGCTAAGACAGTTCTTGTGGAATTGCCAAAGTGATATTTTGAAGCCCATAGTGGACTATGGTGAAAAAGGAAATATCCTCAGATGAAATCTGGAAAGAAGCTTTCTGAGAAACTGCTTAGTGTTCTGTTAATTCATCTCACAGAGTTACATCCGTATTTCGTGGATCTCTTTGCTAGCCTTATTTCTGTGGAATCTGAGAACAGATATTTCGGATACCTTTGAAGACTATAGGGCCAAAGGAAATATCCTCCGATAACTAAGAGAAAGAAGCGTTCTGAGAAACTTCTTTGTGTTCTCTGAAATCATCTCACAGAGTTACAGCTTTACCCTCAAGAAGCCTTTCGCTAAGACAGTTCTTGTGGAATTGGCAAAGTGATATTTGGAAGCCCATAGAGGGCTACGGTGAAAAAGGAAATATCCTCAGATGAAATCTGGAAAGAAGCTTTCTGAGAAACTGCTTAGTGTTCTGTTAATTCATCTCACAGAGTTACATCTGTATTTCGTGGAGATCTTTGCTAGCCTTATTTCTGTGGAATCTGAAAACAGATATTTCGGATCCCTTTGAAGACTATAGGGCCAAAGGAAATATCCTCCGATAACTAAGAGAAAGAAGCTTTCTGAGAAACTTCTTTGTGTTCTGTGAAATCATCTCACAGAGTTACAGCTTTCCCCTCAAGAAGCCTTTCGCTAAGACAGTTCTTGTGGAATTGGCAAAGTGATATTTGGAAGCCCATAGAGGGCTATGGTGAAAAAGGGATTATCCTCAGATGAAATCTGGAAAGATGCTTTCTGAGAAACTGCTTAGTGTTCTGTTAATTCATCTCACAGAGTTACATCCGTATTTCGTGGATCTCTTTGCTAGCCTTATTTCTGTGGAATCTGAGAACAGTTATTTCGGATCCCTTTGAAGACTATAGGGCCAAAGGAAACATCCTCCGATAACTAAGGGAAAGAAGCGTTCTGAGAAACTTCTTTGTGTTCTATGAAATCATTTCACAGAGTTACAGCTTTCCCCTCAAGAAGCCTTTCGCTAAGACAGTTCTTGTGGAATTGGCAAAGTGATATTTGGAAGCCCATACAGGGCTATGGTGAAAAAGGAAATATCCTCAGATGAAATCTGGAAAGAAGATTTCTGAGAAACTGCTCTGTGATGTGTGACTTCCACTCACAGAGTTACATCTGTATTTCGTTGATCTCTTTGCTAGCCTTATTTCTGTGGAATCTGAGAACAGATATTTCGGATCCCTTTGAAGACTATAGGGCCAAAGGAACTATCCTTCGATAACAAAGAGAAAGAAGCTTTGTGAGAAATATCTTTGTGTTCTATGTAATCATCTCACAGAGTTACAGCTTTCCCCTCAAGAAGCCTTTCGCTAAGACAGTTCTTGTGGAATTGGCAAAGTGATATTTGGAAGCCCATAGAGGGCTATGGTGAAAAAGGAAATATCCTCAGAAGAAATCTGCAAAGAAGCTTTCTGAGAAACTGCTTACTGTTCTGTTAATTCATCTAACAGAGTTACATCTGTATTTCGTGGATCACTTGGCTAACCTTATTTCTGTGGAATCTGAGAACAGATATTTCGGATCCCTTTGAAGACTATAGGGCCAAAGGAAGTATCCTCCGATAACAAAGAAAAAGAAGCTTTCTGAGAAACTTCTTTGTGTTCTGTGAAATCATCTCACAGAGTTACAGCTTTCCCCTCAAGAAGCCTTTCGCTAAGACAGTTCTTGTGGAATTGGCAAAGTGATATTTGGAAGCCCATAGAGGGCTATGGTGAAAAAGGAAATATCCTCCGGTGAAAACTGGAAAGAAGCTTTCTGAGAAACTGCTTACTGTTCTGTTAATTCATCTAACAGAGTTACATCTGTATTTCGTGGATCACTTGGCTAACCTTATTTCTGTGGAATCTGAGAACAGATATTTCGGATCCCTTTGAAGACTATAGGGCCAAAGGAGATATCCTCCGATAACAAAGAAAAAGAAGCTTTCTGAGAAACTTCTTTGTGTTCTGTGAAATCATCTCACAGAGTTACAGCTTTCCCCTCAAGAAGCCTTTCGCTAAGACAGTTCTTGTGGAATTGGCAAAGTGATATTTGGAAGCCCATAGAGGGCTATGGTGAAAAAGGAAATATCCTCCGGTGAAAACTGGAAAGAAGCTTTCTGAGAAACTGCTTAGTGTTCTGTTAATTCATCTCACAGAGTTACATCTATATTTCGTGGATCTCTTTGCTAGCCTTATTTCTGTGGAATCTGAGAACAGATATTTCGGATCCCTTTGAAGACTATAGGGCCAAAGGAAATATCCTCCGATAACTAAGAGAAAGAAGCTTTCTGAGAAACTTCTTTGTGTTCTTTGAAATCATCTCAGAGAGTTACAGCTTCCCCCTCAAGAAGCCTTTCGCTAAGACAGTTCTTGTGGAATTGGCAAAGTGATATTTGGAAACCCATAGAGGGCTATGGTGAAAAAGGAAATATCCTCAGATGAAATCTGGAAAGAAGCTTTCTGAGAAACTGCTTAGTGTTCTGTTAATTCATCTCACAGAGTTACATCTGTATTTCGTGGATCTCTTGGCTAGCCTTATTTCTGTGGAATCTGAGAACAGATATTTCGGATCCCTTTGAAGACTATAGGGCCAAAGGAAATATCCTCCGATAACAAAGAGAAAGAAGCTTTGTGAGAAATTTCTTTGTGTTCTATGTAATCATCTCACAGAGTTACAGCTTTCCCCTCAAGAAGCCTTTCGCTAAGACAGTTCTTGTGGAATTGGCAAAGTGATATTTGGAAGCCCATAGAGGGCTATGGTGAAAAAGGGAATATCCTCAGATGAAATCTGGAAAGATGCTTTCTGAGAAACTGCTTAGTGTTCTGTTAATTCATCTCACAGAGTTACATCTGTATTTCGTGGATCACTTGGCTAGCCTTATTTCTGTGGAATCTGAGAACAGATATTTCGGATCCCTTTGAAGACTATAGGGCCAAAGGAAATATCCTCCGATAACTAAGAGAAAGAAGCTTTCGGAGAAACTTCTTTGTGTTCTGTGAAATCATCTCACAGAGTTACAGCTTTCCCCTCAAGAAGCCTTACGCTAAGACAGTTCTTGTGGAATTGGCAAAGTGATATTTGGAAGCCCATAGAGGGCTATGGTGAAAAAGGAAATATCCTCAGATGAAATCTGGAAAGAAGCTTTCTGAGAAACTGCTCAGTGTTCTGTTAATTCATCTCACAGAGTTACATCTGTATTTCGTGGATCTCTTTGCTAGGCTTATTTCTGTGGAATCTGAGAACAGATATTTCGGATCCCTTTGAAGACTACAGGGCCAAAGGAAATATCCTCCGATAACAAAGAAAAAGAAGCTTTCTGAGAAACTTCTTGGTGTTCTGTGAAATCATCTCACAGAGTTACAGCTTTCCCCTCAAGAAGCCTTTCGCTAAGACAGTTCTTTTGGAATTGACAAAGTGATATTTGCAAGCCCATAGAGGACTATGGTGAAAAAGGAAATATCCTCAGATGAAATCTGGAAAGAAGCTTTCTGAGAAACTGCTTACTGTTCTGTTAATTCATCTCACAGAGTTACATCTGTATTTCGTGGATCTCTTTGCTAGCCTTATTTCTGTGGAATCTGAGAACAGATATTTCAGATCCCTTTGAAGACTATAGGGCCAAAGGAAACATCCTCCGATAACTAAGAGAAAGAAGCTTTCTGAGAAACTTCTTTGTGGTCTATGAAATCATCTCACAGAGTTACAGATTTCCCCTCAAGAAGCCTTTCGCTAAGACAGTTCTTGTGGAATTGGCAAAGTGATATTTGGAAGCCCATAGAGGGCTATGGTGAAAAAGGAAATATCCTCCGATGAAATCTGGAAAGAAGCTTTCTGAGAAACTGCTCTGTGATGTGTGAATTCCACTCACAGAGTTACATCTGTATTTCGTGGATCTCTTTGCTAGCCTTATTTCTGTGGAATCTGAGAACAGATATTTCGGATCCCTTTGAAGACTATAGGGCCTAAGGAAATATCCTACGATAACTAAGAGAAAGAAGCTTTCTGAGAAACCTCTTTGTGTTCTGCGAAATCATCTCACAGAGTTACAGCTTTCCCCTCAAGAAGCCTTTCGCTAAGACAGTTCTTGTGGAATTGGCAAAGTGATATTTGGAAGTCCATAGAGGGCTATGGTGAAAAAGGAAATATCCTCCGATGAAATCTGGAAAGAAGCTTTCTGAGAAACTGCTTAGTGTTCTGTTAATTCATCTCACAGAGTTACATCTGTATTTCGTGGATCTCTTTGCTAGCCTTATTTCTGTGGAATCTGAGAACAGATATTTCGGATCCCTTTGAAGATTATAGGGCCAAAGGAAATATCCTCCGATAACAAAGAGAAAGAAGCTTTGTGAGAAATTTCTTTGTGTTCTATGTAATCATCTCACAGAGTTACAGCTTTCCCCTCAAGAAGCCTTTCGCTAAGACAGTTCTTGTGGAATTGGCAAAGTGATATTTGGAAGCCCATAGAGGGCTATGGTGAAAAAGGAAATATCCTCCGATGAAATCTGGAAAGAAGCTTTCTGAGAAACTGCTTAGTGTTCTGTTAATTCATCTCACAGAGTTACATCTGTATTTCGTGGATCACTTGGCTAGCCTCATTTCTGTGGAATCTGAGAACAGATATTTCGGATCCCTTTGAAGACTATAGGGCCAAAGGAAATATCCTCCGATAACTAAGAGAAAGAAGCTTTCTGAGAAACGTCTTTGTGTTCTGTGAAATCATCTCACAGAGTTACAGCTTTCCCCTCAAGAAGCCTTTCGCTAAGACAGTTCTTGTGGAATTGGCAAAGTGATATTTGGAAGCCCATAGAGGGTTATGGTGAAAAAGGAAATATCCTCAGATGAAATCTGGAAAGAAGCTTTCTGAGAAACTGCTCAGTGTTCTGTTAATTCATCTCACAGAGTTACATCTGTATTTCGTGGATCTCTTTGCTAGGCTTATTTTGTGGAATCTGAGAACAGATATTTCGGATCCCTTTGAAGACTATAGGGCCAAAGGAAATATCCTCCGATAACTAAGAGAAAGAAGCTTTCTGAGAAACTTCTTTGTGTTCTTTGAAATCATCTCAGAGAGTTACAGCTTCCCCCTCAAGAAGCCTTTCGCTAAGACAGTTCTTGTGGAATTGGCAAAGTGATATTTGGAAACCCATAGAGGGCTATGGTGAAAAAGGAAATATCCTCAGATGAAATCTGGAAAGATGCTTTCTGAGAAACTGCTTAGTGTTCTGTTAATTCATCTCACAGAGTTACATCTGTATTTCGTGGATCACTTGGCTAGCCTTATTTCTGTGGAATCTGAGAACAGATATTTCGGATCCCTTTGAAGACTATAGGGCCAAAGGAAATATCCTCCGATAACTAAGAGAAAGAAGCTTTCGGAGAAACTTCTTTGTGTTCTGTGAAATCATCTCACAGAGTTACAGCTTTCCCCTCAAGAAGCCTTACGCTAAGACAGTTCTTGTGGAATTGGCAAAGTGATATTTGGAAGCCCATAGAGGGCTATGGTGAAAAAGGAAATATCCTCAGATGAAATCTGGAAAGAAGCTTTCTGAGAAACTGCTCAGTGTTCTGTTAATTCATCTCACAGAGTTACATCTGTATTTCGTGGATCTCTTTGCTAGGCTTATTTCTGTGGAATCTGAGAACAGATATTTCGGATCCCTTTGAAGACTACAGGGCCAAAGGAAATATCCTCCGATAACAAAGAAAAAGAAGCTTTCTGAGAAACTTCTTTGTGTTCTGTGAAATCATCTCACAGAGTTACAGCTTTCCCCTCAAGAAGCCTTTCGCTAAGACAGTTCTTTTGGAATTGACAAAGTGATATTTGCAAGCCCATAGAGGACTATGGTGAAAAAGGAAATATCCTCAGATGAAATCTGGAAAGAAGCTTTCTGAGAAACTGCTTACTGTTCTGTTAATTCATCTCACAGAGTTACATCTGTATTTCGTGGATCTCTTTGCTAGCCTTATTTCTGTGGAATCTGAGAACAGATATTTCAGATCCCTTTGAAGACTATAGGGCCAAAGGAAATATCCTCCGATAACTAAGAGAAAGAAGCTTTCTGAGAAACTTCTTTGTGGTCTATGAAATCATCTCACAGAGTTACAGATTTCCCCTCAAGAAGCCTTTCGCTAAGACAGTTCTTGTGGAATTGGCAAAGTGATATTTGGAAGCCCATAGAGGGCTATGGTGAAAAAGGAAATATCCTCCGATGAAATCTGGAAAGAAGCTTTCTGAGAAACTGCTCTGTGATGTGTGAATTCCACTCACAGAGTTACATCTGTATTTCGTGGATCTCTTTGCTAGCCTTATTTCTGTGGAATCTGAGAACAGATATTTCGGATCCCTTTGAAGACTATAGGGCCTAAGGAAATATCCTACGATAACTAAGAGAAAGAAGCTTTCTGAGAAACCTCTTTGTGTTCTGCGAAATCATCTCACAGAGTTACAGCTTTCCCCTCAAGAAGCCTTTCGCTAAGACAGTTCTTGTGGAATTGGCAAAGTGATATTTGGAAGTCCATAGAGGGCTATGGTGAAAAAGGAAATATCCTCCGATGAAATCTGGAAAGAAGCTTTCTGAGAAACTGCTTAGTGTTCTGTTAATTCATCTCACAGAGTTACATCTGTATTTCGTGGATCTCTTTGCTAGCCTTATTTCTGTGGAATCTGAGAACAGATATTTCGGATCCCTTTGAAGATTATAGGGCCAAAGGAAATATCCTCCGATAACAAAGAGAAAGAAGCTTTGTGAGAAATTTCTTTGTGTTCTATGTAATCATCTCACAGAGTTACAGCTTTCCCCTCAAGAAGCCTTTCGCTAAGACAGTTCTTGTGGAATTGGCAAAGTGATATTTGGAAGCCCATAGAGGGCTATGGTGAAAAAGGAAATATCCTCCGATGAAATCTGGAAAGAAGCTTTCTGAGAAACTGCTTAGTGTTCTGTTAATTCATCTCACAGAGTTACATCTGTATTTCGTGGATCACTTGGCTAGCCTCATTTCTGTGGAATCTGAGAACAGATATTTCGGATCCCTTTGAAGACTATAGGGCCAAAGGAAATATCCTCCGATAACTAAGAGAAAGAAGCTTTCTGAGAAACTTCTTTGTGTTCTGTGAAATCATCTCACAGAGTTACAGCTTTCCCCTCAAGAAGCCTTTCGCTAAGACAGTTCTTGTGGAATTGGCAAAGTGATATTTGGAAGCCCATAGAGGGTTATGGTGAAAAAGGAAATATCCTCAGATGAAATCTGGAAAGAAGCTTTCTGAGAAACTGCTCAGTGTTCTGTTAATTCATCTCACAGAGTTACATCTGTATTTCGTGGATCTCTTTGCTAGGCTTATTTTGTGGAATCTGAGAACAGATATTTCGGATCCCTTTGAAGACTATAGGGCCAAAGGAAATGTCCTCCGATAACAAAGAGAAAGAAGCTTTCTGAGAAACTTCTTTGTGTTCTGTGAAATCATCTCACAGAGTTACAGCTTTCCCCTCAAGAAGCCTTTCGCTAAGACAGCTGTTGTGGAATTGGCAAAGTGATATTTGGAAGCCCATAGAGGGCTTTGGTGAAAAAGTAAATATCCTCAGATGAAATCTGCAAAGAAGCTTTCTGAGAAACTGCTTAGTGTTCTGTTAATTCATCTCACAGAGTTACATCTGTATTTCGTGGATCTCTTTGCTAGCCTTATTTCTGTGGAATCTGAGAACAGATATTTCGGATCCCTTTGAAGACTATAGGGCCAAAGGAAATATCCTCCGATAACTAAGAGAAAGAAGCTTTCTGAGAAACTTCTTTGTGGTCTATGAAATAATCTCACAGAGTTACAGCTTCCCCTCAAGAAGCCTTTCGCTAAGACAGTTCTTGTGGAATTGGCAAAGTGATATTTGGAAGCCCATAGAGGGCTATGGTGAAAAAGGAAATATCCTCAGATGAAAGCTGGAAAGAAGCTTTCTGAGAAACTGCTTAGTGTTCTGTTAATTCATCTCACTGAGTTACATCTGTATTTCGTGGATCTCTTTGCTAGCCTTATTTCTGTGGAATCTGAGAACAGATATTTCGGATCCCTTTGAAGACTATAGGGCCAAAGGAAATATCCTCCGATAACAAAGAGAAAGAAGCTTTGTGAGAAATTTCTTTGTGGTCTATGTAATCATCTCACAGAGATACAGCTTTCCCCTCAAGAAGCCTTTCGCTAAGACAGTTCTTGTGGAATTGGCAAAGTGATATTTGGAAGCCCATAGAGGGCTATGGTCAAAAAGGAAATATCCTCAGATGAAATCTGGAAAGAAGCTTTCTGAGAACCTGCTTAGTGTTCTGTTAATTCATCTCACAGAGTTACATCTGTATTCCTTGGATCACTTGGCTAGCCTTATTTCTGTGGAATCTGAGAACAGATATTTCGGATCCCTTTGAAGACTATAGGGCCAAAGGAAATATCCTCCGACAACTAAGAGAAAGAAGCTTTCTGAGAAACTTCTTTGTGTTCTGTGAAATCATCTCACAGAGTTACAGCTTTCCCCTCAAGAAGCCTTTCGCTAAGACAGTTCTTGTGGAATTGGCAAAGTGATATTTGGAAGCCCATACAAGGCTATGGTGAAAAAGGAAATATCCTCAGATGAAATCTGGAAAGAAGCTTTCTGAGAAACTGCTCAGTGTTCCGTTAATTCATCTCACAGAGTTACATCTGTATTTCGTGGATCTCTTTGCTAGGCTTTTTTCTGTGGAATCTGAGAACAGATATTTCGGATCCCTTTGAAGACTATAGGGCCAAAGGAAATATCCTCCGATAACAAATAAAAGGAAGCTTTCTGAGAAACTTCTTTGTGTTCTGTGAAATCATCTCACAGAGTTACAGCTTTCCCCTCAAGAAGCCTTTCGCTAAGACAGTTCTTGTGGAATTGGCAAAGTGATATTTGGAAGCCCATAGAGGACTATGGTGAAAAAGGAAAAATCCTCCGATGAAAACTGGAAAGAAGCTTTCTGAGAAACTGCTTAGTGTTCTGTTAATTCATCTCACAGTGTTACATCTATATTTCGTGGATCTCTTTGCTAGCCTTATTTCTGTGGAATCTGAGAACAGATATTTCGGATCCCTTTGAAGACTATAGGGCCAAAGGAAATATCCTCCGAAAACTAAGATAAAGAAGCTTTCTGAGAAACTTCTTTGTGTTCTGTGAAATCATCTCAGAGATTTACAGCTTTCCCCTCAAGAAGCCTTTCGCTAAGACAGTTCTTGTGGAATTGGCAAAGTGATATTTAGAAGCCCATAGAGGGCTATGGTGAAAAAGGAAATATCCTCCGATGAAATCTGGAAAGAAGCTTTCTGAGAAACTGCTTAGTGTTCTGTTAATTCATCTCACAGAGTTACATCTATATTTCGTGGATCTCTTTGCTAGCCTTATTTCTGTGGAATCTGAGAACAGATATTTCGGAACCCTTTGAAGACTATAGGGCCAAAGGAAATATCCTCCGATAACAAAGAGAAAGAAGCTTTCTGAGAAACTTCTTTGTGTTCTGTGAAATCATCTCACAGAGTTACAGCTTTCCCCTCAAGAAGCCTTTCGCTAAGACATTTCTTGTGGAATTGGCCAAGTGATATTTGGAAGCCCATAGAGGGCTATGGTGAAAAAGGAAATATCCTCAGATGAAATCTGGAAAGAAGCTTTCTGAGAAACTGCTTAGTGTTCTGTTAATTCATCTCACAGAGTTACATCTATATTTCGTGGATCTCTTTGCTAGCCTTATTTCTGTGGAATCTGAGAACAGATATTTCGGATCCCTTTGAAGACTATAGGGCCAAAGGAACTATCCTCTGATAAGAAAGAGAAAGAAGCTTTGTGTGAAATATCTTTGTGTTCCATGTAATCATCTCACAGAGTTACAGCTTTCCCCTCAAGAAGCCTTTCGCTAAGACAGTTCTTGTGGAATTGGCAAAGTGATATTTGGAAGCCCCTAGAGGGCTATGGTGAAAAAGGAAATATCCTCAGATGAAATCTGGAAAGAAGCTTTCTGAGAAACTGCTCAGTGTTCTGTTAATTCATCTCACAGAGTTACATCTGTATTTCGTGGATCTCTTTGCTAGGCTTATTTTGTGGAATCTGAGAACAGATATTTCGGATCCCTTTGAAGACTATAGGGCCAAAGGAAATATCCTCCGATAACAAAGAAAAAGAAGCTTTCTGAGAAACTCCTTTGTGTTCTGTGAAATCATCTCACAGAGTTACAGCTTTCCCCTCAAGAAGCCTTTCGCTAAGACAGTTCTTGTGGAATTGGCAAAGTGATATTTGGAAGCCCATAGAGGGCTATGGTGAAAAAGGAAATATCCTCAGATGAAAACTGGAAAGAAGTTTTCTGAGAAACTGCTTAGTGTTCTGTTAATTCATCTCACAGAGTTACATCTGTATTTCGTGGATCACTTGGCTAGCCTTATTTCTGTGGAATCTGAGAACAGATATTTCGGATCCCTTTGAAGACTATTGGGCCAAAGGAAATATCCTCCGATAACTAAGAGAAAGTAGCTTTCGGAGAAACTTCTTTGTGTTCTGTGAAATCATCTCACAGAGTTACAGCTTTCCCCTCAAGAAGCCTTACGCTAAGACACTTCTTGTGGAATTGGCAAAGTGATATTTGGAAGCCCATAGAGGGCTAAGGTGAAAAAGGAAATATCCTCAGATGAAATCTGGAAAGAAGCTTTCTGAGAAACTGCTCAGTGTTCTGTTAATTCATCTCACAGAGTTACATCTGTATTTCGTGGATCTCTTTGCTAGGCTTATTTCTGTGGAATCTGGGAACAGATATTTCGGATCCCTTTGAAGACTATAGGGCCAAAGGAAATATCCTCCGATAACAAAGAAAAAGAAGCTTTCTGAGAAACTTCTTTGTGTTCTGTGAAATCATCTCAGAGAGTTACAGCTTTCCCCTCAAGAAGCCTTTCGCTAAGACAGTTCTTGTGGAATTGGCAAAGTGATATTTGCAAGCCCATAGAGGACTATGGTGAAAAAGGAAATATCCTCAGATGAAATCTGGAAAGAAGCTTTCTGAGAAACTGCTTAGTGTTCTGTTAATTCATCTCACAGAGTTACATCTGTATTTCGTGGATCTTTTTGCTAGCCTTATTTCTGTGGAATCTGAGAACAGATATTTCGGATCCCTTTGAAGACTATAGGGCCAAAGGAAATATCCTCCGATAACTAAGAGAAAGAAGCTTTCTGAGAAACTTCTTTGTGGTCTATGAAATCATCTCACAGAGTTACAGCTTTCCCCTCAAGAAGCCTTTCGCTAAGACAGTTCTTGTGGAATTGGCAAAGTGATATTTGGAAGCCCATAGAGGGCTATGGTGAAAAAGGAAATATCCTCAGATGAAATCTGGAAAGAAGCTTTCTGAGAAACTGCTTAGTGTTCTGTTAATTCATCTCACAGAGTTACATCTGTATTTCGTGGATCACTTGGCTAGCCTTATTTCTGTGGAATCTGAGAACAGATATTTCGGATCCCTTTGAAGACTATAGGGCCAAAGGAAATATCCTCCGATAACTAAGAGAAAGAAGCTTTCTGAGAAACTTCTTTGTGTTCTGTGAAATCATCTCTCAGAGTTACAGCTTTCCCCTCAAGAAGCCTTTCGCTAAGACAGTTCTTGTGGAATTGGCAAAGTGATATTTGGAAGCCCATACAGTGCTATGGTGAAAAAGGAAATATCCTCAGATGAAATCTGGAAAGAAGCTTTCTGAGAAACTGCTCAGTGTTCTGTTAATTCATCTCACAGAGTTACATCTGTATTTCGTGGATCTCTTTGCTAGGCTTATTTTGTGGAATCTGAGAACAGATATTTCGGATCCCTTTGAAGACTATAGGGCCAAAGGAAATGTCCTCCGATAACAAAGAGAAAGAAGCTTTCTGAGAAACTTCTTTGTGTTCTGTGAAATCATCTCACAGAGTTACAGCTTTCCCCTCAAGAAGCCTTTCGCTAAGACAGTTCTTGTGGAATTGCCAAAGTGATATTTGGAAGCCCATAGAGGGCTACGGTGAAAAAGGAAATATCCTCAGATGAAAACTGGAAAGAAGCTTTCTGAGAAACTGCTTAGTGTTCTGTTAATTCATCTCACAGAGTTACATCTATATTTCGTGGATCTCTTTGCTAGCCTTATTTCTGTGGAATCTGAGAACAGATATTTCGGATCCCTTTGAAGACTATAGGGCCAAAGGAAATATCCACCGATAACTAAGAGAAAGAAGCTTTCTGAGAAACTTCTTTGTGGTCTATGAAATCATCTCACAGAGTTACAGCATTCCCCTCAAGAAGCCTTTCGCTAAGACAGTTCTTGTGGAATTGGCAAAGTGATATTTGGAAGCCCATAGAGGGCTACGGTGAAAAAGGAAATATCCTCATATGAAATCTGGAAAGAAGCTTTCTGAGAAACTGCTTAGTATTCTGTTAATTCATCTCACAGAGTTACATCTGTATTTCGTGGATCTCTTTGCTAGCCTTATTTCTGTGGAACATGAGAACAGATATTTCGGATCCCTTTGAAGACTATAGGGCCAAAGGAAATATCCTCCGATAACAAAGAGAAAGAAGCTTTGTGAGAAATTTCTTTGTGTTCTATGTAATCATCTCACAGAGTTACAGCTTTCCCCTCAAGAAGCCTTTCGCTAAGACAGTTCTTGTGGAATTGGCAAAGTGATATTTGGAAGCCCATAGAGGGCTATGGTGAAAAAGGAAATATCCTCAGATGAAATCTGGAAAGAAGCTTTCTGAGAAACTGCTTAGTGTTCTGTTAATTCATCTCACAGAGTTACTTCTGTATTTCATGGATCACTTGGCTAGCCTTATTTCTGTGGAATCTGAGAACAGATATTTCGGATCCCTTTGAAGACTATTGGGCCAAAGGAAATATCCTCCGATAACTAAGAGAAAGAAGCTTTCGGAGAAACTTCTTTGTGTTCTGTGAAATCATCTCACAGAGTTACAGCTTTCCCCTCAAGAAGCCTTACGCTAAGACACTTCTTGTGGAATTGGCAAAGTGATATTTGGAAGCCCATAGAGGGCTATGGTGAAAAAGGAAATATCCTCAGATGAAATCTGGAAAGAAGCTTTCTGAGAAACTGCTCAGTGTTCTGTTAATTCATCTCACAGAGTTACATCTGTATTTCGTGGATCTCTTTGCTAGGCTTATTTCTGTGGAATCTGAGAACAGATTTTTCGGATCCCTTTGAAGAATATAGGGCCAAAGGAAATATCCTCCGATAACAAAGAAAAAGAAGCTTTCTGAGAAACTTCTTTGTGTTCTGTGAAATCATCTCAGAGAGTTACAGCTTTCCCCTCAAGAAGCCTTTCGCTAAGACAGTTCTTGTGGAATTGGCAAAGTGATATTTGCAAGCCCATAGAGGACTATGGTGAAAAAGGAAATATCCTCAGATGAAATCTGGAAAGAAGCTTTCTGAGAAACTGCTTACTGTTCTGTTAATTCATCTCACAGAGTTACATCTGTATTTCGTGGATCTCTTTGCTAGCCTTATTTCTGTGGAATCTGAGAACAGATATTTCGGATCCCTTTGAAGACTATAGGGCCAAAGGAAATATCCTCCGATAACAAAGAGAAAGAAGCTTTCTGAGAAACTTCTTTGTGGTCTATGAAATCATCTCACAGAGTTACAGCTTTACCCTCAAGAAGCCTTTCGCTAAGACAGTTCTTGTGGAATTGGCAAAGTGATATTTGGAAGCCCATAGAGCTCTATGGTGAAAAAGGAAATATCCTCCGATGAAATCTGGAAAGAAGCTTTCTGAGAAACTGCTTAGTGTTCTGTTAATTCATCTCACAGAGTTACATCTGTATTTCGTGGATCTCTTTGCTAGCCTTATTTCTGTGGAATCTGAGAACAGATATTTCGGATCCCATTGAAGACTATAGGGCCAAAGGAAATATCCTCCGATAACAAAGAGAAAGAAGCTTTGTGAGAAATTTCTTTGTGTTCTATGTAATCATCTCACAGAGTTACAGCTTTCCCCTCAAGAAGCCTTTCGCTAAGACAGTTCTTGTGGAATTGGCAAAGTGATATTTGGAAGCCCATAGAGGGCTATGGTGAAAAAGGAAATATCCTCAGATGAAATCTGGAAAGAAGCTTTCTGAGAAACTGCTTAGTGTTCTGTTTATTCATCTCACAGAGTTACATCTGTATTTCGTGGATCACTTGGCTAGCCTTATTTCTGTGGAATCTGAGAACAGATATTTCGGATCCCTTTGAAGACTATAGGGCCAAAGGAAATATCCTCCGATAACTAAGAGAAAGAAGCTTTCTGAGAAACTTCTTTGTGTTCTGTGAAATCATATCACAGAGTTACAGCTTTCCCCTCAAGAAGCCTTTCGCTAAGACAGTTCTTGTGGAATTGGCAAAGTGATATTTGGAAGCCCATAGAGGGCTACGGTGAAAAGGAAATATCCTCAGATGAAAACTGGAAAGAAGCTTTCTGAGAAACTGCTTAGTGTTCTGTTAATTCATCTCACAGAGTTACATCTATATTTCGTGGATCTCTTTGCTAGCCTTATTTCTGTGGAATCTGAGAACAGATATTTCGGATCCCTTTGAAGACTATAGGGCCAAAGGAAATATCCACCGATAACTAAGAGAAAGAAGCTTTCTGAGAAACTTCTTTGTGGTCTATGAAATCATCTCACAGAGTTACAGCATTCCCCTCAAGAAGCCTTTCGCTAAGACAGTTCTTGTGGAATTGGCAAAGTGATATTTGGAAGCCCATAGAGGGCTACTGTGAAAAAGGAAATATCCTCATATGAAATCTGGAAAGAAGCTTTCTGAGAAACTGCTTAGTGTTCTGTTAATTCATCTCACAGAGTTACATCTGTATTTCGTGGATCTCTTTGCTAGCCTTATTTCTGTGGAACATGAGAACAGATATTTCGGATCCCTTTGAAGACTATAGGGCCAAAGGAAATATCCTCCGATAACAAAGAGAAAGAAGCTTTGTGAGAAATTTCTTTGTGTTCTATGTAATCATCTCACAGAGTTACAGCTTTCCCCTCAAGAAGCCTTTCGCTAAGACAGTTCTTGTGGAATTGGCAAAGTGATATTTGGAAGCCCATAGAGGGCTATGGTGAAAAAGGAAATATCCTCAGATGAAATCTGGAAAGAAGCTTTCTGAGAAACTGCTTAGTGTTCTGTTAATTCATCTCACAGAGTTACATCTGTATTTCGTGGATCACTTGGCTAGCCTTATTTCTGTGGAATCTGAGAACAGATATTTCGGATCCCTTTGAAGACTATAGGGCCAAAGGAAATATCCTCCGAAAACTAAGAGAAAGAAGCTTTCTGAGAAACTTCTTTGTGTTCTGTGAAATCATCTCACAGAGTTACAGCTTTCCCCTCAAGAAGCCTTTCGCTAAGACAGTTCTTGTGGAATTGGCAAAGTGATATTTGGAAGCCCATAGAGGACTACGGTTAAAAAGGAAATATCCTCAGATGAAATCTGGAAAGAAGCTTTCTGAGAAACTGCTTAGTGTTCTGTTAATTCATCTCACAGAGTTATATCTGTATTTCGTGGATCTCTTTGCTAGCCTTATTTCTGTGGAATCTGAGAACAGATATTTCGGATCCCTTTGAAGACTATAGGGCTAAAGGAAATATCCTCCGATAACTAAGAGAAAGAAGCTTTCTGAGAAACTTCTTTGTGGTCTATGAAATCATCTCACAGAGTTACAGCTTTCCCCTCAAGAAGCCTTTCGCTAAGACAGTTCTTGTGGAATTGGCAAAGGGATATTTGGAAGCCCATAGAGGGCTATGGTGAAAAAGGAAATATCCTCCGATGAAATCTGGAAAGAAGCTTTCTGAGAAACTGCTTAGTGTTCTGTTAATTCATCTCACAGAGTTACATCTGTATTTCGTGGATCTCTTTGCTAGCCTTATTTCTGTGGAATCTGAAAACAGATATTTCGGATCCCTTTGAAGACTATAAGGCCAAAGGAAATATCCTCCGATAATTAAGAGAAAGAAGCTTTCTGAGAAACTTCTTTGTGTTCTGTGAAATCATCTCACAGAGTTACAGATTCCCCTCAAGAAGCCTTTCGCTAAGACAGTTCTTGTGGAATTGGCAAAGTGATATTTGGAAGTCCATAGAGGGCTATGGTGAAAAAGGAAATATCCTCCGATGAAATCTGGAAAGAAGCTTTCTGAGAAACTGCTTAGTGATCTGTTAATTATCTCACAGAGTTACATCTATATTTCGTGGATCTCGTTGCTAGCCTTATTTCTGTGGAATCTGAGAACAGATATTTCGGATCCCTTTCAAGACTATAGGGCCAAAGGAATTATCCTCCGATAACTAAGAGAAAGAAGCTTTCAGAGACTTCTTTGTGTTCTGTGAAATGAGCTCACAGAGTTACAGCTTTCCCCTCAAGAAGCCTTTCGCTAAGACAGTTCTTGTGGAATTGGCAAAGTGATATTTGGAAGCCCATAGAGGGCTATTGTGAAAAAGGAAATATCCTCCGATGAAATCTGGAAAGAAGCTTTCTGAGAAACTGCTTAGTGTTCTGTTAATTCATCTCACAGAGTTACATCTATATTTCGTGGATCTCTTTGCTAGCCTTATTTCTGTGGAATCTGAGAACAGATATCTCGGATCCCTTTGAAGACTATAGGGCCAAAGGAAATATCCTCCGATAACAAAGAGAAAGAAGCTTTGTGAGAAATTTCTTTGTGTTCTATGTAATCATCTCACAGAGTTACAGCTTTCCCCTCAAGAAGCCTTTCGCTAAGACAGTTCTTGTGGAATTGGCAAAGTGATATTTGGAAGCCCATAGAGGGCTATGGTGAAAAAGGAAATATCCTCCGATGAAATCTGGAAAGAAGCTTTCTGAGAAACTGCTTAGTGTTCTGTTAATTCATCTCACAGAGTTACATCTGTATTTCGTGGATCACTTGGCTAGCCTTATTTCTGTGGAATCTGAGAACAGATATTTCGGATCCCTTTTAAGACTATAGGTCCAAAGGAAATATCCTCCGATAACTAAGAGAAAGAAGCTTTCTGAGAAACTTCTTTGTGTTCTGTGAAATCATCTCACAGAGTTACAGCTTTCCCCTCAAGAAGCCTTTCGCTAAGACAGTTCTTGTGGAATTGGCAAAATGATATTTGGAAGCCCATACAGGGCTATGGTGAAAAAGGAAATATCCTCAGATGAAATCTGGAAAGAAGCTTTCTGAGAAACTGCTCAGTGTTCTGTTAATTCATCTCACAGAGTTACATCGGTATTTCGTGGATCTCTTTCCTAGGCTTATTTCTGTGGAATCTGAGAACAGATATTTCGGATCCCTTTGAAGACTATAGGGCCAAAGGAAATATCCTCCGATAACAAAGAAAAAGAAGCTTTCTGAGAAACTTCTTTGTGATATGTGAAATCATCTCACAGAGTTACAGCTTTCCCCTCAAGAAGCCTTTCGCTAAGACAGTTCTTGTGGAATTGGCAAAGTGATATTTGGAAGCCCATAGAGGTTATGGTGAAAAAGGAAATATCCTCAGATGAAATCTGGAAAGAAGCTTTCTGAGAAACTGCTCTGTGATGTGTGACTTCCACTCACAGAGTTACATCTGTATTTCGTTGATCTCTTTGCTAGCCTTATTTCTGTGGAATCTGAGAACAGATATTTCGGATCCCTTTGAAGACTATAGGGCCAAAGGAAATATCCTCCGATAACTAAGAGAAAGAAGCTTTCAGAGACTTCTTTGTGTTCTGTGAAATGAGCTCACAGAGTTACAGCTTTCCCCTCAAGAAGCCTTTCGCTAAGACAGTTCTTGTGGAATTGGCAAAGTGATATTTGGAAGCCCATAGAGGGCTATGGTGAAAAAGGAAATATCCTCCGATGAAATCTGGAAATAAGCTTTCTGAGAAACTGCTTAGTGTTCTGTTAATTCATCTCACAGAGTTACATCTGTATTTCGTGGATCACTTGGCTAGCCTTATTTCTGTGGAATCTGAGAACAGATATTTCGGATCCCTTTTAAGACTATAGGTCCAAAGGAAATATCCTCCGATAACGAAGAGAAAGAAGCTTTCTGAGAAACTTCTTTGTGTTCTGTGAAATCATCTCACAGAGTTACAGCTTTCCCCTCAAGGAGCCTTTCGCTAAGACAGTTCTTGTGGAATTGGCAAAGTGATATTTGGAAGCCCATACAGGGCTATGGTGAAAAAGGAAATATCCTCAGATGAAATCTGGAAAGAAGCTTTCTGAGAAACTGCTCAGTGTTCTGTTAATTCATCTCACAGAGTTACATCGGTATTTCGTGGATCTCTTTCCTAGGCTTATTTCTGTGGAATCTGAGAACAGATATTTCGGATCCCTTTGAAGACTATAGGGCCAAAGGAAATATCCTCCGATAACAAAGAAAAAGAAGCTTTCTGAGAAACTTCTTTGTGATATGTGAAATCATCTCACAGAGTTACAGCTTTCCCCTCAAGAAGCCTTTCGCTAAGACAGTTCTTGTGGAATTGGCAAAGTGATATTTGGAAGCCCATAGAGGTTATGGTGAAAAAGGAAATATCCTCAGATGAAATCTGGAAAGAAGCTTTCTGAGAAACTGCTCTGTGATGTGTGACTTCCACTCACAGAGTTACATCTGTATTTCGTTGATCTCTTTGCTAGCCTTATTTCTGTGGAATCTGAGAACAGATATTTCGGATCCCTTTGAAGACTATAAGGCCAAAGGAAATATCCTCCGATAACTAAGAGAAAGAAGCATTCGGAGAAACCTCTTTTGTTCTGTGAAATCATCTCACAGAGTTACAGCTTTCCCCTCAAGAAGCCTTTCGCTAAGACAGTTATTGTGGAATTGGCAAAGTGATATTTGGAAGCCCATAGAGGGCTATGGTGAAAAAGGAAATATCCTCCGATGAAATCTGGAAAGAAGCTTTCTGAGAAACTGCTTAGTGTTCTGTTAATTCATCTCACAGAGTTACATCTGTAATTCGTGGATCTCTTTGCTAGCCTTATTTCTGTGGAATCTGA
The DNA here is from genome assembly GCF_049350105.2 of Macaca mulatta. Taxonomy (NCBI): domain Eukaryota; kingdom Metazoa; phylum Chordata; class Mammalia; order Primates; family Cercopithecidae; genus Macaca; species Macaca mulatta. The sequence continues at coordinate 49,592,420 of NC_133411.1, forward strand.
GAACAGATATTTCGGATCCCTTTGAAGACTATAGGGCCAAAGGAAATATCCTCCGATAAGAAAGAGAAAGAAGCTTTGTGAGAAATTTCTTTGTGTTCTATGTAATCATCTCACAGAGTTACAGCTTTCCCCTCAAGAAGCCTTTCGCTAAGACAGTTCTTGTGGAATTGGCAAAGTGATATTTGGAAGCCCATAGAGGGCTATGGTGAAAAAGGAAATATCCTCAGATGAAATCTGGAAAGAAGCTTTCTGAGAAACTGCTTAGTGTTCTGTTAATTCATCTCACAGAGTTACATCTGTATTTCGTGGATCACTTGGCTAGCCTTATTTCTGTGGAATCTGAGAACAGATATTTCGGATCCCTTTGAAGACTATAGGGCCAAAGGAAATATCCTCCGATAACTAAGAGAAAGAAGCTTTCGGAGAAACTTCTTTGTGTTCTGTGAAATCATCTCACAGAGTTACAGCTTTCCCCTCAAGAAGCCTTTCGCTAAGACAGTTCTTGTGGAATTGGCAAAGTGATATTTGGAAGCCCATACAGGGCTATGGTGAAAAAGGAAATATCCTCAGATGAAATCTGGAAAGAAGCTTTCTGAGAAACTGCTCAGTGTTCTGTTAATTCATCTCACAGAGTTACATCTGTATTTCGTGGATCTCTTTGCTAGGCTTATTTTGTGGAATCTTAGAACAGATATTTCGGATCCCTTTGAAGACTATAGGGCCAAAGGAAATGTCCTCCGATAACAAAGAGAAAGAAGCTTTCTGAGAAACTTCTTTGTGTTCTGTGAAATCATCTCACAGAGTTACAGCTTTCCCCTCAAGAAGCCTTTCGCTAAGACAGTTCTTGTGGAATTGCCAAAGTGATATTTGGAAGCCCATAGAGGGCTACGGTGAAAAAGGAAATATCCTCAGATGAAAACTGGAAAGAAGCTTTCTGAGAAACTGCTTAGTGTTCTGTTAATTCATCTCACAGAGTTACATCTATATTTCGTGGATCTCTTTGCTAGCCTTATTTCTGTGGAATCTGAGAAAAGATATTTCGGATCCCTTTGAAGACTATAGGGCCAAAGGAAATATCCTCCGAAAACTAAGAGAAAGAAGCTTTCTGAGAAACTTCTTTGTGTTCTCTGAAATCATCTCAGAGAGTTACAGCTTTCCCCTCAAGAAGCCTTTCGCTAAGACAGTTCTTGTGGAATTGGCAAAGTGATATTTGGAAGCCCATAGAGGACTACGGTTAAAAAGGAAATATCCTCAGATGAAATCTGGAAAGAAGTTTTCTGAGAAACTGCTTAGTGTTCTGTTAATTCATCTCACAGAGTTACATCTGTATTTCGTGGATCTCTTTGCTAGCCTTATTTCTGTTGAATCTGAGAACAGATATTTCGGATCCCTTTGAAGACTATAGGGCCAAAGGAAATATCCTCCGATAACTAAGAGAAAGAAGCTTTCTGAGAAACTTCTTTGTGGTCTATGAAATCATCTCACAGAGTTACAGCTTTCCCCTCAAGAAGCCTTTCGCTAAGACAGTTCTTGTGGAATTGGCAAAGTGATATTTGGAAGCCTATAGAGGGCTACGGTGAAAAAGGAAATATCCTCAGGTGAAATCTGGAAAGAAGCTTTCTGAGAAACTGCTCTGTGATGTGTGACTTCCACTCACAGAGTTACATCTGTATTTCGTGGATCTCTTTGCTAGGCTTATTTTGTGGAATCTGAGAACAGATATTTCGGATCCCTTTGAAGACTATAGGGCTAAAGGAAATATCCTCCGATAACTAAGAGAAAGAAGCTTTCTGAGAAACTTCTTTGTGGTCTATGAAATCATCTCACAGAGTTACAGCTTTCCCCTCAAGAAGCCTTTCGCTAAGACAGTTCTTGTGGAATTGGCAAAGGGATATTTGGAAGCCCATAGAGGGCTATGGTGAAAAAGGAAATATCCTCCGATGAAATCTGGAAAGAAGCTTTCTGAGAAACTGCTTAGTGTTCTGTTAATTCATCTCACAGAGTTACATCTGTATTTCGTGGATCTCTTTGCTAGCCTTATTTCTGTGGAATCTGAAAACAGATATTTCGGATCCCTTTGAAGACTATAAGGCCAAAGGAAATATCCTCCGATAATTAAGAGAAAGAAGCTTTCTGAGAAACTTCTTTGTGTTCTGTGAAATCATCTCACAGAGTTACAGATTCCCCTCAAGAAGCCTTTCGCTAAGACAGTTCTTGTGGAATTGGCAAAGTGATATTTGGAAGTCCATAGAGGGCTATGGTGAAAAAGGAAATATCCTCCGATGAAATCTGGAAAGAAGCTTTCTGAGAAACTGCTTAGTGATCTGTTAATTATCTCACAGAGTTACATCTATATTTCGTGGATCTCTTTGCTAGCCTTATTTCTGTGGAATCTGAGAACAGATATTTCGGATCCCTTTCAAGACTATAGGGCCAAAGGAATTATCCTCCGATAACTAAGAGGAAGAAGCTTTCAGAGACTTCTTTGTGTTCTGTGAAATGAGCTCACAGAGTTACAGCTTTCCCCTCAAGAAGCCTTTCGCTAAGACAGTTCTTGTGGAATTGGCAAAGTGATATTTGGAAGCCCATAGAGGGCTATTGTGAAAAAGGAAATATCCTCCGATGAAATCTGGAAAGAAGCTTTCTGAGAAACTGCTTAGTGTTCTGTTAATTCATCTCACAGAGTTACATCTATATTTCGTGGATCTCTTTGCTAGCCTTATTTCTGTGGAATCTGAGAACAGATATCTCGGATCCCTTTGAAGACTATAGGGCCAAAGGAAATATCCTCCGATAACAAAGAGAAAGAAGCTTTGTGAGAAATTTCTTTGTGTTCTATGTAATCATCTCACAGAGTTACAGCTTTCCCCTCAAGAAGCCTTTCGCTAAGACAGTTCTTGTGGAATTGGCAAAGTGATATTTGGAAGCCCATAGAGGGCTATGGTGAAAAAGGAAATATCCTCCGATGAAATCTGGAAAGAAGCTTTCTGAGAAACTGCTTAGTGTTCTGTTAATTCATCTCACAGAGTTACATCTGTATTTCGTGGATCACTTGGCTAGCCTTATTTCTGTGGAATCTGAGAACAGATATTTCGGATCCCTTTTAAGACTATAGGTCCAAAGGAAATATCCTCCGATAACTAAGAGAAAGAAGCTTTCTGAGAAACTTCTTTGTGTTCTGTGAAATCATCTCACAGAGTTACAGCTTTCCCCTCAAGAAGCCTTTCGCTAAGACAGTTCTTGTGGAATTGGCAAAGTGATATTTGGAAGCCCATACAGGGCTATGGTGAAAAAGGAAATATCCTCAGATGAAATCTGGAAAGAAGCTTTCTGAGAAACTGCTCAGTGTTCTGTTAATTCATCTCACAGAGTTACATCGGTATTTCGTGGATCTCTTTCCTAGGCTTATTTCTGTGGAATCTGAGAACAGATATTTCGGATCCCTTTGAAGACTATAGGGCCAAAGGAAATATCCTCCGATAACAAAGAAAAAGAAGCTTTCTGAGAAACTTCTTTGTGATATGTGAAATCATCTCACAGAGTTACAGCTTTCCCCTCAAGAAGCCTTTCGCTAAGACAGTTCTTGTGGAATTGGCAAAGTGATATTTGGAAGCCCATAGAGGTTATGGTGAAAAAGGAAATATCCTCAGATGAAATCTGGAAAGAAGCTTTCTGAGAAACTGCTCTGTGATGTGTGACTTCCACTCACAGAGTTACATCTGTATTTCGTTGATCTCTTTGCTAGCCTTATTTCTGTGGAATCTGAGAACAGATATTTCGGATCCCTTTGAAGACTATAAGGCCAAAGGAAATATCCTCCGATAACTAAGAGAAAGAAGCATTCGGAGAAACCTCTTTTGTTCTGTGAAATCATCTCACAGAGTTACAGCTTTCCCCTCAAGAAGCCTTTCGCTAAGACAGTTATTGTGGAATTGGCAAAGTGATATTTGGAAGCCCATAGAGGGCTATGGTGAAAAAGGAAATATCCTCCGATGAAATCTGGAAAGAAGCTTTCTGAGAAACTGCTTAGTGTTCTGTTAATTCATCTCACAGAGTTACATCTGTAATTCGTGGATCTCTTTGCTAGCCTTATTTCTGTGGAATCTGAGAACAGATATTTCGGATCCCTTTGAAGACTATAGGGCCAAAGGAAATATCCTCCGATAACAAAGAGAAAGAAGCTTTGTGAGAAATTTCTTTGTGTTCTATGTAATCATCTCACAGAGTTACAGCTTTCCCCTCAAGAAGCCTTTCGCTAAGACAGTTCTTGTGGAATTGGCAAAGTGATATTTGGAAGCCCATAGAGGGCTATGGTGAAAAAGGAAATATCCTCAGATGAAATCTGGAAAGAAGCTTTCTGAGAAACTGCTTAGTGTTCTGTTAATTCATCTCACAGAGTTACATCTGTATTTCGTGGATCACTTGGCTAGCCTTATTTCTGTGGAATCTGAGAACAGATATTTCGGATCCCTTTGAAGACTATAGGGCCAAAGGAAATATCCTCCGATAACTAAGAGAAAGAAGCTTTCGGAGAAACTTCTTTGTGTTCTGTGAAATCATCTCACAGAGTTACAGCTTTCCCCTCAAGAAGCCTTTCGCTAAGACAGTTCTTGTGGAATTGGCAAAGTGATATTTGGAAGCCCATACAGGGCTATGGTGAAAAAGGAAATATCCTCAGATGAAATCTGGAAAGAAGCTTTCTGAGAAACTGCTCAGTGTTCTGTTAATTCATCTCACAGAGTTACATCTGTATTTCGTGGATCTCTTTGCTAGGCTTATTTTGTGGAATCTTAGAACAGATATTTCGGATCCCTTTGAAGACTATAGGGCCAAAGGAAATGTCCTCCGATAACAAAGAGAAAGAAGCTTTCTGAGAAACTTCTTTGTGTTCTGTGAAATCATCTCACAGAGTTACAGCTTTCCCCTCAAGAAGCCTTTCGCTAAGACAGTTCTTGTGGAATTGCCAAAGTGATATTTGGAAGCCCATAGAGGGCTACGGTGAAAAAGGAAATATCCTCAGATGAAAACTGGAAAGAAGCTTTCTGAGAAACTGCTTAGTGTTCTGTTAATTCATCTCACAGAGTTACATCTATATTTCGTGGATCTCTTTGCTAGCCTTATTTCTGTGGAATCTGAGAAAAGATATTTCGGATCCCTTTGAAGACTATAGGGCCAAAGGAAATATCCTCCGAAAACTAAGAGAAAGAAGCTTTCTGAGAAACTTCTTTGTGTTCTCTGAAATCATCTCAGAGAGTTACAGCTTTCCCCTCAAGAAGCCTTTCGCTAAGACAGTTCTTGTGGAATTGGCAAAGTGATATTTGGAAGCCCATAGAGGACTACGGTTAAAAAGGAAATATCCTCAGATGAAATCTGGAAAGAAGCTTTCTGAGAAACTGCTTAGTGTTCTGTTAATTCATCTCACAGAGTTACATCTGTATTTCGTGGATCTCTTTGCTAGCCTTATTTCTGTTGAATCTGAGAACAGATATTTCGGATCCCTTTGAAGACTATAGGGCCAAAGGAAATATCCTCCGATAACTAAGAGAAAGAAGCTTTCTGAGAAACTTCTTTGTGGTCTATGAAATCATCTCACAGAGTTACAGCTTTCCCCTCAAGAAGCCTTTCGCTAAGACAGTTCTTGTGGAATTGGCAAAGTGATATTTGGAAGCCTATAGAGGGCTACGGTGTAAAAGGAAATATCCTCAGGTGAAATCTGGAAAGAAGCTTTCTGAGAAACTGCTCTGTGATGTGTGACTTCCACTCACAGAGTTACATCTGTATTTCGTGGATCTCTTTGCTAGGCTTATTTTGTGGAATCTGAGAACAGATATTTCGGATCCCTTTGAAGACTATAGGGCTAAAGGAAATATCCTCCGATAACTAAGAGAAAGAAGCTTTCTGAGAAACTTCTTTGTGGTCTATGAAATCATCTCACAGAGTTACAGCTTTCCCCTCAAGAAGCCTTTCGCTAAGACAGTTCTTGTGGAATTGGCAAAGGGATATTTGGAAGCCCATAGAGGGCTATGGTGAAAAAGGAAATATCCTCCGATGAAATCTGGAAAGAAGCTTTCTGAGAAACTGCTTAGTGTTCTGTTAATTCATCTCACAGAGTTACATCTGTATTTCGTGGATCTCTTTGCTAGCCTTATTTCTGTGGAATCTGAAAACAGATATTTCGGATCCCTTTGAAGACTATAAGGCCAAAGGAAATATCCTCCGATAATTAAGAGAAAGAAGCTTTCTGAGAAACTTCTTTGTGTTCTGTGAAATCATCTCACAGAGTTACAGATTCCCCTCAAGAAGCCTTTCGCTAAGACAGTTCTTGTGGAATTGGCAAAGTGATATTTGGAAGTCCATAGAGGGCTATGGTGAAAAAGGAAATATCCTCCGATGAAATCTGGAAAGAAGCTTTCTGAGAAACTGCTTAGTGATCTGTTAATTATCTCACAGAGTTACATCTATATTTCGTGGATCTCTTTGCTAGCCTTATTTCTGTGGAATCTGAGAACAGATATTTCGGATCCCTTTCAAGACTATAGGGCCAAAGGAATTATCCTCCGATAACTAAGAGGAAGAAGCTTTCAGAGACTTCTTTGTGTTCTGTGAAATGAGCTCACAGAGTTACAGCTTTCCCCTCAAGAAGCCTTTCGCTAAGACAGTTCTTGTGGAATTGGCAAAGTGATATTTGGAAGCCCATAGAGGGCTATTGTGAAAAAGGAAATATCCTCCGATGAAATCTGGAAAGAAGCTTTCTGAGAAACTGCTTAGTGTTCTGTTAATTCATCTCACAGAGTTACATCTATATTTCGTGGATCTCTTTGCTAGCCTTATTTCTGTGGAATCTGAGAACAGATATCTCGGATCCCTTTGAAGACTATAGGGCCAAAGGAAATATCCTCCGATAACAAAGAGAAAGAAGCTTTGTGAGAAATTTCTTTGTGTTCTATGTAATCATCTCACAGAGTTACAGCTTTCCCCTCAAGAAGCCTTTCGCTAAGACAGTTCTTGTGGAATTGGCAAAGTGATATTTGGAAGCCCATAGAGGGCTATGGTGAAAAAGGAAATATCCTCCGATGAAATCTGGAAAGAAGCTTTCTGAGAAACTGCTTAGTGTTCTGTTAATTCATCTCACAGAGTTACATCTGTATTTCGTGGATCACTTGGCTAGCCTTATTTCTGTGGAATCTGAGAACAGATATTTCGGATCCCTTTTAAGACTATAGGTCCAAAGGAAATATCCTCCGATAACTAAGAGAAAGAAGCTTTCTGAGAAACTTCTTTGTGTTCTGTGAAATCATCTCACAGAGTTACAGCTTTCCCCTCAAGAAGCCTTTCGCTAAGACAGTTCTTGTGGAATTGGCAAAATGATATTTGGAAGCCCATACAGGGCTATGGTGAAAAAGGAAATATCCTCAGATGAAATCTGGAAAGAAGCTTTCTGAGAAACTGCTCAGTGTTCTGTTAATTCATCTCACAGAGTTACATCGGTATTTCGTGGATCTCTTTCCTAGGCTTATTTCTGTGGAATCTGAGAACAGATATTTCGGATCCCTTTGAAGACTATAGGGCCAAAGGAAATATCCTCCGATAACAAAGAAAAAGAAGCTTTCTGAGAAACTTCTTTGTGATATGTGAAATCATCTCACAGAGTTACAGCTTTCCCCTCAAGAAGCCTTTCGCTAAGACAGTTCTTGTGGAATTGGCAAAGTGATATTTGGAAGCCCATAGAGGTTATGGTGAAAAAGGAAATATCCTCAGATGAAATCTGGAAAGAAGCTTTCTGAGAAACTGCTCTGTGATGTGTGACTTCCACTCACAGAGTTACATCTGTATTTCGTTGATCTCTTTGCTAGCCTTATTTCTGTGGAATCTGAGAACAGATATTTCGGATCCCTTTGAAGACTATAGGGCCAAAGGAAATATCCTCCGATAACTAAGAGAAAGAAGCTTTCAGAGACTTCTTTGTGTTCTGTGAAATGAGCTCACAGAGTTACAGCTTTCCCCTCAAGAAGCCTTTCGCTAAGACAGTTCTTGTGGAATTGGCAAAGTGATATTTGGAAGCCCATAGAGGGCTATGGTGAAAAAGGAAATATCCTCCGATGAAATCTGGAAATAAGCTTTCTGAGAAACTGCTTAGTGTTCTGTTAATTCATCTCACAGAGTTACATCTGTATTTCGTGGATCACTTGGCTAGCCTTATTTCTGTGGAATCTGAGAACAGATATTTCGGATCCCTTTTAAGACTATAGGTCCAAAGGAAATATCCTCCGATAACGAAGAGAAAGAAGCTTTCTGAGAAACTTCTTTGTGTTCTGTGAAATCATCTCACAGAGTTACAGCTTTCCCCTCAAGAAGCCTTTCGCTAAGACAGTTCTTGTGGAATTGGCAAAGTGATATTTGGAAGCCCATACAGGGCTATGGTGAAAAAGGAAATATCCTCAGATGAAATCTGGAAAGAAGCTTTCTGAGAAACTGCTCAGTGTTCTGTTAATTCATCTCACAGAGTTACATCGGTATTTCGTGGATCTCTTTCCTAGGCTTATTTCTGTGGAATCTGAGAACAGATATTTCGGATCCCTTTGAAGACTATAGGGCCAAAGGAAATATCCTCCGATAACTAAGAGAAAGAAGCTTTCAGAGACTTCTTTGTGTTCTGTGAAATGAGCTCACAGAGTTACAGCTTTCCCCTCAAGAAGCCTTTCGCTAAGACAGTTCTTGTGGAATTGGCAAAGTGATATTTGGAAGCCCATAGAGGGCTATGGTGAAAAAGGAAATATCCTCCGATGAAATCTGGAAATAAGCTTTCTGAGAAACTGCTTAGTGTTCTGTTAATTCATCTCACAGAGTTACATCTGTATTTCGTGGATCACTTGGCTAGCCTTATTTCTGTGGAATCTGAGAACAGATATTTCGGATCCCTTTTAAGACTATAGGTCCAAAGGAAATATCCTCCGATAACGAAGAGAAAGAAGCTTTCTGAGAAACTTCTTTGTGTTCTGTGAAATCATCTCACAGAGTTACAGCTTTCCCCTCAAGAAGCCTTTCGCTAAGACAGTTCTTGTGGAATTGGCAAAGTGATATTTGGAAGCCCATACAGGGCTATGGTGAAAAAGGAAATATCCTCAGATGAAATCTGGAAAGAAGCTTTCTGAGAAACTGCTCAGTGTTCTGTTAATTCATCTCACAGAGTTACATCGGTATTTCGTGGATCTCTTTCCTAGGCTTATTTCTGTGGAATCTGAGAACAGATATTTCGGATCCCTTTGAAGACTATAGGGCCAAAGGAAATATCCTCCGATAACAAAGAAAAAGAAGCTTTCTGAGAAACTTCTTTGTGATATGTGAAATCATCTCACAGAGTTACAGCTTTCCCCTCAAGAAGCCTTTCGCTAAGACAGTTCTTGTGGAATTGGCAAAGTGATATTTGGAAGCCCATAGAGGTTATGGTGAAAAAGGAAATATCCTCAGATGAAATCTGGAAAGAAGCTTTCTGAGAAACTGCTCTGTGATGTGTGACTTCCACTCACAGAGTTACATCTGTATTTCGTTGATCTCTTTGCTAGCCTTATTTCTGTGGAATCTGAGAACAGATATTTCGGATCCCTTTGAAGACTATAAGGCCAAAGGAAATATCCTCCGATAACTAAGAGAAAGAAGCATTCGGAGAAACCTCTTTTGTTCTGTGAAATCATCTCACAGAGTTACAGCTTTCCCCTCAAGAAGCCTTTCGCTAAGACAGTTATTGTGGAATTGGCAAAGTGATATTTGGAAGCCCATAGAGGGCTATGGTGAAAAAGGAAATATCCTCCGATGAAATCTGGAAAGAAGCTTTCTGAGAAACTGCTTAGTGTTCTGTTAATTCATCTCACAGAGTTACATCTGTAATTCGTGGATCTCTTTGCTAGCCTTATTTCTGTGGAATCTGAGAACAGATATTTCGGATCCCTTTGAAGACTATAGGGCCAAAGGAAATATCCTCCGATAACAAAGAGAAAGAAGCTTTGTGAGAAATTTCTTTGTGTTCTATGTAATCATCTCACAGAGTTACAGCTTTCCCCTCAAGAAGCCTTTCGCTAAGACAGTTCTTGTGGAATTGGCAAAGTGATATTTGGAAGCCCATAGAGGGCTATGGTGAAAAAGGAAATATCCTCAGATGAAATCTGGAAAGAAGCTTTCTGAGAAACTGCTTAGTGTTCTGTTAATTCATCTCACAGAGTTACATCTGTATTTCGTGGATCACTTGGCTAGCCTTATTTCTGTGGAATCTGAGAACAGATATTTCGGATCCCTTTGAAGACTATAGGGCCAAAGGAAATATCCTCCGATAACTAAGAGAAAGAAGCTTTCGGAGAAACTTCTTTGTGTTCTGTGAAATCATCTCACAGAGTTACAGCTTTCCCCTCAAGAAGCCTTTCGCTAAGACAGTTCTTGTGGAATTGGCAAAGTGATATTTGGAAGCCCATACAGGGCTATGGTGAAAAAGGAAATATCCTCAGATGAAATCTGGAAAGAAGCTTTCTGAGAAACTGCTCAGTGTTCTGTTAATTCATCTCACAGAGTTACATCTGTATTTCGTGGATCTCTTTGCTAGGCTTATTTTGTGGAATCTTAGAACAGATATTTCGGATCCCTTTGAAGACTATAGGGCCAAAGGAAATGTCCTCCGATAACAAAGAGAAAGAAGCTTTCTGAGAAACTTCTTTGTGTTCTGTGAAATCATCTCACAGAGTTACAGCTTTCCCCTCAAGAAGCCTTTCGCTAAGACAGTTCTTGTGGAATTGGCAAAGTGATATTTGGAAGCCCATAGAGGACTACGGTTAAAAAGGAAATATCCTCAGATGAAATCTGGAAAGAAGCTTTCTGAGAAACTGCTTAGTGTTCTGTTAATTCATCTCACAGAGTTACATCTGTATTTCGTGGATCTCTTTGCTAGCCTTATTTCTGTTGAATCTGAGAACAGATATTTCGGATCCCTTTGAAGACTATAGGGCCAAAGGAAATATCCTCCGATAACTAAGAGAAAGAAGCTTTCTGAGAAACTTCTTTGTGGTCTATGAAATCATCTCACAGAGTTACAGCTTTCCCCTCAAGAAGCCTTTCGCTAAGACAGTTCTTGTGGAATTGGCAAAGTGATATTTGGAAGCCTATAGAGGGCTACGGTGAAAAAGGAAATATCCTCAGGTGAAATCTGGAAAGAAGCTTTCTGAGAAACTGCTCTGTGATGTGTGACTTCCACTCACAGAGTTACATCTGTATTTCGTGGATCTCTTTGCTAGGCTTATTTTGTGGAATCTGAGAACAGATATTTCGGATCCCTTTGAAGACTATAGGGCTAAAGGAAATATCCTCCGATAACTAAGAGAAAGAAGCTTTCTGAGAAACTTCTTTGTGGTCTATGAAATCATCTCACAGAGTTACAGCTTTCCCCTCAAGAAGCCTTTCGCTAAGACAGTTCTTGTGGAATTGGCAAAGGGATATTTGGAAGCCCATAGAGGGCTATGGTGAAAAAGGAAATATCCTCCGATGAAATCTGGAAAGAAGCTTTCTGAGAAACTGCTTAGTGTTCTGTTAATTCATCTCACAGAGTTACATCTGTATTTCGTGGATCTCTTTGCTAGCCTTATTTCTGTGGAATCTGAAAACAGATATTTCGGATCCCTTTGAAGACTATAAGGCCAAAGGAAATATCCTCCGATAATTAAGAGAAAGAAGCTTTCTGAGAAACTTCTTTGTGTTCTGTGAAATCATCTCACAGAGTTACAGATTCCCCTCAAGAAGCCTTTCGCTAAGACAGTTCTTGTGGAATTGGCAAAGTGATATTTGGAAGTCCATAGAGGGCTATGGTGAAAAAGGAAATATCCTCCGATGAAATCTGGAAAGAAGCTTTCTGAGAAACTGCTTAGTGATCTGTTAATTATCTCACAGAGTTACATCTATATTTCGTGGATCTCTTTGCTAGCCTTATTTCTGTGGAATCTGAGAACAGATATTTCGGATCCCTTTCAAGACTATAGGGCCAAAGGAATTATCCTCCGATAACTAAGAGAAAGAAGCTTTCAGAGACTTCTTTGTGTTCTGTGAAATGAGCTCACAGAGTTACAGCTTTCCCCTCAAGAAGCCTTTCGCTAAGACAGTTCTTGTGGAATTGGCAAAGTGATATTTGGAAGCCCATAGAGGGCTATTGTGAAAAAGGAAATATCCTCCGATGAAATCTGGAAAGAAGCTTTCTGAGAAACTGCTTAGTGTTCTGTTAATTCATCTCACAGAGTTACATCTATATTTCGTGGATCTCTTTGCTAGCCTTATTTCTGTGGAATCTGAGAACAGATATCTCGGATCCCTTTGAAGACTATAGGGCCAAAGGAAATATCCTCCGATAACTAAGAGAAAGAAGCTTTGTGAGAAATTTCTTTGTGTTCTATGTAATCATCTCACAGAGTTACAGCTTTCCCCTCAAGAAGCCTTTCGCTAAGACAGTTCTTGTGGAATTGGCAAAGTGATATTTGGAAGCCCATAGAGGGCTATGGTGAAAAAGGAAATATCCTCCGATGAAATCTGGAAAGAAGCTTTCTGAGAAACTGCTTAGTGTTCTGTTAATTCATCTCACAGAGTTACATCTGTATTTCGTGGATCACTTGGCTAGCCTTATTTCTGTGGAATCTGAGAACAGATATTTCGGATCCCTTTTAAGACTATAGGTCCAAAGGAAATATCCTCCGATAACTAAGAGAAAGAAGCTTTCTGAGAAACTTCTTTGTGTTCTGTGAAATCATCTCACAGAGTTACAGCTTTCCCCTCAAGAAGCCTTTCGCTAAGACAGTTCTTGTGGAATTGGCAAAATGATATTTGGAAGCCCATACAGGGCTATGGTGAAAAAGGAAATATCCTCAGATGAAATCTGGAAAGAAGCTTTCTGAGAAACTGCTCAGTGTTCTGTTAATTCATCTCACAGAGTTACATCGGTATTTCGTGGATCTCTTTCCTAGGCTTATTTCTGTGGAATCTGAGAACAGATATTTCGGATCCCTTTGAAGACTATAGGGCCAAAGGAAATATCCTCCGATAACAAAGAAAAAGAAGCTTTCTGAGAAACTTCTTTGTGATATGTGAAATCATCTCACAGAGTTACAGCTTTCCCCTCAAGAAGCCTTTCGCTAAGACAGTTCTTGTGGAATTGGCAAAGTGATATTTGGAAGCCCATAGAGGTTATGGTGAAAAAGGAAATATCCTCAGATGAAATCTGGAAAGAAGCTTTCTGAGAAACTGCTCTGTGATGTGTGACTTCCACTCACAGAGTTACATCTGTATTTCGTTGATCTCTTTGCTAGCCTTATTTCTGTGGAATCTGAGAACAGATATTTCGGATCCCTTTGAAGACTATAGGGCCAAAGGAAATATCCTCCGATAACTAAGAGAAAGAAGCTTTCAGAGACTTCTTTGTGTTCTGTGAAATGAGCTCACAGAGTTACAGCTTTCCCCTCAAGAAGCCTTTCGCTAAGACAGTTCTTGTGGAATTGGCAAAGTGATATTTGGAAGCCCATAGAGGGCTATGGTGAAAAAGGAAATATCCTCCGATGAAATCTGGAAATAAGCTTTCTGAGAAACTGCTTAGTGTTCTGTTAATTCATCTCACAGAGTTACATCTGTATTTCGTGGATCACTTGGCTAGCCTTATTTCTGTGGAATCTGAGAACAGATATTTCGGATCCCTTTTAAGACTATAGGTCCAAAGGAAATATCCTCCGATAACGAAGAGAAAGAAGCTTTCTGAGAAACTTCTTTGTGTTCTGTGAAATCATCTCACAGAGTTACAGCTTTCCCCTCAAGAAGCCTTTCGCTAAGACAGTTCTTGTGGAATTGGCAAAGTGATATTTGGAAGCCCATACAGGGCTATGGTGAAAAAGGAAATATCCTCAGATGAAATCTGGAAAGAAGCTTTCTGAGAAACTGCTCAGTGTTCTGTTAATTCATCTCACAGAGTTACATCGGTATTTCGTGGATCTCTTTCCTAGGCTTATTTCTGTGGAATCTGAGAACAGATATTTCGGATCCCTTTGAAGACTATAGGGCCAAAGGAAATATCCTCCGATAACAAAGAAAAAGAAGCTTTCTGAGAAACTTCTTTGTGATATGTGAAATCATCTCACAGAGTTACAGCTTTCCCCTCAAGAAGCCTTTCGCTAAGACAGTTCTTGTGGAATTGGCAAAGTGATATTTGGAAGCCCATAGAGGTTATGGTGAAAAAGGAAATATCCTCAGATGAAATCTGGAAAGAAGCTTTCTGAGAAACTGCTCTGTGATGTGTGACTTCCACTCACAGAGTTACATCTGTATTTCGTTGATCTCTTTGCTAGCCTTATTTCTGTGGAATCTGAGAACAGATATTTCGGATCCCTTTGAAGACTATAAGGCCAAAGGAAATATCCTCCGATAACTAAGAGAAAGAAGCATTCGGAGAAACCTCTTTTGTTCTGTGAAATCATCTCACAGAGTTACAGCTTTCCCCTCAAGAAGCCTTTCGCTAAGACAGTTATTGTGGAATTGGCAAAGTGATATTTGGAAGCCCATAGAGGGCTATGGTGAAAAAGGAAATATCCTCCGATGAAATCTGGAAAGAAGCTTTCTGAGAAACTGCTTAGTGTTCTGTTAATTCATCTCACAGAGTTACATCTGTATTTCGTGGATCTCTTTGCTAGCCTTATTTCTGTGGAATCTGAGAACAGATATTTCGGATCCCTTTGAAGACTATAGGGCCAAAGGAAATATCCTCCGATAACTAAGAGAAAGAAGCTTTCTGAGAAACTTCTTTGTGGTCTATGAAATCATCTCACAGAGTTACAGCTTTCCCCTCAAGAAGCCTTTCGCTAAGACAGTTCTTGTGGAATTGGCAAAGTGATATTTGGAAGCCTATAGAGGGCTACGGTGAAAAAGGAAATATCCTCAGGTGAAATCTGGAAAGAAGCTTTCTGAGAAACTGCTCTGTGATGTGTGACTTCCACTCACAGAGTTACATCTGTATTTCGTGGATCTCTTTGCTAGGCTTATTTTGTGGAATCTGAGAACAGATATTTCGGATCCCTTTGAAGACTATAGGGCTAAAGGAAATATCCTCCGATAACTAAGAGAAAGAAGCTTTCTGAGAAACTTCTTTGTGGTCTATGAAATCATCTCACAGAGTTACAGCTTTCCCCTCAAGAAGCCTTTCGCTAAGACAGTTCTTGTGGAATTGGCAAAGGGATATTTGGAAGCCCATAGAGGGCTATGGTGAAAAAGGAAATATCCTCCGATGAAATCTGGAAAGAAGCTTTCTGAGAAACTGCTTAGTGTTCTGTTAATTCATCTCACAGAGTTACATCTGTATTTCGTGGATCTCTTTGCTAGCCTTATTTCTGTGGAATCTGAAAACAGATATTTCGGATCCCTTTGAAGACTATAAGGCCAAAGGAAATATCCTCCGATAATTAAGAGAAAGAAGCTTTCTGAGAAACTTCTTTGTGTTCTGTGAAATCATCTCACAGAGTTACAGATTCCCCTCAAGAAGCCTTTCGCTAAGACAGTTCTTGTGGAATTGGCAAAGTGATATTTGGAAGTCCATAGAGGGCTATGGTGAAAAAGGAAATATCCTCCGATGAAATCTGGAAAGAAGCTTTCTGAGAAACTGCTTAGTGATCTGTTAATTATCTCACAGAGTTACATCTATATTTCGTGGATCTCTTTGCTAGCCTTATTTCTGTGGAATCTGAGAACAGATATTTCGGATCCCTTTCAAGACTATAGGGCCAAAGGAATTATCCTCCGATAACTAAGAGAAAGAAGCTTTCAGAGACTTCTTTGTGTTCTGTGAAATGAGCTCACAGAGTTACAGCTTTCCCCTCAAGAAGCCTTTCGCTAAGACAGTTCTTGTGGAATTGGCAAAGTGATATTTGGAAGCCCATAGAGGGCTATTGTGAAAAAGGAAATATCCTCCGATGAAATCTGGAAAGAAGCTTTCTGAGAAACTGTTTAGTGTTCTGTTAATTCATCTCACAGAGTTACATCTATATTTCGTGGATCTCTTTGCTAGCCTTATTTCTGTGGAATCTGAGAACAGATATCTCGGATCCCTTTGAAGACTATAGGGCCAAAGGAAATATCCTCCGATAACAAAGAGAAAGAAGCTTTGTGAGAAATTTCTTTGTGTTCTATGTAATCATCTCACAGAGTTACAGCTTTCCCCTCAAGAAGCCTTTCGCTAAGACAGTTCTTGTGGAATTGGCAAAGTGATATTTGGAAGCCCATAGAGGGCTATGGTGAAAAAGGAAATATCCTCCGATGAAATCTGGAAAGAAGCTTTCTGAGAAACTGCTTAGTGTTCTGTTAATTCATCTCACAGAGTTACATCTGTATTTCGTGGAACACTTGGCTAGCCTTATTTCTGTGGAATCTGAGAACAGATATTTCGGATCCCTTTTAAGACTATAGGTCCAAAGGAAATATCCTCCGATAACTAAGAGAAAGAAGCTTTCTGAGAAACTTCTTTGTGTTCTGTGAAATCATCTCACAGAGTTACAGCTTTCCCCTCAAGAAGCCTTTCGCTAAGACAGTTCTTGTGGAATTGGCAAAATGATATTTGGAAGCCCATACAGGGCTATGGTGAAAAAGGAAATATCCTCAGATGAAATCTGGAAAGAAGCTTTCTGAGAAACTGCTCAGTGTTCTGTTAATTCATCTCACAGAGTTACATCGGTATTTCGTGGATCTCTTTCCTAGGCTTATTTCTGTGGAATCTGAGAACAGATATTTCGGATCCCTTTGAAGACTATAGGGCCAAAGGAAATATCCTCCGATAACAAAGAAAAAGAAGCTTTCTGAGAAACTTCTTTGTGATATGTGAAATCATCTCACAGAGTTACAGCTTTCCCCTCAAGAAGCCTTTCGCTAAGACAGTTCTTGTGGAATTGGCAAAGTGATATTTGGAAGCCCATAGAGGTTATGGTGAAAAAGGAAATATCCTCAGATGAAATCTGGAAAGAAGCTTTCTGAGAAACTGCTCTGTGATGTGTGACTTCCACTCACAGAGTTACATCTGTATTTCGTTGATCTCTTTGCTAGCCTTATTTCTGTGGAATCTGAGAACAGATATTTCGGATCCCTTTGAAGACTATAGGGCCAAAGGAAATATCCTCCGATAACTAAGAGAAAGAAGCTTTCAGAGACTTCTTTGTGTTCTGTGAAATGAGCTCACAGAGTTACAGCTTTCCCCTCAAGAAGCCTTTCGCTAAGACAGTTCTTGTGGAATTGGCAAAGTGATATTTGGAAGCCCATAGAGGGCTATGGTGAAAAAGGAAATATCCTCCGATGAAATCTGGAAATAAGCTTTCTGAGAAACTGCTTAGTGTTCTGTTAATTCATCTCACAGAGTTACATCTGTATTTCGTGGATCACTTGGCTAGCCTTATTTCTGTGGAATCTGAGAACAGATATTTCGGATCCCTTTTAAGACTATAGGTCCAAAGGAAATATCCTCCGATAACGAAGAGAAAGAAGCTTTCTGAGAAACTTCTTTGTGTTCTGTGAAATCATCTCACAGAGTTACAGCTTTCCCCTCAAGAAGCCTTTCGCTAAGACAGTTCTTGTGGAATTGGCAAAGTGATATTTGGAAGCCCATACAGGGCTATGGTGAAAAAGGAAATATCCTCAGATGAAATCTGGAAAGAAGCTTTCTGAGAAACTGCTCAGTGTTCTGTTAATTCATCTCACAGAGTTACATCGGTATTTCGTGGATCTCTTTCCTAGGCTTATTTCTGTGGAATCTGAGAACAGATATTTCGGATCCCTTTGAAGACTATAGGGCCAAAGGAAATATCCTCCGATAACAAAGAAAAAGAAGCTTTCTGAGAAACTTCTTTGTGATATGTGAAATCATCTCACAGAGTTACAGCTTTCCCCTCAAGAAGCCTTTCGCTAAGACAGTTCTTGTGGAATTGGCAAAGTGATATTTGGAAGCCCATAGAGGTTATGGTGAAAAAGGAAATATCCTCAGATGAAATCTGGAAAGAAGCTTTCTGAGAAACTGCTCTGTGATGTGTGACTTCCACTCACAGAGTTACATCTGTATTTCGTTGATCTCTTTGCTAGCCTTATTTCTGTGGAATCTGAGAACAGATATTTCGGATCCCTTTGAAGACTATAAGGCCAAAGGAAATATCCTCCGATAACTAAGAGAAAGAAGCATTCGGAGAAACCTCTTTTGTTCTGTGAAATCA
Source organism: Macaca mulatta (assembly GCF_049350105.2). NCBI lineage: Eukaryota > Metazoa > Chordata > Mammalia > Primates > Cercopithecidae > Macaca > Macaca mulatta. Next base: position 49,610,665 of record NC_133411.1, read on the forward strand.
TCTCACAGAGTTACAGCTTTCCCCTCAAGAAGCCTTTCGCTAAGACAGTTATTGTGGAATTGGCAAAGTGATATTTGGAAGCCCATAGAGGGCTATGGTGAAAAAGGAAATATCCTCCGATGAAATCTGGAAAGAAGCTTTCTGAGAAACTGCTTAGTGTTCTGTTAATTCATCTCACAGAGTTACATCTGTAATTCGTGGATCTCTTTGCTAGCCTTATTTCTGTGGAATCTGAGAACAGATATTTCGGATCCCTTTGAAGACTATAGGGCCAAAGGAAATATCCTCCGATAACAAAGAGAAAGAAGCTTTGTGAGAAATTTCTTTGTGTTCTATGTAATCATCTCACAGAGTTACAGCTTTCCCCTCAAGAAGCCTTTCGCTAAGACAGTTCTTGTGGAATTGGCAAAGTGATATTTGGAAGCCCATAGAGGGCTATGGTGAAAAAGGAAATATCCTCAGATGAAATCTGGAAAGAAGCTTTCTGAGAAACTGCTTAGTGTTCTGTTAATTCATCTCACAGAGTTACATCTGTATTTCGTGGATCACTTGGCTAGCCTTATTTCTGTGGAATCTGAGAACAGATATTTCGGATCCCTTTGAAGACTATAGGGCCAAAGGAAATATCCTCCGATAACTAAGAGAAAGAAGCTTTCGGAGAAACTTCTTTGTGTTCTGTGAAATCATCTCACAGAGTTACAGCTTTCCCCTCAAGAAGCCTTTCGCTAAGACAGTTCTTGTGGAATTGGCAAAGTGATATTTGGAAGCCCATACAGGGCTATGGTGAAAAAGGAAATATCCTCAGATGAAATCTGGAAAGAAGCTTTCTGAGAAACTGCTCAGTGTTCTGTTAATTCATCTCACAGAGTTACATCTGTATTTCGTGGATCTCTTTGCTAGGCTTATTTTGTGGAATCTTAGAACAGATATTTCGGATCCCTTTGAAGACTATAGGGCCAAAGGAAATGTCCTCCGATAACAAAGAGAAAGAAGCTTTCTGAGAAACTTCTTTGTGTTCTGTGAAATCATCTCACAGAGTTACAGCTTTCCCCTCAAGAAGCCTTTCGCTAAGACAGTTCTTGTGGAATTGCCAAAGTGATATTTGGAAGCCCATAGAGGGCTACGGTGAAAAAGGAAATATCCTCAGATGAAAACTGGAAAGAAGCTTTCTGAGAAACTGCTTAGTGTTCTGTTAATTCATCTCACAGAGTTACATCTATATTTCGTGGATCTCTTTGCTAGCCTTATTTCTGTGGAATCTGAGAAAAGATATTTCGGATCCCTTTGAAGACTATAGGGCCAAAGGAAATATCCTCCGAAAACTAAGAGAAAGAAGCTTTCTGAGAAACTTCTTTGTGTTCTCTGAAATCATCTCAGAGAGTTACAGCTTTCCCCTCAAGAAGCCTTTCGCTAAGACAGTTCTTGTGGAATTGGCAAAGTGATATTTGGAAGCCCATAGAGGACTACGGTTAAAAAGGAAATATCCTCAGATGAAATCTGGAAAGAAGCTTTCTGAGAAACTGCTTAGTGTTCTGTTAATTCATCTCACAGAGTTACATCTGTATTTCGTGGATCTCTTTGCTAGCCTTATTTCTGTTGAATCTGAGAACAGATATTTCGGATCCCTTTGAAGACTATAGGGCCAAAGGAAATATCCTCCGATAACTAAGAGAAAGAAGCTTTCTGAGAAACTTCTTTGTGGTCTATGAAATCATCTCACAGAGTTACAGCTTTCCCCTCAAGAAGCCTTTCGCTAAGACAGTTCTTGTGGAATTGGCAAAGTGATATTTGGAAGCCTATAGAGGGCTACGGTGAAAAAGGAAATATCCTCAGGTGAAATCTGGAAAGAAGCTTTCTGAGAAACTGCTCTGTGATGTGTGACTTCCACTCACAGAGTTACATCTGTATTTCGTGGATCTCTTTGCTAGGCTTATTTTGTGGAATCTGAGAACAGATATTTCGGATCCCTTTGAAGACTATAGGGCCAAAGGAAATGTCCTCCGATAACAAAGAGAAAGAAGCTTTCTGAGAAACTTCTTTGTGTTCTGTGAAATCATCTCACAGAGTTACAGCTTTCCCCTCAAGAAGCCTTCGCTAAGACAGTTCTTGTGGAATTGGCCAAGTGATATTTGGAAGCCCATAGAGGGCTATGGTGAAAAAGTAAATATCCTCCGATGAAATCTGGAAAGAAGCTTTCTGAGAAACTGCTTAGTGTTCTGTTAATTCATCTCACAGAGTTACATCTATATTTCGTGGATCTCTTTGCTAGCCTTATTTCTGTGGAATCTGAGAACAGATATTTCGGATCCCTTTGAAGACTATAGGGCCAAAGAAATATCCTCCGATAACAAAGAGAAAGAAGCTTTCTGAGAAACTTCTTTGTGTTCTGTGAAATCATCTCACAGAGTTACAGCTTTCCCCTCAAGAAGCCTTTCGCTAAGACAGTTCTTGTGGAATTGGCAAAGTGATATTTGGAAGCCCATAGAGGGCTATGGTGAAAAAGGAAATATCCTCCGATGAAATCTGGAAATAAGCTTTCTGAGAAACTGCTTAGTGTTCTGTTAATTCATCTCACAGAGTTACATCTGTATTTCGTGGATCACTTGGCTAGCCTTATTTCTGTGGAATCTGAGAACAGATATTTCGGATCCCTTTTAAGACTATAGGTCCAAAGGAAATATCCTCCGATAACGAAGAGAAAGAAGCTTTCGGAGAAACTTCTTTGTGTTCTGTGAAATCATCTCACAGAGTTACAGCTTTCCCCTCAAGAAGCCTTTCGCTAAGACAGTTCTTGTGGAATTGGCAAAGTGATATTTGGAAGCCCATACAGGGCTATGGTGAAAAAGGAAATATCCTCAGATGAAATCTGGAAAGAAGCTTTCTGAGAAACTGCTCAGTGTTCTGTTAATTCATCTCACAGAGTTACATCGGTATTTCGTGGATCTCTTTCCTAGGCTTATTTCTGTGGAATCTGAGAACAGATATTTCGGATCCCTTTGAAGACTATAGGGCCAAAGGAAATATCCTCCGATAACAAAGAAAAAGAAGCTTTCTGAGAAACTTCTTTGTGATATGTGAAATCATCTCACAGAGTTACAGCTTTCCCCTCAAGAAGCCTTTCGCTAAGACAGTTCTTGTGGAATTGGCAAAGTGATATTTGGAAGCCCATAGAGGTTATGGTGAAAAAGGAAATATCCTCAGATGAAATCTGGAAAGAAGCTTTCTGAGAAACTGCTCTGTGATGTGTGACTTCCACTCACAGAGTTACATCTGTATTTCGTTGATCTCTTTGCTAGCCTTATTTCTGTGGAATCTGAGAACAGATATTTCGGATCCCTTTGAAGACTATAAGGCCAAAGGAAATATCCTCCGATAACTAAGAGAAAGAAGCATTCGGAGAAACCTCTTTTGTTCTGTGAAATCATCTCACAGAGTTACAGCTTTCCCCTCAAGAAGCCTTTCGCTAAGACAGTTATTGTGGAATTGGCAAAGTGATATTTGGAAGCCCATAGAGGGCTATGGTGAAAAAGGAAATATCCTCCGATGAAATCTGGAAAGAAGCTTTCTGAGAAACTGCTTAGTGTTCTGTTAATTCATCTCACAGAGTTACATCTGTAATTCGTGGATCTCTTTGCTAGCCTTATTTCTGTGGAATCTGAGAACAGATATTTCGGATCCCTTTGAAGACTATAGGGCCAAAGGAAATATCCTCCGATAACAAAGAGAAAGAAGCTTTGTGAGAAATTTCTTTGTGTTCTATGTAATCATCTCACAGAGTTACAGCTTTCCCCTCAAGAAGCCTTTCGCTAAGACAGTTCTTGTGGAATTGGCAAAGTGATATTTGGAAGCCCATAGAGGGCTATGGTGAAAAAGGAAATATCCTCAGATGAAATCTGGAAAGAAGCTTTCTGAGAAACTGCTTAGTGTTCTGTTAATTCATCTCACAGAGTTACATCTGTATTTCGTGGATCACTTGGCTAGCCTTATTTCTGTGGAATCTGAGAACAGATATTTCGGATCCCTTTGAAGACTATAGGGCCAAAGGAAATATCCTCCGATAACTAAGAGAAAGAAGCTTTCGGAGAAACTTCTTTGTGTTCTGTGAAATCATCTCACAGAGTTACAGCTTTCCCCTCAAGAAGCCTTTCGCTAAGACAGTTCTTGTGGAATTGGCAAAGTGATATTTGGAAGCCCATACAGGGCTATGGTGAAAAAGGAAATATCCTCAGATGAAATCTGGAAAGAAGCTTTCTGAGAAACTGCTCAGTGTTCTGTTAATTCATCTCACAGAGTTACATCTGTATTTCGTGGATCTCTTTGCTAGGCTTATTTTGTGGAATCTTAGAACAGATATTTCGGATCCCTTTGAAGACTATAGGGCCAAAGGAAATGTCCTCCGATAACAAAGAGAAAGAAGCTTTCTGAGAAACTTCTTTGTGTTCTGTGAAATCATCTCACAGAGTTACAGCTTTCCCCTCAAGAAGCCTTTCGCTAAGACAGTTCTTGTGGAATTGCCAAAGTGATATTTGGAAGCCCATAGAGGGCTACGGTGAAAAAGGAAATATCCTCAGATGAAAACTGGAAAGAAGCTTTCTGAGAAACTGCTTAGTGTTCTGTTAATTCATCTCACAGAGTTACATCTATATTTCGTGGATCTCTTTGCTAGCCTTATTTCTGTGGAATCTGAGAAAAGATATTTCGGATCCCTTTGAAGACTATAGGGCCAAAGGAAATATCCTCCGAAAACTAAGAGAAAGAAGCTTTCTGAGAAACTTCTTTGTGTTCTCTGAAATCATCTCAGAGAGTTACAGCTTTCCCCTCAAGAAGCCTTTCGCTAAGACAGTTCTTGTGGAATTGGCAAAGTGATATTTGGAAGCCCATAGAGGACTACGGTTAAAAAGGAAATATCCTCAGATGAAATCTGGAAAGAAGCTTTCTGAGAAACTGCTTAGTGTTCTGTTAATTCATCTCACAGAGTTACATCTGTATTTCGTGGATCTCTTTGCTAGCCTTATTTCTGTTGAATCTGAGAACAGATATTTCGGATCCCTTTGAAGACTATAGGGCCAAAGGAAATATCCTCCGATAACTAAGAGAAAGAAGCTTTCTGAGAAACTTCTTTGTGGTCTATGAAATCATCTCACAGAGTTACAGCTTTCCCCTCAAGAAGCCTTTCGCTAAGACAGTTCTTGTGGAATTGGCAAAGTGATATTTGGAAGCCTATAGAGGGCTACGGTGAAAAAGGAAATATCCTCAGGTGAAATCTGGAAAGAAGCTTTCTGAGAAACTGCTCCGTGATGTGTGACTTCCACTCACAGAGTTACATCTGTATTTCGTGGATCTCTTTGCTAGGCTTATTTTGTGGAATCTGAGAACAGATATTTCGGATCCCTTTGAAGACTATAGGGCCAAAGGAAATGTCCTCCGATAACAAAGAGAAAGAAGCTTTCTGAGAAACTTCTTTGTGTTCTGTGAAATCATCTCACAGAGTTACAGCTTTCCCCTCAAGAAGCCTTCGCTAAGACAGTTCTTGTGGAATTGGCCAAGTGATATTTGGAAGCCCATAGAGGGCTATGGTGAAAAAGTAAATATCCTCCGATGAAATCTGGAAAGAAGCTTTCTGAGAAACTGCTTAGTGTTCTGTTAATTCATCTCACAGAGTTACATCTATATTTCGTGGATCTCTTTGCTAGCCTTATTTCTGTGGAATCTGAGAACAGATATTTCGGATCCCTTTGAAGACTATAGGGCCAAAGGAAATATCCTCCGATAACAAAGAGAAAGAAGCTTTCTGAGAAACTTCTCTGTGTTCTGTGAAATCATCTCACAGAGTTACAGCTTTCCCCTCAAGAAGCCTTTCGCTAAGACAGTTCTTGTGGAATTGGCAAAGTGATATTTGGAAGCCCATAGAGGGCTATGGTGAAAAAGGAAATATCCTCAGATGAAAACTGGAAAGAAGCTTTCTGAGAAACTGCTTAGTGTTCTGTTAATTCATCTCACAGAGTTACATCTGTATTTCGTGGATCTCTTTGCTAGGCTTATTTCTGTGGAATCTGAGAACAGATATTTCGGATCCCTTTAAAGACTATAGGGCCAAAGGAAATATCCTCCGATAACTAAGAGAAAGAAGCTTTCTGAGAAACTTCTTTGTGTTCTGTGAAATCATCTCACAGAGTTACAGCTTTCCCCTCAAGAAGCCTTTCGCTAAGACATTTCTTGTGGAATTGGCAAAGTGATATTTGGAAGCCCATAGAGGGCTATGGTGAAAAAGGAAATATCCTCCGATGAAATCTGGAAAGAAGCTTTCTGAGAAACTGCTTAGTGTTCTGTTAATTCATCTCACAGAGTTACTTCTATATTTCGTGGATCTCTTTGCTAGCCTTATTTCTGTGGAATCTGAGAACAGATATTTCGGATCCCTTTGAAGACTATAGGGCCAAAGGAAATATCCTCCGAAAACTAAGAGAAAGAAGCTTTCTGAGAAACTTCTTTGTGTTCTGTGAAATCATCTCAGAGAGTTACAGATTTCCCCTCAAGAAGTCTTTCGCTAAGACAGTTCTTGTGGAATTGCCAAAGTGATATTTTGAAGCCCATAGTGGACTATGGTGAAAAAGGAAATATCCTCAGATGAAATCTGGAAAGAAGCTTTCTGAGAAACTGCTTAGTGTTCTGTTAATTCATCTCACCTAGTTACATCCGTATTTCGTGGATCTCTTTGCTAGCCTTATTTCTGTGGAATCTGAGAACAGATATTTCGGATCCCTTTGAAGACTATAGGGCCAAAGGAAATATCCTCCGATAACTAAGAGAAAGAAGCGTTCTGAGAAACTTCTTTGTGTTCTATGAAATCATCTCACAGAGTTACAGCTTTCCCCTCAAGAAGCCTTTCGCTAAGACAGTTCTTGTGGAATTGGCCAAGTGATATTTGGAAGCCCATAGAGGGCTATGGTGAAAAAGGAAATATCCTCAGATGAAATATGGAAATAAGATTTCTGAGAAACTGCTTAGTGTTCTGTTAATTCATCTCACAGAGTTACATCTGTATTTCGTGGATCTCTTTGCTAGGCTTATTTCTGTGGAATCTGAGAACAGATATTTCGGATCCCTTTAAAGACAATAGGGCCAAAGGAAATATCCTCCGATAACTAAGAGAAAGAAGCTTTCTGAGAAACTTCTTTGTGTTCTCTGAAATCATCTCACAGAGTTACAGCTTTCCCCTCAAGAAGCCTTTCGCTAAGACAGTTCTTGTGGAATTGGCAAAGTGATATTTGGAAGCCCATAGAGGGCTACGGTGAAAAAGGAAATATCCTCCGATGAAATCTGGAAAGAAGCTTTCTGAGAAACTGCTTAGTGTTCTGTTAATTCATCTTACAGAGTTACATCTGTATTTCGTGGAGATCTTTGCTAGCCTTATTTCTGTGGAATCTGAAAACAGATATTTCGGATACCTTTGAAGACTATAGGGCCAAAGAAAATATCCTCCGAAAACTAAGACAAAGAAGCTTTCTGAGAAACTTCTTTGTGTTCTGTGAAATCATCTCACAGAGTTACAGCTTTCCCCTCAAGAAGCCTTTCGCTAAGACAGTTCTTGTGGAATTGGCAAAGTGATATTTGGAAGCCCATAGAGGGCTATGGTGAAAAAGGAAATATCCTCCGATGAAATCTGGAAAGAAGCTTTCTGAGAAACTGCTTAGTGTTCTGTTAATTCATCTCACAGAGTTACATCTGTATTTCGTGGATCTCTTTGCTAGCCTTATTTCTGTGGAATCTGAGAACAGATATTTCGGATCCCTTTGAAGACTATAGGGCCAAAGGAAATATCCTCCGATAACAAAGAGAAAGAAGCTTTGTGAGAAATTTCTTTGTGTTCTATGTAATCATCTCACAGAGTTACAGCTTTCCCCTCAAGAAGCCTTTCGCTAAGACAGTGCTTGTGGAATTGGCAAAGTGATATTTGGAAGCACATAGAGGGCTATGGTGAAAAAGGAAATATCCTCAGATGAAATCTGGAAAGAAGATTTCTGAGAAACTGCCCTGTGATGTGTGACTTCCACTCACAGAGTTACATCTGTATTTCGTTGATCTCTTTGCTAGCCTTATTTCTGTGGAATCTGAGAACAGATATTTCGGATCCCTTTGAAGACTATAGGGCCAAAGGAAATATCCTCCGATAACTAAGAGAAAGAAGCTTTCTGAGAAACCTCTTTGTGTTCTGTGAAATCATCTCACAGAGTTACAGCTTTCCCCACAAGAAGCCTTTCGCTAAGACAGTTCTTGTGGAATTGGCAAAGTGATATTTGGAAGCCCATAGAGGGCTATGGTGAAAAAGGAAATATCCTCAGATGAAATCTGGAAAGAAGCTTTCTGAGAAACTGCTTAGTGTTCTGTTAATTCATCTCACAGAGTTACATCTATATTTCGTGGATCTCTTTGCTAGCCTTATTTCTGTGGAATCTGAGAACAGATATTTCGGATCCCTTTGAAGACTATAGGGCCAAAGGAAATATCCTCCGAAAACTAAGAGAAAGAAGCTTTCTGAGAAAATTCTTTGTGTTCTGTGAAATGAGCTCACAGAGTTACAGCTTTCCCCTCAAGAAGCCTTTCGCTAAGACAGTTCTTGTGGAATTGGCAAAGTGATATTTGGAAGCCCATAGAGGGCTATGGTGAAAAAGGAAATATCCTCCGATGAAATATGGAAAGAAGCTTTCTGAGAAACTGCTTAGTGTTCTGTTAATTCATCTCACAGAGTTACATCTGTATTTCGTGGATCTCTTTGCTAGCCTTATTTCTGTGGAATCTGAGAACAGATATTTCGGATCCCTTTGAAGACTATAGGGCCAAAGGAAATATCCTCCGATAACAAAGAGAAAGAAGCTTTCTGAGAAACTTCTTTGTGTTCTGTGAAATCATCTCACAGAGATACAGCTTTCCCCTCAAGAAGCCTTTCGCTAAGACAGTTCTTGTGGAATTGGCAAAGTGATATTTGGAAGCCCAGAGAGGGCTATGGTGAAAAAGGAAATATCCTCAGATGAAATCTGGAAAGAAGCTTTCTGAGAAACTGCTTAGTGTTCTGTTAATTCATCTCACAGAGTTACATCTGTATTTCGTGGATCTCTTTGCTAGCCTTATTTCTGTGGAATCTGAGAACAGATATTTCGGATCCCTTTGAAGACTATAGGGCCAAAGGAAATATCCTCCGATAACTAAGAGAAAGAAGCTTTCTGAGAAACTTCTTTGTGTTCTGTGAAATCATCTCACAGAGTTACAGCTTTCCCCTCAAGAAGCCTTCGCTAAGACAGTTCTTGTGGAATTGGCCAAGTGATATTTGGAAGCCCATAGAGGGCTATGGTGAAAAAGGAAATATCCTCCGATGAAATCTGGAAAGAAGCTTTCTGAGAAACTGCTTAGTGTTCTGTTAATTCATCTCACAGAGTTACATCTATATTTCGTGGATCTCTTTGCTAGCCTTATTTCTGTGGAATCTGAGAACAGATATTTCGGATCCCTTTGAAGACTATAGGGCCAAGGAAATATCCTCCGATAACAAAGAGAAAGAAGCATTCTGAGAAACTTCTTTGTGTTCTGTGAAATCATCTCACAGTGTTACAGCTTTCCCCTCAAGAAGCCTTTCGCTAAGACAGTTCTTGTGGAATTGGCCAAGTGATATTTGGAAGCCCATAGAGGGCTACGGTGAAAAAGGAAATATCCTCAGATGAAATCTGGAAAGAAGCTTTCTGAGAAACTGCTTAGTGTTCTGTTAATTCATCTCACAGAGTTACATCTGTATTTCGTGGATCTATTTGCTAGGCTTATTTCTGTGGAATCTGAGAACAGATATTTCGGATCCCTTTGAAGACTATAGGGCCAAAGGAACTATCCTTCGATAACAAAGAGAAAGAAGCTTTGTGAGAAATATCTTTGTGTTCTATGTAATCATCTCACAGAGTTACAGCTTTCCCCTCAAGAAGCCTTTCGCTAAGACAGTTCTTGTGGAATTGGCAAAGTGATATTTGGAAGCCCATAGAGGGCTATGGTGAAAAAGGAAATATCCTCAGAAGAAATCTGCAAAGAAGCTTTCTGAGAAACTGCTTACTGTTCTGTTAATTCATCTAACAGAGTTACATCTGTATTTCGTGGATCACTTGGCTAACCTTATTTCTGTGGAATCTGAGAACAGATATTTCGGATCCCTTTGAAGACTATAGGGCCAAAGGAAGTATCCTCCGATAACAAAGAAAAAGAAGCTTTCTGAGAAACTTCTTTGTGTTCTGTGAAATCATCTCACAGAGTTACAGCTTTCCCCTCAAGAAGCCTTTCGCTAAGACAGTTCTTGTGGAATTGGCAAAGTGATATTTGGAAGCCCATAGAGGGCTATGGTGAAAAAGGAAATATCCTCCGGTGAAAACTGGAAAGAAGCTTTCTGAGAAACTGCTTACTGTTCTGTTAATTCATCTAACAGAGTTACATCTGTATTTCGTGGATCACTTGGCTAACCTTATTTCTGTGGAATCTGAGAACAGATATTTCGGATCCCTTTGAAGACTATAGGGCCAAAGGAGATATCCTCCGATAACAAAGAAAAAGAAGCTTTCTGAGAAACTTCTTTGTGTTCTGTGAAATCATCTCACAGAGTTACAGCTTTCCCCTCAAGAAGCCTTTCGCTAAGACAGTTCTTGTGGAATTGGCAAAGTGATATTTGGAAGCCCATAGAGGGCTATGGTGAAAAAGGAAATATCCTCCGGTGAAAACTGGAAAGAAGCTTTCTGAGAAACTGCTTAGTGTTCTGTTAATTCATCTCACAGAGTTACATCTATATTTCGTGGATCTCTTTGCTAGCCTTATTTCTGTGGAATCTGAGAACAGATATTTCGGATCCCTTTGAAGACTATAGGGCCAAAGGAAATATCCTCCGATAACTAAGAGAAAGAAGCTTTCTGAGAAACTTCTTTGTGTTCTGTGAAATCATCTCACAGAGTTACAGCTTTCCCCTCAAGAAGCCTTACGCTAAGACAGTTCTTGTGGAATTGGCAAAGTGATATTTGGAAGCCCATAGAGGGCTATGGTGAAAAAGGAAATATCCTCAGATGAAATCTGGAAAGAAGCTTTCTGAGAAACTGCTCAGTGTTCTGTTAATTCATCTCACAGAGTTACATCTGTATTTCGTGGATCTCTTTGCTAGGCTTATTTCTGTGGAATCTGAGAACAGATATTTCGGATCCCTTTGAAGACTACAGGGCCAAAGGAAATATCCTCCGATAACAAAGAAAAAGAAGCTTTCTGAGAAACTTCTTTGTGTTCTGTGAAATCATCTCACAGAGTTACAGCTTTCCCCTCAAGAAGCCTTTCGCTAAGACAGTTCTTTTGGAATTGACAAAGTGATATTTGCAAGCCCATAGAGGACTATGGTGAAAAAGGAAATATCCTCAGATGAAATCTGGAAAGAAGCTTTCTGAGAAACTGCTTAGTGTTCTGTTAATTCATCTCACAGAGTTACATCTGTATTTCGTGGATCTCTTTGCTAGCCTTATTTCTGTGGAATCTGAGAACAGATATTTCAGATCCCTTTGAAGACTATAGGGCCAAAGGAAATATCCTCCGATAACTAAGAGAAAGAAGCTTTCTGAGAAACTTCTTTGTGGTCTATGAAATCATCTCACAGAGTTACAGATTTCCCCTCAAGAAGCCTTTCGCTAAGACAGTTCTTGTGGAATTGGCAAAGTGATATTTGGAAGCCCATAGAGGGCTATGGTGAAAAAGGAAATATCCTCCGATGAAATCTGGAAAGAAGCTTTCTGAGAAACTGCTCTGTGATGTGTGAATTCCACTCACAGAGTTACATCTGTATTTCGTGGATCTCTTTGCTAGCCTTATTTCTGTGGAATCTGAGAACAGATATTTCGGATCCCTTTGAAGACTATAGGGCCTAAGGAAATATCCTACGATAACTAAGAGAAAGAAGCTTTCTGAGAAACCTCTTTGTGTTCTGCGAAATCATCTCACAGAGTTGCAGCTTTCCCCTCAAGAAGCCTTTCGCTAAGACAGTTCTTGTGGAATTGGCAAAGTGATATTTGGAAGTCCATAGAGGGCTATGGTGAAAAAGGAAATATCCTCCGATGAAATCTGGAAAGAAGCTTTCTGAGAAACTGCTTAGTGTTCTGTTAATTCATCTCACAGAGTTACATCTGTATTTCGTGGATCTCTTTGCTAGCCTTATTTCTGTGGAATCTGAGAACAGATATTTCGGATCCCTTTGAAGATTATAGGGCCAAAGGAAATATCCTCCGATAACAAAGAGAAAGAAGCTTTGTGAGAAATTTCTTTGTGTTCTATGTAATCATCTCACAGAGTTACAGCTTTCCCCTCAAGAAGCCTTTCGCTAAGACAGTTCTTGTGGAATTGGCAAAGTGATATTTGGAAGCCCATAGAGGGCTATGGTGAAAAAGGAAATATCCTCCGATGAAATCTGGAAAGAAGCTTTCTGAGAAACTGCTTAGTGTTCTGTTAATTCATCTCACAGAGTTACATCTGTATTTCGTGGATCACTTGGCTAGCCTCATTTCTGTGGAATCTGAGAACAGATATTTCGGATCCCTTTGAAGACTATAGGGCCAAAGGAAATATCCTCCGATAACTAAGAGAAAGAAGCTTTCTGAGAAACTTCTTTGTGTTCTGTGAAATCATCTCACAGAGTTACAGCTTTCCCCTCAAGAAGCCTTTCGCTAAGACAGTTCTTGTGGAATTGGCAAAGTGATATTTGGAAGCCCATAGAGGGCTATGGTGAAAAAGGAAATATCCTCAGATGAAATCTGGAAAGAAGCTTTCTGAGAAACTGCTCAGTGTTCTGTTAATTCATCTCACAGAGTTACATCTGTATTTCGTGGATCTCTTTGCTAGGCTTATTTTGTGGAATCTGAGAACAGATATTTCGGATCCCTTTGAAGACTATAGGGCCAAAGGAAATGTCCTCCGATAACAAAGAGAAAGAAGCTTTCTGAGAAACTTCTTTGTGTTCTGTGAAATCATCTCACAGAGTTACAGCTTTCCCCTCAAGAAGCCTTTCGCTAAGACAGCTGTTGTGGAATTGGCAAAGTGATATTTGGAAGCCCATAGAGGGCTTTGGTGAAAAAGGAAATATCCTCAGATGAAAGCTGGAAAGAAGCTTTCTGAGAAACTGCTTAGTGTTCTGTTAATTCATCTCACAGAGTTACATCTGTATTTCGTGGATCTCTTTGCTAGCCTTATTTCTGTGGAATCTGAGAACAGATATTTCGGATCCCTTAGAAGACTATAGGGCCAAAGGAAATATCCTCCGATAACAAAGAGAAAGAAGCTTTGTGAGAAATTTCTTTGTGGTCTATGTAATCATCTCACAGAGATACAGCTTTCCCCTCAAGAAGCCTTTCGCTAAGACAGTTCTTGTGGAATTGGCAAAGTGATATTTGGAAGCCCATAGAGGGCTATGGTCAAAAAGGAAATATCCTCAGATGAAATCTGGAAAGAAGCTTTCTGAGAAACTGCTTATTGTTCTGTTAATTCATCTCACAGAGTTACATCTGTATTCCTTGGATCACTTGGCTAGCCTTATTTCTGTGGAATCTGAGAACAGATATTTCGGATCCCTTTGAAGACTATAGGGCCAAAGGAAATATCCTCCGATAACTAAGAGAAAGAAGCTTTCTGAGAAACTTCTTTGTGTTCTGTGAAATCATCTCACAGAGTTACAGCTTTCCCCTCAAGAAGCCTTTCGCTAAGACAGTTCTTGTGGAATTGGCAAAGTGATATTTGGAAGCCCATACAAGGCTATGGTGAAAAAGGAAATATCCTCAGATGAAATCTGGAAAGAAGCTTTCTGAGAAACTGCTCAGTGTTCCGTTAATTCATCTCACAGAGTTACATCTGTATTTCGTGGATCTCTTTGCTAGGCTTATTTCTGTGGAATCAGAGAACAGATATTTCGGATCCCTTTGAAGACTATAGGGCCAAAGGAAATATCCTCCGATAACAAATAAAAGGAAGCTTTCTGAGAAACTTCTTTGTGTTCTGTGAAATCATCTCACAGAGTTACAGCTTTCCCCTCAAGAAGCCTTTCGCTAAGACAGTTCTTGTGGAATTGGCAAAGTGATATTTGGAAGCCCATAGAGGACTATGGTGAAAAAGGAAAAATCCTCCGATGAAAACTGGAAAGAAGCTTTCTGAGAAACTGCTTAGTGTTCTGTTAATTCATCTCACAGTGTTACATCTATATTTCGTGGATCTCTTTGCTAGCCTTATTTCTGTGGAATCTGAGAACAGATATTTCGGATCCCTTTGAAGACTATAGGGCCAAAGGAAATATCCTCCGAAAACTAAGAGAAAGAAGCTTTCTGAGAAACTTCTTTGTGTTCTGTGAAATCATCTCAGAGATTTACAGCTTTCCCCTCAAGAAGCCTTTCGCTAAGACAGTTCTTGTGGAATTGGCAAAGTGATATTTAGAAGCCCATAGAGGGCTATGGTGAAAAAGGAAATATGCTCCGATGAAATCTGGAAAGAAGCTTTCTGAGAAACTGCTTAGTGTTCTGTTAATTCATCTCACAGAGTTACATCTATATTTCGTGGATCTCTTTGCTAGCCTTATTTCTGTGGAATCTGAGAACAGATATTTCGGAACCCTTTGAAGACTATAGGGCCAAAGGAAATATCCTCCGATAACAAAGAGAAAGAAGCTTTCTGAGAAACTTCTTTGTGTTCTGTGAAATCATCTCACAGAGTTACAGCTTTCCCCTCAAGAAGCCTTTCGCTAAGACATTTCTTGTGGAATTGGCCAAGTGATATTTGGAAGCCCATAGAGGGCTATGGTGAAAAAGGAAATATCCTCAGATGAAATCTGGAAAGAAGCTTTCTGAGAAACTGCTTAGTGTTCTGTTAATTCATCTCACAGAGTTACATCTATATTTCGTGGATCTCTTTGCTAGCCTTATTTCTGTGGAATCTGAGAACAGATATTTCGGATCCCTTTGAAGACTATAGGGCCAAAGGAACTATCCTCTGATAAGAAAGAGAAAGAAGCTTTGTGTGAAATATCTTTGTGTTCCATGTAATCATCTCACAGAGTTACAGCTTTCCCCTCAAGAAGCCTTTCGCTAAGACAGTTCTTGTGGAATTGGCAAAGTGATATTTGGAAGCCCATAGAGGGCTATGGTGAAAAAGGAAATATCCTCAGATGAAATCTGGAAAGAAGCTTTCTGAGAAACTGCTCAGTGTTCTGTTAATTCATCTCACAGAGTTACATCTGTATTTCGTGGATCTCTTTGCTAGGCTTATTTTGTGGAATCTGAGAACAGATATTTCGGATCCCTTTGAAGACTATAGGGCCAAAGGAAATATCCTCCGATAACAAAGAAAAAGAAGCTTTCTGAGAAACTCCTTTGTGTTCTGTGAAATCATCTCACAGAGTTACAGCTTTCCCCTCAAGAAGCCTTTCGCTAAGACAGTTCTTGTGGAATTGGCAAAGTGATATTTGGAAGCCCATAGAGGGCTATGGTGAAAAAGGAAATATCCTCAGATGAAAACTGGAAAGAAGTTTTCTGAGAAACTGCTTAGTGTTCTGTTAATTCATCTCACAGAGTTACATCTGTATTTCGTGGATCACTTGGCTAGCCTTATTTCTGTGGAATCTGAGAACAGATATTTCGGATCCCTTTGAAGACTATTGGGCCAAAGGAAATATCCTCCGATAACTAAGAGAAAGTAGCTTTCGGAGAAACTTCTTTCTGTTCTGTGAAATCATCTCACAGAGTTACAGCTTTCCCCTCAAGAAGCCTTACGCTAAGACACTTCTTGTGGAATTGGCAAAGTGATATTTGGAAGCCCATAGAGGGCTAAGGTGAAAAAGGAAATATCCTCAGATGAAATCTGGAAAGAAGCTTTCTGAGAAACTGCTCAGTGTTCTGTTAATTCATCTCACAGAGTTACATCTGTATTTCGTGGATCTCTTTGCTAGGCTTATTTCTGTGGAATCTGGGAACAGATATTTCGGATCCCTTTGAAGACTATAGGGCCAAAGGAAATATCCTCCGATAACAAAGAAAAAGAAGCTTTCTGAGAAACTTCTTTGTGTTCTGTGAAATCATCTCAGAGAGTTACAGCTTTCCCCTCAAGAAGCCTTTCGCTAAGACAGTTCTTGTGGAATTGGCAAAGTGATATTTGCAAGCCCATAGAGGACTATGGTGAAAAAGGAAATATCCTCAGATGAAATCTGGAAAGAAGCTTTCTGAGAAACTGCTTAGTGTTCTGTTAATTCATCTCACAGAGTTACATCTGTATTTCGTGGATCTTTTTGCTAGCCTTATTTCTGTGGAATCTGAGAACAGATATTTCGGATCCCTTTGAAGACTATAGGGCCAAAGGAAATATCCTCCGATAACTAAGAGAAAGAAGCTTTCTGAGAAACTTCTTTGTGGTCTATGAAATCATCTCACAGAGTTACAGCTTTCCCCTCAAGAAGCCTTTCGCTAAGACAGTTCTTGTGGAATTGGCCAAGTGATATTTGGAAGCCCATAGAGGGCTATGGGGAAAAAGGAAATATCCTCCGATGAAATCTGGAAAGAAGCTTTCTGAGAAACTGCTTAGTGTTCTGTTTATTCATCTCACAGAGTTACATCTGTATTTCGTGGATCTCTTTGCTAGCCTTATTTCTGTGGAATCTGAGAACAGATATTTCGGATCCCTTTGAAGACTATAGGGCCAAAGGAAATATCCTCCGATAACAAAGAGAAAGAAGCTTTGTGAGAAATTTCTTTGTGTTCTATGTAATCATCTCACAGAGTTACAGCTTTCCCCTCAAGAAGCCTTTCGCTAAGACAGTTCTTGTGGAATTGGCAAAGTGATATTTGGAAGCCCATAGAGGGCTATGGTGAAAAAGGAAATATCCTCAGATGAAATCTGGAAAGAAGCTTTCTGAGAAACTGCTTAGTGTTCTGTTAATTCATCTCACAGAGTTACATCTGTATTTCGTGGATCACTTGGCTAGCCTTATTTCTGTGGAATCTGAGAACAGATATTTCGGATCCCTTTGAAGACTATAGGGCCAAAGGAAATATCCTCCGATAACTAAGAGAAAGAAGCTTTCTGAGAAACTTCTTTGTGTTCTGTGAAATCATCTCACAGAGTTACAGCTTTCCCCTCAAGAAGCCTTTCGCTAAGACAGTTCTTGTGGAATTGGCAAAGTGATATTTGGAAGCCCATAGAGGGCTATGGTGAAAAAGGAAATATCCTCCGGTGAAAACTGGAAAGAAGCTTTCTGAGAAACTGCTTACTGTTCTGTTAATTCATCTAACAGAGTTACATCTGTATTTCGTGGATCACTTGGCTAACCTTATTTCTGTGGAATCTGAGAACAGATATTTCGGATCCCTTTGAAGACTATAGGGCCAAAGGAGATATCCTCCGATAACAAAGAAAAAGAAGCTTTCTGAGAAACTTCTTTGTGTTCTGTGAAATCATCTCACAGAGTTACAGCTTTCCCCTCAAGAAGCCTTTCGCTAAGACAGTTCTTGTGGAATTGGCAAAGTGATATTTGGAAGCCCATAGAGGGCTATGGTGAAAAAGGAAATATCCTCCGGTGAAAACTGGAAAGAAGCTTTCTGAGAAACTGCTTAGTGTTCTGTTAATTCATCTCACAGAGTTACATCTATATTTCGTGGATCTCTTTGCTAGCCTTATTTCTGTGGAATCTGAGAACAGATATTTCGGATCCCTTTGAAGACTATAGGGCCAAAGGAAATATCCTCCGATAACTAAGAGAAAGAAGCTTTCTGAGAAACTTCTTTGTGTTCTTTGAAATCATCTCAGAGAGTTACAGCTTCCCCCTCAAGAAGCCTTTCGCTAAGACAGTTCTTGTGGAATTGGCAAAGTGATATTTGGAAACCCATAGAGGGCTATGGTGAAAAAGGAAATATCCTCAGATGAAATCTGGAAAGAAGCTTTCTGAGAAACTGCTTAGTGTTCTGTTAATTCATCTCACAGAGTTACATCTGTATTTCGTGGATCTCTTTGCTAGCCTTATTTCTGTGGAATCTGAGAACAGATATTTCGGATCCCTTTGAAGACTATAGGGCCAAAGGAAATATCCTCCGATAACAAAGAGAAAGAAGCTTTGTGAGAAATTTCTTTGTGTTCTATGTAATCATCTCACAGAGTTACAGCTTTCCCCTCAAGAAGCCTTTCGCTAAGACAGTTCTTGTGGAATTGGCAAAGTGATATTTGGAAGCCCATAGAGGGCTATGGTGAAAAAGGGAATATCCTCAGATGAAATCTGGAAAGATGCTTTCTGAGAAACTGCTTAGTGTTCTGTTAATTCATCTCACAGAGTTACATCTGTATTTCGTGGATCACTTGGCTAGCCTTATTTCTGTGGAATCTGAGAACAGATATTTCGGATCCCTTTGAAGACTATAGGGCCAAAGGAAATATCCTCCGATAACTAAGAGAAAGAAGCTTTCGGAGAAACTTCTTTGTGTTCTGTGAAATCATCTCACAGAGTTACAGCTTTCCCCTCAAGAAGCCTTACGCTAAGACAGTTCTTGTGGAATTGGCAAAGTGATATTTGGAAGCCCATAGAGGGCTATGGTGAAAAAGGAATTATCCTCAGATGAAATCTGGAAAGAAGCTTTCTGAGAAACTGCTCAGTGTTCTGTTAATTCATCTCACAGAGTTACATCTGTATTTCGTGGATCTCTTTGCTAGGCTTATTTCTGTGGAATCTGAGAACAGATATTTCGGATCCCTTTGAAGACTACAGGGCCAAAGGAAATATCCTCCGATAACAAAGAAAAAGAAGCTTTCTGAGAAACTTCTTTGTGTTCTGTGAAATCATCTCACAGAGTTACAGCTTTCCCCTCAAGAAGCCTTTCGCTAAGACAGTTCTTTTGGAATTGACAAAGTGATATTTGCAAGCCCATAGAGGACTATGGTGAAAAAGGAAATATCCTCAGATGAAATCTGGAAAGAAGCTTTCTGAGAAACTGCTTAGTGTTCTGTTAATTCATCTCACAGAGTTACATCTGTATTTCGTGGATCTCTTTGCTAGCCTTATTTCTGTGGAATCTGAGAACAGATATTTCAGATCCCTTTGAAGACTATAGGGCCAAAGGAAATATCCTCCGATAACTAAGAGAAAGAAGCTTTCTGAGAAACTTCTTTGTGGTCTATGAAATCATCTCACAGAGTTACAGATTTCCCCTCAAGAAGCCTTTCGCTAAGACAGTTCTTGTGGAATTGGCAAAGTGATATTTGGAAGCCCATAGAGGGCTATGGTGAAAAAGGAAATATCCTCCGATGAAATCTGGAAAGAAGCTTTCTGAGAAACTGCTCTGTGATGTGTGAATTCCACTCACAGAGTTACATCTGTATTTCGTGGATCTCTTTGCTAGCCTTATTTCTGTGGAATCTGAGAACAGATATTTCGGATCCCTTTGAAGACTATAGGGCCTAAGGAAATATCCTACGATAACTAAGAGAAAGAAGCTTTCTGAGAAACCTCTTTGTGTTCTGCGAAATCATCTCACAGAGTTACAGCTTTCCCCTCAAGAAGCCTTTCGCTAAGACAGTTCTTGTGGAATTGGCAAAGTGATATTTGGAAGTCCATAGAGGGCTATGGTGAAAAAGGAAATATCCTCCGATGAAATCTGGAAAGAAGCTTTCTGAGAAACTGCTTAGTGTTCTGTTAATTCATCTCACAGAGTTACATCTGTATTTCGTGGATCTCTTTGCTAGCCTTATTTCTGTGGAATCTGAGAACAGATATTTCGGATCCCTTTGAAGATTATAGGGCCAAAGGAAATATCCTCCGATAACAAAGAGAAAGAAGCTTTGTGAGAAATTTGTTTGTGTTCTATGTAATCATCTCACAGAGTTACAGCTTTCCCCTCAAGAAGCCTTTCGCTAAGACAGTTCTTGTGGAATTGGCAAAGTGATATTTGGAAGCCCATAGAGGGCTATGGTGAAAAAGGAAATATCCTCCGATGAAATCTGGAAAGAAGCTTTCTGAGAAACTGCTTAGTGTTCTGTTAATTCATCTCACAGAGTTACATCTGTATTTCGTGGATCACTTGGCTAGCCTCATTTCTGTGGAATCTGAGAACAGATATTTCGGATCCCTTTGAAGACTATAGGGCCAAAGGAAATATCCTCCGATAACTAAGAGAAAGAAGCTTTCTGAGAAACTTCTTTGTGTTCTGTGAAATCATCTCACAGAGTTACAGCTTTCCCCTCAAGAAGCCTTTCGCTAAGACAGTTCTTGTGGAATTGGCAAAGTGATATTTGGAAGCCCATAGAGGGCTATGGTGAAAAAGGAAATATCCTCAGATGAAATCTGGAAAGAAGCTTTCTGAGAAACTGCTCAGTGTTCTGTTAATTCATCTCACAGAGTTACATCTGTATTTCGTGGATCTCTTTGCTAGGCTTATTTTGTGGAATCTGAGAACAGATATTTCGGATCCCTTTGAAGACTATAGGGCCAAAGGAAATGTCCTCCGATAACAAAGAGAAAGAAGCTTTCTGAGAAACTTCTTTGTGTTCTGTGAAATCATCTCACAGAGTTACAGCTTTCCCCTCAAGAAGCCTTTCGCTAAGACAGCTGTTGTGGAATTGGCAAAGTGATATTTGGAAGCCCATAGAGGGCTTTGGTGAAAAAGGAAATATCCTCAGATGAAATCTGCAAAGAAGCTTTCTGAGAAACTGCTTAGTGTTCTGTTAATTCATCTCACAGAGTTACATCTGTATTTCGTGGATCTCTTTGCTAGCCTTATTTCTGTGGAATCTGAGAACAGATATTTCGGATCCCTTTGAAGACTATAGGGCCAAAGGAAATATCCTCCGATAACTAAGAGAAAGAAGCTTTCTGAGAAACTTCTTTGTGGTCTATGAAATAATCTCACAGAGTTACAGCTTCCCCTCAAGAAGCCTTTCGCTAAGACAGTTCTTGTGGAATTGGCAAAGTGATATTTGGAAGCCCATAGAGGGCTATGGTGAAAAAGGAAATATCCTCAGATGAAAGCTGGAAAGAAGCTTTCTGAGAAACTGCTTAGTGTTCTGTTAATTCATCTCACAGAGTTACATCTGTATTTCGTGGATCTCTTTGCTAGCCTTATTTCTGTGGAATCTGAGAACAGATATTTCGGATCCCTTAGAAGACTATAGGGCCAAAGGAAATATCCTCCGATAACAAAGAGAAAGAAGCTTTGTGAGAAATTTCTTTGTGGTCTATGTAATCATCTCACAGAGATACAGCTTTCCCCTCAAGAAGCCTTTCGCTAAGACAGTTCTTGTGGAATTGGCAAAGTGATATTTGGAAGCCCATAGAGGGCTATGGTCAAAAAGGAAATATCCTCAGATGAAATCTGGAAAGAAGCTTTCTGAGAAACTGCTTATTGTTCTGTTAATTCATCTCACAGAGTTACATCTGTATTCCTTGGATCACTTGGCTAGCCTTTTTTCTGTGGAATCTGAGAACAGATATTTCGGATCCCTTTGAAGACTATAGGGCCAAAGGAAATATCCTCCGATAACTAAGAGAAAGAAGCTTTCTGAGAAACTTCTTTGTGTTCTGTGAAATCATCTCACAGAGTTACAGCTTTCCCCTCAAGAAGCCTTTCGCTAAGACAGTTCTTGTGGAATTGGCAAAGTGATATTTGGAAGCCCATACAAGGCTATGGTGAAAAAGGAAATATCCTCAGATGAAATCTGGAAAGAAGCTTTCTGAGAAACTGCTCAGTGTTCCGTTAATTCATCTCACAGAGTTACATCTGTATTTCGTGGATCTCTTTGCTAGGCTTATTTCTGTGGAATCTGAGAACAGATATTTCGGATCCCTTTGAAGACTATAGGGCCAAAGGAAATATCCTCCGATAACAAATAAAAGGAAGCTTTCTGAGAAACTTCTTTGTGTTCTGTGAAATCATCTCACAGAGTTACAGCTTTCCCCTCAAGAAGCCTTTCGCTAAGACAGTTCTTGTGGAATTGGCAAAGTGATATTTGGAAGCCCATAGAGGACTATGGTGAAAAAGGAAAAATCCTCCGATGAAAACTGGAAAGAAGCTTTCTGAGAAACTGCTTAGTGTTCTGTTAATTCATCTCACAGTGTTACATCTATATTTCGTGGATCTCTTTGCTAGCCTTATTTCTGTGGAATCTGAGAACAGATATTTCGGATCCCTTTGAAGACTATAGGGCCAAAGGAAATATCCTCCGAAAACTAAGAGAAAGAAGCTTTCTGAGAAACTTCTTTGTGTTCTGTGAAATCATCTCAGAGATTTACAGCTTTCCCCTCAAGAAGCCTTTCGCTAAGACAGTTCTTGTGGAATTGGCAAAGTGATATTTAGAAGCCCATAGGGGCTATGGTGAAAAAGGAAATATCCTCCGATGAAATCTGGAAAGAAGCTTTCTGAGAAACTGCTTAGTGTTCTGTTAATTCATCTCACAGAGTTACATCTATATTTCGTGGATCTCTTTGCTAGCCTTATTTCTGTGGAATCTGAGAACAGATATTTCGGAACCCTTTGAAGACTATAGGGCCAAAGGAAATATCCTCCGATAACAAAGAGAAAGAAGCTTTCTGAGAAACTTCTTTGTGTTCTGTGAAATCATCTCACAGAGTTACAGCTTTCCCCTCAAGAAGCCTTTCGCTAAGACATTTCTTGCGGAATTGGCCAAGTGATATTTGGAAGCCCATAGAGGGCTATGGTGAAAAAGGAAATATCCTCAGATGAAATCTGGAAAGAAGCTTTCTGAGAAACTGCTTAGTGTTCTGTTAATTCATCTCACAGAGTTACATCTATATTTCGTGGATCTCTTTGCTAGCCTTATTTCTGTGGAATCTGAGAACAGATATTTCGGATCCCTTTGAAGACTATAGGGCCAAAGGAACTATCCTCTGATAAGAAAGAGAAAGAAGCTTTGTGTGAAATATCTTTGTGTTCCATGTAATCATCTCACAGAGTTACAGCTTTCCCCTCAAGAAGCCTTTCGCTAAGACAGTTCTTGTGGAATTGGCAAAGTGATATTTGGAAGCCCATAGAGGGCTATGGTGAAAAAGGAAATATCCTCAGATGAAATCTGGAAAGAAGCTTTCTGAGAAACTGCTCAGTGTTCTGTTAATTCATCTCACAGAGTTACATCTGTATTTCGTGGATCTCTTTGCTAGGCTTATTTTGTGGAATCTGAGAACAGATATTTCGGATCCCTTTGAAGACTATAGGGCCAAAGGAAATATCCTCCGATAACAAAGAAAAAGAAGCTTTCTGAGAAACTCCTTTGTGTTCTGTGAAATCATCTCACAGAGTTACAGCTTTCCCCTCAAGAAGCCTTTCGCTAAGACAGTTCTTGTGGAATTGGCAAAGTGATATTTGGAAGCCCATAGAGGGCTATGGTGAAAAAGGAAATATCCTCAGATGAAAACTGGAAAGAAGTTTTCTGAGAAACTGCTTAGTGTTCTGTTAATTCATCTCACAGAGTTACATCTGTATTTCGTGGATCACTTGGCTAGCCTTATTTCTGTGGAATCTGAGAACAGATATTTCGGATCCCTTTGAAGACTATTGGGCCAAAGGAAATATCCTCCGATAACTAAGAGAAAGTAGCTTTCGGAGAAACTTCTTTGTGTTCTGTGAAATCATCTCACAGAGTTACAGCTTTCCCCTCAAGAAGCCTTACGCTAAGACACTTCTTGTGGAATTGGCAAAGTGATATTTGGAAGCCCATAGAGGGCTAAGGTGAAAAAGGAAATATCCTCAGATGAAATCTGGAAAGAAGCTTTCTGAGAAACTGCTCAGTGTTCTGTTAATTCATCTCACAGAGTTACATCTGTATTTCGTGGATCTCTTTGCTAGGCTTATTTCTGTGGAATCTGGGAACAGATATTTCGGATCCCTTTGAAGACTATAGGGCCAAAGGAAATATCCTCCGATAACAAAGAAAAAGAAGCTTTCTGAGAAACTTCTTTCTGTTCTGTGAAATCATCTCAGAGAGTTACAGCTTTCCCCTCAAGAAGCCTTTCGCTAAGACAGTTCTTGTGGAATTGGCAAAGTGATATTTGCAAGCCCATAGAGGACTATGGTGAAAAAGGAAATATCCTCAGATGAAATCTGGAAAGAAGCTTTCTGAGAAACTGCTTAGTGTTCTGTTAATTCATCTCACAGAGTTACATCTGTATTTCGTGGATCTTTTTGCTAGCCTTATTTCTGTGGAATCTGAGAACAGATATTTCGGATCCCTTTGAAGACTATAGGGCCAAAGGAAATATCCTCCGATAACTAAGAGAAAGAAGCTTTCTGAGAAACTTCTTTGTGGTCTATGAAATCATCTCACAGAGTTACAGCTTTCCCCTCAAGAAGCCTTTCGCTAAGACAGTTCTTGTGGAATTGGCAAAGTGATATTTGGAAGCCCATAGAGGGCTATGGTGAAAAAGGAAATATCCTCCGATGAAATCTGGAAAGAAGCTTTCTGAGAAACTGCTTAGTGTTCTGTTTATTCATCTCACAGAGTTACATCTGTATTTCGTGGATCTCTTTGCTAGCCTTATTTCTGTGGAATCTGAGAACAGATATTTCGGATCCCTTTGAAGACTATAGGGCCAAAGGAAATATCCTCCGATAACAAAGAGAAAGAAGCTTTGTGAGAAATTTCTTTGTGTTCTATGTAATCATCTCACAGAGTTACAGCTTTCCCCTCAAGAAGCCTTTCGCTAAGACAGTTCTTGTGGAATTGGCAAAGTGATATTTGGAAGCCCATAGAGGGCTATGGTGAAAAAGGAAATATCCTCAGATGAAATCTGGAAAGAAGCTTTCTGAGAAACTGCTTAGTGTTCTGTTAATTCATCTCACAGAGTTACATCTGTATTTCGTGGATCACTTGGCTAGCCTTATTTCTGTGGAATCTGAGAACAGATATTTCGGATCCCTTTGAAGACTATAGGGCCAAAGGAAATATCCTCCGATAACTAAGAGAAAGAAGCTTTCTGAGAAACTTCTTTGTGTTCTGTGAAATCATCTCACAGAGTTACAGCTTTCCCCTCAAGAAGCCTTTCGCTAAGACAGTTCTTGTGGAATTGGCAAAGTGATATTTGGAAGCCCATACAGTGCTATGGTGAAAAAGGAAATATCCTCAGATGAAATCTGGAAAGAAGCTTTCTGAGAAACTGCTCAGTGTTCTGTTAATTCATCTCACAGAGTTACATCTGTATTTCGTGGATCTCTTTGCTAGGCTTATTTTGTGGAATCTGAGAACAGATATTTCGGATCCCTTTGAAGACTATAGGGCCAAAGGAAATGTCCTCCGATAACAAAGAGAAAGAAGCTTTCTGAGAAACTTCTTTGTGTTCTGTGAAATCATCTCACAGAGTTACAGCTTTCCCCTCAAGAAGCCTTTCGCTAAGACAGTTCTTGTGGAATTGCCAAAGTGATATTTGGAAGCCCATAGAGGGCTACGGTGAAAAAGGAAATATCCTCAGATGAAAACTGGAAAGAAGCTTTCTGAGAAACTGCTTAGTGTTCTGTTAATTCATCTCACAGAGTTACATCTATATTTCGTGGATCTCTTTGCTAGCCTTATTTCTGTGGAATCTGAGAACAGATATTTCGGATCCCTTTGAAGACTATAGGGCCAAAGGAAATATCCACCGATAACTAAGAGAAAGAAGCTTTCTGAGAAACTTCTTTGTGGTCTATGAAATCATCTCACAGAGTTACAGCATTCCCCTCAAGAAGCCTTTCGCTAAGACAGTTCTTGTGGAATTGGCAAAGTGATATTTGGAAGCCCATAGAGGGCTACGGTGAAAAAGGAAATATCCTCATATGAAATCTGGAAAGAAGCTTTCTGAGAAACTGCTTAGTATTCTGTTAATTCATCTCACAGAGTTACATCTGTATTTCGTGGATCTCTTTGCTAGCCTTATTTCTGTGGAACATGAGAACAGATATTTCGGATCCCTTTGAAGACTATAGGGCCAAAGGAAATATCCTCCGATAACAAAGAGAAAGAAGCTTTGTGAGAAATTTGTTTGTGTTCTATGTAATCATCTCACAGAGTTACAGCTTTCCCCTCAAGAAGCCTTTCGCTAAGACAGTTCTTGTGGAATTGGCAAAGTGATATTTGGAAGCCCATAGAGGGCTATGGTGAAAAAGGAAATATCCTCCGATGAAATCTGGAAAGAAGCTTTCTGAGAAACTGCTTAGTGTTCTGTTAATTCATCTCACAGAGTTACTTCTGTATTTCATGGATCACTTGGCTAGCCTTATTTCTGTGGAATCTGAGAACAGATATTTCGGATCCCTTTGAAGACTATTGGGCCAAAGGAAATATCCTCCGATAACTAAGAGAAAGAAGCTTTCGGAGAAACTTCTTTGTGTTCTGTGAAATCATCTCACAGAGTTACAGCTTTCCCCTCAAGAAGCCTTACGCTAAGACACTTCTTGTGGAATTGGCAAAGTGATATTTGGAAGCCCATAGAGGGCTATGGTGAAAAAGGAAATATCCTCAGATGAAATCTGGAAAGAAGCTTTCTGAGAAACTGCTCAGTGTTCTGTTAATTCATCTCACAGAGTTACATCTGTATTTCGTGGATCTCTTTGCTAGGCTTATTTCTGTGGAATCTGAGAACAGATTTTTCGGATCCCTTTGAAGACTATAGGGCCAAAGGAAATATCCTCCGATAACAAAGAAAAAGAAGCTTTCTGAGAAACTTCTTTGTGTTCTGTGAAATCATCTCAGAGAGTTACAGCTTTCCCCTCAAGAAGCCTTTCGCTAAGACAGTTCTTGTGGAATTGGCAAAGTGATATTTGCAAGCCCATAGAGGGCTATGGTGAAAAAGGAAATATCCTCAGATGAAAACTGGAAAGAAGCTTTCTGAGAAACTGCTTAGTGTTCTGTTAATTCATCTCACAGAGTTACATCTATATTTCGTGGATCTCTTTGCTAGCCTTATTTCTGTGGAATCTGAGAACAGATATTTCGGATCCCTTTGAAGACTATAGGGCCAAAGGAAATATCCACCGATAACTAAGAGAAAGAAGCTTTCTGAGAAACTTCTTTGTGGTCTATGAAATCATCTGACAGAGTTACAGCATTCCCCTCAAGAAGCCTTTCGCTAAGACAGTTCTTGTGGAATTGGCAAAGTGATATTTGGAAGCCCATAGAGGGCTACGGTGAAAAAGGAAATATCCTCATATGAAATCTGGAAAGAAGCTTTCTGAGAAACTGCTTAGTGTTCTGTTAATTCATCTCACAGAGTTACATCTGTATTTCGTGGATCACTTGGCTAGCCTTATTTCTGTGGAATCTGAGAACAGATAGTTCGGATCCCTTTGAAGACTATACGGCCAAAGGAAATATCCTCCGATAACTAAGAGAAAGAAGCTTTCTGAGAAACTTCTTTGTGTTCTGTGAAATCATCTCACAGAGTTACAGCTTTCCCCTCAAGAAGCCTTTCGCTAAGACAGTTCTTGTGGAATTGCCAAAGTGATATTTGGAAGCCCATAGAGGGCTACGGTGAAAAAGGAAATATCCTCAGATGAAAACTGGAAAGAAGCTTTCTGAGAAACTGCTTAGTGTTCTGTTAATTCATCTCACAGAGTTACATCTATATTTCGTGGATCTCTTTGCTAGCCTTATTTCTGTGGAATCTGAGAACAGATATTTCGGATCCCTTTGAAGACTATAGGGCCAAAGGAAATATCCTCCGAAAACTAAGAGAAAGAAGCTTTCTGAGAAACTTCTTTGTGTTCTGTGAAATCATCTCAGAGAGTTACAGCTTTCCCCTCAAGAAGCCTTTCGCTAAGACAGTTCTTGTGGAATTGGCAAAGTGATATTTGGAAGCCCATAGAGGACTACGGTTAAAAAGGAAATATCCTCATATGAAATCTGGAAAGAAGCTTTCTGAGAAACTGCTTAGTGTTCTGTTAATTCATCTCACAGAGTTACATCTGTATTTCGTGGATCTCTTTGCTAGCCTTATTTCTGTGGAATCTGAGAACAGATATTTCGGATCCCTTTGAAGACTATAGGGCTAAAGGAAATATCCTCCCATAACTAAGAGAAAGAAGCTTTCTGAGAAACTTCTTTGTGGTCTATGAAATCATCTCACAGAGTTACAGCTTTCCCCTCAAGAAGCCTTTCGCTAAGACAGTTCTTGTGGAATTGGCAAAGGGATATTTGGAAGCCCATAGAGGGCTATGGTTAAAAAGGAAATATCCTCCGATGAAATCTGGAAAGAAGCTTTCTGAGAAACTGCTTAGTGTTCTGTTAATTCATCTCACAGAGTTACATCTGTATTTCGTGGATCTCTTTGCTAGCCTTATTTCTGTGGAATCTGAAAACAGATATTTCGGATCCCTTTGAAGACTATAAGGCCAAAGGAAATATCCTCCGATAATTAAGAGAAAGAAGCTTTCTGAGAAACTTCTTTGTGTTCTGTGAAATCATCTCACAGAGTTACAGATTCCCCTCAAGAAGCCTTTCGCTAAGACAGTTCTTGTGGAATTGGCAAAGTGATATTTGGAAGTCCATAGAGGGCTATGGTGAAAAAGGAAATATCCTCCGATGAAATCTGGAAAGAAGCTTTCTGAGAAACTGCTTAGTGATCTGTTAATTATCTCACAGAGTTACATCTATATTTCGTGGATCTCTTTGCTAGCCTTATTTCTGTGGAATCTGAGAACAGATATCTCGGATCCCTTTGAAGACTATAGGGCCAAAGGAAATATCCTCCGATAACAAAGAGAAAGAAGCTTTGTGAGAAATTTCTTTGTGTTCTATGTAATCATCTCACAGAGTTACAGCTTTCCCCTCAAGAAGCCTTTCGCTAAGACAGTTCTTGTGGAATTGGCAAAGTGATATTTGGAAGCCCATAGAGGGCTATGGTGAAAAAGGAAATATCCTCCGATGAAATCTGGAAAGAAGCTTTCTGAGAAACTGCTTAGTGTTCTGTTAATTCATCTCACAGAGTTACATCTGTATTTCGTGGATCACTTGGCTAGCCTTATTTCTGTGGAATCTGAGAACAGATATTTCGGATCCCTTTTAAGACTATAGGTCCAAAGGAAATATCCTCCGATAACTAAGAGAAAGAAGCTTTCTGAGAAACTTCTTTGTGTTCTGTGAAATCATCTCACAGAGTTACAGCTTTCCCCTCAAGAAGCCTTTCGCTAAGACAGTTCTTGTGGAATTGGCAAAATGATATTTGGAAGCCCATACAGGGCTATGGTGAAAAAGGAAATATCCTCAGATGAAATCTGGAAAGAAGCTTTCTGAGAAACTGCTCAGTGTTCTGTTAATTCATCTCACAGAGTTACATCGGTATTTCGTGGATCTCTTTCCTAGGCTTATTTCTGTGGAATCTGAGAACAGATATTTCAGATCCCTTTGAAGACTATAGGGCCAAAGGAAATATCCTCCGATAACAAAGAAAAAGAAGCTTTCTGAGAAACTTCTTTGTGATATGTGAAATCATCTCACAGAGTTACAGCTTTCCCCTCAAGAAGCCTTTCGCTAAGACAGTTCTTGTGGAATTGGCAAAGTGATATTTGGAAGCCCATAGAGGTTATGGTGAAAAAGGAAATATCCTCAGATGAAATCTGGAAAGAAGCTTTCTGAGAAACTGCTCTGTGATGTGTGACTTCCACTCACAGAGTTACATCTGTATTTCGTTGATCTCTTTGCTAGCCTTATTTCTGTGGAATATGAGAACAGATATTTCGGATCCCTTTGAAGACTATAGGGCCAAAGGAAATATCCTCCGATAACTAAGAGAAAGAAGCTTTCAGAGACTTCTTTGTGTTCTGTGAAATGAGCTCACAGAGTTACAGCTTTCCCCTCAAGAAGCCTTTCGCTAAGACAGTTCTTGTGGAATTGGCAAAGTGATATTTGGAAGCCCATAGAGGGCTATGGTGAAAAAGGAAATATCCTCCGATGAAATCTGGAAATAAGCTTTCTGAGAAACTGCTTAGTGTTCTGTTAATTCATCTCACAGAGTTACATCTGTATTTCGTGGATCACTTGGCTAGCCTTATTTCTGTGGAATCTGAGAACAGATATTTCGGATCCCTTTTAAGACTATAGGTCCAAAGGAAATATCCTCCGATAACTAAGAGAAAGAAGCTTTCTGAGAAACTTCTTTGTGTTCTGTGAAATCATCTCACAGAGTTACAGCTTTCCCCTCAAGAAGCCTTTCGCTAAGACAGTTCTTGTGGAATTGGCAAAGTGATATTTGGAAGCCCATACAGGGCTATGGTGAAAAAGGAAATATCCTCAGATGAAATCTGGAAAGAAGCTTTCTGAGAAACTGCTCAGTGTTCTCTTAATTCATCTCACAGAGTTACATCGGTATTTCGTGGATCTCTTTCCTAGGCTTATTTCTGTGGAATCTGAGAACAGATATTTCGGATCCCTTTGAAGACTATAGGGCCAAAGGAAATATCCTCCGATAACAAAGAAAAAGAAGCTTTCTGAGAAACTTCTTTGTGATATGTGAAATCATCTCACAGAGTTACAGCTTTCCCCTCAAGAAGCCTTTCGCTAAGACAGTTCTTGTGGAATTGGCAAAGTGATATTTGGAAGCCCATAGAGGTTATGGTGAAAAAGGAAATATCCTCAGATGAAATCTGGAAAGAAGCTTTCTGAGAAACTGCTCTGTGATGTGTGACTTCCACTCACAGAGTTACATCTGTATTTCGTTGATCTCTTTGCTAGCCTTATTTCTGTGGAATCTGAGAACAGATATTTCGGATCCCTTTGAAGACTATAGGGCCAAAGGAAATATCCTCCGATAACTAAGAGAAAGAAGCATTCGGAGAAACCTCTTTTGTTCTGTGAAATCATCTCACAGAGTTACAGCTTTGCCCTCAAGAAGCCTTTCGCTAAGACAGTTATTGTGGAATTGGCAAAGTGATATTTGGAAGCCCATAGAGGGCTATGGTGAAAAAGGAAATATCCTCCGATGAAATCTGGAAAGAAGCTTTCTGAGAAACTGCTTAGTGTTCTGTTAATTCATCTCACAGAGTTACATCTGTAATTCGTGGATCTCTTTGCTAGCCTTATTTCTGTGGAATCTGAGAACAGATATTTCGGATCCCTTTGAAGACTATAGGGCCAAAGGAAATATCCTCCGATAACAAAGAGAAAGAAGCTTTGTGAGAAATTTCTTTGTGTTCTATGTAATCATCTCACAGAGTTACAGCTTTCCCCTCAAGAAGCCTTTCGCTAAGACAGTTCTTGTGGAATTGGCAAAGTGATATTTGGAAGCCCATAGAGGGCTATGGTGAAAAAGGAAATATCCTCAGATGAAATCTGGAAAGAAGCTTTCTGAGAAACTGCTTAGTGTTCTGTTAATTCATCTCACAGAGTTACATCTGTATTTCGTGGATCACTTGGCTAGCCTTATTTCTGTGGAATCTGAGAACAGATATTTCGGATCCCTTTGAAGATTATAGGGCCAAAGGAAATATCCTCCGATAACTAAGAGAAAGAAGCTTTCGGAGAAACTTCTTTGTGTTCTGTGAAATCATCTCACAGAGTTACAGCTTTCCCCTCAAGAAGCCTTTCGCTAAGACAGTTCTTGTGGAATTGGCAAAGTGATATTTGGAAGCCCATACAGGGCTATGGTGAAAAAGGAAATATCCTCAGATGAAATCTGGAAAGAAGCTTTCTGAGAAACTGCTCAGTGTTCTGTTAATTCATCTCACAGAGTTACATCTGTATTTCGTGGATCTCTTTGCTAGGCTTATTTTGTGGAATCTTAGAACAGATATTTCGGATCCCTTTGAAGACTATAGGGCCAAAGGAAATGTCCTCCGATAACAAAGAGAAAGAAGCTTTCTGAGAAACTTCTTTGTGTTCTGTGAAATCATCTCACAGAGTTACAGCTTTCCCCTCAAGAAGCCTTTCGCTAAGACAGTTCTTGTGGAATTGCCAAAGTGATATTTGGAAGCCCATAGAGGGCTACGGTGAAAAAGGAAATATCCTCAGATGAAAACTGGAAAGAAGCTTTCTGAGAAACTGCTTAGTGTTCTGTTAATTCATCTCACAGAGTTACATCTGTATTTCGTGGATCTCTTTGCTAGCCTTATTTCTGTTGAATCTGAGAACAGATATTTCGGATCCCTTTGAAGACTATAGGGCCAAAGGAAATATCCTCCGATAACTAAGAGAAAGAAGCTTTCTGAGAAACTTCTTTGTGGTCTATGAAATCATCTCACAGAGTTACAGCTTTCCCCTCAAGAAGCCTTTCGCTAAGACAGTTCTTGTGGAATTGGCAAAGTGATATTTGGAAGCCTATAGAGGGCTACGGTGAAAAAGGAAATATCCTCAGGTGAAATCTGGAAAGAAGCTTTCTGAGAAACTGCTCTGTGATGTGTGACTTCCACTCACAGAGTTACATCTGTATTTCGTGGATCTCTTTGCTAGGCTTATTTTGTGGAATCTGAGAACAGATATTTCGGATCCCTTTGAAGACTATAGGGCCAAAGGAAATGTCCTCCGATAACAAAGAGAAAGAAGCTTTCTGAGAAACTTCTTTGTTTTCTGCGAAATCATCTCACAGAGTTACAGCTTCCCCCTCAAGAAGCCTTTCGCTAAGACAGTTCTTGTGGAATTGGCAAAGTGATATTTGGAAGCCCATAGAATGCTATGGTGAAAAAGGAAATATCCTCAGATGAAATCTGGAAAGAAGCTTTCTGAGAAACTGCTCAGTGTTCTGTTAATTCATCTCACAGAGTGATATCTGTATTTCGTGGATCACTTGGCTCGCCTTATTTCTGTGGAATCTGAGAATAGATATTTCGGATCCCTTTGAAGACTATAGGGCCAAAGGAAATATCCTCCGATAACTAAGAGAAAGAAGCTTTCTGAGAAACTTCTTTGTGTTCTGTGAAATCATCTCACAGAGTTACAGCTTTCCCTTCAAGAAGCCTTTCGATAAGACAGTTCTTGTGGAATTGGCAAAGTGATATTTGGAAGCCCATAGAGGGCTATGGTGAAAAAGGAAATATCCTCCGATGAAATCAGGAAAGAAGCTTTCTGAGAAACTGCTTAGTGTTCTGTTAATTCATCTCACAGAGTTACATCTATATTTCGTGGATCTCTTTGCTAGCCTTATTTCTGTGGAATCTGAGAACAGATATTTCGGATCCCTTTGAAGACTATAGGGCCAAAGGAAATATCCTCCGATAACAAAGAGAAAGAAGCTTTCTGAGAAACTTCTTTGTGTTCTGTGAAATCATCTCACAGAGTTACAGCTTTCCCCTCAAGAAGCCTTTCGCTAAGACAGTTCTTGTGGAATTGGCAAAGTGATATTTGGAAGCCCATAGAGGGCTATGGTGAAAAAGGAAATATCCTCCGATGAAATATGGAAAGAAGCTTTCTGAGAAACTGCTTAGTGTTCTGTTAAAATATCTCACAGAGTTACATCTGTATTTCGTGGATCTCTTTGCTAGCCTTATTTCTGTGGAATCTGAGAACAGATATTTCGGATCCCTTTGAAAACTATAGGGCCAAAGTAAATATCCCCCGATAACAAAGAGAAAGAAGCTTTTTGAGAAATTTCTTTGTGTTCTATGTAATCATCTCACAGAGTTACAGCTTTCCCCTCAAGAAGCCTTTCTCTAAGACAGTTCTTGTGGAATTGGCAAAGTGATATTTGGAAGCCCATAGAGGGCTATGGTGAAAAATGAAATATCCTCAGATGAATTCTGGAAAGAAGCTTTCTGAGAAACTGCTTAGTGTTCTGTTAATTCATCTCACAGAGTTACATCTGTATTTCGTGGATCTCTTTGCTAGCCTTATTTCTGTGGAATCTGAGAACAGATATTTCACATCCCTTTGAAGACTATAGGGCCAAAGGAACTATCCTCTGATAACAAAGAGAAAGAAGCTTTGTGAGAAATATCTTTGTGTTCTATGTAATCATCTCACAGAGTTACAGCTTTCCCCTCAAGAAGCCTTTCGCTAAGACAGTTCTTGTGGAATTGGCAAAGTGATATTTGGAAGCCCATAGAGGGCTATGGTGAAAAAGGAAATATCCTCAGATGAAATCTGCAAAGAAGCTTTCTGAGAAACTGCTTAGTGTTCTGTTAATTCATCTAACAGAGTTACATCTGTATTTCGTGGATCACTTGGCTAACCTTATTTCTGTGGAATCTGAGAACAGATATTTCGGATCCCTTTGAAGACTATAGGGCCAAAGGAAATATCCTCCGATAACAAAGAAAAAGAAGCTTTCTGAGAAACTTCTTTGTGTTCTGTGAAATCATCTCACAGAGTTACAGCTTTCCCCTCAAGAAGCCTTTCGCTAAGACAGTTCTTGTGGAATTGGCAAAGTGATATTTGGAAGCCCATAGAGGGCTATTGTGAAAAAGGAAATATACTCCGATGAAAACTGGAAAGAAGCTTTCTGAGAAACTGCTTAGTGTTCTGTTAATTCATCTCACAGAGTTACATCTATATTTCGTGGATCTCTTTGCTAGCCTTATTTCTGTGGAATCTGAGAACAGATATTTCGGATCCCTTTGAAGACTATAGGGCCAAAGGAAATATCCTCCGAAAAATAAGAGAAAGAAGCTTTCTGAGAAACTTCTTTGTGTTCTGTGAAATCATCTCACAGAGTTACAGCTTTCCCCTCAAGAAGCCTTTCGCTAAGACAGTTCTTGTGGAATTGGCAAAGTGATATTTGGAAGCCCATAGAGGGCTATGGTGAAAAAGGAAATATCCTCCGATGAAATCTGGAAAGAAGCTTTCTGAGAAACTGCTTAGTGTTCTGTTAATTCATCTCACAGAGTTACATCTGTATTTCGTGGATCTCTTTGCTAGCCTTATTTCTGTGGAATCTGAGAACAGATATTTCGGATCCCTTTGAAGACTATAAGGCCAAAGGAAATATCCTCCGATAACAAAGAGAAAGAAGCTTTGTGAGAAATTTCTTTGTGTTCTATGTAATCATCTCACAGAGTTACAGCTTTCCCCTCAAGAAGCCTTTGGCTAAGACAGTTCTTGTGGAATTGGCAAAGTGATATTTGGAAGCCCATAGAGGGCTATGGTGAAAAAGGAAATATCCTCAGATGAAATCTGGAAAGAAGCTTTCTGAGAAACTGCTTAGTGTTCTGTTAATTCATCTCACAGAGTTACATCTGTATTTCGTGGATCACTTGGCTAGCCTTATTTCTGTGGAATCTGAGAACAGATATTTCGGATCCCTTTGAAGACTATAGGGCCAAAGGAAATATCCGCCGATAACTAAGAGAAAGAAGCTTTCTGAGAAACTTCTTTGTGTTCTGTGAAATCATCTCAGAGAGTTACAGCTTTCCCCTCAAGAAGCCTTTCGCTAAGACAGTTCTTGTGGAATTGGCAAAGTGATATTTGGAAGCCCATAGAGGACTACGGTTAAAAAGGAAATATCCTCAGATGAAATCTGGAAAGAAGCTTTCTGAGAAACTGCTTAGTGTTCTGTTAATTCATCTCACAGAGTTACATCTGTATTTCGTGGATCTCTTTGCTAGCCTTATTTCTGTTGAATCTGAGAACAGATATTTCGGATCCCTTTGAACACTATAGGGCCAAAGGAAATATCCTCCGATAACTAAGAGAAAGAAGCTTTCTGAGAAACTTCTTTGTGGTCTATGAAATCATCTCACAGAGTTACAGCTTTCCCCTCAAGAAGCCTTTCGCTAAGACAGTTCTTGTGGAATTGGCAAAGTGATATTTGGAAGCCTATAGAGAGCTACGGTGAAAAAGGAAATATCCTCAGGTGAAATCTGGAAAGAAGCTTTCTGAGAAACTGCTCTGTGATGTGTGACTTCCACTCACAGAGTTACATCTGTATTTCGTGGATCTCTTTGCTAGCCTTATTTCTGTGGAATCTGAGAACAGATATTTCGGATCCCTTTGAAGACTATAGGGCCAAAGGAAATATCCTCCGATAACTAAGAGAAAGAAGCTTTCTGAGAAACCTCTTTGTGTTCTGCGAAATCATCTCACAGAGTTACAGCTTTCCCCTCAAGAAGCCTTTCACTAAGACAGTTCTTGTGGAATTGGCAAAGGGATATTTGGAAGCCCATAGACGGCTATGGTGAAAAAGGAAATATCCTCCGATGAAATCTGGAAAGAAGCTTTCTGAGAAACTGCTTAGTGTTCTGTTAATTCATCTCACAGTGTTACATCTGTATTTCGTGGATCTCTTTGCTAGCATTATTTCTGTGGAATCTGACAACAGATATTTCGGATCCCTTTGAAGACTATAGGGCCAAAGGAAATATCCTCCGATAACAAAGAGAAAGAAGCTTTGTGAGAAATTTCTTTGTGTTCTATGTAATCATCTCACAGAGTTACAGCTTTCCCCTCAAGAAGCCTTTCGCTAAGACAGTTCTTGTGGAATTGGCAAAGTGGTATTTGGAAGCCCATAGAGGGCTATGGTGAAAAAGGAAATATCCTCAGATGAAATCTGGAAAGAAGCTTTCTGAGAAACTGCTTAGTGTTCTGTTAATTCATCTCACAGAGTTACATCTGTATTTCGTGGATCACTTGGCTACCTTATTTCTGTGGAATCTGAGAACAGATATTTCGGATCCCTTTGAAGACTATAGGGCCAAAGGAAATATCCTCCGATAACTAAGAGAAAGAAGCTTTCTGAGAAACTTCTTTGTGTTCTGCGAAATCATCTCACAGAGTTACAGCTTTCCCCTCAAGAAGCCTTTCGCTAAGACAGTTCTTGTGGAATTGGCAAAGTGATATTTGGAAGCCCATAGAGGACTACGGTTAAAAAGGAAATATCCTCAGATGAAATCTGGAAAGAAGCTTTCTGAGAAACTGCTTAGTGTTCTGTTAATTCATCTCACAGAGTTACATCTGTATTTCGTGGATCTCTTTGCTAGCCTTATTTCTGTTGAATCTGAGAACAGATATTTCGGATCCCTTTGAACACTATAGGGCCAAAGGAAATATCCTCCGATAACTAAGAGAAAGAAGCTTTCTGAGAAACTTCTTTGTGGTCTATGAAATCATCTCACAGAGTTACAGGTTTCCCCTCAAGAAGCCTTTCACTAAGACAGTTCTTGTGGAATTGGCAAAGGGATATTTGGAAGCCCATAGACGGCTATGGTGAAAAAGGAAATATCCTCCGATGAAATCTGGAAAGAAGCTTTCTGAGAAACTGCTTAGTGTTCTGTTAATTCATCTCACAGAGTTACATCTGTATTTCGTGGATCTCTTTGCTAGCATTATTTCTGTGGAATCTGACAACAGATATTTCGGATCCCTTTGAAGACTATAGGGCCAAAGGAAATATCCTCCGATAACTAAGAGAAAGAAGCTTTCTGAGAAACCTCTTTGTGTTCTGCGAAATCATCTCACAGAGTTACAGCTTTCCCCTCAAGAAGCCTTTCACTAAGACAGTTCTTGTGGAATTGGCAAAGGGATATTTGGAAGCCCATAGACGGCTATGGTGAAAAAGGAAATATCCTCCGATGAAATCTGGAAAGAAGCTTTCTGAGAAACTGCTTAGTGTTCTGTTAATTCATCTCACAGAGTTACATCTGTATTTCGTGGATCTCTTTGCTAGCATTATTTCTGTGGAATCTGACAACAGATATTTCGGATCCCTTTGAAGACTATAGGGCCAAAGGAAATATCCTCCGATAACAAAGAGAAAGAAGCTTTGTGAGAAATTTCTTTGTGTTCTATGTAATCATCTCACAGAGTTACAGCTTTCCCCTCAAGAAGCCTTTCGCTAAGACAGTTCTTGTGGAATTGGCAAAGTGGTATTTGGAAGCCCATAGAGGGCTATGGTGAAAAAGGAAATATCCTCAGATGAAATCTGGAAAGAAGCTTTCTGAGAAACTGCTTAGTGTTCTGTTAATTCATCTCACAGAGTTACATCTGTATTTCGTGGATCACTTGGCTACCTTATTTCTGTGGAATCTGAGAACAGATATTTCGGATCCCTTTGAAGACTATAGGGCCAAAGGAAATATCCTCCGATAACTAAGAGAAAGAAGCTTTCTGAGAAACTTCTTTGTGTTCTGCGAAATCATCTCACAGAGTTACAGCTTTCCCCTCAAGAAGCCTTTCGCTAAGACAGTTCTTGTGGAATTGGCAAAGTGATATTTGGAAGCCCATAGAATGCTATGGTGAAAAAGGAAATATCCTCAGATGAAATCTGGAAAGAAGCTTTCTGAGAAACTGCTTAGTGTTCTGTTAATTCATCTCACAGAGTGATATCTGTATTTCGTGGATCACTTGGCTCGCCTTATTTCTGTGGAATCTGAGAACAGATATTTCGGATCTCTTTGAAGACTATAGGGCCAAAGGAAATATCCTCCGATAACTAAGAGAAAGAAGCTTTCTGAGAAACTTCTTTGTGTTCTGTGAAATCATCTCACAGAGTTACAGCTTTCCCCTCAAGAGGCCTTTCGCTAAGACAGTTCTTGTGGAATTGGCAAAGGGATATTTGGAAGCCCATAGAGGGCTATGGTGAAAAAGGAAATATCCTCCGATGAAATCTGGAAAGAAGCTTTCTGAGAAACTGCTTAGTGTTCTGTTAATTCATCTCACAGAGTTACATCTGTATTTCGTGGATCTCTTTGCTACCCTTATTTCTGTGGAATCTGAAAACAGATATTTCGGATCCCTTTGAAGACTATAAGGCCAAAGGAAATATTCTCCGATAATTAAGAGAAAGAAGCTTTCTGAGAAACTTCTTTGTGTTCTGTGAAATCACCTCACAGAGTTACAGATTCCCCTCAAGAAGCCTTTCGCTAAGACAGTTCTTGTGGAATTGGCAAAGTGATATTTGGAAGCCCATAGAGGGCTATGGTGAAAAAGGAAATATCCTCCGATGAAATCTGGAAAGAAGCTTTCTGAGAAACTGCTTAGTGATCTTTTAATTATCTCACAGAGTTACATCTATATTTCGTGGATCTCTTTGCTAGCCTTATTTCTGTGGAATCTGAGAACAGATATTTCGGATCCCTTTGAAGACTATAGGGCCAAAGGAAATATCCTCCGATAACTAAGAGAAAGAAGCTTTCAGAGACTTCTTTGTGTTCTGTGAAATGAGCTCACAGAGTTACAGCTTTCCCCTCAAGAAGCCTTTCGCTAAGACAGTTCTTGTGGAATTGGCAAAGTGATATTTGGAAGCCCATAGAGGGCTATTGTGAAAAAGGAAATATCCTCAGATGAAATCTGGAAAGAAGCTTTCTGAGAAACTGCTTAGTGTTCTGTTAATTCATCTCACAGAGTTACATCTGTATTTCGTGGATCTCTTTGCTAGCCTTATTTCTGTGGAATCTGAGAACAGATATCTCGGATCCCTTTGAAGACTATAGGGCCAAAGGAAATATCCTCCGATAACAAAGAGAAAGAAGCTTTGTGAGAAATTTCTTTGTGTTCTATGTAATCATCTCACAGAGTTACAGCTTTCCCCTCAAGAAGCCTTTCGCTAAGACAGTTCTTGTGGAATTGGCAAAGTGATATTTGGAAGCCCATAGAGGGCTATGGTGAAAAAGGAAATATCCTCCGATGAAATCTGGAAAGAAGCTTTCTGAGAAACTGCTTAGTGTTCTGTTAATTCATCTCACAGGGTTACATCTGTATTTCGTGGATCACTTGGCTAGCCTTATTTCTGTGGAATCTGAGAACAGATATTTCGGATCCCTTTTAAGACTATAGGTCCAAAGGAAATATCCTCCGATAACTAAGAGAAAGAAGCTTTCTGAGAAACTTCTTTGTGTTCTGTGAAATCATCTCACAGAGTTACAGCTTTCCCCTCAGGAAGCCTTTCGCTAAGACAGTTCTTGTGGAATTGGCAAAGTGATATTTGGAAGCCCATACAGGGCTATGGTGAAAAAGGAAATATCCTCAGATGAAATCTGGAAGAAGCTTTCTGAGAAACTGCTCAGTGTTCTGTTAATTCATCTCACAGAGTTACATCGGTATTTCGTGGATCTCTTTCCTAGGCTTATTTCTGTGGAATCTGAGAACAGATATTTCGGATCCCTTTGAAGACTATAGGGCCAAAGGAAATATCCTCCGATAACAAAGAAAAAGAAGTTTTCTGAGAAACTTCTTTGTGATATGTGAAATCATCTCACAGAGTTACAGCTTTCCCCTCAAGAAGCCTTTCGCTAAGACAGTTCTTGTGGAATTGGCAAAGTGATATTTGGAAGCCCATAGAGGTTATGGTGAAAAAGGAAATATCCTCAGATGAAATCTGGAAAGAAGCTTTCTGAGAAACTGCTCTGTGATGTGTGACTTCCACTCACAGAGTTACATCTGTATTTCGTTGATCTCTTTGCTAGCCTTATTTCTGTGGAATCTGAGAACAGATATTTCGGATCCCTTTGAAGACTATAGGGCCAAAGGAAATATCCTCCGATAACTAAGAGAAAGAGGATTTCGGAGAAACCTCTTTTGTTCTGTGAAATCATCTCACAGAGTTACAGCTTTCCCCTCAAGAAGCCTTTCGCTAAGACAGTTCTTGTGGAATTGGCAAAGTGATATTTGGAAGCCCATAGAGGGCTATGGTGAAAAAGGAAATATCCTCCGATGAAATCTGGAAAGAAGCTTTCTGAGAAACTGCTTAGTGTTCTGTTAATTCATCTCACAGAGTTACATCTGTATTTCGTGGATCTCTTTGCTAGCCTTATTTCTGTGGAATCTGAGAACAGATATTTCGGATCCCTTTGAAGACTATAGGGCCAAAGGAAATATCCTCCGATAACAAAGAGAAAGAAGCTTTGTGAGAAATTTCTTTGTGTTCTATGTAATCATCTCACGGAGTTACAGCTTTCCCCTCAAGAAGCCTTTCGCTAAGACAGTTCTTGTGGAATTGGCAAAGTGATATTTGGAAGCCCATAGAGGGCTATGGTGAAAAAGGAAATATCCTCAGATGAAATCTGGAAAGAAGCTTTCTGAGAAACTGCTTAGTGTTCTGTTAATTCATCTCACAGAGTTACATCTGTATTTCGTGGATGACTTGGCTAGCCTTATTTCTGTGGAATCTGAGAACAGATATTTCGGATCCCTTTGAAGACTATAGGGCCAAAGGAAATATCCTCCGATAACTAAGAGAAAGAAGCTTTCTGAGAAACTTCTTTGTGTTCTGTGAAATCATCTCAGAGAGTTACAGCTTTCCCCTCAAGAAGCCTTTCGCTAAGACAGTTCTTGTGGAATTGGCAAAGTGATATTTGGAAGCCCATAGAGGACTACGGTTAAAAAGGAAATATCCTCAGATGAAATCTGGAAAGAAGCTTTCTGAGAAACTGCTTAGTGTTCTGTTAATTCATCTCACAGAGTTACATCTGTATTTCGTGGATCTCTTTGCTAGCCTTATTTCTGTTGAATCTGAGAACAGATATTTCGGATCCCTTTGAACACTATAGGGCCAAAGGAAATATCCTCCGATAACTAAGAGAAAGAAGCTTTCTGAGGAACTTCTTTGTGGTCTATGAAATCATCTCACAGAGTTACAGCTTTCCCCTCAAGAAGCCTTTCGCTAAGACAGTTCTTGTGGAATTGGCAAAGTGATATTTGGAAGCCTATAGAGGGCTACGGTGAAAAAGGAAATATCCTCAGGTGAAATCTGGAAAGAAGCTTTCTGAGAAACTGCTCTGTGATGTGTGACTTCCACTCACAGAGTTACATCTGTATTTCGTGGATCTCTTTGCTAGCCTTATTTCTGTGGAATCTGAGAACAGATATTTCGGATCCCTTTGAAGACTATAGGGCCAAAGGAAATATCCTCCGATAACTAAGAGAAAGAAGCTTTCTGAGAAACCTCTTTGTGTTCTGCGAAATCATCTCACAGAGTTACAGCTTTCCCCTCAAGAAGCCTTTCACTAAGACAGTTCTTGTGGAATTGGCAAAGGGATATTTGGAAGCCCATAGACGGCTATGGTGAAAAAGGAAATATCCTCCGATGAAATCTGGAAAGAAGCTTTCTGAGAAACTGCTTAGTGTTCTGTTAATTCATCTCACAGAGTTACATCTGTATTTCGTGGATCTCTTTGCTAGCATTATTTCTGTGGAATCTGACAACAGATATTTCGGATCCCTTTGAAGACTATAGGGCCAAAGGAAATATCCTCCGATAACAAAGAGAAAGAAGCTTTGTGAGAAATTTCTTTGTGTTCTATGTAATCATCTCACAGAGTTACAGCTTTCCCCTCAAGAAGCCTTTCGCTAAGACAGTTCTTGTGGAATTGGCAAAGTGGTATTTGGAAGCCCATAGAGGGCTATGGTGAAAAAGGAAATATCCTCAGATGAAATCTGGAAAGAAGCTTTCTGAGAAACTGCTTAGTGTTCTGTTAATTCATCTCACAGAGTTACATCTGTATTTCGTGGATCACTTGGCTACCTTATTTCTGTGGAATCTGAGAACAGATATTTCGGATCCCTTTGAAGACTATAGGGCCAAAGGAAATATCCTCCGATAACTAAGAGAAAGAAGCTTTCTGAGAAACTTCTTTGTGTTCTGCGAAATCATCTCACAGAGTTACAGCTTTCCCCTCAAGAAGCCTTTCGCTAAGACAGTTCTTGTGGAATTGGCAAAGTGATATTTGGAAGCCCATAGAGGACTACGGTTAAAAAGGAAATATCCTCAGATGAAATCTGGAAAGAAGCTTTCTGAGAAACTGCTTAGTGTTCTGTTAATTCATCTCACAGAGTTACATCTGTATTTCGTGGATCTCTTTGCTAGCCTTATTTCTGTGGAATCTGAGAACAGATATTTCGGATCCCTTTGAACACTATAGGGCCAAAGGAAATATCCTCCGATAACTAAGAGAAAGAAGCTTTCTGAGAAACTTCTTTGTGGTCTATGAAATCATCTCACAGAGTTACAGGTTTCCCCTCAAGAAGCCTTTCACTAAGACAGTTCTTGTGGAATTGGCAAAGGGATATTTGGAAGCCCATAGACGGCTATGGTGAAAAAGGAAATATCCTCCGATGAAATCTGGAAAGAAGCTTTCTGAGAAACTGCTTAGTGTTCTGTTAATTCATCTCACAGAGTTACATCTGTATTTCGTGGATCTCTTTGCTAGCATTATTTCTGTGGAATCTGACAACAGATATTTCGGATCCCTTTGAAGACTATAGGGCCAAAGGAAATATCCTCCGATAACTAAGAGAAAGAAGCTTTCTGAGAAACCTCTTTGTGTTCTGCGAAATCATCTCACAGAGTTACAGCTTTCCCCTCAAGAAGCCTTTCACTAAGACAGTTCTTGTGGAATTGGCAAAGGGATATTTGGAAGCCCATAGACGGCTATGGTGAAAAAGGAAATATCCTCCGATGAAATCTGGAAAGAAGCTTTCTGAGAAACTGCTTAGTGTTCTGTTAATTCATCTCACAGAGTTACATCTGTATTTCGTGGATCTCTTTGCTAGCATTATTTCTGTGGAATCTGACAACAGATATTTCGGATCCCTTTGAAGACTATAGGGCCAAAGGAAATATCCTCCGATAACAAAGAGAAAGAAGCTTTGTGAGAAATTTCTTTGTGTTCTATGTAATCATCTCACAGAGTTACAGCTTTCCCCTCAAGAAGCCTTTCGCTAAGACAGTTCTTGTGGAATTGGCAAAGTGGTATTTGGAAGCCCATAGAGGGCTATGGTGAAAAAGGAAATATCCTCAGATGAAATCTGGAAAGAAGCTTTCTGAGAAACTGCTTAGTGTTCTGTTAATTCATCTCACAGAGTTACATCTGTATTTCGTGGATCACTTGGCTACCTTATTTCTGTGG
Source organism: Macaca mulatta (assembly GCF_049350105.2). NCBI lineage: Eukaryota > Metazoa > Chordata > Mammalia > Primates > Cercopithecidae > Macaca > Macaca mulatta. The sequence goes on from NC_133411.1 coordinate 49,654,416, forward strand.
AATCTGAGAACAGATATTTCGGATCCCTTTGAAGACTATAGGGCCAAAGGAAATATCCTCCGATAACTAAGAGAAAGAAGCTTTCTGAGAAACTTCTTTGTGTTCTGCGAAATCATCTCACAGAGTTACAGCTTTCCCCTCAAGAAGCCTTTCGCTAAGACAGTTCTTGTGGAATTGGCAAAGTGATATTTGGAAGCCCATAGAGGTTATGGTGAAAAAGGAAATATCCTCAGATGAAATCTGGAAAGAAGCTTTCTGAGAAACTGCTTAGTGTTCTGTTAATTCATCTCACAGAGTGATATCTGTATTTCGTGGATCACTTGGCTCGCCTTATTTCTGTGGAATCTGAGAACAGATATTTCGGATCTCTTTGAAGACTATAGGGCCAAAGGAAATATCCTCCGATAACTAAGAGAAAGAAGCTTTCTGAGAAACTTCTTTGTGTTCTGTGAAATCATCTCACAGAGTTACAGCTTTCCCCTCAAGAGGCCTTTCGCTAAGACAGTTCTTGTGGAATTGGCAAAGGGATATTTGGAAGCCCATAGAGGGCTATGGTGAAAAAGGAAATATCCTCCGATGAAATCTGGAAAGAAGCTTTCTGAGAAACTGCTTAGTGTTCTGTTAATTCATCTCACAGAGTTACATCTGTAATTCGTGGATCTCTTTGCTAGCCTTATTTCTGTGGAATCTGAAAACAGATATTTCGGATCCCTTTGAAGACTATAAGGCCAAAGGAAATATTCTCCGATAATTAAGAGAAAGAAGCTTTCTGAGAAACTTCTTTGTGTTCTGTGAAATCACCTCACAGAGTTACAGATTCCCCTCAAGAAGCCTTTCGCTAAGACAGTTCTTGTGGAATTGGCAAAGTGATATTTGGAAGCCCATAGAGGGCTATGGTGAAAAAGGAAATATCCTCCGATGAAATCTGGAAAGAACCTTTCTGAGAAACTGCTTAGTGATCTTTTAATTATCTCACAGAGTTACATCTATATTTCGTGGATCTCTTTGCTAGCCTTATTTCTGTGGAATCTGAGAACAGATATTTCGGATCCCTTTGAAGACTATAGGGCCAAAGGAAATATCCTCCGATAACTAAGAGAAAGAAGCTTTCAGAGACTTCTTTGTGTTCTGTGAAATGAGCTCACAGAGTTACAGCTTTCCCCTCAAGAAGCCTTTCGCTAAGACAGTTCTTGTGGAATTGGCAAAGTGATATTTGGAAGCCCATAGAGGGCTATTGTGAAAAAGGAAATATCCTCAGATGAAATCTGGAAAGAAGCTTTCTGAGAAACTGCTTAGTGTTCTGTTAATTCATCTCACAGAGTTACATCTGTATTTCGTGGATCTCTTTGCTAGCCTTATTTCTGTGGAATCTGAGAACAGATATCTCGGATCCCTTTGAAGACTATAGGGCCAAAGGAAATATCCTCCGATAACAAAGAGAAAGAAGCTTTGTGAGAAATTTCTTTGTGTTCTATGTAATCATCTCACAGAGTTACAGCTTTCCCCTCAAGAAGCCTTTCGCTAAGACAGTTCTTGTGGAATTGGCAAAGTGATATTTGGAAGCCCATAGAGGGCTATGGTGAAAAAGGAAATATCCTCCGATGAAATCTGGAAAGAAGCTTTCTGAGAAACTGCTTAGTGTTCTGTTAATTCATCTCACAGGGTTACATCTGTATTTCGTGGATCACTTGGCTAGCCTTATTTCTGTGGAATCTGAGAACAGATATTTCGGATCCCTTTTAAGACTATAGGTCCAAAGGAAATATCCTCCGATAACTAAGAGAAAGAAGCTTTCTGAGAAACTTCTTTGTGTTCTGTGAAATCATCTCACAGAGTTACAGCTTTCCCCTCAAGAAGCCTTTCGCTAAGACAGTTCTTGTGGAATTGGCAAAGTGATATTTGGAAGCCCATACAGGGCTATGGTGAAAAAGGAAATATCCTCAGATGAAATCTGGAAGAAGCTTTCTGAGAAACTGCTCAGTGTTCTGTTAATTCATCTCACAGAGTTACATCGGTATTTCGTGGATCTCTTTCCTAGGCTTATTTCTGTGGAATCTGAGAACAGATATTTCGGATCCCTTTGAAGACTATAGGGCCAAAGGAAATATCCTCCGATAACAAAGAAAAAGAAGTTTTCTGAGAAACTTCTTTGTGATATGTGAAATCATCTCACAGAGTTACAGCTTTCCCCTCAAGAAGCCTTTCGCTAAGACAGTTCTTGTGGAATTGGCAAAGTGATATTTGGAAGCCCATAGAGGTTATGGTGAAAAAGGAAATATCCTCAGATGAAATCTGGAAAGAAGCTTTCTGAGAAACTGCTCTGTGATGTGTGACTTCCACTCACAGAGTTACATCTGTATTTCGTTGATCTCTTTGCTAGCCTTATTTCTGTGGAATCTGAGAACAGATATTTCGGATCCCTTTGAAGACTATAGGGCCAAAGGAAATATCCTCCGATAACTAAGAGAAAGAGGCTTTCGGAGAAACCTCTTTTGTTCTGTGAAATCATCTCACAGAGTTACAGCTTTCCCCTCAAGAAGCCTTTCGCTAAGACAGTTCTTGTGGAATTGGCAAAGTGATATTTGGAAGCCCATAGAGGGCTATGGTGAAAAAGGAAATATCCTCCGATGAAATCTGGAAAGAAGCTTTCTGAGAAACTGCTTAGTGTTCTGTTAATTCATCTCACAGAGTTACATCTGTATTTCGTGGATCTCTTTGCTAGCCTTATTTCTGTGGAATCTGAGAACAGATATTTCGGATCCCTTTGAAGACTATAGGGCCAAAGGAAATATCCTCCGATAACAAAGAGAAAGAAGCTTTGTGAGAAATTTCTTTGTGTTCTATGTAATCATCTCACAGAGTTACAGCTTTCCCCTCAAGAAGCCTTTCGCTAAGACAGTTCTTGTGGAATTGGCAAAGTGATATTTGGAAGCCCATAGAGGGCTATGGTGAAAAAGGAAATATCCTCAGATGAAATCTGGAAAGAAGCTTTCTGAGAAACTGCTTAGTGTTCTGTTAATTCATCTCACAGAGTTACATCTGTATTTCGTGGATCACTTGGCTAGCCTTATTTCTGTGGAATCTGAGAACAGATATTTCGGATCCCTTTGAAGACTATAGGGCCAAAGGAAATATCCTCCGATAACTAAGAGAAAGAAGCTTTCTGAGAAACTTCTTTGTGTTCTGTGAAATCATCTCAGAGAGTTACAGCTTTCCCCTCAAGAAGCCTTTCGCTAAGACAGTTCTTGTGGAATTGGCAAAGTGATATTTGGAAGCCCATAGAGGACTACGGTTAAAAAGGAAATATCCTCAGATGAAATCTGGAAAGAAGCTTTCTGAGAAACTGCTTAGTGTTCTGTTAATTCATCTCACAGAGTTACATCTGTATTTCGTGGATCTCTTTGCTAGCCTTATTTCTGTTGAATCTGAGAACAGATATTTCGGATCCCTTTGAACACTATAGGGCCAAAGGAAATATCCTCCGATAACTAAGAGAAAGAAGCTTTCTGAGGAACTTCTTTGTGGTCTATGAAATCATCTCACAGAGTTACAGCTTTCCCCTCAAGAAGCCTTTCGCTAAGACAGTTCTTGTGGAATTGGCAAAGTGATATTTGGAAGCCTATAGAGGGCTACGGTGAAAAAGGAAATATCCTCAGGTGAAATCTGGAAAGAAGCTTTCTGAGAAACTGCTCTGTGATGTGTGACTTCCACTCACAGAGTTACATCTGTATTTCGTGGATCTCTTTACTAGCCTTATTTCTGTGGAATCTGAGAACAGATATTTCGGATCCCTTTGAAGACTATAGGGCCAAAGGAAATATCCTCCGATAACTAAGAGAAAGAAGCTTTCTGAGAAACCTCTTTGTGTTCTGCGAAATCATCTCACAGAGTTACAGCTTTCCCCTCAAGAAGCCTTTCACTAAGACAGTTCTTGTGGAATTGGCAAAGGGATATTTGGAAGCCCATAGACGGCTATGGTGAAAAAGGAAATATCCTCCGATGAAATCTGGAAAGAAGCTTTCTGAGAAACTGCTTAGTGTTCTGTTAATTCATCTCACAGAGTTACATCTGTATTTCGTGGATCTCTTTGCTAGCATTATTTCTGTGGAATCTGACAACAGATATTTCGGATCCCTTTGAAGACTATAGGGCCAAAGGAAATATCCTCCGATAACAAAGAGAAAGAAGCTTTGTGAGAAATTTCTTTGTGTTCTATGTAATCACCTCACAGAGTTACAGCTTTCCCCTCAAGAAGCCTTTCGCTAAGACAGTTCTTGTGGAATTGGCAAAGTGGTATTTGGAAGCCCATAGAGGGCTATGGTGAAAAAGGAAATATCCTCAGATGAAATCTGGAAAGAAGCTTTCTGAGAAACTGCTTAGTGTTCTGTTAATTCATCTCACAGAGTTACATCTGTATTTCGTGGATCACTTGGCTACCTTATTTCTGTGGAATCTGAGAACAGATATTTCGGATCCCTTTGAAGACTATAGGGCCAAAGGAAATATCCTCCGATAACTAAGAGAAAGAAGCTTTCTGAGAAACTTCTTTGTGTTCTGCGAAATCATCTCACAGAGTTACAGCTTTCCCCTCAAGAAGCCTTTCGCTAAGACAGTTCTTGTGGAATTGGCAAAGTGATATTTGGAAGCCCATAGAGGACTACGGTTAAAAAGGAAATATCCTCAGATGAAATCTGGAAAGAAGCTTTCTGAGAAACTGCTTAGTGTTCTGTTAATTCATCTCACAGAGTTACATCTGTATTTCGTGGATCTCTTTGCTAGCCTTATTTCTGTGGAATCTGAGAACAGATATTTCGGATCCCTTTGAACACTATAGGGCCAAAGGAAATATCCTCCGATAACTAAGAGAAAGAAGCTTTCTGAGAAACTTCTTTGTGGTCTATGAAATCATCTCACAGAGTTACAGGTTTCCCCTCAAGAAGCCTTTCACTAAGACAGTTCTTGTGGAATTGGCAAAGGGATATTTGGAAGCCCATAGACGGCTATGGTGAAAAAGGAAATATCCTCCGATGAAATCTGGAAAGAAGCTTTCTGAGAAACTGCTTAGTGTTCTGTTAATTCATCTCACAGAGTTACATCTGTATTTCGTGGATCTCTTTGCTAGCATTATTTCTGTGGAATCTGACAACAGATATTTCGGATCCCTTTGAAGACTATAGGGCCAAAGGAAATATCCTCCGATAACTAAGAGAAAGAAGCTTTCTGAGAAACCTCTTTGTGTTCTGCGAAATCATCTCACAGAGTTACAGCTTTCCCCTCAAGAAGCCTTTCACTAAGACAGTTCTTGTGGAATTGGCAAAGGGATATTTGGAAGCCCATAGACGGCTATGGTGAAAAAGGAAATATCCTCCGATGAAATCTGGAAAGAAGCTTTCTGAGAAACTGCTTAGTGTTCTGTTAATTCATCTCACAGAGTTACATCTGTATTTCGTGGATCTCTTTGCTAGCATTATTTCTGTGGAATCTGACAACAGATATTTCGGATCCCTTTGAAGACTATAGGGCCAAAGGAAATATCCTCCGATAACAAAGAGAAAGAAGCTTTGTGAGAAATTTCTTTGTGTTCTATGTAATCATCTCACAGAGTTACAGCTTTCCCCTCAAGAAGCCTTTCGCTAAGACAGTTCTTGTGGAATTGGCAAAGTGGTATTTGGAAGCCCATAGAGGGCTATGGTGAAAAAGGAAATATCCTCAGATGAAATCTGGAAAGAAGCTTTCTGAGAAACTGCTTAGTGTTCTGTTAATTCATCTCACAGAGTTACATCTGTATTTCGTGGATCACTTGGCTACCTTATTTCTGTGGAATCTGAGAACAGATATTTCGGATCCCTTTGAAGACTATAGGGCCAAAGGAAATATCCTCCGATAACTAAGAGAAAGAAGCTTTCTGAGAAACTTCTTTGTGTTCTGCGAAATCATCTCACAGAGTTACAGCTTTCCCCTCAAGAAGCCTTTCGCTAAGACAGTTCTTGTGGAATTGGCAAAGTGATATTTGGAAGCCCATAGAGGTTATGGTGAAAAAGGAAATATCCTCAGATGAAATCTGGAAAGAAGCTTTCTGAGAAACTGCTTAGTGTTCTGTTAATTCATCTCACAGAGTGATATCTGTATTTCGTGGATCACTTGGCTCGCCTTATTTCTGTGGAATCTGAGAACAGATATTTCGGATCTCTTTGAAGACTATAGGGCCAAAGGAAATATCCTCCGATAACTAAGAGAAAGAAGCTTTCTGAGAAACTTCTTTGTGTTCTGTGAAATCATCTCACAGAGTTACAGCTTTCCCCTCAAGAGGCCTTTCGCTAAGACAGTTCTTGTGGAATTGGCAAAGGGATATTTGGAAGCCCATAGAGGGCTATGGTGAAAAAGGAAATATCCTCAGATGAAATCTGGAAAGAAGCTTTCTGAGAAACTGCTTAGTGTTCTGTTAATTCATCTCACAGAGTTACATCTGTATTTCGTGGATCTCTTTGCTACCCTTATTTCTGTGGAATCTGAAAACAGATATTTCGGATCCCTTTGAAGACTATAAGGCCAAAGGAAATATTCTCCGATAATTAAGAGAAAGAAGCTTTCTGAGAAACTTCTTTGTGTTCTGTGAAATCACCTCACAGAGTTACAGATTCCCCTCAAGAAGCCTTTCGCTAAGACAGTTCTTGTGGAATTGGCAAAGTGATATTTGGAAGCCCATAGAGGGCTATGGTGAAAAAGGAAATATCCTCCGATGAAATCTGGAAAGAAGCTTTCTGAGAAACTGCTTAGTGATCTTTTAATTATCTCACAGAGTTACATCTATATTTCGTGGATCTCTTTGCTAGCCTTATTTCTGTGGAATCTGAGAACAGATATTTCGGATCCCTTTGAAGACTATAGGGCCAAAGGAAATATCCTCCGATAACTAAGAGAAAGAAGCTTTCAGAGACTTCCTTGTGTTCTGTGAAATGAGCTCACAGAGTTACAGCTTTCCCCTCAAGAAGCCTTTCGCTAAGACAGTTCTTGTGGAATTGGCAAAGTGATATTTGGAAGCCCATAGAGGGCTATTGTGAAAAAGGAAATATCCTCAGATGAAATCTGGAAAGAAGCTTTCTGAGAAACTGCTTAGTGTTCTGCTAATTCATCTCACAGAGTTACATCTGTATTTCGTGGATCTCTTTGCTAGCCTTATTTCTGTGGAATCTGAGAACAGATATCTCGGATCCCTTTGAAGACTATAGGGCCAAAGGAAATATCCTCCGATAACAAAGAGAAAGAAGCTTTGTGAGAAATTTCTTTGTGTTCTATGTAATCATCTCACAGAGTTACAGCTTTCCCCTCAAGAAGCCTTTCGCTAAGACAGTTCTTGTGGAATTGGCAAAGTGATATTTGGAAGCCCATAGAGGGCTATGGTGAAAAAGGAAATATCCTCCGATGAAATCTGGAAAGAAGCTTTCTGAGAAACTGCTTAGTGTTCTGTTAATTCATCTCACAGGGTTACATCTGTATTTCGTGGATCACTTGGCTAGCCTTATTTCTGTGGAATCTGAGAACAGATATTTCGGATCCCTTTTAAGACTATAGGTCCAAAGGAAATATCCTCCGATAACTAAGAGAAAGAAGCTTTCTGAGAAACTTCTTTGTGTTCTGTGAAATCATCTCACAGAGTTACAGCTTTCCCCTCAAGAAGCCTTTCGCTAAGACAGTTCTTGTGGAATTGGCAAAGTGATATTTGGAAGCCCATACAGGGCTATGGTGAAAAAGGAAATATCCTCAGATGAAATCTGGAAGAAGCTTTCTGAGAAACTGCTCAGTGTTCTGTTAATTCATCTCACAGAGTTACATCGGTATTTCGTGGATCTCTTTCCTAGGCTTATTTCTGTGGAATCTGAGAACAGATATTTCGGATCCCTTTGAAGACTATAGGGCCAAAGGAAATATCCTCCGATAACAAAGAAAAAGAAGTTTTCTGAGAAACTTCTTTGTGATATGTGAAATCATCTCACAGAGTTACAGCTTTCCCCTCAAGAAGCCTTTCGCTAAGACAGTTCTTGTGGAATTGGCAAAGTGATATTTGGAAGCCCATAGAGGTTATGGTGAAAAAGGAAATATCCTCAGATGAAATCTGGAAAGAAGCTTTCTGAGAAACTGCTCTGTGATGTGTGACTTCCACTCACAGAGTTACATCTGTATTTCGTTGATCTCTTTGCTAGCCTTATTTCTGTGGAATCTGAGAACAGATATTTCGGATCCCTTTGAAGACTATAGGGCCAAAGGAAATATCCTCCGATAACTAAGAGAAAGAGGCTTTCGGAGAAACCTCTTTTGTTCTGTGAAATCATCTCACAGAGTTACAGCTTTCCCCTCAAGAAGCCTTTCGCTAAGACAGTTCTTGTGGAATTGGCAAAGTGATATTTGGAAGCCCATAGAGGGCTATGGTGAAAAAGGAAATATCCTCCGATGAAATCTGGAAAGAAGCTTTCTGAGAAACTGCTTAGTGTTCTGTTAATTCATCTAACAGAGTTACATCTGTATTTCGTGGATCTCTTTGCTAGCCTTATTTCTGTGGAATCTGAGAACAGATATTTCGGATCCCTTTGAAGACTATAGGGCCAAAGGAAATATCCTCCGATAACAAAGAGAAAGAAGCTTTGTGAGAAATTTCTTTGTGTTCTATGTAATCATCTCACAGAGTTACAGCTTTCCCCTCAAGAAGCCTTTCGCTAAGACAGTTCTTGCGGAATTGGCAAAGTGATATTTGGAAGCCCATAGAGGGCTATGGTGAAAAAGGAAATATCCTCAGATGAAATCTGGAAAGAAGCTTTCTGAGAAACTGCTTAGTGTTCTGTTAATTCATCTCACAGAGTTACATCTGTATTTCGTGGATCACTTGGCTAGCCTTATTTCTGTGGAATCTGAGAACAGATATTTCGGATCCCTTTGAAGACTATAGGGCCAAAGGAAATATCCTCCGATAACTAAGAGAAAGAAGCTTTCTGAGAAACTTCTTTGTGTTCTGTGAAATCATCTCACAGAGTTACAGCTTTCCCCTCAAGAAGCCTTTCGCTAAGACAGTTCTTGTGGAATTGGCAAAGTGATATTTGGAAGCCCATAGAGGGCTATGGTGAAAAAGGAAATATCCTGAGATGAAATCTGGAAAGAAGCTTTCTGAGAAACTGCTCTGTGATGTGTGACTTCCACTCACAGAGTTACATCTGTATTTCGTGGATCTCTTTGCTAGGCTTATTTTGTGGAATCTGAGAACAGATATTTCGGATCCCTTTGAAGACTATAGGGCCAAAGGAAATGTCCTCCGATAACAAAGAGAAAGAAGCTTTCTGAGAAACTTCTTTGTTTTCTGCGAAATCATCTCACAGAGTTACAGCTTTCCCCTCAAGAAGCCTTTCGCTAAGACAGTTCTTGTGGAATTGGCAAAGTGATATTTGGAAGCCCATAGAATGCTATGGTGAAAAAGGAAATATCCTCAGATGAAATCTGGAAAGAAGCTTTCTGAGAAACTGCTTAGTGTTCTGTTAATTCATCTCACAGCGTGATATCTGTATTTCGTGGATCACTTGGCTCGCCTTATTTCTGTGGAATCTGAGAACAGATATTTCGGATCCCTTTGAAGACTATAGGGCCAAAGGAAATATCCTCCGATAACTAAGAGAAAGAAGCTTTCTGAGAAACTTCTTTGTGTTCTGTGAAATCATCTCACAGAGTTACAGCTTTCCCTTCAAGAAGCCTTTCGATAAGACAGTTCTTGTGGAATTGGCAAAGTGATATTTGGAAGCCCATAGAGGGCTATGGTGAAAAAGGAAATATCCTCCGATGAAATCAGGAAAGAAGCTTTCTGAGAAACTGCTTAGTGTTCTGTTAATTCATCTCACAGAGTTACATCTATATTTCGTGGATCTCTTTGCTAGCCTTATTTCTGTGGAATCTGAGAACAGATATTTCGGATCCCTTTGAAGACTATAGGGCCAAAGGAAATATCCTCCGATAACAAAGAGAAAGAAGCTTTCTGAGAAACTTCTTTGTGTTCTGTGAAATCATCTCACAGAGTTACAGCTTTCCCCTCAAGAAGCCTTTCGCTAAGACAGTTCTTGTGGAATTGGCAAAGTGATATTTGGAAGCCCATAGAGGGCTATGGTGAAAAAGGAAATATCCTCAGATGAAATCTGCAAAGAAGCTTTCTGAGAAACTGCTTAGTGTTCTGTTAATTCATCTAACAGAGTTACATCTGTATTTCGTGGATCACTTGGCTAACCTTATTTCTGTGGAATCTGAGAACAGATATTTCGGATCCCTTTGAAGACTATAGGGCCAAAGGAAATATCCTCCGATAACAAAGAAAAAGAAGCTTTCTGAGAAACTTCTTTGTGTTCTGTGAAATCATCTCACAGAGTTACAGCTTTCCCCTCAAGAAGCCTTTCGCTAAGACAGTTCTTGTGGAATTGGCAAAGTGATATTTGGAAGCCCATAGAGGGCTATTGTGAAAAAGGAAATATACTCCGATGAAAACTGGAAAGAAGCTTTCTGAGAAACTGCTTAGTGTTCTGTTAATTCATCTCACAGAGTTACATCTATATTTCGTGGATCTCTTTGCTAGCCTTATTTCTGTGGAATCTGAGAACAGATATTTCGGATCCCTTTGAAGACTATAGGGCCAAAGGAAATATCCTCCGAAAAATAAGAGAAAGAAGCTTTCTGAGAAACTTCTTTGTGTTCTGTGAAATCATCTCACAGAGTTACAGCTTTCCCCTCAAGAAGCCTTTCGCTAAGACAGTTCTTGTGGAATTGGCAAAGTGATATTTGGAAGCCCATAGAGGGCTATGGTGAAAAAGGAAATATCCTCCGATGAAATCTGGAAAGAAGCTTTCTGAGAAACTGCTTAGTGTTCTGTAAATTCATCTCACAGAGTTACATCTGTATTTCGTGGATCTCTTTGCTAGCCTTATTTCTGTGGAATCTGAGAACAGATATTTCGGATCCCTTTGAAGACTATAGGGCCAAAGGAAATATCCTCCGATAACAAAGAGAAAGAAGCTTTGTGAGAAATTTCTTTGTGTTCTATGTAATCATCTCACAGAGTTACAGCTTTCCCCTCAAGAAGCCTTTCGCTAAGACAGTTCTTGTGGAATTGGCAAAGTGATATTTGGAAGCCCATAGAGGGCTATGGTGAAAAAGGAAATATCCTCAGATGAAATCTGGAAAGAAGCTTTCTGAGAAACTGCTTAGTGTTCTGTTAATTCATCTCACAGAGTTACATCTGTATTTCGTGGATCACTTGGCTAGCCTTATTTCTGTGGAATCTGAGAACAGATATTTCGGATCCCTTTGAAGACTATAGGGCCAAAGGAAATATCCTCCGATAACTAAGAGAAAGAAGCTTTCTGAGAAACTTCTTTGTGTTCTGTGAAATCATCTCAGAGAGTTACAGCTTTCCCCTCAAGAAGCCTTTCGCTAAGACAGTTCTTGTGGAATTGGCAAAGTGATATTTGGAAGCCCATAGAGGACTACGGTTAAAAAGGAAATATCCTCAGATGAAATCTGGAAAGAAGCTTTCTGAGAAACTGCTTAGTGTTCTGTTAATTCATCTCACAGAGTTACATCTGTATTTCGTGGATCTCTTTGCTAGCCTTATTTCTGTTGAATCTGAGAACAGATATTTCGGATCCCTTTGAACACTATAGGGCCAAAGGAAATATCCTCCGATAACTAAGAGAAAGAAGCTTTCTGAGAAACTTCTTTGTGGTCTATGAAATCATCTAACAGAGTTACAGCTTTCCCCTCAAGAAGCCTTTCGCTAAGACAGTTCTTGTGGAATTGGCAAAGTGATATTTGGAAGCCTATAGAGGGCTACGGTGAAAAAGGAAATATCCTCAGGTGAAATCTGGAAAGAAGCTTTCTGAGAAACTGCTCTGTGATGTGTGACTTCCACTCACAGAGTTACATCTGTATTTCGTGGATCTCTTTGCTAGCCTTATTTCTGTGGAATCTGAGAACAGATATTTCGGATCCCTTTGAAGACTATAGGGCCAAAGGAAATATCCTCCGATAACTAAGAGAAAGAAGCTTTCTGAGAAACCTCTTTGTGTTCTGCGAAATCATCTCACAGAGTTACAGCTTTCCCCTCAAGAAGCCTTTCACTAAGACAGTTCTTGTGGAATTGGCAAAGGGATATTTGGAAGCCCATAGACGGCTATGGTGAAAAAGGAAATATCCTCCGATGAAATCTGGAAAGAAGCTTTCTGAGAAACTGCTTAGTGTTCTGTTAATTCATCTCACAGAGTTACATCTGTATTTCGTGGATCTCTTTGCTAGCATTATTTCTGTGGAATCTGACAACAGATATTTCGGATCCCTTTGAAGACTATAGGGCCAAAGGAAATATCCTCCGATAACAAAGAGAAAGAAGATTTGTGAGAAATTTCTTTGTGTTCTATGTAATCATCTCACAGAGTTACAGCTTTCCCCTCAAGAAGCCTTTCGCTAAGACAGTTCTTGTGGAATTGGCAAAGTGGTATTTGGAAGCCCATAGAGGGCTATGGTGAAAAAGGAAATATCCTCAGATGAAATCTGGAAAGAAGCTTTCTGAGAAACTGCTTAGTGTTCTGTTAATTCATCTCACAGAGTTACATCTGTATTTCGTGGATCACTTGGCTACCTTATTTCTGTGGAATCTGAGAACAGATATTTCGGATCCCTTTGAAGACTATAGGGCCAAAGGAAATATCCTCCGATAACTAAGAGAAAGAAGCTTTCTGAGAAACTTCTTTGTGGTCTATGAAATCATCTCACAGAGTTACAGCTTTCCCCTCAAGAAGCCTTTCACTAAGACAGTTCTTGTGGAATTGGCAAAGGGATATTTGGAAGCCCATAGACGGCTATGGTGAAAAAGGAAATATCCTCAGATGAAATCTGGAAAGAAGCTTTCTGAGAAACTGCTTAGTGTTCTGTTAATTCATCTCACAGAGTTACATCTGTATTTCGTGGATCTCTTTGCTAGCCTTATTTCTGTGGAATCTGAGAACAGATATTTCGGATCCCTTTGAAGACTATAGGGCCAAAGGAAATATCCTCCGATAACTAAGAGAAAGAAGCTTTCTGAGAAACTTCTTTGTGGTCTATGAAATCATCTCACAGAGTTACAGCTTTCCCCTCAAGAAGCCTTTCGCTAAGACAGTTCTTGTGGAATTGGCAAAGGGATATTTGGAAGCCCATAGAGGGCTATGGTGAAAAAGGAAATATCCTCAGATGAAATCTGGAAAGAAGCTTTCTGAGAAACTGCTTAGTGTTCTGGTAATTCATCTCACAGAGTTACATCTGTATTTCGTGGATCTCTTTGCTAACCTTATTTCTGTGGAATCTGAAAACAGATATTTCGGATCCCTTTGAAGACTATAAGGCCAAAGGAAATATCCTCCGATAATTAAGAGAAAGAAGCTTTCTGAGAAACTTCTTTGTGTTCTGTGAAATCATCTCACAGAGTTACAGATTCCCCTCAAGAAGCCTTTCGCTAAGACAGTTCTTGTGGAATTGGCAAAGTGATATTTGGAAGTCCATAGAGGGCTATGGTGAAAAAGGAAATATCCTCCGATGAAATCTGGAAAGAAGCTTTCTGAGAAACTGCTTAGTGATCTGTTAATTATCTCACAGAGTTACATCTATATTTCGTGGATCTCTTTGCTAGCCTTATTTCTGTGGAATCTGAGAACAGATATTTCGGATCCCTTTGAAGACTATAGGGCCAAAGGAATTATCCTCCGATAACTAAGAGAAAGAAGCTTTCAGAGACTTCTTTGTGTTCTGTGAAATGAGCTCACAGAGTTACAGCTTTCCCTTCAAGAAGCCTTTCGCTAAGACAGTTCTTGTGGAATTGGCAAAGTGATATTTGGAAGCCCATAGAGGGCTATTGTGAAAAAGGAAATATCCTCAGATGAAATCTGGAAAGAAGCTTTCTGAGAAACTGCTTAGTGTTCTGTTAATTCATCTCACAGAGTTACATCTATATTTCGTGGATCTCTTTGCTAGCCTTATTTCTGTGGAATCTGAGAACAGATATCTCGGATCCCTTTGAAGACTATAGGGCCAAAGGAAATATCCTCCGATAACAAAGAGAAAGGAGCTTTGTGAGAAATTTCTTTGTGTTCTATGTAATCATCTCACAGAGTTACAGCTTTCCCCTCAAGAAGCCTTTCGCTAAGACAGTTCTTGTGGAATTGGCAAAGTGATATTTGGAAGCCCATAGAGGGCTATGGTGAAAAAGGAAATATCCTCCGATGAAATCTGGAAAGAAGCTTTCTGAGAAACTGCTTAGTGTTCTGTTAATTTATCTCACAGAGTTACATCTGTATTTCGTGGATCACTTGGCTAGCCTTATTTCTGTGGAATCTGAGAACAGATATTTCGGATCCCTTTTAAGACTATAGGTCCAAAGGAAATATCCTCCGATAACTAAGAGAAAGAAGCTTTCTGAGAAACTTCTTTGTGTTCTGTGAAATCATCTCACAGAGTTACAGCTTTCCCCTCAAGAAGCCTTTCGCTAAGACAGTTCTTGTGGAATTGGCAAAATGATATTTGGAAGCCCATACAGGGCTATGGTGAAAAAGGAAATATCCTCAGATGAAATCTGGAAAGAAGCTTTCTGAGAAACTGCTCTGTGATGTGTGACTTCCACTCACAGAGTTACATCTGTATTTCGTTGATCTCTTTGCTAGCCTTATTTCTGCGGAATCTGAGAACAGATATTTCGGATCCCTTTGAAGACTATAGGGCCAAAGGAAATATCCTCCGATAACTAAGAGAAAGAAGCTTTCAGAGACTTCTTTGTGTTCTGTGAAATGAGCTCACAGAGTTACAGCTTTCCCCTCAAGAAGCCTTTCGCTAAGACAGTTCTTGTGGAATTGGCAAAGTGATATTTGGAAGCCCATAGAGGGCTATGGTGAAAAAGGAAATATCCTCCGATGAAATCTGGAAATAAGCTTTCTGAGAAACTGCTTAGTGTTCTGTTAATTCATCTCACAGAGTTACATCTGTATTTCGTGGATCACTTGGCTAGCCTTATTTCTGTGGAATCTGAGAACAGATATTTCGGATCCCTTTTAAGACTATAGGTCCAAAGGAAATATCCTCCGATAACTAAGAGAAAGAAGCTTTCTGAGAAACTTCTTTGTGTTCTGTGAAATCATCTCACAGAGTTACAGCTTTCCCCTCAAGAAGCCTTTCGCTAAGACAGTTCTTGTGGAATTGGCAAAGTGATATTTGGAAGCCCATACAGGGCTATGGTGAAAAAGGAAATATGCTCAGATGAAATCTGGAAAGAAGCTTTCTGAGAAACTGCTCAGTGTTCTGTTAATTCATCTCACAGAGTTACATCGGTATTTCGTGGATCTCTTTCCTAGGCTTATTTCTGTGGAATCTGAGAACAGATATTTCGGATCCCTTTGAAGACTATAGGGCCAAAGGAAATATCCTCCGATAACAAAGAAAAAGAAGCTTTCTGAGAAACTTCTTTGTGATATGTGAAATCATCTCACAGAGTTACAGCTTTCCCCTCAAGAAGCCTTTCGCTAAGACAGTTCTTGTGGAATTGGCAAAGTGATATTTGGAAGCCCATAGAGGTTATGGTGAAAAAGGAAATATCCTCAGATGAAATCTGGAAAGAAGCTTTCTGAGAAACTGCTCTGTGATGTGTGACTTCCACTCACAGAGTTACATCTGTATTTCGTTGATCTCTTTGCTAGCCTTATTTCTGTGGAATCTGAGAACAGATATTTCGGATCCCTTTGAAGACTATAGGGCCAAAGGAAATATCCTCCGATAACTAAGAGAAAGAAGCATTCGGAGAAACCTCTTTTGTTCTGTGAAATCATCTCACAGAGTTACAGCTTTCCCCTCAAGAAGCCTTTCGCTAAGACAGTTCTTGTGGAATTGGCAAAGTGATATTTGGAAGCCCATAGAGGGCTATGGTGAAAAAGGAAATATCCTCCGATGAAATCTGGAAAGAAGCTTTCTGAGAAACTGCTTAGTGTTCTGTTAATTCATCTCACAGAGTTACATCTGTAATTCGTGGATCTCTTTGCTAGCCTTATTTCTGTGGAATCTGAGAACAGATATTTCGGATCCCTTTGAAGACTATAGGGCCAAAGGAAATATCCTCCGATAACAAAGAGAAAGAAGCTTTGTGAGAAATTTCTTTGTGTTCTATGTAATCATCTCACAGAGTTACAGCTTTCCCCTCAAGAAGCCTTTCGCTAAGACAGTTCTTGTGGAATTGGCAAAGTGATATTTGGAAGCCCATAGAGGGCTATGGTGAAAAAGGAAATATCCTCAGATGAAATCTGGAAAGAAGCTTTCTGAGAAACTGCTTAGTGTTCTGTTAATTCATCTCACAGAGATACATCTGTATTTCGTGGATCACTTGGCTAGCCTTATTTCTGTGGAATCTGAGAACAGATATTTCGGATCCCTTTGAAGACTATAGGGCCAAAGGAAATATCCTCCGATAACTAAGAGAAAGAAGCTTTCGGAGAAACTTCTTTGTGTTCTGTGAAATCATCTCACAGAGTTACAGCTTTCCCCTCAAGAAGCCTTTCGCTAAGACAGTTCTTGTGGAATTGGCAAAGTGATATTTGGAAGCCCATACAGGGCTATGGTGAAAAAGGAAATATCCTCAGATGAAATCTGGAAAGAAGCTTTCTGAGAAACTGCTCAGTGTTCTGTTAATTCATCTCACAGAGTTACATCTGTATTTCGTGGATCACTTGGCTACCTTATTTCTGTGGAATCTGAGAACAGATATTTCGGATCCCTTTGAAGACTATAGGGCCAAAGGAAATATCCTCCGATAACTAAGAGAAAGAAGCTTTCTGAGAAACTTCTTTGTGTTCTGCGAAATCATCTCACAGAGTTACAGCTTTCCCCTCAAGAAGCCTTTCGCTAAGACAGTTCTTGTGGAATTGGCAAAGTGATATTTGGAAGCCCATAGAGGACTACGGTTAAAAAGGAAATATCCTCAGATGAAATCTGGAAAGAAGCTTTCTGAGAAACTGCTTAGTGTTCTGTTAATTCATCTCACAGAGTTACATCTGTATTTCGTGGATCTCTTTGCTAGCCTTATTTCTGTTGAATCTGAGAACAGATATTTCGGATCCCTTTGAACACTATAGGGCCAAAGGAAATATCCTCCGATAACTAAGAGAAAGAAGCTTTCTGAGAAACTTCTTTGTGGTCTATGAAATCATCTCACAGAGTTACAGGTTTCCCCTCAAGAAGCCTTTCACTAAGACAGTTCTTGTGGAATTGGCAAAGGGATATTTGGAAGCCCATAGACGGCTATGGTGAAAAAGGAAATATCCTCCGATGAAATCTGGAAAGAAGCTTTCTGAGAAACTGCTTAGTGTTCTGTTAATTCATCTCACAGAGTTACATCTGTATTTCGTGGATCTCTTTGCTAGCATTATTTCTGTGGAATCTGACAACAGATATTTCGGATC
The DNA here is from genome assembly GCF_049350105.2 of Macaca mulatta. Taxonomy (NCBI): domain Eukaryota; kingdom Metazoa; phylum Chordata; class Mammalia; order Primates; family Cercopithecidae; genus Macaca; species Macaca mulatta. The sequence continues at coordinate 49,671,905 of NC_133411.1, forward strand.
CCTTTGAAGACTATAGGGCCAAAGGAAATATCCTCCGATAACTAAGAGAAAGAAGCTTTCTGAGAAACCTCTTTGTGTTCTGCGAAATCATCTCACAGAGTTACAGCTTTCCCCTCAAGAAGCCTTTCACTAAGACAGTTCTTGTGGAATTGGCAAAGGGATATTTGGAAGCCCATAGACGGCTATGGTGAAAAAGGAAATATCCCCCGATGAAATCTGGAAAGAAGCTTTCTGAGAAACTGCTTAGTGTTCTGTTAATTCATCTCACAGAGTTACATCTGTATTTCGTGGATCTCTTTGCTAGCATTATTTCTGTGGAATCTGACAACAGATATTTCGGATCCCTTTGAAGACTATAGGGCCAAAGGAAATATCCTCCGATAACAAAGAGAAAGAAGCTTTGTGAGAAATTTCTTTGTGTTCTATGTAATCATCTCACAGAGTTACAGCTTTCCCCTCAAGAAGCCTTTCGCTAAGACAGTTCTTGTGGAATTGGCAAAGTGGTATTTGGAAGCCCATAGAGGGCTATGGTGAAAAAGGAAATATCCTCAGATGAAATCTGGAAAGAAGCTTTCTGAGAAACTGCTTAGTGTTCTGTTAATTCATCTCACAGAGTTACATCTGTATTTCGTGGATCACTTGGCTACCTTATTTCTGTGGAATCTGAGAACAGATATTTCGGATCCCTTTGAAGACTATAGGGCCAAAGGAAATATCCTCCGATAACTAAGAGAAAGAAGCTTTCTGAGAAACTTCTTTGTGTTCTGCGAAATCATCTCACAGAGTTACAGCTTTCCCCTCAAGAAGCCTTTCGCTAAGACAGTTCTTGTGGAATTGGCAAAGTGATATTTGGAAGCCCATAGAATGCTATGGTGAAAAAGGAAATATCCTCAGATGAAATCTGGAAAGAAGCTTTCTGAGAAACTGCTTAGTGTTCTGTTAATTCATCTCACAGAGTGATATCTGTATTTCGTGGATCACTTGGCTCGCCTTATTTCTGTGGAATCTGAGAACAGATATTTCGGATCTCTTTGAAGACTATAGGGCCAAAGGAAATATCCTCCGATAACTAAGAGAAAGAAGCTTTCTGAGAAACTTCTTTGTGTTCTGTGAAATCATCTCACAGAGTTACAGCTTTCCCCTCAAGAGGCCTTTCGCTAAGACAGTTCTTGTGGAATTGGCAAAGGGATATTTGGAAGCCCATAGAGAGCTATGGTGAAAAAGGAAATATCCTCAGATGAAATCTGGAAAGAAGCTTTCTGAGAAACTGCTTAGTGTTCTGTTAATTCATCTCACAGAGTTACATCTGTATTTCGTGGATCTCTTTGCTACCCTTATTTCTGTGTAATCTGAAAACAGATATTTCGGATCCCTTTGAAGACTATAAGGCCAAAGGAAATATTCTCCGATAATTAAGAGAAAGAAGCTTTCTGAGAAACTTCTTTGTGTTCTGTGAAATCACCTCACAGAGTTACAGATTCCCCTCAAGAAGCCTTTTGCTAAGACAGTTCTTGTGGAATTGGCAAAGTGATATTTGGAAGCCCATAGAGGGCTATGGTGAAAAAGGAAATATCCTCCGATGAAATCTGGAAAGAAGCTTTCTGAGAAACTGCTTAGTGATCTTTTAATTATCTCACAGAGTTACATCTATATTTCGTGGATCTCTTTGCTAGCCTTATTTCTGTGGAATCTGAGAACAGATATTTCGGATCCCTTTGAAGACTATAGGGCCAAAGGAAATATCCTCCGATAACTAAGAGAAAGAAGCTTTCAGAGACTTCTTTGTGTTCTGTGAAATGAGCTCACAGAGTTACAGCTTTCCCCTCAAGAAGCCTTTCGCTAAGACAGTTCTTGTGGAATTGGCAAAGTGATATTTGGAAGCCCATAGAGGGCTATTGTGAAAAAGGAAATATCCTCAGATGAAATCTGGAAAGAAGCTTTCTGAGAAACTGCTTAGTGTTCTGTTAATTCATCTCACAGAGTTACATCTGTATTTCGTGGATCTCTTTGCTAGCCTTATTTCTGTGGAATCTGAGAACAGATATCTCGAATCCCTTTGAAGACTATAGGGCCAAAGGAAATATCCTCCGATAACAAAGAGAAAGAAGCTTTGTGAGAAATTTCTTTGTGTTCTATGTAATCATCTCACAGAGTTACAGCTTTCCCCTCAAGAAGCCTTTCGCTAAGACAGTTCTTGTGGAATTGGCAAAGTGATATTTGGAAGCCCATAGAGGGCTATGGTGAAAAAGGAAATATCCTCCGATGAAATCTGGAAAGAAGCTTTCTGAGAAACTGCTTAGTGTTCTGTTAATTCATCTCACAGGGTTACATCTGTATTTCGTGGATCACTTGGCTAGCCTTATTTCTGTGGAATCTGAGAACAGATATTTCGGATCCCTTTTAAGACTATAGGTCCAAAGGAAATATCCTCCCATAACTAAGAGAAAGAAGCTTTCTGAGAAACTTCTTTGTGTTCTGTGAAATCATCTCACAGAGTTACAGCTTTCCCCTCAAGAAGCCTTTCGCTAAGACAGTTCTTGTGGAATTGGCAAAGTGATATTTGGAAGCCCATACAGGGCTATGGTGAAAAAGGAAATATCCTCAGATGAAATCTGGAAGAAGCTTTCTGAGAAACTGCTCAGTGTTCTGTTAATTCATCTCACAGAGTTACATCGGTATTTCGTGGATCTCTTTCCTAGGCTTATTTCTGTGGAATCTGAGAACAGATATTTCGGATCCCTTTGAAGACTATAGGGCCAAAGGAAATATCCTCCGATAACAAAGAAAAAGAAGTTTTCTGAGAAACTTCTTTGTGATATGTGAAATCATCTCACAGAGTTACAGCTTTCCCCTCAAGAAGCCTTTCGCTAAGACAGTTCTTGTGGAATTGGCAAAGTGATATTTGGAAGCCCATAGAGGTTATGGTGAAAAAGGAAATATCCTCAGATGAAATCTGGAAAGAAGCTTTCTGAGAAACTGCTCTGTGATGTGTGACTTCCACTCACAAAGTTACATCTGTATTTCGTTGATCTCTTTGCTAGCCTTATTTCTGTGGAATCTGAGAACAGATATTTCGGATCCCTTTGAAGACTATAGGGCCAAAGGAAATATCCTCCGATAACTAAGAGAAACAGGCTTTCGGAGAAACCTCTTTTGTTCTGTGAAATCATCTCACAGAGTTACAGCTTTCCCCTCAAGAAGCCTTTCGCTAAGACAGTTCTTGTGGAATTGGCAAAGTGATATTTGGAAGCCCATAGAGGGCTATGGTGAAAAAGGAAATATCCTCCGATGAAATCTGGAAAGAAGCTTTCTGAGAAACTGCTTAGTGTTCTGTTAATTCATCTCACAGAGTTACATCTGTATTTCGTGGATCTCTTTGCTAGCCTTATTTCTGTGGAATCTGAGAACAGATATTTCAGATCCCTTTGAAGACTATAGGGCCAAAGGAAATATCCTCCGATAACAAAGAGAAAGAAGCTTTGTGAGAAATTTCTTTGTGTTCTATGTAATCATCTCACAGAGTTACAGCTTTCCCCTCAAGAAGCCTTTCGCTAAGACAGTTCTTGTGGAATTGGCAAAGTGATATTTGGAAGCCCATAGAGGGCTATGGTGAAAAAGGAAATATCCTCAGATGAAATCTGGAAAGAAGCTTTCTGAGAAACTGCTTAGTGTTCTGTTAATTCATCTCACAGAGTTACATCTGTATTTCGTGGATCACTTGGCTAGCCTTATTTCTGTGGAATCTGAGAACAGATATTTCGGATCCCTTTGAAGACTATAGGGCCAAAGGAAATATCCTCCGATAACTAAGAGAAAGAAGCTTTCTGAGAAACTTCTTTGTGTTCTGTGAAATCATCTCACAGAGTTACAGCTTTCCCCTCAAGAAGCCTTTCGCTAAGACAGTTCTTGTGGAATTGGCAAAGTGATATTTGGAAGCCCATAGAGGGCTATGGTGAAAAAGGAAATATCCTCAGATGAAATCTGGAAAGAAGCTTTCTGAGAAACTGCTCAGTGTTCTGTTAATTCATCTCACAGAGTTACATCTGTATTTCGTGGATCTCTTTGCTAGGCTTATTTTGTGGAATCTGAGAACAGATATTTCGGATCCCTTTGAAGACTATAGGGCCAAAGGAAATGTCCTCCGATAACAAAGAGAAAGAAGCTTTCTGAGAAACTTCTTTGTGTTCTGTGAAATCATCTCACAGAGTTACAGATTCCCCTCAAGAAGCCTTTCGCTAAGACAGTTCTTGTGGAATTGCCAAAGTGATATTTGGAAGCCCATAGAGGGCTACGGTGAAAAAGGAAATATCCTCAGATGAAAACTGGAAAGAAGCTTTCTGAGAAACTGCTTAGTGTTCTGTTAATTCATCTCACAGAGTTACATCTATATTTCGTGGATCTCTTTGCTAGCCTTATTTCTGTGGAATCTGAGAACAGATATTTCGGATCCCTTTGAAGACTATAGGGCCAAAGGAAATATCCTCCGAAAACTAAGAGAAAGAAGCTTTCTGAGAAACTTCTTTGTGTTCTGTGAAATCATCTCAGAGAGTTACAGCTTTCCCCTCAAGAAGCCTTTCGCTAAGACAGTTCTTGTGGAATTGGCAAAGTGATATTTGGAAGCCCATAGAGGACTACGGTTAAAAAGGAAATATCCTCAGATGAAATCTGGAAAGAAGCTTTCTGAGAAACTGCTTAGTGTTCTGTTAATTCATCTCACAGAGTTACATCTGTATTTCGTGGATCTCTTTGCTAGCCTTATTTCTGTTGAATCTGAGAACAGATATTTCGGATCCCTTTGAAGACTATAGGGCCAAAGGAAATATCCTCCGATAACTAAGAGAAAGAAGCTTTCTGAGAAACTTCTTTGTGGTCTATGAAATCATCTCACAGAGTTACAGCTTTCCCCTCAAGAAGCCTTTCGCTAAGACAGTTCTTGTGGAATTGGCAAAGTGATATTTGGAAGCCTATAGAGGGCTACGGTGAAAAAGGAAATATCCTCAGGTGAAATCTGGAAAGAAGCTTTCTGAGAAACTGCTCTGTGATGTGTGACTTCCAATCACAGAGTTACATCTGTATTTCGTGGATCTCTTTGCTAGCCTTATTTCTGTGGAATCTGAGAACAGATATTTCGGATCCCTTTGAAGACTATAGGGCCAAAGGAAATATCCTCCGATAACTAAGAGAAAGAAGCTTTCTGAGAAACCTCTTTGTGTTCTGCGAAATCATCTCACAGAGTTACAGCTTTCCCCTCAAGAAGCCTTTCACTAAGACAGTTCTTGTGGAATTGGCAAAGTGATATTTGGAAGCCCATAGACGGCTATGGTGAAAAAGGAAATATCCTCCGATGAAATCTGGAAAGAAGCTTTCTGAGAAACTGCTTAGTGTTCTGTTAATTCATCTCACAGAGTTACATCTGTATTTCGTGGATCACTTGGCTAGCCTTATTTCTGTGGAATCTGAGAACAGATATTTCGGATCCCTTTGAAGACTATAGGGCCAAAGGAAATATCCTCCGTTAACTAAGAGAAAGAAGCTTTCTGAGAAACTTCTTTGTGTTCTGTGAAATCATCTCACAGAGTTACAGCTTTCCCCTCAAGAAGCCTTTCGCTAAGACAGTTCTTGTGGAATTGGCAAAGTGATATTTGGAAGCCCATAGAGGGCTATGGTGAAAAAGGAAATATCCTCAGATGAAATCTGGAAAGAAGCTTTCTGAGAAACTGCTCAGTGTTCTGTTAATTCATCTCACAGAGTTACATCTGTATTTCGTGGATCTCTTTGCTAGGCTTATTTTGTGGAATCTGAGAACAGATATTTCGGATCCCTTTGAAGACTATAGGGCCAAAGGAAATGTCCTCCGATAACAAAGAGAAAGAAGCTTTCTGAGAAACTTCTTTGTGTTCTGTGAAATCATCTCACAGAGTTACAGATTCCCCTCAAGAAGCCTTTCGCTAAGACAGTTCTTGTGGAATTGCCAAAGTGATATTTGGAAGCCTATAGAGGGCTACGGTGAAAAAGGAAATATCCTCAGATGAAAACTGGAAAGAAGCTTTCTGAGAAACTGCTTAGTGTTCTGTTAATTCATCTCACAGAGTTACATCTATATTTCGTGGATCTCTTTGCTAGCCTTATTTCTGTGGAATCTGAGAACAGATATTTCGGATCCCTTTGAAGACTATAGGGCCAAAGGAAATATCCTCCGAAAACTAAGAGAAAGAAGCTTTCTGAGAAACTTCTTTGTGTTCTGTGAAATCATCTCAGAGAGTTACAGCTTTCCCCTCAAGAAGCCTTTCGCTAAGACAGTTCTTGTGGAATTGGCAAAGTGATATTTGGAAGCCCATAGAGGACTACGGTTAAAAAGGAAATATCCTCAGATGAAATCTGGAAAGAAGCTTTCTGAGAAACTGCTTAGTGTTCTGTTAATTCATCTCACAGAGTTACATCTGTATTTCGTGGATCTCTTTGCTAGCCTTATTTCTGTTGAATCTGAGAACAGATATTTCGGATCCCTTTGAAGACTATAGGGCCAAAGGAAATATCCTCCGATAACTAAGAGAAAGAAGCTTTCTGAGAAACTTCTTTGTGGTCTATGAAATCATCTCACAGAGTTACAGCTTTCCCCTCAAGAAGCCTTTCGCTAAGACAGTTCTTGTGGAATTGGCAAAGTGATATTTGGAAGCCTATAGAGGGCTACGGTGAAAAAGGAAATATCCTCAGGTGAAATCTGGAAAGAAGCTTTCTGAGAAACTGCTCTGTGATGTGTGACTTCCAATCACAGAGTTACATCTGTATTTCGTGGATCTCTTTGCTAGCCTTATTTCTGTGGAATCTGAGAACAGATATTTCGGATCCCTTTGAAGACTATAGGGCCAAAGGAAATATCCTCCGATAATTAAGAGAAAGAAGCTTTCTGAGAAACCTCTTTGTGTTCTGCGATATCATCTCACAGAGTTACAGCTTTCCCCTCAAGAAGCCTTTCACTAAGACAGTTCTTGTGGAATTGGCAAAGTGATATTTGGAAGCCCATAGACGGCTATGGTGAAAAAGGAAATATCCTCCGATGAAATCTGGAAAGAAGCTTTCTGAGAAACTGCTTAGTGTTCTGTTAATTCATCTCACAGAGTTACATCTGTATGTCGTGGATCACTTGGCTAGCCTTATTTCTGTGGGATCTGAGAACAGATATTTCGGATCCCTTTGAAGACTATAGGGCCAAAGGAAATATCCTCCGATAACTAAGAGAAAGAAGCTTTCTGAGAAACTTCTTTGTGTTCTGCGAAATCATCTCACAGAGTTACAGCTTTCCCCTCAAGAAGCCTTTCGCTAAGACAGTTCTTGTGGAATTGGCAAAGTGATATTTGGAAGCCCATAGAATGCTATGGTGAAAAAGGAAATATCCTCAGATGAAATCTGGAAAGAAGCTTTCTGAGAAACTGCTTAGTGTTCTGTTAATTCATCTCACAGAGTGATATCTGTATTTCGTGGATCACTTGGCTCGCCTTATTTCTGTGGAATCTGAGAACAGATATTTCGGATCCCTTTGAAGACTATAGGGCCAAAGGAAATATCCTCCGATAACTAAGAGAAAGAAGCTTTCTGAGAAACTTCTTTGTGTTCTGTGAAATCATCTCACAGAGTTACAGCTTTCCCCTCAAGAAGCCTTTCGCTAAGACAGTTCTTGTGGAATTGGCAAAGGGATATTTGGAAGCCCATAGAGGGCTATGGTGAAAAAGGAAATATCCTCAGATGAAATCTGGAAAGAAGCTTTCTGAGAAACTGCTTAGTGTTCTGTTAATTCATCTCACAGAGTTACATCTGTATTTCGTGGATCTCTTTGCTAGCCTTATTTCTGTGGAATCTGAAAACAGATATTTCGGATCCCTTTGAAGACTATAAGGCCAAAGGAAATATCCTCCGATAATTAAGAGAAAGAAGCTTTCTGAGAAACTTCTTTGTGTTCTGTGAAATCATCTCACAGAGTTACAGATTCCCCTCAAGAAGCCTTTCGCTAAGACAGTTCTTGTGGAATTGGCAAAGTGATATTTGGAAGCCCATAGAGGGCTATGGTGAAAAAGGAAATATCCTCCGATGAAATCTGGAAAGAAGCTTTCTGAGAAACTGCTTAGTGATCTGTTAATTATCTCACAGAGTTACATCTATATTTCGTGGATCTCTTTGCTAGCCTTATTTCTGTGGAATCTGAGAACAGATATTTCGGATCCCTTTGAAGACTATAGGGCCAAAGGAAATATCCTCCGATAACTAAGAGAAAGAAGCTTTCAGAGACTTCTTTGTGTTCTGTGAAATGAGCTCACAGAGTTACAGCTTTCCCCTCAAGAAGCCTTTCGCTAAGACAGTTCTTGTGGAATTGGCAAAGTGATATTTGGAATCCCATAGAGGGCTATGGTGAAAAAGGAAATATCCTCCGATGAAATCTGGAAAGGAGCTTTCTGAGAAACTGCTTAGTGTTCTGTTAATTCATCTCACAGAGTTACATCTGTATTTCGTGGATCTCTTTGCTAGCCTTATTTCTGTGGAATCTGAGAACAGATATTTCGGATCCCTTTGAAGACTATAGGGCCAAAGGAAATATCCTCCGATAACAAAGAGAAAGAAGCTTTGTGAGAAATTTCTTTGTGTTCTATGTAATCATCTTACAGAGTTACAGCTTTCCCCTCAAGAAGCCTTTCGCTAAGACAGTTCTTGTGGAATTGGCAAAGTGGTATTTGGAAGCCCATAGAGGGCTATGGTGAAAAAGGAAATATCCTCAGATGAAATCTGGAAAGAAGCTTTCTGAGAAACTGCTTAGTGTTCTGTTAATTCATCTCACAGAGTTACATCTGTATTTCGTGGATCACTTGGCTACCTTATTTCTGTGGAATCTGAGAACAGATATTTCGGATCCCTTTGAAGACTATAGGGCCAAAGGAAATATCCTCCGATAACTAAGAGAAAGAAGCTTTCTGAGAAACTTCTTTGTGTTTTGCGAAATCATCTCACAGAGTTACAGCTTTCCCCTCAAGAAGCCTTTCGCTAAGACAGTTCTTGTGGAATTGGCAAAGTGATATTTGGAAGCCCATAGAGGACTACGGTTAAAAAGGAAATATCCTCAGATGAAATCTGGAAAGAAGCTTTCTGAGAAACTGCTTAGTGTTCTGTTAATTCATCTCACAGAGTTACATCTGTATTTCGTGGATCTCTTTGCTAGCCTTATTTCTGTGGAATCTGAGAACAGATATTTCGGATCCCTTTGAACACTATAGGGCCAAAGGAAATATCCTCCGATAACTAAGAGAAAGAAGCTTTCTGAGAAACTTCTTTGTGGTCTATGAAATCATCTCACAGAGTTACAGGTTTCCCCTCAAGAAGCCTTTCACTAAGACAGTTCTTGTGGAATTGGCAAAGGGATATTTGGAAGCCCATAGACGGCTATGGTGAAAAAGGAAATATCCTCCGATGAAATCTGGAAAGAAGCTTTCTGAGAAACTGCTTAGTGTTCTGTTAATTCATCTCACAGAGTTACATCTGTATTTCGTGGATCTCTTTGCTAGCATTATTTCTGTGGAATCTGACAACAGATATTTCGGATCCCTTTGAAGACTATAGGGCCAAAGGAAATATCCTCCGATAACTAAGAGAAAGAAGCTTTCTGAGAAACCTCTTTGTGTTCTGCGAAATCATCTCACAGAGTTACAGCTTTCCCCTCAAGAAGCCTTTCACTAAGACAGTTCTTGTGGAATTGGCAAAGGGATATTTGGAAGCCCATAGACGGCTATGGTGAAAAAGGAAATATCCTCCGATGAAATCTGGAAAGAAGCTTTCTGAGAAACTGCTTAGTGTTCTGTTAATTCATCTCACAGAGTTACATCTGTATTTCGTGGATCTCTTTGCTAGCATTATTTCTGTGGAATCTGACAACAGATATTTCGGATCCCTTTGAAGACTATAGGGCCAAAGGAAATATCCTCCGATAACAAAGAGAAAGAAGCTTTGTGAGAAATTTCTTTGTGTTCTATGTAATCATCTCACAGAGTTACAGCTTTCCCCTCAAGAAGCCTTTCGCTAAGACAGTTCTTGTGGAATTGGCAAAGTGGTATTTGGAAGCCCATAGAGGGCTATGGTGAAAAAGGAAATATCCTCAGATGAAATCTGGAAAGAAGCTTTCTGAGAAACTGCTTAGTGTTCTGTTAATTCATCTCACAGAGTTACATCTGTATTTCGTGGATCACTTGGCTACCTTATTTCTGTGGAATCTGAGAACAGATATTTCGGATCCCTTTGAAGACTATAGGGCCAAAGGAAATATCCTCCGATAACTAAGAGAAAGAAGCTTTCTGAGAAACTTCTTTGTGTTCTGCGAAATCATCTCACAGAGTTACAGCTTTCCCCTCAAGAAGCCTTTCGCTAAGACAGTTCTTGTGGAATTGGCAAAGTGATATTTGGAAGCCCATAGAGGTTATGGTGAAAAAGGAAATATCCTCAGATGAAATCTGGAAAGAAGCTTTCTGAGAAACTGCTTAGTGTTCTGTTAATTCATCTCACAGAGTGATATCTGTATTTCGTGGATCACTTGGCTCGCCTTATTTCTGTGGAATCTGAGAACAGATATTTCGGATCTCTTTGAAGACTATAGGGCCAAAGGAAATATCCTCCGATAACTAAGAGAAAGAAGCTTTCTGAGAAACTTCTTTGTGTTCTGTGAAATCATCTCACAGAGTTACAGCTTTCCCCTCAAGAGGCCTTTCGCTAAGACAGTTCTTGTGGAATTGGCAAAGGGATATTTGGAAGCCCATAGAGGGCTATGGTGAAAAAGGAAATATCCTCAGATGAAATCTGGAAAGAAGCTTTCTGAGAAACTGCTTAGTGTTCTGTTAATTCATCTCACAGAGTTACATCTGTATTTCGTGGATCTCTTTGCTACCCTTATTTCTGTGGAATCTGAAAACAGATATTTCGGATCCCTTTGAAGACTATAAGGCCAAAGGAAATATTCTCCGATAATTAAGAGAAAGAAGCTTTCTGAGAAACTTCTTTGTGTTCTGTGAAATCACCTCACAGAGTTACAGATTCCCCTCAAGAAGCCTTTCGCTAAGACAGTTCTTGTGGAATTGGCAAAGTGATATTTGGAAGCCCATAGAGGGCTATGGTGAAAAAGGAAATATCCTCCGATGAAATCTGGAAAGAAGCTTTCTGAGAAACTGCTTAGTGATCTTTTAATTATCTCACAGAGTTACATCTATATTTCGTGGATCTCTTTGCTAGCCTTATTTCTGTGGAATCTGAGAACAGATATTTCGGATCCCTTTGAAGACTATAGGGCCAAAGGAAATATCCTCCGATAACTAAGAGAAAGAAGCTTTCAGAGACTTCTTTGTGTTCTGTGAAATGAGCTCACAGAGTTACAGCTTTCCCCTCAAGAAGCCTTTCGCTAAGACAGTTCTTGTGGAATTGGCAAAGTGATATTTGGAAGCCCATAGAGGGCTATTGTGAAAAAGGAAATATCCTCAGATGAAATCTGGAAAGAAGCTTTCTGAGAAACTGCTTAGTGTTCTGTTAATTCATCTCACAGAGTTACATCTGTATTTCGTGGATCTCTTTGCTAGCCTTATTTCTGTGGAATCTGAGAACAGATATCTCGGATCCCTTTGAAGACTATAGGGCCAAAGGAAATATCCTCCGATAACAAAGAGAAAGAAGCTTTGTGAGAAATTTCTTTGTGTTCTATGTAATCATCTCACAGAGTTACAGCTTTCCCCTCAAGAAGCCTTTCGCTAAGACAGTTCTTGTGGAATTGGCAAAGTGATATTTGGAAGCCCATAGAGGGCTATGGTGAAAAAGGAAATATCCTCCGATGAAATCTGGAAAGAAGCTTTCTGAGAAACTGCTTAGTGTTCTGTTAATTCATCTCACAGGGTTACATCTGTATTTCGTGGATCACTTGGCTAGCCTTATTTCTGTGGAATCTGAGAACAGATATTTCGGATCCCTTTTAAGACTATAGGTCCAAAGGAAATATCCTCCGATAACTAAGAGAAAGAAGCTTTCTGAGAAACTTCTTTGTGTTCTGTGAAATCATCTCACAGAGTTACAGCTTTCCCCTCAAGAAGCCTTTCGCTAAGACAGTTCTTGTGGAATTGGCAAAGTGATATTTGGAAGCCCATACAGGGCTATGGTGAAAAAGGAAATATCCTCAGATGAAATCTGGAAGAAGCTTTCTGAGAAACTGCTCAGTGTTCTGTTAATTCATCTCACAGAGTTACATCGGTATTTCGTGGATCTCTTTCCTAGGCTTATTTCTGTGGAATCTGAGAACAGATATTTCGGATCCCTTTGAAGACTATAGGGCCAAAGGAAATATCCTCCGATAACAAAGAAAAAGAAGTTTTCTGAGAAACTTCTTTGTGATATGTGAAATCATCTCACAGAGTTACAGCTTTCCCCTCAAGAAGCCTTTCGCTAAGACAGTTCTTGTGGAATTGGCAAAGTGATATTTGGAAGCCCATAGAGGTTATGGTGAAAAAGGAAATATCCTCAGATGAAATCTGGAAAGAAGCTTTCTGAGAAACTGCTCTGTGATGTGTGACTTCCACTCACAGAGTTACATCTGTATTTCGTTGATCTCTTTGCTAGCCTTATTTCTGTGGAATCTGAGAACAGATATTTCGGATCCCTTTGAAGACTATAGGGCCAAAGGAAATATCCTCCGATAACTAAGAGAAAGAGGCTTTCGGAGAAACCTCTTTTGTTCTGTGAAATCATCTCACAGAGTTACAGCTTTCCCCTCAAGAAGCCTTTCGCTAAGACAGTTCTTGTGGAATTGGCAAAGTGATATTTGGAAGCCCATAGAGGGCTATGGTGAAAAAGGAAATATCCTCCGATGAAATCTGGAAAGAAGCTTTCTGAGAAACTGCTTAGTGTTCTGTTAATTCATCTCACAGAGTTACATCTGTATTTCGTGGATCTCTTTGCTAGCCTTATTTCTGTGGAATCTGAGAACAGATATTTCGGATCCCTTTGAAGACTATAGGGCCAAAGGAAATATCCTCCGATAACAAAGAGAAAGAAGCTTTGTGAGAAATTTCTTTGTGTTCTATGTAATCATCTCACAGAGTTACAGCTTTCCCCTCAAGAAGCCTTTCGCTAAGACAGTTCTTGCGGAATTGGCAAAGTGATATTTGGAAGCCCATAGAGGGCTATGGTGAAAAAGGAAATATCCTCAGATGAAATCTGGAAAGAAGCTTTCTGAGAAACTGCTTAGTGTTCTGTTAATTCATCTCACAGAGTTACATCTGTATTTCGTGGATCACTTGGCTAGCCTTATTTCTGTGGAATCTGAGAACAGATATTTCGGATCCCTTTGAAGACTATAGGGCCAAAGGAAATATCCTCCGATAACTAAGAGAAAGAAGCTTTCTGAGAAACTTCTTTGTGTTCTGTGAAATCATCTCAGAGAGTTACAGCTTTCCCCTCAAGAAGCCTTTCGCTAAGACAGTTCTTGTGGAATTGGCAAAGTGATATTTGGAAGCCCATAGAGGGCTATGGTGAAAAAGGAAATATCCTGAGATGAAATCTGGAAAGAAGCTTTCTGAGAAACTGCTCTGTGATGTGTGACTTCCACTCACAGAGTTACATCTGTATTTCGTGGATCTCTTTGCTAGGCTTATTTTGTGGAATCTGAGAACAGATATTTCGGATCCCTTTGAAGACTATAGGGCCAAAGGAAATGTCCTCCGATAACAAAGAGAAAGAAGCTTTCTGAGAAACTTCTTTGTTTTCTGCGAAATCATCTCACAGAGTTACAGCTTTCCCCTCAAGAAGCCTTTCGCTAAGACAGTTCTTGTGGAATTGGCAAAGTGATATTTGGAAGCCCATAGAATGCTATGGTGAAAAAGGAAATATCCTCAGATGAAATCTGGAAAGAAGCTTTCTGAGAAACTGCTTAGTGTTCTGTTAATTCATCTCACAGAGTGATATCTGTATTTCGTGGATCACTTGGCTCGCCTTATTTCTGTGGAATCTGAGAACAGATATTTCGGATCCCTTTGAAGACTATAGGGCCAAAGGAAATATCCTCCGATAACTAAGAGAAAGAAGCTTTCTGAGAAACTTCTTTGTGTTCTGTGAAATCATCTCACAGAGTTACAGCTTTCCCTTCAAGAAGCCTTTCGATAAGACAGTTCTTGTGGAATTGGCAAAGTGATATTTGGAAGCCCATAGAGGGCTATGGTGAAAAAGGAAATATCCTCCGATGAAATCAGGAAAGAAGCTTTCTGAGAAACTGCTTAGTGTTCTGTTAATTCATCTCACAGAGTTACATCTATATTTCGTGGATCTCTTTGCTAGCCTTATTTCTGTGGAATCTGAGAACAGATATTTCGGATCCCTTTGAAGACTATAGGGCCAAAGGAAATATCCTCCGATAACAAAGAGAAAGAAGCTTTCTGAGAAACTTCTTTGTGTTCTGTGAAATCATCTCACAGAGTTACAGCTTTCCCCTCAAGAAGCCTTTCGCTAAGACAGTTCTTGTGGAATTGGCAAAGTGATATTTGGAAGCCCATAGAGGGCTATGGTGAAAAAGGAAATATCCTCCGATGAAATATGGAAAGAAGCTTTCTGAGAAACTGCTTAGTGTTCTGTTAAAACATCTCACAGAGTTACATCTGTATTTCGTGGATCTCTTTGCTAGCCTTATTTCTGTGGAATCTGAGAACAGATATTTCGGATCCCTTTGAAAACTATAGGGCCAAAGGAAATATCCTCCGATAACAAAGAGAAAGAAGCTTTGTGAGAAATTTCTTTGTGTTCTATGTAATCATCTCACAGAGTTACAGCTTTCCCCTCAAGAAGCCTTTCTCTAAGACAGTTCTTGTGGAATTGGCAAAGTGATATTTGGAAGCCCATAGAGGGCTATGGTGAAAAATGAAATATCCTCAGATGAATTCTGGAAAGAAGCTTTCTGAGAAACTGCTTAGTGTTCTGTTAATTCATCTCACAGAGTTACATCTGTATTTCGTGGATCTCTTTGCTAGCCTTATTTCTGTGGAATCTGAGAACAGATATTTCACATCCCTTTGAAGACTATAGGGCCAAAGGAACTATCCTCTGATAACAAAGAGAAAGAAGCTTTGTGAGAAATATCTTTGTGTTCTATGTAATCATCTCACAGAGTTACAGCTTTCCCCTCAAGAAGCCTTTCGCTAAGACAGTTCTTGTGGAATTGGCAAAGTGATATTTGGAAGCCCATAGAGGGCTATGGTGAAAAAGGAAATATCCTCAGATGAAATCTGCAAAGAAGCTTTCTGAGAAACTGCTTAGTGTTCTGTTAATTCATCTAACAGAGTTACATCTGTATTTCGTGGATCACTTGGCTAACCTTATTTCTGTGGAATCTGAGAACAGATATTTCGGATCCCTTTGAAGACTATAGGGCCAAAGGAAATATCCTCCGATAACAAAGAAAAAGAAGCTTTCTGAGAAACTTCTTTGTGTTCTGTGAAATCATCTCACAGAGTTACAGCTTTCCCCTCAAGAAGCCTTTCGCTAAGACAGTTCTTGTGGAATTGGCAAAGTGATATTTGGAAGCCCATAGAGGGCTATTGTGAAAAAGGAAATATACTCCGATGAAAACTGGAAAGAAGCTTTCTGAGAAACTGCTTAGTGTTCTGTTAATTCATCTCACAGAGTTACATCTATATTTCGTGGATCTCTTTGCTAGCCTTATTTCTGTGGAATCTGAGAACAGATATTTCGGATCCCTTTGAAGACTATAGGGCCAAAGGAAATATCCTCCGAAAAATAAGAGAAAGAAGCTTTCTGAGAAACTTCTTTGTGTTCTGTGAAATCATCTCACAGAGTTACAGCTTTCCCCTCAAGAAGCCTTTCGCTAAGACAGTTCTTGTGGAATTGGCAAAGTGATATTTGGAAGCCCATAGAGGGCTATGGTGAAAAAGGAAATATCCTCCGATGAAATCTGGAAAGAAGCTTTCTGAGAAACTGCTTAGTGTTCTGTAAATTCATCTCACAGAGTTACATCTGTATTTCGTGGATCTCTTTGCTAGCCTTATTTCTGTGGAATCTGAGAACAGATATTTCGGATCCCTTTGAAGACTATAGGGCCAAAGGAAATATCCTCCGATAACAAAGAGAAAGAAGCTTTGTGAGAAATTTCTTTGTGTTCTATGTAATCATCTCACAGAGTTACAGCTTTCCCCTCAAGAAGCCTTTCGCTAAGACAGTTCTTGTGGAATTGGCAAAGTGATATTTGGAAGCCCATAGAGGGCTATGGTGAAAAAGGAAATATCCTCAGATGAAATCTGGAAAGAAGCTTTCTGAGAAACTGCTTAGTGTTCTGTTAATTCATCTCACAGAGTTACATCTGTATTTCGTGGATCACTTGGCTAGCCTTATTTCTGTGGAATCTGAGAACAGATATTTCGGATCCCTTTGAAGACTATAGGGCCAAAGGAAATATCCTCCGATAACTAAGAGAAAGAAGCTTTCTGAGAAACTTCTTTGTGTTCTGTGAAATCATCTCAGAGAGTTACAGCTTTCCCCTCAAGAAGCCTTTCGCTAAGACAGTTCTTGTGGAATTGGCAAAGTGATATTTGGAAGCCCATAGAGGACTACGGTTAAAAAGGAAATATCCTCAGATGAAATCTGGAAAGAAGCTTTCTGAGAAACTGCTTAGTGTTCTGTTAATTCATCTCACAGAGTTACATCTGTATTTCGTGGATCTCTTTGCTAGCCTTATTTCTGTTGAATCTGAGAACAGATATTTCGGATCCCTTTGAACACTATAGGGCCAAAGGAAATATCCTCCGATAACTAAGAGAAAGAAGCTTTCTGAGAAACTTCTTTGTGGTCTATGAAATCATCTAACAGAGTTACAGCTTTCCCCTCAAGAAGCCTTTCGCTAAGACAGTTCTTGTGGAATTGGCAAAGTGATATTTGGAAGCCTATAGAGGGCTACGGTGAAAAAGGAAATATCCTCAGGTGAAATCTGGAAAGAAGCTTTCTGAGAAACTGCTCTGTGATGTGTGACTTCCACTCACAGAGTTACATCTGTATTTCGTGGATCTCTTTGCTAGCCTTATTTCTGTGGAATCTGAGAACAGATATTTCGGATCCCTTTGAAGACTATAGGGCCAAAGGAAATATCCTCCGATAACTAAGAGAAAGAAGCTTTCTGAGAAACTTCTTTGTGGTCTATGAAATCATCTCACAGAGTTACAGCTTTCCCCTCAAGAAGCCTTTCACTAAGACAGTTCTTGTGGAATTGGCAAAGGGATATTTGGAAGCCCATAGACGGCTATGGTGAAAAAGGAAATATCCTCAGATGAAATCTGGAAAGAAGCTTTCTGAGAAACTGCTTAGTGTTCTGTTAATTCATCTCACAGAGTTACATCTGTATTTCGTGGATCTCTTTGCTAGCCTTATTTCTGTGGAATCTGAGAACAGATATTTCGGATCCCTTTGAAGACTATAGGGCCAAAGGAAATATCCTCCGATAACTAAGAGAAAGAAGCTTTCTGAGAAACTTCTTTGTGGTCTATGAAATCATCTCACAGAGTTACAGCTTTCCCCTCAAGAAGCCTTTCGCTAAGACAGTTCTTGTGGAATTGGCAAAGGGATATTTGGAAGCCCATAGAGGGCTATGGTGAAAAAGGAAATATCCTCAGATGAAATCTGGAAAGAAGCTTTCTGAGAAACTGCTTAGTGTTCTGGTAATTCATCTCACAGAGTTACATCTGTATTTCGTGGATCTCTTTGCTAACCTTATTTCTGTGGAATCTGAAAACAGATATTTCGGATCCCTTTGAAGACTATAAGGCCAAAGGAAATATCCTCCGATAATTAAGAGAAAGAAGCTTTCTGAGAAACTTCTTTGTGTTCTGTGAAATCATCTCACAGAGTTACAGATTCCCCTCAAGAAGCCTTTCGCTAAGACAGTTCTTGTGGAATTGGCAAAGTGATATTTGGAAGTCCATAGAGGGCTATGGTGAAAAAGGAAATATCCTCCGATGAAATCTGGAAAGAAGCTTTCTGAGAAACTGCTTAGTGATCTGTTAATTATCTCACAGAGTTACATCTATATTTCGTGGATCTCTTTGCTAGCCTTATTTCTGTGGAATCTGAGAACAGATATTTCGGATCCCTTTGAAGACTATAGGGCCAAAGGAATTATCCTCCGATAACTAAGAGAAAGAAGCTTTCAGAGACTTCTTTGTGTTCTGTGAAATGAGCTCACAGAGTTACAGCTTTCCCTTCAAGAAGCCTTTCGCTAAGACAGTTCTTGTGGAATTGGCAAAGTGATATTTGGAAGCCCATAGAGGGCTATTGTGAAAAAGGAAATATCCTCAGATGAAATCTGGAAAGAAGCTTTCTGAGAAACTGCTTAGTGTTCTGTTAATTCATCTCACAGAGTTACATCTATATTTCGTGGATCTCTTTGCTAGCCTTATTTCTGTGGAATCTGAGAACAGATATCTCGGATCCCTTTGAAGACTATAGGGCCAAAGGAAATATCCTCCGATAACAAAGAGAAAGGAGCTTTGTGAGAAATTTCTTTGTGTTCTATGTAATCATCTCACAGAGTTACAGCTTTCCCCTCAAGAAGCCTTTCGCTAAGACAGTTCTTGTGGAATTGGCAAAGTGATATTTGGAAGCCCATAGAGGGCTATGGTGAAAAAGGAAATATCCTCCGATGAAATCTGGAAAGAAGCTTTCTGAGAAACTGCTTAGTGTTCTGTTAATTTATCTCACAGAGTTACATCTGTATTTCGTGGATCACTTGGCTAGCCTTATTTCTGTGGAATCTGAGAACAGATATTTCGGATCCCTTTTAAGACTATAGGTCCAAAGGAAATATCCTCCGATAACTAAGAGAAAGAAGCTTTCTGAGAAACTTCTTTGTGTTCTGTGAAATCATCTCACAGAGTTACAGCTTTCCCCTCAAGAAGCCTTTCGCTAAGACAGTTCTTGTGGAATTGGCAAAATGATATTTGGAAGCCCATACAGGGCTATGGTGAAAAAGGAAATATCCTCAGATGAAATCTGGAAAGAAGCTTTCTGAGAAACTGCTCTGTGATGTGTGACTTCCACTCACAGAGTTACATCTGTATTTCGTTGATCTCTTTGCTAGCCTTATTTCTGCGGAATCTGAGAACAGATATTTCGGATCCCTTTGAAGACTATAGGGCCAAAGGAAATATCCTCCGATAACTAAGAGAAAGAAGCTTTCAGAGACTTCTTTGTGTTCTGTGAAATGAGCTCACAGAGTTACAGCTTTCCCCTCAAGAAGCCTTTCGCTAAGACAGTTCTTGTGGAATTGGCAAAGTGATATTTGGAAGCCCATAGAGGGCTATGGTGAAAAAGGAAATATCCTCCGATGAAATCTGGAAAGAAGCTTTCTGAGAAACTGCTTAGTGTTCTGTTAATTCATCTCACAGAGTTACATCTGTAATTCGTGGATCTCTTTGCTAGCCTTATTTCTGTGGAATCTGAGAACAGATATTTCGGATCCCTTTGAAGACTATAGGGCCAAAGGAAATATCCTCCGATAACAAAGAGAAAGAAGCTTTGTGAGAAATTTCTTTGTGTTCTATGTAATCATCTCACAGAGTTACAGCTTTCCCCTCAAGAAGCCTTTCGCTAAGACAGTTCTTGTGGAATTGGCAAAGTGATATTTGGAAGCCCATAGAGGGCTATGGTGAAAAAGGAAATATCCTCAGATGAAATCTGGAAAGAAGCTTTCTGAGAAACTGCTTAGTGTTCTGTTAATTCATCTCACAGAGATACATCTGTATTTCGTGGATCACTTGGCTAGCCTTATTTCTGTGGAATCTGAGAACAGATATTTCGGATCCCTTTGAAGACTATAGGGCCAAAGGAAATATCCTCCGATAACTAAGAGAAAGAAGCTTTCGGAGAAACTTCTTTGTGTTCTGTGAAATCATCTCACAGAGTTACAGCTTTCCCCTCAAGAAGCCTTTCGCTAAGACAGTTCTTGTGGAATTGGCAAAGTGATATTTGGAAGCCCATACAGGGCTATGGTGAAAAAGGAAATATCCTCAGATGAAATCTGGAAAGAAGCTTTCTGAGAAACTGCTCAGTGTTCTGTTAATTCATCTCACAGAGTTACATCTGTATTTCGTGGATCACTTGGCTACCTTATTTCTGTGGAATCTGAGAACAGATATTTCGGATCCCTTTGAAGACTATAGGGCCGAAGGAAATATCCTCCGATAACTAAGAGAAAGAAGCTTTCTGAGAAACTTCTTTGTGTTCTGCGAAATCATCTCACAGAGTTACAGCTTTCCCCTCAAGAAGCCTTTCGCTAAGACAGTTCTTGTGGAATTGGCAAAGTGATATTTGGAAGCCCATAGAGGACTACGGTTAAAAAGGAAATATCCTCAGATGAAATCTGGAAAGAAGCTTTCTGAGAAACTGCTTAGTGTTCTGTTAATTCATCTCACAGAGTTACATCTGTATTTCGTGGATCTCTTTGCTAGCCTTATTTCTGTTGAATCTGAGAACAGATATTTCGGATCCCTTTGAACACTATAGGGCCAAAGGAAATATCCTCCGATAACTAAGAGAAAGAAGCTTTCTGAGAAACTTCTTTGTGGTCTATGAAATCATCTCACAGAGTTACAGGTTTCCCCTCAAGAAGCCTTTCACTAAGACAGTTCTTGTGGAATTGGCAAAGGGATATTTGGAAGCCCATAGACGGCTATGGTGAAAAAGGAAATATCCTCCGATGAAATCTGGAAAGAAGCTTTCTGAGAAACTGCTTAGTGTTCTGTTAATTCATCTCACAGAGTTACATCTGTATTTCGTGGATCTCTTTGCTAGCATTATTTCTGTGGAATCTGACAACAGATATTTCGGATCCCTTTGAAGACTATAGGGCCAAAGGAAATATCCTCCGATAACTAAGAGAAAGAAGCTTTCTGAGAAACCTCTTTGTGTTCTGCGAAATCATCTCACAGAGTTATAGCTTTCCCCTCAAGAAGCCTTTCACTAAGACAGTTCTTGTGGAATTGGCAAAGGGATATTTGGAAGCCCATAGACGGCTATGGTGAAAAAGGAAATATCCCCCGATGAAATCTGGAAAGAAGCTTTCTGAGAAACTGCTTAGTGTTCTGTTAATTCATCTCACAGAGTTACATCTGTATTTCGTGGATCTCTTTGCTAGCATTATTTCTGTGGAATCTGACAACAGATATTTCGGATCCCTTTGAAGACTATAGGGCCAAAGGAAATATCCTCCGATAACAAAGAGAAAGAAGCTTTGTGAGAAATTTCTTTGTGTTCTATGTAATCATCTCACAGAGTTACAGCTTTCCCCTCAAGAAGCCTTTCGCTAAGACAGTTCTTGTGGAATTGGCAAAGTGGTATTTGGAAGCCCATAGAGGGCTATGGTGAAAAAGGAAATATCCTCAGATGAAATCTGGAAAGAAGCTTTCTGAGAAACTGCTTAGTGTTCTGTTAATTCATCTCACAGAGTTACATCTGTATTTCGTGGATCACTTGGCTACCTTATTTCTGTGGAATCTGAGAACAGATATTTCGGATCCCTTTGAAGACTATAGGGCCAAAGGAAATATCCTCCGATAACTAAGAGAAAGAAGCTTTCTGAGAAACTTCTTTGTGTTCTGCGAAATCATCTCACAGAGTTACAGCTTTCCCCTCAAGAAGCCTTTCGCTAAGACAGTTCTTGTGGAATTGGCAAAGTGATATTTGGAAGCCCATAGAATGCTATGGTGAAAAAGGAAATATCCTCAGATGAAATCTGGAAAGAAGCTTTCTGAGAAACTGCTTAGTGTTCTGTTAATTCATCTCACAGAGTGATATCTGTATTTCGTGGATCACTTGGCTCGCCTTATTTCTGTGGAATCTGAGAACAGATATTTCGGATCTCTTTGAAGACTATAGGGCCAAAGGAAATATCCTCCGATAACTAAGAGAAAGAAGCTTTCTGAGAAACTTCTTTGTGTTCTGTGAAATCATCTCACAGAGTTACAGCTTTCCCCTCAAGAGGCCTTTCGCTAAGACAGTTCTTGTGGAATTGGCAAAGGGATATTTGGAAGCCCATAGAGGGCTATGGTGAAAAAGGAAATATCCTCAGATGAAATCTGGAAAGAAGCTTTCTGAGAAACTGCTTAGTGTTCTGTTAATTCATCTCACAGAGTTACATCTGTATTTCGTGGATCTCTTTGCTACCCTTATTTCTGTGTAATCTGAAAACAGATATTTCGGATCCCTTTGAAGACTATAAGGCCAAAGGAAATATTCTCCGATAATTAAGAGAAAGAAGCTTTCTGAGAAACTTCTTTGTGTTCTGTGAAATCACCTCACAGAGTTACAGATTCCCCTCAAGAAGCCTTTTGCTAAGACAGTTCTTGTGGAATTGGCAAAGTGATATTTGGAAGCCCATAGAGGGCTATGGTGAAAAAGGAAATATCCTCCGATGAAATCTGGAAAGAAGCTTTCTGAGAAACTGCTTAGTGATCTTTTAATTATCTCACAGAGTTACATCTATATTTCGTGGATCTCTTTGCTAGCCTTATTTCTGTGGAATCTGAGAACAGATATTTCGGATCCCTTTGAAGACTATAGGGCCAAAGGAAATATCCTCCGATAACTAAGAGAAAGAAGCTTTCAGAGACTTCTTTGTGTTCTGTGAAATGAGCTCACAGAGTTACAGCTTTCCCCTCAAGAAGCCTTTCGCTAAGACAGTTCTTGTGGAATTGGCAAAGTGATATTTGGAAGCCCATAGAGGGCTATTGTGAAAAAGGAAATATCCTCAGATGAAATCTGGAAAGAAGCTTTCTGAGAAACTGCTTAGTGTTCTGTTAATTCATCTCACAGAGTTACATCTGTATTTCGTGGATCTCTTTGCTAGCCTTATTTCTGTGGAATCTGAGAACAGATATCTCGAATCCCTTTGAAGACTATAGGGCCAAAGGAAATATCCTCCGATAACAAAGAGAAAGAAGCTTTGTGAGAAATTTCTTTGTGTTCTATGTAATCATCTCACAGAGTTACAGCTTTCCCCTCAAGAAGCCTTTCGCTAAGACAGTTCTTGTGGAATTGGCAAAGTGATATTTGGAAGCCCATAGAGGGCTATGGTGAAAAAGGAAATATCCTCCGATGAAATCTGGAAAGAAGCTTTCTGAGAAACTGCTTAGTGTTCTGTTAATTCATCTCACAGGGTTACATCTGTATTTCGTGGATCACTTGGCTAGCCTTCTTTCTGTGGAATCTGAGAACAGATATTTCGGATCCCTTTTAAGACTATAGGTCCAAAGGAAATATCCTCCCATAACTAAGAGAAAGAAGCTTTCTGAGAAACTTCTTTGTGTTCTGTGAAATCATCTCACAGAGTTACAGCTTTCCCCTCAAGAAGCCTTTCGCTAAGACAGTTCTTGTGGAATTGGCAAAGTGATATTTGGAAGCCCATACAGGGCTATGGTGAAAAAGGAAATATCCTCAGATGAAATCTGGAAGAAGCTTTCTGAGAAACTGCTCAGTGTTCTGTTAATTCATCTCACAGAGTTACATCGGTATTTCGTGGATCTCTTTCCTAGGCTTATTTCTGTGGAATCTGAGAACAGATATTTCGGATCCCTTTGAAGACTATAGGGCCAAAGGAAATATCCTCCGATAACAAAGAAAAAGAAGTTTTCTGAGAAACTTCTTTGTGATATGTGAAATCATCTCACAGAGTTACAGCTTTCCCCTCAAGAAGCCTTTCGCTAAGACAGTTCTTGTGGAATTGGCAAAGTGATATTTGGAAGCCCATAGAGGTTATGGTGAAAAAGGAAATATCCTCAGATGAAATCTGGAAAGAAGCTTTCTGAGAAACTGCTCTGTGATGTGTGACTTCCACTCACAAAGTTACATCTGTATTTCGTTGATCTCTTTGCTAGCCTTATTTCTGTGGAATCTGAGAACAGATATTTCGGATCCCTTTGAAGACTATAGGGCCAAAGGAAATATCCTCCGATAACTAAGAGAAAGAGGCTTTCGGAGAAACCTCTTTTGTTCTGTGAAATCATCTCACAGAGTTACAGCTTTCCCCTCAAGAAGCCTTTCGCTAAGACAGTTCTTGTGGAATTGGCAAAGTGATATTTGGAAGCCCATAGAGGGCTATGGTGAAAAAGGAAATATCCTCCGATGAAATCTGGAAAGAAGCTTTCTGAGAAACTGCTTAGTGTTCTGTTAATTCATCTCACAGAGTTACATCTGTATTTCGTGGATCTCTTTGCTAGCCTTATTTCTGTGGAATCTGAGAACAGATATTTCGGATCCCTTTGAAGACTATAGGGCCAAAGGAAATATCCTCCGATAACAAAGAGAAAGAAGCTTTGTGAGAAATTTCTTTGTGTTCTATGTAATCATCTCACAGAGTTACAGCTTTCCCCTCAAGAAGCCTTTCGCTAAGACAGTTCTTGTGGAATTGGCAAAGTGATATTTGGAAGCCCATAGAGGGCTATGGTGAAAAAGGAAATATCCTCAGATGAAATCTGGAAAGAAGCTTTCTGAGAAACTGCTTAGTGTTCTGTTAATTCATCTCACACAGTTACATCTGTATTTCGTGGATCACTTGGCTAGCCTTATTTCTGTGGAATCTGAGAACAGATATTTCGGATCCCTTTGAAGACTATAGGGCCAAAGGAAATATCCTCCGATAACTAAGAGAAAGAAGCTTTCTGAGAAACTTCTTTGTGTTCTGTGAAATCATCTCACAGAGTTACAGCTTTCCCCTCAAGAAGCCTTTCGCTAAGACAGTTCTTGTGGAATTGGCAAAGTGATATTTGGAAGCCCATAGAGGGCTATGGTGAAAAAGGAAATATCCTCAGATGAAATCTGGAAAGAAGCTTTCTGAGAAACTGCTCAGTGTTCTGTTAATTCATCTCACAGAGTTACATCTGTATTTCGTGGATCTCTTTGCTAGGCTTATTTTGTGGAATCTGAGAACAGATATTTCGGATCCCTTTGAAGACTATAGGGCCAAAGGAAATGTCCTCCGATAACAAAGAGAAAGAAGCTTTCTGAGAAACTTCTTTGTGTTCTGTGAAATCATCTCACAGAGTTACAGATTCCCCTCAAGAAGCCTTTCGCTAAGACAGTTCTTGTGGAATTGCCAAAGTGATATTTGGAAGCCCATAGAGGGCTACGGTGAAAAAGGAAATATCCTCAGATGAAAACTGGAAAGAAGCTTTCTGAGAAACTGCTTAGTGTTCTGTTAATTCATCTCACAGAGTTACATCTATATTTCGTGGATCTCTTTGCTAGCCTTATTTCTGTGGAATCTGAGAACAGATATTTCGGATCCCTTTGAAGACTATAGGGCCAAAGGAAATATCCTCCGAAAACTAAGAGAAAGAAGCTTTCTGAGAAACTTCTTTGTGTTCTGTGAAATCATCTCAGAGAGTTACAGCTTTCCCCTCAAGAAGCCTTTCGCTAAGACAGTTCTTGTGGAATTGGCAAAGTGATATTTGGAAGCCCATAGAGGACTACGGTTAAAAAGGAAATATCCTCAGATGAAATCTGGAAAGAAGCTTTCTGAGAAACTGCTTAGTGTTCTGTTAATTCATCTCACAGAGTTACATCTGTATTTCGTGGATCTCTTTGCTAGCCTTATTTCTGTTGAATCTGAGAACAGATATTTCGGATCCCTTTGAAGACTATAGGGCCAAAGGAAATATCCTCCGATAACTAAGAGAAAGAAGCTTTCTGAGAAACTTCTTTGTGGTCTATGAAATCATCTCACAGAGTTACAGCTTTCCCCTCAAGAAGCCTTTCGCTAAGACAGTTCTTGTGGAATTGGCAAAGTGATATTTGGAAGCCTATAGAGGGCTACGGTGAAAAAGGAAATATCCTCAGGTGAAATCTGGAAAGAAGCTTTCTGAGAAACTGCTCTGTGATGTGTGACTTCCAATCACAGAGTTACATCTGTATTTCGTGGATCTCTTTGCTAGCCTTATTTCTGTGGAATCTGAGAACAGATATTTCGGATCCCTTTGAAGACTATAGGGCCAAAGGAAATATCCTCCGATAACTAAGAGAAAGAAGCTTTCTGAGAAACCTCTTTGTGTTCTGCGAAATCATCTCACAGAGTTACAGCTTTCCCCTCAAGAAGCCTTTCACTAAGACAGTTCTTGTGGAATTGGCAAAGTGATATTTGGAAGCCCATAGACGGCTATGGTGAAAAAGCAAATATCCTCCGATGAAATCTGGAAAGAAGCTTTCTGAGAAACTGCTTAGTGTTCTGTTAATTCATCTCACAGAGTTACATCTGTATTTCGTGGATCACTTGGCTAGCCTTATTTCTGTGGAATCTGAGAACAGATATTTCGGATCCCTTTGAAGACTATAGGGCCAAAGGAAATATCCTCCGTTAACTAAGAGAAAGAAGCTTTCTGAGAAACTTCTTTGTGTTCTGTGAAATCATCTCACAGAGTTACAGCTTTCCCCTCAAGAAGCCTTTCGCTAAGACAGTTCTTGTGGAATTGGCAAAGTGATATTTGGAAGCCCATAGAGGGCTATGGTGAAAAAGGAAATATCCTCAGATGAAATCTGGAAAGAAGCTTTCTGAGAAACTGCTCAGTGTTCTGTTAATTCATCTCACAGAGTTACATCTGTATTTCGTGGATCTCTTTGCTAGGCTTATTTTGTGGAATCTGAGAACAGATATTTCGGATCCCTTTGAAGACTATAGGGCCAAAGGAAATGTCCTCCGATAACAAAGAGAAAGAAGCTTTCTGAGAAACTTCTTTGTGTTCTGTGAAATCATCTCACAGAGTTACAGATTCCCCTCAAGAAGCCTTTCGCTAAGACAGTTCTTGTGGAATTGCCAAAGTGATATTTGGAAGCCCATAGAGGGCTACGGTGAAAAAGGAAATATCCTCAGATGAAAACTGGAAAGAAGCTTTCTGAGAAACTGCTTAGTGTTCTGTTAATTCATCTCACAGAGTTACATCTATATTTCGTGGATCTCTTTGCTAGCCTTATTTCTGTGGAATCTGAGAACAGATATTTCGGATCCCTTTGAAGACTATAGGGCCAAAGGAAATATCCTCCGAAAACTAAGAGAAAGAAGCTTTCTGAGAAACTTCTTTGTGTTCTGTGAAATCATCTCAGAGAGTTACAGCTTTCCCCTCAAGAAGCCTTTCGCTAAGACAGTTCTTGTGGAATTGGCAAAGTGATATTTGGAAGCCCATAGAGGACTACGGTTAAAAAGGAAATATCCTCAGATGAAATCTGGAAAGAAGCTTTCTGAGAAACTGCTTAGTGTTCTGTTAATTCATCTCACAGAGTTACATCTGTATTTCGTGGATCTCTTTGCTAGCCTTATTTCTGTTGAATCTGAGAACAGATATTTCGGATCCCTTTGAAGACTATAGGGCCAAAGGAAATATCCTCCGATAACTAAGAGAAAGAAGCTTTCTGAGAAACTTCTTTGTGGTCTATGAAATCATCTCACAGAGTTACAGCTTTCCCCTCAAGAAGCCTTTCGCTAAGACAGTTCTTGTGGAATTGGCAAAGTGATATTTGGAAGCCTATAGAGGGCTACGGTGAAAAAGGAAATATCCTCAGGTGAAATCTGGAAAGAAGCTTTCTGAGAAACTGCTCTGTGATGTGTGACTTCCAATCACAGAGTTACATCTGTATTTCGTGGATCTCTTTGCTAGCCTTATTTCTGTGGAATCTGAGAACAGATATTTCGGATCCCTTTGAAGACTATAGGGCCAAAGGAAATATCCTCCGATAACTAAGAGAAAGAAGCTTTCTGAGAAACCTCTTTGTGTTCTGCGATATCATCTCACAGAGTTACAGCTTTCCCCTCAAGAAGCCTTTCACTAAGACAGTTCTTGTGGAATTGGCAAAGTGATATTTGGAAGCCCATAGACGGCTATGGTGAAAAAGGAAATATCCTCCGATGAAATCTGGAAAGAAGCTTTCTGAGAAACTGCTTAGTGTTCTGTTAATTCATCTCACAGAGTTACATCTGTATGTCGTGGATCACTTGGCTAGCCTTATTTCTGTGGGATCTGAGAACAGATATTTCGGATCCCTTTGAAGACTATAGGGCCAAAGGAAATATCCTCCGATAACTAAGAGAAAGAAGCTTTCTGAGAAACTTCTTTGTGTTCTGCGAAATCATCTCACAGAGTTACAGCTTTCCCCTCAAGAAGCCTTTCGCTAAGACAGTTCTTGTGGAATTGGCAAAGTGATATTTGGAAGCCCATAGAATGCTATGGTGAAAAAGGAAATATCCTCAGATGAAATCTGGAAAGAAGCTTTCTGAGAAACTGCTTAGTGTTC
Source organism: Macaca mulatta (assembly GCF_049350105.2). NCBI lineage: Eukaryota > Metazoa > Chordata > Mammalia > Primates > Cercopithecidae > Macaca > Macaca mulatta. The sequence continues at coordinate 49,700,237 of NC_133411.1, forward strand.
TGTTAATTCATCTCACAGAGTGATATCTGTATTTCGTGGATCACTTGGCTCGCCTTATTTCTGTGGAATCTGAGAACAGATATTTCGGATCCCTTTGAAGACTATAGGGCCAAAGGAAATATCCTCCGATAACTAAGAGAAAGAAGCTTTCTGAGAAACTTCTTTGTGTTCTGTGAAATCATCTCACAGAGTTACAGCTTTCCCCTCAAGAAGCCTTTCGCTAAGACAGTTCTTGTGGAATTGGCAAAGGGATATTTGGAAGCCCATAGAGGGCTATGGTGAAAAAGGAAATATCCTCAGATGAAATCTGGAAAGAAGCTTTCTGAGAAACTGCTTAGTGTTCTGTTAATTCATCTCACAGAGTTACATCTGTATTTCGTGGATCTCTTTGCTAGCCTTATTTCTGTGGAATCTGAAAACAGATATTTCGGATCCCTTTGAAGACTATAAGGCCAAAGGAAATATCCTCCGATAATTAAGAGAAAGAAGCTTTCTGAGAAACTTCTTTGTGTTCTGTGAAATCATCTCACAGAGTTACAGATTCCCCTCAAGAAGCCTTTCGCTAAGACAGTTCTTGTGGAATTGGCAAAGTGATATTTGGAAGCCCATAGAGGGCTATGGTGAAAAAGGAAATATCCTCCGATGAAATCTGGAAAGAAGCTTTCTGAGAAACTGCTTAGTGATCTGTTAATTATCTCACAGAGTTACATCTATATTTCGTGGATCTCTTTGCTAGCCTTATTTCTGTGGAATCTGAGAACAGATATTTCGGATCCCTTTGAAGACTATAGGGCCAAAGGAAATATCCTCCGATAACTAAGAGAAAGAAGCTTTCAGAGACTTCTTTGTGTTCTGTGAAATGAGCTCACAGAGTTACAGCTTTCCCCTCAAGAAGCCTTTCGCTAAGACAGTTCTTGTGGAATTGGCAAAGTGATATTTGGAATCCCATAGAGGGCTATGGTGAAAAAGGAAATATCCTCCGATGAAATCTGGAAAGGAGCTTTCTGAGAAACTGCTTAGTGTTCTGTTAATTCATCTCACAGAGTTACATCTGTATTTCGTGGATCTCTTTGCTAGCCTTATTTCTGTGGAATCTGAGAACAGATATTTCGGATCCCTTTGAAGACTATAGGGCCAAAGGAAATATCCTCCGATAACTAAGAGAAAGAAGCTTTCTGAGAAACTTCTTTGTGGTCTATGAAATCATCTCACAGAGTTACAGCTTTCCCCTCAAGAAGCCTTTCGCTAAGACAGTTCTTGTGGAATTGGCAAAGTGATATTTGGAAGCCTATAGAGGGCTACGGTGAAAAAGGAAATATCCTCAGGTGAAATCTGGAAAGAAGCTTTCTGAGAAACTGCTCTGTGATGTGTGACTTCCAATCACAGAGTTACATCTGTATTTCGTGGATCTCTTTGCTAGCCTTATTTCTGTGGAATCTGAGAACAGATATTTCGGATCCCTTTGAAGACTATAGGGCCAAAGGAAATATCCTCCGATAACTAAGAGAAAGAAGCTTTCTGAGAAACCTCTTTGTGTTCTGCGATATCATCTCACAGAGTTACAGCTTTCCCCTCAAGAAGCCTTTCACTAAGACAGTTCTTGTGGAATTGGCAAAGTGATATTTGGAAGCCCATAGACGGCTATGGTGAAAAAGGAAATATCCTCCGATGAAATCTGGAAAGAAGCTTTCTGAGAAACTGCTTAGTGTTCTGTTAATTCATCTCACAGAGTTACATCTGTATGTCGTGGATCACTTGGCTAGCCTTATTTCTGTGGGATCTGAGAACAGATATTTCGGATCCCTTTGAAGACTATAGGGCCAAAGGAAATATCCTCCGATAACTAAGAGAAAGAAGCTTTCTGAGAAACTTCTTTGTGTTCTGCGAAATCATCTCACAGAGTTACAGCTTTCCCCTCAAGAAGCCTTTCGCTAAGACAGTTCTTGTGGAATTGGCAAAGTGATATTTGGAAGCCCATAGAATGCTATGGTGAAAAAGGAAATATCCTCAGATGAAATCTGGAAAGAAGCTTTCTGAGAAACTGCTTAGTGTTCTGTTAATTCATCTCACAGAGTGATATCTGTATTTCGTGGATCACTTGGCTCGCCTTATTTCTGTGGAATCTGAGAACAGATATTTCGGATCCCTTTGAAGACTATAGGGCCAAAGGAAATATCCTCCGATAACTAAGAGAAAGAAGCTTTCTGAGAAACTTCTTTGTGTTCTGTGAAATCATCTCACAGAGTTACAGCTTTCCCCTCAAGAAGCCTTTCGCTAAGACAGTTCTTGTGGAATTGGCAAAGGGATATTTGGAAGCCCATAGAGGGCTATGGTGAAAAAGGAAATATCCTCAGATGAAATCTGGAAAGAAGCTTTCTGAGAAACTGCTTAGTGTTCTGTTAATTCATCTCACAGAGTTACATCTGTATTTCGTGGATCTCTTTGCTAGCCTTATTTCTGTGGAATCTGAAAACAGATATTTCGGATCCCTTTGAAGACTATAAGGCCAAAGGAAATATCCTCCGATAATTAAGAGAAAGAAGCTTTCTGAGAAACTTCTTTGTGTTCTGTGAAATCATCTCACAGAGTTACAGATTCCCCTCAAGAAGCCTTTCGCTAAGACAGTTCTTGTGGAATTGGCAAAGTGATATTTGGAAGCCCATAGAGGGCTATGGTGAAAAAGGAAATATCCTCCGATGAAATCTGGAAAGAAGCTTTCTGAGAAACTGCTTAGTGATCTGTTAATTATCTCACAGAGTTACATCTATATTTCGTGGATCTCTTTGCTAGCCTTATTTCTGTGGAATCTGAGAACAGATATTTCGGATCCCTTTGAAGACTATAGGGCCAAAGGAAATATCCTCCGATAACTAAGAGAAAGAAGCTTTCAGAGACTTCTTTGTGTTCTGTGAAATGAGCTCACAGAGTTACAGCTTTCCCCTCAAGAAGCCTTTCGCTAAGACAGTTCTTGTGGAATTGGCAAAGTGATATTTGGAATCCCATAGAGGGCTATGGTGAAAAAGGAAATATCCTCCGATGAAATCTGGAAAGGAGCTTTCTGAGAAACTGCTTAGTGTTCTGTTAATTCATCTCACAGAGTTACATCTGTATTTCGTGGATCTCTTTGCTAGCCTTATTTCTGTGGAATCTGAGAACAGATATCTCGGATCCCTTTGAAGACTATAGGGCCAAAGGAAATATCCTCCGATAACAAAGAGAAAGAAGCTTTGTGAGAAATTTCTTTGTGTTCTATGTAATCATCTCACAGAGTTACAGCTTTCCCCTCAAGAAGCCTTTCGCTAAGACAGTTCTTGTGGAATTGGCAAAGTGATATTTGGAAGCCCATAGAGGGCTATGGTGAAAAAGGAAATATCCTCCGATGAAATCTGGAAAGAAGCTTTCTGAGAAACTGCTTAGTGTTCTGTTAATTCATCTCACAGGGTTACATCTGTATTTCGTGGATCACTTGGCTAGCCTTATTTCTGTGGAATCTGAGAACAGATATTTCGGATCCCTTTTAAGACTATAGGTCCAAAGGAAATATCCTCCCATAACTAAGAGAAAGAAGCTTTCTGAGAAACTTCTTTGTGTTCTGTGAAATCATCTCACAGAGTTACAGCTTTCCCCTCAAGAAGCCTTTCGCTAAGACAGTTCTTGTGGAATTGGCAAAGTGATATTTGGAAGCCCATACAGGGCTATGGTGAAAAAGGAAATATCCTCAGATGAAATCTGGAAGAAGCTTTCTGAGAAACTGCTCAGTGTTCTGTTAATTCATCTCACAGAGTTACATCGGTATTTCGTGGATCTCTTTCCTAGGCTTATTTCTGTGGAATCTGAGAACAGATATTTCGGATCCCTTTGAAGACTATAGGGCCAAAGGAAATATCCTCCGATAACAAAGAAAAAGAAGTTTTCTGAGAAACTTCTTTGTGATATGTGAAATCATCTCACAGAGTTACAGCTTTCCCCTCAAGAAGCCTTTCGCTAAGACAGTTCTTGTGGAATTGGCAAAGTGATATTTGGAAGCCCATAGAGGTTATGGTGAAAAAGGAAATATCCTCAGATGAAATCTGGAAAGAAGCTTTCTGAGAAACTGCTCTGTGATGTGTGACTTCCACTCACAAAGTTACATCTGTATTTCGTTGATCTCTTTGCTAGCCTTATTTCTGTGGAATCTGAGAACAGATATTTCGGATCCCTTTGAAGACTATAGGGCCAAAGGAAATATCCTCCGATAACTAAGAGAAACAGGCTTTCGGAGAAACCTCTTTTGTTCTGTGAAATCATCTCACAGAGTTACAGCTTTCCCCTCAAGAAGCCTTTCGCTAAGACAGTTCTTGTGGAATTGGCAAAGTGATATTTGGAAGCCCATAGAGGGCTATGGTGAAAAAGGAAATATCCTCCGATGAAATCTGGAAAGAAGCTTTCTGAGAAACTGCTTAGTGTTCTGTTAATTCATCTCACAGAGTTACATCTGTATTTCGTGGATCTCTTTGCTAGCCTTATTTCTGTGGAATCTGAGAACAGATATTTCGGATCCCTTTGAAGACTATAGGGCCAAAGGAAATATCCTCCGATAACAAAGAGAAAGAAGCTTTGTGAGAAATTTCTTTGTGTTCTATGTAATCATCTCACAGAGTTACAGCTTTCCCCTCAAGAAGCCTTTCGCTAAGACAGTTCTTGTGGAATTGGCAAAGTGATATTTGGAAGCCCATAGAGGGCTATGGTGAAAAAGGAAATATCCTCAGATGAAATCTGGAAAGAAGCTTTCTGAGAAACTGCTTAGTGTTCTGTTAATTCATCTCACAGAGTTACATCTGTATTTCGTGGATCACTTGGCTAGCCTTATTTCTGTGGAATCTGAGAACAGATATTTCGGATCCCTTTGAAGACTATAGGGCCAAAGGAAATATCCTCCGATAACTAAGAGAAAGAAGCTTTCTGAGAAACTTCTTTGTGTTCTGTGAAATCATCTCACAGAGTTACAGCTTTCCCCTCAAGAAGCCTTTCGCTAAGACAGTTCTTGTGGAATTGGCAAAGTGATATTTGGAAGCCCATAGAGGGCTATGGTGAAAAAGGAAATATCCTCAGATGAAATCTGGAAAGAAGCTTTCTGAGAAACTGCTCAGTGTTCTGTTAATTCATCTCACAGAGTTACATCTGTATTTCGTGGATCTCTTTGCTAGGCTTATTTTGTGGAATCTGAGAACAGATATTTCGGATCCCTTTGAAGACTATAGGGCCAAAGGAAATGTCCTCCGATAACAAAGAGAAAGAAGCTTTCTGAGAAACTTCTTTGTGTTCTGTGAAATCATCTCACAGAGTTACAGATTCCCCTCAAGAAGCCTTTCGATAAGACAGTTCTTGTGGAATTGCCAAAGTGATATTTGGAAGCCCATAGAGGGCTACGGTGAAAAAGGAAATATCCTCAGATGAAAACTGGAAAGAAGCTTTCTGAGAAACTGCTTAGTGTTCTGTTAATTCATCTCACAGAGTTACATCTATATTTCGTGGATCTCTTTGCTAGCCTTATTTCTGTGGAATCTGAGAACAGATATTTCGGATCCCTTTGAAGACTATAGGGCCAAAGGAAATATCCTCCGAAAACTAAGAGAAAGAAGCTTTCTGAGAAACTTCTTTGTGTTCTGTGAAATCATCTCAGAGAGTTACAGCTTTCCCCTCAAGAAGCCTTTCGCTAAGACAGTTCTTGTGGAATTGGCAAAGTGATATTTGGAAGCCCATAGAGGACTACGGTTAAAAAGGAAATATCCTCAGATGAAATCTGGAAAGAAGCTTTCTGAGAAACTGCTTAGTGTTCTGTTAATTCATCTCACAGAGTTACATCTGTATTTCGTGGATCTCTTTGCTAGCCTTATTTCTGTTGAATCTGAGAACAGATATTTCGGATCCCTTTGAAGACTATAGGGCCAAAGGAAATATCCTCCGATAACTAAGAGAAAGAAGCTTTCTGAGAAACTTCTTTGTGGTCTATGAAATCATCTCACAGAGTTACAGCTTTCCCCTCAAGAAGCCTTTCGCTAAGACAGTTCTTGTGGAATTGGCAAAGTGATATTTGGAAGCCTATAGAGGGCTACGGTGAAAAAGGAAATATCCTCAGGTGAAATCTGGAAAGAAGCTTTCTGAGAAACTGCTCTGTGATGTGTGACTTCCAATCACAGAGTTACATCTGTATTTCGTGGATCTCTTTGCTAGCCTTATTTCTGTGGAATCTGAGAACAGATATTTCGGATCCCTTTGAAGACTATAGGGCCAAAGGAAATATCCTCCGATAACTAAGAGAAAGAAGCTTTCTGAGAAACCTCTTTGTGTTCTGCGAAATCATCTCACAGAGTTACAGCTTTCCCCTCAAGAAGCCTTTCACTAAGACAGTTCTTGTGGAATTGGCAAAGTGATATTTGGAAGCCCATAGACGGCTATGGTGAAAAAGGAAATATCCTCCCATGAAATCTGGAAAGAAGCTTTCTGAGAAACTGCTTAGTGTTCTGTTAATTCATCTCACAGAGTTACATCTGTATTTCGTGGATCACTTGGCTAGCCTTATTTCTGTGGAATCTGAGAACAGATATTTCGGATCCCTTTGAAGACTATAGGGCCAAAGGAAATATCCTCCGATAACTAAGAGAAAGAAGCTTTCTGAGAAACTTCTTTGTGTTCTGTGAAATCATCTCACAGAGTTACAGCTTTCCCCTCAAGAAGCCTTTCGCTAAGACAGTTCTTGTGGAATTGGCAAAGTGATATTTGGAAGCCCATAGAGGGCTATGGTGAAAAAGGAAATATCCTCAGATGAAATCTGGAAAGAAGCTTTCTGAGAAACTGCTCAGTGTTCTGTTAATTCATCTCACAGAGTTACATCTGTATTTCGTGGATCTCTTTGCTAGGCTTATTTTGTGGAATCTGAGAACAGATATTTCGGATCCCTTTGAAGACTATAGGGCCAAAGGAAATGTCCTCCGATAACAAAGAGAAAGAAGCTTTCTGAGAAACTTCTTTGTGTTCTGTGAAATCATCTCACAGAGTTACAGATTCCCCTCAAGAAGCCTTTCGCTAAGACAGTTCTTGTGGAATTGCCAAAGTGATATTTGGAAGCCCATAGAGGGCTACGGTGAAAAAGGAAATATCCTCAGATGAAAACTGGAAAGAAGCTTTCTGAGAAACTGCTTAGTGTTCTGTTAATTCATCTCACAGAGTTACATCTATATTTCGTGGATCTCTTTGCTAGCCTTATTTCTGTGGAATCTGAGAACAGATATTTCGGATCCCTTTGAAGACTATAGGGCCAAAGGAAATATCCTCCGAAAACTAAGAGAAAGAAGCTTTCTGAGAAACTTCTTTGTGTTCTGTGAAATCATCTCAGAGAGTTACAGCTTTCCCCTCAAGAAGCCTTTCGCTAAGACAGTTCTTGTGGAATTGGCAAAGTGATATTTGGAAGCCCATAGAGGACTACGGTTAAAAAGGAAATATCCTCAGATGAAATCTGGAAAGAAGCTTTCTGAGAAACTGCTTAGTGTTCTGTTAATTCATCTCACAGAGTTACATCTGTATTTCGTGGATCTCTTTGCTAGCGTTATTTCTGTTGAATCTGAGAACAGATATTTCGGATCCCTTTGAAGACTATAGGGCCAAAGGAAATATCCTCCGATAACTAAGAGAAAGAAGCTTTCTGAGAAACTTCTTTGTGGTCTATGAAATCATCTCACAGAGTTACAGCTTTCCCCTCAAGAAGCCTTTCGCTAAGACAGTTCTTGTGGAATTGGCAAAGTGATATTTGGAAGCCTATAGAGGGCTACGGTGAAAAAGGAAATATCCTCAGGTGAAATCTGGAAAGAAGCTTTCTGAGAAACTGCTCTGTGATGTGTGACTTCCAATCACAGAGTTACATCTGTATTTCGTGGATCTCTTTGCTAGCCTTATTTCTGTGGAATCTGAGAACAGATATTTCGGATCCCTTTGAAGACTATAGGGCCAAAGGAAATATCCTCCGATAACTAAGAGAAAGAAGCTTTCTGAGAAACCTCTTTGTGTTCTGCGATATCATCTCACAGAGTTACAGCTTTCCCCTCAAGAAGCCTTTCACTAAGACAGTTCTTGTGGAATTGGCAAAGTGATATTTGGAAGCCCATAGACGGCTATGGTGAAAAAGGAAATATCCTCCGATGAAATCTGGAAAGAAGCTTTCTGAGAAACTGCTTAGTGTTCTGTTAATTCATCTCACAGAGTTACATCTGTATGTCGTGGATCACTTGGCTAGCCTTATTTCTGTGGGATCTGAGAACAGATATTTCGGATCCCTTTGAAGACTATAGGGCCAAAGGAAATATCCTCCGATAACTAAGAGAAAGAAGCTTTCTGAGAAACTTCTTTGTGTTCTGCGAAATCATCTCACAGAGTTACAGCTTTCCCCTCAAGAAGCCTTTCGCTAAGACAGTTCTTGTGGAATTGGCAAAGTGATATTTGGAAGCCCATAGAATGCTATGGTGAAAAAGGAAATATCCTCAGATGAAATCTGGAAAGAAGCTTTCTGAGAAACTGCTTAGTGTTCTGTTAATTCATCTCACAGAGTGATATCTGTATTTCGTGGATCACTTGGCTCGCCTTATTTCTGTGGAATCTGAGAACAGATATTTCGGATCCCTTTGAAGACTATAGGGCCAAAGGAAATATCCTCCGATAACTAAGAGAAAGAAGCTTTCTGAGAAACTTCTTTGTGTTCTGTGAAATCATCTCACAGAGTTACAGCTTTCCCCTCAAGAAGCCTTTCGCTAAGACAGTTCTTGTGGAATTGGCAAAGGGATATTTGGAAGCCCATAGAGGGCTATGGTGAAAAAGGAAATATCCTCAGATGAAATCTGGAAAGAAGCTTTCTGAGAAACTGCTTAGTGTTCTGTTAATTCATATCACAGAGTTACATCTGTATTTCGTGGATCTCTTTGCTAGCCTTATTTCTGTGGAATCTGAAAACAGATATTTCGGATCCCTTTGAAGACTATAAGGCCAAAGGAAATATCCTCCGATAATTAAGAGAAAGAAGCTTTCTGAGAAACTTCTTTGTGTTCTGTGAAATCATCTCACAGAGTTACAGATTCACCTCAAGAAGCCTTTCGCTAAGACAGTTCTTGTGGAATTGGCAAAGTGATATTTGGAAGCCCATAGAGGGCTATGGTGAAAAAGGAAATATCCTCCGATGAAATCTGGAAAGAAGCTTTCTGAGAAACTGCTTAGTGATCTGTTAATTATCTCACAGAGTTACATCTATATTTCGTGGATCTCTTTGCTAGCCTTATTTCTGTGGAATCTGAGAACAGATATTTCGGATCCCTTTGAAGACTATAGGGCCAAAGGAAATATCCTCCGATAACTAAGAGAAAGAAGCTTTCAGAGACTTCTTTGTGTTCTGTGAAATGAGCTCACAGAGTTACAGCTTTCCCCTCAAGAAGCCTTTCGCTAAGACAGTTCTTGTGGAATTGGCAAAGTGATATTTGGAATCCCATAGAGGGCTATGGTGAAAAAGGAAATATCCTCCGATGAAATCTGGAAAGGAGCTTTCTGAGAAACTGCTTAGTGTTCTGTTAATTCATCTCACAGAGTTACATCTGTATTTCGTGGATCTCTTTGCTAGCCTTATTTCTGTGGAATCTGAGAACAGATATCTCGGATCCCTTTGAAGACTATAGGGCCAAAGGAAATATCCTCCGATAACAAAGAGAAAGAAGCTTTGTGAGAAATTTCTTTGTGTTCTATGTAATCATCTCACAGAGTTACAGCTTTCCCCTCAAGAAGCCTTTCGCTAAGACAGTTCTTGTGGAATTGGCAAAGTGATATTTGGAAGCCCATAGAGGGCTATGGTGAAAAAGGAAATATCCTCCGATGAAATCTGGAAAGAAGCTTTCTGAGAAACTGCTTAGTGTTCTGTTAATTCATCTCACAGAGTTACATCTCTATTTCGTGGATCACTTGGCTAGCCTTATTTCTGTGGAATCTGAGAACAGATATTTCGGATCCCTTTTAAGACTATAGGTCCAAAGGAAATATCCTCCGATAACTAAGAGAAAGAAGCTTTCTGAGAAACTTCTTTGTGTTCTGCGAAATCATCTCACAGAGTTACAGCTTTCCCCTCAAGAAGCCTTTCGCTAAGACAGTTCTTGTGGAATTGGCAAAGTGATATTTGGAAGCCCATAGAATGCTATGGTGAAAAAGGAAATATCCTCAGATGAAATCTGGAAAGAAGCTTTCTGAGAAACTGCTTAGTGTTCTGTTAATTCATCTCACAGAGTGATATCTGTATTTCGTGGATCACTTGGCTCGCCTTATTTCTGTGGAATCTGAGAACAGATATTTCGGATCCCTTTGAAGACTATAGGGCCAAAGGAAATATCCTCCGATAACTAAGAGAAAGAAGCTTTCTGAGAAACTTCTTTGTGTTCTGTGAAATCATCTCACAGAGTTACAGCTTTCCCCTCAAGAAGCCTTTCGCTAAGACAGTTCTTGTGGAATTGGCAAAGGGATATTTGGAAGCCCATAGAGGGCTATGGTGAAAAAGGAAATATCCTCAGATGAAATCTGGAAAGAAGCTTTCTGAGAAACTGCTTAGTGTTCTGTTAATTCATCTCACAGAGTTACATCTGTATTTCGTGGATCTCTTTGCTAGCCTTATTTCTGTGGAATCTGAAAACAGATATTTCGGATCCCTTTGAAGACTATAAGGCCAAAGGAAATATCCTCCGATAATTAAGAGAAAGAAGCTTTCTGAGAAACTTCTTTGTGTTCTGTGAAATCATCTCACAGAGTTACAGATTCCCCTCAAGAAGCCTTTCGCTAAGACAGTTCTTGTGGAATTGGCAAAGTGATATTTGGAAGCCCATAGAGGGCTATGGTGAAAAAGGAAATATCCTCCGATGAAATCTGGAAAGAAGCTTTCTGAGAAACTGCTTAGTGATCTGTTAATTATCTCACAGAGTTACATCTATATTTCGTGGATCTCTTTGCTAGCCTTATTTCTGTGGAATCTGAGAACAGATATTTCGGATCCCTTTGAAGACTATAGGGCCAAAGGAAATATCCTCCGATAAATAAGAGAAAGAAGCTTTCAGAGACTTCTTTGTGTTCTGTGAAATGAGCTCACAGAGTTACAGCTTTCCCCTCAAGAAGCCTTTCGCTAAGACAGTTCTTGTGGAATTGGCAAAGTGATATTTGGAATCCCATAGAGGGCTATGGTGAAAAAGGAAATATCCTCCGATGAAATCTGGAAAGAAGCTTTCTGAGAAACTGCTTAGTGTTCTGTTAATTCATCTCACAGAGTTACATCTGTATTTCGTGGATCTCTTTGCTAGCCTTATTTCTGTGGAATCTGAGAACAGATATCTCGGATCCCTTTGAAGACTATAGGGCCAAAGGAAATATCCTCCGATAACAAAGAGAAAGAAGCTTTGTGAGAAATTTCTTTGTGTTCTATGTAATCATCTCACAGAGTTACAGCTTTCCCCTCAAGAAGCCTTTAGCTAAGACAGTTCTTGTGGAATTGGCAAAGTGATATTTGGAAGCCCATAGAGGGCTATGGTGAAAAAGGAAATATCCTCCGATGAAATCTGGAAAGAAGCTTTCTGAGAAACTGCTTAGTGTTCTGTTAATTCATCTCACAGAGTTACATCTGTATTTCGTGGATCACTTGGCTAGCCTTATTTCTGTGGAATCTGAGAACAGATATTTCGGATCCCTTTTAAGACTATAGGTCCAAAGGAAATATCCTCCGATAACTAAGAGAAAGAAGCTTTCTGAGAAACTTCTTTGTGTTCTGTGAAATCATCTCACAGAGTTACAGCTTTCCCCTCAAGAAGCCTTTCGCTAAGACAGTTCTTGTGGAATTGGCAAAGTGATATTTGGAAGCCCATACAGGGCTATGGTGAAAAAGGAAATATCCTCAGATGAAATCTGAAAAGAAGCTTTCTGAGAAACTGCTTAGTGTTCTGTTAATTCATCTCACAGAGTTACATCGGTATTTCGTGGATCTCTTTGCTAGCCTTATTTCTGTGGAATCTGAAAACAGATATTTCGGATCCCTTTGAAGACTATAGGGCCAAAGGAAATATCCTCCAATAACAAAGAAAAAGAAGCTTTCTGAGAAACTTCTTTGTGATATGTGAAATCATCTCACAGAGTTACAGCTTTCCCCTCAAGAAGCCTTTCGCTAAGACAGTTCTTGTGGAATTGGCAAAGTGATATTTGGAAGCCCATAGAGGTTATGGTGAAAAAGGAAATATCCTCAGATGAAATCTGGAAAGAAGCTTTCTGAGAAACTGCTCTGTGATGTGTGACTTCCACTCACAGAGTTACATCTGTATTTCGTTGATCTCTTTGCTAGCCTTATTTCTGTGGAATCTGAGAACAGATATTTCTGATCCCTTTGAAGACTATAGGGCCAAAGGAAATATCCTCCGATAACTAAGAGAAAGAAGCTTTCGGAGAAACCTCTTTTGTTCTGTGAAATCATCTCACAGAGTTACAGCTTTCCCCTCAAGAAGCCTTTCGCTAAGACAGTTCTTGTGGAATTGGCAAAGTGATATTTGGAAGCCCATAGAGGGCTATGGTGAAAAAGGAAATATCCTCAGATGAAATCTGGAAAGAAGCTTTCTGAGAAACTGCTTAGTGTTCTGTTAATTCATCTCACAGAGTTACATCTGTATTTCGTGGATCTCTTTGCTAGCCTTTTTTCTGTGGAATCTGAGAACAGATATTTCGGATCCCTTTGAAGACTATAGGGCCAAAGGAAATATCCTCCGATAACTAAGAGAAAGAAGCTTTCTGAGAAACCTCTTTGTGTTCTGCGAAAGCATCTCATAGAGTTACAGCTTTCCCCTCAAGAAGCCTTTCGCTAAGACAGTTCTTGTGGAATTGGCAAAGTGATATTTGGAAGCCCATAGAGGGCTATGGTGAAAAAGGAAATATCCTCCGATGAAATCTGGAAAGAAGCTTTCTGAGAAACTGCTTAGTGTTCTGTTAATTCATCTCACAGAGTTACATCTGTATTTCGTGGATCTCTTTGCTAGCCTTATTTCTGTGGAATCTGACAACAGATATTTCGGATCCCTTTGAAGACTATAGGGCCAAAGGAAATATCCTCCGATAACAAAGAGAAAGAAGCTTTGTGAGAAATTTCTTTGTGTTCTATGTAATCATCTCACAGAGTTACAGCTTTCCCCTCAAGAAGCCTTTCTCTAAGACAGTTCTTGTGGAATTGGCAAAGTGATATTTGGAAGCCCATAGAGGGCTATGGTGAAAAATGAAATATCCTCAGATGAATTCTGGAAAGAAGCTTTCTGAGAAACTGCTTAGTGTTCTGTTAATTCATCTCACAGAGTTACATCTGTATTTCGTGGATCTCTTTGCTAGCCTTATTTCTGTGGAATCTGAGAACAGATATTTCGCATCCCTTTGAAGACTATAGGGCCAAAGGAACTATCCTCTGATAACAAAGAGAAAGAAGCTTTGTGAGAAATATCTTTGTGTTCTATGTAATCATCTCACAGAGTTACAGCTTTCCCCTCAAGAAGCCTTTCGCTAAGACAGTTCTTGTGGAATTGGCAAAGTGATATTTGGAAGCCCATAGAGGGCTATGGTGAAAAAGGAAATATCCTCAGATGAAATCTGCAAAGAAGCTTTCTGAGAAACTGCTTAGTGTTCTGTTAATTCATCTAACAGAGTTACATCTGTATTTCGTGGATCACTTGGCTCGCCTTATTTCTGTGGAATCTGAGAACAGATATTTCGGATCCCTTTGAAGACTATAGGGCCAAAGGAAATATCCTCCAATAACTAAGAGAAAGAAGCTTTCTTAGAAACTTCTTTGTGTTCTGTGAAATCATCTCACAGAGTTACAGCTTTCCCCTCAAGAAGCCTTTCGCTAAGACAGTTCTTGTGGAATTGGCAAAGGGATATTTGGAAGCCCATAGAGGGCTATGGTGAAAAAGGAAATATCCTCAGATGAAATCTGGAAAGAAGCTTTCTGAGAAACTGCTTAGTGTTCTGTTAATTCATCTCACAGAGTTACATCTGTATTTCGTGGATCTCTTTGCTAGCCTTATTTCTGTGGAATCTGACAACAGATATCTCGGATCCCTTTGAAGACTATAGGGCCAAAGGAAATATCCTCCGATAACTAAGAGAAAGAAGCTTTCTGAGAAACTTCTTTGTGTTCTGTGAAATCATCTCAAAGAGTTACAGCTTTCCCTTCAAGAAGCCTTTCGATAAGACAGTTCTTGTGGAATTGGCAAAGTGATATTTGGAAGCCCATAGAGGGCTATGGTGAAAAAGGAAATATCCTCCGATGAAATCAGGAAAGAAGCTTTCTGAGAAACTGCTTAGTGTTCTGTTAATTCATCTCACAGAGTTACATCTATATTTCGTGGATCTCTTTGCTAGCCTTATTTCTGTGGAATCTGAGAACAGATATTTCGGATCCCTTTGAAGACTATAGGGCCAAAGGAAATATCCTCTGATAACAAAGAGAAAGAAGCTTTCTGAGAAACTTCTTTGTGTTCTGTGAAATCATCTCACAGAGTTACAGCTTTCCCCTCAAGAAGCCTTTCGCTAAGACAGTTCTTGTGGAATTGGCAAAGTGATATTTGGAAGCCCATAGAGGTCTATGGTGAAAAAGGAAATATCCTCCGATGAAATCTGGAAAGAAGCTTTCTGAGAAACTGCTTAGTGTTCTGTTAATTCATCTCACAGAGTTACATCTGTATTTCGTGGATCTCTTAGCTAGCCTTATTTCTGTGGAATCTGAGAACAGATATTTCGGATCCCTTTGAAAACTATAGGGCCAAAGGAAATATCCTCCGATAACAAAGAGATAGAAGCTTTGTGAGAAATTTCTTTGTGTTCTATGTAATCATCTCACAGAGTTACAGCTTTCCCCTCAAGAAGCCTTTCTCTAAGACAGTTCTTGTGGAATTGGCAAAGTGATATTTGGAAGCCCATAGAGGGCTATGGTGAAAAATGAAATATCCTCAGATGAATTCTGGAAAGAAGCTTTCTGAGAAACTGCTTAGTGTTCTGTTAATTCATCTCACAGAGTTACATCTGTATTTCGTGGATCTCTTTGCTAGCCTTATTTCTGTGGAATCTGAGAACAGATATTTCGCATCCCTTTGAAGACTATAGGGCCAAAGGAACTATCCTCTGATAACAAAGAGAAAGAAGCTTTGTGAGAAATATCTTTGTGTTCTATGTAATCATCTCACAGAGTTACAGCTTTCCCCTCAAGAAGCCTTTCGCTAAGACAGTTCTTGTGGAATTGGCAAAGTGATATTTGGAAGCCCATAGAGGGCTATGGTGAAAAAGGAAATATCCTCAGATGAAATCTGCAAAGAAGCTTTCTGAGAAACTGCTTAGTGTTCTGTTAATTCATCTAACAGAGTTACATCTGTATTTCGTGGATCACTTGACTAACCTTATTTCTGTGGAATCTGAGAACAGATATTTCGGATCCCTTTGAAGACTATAGGGCCAAAGGAAATATCCTCCGATAACAAAGAAAAAGAAGCTTTCTGAGAAACTTCTTTGTGTTCTGTGAAATCATCTCACAGAGTTACAGCTTTCCCCTCAAGAAGCCTTTCGCTAAGACAGTTCTTGTGGAATTGGCAAAGTGATATTTGGAAGCCCATAGAGGGCTATGGTGAAAAAGGAAATATCCTCCGATGAAATCTGGAAAGAAGCTTTCTGAGAAACTGCTTAGTGTTCTGTTAATTCATCTCACAGAGTTACATCTATATTTCGTGGATCTCTTTGCTAGCCTTATTTCTGTGGAATCTGAGAACAGATATTTCGGATCCCTTTGAAGACTATAGGGCCAAAGGAAATATCCTCCGATAACAAAGAGAAAGAAGCTTTCTGAGAAACTTCTTTGTGTTCTGTGAAATCATCTCACAGAGTTACAGCTTTCCCCTCAAGAAGCCTTTCGCTAAGACAGTTCTTGTGTAATTGGCAAAGTGATATTTGGAAGCCCATAGAGGGCTATGGTGAAAAAGGAAATATCCTCCGATGAAATCTGGAAAGAAGCTTTCTGAGAAACTGCTCAGTGTTCTGTTAATTCATCTCACAGAGTTACATCTGTATTTCGTGGATCTCTTTGCTAGCCTTCTTTCTGTGGAATCTGAGAACAGATATTTCGGATCCCTTTGAAGACTATAGGGCCAAAGGAAATATCCTCCGATAACAAAGAGAAAGAAGCTTTGTGAGAAATTTCTTTGTGTTCTATGTAATCATCTCACAGAGTTACAGCTTTCCCCTCAAGAAGCCTTTCGCTAAGACAGTTCTTGTGAAATTGGCAAAGTGATATTTGGAAGCCCATAGAGGGCTATGGTGAAAAATGAAATATCCTCAGATGAATTCTGGAAAGAAGCTTTCTGAGAAACTGCTTAGTGTTCTGTTAATTCATCTCACAGAGTTACATCTGTATTTCGTGGATCTCTTTGCTAGCCTTATTTCTGTGGAATCTGAGAACAGATATTTCGCATCCCTTTGAAGAATATAGGGCCAAAGGAACTATCCTCTGATAACAAAGAGAAAGAAGCTTTGTGAGAAATATCTTTGTGTTCTATGTAATCATCTCACAGAGTTACAGCTTTCCCCTCAAGAAGCCTTTCGCTAAGACAGTTCTTGTGGAATTGGCAAAGTGATATTTGGAAGCCCATAGAGGGCTATGGTGAAAAAGGAAATATCCTCAGATGAAATCTGCAAAGAAGCTTTCTGAGAAACTGCTTAGTGTTCTGTTAATTCATCTAACAGAGTTACATCTGTATTTCGTGGATCACTTGGCTAACCTTATTTCTGTGGAATCTGAGAACAGATATTTCGGATCCCTTTGAAGACTATAGGGCCAAAGGAAATATCCTCCGATAACAAAGAAAAAGAAGCTTTCTGAGAAAGTTCTTTGTGTTCTGTGAAATCATCTCACAGAGTTACAGCTTTCCCCTCAAGAAGCCTTTCGCTAAGACAGTTCTTGTGGAATTGGCAAAGGGATATTTGGAAGCCCATAGAGGGCTATTGTGAAAAAGGAAATATCCTCAGATGAAATCTGGAAAGAAGCTTTCTGAGTAACTGCTTAGTGTTCTGTTAATTCATCTCACAGAGTTACATCTGTATTTCGTGGATCTCTTTGCTACCCTTATTTCTGTGGAATCTGAAAAGAGATATTTCGGATCCCTTTGAAGACTATAAGGCCAAAGGAAATATTCTCCGATAATTAAGAGAAAGAAGCTTTCTGAGAAACTTCTTTGTGTTCTGTGAAATCATCTCACAGAGTTACAGATTCCCCTCAAGAAGCCTTTCGCTAAGACAGTTCTTGTGGAATTGGCAAAGTGATATTTGGAAGCCCATAGAGGGCTATGGTGAAAAAGGAAATATCCTCCGATGAAATCTGGAAAGAAGCTTTCTGAGAAACTGCTTAGTGATCTGTTAATTATCTCACAGAGTTACATCTATATTTCGTGGATCTCTTTGCTAGCCTTATTTCTGTGGAATCTGAGAACAGATATTTCGGATCCCTTTGAAGACTATAGGGCCAAAGGAAATATCCTCCGATAACTAAGAGAAAGAAGCTTTCAGAGACTTCTTTGTGTTCTGTGAAATGAGCTCACAGAGTTACAGCTTTCCCCTCAAGAAGCCTTTCGCTAAGACAGTTCTTGTGGAATTGGCAAAGTGATATTTGGAAGCCCATAGAGGGCTATTGTGAAAAAGGAAATATCCTCAGATGAAATCTGGAAAGAAGCTTTCTGAGAAACTGCTTAGTGTTCTGTTAATTCATCTCACAGAGTTACATCTGTATTTCGTGGATCTCTTTGCTAGCCTTATTTCTGTGGAATCTGAGAACAGATATCTCGGATCCCTTTGAAGACTATAGGGCCAAAGGAAATATCCTCCGATAACAAAGAGAAAGAAGCTTTGTGAGAAATTTCTTTGTGTTCTATGTAATCATCTCACAGAGTTACAGCTTTCCCCTCAAGAAGCCTTTCGCTAAGACAGTTCTTGTGGAATTGGCAAAGTGATATTTGGAAGCCCATAGAGGGCTATGGTGAAAAAGGAAATATCCTCAGATGAAATCTGCAAAGAAGCTTTCTGAGAAACTGCTTAGTGTTCTGTTAATTCATCTAACAGAGTTACATCTGTATTTCGTGGATCACTTGGCTCGCCTTATTTCTGTGGAATCTGAGAACAGATATTTCGGATCCCTTTGAAGACTATAGGGCCAAAGGAAATATCCTCCAATAACTAAGAGAAAGAAGCTTTCTGAGAAACTTCTTTGTGTTCTGTGAAATCATCTCACAGAGTTACAGCTTTCCCCTCAAGAAGCCTTTCGCTAAGACAGTTCTTGTGGAATTGGCAAAGGGATATTTGGAAGCCCATAGAGGGCTATGGTGAAAAAGGAAATATCCTCAGATGAAATCTGGAAAGAAGCTTTCTGAGAAACTGCTTAGTGTTCTGTTAATTCATCTCACAGAGTTACATCTGTATTTCGTGGATCTCTTTGCTAGCCTTATTTCTGTGGAATCTGACAACAGATATCTCGGATCCCTTTGAAGACTATAGGGCCAAAGGAAATATCCTCCGATAACTAAGAGAAAGAAGCTTTCTGAGAAACTTCTTTGTGTTCTGTGAAATCATCTCAAAGAGTTACAGCTTTCCCTTCAAGAAGCCTTTCGATAAGACAGTTCTTGTGGAATTGGCAAAGTGATATTTGGAAGCCCATAGAGGGCTATGGTGAAAAAGGAAATATCCTCCGATGAAATCAGGAAAGAAGCTTTCTGAGAAACTGCTTAGTGTTCTGTTTATTCATCTCACAGAGTTACATCTATATTTCGTGGATCTCTTTGCTAGCCTTATTTCTGTGGAATCTGAGAACAGATATTTCGGATCCCTTTGAAGACTATAGGGCCAAAGGAAATATCCTCTGATAACAAAGAGAAAGAAGCTTTCTGAGAAACTTCTTTGTGTTCTGTGAAATCATCTCACAGAGTTACAGCTTTCCCCTCAAGAAGCCTTTCGCTAAGACAGTTCTTGTGGAATTGGCAAAGTGATATTTGGAAGCCCATAGAGGGCTATGGTGAAAAAGGAAATATCCTCCGATGAAATCTGGAAAGAAGCTTTCTGAGAAACTGCTTAGTGTTCTGTTAATTCATCTCACAGAGTTACATCTGTATTTCGTGGATCTCTTTGCTAGCCTTATTTCTGTGGAATCTGAGAACAGATATTTCGGATCCCTTTGAAAACTATAGGGCCAAAGGAAATATCCTCCGATAACAAAGAGATAGAAGCTTTGTGAGAAATTTCTTTGTGTTCTATGTAATCATCTCACAGAGTTACAGCTTTCCCCTCAAGAAGCCTTTCTCTAAGACAGTTCTTGTGGAATTGGCAAAGTGATATTTGGAAGCCCATAGAGGGCTATGGTGAAAAATGAAATATCCTCAGATGAATTCTGGAAAGAAGCTTTCTGAGAAACTGCTTAGTGTTCTGTTAATTCATCTCACAGAGTTACATCTGTATTTCGTGGATCTCTTTGCTAGCCTTATTTCTGTGGAATCTGAGAACAGATATTTCGCATCCCTTTGAAGACTATAGGGCCAAAGGAACTATCCTCTGATAACAAAGAGAAAGAAGCTTTGTGAGAAATATCTTTGTGTTCTATGTAATCATCTCACAGAGTTACAGCTTTCCCCTCAAGAAGCCTTTCGCTAAGACAGTTCTTGTGGAATTGGCAAAGTGATATTTGGAAGCCCATAGAGGGCTATGATGAAAAAGGAAATATCCTCAGATGAAATCTGCAAAGAAGCTTTCTGAGAAACTGCTTAGTGTTCTGTTAATTCATCTAACAGAGTTACATCTGTATTTCGTGGATCACTTGACTAACCTTATTTCTGTGGAATCTGAGAACAGATATTTCGGATCCCTTTGAAGACTATAGGGCCAAAGGAAATATCCTCCGATAACAAAGAAAAAGAAGCTTTCTGAGAAACTTCTTTGTGTTCTGTGAAATCATCTCACAGAGTTACAGCTTTCCCCTCAAGAAGCCTTTCGCTAAGACAGTTCTTGTGGAATTGGCAAAGTGATATTTGGAAGCCCATAGAGGGCTATGGTGAAAAAGGAAATATCCTCCGATGAAATCTGGAAAGAAGCTTTCTGAGAAACTGCTTAGTGTTCTGTTAATTCATCTCACAGAGTTACATCTATATTTCGTGGATCTCTTTGCTAGCCTTATTTCTGTGGAATCTGAGAACAGATATTTCGGATCCCTTTGAAGACTATAGGGCCAAAGGAAATATCCTCCGATAACAAAGAGAAAGAAGCTTTCTGAGAAACTTCTTTGTGTTCTGTGAAATCATCTCACAGAGTTACAGCTTTCCCCTCAAGAAGCCTTTCGCTAAGACAGTTCTTGTGTAATTGGCAAAGTGATATTTGGAAGCCCATAGAGGGCTATGGTGAAAAAGGAAATATCCTCCGATGAAATCTGGAAAGAAGCTTTCTGAGAAACTGCTCAGTGTTCTGTTAATTCATCTCACAGAGTTACATCTGTATTTCGTGGATCTCTTTGCTAGCCTTCTTTCTGTGGAATCTGAGAACAGATATTTCGGATCCCTTTGAAGACTATAGGGCCAAAGGAAATATCCTCCGATAACAAAGAGAAAGAAGCTTTGTGAGAAATTTCTTTGTGTTCTATGTAATCATCTCACAGAGTTACAGCTTTCCCCTCAAGAAGCCTTTCGCTAAGACAGTTCTTGTGAAATTGGCAAAGTGATATTTGGAAGCCCATAGAGGGCTATGGTGAAAAATGAAATATCCTCAGATGAATTCTGGAAAGAAGCTTTCTGAGAAACTGCTTAGTGTTCTGTTAATTCATCTCACAGAGTTACATCTGTATTTCGTGGATCTCTTTGCTAGCCTTATTTCTGTGGAATCTGAGAACAGATATTTCGCATCCCTTTGAAGAATATAGGGCCAAAGGAACTATCCTCTGATAACAAAGAGAAAGAAGCTTTGTGAGAAATATCTTTGTGTTCTATGTAATCATCTCACAGAGTTACAGCTTTCCCCTCAAGAAGCCTTTCGCTAAGACAGTTCTTGTGGAATTGGCAAAGTGATATTTGGAAGCCCATAGAGGGCTATGGTGAAAAAGGAAATATCCTCAGATGAAATCTGCAAAGAAGCTTTCTGAGAAACTGCTTAGTGTTCTGTTAATTCATCTAACAGAGTTACATCTGTATTTCGTGGATCACTTGGCTAACCTTATTTCTGTGGAATCTGAGAACAGATATTTCGGATCCCTTTGAAGACTATAGGGCCAAAGGAAATATCCTCCGATAACAAAGAAAAAGAAGCTTTCTGAGAAAGTTCTTTGTGTTCTGTGAAATCATCTCACAGAGTTACAGCTTTCCCCTCAAGAAGCCTTTCGCTAAGACAGTTCTTGTGGAATTGGCAAAGGGATATTTGGAAGCCCATAGAGGGCTATTGTGAAAAAGGAAATATCCTCAGATGAAATCTGGAAAGAAGCTTTCTGAGTAACTGCTTAGTGTTCTGTTAATTCATCTCACAGAGTTACATCTGTATTTCGTGGATCTCTTTGCTACCCTTATTTCTGTGGAATCTGAAAAGAGATATTTCGGATCCCTTTGAAGACTATAAGGCCAAAGGAAATATTCTCCGATAATTAAGAGAAAGAAGCTTTCTGAGAAACTTCTTTGTGTTCTGTGAAATCATCTCACAGAGTTACAGATTCCCCTCAAGAAGCCTTTCGCTAAGACAGTTCTTGTGGAATTGGCAAAGTGATATTTGGAAGCCCATAGAGGGCTATGGTGAAAAAGGAAATATCCTCCGATGAAATCTGGAAAGAAGCTTTCTGAGAAACTGCTTAGTGATCTGTTAATTATCTCACAGAGTTACATCTATATTTCGTGGATCTCTTTGCTAGCCTTATTTCTGTGGAATCTGAGAACAGATATTTCGGATCCCTTTGAAGACTATAGGGCCAAAGGAAATATCCTCCGATAACTAAGAGAAAGAAGCTTTCAGAGACTTCTTTGTGTTCTGTGAAATGAGCTCACAGAGTTACAGCTTTCCCCTCAAGAAGCCTTTCGCTAAGACAGTTCTTGTGGAATTGGCAAAGTGATATTTGGAAGCCCATAGAGGGCTATTGTGAAAAAGGAAATATCCTCAGATGAAATCTGGAAAGAAGCTTTCTGAGAAACTGCTTAGTGTTCTGTTAATTCATCTCACAGAGTTACATCTGTATTTCGTGGATCTCTTT
The DNA here is from genome assembly GCF_049350105.2 of Macaca mulatta. Lineage (NCBI taxonomy): Eukaryota > Metazoa > Chordata > Mammalia > Primates > Cercopithecidae > Macaca > Macaca mulatta. Next base: position 49,722,546 of record NC_133411.1, read on the forward strand.
GCTAGCCTTATTTCTGTGGAATCTGAGAACAGATATCTCGGATCCCTTTGAAGACTATAGGGCCAAAGGAAATATCCTCCGATAACAAAGAGAAAGAAGCTTTGTGAGAAATTTCTTTGTGTTCTATGTAATCATCTCACAGAGTTACAGCTTTCCCCTCAAGAAGCCTTTCTCTAAGACAGTTCTTGTGGAATTGGCAAAGTGATATTTGGAAGCCCATAGAGGGCTATGGTGAAAAAGGAAATATCCTCCGATGAAATCTGGAAAGAAGCTTTCTGAGAAACTGCTTAGTGTTCTGTTAATTCATCTCACAGAGTTACATCTGTATTTCGTGGATCACTTGGCTAGCCTTATTTCTGTGGAATCTGAGAACAGATATTTCGGATCCCTTTTAAGACTATAGGTCCAAAGGAAATATCCTCCGATAACTAAGAGACAGAAGCTTTGTGAGAAACTTCTTTGTGTTCTGTGAAATCATCTCACAGAGTTACAGCTTTCCCCTCAAGAAGCCTTTCGCTAAGACAGTTCTTGTGGAATTGGCAAAGGGATATTTGGAAGCCCATACAGGGCTATGGTGAAAAAGGAAATATCCTCAGATGAAATCTGGAAAGAAGCTTTCTGAGAAACTGCTCAGTGTTCTGTTAATTCATCTCACAGAGTTACATCGGTATTTCGTGGATCTCTTTCCTAGGCTTATTTCTGTGGAATCTGAGAACAGATATTTCGGATCCCTTTGAAGACTATAGGGCCAAAGGAAATATCCTCCGATAACAAAGAAAAAGAAGCTTTCTGAGAAACTTCTTTGTGATATGTGAAATCATCTCACAGAGTTACAGCTTTCCCCTCAAGAAGCCTTTCGCTAAGACAGTTCTTGTGGAATTGGCAAAGTGATATTTGGAAGCCCATAGAGGTTATGGTGAAAAAGGAAATATCCTCAGATGAAATCTGGAAAGAAGCTTTCTGAGAAACTGCTCTGTGATGTGTGACTTCCACTCACAGAGTTACATCTGTATTTCGTTGATCTCTTTGCTAGCCTTATTTCTGTGGAATCTGAGAACAGATATTTCGGATCCCTTTGAAGACTATAGGGCCAAAGGAAATATCCTCCGATAACTAAGAGAAAGAAGCTTTCGGAGAAACCTCTTTTGTTCTGTGAAATCATCTCACAGAGTTACAGCTTTCCCCTCAAGAAGCCTTTCGCTAAGACAGTTCTTGTGGAATTGGCAAAGTGATATTTGGAAGCCCATAGAGGGCTATGGTGAAAAAGGAAATATCCTCCGATGAAATCTGGAAAGAAGCTTTCTGAGAAACTGCTTAGTGTTCTGTTAATTCATCTCACAGAGTTACATCTGTATTTCGTGGATCACTTGGCTAGCCTTATTTCTGTGGAATCTGAGAACAGATATTTCGGATCCCTTTTAAGACTATAGGTCCAAAGGAAATATCCTCCGATAACTAAGAGACAGAAGCTTTGTGAGAAACTTCTTTGTGTTCTGTGAAATCATCTCACAGAGTTACAGCTTTCCCCTCAAGAAGCCTTTCGCTAAGACAGTTCTTGTGGAATTGGCAAAGGGATATTTGGAAGCCCATACAGGGCTATGGTGAAAAAGGAAATATCCTCAGATGAAATCTGGAAAGAAGCTTTCTGAGAAACTGCTCAGTGTTCTGTTAATTCATCTCACAGAGTTACATCGGTATTTCGTGGATCTCTTTCCTAGGCTTATTTCTGTGGAATCTGAGAACAGATATTTCGGATCCCTTTGAAGACTATAGGGCCAAAGGAAATATCCTCCGATAACAAAGAAAAAGAAGATTTCTGAGAAAGTTCTTTGTGTTCTGTGAAATCATCTCACAGAGTTACAGCTTTCCCCTCAAGAAGCCTTTCGCTAAGACAGTTCTTGTGGAATTGGCAAAGGGATATTTGGAAGCCCATAGAGGGCTATTGTGAAAAAGGAAATATCCTCAGATGAAATCTGGAAAGAAGCTTTCTGAGAAACTGCTTAGTGTTCTGTTAATTCATCTCACAGAGTTACATCTGTATTTCGTGGATCTCTTTGCTACCCTTATTTCTGTGGAATCTGAAAAGAGATATTTCGGATCCCTTTGAAGAGTATAAGGCCAAAGGAAATATTCTCCGATAATTAAGAGAAAGAAGCTTTCTGAGAAACTTCTTTGTGTTCTGTGAAATCATCTCACAGAGTTACAGATTCCCCTCAAGAAGCCTTTCGCTAAGACAGTTCTTGTGGAATTGGCAAAGTGATATTTGGAAGCCCATAGAGGGCTATGGTGAAAAAGGAAATATCCTCGGATGAAATCTGGAAAGAAGCTTTCTGAGAAACTGCTTAGTGATCTGTTAATTATCTCACAGAATTACATCTATATTTCGTGGATCTCTTTGCTAGCCTTATTTCTGTGGAATCTGAGAACAGATATTTCGGATCCCTTTGAAGACTATAGGGCCAAAGGAAATATCCTCCGATAACTAAGAGAAAGAAGCTTTCAGAGACTTCTTTGTGTTCTGTGAAATGAGCTCACAGAGTTACAGCTTTCCCCTCAAGAAGCCTTTCGCTAAGACAGTTCTTGTGGAATTGGCAAAGTGATATTTGGAAGCCCATAGAGGGCTATTGTGAAAAAGGAAATATCCTCAGATGAAATCTGGAAAGAAGCTTTCTGAGAAACTGCTTAGTGTTCTGTTTATTCATCTCACAGAGTTACATCTGTATTTCGTGGATCTCTTTGCTAGCCTTATTTCTGTGGAATCTGAGAACAGATATCTCGGATCCCTTTGAAGACTATAGGGCCAAAGGAAATATCCTCCGATAACAAAGAGAAAGAAGCTTTGTGAGAAATTTCTTTGTGTTCTATGTAATCATCTCACAGAGTTACAGCTTTCCCCTCAAGAAGCCTTTCGCTAAGACAGTTCTTGTGGAATTGGCAAAGTGATATTTGGAAGCCCATAGAGGGCTATGGTGAAAAAGGAAATATCCTCCGATGAAATCTGGAAAGAAGCTTTCTGAGAAACTGCTTAGTGTTCTGTTAATTCATCTCACAGAGTTACATCTGTATTTCGTGGATCACTTGGCTAGCCTTATTTCTGTGGAATCTGAGAACAGATATTTCGGATCCCTTTGAAGACTATAGGTCCAAAGGAAATATCCTCCGATAACTAAGAGAAAGAAGCTTTGTGAGAAACTTCTTTGTGTTCTGTGAAATCATCTCACAGAGTTACAGCTTTCCCCTCAAGAAGCCTTTCGCTAAGACAGTTCTTGTGGAATTGGCAAAGTGATATTTGGAAGCCTATACAGGGCTATGGTGAAAAAGGAAATATCCTCAGATGAAATCTGGAAAGAAGCTTTCTGAGAAACTGCTCAGTGTTCTGTTAATTCATCTCACAGAGTTACATCGGTATTTCGTGGATCTCTTTCCTAGGCTTATTTCTGTGGAATCTGAGAACAGATATTTCGGATCCCTTTGAAGACTATAGGGCCAAAGGAAATATCCTCCGATAACAAAGAAAAAGAAGCTTTCTGAGAAACTTCTTTGTGATATGTGAAATCATCTCACAGAGTTACAGCTTTCCCCTCAAGAAGCCTTTCGCTAAGACAGTTCTTGTGGAATTGGCAAAGTGATATTTGGAAGCCCATAGAGGTTATGGTGAAAAAGGAAATATCCTCAGATGAAATCTGGAAAGAAGCTTTCTGAGAAACTGCTCTGTGATGTGTGACTTCCACTCACAGAGTTACATCTGTATTTCGTTGATCTCTTTGCTAGCCTTATTTCTGTGGAATCTGAGAACAGATATTTCGGATCCCTTTGAAGACTATAGGGCCAAAGGAAATATCCTCCGATAACAAAGAGAAAGAAGCTTTGTGAGAAATTTCTTTGTGTTCTATGTAATCATCTCACAGAGTTACAGCTTTCCCCTCAAGAAGCCTTTCGCTAAGACAGTTCTTGTGGAATTGGCAAAGTGATATTTGGAAGCCCATAGAGGGCTATGGTGAAAAAGGAAATATCCTCAGATGAAATCTGGAAAGAAGCTTTCTGAGAAACTGCTTAGTGTTCTGTTAATTCATCTCACAGAGTTACATCTGTATTTCGTGGATCACTTGGCTAGCCTTATTTCTGTGGAATCTGAGAACAGATATTTCGGATCCCTTTGAAGACTATAGGGCCAAAGGAAATATCCTCCGAAAACTAAGAGAAAGAAGCTTTCTGAGAAACGTCTTTGTGTTCTGTGAAATCATCTCAGAGAGTTACAGCTTTCCCCTCAAGAAGCCTTTCGCTAAGACAGTTCTTGTGGAATTGGCAAAGTGATATTTGGAAGCCCATAGAGGACTACGGTTAAAAAGGAAATATCCTCAGATGAAATCTTTAAAGAAGCTTTCTGAGAAACTGCTTAGTGTTCTGTTAATTCATCTCACAGAGTTACATCTGTATTTCGTGGATCTCTTTGCTAGCCTTATTTCTGTTAAATCTGAGAACAGATATTTCGGATCCCTTTGAAGACTATAGGGCCAAAGGAAATATCCTCCAATAACTTAGAGAAAGAAGCTTTCTGAGAAACTTCTTTGTGGTCTATGAAATCATCTCACAGAGTTACAGCTTTCCCCTCAAGAAGCCTTTCGCTAAGACAGTTCTTGTGGAATTGGCAAAGTGATATTTGGAAGCCTATAGAGGGCTACGGTGAAAAAGGAAATATCCTCAGGTGAAATCTGGAAAGAAGCTTTCTGAGAAACTGCTCTGGGATGTGTGACTTCCACTCACAGAGTTACATCTGTATTTCGTGGATCTCTTTGCTAGCCTTATTTCTGTGGAATCTGAGAACAGATATTTCAGATCCCTTTGAAGACTATAGGGCCAAAGGAAATATCCTCCGATAACTAAGAGAAAGAAGCTTTCTGAGAAACCTCTTTGTGTTCTGCGAAATCATCTCACAGAGTTACAGCTTTCCCCTCAAGAAGCCTTTCACTAAGACAGTTCTTGTGGAATTGGCAAAGTGATATTTGGAAGCCCATAGACGGCTATGGTGAAAAAGGAAATATCCTCCGATGAAATCTGGAAAGAAGCTTTCTGAGAAACTGCTTAGTGTTCTGTTAATTCATCTCACACAGTTACATCTGTATTTCGTGGATCACTTGGCTAGCCTTATTTCTGTGGAATCTGAGAACAGATATTTCGGATCCCTTTGAAGACTATAGGGCCAAAGGAAATATCCTCCGATAACTAAGAGAAAGAAGCTTTCTGAGAAACTTCTTTGTGTTCTGCGAAATCATCTCACAGAGTTACAGCTTTCCCCTCAAGAAGCCTTTCGCTAAGACAGTTCTTGTGGAATTGGCAAAGTGATATTTGGAAGCCCATAGAATGCTATGGTGAAAAAGGAAATATCCTCAGATGAAATCTGGAAAGAAGCTTTCTGAGAAACTGCTTAGTGTTCTGTTAATTCATCTCACAGAGTGATATCTGTATTTCGTGGATCACTTGGCTCGCCTTATTTCTGTGTAATCTGAGAACAGATATTTCGGATCCCTTTGAAGACTATAGGGCCAAAGGAAATATCCTCCGATAACTAAGAGAAAGAAGCTTTCTGAGAAACTTCTTTGTGTTCTGTGAAATCATCTCACAGAGTTACAGCTTTCCCCTCAAGAAGCCTTTCGCTAAGACAGTTCTTGTGGAATTGGCAAAGGGATATTTGGAAGCCCATAGAGGGCTATGGTGAAAAAGGAAATATCCTCAGATGAAATCTGGAAAGAAGCTTTCTGAGAAAGTGCTTAGTGTTCTGTTAATTCATCTCACAGAGTTACATCTGTATTTCGTGGATCTCTTTGCTAGCCTTATTTCTGTGGAATCTGAAAACAGATATTTCGGATCCCTTTGAAGACTATAAGGCCAAAGGAAATATCCTCCGATAATTAAGAGAAAGAAGCTTTCTGAGAAACTTCTTTGTGTTCTGTGAAATCATCTCACAGAGTTACAGATTCCCCTCAAGAAGCCTTTCGCTAAGACAGTTCTTGTGGAATTGGCAAAGTGATATTTGGAAGCCCATAGAGGGCTATGGTGAAAAAGGAAATATCCTCAGATGAAATCTGGAAAGAAGCTTTCTGAGAAACTGCTTAGTGTTCTGTTAATTCATCTCACAGAGTTACATCTGTATTTCGTGGATCTCTTTGCTAGCCTTATTTCTGTGGAATCTGAGAACAGATATCTCGGATCCCTTTGAAGACTATAGGGCCAAAGGAAATATCCTCCGATAAGAAAGAGAAAGAAGCTTTGTGAGAAATTTCTTTGTGTTCTATGTAATCATCTCACAGAGTTACAGCTTTCCCCTCAAGAAGCCTTTCGCTAAGACAGTTCTTGTGGAATTGGCAAAGTGATATTTGGAAGCCCATAGAGGGCTATGGTGAAAAAGGAAATATCCTCCGATGAAATCTGGAAAGAAGCTTTCTGAGAAACTGCTTAGTGTTCTGTTAATTCATCTCACAGAGTTACATCTGTATTTCGTGGATCACTTCGCTAGCCTTATTTCTGTGGAATCTGAGAACAGATATTTCGGATCCCTTTTAAGACTATAGGTCCAAAGGAAATATCCTCCGATAACTAAGAGAAAGAAGCTTTGTGAGAAACTTCTTTGTGTTCTGTGAAATCATCTCACAGAGTTACAGCTTTCCCCTCAAGAAGCCTTTCGCTAAGACAGTTCTTGTGGAATTGGCAAAGTGATATTTGGAAGCCCATACAGGGCTATGTTGAAAAAGGAAATATCCTCAGATGAAATCTGGAAAGAAGCTTTCTGAGAAACTGCTCAGTGTTCTGTTAATTCATCTCACAGAGTTACATCGGTATTTCGTGGATCTCTTTCCTAGGCTTATTTCTGTGGAATGTGAGAACAGATATTTCGGATCCCTTTGAAGACTATAGGGCCAAAGGAAATATCCTCCGATAACAAAGAAAAAGAAGCTTTCTGAGAAACTTCTTTGTGATATGTGAAATCTTCTCACAGAGTTACAGCTTTCCCCTCAAGAAGCCTTTCGCTAAGACAGTTCTTGTGGAATTGGCAAAGTGATATTTGGAAGCCCATAGAGGGCTATGGTGAAAAAGGAAATATCCTCAGATGAAATCTGGAAAGAAGCTTTCTGAGAAACTGCTTAGTGTTCTGTTAATTCATCTCACAGAGTTACATCTGAATTTCGTGGATCTCTTTGCTAGCCTTATTTCTGTGGAATCTGAGAACAGATATTTCGGATCCCTTTGAAGACTATAGGGCCAAAGGAAATATCCTCCGATAACAAAGAGAAAGAAGCTTTGTGAGAAATTTCTTTGTGTTCTATGTAATCATCTCACAGAGTTACAGCTTTCCCCTCAAGAAGCCTTTCGCTAAGACAGTTCTTGTGGAATTGGCAAAGTGATATTTGGAAGCCCTTAGAGGGCTATGGTGAAAAAGGAAATATCCTCAGATGAAATCTGGAAAGAAGCTTTCTGAGAAACTGCTTAGTGTTCTGTTAATTCATCTCACAGAGTTACATCTGTATTTCGTGGATCACTTGGCTAGCCTTATTTCTGTGGAATCTGAGAACAGATATTTCGGATCCCTTTGAAGACTATAGGGCCAAAGGAAATATCCTCCGAAAACTAAGAGAAAGAAGCTTTCTGAGAAACTTCTTTGTGTTCTGTGAAATCATCTCAGAGAGTTACAGCTTTCCCCTCAAGAAGCCTTTCGCTAAGACAGTTCTTGTGGAATTGGCAAAGTGATATTTGGAAGCCCATAGAGGACTACGGTTAAAAAGGAAATATCCTCAGATGAAATCTTTAAAGAAGCTTTCTGAGAAACTGCTTAGTATTCTGTTAATTCATCTCACAGAGTTACATCTGTATTTCGTGGATCTCTTTGCTAGCCTTATTTCTGTTAAATCTGAGAACAGATATTTCGGATCCCTTTGAAGACTATAGGGCCAAAGGAAATATCCTCCAATAACTGAGAGAAAGAAGCTTTCTGAGAAACTTCTTTGTGGTCTATGAAATCATCTCACAGAGTTACAGCTTTCCCCTCAAGAAGCCTTTCGCTAAGACAGTTCTTGTGGAATTGGCAAAGTGATATTTGGAAGCCTATAGAGGGCTACGGTGAAAAAGGAAATATCCTCAGGTGAAATCTGGAAAGAAGCTTTCTGAGAAACTGCTCTGTGATGTGTGACTTCCACTCACAGAGTTACATCTGTATTTCGTGGATCTCTTTGCTAGCCTTATTTCTGTGGAATCTGAGAACAGATATTTCGGATCCCTTTGAAGACTATAGGGCCAAAGGAAATATCCTCCGATAACTAAGAGAAAGAAGCTTTCTGAGAAACCTCTTTGTGTTCTGCGAAATCATCTCACAGAGTTACAGCTTTCCCCTCAAGAAGCCTTTCACTAAGACAGTTCTTGTGGAATTGGCAAAGTGATATTTGGAAGCCCATAGACGGCTATGGTGAAAAAGGAAATATCCTCCGATGAAATCTGGAAAGAAGCTTTCTGAGAAACTGCTTAGTGTTCTGTTAATTCATCTCACACAGTTACATCTGTATTTCGTGGATCACTTGGCTAGCCTTATTTCTGTGGAATCTGAGAACAGATATTTCGGATCCCTTTGAAGACTATAGGGCCAAAGGAAATATCCTCCGATAACTAAGAGAAAGAAGCTTTCTGAGAAACTTCTTTGTGTTCTGCGAAATCATCTCACAGAGTTACAGCTTTCCCCTCAAGAAGCCTTTCGCTAAGACAGTTCTTGTGGAATTGGCAAAGTGATATTTGGAAGCCCATAGAATGCTATGGTGAAAAAGGAAATATCCTCAGATGAAATCTGGAAAGAAGCTTTCTGAGAAACTGCTTAGTGTTCTGTTAATTCATCTCACAGAGTGATATCTGTATTTCGTGGATCACTTGGCTCGCCTTATTTCTGTGTAATCTGAGAACAGATATTTCGGATCCCTTTGAAGACTATAGGGCCAAAGGAAATATCCTCCGATAACTAAGAGAAAGAAGCTTTCTGAGAAACTTCTTTGTGTTCTGTGAAATCATCTCACAGAGTTACAGCTTTCCCCTCAAGAAGCCTTTCGCTAAGACAGTTCTTGTGGAATTGGCAAAGGGATATTTGGAAGCCCATAGAGGGCTATGGTGAAAAAGGAAATATCCTCAGATGAAATCTGGAAAGAAGCTTTCTGAGAAACTGCTTAGTGTTCTGTTAATTCATCTCACAGAGTTACATCTGTATTTCGTGGATCTCTTTGCTAGCCTTATTTCTGTGGAATCTGAAAACAGATATTTCGGATCCCTTTGAAGACTATAAGGCCAAAGGAAATATCCTCCGATAATTAAGAGAAAGAAGCTTTCTGAGAAACTTCTTTGTGTTCTGTGAAATCATCTCACAGAGTTACAGATTCCCCTCAAGAAGCCTTTCGCTAAGACAGTTCTTGTGGAATTGGCAAAGTGATATTTGGAAGCCCATAGAGGGCTATGGTGAAAAAGGAAATATCCTCCGATGAAATCTGGAAAGAAGCTTTCTGAGAAACTGCTTAGTGATCTCTTAATTATCTCACAGAGTTACATCTATATTTCGTGGATCTCTTTGCTAGCCTTATTTCTGTGGAATCTGATAACAGATATTTCGGATCCCTTTGAAGACTATAGGGCCAAAGGAAATATCCTCCGATAACTAAGAGAAAGAAGCTTTCAGAGACTTCTTTGTGTTCTATGAAATGAGCTCACAGAGTTACAGCTTTCCCCTCAAGAAGCCTTTCGCTAAGACAGTTCTTGTGGAATTGGCAAAGTGATATTTGGAAGCCCATAGAGGGCTATGGTGAAAAAGGAAATATCCTCAGATGAAATCTGGAAAGAAGCTTTCTGAGAAACTGCTTAGTGTTCTGTTAATTCATCTCACAGAGTTACATCTGTATTTCGTGGATCTCTTTGCTAGCCTTATTTCTGTGGAATCTGAGAACAGATATCTCGGATCCCTTTGAAGACTATAGGGCCAAAGGAAATATCCTCCGATAACAAAGAGAAAGAAGCTTTGTGAGAAATTTCTTTGTGTTCTATGTAATCATCTCACAGAGTTACAGCTTTCCCCTCAAGAAGCCTTTCGCTAAGACAGTTCTTGTGGAATTGGCAAAGTGATATTTGGAAGCCCATAGAGGGCTATGGTGAAAAAGGAAATATCCTCCGATGAAATCTGGAAAGAAGCTTTCTGAGAAACTGCTTAGTGTTCTGTTAATTCATCTCACAGAGTTACATCTGTATTTCGTGGATCACTTGGCTAGCCTTATTTCTGTGGAATCTGAGAACAGATATTTCGGATCCCTTTTAAGACTATAGGTCCAAAGGAAATATCCTCCGATAACTAAGAGAAAGAAGCTTTGTGAGAAACTTCTTTGTGTTCTGTGAAATCATCTCACAGAGTTACAGCTTTCCCCTCAAGAAGCCTTTCGCTAAGACAGTTCTTGTGGAATTGGCAAAGTGATATTTGGAAGCCTATACAGGGCTATGTTGAAAAAGGAAATATCCTCAGATGAAATCTGGAAAGAAGCTTTCTGAGAAACTGCTCAGTGTTCTGTTAATTCATCTCACAGAGTTACATCGGTATTTCGTGGATCTCTTTCCTAGGCTTATTTCTGTGGAATGTGAGAACAGATATTTCGGATCCCTTTGAAGACTATAGGGCCAAAGGAAATATCCTCCGATAACAAAGAAAAAGAAGCTTTCTGAGAAACTTCTTTGTGATATGTGAAATCATCTCACAGAGTTACAGCTTTCCCCTCAAGAAGCCTTTCGCTAAGACAGTTCTTGTGGAATTGGCAAAGTGATATTTGGAAGCCCATAGAGGTTACGGTGAAAAAGGAAATATCCTCAGATGAAATCTGGAAAGAAGGTTTCTGAGAAACTGCTCTGTGATGTGTGACTTCCACTCACAGAGTTACATCTGTATTTCGTTGATCTCTTTGCTAGCCTTATTTCTGTGGAATCTGAGAACAGATATTTCGGATCCCTTTGAAGACTATAGGGCCAAAGGAAATATCCTCCGATAACTAAGAGAAAGAGGCTTTCGGAGAAACCTCTTTTGTTCTGTGAAATCATCTCACAGAGTTACAGCTTTCCCCTCAAGAAGCCTTTCGCTAAGACAGTTCTTGTGGAATTGGCAAAGTGATATTTGGAAGCCCATAGAGGGCTATGGTGAAAAAGGAAATATCCTCCGATGAAATCTGGAAAGAAGCTTTCTGAGAAACTGCTTAGTGTTCTGTTAATTCATCTCACAGAGTTACATCTGTATTTCGTGGATCTCTTTGCTAGCCTTATTTCTGTGGAATGTGAGAACAGATATTTCGGATCCCTTTGAAGACTACAGGGCCAAAGGAAATATCCTCCGATAACAAAGAGAAAGAAGCTTTGTGAGAAATTTCTTTGTGTTCTATGTAATCATCTCACAGAGTTACAGCTTTCCCCTCAAGAAGCCTTTCGCTAAGACAGTTCTTGTGGAATTGGCAAAGTGATATTTGGAAGCCCATAGAGGGCTATGGTGAAAAAGGAAATATCCTCAGATGAAATCTGGAAAGAAGCTTTCTGAGAAACTGCTTAGTGTTCTGTTAATTCATCTCACAGAGTTACATCTGTATTTCGTGGATCACTTGGCTAGCCTTATTTCTGTGGAATCTGAGAACAGATATTTCGGATCCCTTTGAAGACTATAGGGCCAAAGGAAATATCCTCCGATAACTAAGAGAAAGAAGCTTTCTGAGAAACTTCTTTGTGTTCTGTGAAATCATCTCACAGAGTTACAGCTTTCCCCTCAAGAAGCCTTTCGCTAAGACAGTTCTTGTGGAATTGGCAAAGTGATATTTGGAAGCCCATACAGGGCTATGGTGAAAAAGGAAATATCCTCAGATGAAATCTGGAAAGAAGCTTTCTGAGAAACTGCTCAGTGTTCTGTTAATTCATCTCACAGAGTTACATCGGTATTTCGTGGTTCTCTTTCCTAGGCTTATTTCTGTGGAATCTGAGAACAGATATTTCGGATCCCTTTGAAGACTATAGGGCCAAAGGAAATATCCTCCGATAACAAAGAAAAAGAAGCTTTCTGAGAAACTTCTTTGTGATATGTGAAATCATCTCACAGAGATACAGCTTTCCCCTCAAGAAGCCTTTCGCTAAGACAGTTCTTGTGGAATTGGCAAAGTGATATTTGCAAGCCCATAGAGGTTATGGTGAAAAAGGAAATATCCTCAGATGAAATCTGGAAAGAAGCTTTCTGAGAAACTGCTCTGTGATGTGTGACTTCCACTCACAGAGTTACATCTGTATTTCGTTGATCTCTTTGCTAGCCTTATTTCTGTGGAATCTGAGAACAGATATTTCGGATCCCTTTGAAGACTATAGGGCCAAAGGAAATATCCTACGATAACTAAGAGAAAGAAGCTTTCGGAGAAACCTCTTTTGTTCTGTGAAATCATCTCACAGAGTTACAGCTTTCCCCTCAAGAAGCCTTTCGCTAAGACAGTTCTTGTGGAATTGGCAAAGTGATATTTGGAAGCCCATAGAGGGCTATGGTGAAAAAGGAAATATCCTCCGATGAAATCTGGAAAGAAGCTTTCTGAGAAACTGCTTAGTGTTCTGTTAATTCATCTCACAGAGTTACATCTGTATTTCGTGGATCTCTTTGCTAGCCTTATTTCTGTGGAATCTGAGAACAGATATTTCGGATCCCTTTGAAGACTACAGGGCCAAAGGAAATATCCTCCGATAACAAAGAGAAAGAAGCTTTGTGAGAAATTTCTTTGTGTTCTATGTAATCATCTCACAGAGTTACAGCTTTCCCCTCAAGAAGCCTTTCGCTAAGACAGTTCTTGTGGAATTGGCAAAGTGATATTTGGAAGCCCATAGAGGGCTATGGTGAAAAAGGAAATATCCTCAGATGAAATCTGGAAAGAAGCTTTCTGAGAAACTGCTTAGTGTTCTGTTAATTCATCTCACAGAGTTACATCTGTATTTCGTGGATCACTTGGCTAGCCTTATTTCTGTGGAATCTGAGAACAGATATTTCGGATCCCTTTGAAGACTATAGGGCCAAAGGAAATATCCTCCGATAACTAAGAGAAAGAAGCTTTCTGAGAAAATTCTTTGTGTTCTGTGAAATCATCTCACAGAGTTACAGCTTTCCCCTCAAGAAGCCTTTCGCTAAGACATTTCTTGTGGAATTGCCAAAGTGATATTTGGAAGCCCATAGAGGTCTACGGTGAAAAAGGAAATATCCTCAGATGAAAACTGGAAAGAAGCTTTCTGAGAAACTGCTTAGTGTTCTGTTAAGTCATCTCACAGAGTTACATCTATATTTCGTGGATCTCTTTGCTAGCCTTATTTCTGTGGAATCTGAGAACAGATATTTCGGATCCCTTTGAAGACTATAGGGCCAAAGGAAATATCCTCCGAAAACTAAGAGAAAGAAGCTTTCTGAGAAACTTCTTTGTGTTCTGTGAAATCATCTCAGAGAGTTACAGCTTTCCCCTCAAGAAGCCTTTCGCTAAGACAGTTCTTGTGGAATTGGCAAAGTGATATTTGGAAGCCCATAGAGGACTACGGTTAAAAAGGAAATATCCTCATATGAAATCTGGAAAGAAGCTTTCTGAGAAACTGCTTAGTGTTCTGTTAATTCATCTCACAGAGTTACATCTGTATTTCGTGGATCTCTTTGCTAGCCTTATTTCTGTTGAATCTGAGAACAGATATTTCGGATCCCTTTGAAGACTATAGGGCCAAAGGAAATATCCTCCGATAACTAAGAGAAAGAAGCTTTCTGAGAAACTTCTTTGTGGTCTATGAAATCATCTCACAGAGTTACAGCTTTCCCCTCAAGAAGCCTTTCGCTAAGACAGTTCTTGTGGAATTGGCAAAGTGATATTTGGAAGCCTATAGAGGGCTACGGTGAAAAAGGAAATATCCTCAGGTGAAATCTGGAAAGAAGCTTTCTGAGAAACTGCTCTGTGATGTGTGACTTCCACTCACAGAGTTACATCTGTATTTCGTGGATCTCTTTGCTAGCCTTATTTCTGTGGAATCTGAGAACAGATATTTCGGATCCCTTTGAAGACTATAGGGCCAAAGGAAATATCCTCCGATAACTAAGAGAAAGAAGCTTTCTGAGAAACCTCTTTGTGTTCTGCGAAATCATCTCACAGAGTTACAGCTTTCCCCTCAAGAAGCCTTTCACTAAGACAGTTCTTGTGGAATTGGCAAAGTGATATTTGGAAGCCCATAGACGGCTACGGTGAAAAAGGAAATATCCTCCGATGAAATCTGGAAAGAAGCTTTCTGAGAAACTGCTTAGTGTTCTGTTAATTCATCTCACAGAGTTACATCTGTATTTCGTGGATCACTTGGCTAGCCTTATTTCTGTGGAATCTGAGAACAGATATTTCGGATCCCTTTGAAGACTATAGGGCCAAAGGAAATATCCTCCGATAACTAAGAGAAAGAAGCTTTCTGAGAAACTTCTTTGTGTTCTGCGAAATCATCTCACAGAGTTACAGCTTTCCCCTCAAGAAGCCTTTCGCTAAGACAGTTCTTGTGGAATTGGCAAAGTGATATTTGGAAGCCCATAGAATGCTATGGTGAAAAAGGAAATATCCTCAGATGAAATCTGGAAAGAAGCTTTCTGAGAAACTGCTTAGTGTTCTGTTAATTCATCTCACAGAGTGATATCTGTATTTCGTGGATCACTTGGCTCGCCTTATTTCTGTGGAATCTGAGAACAGATATTTCGGATCCCTTTGAAGACTATAGGGCCAAAGGAAATATCCTCCGATAACTAAGAGAAAGAAGCTTTCTGAGAAACTTCTTTGTGTTCTGTGAAATCATCTCACAGAGTTACAGCTTTCCCCTCAAGAAGCCTTTCGCTAAGACAGTTCTTGTGGAATTGGCAAAGGGATATTTGGAAGCCCATAGAGGGCTATGGTGAAAAAGGAAATATCCTCAGATGAAATCTGGAAAGAAGCATTCTGAGAAACTGCTTAGTGTTCTGTTAATTCATCTCACAGAGTTACATCTGTATTTCTTGGATCTCTTTGCTAGCCTTATTTCTGTGGAATCTGAAAACAGATATTTCGGATCCCTTTGAAGACTATAAGGCCAAAGGAAATATCCTCCGATAATTAAGAGAAAGAAGCTTTCTGAGAAACTTCTTTGTGTTCTGTGAAATCATCTCACAGAGTTACAGATTCCCCTCAAGAAGCCTTTCGCTAAGACAGTTCTTGTGGAATTGGCAAAGTGATATTTTGAAGCCCATACAGGGCTATGGTGAAAAAGGAAATATCCTCAGATGAAATCTGGAAAGAAGCTTTCTGAGAAACTGCTCAGTGTTCTGTTAATTCATCTCACAGAGTTACATCGGTATTTCGTGGATCTCTTTCCTAGGCTTATTTCTGTGGAATCTGAGAACAGATATTTCGGATCCCTTTGAAGACTATAGGGCCAAAGGAAATATCCTCCGATAACAAAGAAAAAGAAGCTTTCTGAGAAACTTCTTTGTGATATGTGAAATCATCTCACAGAGTTACAGCTTTCCCCTCAAGAAGCCTTTCGCTAAGACAGTTCTTGTGGAATTGGCAAAGTGATATTTGGAAGCCCATAGAGGTTATGGTGAAAAAGGAAATATCCTCAGATGAAATCTGGAAAGAAGCTTTCTGAGAAACTGCTCTGTGATGTGTGACTTCCACTCACAGAGTTACATCTGTATTTCGTTGATCTCTTTGCTAGCCTTATTTCTGTGGAATCTGAGAACAGATATTTCGGATCCCTTTGAAGACTATAGGGCCAAAGGAAATATCCTCCGATAACTAAGAGAAAGAAGCTTTCAGAGACTTCTTTGTGTTCTATGAAATGAGCTCACAGAGTTACAGCTTTCCCCTCAAGAAGCCTTTCGCTAAGACAGTTCTTGTGGAATTGGCAAAGTGATATTTGGAAGCCCATAGAGGGCTATGGTGAAAAAGGAAATATCCTCAGATGAAATCTGGAAAGAAGCTTTCTGAGAAACTGCTTAGTGTTCTGTTAATTCATCTCACAGAGTTACATCTGTATTTCGTGGATCTCTTTGCTAGCCTTATTTCTGTGGAATCTGAGAACAGATATCTCGGATCCCTTTGAAGACTATAGGGCCAAAGGAAATATCCTCCGATAACAAAGAGAAAGAAGCTTTGTGAGAAATTTCTTTGTGTTCTATGTAATCATCTCACAGAGTTACAGCTTTCCCCTCAAGAAGCCTTTCGCTAAGACAGTTCTTGTGGAATTGGCAAAGTGATATTTGGAAGCCCATAGAGGGCTATGGTGAAAAAGGAAATATCCTCCGATGAAATCTGGAAAGAAGCTTTCTGAGAAACTGCTTAGTGTTCTGTTAATTCATCTCACAGAGTTACATCTGTATTTCGTGGATCACTTGGCTAGCCTTATTTCTGTGGAATCTGAGAACAGATATTTCGGATCCCTTTTAAGACTATAGGTCCAAAGGAAATATCCTCCGATAACTAAGAGAAAGAAGCTTTGTGAGAAACTTCTTTGTGTTCTGTGAAATCATCTCACAGAGTTACAGCTTTCCCCTCAAGAAGCCTTTCGCTAAGACAGTTCTTGTGGAATTGGCAAAGTGATATTTGGAAGCCCATACAGGGCTATGGTGAAAAAGGAAATATCCTCAGATGAAATCTGGAAAGAAGCTTTCTGAGAAACTGCTCTGTGATGTGTGACTTCCACTCACAGAGTTACATCTGTATTTCGTTGATCTCTTTGCTAGCCTTATTTCTGTGGAATCTGAGAACAGATATTTCGGATCCCTTTGAAGACTATAGGGCCAAAGGAAATATCCTCCGATAACTAAGAGAAAGAAGCTTTCGGAGAAACCTCTTTTGTTCTGTGAAATCATCTCACAGAGTTACAGCTTTCCCCTCAAGAAGCCTTTCGCTAAGACAGTTCTTGTGGAATTGGCAAAGTGATATTTGGAAGCCCATAGAGGGCTATGGTGAAAAAGGAAATATCCTCCGATGAAATCTGGAAAGAAGCTTTCTGAGAAACTGCTTAGTGTTCTGTTAATTCATCTCACAGAGTTACATCTGTATTTCGTGGATGTCTTTGCTAGCCTTATTTCTGTGGAGTCTGAGAACAGATATTTCGGATCCCTTTGAAGACTACAGGGCCAAAGGAAATATCCTCCGATAACAAAGAGAAAGAAGCTTTGTGAGAAATTTCTTTGTGTTCTGTGTAATCATCTCACAGAGTTACAGCTTTCCCCTCAAGAAGCCTTTCGCTAAGACAGTTCTTGTGGAATTGGCAAAGTGATATTTGGAAGCCCATAGAGGGCTATGGTGAAAAAGGAAATATCCTCAGATGAAATCTGGAAAGAAGCTTTCTGAGAAACTGCTTAGTGTTCTGTTAATTCATCTCACAGAGTTACATCTGTATTTCGTGGATCACTTGGCTAGCCTTATTTCTGTGGAATCTGAGAACAGATATTTCGGATCCCTTTGAAGACTATAGGGCCAAAGGAAATATCCTCCGATAACTAAGAGAAAGAAGCTTTCTGAGAAACTTCTTTGTGTTCTGTGAAATCATCTCACAGAGTTACAGCTTTCCCCTCAAGAAGCCTTTCGCTAAGACAGTTCTTGTGGAATTGGCAAAGTGATATTTGGAAGCCCATACAGGGCTATGGTGAAAAAGGAAATATCCTCAGATGAAATCTGGAAAGAAGCTTTCTGAGAAACTGCTCAGTGTTCTGTTAATTCATCTCACAGAGTTACATCGGTATTTCGTGGATCTCTTTCCTAGGCTTATTTCTGTGGAATCTGAGAACAGATATTTCGGATCCCTTTGAAGACTATAGGGCCAAAGGAAATATCCTCCGATAACAAAGAAAAAGAAGCTTTCTGAGAAACTTCTTTGTGATATGTGAAATCATCTCACAGAGTTACAGCTTTCCCCTCAAGAAGCCTTTCGCTAAGACAGTTCTTGTGGAATTGGCAAAGTGATATTTGGAAGCCCTTAGAGGTTATGGTGAAAAAGGAAATATCCTCAGATGAAATCTGGAAAGAAGCTTTCTGAGAAACTGCTCTGTGATGTGTGACTTCCACTCACAGAGTTACATCTGTATTTCGTTGATCTCTTTGCTAGCCTTATTTCTGTGGAATCTGAGAACAGATATTTCGGATCCCTTTGAAGACTATAGGGCCAAAGGAAATATCCTACGATAACTAAGAGAAAGAAGCTTTCGGAGAAACCTCTTTTGTTCTGTGAAATCATCTCACAGAGTTACAGCTTTCCCCTCAAGAAGCCTTTCGCTAAGACAGTTCTTGTGGAATTGGCAAAGTGATATTTGGAAGCCCATAGAGGGCTATGGTGAAAAAGGAAATATCCTCCGATGAAATCTGGAAAGAAGCTTTCTGAGAAACTGCTTAGTGTTCTGTTAATTCATCTCACAGAGTTACATCTGTATTTCGTGGATCTCTTTGCTAGCCTTATTTCTGTGGAATCTGAGAACAGATATTTCGGATCCCTTTGAAGACTACAGGGCCAAAGGAAATATCCTCCGATAACAAAGAGAAAGAAGCTTTGTGAGAAATTTCTTTGTGTTCTATGTAATCATCTCACAGAGTTACAGCTTTCCCCTCAAGAAGCCTTTCGCTAAGACAGTTCTTGTGGAATTGGCAAAGTGATATTTGGAAGCCCATAGAGGGCTATGGTGAAAAAGGAAATATCCTCCGATGAAATCTGGAAAGAAGCTTTCTGAGAAACTGCTTAGTGTTCTGTTAATTCATCTCACAGAGTTACATCTGTATTTCGTGGATCACTTGGCTAGCCTTATTTCTGTGGAATCTGAGAACAGATATTTCGGATCCCTTTGAAGACTATAGGGCCAAAGGAAATATCCTCCGATAACTAAGAGAAAGAAGCTTTCTGAGAAACTTCTTTGTGTTCTGTGAAATCATCTCACAGAGTTACAGCTTTCCCCTCAAGAAGCCTTTCGCTAAGACAGTTCTTGTGGAATTGCCAAAGTGATATTTGGAAGCCCATAGAGGTCTACGGTGAAAAAGGAAATATCCTCAGATGAAAACTGGAAAGAACCTTTCTGAGAAACTGCTTAGTGTTCTGTTAATTCATCTCACAGAGTTACATCTATATTTCGTGGATCTCTTTGCTAGCCTTATTTCTGTGGAATCTGAGAACAGATATTTCGGATCCCTTTGAAGACTATAGGGCCAAAGGAAATATCCTCCGAAAACTAAGAGAAAGAAGCTTTCTGAGAAACTTCTTTGTGTTCTGTGAAATCATCTCAGAGACTTACAGCTTTCCCCTCAAGAAGCCTTTCGCTAAGACAGTTCTTGTGGAATTGGCAAAGTGATATTTGGAAGCCCATAGAGGACTACGGTTAAAAAGGAAATATCCTCAGATGAAATCTGGAAAGAAGCTTTCTGAGAAACTGCTTAGTGTTCTGTTAGTTCATCTCACAGAGTTACATCTGTATTTCGTGGATCTCTTTGCTAGCCTTATTTCTGTTGAATCTGAGAACAGATATTTCGGATCCCTTTGAAGACTATAGGGCCAAAGGAAATATCCTCCGATAACTAAGAGAAAGAAGCTTTCTGAGAAACTTCTTTGTGGTCTATGAAATCATCTCACAGAGTTACAGCTTTCCCCTCAAGAAGCCTTTCGCTAAGACAGTTCTTGTGGAATTGGCAAAGTGATATTTGGAAGCCTATAGAGGGCTACGGTGAAAAAGGAAATATCCTCAGGTGAAATCTGGAAAGAAGCTTTCTGAGAAACTGCTCTGTGATGTGTGACTTCCACTCACAGAGTTACATCTGTATTTCGTGGATCTCTTTGCTAGCCTTATTTCTGTGGAATCTGAGAACAGATATTTCGGATCCCTTTGAAGACTATAGGGCCAAAGGAAATATCCTCCGATAACTAAGAGAAAGAAGCTTTCTGAGAAACCTCTTTGTGTTCTGCGAAATCATCGCACAGAGTTACAGCTTTCCCCTCAAGAAGCCTTTCACTAAGACAGTTCTTGTGGAATTGGCAAAGTGATATTTGGAAGCCCATAGACGGCTATGGTGAAAAAGGAAATATCCTCCCATGAAATCTGGAAAGAAGGTTTCTGAGAAACTGCTTAGTGTTCTGTTAATTCATCTCACACAGTTACATCTGTATTTCGTGGATCACTTGGCTAGCCTTATTTCTGTGGAATCTGAGAACAGATATTTCGGATCCCTTTGAAGACTATAGGGCCAAAGGAAATATCCTCCGATAACTAAGAGAAAGAAGCTTTCTGAGAAACTTCTTTGTGTTCTGCGAAATCATCTCACAGAGTTACAGCTTTCGCCTCAAGAAGCCTTTCGCTAAGACAGTTCTTGTGGAATTGGCAAAGTGATATTTGGAAGCCCATAGAATGCTATGGTGAAAAAGGAAATATCCTCAGATGAAATCTGGAAAGAAGCTTTCTGAGAAACTGCTTAGTGTTCTGTTAATTCATCTCACAGAGTGATATCTGTATTTCTTGGATCACTTGGCTCGCCTTATTTCTGTGGAATCTGAGAACAGATATTTCGGATCCCTTTGAAGACTATAGGGCCAAAGGAAATATCCTCCGATAACTAAGAGAAAGAAGCTTTCTGAGAAACTTCTTTGTGTTCTGTGAAATCATCACACAGAGTTACAGCTTTCCGCTCAAGAAGCCTTTCGCTAAGACAGTTCTTGTGGAATTGGCAAAGGGATATTTGGAAGCCCATAGAGGGCTATGGTGAAAAAGGAAATATCCTCAGATGAAATCTGGAAAGAAGCTTTCTGAGAAACTGCTTAGTGTTCTGTTAATTCATCTCACAGAGTTACATCTGTATTTCGTGGATCTCTTTGCTAGCCTTATTTCTGTGGAATCTGAAAACAGATATTTCGGATCCCTTTGAAGACTATAAGGCCAAAGGAAATATCCTCCGATAATTAAGAGAAAGAAGCTTTCTGAGAAACTTCTTTGTGTTCTGTGAAATCATCTCACAGAGTTACAGATTCCCCTCAAGAAGCCTTTCGCTAAGACAGTTCTTGTGGAATTGGCAAAGTGATATTTGGAAGCCCATACAGGGCTATGGTGAAAAAGGAAATATCCTCAGATGAAATCTGGAAAGAAGCTTTCTGAGAAACTGCTCAGTGTTCTGTTAATTCATCTCACAGAGTTACATCGGTATTTCGTGGATCTCTTTCCTAGGCTTATTTCTGTGGAATCTGAGAACAGATATTTCGGATCCCTTTGAAGACTATAGGGCCAAAGGAAATATCCTCCGATAACAAAGAAAAAGAAGCTTTCTGAGAAACTTCTTTGTGATATGTGAAATCATCTCACAGAGTTACAGCTTTCCCCTCAAGAAGCCTTTCGCTAAGACAGTTCTTGTGGAATTGGCAAAGTGATATTTAGAAGCCCACAGAGGTTATGGTGAAAAAGGAAATATCCTCAGATGAAATCTGGAAAGAAGCTTTCTGAGAAACTGCTCTGTGATGTGTGACTTCCACTCACAGAGTTACATCTGTATTTCGTTGATCTCTTTGCTAGCCTTATTTCTGTGGAATCTGAGAACAGATATTTCGGATCCCTTTGAAGACTATAGGGCCAAAGGAAATATCCTCCGATAACTAAGAGAAAGAAGCTTTCGGAGAAACCTCTTTTGTTCTGTGAAATCATCTCACAGAGTTACAGCTTTCCCCTCAAGAAGCCTTTCGCTAAGACAGTTCTTGTGGAATTGGCAAAGTGATATTTGGAAGCCCATAGAGGGCTATGGTGAAAAAGGAAATATCCTCCGATGAAATCTGGAAAGAAGCTTTCTGAGAAACTGCTTAGTGTTCTGTTAATTCATCTCACAGAGTTACATCTGTATTTCGTGGATCTCTTTGCTAGCCTTATTTCTGTGGAATCTGAGAACAGATATTTCGGATCCCTTTGAAGACTATAGGGCCAAAGGAAATATCCTCTGATAACAAAGAGAAAGAAGCTTTGTGAGAAATTTCTTTGTGTTCTATGTAATGATCTCACAGAGTTACAGCTTTCCCCTCAAGAAGCCTTTCGCTAAGACAGTTCTTGTGGAATTGGCAAAGTGATATTTGGAAGCCCATAGAGGGCTACGGTGAAAAAGGAAATATCCTCAGATGAAATCTGGAAAGAAGCTTTCTGAGAAACTGCTTAGTGTTCTGTTAATTCATCTCACAGAGTTACATCTGTATTTCGTGGATCACTTGGCTAGCCTTATTTCTGTGGAATCTGAGAACAGATATTTCGGATCCCTTTGAAGACTATAGGGCCAAAGGAAATATCCTCCGATAACTAAGAGAAAGAAGCTTTCTGAGAAACTTCTTTGTGTTCTGTGAAATCATCTCACAGAGTTACAGCTTTCCCCTCAAGAAGCCTTTCGCTAAGACAGTTCTTGTGGAATTGGCAAAGTGATATTTGGAAGCCCATACAGGGCTATGGTGAAAAAGGAAATATCCTCAGATGAAATCTGGAAAGAAGCTTTCTGAGAAACTGCTCAGTGTTCTGTTAATTCATCTCACAGAGTTACATCTGTATTTCGTGGATCTCTTTGCTAGGCTTATTTTTTGGAATCTGAGAACAGATATTTGGGATCCCTTTGAAGACTATAGGGCCAAAGGAAATGTCCTCCGATAACAAAGAGAAAGAAGCTTTCTGAGAAACTTCTTTGTGTTCTGTGAAATCATCTCACAGAGTTACAGCTTTCCCCTCAAGAAGCCTTTCGCTAAGACAGTTCTTGTGGAATTGGCAAAGTGATATTTGGAAGCCATACAGGGCTATGGTGAAAAAGGAAATATCCTCAGATGAAAACTGGAAAGAAGCTTTCTGAGAAACTGCTTAGTGTTCTGTTAATTCATCTCACAGAGTTACATCTATATTTCGTGGATCTCTTTGCAAGCCTTATTTCTGTGGAATCTGAGAACCGATATTTCGGATCCCTTTGAAGACTATAGGGCCAAAGGAAATATCCTCCGAAAACTAAGAGAAAGAAGCTTTCTGAGAAACTTCTTTGTGTTCTGTGAAATCATCTCAGAGAGTTACACCTTTCCCCTCAAGAAGCCTTTCGCTAAGACAGTTCTTGTGGAATTGGCAAAGTGATATTTGGAAGCCCATAGAGGACTATCGTGAAAAAGGAAATATCCTCAGATGAAATCTGGAAAGAAGCTTTCTGAGAAACTGCTTAGTGTTCTGTTAATTCATCTCACAGAGTTACACCTATATTTCGTTGATATCTTTGCAAGCCTTATTTCTGTGGAATCTGAGAACAGATATTTCGGATCCCTTTGAAGACTATAGGGCCAAAGGAAATATCCTCCGAAAACTAAGAGAAAGAAGCTTTCTGAGAAACTTCTTTGTGTTCTGTGAAATCATCTCAGAGAGTTACACCTTTCCCCTCAAGAAGCCTTTCGCTAAGACAGTTCTTGTGGAATTGGCAAAGTGATATTTGGAATCCCATAGAGGACTATCGTGAAAAAGGAAATATCCTCAGATGAAATCTGGAAAGAAGCTTTCTGAGAAACTGCTTAGTGTTCTGTTAATTCATCTCACAGAGTTACATCTGTATTTCGTGGATCTCTTTGCTAGCCTTATTTCTGTGGAATCTGAGAACAGATATTTCGGATCCCTTTGAAGACTATAGGGCCAAAGTAAATATCCTCCGATAACTAAGAGAAAGAAGCTTTCTGAGAAACTTCTTTGTGGTCTATGAAATAATTTCACATAGTTACAGCTTCCCCTCAAGAAGCATTTCGCTAAGACAGTTCTTGTGGAATTGGCAAAGTGATATTTGGAAGCCCATAGAGGGCTATGGTGAAAAAGGAAATATCCTCAGATGAAAGCTGGAAAGAAGCTTTCTGAGAAACTGCTTAGTGTTCTGTTAATTCATCTCACAGAGTTACATCTGTATTTCGTGGATCTCTTTGCTAACCTTATTTCTGTGGAATCTGAGAAGAGATATTTCGGATCCCTTTGAAGACTATAGGGCCAAAGGAAATATCCTCCGATAACAAAGAGAAAGAAGCTTTGTGAGAAATTTCTTTGTGTTCTATGTAATCATCTCACAGAGTTACAGCTTTCCCCTCAAGAAGCCTTTCGCTAAGACAGTTCTTGTGGAATTGGCAAAGTGATATTTGGAAGCCCATAGAGGGCTATGGTCAAAAAGGAAATATCCTCAGATGAAATCTGGAAAGAAGCTTTCTGAGAAACTGCTTATTGTTCTGTTAATTCATCTCACAGAGTTACATCTGTATTTCTTGGATCACTTGGCTAGTCTTATTTCTGTGGAATCTGAGAACAGATATTTCGGATCCCTTTGAAGACTATAGGGCCAAAGGAAATGTCCTCCGATAACTAAGAGAAAGAAGCTTTCGGAGAAACTTCTTTGTGTTCTGTGAAATCATCTCACAGAGTTACAGCTTTCCCCTCAAGAAGCCTTTCGCTAAGACAGTTCTTGTGGAATTGGCAAAGTGATATTTGGAAGCCCATACAGGGCTATGGTGAAAAAGGAAATATCCTCCGATGAAATCTGGAAAGAAGCTTTCTGAGAAACTGCTCAGTGTTGTGTTAATTCATCTCACAGAGTTACATCTGTATTTCGTGGATCTCTTTGCTAGGCTTATTTCTGTGGAATCTGAGAACAGATATTTCGGATCCCTTTGAAGACTATAGGGCCAAAGGAAATATCCTCCGATAACAAAGAAAAGGAAGCTTTCTGAGAAACTTCTTTGTGTTCTGTGAAATCATCTCACAGAGTTACAGCTTTCCCCTCAAGAAGCCTTTCGCTAAGACAGTTCTTGTGGAATTGGCAAAGTGATATTTGGAAGCCCATAGAGGACTATGGTGAAAAAGGAAAAATCCTCCGATGAAAACTGGAAAGAAGCTTTCTGAGAAACTGCTTAGTGTTCTGCTAATTCATCTCACAGAGTTACATCTATATTTCGTGGATCTCTTTGCTAGCCTTATTTCTGTGGAATCTGAGAACAGATATTTTGGATCCCTTTGAAGACTATAGGGCCAAAGGAAATATCCTCCGATAACTAAGAGAAAGAAGCTTTCTGAGAAACTTCTTTGTGTTCTGTGAAATCATCTCAGAGATTTACAGCTTTCCCCTCAAGAAGCCTTTCGCTAAGACCGTTCTTGTGGAATTGGCAAAGTGATATTTAGAAGCCCATAGAGGGCTATGGTGAAAAAGGAAATATCCTCCGATGAAATCTGGAAAGAAGCTTTCTGAGAAACTGCTTAGTGTTCTGTTAATTCATCTCACAGATTTACATCTATATGTCGTGGATCTCTTTGCCAGCCTTATTTCTGTGGAATCTGAGAACAGATATTTCGGATCCCTTTGAAGACTATAGGGCCAAAGGAAATATCCACCGATAACTAAGAGAAAGAAGCTTTCTGAGAAACTTCTTTGTGGTCTATGAAATCATCTCACAGAGTTACAGCATTCCCATCAAGAAGCCTTTCGCTAAGACAGTTCTTGTGGAATTGGCAAAGTGATATTTGGAAGCCCATAGAGGGCTATGGTGAAAAAGGAAATATCCTCAGATGAAATCTGGAAAGAAGCTTTCTGAGAAACTGCTCAGTGTTCTGTTAATTCATCTCACAGTGTTACATCTGTATTTCGTGGATGTCTTTGCTAGGCTTATTTCTGTGGAATCTGAGAACAGATATTTCGGATCCCTTTGAAGACTATAGGGCCTAAGGAAATATCCTCCGATAACAAAGAAAAAGAAGCTTTCTGAGAAACTTCTTTGTGTTCTGTGAAATCATCTCAGAGAGTTACAGCTTTCCCCTCAAGAAGCCTTTCGCTAAGACAGTTCTTGTGGAATTGGCAAAGTGATATTGGCAAGCCCATAGAGGACTATGGTGAAAAAGGAAATATCCTCAGATGAAATCTGGAAAGAAGCTTTCTGAGAAACTGCTTAGTGTTCTGTTAATTCATCTCACAGAGTTACATCTGTATTTCGTGGATCTCTTTGCTAGACTTATTTCTGTGGAATCTGAGAACAGATATTTCGGATCCCTTTGAAGACTATAGGGCCAAAGGAAATATCCTCCGATAACTAAGAGAAAGAAGATTTCTGAGAAACTTCTTTGTGGTCTATGAAATCATCTCACAGAGTTACAGCTTTCCCCTCAAGAAGCCTTTCGCTAAGACAGTTCTTGTGGAATTGGCAAAGTGATATTTGGAAGCCCATAGAGGGCTATGGTGAAAAAGGAAATATCCTCAGATGAAATCTGGAAAGAAGCTTTCTGAGAAACTGCTCAGTGTTCTGTTAATTCATCTCAACGAGTTACATCTATATTTCGTGAATCTCTGTGCTAGCCTTATTTCTGTGGAATCTGAGAAGAGATATTTCGGATCCCTTTGAAGACTATAGGGCCAAAGGAAATACCCTACGATAACTAAGAGAAAGAAGCTTTCTGAGAAACCTCTTTGTGTTCTGCGAAATCATCTCACAGAGTTACAGCTTTCCCCTCAAGAAGCCTTTCGCTAAGACAGTTCTTGTGGAATTGGCAAAGTGATATTTGGAAGCCCATAGAGGGCTATGGTGAAAAAGGAAATATCCTCCGATGAAATCTGGAAAGAAGCTTTCTGAGAAACTGCTTAGTGTTCTGTTAATTCATCTCACAGAGTTACATCTGTATTTCGTGGATCTCTTTGCTAGCCTTATTTCTGTGGAATCTGAGAACAGATATTTCGGATCACTTTGAAGACTATAGGGCCAAAGGAAATATCCTCCGATAACAAAGAGAAAGAAGCTTTGTGAGAAATTTCTTTGTGTTCTATGTAATCATCTCACAGAGTTACAGCTTTCCCCTCAAGAAGCCTTTCGCTAAGACAGTTCTTGTGGAATTGGCAAAGTGATATTTGGAAGCCCATAGAGGGCTATGGTGAAAAAGGAAATATCCTCAGATGAAATCTGGAAAGAAGCTTTCTGAGAAACTGCTTAGTGTTCTGTTAATTCATCTCACAGAGTTACATCTGTATTTCGTGGATCACTTGGCTAGCCTTATTTCTGTGGAATCTGAGAACAGATATTTCGGATCCCTTTGAAGACTATAGGGCCAAAGGAATTATCCTCCGATAACTAAGAGAAAGAAGCTTTCTGAGAAACTTCTTTGTCTTCTGTGAAATCATCTCACAGAGTTACAGCTTTCCCCTAAAGAAGCCTTTCGCTAAGACAGTTCTTGTGGAATTGGCAAAGTGATATTTGGAAGCCCATACAGGGCTATGGTGAAAAAGGAAATATCCTCAGATGACATCTGGAAAGAAGCTTTCTGAGAAACTGCTCAGTGTTCTGTTAATTCATCTCACAGAGTTACATCTGTATTTCGTGGATCTCTTTGCTAGGCTTATTTTGTGGAATCTGAGAACAGATATTTCGGATCCCTTTGAAGACTATAGGGCCAAAGGAAATGTCCTCCGATAACTAAGAGAAAGAAGCTTTCTGAGAAACTGCTTTGTGTTCTGTGAAATCATCTCACAGAGTTACAGCTTTCCCCTCAAGAAGCCTTTCGCTAAGACAGTTCTTGTGGAATTGGCAAAGTGATATTTGGAAGCCCATAGAGGACTATGGTGAAAAAGGAAATATCCTCAGATGAAATCTGGAAAGAAACTTTCTGAGAAACTGCTTAGTGTTCTGTTAATTCATCTCACAGAGTTACATCTGTATTTCGTGGATCTCTTTGCTAGCCTTATTTCTGTGGAAACTGAGAACAGATATTTCGGATCCCTTTGAAGACTATAGGGCCCAAGGAAATATCCTCCGATAACTAAGAGAAAGAAGCTTTCTGAGAAACTTCTTTGTGGTCTATGAAATAATCTCACAGAGTTACAGCTTCCCCTCAAGAAGCCTTTCGCTAAGACAGTTCTTGTGGAATTGGCAAAGTGATATTTGGAAGCCCATAGAGGGCTATGGTGAAAAAGGAAATATCCTCAGATGAAAGCTGGAAAGAAGCTTTTTGAGAAACTGCTTATTGTTCTGTTAATTCATCTCACAGAGTTACATCTGTATTTCGTGGATCTCTTTGCTAGCCTTATTTCTGTGGAATCTGAGAACAGATATTTCGGATCCCTTTGAAGACTATAGGGCCAAAGGAAATATCCTCCGATAACAAAGAGAAAGGAGCTTTGTGAGAAATTTCTTTGTGTTCTATGTAATCATCTCACAGAGTTACAGCTTTCCCCTCAAGAAGCCTTTCGCTAAGACAGTTCTTGTGGAATTGGCAAAGTGATATTTGGAAGCCCATAGAGGGCTATGGTCAAAAAGGAAATATCCTCAGATGAAATCTGGAAAGAAGCTTTCTGAGAAACTGCTTATTGTTCTGTTAATTCATCTCACAGAGTTACATCTTTATTTCTTGGATCACTTGGCTAGCCTTATTTCTGTGGAATCTGAGAACAGATATTTCGGATCCCTTTGAAGACTATAGGGCCAAAGGAAATATCCTCCGATAACTAAGAGAAAGAAGCTTTCGGAGAAACTTCTTTGTGTTCTGTGAAATCATCTCACAGAGTTACAGCTTTCCCCTCAAGAAGCCTTTCGCTAAGACAGTTCTTGTGGAATTGGCAAAGTGATATTTGGAAGCCCATAGAGGGCTATGGTGAAAAAGGAAATATCCTCAGATGAAATCTGGAAAGAAGCTTTCTGAGAAACTGCTCAGTGTTCTGTTAATTCATCTCACAGACTTACATCTGTATTTCGTGGATCTCTTTGCTAGGCTTATTTCTGTGGAATCTGAGAACAGATATTTCGGATCCCTTTGAAGACTATAGGGCCAAAGGAAATATCCTCCGATAACAAAGAAAAGGAAGCTTTCTGAGAAACTTCTTTGTGTTCTGTGAAATCATCTCACAGAGTTACAGCTTTCCCCTCAAGAAGCCTTTCGCTAAGACAGTTCTTGTGGAATTGGCAAAGTGATATTTGGAAGCACATAGAGGTCTATGGTGAAAAAGGAAAAATCCTCCGATGAAAACTGGAAAGAAGCTTTCAGAGAAACTGCTTAGTGTTCTGTTAATTCATCTCACAGAGTTACATCTATATTTCGTGGATCTCTTTGCTAGCGTTTTTTCTGTGGAATCTGAGAACAGATATTTCGGATCCCTTTGAAGACTATAGGGCCAAAGGAAATATCCTCCGAAAACTAAGAGAAAGAAGCTTTCTGAGAAACTTCTTTGTGTTCTGTGAAATCATCTCAGAGAGTTACAGCTTTCCCCTCAAGAAGCCTTTCGCTAAGACAGTTCTTGTGGAATTGGCAAAGTGATATTTGGAAGCCCATAGAGGACTACGGTGAAAAAGGAAATATCCTCAGATGAAATCTGGAAAGAAGCTTTCTGAGAAACTGCTTAGTGTTCTGTTAATTCATCTAACAGAGTTACATCTGTATTTCGTGGATCTCTTTGCTAGCCTTATTTCTGTGGAATCTGAGAACAGATATTTCGGATCCCTTTGAAGACTATAGGGCCAAAGGAAATATCCTCCGATAACTAAGAGAAAGAAGCTTTCTGAGAAACTTCTTTGTGGTCTATGTAATCATCTCACAGAGTTACAGCTTTCCCCTCAAGAAGCCTTTCGCTAAGACAGTTCTTGTGGAATTGGCAAAGTGATATTTGGAAGCCCGTAGAGGGCTATGGTGAAAAAGGAAATATCCTCCGATGAAATCTGGAAAGAAGCTTTCTGAGAAACTGCTCTGTGATGTGTGACTTCCACTCACAGAGTTACATCTGTATTTCGTGGATCTCTTTGCTAGCCTTATTTCTGTGGAATCTGAGAACAGATATTTCGGATCCCTTTGAAGACTATAGGGCCAAAGGAAATATCCTACGATAACTAAGAGAAAGAAGCTTTCTGAGAAACCTCTTTGTGTTCTGCGTAATCATCTCACAGAGTTACAGCTTTCCCCTCAAGAAGCCTTTCGCTAAGACAGTTCTTGTGGAATTGGCAAAGTGATATTTGGAAGCCCATAGAGGGCTATGGTGAAAAAGGAAATATCCTCCGATGAAATCTGGAAAGAAGCTTTCTGAGAAACTGCTTAGTGTTCTGTTAATTCATCTCACAGAGTTACATCTGTATTTCGTGGATCTCTTTGCTAGCCTTATTTCTGTGGAATCTGAGAACAGATATTTCGTATCCCTTTGAAGACTATAGGGCCAAAGGAAATATCCTCCGATAACAAAGAGAAAGAAGCTTTGTGAGAAATTTCTTTGTGTTCTATGTAATCATCTCACAGAGTTACAGCTTTCTCCTCAAGAAGCCTTTCGCTAAGACAGTTCTTGTGGAATTGGCAAAGTGATAATTGGAAGCCCATAGAGGGCTATGGTGAAAAAGGAAATATCCTCAGATGAAATCTGGAAAGAAGCTTTCTGAGAAACTGCTCAGTGTTCTGTTAATTCATCTCACAGAGTTACATCTGTATTTCGTGGATCTCTTTGCTAGGCTTATTTTGTGGAATCTGAGAACAGATATTTCGGATCCCTTTGAAGACTATAGGGCCAAAGGAAATGTCCTCCGATAACAAAGAGAAAGAAGCTTTCTGAGAAACTTCTTTGTGTTCTGTGAAATCATCTCACAGAGTTACAGCTTTCCCCTCAAGAAGCCTTTCGCTAAAACAGTTCTTGTGGAATTGGCAAAGTGATATTTGGAAGCCAATAGAGGGCTATGGTGAAAAAGGAAATATCCTCAGATGAAAACTGGAAAGAAGCTTTCTGAGAAACTGCTTAGTGTTCTGTTAATTCATCTCACAGAGTTACATCTATATTTCGTGGATCTCTTTGCAAGCCTTATTTCTGTGGAATCTGAGAACAGATATTTCGGATCCCTTTGAAGACTATAGGGCCAAAGGAAATATCCTCCGAAAACTAAGAGAAAGAAGCTTTCTGAGAAACTTCTTTGTGTTCTGTGAAATCATCTCAGAGAGTTACACCTTTCCCCTCAAGAAGCCTTTCGCTAAGACAGTTCTTGTGGAATTGGCAAAGTGATATTTGGAATCCCGTAGAGGGCTATGGTGAAAAAGGAAATATCCTCAGATGAAATCTGGAAAGAAGCTTTCTGAGAAACTGCTTAGTGTTCTGTTAATTCATCTCACAGAGTTACATCTGTATTTCGTGGATCTCTTTGCTAGCCTTATTTCTGTGGAATCTGAGAACAGATATTTCGGATCCCTTTGAAGACTATAGGGCCAAAGTAAATATCCTCCGATAACTAAGAGAAAGAAGCTTTCTGAGAAACTTCTTTGTGGTCTATGAAATAATTTCACAGAGTTACAGCTTCCCCTCAAGAAGCATTTCGGTAAGACAGTTCTTGTGGTATTGGCAAAGTGATATTTGGAAGCCCATAGAGGGCTATGGTGAAAAAGGAAATATCCTCCGATGAAATCTGGAAAGAAGCTTTCTGAGAAACTGCTCAGTGTTGTGTTAATTCATCTCACAGAGTTACATCTGTATTTCGTGGATCTCTTTGCTAGGCTTATTTCTGTGGAATCTGAGAACAGATATTTCGGATCCCTTTGAAGACTATAGGGCCAAAGGAAATATCCTCCGATAACAAAGAAAAGGAAGCTTTCTGAGAAACTTCTTTGTGTTCTGTGAAATCATCTCACAGAGTTACAGCTTTCCCCTCAAGAAGCCTTTCGCTAAGACAGTTCTTGTGGAATTGGCAAAGTGATATTTGGAAGCCCATAGAGGACTATGGTGAAAAAGGAAAAATCCTCCGATGAAAACTGGAAAGAAGCTTTCTGAGAAACTGCTTAGTGTTCTGCTCATTCATCTCACAGAGTTACATCTATATTTCGTGGATCTCTTTGCTAGCCTTATTTCTGTGGAATCTGAGAACAGATATTTTGGATCCCTTTGAAGACTATAGGGCCAAAGGAAATATCCTCCGAAAACTAAGAGAAAGAAGCTTTCTGAGAAACTTCTTTGTGTTCTGTGAAATCATCTCAGAGATTTACAGCTTTCCCCTCAAGAAGCCTTTCGCTAAGACAGTTCTTGTGGAATTGGCAAAGTGATATTTAGAAGCCCATAGAGGGCTATGGTGAAAAAGGAAATATCCTCCGATGAAATCTGGAAAGAAGCTTTCTGAGAAACTGCTTAGTGTTCTGTTAATTCATCTCACAGAGTTACATCTATATTTCGTGGATCTCTTTGTCAGCCTTATTTCTGTGGAATCAGAGAACAGATATTTCGGATCCCTTTGAAGACTATAGGGCCAAAGGAAATATCCACCGATAACTAAGAGAAAGAAGCTTTCTGAGAAACTTCTTTGTGTTCTGTGAAATCATCTCAGAGAGTTACAGCTTTCCCCTCAAGAAGCCTTTCGCTAAGACAGTTCTTGTGGAATTGGCAAAGTGATATTTGCAAGCCCATAGAGGACTATGGTGAAAAAGGAAATATCCTCAGATGAAATCTGGAAAGAAGCTTTCTGAGAAACTGCTTAGTGTTCTGTTAATTCATCTCACAGAGTTACATCTGTATTTCGTGGATCTCTTTGCTAGACTTATTTCTGTGGAATCTGAGAACAGATATTTCGGATCCCTTTGAAGACTATAGGGCCAAAGGAAATATCCTCCGATAACTAAGAGAAAGAAGCTTTCTGAGAAACTTCTTTGTGGTCCATGAAATCATCTCACAGAGTTACAGCTTTCCCCTCAAGAAGCCTTTCGCTAAGACAGTTCTTGTGGAATTGGCAAAGTGATATTTGGAAGCCATAGAGGGCTATGGTGAAAAAGGAAATATCCTCCGATGAAATCTGGGAAGAAGCTTTCTTAGAAACTGCTCTGTGATGTGTGACTTCCACTCACAGAGTTACATCTGTATTTCGAGGATCTCTTTGCTAGCCTTATTTCTGTGGAATCTGAGAACAGATATTTCGGATCCCTTTGAAGACTATAGGGCCAAAGGAAATACCCTACGATAACTAAGAGAAAGAAGCTTTCTGAGAAACCTCTTTGTGTTCTGCGAAATCATCTCACAGAGTTACAGCTTTCCCCTCAAGAAGCCTTTCGCTAAGACAGTTCTTGTGGAATTGGCAAAGTGATATTTGGAAGCCCATAGAGGGCTATGGTGAAAAAGGAAATATCCTCCGATGAAATCTGGAAAGAAGCTTTCTGAGAAACTGCTTAGTGTTCTGTTAATTCATCTCACAGAGTTACATCTGTATTTCGTGGATCTCTTTGCTAGCCTTATTTCTGTGGAATCTGAGAACAGATATTTCGGATCCCTTTGAAGACTATAGGGCCAAAGGAAATATCCTCCGATAACAAAGAGAAAGAAGCTTTGTGAGAAATTTCTTTGTGTTCTATGTAATCATCTCACAGAGTTACAGCTTTCCCCTCAAGAAGCCTTTCGCTAAGACAGTTCTTGTGGAATTGGCAAAGTGATATTTGGAAGCCCATAGAGGGCTATGGTGAAAAAGGAAATATCCTCAGATGAAATCTGGAAAGAAGCTTTCTGAGAAACTGCTTAGTGTTCTGTTAATTCATCTCACAGAGTTACATCTGTATTTCGTGGATCACTTGGCTAGCCTTATTTCTGTGGAATCTGAGAACAGATATTTCGGATCCCTTTGAAGACTATAGGGCCAAAGGAATTATCCTCCGATAACTAAGAGAAAGAAGCTTTGTGAGAAACTTCTTTGTGTTCTGTGAAATCATCTCACAGAGTTACAGCTTTCCCCTAAAGAAGCCTTTCGCTAAGACAGTTCTTGTGGAATTGGCAAAGTGATATTTGGAAGCCCATACAGGGCTATGGTGAAAAAGGAAATATCCTCAGATGACATCTGGAAAGAAGCTTTCTGAGAAACTGCTCAGTGTTCTGTTAATTCATCTCACAGAGTTACATCTGTATTTCGTGGATCTCTTTGCTAGGCTTATTTTGTGGAATCTGAGAACAGATATTTCGGATCCCTTTGAAGACTATAGGGCCAAAGGAAATGTCCTCCGATAACTAAGAGAAAGAAGCTTTCTGAGAAACTGCTTTGTGTTCTGTGAAATCATCTCACAGAGTTACAGCTTTCCCCTCAAGAAGCTTTTCGCTAAGACAGTTCTTGTGGAATTGGCAAAGTGATATTTGGAAGCCCATAGAGGACTATGGTGAAAAAGGAAATATCCTCAGATGAAATCTGGACAGAAACTTTCTGAGAAACTGCTTAGTGTTCTGTTAATTCATCTCACAGAGTTACATCTGTATTTCGTGGATCTCTTTGCTAGCCTTATTTCTGTGGAATCTGAGAACAGATATTTCGGATCCCTTTGAAGACTATAGGGCCAAAGGAAATATCCTCCGATAACTAAGAGAAAGAAGCTTTCTGAGAAACTTCTTTGTGGTCTATGAAATAATCTCACAGAGTTACAGCTTCCCCTCAAGAAGCCTTTCGCTAAGACAGTTCTTGTGGAATTGGCAAAGTGATATTTGGAAGCCCATACAGGGCTATGGTGAAAAAGGAAATATCCTCAGATGAAAGCTGGAAAGAAGCTTTTTGAGAAACTGCTTAGTGTTCTGTTAATTCATCTCACAGAGTTACATCTGTATTTCGTGGATCTCTTTGCTAGCCTTATTTCTGTGGAATCTGAGAACAGATATTTCGGATCCCTTTGAAGACTATAGGGCCAAAGGAAATATCCTCCGATAACAAAGAGAAAGGAGCTTTGTGAGAAATTTCTTTGTGTTTTATGTAATCATCTCACAGAGTTACAGCTTTCCCCTCAAGAAGCCTTTCGCTAAGACAGTTCTTGTGGAATTGGCAAAGTGATATTTGGAAGCCCATAGAGGGCTATGGTGAAAAAGGAAATATCCTCAGATGAAATCTGGAAAGAAGCTTTCTGAGAAACTGCTTATTGTTCTGTTAATTCATCTCACAGAGTTACATCTTTATTTCTTGGATCACTTGGCTAGCCTTATTTCTGTGGAATCTGAGAACAGATATTTCGGATCCCTTTGAAGACTATAGGGCCAAGGAAATATCCTCCGATAACTAAGAGAAAGAAGCTTTCGGAGAAACTTCTTTGTGTTCTGTGAAATCATCTCACAGAGTTACAACTTTCCCCTCAAGAAGCCTTTCGCTAAGACAGTTCTTGTGGAATTGGCAAAGTGATATTTGGAAGCCCATAGAGGGCTATGGTGAAAAAGGAAATATCCTCAGATGAAATCTGGAAAGAAGCTTTCTGAGAAACTGCTCAGTGTTCTGTTAATTCATCTCACAGACTTACATCTGTATTTCGTGGATCTCTTTGCTAGGCTTATTTCTGTGGAATCTGAGAACAGATATTTCGGATCCCTTTGAAGACTATAGGGCCAAAGGAAATATCCTCCGATAACAAAGAAAAGGAAGCTTTCTGAGAAACTTCTTTGTGTTCTGTGAAATCATCTCACAGAGTTACAGCTTTCCCCTCAAGAAGCCTTTCGCTAAGACAGTTCTTGTGGAATTGGCAAAGTGATATTTGGAAGCACATAGAGGTCTATGGTGAAAAAGGAAAAATCCTCCGATGAAAACTGGAAAGAAGCTTTCTGAGAAACTGCTTAGTGTTCTGTTAATTCATCTCACAGAGTTACATCTATATTTCGTGGATCTCTTTGCTAGCCTTTTTTCTGTGGAATCTGAGAACAGATATTTCGGATCCCTTTGGAGACTATAGGGCCAAAGGAAATATCCTCCGAAAACTAAGAGAAAGAAGCTTTCTGAGAAACTTCTTTGTGTTCTGTGAAATCATCTCAGAGAGTTACAGCTTTCCCCTCAAGAAGCCTTTCGCTAAGACAGTTCTTGTGGAATTGGCAAAGTGATATTTAGAAGCCCATAGAGGACTATGGTGAAAAAGGAAATATCCTCAGATGAAATCTGGAAAGAAGCTTTCTGAGAAACTGCTTAGTGTTCTGTTAATTCATCTCACAGAGTTACATCTGTATTTCGTGGATCTCTTTGCTAGCCTTATTTCTGTGGAATCTGAGAACAGATATTTCGGATCCCTTTGAAGACTATAGGGCCAAAGGAAATATCCTCCGATAACTAAGAGAAAGAAGCTTTCTGAGAAACTTCTTTGTGGTCTATGTAATCATCTCACAGAGTTACAGCTTTCCCCTCAAGAAGCCTTTCGCTAAGACAGTTCTTGTGGAATTGGCAAAGTGATATTTGGAAGCCCATAGAGGGCTATGGTGAAAAAGGAAATATCCTCAGATGAAATCTGGAAAGAAGCTTTCTGAGAAACTGCTCAGTGTTCTGTTAATTCATCTCACAGTGTTACATCTGTATTTCGTGGATCTCTTTGCTAGGCTTATTTCTGTGGAATCTGAGAACAGATATTTCGGATCCCTTTGAAGACTATAGGGCCAAAGGAAATATCCTCCGATAACAAAGAAAAAGAAGCTTTCTGAGAAACTTCTTTGTGTTCTGTGAAATCATCTCAGAGAGTTACAGCTATCCCCTCAAGAAGCCTTTCGCTAAGACAGTTCTTGTGGAATTGGCAAAGTGATATTTGCAAGCCCATAGAGGACTATGGTGAAAAAGGAAATATCCTCAGATGAAATCTGGAAAGAAGCTTTCTGAGAAACTGCTTAGTGTTCTGTTAATTCATCTCACAGAGTTACATCTGTATTTCGTGGATCTCTTTGCTAGACTTATTTCTGTGGAATCTGAGAACAGATATTTCGGATCCCTTTGAAGACTATAGGGCCAAAGGAAATATCCTCCGATAACTAAGAGAAAGAAGCTTTCTGAGAAACTTCTTTGTGGTCTATGAAATCATCTCACAGAGTTACAGCTTTCCCCTCA
Organism: Macaca mulatta; assembly: GCF_049350105.2. NCBI lineage: Eukaryota > Metazoa > Chordata > Mammalia > Primates > Cercopithecidae > Macaca > Macaca mulatta. The sequence continues at coordinate 49,759,371 of NC_133411.1, forward strand.
AGAAGCCTTTCGCTAAGACAGTTCTTGTGGAATTGGCAAAGTGATATTTGGAAGCCCATAGAGGGCTATGGTGAAAAAGGAAATATCCTCCGATGAAATCTGGAAAGAAGCTCTCTTAGAAACTGCTCTGTGATGTGTGACTTCCACTCACAGAGTTACATCTGTATTTCGAGGATCTCTTTGCTAGCCTTATTTCTGTGGAATCTGAGAACAGATATTTCGGATCCCTTTGAAGACTATAGGGCCAAAGGAAATACCCTACGATAACTAAGAGAAAGAAGCTTTCTGAGAAACCTCTTTGTGTTCTGCGAAATCATCTCACAGAGTTACAGCTTTCCCCTCAAGAAGCCTTTCGCTAAGACAGTTCTTGTGGAATTGGCAAAGTGATATTTGGAAGCCCATAGAGGGCTATGGTGAAAAAGGAAATATCCTCCGATGAAATCTGGAAAGAAGCTTTCTGAGAAACTGCTTAGTGTTCTGTTAATTCATCTCACAGAGTTACATCTGTATTTCGTGGATCTCTTTGCTAGCCTTATTTCTGTGGAATCTGAGAACAGATATTTCGGATCCCTTTGAAGACTATAGGGCCAAAGGAAATATCCTCCGATAACAAAGAGAAAGAAGCTTTGTGAGAAATTTCTTTGTGTTCTATGTAATCATCTCACAGAGTTACAGCTTTCTCCTCAAGAAGCCTTTCGCTAAGACAGTTCTTGTGGAATTGGCAAAGTGATAATTGGAAGCCCATAGAGGGCTATGGTGAAAAAGGAAATATCCTCAGATGAAATCTGGAAAGAAGCTTTCTGAGAAACTGCTCAGTGTTCTGTTAATTCATCTCACAGAGTTACATCTGTATTTCGTGGATCTCTTTGCTAGGCTTATTTTGTGGAATCTGAGAACAGATATTTCGGATCCCTTTGAAGACTATAGGGCCAAAGGAAATGTCCTCCGATAACAAAGAGAAAGAAGCTTTCTGAGAAACTTCTTTGTGTTCTGTGAAATCATCTCACAGAGTTACAGCTTTCCCCTCAAGAAGCCTTTCGCTAAAACAGTTCTTGTGGAATTGGCAAAGTGATATTTGGAAGCCAATAGAGGGCTATGGTGAAAAAGGAAATATCCTCAGATGAAAACTGGAAAGAAGCTTTCTGAGAAACTGCTTAGTGTTCTGTTAATTCATCTCACAGAGTTACATCTATATTTCGTGGATCTCTTTGCAAGCCTTATTTCTGTGGAATCTGAGAACAGATATTTCGGATCCCTTTGAAGACTATAGGGCCAAAGGAAATATCCTCCGAAAACTAAGAGAAAGAAGCTTTCTGAGAAACTTCTTTGTGTTCTGTGAAATCATCTCAGAGAGTTACACCTTTCCCCTCAAGAAGCCTTTCGCTAAGACAGTTCTTGTGGAATTGGCAAAGTGATATTTGGAATCCCATAGAGGGCTATGGTGAAAAAGGAAATATCCTCAGATGAAATCTGGAAAGAAGCTTTCTGAGAAACTGCTTAGTGTTCTGTTAATTCATCTCACAGAGTTACATCTGTATTTCGTGGATCTCTTTGCTAGCCTTATTTCTGTGGAATCTGAGAACAGATATTTCGGATCCCTTTGAAGACTATAGGGCCAAAGTAAATATCCTCCGATAACTAAGAGAAAGAAGCTTTCTGAGAAACTTCTTTGTGGTCTATGAAATAATTTCACAGAGTTACAGCTTCCCCTCAAGAAGCATTTCGGTAAGACAGTTCTTGTGGAATTGGCAAAGTGATATTTGGAAGCCCATAGAGGGCTATGGTGAAAAAGGAAATATCCTCCGATGAAATCTGGAAAGAAGCTGTCTGAGAAACTGCTCAGTGTTGTGTTAATTCATCTCACAGAGTTACATCTGTATTTCGTGGATCTCTTTGCTAGGCTTATTTCTGTGGAATCTGAGAACAGATATTTCGGATCCCTTTGAAGACTATAGGGCCAAAGGAAATATCCTCCGATAACAAAGAAAAGGAAGCTTTCTGAGAAACTTCTTTGTGTTCTGTGAAATCATCTCACAGAGTTACAGCTTTCCCCTCAAGAAGCCTTTCGCTAAGACAGTTCTTGTGGAATTGGCAAAGTGATATTTGGAAGCCCATAGAGGACTATGGTGAAAAAGGAAAAATCCTCCGATGAAAACTGGAAAGAAGCTTTCTGAGAAACTGCTTAGTGTTCTGCTAATTCATCTCACAGAGTTACATCTATATTTCGTGGATCTCTTTGCTAGCCTTATTTCTGTGGAATCTGAGAACAGATATTTTGGATCCCTTTGAAGACTATAGGGCCAAAGGAAATATCCTCCGAAAACTAAGAGAAAGAAGCTTTCTGAGAAACTTCTTTGTGTTCTGTGAAATCATCTCAGAGATTTACAGCTTTCCCCTCAAGAAGCCTTTCGCTAAGACAGTTCTTGTGGAATTGGCAAAGTGATATTTAGAAGCCCATAGAGGGCTATGGTGAAAAAGGAAATATCCTCCGATGAAATCTGGAAAGAAGCTTTCTGAGAAACTGCTTAGTGTTCTGTTAATTCATCTCACAGAGTTACATCTATATTTCGTGGATCTCTTTGTCAGCCTTACTTCTGTGGAATCAGAGAACAGATATTTCGGATCCCTTTGAAGACTATAGGGCCAAAGGAAATATCCACCGATAACTAAGAGAAAGAAGCTTTCTGAGAAACTTCTTTGTGGTCTATGAAATCATCTCACAGAGTTACAGCATTCCCATCAAGAAGCCTTTCGCTAAGACAGTTCTTGTGGAATTGGCAAAGTGATATTTGGAAGCCCATAGAGGGCTATGGTGAAAAAGGAAATATCCTCAGATGAAATCTGGAAAGAAGCTTTCTGAGAAACTGCTCAGTGTTCTGTTAATTCATCTCACAGTGTTACATCTGTATTTCGTGGATCTCTTTGCTAGGCTTATTTCTGTGGAATCTGAGAACAGATATTTCGGATCCCTTTGAAGACTATAGGGCCAAAGGAAATATCCTCCGATAACAAAGAAAAAGAAGCTTTCTGAGAAACTTCTTTGTGTTCTGTGAAATCATCTCAGAGAGTTACAGCTTTCCCCTCAAGAAGCCTTTCGCTAAGACAGTTCTTGTGGAATTGGCAAAGTGATATTTGCAAGCCCATAGAGGACTATGGTGAAAAAGGAAATATCCTCAGATGAAATCTGGAAAGAAGCTTTCTGAGAAACTGCTTAGTGTTCTGTTAATTCATCTCACAGAGTTACATCTGTATTTCGTGGATCTCTTTGCTAGACTTATTTCTGTGGAATCTGAGAACAGATATTTCGGATCCCTTTGAAGACTATAGGGCCAAAGGAAATATCCTCCGATAACTAAGAGAAAGAAGCTTTCTGAGAAACTTCTTTGTGGTCCATGAAATCATCTCACAGAGTTACAGCTTTCCCCTCAAGAAGCCTTTCGCTAAGACAGTTCTTGTGGAATTGGCAAAGTGATATTTGGAAGCCATAGAGGGCTATGGTGAAAAAGGAAATATCCTCCGATGAAATCTGGAAAGAAGCTTTCTTAGAAACTGCTCTGTGATGTGTGACTTCCACTCACAGAGTTACATCTGTATTTCGAGGATCTCTTTGCTAGCCTTATTTCTATGGAATCTGAGAACAGATATTTCGGATCCCTTTGAAGACTATAGGGCCAAAGGAAATACCCTACGATAACTAAGAGAAAGAAGCTTTCTGAGAAACCTCTTTGTGTTCTGCGAAATCATCTCACAGAGTTACAGCTTTCCCCTCAAGAAGCCTTTCGCTAAGACAGTTCTTGTGGAATTGGCAAAGTGATATTTGGAAGCCCATAGAGGGCTATGGTGAAAAAGGAAATATCCTCAGATGAAATCTGGAAAGAAGCTTTCTGAGAAACTGCTTAGTGTTCTGTTAATTCATCTCACAGAGTTACATCTGTATTTCGTGGATCACTTGGCTAGCCTTATTTCTGTGGAATCTGAGAACAGATATTTCGGATCCCTTTGAAGACTATAGGGCCAAAGGAATTATCCTCCGATAACTAAGAGAAAGAAGCTTTCTGAGAAACTTCTTTGTGTTCTGTGAAATCATCTCACAGAGTTACAGCTTTCCCCTCAAGAAGCCTTTCGCTAAGACAGTTCTTGTGGAATTGGCAAAGTGATATTTGGAAGCCCATACAGGGCTATGGTGAAAAAGGAAATATCCTCAGATGACATCTGGAAAGAAGCTTTCTGAGAAACTGCTCAGTGTTCTGTTAATTCATCTCACAGAGTTACATCTGTATTTCGTGGATCTCTTTGCTAGGCTTATTTTGTGGAATCTGAGAACAGATATTTCGGATCCCTTTGAAGACTATAGGGCCAAAGGAAATGTCCTCCGATAACTAAGAGAAAGAAGCTTTCTGAGAAACTTCTTTGTGTTCTGTGAAATCATCTCACAGAGTTACAGCTTTCCCCTCAAGAAGCCTTTCGCTAAGACAGTTCTTGTGGAATTGGCAAAGTGATATTTGGAAGCACATAGAGGTCTATGGTGAAAAAGGAAAAATCCTCCGATGAAAACTGGAAAGAAGCTTTCTGAGAAACTGCTTAGTGTTCTGTTAATTCATCTCACAGAGTTACATCTATATTTCGTGGATCTCTTTGCTAGCCTTTTTTCTGTGGAATCTGAGAACAGATATTTCGGATCCCTTTGGAGACTATAGGGCCAAAGGAAATATCCTCCGAAAACTAAGAGAAAGAAGCTTTCTGAGAAACTTCTTTGTGTTCTGTGAAATCATCTCAGAGAGTTACAGCTTTCCCCTCAAGAAGCCTTTCGCTAAGACAGTTCTTGTGGAATTGGCAAAGTGATATTTGCAAGCCCATAGAGGACTATGGTGAAAAAGGAAATATCCTCAGATGAAATCTGGAAAGAAGCTTTCTGAGAAACTGCTTAGTGTTCTGTTAATTCATCTCACAGAGTTACATCTGTATTTCGTGGATCTCTTTGCTAGACTTATTTCTGTGGAATCTGAGAACAGATATTTCGGATCCCTTTGAAGACTATAGGGCCAAAGGAAATATCCTCCGATAACTAAGAGAAAGAAGCTTTCTGAGAAACTTCTTTGTGGTCTATGAAATCATCTCACAGAGTTACAGCTTTCCCCTCAAGAAGCCTTTCGCTAAGACAGTTCTTGTGGAATTGGCAAAGTGATATTTGGAAGCCCATAGAGGGCTATGGTGAAAAAGGAAATATCCTCCGATGAAATCTGGAAAGAAGCTCTCTTAGAAACTGCTCTGTGATGTGTGACTTCCACTCACAGAGTTACATCTGTATTTCGAGGATCTCTTTGCTAGCCTTATTTCTGTGGAATCTGAGAACAGATATTTCGGATCCCTTTGAAGACTATAGGGCCAAAGGAAATACCCTACGATAACTAAGAGAAAGAAGCTTTCTGAGAAACCTCTTTGTGTTCTGCGAAATCATCTCACAGAGTTACAACTTTCCCCTCAAGAAGCCTTTCGCTAAGACAGTTCTTGTGGAATTGGCAAAGTGATATTTGGAAGCCCATAGAGGGCTATGGTGAAAAAGGAAATATCCTCCGATGAAATCTGGAAAGAAGCTTTCTGAGAAACTGCTTAGTGTTCTGTTAATTCATCTCACAGAGTTACATCTGTATTTCGTGGATCTCTTTGCTAGCCTTATTTCTGTGGAATCTGAGAACAGATATTTCGGATCCCTTTGAAGACTATAGGGCCAAAGGAAATATCCTCCGATAACAAAGAGAAAGAAGCTTTGTGAGAAATTTCTTTGTGTTCTATGTAATCATCTCACAGAGTTACAGCTTTCCCCTCAAGAAGCCTTTCGCTAAGACAGTTCTTGTGGAATTGACAAAGTGATATTTGGAAGCCCATAGAGGGCTATGGTGAAAAAGGAAATATCCTCAGATGAAATCTGGAAAGAAGCTTTCTGAGAAACTGCTTAGTGTTCTGTTAATTCATCTCACAGAGTTACATCTGTATTTCGTGGATCACTTGGCTAGCCTTATTTCTGTGGAATCTGAGAACAGATATTTCGGATCCCTTTGAAGACTATAGGGCCAAAGGAAATATCCTCCGAAAACTAAGAGAAAGAAGCTTTCTGAGAAACTTCTTTGTGTTCTGTGAAATCATCTCACAGAGTTACAGCTTTCCCCTCAAGAAGCCTTTCGCTAAGACAGTTCTTGTGGAATTGCCAAAGTGATATTTAGAAGCCCATAGAGGGCGATGGTGAAAAAGGAAATATCCTCCGATGAAATCTGGAAAGAAGCTTTCTGAGAAACTGCTTAGTGTTCTGTTAATTCATCTCACAGAGTTACATCTATATTTCGTGGATCTCTTTGTCAGCCTTACTTCTGTGGAATCAGAGAACAGATATTTCGGATCCCTTTGAAGACTATAGGGCCAAAGGAAATATCCACCGATAACTAAGAGAAAGAAGCTTTCTGAGAAACTTCTTTGTGGTCTATGAAATCATCTCACAGAGTTACAGCATTCCCATCAAGAAGCCTTTCGCTAAGACAGTTCTTGTGGAATTGGCAAAGTGATATTTGGAAGCCCATAGAGGGCTATGGTGAAAAAGGAAATATCCTCAGATGAAATCTGGAAAGAAGCTTTCTGAGAAACTGCTCAGTGTTCTGTTAATTCATCTCACAGTGTTACATCTGTATTTCGTGGATCTCTTTGCTAGGCTTATTTCTGTGGAATCTGAGAACAGATATTTCGGATCCCTTTGAAGACTATAGGGCCAAAGGAAATATCCTCCGATAACAAAGAAAAAGAAGCTTTCTGAGAAACTTCTTTGTGTTCTGTGAAATCATCTCAGAGAGTTACAGCTTTCCCCTCAAGAAGCCTTTCGCTAAGACAGTTCTTGTGGAATTGGCAAAGTGATATTTGCAAGCCCATAGAGGACTATGGTGAAAAAGGAAATATCCTCAGATGAAATCTGGAAAGAAGCTTTCTGAGAAACTGCTTAGTGTTCTGTTAATTCATCTCACAGAGTTACATCTGTATTTCGTGGATCTCTTTGCTAGACTTATTTCTGTGGAATCTGAGAACAGATATTTCGGATCCCTTTGAAGACTATAGGGCCAAAGGAAATATCCTCCGATAACTAAGAGAAAGAAGCTTTCTGAGAAACTTCTTTGTGGTCCATGAAATCATCTCACAGAGTTACAGCTTTCCCCTCAAGAAGCCTTTCGCTAAGACAGTTCTTGTGGAATTGGCAAAGTGATATTTGGAAGCCATAGAGGGCTATGGTGAAAAAGGAAATATCCTCCGATGAAATCTGGAAAGAAGCTTTCTTAGAAACTGCTCTGTGATGTGTGACTTCCACTCACAGAGTTACATCTGTATTTCGAGGATCTCTTTGCTAGCCTTATTTCTATGGAATCTGAGAACAGATATTTCGGATCCCTTTGAAGACTATAGGGCCAAAGGAAATACCCTACGATAACTAAGAGAAAGAAGCTTTCTGAGAAACCTCTTTGTGTTCTGCGAAATCATCTCACAGAGTTACAGCTTTCCCCTCAAGAAGCCTTTCGCTAAGACAGTTCTTGTGGAATTGGCAAAGTGATATTTGGAAGCCCATAGAGGGCTATGGTGAAAAAGGAAATATCCTCAGATGAAATCTGGAAAGAAGCTTTCTGAGAAACTGCTTAGTGTTCTGTTAATTCATCTCACAGAGTTACATCTGTATTTCGTGGATCACTTGGCTAGCCTTATTTCTGTGGAATCTGAGAACAGATATTTCGGATCCCTTTGAAGACTATAGGGCCAAAGGAATTATCCTCCGATAACTAAGAGAAAGAAGCTTTCTGAGAAACTTCTTTGTGTTCTGTGAAATCATCTCACAGAGTTACAGCTTTCCCCTCAAGAAGCCTTTCGCTAAGACAGTTCTTGTGGAATTGGCAAAGTGATATTTGGAAGCCCATACAGGGCTATGGTGAAAAAGGAAATATCCTCAGATGACATCTGGAAAGAAGCTTTCTGAGAAACTGCTCAGTGTTCTGTTAATTCATCTCACAGAGTTACATCTGTATTTCGTGGATCTCTTTGCTAGGCTTATTTTGTGGAATCTGAGAACAGATATTTCGGATCCCTTTGAAGACTATAGGGCCAAAGGAAATGTCCTCCGATAACTAAGAGAAAGAAGCTTTCTGAGAAACTTCTTTGTGTTCTGTGAAATCATCTCACAGAGTTACAGCTTTCCCCTCAAGAAGCCTTTCGCTAAGACAGTTCTTGTGGAATTGGCAAAGTGATATTTGGAAGCACATAGAGGTCTATGGTGAAAAAGGAAAAATCCTCCGATGAAAACTGGAAAGAAGCTTTCTGAGAAACTGCTTAGTGTTCTGTTAATTCATCTCACAGAGTTACATCTATATTTCGTGGATCTCTTTGCTAGCCTTTTTTCTGTGGAATCTGAGAACAGATATTTCGGATCCCTTTGGAGACTATAGGGCCAAAGGAAATATCCTCCAAAAACTAAGAGAAAGAAGCTTTCTGAGAAACTTCTTTGTGTTCTGTGAAATCATCTCAGAGAGTTACAGCTTTCCCCTCAAGAAGCCTTTCGCTAAGACAGTTCTTGTGGAATTGGCAAAGTGATATTTAGAAGCCCATAGAGGACTATGGTGAAAAAGGAAATATCCTCAGATGAAATCTGGAAAGAAGCTTTCTGAGAAACTGCTTAGTGTTCTGTTAATTCATCTCACAGAGTTACATCTGTATTTCGTGGATCTCTTTGCTAGCCTTATTTCTGTGGAATCTGAGAACAGATATTTCGGATCCCTTTGAAGACTATAGGGCCAAAGGAAATATCCTCCGATAACTAAGAGAAAGAAGCTTTCTGAGAAACTTCTTTGTGGTCTATGTAATCATCTCACAGAGTTACAGCTTTCCCCTCAAGAAGCCTTTCGCTAAGACAGTTCTTGTGGAATTGGCAAAGTGATATTTGGAAGCCCATAGAGGGCTATGGTGAAAAAGGAAATATCCTCAGATGAAATCTGGAAAGAAGCTTTCTGAGAAACTGCTCAGTGTTCTGTTAATTCATCTCACAGTGTTACATCTGTATTTCGTGGATCTCTTTGCTAGGCTTATTTCTGTGGAATCTGAGAACAGATATTTCGGATCCCTTTGAAGACTATAGGGCCAAAGGAAATATCCTCCGATAACAAAGAAAAAGAAGCTTTCTGAGAAACTTCTTTGTGTTCTGTGAAATCATCTCAGAGAGTTACAGCTTTCCCCTCAAGAAGCCTTTCGCTAAGACAGTTCTTGTGGAATTGGCAAAGTGATATTTGCAAGCCCATAGAGGACTATGGTGAAAAAGGAAATATCCTCAGATGAAATCTGGAAAGAAGCTTTCTGAGAAACTGCTTAGTGTTCTGTTAATTCATCTCACAGAGTTACATCTGTATTTCGTGGATCTCTTTGCTAGACTTATTTCTGTGGAATCTGAGAACAGATATTTCGGATCCCTTTGAAGACTATAGGGCCAAAGGAAATATCCTCCGATAACTAAGAGAAAGAAGCTTTCTGAGAAACTTCTTTGTGGTCTATGAAATCATCTCACAGAGTTACAGCTTTCCCCTCAAGAAGCCTTTCGCTAAGACAGTTCTTGTGGAATTGGCAAAGTGATATTTGGAAGCCCATAGAGGGCTATGGTGAAAAAGGAAATATCCTCCGATGAAATCTGGAAAGAAGCTCTCTTAGAAACTGCTCTGTGATGTGTGACTTCCACTCACAGAGTTACATCTGTATTTCGAGGATCTCTTTGCTAGCCTTATTTCTGTGGAATCTGAGAACAGATATTTCGGATCCCTTTGAAGACTATAGGGCCAAAGGAAATACCCTACGATAACTAAGAGAAAGAAGCTTTCTGAGAAACCTCTTTGTGTTCTGCGAAATCATCTCACAGAGTTACAACTTTCCCCTCAAGAAGCCTTTCGCTAAGACAGTTCTTGTGGAATTGGCAAAGTGATATTTGGAAGCCCATAGAGGGCTATGGTGAAAAAGGAAATATCCTCCGATGAAATCTGGAAAGAAGCTTTCTGAGAAACTGCTTAGTGTTCTGTTAATTCATCTCACAGAGTTACATCTGTATTTCGTGGATCTCTTTGCTAGCCTTATTTCTGTGGAATCTGAGAACAGATATTTCGGATCCCTTTGAAGACTATAGGGCCAAAGGAAATATCCTCCGATAACAAAGAGAAAGAAGCTTTGTGAGAAATTTCTTTGTGTTCTATGTAATCATCTCACAGAGTTACAGCTTTCCCCTCAAGAAGCCTTTCGCTAAGACAGTTCTTGTGGAATTGACAAAGTGATATTTGGAAGCCCATAGAGGGCTATGGTGAAAAAGGAAATATCCTCAGATGAAATCTGGAAAGAAGCTTTCTGAGAAACTGCTTAGTGTTCTGTTAATTCATCTCACAGAGTTACATCTGTATTTCGTGGATCACTTGGCTAGCCTTATTTCTGTGGAATCTGAGAACAGATATTTCGGATCCCTTTGAAGACTATAGGGCCAAAGGAAATATCCTCCGATAACTAAGAGAAAGAAGCTTTCTGAGAAACTTCTTTGTGTTCTGTGAAATCATCTCACAGAGTTACAGCTTTCCCCTCAAGAAGTCTTTCGCTAAGACAGTTCTTGTGGAATTGCCAAAGTGATATTTGGAAGCCCATAGAGGACTATGGTGAAAAAGGAAATATCCTCAGATGAAATCTGGAAAGAAACTTTCTGAGAAACTGCTTAGTGTTCTGTTAATTCATCTCACAGAGTTACATCTGTATTTCGTGGATCTCTTTGCTAGCCTTATTTCTGTGGAATCTGAGAACAGATATTTCGGATCCCTTTGAAGACTATTGGGCCAAAGGAAATATCCTCCGATAACTAAGAGAAAGAAGCTTTCTGAGAAACTTCTTTGTGGTCTATGAAATCATCTCACAGAGTTACAGCTTCCCCTCAAGAAGCCTTTCGCTAAGACAGTTGTTGTGGAATTGGCAAAGTGATATTTGGAAGCCCATAGAGGGCTATGGTGAAAAAGAAAATATCCTCAGATGAAAGCTGGAAAGAAGCTTTTTGAGAAACTGCTTAGTGTTCTGTTAATTCATCTCACAGAGTTACATCTGTATTTCGTGGATCTCTTTGCTAGCCTTATTTCTGTGGAATCTGAGAACAGATATTTCGGATCCCTTTGAAGACTATAGGGCCAAAGGAAATATCCTCCGATAACAAAGAGAAAGGAGCTTTGTGAGAAATTTCTTTGTGTTCTATGTAATCATCTCACAGAGTTTCAGCTTTCCCCTCAAGAAGCCTTTCGCTAAGACAGTTCTTGTGGAATTGGCAAAGTGATATTTGGAAGCCCATAGAGGGCTATGGTCAAAAAGGAAATATCCTCAGATGAAATCTGGAAAGAAGCTTTCTGAGAAACTGCTTATTGTTCTGTTAATTCATCTCACAGAGTTACATCTTTATTTCTTGGATGACTTGGCTAGCCTTATTTCTGTGGAATCTGGGAACAGATATTTCGGATCCCTTTGAAGACTATAGGGCCAAAGGAAATATCCTCCGATAACTAAGAGAAAGAAGCTTTCGGAGAAACTTCTTTGTGTTCTGTGAAATCATCTCACAGAGTTACAGCTTTCCCCTCAAGAAGCCTTTCGCTAAGACAGTTCTTGTGGAATTGGCAAAGTGATATTTGGAAGCCCATAGAGGGCTATGGTGAAAAAGGAAATATCCTCAGATGAAATCTGGAAAGAAGCTTTCTGAGAAACTGCTCAGTGTTCTGTTAATTCATCTCACAGACTTACATCTGTATTTCGTGGATCTCTTTGCTAGGCTTATTTCTGTGGAATCTGAGAACAGATATTTCGGATCCCTTTGAAGACTATAGGGCCAAAGGAAATATCCTCCGATAACAAAGAAAAGGAAGCTTTCTGAGAAACTTCTTTGTGTTCTGTGAAATCATCTCACAGAGTTACAGCTTTCCCCTCAAGAAGCCTTTCGCTAAGACAGTTCTTGTGGAATTGGCAAAGTGATATTTGGAAGCACATAGAGGTCTATGGTGAAAAAGGAAAAATCCTCCGATGAAAACTGGAAAGAAGCTTTCTGAGAAACTGCTTAGTGTTCTGTTAATTCATCTCACAGAGTTACATCTATATTTCGTGGATCTCTTTGCTAGCCTTTTTTCTGTGGAATCTGAGAACAGATATTTCGGATCCCTTTGAAGACTATAGGGCCAAAGGAAATATCCTCCGAAAACTAAGAGAAAGAAGCTTTCTGAGAAACTTCTTTGTGTTCTGTGAAATCATCTCAGAGAGTTACAGCTTTCCCCTCAAGAAGCCTTTCGCTAAGACAGTTCTTGTGGAATTGGCAAAGTGATATTTGGAAGCCCATAGAGGACTACGGTGAAAAAGGAAATATCCTCAGATGAAATCTGGAAAGAAGCTTTCTGAGAAACTGCTTAGTGTTCTGTTAATTCCACTCACAGAGTTACATCTGTATTTCGTGGATCTCTTTGCTAGCCTTATTTCTGTGGAATCTGAGAACAGATATTTCGGATCCCTTTGAAGACCATAGGGCCAAAGGAAATATCCTCCGATAACTAAGAGAAAGAAGCTTTCTGAGAAACTTCTTTGTGGTCTATGTAATCATCTCACAGAGTTACAGCTTTCCCCTCAAGAAGCCTTTCGCTAAGACAGTTCTTGTGGAATTGGCAAAGTGATATTTGGAAGCCCATAGAGGGCTATGGTGAAAAAGGAAATATCCTCAGATGAAATCTGGAAAGAAGCTTTTTGAGAAACTGCTCAGTGTTCTGTTAATTCATCTCACAGAGTTACATCTGTATTTCGTGGATCTCTTTGCTAGGCTTATTTCTGTGGAATCTGAGAACAGATATTTCGGATCCCTTTGAAGACTATAGGGCCAAAGGAAATATCCTCCGATAACAAAGAAAAAGAAGCTTTCTGAGAAACTTCTTTGTGTTCTGTGAAATCATCTCAGAGAGTTACAGCTTTCCCCTCAAGAAGCCTTTCGCTAAGACAGTTCTTGTGGAATTGGCAAAGTGATATTTGGAAGCCCATAGAGGTCTATGGTGAAAAAGGAAAAATCCTCCGATGAAAACTGGAAAGAAGCTTTCTGAGAAACTGCTTAGTGTTCTGTTAATTCATCTCACAGAGTTACATCTATATTTCGTGGATCTCTTTGCTAGCCTTATTTCTGTGGAATCTGAGAACAGATATTTCGGATCCCTTTGAAGACTATAGGGCGAAAGGAAATATCCTCCGAAAACTAAGGGAAAGAAGCTTTCTGAGAAACTTCTTTGTGTTCTGTGAAATCACCTCAGAGAGTTACAGCTTTTCCCTCAAGAAGCCTTTCGCTAAGACAGTTCTTGTGGAATTGGCAAAGTGATATTTGGAAGCCCATAGAGGACTACGGTGAAAAAGGAAATATCCTCAGATGAAATATGGAAAGAAGCTTTCTGAGAAACTGCTTAGTGTTCTGTTAATTCATCTCACAGAGTTACATCTGTATTTCGTGGATCTCTTTGCTAGCCTTATTTCTGTGGAATCTGAGAACAGATATTTCGGATCCCTTTGAAGACTATAGGGCCAAAGGAAATATCCTCCGATAACTAAGAGAAAGAAGCTTTCTGAGAAACTTCTTTGTGGTCTAAGAAATCATCTCACAGAGTTACAGCTTTCCCCTCAAGAAGCCTTTCGCTAAGACAGTTCTTGTGGAATTGGCAAAGTGATATTTGGAAGCCCATAGAGGGCTATGGTGAAAAAGGAAATATCCTCAGATGAAATCTGGCAAGAAGCTTTCTGAGAAACTGCTTAGTGTTCTGTTAATTCATCTCACAGAGTTACATCTGTATTTCGTGGATCACATGGATAGCTTTATTTCTGTGGAATCTGAGAACAGATATTTCGGATCCCTTTGAAGACTATTGGGACAAAGGAAATATCCTCCGATAACTAAGAGAAAGAAGCTTTCGGAGAAACTTCTTTGTGTTCTGTGAAATCATCTCACAGAGTTACAGCTTTCCCCTCAAGAAGCCTTACGCTAAGACAGTTCTTGTGGAATTGGCAAAGTGATATTTGGAAGCCCATAGAGGGCTATGGTGAAAAAGGAAATATCCTCAGATGAAATCTGGAAAGAAGCTTTCTGAGAAACTGCTCAGTGTTCCGTTAATTCATCTCACAGAGTTACATGTGTATTTCGTGGATCTCTTTGCTAGGCTTATTTCTGTGGAATCTGAGAACAGATATTTCGGATCCCTTTGAAGACTATAGGGCCAAAGGAAATATCCTCCGATAATAAAGAAAAAGAAGCTTTCTGAGAAACTTCTTTGTGTTCTGTGAAATCATCTCAGAGAGTTACAGCTTTCCCCTCAAGAAGCCTTTCGCTAAGACAGTTCTTGTGGAATTGGCAAAGTGATATTTGCAAGCCCATAGAGAACTATGGTGAAAAAGGAAATATCCTCAGATGAAATCTGGAAAGAAGCTTTCTGAGAAACTGCTTACTGTTCTGTTAATTCATCTCACAGAGTTACATCTGTATTTCGTGGATCTCTTTGCTAGCCTTATTTCTGTGGAATCTGAGAACAGATATTTCGGATCCCTTTGTAGACTATAGGGCCAAAGGAAATATCCTCCGATAACTAAGAGAAAGAAGCTTTCTGAGAAACTTCTTTGTGGTGTATGAAATCATCTCACAGAGTTACAGCTTTCCCCTCAAGAAGCCTTTCGCTAAGACAGTTCTTGTGGAATTGGCAAAGTGATATTTGGAAGCCCATAGAGGGCTATGGTGAAAAAGGAAATATCCTCAGATGAAATCTGGAAAGAAGCTTTCTGAGAAACTGCTCTGTGATGTGTGACTTCCACTCACAGAGTTACATCTGTATTTCGTGGATCTCTTTGCTAGCCTTATTTCTGTGGAATCTGAGAACAGATATTTCGGATCCCTTTGAAGACTATAGGGCCAAAGGAAATATCCTCCGATAACTAAGAGAAAGAAGCTTTCTGAGAAACTTCTTTGTGGTGTATGAAATCATCTCACAGAGTTACAGCTTTCCCCTCAAGAAGCCTTTCGCTAAGACAGTTCTTGTGGAATTGGCAAAGTGATATTTGGAAGCCCATAGAGGGCTATGGTGAAAAAGGAAATATCCTCAGATGAAATCTGGAAAGAAGCTTTCTGAGAAACTGCTCTGTGATGTGTGACTTCCACTCACAGAGTTACATCTGTATTTCGTGGATCTCTTTGCTAGCCTTATTTCTGTGGAATCTGAGAACAGATATTTCGGATCCCTTTGAAGACTATAGGGCCAAAGGAAATACCCTACGATAACTAAGAGAAAGAAGCTTTCTGAGAAACCTCTTTGTGTTCTGCGAAATCATCTCACAGAGTTACAGCTTTCCCCTCAAGAAGCCTTTCGCTAAGACAGTTCTTGTGGAATTGGCAAAGTGATATTTGGAAGCCCATAGAGGGCTACGTTGAAAAAGGAAATATCCTCCGATGAAATCTGGAAAGAAGCTTTCTGAGAAACTGCTTAGTGTTCTGTTAATTCATCTCACAGAGTTACATCTGTATTTCGTGGATCTCTTTGCTAGCCTTATTTCTGTGGAATCTGAGAACAGATATTTCGGATCCCTTTGAAGACTATAGGGCCAAAGGAAATATCCTCCGATAACAAAGAGAAAGAAGCTTTGTGAGAAATTTCTTTGTGTTCTGTGAAATCATCTCAGAGAGTTACAGCTTTCCCCTCAAGAAGCCTTTCGCTAAGACAGTTCTTGTGGAATTGGCAAAGTGATATTTGGAAGCCCATAGAGGACTACGGTGAAAAAGGAAATATCCTCAGATGAAATCTGGAAAGAAGCTTTCTGAGAAACTGCTTAGTGTTCTGTTAATTCATCTCACAGAGTTACATCTGTATTTCGTGGATCTCTTTGCTAGCCTTATTTCTGTGGAATCTGAGAACAGATATTTCGGATCCCTTTGAAGACTATAGGGCCAAAGGAAATATCCTCCGATAACTAAGAGAAAGAAGCTTTCTGAGAAACTTCTTTGTGGTCTATGTAATCATCTCACAGAGTTACAGCTTTCCCCTCAAGAAGCCTTTCGCTAAGACAGTTCTTGTGGAATTGGCAAAGTGATATTTGGAAGCCCATAGAGGGCTATGGTGAAAAAGGAAATATCCTCAGATGAAATCTGGAAAGAAGCTTTCTGAGAAACTGCTCAGTGTTCTGTTAATTCATCTCACAGACTTACATCTGTATTTCGTGGATCTCTTTGCTAGGCTTATTTCTGTGGAATCTGAGAACAGATATTTCGGATCCCTTTGAAGACTATAGGGCCAAAGGAAATATCCTCCGATAACAAAGAAAAGGAAGCTTTCTGAGAAACTTCTTTGTGTTCTGTGAAATCATCTCACAGAGTTACAGCTTTCCCCTCAAGAAGCCTTTCGCTAAGACAGTTCTTGTGGAATTGGCAAAGTGATATTTGGAAGCACATAGAGGTCTATGGTGAAAAAGGAAAAATCCTCCGATGAAAACTGGAAAGAAGCTTTCTGAGAAACTGCTTAGTGTTCTGTTAATTCGTCTCACAGAGTTACATCTATATTTCGTGGATCTCTTTGCTAGCCTTTTTTCTGTGGAATCTGAGAACAGATATTTCGGATCCCTTTGAAGACTATAGGGCCAAAGGAAATATCCTCCGAAAACTAAGAGAAAGAAGCTTTCTGAGAAACTTCTTTGTGTTCTGTGAAATCATCTCAGAGAGTTACAGCTTTCCCCTCAAGAAGCCTTTCGCTAAGACAGTTCTTGTGGAATTGGCAAAGTGATATTTGGAAGCCCATAGAGGACTACGGTGAAAAAGGAAATATCCTCAGATGAAATCTGGAAAGAAGCTTTCTGAGAAACTGCTTAGTGTTCTGTTAATTCCACTCACAGAGTTACATCTGTATTTCGTGGATCTCTTTGCTAGCCTTATTTCTGTGGAATCTGAGAACAGATATTTCGGATCCCTTTGAATACTATAGGGCCAAAGGAAATATCCTCCGATAACTAAGAGAAAGAAGCTTTCTGAGAAACTTCTTTGTGGTCTATGTAATCATCGCACAGAGTTACAGTTTTCCCCTCAAGAAGCCTTTCGCTAAGACAGTTCTTGTGGAATTGGCAAAGTGATATTTGGAAGCCCATAGAGGGCTATGGTGAAAAAGGAAATATCCTCAGATGAAATCTGGAAAGAAGCTTTCTGAGAAACTGCTCAGTGTTCTGTTAATTCATCTCACAGAGTTACATCTGTATTTCGTGGATCTCTTTGCTAGGCTTATTTCTGTGGAATCTGAGAACAGATATTTCGTATCCCTTTGAAGACTATAGGGCCAAAGGAAATATCCTCCGATAACAAAGAAAAAGAAGCTTTCTGAGAAACTTCTTTGTGTTCTGTGAAATCATCTCAGAGAGTTACAGCTTTCCCCTCAAGAAGCCTTTCGCTAAGACAGTTCTTGTGGAATTGGCAAAGTGATATTTGGAAGCCCATAGAGGTCTATGGTGAAAAAGGAAAAATCCTCCGATGAAAACTGGAAAGAAGCTTTCTGAGAAACTGCTTAGTGTTCTGTTAATTCATCTCACAGAGTTACATCTATATTTCGTGGATCTCTTTGCTAGCCTTATTTCTGTGGAATCTGAGAACAGATATTTCGGATCCCTTTGAAGACTATAGGGCGAAAGGAAATATCCTCCGAAAACTAAGGGAAAGAAGCTTTCTGAGAAACTTCTTTGTGTTCTGTGAAATCACCTCAGAGAGTTACAGCTTTTCCCTCAAGAAGCCTTTCGCTAAGACAGTTCTTGTGGAATTGGCAAAGTGATATTTGGAAGCCCATAGAGGACTACGGTGAAAAAGGAAATATCCTCAGATGAAATCTGGAAAGAAGCTTTCTGAGAAACTGCTTAGTGTTCTGTTAATTCATCTCACAGAGTTACATCTGTATTTCGTGGATCTCTTTGCTAGCCTTATTTCTGTGGAATCTGAGAACAGATATTTCGGATCCCTTTGAAGACTATAGGGCCAAAGGAAATATCCTCCGATAACTAAGAGAAAGAAGCTTTCTGAGAAACTTCTTTGTGGTCTAAGAAATCATCTCACAGAGTTACACCTTTCCCCTCAAGAAGCCTTTCGCTAAGACAGTTCTTGTGGAATTGGCAAAGTGATATTTGGAAGCCCATACAGGGCTATGGTGAAAAAGGAAATATCCTCAGATGAAATCTGGAAAGAAGCTTTCTGAGAAACTGCTCAGTGTTCTGTTAATTCATCTCACAGAGTTACATCTGTATTTCGTGGATCACTTGGCTAGCCTTATTTCTGTGGAATCTGAGAACAGATAATTCGGATGCCTTTGAAGACTATAGGGCCAAAGGAAATATCCTCCGATAACTAAGAGAAAGAAGCTTTCTGAGAAACTTCTTTGTGTTCTGTGAAATCATCTCAGAGAGTTACAGCTTTCCCCTCAAGAAGCCTTTCGCTAAGACAGTTCTTGTGGAATTGGCAAAGTGATATTTGCAAGCCCATAGAGGACTATGGTGAAAAAGGAAATATCCTCAGATGAAATCTGGAAAGAAGCTTTCTGAGAAACTGCTTACTGTTCTGTTAATTCATCTCACAGAGTTACATCTGTATTTCGTGGATCTCTTTGCTAGCCTTATTTCTGTGGAATCTGAGAACAGATATTTCGGATCCCTTTGAATACTATAGGGCCAAAGGAAATATCCTCCGATAACTAAGAGAAAGAAGCTTTCTGAGAAACTTCTTTGTGGTGTATGAAATCATCTCACAGAGTTACAGCTTTCCCCTCAAGAAGCCTTTCGCTAAGACAGTTCTAGTGGAATTGGCAAAGTGATATTTGGAAGCCCATAGAGGGCTATGGTGAAAAAGGAAATATCCTCCGATGAAATCTGGAAAGAAGCTTTCTGAGAAACTGCTCTGTGATGTGTGACTTCCACTCACAGAGTTACATCTGTATTTCGTGGATCTCTTTGCTAGGCTTATTTCTGTGGAATCTGAGAACAGATATTTCGGATCCCTTTGAAGACTATAGGGCCAAAGGAAATACCCTACGATAACTAAGAGAAAGAAGCTTTCTGAGAAACCTCTTTGTGTTCTGCGAAATCATCTCACAGAGTTACAGCTTTCCCCTCAAGAAGCCTTTCGCTAAGACAGTTCTTGTGGAATTGGCAAAGTGATATTTGGAAGCCCATAGAGGGCTATGGTGAAAAAGGAAATATCCTCCGATGAAATCTGGAAAGAAGCTTTCTGAGAAACTGCTTAGTGTTCTGTTAATTCATCTCACAGAGTTACATCTGTATTTCGAGGATCTCTTTGCTAGCCTTATTTCTGTGGAATCTGAGAACAGATATTTCGGATCCCTTTGAAGACTATAGGGCCAAAGGAAATATCCTCCGATAACAAAGAGAAAGAAGCTTTGTGAGAAATTTCTTTGTGTTCTATGTAATCATCTCACAGAGTTACAGCTTTCCCCTCAAGAAGCCTTTCGCTAAGACAGTTCTTGTGGAATTGGCAAAGTGATATTTGGAAGCCCATAGAGGGCTATGGTGAAAAAGGAAATATCCTCAGATGAAATCTGGAAAGAAGCTTTCTGAGAAACTGCTTAGTGTTCTGTTAATTCATCTCACAGAGTTACATCTGTATTTCGTGGATCACTTGGCTAGCCTTATTTCTGTGGAATCTGAGAACAGATAATTCGGATGCCTTTGAAGACTATAGGGCCAAAGGAAATATCCTCCGATAACTAAGAGAAAGAAGCTTTCTGAGAAACTTCTTTGTGTTCTGTGAAATCATCTCAGAGAGTTACAGCTTTCCCCTCAAGAAGCCTTTCGCTAAGACAGTTCTTGTGGAATTGGCAAAGTGATATTTGCAAGCCCATAGAGGACTATGGTGAAAAAGGAAATATCCTCAGATGAAATCTGGAAAGAAGCTTTCTGAGAAACTGCTTACTGTTCTGTTAATTCATCTCACAGAGTTACATCTGTATTTCGTGGATCTCTTTGCTAGCCTTATTTCTGTGGAATCTGAGAACAGATATTTCGGATCCCTTTGAAGACTATAGTGCCAAAGGAAATATCCTCCGATAACTAAGAGAAAGAAGCTTTCTGAGAAACTTCTTTGTGGTGTATGAAATCATCTCACAGAGTTACAGCTTTCCCCTCAAGAAGCCTTTCGCTAAGACAGTTCTTGTGGAATTGGCAAAGTGATATTTGGAAGCCCATAGAGGGCTATGGTGAAAAAGGAAATATCCTCAGATGAAATCTGGAAAGAAGCTTTCTGAGAAACTGCTCAGTGTTCTGTTAATTCATCTCACAGACTTACATCTGTATTTCGTGGATCTCTTTGCTAGGCTTATTTCTGTGGAATCTGAGAACAGATATTTCGGATCCCTTTGAAGACTATAGGGCCAAAGGAAATATCCTCCGATAACAAAGAAAAGGAAGCTTTCTGAGAAACTTCTTTGTGTTCTGTGAAATCATCTCACAGAGTTACAGCTTTCCCCTCAAGAAGCCTTTCGCTAAGACAGTTCTTGTGGAATTGGCAAAGTGATATTTGGAAGCCCATAGAGGTCTATGGTGAAAAAGGAAAAATCCTCCGATGAAAACTGGAAAGAAGCTTTCTGAGAAACTGCTTAGTGTTCTGTTAATTCATCTCACAGAGTTACATCTATATTTCGTGGATCTCTTTGCTAGCCTTATTTCTGTGGAATCTGAGAACAGATATTTCGGATCCCTTTGAAGACTATAGGGCCAAAGGAAATATCCTCCGATAACAAAGAAAAGGAAGCTTTCTGAGAAACTTCTTTGTGTTCTGTGAAATCATCTCACAGAGTTACAGCTTTCCCCTCAAGAAGCCTTTCGCTAAGACAGTTCTTGTGGAATTGGCAAAGTGATATTTGGAAGCACATAGAGGTCTATGGTGAAAAAGGAAAAATCCTCCGATGAAAACTGGAAAGAAGCTTTCTGAGAAACTGCTTAGTGTTCTGTTAATTCATCTCACAGAGTTACATCTATATTTCGTGGATCTCTTTGCTAGCCTTTTTTCTGTGGAATCTGAGAACAGATATTTCGGATCCCTTTGAAGACTATAGGGCCAAAGGAAATATCCTCCGAAAACTAAGAGAAAGAAGCTTTCTGAGAAACTTCTTTGTGTTCTGTGAAATCATCTCAGAGAGTTACAGCTTTCCCCTCAAGAAGCCTTTCGCTAAGACAGTTCTTGTGGAATTGGCAAAGTGATATTTGGAAGCCCATAGAGGACTACGGTGAAAAAGGAAATATCCTCAGATGAAATCTGGAAAGAAGCTTTCTGAGAAACTGCTTAGTGTTCTGTTAATTCATCTCACAGAATTACATCTGTATTTCGTGGATCTCTTTGCTAGCCTTATTTCTGTGGAATCTGAGAACAGATATTTCGGATCCCTTTGAAGACTATAGGGCCAAAGGAAATATCCTCCGATAACTAAGAGAAAGAAGCTTTCTGAGAAACTTCTTTGTGGTCTATGTAATCATCTCACAGAGTTACAGCTTTCCCCTCAAGAAGCCTTTCGCTAAGACAGTTCTTGTGGAATTGGCAAAGTGATATTTGGAAGCCCAAAGAGGGCTATGGTGAAAAAGGAAATATCCTCAGATGAAATCTGGAAAGAAGCTTTCTGAGAAACTGCTCAGTGTTCTGTTAATTCATCTCACAGAGTTACATCTGTATTTCGTGGATCTCTTTGCTAGGCTTATTTCTGTGGAATCTGAGAACAGATATTTCGGATCCCTTTGAAGACTATAGGGCCAAAGGAAATATCCTCCGATAACAAAGAAAAAGAAGCTTTCTGAGAAACTTCTTTGTGTTCTGTGAAATCATCTCAGAGAGTTACAGCTTTCCCCTCAAGAAGCCTTTCGCTAAGACAGTTCTTGTGGAATTGGCAAAGTGATATTTGCAAGCCCATAGAGGACTATGGTGAAAAAGGAAATATCCTCAGATGAAATCTGGAAAGAAGCTTTCTGAGAAACTGCTTACTGTTCTGTTAATTCATCTCACAGAGTTACATCTGTATTTCGTGGATCTCTTTGCTAGCCTTATTTCTGTGGAATCTGAGAACAGATATTTCGGATCCCTTTGAAGACTATAGGGCCAAAGGAAATATCCTCCGATAACTAAGAGAAAGAAGCTTTCTGAGAAACTTCTTTGTGGTGTATGAAATCATCTCACAGAGTTACAGCTTTCCCCTCAAGAAGCCTTTCGCTAAGACAGTTCTTGTGGAATTGGCAAAGTGATATTTGGAAGCCCATAGAGGGCTATGGTGAAAAAGGAAATATCCTCAGAGGAAATCTGGAAAGAAGCTTTCTGAGAAACTGCTCAGTGTTCTGTTAATTCATCTCACAGACTTACATCTATATTTCGTGGCTCTCTTTGCTAGCCTTATTTCTGTGGAATCTGAGAACAGATATTTCGGATCCCTTTGAAGACTATAGGGCGAAAGGAAATATCCTCCGAAAACTAAGGGAAAGAAGCTTTCTGAGAAACTTCTTTGTGTTCTGTGAAATCACCTCAGAGAGTTACAGCTTTTCCCTCAAGAAGCCTTTCGCTAAGACAGTTCTTGTGGAATTGGCAAAGTGATATTTGGAAGCCCATAGAGGACTACGGTGAAAAAGGAAATATCCTCAGATGAAATCTGGAAAGAAGCTTTCTGAGAAACTGCTTAGTGTTCTGTTAATTCATCTCACAGAGTTACATCTCTGTTTCGTGGATCTCTTTGCTAGCCTTATTTCTGTGGAATCTGAGAACAGATATTTCGGATCCCTTTGAAGACTATAGGGCCAAAGGAAATATCCTCCGATAACTAAGAGAAAGAAGCTTTCTGAGAAACTTCTTTGTGGTCTATGAAATCATCTCACAGAGTTACAGCTTTCCCCTCAAGAAGCCTTTCGCTAAGACAGTTCTTGTGGAATTGGCAAAGTGATATTTGGAAGCCCATAGAGGGCTATGGTGAAAAAGGAAATATCCTCAGTTGAAATCTTTAAAGAAGCTTTCTGAGAAACTGCTTAGTGTTCTGTTAATTCATCTCACAGAGTTATATCTGTATTTCGTGGATCACTTGGATAGCTTTATTTCTGTGGAATCTGAGAACAGATATTTCGGATCCCTTTGAAGACTATTGGGACAAAGGAAATATCCTCCGATAACTAAGAGAAAGAAGCTTTCGGAGAAACTTCTTTGTGTTCTGTGAAATCATCTCACAGAGTTACAGCTTTCCCCTCAAGAAGCCTTACGCTAAGACAGTTCTTGTGGAATTGGCAAAGTGATATTTGGAAGCCCATAGAGGGCTATGGTGAAAAAGGAAATATCCTCAGATGAAATCTGGAAAGAAGCTTTCTGAGAAACTGCTCAGTGTTCTGTTAATTCATCTCACAGAGTTACATGTGTATTTCGTGGATCTCTTTGCTAGGCTTATTTCTGTGGAATCTGAGAACAGATATTTCGGATCCCTTTGAAGACTATAGGGCCAAAGGAAATATCCTCCGATAACAAAGAAAAAGAAGCTTTCTGAGAAACTTATTGGTGTTCTGTGAAATCATCTCAAAGAGTTACAGCTTTCCCCTCAAGAAGCTTTTCGCTAAGACAGTTCTTGTGGAATTGGCAAAGTGATATTTGCAAGCCCATAGAGGACTATGGTGAAAAAGGAAATATCCTCAGATGAAATCTGGAAAGAAGCTTTCTGAGAAACTGCTTACTGTTCTGTTAATTCATCTCACAGAGTTACATCTGTATTTCGTGGATCTCTTTGCTAGCCTTATTTCTGTGGAATCTGAGAACAGATATTTCGGATCCCTTTGAAGACTATAGGGCCAAAGGAAATATCCTCCAATAACTAAGAGAAAGAAGCTTTCTGAGAAACCTCTTTGTGTTCTGCGAAATCATCTCACAGAGTTACAGCTTTCCCCTCAAGAAGCCTTTCGCTAAGACAGTTCTTGTGGAATTGGCAAAGTGATATTTGGAAGCCCATAGAGGGCTATGGTGAAAAAGGAAATATCCTCCGATGAAATCTGGAAAGAAGCTTTCTGAGAAACTGCTTAGTGTTCTGTTTATTCATCTCACAGAGTTACATCTGTATTTCGTGGATCTCTTTGCTAGCCTTATTTCTGTGGAATCTGAGAACAGATATTTCGGATCCCTTTGAAGACTATAGGGCCAAAGGAAATATCCTCCGATAACAAAGAGAAAGAAGCTTTGTGAGAAATTTCTTTGTGTTCTGTGAAATCATCTCAGAGAGTTACAGCTTTCCCCTCAAGAATCCTTTCGCTAAGACAGTTCTTGTGGAATTGGCAAAGTGATATTTGGAAGCCCATAGAGGACTACGGTGAAAAAGGAAATATCCTCAGATGAAATCTGGAAAGAAGCTTTCTGAGAAACTGCTTAGTGTTCTGTTAATTCATCTCACAGAGTTACATCTGTATTTCGTGGATCTCTTTGCTAGCCTTATTTCTGTGGAATCTGAGAACAGATATTTCGGATCCCTTTGAAGACTATAGGGCCAAAGGAAATATCCTCCAATAACTAAGAGAAAGAAGCTTTCTGAGAAACCTCTTTGTGTTCTGCGAAATCATCTCACAGAGTTACAGCTTTCCCCTCAAGAAGCCTTTCGCTAAGACAGTTCTTGTGGAATTGGCAAAGTGATATTTGGAAGCCCATAGAGGGCTATGGTGAAAAAGGAAATATCCTCCGATGAAATCTGGAAAGAAGCTTTCTGAGAAACTGCTTAGTGTTCTGTTTATTCATCTCACAGAGTTACATCTGTATTTCGTGGATCTCTTTGCTAGCCTTATTTCTGTGGAATCTGAGAACAGATATTTCGGATCCCTTTGAAGACTATAGGGCCAAAGGAAATATCCTCCGATAACAAAGAGAAAGAAGCTTTGTGAGAAATTTCTTTGTGTTCTGTGAAATCATCTCAGAGAGTTACAGCTTTCCCCTCAAGAATCCTTTCGCTAAGACAGTTCTTGTGGAATTGGCAAAGTGATATTTGGAAGCCCATAGAGGACTACGGTGAAAAAGGAAATATCCTCAGATGAAATCTGGAAAGAAGCTTTCTGAGAAACTGCTTAGTGTTCTGTTAATTCATCTCACAGAGTTACATCTGTATTTCGTGGATCTCTTTGCTAGCCTTATTTCTGTGGAATCTGAGAACAGATATTTCGGATCCCTTTGAAGACTATAGGGCCAAAGAAAATATCCTCCGATAACTAAGAGAAAGAAGCTTTCTGAGAAACTTCTTTGTGGTCTATGTAATCATCTCACAGAGTTACAGCTTTCCCCTCAAGAAGCCTTTCGCTAAGACAGTTCTTGTGGAATTGGCAAAGTGATATTTGGAAACCCATAGAGGGCTATGGTGAAAAAGGAAATATCCTCAGATGAAATCTGGAAAGAAGCTTTCTGAGAAACTGCTCAGTGTTCTGTTAATTCATCTCACAGAGTTACATCTGTATTTCGAGGATCTCTTTGCTAGCCTTATTTCTGTGGAATCTGAGAACAGATATTTCGGATCCCTTTGAAGACTATAGGGCCAAAGGAAATATCCTCCGATAACTAAGAGAAAGAAGCTTTCTGAGAAACTTCTTTGTGGTGTATGAAATCATCTCACAGAGTTACAGCTTTCCCCTCAAGAAGCCTTTCGCTAAGACAGTTCTTGTGGAATTGGCAAAGTGATTTTTGGAAGCCCATAGAGGGCTATGGTGAAAAAGGAAATATCCTCAGATGAAATCTGGAAAGAAGCTTTCTGAGAAACTGCTCAGTGTTCTGTTAATTCATCTCACAGACTTACATCTGTATTTCGTGGATCTCTTTGCTAGGCTTATTTCTGTGGAATCTGAGAACAGATATTTCGGATCCCTTTGAAGACTATAGGGCCAAAGGAAATATCCTCCGATAACAAAGAAAAGGAAGCTTTCTGAGAAACTTCTTTGTGTTCTGTGAAATCATCTCACAGAGTTACAGCTTTCCCCTCAAGAAGCCTTTCGCTAAGACAGTTCTTGTGGAATTGGCAAAGTGATATTTGGAAGCCCATAGAGGTCTATGGTGAAAAAGGAAAAATCCTCCGATGAAAACTGGAAAGAAGCTTTCTGAGAAACTGCTTAGTGTTCTGTTAATTCATCTCACAGAGTTACATCTATATTTCGTGGATCTCTTTGCTAGCCTTATTTCTGTGGAATCTGAGAACAGATATTTCGGATCCCTTTGAAGACTATAGGGCGAAAGGAAATATCCTCCGAAAACTAAGGGAAAGAAGCTTTCTGAGAAACTTCTTTGTGTTCTGTGAAATCACCTCAGAGAGTTACAGCTTTTCCCTCAAGAAGCCTTTCGCTAAGACAGTTCTTGTGGAATTGGCAAAGTGATATTTGGAAGCCCATAGAGGACTACGGTGAAAAAGGAAATATCCTCAGATGAAATCTGGAAAGAAGCTTTCTGAGAAACTGCTTAGTGTTCTGTTAATTCATCTCACAGAGTTACATCTGTATTTCGTGGATCTCTTTGCTAGCCTTATTTCTGTGGAATCTGAGAACAGATATTTCGGATCCCTTTGAAGACTATAGGGCCAAAGGAAATATCCTCCGATAACTAAGAGAAAGAAGCTTTCTGAGAAACTTCTTTGTGTTCTGTGAAATCATCTCACAGAGTTACAGCTTTCCCCTCAAGAAGCCTTACGCTAAGACAGTTCTTGTGGAATTGGCAAAGTGATATTTGGAAGCCCAAAGAGGGCTATGGTGAAAAAGGAAATATCCTCAGATGAAATCTGGAAAGAAGCTTTCTGAGAAACTGCTCAGTGTTCTGTTAATTCATCTCACAGAGTTACATGTGTATTTCGTGGATCTCTTTGCTAGGCTTATTTCTGTGGAATCTGAGAACAGATATTTCGGATCCCTTTGAAGACTATAGGGCCAAAGGAAGTATCCTCCGATAACAAAGAAAAAGAAGCTTTCTGAGAAACTTCTTTGTGTTCTGTGAAATCATCTCAGAGAGTTACAGCTTTCCCCTCAAGAAGCCTTTCGCTAAGACAGTTCTTGTGGAATTGGCAAAGTGATATTTGCAAGCCCATAGAGGACTATGGTGAAAAAGGAAATATCCTCAGATGAAATCTGGAAAGAAGCTTTCTGAGAAACTGCTTACTGTTCTGTTAATTCATCTCACAGAGTTACATCTGTATTTCGTGGATCTCTTTGCTAGCCTTATTTCTGTGGAATCTGAGAACAGATATTTCGGATCCCTTTGAAGACTATAGGGCCAAAGGAAATATCCTCCGATAACTAAGAGAAAGAAGCTTTCTGAGAAACTTCTTTGTGGTGTATGAAATCATCTCACAGAGTTACAGCTTTCCCCTCAAGAAGCCTTTCGCTAAGACAGTTCTAGTGGAATTGGCAAAGTGATATTTGGAAGCCCATAGAGGGCTATGGTGAAAAAGGAAATATCCTCCGATGAAATCTGGAAAGAAGCTTTCTGAGAAACTGATCTGTGATGTGTGACTTCCACTCACAGAGTTACATCTGTATTTCGTGGATCTCTTTGCTAGCCTTATTTCTGTGGAATCTGAGAACAGATATTTCGGATCCCTTTGAAGACTATAGGGCCAAAGGAAATACCCTACGATAACTAAGAGAAAGAAGCTTTCTGAGAAACCTCTTTGTGTTCTGCGAAATCATCTCACAGAGTTACAGCTTTCCCCTCAAGAAGCCTTTCGCTAAGACAGTTCTTGTGGAATTGGCAAAGTGATATTTGGAAGCCCATAGAGGGCTATGGTGAAAAAGGAAATATCCTCCGATGAAATCTGGAAAGAAGCTTTCTGAGAAACTGCTTAGTGTTCTGTTAATTCATCTCACAGAGTTACATCTGTATTTCGAGGATCTCTTTGCTAGCCTTATTTCTGTGGAATCTGAGAACAGATATTTCGGATCCCTTTGAAGACTATAGGGCCAAAGGAAATATCCTCCGATAACAAAGAGAAAGAAGCTTTGTGAGAAATTTCTTTGTGTTCTATGTAATCATCTCACAGAGTTACAGCTTTCCCCTCAAGAAGCCTTTCGCTAAGACAGTTCTTGTGGAATTGGCAAAGTGATATTTGGAAGCCCATAGAGGGCTATGGTGAAAAAGGAAATATCCTCAGATGAAATCTGGAAAGAAGCTTTCTGAGAAACTGCTTAGTGTTCTGTTAATTCATCTCACAGAGTTACATCTGTATTTCGTGGATCACTTGGCTAGCCTTATTTCTGTGGAATCTGAGAACAGATAATTCGGATGCCTTTGAAGACTATAGGGCCAAAGGAAATATCCTCCGATAACTAAGAGAAAGAAGCTTTCTGAGAAACTTCTTTGTGTTCTGTGAAATCATCTCACAGAGTTACAGCTTTCCCCTCAAGAAGCCTTTCGCTAAGACAGTTCTTGTGGAATTGGCAAAGTGATATTTGGAAGCCCATACAGGGCTGTGGTGAAAAAGGAAATATCCTCAGATGAAATCTGGAAAGAAGCTTTCTGAGAAACTGCTCAGTGTTCTGTTAATTCATCTCACAGAGTTACATCTGTATTTCGTGGATCTCTTTGCTAGGCCTATTTCTGTGGAATCTGAGAACAGATATTTCGGATCCCTTTGAAGACTATAGGGCCAAAGGAAATATCCTCCGATAACAAAGAAAAAGAAGCTTTCTGAGAAACTTCTTTGTGTTCTGTGAAATCATCTCAGAGAGTTACAGCTTTCCCGTCAAGAAGCCTTTCGCTAAGACAGTTCTTGTGGAATTGGCAAAGTGATATTTGCAAGCCCATAGAGGACTATGGTGAAAAAGGAAATATCCTCAGATGAAATCTGGAAAGAAGCTTTCTGAGAAACTGCTTACTGTTCTGTTAATTCATCTCACAGAGTTACATCTGTATTTCGTGGATCTCTTTGCTAGCCTTATTTCTGTGGAATCTGAGAACAGATATTTCGGATCCCTTTGAAGACTATAGTGCCAAAGGAAATATCCTCCGATAACTAAGAGAAAGAAGCTTTCTGAGAAACTTCTTTGTGGTGTATGAAATCATCTCACAGAGTTACAGCTTTCCCCTCAAGAAGCCTTTCGCTAAGACAGTTCTTGTGGAATTGGCAAAGTGATATTTGGAAGCCCATAGAGGGCTATGGTGAAAAAGGAAATATCCTCAGATGAAATCTGGAAAGAAGCTTTCTGAGAAACTGCTCAGTGTTCTGTTAATTCATCTCACAGACTTACATCTGTATTTCGTGGATCTCTTTGCTAGGCTTATTTCTGTGGAATCTGAGAACAGATATTTCGGATCCCTTTGAAGACTATAGGGCCAAAGGAAATATCCTCCGATAACAAAGAAAAGGAAGCTTTCTGAGAAACTTCTTTGTGTTCTGTGAAATCATCTCACAGAGTTACAGCTTTCCCCTCAAGAAGCCTTTCGCTAAGACAGTTCTTGTGGAATTGGCAAAGTGATATTTGGAAGCCCATAGAGGTCTATGGTGAAAAAGGAAAAATCCTCCGATGAAAACTGGAAAGAAGCTTTCTGAGAAACTGCTTAGTGTTCTGTTAATTCATCTCACAGAGTTACATCTATATTTCGTGGATCTCTTTGCTAGCCTTATTTCTGTGGAATCTGAGAACAGATATTTCGGATCCCTTTGAAGACTATAGGGCCAAAGGAAATATCCTCCGATAACAAAGAGAAAGAAGCTTTGTGAGAAATTTCTTTGTGTTCTATGTAATCATCTCACAGAGTTACAGCTTTCCCCTCAAGAAGCCTTTCGCTAAGACAGTTCTTGTGGAATTGGCAAAGTGATATTTGGAAGCCCATAGAGGGCTATGGTGAAAAAGGAAATATCCTCAGATGAAATCTGGAAAGAAGCTTTCTGAGAAACTGCTCAGTGTTCTGTTAATTCATCTCACAGACTTACATCTGTATTTCGTGGATCTCTTTGCTAGGCTTATTTCTGTGGAATCTGAGAACAGATATTTCGGATCCCTTTGAAGACTATAGGGCCAAAGGAAATATCCTCCGATAACAAAGAAAAGGAAGCTTTCTGAGAAACTTCTTTGTGTTCTGTGAAATCATCTCACAGAGTTACAGCTTTCCCCTCAAGAAGCCTTTCGCTAAGACAGTTCTTGTGGAATTGGCAAAGTGATATTTGGAAGCCCATAGAGGTCTATGGTGAAAAAGGAAAAATCCTCCGATGAAAACTGGAAAGAAGCTTTCTGAGAAACTGCTTAGTGTTCTGTTAATTCATCTCACAGAGTTACATCTATATTTCGTGGATCTCTTTGCTAGCCTTATTTCTGTGGAATCTGAGAACAGATATTTCGGATCCCTTTGAAGACTATAGGGCCAAAGGAAATATCCTCCGATAACAAAGAGAAAGAAGCTTTGTGAGAAATTTCTTTGTGTTCTATGTAATCATCTCACAGAGTTACAGCTTTCCCCTCAAGAAGCCTTTCGCTAAGACAGTTCTTGTGGAATTGGCAAAGTGATATTTGGAAGCCCATAGAGGGCTATGGTGAAAAAGGAAATATCCTCAGATGAAATCTGGAAAGAAGCTTTCTGAGAAACTGCTTAGTGTTCTGTTAATTCATCTCACAGAGTTACATCTGTATTTCGTGGATCACTTGGCTAGCCTTATTTCTGTGGAATCTGAGAACAGATAATTCGGATGCCTTTGAAGACTATAGGGCCAAAGGAAATATCCTCCGATAACTAAGAGAAAGAAGCTTTCTGAGAAACTTCTTTGTGTTCTGTGAAATCATCTCACAGAGTTACAGCTTTCCCCTCAAGAAGCCTTTCGCTAAGACAGTTCTTGTGGAATTGGCAAAGTGATATTTGGAAGCCCATACAGGGCTATGGTGAAAAAGGAAATATCCTCAGATGAAATCTGGAAAGAAGCTTTCTGAGAAACTGCTCAGTGTTCTGTTAATTCATCTCACAGAGTTACATCTGTATTTCGTGGATCTCTTTGCTAGGCCTATTTCTGTGGAATCTGAGAACAGATATTTCGGATCCCTTTGAAGACTATAGGGCCAAAGGAAATATCCTCCGATAACAAAGAAAAAGAAGCTTTCTGAGAAACTTCTTTGTGTTCTGTGAAATCATCTCAGAGAGTTACAGCTTTCCCCTCAAGAAGCCTTTCGCTAAGACAGTTCTTGTGGAATTGGCAAAGTGATATTTGCAAGCCCATAGAGGACTATGGTGAAAAAGGAAATATCCTCAGATGAAATCTGGAAAGAAGCTTTCTGAGAAACTGCTTACTGTTCTGTTAATTCATCTCACAGAGTTACATCTGTATTTCGTGGATCTCTTTGCTAGCCTTATTTCTGTGGAATCTGAGAACAGATATTTCGGATCCCTTTGAAGACTATAGGGCCAAAGGAAATATCCTCCGATAACTAAGAGAAAGAAGCTTTCTGAGAAACTTCTTTGTGGTGTATGAAATCATCTCACAGAGTTACAGCTTTCCCCTCAAGAAGCCTTTCGCTAAGACAGTTCTTGTGGAATTGGCAAAGTGATATTTGGAAGCCCATAGAGGGCTATGGTGAAAAAGGAAATATCCTCAGATGAAATCTGGAAAGAAGCTTTCTGAGAAACTGCTCAGTGTTCTGTTAATTCATCTCACAGACTTACATCTTTATTTCGTGGATCTCTTTGCTAGGCTTATTTCTGTGGAATCTGAGAACAGATATTTCGGATCCCTTTGAAGACTATAGGGCCAAAGGAAATATCCTCCGATAACAAAGAAAAGGAAGCTTTCTGAGAAACTTCTTTGTGTTCTGTGAAATCATCTCACAGAGTTACAGCTTTCCCCTCAAGAAGCCTTTCGCTAAGACAGTTCTTGTGGAATTGGCAAAGTGATATTTGGAAGCCCATAGAGGTCTATGGTGAAAAAGGAAAAATCCTCCGATGAAAACTGGAAAGAAGCTTTCTGAGAAACTGCTTAGTGTTCTGTTAATTCATCTCACAGAGTTACATCTATATTTCGTGGATCTGTTTGCTAGCCTTATTTCTGTGGAATCTGAGAACAGATATTTCGGATCCCTTTGAAGACTATAGGGCGAAAGGAAATATCCTCCGAAAACTAAGGGAAAGAAGCTTTCTGAGAAACTTCTTTGTGTTCTGTGAAATCACCTCAGAGAGTTACAGCTTTTCCCTCAAGAAGCCTTTCGCTAAGACAGTTCTTGTGGAATTGGCAAAGTGATATTTGGAAGCCCATAGAGGACTACGGTGAAAAAGGAAATATCCTCAGATGAAATCTGGAAAGAAGCTTTCTGAGAAACTGCTTAGTGTTCTGTTAATTCATCTCACAGAGTTACATCTGTATTTCGTGGATCTCTTTGCTAGCCTTATTTCTGTGGAATCTGAGAACAGATATTTCGGATCCCTTTGAAGACTATAGGGCCAAAGGAAATATCCTCCGATAACTAAGAGAAAGAAGCTTTCTGAGAAACTTCTTTGTGTTCTGTGAAATCATCTCACAGAGTTACAGCTTTCCCCTCAAGAAGCCTTACGCTAAGACAGTTCTTGTGGAATTGGCAAAGTGATATTTGGAAGCCCAAAGAGGGCTATGGTGAAAAAGGAAATATCCTCAGATGAAATCTGGAAAGAAGCTTTCTGAGAATCTGCTCAGTGTTCTGTTAATTCATCTCACAGAGTTACATGTGTATTTCGTGGATCTCTTTGCTAGGCTTATTTCTGTGGAATCTGAGAACAGATATTTCGGATCCCTTTGAAGACTATAGGGCCAAAGGAAATATCCTCCGATAACTAAGAGAAAGAAGCTTTCTGAGAAACTTCTTTGTGGTCTAAGAAATAATCTCACAGAGTTAAAGCTTCCCCTCAAGAAGCCTTTCGCTAAGACAGTTCTTGTGGAATTGGCCAAGTGATATTTGGAAGCCCATAGAGGGCTATGGTGAAAGAGGAAATATCCTCAGATGAAAGCTGGAAAGAAGCTTTCTGAGAAACTGCTTAGTGTTCTGTTAATTCATCTCACAGAGTTACATCTGTATTTCGTGGATCTCTTTGCTAGCCTTATTTCTGTGGAATCTGAGAACAGATATTTCGGATCCCTTTGAAGACTATAGGGCCAAAGGAAATATCCTCCGATAACAAAGAGAAAGAAGCTTTGTGAGAAATTTCTTTGTGTTCTATGTAATCATCTCACAGAGTTACAGCTTTCCCCTCAAGAAGCCTTTCGCTAAGACAGTTCTTGTGGAATTGGCAAAGTGATATTTGGAAGCCCATAGAGGGCTATGGTGAAAAAGGAAATATCCTCAGATGAAATCTGGAAAGAAGCTTTCTGAGAAACTGCTTATTGTTCTGTTAATTCATCTCACAGAGTTACATCTGTATTTCTTGAATCACTTGGCTAGCCTTATTTCTGTGGAATCTGAGAACAGATATTTCGGATCCCTTTGAAGAGTATAGGGCCAAAGGAAATATCCTCCGATAACTAAGAGAAAGAAGCTTTCTGAGAAACTTCTTTGTGTTCTGTGAAATCATCTCACAGAGTTACAGCTTTCCCCTCAAGAAGCCTTTCGCTAAGACAGTTCTTGTGGAATTGGCAAAGTGATATTTGGAAGCCCATAGAGGGCTATGGTGAAAAAGGAAATATCCTCAGATGAAATCTGGAAAGAAGCTTTCTGAGAAACTGCTCAGTGTTCTGTTAATTCATCTCACAGAGTTACATCTGTATTTCGTGGATCTCTTTGCTAGGCTTATTTCTGTGGAATCTGAGAACAGATATTTCGGATCCCTTTGAAGACTATAGGGCCAAAGGAAATATCCTCCGATAACAAAGAAAAGGAAGCTTTCTGAGAAACTTCTTTGTGTTCTGTGAAATCATCTCACAGAGTTACAGCTTTCCCCTCAAGAAGCCTTTCGCTAAGACAGTTCTTGTGGAATTGGCAAAGTGATATTTGGAAGCCCATAGAGGTCTATGGTGAAAAAGGAAAAATCCTCCGATGAAAACTGGAAAGAAGCTTTCTGAGAAACTGCTTAGTGTTCTGTTAATTCATCTCACAGAGTTACATCTATATTTCGTGGATCTCTTTGCTAGCCTTATTTCTGTGGAATCTGAGAACAGATATTTCGGATCCCTTTGAAGACTATAGGGCCAAAGGAAATATCTTCCGAAAACTAAGAGAAAGAAGCTTTCTGAGAAACTTCTTTGTGTTCTGTGAAATCATCTCAGAGAGTTACAGCTTTCCCCTCAAGAAGCCTTTCGCTAAGACAGTTCTTGTGGAATTGGCAAAGTGATATTTGGAAACCCATAGAGGACTACGGTGAAAAAGGAAATATCCTCAGATGAAATCTGGAAAGAAGCTTTCTGAGAAACTGCTTAGTGTTCTGTTAATTCATCTCACAGAGTTACATCTGTATTTCGTGGATCTCTTTGCTAGCCTTATTTCTGTGGAATCTGAGAACAGATATTTCGGATCCCTTTGAAGACTATAGGGCCAAAGGAAATATCCTCCGATAACTAAGAGAAAGAAGGTTTCTGAGAAACTTCTTTGTGGTCTATGAAATCATCTCACAGAGTTACAGCTTTCCCCTCAAGAAGCCTTTCGCTAAGACAGTTCTTGTGGAATTGGCAAAGTGATATTTGGAAGCCTATAGAGGGCTACGGTGAAAAAGGAAATATCCTCAGATGAAATCTGGAAAGAGGCTTTCTGAGAAACTGCTCTGTGATGTGTGACTTCCACTCACAGACTTACATCTGTATTTCGTGGATCTCTTTGCTAGCCTTATTTCTGTGGAATCTGAGAACAGATATTTCGGATCCTTTTGAAGACTATAGGGCCAAAGGAAATATCCTCCGATAACTAAGAGAAAGAAGCTTTCTGAGAAACCTCTTTGTGTTCTGCGAAATAATCTCACAGAGTTACAGCTTTCCCCTCAAGAAGCCTTTCACTAAGACAGTTGTTGTGGAATTGGCAAAGTGATATTTGGAAGCCCATAGACGGCTATGGTGAAAAAGGAAATATCCTCCGATGAAATCTGGAAAGAAGCTTTCTGAGAAACTGCTTAGTGTTCTGTTAATTCATCTCACAGAGTTACATCTGTATTTCGTGGATCTCTTTGCTAGCATTATTTCTGTGGAATCTGACAACAGATATTTCGGATCCCTTTGAAGACTATAGGGCCAAAGGAAATATCCTCCGATAACAAAGAGAAAGAAGCTTTGTGAGAAATTTCTTTGTGTTCTATGTAATCATCTCACAGAGTTACAGCTTTCCCCTCAAGAAGCCTTTCGCTAAGACAGTTCTTGTGGAATTGGCAAAGTGATATTTGGAAGCCCATAGAGGGCTATGGTGAAAAAGGAAATATCCTCAGATGAAATCTGGAAAGAAGCTTTCTGAGAAACTGCTTAGTGTTCTGTTAATTCATCTCACAGAGTGACATCTGTATTTCGTGGATCTCTTTGCTACCCTTATTTCTGTGGAATCTGAGAACAGATATTTCGGATCCCTTTGAAGACTATAGGGCCAAAGGAAATATCCTCCGAAAACTAAGAGAAAGAAGCTTTCTGAGAAACTTCTTTGTGTTCTGTGAAATGAGCTCACAGAGTTACAGCTTTCCCCTCAAGAAGCCTTTCGCTAAGACAGTTCTTGTGGAATTGGCAAAGTGATATTTGGAAGCCCATAGAGGGCTATGGTGAAAAAGGAAATATCCTCCGATGAAATCTGGAAAGAAGCTTTCTGAGAAACTGCTCTGTGATGTGTGACTTCCACTCACAGAGTTACATGGGTATTTCGTGGATCTCTTTGCTAGCCTTATTTCTGTGGAATCTGACAACAGATATTTCGGATCCCTTTGAAGACTATAGGGCCAAAGGAAATATCCTCCGATAACAAAGAGAAAGAAGCTTTGTGAGAAATTTCTTTGTGTTCTATGTAATCATCTCACAGAGTTACAGCTTTCCCCTCAAGAAGCCTTTCGCTAAGACAGTTCTTGTGGAATTGGCAAAGTGATATTTGGAAGCCCATAGAGGGCTATGGTGAAAAAGGAAATATCCTCAGATGAAATCTGGAAAGAAGCTTTCTGAGAAACTGCTTAGTGTTCTGTTAATTCATCTCACAGAGTGACATCTGTATTTCGTGGATCTCTTTGCTACCCTTATTTCTGTGGAATCTGAGAACAGATATTTCGGATCCCTTTGAAGACTATAGGGCCAAAGGAAATATCCTCCGAAAACTAAGAGAAAGAAGCTTTCTGAGAAACTTCTTTGTGTTCTGTGAAATGAGCTCACAGAGTTACAGCTTTCCCCTCAAGAAGCCTTTCGCTAAGACAGTTCTTGTGGAATTGGCAAAGTGATATTTGGAAGCCCATAGAGGGCTATGGTGAAAAAGGAAATATCCTCCGATGAAATCAGGAAAGAAGCTTTCTGAGAAACTGCTTAGTGTTCTGTTAATTCATCTCACAGAGTTATATCTGTATTTCGTGGATCACTTGGCTAGCCTTATTTCTGTGGAATCTGAGAACAGATATTTCGGATCCCTTTGAAGACTATAGGGCCAAAGGAAATATCCTCCGATAATTAAGACAAAGAAGCTTTCTGAGAAACTTCTTTGTGTTCTGTGAAATCATCTCACAGAGTTACACCTTTCCCCTCAAGAAGCCTTTCGCTAAGACAGTTCTTGTGGAATTGGCAAAGTGATATTTGGAAGCCAATAGAGGGCTATGGTGAAAAAGAAAATATCCTCCGATGAAATCTGGAAAGAAGCTTTCTGAGAAACTGCTTAGTGTTCTGTTAATTCATCTCACAGAGTTACATCTATATTTCGTGGATCTCTTTGCTAGCCTTATTTCTGTGGAATCTGAGAGCACATATTTCGGATCCCTTTGAAGACTATAGGGCCAAAGGAAATATCCTCCGAAAACTAAGAGAAAGAAGCTTTCTGAGAAACTTCTTTGTGTTCTGTGAAATCATCTCACAGAGTTACAGCTTTCCCCTCAAGAAGCCTTTCGCTAAGAGAGTTCTTGTGGAATTGGCAAAGTGATATTTGGAAGCCCATAGAGGGCTATGGTGAAAAAGGAAATATCCTCAGATGAAAACTGGAAAGAAGCTTTCTGAGAAACTGCTCAGTGTTCTGTTAATTCATCTCACAGAGTTACATCTATATTTCGTGGATCTCTTTGCTAGCCTTATTTCTGTGGAATCTGAGAACAGATATTTCGGATCCCTTTGAAGACTATAGGGCCAAAGGAAATATCCTCCGAAAACTAAGAGAAAGAAGCTTTCTGAGAAACTTCTTTGTGTTCTGTGAAATCATCTCAGAGAGTTACAGCTTTCCCCTCAAGAAGCCTTTCGCTAAGACAGTTCTTGTGGAATTGGCAAAGTGATATTTGGAAGCCCATAGAGGACTATGGTGAAAAAGGAAATATCCTCAGATGAAATCTGGAAAGAAACTTTCTGAGAAACTGCTTTGTGTTCTGTTAATTCATCTCACAGAGTTACATCTGTATTTCGTGGATCTCTTTGCTAGCCTTATTTCTGTGGAATCTGAGAACAGATATTTCGGATCCCTTTAAAGACTATAGGGCCAAAGGAAATATCCTCCGATAACTAAGAGAAAGAAGCTTTCTGAGAAACTTCTTTGTGGTCTATGAAATAATCTCACAGAGTTACAGCTTCCCCTCAAGAAGCCTTTCGCTAAGACAGTTCTTGTGGAATTGGCAAAGTGATATTTGGAAGCCCATAGAGGGCTATGGTGAAAGAGGAAATATCCTCAGATGAAAGTTGGAAAGAAGCTTTCTGAGAAACTGCTTAGTGTTCTGTTAATTCATCTCACAGAGTTACATCTGTATTTCGTGGATCTCTTTGCTATCCTTATTTCTGTGGAATCTGAGAACAGATATTTCGGATCCCTTTGAAGACTATAGGGCCAAAGGAAATATCCTCCGATAACAAAGAGAAAGAAGCTTTGTGAGAAATTTCTTTGTGTTCTATGTAATCATCTCACAGAGTTACAGCTTTCCCCTCAAGAAGCCTTTCGCTAAGACAGTTCTTGTGGAATTGGCAAAGTGATATTTGGAAGCCCATAGAGGGCTATGGTCAAAAAGGAAATATCGTCAGATGAAATCTGGAAAGAAGCTTTCTGAGAAACTGCTTATTGTTCTGTTAATTCATCTCACAGAGTTACATCTGTATTTCTTGGATCACTTGGCTAGCCTTATTTCTGTGGAATCTGAGAACAGATATTTCGGATCCCTTTGAAGAGTATAGGGCCAAAGGAAATATCCTCCGATAACTAAGAGAAAGAAGCTTTCTGAGAAACTTCTTTGTGTTCTGTGAAATCATCTCACAGAGTTACAGCTTTCCCCTCAAGAAGCCTTTCGCTAAGACAGTTCTTGTGGAATTGGCAAAGTGATATTTGGAAGCCCATAGAGGGCTATGGTGAAAAAGGAAATATCCTTAGATGAAATCTGGAAAGAAGCTTTCTGAGAAACTTCTCAGTGTTCTGTTAATTCATCTCACAAAGTTACATCTGTATTTCGTGGATCTCTTTGCTAGGCTTATTTCTGTGGAATCTGAGAACAGATATTTCGGATCCCTTTGAAGACTATAGGGCCAAAGGAAATATCCTCCGATAACAAAGAAAAGGAAGCTTTCTGAGAAACTTCTTTGTGTTCTGTGAAATCATCTCACAGAGTTACAGCTTTCCCCTCAAGAAGCCTTTCGCTAAGACAGTTCTTGTGGAATTGGCAAAGTGACATTTGGAAGCCCATAGAGGTCTATGGTGAAAACGGAAAAATCCTCCGATGAAAACTGGAAAGAAGCTTTCTGAGAAACTGCTTAGTGTTCTGTTAATTCATCTCACAGAGTTACATCTATATTTCGTGGATCTCTTTGCTAGCCTTATTTCTGTGGAATCTGAGAACAGATATTTCGGATCCCTTTGAAGACTATAGGGCCAAAGGAAATATCTTCCGAAAACTAAGAGAAAGAAGCTTTCTGAGAAACTTCTTTGTGTTCTGTGAAATCATCTCAGACAGTTACAGCTTTCCCCTCAAGAAGCCTTTCGCTAAGACAGTTCTTGTGGAATTGGCAAAGTGATATTTGGAAGCCCATAGAGGACTACGGTGAAAAAGGAAATATCCTCCGATGAAATCTGGAAAGAAGCTTTCTGAGAAACTGCTTAGTGTTCTGTTAATTCATCTCACAGAGTTACATCTGTATTTCGTGGATCTCTTTGCTAGCCTTATTTCTGTGGAATCTGAGAACAGATATTTCGGATCCCTTTGAAGACTATAGGGCCAAAGGAAATATCCTCCGATAACTAAGAGAAAGAAGCTTTCTGAGAAACTTCTTTGTGGTCTATGAAATCATCTCACAGAGTTACAGCTTTCCCCTCAAGAAGCCTTTCGCTAAGACAGTTCTTGTGGAATTGGCAAAGTGATATTTGGAAGCCTATAGAGGGCTACGGTGAAAAAGGAAATATCCTCAGATGAAATCTGGAAAGAGGCTTTCTGAGAAACTGCTCTGTGATGTGTGACTTCCACTCACAGACTTACATCTGTATTTCGTGGATCTCTTGGCTAGCCTTATTTCTGTGGAATCTGAGAACAGATATTTCGGATCCCTTTGAAGTCTATAGGGCCAAAGGAAATATCCTCCGATAACTAAGAGAAAGAAGCTTTCTGAGTAACTTCTTTGTGTTCTGTGAAATCACCTCACAGTGTTAGAGTTTTCCCTCAAGAAGCCTTTCGCTAAGACATTTCTTGAGGAATTGGCAAAGTGATATTTGGAAGCCCATAGAGGGCTATGTTGAAAAAGGAAATATCCTCCGATGAAATCTGGAAAGAAGCTTTCTGAGAAACTGCTTAGTGTTCTGTTAATTCATCTCACAGAGTTGCATCTATATTTCGTGGATCTCTTTGCTAGCCTTATTTCTGTGAAATCTGAGAACAGATATTTCGGATCCCTTTTAAGACTATAGGGCCAAAGGAAATATCCTCCGATAACAAAGAGAAAGAAGCTTTCTGAGAAACTTCTTTGTGTTCTGTGAAATCATCTCATAGAGTTACAGCTTTCCCCTCAGGAAGCCTTTCGCTAAGACAGTTCTTGTGGAATTGGCCAAGTGATATTTGGAAGCCCATAGAGGGCTATGGTGAAAAAGGAAATATCCTCAGATGAAATCTGGAAAGAAGCTTTCTGAGAAACTGCTTAGTGTTCTGTTAATTCATCTCACAGAGTTACATCTGTATTTCGTGGATCTCTTTGCTAGCCTTATTTCTGTGGAATCTGAGAACAGATATTTCGGATCCCTTTGAAGACTATAGGGCCAAAGGAACTATCCTCTGATAAC
The DNA here is from genome assembly GCF_049350105.2 of Macaca mulatta. Lineage (NCBI taxonomy): Eukaryota > Metazoa > Chordata > Mammalia > Primates > Cercopithecidae > Macaca > Macaca mulatta. The sequence continues at coordinate 49,799,760 of NC_133411.1, forward strand.
AAAGAGAAAGAAGCTTTGTGTGAAATACCTTTGTGTTCTATGTAATCATCTCACAGAGTTACAGCTTTCCCCTCAAGAAGCCTTTCGCTAAGACAGTTCTTGTGGAATTGGCAAAGTGATATTTGGAAGCCCATAGAGGGCTATGGTGAAAAAGGAAATATCCTCCGATGAAATCAGGAAAGAAGCTTTCTGAGAAACTGCTTAGTGTTCTGTTAATTCATCTCACAGAGTTATATCTGTATTTCGTGGATCACTTGGCTAGCCTTATTTCTGTGGAATCTGAGAACAGATATTTCAGATCCCTTTGAAGACTATAGGGCCAAAGGAAATATCCTCCGATAATTAAGACAAAGAAGCTTTCTGAGAAACTTCTTTGTGTTCTGTGAAATCATCTCACAGAGTTACACCTTTCCCCTCAAGAAGCCTTTCGCTAAGACAGTTCTTGTGGAATTGGCAAAGTGATATTTGGAAGCCCATAGAGGGCTATGGTGAAAAAGGAAATATCCTCCGATGAAATCTGGAAAGAAGCTTTCTGAGAAACTGCTTAGTGTTCTGTTACTTCATCTCACAGAGTTACATCTATATTTCGTGGATCTCTTTGCTAGCCTTATTTCTGTGGAATCTGAGAGCACATATTTCGGATCCCTTTGAAGACTATAGGGCCAAAGGAAATATCCTCCGAAAACTAAGAGAAAGAAGCTTTCTGAGAAACTTCTTTGTGTTCTGTGAAATGAGCTCACAGAGTTACAGCTTTCCCCTCAAGAAGCCTTTCGCTAAGACAGTTCTTGTGGAATTGGCAAAGTGATATTTGGAAGCCCATAGAGGGCTATGGTGAAAAAGGAAATAGCCTCACATGAAATCTGGAAAGAAGCTTTCTGAGAAACTGCTTAGTGTTCTGTTAATTCATCTCACAGAGTTACATCTGTATTTCGTGGATCTCTTTGCTAGCCTTATTTCTGTGGAATCCGAGAACAGATATTTCGGATCCCTTTGAAGACTATAGGGCCAAAGGAAATATCCTCCGATAACAAAGAGAAAGAAGCTATGTGAGAAATTTCTTTGTGTTCTATGTAATCATCTCACAGAGTTACAGCTTTCCCCTCAAGAAGCCTTTCGCTAAGACAGTTCTTGTGGAATTGGCAAAGTGATATTTGGAAGCCCATAGAGGGCTATGGTGAAAAAGGAAATATCCTCAGATGAAATCTGGAAAGAAGCTTTCTGAGAAACTGCTTAGTGTTCTGTTAATTCATCTCACAGAGTTACATCTGTATTTCGTGGATCTCTTTGCTAGCCTTATTTCTGTGGAATCTGAGAACAGATATTTCGGATCCCTTTGAAGGCTATAGGGCCAAAGGAAATATCCTCCGATAACAAAGAGAAAGAAGCTTTGTGAGAAATTTCTTTGTGTTCTATGTAATCATCTCACAGAGTTACAGCTTTCCCCTCAAGAAGCCTTTCGCTAAGACAGTTCTTGTGGAATTGGCAAAGTGATATTTGGAAGCCCATAGAGGGCTATGGTGAAAAAGGAAATATCCTCAGATGAAATGTGGAAAGAAGCTTTCTGAGAAACTGCTTAGTGTTCTGTTAATTCATCTCACAGAGTCACATCTGTATTTCGTGGATCACTTGGCTAGCCTTATTTCTGTGGAATCTGAGAACAGATATTTCGGATCCCTTTGAAGACTATTGGGACAAAGGAAATATCCTCCGATAACTAAGAGAAAGAAGCTTTCGGAGAAACTTCTTTGTGTTCTGTGAAATCATCTCACAGAGTTACAGCTTTCCCCTCAAGAAGCCTTACGCTAAGACAGTTCTTGTGGAATTGGCAAAGTGATATTTGGAAGCCCATAGAGGGCTATGGTGAAAAAGGAAATATCCTCAGATGAAATCTGGAAAGAAGCTTTCTGAGAAACTTCTTTGTGTTCTGTGAAATCATCTCAGAGAGTTACAGCTTTCCCCCCAAGAAGCCTTTCGCTAAGACAGTTCTTGTGGAATTGGCAAAGTGATATTTGCAAGCCCATAGAGGACTATGGTGAAAAAGGAAATATCCTCAGATGAAATCTGGAAAGAAGCTTTCTGAGAAACTGCTTAGTGTTCTGTTAATTCATCTCACAGAGTTACATCTGTATTTCGAGGATCTCTTTGCTAGCCTTATTTCTGTGGAATCTGAGAACAGATATTTCGGATCCCTTTGAAGACTATAGGGCCAAAGGAATTACCCTACGATAACTAAGAGAAAGAAGCGTTCTGAGAAACCTCTTTGTGTTCTGCGAAATCATCTCACAGAGTTACAGCTTTCCCCTCAAGAAGCCTTTCGCTAAGACAGTTCTTGTGGAATTGGCAAAGTGATATTTGGAAACCCATAGAGGGCTATGGTGAAAAAGGAAATATCCTCCGATGAAATCTGGAAAGAAGCTTTCTGAGAAACTGCTTAGTGTTCTGTTAATTCATCTCACAGAGTTACATCTGTATTTCGTGGATCTCTTTGCTAGCCTTATTTCTGTGGAATCTGAGAACAGATATTTCGGATCCCTTTGAAGACTATAGGGCCAAAGGAAATATCCTCCGATAACAAAGAGAAAGAAGCTTTGTGAGAAATTTCTTTGTGTTCTATGTAATCATCTCACAGAGTTACAGCTTTCCCCTCAAGAAGCCTTTCGCTAAGACAGTTCTTGTGGAATTGGCAAAGTGATATTTGGAAGCTCATAGAGGGCTATGGTGAAAAAGGAAATATCCTCAGATGAAATCTGGAAAGAAGATTTCTGAGAAACTGCTTAGTGTTCTGTTAATTCATCTCACAGAGTTACATCTGTATTTCGTGGATCACTTGGCTAGCCTTATTTCTGTGGAATCTGAGAACAGATATTTCGGATCCCTTTTAAAGACTATAGGGCCAAAGGAAATATCCTCCGATAACTAAGAGAAAGAAGCTTTCTGAGAAACTTCTTTGTGTTCTGTGAAATCATCTCACAGAGTTACAGCTTTCCCCTCAAGAAGCCTTTCGCTAAGACAGTTCTTGTGGAATTGGCAAAGTGATATTTGGAAGCCCATACAGGGCTATGGTGAAAAAGGAAATATCCTCAGATGACATCTGGAACGAAGCTTTCTGAGAAACTGCTCAGTGTTCTGTTAATTCATCTCACAGAGTTACATCTGTATTTCGTGGATCTCTTTGCTAGGCTTATTTTGTGGAATCTGAGAACAGATATTTCGGATCCCTTTGAAGACTATAGGGCCAAAGGAAATGTCCTCCGATAACAAAGAGAAAGAAGCTTTCTGAGAAACTTCTTTGTGTTCTGTGAAATCATCTCACAGAGTTACAGCTTTCCCCTCAAGAAGCCTTTCGCTAAGACAGTTCTTGTGGAATTGGCAAAGTGATATTTGGAAGCCCATAGAGGGCTATGGTGAAAAAGGAAATATCCTCAGATGAAAACTGGAAAGAAGCTTTCTGAGAAACTGCTTAGTGTTCTGTTAATTCATCTCACAGAGTTACATCTATATTTCGTGGATCTCTTTGCTAGCCTTATTTCTGTGGAATCTGAGAACAGATATTTCGGATCCCTTTGAAGACTATAGGGCCAAAGGAAATATCCTCCGAAACCTAAGAGAAAGAAGCTTTCTGAGAAACTTCTTTGTGTTCTGTGAAATCATCTCAGAGAGTTACAGCTTTCCCCTCAAGAAGCCTTTCGCTAAGACAGTTCTTGTGGAATTGGCAAAGTGATATTTGGAAGCCCATAGAGGACTATGGTGAAAAAGGAAATATCCTCAGATGAAATCTGGAAAGAAACTTTCTGAGAAACTGCTTAGTGTTCTGTTAATTCATCTCACAGAGTTACATCTGTATTTCGTGGATCTCTTTGCTAGCCTTATTTCTGTGGAATCTGAGAACAGATATTTCGGATCCCTTTAAAGACTATAGGGCCAAAGAAAATATCCTACGAAAATTAAGAGAAAGAAGCTTTCTGAGAAACTTCTTTGTGTTCTGTGAAATCATCTCAGAGAGTTACAGCTTTCCCCTCAAGAAGCCTTTCGCTAAGACAGTTCTTGTGGAATTGGCAAAGTGATATTTGGAAGCCCATAGAGGACTACGGTGAAAAAGGAAATATCCTCCGATGAAATCTGGAAAGAAGCTTTCTGAGAAACTGCTTAGTGTTCTGTTAATTCATCTCACAGAGTTACATCTGTATTTCGTGGATCTCTTTGCTAGCCTTATTTCTGTGGAATCTGAGAACAGATATTTCGGATCCCTTTGAAGACTATAGGGCCAAAGGAAATATCCTCCGATAACTAAGAGAAAGAAGCTTTCTGAGAAAATTCTTTGTGGTCTATGTAATCGTCTCACAGAGATACAGCTTTCCCCTCAAGAAGCCTTTCGCTAAGACAGTTCTTGTGGAATTGGCAAAGTGATATTTGGAAGCCCATAGAGGGCTATGGTGAAAAAGGAAATATCCTCAGATGAAATCTGGAAAGAAGATTTCTGAGAAACTGCTCAGTGTTCTGTTAATTCATCTCACAGAGTTACATCTGTATTTCGTGGATCTCTTTGCTAGGCTTATTTCTGTGGAATCTGAGAACAGATATTTCGGATCCCTTTGAAGACTATAGGGCCAAAGGAAATATCCTCCGATAACAAAGAAAAAGAAGCTTTCTGAGAAACTTCTTTGTGTTCTGTGAAATCATCTCAGAGAGTTACAGCTTTCCCCTCAAGAAGCCTTTCGCTAAGACAGTTCTTGTGGAATTGGCAAAGTGATATTTGGAAGCCCATAGAGGGCTATGGTGAAAAAGGAAATAGCCTCACATGAAATCTGGAAAGAAGCTTTCTGAGAAACTGCTTAGTGTTCTGTTAATTCATCTCACAGAGTTACATCTGTATTTCGTGGATCTCTTTGCTAGCCGTATTTCTGTGGAATCCGAGAACAGATATTTCGGATCCCTTTGAAGACTATAGGGCCAAAGGAAATATCCTCCGATAACAAAGAGAAAGAAGCTTTGTGAGAAATTTCTTTGTGTTCTATGTAATCATCTCACAGAGTTACAGCTTTCCCCTCAAGAAGCCTTTCGCTAAGACAGTTCTTGTGGAATTGGCAAAGTGATATTTGGAAGCCCATAGAGGGCTATGGTGAAAAAGGAAATATCCTCAGATGAAATCTGGAAAGAAGCTTTCTGAGAAACTGCTCAGTGTTCTGTTAATTCATCTCACAGAGTTACATCTGTATTTCGTGGATCTCTTTGCTAGGCTTATTTTGTGGAATGTGAGAACAGATATTTAGGATCCCTTTGAAGACTATAGGGCCAAAGGAAATATCCTCCGATAACAAAGAAAAAGAAGCTTTCTGAGAAACTTCTTTGTGTTCTGTGAAATCATCTCACAGAGTTACAGCTTTCCCCTCAAGAAGCCTTTCGCTAAGACAGTTCTTGTGGAATTGGCAAAGTGATATTTGAAAGCCCATAGAGGGCTATGGTGAAAAAGGAAATATCCTCAGATGAAAACTGGAAAGAAGCTTTCTGAGAAACTGCTTAGTGTTCTGTTAATTCATCTCACAGAGTTACATCTATATTTCGTGGATCTCTTTGCTAGCCTTATTTCTGTGGAATCTGAGAACAGATATTTCGGATCCCTTTAAAGACTATAGGGCCAAAGGAAATATCCACCGATAACTAAGAGAAAGAAGCTTTCTGAGAAACTTCTTTGTGGTCTATGAAATCATCTCACAGAGTTACAGCATTCCCATCAAGAAGCCTTTCGCTAAGACAGTTCTTGTGGAATTGGCAAAGTGATATTTGGAAGCCCATAGAGGGCTACGGTGAAAAAGGAAATATCCTCAGATGAAATCTGGAAAGAAGCTTTCTGAGAAACTGCTTAGTGTTCTGTTAATTCATCTCACAGAGTTACATCTGTATTTCATGGATCTCTTTGCTAGCGTTATTTCTGTGGAATCTGAGAACAGATAATTCGGATCCCTTTGAAGGCTATAGGGCCAAAGGAAATATCCTCCGATAACAAAGAGAAAGAAGCTTTGTGAGAAATTTCCTTGTGTTCTATGTAATCATCTCACAGAGTTACAGCTTTCCCCTCAAGAAGCCTTTCGCTAAGACAGTTCTTGTGGAATTGGCAAAGTGATATTTGGAAGCCCATAGAGGGCTATGGTGAAAAAGGAAATATCCTCAGATGAAATCTGGAAAGAAGCTTTCTGAGAAACTGCTCAGTGTTCTGTTAATTCATCTCACAGTGTTACATCTGTATTTCGTGGATCTCTTTGCTAGGCTTATTTCTGTGGAATCTGAGAACAGATATTTCGGATCCCTTTGAAGACTATAGGGCCAAAGGAAATATCCTCCGATAACAAAGAAAAAGAAGCTTTCTGAGAAACTTCTTTGTGTTCTGTGAAATCATCTCAGAGAGTTACAGCTTTCCCCTCAAGAAGCCTTTCGCTAAGACAGTTCTTGTGGAATTGGCAAAGTGATATTTGCAAGCCCATAGAAGACTATGGTGAAAAAGGAAATATCCTCAGATGAAATCTGGAAAGAAGCTTTCTGAGAAACTGCTTAGTGTTCTGTTAATTCATCTCACAGAGTTACATCTGTATTTCGTGGATCTCTTTGCTAGCCTTATTTCTGTGGAATCTGAGAACAGATATTTCGGATCCCTTTGAAGACTATAAGGCCAAAGGAAATATCCTCCTATAACTAAGAGAAAGAAGCTTTCTGAGAAACTTCTTTGTGGTCTATGAAATAATCTCACAGAGTTACAGCTTCCCCTCAAGAAGCCTTTCGCTAAGACAGTTCTTGTGGAATTGGCAAAGTGATATTTGGAAGCCCATAGAGGGCTATGGTGAAAAAGGAAATATCCTCAGATGAAAGCTGGAAAGAAGCTTTTTGAGAAACTGCTTAGTGTTCTGTTAATTCATCTCACAGAGTTACATCTGTATTTCGTGGATCTCTTTGCTAGCCTTATTTCTGTGGAATCTGAGAACAGATATTTCGGATCCCTTTGAAGACTATAGGGCCAAAGGAAATATCCTCCGATAACAAAGAGAAAGGAGCTTTGTAAGAAATTTCTTTGTGTTCTATGTAATCATCTCACAGAGTTACAGCTTTCCCCTCAAGAAGCCTTTCGCTAAGACAGTTCTTGTGGAATTGGCAAAGTGATATTTGGAAGCCCATAGAGGGCTATTGTCAAAAAGGAAATATCCTCAGATGAAATCTGGAAAGAAGCTTTCTGAGAAACTGCTTATTGTTCTGTTAATTCATCTCACAGAGTTACATCTTTATTTCTTGGCTCACTTGGCTAGCCTTATTTCTGTGGAATCTGAGAACAGATATTTCGGATCCCTTTGAAGACTATAGGGCCAAAGGAAATATCCTCCGATAACTAAGAGAAAGAAGCTTTCTGAGAAACTTCTTTGTGTTCTGTGAAATCATCTCACAGAGTTACAGCTTTCCCCTCAAGAAGCCTTTCGCTAAGACAGTTCTTGTGAAATTGGCAAAGTGATATTTGGAAGCCCATAGAGGGCTATGGTGAAAAAGGAAATATCCTCAGATGAAATCTGGAAGGAAGCTTTCTGAGAAACTGCTCAGTGTTCTGTTAATTCATCTCACAGACTTACATCTGTATTTCGTGGATCTCTTTGCTAGGCTTATTTCTGTGGAATCTGAGAACAGATATTTCGGATCCCTTTGAAGACTATAGGGCCAAAGGAAATATCCTCCGATAACAAAGAAAAGGAAGCTTTCTGAGAAACTTCTTTGTGTTCTGTGAATTCATCTCACAGAGTTACAGCTTTCCCCTCAAGAAGCCTTTCGCTAAGACAGTTCTTGTGGAATTGGCAAAGTGATATTTGGAAGCCCATAGAGGTCTATGGTGAAAAAGGAAAAATCCTCCGATGAAAACTGGAAAGAATCTTTCTGAGAAACTGCTTAGTGTTCTGTTAATTCATCTCACAGAGTTACATCTATATTTCGTGGATCTCTTTGCTAGCCTTAGTTCTGTGGAATCTGAGAACAGATATTTCCGATCCCTTTGAAGACTATTGGGACAAAGGAAATATCCTCCGATAACTAAGAGAAAGAAGCTTTCGGAGAAACTTCTTTGTGTTCTGTGAAATCATCTCACAGAGTTACAGCTTTCCCCTCAAGAAGCCTTACGCTAAGACAGTTCTTGTGGAATTGGCAAAGTAATATTTGGAAGCCCATAGAGGGCTATGGTGAAAAAGGAAATATCCTCAGATGAAATCTGGAAAGAAGCTTTCTGAGAAACTGCTCAGTGTTCTGTTAATTCATCTCACAGAGTTACATCTGTATTTCGTGGATCTCTTTGCTAGGCTTATTTCTGTGGAATCTGAGAACAGATATTTCGGATCCCTTTGAAGACTATAGGGCCAAAGGAAATATCCTCCGATAACAAAGAAAAAGAAGCTTTCTGAGAAACTTCTTTGTGTTCTGTGAAATCATCTCAGAGAGTTACAGCTTTCCCCTCAAGAAGCCTTTCGCTAAGACAGTTCTTGTGGAATTGGCAAAGTGATATTTGCAAGCCCATAGAGGACTATGGTGAAAAAGGAAATATCCTCAGATGAAATCTGGAAAGAAGCTTTCTGAGAAACTGCTTACTGTTCTGTTAATTCATCTCACAGAGTTACATCTGTATTTCGTGGATCTCTTTGCTAGCCTTATTTCTGTGGAATCTGAGAACAGATATTTCGGATCCCTTTGAAGACTATAGGGCCAAAGGAAATATCCTCCGATAACAAAGAGAAAGAAGCTTTCTGAGAAACTTCTTTGTGTTCTGTAAAATCATCTCACAGAGTTACAGCTTTCCCCCCAAGAAGCCTTTCGCTAAGACAGTTCTTGTGGAATTGGCAAAGTGATATTTGGAAGCCCATAGAGGGCTATGGTGAAAAAGGAAATATCCTCCGATGAAATCTGGAAAGAAGCTTTCTGAGAAACTGCTCTGTGATGTGTGACTTCCACTCACAGAGTTACATCTGTATTTCGTGGATCTCTTTGCTAGCCTTATTTCTGTGGAATCTGAGAACAGATATTTCGGATCCCTTTGAAGACTATAGGGCCAAAGGAAATACCCTACGATAACTAAGAGAAAGAAGCTTTCTGAGAAACCTCTTTGTGTTCTGCGAAATCATCTCACAGAGTTACAGCTTTCCCCTCAAGAAGCCTTTCGCTAAGACAGTTCTTGTGGAATTGGCAAAGTGATATTTGGAAGCCCATAGAGGGCTATGGTGAAAAAGGAAATATCCTCCGATGAAATCTGGAAAGAAGCTTTCTGAGAAACTGCTTAGTGTTCTGTTAATTCATCTCACAGAGTTACATCTGTATTTCGTGGATCTCCTTGCTAGCCTTATTTCTGTGGAATCTGAGAACAGATATTTCGGATCCCTTTGAAGACTATAGGGCCAAAGGAAATATCCTCCGATAACAAAGAGAAAGAAGCTTTGTGAGAAATTTCTTTGTGTTCTATGTAATCATCTCACAGAGTTACAGCTTTCCCCTCAAGAAGCCTTTCGCTAAGACAGTTCTTGTGGAATTGGCAAAGTGATATTTGGAAGCCCATAGAGGGCTATGGTGAAAAAGGAAATATCCTCAGATGAAATCTGGAAAGAAGCTTTCTGAGAAACTGCTTAGTGTTCTGTTAATTCATCTCACAGAGTTACATCTGTATTTCGTGGATCACTTGGCTAGCCTTATTTCTGTGGAATCTGAGAACAGATAATTCCGATCCCTTTGAAGACTATAGGGCCAAAGGAAATATCCTCCGATAACTAAGAGAAAGAAGCTTTCTGAGAAACTTCTTTGTGTTCTGTGAAATCATCTCACAGAGTTACAGCTTTCCCCTCAAGAAGCCTTTCGCTAAGACAGTTCTTGTGGAATTGGCAAAGTGATATTTGGAAGCCCATAGAGGGCTATGGTGAAAAAGGAAATATCCTCCGATGAAATCTGGAAAGAAGCTTTCTGAGAAACTGCTCAGTGTTCTGTTAATTCATCTCACAGAGTTACATCTGTATTTCGTGGATCTCTTTGCTAGGCTTATTTTGTGGAATCTGAGAACAGATATTTCGGATCCCTTGAAGACTAGAGGGCCAAAGGAAATGTCCTCCGATAACAAAGAGAAAGAAGGTTTCTGAGAAACTTCTTTGTGTTCTGTGAAATCATCTCACAGAGTTACAGCTTTCCCCTCAAGAAGCCTTTCGCTAAGAGAGTTCTTGTGGAATTGGCAAAGTGATATTTGGAAGCCCGTAGAGGGCTATGGTGAAAAAGGAAATATACTCAGATGAAAACTGGAAAGAAGCTTTCTGAGAAACTGCTTAGTGTTCTGTTAATTCATCTCACAGAGTTACATCTGTATTTCGTGGATCTCTTTGCTAGCCTTATTTCTGTGGAATCTGAGAACAGATATTTCGGATCCCTTTGAAGACTATAGGGCCAAAGGAAATATCCTCCGAAAACTAAGAGAAAGAAGCTTTCTGAGAAACTTCTTTGTGTTCTGTGAAATCATCTCAGAGAGTTACAGCTTTCCCCTCAAGAAGCCTTTCGCTAAGACAGTTCTTGTGGAATTGGCAAAGTGATATTTGGAAGCCCATAGAGGACTATGGTGAAAAAGGAAATATCCTCAGATGAAATCTGGAAAGAAACTTTCTGAGAAACTGCTTAGTGTTCTGTTAATTCATCTCACAGAGTTACATCTGTATTTCGTGGATCTCTTTGCTAGCCTTATTTCTGTGGAATCTGAGAACAGATATTTCGGATCCCTTTGAAGACTATAGGGCCAAAGGAAATATCCTCCGAAAACTAAGAGAAAGAAGCTTTCTGAGAAACTTCTTTGTGTTCTGTGAAATGAGCTCACAGAGTTACAGCTTTCCCCTCAAGAAGCCTTTCGCTAAGACAGTTCTTGTGGAATTGGCAAAGTGATATTTGGAAGCCCATAGAGGGCTATGGTCAAAAAGGAAATATCGTCAGATGAAATCTGGAAAGAAGCTTTCTGAGAAACTGCTTATTGTTCTGTTAATTCATCTCACAGAGTTACATCTGTATTTCTTGGATCACTTGGCTAGCCTTATTTCTGTGGAATCTGAGAACAGATATTTCGCATCCCTTTGAGTAGTATAGGGCCAAAGGAAATATCCTCCGATAACTAAGAGAAAGAAGCTTTCTGAGAAACTTCTTTGTGTTCTGTGAAATCATCTCACAGAGTTACAGCTTTCCCCTCAAGAAGCCTTTCGCTAAGACAGTTCTTGTGGAATTGGCAAAGTGATATTTGGAAGCCCATAGAGGGCTATGGTGAAAAAGGAAATATCCTCAGATGAAATCTGGAAAGAAGCTTTCTGAGAAACTGCTCAGTGTTCTGTTAATTCATCTCACAGAGTTACATCTGTATTTCGTGGATCTCTTTGCTAGGCTTATTTCTGTGGAATCTGAGAACAGATATTTCGGATCCCTTTGAAGACTATAGGGCCAAAGGAAATATCCTCCGATAACAAAGAAAAGGACGCTTTCTGAGAAACTTCTTTGTGTTCTGTGAAATCATCTCACAGAGTTACAGCTTTCCCCTCAAGAAGCCTTTCGCTAAGACAGTTCTTGTGGAATTGGCAAAGTGATATTTGGAAGCCCATAGAGGGCTATGGTGAAAAAGGAAAAATCCTCCGATGAAAACTGGAAAGAAGCTTTCTGAGAAACTGCTTAGTGTTCTGTTAATTCATCTCACAGAGTTACATCTATATTTCGTGGATCTCTTTGCTAGCCTTATTTCTGTGGAATCTGAGAACAGATATTTCGGATCCCTTTGAAGACTATAGGGCCAAAGGAAATATCCTCCGATAACTGAGAGAAAGAAGCTTTCTGAGAAACTTCTTTGTGGTCTATGAAATCATCTCACATAGTTACAGCATTCCCATCAAGAAGCCTTTCGCTAAGACAGTTCTTGTGGAATTGGCAAAGTGATATTTGGAAGCCTATAGAGGGCTACGGTGAAAAAGGAAATATCCTCAGAAGAAATCTGGAAAGAGGCTTTCTGAGAAACTGCTCTGTGATGTGTGACTTCCACTCACAGACTTACATCTGTATTTCGTGGATCTCTTTGCTAGCCTTATTTCTGTGGAATCTGAGAACAGATATTTCGGATCCCTTTGAAGACTATAGGGCCAAAGGAAATATCCTCCGATAACTAAGAGAAAGAAGCTTTCTGAGAAACCTCTTTGTGTTCTGCGAAATCATCTCACAGAGTTACAGCTTTCCCCTCAAGAAGCCTTTCACTAAGACAGTTGTTGTGGAATTGGCTAAGTGATATTTGGAAACCCATAGACGGCTATGGTGAAAAAGGAAATATCCTCCGATGAAATCTGGAAAGAAGCTTTCTGAGAAACTGCTTAGTGTTCTGTTAATTCATCTCACAGAGTTACATCTGTATTTCGTGGATCTCTTTGCTAGCATTATTTCTGTGGAATCTGACAACAGATATTTCGGATCCCTTTGAAGACTATAGGGCCAAAGGAAATATCCTCCGATAACAAAGGGAAAGAAGCTTTGTGAGAAATTTCTTTGTGTTCTATGTAATCATCTCACAGAGTTACAGCTTTCCCCTCAAGAAGCCTTTCGCTAAGACAGTTCTTGTGGAATTGGCAAAGTGATATTTGGAAGCCCATAGAGGGCTATGGTGAAAAAGGAAATATCCTCAGATGAAATCTGGAAAGAAGCTTTCTGAGAAACTGCTTAGTGTTCTGTTAATTCATCTCACAGAGTTACATCTGTATTTCGTGGATCTCTTTGCTAGCCTTATTTCTGTGGAATCTGAGAACAGATATTTCGGATCCCTTTGAAGACTATAGGGCCAAAGGAAATATACTAGGAAAACTAAGAGAAAGAAGCTTTCTGAGAAACTTCTTTGTGTTCTGTGAAATGAGCTCACAGAGATACAGCTTTCCCCTCAAGAAGCCTTTCGCTAAGACAGTTCTTGTGGAATTGGCAAAGTGATATTTGGAAGCCCATAGAGGGCTATGGTGAAAAAGGAAATTTCCTCAGAAGAAATCTGGAAAGAAGCTTTCTGAGAAACTGCTTAATGTTCTGTTAATTCATCTCACAGAGTTACATCTGTATTTCGTGGATCTCTTTGCTAGCCTTATTTCTGTGGAATCTGAGAACAGATATTTCGGATCCCTTTGAAGACTATAGGGCCAAAGGAAATATCCTCCGATAACAAAGAGAAAGAAGCTTTGTGAGAAATTTCTTTGTGTTCTATGTAATCATCTCACAGAGTTACAGCTTTCCCCTCAAGAAGCCTTTCGCTAAGACAGTTGTTGTGGAATTGGCAAAGTGATATTTGGAAGCCCATAGAGGGCTATGGTGAAAAAGGAAATATCCTCCGATGAAATCTGGAAAGAAGCTTTCTGAGAAACTGCTTAGTGTTCTGTTAATTCATCTCACAGAGTTACATCTGTATTTCGTGGATCTCCTTGCTAGCCTTATTTCTGTGGAATCTGAGAACAGATATTTCGGATCCCTTTGAAGACTATAGGGCCAAAGGAAATATCCTCCGATAACAAAGAGAAAGAAGCTTTGTGAGAAATTTCTTTGTGTTCTATGTAATCATCTCACAGAGTTACAGCTTTCCCCTCAAGAAGCCTTTCGCTAAGACAGTTCTTGTGGAATTGGCAAAGTGATATTTGGAAGCCCATAGAGGGCTATGGTGAAAAAGGAAATATCCTCAGATGAAATCTGGAAAGAAGCTTTCTGAGAAACTGCTTAGTGTTCTGTTAATTCATCTCACAGAGTTACATCTGTATTTCGTGGATCACTTGGCTAGCCTTATTTCTGTGGAATCTGAGAACAGATAATTCCGATCCCTTTGAAGACTATAGGGCCAAAGGAAATATCCTCCGATAACTAAGAGAAAGAAGCTTTCTGAGAAACTTCTTTGTGTTCTGTGAAATCATCTCACAGAGTTACAGCTTTCCCCCCAAGAAGCCTTTCGCTAAGACAGTTCTTGTGGAATTGGCAAAGTGATATTTGGAAGCCCATAGAGGGCTATGGTGAAAAAGGAAATATCCTCCGATGAAATCTGGAAAGAAGCTTTCTGAGAAACTGCTCAGTGTTCTGTTAATTCATCTCACAGAGTTACATCTGTATTTCGTGGATCTCTTTGCTAGGCTTATTTTGTGGAATCTGAGAACAGATATTTCGGATCCCTTGAAGACTAGAGGGCCAAAGGAAATGTCCTCCGATAACAAAGAGAAAGAAGGTTTCTGAGAAACTTCTTTGTGTTCTGTGAAATCATCTCACAGAGTTACAGCTTTCCCCTCAAGAAGCCTTTCGCTAAGAGAGTTCTTGTGGAATTGGCAAAGTGATATTTGGAAGCCCATAGAGGGCTATGGTGAAAAAGGAAATATACTCAGATGAAAACTGGAAAGAAGCTTTCTGAGAAACTGCTTAGTGTTCTGTTAATTCATCTCACAGAGTTACATCTATATTTCGTGGATCTCTTTGCTAGCCTTATTTCTGTGGAATCTGAGAACAGATATTTCGGATCCCTTTGAAGACTATAGGGCCAAAGGAAATATCCTCCGAAAACTAAGAGAAAGAAGCTTTCTGAGAAACTTCTTTGTGTTCTGTGAAATCATCTCAGAGAGTTACAGCTTTCCCCTCAAGAAGCCTTTCGCTAAGACAGTTCTTGTGGAATTGGCAAAGTGATATTTGGAAGCCCATAGAGGACTATGGTGAAAAAGGAAATATCCTCAGATGAAATCTGGAAAGAAACTTTCTGAGAAACTGCTTAGTGTTCTGTTAATTCATCTAACAGAGTTACATCTGTATTTCGTGGATCTCTTTGCTAGCCTTATTTCTGTGGAATCTGAGAACAGATATTTCGGATCCCTTTGAAGACTATAGGGCCAAAGGAAATATCCTCCGAAAACTAAGAGAAAGAAGCTTTCTGAGAAACTTCTTTGTGTTCTGTGAAATGAGCTCACAGAGTTACAGCTTTCCCCTCAAGAAGCCTTTCGCTAAGACAGTTCTTGTGGAATTGGCAAAGTGATATTTGGAAGCCCATAGAGGGCTATGGTCAAAAAGGAAATATCGTCAGATGAAATCTGGAAAGAAGCTTTCTGAGAAACTGCTTATTGTTCTGTTAATTCATCTCACAGAGTTACATCTGTATTTCTTGGATCACTTGGCTAGCCTTATTTCTGTGGAATCTGAGAACAGATATTTCGCATCCCTTTGAATAGTATAGGGCCAAAGGAAATATCCTCCGATAACTAAGAGAAAGAAGCTTTCTGAGAAACTTCTTTGTGTTCTGTGAAATCATCTCACAGAGTTACAGCTTTCCCCTCAAGAAGCCTTTCGCTAAGACAGTTCTTGTGGAATTGGCAAAGTGATATTTGGAAGCCCATAGAGGGCTATGGTGAAAAAGGAAATATCCTCAGATGAAATCTGGAAAGAAGCTTTCTGAGAAACTGCTCAGTGTTCTGTTAATTCATCTCACAGAGTTACATCTGTATTTCGTGGATCTCTTTGCTAGGCTTATTTCTGTGGAATCTGAGAACAGATATTTCGGATCCCTTTGAAGACTATAGGGCCAAAGGAAATATCCTCCGATAACAAAGAAAAGGAAGCTTTCTGAGAAACTTCTTTGTGTTCTGTGAAATCATCTCACAGAGTTACAGCTTTCCCCTCAAGAAGCCTTTCGCTAAGACAGTTCTTGTGGAATTGGCAAAGTGATATTTGGAAGCCCATAGAGGGCTATGGTGAAAAAGGAAAAATCCTCCGATGAAAACTGGAAAGAAGCTTTCTGAGAAACTGCTTAGTGTTCTGTTAATTCATCTCACAGAGTTACATCTATATTTCGTGGATCTCTTTGCTAGCCTTATTTCTGTGGAATCTGAGAACAGATATTTCGGATCCCTTTGAAGACTATAGGGCCAAAGGAAATATCCTCCGATAACTGAGAGAAAGAAGCTTTCTGAGAAACTTCTTTGTGGTCTATGAAATCATCTCACATAGTTACAGCATTCCCATCAAGAAGCCTTTCGCTAAGACAGTTCTTGTGGAATTGGCAAAGTGATATTTGGAAGCCTATAGAGGGCTACGGTGAAAAAGGAAATATCCTCAGAAGAAATCTGGAAAGAGGCTTTCTGAGAAACTGCTCTGTGATGTGTGACTTCCACTCACAGACTTACATCTGTATTTCGTGGATCTCTTTGCTAGCCTTATTTCTGTGGAATCTGAGAACAGATATTTCGGATCCCTTTGAAGACTATAGGGCCAAAGGAAATATCCTCCGATAACTAAGAGAAAGAAGCTTTCTGAGAAACCTCTTTGTGTTCTGCGAAATCATCTCACAGAGTTACAGCTTTCCCCTCAAGAAGCCTTTCACTAAGACAGTTGTTGTGGAATTGGCTAAGTGATATTTGGAAACCCATAGACGGCTATGGTGAAAAAGGAAATATCCTCCGATGAAATCTGGAAAGAAGCTTTCTGAGAAACTGCTTAGTGTTCTGTTAATTCATCTCACAGAGTTACATCTGTATTTCGTGGATCTCTTTGCTAGCATTATTTCTGTGGAATCTGACAACAGATATTTCGGATCCCTTTGAAGACTATAGGGCCAAAGGAAATATCCTCCGATAACAAAGGGAAAGAAGCTTTGTGAGAAATTTCTTTGTGTTCTATGTAATCATCTCACAGAGTTACAGCTTTCCCCTCAAGAAGCCTTTCGCTAAGACAGTTCTTGTGGAATTGGCAAAGTGATATTTGGAAGCCCATAGAGGGCTATGGTGAAAAAGGAAATATCCTCAGATGAAATCTGGAAAGAAGCTTTCTGAGAAACTGCTTAGTGTTCTGTTAATTCATCTCACAGAGTTACATCTGTATTTCGTGGATCTCTTTGCTAGCCTTATTTCTGTGGAATCTGAGAACAGATATTTCGGATCCCTTTGAAGACTATAGGGCCAAAGGAAATATACTAGGAAAACTAAGAGAAAGAAGCTTTCTGAGAAACTTCTTTGTGTTCTGTGAAATGAGCTCACAGAGATACAGCTTTCCCCTCAAGAAGCCTTTCGCTAAGACAGTTCTTGTGGAATTGGCAAAGTGATATTTGGAAGCCCATAGAGGGCTATGGTGAAAAAGGAAATTTCCTCAGAAGAAATCTGGAAAGAAGCTTTCTGAGAAACTGCTTAGTGTTCTGTTAATTCATCTCACAGAGTTACATCTGTATTTCGTGGATCTCTTTGCTAGCCTTATTTCTGTGGAATCTGAGAACAGATATTTCGGATCCCTTTGAAGACTATAGGGCCAAAGGAAATATCCTCCGATAACAAAGAGAAAGAAGCTTTGTGAGAAATTTCTTTGTGTTCTATGTAATCATCTCACAGAGTTACAGCTTTCCCCTCAAGAAGCCTTTCGCTAAGACAGTTGTTGTGGAATTGGCAAAGTGATATTTGGAAGCCCATAGAGGGCTATGGTGAAAAAGGAAATATCCTCAGATGAAATCTGGAAAGAAGCTTTCTGAGAAACTGCTTAGTGTTCTGTTAATTCATCTCACAGAGTTACATCTGTATTTCGTGGATCACTTGGCTAGCCTTATTTCTGTGGAATCTGAGAACAGATATTTCGGATCCCTTTGAAGACTATAGGGCCAAAGGAAATATCCTCCGATAACTAAGAGAAAGAAGCTTTCTGAGTAACTTCTTTGTGTTCTGTGAAATCACCTCACAGAGTTAGAGTTTTCCCTCAAGAAGCCTTTCGCTAAGACATTTCTTGAGGAATTGGCAAAGTGATATTTGGAAGCCCATAGAGGGCTATGGTGAAAAAGGAAATATCCTCAGATGAAATCTGGAAAGAAGCTTTCTGAGAAACTGCTTAGTGTTCTGTTAATTCATCTCACAGAGTTACATCTGTATTTCGTGGATCTCTTTGCTAGCCTTATTTCTGTGGAATCTGAGAACAGATATTTCGGATCCCTTTGAAGACTATAGGGCCAAAGGAAATATCCTCCGATAACTAAGAGAAAGAAGCTTTCTGAGAAACTTCTTTGTGTTCTGTGAAATCATCTCACAGAGTTACAGCTTTCCCCTCAAGAAGCCTTTCGCTAAGACATTTCTTGTGGAATTGGCAAAGTGATATTTGGAAGCCCATAGAGGGCTATGGTCAAAAAGGAAACATCCTCCGATGAAATCTGGAAAGAAGCTTTCTGAGAAACTGCTTAGTGTTCTGTTAATTCATCTCACAGAGTTACTTCTATATTTCGTGGATCTCTTTGCTAGCCTTATTTCTGTGGAATCTGAGAACAGATATTTCGGATCCCTTTGAAGACTATAGGGCCAAAGGAAATATCCTCCGATAACAAAGAGAAAGAAGCTTTCTGAGAAACTTCTTTGTGTTCTGTGAACTCACCTCACAGAGTTAGAGTTTTCCCTCAAGAAGCCTTTCGCTAAGACATTTCTTGAGGAATTGGCAAAGTGATATTTGGAAGCCCATAGAGGGCTATGGTGAAAAAGGTAATATCCTCCGATGAAATCTGGAAAGAAGCTTTCTGAGAAACTGCTTAGTGTTCTGTTAATTCATCTCAGATTTACTTCTATATTTCGTGGATCTCTTTGCTAGCCTTATTTCTGTGGAATCTGAGAACAGATATTTCGGATCCCTTTGAAGACTATAGGGCCAAAGGAAATATCCTCCGATAACTAAGAGAAAGAAGCTTTCTGAGAAACTTCTTTGTGTTCTGTGAAATCATCTCACAGAGTGACAGTTTTCCGTCAAGAAAGCTTTCGCTAAGACATTTCTTGAGGAATTGGCAAAGTGATATTTGGAAGCCCAAAGAGGGCTATGGTGAAAAAGGAAATATTCTCCGATGAAATCTGGAAAGAAGCTTTCTGAGAAACTGCTTAGTGTTCTGTTAATTCATCTCACAGAGTTACTTCTATATTTCGTGGATCTCCTTGCTAGCCTTATTTCTGTGGAATCTGAGAACAGATATTTCGGATCCCTTTGAAGACTATAGGGCGAAAGGAAATATCCTCCGATAACTAAGAGAAAGAAGGTTTCTGAGAAACTTCTTTGTGTTCTGTGAAATCATCTCACAGAGTTGCAGCTTTCCCCTAAAAAAGCCTTTCGCTAAGACAGTTCTTGTGGAATTGGCAAAGTGATATTTGGAAGCCCATAGAGGGCTATGGTGAAAAAGGAAATATCCTCACATGAAATCTGGAAAGAAGCTTTCGGAGAAACTGCTTAGTGTTCTCTTAATTCATCTCACAGAGTTACATCTGTATTTCGTGGATCTCTTTGCTAGCCTTATTTCTGTGGAATCTGAAAACAGACATTTCGGATCCCTTTGAAGACTATAGGGCCAAAGGAAATATCCTCCGATAACTAAGAGAAAGAAGCTTTCTGAGAAACTTCTTTGTGTTCTGTGAAATCATCTCACAGAGTTACAGCTTTCCCCTCAAGAAGCCTTTCGCTAAGACAGTTCTTGTGGAATTGGCAAAGTGATATTTGGAAGCCCATAGAGGGCTATGGTGAAAAAGGAAATATCCTCCGATGAAATCTGGAAAGAAGCTTTCTGAGAAACTGCTTAGTGTTCTGTTAATTCATCTCACAGAGTTACATCTGTATTTCCTGGATCTCCTTGCCAGCCTTATTTCTGTGGAATCTGAGAACAGATATTACGGATCCCTTTGAAGACTATAGGGCCAAAGGAAATATTCTCCGATAACAAAGAGAAAGAAGCTTTCTGAGAAATTTCTTTGTGTTCTATGTAATCATCTCACAGAGTTACAGCTTTCCCCTCAAGAAGCCTTTCGCTAAGACAGTTCTTGTGGAATTGGCAAAGTGATATTTGGAAGCCCATAGAGGGCTATGGTGAAAAAGGAAAAATCCTAAGATGAAATCTGGAAAGAAGCTTTCTGAGAAACTGCTTAGTGTTCTGTTAATTCATCTCACAGAGTTACATCTGTATTTCGTGGATCACTTGGCTAGCCTTATTTCTGTGGAATCTGAGAACAGATATTTCGGATCCCTTTGAAGACTATAGGGCCAAAGGAAATATCCTCCGATAACTAAGAGAAAGAAGCTTTCTGAGTAACTTCTTTGTGTTCTGTGAAATCACCTCACAGAGTTAGAGTTTTCCCTCAAGAAGCCTTTCGCTAAGACATTTCTTGAGGAATTGGCAAAGTGATATTTCGAAGCCCATAGAGGGCTATGGTGAAAAAGGAAATATCCTCCGATGAAATCTGGAAAGAAGCTTTCTGAGAAACTGCTTAGTGTTCTGTTAATTCATCTCACAGAGTTGCATCTATATTTCGTGGATCTCTTTGCTAGCCTTATTTCTGTGAAATCTGAGAACAGGTATTTCGGATCCGTTTTAAGACTATAGGGCCAAAGGAAATATCCTCCGATAACAAGGAGAAAGAAGCTTTCTGAGAAACTTCTTTAAGTTCTGTGAAATCATCTCATAGAGTTACAGCTTTCCCCTCAAGAAGCCTTTCGCTAAGACAGTTCTTGTGGAATTGGCCAAGTGATATTTGGAAGCCCATAGAGGGCTATGGTGAAAAAGGAAATATCCTCAGATGAAATCTGGAAAGAAGCTTTCTGAGAAACTGCTTAGTGTTCTGTTAATTCATCTCACAGAGTTACATCTGTTTTTCGTGGATCTCTTTGCTAGCCTTATTTCTGTCGAATCTGAGAACAGATATTTCGGATCCCTTTGAAGACTATAGGGCCAAAGGAAATATCCTCCGATAACTAAGAGAAAGAAGCTTTCTGAGAAACTTCTTTGTGTTCTGTGAAATCATCTCACAGAGTTACAGCTTTCCCCTCAAGAAGCCTTTCGCTAAGACATTTCTTGTGGAATTGGCAAAGTGATATTTGGAAGCCCATAGAGGGCTATGGTCAAAAAGGAAACATCCTCCGATGAAATCTGGAAAGAAGCTTTCTGAGAAACTGCTTAGTGTTCTGTTAATTCATCTCACAGAGTTACTTCTATATTTCGTGGATCTCTTTGCTAGCCTTATTTCTGTGGAATCTGAGAACAGATATTTCGGATCCCTTTGAAGACTATAGGGCCAAAGGAAATATCCTCCGATAACAAAGAGAAAGAAGCTTTCTGAGAAACTTCTTTGTGTTCTGTGAACTCACCTCACAGAGTTAGAGTTTTCCCTCAAGAAGCCTTTCGCTAAGACATTTCTTGAGGAATTGGCAAAGTGATATTTGGAAGCCCATAGAGGGCTATGGTGAAAAAGGAAATATCCTCCGATGAAATCTGGAAAGAAGCTTTCTGAGAAACTGCTTAGTGTTCTGTTAATTCATCTCAGATTTACTTCTATATTTCGTGGATCTCTTTGCTAGCCTTATTTCTGTGGAATCTGAGAACAGATATTTCGGATCCCTTTGAAGACTATAGGGCCAAAGGAAATATCCTCCGATAACTAAGAGAAAGAAGCTTTCTGAGAAACTTCTTTGTGTTCTGTGAAATCATCTCACAGAGTGACAGTTTTCCGTCAAGAAAGCTTTCGCTAAGACATTTCTTGAGGAATTGGCAAAGTGATATTTGGAAGCCCAAAGAGGGCTATGGTGAAAAAGGAAATATTCTCCGATGAAATCTGGAAAGAAGCTTTCTGAGAAACTGCTTAGTGTTCTGTTAATTCATCTCACAGAGTTACTTCTATATTTCGTGGATCTCCTTGCTAGCCTTATTTCTGTGGAATCTGAGAACAGATATTTCGGATCCCTTTGAAGACTATAGGGCGAAAGGAAATATCCTCCGATAACTAAGAGAAAGAAGGTTTCTGAGAAACTTCTTTGTGTTCTGTGAAATCATCTCACAGAGTTGCAGCTTTCCCCTAAAAAAGCCTTTCGCTAAGACAGTTCTTGTGGAATTGGCAAAGTGATATTTGGAAGCCCATAGAGGGCTATGGTGAAAAAGGAAATATCCTCACATGAAATCTGGAAAGAAGCTTTCGGAGAAACTGCTTAGTGTTCTCTTAATTCATCTCACAGAGTTACATCTGTATTTCGTGGATCTCTTTGCTAGCCTTATTTCTGTGGAATCTGAAAACAGACATTTCGGATCCCTTTGAAGACTATAGGGCCAAAGGAAATATCCTCCGATAACTAAGAGAAAGAAGCTTTCTGAGAAACTTCTTTGTGTTCTGTGAAATCATCTCACAGAGTTACAGCTTTCCCCTCAAGAAGCCTTTCGCTAAGACAGTTCTTGTGGAATTGGCAAAGTGATATTTGGAAGCCCATAGAGGGCTATGGTGAAAAAGGAAATATCCTCCGATGAAATCTGGAAAGAAGCTTTCTGAGAAACTGCTTAGTGTTCTGTTAATTCATCTCACAGAGCTACATCTGTGTTTCCTGGATCTCCTTGCCAGCCTTATTTCTGTGGAATCTGAGAACAGATATTACGGATCCCTTTGAAGACTATAGGGCCAAAGGAAATATTCTCCGATAACAAAGAGAAAGAAGCTTTCTGAGAAATTTCTTTGTGTTCTATGTAATCATCTCACAGAGTTACAGCTTTCCCCTCAAGAAGCCTTTCGCTAAGACAGTTCTTGTGGAATTGGCAAAGTGATATTTGGAAGCCCATAGAGGGCTATGGTGAAAAAGGAAAAATCCTAAGATGAAATCTGGAAAGAAGCTTTCTGAGAAACTGCTTAGTGTTCTGTTAATTCATCTCACAGAGTTACATCTGTATTTCGTGGATCACTTGGCTAGCCTTATTTCTGTGGAATCTGAGAACAGATATTTCGGATCCCTTTGAAGACTATAGGGCCAAAGGAAATATCCTCCGATAACTAAGAGAAAGAAGCTTTCTGAGTAACTTCTTTGTGTTCTGTGAAATCACCTCACAGAGTTAGAGTTTTCCCTCAAGAAGCCTTTCGCTAAGACATTTCTTGAGGAACTGGCAAAGTGATATTTCGAAGCCCATAGAGGGCTATGGTGAAAAAGGAAATATCCTCCGATGTAATCTGGAAAGAAGCTTTCTGAGAAACTGCTTAGTGTTCTGTTAATTCATCTCACAGAGTTGCATCTATATTTCGTGGATCTCTTTGCTAGCCTTATTTCTGTGAAATCTGAGAACAGGTATTTCGGATCCGTTTTAAGACTATAGGGCCAAAGGAAATATCCTCCGATAACAAGGAGAAAGAAGCTTTCTGAGAAACTTCTTTAAGTTCTGTGAAATCATCTCATAGAGTTACAGCTTTCCCCTCAAGAAGCCTTTCGCTAAGACAGTTCTTGTGGAATTGGCCAAGTGATATTTGGAAGCCCATAGAGGGCTATGGTGAAAAAGGAAATATCCTCAGATGAAATCTGGAAAGAAGCTTTCTGAGAAACTGCTTAGTGTTCTGTTAATTCATCTCACAGAGTTACATCTGTTTTTCGTGGATCTCTTTGCTAGCCTTATTTCTGTCGAATCTGAGAACAGATATTTCGGATCCCTTTGAAGACTATAGGGCCAAAGGAAATATCCTCCGATAACTAAGAGAAAGAAGCTTTCTGAGAAACTTCTTTGTGTTCTGTGAAATCATCTCACAGAGTTACAGCTTTCCCCTCAAGAAGCCTTTCGCTAAGACAGTTCTTGTGGAATTGGCAAAGTGATATTTGGAAGCCCATAGAGGGCTATGGTCAAAAAGGAAACATCCTCCGATGAAATCTGGAAAGAAGCTTTCTGAGAAACTGCTTAGTGTTCTGTTAATTCATCTCACAGAGTTACTTCTATATTTCGTGGATCTCTTTGCTAGCCTTATTTCTGTGGAATCTGAGAACAGATATTTCGGATCCCTTTGAAGACTATAGGGCCAAAGGAAATATCCTCCGATAACTAAGAGAAAGAAGCTTTCTGAGAAACTTCTTTGTGTTCTGTGAAATCATCTCACAGAGTTACAGCTTTCCCCTCAGGAAGCCTTTCGCTAAGACAGTTCTTGTGGAATTGGTAAAGTGATATTTGGAAGCCCATAGAGGGCTATGGTGAAAAAGGAAATATCCTCAGATGAAATCTGGAAAGAAGCTTTCTGAGAAACTGCTTAGTGTTCTGTTAATTCATCTCACAGAGTTACATCTGTATTTCCTGGATCTCCTTGCCAGCCTTATTTCTGTGGAATCTGAGAACAGATATTTCGGATCCCTTTGAAGACTATAGGGCCAAAGGAAATATTCTCCGATAACAAAGAGAAAGAAGCTTTCTGAGAAATTTCTTTGTGTTCTATGTAATCATCTCACAGAGTTACAGCTTTCCCCTCAAGAAGCCTTTCGCTAAGACAGTTCTTGTGGAATTGGCAAAGTGATATTTGGAAGCCCATAGAGGGCTATGGTGAAAAAGGAAATATCCTCAGATGAAATCTGGAAAGAAGCTTTCTGAGAAACTGCTTAATGTTCTGTTAATTCATCTCACAGAGTTACATCTGTATTTCGTGGATCACTTGGCTAGCCTTATTTCTGTGGAATCTGAGAACAGATATTTCGGATCCCTTTGAAGACTATAGGGCCAAAGGAAATATCCTCCGATAACTAAGAGAAAGAAGCTTTCTGAGTAACTTCTTTGTGTTCTGTGAAATCACCTCACAGAGTTAGAGTTTTCCCTCAAGAAGCCTTTCGCTAAGACATTTCTTGAGGAATTGGCAAAGTGATATTTCGAAGCCCATAGAGGGCTATGGTGAAAAAGGAAATATCCTCCGATGAAATCTGGAAAGAAGCTTTCTGAGAAACTGCTTAGTGTTCTGTTAATTCATCTCAGAGTTACTTCTATATTTCGTGGATCTCTTTGCTAGCCTTATTTCTGTGGAATCTGAGAACAGATATTTCGCATCCCTTTGAAGACTATAGGGCCAAAGGAAATATCCTCCGATAACTGAGAGAAAGAAGCTTTCTGAGAAATTTCTTTGTGTTCTGTGAAATCACCTCACAGAGTTAGAGTTTTCCCTCAAGAAGCCTTTCGCTAAGACATTTCTTGAGGAATTGGCAAAGTGATATTTGGAAGCCCATAGAGGGCTATGGTGAAAAAGGAAATATCCTCCGATGAAATCTGGAAAGAAGCTTTCTGAGAAACTGCTTAGTGTTCTGTTAATTCATCTCAGAGTTACTTCTATATTTCGTGGATCTCTTTGCTAGCCTTATTTCTGTGGAATCTGAGAACAGATATTTCGCATCCCTTTGAAGACTATAGGGCCAAAGGAAATATCCTCCGATAACTAAGAGAAAGAAACTTTCTGAGAAACTTCTTTGTGTTCTGTGAAATCATCTCACAGAGTGACAGTTTTCCCTCAAGAAAGCTTTCGCTAAGACATTTCTTGAGGAATTGGCAAAGTGATATTTGGAAGCCCATAGAGGGCTATGGTGAAAAAGGAAATATCCTCAGATGAAATCTGGAAAGAAGCTTTCTGAGAAACTGCTTAGTGTTCTGTTAATTCATCTCACAGAGTTGCATCTATATTTCGTGGATCTCTTTGCTAGCCTTATTTCTGTGAAATCTGAGAACAGATAGTTCGGATCCCTTTTAAGACTATAGGGCCAAGGAAATATCCTCCGATAACAAAGAGAAAGAAGCTTTCTGAGAAACTTCTTTGTGTTCTGTGAAATCATCTCATAGAGTTACAGCTTTCCCCTCAAGAAGCCTTTCGCTAAGACAGTTCTTGTGGAATTGGCCAAGTGATATTTGGAAGCCCATAGAGGGCTATGGTGAAAAAGGAAATATCCTCAGATGAAATCTGGAAAGAAGCTTTCTGAGAAACTGCTTAGTGTTCTGTTAATTCATCTCACAGAGTTACATCTGTATTTCGTGGATCTCTTTGCTAGCCTTATTTCTGTGGAATCTGAGAACAGATATTTCGGATCCCTTTGAAGACTATAGGGCCAAAGGAGATATCCTACGATAACTAAGAGAAAGAAGCTTTCTGAGAAACTTCTTTGTGTTCTGTGAAATCATCTCACAGAGTTACAGCTTTCCCCTCAAGAAGCCTTTCGCTAAGACAGTTCTTGTGGAATTGGCAAAGTGATATTTGGAAGCCCATAGAGGGCTATGGTGAAAAAGGAAATATCCTCCGATGAAATCTGGAAAGAAGCTTTCTGAGAAACTGCTTAGTGTTCTGTTAATTCATCTCAAAGAGTTATATCTGTATTTCATGGATCACTTGGCTAGCCTTATTTCTGTGGAATCTGAGAACAGATATTTCGGATCCCTTTGAAGACTATAGGGCCAAAGGAAATATCCTCCGATAACTGAGAGAAAGAAGCTTTCTGAGAAACTTCTTTGTGTTCTGTGAAATCACCTCACAGAGTTAGAGTTTTCCCTCAAGAAGCCTTTCGCTAAGACATTTCTTGAGGAATTGGCAAAGTGATATTTGGAAGCCCATAGAGGGCTATGGTGAAAAAGGAAATATCCTCCGATGAAATCTGGAAAGAAGCTTTCTGAGAAACTGCTTAGTGTTCTGTTAATTCATCTCAGAGTTACTTCTATATTTCGTGGATCTCTTTGCTAGCCTTATTTCTGTGGAATCTGAGAACAGATATTTCGGATCCCTTTGAAGACTATAGGGCCAAAGGAAATATCCTCCGATAACTAAGAGAAAGAAGCTTTCTGAGAAACTTCTTTGTGTTCTGTGAAATCATCTCACAGAGTGACAGTTTTCCCTCAAGAAAGCTTTCGCTAAGACATTTCTTGAGGAATTGGCAAAGTGATATTTAGAAGCCCATAGAGGGCTATGGTGAAAAAGGAAATATCCTCAGATGAAATCTGGAAAGAAGCTTTCTGAGAAACTGCTTAGTGTTCTGTTAATTCATCTCACAGAGTTGCATCTATATTTCGTGGATCTCTTTGCTAGCCTTATTTCTGTGAAATCTGAGAACAGATATTTCGGATCCCTTTTAAGACTGTAGGGCCAAAGGAAATATCCTCCGATAACAAAGAGAAAGAAGCTTTCTGAGAAACTTCTTTGTGTTCTGTGAAATCATCTCATAGAGTTACAGCTTTCCCCTCAAGAAGCCTTTCGCTAAGACAGTTCTTGTGGAATTGGCCAAGTGATATTTGGAAGCCCATAGAGGGCTATGGTGAAAAAGGAAATATCCTCAGATGAAATCTGGAAAGAAGCTTTCTGAGAAACTGCTTAGTGTTCTGTTAATTCATCTCACAGAGTTACATCTGTATTTCGTGGATCTCTTTGCTAGCCTTATTTCTGTGGAATCTGAGAACAGATATTTCGGATCCCTTTGAAGACTATAGGGCCAAAGGAAATATCCTCCGATAACTAAGAGAAAGAAGCTTTCTGAGAAACTTCTTTGTGTTCTGTGAAATCATCTCACAGAGTTACAGCTTTCCCCTCAAGAAGCCTTTCGCTAAGACATTTCTTGTGGAATTGGCAAAGTGATATTTGGAAGCCCATAGAGGGCTATGGTCAAAAAGGAAACATCCTCCGATGAAATCTGGAAAGAATCTTTCTGAGAAACTGCTTAGTGTTCTGTTAATTCATCTCACAGAGTTACTTCTATATTTCGTGGATCTCTTTGCTAGCCTTATTTCTGTGGAATCTGAGAACAGATATTTCGGATCCCTTTGAAGACTATAGGGCCAAAGGAAATATCCTCCGATAACTAAGAGAAAGAAGCTTTCTGAGAAACTTCTTTGTGTTCTGTGAAATCATCTCACAGAGTTACAGCTTTCCCCTCAAGAAGCCTTTCGCTAAGACAGTTCTTGTGGAATTGGCAACGTGATATTTGGAAGCCCATACAGGGCTATGGTGAAAAAGGAAATATCCTCAGATGAAATCTGGAAAGAAGCTTTCAGAGAAACTGCTTAGTGTTCTGTTAATTCATCTCACAGAGTTACATCTGTATTTCGTGGATCTCTTTGCTAGCCTTATTTCTGTGGAATCTGAAAACAGATATTTCGGATCCCTTTGAAGACTATAGGGCCAAAGGAAATATCCTCCGATAACTAAGAGAAAGAAGGTTTCTGAGAAACTTCTTTGTGTTCTGTGAAATCATCTCACAGAGTTACAGCTTTCCCCTCAAGAAGCCTTTCGCTAAGACAGTTCTTGTGGAATTGGCAAAGTGATATTTGGAAGCCCATAGAGGGCTATGGTGAAAAAGGAAATATCCTCCGATGAAATCTGGAAAGAAGCTTTCTGAGAAACTGCTTAGTGTTCTGTTAATTCATCTCAAAGAGTTATATCAGTATTTCATGGATCACTTGGCTAGCCTTATTTCTGTGGAATCTGAGAACAGATATTTCGGATCCCTTTGAAGACTATAGGGCCAAAGGAAATATCCTCCGATAACTGAGAGAAAGAAGCTTTCTGAGAAACTTCTTTGTGTTCTGTGAAATCACCTCACAGAGTTAGAGTTTTCCCTCAAGAAGCCTTTCGCTAAGACATTTCTTGAGGAATTGGCAAAGTGATATTTGGAAGCCCATAGAGGGCTATGGTGAAAAAGGAAATATCCTCCGATGAAATCTGGAAAGAAGCTTTCTGAGAAACTGCTTAGTGTTCTGTTAATTCATCTCAGAGTTACTTCTATATTTCGTGGATCTCTTTGCTAGCCTTATTTCTGTGGAATCTGAGAACAGATATTTCGGATCCCTTTGAAGACTATAGGGCCAAAGGAAATATCCTCCGATAACTAAGAGAAAGAAGCTTTCTGAGAAACTTCTTTGTGTTCTGTGAAATCATCTCACAGAGTGACAGTTTTCCCTCAAGAAAGCTTTCGCTAAGACATTTCTTGAGGAATTGGCAAAGTGATATTTGGAAGCCCATAGAGGGCTATGGTGAAAAAGGAAATATCCTCCGATGAAATCTGGAAAGAAGCTTTCTGAGAAACTGCTTAGTGTTCTGTTAATTCATCTCAGAGTTACTTCTATATTTCGTGGATCTCTTTGCTAGCCTTATTTCTGTGGAATCTGAGAACAGATATTTCGGATCCCTTTGAAGACTATAGGGCCAAAGGAAATATCCTCCGATAACTGAGAGAAAGAAGCTTTCTGAGAAACTTCTTTGTGTTCTGTGAAATCACCTCACAGAGTTAGAGTTTTCCCTCAAGAAGCCTTTCGCTAAGACATTTCTTGAGGAATTGGCAAAGTGATATTTGGAAGCCCATAGAGGGCTATGGTGAAAAAGGAAATATCCTCCGATGAAATCTGGAAAGAAGCTTTCTGAGAAACTGCTTAGTGTTCTGTTAATTCATCTCAGAGTTACTTCTATATTTCGTGGATCTCTTTGCTAGCCTTATTTCTGTGGAATCTGAGAACAGATATTTCGCATCCCTTTGAAGACTATAGGGCCAAAGGAAATATCCTCCGATAACTAAGAGAAAGAAGCTTTCTGAGAAACTTCTTTGTGTTCTGTGAAATCATCTCACAGAGTGACAGTTTTCCCTCAAGAAAGCTTTCGCTAAGACATTTCTTGAGGAATTGGCAAAGTGATATTTGGAAGCCCATAGAGGGCTATGGTGAAAAAGGAAATATCCTCAGATGAAATCTGGAAAGAAGCTTTCTGAGAAACTGCTTAGTGTTCTGTTAATTCATCTCACAGAGTTGCATCTATATTTCGTGGATCTCTTTGCTAGCCTTATTTCTGTGAAATCTGAGAACAGATAGTTCGGATCCCTTTGAAGACTATAGGGCCAAAGGAAATATCCTCCGATAACAAAGAGAAAGAAGCTTTCTGAGAAACTTCTTTGTGTTCTGTGAAATCATCTCATAGAGTTACAGCTTTCCCCTCAAGAAGCCTTTCGCTAAGACAGTTCTTGTGGAATTGGCCAAGTGATATTTGGAAGCCCATAGAGGGCTATGGTGAAAAAGGAAATATCCTCAGATGAAATCTGGAAAGAAGCTTTCTGAGAAACTGCTTAGTGTTCTGTTAATTCATCTCACAGAGTTACATCTGTATTTCGTGGATCTCTTTGCTAGCCTTATTTCTGTGGAATCTGAGAACAGATATTTCGGATCCCTTTGAAGACTATAGGGCCAAAGGAAATATCCTCCGATAACTAAGAGAAAGAAGCTTTCTGAGAAACTTCTTTGTGTTCTGTGAAATCATCTCACAGAGTTACAGCTTTCCCCTCAAGAAGCCTTTCGCTAAGACATTTCTTGTGGAATTGGCAAAGTGATATTTGGAAGCCCATAGAGGGCTATGGTCAAAAAGGAAACATCCTCCGATGAAATCTGGAAAGAATCTTTCTGAGAAACTGCTTAGTGTTCTGTTAATTCATCTCACAGAGTTACTTCTATATTTCGTGGATCTCTTTGCTAGCCTTATTTCTGTGGAATCTGAGAACAGATATTTCGGATCCCTTTGAAGACTATAGGGCCAAAGGAAATATCCTCCGATAACTAAGAGAAAGAAGCTTTCTGAGAAACTTCTTTGTGTTCTGTGAAATCATCTCACAGAGTTACAGCTTTCCCCTCAAGAAGCCTTTCGCTAAGACAGTTCTTGTGGAATTGGCAACGTGATATTTGGAAGCCCATACAGGGCTATGGTGAAAAAGGAAATATCCTCAGATGAAATCTGGAAAGAAGCTTTCAGAGAAACTGCTTAGTGTTCTGTTAATTCATCTCACAGAGTTACATCTGTATTTCGTGGATCTCTTTGCTAGCCTTATTTCTGTGGAATCTGAAAACAGATATTTCGGATCCCTTTGAAGACTATAGGGCCAAAGGAAATATCCTCCGATAACTAAGAGAAAGAAGGTTTCTGAGAAACTTCTTTGTGTTCTGTGAAATCATCTCACAGAGTTACAGCTTTCCCCTCAAGAAGCCTTTCGCTAAGACAGTTCTTGTGGAATTGGCAAAGTGATATTTGGAAGCCCATAGAGGGCTATGGTGAAAAAGGAAATATCCTCCGATGAAATCTGGAAAGAAGCTTTCTGAGAAACTGCTTAGTGTTCTGTTAATTCATCTCAAAGAGTTATATCAGTATTTCATGGATCACTTGGCTAGCCTTATTTCTGTGGAATCTGAGAACAGATATTTCGGATCCCTTTGAAGACTATAGGGCCAAAGGAAATATCCTCCGATAACTGAGAGAAAGAAGCTTTCTGAGAAACTTCTTTGTGTTCTGTGAAATCACCTCACAGAGTTAGAGTTTTCCCTCAAGAAGCCTTTCGCTAAGACATTTCTTGAGGAATTGGCAAAGTGATATTTGGAAGCCCATAGAGGGCTATGGTGAAAAAGGAAATATCCTCCGATGAAATCTGGAAAGAAGCTTTCTGAGAAACTGCTTAGTGTTCTGTTAATTCATCTCAGAGTTACTTCTATATTTCGTGGATCTCTTTGCTAGCCTTATTTCTGTGGAATCTGAGAACAGATATTTCGGATCCCTTTGAAGACTATAGGGCCAAAGGAAATATCCTCCGATAACTAAGAGAAAGAAGCTTTCTGAGAAACTTCTTTGTGTTCTGTGAAATCATCTCACAGAGTGACAGTTTTCCCTCAAGAAAGCTTTCGCTAAGACATTTCTTGAGGAATTGGCAAAGTGATATTTGGAAGCCCATAGAGGGCTATGGTGAAAAAGGAAATATCCTCCGATGAAATCTGGAAAGAAGCTTTCTGAGAAACTGCTTAGTGTTCTGTTAATTCATCTCAGAGTTACTTCTATATTTCGTGGATCTCTTTGCTAGCCTTATTTCTGTGGAATCTGAGAACAGATATTTCGGATCCCTTTGAAGACTATAGGGCCAAAGGAAATATCCTCCGATAACTGAGAGAAAGAAGCTTTCTGAGAAACTTCTTTGTGTTCTGTGAAATCACCTCACAGAGTTAGAGTTTTCCCTCAAGAAGCCTTTCGCTAAGACATTTCTTGAGGAATTGGCAAAGTGATATTTGGAAGCCCATAGAGGGCTATGGTGAAAAAGGAAATATCCTCCGATGAAATCTGGAAAGAAGCTTTCTGAGAAACTGCTTAGTGTTCTGTTAATTCATCTCAGAGTTACTTCTATATTTCGTGGATCTCTTTGCTAGCCTTATTTCTGTGGAATCTGAGAACAGATATTTCGCATCCCTTTGAAGACTATAGGGCCAAAGGAAATATCCTCCGATAACTAAGAGAAAGAAGCTTTCTGAGAAACTTCTTTGTGTTCTGTGAAATCATCTCACAGAGTGACAGTTTTCCCTCAAGAAAGCTTTCGCTAAGACATTTCTTGAGGAATTGGCAAAGTGATATTTGGAAGCCCATAGAGGGCTATGGTGAAAAAGGAAATATCCTCAGATGAAATCTGGAAAGAAGCTTTCTGAGAAACTGCTTAGTGTTCTGTTAATTCATCTCACAGAGTTGCATCTATATTTCGTGGATCTCTTTGCTAGCCTTATTTCTGTGAAATCTGAGAACAGATAGTTCGGATCCCTTTGAAGACTATAGGGCCAAAGGACATATCCTCCGATAACAAAGAGAAAGAAGCTTTCTGAGAAACTTCTTTGTGTTCTGTGAAATCATCTCATAGAGTTACAGCTTTCCCCTCAAGAAGCCTTTCGCTAAGACAGTTCTTGTGGAATTGGCCAAGTGATATTTGGAAGCCCATAGAGGGCTATGGTGAAAAAGGAAATATCCTCAGATGAAATCTGGAAAGAAGCTTTCTGAGAAACTGCTTAGTGTTCTGTTAATTCATCTCACAGAGTTACATCTGTATTTCGTGGATCTCTTTGCTAGCCTTATTTCTGTGGAATCTGAGAACAGATATTTCGGATCCCTTTGAAGACTATAGGGTAAAAGGAAATATCCTCCGATAACTAAGAGAAAGAAGCTTTCTGAGAAACTTCTTTGTGTTCTGTGAAATCATCTCACAGAGTTACAGCTTTCCCCTCAAGAAGCCTTTCGCTAAGACATTTCTTGTGGAATTGGCAAAGTGATATTTGGAAGCCCATAGAGGGCTATGGTCAAAAAGGAAACATCCTCCGATGAAATCTGGAAAGAAGCTTTCTGAGAAACTGCTTAGTGTTCTGTTAATTCATCTCACAGAGTTACTTCTATATTTCGTGGATCTCTTTGCTAGCCTTATTTCTGTGGAATCTGAGAACAGATATTTCGGATCCCTTTGAAGACTATAGGGCCAAAGGAAATATCCTCCGATAACTAAGAGAAAGAAGCTTTCTGAGAAACTTCTTTGTGTTCTGTGAAATCATCTCACAGAGTGACAGTTTTCCCTCAAGAAAGCTTTCGCTAAGACATTTCTTGAGGAATTGGCAAAGTGATATTTAGAAGCCCATAGAGGGCTATGGTGAAAAAGGAAATATCCTCCGATGAAATCTGGAAAGAAGCTTTCTGAGAAACTGCTTAGTGTTCTGTTAATTCATCTCACAGAGTTGCATCTATATTTCGTGGATCTGTTTGCTAGCCTTATTTCTGTGAAATCTGAGAACAGATATTTCGGATCCCTTTTAAGACTATAGGGCCAAAGGAAATATCCTCCGATAACTAAGAGAAAGAAGCTTTCTGAGAAACTTCTTTGTGTTCTGTGAAATCAACTCATAGAGTTACAGCTTTCCCCTCAAGAAGCCTTTCGCTAAGACAGTTCTTGTGGAATTGGCCAAGTGATATTTGGAAGCCCATAGAGGGCTATGGTGAAAAAGGAAATATCCTCAGATGAAATCTGGAAAGAAGCTTTCTGAGAAACTGCTTAGTGTTCTGTTAATTCATCTCACAGAGTTACATCTGTATTTCGTGGATCTCTTTGCTAGCCTTATTTCTGTGGAATCTGAGAACAGATATTTCGGATCCCTTTGAAGACTATAGGGCCAAAGGAAATATCCTCCGATAACTAAGAGAAAGAAGCTTTCTGAGAAACTTCTTTGTGTTCTGTGAAATCATCTCACAGAGTTACAGCTTTCCCCTCAAGAAGCCTTTCGCTAAGACAGTTCTTGTGGAATTGGCAAAGTGATATTTGGAAGCCCATAGAGGGCTATGGTGAAAAAGGAAATATCCTCCGATGAAATCTGGAAAGAAGCTTTCTGAGAAACTGCTTAGTGTTCTGTTAATTCATCTCAAAGAGTTATATCTGTATTTCATGGATCACTTGGCTAGCCTTATTTCTGTGGAATCTGAGAACAGATATTTCGGATCCCTTTGAAGACTATAGGGCCAAAGGAAATATCCTCCGATAACTGAGAGAAAGAAGCTTTCTGAGAAACTTCTTTGTGTTCTGTGAAATCACCTCACAGAGTTAGAGTTTTCCCTCAAGAAGCCTTTCGCTAAGACATTTCTTGAGGAATTGGCAAAGTGATATTTGGAAGCCCATAGAGGGCTATGGTGAAAAAGGAAATATCCTCCGATGAAATCTGGAAAGAAGCTTTCTGAGAAACTGCTTAGTGTTCTGTTAATTCATCTCAGAGTTACTTCTATATTTCGTGGATCTCTTTGCTAGCCTTATTTCTGTGGAATCTGAGAACAGATATTTCGGATCCCTTTGAAGACTATAGGGCCAAAGGAAATATCCTCCGATAACTAAGAGAAAGAAGCTTTCTGAGAAACTTGTTTGTGTTCTGTGAAATCATCTCACAGAGTGACAGTTTTCCCTCAAGAAAGCTTTCGCTAAGACATTTCTTGAGGAATTGGCAAAGTGATATTTGGAAGCCCATAGAGGGCTATGGTGAAAAAGGAAATATCCTCCGATGAAATCTGGAAAGAAGCTTTCTGAGAAACTGCTTAGTGTTCTGTTAATTCATCTCAGAGTTACTTCTATATTTCGTGGATCTCTTTGCTAGCCTTATTTCTGTGGAATCTGAGAACAGATATTTCGGATCCCTTTGAAGACTATAGGGCCAAAGGAAATATCCTCCGATAACTGAGAGAAAGAAGCTTTCTGAGAAACTTCTTTGTGTTCTGTGAAATCACCTCACAGAGTTAGAGTTTTCCCTCAAGAAGCCTTTCGCTAAGACATTTCTTGAGGAATTGGCAAAGTGATATTTGGAAGCCCATAGAGGGCTATGGTGAAAAAGGAAATATCCTCCTATGAAATCTGGAAAGAAGCTTTCTGAGAAACTGCTTAGTGTTCTGTTAATTCATCTCAGAGTTACTTCTATATTTCGTGGATCTCTTTGCTAGCCTTATTTCTGTGGAATCTGAGAACAGATATTTCGGATCCCTTTGAAGACTATAGGGCCAAAGGAAATATCCTCCGATAACTAAGAGAAAGAAGCTTTCTGAGAAACTTCTTTGTGTTCTGTGAAATCATCTCACAGAGTGACAGTTTTCCCTCAAGAAAGCTTTCGCTAAGACATTTCTTGAGGAATTGGCAAAGTGATATTTGGAAGCCCATAGAGGGCTATGGTGAAAAAGGAAATATCCTCAGATGAAATCTGGAAAGAAGCTTTCTGAGAAACTGCTTAGTGTTCTGTTAATTCATCTCACAGAGTTGCATCTATATTTCGTGGATCTGTTTGCTAGCCTTATTTCTGTGAAATCTGAGAACAGATATTTCGGATCCCTTTTAAGACTATAGGGCCAAAGGAAATATCCTCCGATAACAAAGAGAAAGAAGCTTTCTGAGAAACTTCTTTGTGTTCTGTGAAATCAACTCATAGAGTTACAGCTTTCCCCTCAAGAAGCCTTTCGCTAAGACAGTTCTTGTGGAATTGGCCAAGTGATATTTGGAAGCCCATAGAGGGCTATGGTGAAAAAGGAAATATCCTCAGATGAAATCTGGAAAGAAGCTTTCTGAGAAACTGCTTAGTGTTCTGTTAATTCATCTCACAGAGTTACATCTGTATTTCGTGGATCTCTTTGCTAGCCTTATTTCTGTGGAATCTGAGAACAGATATTTCGGATCCCTTTGAAGACTGTAGGGCCAAAGGAAATATCCTCCGATAACTAAGAGAAAGAAGCTTTCTGAGAAACTTCTTTGTGTTCTGTGAAATCATCTCACAGAGTTACAGCTTTCCCCTCAAGAAGCCTTTCGCTAAGACATTTCTTGTGGAATTGGCAAAGTGATATTTGGAAGCCCATAGAGGGCTATGGTCAAAAAGGAAACATCCTCCGATGAAATCTGGAAAGAAGCTTTCTGAGAAACTGCTTAGTGTTCTGTTAATTCATCTCACAGAGTTACTTCTATATTTCGTGGATCTCTTTGCTAGCCTTATTTCTGTGGAATCTGAGAACAGATATTTCGGATCCCTTTGAAGACTATAAGGCCAAAGGAAATATCCTCCGATAACTAAGAGAAAGAAGCTTTCTGAGAAACTTCTTTGTGTTCTGTGAAATCATCTCACAGAGTTACAGCTTTCCCCTCAAGAAGCCTTTCGCTAAGACAGTTCTTGTGGAATTGGCAACGTGATATTTGGAAGCCCATACAGGGCTATGGTGAAAAAGGAAATATCCTCAGATGAAATCTGGAAAGAAGCTTTCAGAGAAACTGCTTAGTGTTCTGTTAATTCATCTCACAGAGTTACATCTGTATTTCGTGGATCTCTTTGCTAGCCTTATTTCTGTGGAATCTGAGAACAGATATTTCGGATCCCTTTGAAGACTATAGGGCCAAAGGAAATATCCTCCGATAACTAAGAGAAAGAAGGTTTCTGAGAAACTTCTTTGTGTTCTGTGAAATCATCTCACAGAGTTACAGCTTTCCCCTCAAGAAGCCTTTCGCTAAGACAGTTCTTGTGGAATTGGCAAAGTGATATTTGGAAGCCCATAGAGGGCTATGGTGAAAAAGGAAATATCCTCCGATGAAATCTGGAAAGAAGCTTTCTGAGAAACTGCTTAGTGTTCTGTTAATTCATCTCAAAGAGTTATATCTGTATTTCATGGATCACTTGGCTAGCCTTATTTCTGTGGAATCTGAGAACAGATATTTCGGATCCCTTTGAAGACTATAGGGCCAAAGGAAATATCCTCCGATAACTGAGAGAAAGAAGCTTTCTGAGAAACTTCTTTGTGTTCTGTGAAATCACCTCACAGAGTTAGAGTTTTCCCTCAAGAAGCCTTTCGCTAAGACATTTCTTGAGGAATTGGCAAAGTGATATTTGGAAGCCCATAGAGGGCTATGGTGAAAAAGGAAATATCCTCCGATGAAATCTAGAAAGAAGCTTTCTGAGAAACTGCTTAGTGTTCTGTTAATTCATCTCACAGTTACTTCTATATTTCGTGGATCTCTTTGCTAGCCTTATTTCTGTGGAATCTGAGAACAGATATTTCGGATCCCTTTGAAGACTATAGGGCCAAAGGAAATATCCTCCGATAACTAAGAGAAAGAAGCTTTCTGAGAAACTTGTTTGTGTTCTGTGAAATCATCTCACAGAGTGACAGTTTTCCCTCAAGAAAGCTTTCGCTAAGACATTTCTTGAGGAATTGGCAAAGTGATATTTGGAAGCCCATAGAGGGCTATGGTGAAAAAGGAAATATCCTCAGATGAAATCTGGAAAGAAGCTTTCTGAGAAACTGCTTAGTGTTCTGTTAATTCATCTCAGAGTTACTTCTATATTTCGTGGATCTCTTTGCTAGCCTTATTTCTGTGGAATCTGAGAACAGATATTTCGGATCCCTTTGAAGACTATAGGGCCAAAGCAAATATCCTCCGATAA
Source organism: Macaca mulatta (assembly GCF_049350105.2). Lineage (NCBI taxonomy): Eukaryota > Metazoa > Chordata > Mammalia > Primates > Cercopithecidae > Macaca > Macaca mulatta. The sequence continues at coordinate 49,837,252 of NC_133411.1, forward strand.
CTGAGAGAAAGAAGCTTTCTGAGAAACTTCTTTGTGTTCTGTGAAATCACCTCACAGAGTTAGAGTTTTCCCTCAAGAAGCCTTTCGCTAAGACATTTCTTGAGGAATTGGCAAAGTGATATTTGGAAGCCCATAGAGGGCTATGGTGAAAAAGGAAATATCCTCCGATGAAATCTGGAAAGAAGCTTTCTGAGAAACTGCTTAGTGTTCTGTTAATTCATCTCAGAGTTACTTCTATATTTCGTGGATCTCTTTGCTAGCCTTATTTCTGTGGAATCTGAGAACAGATATTTCGGATCCCTTTGAAGACTATAGGGCCAAAGGAAATATCCTCCGATAACTAAGAGAAAGAAGCTTTCTGAGAAACTTCTTTGTGTTCTGTGAAATCATCTCACAGAGTTACAGCTTTCCCCTCAAGAAGCCTTTCGCTAAGACATTTCTTGTGGAATTGGCAAAGTGATATTTGGAAGCCCATAGAGGGCTATGGTCAAAAAGGAAACATCCTCCGATGAAATCTGGAAAGAAGCTTTCTGAGAAACTGCTTAGTGTTCTGTTAATTCATCTCACAGAGTTACTTCTATATTTCGTGGATCTCTTTGCTAGCCTTATTTCTGTGGAATCTGAGAACAGATATTTCGGATCCCTTTGAAGACTATAGGGCCAAAGGAAATATCCTCCGATAACTAAGAGAAAGAAGCTTTCTGAGAAACTTCTTTGTGTTCTGTGAAATCATCTCACAGAGTTACAGCTTTCCCCTCAAGAAGCCTTTCGCTAAGACAGTTCCTGTGGAATTGGCAACGTGATATTTGGAAGCCCATACAGGGCTATGGTGAAAAAGGAAATATCCTCAGATGAAATCTGGAAAGAAGCTTTCAGAGAAACTGCTTAGTGTTCTGTTAATTCATCTCACAGAGTTACATCTGTATTTCGTGGATCTCTTTGCTAGCCTTATTTCTGTGGAATCTGAAAACAGATATTTCGGATCCCTTTGAACACTATAGGGCCAAAGGAAATATCCTCCGATAACTAAGAGAAATAAGGTTTCTGAGAAACTTCTTTGTGTTCTGTGAAATCATCTCACAGAGTTACAGCTTTCCCCTCAAGAAGCCTTTCGCTAAGACAGTTCTTGTGGAATTGGCAAAGTGATATTTGGAAGCCCATAGAGGGCTATGGTGAAAAAGGAAATATCCTCCGATGAAATCTGGAAAGAAGCTTTCTGAGAAACTGCTTAGTGTTCTGTTAATTCATCTCAAAGAGTTATATCTGTATTTCATGGATCACTTGGCTAGCCTTATTTCTGTGGAATCTGAGAACAGATATTTCGGATCCCTTTGAAGACTATAGGGCCAAAGGAAATATCCTCCGATAACTGAGAGAAAGAAGCTTTCTGAGAAACTTCTTTGTGTTCTGTGAAATCACCTCACAGAGTTAGAGTTTTCCCTCAAGAAGCCTTTCGCTAAGACATTTCTTGAGGAATTGGCAAAGTGATATTTGGAAGCCCATAGAGGGCTATGGTGAAAAAGGAAATATCCTCCGATGAAATCTGGAAAGAAGCTTTCTGAGAAACTGCTTAGTGTTCTGTTAATTCATCTCAGAGTTACTTCTATATTTCGTGGATCTCTTTGCTAGCCTTATTTCTGTGGAATCTGAGAACAGATATTTCGGATCCCTTTGAAGACTATAGGGCCAAAGGAAATATCCTCCGATAACTGAGAGAAAGAAGCTTTCTGAGAAACTTCTTTGTGTTCTGTGAAATCACCTCACAGAGTTAGAGTTTTCCCTCAAGAAGCCTTTCGCTAAGACATTTCTTGAGGAATTGGCAAAGTGATATTTGGAAGCCCATAGAGGGCTATGGTGAAAAAGGAAATATCCTCCGATGAAATCTGGAAAGAAGCTTTCTGAGAAACTGCTTAGTGTTCTGTTAATTCATCTCAGAGTTACTTCTATATTTCGTGGATCTCTTTGCTAGCCTTATTTCTGTGGAATCTGAGAACAGATATTTCGGATCCCTTTGAAGACTATAGGGCCAAAGGAAATATCCTCCGATAACTAAGAGAAAGAAGCTTTCTGAGAAACTTCTTTGTGTTCTGTGAAATCATCTCACAGAGTGACAGTTTTCCCTCAAGAAAGCTTTCGCTAAGACATTTCTTGAGGAATTGGCAAAGTGATATTTGGAAGCCCATAGAGGGCTATGGTGAAAAAGGAAATATCCTCAGATGAAATCTGGAAAGAAGCTTTCTGAGAAACTGCTTAGTGTTCTGTTAATTCATCTCACAGAGTTGCATCTATATTTCGTGGATCTCTTTGCTAGCCTTATTTCTGTGGAATCTGAGAACAGATATTTCGGATCCCTTTTAAGACTATAGGGCCAAAGGAAATATCCTCCGATAACAAAGAGAAAGAAGCTTTCTGAGAAACTTCTTTGTGTTCTGTGAAATCATCTCATAGAGTTACAGCTTTCCCCTCAAGAAGCCTTTCGCTAAGACAGTTCTTGTGGAATTGGCCAAGTGATATTTGGAAGCCCATAGAGGGCTATGGTGAAAAAGGAAATATCCTCAGATGAAATCTGGAAAGAAGCTTTCTGAGAAACTGCTTAGTGTTCTGTTAATTCATCTCACAGAGTTACATCTGTATTTCGTGGATCTCTTTGCTAGCCTTATTTCTGTGGAATCTGAGAACAGATATTTCGGATCCCTTTGAAGACTATAGGGCCAAAGGAAATATCCTCCGATAACTAAGAGAAAGAAGCTTTCTGAGAAACTTCTTTGTGTTCTGTGAAATCATCACACAGAGTTACAGCTTTCCCCTCAAGAAGCCTTTCGCTAAGACATTTCTTGTGGAATTGGCAAAGTGATATTTGAAAGCCCATAGAGGGCTATGGTCAAAAAGGAAACATCCTCCGATGAAATCTGGAAAGAAGCTTTCTGAGAAACTGCTTAGTGTTCTGTTAATTCATCTCACAGAGTTACTTCTATATTTCGTGGATCTCTTTGCTAGCCTTATTTCTGTGGAATCTGAGAACAGATATTTCGGATCCCTTTGAAGACTATAGGGCCAAAGGAAATATCCTCCGATAACTAAGAGAAAGAAGCTTTCTGAGAAACTTCTTTGTGTTCTGTGAAATCATCTCACAGAGTTACAGCTTTCCCCTCAAGAAGCCTTTCGCTAAGACAGTTCTTGTGGAATTGGCAACGTGATATTTGGAAGCCCATACAGGGCTATGGTGAAAAAGGAAATATCCTCAGATGAAATCTGGAAAGAAGCTTTCAGAGAAACTGCTTAGTGTTCTGTTAATTCATCTCACAGAGTTACATCTGTATTTCGTGGATCTCTTTGCTAGCCATATTTCTGTGGAATCTGAAAACAGATATTTCGGATCCCTTTGAAGACTATAGTGCCAAAGGAAATATCCTCCGATAACTAAGAGAAAGAAGGTTTCTGAGAAACTTCTTTGTGTTCTGTGAAATCATCTCACAGAGTTACAGATTTCCCCTCAAGAAGCCTTTCGCTAAGACAGTTCTTGTGGAATTGGCAAAGTGATATTTGGAAGCCCATAGAGGGCTATGGTGAAAAAGGAAATATCCTCCGATGAAATCTGGAAAGAAGCTTTCTGAGAAACTGCTTAGTGTTCTGTTAATTCATCTCAAAGAGTTATATCTGTATTTCATGGATCACTTGGCTAGCCTTATTTCTGTGGAATCTGAGAACAGATATTTCGGATCCCTTTGAAGACTATAGGGCCAAAGGAAATATCCTCCGATAACTGAGAGAAAGAACCTTTCTGAGAAACTTCTTTGTGTTCTGTGAAATCACCTCACAGAGTTAGAGTTTTCCCTCAAGAAGCCTTTCGCTAAGACATTTCTTGAGGAATTGGCAAAGTGATATTTGGAAGCCCATAGAGGGCTATGGTGAAAAAGGAAATATCCTCCGATGAAATCTGGAAAGAAGCTTTCTGAGAAACTGCTTAGTGTTCTGTTAATTCATCTCAGAGTTACTTCTATATTTCGTGGATCTCTTTGCTAGCCTTATTTCTGTGGAATCTGAGAACAGATATTTCGGATCCCTTTGAAGACTATAGGGCCAAAGGAAATATCCTCCGGTAACTAAGAGAAAGAAGCTTTCTGAGAAACTTCTTTGTGTTCTGTGAAATCATCTCACAGAGTGACAGTTTTCCCTCAAGAAAGCTTTCGCTAAGACATTTCTTGAGGAATTGGCAAAGTGATATTTGGAAGCCCAAATAGGGCTATGGTGAAAAAGGAAATATTCTCCGATGAAATCTGGAAAGAAGCTTTCTGAGAAACTGCTTAGTGTTCTGTTAATTCATCTCACAGAGTTACTTCTATATTTCGTGGATCTCCTTGATAGCCTTATTTCTGTGGAATCTGAGAACAGATATTTCGGATCCCTTTGAAGACTATAGGGCCAAAGGAAATATCCTCCGATAACTAAGAGAAAGAAGCTTTCTGAGAAACTTCTTTGTGTTCTGTGAAATCATCTCACAGAGTTACAGATTTCCCCTCAAGAAGCCTTTCGCTAAGACAGTTCTTGTGGAATTGGCAAAGTGATATTTGGAAGCCCATAGAGGGCTATGGTGAAAAAGGAAATATCCTCCGATGAAATCTGGAAAGAAGCTTTCTGAGAAACTGCTTAGTGTTCTGTTAATTCATCTCAAAGAGTTATATCTGTATTTCATGGATCACTTGGCTAGCCTTATTTCTGTGGAATCTGAGAACAGATATTTCGGATCCCTTTGAAGACTATAGGGCCAAAGGAAATATCCTCCAATAACTGAGAGAAAGAAGCTTTCTGAGAAACTTCTTTGTGTTCTGTGAAATCACCTCACAGAGTTAGAGTTTTCCCTCAAGAAGCCTTTCGCTAAGACATTTCTTGAGGAATTGGCAAAGTGATATTTGGAAGCCCATAGAGGGCTATGGTGAAAAAGGAAATATCCTCCGATGAAATCTGGAAAGAAGCTTTCTGAGAAACTGCTTAGTGTTCTGTTAATTCATCTCAGAGTTACTTCTATATTTCGTGGATCTCTTTGCTAGCCTTATTTCTGTGGAATCTGAGAACAGATATTTCGGATCCCTTTGAAGACTATAGGGCCAAAGGAAATATCCTCCGGTAACTAAGAGAAAGAAGCTTTCTGAGAAACTTCTTTGTGTTCTGTGAAATCATCTCACAGAGTGACAGTTTTCCCTCAAGAAAGCTTTCGCTAAGACATTTCTTGAGGAATTGGCAAAGTGATATTTGGAAGCCCAAATAGGGCTATGGTGAAAAAGGAAATATTCTCCGATGAAATCTGGAAAGAAGCTTTCTGAGAAACTGCTTAGTGTTCTGTTAATTCATCTCACAGAGTTACTTCTATATTTCGTGGATCTCCTTGATAGCCTTATTTCTGTGGAATCTGAGAACAGATATTTCGGATCCCTTTGAAGACTATAGGGCCAAAGGAAATATCCTCCGATAACTAAGGGAAAGAAGGTTTCTGAGAAACTTCTTTGTGTTCTGTGAAATCATCTCACAGAGTTGCAGCTTTCCCCTAAAAAAGCCTTTCGCTAAGACAGTTCTTGTGGAATTGGCAAAGTGATATTTGGAAGCCCATAGAGGGCTATGGTGAAAAAGGAAATATCCTCAGATGAAATCTGGAAAGAAGCTTTCTGAGAAACTGCTTAGTGTTCTGTTAATTCATCTCACAGAGTTACATCTGTATTTCGTGGATCTCTTTGCTAGCCTTATTTCTGTGGAATCTGAAAACAGACATTTCGGATCCCTTTGAAGACTATAGGGCCAAAGGAAATATCCTCCGATAACTAAGAGAAAGAAGCTTTCTGAGAAACTTCTTTGTGTTCTGTGAAATCATCTCACAGAGTTACAGCTTTCCCCTCAAGAAGCCTTTCGCTAAGACAGTTCTTGTGGAATTGGCAAAGTGATATTTGGAAGCCCATAGAGGGCTATGGTGAAAAAGGAAATATCCTCCGATGAAATCTGGAAAGAAGCTTTCTGAGAAACTGCTTAGTGTTCTGTTAATTCATCTCAAAGAGTTATATCTGTATTTCATGGATCACTTGGCTAGCCTTATTTCTGTGGAATCTAGAACAGATATTTCGGATGCCTTTGAAGACTATAGGGCCAAAGGAAATATCCTCCGATAACTGAGAGAAAGAAGCTTTCTGAGAAACTTCTTTGTGTTCTGTGAAATCACCTCACAGAGTTAGAGTTTTCCCTCAAGAAGCCTTTCGCTAAGACATTTCTTGTGGAATTGGCAAAGTGATATTTGGAAGCCCATAGAGGGCTATGGTCAAAAAGGAAACATCCTCCGATGAAATCTGGAAAGAAGCTTTCTGAGAAACTGCTTAGTGTTCTGTTAATTCATCTCACAGAGTTACATCTATATTTCGTGGATCTCTTTGCTAGCCTTATTTCTGTGGAATCTGAGAACAGATATTTCGGATCCCTTTGAAGACTATAGGGCCAAAGGAAATATCCTCCGATAACTAAGAGAAAGAAGCTTTCTGAGAAACTTCTTTGTGTTCTGTGAAATCATCTCACAGAGTTACAGCTTTCCCCTCAAGAAGCCTTTCGCTAAGACAGTTCTTGTGGAATTGGTAAAGTGATATTTGGAAGCCCATAGAGGGCTATGGTGATAAAGGAAATATCCTCAGATGAAATCTGGAAAGAAGCTTTCTGAGAAACTGCTTAGTGTTCTGTTAATTCATCTCACAGAGTTACATCTGTATTTCGTGGATCTCTTTGCTAGCCTTATTTCTGTGGAATCTGAAAACAGATATTTCGGATCCCTTTGAAGACTATTGGGCCAAAGGAAATATCCTCCGATAACTAAGAGAAAGAAGCTTTCTGAGAAACTTCTTTGTGTTCTGTGAAATCATCTCACAGAGTTACAGCTTTCCCCTCAAGAAGCCTTTCGCTAAGACAGTTCTTGTGGAATTGGCAAAGTGATATTTGGAAGCCCATAGAGGGCTATGGTGAAAAAGGAAATATCCTCCGATGAAATCTGGAAAGAAGCTTTCTGAGAAACTGCTTAGTGTTCTGTTAATTCATCTCAGAGTTACTTCTATATTTCGTGGATCCCTTTGCTAGCCTTATTTCTGTGGAATCTGAGAACAGATATTTCGGATCCCTTTGAAGACTATAGGGCCAAAGGAAATATCCTCCGATAACTAAGAGAAAGAAGCTTTCTGAGAAACTACTTTGTGTTCTGTGAAATCATCTCACAGAGTTACAGCTTTCCCCGCAAGAAGCCTTTCGCTAAGACAGTTCTTGTGGATTTGGCAAAGTGATATTTGGAAGCCCATAGAGGGCTATGGTGAAAAAGGAAATATCCTCAGATGAAATCTGGAAAGAAGTTTTCTGAGAAACTGCTTAGTGTTCTGTTAATTCAACTCACAGAGTTATATCTGTATTTCGTGGATCACTTGGCTAGCCTTATTTCTGTGGAATCTGAGAACAGATATTTCGGATCCCTTTGAAGACTATAGGGCCAAAGGAAATATCCTCCGATAACTAAGAGAAAGAAGCTTTCTGAGAAACTTCTTTGTGTTCTGTGAAATCATCTCACAGAGTTACAGCTTTCCCCTCAAGAAGCCTTTCGCTAAGACAGTTCTTGTGGAATTGGCAAAGTGATATTTGGAAGCCCATAGAGGGCTATGGTGAAAAAGGAAATATCCTCAGATGAAATCTGGAAAGAAGCTTTCTGAGAAACTGCTTAGTGTTCTGTTAATTCATCTCACAGAGTTACATCTGTATTTCGTGGATCTCTTTGCTAGACTTATTTCTGTGGAATCTGAAAACAGATATTTCGGATCCCTTTGAAGACTCTAGGGCCAAAGGAAATATCCTCCGATAACTAAGAGAAAGAAGCTTTCTGAGAAACTTCTTTGTGTTCTGTGAAATCATCTCACAGAGTTACAGCTTTCCCCTCAAGAAGCCTTTCGCTAAGACATTTCTTGTGGAATTGGCAAAGTGATATTTGGAAGCCCATAGAGGGCTATGTTGAAAAAGGAAATATCCTCCGATGAAATCTGGAAAGAAGCTTTCTGAGAAACTGCTTAGTGTTCTGTTAATTCATCTCACAGAGTTACATCTATATTTCCTGGATCTCTTTGCTAGCCTTATTTCTGTGGAATCTGAGAACAGATATTTCGGATCCCTTTGAAGACTATAGGGCCAAAGGAAATATCCTCCGATAACAAAGAGAAAGAAGCTTTCTGAGAAATTTCTTTGTGTTCTATGTAATCATCTCACAGAGTTACAGCTTTCCCCTTAAGAAGCCTTTCGCTAAGACAGTTCTTGTGGAATTGGCAAAGTGATATTTGGAAGCCCATAGAGGGCTATGGTGAAAAAGGAAATATCCTCAGATGAAATCTGGAAAGAAGCTTTCTGAGAAACTGCTTAGTGTTCTGTTAATTCATCTCACAGAGTTACATCTGTATTTCGTGGATCACTTGGCTAGCCTTATTTCTGTGGAATCTGAGAACAAATATTTCGGATCTCTTTGAAGACTATACGGCCAAAGGAAATATCCTCCGATAACTAAGAGAAAGAAGGTTTCTGAGAAACTTCTTTGTGTTCTGTGAAATCATCTCACAGAGTTACAGCTTTCCCCTCAAGAAGCCTTTCGCTAAGACAGTTCTTGTGGAATTGGCAAAGTGATATTTGGAAGCCCATAGAGGGCTAGGGTGAAAAAGGAAATATCCTCAGATGAAATCTGGAAAGAAGCTTTCTGAGAAACTGCTCAGTGGTCTGTTAATTCATCTCACAGAGTTACATCTGTATTTCGTGGATCTGTTTGCTAGCCTTATTTCTGTGGAATCTGAGAACAGATATTTCGGATCCCTTTGAAGACTATACGGCCAAAGGAAATATCCTCTGATAACGAAGAGAAAGAAGCTTTCTGAGAAACTTCTTTGTGTTCTTTGAAATCATCTCACAGAGATACAGCTTTCCCCTCAAGAAGCCTTTCGCTAAGACAGTTCTTGTGGAATTGGCAAAGTGATATTTGGAAGCCCATAGAGGGCTATGGTGAAAAAGGTAATATCCTCAGATGAAATCTGGAAAGCTTTCTGAGAAACTGCTTAGTGTTCTGTTAATTCATCTCACAGAGTTACTTCTATATTTCGTGGATCTCCTTGCTAGCCTTATTTCTGTGGAATCTGAGAACAGATATTTCGGATCCCTTTGAAGACTCTAGGGCCAAAGGAAATATCCTCCGATAACTAAGAGAAAGAAGCTTTCTGAGAAACTTCTTTGTGTTCTGTGAAATCATCTCACAGAGTTACAGCTTTCCCCTAAAGAAGACTTTCGCTAAGACAGTTCTTGTGGAATTGGCAAAGTGATATTTGGAAGCCCTTAGAGGGCTATGGTGAAAAAGGAAATATCCTCAGATGAAATCTGGAAGGAAGCTTTCTGAGAAACTGCTTAGTGTTCTGTTAATTCATCTCACAGAGTTACATCTGTATTTCGTGGATCTCTTTGATAGCCTTATTTCTGTGGAATCTGAAAACAGATATTTCGGATCCCTTTGTAGACTATAGGGCCAAAGGAAATATCCTCCGATAATTAAGAGAAAGAAGCTTTCTGAGAAACTTCTTTGTTTTCTGTGAAATCATCTCACAGAGTTACAGCTTTCCCCTCAAGAAGCCTTTCGCTAAGAAAGTTCTTGTGGAATTGGCAAAGTGATATTTGGAAGCCCATAGAGGGCTATGGTGAAAAAGGAAATATCCTCCGATGAAATCTGGAAAGAAGCTTTCTGAGAAACTGCTTAGTGTTCTGTTAATTCATCTCACAGAGTTACATCTATATTTCGTGGATCTCTTTGCTAGCCTTATTTCTGTGGAATCTGAGAACAGATATTTCGGATCCCTTTGAAGTCTATAAGGCCAAAGGAAATATCCTCCGAAATCTAAGAGAAAGAAGCTTTCTGAGAAACTTCTTTGTGTTCTGTGAAATGAGCTCACAGAGTTACAGCTTTCCCCTCAAGAAGCCTTTCGCTAAGACAGTTCTTGTGGAATTGGCAAAGTGATATTTGGAAGCCCATAGAGGGCTATGGTGAAAAAGGAAATATCCTCAGATGAAATCTGGAAAGAAGCTTTCTGAGAAACTGCTTAGTGTTCTGTTAATTCATCTCACAGAGTTACATCTGTATTTCGTGGATCTCTTTGCTAGCCTTATTTCTGTGGAATCTGAGAACAGATATTTCGGATCCCTTTGAAGACTTTAGGGCCAAAGGAAATATCCTCCGATAACTAAGAGAAAGAAGCTTTCTGAGAAACTTCTTTGTGGTCTATGAAATCTTCTCACAGAGTTACAGCTTTCCCCTCAAGAAGCCTTTCGCTAAGACAGTTCTTGTGGAATTGGCAAAGTGATATTTGGAAGCCCATAGAGGGCTATGGTGAAAAAGGAAATATCCTCAGATGAAACCTGGAAAGAAGCTTTCTGAGAAACTGCTCTGTGATGTGTGACTTCCACTCACAGAGTTACATCTGTATTTCGTTGATGTCTTTGCTAGCCTTATTTCTGTGGAATCTGAGAACAGATATTTCGGATCCCTTTGAAGACTATAGGGCCAAAGTAAATATCCTCCGATAACTAAGAGAAAGAAGCTTTCTGAGAAACCTCTTTGTGTTCTGTGAAATCATCTCACAGAGTTACAGCTTTCCCCTCAAGAAGCCTTTCGCTAAGACAGTTCTTGTGGAATTGGCAAAGTGATATTTGGAAGCCCATAGAGGGCTATGGTGAAAAAGGAAATATCCTCAGATGAAATCTGGAAAGAAGCTTTCTGAGAAACTGCTTAGTGTTCTGTTAATTCATCTCACAGAGTTAAATCTATATTTCGTTGATGTCTGTGCTAGCCTTATTTCTGTGGAATCTGAGAACAGATATTTCGGAACACTTTGAAGACTATAGGGCCAAAGGAAATATCCTCCGATAACTAAGAGAAAGAAGCTTTCTGAGAAACTTCTTTGTGTTCTGTGAAATCATCTCACAGATTTACAGCTTTCCCCTCAAGAAGCCTTTCGCTAAGACAGTTCTTGTGGAATTGGCAAAGTGATATTTGGAACTCCATAGAGGGCTATGGTGAAAAAGGAAATATCCTCAGATGAAATCTGGAAAGAAGCTTTCTGAGAAACTGCTTAGTGTTCTGTTAATTCATCTCACAGAGTTACATCTGTATTTCGTGGATCACTTGGCTAGCCTTATTTCTGTGGAATCTGAGAACAGATATTTCGGATCCCTTTGAAGACTATAGGGCCAAAGGAAATATCCTACGATAACTAAGAGAAAGAAGCTTTCTGAGAAACCTCTTTGTGTTCTGTGAAATCATTTCAGAGAGTTACAGCTTTCCCCTCAAGAAGCCTTTCGCTAAGACAGTTCTTGTGGAATTGGCAAAGTGATATTTGGAAGCCCATAGAGGGCTCTGGTGAAAAAGGAAATATCCTCAGATGAAATCTGGAAAGAAGCTTTCTGAGAAACTCCTTAGTGTTCTGTTAATTCATCTCACAGAGTTACATCTGTATTTCGTGGATCTCTTTGCTAGCCTTATTTTTGTGGATCTGAGAACAGATATTTCGGATCCCTTTGAAGACTATAGGGCCAAAGGAAATATCCTCCGATAACTAAGAGAAAGAAGCTTTCTGAGAAACTTCTTTGTGGTCTATGAAATCATCTCACAGAGTTACAGCTTTCCCCTCAAGAAGCCTTTCGCTAAGACAGTTCTTGTGGAATTGGCAAAGTGATATTTGGAAGCCCATAGAGGGCTATGGTGAAAAAGGAAATATCCTCAGATGAAATCTGGAAAGAAGCTTTCTGAGAAACTGCTCTGTGATGTGTGACTTCCACTCACAGAGTTACATCTGTATTTCGTTGATCTCTTTGCTAGCCTTATTTCTGTGGAATCTGAGAACAGATATTTCGGATCCCTTTGAAGACTATAGGGCCAAAGGAAATATCCTCCGATAACAAAGAGAAAGAAGCTTTCTGAGAAATTTCTTTGTGTTCTATGTAATCATCTCACAGAGTTACAGCTTTCCCCTCAAGAAGCCTTTCACTAAGACAGTTCTTGTGGAATTGGCAAAGTGATATTTGGAAGCCCATAGAGGGCTATGGTGAAAAAGGAAATATCCTCAGATGAAATCTGGAAAGAAGCTTTCTGAGAAACTGCTTAGTGTTCTGTTAATTCATCTCACAGAGTTACATCTGTATTTCGTGGATCACTTGGCTAGCCTTATTTCTGTGGAACCTGAGAACAGATATTTCGGATTCCTTTGAAGACTATAGGGCCAAAGGAAATATCCTCCGATAACTAAGAGAAAGAAGCTTTCTGAGAAACTTCTTTGTGTTCTGTGAAATCATCTCACAGAGTTACAGCTTTACCCTCAAGAAGCCTTTCGCTAGGACATTTCTTGTGGAATTGGCAAAGTGATATTTGGAAGCCCATAGAGGGCTAAGGTCAAAAAGGAAACATCCTCCGATGAAATCTGGAAATAAGCTTTCTGAGAAACTGCTTAGTGTTCTGTTAATTCATCTCACAGAGTTACTTCTATATTTCGTGGATCTCTTTGCTAGCCTTATTTCTGTGGAATCTGAGAACAGGTATTTCGGATCCCTTTGAAGACTATAGGGCCAAAGGAAATATCCTCCGATAACTAAGAGAAAGAAGCTTTCTGAGAAACTTCTTTGTGTTCTGTGAAATCATCTCACAGAGTTACAGCTTTCCCCTCAAGAAGACTTTCGCTAAGACTGTTCTTGTGGAATTGGCAAACTGATATTTGGAAGCCCATAGAGGGCTATGGTGAAAAAGGAAATATCCTCAGATGAAATCTGGAAAGAAGCTTTCTGAGAAACTGCTCTGTGATGTGTGACTTCCACTCACAGAGTTACATCTGTATTTCGTTGATCTCTTTGCTAGCCTTATTTCTGTGGAATCTGAGAACAGATATTTCGGATCCCTTTGAAGACTATAGGGCCAAAGGAAATATCCTCCGATAACTAAGAGAAAGAAGCTTTCTGAGAAACCTCTTTGTGTTCTGTGAAATCATCTCACAGAGTTACAGCTTTCCCCGCAAGAAGCCTTTCGCTAAGACAGTTCTTGTGGAATTGGCAAAGTGATATTTGGAAGCCCATAGAGGGCTATGGTGAAAAAGGAAATATCCTCAGATGAAATCTGGAAAGAAGCTTTCTGAGAAACTGCTTAGTGTTCTGTTAATTCATCTCACAGAGTTACATCTGTATTTCGTGGATCACTTGGCTAGCCTTATTTCTGTGGAATCTGAGAACAGATATTTCGGATCCCTTTGAAGACTATAGGGCCAAAGTAAATATCCTCCGATAACTAAGAGAAAGAAGCTTTCTGAGAAACTTCTTTGTGTTCTGTGAAATCATCTCACAGAGTTACAGCTTTCCCCTCAACAAGCCTTTCGCTAAGACAGTTCTTGTGGAACTGGCAAAGTGATATTTGGAAGCCCATACAGGGCTATGGTGAAAAAGGAAATATCCTCAGATGAAATCTGGAAAGAAGCTTTCTGAGAAACTGCTCAGTGTTCTGTTAATTCATCTCACAGAGTTACATCTGTATTTCGTGGATCTCTTTGCTAGGCTTATTTCTGTGGAATCTGAGAACAGATATTTCGGATCCCTTTGAAGACTCTAGGGCCAAAGGAAATATCCTCCGATAACAAAGAAAAAGAAGCTTTCTGAGAAACTTCTTTGTGTTCTGTGAAATCATCTCGCAGAGTTACAGCTTTCCCCTCAAGAAGCCTTTCGCGAAGACAGTTCTTGTGGAATTGGCAAAGTGATATTTGGAACCCCTTAGAGGGCTATGGTGAAAAAGGAAATATCCTCTGATGAAATCTGGAAGGAAGCTTTCTGAGAAACTGCTTAGTGTTCTGATAATTCATCTCACAGAGTTACATCTGTATTTCGTGGATCTCTTTGCTAGCCTTATTTCTGTGGAATCTGAAAACAGATATTTCGGATCCCTTTGAAGACTATAGGGCCAAAGGAAATATCCTCCGATAATTAAGAGAAAGAAGCTTTCTGAGAAACTTCTTTGTGTTCTGTGAAATCATCTCACAGAGTTACAGCTTTCCCCTCAAGAAGCCTTTCGCTAAGACAGTTCTTGTGGAATTGGCAAAGTGATATTTGGAAGCCCATAGAGGGCTATGGTTAAAAAGGAAATATCCTCAGATGAAATCTGGAAAGAAGCTTTCTGAGAAACTGCTTAGTGTTCTGTTAATTCATCTCACAGAGTTACATCTGTTTTTCGTGGATCTCTTTGCTAGCCTTATTTCTGTGGAATCTGAGAACAGATATTTCGGATCCCTTTGAAGACTATAGGGCCAAAGGAAATATCCTCCGAAACCTAAGAGAAAGAAGCTTTCTGAGAAACTTCTTTGTGTTCTGTGAAATCATCTCACAGAGTTACAGCTTTACCCTCAAGAAGCCTTTCGCTAAGACAGTTCTTGTGGAATTGGCAAAGTGATATTTGGAAGCCCATAGAGGGCTATGGTGAAAAAGGAAATATCCTCAGATGAAATCTGGATAGAAGCTTTCTGAGAAACTCCTTAGTGTTCTGTTAATTCATCTCACAGAGTTTCATCTGTATTTCGTGGATCACTTGGCTAGCCTTATTTCTGTGGAATCTGAGAACAGTTATTTCGGATCCCTTTGAAGACTATAGGGCCAAAGGAAATATCCTCTGATAACAAAGAGAAAGAAGCTTTGTGAGAAATTTCTTTGTGTTCTATGTAATCATCTCACAGAGTTACAGCTTTCCCCTCAAGAAGCCTTTCGCTAAGACAGTTCTTGTGGAATTGGCAAAGTGATATTTGGAAGCCCATAGAGGGCTATGGTGAAAAAGGAAATATCCTCAGATGAAATCTGGAAAGAAGCTTTCTGAGAAAGTGCTTAGTGTTCTGTTAATTCATCTCACAGAGATACATCTGTATTTCGTGGATCACTTGGCTAGGCTCATTTCTGTGGAATCTGAGAACAGATATTTCGGATCCCTTTGAAGACTATAGGGCCAAAGGAAATATGCTCCGATAACTAAGAGAAAGAAGCTTTCTGAGAAACTTCTTTGTGTTCTGTGAAATCATCTCACAGAGTTACAGCTTTCCCCTCAAGAAGCCTTTCGCTAAGACAGTTCTTGTGGAATTGGCAAAGTGATATTTGGAAGCCCATAGAGGGCTATGGTGAAAAAGGAAATATCCTCAGATGAAATCTGGAAAGAAGCTTTCTGAGAAACTGCTTAGTGTTCTGTTAATTCATCTCACAGAGTTACATCTATATTTCGTGGATCTCTGTGGTAGCCTTATTTCTGTGGAATCTGAGAACAGATATTTCGGATCCCTTTGAAGACTATAGGGCCAAAGGAAATATCCTCCGATAACAAAGAGAAAGAAGCTTTCTGAGAAACTTCTTTGTGTTCTGTGAAATCATCTCACAGAGTTACAGCTTTCCCCTCAAGAAGCCGTTCGCTAAGACAGTTCTTGTGGAATTGGCAAAGTGATATTTGGAAGCCCATAGAGCGCTATGGTGAAAAAGGAAATATCCTCAGATGAAATCTGGAAAGAAGCCTACTGAGAAACTGCTTAGTGTTCTGTTAATTCATCTCAAAGAGTTACATCTGTATTTCGTGGATCACTTGGCTAGCCTTATTTCTGTGGAATCTGAGAACAGATATTTCGGATACCTTTGAAGACTCTAGGGCCAAAGGAAATGTCCTCCGATAACTAAGAGAAAGAAGCTTTCTGAGAAACTTCTTTGTGTTCTGTGAAATCATCTCACAGAGTTACAGCTTTCCCCTCAAGAAGCCTTTGGCTAAGACAGTTCTTGTGGAATTGGCAAAGTGATATTTGGAAGCCCATACAGGGCTATGGTGAAAAAGGAAATATCCTCAGATGAAATCTGGAAAGAAGCTTTCTGAGAAACTGCTCAGTGTTCTGTTAATTCATCTCACAGAGTTACATCTATATTTCGTGGATCTCTTTGCTAGGCTTATTTCTGTGGAATCGGAGAACAGATATTTCGGATCCCTTTGAAGACTATAGGGCCAAAGGAAATATCCTCCGATAACAAAGAAAAAGAAGCTTTCTGAGAAACTTCTTCGTGTTCTGTGAAATCATCTCGCAGAGTTACAGCTTTCCCCTCAAGAAGCCTTTCGCTAAGACAGTTCTTGTGGAATTGGCAAAGTGATATTTGGAAGCCCATAGAGGGCTATGGTGAAAAAGGAAATATCCTCAGATGAAATCTGGAAAGAAGCTTTCTGAGAAACTGCTCTGTGATGTGTGACTTCCACTCACAGAGTTACATCTGTATTTCGTTGATCTCTTTGCTAGCCTTATTTCTGTGGAATCTGAGAACAGATATTTCGGATCCCTTTGAAGACTATAGGGCCAAAGGAAATATCCTCCGATAACTAAGAGAAAGAAGCTTTCTGAGAAACCTCTTTGTGTTCTGTGAAATCATCTCACAGAGTTACAGCTTTCCCCTCAAGAAGCCTTTCGCTAAGACAGTTCTTGTGGAATTGGCAAAGTGATATTTGGAAGCCCATAGAGGGCTATGGTGAAAAAGGAAATATCCTCAGATGAAATCTGGAAAGAAGCTTTCTGAGAAACTGCTTAGTGTTCTGTTAATTCATCTCACAGAGTTACATCTGTATTTCGTGGATCACTTGGCTAGCCTTATTTCTGTGGAATCTGAGAACAGATATTTCGGATCCCTTTGAAGACTATAGGGCCAAAGTAAATATCCTCCGATAACTAAGAGAAAGAAGCTTTCTGAGAAACTTCTTTGTGTTCTGTGAAATCATCTCACAGAGTTACAGCTTTCCCCTCAACAAGCCTTTCTCTAAGACAGTTCTTGTGGAATTGGCAAAGTGATATTTGGAAGCCCATACAGGGCTATGGTGAAAAAGGAAATATCCTCAGATGAAATCTGGAAAGAAGCTTTCTGAGAAACTGCTCAGTGTTCTGTTAATTCATCTCACAGAGTTACATCTGTATTTCGTGGATCTCTTTCCTAGGCTTATTTCTGTGGAATCTGAGAACAGATATTTCGGATCCCTTTGAAGACTATAGGGCCAAAGGAAATATCCTCCGATAACAAAGAAAAAGAAGCTTTCTGAGAAACTTCTTTGTGTTCTGTGAAATCATCTCGCAGAGTTACAGCTTTTCCCTCAAGAAGCCTTTCGCGAAGACAGTTCTTGTGGAATTGGCAAAGTGATATTTGGAAGCCCTTAGAGGGCTATGGTGAAAAAGGAAATATCCTCTGATGAAATCTGGAAGGAAGCTTTCTGAGAAACTGCTTAGTGTTCTGTTAATTCATCTCACAGAGTTACATCTGTATTTCGTGGATCTCTTTGCTAGCCTTATTTCTGTGGAATCTGAAAACAGATATTTCGGATCCCTTTGAAGACTATAGGGCCAAAGGAAATATCCTCCGATAATTAAGAGAAAGAAGCTTTCTGAGAAACTTCTTTGTGTTCTGTGAAATCATCTCACAGAGTTACAGCTTTCCCCTCAAGAAGCCTTTCGCTAAGACAGTTCTTGTGGAATTGGCAAAGTGATATTTGGAAGCCCATAGAGGGCTATGGTTAAAAAGGAAATATCCTCCGATGAAATCTGGAAAGAAGCTTTCTGAGAAACTGCTTAGTGTTCTGTTAATTCATCTCACAGAGTTACATCTGTTTTTCGTGGATCTCTTTGCTAGCCTTATTTCTGTGGAATCTGAGAACAGATATTTCGGATCCCTTTGAAGACTATAGGGCCAAAGGAAATATCCTCCGAAACCTAAGAGAAAGAAGCTTTCTGAGAAACTTCTTTGTGTTCTGTGAAATCATCTCACAGAGTTACAGCTTTCCCCTCAAGAAGCCTTTCGCTAAGACAGTTCTTGTGGAATTGGCAAAGTGATATTTGGAAGCCCATAGAGGGCTATGGTGAAAAAGGAAATATCCTCAGATGAAATCTGGAAAGAAGCTTTCTGAGAAACTGCTCTGTGATGTGTGACTTACACTCACAGAGTTACATCTGTATTTCGTTGATCTCTTTGCTAGCCTTATTTCTGTGGAATCTGAGAACAGATATTTCGGATCCCTTTGAAGACTATAGGGCCAAAGGAAATATCCTCCAATAACTAAGAGAAAGAAGCTTTCTGAGAAACCTCTTTGTGTTCTGTGAAATCATCTCACAGAGTTACAGCTTTCCCCTCAAGAAGCCTTTCGCTAAGACAGTTCTTGTGGAATTGGCAAAGTGATATTTGGAAGCCCATAGAGGGCTATGGTGAAAAAGGAAATATCCTCAGATGAAATCTGGAAAGAAGCTTTCTGAGAAACTGCTTAGTGTTCTGTTAATTCATCTCACAGAGTTACATCTGTATTTCGTGGATCTCTTTGCTAGACTTATTTCTGTGGAATCTGAAAACAGATATTTCGGATCCCTTTGAAGACTATAGGGCCAAAGGAAATATCCTCCGATAACTAAGAGAAAGAAGCTTTCTGAGAAACTTCTTTGTGTTCTGTGAAATCATCTCACAGAGTTACAGCTTTCCCCTCAACAAGCCTTTCGCTAAGACAGTGCTTGTGGAATTGGCAAAGTGATATTTGGAAGCCCATAGAGGGCTATGGTGAAAAAGGAAATATCCTCCAATGAAATCTGGAAAGAAGCTTTCTGAGAAACTGCTTAGTGTTCTGTTAATTCATCTCACAGAGTTACATCTATATTTCGTGGATCTCTTTGCTAGCCTTATTTCTGTGGAATCTGAGAACAGATATTTCGGATCCCTTTGAAGACTATAGGGCCAAAGGAAATATCCTCCGATAACAAAGAGAAAGAAGCTTTGTGAGAAATTTCTTTGTGTTCTATGTAATCATCTCACAGAGTTACAGCTTTCCCCTCAAGAAGCCTTTCGCTATGACAGTTCTTGTGGAATTGGCAAAGTGATATTTGGAAGCCCCTAGAGGGCTATGGTGAAAAAGGAAATATCCTCAGATGAAATCTGGAAAGAAGCTTTCTGAGAAACTGCTTAGTGTTCTGTTAATTCATCTCACAGAGTTACATCTATATTTCGTGGATCTCTGTGCTAGCCTTATTTCTGTGGAATCTGAGAACAGATATTTCGGATCCCTTTGAAGACTAAAGGGCCAAAGGAAATATCCTCCGATAACTAAGAGAAAGAAGCTTTCTGAGAAACTTCTTTGTGTTCTGTGAAATCATCTCACAGAGTTACAGCTTTCTCCTCAAGAAGCCTTTCGCTAAGACAGTTCTTGTGGAATTGGCAAAGTGATATTTGGAAGCCCATAGAGGGCTATTGTGAAAAAGGAAATATCCTCAGATGAAATCTGGAAAGAAGCTTTCTGAGAAACTGCTTAGTGTTCTGTTAATTCATCTCACAGAGTTACATCTGTATTTCGTGGATCACTTGGCTAGCCTTATATCTGTGGAATCTGAGAACAGATATTTCGGATCCCTTTGAAGACTATAGGGCCAAAGGAATTATCCTCCGATAACTAAGAGAAAGAAGCTTTCTGAGAAACTTCTTTGTGTTCTGTGAAATCATCTCACAGAGTTACAGCTTTCCCCTCAAGAAGCCTTTCGCTAAGACAGTTCTTGTGGAATCGGCAAAGTGATATTTGGAAGCCCATACAGGGCTATGGTGAAAAAGGAAATATCCTCAGATGAAATCTGGAAAGAAGCTTTCTGAGAAACTGCTCAGTGTTCTGTTAATTCATCTCACAGAGTTACATCTGTATTTCGTGGATCTCTTTGCTAGGCTTATTTCTGTGGAATCTGAGAACAGATATTTCGGATCCCTTTGAAGACTATAGGGCCAAAGGAAATATCCTCCGATAACAAAGAAAAAGAAGCTTTCTGAGAAACTTCTTTGTGTTCTGTGAAATCATCTCGCAGAGATACAGCTTTCCCCTCAAGAAGCCTTTCGCTAAGACAGTTGTTGTGGAATTGGCAAAGTGATATTTGGAAGCCCATAGAGGACTATGGTGAAAAAGGAAGTATCCTCAGATGAAATCTGGAAAGAAGCTTTCTGAGAAACTGCTTAGTGTTCTGTTAATTCATCTCACAGAGTTACATCTGTATTTCGTGGATCTCTTTGCTAGCCTTATTTCTGTGGAATCTGAGAACAGATATTTCGGATCCCTTTGAAGACTATAGGGCCAATTAAATATCCTCCGATAACTAAGAGAAAGAAGCTTTCTGAGAAACTTCTTTGTGGTCTATGAAATCATCTCACAGACTTACAGCTTTCCCCTCAAGAAGCCTTTCGCTAAGACAGTTATTGTGGAATTGGCAAAGTGATATTTGGAAGCCCATAGAGGGCTATGGTGAAAAAGGAAATATCCTCAGATGAAATCTGGAAAGAAGCTTTCTGAGAAACTGCTCTGTGATGTGTGACTTCCACTCACAGAGTTACATCTGTATTTCGTTGATCTCTTTGCTAGCCTTACTTCTGTGGAATCTGAGAACAGATATTTCGGATCCCTTTGAAGACTATAGGGCCATAGGAAATATCCTCCGATAACTAAGAGAAAGAAGCTTTCTGAGAAACCTCTTTGTGTTCTGTGAAATCATCTCACAGAGTTACAGCTTTCCCCTCAAGAAGCCTTTCGCTAAGACAGTTCTTGTGGAATTGGCAAAGTGATATTTGGAAGCCCATAGAGGGCTATGGTGAAAACGGAAATATCCTCACATGAAATCTGGAAAGAAGCTTTCTGAGAAACTGCTTAGTGTTCTGTTAATTCATCTCACAGAGTTACATCTGTATTTCGTGGATCTCTTTGCTAGACTTATTTCTGTGGAATCTGAAAACAGATATTTCGGATCCCTTTGAAGACTATAGGGCCAAAGGAAATATCCTCCGATAACTAAGAGAAAGAAGCTTTCTGAGAAACTTCTTTGTGTTCTGTGAAATCATCTCACAGAGTTACAGCTTTCCCCTCAAGAAGCCTTTCGCTAAGACAGTTCTTGTGGAATTGGCAAAGTGATATTTGGAAGCCCATAGAGGGCTATGGTGAAAAAGGAAATATCCTCAGATGAAATCTGGAAAGAATCTTTCTGAGAAACTGCTTAGTGTTCTGTTAATTCATCTCACAGAGTTACATCTATATTTCGTGGATCTCTTTGCTAGCCTTATTTCTGTGGAATCTGAGAACAGATATTTCGGATCCCCTTTGAAGACTATAGGGCCAAAGGAAATATCCTCCGATAACAAAGAGAAAGAAGCTTTCTGAGAAATTTCTTTGTCTTCTATGTAATCATCTCACAGAGTTACAGCTTTCCCCTCAAGAAGCCTTTCGCTAAGACAGTTCTTGTGGAATTGCAAAGTGATATTTGGAAGCCCATAGAGGGCTATGGTGAAAAAGGAAATATCCTCAGATGAAATCTGGAAAGAAGCTTTCTGAGAAACTGCTCAGTATTCTGTTAATTAATCTCACAGAGTTACATCTGTATTTCGTGGATCACTTGGCTAGCCTTATTTCTGTGGAATCTGAGAACAGATATTTCGGATCCCTTTGAAGACTATAGGGCCAAAGGAAATATCCTCCGATTACTAAGAGAAAGAAGCTTTCTGAGAAACTTCTTTGTGTTCTGTGAAATCATCTCACAGAGTTACAGCTTTACCCTCAAGAAGCCTTTCGCTAGGACATTTCTTGTGGAATTGGCAAAGTGATATTTGGAAGCCCATAGAGGGCTATGGTCAAAAAGGAAACATCCTCCGATGAAATCTGGAAATAAGCTTTCTGAGAAACTGCTCAGTGTTCTGTTAATTCATCTCACAGAGTTACTTCTATATTTCGTGGATCTCTTTGCTAGCCTTATTTCTGTGGAATCTGAGAACAGGTATTTCGGATCCCTTTGAAGACAATAGGACCAAAGGAAATATCCTCCGATAACTAAGAGAGAGAAGCTTTCTGAGAAACTTCTTTGTGTTCTGTGAAATCATCTCACAGAGTTACAGCTTTCCCCTCAAGAAGCCTTTCGCTAAGACAGTTCTTGTGGAATTGGCAAAGTGATATTTGGAAGCCCATAGAGGGCTATGGTGAAAAAGGAAATATCCTCAGATGAAATCTGGAAAGAAGCTTTCTGAGAAACTGCTTAGTGTTCTGTTAATTCATCTCACAGAGTTACATCTGTATTTCGTGGATCTCTTTGCTAGACTTATTTCTGTGGAATCTGAAAACAGATATTTCGTATCCCTTTGAAGACTATAGGGCCAAAGGAAATATCCTCCGAAAACTAAGAGAAAGAAGCTTTCTGAGAAACTCCTTTGTGTTCTGTGAAGTCATCTCACAGAGTTACAGCTTTCCCCTCAAGAAGCCTTTCGCTAAGACAGTTCTTGTGGAATTGGCAAAGTGATATTTGGAAGCCCATAGAGGGCTATGGTGAAAAAGGAAATATCCTCCGATGAAATCTGGAAAGAAGCTTTCTGAGAA
The DNA here is from genome assembly GCF_049350105.2 of Macaca mulatta. Taxonomy (NCBI): domain Eukaryota; kingdom Metazoa; phylum Chordata; class Mammalia; order Primates; family Cercopithecidae; genus Macaca; species Macaca mulatta. Next base: position 49,859,717 of record NC_133411.1, read on the forward strand.
ACTGCTTAGTGTTCTGTTAATTCATCTCACAGAGTTACATCTATATTTCGTGGATCTCTTTGCTAGCCTTATTTCTGTGGAATCTGAGAACAGATATTTCGGATCCCTTTGAAGACTATAGGGCCAAAGGAAATATCCTCCGATAACAAAGAGAAGGAAGCTTTCTGAGAAATTTCTTTGTGTTCTATGTAATCATCTCACAGAGTTACAGCTTTCCTCTCAAGAAGCCTTTCGCTAAGACAGTTCTTGTGGAATTGGCAAAGTGATATTTGGAAGCCCATAGAGGGCTATGGTGAAAAAGGAAATATCCTCAGATGAAATCTGGAAAGAAGCTTTCTGAGAAACTGCTTAGTGTTCTGTTAATTCATCTCACAGTGTTACATCTATATTTCGTGGATCTCTGTGCTAGCCTTATTTCTGTGGAATCTGAGAACTGATATTTCGGATCCCTTTGAAGACTATAGGGCCAAAGGAAATATCCTCCGATAACTAAGAGAAAGAAGCTTTCTGAGAAACTTCTTTGTGTTCTGTGAAATCATCTCACAGAGTTACAGCTTTCCCCTCAAGAAGCCTTTCGCTAAGACAGTTCTTGTGGAATTGGCAAAGTGATATTTGGAACCCCTATTGGGCTATGGTGAAAAAGGAAATATCCTCAGATGAAATCTGGAAAGAAGCTTTCTGAGAAACTGCTTAGTGTTCTGTTAATTCATCTCACAGAGTTACATCTGTATTTCGTGGATCTCTGTGCTAGCCTTATTTCTGTGGAATCTGAGAACAGATAATTCGGATCCCTTTGAAGACTATAGGGCCAAAGGAAATATCCTCCGATAAATAAGAGAAAGAAGCTTTCTGAGAAACTTCTTTGTGGTCTATGAAATCATCTCACAGAGTTACAGCTTTCCCCTCAAGAAGCCTTTCGCTAAGACAGTTCTTGTGGAATTGGCAAAGTGATATTTGGAAGCCCATAGAGGGCTATGGTGAAAAAGGAAATATCCTCAGATGAAATCTGGAAAGAAGCTTTCTGAGAAACTGCTCTGTGATGTGTGACTTCCACTCACAGAGTTACATCTGTATTTCGTTGATCTCTTTGCTAGCCTTATTTCTGTGGAATCTGAGAACAGATATTTCCAATCCCTTTGAAGACTATAGGGCCAAAGGAAATATCCTCCGATAACTAAGAGAAAGAAGCTTTCTGAGAAACCTCTTTGTGTTCTGTGAAATCATCTCACAGAGTTACAGCTTTCCCCTCAAGAAGCCTTTCGCTAAGACAGTTCTTGTGGAATTGGCAAAGTGATATTTAAGCCCATAGAGGGCTATGGTGAAAAAGGAAATATCCTCCGATGAAATCTGGAAAGAAACTTTCTGAGAAACTGCTTAGTGTTCTGTTAATTCATCTCACAGAGTTACATCTATATTTCGTGGATCTCTTTGCTAGCCTTATTTCTGTGGAATCTGAGAACAGATATTTCGGATCCCTTTGAACACTATAGGGCCAAAGGAAATATCCTCCGATAACAAAGAGAAAGAAGCTTTCTGAGAAATTTCTCTGTGTTCTATGTAATCATCTCACAGAGTTACAGCTTTCCCCTCAAGAAGCCTTTCGCTAAGACAGTTCTTGTGGAATTGGCAAAGTGATATTTGGAAGCCCATAGAGGGCTATGGTGAAAAAGGAAATATCCTCAGATGAAATCTGGAAAGAAGCTTTCTGAGAAACTGCTTAGTGTTCTGTTAATTCATCTCACAGAGTTACATCTGTATTTCGTGGATCACTTGGCTAGCCTTATTTCTGTGGAATCTGAGAACAGATATTTCGGATCCCTTTGAAGACTATAGGGCCAAAGGAAATATCCTCCGATAAGTAAGAGAAAGAAGCTTTCTGAGAAACTTCTTTGTGTTCTGTGAAATCATCTCACAGAGTTACAGCTTTCCCCTCAAGAAGCCTTTCGCTAAGACAGTTCTTGTGGAATTGGCAAAGTGATATTTGGAAGCCCATAGAGGGCTATGGTGAAAAAGGAAATATCCTCAGATGAAATCTGGAAAGAAGCTTTCTGAGAAACTGCTCAGTGTTCTGTTAATTCATCTCACAGAGTTACATCTGTATTTCGTGGATCTCTTTGCTAGCCTTATTTCTGTGGAATCTGAGAACAGATATTTCGGATCCCTTTGAAGACTATAGGGCCAAAGGAAATATCCTCGGATAACGAAGAGAAAGAAGCTTTCTGAGAACCTTCTTTGTGTTCTGTGAAATCATCTCACAGAGTTACAGCTTTCCCCTCAAGAAGCCTTTCGCTAAGACAGTTCTTGTGCAATTGGCAAAGTGATATTTGGAAGCCCATAGAGGGCTATGGTGAAAAAGGAAATATCCTCAGATGAAATCTGGAAAGAAGCTTTCTGAGAAACTGCTTAGTGTTCTGTTAATTCATCTCACAGAATTACATCTATATCTCGTGGATCTCTGTGCTAGCCTTATTTCTGTGGAATCTGAGAAGATATATTTCGGATCCCTTTGAAGACTATAGGGCCAAAGGAAATATCCTCAGATAACTAAAAGAAAGAAGCTTTCTGAGAAACTTCTTTGTGTTCTGTGAAATCATCTCACAGAGTTACAGCTTTCCCCTCAAGAAGCCTTTCGCTAAGACAGTTCTTGTGGAATTGGCAAAGTGATATTTGGAAGCCCATAGAGGGCTATGGTGAAAAAGGAAATATCCTCAGATGAAATCTGGAAAGAACCTTTCTGAGAAAATGCTTAGTGTTCTGTTAATTCATCTCACAGAGTTACATCTGTATTTCGTGGATCACTTGGCTAGCCTTATATCTGTGGAATCTGAGAACGGATATTTCGGATCCCTTTGAAGACTATAGGGCCAAAGGAAATATCCTCCGATAACTAAGAGAAAGAAGCTTTCTGAGAAACTTCTTTGTGTTCTGTGAAATCATCTCACAGAGTTACAGCTTTTCCCTCAAGAAGCCTTTCGCTAAGAAAGTTCTTGTGGAATTGGCAAAGTGATATTTGGAAGCCCATAGAGGGCTATGGTGAAAAAGGAAATATCCTCAGATGAAATCTGGAAAGAAGCTTTCTGAGAAACTGCTCAGTGTTCTGTTAATTCATCTCACAGAGTTACATCTGTATTTCGTGGATCTCTTTGCTAGGCTTATTTCTGTGGAATCTGAGAACAGATATTTCGGATCCCTTTGAAGACTATAGGGCCAAAGGAAATATCCTCCGATAACAAAGAAAAAGAAGCTTTCTGAGAAACTTCTTTGTGTTCTGTGAAATCATCTCGCAGAGTTACAGCTTTCCCCTCAAGAAGCCTTTCGCTAAGACAGTTCTTGTGGAATTGGCAAAGTGATATTTGGAAGCCCATAGAGGGCTATAGTGAAAAAGGAAATATCCTCCGATGAAAACTGGAAAGAAGCTTTCTGAGAAACTGCTTAGTGTTCTGTTAATTCATCTCACAGAGTTACATCTACATTTCGTGGATCTCTTTGCTAGCCTTATTTCCGTGGAATCTGAGAACAGATATTTCGGATCCCTTTGAAGACTATAGGGCCAAAGGAAATATCCTCCGATAACAAAGAGAAAGAAGCTTTCTGAGAAACTTCTTTGTGTTCTGTGAAATCATCTCACAGAGTTACAGCTTTCCCCTCAAGAAGCCTTTCGCTAAGACAGTTCTTGTGGAATTGGCAAAGTGATATTTGGAAGCCCATAGAGGACTATGGTGAAAAAGGAAATATCCTCAGATGAAATCTGGAAAGAAGCTTTCTGAGAAACTGCTTAGTGTTCTGTTAATTCATCTCACAGAGTTACATCTCTATTTCGTGGATCTCTTTGCTAGCCTTATTTCTGTGGAATCTGACAACAGATATTTCGGATCCCTTTGAAGACTATAGGGCCAAAGGAAATATCCTCCGATAACTAAGAGAAAGAAGCTTTCTGAGAAACTTCTTTGTGTTCTGTGAAATCATCTCACAGAGTTACAGCTTTCCCCTCAAGAAGCCTTTCGCTAGGACATTTCTTGTGGAATTGGCAAAGTGATATTTGGAAGCCCATAGAGTGCTATGGTCAAAAAGGAAACATCCTCCGATGAAATCTGGAAATAAGCTTTCTGAGAAACTGCTTAGTGTTCTGTTAATTCATCTCACAGAGTTACTTCTATATTTCGTGGATCTCTTTGCTAGCCTTATTTCTGTGGAATCTGAGAACAGGTATTTCGGATCCCTTTGAAGACTATAGGGCCAAAGGAAATATCCTCCGATAACTAAGAGAAAGAAGCTTTCTGAGAAACTTCTTTGTGTTCTGGAAATCATCTCACAGAGTTACAGCTTTCCCCTCAAGAAGCCTTTCGCTAAGACAGTTCTTGTGGAATTGGCAAAGTGATATTTGGAAGCCCATAGAGGGCTATGGTGAAAAAGGAAATATCCTCAGATGAAATCTGGAAAGAAGCTTTCTGAGAAACTGCTTAGTGTTCTGTTAATTCATCTCACAGAGTTACATCTGTATTTCGTGGATCTCTTTGCTAGACTTATTTCTGTGGAATCTGAAAACAGATATTTCGGATCCCTTTGAAGACTATAGGGCCAAAGGAAATATCCTCCGAAAACTAAGAGAAAAAAGCTTTCTGAGAAACTCCATTGTGTTCTGTGAAATCATCTCACAGAGTTACAGCTTTCCACTCAAGAAGCCTTTCGCTAAGACAGTTCTTGTGGAATTGGCAAAGTGATATTTGGAGGCCCATAGAGGGCTATGGTGAAAAAGGAAATATCCTCCGATGAAATCTGGAAAGAAGCTTTCTGAGAAACTGCTTAGTGTTCTGTTAATTCATCTCACAGAGTTACATCTATATTTCGTGGATCTCTTTGCTAGCCTTATTTCTGTGGAATCTGAAAACAGATATTTCGGATCCCTTTGAAGACTATAGGGCCAAAGGAAATATCCTCCGATAACAAAGAGAAAGAAGCTTTCTGAGAAATTTCTTTGTGTTCTTTGTAATCATCTCACAGAGTTACAGCTTTCCCCTCAAGAAGCCTTTCGCTAAGACAGTTCTTGTGGAATTGGCAAAGTGATATTTGGAAGCCCATAGAGGGCTATGGTTAAAAAGGAAATATCCTCAGATGAAATCTGGAAAGAAGCTTTCTGAGAAACTTCTTAGTGTTCTGTTAATTCATCTCAGAGTTACATCTATATTTCGTGGATCTCTGTGCTAGCCTTATTTCTGTGGAATCTGAGAACAGATATTTCGGATCCCTTTGAAGACTGTAGGGCCAAAGGAAATATCCTCCGATAACAAAGAGAAAGAAGCTTTCTGAGAAACTTCTTTGTGTTCTGTGAAATCATCTCACAGAGTTACAGCTTTCCCCTCAAGAAGCCTTTCGCTAAGACAGTTCTTGTGGAATTAGCAAAGTGATATTTGGAAGCCCATAGAGGGCTATGGTGAAAAAGGAAATATCCTCCGATGAAATCTGGAAAGAAGCTTTCTGAGAAACTGCTTAGTGTTCTGTTAATTCATCTCACAGAGTTACATCTGTATTTCGTGGATCTCTTTGCTAGCCTTATTTCTGTGGAATCTGAGAACAGATATTTCGGATCCCTTTGAAGACTATAGGGCCAAAGGAAATATCCTCCGATAACTAAGAGAAAGAAGCTTTCTGAGAAACTTCTTTGTGTTCTGTGAAATCATCTCACAGAGTTACAGCTTTCCCCTCAAGAAGCCTTTCGCTAAGACAGTTCTTGTGGAATTGGTAAAGTGATATTTGGAAGCCCATAGAGGGCTATGGTGATAAAGGAAATATCCTCAGATGAAATCTGGAAAGAAGCTTTCTGAGAAACTGCTTAGTGTTCTGTTAATTCATCTCACAGAGTTACATCTGTATTTCGTGGATCTCTTTGCTAGCCTTATTTCTGTGGAATCTGAAAACAGATATTTCGGATCCCTTTGAAGACTATTGGGCCAAAGGAAATATCCTCCGATAACTAAGAGAAAGAAGCTTTCTGAGAAACTTCTTTGTGTTCTGTGAAATCATCTCACAGAGTTACAGCTTTCCCCTCAAGAAGCCTTTCGCTAAGACAGTTCTTGTGGAATTGGCAAAGTGATATTTGGAAGCCCATAGAGGGCTATGGTGAAAAAGGAAATATCCTCCGATGAAATCTGGAAAGAAGCTTTCTGAGAAACTGCTTAGTGTTCTGCTAATTCATCTCAGAGTTACTTCTATATTTCGTGGATCCCTTTGCTAGCCTTATTTCTGTGGAATCTGAGAACAGATATTTCGGATCCCTTTGAAGACTATAGGGCCAAAGGAAATATCCTCCGATAACTAAGAGAAAGAAGCTTTCTGAGAAACTACTTTGTGTTCTGTGAAATCATCTCACAGAGTTACAGCTTTCCCCGCAAGAAGCCTTTCGCTAAGACAGTTCTTGTGGATTTGGCAAAGTGATATTTGGAAGCCCATAGAGGGCTATGGTGAAAAAGGAAATATCCTCAGATGAAATCTGGAAAGAAGCTTTCTGAGAAACTGCTTAGTGTTCTGTTAATTCAACTCACAGAGTTAGGTCTGTATTTCGTGGATCACTTGGCTAGCCTTATTTCTGTGGAATCTGAGAACAGATATTTCGGATCCCTTTGAAGACTATAGGGCCAAAGGAAATATCCTCCGATAACTAAGAGAAAGAAGCTTTCTGAGAAACTTCTTTGTGTTCTGTGAAATCATCTCACAGAGTTACAGCTTTCCCCTCAAGAAGCCTTTCGCTAAGACAGTTCTTGTGGAATTGGCAAAGTGATATTTGGAAGCCCATAGAGGGCTATGGTGAAAAAGGAAATATCCTCAGATGAAATCTGGAAAGAAGCTTTCTGAGAAACTGCTTAGTGTTCTGTTAATTCATCTCACAGAGTTACATCTGTATTTCGTGGATCTCTTTGCTAGACTTATTTCTGTGGAATCTGAAAACAGATATTTCGGATCCCTTTGAAGACTCTAGGGCCAAAGGAAATATCCTCCGATAACTAAGAGAAAGAAGCTTTCTGAGAAACTTCTTTGTGTTCTGTGAAATCATCTCACAGAGTTACAGCTTTCCCCTCAAGAAGCCTTTCGCTAAGACATTTCTTGTGGAATTGGCAAAGTGATATTTGGAAGCCCATAGAGGGCTATGTTGAAAAAGGAAATATCCTCCGATGAAATCTGGAAAGAAGCTTTCTGAGAAACTGCTTAGTGTTCTGTTAATTCATCTCACAGAGTTACATCTATATTTCCTGGATCTCTTTGCTAGCCTTATTTCTGTGGAATCTGAGAACAGATATTTCGGATCCCTTTGAAGACTATAGGGCCAAAGGAAATATCCTCCGATAACAAAGAGAAAGAAGCTTTCTGAGAAATTTCTTTGTGTTCTATGTAATCATCTCACAGAATTACAGCTTTCCCCTCAAGAAGCCTTTCGCTAAGACAGTTCTTGTGGAATTGGCAAAGTGATATTTGGAAGCCCATAGAGGGCTATGGTGAAAAAGGAAATATCCTCAGATGAAATCTGGAAAGAAGCTTTCTGAGAAACTGCTTAGTGTTCTGTTAATTCATCTCACAGTGTTACATCTGTATTTCGTGGATCACTTGGCTAGCCTTATTTCTGTGGAATCTGAGAACAGATATTTCGGATCTCTTTGAAGACTATACGGCCAAAGGAAATATCCTCCGATAACTAAGAGAAAGAAGGTTTCTGAGAAACTTCTTTGTGTTCTGTGAAATCATCTCACAGAGTTACAGCTTTCCCCTCAAGAAGCCTTTCGCTAAGACAGTTCTTGTGGAATTGGCAAAGTGATATTTGGAAGCCCTTAGAGGGCTAGGGTGAAAAAGGAAATATCCTCAGATGAAATCTGGAAAGAAGCTTTCTGAGAAACTGCTCAGTGGTCTGTTAATTCATCTCACAGAGTTAGATCTGTATTTCGTGGATCTCTTTGCTAGCCTTATTTCTGTGGAATCTGAGAACAGATATTTCGGATCCCTTTGAAGACTATACGGCCAAAGGAAATATCCTCTGATAACGAAGAGAAAGAAGCTTTCTGAGAAACTTCTTTGTGTTCTTTGAAATCATCTCACAGAGATACAGCTTTCCCCTCAAGAAGCCTTTCGCTAAGACAGTTCTTGTGGAATTGGCAAAGTGATATTTGGAAGCCCATAGAGGGCTATGGTGAAAAAGGTAATATCCTCAGATGAAATCTGGAAAGCTTTCTGAGAAACTGCTTAGTGTTCTGTTAATTCATCTCACAGAGTTACATCTGTATTTCGTGGATCTCTTTGCTAGCCTTATTTCTGTGGAATCTGAGAACAGATATTTCGGATCCCTTTGAAGACTATAGGGCCAAAGGAAATATCCTCCGATAACTAAGAGAAAGAAGCTTTCTGAGAAACTTCTTTGTGTTCTGTGAAAACATCTCAAAGAGTTACAGTTTTCCCTCAAGAAAGCTTTCGCTAAGACATTTCTTGAGGAATTTGCAAAGTGATATTTGGAAGCCCAAAGAGGGCTATTGTGAAAAAGGAAATATCCTCCTAAGAAGTCTGGAAAGAAACTTTCTGAGAAACTGCTTAGTGTTCTGTTAATTCATCTCACAGAGTTACTTCTATATTTCGTGGATCTCCTTGCTAGCCTTATTTCTGTGGAATCTGAGAACAGATATTTCGGATCCCTTTGGAGACTATAGGGCCAAAGGAAATATCCTCCGATAACAAAGAGAAAGAAGCTTTCTGAGAAATTTCTTTGTGTTCTATGTAATCATCTCACAGAGTTACAGCTTTCCCCTCAAGAAGCCTTTCACTAAGACAGTTCTTGTGGAATTGGCAAAGTGATATTTGGAAGCCCATAGAGGGCTATGGTGAAAAAGGAAATATCCTCAGATGAAATCTGGAAAGAAGCTTTCTGAGAAACTGCTTAGTGTTCTGTTAATTCATCTCACAGAGTTACATCTGTATTTCGTGGATCACTTGGCTAGCCTTATTTCTGTGGAACCTGAGAACAGATATTTCGGATCCCTTTGAAGACTATAGGGCCAAAGGAAATATCCTCCGATAACTAAGAGAAAGAAGCTTTCTGAGAAACTTCTTTGTGTTCTGTGAAATCATCTCACAGAGTTACAGCTTTACCCTCAAGAAGCCTTTCGCTAGGACATTTCTTGTGGAATTGGCAAAGTGATATTTGGAAGCCCATAGAGGGCTAAGGTCAAAAAGGAAACATCCTCCGATGAAATCTGGAAATAAGCTTTCTGAGAAACTGCTTAGTGTTCTGTTAATTCATCTCACAGAGTTACTTCTATATTTCGTGGATCTCTTTGCTAGCCTTATTTCTGTGGAATCTGAGAACAGGTATTTCGGATCCCTTTGAAGACTATAGGGCCAAAGGAAATATCCTCCGATAACTAAGAGAAAGAAGCTTTCTGAGAAACTTCTTTGTGTTCTGTGAAATCATCTCACAGAGTTACAGCTTTCCCCTCAAGAAGCCTTTCGCTAAGACTGTTCTTGTGGAATTGGCAAACTGATATTTGGAAGCCCATAGAGGGCTATGGTGAAAAAGGAAATATCCTCAGATGAAATCTGGAAAGAAGCTTTCTGAGAAACTGCTCTGTGATGTGTGACTTCCACTCACAGAGTTACATCTGTATTTCGTTGATCTCTTTGCTAGCCTTATTTCTGTGGAATCTGAGAACAGATATTTCGGATCCCTTTGAAGACTATAGGGCCAAAGGAAATATCCTCCGATAACTAAGAGAAAGAATCTTTCTGAGAAACCTCTTTGTGTTCTGTGAAATCATCTCACAGAGTTACAGCTTTCCCCTCAAGAAGCCTTTCGCTAAGACAGTTCTTGTGGAATTGGCAAAGTGATATTTGGAAGCCCATAGAGGGCTATGGTGAAAAAGGAAATATCCTCAGATGAAATCTGGAAAGAAGCTTTCTGAGAAACTGCTTAGTGTTCTGTTAATTCATCTCACAGAGTTACATCTGTATTTCGTGGATCACTTGGCTAGCCTTATTTCTGTGGAATCTGAGAAGAGATATTTCGGATCCCTTTGAAGACTATAGGGCCAAAGTAAATATCCTCCGATAACTAAGAGAAAGAAGCTTTCTGAGAAACTTCTTTGTGTTCTGTGAAATCATCTCACAGAGTTACAGCTTTCCCCTCAAGAAGCCTTTCGCTAAGACAGTTCTTGTGGAATTGGCAAAGTGATATTTGGAAGCCCATACAGGGCTATGGTGAAAAAGGAAATATCCTCAGATGAAATCTGGAAAGAAGCTTTCTGAGAAACTGCTCAGTGTTCTGTTAATTCATCTCACAGAGTTACATCTGTATTTCGTGGATCTCTTTGCTAGGCTTATTTCTGTGGAATCTGAGAACAGATATTTCGGATCCCTTTGAAGACTATAGGGCCAAAGGAAATATCCTCCGATAACAAAGAAAAAGAAGCTTTCTGAGAAACTTCTTTGTGTTCTGTGAAATCATCTCGCAGAGTTACAGCTTTCCCCTCAAGAAGCCTTTCGCGAAGACAGTTCTTGTGGAATTGGCAAAGTGATATTTGGAAGCCCTTAGAGGGCTATGGTGAAAAAGGAAATATCCTCTGATGAAATCTGTAAGGAAGCTTTCTGAGAAACTGCTTAGTGTTCTGTTAATTCATCTCACAGAGTTACATCTGTATTTCGTGGATCTCTTTGCTAGCCTTATTTCTGTGGAATCTGAAAACAGATATTTCGGATCCCTTTGAAGACTATAGGGCCAAAGGAAATATCCTCCGATAATTAAGAGAAAGAAGCTTTCTGAGAAACTTCTTTGTGTTCTGTGAAATCATCTCACAGAGTTACAGCTTTCCCCTCAAGAAGCCTTTCGCTAAGACAGTTCTTGTGGAATTGGCAAAGTGATATTTGGAAGCCCATAGAGGGCTATGGTTAAAAAGGAAATATCCTCCGATGAAATCTGGAAAGAAGCTTTCTGAGAAACTGCTTAGTGTTCTGTTAATTCATCTCACAGAGTTACATCTATATTTCGTGGATCTCTTTGCTAGCCTTATTTCTGTGGAATCTGAGAACAGATATTTCGGATCCCTTTGAAGACTATAGGGCCAAAGGAAATATCCTCCGAAACCTAAGAGAAAGAAGCTTTCTGAGAAACTTCTTTGTGTTCTGTGAAATCATCTCACAGAGTTACAGCTTTCCCCTCAAGAAGCCTTTCGCTAAGACAGTTCTTGTGGAATTGGCAAAGTGATATGTGGAAGCCCATAGAGGGCTATGGTGAAAAAGGAAATATCCTCAGATGAAATCTGGATAGAAGCTTTCTGAGAAACTGCTTAGTGTTCTGTTAATTCATCTCACAGAGTTTCATCTGTATTTCGTGGATCACTTGGCTAGCCTTATTTCTGTGGAATCTGAGAACAGTTATTTCGGATCCCTTTGAAGACTATAGGGCCAAAGGAAATATCCTCTGATAACAAAGAGAAAGAAGCTTTGTGAGAAATTTCTTTGTGTTCTATGTAATCATCTCACAGAGTTACAGCTTTCCCCTCAAGAAGCCTTTCGCTAAGACAGTTCTTGTGGAATTGGCAAAGTGATATTTGGAAGCCCATAGAGGGCTATGGTGAAAAAGGAAATATCCTCAGATGAAATCTGGAAAGAAGCTTTCTGAGAGGGTGCTTAGTGTTCTGTTAATTCATCTCACAGAGATACATCTGTATTTCGTGGATCACTTGGCTAGCCTCATTTCTGTGGAATCTGAGAACAGATATTTCGGATCCCTTTGAAGACTATAGGGCCAAAGGAAATATCCTCCGATAACTAAGAGAAAGAGGCTTTCTGAGAAACTTCTTTGTGTTCTGTGAAATCATCTCACAGAGTTACAGCTTTCCCCTCAAGAAGCCTTTCGCTAAGACAGTTCTTGTGGAATTGGCAAAGTGATATTTGGAAGCCCATAGAGGGCTATGGTGAAAAAGGAAATATCCTCAGATGAAATCTGGAAAGAAGCTTTCTGAGAAACTGCTTAGTGTTCTGTTAATTCATCTCACAGAGTTACATCTATATTTCGTGGATCTCTGTGCTAGCCTTATTTCTGTGGAATCTGAGAACAGATATTTCGGATCCCTTTGAAGACTATAGGGCCAAAGGAAATATCCTCCGATAACAAAGAGAAAGAAGCTTTCTGAGAAACTTCTTTGTGTTCTGTGAAATCATCTCACAGAGTTACAGCTTTCCCCTCAAGAAGCCTTTCGCTAAGACAGTTCTTGTGGAATTGGCAAAGTGATATTTGGAAGCCCATAGAGCGCTATGGTGAAAAAGGAAATATCCTCAGATGAAATCTGGAAAGAAGCCTACTGAGAAACTGCTTAGTGTTCTGTTAATTCATCTCAAAGAGTTACATCTGTATTTCGTGGATCACTTGGCTAGCCTTATTTCTGTGGAATCTGAGAACAGATATTTCGGATACCTTTGAAGACTCTAGGGCCAAAGGAAATGTCCTCCGATAACTAAGAGAAAGAAGCTTTCTGAGAAACTTCTTTGTGTTCTGTGAAATCATCTCACAGAGTTACAGCTTTCCCCTCAAGAAGCCTTTGGCTAAGACAATTCTTGTGGAATTGGCAAAGTGATATTTGGAAGCCCATACAGGGCTATGGTGAAAAAGGAAATATCCTCAGATGAAATCTGGAAAGAAGCTTTCTGAGAAACTGCTCAGTGTTCTGTTAATTCATCTCACAGAGTAACATCTGTATTTCGTGGATCTCTTTGCTAGGCTTATTTCTGTGGAATCGGAGAACAGATATTTCGGATCCCTTTGAAGACTATAGGGCCAAAGGAAATATCCTCCGATAACAAAGAAAAGAAGCTTTCTGAGAAACTTCTTTGTGTTCTGTGAAATCATCTCGCAGAGTTACAGCTTTCCCCTCAAGAAGCCTTTCGCTAAGACAGTTCTTGTGGAATTGGCAAAGTGATATTTGGAAGCCCATAGAGGGCTATGGTGAAAAAGGAAATATCCTCAGATGAAATCTGGAAAGAAGCTTTCTGAGAAACTGCTCTGTGATGTGTGACTTACACTCACAGAGTTACATCTGTATTTCGTTGATCTCTTTGCTAGCCTTATTTCTGTGGAATCTGAGAACAGATATTTCGGATCCCTTTGAAGACTATAGGGCCAAAGGAAATATCCTCCAATAACTAAGAGAAAGAAGCTTTCTGAGAAACCTCTTTGTGTTCTGTGAAATCATCTCACAGAGTTACAGCTTTCCCCTCAAGAAGCCTTTCGCTAAGACAGTTCTTGTGGAATTGGCAAAGTGATATTTGGAAGCCCATAGAGGGCTATGGTGAAAAAGGAAATATCCTCAGATGAAATCTGGAAAGAAGCTTTCTGAGAAACTGCTTAGTGTTCTGTTAATTCATCTCACAGAGTTACATCTGTATTTCGTGGATCTCTTTGCTAGACTTATTTCTGTGGAATCTGAAAACAGATATTTCGGATCCCTTTGAAGACTATAGGGCCAAAGGAAATATCCTCCGATAACTAAGAGAAAGAAGCTTTCTGAGAAACTTCTTTGTGTTCTGTGAAATCATCTCACAGAGTTACAGCTTTCCCCTCAACAAGCCTTTCGCTAAGACAGTGCTTGTGGAATTGGCAAAGTGATATTTGGAAGCCCATAGAGGGCTACGGTGAAAAAGGAAATATCCTCCAATGAAATCTGGAAAGAAGCTTTCTGAGAAACTGCTTAGTGTTCTGTTAATTCATCTCACAGAGTTACATCTCTATTTCGTGGATCTCTTTGCTAGCCTTATTTCTGTGGAATCTGACAACAGATATTTCGGATCCCTTTGAAGACTATAGGGCCAAAGGAAATATCCTCCGATAACAAAGAGAAAGAAGCTTTGTGAGAAATTTCTTTGTGTTCTATGTAATCATCTCACAGAGTTACAGCTTTCCCCTCAAGAAGCCTTTCGCTATGACAGTTCTTGTGGAATTGGCAAAGTGATATTTGGAAGCCCCTAGAGGGCTATGGTGAAAAAGGAAATATCCTCAGATGAAATCTGGAAAGAAGCTTTCTGAGAAACTGCTTAGTGTTCTGTTAATTCATCTCACAGAGTTACATCTATATTTCGTGGATCTCTGTGCTAGCCTTATTTCTGTGGAATCTGAGAACAGATATTTCGGATCCCTTTGAAGACTATAGGGCCAAAGGAAATATCCTCCGATAACTAAGAGAAAGAAGCTTTCTGAGAAACTTCTTTGTGTTCTGTGAAATCATCTCACAGAGTTACAGCTTTCTCCTCAAGAAGCCTTTCGCTAAGACAGTTCTTGTGGAATTGGCAAAGTGATATTTGGAAGCCCATAGAGGGCTATTGTGAAAAAGGAAATATCCTCAGATGAAATCTGGAAAGAAGCTTTCTGAGAAACTGCTTAGTGTTCTGTTAATTCATCTCACAGAGTTACATCTGTATTTCGTGGATCACTTGGCTAGCCTTATATCTGTGGAATCTGAGAACAGATATTTCGGATCCCTTTGAAGACTATAGGGCCAAAGGAATTATCCTCCGATAACTAAGAGAAAGAAGCTTTCTGAGAAACTTCTTTGTGTTCTGTGAAATCATCTCACAGAGTTACAGCTTTCCCCTCAAGAAGCCTTTCGCTAAGACAGTTCTTGTGGAATCGGCAAAGTGATATTTGGAAGCCCATACAGGGCTATGGTGAAAAAGGAAATATCCTCAGATGAAATCTGGAAAGAAGCTTTCTGAGAAACTGCTCAGTGTTCTGTTAATTCATCTCACAGAGTTACATCTGTATTTCGTGGATCTCTTTGCTAGGCTTATTTCTGTGGAATCTGAGAACAGATATTTCGGATCCCTTTGAAGACTATAGGGCCAAAGGAAATATCCTCCGATAACAAAGAAAAAGAAGCTTTCTGAGAAACTTCTTTGTGTTCTGTGAAATCATCTCGCAGAGATACAGCTTTCCCCTCAAGAAGCCTTTCGCTAAGACAGTTGTTGTGGAATTGGCAAAGTGATATTTGGAAGCCCATAGAGGACTATGGTGAAAAAGAAAGTATCCTCAGATGAAATCTGGAAAGAAGCTTTCTGAGAAACTGCTTAGTGTTCTGTTAATTCATCTCACAGAGTTACATCTGTATTTCGTGGATCTCTTTGCTAGCCTTATTTCTGTGGAATCTGAGATCAGATATTTCGGATCCCTTTGAAGACTATAGGGCCAATTAAATATCCTCCGATAACTAAGAGAAAGAAGCTTTCTGAGAAACTTCTTTGTGGTCTATGAAATCATCTCACAGACTTACAGCTTTCCCCTCAAGAAGCCTTTCGCTAAGACAGTTCTTGTGGAATTGGCAAAGTGATATTTGGAAGCCCATAGAGGGCTATGGTGAAAAAGGAAATATCCTCAGATGAAATCTGGAAAGAAGCTTTCTGAGAAACTGCTCTGTGATGTGTGACTTCCACTCACAGAGTTACATCTGTATTTCGTTGATCTCTTTGCTAGCCTTACTTCTGTGGAATCTGAGAACAGATATTTCGGATCCCTTTGAAGACTATAGGGCCAAAGGAAATATCCTCCGATAACTAAGAGAAAGAAGCTTTTTCAGAAACTTCTTTGTGTTCTGTGAAATCATCTCACAGAGTTACAGCTTTCCCCTCAAGAAGCCTTTCGCTAAGACAGTTCTTGTGGAATTGGCAAAGTGATATTTGGAAGCCCATAGAGGGCTATGGTGAAAAAGGAAATATCCTCAGATGAAATCTGGAAAGAATCTTTCTGAGAAACTGCTTAGTGTTCTGTTAATTCATCTCACAGAGTTACATCTATATTTCGTGGATCTCTTTGCTAGCCTTATTTCTGTGGAATCTGAGAACAGATATTTCGGATCCCCTTTGAAGACTATAGGGCCAAAGGAAATATCCTCCGATAACAAAGAGAAAGAAGCTTTCTGAGAAATTTCTTTGTCTTCTATGTAATCATCTCACAGAGTTACAGCTTTCCCCTCAAGAAGCCTTTCGCTAAGACAGTTCTTGTGGAATTGCAAAGTGATATTTGGAAGCCCATAGAGGGCTATGGTGAAAAAGGAAATATCCTCAGATGAAATCTGGAAAGAAGCTTTCTGAGAAACTGCTCAGTATTCTGTTAATTCATCTCACAGAGTTACATCTGTATTTCGTGGATCACTTGGCTAGCCTTATTTCTGTGGAATCTGAGAACAGATATTTCGGATCCCTTTGAAGACTATAGGGCCAAAGGAAATATCCTCCGATTACTAAGAGAAAGAAGCTTTCTGAGAAACTTCTTTGTGTTCTGTGAAATCATCTCACAGAGTTACAGCTTTACCCTCAAGAAGCCTTTCGCTAGGACATTTCTTGTGGAATTGGCAAAGTGATATTTGGAAGCCCATAGAGGGCTATGGTCAAAAAGGAAACATCCTCCGATGAAATCTGGAAATAAGCTTTCTGAGAAACTGCTCAGTGTTCTGTTAATTCATCTCACAGAGTTACTTCTATATTTCGTGGATCTCTTTGCTAGCCTTATTTCTGTGGAATCTGAGAACAGGTATTTCGGATCCCTTTGAAGACTATAGGACCAAAGGAAATATCCTCCGATAACTAAGAGAAAGAAGCTTTCTGAGAAACTTCTTTGTGTTCTGTGAAATCATCTCACAGAGTTACAGCTTTCCCCTCAAGAAGCCTTTCGCTAAGACAGTTCTTGTGGAATTGGCAAAGTGATATTTGGAAGCCCATAGAGGGCTATGGTGAAAAAGGAAATATCCTCAGATGAAATCTGGAAAGAAGCTTTCTGAGAAACTGCTTAGTGTTCTGTTAATTCATCTCACAGAGTTACATCTGTATTTCGTTGATCTCTTTGCTAGCCTTACTTCTGTGGAATCTGAGAACAGATATTTCGGATCCCTTTGAAGACTATAGGGCCAAAGGAAATATCCTCCGATAACTAAGAGAAAGAAGCTTTTTCAGAAACTTCTTTGTGTTCTGTGAAATCATCTCACAGAGTTACAGCTTTCCCCTCAAGAAGCCTTTCGCTAAGACAGTTCTTGTGGAATTGGCAAAGTGATATTTGGAAGCCCATAGAGGGCTATGGTGAAAAAGGAAATATCCTCAGATGAAATCTGGAAAGAATCTTTCTGAGAAACTGCTTAGTGTTCTGTTAATTCATCTCACAGAGTTACATCTATATTTCGTGGATCTCTTTGCTAGCCTTATTTCTGTGGAATGTGAGAACAGATATTTCGGATCCCCTTTGAAGACTATAGGGCCAAAGGAAATATCCTCCGATAACAAAGAGAAAGAAGCTTTCTGAGAAATTTCTTTGTCTTCTATGTAATCATCTCACAGAGTTACAGCTTTCCCCTCAAGAAGCCTTTCGCTAAGACAGTTCTTGTGGAATTGCAAAGTGATATTTGGAAGCCCATAGAGGGCTATGGTGAAAAAGGAAATATCCTCAGATGAAATCTGGAAAGAAGCTTTCTGAGAAACTGCTCAGTATTCTGTTAATTCATCTCACAGAGTTACATCTGTATTTCGTGGATCACTTGGCTAGCCTTATTTCTGTGGAATCTGAGAACAGATATTTCGGATCCCTTTGAAGACTATAGGGCCAAAGGAAATATCCTCCGATTACTAAGAGAAAGAAGCTTTCTGAGAAACTTCTTTGTGTTCTGTGAAATCATCTCACAGAGTTACAGCTTTACCCTCAAGAAGCCTTTCGCTAGGACATTTCTTGTGGAATTGGCAAAGTGATATTTGGAAGCCCATAGAGGGCTATGGTCAAAAAGGAAACATCCTCCGATGAAATCTGGAAATAAGCTTTCTGAGAAACTGCTCAGTGTTCTGTTAATTCATCTCACAGAGTTACTTCTATATTTCGTGGATCTCTTTGCTAGCCTTATTTCTGTGGAATCTGAGAACAGGTATTTCGGATCCCTTTGAAGACTATAGGACCAAAGGAAATATCCTCCGATAACTAAGAGAAAGAAGCTTTCTGAGAAACTTCTTTGTGTTCTGTGAAATCATCTCACAGAGTTACAGCTTTCCCCTCAAGAAGCCTTTCGCTAAGACAGTTCTTGTGGAATTGGCAAAGTGATATTTGGAAGCCCATAGAGGGCTATGGTGAAAAAGGAAATATCCTCAGATGAAATCTGGAAAGAAGCTTTCTGAGAAACTGCTTAGTGTTCTGTTAATTCATCTCACAGTGTTACATCTATATTTCGTGGATCTCTGTGCTAGCCTTATTTCTGTGGAATCTGAGAACTGATATTTCGGATCCCTTTGAAGACTATAGGGCCAAAGGAAATATCCTCCGATAACTAAGAGAAAGAAGCTTTCTGAGAAACTTCTTTGTGTTCTGTGAAATCATCTCACAGAGTTACAGCTTTCCCCTCAAGAAGCCTTTCGCTAAGACAGTTCTTGTGGAATTGGCAAAGTGATATTTGGAACCCCTATTGGGCTATGGTGAAAAAGGAAATATCCTCAGATGAAATCTGGAAAGAAGCTTTCTGAGAAACTGCTTAGTGTTCTGTTAATTCATCTCACAGAGTTACATCTGTATTTCGTGGATCTCTGTGCTAGCCTTATTTCTGTGGAATCTGAGAACAGATAATTCGGATCCCTTTGAAGACTATAGGGCCAAAGGAAATATCCTCCGATAAATAAGAGAAAGAAGCTTTCTGAGAAACTTCTTTGTGGTCTATGAAATCATCTCACAGAGTTACAGCTTTCCCCTCAAGAAGCCTTTCGCTAAGACAGTTCTTGTGGAATTGGCAAAGTGATATTTGGAAGCCCATAGAGGGCTATGGTGAAAAAGGAAATATCCTCAGATGAAATCTGGAAAGAAGCTTTCTGAGAAACTGCTCTGTGATGTGTGACTTCCACTCACAGAGTTACTTCTATATTTCGTTGATCTCTTTGCTAGCCTTATTTCTGTGGAATCTGAGAACAGATATTTCGGATCCCTTTGAAGACTATAGGGCCAAAGGAAATATCCTCCGATAACTAAGAGAAAGAAGCTTTCTGAGAAACCTCTTTGTGTTCTGTGAAATCATCTCACAGAGTTACAGCTTTCCCCTCAAGAAGCCTTTCGCTAAGACAGTTCTTGTGGAATTGGCAAAGTGATATTTAAGCCCATAGAGGGCTATGGTGAAAAAGGAAATATCCTCCGATGAAATCTGGAAAGAAACTTTCTGAGAAACTGCTTAGTGTTCTGTTAATTCATCTCACAGAGTTACATCTATATTTCGTGGATCTCTTTGCTAGCCTTATTTCTGTGGAATCTGAGAACAGATATTTCTGATCCCTTTGAAGACTATAGGGCCAAAGGAAATATCCTCCGATAACAAAGAGAAAGAAGCTTTCTGAGAAATTTCTCTGTGTTCTATGTAATCATCTCACAGAGTTACAGCTTTCCCCTCAAGAAGCCTTTCGCTAAGACAGTTCTTGTGGAATTGGCAAAGTGATATTTGGAAGCCCATAGAGGGCTATGGTGAAAAAGGAAATATCCTCAGATGAAATCTGGAAAGAAGCTTTCTGAGAAACTGCTTAGTGTTCTGTTAATTCATCTCACAGAGTTACATCTGTGTTTCGTGGATCACTTGGCTAGCCTTATTTCTGTGGAATCTGAGAACAGATATTTCGGATCCCTTTGAAGACTATAGGGCCAAAGGAAATATCCTCGGATAACGAAGAGAAAGAAGCTTTCTGAGAACCTTCTTTGTGTTCTGTGAAATCATCTCACAGAGTTACAGCTTTCCCCTCAAGAAGCCTTTCGCTATGACAGTTCTTGTGGAATTGGCAAAGTGATATTTGGAAGCCCATAGAGGGCTATGGTGAAAAAGGAAATATCCTCAGATGAAATCTGGAAAGAAGCTTTCTGAGAAACTGCTTAGTGTTCTGTTAATTCATCTCACAGAATTACATCTATATCTCGTGGATCTCTGTGCTAGCATTATTTCTGTGGAATCTGAGAAGAGATATTTCGGATCCCTTTGAAGACTATAGGGCCAAAGGAAATATCCTCAGATAACTAAAAGAAAGAAGCTTTCTGAGAAACTTCCTTGTGTTCTGTGAAATCATCTCACAGAGTTACAGCTTTCCCCTCAAGAAACCTTTCGCTAAGACAGTTCTTGTGGAATTGGCAAAGTGATATTTGGAAGCCCATAGAGGGCTATGGTGAAAAAGGAAATATCCTCAGATGAAATCTGGAAAGAACCTTTCTGAGAAAATGCTTAGTGTTCTGTTAATTCATCTCACAGAGTTACATCTGTATTTCGTGGATCACTTGGCTAGCCTTATATCTGTGGAATCTGAGAACAGATATTTCGGATCCCTTTGAAGACTATAGGGCCAAAGGAAATATCCTCCGATAACTAAGAGAAAGAAGCTTTCTGAGAAACTTCTTTGTGTTCTGTGAAATCATCTCACAGAGTTACAGCTTTTTCCTCAAGAAGCCTTTCGCTAAGAAAGTTCTTGTGGAATTGGCAAAGTGATATTTGGAAGCCCATAGAGGGCTATGGTGAAAAAGGAAATATCCTCAGATGAAATCTGGAAAGAAGCTTTCTGAGAAACTGCTCAGTGTTCTGTTAATTCATCTCACAGAGTTACATCTGTATTTCGTGGATCTCTTTGCTAGGCTTATTTCTGTGGAATCTGAGAACAGATATTTCGGATCCCTTTGAAGACTATAGGGCCGAAGGAAATATCCTCCGATAACAAAGAAAAAGAAGCTTTCTGAGAAACTTCTTTGTGTTCTGTGAAATCATCTCGCAGAGTTACAGCTTTCCCCTCAAGAAGCCTTTCGCTAAGACAGTTCTTGTGGAATTGGCAAAGTGATATTTGGAAGCCCATAGAGGGCTATGGTGAAAAAGGAAATATCCTCCGATGAAAACTGGAAAGAAGCTTTCTGAGAAACTGCTTAGTGTTCTGTTAATTCATCTCACAGAGTTACATCTACATTTCGTGGATCTCTTTGCTAGCCTTATTTCTGTGGAATCTGAGAACAGATATTTCGGATCCCTTTGAAGACTATAGGGCCAAAGGAAATATCCTCCGATTACTAAGAGAAAGAAGCTTTCTGAGAAACTTCTTTGTGTTCTGTGAAATCATCTCACAGAGTTACAGCTTTACCCTCAAGAAGCCTTTCGCTAGGACATTTCTTGTGGAATTGGCAAAGTGATATTTGGAAGCCCATAGAGGGCTATGGTCAAAAAGGAAACATCCTCCGATGAAATCTGGAAATAAGCTTTCTGAGAAACTGCTCAGTGTTCTGTTAATTCATCTCACAGAGTTACTTCTATATTTCGTGGATCTCTTTGCTAGCCTTATTTCTGTGGAATCTGAGAACAGGTATTTCGGATCCCTTTGAAGACTATAGGACCAAAGGAAATATCCTCCGATAACTAAGAGAAAGAAGCTTTCTGAGAAACTTCTTTGTGTTCTGTGAAATCATCTCACAGAGTTACAGCTTTCCCCTCAAGAAGCCTTTCGCTAAGACAGTTCTTGTGGAATTGGCAAAGTGATATTTGGAAGCCCATAGAGGGCTATGGTGAAAAAGGAAATATCCTCAGATGAAATCTGGAAAGAAGCTTTCTGAGAAACTGCTTAGTGTTCTGTTAATTCATCTCACAGAGTTACATCTGTATTTCGTGGATCTCTTTGCTAGACTTATTTCTGTGGAATCTGAAAACAGATATTTCGGATCCCTTTGAAGACTATAGGGCCAAAGGAAATATCCTCCGAAAACTAAGAGAAAGAAGCTTTCTGAGAAACTCCTTTGTGTTCTGTGAAGTCATCTCACAGAGTTACAGCTTTCCCCTCAAGAAGCCTTTCGCTAAGACAGTTCTTGTGGAATTGGCAAAGTGATATTTGGAAGCCCACAGAGGGCTATGGTGAAAAAGGAAATATCCTCCGATGAAATCTGGAAAGAAGCTTTCTGAGAAACTGCTTAGTGTTCTGTTAATTCATCTCACAGAGTTACATCTATATTTCGTGGATCTCTTTGCTAGCCTTATTTCTGTGGAATCTGAGAACAGATATTTCGGATCCCTTTGAAGACTATAGGGCCAAAGGAAATATCCTCCGATAACAAAGAGAAAGAAGCTTTCTGAGAAATTTCTTTGTGTTCTATGTAATCATCTCACAGAGTTACAGCTTTCCTCTCAAGAAGCCTTTCGCTAAGACAGTTCTTGTGGAATTGGCAAAGTGATATTTGGAAGCCCATAGAGGGCTATGGTGAAAAAGGAAATATCCTCAGATGAAATCTGGAAAGAAGCTTTCTGAGAAACTGCTTAGTGTTCTGTTAATTCATCTCACAGTGTTACATCTATATTTCGTGGATCTCTGTGCTAGCCTTATTTCTGTGGAATCTGAGAACTGATATTTCGGATCCCTTTGAAGACTATAGGGCCAAAGGAAATATCCTCCGATAACTAAGAGAAAGAAGCTTTCTGAGAAACTTCTTTGTGTTCTGTGAAATCATCTCACAGAGTTACAGCTTTCCCCTCAAGAAGCCTTTCGCTAAGACAGTTCTTGTGGAATTGGCAAAGTGATATTTGGAACCCCTATTGGGCTATGGTGAAAAAGGAAATATCCTCAGATGAAATCTGGAAAGAAGCTTTCTGAGAAACTGCTTAGTGTTCTGTTAATTCATCTCACAGAGTTACATCTGTATTTCGTGGATCTCTGTGCTAGCCTTATTTCTGTGGAATCTGAGAACAGATAATTCGGATCCCTTTGAAGACTATAGGGCCAAAGGAAATATCCTCCGATAAATAAGAGAAAGAAGCTTTCTGAGAAACTTCTTTGTGGTCTATGAAATCATCTCACAGAGTTACAGCTTTCCCCTCAAGAAGCCTTTCGCTAAGACAGTTCTTGTGGAATTGGCAAAGTGATATTTGGAAGCCCATAGAGGGCTATGGTGAAAAAGGAAATATCCTCAGATGAAATCTGGAAAGAAGCTTTCTGAGAAACTGCTCTGTGATGTGTGACTTCCACTCACAGAGTTACTTCTATATTTCGTTGATCTCTTTGCTAGCCTTATTTCTGTGGAATCTGAGAACAGATATTTCGGATCCCTTTGAAGACTATAGGGCCAAAGGAAATATCCTCCGATAACTAAGAGAAAGAAGCTTTCTGAGAAACCTCTTTGTGTTCTGTGAAATCATCTCACAGAGTTACAGCTTTCCCCTCAAGAAGCCTTTCGCTAAGACAGTTCTTGTGGAATTGGCAAAGTGATATTTAAGCCCATAGAGGGCTATGGTGAAAAAGGAAATATCCTCCGATGAAATCTGGAAAGAAACTTTCTGAGAAACTGCTTAGTGTTCTGTTAATTCATCTCACAGAGTTACATCTATATTTCGTGGATCTCTTTGCTAGCCTTATTTCTGTGGAATCTGAGAACAGATATTTCTGATCCCTTTGAAGACTATAGGGCCAAAGGAAATATCCTCCGATAACAAAGAGAAAGAAGCTTTCTGAGAAATTTCTCTGTGTTCTATGTAATCATCTCACAGAGTTACAGCTTTCCCCTCAAGAAGCCTTTCGCTAAGACAGTTCTTGTGGAATTGGCAAAGTGATATTTGGAAGCCCATAGAGGGCTATGGTGAAAAAGGAAATATCCTCAGATGAAATCTGGAAAGAAGCTTTCTGAGAAACTGCTTAGTGTTCTGTTAATTCATCTCACAGAGTTACATCTGTATTTCGTGGATCACTTGGCTAGCCTTATTTCTGTGGAATCTGAGAACAGATATTTCGGATCCCTTTGAAGACTATAGGGCCAAAGGAAATATCCTCGGATAACGAAGAGAAAGAAGCTTTCTGAGAACCTTCTTTGTGTTCTGTGAAATCATCTCACAGAGTTACAGCTTTCCCCTCAAGAAGCCTTTCGCTATGACAGTTCTTGTGGAATTGGCAAAGTGATATTTGGAAGCCCATAGAGGGCTATGGTGAAAAAGGAAATATCCTCAGATGAAATCTGGAAAGAAGCTTTCTGAGAAACTGCTTAGTGTTCTGTTAATTCATCTCACAGAATTACATCTATATCTCGTGGATCTCTGTGCTAGCCTTATTTCTGTGGAATCTGAGAAGAGATATTTCGGATCCCTTTGAAGACTATAGGGCCAAAGGAAATATCCTCAGATAACTAAAAGAAAGAAGCTTTCTGAGAAACTTCTTTGTGTTCTGTGAAATCATCTCACAGAGTTACAGCTTTCCCCTCAAGAAACCTTTCGCTAAGACAGTTCTTGTGGAATTGGCAAAGTGATATTTGGAAGCCCATAGAGGGCTATGGTGAAAAAGGAAATATCCTCAGATGAAATCTGGAAAGAACCTTTCTGAGAAAATGCTTAGTGTTCTGTTAATTCATCTCACAGAGTTACATCTGTATTTCGTGGATCACTTGGCTAGCCTTATATCTGTGGAATCTGAGAACAGATATTTCGGATCCCTTTGAAGACTATAGGGCCAAAGGAAATATCCTCCGATAACTAAGAGAAAGAAGCTTTCTGAGAAACTTCTTTGTGTTCTGTGAAATCATCTCACAGAGTTACAGCTTTTTCCTCAAGAAGCCTTTCGCTAAGAAAGTTCTTGTGGAATTGGCAAAGTGATATTTGGAAGCCCATAGAGGGCTATGGTGAAAAAGGAAATATCCTCAGATGAAATCTGGAAAGAAGCTTTCTGAGAAACTGCTCAGTGTTCTGTTAATTCATCTCACAGAGTTACATCTGTATTTCGTGGATCTCTTTGCTAGGCTTATTTCTGTGGAATCTGAGAACAGATATTTCGGATCCCTTTGAAGACTATAGGGCCGAAGGAAATATCCTCCGATAACAAAGAAAAAGAAGCTTTCTGAGAAACTTCTTTGTGTTCTGTGAAATCATCTCGCAGAGTTACAGCTTTCCCCTCAAGAAGCCTTTCGCTAAGACAGTTCTTGTGGAATTGGCAAAGTGATATTTGGAAGCCCATAGAGGGCTATGGTGAAAAAGGAAATATCCTCCGATGAAAACTGGAAAGAAGCTTTCTGAGAAACTGCTTAGTGTTCTGTTAATTCATCTCACAGAGTTACATCTACATTTCGTGGATCTCTTTGCTAGCCTTATTTCTGTGGAATCTGAGAACAGATATTTCGGATCCCTTTGAAGACTATAGGGCCAAAGGAAATATCCTCCGATAACAAAGAGAAAGAAGCTTTCTGAGAAACTTCTTTGTGTTCTGTGAAATCATCTCACAGAGTTACAGCTTTCCCCTCAAGAAGCCTTTCGCTAAGACCGTTCTTGTGGAATTGGCAAAGTGATATTTGGAAGCCCATAGAGGACTATGGTGAAAAAGGAAATATCCTCAGATGAAATCTGGAAAGAAGCTTTCTGAGAAACTGCTTAGTGTTCTGTTAATTCATCTCACAGAGTTACATCTCTATTTCGTGGATCTCTTTGCTAGCCTTATTTCTGTGGAATCTGACAACAGATATTTCGGATCCCTTTGAAGACTATAGGGCCAAAGGAAATATCCTCCGATAACTAAGAGAAAGAAGCTTTCTGAGAAACTTCTTTGTGTTCTGTGAAATCATCTCACAGAGTTACAGCTTTCCCCTCAAGAAGCCTTTCGCTAGGACATTTCTTGTGGAATTGGCAAAGTGATATTTGGAAGCCCATAGAGGGCTATGGTCAAAAAGGAAACATCCTCCGATGAAATCTGGAAATAAGCTTTCTGAGAATCTGCTTAGTGTTCTGTTAATTCATCTCACAGAGTTACTTCTATATTTCGTGGATCTCTTTGCTAGCCTTATTTCTGTGGAATCTGAGAACAGGTATTTCGGATCCCTTTGAAGACTATAGGGCCAAAGGAAATATCCTCCGATAACTAAGAGAAAGAAGCTTTCTGAGAAACTTCTTTGTGTTCTGGAAATCATCTCACAGAGTTACAGCTTTCCCCTCAAGAAGCCTTTCGCTAAGACAGTTCTTGTGGAATTGGCAAAGTGATATTTGGAAGCCCATAGAGGGCTATGGTGAAAAAGGAAATATCCTCAGATGAAATCTGGAAAGAAGCTTTCTGAGAAACTGCTTAGTGTTCTGTTAATTCATCTCACAGAGTTACATCTGTATTTCGTGGATCTCTTTGCTAGACTTATTTCTGTGGAATCTGAAAACAGATATTTCGGATCCCTTTGAAGACTATAGGGCCAAAGGAAATATCCTCCGAAAACTAAGAGAAAAAAGCTTTCTGAGAAACTCCATTGTGTTCTGTGAAATCATCTCACAGAGTTACAGCTTTCCACTCAAGAAGCCTTTCGCTAAGACAGTTCTTGTGGAATTGGCAAAGTGATATTTGGAAGCCCATAGAGGGCTATGGTGAAAAAGGAAATATCCTCCGATGAAATCTGGAAAGAAGCTTTCTGAGAAACTGCTTAGTGTTCTGTTAATTCATCTCACAGAGTTACATCTATATTTCGTGGATCTCTTTGCTAGCCTTATTTCTGTGGAATCTGAGAAGAGATATTTCGGATCCCTTTGAAGACTATAGGGCCAAAGGAAATATCCTCCGATAACAAAGAGAAAGAAACTTTCTGAGAAATTTCTTTGTGTTCTTTGTAATCATCTCACAGAGTTACAGCTTTCCCCTCAAGAAGCCTTTCGCTAAGACAGTTCTTGTGGAATTGGCAAAGTGATATTTGGAAGCCCATAGAGGGCTATGGTTAAAAAGGAAATATCCTCAGATGAAATCTGGAAAGAAGCTTTCTGAGAAACTGCTTTGTGTTCTGTTAATTCATCTCAGAGTTACATCTATATTTCGTGGATCTCTGTGCTAGCCTTATTTCTGTGGAATCTGAGAACAGATATTTCGGATCCCTTTGAAGACTGTAGGGCCAAAGGAAATATCCTCCGATAACAAAGAGAAAGAAGCTTTCTGAGAAACTTCTTTGTGTTCTGTGAAATCATCTCACAGAGTTACAGCTTTCCCCTCAAGAAGCCTTTCGCTAAGACAGTTCTTGTGGAATTGGCAAAGTGATATTTGGAAGCCCATAGAGGGCTATGGTGAAAAAGGAAATATCCTCAGATGAAATCTGGAAAGAAGCTTTCTGAGAAACTGCTTAGTGTTCTGTTAATTCATCTCACAGAGTTACATCTGTATTTCGTGGATCACTTGGCTTGCCTTATATCTGTGGAATCTGAGAACAGATATTTCGGATCCCTTTGAAGACTATAGGGCCAAAGGAAATATCCTCCGATAACTAAGAGAAAGAAGCTTTCTGAGAAACTTCTTTGTGTTCTGTGAAATCATCTCACAGAGTTACAGCTTTCCCCTCAAGAAGCCTTTCGCTAAGACAGTTCTTGTGGAATTGGCAAAGTGATATTTGGAAGCCCATACAGGGCTATGGTGAAAAAGGAAATATCCTCCGATGAAATCTGGAAAGAAGCTTTCTGAGAAACTGCTTAGTGTTCTGTTAATTCATCTCACAGAGTTACATGTATATTTCGTGGATCTCTTTGCTAGCCTTATTTCTGTGGAATCTGAGAACAGATATTTCGGATCCCTTTGAAGACTATAGGGCCAAAGGAAATATCCTCCGATAACAAAGAGAAAGAAGCTTTGTGAGAAATTTCTTTGTGTTCTATGTAATCATCTCACAGAGTTACAGCTTTCCCCTCAAGAAGCCTTTCGCTAAGACAGTTCTTGTGGAATTGGCAAAGTGATATTTGGAAGCCCATAGAGGGCTATGGTGAAAAAGGAAATATCCTAAGATGAAATCTGTAAAGAAGCTTTCTGAGAAACTGCTTAGTGTTCTGTTAATTCATCTCACAGAGTTACATCTGTATTTCGTGGATCACTTGGCTAGCCTTATTTCTGTGGAATCTGAGAACAGATATTTCGGATCCCTTTGAAGACTATAGGGCCAAAGGAAATATCCTCCGATAACTAAGAGAAAGAAGCTTTCTGAGAAACTTCTTTGCGTTCTGTGAAATCATCTCACAGAGTTACAGCTTTACCCTCAAGAAGCCTTTCGCTAGGACATTTCTTGTGGAATTGGCAAAGTGATATTTGGAAGCCCATAGAGGGCTATGGTCAAAAAGGAAACATCCTCTGATGAAATCTGGAAATAAGCTTTCTGAGAAACTGCTTAGTGTTCTGTTAATTCATCTCACAGAGTTACTTCTATATTTCGTGGATCTCTTTGCGAGCCTTATTTCTGTGGAATCTGAGAACAGGTATTTCGGATCCCTTTGAAGACTATAGGGCCAAAGGAAATATCCTCCGATAACTAAGAGAAAGAAGCTTTCTGAGAAACTTCTTTGTGTTCTGTGAAATCATCTCACAGAGTTACAGCTTTCCCCTCAAGAAGCCTTTCGCTAAGACAGTTCTTGTGGAATTGGCAAAGTGATATTTGGAAGCCCATAGAGGGCTATGGTGAAAAAGGAAATATCCTCAGATGAAATCTGGAAAGAAGCTACCTGAGAAACTGCTCAGTGTTCTGTTAATTCATCTCACAGAGTTACATCTGTATGTCGTGGATCTCTTTGCTAGCCTTATTTCTGTGGAATCTGAGAACAGATACTACGGATCCCTTTGAAGACTATAGGGCCAAAGGAAATATCCTCCGATAACTAAGAGAAAGAAGCTTTCTGAGAAACCTCTTTGTGTTCTGTGAAATCATCTCACAGAGTTACAGCTTTCCCCTCAAGAAGCCTTTCGCTAAGACAGTTCTTGTGGAATTGGCAAAGTGATATTTGGAAGCCCATAGAGGGCTATGGTGAAAAAGGAAATATCCTCAGATGAAATCTGGAAAGAAGCTTTCTGAGAAACTGCTTAGTGTTCTGTTAATTCATCTCACAGAGTTACATCTGTATTTCGTGGATCTCTTTGCTAGACTTATTTCTGTGGAATCTGAAAACAGATATTTCGGATCCCTTTGAAGACTATAGGGCCAAAGGAAATATCCTCCGATAACTAAGAGAAAGAAGCTTTCTGAGAAACTTCTTTGTGTTCTGTGAAATCATCTCACAGAGTTACAGCTTTCCCCTCAAGAAGCCTTTCGCTAAGACAGTTCTTGTGGAATTGGCAAAGTGATATTTGGAAGCCCATACAGGGCTATGGTGAAAAAGGAAATATCCTCAGATGAAATCTGGAAAGAAGCTTTCTGAGAAACTGCTTAGTGTTCTGTTAATTCATCTCACAGAGTTACATCTATATTTCGTGGATCTCTTTGCTAGCCTTATTTCTGTGGAATCTGAGAACAGATATTTCGGATCCCTTTGAAGACTATAGGGCCAAAGGAAATATCCTCCGATAACAAAGAGAAAGAAGCTTTCTGAGAAATTTCTTTGTGTTCCATGTAATCATCTCACAGAGTTACAGCTTTCCCCTCAAGAAGCCTTTCGCTAAGACAGTTCTTGTGGAATTGGCAAAGTGATATTTGGAAGCCCATAGAGGGCTATGGTGAAAAAGGAAATATCCTCAGATGAAATCTGGAAAGAAGCTTTCTGAGAAACTGCTCTGTGATGTGTGACTTCCACTCACAGAGTTACATCTGTATTTCGTTGATCTCTTTGCTAGCCTTATTTCTGTGGAATCTGAGAATAGATATTTCGGATCCCTTTGAAGACTATAGGGCCAAAGGAAATATCCTCCGATATCTAAGAGAAAGAAGCTTTCTGAGAAACCTCTTTGTGTTCTGTGAAATCATCTCACAGAGTTACAGCTTTCCCCTCAAGAAGCCTTTCGCTAAGACAGTTCTTGTGGAATTGGCAAAGTGATATTTGGAAGCCCATAGAGGGCTACGGTGAAAAAGGAAATATCCTCAGATGAAATCTGGAAAGAAGCTTTCTGAGAAACTGCTTAGTGTTCTGTTAATTCACCTCACAGAGTTACATCTGTATTTCGTGGATCTCTTTGCTAGACTTATTTCTGTGGAATCTGAAAACAGATATTTCGGATCCCTTTGAAGACTATAGGGCCAAAGGAAATATCCTCCGATAACTAAGAGAAAGAAGCTTTCTGAGAAACTTGTTTGTGTTCTGTGAAATCATCTCACAGAGTTACAGCTTTCCCCTCAAGAAGCCTTTCGCTAAGACAGTTCTTGTGGAATTGGCAAAGTGATATTTGGAAGCCCATAGAGGGCTATGGTGAAAAAGGAAATATCCTCCGATGAAATCTGGAAAGAAGCTTTCTGAGAAACTGCTTAGTGTTCTGTTAATTCATCTCACAGAGTTACATCTATATTTCGTGGATCTCTTTGCTAGCCTTATTTCTGTGGAATCTGAGAACAGATATTTCGGATCCCTTTGAAGACTATAGGGCCAAAGGAAATATCCTCCGATAACAAAGAGAAAGAAGCTGTCTGAGAAATTTCTTTGTGTTCTATGTAATCATCTCACAGAGTTACAGCTTTCCCCTCAAGAAGCCTTTCGCTAAGACAGTTCTTGTGGAATTGGCAAAGTGATATTTGGAAGCCCATAGAGGGCTATGGTGAAAAAGGAAATATCCTCAGATGAAATCTGGAAAGAAGCTTTCTGAGAAACTGCTTAGTGTTCTGTTAATTCATCTCACAGAGTTACATCTGTATTTCGTGGATCCCTTGGCTAGCCTTATTTCTGTGGAATCTGAGAACAGATATTTCGGATCCCTTTGAAGACTATAGGGCCAAAGGAAATATCCTCCGATAACTAAGAGAAAGAAGCTTTCTTAGAAACTTCTTTGTGTTCTGTGAAATCATCTCAAAGAGTTACAGCTTTCCCCTCAAGAAGCCTTTCGCTAAGACAGTTCTTGTTTAATTGGCAAAGTGATATTTGGAAGCCCATAGAGGGCTATGGTGAAAAAGGAAATATCCTCAGATGAAATCTGGAAAGAAGCTTTCTGAGAAACTGCTTAGTGTTCTGTTAATTCATCTCACAGAGTTACATCTGTATTTCGTGGATCTCTTTGCTAGCCTTATTTCTGTGGAATCTGAGAACAGATATTTCGGATCCCTTTGAAGACTATAGGGCCAAAGGAAATATCCTCTGATAACTATGAGAAAGAAGCTTTCTGAGAAACTTCTTTGTGGTGTATGAAATCATCTCACAGAGTTACAGCTTTCCCCTCAAGAAGCCTTTCGCTAAGACAGTTCTTGTGGAATTGGCAAAGTGATATTTGGAAGCCCATAGAGGGCTATGGTGAAAAAGGAAATATCCTCAGATGAAATCTGGAAAGAAGCTTTCTGAGAAACTGCTTAGTGTTCTGTTAATTCATCTCACAGAGTTACATCTGTATTTCGTGGATCACTTGGCTAGCCTTATATCTGTGGAATCTGAGAACAGATATTTCGGATCCCTTTGAAGACTATAGGGCCAAAGGAAATATCCTCCGATAACTAAGAGAAAGAAGCTTTCTGAGAAACTTCTTTGTGTTCTGTGAAATCATCTCACAGAGTTACAGCTGTCCCCTCAAGAAGCCTTTCGCTAAGACAGTTCTTGTGGAATTGGCAAAGTGATATTTGGAAGCCCATACAGGGCTATGGTGAAAAAGGAAATATCCTCAGATGAAATCTGGAAAGAAGCTTTCTGAGAAACTGCTTAGTGTTCTGTTAATTCATCTCACAAAGTTACATCTATATTTCGTGGATCTCTTTGCTAGCCTTATTTCTGTGGAATCTGAGAACAGATATTTCGGATCCCTTTGAAGACTATAGGGCCAAAGGAAATATCCTCCGATAACAAAGAGAAAGAAGCTTTCTGAGAAATTTCTTTGTGTTCCATGTAATCATCTCACAGAGTTACAGCTTTCCCCTCAAGAAGCCTTTCGCTAAGACAGTTCTTGTGGAATTGGCCAAGTGATATTTGGAAGCCCATAGAGGGCTATGGTGAAAAAGGAAATATCCTCAGATGAAATCTGGAAAGAAGCTTTCTGAGAAACTGCTTAGTGTTCTGTTAATTCATCTCACAGAGTTACATCTGTATTTCGTGGATCACTTGGCTAGCCTTATATCTGTGGAATCTGAGAACAGATATTTCGGATCCCTTTGAAGACTATAGGGCCAAAGGAAATATCCTCCGATAACTAAGAGAAAGAAGCTTTCTGAGAAACTTCTTTGTGTTCTGTGAAATCATCTCACAGAGTTACAGCTTTCCCCTCAAGAAGCCTTTCGCTAAGACAGTTCTTGTGGAATTGGCAAAGTGATATTTGGAAGCCCATAGAGGACTATGGTGAAAAAGGAAATATCCTCAGATGAAATCTGGAAAGAAGCTTTCTGAGAAACTGCTTTGTGTTCTGTTAATTCATCTCACAGAGTTACATCTGTATTTCGTGGATCTCTTTGCTAGCCTTATTTCTGTGGAATCTGAGAACAGATATTTCGGATCCCTTTGAAGACTATAGGGCCAAAGGAAATATCCTCCGATAACTAAGAGAAAGAAGCTTTCTGAGAAACTTCTTTGTGGTGTATGAAATCATCTCACAGAGTTACAGCTTTCCCCTCAAGAAGCCTTTCGCTAAGACAATTCTTGTGGAATTGGCAATGTGATATTTGGAAGCCCATAGAGGGCTATGGTGAAAAAGGAAATATCCTCAGATGAAATCTGGAAAGAAGCTTTCTGAGAAACTGCTCTGTGATGTGTGACTTCCACTCACAGAGTTACATCTGTATTTCGTTGATCTCTTTGCTAGACTTATTTCTGTGGAATCTGAGAACAGATATTTCGGATCCCTTTGAAGACTATAGGGCCAAAGGAAATATCCTCCGATAACAAAGAGAAAGAAGCTGTCTGAGAAATTTCTTTGAGTTCTATGTAATCATCTCACAGAGTTACAGCTTTCCCCTCAAGAAGCCTTTCGCTAAGACAGTTCTTGTGGAATTGGCAAAGTGATATTTGGAAGCCCATAGAGGGCTATGGTGAAAAAGGAAATATCCTCAGATGAAATCTGGAAAGAAGCTTTCTGAGAAACTGCTTAGTGTTCTGTTAGTTCATCTCACAGAGTTACATCTCTATTTCGTGGATCTCTTTGCTAGCCTTATTTCTGTGGAATCTGACAACAGATATTTCGGATCCCTTTGAAGACTATAGGGCCAAAGGAAATATCCTCCGATAACTAAGAGAAAGAAGCTTTCTGAGAAACTTCTTTGTGTTCTGTGAAATCATCTCACAGAGTTACAGCTTTCCCCTCAAGAAGCCTTTCGCTAGGACATTTCTTGTGGAATTGGCAAAGTGATATTTGGAAGCCCATAGAGGGCTATGGTCAAAAAGGAAACATCCTCCGATGAAATCTGGAAATAAGCTTTCTGAGAAACTGCTTAGTGTTCTGTTAATTCATCTCACAGAGTTACTTCTATATTTCGTGGATCTCTTTGCTAGCCTTATTTCTGTGGAATCTGAGAAGAGATATTTCGGATCCCTTTGAAGACTATAGGGCCAAAGGAAATATCCTCCGATAACAAAGAGAAAGAAGCTTTCTGAGAAATTTCTTTGTGTTCTTTGTAATCATCTCACAGAGTTACAGCTTTCCCCTCAAGAAGCCTTTCGCTAAGACAGTTCTTGTGGAATTGGCAAAGTGATATTTGGAAGCCCATAGAGGGCTATGGTTAAAAAGGAAATATCCTCAGATGAAATCTGGAAAGAAGCTTTCTGAGAAACTGCTTAGTGTTCTGTTAATTCATCTCAGAGTTACATCTATATTTCGTGGATCTCTGTGCTAGCCTTATTTCTGTGGAATCTGAGAACAGATATTTCGGATCCCTTTGAAGACTGTAGGGCCAAAGGAAATATCCTCCGATAACAAAGAGAAAGAAGCTTTCTGAGAAACTTCTTTGTGTTCTGTGAAATCATCTCACAGAGTTACAGCTTTCCCCTCAAGAAGCCTTTCGCTAAGACAGTTCTTGTGGAATTGGCAAAGTGATATTTGGAAGCCCATAGAGGGCTATGGTGAAAAAGGAAATATCCTCAGATGAAATCTGGAAAGAAGCTTTCTGAGAAACTGCTTAGTGTTCTGTTAATTCATCTCACAGAGTTACATCTGTATTTCGTGGATCACTTGGCTAGCCTTATATCTGTGGAATCTGAGAACAGATATTTCGGATCCCTTTGAAGACTATAGGGCCAAAGGAAATATCCTCCGATAACTAAGAGAAAGAAGGTTTCTGAGAAACTTCTTTGTGTTCTGTGAAATCATCTCACAGAGTTACAGCTTTCCCCTCAAGAAGCCTTTCGCTAAGACAGTTCTTGTGGAATTGGCAAAGTGATATTTGGAAGCCCATAGGGGGCTATGGTGAAAAAGGAAATGTCCTCCGATGAAATCTGGAAAGAAGCTTTCTGAGAAACTGCTTAGTGTTCTGTTAATTCATCTCACAGAGTTACATGTATATTTCGTGGATCTCTTTGCTAGCCTTATTTCTGTGGAATCTGAGAACAGGTATTTCGGATCCCTTTGAAGACTATAGGGCCAAAGGAAATATCCTCCGATAACAAAGAGAAAGAAGCTTTGTGAGAAATTTCTTTGTGTTCTATGTAATCATCTCACAGAGTTACAGCTTTCCCCTCAAGAAGCCTTTCGCTAAGACAGTTCTTGTGGAATTGGCAAAGTGATATTTGGAAGCCCATAGAGGGCTATGGTGAAAAAGGAAATATCCTAAGATGAAATCTGGAAAGAAGCTTTCTGAGAAACTGCTTAGTGTTCTGTTAATTCATCTCACAGAGTTACATCTGTATTTCGTGGATCACTTGGCTAGCCTTATTTCTGTGGAATCTGAGAACAGATATTTCGGATCCCTTTGAAGACTATAGGGCCAAAGGAAATATCCTCCGATAACTAAGAGAAAGAAGCTTTCTGAGAAACTTCTTTGTGTTCTGTGAAATCATCTCACAGAGTTACAGCTTTACCCTCAAGAAGCCTTTCGCTAGGACATTTCTTGTGGAATTGGCAAAGTGATATTTGGAAGCCCATAGAGGGCTATGGTCAAAAAGGAAACATCCTCTGATGAAATCTGGAAATAAGCTTTCTGAGAAACTGCTTAGTGTTCTGTTAATTCATCTCACAGAGTTACTTCTATATTTCGTGGATCTCTTTGCGAGCCTTATTTCTGTGGAATCTGAGAACAGGTATTTCGGATCCCTTTGAAGACTATAGGGCCAAAGGAAATATCCTCCGATAACTAAGAGAAAGAAGCTTTCTGAGAAACTTCTTTGTGTTCTGTGAAATCATCTCACAGAGTTACAGCTTTCCCCTCAAGAAGCCTTTCGCTAAGACAGTTCTTGTGGAATTGGCAAAGTGATATTTGGAAGCCCATAGAGGGCTATGGTGAAAAAGGAAATATCCTCAGATGAAATCTGGAAAGAAGCTACCTGAGAAACTGCTCAGTGTTCTGTTAATTCATCTCACAGAGTTACATCTGTATGTCGTGGATCTCTTTGCTAGCCTTATTTCTGTGGAATCTGAGAACAGATACTTCGGATCCCTTTGAAGACTATAGGGCCAAAGGAAATATCCTCCGATAACTAAGAGAAAGAAGCTTTCTGAGAAACCTCTTTGTGTTCTGTGATATCATCTCACAGAGTTACAGCTTTCCCCTCAAGAAGCCTTTCGCTAAGACAGTTCTTGTGGAATTGGCAAAGTGATATTTGGAAGCCCATAGAGGGCTATGGTGAAAAAGGAAATATCCTCAGATGAAATCTGGAAAGAAGCTTTCTGAGAAACTGCTTAGTGTTCTGTTAATTCATCTCACAGAGTTACATCTGTATTTCGTGGATCTCTTTGCTAGACTTATTTCTGTGGAATCTGAAAACAGATATTTCGGATCCCTTTGAAGACTATAGGGCCAAAGGAAATATCCTCCGATAACTAAGAGAAAGAAGCTTTCTGAGAAACTTCTTTGTGTTCTGTGAAATCATCTCACAGAGTTACAGCTTTCCCCTCAAGAAGCCTTTCGCTAAGACAGTTCTTGTGGAATTGGCAAAGTGATATTTGGAAGCCCATAGAGGGCTGTGGTGAAAAAGGAAATATCCTCCAATGAAATCTGGAAAGAAGCTTTCTGAGAAACTGCTTAGTGTTCTGTTAATTCATCTCACAGAGTTACATCTATATTTCGTGGATCTCTTTGCTAGCCTTATTTCTGTGGAATCTGAGAACAGATATTTTGGATCCCTTTGAAGACTATAGGGCCAAAGGAAATATCCTCCGATAACAAAGAGAAAGAAGCTTTCTGAGAAATTTCTTTGTGTTCTATGTAATCATCTCACAGAGTTACAGCTTTCCCCTCAAGAAGCCTTTCGCTAAGACAGTTCTTGTGGAATTGGCAAAGTGATATTTGGAAGCCCATAGAGGGCTATGGTGAAAAAGGAAATATCCTCAGATGAAATCTGGAAAGAAGCTTTCTGAGAAACTGCTTACTGTTCTGTTAATTCATCTCACAGAGTTACATCTATATTTCGTGGATCTCTGTGCTAGCCTTATTTCTGTGGAATCTGAGAACAGATATTTCGGATCCCTTTGAAGACTATAGGGCCAAAGGAAATATCCTCCGATAACTAAGAGAAAGAAGCTTTCTGAGAAACTTCTTTGTGTTCTGTGAAATCATCTCACAGAGTTACAGCTTTCCCCTCAAGAAGCCTTTCGCTAAGACAGTTCTTGTGGAATTGGCAAAGTGATATTTGGAAGCCCATAGAGGGCTATGGTGAAAAAGGAAATATCCTCCGATGAAATCTGGAAAGAAGCTTTCTGAGAAACTGCTTAGTGTTCTGTTAATTCATCTCACAGAGTTACATCTGTATTTCGTGGATCACTTGGCTAGCCTTATATCTGTGGAATCTGAGAACAGATATTTCGGATCCCTTTGAAGACTATAGGGCCAAAGGAAATATCCTCCGATAACTAAGAGAAAGAAGCTTTCTGAGAAACTTCTTTGTGTTCTGTGAAATCATCTCACAGAGTTACAGCTTTCCCCTCAAGAAGCCTTTCGCTAAGACAGTTCTTGTGGAATTGGCAAAGTGATATTTGGAAGCCCATACAGGGCTATGGTGAAAAAGGAAATATCCTCAGATGAAATCTGGAAAGAAGCTTTCTGAGAAACTGCTTAGTGTTCTGTTAATTCATCTCACAGAGTTACATCTATATTTCGTGGATCTCTTTGCTAGCCTTATTTCTGTGGAATCTGAGAACAGATATTTCGGATCCCTTTGAAGACTATAGGGCCAAAGGAAATATCCTCCGATAACAAAGAGAAAGAAGCTTTCTGAGAAATTTCTTTGTGTTCCATGTAATCATCTCACAGAGTTACAGCTTTCCCCTCAAGAAGCCTTTCGCTAAGACAGTTCTTGTGGAATTGGCAAAGTGATATTTGGAAGCCCATAGAGGGCTATGGTGAAAAAGGAAATATCCTCAGATGAAATCTGGAAAGAAGCTTTCTGAGAAACTGCTCTGTGATGTGTGACTTCCACTCACAGAGTTACATCTGTATTTCGTTGATCTCTTTGCTAGCCTTATTTCTGTGGAATCTGAGAACAGATATTTCGGATCCCTTTGAAGACTATAGGGCCAAAGGAAATATCCTCCGATAACTAAGAGAAAGAAGCTTTCTGAGAAACCTCTTTGTGTTCTGTGAAATCATCTCACAGAGTTACAGCTTTCCCCTCAAGAAGCCTTTCGCTAAGACAGTTCTTGTGGAATTGGCAAAGTGATATTTGGAAGCCCATAGAGGGCTACGGTGAAAAAGGAAATATCCTCAGATGAAATCTGGAAAGAAGCTTTCTGAGAAACTGCTTAGTGTTCTGTTAATTCACCTCACAGAGTTACATCTGTATTTCGTGGATCTCTTTGCTAGACTTATTTCTGTGGAATCTGAAAACAGATATTTCGGATCCCTTTGAAGACTATAGGGCCAAAGGAAATATCCTCCGATAACTAAGAGAAAGAAGCTTTCTGAGAAACTTCTTTGTGTTCTGTGAAATCATCTCACAGAGTTACAGCTTTCCCCTCAAGAAGCCTTTCGCTAAGACAGTTCTTGTGGAATTGGCAAAGTGATATTTGGAAGCCCATAGAGGGCTATGGTGAAAAAGGAAATATCCTCCGATGAAATCTGGAAAGAAGCTTTCTGAGAAACTGCTTAGTGTTCTGTTAATTCATCTCACAGAGTTACATCTATATTTCGTGGATCTCTTTGCTAGCCTTATTTCTGTGGAATCTGAGAACAGATATTTCGGATCCCTTTGAAGACTATAGGGCCAAAGGAAATATCCTCCGATAACAAAGAGAAAGAAGCTGTCTGAGAAATTTCTTTGTGTTCTATGTAATCATCTCACAGAGTTACAGCTTTCCCCTCAAGAAGCCTTTCGCTAAGACAGTTCTTGTGGAATTGGCAAAGTGATATTTGGAAGCCCATAGAGGGCTATGGTGAAAAAGGAAATATCCTCAGATGAAATCTGGAAAGAAGCTTTCTGAGAAACTGCTTAGTGTTCTGTTAATTCATCTCACAGAGTTACATCTGTATTTCGTGGATCCCTTGGCTAGCCTTATTTCGGTGGAATCTGAGAACAGATATTTCGGATCCCTTTGAAGACTATAGGGCCAAAGGAAATATCCTCCGATAACTAAGAGAAAGAAGCTTTCTTAGAAACTTCTTTGTGTTCTGTGAAATCATCTCAAAGAGTTACAGCTTTCCCCTCAAGAAGCCTTTCGCTAAGACAGTTCTTGTGGAATTGGCAAAGTGATATTTGGAAGCCCATAGAGGGCTATGGTGAAAAAGGAAATATCCTCAGATGAAATCTGGAAAGAAGCTTTCTGAGAAACTGCTTAGTGTTCTGTTAATTCATCTCACAGAGTTACATCTGTATTTCGTGGATCTCTTTGCTAGCCTTATTTCTGTGGAATCTGAGAACAGATATTTCGGATCCCTTTGAAGACTATAGGGCCAAAGGAAATATCCTCTGATAACTAAGAGAAAGAAGCTTTCTGAGAAACTTCTTTGTGGTGTATGAAATCATCTCACAGAGTTACAGCTTTCCCCTCAAGAAGCCTTTCGCTAAGACAGTTCTTGTGGAATTGGCAAAGTGATATTTGGAAGCCCATAGAGGGCTATGGTGAAAAAGGAAATATCCTCAGATGAAATCTGGAAAGAAGCTTTCTGAGAAACTGCTTAGTGTTCTGTTAATTCATCTCACAGAGTTACATCTGTATTTCGTGGATCACTTGGCTAGCCTTATATCTGTGGAATCTGAGAACAGATATTTCGGATCCCTTTGAAGACTATAGGGCCAAAGGAAATATCCTCCGATAACTAAGAGAAAGAAGCTTTCTGAGAAACTTCTTTGTGTTCTGTGAAATCATCTCACAGAGTTACAGCTTTCCCCTCAAGAAGCCTTTCGCTAAGACAGTTCTTGTGGAATTGGCAAAGTGATATTTGGAAGCCCATACAGGGCTATGGTGAAAAAGGAAATATCCTCAGATGAAATCTGGAAAGAAGCTTTCTGAGAAACTGCTTAGTGTTCTGTTAATTCATCTCACAGAGTTACATCTATATTTCGTGGATCTCTTTGCTAGACTTATTTCTGTGGAATCTGAGAACAGATATTTCGGATCCCTTTGAAGACTATAGGGCCAAAGGAAATATCCTCCGATAACAAAGAGAAAGAAGCTTTCTGAGAAATTTCTTTGTGTTCCATGTAATCATCTCACAGAGTTACAGCTTTCCCCTCAAGAAGCCTTTCGCTAAGACAGTTCTTGTGGAATTGGCCAAGTGATATTTGGAAGCCCATAGAGGGCTATGGTGAAAAAGGAAATATCCTCAGATGAAATCTGGAAAGAAGCTTTCTGAGAAACTGCTTAGTGTTCTGTTAATTCATCTCACAGAGTTACATCTGTATTTCGTGGATCACTTGGCTAGCCTTATATCTGTGGAATCTGAGAACAGATATTTCGGATCCCTTTGAAGACTATAGGGCCAAAGGAAATATCCTCTGATAACTAAGAGAAAGAAGCTTTCTGAGAAACTTCTTTGTGTTCTGTGAAATCATCTCACAGAGTTACAGCTTTCCCCTCAAGAAGCCTTTCGCTAAGACAGTTCTTGTGGAATTGGCAAAGTTATATTTGGAAGCCCATAGAGGACTATGGTGAAAAAGGAAATATCCTCAGATGAAATCTGGAAAGAAGCTTTCTGAGAAACTGCTTTGTGTTCTGTTAATTCATCTCACAGAGTTACATCTGTATTTCGTGGATCTCTTTGCTAGCCTTATTTCTGTGGAATCTGAGAACCGATATTTCGGATCCCTTTGAAGACTATAGGGCCAAAGGAAATATCCTCCGATAACTAAGAGAAAGAAGCTTTCTGAGAAACTTCTTTGTGGTGTATGAAATCATCTCACAGAGTTACAGCTTTCCCCTCAAGAAGCCTTTCGCTAAGACAGTTCTTGTGGAATTGGCAATGTGATATTTGGAAGCCCATAGAGGGCTATGGTGAAAAAGGAAATATCCTCAGATGAAATCTGGAAAGAAGCTTTCTGAGAAACTGCTCTGTGATGTGTGACTTCCACTCACAGAGTTACATCTCTATTTCGTTGATCTCTTTGCTAGCCTTATTTCTGTGGAATCTGAGAACAGATATTTCGGATCCCTTTGAAGACTATAGGGCCAAAGGAAATATCCTCCGATAACAAAGAGAAAGAAGCTGTCTGAGAAATTTCTTTGAGTTCTATGTAATCATCTCACAGAGTTACAGCTTTCCCCTCAAGAAGCCTTTCGCTAAGACAGTTCTTGTGGAATTGGCAAAGTGATATTTGGAAGCCCATAGAGGGCTATGGTGAAAAAGGAAATATCCTCAGATGAAATCTGGAAAGAAGCTTTCTGAGAAACTGCTTAGTGTTCTGTTAATTCATCTCACAGAGTTACATCTGTATTTCGTGGATCCCTTGGCTAGCCTTATTTCTGTGGAATCTGAGAACAGATATTTTGGATCCCTTTGAAGACTATAGGGCCAAAGGAAATATCCTCCGATAACTAAGAGAAAGAAGCTTTCTTAGAAACTTCTTTGTGTTCTGTGAAATCATCTCAAAGAGTTACAGCTTTCCCCTCAAGAAGCCTTTCGCTAAGACAGTTCTTGTGGAATTGGCAAAGTGATATTTGGAAGCCCATAAAGGGCTATGGTGAAAAAGGAAATATCCTCAGATGAAATCTGGAAAGAAGCTTTCTGAGAAACTGCTTAGTGTTCTGTTAATTCATCTCACAGAGTTACATCTGTATTTCGTGGATCTCTTTGCTAGCCTTATTTCTGTGGAATCTGAGAACAGATATTTCGGATCCCTTTGAAGACTATAGGGCCAAAGGAAATATCCTCTGATAACTAAGAGAAAGAAGCTTTTTGAGAAACTTCTTTGTGGTGTATGAAATCATCTCACAGAGTTACAGCTTTCCCCTCAAGAAGCCTTTCGCTAAGACAGTTCTTGTGGAATTGGCAAAGTGATATTTGGAAGCCCATAGAGGGCTATGGTGAAAAAGGAAATATCCTCAGATGAAATCTGGAAAGAAGCTTTCTGAGAAACTGCTTAGTGTTCTGTTAATTCATCTCACAGAGTTACATCTGTATTTCGTGGATCTCTTTGCTAGACTTATTTCTGTGGAATCTGAAAACAGATATTTCGGATCCCTTTGAAGACTATAGGGCCAAAGGAAATATCCTCCGATAACTAAGAGAAAGAAGCTTTCTGAGAAACTTCTTTGTGTTCTGTGAAATCATCTCACAGAGTTACAGCTTTCCCCTCAAGAAGCCTTTCGCCAAGACAGTTCTTGTGGAATTGGCAAAGTGATATTTGGAAGCCCATAGAGGGCTATGGTGAAAAAGGAAATATGCTCCGATGAAATCTGTAAAGAAGCTTTCTGAGAAACTGCTTAGTGTTCTGTTAATTCATCTCACAGAGTTACATCTATATTTCGTGGATCTCTTTGCTAGCCTTATTTCTGTGGAATCTGAGAACACATATTTCGGATCCCTTTGAAGACTATAGGGCCAAAGGAAATATCCTCCGATAACAAAGAGAAAGAAGCTTTCTGAGAAATTTCTTTGTGTTCTATGTAATCATCTCACAGAGTTACAGCTTTCCCCTCAAGAAGCCTTTCGCTAAGACAGTTCTTGTGGAATTGGCAAAGTGATATTTGGAAGCCCATAGAGGGCTATGGTGAAAAAGGAAATATCCTCAGATGAAATCTTGAAAGAAGCTTTCTGAGAAACTGCTTAGTGTTCTGTTAATTCATCTCACAGAGTTACATCTGTATTTCGTGGATCACTTGGCTAGCCTTATTTCTGTGGAATCTGAGAACAGATATTTCGGATCCCTTTGAAGACTATAGGGCCAAAGGAAATATCCTCCGATAACAAAGAGAAAGAAGCTTTCTGAGAAATTTCTTTGTGTTCCATGTAATCATCTCACAGAGTTACAGCTTTCCCCTCAAGAAGCCTTTCGCTAAGACAGTTCTTGTGGAATTGGCAAAGTGATATTTGGAAGCCCATAGAGGGCTATGGTGAAAAAGGAAATATCCTCAGATGAAATCTTGAAAGAAGCTTTCTGAGAAACTGCTTAGTGTTCTGTTAATTCATCTCACAGAGTTACATCTGTATTTCGTGGATCACTTGGCTAGCCTTATTTCTGTGGAATCTGAGAACAGATATTTCGGATCCCTTTGAAGACTATAGGTCCAAAGGAAATATCCTCCGATAACTAAGAGAAAGAAGCTTTCTGAGAAACTTCTTTGTGTTCTGTGAAATCATCTCACAGAGTTACAGCTTTCCCCCCAAGAAGCCTTTCGCTAAGACAGTTCTTGTGGAATTGGCAAAGTGATATTTGGAAGCCCATAGAGGGCTATGGTGAAAAAGGAAACATCCTCCGATGAAATCTGGAAAGAAGCTTTCTGAGAAACTGCTTAGTGTTCTGTTAATTCATCTCACAGAGTTACTTCTATATTTCGTGGATCTCTTTGCTAGCCTTATTTCTGTGGAATCTGAGAACAGATATTTCGGATCCCTTTGAAGACTATAGGGCCAAAGGAAATATCCTCCGATAACAAAGAGAAAGAAGCTTTCTGAGAAATTTCTTTGTGTTCTTTGTAATCATCTCACAGAGTTACAGCTTTCCCCTCAAGAAGCCTTTCGCTAAGACAGTTCTTGTGGAATTGGCAAAGTGATATTTGGAAGCCCATAGAGGGCTATGGTGAAAAAGGAAATATCCTCAGATGAAATCTGGAAAGAAGCTTTCTGAGAAACTGCTTAGTGTTCTGTTAATTCATCTCAGAGTTACATCTATATTTCGTGGATCTCTGTGCTAGCCTTATTTCTGTGGAATCTGAGAACAGATATTTCGGATCCCTTTGAAGACTGTAGGGCCAAAGGAAATATCCTCCGATAACAAAGAGAAAGAAGCTTTCTGAGAAACTTCTTTGTGTTCTGTGAAATCATCTCACAGAGTTACAGCTTTCCCCTCAAGAAGCCTTTCGCTAAGACAGTTCCTGTGGAATTGGCAAAGTGATATTTGGAAGCCCATAGAGGGCTATGGTGAAAAAGGAAATATCCTCAGATGAAATCTGGAAAGAAGCTTTCTGAGAAACTGCTTAGTGTTCTGTTAATTCATCTCACAGAGTTACATCTGTATTTCGTGGATCACTTGGCTAGCCTTATATCTGTGGAATCTGAGAACAGATATTTCGGATCCCTTTGAAGACTATAGGGCCAAAGGAAATATCCTCCGATAACTAAGAGAAAGAAGCTTTCTGAGAAACTTCTTTGTGTTCTGTGAAATCATCTCACAGAGTTACAGCTTTCCCCTCAAGAAGCCTTTCGCTAAGACAGTTCTTGTGGAATTGGCAAAGTGATATTTGGAAGCCCATAGAGGGCTATGGTGAAAAAGGAAATATCCTCCGATGAAATCTGGAAAGAAGCTTTCTGAGAAACTGCTTAGTGTTCTGTTAATTCATCTCACAGAGTTACATGTATATTTCGTGGATCTCTTTGCTAGCCTTATTTCTGTGGAATCTGAGAACAGATATTTCGGATCCCTTTGAAGACTATAGGGCCAAAGGAAATATCCTCCGATAACAAAGAGAAAGAAGCTTTGTGAGAAATTTCTTTGTGTTCTATGTAATCATCTCACAGAGTTACAGCTTTCCCCTCAAGAAGCCTTTCGCTAAGACAGTTCTTGTGGAATTGGCAAAGTGATATTTGGAAGCCCATAGAGGGCTATGGTGAAAAAGGAAATATCCTAAGATGAAATCTGGAAAGAAGCTTTCTGAGAAACTGCTT
Organism: Macaca mulatta; assembly: GCF_049350105.2. Lineage (NCBI taxonomy): Eukaryota > Metazoa > Chordata > Mammalia > Primates > Cercopithecidae > Macaca > Macaca mulatta. Next base: position 49,903,944 of record NC_133411.1, read on the forward strand.
AGTGTTCTGTTAATTCATCTCACAGAGTTACATCTGTATTTCGTGGATCACTTGGCTAGCCTTATTTCTGTGGAATCTGAGAACAGATATTTCGGATCCCTTTGAAGACTATAGGGCCAAAGGAAATATCCTCCGATAACTAAGAGAAAGAAGCTTTCTGAGAAACTTCTTTGTGTTCTGTGAAATCATCTCACAGAGTTACAGCTTTACCCTCAAGAAGCCTTTCGCTAGGACATTTCTTGTGGAATTGGCAAAGTGATATTTGGAAGCCCATAGAGGGCTATGGTCAAAAAGGAAACATCCTCTGATGAAATCTGGAAATAAGCTTTCTGAGAAACTGCTTAGTGTTCTGTTAATTCATCTCACAGAGTTACTTCTATATTTCGTGGATCTCTTTGCGAGCCTTATTTCTGTGGAATCTGAGAACAGGTATTTCGGATCCCTTTGAAGACTATAGGGCCAAAGGAAATATCCTCCGATAACTAAGAGAAAGAAGCTTTCTGAGAAACTTCTTTGTGTTCTGTGAAATCATCTCACAGAGTTACAGCTTTCCCCTCAAGAAGCCTTTCGCTAAGACAGTTCTTGTGGAATTGGCAAAGTGATATTTGGAAGCCCATAGAGGGCTATGGTGAAAAAGGAAATATCCTCAGATGAAATCTGGAAAGAAGCTACCTGAGAAACTGCTCAGTGTTCTGTTAATTCATCTCACAGAGTTACATCTGTATGTCGTGGATCTCTTTGCTAGCCTTATTTCTGTGGAATCTGAGAACAGATATTTCGGATCCCTTTGAAGACTATAGGGCCAAAGGAAATATCCTCCGATAACTAAGAGAAAGAAGCTTTCTGAGAAACCTCTTTGTGTTCTGTGAAATCATCTCACAGAGTTACAGCTTTCCCCTCAAGAAGCCTTTCGCTAAGACAGTTCTTGTGGAATTGGCAAAGTGATATTTGGAAGCCCATAGAGGGCTATGGTGAAAAAGGAAATATCCTCAGATGAAATCTGGAAAGAAGCTTTCTGAGAAACTGCTTAGTGTTCTGTTAATTCATCTCACAGAGTTACATCTGTATTTCGTGGATCTCTTTGCTAGACTTATTTCTGTGGAATCTGAAAACAGATATTTCGGATCCCTTTGAAGACTATAGGGCCAAAGGAAATATCCTCCGATAACTAAGAGAAAGAAGCTTTCTGAGAAACTTCTTTGTGTTCTGTGAAATCATCTCACAGAGTTACAGCTTTCCCCTCAAGAAGCCTTTCGCTAAGACAGTTCTTGTGGAATTGGCAAAGTGATATTTGGAAGCCCATAGAGGGCTATGGTGAAAAAGGAAATATCCTCCAATGAAATCTGGAAAGAAGCTTTCTGAGAAACTGCTTAGTGTTCTGTTAATTCATCTCACAGAGTTACATCTATATTTCGTGGATCTCTTTGCTAGCCTTATTTCTGTGGAATCTGAGAACAGATATTTTGGATCCCTTTGAAGACTATAGGGCCAAAGGAAATATCCTCCGATAACAAAGAGAAAGAAGCTTTCTGAGAAATTTCTTTGTGTTCTATGTAATCATCTCACAGAGTTACAGCTTTCCCCTCAAGAAGCCTTTCGCTAAGACAGTTCTTGTGGAATTGGCAAAGTGATATTTGGAAGCCCATAGAGGGCTATGGTGAAAAAGGAAATATCCTCAGATGAAATCTGGAAAGAAGCTTTCTGAGAAACTGCTTACTGTTCTGTTAATTCATCTCACAGAGTTACATCTATATTTCGTGGATCTCTGTGCTAGCCTTATTTCTGTGGAATCTGAGAACAGATATTTCGGATCCCTTTGAAGACTATAGGGCCAAAGGAAATATCCTCCGATAACTAAGAGAAAGAAGCTTTCTGAGAAACTTCTTTGTGTTCTGTGAAATCATCTCACAGAGTTACAGCTTTCCCCTCAAGAAGCCTTTCGCTAAGACAGTTCTTGTGGAATTGGCAAAGTGATATTTGGAAGCCCATAGAGGGCTATGGTGAAAAAGGAAATATCCTCAGATGAAATCTGGAAAGAAGCTTTCTGAGAAACTGCTTAGTGTTCTGTTAATTCATCTCACAGAGTTACATCTGTATTTCGTGGATCACTTGGCTAGCCTTATATCTGTGGAATCTGAGAACAGATATCTCGGATCCCTTTGAAGACTATAGGGCCAAAGGAAATATCCTCCGATAACTAAGAGAAAGAAGCTTTCTGAGAAACTTCTTTGTGTTCTGTGAAATCATCTCACAGAGTTACAGCTTTCCCCTCAAGAAGCCTTTCGCTAAGACAGTTCTTGTGGAATTGGCAAAGTGATATTTGGAAGCCCATAGAGGGCTATGGTGAAAAAGGAAATATCCTCCGATGAAATCTGGAAAGAAGCTTTCTGAGAAACTGCTTAGTGTTCTGTTAATTCATCTCACAGAGTTACATCTATATTTCGTGGATCTCTTTGCTAGCCTTATTTCTGTGGAATCTGAGAACAGATATTTCGGATCCCTTTGAAGACTATAGGGCCAAAGGAAATATCCTCCGATAACAAAGAGAAAGAAGCTTTCTGAGAAATTTCTTTGTGTTCCATGTAATCATCTCACAGAGTTACAGCTTTCCCCTCAAGAAGCCTTTCGCTAAGACAGTTCTTGTGGAATTGGCCAAGTGATATTTGGAAGCCCATAGAGGGCTATGGTGAAAAAGGAAATATCCTCAGATGAAATCTGGAAAGAAGCTTTCTGAGAAACTGCTTAGTGTTCTGTTAATTCATCTCACAGAGTTACATCTGTATTTCGTGGATCACTTGGCTAGCCTTATATCTGTGGAATCTGAGAACAGATATTTCGGATCCCTTTGAAGACTATAGGGCCAAAGGAAATATCCTCCGATAACTAAGAGAAAGAAGCTTTCTGAGAAACTTCTTTGTGTTCTGTGAAATCATCTCACAGAGTTACAGCTTTCCCCTCAAGAAGCCTTTCGCTAAGACAGTTCTTGTGGAATTGGCAAAGTGATATTTGGAAGCCCATAGAGGGCTATGGTGAAAACGGAAATATCCTCAGATGAAATCTGGAAAGAAGCTTTCTGAGAAGCTGCTCAGTGTTCTGCTAATTCATCTCACAGAGTTACATCTGTATTTCGTGGATCTCTTTGCTAGGCTTATTTCTGTGGAATCTGAGAACAGATATTTCAGATCCCTTTGAAGACTATAGGGCCAAAGGAAATATCCTCCGATAACAAAAAAAAAGAAGCTTTCTGAGAAACTTGTTTGTGTTCTGTGAAAACATCTCGCAGAGTTACAGCTTTCCCCTCAAGAAGCCTTTCGCTAAGACAGTTCTTGTGGAATTGGCAAAGTGATATTTGGAAGCCCATAGAGGGCTATGGTGAAAAAGGAAATATCCTCCGATGAAAACTGCAAAGAAGCTTTCTGAGGAACTGCTTAGTGTTCTGTTAATTCATCTCACAGAGTTACATCTGTATTTCGTGGATCTCTTTGCTAGCCTTATTTCTGTGGAATCTGAGAACAGATATTTCGGATCCCTTTGAAGACTATAGGGCCAAAGGAAATATCCTCCGATAACTAAGAGAAAGAAGCTTTCTGAGAAACTTCTTTGTGGTGTATGAAATCATCTCACAGAGTTACCGCTTTCCCCTCAAGAAGCCTTTCGCTAAGACAGTTCTTGTGGAATTGGCAATGTGATATTTGGAAGCCCATAGAGGGCTATGGTGAAAAAGGAAATATCCTCAGATGAAATCTGGAAAGAAGCTTTCTGAGAAACTGCTCTGTGATGTGTGACTTCCACTCACAGAGTTACATCTGTATTTCGTTGATCTCTTTGCTAGCCTTATTTCTGTGGAATCTGAGAACAGATATTTCGGATCCCTTTGAAGACTATAGGGCCAAAGGAAATATCCTCCGATATCTAAGAGAAAGAAGCTTTCTGAGAAACCTCTTTGTGTTCTGTGAAATCATCTCACAGAGTTACAGCTTTCCCCTCAAGAAGCCTTTCGCTAAGACAGTTCTTGTGGAATTGGCAAAGTGATATTTGGAAGCCCATAGAGGGCTACGGTGAAAAAGGAAATATCCTCAGATGAAATCTGGAAAGAAGCTTTCTGAGAAACTGCTTAGTGTTCTGTTAATTCACCTCACAGAGTTACATCTGTATTTCGTGGATCTCTTTACTAGACTTATTTCTGTGGAATCTGAAAACAGATATTTCGGATCCCTTTGAAGACTATAGGGCCAAAGGAAATATCCTCCGATAACTAAGAGAAAGAAGCTTTCTGAGAAACTTCTTTGTGTTCTGTGAAATCATCTCACAGAGTTACAGCTTTCCCCTCAAGAAGCCTTTCGCTAAGACAGTTCTTGTGGAATTGGCAAAGTGATATTTGGAAGCCCATAGAGGGCTATGGTGAAAAAGGAAATATCCTCAGATGAAATCTGGAAAGAAGCTTTCTGAGAAACTGCTCAGTGTTCTGTTAATTCATCTCACAGAGTTACATCTGTATTTCGTGGATCTCTTTGCTAGCCTTATTTCTGTGGAATCTGAGAACAGATATTTCGGATCCCTTTTAAGACTAAAGGGCCAAAGGAAATATCCTCGGATAACGAAGAGAAAGAAGCTTTCTGAGAACCTTCTTTGTGTTCTGTGAAATCATCTCACAGAGTTACAGCTTTCCCCTCAAGAAGCCTTTCGCTAAGACAGTTCTTGTGGAATTGGCAAAGTGATATTTGGAAGCCCATAGAGGGCTATGGTGAAAAAGGAAATATCCTCAGATGAAATCTGGAAAGCTTTCTGAGAAACTGCTTAGTGTTCTGTTAATTCATCTCACAGAGTTACATCTGTATTTCGTGGATCTCTTTGCTAGCTTTATTTCTGTGGAATCTGAGAACAGATATTTCGGATCCCTTTGAAGACTATAAGGACAAAGGAAATATCCTCCGATAACTAAGAGAAAGAAGCTTTCTGAGAAACTTCTTTGTGTTCTGTGAAATCATCTCACAGAGTTACAGTTTTCCCTCAAGAAGCCTTTCGCTGAGACATTTCTTGAGGAATTGGCAAAGTGATATTTGGAAGCCCAAAGAGGGCTATGGATGAAAAGGAAATATCCTCCGATGAAATCTGGAAAGAAGCTTTCTGAGAAACTGCTTAGTGTTCTGTTAATTCATCTCACAGAGTTACTTCTATATTTCGTGGATCTCTTTGCTAGCCTTATTTCTGTGGAATCTGAGAACAGGTATTTCGGATCCCTTTGAAGACTATAGGGCCAAAGGAAGTATCCTCCGATAACAAAGAGAAAGAAGCTTTCTGAGAAATTTCTTTGTGTTCTATGTAATCATCTCACAGAGTTACAGCTTTCCCCTCAAGAAGTCTTTCGCTAAGACAGTTCTTGTGGAATTGGCAAAGTGATATTTGGAAGCCCATAGAGGGCTATGGTGAAAAAGGAAATATCCTCAGATGAAATCTGGAAAGAAGCTTTCTGAGAAACTGCTTAGTGTTCTGTTAATTCATCTCACAGAGTTACATCTGTATTTCGTGGATCTCTTTGCTAGCCTTATTTCTGTGGAATCTGAGAACAGATATTTCGGATCCCTTTGAAGACTATAGGGCCAAAGGAAATATCCTCCGATAACTAAGAGAAAGAATCTTTCTGAGAAACTTCTTTGTGGTCTATGAAATCATCTCACAGAGTTACAGCTTTCCCCTCAAGAAGCCTTTCGCTAAGACAGTTCTTGTGGAATTGGCAAAGTGATATTTGGAAGCCCATAGAGGGCTATGGTGAAAAAGGAAATATCCTCCGATGAAATCTGGAAAGAAGCTTTCTGAGAAACTGCTCTGTGATGTGTGTCTTCCACTCACAGACTTACATCTGTATTTCGTTGATATCTTTGCTAGCCTTATTTCTGTGGAATCTGAGAACAGATATTTCGGATCCCTTTGAAGACTATAGGGCCAAAGGAAATATACTCCGATAACTAAGAGAAAGAAGCTTTCTGAGAAACCTCTTTGTGTTCTGTGAAATCATCTCACAGAGTTACAGCTTTCCCCTCAAGAAGCCTTTCGCTAAGACAGTTCTTGTGGAATTGGCAAAGTGATATTTGGAAGCCCATAGAGGGCTATGGTGAAAAAGGAAATATCCTCAGATGAAATCTGGAAAGAAGCTTTCTGAGAAACTGCTTAGTGTTCTGTTAATTCATCTCACAGAGTTACATCTGTATTTCGTGGATCTCTTTGCTAGACTTATTTCTGTGGAATCTGAAAACAGATATTTCGGATCCCTTTGAAGACTATAGGGCCAAAGGAAATATCCTCCGATAACTAAGAGAAAGAAGCTTTCTGAGAAACTTCTTTGTGTTCTGTGAAATCATCTCACAGAGTTACAGCTTTCCCCTCAAGAAGCCTTTCGCTAAGAGAGTTCTTGTGGAATTGGCAAAGTGATATTTGGAAGCCCATAGAGGGCTATGGTGAAAAAGGAAATATCCTCCAATGAAATCTGGAAAGAAGCTTTCGGATAAACTGCTTAGTGTTCTGTTAATTCATCTCACAGAGTTACATCTATATTTCGTGGATCTCTTTGCTAGCCTTATTTCTGTGGAATCTGAGAACAGATATTTCGGATCCCTTTAAAGATTATAGGGCGAAAGGAAATATCCTCCGATAACAAAGAGAAAGAAGCTTTCTGAGAAATTTCTTTGTGTTCTATGTAATCATCTCACAGAGTTACAGCTTTCCCCTCAAGAAGCCTTTCGCTTAGACAGTTCTTGTGGAATTGGCAAAGTGATATTTGGAAGCCCATAGAGGGCTATGGTGAAAAAGGAAATATCCTCAGATAAAATCTGGAAAGAAGCTTTCTGAGAAACTGCTTAGTGTTCTGTTAATTCATCTCACAGAGTTACATCTATATTTCGTGGATCTCTGTGCTAGCCTTATTTCTGTGGAATCTGAGAACAGATATTTCGGATCCCTTTGAAGACTATAGGGCCAAAGGAAATATCCTCCGATAACTAAGAGAAAGAAGCTTTCTGAGAAACTTCTTTGTGTTCTGTGAAATCATCTCACAGAGTTACAGCTTTCCCCTCAAGAAGCCTTTCGCTAAGACAGTTCTTGTGGAATTGGCAAAGTGATATTTGGAAGCCCATAGAGGGCTATGGTGAAAAAGGAAATATCCTCAGATGAAATCTGGAAAGAAGCTTTCTGAGAAACTGCTTAGTGTTCTGTTAATTCATCTCACAGAGTTACATCTGTATTTCGTGGATCACTTGGCTAGCCTTATATCTGTGGAATCTGAGAACAGATATTTCGGATCCCTTTGAAGACTATAGGGCCAAAGGAAATATCCTCCGATAACTAAGAGAAAGAAGCTTTCTGAGAAACTTCTTTGTGTTCTGTGAAATCATCTCACAGAGTTACAGCTTTCCCCTCAAGAAGCCTTTCGCTAAGACAGTTCTTGTGGAATTGGCAAAGTGATATTTGGAAGCCCATACAGGGCTATGGTGAAAACGGAAATATCCTCAGATGAAATCTGGAAAGAAGCTTTCTGAGAAACTGCTCAGTGTTCTGCTAATTCATCTCACAGAGTTACATCTGTATTTCGTGGATCTCTTTGCTAGGCTTATTTCTGTGGAATCTGAGAACAGATATTTCAGATCCCTTTGAAGACTATAGGGCCAAAGGAAATATCCTCTGATAACAAAGAAAAAGAAGCTTTCTGAGAAACTTCTTTGTGTTCTGTGAAAACATCTCGCAGAGTTACAGCATTCCCCTCAAGAAGCCTTTCGCTAGGACAGTTCTTGTGGAATTGGCAAAGTGATATTTGGAAGCCCATAGAGGGCTATGGTGAAAAAGGAAATATCCTCCGATGAAAACTGGAAAGAAGCTTTCTGAGAAACTGCTTAGTGTTCTGTTAATTCATCTCACAGAGTTACATCTATATTTCGTGGATCTCTTTGCTAGCCTTATTTCTGTGGAATCTGAGAACAGATATTTCTGATCCCTTTGAAGACTATAGGGCCAAAGGAAATATCCTCCGATAACAAAGACAAAGAAGCTTTCTGAGAAACTTCTTTGTGTTCTTTGAAATCATCTCACAGAGTTACAGCTTTCCCCTCAAGAAGCCTTTCTCTAAGACAGTTCTTGTGGAATTGGCAAAGTGATATTTGGAAGCCCATAGAGGACTATGGTGAAAAAGGAAATATCCTCAGATGAAATCTGGAAAGAAGCTTTCTGAGAAACTGCTTTGTGTTCTGTTAATTCATCTCACAGAGTTACATCTGTATTTTGTGGATCTCTTTGCTAGCCTTATTTCTGTGGAATCTGAGAACAGATATTTCGGATCCCTTTGAAGACTATAGGGCCAAAGGAAATATCCTCCGATAACTAAGAGAAAGAAGCTTTCTGAGAAACTTCTTTGTGGTGTATGAAATCATCTCACAGAGTTACAGCTTTCCCCTCAAGAAGCCTTTCGCTAAGACAGTTCTTGTGGAATTGGCAATGTGATATTTGGAAGCCCATAGAGGGCTATGGTGAAAAAGGAAATATCCTCAGATGAAATCTGGAAAGAAGCTTTCTGAGAAACTGCTCTGTGATGTGTGACTTCCACTCACAGAGTTACATCTGTATTTCGTTGATCTCTTTGCTAGCCTTATTTCTGTGGAATCTGAGAACAGATATTTCGGATCCCTTTGAAGACTATAGGGCCAAAGGAAATATCCTCCGATATCTAAGAGAAAGAAGCTTTCTGAGAAACCTCTTTGTGTTCTGTGAAATCATCTCACAGAGTTACAGCTTTCCCCTCAAGAAGCCTTTCGCTAAGACAGTTCTTGTGGAATTGGCAAAGTGATATTTGGAAGCCCATAGAGGGCTATGGTGAAAAAGGAAATATCCTCAGATGAAATCTGGAAAGAAGCTTTCTGAGAAACTGCTTAGTGTTCTGTTAATTCATCTCACAGAGTTACATCTGTATTTCGTGGATCTCTTTGCTAGACTTATTTCTGTGGAATCTGAAAACAGATATTTCGGATCCCTTTGAAGACTATAGGGCCAAAGGAAATATCCTCCGATAACTAAGAGAAAAAAGCTTTCTGAGAAACTTCTTTGTGTTCTGTGAAATCATCTCACAGAGTTACAGCTTTCCCCTCAAGAAGCCTTTCGCTAAGACAGTTCTTGTGGAATTGGCAAAGTGATATTTGGAAGCCCATAGAGGGCTATGGTGAAAAAGGAAATATCCTCCGATGAAATCTGGAAAGAAGCTTTCTGAGAAACTGCTTAGTGTTCTGTTAATTCATCTCACAGAGTTACATCTATATTTCGTGGATCTCTTTGCTAGCCTTATTTCTGTGGAATCTGAGAACAGATATTTCGGATCCCTTTGAAGACTATAGGGCCAAAGGAAATATCCTCCGATAACAAAGAGAAAGAAGCTGTCTGAGAAATTTCTTTGTGTTCTATGTAATCATCTCACAGAGTTACAGCTTTCCCCTCAAGAAGCCTTTCGCTAAGACAGTTCTTGTGGAATTGGCAAAGTGATATTTGGAAGCCCATAGAGGGCTATGGTGAAAAAGGAAATATCCTCAGATGAAATCTGTAAAGAAGCTTTCTGAGAAACTGCTTAGTGTTCTGTTAATTCATCTCACAGAGTTACATCTGTATTTCGTGGATCCCTTGGCTAGCCTTATTTCTGTGGAATCTGAGAACAGATATTTCGGATCCCTTTGAAGACTATAGGGCCAAAGGAAATATCCTCCGATAACTAAGAGAAAGAAGCTTTCTTAGAAACTTCTTTGTGTTCTGTGAAATCATCTCAAAGAGTTACAGCTTTCCCCTCAAGAAGCCTTTCGCTAAGACAGTTCTTGTGGAATTGGCAAAGTGATATTTGGAAGCCCATAGAGGGCTATGGTGAAAAAGGAAATATCCTCAGATGAAATCTGGAAAGAAGCTTTCTGAGAAACTGCTTAGTGTTCTGTTAATTCATCTCACCGAGTTACATCTGTATTTCGTGGATCTCTTTGCTAGCCTTATTTCTGTGGAATCTGAGAACAGATATTTCGGATCCCTTTGAAGACTATAGGGCCAAAGGAAATATCCTCTGATAACTAAGAGAAAGAAGCTTTCTGAGAAACTTCTTTGTGGTGTATGAAATCATCTCACAGAGTTACAGCTTTCCCCTCAAGAAGCCTTTCGCTAAGACAGTTCTTGTGGAATTGGCAAAGTGATATTTGGAGGCCCATAGAGGGCTATAGTGAAAAAGGAAATATCCTCAGATGAAATCTGGAAAGAAGCTTTCTGAGAAACTGCTCTGTGATGTGTGACTTCCACTCACAGAGTTACATCTGTATTTCGTTGATCTCTTTGCTAGACTTATTTCTGTGGAATCTGAGAACAGATATTTCGGATCCCTTTGAAGACTATAGGGCCAAAGGAAATATCCTCCGATAACTAAGAGAAAGAAGCTTTCTGAGAAACTTCTTTGTGTTCTGTGAAATCACCTCACAGAGTTACAGCTTTACCCTCAAGAAGCCTTTCGCTAGGACATTTCTTGTGGAATTGGCAAAGTGATATTTGGAAGCCCATAGAGGGCTATGGTCAAAAAGGAAACATCCTCCGATGAAATCTGGAAATAAGCTTTCTGAGAAACTGCTTAGTGTTCTGTTAATTCATCTCACAGAGTTACTTCTATATTTCCTGGATCTCTTTGCTAGCCTTATTTCTGTGGAATCTGAGAACAGGTATTTCGGATCCCTTTGAAGACTTTAGGGCCAAAGGAAATATCCTCCGATAACTAAGAGAAAGAAGCTTTCTGAGAAACTTCTTTGTGTTCTGTGAAATCATCTCACAGAGTTACAGCTTTCCCCTCAAGAAGCCTTTCGCTAAGACAGTTCTTGTGGAATTGGCAAAGTGATATTTGGAAGCCCATAGAGGGCTATGGTGAAAAAGGAAATATCCTCAGATGAAATCTGGAAAGAAGCTTTGTGAGAAACTGCTTAGTGTTCTGTTAATTCATCTCACAGAGTTACAGCTTTCCCCTCAAGAAGCCTTTCGCTAAGACAGTTCTTGTGGAATTGGCAAAGTGATATTTGGAAGCCCATAGAGGGCTATGGTGAAAAAGGAAATATCCTCAGATGAAATCTGGAAAGAAGCTTTCTGAGAAACTGCTTAGTGTTCTGTTAATTAATCTCACAGAGTTACATCTGTATTTCGTGGATCTCTTTGCTAGCCTTATTTCTGTGGAATCTGAAAACAGATATTTCGGATCCCTTTGAAGACTATAGGGCCAAAGGAAATATCCTCCGATAACTAAGAGAAAGAAGCTTTCTGAGAAACTTCTTTGTGTTCTGTGAAATCATCTCACAGAGTTACAGCTTTCCCCTCAAGAAGCCTTTCGCTAAGACAGTTCTTGTGGAATTGGCAAAGTGATATTTGGAAGCCCATAGAGGGCTATGGTGAAAAAGGAAATACCCGCCAATGAAATCTGGAAAGAAGCTTTCTGAGAAACTGCTCAGTGTTCTGTTAATTCATCTCACAGAGTTACATCTGTATTTCGTGGATCTCTTTGCTAGGCTTATTTCTGTGGAATCTGAGAACAGATATTTCGGATCCCTTTGAAGACTATAGGGCCAAAGGAAATATCCTCCGATAACAAAGAAAAAGAAGCTTTCTGAGAAACCTTTTTGTGTTCTGTGAAATCATCTCGCAGAGTTACAGCTTTCCCCTCAAGAAGCCTTTCGCTAAGACAGTTCTTGTGGAATTGGCAAAGTGATATTTGGAAGCCCATAGAGGGCTATGGTGAAAAAGGAAATATCCTCAGATGAAATCTGGAAAGAAGCTTTCTGAGAAACTGCTTAGTGTTCTGTTAATTCATCTCACAGAGTTACATCTATATTTCGTGGATCTCTTTGCTAGCCTTATTTCTGTGGAATCTGAGAACAGATATTTCGGATCCCTTTGAAGACTATAGGGCCAAAGGAAATATCCTCCGATAACAAAGAGAAAGAAGCTTTCTGAGAAATTTCTTTGCGTTCTATGTAATCATGTCACAGAGTTACAGCTTTCCACTCAAGAAGCCTTTCGCTAAGACAGTTCTTGTGGAATTGGCAAAGTGATATTTGGAAGCCCATAGAGGGCTATGGTGAAAAAGGAAATAGCCTCAGATGAAATCTGGAAAGAAGCTTTCTGAGAAACTGCGTAGTGTTCTGTTAATTCAACTCACAGAGTTCCATCTGTATTTCGTGGATCACTTGGCTACCCTTATTTTTGTGGAATCTGAGAACAGATATTTCGGATCCCTTTGAAGACTATAGGGCCAAAGGAAATATCCTCCGATAACTAAGAGAAAGAAGCTTTCTGAGAAACTTCTTTGTGTTCTGTGAAATCATGTCACAGAGTTACAGCTTTCCCCTCAAGAAGCCTTTCGCTAAGACAGTTCTTGTGGAATTGGCAAAGTGATATTTGGAAGCCCATAGAGGGCTATGGTGAAAAAGGAAATATCCTCAGATGAAATCTGGAAAGAAGCTTTCTGAGAAACTGCTCAGTGTTCTGTTAATTCATCTCACAGAGTTACATCTGTATTTCGTGGATCTCTTTGCTAGCCTTATTTCTGTGGAATCTGAGAACAGATATTTCGGATCCCTTTGAAGATTATAGGGCCAAAGGAAATATCCTCGGATAACGAAGAGAAAGAAGCTTTCTGAGAACCTTCTTTGTGTTCTGTGAAATCATCTCACAGAGTTACAGATTTCCCCTCAAGAAGCCTTTCGCTAAGACAGTTCTTGTGGAATTGGCAAAGTGATATTTGGAAGCCCATAGAGGGCTATGTTGAAAAAGGAAATATCCTCAGATGAAATCTGGAAAGAAGCTTTCTGAGAAACTGCTTAGTGTTCTGTTAATTCATCTCACAGAATTACATCTATATTTCGTGGATCTCTGTGCTAGCCTTATTTCTGTGGAATCTGAGAACAGATATTTCGTATCCCTTTGAAGACTATAGGGCCAAAGGAAATATCCTCAGATAACTAAGAGAAAGAAGCTTTCTGAGAAACTTCTTTGTGTTCTGTGAAATCATCTCACAGAGTTACAGCTTTCCCCTCAAGAAGCCTTTCGCTAAGACAGTTCTTGTGGAATTGGCAAAGTGATATTTGGAAGCCCATACACGGCTATGGTGAAAAAGGAAATATCCTCAGATGAAATCTGGAAAGAAGCTTTCTGAGAAACTGCTCAGTGTTCTGTTAATTCATCTCACAGAGTTACATCTGTATTTCGTGGATCTCTTTGCTAGGCTTATTTCTGTGGAATCTGAGAACAGATATTTCGGATCCCTTTGAAGACTATAGGGCCAAAGGAAATATCCTCCGATAACAAAGAAAAAGAAGCTTTCTGAGAAACCTCTTTGTGTTCTGTGAAATCATCTCGCAGAGTTACAGCTTTCCCCTCAAGAAGCCTTTCGCTAAGACAGTTCTTGTGGAATTGGCAAAGTGATATTTGGAAGCCCATAGAGGGCTATGGTGAAAAAGGAAATATCCTCCAATGAAATCTGGAAAGAAGCTTTCTGAGAAACTGCTTAGTGTTCTGTTAATTCATCTCACAGAGTTACATCTATATTTCGTGGATCTCTTTGCTAGCCTTATTTCTGTGGAATCTGAGAACAGATATTTCGGATCCCTTTGAAGACTATAGGGCCAAAGGAAATATCCTCCGATAACAAAGAGAAAGAAGCTTTCTGAGAAATTTCTTTGTGTTCTATGTAATCATCTCACAGAGTTACAGCTTTCCCCTCAAGAAGCCTTTCGCTAAGACAGTTCTTGTGGAATTGGCAAAGTGATATTTGGAAGCCCATAGAGGGCTATGGTGAAAAAGGAAATATCCTCCGATGAAATCTGGAAAGAAGCTTTCTGAGAAACTGCTTAGTGTTCTGTTAATTCAACTCACAGAGTTACATCTGTATTTCGTGGATCACTTGGCTACCCTTATTTTTGTGGAATCTGAGAACAGATATTTCGGATCCCTTTGAAGACGATAGGGCCAAAGGAAATATCCTCCGATAACTAAGAGAAAGAAGCTTTCTGAGAAACTTCTTTGTGTTCTGTGAAATCATGTCACAGAGTTACAGCTTTCCCCTCAAGAAGCCTTTCGCTAAGACAGTTCTTGTGGAATTGGCAAAGTGATATTTGGAAGCCCATAGAGGGCTATGGTGAAAAAGGAAATATCCTCAGATGAAATCTGGAAAGAAGCTTTCTGAGAAACTGCTCAGTGTTCTGTTAATTCATCTCACAGAGTTACATCTGTATTTCGTGGATCTCTTTGCTAGCCTTATTTCTGTGGAATCTGAGAACAGATATTTCGGATCCCTTTGAAGACTATAGGGCCAAAGGAAATATCCTCGGATAACGAAGAGAAAGAAGCTTTCTGAGAACCTTCTTTGTGTTCTGTGAAATCATCTCACAGAGTTACAGATTTCCCCTCAAGAAGCCTTTCGCTAAGACAGTTCTTGTGGAATTGGCAAAGTGATATTTGGAAGCCCATAGAGGGCTATGGGGAAAAAGGAAATATCCTCAGATGAAATCTGGAAAGAAGCTTTCTGAGAAACTGCTTAGTGTTCTGTTAATTCATCTCACAGAGTTACATTTGTATTTCGTGGATCCCTTGGCTAGCCTTATTTCTGTGGAATCTGAGAACAGATATTTCGGATCCCTTTGAAGACTATAGGGCCAAAGGAAATATCCTCCGATAACTAAGAGAAAGAAGCTTTCTTAGAAACTTCTTTGTGTTCTGTGAAATCATCTCAAAGAGTTACAGCTTTCCCCTCAAGAAGCCTTTCGCTAAGACAGTTCTTGTGGAATTGGCAAAGTGATATTTGGAAGCCCATAGAGGGCTATGGTGAAAAAGGAAATATCCTCAGATGAAATCTGGAAAGAAGCTTTCTGAGAAACTGCTTAGTATTCTGTTAATTCATCTCACAGAGTTACATCTGTATTTCGTGGATCTCTTTGCTAGCCTTATTTCTGTGGAATCTGAGAACAGATATTTCGGATCCCTTTGAAGACTATAGGGCTAAAGGAAATATCCTCTGATAACTAAGAGAAAGAAGCTTTCTGAGAAACTTCTTTGTGGTGTATGAAATCATCTCACAGAGTTACAGCTTTCCCCTCAAGAAGCCTTTCGCTAAGACAGTTCTTGTGGAATTGGCAAAGTGATATTTGGAAGCCCATAGAGGGCTATGGTGAAAAAGGAAATATCCTCAGATGAAATCTGGAAAGAAGCTTTCTGAGAAACTGCTCTGTGATGTGTGACTTCCACTCACAGAGTTACATCTGTATTTCGTTGATCTCTTTGCTAGACTTATTTCTGTGGAATCTGAGAACAGATATTTCGGATCCCTTTGAAGACTATAGGGCCAAAGGAAATATCCTCCGATAACTAAGAGAAAGAAGCTTTCTGAGAAACCTCTTTGTGTTCTGTGAAATCATCTCACCGAGTTACAGCTTTCCCCTCAAGAAGCCTTTCGCTAAGAAAGTTCTTGTGGAATTGGCAAAGTGATATTTGGAAGCCCATAGAGGGCTATGGTGAAAAAGGAAATATCCTCAGATGAAATCTGGAAAGAAGCTTTCTGAGAAACTGCTTAGTGTTCTGTTAATTCATCTCACAGAGTTACATCTGTATTTCGTGGATCTCTTTGCTAGACTTATTTCTGTGGAATCTGAAAACAGATATTTCGGATCCCTTTGAAGACTATAGGGCCAAAGGAAATATCCTCCGATAACTAAGAGAAAGAAGCTTTCTGAGAAACTTCTTTGTGTTCTGTGAAATCATCTCACAGAGTTACAGCTTTCCCCTCAAGAAGCCTTTCGCCAAGACAGTTCTTGTGGAATTGGCAAAGTGATATTTGGAAGCCCATACAGGGCTATGGTGAAAAAGGAAATATGCTCCGATGAAATCTGTAAAGAAGCTTTCTGAGAAACTGCTTAGTGTTCTGTTAATTCATCTCACAGAGTTACATCTATATTTCGTGGATCTCTTTGCTAGCCTTATTTCTGTGGAATCTGAGAACAGATATTTCGGATCCCTTTGAAGACTATAGGGCCAAAGGAAATATCCTCCGATAACAAAGAGAAAGAAGCTTTCTGAGAAATTTCTTTGTGTTCTATGTAATCATCTCACAGAGTTACAGCTTTCCCCTCAAGGAGCCTTTCGCTAAGACAGTTCTTGTGGAATTGGCAAAGTGATATTTGGAAGCCCATAGAGGGCTATGGTGAAAAGGGAAATATCCTCAGATGAAATCTTGAAAGAAGCTTTCTGAGAAACTGCTTAGTGTTCTGTTAATTCATCTCACAGAGTTACATCTGTATTTCGTGGATCACTTGGCTAGCCTTATTTCTGTGGAATCTGAGAACAGATATTTCGGATCCCTTTGAAGACTATAGGTCCAAAGGAAATATCCTCCGATAACTAAGAGAAAGAAGCTTTCTGAGAAACTTCTTTGTGTTCTGTGAAATCATCTCACAGAGTTACAGCTTTCCCCTCAAGAAGCCTTTCGCTAAGACAGTTCTTGTGGAATTGGCAAAGTGATATTTGGAAGCCCATAGAGGGCTATGGTGAAAAAGGAAATATCCTCAGATGAAATCTGGAAAGAAGCTTTCTGAGAAACTGCTTAGTGTTCTGTTAATTCATCTCACAGAGTTACATCTGTATTTCGTGGATCTCTTTGCTAGCGTTATTTCTGTGGAATCTGAAAACAGATATTTCGGATCCCTTTGAAGACTATAAGGCCAAAGGAATTATCCTCCGATAACTAAGAGATAGAAGCTTTCTGAGAAACTTCTTTGTGTTCTGTGAAATCATCTCCAGAGTTACAGCTTTCCCCTCAAGAAGCCTTTCGCTAAGACAGTTCTTGTGGAATTGGCAAAGTGATATTTGGAAGCCCATAGAGGGCTACGGTGAAAAAGGAAATATCCTCCGATGAAATCTGGAAAGAAGCTTTCTGAGAAACTGCTTAGTGTTCTGTTAATTCATCTCACAGAGTTACATCTGTATTTCGTGGATCTCCTTGCCAGCCTTATTTCTGTGAAATCTGAGAACAGATATTTCGGATCCCTTTGAAGACTATAGGGCCAAAGGAAATATCCTCCGATAACTAAGAGAAAGAAGCTTTCTGAGAAACTTCTTTGTGTTCTGTGAAATCATCTCACAGAGTTACAGCTTTCCCCTCAAGAAGCCTTTCGCTAAGACAGTTCTTGTGGAATTGGCAAAGTGATATTTGGAAGCCCATAGAGGGCTATGGTTAAAAAGGAAATATCCTCAGATGAAATCTGGAAAGAAGCTTTCTGAGAAACTGCTCAGTGTTCTGTTAATTCATCTCACAGAGTTACATCTGTATTTCGTGGATCTCTTTGCTAGCCTTATTTCTGTGGAATCTGAGAACAGATATTTCGGATCCCTTTGAAGACTAAAGGGCCAAAGGAAATATCCTCGGATAACGAAGAGAAAGAAGCTTTCTGAGAACCTTCTTTGTGTTCTGTGAAATCATCTCACAGAGTTACAGCTTTCCCCTCAAGAAGCCTTTCGCTAAGACAGTTCTTGTGGAATTGGCAAAGTGATATTTGGAAGCCCATAGAGGGCTATGGTGAAAAAGGAAATATCCTCAGATGAAATCTGGAAAGCTTTCTGAGAAACTGCTTAGTGTTCTGTTAATTCATCTCACAGAGTTACATCTGTATTTCGTGGATCTCTTTGCTAGCTTTATTTCTGTGGAATCTGAGAACAGATATTTCGGATCCCTTTGAAGACTATAGGGCCAAAGGAAATATCCTCCGATAACTAAGAGAAAGAAACTTTCTGAGAAACTTCTTTGTGTTCTGTGAAATCATCTCACAGAGTTACAGTTTTCCCTCAAGAAGCCTTTCGCTGAGACATTTCTTGAGGAATTGGCAAAGTGATATTTGGAAGCCCAAAGAGGGCTATGGATGAAAAGGAAATATCCTCCGATGAAATCTGGAAAGAAGCTTTCTGAGAAACTGCTTAGTGTTCTGTTAATTCATCTCACAGAGTTACTTCTATATTTCGTGGATCTCTTTGCTAGCCTTATTTCTGTGGAATCTGAGAACAGATATTTCGGATCCCTTTGAAGACTATAGGGCCAAAGGAAATATCCTCCGATAACTAAGAGAAAGAAGCTTTCTGAGAAACTTCTTTGTGTTCTGTGAAATCATCTCACAGAGTTACAGCTTTCCCCTCAAGAAGCCTTTCGCTAAGACAGTTCTTGTGGAATTGGCAAAGTGATATTTGGAAGCCCATAGAAGGCTATGGTGAAAAAGGAAATATCCTCCGATGAAATCTGGAAAGAAGCTTTCTGAGAAACTGCTTTGTGTTCTGTTAATTCATCTCACAGAGTTACATCTGTATTTCGTGGATCTCCTTGCCAGCCTTATTTCTGTGGAATCTGAGAACAGATATTTCGGATCCCTTTGAAGACAATAGGGCCAAAGGAAATATCCTCCGATAACTAAGAGAAAGAAGCTTTCTGAGAAACTTCTTTGTGTTCTATGAAATCATCTCACAGAGTTACAGCTTTCCCCTCAAGAAGCCTTTCGCTAAGACAGTTCTTGTGAAATTGGAAAAGTGATATTTGGAAGACCATAGAGAGCTATGGTGAAAAACGAAATATCCTCCGATGAAATCTGGAAACAAACTTTCTGAGAAACTGCTTAGTGTTCTGTTAATTCATCTCACAGAGTTACATCTGTATTTCGTGGATCACTTGGCTAGCCTTATATCTGTGGAATCTGAGAACAGATATTTCGGATCCCTTTGAAGACTATAGGGCCAAAGGAAATATCCTCCGATAACTAAGAGAAAGAAGCTTTCTGAGAAACTTCTTTGTGTTCTGTGAAATCATCTCACAGAGTTACAGCTTTCCCCTCAAGAAGCCTTTCGCTAAGACAGTTCTTGTGGAATTGGCAAAGTGATATTTGGAAGCCCATAGAGGGCTATGGTGAAAAAGGAAATATCCTCAGATGAAATCTGGAAAGAAGCTTTCTGAGAAACTGCTTAGTGTTCTGTTAATTCATCTCACAGAGTTACATCTATATTTCGTGGATCTCTTTGCTAGCCTTATTTCTGTGGAATCTGAGAACAGATATTTCGGATCCCTTTGAAGACTATAGGGCCAAAGGAAATATCCTCCGATAAGAAAGAGAAAGAAGCTTTGTGAGAAATTTCTTTGTGTTCTATGTAATCATCTCACAGAGTTACAGCTTTCCCCTCAAGAAGCCTTTTGCTAAGACAGTTCTTGTGGAATTGGCAAAGTGATATTTGGAAGCCCATAGAGGGCTATGGTGAAAAAGGAAATATCCTCAGATGAAATCTGGAAAGAAGCTTTCTGAGAAACTGCTTAGTGTTCTGTTAATTCATCTCACAGAGTTACATCTGTATTTCGTGGATCACTTGGCTAGCCTTATTTCTGTGGAATCTGAGAACAGATATTTCGGATCCCTTTGAAGACTATAGGGCCAAAGGAAATATCCTCCGATAACTAAGAGAAAGAAGCTTTCTGAGAAACTTCTTTGTTTTCTGTGAAATCACCTCACAGAGTTACAGCTTTACCCTCAAGAAGCCTTTCGCTAGGACATTTCTTGTGGAATTGGCAAAGTGATATTTGGAAGCCCATAGAGGGCTATGGTCAAAAAGGAAACATCCTCCGATGAAATCTGGAAATAAGCTTTCTGAGAAACTGCTTAGTGTTCTGTTAATTCATCTCACAGAGTTACTTCTGTATTTCGTGGATCTCTTTGCTAGCCTTATTTCTGTGGAATCTGAGAACAGGTATTTCGGATCCCTTTGAAGACTATAGGGCCAAAGGAAATATCCTCCGATAACTAAGAGAAAGAAGCTTTCTGAGAAACTTCTTTGTGTTCTGTGAAATCATTTCACAGAGTTACAGCTTTCCCCTCAAGAAGCCTTTCGCTAAGACAGTTCTTGTGGAATTGGCAAAGTGATATTTGGAAGCCCATAGAGGGCTATGGTGAAAAAGGAAATATCCTCAGATGAAATCTGGAAAGAAGCTTTGTGAGAAACTGCTTAGTGTTCTGTTAATTCATCTCACAGAGTTACAGCTTTCCCCTCAAGAAGCCTTTCGCTAAGACAGTTCTTGTGGAATTGGCAAAGTGATATTTGGAAGCCCATAGAGGGCTATGGTGAAAAAGGAAATATCCTCAGATGAAATCTGGAAAGAAGCTTTCTGAGAAACTGCTGAGTGTTCTGTTAATTCATCTCACAGAGTTACATCTGTATTTCGTGGATCTCTTTGCTAGCCTTATTTCTGTGGAATCTGAAAACAGATATTTCGGATCCCTTTGAAGACTATAGGGCCAAAGGAAATATCCTCCGATAACTAAGAGAAAGAAGCTTTCTGAGAAACTTCTTTGTGTTCTGTGAAATCATCTCACAGAGTTACAGCTTTCCCCTCAAGAAGCCTTTCGCTAAGACAGTTCTTGTGGAATTGGCAAAGTGATATTTGGAAGCCCATAGAGGGCTATGGTGAAAAAGGAAATACCCGCCAATGAAATCTGGAAAGAAGCTTTCTGAGAAACTGCTCTGTGATGTGTGACTTCCACTCACAGAGTTACATCTATATTTCGTGGATCTCTTTGCTAGCCTTATTTCTGTGGAATCTGAGAACAGATATTTCGGATCCCTTTGAAGACTATAGGGCCAAAGGAAATATCCTCCGATAACAAAGAGAAAGAAGCTTTCTGAGAAATTTCTTTGTGTTCTATGTAATCATCTCACAGAGTTACAGCTTTCCCCTCAAGAAGCCTTTCGCTAAGACAGTTCTTGTGGAATTGGCAAAGTGATATTTGGAAGCCCATAGAGGGCTATGGTGAAAAAGGAAATATCCTCAGATAAAATCTGGAAAGAAGCTTTCTGAGAAACTGCTTAGTGTTCTGTTAATTCATCTCACAGAGTTACATCTGTATTTCGTGGATCACTTGGCTAGCCTTATTTCTGTGGAATCTGAGAACAGATATTTCGGATCCCTTTGAAGACTATAGGGCCAAAGGAAATATCCTCCGATAACTAAGAGAAAGAAGCTTTCTGAGAAACTTCTTTGTGTTCTGTGAAATCATCTCACAGAGTTACAGCTTTCCCCTCAAGAAGCCTTTCGCTAAGACAGTTCTTGTGGAATTGGCAAAGTGATATTTGGAAGCCCATAGAGGGCTATGGTGAAAAAGGAAATATCCTCAGATGAAATCTGGAAAGAAGCTTTCTGAGAAACTGCTCAGTGTTCTGTTAATTCATCTCACAGAGTTACATCTGTATTTCGTGGATCTCTTTGCTAGCCTTATTTCTGTGGAATCTGAGAACAGATATTTCGGATCCCTTTGAAGACTATAGGGCCAAAGGAAATATCCTCGGATAACGAAGAGAAAGAAGCTTTCTGAGAACCTTCTTTGTGTTCTGTGAAATCATCTCACAGAGTTACAGCTTTCCCCTCAAGAAGCCTTTCGCTAAGACAGTTCTTGTGGAATTGGCAAAGTGATATTTGGAAGCCCGTAGAGGGCTACGGTGAAAAAGGAAATATCCTCAGATGAAATCTGGAAAGAAGCTTTCTGAGAAACTGCTTAGTGTTCTGTTAATTCACCTCACAGAATTACATCTATATTTCGTGGATCTCTGTGCTAGCCTTATTTCTGTGGAATCTGAGAACAGATATTTCGGATCCCTTTGAAGACTATAGGGCCAAAGGAAATATCCTCAGATAACTAAGAGAAAGAAGCTTTCTGAGAAACTTGTTTGTGTTCTGTGAAATCATCTCACAGAGTTACAGCTTTCCCCTCGAGAAGCCTTTCGCTTATACAGTTCTTGTGGAATTGGCAAAGTGATATTTGGAAGCCCATAGAGGGCTATGGTGAAAAAGGAAATATCCTCAGATGACATCTGGAAAGAAGCTTTCTGAGAAACTGCTTAGTGTTCTGTTAATTCATCTCACAGAGTTACATCTGTATTTCGTGGATCACTTGGCTAGCCTTATATCTGTGGAATCTGAGAACAGATATTTCGGATCCCTTTGAAGACTATAGGGCCAAAGGAAATATCCTCAGATAACTAAGAGAAAGAAGCTTTCTGAGAAACTTCTTTGTGTTCTGTGAAATCATCTCACAGAGTTACAGCTTTCCCCTCAAGAAGCCTTTCTCTAAGACAGTTCTTGTGGAATTGGCAAAGTGATATTTGGAAGCCCATACAGGGCTATGGTGAAAAAGGAAATATCCTCAGATGAAATCTGGAAAGAAGCTTTCTGAGAAACTGCTCAGTGTTCTGTTAATTCATCTCACAGAGTTACATCTATATTTCGTGGATCTCTTTGCTAGCCTTATTTCTGTGGAATCTGAGAACAGATATTTCGGATCCCTTTGAAGACTATAGGGCCAAAGGAAATATCCTCCGATAACAAAGAGAAATAAGCTTTCTGAGAAATTTCTTTGCGTTCTATGTAATCATCTCACAGAGTTACAGCTTTCCCCTCAAGAAGCCTTTCGCTAAGACAGTTCTTGTGGAATTGGCAAAGTGATATTTGGAAGCCCATAGAGGGCTATGGTGAAAAAGGAAATATCCTCAGATGAAATCTGGAAAGAAGCTTTCTGAGAAACTGCTTAGTGTTCTGTTAATTCAACTCACAGAGTTCCATCTGTATTTCGTGGATCACTTGGTTACCCTTATTTTTGTGGAATATGAGAACAGATATTTCGGATCCCTTTGAAGACTATAGGGCCAAAGGAAATATCCTCCGATAACTAAGAGAAAGAAGCTTTCTGAGAAACTTCTTTGTGTTCTGTGAAATCATGTCACAGAGTTACAGCTTTCCCCTCAAGAAGCCTTTCGCTAAGACAGTTCTTGTGGAATTGGCAAAGTGATATTTGGAAGCCCATAGAGGGCTATGGTGAAAAAGGAAATATCCTCAGATGAAATCTGGAAAGAAGCTTTCTGAGAAACTGCTCAGTGTTCTGTTAATTCATCTCACAGAGTTACATCTGTATTTCGTGGATCTCTTTGCTAGCCTTATTTCTGTGGAATCTGAGAACAGATATTTCGGATCCCTTTGAAGACTATAGGGCCAAAGGAAATATCCTCCGATAACTAAGAGAAAGAAACTTTCTGAGAAAATTCTTTGTGTTCTGTGAAATCATCTCACAGAGTTACAGTTTTCCCTCAAGAAGCCTTTCGCTGAGACATTTCTTGAGGAATTGGCAAAGTGATATTTGGAAGCCCAAAGAGGTCTATGGATGAAAAGGAAATATCCTCCGATGAAATCTGGAAAGAAGCTTTCTGAGAAACTGCTTAGTGTTCTGTTAATTCATCTCACAGAGTTACTTCTATATTTCGTGGATCTCTTTGCTAGCCTTATTTCTGTGGAATCTGAGAACAGATATTTCGGATCCCTTTGAAGACTATAGGGCCAAAGGAAATATCCTCCGATAACAAAGAGAAATACGCTTTCTGAGAAATTTCTTTGCGTTCTATGTAATCATCTCACAGAGATACAGCTTTCCCCTCAAGAAGCCTTTCGCTAAGACAGTTCTTGTGGAATTGGCAAAGTGATATTTGGAAGCCCATAGAGGGCTATGGTGAAAAAGGAAATATCCTCAGATGAAATCTGGAAAGAAGCTTTCTGAGAAACTGCTTAGTGTTCTGTTAATTCAACTCACAGAGTTCCATCTGTATTTCGTGGATCACTTGGCTACCCTTATTTTTGTGGAATCTGAGAACAGATATTTCGGATCCCTTTGAAGACTATAGGGCCAAAGGAAATATCCTCCGATAACTAAGAGAAAGAAGCTTTCTGAGAAACTTCTTTGTGTTCTGTGAAATCATGTCACAGAGTTACAGCTTTCCCCTCAAGAAGCCTTTCGCTAAGACAGTTCTTGTGGAATTGGCAAAGTGATATTTGGAAGCCCATAGAGGGCTATGGTGAAAAAGGAAATATCCTCAGATGAAATCTGGAAAGAAGCTTTCTGAGAAACTGCTCAGTGTTCTGTTAATTCATCTCACAGAGTTACATCTGTATTTCGTGGATCTCTTTGCTAGCCTTATTTCTGTGGAATCTGAGAACAGATATTTCGGATCCCTTTGAAGACTATAGGGCCAAAGGAAATATCCTCGGATAACGAAGAGAAAGAAGCTTTCTGAGAACCTTCTTTGTGTTCTGTGAAATCATCTCACAGAGTTACAGATTTCCCCTCAAGAAGCCTTTCGCTAAGACAGTTCTTGTGGAATTGGCAAAGTGATATTTGGAAGCCCATAGAGGGCTATGGTGAAAAAGGAAATATCCTCAGATGAAATCTGGAAAGAAGCTTTCTGAGAAACTGCTTAGTGTTCTGTTAATTCATCTCACAGAATTACATCTATATTTCGTGGATCTCTGTGCTAGCCTTATTTCTGTGGAATCTGAGAACAGATATTTCGGAACCCTTTGAAGACTATAGGGCCAAAGGAAATATCCTCAGATAACTAAGAGAAAGAAGCTTTCTGAGAAACTTCTTTGTGTTCTGTGAAATCATCTCACAGAGTTACAGCTTTCCCCTCAAGAAGCCTTTCGCTAAGACAGTTCTTGTGGAATTGGCAAAGTGATATTTGGAAGCCCATAGAGGGCTATGGTGAAAAAGGAAATATCCTCAGATGAAATCTGGAAAGAAGTTTTCTGAGAAACTGCTTAGTGTTCTGTTAATTCATCTCACAGAGTTACATCTGTATTTCGTGGATCACTTGGCTAGCCTTATATCTGTGGAATCTGAGAACAGATATTTCGGATCCCTTTGAAGACTATAGGGCCAAAGGAAATATCCTCCGATAACTAAGAGAAAGAAGCTTTCTGAGAAACTTCTTTGTGTTCTGTGAAATCATCTCACAGAGTTACAGCTTTCCCCTCAAGAAGCCTTTCGCTAAGACAGTTCTTGTGGAATTGGCAAAGTGATATTTGGAAGCCCATTCAGGGCTACGGTGAAAAAGGAAATATCCTCAGATGAAATCTGGAAAGAAGCTTTTGAGAAACTGCTCAGTGTTCTGTTAATTCATCTCACAGAGTTACATCTGTATTTCGTGGATCTCTTTGCTAGGCTTATTTCTGTGGAATCTGAGAACAGATATTTCGGATCCCTTTGAAGACTATAGGGCCAAAGAAAATATCCTCCGATAACAAAGAAAAAGAAGCTTTCTGAGAAACCTCTTTGTGTTCTGTGAAATCATCTCGCAGAGTTACAGCTTTCCCCTCAAGAAGCCTTTCGCTAAGACAGTTCTTGTGGAATTGGCAAAGTGATATTTGGAAGCCCATAGAGGGCTATGGTGAAAAAGGAAATATCCTCCAATGAAATCTGGAAAGAAGCTTTCTGAGAAACTGCTTAGTGTTCTGTTAATTCATCTCACAGAGTTACATCTATATTTCGTGGATCTCTTTGCTAGCCTTATTTCTGTGGAATCTGAGAACAGATATTTCGGATCCCTTTGAAGACTATAGGGCCAAAGGAAATATCCTCCGATAACAAAGAGAAAGAAGCTTTCTGAGAAATTTCTTTGTGTTCTATGTAATCATCTCACAGAGTTACAGCTTTCCCCTCAAGAAGCCTTTCGCTAAGACAGTTCTTGTGGAATTGGCAAAGTGATATTTGGAAGCCCATAGAGGGCTATGGTGAAAAAGGAAATATCCTCCGATGAAATCTGGAAAGAAGCTTTCTGAGAAACTGCTTAGTGTTCTGTTAATTCAACTCACAGAGTTACATCTGTATTTCGTGGATCACTTGGCTACCCTTATTTTTGTGGAATCTGAGAACAGATATTTCGGATCCCTTTGAAGACGATAGGGCCAAAGGAAATATCCTCCGATAACTAAGAGAAAGAAGCTTTCTGAGAAACTTCTTTGTGTTCTGTGAAATCATGTCACAGAGTTACAGCTTTCCCCTCAAGAAGCCTTTCGCTAAGACAGTTCTTGTGGAATTGGCAAAGTGATATTTGGAAGCCCATAGAGGGCTATGGTGAAAAAGGAAATATCCTCAGATGAAATCTGGAAAGAAGCTTTCTGAGAAACTGCTCAGTGTTCTGTTAATTCATCTCACAGAGTTACATCTGTATTTCGTGGATGTCTTTGCTAGCCTTATTTCTGTGGAATCTGAGAACAGATATTTCGGATCCCTTTGAAGACTATAGGGCCAAAGGAAATATCCTCGGATAACGAAGAGAAAGAAGCTTTCTGAGAACCTTCTTTGTGTTCTGTGAAATCATCTCACAGAGTTACAGATTTCCCCTCAAGAAGCCTTTCGCTAAGACAGTTCTTGTGGAATTGGCAAAGTGATATTTGGAAGCCCATAGAGGGCTATGGTGAAAAAGGAAATATCCTCAGATGAAATCTGGAAAGAAGCTTTCTGAGAAACTGCTTAGTGTTCTGTTAATTCATCTCACAGAGTTACATTTGTATTTCGTGGATCCCTTGGCTAGCCTTATTTCTGTGGAATCTGAGAACAGATATTTCGGATCCCTTTGAAGACTATAGGGCCAAAGGAAATATCCTCCGATAACTAAGAGAAAGAAGCTTTCTTAGAAACTTCTTTGTGTTCTGTGAAATCATCTCAAAGAGTTACAGCTTTCCCCTCAAGAAGCCTTTCGCTAAGACAGTTCTTGTGGAATTGGCAAAGTGATATTTGGAAGCCCATAGAGGGCTATGGGGAAAAAGGAAATATCCTCAGATGAAATCTGGAAAGAAGCTTTCTGAGAAACTGCTTAGTGTTCTGTTAATTCATCTCACCGAGTTACATCTGTATTTCGTGGATCTCTTTGCTAGCCTTATTTCTGTGGAATCTGAGAACAGATATTTCGGATCCCTTTGAAGACTATAGGGCTAAAGGAAATATCCTCTGATAACTAAGAGAAAGAAGCTTTCTGAGAAACTTCTTTGTGGTGTATGAAATCATCTCACAGAGTTACAGCTTTCCCCTCAAGAAGCCTTTCGCTAAGACAGTTCTTGTGGAATTGGCAAAGTGATATTTGGAAGCCCATAGAGGGCTATGGTGAAAAAGGAAATATCCTCAGATGAAATCTGGAAAGAAGCTTTCTGAGAAACTGCTCTGTGATGTGTGACTTCCACTCACAGAGTTACATCTGTATTTCGTTGATCTCTTTGCTAGACTTATTTCTGTGGAATCTGAGAACAGATATTTCGGATCCCTTTGAAGACTATAGGGCCAAAGGAAATATCCTCCGATAACTAAGAGAAAGAAGCTTTCTGAGAAACCTCTTTGTGTTCTGTGAAATCATCTCACCGAGTTACAGCTTTCCCCTCAAGAAGCCTTTCGCTAAGAAAGTTCTTGTGGAATTGGCAAAGTGATATTTGGAAGCCCATAGAGGGCTATGGTGTAAAAGGAAATATCCTCAGATGAAATCTGGAAAGAAGCTTTCTGAGAAACTGCTTAGTGTTCTGTTAATTCATCTCACAGAGTTACATCTGTATTTCGTGGATCTCTTTGCTAGACTTATTTCTGTGGAATCTGAAAACAGATATTTCGGATCCCTTTGAAGACTATAGGGCCAAAGGAAATATCCTCCGATAACTAAGAGAAAGAAGCTTTCTGAGAAACTTCTTTGTGTTCTGTGAAATCATCTCACAGAGTTACAGCTTTCCCCTCAAGAAGCCTTTCGCCAAGACAGTTCTTGTGGAATTGGCAAAGTGATATTTGGAAGCCCATACAGGGCTATGGTGAAAAAGGAAATATGCTCCGATGAAATCTGTAAAGAAGCTTTCTGAGAAACTGCTTAGTGTTCTGTTAATTCATCTCACAGAGTTACATCTATATTTCGTGGATCTCTTTGCTAGCCTTATTTCTGTGGAATCTGAGAACAGATATTTCGGATCCCTTTGAAGACTATAGGGCCAAAGGAAATATCCTCCGATAACAAAGAGAAAGAAGCTTTCTGAGAAATTTCTTTGTGTTCTATGTAATCATCTCACAGAGTTACAGCTTTCCCCTCAAGAAGCCTTTCGCTAAGACAGTTCTTGTGGAATTGGCAAAGTGATATTTGGAAGCCCATAGAGGGCTATGGTGAAAAGGGAAATATCCTCAGATGAAATCTTGAAAGAAGCTTTCTGAGAAACTGCTTAGTGTTCTGTTAATTCATCTCACAGAGTTACATCTGTATTTCGTGGATCACTTGGCTAGCCTTATTTCTGTGGAATCTGAGAACAGATATTTCGGATCCCTTTGAAGACTATAGGTCCAAAGGAAATATCCTCCGATAACTAAGAGAAAGAAGCTTTCTGAGAAACTTCTTTGTGTTCTGTGAAATCATCTCACAGAGTTACAGCTTTCCCCTCAAGAAGCCTTTCGCTAAGACAGTTCTTGTGGAATTGGCAAAGTGATATTTGGAAGCCCATAGAGGGCTATGGTGAAAAAGGAAATATCCTCAGATGAAATCTGGAAAGAAGCTTTCTGAGAAACTGCTTAGTGTTCTGTTAATTCATCTCACAGAGTTACATCTGTATTTCGTGGATCTCTTTGCTAGCGTTATTTCTGTGGAATCTGAAAACAGATATTTCGGATCCCTTTGAAGACTATAAGGCCAAAGGAATTATCCTCCGATAACTAAGAGATAGAAGCTTTCTGAGAAACTTCTTTGTGTTCTGTGAAATCATCTCCAGAGTTACAGCTTTCCCCTCAAGAAGCCTTTCGCTAAGACAGTTCTTGTGGAATTGGCAAAGTGATATTTGGAAGCCCATAGAGGGCTACGGTGAAAAAGGAAATATCCTCCGATGAAATCTGGAAAGAAGCTTTCTGAGAAACTGCTTAGTGTTCTGTTAATTCATCTCACAGAGTTACATCTGTATTTCGTGGATCTCCTTGCCAGCCTTATTTCTGTGAAATCTGAGAACAGATATTTCGGATCCCTTTGAAGACTATAGGGCCAAAGGAAATATCCTCCGATAACTAAGAGAAAGAAGCTTTCTGAGAAACTTCTTTGTGTTCTGTGAAATCATCTCACAGAGTTACAGCTTTCCCCTCAAGAAGCCTTTCGCTAAGACAGTTCTTGTGGAATTGGCAAAGTGATATTTGGAAGCCCATAGAGGGCTATGCTTAAAAAGGAAATATCCTCAGATGAAATCTGGAAAGAAGCTTTCTGAGAAACTGCTCAGTGTTCTGTTAATTCATCTCACAGAGTTACATCTGTATTTCGTGGATCTCTTTGCTAGCCTTATTTCTGTGGAATCTGAGAACAGATATTTCGGATCCCTTTGAAGACTATAGGGCCAAAGGAAATATCCTCCGATAACAAAGAGAAAGAAGCTTTCTGAGAAATTTCTTTGTGTTCTATGTAATCATCTCACAGAGTTACAGCTTTCCCCTCAAGAAGCCTTTCGCTAAGACAGTTCTTGTGGAATTGGCAAAGTGATATTTGGAAGCCCATAGAGGGCTATGGTGAAAAAGGAAATATCCTCAGATAAAATCTGGAAAGAAGCTTTCTGAGAAACTGCTTAGTGTTCTGTTAATTCATCTCACAGAGTTACATCTGTATTTCGTGGATCACTTGGCTAGCCTTATTTCTGTGGAATCTGAGAACAGATATTTCGGATCCCTTTGAAGACTATAGGGCCAAAGGAAATATCCTCCGATAACTAAGAGAAAGAAGCTTTCTGAGAAACTTCTTTGTGTTCTGTGAAATCATCTCACAGAATTACAGCTTTCCCCTCAAGAAGCCTTTCGCTAAGACAGTTCTTGTGGAATTGGCAAAGTGATATTTGGAAGCCCATAGAGGGCTATGGTGAAAAAGGAAATATCCTCAGATGAAATCTGGAAAGAAGCTTTCTGAGAAACTGCTCAGTGTTCTGTTAATTCATCTCACAGAGTTACATCTGTATTTCGTGGATCTCTTTGCTAGCCTTATTTCTGTGGAATCTGAGAACAGATATTTCGGATCCCTTTGAAGACTATAGGGCCAAAGGAAATATCCTCGGATAACGAAGAGAAAGAAGCTTTCTGAGAACCTTCTTTGTGTTCTGTGAAATCATCTCACAGAGTTACAGCTTTCCCCTCAAGAAGCCTTTCGCTAAGACAGTTCTTGTGGAATTGGCAAAGTGATATTTGGAAGCCCGTAGAGGGCTATGGTGAAAAAGGAAATATCCTCAGATGAAATCTGGAAAGAAGCTTTCTGAGAAACTGCTTAGTGTTCTGTTAATTCACCTCACAGAATTACATCTATATTTCGTGGATCTCTGTGCTAGCCTTATTTCTGTGGAATCTGAGAACAGATATTTCGGATCCCTTTGAAGACTATAGGGCCAAAGGAAATATCCTCAGATAACTAAGAGAAAGAAGCTTTCTGAGAAACTTCTTTGTGTTCTGTGAAATCATCTCACAGAGTTACAGCTTTCCCCTCGAGAAGCCTTTCGCTTATACAGTTCTTGTGGAATTGGCAAAGTGATATTTGGAAGCCCATAGAGGGCTATGGTGAAAAAGGAAATATCCTCAGATGAAATCTGGAAAGAAGCTTTCTGAGAAACTGCTTAGTGTTCTGTTAATTCAACTCACAGAGTTCCATCTGTATTTCGTGGATCACTTGGCTACCCTTATTTTTGTGGAATCTGAGAACAGATATTTCGGATCCCTTTGAAGACTATAGGGCCAAAGGAAATATCCTCCGATAACTAAGAGAAAGAAGCTTTCTGAGAAACTTCTTTGTGTTCTGTGAAATCATGTCACAGAGTTACAGCTTTCCCCTCAAGAAGCCTTTCGCTAAGACAGTTCTTGTGGAATTGGCAAAGTGATATTTGGAAGCCCATAGAGGGCTATGGTGAAAAAGGAAATATCCTCAGATGAAATCTGGAAAGAAGCTTTCTGAGAAACTGCTCAGTGTTCTGTTAATTCATCTCACAGAGTTACATCTGTATTTCGTGGATCTCTTTGCTAGCCTTATTTCTGTGGAATCTGAGAACAGATATTTCGGATCCCTTTGAAGACTATAGGGCCAAAGGAAATATCCTCCGATAACTAAGAGAAAGAAACTTTCTGAGAAAATTCTTTGTGTTCTGTGAAATCATCTCACAGAGTTACAGTTTTCCCTCAAGAAGCCTTTCGCTGAGACATTTCTTGAGGAATTGGCAAAGTGATATTTGGAAGCCCAAAGAGGTCTATGGATGAAAAGGAAATATCCTCCTATGAAATCTGGAAAGAAGCTTTCTGAGAAACTGCTTAGTGTTCTGTTAATTCATCTCACAGAGTTACTTCTATATTTCGTGGATCTCTTTGCTAGCCTTATTTCTGTGGAATCTGAGAACAGATATTTCGGATCCCTTTGAAGACTATAGGGCCAAAGGAAATATCCTCCGATAACTAAGAGAAAGAAGCTTTCTGAGAAACTTCTTTGTGTTCTGTGAAATCATCTCACAGAGTTACAGCTTTCCCCTCAAGAAGCCTTTCGCTAAGACAGTTCTTGTGGAATTGGCAAAGTGATATTTGGAAGCCCATAGAGGGCTATGGTGAAAAAGGAAATATCCTCCGATGAAATCTGGAAAGAAGCTTTCTGAGAAACTGCTTAGTGTTCTGTTAATTCATCTCACAGAGTTACATCTGTATTTCGTGGATCTCTTTGCTAGCGTTATTTCTGTGGAATCTGAAAACAGATATTTCGGATCCCTTTGAAGACTATAGGGCCAAAGGAAATATCCTCCGATAACTAAGAGAAAGAAGCTTTCTGAGAAACTTCTTTGTGTTCTGTGAAATCATCTCCAGAGTTACAGCTTTCCCCTCAAGAAGCCTTTTGCTAAGACAGTTCTTGTGGAATTGGCAAAGTGATATTTGGAAGCCCATAGAAGGCTATGGTGAAAAAGGAAATATCCTCCGATGAAATCTGGAAAGAAGCTTTCTGAGAAACTGCTTAGTGTTCTGTTAATTCATCTCACAGAGTTACATCTGTATTTCGTGGATCTCCTTGCCAGCCTTATTTCTGTGGAATCTGAGAACAGATATTTCGGATCCCTTTGAAGACAATAGGGCCAAAGGAAATATCCTCCGATAACTAAGAGAAAGAAGCTTTCTGAGAAACTTCTTTGTGTTCTATGAAATCATCTCACAGAGTTACAGCTTTCCCCTCAAGAAGCCTTTCGCTAAGACAGTTCTTGTGAAATTGGAAAAGTGATATTTGGAAGACCATAGAGAGCTATGGTGAAAAACGAAATATCCTCCGATGAAATCTGGAAACAAACTTTCTGAGAAACTGCTTAGTGTTCTGTTAATTCATCTCACAGAGTTACATCTGTATTTCGTGGATCACTTGGCTAGCCTTATATCTGTGGAATCTGAGAACAGATATTTCGGATCCCTTTGAAGACTATAGGGCCAAAGGAAATATCCTCCGATAACTAAGAGAAAGAAGCTTTCTGAGAAACTTCTTTGTGTTCTGTGAAATCATCTCACAGAGTTACAGCTTTCCCCTCAAGAAGCCTTTCGCTAAGACAGTTCTTGTGGAATTGGCAAAGTGATATTTGGAAGCCCATAGAGGGCTATGGTGAAAAAGGAAATATCCTCCGATGAAATCTGGAAAGAAGCTTTCTGAGAAACTGCTTAGTGTTCTGTTAATTCATCTCACAGAGTTACATCTATATTTCGTGGATCTCTTTGCTAGCCTTATTTCTGTGGAATCTGAGAACAGATATTTCGGATCCCTTTGAAGACTATAGGGCCAAAGGAAATATCCTCCGATAAGAAAGAGAAAGAAGCTTTGTGAGAAATTTCTTTGTGTTCTATGTAATCATCTCACAGAGTTACAGCTTTCCCCTCAAGAAGCCTTTCGCTAAGACAGTTCTTGTGGAATTGGCAAAGTGATATTTGGAAGCCCATAGAGGGCTATGGTGAAAAAGGAAATATCCTCAGATGAAATCTGGAAAGAAGCTTTCTGAGAAACTGCTTAGTGTTCTGTTAATTCATCTCACAGAGTTACATCTGTATTTCGTGGATCACTTGGCTAGCCTTATTTCTGTGGAATCTGAGAACAGATATTTCGGATCCCTTTGAAGACTATAGGGCCAAAGGAAATATCCTCCGATAACTAAGAGAAAGAAGCTTTCTGAGAAACTTCTTTGTGTTCTGTGAAATCACCTCACAGAGTTACAGCTTTACCCTCAAGAAGCCTTTCGCTAGGACATTTCTTGTGGAATTGGCAAAGTGATATTTGGAAGCCCATAGAGGGCTATGGTCAAAAAGGAAACATCCTCCGATGAAATCTGGAAATAAGCTTTCTGAGAAACTGCTTAGTGTTCTGTTAATTCATCTCACAGAGTTATTCTATATTTCGTGGATCTCTTTGCTAGCCTTATTTCTGTGGAATCTGAGAACAGGTATTTCGGATCCCTTTGAAGACTATAGGGCCAAAGGAAATATCCTCCGATAACTAAGAGAAAGAAGCTTTCTGAGAAACTTCTTTGTGTTCTGTGAAATGAGCTCACAGAGTTTCAGCTTTCCCCTCAAGAAGCCTTTCGCTAAGACAGTTCTTGTGGAATTGGCAAAGTGATATTTGGAAGCCCATAGAGGGCTATGGTGAAAAAGGAAATATCCTCAGATGAAATCTAAAAAGAAGCTTTGTGAGAAACTGCTTAGTGTTCTGTTAATTCATCTCACAGAGTTACAGCTTTCCCCTCAAGAAGCCTTTCGCTAAGACAGTTCTTGTGGAATTGGCAAAGTGATATTTGGAAGCCCATAGAGGGCTATGGTGAAAAAGGAAATATCCTCAGATGAAATCTGGAAAGAAGCTTTCTGAGAAACTGCTTAGTGTTCTGTTAATTCATCTCACAGAGTTACATCTGTATTTCGTGGATCTCTTTGCTAGCCTTATTTCTGTGGAATCTGAAAACAGATATTTCGGATCCCTTTGAAGACTATAGGGCCAAAGGAAATATCCTCCGATAACTAAGAGAAAGAAGCTTTCTGAGAAACTTCTTTGTGTTCTGTGAAATCATCTCACAGAGTTACAGCTTTCCCCTCAAGAAGCCTTTCGCTAAGACAGTTCTTGTGGAATTGGCAAAGTGATATTTGGAAGTCCATAGAGTTCTATGGTGAAAAAGGAAATACCCGCCAATGAAATCTGGAAAGAAGCTTTCTGAGAAACTGCTCTGTGATGTGTGACTTCCACTCACAGAGTTACATCTATATTTCGTGGATCTCTTTGCTAGCCTTATTTCTGTGGAATCTGAGAACAGATATTTCGGATCCCTTTGAAGACTATAGGGCCAAAGGAAATATCCTCCGATAACAAAGAGAAAGAAGCTTTCTGAGAAATTTCTTTGTGTTCTATGTAATCATCTCACAGAGTTACAGCTTTCCCCTCAAGAAGCCTTTCGCTAAGACAGTTCTTGTGGAATTGGCAAAGTGATATTTGGAAGCCCATAGAGGGCTATGGTGAAAAAGGAAATATCCTCAGATAAAATCTGGAAAGAAGCTTTCTGAGAAACTGCTTAGTGTTCTGTTAATTCATCTCACAGAGTTACATCTGTATTTCGTGGATCACTTGGCTAGCCTTATTTCTGTGGAATCTGAGAACAGATATTTCGGATCCCTTTGAAGACTATAGGGCCAAAGGAAATATCCTCCGATAACTAAGAGAAAGAAGCTTTCTGAGAAACTTCTTTGTGTTCTGTGAAATCATCTCACAGAGTTACAGCTTTCCCCTCAAGAAGCCTTTCGCTAAGACAGTTCTTGTGGAATTGGCAAAGTGATATTTGGAAGCCCATTCAGGGCTACGGTGAAAAAGGAAATATCCTCAGATGAAATCTGGAAAGATGCTTTCTGAGAAACTGCTCAGTGTTCTGTTAATTCATCTCACAGAGTTACATCTGTATTTCGTGGATCTCTTTGCTAGGCTTATTTCTGTGGAATCTGAGAACAGATAGTTCGGATCCCTTTGAAGACTATAGGGCCCAAGGAAATATCCTCCGATAACAAAGAAAAAGAAGCTTTCTGAGAAACTTCTTTGTGTTCTGTGAAATCATCTCGCAGAGTTACAGCTTTCCCCTCAAGAAGCCTTTCGCTAAGACAGTTCTTGTGGAATTGGCAAAGTGATATTTGGAAGCCCATAGAGGGCTAAGGTGAAAAAGGAAATATCCTCCGATGAAAACTGGAAAGAAGCTTTCTGAGAAACTGCTTAGTGTTCTGTTAATTCATCTCACAGAGTTACATCTATATTTCGTGGATCTCTTTGCTAGCCTTATTTCTGTGGAATCTGAGAACAGATATTTCGGATCCCTTTGAAGACTAAAGGGCCAAAGGAAATATCCTCGGATAACGAAGAGAAAGAAGCTTTCTGAGAACCTTCTTTGTGTTCTGTGAAATCATCTCACAGAGTTACAGCTTTCCCCTCAAGAAGCCTTTCGCTAAGACAGTTCTTGTGGAATTGGCAAAGTGGTATTTGGAAGCCCATAGAGGGCTATGGTGAAAAAGGAAATATCCTCCGATGAAATCTGGAAAGAAGCTTTCTGAGAAACTGCTTAGTGTTCTGTTAATTCATCTCACAGAGTTACATCTGTATTTCGTGGATCTCTTTGCTAGCTTTATTTCTGTGGAATCTGAGAACAGATATTTCGGATCCCTTTGAAGACTATAGGGCCAAAGGAAATATCCTCCGATAACTAAGAGAAAGAAACTTTCTGAGAAACTTCTTTGTGTTCTGTGAAATCATCTCACAGAGTTACAGTTTTCCCTCAAGAAGCCTTTCGCTGAGACATTTCTTGAGGAATTGGCAAAGTGATATTTGGAAGCCCAAAGAGGGCTATGGATGAAAAGGAAATATCCTCCGATGAAATCTGGAAAGAAGCTTTCTGAGAAACTGCTTAGTGTTCTGTTAATTCATCTCACAGAGTTACTTCTATATTTCGTGGATCTCTTTGCTAGCCTTATTTCTGTGGAATCTGAGAACAGATATTTCGGATCCCTTTGAAGACTATAGGGCCAAAGGAAATATCCTCCGATAACTAAGAGAAAGAATCTTTCTGAGAAACTTCTTTGTGTTCTGTGAAATCATCTCACAGAGTTACAGCTTTCCCCTCAAGAAACCTTTCGCTAAGACAGTTCTTGTGGAATTGGCAAAGTGATATTTGGAAGCCCATAGAGGGCTATGGTGAAAAAGGAAATATCCTCAGATGAAATCTGGAAAGAAGCTTTCTGAGAAACTGCTTAGTTTTCTGTTAATTCATCTCACAGAGTTACATCTGTATTTCGTGGATCTCTTTGCTAGCGTTATTTCTGTGGAATCTGAAAACAGATATTTCGGATCCCTTTGAAGACTACAGGCCAAAGGAAATATCCTCCGATAACTAAGAGAAAGAAGCTTTCTGAGAAACTTCTTTGTGTTCTGTGAAATCATCTCCAGAGTTACAGCTTTCCCCTCAAGAAGCCTTTTGCTAAGACAGTTCTTGTGGAATTGGCAAAGTGATATTTGGAAGCCCATAGAAGGCTATGGTGAAAAAGGAAATATCCTCCGATGAAATCTGGAAAGAAGCTTTCTGAGAAACTGCTTAGTGTTCTGTTAATTCATCTCACAGAGTTACATCTGTATTTCGTGGATCTCCTTGCCAGCCTTATTTCTGTGGAATCTGAGAACAGATATTTCGGATCCCTTTGAAGACAATAGGGCCAAAGGAAATATCCTCCGATAACTAAGAGAAAGAAGCTTTCTGAGAAACTACTTTGTGTTCTATGAAATCATCTCACAGAGTTACAGCTTTCCCCTCAAGAAGCCTTTCGCTAAGACAGTTCTTGTGAAATTGGCAAAGTGATATTTGGAAGACCATAGAGAGCTATGGTGAAAAAATAAATATCCTCCGATGAAATCTGGAAACAAACTTTCTGAGAAACTGCTTAGTGTTCTGTTAATTCATCTCACAGAGTTACATCTGTATTTCGTGGATCACTTGGCTACCCTTATTTCTGTGGAATCTGAGAACAGATATTTCGGATCCCTTTGAAGATTATAGCGCCAAAGGAAATATCCTCGGATAACGAAGAGAAAGAAGCTTTCTGAGAACCTTCTTTGTGTTCTGTGAAATCATCTCACAGAGTTACAGCTTTCCCCTCAAGAAGCCTTTCGCTAAGACAGTTCTTGTGGAATTGGCAAAGTGATATTTGGAAGCCCATAGAGGGCTATGTTGAAAAAGGAAATATCCTCAGATGAAATCTGGAAAGAAGCTTTCTGAGAAACTGCTTAGTGTTCTGTTAATTCATCTCACAGAATTACATCTATATTTCGTGGATCTCTGTGCTAGCCTTATTTCTGTGGAATCTGAGAACAGATATTTCGGATCCCTTTGAAGACTATAGGGCCAAAGGAAATATCCTCAGATAACTAAGAGAAAGAAGCTTTCTGAGAAACTTCTTTGTGTTCTGTGAAATCATCTCACAGAGTTACAGCTTTCCCCTCAAGAAGCCTTTCGCTAAGACAGTTCTTGTGGAATTGGCAAAGTGATATTTGGAAGCCCATACACGGCTATGGTGAAAAAGGAAATATCCTCAGATGAAATCTGGAAAGAAGCTTTCTGAGAAACTGCTCAGTGTTCTGTTAACTCATCTCACAGAGTTACATCTGTATTTCGTGGATCTCTTTGCTAGGCTTATTTCTGTGGAATCTGAGAACAGATATTTCGGATCCCTTTGAAGACTATAGGGCCAAAGGAAATATCCTCCGATAACAAAGAAAAAGAAGCTTTCTGAGAAACCTCTTTGTGTTCTGTGAAATCATCTCGCAGAGTTACAGCTTTCCCCTCAAGAAGCCTTTCGCTAAGACAGTTCTTGTGGAATTGGCAAAGTGATATTTGGAAGCCCATAGAGGGCTATGGTGAAAAAGGAAATATCCTCCAATGAAATCTGGAAAGAAGCTTTCTGAGAAACTGCTTAGTGTTCTGTTAATTCATCTCACAGAGTTACATCTATATTTCGTGGATCTCTTTGCTAGCCTTATTTCTGTGGAATCTGAGAACAGATATTTCGGATCCCTTTGAAGACTATAGGGCCAAAGGAAATATCCTCCGATAACAAAGAGAAAGAAGCTTTCTGAGAAATTTCTTTGTGTTCTATGTAATCATCTCACAGAGTTACAGCTTTCCCCTCAAGAAGCCTTTCGCTAAGACAGTTCTTGTGGAATTGTCAAAGTGATATTTGGAAGCCCATAGAGGGCTATGGTGAAAAAGGAAATATCCTCAGATGAAATCTGGAAAGAAGCTTTCTGAGAAACTGCTTAGTGTTCTGTTAATTCAACTCACAGAGTTACATCTGTATTTCGTGGATCACTTGGCTACCCTTATTTTTGTGGAATCTGAGAACAGATATTTCGGATCCCTTTGAAGACTATAGGGCCAAAGGAAGTATCCTCCGATAACTAAGAGAAAGAAGCTTTCTGAGAAACTTCTTTGTGTTCTGTGAAATCATGTCACAGAATTACAGCTTTCCCCTCAAGAAGCCTTTCGCTAAGACAGTTCTTGTGGAATTGGCAAAGTGATATTTGGAAGCCCATAGAGGGCTATGGTGAAAAAGGAAATATCCTCAGATGAAATCTGGAAAGAAGCTTTCTGAGAAACTGCTCAGTGTTCTGTTAATTCATCTCACAGAGTTACATCTGTATTTCGTGGATCTCTTTGCTAGCCTTATTTCTGTGGAATCTGAGAACAGATATTTCGGATCCCTTTGAAGACTATAGGGCCAAAGGAAATATCCTCGGATAACGAAGAGAAAGAAGATTTCTGAGAACCTTCTTTGTGTTCTGTGAAATCATCTCACAGAGTTACAGATTTCCCCTCAAGAAGCCTTTCGCTAAGACAGTTCTTGTGGAATTGGCAAAGTGATATTTGGAAGCCCATAGAGGGCTATGGTGAAAAAGGAAATATCCTCAGATGAAATCTGGAAAGAAGCTTTCTGAGAAACTGCTTAGTGTTCTGTTAATTCATCTCACAGAATTACATCTATATTTCGTGGATCTCTGTGCTAGCCTTATTTCTGTGGAATCTGAGAACAGATATTTCGGATCCCTTTGAAGACTATAGGGCCAAAGGAAATATCCTCAGATAACTAAGAGAAAGAAGCTTTCTGAGAAACTTCTTTGTGTTCTGTGAAATCATCTCACAGAGTTACAGCTTTCCCCTCAAGAAGCCTTTCGCTAAGACAGTTCTTGTGGAATTGGCAAAGTGATATTTGGAAGCCCATTCAGGGCTACGGTGAAAAAGGAAATATCCTCAGATGAAATCTGGAAAGATGCTTTCTGAGAAACTGCTCAGTGTTCTGTTAATTCATCTCACAGAGTTACATCTGTATTTCGTGGATCTCTTTGCTAGGCTTATTTCTGTGGAATCTGAGAACAGATATTTCGGATCCCTTTGAAGACTATAGGGCCAAAGGAAATATCCTCCGATAACAAAGAAAAAGAAGCTTTCTGAGAAACTTCTTTGTGTTTTGTGAAATCATCTCGCAGAGTTACAGCTTTCCCCTCAAGAAGCCTTTCGCTAAGACAGTTCTTGTGGAATTGGCAAAGTGATATTTGGAAGCCCATAGAGGGCTAAGGTGAAAAAGGAAATATCCTCCGATGAAAACTGGAAAGAAGCTTTCTGAGAAACTGCTTAGTGTTCTGTTAATTCATCTCACAGAGTTACATCTACATTTCGTGGATCTCTTTGCTAGCCTTATTTCTGTGGAATCTGAGAACAGATATTTCGGATCCCTTTGAAGACTATAGGGCCAAAGGAAATATCCTCCGATAACAAAGAGAAAGAAGCTTTCTGAGAAACTTCTTTGTGTTCTGTGAAATCATCTCACAGAGTTACAGCTTTCCCCTCAAGAAGCCTTTCGCTAAGACAGTTCTTGTGGAATTGGCAAAGTGATATTTGGAAGCCCATAGAGGACTATGGTGAAAAAGGAAATATCCTCAGATGAAATCTGGAAAGAAGCTTTCTGAGAAACTGCTTTGTGTTCTGTTAATTCATCTCACAGAGTTACATCTGCATTTCGTGGATCTCTTTGCTAGCCTTATTTCTGTGGAATCTGAGAACAGATATTTCGGATCCCTTTGAAGACTATAGGGCCAAAGGAAATATCCTCCGATAACTAAGAGAAAGAAGCTTTCTGAGAAACTTCTTTGTGGTGTATGAAATCATCTCACAGAGTTACAGCTTTCCCCTCAAGAAGCCTTTCGCTAAGACAGTTCTTGTGGAATTGGCAAAGTGATATTTGGAAGCCCATAGAGGGCTATGGTGAAAAAGGAAATATCCTCAGATGAAATCTGGAAAGAAGCTTTCTGAGAAACTGCTCTGTGATGTGTGACTTCCACTCACAGAGTTACATCTGTATTTCGTTGATCTCTTTGCTAGCCTTATTTCTGTGGAATCTGAAAACAGATATTTCGGATCCCTTTGAAGACTATAGGGCCAAAGGAAATATCCTCCGATATCTAAGAGAAAGAAGCCTTCTGAGAAACCTCTTTGTGTGCTGTGAAATCATCTCACAGAGTTACAGCTTTCCCATCAAGAAGCCTTTCGCTAAGACAGTTCTTGTGGAATTGGCAAAGTGATATTTGGAAGCCCATAGAGGGCTATGGTGAAAAAGGAAATATCCTCAGATGAAATCTGGAAAGAAGCTTTCTGAGAAACTGCTTAGTGTTCTGTTAATTCATCTCACAGAGTTACATCTGTATTTCGTGGATCTCTTTGCTAGACTTATTTCTGTGGAATCTGAAAACAGATATTTCGGATCCCTTTGAAGACTATAGGGCCAAAGGAAATATCCTCCGATAACTAAGAGAAGGAAGCTTTCTGAGAAACTTCTTTGTGTTCTGTGAAATCATCTCACAGAGTTACAGCTTTCCCCTCAAGAAGCCTTTCGCTAAGACAGTTCTTGTGGAATTGGCAAAGTGATATTTGGAAGCCCATAGAGGGCTATGGTGAAAAAGGAAATATCCTCCGATGAAATCTGGAAAGAAGCTTTCTGAGAAACTGCTTAGTGTTCTGTTAATTCATCTCACAGAGTTACATCTATATTTCGTGGATCTCTTTGCTAGCCTTATTTCTGTGGAATCTGACCACAGATATTTCGGATCCCTTTGAAGACTATAGGGCCAAAGGAAATATCCTCCGATAACAAAGAGAAAGAAGCTATCTGAGAAATTTCTTTGTGTTCTATGTAATCATCTCACAGAGTTACAGCTTTTCCCTCAAGAAACCTTTCGCTAAGACAGTTCTTGTGGAATTGGCAAAGTGATATTTGGAAGCCCATAGAGGGCTATGGTGAAAAAGGAAATATCCTCAGATGAAATCTGGAAAGAAGCTTTCTGAGAAACTGCTTAGTGTTCTGTTAATTCATCTCACAGAGTTACATCTGTATTTCGTGGATCTCTTTGCTAGCCTTATTTCTGTGGAATCTGAGAACAGATATTTCGGATCCCTTTGAAGACTATAGGGCCAAAGGAAATATCCTCCGATAACTAAGAGAAAGAAGCTTTCTGAGAAACTTCTTTGTGGTTTATGAAATCATCTCACAGAGTTACAGCTTTCCCCTCAAGAAGCCTTTCGCTAAGACAGTTCTTGTGGAATTGGCAAAGTGATATTTGGAAATCCATAGAAGGCTATGGTGAAAAAGGAAATATCCTCGATGAAATCTGGAAAGAAGCTTTCTGAGAAACTGCTCTGTGATGTGTGACTTCCACTCACAGAGTTACATCTGTATTTCGTTGATCTCTTTGCTAGCCTTATTTCTGTGGAATCTGAGAACAGATATTTCGGATCCCTTTGAAGACTATAGGGCCAAAGGAAATATCCTCCGATGTCTAAGAGAAAGAAGCCTTCTGAGAAACCTCTTTGTGTGCTGTGAAATCATCTCACAGAGTTACAGCTTTCCCCTCAAGAAGCCTTTCGCTAAGACAGTTCTTGTGGAATTGGCAAAGTGATATTTGGAAGCCCATAGAGGGCTATGGTGAAAAAGGAAATATCCTCAGATGAAATCTGGAAAGAAGCTTTCTGAGAAACTGCTTAGTGTTCTGTTAATTCATCTCACAGAGTTACATCTGTATTTCGTGGATCTCTTTGCTAGACTTATTTCTGTGGAATCTGAAAACAGATATTTCGGATCCCTTTGAAGACTATAGGGCCAAAGGAAATATCCTCCGATAACTAAGAGAAGGAAGCTTTCTGAGAAACTTCTTTGTGTTCTGTGAAATCATCTCACAGAGTTACAGCTTTCCCCTCAAGAAGCCTTTCGCTAAGACAGTTCTTGTGGAATTGGCAAAGTGATATTTGGAAGCCCATAGAGGGCTATGGTGAAAAAGGAAATATCCTCAGATGAAATCTGGAAAGAAGCTTTCTGAGAAACTGCTTAGTGTTCTGTTAATTCATCTCACAGAGTTACATCTGTATTTCATGGATCTCTTCGCTAGCCTTATTTCTGTGGAATCTGAGAACAGATATTTCGGATCCCTTTGAAGACTATAGGGCCAAAGGAAATATCCTCCGATAACTAAGAGAAAGAAGCTTTCTGAGAAACTTCTTTGTGGTTTATGAAATCATCTCACAGAGTTACAGCTTTCCCCTCAAGAAGCCTTTCGCTAAGACTGTTCTTGTGGAATTGGCAAAGTGATATTTGGAAGCCCATAGAGGGCTATGGTGAAAAAGGAAATATCCTCAGATGAAATCTGGAAAGAAGCTTTCTGAGAAACTGCTCTGTGATGTGTCACTTCCACTCACAGATTTACATCTGTATTTCGTTGATCTCTTTGCTAGCCTTATTTCTGTGGAATCTGAGAACAGATATTTCGGATCCCTTTGAAGACTATAGGGCCTAAGGAAATATCCTCCGATAACAAAGAGAAAGAAGCTTTCTGAGAAACCTCTTTGTGTTCTCTGAAATCATCTCACAGAGTTACAGCTTTCCCCTCAAGAAGCCTTTCGCTAAGACAGTTCTTGTGGAATTGGCAAAGTGATATTTGGAAGCCCATAGAGGGCTATGGTGAAAAAGGAAATATCCTCAGATGAAATCTGGAAAGAAGCTTTCTGAGAAACTGCTTAGTGTTCTGTTAATTCATCTCACAGAGTTACATCTGTATTTCGTGGATCACTTGGCTAGCCTTATATCTGTGGAATCTGAGAACAGATATTTCGGATCCCTTTGAAGACTATAGGGCCAAAGGAAATATCCTCAGATAACTAAGAGAAAGAAGCTTTCTGAGAAACTTCTTTGTGTTCTGTGAAATCATCTCACAGAGTTACAGCTTTCCCCTCAAGAAGCCTTTCGCTAAGACAGTTCTTGTGGAATTGGCAAAGTGATATTTGGAAGCCCATACAGGGCTATGGTGAAAAAGGAAATGTCCTCAGATGAAATCTGGAAAGAAGCTTTCTGAGAAACTGCTCAGTGTTCTGTTAATTCATCTCACAGAGTTACATCTGTATTTCGTGGATCTCTTTGCTAGGCTTATTTCTGTGGAATCTGAGAACAGATATTTCGGATCCCTTTGAAGACTATAGGGCCAAAGGATATATCCTCCGATAACAAAGAAAAAGAAGCTTTCTGAGAAACCTCTTTGTGTTCTGTGAAATCATCTCGCAGAGTTACAGCTTTCCCCTCAAGAAGCCTTTCGCTAAGACAGTTCTTGTGGAATTGGCAAAGTGATATTTGGAAGCCCATAGAGGGCTATGGTGAAAAAGGAAATATCCTCCGATGAAATCTGGAAAGAAGCTTTCTGAGAAACTGCTTAGTGTTCTGTTAATTCATCTCACAGAGTTACATGTATATTTCGTGGATCTCTTTGCTAGCCTTATTTCTGTGGAATCTGAGAACAGATATTTCGGATCCCTTTGAAGACTATAGGGCCAAAGGAAATATCCTCCGATAACAAAGAGAAAGAAGCTTTCTGAGAAATTTCTTTGCGTTCTATGTAATCATCTCACAGAGTAACAGCTTTCCCCTCGAGAAGCCTTTCGCTAAGACAGTTCTTGTGGAATTGGCAAAGTGATATTTGGAAGCCCATAGAGGGCTATGGTGAAAAAGGAAATATCCTCAGATGAAATCTGGAAAGAAGCTTTCTGAGAAACTGCTTAGTGTTCTGTTAATTCAACTCACAGAGTTACATCTGTATTCCGTGGATCACTTGGCTAGCCTTATTTTTGTGGAATCTGAGAACAGATATTTCGGATCCCTTTGAAGACTATAGGGCCAAAGGAAATATCCTCCGATAACTAAGAGAAAGAAGCTTTCTGAGAAACTTCTTTGTGGTGTATGAAATCATCTCACAGAGTTACAGCTTTCCCCTCAAGAAGCCTTTCGCTAAGACAGTTCTTGTGGAATTGGCAAAGTGATATTTGGAAGCCCATAGAGGGCTATGGTGAAAAAGGAAATATCCTCAGATGAAATCTGGAAAGAAGCTTTCTGAGAAACTGCTCTGTGATGTGTGACTTCCACTCACAGAGTTACATCTGTATTTCGTTGATCTCTTTGCTAGCCTTATTTCTGTGGAATCTGAGAACAGATATTTCGGATCCCTTTGAAGACTATAGGGCCAAAGGAAATATCCTCC
Source organism: Macaca mulatta (assembly GCF_049350105.2). Classification (NCBI taxonomy): domain Eukaryota; kingdom Metazoa; phylum Chordata; class Mammalia; order Primates; family Cercopithecidae; genus Macaca; species Macaca mulatta. The sequence continues at coordinate 49,948,479 of NC_133411.1, forward strand.
GATATCTAAGAGAAAGAAGCCTTCTGAGAAACCTCTTTGTGTGCTGTGAAATCATCTCACAGAGTTACAGCTTTCCCATCAAGAAGCCTTTCGCTAAGACAGTTCTTGTGGAATTGGCAAAGTGATATTTGGAAGCCCATAGAGGGCTATGGTGAAAAAGGAAATATCCTCAGATGAAATCTGGAAAGAAGCTTTCTGAGAAACTGCTTAGTGTTCTGTTAATTCATCTCACAGAGTTACATCTGTATTTCGTGGATCTCTTTGCTAGACTTATTTCTGTGGAATCTGAAAACAGATATTTCGGATCCCTTTGAAGACTATAGGGCCAAAGGAAATATCCTCCGATAACTAAGAGAAGGAAGCTTTCTGAGAAACTTCTTTGTGTTCTGTGAAATCATCTCACAGAGTTACAGCTTTCCCCTCAAGAAGTCTTTCGCTAAGACAGTTCTTGTGGAATTGGCAAAGTGATATTTGGAAGCCCATAGAGGGCTATGGTGAAAAAGGAAATATCCTCAGATGAAATCTGGAAAGAAGCTTTCTGAGAAACTGCTTAGTGTTCTGTTAATTCATCTCACAGAGTTACATCTGTATTTCATGGATCTCTTCGCTAGCCTTATTTCTGTGGAATCTGAGAACAGATATTTCGGATCCCTTTGAAGACTATAGGGCCAAAGGAAATATCCTCCGATAACTAAGAGAAAGAAGCTTTCTGAGAAACTTCTTTGTGGTTTATGAAATCATCTCACAGAGTTACAGCTTTCCCCTCAAGAAGCCTTTCGCTAAGACTGTTCTTGTGGAATTGGCAAAGTGATATTTGGAAGCCCATAGAGGGCTATGGTGAAAAAGGAAATATCCTCAGATGAAATCTGGAAAGAAGCTTTCTGAGAAACTGCTCTGTGATGTGTCACTTCCACTCACAGATTTACATCTGTATTTCGTTGATCTCTTTGCTAGCCTTATTTCTGTGGAATCTGAGAACAGATATTTCGGATCCCTTTGAAGACTATAGGGCCAAAGGAAATATCCTCCGATAACAAAGAGAAAGAAGCTTTCTGAGAAACCTCTTTGTGTTCTCTGAAATCATCTCACAGAGTTACAGCTTTCCCCTCAAGAAGCCTTTCGCTAAGACAGTTCTTGTGGAATTGGCAAAGTGATATTTGGAAGCCCATAGAGGGCTATGGTGAAAAAGGAAATATCCTCAGATGAAATCTGGAAAGAAGCTTTCTGAGAAACTGCTTAGTGTTCTGTTAATTCATCTCACAGAGTTACATCTGTATTTCGTGGATCACTTGGCTAGCCTTATATCTGTGGAATCTGAGAACAGATATTTCGGATCCCTTTGAAGACTATAGGGCCAAAGGAAATATCCTCAGATAACTAAGAGAAAGAAGCTTTCTGAGAAACTTCTTTGTGTTCTGTGAAATCATCTCACAGAGTTACAGCTTTCCCCTCAAGAAGCCTTTCGCTAAGACAGTTCTTGTGGAATTGGCAAAGTGATATTTGGAAGCCCATACAGGGCTATGGTGAAAAAGGAAATGTCCTCAGATGAAATCTGGAAAGAAGCTTTCTGAGAAACTGCTCAGTGTTCTGTTAATTCATCTCACAGAGTTACATCTGTATTTCGTGGATCTCTTTGCTAGGCTTATTTCTGTGGAATCTGAGAACAGATATTTCGGATCCCTTTGAAGACTATAGGGCCAAAGGATATATCCTCCGATAACAAAGAAAAAGAAGCTTTCTGAGAAACCTCTTTGTGTTCTGTGAAATCATCTCGCAGAGTTACAGCTTTCCCCTCAAGAAGCCTTTCGCTAAGACAGTTCTTGTGGAATTGGCAAAGTGATATTTGGAAGCCCATAGAGGGCTATGGTGAAAAAGGAAATATCCTCCGATGAAATCTGGAAAGAAGCTTTCTGAGAAACTGCTTAGTGTTCTGTTAATTCATCTCACAGAGTTACATGTATATTTCGTGGATCTCTTTGCTAGCCTTATTTCTGTGGAATCTGAGAACAGATATTTCGGATCCCTTTGAAGACTATAGGGCCAAAGGAAATATCCTCCGATAACAAAGAGAAAGAAGCTTTCTGAGAAATTTCTTTGCGTTCTATGTAATCATCTCACAGAGTAACAGCTTTCCCCTCGAGAAGCCTTTCGCTAAGACAGTTCTTGTGGAATTGGCAAAGTGATATTTGGAAGCCCATAGAGGGCTATGGTGAAAAAGGAAATATCCTCAGATGAAATCTGGAAAGAAGCTTTCTGAGAAACTGCTTAGTGTTCTGTTAATTCAACTCACAGAGTTACATCTGTATTCCGTGGATCACTTGGCTAGCCTTATTTTTGTGGAATCTGAGAACAGATATTTCGGATCCCTTTGAAGACTATAGGGCCAAAGGAAATATCCTCCGATAACTAAGAGAAAGAAGCTTTCTGAGAAACTTCTTTGTGTTCTGTGAAATCATCTCACAGAGTTACAGCTTTCCCCTCAAGAAGCCTTTCGCTAAGACAGTTCTTGTGGAATTGGCAAAGTGATATTTGGAAGCCCATAGAGGGCTATGGTGAAAAAGGAAATATCCTCAGATGAAATCTGGAAAGAAGCTTTCTGAGAAACTGCTTAGTGTTCTGTTAATTCATCTCACAGAGTTACATCTGTATTTCGTGGATCTCTTTGCTAGCCTTATTTCTGTGGAATCTGAGAACAGATATTTCGGATCCCTTTGAAGACTATAGGGCCAAAGGAAATATCCTCCGATAACAAAGAGAAAGACGCTTTCTGAGAAATTTCTTGGCGTTCTATGTAATCATCTCACAGAGTAACAGCTTTCCCCTCAAGAAGCCTTTCGCTAAGACAGTTCTTGTGGAATTGGCAAAGTGATATTTGGAAGCCCATAGAGGGCTATGGTGAAAAAGGAAATATCCTCAGATGAAATCTGGAAAGAAGCTTTCTGAGAAACTGCTTAGTGTTCTGTTAATTCATCTCACAGAGTTACATCTGTATTTCGTGGATCTCTTTGCTAGCCTTATTTCTGTGGAATCTGAGAACAGATATTTCGGATCCCTTTGAAGACTATAGGGCCAAAGGAAATATCCTCGGATAACGAAGAGAAAGAAGCTTTCTGAGAACCTTCTTTGTGTTCTGTGAAATCATCTCACAGAGTTACAGATTTCCCCTCTAGAAGCCTTTCGCTAAGACAGTTCTTGTGGAATTGGCAAAGTGATATTTGGAAGCCCATAGAGGGCTATGGTGAAAAAGGAAATATCCTCAGATGAAATCTGGAAAGAAGCTTTCTGAGAAACTGCTTAGTGTTCTGTTAATTCATCTCACAGAATTACATCTATATTTCGTGGATCTCTGTGCTAGCCTTATTTCTGTGGAATCTGAGAACAGATATTTCGGATCCTTTTGAAGACTATAGGGCCAAAGGAAATATCCTCAGATAACTAAGAGAAAGAAGCTTTCTGAGAAACTTCTTTGTGTTCTGTGAAATCATATCACAGAGTTACAGCTTTCCCCTAAAGAAGCCTTTCGCTAAGACAGTTCTTGTGGAATTGGCAAAGTGATATTTGGAAGCCCATACACGGCTATGGTGAAAAAGGAAATATCCTCAGATGAAATCTGGAAAGAAGCTTTCTGAGAAACTGCTCAGTGTTCTGTTAAATCATCTCACAGAGTTACATCTGTATTTCGTGGATCTCTTTGCTAGGCTTATTTCTGTGGAATCTGAGAACAGATATTTCGGATCCCTTTGAAGACTATAGGGCCAAAGGAAATATCCTCCGATAACAAAGAAAAAGAAGCTTTCTGAGAAAGCTCTTTGTGTTCTGTGAAATCATCTCGCAGAGTTACAGCTTTCCCCTCAAGAAGCCTTTCGCTAAGACAGTTCTTGTGGAATTGGCAAAGTGATATTTGGAAGCCCATAGAGGGCTATGGTGAAAAAGGAAATATCCTCCAATGAAATCTGGAAAGAAGCTTTCTGAGAAACTGCTTAGTGTTCTGTTAATTCATCTCACAGAGTTACATCTATATTTCGTGCATCTCTTTGCTAGCCTTATTTCTGTGGAATCTGAGAACAGATATTTCGGATCCCTTTGAAGACTATAGGGCCAAAGGAAATATCCTCCGATAACAAAGAGAAAGAAGCTTTCTGAGAAATTTCTTTGTGTTCTATGTAATCATCTCACAGAGTTACAGCTTTCCCCTCAAGAAGCCTTTCGCTAAGACAGTTCTTGTGGAATTGGCAAAGTGATATTTGGAAGCCCATAGAGGGCTATGGTGAAAAAGGAAATATCCTCCGATGAAATCTGGAAAGAAGCTTTCTGAGAAACTGCTTAGTGTTCTGTTAATTCAACTCACAGAGTTACATCTATATTTCGTGGATCTCTTTGCTAGCCTTATTTCTGTGGAATCTGAGAACAGATATTTCGGATCCCTTTGAAGACTATAGGGCCAAAGGAAATATCCTCCGATAACAAAGAGAAAGAAGCTTTCTGAGAAACTTCTTTGTGTTCTGTGAAATCATCTCACAGAGTTACAGCTTTCCCCTCAAGAAGCCTTTCGCTAAGACAGTTCTTGTGGAATTGGCAAAGTGATATTTGGAAGCCCATAGAGGACTATGGTGAAAAAGGAAATATCCTCAGATGAAATCTGGAAAGAAGCTTTCTGAGAAACTGCTTTGTGTTCTGTTAATTCATCTCACAGAGTTACATCTGCATTTCGTGGATCTCTTTGCTAGCCTTATTTCTGTGGAATCTGAGAACAGATATTTCGGATCCCTTTGAAGACTATAGGGCCAAAGGAAATATCCTCCGATAACTAAGAAAAAGAAGCTTTCTGAGAAACTTCTTTGTGGTGTATGAAATCATCTCACAGAGTTACAGCTTTCCCCTCAAGAAGCCTTTCGCTAAGACAGTTCTTGTGGAATTGGCAAAGTGATATTTGGAAGCCCATAGAGGGCTATAGTGAAAAAGGAAATATCCTCAGATGAAATCTGGAAAGAAGCTTTCTGAGAAACTGCTTAGTGTTCTGTTAATTCATCTCACAGAGTTACATCTGTATTTCGTGGATCTCTTTGCTAGACTTATTTCTGTGGAATCTGAAAACAGATATTTCGGATCCCTTTGAAGACTATAGGGCCAAAGGAAATATCCTCCGATAACTAAGAGAAGGAAGCTTTCTGAGAAACTTCTTTGTGTTCTGTGAAATCATCTCACAGAGTTACAGCTTTCCCCTCAAGAAGCCTTTCGCTACGACAGTTCTTGTGGAATTGGCAAAGTGATATTTGGAAGCCCATAGAGGGCTATGGTGAAAAAGGAAATATCCTCCGATGAAATCTGGAAAGAAGCTTTCTGAGAAACTGCTCAGTGTTCTGTTAATTCATCTCACAGTGTTACATCTGTATTTCGTGGATCTCTTTGCTAGCCTTATTTCTGTGGAATCTGAGAACAGATATTTCGGATCCCTTTGAAGACTATAGGGCCAAAGGAAATATCCTCGGATAACGAAGAGAAAGAAGCTTTCTGAGAACCTTCTTTGTGTTCTGTGAAATCATCTCACAGAGTTACAGATTTCCCCTCAAGAAGCCTTTCGCTAAGACAGTTCTTGTGGAATTGGCAAACTGATATTTGGAAGCCCATAGAGGGCTATGGTGAAAAAGGAAATATCCTCAGATGAAATCTGGAAAGAAGCTTTCTGAGAAACTGCTTAGTGTTCTGTTAATTCATCTCACAGAATTACATCTATATTTCGTGGATCTCTGTGCTAGCCTTATTTCTGTGGAATCTGAGAACAGATATTTCGGATCCCTTTGAAGACTATAGGGCCAAAGGAAATATCCTCAGATAACTAAGAGAAAGAAGCTTTCTGAGAAACTTCTTTCTGTTCTGTGAAATCATCTCACAGAGTTACAGCTTTCCCCTCAAGAAGCCTTTCGCTAAGACAGTTCTTGTGGAATTGGCAAAGTGATATTTGGAAGCCCATAGAGGACTATGGTGAAAAAGGAAATATCCTCAGATGAAATCTGGAAAGAAGCTTTCTGAGAAACTGCTTCGTGTTCTGTTAATTCATCTCACAGAGTTACATCTGCATTTCGTGGATCTCTTTGCTAGCCTTATTTCTGTGGAATCTGAGAACAGATATTTCGGATCCCTTTGAAGACTATAGGGCCAAAGGAAATATCCTCCGATAACTAAGAGAAAGAAGCTTTCTGAGAAACTTCTTTGTGGTGTATGAAATCATCTCACAGAGTTACAGCTTTCCCCTCAAGAAGCCTTTCGCGAAGACAGTTCTTGTGGAATTGGCAAAGTGATATTTGGAAGCCCATAGAGGGCTATGGTGAAAAAGGAAATATCCTCAGATGAAATCTGGAAAGAAGCTTTCTGAGAAACTGCTCTGTGATGTGTGACTTCCACTCACAGAGTTACATCTGTATTTCGTTGATCTCTTTGCTAGCCTTATTTCTGTGGAATCTGAGAACAGATATTTCGGATACCTTTGAAGACTATAGGGCCAAAGGAAATATCCTCCGATAACAAAGAAAAAGAAGCTTTCTGAGAAACTTCTTTGTGTTCTGTGAAATCATCTCGCAGAGTTACAGCTTTCCCCTCAAGAAGCCTTTCGCTAAGACAGTTCTTGTGGAATTGGCAAAGTGATATTTGGAAGCCCATAAAGGGCTAAGGTGAAAAAGGAAATATCCTCCGATGAAAACTGGAAAGAAGCTTTCTGAGAAACTGCTTAGTGTTCTGTTAATTCATCTCACAGAGTTACATCTATATTTCGTGGATCTCTTTGCTAGCCTTATTTCTGTGGAATCTGAGAACAGATATTTCGGATCCCTTTGAAGACTATAGGGCCAAAGGAAATATCCTCCGATAACAAAGAGAAAGAAGCTTTCTGAGAAACTTCTTTGTGTTCTGTGAAATCATCTCACAGAGTTACAGCTTTCCCCTCAAGAAGCCTTTCGCTAAGACAGTTCTTGTGGAATTGGCAAAGTGATATTTGGAAGCCCATAGAGGACTATGGTGAAAAAGGAAATATCCTCAGATGAAATCTGGAAAGAAGCTTTCTGAGAAACTGCTTTGTGTTCTGTTAATTCATCTCACAGAGTTACATCTGCATTTCGTGGATCTCTTTGCTAGCCTTATTTCTGTGGAATCTGAGAACAGATATTTCGGATCCCTTTGAAGACTATAGGGCCAAAGGAAATATCCTCCGATAACTAAGAGAAAGAAGCTTTCTGAGAAACTTCTTTGTGGTGTATGAAATCATCTCACAGAGTTACAGCTTTCCCCTCAAGAAGCCTTTCGCTAAGACAGTTCTTGTGGAATTGGCAAAGTGATATTTGGAAGCCCATAGAGGGCTATGGTGAAAAAGGAAATATCCTCAGATGAAATCTGGAAAGAAGCTTTCTGAGAAACTGCTCTGTGATGTGTGACTTCCACTCACAGAGTTACATCTGTATTTCGTTGATCTCTTTGCTAGCCTTATTTCTGTGGAATCTGAGAACAGATATTTCGGATCCCTTTGAAGTCTATAGGGCCAAAGGAAATATTCTCCGATATCTAAGAGAAAGAAGCCTTCTGAGAAACCTCTTTGTGTGCTGTGAAATCATCTCACAGAGTTACAGCTTTCCCCTCAAGAAGCCTTTCGCTAAGACAGTTCTTGTGGAATTGGCAAAGTGATATTTGGAAGCCCATAGAGGGCTATGGTGAAAAAGGAAATATCCTCAGATGAAATCTGGAAAGAAGCTTTCTGAGAAACTGCTTAGTGTTCTGTTAATTCATCTCACAGAGTTACTTCTGTATTTCGTGGATCTCTTTGCTAGACTTATTTCTGTGGAATCTGAAAACAGATATTTCGGATCCCTTTGAAGACTATAGGGCCAAAGGAAATATCCTCCGATAACTAAGAGAAGGAAGCTTTCTGGGAAACTTCTTTGTGTTCTGTGAAATCATCTCACAGAGTTACAGCTTTCCCCTCAAGAAGCCTTTCGCTAAGACAGTTCTTGTGGAATTGGCAAAGTGATATTTGGAAGCCCATAGAGGGCTATGGTGAAAAAGGAAATATCCTCCGATGAAATCTGGAAAGAAGCTTTCTGAGAAACTGGTTAGTGTTCTGTTAATTCATCTCACAGAGTTACATCTATATTTCGTGGATCTCTTTGCTAGCCTTATTTCTGTGGAATCTGAGAACAGATATTTCGGATCCCTTTGAAGACTATAGGGCCAAAGGAAATATCCTCCGATAACTAAGAGAAAGAAGCTTTCTGAGAAACTTCTTTGTGGTTTTTGAAATCATCTCACAGAGTTACAGCTTTCCCCTCAAGAGCCTTTCGCTAAGACAGTTCTTGTGGAATTGGCAAAGTGATATTTGGAAGCCCATAGAGGGCTATGGTGAAAAAGGAAATATCCTCAGATGAAATCTGGAAAGAAGCTTTCTGAGAAACTGCTCTGTGATGTGTCACTTCCACTCACAGATTTACATCTGTATTTCGTTGATCTCTTTGCTAGCCTTATTTCTGTGGAATCTGAGAACAGATATTTCGGATCCCTTTGAAGACTATAGGGCCAAAGGAAATATCCTCCGATAACAAAGAGAAAGAAGCTTTCTGAGAAACCTCTTTGTGTTCTCTGAAATCATCTCAAAGAGTTACAGCTTTCCCCTCAAGAAGCCTTTCGCTAAGACAGTTCTTGTGGAATTGGCAAAGTGATATTTGGAAGCCCATAGAGGGCTATGATGAAAAAGGAAATATCCTCAGATGAAATCTGGAAAGAAGCTTTCTGAGAAACTGCTTAGTGTTCTGTTAATTCATCTCAGAGAGTTACATCTGTATTTCGTGGATCTCTTTGCTAGTGTTATTTCTGTGGAATCTGAAAACAGATATTTCGGATCCCTTTGAAGACTATAGGGCCAAAGGAAATATCCTCCGATAACTAAGAGAAAGAAGCTTTCTGAGAACCTTCTTTGTGTTCTGTGAAATCATCTCACAGAGTTACAGCTTTCCCCTCAAGAAGCCTTTCGCTAAGACAGTTCTTGTGGAATTGGCAAAGTGATATTTGGAAGCCCATAGAGGGCTATGGTGAAAAAGGAAATATCCTCCGATGAAATCTGGAAAGAAGCTTTCTGAGAAACTGCTTAGTGTTCTGTTAATTCAACTCACAGAGTTACATCTATATTTCGTGGATCTCTTTGCTAGCCTTATTTCTGTGGAATCTGAGAACAGATATTTCGGATCCCTTTGAAGACTATAGGGCCAAAGGAAATATCCTCCGATAACAAAGAGAAAGAAGCTTTCTGAGAAACTTCTTTGTGTTCTGTGAAATCATCTCAGAGAGTTACAGCTTTCCCCTCAAGAAGCCTTTCGCTAAGACAGTTCTTGTGGAATTGGCAAAGTGATATTTGGAAGCCCATAGAGGACTATGGTGAAAAAGGAAATATCCTCCGATGAAATCTGGAAAGAAGCTTTCTGAGAAACTGCTCAGTGTTCTGTTAATTCATCTCACAGTGTTACATCTGTATTTCGTGGATCTCTTTGCTAGCCTTATTTCTGTGGAATCTGAGAACAGATATTTCGGATCCCTTTGAAGACTATAGGGCCAAAGGAAATATCCTCGGATAACGAAGAGAAAGAAGCTTTCTGAGAACCTTCTTTGTGTTCTGTGAAATCATCTCACAGAGTTACAGATTTCCCCTCAAGAAGCCTTTCGCTAAGACAGTTCTTGTGGAATTGGCAAACTGATATTTGGAAGCCCATAGAGGGCTATGGTGAAAAAGGAAATATCCTCAGATGAAATCTGGAAAGAAGCTTTCTGAGAATCTGCTTAGTGTTCTGTTAATTCATCTCACAGAGTTACTTCTATATTTCGTGGATATCTTTGCTAGACTTATTTCTGTGGAATCTGAAAACAGATATTTCGGATCCCTTTGTAGACTCTAGGGCCAAAGGAAATATCCACCGAAAACTAAGAGAAAGAAGCTTTCTGAGAAACTTCTTTGTGTTCTGTGAAATCATCTCACAGAGTTACAGCTTTCCCCTCAAGAAGCCTTTCGCTAAGACAGTTCTTGTGGAATTGGCAAACTGATATTTGGAAGCCCATAGAGGGCTATGGTGAAAAAGGAAATATCCTCCGATGAAATCTGGAAAGAAGTTTTCTGAGAAACTGCTTAGTGTTCTGTTAATTCATCTAACAGAGTTACTTCTATATTTCGTGGATCTCTTTGATAGCCTTATTTCTGTGGAATCTGAGAACAGATATTTCGGATCCCTTTGAAGACTATAGGGCCAAAGGAAATATCCTCCGATAACAAAGAGAAAGAAGCTTTGTGAGAAATTTCTTTGTGTTCTATGTAATCATCTCACAGAGTTACAGCTTTCCCCTCAAGAAGCCTTTCGCTAAGACATTTCTTGTGGAATTGGCAAAGTGATATTTGGAAGCCCATAGAGGGCTACGGTGAAAAAGGAAATATCCTCAGATGAAATCTGGAAAGAAGCTTTCTGAGAAACTGCTTAGTGTTCTGTTAATTCATCTCACAGAGTTACATCTGTATTTCGTGGATCTCTTTGCTAGACTTATTTCTGTGGAATCCGAAAACAGATATTTCGGATCCCGTTGTAGACTATAGGGCCAAAGGAAATATCCTCCGAAAACTAAGAGAAAGAAGCTTTCTGAGAAACTTCTTTGTGTTCTGCGATATCATCTCACAGAGTTACCCCTCAAGAAACCTTTCGCTAAGACAGTTCTTGTGGAATTGGCAAAGTGATATTTGGAAGCCCATAGAGGGCTATGGTGAAAAAGGAAATATCCTCAGATGAAATCTGGAAAGAAGCTTTCTGAGAAACTGCTTAGTGTTCTGTTAATTCATCTCACAGAGTTACATCTATATTTCGTGGATCTCTTTGCTAGCCTTATTTCTGTGGAATCTGAGAACAGATATTTCGGATCCCTTTGAAGACTATAGGGCCAAAGGAAATATCCTCCGATAACTAAGAGAAAGAAGGTTTCTGAGAAACTTCTTTGTGTTCTATGAAATCATCTCACAGAGTTACAGCTTTCCCCTCAAGAAGCCTTTCGCTAAGACAGTTCTTGTGGAATTGGCAAAGTGATATTTGGAAGCCCATAGAGGGCTATGGTGAAAAAGGAAATATCCTCAGATGAAATCTGGAAAGAAGCTTTCTGAGAAACTGCTCTGTGATGTGTGACTTCCACTCACAGAGTTACATCTGTATTTGGTTGATCTCTTTGCTAGCCTTATTTCTGTGGAATCTGAGAACAGATATTTCGGATCCCTTTGAAGACTATAGGGCCAAAGGAAATATCCTCCGATAACTAAGAGAAAGAAGCTTTCTGAGAAACTTCTTTGTGTTCTGTGAAATCATCTCACAGAGTTACAGCTTTCCCCTCAAGAAGCCTTTCGCTAAGACAGTTCTTGTGGAATTGGCAAAGTGATATTTGGAAGCCCATAGAGGTCTATGGTGAAAAAGGAAATATCCTCAGATGAAATCAGGAAAGAAGCTTTCTGAGAAACTCCTTAGCGTTCTGTTAATTCATCTCAGAGAGTTACATCTATATTACGTGGATCTATGTGCTATCCTTATTTCTGTGGAATCTGAGAACAGACATTTCGGATCCCTTTGAAGACTATAGGGCCAAAGGAAATATACTCCGATAACAAAGAGAAAGAACCTTTCTGAGAAACTTCTTTGTGTTCTGTGAAATCATCTCACAGAGTTACAGCTTTCCCCTCAAGAAGCCTTTCGCTAAGACAGTTCTTGTGGAATTGGCAAAGTGATATTTGGAAGCCCATAGAGGGCTATGGTGAAAAAGGAAATATCCTCAGATGAAATCTGGAAAGAAGCTTTCTGAGAAACTGCTTAGTGTTCTGTTAATTCATCTCACAGAGTTACATCTGTATTTCGTGGATCTCTTTGCTAGCGTTATTTCTGTGGAATCTGAGAACAGATATTTAGGATCCCTTTGAAGACTATAGGGCCAAAGGAAATATCCTCCGATAACTAAGAGAAAGAAGCTTTCTGAGAAACTTCTTTGTGTTCTATGAAATCATCTCACAGAGTTACAGCTTTCCCCTCAAGAAGCCTTTCGCTAAGACAGTTCTTGTGGAATTGGCAAAGTGATATTTGGAAGCCCCTAGAGGGCTATGGTGAAAAAGGAAATATCCTCAGATGAAATCTGGAAAGAAGCTGTCTGAGAAACTACTTAGTGTTCTGTTAATTCATCTCACAGAGTTACATCTGTATTTCGTGGATCTCTTTGCTAGCCTTATTTCTGTGGAATCTGAGAACAGATATTTCGGATCCCTTTGATGACTATAGGGCCAAAGGAAATATTCTCTGATAACAAAGAGAAAGAAGCTTTGTGAGAAATTTCTTTGTGTTCTATGTAATCATCTCACAGAGTTACAGCTTTCCCCTCAAGAAGCCTTTCGCTAAGACAGTTCTTGTGGAATTGGCAAAGTGATATTTGGAAGCCCATAGAGGGCTATGGTGAAAAAGGAAATATCCTCAGATGAAATCTGCAAAGAAGCTTTCTGAGAAACTGCTTAGTGTTCTGTTAATTCATCTCACAGAGTTACATCTGTATTTCGTGGATCACTTGGCTAGCCTTATTTCTGTGGAATCCGAGAACAGATATTTCGGATCCCTTTGAAGACTATAGGGCCAAAGGAAATATCCTCCGATAACTAAGAGAAAGAAGCTTTCTGAGACACTTCCTTGTGTTCTGTGAAATCATCTCACAGAGTTACAGCTTTCCCCTCAAGAAGCCTTTCGCTAAGACAGTTCTTGTGGAATTGGCAATGTGATATTTGGAAGCCCATACAGGGCTATGGTGAAAAAGGAAATATCCTCAGATGAAATCTGGAAAGAAGCTTTCTGAGAAACTGCTCAGTGTTCTGTTAATTCATCTCACAGAGTTACATCTATATTTCGTGTATCTCTGTGCTAGCCTTATTTCTGTGGAATCGGAGAACAGATATTTCGGATCCCTTTGAAGACTATAGGGCCAAAGGAAATATCCTCCGTTAACAAAGAAAAAGAAGCTTTCTGAGAAACTTCTTTGTGTTCTGTGAAATCATCTCGCAGAGTTACAGCTTTCCCCTCAAGAAGCCTTTCACTAAGACAGTTCTTGTGGAATTGGCAAAGTGATATTTGGAAGCCCATAGAGGGCTATGGTGAGAAAGAAAATATCCTCCGATGAAAACTGGAAAGAAGCTTTCTGAGAAACTGCTTAGTGTTCTGATAATTCATCTCACAGAGTTACATCTATATTTCGTGGATCTCTTTGCTAGCCTTATTTCTGTGGAATCTGAGAACAGATATTTCGGATCCCTTTGAAGACTATAGGGCCAAAGGAAATATCCTCCGAAAACTAAGAGAAAGAAGCTTTCTGAGAAACTTCTTTGGGTTCTGTGAAATCATCTCAGAGAGTTACAGCTTGCCCCTCAAGAAGCCTTTCGCTAAGACAGTTCTTGTGGAATTCGCAAAGTGATATTTGGAAGCCCATACAGGGCTATGGTGAAAAAGGAAATATCCTCAGATGAAATCTGGAAAGAAGCTTTCTGAGAAACTGTTTAGTGTTCTGTTAATTCATCTCACAGAGTTACATCTGTATTTCGTGGATCTCTTTGCTAGCCTTATTTCTGTGGAATCTGAGAACAGATATTTCGGATCCCTTTGAAGACTATAGGGCCAAAGGAAATATCCTCCGATAACTAAGAGAAAGAAGCTTTCTGAGAAACTTCTTTGTGTTCTGTGAAATCATCTCACAGAGTTACAGCTTTCCGCTCAAGAAGCCTTTCGCTAGGACATTTCTTGTGGAATTGGCAAAGTGATATTTGGAAGCCCATAGAGGGCTATGGTGAAAAAGGAAATATCCTCATATGAGATCTGGAAAGAAGCTTTCTGAGAAACTGCTCTGTGATGTGTGACTTCCACTCACAGAGTTACATCTGTATTTCGTTGATCTCTTTGCTAGCCTTATTTCTGTGAAATCTGAGAACAGATATTTCGGATGCCTTTGAAGACTATAGGGCCAAAGGAAATATCCTCCGATAACTAAGAGAAAGAAGCTTTCTGAGAAACTCCTTTGTGTTCTGTGAAATCATCTCACAGAGTTACAGCTTTCCCCTCAAGAAGCCTTTCGCTAAGACAGTTCTTGTGAAATTGGCAAAGTGATATTTGGAAGCCCATAGAGGGCTATGCTGAAAAAGGAAATATCCTCCGATGAAATCTGGAAAGAAGCTTTCTGAGAAACTCCTTAGTGTTCTGTTAATTCACCTCACAGAGTTACATCTATATTTCGTGGATCTCTTTGCTAGCCTTATTTCTGTGGAATCTGAGAACAGATATTTCGGATCCCTTTGAAGACTATAGGGCCAAAGGAAATATCCTCAGACAACTAAGAGAAAGAAGCTTTCTGAGAAACTTCTTTGTGTTCTGTGAAATGAGCTCACAGAGTTACAGCTTTCCCCTCAAGAAGCCTTTCGCTAAGACAGTTCTAGTGGAATTGGCAAAGTGATATTTGGAAGCCCATAGAGGGCTATGGTGAAAAAGGAAATATCCTCCGATGAAAAGTGGAAAGAAGCTTTCTGAGAAACTGCTTAGTGTTCTGTTAATTCATCTTACAGAGTTACATCTATATTTCGTGGATCTCTTTGCTAGCCTTATTTCTGTGGAATCTGAGAACAGATATTTCGGATCCCTTTGAAGACTATAGGGCCAAAGGAAATATCCTCCGATAACAAAGAGAAAGAAGCTTTCTGAGAAACTTCTTTGTGTTCTGTGAAATCATCTCAGAGAGTTACAGCTTTCCCCTCAAGAAGCCTTTCCCTAAGACAGTTCTTGTGTAATTGGCAAAGTGATATTTGGAAGCCCATAGAGGACTATGGTGAAAAAGGAAATATCCTCGGATGAAATCTGGAAAGAAGATTTCTGAGAAACTGCTTAGTGTTCTGTTAATTCATCTCACAGAGTTACATCTGTATTTCGTGGATCTCCTTCCTAGCCTTATTTCTGTGGAATCTGAGAACAGATATTTCGGATCCCTTTGAAGACTATAGGGCCAAAGGAAATATCCTCCGAAAACTAAGAGAAAGAAGCTTTCTGAGAAACTTCTTTGTGTTCTGTGAAATGAGCTCACAGAGTTACAGCTTTCCCCTCAAGAAGCCTTTCGCTAAGACAGTTCTTGTGGAATTGGCAAAGTGATATTTGGAAGCCCATAGAGGGCTATGGTGAAAAAGGAAATATCCTCCGATGAAATCTGGAAAGAAGCTTTCTGAGAAACTGCTTAGTGTTCTGTTAATTCATCTCACAGAGATACATCTGTATTTCGTGGATCTCTTTGCTAGCCTTATTTCTGTGGAATCTGAGAACAGATATTTCGGATCCCTTTGAAGACTATAGGGCCAAAGGAAATATCCTCCGATAACAAAGAGAAAGAAACTTTGTGAGAAATTTCTTTGTGTTCTATGTAATCATCTCACAGAGTTACAGCTTTCCCCTCAAGAAGCCTTTCGCTAAGACAGTTCTTGTGGAATTGGCAAAGTGATATTTGGAAGCCCATACAGGGCTATGGTGAAAAAGGAAATATCCTCTGATGAAATCTGGAAAGAAGCTTTCTGAGAAACTGCTCAGTGTTCTGTTAATTCATCTCACAGAGTTACATCTTTTTTTCGTGGATCTCTTTGCTAGGCTTATTTCTGTGGAATCTGAGAACAGATATTTCGGATCCCTTTGAAGACTATAGGGCCAAAGGAAATATCCTCGGATAACAAAGAAAAAGAAGCTTTCTGAGAAACTTTTTTGTGTTCTGTAAAATCATCTCACAGAGTTACAGCTTTCCCCTCAAGAAGCCTTTCGCTAAGACAGTTCTTGTGGAATTGGCAAAGTGATATTTGGAAGCCCATAGAAGGCTATGGTGAAAAAGGAAATATCCTCAGATGAAATTTGGAAAGAAGCTTTCTGAGAAACTGCTTAGTGTTCTGTTAATTCATCTCACAGAGTTACATCTGTATTTCGTGGATCTCTTTGCTAGCCTTATTTCTGTGGAATCTGAAAACAGATATTTCGGATCCCTTTGAAGACTATAGGACCAAAGCAAATATCCTCCGATAATTAAGAGAAAGAAGCTTTCTGAGAAACTTCTTTGTGTTCTGTGAAATCATCTCACAGAGCTACAGCTTTCCCCTCAAGAAGCCTTTCGCTAAGACAGTTCTTGTGGAATTGGCAAAGTGATATTTGGAAGCCCATTGAGGGCTATGGTGAAAAAGGAAATATCCTCCGATGAAATCTGGAAAGAAACTTTCTGAGAAACTGCTTAGTGTTCTGTTAATTCATCTCACAGAGTTACATCTGTATTTCGTGGATCTCCTTCCTAGCCTTATTTCTGTGGAATCTGAGAACAGATATTTCGGATCCCTTTGAAGACTATAGGGCCAAAGGAAATATCCTCCGAAAACTAAGAGAAAGAAGCTTTCTGAGAAACTTCTTTATGTTCTGTGAAATGAGCTCACAGAGTTACAGCTTTCCCCTCAAGAAGCCTTTCGCTAAGACAGTTCTTGTGGAATTGGCAAAGTGATATTTGGAAGCCCATAGAGGGCTATGGTGAAAAAGGAAATATCCTCCGATGAAATCTGGAAAGAAGCTTTCTGATAAACTGCTTAGTGTTCTGTCAATTCATCTCACAGGGTTACATCTGTATTTCGTGGATCTCTTTGCTAGCCTTATTTCTGTGGAATATGAGAACAGATATTGAGGATCCCTTTGAAGACTATAGGGCCAAAGGAAATATCCTCCGATAACAAAGAGAAAGAAGCTTTCTGAGAAATTTCTTTGTCTTCTATGTAATCATCTCACAGAGTTACAGCTTTCCCCTCAAGAAGCCTTTCGTTAAGACAGTTCTTGTGGAATTGGCAAAGAGATATTTGGAAGCCCATAGAGGGCTATGGTGAAAAAGGAAATATCCTCAGATGAAATCTGGTAAGAAGCTTTCTGAGAAACTGCTCTGTGATGTGTGACTTCCACTCCCAGAGTTACATCTGTATTTCGTGGATCTCTTTGCTCGCCTTATTTCTGTGGAATCTGACAACAGATATTTCGGATCCCTTTGAAGACTATAGGGCCAAAGGAAATATCCTCCGATAACTAAGAGAAAGAAGCTTTCTGAGAAACTTCTTTGTGTTCTGTGAAATCATCTCACAGAGTTACAGCTTTCCCCTCAAGAAGCCTTTCGCTAAGACAGTTCTTGTGGAATTGGAAAAGTGATATTTGGAAGCCCATAGAGGGCTATGGTGAAAAAGGAAATATCCTCCGATGAAATCTGGAAAGAAGCTTTCTGAGAAACTGCTTAGTGTTCTGTTAATTCATCTCACAGAGTTACATCTGTATTTCGTGGATCTCTTTGCCAGCTTTATTTCTGTGGAATCTGAGAACAGATATTTCGGATCCCTTTGAAGACTATAGGGCCAAAGGTAATATCCTCCGATAACAAAGAGAAAGAAACTTTGTGAGAAATTTCTTTGTGTTCTATGTAATCATCTCACAGAGTTACAGCTTTCCCCTCAAGAAGCCTTTCGCTAAGACAGTTCTTGTGGAATTGGCAAAGTGATATTTGGAAGCCCATATAGGGCTATGGTGAAAAAGGAAATATCCTCAGATGAAATCTGGAAAGAAGCTTTCTGAGAAACTGCTCAGTGTTCTGTTAATTCATCTCACCGAGTTACATCTGTTTTTCGTGGATCTCTTTGCTAGGCTTATTTCTTTGGAATCTGAGAACAGATATTTCGGATCCCTTTGAAGACTATAGGGCCAAAGGAAATATCCTCCGAAAACTAAGAGAAAGAAGGTTTCTGAGAAACTTCTTTATGTTCTGTGAAATGAGCTCACAGAGTTACAGCTTTCCCCTCAAGAAGCCTTTCGCTAAGACAGTTCTTGTGGAATTGGCAAAGTGATATCTGGAAGCCCATAGAGGGCTATGGTGAAAAAGGAAATATCCTCCGATGAAATCTGGAAAGAAGCTTTCTGATAAACTGCTTAGTGTTCTGTCAATTCATCTCACAGAGTTACATCTGTATTTCGTGGATCTCTTTGCTAGCCTTATTTCTGTGGAATATGAGAACAGATATTTAGGATCACTTTGAAGACTATAGGGCCAAAGGAAATATCCTCCGATAACAAAGAGAAAGAAGCTTTGTGAGAAATTTCTTTGTCTTCTATGTAATCATCTCACAGAGTTACAGCTTTCCCCTCAAGAAGCCTTTCGCTAAGACAGTTCTTGTGGAATTGGCAAAGTGATATTTGGAAGCCCATAGAGGGCTATGGTGAAAAAGGAAATATCCTCAGATGAAATCTGGAAAGAAGCTTTCTGAGAAACTGCTTAGTGTTCTGTTAATTCATCTCACAGAGTTATATCTGTATTTCGTGGATCACTTGGCTAGCCTTATTTCTGTGGAGTCTGAGAACAGATATTTCGGATCCCTTTGAAGACTATAGGGCCAAAGGAAATATCCTCCGATAACTAAGAGAAAGAAGCTTTCTGAGAAACTTCTTTGTGTTCTGTGAAATCATCTCACAGAGTTACAGCTTTCCCCTCAAGAAGCCTTTCGCTAAGACAGTTCTTGTGGAATTGGCAAAGTGATATTTGGAAGCCCATAGAGGGCTATGGTGAAAAAGGAAATATCCTCCGATGAAAACTGGAAAGAAGCTTTCTGAGAAACTGCTTAGTGATCTGTTAATTCATCTCACAGAGTTACATCTATATTTCGTGGATCTCTTTGCTAGCCTTATTTCTGTGGAATCTGAGAACAGATATTTCGGATCCCTTTGAAGACTCTAGGGTCAAAGGAAATATCCTCCGAAAACTAAGAGAAAGAAGCTTTCTGAGAAACTTCTTTGTGTTCTGCGAAATCATCTCAGAGAGTTACAGCTTTCTCCTCAAGCAGCCTTTCGCTAAGACAGTTCTTGTGGAATTGGCAAAGTGATATTTGGAAGCCCATAGAGGACTATGGTGAAAAAGGAAATATCCTCAGATGAAATCTGGAAAGAAGCTTTCTGAGAAACTGCTTAGTGTTCTGTTAATTCATCTCACAGAGGTACATCTGTATTTCGTGGATCTCTTTGCTAGCCTTATTTCTGTGGAATCTGAGAACAGATATTTCGGATCCCTTTGAAGACTATAGGGCCAAAGGAAATATCCTCCGATAACTAAGAGAAAGAAGCTTTCTGAGAAACTTCTTTGTGGTCTATGAAATCATCTCACAGAGTTACAGCTTTCCCCTCAAGAAGCCTTACGCTAAGACAGTTCTTGAGGAATTGGCAAAATGATATTTGGAAGCCCATAGAGGGCTATGGTGAAAAAGGAAATATCCTCAGATGAAATCTGGAAAGAAGCTTTCTGAGAAACTGCTCTGTGATGTGTGACTTCCACTCACAGAGTTACATCTGTATTTCGTGGATCTCTTTGCTAGCCTTATTTCTGTGGAATCTGAGAACAGATATTTCGGATCCCTTTGAAGTCTATAGGGCCAAAGGAAATATCCTCCGATAACTAAGAGAAAGAAGCTTTCTGAGAAACCTCTTTGTGTTCTGTGAAATCATCTCACAGAGTTACAGCTTTCCCCTCAAGAAGCCTTTCGCTAAGACAGTTCTTGTGGAATTGGCAAAGTGATATTTGGAAGCACATAGAGGGCTATGGTGAAAAAGGAAATATCCTCCGATGAAATCTGGAAAGAAGCTTTCTGAGAAACTGCTTAGTGTTCTGTTAATTCATCTCACAGAGTTACATCTGTATTTCGTGGATCTCCTTCCTAGCCTTATTTCTGTGGAATCTGAGAACAGATATTTCGGATCCCTTTGAAGACTATAGGGCCAAAGGAAATATCCTCCGAAAACTAAGAGAAAGAAGCTTTCTGAGAAACTTCTTTGTGTTCAGTGAAATGAGCTCACAGAGTTACAGCTTTCCCCTCAAGAAGCCTTTCGCTAAGACAGTTCTTGTGGAATTGGCAAAGTGATATTTGGAAGCCCATAGAGGGCTATGGTGAAAAAGGAAATATCCTCAGATGAAATCTGGAAAGAAGCTTTCTGAGAAACTGCTTAGTGTTCTGTTAATTCATCTCACAGAGTTACATCTATATTTCGTTGATCTCTTTGCTAGCCTTATTTCTGTGGAATCTGAGAACAGATACTACGGATCCCTTTGAAGACTATAGGGCAAAAGGAAATATCCTCCGAAAACTAAGAGAAAGAAGCTTTCTGAGAAACTTCTTTGTGTTCTGTGAAATCATCTCAGAGAGTTACAGCTTTCCCCTCAAGAAGCCTTTCGCTAAGACAGTTCTTGTGGAATTCGCAAAGTGATATTTGGAAGCCCATAGAGGACTATGGTGAATAAGGAAATATCCTCAGATGAAATCTGGAAAGAAGCTTTCTGAGAAACTGCTTAGTGTTCTGTTAATTCAGCTCACAGAGTTACATCTGTATTTCGTGGATCTCTTTGCTAGCCTTATTTCTGTGGAATCTGAGAACAGATATTTCGGATCCCTTTGAAGACTATAGGGCCAAAGGAAATATCCTCCGATAACTAAGAGAAAGAAGCTTTCTGAGAAACTTCTTTGTGGTCTATGAAATCGTCTCACAGAGTTACAGCTTTCCCCTCAAGAAGCCTTTCGCTAAGACAGTTCTTGTGGAATTGGCAAAGTGATATTTGGAAGCCCATAAAGGGCTATGGTGAAAAAGGAAATATCCTCAGATGAAATCTGGAAAGAAGCTTTCTGAGAAACTGCTCTGTGATGTGTGACTTCCACTCACAGAGTTACATCTGTATTTCGTTGATCTCTTTGCTAGCCTTATTTCTGTGGAATCTGAGAACAGATATTTCGGATCCCTTTGAAGACTATAGGGCCAAAGGAAATATCCTCCGATAACAAAGAGAAAGAAGCTTTCTGAGAAACTTCTTTGTGTTCTATGTAATCATCTCACAGAGTCACAGCTTTCCCCTCAAGAAGCCTTTCGCTAAGACAGTTCTTGTGGAATTGGCAAAGTGATATTTGGAAGCCCATAGAGGGCTATGGTGAAAAAGGAAATATCCTCAGATGAAAACTGCAAAGAAGCTTTCTGAGAAACTGCTTAGTGTTCTGTTAATTCATCTCACAGAGTTACATCTGTATTTCGTGGATCTCTTTGCTAGCCTTATTTCTGTGGAATCTGAGAACAGATATTTCGGATCCCTTGAAGACTATCGGGCCAAAGGAAATATCCTCCGATAACAAAGAGAAGGAAGCTTTGTGAGAAATTTCTTTGTGTTCTATGTAATCATCTCACAGAGTTACAGCTTTCCCCTCAAGAAGCCTTTCGCTAAGACAGTTCTTGTGGAATTGGCAAAGTGATATTTGGAAGCCCATAGAGGGCTATGGTGAAAAAGGAAATATCCTCAGATGAAATCTGGAAAGAAGCTTTCTGAGAAACTGCTTAGTGTTCTGTTAATTCATCTCACAGAGTTACATCTGTATTTCGTGGATCACTTGGCTAGCCTTATTTCTGTGGAATCTGAGAACAGATATTTCGGATCCCTTTGAAGACTATAGGGCCAAAGGATATATCCTCCGATAACTAAGAGAAAGAAGCTTTCTGAGAAACTTCCTTGTGTTCTGTGAAATCATCTCACAGAGTTACAGCTTTCCCCTCAAGAAGCCTTTCGCTAAGACAGTTCTTGTGGAATTGGCAAAGTGATATTTGGAAGCCCATACAGGGCTATGGTGAAAAAGGAAATATCCTCAGATGAAATCTGGAAAGAAGCTTTCTGAGAAACTGCTCAGTGTTCTGTTAATTCATCTCACAGAGTTACATCTATATTTCGTGTATCTCTGTGCTAGCCTTATTTCTGTGGAATCGGAGAACAGATAATTCGGATCCCTTTGAAGACTATAGGGCCAAAGGAAATATCCTCCGTTAACAAAGAAAAAGAAGCTTTCTGAGAAACTTCTTTGTGTTCTGTGAAATCATCTCGCAGAGTTACAGCTTTCCCCTCAAGAAGCCTTTCCCTAAGACAGTTCTTGTGGAATTGGCAAAGTGATATTTGGAAGCCCATAGAGGGCTATGGTGAGAAAGAAAATATCCTCCGATGAAAACTGGAAAGAAGCTTTCTGAGAAACTGCTTAGTGTTCTGATAATTCATCTCACAGACTTACATCTATATTTCGTGGATCTCTTTGCTAGCCTTATTTCTGTGGAATCTGAGAACAGATATTTCGGATCCCTTTGAAGACTATCGGGCCAAAGGAAATATCCTCCGATAACAAAGAGAAGGAAGCTTTGTGAGAAATTTCTTTGTGTTCTATGTAATCATCTCACAGAGTTACAGCTTTCCCCTCAAGAAGCCTTTCGCTAAGACAGTTCTTGTGGAATTGGCAAAGTGATATTTGGAAGCCCATAGAGGGCTATGGTGAAAAAGGAAATATCCTCAGATGAAATCTGGAAAGAAGCTTTCTGAGAAACTGCTTAGTGTTCTGTTAATTCATCTCACAGAGTTACATCTGTATTTCGTGGATCACTTGGCTAGCCTTATTTCTGTGGAATCTGAGAACAGATATTTCGGATCCCTTTGAAGACTATAGGGCC
Source organism: Macaca mulatta (assembly GCF_049350105.2). Classification (NCBI taxonomy): domain Eukaryota; kingdom Metazoa; phylum Chordata; class Mammalia; order Primates; family Cercopithecidae; genus Macaca; species Macaca mulatta. Next base: position 49,971,092 of record NC_133411.1, read on the forward strand.
AAAGGAAATATCCTCCGATAACTAAGAGAAAGAAGCTTTCTGAGAAACTTCCTTGTGTTCTGTGAAATCATCTCACAGAGTTACAGCTTTCGCCTCAAGAAGCCTTTCGCTAAGACAGTTCTTGTGGAATTGGCAAAGTGATATTTGGAAGCCCATACAGGGCTATGGTGAAAAAGGAAATATCCTCAGATGAAATCTGGAAAGAAGCTTTCTGAGAAACTGCTCAGTGTTCTGTTAATTCATCTCACAGAGTTACATCTATATTTCGTGTATCTCTGTACTAGCCTTATTTCTGTGGAATCGGAGAACAGATAATTCGGATCCCTTTGAAGACTATAGGGCCAAAGGAAATATCCTCCGTTAACAAAGAAAAAGAAGCTTTCTGAGAAACTTCTTTGTGTTCTGTGAAATCATCTCGCAGAGTTACAGCTTTCCCCTCAAGAAGCCTTTCACTAAGACAGTTCTTGTGGAATTGGCAAAGTGATATTTGGAAGCCCATAGAGGGCTATGGTGAGAAAGAAAATATCCTCCGATGAAAACTGGAAAGAAGCTTTCTGAGAAACTGCTTAGTGTTCTGATAATTCATCTCACAGACTTACATCTATATTTCGTGGATCTCTTTGCTAGCCTTATTTCTGTGGAATCTGAGAACAGATATTTCGGATCCCTTTGAAGACTATAGGGCCAAAGGAAATATCCTCCGAAAACTAAGAGAAAGAAGCTTTCTGAGAAACTTCTTTGGGTTCTGTGAAATCATCTCAGAGAGTTAAAGCTTTCCCCTCAAGAAGCCTTTCGCTAAGACAGTTCTTGTGGAATTCGCAAAGTGATATTTGGAAGCCCATAGAGGGCTATGGTGAAAAAGGAAATATCCTCAGATGAAATCTGGAAAGAAGCTTTCTGAGAAACTGCTTAGTGTTCTGTTAATTCATCTCACAGAGTTACTTCTATATTTCGTGGATCTCTTTGCTAGCCTTATTTCTGTGGAATCTGAGAACAGATATTTCGGATCCCTTTGAGGACTATAGGGCCAAAGGAAATATCCTCCGATAACAAAGAGAAAGAAGCTTTCTGAGAAACTTCTTTGTGTTCTATGTAATCATCTCACAGAGTTACAGCTTTCCCCTCAAGAAGCCTTTCGCTAAGACAGTTCTTGTGGAATTGGCAAAGTGATATTTGGAAGCCCATACAGGGCTATGGTGAAAAAGGAAATATCCTCAGATGAAATCTGGAAAGAAGCTGTCTGAGAAACTGCTTAGTGTTCTGTTAATTCATCTCACAGAGTTACATCTGTATTTCGTGGATCTCTTTGCTAGCCTTATTTCTGTGGAATCTGAGAACAGATATTTCGGATCCCTTTGATGACTATAGGGCCAAAGGAAATATCCTCTGATAACAAAGAGAAAGACGCTTTGTGAGAAATTTCTTTGTGTTCTATGTAATCATCTCACAGAGTTACAGCTTTCCCCTCAAGAAGCCTTTCGCTAAGACAGTTCTTGTGGAATTGGCAAAGTGATATTTGGAAGCCCATAGAGGGCTATGGTGAAAAAGGAAATATCCTCAGATGAAATCTGGAAAGAAGCTTTCTGAGAAACTGCTTAGTGTTCTGTTAATTCATCTCACAGAGTTACATCTGTATTTCGTGGATCTCTTTGCAAGCCTTATTTCTTTGGAATCTGAGAACAGATATTTCGGATCCCTTTGAAGACTATAGGGCCAAAGGAAATATCCTCCGAAAACTAAGAGAAAGAAGCTTTCTGAGAAACTTCTTTGGGTTCTGTGAAATCATCTCAGAGAGTTACAGCTTTCCCCTCAAGAAGCCTTTCGCTAAGACAGTTCTTGTGGAATTCGCAAAGTGATATTTGGAAGCCCATAGAGGGCTATGGTGAAAAAGGAAATATCCTCAGATGAAATCTGGAAAGAAGCTTTCTGAGAAACTGCTTAGTGTTCTGTTAATTCATCTCACAGAGTTACATCTGTATTTCGTGGATCTCTTTGCTAGCCTTATTTCTGTGGAATCTGAGAACAGATATTTCGGATCCCTTTGAAGACTATAGGGCCAAAGGAAATATCCTCCGATAACTAAGAGAAAGAAGCTTTCTGAGAAACTTCTTTGTGTTCTGTGAAATCATCTCACAGAGTTACAGCTTTCCCCTCAAGAAGCCTTTCGCTAGGACATTTCTTGTGGAATTGGCAAAGTGATATTTGGAAGCCCATAGAGGGCTATGGTCAAAAAGGAAACATCCTCCGATGAAATCTGGAAAGAAGCTTTCTGAGAAACTGCTTAGTGTTCTGTTAATTCATCTCACAGAGTTACTTCTATATTTCGTGGATCTCTTTGCTAGCCTTATTTCTGTGGAATCTGAGAACAGATATTTCGGATCCCTTTGAAGACTATAGGGCCAAAGGAAATATCCTCCGATAACAAAGAGAAAGAAGCTTTCTGAGAAACTTCTTTGTGTTCTATGTAATCATCTCACAGAGTTACAGCTTTCCCCTCAAGAAGCCTTTCGCTAAGACAGTTCTTGTGGAATTGGCAAAGTGATATTTGGAAGCCCATACAGGGCTATGGTGAAAAAGGAAATATCCTCTGATGAAATCTGGAAAGAAGCTTTCTGAGAAACTGCTCAGTGTTCTGTTAATTCATCTCACAGAGTTACATCTTTTTTTCGTGGATCTCTTTGCTAGGCTTATTTCTGTGGAATCTGAGAACAGATATTTCGGATCCCTTTGAAGACTATAGGGCCAAAGGAAATATCCTCGGATAACAAAGAAAAAGAAGCTTTCTGAGAAACTTTTTTGTGTTCTGTAAAATCATCTCACAGAGTTACAGCTTTCCCCTCAAGAAGCCTTTCGCTAAGACAGTTCTTGTGGAATTGGCAAAGTGATATTTGGAAGCCCATAGAAGGCTATGGTGAAAAAGGAAATATCCTCAGATGAAATTTGGAAAGAAGCTTTCTGAGAAACTGCTTAGTGTTCTGTTAATTCATCTCACAGAGTTACATCTGTATTTCGTGGATCTCTTTGCTAGCCTTATTTCTGTGGAATCTGAAAACAGATATTTCGGATCCCTTTGAAGACTATAGGACCAAAGCAAATATCCTCCGATAATTAAGAGAAAGAAGCTTTCTGAGAAACTTCTTTGTGTTCTGTGAAATCATCTCACAGAGCTACAGCTTTCCCCTCAAGAAGCCTTTCGCTAAGACAGTTCTTGTGGAATTGGCAAAGTGATATTTGGAAGCCCATAGAGGGCTATGGTGAAAAAGGAAATATCCTCGGATGAAATCTGGAAAGAAACTTTCTGAGAAACTGCTTAGTGTTCTGTTAATTCATCTCACAGAGTTACATCTGTATTTCGTGGATCTCCTTCCTAGCCTTATTTCTGTGGAATCTGAGAACAGATATTTCGGATCCCTTTGAAGACTATAGGGCCAAAGGAAATATCCTCCGAAAACTAAGAGAAAGAAGCTTTCTGAGAAACTTCTTTATGTTCTGTGAAATGAGCTCACAGAGTTACAGCTTTCCCCTCAAGAAGCCTTTCGCTAAGACAGTTCTTGTTTAATTGGCAAAGTGATATTTGGAAGCCCATAGAGGGCTATGGTGAAAAAGGAAATATCCTCCGATGAAATCTGGAAAGAAGCTTTCTGATAAACTGCTTAGTGTTCTGTCAATTCATCTCACAGAGTTACATCTGTATTTCGTGGATCTCTTTGCTAGCCTTATTTCTGTGGAATAGGAGAACAGATATTGAGGATCCCTTTGAAGACTATAGGGCCAAAGGAAATATCCTCCGATAACAAAGAGAAAGAAGCTTTCTGAGAAATTTCTTTGTCTTCTATGTAATCATCTCACAGAGTTACAGCTTTCCCCTCAAGAAGCCTTTCGTTAAGACAGTTCTTGTGGAATTGGCAAAGAGATATTTGGAAGCCCATAGAGCTCTATGGTGAAAAAGGAAATATCCTCAGATGAAATCTGGTAAGAAGCTTTCTGAGAAACTGCTCTGTGATGTGTGACTTCCACTCACAGAGTTACATCTGTATTTCGTGGATCTCTTTGCTCGCCTTATTTCTGTGGAATCTGACAACAGATATTTCGGATCCCTTTGAAGACTATAGGGCCAAAGGAAATATCCTCCGATAACTAAGAGAAAGAAGCTTTCTGAGAAACTTCTTTGTGTTCTGTGAAATCATCTCACAGAGTTACAGCTTTCCCCTCAAGAAGCCTTTCGCTAAGACAGTTCTTGTGGAATTGGAAAAGTGATATTTGGAAGCCCATAGAGGGCTATGGTGAAAAAGGAAATATCCTCCGATGAAATCTGGAAAGAAGCTTTCTGAGAAACTGCTTAGTGTTCTGTTAATTCATCTCACAGAGTTACATCTGTATTTCGTGGATCTCTTTGCCAGCTTTATTTCTGTGGAATCTGAGAACAGATATTTCGGATCCCTTTGAAGACTATAGGGCCAAAGGAAATATCCTCCGATAACAAAGAGAAAGAAACTTTGTGAGAAATTTCTTTGTGTTCTATGTAATCATCTCACAGAGTTACAGCTTTCCCCTCAAGAAGCCTTTCGCTAAGACAGTTCTTGTGGAATTGGCAAAGTGATATTTGGAAGCCCATAGAGGGCTATGGTGAAAAAGGAAATATCCTCAGATGAAATCTGGAAAGAAGCTTTCTGAGAAACTGCTCAGTGTTCTGTTAATTCATCTCACAGAGTTACATCTGTTTTTCGTGGATCTCTTTGCTAGGCTTATTTCTGTGGAATCTGAGAACAGATATTTCGGATCCCTTTGAAGACTATAGGGCCAAAGGAAATATCCTCCGAAAACTAAGAGAAAGAAGGTTTCTGAGAAACTTCTTTATGTTCTGTGAAATGAGCTCACAGAGTTACAGCTTTCCCCTCAAGAAGCCTTTCGCTAAGACAGTTCTTGTGGAATTGGCAAAGTGATATCTGGAAGCCCTTAGAGGGCTATGGTGAAAAAGGAAATATCCTCCGATGAAATCTGGAAAGAAGCTTTCTGATAAACTGCTTAGTGTTCTGTCAATTCATCTCACAGAGTTACATCTGTATTTCGTGGATCTCTTTGCTAGCCTAATTTCTGTGGAATATGAGAACAGATATTTAGGATCACTTTGAAGACTATAGGGCCAAAGGAAATATCCTCCGATAACAAAGAGAAAGAAGCTTTGTGAGAAATTTCTTTGTCTTCTATGTAATCATCTCACAGAGTTACAGCTTTCCCCTCAAGAAGCCTTTCGCTAAGACAGTTCTTGTGGAATTGGCAAAGTGATATTTGGAAGCCCATAGAGGGCTATGGTGAAAAAGGAAATATCCTCAGATGAAATCTGGAAAGAAGCTTTCTGAGAAACTGCTTAGTGTTCTGTTAATTCATCTCACAGAGTTATATCTGTATTTCGTGGATCACTTGGCTAGCCTTATTTCTGTGGAATCTGAGAACAGATATTTCGGATCCCTTTGAAGACTATAGGGCCAAAGGAAATATCCTCCGATAATTAAGACAAAGAAGCTTTCTGAGAAACTTCTTTGTGTTCTGTGAAATGAGCTCACAGAGTTACAGCTTTCCCCTCAAGAAGCCTTTCGCTAAGACAGTTCTTGTGGAATTGGCAAAGTGATATTTGGAAGCCCATAGAGGGCTATGGTGAAAAAGGAAATATCCTCCGATGAAATCTGGAAAGAAGCTTTCTGAGAAACTGCTTAGTGTTCTGTTAATTCATCTCACAGAGTTATATCTGTATTTCGTGGATCACTTGGCTAGCGTTATTTCTGTGGATTCTGAGAACAGATATTTCGGATCCCTTTGAAGACTACAGGGCCAAAGGAAATATCCTCCGATAACTAAGAGAAAGAAGCTTTCTAAGAAACTTCTATGTGTTCTGTGAAATCATCTCACAGAGTTACAGCTTTCCCCTCAAGAAGCCTTTCGCTAAAACAGTTCTTGTGGAAGTGGCAAAGTGATATTTGGAAGCCCATAGAGGGCTATGGTGAAAAAGGAAATATCCTCAGATGAAATCTGGAAAGAAGCTTTCTGAGAAACTGCTCAGTGTTCTGTTAATTCATCTCACAGAGTTACATCTGTATTTCGTGGATCTCTTTGCTAGGCTTATTTCTGTGGAATCTGAGAACAGATATTTCGGATCCCTTTGAAGACTATAGGGCCAAAGGAAATATCCTCCGATAACAAAGAAAAAGAAGCTTTCTGAGAAACTTCTTTGTGTTCTGTGAAATCATCTCACAGAGTTACAGCTTTCCCCTCAAGAAGCCTTTCGCTAAGACAGTTCTTGTGGAATTGTCAAAGTGATATTTGGAAGCCCATAGAGGGCTATGGTGAAAAAGGAAATATCCTCCGATGAAAACTGGAAAGAAGCTTTCTGAGAAACTGCTTAGTGATCTGTTAATTCATCTCACAGAGTTACATCTATATTTCGTGGATCTCTTTGCTAGCCTTATTTCTGTGGAATCTGAGAACAGATATTTCGGATCCCTTTGAAGACTCTAGGGTCAAAGGAAATATCCTCCGAAAACTAAGAGAAAGAAGCTTTCTGAGAAACTTCTTTGTGTTCTGCGAAATCATCTCAGAGAGTTACAGCTTTCTCCTCAAGCAGCCTTTCGCTAAGACAGTTCTTGTGGAATTGGCAAAGTGATATTTGGAAGCCCATAGAGGACTATGGTGAAAAAGGAAATATCCTCAGATGAAATCTGGAAAGAGGCTTTCTGAGAAACTGCTTAGTGTTCTGTTAATTCATCTCACAGAGGTACATCTGTATTTCGTGGATCTCTTTGCTAGCCTTATTTCTGTGGAATCTGAGAACAGATATTTCGGATCCCTTTGAAGACTATAGGGCCAAAGGAAATATCCTCCGATAACTAAGAGAAAGAAGCTTTCTGAGAAACTTCTTTGTGGTCTATGAAATCATCTCACAGAGTTACAGCTTTCCCCTCAAGAAGCCTTACGCTAAGACAGTTCTTGAGGAATTGGCAAAGTGATATTTGGAAGCCCATAGAGGGCTATGGTGAAAAAGGAAATATCCTCAGATGAAATCTGGAAAGAAGCTTTCTGAGAAACTGCTCTGTGATGTGTGACTTCCACTCACAGAGTTACATCTGTATTTCGTGGATCTCTTTGCTAGCCTTATTTCTGTGGAATCTGAGAACAGATATTTCGGATCCCTTTGAAGTCTATAGGGCCAAAGGAAATATCCTCCGATAACTAAGAGAAAGAAGCTTTCTGAGAAACCTCTTTGTGTTCTGTGAAATCATCTCACAGAGTTACAGCTTTCCCCTCAAGAAGCCTTTCGCTAAGACAGTTCTTGTGGAATTGGCAAAGTGATATTTGGAAGCACATAGAGGGCTATGGTGAAAAAGGAAATATCCTCCGATGAAATCTGGAAAGAAGCTTTCTGAGAAACTGCTTAGTGTTCTGTTAATTCATCTCACAGAGTTACATCTGTATTTCGTGGATCTCCTTCCTAGCCTTATTTCTGTGGAATCTGAGAACAGATATTTCGGATCCCTTTGAAGACTATAGGGCCAAAGGAAATATCCTCCGAAAACTAAGAGAAAGAAGCTTTCTGAGAAACTTCTTTGTGTTCAGTGAAATGAGCTCACAGAGTTACAGCTTTCCCCTCAAGAAGCCTTTCGCTAAGACAGTTCTTGTGGAATTGGCAAAGTGATATTTGGAAGCCCATAGAGGGCTATGGTGAAAAAGGAAATATCCTCAGATGAAATCTGGAAAGAAGCTTTCTGAGAAACTGCTTAGTGTTCTGTTAATTCATCTCACAGAGTTACATCTATATTTCGTTGATCTCTTTGCTGGCCTTATTTCTGTGGAATCTGAGAACAGATACTACGGATCCCTTTGAAGACTATAGGGCAAAAGGAAATATCCTCCGAAAACTAAGAGAAAGAAGCTTTCTGAGAAACTTCTTTGTGTTCTGTGAAATCATCTCAGAGAGTTACAGCTTTCCCCTCAAGAAGCCTTTCGCTAAGACAGTTCTTGTGGAATTGGCAAAGTGATATTTGGAAGCCCATAGAGGACTATGGTGAATAAGGAAATATCCTCAGATGAAATCTGGAAAGAAGCTTTCTGAGAAACTGCTTAGTGTTCTGTTAATTCAGCTCACAGAGTTACATCTGTATTTCGTGGATCTCTTTGCTAGCCTTATTTCTGTGGAATCTGAGAACAGATATTTCGGATCCCTTTGAAGACTATAGGGCCAAAGGAAATATCCTCCGATAACTAAGAGAAAGAAGCTTTCTGAGAAACTTCTTTGTGGTCTATGAAATCGTCTCACAGAGTTACAGCTTTCCCCTCAAGAAGCCTTTCGCTAAGACAGTTCTTGTGGAATTGGCAAAGTGATATTTGGAAGCCCATAAAGGGCTATGGTGAAAAAGGAAATATCCTCAGATGAAATCTGGAAAGAAGCTTTCTGAGAAACTGCTCTGTGATGTGTGACTTCCACTCACAGAGTTACATCTGTATTTCGTTGATCTCTTTGCTAGCCTTATTTCTGTGGAATCTGAGAACAGATATTTCGGATCCCTTTGAAGACTATAGGGCCAAAGGAAATATACTCCGATAACAAAGAGAAAGAAGCTTTCTGAGAAACTTCTTTGTGTTCTATGTAATCATCTCACAGAGTCACAGCTTTCCCCTCAAGAAGCCTTTCGCTAAGACAGTTCTTGTGGAATTGGCAAAGTGATATTTGGAAGCCCATAGAGGGCTATGGTGAAAAAGGAAATATCCTCAGATGAAAACTGCAAAGAAGCTTTATGAGAAACTGCTTAGTGTTCTGTTAATTCATCTCACAGAGTTACATCTGTATTTCGTGGATCTCTTTGCTAGCCTTATTTCTGTGGAATCTGAGAACAGATATTTCGGATCCCTTTGAAGACTATCGGGCCAAAGGAAATATCCTCCGATAACAAAGAGAAGGAAGCTTTGTGAGAAATTTCTTTGTGTTCTATGTAATCATCTCACAGAGTTACAGCTTTCCCCTCAAGAAGCCTTTCGCTAAGACAGTTCTTGTGGAATTGGCAAAGTGATATTTGGAAGCCCATAGAGGGCTATGGTGAAAAAGGAAATATCCTCAGATGAAATCTGGAAAGAAGCTTTCTGAGAAACTGCTTAGTGTTCTGTTAATTCATCTCACAGAGTTACATCTGTATTTCGTGGATCACTTGGCTAGCCTTATTTCTGTGGAATCTGAGAACAGATATTTCGGATCCCTTTGAAGACTATAGGGCCAAAGGAAATATCCTCCGATAACTAAGAGAAAGAAGCTTTCTGAGAAACTTCCTTGTGTTCTGTGAAATCATCTCACAGAGTTACAGCTTTCCCCTCAAGAAGCCTTTCGCTAAGACAGTTCTTGTGGAATTGGCAAAGTGATATTTGGAAGCCCATACAGGGCTATGGTGAAAAAGGAAATATCCTCAGATGAAATCTGGAAAGAAGCTTTCTGAGAAACTGCTCAGTGTTCTGTTAATTCATCTCACAGAGTTACATCTATATTTCGTGTATCTCTGTGCTAGCCTTATTTCTGTGGAATCGGAGAACAGATAATTCGGATCCCTTTGAAGACTATAGGGCCAAAGGAAATATCCTCCGTTAACAAAGAAAAAGAAGCTTTCTGAGAAACTTCTTTGTGTTCTGTGAAATCATCTCGCAGAGTTACAGCTTTCCCCTCAAGAAGCCTTTCACTAAGACAGTTCTTGTGGAATTGGCAAAGTGATATTTGGAAGCCCATAGAGGGCTATGGTGAGAAAGAAAATATCCTCCGATGAAAACTGGAAAGAAGCTTTCTGAGAAACTGCTTAGTGTTCTGATAATTCATCTCACAGACTTACATCTATATTTCGTGGATCTCTTTGCTAGCCTTATTTCTGTGGAATCTGAGAACAGATATTTCGGATCCCTTTGAAGACTATAGGGCCAAAGGAAATATCCTCCGAAAACTAAGAGAAAGAAGCTTTCTGAGAAACTTCTCTGGGTTCTGTGAAATCATCTCAGAGAGTTACAGCTTTCCCCTCAAGAAGCCTTTCGCTAAGACAGTTCTTGTGGAATTCGCAAAGTGATATTTGGAAGCCCATAGAGGGCTATGGTGAAAAAGGAAATATCCTCAGATGAAATCTGGAAAGAAGCTTTCTGAGAAACTGCTTAGTGTTCTGGTAATTCATCTCACAGAGTTACTTCTATATTTCGTGGATCTCTTTGCTAGCCTTATTTCTGTGGAATCTGAGAACAGATATTTCGGATCCCTTTGAAGACTATAGGGCCAAAGGAAATATCCTCCGATAACAAAGAGAAAGAAGCTTTCTGAGAAACTTCTTTGTGTTCTATGTAATCATCTCACAGAGTTACAGCTCTCCCCTCAAGAAGCCTTTCGCTAAGACAGTTCTTGTGGAATTGGCAAAGTGATATTTGGAAGCCCATAGAGGGCTATGGTGAAAAAGGAAATATCCTCAGATGAAAACTGCAAAGAAGCTTTCTGAGAAACTGCTTAGTGTTCTGTTAATTCATCTCACAGAGTTACATCTGTATTTCGTGGATCTCTTTGCTAGCCTTATTTCTGTGGAATCTGAGAACAGATATTTCGGATCCCTTTGAAGACTATCGGGCCAAAGGAAATATCCTCCGATAACAAAGAGAAGGAAGCTTTGTGAGAAATTTCTTTGTGTTCTATGTAATCATCTCACAGAGTTACAGCTTTCCCCTCAAGAAGCCTTTCGCTAAGACAGTTCTTGTGGAATTGGCAAAGTGATATTTGGAAGCCCATAGAGGGCTATGGTGAAAAAGGAAATATCCTCAGATGAAATCTGGAAAGAAGCTTTCTGAGAAACTGCTTAGTGTTCTGTTAATTCATCTCACAGAGTTACATCTGTATTTCGTGGATCACTTGGCTAGCCTTATTTCTGTGGAATCTGAGAACAGATATTTCGGATCCCTTTGAAGACTATAGGGCCAAAGGAAATATCCTCCGATAACTAAGAGAAAGAAGCTTTCTGAGAAACTTCCTTGTGTTCTGTGAAATCATCTCACAGAGTTACAGCTTTCCCCTCAAGAAGCCTTTCGCTAAGACAGTTCTTGTGGAATTGGCAAAGTGATATTTGGAAGCCCATACAGGGCTATGGTGAAAAAGGAAATATCCTCAGATGAAATCTGGAAAGAAGCTTTCTGAGAAACTGCTCAGTGTTCTGTTAATTCATCTCACAGAGTTACATCTATATTTCGTGTATCTCTGTGGTAGCCTTATTTCTGTGGAATCGGAGAACAGATAATTCGGATCCCTTTGAAGACTATAGGGCCAAAGGAAATATCCTCCGTTAACAAAGAAAAAGAAGCTTTCTGAGAAACTTCTTTGTGTTCTGTGAAATCATCTCGCAGAGTTACAGCTTTCCCCTCAAGAAGCCTTTCCCTAAGACAGTTCTTGTGGAATTGGCAAAGTGATATTTGGAAGCCCATAGAGGGCTATGGTGAGAATAAAATATCCTCCGATGAAAACTGGAAAGAAACTTTCTGAGAAACTGCTTAGTGTTCTGATAATTCATCTCACAGACTTACATCTATATTTCGTGGATCTCTTTGCTAGCCTTATTTCTGTGGAATCTGAGAACAGATATTTCGGATCCCTTTGAAGACTATAGGGCCAAAGGAAATATCCTCCGAAAACTAAGAGAAAGAAGCTTTCTGAGAAACTTCTTTGGGTTCTGTGAAATCATCTCAGAGAGTTAAAGCTTTCCCCTCAAGAAGCCTTTCGCTAAGACAGTTCTTGTGGAATTCGCAAAGTGATATTTGGAAGCCCATAGAGGGCTATGGTGAAAAAGGAAATATCCTCAGATGAAATCTGGAAAGAAGCTTTCTGAGAAACTGCTTAGTGTTCTGTTAATTCATCTCACAGAGTTACTTCTATATTTCGTGGATCTCTTTGCTAGCCTTATTTCTGTGGAATCTGAGAACAGATATTTCGGATCCCTTTGAAGACTATAGGGCCAAAGGAAATATCCTCCGATAACAAAGAGAAAGAAGCTTTCTGAGAAACTTCTTTGTGTTCTATGTAATCATCTCACAGAGTTACAGCTTTCCCCTCAAGAAGCCTTTCGCTAAGACAGTTCTTGTGGAATTGGCAAAGTGATATTTGGAAGCCCATACAGGGCTATGGTGAAAAAGGAAATATCCTCAGATGAAATCTGGAAAGAAGCTGTCTGAGAAACTGCTTAGTGTTCTGTTAATTCATCTCACAGAGTTACATCTGTATTTCGTGGATCTCTTTGCTAGCCTTATTTCTGTGGAATCTGAGAACAGATATTTCGGATCCCTTTGATGACTATAGGGCCAAAGGAAATATCCTCTGATAACAAAGAGAAAGACGCTTTGTGAGAAATTTCTTTGTGTTCTATGTAATCATCTCACAGAGTTACAGCTTTCCCCTCAAGAAGCCTTTCGCTAAGACAGTTCTTGTGGAATTGGCAAAGTGATATTTGGAAGCCCATAGAGGGCTATGGTGAAAAAGGAAATATCCTCAGATGAAATCTGGAAAGAAGCTTTCTGAGAAACTGCTTAGTGTTCTGTTAATTCATCTCACAGAGTTACATCTGTATTTCGTGGATCTCTTTGCTAGCCTTATTTCTGTGGAATCTGAGAACAGATATTTCGGATCCCTTTGAAGACTATAGGGCCAAAGGAAATATCCTCCGAAAACTAAGAGAAAGAAGCTTTCTGAGAAACTTCTTTGGGTTCTGTGAAATCATCTCAGAGAGTTACAGCTTTCCCCTCAAGAAGCCTTTCGCTAAGACAGTTCTTGTGGAATTCGCAAAGTGATATTTGGAAGCCCATAGAGGGCTATGGTGAAAAAGGAAATATCCTCAGATGAAATCTGGAAAGAAGTTTTCTGAGAAACTGCTTAGTGTTCTGTTAATTCATCTCACAGAGTTACATCTGTATTTCGTGGATCTCTTTGCTAGCCTTATTTCTGTGGAATCTGAGAACAGATATTTCGGATCCCTTTGAAGACTATAGGGCCAAAGGAAATATCCTCCGATAACTAAGAGAAAGAAGCTTTCTGAGAAACTTCTTTGTGTTCTGTGAAATCATCTCACAGAGTTACAGCTTTCCCCTCAAGAAGCCTTTCGCTAGGACATTTCTTGTGGAATTGGCAAAGTGATATTTGGAAGCCCATAGAGGGCTATGGTCAAAAAGGAAACATCCTCCGATGAAATCTGAAAAGAAGCTTTCTGAGAAACTGCTTATGTTCTGTTAATTCATCTCACAGAGTTACTTCTATATTTCGTGGATCTCTTTGCTAGCCTTATTTCTGTGGAATCTGAGAACAGATATTTCGGATCCCTTTGAAGACTATAGGGCCAAAGGAAATATCCTCCGATAACAAAGAGAAAGAAGCTTTCTGAGAAACTTCTTTGTATTCTATGTAATCATCTCACAGAGTTACAGCTTTCCCCTCAAGAAGCCTTTCGCTAAGACAGTTCTTGTGGAATTGGCAAAGTGATATTTGGAAGCCCATAGAGGGCTATGGTGAAAAAGGAAATATCCTCAGATGAAATCTGGAAAGAAGCTGTCTGAGAAACTGCTTAGTGTTCTGTTAATTCATCTCACAGAGTTACATCTGTATTTCGTGGATCTCTTTGCTAGCCTTATTTCTGTGGAATCTGAGAACAGATATTTCGGATCCCTTTGATGACTATAGGGCCAAAGGAAATATCCTCTGATAACAAAGAGAAAGAAGCTTTGTGAGAAATTTCTTTGTGTTCTATGTAATCATCTCACAGAGTTACAGCTTTCCCCTCAAGAAGCCTTTCGCTAAGACAGTTCTTGTGGAATTGGCAAAGTGATATTTGGAAGCCCATAGAGGGCTATGGTGAAAAAGGAAATATCCTCAGATGAAATCTGGAAAGAAGCTTTCTGAGAAACTGCTTAGTGTTCTGTTAATTCATCTCACAGAGTTACATCTGTATTTCGTGGATCTCTTTGCTAGCCTTATTTCTGTGGAATCTGAAAACAGATATTTCGGATCCCTTTGAAGACTATAGGGCCAAAGGAAATATCCTCCGATAACTAAGAGAAAGAAGCTTTCTGAGAAACTCCTTTGTGTTCTGTGAAATCATCTCACAGAGTTACAGCTTTCCCCTCAAGAAGACTTTCGCTAAGACAGTTCTTGTGGAATTGGCAAAGTGATATTTGGAAGCCCATAGACGGCTATGGTGAAAAAGGAAATATCCTCCAATGAAATCTGGAAAGAAGCTTTCTGAGAAACTGCTTAGTGTTCTGTTAAATCATCTCACAGAGATACATCTATATTTCGTGGATCTCTGTGCTAGCCTTATTTCTGTTGCATCTGAGAACAGATATTTCGGATCACTTTGAAGACTATAGGGCCAAAGGAAATATCCTCCGATAACGAAGAGAAAGAAGCCTTCTCAGAAACTTCTTTGTGTTCTGTGAAATCATCTCACAGAGTTACAGCTTTCCCCTCAAGAAGCCTTTCGCTAAGACAGTTCTTGTGGAATTGGCAAAGAGATATTTGGAAGCCCATAGAGGGCTATGGTGAAAAAGGAAATATCCTCAGATGAAATCTGGAAAGAAGCTTTCTGAGAAACTGCTTAGTGTTCTTTTAATTCATCTCAAAGAGTTACATCTGTATGTCGTGGATCTCTTTGCTAGACTTATTTCTGTGGAATCTGAAAACAGATATTTCGGATCCCTTTGAAGACTATAGGGCCAAAGGAAATATCCTCCGATAACTAAGAGAAAGAAGCTTTCTGAGGAACTTCTTTGTGTTCTGTGAAATCATCTCACAGAGTTACAGCTTTCCCCTCAAGAAGCCTTTCGCTAAGACAGTTCTTTTGGAATTGGCAAAGTGATATTTGGAAGCCCATAGAGGGCTATGGTGAAAAAGGAAATATCCTCAGATGAAATCTGGAAAGAAGCTTTCTGAGAAACTGCTTAGTGTTCTGTTAATTCATCTCACAGAGTTACGTCTATATTTCGTGGATCTCTTTGCTAGCCTTATTTCTGTGGAATCTGAGAATAGATATTTCGGATTCCTTTGAAGACTATAGGGCCAAAGGAAATATCCTCCGATAACAAAGAGAAAGAAGCTTTGTGAGAAATTACTTTGTGTTCTATTAATCATCTCACAGAGTTACAGCTTTCCCCTCAACAAGCCTTTCGCTAAGACAGTTCTTGTGGAATTGGCAAAGTGATATTTGGAAGCCCATAGAGGGCTATGGTGAAAAAGGAGATATCCTCCGATGAAATCTGGAAAGAAGCTTTCTGAGAAACTGCTTAGTGTTCTGTTAATTCATCTCACAGAGTTACATCTGTATTTCGTGCATCTCCTTGCTAGCCTTATTTCTGTGGAATCTGAGAACAGATATTTCGGATCCCTTTGAAGACTATAGGGCCAAAGGAAATATCCTCCGAAAACTAAGAGAAAGAAGCTTTCTGAGAAACTTCTTTCTGTTCTGTGAAATGAGCTCACAGAGTTACAGCTTTCCCCTCAAGAAGCCTTTCGCTAAGACAGTTCTTGTGGAATTGGCAAAGTGATATTTGGAAGCCCATAGAGGGCTATGGTGAAAAAGGAAATATCCTCAGATGAAATCTGGAAAGAAGCTTTCTGAGAAACTGCTTAGTGTTCTGTCAATTCATCTCACAGAGTTACATCTGTATTTCGTGGATCTCTTTGCTAGCCTTATTTCTCTGGAATCTGAGAACAGATATTTAGGATCCCTTTGAAGACTATAGGGCCAAAGGAAATATCCTCCGATAACAAAGAGAAAGAAGCTTTGTGAGAAATTTCTTTGTGTTCTATGTAATCATCTCACAGAGTTACAGCTTTCCCCTCAAGAAGCCTTTCGCTAAGACAGTTCTTGTGGAATTGGCAAAGTGATATTTGGAAGCCCATAGAGGGCTATGGTGAAAAAGGAAATATCCTCAGATGAAATCTGGAAAGAAGCTTTCTGAGAAACTGCTCTGTGATGTGTGACTTCCACTCACAGAGTTACATCTGTATTTCGTGGATCTCTTTGCTAGCCTTATTTCTGTGGAATCTGACAACAGATATTTCGGATCCCTTTGAAGACTATAGGGCCAAAGGAAATATCCTCCGATAACTAAGAGAAAGAAGCTTTCTGAGAAACTTCTTTGTGTTCTGTGAAATCATCTCACAGAGTTACAGCTTTCCCCTCAAGAAGCCTGTCGCTAAGACAGTTCTTGTGGAATTGGCAAAGTGATATTTGGAAGCCCATAGATGGCTATGGTGAAAAAGGAAATATCCTCCGATGAAATCTGGAAAGAAGCTTTCTGAGAAACTGCTTAGTGTTCTGTTAATTCATCTCACAGAGTTACATCTGTATTTCGTGGATCTCTTTGCCAGCCTTATTTCTGTGGAATCTGAGAACAGATATTTCGGATCCCTTTGAAGACTATAGGGCCAAAGGAAATATCCTCCGATAACAAAGAGAAAGAAACTTTGTGAGAAATTTCTTTGTGTTCTATGTAATCATCTCACAGAATTACAGCTTTCCCCTCAAGAAGCCTTTCGCTAAGACAGTTCTTGTGGAATTGGCAAAGTGATATTTGGAAGCCCATATTGGGTTATGGTGAAAAAGGAAATATCCTCAGATGAAATCTGGAAAGAAGCTTTCTGAGAAACTGCTCAGTGTTCTGTTAACTCATCTCACAGTGTTACATCTGTTTTTCGTGGATCTTTTTGCTAGGCTTATTTCTGTGGAATCTGAGAACAGATATTTCGGATCCCTTTGAAGACTATAGGGCCAAAGGAAATATCCTCCGAAAACTAAGAGAAAGAAGGTTTCTGAGAAACTTCTTTATGTTCTGTGAAATGAGCTCACAGAGTTACAGCTTTCCCCTCAAGAAGCCTTTCGCTAAGACAGTTCTTGTGGAATTGGCAAAGTGATATTTGGAAGCCCATAGAGGGCTATGGTGAAAAAGGAAATATCCTCCGATGAAATCTGGAAAGAAGCTTTCTGATAAACTGCTTAGTGTTCTGTCAATTCATCTCACAGAGTTACATCTGTATTTCGTGGATCTCTTTCCTAGCCTTATTTCTGTGGAATATGAGAACAGATATTTAGGATCACTTTGAAGACTATAGGGCCAAAGGAAATATCCTCCGATAACAAAGAGAAAGAAGCTTTGTGAGAAATTTCTTTGTCTTCTATGTAATCATCTCACAGAGTTACAGCTTTCCCCTCAAGAAGCCTTTCTCTAAGACAGTTCTTGTGGAATTGGCAGAGTGATATTTGGAAGCCCATAGAGGGCTATGGTGAAAAAGGAAATATCCTCAGATGAAATCTGGAAAGAAGCTTTCTGAGAAAC
The DNA here is from genome assembly GCF_049350105.2 of Macaca mulatta. Classification (NCBI taxonomy): domain Eukaryota; kingdom Metazoa; phylum Chordata; class Mammalia; order Primates; family Cercopithecidae; genus Macaca; species Macaca mulatta. The sequence goes on from NC_133411.1 coordinate 49,988,459, forward strand.
TGCTTAGTGTTCTGTTAATTCATCTCACAGAGTTATATCTGTATTTCGTGGATCACTTGGCTAGCCTTATTTCTGTGGAATCTGAGAACAGATATTTCGGATCCCTTTGAAGACTATAGGGCCAAAGGAAATATCCTCCGATAATTAAGACAAAGAAGCTTTCTGAGAAACTTCTTTGTGTTCTGTGAAATGAGCTCACAGAGTTACAGCTTTCCCCTCAAGAAGCCTTTCGCTAAGACAGTTCTTGTGGAATTGGCAAAGTGATATTTGGAAGCCCATAGAGGGCTATGGTGAAAAAGGAAATATCCTCCGATGAAATCTGGAAAGAAGCTTTCTGAGAAACTGCTTAGAGTTCTGTTAATTCATCTCACAGAGTTACATCTGTATTTCGTGGATCTCTTTGCTAGCCTTATTTCTGTGGAATCTGAGAACAGATATTTCGGATCCCTTTGAAGACTATAGGGCCAAAGGAAATATCCTCCGATAACAAAGAGAAAGAAGCTTTGTGAGGAATTTCTTTGTGTTCTATGTAATCATCTCACAGAGTTACAGCTTTCCCCTCAAGAATCCTTTCGCTAAGACACTTCTTGTGGAATTGGCAAAGTGATATTTGGAAGCCCATAGAGGGCTACGGTGAAAAAGGAAATATCCTCAGATGAAATCTGGAAAGAAGCTTTCTGAGAAACTGCTTAGTGTTCTGTTAATTCATCTCACAGAGTTATATCTGTATTTCGAGGATCACTTGGCTAGCCTTATTTCTGTGGATTCTGAGAACAGATATTTCGGATCCCTTTGAAGACTACAGGGCCAAAGGAAATATCCTCCGATAACTAAGAGAAAGAAGCTTTCTGAGAAACTTCTTTGTGTTCTGCGAAATCATCTCAGAGAGTTACAGCTTTCTCCTCAAGCAGCCTTTCGCTAAGACAGTTCTTGTGGAATTGGCAAAGTGATATTTGGAAGCCCATAGAGGACTATGGTGAAAAAGGAAATATCCACAGATGAAATCTGGAAAGAAGCTTTCTGAGAAACTGCTTAGTGTTCTGTTAATTCATCTCACAGAGTTACATGTGTATTTCGTGGATCTCTTTGCTAGCCTTATTTCTGTGGAATCTGAGAACAGATATTTCGGATCCCTTTGAAGACTATAGGGCCAAAGGAAATATCCTCCGATAACTAAGAGAAAGAAGCTTTCTGAGAAACTTCTTTGTGGTCTATGAAATCATCTCACAGAGTTACAGCTTTCCCCTCAAGAAGCCTTACGCTAAGACAGTTCTTGAGGAATTGGCAAAGTGATATTTGGAAGCCCATAGAGGGCTATGGTGAAAAAGGAAATATCCTCAGATGAAATCTGGAAAGAAGCATTCTGAGAAACTGCTCTGTGATGTGTGACTTCCACTCACAGAGTTACATCTGTATTTCGTGGATCTCTTTGCTAGCCTTATTTCTGTGGAATCTGAGAACAGATATTTCGGATCCCTTTGAAGTCTATAGGGCGAAAGGAAATATCCTCCGATAACTAAGAGAAAGAAGCTTTCTGAGAAACCTCTTTGTGTTCTGTGAAATCATCTCACAGAGTTACAGCTTTCCCCTCAAGAAGCCTTTCGCTAAGACAGTTCTTGTGGAATTGGCAAAGTGATATTTGGAAGCACATAGAGGGCTATGGTGAAAAAGGAAATATCCTCCGATGAAATCTGGAAAGAAGCTTTCTGAGAAACTGCTTAGTGTTCTGTTAATTCAGCTCACAGAGTTACATCTGTATTTCGTTGATCTCTTTGCTAGCCTTATTTCTGTGGAATCTGAGAACAGATACTACGGATCCCTTTGAAGACTATAGGGCAAAAGGAAATATCCTCCGAAAACTAAGAGAAAGAAGCTTTCTGAGAAACTTTTTTGTGTTCTGTGAAATCATCTCAGAGAGTTACAGCTTTCCCCTCAAGAAGCCTTTCGCTAAGACAGTTCTTGTGGAATTGGCAAAGTGATATTTGGAAGCCCATAGAGGACTATGGTGAATAAGGAAATATCCTCAGATGAAATCTGGAAAGAAGCTTTCTGAGAAACTGCTTAGTGTTCTGTTAATTCAGCTCACAGAGTTACATCTGTATTTCGTGGATCTCTTTGCTAGCCTTATTTCTGTGGAATCTGAGAACAGATATTTCGGATCCCTTTGAAGACTATAGGGCCAAAGGAAATATCCTCCGAAAACTAAGAGAAAGAAGCTTTCTGAGAAACTTCTTTGTGGTCTATGAAATCGTCTCACAGAGTTACAGCTTTCCCCTCAAGAAGCCTTTCGCTAAGACAGTTCTTGTGGAATTGGCAAGGTGATATTTGGAAGCCCATAAAGGGCTATGGTGAAAAAGGAAATATCCTCAGATGAAATCTGGAAAGAAGCTTTCTGAGAAACTGCTCTGTGATGTGTAATTTCCACTCACAGAGTTACATCTGTATTTCGTTGATCTCTTTGCTAGCCTTATTTCTGTGGAATCTGAGAACAGATATTTCGGATCCCTTTGAAGACTATAGGGCCAAAGGAAATATCCTCCGATAACAAAGAGAAAGAAGCTTTCTGAGAAACTTCTTTGTGTTCTATGTAATCATCTCACAGAGTTACAGCTTTCCCCTCAAGAAGCCTTTCGCTAAGACAGTTCTTGTGGAATTGGCAAAGTGATATTTGGAAGCCCATAGAGGGCTATGGTGAAAAAGGAAATATACTCAGATGAAAATTGCAAAGAAGCTTTCTGAGAAACTGCTTAGTATTCTGTTAATTCATCTCACAGAGTTACATCTGTATTTCGTGGATCTCTTTGCTAGCCTTATTTCTGTGGAATCTGAGAACAGATATTTCGGATCCCTTTGAAGACTATAGGGCCAAAGGAAATATCCTCCGATAACAAAGAGAAGGAAGCTTTGTGAGAAATTTCTTTGTGTTCTATGTCATCATCTCACAGAGTTACAGCTTTCCCCTCAAGAAGCCTTTCGCTAAGACAGTTCTTGTGGAATTGGCAAAGTGATATTTGGAAGCCCATAGAGGGCTATGGTGAAAAAGGAAATATCCTCAGATGAAATCTGGAAAGAAGATTTCTGAGAAACTGCTTAGTGTTCTGTTAATTCATCTCACAGAGTTACATCTGTATTTCGTGGATCACTTGGCTAGCCTTATTTCTGTGGAATCTGAGAACAGATATTTCGGATCCCTTTGAAGACTATAGGGCCAAAGGAAATATCCTCCGATAACTAAGAGAAAGAAGCTTTCTGAGAAACTTCCTTGTGTTCTGTGAAATCATCTCACAGAGTTACAGCTTTCCCCTCAAGAAGCCTTTCGCTAAGACAGTTCTTGTGGAATTGGCAAAGTGATATTTGGAAGCCCATACAGGGCTATGGTGAAAAAGGAAATATCCTCAGATGAAATCTGGAAAGAAGCTTTCTGAGAAACTGCTCAGTGTTCTGTTAATTCATCTCACAGAGTTACATCTATATTTCGTGTATCTCTGTGCTAGCCTGATTTCTGTGGAATCGGAGAACAGATAATTGGGATCCCTTTGAAGACTATAGGGCCAAAGGAAATATCCTCCGTTAACAAAGAAAAAGAAGCTTTCTGAGAAACTTCTTTGTGTTCTGTGAAATCATCTCGCAGAGTTACAGCTTTCCCCTCAAGAAGCCTTTCACTAAGACAGTTCTTGTGGAATTGGCAAAGTGATATTTGGAAGCCCATAGAGGGCTATGGTGAGAAAGAAAATATCCTCCGATGAAAACTGGAAAGAAGCTTTCTGAGAAACTGCTTAGTGTTCTGATAATTCATCTCACAGACTTACATCTATATTTCGTGGATCTCTTTGCTAGCCTTATTTCTGTGGAATCTGAGAACAGATATTTCGGATCCCTTTGAAGACTATCGGGCCAAAGGAAATATCCTCCGATAACAAAGAGAAGGAAGCTTTGTGAGAAATTTCTTTGTGTTCTATGTAATCATCTCACAGAGTTACAGCTTTCCCCTCAAGAAGCCTTTCGCTAAGACAGTTCTTGTGGAATTGGCAAAGTGATATTTGGAAGCCCATAGAGGGCTATGGTGAAAAAGGAAATATCCTCAGATGAAATCTGGAAAGAAGCTTTCTGAGAAACTGCTTAGTGTTCTGTTAATTCATCTCACAGAGTTACATCTGTATTTCGTGGATCACTTGCCTAGCCTTATTTCTGTGGAATCTGAGAACAGATATTTCGGATCCCTTTGAAGACTATAGGGCCAAAGGAAATATCCTCCGATAACTAAGAGAAAGAAGCTTTCTGAGAAACTTCCTTGTGTTCTGTGAAATCATCTCACAGAGTTACAGCTTTCGCCTCAAGAAGCCTTTCGCTAAGACAGTTCTTGTGGAATTGGCAAAGTGATATTTGGAAGCCCATACAGGGCTATGGTGAAAAAGGAAATATCCTCAGATGAAATCTGGAAAGAAGCTTTCTGAGAAACTGCTCAGTGTTCTGTTAATTCATCTCACAGAGTTACATCTATATTTCGTGTATCTCTGTACTAGCCTTATTTCTGTGGAATCGGAGAACAGATAATTCGGATCCCTTTGAAGACTATAGGGCCAAAGGAAATATCCTCCGTTAACAAAGAAAAAGAAGCTTTCTGAGAAACTTCTTTGTGTTCTGTGAAATCATCTCGCAGAGTTACAGCTTTCCCCTCAAGAAGCCTTTCACTAAGACAGTTCTTGTGGAATTGGCAAAGTGATATTTGGAAGCCCATAGAGGGCTATGGTGAGAAAGAAAATATCCTCCGATGAAAACTGGAAAGAAGCTTTCTGAGAAACTGCTTAGTGTTCTGATAATTCATCTCACAGACTTACATCTATATTTCGTGGATCTCTTTGCTAGCCTTATTTCTGTGGAATCTGAGAACAGATATTTCGGATCCCTTTGAAGACTATAGGGCCAAAGGAAATATCCTCCGAAAACTAAGAGAAAGAAGCTTTCTGAGAAACTTCTTTGGGTTCTGTGAAATCATCTCAGAGAGTTACAGCTTTCCCCTCAAGAAGCCTTTCGCTAAGACAGTTCTTGTGGAATTCGCAAAGTGATATTTGGAAGCCCATGGAGGGCTATGGTGAAAAAGGAAATATCCTCAGATGAAATCTGGAAAGAAGCTTTCTGAGAAACTGCTTAGTGTTCTGTTAATTCATCTCACAGAGTTACATCTGTATTTCGTGGATCTCTTTGCTAGCCTTATTTCTGTGGAATCTGAGAACAGATATTTCGGATCCCTTTGAAGACTATAGGGCCAAAGGAAATATCCTCCGATAACTAAGAGAAAGAAGCTTTCTGAGAAACTTCTTTGTGTTCTGTGAAATCATCTCACAGAGTTACAGCTTTCCCCTCAAGAAGCCTTTCGCTAGGACATTTCTTGTGGAATTGGCAAAGTGATATTTGGAAGCCCATAGAGGGCTATGGTCAAAAAGGAAACATCCTCCGATGAAATCTGGAAAGAAGCTTTCTGAGAAACTGCTTAGTGTTCTGTTAATTCATCTCACAGAGTTACTTCTATATTTCGTGGATCTCTTTGCTAGCCTTATTTCTGTGGAATCTGAGAACAGACATTTCGGATCCCTTTGAAGACTATAGGGCCAAAGGAAATATCCTCCGATAACAAAGAGAAAGAAGCTTTCTGAGAAACTTCTTTGTGTTCTATGTAATCATCTCACAGAGTTACAGCTTTCCCCTCAAGAAGCCTTTCGCTAAGACAGTTCTTGTGGAATTGGCAAAGTGATATTTGGAAGCCCATAGAGGGCTATGGTGAAAAAGGAAACATCCTCAGATGAAATCTGGAAAGAAGCTGTCTGAGAAACTGCTTAGTGTTCTGTTAATTCATCTCACAGAGTTACATCTGTATTTCGTGGATCTCTTTGCTAGCCTTATTTCTGTGGAATCTGAGAACAGATATTTCGGATCCCTTTGATGACTATAGGGCCAAAGGAAATATCCTCTGATAACAAAGAGAAAGAAGCTTTGTGAGAAATTTCTTTGTGTTCTATGTAATCATCTCACAGAGTTACAGCTTTCCCCTCAAGAAGCCTTTCGCTAAGACAGTTCTTGTGGAATTGGCAAAGTGATATTTGGAAGCCCATAGAGGGCTACGGTGAAAAAGGAAATATCCTCAGATGAAATCTGGAAAGAAGCTTTCTGAGAAACTGCTCTGTGATGTGTGACTTCCACTCACAGAGTTACATCTGTATTTCGTTGATCTCTTTGCTAGCCTTATTTCTGTGAAATCTGAGAACAGATATTTCGGATCCCTTTGAAGACTATAGGGCCAAAGGAAATATCCTCCTGTAACTAAGAGAAGGAAGCTTTCTGAGAAACCTCTTTGTGTTCTGTGAAATCATCTCACAGAGTTACAGCTTTCCCCTCAAGAATCCTTTCGCTAAGACAGTTCTTGTGGAATTGGCAAAGTGATATTTGGAAGCCCATAGAGGGCTATGGTGAAAAAGGAAATATCCTCAGATGAAATCTGGAAAGAAGCTTTCTGAGAAACCGCTTAGTGTTCTGTTAATTCATCTCACAGAGTTACATCTGTATTTCGTGGATCTCTTTGCTAGCCTTATTTCTGTGGAATCTGAGAACAGATATTTCGGATCCCTTTGAAGACTATAGGGCCAAAGGAAATATCCTCCGATAACTAAGAGAAAGAAGCTTTCTGAGAAACTTCTTTGTGTTCTGTGAAATCATCTCACAGAGTTACAGTTCTCCCTCAAGAAGCCTTTCGCTAAGACAGTTCTTGTGGAATTGGCAAAGTGATATTTGGAAGCCCATAGAGGGCTATGGTGAAAAAGGAAATATCCTCCGATGAAATCTGGAAAGAAGCTTTTTGAGAAACTACTTAGTGTTCTGTTAATTCGTCTCACAGAGTTACTTCTATATTTCGTGGATCTCTTTGCTGGCCTTATTTCTGTGGAATCTGAGAACAGATATTTCGGATCCCTTTGAAGACTATAGGGCCAAAGGAAATATCCTCCGATAACAAAGAGAAAGAAGCTTTCTGAGAAACTTCTTTGTGTTCTATGTAATCATCTCACAGAGTTACAGCTTTCCCCTCAAGAAGCCTTTCGCTAAGACAGTTCTTGTGGAATTGGCAAAGTGATATTTGGAAGCCCATAGAGGGCTATGGTGAAAAAGGAAATATCCTCAGATGAAAACTGCAAAGAAGCTTTCTGAGAAACTGCTTAGTGTTCTGTTAATTCATCTCACAGAGTTACATCTGTATTTCGTGGATCTCCTTGCTAGCCTTATTTCTGTGGAATCTGAGAACAGATATTTCGGATCCCTTTGAAGACTATAGGGCCAAAGGAAATATCCTCCGATAACAAAGAGAAGGAAGCTTTGTGAGAAATTTCTTTGTGTTCTATGTAATCATCTCACAGAGTTACAGCTTTCCCCTCAAGAAGCCTTTCGCTAAGACAGTTCTTGTGGAATTGGCAAAGTGATATTTGGAAGCCCATAGAGGGCTATGGTGAAAAAGGAAATATCCTCAGATGAAATCTGGAAAGAAGCTTTCTGAGAAACTGCTTAGTGTTCTGTTAATTCATCTCACAGAGTTACATCTGTATTTCGTGGATCACTTGGCTAGCCTTATTTCTGTGGAATCTGAGAACAGATATTTCGGATCCCTTTGAAGACTCTAGGGCCAAAGGAAATATCCTCCGATAACTAAGAGAAAGAAGCTTTCTGAGAAACTTCCTTGTGTTCTGTGAAATCATCTCACAGAGTTACAGCTTTCCCCTCAAGAAGCCTTTCGCTAAGACAGTTCTTGTGGAATTGGCAAAGTGATATTTGGAAGCCCATACAGGGCTATGGTGAAAAAGGAAATATCCTCAGATGAAATCTGGAAAGAAGCTTTCTGAGAAACTGCTCAGTGTTCTGTTAATTCATCTCACAGAGTTACATCTATATTTCGTGTATCTCTGTGCTAGCCTTATTTCTGTGGAATCGGAGAACAGATAATTGGGATCCCTTTGAAGACTATAGGGCCAAAGGAAATATCCTCCGTTAACAAAGAAAAAGAAGCTTTCTGAGAAACTTCTTTGTGTTCTGTGAAATCATCTCGCAGAGTTACAGCTTTCCCCTCAAGAAGCCTTTCACTAAGACAGTTCTTGTGGAATTGGCAAAGTGATATTTGGAAGCCCATAGAGGGCTATGGTGAGAAAGAAAATATCCTCCGATGAAAACTGGAAAGAAGCTTTCTGAGAAACTGCTTAGTGTTCTGATAATTCATCTCACAGACTTACATCTATATTTCGTGGATCTCTTTGCTAGCCTTATTTCTGTGGAATCTGAGAACAGATATTTCGGATCCCTTTGAAGACTATAGGGCCAAAGGAAATATCCTCCGAAAACTAAGAGAAAGAAGCTTTCTGAGAAACTTCTTTGGGTTCTGTGAAATCATCTCAGAGAGTTACAGCTTTCCCCTCAAGAAGCCTTTCGCTAAGACAGTTCTTGTGGAATTCGCAAGGTGATATTTGGAAGCCCATGGAGGGCTATGGTGAAAAAGGAAATATCCTCAGATGAAATCTGGAAAGAAGCTTTCTGAGAAACTGCTTAGTGTTCTGTTAATTCATCTCACAGAGTTACATCTGTATTTCGTGGATCTCTTTGCTAGCCTTATTTCTGTGGAATCTGAGAACAGATATTTCGGATCCCTTTGAAGACTATAGGGCCAAAGGAAATATCCTCCGATAACTAAGAGAAAGAAGCTTTCTGAGAAACTTCTTTGTGTTCTGTGAAATCATCTCACAGAGTTACAGCTTTCCCCTCAAGAAGCCTTTCGCTAGGACATTTCTTGTGGAATTGGCAAAGTGATATTTGGAAGCCCATAGAGGGCTATGGTCAAAAAGGAAACATCCTCCGATGAAATCTGGAAAGAAGCTTTCTGAGAAACTGCTTAGTGTTCTGTTAATTCATCTCACAGAGTTACTTCTATATTTCGTGGATCTCTTTGCTAGCCTTATTTCTGTGGAATCTGAGAACAGATATTTCGGATCCCTTTGAAGACTATAGGGCCAAAGGAAATATCCTCCGATAACAAAGAGAAAGAAGCTTTCTGAGAAACTTCTTTGTGTTCTATGTAATCATCTCACAGAGTTACAGCTTTCCCCTCAAGAAGCCTTTCGCTAAGACAGTTCTTGTGGAATTGGCAAAGTGATATTTGGAAGCCCATAGAGGGCTATGGTGAAAAAGGAAATATCCTCAGATGAAATCTGGAAAGAAGCTGTCTGAGAAACTGCTTAGTGTTCTGTTAATTCATCTCACAGAGTTACATCTGTATTTCGTGGATCTCTTTGCTAGCCTTATTTCTGTGGAATCTGAGAACAGATATTTCGTATCCCTTCGATGACTATAGGGCCAAAGGAAATATCCTCTGATAACAAAGAGAAAGAAGCTTTGTGAGAAATTTCTTTGTGTTCTATGTAATCATCTCACAGAGTTACAGCTTTCCCCTCAAGAAGCCTTTCGCTAAGACAGTTCTTGTGGAATTGGCAAAGTGATATTTGGAAGCCCATAGAGGGCTATGGTGAAAAAGGAAATATCCTCAGATGAAATCTGGAAAGAAGCTTTCTGAGAAACTGCTTAGTGTTCTGTTAATTCATCTCACAGAGTTACATCTGTATTTCGTGGATCTCTTTGCAAGCCTTATTTCTTTGGAATCTGAGAACAGATATTTCGGATCCCTTTGAAGACTATAGGGCCAAAGGAAATATCCTCCGAAAACTAAGAGAAAGAAGCTTTCTGAGAAACTTCTTTGGGTTCTGTGAAATCATCTCAGAGAGTTACAGCTTTCCCCTCAAGAAGCCTTTCGCTAAGACAGTTCTTGTGGAATTGGCAAAGTGATATTTGGAAGCCCATAGAGGGCTATGGTGAAAAAGGAAATATCCTCAGATGAAATCTGGAAAGAAGCTTTCTGAGAAACTGCTCTGTGATGTGTGACTTCCACTCACAGAGTTACATCTGTATTTCGTTGATCTCTTTGCTAGCCTTATTTCTGTGAAATCTGAGAACAGATATTTCGGATCCCTTTGAAGACTATAGGGCCAAAGGAAATATCCTCCTGTAACTAAGAGAAGGAAGCTTTCTGAGAAACCTCTTTGTGTTCTGTGAAATCATCTCACAGAGTTACAGCTTTCCCCTCAAGAAGCCTTTCGCTAAGACAGTTCTTGTGGAATTGGCAAAGTGATATTTGGAAGCCCATAGAGGGCTATGGTGAAAAAGGAAATATCCTCAGATGAAATCTGGAAAGAAGCTTTCTGAGAAACCGCTTAGTGTTCTGTTAATTCATCTCACAGAGTTACATCTGTATTTCGTGGATCTCTTTGCTAGCCTTATTTCTGTGGAATCTGAGAACAGATATTTCGGATCCCTTTGAAGACTATAGGGCCAAAGGAAATATCCTCCGATAACTAAGAGAAAGAAGCTTTCTGAGAAACTTCTTTGTGTTCTGTGAAATCATCTCACAGAGTTACAGTTCTCCCTCAAGAAGCCTTTCGCTAAGACAGTTCTTGTGGAATTGGCAAAGTGATATTTGGAAGCCCATAGAGGGCTATGGTGAAAAAGGAAATATCCTCCGATGAAATCTGGAAAGAAGCTTTTTGAGAAACTACTTAGTGTTCTGTTAATTCGTCTCACAGAGTTACTTCTATATTTCGTGGATCTCTTTGCTGGCCTTATTTCTGTGGAATCTGAGAACAGATATTTCGGATCCCTTTGAAGACTATAGGGCCAAAGGAAATATCCTCCGATAACTAAGAGAAAGAAGCTTTCTGAGAAACTTTTTTGTGTTCAGTGAAATGAGCTCACAGAGTTACAGCTTTCCCCTCAAGAAGCCTTTCGCTAAGACAGTTCTTGTGGAATTGGCAAAGTGATATTTGGAAGCCCATAGAGGACTATGGTGAATAAGGAAATATCCTCAGATGAAATCTGGAAAGAAGCTTTCTGAGAAACTGCTTAGTGTTCTGTTAATTCAGCTCACAGAGTTACATCTGTATTTCGTGGATCTCTTTGCTAGCCTTATTTCTGTGGAATCTGAGAACAGATATTTCGGATCCCTTTGAAGACTATAGGGCCAAAGGAAATATCCTCCGAAAACTAAGAGAAAGAAGCTTTCTGAGAAACTTCTTTGTGGTCTATGAAATCGTCTCACAGAGTTACAGCTTTCCCCTCAAGAAGCCTTTCGCTAAGACAGTTCTTGTGGAATTGGCAAAGTGATATTTGGAAGCCCATAAAGGGCTATGGTGAAAAAGGAAATATCCTCAGATGAAATCTGGAAAGAAGCTTTCTGAGAAACTGCTCTGTGATGTGTGACTTCCACTCACAGAGTTACATCTGTATTTCGTGGATCTCTTTGCTAGCCTTATTTCTGTGGAATCTGAGAACAGATATTTCGGATCCCTTTGAAGACTATAGGGCCAAAGGAAATATCCTCCGATAACAAAGAGAAAGAAGCTTTCTGAGAAACTTCTTTGTGTTCTATGTAATTATCTCACAGAGTTACAGCTTTCCCCTCAAGAAGCCTTTCGCTAAGACAGTTCTTGTGGAATTGGCAAAGTGATATTTGGAAGCCCATAGAGGGCTATGGTGAAAAAGGAAATATCCTCAGATGAAAACTGCAAAGAAGCTTTCTGAGAAACTGCTTAGTGTTCTGTCAATTCATCTCACAGAGTTACATCTGTATTTCGTGGATCTCCTTGCTAGCCTTATTTCTGTGGAATCTGAGAACAGATATTTCGGATCCCTTTGAAGACTATAGGGCCAAAGGAAATATCCTCCGATAACAAAGAGAAGGAAGCTTTGTGAGAAATTTCTTTGTGTTCTATGTAATCATCTCACAGAGTTACAGCTTTCCCCTCAAGAAGCCTTTCGCTAAGACAGTTCTTGTGGAATTGGCAAAGTGATATTTGGAAGCCCATAGAGGGCTATGGTGAAAAAGGAAATATCCTCAGATGAAATCTGGAAAGAAGCTTTCTGAGAAACTGCTTAGTGTTCTGTTAATTCATCTCACAGAGTTACATCTGTATTTCGTGGATCACTTGGCTAGCCTTATTTCTGTGGAATCTGAGAACAGATATTTCGGATCCCTTTGAAGACTCTAGGGCCAAAGGAAATATCCTCCGATAACTAAGAGAAAGAAGCTTTCTGAGAAACTTCCTTGTGTTCTGTGAAATCATCTCACAGAGTTACAGCTTTCCCCTCAAGAAGCCTTTCGCTAAGACAGTTCTTGTGGAATTGGCAAAGTGATATTTGGAAGCCCATACAGGGCAATGGTGAAAAAGGAAATATCCTCAGATGAAATCTGGAAAGAAGCTTTCTGAGAAACTGCTCAGTGTTCTGTTAATTCATCTCACAGAGTTACATCTATATTTCGTGTATCTCTGTGCTAGCCTTATTTCTGTGGAATCGGAGAACAGATAATTGGGATCCCTTTGAAGACTATAGGGCCAAAGGAAATATCCTCCGTTAACAAAGAAAAAGAAGCTTTCTGAGAAACTTCTTTGTGTTCTGTGAAATCATCTCGCAGAGTTACAGCTTTCCCCTCAAGAAGCCTTTCACTAAGACAGTTCTTGTGGAATTGGCAAAGTGATATTTGGAAGCCCATAGAGGGCTATGGTGAGAAAGAAAATATCCTCCGATGAAAACTGGAAAGAAGCTTTCTGAGAAACTGCTTAGTGTTCTGATAATTCATCTCACAGACTTACATCTATATTTCGTGGATCTCTTTGCTAGCCTTATTTCTGTGGAATCTGAGAACAGATATTTCGGATCCCTTTGAAGACTATAGGGCCAAAGGAAATATCCTCCGAAAACTAAGAGAAAGAAGCTTTCTGAGAAACTTCTTTGGGTTCTGTGAAATCATCTCAGAGAGTTACAGCTTTCCCCTCAAGAAGCCTTTCGCTAAGACAGTTCTTGTGGAATTCGCAAGGTGATATTTGGAAGCCCATGGAGGGCTATGGTGAAAAAGGAAATATCCTCAGATGAAATCTGGAAAGAAGCTTTCTGAGAAACTGCTTAGTGTTCTGTTAATTCATCTCACAGAGTTACATCTGTATTTCGTGGATCTCTTTGCTAGCCTTATTTCTGTGGAATCTGAGAACAGATATTTCGGATCCCTTTGAAGACTATAGGGCCAAAGGAAATATCCTCCGATAACTAAGAGAAAGAAGCTTTCTGAGAAACTTCTTTGTGTTCTGTGAAATCATCTCACAGAGTTACAGCTTTCCCCTCAAGAAGCCTTTCGCTAGGACATTTCTTGTGGAATTGGCAAAGTGATATTTGGAAGCCCATAGAGGGCTATGGTCAAAAAGGAAACATCCTCCGATGAAATCTGGAAAGAAGCTTTCTGAGAAACTGCTTAGTGTTCTGTTAATTCATCTCACAGAGTTACTTCTATATTTCGTGGATCTCTTTGCTAGCCTTATTTCTGTGGAATCTGAGAACAGATATTTCGGATCCCTTTGGAGACTATAGGGCCAAAGGAAATATCCTCCGATAACAAAGAGAAAGAAGCTTTCTGAGAAACTTCTTTGTGTTCTATGTAATCATCTCACAGAGTTACAGCTTTCCCCTCAAGAAGCCTTTCGCTAAGACAGTTCTTGTGGAATTGGCAAAGTGATATTTGGAAGCCCATAGAGGGCTATGGTGAAAAAGGAAATATCCTCAGATGAAATCTGGAAAGAAGCTGTCTGAGAAACTGCTTAGTGTTCTGTTAATTCATCTCACAGAGTTACATCTGTATTTCGTGGATCTCTTTGCTAGCCTTATTTCTGTGGAATCTGAGAACAGATATTTCGTATCCCTTCGATGACTATAGGGCCAAAGGAAATATCCTCTGATAACAAAGAGAAAGAAGCTTTGTGAGAAATTTCTTTGTGTTCTATGTAATCATCTCACAGAGTTACAGCTTTCCCCTCAAGAAGCCTTTCGCTAAGACAGTTCTTGTGGAATTGGCAAAGTGATATTTGGAAGCCCATAGAGGGCTATGGTGAAAAAGGAAATATCCTCAGATGAAATCTGGAAAGAAGCTTTCTGAGAAACTGCTTAGTGTTCTGTTAATTCATCTCACAGAGTTACATCTGTATTTCGTGGATCTCTTTGCAAGCCTTATTTCTTTGGAATCTGAGAACAGATATTTCGGATCCCTTTGAAGACTATAGGGCCAAAGGAAATATCCTCCGAAAACTAAGAGAAAGAAGCTTTCTGAGAAACTTCTTTGGGTTCTGTGAAATCATCTCAGAGAGTTACAGCTTTCCCCTCAAGAAGCCTTTCGCTAAGACAGTTCTTGTGGAATTCGCAAAGTGATATTTGGAAGCCCATAGAGGGCTATGGTGAAAAAGGAAATATCCTCAGATGAAATCTGGAAAGAAGCTTTCTGAGAAACTGCTTAGTGTTCTGTTAATTCATCTCACAGAGTTACATCTGTATTTCGTGGATCTCTTTGCTAGCCTTATTTCTGTGGAATCTGAGAACAGATATTTCGGATCCCTTTGAAGACTATAGGGCCAAAGGAAATATCCTCCGATAACTAAGAGAAAGAAGCTTTCTGAGAAACTTCTTTGTGTTCTGTGAAATCATCTCACAGAGTTACAGCTTTCCCCTCAAGAAGCCTTTCGCTAGGACATTTCTTGTGGAATTGGCAAAGTGATATTTGGAAGCCCATAGAGGGCTATGGTCAAAAAGGAAACATCCTCCGATGAAATCTGGAAAGAAGCTTTCTGAGAAACTGCTTAGTGTTCTGTTAATTCATCTCACAGAGTTACTTCTATATTTCGTGGATCTCTTTGCTAGCCTTATTTCTGTGGAATCTGAGAACAGATATTTCGGATCCCTTTGAAGACTATAGGGCCAAAGGAAATATCCTCCGATAACAAAGAGAAAGAAGCTTTCTGAGAAACTTCTTTGTGTTCTATGTAATCATCTCACAGAGTTACAGCTTTCCCCTCAAGAAGCCTTTCGCTAAGACAGTTCTTGTGGAATTGGCAAAGTGATATTTGGAAGCCCATACAGGGCTATGGTGAAAAAGGAAATATCCTCTGATGAAATCTGGAAAGAAGCTTTCTGAGAAACTGCTCAGTGTTCTGTTAATTCATCTCACAGAGTTACATCTTTTTTTCGTGGATCTCTTTGCTAGGCTTATTTCTGTGGAATCTGAGAACAGATATTTCGGATCCCTTTGAAGACTATAGGGCCAAAGGAAATATCCTCCGAAAACTAAGAGAAAGAAGCTTTCTGAGAAACTTCTTTGGGTTCTGTGAAATCATCTCAGAGAGTTACAGCTTTCCCCTCAAGAAGCCTTTCGCTAAGACAGTTCTTGTGGAATTGGCAAAGTGATATTTGGAAGCCCATAGAGGGCTATGGTGAAAAAGGAAATATCCTCGGATGAAATCTGGAAAGAAACTTTCTGAGAAACTGCTTAGTGTTCTGTCAATTCATCTCACAGAGTTACATCTGTATTTCGTGGATCTCTTTGCTAGCCTTATTTCTGTGGAATATGAGAACAGATATTGAGGATCCCTTTGAAGACTATAGGGCCAAAGGAAATATCCTCCGATAACAAAGAGAAAGAAGCTTTCTGAGAAATTTCTTTGTC
Source organism: Macaca mulatta (assembly GCF_049350105.2). NCBI lineage: Eukaryota > Metazoa > Chordata > Mammalia > Primates > Cercopithecidae > Macaca > Macaca mulatta. The sequence goes on from NC_133411.1 coordinate 50,004,072, forward strand.
TTCTATGTAATCATCTCACAGAGTTACAGCTTTCCCCTCAAGAAGCCTTTCGTTAAGACAGTTCTTGTGGAATTGGCAAAGAGATATTTGGAAGCCCATAGAGGGCTATGGTGAAAAAGGAAATATCCTCAGATGAAATCTGGTAAGAAGCTTTCTGAGAAACTGCTCTGTGATGTGTGACTTCCACTCACAGAGTTACATCTGTATTTCGTGGATCTCTTTGCTCGCCTTATTTCTGTGGAATCTGACAACAGATATTTCGGATCCCTTTGAAGACTATAGGGCCAAAGGAAATATCCTCCGATAACTAAGAGAAAGAAGCTTTCTGAGAAACTTCTTTGTGTTCTGTGAAATCATCTCACAGAGTTACAGCTTTCCCCTCAAGAAGCCTTTCGCTAAGACAGTTCTTGTGGAATTGGAAAAGTGATATTTGGAAGCCCATAGAGGGCTATGGTGAAAAAGGAAATATCCTCCGATGAAATCTGGAAAGAAGCTTTCTGAGAAACTGCTTAGTGTTCTGTTAATTCATCTCACAGAGTTACATCTGTATTTCGTGGATCTCTTTGCCAGCTTTATTTCTGTGGAATCTGAGAACAGATATTTCGGATCCCTTTGAAGACTATAGGGCCAAAGGAAATATCCTCCGATAACAAAGAGAAGGAAACTTTGTGAGAAATTTCTTTGTGTTCTATGTAATCATCTCACAGAGTTACAGCTTTCCCCTCAAGAAGCCTTTCGCTAAGACAGTTCTTGTGGAATTGGCAAAGTGATATTTGGAAGCCCATATAGGGCTATGGTGAAAAAGGAAATATCCTCAGATGAAATCTGGAAAGAAGCTTTCTGAGAAACTGCTCAGTGTTCTGTTAATTCATCTCACAGAGTTACATCTGTTTTTCGTGGATCTCTTTGCTAGGCTTATTTCTGTGGAATCTGAGAACAGATATTTCGGATCCCTTTGAAGACTATAGGGCCAAAGGAAATATCCTCCGAAAACTAAGAGAAAGAAGGTTTCTGAGAAACTTCTTTATGTTCTGTGAAATGAGCTCACAGAGTTACAGCTTTCCCCTCAAGAAGCCTTTCGCTAAGACAGTTCTTGTGGAATTGGCAAAGTGATATCTGGAAGCCCATAGAGGGCTATGGTGAAAAAGGAAATATCCTCCGATGAAATCTGGAAAGAAGCTTTCTGATAAACTGCTTAGTGTTCTATCAATTCATCTCACAGAGTTACATCTGTATTTCGTGGATCTCTTTGCTAGCCTAATTTCTGTGGAATATGAGAACAGATATTTAGGATCACTTTGAAGACTATAGGGCCAAAGGAAATATCCTCCGATAACAAAGAGAAAGAAGCTTTGTGAGAAATTTCTTTGTCTTCTATGTAATCATCTCACAGAGTTACAGCTTTCCCCTCAAGAAGCCTTTCGCTAAGACAGTTCTTGTGGAATTGGCAAAGTGATATTTGGAAGCCCATAGAGGGCTATGGTGAAAAAGGAAATATCCTCAGATGAAATCTGGAAAGAAGCTTTCTGAGAAACTGCTTAGTGTTCTGTTAATTCATCTCACAGAGTTATATCTGTATTTCGTGGATCACTTGGCTAGCCTTATTTCTGTGGAATCTGAGAACAGATATTTCGGATCCCTTTGAAGACTATAGGGCCAAAGGAAATATCCTCCGATAATTAAGACAAAGAAGCTTTCTGAGAAACTTCTTTGTATTCTGTGAAATGAGCTCACAGAGTTACAGCTTTCCCCTCAAGAAGCCTTTCGCTAAGACAGTTCTTGTGGAATTGGCAAAGTGATATTTGGAAGCCCATAGAGGGCTATGGTGAAAAAGGAAATATCCTCCGATGAAATCTGGAAAGAAGCTTTCTGAGAAACTGCTTAGTGTTCTGTTAATTCATCTCACAGAGTTATATCTGTATTTCGTGGATCACTTGGCTAGCGTTATTTCTGTGGATTCTGAGAACAGATATTTCGGATCCCTTTGAAGACTACAGGGCCAAAGGAAATATCCTCCGATAACTAAGAGAAAGAAGCTTTCTAAGAAACTTCTATGTGTTCTGTGAAATCATCTCACAGAGTTACAGCTTTCCCCTCAAGAAGCCTTTCGCTAAAACAGTTCTTGTGGAAGTGGCAAAGTGATATTTGGAAGCCCATAGAGGGCTATGGTGAAAAAGGAAATATCCTCAGATGAAATCTGGAAAGAAGCTTTCTGAGAAACTGCTCAGTGTTCTGTTAATTCATCTCACAGAGTTACATCTGTATTTCGTGGATCTCTTTGCTAGGCTTATTTCTGTGGAATCTGAGAACAGATATTTCGGATCCCTTTGAAGACTATAGGGCCAAAGGAAATATCCTCCGATAACAAAGAAAAAGAAGCTTTCTGAGAAACTTCTTTGTGTTCTGTGAAATCATCTCACAGAGTTACAGCTTTCCCCTCAAGAAGCCTTTCGCTAAGACAGTTCTTGTGGAATTGTCAAAGTGATATTTGGAAGCCCATAGAGGGCTATGGTGAAAAAGGAAATATCCTCCGATGAAAACTGGAAAGAAGCTTTCTGAGAAACTGCTTAGTGATCTGTTAATTCATCTCACAGAGTTACATCTATATTTCGTGGATCTCTTTGCTAGCCTTATTTCTGTGGAATCTGAGAACAGATATTTCGGATCCCTTTGAAGACTCTAGGGTCAAAGGAAATATCCTCCGAAAACTAAGAGAAAGAAGCTTTCTGAGAAACTTCTTTGTGTTCTGCGAAATCATCTCAGAGAGTTACAGCTTTCTCCTCAAGCAGCCTTTCGCTAAGACAGTTCTTGTGGAATTGGCAAAGTGATATTTGGAAGCCCATAGAGGACTATGGTGAAAAAGGAAATATCCTCAGATGAAATCTGGAAAGAAGCTTTCTGAGAAACTGCTTAGTGTTCTGTTAATTCATCTCACAGAGGTACATCTGTATTTCGTGGATCTCTTTGCTAGCCTTATTTCTGTGGAATCTGAGAACAGATATTTCGGATCCCTTTGAAGTCTATAGGGCCAAAGGAAATATCCTCCGATAACTAAGAGAAAGAAGCTTTCTGAGAAACTTCTTTGTGGTCTATGAAATCATCTCACAGAGTTACAGCTTTCCCCTCAAGAAGCCTTACGCTAAGACAGTTCTTGAGGAATTGGCAAAGTGATATTTGGAAGCCCATAGAGGGCTATGGTGAAAAAGGAAATATCCTCAGATGAAATCTGGAAAGAAGCTTTCTGAGAAACTGCTCTGTGATGTGTGACTTCCACTCACAGAGTTACATCTGTATTTCGTGGATCTCTTTGCTAGCCTTATTTCTGTGGAATCTGAGAACAGATATTTCGGATCCCTTTGAAGTCTATAGGGCCAAAGGAAATATCCTCCGATAACTAAGAGAAAGAAGCTTTCTGAGAAACCTCTTTGTGTTCTGTGAAATCATCTCACAGAGTTACAGCTTTCCCCTCAAGAAGCCTTTCGCTAAGACAGTTCTTGTGGAATTGGCAAAGTGATATTTGGAAGCACATAGAGGGCTATGGTGAAAAAGGAAATATCCTCCGATGAAATCTGGAAAGAAGCTTTCTGAGAAACTGCTTAGTGTTCTGTTAATTCATCTCACAGAGTTACATCTGTATTTCGTGGATCTCCTTCCTAGCCTTATTTCTGTGGAATCTGAGAACAGATATTTCGGATCCCTTTGAAGACTATAGGGCCAAAGGAAATATCCTCCGAAAACTAAGAGAAAGAAGCTTTCTGAGAAACTTCTTTGTGTTCAGTGAAATGAGCTCACAGAGTTACAGCTTTCCCCTCAAGAAGCCTTTCGCTAAGACAGTTCTTGTGGAATTGGCAAAGTGATATTTGGAAGCCCATAGAGGGCTATGGTGAAAAAGGAAATATCCTCAGATGAAATCTGGAAAGAAGCTTTCTGAGAAACTGCTTAGTGTTCTGTTAATTCAGCTCACAGAGTTACATCTGTATTTCGTGGATCTCTTTGCTAGCCTTATTTCTGTGGAATCTGAGAACAGATATTTCGGATCCCTTTGAAGACTATAGGGCCAAAGGAAATATCCTCCGATAACTAAGAGAAAGAAGCTTTCTGAGAAACTTCTTTGTGGTCTATGAAATCGTCTCACAGAGTTACAGCTTTCCCCTCAAGAAGCCTTTCGCTAAGACAGTTCTTGTGGAATTGGCAAAGTGATATTTGGAAGCCCATAAAGGGCTATGGTGAAAAAGGAAATATCCTCAGATGAAATCTGGAAAGAAGCTTTCTGAGAAACTGCTCTGTGATGTGTGACTTCCACTCACAGAGTTACATCTGTATTTCGTTGATCTCTTTGCTAGCCTTATTTCTGTGGAATCTGAGAACAGATATTTCGGATCCCTTTGAAGACTATAGGGCCAAAGGAAATATACTCCGATAACAAAGAGAAAGAAGCTTTCTGAGAAACTTCTTTGTGTTCTATGTAATCATCTCACAGAGTCACAGCTTTCCCCTCAAGAAGCCTTTCGCTAAGACAGTTCTTGTGGAATTGGCAAAGTGATATTTGGAAGCCCATAGAGGGCTATGGTGAAAAAGGAAATATCCTCAGATGAAAACTGCAAAGAAGCTTTCTGAGAAACTGCTTAGTGTTCTGTTAATTCATCTCACAGAGTTACATCTGTATTTCGTGGATCTCTTTGCTAGCCTTATTTCTGTGGAATCTGAGAACAGATATTTCGGATCCCTTTGAAGACTATCGGGCCAAAGGAAATATCCTCCGATAACAAAGAGAAGGAAGCTTTGTGAGAAATTTCTTTGTGTTCTATGTAATCATCTCACAGAGTTACAGCTTTCCCCTCAAGAAGCCTTTCGCTAAGACAGTTCTTGTGGAATTGGCAAAGTGATATTTGGAAGCCCATAGAGGGCTATGGTGAAAAAGGAAATATCCTCAGATGAAATCTGGAAAGAAGCTTTCTGAGAAACTGCTTAGTGTTCTGTTAATTCATCTCACAGAGTTACATCTGTATTTCGTGGATCACTTGGCTAGCCTTATTTCTGTGGAATCTGAGAACAGATATTTCGGATCCCTTTGAAGACTATAGGGCCAAAGGAAATATCCTCCGATAACTAAGAGAAAGAAGCTTTCTGAGAAACTTCCTTGTGTTCTGTGAAATCATCTCACAGAGTTACAGCTTTCCCCTCAAGAAGCCTTTCGCTAAGACAGTGTTGTGGAATTGGCAAAGTGATATTTGGAAGCCCATACAGGGCTATGGTGAAAAAGGAAATATCCTCAGATGAAATCTGGAAAGAAGCTTTCTGAGAAACTGCTCAGTGTTCTGTTAATTCATCTCACAGAGTTACATCTATATTTCGTGTATCTCTGTGCTAGCCTTATTTCTGTGGAATCGGAGAACAGATAATTCGGATCCCTTTGAAGACTATAGGGCCAAAGGAAATATCCTCCGTTAACAAAGAAAAAGAAGCTTTCTGAGAAACTTCTTTGTGTTCTGTGAAATCATCTCGCAGAGTTACAGCTTTCCCCTCAAGAAGCCTTTCACTAAGACAGTTCTTGTGGAATTGGCAAAGTGATATTTGGAAGCCCATAGAGGGCTATGGTGAGAAAGAAAATATCCTCCGATGAAAACTGGAAAGAAGCTTTCTGAGAAACTGCTTAGTGTTCTGATAATTCATCTCACAGACTTACATCTATATTTCGTGGATCTCTTTGCTAGCCTTATTTCTGTGGAATCTGAGAACAGATATTTCGGATCCCTTTGAAGACTATAGGGCCAAAGGAAATATCCTCCGAAAACTAAGAGAAAGAAGCTTTCTGAGAAACTTCTTTGGGTTCTGTGAAATCATCTCAGAGAGTTACAGCTTTCCCCTCAAGAATCCTTTCGCTAAGACAGTTCTTGTGGAATTCGCAAAGTGATATTTGGAAGCCCATAGAGGGCTATGGTGAAAAAGGAAATATCCTCAGATGAAATCTGGAAAGAAGCTTTCTGAGAAACTGCTTAGTGTTCTGGTAATTCATCTCACAGAGTTACTTCTATATTTCGTGGATCTCTTTGCTAGCCTTATTTCTGTGGAATCTGAGAACAGATATTTCGGATCCCTTTGAAGACTATAGGGCCAAAGGAAATATCCTCCGATAACAAAGAGAAAGAAGCTTTCTGAGAAACTTCTTTGTGTTCTATGTAATCATCTCACAGAGTTACAGCTTTCCCCTCAAGAAGCCTTTCGCTAAGACAGTTCTTGTGGAATTGGCAAAGTGATATTTGGAAGCCCATAGAGGGCTATGGTGAAAAAGGAAATATCCTCAGATGAAAACTGCAAAGAAGCTTTCTGAGAAACTGCTTAGTGTTCTGTTAATTCATCTCACAGAGTTACATCTGTATTTCGTGGATCTCTTTGCTAGCCTTATTTCTGTGGAATCTGAGAACAGATATTTCGGATCCCTTTGAAGACTATCGGGCCAAAGGAAATATCCTCCGATAACAAAGAGAAGGAAGCTTTGTGAGAAATTTCTTTGTGTTCTATGTAATCATCTCACAGAGTTACAGCTTTCCCCTCAAGAAGCCTTTCGCTAAGACAGTTCTTGTGGAATTGGCAAAGTGATATTTGGAAGCCAATAGAGGGCTATGGTGAAAAAGGAAATATCCTCAGATGAAATCTGGAAAGAAGCTTTCTGAGAAACTGCTTAGTGTTCTGTTAATTCATCTCACAGAGTTACATCTGTATTTCGTGGATCACTTGGCTAGCCTTATTTCTGTGGAATCTGAGAACAGATATTTCGGATCCCTTTGAAGACTATAGGGCCAAAGGAAATATCCTCCGATAACTAAGAGAAAGAAGCTTTCTGAGAAACTTCCTTGTGTTCTGTGAAATCATCTCACAGAGTTACAGCTTTCCCCTCAAGAAGCCTTTCGCTAAGACAGTTCTTGTGGAATTGGCAAAGTGATATTTGGAAGCCCATACAGGGCTATGGTGAAAAAGGAAATATCCTCAGATGAAATCTGGAAAGAAGCTTTCTGAGAAACTGCTCAGTGTTCTGTTAATTCATCTCACAGAGTTACATCTATATTTCGTGTATCTCTGTGGTAGCCTTATTTCTGTGGAATCGGAGAACAGATAATTCGGATCCCTTTGAAGACTATAGGGCCAAAGGAAATATCCTCCGTTAACAAAGAAAAAGAAGCTTTCTGAGAAACTTCTTTGTGTTCTGTGAAATCATCTCGCAGAGTTACAGCTTTCCCCTCAAGAAGCCTTTCCCTAAGACAGTTCTTGTGGAATTGGCAAAGTGATATTTGGAAGCCCATAGAGGGCTATGGTGAGAATAAAATATCCTCCGATGAAAACTGGAAAGAAGCTTTCTGAGAAACTGCTTAGTGTTCTGATAATTCATCTCACAGACTTACATCTATATTTCGTGGATCTCTTTGCTAGCCTTATTTCTGTGGAATCTGAGAACAGATATTTCGGATCCCTTTGAAGACTATAGGGCCAAAGGAAATATCCTCCGAAAACTAAGAGAAAGAAGCTTTCTGAGAAACTTCTTTGGGTTCTGTGAAATCATCTCAGAGAGTTAAAGCTTTCCCCTCAAGAAGCCTTTCGCTAAGACAGTTCTTGTGGAATTCGCAAAGTGATATTTGGAAGCCCATAGAGGGCTATGGTGAAAAAGGAAATATCCTCAGATGAAATCTGGAAAGAAGCTTTCTGAGAAACTGCTTAGTGTTCTGTTAATTCATCTCACAGAGTTACTTCTATATTTCGTGGATCTCTTTGCTAGCCTTATTTCTGTGGAATCTGAGAACAGATATTTCGGATCCCTTTGAAGACTATAGGGCCAAAGGAAATATCCTCCGATAACAAAGAGAAAGAAGCTTTCTGAGAAACTTCTTTGTGTTCTATGTAATCATCTCACAGAGTTACAGCTTTCCCCTCAAGAAGCCTTTCGATAAGACAGTTCTTGTGGAATTGGCAAAGTGATATTTGGAAGCCCATAGAGGGCTATGGTGAAAAAGGAAATATCCTCAGATGAAATCTGGAAAGAAGCTGTCTGAGAAACTGCTTAGTGTTCTGTTAATTCATCTCACAGTTACATCTGTATTTCGTGGATCTCTTTGCTAGCCTTATTTCTGTGGAATCTGAGAACAGATATTTCGGATCCCTTTGATGACTATAGGGCCAAAGGAAATATCCTCTGATAACAAAGAGAAAGACGCTTTGTGAGAAATTTCTTTGTGTTCTATGTAATCATCTCACAGAGTTACAGCTTTCCCCTCAAGAAGCCTTTCGCTAAGACAGTTCTTGTGGAATTGGCAAAGTGATATTTGGAAGCCCATAGAGGGCTATGGTGAAAAAGGAAATATCCTCAGATGAAATCTGGAAAGAAGCTTTCTGAGAAACTGCTTAGTGTTCTGTTAATTCATCTCACAGAGTTACATCTGTATTTCGTGGATCTCTTTGCTAGCCTTATTTCTTTGGAATCTGAGAACAGATATTTCGGATCCCTTTGAAGACTATAGGGCCAAAGGAAATATCCTCCGAAAACTAAGAGAAAGAAGCTTTCTGAGAAACTTCTTTGGGTTCTGTGAAATCATCTCAGAGAGTTACAGCTTTCCCCTCAAGAAGCCTTTCGCTAAGACAGTTCTTGTGGAATTCGCAAAGTGATATTTGGAAGCCCATAGAGGGCTATGGTGAAAAAGGAAATATCCTCAGATGAAATCTGGAAAGAAGCTTTCTGAGAAACTGCTTAGTGTTCTGTTAAATCATCTCACAGAGATACATCTATATTTCGTGGATCTCTGTGCTAGCCTTATTTCTGTTGCATCTGAGAACAGATATTTCGGATCACTTTGAAGACTATAGGGCCAAAGGAAATATCCTCCGATAACGAAGAGAAAGAAGCCTTCTCAGAAACTTCTTTGTGTTCTGTGAAATCATCTCACAGAGTTACAGCTTTCCCCTCAAGAAGCCTTTCGCTAAGACAGTTCTTGTGGAATTGGCAAAGAGATATTTGGAAGCCCATAGAGGGCTATGGTGAAAAAGGAAATATCCTCAGATGAAATCTGGAAAGAAGCTTTCTGAGAAACTGCTTAGTGTTCTTTTAATTCATCTCAAAGAGTTACATCTGTATGTCGTGGATCTCTTTGCTAGACTTATTTCTGTGGAATCTGAAAACAGATATTTCGGATCCCTTTGAAGACTATAGGGCCAAAGGAAATATCCTCCGATAACTAAGAGAAAGAAGTTTTCTGAGGAACTTCTTTGTGTTCTGTGAAATCATCTCACAGAGTTACAGCTTTCCCCTCAAGAAGCCTTTCGCTAAGACAGTTCTTGTGGAATTGGCAAAGTGATATTTGGAAGCCCATAGAGGGCTATGGTGAAAAAGGAAATATCCTCAGATGAAATCTGGAAAGAAGCTTTCTGAGAAACTGCTTAGTGTTCTGTTAATTCATCTCACAGAGTTACGTCTATATTTCGTGGATCTCTTTGCTAGCCTTATTTCTGTGGAATCTGAGAATAGATATTTCGGATTCCTTTGAAGACTATAGGGCCAAAGGAAATATCCTCCGATAACAAAGAGAAAGAAGCTTTGTGAGAAATTACTTTGTGTTCTATTAATCATCTCACAGAGTTACAGCTTTCCCCTCAACAAGCCTTTCGCTAAGACAGTTCTTGTGGAATTGGCAAAGTGATATTTGGAAGCCCATAGAGGGCTATGGTGAAAAAGGAGATATCCTCCGATGAAATCTGGAAAGAAGCTTTCTGAGAAACTGCTTAGTGTTCTGTTAATTCATCTCACAGAGTTACATCTGTATTTCGTGCATCTCCTTGCTAGCCTTATTTCTGTGGAATCTGAGAACAGATATTTCGGATCCCTTTGAAGACTATAGGGCCAAAGGAAATATCCTCCGAAAACTAAGAGAAAGAAGCTTTCTGAGAAACTTCTTTCTGTTCTGTGAAATGAGCTCACAGAGTTACAGCTTTCCCCTCAAGAAGCCTTTCGCTAAGACAGTTCTTGTGGAATTGGCAAAGTGATATTTGGAAGCCCATAGAGGGCTATGGTGAAAAAGGAAATATCCTCAGATGAAATCTGGAAAGAAGCTTTCTGAGAAACTGCTTAGTGTTCTGTCAATTCATCTCACAGAGTTACATCTGTATTTCGTGGATCTCTTTGCTAGCCTTATTTCTCTGGAATCTGAGAACAGATATTTAGGATCCCTTTGAAGACTATAGGGCCAAAGGAAATATCCTCCGATAACAAAGAGAAAGAAGCTTTGTGAGAAATTTCTTTGTGTTCTATGTAATCATCTCACAGAGTTACAGCTTTCCCCTCAAGAAGCCTTTCGCTAAGACAGTTCTTGTGGAATTGGCAAAGTGATATTTGGAAGCCCATAGAGGGCTATGGTGAAAAAGGAAATATCCTCAGATGAAATCTGGAAAGAAGCTTTCTGAGAAACTGCTCTGTGATGTGTGACTTCCACTCACAGAGTTACATCTGTATTTCGTGGATCTCTTTGCTAGCCTTATTTCTGTGGAATCTGACAACAGATATTTCGGATCCCTTTGAAGACTATAGGGCCAAAGGAAATATCCTCCGATAACTAAGAGAAAGAAGCTTTCTGAGAAACTTCTTTGTGTTCTGTGAAATCATCTCACAGAGTTACAGCTTTCCCCTCAAGAAGCCTGTCGCTAAGACAGTTCTTGTGGAATTGGAAAAGTGATATTTGGAAGCCCATAGAGGGCTATGGTGAAAAAGGAAATATCCTCCGATGAAATCTGGAAAGAAGCTTTCTGAGAAACTGCTTAGTGTTCTGTTAATTCATCTCACAGAGTTACATCTGTATTTCGTGGATCTCTTTGCCAGCCTTATTTCTGTGGAATCTGAGAACAGATATTTCGGATCCCTTTGAAGACTATAGGGCCAAAGGAAATATCCTCCGATAACAAAGAGAAAGAAACTTTGTGAGAAATTTCTTTGTGTTCTATGTAATCATCTCACAGAATTACAGCTTTCCCCTCAAGAAGCCTTTCGCTAAGACAGTTCTTGTGGAATTGGCAAATGGATATTTGGAAGCCCATATAGGGTTATGGTGAAAAAGGAAATATCCTCAGATGAAATCTGGAAAGAAGCTTTCTGAGAAACTGCTCAGTGTTCTGTTAACTCATCTCACAGTGTTACATCTGTTTTTCGTGGATCTCTTTGCTAGGCTTATTTCTGTGGAATCTGAGAACAGATATTTCGGATCCCTTTGAAGACTATAGGGCCAAAGGAAATATCCTCCGAAAACTAAGAGAAAGAAGGTTTCTGAGAAACTTCTTTATGTTCTGTGAAATGAGCTCACAGAGTTACAGCTTTCCCCTCAAGAAGCCTTTCGCTAAGACAGTTCTTGTGGAATTGGCAAAGTGATATTTGGAAGCCCATAGAGGGCTATGGTGAAAAAGGAAATATCCTCAGATGAAATCTGGAAAGAAGCTTTCTGATAAACTGCTTAGTGTTCTGTCAATTCATCTCACAGAGTTACATCTGTATTTCGTGGATCTCTTTCCTAGCCTTATTTCTGTGGAATATGAGAACAGATATTTAGGATCACTTTGAAGACTATAGGGCCAAAGGAAATATCCTCCGATAACAAAGAGAAAGAAGCTTTGTGAGAAATTTCTTTGTCTTCTATGTAATCATCTCACAGAGTTACAGCTTTCCCCTCAAGAAGCCTTTCTCTAAGACAGTTCTTGTGGAATTGGCAAAGTGATATTTGGAAGCCCATAGAGGGCTATGGTGAAAAAGGAAATATCCTCAGATGAAATCTGGAAAGAAGCTTTCTGAGAAACTGCTTAGTGTTCTGTTAATTCATCTCACAGAGTTATATCTGTATTTCGTGGATCACTTGGCTAGCCTTATTTCTGTGGAATCTGAGAACAGATATTTCGGATCCCTTTGAAGACTATAGGGCCAAAGGAAATATCCTCCGATAATTAAGACAAAGAAGCTTTCTGAGAAACTTCTTTGTGTTCTGTGAAATGAGCTCACAGAGTTACAGCTTTCCCCTCAAGAAGCCTTTCGCTAAGACAGTTCTTGTGGAATTGGCAAAGTGATATTTGGAAGCCCATAGAGGGCTATGGTGAAAAAGGAAATATCCTCCGATGAAATCTGGAAAGAAGCTTTCTGAGAAACTGCTTAGAGTTCTGTTAATTCATCTCACAGAGTTACATCTGTATTTCGTGGATCTCTTTGCTAGCCTTATTTCTGTGGAATCTGAGAACAGATATTTCGGATCCCTTTGAAGACTATAGGGCCAAAGGAAATATCCTCCGATAACAAAGAGAAAGAAGCTTTGTGAGAAATTTCTTTGTGTTCTATGTAATCATCTCACAGAGTTACAGCTTTCCCCTCAAGAATCCTTTCGCTAAGACACTTCTTGTGGAATTGGCAAAGTGATATTTGGAAGCCCATAGAGGGCTACGGTGAAAAAGGAAATATCCTCAGATGAAATCTGGAAAGAAGCTTTCTGAGAAACTGCTTAGTGTTCTGTTAATTCATCTCACAGAGTTATATCTGTATTTCGTGGATCACTTGGCTAGCCTTATTTCTGTGGATTCTGAGAACAGATATTTCGGATCCCTTTGAAGACTACAGGGCCAAAGGAAATATCCTCCGATAACTAAGAGAAAGAAGCTTTTGAGAAACTTCTTTGTGTTCTGCGAAATCATCTCAGAGAGTTACAGCTTTCTCCTCAAGCAGCCTTTCGCTAAGACAGTTCTTGTGGAATTGGCAAAGTGATATTTGGAAGCCCATAGAGGACTATGGTGAAAAAGGAAATATCCACAGATGAAATCTGGAAAGAAGCTTTCTGAGAAACTGCTTAGTGTTCTGTTAATTCATCTCACAGAGTTACATCTGTATTTCGTGGATCTCTTTGCTAGCCTTATTTCTGTGGAATCTGAGAACAGATATTTCGGATCCCTTTGAAGACTATAGGGCCAAAGGAAATATCCTCCGATAACTAAGAGAAAGAAGCTTTCTGAGAAACTTCTTTGTGGTCTATGAAATCATCTCACAGAGTTACAGCTTTCCCCTCAAGAAGCCTTACGCTAAGACAGTTCTTGAGGAATTGGCAAAGTGATATTTGGAAGCCCATAGAGGGCTATGGTGAAAAAGGAAATATCCTCAGATGAAATCTGGAAAGAAGCATTCTGAGAAACTGCTCTGTGATGTGTGACTTCCACTCACAGAGTTACATCTGTATTTCGTGGATCTCTTTGCTAGCCTTATTTCTGTGGAATCTGAGAACAGATATTTCGGATCCCTTTGAAGACTATAGGGCCAAAGGAAATATCCTCCGATAACTAAGAGAAAGAAGCTTTCTGAGAAACTTCTTTGTGTTCTGTGAAATCATCTCACAGAGTTACAGTTCTCCCTCAAGAAGCCTTTCGCTAAGACAGTTCTTGTGGAATTGGCAAAGTGATATTTGGAAGCCCATAGAGGGCTATGGTGAAAAAGGAAATATCCTCCGATGAAATCTGGAAAGAAGCTTTTTGAGAAACTACTTAGTGTTCTGTTAATTCGTCTCACAGAGTTACTTCTATATTTCGTGGATCTCTTTGCTGGCCTTATTTCTGTGGAATCTGAGAACAGATATTTCGGATCCCTTTGAAGACTATAGGGCCAAAGGAAATATCCTCCGATAACTAAGAGAAAGAAGCTTTCTGAGAAACTTTTTTGTGTTCAGTGAAATGAGCTCACAGAGTTACAGCTTTCCCCTCAAGAAGCCTTTCGCTAAGACAGTTCTTGTGGAATTGGCAAAGTGATATTTGGAAGCCCTTAGAGGACTATGGTGAATAAGGAAATATCCTCAGATGAAATCTGGAAAGAAGCTTTCTGAGAAACTGCTTAGTGTTCTGTTAATTCAGCTCACAGAGTTACATCTGTATTTCGTGGATCTCTTTGCTAGCCTTATTTCTGTGGAATCTGAGAACAGATATTTCGGATCCCTTTGAAGACTATAGGGCCAAAGGAAATATCCTCCGAAAACTAAGAGAAAGAAGCTTTCTGAGAAACTTGTTTGTGGTCTATGAAATCGTCTCACAGAGTTACAGCTTTCCCCTCAAGAAGCCTTTCGCTAAGACAGTTCTTGTGGAATTGGCAAAGTGATATTTGGAAGCCCATAAAGGGCTATGGTGAAAAAGGAAATATCCTCAGATGAAATCTGGAAAGAAGCTTTCTGAGAAACTGCTCTGTGATGTGTGACTTCCACTCACAGAGTTACATCTGTATTTCGTGGATCTCTTTGCTAGCCTTATTTCTGTGGAATCTGAGAACAGATATTTCGGATCCCTTTGAAGACTATAGGGCCAAAGGAAATATCCTCCGATAACAAAGAGAAAGAGGCTTTCTGAGAAACTTCTTTGTTTTCTATGTAATCATCTCACAGAGTTACAGCTTTCCCCTCAAGAAGCCTTTCGCTAAGACAGTTCTTGTGGAATTGGCAAAGTGATATTTGGAAGCCCATAGAGGGCTATGGTGAAAAAGGAAATATCCTCAGATGAAAACTGCAAAGAAGCTTTCTGAGAAACTGCTTAGTGTTCTGTTAATTCATCTCACAGAGTTACATCTGTATTTCGTGGATCTCCTTGCTAGCCTTATTTCTGTGGAATCTGAGAACAGATATTTCGGATCCCTTTGAAGACTATAGGGCCAAAGGAAATATCCTCCGATAACAAAGAGAAGGAAGCTTTGTGAGAAATTTCTTTGTGTTCTATGTAATCATCTCACAGAGTTACAGCTTTCCCCTCAAGAAGCCTTTCGCTAAGACAGTTCTTGTGGAATTGGCAAAGTGATATTTGGAAGCCCATAGAGGGCTATGGTGAAAAAGGAAATATCCTCAGATGAAATCTGGAAAGAAGCTTTCTGAGAAACTGCTTAGTGTTCTGTTAATTCATCTCACAGAGTTACATCTGTATTTCGTGGATCACTTGGCTAGCCTTATTTCTGTGGAATCTGAGAACAGATATTTCGGATCCCTTTGAAGACTCTAGGGCCAAAGGAAATATCCTCCGATAACTAAGAGAAAGAAGCTTTCTGAGAAACTTCCTTGTGTTCTGTGAAATCATCTCACAGAGTTACAGCTTTCCCCTCAAGAAGCCTTTCGCTAAGACAGTTCTTGTGGAATTGGCAAAGTGATATTTGGAAGCCCATACAGGGCTATGGTGAAAAAGGAAATATCCTCAGATGAAATCTGGAAAGAAGCTTTCTGAGAAACTGCTCAGTGTTCTGTTAATTCATCTCACAGAGTTACATCTATATTTCGTGTATCTCTGTGCTAGCCTTATTTCTGTGGATTCGGAGAACAGATAATTGGGATCCCTTTGAAGACTATAGGGCCAAAGGAAATATCCTCCGTTAACAAAGAAAAAGAAGCTTTCTGAGAAACTTCTTTGTGTTCTGTGAAATCATCTCGCAGAGTTACAGCTTTCCCCTCAAGAAGCCTTTCACTAAGACAGTTCTTGTGGAATTGGCAAAGTGATATTTGGAAGCCCATAGAGGGCTATGGTGAGAAAGAAAATATCCTCCGATGAAAACTGGAAAGAAGCTTTCTGAGAAACTGCTTAGTGTTCTGATAATTCATCTCACAGACTTACATCTATATTTCGTGGATCTCTTTGCTAGCCTTATTTCTGTGGAATCTGAGAACAGATATTTCGGATCCCTTTGAAGACTATAGGGCCAAAGGAAATATCCTCCGAAAACTAAGAGAAAGAAGCTTTCTGAGAAACTTCTTTGGGTTCTGTGAAATCATCTCAGAGAGTTACAGCTTTCCCCTCAAGAAGCCTTTCGCTAAGACAGTTCTTGTGGAATTCGCAAGGTGATATTTGGAAGCCCATGGAGGGCTATGGTGAAAAAGGAAATATCCTCAGATGAAATCTGGAAAGAAGCTTTCTGAGAAACTGCTTAGTGTTCTGTTAATTCATCTCACAGAGTTACATCTGTATTTCGTGGATCTCTTTGCTAGCCTTATTTCTGTGGAATCTGAGAACAGATATTTCGGATCCCTTTGAAGACTATAGGGCCAAAGGAAATATCCTCCGATAACTAAGAGAAAGAAGCTTTCTGAGAAACTTCTTTGTGTTCTGTGAAATCATCTCACAGAGTTACAGCTTTCCCCTCAAGAAGCCTTTCGCTAGGACATTTCTTGTGGAATTGGCAAAGTGATATTTGGAAGCCCATAGAGGGCTATGGTCAAAAAGGAAACATCCTCCGATGAAATCTGGAAAGAAGCTTTCTGAGAAACTGCTTAGTGTTCTGTTAATTCATCTCACAGAGTTACTTCTATATTTCGTGGATCTCTTTGCTAGCCTTATTTCTGTGGAATCTGAGAACAGATATTTCGGATCCCTTTGAAGACTATAGGGCCAAAGGAAATATCCTCCGATAACAAAGAGAAAGAAGCTTTCTGAGAAACTTCTTTGTGTTCTATGTAATCATCTCACAGAGTTACAGCTTTCCCCTCAAGAAGCCTTTCGCTAAGACAGTTCTTGTGGAATTGGCAAAGTGATATTTGGAAGCCCATAGAGGGCTATGGTGAAAAAGGAAATATCCTCAGATGAAATCTGGAAAGAAGCTGTCTGAGAAACTGCTTAGTGTTCTGTTAATTCATCTCACAGAGTTACATCTGTATTTCGTGGATCTCTTTGCTAGCCTTATTTCTGTGGAATCTGAGAACAGATATTTCGTATCCCTTCGATGACTATAGGGCCAAAGGAAATATCCTCTGATAACAAAGAGAAAGAAGCTTTGTGAGAAATTTCTTTGTGTTCTATGTAATCATCTCACAGAGTTACAGCTTTCCCCTCAAGAAGCCTTTCGCTAAGACAGTTCTTGTGGAATTGGCAAAGTGATATTTGGAAGCCCATAGAGGGCTATGGTGAAAAAGGAAATATCCTCAGATGAAATCTGGAAAGAAGCTTTCTGAGAAACTGCTCTGTGATGTGTGACTTCCACTCACAGAGTTACATCTGTATTTCGTTGATCTCTTTGCTAGCCTTATTTCTGTGAAATCTGAGAACAGATATTTCGGATCCCTTTGAAGACTATAGGGCCAAAGGAAATATCCTCCAATAACTAAGAGAAGGAAGCTTTCTGAGAAACCTCTTTGTGTTCTGTGAAATCATCTCACAGAGTTACAGCTTTCCCCTCAAGAAACCTTTCGCTAAGACAGTTCTTGTGGAATTGGCAAAGTGATATTTGGAAGCCCATAGAGGGCTATGGTGAAAAAGGAAATATCCTCAGATGAAATCTGGAAAGAAGCTTTCTGAGAAACCGCTTAGTGTTCTGTTAATTCATCTCACAGAGTTACATCTGTATTTCGTGGATCTCTTTGCTAGCCTTATTTCTTTGGAATCTGAGAACAGATATTTCGGATCCCTTTGAAGACGATAGGGCCAAAGGAAATATCCTCCGATAACTAAGAGAAAGAAGCTTTCTGAGAAACTTCTTTGTGTTCTGTGAAATCATCTCACAGAGTTACAGTTCTCCCTCAAGAAGCCTTTCGCTAAGACAGTTCTTGTGGAATTGGCAAAGTGATATTTGGAAGCCCATAGAGGGCTATGGTGAAAAAGGAAATATCCTCCGATGAAATCTGGAAAGAAGCTTTTTGAGAAACTACTTAGTGTTCTGTTAATTCGTCTCACAGAGTTACTTCTATATTTCGTGGATCTCTTTGCTGGCCTTATTTCTGTGGAATCTGAGAACAGATATTTCGGATCCCTTTGAAGACTATAGGGCCAAAGGAAATATCCTCCGATAACTAAGAGAAAGAAGCTTTCTGAGAAACTTCTTTGTGTTCTGTGAAATCATCTCACAGAGTTACAGCTTTCCCCTCAAGAAGCCTTTCGCTAAGACAGTTCTTGTGGAATTGGCAAAGTGATATTTGGAAGCCCATAGAGGGCTATGGTGAAAAAGGAAATATCCTCAGATGAAATCTGGAAAGAAGCTTTCTGAGAAACTGCTTAGTGTTCTGTTAATTCATCTCACAGAGTTACATCTGTATTTCGTGGATCTCTTTGCTAGCCTTATTTCTGTGGAATCTGAAAACAGATATTTCGGATCCCTTTGAAGACTATAGGGCCAAAGGAAATATCCTCCGATAACTAAGAGAAAGAAGCTTTCTGAGAAACTCCTTTGTGTTCTGTGAAATCATCTCACAGAGTTACAGCTTTCCCCTCAAGAAGCCTTTCGCTAAGACAGTTCTTGTGGAATTGGCAAAGTGATATTTGGAAGCCCATTGAGGGCTATGGTGAAAAAGGAAATATCCTCCAATGAAATCTGGAAAGAAGCTTTCTGAGAAACTGCTTAGTGTTCTGTTAAATCATCTCACAGAGATACATCTATATTTCGTGGATCTCTGTGCTAGCCTTATTTCTGTTGAATCTGAGAACAGATATTTCGGATCACTTTGAAGACTATAGGGCCAAAGGAAATATCCTCCGATAACAAAGAGAAAGCAGCTTTGTGAGAAATTACTTTGTGTTCTATTAATCATCTCACAGAGTTACAGCTTTCCCCTCAACAAGCCTTTCGCTAAGACAGTTCTTGTGGAATTGGCAAAGTGATATTTGGAAGCCCATAGAGGGCTATGGTGAAAAAGGAGATATCCTCCGATGAAATCTGGAAAGAAGCTTTCTGAGAAACTGCTCTGTGATGTGTGACTTCCACTCACAGAGTTACATCTGTATTTCGTGGATCTCTTTGCTAGCCTTATTTCTGTGGAATCTGACAACAGATATTTCGGATCCCTTTGAAGACTATAGGGCCAAAGGAAATATCCTCCGATAACTAAGAGAAAGAAGCTTTCTGAGAAACTTCTTTGTGTTCTGTTAAATCATCTCACAGAGTTACAGCTTTCCCCTCAAGAAGCCTTTCGCTAAGACAGTTCTTGAGCAATTGGAAAAGTGATATTTGGAAGCCCATAGAGGGCTATGGAGAAAAAGGAAATATCCTCCGATGAAATCTGGAAAGAAGCTTTCTGAGAAACTGCTTAGTGTTCTGTTAATTCATCTCACAGAGTTACATCTGTATTTCGTGGATCTCTTTGCTAGCCTTATTTCTGTGGAATGTGAGAACAGATATTTCGGATCCCTTTGAAGACTATAGGGCCAAAGGAAATATCCTCCGATAACAAAGAGAAAGAAACTTTGTGAGAAATTTCTTTGTGTTCTATGTAATCATCTCACAGAGTTACAGCTTTCCCCTCAAGAAGCCTTTTGCTAAGACAGTTCTTGTGGAATTGGCAAAGTGATATTTGGAAGCCCATAGAGGGCTATGGTGAAACAGGAAATATCCTCAGATGAAATCTGGAAAGAAGCTTTCTGAGAAACTGCTCAGTGTTCTGTTAATTCATCTCACAGAGTTACATCTGTTTTTCGTGGATCTCTTTGCTAGGCTTATTTCTGTGGAATCTGAGAACAGATATTTCGGATGCCTTTGAAGACTATAGGGCCAAAGGAAATATCCTCGGATAACAAAGAAAAAGAAGCTTTCTGAGAAACTTTTTTTGTGTTCTGTAAAATCATCTCACAGAGTTACAGCTTTCCCCTCAAGAAGCCTTTCGCTAAGACAGTTCTTGTGGAATTGGCAAAGTGATATTTGGAAGCCCATAGAAGGCTATGGTGAAAAACGAAATATCCTCAGATGAAATCTGGAAAGAAGCTTTCTGAGAAACTGCTTAGTGTTCTGTTAATTCATCTCACAGAGTTACATCTGTATTTCGTGGATCTCTTTGCTAGCCTTATTTCTGTGGAATCTGAAAACAGATATTTCGTATCCCTTTGAAGAATATAGGGCCAAAGCAAATATCCTCCGATAATTAAGAGAAAGAAGCTTTCTGAGAAACTTCTTTGTGTTCTGTGAAATCATCTCACAGAGCTGCAGCTTTCCCCTCAAGAAGCCTTTCGCTAAAACAGTTCTTGTGGAATTGGCAAAGTGATATTTGGAAGCCCATAGAGGGCTATGGTGAAAAAGGAAATATCCTCCGATGAAATCTGGAAAGAAGCTTTCTGAGAAACTGCTTAGTGTTCTGTTAATTCATCTCACAGAGTTACATCTGTATTTCGTGGATCTCCTTCCTAGCCTTATTTCTGTGGAATCTGAGAACAGATATTTCGGATCCCTTTGAAGACTATAGGGCCAAAGGAAATATCCTCCGAAAACTAAGAGAAAGAAGCTTTCTGAGAAACTTCTTTGTGTTCTGTGAAATGAGCTCACAGAGTTACAGCTTTCCCCTCACGAAGCCTTTCGCTAAGACAGTTCTTGTGGAATTGGCAAAGTGATATTTGGAAGCCCATAGAGGGCTATGGTGAAAAAGGAAATATCCTCCAATGAAATCTGGAAAGAAGCTTTCTGAGAAACTGCTTAGTGTTCTGTCAATTCATCTCACAGAGTTACATCTGTATTTCGTGGATCTCTTTGCTAGCCTTATTTCTGTGGAATCTGAGAACAGATATTTCGGATCCCTTTGAAGACTATAGGGCCAAAGTAAATATCCTCCGATATCAAAGAGAAAGAAACTTTGTGAGAAATTTCTTTGTGTTCTATGTAATCATCTCACAGAGTTACAGCTTTCCCCTCAAGAAGCCTTTCGCTAAGACATTTCTTGAGGAATTGGCAAAGTGATATTTGGAAGCCCATAGAGGGCTATGGTGAAAAAGGAAATATCCTCCGATGAAATCTGGAAAGAAGCTTTTTGAGAAACTACTTAGTGTTCTGTTAATTCGTCTCACAGAGTTACTTCTATATTTCGTGGATCTCTTTGCTGGCCTTATTTCTGTGGAATCTGAGAACAGATATTTCGGATCCCTTTGAAGACTATAGGGCCAAAGGAAATATCCTCCGATAACTAAGAGAAAGAAGCTTTCTGAGAAACTTCTTTGTGTTCTGTGAAATCATCTCACAGAGTTACAGCTTTCCCCTCAAGAAGCCTTTCGCTAAGACAGTTCTTGTGGAATTGGCAAAGTGATATTTGGAAGCCCATAGAGGGCTATGGTGAAAAAGGAAATATCCTCAGATGAAATCTGGAAAGAAGCTTTCTGAGAAACTGCTTAGTGTTCTGTTAATTCATCTCACAGAGTTACATCTGTATTTCGTGGATCTCTTTGCTAGCCTTATTTCTGTGGAATCTGAAAACAGATATTTCGGATCCCTTTGAAGACTATAGGGCCAAAGGAAATATCCTCCGATAACTAAGAGAAAGAAGCTTTCTGAGAAACTCCTTTGTGTTCTGTGAAATCATCTCACAGAGTTACAGCTTTCCCCTCAAGAAGCCTTTCGCTAAGACAGTTCTTGTGGAATTGGCAAAGTGATATTTGGAAGCCCATAGAGGGCTATGGTGAAAAAGGAAATATCCTCAGATGAAATCTGGAAAGAAGCTTTCTGAGAAACTGCTCTGTGATGTGTGACTTCCACTCACAGAGTTACATCTGTATTTCGTTGATCTCTTTGCTAGCCTTATTTCTGTGAAATCTGAGAACAGATATTTCGGATCCCTTTGAAGACTATAGGGCCAAAGGAAATATCCTCCAATAACTAAGAGAAGGAAGCTTTCTGAGAAACCTCTTTGTGTTCTGTGAAATCATCTCACAGAGTTACAGCTTTCCCCTCAAGAAACCTTTCGCTAAGACAGTTCTTGTGGAATTGGCAAAGTGATATTTGGAAGCCCATAGAGGGCTATGGTGAAAAAGGAAATATCCTCAGATGAAATCTGGAAAGAAGCTTTCTGAGAAACCGCTTAGTGTTCTGTTAATTCATCTCACAGAGTTACATCTGTATTTCGTGGATCTCTTTGCTAGCCTTATTTCTTTGGAATCTGAGAACAGATATTTCGGATCCCTTTGAAGACGATAGGGCCAAAGGAAATATCCTCCGATAACTAAGAGAAAGAAGCTTTCTGAGAAACTTCTTTGTGTTCTGTGAAATCATCTCACAGAGTTACAGTTCTCCCTCAAGAAGCCTTTCGCTAAGACAGTTCTTGTGGAATTGGCAAAGTGATATTTGGAAGCCCATAGAGGGCTATGGTGAAAAAGGAAATATCCTCCGATGAAATCTGGAAAGAAGCTTTTTGAGAAACTACTTAGTGTTCTGTTAATTCGTCTCACAGAGTTACTTCTATATTTCGTGGATCTCTTTGCTGGCCTTATTTCTGTGGAATCTGAGAACAGATATTTCGGATCCCTTTGAAGACTATAGGGCCAAAGCAAATATCCTCCGATAACTAAGAGAAAGAAGCTTTCTGAGAAACTTCTTTGTGTTCTGTGAAATCATCTCACAGAGTTACAGCTTTCCCCTCAAGAAGCCTTTCGCTAAGACAGTTCTTGTGGAATTGGCAAAGTGATATTTGGAAGCCCATAGAGGGCTATGGTGAAAAAGGAAATATCCTCAGATGAAATCTGGAAAGAAGCTTTCTGAGAAACTGCTTAGTGTTCTGTTAATTCATCTCACAGAGTTACATCTGTATTTCGTGGATCTCTTTGCTAGCCTTATTTCTGTGGAATCTGAAAACAGATATTTCGGATCCCTTTGAAGACTATAGGGCCAAAGGAAATATCCTCCGATAACTAAGAGAAAGAAGCTTTCTGAGAAACTCCTTTGTGTTCTGTGAAATCATCTCACAGAGTTACAGCTTTCCCCTCAAGAAGCCTTTCGCTAAGACAGTTCTTGTGGAATTGGCAAAGTGATATTTGGAAGCCCATTGAGGGCTATGGTGAAAAAGGAAATATCCTCCAATGAAATCTGGAAAGAAGCTTTCTGAGAAACTGCTTAGTGTTCTGTTAAATCATCTCACAGAGATACATCTATATTTCGTGGATCTCTGTGCTAGCCTTATTTCTGTTGAATCTGAGAACAGATATTTCGGATCACTTTGAAGACTATAGGGCCAAAGGAAATATCCTCCGATAACAAAGAGAAAGCAGCTTTGTGAGAAATTACTTTGTGTTCTATTAATCATCTCACAGAGTTACAGCTTTCCCCTCAACAAGCCTTTCGCTAAGACAGTTCTTGTGGAATTGGCAAAGTGATATTTGGAAGCCCATAGAGGGCTATGGTGAAAAAGGAGATATCCTCCGATGAAATCTGGAAAGAAGCTTTCTGAGAAACTGCTCTGTGATGTGTGACTTCCACTCACAGAGTTACATCTGTATTTCGTGGATCTCTTTGCTAGCCTTATTTCTGTGGAATCTGACAACAGATATTTCGGATCCCTTTGAAGACTATAGGGCCAAAGGAAATATCCTCCGATAACTAAGAGAAAGAAGCTTTCTGAGAAACTTCTTTGTGTTCTGTTAAATCATCTCACAGAGTTACAGCTTTCCCCTCAAGAAGCCTTTCGCTAAGACAGTTCTTGAGCAATTGGAAAAGTGATATTTGGAAGCCCATAGAGGGCTATGGAGAAAAAGGAAATATCCTCCGATGAAATCTGGAAAGAAGCTTTCTGAGAAACTGCTTAGTGTTCTGTTAATTCATCTCACAGAGTTACATCTGTATTTCGTGGATCTCTTTGCTAGCCTTATTTCTGTGGAATGTGAGAACAGATATTTCGGATCCCTTTGAAGACTATAGGGCCAAAGGAAATATCCTCCGATAACAAAGAGAAAGAAACTTTGTGAGAAATTTCTTTGTGTTCTATGTAATCATCTCACAGAGTTACAGCTTTCCCCTCAAGAAGCCTTTTGCTAAGACAGTTCTTGTGGAATTGGCAAAGTGATATTTGGAAGCCCATAGAGGGCTATGGTGAAACAGGAAATATCCTCAGATGAAATCTGGAAAGAAGCTTTCTGAGAAACTGCTCAGTGTTCTGTTAATTCATCTCACAGAGTTACATCTGTTTTTCGTGGATCTCTTTGCTAGGCTTATTTCTGTGGAATCTGAGAACAGATATTTCGGATGCCTTTGAAGACTATAGGGCCAAAGGAAATATCCTCGGATAACAAAGAAAAAGAAGCTTTCTGAGAAACTTTTTTTGTGTTCTGTAAAATCATCTCACAGAGTTACAGCTTTCCCCTCAAGAAGCCTTTCGCTAAGACAGTTCTTGTGGAATTGGCAAAGTGATATTTGGAAGCCCATAGAAGGCTATGGTGAAAAACGAAATATCCTCAGATGAAATCTGGAAAGAAGCTTTCTGAGAAACTGCTTAGTGTTCTGTTAATTCATCTCACAGAGTTACATCTGTATTTCGTGGATCTCTTTGCTAGCCTTATTTCTGTGGAATCTGAAAACAGATATTTCGTATCCCTTTGAAGAATATAGGGCCAAAGCAAATATCCTCCGATAATTAAGAGAAAGAAGCTTTCTGAGAAACTTCTTTGTGTTCTGTGAAATCATCTCACAGAGCTGCAGCTTTCCCCTCAAGAAGCCTTTCGCTAAAACAGTTCTTGTGGAATTGGCAAAGTGATATTTGGAAGCCCATAGAGGGCTATGGTGAAAAAGGAAATATCCTCCGATGAAATCTGGAAAGAAGCTTTCTGAGAAACTGCTTAGTGTTCTGTTAATTCATCTCACAGAGTTACATCTGTATTTCGTGGATCTCCTTCCTAGCCTTATTTCTGTGGAATCTGAGAACAGATATTTCGGATCCCTTTGAAGACTATAGGGCCAAAGGAAATATCCTCCGAAAACTAAGAGAAAGAAGCTTTCTGAGAAACTTCTTTGTGTTCTGTGAAATGAGCTCACAGAGTTACAGCTTTCCCCTCACGAAGCCTTTCGCTAAGACAGTTCTTGTGGAATTGGCAAAGTGATATTTGGAAGCCCATAGAGGGCTATGGTGAAAAAGGAAATATCCTCCAATGAAATCTGGAAAGAAGCTTTCTGAGAAACTGCTTAGTGTTCTGTCAATTCATCTCACAGAGTTACATCTGTATTTCGTGGATCTCTTTGCTAGCCTTATTTCTGTGGAATCTGAGAACAGATATTTCGGATCCCTTTGAAGACTATAGGGCCAAAGTAAATATCCTCCGATATCAAAGAGAAAGAAACTTTGTGAGAAATTTCTTTGTGTTCTATGTAATCATCTCACAGAGTTACAGCTTTCCCCTCAAGAAGCCTTTCGCTAAGACATTTCTTGAGGAATTGGCAAAGTGATATTTGGAAGCCCATAGAGGGCTATGGTGAAAAAGGAAATATCCTCCGATGAAATCTGGAAAGAAGCTTTTTGAGAAACTACTTAGTGTTCTGTTAATTCGTCTCACAGAGTTACTTCTATATTTCGTGGATCTCTTTGCTGGCCTTATTTCTGTGGAATCTGAGAACAGATATTTCGGATCCCTTTGAAGACTATAGGGCCAAAGGAAATATCCTCCGATAACTAAGAGAAAGAAGCTTTCTGAGAAACTTCTTTGTGTTCTGTGAAATCATCTCACAGAGTTACAGCTTTCCCCTCAAGAAGCCTTTCGCTAAGACAGTTCTTGTGGAATTGGCAAAGTGATATTTGGAAGCCCATAGAGGGCTATGGTGAAAAAGGAAATATCCTCAGATGAAATCTGGAAAGAAGCTTTCTGAGAAACTGCTTAGTGTTCTGTTAATTCATCTCACAGAGTTACATCTGTATTTCGTGGATCTCTTTGCTAGCCTTATTTCTGTGGAATCTGAAAACAGATATTTCGGATCCCTTTGAAGACTATAGGGCCAAAGGAAATATCCTCCGATAACTAAGAGAAAGAAGCTTTCTGAGAAACTCCTTTGTGTTCTGTGAAATCATCTCACAGAGTTACAGCTTTCCCCTCAAGAAGCCTTTCGCTAAGACAGTTCTTGTGGAATTGGCAAAGTGATATTTGGAAGCCCATAGAGGGCTATGGTGAAAAAGGAAATATCCTCCAATGAAATCTGGAAAGAAGCTTTCTGAGAAACTGCTTAGTGTTCTGTTAAATCATCTCACAGCGATACATCTATATTTCGTGGATCTCTGTGCTAGCCTTATTTCTGTTGAATCTGAGAACAGATATTTCGGATCACTTTGAAGACTATAGGGCCAAAGGAAATATCCTCCGATAACTAAGAGAAAGAAGCTTTCTCAGAAACTTCTTTGTGTTCTGTGAAATCATCTCACAGAGTTACAGCTTTCCCCTCAAGAAGCCTTTCGCTAAGACAGTTCTTGTGGAATTGGCAAAGAGATATTTGGAAGCCCATAGAGGGCTATGGTGAAAAAGGAAATATCCTCAGATGAAATCTGGAAAGAAGCTTTCTGAGAAACTGCTTAGTGTTCTTTTAATTCATCTCACAGAGTTACATCTGTATGTCGTGGATCTCTTTGCTAGACTTATTTCTGTGGAATCTGAAAACAGATATTTCGGATCCCTTTGAAGACTATAGGGCCAAAGGAAATATCCTCCGATAACTAAGAGAAAGAAGCTTTCTGAGTAACTTCTTTGTGTTCTGTGAAATCATCTCACAGAGTTACAGCTTTCCCCTCAAGAAGCCTTTCGCTAAGACAGTTCTTGTGGAATTGGCAAAGTGATATTTGGAAGCCCATAGAGGGCTATGGTGAAAAAGGAAATATCCTCGGATGAAATCTGGAAAGAAGCTTTCTGAGAAACTGCTTAGTGTTCTGTTAATTCATCTCACAGAGTTACGTCTATATTTCGTGGATCTCTTTGCTAGCCTTATTTCTGTGGAATCTGAGAATAGATATTTCGGATTCCTTTGAAGACTATAGGGCCAAAGGAAATATCCTCCGATAACAAAGAGAAAGAAGCTTTGTGAGAAATTACTTTGTGTTCTATTAATCATCTCACAGAGTTACAGCTTTCCCCTCAACAAGCCTTTCGCTAAGACAGTTCTTGTGGAATTGGCAAAGTGATATTTGGAAGCCCATAGAGGGCTATGGTGAAAAAGGAGATATCCTCCGATGAAATCTGGAAAGAAGCTTTCTGAGAAACTGCTTAGTGTTCTGTTAATTCATCTCACAGAGTTACATCTATATTTCGTGGATCTCCTTGCTAGCCTCATTTCTGTGGAATCTGAGAACAGATATTTCGGATCCCTTTGAAGACTATAGGGCCAAAGGAAATATCCTCCGAAAACTAAGAGAAAGAAGCTTTCTGAGAAACTTCTTTGTGTTCTGTGAAATGAGCTCACAGAGTTACAGCTTTCCCCTCAAGAAGCCTTTCGCTAAGACAGTTCTTGTGGAATTGGCAAAGTGATATTTGGAAGCCCATAGAGGGCTATGGTGAAAAAGGAAATATCCTCAGATGAAATCTGGAAAGAAGCTTTCTGAGAAACTGCTCTGTGATGTGTGACTTCCACTCACAGAGTTACATCTGTATTTCGTGGATCTCTTTGCTAGCCTTATTTCTGTGGAATCTGACAACAGATATTTCGGATCCCTTTGAAGACTATAGGGCCAAAGGAAATATCCTCCGATAACTAAGAGAAAGAAGCTTTCTGAGAAACTTCTTTGTGTTCTGTGAAATCATCTCACAGAGTTACAGCTTTCCCCTCAAGAAGCCTTTCGCTAAGACAGTTCTTGTGGAATTGGCAAAGTGATATTTGGAAGCCCATAGAGGGCTATGGTGAAAAAGGAAATATCCTCAGATGAAATCCGGAAAGAAGCTTTCTGAGAAACTGCTTAGTGTTCTGTCAATTCATCTCACAGAGTTACATCTGTATTTCTTGGATCTCTTTGCTAGCCTTATTTCTCTGGAATCTGAGAACAGATATTTAGGATCCCTTTGAAGACTATAGGGCCAAAGGAAATATCCTCCGATAACAAAGAGAAAGAAGCTTTGTGAGAAATTTCTTTGTGTTCTATGTAATCATCTCACAGAGTTACAGCTTTCCCCTCAAGAAGCCTTTCGCTAAGACAGTTCTTGTGGAATTGGCAAAGTGATATTTGGAAGCCCATAGAGGGCTATGGTGAAAAAGGAAATATCCTCAGATGAAATCTGGAAAGAAGCTTTCTGAGAAACTGCTCTGTGATGTGTGACTTCCACTCACAGAGTTACATCTGTATTTCGTGGATCTCTTTGCTAGCCTTATTTCTGTGGAATCTGACAACAGATATTTCGGATCCCTTTGAAGACTATAGGGCCAAAGGAAATATCCTCCGATAACTAAGAGAAAGAAGCTTTCTGAGAAACTTCTTTGTGTTCTGTGAAATCATCTCACAGAGTTACAGCTTTCCCCTCAAGAAGCCTTTCGCTAAGACAGTTCTTGTGCAATTGGAAAAGTGATATTTGGAAGCCCATAGAGGGCTATGGTGAAAAAGGAAATATCCTCCGATGAAATCTGGAAAGAAGCTTTCTGAGAAACTGCTTAGTGTTCTGTTAATTCATCTCACAGAGTTACATCTGTATTTCGTGGATCTCTTTGCTAGCCTTATTTCTGTGGAATGTGAGAACAGATATTTCGGATCCCTTTGAAGACTATAGGGCCAAAGGAAATATCCTCCGATAACAAAGAGAAAGAAACTTTGTGAGAAATTTCTTTGTGTTCTATGTAATCATCTCACAGAGTTACAGCTTTCCCCTCAAGAAGCCTTTCGCTAAGACAGTTCTTGTGGAATTGGCAAAGTGATATTTGGAAGCCCATACAGGGCTATGGTGAAACAGGAAATATCCTCAGATGAAATCTGGAAAGAAGCTTTCTGAGAAACTGCTCAGTGTTCTGTTAATTCATCTCACAGAGTTACATCTGTTTTTCGTGGATCTCTTTGCTAGGCTTATTTCTGTGGAATCTGAGAACAGATATTTCGGATGCCTTTGAAGACTATAGGGCCAAAGGAAATATCCTCGGATAACAAAGAAAAAGAAGCTTTCTGAGAAACTTTTTTTGTGTTCTGTAAAATCATCTCACAGAGTTACAGCTTTCCCCTCAAGAAGC
Source organism: Macaca mulatta (assembly GCF_049350105.2). NCBI lineage: Eukaryota > Metazoa > Chordata > Mammalia > Primates > Cercopithecidae > Macaca > Macaca mulatta. The sequence continues at coordinate 50,032,921 of NC_133411.1, forward strand.
CTTTCGCTAAGACAGTTCTTGTGGAATTGGCAAAGTGATATTTGGAAGCCCATAGAAGGCTATGGTGAAAAACGAAATATCCTCAGATGAAATCTGGAAAGAAGCTTTCTGAGAAACTGCTTAGTGTTCTGTTAATTCATCTCACAGAGTTACATCTGTATTTCGTGGATCTCTTTGCTAGCCTTATTTCTGTGGAATCTGAAAACAGATATTTCGGATCCCTTTGAAGAATATAGGGCCAAAGCAAATATCCTCCGATAATTAAGAGAAAGAAGCTTTCTGAGAAACTTCTTTGTGTTCTGTGAAATCATCTCACAGAGCTGCAGCTTTCCCCTCAAGAAGCCTTTCGCTAAGACAGTTCTTGTGGAATTGGCAAAGTGATATTTGGAAGCCCATAGAAGGCTATGGTGAAAAAGGAAATATCCTCCGATGAAATCTGGAAAGAAGCTTTCTGAGAAACTGCTTAGTGTTCTGTTAATTCATCTCACAGAGTTACATCTGTATTTCGTGGATCTCCTTCCTAGCCTTATTTCTGTGGAATCTGAGAACAGATATTTCGGATCCCTTTGAAGACTATAGGGCCAAAGGAAATATCCTCCGAAAACTAAGAGAAAGAAGCTTTCTGAGAAACTTCTTTGTGTTCTGTGAAATGAGCTCACAGAGTTACAGCTTTCCCCTCAAGAAGCCTTTCGCTAAGACAGTTCTTGTGGAATTGGCAAAGTGATATTTGGAAGCCCATAGAGGGCTATGGTGAAAAAGGAAATATCCTCCGATGAAATCTGGAAAGAAGCTTTCTGAGAAACTGCTTAGTGTTCTGTCAATTCACCTCACAGAGTTACATCTGTATTTCGTGGATCTCTTTGCTAGCCTTATTTCTGTGGAATCTGAGAACAGATATTTCGGATCCCTTTGAGGGCTATAGGGCCAAAGTAAATATCCTCCGATAACAAAGAGAAAGAAACTTTGTGAGAAATTTCTTTGTGTTCTATGTAATCATCTCACAGAGTTACAGCTTTCCCCTCAAGAAGCCTTTCGCTAAGACATTTCTTGAGGAATTGGCAAAGTGATATTTGGAAGCCCATAGAGGGCTATGGTGAAAAAGGAAATATCCTCCGATGAAATCTGGAAAGAAGCTTTTTGAGAAACTACTTAGTGTTCTGTTAATTCGTCTCACAGAGTTACTTCTATATTTCGTGGATCTCTTTGCTGGCCTTATTTCTGTGGAATCTGAGAACAGATATTTCGGATCCCTTTGAAGACTATAGGGCCAAAGGAAATATCCTCCGATAACTAAGAGAAAGAAGCTTTCTGAGAAACTTCTTTGTGTTCTGTGAAATCATCTCACAGAGTTACAGCTTTCCCCTCAAGAAGCCTTTCGCTAAGACAGTTCTTGTGGAATTGGCAAAGTGATATTTGGAAGCCCATAGAGGGCTATGGTGAAAAAGGAAATATCCTCAGATGAAATCTGGAAAGAAGCTTTCTGAGAAACTGCTTAGTGTTCTGTTAATTCATCTCACAGAGTTACATCTGTATTTCGTGGATCTCTTTGCTAGCCTTATTTCTGTGGAATCTGAAAACAGATATTTCGGATCCCTTTGAAGACTATAGGGCCAAAGGAAATATCCTCCGATAACTAAGAGAAAGAAGCTTTCTGAGAAACTCCTTTGTGTTCTGTGAAATCATCTCACAGAGTTACAGCTTTCCCCTCAAGAAGCCTTTCGCTAAGACAGTTCTTGTGGAATTGGCAAAGTGATATTTGGAAGCCCATAGAGGGCTATGGTGAAAAGGGAAATATCCTCCAATGAAATCTGGAAAGAAGCTTTCTGAGAAACTGCTTAGTGTTCTGTTAAATCATCTCACAGAGATACATCTATATTTCGTGGATCTCTGTGCTAGCCTTATTTCTGTTGAATCTGAGAACAGATATTTCGGATCACTTTGAAGACTATAGGGCCAAAGGAAATATCCTCCGATAACTAAGAGAAAGAAGCTTTCTCAGAAACTTCTTTGTGTTCTGTGAAATCATCTCACAGAGTTACAGCTTTCCCCTCAAGAAGCCTTTCGCTAAGACAGTTCTTGTGGAATTGGCAAAGAGATATTTGGAAGCCCATAGAGGGCTATGGTGAAAAAGGAAATATCCTCAGATGAAATCTGGAAAGAAGCTTTCTGAGAAACTGCTTAGTGTTCTTTTAATTCATCTCACAGAGTTACATCTGTATGTCGTGGATCTCTTTGCTAGACTTATTTCTGTGGAATCTGAAAACAGATATTTCGGATCCCTTTGAAGACTATAGGGCCAAAGGAAATATCCTCCGATAACTAAGAGAAAGAAGCTTTCTGAGTAACTTCTTTGTGTTCTGGGAAATCATCTCACAGAGTTACAGCTTTCCCCTCAAGAAGCCTTTCGCTAAGACAGTTCTTGTGGAATTGGCAAAGTGATATTTGGAAGCCCATAGAGGGCTATGGTGAAAAAGGAAATATCCTCAGATGAAATCTGGAAAGAAGCTTTCTGAGAAACTGCTTAGTGTTCTGTTAATTCATCTCACAGAGTTACATCTGTATTTCGTGGATCTCTTTGCTAGCCTTATTTCTGTGGAATGTGAGAACAGATATTTCGGATCCCTTTGAAGACTATAGGGCCAAAGGAAATATCCTCCGATAACAAAGAGAAAGAAACTTTGTGAGAAATTTCTTTGTGTTCTATGTAATCATCTCACAGAGTTACAGCTTTCCCCTCAAGAAGCCTTTCGCTAAGACAGTTCTTGTGGAATTGGCAAAGTGATATTTGGAAGCCCATACAGGGCTATGGTGAAACAGGAAATATCCTCAGATGAAATCTGGAAAGAAGCTTTCTGAGAAACTGCTCAGTGTTCTGTTAATTCATCTCACAGAGTTACATCTGTTTTTCGTGGATCTCTTTGCTAGGCTTATTTCTGTGGAATCTGAGAACAGATATTTCGATGCCTTTGAAGACTATAGGGCCAAAGGAAATATCCTCGGATAACAAAGAAAAAGAAGCTTTCTGAGAAACTTTTTTTGTGTTCTGTAAAATCATCTCACAGAGTTACAGCTTTCCCCTCAAGAAGCCTTTCGCTAAGACAGTTCTTGTGGAATTGGCAAAGTGATATTTGGAAGCCCATAGAAGGCTATGGTGAAAAACGAAATATCCTCAGATGAAATCTGGAAAGAAGCTTTCTGAGAAACTGCTTAGTGTTCTGTTAATTCATCTCACAGAGTTACATCTGTATTTCGTGGATCTCTTTGCTAGCCTTATTTCTGTGGAATCTGAAAACAGATATTTCGTATCCCTTTGAAGAATATAGGGCCAAAGCAAATATCCTCCGATAATTAAGAGAAAGAAGCTTTCTGAGAAACTTCTTTGTGTTCTGTGAAATCATCTCACAGAGCTGCAGCTTTCCCCTCAAGAAGCCTTTCGCTAAGACAGTTCTTGTGGAATTGGCAAAGTGATATTTGGAAGCCCATAGAAGGCTATGGTGAAAAAGGAAATATCCTCCGATGAAATCTGGAAAGAAGCTTTCTGAGAAACTGCTTAGTGTTCTGTTAATTCATCTCACAGAGTTACATCTGTATTTCGTGGATCTCCTTCCTAGCCTTATTTCTGTGGAATCTGAGAACAGATATTTCGGATCCCTTTGAAGACTATAGGGCCAAAGGAAATATCCTCCGAAAACTAAGAGAAAGAAGCTTTCTGAGAAACTTCTTTATGTTCTGTGAAATGAGCTCACAGAGTTACAGCTTTCCCCTCAAGAAGCCTTTCGCTAAGACAGTTCTTGTGGAATTGGCAAAGTGATATTTGGAAGCCCATAGAGGGCTATGGTGAAAAAGGAAATATCCTCCGATGAAATCTGGAAAGAAGCTTTCTGAGAAACTGCTTAGTGTTCTGTCAATTCATCTCACAGAGTTACATCTGTATTTCGTGGATCTCTTTGCTAGCCTTATTTCTGTGGAATATGAGAACAGATATTTAGGATCCCTTTGAAGACTATAGGGCCAAAGGAAATATCCTCCGATAACAAAGAGAAAGAAGCTTTGTGAGAAATTTCTTTGTGTTCTATGTAATCATCTCACAGAGTTACAGCTTTCCCCTCAAGAAGCCTTTCGCTAAGACAGTTCTTGTGGAATTGGCAAAGAGATATTTGGAAGCCCATAGAGGGCTATGGTGAAAAAGGTAATATCCTCAGATGAAATCCGGAAAGAAGCTTTCTGAGAAACTGCTTAGTGTTCTTTTAATTCATCTCACAGAGTTACATCTGTATGTCGTGGATCTCTTTGCTAGACTTATTTCTGTGGAATCTGAAAGCAGATATTTCGGATGCCTTTGAAGACTATAGGGCCAAAGGAAATATCCTCCGATAACTAAGAGAAAGAAGCTTTCTGAGGAACTTCTTTGTGTTCTGTGAAATCATGTCACAGAGTTACAGCTTTCCCCTCTAGAAGCCTTTCGCTAAGACAGTTCTTGTGGAATTGGCAAAGTGATATTTGGAAGCCCATAGAGGGCTATGGTGAAAAAGGAAATATCCTCCGATGAAATCTGGAAAGAAGCTTTCTGAGAAACTGCTTAGTGTTCTGTTAATTCATCTCACAGAGTTACGTCTATATTTCGTGGATCTCTTTGCTAGCCTTATTTCTGTGGAATCTGAGAATAGATATTTCGGATTCCTTTGAAGACTATAGGGCCAAAGGAAATATCCTCCGATAACAAAGAGAAAGAAGCTTTGTGAGAAATTACTTTCTGTTCTATTAATCATCTCACAGAGTTACAGCTTTCCCCTCAACAAGCCTTTCGCTAAGACAGTTCTTGTGGAATTGGCAAAGTGATATTTGGAAGCCCATAGAGGGCTATGGTGAAAAAGGAGATATCCTCCGATGAAATCTGGAAAGAAGCTTTCTGAGAAACTGCTTAGTGTTCTGTTAATTCATCTCACAGAGTTACATCTATATTTCGTGGATCTCCTTGCTAGCCTTATTTCTGTGGAATCTGAGAACAGATATTTCGGATCCCTTTGAAGACTATAGGGCCAAAGGAAATATCCTCCGAAAACTAAGAGAAAGAAGCTTTCTGAGAAACTTCTTTGTGTTCTGTGAAATGAGCTCACAGAGTTACAGCTTTCCCCTCAAGAAGCCTTTCGCTAAGACAGTTCTTGTGGAATTGGCAAAGTGATATTTGGAAGCCCATAGAGGGCTATGGTGAAAAAGGAAATATCCTCAGATGAAATCTGGAAAGAAGCTTTCTGAGAAACTGCTCTGTGATGTGTGACTTCCACTCACAGAGTTACATCTGTATTTCGTGGATCTCTTTGCTAGCCTTATTTCTGTGGAATCTGACAACAGATATTTCGGATCCCTTTGAAGACTATAGGGCCAAAGGAAATATCCTCCGATAACTAAGAGAAAGAAGCTTTCTGAGAAACTTCTTTGTGTTCTGTGAAATCATCTCACAGAGTTACAGCTTTCCCCTCAAGAAGCCTTTCGCTAAGACAGTTCTTGTGGAATTGGCAAAGTGATATTTGGAAGCCCATAGAGGGCTATGGTGAAAAAGGAAATATCCTCAGATGAAATCTGGAAAGAAGCTTTCTGAGAAACTGCTTAGTGTTCTGTCAATTCATCTCACAGAGTTACATCTGTATTTCGTGGATCTCTTTGCTAGCCTTATTTCTCTGGAATCTGAGAACAGATATTTAGGATCCCTTTGAAGACTATAGGGCCAAAGGAAATATCCTCCGATAACAAAGAGAAAGAAGCTTTGTGAGAAATTTCTTTGTGTTCTATGTAATCATCTCACAGAGTTACAGCTTTCCCCTCAAGAAGCCTTTCGCTAAGACAGTTCTTGTGGAATTGGCAAAGTGATATTTGGAAGCCCATAGAGGGCTATGGTGAAAAAGGAAATATCCTCAGATGAAATCTGGAAAGAAGCTTTCTGAGAAACTGCTCTGTGATGTGTGACTTCCACTCACAGAGTTACATCTGTATTTCGTGGATCTCTTTGCTAGCCTTATTTCTGTGGAATCTGACAACAGATATTTCGGATCCCTTTGAAGACTATAGGGCCAAAGGAAATATCCTCCGATAACTAAGAGAAAGAAGCTTTCTGAGAAACTTCTTTGTGTTCTGTGTAATCATCTCACAGAGTTACAGCTTTCCCCTCAAGAAGCCTGTCGCTAAGACAGTTCTTGTGCAATTGGAAAAGTGATATTTGGAAGCCCATAGAGGGCTATGGTGAAAAAGGAAATATCCTCCGATGAAATCTGGAAAGAAGCTTTCTGAGAAACTGCTTAGTGTTCTGTTAATTCATCTCACAGAGTTACATCTGTATTTCGTGGATCTCTTTGCTAGCCTTATTTCTGTGGAATCTGAAAACAGATATTTCGGATCCCTTTGAAGAATATAGGGCCAAAGGAAATATCCTCCGATAATTAAGAGAAAGAAGCTTTCTGAGAAACTTCTTTGTGTTCTGTGAAATCATCTCACAGAGCTCCAGCTTTCCCCTCAAGAAGCCTTTCGCTAAGACAGTTCTTGTGGAATTGGCAAAGTGATATTTGGAAGCCCATAGAGGGCTATGGTGAAAAAGGAAATATCCTCCGATGAAATCTGGAAAGAAGCTTTCTGAGAAACTGCTTAGTGTTCTGTTAATTCATCTCACAGAGTTACATCTGTATTTCGTGGATCTCCTTCCTAGCCTTATTTCTGTGGAATCTGAGAACAGATATTTCGGATCCCTTTGAAGACTATAGGGCCAAAGGAAATATCCTCCGAAAACTAAGAGAAAGAAGCTTTCTGAGAAACTTCTTTGTGTTCTGTGAAATGAGCTCACAGAGTTACAGCTTTCCCCTCAAGAAGCCTTTCGCTAAGACAGTTCTTGTGGAATTGGCAAAGTGATATTTGGAAGCCCATAGAGGGCTATGGTGAAAAAGGAAATATCCTCCGATGAAATCTGGAAAGAAGCTTTCTGAGAAACTGCTTAGTGTTCTGTCAATTCATCTCACAGAGTTACATCTGTATTTCGTGGATCTCTTTGCTAGCCTTATTTCTGTGGAATCTGAGAACAGATATTTCGGATCCCTTTGAAGACTATAGGGCCAAAGTAAATATCCTCCGATAACAAAGAGAAAGAAACTTTGTGAGAAATTTCTTTGTGTTCTATGTAATCATCTCACAGAGTTACAGCTTTCCCCTCAAGAAGCCTTTCGCTAAGACATTTCTTGAGGAATTGGCAAAGTGATATTTGGAAGCCCATAGAGGGCTATGGTGAAAAAGGAAATATCCTCCGATGAAATCTGGAAAGAAGCTTTTTGAGAAACTACTTAGTGTTCTGTTAATTCGTCTCACAGAGTTACTTCTATATTTCGTGGATCTCTTTGCTGGCCTTATTTCTGTGGAATCTGAGAACAGATATTTCGGATCCCTTTGAAGACTATAGGGCCAAAGGAAATATCCTCCGATAACTAAGAGAAAGAAGCTTTCTGAGAAACTTCTTTGTGTTCTGTGAAATCATCTCACAGAGTTACAGCTTTCCCCTCAAGAAGCCTTTCGCTAAGACAGTTCTTGTGGAATTGGCAAAGTGATATTTGGAAGCCCATAGAGGGCTATGGTGAAAAAGGAAATATCCTCAGATGAAATCTGGAAAGAAGCTTTCTGAGAAACTGCTTAGTGTTCTGTTAATTCATCTCACAGAGTTACATCTGTATTTCGTGGACCTCTTTGCTAGCCTTATTTCTGTGGAATCTGAAAACAGATATTTCGGATCCCTTTGAAGACTATAGTGCCAAAGGAAATATCCTCCGATAACTAAGAGAAAGAAGCTTTCTGAGAAACTCCTTTGTGTTCTGTGAAATCATCTCACCGAGTTACAGCTTTCCCCTCAAGAAGCCTTTCGCTAAGACAGTTCTTGTGGAATTGGCAAAGTGATATTTGGAAGCCCATAGAGGGCTATGGTGAAAAAGGAAATATCCTCCAATGAAATCTGGAAAGAAGCTTTCTGAGAAACTGCTTAGTGTTCTGTTAAATCATCTCACAGAGATACATCTATATTTCGTGGATCTCTGTGCTAGCCTTATTTCTGTTGAATCTGAGAACAGATATTTCGGATCACTTTGAAGACTATAGGGCCAAAGGAAATATCCTCCGATAACTAAGAGAAAGAAGCTTTCTCAGAAACTTCTTTGTGTTCTGTGAAATCATCTCACAGAGTTACAGCTTTCCCCTCAAGAAGCCTTTCGCTAAGACAGTTATTGTGGAATTGGCAAAGAGATATTTGGAAGCCCATAGAGGGCTATGGTGAAAAAGGAAATATCCTCAGATGAAATCTGGAAAGAAGCTTTCTGAGAAACTGCTTAGTGTTCTTTTAATTCATCTCACAGAGTTACATCTGTATGTCGTGGATCTCTTTGCTAGACTTATTTCTGTGGAATCTGAAAACAGATATTTCGGATCCCTTTGAAGACTATAGGGCCAAAGGAAATATCCTCCGATAACTAAGAGAAAGAAGCTTTCTGAGTAACTTCTTTGTGTTCTGTGAAATCATCTCACAGAGTTACAGCTTTCCCCTCAAGAAGCCTTTCGCTAAGACAGTTCTTGTGGAATTGGCAAAGTGATATTTGGAAGCCCATAGAGGGCTATGGTGAAAAAGGAAATATCCTCAGATGAAATCTGGAAAGAAGCTTTCTGAGAAACTGCTTAGTGTTCTGTTAATTCATCTCACAGAGTTACGTCTATATTTCGTGGATCTCTTTGCTAGCCTTATTTCTGTGGAATCTGAGAATAGATATTTCGGATTCCTTTGAAGACTATAGGGCCAAAGGAAATATCCTCCGATAACAAAGAGAAAGAAGCTTTGTGAGAAATTACTTTGTGTTCTATTAATCATCTCACAGAGTTACAGCTTTCCCCTCAACAAGCCTTTCGCTAAGACAGTTCTTGTGGAATTGGCAAAGTGATATTTGGAAGCCCATAGAGGGCTATGGTGAAAAAGGAGATATCCTCCGATGAAATCTGGAAAGAAGCTTTCTGAGAAACTGCTTAGTGTTCTGTTAATTCATCTCACAGAGTTACATCTGTATTTCGTGGATCTCCTTGCTAGCCTTATTTCTGTGGAATCTGAGAACAGATATTTCGGATCCCTTTGAAGACTATAGGGCCAAAGGAAATATCCTCCGATAACTAAGAGAAAGAAGCTTTCTGAGAAACTTCTTTGTGTTCTGTGAAATGAGCTCACAGAGTTACAGCTTTCCCCTCAAGAAGCCTTTCTCTAAGACAGTTCTTGTGGAATTGGCAAAGTGATATTTGGAAGCCCATAGAGGGCTATGGTGTTAAAGGAAATATCCTCAGATGAAATCTGGAAAGAAGCTTTCTGAGAAACTGCTTAGTGTTCTGTCAATTCATCTCACAGAGTTACATCTGTATTTCGTGGATCTCTTTGCTAGCCTTATTTCTCTGGAATCTGAGAACAGATATTTAGGATCCCTTTGAAGACTATAGGGCCAAAGGAAATATCCTCCGATAACAAAGAGAAAGAAGCTTTGTGAGAAATTTCTTTGTGTTCTATGTAATCATCTCACAGAGTTACAGCTTTCCCCTCAAGAAGCCTTTCGCTAAGACAGTTCTTGTGGAATTGGCAAAGTGATATTTGGAAGCCCATAGAGGGCTATGGTGAAAAAGGAAATATCCTCAGATGAAATCTGGAAAGAAGCTTTCTGAGAAACTGCTCTGTGATGTGTGACTTCCACTCACAGAGTTACATCTGTATTTCGTGGATCTCTTTGCTAGCCTTATTTCTGTGGAATCTGACAACAGATATTTCGGATCCCTTTGAAGACTATAGGGCCAAAGGAAATATCCTCCGATAACTAAGAGAAAGAAGCTTTCTGAGAAACTTCTTTGTGTTCTGTGAAATCATCTCACAGAGTTACAGCTTTCCCCTCAAGAAGCCTTTCGCTAAGACAGTTCTTGTGGAATTGGAAAAGTGATATTTGGAAGCCCATAGAGGGCTATGGTGAAAAAGGAAATATCCTCCGATGAAATCTGGAAAGAAGCTTTCTGAGAAACTGCTTAGTGTTCTGTTAATTCATCTCACAGAGTTACATCTGTATTTCGTGGATCTCTTTGCTAGCCTTATTTCTGTGGAATCTGAGAACAGATATTTCGGATCCCTTTGAAGACTATAGGGCCAAAGGAAATATCCTCCGATAACAAAGAGAAAGAAACTTTGTGAGAAATTCCTTTGTGTTCTATGTAATCATCTCACAGAGTTACAGCTTTCCCCTCAAGAAGCCTTTCGCTAAGACAGTTCTTGTGGAATTGGCAAAGTGATATTTGGAAGCCCATACAGGGCTATGGTGAAACAGGAAATATCCTCAGATGAAATCTGGAAAGAAGCTTTCTGAGAAACTGCTCAGTGTTCTGTTAATTCATCTCACAGAGTTACATCTGTTTTTCGTGGATCTCTTTGCTAGGCTTATTTCTGTGGAATCTGAGAACAGATATTTCGGATCCCTTTGAAGACTATAGAGCCAAAGGAAATATCCTCGGATAACAAAGAGAAAGAAGCTTTCTGAGAAACTTCTTTGTGTTCTGTGAAATCATCTCACAGAGTTACAGCTTTCCCCTCAAGAAGCCTTTCGCTAAGACAGTTCTTGTGGAATTGGCAAAGTGATATTTGGAAGCCCATAGAGGGCTATGGTGAAAAAGGAAATATCCTCCGATGAAATCTGGAAAAAAGCTTTCTGAGAAACTGCTTAGTGTTCTGTTAATTCATCTCACAGAGTTACATCTGTATTTCGTGGATCTCCTTCCTAGCCTTATTTCTGTGGAATCTGAGAACAGATATTTCGGATCCCTTTGAAGACTATAGGGCCAAAGGAAATATCCTCCGATAACAAAGAGAAAGAAGCTTTGTGAGAAATTTCTTTGTGTTCTATGTAATCATCTCACAGAGTTACAGCTTTCCCCTCAAGAATCCTTTCGCTAAGACACTTCTTGTGGAATTGGCAAAGTGATATTTGGTAGCCCATAGAGGGCTATGGTGAAAAAGGAAATATCCTCAGATGAAATCTGGAAAGAAGCTTTCTGAGAAACTGCTCAGTGTTCTGTTAATTCATCTCACAGAGTTACATCTTTTTTTCGTGGATCTCTTTGCTAGGCTTATTTCTGTGGAATCTGAGAACAGATATTTCGGATCCCTTTGAAGACTATAGGGCCAAAGGAAATATCCTCGGATAACAAAGAAAAAGAAGCTTTCTGAGAACCTTTTTTGTGTTCTGTAAAATCATCTCACAGAGTTACAGCTTTCCCCTCAAGAAGCCTTTCGCTAAGACAGTTCTTGTGGAATTGGCAAAGTGATATTTGGAAGCCCATAGAAGGCTATGGTGAAAAAGGAAATATCCTCAGATGAAATTTGGAAAGAAGCTTTCTGAGAAACTGCTTAGTGTTCTGTTAATTCATCTCACAGAGTTACATCTGTATTTCGTGGATCTCTTTGCTAGCCTTATTTCTGTGGAATCTGAAAACAGATATTTCGGATCCCTTTGAAGACTATAGGACCAAAGCAAATATCCTCCGATAATTAAGAGAAAGAAGCTTTCTGAGAAACTTCTTTGTGTTCTGTGAATTCATCTCACAGAGCTGCAGCTTTCCTCTCAAGAAGCCTTTCGCTAAGACAGTTCTTGTGGAATTGGCAAAGTGATATTTGGAAGCCCATAGGGGGCTATGGTGAAAAAGGAAATATCCTCCGATGAAATCTGGAAAGAAGCTTTCTGAGAAACTGCTTAGTGTTCTGTTAATTCATCTCACAGAGTTACATCTGTATTTCGTGAATCTCCTTCCTAGCCTTATTTCTGTGGAATCTGAGAACAGATATTTCGGATCCCTTTGAAGACTATAGGGCCAAAGGAAATATCCTCCGAAAACTAAGAGAAAGAAGCTTTCTGAGAAACTTCTTTATGTTCTGTGAAATGAGCTCACAGAGTTACAGCTTTCCCCTCAAGAAGCCTTTCTCTAAGACAGTTCTTGTGGAATTCGCAAAGTGATATTTGGAAGCCCATAGAGGGCTATGGTGAAAAAGGAAATATCCTCCGATGAAATCTGGAAAGAAGCTTTCTGAGAAACTGCTTAGTGTTCTGTCAATTCATCTCACAGAGTTACATCTGTATTTCGTGGATCTCTTTGCTAGCCTTATTTCTGTGGAAGATGAGAACAGATATTTAGGATCCCTTTGAAGACTATAGGGCCAAAGGAAATATCCTCCGATAACAAAGAGAAAGAAGTTTTGTGAGAAATTTCTTTGTGTTCTATGTAATCATCTCACAGAGTTACAGCTTTCCCCTCAAGAAGCCTTTCGCTAAGACAGTTCTTGTGGAATTGGCAAAGAGATATTTGGAAGCCCATAGAGGGCTATGGTGAAAAAGGAAATATCCTCAGATGAAATCCGGAAAGAAGCTTTCTGAGAAACTGCTTAGTGTTCTTTTAATTCATCTCACAGAGTTACATCTGTATGTCGTGGATCTCTTTGCTAGACTTATTTCTGTGGAATCTGAAAACAGATATTTCGGATCCCTTTGAAGACTATAGGGCCAAAGGAAATATCCTCCGATAACTAAGAGAAAGAAGCTTTCTGAGGAACTTCTTTGTGTTCTGTGAAATCATGTCACAGAGTTACAGCTTTCCCCTCAAGAAGCCTTTCGCTAAGACAGTTCTTGTTTAATTGGCAAAGTGATATTTGGAAGCCCATTGAGGGCTATGGTGAAAAAGGAAATATCCTCCGATGAAATCTGGAAAGAATCTTTCTGAGAAACTGCTTAGTGTTCTGTTAATTCATCTCACAGAGTTACGTCTATATTTCGTGGATCTCTTTGCTAGCCTTATTTCTGTGGAATCTGAGAATAGATATTTCGGATTCCTTTGAAGACTATAGGGCCAAAGGAAATATCCTCCGATAACAAAGAGAAAGAAGCTTTGTGAGAAATTTCTTTGTGTTCTATTAATCATCTCACAGAGTTGCAGCTTTCCCCTCAAGAAGCCTTTCGCTAAGACAGTTCTTGTGGAATTGGCAAAGTGATATTTGGAAGCCCATAGAGGGCTATGGTGAAAAAGGAGATATCCTCCAATGAAATCTGGAAAGAAGCTTTCTGAGAAACTGCTTAGTGTTCTGTTAATTCATCTCACAGAGTTACATCTGTATTTCGTGGATCTCCTTGCTAGCCTTATTTCTGTGGAATCTGAGAACAGATATTTCGGATCCCTTTGAAGACTATAGGGCCAAAGGAAATATCCTCCGAAAACTAAGAGAAAGAAGCTTTCTGAGAAACTTCTTTGTGTTCTGTGAAATGAGCTCACAGAGTTACAGCTTTCCCCTCAAGAAGCCTTTCGCTAAGACAGTTCTTGTGGAATTGGCAAAGTGGTATTTGGAAGCCCATAGAGGGCTATGGTGAAAAAGGAAATATCCTCAGATGAAATCTGGAAAGAAGCTTTCTGAGAAACTGCTTAGTGTTCTGTCAATTCATCTCACAGAGTTACATCTATATTTCGTGGATCTCTTTGCTAGCCTTATTTCTCTGGAATCTGAGAACAGATATTTCGGATCCCTTTGAAGACTATAGGGCCAAAGGAAATATCCTCCGATAACAAAGAGAAAGAAGCTTTCTGAGAAATTTCTTTGTGTTCTATGTAATCATCTCACAGAGTTACAGCTTTCCCCTCAAGAAGCCTTTCGCTAAGACAGTTCTTGTGGAATTGGCAAAGTGATATTTGGAAGCCCATAGTGGGCTATGGTGAAAAAGGAGATATCCTCCTATGAAATCTGGAAAGAAGCTTTCTGAGAAACTGCTCAGTGTTCTGTTAATTCATCTCACAGAGTTACATCTGTATTTCGTGGATCTCCTTGCTAGCCTTATTTCTGTGGAATCTGAGAACAGATATTTCGGATCCCTTTGAAGACTATAGGGCCAAAGGAAATATCCTCCGAAAACTAAGAGAAAGAAGCTTTCTGAGAAACTTCTTTGTGTTCTGTGAAATGAGCTCACAGAGTTACAGCTTTCCCCTCAAGAAGCCTTTCGCTAAGACAGTTCTTGTGGAATTGGCAAAGTGATATTTGGAAGCCCATAGAGGGCTATGGTGAAAAAGGAAATATCCTCAGATGAAATCTGGAAAGAAGCTTTCTGAGAAACTGCTTAGTGTTCTGTCAATTCATCTCACAGAGTTACATCTGTATTTCGTGGATCTCTTTGCTAGCCTTATTTCTCTGGAATCTGAGAACAGATATTTAGGATCCCTTTGAAGACTATAGGGCCAAAGGAAATATCCTCCGATAACAAAGAGAAAGAAGCTTTGTGAGAAATTTCTTTGTGTTCTATGTAATCATCTCACAGAGTTACAGCTTTCCCCTCAAGAAGCCTTTCGCTAAGACAGTTCTTGTGGAATTGGCAAAGTGATATTTGGAAGCCCATAGAGGGCTATGGTGAAAAAGGAAATATCCTCAGATGAAATCTGGAAAGAAGCTTTCTGAGAAACTGCTCTGTGATGTGTGACTTCCACTCACAGAGTTACATCTGTATTTCATGGATCTCTTTGCTAGCCTTATTTCTGTGGAATCTGACAACAGATATTTCGGATCCCTTTGAAGACTATAGGGCCAAAGGAAATATCCTCCGATAACTAAGAGAAAGAAGCTTTCTGAGAAACTTCTTTGTGTTCTGTGAAATCATCTCACAGAGTTACAGCTTTCCCCTCCAGAAGCCTTTCGCTAAGACAGTTCTTGTGGAATTGGAAAAGTGATATTTGGAAGCCCATTGAGGGCTATGGTGAAAAAGGAAATATCCTCCGATGAAATCTGGAAAGAAGCTTTCTGAGAAACTGCTTAGTGTTCTGTTAATTCATCTCACAGAGTTACATCTATATTTCGTGGATCTCTTTGCTAGCCTTATTTCTGTGGAATCTGAGAACAGATATTTCGGATCCCTTTGAAGACTATAGGGCCAAAGGAAATATCCTCCGATAACAAAGAGAAAGAAACTTTGTGAGAAATTTCTTTGTGTTCTATGTAATCATCTCACAGAGTTACAGCTTTCCCCTCAAGAAGCCTTTCGCTAAGACAGTTCTTGTGGAATTGGCAAAGTGATATTTGGAAGCCCATACAGGGCTATGGTGAAACAGGAAATATCCTCAGATGAAATCTGGAAAGAAGCTTTCTGAGAAACTGCTCAGTGTTCTGTTAATTCATCTCACAGAGTTACATCTGTTTTTCGTGGATCTCTTTGCTAGGCTTATTTCTGTGGAATCTGAGAACAGATATTTCGGATCCCTTTGAAGACTATAGAGCCAAAGGAAATATCCTCGGATAACAAAGAAAAAGAAGCTTTCTGAGAAACTTTTTTTGTGTTCTGTAAAATCATCTCACAGAGTTACAGCTTTCCTCTCAAGAAGCCTTTCGCTAAGACAGTTCTTGTGGAATTGGCAAAGTGATATTTGGAAGCCCATAGAAGGCTATGGTGAAAAAGGAAATATCCTCAGATGAAATCTGGAAAGAAGCTTTCTGAGAAACTGCTTAGTGTTCTGTTAATTCATCTCACAGAGTTACATCTGTATTTCGTGGATCTCTTTGCTAGCCTTATTTCTGTGGAATCTGAAAACAGATATTTCGGATCCCTTTGAAGAATATAGGGCCAAAGCAAATATCCTCCGTTAATTAAGAGAAAGAAGCTTTCTGAGAAACTTCTTTGTGTTCTGTGAAATCATCTCACAGAGCTACAGCTTTCCCCTCAAGAAGCCTTTCGCTAAGACAGTTCTTGTGGAATTGGCAAAGAGATATTTGGAAGCCCATAGAGGGCTATGGTGAAAAAGGAAATATCCTCCGATGAAATCTGGAAAGAAGCTTTCTGAGAAACTGCTTAGTGTTCTGTTAATTCATCTCACAGAGTTACATCTGTATTTCGTGGATCTCCTTCCTAGCCTTATTTCTGTGGAATCTGAGAACAGATATTTCGGATCCCTTTGAAGACTATAGGGCCAAAGGAAATATCCTCCGATAACTAAGAGAAAGAAGCTTTGTGAGAAATTTCTTTGTGTTCTATGTAATCATCTCACAGAGTTACAGCTTTCCCCTCAAGAATCCTTTCGCTAAGACAGTTCTTGTGGAATTGGCAAAGTGATATTTGGAAGCCCATAGAGGGCTATGGTGAAAAAGGAAATATCCTCAGATGAAATCTGGAAAGAAGCTTTCTGAGAAACTGCTCAGTGTTCTGTTAATTCATCTCACAGAGTTACATCTTTTTTTCGTGGATCTCTTTGCTAGGCTTATTTCTGTGGAATCTGAGAACAGATATTTCGGATCCCTTTGAAGACTATAGGGCCAAAGGAAATATCCTCGGATAACAAAGAAAAAGAAGCTTTCTGAGAACCTTTTTTGTGTTCTGTAAAATCATCTCACAGAGTTACAGCTTTCCCCTCAAGAAGCCTTTCGCTAAGACAGTTCTTGTGGAATTGGCAAAGTGATATTTGGAAGCCCATAGAAGGCTATGGTGAAAAAGGAAATATCCTCAGATGAAATTTGGAAAGAAGCTTTCTGAGAAACTGCTTAGTGTTCTGTTAATTCATCTCACAGAGTTACATCTGTATTTCGTGGATCTCTTTGCTAGCCTTATTTCTGTGGAATCTGAAAACAGATATTTCGGATCCCTTTGAAGACTATAGGACCAAAGCAAATATCCTCCGATAATTAAGAGAAAGAAGCTTTCTGAGAAACTTCTTTGTGTTCTGTGAAATCATCTCACAGAGCTGCAGCTTTCCCCTCAAGAAGCCTTTCGCTAAGACAGTTCTTGTGGAATTGGCAAAGTGATATTTGGAAGCCCATAGGGGGCTATGGTGAAAAAGGAAATATCCTCCGATGAAATCTGGAAAGAAGCTTTCTGAGAAACTGCTTCGTGTTCTGTTAATTCATCTCACAGAGTTACATCTGTATTTCGTGGATCTCCTTCCTAGCCTTATTTCTGTGGAATCTGAGAACAGATATTTCGGATCCCTTTGAAGACTATAGGGCCAAAGGAAATATCCTCCGAAAACTAAGAGAAAGAAGCTTTCTGAGAAACTTCTTTATGTTCTGTGAAATGAGCTCACAGAGTTACAGCTTTCCCCTCAAGAAGCCTTTCGCTAAGACAGTTCTTGTGGATTTGGCAAAGTGATATTTGGAAGCCCATAGAGGGCTATGGTGAAAAAGGAAATATCCTCCGATGAAATCTGGAAAGAAGCTTTCTGAGAAACTGCTTAGTGTTCTGTCAATTCATCTCACAGAGTTACATCTGTATTTCGTGGATCTCTTTGCTAGCCTTATTTCTGTGGAATATGAGGACAGATATTTAGGATCCCTTTGAAGACTATAGGGCCAAAGGAAATATCCTCCGATAACAAAGAGAAAGAAGCTTTGTGAGAAATTTCTTTGTGTTCTATGTAATCATCTCACAGAGTTACAGCTTTCCCCTCAAGAAGCCTTTCGCTAAGACAGTTCTTGTGGAATTGGCAAAGAGATATTTGGAAGCCCATAGAGGGCTATGGTGAAAAAGGAAATATCCTCAGATGAAATCCGGAAAGAAGCTTTCTGAGAAACTGCTTAGTGTTCTTTTAATTCATCTCACAGAGTTACATCTGTATGTCGTGGATCTCTTTGCTAGACTTTTTTCTGTGGAATCTGAAAGCAGATATTTCGGATCCCTTTGAAGACTATAGGGCCAAAGGAAATATCCTCCGATAACTAAGAGAAAGAAGCTTTCTGAGGAACTTCTTTGTGTTCTGTGAAATCATGTCACAGAGTTACAGCTTTCCCCTCAAGAAGCCTTTCGCTAAGACAGTTCTTGTGGAATTGGCAAAGTGATATTTGGAAGCCCATTGAGGGCTATGGTGAAAAAGGAAATATCCTCCGATGAAATCTGGAAAGAATCTTTCTGAGAAACTGCTTAGTGTTCTGTTAATTCATCTCACAGAGTTACGTCTATATTTCGTGGATCTCTTTGCTAGCCTTATTTCTGTGGAATCTGAGAATAGATATTTCGGATTCCTTTGAAGACTATAGGGCCAAAGGAAATATCCTCCGATAACAAAGAGAAAGAAGCTTTGTGAGAAATTTCTTTGTGTTCTATTAATCATCTCACAGAGTTGCAGCTTTCCCCTCAAGAAGCCTTTCGCTAAGACAGTTCTTGTGGAATTGGCAAAGTGATATTTGGAAGCCCATAGAGGGCTATGGTGAAAAAGGAGATATCCTCCAATGAAATCTGGAAAGAAGCTTTCTGAGAAACTGCTTAGTGTTCTGTTAATTCATCTCACAGAGTTACATCTGTATTTCGTGGATCTCCTTGCTAGCCTTATTTCTGTGGAATCTGAGAACAGATATTTCGGATCCCTTTGAAGACTATAGGGCCAAAGGAAATATCCTCCGAAAACTAAGAGAAAGAAGCTTTCTGAGAAACTTCTTTGTGTTCTGTGAAATGAGCTCACAGAGTTACAGCTTTCCCCTCAAGAAGCCTTTCGCTAAGACAGTTCTTGTGGAATTGGCAAAGTGGTATTTGGAAGCCCATAGAGGGCTATGGTGAAAAAGGAAATATCCTCAGATGAAATCTGGAAAGAAGCTTTCTGAGAAACTGCTTAGTGTTCTGTCAATTCATCTCACAGAGTTACATCTATATTTCGTGGATCTCTTTGCTAGCCTTATTTCTCTGGAATCTGAGAACAGATATTTCGGATCCCTTTGAAGACTATAGGGCCAAAGGAAATATCCTCCGATAACAAAGAGAAAGAAGCTTTGTGAGAAATTTCTTTGTGTTCTATGTAATCATCTCACAGAGTTACAGCTTTCCCCTCAAGAAGCCTTTCGCTAAGACAGTTCTTGTGGAATTGGCAAAGTGATATTTGGAAGCCCATAGAGGGCTATGGTGAAAAAGGAAATATCCTCAGATGAAATCTGGAAAGAAGCTTTCTGAGAAACTGGTTAGTGTTCTGTTAATTCATCTCACAGAGTTACATCTGTATTTCGTGGATCTCTTTGCTAGCCTTATTTCTGTGGAATCTGAGAACAGATATTTCGGATCCCTTTGAAGACTATAGGGCCAAAGCAAATATCCTCCGATAACAAAGAGAAAGAAACTTTGTGAGAAATTTCTTTGTGTTCTATGTAATCATCTCACAGAGTTACAGCTTTCCCCTCAAGAAGCCTTTCGCTAAGACAGTTCTTGTGGAATTGGCAAAGTGATATTTGGAAGCCCATAGAGGGCTATGGTGAAAAAGGAAATATCCTCAGATGAAATCTGGAAAGAAGCTTTCTGAGAAACTGCTCAGTGTTCTGTTAATTCATCTCACAGAGTTACATCTGTTTTTCGTGGATCTCTTTGCTAGGCTTATTTCTGTGGAATCTGAGAACAGATATTTCGGATCGCTTTGAAGACTATAGGGCCAAAGGAAATATCCTCCGAAAACTAAGAGAAAGAAGCTTTCTGAGAAACTTCTTTATGTTCTGTGAAATGAGCTCACAGAGTTACAGCTTTCCCCTCAAGAAGCCTTTCGCTAAGACAGTTCTTGTGGAATTGGCAAAGTGATATTTGGAAGCCCATAGAGGTCTATGGTGAAAAAGGAAATATCCTCCGATGAAATCTGGAAAGAAGCTTTCTGATAAACTGCTTAGTGTTCTGTCAATTCATCTCACAGAGTTACATCTGTATTTCGTGGATCTCTTTGCTAGCCTTATTTCTGTGGAATATGAGAACAGATATTTAGGATCACTTTGAAGACTATAGGGCCAAAGGAAATATCCTCCGATAACAAAGAGAAAGAAGCTTTGTGAGAAATTTCTTTGTGTTCTATGTAATCATCTCACAGAGTTACAGCTTTCCCCTCAAGAAGCCTTTCGCTAAGACAGTTCTTGTGGAATTGGCAAAGTGATATTTGGAAGCCCATAGAGGGCTATGGTGAAAAAGGAAATATCCTCAGATGAAATCTGGAAAGAAGCTTTCTGAGAAACTGCTTAGTGTTCTGTTAATTCATCTCACAGAGTTATATCTGTATTTCGTGGATCACTTGGCTAGCCTTATTTCTGTGGAATCTGAGAACAGATATTTCGGATCCCTTTGAAGACTATAGGGCCAAAGGAAATATCCTCCGATAATTAAGACAAAGAAGCTTTCTGAGAAACTTCTTTGTGTTCTGTGAAATGAGCTCACAGAGTTACAGCTTTCCCCTCAAGAAGCCTTTCGCTAAGACGGTTCTTGTGGAATTGGCAAAGTGATATTTGGAAGCCCTTAGAGGGCTATGGTGAAAAAGGAAATATCCTCCGATGAAATCTGGAAAGAAGCTTTCTGAGAAACTGCTTAGAGTTCTGTTAATTCATCTCACAGAGTTACATCTGTATTTCGTGGATCTCTTTGCTAGCCTTATTTCTGTGGAATCTGAGAACAGATATTTGGGATCCCTTTGAAGACTATAGGGCCAAAGGAAATATCCTCCGATAACAAAGAGAAAGAAGCTTTGTGAGAAATTTCTTTGTGTTCTATGTAATCATCTCACAGAGTTACAGCTTTCCCCTCAAGAATCCTTTCGCTAAGACACTTCTTGTGGAATTGGCAAAGTGATATTTGGAAGCCCATAGAGGGCTATGGTGAAAAAGGAAATATCCTCAGATGAAATCTGGAAAGAAGCTTTCTGAGAAACTGCTCAGTGTTCTGTTAATTCATCTCACAGAGTTACATCTGTTTTTCGTGGATCTCTTTGCTAGGCTTATTTCTGTGGAATCTGAGAACAGATATTTCGGATCCCTTTGAAGACTATAGAGCCAAAGGAAATATCCTCGGATAACAAAGAAAAAGAAGCTTTCTGAGAAACTTTTTTTGTGTTCTGTAAAATCATCTCACAGAGTTACAGCTTTCCTCTCAAGAAGCCTTTCGCTAAGACAGTTCTTGTGGAATTGGCAAAGTGATATTTGGAAGCCCATAGAAGGCTATGGTGAAAAAGGAAATATCCTCAGATGAAATCTGGAAAGAAGCTTTCTGAGAAACTGCTTAGTGTTCTGTTAATTCATCTCACAGAGTTACATCTGTATTTCGTGGATCTCTTTGCTAGCCTTATTTCTGTGGAATCTGAAAACAGATATTTCGGATCCCTTTGAAGAATATAGGGCCAAAGCAAATATCCTCCGATAATTAAGAGAAAGAAGCTTTCTGAGAAACTTCTTTGTGTTCTGTGAAATCATCTCACAGAGCTACAGCTTTCCCCTCAAGAAGCCTTTCGCTAAGACAGTTCTTGTGGAATTGGCAAAGTGATATTTGGAAACCCATAGGGGGCTATGGTGAAAAAGGAAATATCCTCCGATGAAATCTGGAAAGAAGCTTTCTGAGAAACTGCTTAGTGTTCTGTTAATTCATCTCACAGAGTTACATCTGTATTTCGTGGATCTCCTTCCTAGCCTTATTTCTGTGGAATCTGAGAACAGATATTTCGGATCCCTTTGAAGACTATAGGGCCAAAGGAAATATCCTCCGAAAACTAAGAGAAAGAAGCTTTCTGAGAAACTTCTTTATGTTCTGTGAAATGAGCTCACAGAGTTACAGCTTTCCCCTCAAGAAGCCTTTCGCTAAGACAGTTCTTGTGGAATTGGCAAAGTGATATTTGGAAACCCATAGAGGGCTATGGTGAAAAAGGAAATATCCTCCGATGAAATCTGGAAAGAAGCTTTCTGAGAAACTGCTTAGTGTTCTGTCAATTCATCTCACAGAGTTACATCTGTATTTCGTGGATCTCTTTGCTAGCCTTATTTCTGTGGAATATGAGAACAGATATTTAGGATCACTTTGAAGACTATAGGGCCAAAGGAAATATCCTCCGATAACAAAGAGAAAGAAGCTTTCTGAGAAATTTCTTTGTGTTCTATGTAATCATCTCACAGAGTTACAGCTTTCCCCTCAAGAAGCCTTTCGCTAAGACAGTTCTTGTGGAATTGGCAAAGTGATATTTGGAAGCCCATAGAGGGCTATGGTGAAAAAGGAAATATCTTCAGATGAAATCTGGAAAGAAGCTTTCTGAGAAACTGCTTAGTGTTCTGTTAATTCATCTCACAGAGTTATATCTGTATTTCGTGGATCACTTGGCTGGCCTTATTTCTGTGGAATCTGAGAACAGATATTTCGGATCCCTTTGAAGACTATAGGGACAAAGGAAATATCCTCCGATAATTAAGACAAAGAAGCTTTCTGAGAAACTTCTTTGTGTTCTGTGAAATGAGCTCACAGAGTTACAGCTTTCCCCTCAAGAAGCCTTTCGCTAAGACAGTTCTTGTGGAATTGGCAAAGTGATATTTGGAAGCCCATAGAGGGCTATGGTGAAAAAGGAAATATCCTCCGATGAAATCTGGAAAGAAGCTTTCTGAGAAACTGCTTAGAGTTCTGTTAATTCATCTCACAGAGTTACATCTGTATTTCGTGGATCTCTTTGCTAGGCTTATTTCTGTGGAATCTGAGAACAGATATTTCGAATCCCTTTGAAGACTATAGGGCCAAAGGAAATATCCTCCGATAACAAAGAGAACGAAGCTTTGTGAGAAATTTCTTTGTGTTCTATGTAATCATCTCACAGAGTTACAGCTTTCCCCTCAAGAATCCTTTCGCTAAGACACTTCTTGTGGAATTGGCAAAGTGATATTTGGAAGCCCATAGAGGGCTATGGTGAAAAAGGAAATATCCTCAGATGAAATCTGGAAAGAAGCTTTCTGAGAAACTGCTCAGTGTTCTGTTAATTCATCTCACAGAGTTACATCTGTATTTCGTGGATCTCTTTGCTAGGCTTATTTCTGTGGAATCTGAGAACAGATATTTCGGATCCCTTTGAAGACTATAGGGCCAAAGGAAATATCCTCCGATAACAAAGAAAAAGAAGCTTTCTGAGAAACTTCTTTGTGTTCTGTGAAATCATCTCACAGAGTTACAGCTTTCCCTTAAGAAGCCTTTCGCTAAGACAGTTCTTGTGGAATTGGCAAAGTGATATTTGGAAGCCCATAGAGGGCTATGGTGAAAAAGGAAATATCCTCCGATGAAAACTGGAAAGAAGCTTTCTGAGAAACTGCTTAGTGATCTCTTAATTCATCTCACAGAGTTACATCTATATTTCGTGGATCTCTTTGCTAGCCTTATTTCTGTGGAATCTGAGAACAGATATTTCGGATCCCTTTGAAGACTCCAGGGTCAAAGGAAATATCCTCCGAAAATTAAGAGAAAGAAGCTTTCTGAGAAACTTCTTTGTGTTCTGTGAAATCATCTCAGAGAGTTACAGCTTTCTCCTCAAGCAGCCTTTCGCTAAGACACTTCTTGTGGAATTGGCAAAGTGATATTTGGAAGCCCATAGAGGACTATGGTGAAAAAGGAAATATCCTCAGATGAAATCTGGAAAGAAGCTTTCTGAGAAACTGCTTAGTGTTCTGTTAATTCATCTCACAGAGTTACATCTGTATTTCGTGGATCTCTTTGCTAGCCTTATTTCTGTGGAATCTGAGAACAGATATTTCGGATCCCTTTGAAGACTATAGGGCCAAAGGAAATATCCTCCGATAACTAAGAGAAAGAAGCTTTCTGAGAAACTTCTTTGTGGTCTATGAAATCATCTCACAGAGTTACAGCTTTCCTCTCAAGAAGCCTTACGCTAAGACAGTTCTTGAGGAATTGGCAAAGTGATATTTGGAAGCCCATAGAGGGCTATGGTGAAAAAGGAAATATCCTCAGATGAAATCTGGAAAGAAGCTTTCTGAGAAACTGCTCTGTGATGTGTGACTTCCACTCACAGAGTTACCTCTGTATTTCGTGGATCACTTTGCTTGCCTTATTTCTGTGGAATCTGAGAACAGATATTTCGGATCCCTTTGAAGACTATAGGGCCAAAGGAAATATCCTCCGATAACTAAGAGAAAGAAGCTTTCTGAGAAACCTCTTTGTGTTCTGTGAAATCATCTCACAGAGTTACAGCTTTCCCCTCAAGAAGCCTTTCGCTAAGACAGTTCTTGTGGAATTGGCAAAGTGATATTTGGAAGCACATAGAGGGCTATGGTGAAAAAGGAAATATCCTCCGATGAAATCTGGAAAGAAGCTTTCTGAGAAACTGCTTAGTGTTCTGTTAATTCATCTCACAGAGTTACATCTGTATTTCTTGGATCTCCTTCCTAGCCTTATTTCTGTGGAATCTGAGAACAGATATTTCGGATCCCTTTGAAGACTATAGGGCCAAAGGAAATATCCTCCGATAACAAAGAGAAAGAAGCTTTGTGAGAAATTTCTTTGTCTTCTATGTAATCATCTCACAGAGTTACAGCTTTCCCCTCAAGAAGCCTTTCGCTAAGACAGTTCTTGTGGAATTGGCAAAGAGATATTTGGAAGCCCATAGAGGGCTATGGTGAAAAAGGAAATATCCTCAGATGAAATCCGGAAAGAAGCTTTCTGAGAAACTGCTTAGTGTTCTTTTAATTCATCTCACAGAGTTACATCTGTATGTCGTGGATCTCTTTGCTAGACTTATTTCTGTGGAATCTGAAAGCAGATATTTCGGATCCCTTTGAAGACTATAGGGCCAAAGGAAATATCCTCCGATAACTAAGAGAAAGAAGCTTTCTGAGGAACTTCTTTGTGTTCTGTGAAATCATGTCACAGAGTTACAGCTTTCCCCTCAAGAAGCCTTTCGCTAAGACAGTTCTTGTGGAATTGGCAAAGTGATATTTGGAAGCCCATTGAGGGCTATGGTGAAAAAGGAAATATCCTCCGATGAAATCTGGAAAGAATCTTTCTGAGAAACTGCTTAGTGTTCTGTTAATTCATCTCACAGAGTTACGTCTATATTTCGTGGATCTCTTTGCTAGCCTTATTTCTGTGGAATCTGAGAATAGATATTTCGGATTCCTTTGAAGACTATAGGGCCAAAGGAAATATCCTCCGATAACAAAGAGAAAGAAGCTTTGTGAGAAATTTCTTTGTGTTCTATTAATCATCTCACAGAGTTGCAGCTTTCCCCTCAAGAAGCCTTTAGCTAAGACAGTTCTTGTGGAATTGGCAAAGTGATATTTGGAAGCCCATAGAGGGCTATGGTGAAAAAGGAGATATCCTCCAATGAAATCTGGAAAGAAGCTTTCTGAGAAACTGCTTAGTGTTCTGTTAATTCATCTCAAAGAGTTACATCTGTATTTCGTGGATCTCCTTGCTAGCCTTATTTCTGTGGAATCTGAGAACAGATATTTCGGATCACTTTGAAGACTATAGGGCCAAAGGAAATATCCTCCGAAAACTAAGAGAAAGAAGCTTTCTGAGAAACTTCTTTGTGTTCTGTGAAATGAGCTCACAGAGTTACATCTTTCCCCTCAAGAAGCCTTTCGCTAAGACAGTTCTTGTGGAATTGGCAAAGTGGTATTTGGAAGCCCATAGAGGGCTATGGTGAAAAAGGAAATATCCTCAGATGAAATCTGGAAAGAAGCTTTCTGAGAAACTGCTTAGTGTTCTGTCAATTCATCTCACAGAGTTACATCTATATTTCGTGGATCTCTTTGCTAGCCTTATTTCTGTGGAATCTGAGAACAGATATTTCGGATCCCTTTGAAGACTATAGGGCCAAAGGAAATATCCTCCGAAAACTAAGAGAAAGAAGCTTTCTGAGAAACTTCTTTGTGTTCTGTGAAATCATCTCACAGAGTTACAGCTTTCCCCTCAAGAAGCCTTTCGCTAAGACAGTTCTTGTGGAATTGGAAAAGTGATATTTGGAAGCCCATAGAGGGCTATGGTGAAAAACGAAATATCCTCCGATGAAATCTGGAAAGAAGCTTTCTGAGAAACTGCTTAGTGTTCTGTTAATTCATCTCACAGAGTTACATCTGTATTTCGTGGATCTCTTTGCTAGCCTTATTTCTGTGGAATCTGAGAACAGATATTTCGGATCCCTTTGAAGACTATAGGGCCAAAGGAAATATCCTCCGATAACAAAGAGAAAGAAACTTTGTGAGAAATTTCTTTGTGTTCTATGTAATCATCTCACAAAGTTACAGCTTTCCCCTCAAGAAGCCTTTCGCTAAGACAGTTCTTGTGGAATTGGCAAAGTGATATTTGGAAGCCCATAGAGGGCTATGGTGAAAAAGGAAATATCCTCCGATGAAATCTGGAAAGAAGCTTTCTGAGAAACTGCTCAGTGTTCTGTTAATTCATCTCACAGAGTTACATCTGTTTTTCGTGGATCTCTTTGCTAGGCTTATTTCTGTGGAATCTGAGAACAGATATTTCGGATCCCTTTGAAGACTATAGGGCCAAAGGAAATATCCTCCGAAAACTAAGAGAAAGAAGCTTTCTGAGAAACTTCTTTATGTTCTGTGAAATGAGCTCACAGAGTTACAGCTTTCCCCTCAAGAAGCCTTTCGCTAAGACAGTTCTTGTGGAATTGGCAAAGTGATATTTGGAAGCCCATAGAGGGCTATGGTGAAAAAGGATATATCCTCCGATGAAATCTGGAAAGAAGCTTTCTGATAAACTGCTTAGTGTTCTGTCAATTCATCTCACAGAGTTACATCTGTATTTCGTGGATCTCTTTGCTAGCCTTATTTCTGTGGAATATGAGAACAGATATTTAGGATCACTTTGAAGACTATAGGGCCAAAGGAAATATCCTCCGATAACAAAGAGAAAGAAGCTTTGTGAGAAATTTCTTTGTGTTCTATGTAATCATCTCACAGAGTTACAGCTTTCCCCTCAAGAATCCTTTCGCTAAGACAGTTCTTGTGGAATTGGCAAAGTGATATTTGGAAGCCCATAGAGGGCTATGGTGAAAAAGGAAATATCCTCAGATGAAATCTGGAAAGAAGCTTTCTGAGAAACTGCTTAGTGTTCTGTTAATTCATCTCACAGAGTTATATCTGTATTTCGTGGATCACTTGGCTAGCCTTATTTCTGTGGATTCTGAGAACAGATATTTCGGATCCCTTTGAAGACTACAGGGCCAAAGGAAATATCCTCCGATAACTAAGAGAAAGAAGCTTTCTGAGAAACTTCTTTGTGTTCTGTGAAATCATCTCACAGAGTTACAGCTTTCCCCTCAAGAAGCCTTTCGCTAAGACAGTTCTTGTGGAATTGGCAAAGTGATATTTGGAAGCCCATAGAGGGCTATGGTGAAAAAGGAAATATCCTCAGATGAAATCTGGAAAGAAGCTTTCTGAGAAACTGCTCAGTGTTCTGTTAATTCATCTCACAGAGTTACATCTGTATTTCGTGAATCTCTTTCCTAGGCTTATTTCTGTGGAATCTGAGAACAGATATTTCGGATCCCTTTGAAGACTATAGGGCCAAAGGAAATATCCTCCGATAACAAAGAAAAAGAAGCTTTCTGAGAAACTTCTTTGTGTTCTGTGAAATCATCTCACAGAGTTACAGCTTTCCCCTCAAGAAGCCTTTCGCTAAGACAGTTCTTGTGGAATTGGCAAAGTGATATTTGGAAGCCCATAGAGGGCTATGGTGAAAAAGGAAATATCCTCCGATGAAAACTGGAAAGAAGCTTTCTGAGAAACTGCTTAGTGAACTCTTAATTCATCTCACAGAGTTACATCTATATTTCGTGGATCTCTTTGCTAGGCTTATTTCTGTGGAATCTGAGAACAGATATTTCGGATCCCTTTGAAGACTCTAGGGTCAAAGGAAATATCCTCCGAAAACTAAGAGAAAGAAGCTTTCTGAGAAACTTCTTTGTGTTCTGTGAAATCATCTCAGAGAGTTACAGCTTTCTCCTCAAGCAGCCTTTCGCTAAGACAGTTCTTGTGGAATTGGCAAAGTGATATTTGGAAGCCCATAGAGGACTATGGTGAAAAAGGAAATATCCTCAGATGAAATCTGGAAAGAAGCTTTCTGAGAAACTGCTTAGTGTTCTGTTAATTCATCTCACAGAGTTACATCTGTATTTCGTGGATCTCTTTGCTAGCCTTATTTCTGTGGAATCTGAGAACAGATATTTCGGATCCCTTTGAAGACTATAGGGCCAAAGGAAATATCCTCCGATAACTAAGAGAAAGAAGCTTTCTGAGAAACTTCTTTGTGGTCTATGAAATCATCTCACAGAGTTACAGCTTTCCTCTCAAGAAGCCTTACGCTAAGACAGTTCTTGAGGGATTGGCAAAGTGATATTTGGAAGCCCATAGAGGGCTATGGTGAAAAAGGAAATATCCTCAGATGAAATCTGCAAAGAAGCTTTCTGAGAAACTGCTCTGTGATGTGTGACTTCCACTCACAGAGTTAAATCTCTATTTCGTGGATCACTTTGCTTGCCTTATTTCTGTGGAATCTGAGAACAGATATTTCGGATCCCTTTGAAGACTATAGGGCCAAAGGAAATATCCTCCGAAAACTAAGAGAA
The DNA here is from genome assembly GCF_049350105.2 of Macaca mulatta. NCBI lineage: Eukaryota > Metazoa > Chordata > Mammalia > Primates > Cercopithecidae > Macaca > Macaca mulatta. The sequence goes on from NC_133411.1 coordinate 50,061,313, forward strand.
AGAAGCTTTCTGAGAAACTTCTTTGTGTTCTGTGAAATGAGCTCACAGAGTTACAGCTTTCCCCTCAAGAAGCCTTTCGCTAAGACAGTTCTTGTGGAATTGGCAAACTGGTATTTGGAAGCCCATAGAGGGCTATGGTGAAAAAGGAAATATCCTCAGATGAAATCTGGAAAGAAGCTTTCTGAGAAACTGCTTAGTGTTCTGTCAATTCATCTCACAGAGTTACATCTATATTTCGTGGATCTCTTTGCTAGCCTTACTTCTCTGGAATCTGAGAACAGATATTTCGGATCCCTTTGAAGACTATAGGGCCAAAGGAAATATCCTCCGATAACAAAGAGAAAGAAGCTTTGTGAGAAATTTCTTTGTGTTCTATGTAATCATCTCACAGAGTTACAGCTTTCCCCTCAAGAAGCCTTTCGCTAAGACAGTTCTTGTGGAATTGGCAAAGTGATATTTGGAAGCCCATAGCGGGCTACGGTGAAAAAGGAAATATCCTCAGATGAAATCTGGAAAGAAGCTTTCTGAGAAACTGCTTAGTGTTCTGTTAATTCATCTCACAGAGTTACATCTGTATTTCGTGGATCTCCTTCCTAGCCTTATTTCTGTGGAATCTGAGAACAGATATTTCGGATCCCTTTGAAGACTATAGGGCCAAAGGAAATATCCTCGGAAAACTAAGAGAAAGAAGCTTTCTGAGAAACTTCTTTGTGTTCTGTGAAATCATCTCACAGAGTTACAGCTTTCCCCTCAAGAAGCCTTTCGCTAAGACAGTTCTTGTGGAATTGGAAAAGTGATATTTGGAAGCCCATAGAGGGCTATGGTGAAAAACGAAATATCCTCCGATGAAATCTGGAAAGAAGCTTTCTGAGAAACTGCTTAGTGTTCTGTTAATTCATCTCACAGAGTTACATCTGTATTTCGTGGATCTCTTTGCTAGCCTTATTTCTGTGGAATCTGAGGAACAGATATTTCGGATCCCTTTGAAGACTATAGGGCCAAAGGAAATATCCTCCGATAACAAAGAGAAAGAAACTTTGTGAGAAATTTCTTTGTGTTCTATGTAATCATCTCACAGAGTTACAGCTTTCCCCTCAAGAAGCCTTTCGCTAAGACAGTTCTTGTGGAATTGGCAAAGTGATATTTGGAAGCCCATAGAGGGCTATGGTGAAAAAGGAAATATCCTCCGATGAAATCTGGAAAGAAGCTTTCTGAGAAACTGCTCAGTGTTCTGTTAATTCATCTCACAGAGTTACATCTGTTTTTCGTGGATCTCTTTGCTAGGCTTATTTCTGTGGAATCTGAGAACAGATATTTCGGATCCCTTTGAAGACTATAGGGCCAAAGGAAATATCCTCCGAAAACTAGGAGAAAGAAGCTTTCTGAGAAACTTCTTTATGTTCTGTGAAATGAGCTCACAGAGTTACAGCTTTCCCCTCAAGAAGCCTTTCGCTAAGACAGTTCTTGTGGAATTGGCAAAGTGATATTTGGAAGCCCATAGAGGGCTATGGTGAAAAAGGATATATCCTCCGATGAAATCTGGAAAGAAGCTTTCTGATAAAGTGCTTAGTGTTCTGTCAATTCATCTCACAGAGTTACATCTGTATTTCGTGGATCTCTTTGCTAGCCTTATTTCTGTGGAATATGAGAACAGATATTTAGGATCACTTTGAAGACTATAGGGCCAAAGGAAATATCCTCCGATAACAAAGAGAAAGAAGCTTTGTGAGAAATTTCTTTGTGTTCTATGTAATCATCTCACAGAGTTACAGCTTTCCCCTCAAGAAGCCTTTCGCTAAGACAGTTCTTGTGGAATTGGCAAAGTGATATTTGGAAGCCCATAGAGGGCTATGGTGAAAAAGGAAATATCCTCAGATGAAATCTGGAAAGAAGCTTTCTGAGAAACTGCTTAGTGTTCTGTTAATTCATCTCACAGAGTTATATCTGTATTTCGTGGAACACTTGGCTAGCCTTATTTCTGTGGAATCTGAGAACAGATATTTCGGATCCCTTTGACGACTATAGGGCCAATGGAAATATCCTCCGATAATTAAGAGAAAGAAGCTTTCTGAGAAACTTCTTTGTGTTCTGTGAAATGAGCTCACAGAGTTACAGCTTTCCCCTCAAGAAGCCTTTCGCTAAGACAGTTCTTGTGGAATTGGCAAAGTGATATTTGGAAGCCCATAGAGGGCTATGGTGAAAAAGGAAATATCCTCCGATGAAATCTGGAAAGAAGCTTTCTGAGAAACTGCTTAGTGTTCTGTTAATTCATCTCACAGAGTTACATCTGTATTTCGTGGATCTCTTTGCTAGCCTTATTTCTGTGGAATCTGAGAACAGATATTTCGGATCCCTTTGAAGACTATAGGGCCAAAGGAAATATCCTCCGATAACAAAGAGAAAGAAACTTTGTGAGAAATTTCTTTGTGTTCTATGTAATCATCACACAGAGTTACAGCTTTCCCCTCAAGAATCCTTTCGCTAAGACACTTCTTGTGGAATTGGCAAAGTGATATTTGGAAGCCCATAGAGGGCTATGGTGAAAAAGGAAATATCCTCAGGTGAAATCTGGAAAGAAGCTTTCTGAGAAACTGCTTAGTGTTCTGTTAATTCATCTCACAGAGTTATATCTGTATTTCTTGGATCACTTGGCTAGCCTTATTTCTGTGGAATCTGAGAACAGATATTTCGGATCCCTTTGAAGACTACAGGGCCAAAGGAAATATCCTCCGATAACTAAGAGAAAGAAGCTTTCTGAGAAACTTCTTTGTGTTCTGTGAAATCATCTCACAGAGTTACAGCTTTCCCCTCAAGAAGCCTTTCGCTAAGACAGTTCTTGTGGAATTGGCAAAGTGATATTTGGAAGCCCATACAGGGCTATGTTGAAAAAGGAAATATCCTCAGATGAAATCTGGAAAGAAGCTTTCTGAGAAACTGCTTAGTGTTCTGTTAATTCATCTCACAGAGTTACATCTGTATTTCGTGGATCTCTTTGCTAGCCTTATTTCTGTGGAATCTGAGAACAGATATTTCGGATCCCTTTGAAGACTATAGGGCCAAAGGAAATATCCTCCAATAACAAAGAAAAAGAAGCTTTCTGAGAAACTTCTTTGTGTTCTGTGAAATCATCTCACAGAGTTACAGCTTTCCCCTTAAGAAGCCTTTCGCTAAGACAGTTCTTGTGGAGTTGGAAAAGTGATATTTGGAAGCCCATAGAGGGCTATGGTGAAAAAGGAAATATCCTCCGATGAAAACTGGAAAGAAGCTTTCTGAGAAACTGCTTAGTGTTCTGTTAATTCATCTCACAGAGTTACATCTATATTTCGTGGATCTCTTTGCTAGCCTTTTTTCTGTGGAATCTGAGAACAGATATTTCGGATCCCTTTGAAGACTCTAGGGTCAAAGGAAATATCCTCCGAAAACTAAGAGAAAGAAGCTTTCTGAGAAACTTCTTTGTGTTCTGTGAAATCATCTCAGAGAGTTACAGCTTTCTCCTCAAGAAGCCTTTCGCTAAGACAGTTCTTGTGGAATTGGCAAGGTGATATTTGGAAGCCCATAGAGGACTATGGTGAAAAAGGAAATATCCTCAGATGAAATCTGTAAAGAAGCTTTCTGAGAAACTGCTTAGTGTTCTGTTAATTCATCTCACAGAGTTACATCTGTATTTCGTGGAACTCTTTGCTAGCCTTATTTCTGTGGAATCTGAGAACAGATATTTCGGATCCCTTTGAAGACTACAGGGCCAAAGGAAATATCCTCCGATAACTAAGAGAAAGAAGCTTTCTGAGAAACTTCTTTGTGTTCTGTGAAATCATCTCACAGAGTTACAGCTTTCCCCTCAAGAAGCCTTTCGCTAAGACACTTCTTGTGGAATTGGCAAAGTGATATTTGGAAGCCCATAGACGGCTATGGTGAAAAAGGAAATATCCTCAGATGAAATCTGGAAAGAAGCTTTCTGAGAAACTGCTTAGTGTTCTGTTAATTCATCTCACAGAGTTGCATCTGTATTTCGGGGATCTCTTTGCTAGCCTTATTTCTGTGGAATCTGAGAACAGATATTTCGGATCCCTTTGAAGACTATAGGGCCAAAGGAAATATCCTCCGATAACTAAGAGAAAGAAGCTTTCTGAGAAACTTCTTTGTGTTCTGTGAAATCATCTCACAGAGTTACAGCTTTCCCCTCAAGAAGCCTTTCGCTAAGACAGTTCTTGTGGAATTGGCAAAGTGATATTTGGAAGCCCATAGAGGGCTATGGTGAAAAAGGAAATATCCTCCGATGAATTCTGGAAAGAAACTTTCTGAGAAACTGCTTAGTGTTCTGTTAATTCATCTCACAGAGTTACATCTATATTTCGTGGATCTCCTTGCTAGCCTTATTTCTGTGGAATCTGAGAACAGATATTTCGGATCCCTTTGAAGACTATAGGGCCAAAGGAAATATCCTCCGAAAACTAAGAGAAAGAAGCTTTCTGAGAAACTTCTTTGTGTTCTGTGAAATGAGCTCACAGAGTTACAGCTTTCCCCTCAAGAAGCCTTTCGCTAAGACAGTTCTTGTGGAATTGGCAAAGTGATATTTGGAAGCCCATAGAGGGCTATGGTGAAAAAGGAAATATCCTCAGATGAAATCTGGAAAGAAGCTTTCTGAGAAACTGCTTAGTGTTCTGTTAATTCATCTCACAGAGTTACATCTGTATTTCGGGGATCTTCTTGCTAGCCTTATTTCTGTGGAATCTGAGAACAGATATTTCGGATCCCTTTGAAGACTATAGGGCCAAAGGAAATATCCTCCGAAAACTAAGAGAAAGAAGCTTTCTGAGAAACTTCTTTGTGTTCTGTGAAATGAGCTCACAGAGTTACAGCTTTCCCCTCAAGAAGCCTTTCGCTAAGACAGTTCTTGTGGAATTGGCAAAGTGATATTAGGAAGCCCATAGAGGGCTATGGTGAAAAAGGAAATATCCTCAGATGAAATCTGGAAAGAAGCTTTCCGAGAAACTGCTTAGTGTTCTGTTAATTCATCTCACAGAGTTACATCTGTATTTCGTGGATCTCTTTGCTAGCCTTATTTCTGGAATCTGAGAACAGATATTTCGGATCCCTTTGAAGACTATAGGGCCAAAGGAAATATCCTCCGATAACAAAGAGATAGAAGCTTTGTGAGAAATTTCTTTGTGTTCTATGTAATCATCTCACAGAGTTACAGCTTTCCCCTCAAGAAGCCTTTCGCTAAGACAGTTCTTGTGGAATTGGAAAAGTGATATTTGGAAGCCCATAGAGGGCTATGGTGAAAAAGGAAATATCCTCCGATGAAATCTGGAAAGAAGCTTTCTGAGAAACTGCTTAGTGTTCTGTTAATTCATCTCACAGAGTTACATCTGTATTTCGTGGATCTTCTTGCTAGCCTTATTTCTGTGGAATCTGAGAACAGATATTTCGGATCCCTTTGAAGACTATAGGGCCAAAGGAAATATCCTCCGAAAACTAAGAGAAAGAAGCTTTCTGAGAAACTTCTTTGTGTTCTGTGAAATGAGCTCACAGAGTTACAGCTTTCCCCTCAAGAAGCCTTTCGCTAAGACAGTTCTTGTGGAATTGGCAAAGTGATATTTGGAAGCCCATAGAGGGCTATGGTGAAAAAGGAAATATCCTCCGATGAAATCTGGAAAGAAGCTTTCTGAGAAACTGCTTAGTGTTCTGTTAATTCATCTCACAGAGTTGCATCTGTATTTCGGGGATCTCTTTGCTAGCCTTATTTCTGTGGAATCTGAGAACAGATATTTCGGATCCCTTTGAAGACTATAGGGCCAAAGGAAATATAATCCGATAACTAAGAGAAAGAAGCTTTCTGAGAAACTTCTTTGTGTTCTGTGAAATCATCTCACAGAGTTACAGCTTTCCCCTCAAGAAGCCTTTCGCTAAGACAGTTCTTGTGGAATTGGCAAAGTGATATTTGGAAGCCCATAGAGGGCTATGGTGAAAAAGGAAATATCCTCCGATGAAATCTGGAAAGAAGCTTTCTGAGAAACTGCTCAGTGTTCTGTTAATTCATCTCACAGAGTTACATCTGTTTTTCGTGGATCTCTTTGCTAGGCTTATTTCTGTGGAATCTGAGAACAGATATTTCGGATCCCTTTGAAGACTATAGGGCCAAAGGAAATATCCTCCGAAAACTAAGAGAAAGAAGCTTTCTGAGAAACTTCTTTATGTTCTGTGAAATGAGCTCACAGAGTTACAGCTTTCCCCTCAAGAAGCCTTTCGCTAAGACAGTTCTTGTGGAATTGGCAAAGTGATATTTGGAAGCCCATAGAGGGCTATGGTGAAAAAGGATATATCCTCCGATGAAATCTGGAAAGAAGCTTTCTGATAAAGTGCTTAGTGTTCTGTCAATTCATCTCACAGAGTTACATCTGTATTTCGTGGATCTCTTTGCTAGCCTTATTTCTGTGGAATATGAGAACAGATATTTAGGATCACTTTGAAGACTATAGGGCCAAAGGAAATATCCTCCGATAACAAAGAGAAAGAAGCTTTGTGAGAAACTTCTTTGTGTTCTGTGAAATGAGCTCACAGAGTTACAGCTTTCCCCTCAAGAAGCCTTTCGCTAAGACAGTTCTTGTGGAATTGGCAAAGTGATATTAGGAAGCCCATAGAGGGCTATGGTGAAAAAGGAAATATCCTCAGATGAAATCTGGAAAGAAGCTTTCTGAGAAACTGCTTAGTGTTCTGTTAATTCATCTCACAGAGTTGCATCTGTATTTCGGGGATCTCTTTGCTAGCCTTATTTCTGTGGAATCTGAGAACAGATATTTCGGATCCCTTTGAAGACTATAGGGCCAAAGGAAATATAATCCGATAACTAAGAGAAAGAAGCTTTCTGAGAAACTTCTTTGTGTTCTGTGAAATCATCTCACAGAGTTACAGCTTTCCCCTCAAGAAGCCTTTCGCTAAGACAGTTCTTGTGGAATTGGCAAAGTGATATTTGGAAGCCCATAGAGGGCTATGGTGAAAAAGGAAATATCCTCCGATGAAATCTGGAAAGAAGCTTTCTGAGAAACTGCTCAGTGTTCTGTTAATTCATCTCACAGAGTTACATCTGTTTTTCGTGGATCTCTTTGCTAGGCTTATTTCTGTGGAATCTGAGAACAGATATTTCGGATCCCTTTGAAGACTATAGGGCCAAAGGAAATATCCTCCGAAAACTAAGAGAAAGAAGCTTTCTGAGAAACTTCTTTATGTTCTGTGAAATGAGCTCACAGAGTTACAGCTTTCCCCTCAAGAAGCCTTTCGCTAAGACAGTTCTTGTGGAATTGGCAAAGTGATATTTGGAAGCCCATAGAGGGCTATGGTGAAAAAGGATATATCCTCCGATGAAATCTGGAAAGAAGCTTTCTGATAAAGTGCTTAGTGTTCTGTCAATTCATCTCACAGAGTTACATCTGTATTTCGTGGATCTCTTTGCTAGCCTTATTTCTGTGGAATATGAGAACAGATATTTAGGATCACTTTGAAGACTATAGGGCCAAAGGAAATATCCTCCGATAACAAAGAGAAAGAAGCTTTGTGAGAAATTTCTTTCTGTTCTATGTAATCATCTCACAGAGTTACAGCTTTCCCCTCAAGAAGCCTTTCGCTAAGACAGTTCTTGTGGAATTGGCAAAGTGATATTTGGAAGCCCATAGAGGGCTATGGTGAAAAAGGAAATATCCTCAGATGAAATCTGGAAAGAAGCTTTCTGAGAAACTGCTTAGTGTTCTGTTAATTCATCTCACAGAGTTATATCTGTATTTCGTGGAACACTTGGCTAGCCTTATTTCTGTGGAATCTGAGAACAGATATTTCGGATCCCTTTGAAGACTATAGGGCCAATGGAAATATCCTCCGATAATTAAGAGAAAGAAGCTTTCTGAGAAACTTCTTTGTGTTCTGTGAAATGAGCTCACAGAGTTACAGCTTTCCCCTCAAGAAGCCTTTCGCTAAGACAGTTCTTGTGGAATTGGCAAAGTGATATTTGGAAGCCCATACAGGGCTATGTTGAAAAAGGAAATATCCTCAGATGAAATCTGGAAAGAAGCTTTCTGAGAAACTGCTTAGTGTTCTGTTAATTCATCTCACAGAGTTACATCTGTATTTCGTGGATCTCTTTGCTAGCCTTATTTCTGTGGAATCTGAGAACAGATATTTCGGATCCCTTTGAAGACTATAGGGCCAAAGGAAATATCCTCCAATAACAAAGAAAAAGAAGCTTTCTGAGAAACTTCTTTGTGTTCTGTGAAATCATCTCACAGAGTTACAGCTTTCCCCTTAAGAAGCCTTTCGCTAAGACAGTTCTTGTGGAGTTGGAAAAGTGATATTTGGAAGCCCATAGAGGGCTATGGTGAAAAAGGAAATATCCTCCGATGAAAACTGGAAAGAAGCTTTCTGAGAAACTGCTTAGTGTTCTGTTAATTCATCTCACAGAGTTACATCTATATTTCGTGGATCTCTTTGCTAGCCTTTTTTCTGTGGAATCTGAGAACAGATATTTCGGATCCCTTTGAAGACTCTAGGGTCAAAGGAAATATCCTCCGAAAACTAAGAGAAAGAAGCTTTCTGAGAAACTTCTTTGTGTTCTGTGAAATCATCTCAGAGAGTTACAGCTTTCTCCTCAAGAAGCCTTTCGCTAAGACAGTTCTTGTGGAATTGGCAAGGTGATATTTGGAAGCCCATAGAGGACTATGGTGAAAAAGGAAATATCCTCAGATGAAATCTGTAAAGAAGCTTTCTGAGAAACTGCTTAGTGTTCTATTAATTCATCTCACAGAGTTACATCTGTATTTCGTGGAACTCTTTGCTAGCCTTATTTCTGTGGAATCTGAGAACAGATATTTCGGATCCCTTTGAAGACTACAGGGCCAAAGGAAATATCCTCCGATAACTAAGAGAAAGAAGCTTTCTGAGAAACTTCTTTGTGTTCTGTGAAATCATCTCACAGAGTTACAGCTTTCCCCTCAAGAAGCCTTTCGCTAAGACACTTCTTGTGGAATTGGCAAAGTGATATTTGGAAGCCCATAGACGGCTATGGTGAAAAAGGAAATATCCTCAGATGAAATCTGGAAAGAAGCTTTCTGAGAAACTGCTTAGTGTTCTGTTAATTCATCTCACAGAGTTGCATCTGAATTTCGGGGATCTCTTTGCTAGCCTTATTTCTGTGGAATCTGAGAACAGATATTTCGGATCCCTTTGAAGACTATAGGGCCAAAGGAAATATCCTCCGATAACTAAGAGAAAGAAGCTTTCTGAGAAACTTCTTTGTGTTCTGTGAAATCATCTCACAGAGTTACAGCTTTCCCCTCAAGAAGCCTTTCGCTAAGACAGTTCTTGTGGAATTGGCAAAGTGATATTTGGAAGCCCATAGAGGGCTATGGTGAAAAAGGAAATATCCTCCGATGAATTCTGGAAAGAAACTTTCTGAGAAACTGCTTAGTGTTCTGTTAATTCATCTCACAGAGTTACATCTATATTTCGTGGATCTCCTTGCTAGCCTTATTTCTGTGGAATCTGAGAACAGATATTTCGGATCCCTTTGAAGACTATAGGGCCAAAGGAAATATCCTCCGAAAACTAAGAGAAAGAAGCTTTCTGAGAAACTTCTTTGTGTTCTGTGAAATGAGCTCACAGAGTTACAGCTTTCCCCTCAAGAAGCCTTTCGCTAAGACAGTTCTTGTGGAATTGGCAAAGTGATATTTGGAAGCCCATAGAGGGCTATGGTGAAAAAGGAAATATCCTCAGATGAAATCTGGAAAGAAGCTTTCTGAGAAACTGCTTAGTGTTCTGTTAATTCATCTCACAGAGTTACATCTGTATTTCGGGGATCTTCTTGCTAGCCTTATTTCTGTGGAATCTGAGAACAGATATTTCGGATCCCTTTGAAGACTATAGGGCCAAAGGAAATATCCTCCGAAAACTAAGAGAAAGAAGCTTTCTGAGAAACTTCTTTGTGTTCTGTGAAATGAGCTCACAGAGTTACAGCTTTCCCCTCAAGAAGCCTTTCGCTAAGACAGTTCTTGTGGAATTGGCAAAGTGATATTAGGAAGCCCATAGAGGGCTATGGTGAAAAAGGAAATATCCTCAGATGAAATCTGGAAAGAAGCTTTCCGAGAAACTGCTTAGTGTTCTGTTAATTCATCTCACAGAGTTACATCTGTATTTCGTGGATCTCTTTGCTAGCCTTATTTCTGGAATCTGAGAACAGATATTTCGGATCCCTTTGAAGACTATAGGGCCAAAGGAAATATCCTCCGATAACAAAGAGATAGAAGCTTTGTGAGAAATTTCTTTGTGTTCTATGTAATCATCTCACAGAGTTACAGCTTTCCCCTCAAGAAGCCTTTCGCTAAGACAGTTCTTGTGGAATTGGCAAAGTGATATTTGGAAGCCCATAGAGGGCTATGGTGAAAAAGGAAATATCCTCAGATGAATTCTGGAAAGAAGCTTTCTGAGAAACTGCTTAGTGTTCTGTTAATTCATCTCACAGAGTTGCATCTGTATTTCGTGGATCTCTTTGCTAGCCTTATTTCTGTGGAATCTGAGAACAGATATTTCGGATCCCTTTGAAGACTATAGGGCCAAAGGAAATATCCTCCGATAACTAAGAGAAAGAAGCTTTCTGAGAAACTTCTTTGTGTTCTGGGAAATCATCTCACAGAGTTACAGCTTTCCCCTCAAGAAGCCTTTCGCTAAGACAGTTCTTGTGGAATTGGCAAAGTGATATTTGGAAGCCCATAGAGGGCTATGGTGAAAAAGGAAATATCCTCCGATGAAATCTGGAAAGAAACTTTCTGAGAAACTGCTTAGTGTTCTGTTAATTCATCTCACAGACTTACATCTATATTTCGTGGATCTCCTTGCTAGCCTTATTTCTGTGGAATCTGAGAACAGATATTTCGGATCCCTTTGAAGACTATAGGGCCAAAGGAAATATCCTCCGAAAACTAAGAGAAAGAAGCTTTCTGAGAAACTTCTTTGTGTTCTGTGAAATGAGCTCACAGAGTTACAGCTTTCCCCTCAAGAAGCCTTTCGCTAAGACAGTTCTGGTGGAATTGGCAAAGTGATATTTGGAAGCCCATAGAGGGCTATGGTGAAAAAGGAAATATCCTCAGATGAAATCTGGAAAGAAGCTTTCTGAGAAACTGCTTAGTGTTCTGTTAATTCATCTCACAGAGTTACATCTGTATTTCGGGGATCTTCTTGCTAGCCTTATTTCTGTGGAATCTGAGAACAGATATTTCGGATCCCTTTGAAGACTATAGGGCCAAAGGAAATATCCTCCGAAAACTAAGAGAAAGAAGCTTTCTGAGAAACTTCTTTGTGTTCTGTGAAATGAGCTCACAGAGTTACAGCTTTCCCCTCAAGAAGCCTTTCGCTAAGACAGTTCTTGTGGAATTGGCAAAGTGATATTAGGAAGCCCATAGAGGGCTATGGTGAAAAAGGAAATATCCTCAGATGAAATCTGGAAAGAAGCTTTCCCGGAAACTGCTTAGTGTTCTGTTAATTCATCTCACAGAGTTACATCTGTATTTCGTGGATCTCTTTGCTAGCCTTATTTCTGGAATCTGAGAACAGATATTTCGGATCCCTTTGAAGACTATAGGGCCAAAGGAAATATCCTCCGATAACAAAGAGAAAGAAGCTTTGTGAGAAATTTCTTTGTGTTCTATGTAATCATCTCACAGAGTTACAGCTTTCCCCTCAAGAAGCCTTTCGCTAAGACAGTTCTTGTGGAATTGGCAAAGTGATATTTGGAAGCCCATAGAGGGCTATGGTGAAAAAGGAAATATCCTCAGATGAATTCTGGAAAGAAGCTTTCTGAGAAACTGCTTAGTGTTCTGTTAATTCATCTCACAGAGTTGCATCTGTATTTCGTGGATCTCTTTGCTAGCCTTATTTCTGTGGAATCTGAGAACAGATATTTCGGATCCCTTTGAAGACTATAGGGCCAAAGGAAATATCCTCCGATAACTAAGAGAAAGAAGCTTTCTGAGAAACTTCTTTGTGTTCTGGGAAATCATCTCACAGAGTTACAGCTTTCCCCTCAAGAAGCCTTTCGCTAAGACATTTCTTGTGGAATTGGCAAAGTGATATTTGGAAGCCCATAGAGGGCTATGGTGAAAAAGGAAATATCCTCCGATGAAATCTGGAAAGAAACTTTCTGAGAAACTGCTTAGTGTTCTGTTAATTCATCTCACAGACTTACATCTATATTTCGTGGATCTCCTTGCTAGCCTTATTTCTGTGGAATCTGAGAACAGATATTTCGGATCCCTTTGAAGACTATAGGGCCAAAGGAAATATCCTCCGATAATTAAGAGAAAGAAGCTTTCTGAGAAACTTCTTTGTGTTCTGTGAAATCATCTCACAGAGTTACAGCTTTCCCCTCAAGAAGCCTTTCGCTAAGACAGTTCTTGTGGAATTGGCAAAGTGATATTTGGAAGCCCATAGAGGGCTATGGTGAAAAAGGAAATATCCTCCGATGAAATCTGGAAAGAAGCTTTCTGAGAAACTGCTTAGTGTTCTGTTAATTCATCTCACAGAGTTACATCTGTATTTCGTGGATCTCTTTGCTAGCCTTATTTCTGTGGAATCTGAGAAGAGATATTTCGGATCCCTTTGAAGACTATTGGGCCAAAGGAAATATCCTCCGATAACAAAGAGAAAGAAGCTTTGTGAGAAATTTCTTTGTGTTCTATGTAATCATATCACAGAGTTACAGCTTTCCCCTCAAGAAGCCTTTCGCTAAGACAGTTCTTGTGGAATTGGCAAAGTGATATTTGGAAACCCATAGAGGGCTATGGTGAAAAAGGAAATATCCTCAGATGAAATCTGGAAAGAAGCTTTCTGAGAAACTGCTCTGTGATGTGTGACTTCCACTCACAGAGTTACATCCGTATTTCGTTGATCTCTTTGCTAGACTTATTTCTGTGGAATCTGAGAACAGATATTTCGGATCCCTTTGAAGACTATAGGGCCAAAGGAAATATCCTCCGATAACTAAGAGAAAGAAGCTTTCTGAGAAACCTCTTTGTGTTCTGTGAAAGCATCTCACAGAGTTACAGCTTTCCCCTCAAGAAGCCTTTCGCTAAGACACTTCTTGTGGAATTGGCAAAGTGATATTTGGAAGCCCTTACAGGGCTATGGTGAAAAAGGAAATATCCTCCGATGAAATCTGGAAAGAAGCTTTCTGAGAAACTGCTCAGTGTTGTGTTAATTCATCTCAAAGAGTTACATCTATATTTCGTGGATCTCTGTGCTAGCCTTATTTCTGTGGAATCTGAGAACAGATATTTCGGATCCCTTTGAAGACTATAGGGCCAAAGGAAATATCCTCCGATAACAAAGAGAAAGAAGCTTTCTGAGAATCTTCTTTGTGTTCTGTGAAATCATCTCACAGAGTTACAGCATTCCCCTCAAGAAGCCTTTGGCTAAGACAGTTCTTGTGGAATTGGCAAAGTGATATTTGGAAGCCCATAGAGGGCTAGGGTGAAAAAGGAAATATCCTCCTATGAAATCTGGAAAGAAGCTTTCTGAGAAACTGCTTAGTGTTCTGTTAGTTCATCTCACAGAGTTACATCTGTATTTCGTGGATCTCTTTCCTAGCGTTATTTCTGTGGAATCTGAGAACAGATATTTAGGATCCCTTTGAAGACTACAGGGCCAATGGAAATAGCCTCCGATAACTAAGAGAAAGAAGCTTTCTGAGAAACTTCTTTGTGTTCTGTGAAATCATCTCTCAGAGTTACAGCTTTCCCCTCAAGAAGTCTTTCGCTAAGACAGTTCTTGTGGAATTGGCAAAGTGATATTTGGAAGCCCATAGAGGGCTATGGTGAAAAAGGAAATATCCTCCGATGAAATCTGGAAAGAAGCTTTCTGAGAAACTGCTTAGTGTTCTGTTAATTCATCTCAGAGAGTTACATCTATATTTCGTGGATCTCTTTGCTAGCCTTATTTCTGTGGGATCTGAGAACAGATATTTCGGATCCCTTTGAAGACTATAGGGCCAAAGGAAATATCCTCCGATAACTAAGAGAAAGAAGCTTTCTGAGAAACTTCTTTGTGTTCTGTGAAATCATCTCACAGAGTTACAGCTTTCCCCTCAAGAAGCCTTTCGCTAAGACAGTTCTTGTGGAATTGCCAAGTGATATTTGTAAGCCCATAGAGGTCTATTGTGAAAAAGGATATATCGTCAGATGAAATCTGGAAAGAAAATTTCTGAGAAACTGCTTAGTGTTCTGTTAATTCATCTCACAGAGTTACATCTGTATTTCGTGAACTCTTTGCTAACCTTATTTCTGTGGAATCTGAGAACAGATATTTCGGATCCCTTTGAAGACTATAGGGCCAAAGGAAATATCCTCCGATAACTAAGAGAAAGAAGCTTTCTGAGAAACTGCTTAGTATTCTGTTAATTCATCTCACAGAGTTGCATCTGTATTTCGTGGATCTCTTTGCCAGCCTTATTTCTGTGGAATCTGAGAACAGATATTTCGGATCCCTTTGAAGACTATAGGGCTAAAGGAAATATCCTCCGATAACAAAGAGAAAGAAGTTTTGTGAGAAATTTCCTTGTGTTCAATGTAATCATCTCACAGAGTTACAGCTTTCCCCTCAAGAAGCCTTTCGCTAAGACAGTTCTTGTGGAATTGGCAAAGTGATATTTGGAAGCCCATAGAGGGCTATGGTGAAAAAGGAAATATCCTCAGATGAAATCTGGAAAGAAGCTTTCTGAGAAACTGCTTAGTGTTCTGTTAATTCATCTCACAGAGTGACATCTGTATTTCGTGGATCTCTTTGCTAGCCTTATTTCTGTGGAATCTGAGAAGAGATATTTCGGATCCCTTTGAAGACTATTGGGCCAAAGGAAATATCCTCCGATAACAAAGAGAAAGAAGCTTTGTGAGAAATTTCTTTGTGTTCTATGTAATCATCTCACAGAGTTACAGCTTTCCCCTCAAGAAGCCTTTCGCTAAGACAGTTCTTGTGGAATTGGCAAAGTGATATTTGGAAACCCATAGAGGGCTATGGTGAAAAAGGAAATATCCTCAGATGAAATCTGGAAAGAAGCTTTCTGAGAAACTGCTCTGTGATGTGTGACTTCCACTCACAGAGTTACATCCGTATTTCGTTGATCTCTTTGCTAGACTTATTTCTGTGGAATCTGAGAACAGATATTTCGGATCCCTTTGAAGAATATAGGGCCAAAGGAAATATCCTCCGATAACTAAGAGAAAGAAGCTTTCTGAGAAACCTCTTTGTGTTCTGTGAAAGCATCTCACAGAGTTACAGCTTTCCCCTCAAGAAGCCTTTCGCTAAGACAGTTCTTGTGGAATTGGCAAAGTGATATTTGGAAGCCCTTACAGGGCTATGGTGAAAAAGGAAATATCCTCAGATGAAATCTGGAAAGAAGCTTTCTGAGAAACTGCTCAGTGTTGTGTTAATTCATCTCAAAGAGTTACATCTATATTTCGTGGATCTCTGTGCTAGCCTTATTTCTGTGGAATCTGAGAACAGATATTTCGGATCCCTTTGAAGACTATAGGGCCAAAGGAAATATCCTCCGATAACAAAGAGAAAGAAGCTTTCTGAGAATCTTCTTTGTGTTCTGTGAAATCATCTCACAGAGTTACAGCTTTCCCCTCAAGAAGCCTTTGGCTAAGACAGTTCTTGTGGAATTGGCAAAGTGATATTTGGAAGCCCATAGAGGGCTAGGGTGAAAAAGGAAATATCCTCCGATGAAATCTGGAAAGAAGCTTTCTGAGAAACTGCTTAGTGTTCTGTTAGTTCATCTCACAGAGTTACATCTGTATTTCGTGGATCTCTTTCCTAGCGTTATTTCTGTGGAATCTGAGAACAGATATTTAGGATCCCTTTGAAGACTACAGGGCCAATGGAAATATCCTCCGATAACTAAGAGAAAGAAGCTTTCTGAGAAACTTCTTTGTGTTCTGTGAAATCATCTCTCAGAGTTACAGCTTTCCCCTCAAGAAGTCTTTCGCTAAGACAGTTCTTGTGGAATTGGCAAAGTGATATTTGGAAGCCCATAGAGGGCTATGGTGAAAAAGGAAATATCCTCCGATGAAATCTGGAAAGAAAATTTCTGAGAAACTGCTTAGTGTTCTGTTAATTCATCTCACAGAGTTACATCTGTATTTCGTGGAACTCTTTGCTAGCCTTATTTCTGTGGAATCTGAGAACAGATATTTCGGATCCCTTTGAAGACTATAGGGCCAAAGGAAATATCCTCCGATAACTAAGAGAAAGAAGCTTTCTGAGAAACTTCTTTGTGTTCTGTGAAATCATCTCACAGAGTTACAGCTTTCCCCTCAAGAAGCCTTTCCCTAAGACATTTCTTGTGGAATTGGCAAAGTGATATTTTGAAGCCCATAGAGGGCTATGGTCAAAAAGGAAACATCCTCCGATGAAATCTGGAAAGAAGCTTTCTGAGAAACTGCTTAGTGTTCTGTTAATTCATCTCAATGAGTTACTTATATATTTCCTGGATCTCTTTGCTAGCCTTATTTCTGTGGAATCTGAGAACAGATATTTCGGATCCCTTTGAAGACTATAGGGCCAAAGGAAATATCCTCCGATAACTAAGAGAAAGAAGCTTTCTGAGAAACTTCTTTGTGTTCTGTGAAATCATCTCACAGAGTTACAGTTTTCCCCTCAAGAAGCCTTTCGCTAAGACAGTTCTTGTGGAATTGGCAAAGTGATATTTGGAAGCCCATAGAGGGCTATGGTGAAAAAGGAAATATCTTCCGATGAAATCTGGAAAGAAGCTTTCTGAGAAACTGCTTAGTGTTCTGTTAATTCATCTCACAGAGTTACATCTGTATTTCGTGGATCTCTTTGCTAGCCTTATTTCTGTGGAATCTGAAAACAGATATTTCGGATCCCTTTGAAGACTATAGGGCCAAAGGAAATATCCTCCGATAACTAAGAGAAAGAAGCTTTCTGAGAAACTTCTTTGTGTTCTGTGAAATCATCTCACAGAGTTACAGCTTTCCCCTCAAGAAGCCTTTCGCTAAGACAGTTCTTGTGGAATTGGCAAAGTGATATTTGGAAGCCCATAGAGGGCTATGGTGAAAAAGGAAATATCCTCCGATGAAATCTGGAAAGAAGCTTTCTGAGAAACTGGTTAGTGTTCTGTTAATTCATCTCACAGAGTTACATCTATATTTCGTGGATCTCTTTGCTACCCTTATTTCTGTGGAATCTGAGAACAGATATTTCGGATCCCTTTGAAGACTATAGGGCCTAAGGAAATATCCTCCGATAACTAAGAGAAAGAAGCTTTCTGAGAAACTTCTTTGTGTTCTGTGAAATGAGCTCACAGAGTTACAGCTTTCCCCTCAAGAAGCCTTTCGCTAAGACAGTTCTTGTGGAATTGGCAAAGTGATATTTGGAAGCCCATAGAGGGCTATGGTGAAAAAGGAAATATCCTCAGATGAAATCTGGAAAGAAGCTTTCTGAGAAACTGCTTAGTGTTCTGTTAATTCATCTCACAGAGTTACATCTTTATTTCGTGGATCTCTTTGCTAGCCTTATTTCTGTGGAATCTGACAACAGACATTTCGGATCCCTTTGAAGACTATGGAGCCAAAGGAAATATCCTCCGATAACTAAGAGAAAGAAGCTTTGTGAGAAATTTCTTTGTGTTCTATGTAATCATCTCACAGAGTTACAACTTTTCCCTCCAAAAGCCTTTCGCTAAGACAGTTCTTGTGGAATTGGCAAAGTGATATTTGGAAGCCCTTAGAGGTCTATGGTGAAAAAGGAAATATCCTCAGATGAAATCTGGAAAGAAGCTTTCTGAGAAACTGCTTAGTGTTCTGTTAATTCATCTCACAGAGTTACATCTGTATTTCGTGGATTACTTGGCTAGCATTATTACTGTGGAATCTGAGAACAGATATTTCGGATCACTTTGAAGACTATAGGGTCAAAGGAAATATCCTCCGAAAACTAAGAGAAAGAAGCTTTCTGAGAAACTTCTTTGTGTTCTGTGAAATCATCTCACAGAGTTACAGCTTTCCCTCAAGAAGCCTTTCCCTAAGACATTTCTTGAGGAATTGGCAAAGTGATATTTGGAAGCCCATAGAGGGCTATGGTGAAAAAGGAAATATCCTCCGATGAAATCTGGAAAGAAGCTTTCTGAGAAACTGCTTAGTGTTCTGTTAATTCATCTCACAGAGTTACTTCTATATTTCGTGGATCTCTGCTAGCCTTATTTCTGTGGAATCTGAGAACAGTTATTTCAGATCCCTTTGAAGACTATAGGGCCATAGGAAATATCCTCCGATAACTAAGAGAGAGAAGCTTTCTGAGAAACTTCTTTGTGTTCTGTGAAATCATCTCACACAGTTACAGCTTTCCCCTCAAGAAGCCTTTCGCTAAGACAGTTCTTGTGGAATTGGCAAAGTGATATTTGGAAGCCCATAGTGGGCTATGGTGAAAAAGGAAATATCCTCCGATGAAATCTGGAAAGAAGCTTTCTGAGAAACTGCTTAGGGTTCTGTTAATTCATCTCACAGAGTTACATCTATATTTCGTGGATCTCTTTGCTAGCCTTATTTCTGTGGAATCTGAGAACAGATATTTCGGATCCCTTTGAAGACTGTAGGGCCAAAGGAAATATCCTCCGAAAACTAAGAGAAAGAAGCTTTCTGAGAAACTTCTTTGTGTTATGTGAAATGAGCTCACAGAGTTACAGCTTTCCCCTCAAGAAGCCTTTCGCTAAGACAGTTCTTGTGGAATTGGCAAAGTGATATTTGGAAGCCCATAGAGGGCTATGGTGAAAAAGGAAATATCCTCCGATGAAATCTGGAAAGAAGCTTTCTGAGAAACTGCTTAGTGTTCTGTTAATTCATCTCACAGAGTTACTTCTATATTTCGTGGATCTCTTTGCTAGCCTTATTTCTGTGGAATCTGAGAACAGATATTTCGGATCCCTTTGAAGACTATAGGGCCAAAGGAAATATCCTCCGATAACAATGAGAAAGAAGCTTTCTGAGAAACTTCTTTGTGTTCTGTGAAATCATCTCACAGAGTTACAGCTTTCCCCTCAAGAAGCCTTTCGCTAAGACAGTTCTTGTGGAATTGGCCAAGTGATATTTGGAAGCCCATAGAGGGCTATGGTGAAAAAGGAAATATCCTCCGATGAAATCTGGAAAGAAGCTTTCTGAGAAACTGCTTAGTGTTCTGTTAATTCATCTCACAGAGTTACATCTGTATTTCGTGGATCTCTTTGCTAGCCTTATTTCTGTGGAATCTGAGAACAGATATTTCGGATCACTTTGAAGACTATAGGGCCAAAGGAAATATCCTCCGAAAACTAAGAGAAAGAAGCTTTCTGAGAAACTTCTTTGTGTTCTGTGAAATGAGCTCACAGAGTTACAGCTTTCCCCTCAAGAAGCCTTTCGCTAAGACAGTTCTTGTGGAATTGGCAAAGTGATATTTGGAAGCCCATAGAGGGCTATGGTGAAAAAGGAAATATCCTCCGATGAAATCTGGAAAGAAGCTTTCTGAGAAACTGCTTAGTGCTCTGTTAATTCATCTCACAGAGTTACTTCTATATTTCGTGGATCTCTTTGCTAGCCTTATTTCTGTGGAATCTGAGAACAGATATTTCGGATCCCTTTGAAGACTATAGGGCCAAAGGAAATATCCTCCGATAACAAAGAGAAAGAAGCTTTCTGAGAAACTTCTTTGTGTTCTGTGAAATCATCTCATAGAGTTACAGCTTTCCCCTCAAGAAGCCTTTCGCTAAGACAGTTCTTGTGGAATTGGCAAAGTGATATTTGGAAGCCCATAGAGGGCTATGGTGAAAAAGGAAATATCCTCAGATGAAATCTGTAAAGAAGCTTTCTGAGAAACTGCTTAGTGTTCTGTTAATTCATCTCACAGTGTGACATCTGTATTTCTTGGATCTCTTTGCTGGCCTTATTTCTGTGGAATCTGAGAAGAGATATTTCGGATCCCTTTGAAGACTATAGGGCCAAAGGAAATATCCTCCGATAACAAAGAGAAAGAAGCTTTGTGAGAAATTTCTTTGTGTTCTATGTAATCATCTCACAGAGTTACAGCTTTCCCCTCAAGAAGCCTTTCGCTAAGACAGTTCTTGTGAAATTGGCAAAGTGATATTTGGAAACCCATAGAGGGCTATGGTGAAAAAGGAAATATCCTCAGATGAAATCTGGAAAGAAGCTTTCTGAGAAACTGCTCTGTGATGTGTGACTTCCACTCACAGAGTTATATCCGTATTTCGTGGATCTCTTTGCTAGCCTTATTTCTGTGGAATCTGAGAACAGATATTTCAGATCCCTTTGAAGACTATAGGGCCATAGGAAATATCCTCCGATAACTAAGAGAAAGAAGCTTTCTGAGAAACTTCTTTGTGTTCTGTGAAATCATCTCACAGAGCTACTGCTTTCCCCTCAAGAAGCCTTTCGCTAAGACAGTTCTTGTGGAATTGGCAAAGTGATATTTGGAAGCCCATAGTGGGCTATGGTGAAAAAGGAAATATCCTCAGATGAAATCTGGAAAGAAGCTTTATGAGAAACTGCTTAGTGTTCTGTTAATTCATCTCACAGAGTTACATCTGTATTTCGTGGATCACTTGGCTAGCCTTATTTCTGTGGAATCTGAGAACAGATATTTCGGATCCCTTTGAAGACTATAGGGCCAAAGGAAATATCCTCCTATAACTAAGAGAAAGAAGCTTTCTGAGAAACTTCTTTGTGTTCTGTAAAATCATCTCACAGAGTTACAGCTTTCCCCTCAAGAAGCCTTTCGCTAAGACAGTTCTTGTGGAATTGGCAAAGTGATATTTGGAAGCCCATAGAGGGCTATGGTGAAAAAGGAAATATCCTCAGATGAAATCTGGAAAGAAGCTTTCTGAGAAACTGCTCAGTGTTCTGTTAATTCATCTCAAAGAGTTACATCTATATTTCGTGGATCTCTGTGCTAGCCTTATTTCTGTGGAATCTGAGAACAGATATTTCGGATCCCTTTGAAGACTACAGGGCCAAAGGAAATATCCTCCGATAACAAAGAGAAAGAAGCTTTCTGAGAAACTTCTTTGTGTTCTGTGAAATCATCTCACAGAGTTACAGCTTTCCCCTCAAGAAGCCTTTGGCTAAGACAGTTCTTGTGGAATTGGCAAAGTGATATTTGGAAGCCCATAGAGGGCTATGGTGAAAAAGGAAATATCCTCCGATGAAATCTGGAAAGAAGCTTTCTGAGAAACTGCTTAGTGTTCTGTTAATTCATCTCACAGAGTTACATCTGTATTTCGTGGATCTCTTTGCTAGCCTTATTTCTGTGGAATTGAGAACAGATATTTCGGATCCCTTTGAAGACTATAGGGCCAATGGAAATATCCTCCGATAACTAAGAGAAAGAAGCTTTCTGAGAAACATCTTTGTGTTCTGTGAAATCATCTCTCAGAGTTACAGCTTTCCCCTCAAGAAGCCTTTCGCTAAGACAGTTCTTGTGGAATTGGCAAAGTGATATTTGGAAGCCCTTAGAGGTCTATGGTGAAAAAGGAAATATCCTCAGATGAAATCTGGAAAGAAGCTTTCTGAGAAACTGCGTAGTGTTCTATTAATTCATCTCACAGTGTTACATCTGTATTTCGTGGATTACTTGGCTAGCCTTATTTCTGTGGAATCTGAGAACAGATATTTCGGATCCCTTTGAAGACTATAGGGTCAAAGGAAATATCCTCCGATAACTAAGAGAAAGAAGCTTTCTGAGAAACTTCTTTGTGTTCTGTGAAATCATCTCACAGAGTTACAGTTTTCCCTCAAGAAGCCTTTCCCTAAGACATTTCTTGAGGAATTGGCAAAGTGATATTTGGAAGCCTATAGAGGGCTATGGTGAAAAAGGAAATATCCTCCGATGAAATCTGGAAAGAAGCTTTCTGAGAAACTGCTTAGAGTTCTGTTAATTCATCTCACAGAGTTACTTCTATATTTCGTGGATCTCTTTGCTAGCCTTATTTCTGTGGAATCTGAGAACAGATATTTCAGATCCCTTTGAAGACTATAGGGCCATAGGAAATATCCTCCGATAACTAAGAGAAAGAAGCTTTCTGAGAAACTTCTTTGTGTTCTGTGAAATCATCTCACAGAGTTACAGCTTTCCCCTCAAGAAGCCTTTCGCTAAGACAGTTCTTGTGGAATTGGCAAAGTGATATTTGGAAGCCCATAGTGGGCTATGGTGAAAAAGGAAATATCCTCAGATGAAATCTGGAAAGAAGCTTTCTGAGAAACTGCTTAGTGTTCTGTTAATTCATCTCACAGAGTTATATGTGTATTTCGTGGATCACTTGGCTAGCCTTATTTCTGTGGAATCTGAGAACAGATATTTCGGATCCCTTTGAAGACTATAGGGCCAAAGGAAATATCCTCCGATAACTAAGAGAAAGAAGCTTTCTGAGAAACTTCTTTGTGTTCTGTAAAATCATCTCACAGAGTTACAGCTTTCCCCTCAAGAAGCCTTTCGCTAAGACAGTTCTTGTGGAATTGGCAAAGTGATATTTGGAAGCCCATAGAGGGCTATGGTGAAAAAGGAAATATCCTCCGATGAAATCTGGAAAGAAGCTTTCTGAGAAACTGCTTAGTGTTCTGTTAATTCATCTCACAGAGTTACATCTATATTTCGTGGATCTCTTTGCTAGCCTTATTTCTGTGGAATCTGAGAACAGATATTTCGGATCCCTTTGAAGACTATAGGGCCAAAGGAAATATCTTCCGAAAACTAAGAGAAAGAAGCTTTCTGAGAAACTTCTTTGTGTTCTGTGAAAGGAGCTCACAGAGTTACAGCTTTCCCCTCAAGAAGCCTTTCGCTAAGACAGTTCTTGTGGAATTGGCAAAGTGATATTTGGAAACCCATAGAGGGCTATGGTGAAAAAGGAAATATCCTCAGATGAAATCTGGAAAGAAGCTTTCTGAGAAACTGCTTAGTGTTCTGTTAATTCATCTCACAGAGTTACATCTGTATTTCGTGGATCTCTTTGCTAGCCTTATTTCTGTGGAATCTGAGAACAGATATTTCGGATCCCTTTGAAGACTATAGGGCCAAAGGAAATATCCTCCGATAACAAAGAGAAAGAAGCTTTCTGAGAAACTTCTTTGTGTTCTGTGAAATCATCTCACAGAGTTACAGCTTTTCCCTCAAGAAGCCTTTCGCTAAGACAGTTCTTGTGGAATTGTCCAAGTGATATTTGGAAGCCCATAGAGGGCTGTGGTGAAAAAGGAAATATCCTCAGATGAAATCTGGAAAGAAGCTTTCTGAGAAACTGCTTAGTGTTCTGTTAATTCATCTCACAGAGTTACATCTGTATTTCGTGGATCTCTTTGCTAGCCTTATTTCTGTGGAATCTGAGAACAGATATTTCGGATCCCTTTGAAGACTATAGGGCCAAAGGAAATATCCTCCGATAACAAAGAGAAAGAAGCTTTCTGAGAAACTTCTTTGCGTTCTGTGAAATCATCTCACAGAGTTACAGCTTTCCCCTCAAGAAGCCTTTCGCTAAGACAGTTCTTGTGGAATTGGCAAAGTGATATTTGGAAGCCCATAGAGGGCTATGGTGAAAAAGGAAATATCCTCCGATGAAATCTGGAAAGAAACTTTCTGAGAAACTGCTTAGTGTTCTGTTAATTCATCTCACAGAGTTACATCTATATTTCGTGGATCTCCTTGCTAGCCTTATTTCTGTGGAATCTGAGAACAGATATTTCGGATCCCTCTGAAGACTATAGGGCCAAAGGAAATATCCTCCGAAAACTAAGAGAAAGAAGCTTTCTGAGAAACTTCTTTGTGTTCTGTGAAATGAGCTCACAGAGTTACAGCTTTCCCCTCAAGAAGCCTTTCGCTAAGACAGTTCTTGTGGAATTGGCAAAGTGATATTTGGAAGCCCATAGAGGGCTATGGTGAAAAAGGAAATATCCTCAGATGAAATCTGGAAAGAAGCTTTCTGAGAAACTGCTTAGTGTTCTGTTAATTCATCTCACAGAGTTGCATCTGTATTTCGTGGATCTCTTTGCTAGCCTTATTTCTGTGGAATCTGAGAAGAGATATTTCGGACCCCTTTGAAGACTATAGGGCCAAAGGAAATATCCTCCGATAACAAAGAGAAAGAAGCTTTGTGAGAAATTTCTTTGTGTTCTATGTAATCATCTCACAGAGTTACAGCGTTCCCCTCAAGAAGCCTTTCGCTAAGACAGTTCTTGTGGAATTGGCAAAGTGATATTTGGAAACCCATAGAGGGCTATGGTGAAAAAGGAAATATCCTCAGATGAAATCTGGAAAGAAGCTTTCTGAGAAACTGCTCTGTGATGTGTGACTTCCACTCACAGAGTTACATCTGTATTTCGTTGATCTCTTTGCTAGACTTATTTCTGTGGAATCTGAGAACAGATATTTCGGATCCCTTTGAAGACTATAGGGCCAAAGGAAATATCCTCCGATAACTAAGAGAAAGAAGCTTTCTGAGAAACCTCTTTGTGTTCTGAGAAATCATCTCACAGAGTTACAGCTTTCCCCTCAAGAAGCCTTTCGCTAAGACAGTTCTTGTGGAATTGGCAAAGTGATATTTGGAAGCCCATACAGGGCTATGGTGAAAAAGGAAATATCCTCAGATGAAATCTGGAAAGAAGCTTTCTGAGAAACTGCTTAGTGTTCTGTTAATTCATCTCACAGAGTTCCTTCTATATTTCGTGGATCTCTTTGCTAGCCTTATTTCTGTGGAATCTGAGAACAGATATTTCGGATCCCTTTGAAGACTATAGGGCCAAAGGAAATATCCTCCGATAACAAAGAGAAAGAAGCTTTCTGAGAAACTTCTTTGTGTTCTGTGAAATCATCTCACAGAGTTACAGCTTTCCCCTCAAGAAGCCTTTCGCTAAGACAGTTCTTGTGGAATTGGCAAAGTGATATTTGGAAGCCCATAGAGGGCTATGGTGAAAAAGGAAATATCCTCCGATGAAATCTGGAAAGAAGCTTTCTGAGAAACTGCTTAGTGTTCTGTTAATTCATCTCACAGAGTTACATCTATATTTCGTTTATCTCTTTGCTAGCCTTATTTCTGTGGAATCTGAGAACAGATATTTCGGATCCCTTTGAAGACTATAGGGCCAAAGGAAATATCCTCCGATAATTCAGAGAAAGAAGCTTTCTGAGAAACTTCTTTGTGTTCTGTGAAATCATCTCACAGAGTTACAGCTTTCCCCTCAAGAAGCCTTTCGCTATGACAGTTCTTGTGGAATTGGCAAAGTGATATTTGGAAGCCCATAGAGGGCTATGGTGAAAAAGGAAGTATCCTCAGATGAAATCTGGAAAGAAGCTTTCTGAGAAACTGCTTAGTGTTCTGTTAATTCATCTCACAGAGTTGCATCTGTATTTCGTGGATCTCTTTGCTAGCCTTATTTCTGTGGAATCTGAGAAGAGATATTTCGGATCCATTTGAAGACTATAGGGCCAAAGGAAATATCCTCCGATAACAAAGAGAAAGAAGCTTTGTGAGAAATTTCTTTGTGTTCTATGTAATCATCTCACAGAGTTACAGCTTTCCCCTCAAGAAGCCTTTCGCTAAGACAGTTCTTGTGGAATTGGCAAAGTGATATTTGGAAGCCCATAGAGGGCTATGGTGAAAAAGGAAATATCCTCAGATGAAATCTGGAAAGAAGCTTTCTGAGAAACTGCTTAGTGTTCTGTTAATTCATGTCACAGAGTTACATCTGTATTTCGTGGATCTCTTTGCTAGCCTTATTTCTGTGGAATCTGAGAAGAGATATTTCGGATCCCTTTGAAGACTATAGGGCCAAAGGAAATATCCTCCGATAACAAAGAGAAAGAAGCTTTGTGAGAAATTTCTTTGTGTTCTATGTAATCATCTCACAGAGTTACAGCTTTCCCCTCAAGAAGCCTTTCGCTAAGACAGTTCTTGTGGATTTGGCAAAGTGATATTTGGAAACCCATAGAGGGCTATGGTGAAAAAGGAAATATCCTCAGATGAAATCTGGAAAGAAGCTTTCTGAGAAACTGCTCTGTGATGTGTGACTTCCACTCACAGAGTTACATCTGTATTTCGTTGATCTCTTTGCTAGACTTATTTCTGTGGAATCTGAGATCAGATATTTCGGATCCCTTTGAAGACTATAGGGCCAAAGGAAATATCCTCCGATAACTAAGAGAAAGAAGCTTTCTGAGAAACCTCTTTGTGTTCTGTGAAATCATCTCACAGAGTTACAGCTTTCCCCTCAAGAAGCCTTTCGCTAAGACAGTTCTTGTGGAATTGGCAAAGTGATATTTGGAAGCCCATACAGGGCTATGGTGAAAAAGGAAATATCCTCAGATGAAATCTGGAAAGAAGCTTTCTGAGAAACTGCTCAGTGTTCTGTTAATTCATCTCAAAGAGTTACATCTATATTTCGTGAATCTCTGTGCTAGCCTTATTTCTGTGGAATCTGAGAACAGATATTTCGGATCCCTTTGAAGACTATAGGGCCAAAGGAAATATCCTCCGATAACAAAGAGAAAGGAGCTTTCTGAGAAACTTCTTTGTGTTCTGTGAAATCATCTCACAGAGTTACAGCTTTCCCCTCAAGAAGCCTTTGGCTAAGACAGTTCTTGTGGAATTGGCAAAGTGATATTTGGAAGCCCATAGAGGGCTATGGTGAAAAAGGAAATATCCTCCGATGAAATCTGGAAAGAAGCTTTCTGAGAAACTGCTTAGTGTTCTGTTAATTCATCTCACAGAGTTACATCTGTGTTTCGTGGATCTCTTTGCTAGCGTTATTTCTGTGGAATCTGAGAACAGATATTTAGGATCCCTTTGAAGACTATAGGGCCAATGGAAATATCCTCCGATAACTAAGAGAAAGAAGCTTTCTGAGAAACTTCTTTGTGTTCTGTGAAATCATCTCTCAGAGTTACAGCTTTCCCCTCAAGAAGCCTTTCGCTAAGACAGTTCTTGTGCAATTGGCAAAGTGATATTTGGAAGCCCATAGAGGGCTATGGTGAAAAAGGAAATATCCGCAGATGAAATCTGGAAAGAAGCTTTCTGAGAAACTGCTCAGTGTTCTGTTAATTCATCTCACAGAGTTACATCTGTATTTCGTGGATCTCTTTGCTAGCCTTATTTCTGTGGAATCTGAGAACAGATATTTCGGATCCCTTCGAAGACTATAGGGCCAAAGGAAATATCCTCCGATAATAAAGAGAAAGAAGCTTTCTGAGAAACTTCTTTGTGTTCTGTGAAATCATCTTACAGAGTTACAGCTTTCCCCTCAAGAAGCCTTTCGCTAAGACAGTTCTTGTGGAATTGGCAAAGTGATATTTGGAAACCCATAGATGGCTATGGTGAAAAAGGAAATATCCTCAGATGAAATCTGGAAAGAAGCTTTCTGAGAAACTGCTCTGTGATGTGTGAATTCCACTCACAGAGTTACATCTGTATTTCGTTGATCTCTTTGCTAGACTTATTTCTGTGGAATCTGAGAACAGATATTTCGGATCCCTTTGAAGACTATAGGGCCAAAGGAAATATCCTCCGATAACTAAGAGAAAGAAGCTTTCTGAGAAACCTCTTTGTGTTCTGTGAAATCATCTCACAGAGTTACAGCTTTCCCCTCAAGAAGCCTTTCGCTAAGACAGTTCTTGTGGAATTGGCAAAGTGATATTTGGAAGCCCATACAGGGCTATGGTGAAAAAGGAAATATCCTCAGATGAAATCTGGAAAGAAGCTTTCTGAGAAACTGCTCAGTGTTCTGTTAATTCATCTCAACGAGTTACATCTATATTTCGTGAATCTCTGTGCTAGCCTTATTTCTGTGGAATCTGAGAACAGATATTTCGGATCCCTTTGAAGACTATAGGGCCAAAGGAAATATCCTCCGATAACAAAGAGAAAGAAGCTTTCTGAGAAACTTCTTTGTGTTCTGTGAAATCATCTCACAGAGTTACAGCTTTCCCCTCAAGAAGCCTTTGGCTAAGACAGTTCTTGTGGAATTGGCAAAGTGATATTTGGAAGCCCATAGAGGGCTATGGTGAAAAAGGAAATATCCTCAGATGAAATCTGGAAAGAAGCTTTCTGAGAAACTGCTTAGTGTTCTATTAATTCATCTCACAGAGTTACATCTGTATTTCGTGGATTACTTGGCTAGCCTTATTTCTGTGGAATCTGAGAACAGATATTTCGGATCCCTTTGAAGACTATAGAGTCAAAGGAAATATCCTCCGATAACTAAGAGAAAGAAGCTTTCTGAGAAACTTCTTTGTGTTCTGTGAAATCATCTCACAGAGTTACAGTTTTCCCTCAAGAATCCTTTCCCTAAGACATTTCTTGAGGAATTGGCAAAGTGATATTTGGAAGCCTATAGAGGGCTACGGTGAAAAAGGAAATATCCTCCGATGAAATCTGGAAAGAAGCTTTCTGAGAAACTGCTTAGAGTTCTGTTAATTCATCTCACAGAGTTATTTCTACATTTCGTGGATCTCTTTGCTAGCCTTATTTCTGTGGAATCTGAGAACAGATATTTCAGATCCCTTTGAAGACTATAGGGCCATAGGAAATATCCTCCGATAACTAAGAGAAAGAAGCTTTCTGAGAAACTTCTTTGTGTTCTATGAAATCATCTCACAGAGTTACAGCTTTCCCCTCAAGAAGCCTTTCGCTAAGACAGTTCTTGTGGAATTGGCAAAGTGATATTTGGAAGCCCATAGTGGGCTATGGTGAAAAAGGAAATATCCTCAGATGAAATCTGGAAAGAAGCTTTCTGAGAAACTGCTTAGTGTTCTGTTAATTCATCTCACAGAGTTATATGTGTATTTCGTGGATCACTTGGCTAGCCTTATTTCTGTGGAATCTGAGAACAGATATTTCGGATCCCTTTGAAGACTATAGGGCCAAAGGAAATATCCTCCGATAACTAAGAGAAAGAAGCTTTCTGAGAAACTTCTTTGTGTTCTGTAAAATCATCTCACAGAGTTACAGCTTTCCCCTCAAGAAGCCTTTCGCTAAGACAGTTCTTGTGGAATTGGCAAAGTGATATTTGGAAGCCCATAGAGGGCTATGGTGAAAAAGGAAATATCCTCCGATGAAATCTGGAAAGAAGCTTTCTGAGAAACTGCTTAGTGTTCTGTTAATTCATGTCACAGAGTTACATCTATATTTCGTGGATCTCTTTGCTAGCCTTATTTCTGTGGAATCTGAGAACAGATATTTCGGATCCCTTTGAAGACTATAGGGCCAAAAGAAATATCCTCCGAAAACTAAGAGAAAGAAGCTTTCTGAGAAACTTCTTTGTGTTCTGTGAAAGGAGCTCACAGAGTTACAGCTTTCCCCTCAAGAATCCTTTGGCTAAGACAGTTCTTGTGGAATTGGCAAAGTGATATTTGGAAGCCCATAGAGGGCTATGGTGAAAAAGGAAATATCCTCAGATGAAATCTGGAAAGAAGCTTTCTGAGAAACTGCTTAGTGTTCTGTTAATTCATCTCACAGAGTTACATCTGTATTTCGAGATTCTCTTTGCTGGCCTTATTTCTGTGGAATCTGAGAACAGATATTTCGGATCCCTTTGAAGACTATAGGGCCAAAGGAAATATCCTCCGATAACAAAGAGAAAGAAGCTTTCTGGGAAACTTCTTTGTGTTCTGTGAAATCATCTCACAGAGTTACAGCTTTTCCCTCAAGAAGCCTTTCGCTAAGACAGTTCTTGTGGAATTGTCCAAGTGATATTTGGAAGCCCATAGAGGGCTATGGTGAAAAAGGAAATATCCTCAGATGAAATCTGGAAAGAAGCTTTCTGAGAAACTGCTTAGTGTTCTGTTAATTCATCTCACAGAGTTACATCTGTATTTCGTGGATCTCTTTGCTAGCCTTATTTCTGTGGAATCTGAGAACAGATATTTCGGATCCCTTTGAAGACTATAGGGCCAAAGGAAATATCCTCCGATAACAAAGAGAAAGAAGCTTTCTGAGAAACTTCTTTGCGTTCTGTGAAATCATCTCACAGAGTTACAGCTTTCCCCTCAAGAAGCCTTTCGCTAAGACAGTTCTTGTGGAATTGGCAAAGTGATATTTGGAAGCCCATAGAGGGCTATGGTGAAAAAGGAAATATCCTCCGATGAAATCTGGAAAGAAACTTTCTGAGAAACTGCTTAGTGTTCTGTTAATTCATCTCACAGAGTTACATCTATATTTCGTGGATCTCCTTGCTAGCCTTATTTCTGTGGAATCTGAGAACAGATATTTCGGATCCCTTTGAAGACTATAGGGCCAAAGGAAATATCCTCCGAAAACTAAGAGAAAGAAGCTTTCTGAGAAACTTCTTTGTTTTCTGTGAAATGAGCTCACAGAGTTACAGCTTTCCCCTCAAGAAGCCTTTCGCTAAGACAGTTCTTGTGGAATTGGCAAAGTGATATTTGGAAGCCCATAGAGGGCTATGGTGAAAAAGGAAATATCCTCAGATGAAATCTGGAAAGAAGCTTTCTGAGAAACTGCTTAGTGTTCTGTTAATTCATCTCACAGAGTTGCATCTGTATTTCGTGGATCTCTTTGCTAGCCTTATTTCTGTGGAATCTGAGAAGAGATATTTCGGACCCCTTTGAAGACTATAGGGCCAAAGGAAATATCCTCCGATAACAAAGAGAAAGAAGCTTTGTGAGAAATTTCTTTGTGTTCTATGTAATCATCTCACAGAGTTACAGCGTTCCCCTCAAGAAGCCTTTCGCTAAGACAGTTCTTGTGGAATTGGCAAAGTGATATTTGGAAACCCATAGAGGGCTATGGTGAAAAAGGAAATATCCTCAGATGAAATCTGGAAAGAAGCTTTCTGAGAAACTGCTCTGTGATGTGTGACTTCCACTCACAGAGTTACATCTGTCTTTCGTTGATCTCTTTGCTAGACTTATTTCTGTGGAATCTGAGAACAGATATTTCGGATCCCTTTGAAGACTATAGGGCCAAAGGAAATATCCTCCGATAACTAAGAGAAAGAAGCTTTCTGAGAAACCTCTTTGTGTTCTGAGAAATCATCTCACAGAGTTACAGCTTTCCCCTCAAGAAGCCTTTCGCTAAGACAGTTCTTGTGGAATTGGCAAAGTGATATTTGGAAGCCCATACAGGGCTATGGTGAAAAAGGAAATATCCTCCGATGAAATCTGGAAAGAAGCTTTCTGAGAAACTGCTTAGTGTTCTGTTAATTCATCTCACAGAGTTACTTCTATATTTCGTGGATCTCTTTGCTAGCCTTATTTCTGTGGAATCTGAGAACAGATATTTCGGATCCCTTTGAAGACTATAGGGCCAAAGGAAATATCCTCCGATAACAAAGAGAAAGAAGCTTTCTGAGAAACTTCTTTGTGTTCTGTGAAATCATCTCACAGAGTTACAGCTTTCCCCTCAAGAAGCCTTTCGCTAAGACAGTTCTTGTGGAATTGGCAAAGTGATATTTGGAAGCCCATAGAGGGCTATGGTGAAAAAGGAAATATCCTCCGATGAAATCTGGAAAGAAGCTTTCTGAGAAACTGCTTAGTGTTCTGTTAATTCATCTCACAGAGTTACATCTATATTTCGTTTATCTCTTTGCTAGCCTTATTTCTGTGGAATCTGAGAACAGATATTTCGGATCCCTTTGAAGACTATAGGGCCAAAGGAAATATCCTCCGATAATTCAGAGAAAGAAGCTTTCTGAGAAACTTCTTTGTGTTCTGTGAAATCATCTCACAGAGTTACAGCTTTCCCCTCAAGAAGCCATTCGCTATGACAGTTCTTGTGGAATTGGCAAAGTGATATTTGGAAGCCCATAGAGGGCTATGGTGAAAAAGGAAATATCCTCAGATGAAATCTGGAAAGAAGCTTTCTGAGAAACTGCTTAGTGTTCTGTTAATTCATCTCACAGAGTTGCATCTGTATTTCGTGGATCTCTTTGCTAGCCTTATTTCTGTGGAATCTGAGAAGAGATATTTCGGATCCATTTGAAGACTATAGGGCCAAAGGAAATATCCTCCGATAACAAAGAGAAAGAAGCTTTGTGAGAAATTTCTTTGTGTTCTATGTAATCATCTCACAGAGTTACAGCTTTCCCCTCAAGAAGCCTTTCGCTAAGACAGTTCTTGTGGAATTGGCAAAGTGATATTTGGAAGCCCATAGAGGGCTATGGTGAAAAAGGAAATATCCTCAGATGAAATCTGGAAAGAAGCTTTCTGAGAAACTGCTTAGTGTTCTGTTAATTCATGTCACAGAGTTACATCTGTATTTCGTGGATCTCTTTGCTAGCCTTATTTCTGTGGAATCTGAGAAGAGATATTTCGGATCCCTTTGAAGACTATAGGGCCAAAGGAAATATCCTCCGATAACAAAGAGAAAGAAGCTTTGTGAGAAATTTCTTTGTGTTCTATGTAATCATCTCACAGAGTTACAGCTTTCCCCTCAAGAAGCCTTTCGCTAAGACAGTTCTTGTGGATTTGGCAAAGTGATATTTGGAAACCCATAGAGGGCTATGGTGAAAAAGGAAATATCCTCAGATGAAATCTGGAAAGAAGCTTTCTGAGAAACTGCTCTGTGATATGTGACTTCCACTCACAGAGTTACATCTGTATTTCGTTGATCTCTTTGCTAGACTTATTTCTGTGGAATCTGAGAACAGATATTTCGGATCCCTTTGAAGACTATAGGGCCAAAGGAAATATCCTCCGATAACTAAGAGAAAGAAGCTTTCTGAGAAACCTCTTTGTGTTCTGTGAAATCATCTCACAGAGTTCCAGCTTTCCCCTCAAGAAGCCTTTCGCTAAGACAGTTCTTGTGGAATTGGCAAAGTGATATTTGGAAGCCCATACAGGGCTATGGTGAAAAAGGAAATATCCTCAGATGAAATCTGGAAAGAAGCTTTCTGAGAAACTGCTCAGTGTTCTGTTAATTCATCTCAAAGAGTTACATCTATATTTCGTGAATCTCTGTGCTAGCCTTATTTCTGTGGAATCTGAGAACAGATATTTCGGATCCCTTTGAAGACTATAGGGCCAAAGGAAATATCCTCCGATAACAAAGAGAAAGGAGCTTTCTGAGAAACTTCTTTGTGTTCTGTGAAATCATCTCACAGAGTTACAGCTTTCCCCTCAAGAAGCCTTTGGCTAAGACAGTTCTTGTGGAATTGGCAAAGTGATATTTGGAAGCCCATAGAGGGCTACGGTGAAAAAGGAAATATCCTCCGATGAAATCTGGAAAGAAGCTTTCTGAGAAACTGCTTAGTGTTCTGTTAATTCATCTCACAGAGTTACATCTGTGTTTCGTGGATCTCTTTGCTAGCGTTATTTCTGTGGAATCTGAGAACAGATATTTAGGATCCCTTTGAAGACTATAGGGCCAATGGAAATATCCTCCGATAACTAAGAGAAAGAAGCTTTCTGAGAAACTTCTTTGTGTTCTGTGAAATCATCTCTCAGAGTTACAGCTTTCCCCTCAAGAAGCCTTTCGCTAAGACAGTTCTTGTGCAATTGGCAAAGTGATATTTGGAAGCCCATAGAGGGCTATGGTGAAAAAGGAAATATCCGCAGATGAAATCTGGAAAGAAGCTTTCTGAGAAACTGCTCAGTGTTCTGTTAATTCATCTCACAGAGTTACATCTGTATTTCGTGGATCTCTTTGCTAGCCTTATTTCTGTGGAATCTGAGAACAGATATTTCGGATCCCTTCGAAGACTATAGGGCCAAAGGAAATATCCTCCGATAACAAAGAGAAAGAAGCTTTCTGAGAAACTTCTTTGTGTTCTGTGAAATCATCTCACAGAGTTACAGCTTTCCCCTCAAGAAGCCTTTCGCTAAGACAGTTCTTGTGGAATTGGCAAAGTGATATTTGGAAGCCCATAGAGGGCTATGGTGAAAAAGGAAATATCCTCCGATGAAATCTGGAAAGAAGCTTTCTGAGAAACTGCTTAGTGTTCTGTTAATTCATCTCACAGAGTTACATCTATATTTCGTTTATCTCTTTGCTAGCCTTATTTCTGTGGAATCTGAGAACAGATATTTCGGATCCCTTTGAAGACTATAGGGCCAAAGGAAATATCCTCCGATAATTCAGAGAAAGAAGCTTTCTGAGAAACTTCTTTGTGTTCTGTGAAATCATCTCACAGAGTTACAGCTTTCCCCTCAAGAAGCCATTCGCTATGACAGTTCTTGTGGAATTGGCAAAGTGATATTTGGAAGCCCATAGAGGGCTATGGTGAAAAAGGAAATATCCTCAGATGAAATCTGGAAAGAAGCTTTCTGAGAAACTGCTTAGTGTTCTGTTAATTCATCTCACAGAGTTGCATCTGTATTTCGTGGATCTCTTTGCTAGCCTTATTTCTGTGGAATCTGAGAAGAGATATTTCGGATCCATTTGAAGACTATAGGGCCAAAGGAAATATCCTCCGATAACAAAGAGAAAGAAGCTTTGTGAGAAATTTCTTTGTGTTCTATGTAATCATCTCACAGAGTTACAGCTTTCCCCTCAAGAAGCCTTTCGCTAAGACAGTTCTTGTGGAATTGGCAAAGTGATATTTGGAAGCCCATAGAGGGCTATGGTGAAAAAGGAAATATCCTCAGATGAAATCTGGAAAGAAGCTTTCTGAGAAACTGCTTAGTGTTCTGTTAATTCATGTCACAGAGTTACATCTGTATTTCGTGGATCTCTTTGCTAGCCTTATTTCTGTGGAATCTGAGAAGAGATATTTCGGATCCCTTTGAAGACTATAGGGCCAAAGGAAATATCCTCCGATAACAAAGAGAAAGAAGCTTTGTGAGAAATTTCTTTGTGTTCTATGTAATCATCTCACAGAGTTACAGCTTTCCCCTCAAGAAGCCTTTCGCTAAGACAGTTCTTGTGGATTTGGCAAAGTGATATTTGGAAACCCATAGAGGGCTATGGTGAAAAAGGAAATATCCTCAGATGAAATCTGGAAAGAAGCTTTCTGAGAAACTGCTCTGTGATATGTGACTTCCACTCACAGAGTTACATCTGTATTTCGTTGATCTCTTTGCTAGACTTATTTCTGTGGAATCTGAGAACAGATATTTCGGATCCCTTTGAAGACTATAGGGCCAAAGGAAATATCCTCCGATAACTAAGAGAAAGAAGCTTTCTGAGAAACCTCTTTGTGTTCTGTGAAATCATCTCACAGAGTTCCAGCTTTCCCCTCAAGAAGCCTTTCGCTAAGACAGTTCTTGTGGAATTGGCAAAGTGATATTTGGAAGCCCATACAGGGCTATGGTGAAAAAGGAAATATCCTCAGATGAAATCTGGAAAGAAGCTTTCTGAGAAACTGCTCAGTGTTCTGTTAATTCATCTCAAAGAGTTACATCTATATTTCGTGAATCTCTGTGCTAGCCTTATTTCTGTGGAATCTGAGAACAGATATTTCGGATCCCTTTGAAGACTATAGGGCCAAAGGAAATATCCTCCGATAACAAAGAGAAAGGAGCTTTCTGAGAAACTTCTTTGTGTTCTGTGAAATCATCTCACAGAGTTACAGCTTTCCCCTCAAGAAGCCTTTGGCTAAGACAGTTCTTGTGGAATTGGCAAAGTGATATTTGGAAGCCCATAGAGGGCTACGGTGAAAAAGGAAATATCCTCCGATGAAATCTGGAAAGAAGCTTTCTGAGAAACTGCTTAGTGTTCTGTTAATTCATCTCACAGAGTTACATCTGTGTTTCGTGGATCTCTTTGCTAGCGTTATTTCTGTGGAATCTGAGAACAGATATTTAGGATCCCTTTGAAGACTATAGGGCCAATGGAAATATCCTCCGATAACTAAGAGAAAGAAGCTTTCTGAGAAACTTCTTTGTGTTCTGTGAAATCATCTCTCAGAGTTACAGCTTTCCCCTCAAGAAGCCTTTCGCTAAGACAGTTCTTGTGCAATTGGCAAAGTGATATTTGGAAGCCCATAGAGGGCTATGGTGAAAAAGGAAATATCCGCAGATGAAATCTGGAAAGAAGCTTTCTGAGAAACTGCTCAGTGTTCTGTTAATTCATCTCACAGAGTTACATCTGTATTTCGTGGATCTCTTTGCTAGCCTTATTTCTGTGGAATCTGAGAACAGATATTTCGGATCCCTTCGAAGACTATAGGGCCAAAGGAAATATCCTCCGATAACAAAGAGAAAGAAGCTTTCTGAGAAACTTCTTTGTGTTCTGTGAAATCATCTTACAGAGTTACAGCTTTCCCCTCAAGAAGCCTTTCGCTAAGACAGTTCTTGTGGAATTGGCAAAGTGATATTTGGAAACCCATAGAGGGCTATGGTGAAAAAGGAAATATCCTCAGATGAAATCTGGAAAGAAGCTTTCTGAGAAACTGCTCTGTGATGTGTGAATTCCACTCACAGAGTTACATCTGTATTTCGTTGATCTCTTTGCTAGACTTATTTCTGTGGAATCTGAGAACAGATATTTCGGATCCCTTTGAAGACTATAGGGCCAAAGGAAATATCCTCCGATAACTAAGAGAAAGAAGCTTTCTGAGAAACCTCTTTGTGTTCTGTGAAATCATCTCACAGAGTTACAGCTTTCCCCTCAAGAAGCCTTTCGCTAAGACAGTTCTTGTGGAATTGGCAAAGTGATATTTGGAAGCCCATACAGGGCTATGGTGAAAAAGGAAATATCCTCAGATGAAATCTGGAAAGAAGCTTTCTGAGAAACTGCTTAGTGTTCTGTTAATTCATCTCACAGAGTTACATCTGTGTTTCGTGGATCTCTTTGCTAGCGTTATTTCTGTGGAATCTGAGAACAGATATTTAGGATCCCTTTGAAGACTATAGGGCCAAAGGAAATATCCTCCGATAACTAAGAGAAAGAAGCTTTCTGAGAAACCTCTTTGTGTTCTGTGAAATCATCTCACAGAGTTACAGCTTTCCCCTCAAGAAGCCTTTCGCTAAGACAGTTCTTGTGGAATTGGCAAAGTGATATTTGGAAGCCCATACAGGGCTATGGTGAAAAAGGAAATATCCTCAGATGAAATCTGGAAAGAAGCTTTCTGAGAAACTGCTTAGTGTTCTGTTAATTCATCTCACAGAGTTACTTCTATATTTCGTGGATCTCTTTGCTAGCCTTATTTCTGTGGAATCTGAGAACAGATATTTCGGATCCCTTTGAAGACTATAGGGCCAAAGGAAATATCCTCCGATAACTAAGAGAAAGAAGCTTTCTGAGAAACTTCTTTGTGTTCTGTTAAATCATCTCACAGAGTTACAGCTTTCCCCTCAAGAAGCCTTTCGCTAAGACAGTTCTTGTGGAATTGGCAAAGTGATATTTGGAAGCCCATAGAGGGCTATGGTGAAAAAGGAAATATCCTCCGATGAAATCTGGAAAGAAGCTTTCTGAGAAACTGCTTAGTGTTCTGTTAATTCATCTCACAGAGTTACATCTATATTTCGTTTATCTCTTTGCTAGCCTTATTTCTGTGGAATCTGAGAACAGATATTTCGGATCCCTTTGAAGACTATAGGGCCAAAGGAAATATCCTCCGATAATTCAGAGAAAGAAGCTTTCTGAGAAACTTCTTTGTGTTCTGTGAAATCATCTCACAGAGTTACAGCTTTCCCCTCAAGAAGCCTTTCGTTATGACAGTTCTTGTGGAATTGGCAAAGTGATATTTGGAAGCCCATAGAGGGCTATGGTGAAAAAGGAAATATCCTCCGATGAAATCTGGAAAGAAGCTTTCTGAGAAACTGCTTAGTGTTCTGTTAATTCATCTCACAGAGTTGCTTCTGTATTTCGTGGATCTCTTTGCTAGCCTTATTTCTGTGGAATCTGAGAAGAGATATTTCGGATCCATTTGAAGACTATAGGGCCAAAGGAAATATCCTCCGATAACAAAGAGAAAGAAGCTTTGTGAGAAATTTCTTTGTGTTCTATGTAATCATCTCACAGAGTTACAGCTTTCCCCTCAAGAAGCCTTTCGCTAAGACAGTTCTTGTGGAATTGGCAAAGTGATATTTGGAAGCCCATAGAGGGCTATGGTGAAAAAGGAAATATCCTCAGATGAAATCTGGAAAGAAGCTTTCTGAGAAACTGCTTAGTGTTCTGTTAATTCATCTCAAAGAGTTACATCTATATTTCGTGGATCTCTTTGCTAGCCTTATTTCTGTGGAATCTGAGAACAGATATTTCGGATCCCTTTGAAGACTATAGGGCCAAAGGAAATATCCTCCGAAAACTAAGAGAAAGAAGCTTTCTGAGAAACTTCTTTGTGTTCTGTGAAATCATCTCACAGAGTTACAGCTTTCCCCTCAAGAAGCCTTTGGCTAAGACAGTTCTTGTGGAATTGGCAAAGTGATATTTGGAAGCCCATAGAGGGCTATGGTGAAAAAGGAAATATCCTCAGATGAAATCTGGAAAGAAGCTTTCTGAGAAACTGCTTAGTGTTCTGTTAATTCATCTCACAGAGTTACATCTGTGTTTCGTGGATCTCTTTGCTAGCGTTATTTCTGTGGAATCTGAGAACAGATATTTCGGATCCCTTTGAAGACTATAGGGCCAATGGAAATATCCTCCGATAACTAAGAGAAAGAAGCTTTCTGAGAAACTTCTTTGTGTTCTGTGAAATCATCTCTCAGAGTTACAGCTTTCCACTCAAGAAGCCTTTCGCTAAGACAGTTCTTGTGCAATTGGCAAAGTGATATTTGGAAGCCCATAGAGGGCTATGGTGAAAAAGGAAATATCCTCAGATGAAATCTGGAAAGAAGCTTTCTGAGAAACTGCTTAGTGTACTGTTAATTCATCTCACAGAGTTACTTCTATATTTCGTGGATCTCTTTGCTAGTCTTATTTCTGTGGAATCTGAGAACAGATATTTCGGATCCCTTTGAAGACTATAGGGCCAAAGGAAATATCCTCCGATAACAAAGAGAAAGAAGCTTTCTGAGAAACTTCTTTGTGTTCTGTGAAATCATCTCACAGAGTTACAGCTTTCCCCTCAAGAAGCCTTTCGCTAAGACAGTTCTTGTGGAATTGGCAAAGTGATATTTGGAAGCCCTTAGAGGTCTATGTTGAAAAAGGAAATATCCTCCGATGAAATCTGGAAAGAAGCTTTCTGAGAAACTGCTTAGTGTTCTGTTAATTCATCTCACAGAGTTACATCTATATTTCGTGGATCTCTTTGCTAGACTTCTTTCTGTGGAATCTGAGAACAGATATTTCGGATCCCTTTGAAGACTATAGGGCCAAAGGAAATATCCTCCGATAATTAAGAGAAAGAAGCTTTCTGAGAAACTTCTTTGTGTTCTGTGAAATCATCTCACAGAGTTACAGCTTTCCCCTCAAGAAGCCTTTCGCTAAGACAGTTCTTGTGGAATTGGCAAAGTGATATTTGGAAACCCATAGAGGGCTATGGTGAAAAAGGAAATATCCTCAGATGAAATCTGGAAAGAAGCTTTCTGAGAAACTGCTCTGTGATGTGTGACTTCCACTCACGGAGTTACATCTGTATTTCGTTGATCTCTTTGCTAGACTTATTTCTGTGGAATCTGAGAACAGATATTTCGGATCCCTTTGAAGACTATAGGGCCAAAGGAAATATCCTCCGATAACTAAGAGAAAGAAGCTTTCTGAGAAACCTCTTTGTGTTCTGTGAAATCATCTCACAGAGTTACAGCTTTCCCCTCAAGAAGCCTTTCGCTAAGACAGTTCTTGTGGAATTGGCAAAGTGATATTTGGAAGCCCATAGAGGGCTATGGTGAAAAAGGAAATATCCTCAGATGAAATCTGGAAAGAAGCTTTCTGAGAAACTGCTTAGTGTTCTGTTAATTCATCTCACAGAGTTACATCAGTATTTCTTGGATCTCTTTGCTAGCCTTATTTCTGTGGAATCTGACAACAGATATTTCGGATCCCTTTGAAGACTATGGAGCCAAAGGAAATATCCTCCGATAACTAAGAGAAAGAAGCTTTGTGAGAAGTTTCTTTGTGTTCTATGTAATCATCTCATAGAGTTACAGCTTTTCCCTCAAAAAGCCTTTCGCTAAGACAGTTCTTGTGGAATTGGCAAAGTGATATTTGGAAGCCCTTAGAGGTCTATGTTGAAAAAGGAAATATCCTCAGATGAAATCTGGAAAGAAGCTTTCTGAGAAACTGCTTAGTGTTCTATTAATTCATCTCACAGAGTTACATCTGTATTTCGTGGATCTCTTTGCTAGCCTTATTTCTGTGGAATCTGAGAACAGATATTTCGGATCCCTTTGAAGACTATAGGGCCAAAGGAAATATCCTCCGAAAACTAAGAGAAAGAAGCTTTCTGAGAAACTTCTTTGTGTTCTGTGAAAGGAGCTCACAGAGTTACAGCTTTCCCCTCAAGAAGCCTTTCGCTAAGACCGTTCTTGTGGAATTGTCCAAGTGATATTTGGAAGCCCATAGAGGGCTATGGTGAAAAAGGAAATATCCTCAGATGAAATCTGGAAAGAAGCTTTCTGAGAAACTGCTTAGTGTTCTGTTAATTCATCTCACAGAGTTACATCTGTATTTCGTGGATCTCTTTGCTAGCCTTATTTCTGTGGAATCTGAGAACAGATATTTCGGATCCCTTTGAAGACTATAGGGCCAAAGGAAATATCCTCCGATAACAAAGAGAAAGAAGCTTTCTGAGAAACTTCTTTGCGTTCTGTGAAATCATCTCACAGAGTTACAGCTTTCCCCTCAGGAAGCCTTTCGCTAAGACAGTTCTTGTGGAATTGGCAAAGTGATATTTGGAAACCCATAGAGGGCTATGGTGAAAAAGGAAATATCCTCAGATGAAATCTGGAAAGAAGCTTTCTGAGAAACTGCTCTGTGATGTGTGACTTCCACTCACGGAGTTACATCTGTATTTCGTTGATCTCTTTGCTAGACTTATTTCTGTGGTATCTGAAAACAGATATTTCGGATCCCTTTGAAGACTATAGGGCCAAAGGAAATCTCCTCCGATAACTAAGAGAAAGAAGCTTTCTGAGAAACTTCTTTGTGTTCTGTGAAATCATCTCACAGAGTTACAGCTTTCCCCTCAAGAAGCCTTTGGCTAAGACAGTTCTTGTGGAATTGGCCAAGTGATATTTGGAAGCCCATGGAGGGCTATGGTGAAAAAGGATATATCCTCAGATGAAATCTGGAAAGAAAATTTCTGAGAAACTGCTTAGTGTTCTGTTAATTCATCTCACATAGTTACATCTGTATTTCGTGGATCTCTTTGCTAGCCTTATTTCTGTGGAATCTGAGAACAGATATTTCGGATCCCTTTGGAGACTATAGGGCCAAAGGAAATATCCTCCGATAACTAAGAGAAAGAAGCTTTCTGAGAAACTTCTTTGTGTTCTGTGAAATCATCTCACAGAGTTACAGCTTTCCCCTCAAGAAGCCTTTCGCTAAGACAGTTCTTGTGGAATTGGCAAAGTGATATTTGGAAGCCCATAGAGGGCTACGGTCAAAAAGGAAACATCCTCCGATGAAATCTGGAAAGAAGCTTTCTGAGAAACTGCTTAGTGTTCTGTTAATTCATCTCACAGAGTTACATCTGTATTTCGTGGATCTCTTTGCTAGCCTTATTTCTGTGGAATCTGAAAACAGATATTTCGGATCCCTTTGAAGACTATAGGGCCAAAGGAAATATCCTCCGATAACTAAGAGAAAGAAGCTTTCTGAGAAACTTCTTTGTGTTCTGTGAAATCATCTCACAGAGTTACAGCTTTCCCCTCAAGAAGCCTTTCGCTAAGACAGTTCTTGTGGAATTGGCAAAGTGATATTTGGAAGCCCCTAGAGGGCTATGGTGAAAAAGGAAATATCCTCCGATGAAATCCGGAAAGAAGCTTTCTGAGAAAGGGCTTAGTGTTCTGTTAATTCATCTCACAGAGTTACATCTGTATTTCGTGGATCTCTTTGCTAGCCTTATTTCTGTGGAATCTGAGAACAGATATTTCGGATCCCTTTGAAGACTATAGGGCCAAAGGAAATATCCTCCGAAAACTAAGAGAAAGAAGCTTTCTGAGAAACTTCTTTGTGTTCTGTGAAATGAGCTCACAGAGTTACAGCTTTCCCCTCAAGAAGCCTTTCGCTAAGACAGTTCTTGTGGAATTGGCAAAGTGATATTTGGAAGCCCATAGAGGGCTATGGTGAAAAAGGAAATATCCTCCGATGAAATCTGGAAAGAAGCTTTCTGAGAAACTGCTTAGTGTTCTGTTAATTAATCTCACAGAGTTACATCTATATTTCGTGGATCTCCTTGCTAGCCTTATTTCTGTGGAATCTGAGAACAGATATTTCGGATCCCTTTGAAGACTATAGGGCCAAAGGAAATATCCTCCGATAACAAAGAGAAAGAAGCTTTGTGAGAAATTTCTTTGTGTTCTATGTAATCATCTCACAGAGTTACAGCTTTCCCCTCAAGAAGCCTTTCGCTAAGACAGTTCTTGTGGATTTGGCAAAGTGATATTTGGAAACCCATAGAGGGCTATGGTGAAAAAGGAAATATCCTCAGATGAAATCTGGAAAGAAGCTTTCTGAGAAACTGCTCTGTGATGTGTGACTTCCACTCACAGAGTTACATCTGTATTTCGTTGATCTCTTTGCTAGACTTATTTCTGTGGAATCTGAGAACAGATATTTCGGATCCCTTTGAAGACTATAGGGCCAAAGGAAATATCCTCCGATAACTAAGAGAAAGAAGCTTTCTGAGAAACCTCTTTGTGTTCTGTGAAATCATCTCACAGAGTTACAGCTTTCCCCTCAAGAAGCCTTTCGCTAAGACAGTTCTTGTGGAATTGGCAAAGTGATATTTGGAAGCCCATACAGGGCTATGGTGAAAAAGGAAATATCCTCAGATGAAATCTGGAAAGAAGCTTTCTGAGAAACTGCTCAGTGTTCTGTTAATTCATCTCAAAGAGTTACATCTATATTTCGTGAATCTCTGTGCTAGCCTTATTTCTGTTGAATCTGAGAACAGATATTTCGGATCCCTTTGAAGACTATAGGGCCAAAGGAAATATCCTCCGATAACAAAGAGAAAGGAGCTTTCTGAGAAACTTCTTTGTGTTCTGTGAAATCATCTCACAGAGTTACAGCTTTCCCCTCAAGAAGCCTTTGGCTAAGACAGTTCTTGTGGAATTGGCAAAGTGATATTTGGAAGCCCATAGAGGGCTATGGTGAAAAAGGAAATATCCTCAGATGAAATCTGGAAAGAAGCTTTCTGAGAAACTGCTTAGTGTTCTGTTAATTCATCTCACAGAGTTACATCTGTGTTTCGTGGATCTCTTTGCTAGCGTTATTTCTGTGGAATCTGAGAACAGATATTTAGGATCCCTTTGAAGACTATAGGGCCAATGGAAATATCCTCCGATAACTAAGAGAAAGAAGATTTCTGAGAAACTTCTTTGTGTTCTGTGAAATCATCTCTCAGAGTTACAGCTTTCCCCTCAAGAAGCCTTTCGCTAAGACAGTTCTTGTGCAATTGGCAAAGTGATATTTGGAAGCCCATAGAGGGCTATGGTGAAAAAGGAAATATCCGCAGATGAAATCTGGAAAGAAGCTTTCTGAGAAACTGCTTAGTGTACTGTTAATTCATCTCACAGAGTTACTTCTATATTTCGTGGATCTCTTTGCTAGTCTTATTTCTGTGGAATCTGAGAACAGATATTTCGGATCCCTTTGAAGACTATAGGGCCAAAGGAAATATCCTCCGATAACAAAGAGAAAGAAGCTTTCTGAGAAACTTCTTTGTGTTCTGTGAAATCATCTCACAGAGTTACAGCTTTCCCCTCAAGAAGCCTTTCGCTAAGACAGTTCTTGTGGAATTGGCAAAGTGATATTTGGAAGCCCTTAGAGGTCTATGTTGAAAAAGGAAATATCCTCCGATGAAATCTGGAAAGAAGCTTTCTGAGAAACTGCTTAGTGTTCTGTTAATTCATCTCACAGAGTTACATCTATATTTCGTGGATCTCTTTGCTAGACTTCTTTCTGTGGAATCTGAGAACAGATATTTCGGATCCCTTTGAAGACTATAGGGCCAAAGGAAATATCCTCCGATAATTAAGAGAAAGAAGCTTTCTGAGAAACTTCTTTGTGTTCTGTGAAATCATCTCACAGAGTTACAGCTTTCCCCTCAAGAAGCCTTTCGCTAAGACAGTTCTTGTGGAATTGGCAAAGTGATATTTGGAAACCCATAGAGGGCTATGGTGAAAAAGGAAATATCCTCAGATGAAATCTGGAAAGAAGCTTTCTGAGAAACTGCTCTGTGATGTGTGACTTCCACTCACGGAGTTACATCTGTATTTCGTTGATCTCTTTGCTAGACTTATTTCTGTGGAATCTGAGAACAGATATTTCGGATCCCTTTGAAGACTATAGGGCCAAAGGAAATATCCTCCGATAACTAAGAGAAAGAAGCTTTCTGAGAAACCTCTTTGTGTTCTGTGAAATCATCTCACAGAGTTACAGCTTTCCCCTCAAGAAGCCTTTCGCTAAGACAGTTCTTGTGGAATTGGCAAAGTGATATTTGGAAGCCCATAGAGGGCTATGGTGAAAAAGGAAATATCCTCAGATGAAATCTGGAAAGAAGCTTTCTGAGAAACTGCTTAGTGTTCTGTTAATTCATCTCACAGAGTTACATCAGTATTTCTTGGATCTCTTTGCTAGCCTTATTTCTGTGGAATCTGACAACAGATATTTCGGATCCCTTTGAAGACTATGGAGCCAAAGGAAATATCCTCCGATAACTAAGAGAAAGAAGCTTTGTGAGAAGTTTCTTTGTGTTCTATGTAATCATC
Source organism: Macaca mulatta (assembly GCF_049350105.2). NCBI lineage: Eukaryota > Metazoa > Chordata > Mammalia > Primates > Cercopithecidae > Macaca > Macaca mulatta. The sequence goes on from NC_133411.1 coordinate 50,106,103, forward strand.
TCATAGAGTTACAGCTTTTCCCTCAAAAAGCCTTTCGCTAAGACAGTTCTTGTGGAATTGGCAAAGTGATATTTGGAAGCCCTTAGAGGTCTATGTTGAAAAAGGAAATATCCTCAGATGAAATCTGGAAAGAAGCTTTCTGAGAAACTGCTTAGTGTTCTATTAATTCATCTCACAGAGTTACATCTGTATTTCGTGGATCTCTTTGCTAGCCTTATTTCTGTGGAATCTGAGAACAGATATTTCGGATCCCTTTGAAGACTATAGGGCCAAAGGAAATATCCTCCGAAAACTAAGAGAAAGAAGCTTTCTGAGAAACTTCTTTGTGTTCTGTGAAAGGAGCTCACAGAGTTACAGCTTTCCCCTCAAGAAGCCTTTCGCTAAGACAGTTCTTGTGGAATTGTCCAAGTGATATTTGGAAGCCCATAGAGGGCTATGGTGAAAAAGGAAATATCCTCAGATGAAATCTGGAAAGAAGCTTTCTGAGAAACTGCTTAGTGTTCTGTTAATTCATCTCACAGAGTTACATCTGTATTTCGTGGATCTCTTTGCTAGCCTTATTTCTGTGGAATCTGAGAACAGATATTTCGGATCCCTTTGAAGACTATAGGGCCAAAGGAAATATCCTCCGATAACAAAGAGAAAGAAGCTTTCTGAGAAACTTCTTTGCGTTCTGTGAAATCATCTCACAGAGTTACAGCTTTCCCCTCAGGAAGCCTTTCGCTAAGACAGTTCTTGTGGAATTGGCAAAGTGATATTTGGAAACCCATAGAGGGCTATGGTGAAAAAGGAAATATCCTCAGATGAAATCTGGAAAGAAGCTTTCTGAGAAACTGCTCTGTGATGTGTGACTTCCACTCACGGAGTTACATCTGTATTTCGTTGATCTCTTTGCTAGACTTATTTCTGTGGTATCTGAAAACAGATATTTCGGATCCCTTTGAAGACTATAGGGCCAAAGGAAATCTCCTCCGATAACTAAGAGAAAGAAGCTTTCTGAGAAACTTCTTTGTGTTCTGTGAAATCATCTCACAGAGTTACAGCTTTCCCCTCAAGAAGCCTTTGGCTAAGACAGTTCTTGTGGAATTGGCCAAGTGATATTTGGAAGCCCATGGAGGGCTATGGTGAAAAAGGATATATCCTCAGATGAAATCTGGAAAGAAAATTTCTGAGAAACTGCTTAGTGTTCTGTTAATTCATCTCACATAGTTACATCTGTATTTCGTGGATCTCTTTGCTAGCCTTATTTCTGTGGAATCTGAGAACAGATATTTCGGATCCCTTTGGAGACTATAGGGCCAAAGGAAATATCCTCCGATAACTAAGAGAAAGAAGCTTTCTGAGAAACTTCTTTGTGTTCTGTGAAATCATCTCACAGAGTTACAGCTTTCCCCTCAAGAAGCCTTTCGCTAAGACAGTTCTTGTGGAATTGGCAAAGTGATATTTGGAAGCCCATAGAGGGCTACGGTCAAAAAGGAAACATCCTCCGATGAAATCTGGAAAGAAGCTTTCTGAGAAACTGCTTAGTGTTCTGTTAATTCATCTCACAGAGTTACATCTGTATTTCGTGGATCTCTTTGCTAGCCTTATTTCTGTGGAATCTGAAAACAGATATTTCGGATCCCTTTGAAGACTATAGGGCCAAAGGAAATATCCTCCGATAACTAAGAGAAAGAAGCTTTCTGAGAAACTTCTTTGTGTTCTGTGAAATCATCTCACAGAGTTACAGCTTTCCCCTCAAGAAGCCTTTCGCTAAGACAGTTCTTGTGGAATTGGCAAAGTGATATTTGGAAGCCCCTAGAGGGCTATGGTGAAAAAGGAAATATCCTCCGATGAAATCCGGAAAGAAGCTTTCTGAGAAAGGGCTTAGTGTTCTGTTAATTCATCTCACAGAGTTACATCTGTATTTCGTGGATCTCTTTGCTAGCCTTATTTCTGTGGAATCTGAGAACAGATATTTCGGATCCCTTTGAAGACTATAGGGCCAAAGGAAATATCCTCCGAAAACTAAGAGAAAGAAGCTTTCTGAGAAACTTCTTTGTGTTCTGTGAAATGAGCTCACAGAGTTACAGCTTTCCCCTCAAGAAGCCTTTCGCTAAGACAGTTCTTGTGGAATTGGCAAAGTGATATTTGGAAGCCCATAGAGGGCTATGGTGAAAAAGGAAATATCCTCCGATGAAATCTGGAAAGAAGCTTTCTGAGAAACTTCTTAGTGTTCTGTTAATTCATCTCACAGAGTTACATCTATATTTCGTGGATCTCCTTGCTAGCCTTATTTCTGTGGAATCTGAGAACAGATATTTCGGATCCCTTTGAAGACTATAGGGCCAAAGGAAATATCCTCCGATAACAAAGAGAAAGAAGCTTTGTGAGAAATTTCTTTGTGTTCTATGTAATCATCTCACAGAGTTACAGCTTTCCCCTCAAGAAGCCTTTCGCTAAGACAGTTCTTGTGGATTTGGCAAAGTGATATTTGGAAACCCATAGAGGGCTATGGTGAAAAAGGAAATATCCTCAGATGAAATCTGGAAAGAAGCTTTCTGAGAAACTGCTCTGTGATGTGTGACTTCCACTCACAGAGTTACATCTGTATTTCGTTGATCTCTTTGCTAGACTTATTTCTGTGGAATCTGAGAACAGATATTTCGGATCCCTTTGAAGACTATAGGGCCAAAGGAAATATCCTCCGATAACTAAGAGAAAGAAGCTTTCTGAGAAACCTCTTTGTGTTCTGTGAAATCATCTCACAGAGTTACAGCTTTCCCCTCAAGAAGCCTTTCGCTAAGACAGTTCTTGTGGAATTGGCAAAGTGATATTTGGAAGCCCATACAGGGCTATGGTGAAAAAGGAAATATCCTCAGATGAAATCTGGAAAGAAGCTTTCTGAGAAACTGCTCAGTGTTCTGTTAATTCATCTCAAAGAGTTACATCTATATTTCGTGAATCTCTGTGCTAGCCTTATTTCTGTTGAATCTGAGAACAGATATTTCGGATCCCTTTGAAGACTATAGGGCCAAAGGAAATATCCTCCGATAACAAAGAGAAAGGAGCTTTCTGAGAAACTTCTTTGTGTTCTGTGAAATCATCTCACAGAGTTACAGCTTTCCCCTCAAGAAGCCTTTGGCTAAGACAGTTCTTGTGGAATTGGCAAAGTGATATTTGGAAGCCCATAGAGGGCTATGGTGAAAAAGGAAATATCCTCAGATGAAATCTGGAAAGAAGCTTTCTGAGAAACTGCTTAGTGTTCTGTTAATTCATCTCACAGAGTTACATCTGTGTTTCGTGGATCTCTTTGCTAGCGTTATTTCTGTGGAATCTGAGAACAGATATTTAGGATCCCTTTGAAGACTATAGGGCCAATGGAAATATCCTCCGATAACTAAGAGAAAGAAGATTTCTGAGAAACTTCTTTGTGTTCTGTGAAATCATCTCTCAGAGTTACAGCTTTCCCCTCAAGAAGCCTTTCGCTAAGACAGTTCTTGTGCAATTGGCAAAGTGATATTTGGAAGCCCATAGAGGGCTATGGTGAAAAAGGAAATATCCGCAGATGAAATCTGGAAAGAAGCTTTCTGAGAAACTGCTCAGTGTTCTGTTAATTCATCTCACAGAGTTACATCTGTATTTCGTGGATCTCTTTGCTAGCCTTATTTCTGTGGAATCTGAGAACAGATATTTCGGATCCCTTCGAAGACTATAGGGCCAAAGGAAATATCCTCCGATAACAAAGAGAAAGAAGCTTTCTGAGAAACTTCTTTGTGTTCTGTGAAATCATCTTACAGAGTTACAGCTTTCCCCTCAAGAAGCCTTTCGCTAAGACAGTTCTTGTGGAATGGGCAAAGTGATATTTGGAAGCCCATAGTGGGCTATGGTGAAAAAGGAAATATCCTCAGATGAAATCTGGAAAGAAGCTTTATGAGAAACTGCTTAGTGTTCTGTTAATTCATCTCACAGAGTTATATGTGTATTTCGTGGATCACTTGGCTAGCCTTATTTCTGTGGAATCTGAGAACAGATATTTCGGATCCCTTTGAAGACTATAGGGCCAAAGGAAATATCCTCCGATAACTAAGAGAAAGAAGCTTTCTGAGAAACTTCTTTGTGTTCTGTAAAATCATCTCACAGAGTTACAGCTTTCCCCTCAAGAAGCCTTTCGCTAAGACAGTTCTTGTGGAATTGGCAAAGTGATATTTGGAAGCCCATAGAGGGCTATGGTGAAAAAGGAAATATCCTCCGATGAAATCTGGAAAGAAGCTTTCTGAGAAACTGCTTAGTGCTCTGTTAATTCATCTCAAAGAGTTACATCTATATTTCGTGGATCTCTTTGCTAGCCTTATTTCTGTGGAATCTGAGAACAGATATTTCGGATCCCTTTGAAGACTATAGGGCCAAAGGAAATATCCTCCGAAAACTAAGAGAAAGAAGCTTTCTGAGAAACTTCTTTGTGTTCTGTGAAATCATCTCACAGAGTTACAGCTTTCCCCTCAAGAAGCCTTTGGCTAAGACAGTTCTTGTGGAATTGGCAAAGTGATATTTGGAAGCCCATAGAGGGCTATGGTGAAAAAGGAAATATCCTCAGATGAAATCTGGAAAGAAGCTTTCTGAGAAACTGCTTAGTGTTCTGTTAATTCATCTCACAGAGTTACATCTGTGTTTCGTGGATCTCTTTGCTAGCGTTATTTCTGTGGAATCTGAGAACAGATATTTCGGATCCCTTTGAAGACTATAGGGCCAATGGAAATATCCTCCGATAACTAAGAGAAAGAAGCTTTCTGAGAAACTTCTTTGTGTTCTGTGAAATCATCTCTCAGAGTTACAGCTTTCCACTCAAGAAGCCTTTCGCTAAGACAGTTCTTGTGCAATTGGCAAAGTGATATTTGGAAGCCCATAGAGGGCTATGGTGAAAAAGGAAATATCCTCAGATGAAATCTGGAAAGAAGCTTTCTGAGAAACTGCTTAGTGTACTGTTAATTCATCTCACAGAGTTACTTCTATATTTCGTGGATCTCTTTGCTAGTCTTATTTCTGTGGAATCTGAGAACAGATATTTCGGATCCCTTTGAAGACTATAGGGCCAAAGGAAATATCCTCCGATAACAAAGAGAAAGAAGCTTTCTGAGAAACTTCTTTGTGTTCTGTGAAATCATCTCACAGAGTTACAGCTTTCCCCTCAAGAAGCCTTTCGCTAAGACAGTTCTTGTGGAATTGGCAAAGTGATATTTGGAAGCCCTTAGAGGTCTATGTTGAAAAAGGAAATATCCTCCGATGAAATCTGGAAAGAAGCTTTCTGAGAAACTGCTTAGTGTTCTGTTAATTCATCTCACAGAGTTACATCTATATTTCGTGGATCTCTTTGCTAGACTTCTTTCTGTGGAATCTGAGAACAGATATTTCGGATCCCTTTGAAGACTATAGGGCCAAAGGAAATATCCTCCGATAACTAAGAGAAAGAAGCTTTCTGAGAAACTTCTTTGTGTTCTGTGAAATCATCTCACAGAGTTACAGCTTTCCCCTCAAGAAGCCTTTCGCTAAGACAGTTCTTGTGGAATTGGCAAAGTGATATTTGGAAACCCATAGAGGGCTATGGTGAAAAAGGAAATATCCTCAGATGAAATCTGGAAAGAAGCTTTCTGAGAAACTGCTCTGTGATGTGTGACTTCCACTCACGGAGTTACATCTGTATTTCGTTGATCTCTTTGCTAGACTTATTTCTGTGGAATCTGAGAACAGATATTTCGGATCCCTTTGAAGACTATAGGGCCAAAGGAAATATCCTCCGATAACTAAGAGAAAGAAGCTTTCTGAGAAACCTCTTTGTGTTCTGTGAAATCATCTCACAGAGTTACAGCTTTCCCCTCAAGAAGCCTTTCGCTAAGACAGTTCTTGTGGAATTGGCAAAGTGATATTTGGAAGCCCATAGAGGGCTATGGTGAAAAAGGAAATATCCTCAGATGAAATCTGGAAAGAAGCTTTCTGAGAAACTGCTTAGTGTTCTGTTAATTCATCTCACAGAGTTACATCAGTATTTCTTGGATCTCTTTGCTAGCCTTATTTCTGTGGAATCTGACAACAGATATTTCGGATCCCTTTGAAGACTATGGAGCCAAAGGAAATATCCTCCGATAACTAAGAGAAAGAAGCTTTGTGAGAAGTTTCTTTGTGTTCTATGTAATCATCTCATAGAGTTACAGCTTTTCCCTCAAAAAGCCTTTCGCTAAGACAGTTCTTGTGGAATTGGCAAAGTGATATTTGGAAGCCCTTAGAGGTCTATGTTGAAAAAGGAAATATCCTCAGATGAAATCTGGAAAGAAGCTTTCTGAGAAACTGCTTAGTGTTCTATTAATTCATCTCACAGAGTTACATCTGTATTTCGTGGATCTCTTTGCTAGCCTTATTTCTGTGGAATCTGAGAACAGATATTTCGGATCCCTTTGAAGACTATAGGGCCAAAGGAAATATCCTCCGAAAACTAAGAGAAAGAAGCTTTCTGAGAAACTTCTTTGTGTTCTGTGAAAGGAGCTCACAGAGTTACAGCTTTCCCCTCAAGAAGCCTTTCGCTAAGACAGTTCTTGTGGAATTGTCCAAGTGATATTTGGAAGCCCATAGAGGGCTATGGTGAAAAAGGAAATATCCTCAGATGAAATCTGGAAAGAAGCTTTCTGAGAAACTGCTTAGTGTTCTGTTAATTCATCTCACAGAGTTACATCTGTATTTCGTGGATCTCTTTGCTAGCCTTATTTCTGTGGAATCTGAGAACAGATATTTCGGATCCCTTTGAAGACTATAGGGCCAAAGGAAATATCCTCCGATAACAAAGAGAAAGAAGCTTTCTGAGAAACTTCTTTGCGTTCTGTGAAATCATCTCACAGAGTTACAGCTTTCCCCTCAGGAAGCCTTTCGCTAAGACAGTTCTTGTGGAATTGGCAAAGTGATATTTGGAAACCCATAGAGGGCTATGGTGAAAAAGGAAATATCCTCAGATGAAATCTGGAAAGAAGCTTTCTGAGAAACTGCTCTGTGATGTGTGACTTCCACTCACGGAGTTACATCTGTATTTCGTTGATCTCTTTGCTAGACTTATTTCTGTGGTATCTGAAAACAGATATTTCGGATCCCTTTGAAGACTATAGGGCCAAAGGAAATCTCCTCCGATAACTAAGAGAAAGAAGCTTTCTGAGAAACTTCTTTGTGTTCTGTGAAATCATCTCACAGAGTTACAGCTTTCCCCTCAAGAAGCCTTTGGCTAAGACAGTTCTTGTGGAATTGGCCAAGTGATATTTGGAAGCCCATGGAGGGCTATGGTGAAAAAGGATATATCCTCAGATGAAATCTGGAAAGAAAATTTCTGAGAAACTGCTTAGTGTTCTGTTAATTCATCTCACATAGTTACATCTGTATTTCGTGGATCTCTTTGCTAGCCTTATTTCTGTGGAATCTGAGAACAGATATTTCGGATCCCTTTGGAGACTATAGGGCCAAAGGAAATATCCTCCGATAACTAAGAGAAAGAAGCTTTCTGAGAAACTTCTTTGTGTTCTGTGAAATCATCTCACAGAGTTACAGCTTTCCCCTCAAGAAGCCTTTCGCTAAGACAGTTCTTGTGGAATTGGCAAAGTGATATTTGGAAGCCCATAGAGGGCTACGGTCAAAAAGGAAACATCCTCCGATGAAATCTGGAAAGAAGCTTTCTGAGAAACTGCTTAGTGTTCTGTTAATTCATCTCACAGAGTTACATCTGTATTTCGTGGATCTCTTTGCTAGCCTTATTTCTGTGGAATCTGAAAACAGATATTTCGGATCCCTTTGAAGACTATAGGGCCAAAGGAAATATCCTCCGATAACTAAGAGAAAGAAGCTTTCTGAGAAACTTCTTTGTGTTCTGTGAAATCATCTCACAGAGTTACAGCTTTCCCCTCAAGAAGCCTTTCGCTAAGACAGTTCTTGTGGAATTGGCAAAGTGATATTTGGAAGCCCCTAGAGGGCTATGGTGAAAAAGGAAATATCCTCCGATGAAATCCGGAAAGAAGCTTTCTGAGAAAGGGCTTAGTGTTCTGTTAATTCATCTCACAGAGTTACATCTGTATTTCGTGGATCTCTTTGCTAGCCTTATTTCTGTGGAATCTGAGAACAGATATTTCGGATCCCTTTGAAGACTATAGGGCCAAAGGAAATATCCTCCGAAAACTAAGAGAAAGAAGCTTTCTGAGAAACTTCTTTGTGTTCTGTGAAATGAGCTCACAGAGTTACAGCTTTCCCCTCAAGAAGCCTTTCGCTAAGACAGTTCTTGTGGAATTGGCAAAGTGATATTTGGAAGCCCATAGAGGGCTATGGTGAAAAAGGAAATATCCTCCGATGAAATCTGGAAAGAAGCTTTCTGAGAAACTGCTTAGTGTTCTGTTAATTCATCTCACAGAGTTACATCTATATTTCGTGGATCTCCTTGCTAGCCTTATTTCTGTGGAATCTGAGAACAGATATTTCGGATCCCTTTGAAGACTATAGGGCCAAAGGAAATATCCTCCGATAACAAAGAGAAAGAAGCTTTGTGAGAAATTTCTTTGTGTTCTATGTAATCATCTCACAGAGTTACAGCTTTCCCCTCAAGAAGCCTTTCGCTAAGACAGTTCTTGTGGATTTGGCAAAGTGATATTTGGAAACCCATAGAGGGCTATGGTGAAAAAGGAAATATCCTCAGATGAAATCTGGAAAGAAGCTTTCTGAGAAACTGCTCTGTGATGTGTGACTTCCACTCACAGAGTTACATCTGTATTTCGTTGATCTCTTTGCTAGACTTATTTCTGTGGAATCTGAGAACAGATATTTCGGATCCCTTTGAAGACTATAGGGCCAAAGGAAATATCCTCCGATAACTAAGAGAAAGAAGCTTTCTGAGAAACCTCTTTGTGTTCTGTGAAATCATCTCACAGAGTTACAGATTTCCCCTCAAGAAGCCTTTCGCTAAGACAGTTCTTGTGGAATTGGCAAAGTGATATTTGGAAGCCCATACAGGGCTATGGTGAAAAAGGAAATATCCTCAGATGAAATCTGGAAAGAAGCTTTCTGAGAAACTGCTCAGTGTTCTGTTAATTCATCTCAAAGAGTTACATCTATATTTCGTGAATCTCTGTGCTAGCCTTATTTCTGTGGAATCTGAGAACAGATATTTCGGATCCCTTTGAAGACTATAGGGCCAAAGGAAATATCCTCCGATAACAAAGAGAAAGGAGCTTTCTGAGAAACTTCTTTGTGTTCTGTGAAATCATCTCACAGAGTTACAGCTTTCCCCTCAAGAAGCCTTTGGCTAAGACAGTTCTTGTGGAATTGGCAAAGTGATATTTGGAAGCCCATAGAGGGCTATGGTGAAAAAGGAAATATCCTCAGATGAAATCTGGAAAGAAGCTTTCTGAGAAACTGCTTAGTGTTCTGTTAATTCATCTCACAGAGTTACATCTGTGTTTCGTGGATCTCTTTGCTAGCGTTATTTCTGTGGAATCTGAGAACAGATATTTAGGATCCCTTTGAAGACTATAGGGCCAATGGAAATATCCTCCGATAACTAAGAGAAAGAAGATTTCTGAGAAACTTCTTTGTGTTCTGTGAAATCATCTCTCAGAGTTACAGCTTTCCCCTCAAGAAGCCTTTCGCTAAGACAGTTCTTGTGCAATTGGCAAAGTGATATTTGGAAGCCCATAGAGGGCTATGGTGAAAAAGGAAATATCCGCAGATGAAATCTGGAAAGAAGCTTTCTGAGAAACTGCTCAGTGTTCTGTTAATTCATCTCACAGAGTTACATCTGTATTTCGTGGATCTCTTTGCTAGCCTTATTTCTGTGGAATCTGAGAACAGATATTTAGGATCCCTTTGAAGACTATAGGGCCAAAGGAAATATCCTCCGATAACAAAGAGAAAGAAGCTTTCTGAGAAACTTCTTTGTGTTCTGTGAAATCATCTTACAGAGTTACAGCTTTCCCCTCAAGAAGCCTTTCGCTAAGACAGTTCTTGTGGAATTGGCAAAGTGATATTTGGAAGCCCATAGTGGGCTATGGTGAAAAAGGAAATATCCTCAGATGAAATCTGGAAAGAAGCTTTATAAGAAACTGCTTAGTGTTCTGTTAATTCATCTCACAGAGTTATATGTGTATTTCGTGGATCACTTGGCTAGCCTTATTTCTGTGGAATCTGAGAACAGATATTTCGGATCCCTTTGAAGACTATAGGGCCAAAGGAAATATCCTCCGATAACTAAGAGAAAGAAGCTTTCTGAGAAACTTCTTTGTGTTCTGTAAAATCATCTCACAGAGTTACAGCTTTCCCCTCAAGAAGCCTTTCGCTAAGACAGTTCTTGTGGAATTGGCAAAGTGATATTTGGAAGCCCATAGAGGGCTATGGTGAAAAAGGAAATATCCTCCGATGAAATCTGGAAAGAAGCTTTCTGAGAAACTGCTTAGTGTTCTGTTAATTCATCTCAAAGAGTTACATCTATATTTCGTGGATCTCTTTGCTAGCCTTATTTCTGTGGAATCTGAGAACAGATATTTCGGATCCCTTTGAAGACTATAGGGCCAAAGGAAATATCCTCCGAAAACTAAGAGAAAGAAGCTTTCTGAGAAACTTCTTTGTGTTCTGTGAAATCATCTCACAGAGTTACAGCTTTCCCCTCAAGAAGCCTTTGGCTAAGACAGTTCTTGTGGAATTGGCAAAGTGATATTTGGAAGCCCATAGAGGGCTATGGTGAAAAAGGAAATATCCGCAGATGAAATCTGGAAAGAAGCTTTCTGAGAAACTGCTCAGTGTTCTGTTAATTCATCTCACAGAGTTACATCTGTATTTCGTGGATCTCTTTGCTAGCCTTATTTCTGTGGAATCTGAGAACAGATATTTAGGATCCCTTTGAAGACTATAGGGCCAAAGGAAATATCCTCCGATAACAAAGAGAAAGAAGCTTTCTGAGAAACTTCTTTGTGTTCTGTGAAATCATCTTACAGAGTTACAGCTTTCCCCTCAAGAAGCCTTTCGCTAAGACAGTTCTTGTGGAATTGGCAAAGTGATATTTGGAAGCCCATAGTGGGCTATGGTGAAAAAGGAAATATCCTCAGATGAAATCTGGAAAGAAGCTTTATAAGAAACTGCTTAGTGTTCTGTTAATTCATCTCACAGAGTTATATGTGTATTTCGTGGATCACTTGGCTAGCCTTATTTCTGTGGAATCTGAGAACAGATATTTCGGATCCCTTTGAAGACTATAGGGCCAAAGGAAATATCCTCCGATAACTAAGAGAAAGAAGCTTTCTGAGAAACTTCTTTGTGTTCTGTAAAATCATCTCACAGAGTTACAGCTTTCCCCTCAAGAAGCCTTTCGCTAAGACAGTTCTTGTGGAATTGGCAAAGTGATATTTGGAAGCCCATAGAGGGCTATGGTGAAAAAGGAAATATCCTCCGATGAAATCTGGAAAGAAGCTTTCTGAGAAACTGCTTAGTGTTCTGTTAATTCATCTCAAAGAGTTACATCTATATTTCGTGGATCTCTTTGCTAGCCTTATTTCTGTGGAATCTGAGAACAGATATTTCGGATCCCTTTGAAGACTATAGGGCCAAAGGAAATATCCTCCGAAAACTAAGAGAAAGAAGCTTTCTGAGAAACTTCTTTGTGTTCTGTGAAATCATCTCACAGAGTTACAGCTTTCCCCTCAAGAAGCCTTTGGCTAAGACAGTTCTTGTGGAATTGGCAAAGTGATATTTGGAAGCCAATAGAGGGCTATGGTGAAAAAGGAAATATCCTCAGATGAAATCTGGAAAGAAGCTTTCTGAGAAACTGCTTAGTGTTCTGTTAATTCATCTCACAGAGTTACATCTGTGTTTCGTGGATCTCTTTGCTAGCGTTATTTCTGTGGAATCTGAGAACAGATATTTCGGATCCCTTTGAAGACTATAGGGCCAATGGAAATATCCTCCGATAACTAAGAGAAAGAAGCTTTCTGAGAAACTTCTTTGTGTTCTGTGAAATCATCTCTCAGAGTTACAGCTTTCTACTCAAGAAGCCTTTCGCTAAGACAGTTCTTGTGCAATTGGCAAAGTGATATTTGGAAGCCCATAGAGGGCTATGGTGAAAAAGGAAATATCCTCAGATGAAATCTGGAAAGAAGCTTTCTGAGAAACTGCTTAGTGTACTGTTAATTCATCTCACAGAGTTACTTCTATATTTCGTGGATCTCTTTGCTAGTCTTATTTCTGTGGAATCTGAGAACAGATATTTCGGATCCCTTTGAAGACTATAGGGCCAAAGGAAATATCCTCCGATAACAAAGAGAAAGAAGCTTTCTGAGAAACTTCTTTGTGTTCTGTGAAATCATCTCACAGAGTTACAGCTTTCCCCTCAAGAAGCCTTTCGCTAAGACAGTTCTTGTGGAATTGGCAAAGTGATATTTGGAAGCCCTTAGAGGTCTATGTTGAAAAAGGAAATATCCTCCGATGAAATCTGGAAAGAAGCTTTCTGAGAAACTGCTTAGTGTTCTGTTAATTCATCTCACAGAGTTACATCTATATTTCGTGGATCTCTTTGCTAGACTTCTTTCTGTGGAATCTGAGAACAGATATTTCGGATCCCTTTGAAGACTATAGGGCCAAAGGAAATATCCTCCGATAATTAAGAGAAAGAAGCTTTCTGAGAAACTTCTTTGTGTTCTGTGAAATCATCTCACAGAGTTACAGCTTTCCCCTCAAGAAGCCTTTCGCTAAGACAGTTCTTGTGGAATTGGCAAAGTGATATTTGGAAACCCATAGAGGGCTATGGTGAAAAAGGAAATATCCTCAGATGAAATCTGGAAAGAAGCTTTCTGAGAAACTGCTCTGTGATGTGTGACTTCCACTCACGGAGTTACATCTGTATTTCGTTGATCTCTTTGCTAGACTTATTTCTGTGGAATCTGAGAACAGATATTTCGGATCCCTTTGAAGACTATAGGGCCAAAGGAAATATCCTCCGATAACTAAGAGAAAGAAGCTTTCTGAGAAACCTCTTTGTGTTCTGTGAAATCATCTCACAGAGTTACAGCTTTCCCCTCAAGAAGCCTTTCGCTAAGACAGTTCTTGTGGAATTGGCAAAGTGATATTTGGAAGCCCATAGAGGGCTATGGTGAAAAAGGAAATATCCTCAGATGAAATCTGGAAAGAAGCTTTCTGAGAAACTGCTTAGTGTTCTGTTAATTCATCTCACAGAGTTACATCAGTATTTCTTGGATCTCTTTGCTAGCCTTATTTCTGTGGAATCTGACAACAGATATTTCGGATCCCTTTGAAGACTACGGAGCCAAAGGAAATATCCTCCGATAACTAAGAGAAAGAAGCTTTGTGAGAAGTTTCTTTGTGTTCTATGTAATCATCTCATAGAGTTACAGCTTTTCCCTCAAAAAGCCTTTCGCTAAGACAGTTCTTGTGGAATTGGCAAAGTGATATTTGGAAGCCCTTAGAGGTCTATGTTGAAAAAGGAAATATCCTCAGATGAAATCTGGAAAGAAGCTTTCTGAGAAACTGCTTAGTGTTCTATTAATTCATCTCACAGAGTTACATCTGTATTTCGTGGATCTCTTTGCTAGCCTTATTTCTGTGGAATCTGAGAACAGATATTTCGGATCCCTTTGAAGACTATAGGGCCAAAGGAAATATCCTCCGAAAACTAAGAGAAAGAAGCTTTCTGAGAAACTTCTTTGTGTTCTGTGAAAGGAGCTCACAGAGTTACAGCTTTCCCCTCAAGAAGCCTTTCGCTAAGACAGTTCTTGTGGAATTGTCCAAGTGATATTTGGAAGCCCATAGAGGGCTATGGTGAAAAAGGAAATATCCTCAGATGAAATCTGGAAAGAAGCTTTCTGAGAAACTGCTTAGTGTTCTGTTAATTCATCTCACAGAGTTACATCTGTATTTCGTGGATCTCTTTGCTAGCCTTATTTCTGTGGAATCTGAGAACAGATATTTCGGATCCCTTTGAAGACTATAGGGCCAAAGGAAATATCCTCCGATAACAAAGAGAAAGAAGCTTTCTGAGAAACTTCTTTGCGTTCTGTGAAATCATCTCACAGAGTTACAGCTTTCCCCTCAGGAAGCCTTTCGCTAAGACAGTTCTTGTGGAATTGGCAAAGTGATATTTGGAAACCCATAGAGGGCTATGGTGAAAAAGGAAATATCCTCAGATGAAATCTGGAAAGAAGCTTTCTGAGAAACTGCTCTGTGATGTGTGACTTCCACTCACGGAGTTACATCTGTATTTCGTTGATCTCTTTGCTAGACTTATTTCTGTGGTATCTGAAAACAGATATTTCGGATCCCTTTGAAGACTATAGGGCCAAAGGAAATCTCCTCCGATAACTAAGAGAAAGAAGCTTTCTGAGAAACTTCTTTGTGTTCTGTGAAATCATCTCACAGAGTTACAGCTTTCCCCTCAAGAAGCCTTTGGCTAAGACAGTTCTTGTGGAATTGGCCAAGTGATATTTGGAAGCCCATGGAGGGCTATGGTGAAAAAGGATATATCCTCAGATGAAATCTGGAAAGAAAATTTCTGAGAAACTGCTTAGTGTTCTGTTAATTCATCTCACATAGTTACATCTGTATTTCGTGGATCTCTTTGCTAGCCTTATTTCTGTGGAATCTGAGAACAGATATTTCGGATCCCTTTGGAGACTATAGGGCCAAAGGAAATATCCTCCGATAACTAAGAGAAAGAAGCTTTCTGAGAAACTTCTTTGTGTTCTGTGAAATCATCTCACAGAGTTACAGCTTTCCCCTCAAGAAGCCTTTCGCTAAGACAGTTCTTGTGGAATTGGCAAAGTGATATTTGGAAGCCCATAGAGGGCTACGGTCAAAAAGGAAACATCCTCCGATGAAATCTGGAAAGAAGCTTTCTGAGAAACTGCTTAGTGTTCTGTTAATTCATCTCACAGAGTTACATCTGTATTTCGTGGATCTCTTTGCTAGCCTTATTTCTGTGGAATCTGAAAACAGATATTTCGGATCCCTTTGAAGACTATAGGGCCAAAGGAAATATCCTCCGATAACTAAGAGAAAGAAGCTTTCTGAGAAACTTCTTTGTGTTCTGTGAAATCATCTCACAGAGTTACAGCTTTCCCCTCAAGAAGCCTTTCGCTAAGACAGTTCTTGTGGAATTGGCAAAGTGATATTTGGAAGCCCCTAGAGGGCTATGGTGAAAAAGGAAATATCCTCCGATGAAATCCGGAAAGAAGCTTTCTGAGAAAGGGCTTAGTGTTCTGTTAATTCATCTCACAGAGTTACATCTGTATTTCGTGGATCTCTTTGCTAGCCTTATTTCTGTGGAATCTGAGAACAGATATTTCGGATCCCTTTGAAGACTATAGGGCCAAAGGAAATATCCTCCGAAAACTAAGAGAAAGAAGCTTTCTGAGAAACTTCTTTGTGTTCTGTGAAATGAGCTCACAGAGTTACAGCTTTCCCCTCAAGAAGCCTTTCGCTAAGACAGTTCTTGTGGAATTGGCAAAGTGATATTTGGAAGCCCATAGAGGGCTATGGTGAAAAAGGAAATATCCTCCGATGAAATCTGGAAAGAAGCTTTCTGAGAAACTGCTTAGTGTTCTGTTAATTCATCTCACAGAGTTACATCTATATTTCGTGGATCTCCTTGCTAGCCTTATTTCTGTGGAATCTGAGAACAGATATTTCGGATCCCTTTGAAGACTATAGGGCCAAAGGAAATATCCTCCGATAACAAAGAGAAAGAAGCTTTGTGAGAAATTTCTTTGTGTTCTATGTAATCATCTCACAGAGTTACAGCTTTCCCCTCAAGAAGCCTTTCGCTAAGACAGTTCTTGTGGATTTGGCAAAGTGATATTTGGAAACCCATAGAGGGCTATGGTGAAAAAGGAAATATCCTCAGATGAAATCTGGAAAGAAGCTTTCTGAGAAACTGCTCTGTGATGTGTGACTTCCACTCACAGAGTTACATCTGTATTTCGTTGATCTCTTTGCTAGACTTATTTCTGTGGAATCTGAGAACAGATATTTCGGATCCCTTTGAAGACTATAGGGCCAAAGGAAATATCCTCCGATAACTAAGAGAAAGAAGCTTTCTGAGAAACCTCTTTGTGTTCTGTGAAATCATCTCACAGAGTTACAGCTTTCCCCTCAAGAAGCCTTTCGCTAAGACAGTTCTTGTGGAATTGGCAAAGTGATATTTGGAAGCCCATACAGGGCTATGGTGAAAAAGGAAATATCCTCAGATGAAATCTGGAAAGAAGCTTTCTGAGAAACTGCTCAGTGTTCTGTTAATTCATCTCAAAGAGTTACATCTATATTTCGTGAATCTCTGTGCTAGCCTTATTTCTGTGGAATCTGAGAACAGATATTTCGGATCCCTTTGAAGACTATAGGGCCAAAGGAAATATCCTCCGATAACAAAGAGAAAGGAGCTTTCTGAGAAACTTCTTTGTGTTCTGTGAAATCATCTCACAGAGTTACAGCTTTCCCCTCAAGAAGCCTTTGGCTAAGACAGTTCTTGTGGAATTGGCAAAGTGATATTTGGAAGCCCATAGAGGGCTATGGTGAAAAAGGAAATATCCTCAGATGAAATCTGGAAAGAAGCTTTCTGAGAAACTGCTTAGTGTTCTGTTAATTCATCTCACAGAGTTACATCTGTGTTTCGTGGATCTCTTTGCTAGCGTTATTTCTGTGGAATCTGAGAACAGATATTTAGGATCCCTTTGAAGACTATAGGGCCAATGGAAATATCCTCCGATAACTAAGAGAAAGAAGATTTCTGAGAAACTTCTTTGTGTTCTGTGAAATCATCTCTCAGAGTTACAGCTTTCCCCTCAAGAAGCCTTTCGCTAAGACAGTTCTTGTGCAATTGGCAAAGTGATATTTGGAAGCCCATAGAGGGCTATGGTGAAAAAGGAAATATCCGCAGATGAAATCTGGAAAGAAGCTTTCTGAGAAACTGCTCAGTGTTCTGTTAATTCATCTCACAGAGTTACATCTGTATTTCGTGGATCTCTTTGCTAGCCTTATTTCTGTGGAATCTGAGAACAGATATTTCGGATCCCTTCGAAGACTATAGGGCCAAAGGAAATATCCTCCGATAACAAAGAGAAAGAAGCTTTCTGAGAAACTTCTTTGTGTTCTGTGAAATCATCTTACAGAGTTACAGCTTTCCCCTCAAGAAGCCTTTCGCTAAGACAGTTCTTGTGGAATTGGCAAAGTGATATTTGGAAGCCCATAGTGGGCTATGGTGAAAAAGGAAATATCCTCAGATGAAATCTGGAAAGAAGCTTTATGAGAAACTGCTTAGTGTTCTGTTAATTCATCTCACAGAGTTATATGTGTATTTCGTGGATCACTTGGCTAGCCTTATTTCTGTGGAATCTGAGAACAGATATTTCGGATCCCTTTGAAGACTATAGGGCCAAAGGAAATATCCTCCGATAACTAAGAGAAAGAAGCTTTCTGAGAAACTTCTTTGTGTTCTGTAAAATCATCTCACAGAGTTACAGCTTTCCCCTCAAGAAGCCTTTCGCTAAGACAGTTCTTGTGGAATTGGCAAAGTGATATTTGGAAGCCCATAGAGGGCTATGGTGAAAAAGGAAATATCCTCCGATGAAATCTGGAAAGAAGCTTTCTGAGAAACTGCTTAGTGTTCTGTTAATTCATCTCAAAGAGTTACATCTATATTTCGTGGATCTCTTTGCTAGCCTTATTTCTGTGGAATCTGAGAACAGATATTTCGGATCCCTTTGAAGACTATAGGGCCAAAGGAAATATCCTCCGAAAACTAAGAGAAAGAAGCTTTCTGAGAAACTTCTTTGTGTTCTGTGAAATCATCTCACAGAGTTACAGCTTTCCCCTCAAGAAGCCTTTGGCTAAGACAGTTCTTGTGGAATTGGCAAAGTGATATTTGGAAGCCCATAGAGGGCTATGGTGAAAAAGGAAATATCCTCAGATGAAATCTGGAAAGAAGCTTTCTGAGAAACTGCTTAGTGTTCTGTTAATTCATCTCACAGAGTTACATCTGTGTTTCGTGGATCTCTTTGCTAGCGTTATTTCTGTGGAATCTGAGAACAGATATTTCGGATCCCTTTGAAGACTATAGGGCCAATGGAAATATCCTCCGATAACTAAGAGAAAGAAGCTTTCTGAGAAACTTCTTTGTGTTCTGTGAAATCATCTCTCAGAGTTACAGCTTTCCACTCAAGAAGCCTTTCGCTAAGACAGTTCTTGTGCAATTGGCAAAGTGATATTTGGAAGCCCATAGAGGGCTATGGTGAAAAAGGAAATATCCTCAGATGAAATCTGGAAAGAAGCTTTCTGAGAAACTGCTTAGTGTACTGTTAATTCATCTCACAGAGTTACTTCTATATTTCGTGGATCTCTTTGCTAGTCTTATTTCTGTGGAATCTGAGAACAGATATTTCGGATCCCTTTGAAGACTATAGGGCCAAAGGAAATATCCTCCGATAACAAAGAGAAAGAAGCTTTCTGAGAAACTTCTTTGTGTTCTGTGAAATCATCTCACAGAGTTACAGCTTTCCCCTCAAGAAGCCTTTCGCTAAGACAGTTCTTGTGGAATTGGCAAAGTGATATTTGGAAGCCCTTAGAGGTCTATGTTGAAAAAGGAAATATCCTCCGATGAAATCTGGAAAGAAGCTTTCTGAGAAACTGCTTAGTGTTCTGTTAATTCATCTCACAGAGTTACATCTATATTTCGTGGATCTCTTTGCTAGACTTCTTTCTGTGGAATCTGAGAACAGATATTTCGGATCCCTTTGAAGACTATAGGGCCAAAGGAAATATCCTCCGATAATTAAGAGAAAGAAGCTTTCTGAGAAACTTCTTTGTGTTCTGTGAAATCATCTCACAGAGTTACAGCTTTCCCCTCAAGAAGCCTTTCGCTAAGACAGTTCTTGTGGAATTGGCAAAGTGATATTTGGAAACCCATAGAGGGCTATGGTGAAAAAGGAAATATCCTCAGATGAAATCTGGAAAGAAGCTTTCTGAGAAACTGCTCTGTGATGTGTGACTTCCACTCACGGAGTTACATCTGTATTTCGTTGATCTCTTTGCTAGACTTATTTCTGTGGAATCTGAGAACAGATATTTCGGATCCCTTTGAAGACTATAGGGCCAAAGGAAATATCCTCCGATAACTAAGAGAAAGAAGCTTTCTGAGAAACCTCTTTGTGTTCTGTGAAATCATCTCACAGAGTTACAGCTTTCCCCTCAAGAAGCCTTTCGCTAAGACAGTTCTTGTGGAATTGGCAAAGTGATATTTGGAAGCCCATAGAGGGCTATGGTGAAAAAGGAAATATCCTCAGATGAAATCTGGAAAGAAGCTTTCTGAGAAACTGCTTAGTGTTCTGTTAATTCATCTCACAGAGTTACATCAGTATTTCTTGGATCTCTTTGCTAGCCTTATTTCTGTGGAATCTGACAACAGATATTTCGGATCCCTTTGAAGACTATGGAGCCAAAGGAAATATCCTCCGATAACTAAGAGAAAGAAGCTTTGTGAGAAGTTTCTTTGTGTTCTATGTAATCATCTCATAGAGTTACAGCTTTTCCCTCAAAAAGCCTTTCGCTAAGACAGTTCTTGTGGAATTGGCAAAGTGATATTTGGAAGCCCTTAGAGGTCTATGTTGAAAAAGGAAATATCCTCAGATGAAATCTGGAAAGAAGCTTTCTGAGAAACTGCTTAGTGTTCTATTAATTCATCTCACAGAGTTACATCTGTATTTCGTGGATCTCTTTGCTAGCCTTATTTCTGTGGAATCTGAGAACAGATATTTCGGATCCCTTTGAAGACTATAGGGCCAAAGGAAATATCCTCCGAAAACTAAGAGAAAGAAGCTTTCTGAGAAACTTCTTTGTGTTCTGTGAAAGGAGCTCACAGAGTTACAGCTTTCCCCTCAAGAAGCCTTTCGCTAAGACAGTTCTTGTGGAATTGTCCAAGTGATATTTGGAAGCCCATAGAGGGCTATGGTGAAAAAGGAAATATCCTCAGATGAAATCTGGAAAGAAGCTTTCTGAGAAACTGCTTAGTGTTCTGTTAATTCATCTCACAGAGTTACATCTGTATTTCGTGGATCTCTTTGCTAGCCTTATTTCTGTGGAATCTGAGAACAGATATTTCGGATCCCTTTGAAGACTATAGGGCCAAAGGAAATATCCTCCGATAACAAAGAGAAAGAAGCTTTCTGAGAAACTTCTTTGCGTTCTGTGAAATCATCTCACAGAGTTACAGCTTTCCCCTCAGGAAGCCTTTCGCTAAGACAGTTCTTGTGGAATTGGCAAAGTGATATTTGGAAACCCATAGAGGGCTATGGTGAAAAAGGAAATATCCTCAGATGAAATCTGGAAAGAAGCTTTCTGAGAAACTGCTCTGTGATGTGTGACTTCCACTCACGGAGTTACATCTGTATTTCGTTGATCTCTTTGCTAGACTTATTTCTGTGGTATCTGAAAACAGATATTTCGGATCCCTTTGAAGACTATAGGGCCAAAGGAAATCTCCTCCGATAACTAAGAGAAAGAAGCTTTCTGAGAAACTTCTTTGTGTTCTGTGAAATCATCTCACAGAGTTACAGCTTTCCCCTCAAGAAGCCTTTGGCTAAGACAGTTCTTGTGGAATTGGCCAAGTGATATTTGGAAGCCCATGGAGGGCTATGGTGAAAAAGGATATATCCTCAGATGAAATCTGGAAAGAAAATTTCTGAGAAACTGCTTAGTGTTCTGTTAATTCATCTCACATAGTTACATCTGTATTTCGTGGATCTCTTTGCTAGCCTTATTTCTGTGGAATCTGAGAACAGATATTTCGGATCCCTTTGGAGACTATAGGGCCAAAGGAAATATCCTCCGATAACTAAGAGAAAGAAGCTTTCTGAGAAACTTCTTTGTGTTCTGTGAAATCATCTCACAGAGTTACAGCTTTCCCCTCAAGAAGCCTTTCGCTAAGACAGTTCTTGTGGAATTGGCAAAGTGATATTTGGAAGCCCATAGAGGGCTACGGTCAAAAAGGAAACATCCTCCGATGAAATCTGGAAAGAAGCTTTCTGAGAAACTGCTTAGTGTTCTGTTAATTCATCTCACAGAGTTACATCTGTATTTCGTGGATCTCTTTGCTAGCCTTATTTCTGTGGAATCTGAAAACAGATATTTCGGATCCCTTTGAAGACTATAGGGCCAAAGGAAATATCCTCCGATAACTAAGAGAAAGAAGCTTTCGGAGAAACTTCTTTGTGTTCTGTGAAATCATCTCACAGAGTTACAGCTTTCCCCTCAAGAAGCCTTTCGCTAAGACAGTTCTTGTGGAATTGGCAAAGTGATATTTGGAAGCCCCTAGAGGGCTATGGTGAAAAAGGAAATATCCTCCGATGAAATCCGGAAAGAAGCTTTCTGAGAAAGGGCTTAGTGTTCTGTTAATTCATCTCACAGAGTTACATCTGTATTTCGTGGATCTCTTTGCTAGCCTTATTTCTGTGGAATCTGAGAACAGATATTTCGGATCCCTTTGAAGACTATAGGGCCAAAGGAAATATCCTCCGAAAACTAAGAGAAAGAAGCTATCTGAGAAACTTCTTTGTGTTCTGTGAAATGAGCTCACAGAGTTACAGCTTTCCCCTCAAGAAGCCTTTCGCTAAGACAGTTCTTGTGGAATTGGCAAAGTGATATTTGGAAGCCCATAGAGGGCTATGGTGAAAAAGGAAATATCCTCCGATGAAATCTGGAAAGAAGCTTTCTGAGAAACTGCTTAGTGTTCTGTTAATTCATCTCACAGAGTTACATCTATATTTCGTGGATCTCCTTGCTAGCCTTATTTCTGTGGAATCTGAGAACAGATATTTCGGATCCCTTTGAAGACTATAGGGCCAAAGGAAATATCCTCCGATAACAAAGAGAAAGAAGCTTTGTGAGAAATTTCTTTGTGTTCTATGTAATCATCTCACAGAGTTACAGCTTTCCCCTCAAGAAGCCTTTCGCTAAGACAGTTCTTGTGGATTTGGCAAAGTGATATTTGGAAACCCATAGAGGGCTATGGTGAAAAAGGAAATATCCTCAGATGAAATCTGGAAAGAAGCTTTCTGAGAAACTGCTCTGTGATGTGTGACTTCCACTCACAGAGTTACATCTGTATTTCGTTGATCTCTTTGCTAGACTTATTTCTGTGGAATCTGAGAACAGATATTTCGGATCCCTTTGAAGACTATAGGGCCAAAGGAAATATCCTCCGATAACTAAGAGAAAGAAGCTTTCTGAGAAACCTCTTTGTGTTCTGTGAAATCATCTCACAGAGTTACAGCTTTCCCCTCAAGAAGCCTTTCGCTAAGACAGTTCTTGTGGAATTGGCAAAGTGATATTTGGAAGCCCATACAGGGCTATGGTGAAAAAGGAAATATCCTCAGATGAAATCTGGAAAGAAGCTTTCTGAGAAACTGCTCAGTGTTCTGTTAATTCATCTCAAAGAGTTACATCTATATTTCGTGAATCTCTGTGCTAGCCTTATTTCTGTGGAATCTGAGAACAGATATTTCGGATCCCTTTGAAGACTATAGGGCCAAAGGAAATATCCTCCGATAACAAAGAGAAAGGAGCTTTCTGAGAAACTTCTTTGTGTTCTGTGAAATCATCTCACAGAGTTACAGCTTTCCCCTCAAGAAGCCTTTGGCTAAGACAGTTCTTCTGGAATTGGCAAAGTGATATTTGGAAGCCCATAGAGGGCTATGGTGAAAAAGGAAATATCCTCAGATGAAATCTGGAAAGAAGCTTTCTGAGAAACTGCTTAGTGTTCTGTTAATTCATCTCACAGAGTTACATCTGTGTTTCGTGGATCTCTTTGCTAGCGTTATTTCTGTGGAATCTGAGAACAGATATTTAGGATCCCTTTGAAGACTATAGGGCCAATGGAAATATCCTCCGATAACTAAGAGAAAGAAGATTTCTGAGAAACTTCTTTGTGTTCTGTGAAATCATCTCTCAGAGTTACAGCTTTCCCCTCAAGAAGCCTTTCGCTAAGACAGTTCTTGTGCAATTGGCAAAGTGATATTTGGAAGCCCATAGGGGGCTATGGTGAAAAAGGAAATATCCGCAGATGAAATCTGGAAAGAAGCTTTCTGAGAAACTGCTCAGTGTTCTGTTAATTCATCTCACAGAGTTACATCTGTATTTCGTGGATCTCTTTGCTAGCCTTATTTCTGTGGAATCTGAGAACAGATATTTCGGATCCCTTCGAAGACTATAGGGCCAAAGGAAATATCCTCCGATAACAAAGAGAAAGAAGCTTTCTGAGAAACTTCTTTGTGTTCTGTGAAATCATCTTACAGAGTTACAGCTTTCCCCTCAAGAAGCCTTTCGCTAAGACAGTTCTTGTGGAATTGGCCAAGTGATATTTGGAAGCCCATAGTGGGCTATGGTGAAAAAGGAAATATCCTCAGATGAAATCTGGAAAGAAGCTTTATGAGAAACTGCTTAGTGTTCTGTTAATTCATCTCACAGAGTTATATGTGTATTTCGTGGATCACTTGGCTAGCCTTATTTCTGTGGAATCTGAGAACAGATATTTCGGATCCCTTTGAAGACTATAGGGCCAAAGGAAATATCCTCCGATAACTAAGAGAAAGAAGCTTTCTGAGAAACTTCTTTGTGTTCTGTAAAATCATCTCACAGAGTTACAGCTTTCCCCTCAAGAAGCCTTTCGCTAAGACAGTTCTTGTGGAATTGGCAAAGTGATATTTGGAAGCCCATAGAGGGCTATGGTGAAAAAGGAAATATCCTCCGATGAAATCTGGAAAGAAGCTTTCTGAGAAACTGCTTAGTGTTCTGTTAATTCATCTCAAAGAGTTACATCTATATTTCGTGGATCTCTTTGCTAGCCTTATTTCTGTGGAATCTGAGAACAGATATTTCGGATCCCTTTGAAGACTATAGGGCCAAAGGAAATATCCTCCGAAAACTAAGAGAAAGAAGCTTTCTGAGAAACTTCTTTGTGTTCTGTGAAATCATCTCACAGAGTTACAGCTTTCCCCTCAAGAAGCCTTTGGCTAAGACAGTTCTTGTGGAATTGGCAAAGTGATATTTGGAAGCCCATAGAGGGCTATGGTGAAAAAGGAAATATCCTCAGATGAAATCTGGAAAGAAGCTTTCTGAGAAACTGCTTAGTGATCTGTTAATTCATCTCACAGAGTTACATCTGTGTTTCGTGGATCTCTTTGCTAGCGTTATTTCTGTGGAATCTGAGAACAGATATTTCGGATCCCTTTGAAGACTATAGGGCCAATGGAAATATCCTCCGATAACTAAGAGAAAGAAGCTTTCTGAGAAACTTCTTTGTGTTCTGTGAAATCATCTCTCAGAGTTACAGCTTTCCACTCAAGAAGCCTTTCGCTAAGACAGTTCTTGTGCAATTGGCAAAGTGATATTTGGAAGCCCATAGAGGGCTATGGTGAAAAAGGAAATATCCTCAGATGAAATCTGGAAAGAAGCTTTCTGAGAAACTGCTTAGTGTACTGTTAATTCATCTCACAGAGTTACTTCTATATTTCGTGGATCTCTTTGCTAGTCTTATTTCTGTGGAATCTGAGAACAGATATTTCGGATCCCTTTGAAGACTATAGGGCCAAAGGAAATATCCTCCGATAACAAAGAGAAAGAAGCTTTCTGAGAAACTTCTTTGTGTTCTGTGAAATCATCTCACAGAGTTACAGCTTTCCCCTCAAGAAGCCTTTCGCTAAGACAGTTCTTGTGGAATTGGCAAAGTGATATTTGGAAGCCCTTAGAGGTCTATGTTGAAAAAGGAAATATCCTCCGATGAAATCTGGAAAGAAGCTTTCTGAGAAACTGCTTAGTGTTCTGTTAATTCATCTCACAGAGTTACATCTATATTTCGTGGATCTCTTTGCTAGACTTCTTTCTGTGGAATCTGAGAACAGATATTTCGGATCCCTTTGAAGACTATAGGGCCAAAGGAAAATCCTCCGATAATTAAGAGAAAGAAGCTTTCTGAGAAACTTCTTTGTGTTCTGTGAAATCATCTCACAGAGTTACAGCTTTCCCCTCAAGAAGCCTTTCGCTAAGACAGTTCTTGTGGAATTGGCAAAGTGATATTTGGAAACCCATAGAGGGCTATGGTGAAAAAGGAAATATCCTCAGATGAAATCTGGAAAGAAGCTTTCTGAGAAACTGCTCTGTGATGTGTGACTTCCACTCACGGAGTTACATCTGTATTTCGTTGATCTCTTTGCTAGACTTATTTCTGTGGAATCTGAGAACAGATATTTCGGATCCCTTTGAAGACTATAGGGCCAAAGGAAATATCCTCCGATAACTAAGAGAAAGAAGCTTTCTGAGAAACCTCTTTGTGTTCTGTGAAATCATCTCACAGAGTTACAGCTTTCCCCTCAAGAAGCCTTTCGCTAAGACAGTTCTTGTGGAATTGGCAAAGTGATATTTGGAAGCCCATAGAGGGCTATGGTGAAAAAGGAAATATCCTCAGATGAAATCTGGAAAGAAGCTTTCTGAGAAACTGCTTAGTGTTCTGTTAATTCATCTCACAGAGTTACATCAGTATTTCTTGGATCTCTTTGCTAGCCTTATTTCTGTGGAATCTGACAACAGATATTTCGGATCCCTTTGAAGACTATGGAGCCAAAGGAAATATCCTCCGATAACTAAGAGAAAGAAGCTTTGTGAGAAGTTTCTTTGTGTTCTATGTAATCATCTCATAGAGTTACAGCTTTTCCCTCAAAAAGCCTTTCGCTAAGACAGTTCTTGTGGAATTGGCAAAGTGATATTTGGAAGCCCTTAGAGGTCTATGTTGAAAAAGGAAATATCCTCAGATGAAATCTGGAAAGAAGCTTTCTGAGAAACTGCTTAGTGTTCTATTAATTCATCTCACAGAGTTACATCTGTATTTCGTGGATCTCTTTGCTAGCCTTATTTCTGTGGAATCTGAGAACAGATATTTCGGATCCCTTTGAAGACTATAGGGCCAAAGGAAATATCCTCCGAAAACTAAGAGAAAGAAGCTTTCTGAGAAACTTCTTTGTGTTCTGTGAAAGGAGCTCACAGAGTTACAGCTTTCCCCTCAAGAAGCCTTTCGCTAAGACAGTTCTTGTGGAATTGTCCAAGTGATATTTGGAAGCCCATAGAGGGCTATGGTGAAAAAGGAAATATCCTCAGATGAAATCTGGAAAGAAGCTTTCTGAGAAACTGCTTAGTGTTCTGTTAATTCATCTCACAGAGTTACATCTGTATTTCGTGGATCTCTTTGCTAGCCTTATTTCTGTGGAATCTGAGAACAGATATTTCGGATCCCTTTGAAGACTATAGGGCCAAAGGAAATATCCTCCGATAACAAAGAGAAAGAAGCTTTCTGAGAAACTTCTTTGCGTTCTGTGAAATCATCTCACAGAGTTACAGCTTTCCCCTCAGGAAGCCTTTCGCTAAGACAGTTCTTGTGGAATTGGCAAAGTGATATTTGGAAACCCATAGAGGGCTATGGTGAAAAAAGAAATATCCTCAGATGAAATCTGGAAAGAAGCTTTCTGAGAAACTGCTCTGTGATGTGTGACTTCCACTCACGGAGTTACATCTGTATTTCGTTGATCTCTTTGCTAGACTTATTTCTGTGGTATCTGAAAACAGATATTTCGGATCCCTTTGAAGACTATAGGGCCAAAGGA
Organism: Macaca mulatta; assembly: GCF_049350105.2. NCBI lineage: Eukaryota > Metazoa > Chordata > Mammalia > Primates > Cercopithecidae > Macaca > Macaca mulatta. The sequence continues at coordinate 50,132,790 of NC_133411.1, forward strand.
AATCTCCTCCGATAACTAAGAGAAAGAAGCTTTCTGAGAAACTTCTTTGTGTTCTGTGAAATCATCTCACAGAGTTACAGCTTTCCCCTCAAGAAGCCTTTGGCTAAGACAGTTCTTGTGGAATTGGCCAAGTGATATTTGGAAGCCCATGGAGGGCTATGGTGAAAAAGGATATATCCTCAGATGAAATCTGGAAAGAAAATTTCTGAGAAACTGCTTAGTGTTCTGTTAATTCATCTCACATAGTTACATCTGTATTTCGTGGATCTCTTTGCTAGCCTTATTTCTGTGGAATCTGAGAACAGATATTTCGGATCCCTTTGGAGACTATAGGGCCAAAGGAAATATCCTCCGATAACTAAGAGAAAGAAGCTTTCTGAGAAACTTCTTTGTGTTCTGTGAAATCATCTCACAGAGTTACAGCTTTCCCCTCAAGAAGCCTTTCGCTAAGACAGTTCTTGTGGAATTGGCAAAGTGATATTTGGAAGCCCATAGAGGGCTACGGTCAAAAAGGAAACATCCTCCGATGAAATCTGGAAAGAAGCTTTCTGAGAAACTGCTTAGTGTTCTGTTAATTCATCTCACAGAGTTACATCTGTATTTCGTGGATCTCTTTGCTAGCCTTATTTCTGTGGAATCTGAAAACAGATATTTCGGATCCCTTTGAAGACTATAGGGCCAAAGGAAATATCCTCCGATAACTAAGAGAAAGAAGCTTTCGGAGAAACTTCTTTGTGTTCTGTGAAATCATCTCACAGAGTTACAGCTTTCCCCTCAAGAAGCCTTTCGCTAAGACAGTTCTTGTGGAATTGGCAAAGTGATATTTGGAAGCCCCTAGAGGGCTATGGTGAAAAAGGAAATATCCTCCGATGAAATCCGGAAAGAAGCTTTCTGAGAAAGGGCTTAGTGTTCTGTTAATTCATCTCACAGAGTTACATCTGTATTTCGTGGATCTCTTTGCTAGCCTTATTTCTGTGGAATCTGAGAACAGATATTTCGGATCCCTTTGAAGACTATAGGGCCAAAGGAAATATCCTCCGAAAACTAAGAGAAAGAAGCTATCTGAGAAACTTCTTTGTGTTCTGTGAAATGAGCTCACAGAGTTACAGCTTTCCCCTCAAGAAGCCTTTCGCTAAGACAGTTCTTGTGGAATTGGCAAAGTGATATTTGGAAGCCCATAGAGGGCTATGGTGAAAAAGGAAATATCCTCCGATGAAATCTGGAAAGAAGCTTTCTGAGAAACTGCTTAGTGTTCTGTTAATTCATCTCACAGAGTTACATCTATATTTCGTGGATCTCCTTGCTAGCCTTATTTCTGTGGAATCTGAGAACAGATATTTCGGATCCCTTTGAAGACTATAGGGCCAAAGGAAATATCCTCCGATAACAAAGAGAAAGAAGCTTTGTGAGAAATTTCTTTGTGTTCTATGTAATCATCTCACAGAGTTACAGCTTTCCCCTCAAGAAGCCTTTCACTAAGACAGTTCTTGTGGATTTGGCAAAGTGATATTTGGAAACCCATAGAGGGCTATGGTGAAAAAGGAAATATCCTCAGATGAAATCTGGAAAGAAGCTTTCTGAGAAACTGCTCTGTGATGTGTGACTTCCACTCACAGAGTTACATCTGTATTTCGTTGATCTCTTTGCTAGACTTATTTCTGTGGAATCTGAGAACAGATATTTCGGATCCCTTTGAAGACTATAGGGCCAAAGGAAATATCCTCCGATAACTAAGAGAAAGAAGCTTTCTGAGAAACCTCTTTGTGTTCTGTGAAATCATCTCACAGAGTTACAGCTTTCCCCTCAAGAAGCCTTTCGCTAAGACAGTTCTTGTGGAATTGGCAAAGTGATATTTGGAAGCCCATACAGGGCTATGGTGAAAAAGGAAATATCCTCAGATGAAATCTGGAAAGAAGCTTTCTGAGAAACTGCTCAGTGTTCTGTTAATTCATCTCAAAGAGTTACATCTATATTTCGTGAATCTCTGTGCTAGCCTTATTTCTGTGGAATCTGAGAACAGATATTTCGGATCCCTTTGAAGACTATAGGGCCAAAGGAAATATCCTCCGATAACAAAGAGAAAGGAGCTTTCTGAGAAACTTCTTTGTGTTCTGTGAAATCATCTCACAGAGTTACAGCTTTCCCCTCAAGAAGCCTTTGGCTAAGACAGTTCTTCTGGAATTGGCAAAGTGATATTTGGAAGCCCATAGAGGGCTATGGTGAAAAAGGAAATATCCTCAGATGAAATCTGGAAAGAAGCTTTCTGAGAAACTGCTTAGTGTTCTGTTAATTCATCTCACAGAGTTACATCTGTGTTTCGTGGATCTCTTTGCTAGCGTTATTTCTGTGGAATCTGAGAACAGATATTTAGGATCCCTTTGAAGACTATAGGGCCAATGGAAATATCCCCCGATAACTAAGAGAAAGAAGATTTCTGAGAAACTTCTTTGTGTTCTGTGAAATCATCTCTCAGAGTTACAGCTTTCCCCTCAAGAAGCCTTTCGCTAAGACAGTTCTTGTGCAATTGGCAAAGTGATATTTGGAAGCCCATAGAGGGCTATGGTGAAAAAGGAAATATCCGCAGATGAAATCTGGAAAGAAGCTTTCTGAGAAACTGCTCAGTGTTCTGTTAATTCATCTCACAGAGTTACATCTGTATTTCGTGGATCTCTTTGCTAGCCTTATTTCTGTGGAATCTGAGAACAGATATTTCGGATCCCTTCGAAGACTATAGGGCCAAAGGAAATATCCTCCGATAACAAAGAGAAAGAAGCTTTCTGAGAAACTTCTTTGTGTTCTGTGAAATCATCTTACAGAGTTACAGCTTTCCCCTCAAGAAGCCTTTCGCTAAGACAGTTCTTGTGGAATTGGCCAAGTGATATTTGGAAGCCCATAGTGGGCTATGGTGAAAAAGGAAATATCCTCAGATGAAATCTGGAAAGAAGCTTTATGAGAAACTGCTTAGTGTTCTGTTAATTCATCTCACAGAGTTATATGTGTATTTCGTGGATCACTTGGCTAGCCTTATTTCTGTGGAATCTGAGAACAGATATTTCGGATCCCTTTGAAGACTATAGGGCCAAAGGAAATATCCTCCGATAACTAAGAGAAAGAAGCTTTCTGAGAAACTTCTTTGTGTTCTGTAAAATCATCTCACAGAGTTACAGCTTTCCCCTCAAGAAGCCTTTCGCTAAGACAGTTCTTGTGGAATTGGCAAAGTGATATTTGGAAGCCCATAGAGGGCTATGGTGAAAAAGGAAATATCCTCCGATGAAATCTGGAAAGAAGCTTTCTGAGAAACTGCTTAGTGTTCTGTTAATTCATCTCAAAGAGTTACATCTATATTTCGTGGATCTCTTTGCTAGCCTTATTTCTGTGGAATCTGAGAACAGATATTTCGGATCCCTTTGAAGACTATAGGGCCAAAGGAAATATCCTCCGAAAACTAAGAGAAAGAAGCTAACTGAGAAACTTCTTTGTGTTCTGTGAAATCATCTCACAGAGTTACAGCTTTCCCCTCAAGAAGCCTTTGGCTAAGACAGTTCTTGTGGAATTGGCAAAGTGATATTTGGAAGCCCATAGAGGGCTATGGTGAAAAAGGAAATATCCTCAGATGAAATCTGGAAAGAAGCTTTCTGAGAAACTGCTTAGTGATCTGTTAATTCATCTCACAGAGTTACATCTGTGTTTCGTGGATCTCTTTGCTAGCGTTATTTCTGTGGAATCTGAGAACAGATATTTCGGATCCCTTTGAAGACTATAGGGCCAATGGAAATATCCTCCGATAACTAAGAGAAAGAAGCTTTCTGAGAAACTTCTTTGTGTTCTGTGAAATCATCTCTCAGAGTTACAGCTTTCCACTCAAGAAGCCTTTCGCTAAGACAGTTCTTGTGCAATTGGCAAAGTGATATTTGGAAGCCCATAGAGGGCTATGGTGAAAAAGGAAATATCCTCAGATGAAATCTGGAAAGAAGCTTTCTGAGAAACTGCTTAGTGTACTGTTAATTCATCTCACAGAGTTACTTCTATATTTCGTGGATCTCTTTGCTAGTCTTATTTCTGTGGAATCTGAGAACAGATATTTCGGATCCCTTTGAAGACTATAGGGCCAAAGGAAATATCCTCCGATAACAAAGAGAAAGAAGCTTTCTGAGAAACTTCTTTGTGTTCTGTGAAATCATCTCACAGAGTTACAGCTTTCCCCTCAAGAAGCCTTTCGCTAAGACAGTTCTTGTGGAATTGGCAAAGTGATATTTGGAAGCCCTTAGAGGTCTATGTTGAAAAAGGAAATATCCTCCGATGAAATCTGGAAAGAAGCTTTCTGAGAAACTGCTTAGTGTTCTGTTAATTCATCTCACAGAGTTACATCTATATTTCGTGGATCTCTTTGCTAGACTTCTTTCTGTGGAATCTGAGAACAGATATTTCGGATCCCTTTGAAGACTATAGGGCCAAAGGAAATATCCTCCGATAATTAAGAGAAAGAAGCTTTCTGAGAAACTTCTTTGTGTTCTGTGAAATCATCTCACAGAGTTACAGCTTTCCCCTCAAGAAGCCTTTCGCTAAGACAGTTCTTGTGGAATTGGCAAAGTGATATTTGGAAACCCATAGAGGGCTATGGTGAAAAAGGAAATATCCTCAGATGAAATCTGGAAAGAAGCTTTCTGAGAAACTGCTCTGTGATGTGTGACTTCCACTCACGGAGTTACATCTGTATTTCGTTGATCTCTTTGCTAGACTTATTTCTGTGGAATCTGAGAACAGATATTTCGGATCCCTTTGAAGACTATAGGGCCAAAGGAAATATCCTCCGATAACTAAGAGAAAGAAGCTTTCTGAGAAACCTCTTTGTGTTCTGTGAAATCATCTCACAGAGTTACAGCTTTCCCCTCAAGAAGCCTTTCGCTAAGACAGTTCTTGTGCAATTGGCAAAGTGATATTTGGAAGCCCATAGAGGGCTATGGTGAAAAAGGAAATATCCTCAGATGAAATCTGGAAAGAAGCTTTCTGAGAAACTGCTTAGTGTTCTGTTAATTCATCTCACAGAGTTACATCAGTATTTCTTGGATCTCTTTGCTAGCCTTATTTCTGTGGAATCTGACAACAGATATTTCGGATCCCTTTGAAGACTATGGAGCCAAAGGAAATATCCTCCGATAACTAAGAGAAAGAAGCTTTGTGAGAAGTTTCTTTGTGTTCTATGTAATCATCTCATAGAGTTACAGCTTTTCCCTCAAAAAGCCTTTCGCTAAGACAGTTGTTGTGGAATTGGCAAAGTGATATTTGGAAGCCCTTAGAGGTCTATGTTGAAAAAGGAAATATCCTCAGATGAAATCTGGAAAGAAGCTTTCTGAGAAACTGCTAAGTGTTCTATTAATTCATCTCACAGAGTTACATCTGTATTTCGTGGATCTCTTTGCTAGCCTTATTTCTGTGGAATCTGAGAACAGATATTTCGGATCCCTTTGAAGACTATAGGGCCAAAGGAAATATCCTCCGAAAACTAAGAGAAAGAAGCTTTCTGAGAAACTTCTTTGTGTTCTGTGAAAGGAGCTCACAGAGTTACAGCTTTCCCCGCAAGAAGCCTTTCGCTAAGACAGTTCTTGTGGAATTGTCCAAGTGATATTTGGAAGCCCATAGAGGGCTATGGTGAAAAAGGAAATATCCTCAGATGAAATCTGGAAAGAAGCTTTCTGAGAAACTGCTTAGTGTTCTGTTAATTCATCTCACAGAGTTACATCTGTATTTCGTGGATCTCTTTGCTAGCCTTATTTCTGTGGAATCTGAGAACAGATATTTCGGATCCCTTTGAAGACTATAGGGCCAAAGGAAATATCCTCCGATAACAAAGAGAAAGAAGCTTTCTGAGAAACTTCTTTGCGTTCTGTGAAATCATCTCACAGAGTTACAGCTTTCCCCTCAGGAAGCCTTTCGCTAAGACAGTTCTTGTGGAATTGGCAAAGTGATATTTGGAAACCCATAGAGGGCTATGGTGAAAAAGGAAATATCCTCAGATGAAATCTGGAAAGAAGCTTTCTGAGAAACTGCTCTGTGATGTGTGACTTCCACTCACGGAGTTACATCTGTATTTCGTTGATCTCTTTGCTAGACTTATTTCTGTGGTATCTGAAAACAGATATTTCGGATCCCTTTGAAGACTATAGGGCCAAAGGAAATCTCCTCCGATAACTAAGAGAAAGAAGCTTTCTGAGAAACTTCTTTGTGTTCTGTGAAATCATCTCACAGAGTTACAGCTTTCCCCTCAAGAAGCCTTTGGCTAAGACAGTTCTTGTGGAATTGGCCAAGTGATATTTGGAAGCCCATGGAGGGCTATGGTGAAAAAGGATATATCCTCAGATGAAATCTGGAAAGAAAATTTCTGAGAAACTGCTTAGTGTTCTGTTAATTCATCTCACATAGTTACATCTGTATTTCGTGGATCTCTTTGCTAGCCTTATTTCTGTGGAATCTGAGAACAGATATTTCGGATCCCTTTGGAGACTATAGGGCCAAAGGAAATATCCTCCGATAACTAAGAGAAAGAAGCTTTCTGAGAAACTTCTTTGTGTTCTGTGAAATCATCTCACAGAGTTACAGCTTTCCCCTCAAGAAGCCTTTCGCTAAGACAGTTCTTGTGGAATTGGCAAAGTGATATTTGGAAGCCCATAGAGGGCTACGGTCAAAAAGGAAACATCCTCCGATGAAATCTGGAAAGAAGCTTTCTGAGAAACTGCTTAGTGTTCTGTTAATTCATCTCACAGAGTTACATCTGTATTTCGTGGATCTCTTTGCTAGCCTTATTTCTGTGGAATCTGAAAACAGATATTTCGGATCCCTTTGAAGACTATAGGGCCAAAGGAAATATCCTCCGATAACTAAGAGAAAGAAGCTTTCTGAGAAACTTCTTTGTGTTCTGTGAAATCATCTCACAGAGTTACAGCTTTCCCCTCAAGAAGCCTTTCGCTAAGACAGTTCTTGTGGAATTGGCAAAGTGATATTTGGAAGCCCCTAGAGGGCTATGGTGAAAAAGGAAATATCCTCCGATGAAATCCGGAAAGAAGCTTTCTGAGAAAGGGCTTAGTGTTCTGTTAATTCATCTCACAGAGTTACATCTGTATTTCGTGGATCTCTTTGCTAGCCTTATTTCTGTGGAATCTGAGAACAGATATTTCGGATCCCTTTGAAGACTATAGGGCCAAAGGAAATATCCTCCGAAAACTAAGAGAAAGAAGCTTTCTGAGAAACTTCTTTGTGTTCTGTGAAATGAGCTCACAGAGTTACAGCTTTCCCCTCAAGAAGCCTTTCGCTAAGACAGTTCTTGTGGAATTGGCAAAGTGATATTTGGAAGCCCATAGAGGGCTATGGTGAAAAAGGAAATATCCTCCGATGAAATCTGGAAAGAAGCTTTCTGAGAAACTGCTTAGTGTTCTGTTAATTCATCTCACAGAGTTACATCTATATTTCGTGGATCTCCTTGCTAGCCTTATTTCTGTGGAATCTGAGAACAGATATTTCGGATCCCTTTGAAGACTATAGGGCCAAAGGAAATATCCTCCGATAACAAAGAGAAAGAAGCTTTGTGAGAAATTTCTTTGTGTTCTATGTAATCATCTCACAGAGTTACAGCTTTCCCCTCAAGAAGCCTTTCGCTAAGACAGTTCTTGTGGATTTGGCAAAGTGATATTTGGAAACCCATAGAGGGCTATGGTGAAAAAGGAAATATCCTCAGATGAAATCTGGAAAGAAGCTTTCTGAGAAACTGCTCTGTGATGTGTGACTTCCACTCACAGAGTTACATCTGTATTTCGTTGATCTCTTTGCTAGACTTATTTCTGTGGAATCTGAGAACAGATATTTCGGATCCCTTTGAAGACTATAGGGCCAAAGGAAATATCCTCCGATAACTAAGAGAAAGAAGCTTTCTGAGAAACCTCTTTGTGTTCTGTGAAATCATCTCACAGAGTTACAGCTTTCCCCTCAAGAAGCCTTTCGCTAAGACAGTTCTTGTGGAATTGGCAAAGTGATATTTGGAAGCCCATACAGGGCTATGGTGAAAAAGGAAATATCCTCAGATGAAATCTGGAAAGAAGCTTTCTGAGAAACTGCTCAGTGTTCTGTTAATTCATCTCAAAGAGTTACATCTATATTTCGTGAATATCTGTGCTAGCCTTATTTCTGTGGAATCTGAGAACAGATATTTCGGATCCCTTTGAAGACTATAGGGCCAAAGGAAATATCCTCCGATAACAAAGAGAAAGGAGCTTTCTGAGAAACTTCTTTGTGTTCTGTGAAATCATCTCACAGAGTTACAGCTTTCCCCTCAAGAAGCCTTTGGCTAAGACAGTTCTTGTGGAATTGGCAAAGTGATATTTGGAAGCCCATAGAGGGCTATGGTGAAAAAGGAAATATCCTCAGATGAAATCTGGAAAGAAGCTTTCTGAGAAACTGCTTAGTGTTCTGTTAATTCATCTCACAGAGTTACATCTGTGTTTCGTGGATCTCTTTGCTAGCGTTATTTCTGTGGAATCTGAGAACAGATATTTAGGATCCCTTTGAAGACTATAGGGCCAATGGAAATATCCTCCGATAACTAAGAGAAAGAAGATTTCTGAGAAACTTCTTTGTGTTCTGTGAAATCATCTCTCAGAGTTACAGCTTTCCCCTCAAGAAGCCTTTCGCTAAGACAGTTCTTGTGCAATTGGTAAAGTGATATTTGGAAGCCCATAGAGGGCTATGGTGAAAAAGGAAATATCCGCAGATGAAATCTGGAAAGAAGCTTTCTGAGAAACTGCTCAGTGTTCTGTTAATTCATCTCACAGAGTTACATCTGTATTTCGTGGATCTCTTTGCTAGCCTTATTTCTGTGGAATCTGAGAACAGATATTTCGGATCCCTTCGAAGACTATAGGGCCCAAGGAAATATCCTCCGATAACAAAGAGAAAGAAGCTTTCTGAGAAACTTCTTTGTGTTCTGTGAAATCATCTTACAGAGTTACAGCTTTCCCCTCAAGAAGCCTTTCGCTAAGACAGTTCTTGTGGAATTGGCAAAGTGATATTTGGAAGCCCATAGTGGGCTATGGTGAAAAAGGAAATATCCTCAGATGAAATCTGGAAAGAAGCTTTATGAGAAACTGCTTAGTGTTCTGTTAATTCATCTCACAGAGTTATATGTGTATTTCGTGGATCACTTGGCTAGCCTTATTTCTGTGGAATCTGAGAACAGATATTTCGGATCCCTTTGAAGACTATAGGGCCAAAGGAAATATCCTCCGATAACTAAGAGAAAGAAGCTTTCTGAGAAACTTCTTTGTGTTCTGTAAAATCATCTCACAGAGTTACAGCTTTCCCCTCAAGAAGCCTTTCGCTAAGACAGTTCTTGTGGAATTGGCAAAGTGATATTTGGAAGCCCATAGAGGGCTATGGTGAAAAAGGAAATATCCTCCGATGAAATCTGGAAAGAAGCTTTCTGAGAAACTGCTTAGTGTTCTGTTAATTCATCTCAAAGAGTTACATCTATATTTCGTGGATCTCTTTGCTAGCCTTATTTCTGTGGAATCTGAGAACAGATATTTCGGATCCCTTTGAAGACTATAGGGCCAAAGGAAATATCCTCCGAAAACTAAGAGAAAGAAGCTTTCTGAGAAACTTCTTTGTGTTCTGTGAAATCATCTCACAGAGTTACAGCTTTCCCCTCAAGAAGCCTTTGGCTAAGACAGTTCTTGTGGAATTGGCAAAGTGATATTTGGAAGCCCATAGAGGGCTATGGTGAAAAAGGAAATATCCTCAGATGAAATCTGGAAAGAAGCTTTCTGAGAAACTGCTTAGTGTTCTGGTAATTCATCTCACAGAGTTACATCTGTGTTTCGTGGATCTCTTTGCTAGCGTTATTTCTGTGGAATCTGAGAACAGATATTTCGGATCCCTTTGAAGACTATAGGGCCAATGGAAATATCCTCCGATAACTAAGAGAAAGAAGCTTTCTGAGAAACTTCTTTGTGTTCTGTGAAATCATCTCTCAGAGTTACAGCTTTCCACTCAAGAAGCCTTTCGCTAAGACAGTTCTTGTGCAATTGGCAAAGTGATATTTGGAAGCCCATAGAGGGCTATGGTGAAAAAGGAAATATCCTCAGATGAAATCTGGAAAGAAGCTTTCTGAGAAACTGCTTAGTGTACTGTTAATTCATCTCACAGAGTTACTTCTATATTTCGTGGATCTCTTTGCTAGTCTTATTTCTGTGGAATCTGAGAACAGATATTTCGGATCCCTTTGAAGACTATAGGGCCAAAGGAAATATCCTCCGATAACAAAGAGAAAGAAGCTTTCTGAGAAACTTCTTTGTGTTCTGTGAAATCATCTCACAGAGTTACAGCTTTCCCCTCAAGAAGCCTTTCGCTAAGACAGTTCTTGTGGAATTGGCAAAGTGATATTTGGAAGCCCTTAGAGGTCTATGTTGAAAAAGGAAATATCCTCCGATGAAATCTGGAAAGAAGCTTTCTGAGAAACTGCTTAGTGTTCTGTTAATTCATCTCACAGAGTTACATCTATATTTCGTGGATCTCTTTGCTAGACTTCTTTCTGTGGAATCTGAGAACAGATATTTCGGATCCCTTTGAAGACTATAGGGCCAAAGGAAATATCCTCCGATAACTAAGAGAAAGAAGCTTTCTGAGAAACTTCTTTGTGTTCTGTGAAATCATCTCACAGAGTTACAGCTTTCCCCTCAAGAAGCCTTTCGCTAAGACAGTTCTTGTGGAATTGGCAAAGTGATATTTGGAAACCCATAGAGGGCTATGGTGAAAAAGGAAATATCCTCAGATGAAATCTGGAAAGAAGCTTTCTGAGAAACTGCTCTGTGATGTGTGACTTCCACTCACGGAGTTACATCTGTATTTCGTTGATCTCTTTGCTAGACTTATTTCTGTGGAATCTGAGAACAGATATTTCGGATCCCTTTGAAGACTATAGGGCCAAAGGAAATATCCTCCGATAACTAAGAGAAAGAAGCTTTCTGAGAAACCTCTTTGTGTTCTGTGAAATCATCTCACAGAGTTACAGCTTTCCCCTCAAGAAGCCTTTCGCTAAGACAGTTCTTGTGGAATTGGCAAAGTGATATTTGGAAGCCCATAGAGGGCTATGGTGAAAAAGGAAATATCCTCAGATGAAATCTGGAAAGAAGCTTTCTGAGAAACTGCTTAGTGTTCTGTTAATTCATCTCACAGAGTTACATCAGTATTTCTTGGATCTCTTTGCTAGCCTTATTTCTGTGGAATCTGACAACAGATATTTCGGATCCCTTTGAAGACTATGGAGCCAAAGGAAATATCCTCCGATAACTAAGAGAAAGAAGCTTTGTGAGAAGTTTCTTTGTGTTCTATGTAATCATCTCATAGAGTTACAGCTTTTCCCTCAAAAAGCCTTTCGCTAAGACAGTTCTTGTGGAATTGGCAAAGTGATATTTGGAAGCCCTTAGAGGTCTATGTTGAAAAAGGAAATATCCTCAGATGAAATCTGGAAAGAAGCTTTCTGAGAAACTGCTTAGTGTTCTATTAATTCATCTCACAGAGTTACATCTGTATTTCGTGGATCTCTTTGCTAGCCTTATTTCTGTGGAATCTGAGAACAGATATTTCGGATCCCTTTGAAGACTATAGGGCCAAAGGAAATATCGTCCGAAAACTAAGAGAAAGAAGCTTTCTGAGAAACTTCTTTGTGTTCTGTGAAAGGAGCTCACAGAGTTACAGCTTTCCCCTCAAGAAGCCTTTCGCTAAGACAGTTCTTGTGGAATTGTCCAAGTGATATTTGGAAGCCCATAGAGGGCTATGGTGAAAAAGGAAATATCCTCAGATGAAATCTGGAAAGAAGCTTTCTGAGAAACTGCTTAGTGTTCTGTTAATTCATCTCACAGAGTTACATCTGTATTTCGTGGATCTCTTTGCTAGCCTTATTTCTGTGGAATCTGAGAACAGATATTTCGGATCCCTTTGAAGACTATAGGGCCAAAGGAAATATCCTCCGATAACAAAGAGAAAGAAGCTTTCTGAGAAACTTCTTTGCGTTCTGTGAAATCATCTCACAGAGTTACAGCTTTCCCCTCAGGAAGCCTTTCGCTAAGACAGTTCTTGTGGAATTGGCAAAGTGATATTTGGAAACCCATAGAGGGCTATGGTGAAAAAGGAAATATCCTCAGATGAAATCTGGAAAGAAGCTTTCTGAGAAACTGCTCTGTGATGTGTGACTTCCACTCACGGAGTTACATCTGTATTTCGTTGATCTCTTTGCTAGACTTATTTCTGTGGTATCTGAAAACAGATATTTCGGATCCCTTTGAAGACTATAGGGCCAAAGGAAATCTCCTCCGATAACTAAGAGAAAGAAGCTTTCTGAGAAACTTCTTTGTGTTCTGTGAAATCATCTCACAGAGTTACAGCTTTCCCCTCAAGAAGCCTTTGGCTAAGACAGTTCTTGTGGAATTGGCCAAGTGATATTTGGAAGCCCATGGAGGGCTATGGTGAAAAAGGATATATCCTCAGATGAAATCTGGAAAGAAAATTTCTGAGAAACTGCTTAGTGTTCTGTTAATTCATCTCACATAGTTACATCTGTATTTCGTGGATCTCTTTGCTAGCCTTATTTCTGTGGAATCTGAGAACAGATATTTCGGATCCCTTTGGAGACTATAGGGCCAAAGGAAATATCCTCCGATAACTAAGAGAAAGAAGCTTTCTGAGAAACTTCTTTGTGTTCTGTGAAATCATCTCACAGAGTTACAGCTTTCCCCTCAAGAAGCCTTTCGCTAAGACAGTTCTTGTGGAATTGGCAAAGTGATATTTGGAAGCCCATAGAGGGCTACGGTCAAAAAGGAAACATCCTCCGATGAAATCTGGAAAGAAGCTTTCTGAGAAACTGCTTAGTGTTCTGTTAATTCATCTCACAGAGTTACATCTGTATTTCGTGGATCTCTTTGCTAGCCTTATTTCTGTGGAATCTGAAAACAGATATTTCGGATCCCTTTGAAGACTATAGGGCCAAAGGAAATATCCTCCGATAACTAAGAGAAAGAAGCTTTCTGAGAAACTTCTTTGTGTTCTGTGAAATCATCTCACAGAGTTACAGCTTTCCCCTCAAGAAGCCTTTCGCTAAGACAGTTCTTGTGGAATTGGCAAAGTGATATTTGGAAGCCCCTAGAGGGCTATGGTGAAAAAGGAAATATCCTCTGATGAAATCCGGAAAGAAGCTTTCTGAGAAAGGGCTTAGTGTTCTGTTAATTCATCTCACAGAGTTACATCTGTATTTCGTGGATCTCTTTGCTAGCCTTATTTCTGTGGAATCTGAGAACAGATATTTCGGATCCCTTTGAAGACTATAGGGCCAAAGGAAATATCCTCCGAAAACTAAGAGAAAGAAGCTTTCTGAGAAACTTCTTTGTGTTCTGTGAAATGAGCTCACAGAGTTACAGCTTTCCCCTCAAGAAGCCTTTCGCTAAGACAGTTCTTGTGGAATTGGCAAAGTGATATTTGGAAGCCCATAGAGGGCTATGGTGAAAAAGGAAATATCCTCCGATGAAATCTGGAAAGAAGCTTTCTGAGAAACTGCTTAGTGTTCTGTTAATTCATCTCACAGAGTTACATCTATATTTCGTGGATCTCCTTGCTAGCCTTATTTCTGTGGAATCTGAGAACAGATATTTCGGATCCCTTTGAAGACTATAGGGCCAAAGGAAATATCCTCCGATAACAAAGAGAAAGAAGCTTTGTGAGAAATTTCTTTGTGTTCTATGTAATCATCTCACAGAGTTACAGCTTTCCCCTCAAGAAGCCTTTCGCTAAGACAGTTCTTGTGGATTTGGCAAAGTGATATTTGGAAACCCATAGAGGGCTATGGTGAAAAAGGAAATATCCTCAGATGAAATCTGGAAAGAAGCTTTCTGAGAAACTGCTCTGTGATGTGTGACTTCCACTCACAGAGTTACATCTGTATTTCGTTGATCTCTTTGCTAGACTTATTTCTGTGGAATCTGAGAACAGATATTTCGGATCCCTTTGAAGACTATAGGGCCAAAGGAAATATCCTCCGATAACTAAGAGAAAGAAGCTTTCTGAGAAACCTCTTTGTGTTCTGTGAAATCATCTCACAGAGTTACAGCTTTCCCCTCAAGAAGCCTTTCGCTAAGACAGTTCTTGTGGAATTGGCAAAGTGATATTTGGAAGCCCATACAGGGCTATGGTGAAAAAGGAAATATCCTCAGATGAAATCTGGAAAGAAGCTTTCTGAGAAACTGCTCAGTGTTCTGTTAATTCATCTCAAAGAGTTACATCTATATTTCGTGAATATCTGTGCTAGCCTTATTTCTGTGGAATCTGAGAACAGATATTTCGGATCCCTTTGAAGACTATAGGGCCAAAGGAAATATCCTCCGATAACAAAGAGAAAGGAGCTTTCTGAGAAACTTCTTTGTGTTCTGTGAAATCATCTCACAGAGTTACAGCTTTCCCCTCAAGAAGCCTTTGGCTAAGACAGTTCTTGTGGAATTGGCAAAGTGATATTTGGAAGCCCATAGAGGGCTATGGTGAAAAAGGAAATATCCTCAGATGAAATCTGGAAAGAAGCTTTCTGAGAAACTGCTTAGTGTTCTGTTAATTCATCTCACAGAGTTACATCTGTGTTTCGTGGATCTCTTTGCTAGCGTTATTTCTGTGGAATCTGAGAACAGATATTTAGGATCCCTTTGAAGACTATAGGGCCAATGGAAATATCCTCCGATAACTAAGAGAAAGAAGATTTCTGAGAAACTTCTTTGTGTTCTGTGAAATCATCTCTCAGAGTTACAGCTTTCCCCTCAAGAAGCCTTTCGCTAAGACAGTTCTTGTGCAATTGGCAAAGTGATATTTGGAAGCCCATAGAGGGCTATGGTGAAAAAGGAAATATCCGCAGATGAAATCTGGAAAGAAGCTTTCTGAGAAACTGCTCAGTGTTCTGTTAATTCATCTCACAGAGTTACATCTGTATTTCGTGGATCTCTTTGCTAGCCTTATTTCTGTGGAATCTGAGAACAGATATTTCGGATCCCTTCGAAGACTATAGGGCCAAAGGAAATATCCTCCGATAACAAAGAGAAAGAAGCTTTCTGAGAAACTTCTTTGTGTTCTGTGAAATCATCTTACAGAGTTACAGCTTTCCCCTCAAGAAGCCTTTCGCTAAGACAGTTCTTGTGGAATTGGCAAAGTGATATTTGGAAGCCCATAGTGGGCTATGTTGAAAAAGGAAATATCCTCAGATGAAATCTGGAAAGAAGCTTTATGAGAAACTGCTTAGTGTTCTGTTAATTCATCTCACAGAGTTATATGTGTATTTCGTGGATCACTTGGCTAGCCTTATTTCTGTGGAATCTGAGAACAGATATTTCGGATCCCTTTGAAGACTATAGGGCCAAAGGAAATATCCTCCGATAACTAAGAGAAAGAAGCTTTCTGAGAAACTTCTTTGTGTTCTGTAAAATCATCTCACAGAGTTACAGCTTTCCCCTCAAGAAGCCTTTCGCTAAGACAGTTCTTGTGGAATTGGCAAAGTGATATTTGGAAGCCCATAGAGGGCTATGGTGAAAAAGGAAATATCCTCCGATGAAATCTGGAAAGAAGCTTTCTGAGAAACTGCTTAGTGTTCTGTTAATTCATCTCAAAGAGTTACATCTATATTTCGTGGATCTCTTTGCTAGCCTTATTTCTGTGGAATCTGAGAACAGATATTTCGGATCCCTTTGAAGACTATAGGGCCAAAGGAAATATCCTCCGAAAACTAAGAGAAAGAAGCTTTCTGAGAAACTTCTTTGTGTTCTGTGAAATCATCTCACAGAGTTACAGCTTTCCCCTCAAGAAGCCTTTGGCTAAGACAGTTCTTGTGGAATTGGCAAAGTGATATTTGGAAGCCCATAGAGGGCTATGGTGAAAAAGGAAATATCCTCAGATGAAATCTGGAAAGAAGCTTTCTGAGAAACTGCTTAGTGTTCTGTTAATTCATCTCACAGAGTTACATCTGTGTTTCGTGGATCTCTTTGCTAGCGTTATTTCTGTGGAATCTGAGAACAGATATTTCGGATCCCTTTGAAGACTATAGGGCCAATGGAAATATCCTCCGATAACTAAGAGAAAGAAGCTTTCTGAGAAACTTCTTTGTGTTCTGTGAAATCATCTCTCAGAGTTACAGCTTTCCACTCAAGAAGCCTTTCGCTAAGACAGTTCTTGTGCAATTGGCAAAGTGATATTTGGAAGCCCATAGAGGGCTATGGTGAAAAAGGAAATATCCTCAGATGAAATCTGGAAAGAAGCTTTCTGAGAAACTGCTTAGTGTACTGTTAATTCATCTCACAGAGTTACTTCTATATTTCGTGGATCTCTTTGCTAGTCTTATTTCTGTGGAATCTGAGAACAGATATTTCGGATCCCTTTGAAGACTATAGGGCCAAAGGAAATATCCTCCGATAACAAAAGAAAGAAGCTTTCTGAGAAACTTCTTTGTGTTCTGTGAAATCATCTCACAGAGTTACAGCTTTCCCCTCAAGAAGCCTTTCGCTAAGACAGTTCTTGTGGAATTGGCAAAGTGATATTTGGAAGCCCTTAGAGGTCTATGTTGAAAAAGGAAATATCCTCCGATGAAATCTGGAAAGAAGCTTTCTGAGAAACTGCTTAGTGTTCTGTTAATTCATCTCACAGAGTTACATCTATATTTCGTGGATCTCTTTGCTAGACTTCTTTCTGTGGAATCTGAGAACAGATATTTCGGATCCCTTTGAAGACTATAGGGCCAAAGGAAATATCCTCCGATAATTAAGAGAAAGAAGCTTTCTGAGAAACTTCTTTGTGTTCTGTGAAATCATCTCACAGAGTTACAGCTTTCCCCTCAAGAAGCCTTTCGCTAAGACAGTTCTTGTGGAATTGGCAAAGTGATATTTGGAAACCCATAGAGGGCTATGGTGAAAAAGGAAATATCCTCAGATGAAATCTGGAAAGAAGCTTTCTGAGAAACTGCTCTGTGATGTGTGACTTCCACTCACGGAGTTACATCTGTATTTCGTTGATCTCTTTGCTAGACTTATTTCTGTGGAATCTGAGAACAGATATTTCGGATCCCTTTGAAGACTATAGGGCCAAAGGAAATATCCTCCGATAACTAAGAGAAAGAAGCTTTCTGAGAAACCTCTTTGTGTTCTGTGAAATCATCTCACAGAGTTACAGCTTTCCCCTCAAGAAGCCTTTCGCTAAGACAGTTCTTGTGGAATTGGCCAAGTGATATTTGGAAGCCCATAGAGGGCTATGGTGAAAAAGGAAATATCCTCAGATGAAATCTGGAAAGAAGCTTTCTGAGAAACTGCTTAGTGTTCTGTTAATTCATCTCACAGAGTTACATCAGTATTTCTTGGATCTCTTTGCTAGCCTTATTTCTGTGGAATCTGACAACAGATATTTCGGATCCCTTTGAAGACTATGGAGCCAAAGGAAATATCCTCCGATAACTAAGAGAAAGAAGCTTTGTGAGAAGTTTCTTTGTGTTCTATGTAATCATCTCATAGAGTTACAGCTTTTCCCTCAAAAAGCCTTTCGCTAAGACAGTTCTTGTGGAATTGGCAAAGTGATATTTGGAAGCCCTTAGAGGTCTATGTTGAAAAAGGAAATATCCTCAGATGAAATCTGGAAAGAAGCTTTCTGAGAAACTGCTTAGTGTTCTATTAATTCATCTCACAGAGTTACATCTGTATTTCGTGGATCTCTTTGCTAGCCTTATTTCTGTGGAATCTGAGAACAGATATTTCGGATCCCTTTGAAGACTATAGGGCCAAAGGAAATATCCTCCGAAAACTAAGAGAAAGAAGCTTTCTGAGAAACTTCTTTGTGTTCTGTGAAAGGAGCTCACAGAGTTACAGCTTTCCCCTCAAGAAGCCTTTCGCTAAGACAGTTCTTGTGGAATTGTCCAAGTGATATTTGGAAGCCCATAGAGGGCTATGGTGAAAAAGGAAATATCCTCAGATGAAATCTGGAAAGAAGCTTTCTGAGAAACTGCTTAGTGTTCTGTTAATTCATCACACAGAGTTACATCTGTATTTCGTGGATCTCTTTGCTAGCCTTATTTCTGTGGAATCTGAGAACAGATATTTCGGATCCCTTTGAAGACTATAGGGCCAAAGGAAATATCCTCCGATAACAAAGAGAAAGAAGCTTTCTGAGAAACTTCTTTGCGTTCTGTGAAATCATCTCACAGAGTTACAGCTTTCCCCTCAGGAAGCCTTTCGCTAAGACAGTTCTTGTGGAATTGGCAAAGTGATATTTGGAAACCCATAGAGGGCTATGGTGAAAAAGGAAATATCCTCAGATGAAATCTGGAAAGAAGCTTTCTGAGAAACTGCTCTGTGATGTGTGACTTCCACTCACGGAGTTACATCTGTATTTCGTTGATCTCTTTGCTAGACTTATTTCTGTGGTATCTGAAAACAGATATTTCGGATCCCTTTGAAGACTATAGGGCCAAAGGAAATCTCCTCCGATAACTAAGAGAAAGAAGCTTTCTGAGAAACTTCTTTGTGTTCTGTGAAATCATCTCACAGAGTTACAGCTTTCCCCTCAAGAAGCCTTTGGCTAAGACAGTTCTTGTGGAATTGGCCAAGTGATATTTGGAAGCCCATGGAGGGCTATGGTGAAAAAGGATATATCCTCAGATGAAATCTGGAAAGAAAATTTCTGAGAAACTGCTTAGTGTTCTGTTAATTCATCTCACATAGTTACATCTGTATTTCGTGGATCTCTTTGCTAGCCTTATTTCTGTGGAATCTGAGAACAGATATTTCGGATCCCTTTGGAGACTATAGGGCCAAAGGAAATATCCTCCGATAACTAAGAGAAAGAAGCTTTCTGAGAAACTTCTTTGTGTTCTGTGAAATCATCTCACAGAGTTACAGCTTTCCCCTCAAGAAGCCTTTCGCTAAGACAGTTCTTGTGGAATTGGCAAAGTGATATTTGGAAGCCCATAGAGGGCTACGGTCAAAAAGGAAACATCCTCCGATGAAATCTGGAAAGAAGCTTTCTGAGAAACTGCTTAGTGTTCTGTTAATTCATCTCACAGAGTTACATCTGTATTTCGTGGATCTCTTTGCTAGCCTTATTTCTGTGGAATCTGAAAACAGATATTTCGGATCCCTTTGAAGACTATAGGGCCAAAGGAAATATCCTCCGATAACTAAGAGAAAGAAGCTTTCTGAGAAACTTCTTTGTGTTCTGTGAAATCATCTCACAGAGTTACAGCTTTCCCCTCAAGAAGCCTTTCGCTAAGACAGTTCTTGTGGAATTGGCAAAGTGATATTTGGAAGCCCCTAGAGGGCTATGGTGAAAAAGGAAATATCCTCCGATGAAATCCGGAAAGAAGCTTTCTGAGAAAGCGCTTAGTGTTCTGTTAATTCATCTCACAGAGTTACATCTGTATTTCGTGGATCTCTTTGCTAGCCTTATTTCTGTGGAATCTGAGAACAGATATTTCGGATCCCTTTGAAGACTATAGGGCCAAAGGAAATATCCTCCGAAAACTAAGAGAAAGAAGCTTTCTGAGAAACTTCTTTGTGTTCTGTGAAATGAGCTCACAGAGTTACAGCTTTCCCCTCAAGAAGCCTTTCGCTAAGACAGTTCTTGTGGAATTGGCAAAGTGATATTTGGAAGCCCATAGAGGGCTATGGTGAAAAAGGAAATATCCTCCGATGAAATCTGGAAAGAAGCTTTCTGAGAAACTGCTTAGTGTTCTGTTAATTCATCTCACAGAGTTACATCTATATTTCGTGGATCTCCTTGCTAGCCTTATTTCTGTGGAATCTGAGAACAGATATTTCGGATCCCTTTGAAGACTATAGGGCCAAAGGAAATATCCTCCGATAACAAAGAGAAAGAAGCTTTGTGAGAAATTTCTTTGTGTTCTATGTAATCATCTCACAGAGTTACAGCTTTCCCCTCAAGAAGCCTTTCGCTAAGACAGTTCTTGTGGATTTGGCAAAGTGATATTTGGAAACCCATAGAGGGCTATGGTGAAAAAGGAAATATCCTCAGATGAAATCTGGAAAGAAGCTTTCTGAGAAACTGCTCTGTGATGTGTGACTTCCACTCACAGAGTTACATCTGTATTTCGTTGATCTCTTTGCTAGACTTATTTCTGTGGAATCTGAGAACAGATATTTCGGATCCCTTTGAAGACTATAGGGCCAAAGGAAATATCCTCCGATAACTAAGAGAAAGAAGCTTTCTGAGAAACCTCTTTGTGTTCTGTGAAATCATCTCACAGAGTTACAGCTTTCTCCTCAAGAAGCCTTTCGCTAAGACAGTTCTTGTGGAATTGGCAAAGTGATATTTGGAAGCCCATACAGGGCTATGGTGAAAAAGGAAATATCCTCAGATGAAATCTGGAAAGAAGCTTTCTGAGAAACTGCTCAGTGTTCTGTTAATTCATCTCAAAGAGTTACATCTATATTTCGTGAATCTCTGTGCTAGCCTTATTTCTGTGGAATCTGAGAACAGATATTTCGGATCCCTTTGAAGACTATAGGGCCAAAGGAAATATCCTCCGATAACAAAGAGAAAGGAGCTTTCTGAGAAACTTCTTTGTGTTCTGTGAAATCATCTCACAGAGTTACAGCTTTCCCCTCAAGAAGCCTTTGGCTAAGACAGTTCTTGTGGAATTGGCAAAGTGATATTTGGAAGCCCATAGAGGGCTATGGTGAAAAAGGAAATATCCTCAGATGAAATCTGGAAAGAAGCTTTCTGAGAAACTGCTTAGTGTTCTGTTAATTCATCTCACAGAGTTACATCTGTGTTTCGTGGATCTCTTTGCTAGCGTTATTTCTGTGGAATCTGAGAACAGATATTTAGGATCCCTTTGAAGACTATAGGGCCAATGGAAATATCCTCCGATAACTAAGAGAAAGAAGATTTCTGAGAAACTTCTTTGTGTTCTGTGAAATCATCTCTCAGAGTTACAGCTTTCCCCTCAAGAAGCCTTTCGCTAAGACAGTTCTTGTGCAATTGGCAAAGTGATATTTGGAAGCCCATAGAGGGCTATGGTGAAAAAGGAAATATCCGCAGATGAAATCTGGAAAGAAGCTTTCTGAGAAACTGCTCAGTGTTCTGTTAATTCATCTCACAGAGTTACATCTGTATTTCGTGGATCTCTTTGCTAGCCTTATTTCTGTGGAATCTGAGAGCAGATATTTCGGATCCCTTCGAAGACTATAGGGCCAAAGGAAATATCCTCCGATAACAAAGAGAAAGAAGCTTTCTGAGAAACTTCTTTGTGTTCTGTGAAATCATCTTACAGAGTTACAGCTTTCCCCTCAAGAAGCCTTTCGCTAAGACAGTTCTTGTGGAATTGGCAAAGTGATATTTGGAAGCCCATAGTGGGCTATGGTGAAAAAGGAAATATCCTCAGATGAAATCTGGAAAGAAGCTTTATGAGAAACTGCTTAGTGTTCTGTTAATTCATCTCACAGAGTTATATGTGTATTTCGTGGATCACTTGGCTAGCCTTATTTCTGTGGAATCTGAGAACAGATATTTCGGATCCCTTTGAAGACTATAGGGCCAAAGGAAATATCCTCCGATAACTAAGAGAAAGAAGCTTTCTGAGAAACTTCTTTGTGTTCTGTAAAATCATCTCACAGAGTTACAGCTTTCCCCTCAAGAAGCCTTTCGCTAAGACAGTTCTTGTGGAATTGGCAAAGTGATATTTGGAAGCCCATAGAGGGCTATGGTGAAAAAGGAAATATCCTCCGATGAAATCTGGAAAGAAGCTTTCTGAGAAACTGCTTAGTGTTCTGTTAATTCATCTCAAAGAGTTACATCTATATTTCGTGGATCTCTTTGCTAGCCTTATTTCTGTGGAATCTGAGAACAGATATTTCGGATCCCTTTGAAGACTATAGGGCCAAAGGAAATATCCTCCGAAAACTAAGAGAAAGAAGCTTTCTGAGAAACTTCTTTGTGTTCTGTGAAAGGAGCTCACAGAGTTACAGCTTTCCCCTTAAGAAGCCTTTCGCTAAGACAGTTCTTGTGGAATTGGCAAAGTGATATTTGGAAGCCCATAGAGGGCTATGGTGAAAAAGGAAATATCCTCAGATGAAATCTGGAAAGAAGCTTTCTGAGAAACTGCTTTGTGTTCTGTTAATTCATCTCACAGAGTTACATCTGTATTTCGTGGATCTCTTTGCTAGCGTTATTTCTGTGGAATCTGAGAACAGATATTTCGGATCCCTTTGAAGACTATAGGGCCAAAGGAAATATCCTCCGATAACAAAGAGAAAGAAGCTTTCTGAGAAACTTCTTTGTGTTCTGTGAAATCATCTCACAGAGTTACAGCTTTTCCCTCAAGAAGCCTTTCGCTAAGACAGTTCTTGTGGAATTGTCCAAGTGATATTTGGAAGCCCATAGAGGGCTATGGTGAAAAAGGAAATATCCTCAGATGAAATCTGGAAAGAAGCTTTCTGACAAACTGCTTAGTGTTCTGTTAATTCATCTCACAGAGTTACATCTGTATTTCGTGGATCTCTTTGCTAGCCTTATTTCTGTGGAATCTGAGAACAGATATTTCGGATCCCTTTGAAGACTATAGGGCCAAAGGAAATATCCTCCGATAACAAAGAGAAAGAAGCTTTCTGAGAAACTTCTTTGTGTTCTGTGAAATGAGCTCACAGAGTTACAGCTTTCCCCTCAAGAAGCCTTTCGCTAAGACAGTTCTTGTGGAATTGGCAAAGTGATATTTGGAAGCCCATAGAGGGCTATGGTGAAAAAGGAAATATCCTCAGATGAAATCTGGAAAGAAGCTTTCTGAGAAACTGCTTAGTGTTCTGTTAATTCATCTCACAGAGTTGCATCTGTATTTCGTGGATCTCTTTGCTAGCCTTATTTCTGTGGAATCTGAGAAGAGATATTTCGGACCCCTTTGAAGACTATAGGGCCAAAGGAAATATCCTCCGATAACAAAGAGAAAGAAGCTTTGTGAGAAATTTCTTTGTGTTCTATGTAATCATCTCACAGAGTTACAGCGTTCCCCTCAAGAAGCCTTTCGCTAAGACAGTTCTTGTGGAATTGGCAAAGTGATATTTGGAAACCCATAGAGGGCTATGGTGAAAAAGGAAATATCCTCAGATGAAATCTGGAAAGAAGCTTTCTGAGAAACTGCTCTGTGATGTGTGACTTCCACTCAGAGAGTTACATCTGTATTTCGTTGATCTCTTTGCTAGACTTATTTCTGTGGAATCTGAGAACAGATATTTCGGATCCCTTTGAAGACTATAGGGCCAAAGGAAATATCCTCCGATAACTAAGAGAAAGAAGCTTTCTGAGAAACCTCTTTGTGTTCTGAGAAATCATCTCACAGAGTTACAGCTTTCCCCTCAAGAAGACTTTCGCTAAGACAGTTCTTGTGGAATTGGCAAAGTGATATTTGGAAGCCCATACAGGGCTATGGTGAAAAAGGAAATATCCTCAGATGAAATCTGGAAAGAAGCTTTCTGAGAAACTGCTTAGTGTTCTGTTAATTCATCTCACAGAGTTACTTCTATATTTCGTGGATCTCTTTGCTAGCCTTATTTCTGTGGAATCTGAGAACAGATATTTCGGATCCCTTTGAAGACTATAGGGCCAAAGGAAATATCCTCCGATAACAAAGAGAAAGAAGCTTTCTGAGAAACTTCTTTGTGTTCTGTGAAATCATCTCACAGAGTTACAGCTTTCCCCTCAAGAAGCCTTTCGCTAAGACAGTTCTTGTGGAATTGGCAAAGTGATATTTGGAAGCCCATAGAGGGCTATGGTGAAAAAGGAAATATCCTCCGATGAAATCTGGAAAGAAGCTTTCTGAGAAACTGCTTAGTGTTCTGTTAATTCATCTCACAGAGTTACATCTATATTTCGTTTATCTCTTTGCTAGCCTTATTTCTGTGGAATCTGAGAACAGATATTTCGGATCCCTTTGGAGACTATAGGGCCAAAGGAAATATCCTCCGATAATTCAGAGAAAGAAGCTTTCTGAGAAACTTCTTTGTGTTCTGTGAAATCATCTCACAGAGTTACAGCTTTCCCCTCAAGAAGCCTTTCGCTATGACAGTTCTTGTGGAATTGGCAAAGTGATATTTGGAAGCCCATAGAGGGCTATGGTGAAAAAGGGAATATCCTCAGATAAAATCTGGAAAGAAGCTTTCTGAGAAACTGCTTAGTGTTCTGTTAATTCATCTCACAGAGTTGCATCTGTATTTCGTGGATCTCTTTGCTAGCCTTATTTCTGTGGAATCTGAGAAGAGATATTTCGGATCCATTTGAAGACTATAGGGCCAAAGGAAATATCCTCCGATAACAAAGAGAAAGAAGCTTTGTGAGAAATTTCTTTGTGTTCTATGTAATCATCTCACAGAGTTACAGCTTTCCCCTCAAGAAGCCTTTCGCTAAGACAGTTCTTGTGGAATTGGCAAAGTGATATTTGGAAACCCATAGAGGGCTATGGTGAAAAAGGAAATATCCTCAGATGAAATCTGGAAAGAAGCTTTCTGAGAAACTGCTCTGTGATGTGTGACTTCCACTCACGGAGTTACATCTGTATTTCGTTGATCTCTTTGCTAGACTTATTTCTGTGGAATCTGAGAACAGATATTTCGGATCCCTTTGAAGACTATAGGGCCAAAGGAAATATCCTCCGATAACTAAGAGAAAGAAGCTTTCTGAGAAACCTCTTTGTGTTCTGTGAAATCATCTCACAGAGTTACAGCTTTCCCCTCAAGAAGCCTTTCGCTAAGACAGTTCTTGTGGAATTGGCAAAGTGATATTTGGAAGCCCATACAGGGCTATGGTGAAAAAGGAAATATCCTCAGATGAAATCTGGAAAGAAGCTTTCTGAGAAATTGCTTAGTGTTCTGTTAATTCATCTCACAGAGTTACTTCTATATTTCGTGGATCTCTTTGCTAGCCTTATTTCTGTGGAATCTGAGAACAGATATTTCGGATCCCTTTGAAGACTATAGGGCCAAAGGAAATATCCTCCGATAACTAAGAGAAAGAAGCTTTCTGAGAAACTTCTTTGTGTTCTGTTAAATCATCTCACAGAGTTACAGCTTTCCCCTCAAGAAGCCTTTCGCTAAGACAGTTCTTGTGGAATTGGCAAAGTGATATTTGGAAGCCCATAGAGGGCTATGGTGAAAAAGGAAATATCCTCAGATGAAATCTGGAAAGAAGCTTTCTGAGAAACTGCTTAGTGTTCTGTTAATTCATCTCACAGAGTTACATCTATATTTCGTTTATCTCTTTGCTAGCCTTATTTCTGTGGAATCTGAGAACAGATATTTCGGATCCCTTTGAAGACTATAGGGCCAAAGGAAATATCCTCCGATAATTCAGAGAAAGAAGCTTTCTGAGAAACTTCTTTGTGTTCTGTGAAATCATCTCACAGAGTTACAGCTTTCCCCTCAAGAACCCTTTCGTTATGACAGTTCTTGTGGAATTGGCAAAGTGATATTTGGAAGCCCATAGAGGGCTATGGTGAAAAAGGAAATATCCTCAGATGAAATCTGGAAAGAAGCTTTCTGAGAAACTGCTTAGTGTTCTGTTAATTCATCTCACAGAGTTGCTTCTGTATTTCATGGATCTCTTTGCTAGCCTTATTTCTGTGGAATCTGAGAAGAGATATTTCGGATCCATTTGAAGACTATAGGGCCAAAGGAAATATCCTCCGATAACAAAGAGAAAGAAGCTTTGTGAGAAATTTCTTTGTGTTCTATGTAATCATCTCACAGAGTTACAGCTTTCCCCTCAAGAAGCCTTTCGCTAAGACAGTTCTTGTGGAATTGGCAAAGTGATATTTGGAAGCCCATAGAGGGCTATGGTGAAAAAGGAAATATCCTCAGATGAAATCTGGAAAGAAGCTTTCTGAGAAACTGCTTAGTGTTCTGTTAATTCATGTCACAGAGTTACATCTGTATTTCGTGGATCTCTTTGCTAGCCTTATTTCTGTGGAATCTGAGAAGAGATATTTCGGATCCCTTTGAAGACTATAGGGCCAAAGGAAATATCCTCCGATAACAAAGAGAAAGAAGCTTTGTGAGAAATTTCTTTGTGTTCTATGTAATCATCTCACAGAGTTACAGCTTTCCCCTCAAGAAGCCTTTCGCTAAGACAGTTCTTGTGGATTTGGCAAAGTGATATTTGGAAACCCATAGAGGGCTATGGTGAAAAAGGAAATATCCTCAGATGAAATCTGGAAAGAAGCTTTCTGAGAAACTGCTCTGTGATGTGTGACTTCCACTCACAGAGTTACATCTGTATTTCGTTGATCTCTTTGCTAGACTTATTTCTGTGGAATCTGAGAACAGATATTTCGGATCCCTTTGAAGACTATAGGGCCAAAGGAAATATCCTCCGATAACTAAGAGAAAGAAGCTTTCTGAGAAACCTCTTTGTGTTCTGTGAAATCATCTCACAGAGTTACAGCTTTCCCCTCAAGAAGCCTTTCGCTAAGACAGTTCTTGTGGAATTGGCAAAGTGATATTTGGAAGCCCATACAGGGCTATGGTGAAAAAGGAAATATCCTCAGATGAAATCTGGAAAGAAGCTTTCTGAGAAATTGCTTAGTGTTCTGTTAATTCATCTCACAGAGTTACTTCTATATTTCGTGGATCTCTTTGCTAGCCTTATTTCTGTGGAATCTGAGAACAGATATTTCGGATCCCTTTGAAGACTATAGGGCCAAAGGAAATATCCTCCGATAACTAAGAGAAAGAAGCTTTCTGAGAAACTTCTTTGTGTTCTGTTAAATCATCTCACAGAGTTACAGCTTTCCCCTCAAGAAGCCTTTCGCTAAGACAGTTCTTGTGGAATTGGCAAAGTGATATTTGGAAGCCCATAGAGGGCTATGGTGAAAAAGGAAATATCCTCAGATGAAATCTGGAAAGAAGCTTTCTGAGAAACTGCTTAGTGTTCTGTTAATTCATCTCACAGAGTTACATCTATATTTCGTTTATCTCTTTGCTAGCCTTATTTCTGTGGAATCTGAGAACAGATATTTCGGATCCCTTTGAAGACTATAGGGCCAAAGGAAATATCCTCCGATAATTCAGAGAAAGAAGCTTTCTGAGAAACTTCTTTGTGTTCTGTGAAATCATCTCACAGAGTTACAGCTTTCCCCTCAAGAACCCTTTCGTTATGACAGTTCTTGTGGAATTGGCAAAGTGATATTTGGAAGCCCATAGAGGGCTATGGTGAAAAAGGAAATATCCTCAGATGAAATCTGGAAAGAAGCTTTCTGAGAAACTGCTTAGTGTTCTGTTAATTCATCTCACAGAGTTGCTTCTGTATTTCGTGGATCTCTTTGCTAGCCTTATTTCTGTGGAATCTGAGAAGAGATATTTCGGATCCATTTGAAGACTATAGGGCCAAAGGAAATATCCTCCGATAACAAAGAGAAAGAAGCTTTGTGAGAAATTTCTTTGTGTTCTATGTAATCATCTCACAGAGTTACAGCTTTCCCCTCAAGAAGCCTTTCGCTAAGACAGTTCTTGTGGAATTGGCAAAGTGATATTTGGAAGCCCATAGAGGGCTATGGTGAAAAAGGAAATATCCTCAGATGAAATCTGGAAAGAAGCTTTCTGAGAAACTGCTTAGTGTTCTGTTAATTCATGTCACAGAGTTACATCTGTATTTCGTGGATCTCTTTGCTAGCCTTATTTCTGTGGAATCTGAGAAGAGATATTTCGGATCCCTTTGAAGACTATAGGGCCAAAGGAAATATCCTCCGATAACAAAGAGAAAGAAGCTTTGTGAGAAATTTCTTTGTGTTCTATGTAATCATCTCACAGAGTTACAGCTTTCCCCTCAAGAAGCCTTTCGCTAAGACAGTTCTTGTGGATTTGGCAAAGTGATATTTGGAAACCCATAGAGGGCTATGGTGAAAAAGGAAATATCCTCAGATGAAATCTGGAAAGAAGCTTTCTGAGAAACTGCTCTGTGATGTGTGACTTCCACTCACAGAGTTACATCTGTATTTCGTTGATCTCTTTGCTAGACTTATTTCTGTGGAATCTGAGAACAGATATTTCGGATCCCTTTGAAGACTATAGGGCCAAAGGAAATATCCTCCGATAACTAAGAGAAAGAAGCTTTCTGAGAAACCTCTTTGTGTTCTGTGAAATCATCTCACAGAGTTACAGCTTTCCCCTCAAGAAGCCTTTCGCTAAGACAGTTCTTGTGGAATTGGCAAAGTGATATTTGGAAGCCCATACAGGGCTATGGTGAAAAAGGAAATATCCTCAGATGAAATCTGGAAAGAAGCTTTCTGAGAAACTGCTCAGTGTTCTGTTAATTCATCTCAAAGAGTTACATCTATATTTCGTGAATCTCTGTGCTAGCCTTATTTCTGTGGAATCTGAGAACAGATATTTCGGATCCCTTTGAAGACTATAGGGCCAAAGGAAATATCCTCCGATAACAAAGAGAAAGGAGCTTTCTGAGAAACTTCTTTGTGTTCTGTGAAATCATCTCACAGAGTTACAGCTTTCCCCTCAAGAAGCCTTTGGCTAAGACAGTTCTTGTGGAATTGGCAAAGTGATATTTGGAAGCCCATAGAGGGCTATGGTGAAAAAGGAAATATCCTCCAATGAAATCTGGAAAGAAGCTTTCTGAGAAACTGCTTAGTGTTCTGTTAATTCATCTCACAGAGTTACATCTATATTTCGTTTATCTCTTTGCTAGCCTTATTTCTGTGGAATCTGAGAACAGATATTTCGGATCCCTTTGAAGACTATAGGGCCAAAGGAAATATCCTCCGATAATTCAGAGAAAGAAGCTTTCTGAGAAACTTCTTTGTGTTCTGTGAAATCATCTCACAGAGTTACAGCTTTCCCATCAAGAACCCTTTCGTTATGACAGTTCTTGTGGAATTGGCAAAGTGATATTTGGAAGCCCATAGAGGGCTATGGTGAAAAAGGAAATATCCTCAGATGAAATCTGGAAAGAAGCTTTCTGAGAAACTGCTTAGTGTTCTGTTAATTCATCTCACAGAGTTGCTTCTGTATTTCGTGGATCTCTTTGCTAGCCTTATTTCTGTGGAATCTGAGAAGAGATATTTCGGATCCATTTGAAGACTATAGGGCCAAAGGAAATATCCTCCGATAACAAAGAGAAAGAAGCTTTGTGAGAAATTTCTTTGTGTTCTATGTAATCATCTCACAGAGTTACAGCTTTCCCCTCAAGAAGCCTTTCGCTAAGACAGTTCTTGTGGAATTGGCAAAGTGATATTTGGAAGCCCATAGAGGGCTATGGTGAAAAAGGAAATATCCTCAGATGAAATCTGGAAAGAAGCTTTCTGAGAAACTGCTTAGTGTTCTGTTAATTCATGTCACAGAGTTACATCTGTATTTCGTGGATCTCTTTGCTAGCCTTATTTCTGTGGAATCTGAGAAGAGATATTTCGGATCCCTTTGAAGACTATAGGGCCAAAGGAAATATCCTCCGATAACAAAGAGAAAGAAGCTTTGTGAGAAATTTCTTTGTGTTCTATGTAATCATCTCACAGAGTTACAGCTTTCCCCTCAAGAAGCCTTTCGCTAAGACAGTTCTTGTGGATTTGGCAAAGTGATATTTGGAAACCCATGGAGGGCTATGGTGAAAAAGGAAATATCCTCAGATGAAATCTGGAAAGAAGCTTTCTGAGAAACTGCTCTGTGATGTGTGACTTCCACTCACAGAGTTACATCTGTATTTCGTTGATCTCTTTGCTAGACTTATTTCTGTGGAATCTGAGAACAGATATTTCGGATCCCTTTGAAGACTATAGGGCCAAAGGAAATATCCTCCGATAACTAAGAGAAAGAAGCTTTCTGAGAAACCTCTTTGTGTTCTGTGAAATCATCTCACAGAGTTACAGCTTTCCCCTCAAGAAGCCTTTCGCTAAGACAGTTCTTGTGGAATTGGCAAAGTGATATTTGGAAGCCCATACAGGGCTATGGTGAAAAAGGAAATATCCTCAGATGAAATCTGGAAAGAAGCTTTCTGAGAAACTGCTCAGTGTTCTGTTAATTCATCTCAAAGAGTTACATCTATATTTCGTGAATCTCTGTGCTAGCCTTATTTCTGTGGAATCTGAGAACAGATATTTCGGATCCCTTTGAAGACTATAGGGCCAAAGGAAATATCCTCCGATAACAAAGAGAAAGGAGCTTTCTGAGAAACTTCTTTGTGTTCTGTGAAATCATCTCACAGAGTTACAGCTTTCCCCTCAAGAAGCCTTTGGCTAAGACAGTTCTTGTGGAATTGGCAAAGTGATATTTGGAAGCCCATAGAAGGCTATGGTGAAAAAGGAAATATCCTCAGATGAAATCTGGAAAGAAGCTTTCTGAGAAACTGCTTAGTGTTCTGTTAATTCATCTCACAGAGTTACATCTGTGTTTCGTGGATCTCTTTGCTAGCGTTATTTCTGTGGAATCTGAGAACAGATATTTAGGATCCCTTTGAAGACTATAGGGCCAATAGAAATATCCTCCGATAACTAAGAGAAAGAAGCTTCCTGAGAAACTTCTTTGTGTTCTGTGAAATCATCTCTCAGAGTTACAGCTTTCCCCTCAAGAAGCCTTTCGCTAAGACAGTTCTTGTGCAATTGGCAAAGTGATATTTGGAAGCCCATAGAGGGCTATGGTGAAAAAGGAAATATCCGCAGATGAAATCTGGAAAGAAGCTTTCTGAGAAACTGCTCAGTGTTCTGTTAATTCATCTCACAGAGTTACATCTGTATTTCGTGGATCTCTTTGCTAGCCTTATTTCTGTGGAATCTGAGAACAGATATTTCGGATCCCTTCGAAGACTATAGGGCCAAAGGAAATATCCTCCGATAACAAAGAGAAAGAAGCTTTCTGAGAAACTTCTTTGTGTTCTGTGAAATCATCTTACAGAGTTACAGCTTTCCCCTCAAGAAGCCTTTCGCTAAGACAGTTCTTGTGGAATTGGCAAAGTGATATTTGGAAACCCATAGAGGGCTATGGTGAAAAAGGAAATATCCTCAGATGAAATCTGGAAAGAAGCTTTCTGAGAAACTGCTCTGTGATGTGTGACTTCCACTCACAGAGTTACATCTGTATTTCGTTGATCTCTTTGCTAGACTTATTTCTGTGGAATCTGAGAACAGATATTTCGGATCCCTTTGAAGACTATAGGGCCAAAGGAAATATCCTCCGATAACAAAGAGAAAGAAGCTTTCTGAGAAACTTCTTTGTGTTCTGTGAAATCATCTCACAGAGTTACAGCTTTCCCCTCAAGAAGCCTTTGGCTAAGACAGTTCTTGTGGAATTGGCAAAGTGATATTTGGAAGCCCATAGAGGGCTATGGTGAAAAAGGAAATATCCTCAGATGAAATCTGGAAAGAAGCTTTCTGAGAAACTGCTTAGTGTTCTGTTAATTCATCTCACAGAGTTACATCTGTGTTTCGTGGATCTCTTTGCTAGCGTTATTTCTGTGGAATCTGAGAACAGATATTTAGGATCCCTTTGAAGACTATAGGGCCAATGGAAATATCCTCCGATAACTAAGAGAAAGAAGCTTTCTGAGAAACTTCTTTGTGTTCTGTGAAATCATCTCTCAGAGTTACAGCTTTCCACTCAAGAAGCCTTTCGCTAAGACAGTTCTTGTGCAATTGGCAAAGTGATATTTGGAAGCCCATAGAGGGCTATGGTGAAAAAGGAAATATCCTCAGATGAAATCTGGAAAGAAGCTTTCTGAGAAACTGCTTAGTGTACTGTTAATTCATCTCACAGAGTTACTTCTATATTTCGTGGATCTCTTTGCTAGTCTTATTTCTGTGGAATCTGAGAACAGATATTTCGGATCCCTTTGAAGACTATAGGGCCAAAGGAAATATCCTCCGATAACAAAGAGAAAGAAGCTTTCTGAGAAACTTCTTTGTGTTCTGTGAAATCATCTCACAGAGTTACAGCTTTCCCCTCAAGAAGCCTTTCGCTAAGACAGTTCTTGTGGAATTGGCAAAGTGATATTTGGAAGCCCTTAGAGGTCTATGTTGAAAAAGGAAATATCCTCCGATGAAATCTGGAAAGAAGCTTTCTGAGAAACTGCTTAGTGTTCTGTTAATTCATCTCACAGAGTTACATCTGTATTTCGTGGATCTCTTTGCTAGACTTCTTTCTGTGGAATCTGAGAACAGATATTTCGGATCCCTTTGAAGACTATAGGGCCAAAGGAAATATCCTCCGATAATTAAGAGAAAGAAGCTTTCTGAGAAACTTCTTTGTGTTCTGTGAAATCATCTCACAGAGTTACAGCTTTCCCCTCAAGAAGCCTTTCGCTAAGACAGTTCTTGTGGAATTGGCAAAGTGATATTTGGAAACCCATAGAGGGCTATGGTGAAAAAGGAAATATCCTCAGATGAAATCTGGAAAGAAGCTTTCTGAGAAACTGCTCTGTGATGTGTGACTTCCACTCACGGAGTTACATCTGTATTTCGTTGATCTCTTTGCTAGACTTATTTCTGTGGAATCTGAGAACAGATATTTCGGATCCCTTTGAAGACTATAGGGCCAAAGGAAATATCCTCCGATAACTAAGAGAAAGAAGCTTTCTGAGAAACCTCTTTGTGTTCTGTGAAATCATCTCACAGAGTTACAGCTTTCCCCTCAAGAAGCCTTTCGCTAAGACAGTTCTTGTGGAATTGGCAAAGTGATATTTGGAAGCCCATAGAGGGCTATGGTGAAAAAGGAAATA
This sequence comes from Macaca mulatta, assembly GCF_049350105.2. NCBI lineage: Eukaryota > Metazoa > Chordata > Mammalia > Primates > Cercopithecidae > Macaca > Macaca mulatta. Next base: position 50,165,550 of record NC_133411.1, read on the forward strand.
TCCTCAGATGAAATCTGGAAAGAAGCTTTCTGAAAAACTGCTTAGTGTTCTGTTAATTCATCTCACAGAGTTACATCAGTATTTCTTGGATCTCTTTGCTAGCCTTATTTCTGTGGAATCTGACAACAGATATTTCGGATCCCTTTGAAGACTATGGAGCCAAAGGAAATATCCTCCGATAACAAAGAGAAAGAAGCTTTGTGAGAAACTTCTTTGTGTTCTGTGAAATCATCTCATAGAGTTACAGCTTTTCCCTCAAAAAGCCTTTGGCTAAGACAGTTCTTGTGGAATTGGCAAAGTGATATTTGGAAGCCCATAGAGGTCTATGTTGAAAAAGGAAATATCCTCAGATGAAATCTGGAAAGAAGCTTTCTGAGAAACTGCTTAGTGTTCTATTAATTCATCTCACAGAGTTACATCTGTATTTCGTGGATCTCTTTGCTAGCCTTATTTCTGTGGAATCTGAGAACAGATATTTCGGATCCCTTTGAAGACTATAGGGCCAAAGGAAATATCCTCCGATAACAAAGAGAAAGAAGCTTTCTGAGAAACTTCTTTGTGTTCTGTGAAATCATCTCACAGAGTTACAGCTTTCCCCTCAAGAAGCCTTTGGCTAAGACAGTTCTTGTGGAATTGGCAAAGTGATATTTGGAAGCCCATAGAGGGCTATGGTGAAAAAGGAAATATCCTCAGATGAAATCTGGAAAGAAGCTTTCTGAGAAACTGCTTAGTGTTCTGTTAATTCATCTCACAGAGTTACTTCTATATTTCGTGGATCTCTTTGCTAGTCTTATTTCTGTGGAATCTGAGAACAGATATTTCGGATCCCTTTGAAGACTATAGGGCCAAAGGAAATATCCTCCGATAACAAAGAGAAAGAAGCTTTCTGAGAAACTTCTTTGTGTTCTGTGAAATCATCTCACAGAGTTACAGCTTTCCCCTCAAGAAGCCTTTCGCTAAGACAGTTCTTGTGGAATTGGCAAAGTGATATTTGGAAGCCCTTAGAGGTCTATGTTGAAAAAGGAAATATCCTCCGATGAAATCTGGAAAGAAGCTTTCTGAGAAACTGCTTAGTGTTCTGTTAATTCATCTCACAGAGTTACATCTGTATTTCGTGGATCTCTTTGCTAGACTTCTTTCTGTGGAATCTGAGAACAGATATTTCGGATCCCTTTGAAGACTATAGGGCCAAAGGAAATATCCTCCGATAATTAAGAGAAAGAAGCTTTCTGAGAAACTTCTTTGTGTTCTGTGAAATCATCTCACAGAGTTACAGCTTTCCCCTCAAGAAGCCTTTCGCTAAGACAGTTCTTGTGGAATTGGCAAAGTGATATTTGGAAACCCATAGAGGGCTATGGTGAAAAAGGAAATATCCTCAGATGAAATCTGGAAAGAAGCTTTCTGAGAAACTGCTCTGTGATGTGTGACTTCCACTCACGGAGTTACATCTGTATTTCGTTGATCTCTTTGCTAGACTTATTTCTGTGGAATCTGAGAACAGATATTTCGGATCCCTTTGAAGACTATAGGGCCAAAGGAAATATCCTCCGATAACTAAGAGAAAGAAGCTTTCTGAGAAACCTCTTTGTGTTCTGTGAAATCATCTCACAGAGTTACAGCTTTCCCCTCAAGAAGCCTTTCGCTAAGACAGTTCTTGTGGAATTGGCAAAGTGATATTTGGAAGCCCATAGAGGGCTATGGTGAAAAAGGAAATATCCTCAGATGAAATCTGGAAAGAAGCTTTCTGAAAAACTGCTTAGTGTTCTGTTAATTCATCTCACAGAGTTACATCAGTATTTCTTGGATCTCTTTGCTAGCCTTATTTCTGTGGAATCTGACAACAGATATTTCGGATCCCTTTGAAGACTATGGAGCCAAAGGAAATATCCTCCGATAACTAAGAGAAAGAAGCTTTGTGAGAAATTTCTTTGTGTTCTATGTAATCATCTCATAGAGTTACAGCTTTTCCCTCAAAAAGCCTTTCGCTAAGACAGTTCTTGTGGAATTGGCAAAGTGATATTTGGAAGCCCTTAGAGGTCTATGTTGAAAAAGGAAATACCCTCAGATGAAATCTGGAAAGAAGCTTTCTGAGAAACTGCTTAGTGTTCTATTAATTCATCTCACAGAGTTACATCTGTATTTCGTGGATCTCTTTGCTAGCCTTATTTCTGTGGAATCTGAGAACAGATATTTCGGATCCCTTTGAAGACTATAGGGCCAAAGGAAATATCCTCCGAAAACTAAGAGAAAGAAGCTTTCTGAGAAACTTCTTTGTGTTCTGTGAAAGGAGCTCACAGAGTTACAGCTTTCCCCTCAAGAAGCCTTTCGCTAAGACAGTTCTTGTGGAATTGGCAAAGTGATATTTGGAAGCCCATGGAGGGCTATGGTGAAAAAGGAAATATCCTCAGATGAAATCTGGAAAGAAGCTTTCTGAGAAACTGCTTAGTGTTCTGTTAATTCATCTCACAGAGTTACATCTGTATTTCGTGGATCTCTTTGCTAGTGTTATTTCTGTGGAATCTGAGAACAGATATTTGGGATCCCTTTGAGGACTATAGGGCCAAAGGAAATATCCTCCGATAACAAAGAGAAAGAAGCTTTCTGAGAAACTTCTTTGTGTTCTGTGAAATCATCTCACAGAGTTACAGCTTTTCCCTCAAGAAGCCTTTCGCTAAGACAGTTCTTGTGGAATTGTCCAAGTGATATTTGGAAGCCCATAGAGGGCTATGGTGAAAAAGGAAATATCCTCAGATGAAATCTGGAAAGAAGCTTTCTGAGAAACTGCTTAGTGTTCTGTTAATTCATCTCACAGAGTTACATCTGTATTTCGTGGATCTCTTTGCTAGCCTTATTTCTGTGGAATCTGAGAACAGATATTTCGGATCCCTTTGAAGACTATAGGGCCAAAGGAAATATCCTCCGATAACAAAGAGAAAGAAGCTTTCTGAGAAACTTCTTTGCGTTCTGTGAAATCATCTCACAGAGTTACAGCTTTCCCCTCAGGAAGCCTTTCGCTAAGACAGTTCTTGTGGAATTGGCAAAGTGATATTTGGAAACCCATAGAGGGCTATGGTGAAAAAGGAAATATCCTCAGATGAAATCTGGAAAGAAGCTTTCTGAGAAACTGCTCTGTGATGTGTGACTTCCACTCACGGAGTTACATCTGTATTTCGTTGATCTCTTTGCTAGACTTATTTCTGTGGTATCTGAAAACAGATATTTCGGATCCCTTTGAAGACTATAGGGCCAAAGGAAATCTCCTCCGATAACTAAGAGAAAGAAGCTTTCTGAGAAACTTCTTTGTGTTCTGTGAAATCATCTCACAGAGTTACAGCTTTCCCCTCAAGAAGCCTTTCGCTAAGACAGTTCTTGTGGAATTGGCCAAGTCATATTTGGAAGCCCATGGAGGGCTATGGTGAAAAAGGATATATCCTCAGATGAAATCTGGAAAGAAAATTTCTGAGAAACTGCTTAGTGTTCTGTTAATTCATCTCACATAGTTACATCTGTATTTCGTGGATCTCTTTGCTAGCCTTATTTCTGTGGAATCTGAGAACAGATATTTCGGATCCCTTTGGAGACTATAGGGCCAAAGGAAATATCCTCCGATAACTAAGAGAAAGAAGCTTTCTGAGAAACTTCTTTGTGTTCTGTGAAATCATCTCACAGAGTTACAGCTTTCCCCTCAAGAAGCCTTTCGCTAAGACAGTTCTTGTGGAATTGGCAAAGTGATATTTGGAAGCCCATAGAGGGCTACGGTCAAAAAGGAAACATCCTCCGATGAAATCTGGAAAGAAGCTTTCTGAGAAACTGCTTAGTGTTCTGTTAATTCATCTCACAGAGTTACATCTGTATTTCGTGGATCTCTTTGCTAGCCTTATTTCTGTGGAATCTGAAAACAGATATTTCGGATCCCTTTGAAGACTATAGGGCCAAAGGAAATATCCTCCGATAACTAAGAGAAAGAAGCTTTCTGAGAAACTTCTTTGTGTTCTGTGAAATCATCTCACAGAGTTACAGCTTTCCCCTCAAGAAGCCTTTCGCTAAGACAGTTCTTGTGGAATTGGCAAAGTGATATTTGGAAGCCCCTAGAGGGCTATGGTGAAAAAGGAAATATCCTCCGATGAAATCCGGAAAGAAGCTTTCTGAGAAAGGGCTTAGTGTTCTGTTAATTCATCTCACAGAGTTACATCTGTATTTCGTGGATCTCTTTGCTAGCCTTATTTCTGTGGAATCTGAGAACAGATATTTCGGATCCCTTTGAAGACTATAGGGCCAAAGGAAATATCCTCCGAAAACTAAGAGAAAGAAGCTTTCTGAGAAACTTCTTTGTGTTCTGTGAAATGAGCTCACAGAGTTACAGCTTTCCCCTCAAGAAGCCTTTCGCTAAGACAGTTCTTGTGGAATTGGCAAAGTGATATTTGGAAACCCATAGAGGGCTATGGTGAAAAAGGAAATATCCTCAGATGAAATCTGGAAAGAAGCTTTCTGAGAAACTGCTTAGTGTTCTGTTAATTCACCTCACAGAGTTACATCAGTATTTCTTGGATCTCTTTGCTAGCCTTATTTCTGTGGAATCTGACAACAGATATTTCGGATCCCTTTGAAGACTATGGAGCCAAAGGAAATATCCTCCGATAACTAAGAGAAAGAAGCTTTGTGAGAAATTTCTTTGTGTTCTATGTAATCATCTCATAGAGTTACAGCTTTTCCCTCAAAAAGCCTTTCGCTAAGACAGTTCTTGTGGAATTGGCAAAGTGATATTTGGAAGCCCTTAGAGGTCTATGTTGAAAAAGGAAATATCCTCAGATGAAATCTGGAAAGAAGCTTTCTGAGAAACTGCTTAGTGTTCTATTAATTCATCTCACAGAGTTACATCTGTATTTCGTGGATTACTTGGCTAGCCTTATTTCTGTGGAATCTGAGAACAGATATTTCGGATCCCTTTGAAGACTATAGGGTCAAAGGAAATATCCTCCGATAACTAAGAGAAAGAAGCTTTCTGAGAAACTTCTTTGTGTTCTGTGAAATCATCTCACAGAGTTACAGTTTTCCCTCAAGAAGCCTTTCCCTAAGACATTTCTTGAGGAATTGGCAAAGTGATATTTGGAAGCCTATAGAGGGCTATGGTGAAAAAGGAAATATCCTCAGATGAAATCTGGAAAGAAGCTTTCTGAGAAACTGCTTAGTGTTCTGTTAATTCATCTCACAGAGTTATATGTGTATTTCGTGGATCACTTGGCTAGCCTTATTTCTGTGGAATCTGAGAACAGATATTTCGGATCCCTTTGAAGACTATAGGGCCAAAGGAAATATCCTCTGATAACTAAGAGAAAGAAGCTTTCTGAGAAACTTCTTTGTGTTCTGTAAAATCATCTCACAGAGTTACAGCTTTCCCCTCAAGAAGCCTTTCGCTAAGACAGTTCTTGTGGAATTGGCAAAGTGATATTTGGAAGCCCATAGAGGGCTATGGTGAAAAAGGAAATATCCTCCGATGAAATCTGGAAAGAAGCTTTCTGAGAAACTGCTTAGTGTTCTGTTAATTCATCTCACAGAGTTACATCTATATTTCGTGGATCTCTTTGCTAGCCTTATTTCTGTGGAATCTGAGAACAGATATTTCGGATCCCTTTGAAGACTATAGGGCCAAAGGAAATATCCTCCGAAAACTAAGAGAAAGAAGCTTTCTGAGAAACTTCTTTGTGTACTGTGAAAGGAGCTCACAGAGTTACAGCTTTCCCCTCAAGAAGCCTTTCGCTAAGACAGTTCTTGTGGAATTGGCAAAGTGATATTTGGAAGCCCATAGAGGGCTATGGTGAAAAAGGAAATATCCTCAGATGAAATCTGGAAAGAAGCTTTCTGAGAAACTGCTTAGTGTTCTGTTAATTCATCTCACAGAGTTACATCTGTATTTCGTGGATCTCGTTGCTAGCGTTATTTCTGTGGAATCTGAGAACAGATATTTCGGATCCCTTTGAAGACTATAGGGCCAAAGGAAATATCCTCCGATAACAAAGAGAAAGAAGCTTTCTGAGAAACTTCTTTGTGTTCTGTGAAATCATCTCACAGAGTTACAGCTTTTCCCTCAAGAAGCCTTTCGCTAAGACAGTTCTTGTGGAATTGTCCAAGTGATATTTGGAAGCCCATAGAGGGCTATGGTGAAAAAGGAAATATCCTCAGATGAAATCTGGAAAGAAGCTTTCTGAGAAACTGCTTAGTGTTCTGTTAATTCATCTCACAGAGTTACATCTGTATTTCTTGGATCTCTTTGCTAGCCTTATTTCTGTGGAATCTGAGAACAGATATTTCGGATCCCTTTGAAGACTATAGGGCCAAAGGAAATATCCTCCGATAACAAAGAGAAAGAAGCTTTCTGAGAAACTTCTTTGCGTTCTGTGAAATCATCTCACAGAGTTACAGCTTTCCCCTCAGGAAGCCTTTCGCTAAGACAGTTCTTGTGGAATTGGCAAAGTGATATTTGGAAGCCCATAGAGGGCTATGGTGAAAAAGGAAATATCCTCCGATGAAATCTGGAAAGAAACTTTCTGAGAAACTGCTTAGTGTTCTGTTAATTCATCTCACAGAGTTACATCTATATTTCGTGGATCTCCTTGCTAGCCTTATTTCTGTGGAATCTGAGAACAGATATTTCGGATCCCTTTGAAGACTATAGGGCCAAAGGAAATATCCTCCGAAAACTAAGAGAAAGAAGGTTTCTGAGAAACTTCTTTGTGTTCTGTGAAATGAGCTCACAGAGTTACAGCTTTCCCCTCAAGAAGCCTTTCGCTAAGACAGTTCTTGTGGAATTGGCAAAGTGATATTTGGAAGCCCATAGAGGGCTATGGTGAAAAAGGAAATATCCTCAGATGAAATCTGGAAAGAAGCTTTCTGAGAAACTGCTTAGTGTTCTGTTAATTCATCTCACAGAGTTGCATCTGTATTTCGTGGATCTCTTTGCTAGCCTTATTTCTGTGGAATCTGAGAAGAGATATTTCGGACCCCTTTGAAGACTATAGGGCCAAAGGAAATATCCTCCGATAACAAAGAGAAAGAAGCTTTGTGAGAAATTTCTTTGTGTTCTATGTAATCATCTCACAGAGTTACAGCGTTCCCCTCAAGAAGCCTTTCGCTAAGACAGTTCTTGTGGAATTGGCAAAGTGATATTTGGAAACCCATAGAGGGCTATGGTGAAAAAGGAAATATCCTCAGATGAAATCTGGAAAGAAGCTTTCTGAGAAACTGCTCTGTGATGTGTGACTTCCACTCACAGAGTTACATCTGTATTTCGTTGATCTCTTTGCTAGACTTATTTCTGTGGAATCTGAGAACAGATATTTCGGATCCCTTTGAAGACTATAGGGCCAAAGGAAATATCCTCCGATAACTAAGAGAAAGAAGCTTTCTGAGAAACCTCTTTGTGTTCTGAGAAATCATCTCACAGAGTTACAGCTTTCCCCTCAAGAAGCCTTTCGCTAAGACAGTTCTTGTGGAATTGGCAAAGTGATATTTGGAAGCCCATACAGGGCTATGGTGAAAAAGGAAATATCCTCAGATGAAATCTGGAAAGAAGCTTTCTGAGAAACTGCTTAGTGTTCTGTTAATTCATCTCACAGAGTTACTTCTATATTTCGTGGATCTCTTTGCTAGCCTTATTTCTGTGGAATCTGAGAACAGATATTTCGGATCCCTTTGAAGACTATAGGGCCAAAGGAAATATCCTCCGATAACAAAGAGAAAGAAGCTTTCTGAGAAACTTCTTTGTGTTCTGTGAAATCATCTCACAGAGTTACAGCTTTCCCCTCAAGAAGCCTTTCGCTAAGACAGTTCTTGTGGAATTGGCAAAGTGATATTTGGAAGCCCATAGAGGGCTATGGTGAAAAAGGAAATATCCTCCGATGAAATCTGGAAAGAAGCTTTCTGAGAAACTGCTTAGTGTTCTGTTAATTCATCTCACAGAGTTACATCTATATTTCGTTTATCTCTTTGCTAGCCTTATTTCTGTGGAATCTGAGAATAGATATTTCGGATCCCTTTGAAGACTATAGGGCCAAAGGAAATATCCTCCGATAATTCAGAGAAAGAAGCTTTCTGAGAAACTTCTTTGTGTTCTGTGAAATCATCTCACAGAGTTACAGCTTTCCCCTCAAGAAGCCTTTCGCTATGACGGTTCTTGTGGAATTGGCAAAGTGATATTTGGAAGCCCATAGAGGGCTATGGTGAAAAAGGAAATATCCTCAGATGAAATCTGGAAAGAAGCTTTCTGAGAAACTGCTTAGTGTTCTGTTAATTCATCTCACAGAGTTGCATCTGTATTTCGTGGATCTCTTTGCTAGCCTTATTTCTGTGGAATCTGAGAAGAGATATTTCGGATCCATTTGAAGACTATAGGGCCAAAGGAAATATCCTCCGATAACAAAGAGAAAGAAGCTTTGTGAGAAATTTCTTTGTGTTCTATGTAATCATCTCACAGAGTTACAGCTTTCCCCTCAAGAAGCCTTTCGCTAAGACAGTTCTTGTGGAATTGGCAAAGTGATATTTGGAAGCCCATAGAGGGCTATGGTGAAAAAGGAAATATCCTCCGATGAAATCTGGAAAGAAGCTTTCTGAGAAACTGCTTAGTGTTCTGTTAATTCATCTCACAGAGTTACATCTATATTTCGTGGATCTCTTTGCTAGCCTTATTTCTGTGGAATCTGAGAAGAGATATTTCGGATCCCTTTGAAGACTATAGGGCCAAAGGAAATATCTTCCGATAACAAAGAGAAAGAAGCTTTGTGAGAAATTTCTTTGTGTTCTATGTAATCATCTCACAGAGTTACAGCTTTTCCCTCAAGAAGCCTTTCGCTAAGACAGTTCTTGTGGATTTGGCAAAGTGATATTTGGAAACCCATAGAGGGCTATGGTGAAAAAGGAAATATCCTCAGATGAAATCTGGAAAGAAGCTTTCTGAGAAACTGCTCTGTGATGTGTGACTTCCACTCACAGAGTTACATCTGTATTTCGTTGATCTCTTTGCTAGACTTATTTCTGTGGAATCTGAGAACAGATATTTCGGATCCCTTTGAAGACTATAGGGCCAAAGGAAATATCCTCCGATAACTAAGAGAAAGAAGCTTTCTGAGAAACCTCTTTGTGTTCTGTGAAATCATCTCACAGAGTTACAGCTTTCCCCTCAAGAAGCCTTTCGCTAAGACAGTTCTTGTGGAATTGGCAAAGTGATATTTGGAAGCCCATACAGGGCTATGGTGAAAAAGGAAATATCCTCAGATGAAATCTGGAAAGAAGCTTTCTGAGAAACTGCTCAGTGTTCTGTTAATTCATCTCAAAGAGTTACATCTATATTTCGTGAATCTCTGTGCTAGCCTTATTTCTGTGGAATCTGAGAACAGATATTTCGGATCCCTTTGAAGACTATAGGGCCAAAGGAAATATCCTCCGATAACAAAGAGAAAGGAGCTTTCTGAGAAACTTCTTTGTGTTCTGTGAAATCATCTCACAGAGTTACAGCTTTCCCCTCAAGAAGCCTTTGGCTAAGACAGTTCTTGTGGAATTGGCAAAGTGATATTTGGAAGCCCATAGAGGGCTATGGTGAAAAAGGAAATATCCTCAGATGAAATCTGGAAAGAAGCTTTCTGAGAAACTGCTTAGTGTTCTGTTAATTCATCTCACAGAGTTACATCTGTGTTTCGTGGATCTCTTTGCTAGCGTTATTTCTGTGGAATCTGAGAACAGATATTTAGGATCCCTTTGAAGACTATAGGGCCAATGGAAATATCCTCCGATAACTAAGAGAAAGAAGATTTCTGAGAAACTTCTTTGTGTTCTGTGAAATCATCTCTCAGAGTTACAGCTTTCCCCTCAAGAAGCCTTTCGCTAAGACAGTTCTTGTGCAATTGGCAAAGTGATATTTGGAAGCCCATAGAGGGCTATGGTGAAAAAGGAAATATCGGCAGATGAAATCTGGAAAGAAGCTTTCTGAGAAACTGCTCAGTGTTCTGTTAATTCATCTCACAGAGTTACATCTGTATTTCGTGGATCTCTTTGCTAGCCTTATTTCTGTGGAATCTGAGAACAGATATTTCGGATCCCTTCGAAGACTATAGGGCCAAAGGAAATATCCTCCGATAACAAAGAGAAAGAAGCTTTCTGAGAAACTTCTTTGTGTTCTGTGAAATCATCTTACAGAGTTACAGCTTTCCCCTCAAGAAGCCTTTCGCTAAGACAGTTCTTGTGGAATTGGCAAAGTGATATTTGGAAACCCATAGAGGGCTATGGTGAAAAAGGAAATATCCTCAGATGAAATCTGGAAAGAAGCTTTCTGAGAAACTGCTCTGTGATGTGTGACTTCCACTCACAGAGTTACATCTGTATTTCGTTGATCTCTTTGCTAGACTTATTTCTGTGGAATCTGAGAACAGATATTTCGGATCCCTTTGAAGACTATAGGGCCAAAGGAAATGTCCTCCGATAACTAAGAGAAAGAAGCTTTCTGAGAAACCTCTTTGTGTTCTGTGAAATCATCTCACAGAGTTACAGCTTTCCCCTCAAGAAGCCTTTCGCTAAGACAGTTCTTGTGGAATTGGCAAAGTGATATTTGGAAGCCCATACAGGGCTATGGTGAAAAAGGAAATATCCTCAGATGAAATCTGGAAAGAAGCTTTCTGAGAAACTGCTCAGTGTTCTGTTAATTCATCTCAACGAGTTACATCTATATTTCGTGAATCTCTGTGCTAGCCTTATTTCTGTGGAATCTGAGAACAGATATTTCGGATCCCTTTGAAGACTATAGGGCCAAAGGAAATATCCTCCGATAACAAAGAGAAAGAAGCTTTCTGAGAAACTTCTTTGTGTTCTGTGAAATCATCTCACAGAGTTACAGCTTTCCCCTCAAGAAGCCTTTGGCTAAGACAGTTCTTGTGGAATTGGCAAAGTGATATTTGGAAGCCCATAGAGGGCTATGGTGAAAAAGGAAATATCCTCAGATGAAATCTGGAAAGAAGCTTTCTGAGAAACTGCTTAATGTTCTGTTAATTCATCTCACAGAGTTACATCTGTGTTTCGTGGATCTCTTTACTAGCGTTATTTCTGTGGAATCTGAGAACAGATATTTAGGATCCCTTTGAAGACTATAGGGCCAATGGAAATATCCTCCGATAACTAAGAGAAAGAAGCTTTCTGAGAAACTTCTTTGTGTTCTGTGAAATCATCTCTCAGAGTTACAGCTTTCCCCTCAAGAAGCCTTTCGCTAAGACAGTTCTTGTGCAATTGGCAAAGTGATATTTGGAAGCCCATAGAGGGCTATGGTGAAAAAGGAAATATCCTCAGATGAAATCTGGAAAGAAGCTTTCTGAGAAACTGCTTAGTGTACTGTTAATTCATCTCACAGAGTTACTTCTATATTTCGTGGATCTCTTTGCTAGTCTTATTTCTGTGGAATCTGAGAACAGATATTTCGGATCCCTTTGAAGACTATAGGGCCAAAGGAAATATCCTCCGAAAACTAAGAGAAAGAAGCTTTCTGAGAAACTTCTTTGTGTACTGTGAAAGGAGCTCACAGAGTTACAGCTTTCCCCTCAAGAAGCCTTTCGCTAAGACAGTTCTTGTGGAATTGGCAAAGTGATATTTGGAAGCCCATAGAGGGCTATGGTGAAAAAGGAAATATCCTCAGATGAAATCTGGAAAGAAGCTTTCTGAGAAACTGCTTAGTGTTCTGTTAATTCATCTCACAGAGTTACATCTGTATTTCGTGGATCTCTTTGCTAGCGTTATTTCTGTGGAATCTGAGAACAGATATTTCGGATCCCTTTGAAGTCTATAGGGCCAAAGGAAATATCCTCCGATAACAAAGAGAAAGAAGCTTTCTGAGAAACTTCTTTGTGTTCTGTGAAATCATCTCACAGAGTTACAGCTTTTCCCTCAAGAAGCCTTTCGCTAAGACAGTTCTTGTGGAATTGTCCAAGTGATATTTGGAAGCCCATAGAGGGCTATGGTGAAAAAGGAAATATCCTCAGATGAAATCTGGAAAGAAGCTTTCTGAGAAACTGCTTAGTGTTCTGTTAATTCATCTCACAGAGTTACATCTGTATTTCTTGGATCTCTTTGCTAGCCTTATTTCTGTGGAATCTGAGAACAGATATTTCGGATCCCTTTGAAGACTATAGGGCCAAAGGAAATATCCTCCGATAACAAAGAGAAAGAAGCTTTCTGAGAAACTTCTTTGCGTTCTGTGAAATCATCTCACAGAGTTACAGCTTTCCCCTCAGGAAGCCTTTCGCTAAGACAGTTCTTGTGGAATTGGCAAAGTGATATTTGGAAGCCCATAGAGGGCTATGGTGAAAAAGGAAATATCCTCAGATGAAATCTGGAAAGAAGCTTTCTGAGAAACTGCTTAGTGTTCTGTTAATTCATCTAACAGAGTTGCATCTGTATTTCGTGGATCTCTTTGCTAGCCTTATTTCTGTGGAATCTGAGAAGAGATATTTCGGACCCCTTTGAAGACTATAGGGCCAAAGGAAATATCCTCCGATAACAAAGAGAAAGAAGCTTTGTGAGAAATTTCTTTGTGTTCTATGTAATCATCTCACAGAGTTACAGCGTTCCCCTCAAGAAGCCTTTCGCTAAGACAGTTCTTGTGGAATTGGCAAAGTGATATTTGGAAACCCATAGAGGGCTATGGTGAAAAAGGAAATATCCTCAGATGAAATCTGGAAAGAAGCTTTCTGAGAAACTGCTCTGTGATGTGTGACTTCCACTCACAGAGTTACATCTGTATTTCGTTGATCTCTTTGCTAGACTTATTTCTGTGGAATCTGAGAACAGATATTTCGGATCCCTTTGAAGACTATAGGGCCAAAGGAAATATCCTCCGATAACTAAGAGAAAGAAGCTTTCTGAGAAACCTCTTTGTGTTCTGAGAAATCATCTCACAGAGTTACAGCTTTCCCCTCAAGAAGCCTTTCGCTAAGACAGTTCTTGTGGAATTGGCAAAGTGATATTTGGAAGCCCATACAGGGCTATGGTGAAAAAGGAAATATCCTCAGATGAAATCTGGAAAGAAGCTTTCTGAGAAACTGCTTAGTGTTCTGTTAATTCATCTCACAGAGTTACTTCTATATTTCGTGGATCTCTTTGCTAGCCTTATTTCTGTGGAATCTGAGAACAGATATTTCGGATCCCTTTGAAGACTATAGGGCCAAAGGAAATATCCTCCGATAACAAAGAGAAAGAAGCTTTCTGAGAAACTTCTTTGTGTTCTGTGAAATCATCTCACAGAGTTACAGCTTTCCCCTCAAGAAGCCTTTCGCTAAGACAGTTCTTGTGGAATTGGCAAAGTGATATTTGGAAGCCCATAGAGGGCTATGGTGAAAAAGGAAATATCCTCCGATGAAATCTGGAAAGAAGCTTTCTGAGAAACTGCTTAGTGTTCTGTTAATTCATCTCACAGAGTTACATCTATATTTCGTTTATCTCTTTGCTAGCATTATTTCTGTGGAATCTGAGAATAGATATTTCGGATCCCTTTGAAGACTATAGGGCCAAAGGAAATATCCTCCGATAATTCAGAGAAAGAAGCTTTCTGAGAAACTTCTTTGTGTTCTGTGAAATCATCTCACAGAGTTACAGCTTTCCCCTCAGGAAGCCTTTCGCTATGACGGTTCTTGTGGAATTGGCAAAGTGATATTTGGAAGCCCATAGAGGGCTATGGTGAAAAAGGAAATATCCTCAGATGAAATCTGGAAAGAAGCTTTCTGAGAAACTGCTTAGTGTTCTGTTAATTCATCTCACAGAGTTGCATCTGTATTTCGTGGATCTCTTTGCTAGCCTTATTTCTGTGGAATCTGAGAAGAGATATTTCGGATCCATTTGAAGACTATAGGGCCAAAGGAAATATCCTCCGATAACAAAGAGAAAGAAGCTTTGTGAGAAATTTCTTTGTGTTCTATGTAATCATCTCACAGAGTTACAGCTTTCCCCTCAAGAAGCCTTTCGCTAAGACAGTTCTTGTGGAATTGGCAAAGTGATATTTGGAAGCCCATAGAGGGCTATGGTGAAAAAGGAAATATCCTCCGATGAAATCTGGAAAGAAGCTTTCTGAGAAACTGCTTAGTGTTCTGTTAATTCATCTCACAGAGTTACATCTATATTTCGTGGATCTCTTTGCTAGCCTTATTTCTGTGGAATCTGAGAAGAGATATTTCGGATCCCTTTGAAGACTATAGGGCCAAAGGAAATATCCTCCGATAACAAAGAGAAAGAAGCTTTGTGAGAAATTTCTTTGTGTTCTATGTAATCATCTCACAGAGTTACAGCTTTTCCCTCAAGAAGCCTTTCGCTAAGACAGTTCTTGTGGATTTGGCAAAGTGATATTTGGAAACCCATAGAGGGCTATGGTGAAAAAGGAAATATCCTCAGATGAAATCTGGAAAGAAGCTTTCTGAGAAACTGCTCTGTGATGTGTGACTTCCACTCACAGAGTTACATCTGTATTTCGTTGATCTCTTTGCTAGACTTATTTCTGTGGAATCTGAGAACAGATATTTCGGATCCCTTTGAAGACTATAGGGCCAAAGGAAATATCCTCCGATAACTAAGAGAAAGAAGCTTTCTGAGAAACCTCTTTGTGTTCTGTGAAATCATCTCACAGAGTTACAGCTTTCCCCTCAAGAAGCCTTTCGCTAAGACAGTTCTTGTGGAATTGGCAAAGTGATATTTGGAAGCCCATACAGGGCTATGGTGAAAAAGGAAATATCCTCAGATGAAATCTGGAAAGAAGCTTTCTGAGAAACTGCTCAGTGTTCTGTTAATTCATCTCAAAGAGTTACATCTATATTTCGTGAATCTCTGTGCTAGCCTTATTTCTGTGGAATCTGAGAACAGATATTTCGGATCCCTTTGAAGACTATAGGGCCAAAGGAAATATCCTCCGATAACAAAGAGAAAGGAGCTTTCTGAGAAACTTCTTTGTGTTCTGTGAAATCATCTCACAGAGTTACAGCTTTCCCCTCAAGAAGCCTTTGGCTAAGACAGTTCTTGTGGAATTGGCAAAGTGATATTTGGAAGCCCATAGAGGGCTATGGTGAAAAAGGAAATATCCTCAGATGAAATCTGGAAAGAAGCTTTCTGAGAAACTGCTTAGTGTTCTGTTAATTCATCTCACAGAGTTACATCTGTGTTTCGTGGATCTCTTTGCTAGCCTTATTTCTGTGGAATCTGAGAACAGATATTTCGGATCCCTTCGAAGACTATAGGGCCAAAGGAAATATCCTCCGATAACAAAGAGAAAGAAGCTTTCTGAGAAACTTCTTTGTGTTCTGTGAAATCATCTTACAGAGTTACAGCTTTCCCCTCAAGAAGCCTTTCGCTAAGACAGTTCTTGTGGAATTGGCAAAGTGATATTTGGAAACCCATAGAGGGCTATGGTGAAAAAGGAAATATCCTCAGATGAAATCTGGAAAGAAGCTTTCTGAGAAACTGCTCTGTGATGTGTGACTTCCACTCACAGAGTTACATCTGTATTTCGTTGATCTCTTTGCTAGCCTTATTTCTGTGGAATCTGAGAACAGATATTTCGGATCCCTTTGAAGACTATAGGGCCAAAGGAAATGTCCTCCGATAACTAAGAGAAAGAAGCTTTCTGAGAAACCTCTTTGTGTTCTGTGAAATCATCTCACAGAGTTACAGCTTTCCCCTCAAGAAGCCTTTCGCTAAGACAGTTCTTGTGGAATTGGCAAAGTGATATTTGGAAGCCCATACAGGGCTATGGTGAAAAAGGAAATATCCTCAGATGAAATCTGGAAAGAAGCTTTCTGAGAAACTGCTCAGTGTTCTGTTAATTCATCTCAACGAGTTACATCTATATTTCGTGAATCTCTGTGCTAGCCTTATTTCTGTGGAATCTGAGAACAGATATTTCGGATCCCTTTGAAGACTATAGGGCCAAAGGAAATATCCTCCGATAACAAAGAGAAAGAAGCTTTCTGAGAAACTTCTTTGTGTTCTGTGAAATCATCTCACAGAGTTACAGCTTTCCCCTCAAGAAGCCTTTGGCTAAGACAGTTCTTGTGGAATTGGCAAAGTGATATTTGGAAGCCCATAGAGGGCTATGGTGAAAAAGGAAATATCCTCAGATGAAATCTGGAAAGAAGCTTTCTGAGAAACTGCTTAGTGTTCTGTTAATTCATCTCACAGAGTTACATCTGTGTTTCGTGGATCTCTTTGCTAGCGTTATTTCTGTGGAATCTGAGAACAGATATTTAGGATCCCTTTGAAGACTATAGGGCCAATGGAAATATCCTCCGATAACTAAGAGAAAGAAGCTTTCTGAGAAACTTCTTTGTGTTCTGTGAAATCATCTCTCAGAGTTACAGCTTTCCCCTCAAGAAGCCTTTCGCTAAGACAGTTCTTGTGCAATTGGCAAAGTGATATTTGGAAGCCCATAGAGGGCTATGGTGAAAAAGGAAATATCCTCAGATGAAATCTGGAAAGAAGCTTTCTGAGAAACTGCTTAGTGTACTGTTAATTCATCTCACAGAGTTACTTCTATATTTCGTGGATCTCTTTGCTAGTCTTATTTCTGTGGAATCTGAGAACAGATATTTCGGATCCCTTTGAAGACTATAGGGCCAAAGGAAATATCCTCCGATAACAAAGAGAAAGAAGCTTTCTGAGAAACTTCTTTGTGTTCTGTGAAATCATCTCACAGAGTTACAGCTTTCCCCTCAAGAAGCCTTTCGCTAAGACAGTTCTTGTGGAATTGGCAAAGTGATATTTGGAAGCCCCTAGAGGGCTATGGTGAAAAAGGAAATATCCTCCGATGAAATCTGGAAAGAAGCATTCTGAGAAACTGCTTAGTGTTCTGTTAATTCATCTCACAGAGTTACATCTATATTTCGTGGATCTCTTTGCTAGACTTCTTTCTGTGGAATCTGAGAACAGATATTTCGGATCCCTTTGAAGACTATAAGGCCACAGGAAATATCCTCCGATAATTAAGAGAAAGAAGCTTTCTGAGAAACTTCTTTGTGTTCTGTGAAATCATCTCACAGAGTTACAGCTTTCCCCTCAGGAAGCCTTTCGCTAAGACAGTTCTTGTGGAATTGGCAAAGTGATATTTGGAAACCCATAGAGGGCTATGGTGAAAAAGGAAATATCCTCAGATGAAATCTGGAAAGAAGCTTTCTGAGAAACTGCTCTGTGATGTGTGACTTCCACTCACGGAGTTACATCTGTATTTCGTTGATCTCTTTGCTAGACTTATTTCTGTGGAATCTGAGAACAGATATTTCGGATCCCTTTGAAGACTATAGGGCCAAAGGAAATATCCTCCGATAACTAAGAGAAAGAAGCTTTCTGAGAAACCTCTTTGTGTTCTGTGAAATCATCTCACAGAGTTACAGCTTTCCCCTCAAGAAGCCTTTCGCTAAGACAGTTCTTGTGGAATTGGCAAAGTGATATTTGGAAGCCCATACACGGCTATGGTGAAAAAGGAAATATCCTCAGATGAAATCTGGAAAGAAGCTTTCTGAGAAACTGCTCAGTGTTCTGTTAATTCATCTCAAAGACTTACATCTATATTTCGTGGATCTCTGTGCTAGCCTTATTTCTGTGGAATCTGAGAACAGATATTTCGGATCCCTTTGAAGACTATAGGGCCAAAGGAAATATCCTCCGATAACAAAGAGAAAGAAGCTTTCTGAGAAACTTCTTTGTGTTCTGTGAAATCATCTCACAGAGTTACAGCTTTCCCCTCAAGAAGCCTTTGGCTAAGACAGTTCTTGTGGAATTGGCAAAGTGATATTTGGAAGCCCATAGAGGGCTATGGTGAAAAAGGAAATATCCTCAGATGAAATCTGGAAAGAAGCTTTCTGAGAAACTGCTTAGTGTTCTGTTAATTCATCTCACAGAGTTACATCTGTGTTTCGTGGATCTCTTTGCTAGCGTTATTTCTGTGGAATCTGAGAACAGATATTTAGGATCCCTTTGAAGACTATAGGGCCAATGGAAATATCCTCCGATAACTAAGAGAAGGAAGCTTTCTGAGAAACTTCTTTGTGTTCTGTGAAATCATCTCTCAGAGTTACAGCTTTCCCCTCAAGAAGCCTTTCGCTAAGACAGTTCTTGTGCAATTGGCAAAGTGATATTTGGAAGCCCATAGAGGGCTATGGTGAAAAAGGAAATATCCTCAGATGAAATCTGGAAAGAAGCTTTCTGAGAAACTGCTTAGTGTACTGTTAATTCATCTCACAGAGTTACTTCTATATTTCGTGGATCTCTTTGCTAGTCTTATTTCTGTGGAAACTGAGAACAGATATTTCGGATCCCTTTGAAGACTATAGGGCCAAAGGAAATATCCTCCGATAACAAAGAGAAAGAAGCTTTCTGAGAAACTTCTTTGTGTTCTGTGAAATCATCTCACAGAGTTACAGCTTTCCCCTCAAGAAGCCTTTCGCTAAGACAGTTCTTGTGGAATTGGCAAAGTGATATTTGGAAGCCCATAGAGGGCTATGGTGAAAAAGGAAATATCCTCCGATGAAATCTGGAAAGAAGCTTTCTGAGAAACTGCTTAGTGTTCTGTTAATTCATCTCACAGAGTTACATCTATATTTCGTGGATCTCTTTGCTAGACTTCTTTCTGTGGAATCTGAGAACAGATATTTCGGATCCCTTTGAAGACTATAGGGCCAAAGGAAATATCCTCCGATAATTAAGAGAAAGAAGCGTTCTGAGAAACTTCTTTGTGTTCTGTGAAATCATCTCACAGAGTTACAGCTTTCCCCTCAAGAAGCCTTTCGCTAAGACAGTTCTTGTGGAATTGGCAAAGTGATATTTGGAAACCCATAGAGGGCTATGGTGAAAAAGGAAATATCCTCAGATGAAATCTGGAAAGAAGCTTTCTGAGAAACTGCTCTGTGATGTGTGACTTCCACTCACGGAGTTACATCTGTATTTCGTTGATCTCTTTGCTAGACTTATTTCTGTGGAATCTGAGAACAGATATTTCGGATCCCTTTGAAGACTATAGGGCCAAAGGAAATATCCTCCGATAACTAAGAGAAAGAAGCTTTCTGAGAAACCTCTTTGTGTTCTGTGAAATCATCTCACAGAGTTACAGCTTTCCCCTCAAGAAGCCTTTCTCTAAGACAGTTCTTGTGGAATTGGCAAAGTGATATTTGGAAGCCCATACACGGCTATGGTGAAAAAGGAAATATCCTCAGATGAAATCTGGAAAGAAGCTTTCTGAGAAACGGTTCAGTGTTCTGTTAATTCATCTCAAAGAGTTACATCTATATTTCGTGGAATTCTGTGGTAGCCTTATTTCTGTGGAATCTGAGAACAGATATTTCGGATCCCTTTGAAGACTATAGGGCCAAAGGAAATATCCTCCGATAACAAAGAGAAAGAAGCTTTCTGAGAAACTTCTTTGTGTTCTGTGAAATCATCTCACAGAGTTACAGCTTTCCCCTCAAGAAGCCTTTGGCTAAGACAGTTCTTGTGGAATTAGCAAAGTGATATTTGGAAGCCCATAGAGGGCTATGGTGAAAAAGGAAATATCCTCAGATGAAATCTGGAAAGAAGCTTTCTGAGAAACTGCTTAGTGTTCTGTTAATTCATCTCACAGAGTTACATCTGTGTTTCGTGGATCTCTTTGCTAGCGTTATATCTGTGGAATCTGAGAACAGATATTTAGGATCCCTTTGAAGACTATAGGGCCAATGGAAATATCCTCCGATAACTAAGAGATAGAAGCTTTCTGAGAAACTTCTTTGTGTTCTGTGAAATCATCTCTCAGAGTTACAGCTTTCCCCTCAAGAAGCCTTTCGCTAAGACAGTTCTTGTGCAATTGGCAAAGTGATATTTGGAAGCCCATAGAGGGCTATGGTGAAAAAGGAAATATTCTCAGATGAAATCTGGAAAGAAGCTTTCTGAGAAACTCCTTAGTGTTCTGTTAATTCATCTCACAGAGTTACTTCCATATTTCGTGGATCTCTTTGCTAGCCTTATTTCTGTGGAATCTGAGAACAGATATTTCGGATCCCTTTGAAGACTATAGGGCCAAAGGAAATATCCTCCGATAACAAAGAGAAAGAAGCTTTCTGAGAAACTTCTTTGTGTTCTGTGAAATCATCTCACAGAATTACAGCTTTCCCCTCAAGAAGCCTTTCGCTAAGACAGTTCTTGTGGAATTGGCAAAGTGATATTTGGAAGCCCATAGAGGGCTATGGTGAAAAAGGAAATATCCTCCGATGAAATCTGGAAAGAAGCTTTCTGAGAAACTGCTTAGTGTTCTGTTAATTCATCTCACAGAGTTACATCTGTATTTCGTGGATCTCTTTGCTAGCCTTATTTCTGTGGAATCTGAGAACTGATACTTCGGATCCCTTTGAAGACTATAGGGCCAAAGGAAATATTTTCCGATAACAAAGAGAAAGAAGCTTTCTGAGAAATTTCTTTGTGTTCTATGTAACCATCTCACAGAGTTACAGCTTTCCCCTCAAGAAGCCTTTCGCTAAGACAGTTCTTGTGGAATTGGCAAAGTGATATTTGGAAGCCCATACAGGGCTATGGTGAAAAAGGAAATATCCTCAGATGAAATCTGGAAAGAAGCTTTCTGAGAAACTGCTTAGTGTTCTGTTAATTCATCTCACAGAGTTACTTCTGTATTTCGTGGATCACTTGGCTAGCCTTATTTCTGTGGAATCTGAGAACAGATATTTCGGATCCCTTTGAAGACTCTAGGGCCAAAGGAAATATCCTCCGATAACTAAGAGAAAGAAGCTTTCTGAGAAACTTCTTTGTGTTCTGTGAAATCATCTCAAAGAGTTACAGCTTTCCCCTCAAGAAGCCTTTCGCTAAGACAGTTCTTGTGGAATTGGCAAAGTGATATTTGGAAGCCCATAGAGGGCTGTGGTGAAAAAGGAAATATCCTCAGATGAAATCTGGAAAGAAGCTTTCTGAGAAACTGCTCAGTGTTCTGTTAATTCATCTCACAGAGTTACATCTGTATTTCGTGGATCTCTTTGCTAGCCTTATTTCTGTGGAATCTGAGAACAGATATTTCGGATCCCTTTGAAGACTATAGGGCCAAAGGAAATATCCTCGGATAACAAAGAGAAGGAAGCTTTCTGAGAAACTTCTTTGTGTTCTGTGAAATCATCTCACAGAGTTACAGCTTTCCCCTCCAGAAGCCTTTCGCTAAGACAGTTCTTGTGGAATTGGCAAAGTGATATTTGGAAGCCCATAGAGGGCTATGGTGAAAAAGGAAATGTCCTCCGATGAAATCTGCAAAGCTTTCTGAGAAACTGCTTAGTGTTCTGTTTATTCAACTCACAGAGTTACTTCTATATTTCGTGGATCTCTTTGCTAGCCTTATTTCTGTGGAATCTGAGAACAGATATTTCGGATCCCTTTGAAGACTATAGGGCCAAAGGAAATATCCTCCGATAACTAAGAGAAAGAAGCTTTCTGACGAACTTCTTTGTGTTCTATGAAATCATCTCACAGAGTTACAGCTTTCCCCTCAAGAAGCCTTTCGCTAAGACAGTTCTTGTGGAATTGGCAAAGTGATATTTGGAAGCTCATAGAGGGCTATGGTGAAAAAGGAAATATCCTCCGATGAAATCTGGAAAGAAACTTTCTGAGAAACTGCTTAGTGTTCTGTTAATTCATCTCACAGAGTTACATCTATATTTCGTGGATCTCCTTGCTAGCCTTATTTCTGTGGAATCTGAGAACAGATATTTCGGATCCCTTTGAAGACTATAGGGCCAAAGGAAATATCCTCCGAAAACTAAGAGAAAGAAGCTTTCTGAGAAACTTCTTTGTGTTCTGTGAAATGAGCTCACAGAGTTACAGCTTTCCCCTCAAGAAGCCTTTCGCTAAGACAGTTCTTGTGGAATTGGCAAAGTGATATTTGGAAGCCCATAGAGGACTATGGTGAAAAAGGAAATATCCTCAGATGAAATCTGGAAAGAAGCTTTCTGAGAAACTGCTTAGTGTTCTGTTAATTCAGCTCTCAGAGTTACATCTGTATTTCGTGGATCTCTTTGCTAGCCTTATTTCTGTGGAATCTGAGAACAGATATTTCGGATCCCTTTGAAGACTATAGGGCCAAAGGAAATATCCTCCCATAACAAAGAGAAAGAAGCTTTGTGAGAAATTTCTTTGTGTTCTATGTAATCATCTCACAGAGTTACAGCTTTCACCTCAAGAAGCCTTTCGGTAAGACAGCTCTTGTGGAATTGGCAAAGTGATATTTGGAAGCCCATAGAGGGCTATGGTGAAAAAGGAATTATCCTCAGATGAAATCTGGAAAGAAGCTTTCTGAGAAACTGCTTAGTGTTCTGTTAATTCATCTCACAGAGTTACATCTGTATTTCGTGGATCACTTGGCTAGCCTTATTTCTGTGGAATCTGAGAACAGATATTTCGGATCCCTTTGAAGACTATAGGGCCAAAGGAAATATCCTCCGATAAGTAAGAGAAAGAAGCTTTCTGAGAAACTTCTTTGTGTTCTGTGAAATCATCTCACAGAGTTACAGCTTTCCCCTCAAGAAGCCTTTCGCTAAGACAGTTCTTGTGGAATTGGCAAAGTAATATTTGGAAGCCCATAGAGGGCTATGGTGAAAAAGGAAATATCCTCAGATGAAATCTGGAAAGCTTTCTGAGAAATTGCTTAGTGTTCTGTTAATTCATCTCACAGAGTTACATCTGTATTTCGTGGATCTCTTTGCTAGCCTTATTTCTGTGGAATCTGGCAACAGATATTTCGGAACCCTTTGAAGACTATAGGGCCAAAGGAAATATCCTCCGATAACTAAGAGAAAGAAGCTTTCTGAGAAACTTCTTTGTGTTCTGTGAAATCATCTCACAGAGTTACAGTTTTCCCTCAAGAAGCCTTTCGCTAAGACGTTTCTTGAGGAATTGGCAAAGTGATATTTGGAAGCCCATAGAGGGCTATGGTGAAAAAGGAAATATCCTCCGATGAAATCTGGAAAGAAGCTTTCTGAGAATGTGCTTAGTGTTCTGTTAATTCATCTCACAGAGTTACTTCTATATTTCGTGGATCTCTTCGATAGCCTTATTTCTGTGGAATCTGAGAACAGATATTTCGGATCCCTTTGAAGACTATAGGGCCAAAGTAAATATCCTCCTATAACTAAGAGAAAGAAGCTTTCTGAGAAACTTCTTTGTGTTCTGTGAAATCATCTCACAGAGTTACAGCTTTCCCCTCAAGAAGCCTTTCGCTAAGACAGTTCTTGTGGAATTGGCAAAGTGATATTTGGAAGCCCATAGAGGGCTATGGTGAAAAAGGAAATATCCTCCGATGAAATCTGGAAAGAAGCTTTCTGAGAAACTGCTTAGTGTTCTGCTAATTCATCTCACAGAGTTACATCTGTATTTCGTGGATCTCTTTGCTAGCCTTATTTCTGTGGAATCTGACAACAGATATTTCGGATCCCTTTGAAGACTATAGGGCCAAAGGAAATATCCTCCGATAACTAAGAGAAAGAAGGTTTCTGAGAAACTTCTTTGTGTTCTGTGAAATCATCTCACAGAGTTACAGCTTTCCCCTCAAGAAGCCTTTCGCTAAGACAGTTCTTGTGGAATTGGCAAAGTGATATTTGGAAGCCCATAGAGGGCTATGGTGAAAAAGGAAATATCCTCAGATGAAATCTGGAAAGAAGCTTTCTGAGAAACTGCTTAGTGTACTGTTAATTCATCTCACAGAGTTACTTCTATATTTCGTGGATCTCTTTGCTAGTCTTATTTCTGTGGAAACTGAGAACAGATATTTCGGATCCCTTTGAAGACTATAGGGCCAAAGGAAATATCCTCCGATAACAAAGAGAAAGAAGCTTTCTGAGAAACTTCTTTGTGTTCTGTGAAATCATCTCACAGAGTTACAGCTTTCCCCTCAAGAAGCCTTTCGCTAAGACAGTTCTTGTGGAATTGGCAAAGTGATATTTGGAAGCCCATAGAGGGCTATGGTGAAAAAGGAAATATCCTCCGATGAAATCTGGAAAGAAGCTTTCTGAGAAACTGCTTAGTGTTCTGTTAATTCATCTCACAGAGTTACATCTATATTTCGTGGATCTCTTTGCTAGACTTCTTTCTGTGGAATCTGAGAACAGATATTTCGGATCCCTTTGAAGACTATAGGGCCAAAGGAAATATCCTCCGATAATTAAGAGAAAGAAGCTTTCTGAGAAACTTCTTTGTGTTCTGTGAAATCATCTCACAGAGTTACAGCTTTCCCCTCAAGAAGCCTTTCGCTAAGACAGTTCTTGTGGAATTGGCAAAGTGATATTTGGAAACCCATAGAGGGCTATGGTGAAAAAGGAAATATCCTCCGATGAAATCTGGAAAGAAGCTTTCTGAGAAACTGCTTAGTGTTCTGTTAATTCATCTCACAGTGTTACATCTATATTTCGTGGATCTCTTTGCTAGACTTCTTTCTGTGGAATCTGAGAACAGATATTTCGGATCCCTTTGAAGACTTTAGGGCCAAAGGAAATATCCTCCGATAATTAAGAGAAAGAAGCTTTCTGAGAAACTTCTTTGTGTTCTGTGAAATCATCTCACAGAGTTACAGCTTTCCCCTCAAGAAGCCTTTCGCCAAGACAGTTCTTGTGGAATTGGCAAAGTGATATTTGGAAACCCATAGAGGGCTATGGTGAAAAAGGAAATATCCTCAGATGAAATCTGGAAAGAAGCTTTCTGAGAAACTGCTCTGTGATGTGTGACTTCCACTCACGGAGTTACATCTGTATTTCGTTGATCTCTTTGCTAGACTTATTTCTGTGGAATCTGAGAACAGATATTTCGGATCCCTTTGAAGACTATAGGGCCAAAGGAAATATCCTCCGATAACTAAGAGAAAGAAGCTTTCTGAGAAACCTCTTTGTGTTCTGTGAAATCATCTCACAGAGTTACAGCTTTCCCCTCAAGAAGCCTTTCGCTAAGACAGTTCTTGTGGAATTGGCAAAGTGATATTTGGAAGCCCATAGAGGGCTATGGTGAAAAAGGAAATATCCTCAGATGAAATCTGGAAAGAAGCTTTCTGAGAAACTGCTTAGTGTACTGTTAATTCATCTCACAGAGTTACTTCTATATTTCGTGGATCTCTTTGCTAGTCTTATTTCTGTGGAAACTGAGAACAGATATTTCGGATCCCTTTGAAGACTATAGGGCCAAAGGAAATATCCTCCGATAACAAAGAGAAAGAAGCTTTCTGAGAAACTTCTTTGTGTTCTGTGAAATCATCTCACAGAGTTACAGCTTTCCCCTCAAGAAGCCTTTCGCTAAGACAGTTCTTGTGGAATTGGCAAAGTGATATTTGGAAGCCCATAGAGGGCTATGGTGAAAAAGGAAATATCCTCCGATGAAATCTGGAAAGAAGCTTTCTGAGAAACTGCTTAGTGTTCTGTTAATTCATCTCACAGAGTTACATCTATATTTCGTGGATCTCTTTGCTAGACTTCTTTCTGTGGAATCTGAGAACAGATATTTCGGATCCCTTTGAAGACTATAGGGCCAAAGGAAATATCCTCCGATAATTAAGAGAAAGAAGCTTTCTGAGAAACTTCTTTGTGTTCTGTGAAATCATCTCACAGAGTTACAGCTTTCCCCTCAAGAAGCCTTTCGCTAAGACAGTTCTTGTGGAATTGGCAAAGTGATATTTGGAAACCCATAGAGGGCTATGGTGAAAAAGGAAATATCCTCCGATGAAATCTGGAAAGAAGCTTTCTGAGAAACTGCTTAGTGTTCTGTTAATTCATCTCACAGTGTTACATCTATATTTCGTGGATCTCTTTGCTAGACTTCTTTCTGTGGAATCTGAGAACAGATATTTCGGATCCCTTTGAAGACTTTAGGGCCAAAGGAAATATCCTCCGATAATTAAGAGAAAGAAGCTTTCTGAGAAACTTCTTTGTGTTCTGTGAAATCATCTCACAGAGTTACAGCTTTCCCCTCAAGAAGCCTTTCGCCAAGACAGTTCTTGTGGAATTGGCAAAGTGATATTTGGAAACCCATAGAGGGCTATGGTGAAAAAGGAAATATCCTCAGATGAAATCTGGAAAGAAGCTTTCTGAGAAACTGCTCTGTGATGTGTGACTTCCACTCACGGAGTTACATCTGTATTTCGTTGATCTCTTTGCTAGACTTATTTCTGTGGAATCTGAGAACAGATATTTCGGATCCCTTTGAAGACTATAGGGCCAAAGGAAATATCCTCCGATAACTAAGAGAAAGAAGCTTTCTGAGAAACCTCTTTGTGTTCTGTGAAATCATCTCACAGAGTTACAGCTTTCCCCTCAAGAAGCCTTTCGCTAAGACAGTTCTTGTGGAATTGGCAAAGTGATATTTGGAAGCCCATAGAGGGCTATGGTGAAAAAGGAAATATCCTCAGATGAAATCTGGAAAGAAGCTTTCTGAGAAACTGCTTAGTGTACTGTTAATTCATCTCACAGAGTTACTTCTATATTTCGTGGATCTCTTTGCTAGTCTTATTTCTGTGGAATCTGAGAACAGATATTTCGGATCCCTTTGAAGACTATAGGGCCAAAGGAAATATCCTCCGATAACAAAGAGAAAGAAGCTTTCTGAGAAACTTCTTTGTGTTCTGTGAAATCATCTCACAGAGTTACAGCTTTCCCCTCAAGAAGCCTTTCGCTAAGACAGTTCTTGTGGAATTGGCAAAGTGATATTTGGAAGCCCCTAGAGGGCTATGGTGAAAAAGGAAATATCCTCCGATGAAATCTGGAAAGAAGCTTTCTGAGAAACTGCTTAGTGTTCTGTTAATTCATCTCACAGAGTTACATCTATATTTCGTGGATCTCTTTGCTAGACTTCTTTCTGTGGAATCTGAGAACAGATATTTCGGATCCCTTTGAAGACTATAGGGCCAAAGGAAATATCCTCCGATAATTAAGAGAAAGAAGCTTTCTGAGAAACTTCTTTGTGTTCTGTGAAATCATCTCACAGAGTTACAGCTTTCCCCTCAAGAAGCCTTTCGCTAAGACAGTTCTTGTGGAATTGGAAAAGTGATATTTGGAAACCCATAGAGGGCTATGGTGAAAAAGGAAATATCCTCCGATGAAATCTGGAAAGAAGCTTTCTGAGAAACTGCTCTGTGATGTGTGACTTCCACTCACGGAGTTACATCTGTATTTCGTTGATCTCTTTGCTAGACTTATTTCTGTGGAATCTGAGAACAGATATTTCGGATCCCTTTGAAGACTATAGGGCCAAAGGAAATATCCTCCGATAACTAAGAGAAAGAAGCTTTCTGAGAAACCTCTTTGTGTTCTGTGAAATCATCTCACAGAGTTACAGCTTTCCCCTCAAGAAGCCTTTCGCTAAGACAGTTCTTGTGGAATTGGCAAAGTGATATTTGGAAGCCCATACACGGCTATGGTGAAAAAGGAAATATCCTCAGATGAAATCTGGAAAGAAGCTTTCTGAGAAACTGCTCAGTGTTCTGTTAATTCATCTCAAAGACTTACATCTATATTTCGTGGATCTCTGTGCTAGCCTTATTTCTGTGGAATCTGAGAACAGATATTTCGGATCCCTTTGAAGACTATAGGGCCAAAGGAAATATCCTCCGATAACAAAGAGAAAGAAGCTTTCTGAGAAACTTCTTTGTGTTCTGTGAAATCATCTCACAGAGTTACAGCTTTCCCCTCAAGAAGCCTTTCGCTAAGACAGTTCTTGTGGAATTGGCAAAGTGATATTTGGAAGCCCATAGAGGTCTATGGTGAAAAAGGAAATATCCTCAGATGAAATCTGGAAAGAAGCTTTCTGAGAAACTGCTTAGTGTTCTGTTAATTCATCTCACAGAGTTACATCTGTGTTTCGTGGATCTCTTTGCTAGCGTTATTTCTGTGGAATCTGAGAACAGATATTTAGGATCCCTTTGAAGACTATAGGGCCAAAGGAAATATCCTCCGATAACTAAGAGAAGGAAGCTTTCTGAGAAACTTCTTTGTGTTCTGTGAAATCATCTCTCAGAGTTACAGATTTCCCCTCAAGAAGCCTTTCGCTAAGACAGTTCTTGTGCAATTGGCAAAGTGATATTTGGAAGCGCATAGAGGGCTATGGTGAAAAAGGAAATATCCTCAGATGAAATCTGGAAAGAAGCTTTCTGAGAAACTGCTTAGTGTACTGTTAATTCATCTCACAGAGTTACTTCTATATTTCGTGGATCTCTTTGCTAGTCTTATTTCTGTGGAAACTGAGAACAGATATTTCGGATCCCTTTGAAGACTATAGGGCCAAAGGAAATATCCTCCGATAACAAAGAGAAAGAAGCTTTCTGAGAAACTTCTTTGTGTTCTGTGAAATCATCTCACAGAGTTACAGCTTTCCCCTCAAGAAGCCTTTCTCTAAGAGAGTTCTTGTGGAATTGGCAAAGTGATATTTGGAAGCCCATAGAGGGCTATGGTGAAAAAGGAAATATCCTCCGATGAAATCTGGAAAGAAGCTTTCTGAGAAACTGCTTAGTGTTCTGTTAATTCATCTCACAGAGTTACATCTATATTTCGTGGATCTCTTTGCTAGACTTCTTTCTGTGGAATCTGAGAACAGATATTTCGGATCCCTTTGAAAACTATAGGGCCAATGGAAATATCCTCCGATAATTAAGAGAAAGAAGCTTTCTGAGAAACTACTTTGTGTTCTGTGAAATCACCTCATAGAGTTACAGCTTTCCCCTCAAGAAGCCTTTCGCTAAGACAGTTCTTGTGGAATTGGCAAAGTGATATTTGGAAACCCATAGAGGGCTATGGTGAAAAAGGAAATATCCTCAGATGAAATCTGGAAAGAAGCTTTCTGAGAAACTGCTCTGTGATGTGTGACTTCCACTCACGGAGTTACATCTGTATTTCGTTGATCTCTTTGCTAGACTTATTTCTGTGGAATCTGAGAACAGATATTTCGGATCCCTTTGAAGACTATAGGGCCAAAGGAAATATCCTTCGATAACTAAGAGAAAGAAGCTTTCTGAGAAACCTCTTTGTGTTCTGTGAAATCATCTCACAGAGTTACAGCTTTCCCCTCAAGAAGCCTTTCGCTAAGACAGTTCTTGTGGAATTGGCAAAGTGATATTTGGAAGCCCATACAGGGCTATGGTGAAAAAGGAAATATCCTCAGATGAAATCTGGAAAGAAGCTTTCTGAGAAATTGCTTAGTGTTCTGTTAATTCATCTCACAGAGTTACTTCTATATTTCGTGGATCTCTTTGCTAGCCTTATTTCTGTGGAATCTGAGAACAGATATTTCGGATCCCTTTGAAGACTATAGGGCCAAAGGAAATATCCTCCGATAACTAAGAGAAAGAAGCTTTCTGAGAAACTTCTTTGTGTTCTGTTAAATCATCTCACAGAGTTACAGCTTTCCCCTCAAGAAGCCTTTCGCTAAGACAGTTCTTGTGGAATTGGCAAAGTGATATTTGGAAGCCCATAGAGGGCTATGGTGAAAAAGGAAATATCCTCCGATGAAATCTGGAAAGAAGCTTTCTGAGAAACTGCTTAGTGTTCTGTTAATTCATCTCACAGAGTTACATCTATATTTCGTTTATCTCTTTGCTAGCCTTATTTCTGTGGAATCTGAGAACAGATATTTCGGATCCCTTTGAAGACTATAGGGCCAAAGGAAATATCCTCCGATAATTCAGAGAAAGAAGCTTTCTGAGAAACTTCTTTGTGTTCTGTGAAATCATCTCACAGAGTTACAGCTTTCCCCTCAAGAACCCTTTCGTTATGACAGTTCTTGTGGAATTGGCAAAGTGATATTTGGAAGCCCATAGAGGGCTATGGTGAAAAAGGAAATATCCTCAGATGAAATCTGGAAAGAAGCTTTCTGAGAAACTGCTTAGTGTTCTGTTAATTCATCTCACAGAGTTGCTTCTGTATTTCGTGGATCTCTTTGCTAGCCTTATTTCTGTGGAATCTGAGAAGAGATATTTCGGATCCATTTGAAGACTATAGGGCCAAAGGAAATATCCTCCGATAACAAAGAGAAAGAAGCTTTGTGAGAAATTTCTTTGTGTTCTATGTAATCATCTCACAGAGTTACAGCTTTCCCCTCAAGAAGCCTTTCGCTAAGACAGTTCTTGTGGAATTGGCAAAGTGATATTTGGAAGCCCATAGAGGGCTATGGTGAAAAAGGAAATATCCTCAGATGAAATCTGGAAAAAAGCTTTCTGAGAAACTGCTTAGTGTTCTGTTAATTCATGTCACAGAGTTACATCTGTATTTCGTGGATCTCTTTGCTAGCCTTATTTCTGTGGAATCTGAGAAGAGATATTTCGGATCCCTTTGAAGACTATAGGGCCAAAGGAAATATCCTCCGATAACAAAGAGAAAGAAGCTTTGTGAGAAATTTCTTTGTGTTCTATGTAATCATCTCACAGAGTTACAGCTTTCCCCTCAAGAAGCCTTTCGCTAAGACAGTTCTTGTGGATTTGGCAAAGTGATATTTGGAAACCCATAGAGGGCTATGGTGAAAAAGGAAATATCCTCAGATGAAATCTGGAAAGAAGCTTTCTGAGAAACTGCTCTGTGATGTGTGACTTCCACTCACAGAGTTACATCTGTATTTCGTTGATCTCTTTGCTAGACTTATTTCTGTGGAATCTGAGAACAGATATTTCGGATCCCTTTGAAGACTATAGGGCCAAAGGAAATATCCTCCGATAACTAAGAGAAAAAAGCTTTCTGAGAAACCTCTTTGTGTTCTGTGAAATCATCTCACAGAGTTACAGCTTTCCCCTCAAGAAGCCTTTCGCTAAGACAGTTCTTGTGGAATTGGCAAAGTGATATTTGGAAGCCCATACAGGGCTATGGTGAAAAAGGAAATATCCTCAGATGAAATCTGGAAAGAAGCTTTCTGAGAAACTGCTCAGTGTTCTGTTAATTCATCTCAAAGAGTTACATCTATATTTCGTGAATCTCTGTGCTAGCCTTATTTCTGTGGAATCTGAGAACAGATATTTCGGATCCCTTTGAAGACTATAGGGCCAAAGGAAATATCCTCCGATAACAAAGAGAAAGGAGCTTTCTGAGAAACTTCTTTGTGTTCTGTGAAATCATCTCACAGAGTTACAGCTTTCCCCTCAAGAAGCCTTTGGCTAAGACAGTTCTTGTGGAATTGGCAAAGTGATATTTGGAAGCCCATAGAGGGCTATGGTGAAAAAGGAAATATCCTCAGATGAAATCTGGAAAGAAGCTTTCTGAGAAACTGCTTAGTGTTCTGTTAATTCATCTCACAGAGTTACATCTGTGTTTCGTGGATCTCTTTGCTAGCGTTATTTCTGTGGAATCTGAGAACAGATATTTAGGATCCCTTTGAAGACTATAGGGCCAATAGAAATATCCTCCGATAACTAAGAGAAAGAAGCTTCCTGAGAAACTTCTTTGTGTTCTGTGAAATCATCTCTCAGAGTTACAGCTTTCCCCTCAAGAAGCCTTTCGCTAAGACAGTTCTTGTGCAATTGGCAAAGTGATATTTGGAAGCCCATAGAGGGCTATGGTGAAAAAGGAAATATCCGCAGATGAAATCTGGAAAGAAGCTTTCTGAGAAACTGCTCAGTGTTCTGTTAATTCATCTCACAGAGTTACATCTGTATTTCGTGGATCTCTTTGCTAGCCTTATTTCTGTGGAATCTGAGAACAGATATTTCGGATCCCTTCGAAGACTATAGGGCCAAAGGAAATATCCTCCGATAACAAAGAGAAAGAAGCTTTCTGAGAAACTTCTTTGTGTTCTGTGAAATCATCTTACAGAGTTACAGCTTTCCCCTCAAGAAGCCTTTCGCTAAGACAGTTCTTGTGGAATTGGCAAAGTGATATTTGGAAACCCATAGAGGGCTATGGTGAAAAAGGAAATATCCTCAGATGAAATCTGGAAAGAAGCTTTCTGAGAAACTGCTCTGTGATGTGTGACTTCCACTCACAGAGTTACATCTGTATTTCGTTGATCTCTTTGCTAGACTTATTTCTGTGGAATCTGAGAACAGATATTTCGGATCCCTTTGAAGACTATAGGGCCAAAGGAAATATCCTCCGATAACTAAGAGAAAGAAGCTTTCTGAGAAACCTCTTTGTGTTCTGTGAAATCATCTCACAGAGTTACAGCTTTCCCCTCAAGAAGCCTTTCGCTAAGACAGTTCTTGTGGAATTGGCAAAGTGATATTTGGAAGCCCATACAGGGCTATGGTGAAAAAGGAAATATCCTCAGATGAAATCTGGAAAGAAGCTTTCTGAGAAACTGCTCAGTGTTCTGTTAATTCATCTCAACGAGTTACATCTATATTTCGTGAATCTCTGTGCTAGCCTTATTTCTGTGGAATCTGAGAACAGATATTTCGGATCCCTTTGAAGACTATAGGGCCAAAGGAAATATCCTCCGATAACAAAGAGAAAGAAGCTTTCTGAGAAACTTCTTTGTGTTCTGTGAAATCATCTCACAGAGTTACAGCTTTCCCCTCAAGAAGCCTTTGGCTAAGACAGTTCTTGTGGAATTGGCAAAGTGATATTTGGAAGCCCATAGAGGGCTATGGTGAAAAAGGAAATATCCTCAGATGAAATCTGGAAAGAAGCTTTCTGAGAAACTGCTTAGTGTTCTGTTAATTCATCTCACAGAGTTACATCTGTGTTTGGTGGATCTCTTTGCTAGCGTTATTTCTGTGGAATCTGAGAACAAATATTTAGGATCCCTTTGAAGACTATAGGGCCAATGGAAATATCCTCCGATAACTAAGAGAAAGAAGCTTTCTGAGAAACTTCTTTGTGTTCTGTGAAATCATCTCTCAGAGTTACAGCTTTCCACTCAAGAAGCCTTTCGCTAAGACAGTTCTTGTGCAATTGGCAAAGTGATATTTGGAAGCCCATAGAGGGCTATGGTGAAAAAGGAAATATCCTCAGATGAAATCTGGAAAGAAGCTTTCTGAGAAACTGCTTAGTGTACTGTTAATTCATCTCACAGAGTTACTTCTATATTTCGTGGATCTCTTTGCTAGTCTTATTTCTGTGGAATCTGAGAACAGATATTTCGGATCCCTTTGAAGACTATAGGGCCAAAGGAAATATCCTCCGATAACAAAGAGAAAGAAGCTTTCTGAGAAACTTCTTTGTGTTCTGTGAAATCATCTCACAGAGTTACAGCTTTCCCCTCAAGAAGCCTTTCGCTAAGACAGTTCTTGTGGAATTGGCAAAGTGATATTTGGAAGCCCTTAGAGGTCTATGTTGAAAAAGGAAATATCCTCCGATGAAATCTGGAAAGAAGCTTTCTGAGAAACTGCTTAGTGTTCTGTTAATTCATCTCACAGAGTTACATCTATATTTCGTGGATCTCTTTGCTAGACTTCTTTCTGTGGAATCTGAGAACAGATATTTCGGATCCCTTTGAAGACTATAGGGCCAAAGGAAATATCCTCCGATAATTAAGAGAAAGAAGCTTTCTGAGAAACTTCTTTGTGTTCTGTGAAATCATCTCACAGAGTTACAGCTTTCCCCTCAAGAAGCCTTTCGCTAAGACAGTTCTTGTGGAATTGGCAAAGTGATATTTGGAAACCCATAGAGGGCTATGGTGAAAAAGGAAATATCCTCAGATGAAATCTGGAAAGAAGCTTTCTGAGAAACTGCTTAGTGTTCTATTAATTCATCTCACAGAGTTACATCTGTATTTCGTGGATCTCTTTGCTAGCCTTATTTCTGTGGAATCTGAGAACAGATATTTCGGATCCCTTTGAAGACTATAGGGCCAAAGGAAATATCCTCCGAAAACTAAGAGAAAGAAGCTTTCTGAGAAACTTCTTTGTGTTCTGTGAAAGGAGCTCACAGAGTTACAGCTTTCCCCTCAAGAAGCCTTTCGCTAAGACAGTTCTTGTGGAATTGGCAAAGTGATATTTGGAAGCCCATAGAGGGCTATGGTGAAAAAGGAAATATCCTCAGATGAAATCTGGAAAGAAGCTTTCTGAGAAACTGCTTAGTGTTCTGTTAATTCATCTCACAGAGTTACATCTGTATTTCGTGGATCTCTTTGCTAGCGTTATTTCTGTGGAATCTGAGAACAGATATTTGGGATCCCTTTGAGGACTATAGGGCCAAAGGAAATATCCTCCGATAACAAAGAGAAAGAAGCTTTCTGAGAAACTTCTTTGTGTTCTGTGAAATCATCTCACAGAGTTACAGCTTTTCCCTCAAGAAGCCTTTCGCTAAGACAGTTCTTGTGGAATTGTCCAAGTGATATTTGGAAGCCCATAGAGGGCTATGGTGAAAAAGGAAATATCCTCAGATGAAATCTGGAAAGAAGCTTTCTGAGAAACTGCTTAGTGTTCTGTTAATTCATCTCACAGAGTTACATCTGTATTTCGTGGATCTCTTTGCTAGCCTTATTTCTGTGGAATCTGAGAACAGATATTTCGGATCCCTTTGAAGACTATAGGGCCAAAGGAAATATCCTCCGATAACAAAGAGAAAGAAGCTTTCTGAGAAACTTCTTTGCGTTCTGTGAAATCATCTCACAGAGTTACAGCTTTCCCCTCAGGAAGCCTTTCGCTAAGACAGTTCTTGTGGAATTGGCAAAGTGATATTTGGAAACCCATAGAGGGCTATGGTGAAAAAGGAAATATCCTCAGATGAAATCTGGAAAGAAGCTTTCTGAGAAACGGCTCTGTGATGTGTGACTTCCACTCACGGAGTTACATCTGTATTTCGTTGATCTCTTTGCTAGACTTATTTCTGTGGTATCTGAAAACAGATATTTCGGTTCCCTTTGAAGACTATAGGGCCAAAGGAAATCTCCTCCGATAACTAAGAGAAAGAAGCTTTCTGAGAAACTTCTTTGTGTTCTGTGAAATCATCTCACAGAGTTACAGCTTTCCCCTCAAGAAGCCTTTCGCTAAGACAGTTCTTGTGGAATTGGCCAAGTGATATTTGGAAGCCCATAGAGGGCTATGGTGAAAAAGGATATATCCTCAGATGAAATCTGGAAAGAAAATTTCTGAGAAACTGCTTAGTGTTCTGTTAATTCATCTCACATAGTTACATCTGTATTTCGTGGATCTCTTTGCTAGCCTTATTTCTGTGGAATCTGAGAACAGATATTTCGGATCCCTTTGGAGACTATAGGGCCAAAGGAAATATCCTCCGATAACTAAGAGAAAGAAGCTTTCTGAGAAACTTCTTTGTGTTCTGTGAAATCATCTCACAGAGTTACAGCTTTCCCCTCAAGAAGCCTTTCGCTAAGACAGTTCTTGTGGAATTGGCAAAGTGATATTTGGAAGCCCATAGAGGGCTACGGTCAAAAAGGAAACATCCTCCGATGAAATCTGGAAAGAAGCTTTCTGAGAAACTGCTTAGTGTTCTGTTAATTCATCTCACAGAGTTACATCTGTATTTCGTGGATCTCTTTGCTAGCCTTATTTCTGTGGAATCTGAAAACAGATATTTCGGATCCCTTTGAAGACTATAGGGCCAAAGGAAATATCCTCCGATAACTAAGAGAAAGAAGCTTTCTGAGAAACTTCTTTGTGTTCTGTGAAATCATCTCACAGAGTTACAGCTTTCCCCTCAAGAAGCCTTTCGCTAAGACAGTTCTTGTGGAATTGGCAAAGTGATATTTGGAAGCCCCTAGAGGGCTATGGTGAAAAAGGAAATATCCTCCGATGAAATCCGGAAAGAAGCTTTCTGAGAAAGGGCTTAGTGTTCTGTTAATTCATCTCACAGAGTTACATCTGTATTTCGTGGATCTCTTTGTTAGCCTTATTTCTGTGGAATCTGAGAACAGATATTTCGGATCCCTTTGAAGACTATAGGGCCAAAGGAAATATCCTTCGAAAACTAAGAGAAAGAAGCTTTCTGAGAAACTTCTTTGTGTTCTGTGAAATGAGCTCACAGAGTTACAGCTTTCCCCTCAAGAAGCCTTTCGCTAAGACAGTTCTTGTGGAATTGGCAAAGTGATATTTGGAAGCCCATAAAGGGCTATGGTGAAAAAGGAAATATCCTCAGATGAAATCTGGAAAGAAGCTTTCTGAGAAACTGCTTAGTGTTCTGTTAATTCATCTCACAGAGTTACATCAGTATTTCTTGGATCTCTTTGCTAGCCTTATTTCTGTGGAATCTGACAACAGATATTTCGGATCCCTTTGAAGACTATGGAGCCAAAGGAAATATCCTCCGATAACTAAGAGAAAGAAGCTTTGTGAGAAATTTCTTTGTGTTCTATGTAATCATCTCATAGAGTTACAGCTTTTCCCTCAAAAAGCCTTTCGCTAAGACAGTTCTTGTGGAATTGGCAAAGTGATATTTGGAAGCCCTTAGAGGTCTATGTTGAAAAAGGAAATATCCTCAGATGAAATCTGGAAAGAAGCTTTCTGAGAAACTGCTTAGTGTTCTATTAATTCATCTCACAGAGTTACATCTGTATTTCGTGGATTACTTGGCTAGCCTTATTTCTGTGGAATCTGAGAACAGATATTTCGGATCCCTTTGAAGACTATAGGGTCAAAGGAAATATCCTCCGATAACTAAGAGAAAGAAGCTTTCTGAGAAACTTCTTTGTGTTCTGTGAAATCATCTCACAGAGTTACAGTTTTCCCTCAAGAAGCCTTTCCCTAAGACATTTCTTGAGGAATTGGCAAAGTGATATTTGGAAGCCTATAGAGGGCTATGGTGAAAAAGGAAATATCCTCCGATGAAATCTGGAAAGAAGCTTTCTGAGAAACTGCTTAGAGTTCTGTTAATTCATCTCACAGAGTTACTTCTATATTTCGTGGATCTCTTTGCTAGCCTTATTTCTGTGGAATCTGAGAACAGATATTTCAGATCCCTTTGAAGACTATAGGGCCATAGGAAATATCCTCCGATAACTAAGAGAAAGAAGCTTTCTGAGAAACTTCTTTGTGTTCTGTGAAATCATCTCACAGAGTTACAGCTTTCCCCTCAAGAAGCCTTTCGCTAAGACAGTTCTTGTGGAATTGGCAAAGTGATATTTGGAAGCCCATAGTGGGCTATGGTGAAAAAGGAAATATCCTCAGATGAAATCTGGAAAGAAGCTTTCTGAGAAACTGCTTAGTGTTCTGTTAATTCATCTCACAGAGTTACATCTGTATTTCTTGGATCTCTTTGCTAGCCTTATTTCTGTGGAATCTGAGAACAGATATTTCGGATCCCTTTGAAGACTATAGGGCCAAAGGAAATATCCTCCGATAACAAAGAGAAAGAAGCTTTCTGAGAAACTTCTTTGCGTTCTGTGAAATCATCTCACAGAGTTACAGCTTTCCCCTCAGGAAGCCTTTCGCTAAGACAGTTCTTGTGGAATTGGCAAAGTGATATTTGGAAGCCCATAGAGGGCTATGGTGAAAAAGGAAATATCCTCCGATGAAATCTGGAAAGAAACTTTCTGAGAAACTGCTTAGTGTTCTGTTAATTCATCTCACAGAGTTACATCTATATTTCGTGGATCTCCTTGCTAGCCTTATTTCTGTGGAATCTGAGAACAGATATTTCGGATCCCTTTGAAGACTATAGGGCCAAAGGAAATATCCTCCGAAAACTAAGAGAAAGAAGGTTTCTGAGAAACTTCTTTGTGTTCTGTGAAATGAGCTCACAGAGTTACAGCTTTCCCCTCAAGAAGCCTTTCGCTAAGACAGTTCTTGTGGAATTGGCAAAGTGATATTTGGAAGCCCATAGAGGGCTATGGTGAAAAAGGAAATATCCTCAGATGAAATCTGGAAAGAAGCTTTCTGAGAAACTGCTTAGTGTTCTGTTAATTCATCTAACAGAGTTGCATCTGTATTTCGTGGATCTCTTTGCTAGCCTTATTTCTGTGGAATCTGAGAACAGATATTTCGGACCCCTTTGAAGACTATAGGGCCAAAAGAAATATCCTCCGATAACAAAGAGAAAGAAGCTTTGTGAGAAATTTCTTTGTGTTCTATGTAATCATCTCACAGAGTTACAGCGTTCCCCTCAAGAAGCCTTTCGCTAAGACAGTTCTTGTGGAATTGGCAAAGTGATATTTGGAAACCCATAGAGGGCTGTGGTGAAAAAGGAAATATCCTCAGATGAAATCTGGAAAGAAGCTTTCTGAGAAACTGCTCTGTGATGTGTGACTTCCACTCACCGAGTTACATCTGTATTTCGTTGATCTCTTTGCTAGACTTATTTCTGTGGAATCTGAGAACAGATATTTCGGATCCCTTTGAAGAATATAGGGCCAAAGGAAATATCCTCCGATAACTAAGAGAAAGAAGCTTTCTGAGAAACCTCTTTGTGTTCTGAGAAATCATCTCACAGAGTTACAGCTTTCCCCTCAAGAAGCCTTTCGCTAAGACAGTTCTTGTGGAATTGGCAAAGTGATATTTGGAAGCCCATACAGGGCTATGGTGAAAAAGGAAATATCCTCAGATGAAATCTGGAAAGAAGCTTTCTGAGAAACTGCTTAGTGTTCTGTTAATTCATCTCACAGAGTTACTTCTATATTTCGTGGATCTCTTTGCTAGCCTTATTTCTGTGGAATCTGAGAACAGATATTTCGGATCCCTTTGAAGACTATAGGGCCAAAGGAAATATCCTCCGATAACAAAGAGAAAGAAGCTTTCTGAGAAACTTCTTTGTGTTCTGTGAAATCATCTCACAGAGTTACAGCTTTCCCCTCAAGAAGCCTTTCGCTAAGACAGTTCTTGTGGAATTGGCAAAGTGATATTTGGAAGCCCATAGAGGGCTATGGTGAAAAAGGAAATATCCTCCGATGAAATCTGGAAAGAAGCTTTCTGAGAAACTGCTTAGTGTTCTGTTAATTCATCTCACAGAGTTACATCTATATTTCGTTTATCTCTTTGCTAGCCTTATTTCTGTGGAATCTGAGAACAGATATTTCGGATCCCTTTGAAGACTATAGGGCCAAAGGAAATATCCTCCGATAATTCAGAGAAAGAAGCTTTCTGAGAAACTTCTTGTGTTCTGTGAAATCATCTCACAGAGTTACAGCTTTCCCCTCAAGAAGCCTTTCGCTATGACAGTTCTTGTGGAATTGGCAAAGTGATATTTGGAAGCCCATAGAGGGCTATGGTGAAAAAGGAAATATCCTCAGATGAAATCTGGAAAGAAGCTTTCTGAGAAACTGCTTAGTGTTCTGTTAATTCATCTCACAGAGTTGCATCTGTATTTCGTGGATCTCTTTGCTAGCCTTATTTCTGTGGAATCTGAGAAGAGATATTTCGGATCCATTTGAAGACTATAGGGCCAAAGGAAATATCCTCCGATAACAAAGAGAAAGAAGCTTTGTGAGAAATTTCTTTGTGTTCTATGTAATCATCTCACAGAGTTACAGCTTTCCCCTCAAGAAGCCTTTCGCTAAGACAGTTCTTGTGGAATTGGCAAAGTGATATTTGGAAGCCCATAGAGGGCTATGGTGAAAAAGGAAATATCCTCCGATGAAATCTGGAAAGAAGCTTTCTGAGAAACTGCTTAGTGTTCTGTTAATTCATCTCACAGAGTTACATCTATATTTCGTGGATCTCTTTGCTAGCCTTATTTCTGTGGAATCTGAGAAGAGATATTTCGGATCCCTTTGAAGACTATAGGGCCAAAGGAAATATCCTCCGATAACAAAGAGAAAGAAGCTTTGTGAGAAATTTCTTTGTGTTCTATGTAATCATCTCACAGAGTTACAGCTTTCCCCTCAAGAAGCCTTTCGCTAAGACAGTTCTTGTGGATTTGGCAAAGTGATATTTGGAAACCCATAGAGGGCTATGGTGAAAAAGGAAATATCCTCAGATGAAATCTGGAAAGAAGCTTTCTGAGAAACTGCTCTGTGATGTGTGACTTCCACTCACAGAGTTACATCTGTATTTCGTTGATCTCTTTGCTAGACTTATTTCTGTGGAATCTGAGAACAGATATTTCGGATCCCTTTGAAGACTATAGGGCCAAAGGAAATATCCTCCGATAACTAAGAGAAAGAAGCTTTCTGAGAAACCTCTTTGTGTTCTGTGAAATCATCTCACAGAGTTACAGCTTTCCCCTCAAGAAGCCTTTCGCTAAGACAGTTCTTGTGGAATTGGCAAAGTGATATTTGGAAGCCCATACAGGGCTATGGTGAAAAAGGAAATATCCTCAGATGAAATCTGGAAAGAAGCTTTCTGAGAAACTGCTCAGTGTTCTGTTAATTCATCTCAAAGAGTTACATCTACATTTCGTGAATCTCTGTGCTAGCCTTATTTCTGTGGAATCTGAGAACAGATATTTCGGATCCCTTTGAAGACTATAGGGCCAAAGGAAATATCCTCCGATAACAAAGAGAAAGGAGCTTTCTGAGAAACTTCTTTGTGTTCTGTGAAATCATCTCACAGAGTTACAGCTTTCCCCTCAAGAAGCCTTTGGCTAAGACAGTTCTTGTGGAATTGGCAAAGTGATATTTGGAAGCCCATAGAGGGCTATGGTGAAAAAGGAAATATCCTCAGATGAAATCTGGAAAGAAGCTTTCTGAGAAACTGCTTAGTGTTCTGTTAATTCATCTCACAGAGTTACATCTGTGTTTCGTGGATCTCTTTGCTAGCGTTATTTCTGTGGAATCTGAGAACAGATATTTAGGATCCCTTTGAAGACTATAGGGCCAATGGAAATATCCTCCGATAACTAAGAGAAAGAAGATTTCTGAGAAACTTCTTTGTGTTCTGTGAAATCATCTCTCAGAGTTACAGCTTTCCCCTCAAGAAGCCTTTCGCTAAGACAGTTCTTGTGCAATTGGCAAAGTGATATTTGGAAGCCCATAGAGGGCTATGGTGAAAAAGGAAATATCCGCAGATGAAATCTGGAAAGAAGCTTTCTGAGAAACTGCTCAGTGTTCTGTTAATTCATCTCACAGAGTTACATCTGTATTTCGTGGATCTCTTTGCTAGCCTTATTTCTGTGGAATCTGAGAACAGATATTTCGGATCCCTTCGAAGACTATAGGGCCAAAGGAAATATCCTCCGATAACAAAGAGAAAGAAGCTTTCTGAGAAACTTCTTTGTGTTCTGTGAAATCATCTTACAGAGTTACAGCTTTCCCCTCAAGAAGCCTTTCGCTAAGACAGTTCTTGTGGAATTGGCAAAGTGATATTTGGAAACCCATAGAGGGCTATGGTGAAAAAGGAAATATCCTCAGATGAAATCTGGAAAGAAGCTTTCTGAGAAACTGCTCTGTGATGTGTGACTTCCACTCACAGAGTTACATCTGTATTTCGTTGATCTCTTTGCTAGACTTATTTCTGTGGAATCTGAGAACAGATATTTCGGATCCCTTTGAAGACTATAGGGCCAAAGGAAATGTCCTCCGATAACTAAGAGAAAGAAGCTTTCTGAGAAACCTCTTTGTGTTCTGTGAAATCATCTCACAGAGTTACAGCTTTCCCCTCAAGAAGCCTTTCGCTAAGACAGTTCTTGTGGAATTGGCAAAGTGATATTTGGAAGCCCATACACGGCTATGGTGAAAAAGGAAATATCCTCAGATGAAAACTGGAAAAAAGCTTTCTGAGAAACTGCTCAGTGTTCTGTTAATTCATCTCAAAGACTTACATCTATATTTCGTGGATCTCTGTGCTAGCCTTATTTCTGTGGAATCTGAGAACAGATATTTCGGATCCCTTTGAAGACTATAGGGCCAAAGGAAATATCCTCCGATAACAAAGAGAAAGAAGCTTTCTGAGAAACTTCTTTGTGTTCTGTGAAATCATCTCACAGAGTTACAGCTTTCCCCTCAAGAAGCCTTTGGCTAAGACAGTTCTTGTGGAATTGGCAAAGTGATATTTGGAAGCCCATAGAGGGCTATGGTGAAAAAGGAAATATCCTCAGATGAAATCTGGAAAGAAGCTTTCTGAGAAACTGCTTAGTGTTCTCTTAATTCATCTCACAGAGTTACATCTGTGTTTCGTGGATCTCTTTGCTAGCGTTATTTCTGTGGAATCTGAGAACAGATATTTAGGATCCCTTTGAAGACTATAGGGCCAATGGAAATATCCTCCGATAA
Source organism: Macaca mulatta (assembly GCF_049350105.2). Lineage (NCBI taxonomy): Eukaryota > Metazoa > Chordata > Mammalia > Primates > Cercopithecidae > Macaca > Macaca mulatta. The sequence continues at coordinate 50,207,568 of NC_133411.1, forward strand.
CTAAGAGAAGGGAGCTTTCTGAGAAACTTCTTTGTGTTCTGTGAAATCATCTCTCAGAGTTACAGCTTTCTCCTCAAGAAGCCTTTCGCTAAGACAGTTCTTGTGCAATTGGCAAAGTTATATTTGGAAGCCCATAGAGGGCTATCGTGAAAAAGGATATATCCTCAGATGAAATCTGGAAAGAAGCTTTCTGAGAAACTGCTTAGTGTTCTGTTAATTCATCTCACAGAGTTACTTCTATATTTCGTGGATCTCTTTGCTAGCCTCATTTCTGTGGAATCTGAGAACAGATATTTCGGATCCCTTTGAAGACTATAGGGCCAAAGGAAATATCCTCCGATAACAAAGAGAAAGAAGCTTTGTGAGAAATTTCTTTGTGTTCTATGTAATCATCTCACAGAGTTACAGCTTTCCCCTCAAGAAGCCTTTCGCTAAGACAGTTCTTGTGGAATTGGCAAAGTGATATTTGGAAACCCATAGAGGGCTATGGTGAAAAAGGAAATTTCCTCAGATGAAATCTGGAAAGATGGTTTCTGAGAAACTGCTCTGTGATGTGTGACTTCCACTCACAGAGTTACATCTGTATTTCGTTGATCTCTTTGCTAGACTTATTTCTGTGGAATCTGAGAACAGATATTTCGGATCCCTTTGAAGACTATAGGGCCAAAGGAAATATCCTCCGATAACTAAGAGAAAGAAGCTTTCTGAGAAACCTATTTGTGTTCTGTGAAATCATCTCACAGAGTTACAGCTTTCCCCTCAAGAAGCCTTTCTCTAAGACAGTTCTTGTGGAATTGGCAAAGTGATATTTGGAAGCCCATACACGGCTATGGTGAAAAAGGAAATATCCTCAGATGAAATCTGGAAAGAAGCTTTCTGAGAAACGGTTCAGTGTTCTGTTAATTCATCTCAAAGAGTTACATCTATATTTCGTGGAATTCTGTGGTAGCCTTATTTCTGTGGAATCTGAGAACAGATATTTCGGATCCCTTTGAAGACTATAGGGCCAAAGGAAATATCCTCCGATAACAAAGAGAAAGAAGCTTTCTGAGAAACTTCTTTGTGTTCTGTGAAATCATCTCACAGAGTTACAGCTTTCCCCTCAAGAAGCCTTTGGCTAAGACAGTTCTTGTGGAATTAGCAAAGTGATATTTGGAAGCCCATAGAGGGCTATGGTGAAAAAGGAAATATCCTCAGATGAAATCTGGAAAGAAGCTTTCTGAGAAACTCCTTAGTGTTCTGTTAATTCATCTCACAGAGATACATCTGTATTTCGTGGATCTCTTTGCTAGCCTTATTTCTGTGGAATCTGAGAACAGATATTTCGGATCCCTTTGAAGACTATAGGGCCAAAGGAAATATCCTCCCATAACAAAGAGAAAGAAGCTTTGTGAGAAATTTCTTTGTGTTCTATGTAATCATCTCACAGAGTTACAGCTTTCACCTCAAGAAGCCTTTCGGTAAGACAGCTCTTGTGGAATTGGCAAAGTGATATTTGGAAGCCCATAGAGGGCTATGGTGAAAAAGGAATTATCCTCAGAAGAAATCTGGAAAGAAGCTTTCTGAGAAACTGCTTAGTGTTCTGTTAATTCATCTCACAGAGTTACATCTGTATTTCGTGGATCACTTGGCTAGCCTTATTTCTGTGGAATCTGAGAACAGATATTTCGGATCCCTTTGAAGACTATAGGGCCAAAGGAAATATCCTCCGATAAGTAAGAGAAAGAAGCTTTCTGAGAAACTTCTTTGTGTTCTGTGAAATCATCTCACAGAGTTACAGCTTTCCCCTCAAGAAGCCTTTCGCTAAGACAGTTCTTGTGGAATTGGCAAAGTGATATTTGGAAGCCCATAGAGGGCTATGGTGAAAAAGGAAATATCCTCAGATGAAATCTGGAAAGCTTTCTGAGAAACTGCTTAGTGTTCTGTTAATTCATCTCACAGAGTTACATCTGTATTTCGTGGATCTCTTTGCTAGCCTTATTTCTGTGGAATCTGGCAACAGATATTTCGGAACCCTTTGAAGACTATAGGGCCAAAGGAAATATCCTCCGATAACTAAGAGAAAGAAGCTTTCTGAGAAACTTCTTTGTGTTCTGTGAAATCATCTCACAGAGTTACAGTTTTCCCTCAAGAAGCCTTTCGCTAAGACGTTTCTTGAGGAATTGGCAAAGTGATATTTGGAAGCCCATAGAGGGCTATGGTGAAAAAGGAAATATCCTCCGATGAAATCTGGAAAGAAGCTTTCTGAGAATGTGCTTAGTGTTCTGTTAATTCATCTCACAGAGTTACTTCTATATTTCGTGGATCTCTTCGATAGCCTTATTTCTGTGGAATCTGAGAACAGATATTTCGGATCCCTTTGAAGACTATAGGGCCAAAGTAAATATCCTCCTATAACTAAGAGAAAGAAGCTTTCTGAGAAACTTCTTTGTGTTCTGTGAAATCATCTCACAGAGTTACAGCTTTCCCCTCAAGAAGCCTTTCGCTAAGACAGTTCTTGTGGAATTGGCAAAGTGATATTTGGAAGCCCATAGAGGGCTATGGTGAAAAAGGAAATATCCTCCGATGAAATCTGGAAAGAAGCTTTCTGAGAAACTGCTTAGTGTTCTGCTAATTCATCTCACAGAGTTACATCTGTATTTCGTGGATCTCTTTGCTAGCCTTATTTCTGTGGAATCTGACAACAGATATTTCGGATCCCTTTGAAGACTATAGGGCCAAAGGAAATATCCTCCGATAACTAAGAGAAAGAAGGTTTCTGAGAAACTTCTTTGTGTTCTGTGAAATCATCTCACAGAGTTACAGCTTTCCCCTCAAGAAGCCTTTCGCTAAGACAGTTCTTGTGGAATTGGCAAAGTGATATTTGGAAGCCCATAGAGGGCTATGGTGAAAAAGGAAATATCCTCAGATGAAATCTGGAAAGAAGCTTTCTGAGAAACTGCTTAGTGTACTGTTAATTCATCTCACAGAGTTACTTCTATATTTCGTGGATCTCTTTGCTAGTCTTATTTCTGTGGAAACTGAGAACAGATATTTCGGATCCCTTTGAAGACTATAGGGCCAAAGGAAATATCCTCCGATAACAAAGAGAAAGAAGCTTTCTGAGAAACTTCTTTGTGTTCTGTGAAATCATCTCACAGAGTTACAGCTTTCCCCTCAAGAAGCCTTTCGCTAAGACAGTTCTTGTGGAATTGGCAAAGTGATATTTGGAAGCCCATAGAGGGCTATGGTGAAAAAGGAAATATCCTCCGATGAAATCTGGAAAGAAGCTTTCTGAGAAACTGCTTAGTGTTCTGTTAATTCATCTCACAGAGTTACATCTATATTTCGTGGATGTCTTTGCTAGACTTCTTTCTGTGGAATCTGAGAACAGATATTTCGGATCCCTTTGAAGACTATAGGGCCAAAGGAAATATCCTCCGATAATTAAGAGAAAGAAGCTTTCTGAGAAACTTCTTTGTGTTCTGTGAAATCATCTCACAGAGTTACAGCTTTCCCCTCAAGAAGCCTTTCGCTAAGACAGTTCTTGTGGAATTGGCAAAGTGATATTTGGAAACCCATAGAGGGCTATGGTGAAAAAGGAAATATCCTCAGATGAAATCTGGAAAGAAGCTTTCTGAGAAACTGCTCTGTGATGTGTGACTTCCACTCACGGAGTTACATCAGTATTTCGTTGATCTCTTTGCTAGCCTTATTTCTGTGGAATCTGAGAACAGATATTTCGGATCCCTTTGAAGACTATAGGGCCAAAGGAAATATCCTCCGATAACTAAGAGAAAGAAGCTTTCTGAGAAACCTCTTTGTGTTCTGTGAAATCATCTCACAGAGTTACAGCTTTCCCCTCAAGAAGCCTTTCGCTAAGACAGTTCTTGTGGAATTGGCAAAGTGATATTTGGAAGCCCATACACGGCTATGGTGAAAAAGGAAATATCCTCAGATGAAAACTGGAAACAAGCTTTCTGAGAAACTGCTCAGTGTTCTGTTAAGTCATCTCAAAGACTTACATCTATATTTCGTGGATCTCTGTGCTAGCCTTATTTCTGTGGAATCTGAGAACAGATATTTCGGATCCCTTTGAAGACTATAGGGCCAAAGGAAATATCCTCCGATAACAAAGAGAAAGAAGCTTTCTGAGAAACTTTTTTGTGTTCTGTGAAATCATCTCACAGAGTTACAGCTTTCCCCTCAAGAAGCCTTTGGCTAAGACAGTTCTTGTGGAATTGGCAAAGTGATATTTGGAAGCCCATAGAGGGCTATGGTGAAAAAGGAAATATCCTCAGATGAAATCTGGAAAGAAGCTTTGTGAGAAACTGCTTAGTGTTCTGTTAATTCATCTCACAGAGTTACATCTGTGTTTCGTGGATCTCTTTGCTAGCGTTATTTCTGTGGAATCTGAGAACAGATATTTAGGATCCCTTTGAAGACTATAGGGCCAATGGAAATATCCTCCGATAACTAAGAGAAGGAAGCTTTCTGAGAAACTTCTTTGTGTTCTGTGAAATCATCTCTCAGAGTTACAGCTTTCCCCTCAAGAAGCCTTTCGCTAAGACAGTTCTTGTGCAACTGGCAAAGTTATATTTGGAAGCCCATAGAGGGCTATGGTGAAAAAGGATATATCCTCAGATGAAATCTGGAAAGAAGCTTTCTGAGAAACTGCTTAGTGTTCTGTTAATTCATCTCACAGAGTTACTTCTATATTTCGTGGATCTCTTTGCTAGCCTTATTTCTGTGGAATCTGAGAACAGATATTTCGGATCCCTTTGAAGACTATAGGGCCAAAGGAAATATCCTCCGATAACAAAGAGAAAGAAGCTTTGTGAGAAATTTCTTTGTGTTCTATGTAATCATCTCACAGAGTTACAGCTTTCCCCTCAAGAAGCCTTTCGCTAAGACAGTTCTTGTGGAATTGGCAAAGTGATATTTGGAAACCCATAGAGGGCTATGGTGAAAAAGGAAATTTCCTCAGATGAAATCTGGAAAGATGGTTTCTGAGAAACGGCTCTGTCATGTGTGACTTCCACTCACAGAGTTACATCTGTATTTCGTTGATCTCTTTGCTAGACTTATTTCTGTGGAATCTGAGAACAGATATTTCGGATCCCTTTGAAGACTATAGGGCCAAAGGAAATATCCTCCGATAACTAAGAGAAAGAAGCTTTCTGAGAAACCTATTTGTGTTCTGTGAAATCATCTCACAGAGTTACAGCTTTCCCCTCAAGAAGCCTTTCTCTAAGACAGTTCTTGTGGAATTGGCAAAGTGATATTTGGAAGCCCATACACGGCTATGGTGAAAAAGGAAATATCCTCAGATGAAATCTGGAAAGAAGCTTTCTGAGAAACGGTTCAGTGTTCTGTTAATTCATCTCAAAGAGTTACATCTATATTTCGTGGAATTCTGTGGTAGCCTTATTTCTGTGGAATCTGAGAACAGATATTTCGGATCCCTTTGAAGACTATAGGGCCAAAGGAAATATCCTCCGATAACAAAGAGAAAGAAGCTTTCTGAGAAACTTCTTTGTGTTCTGTGAAATCATCTCACAGAGTTACAGCTTTCCCCTCAAGAAGCCTTGGCTAAGACAGTTCTTGTGGAATTGGCAAAGTGATATTTGGAAGCCCATAGAGGGCTATGGTGAAAAAGGAAATATCCTCAGATGAAATCTGGAAAGAAGCTTTCTGAGAAACTGCTTAGTGTTCTGTTAATTCATCTCACAGAGTTACATCTGTATTTCGTGGATCTCTTTGCTAGCCTTATTTCTGTGGAATCTGAGAACTGATACTTCGGATCCCTTTGAAGACTATAGGGCCAAAGGAAATATCCTCCGATAACAAAGAGAAAGAAGCTTTCTGAGAAATTTCTTTGTGTTCTGTGAAATCATCTCACAGAGTTACAGCTTTCCCCTCCAGAAGCCTTTCGCTAAGACAGTTCTTGTGGAATTGGCAAAGTGATATTTGGAAGCCCATAGAGGGCTATGGTGAAAAAGGAAATGTCCTCCGATGAAATCTGGAAAGAAACTTTCTGAGAAACTGCTTAGTGTTCTGTTAATTCATCTCACAGAGTTACATCTATATTTCGTGGATCTCCTTGCTAGCCTTATTTCTGTGGAATCTGAGAACAGATATTTCGGATCCCTTTGAAGACTATAGGGCCAAAGGAAATATCCTCCGAAAACTAAGAGAAAGAAGCATTCTGAGAAACTTCTTTGTGTTCTGTGAAATGAGCTCACAGAGTTACAGCTTTCCCCTCAAGAAGCCTTTCGCTAAGACAGTTCTTGTGGAATTGGCAAAGTGATATTTGGAAGCCCATAGAGGGCTATGGTGAAAAAGGAAATATCCTCAGATGAAATCTGGAAAGAAGCTTTCTGAGAAACTGCTTAGTGTTCTGTTAATTCAGCTCTCAGAGTTACATCTGTATTTCGTGGATCTCTTTGCTAGCCTTATTTCTGTGCAATTTGAGAACAGATATTTCGGATACCTTTGAAGACTATAGGGCCAAAGGAAATATCCTCCCATAACAAAGAGAAAGAAGCTTTGTGAGAAATTTCTTTGTGTTCTATGTAATCATCTCACAGAGTTACAGCTTTCACCTCAAGAAGCCTTTCGGTAAGACAGCTCTTGTGGAATTGGCAAAGTGATATTTGGAAGCCCATAGAGGGCTATGGTGAAAAAGGAATTATCCTCAGATGAAATCTGGAAAGAAGCTTTCTCAGAAACTGCTTAGTGTTCTGTTAATTCATCTCACAGAGTTACATCTGTATTTCGTGGATCACTTGGCTAGCCTTATTTCTGTGGAATCTGAGAACAGATATTTCGGATCCCTTTGAAGACTATAGGGCCAAAGGAAATATCCTCCGATAATTAAGAGAAAGAAGCTTTCTGAGAAACTTCTTTGTGTTCTGTGAAATCATCTCACAGAGTTACAGCTTTCCCCTCAAGAAGCCTTTCGCTAAGACAGTTCTTGTGGAATTGGCAAAGTGATATTTGGAAACCCATAGAGGGCTATGGTGAAAAAGGAAATATCCTCAGATGAAATCTGGAAAGAAGCTTTCTGAGAAACTGCTCTGTGATGTGTGACTTCCACTCACGGAGTTACATCTGTATTTCGTTGATCTCTTTGCTAGCCTTATTTCTGTGGAATCTGAGAACAGATATTTCGGATCCCTTTGAAGACTATAGGGCCAAAGGAAATATCCTCCGATAACTAAGAGAAAGAAGCTTTCTGAGAAACCTCTTTGTGTTCTGTGAAATCATCTCACAGAGTTACAGCTTTCCCCTCAAGAAGCCTTTCGCTAAGACAGTTCTTGTGGAATTGGCAAAGTGATATTTGGAAGCCCATACACGGCTATGGTGAAAAAGGAAATATCCTCAGATGAAAACTGGAAAAAAGCTTTCTGAGAAACTGCTCAGTGTTCTGTTAAGTCATCTCAAAGACTTACATCTATATTTCGTGGATCTCTGTGCTAGCCTTATTTCTGTGGAATCTGAGAACAGATATTTCGGATCCCTTTGAAGACTATAGGGCCAAAGGAAATATCCTCCGATAACAAAGAGAAAGAAGCTTTCTGAGAAACTTCTTTGTGTTCTGTGAAATCATCTCACAGAGTTACAGCTTTCCCCTCAAGAAGCCTTTGGCTAAGACAGTTCTTGTGGAATTGGCAAAGTGATATTTGGAAGCCCATAGAGGGCTATGGTGAAAAAGGAAATATCCTCAGATGAAATCTGGAAAGAAGCTTTCTGAGAAACTGCTTAGTGTTCTGTTAATTCATCTCACAGAGTTACATCTGTGTTTCGTGGATCTCTTTGCTAGCGTTATTTCTGTGGAATCTGAGAACAGATATTTAGGATCCCTTTGAAGACTATAGGGCCAATGGAAATATCCTCCGATAACTAAGAGAAGGAAGCTTTCTGAGAAACTTCTTTGTGTTCTGTGAAATCATCTCTCAGAGTTACAGCTTTCCCCTCAAGAAGCCTTTCGCTAAGACAGTTCTTGTGCAATTGGCAAAGTTATATTTGGAAGCCCATAGAGGGCTATGGTGAAAAAGGATATATCCTCAGATGAAATCTGGAAAGAAGCTTTCTGAGAAACTGCTTAGTGTTCTGTTAATTCATCTCACAGAGTTACTTCTATATTTCGTGGATCTCTTTGCTAGCCTTATTTCTGTGGAATCTGAGAACAGATATTTCGGATCCCTTTGAAGACTATAGGGCCAAAGGAAATATCCTCCGATAACAAAGAGAAAGAAGCTTTGTGAGAAATTTCTTTGTGTTCTATGTAATCATCTCACAGAGTTACAGCTTTCCCCTCAAGAAGCCTTTCGCTAAGACAGTTCTTGTGGAATTGGCAAAGTGATATTTGGAAACCCATAGAGGGCTACGGTGAAAAAGGAAATTTCCTCAGATGAAATCTGGAAAGATGGTTTCTGAGAAACGGCTCTGTCATGTGTGACTTCCACTCACAGAGTTACATCTGTATTTCGTTGATCTCTTTGCTAGACTTATTTCTGTGGAATCTGAGAACAGATATTTCGGATCCCTTTGAAGACTATAGGGCCAAAGGAAATATCCTCCGATAACTAAGAGAAAGAAGCTTTCTGAGAAACCTATTTGTGTTCTGTGAAATCATCTCACAGAGTTACAGCTTTCCCCTCAAGAAGCCTTTCTCTAAGACAGTTCTTGTGGAATTGGCAAAGTGATATTTGGAAGCCCATACACGGCTATGGTGAAAAAGGAAATATCCTCAGATGAAATCTGGAAAGAAGCTTTCTGAGAAACGGTTCAGTGTTCTGTTAATTCATCTCAAAGAGTTACATCTATATTTCGTGGAATTCTGTGGTAGCCTTATTTCTGTGGAATCTGAGAACAGATATTTCGGATCCCTTTGAAGACTATAGGGCCAAAGGAAATATCCTCCGATAACAAAGAGAAAGAAGCTTTCTGAGAAACTTCTTTGTGTTCTGTGAAATCATCTCACAGAGTTACAGTTTTCCCTCAAGAAGCCTTTCGCTAAGACGTTTCTTGAGGAATTGGCAAAGTGATATTTGGAAGCCCATAGAGGGCTATGGTGAAAAAGGAAATATCCTCCGATGAAATCTGGAAAGAAGCTTTCTGAGAAACTGCTTAGTGTTCTGTTAATTCATCTCACAGAGTTACTTCTATATTTCGTGGATCACTTGGCTAGCCTTATTTCTGTGGAATCTGAGAACAGATATTTCGGATCCCTTTGAAGACTATAGGGCCAAAGTAAATATCCTCCTATAACTAAGAGAAAGAAGCTTTCTGAGAAACTTCTTTGTGTTCTGTGAAATCATCTCACAGAGTTACAGCTTTCCCCTCAAGAAGCCTTTCGCTAAGACAGTTCTTGTGGAATTGGCAAAGTGATATTTGGAAGCCCATAGAGGGCTATGGTGAAAAAGGAAATATCCTCCGATGAAATCTGGAAAGAAGCTTTCTGAGAAACTGCTTAGTGTTCTGCTAATTCATCTCACAGAGTTACATCTGTATTTCGTGGATCTCTTTGCTAGCCTTATTTCTGTGGAATCTGACAACAGATATTTCGGATCCCTTTGAAGACTATAGGGCCAAAGGAAATATCCTCCGATAACTAAGAGAAAGAAGGTTTCTGAGAAACTTCTTTGTGTTCTGTGAAATCATCTCACAGAGTTACAGCTTTCCCCTCAAGAAGCCTTTCGCTAAGACAGTTCTTGTGGAATTGGCAAAGTGATATTTGGAAGCCCATAGAGGGCTATGGTGAAAAAGGAAATATCCTCCGATGAAATCTGGAAAGAAGCTTTCTGAGAAACTGCTTAGTGTTCTGTTAATTCATCTCAGAGAGTTACATCTATATTTCGTGGATCTCTTTGCTAGGCTTATTTCTGTGGAATCTGAGAACAGATATTTCGGATCCCTTTGAAGACTATAGGGCCAAAGGAAATATCCTCCGATAACTAATAGAAAGAATCTTTCTGAGAAACTTCTTTGTGTTCTATGAAATCATTTCACAGAGTTACAGCTTTCCCCTCAAGAAGCCTTTCGCTAAGACAGTTCTTGTGGAATTGGCAAAGTGATATTTGGAAGCCCATAGAGGGCTATGGTGAAAAAGGAAATATCCTCCGATGAAATCTGGAAAGAAACTTTCTGAGAAACTGCTTGGTGTTCTGTTAATTCATCTCACAGAGTTACATCTATATTTCGTGGATCTCCTTGCTAGCCTTATTTCTGTGGAATCTGAGAACAGATATTTCGGATCCCTTTGAAGACTATAGGGCCAAAGGAAATATCCTCCGATAATTCAGAGAAAGAAGCTTTCTGAGAAACTTCTTTGTGTTCTGTGAAATCATCTCACAGAGTTACAGCTTTCCCCTCAAGAAGCCTTTCGCTATGACAGTTCTTGTGGAATTGGCAAAGTGATATTTGGAAGCCCATAGAGGGCTATGGTGAAAAAGGAAATATCCTCAGATGAAATCTGGAAAGAAGCTTTCTGAGAAACTGCTTAGTGTTCTGTTAATTCATCTCACAGAGTTGCATCTGTATTTCGTGGATCTCTTTGCTAGCCTTATTTCTGTGGAATCTGAGAAGAGATATTTCGGATCCATTTGAAGACTATAGGGCCAAAGGAAATATCCTCCGATAACAAAGAGAAAGAAGCTTTGTGAGAAATTTCTTTGTGTTCTATGTAATCATCTCACAGAGTTACAGCTTTCCCCTCAAGAAGCCTTTGGCTAAGACAGTTCTTGTGGAATTGGCAAAGTGATATTTGGAAGCCCATAGAGGGCTATGGTGAAAAAGGAAATATCCTCAGATGAAATCTGGAAAGAAGCTTTCTGAGAAACTGCTTAGTGTTCTGTTAATTCATGTCACAGAGTTACATCTGTATTTCGTGGATCTCTTTGCTAGCCTTATTTCTGTGGAATCTGAGAAGAGATATTTCGGATCCCTTTGAAGACTATAGGGCCAAAGGAAATATCCTCCGATAACAAAGAGAAAGAAGCTTTGTGAGAAATTTCTTTGTGTTCTATGTAATCATCTCACAGAGTTACAGCTTTCCCCTCAAGAAGCCTTTCGCTAAGACAGTTCTTGTGGATTTGGCAAAGTGATATTTGGAAACCCATAGAGGGCTATGGTGAAAAAGGAAATATCCTCAGATGAAATCTGGAAAGAAGCTTTCTGAGAAACTGCTCTGTGATGTGTGACTTCCACTCACAGATTTACATCTGTATTTCGTTGATCTCTTTGCTAGACTTATTTCTGTGGAATCTGAGAACAGATATTTCGGATCCCTTTGAAGACTATAGGGCCAAAGGAAATATCCTCCGATAACTAAGAGAAAGAAGCTTTCTGAGAAACCTGTTTGTGTTCTGTGAAATCATCTCACAGAGTTACAGCTTTCCCCTCAAGTAGCCTTTCGCTAAGACAGTTCTTGTGGAATTGGCAAAGTGATATTTGGAAGCCCATACAGGGCTATGGTGAAAAAGGAAATATCCTCAGATGAAATCTGGAAAGAAGCTTTCTGAGAAACTGCTCAGTGTTCTGTTAATTCATCTCAAAGAGTTACATCTATATTTCGTGAATCTCTGTGCTAGCCTTATTTCTGTGGAATCTGAGAACAGATATTTCGGATCCCTTTGAAGACTATAGGGCCAAAGGAAATATCCTCCGATAACAAAGAGAAAGGAGCTTTCTGAGAAACTTTTTTGTGTTCTGTGAAATCATCTCACAGAGTTACAGCTTTCCCCTCAAGAAGCCTTTGGCTAAGACAGTTCTTGTGGAATTGGCAAAGTGATATTTGGAAGCCCATAGAGGGCTATGGTGAAAAAGGAAATATCCTCAGATGAAATCTGGAAAGAAGCTTTCTGAGAAACTGCTTAGTGTTCTGTTAATTCATCTCACAGAGTTACATCTGTGTTTCGTGGATCTCTTTGCTAGCGTTATTTCTGTGGAATCTGAGAACAGATATTTAGGATCCCTTTGAAGACTATAGGGCCAATGGAAATATCCTCCGATAACTAAGAGAAAGAAGCTTTCTGAGAAACTTCTTTGTGTTCTGTGAAATCATCTCTCAGAGTTACAGCTTTCCCCTCAAGAAGCCTTTCGCTAAGACAGTTCTTGTGCAATTGGCAAAGTGATATTTGGAAGCCCATAGAGGGCTATGGTGAAAAAGGAAATATCCGCAGATGAAATCTGGAAAGAAGCTTTCTGAGAAACTGCTCAGTGTTCTGTTAATTCATCTCACAGAGTTACATCTGTATTTCGTGGATCTCTTTGCTAGCCTTATTTCTGTGGAATCTGAGAACAGATATTTCGGATCCCTTCGAAGACTATAGGGCCAAAGGAAATATCCTCCGATAACAAAGAGAAAGAAGCTTTCTGAGAAACTTCTTTGTGTTCTGTGAAATCATCTTACAGAGTTACAGCTTTCCCCTCAAGAAGCCTTTCGCTAAGACAGTTCTTGTGGAATTGGCAAAGTGATATTTGGAAACCCATAGAGGGCTATGGTGAAAAAGGAAATATCCTCAGATGAAATCTGGAAAGAAGCTTTCTGAGAAACTGCTCTGTGATGTGTGACTTCCACTCACAGAGTTACATCTGTATTTCGTTGATCTCTTTGCTAGACTTATTTCTGTGGAATCTGAGAACAGATATTTCGTATCCCTTTGAAGACTATAGGGCCAAAGGAAATATCCTCCGATAACTAAGAGAAAGAAGCTTTCTGAGAAACCTCTTTGTGTTCTGTGAAATCATCTCACAGAGTTACAGCTTTCCCCTCAAGAAGCCTTTCGCTAAGACAGTTCTTGTGGAATTGGCAAAGTGATATTTGGAAGCCCATACAGGGCTATGGTGAAAAAGGAAATATCCTCAGATGAAATCTGGAAAGAAGCTTTCTGAGAAACTGCTCAGTGTTCTGTTAATTCATCTCAAAGAGTTCCATCTATATTTCGTGAATCTCTGTGCTAGCCTTATTTCTGTGGAATCTGAGAACAGATATTTCGGATCCCTTTGAAGACTATAGGGCCAAAGGAAATATCCTCCGATAACAAAGAGAAAGAAGCTTTCTGAGAAACTTCTTTGTGTTCTGTGAAATCATCTCACAGAGTTACAGCTTTCCCCTCAAGAAGCCTTTGGCTAAGACAGTTCTTGTGGAATTGGCAAAGTGATATTTGGAAGCCCATAGAGGGCTATGGTAAAAAAGGAAATATCCTCAGATGAAATCTGGAAAGAAGCTTTCTGAGAAACTGCTTAGTGTTCTGTTAATTCATCTCACAGAGTTACATCTGTGTTTCGTGGATCTCTTTGCTAGCGTTATTTCTGTGGAATCTGAGAACAGATATTTAGGATCCCTTTGAAGACTATAGGGCCAATGGAAATATCCTCCGATAACTAAGAGAAAGAAGCTTTCTGAGAAACTTCTTTCTGTTCTGTGAAATCATCTCTCAGAGTTACAGCTTTCCCCTCAAGAAGCCTTTCGCTAAGACAGTTCTTGTGCAATTGGCAAAGTGATATTTGGAAGCCCATAGAGGGCTATGGTGAAAAAGGAAATATCCTCAGATGAAATCTGGAAAGAAGCTTTCTGAGATACTGCTTAGTGTACTGTTAATTCATCTCACAGAGTTACTTCTATATTTCGTGGATCTCTTTGCTAGTCTTATTTCTGTGGAATATGAGAACAGATATTTCGGATCCCTTTGAAGACTATAGGGCCAAAGGAAATATCCTCCGATAACAGAGAGAAAGAAGCCTTCTGAGAAACTTCTTTGTGTTCTGTGAAATCATCTCACAGAGTTACAGCTTTCCCCTCAAGAAGCCTTTCGCTAAGACAGTTCTTGTGGAATTGGCAAAGTGATATTTGGAAGCCCATAGAGGGCTATGGTGAAAAAGGAAATATCCTCCAATGAAATCTGGAAAGAAGCTTTCTGAGAAACTGCTTAGTGTTCTGTTAATTCATCTCACAGAGTTACATCTATATTTCGTGGATCTCTTTGCTAGACTTCTTTCTGTGGAATCTGAGAACAGATATTTCGGATCCCTTTGAAGACTATAGGGCCAAAGGAAATATCCTCCGATAATTAAGAGAAAGAAGCTTTCTGAGAAATTTCTTTGTGTTCTGTGAAATCATCTCACAGAGTTACAGCTTTCCCCTCAAGAAGCCTTTCGCTAAGACAGTTCTTGTGGAATTGGCAAAGTGATATTTGGAAACCCATAGAGGGCTATGGTGAAAAAGGAAATATCCTCAGATGAAATCTGGAAAGAAGCTTTCTGAGAAACTGCTCTGTGATGTGTGACTTCCACTCACAGAGTTACATCTGTATTTCGTTGATCTCTTTGCTAGACTTATTTCTGTGGAAACAGAGAACAGATATTTCGGATCCCTTTGAAGACTATAGGGCCAAAGGAAATATCCTCCGATAACTAAGAGAAAGAAGCTTTCTGAGAAATCTCTTTGTGTTCTCTGAAATCATCTCACAGATTTACAGCTTTCCCCTCAAGAAGCCTTTCGCTAAGAAAGTTCTTGTGGAATTGGCAATGTGATATTTGGAAGCCCATACACGGCTATGGTGAAAAAGGAAATATCCTCAGATGAAATCTGGAAAGAAGCTTTCTGAGAAACTGCTCAGTGTTCTGTTAATTCATCTCAAAGACTTACATCTATATTTCGTGGATCTCGGTGCTAGCCTTATTTCTGTGGAATCTGAGAACAGATATTTCGGATCCCTTTGAAGACTATAGGGCCAAAGGAAATATCCTCCGATAACAAAGAGAAAGAAGCTTTCTGAGAAACTTCTTTGTGTTCTGTGAAATCATCTCACAGAGTTACAGCTTTCCCCTCAAGAAGCCTTTGGCTAAGACAGTTCTTGTGGAATTGGCAAAGTGATATTTGGAAGCCCATAGAGGGCTATGGTAAAAAAGGAAATATCCTCAGATGAAATCTGGAAAGAAGCTTTCTGAGAAACTGCTTAGTGTTCTGTTAATTCATCTCACAGAGTTACATCTGTGTTTCGTGGATCTCTTTGCTAGCGTTATTTCTGTGGAATCTGAGAACAGATATTTAGGATCCCTTTGAAGACTATAGGGCCAATGGAAATATCCTCCGATAACTAAGAGAAAGAAGCTTTCTGAGAAACTTCTTTCTGTTCTGTGAAATCATCTCTCAGAGTTACAGCTTTCCCCTCAAGAAGCCTTTCGCTAAGACAGTTCTTGTGCAATTGGCAAAGTGATATTTGGAAGCCCATAGAGGGCTATGGTGAAAAAGGAAATATCCTCAGATGAAATCTGGAAAGAAGCTTTCTGAGATACTGCTTAGTGTACTGTTAATTCATCTCACAGAGTTACTTCTATATTTCGTGGATCTCTTTGCTAGTCTTATTTCTGTGGAATATGAGAACAGATATTTCGGATCCCTTTGAAGACTATAGGGCCAAAGGAAATATCCTCCGATAACAGAGAGAAAGAAGCCTTCTGAGAAACTTCTTTGTGTTCTGTGAAATCATCTCACAGAGCTACAGCTTTCCCCTCAAGAAGCCTTTCGCTAAGACAGTTCTTGTGGAATTGGCAAAGTGATATTTGGAAGCCCATAGAGGGCTATGGTGAAAAAGGAAATATCCTCCAATGAAATCTGGAAAGAAGCTTTCTGAGAAACTGCTTAGTGTTCTGTTAATTCATCTCACAGAGTTACATCTATATTTCGTGGATCTCTTTGATAGACTTCTTTCTGTGGAATCTGAGAACAGATATTTCGGATCCCTTTGAAGACTATAGGGCCAAAGGAAATATCCTCCGATAATTAAGAGATAGAAGCTTTCTGAGAAATTTCTTTGTGTTCTGTGAAATCATCTCACAGAGTTACAGCTTTCCCCTCAAGAAGCCTTTCGCTAAGACAGTTCTTGTGGAATTGGCAAAGTGATATTTGGAAACCCATAGAGGGCTATGGTGAAAAAGGAAATATCCTCAGATGAAATCTGGAAAGAAGCTTTCTGAGAAACTGCTCTGTGATGTGTGACTTCCACTCACAGAGTTACATCTGTATTTCGTTGATCTCTTTGCTAGACTTATTTCTGTGGAAACAGAGAACAGATATTTCGGATCCCTTTGAAGACTATAGGGCCAAAGGAAATATCCTCCGATAACTAAGAGAAAGAAGCTTTCTGAGAAATCTCTTTGTGTTCTCTGAAATCATCTCACAGATTTACAGCTTTCCCCTCAAGAAGCCTTTCGCTAAGAAAGTTCTTGTGGAATTGGCAATGTGATATTTGGAAGCCCATACACGGCTATGGTGAAAAAGGAAATATCCTCAGATGAAATCTGGAAAGAAGCTTTCTGAGAAACTGCTCAGTGTTCTGTTAATTCATCTCACAGAGTTACATCTGTGTTTCGTGGATCTCTTTGCTAGCGTTATTTCTGTGGAATCTGAGAACAGATATTTAGGATCCCTTTGAAGACTATAGGGCCAATGGAAATATCCTCCGATAACTAAGAGAAGGAAGCTTTCTCAGAAACTTCTTTGTGTTCTGTGAAATCATCTCTCAGAGTTACAGCTTTCCCCTCAAGAAGCCTTTCGCTAAGACAGTTCTTGTGCAATTGGCAAAGTGATATTTGGAAGCCCATAGAGGGCTATGGTGAAAAAGGATATATCCTCAGATGAAATCTGGAAAGAAGCTTTCTGAGAAACTGCTTAGTGTTCTGTTAATTCATCTCACAGAGTTACTTCTATATTTCGTGGATCTCTTTGCTAGCCTTATTTCTGTGGAATCTGAGAACAGATATTTCGGATCCCTTTGAAGACTATAGGGCCAAAGGAAATATCCTCCGATAACAAAGAGAAAGAGGCTTTCTGAGAAACTTCTTTGTGTTCTGTGAAATCATCTCACAGAGTTACAGCTTTCCCCTCAAGAAGCCTTTCGCTAAGACAGTTCTTGTGGAATTGGCAAAGTGATATTTGGAAGCCCATACAGGGCTATGGTGAAAAAGGAAATATCCTCCGATGAAATCTGGAAAGAAGCTTTCTGAGAAACTGCTTAGTGTTCTGTTAATTCATCTCACAGAGTTACATCTATATTTCGTGGATCTCTTTGCTAGCCTTATTTCTGTGGAATCTGAGAACAGATATTTCGGATCCCTTTGAAGACTATAGGGCCAAAGGAAATATCCTCCGATAATTAAGAGAAAGAAGCTTTCTGAGAAACTTCTTTGTGTTCTGTGAAATCATCTCACAGAGTTACAGCTTTCCCCTCCAGAAGCCTTTCGCTAAGACAGTTCTTGTGGAATTGGCAAAGTGATATTTGGAAGCCCATAGAGGGCTATGGTGAAAAAGGAAATATCCTCCGATGAAATCTGGAAAGAAACTTTCTGAGAAACTGCTTAGTGTTCTGTTAATTCATCTCACAGAGTTACATCTGTATTTCGTGGATCTCTTTGCTAGCCTTATGTCTGTGGAATCTGAGAACAGATATTTCGGATCCCTTTGAAGAGTATAGGGCCAAAGGAAATATCCTCCGATAACAAAGAGAAAGAAGCTTTGTGAGAAATTTCTTTGTGTTCTATGTAATCATCTCACAGAGTTACAGCTTTCCCCTCAAGAAGCCTTTCGCTAAGACAGTTCTTGTGGAATTGGCAAAGTGATATTTGGAAACCCATAGAGGGCTATGGTGAAAAAGGAAATATCCTCAGATGAAATCTGGAAAGATGGTTTCTGAGAAACTGCTCTGTGATGTGTGACTTCCACTGACAGAGTTACATCTGTATTTCGTTGATCTCTTTGCTAGACTTATTTCTGTGGAATCTGAGAACAGATATTTCGGATCCCTTTGAAGACTATAGGGCCAAAGGAAATATCCTCCGATAACTAAGAGAAAGAAGCTTTCTGAGAAACCTATTTGTGTTCTGTGAAATCATCTCACAGAGTTACAGCTTTCCCCTCAAGAAGCCTTTCTCTAAGACAGTTCTTGTGGAATTGGCAAAGTGATATTTGGAAGCCCATACACGGCTATGGTGAAAAAGGAAATATCCTCAGATGAAATCTGGAAAGAAGCTTTCTGAGAAACGGTTCAGTGTTCTGTTAATGCATCTCAAAGAGTTACATCTATATTTCGTGGAATTCTGTGGTAGCCTTATTTCTGTGGAATCTGAGAACAGATATTTCGGATCCCTTTGAAGACTATAGGGCCAAAGGAAATATCCTCCGATAACAAAGAGAAAGAAGCTTTCTGAGAAACTTCTTTGTGTTCTGTGAAATCATCTCACAGAGTTACAGCTTTCCCCTCAAGAAGCCTTTGGCTAAGACAGTTCTTGTGGAATTGGCAAAGTGATATTTGGAAGCCCATAGAGGGCTATGGTGAAAAAGGAAATATCCTCAGATGAAATCTGGAAAGAAGCTTTCTGAGAAACTGCTTAGTGTTCTGTTAATTCATCTCACAGAGTTACATCTGTGTTTCGTGGATCTCTTTGCTAGCGTTATTTCTGTGGAATCTGAGAACAGATATTTAGGATCCCTTTGAAGACTATAGGGCCAATAGAAATATCCTCCGATAACTAAGAGATAGAAGCTTTCTGAGAAACTTCTTTGTGTTCTGTGAAATCATCTCTCAGAGTTACAGCTTTCCCCTCAAGAAGCCTTTCGCTAAGACAGTTCTTGTGCAATTGGCAAAGTGATATTTGGAAGCCCATAGAGGGCTATGGTGAAAAAGGAAATATCCTCAGATGAAATCTGGAAAGAAGCTTTCTGAGAAACTCCTTAGTGTTCTGTTAATTCATCTCACAGAGTTACTTCTATATTTCCTGGATCTCTTTGCTAGCCTTATTTCTGTGGAATCTGAGAACAGATATTTCGGATCCCTTTGAAGACTATAGGGCCAAAGGAAATATCCTCCGATAACAAAGAGAAAGAAGCTTTCTGAGAAACTTCTTTGTGTTCTGTGAAATCATCTCACAGAGTTACAGCTTTCCCCTCAAGAAGCCTTTCGCTAAGACAGTTCTTGTGGAATTGGCAAAGTGATATTTGGAAGCCCATAGAGGGCTATGGTGAAAAAGGAAATATCCTCCGATGAAATCTGGAAAGAAGCTTTCTGAGAAACTGCTTAGTGTTC
Source organism: Macaca mulatta (assembly GCF_049350105.2). NCBI lineage: Eukaryota > Metazoa > Chordata > Mammalia > Primates > Cercopithecidae > Macaca > Macaca mulatta. Next base: position 50,226,638 of record NC_133411.1, read on the forward strand.
TGTTAATTCATCTCACAGAGTTACATCTGTATTTCGTGGATCTCTTTGCTAGCCTTATTTCTGTGGAATCTGAGAACTGATACTTCGGATCCCTTTGAAGACTATAGGGCCAAAGGAAATATCCTCCGATAACAAAGAGAAAGAAGCTTTCTGAGAAATATCTTTGTGTTCTATGTAATCATCTCACAGAGTTACAGCTTTCCCCTCAAGAAGCCTTTCGCTAAGACAGTTCTTGTGGAATTGGCAAAGTGATATTTGGAAACCCATAGAGGGCTATGGTGAAAAAGGAAATTTCCTCAGATGAAATCTGGAAAGATGGTTTCTGAGAAACGGCTCTGTCATGTGTGACTTCCACTCACAGAGTTACATCTGTATTTCGTTGATCTCTTTGCTAGACTTATTTCTGTGGAATCTGAGAACAGATATTTCGGATCCCTTTGAAGACTATAGGGCCAAAGGAAATATCCTCCGATAACTAAGAGAAAGAAGCTTTCTGAGAAACCTATTTGTGTTCTGTGAAATCATCTCACAGAGTTACAGCTTTCCCCTCAAGAAGCCTTTCTCTAAGACAGTTCTTGTGGAATTGGCAAAGTGATATTTGGAAGCCCATACACGGCTATGGTGAAAAAGGAAATATCCTCAGATGAAATCTGGAAAGAAGCTTTCTGAGAAACGGTTCAGTGTTCTGTTAATTCATCTCAAAGAGTTACATCTATATTTCGTGGAATTCTGTGGTAGCCTTATTTCTGTGGAATCTGAGAACAGATATTTCGGATCCCTTTGAAGACTATAGGGCCAAAGGAAATATCCTCCGATAACAAAGAGAAAGAAGCTTTCTGAGAAACTTCTTTGTGTTCTGTGAAATCATCTCACAGAGTTACAGCTTTCCCCTCAAGAAGCCTTGGCTAAGACAGTTCTTGTGGAATTGGCAAAGTGATATTTGGAAGCCCATAGAGGGCTATGGTGAAAAAGGAAATATCCTCAGATGAAATCTGGAAAGAAGCTTTCTGAGAAACTGCTTAGTGTTCTGTTAATTCATCTCACAGAGTTACATCTGTGTTTCGTGGATCTCTTTGCTAGCGTTATATCTGTGGAATCTGAGAACAGATATTTAGGATCCCTTTGAAGACTATAGGGCCAATGGAAATATCCTCCGATAACTAAGAGATAGAAGCTTTCTGAGAAACTTCTTTGTGTTCTGTGAAATCATCTCTCAGAGTTACAGCTTTCCCCTCAAGAAGCCTTTCGCTAAGACAGTTCTTGTGCAATTGGCAAAGTGATATTTGGAAGCCCAGAGAGGGCTATGGTGAAAAAGGAAATATCCTCAGATGAAATCTGGAAAGAAGCTTTCTGAGAAACTGCTTAGTGTTCTGTTAATTCATCTCACAGAGTTACATCTGTATTTCGTGGATCTCTTTGCTAGCCTTATTTCTGTGGAATCTGAGAACTGATACTTCGGATCCCTTTGAAGACTATAGGGCCAAAGGAAATATCCTCCGATAACAAAGAGAAAGAAGCTTTCTGAGAAATTTCTTTGTGTTCTATGTAACCATCTCACAGAGTTACAGCTTTCCCCTCAAGAAGCCTTTCGCTAAGACAGTTCTTGTGGAATTGGCAAAGTGATATTTGGAAGCCCATACAGGGCTATGGTGAAAAAGGAAATATCCTCAGATGAAATCTGGAAAGAAGCTTTCTGAGAAACTGCTTAGTGTTCCGTTAATTCATCTCACAGAGTTACTTCTGTATTTCGTGGGTCACTTGGCTAGCCTTATTTCTGTGGAATCTGAGAAGAGATATTTCGGATCCCTTTGAAGACTCTAGGGCCAAAGGAAATATCCTCCGATAACTAAGAGAAAGAAGCTTTCTGAGAAACTTCTTTGTGTTCTGTGAAATCATCTCAAAGAGTTACAGCTTTCCCCTCAAGAAGCCTTTCGCTAAGACAGTTCTTGTGGAATTGGCAAAGTGATATTTGGAAGCCCATAGAGGGCTGTGGTGAAAAAGGAAATATCCTCAGATGAAATCTGGAAAGAAGCTTTCTGAGAAACTGCTCAGTGTTCTGTTAATTCATCTCACAGAGTTACATCTGTATTTCGTGGATCTCTTTGCTAGCCTTATTTCTGTGGAATCTGAGAACAGATATTTCGGATCCCTTTGAAGACTATAGGGCCAAAGGAAATATCCTCGGATAACAAAGAGAAGGAAGCTTTCTGAGAAACTTCTTTGTGTTCTGTGAAATCATCTCACAGAGTTACAGCTTTCCCCTCCAGAAGCCTTTCGCTAAGACAGTTCTTGTGGAATTGGCAAAGTGATATTTGGAAGCCCATAGAGGGCTATGGTGAAAAAGGAAATGTCCTCCGATGAAATCTGGAAAGAAACTTTCTGAGAAACTGCTTAGTGTTCTGTTAATTCATCTCACAGAGTTACATCTATATTTCGTGGATCTCCTTGCTAGCCTTATTTCTGTGGAATCTGAGAACAGATATTTCGGATCCCTTTGAAGACTATAGGGCCAAAGGAAATATCCTCCGAAAACTAAGAGAAAGAAGCATTCTGAGAAACTTCTTTGTGTTCTGTGAAATGAGCTCACAGAGTTACAGCTTTCCCCTCAAGAAGCCTTTCGCTAAGACAGTTCTTGTGGAATTGGCAAAGTGATATTTGGAAGCCCATAGAGGGCTATGGTGAAAAAGGAAATATCCTCAGATGAAATCTGGAAAGAAGCTTTCTGAGAAACTGCTTAGTGTTCTGTTAATTCAGCTCTCAGAGTTACATCTGTATTTCGTGGATCTCTTTGCTAGCCTTATTTCTGTGCAATTTGAGAACAGATATTTCGGATCCCTTTGAAGACTATAGGGCCAAAGGAAATATCCTCCCATAACAAAGAGAAAGAAGCTTTGTGAGAAATTTCTTTGTGTTCTATGTAATCATCTCACAGAGTTACAGCTTTCACCTCAAGAAGCCTTTCGGTAAGACAGCTCTTGTGGAATTGGCAAAGTGATATTTGGAAGCCCATAGAGGGCTATGGTGAAAAAGGAATTATCCTCAGATGAAATCTGGAAAGAAGCTTTCTGAGAAACTGCTTAGTGTTCTGTTAATTCATCTCACAGAGTTACATCTGTATTTCGTGGATCACTTGGCTAGCCTTATTTCTGTGGAATCTGAGAACAGATATTTCGGATCCCTTTGAAGACTATAGGGCCAAAGGAAATATCCTCCGATAATTAAGAGAAAGAAGCTTTCTGAGAAACTTCTTTGTGTTCTGTGAAATCATCTCACAGAGTTACAGCTTTCCCCTCAAGAAGCCTTTCGCTAAGACAGTTCTTGTGGAATTGGCAAAGTGATATTTGGAAACCCATAGAGGGCTATGGTGAAAAAGGAAATATCCTCAGATGAAATCTGGAAAGAAGCTTTCTGAGAAACTGCTCTGTGATGTGTGACTTCCACTCACGGAGTTACATCTGTATTTCGTTGATCTCTTTGCTAGCCTTATTTCTGTGGAATCTGAGAACAGATATTTCGGATCCCTTTGAAGACTATAGGGCCAAAGGAAATATCCTCCGATAACTAAGAGAAAGAAGCTTTCTGAGAAACCTCTTTGTGTTCTGTGAAATCATCTCACAGAGTTACAGCTTTCCCCTCAAGAAGCCTTTCGCTAAGACAGTTCTTGTGGAATTGGCAAAGTGATATTTGGAAGCCCATACACGGCTATGGTGAAAAAGGAAATATCCTCAGATGAAAACTGGAAAAAAGCTTTCTGAGAAACTGCTCAGTGTTCTGTTAAGTCATCTCAAAGACTTACATCTATATTTCGTGGATCTCTGTGCTAGCCTTATTTCTGTGGAATCTGAGAACAGATATTTCGGATCCCTTTGAAGACTATAGGGCCAAAGGAAATATCCTCCGATAACAAAGAGAAAGAAGCTTTCTGAGAAACTTCTTTGTGTTCTGTGAAATCATCTCACAGAGTTACAGCTTTCCCCTCAAGAAGCCTTTGGCTAAGACAGTTCTTGTGGAATTGGCAAAGTGATATTTGGAAGCCCATAGAGGGCTATGGTGAAAAAGGAAATATCCTCAGATGAAATCTGGAAAGAAGCTTTCTGAGAAACTGCTTAGTGTTCTGTTAATTCATCTCACAGAGTTACATCTGTGTTTCGTGGATCTCTTTGCTAGCGTTATTTCTGTGGAATCTGAGAACAGATATTTAGGATCCCTTTGAAGACTATAGGGCCAATGGAAATATCCTCCGATAACTAAGAGAAGGAAGCTTTCTGAGAAACTTCTTTGTGTTCTGTGAAATCATCTCTCAGAGTTACAGCTTTCCCCTCAAGAAGCCTTTCGCTAAGACAGTTCTTGTGCAATTGGCAAAGTTATATTTGGAAGCCCATAGAGGGCTATGGTGAAAAAGGATATATCCTCAGATGAAATCTGGAAAGAAGCTTTCTGAGAAACTGCTTAGTGTTCTGTTAATTCATCTCACAGAGTTACTTCTATATTTCGTGGATCTCTTTTCTAGCCTTATTTCTGTGGAATCTGAGAACAGATATTTCGGATCCCTTTGAAGACTATAGGGCCAAAGGAAATATCCTCCGATAACAAAGAGAAAGAAGCTTTGTGAGAAATTTCTTTGTGTTCTATGTAATCATCTCACAGAGTTACAGCTTTCCCCTCAAGAAGCCTTTCGCTAAGACAGTTCTTGTGGAATTGGCAAAGTGATATTTGGAAACCCATAGAGGGCTACGGTGAAAAAGGAAATTTCCTCAGATGAAATCTGGAAAGATGGTTTCTGAGAAACGGCTCTGTCATGTGTGACTTCCACTCACAGAGTTACATCTGTATTTCGTTGATCTCTTTGCTAGACTTATTTCTGTGGAATCTGAGAACAGATATTTCGGATCCCTTTGAAGACTATAGGGCCAAAGGAAATATCCTCCGATAACTAAGAGAAAGAAGCTTTCTGAGAAACCTATTTGTGTTCTGTGAAATCATCTCACAGAGTTACAGCTTTCCCCTCAAGAAGCCTTTCTCTAAGACAGTTCTTGTGGAATTGGCAAAGTGATATTTGGAAGCCCATACACGGCTATGGTGAAAAAGGAAATATCCTCAGATGAAATCTGGAAAGAAGCTTTCTGAGAAACGGTTCAGTGTTCTGTTAATTCATCTCAAAGAGTTACATCTATATTTCGTGGAATTCTGTGGTAGCCTTATTTCTGTGGAATCTGAGAACAGATATTTCGGATCCCTTTGAAGACTATAGGGCCAAAGGAAATATCCTCCGATAACAAAGAGAAAGAAGCTTTCTGAGAAACTTCTTTGTGTTCTGTGAAATCATCTCACAGAGTTACAGTTTTCCCTCAAGAAGCCTTTCGCTAAGACGTTTCTTGAGGAATTGGCAAAGTGATATTTGGAAGCCCATAGAGGGCTATGGTGAAAAAGGAAATATCCTCCGATGAAATCTGGAAAGAAGCTTTCTGAGAAACTGCTTAGTGTTCTGTTAATTCATCTCACAGAGTTACTTCTATATTTCGTGGATCACTTGGCTAGCCTTATTTCTGTGGAATCTGAGAACAGATATTTCGGATCCCTTTGAAGACTATAGGGCCAAAGTAAATATCCTCCTATAACTAAGAGAAAGAAGCTTTCTGAGAAACTTCTTTGTGTTCTGTGAAATCATCTCACAGAGTTACAGCTTTCCCCTCAAGAAGCCTTTCGCTAAGACAGTTCTTGTGGAATTGGCAAAGTGATATTTGGAAGCCCATAGAGGGCTATGGTGAAAAAGGAAATATCCTCCGATGAAATCTGGAAAGAAGCTTTCTGAGAAACTGCTTAGTGTTCTGCTAATTCATCTCACAGAGTTACATCTGTATTTCGTGGATCTCTTTGCTAGCCTTATTTCTGTGGAATCTGACAACAGATATTTCGGATCCCTTTGAAGACTATAGGGCCAAAGGAAATATCCTCCGATAACTAAGAGAAAGAAGGTTTCTGAGAAACTTCTTTGTGTTCTGTGAAATCATCTCACAGAGTTACAGCTTTCCCCTCAAGAAGCCTTTCGCTAAGACAGTTCTTGTGGAATTGGCAAAGTGATATTTGGAAGCCCATAGAGGGCTATGGTGAAAAAGGAAATATCCTCCGATGAAATCTGGAAAGAAGCTTTCTGAGAAACTGCTTAGTGTTCTGTTAATTCATCTCAGAGAGTTACATCTATATTTCGTGGATCTCTTTGCTAGGCTTATTTCTGTGGAATCTGAGAACAGATATTTCGGATCCCTTTGAAGACTATAGGGCCAAAGGAAATATCCTCCGATAACTAATAGAAAGAATCTTTCTGAGAAACTTCTTTGTGTTCTATGAAATCATTTCACAGAGTTACAGCTTTCCCCTCAAGAAGCCTTTCGCTAAGACAGTTCTTGTGGAATTGGCAAAGTGATATTTGGAAGCCCATAGAGGGCTATGGTGAAAAAGGAAATATCCTCCGATGAAATCTGGAAAGAAACTTTCTGAGAAACTGCTTGGTGTTCTGTTAATTCATCTCACAGAGTTACATCTATATTTCGTGGATCTCCTTGCTAGCCTTATTTCTGTGGAATCTGAGAACAGATATTTCGGATCCCTTTGAAGACTATAGGGCCAAAGGAAATATCCTCCGATAATTCAGAGAAAGAAGCTTTCTGAGAAACTTCTTTGTGTTCTGTGAAATCATCTCACAGAGTTACAGCTTTCCCCTCAAGAAGCCTTTCGCTATGACAGTTCTTGTGGAATTGGCAAAGTGATATTTGGAAGCCCATAGAGGGCTATGGTGAAAAAGGAAATATCCTCAGATGAAATCTGGAAAGACGCTTTCTGAGAAACTGCTTAGTGTTCTGTTAATTCATCTCACAGAGTTGCATCTGTATTTCGTGGATCTCTTTGCTAGCCTTATTTCTGTGGAATCTGAGAAGAGATATTTCGGATCCATTTGAAGACTATAGGGCCAAAGGAAATATCCTCCGATAACAAAGAGAAAGAAGCTTTGTGAGAAATTTCTTTGTGTTCTATGTAATCATCTCACAGAGTTACAGCTTTCCCCTCAAGAAGCCTTTGGCTAAGACAGTTCTTGTGGAATTGGCAAAGTGATATTTGGAAGCCCATAGAGGGCTATGGTGAAAAAGGAAATATCCTCAGATGAAATCTGGAAAGAAGCTTTCTGAGAAACTGCTTAGTGTTCTGTTAATTCATGTCACAGAGTTACATCTGTATTTCGTGGATCTCTTTGCTAGCCTTATTTCTGTGGAATCTGAGAAGAGATATTTCGGATCCCTTTGAAGACTATAGGGCCAAAGGAAATATCCTCCGATAACAAAGAGAAAGAAGCTTTGTGAGAAATTTCTTTGTGTTCTATGTAACCATCTCACAGAGTTACAGCTTTCCCCTCAAGAAGCCTTTCGCTAAGACAGTTCTTGTGGATTTGGCAAAGTGATATTTGGAAACCCATAGAGGGCTATGGTGAAAAAGGAAATATCCTCAGATGAAATCTGGAAAGAAGCTTTCTGAGAAACTGCTCTGTGATGTGTGACTTCCACTCACAGAGTTACATCTGTATTTCGTTGATCTCTTTGCTAGACTTATTTCTGTGGAATCTGAGAACAGATATTTCGGATCCCTTTGAAGACTATAGGGCCAAAGGAAATATCCTCCGATAACTAAGAGAAAGAAGCTTTCTGAGAAACCTGTTTGTGTTCTGTGAAATCATCTCACAGAGTTACAGCTTTCCCCTCAAGTAGCCTTTCGCTAAGACAGTTCTTGTGGAATTGGCAAAGTGATATTTGGAAGCCCATACAGGGCTATGGTGAAAAAGGAAATATCCTCAGATGAAATCTGGAAAGAAGCTTTCTGAGAAACTGCTCAGTGTTCTGTTAATTCATCTCAAAGAGTTACATCTATATTTCGTGAATCTCTGTGCTAGCCTTATTTCTGTGGAATCTGAGAACAGATATTTCGGATCCCTTTGAAGACTATAGGGCCAAAGGAAATATCCTCCGATAACAAAGAGAAAGGAGCTTTCTGAGAAACTTTTTTGTGTTCTGTGAAATCATCTCACAGAGTTACAGCTTTCCCCTCAAGAAGCCTTTGGCTAAGACAGTTCTTGTGGAATTGGCAAAGTGATATTTGGAAGCCCATAGAGGGCTATGGTGAAAAAGGAAATATCCTCAGATGAAATCTGGAAAGAAGCTTTCTGAGAAACTGCTTAGTGTTCTGTTAATTCATCTCACAGAGTTACATCTGTGTTTCGTGGATCTCTTTGCTAGCGTTATTTCTGTGGAATCTGAGAACAGATATTTAGGATCCCTTTGAAGACTATAGGGCCAATGGAAATATCCTCCGATAACTAAGAGAAAGAAGCTTTCTGAGAAACTTCTTTGTGTTCTGTGAAATCATCTCTCAGAGTTACAGCTTTCCCCTCAAGAAGCCTTTCGCTAAGACAGTTCTTGTGCAATTGGCAAAGTGATATTTGGAAGCCCATAGAGGGCTATGGTGAAAAAGGAAATATCCGCAGATGAAATCTGGAAAGAAGCTTTCTGAGAAACTGCTCAGTGTTCTGTTAATTCATCTCACAGAGTTACATCTGTATTTCGTGGATCTCTTTGCTAGCCTTATTTCTGTGGAATCTGAGAACAGATATTTCGGATCCCTTCGAAGACTATAGGGCCAAAGGAAATATCCTCCGATAACAAAGAGAAAGAAGCTTTCTGAGAAACTTCTTTGTGTTCTGTGAAATCATCTTACAGAGTTACAGCTTTCCCCTCAAGAAGCCTTTCGCTAAGACAGTTCTTGTGGAATTGGCAAAGTGATATTTGGAAACCCATAGAGGGCTATGGTGAAAAAGGAAATATCCTCAGATGAAATCTGGAAAGAAGCTTTCTGAGAAACTGCTCTGTGATGTGTGACTTCCACTCACAGAGTTACATCTGTATTTCGTTGATCTCTTTGCTAGACTTATTTCTGTGGAATCTGAGAACAGATATTTCGTATCCCTTTGAAGACTATAGGGCCAAAGGAAATATCCTCCGATAACTAAGAGAAAGAAGCTTTCTGAGAAACCTCTTTGTGTTCTGTGAAATCATCTCACAGAGTTACAGCTTTCCCCTCAAGAAGCCTTTCGCTAAGACAGTTCTTGTGGAATTGGCAAAGTGATATTTGGAAGCCCATACAGGGCTATGGTGAAAAAGGAAATATCCTCAGATGAAATCTGGAAAGAAGCTTTCTGAGAAACTGCTCAGTGTTCTGTTAATTCATCTCAAAGAGTTCCATCTATATTTCGTGAATCTCTGTGCTAGCCTTATTTCTGTGGAATCTGAGAACAGATATTTCGGATCCCTTTGAAGACTATAGGGCCAAAGGAAATATCCTCCGATAACAAAGAGAAAGAAGCTTTCTGAGAAACTTCTTTGTGTTCTGTGAAATCATCTCACAGAGTTACAGCTTTCCCCTCAAGAAGCCTTTGGCTAAGACAGTTCTTGTGGAATTGGCAAAGTGATATTTGGAAGCCCATAGAGGGCTATGGTAAAAAAGGAAATATCCTCAGATGAAATCTGGAAAGAAGCCTTCTGAGAAACTGCTTAGTGTTCTGTTAATTCATCTCACAGAGTTACATCTGTGTTTCGTGGATCTCTTTGCTAGCGTTATTTCTGTGGAATCTGAGAACAGATATTTAGGATCCCTTTGAAGACTATAGGGCCAATGGAAATATCCTCCGATAACTAAGAGAAAGAAGCTTTCTGAGAAACTTCTTTCTGTTCTGTGAAATCATCTCTCAGAGTTACAGCTTTCCCCTCAAGAAGCCTTTCGCTAAGACAGTTCTTGTGCAATTGGCAAAGTGATATTTGGAAGCCCATAGAGGGCTATGGTGAAAAAGGAAATATCCTCAGATGAAATCTGGAAAGAAGCTTTCTGAGATACTGCTTAGTGTACTGTTAATTCATCTCACAGAGTTACTTCTATATTTCGTGGATCTCTTTGCTAGTCTTATTTCTGTGGAATATGAGAACAGATATTTCGGATCCCTTTGAAGACTATAGGGCCAAAGGAAATATCCTCCGATAACAGAGAGAAAGAAGCCTTCTGAGAAACTTCTTTGTGTTCTGTGAAATCATCTCACAGAGTTACAGCTTTCCCCTCAAGAAGCCTTTCGCTAAGACAGTTCTTGTGGAATTGGCAAAGTGATATTTGGAAGCCCTTAGAGGGCTATGGTGAAAAAGGAAATATCCTCCAATGAAATCTGGAAAGAAGCTTTCTGAGAAACTGCTTAGTGTTCTGTTAATTCATCTCACAGAGTTACATCTATATTTCGTGGATCTCTTTGCTAGACTTCTTTCTGTGGAATCTGAGAACAGATATTTCGGATCCCTTTGAAGACTATAGGGCCAAAGGAAATATCCTCCGATAATTAAGAGAAAGAAGCTTTCTGAGAAATTTCTTTGTGTTCTGTGAAATCATCTCACAGAGTTACAGCTTTCCCCTCAAGAAGCCTTTCGCTAAGACAGTTCTTGTGGAATTGGCAAAGTGATATTTGGAAACCCATAGAGGGCTATGGTGAAAAAGGAAATATCCTCAGATGAAATCTGGAAAGAAGCTCTCTGAGAAACTGCTCTGTGATGTGTGACTTCCACTCACAGAGTTACATCTGTATTTTGTTGATCTCTTTGCTAGACTTATTTTGTGGAAACAGAGAACAGATATTTCGGATCCCTTTGAAGACTATAGGGCCAAAGGAAATATCCTCCGATAACTAAGAGAAAGAAGCTTTCTGAGAAATCTCTTTGTGTTCTCTGAAATCATCTCACAGATTTACAGCTTTCCCCTCAAGAAGCCTTTCGCTAAGAAAGTTCTTGTGGAATTGGCAATGTGATATTTGGAAGCCCATACACGGCTATGGTGAAAAAGGAAATATCCTCAGATGAAATCTGGAAAGAAGCTTTCTGAGAAACTGCTCAGTGTTCTGTTAATTCATCTCAAAGACTTACATCTATATTTCGTGGATCTCGGTGCTAGCCTTATTTCTGTGGAATCTGAGAACAGATATTTCGGATCCCTTTGAAGACTATAGGGCCAAAGGAAATATCCTCCGATAACAAAGAGAAAGAAGCTTTCTGAGAAACTTCTTTGTGTTCTGTGAAATCATCTCACAGAGTTACAGCTTTCCCCTCAAGAAGCCTTTGGCTAAGACAGTTCTTGTGGAATTGGCAAAGTGATATTTGGAAGCCCATAGAGGGCTATGGTAAAAAAGGAAATATCCTCAGATGAAATCTGGAAAGAAGCTTTCTGAGAAACTGCTTAGTGTTCTGTTAATTCATCTCACAGAGTTACATCTGTGTTTCGTGGATCTCTTTGCTAGCGTTATTTCTGTGGAATCTGAGAACAGATATTTAGGATCCCTTTGAAGACTATAGGGCCAATGGAAATATCCTCCGATAACTAAGAGAAAGAAGCTTTCTGAGAAACTTCTTTCTGTTCTGTGAAATCATCTCTCAGAGTTACAGCTTTCCCCTCAAGAAGCCTTTCGCTAAGACAGTTCTTGTGCAATTGGCAAAGTGATATTTGGAAGCCCATAGAGGGCTATGGTGAAAAAGGAAATATCCTCAGATGAAATCTGGAAAGAAGCTTTCTGAGATACTGCTTAGTGTACTGTTAATTCATCTCACAGAGTTACTTCTATATTTCGTGGATCTCTTTGCTAGTCTTATTTCTGTGGAATCTGAGAACAGATATTTCGGATCCCTTTGAAGACTATAGGGCCAAAGGAAATATCCTCCGATAACAGAGAGAAAGAAGCCTTCTGAGAAACTTCTTTGTGTTCTGTGAAATCATCTCACAGAGCTACAGCTTTCCCCTCAAGAAGCCTTTCGCTAAGACAGTTCTTGTGGAATTGGCAAAGTGATATTTGGAAGCCCATAGAGGGCTATGGTGAAAAAGGAAATATCCTCCAATGAAATCTGGAAAGAAGCTTTCTGAGAAACTGCTTAGTGTTCTGTTAATTCATCTCACAGAGTTACATCTATATTTCGTGGATCTCTTTGCTAGACTTCTTTCTGTGGAATCTGAGAACAGATATTTCGGATCCCTTTGAAGACTATAGGGCCAAAGGAAATATCCTCCGATAATTAAGAGATAGAAGCTTTCTGAGAAATTTCTTTGTGTTCTGTGAAATCATCTCACAGAGTTACAGCTTTCCCCTCAAGAAGCCTTTCGCTAAGACAGTTCTTGTGGAATTGGCAAAGTGATATTTGGAAACCCATAGAGGGCTATGGTGAAAAAGGAAATATCCTCAGATGAAATCTGGAAAGAAGCTTTCTGAGAAACTGCTCTGTGATGTGTGACTTCCACTCACAGAGTTACATCTGTATTTCGTTGATCTCTTTGCTAGACTTATTTCTGTGGAAACAGAGAACAGATATTTCGGATCCCTTTGAAGACTATAGGGCCAAAGGAAATATCCTCCGATAACTAAGAGAAAGAAGCTTTCTGAGAAATCTCTTTGTGTTCTCTGAAATCATCTCACAGATTTACAGCTTTCCCCTCAAGAAGCCTTTCGCTAAGAAAGTTCTTGTGGAATTGGCAATGTGATATTTGGAAGCCCATACACGGCTATGGTGAAAAAGGAAATATCCTCAGATGAAATCTGGAAAGAAGCTTTCTGAGAAACTGCTCAGTGTTCTGTTAATTCATCTCAAAGACTTACATCTATATTTCGTGGATCTCGGTGCTAGCCTTATTTCTGTGGAATCTGAGAACAGATATTTCGGATCCCTTTGAAGACTATAGGGCCAAAGGAAATATCCTCCGATAACAAACAGAAAGAAGCTTTCTGAGAAACTTCTTTGTGTTCTGTGAAATCATCTCACAGAGTTACAGCTTTCCCCTCAAGAAGCCTTTCGCTAAGACAGTTCTTGTGGAATTGGCAAAGTGATATTTGGAAGCCCATAGAGGGCTATGGTGAAAAAGGAAATATCCTCAGATGAAATCTGGAAAGAAGCTTTCTGAGAAACTGCTCAGTGTTCTGTTAATTCATCTCACAGAGTTACATCTGTGTTTCGTGGATCTCTTTGCTAGCGTTATTTCTGTGGAATCTGAGAACAGATATTTAGGATCCCTTTGAAGACTATAGGGCCAATGGAAATATCCTCCGATAACTAAGAGAAGGAAGCTTTCTGAGAAACTTCTTTGTGTTCTGTGAAATCATCTCTCAGAGTTACAGCTTTCCCCTCAAGAAGCCTTTCGCTAAGACAGTTCTTGTGCAATTGGCAAAGTGATATTTGGAAGCCCATAGAGGGCTATGGTGAAAAAGGATATATCCTCAGATGAAATCTGGAAAGAAGCTTTCTGAGAAACTGCTTAGTGTTCTGTTAATTCATCTCACAGAGTTACTTCTATATTTCGTGGATCTCTTTGCTAGCCTTATTTCTGTGGAATCTGAGAACAGATATTTCGGATCCCTTTGAAGACTATAGGGCCAAAGGAAATATCCTCCGATAATTAAGAGAAAGAAGCTTTCTGAGAAACTTCTTTGTGTTCTGTGAAATCATCTCACAGAGTTACAGCTTTCCCCTCCAGAAGCCTTTCGCTAAGACAGTTCTTGTGGAATTGGCAAAGTGATATTTGGAAGCCCATAGAGGGCTATGGTGAAAAAGGAAATATCCTCCGATGAAATCTGGAAAGAAACTTTCTGAGAAACTGCTTAGTGTTCTGTTAATTCATCTCACAGAGTTACATCTGTATTTCGTGGATCTCTTTGCTAGCCTTATGTCTGTGGAATCTGAGAACAGATATTTCGGATCCCTTTGAAGAGTATAGGGCCAAAGGAAATATCCTCCGATAACAAAGAGAAAGAAGCTTTGTGAGAAATTTCTTTGTGTTCTATGTAATCATCTCACAGAGTTACAGCTTTCCCCTCAAGAAGCCTTTCGCTAAGACAGTTCTTGTGGAATTGGCAAAGTGATATTTGGAAACCCATAGAGGGCTATGGTGAAAAAGGAAATATCCTCAGATGAAATCTGGAAAGATGGTTTCTGAGAAACTGCTCTGTGATGTGTGACTTCCACTGACAGAGTTACATCTGTATTTCGTTGATCTCTTTGCTAGACTTATTTCTGTGGAATCTGAGAACAGATATTTCGGATCCCTTTGAAGACTATAGGGCCAAAGGAAATATCCTCCGATAACTAAGAGAAAGAAGCTTTCTGAGAAACCTATTTGTGTTCTGTGAAATCATCTCACAGAGTTACAGCTTTCCCCTCAAGAAGCCTTTCTCTAAGACAGTTCTTGTGGAATTGGCAAGGTGATATTTGGAAGCCCATACACGGCTATGGTGAAAAAGGAAATATCCTCAGATGAAATCTGGAAAGAAGCTTTCTGAGAAACGGTTCAGTGTTCTGTTAATGCATCTCAAAGAGTTACATCTATATTTCGTGGAATTCTGTGGTAGCCTTATTTCTGTGGAATCTGAGAACAGATATTTCGGATCCCTTTGAAGACTATAGGGCCAAAGGAAATATCCTCCGATAACAAAGAGAAAGAAGCTTTCTGAGAAACTTCTTTGTGTTCTGTGAAATCATCTCACAGAGTTACAGCTTTCCCCTCAAGAAGCCTTTGGCTAAGACAGTTCTTGTGGAATTGGCAAAGTGATATTTGGAAGCCCATAGAGGGCTATGGTGAAAAAGGAAATATCCTCAGATGAAATCTGGAAAGAAGCTTTCTGAGAAACTGCTTAGTGTTCTGTTAATTCATCTCACAGAGTTACATCTGTGTTTCGTGGATCTCTTTGCTAGCGTTATTTCTGTGGAATCTGAGAACAGATATTTAGGATCCCTTTGAAGACTATAGGGCCAATAGAAATATCCTCCGATAACTAAGAGATAGAAGCTTTCTGAGAAACTTCTTTGTGTTCTGTGAAATCATCTCTCAGAGTTACAGCTTTCCCCTCAAGAAGCCTTTCGCTAAGACAGTTCTTGTGCAATTGGCAAAGTGATATTTGGAAGCCCATAGAGGGCTATGGTGAAAAAGGAAATATCCTCAGATGAAATCTGGAAAGAAGCTTTCTGAGAAACTCCTTAGTGTTCTGTTAATTCATCTCACAGAGTTACTTCTATATTTCGTGGATCTCTTTGCTAGCCTTATTTCTGTGGAATCTGAGAACAGATATTTCGGATCCCTTTGAAGACTATAGGGCCAAAGGAAATATCCTCCGATAACAAAGAGAAAGAAGCTTTCTGAGAAACTTCTTTGTGTTCTGTGAAATCATCTCACAGAGTTACAGCTTTCCCCTCAAGAAGCCTTTCGCTAAGACAGTTCTTGTGGAATTGGCAAAGTGATATTTGGAAGCCCATAGAGGGCTATGGTGAAAAAGGAAATATCCTCCGATGAAATCTGGAAAGAAGCTTTCTGAGAAACTGCTTAGTGTTCTGTTAATTCATCTCACAGAGTTACATCTGTATTTCGTGGATCTCTTTGCTAGCCTTATTTCTGTGGAATCTGAGAACTGAACTTCGGATCCCTTTGAAGACTATAGGGCCAAAGGAAATATCCTCCGATAACAAAGAGAAAGAAGCTTTCTGAGAAATTTCTTTGTGTTCTATGTAATCATCTCACAGAGTTACAGCTTTCCCCTCAAGAAGCCTTTCGCTAAGACAGTTCTTGTGGAATTGGCAAAGTGATATTTGGAAGCCCATAGAGGGCTATGGTGAAAAAGGAAATATCCTCAGATGAAATCTGGAAAGAAGGTTTCTGAGAAACTGCTTAGTGTTCTGTTAATTCATCTCACAGAGTTACTTCTGTATTTCGTGGATCACTTGGCTAGCCTTATTTCTGTGGAATCTGAGAACAGATATTTCGGATCCCTTTGAAGACTCTAGGGCCAAAGGAAATATCCTTCGATAACTAAGAGAAAGAAGCTTTCTGAGAAACTTCTTTGTGTTCTGTGAAATCATCTCAAAGAGTTACAGCTTTCCCCTCAAGAAGCCTTTCGCTAAGACCGTTCTTGTGGAATTGGCAAAGTGATATTTGGAAGCCCATAGAGGGCTGTGGTGAAAAAGGAAATATCCTCAGATGAAATCTGGAAAGAAGCTTTCTGAGAAACTGCTCAGTGTTCTGTTAATTCATCTCACAGAGTTACATCTGTATTTCGTGGATCTCTTTGCTAGACTTCTTTCTGTGGAATCTGAGAACAGATATTTCGGATCCCTTTGAAGACTATAGGGCCAAAGGAAATATCCTCGGATAACAAAGAGAAGGAAGCTTTCTGAGAAACTTCTTTGTGTTCTGTGAAATCATCTCACAGAGTTACAGCTTTCCCCTCCAGAAGCCTTTCGCTAAGACAGTTCTTGTGGAATTGGCAAAGTGATATTTGGAAGCCCATAGAGGGCTATGGTGAAAAAGGAAATGTCCTCCGATGAAATCTGGAAAGCTTTCTGAGAAACTGCTTAGTGTTCTGTTAATTCATCTCACAGAGTTACTTCTATATTTCGTGGATCTCTTTGCTAGCCTTATTTCTGTGGAATCTGAGAACAGATATTTCGGATCCCTTTGAAGACTATAGGGCCAAAGGGAATATCCTCCGATAACTAAGAGAAAGAAGCTTTCTGAGAAACAATTTGTGTTCCGGTAAATCACCTCACAGAGATACAGCTTTCCCCTCAAGAAGCCTTTCGCTAAGGCAGTTCTTGTGGAATTGGCAAAGTGATATTTGGAAGCCCATAGAGGGCTATGGTGAAAAAGGAAATATCCTCCGATGAAATCTGGAAAGAAGCTTTCTGAGAAACTGCTTAGTGTTCTGTTAATTCATCTCACAGAGTTACATCTATATTTCGTGGATCTCTTTGCTAGGCTTATTTCTGTGGAATCTGAGAACAGATATTTCGGATCCCTTTGAAGACTATAGGGCCAAAGGAAATATCCTCCGAAAACTAAGAGAAAGAAGGTTTCTGAGAAACTTCTTTGTGTTCTGTCAAATCAGCTCACAGAGTTACAGCTTTCCTCTCAAGAAGCCTTTCGCTAAGACAGTTCTTGTGGAATTGGCAAAGTGATATTTGGAAGCCCATAGAGGGCTATGGTGAAAAAGGAAATATCCTGAGATGAAATCTGGAAAGAAGCTTTCTGAGAAACTGCTTAGAGTTCTGTTAATTCATCTCACAGAGTTACATCTATATTTCGTGGATCTCTTTGCTAGCCTTATTTCTGTGGAATCTGAGAACAGATATTTCGGATCCGTTTGAAGACTATAGGGCCAAAGGAAATATCCTCCGATAACTAAGAGAAAGAAGCTTTCTGAGAAACTTCTTTGTGTTCTGTGAAATGAGCTCACAGAGTTACAGCTTTCCACTCAAGAAGCCTTTCGCTAAGACAGTTCTTGTGGAATTGGCAAAGTGATATTTGGAAGCCCATAGAGGGCTATGGTGAAAAAGGAAATATCCTCCGATGAAATCTGGAAAGAAGCTTTCTGAGAAACTGCTTAGTGTTCTGTTAATTCATCTCACAGAGTTACATCTATATTTCGTGGATCTCTTTGCTAGCCTTATTTCTGTGGAATCTGAGAACAGATATTTCGGATCCCTTTGAAGACTATAGGGCCAAAGGAAATATCCTCCGAAAACTAAGAGAAAGAAGGTTTCTGAGAAACTTCTTTGTGTTCTGTCAAATCAGCTCACAGAGTTACAGCTTTCCTCTCAAGAAGCCTTTCGCTAAGACAGTTCTTGTGGAATTGGCAAAGTGATATTTGGAAGCCCATAGAGGGCTATGGTGAAAAAGGAAATATCCTGAGATGAAATCTGGAAAGAAGCTTTCTGAGAAACTGCTTAGAGTTCTGTTAATTCATCTCACAGAGTTACATCTATATTTCGTGGATCTCTTTGCTAGCCTTATTTCTGTGGAATCTGAGAACAGATATTTCGGATCCGTTTGAAGACTATAGGGCCAAAGGAAATATCCTCCGATAACTAAGAGAAAGAAGCTTTCTGAGAAACTTCTTTGTGTTCTGTGAAATGAGCTCACAGAGTTACAGCTTTCCACTCAAGAAGCCTTTCGCTAAGACAGTTCTTGTGGAATTGGCAAAGTGATATTTGGAAGCCCATAGAGGGCTATGGTGAAAAAGGAAATATCCTCCGATGAAATCTGGAAAGAAGCTTTCTGAGAAACTGCTTAGTGTTCTGTTAATTCATCTCACAGAGTTACATCTATATTTCGTGGATCTCTTTGCTAGCCTTATTTCTGTGGAATCTGAGAACAGATATTTCGGATCCCTTTGAAGACTATAGGGCCAAAGGAAATATCCTCCGAAAACTAAGAGAAAGAAGGTTTCTGAGAAACTTCTTTGTGTTCTGTCAAATCAGCTCACAGAGTTACAGCTTTCCTCTCAAGAAGCCTTTCGCTAAGGCAGTTCTTGTGGAATTGGCAAAGTGATATTTGGAAGCCCATAGAGGGCTATGGTGAAAAAGGAAATATCCTCCGATGAAATCTGGAAAGAAGCTTTCTGAGAAACTGCTTAGTGTTCTGTTAATTCATCTCACAGAGTTACATCTATATTTCGTGGATCTCTTTGCTAGGCTTATTTCTGTGGAATCTGAGAACAGATATTTCGGATCCCTTTGAAGACTATAGAGCCAAAGGAAATATCCTCCGAAAACTAAGAGAAAGAAGGTTTCTGAGAAACTTCTTTGTGTTCTGTCAAATCAGCTCACAGAGTTACAGCTTTCCTCTCAAGAAGCCTTTCGCTAAGACAGTTCTTGTGGAATTGGCAAAGTGATATTTGGAAGCCCATAGAGGGCTATGGTGAAAAAGGAAATATCCTGAGATGAAATCTGGAAAGAAGCTTTCTGAGAAACTGCTTAGAGTTCTGTTAATTCATCTCACAGAGTTACATCTATATTTCGTGGATCTCTTTGCTAGCCTTATTTCTGTGGAATCTGAGAACAGATATTTCGGATCCGTTTGAAGACTATAGGGCCAAAGGAAATATCCTCCGATAACTAAGAGAAAGAAGCTTTCTGAGAAACTTCTTTGTGTTCTGTGAAATGAGCTCACAGAGTTACAGCTTTCCACTCAAGAAGCCTTTCGCTAAGACAGTTCTTGTGGAATTGGCAAAGTGATATTTGGAAGCCCATAGAGGGCTATGGTGAAAAAGGAAATATCCTCCGATGAAATCTGGAAAGAAGCTTTCTGAGAAACTGCTTAGTGTTCTGTTAATTCATCTCACAGAGTTACATCTATATTTCGTGGATCTCTTTGCTAGGCTTATTTCTGTGGAATCTGAGAACAGATATTTCGGATCCCTTTGAAGACTATAGGGCCAAAGGAAATATCCTCCGAAAACTAAGAGAAAGAAGGTTTCTGAGAAACTTCTTTGTGTTCTGTCAAATCAGCTCACAGAGTTACAGCTTTCCTCTCAAGAAGCCTTTCGCTAAGACAGTTCTTGTGGAATTGGCAAAGTGATATTTGGAAGCCCATAGAGGGCTATGGTGAAAAAGGAAATATCCTGAGATGAAATCTGGAAAGAAGCTTTCTGAGAAACTGCTTAGAGTTCTGTTAATTCATCTCACAGAGTTACATCTATATTTCGTGGATCTCTTTGCTAGCCTTATTTCTGTGGAATCTGAGAACAGATATTTCGGATCCGTTTGAAGACTATAGGGCCAAAGGAAATATCCTCCGATAACTAAGAGAAAGAAGCTTTCTGAGAAACTTCTTTGTGTTCTGTGAAATGAGCTCACAGAGTTACAGCTTTCCACTCAAGAAGCCTTTCGCTAAGACAGTTCTTGTGGAATTGGCAAAGTGATATTTGGAAGCCCATAGAGGGCTATGGTGAAAAAGGAAATATCCTCCGATGAAATCTGGAAAGAAGCTTTCTGAGAAACTGCTTAGTGTTCTGTTAATTCATCTCACAGAGTTACATCTATATTTCGTGGATCTCTTTGCTAGCCTTATTTCTGTGGAATCTGAGAACAGATATTTCGGATCCCTTTGAAGACTATAGGGCCAAAGGAAATATCCTCCGAAAACTAAGAGAAAGAAGGTTTCTGAGAAACTTCTTTGTGTTCTGTCAAATCAGCTCACAGAGTTACAGCTTTCCTCTCAAGAAGCCTTTCGCTAAGACAGTTCTTGTGGAATTGGCAAAGTGATATTTGGAAGCCCATAGAGGGCTATGGTGAAAAAGGAAATATCCTCCGATGAAATCTGGAAAGAAGCTTTCTGAGAAACTGCTTAGTGTTCTGTTAATTCATCTCACAGAGTTACATCTATATTTCGTGGATCTCTTTGCTAGGCTTATTTCTGTGGAATCTGAGAACAGATATTTCGGATCCCTTTGAAGACTATAGGGCCAAAGGAAATATCCTCCGAAAACTAAGAGAAAGAAGGTTTCTGAGAAACTTCTTTGTGTTCTGTCAAATCAGCTCACAGAGTTACAGCTTTCCTCTCAAGAAGCCTTTCGCTAAGACAGTTCTTGTGGAATTGGCAAAGTGATATTTGGAAGCCCATAGAGGGCTATGGTGAAAAAGGAAATATCCTGAGATGAAATCTGGAAAGAAGCTTTCTGAGAAACTGCTTAGAGTTCTGTTAATTCATCTCACAGAGTTACATCTATATTTCGTGGATCTCTTTGCTAGCCTTATTTCTGTGGAATCTGAGAACAGATATTTCGGATCCGTTTGAAGACTATAGGGCCAAAGGAAATATCCTCCGATAACTAAGAGAAAGAAGCTTTCTGAGAAACTTCTTTGTGTTCTGTGAAATGAGCTCACAGAGTTACAGCTTTCCACTCAAGAAGCCTTTCGCTAAGACAGTTCTTGTGGAATTGGCAAAGTGATATTTGGAAGCCCATAGAGGGCTATGGTGAAAAAGGAAATATCCTCCGATGAAATCTGGAAAGAAGCTTTCTGAGAAACTGCTTAGTGTTCTGTTAATTCATCTCACAGAGTTACATCTATATTTCGTGGATCTCTTTGCTAGCCTTATTTCTGTGGAATCTGAGAACAGATATTTCGGATCCCTTTGAAGACTATAGGGCCAAAGGAAATATCCTCCGAAAACTAAGAGAAAGAAGGTTTCTGAGAAACTTCTTTGTGTTCTGTCAAATCAGCTCACAGAGTTACAGCTTTCCTCTCAAGAAGCCTTTCGCTAAGACAGTTCTTGTGGAATTGGCAAAGTGATATTTGGAAGCCCATAGAGGGCTATGGTGAAAAAGGAAATATCCTGAGATGAAATCTGGAAAGAAGCTTTCTGATAAACTGCTTAGAGTTCTGTTAATTCATCTCACAGAGTTACATCTATATTTCGTGGATCTCTTTGCTAGCCTTATTTCTGTGGAATCTGAGAACAGATATTTCGGATCCCTTTCAAGACTATAGGGCCAAAGGAAATATCCTCCGAAAACTAAGAGAAAGAAGCTGTCTGAGAAACTTCTTTGTGTTCTGTGAAATGAGCTCACAGAGTTACAGCTTTCCCCTCAAGAAGCCTTTCGCTAAGACAGTTCTTGTGGAATTGGCAAAGTGATATTTGGAAGCCCATAGAGGGCTATGGTGAAAAAGGAAATATCCTCCGATGAAATCTGGAAAGAAGCTCTCTGAGAAACTGCTTAGTGTTCTGTTAATTCATCTCACAGACTTACATCTATATTTCGTGGATCTCTTTGCTAGCCTTATTTCTGTGGAATCTGAGAACAGATATTTCGGATCCGTTTGAAGACTATAGGGACAAAGGAAATATCCTCCGAAAACTAATAGAAAGAAGCTTTCTGAGAAACTTCTTTGTGTTCTGTGAAATGAGCTCACAGAGTTACAGCTTTCCACTCAAGAAGCCTTTCGCTAAGACAGTTCTTGTGGAATTGGCAAAGTGATATTTGGAAGCCCATAGAGGGCTATGGTGAAAAAGGAAATATCCTCAGATGAAATCTGGAAAGAAGCTTTCTGAGAAACTGCTTAGTGTTCTGTTAATTCATCTCACAGAGTTACATCTGTATTTCGTGGATCTCTTTGCTAGCCTTATTTCTGTGGAATCTGAGAACAGATATTTCGGATCCCTTTGAAGACCATAGGGCCAAAGGAAATACCCTCCGATAACAAAGAGAAAGAAGCTTTGTGAGAAATTTCTTTGTGTTCTATGTAATCATCTCACAGAGTTACAACTTTCCCCTCAAGAAGCCTTTCGCTAAGACAGTTCTTGTGGAATTGGCAAAGTGATATTTGGAAGCCCATAGAGGGCTATGGTGAAAAAGGAAATATCCTCCGATGAAATATGGAAAGAAGCTTTCTGAGAAACTGCTTAGTGTTCTGTTAATTCATCTCACAGAGTTACATCTGTATTTCGTGGATCTCTTTGCTAGCCTTATTTCTGTGGAATCTGAGAACAGATATTTCGGATCCCTTTGAAGACTATAGGGCCAAAGGAAATATCCTCGGATAACAAAGAAAAAGAAGCTTTCTGAGAAACTTTTTTGTGTTCTGTGAAATCATCTCACAGAGTTACAGCTTTCCCCTCAAGAAGCCTTTCGCTAAGACAGTTCTTGTGGAATTGGCAAAGTGATATTTGGAAGCCCATAGAGGGCTATGGTGAAAAAGGAAATATCCTCCGATGAAATCTGGAAAGAAGCTTTCTGAGAAACTGCTTAATGTTCTGTTAATTCATCTCACAGAGTTACATCTATATTTCGTGGATCTCTTTGCTAGCCTTATTTCTGTGGAATCTGAGAACAGATATTTCGGATCCCTTTGAAGACTATAGGGCCAAAGGAAATATCCTCCGATAACTAAGAAAAAGAAGGTTTCTGAGAAACTTCTTTGTGTTCTGTCAAATCAGCTCACAGAGTTACAGCTTTCCTCTCAAGAAGCCTTTCGGTAAGACAGTTCTTGTGGAATTGGCAAAGTGATATTTGGAAGACCATAGAGGGCTATGGTGAAAAAGGAAATATCCTGAGATGAAATCTGGAAATAAGCTTTCTGAGAAACTGCTTAGAGTTCTGTTAATTCATCTTACAGAGTTACATCTATATTTCGTGGATCTCTTTGCTAGCCTTATTTCTGTGGAATCTGAGAACAGATATTTCGGATCCCTTTGAAGACTATAGGAACGAAGGAAATATCCTCCGATAACTAAGAGAAAGAAGCTTTCTGAGAAACTTCTTTGTGTTCTCTCAAATCATCTCACAGAGTTACAGCTTTCCCCTCAAGAAGCCTTTCGCTAAGACAGTTCTTGTGGAATTGGCAAAGTGATATTTGGAACCCCTAGAGGGCTATGGTGAAAAAGGAAATATCCTCAGATGAAATCTGTAAAGAAGCTTTCTGAGAAACTGCTTAGTGTTCTGTTAATTCATCTCACAGAGTTACATCTGTATTTCGTGGATCTCTTTGCTAGCCTTATTTCTGTGGAATCTGGAAACAGATATTTCGGATCCCTTTGAAGACGATAGGGCCAAAGGAAATATCCTCCGATAACTAAGAGAAAGAAGCTTTCTGAGAAACTTCTTTGTGTTCTGTGAAATCATCTCACAGAGTTACAGCTTTCCCCTCAAGAAGCCTTTCGCTAAGACAGTTCTTGTGGAATTGGCCAAGTGATATTTGGAAGCCGATAGAGGGCTATGGTGAAAAAGGAAATATCCTCCGATGAAATCTAGAAAGAAGCTTTCTGAGAAACTGCTCAATGTTCTGTTAATTCATCTCACAGAGTTACATCTGTATTTCGTGGATCTCTTTGCTAGGCTTATTTCTGTGGAATCTTAGAACAGATATTTCGGATCCCTTTGAAGACTATAGGGCCAAAGGAAATATCCTCCGATAACTAAGAGAAAGAAGCTTTCTGAGAAACTTCTTTGTGTTCTGTGAAATCATCTCACAGAGTTACAGCTTTCCCCTCAAGAAGGCTTTCGCTAAGACAGTTCTTGTGGAATTGGCAATGTGATATTTGGAAGCCCATAGAGGGCTATGGTGAAAAAGGAAATATCCTCCGATGAAATCTGGAAAGAAGCTTTCAGAGAAACTGCTCAGTGTTCTGTTAATTCATCTCACAGAGTTACATCTGTATTTCGTGGATCTCTTTGCTAGGCTTATTTCTGTGGAATCTGAGAACAGATATTTCGGATCCCTTTGAAGACTATAGGGCCAAAGGAAATATCCTCCGATAACAAAGAGAAAGAAGCTTTCTGAGAAACTTCTTTGTGTTCTGTGAAATCATCTCACAGAGTTACAGCTTTCCCCTCAAGAAGCCTTTCGCTAAGACAGTTCTTGTGGAATTGGCAAAGTGATATTAGGAAGCCCATAGAGGGCTATGGTGAAAAAGGAAATATCCTCAGATGAAATCTGGAAAGAAGCTTTCTGAGAAACTGCTTAGTGTTCTGTTAATTCATCTCACAGAGTTACATCTGTATTTCGTGGATCTCTTTGCTAGCCTTATTTCTGTGGAATCTGACAACAGATATTTCGGATCCCTTTGAAGACTATAGGGCCAAAGGAAATATCCTCCGATAACTAAGAGAAAGAAGCTTTCTGAGAAACTTCTTTGTGTTCTGTTAAATCATCTCACAGAGTTACAGCTTTCCCCTCAAGAAGCCTTTAGCTAAGACAGTTCTTGTGGAATTGGCAAAGTGATATTTGGAAGCCCATAGAGGGCTATGGTGAAAAAGGAAATATCCTCCGATGAAATCTGGAAAGAAGCTTTCTGAGAAACTACTCAGTGTTCTGTTAATTCATCTCACAGAGTTACATCTGTATTTCATGGATCTCTTTGCTAGGCTTATTTCTGTGGAATCTGAGAACAGATATTTCGGATCCCTTTGAAGACTATAGGGCCAAAGGAAATATCCTCGGATAACAAAGAAAAAGAAGCTTTCTGAGAAACTTCTTTGTGTTCTGTGAAATCATCTCACAGAGTTACAGCTTTCCCCTCAAGAAGCCTTTCGCTAAGACAGTTCCTGTGGAATTGGCAAAGTGATATTTGCAACCCCTAGAGGGCTATGGTGAAAAAGGAAATATCCTCAGATGAAATCTGGAAAGAAGCTTTCTGAGAAACTGCTTAGTGTTCTGTTAATTCATCTCACAGAGTTACATCTGTATTTCGTGGATCTCTTTGCTAGCCTTATTTCTGTGGAATCTGACAACAGATATTTCGGATCCCTTTGAAGACTATAGGGCTAAAGGAAATATCCTCCGATAACTAAGAGAAAGAAGCTTTCTGAGAAACTTCTTTGTGTTCTGTGAAATCATCTCACAGAGTTACAGCTTTCCCCTCAAGAAGCCTTTAGCTAAGACAGTTCTTGTGGAATTGGCAAAGTGATATTTGGAAGCCCATAGAGGGCTATGGTGAAAAAGGAAATATCCTCCGATGAAATCTGGAAAGAAGCTTTCTGAGAAACTACTCAGTGTTCTGTTAATTCATCTCACAGAGTTACATCTGTATTTCATGGATCTCTTTGCTAGGCTTATTTCTGTGGAATCTGAGAACAGATATTTCGGATCCCTTTGAAGACTATAGGGCCAAAGGAAATATCCTCGGATAACAAAGAAAAAGAAGCTTTCTGAGAAACTTCTTTGTGTTCTGTGAAATCATCTCACAGAGTTACAGCTTTCCCCTCAAGAAGCCTTTCGCTAAGACAGTTCTTGTGGAATTGGCAAAGTGATATTTGGAAGCCCATAGAGGGCTACGGTGAAAAAGGAAATATCCTCCGATGAAATCTGGAAAGAAGCTTTCTGAGAAACTGCTTAGTGTTCCGTTAATTCATCTCACAGAGTTACATCTGTATTTCGTGGATCTCTTTGCTAGCCTTATTTCTGTGGAATCTGAAAACAGATATTTCGGATCCCTTTGAAGACTATAGGGCCAAAGGAAATATCCTCCGATAACTAAGAGAAAGAAGCTTTCTGCGAAACTTCTTTGTGTTCTGTGAAATCATCTCACAGAGTTACAGGTTTCCCCTCAAGAAGCCTTTCGCTAAGACAGTTCTTGTGGAATTGGCAAAGTGATATTTGGAAGCCCATAGAGGGCTATGGTGAAAAAGGAAATATCCTCCGATGAAATCTGGAAAGAAGCTTTCTGAGAAACTGCTCAATGTTCTGTTAATTCATCTCACAGAGTTACATTTGTATTTCATGGATCTCTTTGCTAGGCTTATTTCTGTGGAATCTGAGAACAGATATTTCGGATCCCTTTGAAGACTATAGGGCCAAAGGAAATATCCTCGGATAACAAAGAAAAAGAAGTTTTCTGAGAAACTTCTTTGTGTTCTGTGAAATCATCTCACAGAGTTACAGCTTTCCCCTCAAGAAGCCTTTCGCTAAGACAGTTCCTGTGGAATTGGCAAAGTGATATTTGCAACCCCTAGAGGGCTATGGTGAAAAAGGAAATATCCTCAGATGAAATCTGGAAAGAAGCTTTCTGAGAAACTGCTTAGTGTTCTGTTAATTCATCTCACAGAGTTACATCTGTATTTCGTGGATCTCTTTGCTAGCCTTATTTCTGTGGAATCTGACAACAGATATTTCGGATCCCTTTGAAGACTATAGGGCCAAAGGAAATATCCTCCGATAACTAAGAGAAAGAAGCTTTCTGAGAAACTTCTTTGTGTTCTGTTAAATCATCTCACAGAGTTACAGCTTTCCCCTCAAGAAGCCTTTAGCTAAGACAGTTCTTGTGGAATTGGCAAAGTGATATTTGGAAGCCCATAGAGGGCTATGGTGAAAAAGGAAATATCCTCCGATGAAATCTGGAAAGAAGCTTTCTGAGAAACTACTCAGTGTTCTGTTAATTCATCTCACAGAGTTACATCTGTATTTCATGGATCTCTTTGCTAGGCTTATTTCTGTGGAATCTGAGAACAGATATTTCGGATCCCTTTGAAGACTATAGGGCCAAAGGAAATATCCTCGGATAACAAAGAAAAAGAAGCTTTCTGAGAAACTTCTTTGTGTTCTGTGAAATCATCTCACAGAGTTACAGCTTTCCCCTCAAGAAGCCTTTCGCTAAGACAGTTCCTGTGGAATTGGCAAAGTGATATTTGCAACCCCTAGAGGGCTATGGTGAAAAAGGAAATATCCTCAGATGAAATCTGGAAAGAAGCTTTCTGAGAAACTGCTTAGTGTTCTGTTAATTCATCTCACAGAGTTACATCTGTATTTCGTGGATCTCTTTGCTAGCCTTATTTCTGTGGAATCTGACAACAGATATTTCGGATCCCTTTGAAGACTATAGGGCCAAAGGAAATATCCTCCAATAACTAAGAGAAAGAAGCTTTCTGAGAAACTTCTTTGTGTTCTGTGAAATCATCTCACAGAGTTACAGCTTTCCCCTCAAGAAGCCTTTAGCTAAGACAGTTCTTGTGGAATTGGCAAAGTGATATTTGGAAGCCCATAGAGGGCTATGGTGAAAAAGGAAATATCCTCCGATGAAATCTGGAAAGAAGCTTTCTGAGAAACTACTCAGTGTTCTGTTAATTCATCTCACAGAGTTACATCTGTATTTCATGGATCTCTTTGCTAGGCTTATTTCTGTGGAATCTGAGAACAGATATTTCGGATCCCTTTGAAGACTATAGGGCCAAAGGAAATATCCTCGGATAACAAAGAAAAAGAAGCTTTCTGAGAAACTTCTTTGTGTTCTGTGAAATCATCTCACAGAGTTACAGCTTTCCCCTCAAGAAGCCTTTCGCTAAGACAGTTCTTGTGGAATTGGCAAAGTGATATTTGGAAGCCCATAGAGGGCTACGGTGAAAAAGGAAATATCCTCCGATGAAATCTGGAAAGAAGCTTTCTGAGAAACTGCTTAGTGTTCCGTTAATTCATCTCACAGAGTTACATCTGTATTTCGTGGATCTCTTTGCTAGCCTTATTTCTGTGGAATCTGAAAACAGATATTTCGGATCCCTTTGAAGACTATAGGGCCAAAGGAAATATCCTCCGATAACTAAGAGAAAGAAGCTTTCTGCGAAACTTCTTTGTGTTCTGTGAAATCATCTCACAGAGTTACAGCTTTCCCCTCAAGAAGCCTTTCGCTAAGACAGTTCTTGTGGAATTGGCAAAGTGATATTTGGAAGCCCATAGAGGGCTATGGTGAAAAAGGAAATATCCTCCGATGAAATCTGGAAAGAAGCTTTCTGAGAAACTGCTCAATGTTCTGTTAATTCATCTCACAGAGTTACATCTGTATTTCATGGATCTCTTTGCTAGGCTTATTTCTGTGGAATCTGAGAACAGATATTTCGGATCCCTTTGAAGACTATAGGGCCAAAGGAAATATCCTCGGATAACAAAGAAAAAGAAGCTTTCTGAGAAACTTCTTTGTGTTCTGTGAAATCATCTCACAGAGTTACAGCTTTCCCCTCAAGAAGCCTTTCGCTAAGACAGTTCCTGTGGAATTGGCAAAGTGATATTTGCAACCCCTAGAGGGCTATGTTGAAAAAGGAAATATCCTCAGATGAAATCTGGAAAGAAGCTTTCTGAGAAACTGCTTAGTGTTCTGTTAATTCATCTCACAGAGTTACATCTGTATTTCGTGGATCTCTTTGCTAGCCTTATTTCTGTGGAATCTGACAACAGATATTTCGGATCCCTTTGAAGACTATAGGGCCAAAGGAAATATCCTCCGATAACTAAGAGAAAGAAGCTTTCTGAGAAACTTCTTTGTGTTCTGTGAAATCATCTCACAGAGTTACAGCTTTCCCCTCAAGAAGCCTTTAGCTAAGACAGTTCTTGTGGAATTGGCAAAGTGATATTTGGAAGCCCATAGAGGGCTATGGTGAAAAAGGAAATATCCTCCGATGAAATCTGGAAAGAAGCTTTCTGAGAAACTACTCAGTGTTCTGTTAATTCATCTCACAGAGTAACATCTGTATTTCATGGATCTCTTTGCTAGGCTTATTTCTGTGGAATCTGAGAACAGATATTTCGGATCCCTTTGAAGACTATAGGGCCAAAGGAAATATCCTCGGATAACAAAGAAAAAGAAGCTTTCTGAGAAACTTCTTTGTGTTCTGTGAAATCATCTCACAGAGTTACAGCTTTCCCCTCAAGAAGCCTTTCGCTAAGACAGTTCTTGTGGAATTGGCAAAGTGATATTTGGAACCCCTAGAGGGCTATGGTGAAAAAGAAAATATCCTCAGATGATATCTGGAAAGAAGCTTTCTGAGAAACTGCTTAGTGTTCTGTTAATTCATCTCACAGAGTTACATCTGTATTTCGTGGATCTCTTTGCTAGCCTTATTTCTGTGGAATCTGACAACAGATATTTGGGATCCCTTTGAAGACTATAGGGCCAAAGGAAATATCCTCGGATAACTAAGAGAAAGAAGCTTTCTGAGAAACTTCTTTGTGTTCTGTGAAATCATCTCACAGAGTTACAGCTTTCCACTCAAGAAGCCTTTAGCTAAGACAGTTCTTGTGGAATTGGCAAAGTGATATTTGGAAGCCCATAGAGGGCTATGGTGAAAAAGGAAATATCCTCCGATGAAATCTGGAAAGAAGCTTTCTGAGAAACTGCTCAGTGTTCTGTTAATTCATCTCACAGAGTTACATCTGTATTTCGTGGATCTCTTTGCTAGGCTTATTTCTGTGGAATCTGAGAACAGATATTTCGGATCCCTTTGAAGACTATAGGGCCAAAGGAAATATCCTCGGATAACAAAGAAAAAGAAGCTTTCTGAGAAACTTCTTTGTGTTCTGTGAAATCATCTCACAGAGTTACAGCTTTCCCCTCAAGAAGCCTTTCGCTAAGACAGTTCTTGTGGAATTGGCAAAGTGATATTTGGAACCCCTAGAGGGCTATGGTGAAAAAGGAAATATCCTCAGATGAAATCTGTAAAGAAGCTTTCTGAGAAACTGCTTAGTGTTCTGTTAATTCATCTCACAGAGTTACATCTGTATTTCGTGGATCTCTTTGCTAGCCTTATTTCTGTGGAATCTGACAACAGATATTTCGGATCCCTTTGAAGACTATAGGGCCAAAGGAAATATCCTCCGATAACTAAGAGAAAGAAGCTTTCTGAGAAACTTCTTTGTGTTCTGTGAAATCATCTCACAGAGTTACAGCTTTCCCCTCAAGAAGCCTTTCGCTAAGACAGTTCTTGTGGAATTTGCAAAGTGATATTTGGAAGCCCATAGAAGGCTATGGTGAAAAAGGAAATATCCTCCGATGAAATCTGGAAAGAAGCTTTCTGAGAAACTGCTCAGTGTTCTGTTAATTCATCTCACAGAGTTACATCTGTATTTCGTGGATCTCTTTGCTAGCCTTATTTCTGTGGAATCTGACAACAGATATTCCGGATCCCTTTGAAGACTATAGGGCCAAAGGAAATATCCTCCGATACCTAAGAGAAAGAAGCTTTCTGAGAAACTTCTCTGTGTTCTGTGAAATCATCTCACAGAGTTACAGCTTTCCCCTCAAGAAGCCTTTCGCTAAGACAGTTCTTGTGGAATTGGCAAAGTGATATTTGGAAGCCCATAGAGGGCTATGGTAAAAAAGGAAATATCCTCCGATGAAATCTGGAAAGAAGCTTTCTTAGAAACTGCTTAGTGTTCTGTTAATTCATCTCACAGAGTTACATCTATATTTCGTGGATCTCTTTGCTAGCCTTATTTCTGTGGAATCTGAGAACAGATATTTCGGATCCCTTTGAAGACTATAGGGCCAAGGGAAATATCCTCCGAAAACTAAGAGAAAGAAGCTTTCTGAGAAACTTCTTTGTGTTCTGTGAAATCATCTCACAGAGTTACAGCTTTCCCCTCAAGAAGCCTTTAGCTAAGACAGTTCTTGTGGAATTGGCAAAGTGATATTTGGAAGCCCATAGAGGGCTATGGTGAAAAAGGAAATATCCTCAGATGAAATCTGGAAAGAAGCTTTCTGAGAAACTGCTTAGTGTTCTGTTAATTCATCTCACAGAGTTACATCTGTATTTCGTGGATCTCTTTGCTAGCCTTATTTCTGTGGAATCTGGAAACAGATATTTCGGATCCCTTTGAAGACGATAGGGCCAAAGGAAATATCCTCCGATAACTAAGAGAAAGAAGCTTTCTGAGAAACTTCTTTGTGTTCTGTGAAATCATCTCACAGAGTTACAGCTTTCCCCTCAAGAAGCCTTTCGCTAAGACAGTTCTTGTGGAATTGGCCAAGTGATATTTGGAAGCCGATAGAGGGCTATGGTGAAAAAGGAAATATCCTCCGATGAAATCTAGAAAGAAGCTTTCTGAGAAACTGCTCAATGTTCTGTTAATTCATCTCACAGAGTTACATCTGTATTTCGTGGATCTCTTTGCTAGGCTTATTTCTGTGGAATCTTAGAACAGATATTTCGGATCCCTTTGAAGACTATAGGGCCAAAGGAAATATCCTCCGATAACTAAGAGAAAGAAGCTTTCTGAGAAACTTCTTTGTGTTCTGTGAAATCATCTCACAGAGTTACAGCTTTCCCCTCAAGAAGCCTTTCGCTAAGACAGTTCTTGTGGAATTGGCAAAGTGATATTCGGAAGCCCATAGAGGGCTATGGTGAAAAAGGAAATATCCTCCGATGAAATCTGGAAAGAAGCTTTCTGAGAAACTGCTTAGTGTTCCGTTAATTCATCTCACACAGTTACATCTGTATTTCGTGGATCTCTTTGCTAGCCTTATTTCTGTGGAATCTGAAAACAGATATTTCGGATCCCTTTGAAGACTATAGGGCCAAAGGAAATATCCTCCGATAACTAAGAGAAAGAAGCTTTCTGAGAAACTTCTTTGTGTTCTGTGAAGTCATCTCACAGAGTTACAGCTTTCCCCTCAAGAAGGCTTTCGCTAAGACAGTTCTTGTGGAATTGGCAAAGTGATATTTGGAAGCCCATAGAGGGCTATGGTGAAAAAGGAAATATCCTCCGATGAAATCTGGAAAGAAGCTTTCTGAGAAACTGCTCAGTGTTCTGTTAATTCATCTCACAGAGTTACATCTGTATTTCGTGGATCTCTTTGCTAGGCTTATTTCTGTGGAATCTGAGAACAGATATTTCGGATCCCTTTGAAGACTATAGGGCCAATGGAAATATCCTCTGATAACAAAGAGAAAGAAGCTTTCTGAGAAACTTCTTTGTGTTCTGTGAAATCATCTCACAGAGTTACAGCTTTCCCCTCTAGAAGCCTTTCGCTAAGACAGTTCTTGTGGAATTGGCAAAGTGATATTAGGAAGCCCATAGAGGGCTATGGTGAAAAAGGAAATATCCTCAGATGAAATCTGGAAAGAAGCTTTCTGAGAAACTGCTTAGTGTTCTGTTAATTCATCTCACAGAGTTACATCTGTATTTCGTGGATCTCTTTGCTAGCCTTATTTCTGTGGAATCTGACAACAGATATTTCGGATCCCTTTGAAGACTATAGGGCCAAAGGAAATATCCTCCGATAACTAAGAGAAAGAAGCTTTCTGAGAAACTTCTTTGTGTTCTGTTAAATCATCTCACAGAGTTACAGCTTTCCCCTCAAGAAGCCTTTAGCTAAGACAGTTCTTGTGGAATTGGCAAAGTGATATTTGGAAGCCCATAGAGGGCTATGGTGAAAAAGGAAATATCCTCCGATGAAATCTGGAAAGAAGCTTTCTGAGAAACTACTCAGTGTTCTGTTAATTCATCTCACAGAGTTACATCTGTATTTCATGGATCTCTTTGCTAGGCTTATTTCTGTGGAATCTGAGAACAGATATTTCGGATCCCTTTGAAGACTATAGGGCCAAAGGAAATATCCTCGCATAACAAAGAAAAAGAAGCTTTCTGAGAAACTTCTTTGTGTTCTGTGAAATCATCTCACAGAGTTACAGCTTTCCCCTCAAGAAGCCTTTCGCTAAGACAGTTCCTGTGGAATTGGCAAAGTGATATTTGCAACCCCTAGAGGGCTATGGTGAAAAAGGAAATATCCTCAGATGAAATCTGGAAAGAAGCTTTCTGAGAAACTGCTTAGTGTTCTGTTAATTCATCTCACAGAGTTACATCTGTATTTCGTGGATCTCTTTGCTAGCCTTATTTCTGTGGAATCTGACAACAGATATTTCGGATCCCTTTGAAGACTATAGGGCCAAAGGAAATATCCTCCGATAACTAAGAGAAAGAAGCTTTCTGAGAAACTTCTTTGTGTTCTGTGAAATCATCTCACAGAGTTACAGCTTTCCCCTCAAGAAGCCTTTAGCTAAGACAGTTCTTGTGGAATTGGCAAAGTGATATTTGGAAGCCCATAGAGGGCTATGGTGAAAAAGGAAATATCCTCCGATGAAATCTGGAAAGAAGCTTTCTGAGAAACTACTCAGTGTTCTGTTAATTCATCTCACAGAGTTACATCTGTATTTCATGGATCTCTTTGCTAGGCTTATTTCTGTGGAATCTGAGAACAGATATTTCGGATCCCTTTGAAGACTATAGGGCCAAAGGAAATATCCTCGGATAACAAAGAAAAAGAAGCTTTCTGAGAAACTTCTTTGTGTTCTGTGAAATCATCTCACAGAGTTACAGCTTTCCCCTCAAGAAGCCTTTCGCTAAGACAGTTCTTGTGGAATTGGCAAAGTGATATTTGGAAGCCCATAGAGGGCTACGGTGAAAAAGGAAATATCCTCCGATGAAATCTGGAAAGAAGCCTTCTGAGAAACTGCTTAGTGTTCCGTTAATTCATCTCACAGAGTTACATCTGTATTTCGTGGATCTCTTTGCTAGCCTTATTTCTGTGGAATCTGAAAACAGATATTTCGGATCCCTTTGAAGACTATAGGGCCAAAGGAAATATCCTCCGATAACTAAGAGAAAGAAGCTTTCTGCGAAACTTCTTTGTGTTCTGTGAAATCATCTCACAGAGTTACAGCTTTCCCCTCAAGAAGCCTTTCGCTAAGACAGTTCTTGTGGAATTGGCAAAGTGATATTTGGAAGCCCATAGAGGGCTATGGTGAAAAAGGAAATATCCTCCGATGAAATCTGGAAAGAAGCTTTCTGAGAAACTGCTCAATGTTCTGTTAATTCATCTCACAGAGTTACATCTGTATTTCATGGATCTCTTTGCTAGGCTTATTTCTGTGGAATCTGAGAACAGATATTTCGGATCCCTTTGAAGACTATAGGGCCAAAGGAAATATCCTCGGATAACAAAGAAAAAGAAGCTTTCTGAGAAACTTCTTTGTGTTCTGTGAAATCATCTCACAGAGTTACAGCTTTCCCCTCAAGAAGCCTTTCGCTAAGACAGTTCCTGTGGAATTGGCAAAGTGATATTTGCAACCCCTAGAGGGCTATGTTGAAAAAGGAAATATCCTCAGATGAAATCTGGAAAGAAGCTTTCTGAGAAACTGCTTAGTGTTCTGTTAATTCATCTCACAGAGTTACATCTGTATTTCGTGGATCTCTTTGCTAGCCTTATTTCTGTGGAATCTGACAACAGATATTTCGGATCCCTTTGAAGACTATAGGGCCAAAGGAAATATCCTCCGATAACTAAGAGAAAGAAGCTTTCTGAGAAACTTCTTTGTGTTCTGTGAAATCATCTCACAGAGTTACAGCTTTCCCCTCAAGAAGCCTTTAGCTAAGACAGTTCTTGTGGAATTGGCAAAGTGATATTTGGAAGCCCATAGAGGGCTATGGTGAAAAAGGAAATATCCTCCGATGAAATCTGGAAAGAAGCTTTCTGAGAAACTACTCAGTGTTCTGTTAATTCATCTCACAGAGTAACATCTGTATTTCATGGATCTCTTTGCTAGGCTTATTTCTGTGGAATCTGAGAACAGATATTTCGGATCCCTTTGAAGACTATAGGGCCAAAGGAAATATCCTCGGATAACAAAGAAAAAGAAGCTTTCTGAGAAACTTCTTTGTGTTCTGTGAAATCATCTCACAGAGTTACAGCTTTCCCCTCAAGAAGCCTTTCGCTAAGACAGTTCTTGTGGAATTGGCAAAGTGATATTTGGACGCCCATAGAGGGCTACGGTGAAAAAGGAAATATCCTCCGATGAAATCTGGAAAGAAGCTTTCTGAGAAACTGCTTAGTGTTCCGTTAATTCATCTCACAGAGTTACATCTGTATTTCGTGGATCTCTTTGCTAGCCTTATTTCTGTGGAATCTGAAAACAGATATTTCGGATCCCTTTGAAGACTATAGGGCCAAAGGAAATATCCTCCGATAACTAAGAGAAAGAAGCTTTCTGAGAAACTTCTTTGTGTTCTGTGAAATCATCTCACA
The DNA here is from genome assembly GCF_049350105.2 of Macaca mulatta. Lineage (NCBI taxonomy): Eukaryota > Metazoa > Chordata > Mammalia > Primates > Cercopithecidae > Macaca > Macaca mulatta. The sequence goes on from NC_133411.1 coordinate 50,261,795, forward strand.
GAGTTACAGCTTTCCCCTCAAGAAGCCTTTCGCTAAGACAGTTCTTGTGGAATTGGCAAAGTGATATTTGGAAGCCCATAGAGGGCTATGGTGAAAAAGGAAATATCCTCCGATGAAATCTGGAAAGAAGCTTTCTGAGAAACTGCTCAATGTTCTGTTAATTCATCTCACAGAGTTACATCTGTATTTCGTGGATCTGTTTGCTAGGCTTATTTCTGTGGAATCTGAGAACAGATATTTCGGATCCCTTTGAAGACTATAGGAACGAAGGAAATATCCTCCGATAACTAAGAGAAAGAAGCTTTCTGAGAAACTTCTTTGTGTTCTGTCAAATCATCTCACAGAGTTACAGCTTTCCCCTCAAGAAGCCTTTCGCTAAGACAGTTCTTGTGGAATTGGCAAAGTGATATTTGGAAGCCCATAGAGGGCTATGGTGAAAAAGGAAATATCCTCCGATGAAATCTGGAAAGAACCTTTCTGAGAAACTGCTTAGTGTTCCGTTAATTCATCTCACAGAGTTACATCTGTATTTCGTGGATCTCTTTGCTAGCCTTATTTCTGTGGAATCTGAAAACAGATATTTCGGATCCCTTTGAAGACTATAGGGCCAAAGGAAATATCCTCCGATAACAAAGAAAAAGAAGCTTTCTGAGAAACTTCTTTGTGTTCTGTGAAATCATCTCACAGAGTTACAGCTTTCCCCTCAAGAAGCCTTTCGCTAGGACAGTTCTTGCGGAATTGGCAAAGTGATATTTGGAACCCCTAGAGGGCTATGGTGAAAAAGAAAATATCCTCAGATGATATCTGGAAAGAAGCTTTCTGAGAAACTGCTTAATGTTCTGTTAATTCATCTCACAGAGTTACATCTGTATTTCGTGGATCTCTTTGCTAGCCTTATTTCTGTGGAATCTGACAACAGATATTTGGGATCCCTTTGAAGACTATAGGGCCAAAGGAAATATCCTCGGATAACTAAGAGAAAGAAGCTTTCTGAGAAACTTCTTTGTGTTCTGTGAAATCATCTCACAGAGTTACAGCTTTCCACTCAAGAAGCCTTTAGCTAAGACAGTTCTTGTGGAATTGGCAAAGTGATATTTGGAAGCCCATAGAGGGCTATGGTGAAAAAGGAAATATCCTCCGATGAAATCTGGAAAGAAGCTTTCTGAGAAACTGCTCAGTGTTCTGTTAATTCATCTCACAGAGTTACATCTGTATTTCGTGGATCTCTTTGCTAGGCTTATTTCTGTGGAATCTGAGAACAGATATTTCGGATCCCTTTGAAGACTATAGGGCCAAAGGAAATATCCTCGGATAACAAAGAAAAAGAAGCTTTCTGAGAAACTTCTTTGTGTTCTGTGAAATCATCTCACAGAGTTACAGCTTTCCCCTCAAGAAGCCATTCGCTAAGACAGTTCTTGTGGAATTGGCAAAGTGATATTTGGAACCCCTAGAGGGCTATGGTGAAAAAGGAAATATCCTCAGATGAAATCTGTAAAGAAGCTTTCTGAGAAACTGCTTAGTGTTCTGTTAATTCATCTCACAGAGTTACATCTGTATTTCGTGGATCTCTTTGCTAGCCTTATTTCTGTGGAATCTGACAACAGATATTTCGGATCCCTTTGAAGACTATAGGGCCAAAGGAAATATCCTCCGATAACTAAGAGAAAGAAGCTTTCTGAGAAACTTCTTTGTGTTCTGTGAAATCATCTCACAGAGTTACAGCTTTCCCCTCAAGAAGCCTTTCGCTAAGACAGTTCTTGTGGAATTTGCAAAGTGATATTTGGAAGCCCATAGAAGGCTATGGTGAAAAAGGAAATATCCTCCGATGAAATCTGGAAAGAAGCTTTCTGAGAAACTGCTCAGTGTTCTGTTAATTCATCTCACAGAGTTACATCTGTGTTTCGTGGATCTCTTTGCTAGGCTTATTTCTGTGGAATCTGACAACAGATATTTCGGATCCCTTTGAAGACTATAGGGCCAAAGGAAATATCCTCCGAAAACTAAGAGAAAGAAGCTTTCTGAGAAACTTCTTTGTGTTCTGTGAAATCATCTCACAGAGTTACAGCTTTCCCCTCAAGAAGCCTTTCGCTAAGACAGTTCTTTTGGAATTGGCACATTGATATTTGGAAGCCCATAGAAGGCTATGGTGAAAAAGGAAATATCCTCAGATGAAATCTGGAAAGAAGCTTTCTGAGAAACTGCTTAGTGTTCTGTTAATTCATCTCGCAGAGTTACATCTGTATTTCGTGGATCACTTTACTAGCCTTACTTCTGTGGAATCTGACAACAGATATTTCGGATCCCTTTGAAGACTATTGGGCCAAAGGAAATATCCTCCGATAACTAAGAGAAAGAAGCTTTCTGAGAAACTTCTTTGTGTTCTGTGAAATCATCTCACAGAGTTACAGCTTTCCCCTCAAGAAGCCTTTTGCTAAGACAGTTCTTGTGGAATTGGCAAAGTGATATTTGGAAACCCATAGAGGGCTATGGTGAAAAAGGAAATATCCTCAGATGAAATCTGGAAAGAAGCTTTCTGACAAACTGCTTAGTGTTCTGTTAATTCATCTCACAGAGTTACATCTATATTTCGTGGATCTCTTTGCTAGCCTTATTTCTGTGGAATCTGAGAACACATATTTCGGATCCCTTTGAAGACTATAGGGCCAAAGGAAATATCCTCCGATAACTAAGAGAAAGAAGCTTTCTGAGAAACTTCTTTGTGTTCTGTCAAATCATCACACAGAGTTACAGCTTTCCCCTCAAGAAGCCTTTCGCTAAGACAGTTCTTGTGGAATTGGCCAAGTGATATTTGGAAGCTCATAGAGGGCTATGGTGAAAAAGGAAATATCCTCAGATGAAATCTGGAAAGAAGCTTTCTGAGAAACTGCTTAGTGTTCTGTTAATTCATCTCACAGAGTTACATCTGTATTTCGTGGATCTCTTTGCTAGCCTTATTTCTGTGCAATCTGAGAACAGATATTTCGGATCCCTTTGAAGACTATAGGGCCAAAGGAAATATCCTCCGATAAATAAGAGAAAGAAGTTTTCTGAGAAACTTCTCTGTGTTCTGTGAAATCATCTCTCAGAGTTACAGCTTTCTCCTCAAGAAGCCTTTCGCTAAGACATTTCTTGTTTAATTGGCAAAGTGATATTTGGAAGCCCATAGAGGGCTTTGTTGAAAAAGGAAATATCTTCCGATGAAATCTGGAAAGAAGCTTTCTGAGAAACTGCTTAGTGTTCTGTTAATTCATCTCACAGAGTTACTTCTATATTTCGTGGATCCCTTTGCTAGCCTTATTTCTGTGGAATCTGAGAACAGATATTTCGGATCCCTTTGAAGACTTTAGGGCCAAAGGAAATATCCTCCGATACCAAAGAGAAAGAAGCTTTCTGAGAAACTTCTTTGTGTTCTGTGAAATCATCTCACAGAGTTACAGCTTTCCCCTCCAGAAGCCTTTCGCTAAGACAGTTCTTGTGGAATTGGCCAAGTGATATTTGGAAGCCCATAGAGGGCTATGGTGAAAAAGGAAATATCCTCCGATGAAATCTGGAAAGAAGTTTTCTGAGAAACTGCTTAGTGTTCTGTTAATTCATCTCACAGAGTTACATCTGTGTTTCGTGGATCACTTGGCTAGCCTTATTTCTGTGGAATCTGACAACAGATATTTCGGATCCCTTTGAAGACTATAGGGCCAAAGGAAATATCCTCCGATAACTAAGAGAAAGAAGCTTTCTCAGAAACTTCTTTGTGTTCTGTGAAATCATCTCACAGAGTTACAGCTTTCCCCTCAAGAAGCCTTTCGCTAAGACAGTTCTTTTGGAATTGGCAAAGTGATATTTGGAAGCCCATAGACGGCTATGGTGGAAAAGGAAATATCCTCAGATGAAATCTGGAAAGAAGCTTTCTGAGAAACTGCTTAGTGTTCTGTTAATTCATCTCACAGAGTTACATCTGTATTTCGTGGATCTCTTTGCTAGCCTTATTTCTGTGGAATCTCAAAACAGATAATTCGGATCCCTTTGAAGACTATAGGGCCAAAGGAAATATCCTCCGATAACTAAGAGAAAGAAGCTTTCTGAGAAACTTCTTTGTGTTCTGTGAAATCATCTCACAGAGTTACAGCTTTCCCCTCAAGAAGCCTTTCGCTAAGACAGTTCTTGTGTAATTGGCAAAGTGATATTTGGAAGCCCATAGAGGGCTATGGTGAAAAAGGAAATATCCTCCGATGAAATCTGGAAAGAAGTTTCTGAGAAACTGCTAAGTGTTCTGTCAGTTCATCTCACAGATTTACATCTATATTTCGTGGATCTCTTTGCTAGCCTTATTTCTGTGGAATCTGAGAACAGATATTTCGGATCCCTTTGAAGACTATAGGGCCAAAGGAAATATCCTCCGATAACAAAGAGAAAGAATCTTTCTGTGAAACTTCTTTGTGTTCTCTGAAATCATCTCACAGAGTTACAGCTTTCCCCTCAAGAAGCCCTTCGATAAGACAGTTCTTGTGGAATTGGCAAAGTGATATTTGGAAGCCCATACAGGGCTATGGTGAAAAAGGAAATATCCTCCGATGAAATCTGGAAAGAAGCTTTCTGAGAAACTGCTTAGTGTTCTGTTAATTCATCTCACAGAGTTACATCTATATTTCGTGGATCTCTTTGCTAGCCTTATTTCTGTGGAATCTGAGAACAGATATTTCGGATCCGTTTGAAGACTATAGGGCCAAAGGAAATATCCTCCGATAACTAAGAGAAAGAAGTTTTCTGAGAAACTTCTTTGTGTTCTGTGAAATCATCTCACAGAGTTACAGCTTTCCCCTCAAGAATCCTTTCGCTAAGACAGTTCTTGTGGAATTGGCAAAGTGATATTTGGAAGCCCATAGAGGGCTATGGTGAAAAAGGAAATATCCTCAGATGAAATCTGGAAAGAAGCTTTCTGAGAAACTGCTTAGTGTTCTGTTAATTCATCTCACAGAGTTACATCTGTATTTCGTGGATCTCTTTGCTAGCCTTATTTCTGTGGAATCTGAGAACAGATATTTCGGATCCCTTTGAAGTCTATAGGGCCAAAGGAAATATCCTCCGATAACTAAGAGAAAGAAGCTTTCTGAGAAACTTCTTTGTGTTCTTTGAAATTATCTCACAGAGTTACAGCTTTCCCCTCAAGAAGCCTTTCGCTAAGACAGTTCTTGTGGAATTGGCAAAGTGATATTTGGAAGCCCATAGAGGGCTATGGTGAAAAAGGAAATATCCTCCGATGAAATCTGGAAAGAAGCTTTCTGAGAAACTGCTTAGTGTTCTGTTAATTCATCTCACAGAGTTACATCTGTATTTCGTGGATCTCTTTGCTAGGCTTATTTCTGTGGAATCTGAGAACAGATATTTCTTATCCCTTTGAAGACTATAGGGCCAAAGGAAATATCCTCCGAAAACTAAGAGAAAGAAGCTTTCTGAGAAACTTCTTTGTGTTCTGTGAAATGAGCTCACAGAGTTACAGCTTTCCCCTCAAGAAGCCTTTCGATAAGACAGTTCTTGTGGAATTGGCAAAGTGATATTTGGAAGCCCATAGAGGGCTATGGTGAAAAAGGAAATATCCTCAGATGAAATCTGGAAAGAAACTTTCTGAGAAACTGCTGAGTGGTCTGTTAATTCATCTCACAGAGTTACATCTATATTTCGTGGATCTCTTTGCTAGCCTTATTTCTGTGGAATTTGAGAACAGATATTTCGGATCCGTTTGAAGACTATAGGGCCAAAGGAAATATCCTCCGAAAACTAAGAGAAAGAAGCTTTGTGAGAAACTTCTTTGTGTTCTGTGAAATCATCTCACAGAGTTACAGCTTTCCCCTCAAGAATCCTTTCGCTAAGACAGTTCTTGTGGAATTGGCAAAGTGATATTTGGAAGCCCATAGAGGGCTATGGTGAAAAAGGAAATATCCTGAGATGAAATCTGGAAAGAAGCTTTCTGAGAAACTGCTTAGTGTTCTGTTAATTCATCTCACAGAGTTACATCTGTATTTCGTGGATCTCTTTGCTAGCCTTATTTCTGTGGAATCTGAGAACAGATATTTCGGATCCCTTTGAAGACTATAGGGCCAAAGGAAATATCCTCCGATAACTAAGAGAAAGAAGCTTTCTGAGAAACTTCTTTGTGTTCTGTGAAATTATCTCACAGAGTTACAGCTTTCCCCTCAAGAAGCCTTTCGCTAAGACAGTTCTTGTGGAATTGGCAAAGGGATATTTGGAAGCCCATAGAGGGCTATGGTGAAACAGGAAATATCCTCCGATGAAATCTGGAAAGAAGCTTTCTGAGAAACTGTTTAGTGTTCTGTTAATTCATCTCACAGAGTTACATCTATATTTCGTGGATCTCTTTGCTAGCCTTATTTCTGTGGAATCTGAGAACAGATATTTCGGATCCCTTTGAAGACTATAGGGCCAAAGGAAATATCCTCCTATAACTAAGAGAAAGAAGCTTTCTGAGAAACTTCTTTGTGTTCTGTGAAATGAGCTCACAGAGTTACAGCTTTCCCCTCAAGAAGCCTTTCGCTAAGACAGTTCTTGTGGAATTGGCCAAGTGATATTTGGAAGCCCATAGAGGGCTATGGTGAAAAAGGAAATATCCTCCGATGAAATCTGGAAAGAAGCTTTCTGAGAAACTGCTTAGTGTTCTGTTAATTCATCTCACAGAGTTACATCTATATTTCGTGGATCTCTTTGCTAGCCTTATTTCTGTGGAATCTGAGAACAGATATTTCGGATCCGTTTGAAGACTATAGGGCCAAAGGAAATATCCTCCGAAAACTAAGAGAAAGAAGCTTTCTGAGAAACTTCTTTGTGTTCTGTGAAATCATCTCACAGAGTTACAGCTTTCCCCTCAAGAATCCTTTCGCTAAGAAAGTTCTTGTGGAATTGGCAAAGTGATATTTGGAAGCCCATAGAGGGCTATGGTGAAAAAGGAAATATCCTCAGATGAAATCTGGAAAGAAGCTTTCTGAGAAACTGCTTAGTGTTCTGTTAATTCATCTCACAGAGTTACATCTGTATTTCGTGGATCTCTTTGCTAGCCTTATTTCTGTGGAATCTGAGAACAGATATTTCGGATCCCTTTGAAGACTATAGGGCCAAGGGAAATATCCTCCGAAAACTAAGAGAAAGAAGCTTTCTGAGAAACTTCTTTGTGTTCTGTGAAATCATCTCACAGAGTTACAGCTTTCCCCTCAAGAAGCCTTTCGCTAAGAAAGTTCTTGTGGAATTGGCAAAGTGATATTTGGAAGCCCATAGAGGGCTATGGTGAAAAAGGAAATATCCTCAGATGAAATCTGGAAAGAAGCTTTCTGAGAAACTGCTTAGTGTTCTGTTAATTCATCTCACAGAGTTACATCTGTATTTCGTGGATCTCTTTGCTAGCCTTATTTCTGTGGAATCTGGAAACAGATATTTCGGATCCCTTTGAAGACGATAGGGCCAAAGGAAATATCCTCCGATAACTAAGAGAAAGAAGCTTTCTGAGAAACTTCTTTGTGTTCTGTGAAATCATCTCACAGAGTTACAGCTTTCCCCTCAAGAAGCCTTTCGCTAAGACAGTTCTTGTGGAATTGGCCAAGTGATATTTGGAAGCCGATAGAGGGCTATGGTGAAAAAGGAAATATCCTCCGATGAAATCTAGAAAGAAGCTTTCTGAGAAACTGCTCAATGTTCTGTTAATTCATCTCACAGAGTTACATCTGTATTTCGTGGATCTCTTTGCTAGGCTTATTTCTGTGGAATCTTAGAACAGATATTTCGGATCCCTTTGAAGACTATAGGGCCAAAGGAAATATCCTCCGATAACTAAGAGAAAGAAGCTTTCTGAGAAACTTCTTTGTGTTCTGTGAAATCATCTCACAGAGTTACAGCTTTCCCCTCAAGAAGCCTTTCGCTAAGACAGTTCTTGTGGAATTGGCAAAGTGATATTCGGAAGCCCATAGAGGGCTATGGTGAAAAAGGAAATATCCTCCGATGAAATCTGGAAAGAAGCTTTCTGAGAAACTGCTTAGTGTTCCGTTAATTCATCTCACACAGTTACATCTGTATTTCGTGGATCTCTTTGCTAGCCTTATTTCTGTGGAATCTGAAAACAGATATTTCGGATCCCTTTGAAGACTATAGGGCCAAAGGAAATATCCTCCGATAACTAAGAGAAAGAAGCTTTCTGAGAAACTTCTTTGTGTTCTGTGAAATCATCTCACAGAGTTACAGCTTTCCCCTCAAGAAGGCTTTCGCTAAGACAGTTCTTGTGGAATTGGCAAAGTGATATTTGGAAGCCCATAGAGGGCTATGGTGAAAAAGGAAATATCCTCCGATGAAATCTGGAAAGAAGCTTTCTGAGAAACTGCTCAGTGTTCTGTTAATTCATCTCACAGAGTTACATCTGTATTTCGTGGATCTCTTTGCTAGGCTTATTTCTGTGGAATCTGAGAACAGATATTTCGGATCCCTTTGAAGACTATAGGGCCAATGGAAATATCCTCTGATAACAAAGAGAAAGAAGCTTTCTGAGAAACTTCTTTGTGTTCTGTGAAATCATCTCACAGAGTTACAGCTTTCCCCTCTAGAAGCCTTTCGCTAAGACAGTTCTTGTGGAATTGGCAAAGTGATATTAGGAAGCCCATAGAGGGCTATGGTGAAAAAGGAAATATCCTCAGATGAAATCTGGAAAGAAGCTTTCTGAGAAACTGCTTAGTGTTCTGTTAATTCATCTCACAGAGTTACATCTGTATTTCGTGGATCTCTTTGCTAGCCTTATTTCTGTGGAATCTGACAACAGATATTTCGGATCCCTTTGAAGACTATAGGGCCAAAGGAAATATCCTCCGATAACTAAGAGAAAGAAGCTTTCTGAGAAACTTCTTTGTGTTCTGTTAAATCATCTCACAGAGTTACAGCTTTCCCCTCAAGAAGCCTTTAGCTAAGACAGTTCTTGTGGAATTGGCAAAGTGATATTTGGAAGCCCATAGAGGGCTATGGTGAAAAAGGAAATATCCTCCGATGAAATCTGGAAAGAAGCTTTCTGAGAAACTACTCAGTGTTCTGTTAATTCATCTCACAGAGTTACATCTGTATTTCATGGATCTCTTTGCTAGGCTTATTTCTGTGGAATCTGAGAACAGATATTTCGGATCCCTTTGAAGACTATAGGGCCAAAGGAAATATCCTCGCATAACAAAGAAAAAGAAGCTTTCTGAGAAACTTCTTTGTGTTCTGTGAAATCATCTCACAGAGTTACAGCTTTCCCCTCAAGAAGCCTTTCGCTAAGACAGTTCCTGTGGAATTGGCAAAGTGATATTTGCAACCCCTAGAGGGCTATGGTGAAAAAGGAAATATCCTCAGATGAAATCTGGAAAGAAGCTTTCTGAGAAACTGCTTAGTGTTCTGTTAATTCATCTCACAGAGTTACATCTGTATTTCGTGGATCTCTTTGCTAGCCTTATTTCTGTGGAATCTGACAACAGATATTTCGGATCCCTTTGAAGACTATAGGGCCAAAGGAAATATCCTCCGATAACTAAGAGAAAGAAGCTTTCTGAGAAACTTCTTTGTGTTCTGTGAAATCATCTCACAGAGTTACAGCTTTCCCCTCAAGAAGCCTTTAGCTAAGACAGTTCTTGTGGAATTGGCAAAGTGATATTTGGAAGCCCATAGAGGGCTATGGTGAAAAAGGAAATATCCTCCGATGAAATCTGGAAAGAAGCTTTCTGAGAAACTACTCAGTGTTCTGTTAATTCATCTCACAGAGTTACATCTGTATTTCATGGATCTCTTTGCTAGGCTTATTTCTGTGGAATCTGAGAACAGATATTTCGGATCCCTTTGAAGACTATAGGGCCAAAGGAAATATCCTCGGATAACAAAGAAAAAGAAGCTTTCTGAGAAACTTCTTTGTGTTCTGTGAAATCATCTCACAGAGTTACAGCTTTCCCCTCAAGAAGCCTTTCGCTAAGACAGTTCTTGTGGAATTGGCAAAGTGATATTTGGAAGCCCATAGAGGGCTACGGTGAAAAAGGAAATATCCTCCGATGAAATCTGGAAAGAAGCCTTCTGAGAAACTGCTTAGTGTTCCGTTAATTCATCTCACAGAGTTACATCTGTATTTCGTGGATCTCTTTGCTAGCCTTATTTCTGTGGAATCTGAAAACAGATATTTCGGATCCCTTTGAAGACTATAGGGCCAAAGGAAATATCCTCCGATAACTAAGAGAAAGAAGCTTTCTGCGAAACTTCTTTGTGTTCTGTGAAATCATCTCACAGAGTTACAGCTTTCCCCTCAAGAAGCCTTTCGCTAAGACAGTTCTTGTGGAATTGGCAAAGTGATATTTGGAAGCCCATAGAGGGCTATGGTGAAAAAGGAAATATCCTCCGATGAAATCTGGAAAGAAGCTTTCTGAGAAACTGCTCAATGTTCTGTTAATTCATCTCACAGAGTTACATCTGTATTTCATGGATCTCTTTGCTAGGCTTATTTCTGTGGAATCTGAGAACAGATATTTCGGATCCCTTTGAAGACTATAGGGCCAAAGGAAATATCCTCGGATAACAAAGAAAAAGAAGCTTTCTGAGAAACTTCTTTGTGTTCTGTGAAATCATCTCACAGAGTTACAGCTTTCCCCTCAAGAAGCCTTTCGCTAAGACAGTTCCTGTGGAATTGGCAAAGTGATATTTGCAACCCCTAGAGGGCTATGTTGAAAAAGGAAATATCCTCAGATGAAATCTGGAAAGAAGCTTTCTGAGAAACTGCTTAGTGTTCTGTTAATTCATCTCACAGAGTTACATCTGTATTTCGTGGATCTCTTTGCTAGCCTTATTTCTGTGGAATCTGACAACAGATATTTCGGATCCCTTTGAAGACTATAGGGCCAAAGGAAATATCCTCCGATAACTAAGAGAAAGAAGCTTTCTGAGAAACTTCTTTGTGTTCTGTGAAATCATCTCACAGAGTTACAGCTTTCCCCTCAAGAAGCCTTTAGCTAAGACAGTTCTTGTGGAATTGGCAAAGTGATATTTGGAAGCCCATAGAGGGCTATGGTGAAAAAGGAAATATCCTCCGATGAAATCTGGAAAGAAGCTTTCTGAGAAACTACTCAGTGTTCTGTTAATTCATCTCACAGAGTAACATCTGTATTTCATGGATCTCTTTGCTAGGCTTATTTCTGTGGAATCTGAGAACAGATATTTCGGATCCCTTTGAAGACTATAGGGCCAAAGGAAATATCCTCGGATAACAAAGAAAAAGAAGCTTTCTGAGAAACTTCTTTGTGTTCTGTGAAATCATCTCACAGAGTTACAGCTTTCCCCTCAAGAAGCCTTTCGCTAAGACAGTTCTTGTGGAATTGGCAAAGTGATATTTGGACGCCCATAGAGGGCTACGGTGAAAAAGGAAATATCCTCCGATGAAATCTGGAAAGAAGCTTTCTGAGAAACTGCTTAGTGTTCCGTTAATTCATCTCACAGAGTTACATCTGTATTTCGTGGATCTCTTTGCTAGCCTTATTTCTGTGGAATCTGAAAACAGATATTTCGGATCCCTTTGAAGACTATAGGGCCAAAGGAAATATCCTCCGATAACAAAGAAAAAGAAGCTTTCTGAGAAACTTCTTTGTGTTCTGTGAAATCATCTCACAGAGTTACAGCTTTCCCCTCAAGAAGCCTTTCGCTAGGACAGTTCTTGCGGAATTGGCAAAGTGATATTTGGAACCCCTAGAGGGCTATGGTGAAAAAGAAAATATCCTCAGATGATATCTGGAAAGAAGCTTTCTGAGAAACTGCTTAATGTTCTGTTAATTCATCTCACAGAGTTACATCTGTATTTCGTGGATCTCTTTGCTAGCCTTATTTCTGTGGAATCTGACAACAGATATTTGGGATCCCTTTGAAGACTATAGGGCCAAAGGAAATATCCTCGGATAACTAAGAGAAAGAAGCTTTCTGAGAAACTTCTTTGTGTTCTGTGAAATCATCTCACAGAGTTACAGCTTTCCACTCAAGAAGCCTTTAGCTAAGACAGTTCTTGTGGAATTGGCAAAGTGATATTTGGAAGCCCATAGAGGGCTATGGTGAAAAAGGAAATATCCTCCGATGAAATCTGGAAAGAAGCTTTCTGAGAAACTGCTCAGTGTTCTGTTAATTCATCTCACAGAGTTACATCTGTATTTCGTGGATCTCTTTGCTAGGCTTATTTCTGTGGAATCTGAGAACAGATATTTCGGATCCCTTTGAAGACTATAGGGCCAAAGGAAATATCCTCGGATAACAAAGAAAAAGAAGCTTTCTGAGAAACTTCTTTGTGTTCTGTGAAATCATCTCACAGAGTTACAGCTTTCCCCTCAAGAAGCCATTCGCTAAGACAGTTCTTGTGGAATTGGCAAAGTGATATTTGGAACCCCTAGAGGGCTATGGTGAAAAAGGAAATATCCTCAGATGAAATCTGTAAAGAAGCTTTCTGAGAAACTGCTTAGTGTTCTGTTAATTCATCTCACAGAGTTACATCTGTATTTCGTGGATCTCTTTGCTAGCCTTATTTCTGTGGAATCTGACAACAGATATTTCGGATCCCTTTGAAGACTATAGGGCCAAAGGAAATATCCTCCGATAACTAAGAGAAAGAAGCTTTCTGAGAAACTTCTTTGTGTTCTGTGAAATCATCTCACAGAGTTACAGCTTTCCCCTCAAGAAGCCTTTCGCTAAGACAGTTCTTGTGGAATTTGCAAAGTGATATTTGGAAGCCCATAGAAGGCTATGGTGAAAAAGGAAATATCCTCCGATGAAATCTGGAAAGAAGCTTTCTGAGAAACTGCTCAGTGTTCTGTTAATTCATCTCACAGAGTTACATCTGTGTTTCGTGGATCTCTTTGCTAGGCTTATTTCTGTGGAATCTGACAACAGATATTTCGGATCCCTTTGAAGACTATAGGGCCAAAGGAAATATCCTCCGAAAACTAAGAGAAAGAAGCTTTCTGAGAAACTTCTTTGTGTTCTGTGAAATCATCTCACAGAGTTACAGCTTTCCCCTCAAGAAGCCTTTCGCTAAGACAGTTCTTTTGGAATTGGCACATTGATATTTGGAAGCCCATAGAAGGCTATGGTGAAAAAGGAAATATCCTCAGATGAAATCTGGAAAGAAGCTTTCTGAGAAACTGCTTAGTGTTCTGTTAATTCATCTCGCAGAGTTACATCTGTATTTCGTGGATCACTTTACTAGCCTTACTTCTGTGGAATCTGACAACAGATATTTCGGATCCCTTTGAAGACTATTGGGCCAAAGGAAATATCCTCCGATAACTAAGAGAAAGAAGCTTTCTGAGAAACTTCTTTGTGTTCTGTGAAATCATCTCACAGAGTTACAGCTTTCCCCTCAAGAAGCCTTTTGCTAAGACAGTTCTTGTGGAATTGGCAAAGTGATATTTGGAAACCCATAGAGGGCTATGGTGAAAAAGGAAATATCCTCAGATGAAATCTGGAAAGAAGCTTTCTGACAAACTGCTTAGTGTTCTGTTAATTCATCTCACAGAGTTACATCTATATTTCGTGGATCTCTTTGCTAGCCTTATTTCTGTGGAATCTGAGAACACATATTTCGGATCCCTTTGAAGACTATAGGGCCAAAGGAAATATCCTCCGATAACTAAGAGAAAGAAGCTTTCTGAGAAACTTCTTTGTGTTCTGTCAAATCATCTCACAGAGTTACAGCTTTCCCCTCAAGAAGCCTTTCGCTAAGACAGTTCTTGTGGAATTGGCCAAGTGATATTTGGAAGCTCATAGAGGGCTATGGTGAAAAAGGAAATATCCTCAGATGAAATCTGGAAAGAAGCTTTCTGAGAAACTGCTTAGTGTTCTGTTAATTCATCTCACAGAGTTACATCTGTATTTCGTGGATCTCTTTGCTAGCCTTATTTCTGTGCAATCTGAGAACAGATATTTCGGATCCCTTTGAAGACTATAGGGCCAAAGGAAATATCCTCCGATAAATAAGAGAAAGAAGTTTTCTGAGAAACTTCTCTGTGTTCTGTGAAATCATCTCTCAGAGTTACAGCTTTCTCCTCAAGAAGCCTTTCGCTAAGACATTTCTTGTTTAATTGGCAAAGTGATATTTGGAAGCCCATAGAGGGCTTTGTTGAAAAAGGAAATATCTTCCGATGAAATCTGGAAAGAAGCTTTCTGAGAAACTGCTTAGTGTTCTGTTAATTCATCTCACAGAGTTACTTCTATATTTCGTGGATCCCTTTGCTAGCCTTATTTCTGTGGAATCTGAGAACAGATATTTCGGATCCCTTTGAAGACTTTAGGGCCAAAGGAAATATCCTCCGATACCAAAGAGAAAGAAGCTTTCTGAGAAACTTCTTTGTGTTCTGTGAAATCATCTCACAGAGTTACAGCTTTCCCCTCCAGAAGCCTTTCGCTAAGACAGTTCTTGTGGAATTGGCCAAGTGATATTTGGAAGCCCATAGAGGGCTATGGTGAAAAAGGAAATATCCTCCGATGAAATCTGGAAAGAAGTTTTCTGAGAAACTGCTTAGTGTTCTGTTAATTCATCTCACAGAGTTACATCTGTGTTTCGTGGATCACTTGGCTAGCCTTATTTCTGTGGAATCTGACAACAGATATTTCGGATCCCTTTGAAGACTATAGGGCCAAAGGAAATATCCTCCGATAACTAAGAGAAAGAAGCTTTCTCAGAAACTTCTTTGTGTTCTGTGAAATCATCTCACAGAGTTACAGCTTTCCCCTCAAGAAGCCTTTCGCTAAGACAGTTCTTTTGGAATTGGCAAAGTGATATTTGGAAGCCCATAGACGGCTATGGTGGAAAAGGAAATATCCTCAGATGAAATCTGGAAAGAAGCTTTCTGAGAAACTGCTTAGTGTTCTGTTAATTCATCTCACAGAGTTACATCTGTATTTCGTGGATCTCTTTGCTAGCCTTATTTCTGTGGAATCTCAAAACAGATAATTCGGATCCCTTTGAAGACTATAGGGCCAAAGGAAATATCCTCCGATAACTAAGAGAAAGAAGCTTTCTGAGAAACTTCTTTGTGTTCTGTGAAATCATCTCACAGAGTTACAGCTTTCCCCTCAAGAAGCCTTTCGCTAAGACAGTTCTTGTGTAATTGGCAAAGTGATATTTGGAAGCCCATAGAGGGCTATGGTGAAAAAGGAAATATCCTCCGATGAAATCTGGAAAGAAGTTTCTGAGAAACTGCTAAGTGTTCTGTCAGTTCATCTCACAGATTTACATCTATATTTCGTGGATCTCTTTGCTAGCCTTATTTCTGTGGAATCTGAGAACAGATATTTCGGATCCCTTTGAAGACTATAGGGCCAAAGGAAATATCCTCCGATAACAAAGAGAAAGAATCTTTCTGTGAAACTTCTTTGTGTTCTCTGAAATCATCTCACAGAGTTACAGCTTTCCCCTCAAGAAGCCCTTCGATAAGACAGTTCTTGTGGAATTGGCAAAGTGATATTTGGAAGCCCATACAGGGCTATGGTGAAAAAGGAAATATCCTCCGATGAAATCTGGAAAGAAGCTTTCTGAGAAACTGCTTAGTGTTCTGTTAATTCATCTCACAGAGTTACATCTATATTTCGTGGATCTCTTTGCTAGCCTTATTTCTGTGGAATCTGAGAACAGATATTTCGGATCCGTTTGAAGACTATAGGGCCAAAGGAAATATCCTCCGATAACTAAGAGAAAGAAGTTTTCTGAGAAACTTCTTTGTGTTCTGTGAAATCATCTCACAGAGTTACAGCTTTCCCCTCAAGAATCCTTTCGCTAAGACAGTTCTTGTGGAATTGGCAAAGTGATATTTGGAAGCCCATAGAGGGCTATGGTGAAAAAGGAAATATCCTCAGATGAAATCTGGAAAGAAGCTTTCTGAGAAACTGCTTAGTGTTCTGTTAATTCATCTCACAGAGTTACATCTGTATTTCGTGGATCTCTTTGCTAGCCTTATTTCTGTGGAATCTGAGAACAGATATTTCGGATCCCTTTGAAGTCTATAGGGCCAAAGGAAATATCCTCCGATAACTAAGAGAAAGAAGCTTTCTGAGAAACTTCTTTGTGTTCTTTGAAATTATCTCACAGAGTTACAGCTTTCCCCTCAAGAAGCCTTTCGCTAAGACAGTTCTTGTGGAATTGGCAAAGTGATATTTGGAAGCCCATAGAGGGCTATGGTGAAAAAGGAAATATCCTCCGATGAAATCTGGAAAGAAGCTTTCTGAGAAACTGCTTAGTGTTCTGTTAATTCATCTCACAGAGTTACATCTGTATTTCGTGGATCTCTTTGCTAGGCTTATTTCTGTGGAATCTGAGAACAGATATTTCTTATCCCTTTGAAGACTATAGGGCCAAAGGAAATATCCTCCGAAAACTAAGAGAAAGAAGCTTTCTGAGAAACTTCTTTGTGTTCTGTGAAATGAGCTCACAGAGTTACAGCTTTCCCCTCAAGAAGCCTTTCGATAAGACAGTTCTTGTGGAATTGGCAAAGTGATATTTGGAAGCCCATAGAGGGCTATGGTGAAAAAGGAAATATCCTCAGATGAAATCTGGAAAGAAACTTTCTGAGAAACTGCTGAGTGGTCTGTTAATTCATCTCACAGAGTTACATCTATATTTCGTGGATCTCTTTGCTAGCCTTATTTCTGTGGAATTTGAGAACAGATATTTCGGATCCGTTTGAAGACTATAGGGCCAAAGGAAATATCCTCCGAAAACTAAGAGAAAGAAGCTTTGTGAGAAACTTCTTTGTGTTCTGTGAAATCATCTCACAGAGTTACAGCTTTCCCCTCAAGAATCCTTTCGCTAAGACAGTTCTTGTGGAATTGGCAAAGTGATATTTGGAAGCCCATAGAGGGCTATGGTGAAAAAGGAAATATCCTGAGATGAAATCTGGAAAGAAGCTTTCTGAGAAACTGCTTAGTGTTCTGTTAATTCATCTCACAGAGTTACATCTGTATTTCGTGGATCTCTTTGCTAGCCTTATTTCTGTGGAATCTGAGAACAGATATTTCGGATCCCTTTGAAGACTATAGGGCCAAAGGAAATATCCTCCGATAACTAAGAGAAAGAAGCTTTCTGAGAAACTTCTTTGTGTTCTGTGAAATTATCTCACAGAGTTACAGCTTTCCCCTCAAGAAGCCTTTCGCTAAGACAGTTCTTGTGGAATTGGCAAAGGGATATTTGGAAGCCCATAGAGGGCTATGGTGAAACAGGAAATATCCTCCGATGAAATCTGGAAAGAAGCTTTCTGAGAAACTGTTTAGTGTTCTGTTAATTCATCTCACAGAGTTACATCTATATTTCGTGGATCTCTTTGCTAGCCTTATTTCTGTGGAATCTGAGAACAGATATTTCGGATCCGTTTGAAGACTATAGGGCCAAAGGAAATATCCTCCGAAAACTAAGAGAAAGAAGCTTTCTGAGAAACTTCTTTGTGTTCTGTGAAATCATCTCACAGAATTACAGCTTTCCCCTCAAGAATCCTTTCGCTAAGACAGTTCTTGTGGAATTGGCAAAGTGATATTTGGAAGCCCATAGAGGGCTATGGTGAAAAAGGAAATATCCTCAGATGAAATCTGGAAAGAAGCTTTCTGAGAAACTGCTTAGTGTTCTGTTAATTCATCTCACAGAGTTACATCTGTATTTCGTGGATCTCTTTGCTAGCCTTATTTCTGTGGAATCTGAGAACAGATATTTCGGATCCCTTTGAAGACTATAGGGCCAAAGGAAATATCCTCCGAAAACTAAGAGAAAGAAGCTTTCTGAGAAACTTCTTTGTGTTCTGTCAAATCAGCTCACAGAGTTACAGCTTTCCTCTCAAGAAGCCTTTCGCTAAGACAGTTCTTGTGGAATTGGCAAAGTGATATTTGGAAGCCCATAGAGGGCTATGGTGAAAAAGGAAATATCCTCAGATGAAATCTGGAAAGAAGCTTTCTCAGAAACTGCTTAGTGTTTTGTTAATTCATCTCACAGAGTTACATCTATATTTCGTGGATCTCTTTGCTAGCCTTATTTCTGTGGAATCTGAGAACAGATATTTCGGATCCCTTTGAAGACTATAGGGCCAAAGGAAATATCCTCCTATAACTAAGAGAAAGAAGCTTTCTGAGAAACTTCTTTGTGTTCTGTGAAATGAGCTCACAGAGTTACAGCTTTCCCCTCAAGAAGCCTTTCGCTAAGACAGTTCTTGTGGAATTGGCCAAGTGATATTTGGAAGCCCATAGAGGGCTATGGTGAAAAAGGAAATATCCTCCGATGAAATCTGGAAAGAAGCTTTCTGAGAAACTGCTTAGTGTTCTGTTAATTCATCTCACAGAGTTACATCTATATTTCGTGGATCTCTTTGCTAGCCTTATTTCTGTGGAATCTGAGAACAGATATTTCGGATCCGTTTGAAGACTATAGGGCCAAAGGAAATATCCTCCGAAAACTAAGAGAAAGAAGCTTTCTGAGAAACTTCTTTGTGTTCTGTGAAATCATCTCACAGAGTTACAGCTTTCCCCTCAAGAATCCTTTCGCTAAGAAAGTTCTTGTGGAATTGGCAAAGTGATATTTGGAAGCCCATAGAGGGCTATGGTGAAAAAGGAAATATCCTCAGATGAAATCTGGAAAGAAGCTTTCTGAGAAACTGCTTAGTGTTCTGTTAATTCATCTCACAGAGTTACATCTGTATTTCGTGGATCTCTTTGCTAGCCTTATTTCTGTGGAATCTGAGAACAGATATTTCGGATCCCTTTGAAGACTATAGGGCAAAAGGAAATATCCTCCGATAACTAAGAGAAAGAAGCTTTCTGAGAAACTTCTTTGTGTTCTGTGAAATCATCTCACAGAGTTACAGCTTTCCCCTCTAGAAGCCTTTCGCTAAGAAATTTCTTGTGGAATTGGCAAAGTGATATTTGGAAGCCCATAGAGGGCTATGGTGAAAAAGGAAATATCCTCAGATGAAATCTGGAAAGAAGCTTTCTCAGAAACTGCTTAGTGTTCTGTTAATTCATCTCACAGAGTTACATCTGTATTTCGTGGATCTCTTTGCTAGCCTTATTTCTGTGGAATCTGAGAACAGATATTTCGGATCCCTTTGAAGACTATAGGGCCAAAGGAAATATCCTTCGAAAACTAAGAGAAAGAAGCTTTCTGAGAAACTTCTTTGTGTTCTGTCAAATCAGCTCACAGAGTTACAGCTTTCCCCTCAAGAAGCCTTTCGCTAAGACAGTTCTTGTGGAATTGGCCAAGTGATATTTGGAAGCCCATAGAGGGCTATGGTGAAAAAGGAAATATCCTCCGATGAAATCTGGAAAGAAGCTTTCTGAGAAACTGCTTAGTGTTCTGTTAATTCATCTCAGAGAGTTACATCTATATTTCGTGGATCTCTTTGCTAGCCTTATTTCTGTGGAATCTGCGAACAGATATTTCGGATCCGTTTGAAGACTATAGGGCCAAAGGAAATATCCTCCGAAAACTAAGAGAAAGAAGCTTTCTGAGAAACTTCTTTGTGTTCTGTGAAATCATCTCACAGAGTTACAGCTTTCCCCTCAAGAATCCTTTCGCTAAGAAAGTTCTTGTGGAATTGGCAAAGTGATATTTGGAAGCCCATAGAGGGCTATGGTGAAAAAGGAAATATCCTCCGATGAAATCTGGAAAGAAGCTTTCTGAGAAACTGCTTAGTGTTCTGTTAATTCATCTCACAGAGTTACATCTGTATTTCGTGGATCTCTTTGCTAGCCTTATTTCTGTGGAATCTGAGAACAGATATTTCGGATCCCTTTGAAGACTATAGGGCAAAAGGAAATATCCTCCGATAACTAAGAGAAAGAAGCTTTCTGAGAAACTTCTTTGTGTTCTGTGAAATCATCTCACAGAGTTACAGCTTTCCCCTCTAGAAGCCTTTCGCTAAGAAATTTCTTGTGGAATTGGCAAAGTGATATTTGGAAGCCCATAGAGGGCTATGGTGAAAAAGGAAATATCCTCAGATGAAATCTGGAAAGAAGCTTTCTCAGAAACTGCTTAGTGTTCTGTTAATTCATCTCACAGAGTTACATCTGTATTTCGTGGATCTCTTTGCTAGCCTTATTTCTGTGGAATCTGAGAACAGATATTTCGGATCCCTTTGAAGACTATAGGGCCAAAGGAAATATCCTTCGAAAACTAAGAGAAAGAAGCTTTCTGAGAAACTTCTTTGTGTTCTGTCAAATCAGCTCACAGAGTTACAGCTTTCCCCTCAAGAAGCCTTTCGCTAAGACAGTTCTTGTGGAATTGGCCAAGTGATATTTGGAAGCCCATAGAGGGCTATGGTGAAAAAGGAAATATCCTCCGATGAAATCTGGAAAGAAGCTTTCTGAGAAACTGCTTAGTGTTCTGTTAATTCATCTCAGAGAGTTACATCTATATTTCGTGGATCTCTTTGCTAGCCTTATTTCTGTGGAATCTGCGAACAGATATTTCGGATCCGTTTGAAGACTATAGGGCCAAAGGAAATATCCTCCGAAAACTAAGAGAAAGAAGCTTTCTGAGAAACTTCTTTGTGTTCTGTGAAATCATCTCACAGAGTTACAGCTTTCCCCTCAAGAATCCTTTCGCTAAGAAAGTTCTTGTGGAATTGGCAAAGTGATATTTGGAAGCCCATAGAGGGCTATGGTGAAAAAGGAAATATCCTCAGATGAAATCTGGAAAGAAGCTTTCTGAGAAACTGCTTAGTGTTCTGTTAATTCATCTCACAGAGTTACATCTGTATTTCGTGGATCTCTTTGCTAGCCTTATTTCTGTGGAATCTGAGAACAGATATTTCGGATCCCTTTGAAGACTATAGGGCCAAAGGAAATATCCTCCTATAACTAAGAGAAAGAAGCTTTCTGAGAAACTTCTTTGTGTTCTGTGAAATGAGCTCACAGAGTTACAGCTTTCCCTTCAAGAAGCCTTTCGCTAAGACAGTTCTTGTGGAATTGGCCAAGTGATATTTGGAAGCCCATAGAGGGCTATGGTGAAAAAGGAAATATCCTCCGATGAAATCTGGAAAGAAGCTTTCTGAGAAACTGCTTAGTGTTCTGTTAATTCATCTCACAGAGTTACATCTATATTTCGTGGATCTCTTTGCTAGCCTTATTTCTGTGGAATCTGAGAACAGATATTTCGGATCCGTTTGAAGACTATAGGGCCAAAGGAAATATCCTCCGAAAACTAAGAGAAAGAAGCTTTCTGAGAAACTTCTTTGTGTTCTGTGAAATCATCTCACAGAGTTACAGCTTTCCCCTCAAGAATCCTTTCGCTAAGAAAGTTCTTGTGGAATTGGCAAAGTGATATTTGGAAGCCCATAGAGGGCTATGGTGAAAAAGGAAATATCCTCCGATGAAATCTGGAAAGAAGCTTTCTGAGAAACTGCTTAGTGTTCTGTTAATTCATCTCACAGAGTTACATCTGTATTTCGTGGATCTCTTTGCTAGCCTTATTTCTGTGGAATCTGAGAACAGATATTTCGGATCCCTTTGAAGACTATAGGGCAAAAGGAAATATCCTCCGATAACTAAGAGAAAGAAGCTTTCTGAGAAACTTCTTTGTGTTCTGTGAAATCATCTCACAGAGTTACAGCTTTCCCCTCTAGAAGCCTTTCGCTAAGAAATTTCTTGTGGAATTGGCAAAGTGATATTTGGAAGCCCATAGAGGGCTATGGTGAAAAAGGAAATATCCTCAGATGAAATCTGGAAAGAAGCTTTCTCAGAAACTGCTTAGTGTTCTGTTAATTCATCTCACAGAGTTACATCTGTATTTCGTGGATCTCTTTGCTAGCCTTATTTCTGTGGAATCTGAGAACAGATATTTCGGATCCCTTTGAAGACTATAGGGCCAAAGGAAATATCCTTCGAAAACTAAGAGAAAGAAGCTTTCTGAGAAACTTCTTTGTGTTCTGTCAAATCAGCTCACAGAGTTACAGCTTTCCCCTCAAGAAGCCTTTCGCTAAGACAGTTCTTGTGGAATTGGCCAAGTGATATTTGGAAGCCCATAGAGGGCTATGGTGAAAAAGGAAATATCCTCCGATGAAATCTGGAAAGAAGCTTTCTGAGAAACTGCTTAGTGTTCTGTTAATTCATCTCAGAGAGTTACATCTATATTTCGTGGATCTCTTTGCTAGCCTTATTTCTGTGGAATCTGCGAACAGATATTTCGGATCCGTTTGAAGACTATAGGGCCAAAGGAAATATCCTCCGAAAACTAAGAGAAAGAAGCTTTCTGAGAAACTTCTTTGTGTTCTGTGAAATCATCTCACAGAGTTACAGCTTTCCCCTCAAGAATCCTTTCGCTAAGAAAGTTCTTGTGGAATTGGCAAAGTGATATTTGGAAGCCCATAGAGGGCTATGGTGAAAAAGGAAATATCCTCAGATGAAATCTGGAAAGAAGCTTTCTGAGAAACTGCTTAGTGTTCTGTTAATTCATCTCACAGAGTTACATCTGTATTTCGTGGATCTCTTTGCTAGCCTTATTTCTGTGGAATCTGAGAACAGATATTTCGGATCCCTTTGAAGACTATAGGGCCAAAGGAAATATCCTCCTATAACTAAGAGAAAGAAGCTTTCTGAGAAACTTCTTTGTGTTCTGTGAAATGAGCTCACAGAGTTACAGCTTTCCCCTCAAGAAGCCTTTCGCTAAGACAGTTCTTGTGGAATTGGCCAAGTGATATTTGGAAGCCCATAGAGGGCTATGGTGAAAAAGGAAATATCCTCCGATGAAATCTGGAAAGAAGCTTTCTGAGAAACTGCTTAGTGTTCTGTTAATTCATCTCACAGAGTTACATCTATATTTCGTGGATCTCTTTGCTAGCCTTATTTCTGTGGAATCTGAGAACAGATATTTCGGATCCGTTTGAAGACTATAGGGCCAAAGGAAATATCCTCCGAAAACTAAGAGAAAGAAGCTTTCTGAGAAACTTCTTTGTGTTCTGTGAAATCATCTCACAGAGTTACAGCTTTCCCCTCAAGAATCCTTTCGCTAAGAAAGTTCTTGTGGAATTGGCAAAGTGATATTTGGAAGCCCATAGAGGGCTATGGTGAAAAAGGAAATATCCTCAGATGAAATCTGGAAAGAAGCTTTCTGAGAAACTGCTTAGTGTTCTGTTAATTCATCTCACAGAGTTACATCTGTATTTCGTGGATCTCTTTGCT
Source organism: Macaca mulatta (assembly GCF_049350105.2). Lineage (NCBI taxonomy): Eukaryota > Metazoa > Chordata > Mammalia > Primates > Cercopithecidae > Macaca > Macaca mulatta. The sequence goes on from NC_133411.1 coordinate 50,284,973, forward strand.
AGCCTTATTTCTGTGGAATCTGAGAACAGATATTTCGGATCCCTTTGAAGACTATAGGGCAAAAGGAAATATCCTCCGATAACTAAGAGAAAGAAGCTTTCTGAGAAACTTCTTTGTGTTCTGTGAAATCATCTCACAGAGTTACAGCTTTCCCCTCTAGAAGCCTTTCGCTAAGAAATTTCTTGTGGAATTGGCAAAGTGATATTTGGAAGCCCATAGAGGGCTATGGTGAAAAAGGAAATATCCTCAGATGAAATCTGGAAAGAAGCTATCTCAGAAACTACTTAGTGTTCTGTTAATTCATCTCACAGAGTTACATCTGTATTTCGTGGATCTCTTTGCTAGCCTTATTTCTGTGGAATCTGAGAACAGATATTTCGGATCCCTTTGAAGACTATAGGGCCAAAGGAAATATCCTCCGAAAACTAAGAGAAAGAAGCTTTCTGAGAAACTTCTTTGTGTTCTGTCAAATCAGCTCACAGAGTTACAGCTTTCCCCTCAAGAAGCCTTTCGCTAAGACAGTTCTTGTGGAATTGGCCAAGTGATATTTGGAAGCCCATAGAGGGCTATGGTGAAAAAGGAAATATCCTCCGATGAAATCTGGAAAGAAGCTTTCTGAGAAACTGCTTAGTGTTCTGTTAATTCATCTCACAGAGTTACATCTATATTTCGTGGATCTCTTTGCTAGCCTTATTTCTGTGGAATCTGAGAACAGATATTTCGGATCCGTTTGAAGACTATAGGGCCAAAGGAAATATCCTCCGAAAACTAAGAGAAAGAAGCTTTCTGAGAAACTTCTTTGTGTTCTGTGAAATGAGCTCACAGAGTTACAGCTTTCCACTCAAGAAGCCTTTCGCTAAGACAGTTCTTGTGGAATTGGCAAAGTGATATTTGGAAGCCCATAGAGGGCTATGGTGAAAAAGGAAATATCCTCCGATGAAATCTGGAAAGAAGCTTTCTGAGAAACTGCTTAGTGTTCTGTTAATTCATCTCACAGAGTTACATCTATATTTCGTGGATCTCTTTGCTAGCCTTATTTCTGTGGAATCTGAGAACAGATATTACGGATCCCTGTGAAGACTATAGGGCCAAAGGAAATATCCTCCGACAACTAAGAGAAAGAAGGTTTCTGAGAAACTTCTTTGTGTTCTGTCAAATCAGCTCACAGAGTTACAGCTTTCCTCTCAAGAAGCCTTTCGCTAAGACAGTTCTTGTGGAATTGGCAAAGTGATATTTGGAAGCCCATAGAGGGCTATGGTCAAAAAGGAAATCTCCTGAGATGAAATCTGGAAAGAAGCTTTCTGAGAAACTGCTTAGAGTTCTGTTAATTCATCTCACAGAGTTACATCTATATTTCGTGGATCTCTTTGCTAGCCTTATTTCTGTGGAATCTGAGAACAGATATTTCGGATCCCTTTGAAGACTATAGGGCCAAAGGAAATATCCTCCGAAAACTAAGAGAAAGAAGCTGTCTGAGAAACTTCTTTGTGTTCTGTGAAATGAGCTCACAGAGTTACAGCTTTCCCCTCAAGAAGCCTTTCGCTAAGACAGTTCTTGTGGAATTGGCAAAGTGATATTTGGAAGCCCATAGAGGGCTATGGTGAAAAAGGAAATATCCTCCGATGAAATCTGGAAAGAAGCTCTCTGAGAAACTGCTTAGTGTTCTGTTAATTCATCTCACAGAGTTACATCTATATTTCGTGGATCTCTTTGCTAGCCTTATTTCTGTGGAATCTGAGAACAGATATTTCGGATCCGTTTGAAGACTATAGGGACAAAGGAAATATCCTCCGAAAACTAAGAGAAAGAAGCTTTCTGAGAAACTTCTTTGTGTTCTGTGAAATGAGCTCACAGAGTTACAGCTTTCCACTCAAGAAGCCTTTCGCTAAGACAGTTCTTGTGGAATTGGCAAAGTGATATTTGGAAGCCCATAGAGGGCTATGGTGAAAAAGGAAATATCCTCAGATGAAATCTGGAAAGAAGCTTTCTGAGAAACTGCTTAGTGTTCTGTTAATTCATCTCACAGAGTTACATCTGTATTTCGTGGATTTCTTTGCTAGCCTTATTTCTGTGGAATCTGAGAACAGATATTTCGGATCCCTTTGAAGACTATAGGGCCAAAGGAAATATCCTCCGATAACAAAGAGAAAGAAGCTTTGTGAGAAATTTCTTTGTGTTCTATGTAATCATCCCACAGAGTTACAGCTTTCCCCTCAAGAAGCCTTTCGCTAAGACAGTTCTTGTGGAATTGGCAAAGTGATATTTGGAAGCCCATAGAGGGCTATGGTGAAAAAGGAAATATCCTCCGATGAAATATGGAAAGAAGCTTTCTGAGAAACTGCTTAGTGTTCTGTTAATTCATCTCACAGAGTTACATCTATATTTCGTGGATCTCTTTGCTAGGCTTATTTCTGTGGAATCTGAAAACAGATATTTCGGATCCCTTTGAAGACTATAGGGCCAAAGGAAATATCCTCCGATATCTAAGAGAAAGAAGCTTTCTGAGAAACTTGTTTGTGTTCTGTGAAATCATCTCACAGAGTTACAGCTTTCCCCTCAAGAAGCCTTTCGCTAAGACAGTTCTTGTGGAATTGGCCCAGTGATATTTGGAAGCCCATAGAGTGCTATGGTGAATAAGGAAATATCCTCAGATGAAATCTGGAAAGAAGCTTTCTGAGAAACTGCTTAGTGTTCTGTTAATTCATCTCACAGAGTTACATCTGTATTTCGTGGATCTCTTTGCTAGCCTTATTTCTGTGGAATCTGAGAACAGATATTCCGGATCCCTTTGAAGACTATAGGGCCAAAGGAAATATCCTCCGATAACTAAGAGAAAGAAGCTTTCTGAGAAACTTCTTTGTGTTCTGTGAAATCATCTCACAGAGTTACAGCTTTCCCCTCAAGAAGCCTTTCGCTAAGACAGTTCTTGTGGAATTGGCAAAGTGATATTTGGAAGCCCATAGAGGGCTATGGTGAAAAAGGAAATATCCTCCGATGAAATCTGGAAAGAAGCTTTCTGAGAAACTGCTTAGTGTTCTGTTAATTCATCTCACAGAGTTACATCTATATATCGTGGATCTCTTTGCTAGCCTTATTTCTGTGAATCTGAGAACAGATATTTCGGATCTCTTTGAAGACTATAGGGCCAAAGGAAATATCCTCCGAAAACTAAGAGAAAGAAGCTTTCTGAGAAACTTCTTTGTTTTCTGTGAAATCATCTCACAGAGTTACAGCTTTCCCCTCAAGAATCCTTTCGCTAAGACAGTTCTTGTGGAATTGGCAAAGTGATATTTGGAAGCCCATAGAGGGCTATGGTGAAAAAGGAAATATCCTCAGATGAAATCTGGAAAGAAGCTTTCTGAGAAACTGCTTAGTGTTCTGTTAATTCATCTCACAGAGTTACATCTGTATTTCGTGGATCTCTTTGCTAGCCTTATTTCTGTGGAATCTGAGAACAGATATTTCGGATCCCTTTGAAGACTATAGGGCCAAAGGAAATATCCTCCGATAACTAAGAGAAAGAAGCTTTCTGAGAAACTTCTTTGTGTTCTGTGAAATCATCTCACAGAGTTACAGCTTTCCCCTCAAGAAGCCTTTCGCTAAGACAGTTCTTGTGGAATTGGCAAAGTGATATTTGGAAGCCCATAGAGGGCTATGGTGAAAAAGGAAATATCCTCCGATGAAATCTGGAAAGAAGCTTTCTGAGAAACTGCTTAGTGTTCTGTTAATTCATCTCACAGAGTTACATCTATATTTCGTGGATCTCTTTGCTAGCCTTATTTCTGTGGAACCTGAGAACAGATATTTCGGATCCGTTTGAAGACTATAGGGCCAAAGGAAATATCCTCCGAAAACTAAGAGAAAGAAGCTTTCTGAGAAACTTCTTTGTGTTCTGTGAAATCATCTCACAGAGTTACAGCTTTCCCCTCAAGAATCCTTTCGCTAAGAAAGTTCTTGTGGAATTGGCAAAGTGATATTTGGAAGCCCATAGAGGGCTATGGTGAAAAAGGAAATATCCTCAGATGAAATCTGGAAAGAAGCTTTCTGAGAAACTGCTTAGTGTTCTGTTAATTCATCTCACAGAGTTACATCTGTATTTCGTGGATCTCTTTGCTAGCCTTATTTCTGTGGAATCTGAGAACAGATATTTCGGATCCCTTTGAAGACTATAGGGCCAAAGGAAATATCCTCCGATAACTAAGAGAAAGAAGCTTTCTGAGAAACTTCTTTGTGTTCTGTGAAATCATCTCACAGAGTTACAGCTTTCCCCTCAAGAAGCCTTTCGCAAAGACATTTCTTGTGGAATTGGCAAAGTGATATTTGGAAGCCCATAGAGGGCTATGGTGAAAAAGGAAATATCCTCAGATGAAATCTGGAAAGAAGCTTTCTGAGAAACTGCTTAGTGTTCTGTTAATTCATCTCACAGAGTTACATCTGTATTTCGTGGATCTCTTTGCTAGCCTTATTTCTGTGGAATCTGACAACAGATATTTCGGATCCCTTTGAAGACTATAGGGCCAAAGGAAATATCCTCTGATAACTAAGAGAAAGAAGCTTTCTCAGAAACTTCTTTGTGTTCTGTGAAATCATCTCACAGAGTTACAGCTTTCCCCTCAAGAAGCCTTTCGCTAAGACAGTTCTTGTGGAATTGGCAAAGTGATATTTGGAAGCCCATAGAGGGCTATGGTGAAAAAGGAAATATCCTCAGATGACATCTGGAAAGAAGCTTTCTGAGAAACTGCTTAGTGTTCTGTTAATTCATCTCACAGAGTTACTTCTGTATTTCGTGGATCTCTTTGCTAGCCTTATTTCTGTGGAATCTGACAACAGATATTTCGAATCCCATTGAAGACTATAGGGCCAAAGGAAATATCCTCCGATAACTAAGAGAAAGAACCTTTCTGAGAAACTTCTTTGTGTTCTGTGAAATCATCTCACAGAGTTACAGCTTTCCCCTCAAGAAGCCTTTAGCTAAGACAGTTCTTGTGGAATTGGCAAAGTGATATTTGGAAGCCCATAGAGGGCTATGGTGAAAAAGGAAATATCCTCCGATGAAATCGGGAAAGAAGCTTTCTGAGAAACTGCTTAGTGTTCTGTTAATTCATCTCACAGAGTTACATCTATATTTCGTGGATCTCTTTGCTAGCCTTATTTCTGTGGAATCTGAGAACAGATATTTCGGATCCCTTTGAAGACTATAGGGCCAAAGGAAATATCCTCCGAAAACTAAGAGAAAGAAGGTTTCTGAGAAACTTCTTTGTGTTCTGTCAAATCAGCTCACAGAGTTACAGCTTTCCTCTCAAGAAGCCTTTCGCTAAGACAGTTCTAGTGGAATTGGCAAAGTGATATTTGGAAGCCCATAGAGGGCTATGGTGAAAAAGGAAATATCCTGAGATGAAATCTGGAAAGAAGCTTTCTGAGAAACTGCTTAGAGTTCTGTTAATTCATCTCACAGAGTTACATCTATATTTCGTGGATCTCTTTGCTAGCCTTATTTCTGTGGAATCTGAGAACAAATATTTCGGATCCGTTTGAAGACTATAGGGCCAAAGGAAATATCGTCCGAAAACTAAGAGAAAGAAGCTTTCTGAGAAACTTCTTTGTGTTCTGTGAAATGAGCTCACAGAGTTACAGCTTTCCACTCAAGAAGCCTTTCGCTAAGACAGTTCTTGTGTAATTGGCAAAGTGATATTTGGAAGCCCATAGAGGGCTATGGTGAAAAAGGAAATATCCTCCGATGAAATCTGGAAAGAAGCTTTCTGAGAAACTGCTTAGTGTTCTGTTAATTCATCTCACAGAGTTACATCTATATTTCGTGGATCTCTTTGCTAGCCTTATTTCTGTGGAATCTGAGAACAGATATTACGGATCCCTGTGAAGACTATAGGGCCAAAGGAAATATCCTCCGACAACTAAGAGAAAGAAGGTTTCTGAGAAACTTCTTTGTGTTCTGTCAAATCAGCTCACAGAGTTACAGCTTTCCTCTCAAGAAGCCTTTCGCTAAGACAGTTCTTGTGGAATTGGCAAAGTGATATTTGGAAGCCCATAGAGGGCTATGGTCAAAAAGGAAATCTCCTGAGATGAAATCTGGAAAGAAGCTTTCTGAGAAACTGCTTAGAGTTCTGTTAATTCATCTCACAGAGTTACATCTATATTTCGTGGATCTCTTTGCTAGCCTTATTTCTGTGGAATCTGAGAACAGATATTTCGGATCCCTTTGAAGACTATAGGGCCAAAGGAAATATCCTCCGAAAACTAAGAGAAAGAAGCTGTCTGAGAAACTTCTTTGTGTTCTGTGAAATGAGCTCACAGAGTTACAGCTTTCCCCTCAAGAAGCCTTTCGCTAAGACAGTTCTTGTGGAATTGGCAAAGTGATATTTGGAAGCCCATAGAGGGCTATGGTGAAAAAGGAAATATCCTCCGATGAAATCTGGAAAGAAGCTCTCTGAGAAACTGCTTAGTGTTCTGTTAATTCATCTCACAGAGTTACATCTATATTTCGTGGATCTCTTTGCTAGCCTTATTTCTGTGGAATCTGAGAACAGATATTTCGGATCCCTTTGAAGACTATAGGGCCAAAGGAAATATCCTCCGAAAACTAAGAGAAAGAAGCTTTCTGAGAAACTTCTTTGTGTTCTGTCAAATCAGCTCACAGAGTTACAGCTTTCCTCTCAAGAAGCCTTTCGCTAAGACAGTTCTTGTGGAATTGGCAAAGTGATATTTGGAAGCCCATAGAGGGCTATGGTGAAAAAGGAAATATCCTCAGATGAAATCTGGAAAGAAGCTTTCTCAGAAACTGCTTAGTGTTTTGTTAATTCATCTCACAGAGTTACATCTATATTTCGTGGATCTCTTTGCTAGCCTTATTTCTGTGGAATCTGAGAACAGATATTTCGGATCCCTTTGAAGACTATAGGGCCAAAGGAAATATCCTCCTATAACTAAGAGAAAGAAGCTTTCTGAGAAACTTCTTTGTGTTCTGTGAAATGAGCTCACAGAGTTACAGCTTTCCCCTCAAGAAGCCTTTCGCTAAGACAGTTCTTGTGGAATTGGCCAAGTGATATTTGGAAGCCCATAGAGGGCTATGGTGAAAAAGGAAATATCCTCCGATGAAATCTGGAAAGAAGCTTTCTGAGAAACTGCTTAGTGTTCTGTTAATTCATCTCACAGAGTTACATCTATATTTCGTGGATCTCTTTGCTAGCCTTATTTCTGTGGAATCTGAGAACAGATATTTCGGATCCGTTTGAAGACTATAGGGCCAAAGGAAATATCCTCCGAAAACTAAGAGAAAGAAGCTTTCTGAGAAACTTCTTTGTGTTCTGTGAAATCATCTCACAGAGTTACAGCTTTCCCCTCAAGAATCCTTTCGCTAAGAAAGTTCTTGTGGAATTGGCAAAGTGATATTTGGAAGCCCATAGAGGGCTATGGTGAAAAAGGAAATATCCTCAGATGAAATCTGGAAAGAAGCTTTCTGAGAAACTGCTTAGTGTTCTGTTAATTCATCTCACAGAGTTACATCTGTATTTCGTGGATCTCTTTGCTAGCCTTATTTCTGTGGAATCTGAGAACAGATATTTCGGATCCCTTTGAAGACTATAGGGCAAAAGGAAATATCCTCCGATAACTAAGAGAAAGAAGCTTTCTGAGAAACTTCTTTGTGTTCTGTGAAATCATCTCACAGAGTTACAGCTTTCCCCTCTAGAAGCCTTTCGCTAAGAAATTTCTTGTGGAATTGGCAAAGTGATATTTGGAAGCCCATAGAGGGCTATGGTGAAAAAGGAAATATCCTCAGATGAAATCTGGAAAGAAGCTTTCTCAGAAACTGCTTAGTGTTCTGTTAATTCATCTCACAGAGTTACATCTGTATTTCGTGGATCTCTTTGCTAGCCTTATTTCTGTGGAATCTGAGAACAGATATTTCGGATCCCTTTGAAGACTATAGGGCCAAAGGAAATATCCTTCGAAAACTAAGAGAAAGAAGCTTTCTGAGAAACTTCTTTGTGTTCTGTCAAATCAGCTCACAGAGTTACAGCTTTCCCCTCAAGAAGCCTTTCGCTAAGACAGTTCTTGTGGAATTGGCCAAGTGATATTTGGAAGCCCATAGAGGGCTATGGTGAAAAAGGAAATATCCTCCGATGAAATCTGGAAAGAAGCTTTCTGAGAAACTGCTTAGTGTTCTGTTAATTCATCTCAGAGAGTTACATCTATATTTCGTGGATCTCTTTGCTAGCCTTATTTCTGTGGAATCTGCGAACAGATATTTCGGATCCGTTTGAAGACTATAGGGCCAAAGGAAATATCCTCCGAAAACTAAGAGAAAGAAGCTTTCTGAGAAACTTCTTTGTGTTCTGTGAAATCATCTCACAGAGTTACAGCTTTCCCCTCAAGAATCCTTTCGCTAAGAAAGTTCTTGTGGAATTGGCAAAGTGATATTTGGAAGCCCATAGAGGGCTATGGTGAAAAAGGAAATATCCTCCGATGAAATCTGGAAAGAAGCTTTCTGAGAAACTGCTTAGTGTTCTGTTAATTCATCTCACAGAGTTACATCTGTATTTCGTGGATCTCTTTGCTAGCCTTATTTCTGTGGAATCTGAGAACAGATATTTCGGATCCCTTTGAAGACTATAGGGCAAAAGGAAATATCCTCCGATAACTAAGAGAAAGAAGCTTTCTGAGAAACTTCTTTGTGTTCTGTGAAATCATCTCACAGAGTTACAGCTTTCCCCTCTAGAAGCCTTTCGCTAAGAAATTTCTTGTGGAATTGGCAAAGTGATATTTGGAAGCCCATAGAGGGCTATGGTGAAAAAGGAAATATCCTCAGATGAAATCTGGAAAGAAGCTTTCTCAGAAACTGCTTAGTGTTCTGTTAATTCATCTCACAGAGTTACATCTGTATTTCGTGGATCTCTTTGCTAGCCTTATTTCTGTGGAATCTGAGAACAGATATTTCGGATCCCTTTGAAGACTATAGGGCCAAAGGAAATATCCTTCGAAAACTAAGAGAAAGAAGCTTTCTGAGAAACTTCTTTGTGTTCTGTCAAATCAGCTCACAGAGTTACAGCTTTCCCCTCAAGAAGCCTTTCGCTAAGACAGTTCTTGTGGAATTGGCCAAGTGATATTTGGAAGCCCATAGAGGGCTATGGTGAAAAAGGAAATATCCTCCGATGAAATCTGGAAAGAAGCTTTCTGAGAAACTGCTTAGTGTTCTGTTAATTCATCTCAGAGAGTTACATCTATATTTCGTGGATCTCTTTGCTAGCCTTATTTCTGTGGAATCTGCGAACAGATATTTCGGATCCGTTTGAAGACTATAGGGCCAAAGGAAATATCCTCCGAAAACTAAGAGAAAGAAGCTTTCTGAGAAACTTCTTTGTGTTCTGTGAAATCATCTCACAGAGTTACAGCTTTCCCCTCAAGAATCCTTTCGCTAAGAAAGTTCTTGTGGAATTGGCAAAGTGATATTTGGAAGCCCATAGAGGGCTATGGTGAAAAAGGAAATATCCTCAGATGAAATCTGGAAAGAAGCTTTCTGAGAAACTGCTTAGTGTTCTGTTAATTCATCTCACAGAGTTACATCTGTATTTCGTGGATCTCTTTGCTAGCCTTATTTCTGTGGAATCTGAGAACAGATATTTCGGATCCCTTTGAAGACTATAGGGCCAAAGGAAATATCCTCCTATAACTAAGAGAAAGAAGCTTTCTGAGAAACTTCTTTGTGTTCTGTGAAATGAGCTCACAGAGTTACAGCTTTCCCTTCAAGAAGCCTTTCGCTAAGACAGTTCTTGTGGAATTGGCCAAGTGATATTTGGAAGCCCATAGAGGGCTATGGTGAAAAAGGAAATATCCTCCGATGAAATCTGGAAAGAAGCTTTCTGAGAAACTGCTTAGTGTTCTGTTAATTCATCTCACAGAGTTACATCTATATTTCGTGGATCTCTTTGCTAGCCTTATTTCTGTGGAATCTGAGAACAGATATTTCGGATCCGTTTGAAGACTATAGGGCCAAAGGAAATATCCTCCGAAAACTAAGAGAAAGAAGCTTTCTGAGAAACTTCTTTGTGTTCTGTGAAATCATCTCACAGAGTTACAGCTTTCCCCTCAAGAATCCTTTCGCTAAGAAAGTTCTTGTGGAATTGGCAAAGTGATATTTGGAAGCCCATAGAGGGCTATGGTGAAAAAGGAAATATCCTCCGATGAAATCTGGAAAGAAGCTTTCTGAGAAACTGCTTAGTGTTCTGTTAATTCATCTCACAGAGTTACATCTGTATTTCGTGGATCTCTTTGCTAGCCTTATTTCTGTGGAATCTGAGAACAGATATTTCGGATCCCTTTGAAGACTATAGGGCAAAAGGAAATATCCTCCGATAACTAAGAGAAAGAAGCTTTCTGAGAAACTTCTTTGTGTTCTGTGAAATCATCTCACAGAGTTACAGCTTTCCCCTCTAGAAGCCTTTCGCTAAGAAATTTCTTGTGGAATTGGCAAAGTGATATTTGGAAGCCCATAGAGGGCTATGGTGAAAAAGGAAATATCCTCAGATGAAATCTGGAAAGAAGCTTTCTCAGAAACTGCTTAGTGTTCTGTTAATTCATCTCACAGAGTTACATCTGTATTTCGTGGATCTCTTTGCTAGCCTTATTTCTGTGGAATCTGAGAACAGATATTTCGGATCCCTTTGAAGACTATAGGGCCAAAGGAAATATCCTTCGAAAACTAAGAGAAAGAAGCTTTCTGAGAAACTTCTTTGTGTTCTGTCAAATCAGCTCACAGAGTTACAGCTTTCCCCTCAAGAAGCCTTTCGCTAAGACAGTTCTTGTGGAATTGGCCAAGTGATATTTGGAAGCCCATAGAGGGCTATGGTGAAAAAGGAAATATCCTCCGATGAAATCTGGAAAGAAGCTTTCTGAGAAACTGCTTAGTGTTCTGTTAATTCATCTCAGAGAGTTACATCTATATTTCGTGGATCTCTTTGCTAGCCTTATTTCTGTGGAATCTGCGAACAGATATTTCGGATCCGTTTGAAGACTATAGGGCCAAAGGAAATATCCTCCGAAAACTAAGAGAAAGAAGCTTTCTGAGAAACTTCTTTGTGTTCTGTGAAATCATCTCACAGAGTTACAGCTTTCCCCTCAAGAATCCTTTCGCTAAGAAAGTTCTTGTGGAATTGGCAAAGTGATATTTGGAAGCCCATAGAGGGCTATGGTGAAAAAGGAAATATCCTCAGATGAAATCTGGAAAGAAGCTTTCTGAGAAACTGCTTAGTGTTCTGTTAATTCATCTCACAGAGTTACATCTGTATTTCGTGGATCTCTTTGCTAGCCTTATTTCTGTGGAATCTGAGAACAGATATTTCGGATCCCTTTGAAGACTATAGGGCCAAAGGAAATATCCTCCTATAACTAAGAGAAAGAAGCTTTCTGAGAAACTTCTTTGTGTTCTGTGAAATGAGCTCACAGAGTTACAGCTTTCCCCTCAAGAAGCCTTTCGCTAAGACAGTTCTTGTGGAATTGGCCAAGTGATATTTGGAAGCCCATAGAGGGCTATGGTGAAAAAGGAAATATCCTCCGATGAAATCTGGAAAGAAGCTTTCTGAGAAACTGCTTAGTGTTCTGTTAATTCATCTCACAGAGTTACATCTATATTTCGTGGATCTCTTTGCTAGCCTTATTTCTGTGGAATCTGAGAACAGATATTTCGGATCCGTTTGAAGACTATAGGGCCAAAGGAAATATCCTCCGAAAACTAAGAGAAAGAAGCTTTCTGAGAAACTTCTTTGTGTTCTGTGAAATCATCTCACAGAGTTACAGCTTTCCCCTCAAGAATCCTTTCGCTAAGAAAGTTCTTGTGGAATTGGCAAAGTGATATTTGGAAGCCCATAGAGGGCTATGGTGAAAAAGGAAATATCCTCAGATGAAATCTGGAAAGAAGCTTTCTGAGAAACTGCTTAGTGTTCTGTTAATTCATCTCACAGAGTTACATCTGTATTTCGTGGATCTCTTTGCTAGCCTTATTTCTGTGGAATCTGAGAACAGATATTTCGGATCCCTTTGAAGACTATAGGGCAAAAGGAAATATCCTCCGATAACTAAGAGAAAGAAGCTTTCTGAGAAACTTCTTTGTGTTCTGTGAAATCATCTCACAGAGTTACAGCTTTCCCCTCTAGAAGCCTTTCGCTAAGAAATTTCTTGTGGAATTGGCAAAGTGATATTTGGAAGCCCATAGAGGGCTATGGTGAAAAAGGAAATATCCTCAGATGAAATCTGGAAAGAAGCTATCTCAGAAACTACTTAGTGTTCTGTTAATTCATCTCACAGAGTTACATCTGTATTTCGTGGATCTCTTTGCTAGCCTTATTTCTGTGGAATCTGAGAACAGATATTTCGGATCCCTTTGAAGACTATAGGGCCAAAGGAAATATCCTCCGAAAACTAAGAGAAAGAAGCTTTCTGAGAAACTTCTTTGTGTTCTGTCAAATCAGCTCACAGAGTTACAGCTTTCCCCTCAAGAAGCCTTTCGCTAAGACAGTTCTTGTGGAATTGGCCAAGTGATATTTGGAAGCCCATAGAGGGCTATGGTGAAAAAGGAAATATCCTCCGATGAAATCTGGAAAGAAGCTTTCTGAGAAACTGCTTAGTGTTCTGTTAATTCATCTCACAGAGTTACATCTATATTTCGTGGATCTCTTTGCTAGCCTTATTTCTGTGGAATCTGAGAACAGATATTTCGGATCCGTTTGAAGACTATAGGGCCAAAGGAAATATCCTCCGAAAACTAAGAGAAAGAAGCTTTCTGAGAAACTTCTTTGTGTTCTGTGAAATGAGCTCACAGAGTTACAGCTTTCCACTCAAGAAGCCTTTCGCTAAGACAGTTCTTGTGGAATTGGCAAAGTGATATTTGGAAGCCCATAGAGGGCTATGGTGAAAAAGGAAATATCCTCCGATGAAATCTGGAAAGAAGCTTTCTGAGAAACTGCTTAGTGTTCTGTTAATTCATCTCACAGAGTTACATCTATATTTCGTGGATCTCTTTGCTAGCCTTATTTCTGTGGAATCTGAGAACAGATATTACGGATCCCTGTGAAGACTATAGGGCCAAAGGAAATATCCTCCGACAACTAAGAGAAAGAAGGTTTCTGAGAAACTTCTTTGTGTTCTGTCAAATCAGCTCACAGAGTTACAGCTTTCCTCTCAAGAAGCCTTTCGCTAAGACAGTTCTTGTGGAATTGGCAAAGTGATATTTGGAAGCCCATAGAGGGCTATGGTCAAAAAGGAAATCTCCTGAGATGAAATCTGGAAAGAAGCTTTCTGAGAAACTGCTTAGAGTTCTGTTAATTCATCTCACAGAGTTACATCTATATTTCGTGGATCTCTTTGCTAGCCTTATTTCTGTGGAATCTGAGAACAGATATTTCGGATCCCTTTGAAGACTATAGGGCCAAAGGAAATATCCTCCGAAAACTAAGAGAAAGAAGCTGTCTGAGAAACTTCTTTGTGTTCTGTGAAATGAGCTCACAGAGTTACAGCTTTCCCCTCAAGAAGCCTTTCGCTAAGACAGTTCTTGTGGAATTGGCAAAGTGATATTTGGAAGCCCATAGAGGGCTATGGTGAAAAAGGAAATATCCTCCGATGAAATCTGGAAAGAAGCTCTCTGAGAAACTGCTTAGTGTTCTGTTAATTCATCTCACAGAGTTACATCTATATTTCGTGGATCTCTTTGCTAGCCTTATTTCTGTGGAATCTGAGAACAGATATTTCGGATCCGTTTGAAGACTATAGGGACAAAGGAAATATCCTCCGAAAACTAAGAGAAAGAAGCTTTCTGAGAAACTTCTTTGTGTTCTGTGAAATGAGCTCACAGAGTTACAGCTTTCCACTCAAGAAGCCTTTCGCTAAGACAGTTCTTGTGGAATTGGCAAAGTGATATTTGGAAGCCCATAGAGGGCTATGGTGAAAAAGGAAATATCCTCAGATGAAATCTGGAAAGAAGCTTTCTGAGAAACTGCTTAGTGTTCTGTTAATTCATCTCACAGAGTTACATCTGTATTTCGTGGATTTCTTTGCTAGCCTTATTTCTGTGGAATCTGAGAACAGATATTTCGGATCCCTTTGAAGACTATAGGGCCAAAGGAAATATCCTCCGATAACAAAGAGAAAGAAGCTTTGTGAGAAATTTCTTTGTGTTCTATGTAATCATCCCACAGAGTTACAGCTTTCCCCTCAAGAAGCCTTTCGCTAAGACAGTTCTTGTGGAATTGGCAAAGTGATATTTGGAAGCCCATAGAGGGCTATGGTGAAAAAGGAAATATCCTCCGATGAAATATGGAAAGAAGCTTTCTGAGAAACTGCTTAGTGTTCTGTTAATTCATCTCACAGAGTTACATCTATATTTCGTGGATCTCTTTGCTAGGCTTATTTCTGTGGAATCTGAAAACAGATATTTCGGATCCCTTTGAAGACTATAGGGCCAAAGGAAATATCCTCCGATATCTAAGAGAAAGAAGCTTTCTGAGAAACTTGTTTGTGTTCTGTGAAATCATCTCACAGAGTTACAGCTTTCCCCTCAAGAAGCCTTTCGCTAAGACAGTTCTTGTGGAATTGGCCCAGTGATATTTGGAAGCCCATAGAGTGCTATGGTGAATAAGGAAATATCCTCAGATGAAATCTGGAAAGAAGCTTTCTGAGAAACTGCTTAGTGTTCTGTTAATTCATCTCACAGAGTTACATCTGTATTTCGTGGATCTCTTTGCTAGCCTTATTTCTGTGGAATCTGAGAACAGATATTCCGGATCCCTTTGAAGACTATAGGGCCAAAGGAAATATCCTCCGATAACTAAGAGAAAGAAGCTTTCTGAGAAACTTCTTTGTGTTCTGTGAAATCATCTCACAGAGTTACAGCTTTCCCCTCAAGAAGCCTTTCGCTAAGACAGTTCTTGTGGAATTGGCAAAGTGATATTTGGAAGCCCATAGAGGGCTATGGTGAAAAAGGAAATATCCTCCGATGAAATCTGGAAAGAAGCTTTCTGAGAAACTGCTTAGTGTTCTGTTAATTCATCTCACAGAGTTACATCTATATATCGTGGATCTCTTTGCTAGCCTTATTTCTGTGAATCTGAGAACAGATATTTCGGATCTCTTTGAAGACTATAGGGCCAAAGGAAATATCCTCCGAAAACTAAGAGAAAGAAGCTTTCTGAGAAACTTCTTTGTTTTCTGTGAAATCATCTCACAGAGTTACAGCTTTCCCCTCAAGAATCCTTTCGCTAAGACAGTTCTTGTGGAATTGGCAAAGTGATATTTGGAAGCCCATAGAGGGCTATGGTGAAAAAGGAAATATCCTCAGATGAAATCTGGAAAGAAGCTTTCTGAGAAACTGCTTAGTGTTCTGTTAATTCATCTCACAGAGTTACATCTGTATTTCGTGGATCTCTTTGCTAGCCTTATTTCTGTGGAATCTGAGAACAGATATTTCGGATCCCTTTGAAGACTATAGGGCCAAAGGAAATATCCTCCGATAACTAAGAGAAAGAAGCTTTCTGAGAAACTTCTTTGTGTTCTGTGAAATCATCTCACAGAGTTACAGCTTTCCCCTCAAGAAGCCTTTCGCTAAGACAGTTCTTGTGGAATTGGCAAAGTGATATTTGGAAGCCCATAGAGGGCTATGGTGAAAAAGGAAATATCCTCCGATGAAATCTGGAAAGAAGCTTTCTGAGAAACTGCTTAGTGTTCTGTTAATTCATCTCACAGAGTTACATCTATATTTCGTGGATCTCTTTGCTAGCCTTATTTCTGTGGAACCTGAGAACAGATATTTCGGATCCGTTTGAAGACTATAGGGCCAAAGGAAATATCCTCCGAAAACTAAGAGAAAGAAGCTTTCTGAGAAACTTCTTTGTGTTCTGTGAAATCATCTCACAGAGTTACAGCTTTCCCCTCAAGAATCCTTTCGCTAAGAAAGTTCTTGTGGAATTGGCAAAGTGATATTTGGAAGCCCATAGAGGGCTATGGTGAAAAAGGAAATATCCTCAGATGAAATCTGGAAAGAAGCTTTCTGAGAAACTGCTTAGTGTTCTGTTAATTCATCTCACAGAGTTACATCTGTATTTCGTGGATCTCTTTGCTAGCCTTATTTCTGTGGAATCTGAGAACAGATATTTCGGATCCCTTTGAAGACTATAGGGCCAAAGGAAATATCCTCCGATAACTAAGAGAAAGAAGCTTTCTGAGAAACTTCTTTGTGTTCTGTGAAATCATCTCACAGAGTTACAGCTTTCCCCTCAAGAAGCCTTTCGCAAAGACATTTCTTGTGGAATTGGCAAAGTGATATTTGGAAGCCCATAGAGGGCTATGGTGAAAAAGGAAATATCCTCAGATGAAATCTGGAAAGAAGCTTTCTGAGAAACTGCTTAGTGTTCTGTTAATTCATCTCACAGAGTTACATCTGTATTTCGTGGATCTCTTTGCTAGCCTTATTTCTGTGGAATCTGACAACAGATATTTCGGATCCCTTTGAAGACTATAGGGCCAAAGGAAATATCCTCTGATAACTAAGAGAAAGAAGCTTTCTCAGAAACTTCTTTGTGTTCTGTGAAATCATCTCACAGAGTTACAGCTTTCCCCTCAAGAAGCCTTTCGCTAAGACAGTTCTTGTGGAATTGGCAAAGTGATATTTGGAAGCCCATAGAGGGCTATGGTGAAAAAGGAAATATCCTCAGATGACATCTGGAAAGAAGCTTTCTGAGAAACTGCTTAGTGTTCTGTTAATTCATCTCACAGAGTTACTTCTGTATTTCGTGGATCTCTTTGCTAGCCTTATTTCTGTGGAATCTGACAACAGATATTTCGAATCCCATTGAAGACTATAGGGCCAAAGGAAATATCCTCCGATAACTAAGAGAAAGAACCTTTCTGAGAAACTTCTTTGTGTTCTGTGAAATCATCTCACAGAGTTACAGCTTTCCCCTCAAGAAGCCTTTAGCTAAGACAGTTCTTGTGGAATTGGCAAAGTGATATTTGGAAGCCCATAGAGGGCTATGGTGAAAAAGGAAATATCCTCCGATGAAATCGGGAAAGAAGCTTTCTGAGAAACTGCTTAGTGTTCTGTTAATTCATCTCACAGAGTTACATCTATATTTCGTGGATCTCTTTGCTAGCCTTATTTCTGTGGAATCTGAGAACAGATATTTCGGATCCCTTTGAAGACTATAGGGCCAAAGGAAATATCCTCCGAAAACTAAGAGAAAGAAGGTTTCTGAGAAACTTCTTTGTGTTCTGTCAAATCAGCTCACAGAGTTACAGCTTTCCTCTCAAGAAGCCTTTCGCTAAGACAGTTCTAGTGGAATTGGCAAAGTGATATTTGGAAGCCCATAGAGGGCTATGGTGAAAAAGGAAATATCCTGAGATGAAATCTGGAAAGAAGCTTTCTGAGAAACTGCTTAGAGTTCTGTTAATTCATCTCACAGAGTTACATCTATATTTCGTGGATCTCTTTGCTAGCCTTATTTCTGTGGAATCTGAGAACAAATATTTCGGATCCGTTTGAAGACTATAGGGCCAAAGGAAATATCGTCCGAAAACTAAGAGAAAGAAGCTTTCTGAGAAACTTCTTTGTGTTCTGTGAAATGAGCTCACAGAGTTACAGCTTTCCACTCAAGAAGCCTTTCGCTAAGACAGTTCTTGTGTAATTGGCAAAGTGATATTTGGAAGCCCATAGAGGGCTATGGTGAAAAAGGAAATATCCTCCGATGAAATCTGGAAAGAAGCTTTCTGAGAAACTGCTTAGTGTTCTGTTAATTCATCTCACAGAGTTACATCTATATTTCGTGGATCTCTTTGCTAGCCTTATTTCTGTGGAATCTGAGAACAGATATTACGGATCCCTGTGAAGACTATAGGGCCAAAGGAAATATCCTCCGACAACTAAGAGAAAGAAGGTTTCTGAGAAACTTCTTTGTGTTCTGTCAAATCAGCTCACAGAGTTACAGCTTTCCTCTCAAGAAGCCTTTCGCTAAGACAGTTCTTGTGGAATTGGCAAAGTGATATTTGGAAGCCCATAGAGGGCTATGGTCAAAAAGGAAATCTCCTGAGATGAAATCTGGAAAGAAGCTTTCTGAGAAACTGCTTAGAGTTCTGTTAATTCATCTCACAGAGTTACATCTATATTTCGTGGATCTCTTTGCTAGCCTTATTTCTGTGGAATCTGAGAACAGATATTTCGGATCCCTTTGAAGACTATAGGGCCAAAGGAAATATCCTCCGAAAACTAAGAGAAAGAAGCTGTCTGAGAAACTTCTTTGTGTTCTGTGAAATGAGCTCACAGAGTTACAGCTTTCCCCTCAAGAAGCCTTTCGCTAAGACAGTTCTTGTGGAATTGGCAAAGTGATATTTGGAAGCCCATAGAGGGCTATGGTGAAAAAGGAAATATCCTCCGATGAAATCTGGAAAGAAGCTCTCTGAGAAACTGCTTAGTGTTCTGTTAATTCATCTCACAGAGTTACATCTATATTTCGTGGATCTCTTTGCTAGCCTTATTTCTGTGGAATCTGAGAACAGATATTTCGGATCCGTTTGAAGACTATAGGGACAAAGGAAATATCCTCCGAAAACTAAGAGAAAGAAGCTTTCTGAGAAACTTCTTTGTGTTCTGTGAAATGAGCTCACAGAGTTACAGCTTTCCACTCAAGAAGCCTTTCGCTAAGACAGTTCTTGTGGAATTGGCAAAGTGATATTTGGAAGCCCATAGAGGGCTATGGTGAAAAAGGAAATATCCTCAGATGAAATCTGGAAAGAAGCTTTCTGAGAAACTGCTTAGTGTTCTGTTAATTCATCTCACAGAGTTACATCTGTATTTCGTGGATTTCTTTGCTAGCCTTATTTCTGTGGAATCTGAGAACAGATATTTCGGATCCCTTTGAAGACTATAGGACCAAAGGAAATATCCTCCGATAACAAAGAGAAAGAAGCTTTGTGAGAAATTTCTTTGTGTTCTATGTAATCATCCCACAGAGTTACAGCTTTCCCCTCAAGAAGCCTTTCGCTAAGACAGTTCTTGTGGAATTGGCAAAGTGATATTTGGAAGCCCATAGAGGGCTATGGTGAAAAAGGAAATATCCTCCGATGAAATATGGAAAGAAGCTTTCTGAGAAACTGCTTAGTGTTCTGTTAATTCATCTCACAGAGTTACATCTATATTTCGTGGATCTCTTTGCTAGGCTTATTTCTGTGGAATCTGAAAACAGATATTTCGGATCCCTTTGAAGACTATAGGGCCAAAGGAAATATCCTCCGATATCTAAGAGAAAGAAGCTTTCTGAGAAACTTGTTTGTGTTCTGTGAAATCATCTCACAGAGTTACAGCTTTCCCCTCAAGAAGCCTTTCGCTAAGACAGTTCTTGTGGAATTGGCCCAGTGATATTTGGAAGCCCATAGAGTGCTATGGTGAATAAGGAAATATCCTCAGATGAAATCTGGAAAGAAGATTTCTGAGAAACTGCTTAGTGTTCTGTTAATTCATCTCACAGAGTTACATCTGTATTTCGTGGATCTCTTTGCTAGCCTTATTTCTGTGGAATCTGAGAACAGATATTCCGGATCCCTTTGAAGACTATAGGGCCAAAGGAAATATCCTCCGATAACTAAGAGAAAGAAGCTTTCTGAGAAACTTCTTTGTGTTCTGTGAAATCATCTCACAGAGTTACAGCTTTCCCCTCAAGAAGCCTTTCGCTAAGACAGTTCTTGTGGAATTGGCAAAGTGATATTTGGAAGCCCATAGAGGGCTATGGTGAAAAAGGAAATATCCTCCGATGAAATCTGGAAAGAAGCTTTCTGAGAAACTGCTTAGTGTTCTGTTAATTCATCTCACAGAGTTACATCTATATATCGTGGATCTCTTTGCTAGCCTTATTTCTGTGAATCTGAGAACAGATATTTCGGATCTCTTTGAAGACTATAGGGCCAAAGGAAATATCCTCCGAAAACTAAGAGAAAGAAGCTTTCTGAGAAACTTCTTTGTTTTCTGTGAAATCATCTCACAGAGTTACAGCTTTCCCCTCAAGAATCCTTTCGATAAGACAGTTCTTGTGGAATTGGCAAAGTGATATTTGGAAGCCCATAGAGGGCTATGGTGAAAAAGGAAATATCCTCAGATGAAATCTGGAAAGAAGCTTTCTGAGAAACTGCTTAGTGTTCTGTTAATTCATCTCACAGAGTTACATCTGTATTTCGTGGATCTCTTTGCTAGCCTTATTTCTGTGGAATCTGAGAACAGATATTTCGGATCCCTTTGAAGACTATAGGGCCAAAGGAAATATCCTCCGATAACTAAGAGAAAGAAGCTTTCTGAGAAACTTCTTTGTGTTCTGTGAAATCATCTCACAGAGTTACAGCTTTCCCCTCAAGAAGCCTTTCGCTAAGACAGTTCTTGTGGAATTGGCAAAGTGATATTTGGAAGCCCATAGAGGGCTATGGTGAAAAAGGAAATATCCTCCGATGAAATCTGGAAAGAAGCTTTCTGAGAAACTGCTTAGTGTTCTGTTAATTCATCTCACAGAGTTACATCTATATTTCGTGGATCTCTTTGCTAGCCTTATTTCTGTGGAACCTGAGAACAGATATTTCGGATCCGTTTGAAGACTATAGGGCCAAAGGAAATATCCTCCGAAAACTAAGAGAAAGAAGCTTTCTGAGAAACTTCTTTGTGTTCTGTGAAATCATCTCACAGAGTTACAGCTTTCCCCTCAAGAATCCTTTCGCTAAGAAAGTTCTTGTGGAATTGGCAAAGTGATATTTGGAAGCCCATAGAGGGCTATGGTGAAAAAGGAAATATCCTCAGATGAAATCTGGAAAGAAGCTTTCTGAGAAACTGCTTAGTGTTCTGTTAATTCATCTCACAGAGTTACATCTGTATTTCGTGGATCTCTTTGCTAGCCTTATTTCTGTGGAATCTGAGAACAGATATTTCGGATCCCTTTGAAGACTATAGGGCCAAAGGAAATATCCTCCGATAACTAAGAGAAAGAAGCTTTCTGAGAAACTTCTTTGTGTTCTGTGAAATCATCTCACAGAGTTACAGCTTTCCCCTCAAGAAGCCTTTCGCTAAGACATTTCTTGTGGAATTGGCAAAGTGATATTTGGAAGCCCATAGAGGGCTATGGTGAAAAAGGAAATATCCTCAGATGAAATCTGGAAAGAAGCTTTCTGAGAAACTGCTTAGTGTTCTGTTAATTCATCTCACAGAGTTACATCTGTATTTCGTGGATCTCTTTGCTAGCCTTATTTCTGTGGAATCTGACAACAGATATTTCGGATCCCTTTGAAGACTATAGGGCCAAAGGAAATATCCTCTGATAACTAAGAGAAAGAAGCTTTCTCAGAAACTTCTTTGTGTTCTGTGAAATCATCTCACAGAGTTACAGCTTTCCCCTCAAGAAGCCTTTCGCTAAGACAGTTCTTGTGGAATTGGCAAAGTGATATTTGGAAGCCCATAGAGGGCTATGGTGAAAAAGGAAATATCCTCAGATGACATCTGGAAAGAAGCTTTCTGAGAAACTGCTTAGTGTTCTGTTAATTCATCTCACAGAGTTACTTCTGTATTTCGTGGATCTCTTTGCTAGCCTTATTTCTGTGGAATCTGACAACAGATATTTCGAATCCCATTGAAGACTATAGGGCCAAAGGAAATATCCTCCGATAACTAAGAGAAAGAAGCTTTCTGAGAAACTTCTTTGTGTTCTGTGAAATCATCTCACAGAGTTACAGCTTTCCCCTCAAGAAGCCTTTCGCTAAGACAGTTCTTGTGGAATTGGCAAAGTGATATTTGGAAGCCCATAGAGGGCTATGGTGAAAAAGGAAATATCCTCCGATGAAATCTGGAAAGAAGCTTTCTGAGAAACTGCTTAGTGTTCTGTTAATTCATCTCACAGAGTTACATCTATATTTCGTGGATCTCTTTGCTAGCCTTATTTCTGTGGAACCTGAGAACAGATATTTCGGATCCGTTTGAAGACTATAGGGCCAAAGGAAATATCCTCCGAAAACTAAGAGAAAGAAGCTTTCTGAGAAACTTCTTTGTGTTCTGTGAAATCATCTCACAGAGTTACAGCTTTCCCCTCAAGAATCCTTTCGCTAAGAAAGTTCTTGTGGAATTGGCAAAGTGATATTTGGAAGCCCATAGAGGGCTATGGTGAAAAAGGAAATATCCTCAGATGAAATCTGGAAAGAAGCTTTCTGAGAAACTGCTTAGTGTTCTGTTAATTCATCTCACAGAGTTACATCTGTATTTCGTGGATCTCTTTGCTAGCCTTATTTCTGTGGAATTTGAGAACAGATATTTCGGATCCCTTTGAAGACTATAGGGCCAAAGGAAATATCCTCCGATAACTAAGAAAAAGAAGCTTTCTGAGAAACTTCTTTGTGTTCTGTGAAATCATCTCACAGAGTTACAGCTTTCCCCTCAAGAAGCCTTTCGCTAAGACACTTCTTGTGGAATTGGCAAAGTGATATTTGGAAGCCCATAGAGGGCTATGGTGAAAAAGGAAATATCCTCAGATGAAATCTGGAAAGAAGCTTTCTGAGAAACTGCTTAGTGTTCTGTTAATTCATCTCACAGAGTTACATCTGCATTTCGTGGATCTCTTTGCTAGCCTTATTTCTGTGGAATCTGACAACAGATATTTCGGATCCCTTTGAAGACTATAGGGCCAAAGGAAATATCCTCTGATAACTAAGAGAAAGAAGATTTCTCAGAAACTTCTTTGTGTTCTGTGAAATCATCTCACAGAGTTACAGCTTTCCCCTCAAGAAGCCTTTCGCTAAGACAGTTCTTGTGGAATTGGCAAAGTGATATTTGGAAGCCCATAGAGGGCTACGGTGAAAAAGGAAATATCCTCAGATGACATCTGGAAAGAAGCTTTCTGAGAAACTGCTTAGTGTTCTGTTAATTCATCTCACAGAGTTACATCTGTATTTCGTGGATCTCTTTGCTAGCCTTATTTCTGTGGAATCTGAGAACAGATATTTCGGATCCCTTTGAAGACTATAGGGCCAAAGGAAATATCCTCCGATAACTAAGAGAAAGAAGCTTTCTGAGAAACTTCTTTGTGTTCTGTGAAATCATCTCACAGAGTTACAGCTTTCCCCTCAAGAAGCCTTTCGCTAAGACATTTCTTGTGGAATTGGCAAAGTGATATTTGGAAGCCCATAGAGGGCTATGGTGAAAAAGGAAATATCCTCAGATGAAATCTGGAAAGAAGCTTTCTGAGAAACTGCTTAGTGTTCTGTTAATTCATCTCACAGAGTTACATCTGTATTTCGTGGATCTCTTTGCTAGCCTTATTTCTGTGGAAACTGACAACAGATATTTCGGATCCCTTTGAAGACTATAGGGCCAAAGGAAATATCCTCTGATAACTAAGAGAAAGAAGCTTTCTCAGAAACTTCTTTGTGTTCTGTGAAATCATCTCACAGAGTTACAGCTTTCCCCTCAAGAAGCCTTTCGCTAAGACAGTTCTTGTGGAATTGGCAAAGTGATATTTGGAAGCCCATAGAGGGCTATGGTGAAAAAGGAAATATCCTCAGATGAAATCTGGAAAGAAGCTTTCTGAGAAACTGCTTAGTGTTCTGTTAATTCATCTCACAGAGTTACATCTGTATTTCGTGGATCTCTTTGCTAGCCTTATTTCTGTGGAATTTGAGAACAGATATTTCGGATCCCTTTGAAGACTATAGGGCCAAAGGAAATATCCTCCGATAACTAAGAGAAAGAAGCTTTCTGAGAAACTTCTTTGTGTTCTGTGAAATCATCTCACAGAGTTACAGCTTTCCCCTCAAGAAGCCTTTCGCTAAGACACTTCTTGTGGAATTGGCAAAGTGATATTTGGAAGCCCATAGAGGGCTATGGTGAAAAAGGAAATATCCTCAGATGAAATCTGGAAAGAAGCTTTCTGAGAAACTGCTTAGTGTTCTGTTAATTCATCTCACAGAGTTACATCTGCATTTCGTGGATCTCTTTGCTAGCCTTATTTCTGTGGAATCTGACAACAGATATTTCGGATCCCTTTGAAGACTATAGGGCCAAAGGAAATATCCTCTGATAACTAAGAGAAAGAAGCTTTCTCAGAAACTTCTTTGTGTTCTGTGAAATCATCTCACAGAGTTACAGCTTTCCCCTCAAGAAGCCTTTCGCTAAGACAGTTCTTGTGGAATTGGCAAAGTGATATTTGGAAGCCCATAGAGGGCTACGGTGAAAAAGGAAATATCCTCAGATGACATCTGGAAAGAAGCTTTCTGAGAAACTGCTTAGTGTTCTGTTAATTCATCTCACAGAGTTACATCTGTATTTCGTGGATCTCTTTGCTAGCCTTATTTCTGTGGAATCTGACAACAGATATTTCGAATCCCATTGAAGACTATAGGGCCAAAGGAAATATCCTCCGATAACTAAGAGAAAGAAGCTTTCTGAGAAACTTCTTTGTGTTCTGTGTAATGAGCTCACAGAGTTACAGCTTTCCCCTCAAGAAGCCTTTCGCTAAGACAGTTCTTGTGGAATTGGCAAAGTGATATTTGGAAGCCCATAGAGGGCTATGGTGAAAAAGGAAATATCCTCCGATGAAATCTGGAAAGAAGCTTTCTGAGAAACTGCTTAGTGTTCTGTTAATTCATCTCACAGAGTTACATCTATATTTCGTGGATCTCTTTGCTAGCCTTATTTCTGTGGAATCTGAGAACAGATATTTCGGATCCCTTTGAAGACTATAGGGCCAAAGGAAATATCCTCCGACAACTAAGAGAAAGAAGGTTTCTGAGAAACTTCTTTGTGTTCTGTCAAATCAGCTCACAGAGTTACAGCTTTCCTCTCAAGAAGCCTTTCGCTAAGACAGTTCTTGTGGAATTGGCAAAGTGATATTTGGAAGCCCATAGAGGGCTATGGTGAAAAAGGAAATATCCTCAGATGACATCTGGAAAGAAGCTTTCTGAGAAACTGCTTAGTGTTCTGTTAATTCATCTCACAGAGTTACTTCTGTATTTCGTGGATCTCTTTGCTAGCCTTATTTCTGTGGAATCTGACAACAGATATTTCGAATCCCATTGAAGACTATAGGGCCAAAGGAAATATCCTCCGATAACTAAGAGAAAGAAGCTTTCTGAGAAACTTCTTTGTGTTCTGTGAAATCATCTCACAGAGTTACAGCTTTCCCCTCAAGAAGCCTTTCGCTAAGACAGTTCTTGTGGAATTGGCAAAGTGATATTTGGAAGCCCATAGAGGGCTATGGTGAAAAAGGAAATATCCTCCGATGAAATCTGGAAAGAAGCTTTCTGAGAAACTGCTTAGTGTTCTGTTAATTCATCTCACAGAGTTACATCTATATTTCGTGGATCTCTTTGCTAGCCTTATTTCTGTGGAACCTGAGAACAGATATTTCGGATCCGTTTGAAGACTATAGGGCCAAAGGAAATATCCTCCGAAAACTAAGAGAAAGAAGCTTTCTGAGAAACTTCTTTGTGTTCTGTGAAATCATCTCACAGAGTTACAGCTTTCCCCTCAAGAATCCTTTCGCTAAGAAAGTTCTTGTGGAATTGGCAAAGTGATATTTGGAAGCCCATAGAGGGCTATGGTGAAAAAGGAAATATCCTCAGATGAAATCTGGAAAGAAGCTTTCTGAGAAACTGCTTAGTGTTCTGTTAATTCATCTCACAGAGTTACATCTGTATTTCGTGGATCTCTTTGCTAGCCTTATTTCTGTGGAATCTGAGAACAGATATTTCGGATCCCTTTGAAGACTATAGGGCCAAAGGAAATATCCTCCGATAACTAAGAGAAAGAAGCTTTCTGAGAAACTTCTTTGTGTTCTGTGAAATCATCTCACAGAGTTACAGCTTTCCCCTCAAGAAGCCTTTCGCTAAGACACTTCTTGTGGAATTGGCAAAGTGATATTTGGAAGCCCATAGAGGGCTATGGTGAAAAAGGAAATATCCTCAGATGAAATCTGGAAAGAAGCTTTCTGAGAAACTGCTTAGTGTTCTGTTAATTCATCTCACAGAGTTACATCTGCATTTCGTGGATCTCTTTGCTAGCCTTATTTCTGTGGAATCTGACAACAGATATTTCGGATCCCTTTGAAGACTATAGGGCCAAAGGAAATATCCTCTGATAACTAAGAGAAAGAAGCTTTCTCAGAAACTTCTTTGTGTTCTGTGAAATCATCTCACAGAGTTACAGCTTTCCCCTCAAGAAGCCTTTCGCTAAGACAGTTCTTGTGGAATTGGCAAAGTGATATTTGGAAGCCCATAGAGGGCTACGGTGAAAAAGGAAATATCCTCAGATGACATCTGGAAAGAAGCTTTCTGAGAAACTGCTTAGTGTTCTGTTAATTCATCTCACAGAGTTACATCTGTATTTCGTGGATCTCTTTGCTAGCCTTATTTCTGTGGAATCTGACAACAGATATTTCGAATCCCATTGAAGACTATAGGGCCAAAGGAAATATCCTCCGATAACTAAGAGAAAGAAGCTTTCTGAGAAACTTCTTTGTGTTCTGTGAAATGAGCTCACAGAGTTACAGCTTTCCCCTCAAGCAGCCTTTCGCTAAGACAGTTCTTGTGGAATTGGCAAAGTGATATTTGGAAGCCCATAGAGGGCTATGGTGAAAAAGGAAATATCCTCCGATGAAATCTGGAAAGAAGCTTTCTGAGAAACTGCTTAGTGTTCTGTTAATTCATCTCACAGAGTTACATCTATATTTCGTGGATCTCTTTGCTAGCCTTATTTTTGTGGAATCTGAGAACAGATATTTCGGATCCCTTTGAAGACTATAGGGCCAAAGGAAATATCCTCCGAAAACTAAGAGAAAGAAGGTTTCTGAGAAACTTCTTTGTGTTCTGTCAAATCAGCTCACAGAGTTACAGCTTTCCTCTCAAGAAGCCTTTCGCTAAGACAGTTCTTGTGGAATTGGCAAAGTGATATTTGGAAGCCCATAGAGGGCTATGGTGAAAAAGGAAATATCCTCAGATGAAATCTGGAAAGAAGCTTTCTGAGAAACTGCTTAGTGTTCTGTTAATTCATCTCACAGAGTTACATCTGTATTTCGTGGATCTCTTTGCTAGCCTTATTTCTGTGGAATCTGACAACAGATATTTCGGATCCCTTTGAAGACTATAGGGCCAAAGGAAATATCCTCCGATAACTAAGAGAAAGAAGCTTTCTGAGAAACTTCTTTGTGTTCTGTGAAATCATCTCACAGAGTTACAGCTTTCCCCTCAAGAAGCCTTTCGCTAAGACATTTCTTGTGGAATTGGCAAAGTGATATTTGGAAGCCCATAGAGGGCTATGGTGAAAAAGGAAATATCCTCAGATGAAATCTGGAAAGAAGCTTTCTGAGAAACTGCTTAGTGTTCTGTTAATTCATCTCACAGAGTTACATCTGCATTTCGTGGATCTCTTTGCTAGCCTTATTTCTGTGGAATCTGACAACAGATATTTCAGATCCCTTTGAAGACTAAGGGCCAAAGGAAATATCCTCCGATAACTAAGAGAAAGAAGCTTTCTCAGAAACTTCTTTGTGTTCTGTGAAATCATCTCACAGAGTTACAGCTTTCCCCTCAAGAAGCCTTTCGCTAAGACAGTTCTTGTGGAATTGGCAAAGTGATATTTGGAAGCCCATAGAGGGCTACGGTGAAAAAGGAAATATCCTCAGATGAAATCTGGAAAGAAGCTTTCTGAGAAACTGCTTAGTGTTCTGTTAATTCATCTCACAGAGTTACATCTGTATTTCGTGGATCTCTTTGCTAGCCTTATTTCTGTGGAATCTGACAACAGATATTTCGAATCCCATTGAAGACTATAGGGCCAAAGGAAATATCCTCCGAAAACTAAGAGAAAGAAGCTTTCTGAGAAACTTCTTTGTGTTCTGTGAAATTATCTCACAGAGTTACAGCTTTCCCCTCAAGAAGCCTTTCGCTAAGACAGTTCTTGTGGAATTGGCAAAGTGATATTTGGAAGCCCATAGAGGGCTATGGTGAAAAAGGAAATATCCTCCGATGAAATCTGGAAAGAAGCTTTCTGAGAAACTGCTTAGTGTTCTGTTAATTCATCTCACAGAGTTACATCTATATTTCGTGGATCTCTTTGCTAGCCTTATTTCTGTGGAATCTGAGAACAGATATTTCGGATCCCTTTGAAGAGTATAGGGCCAAAGGAAATATCCTCCGAAAACTAAGAGAAAGAAGGTTTCTGAGAAACTTCTTTGTGTTCTGTCAAATCAGCTCACAGAGTTACAGCTTTCCTCTCAAGAAGCCTTTCGCTAAGACAGTTCTTGTGGAATTGGCAAAGTGATATTTGGAAGCCCATAGAGGGCTATGGTGAAAAAGGAAATATCCTCCGATGAAATCTGGAAAGAAGCTTTCTGAGAAACTGCTTAGTGTTCTGTTAATTCATCTCACAGAGTTACATCTGTATTTCGTGGATCTCTTTGCTAGCCTTATTTCTGTGGAATCTGACAACAGATATTTCGAATCCCTTTGAAGACTATAGGGCCAAAGGAAATATCCTCCGATAACTTAGAGAAAGAAGCTTTCTGAGAATCTTCTTTGTGTTCTGTGAAATCATCTCACAGAGTTACAGCTTTCCCCTCAAGAAGCCTTTCGCTAAGACAGTTCTTGTGGAATTGGCCAAGTGATATTTGGAAGCCCATAGAGGGCTATGGTGAAAAAGGAAATATCCTCAGATGAAATCTGGAAAGAAGCTTTCTGAGAAACTGCTTAGTGTTCTGTTAATTCATCTCACAGAGTTACATCTGTATTTCGTGGATCTCTTTGCTAGCCTTATTTCTGTGGAATCTGAGAACAGATATTTCGGATCCCTTTGAAGACTATAGGGCCAAAGGAAATATCCTCCGATAACTAAGAGAAAGAAGCTTTCTGAGAAACTTCTTTGTGTTCTGTGAAATCATCTCACAGAGTTACAGCTTTCCCCTCAAGAAGCCTTTCGCTAAGACATTTCTTGTGGAATTGGCAAAGTGATATTTGGAAGCCCATAGAGGGCTATGGTGAAAAAGGAAATATCCTCAGATGAAATCTGGAAAGAAGCTTTCTGAGAAACTGCTTAGTGTTCTGTTAATTCATCTCACAGAGTTACATCTGCATTTCGTGGATCTCTTTGCTAGCCTTATTTCTGTGGAATCTGACAACAGATATTTCAGATCCCTTTGAAGACTATAGGGCCAAAGGAAATATCCTCCGATAACTAAGAGAAAGAAGCTTTCTCAGAAACTTCTTTGTGTTCTGTGAAATCATCTCACAGAGTTACAGCTTTCCCCTCAAGAAGCCTTTCGCTAAGACAGTTCTTGTGGAATTGGCAAAGTGATATTTGGAAGCCCATAGAGGGCTACGGTGAAAAAGGAAATATCCTCAGATGAAATCTGGAAAGAAGCTTTCTGAGAAACTGCTTAGTGTTCTGTTAATTCATCTCACAGAGTTACATCTGTATTTCGTGGATCTCTTTGCTAGCCTTATTTCTGTGGAATCTGACAACAGATATTTCGAATCCCATTGAAGACTATAGGGCCAAAGGAAATATCCTCCGAAAACTAAGAGAAAGAAGCTTTCTGAGAAACTTCTTTGTGTTCTGTGAAATTATCTCACAGAGTTACAGCTTTCCCCTCAAGAAGCCTTTCGCTAAGACAGTTCTTGTGGAATTGGCAAAGTGATATTTGGAAGCCCATAGAGGGCTATGGTGAAAAAGGAAATATCCTCCGATGAAATCTGGAAAGAAGCTTTCTGAGAAACTGCTTAGTGTTCTGTTAATTCATCTCACAGAGTTACATCTATGTTTCGTGGATCTCTTTGCTAGCCTTATTTCTGTGGAATCTGAGAACAGATATTTCGGATCCCTTTGAAGACTATAGGGCCAAAGGAAATATCCTCCGAAAACTAAGAGAAAGAAGGTTTCTGAGAAACTTCTTTGTGTTCTGTCAAATCAGCTCACAGAGTTACAGCTTTCCTCTCAAGAAGCCTTTCGCTAAGACAGTTCTTGTGGAATTGGCAAAGTGATATTTGGAAGCCCATAGAGGGCTATGGTGAAAAAGGAAATATCCTGAGATGAAATCTGGAAAGAAGCTTTCTGAGAAACTGCTTAGAGCTCTGTTAATTCATCTCACAGAGTTACATCTATATTTCGTGGATCTCTTTGCTAGCCTTATATCTGTGGAATCTGAGAACAGATATTTCGGATCCGTTTGAAGACTATAGGGCCAAAGGAAATATCCTCCGAAAACTAAGAGAAAGAAGCTTTCTGAGAAACTTCTTTGTGTTCTGTGAAATGAGCTCACAGAGTTACAGCTTTCCACTCAAGAAGCCTTTCGCTAAGACAGTTCTTGTGGAATTGGCAAAGTGATATTTGGAAGCCCATAGAGGGCTATGGTGAAAAAGGAAATATCCTCCGATGAAATCTGGAAAGAAGCTTTCTGAGAAACTGCTTAGTGTTCTGTTAATTCATCTCAAAGAGTTACATCTGTATTTCGTGGATTTCTTTGCTAGCCTTATTTCTGTGGAATCTGAGAACAGATATTTCGGATCCCTTTGAAGACTATAGGGCCAAAGGAAATATCCTCCGATAACAAAGAGAAAGAAGCTTTGTGAGAAATTTCTTTGTGTTCTATGTAATCATCTCACAGAGTTACAACTTTCCCCTCAAGAAGCCTTTCGCTAAGACAGTTCTTGTGGAATTGGCAAAGTGATATTTGGAAGCCCATAGAGGGCTATGGTGAAAAAGGAAATATCCTCCGATGAAATATGGAAAGAAGCTTTCTGAGAAACTGCTTAGTGTTCTGTTAATTCATCTCACAGAGTTACATCTGTATTTCGTGGATCTCTTTGCTAGGCTTATTTCTGTGGAATCTGAGAACAGATATTTCGGATCCCTTTGAAGACTATAGGGCCAAAGGAAATATCCTCGGATAACAAAGAAAAGAAGCTTTCTGAGAAACTTTTTTGTGTTCTGTGAAATCATCTCACAGAGTTACAGCTTTCCCCTCAAGAAGCCTTTCGCTAAGACAGTTCTTGTGGAATTGGCAAAGTGATATTTGGAAGCCCATAGAGGGCTATGGTGAAAAAGGAAATATCCTCCGATGAAATCTGGAAAGAAGCTATCTGAGAAACTGCTTAGTGTTCTGTTAATTCATCTCACAGAGTTACATCTGTATTTCGTGGATCTCTTTGCTAGCCTTATTTCTGTGGAATTTGGGAACAGATATTTCGGATCCCTTTGAAGACTATAGGGCCAAAGGAAATATCCTCCGATAACTAAGAGAAAGAAGCTTTCTGAGAAACTTCTTTGTGTTCTGTGAAATCATCTCACAGAGTTACAGCTTTCCCCTCAAGAAGCCTTTCGCTAAGACATTTCTTGTGGAATTGGCAAAGTGATATTTGGAAGCCCATAGAGGGCTATGGTGAAAAAGGAAATATCCTCAGATGAAATCTGGAAAGAAGCTTTCTGAGAAACTGCTTAGTGTTCTGTTAATTCATCTCACAGAGTTACATCTGTATTTCGTGGATCTCTTTGCTAGCCTTATTTCTGTGGAATCTGACAACAGATATTTCGGATCCCTTTGAAGACTATAGGGCCAAAGGAAATATCCTCCGATAACTAAGAGAAAGAAGCTTTCTCAGAAAGTTCTTTGTGTTCTGTGAAATCATCTCACAGAGTTACAGCTTTCCCCTCAAGAAGCCTTTCGCTAAGACAGTTCTTGTGGAACTGGCAAAGTGATATTTGGAAGCCCATAGAGGGCTATGGTGAAAAAGGAAATATCCTCCGATGAAATCTGGAAAGAAGCTTTCTGAGAAACTGCTTAGTGTTCTGTTAATTCATCTCACAGAGTTACATCTATATTTCGTGGATCTCTTTGCTAGCCTTATTTCTGTGGAATCTGAGAACAGATATTTCGGATCCCTTTGAAGAGTATAGGGCCAAAGGAAATATCCTCCGAAAACTAAGAGAAAGAAGGTTTCTGAGAAACTTCTTTGTGTTCTGTCAAATCAGCTCACAGAGTTACAGCTTTCCTCTCAAGAAGCCTTTCGCTAAGACAGTTCTTGTGGAATTGGCAAAGTGATATTTGGAAGCCCATAGAGGGCTATGGTGAAAAAGGAAATATCCTCCGATGAAATCTGGAAAGAAGCTTTCTGAGAAACTGCTTAGTGTTCTGTTAATTCATCTCACAGAGTTACATCTGTATTTCGTGGATCTCTTTGCTAGCCTTATTTCTGTGGAATCTGACAACAGATATTTCGAATCCCTTTGAAGACTATAGGGCCAAAGGAAATATCCTCCGATAACTTAGAGAAAGAAGCTTTCTGAGAATCTTCTTTGTGTTCTGTGAAATCATCTCACAGAGTTACAGCTTTCCCCTCAAGAAGCCTTTCGCTAAGACAGTTCTTGTGGAATTGGCAAAGTGATATTTGGAAGCCCATAGAGGGCTATGGTGAAAAAGGAAATATCCTCAGATGAAATCTGGAAAGAAGCTTTCTGAGAAACTGCTTAGTGTTCTGTTAATTCATCTCACAGAGTTACATCTGTATTTCGTGGATCTCTTTGCTAGCCTTATTTCTGTGGAATCTGAGAACAGATATTTCGGATCCCTTTGAAGACTATAGGGCCAAAGGAAATATCCTCCGATAACTAAGAGAAAGAAGCTTTCTGAGAAACTTCTTTGTGTTCTGTGAAATCATCTCACAGAGTTACAGCTTTCCCCTCAAGAAGCCTTTCGCTAAGACAGTTCTTGTGGAATTGGCAAAGTGATATTTGGAAGCCCATAGAGTGCTATGGTGAAAAAGGAAATATCCTCAGATGAAATCTGGAAAGAAGCTTTCTGAGAAACTGCTCAGTGTTCTTTGAATTCATCTCACAGAGTTACATCTGTATTTCGTGGATCTCTTTGCTAGGCTTATTTCTGTGGAATCTGAGAACAGATATTTCGGATCCCTTTGAAGACTATAGGGCCAAAGGAAATATCCTCGGATAACAAAGAAAAGAAGCTTTCTGAGAAACTTTTTTGTGTTCTGTGAAATCATCTCACAGAGTTACAGCTTTCCCCTCAAGAAGCCTTTCGCTAAGACAGTTCTTGTGGAATTGGCAAAGTGATATTTGGAAGCCCATAGAGGGCTATGGTGAAAAAGGAAATATCCTCAGATGAAATCTGGAAAGAAGCTTTCTGAGAAACTGCTCAGTGTTCTTTGAATTCATCTCACAGAGTTACATCTGTATTTCGTGGATCTCTTTGCTAGGCTTATTTCTGTGGAATCTGAGAACAGATATTTCGGATCCCTTTGAAGACTATAGGGCCAAAGGAAATATCCTCGGATAACAAAGAAAAGAAGCTTTCTGAGAAACTTTTTTGTGTTCTGTGAAATCATCTCACAGAGTTACAGCTTTCCCCTCAAGAAGCCTTTCGCTAAGACAGTTCTTGTGGAATTGGCAAAGTGATATTTGGAAGCCCATAGAGGGCTATGGTGAAAAAGGAAATATCCTCCGATGAAATCTGGAAAGAAGCTATCTGAGAAACTGCTTAGTGTTCTGTTAATTCATCTCACAGAGTTACATCTGTATTTCGTGGATCTCTTTGCTAGCCTTATTTCTGTGGAATTTGAGAACAGATATTTCGGATCCCTTTGAAGACTATAGGGCCAAAGGAAATATCCTCCGATAACTAAGAGAAAGAAGCTTTCTGAGAAACTTCTTTGTGTTCTGTGAAATCATCTCACAGAGTTACAGCTTTCCCCTCAAGAAGCCTTTCGCTAAGACATTTCTTGTGGAATTGGCAAAGTGATATTTGGAAGCCCATAGAGGGCTATGGTGAAAAAGGAAATATCCTCAGATGAAATCTGGAAAGAAGCTTTCTGAGAAACTGCTTAGTGTTCTGTTAATTCATCTCACAGAGTTACATCTGTATTTCGTGGATCTCTTTGCTAGCCTTATTTCTGTGGAATCTGACAACAGATATTTCGGATGCCTTTGAAGACTATAGGGCCAAAGGAAATATCCTCCGATAACTAAGAGAAAGAAGCTTTCTGAGAAACTTCTTTGTGTTCTGTGAAATCATCTCACAGAGTTACAGCTTTCCCCTCAAGAAGCCTTTCGCTAAGACAGTTCTTGTGGAATTGGCAAAGTGATATTTGGAAGCCCATAGAGGGCTATGGTGAAAAAGGAAATATCCTCCGATGAAATCTGGAAAGAAGCTTTCTGAGAAACTGCTTAGTGTTCTGTTAATTCATCTCACAGAGTTACATCTATATTTCGTGGATCTCTTTGCTAGCCTTTTTTCTGTGGAATCTGAGAACAGATATTTCGGATCCCTTTGAAGAGTATAGGGCCAAAGGAAATATCCTCCGAAAACTAAGAGAAAGAAGGTTTCTGAGAAACTTCTTTGTGTTCTGTCAAATCAGCTCACAGAGTTACAGCTTTCCTCTCAAGAAGCCTTTCGCTAAGACAGTTCTTGTGGAATTGGCAAAGTGATATTTGGAAGTCCATAGAGGGCTGTGGTGAAAAAGGAAATATCCTCCGATGAAATCTGGAAAGAAGCTTTCTGAGAAACTGCTTAGTGTTCTGTTAATTCATCTCACAGAGTTACATCTGTATTTCGTGGATCTCTTTGCTAGCCTTATTTCTGTGGAATCTGAGAACAGATATTTCGGATCCCTTTGAAGACTATAGGGCCAAAGGAAATATCCTCCGATAACTAAGAGAAAGAAGCTTTCTGAGAAACTTCTTTGTGTTCTGTGAAATCATCTCACAGAGTTACAGGTTTCCCCTCAAAAAGCCTTTCGCTAAGACAGTTCTTGTGGAATTGGCAAAGTGATATTTGGAAGCCCATAGAGGGCTATGGTGAAAAAGGAAATATCCTGAGATGAAATCTGGAAAGAAGCTTTCTGAGAAACTGCTTCGTGTTCTGTTAATTCATCTCACAGAGTTACATCTGTATTTCGTGGATCTCTTTGCTAGCCTTATTTCTGTGGAATCTGACAACAGATATTTCGAATCCCTTTGAAGACTATAGGGCCAAAGGAAATATCCTCCGATAACTAAGAGAAAGAAGCTTTCTGAGAAACTTCTTTGTGTTCTGTGAAATCATCTCACAGAGGTACAGCTTTCCCCTCAAGAAGCCTTTCGCTAAGACAGTTCTTGTGGAATTGGCAAAGTGATATTTGGAAGCCCATATAGGGCTATGGTGAAAAAGGAAATATCCTCCGATGAAATCTGGAAAGAAGCTTTCTGAGAAACTGCTTAGTGTTCTGTTAATTCATCTCACAGAGTTACATCTATATTTCGTGGATCTCTTTGCTAGCCTTATTTCTGTGGAATCTGAGAACAGATATTTCGGATCCCTTTGAAGACTATAGGGCCAAAGGAAATATCCTCCGAAAACTAAGAGAAAGAAGGTTTCTGAGAAACTTCTTTGTGTTCTGTCAAATCAGCTCACAGAGTTACAGCTTTCCTCTCAAGAAGCCTTTCGCTAAGACATTTCTTGTGGAATTGGCAAAGTGATATTTGGAAGCCCATAGAGGGCTATGGTGAAAAAGGAAATATCCTCAGATGAAATCTGGAAAGAAGCTTTCTGAGAAACTGCTTAGTGTTCTGTTAATTCATCTCACAGAGTTACATCTGCATTTCGTGGATCTCTTTGCTAGCCTTATTTCTGTGGAATCTGACAACAGATATTTCAGATCCCTTTGAAGACTATAGGGCCAAAGGAAATATCCTCAGATAACTAAGAGAAAGAAGCTTTCTCAGAAACTTCTTTGTGTTCTGTGAAATCATCTCACAGAGTTACAGCTTTCCCCTCAAGAAGCCTTTCGCTAAGACAGTTCTTGTGGAATTGGCAAAGTGATATTTGGAAGCCCATAGAGGGCTACGGTGAAAAAGGAAATATCCTCAGATGAAATCTGGAAAGAAGCTTTCTGAGAAACTGCTTAGTGTTCTGTTAATTCATCTCACAGAGTTACATCTGTATTTCGTGGATCTCTTTGCTAGCCTTATTTCTGTGGAATCTGACAACAGATATTTCGAATCCCATT
The DNA here is from genome assembly GCF_049350105.2 of Macaca mulatta. Classification (NCBI taxonomy): domain Eukaryota; kingdom Metazoa; phylum Chordata; class Mammalia; order Primates; family Cercopithecidae; genus Macaca; species Macaca mulatta. The sequence continues at coordinate 50,321,027 of NC_133411.1, forward strand.
GAAGACTATAGGGCCAAAGGAAATATCCTCCGAAAACTAAGAGAAAGAAGCTTTCTGAGAAACTTCATTGTGTTCTGTGAAATTATCTCACAGAGTTACAGCTTTCCCCTCAAGAAGCCTTTCACTAAGACAGTTCTTGTGGAATTGGCAAAGTGATATTTGGAAGCCCATAGAGGGCTATGGTGAAAAAGGAAATATCCTCCGATGAAATCTGGAAAGAAGCTTTCTGAGAAACTGCTTAGTGTTCTGTTAATTCATCTCACAGAGTTACATCTATATTTCGTGGATCTCTTTGTTGCCTTATTTCTGTGGAATCTGAGAACAGATATTTCGGATCCCTTTGAAGACTATAGGGCCAAAGGAAATATCCTCCGAAAACTAAGAGAAAGAAGGTTTCTGAGAAACTTCTTTGTGTTCTGTCAAATCAGCTCACAGAGTTACAGATTTCCTCTCAAGAAGCCTTTCGCTAAGACAGTTCTTGTGGAATTGGCAAAGTGATATTTGGAAGCCCATAGAGGGCTATGGTGAAAAAGGAAATATCCTGAGATGAAATCTGGAAAGAAGCTTTCTGAGAAACTGCTTAGAGTTCTGTTAATTCATCTCACAGAGTTACATCTATATTTCGTGGATCTCTTTGCTAGCCTTATATCTGTGGAATCTGAGAACAGATATTTCGGATCCGTTTGAAGACTATAGGGCCAAAGGAAATATCCTCCGAAAACTAAGAGAAAGAAGCTTTCTGAGAAACTTCTTTGTGTTCTGTGAAATGAGCTCACAGAGTTACAGCTTTCCACTCAAGAAGCCTTTCGCTAAGACAGTTCTTGTGGAATTGGCAAAGTGATATTTGGAAGCCCATAGAGGGCTATGGTGAAAAAGGAAATATCCTCCGATGAAATCTGGAAAGAAGCTTTCTGAGAAACTGCTTAGTGTTCTGTTAATTCATCGCAAAGAGTTACATCTGTATTTCGTGGATTTCTTTGCTAGCCTTATTTCTGTGGAATCTGAGAACAGATATTTCGGATCCCTTTGAAGACTATAGGGCCAAAGGAAATATCCTCCGATAACAAAGAGAAAGAAGCTTTGTGAGAAATTTCTTTGTGTTCTATGTAATCATCTCACAGAGTTACAACTTTCCCCTCAAGAAACCTTTCGCTAAGACAGTTCTTGTGGAATTGGCAAAGTGATATTTGGAAGCCCATAGAGGGCTATGGTGAAAAAGGAAATATCCTCCGATGAAATATGGAAAGAAGCTTTCTGAGAAACTGCTTAGTGTTCTGTTAATTCATCTCACAGAGTTACATCTGTATTTCGTGGATCTCTTTGCTAGGCTTATTTCTGTGGAATCTGAGAACAGATATTTCGGATCCCTTTGAAGACTATAGGGCCAAAGGAAATATCCTCGGATAACAAAGAAAAGAAGCTTTCTGAGAAACTTTTTTTGTGTTCTGTGAAATCATCTCACAGAGTTACAGCTTTCCCCTCAAGAAGCCTTTCGCTAAGACAGTTCTTGTGGAATTGGCAAAGTGATATTTGGAAGCCCATAGAGGGCTATGGTGAAAAAGGAAATATCCTCCTATGAAATCTGGAAAGAAGCTATCTGAGAAACTGCTTAGTGTTCTGTTAATTCATCTCACAGAGTTACATCTGTATTTCGTGGATCTCTTTGCTAGCCTTTTTTCTGTGGAATCTGACAACAGATATTTCGGATCCCTTTGAAGACTATAGGGCCAAAGGAAATATCCTCCGATAACTAAGAGAAAGAAGCTTTCTCAGAAACTTCTTTGTGTTCTGTGAAATCATCTCACAGAGTTACAGCTTTCCCATCAAGAAGCCTTTCGCTAAGACAGTTCTTGTGGAATTGGCAAAGTGATATTTGGAAGCCCATAGAGGGCTATGGTGAAAAAGGAAATATCCTCCGATGAAATCTGGAAAGAAGCTTTCTGAGAAACTGCTTAGTGTTCTGTTAATTCATCTCACAGAGTTACATCTATATTTCGTGGATCTCTTTGCTAGCCTTATTTCTGTGGAATCTGAGAACAGATATTTCGGATCCCTTTGAAGAGTATAGGGCCAAAGGAAATATCCTCCGAAAACTAAGAGAAAGAAGGTTTCTGAGAAACTTCTTTGTGTTCTGTCAAATCTGCTCACAGAGTTACAGCTTTCCTCTCAAGAAGCCTTTCGCTAAGACAGTTCTTGTGGAATTGGCAAAGTGATATTTGGAAGCCCATAGAGGGCTATGGTGAAAAAGGAAATATCCTCCGATGAAATCTGGAAAGAAGCTTTCTGAGAAACTGCTTAGTGTTCTGTTAATTCATCTCACAGAGTTACATCTGTATTTCGTGGATCTCTTTGCTAGCCTTATTTCTGTGGAATCTGACAACAGATATTTCGAATCCCTTTGAAGACTATAGGGCCAAAGGAAATATCCTCCGATAACTTAGAGAAAGAAGCTTTCTGAGAATCTTCTTTGTGTTCTGTGAAATCATCTCACAGAGTTACAGCTTTCCCCTCAAGAAGCCTTTCGCTAAGACAGTTCTTGTGGAATTGGCAAAGTGATATTTGGAAGCCCATAGAGGGCTATGGTGAAAAAGGAAATATCCTCAGATGAAATCTGGAAAGAAGCTTTCTGAGAAACTGCTTAGTGTTCTGTTAATTCATCTCACAGAGTTACATCTGTATTTCGTGGATCTCTTTGCTAGCCTTATTTCTGTGGAATCTGAGAACAGATATTTCGGATCCCTTTGAAGACTATAGGGCCAAAGGAAATATCCTCCGATAACTAAGAGAAAGAAGCTTTCTGAGAAACTTCTTTGTGTTCTGTGAAATCATCTCACAGAGTTACAGCTTTCCCCTCAAGAAGCCTTTCGCTAAGACATTTCTTGTGGAATTGGCAAAGTGATATTTGGAAGCCCATAGAGGGCTATGGTGAAAAAGGAAATATCCTCAGATGAAATCTGGAAAGAAGCTTTCTGAGAAACTGCTTAGTGTTCTGTTAATTCATCTCACAGAGTTACATCTTCATTTCGTGGATCTCTTTGCTAGCCTTATTTCTGTGGAATCTGACAACAGATATTTCAGATCCCTTTGAAGACTATAGGGCCAAAGGAAATATCCTCCGATAACTAAGAGAAAGAAGCTTTCTCAGAAACTTCTTTGTGTTCTGTGAAATCATCTCACAGAGTTACAGCTTTCCCCTCAAGAAGCCTTTCGCTAAGACAGTTCTTGTGGAATTGGCAAAGTGATATTTGGAAGCCCATAGAGGGCTACAGTGAAAAAGGAAATATCCTCAGATGAAATCTGGAAAGAAGCTTTCTGAGAAACTGCTTAGTGTTCTGTTAATTCATCTCACAGAGTTACATCTGTATTTCGTGGATCTCTTTGCTAGCCTTATTTCTGTGGAATCTGACAACAGATATTTCGAATCCCATTGAAGACTATAGGGCCAAAGGAAATATCCTCCGAAAACTAAGAGAAAGAAGCTTTCTGAGAAACTTCTTTGTGTTCTGTGAAATTATCTCACAGAGTTACAGCTTTCCCCTCAAGAAGCCTTTCGCTAAGACAGTTCTTGTGGAATTGGCAAAGTGATATTTGGAAGCCCATAGAGGGCTATGGTGAAAAAGGAAATATCCTCCGATGAAATCTGGAAAGAAGCTTTCTGAGAAACTGCTTAGTGTTCTGTTAATTCATCTCACAGAGTTACATCTATATTTCGTGGATCTCTTTGCTAGCCTTATTTCTGTGGAATCTGAGAACAGATATTTCGGATCCCTTTGAAGACTATAGGGCCAAAGGAAATATCCTCCGAAAACTAAGAGAAAGAAGGTTTCTGAGAAACTTCTTTGTGTTCTGTCAAATCAGCTCACAGAGTTACAGCTTTCCTCTCAAGAAGCCTTTCGCTAAGACAGTTCTTGTGGAATTGGCAAAATGATATTTGGAAGCCCATAGAGGGCTATGGTGAAAAAGGAAATATCCTGAGATGAAATCTGGAAAGAAGCTTTCTGAGAAACTGCTTAGAGTTCTGTTAATTCATCTCACAGAGTTACATCTATATTTCGTGGATCTCTTTGCTAGCCTTATATCTGTGGAATCTGAGAACAGATATTTCGGATCCGTTTGAAGACTATAGGGCCAAAGGAAATATCCTCCGAAAACTAAGAGAAAGAAGCTTTCTGAGAAACTTCTTTGTGTTCTGTGAAATGAGCTCACAGAGTTACAGCTTTCCACTCAAGAAGCCTTTCGCTAAGACATTTCTTGTGGAATTGGCAAAGTGATATTTGGAAGCCCATAGAGGGCTATGGTGAAAAAGGAAATATCCTCAGATGAAATCTGGAAAGAAGCTTTCTGAGAAACTGCTTAGTGTTCTGTTAATTCATCTCACAGAGTTACATCTGCATTTCGTGGATCTCTTTGCTAGCCTTATTTCTGTGGAATCTGACAACAGATATTTCAGATCCCTTTGAAGACTATAGGGCCAAAGGAAATATCCTCCGATAACTAAGAGAAAGAAGCTTTCTCAGAAACTTCTTTGTGTTCTGTGAAATCATCTCACAGAGTTACAGCTTTCCCCTCAAGAAGCCTTTCGCTAAGACAGTTCTTGTGGAATTGGCAAAGTGATATTTGGAAGCCCATAGAGGGCTATGGTGAAAAAGGAAATATCCTCAGATGAAATCTGGAAAGAAGCTTTCTGAGAAACTGCTTAGTGTTCTGTTAATTCATCTCACAGAGTTACATCTATATTTCGTGGATCTCTTTGCTAGCCTTATTTCTGTGGAATCTGAGAACAGATATTTCGGATCCCTTTGAAGACTATAGGGCCAAAGGAAATATCCTCCGAAAACTAAGAGAAAGAATCTGTCTGAGAAACTTCTTTGTGTTCTGTGAAATGAGCTCACAGAGTTACAGCTTTCCCCTCAAGAAGCCTTTCGCTAAGACAGTTCTTGTGGAATTGGCAAAGTGATATTTGGAAGCCCATAGAGGGCTATGGTGAAAAAGGAAATATCCTCCGATGAAATCTGGAAAGAAGCTCTCTGAGAAACTGCTTAGTGTTCTGTTAATTCATCTCACAGAGTTACATCTATATTTCGTGGATCTCTTTGCTAGCCTTATTTCTGTGGAATCTGAGAACAGATATTTCGGATCCGTTTGAAGACTATAGGGCCAAAGGAAATATACTCCGAAAACTAAGAGAAAGAAGCTTTCTGAAAAACTTCCTTGTGTTCTGTGAAATGAGCTCACAGAGTTACAGCTTTCCACTCAAGAAGCCTTTCGCTAAGACAGTTCTTGTGGAATTGGCAAAGTGATATTTGGAAGCCCATAGAGGGCTATGCTGAAAAAGGAAATATCCTCAGATGAAATCTGGAAAGAAGCTTTCAGAGAAACTGCTTAGTGTTCTGTTATTCATCTCACAGAGTTACATCTGTATTTCGTGGATCACTTGGCTAGCCTTATTTCTGTGAAATCTGAGAACAGATATTTCGGATCCCTTTGAAGACTATAGGACCAAAGGAAATATCCTCCGATAACTAAGAGAAAGAAGCTTTCTGAGAAACTTCTTTGTGTTCTGTGAAATCATCTCACAGAGTTACAGCTTTCCCCTGAAGAAGCCTTTCGCTAAGACAGTTCTTGTGGAATTGGCAAAGTGATATTTGGAAGCCCATAGAGGGCTATGGTGAAAAAGGAAATATCCTCAGATGAAATCTGGAAAGAAGCCTTCTGAGAAACTGCTCAGTGTTCTTTGAATTCATCTCACAGAGTTACATCTGTATTTCGTGGATCTCTTTGCTAGGCTTATTTCTGTGGAATCTGAGAACAGATATTTCGGATCCCTTTGAAGACTATAGGGCCAAAGGAAATATCCTCGGATAACAAAGAAAAAGAAGCTTTCTGAGAAACTTCTTTGTGTTCTGTGAAATCATCTCACAGAGTTACAGCTTTCCCCTCAAGAAGCCTTTCGCTAAGACAGTTCTTGTGGAATTGGCAAAGTGATATTTGGAAGCCCGTAGAAGGCTATGGTGAAAAAGGAAATATCCTCAGATGAAATCTGGAAAGAAGCTTTCTGAGAAAGTGCTTAGTGTTCTGTTAATTCATCTCACATAGTTACATCTGTATTTCGTGGATCTCTTTGCTAGCCTTATTTCTGTGGAATCTGACAACAGATATTTCGGATCCCTTTGAAGACTATAGGGCCAAAGGAAATATCCTCCGATAACTAAGAGAAAGAAGCTTTGTGAGATACTTCTTTGTGTTCTGTGAAATCATCTCACAGAGTTACAGCTTTCCCCTCAAAAAGCCTTTCGCTAAGACAGTTCTTTTGGAATTGGCAAAGTGATATTTGGAAGCCCATAGAGGGCTATGGTGAAAAAGGAAATATCCTCAGATGAAATCTGGAAAGAAGCTTTCTGAGAAAGTGCTTAGTGTTCTGTTAATTCATCTCACAGAGTTACATCTGTATTTCGTGGATCACTTGGCTAGCCTTATTTCTGTGGAATCTGAGAACAGATATTTCGGATCCCTTTGAAGACTATAGGGCCAAAGGAAATATCCTCCGATAACTAAGAGAAAGAAGATTTCTGAGAAACTTCTTTGTGTTCTGTGAAATCATCTCACAGAGTTACAGCTTTCCCCTCAAGAAGCCTTTCGCTAAGACAGTTCTTGTGGAATTGGCAAAGTGATATTTGGAAGCCCATAGAGGGCTATGGTGAAAAAGGAAATATCCTCAGATGAAATCTGGAAAGAAGCTTTCTGAGAAACTGCTTAGTGTTCTGTTAATTCATCTCACAGAGTTACATCTGTATTTCGTGGATCTCTTTGCTAGCCTTATTTCTGTGGAATCTGACAACAGATATTTCGAATCCCTTTTAAGACTATAGGGCCAAGGAAATATCCTCCGATAACTAAGAGAAAGAAGCTTTCTGAGAAACTTCTTTGTGTTCTGTGAAATCATCTCACAGAGTTACAGCTTTCCCCTCAAGAAGCCTTTCGCTAAGACAGTTCTTGTGGAATTGGCAAAGTGATATTTGGAAGCCCATAGAGGGCTATGGTGAAAAAGGAAATATCCTCCGATGAAATCTGGAATGAAGCTTTCTGAGAAACTGCTTAGTGTTCTGTTAATTCATCTCACAGAGTTACATCTATATTTCGTGGATCTCTTTGCTAGCCTTATTTCTGTGGAATCTGAGAACAGATATTTCGGATCCCTTTGAAGACTATAGGGCCAAAGGAAATATCCTCCGAAAACTAAGAGAAAGAATCTGTCTGAGAAACTTCTTTGTGTTCTGTGAAATGAGCTCACAGAGTTACAGCTTTCCCCTCAAGAAGCCTTTCGCTAAGACAGTTCTTGTGGAATTGGCAAAGTGATATTTGGAAGCCCATAGAGGGCTATGGTGAAAAAGGAAATATCCTCCGATGAAATCTGGAAAGAAGCTCTCTGAGAAACTGCTTAGTGTTCTGTTAATTCATCTCACAGAGTTACATCTATATTTCGTGGATCTCTTTGCTAGCCTTATTTCTGTGGAATCTGAGAATAGATATTTCGGATCCGTTTGAAGACTATAGGGCCAAAGGAAATATCCTCCGATAACTAAGAGAAAGAAGCTTTCTGAGAAACTTCTTTGTGTTCTGTGAAATCATCTCACAGAGTTACAGCTTTCCCCTCAAGAAGCCTTTCGCTAAGACACTTCTTGTGGAATTGGCAAAGTGATATTTGGAAGCCCATAGAGGGCTATGGTGAAAAAGGAAATATCCTCAGATGAAATCTGGAAAGAAGCTTTCTGAGAAACTGCTTAGTGTTCTGTTAATTCATCTCACAGAGTTACATCTGCATTTCGTGGATCTCTTTGCTAGCCTTATTTCTGTGGAATCTGACAACAGATATTTCGGATCCCTTTGAAGACTATAGGGCCAAAGGAAATATCCTCTGATAACTAAGAGAAAGAAGCTTTCTCAGAAACTTCTTTGTGTTCTGTGAAATCATCTCACAGAGTTACAGCTTTCCCCTCAAGAAGCCTTTCGCTAAGACAGTTCTTGTGGAATTGGCAAAGTGATATTTGGAAGCCCATAGAGGGCTACGGTGAAAAAGGAAATATCCTCAGATGACATCTGGAAAGAAGCTTTCTGAGAAACTGCTTAGTGTTCTGTTAATTCATCTCACAGAGTTACATCTGTATTTCGTGGATCTCTTTGCTAGCCTTATTTCTGTGGAATCTGACAACAGATATTTCGAATCCCATTGAAGACTATAGGGCCAAAGGAAATATCCTCCGATAACTAAGAGAAAGAAGCTTTCTGAGAAACTTCTTTGTGTTCTGTGTAATGAGCTCACAGAGTTACAGCTTTCCCCTCAAGAAGCCTTTCGCTAAGACAGTTCTTGTGGAATTGGCAAAGTGATATTTGGAAGCCCATAGAGGGCTATGGTGAAAAAGGAAATATCCTCCGATGAAATCTGGAAAGAAGCTTTCTGAGAAACTGCTTAGTGTTCTGTTAATTCATCTCACAGAGTTACATCTATATTTCGTGGATCTCTTTGCTAGCCTTATTTCTGTGGAATCTGAGAACAGATATTTCGGATCCCTTTGAAGACTATAGGGCCAAAGGAAATATCCTCCGACAACTAAGAGAAAGAAGGTTTCTGAGAAACTTCTTTGTGTTCTGTCAAATCAGCTCACAGAGTTACAGCTTTCCTCTCAAGAAGCCTTTCGCTAAGACAGTTCTTGTGGAATTGGCAAAGTGATATTTGGAAGCCCATAGAGGGCTATGGTGAAAAAGGAAATATCCTCAGATGACATCTGGAAAGAAGCTTTCTGAGAAACTGCTTAGTGTTCTGTTAATTCATCTCACAGAGTTACTTCTGTATTTCGTGGATCTCTTTGCTAGCCTTATTTCTGTGGAATCTGACAACAGATATTTCGAATCCCATTGAAGACTATAGGGCCAAAGGAAATATCCTCCGATAACTAAGAGAAAGAAGCTTTCTGAGAAACTTCTTTGTGTTCTGTGAAATCATCTCACAGAGTTACAGCTTTCCCCTCAAGAAGCCTTTCGCTAAGACAGTTCTTGTGGAATTGGCAAAGTGATATTTGGAAGCCCATAGAGGGCTATGGTGAAAAAGGAAATATCCTCCGATGAAATCTGGAAAGAAGCTTTCTGAGAAACTGCTTAGTGTTCTGTTAATTCATCTCACAGAGTTACATCTATATTTCGTGGATCTCTTTGCTAGCCTTATTTCTGTGGAACCTGAGAACAGATATTTCAGATCCGTTTGAAGACTATAGGGCCAAAGGAAATATCCTCCGAAAACTAAGAGAAAGAAGCTTTCTGAGAAACTTCTTTGTGTTCTGTGAAATCATCTCACAGAGTTACAGCTTTCCCCTCAAGAATCCTTTCGCTAAGAAAGTTCTTGTGGAATTGGCAAAGTGATATTTGGAAGCCCATAGAGGGCTATGGTGAAAAAGGAAATATCCTCAGATGAAATCTGGAAAGAAGCTTTCTGAGAAACTGCTTAGTGTTCTGTTAATTCATCTCACAGAGTTACATCTGTATTTCGTGGATCTCTTTGCTAGCCTTATTTCTGTGGAATCTGAGAACAGATATTTCGGATCCCTTTGAAGACTATAGGGCCAAAGGAAATATCCTCCGATAACTAAGAGAAAGAAGCTTTCTGAGAAACTTCTTTGTGTTCTGTGAAATCATCTCACAGAGTTACAGCTTTCCCCTCAAGAAGCCTTTCGCTAAGACACTTCTTGTGGAATTGGCAAAGTGATATTTGGAAGCCCATAGAGGGCTATGGTGAAAAAGGAAATATCCTCAGATGAAATCTGGAAAGAAGCTTTCTGAGAAACTGCTTAGTGTTCTGTTAATTCATCTCACAGAGTTACATCTGCATTTCGTGGATCTCTTTGCTAGCCTTATTTCTGTGGAATCTGACAACAGATATTTCGGATCCCTTTGAAGACTATAGGGCCAAAGGAAATATCCTCTGATAACTAAGAGAAAGAAGCTTTCTCAGAAACTTCTTTGTGTTCTGTGAAATCATCTCACAGAGTTACAGCTTTCCCCTCAAGAAGCCTTTCGCTAAGACAGTTCTTGTGGAATTGGCAAAGTGATATTTGGAAGCCCATAGAGGGCTACGGTGAAAAAGGAAATATCCTCAGATGACATCTGGAAAGAAGCTTTCTGAGAAACTGCTTAGTGTTCTGTTAATTCATCTCACAGAGTTACATCTGTATTTCGTGGATCTCTTTGCTAGCCTTATTTCTGTGGAATCTGACAACAGATATTTCGAATCCCATTGAAGACTATAGGGCCAAAGGAAATATCCTCCGATAACTAAGAGAAAGAAGCTTTCTGAGAAACTTCTTTGTGTTCTGTGAAATGAGCTCACAGAGTTACAGCTTTCCCCTCAAGCAGCCTTTCGCTAAGACAGTTCTTGTGGAATTGGCAAAGTGATATTTGGAAGCCCATAGAGGGCTATGGTGAAAAAGGAAATATCCTCCGATGAAATCTGGAAAGAAGCTTTCTGAGAAACTGCTTAGTGTTCTGTTAATTCATCTCACAGAGTTACATCTATATTTCGTGGATCTCTTTGCTAGCCTTATTTTTGTGGAATCTGAGAACAGATATTTCGGATCCCTTTGAAGACTATAGGGCCAAAGGAAATATCCTCCGAAAACTAAGAGAAAGAAGGTTTCTGAGAAACTTCTTTGTGTTCTGTCAAATCAGCTCACAGAGTTACAGCTTTCCTCTCAAGAAGCCTTTCGCTAAGACAGTTCTTGTGGAATTGGCAAAGTGATATTTGGAAGCCCATAGAGGGCTATGGTGAAAAAGGAAATATCCTCAGATGAAATCTGGAAAGAAGCTTTCTGAGAAACTGCTTAGTGTTCTGTTAATTCATCTCACAGAGTTACATCTGTATTTCGTGGATCTCTTTGCTAGCCTTATTTCTGTGGAATCTGACAACAGATATTTCGGATCCCTTTGGAGACTATAGGGCCAAAGGAAATATCCTCCGATAACTAAGAGAAAGAAGCTTTCTGAGAAACTTCTTTGTGTTCTGTGAAATCATCTCACAGAGTTACAGCTTTCCCCTCAAGAAGCCTTTCGCTAAGACATTTCTTGTGGAATTGGCAAAGTGATATTTGGAAGCCCATAGAGGGCTATGGTGAAAAAGGAAATATCCTCAGATGAAATCTGGAAAGAAGCTTTCTGAGAAACTGCTTAGTGTTCTGTTAATTCATCTCACAGAGTTACATCTGCATTTCGTGGATCTCTTTGCTAGCCTTATTTCTGTGGAATCTGACAACAGATATTTCAGATCCCTTTGAAGACTAAGGGCCAAAGGAAATATCCTCCGATAACTAAGAGAAAGAAGCTTTCTCAGAAACTTCTTTGTGTTCTGTGAAATCATCTCACAGAGTTACAGCTTTCCCCTCAAGAAGCCTTTCGCTAAGACAGTTCTTGTGGAATTGGCAAAGTGATATTTGGAAGCCCATAGAGGGCTACGGTGAAAAAGGAAATATCCTCAGATGAAATCTGGAAAGAAGCTTTCTGAGAAACTGCTTAGTGTTCTGTTAATTCATCTCACAGAGTTACATCTGTATTTCGTGGATCTCTTTGCTAGCCTTATTTCTGTGGAATCTGACAACAGATATTTCGAATCCCATTGAAGACTATAGGGCCAAAGGAAATATCCTCCGAAAACTAAGAGAAAGAAGCTTTCTGAGAAACTTCTTTGTGTTCTGTGAAATTATCTCACAGAGTTACAGCTTTCCCCTCAAGAAGCCTTTCGCTAAGACAGTTCTTGTGGAATTGGCAAAGTGATATTTGGAAGCCCATAGAGGGCTATGGTGAAAAAGGAAATATCCTCCGATGAAATCTGGAAAGAAGCTTTCTGAGAAACTGCTTAGTGTTCTGTTAATTCATCTCACAGAGTTACATCTATATTTCGTGGATCTCTTTGCTAGCCTTATTTCTGTGGAATCTGAGAACAGATATTTCGGATCCCTTTGAAGAGTATAGGGCCAAAGGAAATATCCTCCGAAAACTAAGAGAAAGAAGGTTTCTGAGAAACTTCTTTGTGTTCTGTCAAATCAGCTCACAGAGTTACAGCTTTCCTCTCAAGAAGCCTTTCGCTAAGACAGTTCTTGTGGAATTGGCAAAGTGATATTTGGAAGCCCATAGAGGGCTATGGTGAAAAAGGAAATATCCTCCGATGAAATCTGGAAAGAAGCTTTCTGAGAAACTGCTTAGTGTTCTGTTAATTCATCTCACAGAGTTACATCTGTATTTCGTGGATCTCTTTGCTAGCCTTATTTCTGTGGAATCTGACAACAGATATTTCGAATCCCTTTGAAGACTATAGGGCCAAAGGAAATATCCTCCGATAACTTAGAGAAAGAAGCTTTCTGAGAATCTTCTTTGTGTTCTGTGAAATCATCTCACAGAGTTACAGCTTTCCCCTCAAGAAGCCTTTCGCTAAGACAGTTCTTGTGGAATTGGCCAAGTGATATTTGGAAGCCCATAGAGGGCTATGGTGAAAAAGGAAATATCCTCAGATGAAATCTGGAAAGAAGCTTTCTGAGAAACTGCTTAGTGTTCTGTTAATTCATCTCACAGAGTTACATCTGTATTTCGTGGATCTCTTTGCTAGCCTTATTTCTGTGGAATCTGAGAACAGATATTTCGGATCCCTTTGAAGACTATAGGGCCAAAGGAAATATCCTCCGATAACTAAGAGAAAGAAGCTTTCTGAGAAACTTCTTTGTGTTCTGTGAAATCATCTCACAGAGTTACAGCTTTCCCCTCAAGAAGCCTTTCGCTAAGACATTTCTTGTGGAATTGGCAAAGTGATATTTGGAAGCCCATAGAGGGCTATGGTGAAAAAGGAAATATCCTCAGATGAAATCTGGAAAGAAGCTTTCTGAGAAACTGCTTAGTGTTCTGTTAATTCATCTCACAGAGTTACATCTGCATTTCGTGGATCTCTTTGCTAGCCTTATTTCTGTGGAATCTGACAACAGATATTTCAGATCCCTTTGAAGACTATAGGGCCAAAGGAAATATCCTCCGATAACTAAGAGAAAGAAGCTTTCTCAGAAACTTCTTTGTGTTCTGTGAAATCATCTCACAGAGTTACAGCTTTCCCCTCAAGAAGCCTTTCGCTAAGACAGTTCTTGTGGAATTGGCAAAGTGATATTTGGAAGCCCATAGAGGGCTACGGTGAAAAAGGAAATATCCTCAGATGAAATCTGGAAAGAAGCTTTCTGAGAAACTGCTTAGTGTTCTGTTAATTCATCTCACAGAGTTACATCTGTATTTCGTGGATCTCTTTGCTAGCCTTATTTCTGTGGAATCTGACAACAGATATTTCGAATCCCATTGAAGACTATAGGGCCAAAGGAAATATCCTCCGAAAACTAAGAGAAAGAAGCTTTCTGAGAAACTTCTTTGTGTTCTGTGAAATTATCTCACAGAGTTACAGCTTTCCCCTCAAGAAGCCTTTCGCTAAGACAGTTCTTGTGGAATTGGCAAAGTGATATTTGGAAGCCCATAGAGGGCTATGGTGAAAAAGGAAATATCCTCCGATGAAATCTGGAAAGAAGCTTTCTGAGAAACTGCTTAGTGTTCTGTTAATTCATCTCACAGAGTTACATCTATGTTTCGTGGATCTCTTTGCTAGCCTTATTTCTGTGGAATCTGAGAACAGATATTTCGGATCCCTTTGAAGACTATAGGGCCAAAGGAAATATCCTCCGAAAACTAAGAGAAAGAAGGTTTCTGAGAAACTTCTTTGTGTTCTGTCAAATCAGCTCACAGAGTTACAGCTTTCCTCTCAAGAAGCCTTTCGCTAAGACAGTTCTTGTGGAATTGGCAAAGTGATATTTGGAAGCCCATAGAGGGCTATGGTGAAAAAGGAAATATCCTGAGATGAAATCTGGAAAGAAGCTTTCTGAGAAACTGCTTAGAGCTCTGTTAATTCATCTCACAGAGTTACATCTATATTTCGTGGATCTCTTTGCTAGCCTTATATCTGTGGAATCTGAGAACAGATATTTCGGATCCGTTTGAAGACTATAGGGCCAAAGGAAATATCCTCCGAAAACTAAGAGAAAGAAGCTTTCTGAGAAACTTCTTTGTGTTCTGTGAAATGAGCTCACAGAGTTACAGCTTTCCACTCAAGAAGCCTTTCGCTAAGACAGTTCTTGTGGAATTGGCAAAGTGATATTTGGAAGCCCATAGAGGGCTATGGTGAAAAAGGAAATATCCTCCGATGAAATCTGGAAAGAAGCTTTCTGAGAAACTGCTTAGTGTTCTGTTAATTCATCTCAAAGAGTTACATCTGTATTTCGTGGATTTCTTTGCTAGCCTTATTTCTGTGGAATCTGAGAACAGATATTTCGGATCCCTTTGAAGACTATAGGGCCAAAGGAAATATCCTCCGATAACAAAGAGAAAGAAGCTTTGTGAGAAATTTCTTTGTGTTCTATGTAATCATCTCACAGAGTTACAACTTTCCCCTCAAGAAGCCTTTCGCTAAGACAGTTCTTGTGGAATTGGCAAAGTGATATTTGGAAGCCCATAGAGGGCTATGGTGAAAAAGGAAATATCCTCCGATGAAATATGGAAAGAAGCTTTCTGAGAAACTGCTTAGTGTTCTGTTAATTCATCTCACAGAGTTACATCTGTATTTCGTGGATCTCTTTGCTAGGCTTATTTCTGTGGAATCTGAGAACAGATATTTCGGATCCCTTTGAAGACTATAGGGCCAAAGGAAATATCCTCGGATAACAAAGAAAAGAAGCTTTCTGAGAAACTTTTTTGTGTTCTGTGAAATCATCTCACAGAGTTACAGCTTTCCCCTCAAGAAGCCTTTCGCTAAGACAGTTCTTGTGGAATTGGCAAAGTGATATTTGGAAGCCCATAGAGGGCTATGGTGAAAAAGGAAATATCCTCCGATGAAATCTGGAAAGAAGCTATCTGAGAAACTGCTTAGTGTTCTGTTAATTCATCTCACAGAGTTACATCTGTATTTCGTGGATCTCTTTGCTAGCCTTATTTCTGTGGAATTTGGGAACAGATATTTCGGATCCCTTTGAAGACTATAGGGCCAAAGGAAATATCCTCCGATAACTAAGAGAAAGAAGCTTTCTGAGAAACTTCTTTGTGTTCTGTGAAATCATCTCACAGAGTTACAGCTTTCCCCTCAAGAAGCCTTTCGCTAAGACATTTCTTGTGGAATTGGCAAAGTGATATTTGGAAGCCCATAGAGGGCTATGGTGAAAAAGGAAATATCCTCAGATGAAATCTGGAAAGAAGCTTTCTGAGAAACTGCTTAGTGTTCTGTTAATTCATCTCACAGAGTTACATCTGTATTTCGTGGATCTCTTTGCTAGCCTTATTTCTGTGGAATCTGACAACAGATATTTCGGATCCCTTTGAAGACTATAGGGCCAAAGGAAATATCCTCCGATAACTAAGAGAAAGAAGCTTTCTCAGAAAGTTCTTTGTGTTCTGTGAAATCATCTCACAGAGTTACAGCTTTCCCCTCAAGAAGCCTTTCGCTAAGACAGTTCTTGTGGAACTGGCAAAGTGATATTTGGAAGCCCATAGAGGGCTATGGTGAAAAAGGAAATATCCTCCGATGAAATCTGGAAAGAAGCTTTCTGAGAAACTGCTTAGTGTTCTGTTAATTCATCTCACAGAGTTACATCTATATTTCGTGGATCTCTTTGCTAGCCTTATTTCTGTGGAATCTGAGAACAGATATTTCGGATCCCTTTGAAGAGTATAGGGCCAAAGGAAATATCCTCCGAAAACTAAGAGAAAGAAGGTTTCTGAGAAACTTCTTTGTGTTCTGTCAAATCAGCTCACAGAGTTACAGCTTTCCTCTCAAGAAGCCTTTCGCTAAGACAGTTCTTGTGGAATTGGCAAAGTGATATTTGGAAGCCCATAGAGGGCTATGGTGAAAAAGGAAATATCCTCCGATGAAATCTGGAAAGAAGCTTTCTGAGAAACTGCTTAGTGTTCTGTTAATTCATCTCACAGAGTTACATCTGTATTTCGTGGATCTCTTTGCTAGCCTTATTTCTGTGGAATCTGACAACAGATATTTCGAATCCCTTTGAAGACTATAGGGCCAAAGGAAATATCCTCCGATAACTTAGAGAAAGAAGCTTTCTGAGAATCTTCTTTGTGTTCTGTGAAATCATCTCACAGAGTTACAGCTTTCCCCTCAAGAAGCCTTTCGCTAAGACAGTTCTTGTGGAATTGGCAAAGTGATATTTGGAAGCCCATAGAGGGCTATGGTGAAAAAGGAAATATCCTCAGATGAAATCTGGAAAGAAGCTTTCTGAGAAACTGCTTAGTGTTCTGTTAATTCATCTCACAGAGTTACATCTGTATTTCGTGGATCTCTTTGCTAGCCTTATTTCTGTGGAATCTGAGAACAGATATTTCGGATCCCTTTGAAGACTATAGGGCCAAAGGAAATATCCTCCGATAACTAAGAGAAAGAAGCTTTCTGAGAAACTTCTTTGTGTTCTGTGAAATCATCTCACAGAGTTACAGCTTTCCCCTCAAGAAGCCTTTCGCTAAGACAGTTCTTGTGGAATTGGCAAAGTGATATTTGGAAGCCCATAGAGTGCTATGGTGAAAAAGGAAATATCCTCAGATGAAATCTGGAAAGAAGCTTTCTGAGAAACTGCTCAGTGTTCTTTGAATTCATCTCACAGAGTTACATCTGTATTTCGTGGATCTCTTTGCTAGGCTTATTTCTGTGGAATCTGAGAACAGATATTTCGGATCCCTTTGAAGACTATAGGGCCAAAGGAAATATCCTCGGATAACAAAGAAAAGAAGCTTTCTGAGAAACTTTTTTGTGTTCTGTGAAATCATCTCACAGAGTTACAGCTTTCCCCTCAAGAAGCCTTTCGCTAAGACAGTTCTTGTGGAATTGGCAAAGTGATATTTGGAAGCCCATAGAGGGCTATGGTGAAAAAGGAAATATCCTCAGATGAAATCTGGAAAGAAGCTTTCTGAGAAACTGCTCAGTGTTCTTTGAATTCATCTCACAGAGTTACATCTGTATTTCGTGGATCTCTTTGCTAGGCTTATTTCTGTGGAATCTGAGAACAGATATTTCGGATCCCTTTGAAGACTATAGGGCCAAAGGAAATATCCTCGGATAACAAAGAAAAGAAGCTTTCTGAGAAACTTTTTTGTGTTCTGTGAAATCATCTCACAGAGTTACAGCTTTCCCCTCAAGAAGCCTTTCGCTAAGACAGTTCTTGTGGAATTGGCAAAGTGATATTTGGAAGCCCATAGAGGGCTATGGTGAAAAAGGAAATATCCTCCGATGAAATCTGGAAAGAAGCTATCTGAGAAACTGCTTAGTGTTCTGTTAATTCATCTCACAGAGTTACATCTGTATTTCGTGGATCTCTTTGCTAGCCTTATTTCTGTGGAATTTGAGAACAGATATTTCGGATCCCTTTGAAGACTATAGGGCCAAAGGAAATATCCTCCGATAACTAAGAGAAAGAAGCTTTCTGAGAAACTTCTTTGTGTTCTGTGAAATCATCTCACAGAGTTACAGCTTTCCCCTCAAGAAGCCTTTCGCTAAGACATTTCTTGTGGAATTGGCAAAGTGATATTTGGAAGCCCATAGAGGGCTATGGTGAAAAAGGAAATATCCTCAGATGAAATCTGGAAAGAAGCTTTCTGAGAAACTGCTTAGTGTTCTGTTAATTCATCTCACAGAGTTACATCTGTATTTCGTGGATCTCTTTGCTAGCCTTATTTCTGTGGAATCTGACAACAGATATTTCGGATGCCTTTGAAGACTATAGGGCCAAAGGAAATATCCTCCGATAACTAAGAGAAAGAAGCTTTCTGAGAAACTTCTTTGTGTTCTGTGAAATCATCTCACAGAGTTACAGCTTTCCCCTCAAGAAGCCTTTCGCTAAGACAGTTCTTGTGGAATTGGCAAAGTGATATTTGGAAGCCCATAGAGGGCTATGGTGAAAAAGGAAATATCCTCCGATGAAATCTGGAAAGAAGCTTTCTGAGAAACTGCTTAGTGTTCTGTTAATTCATCTCACAGAGTTACATCTATATTTCGTGGATCTCTTTGCTAGCCTTTTTTCTGTGGAATCTGAGAACAGATATTTCGGATCCCTTTGAAGAGTATAGGGCCAAAGGAAATATCCTCCGAAAACTAAGAGAAAGAAGGTTTCTGAGAAACTTCTTTGTGTTCTGTCAAATCAGCTCACAGAGTTACAGCTTTCCTCTCAAGAAGCCTTTCGCTAAGACAGTTCTTGTGGAATTGGCAAAGTGATATTTGGAAGTCCATAGAGGGCTGTGGTGAAAAAGGAAATATCCTCCGATGAAATCTGGAAAGAAGCTTTCTGAGAAACTGCTTAGTGTTCTGTTAATTCATCTCACAGAGTTACATCTGTATTTCGTGGATCTCTTTGCTAGCCTTATTTCTGTGGAATCTGAGAACAGATATTTCGGATCCCTTTGAAGACTATAGGGCCAAAGGAAATATCCTCCGATAACTAAGAGAAAGAAGCTTTCTGAGAAACTTCTTTGTGTTCTGTGAAATCATCTCACAGAGTTACAGGTTTCCCCTCAAAAAGCCTTTCGCTAAGACAGTTCTTGTGGAATTGGCAAAGTGATATTTGGAAGCCCATAGAGGGCTATGGTGAAAAAGGAAATATCCTGAGATGAAATCTGGAAAGAAGCTTTCTGAGAAACTGCTTCGTGTTCTGTTAATTCATCTCACAGAGTTACATCTGTATTTCGTGGATCTCTTTGCTAGCCTTATTTCTGTGGAATCTGACAACAGATATTTCGAATCCCTTTGAAGACTATAGGGCCAAAGGAAATATCCTCCGATAACTAAGAGAAAGAAGCTTTCTGAGAAACTTCTTTGTGTTCTGTGAAATCATCTCACAGAGGTACAGCTTTCCCCTCAAGAAGCCTTTCGCTAAGACAGTTCTTGTGGAATTGGCAAAGTGATATTTGGAAGCCCATATAGGGCTATGGTGAAAAAGGAAATATCCTCCGATGAAATCTGGAAAGAAGCTTTCTGAGAAACTGCTTAGTGTTCTGTTAATTCATCTCACAGAGTTACATCTATATTTCGTGGATCTCTTTGCTAGCCTTATTTCTGTGGAATCTGAGAACAGATATTTCGGATCCCTTTGAAGACTATAGGGCCAAAGGAAATATCCTCCGAAAACTAAGAGAAAGAAGGTTTCTGAGAAACTTCTTTGTGTTCTGTCAAATCAGCTCACAGAGTTACAGCTTTCCTCTCAAGAAGCCTTTCGCTAAGACATTTCTTGTGGAATTGGCAAAGTGATATTTGGAAGCCCATAGAGGGCTATGGTGAAAAAGGAAATATCCTCAGATGAAATCTGGAAAGAAGCTTTCTGAGAAACTGCTTAGTGTTCTGTTAATTCATCTCACAGAGTTACATCTGCATTTCGTGGATCTCTTTGCTAGCCTTATTTCTGTGGAATCTGACAACAGATATTTCAGATCCCTTTGAAGACTATAGGGCCAAAGGAAATATCCTCAGATAACTAAGAGAAAGAAGCTTTCTCAGAAACTTCTTTGTGTTCTGTGAAATCATCTCACAGAGTTACAGCTTTCCCCTCAAGAAGCCTTTCGCTAAGACAGTTCTTGTGGAATTGGCAAAGTGATATTTGGAAGCCCATAGAGGGCTACGGTGAAAAAGGAAATATCCTCAGATGAAATCTGGAAAGAAGCTTTCTGAGAAACTGCTTAGTGTTCTGTTAATTCATCTCACAGAGTTACATCTGTATTTCGTGGATCTCTTTGCTAGCCTTATTTCTGTGGAATCTGACAACAGATATTTCGAATCCCATTGAAGACTATAGGGCCAAAGGAAATATCCTCCGAAAACTAAGAGAAAGAAGCTTTCTGAGAAACTTCATTGTGTTCTGTGAAATTATCTCACAGAGTTACAGCTTTCCCCTCAAGAAGCCTTTCACTAAGACAGTTCTTGTGGAATTGGCAAAGTGATATTTGGAAGCCCATAGAGGGCTATGGTGAAAAAGGAAATATCCTCCGATGAAATCTGGAAAGAAGCTTTCTGAGAAACTGCTTAGTGTTCTGTTAATTCATCTCACAGAGTTACATCTATATTTCGTGGATCTCTTTGTTGCCTTATTTCTGTGGAATCTGAGAACAGATATTTCGGATCCCTTTGAAGACTATAGGGCCAAAGGAAATATCCTCCGAAAACTAAGAGAAAGAAGGTTTCTGAGAAACTTCTTTGTGTTCTGTCAAATCAGCTCACAGAGTTACAGATTTCCTCTCAAGAAGCCTTTCGCTAAGACAGTTCTTGTGGAATTGGCAAAGTGATATTTGGAAGCCCATAGAGGGCTATGGTGAAAAAGGAAATATCCTGAGATGAAATCTGGAAAGAAGCTTTCTGAGAAACTGCTTAGAGTTCTGTTAATTCATCTCACAGAGTTACATCTATATTTCGTGGATCTCTTTGCTAGCCTTATATCTGTGGAATCTGAGAACAGATATTTCGGATCCGTTTGAAGACTATAGGGCCAAAGGAAATATCCTCCGAAAACTAAGAGAAAGAAGCTTTCTGAGAAACTTCTTTGTGTTCTGTGAAATGAGCTCACAGAGTTACAGCTTTCCACTCAAGAAGCCTTTCGCTAAGACAGTTCTTGTGGAATTGGCAAAGTGATATTTGGAAGCCCATAGAGGGCTATGGTGAAAAAGGAAATATCCTCCGATGAAATCTGGAAAGAAGCTTTCTGAGAAACTGCTTAGTGTTCTGTTAATTCATCGCAAAGAGTTACATCTGTATTTCGTGGATTTCTTTGCTAGCCTTATTTCTGTGGAATCTGAGAACAGATATTTCGGATCCCTTTGAAGACTATAGGGCCAAAGGAAATATCCTCCGATAACAAAGAGAAAGAAGCTTTGTGAGAAATTTCTTTGTGTTCTATGTAATCATCTCACAGAGTTACAACTTTCCCCTCAAGAAACCTTTCGCTAAGACAGTTCTTGTGGAATTGGCAAAGTGATATTTGGAAGCCCATAGAGGGCTATGGTGAAAAAGGAAATATCCTCCGATGAAATATGGAAAGAAGCTTTCTGAGAAACTGCTTAGTGTTCTGTTAATTCATCTCACAGAGTTACATCTGTATTTCGTGGATCTCTTTGCTAGGCTTATTTCTGTGGAATCTGAGAACAGATATTTCGGATCCCTTTGAAGACTATAGGGCCAAAGGAAATATCCTCGGATAACAAAGAAAAGAAGCTTTCTGAGAAACTTTTTTTGTGTTCTGTGAAATCATCTCACAGAGTTACAGCTTTCCCCTCAAGAAGCCTTTCGCTAAGACAGTTCTTGTGGAATTGGCAAAGTGATATTTGGAAGCCCATAGAGGGCTATGGTGAAAAAGGAAATATCCTCCTATGAAATCTGGAAAGAAGCTATCTGAGAAACTGCTTAGTGTTCTGTTAATTCATCTCACAGAGTTACATCTGTATTTCGTGGATCTCTTTGCTAGCCTTTTTTCTGTGGAATCTGACAACAGATATTTCGGATCCCTTTGAAGACTATAGGGCCAAAGGAAATATCCTCCGATAACTAAGAGAAAGAAGCTTTCTCAGAAACTTCTTTGTGTTCTGTGAAATCATCTCACAGAGTTACAGCTTTCCCATCAAGAAGCCTTTCGCTAAGACAGTTCTTGTGGAATTGGCAAAGTGATATTTGGAAGCCCATAGAGGGCTATGGTGAAAAAGGAAATATCCTCCGATGAAATCTGGAAAGAAGCTTTCTGAGAAACTGCTTAGTGTTCTGTTAATTCATCTCACAGAGTTACATCTATATTTCGTGGATCTCTTTGCTAGCCTTATTTCTGTGGAATCTGAGAACAGATATTTCGGATCCCTTTGAAGAGTATAGGGCCAAAGGAAATATCCTCCGAAAACTAAGAGAAAGAAGGTTTCTGAGAAACTTCTTTGTGTTCTGTCAAATCTGCTCACAGAGTTACAGCTTTCCTCTCAAGAAGCCTTTCGCTAAGACAGTTCTTGTGGAATTGGCAAAGTGATATTTGGAAGCCCATAGAGGGCTATGGTGAAAAAGGAAATATCCTCCGATGAAATCTGGAAAGAAGCTTTCTGAGAAACTGCTTAGTGTTCTGTTAATTCATCTCACAGAGTTACATCTGTATTTCGTGGATCTCTTTGCTAGCCTTATTTCTGTGGAATCTGACAACAGATATTTCGAATCCCTTTGAAGACTATAGGGCCAAAGGAAATATCCTCCGATAACTTAGAGAAAGAAGCTTTCTGAGAATCTTCTTTGTGTTCTGTGAAATCATCTCACAGAGTTACAGCTTTCCCCTCAAGAAGCCTTTCGCTAAGACAGTTCTTGTGGAATTGGCAAAGTGATATTTGGAAGCCCATAGAGGGCTATGGTGAAAAAGGAAATATCCTCAGATGAAATCTGGAAAGAAGCTTTCTGAGAAACTGCTTAGTGTTCTGTTAATTCATCTCACAGAGTTACATCTGTATTTCGTGGATCTCTTTGCTAGCCTTATTTCTGTGGAATCTGAGAACAGATATTTCGGATCCCTTTGAAGACTATAGGGCCAAAGGAAATATCCTCCGATAACTAAGAGAAAGAAGCTTTCTGAGAAACTTCTTTGTGTTCTGTGAAATCATCTCACAGAGTTACAGCTTTCCCCTCAAGAAGCCTTTCGCTAAGACATTTCTTGTGGAATTGGCAAAGTGATATTTGGAAGCCCATAGAGGGCTATGGTGAAAAAGGAAATATCCTCAGATGAAATCTGGAAAGAAGCTTTCTGAGAAACTGCTTAGTGTTCTGTTAATTCATCTCACAGAGTTACATCTTCATTTCGTGGATCTCTTTGCTAGCCTTATTTCTGTGGAATCTGACAACAGATATTTCAGATCCCTTTGAAGACTATAGGGCCAAAGGAAATATCCTCCGATAACTAAGAGAAAGAAGCTTTCTCAGAAACTTCTTTGTGTTCTGTGAAATCATCTCACAGAGTTACAGCTTTCCCCTCAAGAAGCCTTTCGCTAAGACAGTTCTTGTGGAATTGGCAAAGTGATATTTGGAAGCCCATAGAGGGCTACAGTGAAAAAGGAAATATCCTCAGATGAAATCTGGAAAGAAGCTTTCTGAGAAACTGCTTAGTGTTCTGTTAATTCATCTCACAGAGTTACATCTGTATTTCGTGGATCTCTTTGCTAGCCTTATTTCTGTGGAATCTGACAACAGATATTTCGAATCCCATTGAAGACTATAGGGCCAAAGGAAATATCCTCCGAAAACTAAGAGAAAGAAGCTTTCTGAGAAACTTCTTTGTGTTCTGTGAAATTATCTCACAGAGTTACAGCTTTCCCCTCAAGAAGCCTTTCGCTAAGACAGTTCTTGTGGAATTGGCAAAGTGATATTTGGAAGCCCATAGAGGGCTATGGTGAAAAAGGAAATATCCTCCGATGAAATCTGGAAAGAAGCTTTCTGAGAAACTGCTTAGTGTTCTGTTAATTCATCTCACAGAGTTACATCTATATTTCGTGGATCTCTTTGCTAGCCTTATTTCTGTGGAATCTGAGAACAGATATTTCGGATCCCTTTGAAGACTATAGGGCCAAAGGAAATATCCTCCGAAAACTAAGAGAAAGAAGGTTTCTGAGAAACTTCTTTGTGTTCTGTCAAATCAGCTCACAGAGTTACAGCTTTCCTCTCAAGAAGCCTTTCGCTAAGACAGTTCTTGTGGAATTGGCAAAATGATATTTGGAAGCCCATAGAGGGCTATGGTGAAAAAGGAAATATCCTGAGATGAAATCTGGAAAGAAGCTTTCTGAGAAACTGCTTAGAGTTCTGTTAATTCATCTCACAGAGTTACATCTATATTTCGTGGATCTCTTTGCTAGCCTTATATCTGTGGAATCTGAGAACAGATATTTCGGATCCGTTTGAAGACTATAGGGCCAAAGGAAATATCCTCCGAAAACTAAGAGAAAGAAGCTTTCTGAGAAACTTCTTTGTGTTCTGTGAAATGAGCTCACAGAGTTACAGCTTTCCACTCAAGAAGCCTTTCGCTAAGACAGTTCTTGTGGAATTGGCAAAGTGATATTTGGAAGCCCATAGAGGGCTATGGTGAAAAAGGAAATATCCTCCGATGAAATCTGGAAAGAAGCTTTCTGAGAAACTGCTTAGTGTTCTGTTAATTCATCTCAAAGAGTTACATCTGTATTTCGTGGATTTCTTTGCTAGCCTTATTTCTGTGGAATCTGAGAACAGATATTTCGGATCCCTTTGAAGACTATAGGGCCAAAGGAAATATCCTCCGATAACAAAGAGAAAGAAGCTTTGTGAGAAATTTCTTTGTGTTCTATGTAATCATCTCACAGAGTTACAATTTCCCCCTCAAGAAGCCTTTCGCTAAGACAGTTCTTGTGGAATTGGCAAAGTGATATTTGGAAGCCCATAGAGGGCTATGGTGAAAAAGGAAATATCCTCCGATGAAATATGGAAAGAAGCTTTCTGAGAAACTGCTTAGTGTTCTGTTAATTCATCTCACAGAGTTACATCTGTATTTCGTGGATCTCTTTGCTAGCCTTATTTCTGTGGAATCTGAGAACAGATATTTCGGATCCCTTTGAAGACTATAGGGCCAAAGGAAATATCCTCCGATAACTAAGAGAAAGAAGCTTTCTGCGAAACTTCTTTGTGTTCTGTGAAATCATCTCACAGAGTTACAGCTTTCCCCTCAAGAAGCCTTTCGCTAAGACATTTCTTGTGGAATTGGCAAAGTGATATTTGGAAGCCCATAGAGGGCTATGGTGAAAAAGGAAATATCCTCAGATGAAATCTGGAAAGAAGCTTTCTGAGAAACTGCTTAGTGTTCTGTTAATTCATCTCACAGAGTTACATCTGCATTTCGTGGATCTCTTTGCTAGCCTTATTTCTGTGGAATCTGACAACAGATATTTCAGATCCCTTTGAAGACTATAGGGCCAAAGGAAATATCCTCCGATAACTAAGAGAAAGAAGCTTTCTCAGAAACTTCTTTGTGTTCTGTGAAATCATCTCACAGAGTTACAGCTTTCCCCTCAAGAAGCCTTTCGCTAAGACAGTTCTTGTGGAATTGGCAAAGTGATATTTGGAAGCCCATAGAGGGCTATGGTGAAAAAGGAAATATCCTCAGATGAAATCTGGAAAGAAGCTTTCTGAGAAACTGCTTAGTGTTCTGTTAATTCATCTCACAGAGTTACATCTATATTTCGTGGATCTCTTTGCTAGCCTTATTTCTGTGGAATCTGAGAACAGATATTTCGGATCCCTTTGAAGACTATAGGGCCAAAGGAAATATCCTCCGAAAACTAAGAGAAAGAATCTGTCTGAGAAACTTCTTTGTGTTCTGTGAAATGAGCTCACAGAGTTACAGCTTTCCCCTCAAGAAGCCTTTCGCTAAGACAGTTCTTGTGGAATTGGCAAAGTGATATTTGGAAGCCCATAGAGGGCTATGGTGAAAAAGGAAATATCCTCCGATGAAATCTGGAAAGAAGCTCTCTGAGAAACTGCTTAGTGTTCTGTTAATTCATCTCACAGAGTTACATCTATATTTCGTGGATCTCTTTGCTAGCCTTATTTCTGTGGAATCTGAGAACAGATATTTCGGATCCGTTTGAAGACTATAGGGCCAAAGGAAATATACTCCGAAAACTAAGAGAAAGAAGCTTTCTGAAAAACTTCCTTGTGTTCTGTGAAATGAGCTCACAGAGTTACAGCTTTCCACTCAAGAAGCCTTTCGCTAAGACAGTTCTTGTGGAATTGGCAAAGTGATATTTGGAAGCCCATAGAGGGCTATGCTGAAAAAGGAAATATCCTCAGATGAAATCTGGAAAGAAGCTTTCAGAGAAACTGCTTAGTGTTCTGTTATTCATCTCACAGAGTTACATCTGTATTTCGTGGATCACTTGGCTAGCCTTATTTCTGTGAAATCTGAGAACAGATATTTCGGATCCCTTTGAAGACTATAGGACCAAAGGAAATATCCTCCGATAACTAAGAGAAAGAAGCTTTCTGAGAAACTTCTTTGTGTTCTGTGAAATCATCTCACAGAGTTACAGCTTTCCCCTGAAGAAGCCTTTCGCTAAGACAGTTCTTGTGGAATTGGCAAAGTGATATTTGGAAGCCCATAGAGGGCTATGGTGAAAAAGGAAATATCCTCAGATGAAATCTGGAAAGAAGCCTTCTGAGAAACTGCTCAGTGTTCTTTGAATTCATCTCACAGAGTTACATCTGTATTTCGTGGATCTCTTTGCTAGGCTTATTTCTGTGGAATCTGAGAACAGATATTTCGGATCCCTTTGAAGACTATAGGGCCAAAGGAAATATCCTCGGATAACAAAGAAAAAGAAGCTTTCTGAGAAACTTCTTTGTGTTCTGTGAAATCATCTCACAGAGTTACAGCTTTCCCCTCAAGAAGCCTTTCGCTAAGACAGTTCTTGTGGAATTGGCAAAGTGATATTTGGAAGCCCGTAGAAGGCTATGGTGAAAAAGGAAATATCCTCAGATGAAATCTGGAAAGAAGCTTTCTGAGAAAGTGCTTAGTGTTCTGTTAATTCATCTCACATAGTTACATCTGTATTTCGTGGATCTCTTTGCTAGCCTTATTTCTGTGGAATCTGACAACAGATATTTCGGATCCCTTTGAAGACTATAGGGCCAAAGGAAATATCCTCCGATAACTAAGAGAAAGAAGCTTTGTGAGATACTTCTTTGTGTTCTGTGAAATCATCTCACAGAGTTACAGCTTTCCCCTCAAAAAGCCTTTCGCTAAGACAGTTCTTTTGGAATTGGCAAAGTGATATTTGGAAGCCCATAGAGGGCTATGGTGAAAAAGGAAATATCCTCAGATGAAATCTGGAAAGAAGCTTTCTGAGAAAGTGCTTAGTGTTCTGTTAATTCATCTCACAGAGTTACATCTGTATTTCGTGGATCACTTGGCTAGCCTTATTTCTGTGGAATCTGAGAACAGATATTTCGGATCCCTTTGAAGACTATAGGGCCAAAGGAAATATCCTCCGATAACTAAGAGAAAGAAGATTTCTGAGAAACTTCTTTGTGTTCTGTGAAATCATCTCACAGAGTTACAGCTTTCCCCTCAAGAAGCCTTTCGCTAAGACAGTTCTTGTGGAATTGGCAAAGTGATATTTGGAAGCCCATAGAGGGCTATGGTGAAAAAGGAAATATCCTCAGATGAAATCTGGAAAGAAGCTTTCTGAGAAACTGCTTAGTGTTCTGTTAATTCATCTCACAGAGTTACATCTGTATTTCGTGGATCTCTTTGCTAGCCTTATTTCTGTGGAATCTGACAACAGATATTTCGAATCCCTTTTAAGACTATAGGGCCAAGGAAATATCCTCCGATAACTAAGAGAAAGAAGCTTTCTGAGAAACTTCTTTGTGTTCTGTGAAATCATCTCACAGAGTTACAGCTTTCCCCTCAAGAAGCCTTTCGCTAAGACAGTTCTTGTGGAATTGGCAAAGTGATATTTGGAAGCCCATAGAGGGCTATGGTGAAAAAGGAAATATCCTCCGATGAAATCTGGAATGAAGCTTTCTGAGAAACTGCTTAGTGTTCTGTTAATTCATCTCACAGAGTTACATCTATATTTCGTGGATCTCTTTGCTAGCCTTATTTCTGTGGAATCTGAGAACAGATATTTCGGATCCCTTTGAAGACTATAGGGCCAAAGGAAATATCCTCCGAAAACTAAGAGAAAGAATCTGTCTGAGAAACTTCTTTGTGTTCTGTGAAATGAGCTCACAGAGTTACAGCTTTCCCCTCAAGAAGCCTTTCGCTAAGACAGTTCTTGTGGAATTGGCAAAGTGATATTTGGAAGCCCATAGAGGGCTATGGTGAAAAAGGAAATATCCTCCGATGAAATCTGGAAAGAAGCTCTCTGAGAAACTGCTTAGTGTTCTGTTAATTCATCTCACAGAGTTACATCTATATTTCGTGGATCTCTTTGCTAGCCTTATTTCTGTGGAATCTGAGAATAGATATTTCGGATCCGTTTGAAGACTATAGGGCCAAAGGAAATATCCTCCGAAAACTAAGAGAAAGAAGCTTTCTGAGAAACTTCCTTGTGTTCTGTGAAATGAGCTCACAGAGTTACAGCTTTCCACTCAAGAAGCCTTTCGCTAAGACAGTTCTTGTGGAATTGGCAAAGTGATATTTGGAAGCCCATAGAGGGCTATGTTGAAAAAGGAAATATCCTCCGATGAAATCTGGAAAGAAGCTTTCTGAGAAACTGCTTAGTGTTCTGTTAATTCATCTCACAGAGTTACATCTATATTTCGTGGATCTCTTTGCTAGCCTTATTTCTGTGGAATCTGAGAACAGATATTTCGGATCCCTTTGAAGACTATAGGGCCAAAGGAAATATCCTCCGAAAACTAAGAGAAAGAAGGTTTCTGAAAAACTTCTTTGTGTTCTGTCAAATCACCTCACAGAGTTACAGCTTTCCTCTCAAGAAGCCTTTCGCTAATACAGTTCTTGTGGAATTGGCAAAGTGATATTTGGAAGCCCATAGAGGGCTATGGTGAAAAAGGAAATATCCTGAGATGAAATCTGGAAAGAAGCTTTCTGAGAAACTGCTTAGAGTTCTGTTAATTCATCTCACAGAGTTACATCTATATTTCGTGGATCTCTTTGCTAGCCTTATTTCTGTGGAATCTGAGAACAGATATTTCGGATCCGTTTGAAGACTATAGGGCCAAAGGAAATATCCTCCGAAAACTAAGAGAAAGAAGCTTTCTGAGAAACTTCTTAGTGTTCTGTGAAATGAGCTCACAGAGTTACAGCTTTCCACTCAAGAAGCCTTTCGCTAAGACAGTTCTTGTGGAATTGGCAAAGTGATATTTGGAAGCCCATAGAGGGCTATGGTGAAAAAGGAAATATCCTCAGATGAAATCTGGAAAGAAGCTTTCTGAGAAACTGCTTAGTGTTCTGTTAATTCATCTCACAGAGTTACATCTGTATTTCGTGGATCTCTTTGCTAGCCTTATTTCTGTGGAATCTGAGAACAGATATTTCGGATCCCTTTGAAGACTATAGGGCCAAAGGAAATATCCTCCGATAACAAAGAGAAAGAAGCTTTGTGAGAAATTTCTTTGTGTTCTATGTAATCATCTCACAGAGTTACAGCTTTCCCCTCAAGAAGCCTTTCGCTAAGACAGTTCTTGTGGAATTGGCAAAGTGATATTTGGAAGCCCATAGAGGGCTATGGTGAAAAAGGAAATATCCTCAGATGAAATCTGGAAAGAAGCTTTCTGAGAAACTGCTTAGTGTTCTGTTAATTCATCTCACAGAGTTACATCTGTATTTCATGGATCTCTTTGCTAGCCTTATTTCTGTGGAATCTGAGAACAGATATTTCGAATCCCTTTGAAGACTATAGGGCCAAAGGAAATATCCTCCGATAACTAAGAGAAAGAAGCTTTCTGAGAAACTTCTTTGTGTTCTGTGAAATCATCTCACAGAGTTACAGCTTTCCCCTCAAGAAGCCTTTCGCTAAGACAGTTCTTGTGGAATTGGCAAAGTGATATTTGGAAGCCCTTAGAGGGCTATGTTGAAAAAGGAAATATCCTCAGATGAAATCTGGAAAGAAGCTTTCTGAGAAACTGCTTAGTGTTCTGTTAATTCATCTCACAGAGTTACATCTGTATTTCGTGAATCACTTGGCTAGCCTTATTTCTGTGGAATCTGAGAACAGATATTTCGGATCCCTTTGAAGACTATAGGGCCAAAGGAAATATCCTCCGATAACTAAGAGAAAGAAGCTTTCTGAGAAACTTCTTTGTGTTCTGTGAAATCATCTCACAGAGTTACAGCTTTCCCCTCAAGAAGCCTTTCGCTAAGACAGTTCTTGTGGAATTGGCCAAGTGATATTTGGAAGCCCATAGAGGGCTATGGTGAAAAAGGAAATATCCTCAGATGAAATCTGGAAAGAAGCTTTCTGAGAAACTGCTTAGTGTTCTGTTAATTCATCTCACAGAGTTACATCTGTATTTCGTGGATCTCTTGGCTAGCCTTATTTCTGTGGAATCTGAGAACAGATATTTCGGATCCCTTTGAAGACTATAGGGCCAAAGGAAATATCCTCCGATAACTAAGAGAAAGAAGCTTTCTCAGAAACTTCTTTGTGTTCTGTGAAATCATCTCACAGAGTTACAGCTTTCCCCTCAAGAAGCCTTTCGCTAAGACAGTTCTTGTGGAATTGGCAAAGTGATATTTGGAAGCCCATAGAGGGCTATGGTGAAAAAGGAAATATCCTCCGATGAAATCTGGAAAGAAGCTTTCTGAGACTGCTTAGTGTTCTGTTAGTTCATCTCACACAGTTACATCTGTATTTCTTGGATCTCTTTGCTAGCCTTATTTCTGTGGAATCTGAGAACAGATATTTCGGATCCCTTTGAAGACTATAGGGCCAAAGGAAATATCCTCCGATAACTAAGAGAAAGAAGCTTTCTGAGAAACTTCTTTGTGTTCTGTGAAATCATCTCACAGAGTTACAGCTTTCCCCTCAAGAAGCCTTTCGCTAAGACAGTTCTTGTGGAATTGGCAAAGTGATATTTTGAAACTCTTAGTGGGCTATGGTGAAAAAGGAAATATCCTCCGATGAAATCTGGAAAGAAGCTTTCTGAGAAACTGCTTAGTGTTCTGTTAATTCATCTCACAGAGTTACATCTGTACTTCGTGGATCTCTTTGCTAGCCTTATTTCTGTGGAATTTGAGAACAGATATTTCGGATCCCTTTGAAGACTATAGGGCCAAAGGAAATATCCTCCGATAACTAAGAGAAAGAAGCTTTCTGAGAAACTTCTTTGTGTTCTGTGAAATCATCTCACAGAGTTACAGCTTTCCCCTCAAGAAGCCTTTCGCTAAGACATTTCTTGTGGAATTGGCAAAGTGATATTTGGAAGCCCATAGAGGGCTATGGTGAAAAAGGAAATATCCTCAGATGAAATCTGGAAAGAAGCTTTCTGAGAAACTGCTTAGTGTTCTGTTAATTCATCTCACAGAGTTACATCTGTATTTCGTGGATCTCTTTGCTAGCCTTATTTCTGTGGAATCTGAGAACAGATATTTCGGATCCCTTTGAAGACTATAGGGCCAAAGGAAATATCCTCCGATAACTAAGAGAAAGAAGCTTTCTGAGAAACTTCTTTGTGTTCTGTGAAATCATCTCACAGAGTTACAGCTTTCCCCTCAAGAAGCCTTTCGCTAAGACAGTTCTTGTGGAATTGGCAAAGTGATATTTGGAAGCCCATAGAGGGCTATGGTGAAAAAGGAAATATCCTCAGATGAAATCTGGAAAGAAGCTTTCTGAGAAACTGCTTAGTGTTCTGTTAATTCATCTCACAGAGTTACATCTGTATTTCGTGGATCTCTTTGCTAGCCTTATTTCTGTGGAATCTGAGAACAGATATTTCGGATCCCTTTGAAGACTATAGGGCCAAAGGAAATATCCTCCGATAACTAAGAGAAAGAAGCTTTCTGAGAAACTTCTTTGTGTTCTGTGAAATCATCTCACAGAGTTACAGCTTTCCCCTCAGGAAGCCTTTCGCTAAGACAGTTCTTGTGGAATTGGCAAAGTGATATTTGGAAGCCCATAGAGGGCTATGGTGAAAAAGGAAATATCCTCCGATGAAATCTGGAAAGAAGCTTTCTGAGAAACTGCTTAGTGTTCTGTTAATTCATCTCACAGAGTTACATCAATATTTCGTGGATCTCTTTGCTAGCCTTATTTCTGTGGAATCTGAGAACAGATATTTCGGAACCCTTTGAAGACTATAGGGCCAAAGGAAATATCCTCCGAAAACTAAGAGAAAGAAGGTTTCTGAGAAACTTCTTTGTGTTCTGTCAAATCAGCTCACAGAGTTACAGCTTTCCTCTCAAGAAGCCTTTCGCTAAGACAGTTCTTGTGGAATTGGCAAAGTGATATTTGGAAGCCCATAGAGGGCTATGGTGAAAAAGGAAATATCCTGAGATGAAATCTGGAAAGAAGCTTTCTGAGAAACTGCTTAGAGTTCTGTTAATTCATCTCACAGAGTTACATCTATATTTCGTGGATCTCTTTGCTAGCCTTATTTCTGTGGAATCTGAGAACAGATATTTCGGATCCGTTTGAAGACTATAGGGCCAAAGGAAATATCCTCCTAAAACTAAGAGAAAGAAGCTTTCTGAGAAACCTCTTTGTGTTCTGTGAAATCATCTCACAGAGTTACAGCTTTCCCCTCAAGAAGCCTTTCGCTAAGACAGTTCTTGTGGAATTGGCAAAGTGATATTTGGAAGCCCATAGAGGGCTATGGTGAAAAAGGAAATATCCTCAGATGAAATCTGGAAAGAAGCTTTCTGAGAAACTGCTTAGTATTCTGTTAATTCATCTCACACAGTTACATCTGTATTTCGTGGATCTCTTTGCTAGCCTTATTTCTGTGGAATCTGAGAACAGATATTTCGGATCCCTTTGAAGACTATAGGGCCAAAGGAAATATCCTCCGATAACAAAGAGAAAGAAGCTTTCTGAGAAACTTCTTTGTGTTCTGTGAAATCATCTCACAGAGTTACAGCTTTTCCCTCAAGAAGCCTTTCGCTAAGACAGTTCTTGTGGAATTGGCAAAGTGATATTTTGAAACCCTTAGTGGGCTATGGTGAAAAAGGAAATATCCTCCGATGAAATCTGGAAAGAAGCTTTCTGAGAAAGTGCTTAGTGTTCTGTTAATTCATCTCACAGAGTTACATCTATATTTCGTGGATCTCTTTGCTAGCCTTATTTCTGTGGAATCTGAGAACAGATATTTCGGATCCCTTAGAAGACTATAGGGCCAAAGGAAATATCCTCCGAAAACTAAGAGAAAGAAGGTTTCTGAGAAACTTCTTTGTGTTCTGTCAAATCAGCTCACAGAGTTACAGCTTTCCTCTCAAGAAGCCTTTCGCTAAGACAGTTCTTGTGGAATTGGCAAAGTGATATTTGGAAGCCCATAGAGGGCTATGGTGAAAAAGGAAATATCCTGAGATGAAATCTGGAAAGAAGCTTTCTGAGAAACTGCTTAGAGTTCTGTTAATTCATCTCACAGAGTTACATCTATATTTCGTGGATCTCTTTGCTAGCCTTATTTCTGTGGAATCTGAGAACAGATATTTCGGATCCGTTTGAAGACTATAGGGCCAAAGGAAATATCCTCCGAAAACTAAGAGAAAGAAGCTTTCTGAGAAACTTCTTAGTGTTCTGTGAAATGAGCTCACAGAGTTACAGCTTTCCACTCAAGAAGCCTTTCGCTAAGACAGTTCTTGTGGAATTGGCAAAGTGATATTTGGAAGCCCATAGAGGGCTATGGTGAAAAAGGAAATATTCTCAGATGAAATCTGGAAAGAAGCTTTCTGAGAAACTGCTTAGTGTTCTGTTAATTCATCTCACAGAGTTACATCTGTATTTCGTGGATCTCTTTGCTAGCCTTATTTCTGTGGAATCTGAGAAGAGATATTTCGGATCCCTTTGAAGACTATAGGGCCAAAGGAAATATCCTCCGATAACTAAGAGAAAGAAGCTTTGTGAGAAATTTCTTTGTGTTCTATGTAATCATCTCACAGAGTTACAGCTTTCCCCTCAAGAAGCCTTTCGCTAAGACAGTTCTTGTGGAATTGGCAAAGTGATATTTGGAAGCCCATAGAGGGCTATGGTGAAAAAGGAAATATCCTCAGATGAAATCTGGAAAGAAGCCTTCTGAGAAACTGCTTAGTGTTCTGTTAATTCATCTCACAGAGTTACATCTA
Source organism: Macaca mulatta (assembly GCF_049350105.2). NCBI lineage: Eukaryota > Metazoa > Chordata > Mammalia > Primates > Cercopithecidae > Macaca > Macaca mulatta. Next base: position 50,354,905 of record NC_133411.1, read on the forward strand.
TGTTTCGTGGATCTCTTTGCTAGCCTTATTTCTGTGGAATCTGAGAACAGATATTTCGGATCCCTTTGAAGACTATAGGGCCAAAGGAAATATCCTCCGAAAACTAAGAGAAAGAAGGTTTCTGAGAAACTTCTTAGTGTTCTGTCAAATCAGCTCACAGAGTTACAGCTTTCCTCTCAAGAAGCCTTTCGCTAAGACAGTTCTTGTGGAATTGGCAAAGTGATATTTGGAAGCCCATAGAGGGCTATGGTGAAAAAGGAAATATCCTGAGATGAAATCTGGAAAGAAGCTTTCTGAGAAACTGCTTAGAGTTCTGTTAATTCATCTCACAGAGTTACATCTATATTTCGTGGATCTCTTTGCTCGCCTTATTTCTGAGGAATCTGAGAACAGATATTTCGGATCCGTTTGAAGACTATAGGGCCAAAGGAAATATCCTCCGAAAACTAAGAGAAAGAAGCTTTCTGAGATACTTCTTTGTGTTCTGTGAAATGAGCTCACAGAGTTACAGCTTTCCACTCAAGAAGCCTTTCGCTAAGACAGTTCTTGTGGAATTGGCAAAGTGATATTTGGAAGCCCATAGAGGGCTATGGTGAAAAAGGAAATATCCTCAGATGAAATCTGGAAAGAAGCTTTCTGAGAAACTGCTTAGTGTTCTGTTAATTCATCTCACAGAGTTACATCTGTATTTCGTGGATCACTTGGCTAGCCTTATTTCTGTGGAATCTGAGAACAGATATTTCGGATCCCTTTGAAGACTATAGGGCAAAAGGAAATATCCTCCGATAACTAAGAGAAAGAAGCTTTCTCAGAAACTTCTTTGTGTTCTGTGAAATCATCTCACAGAGTTACAGCTTTCCCCTCAAGAAGCCTTTCGCTAAGACAGTTCTTGTGGAATTGGCAAAGTGATATTTGGAAGCCCATAGAGGGCTATGGTGAAAAAGGAAATATCCTCCGATGAAATCTGGAAAGAAGCTTTCTGAGAAACTGCTTAGTGTTCTGTTAGTTCATCTCACAGAGTTACATCTATATTTCGTGGATCTCTTTGCTAGCCTTATTTCTGTGGAATCTGAGAACAGATATTTCGGATCCCTTTGAAGACTATAGGGCCAAAGGAAATATCCTCCGATAATAAAGAGAAAGAAGCTTTCTGAGACACTTCTTTGTGTTCTGTGAAATCATCTCACAGAGTTACAGCTTTCCCCTCAAGAAGCCTTTCGCTAAGACATTTCTTGTGGAATTGGCCAAGTGATATTTGGAAGCCCATAGAGGGCTATGGTGAAAAAGGAAATATCCTCAGATGAAATCTGGAAAGAAGCTTTCTGAGAAACTGCTTAGTGTTCTGTTAATTCATCTCACACAGTTACATCTGTATTTCTTGGATCTCTTTGCTACCCTTATTTCTGTGGAATCTGAGAACAGATATTTCGGATCCCTTTGAAGACTATAGGGCCAAAGGAAATATCCTCCGATAACTAAGAGAAAGAAGCTTTCTGAGAAACTTCTTTGTGTTCTGTGAAATCATCTCACAGAGTTACAGCTTTCCCCTCAAGAAGCCTTTCGCTAAGACAGTTCTTGTGGAATTGGCAAAGTGATATTTGGAAGCCCATATAGGGCTATGGTGAAAAAGGAAATATCCTCCGATGAAATCTGGAAAGAAGCTTTCTGAGAAACTGCTTAGTGTTCTGTTAATTCATCTCACAGAGTTACATCTGTACTTCGTGGATCTCTTTGCTAGCCTTATTTCTGTGGAATTTGAGAACAGATATTTCGGATCCCTTTGAAGACTATAGGGCCAAAGGAAATATCCTCCGATAACTAAGAGAAAGAAGCTTTCTGAGAAACTTCTTTGTGTTCTGTGAAATCATCTCACAGAGTTACAGCTTTCCCCTCAAGAAGCCTTTCGCTAAGACATTTCTTGTGGAATTGGCAAAGTGATATTTGGAAGCCCATAGAGGGCTATGGTGAAAAAGGAAATATCCTCAGATGAAATCTGGAAAGAAGCTTTCTGAGAAACTGCTTAGTGTTCTGTTAATTCATCTCACAGAGTTACATCTGTATTTCGTGGATCTCTTTGCTAGCCTTATTTCTGTGGAATCTGAGAACAGATATTTCGGATCCCTTTGAAGACTATAGGGCCAAAGGAAATATCCTCCGATAACTAAGAGAAAGAAGCTTTCTGAGAAACTTCTTTGTGTTCTGTGAAATCATCTCACAGAGTTACAGCTTTCCCCTCAAGAAGCCTTTCGCTAAGACAGTTCTTGTGGAATTGGCAAAGTGATATTTGGAAGCCCATAGAGGGCTATGGTGAAAAAGGAAATATCCTCAGATGAAATCTGGAAAGAAGCTTTCTGAGAAACTGCTTAGTGTTCTGTTAATTCATCTCACAGAGTTACATCTGTATTTCGTGGATCTCTTTGCTAGCCTTATTTCTGTGGAATCTGACAACAGATATTTCGAATCCCTTTGAAGACTATAGGGCCAAAGGAAATATCCTCCGATAACTAAGAGAAAGAAGCTTTCTGAGAAACTTCTTTGTGTTCTGTGAAATCATCTCACAGAGTTACAGCTTTCCCCTCAAGAAGCCTTTCGCTAAGACAGTTCTTGTGGAATTGGTAAAGTGATATTTGGAAGCCCATAGAGGGCTATGGTGAAAAAGGAAATATCCTCCGATGAAATCTGGAAAGAAGCTTTCTGAGAAACTGCTTAGTGTTCTGTTAATTCATCTCACAGAGTTACATCAATATTTCGTGGATCTCTTTGCTAGCCTTATTTCTGTGGAATCTGAGAACAGATATTTCGGAACCCTTTGAAGACTTTAGGGCCAAAGGAAATATCCTCCGAAAACTAAGAGAAAGAAGGTTTCTGAGAAACTTCTTTGTGTTTTGTCAAATCAGCTCACAGAGTTACAGCTTTCCTCTCAAGAAGCCTTTCGCTAAGACAGTTCTTGTGGAATTGGCAAAGTGATATTTGGAAGCCCATAGAGGGCTATGGTGAAAAAGGAAATATCCTGAGATGAAATCTGGAAAGAAGCTTTCTGAGAAACTGCTTAGAGTTCTGTTAATTCATCTCACAGAGTTACATCTATATTTCGTGGATCTCTTTGCTAGCCTTATTTCTGTGGAATCTGAGAACAGATATTTCGGATCCGTTTGAAGACTCTAGGGCCAAAGGAAATATCCTCCGAAAACTAAGAGAAAGAAGCTTTCTAAGAAACTTCTTTGTGTTCTGTGAAATGAGCTCACAGAGTTACAGCTTTCCACTCAAGAAGCCTTTCGCTAAGACAGTTCTTGTGGAATTGGCAAAGAGGTATTTGGAAGCCCATAGAGGGCTATGGTGAAAAAGGAAATATCCTGAGATGAAATCTGGAAAGAAGCTTTCTGAGAAACTGCTTAGTGTTCTGTTAATTCATCTCACAGAGTTACATCTGTATTTCGTGGATCTCTTTGCTAGCCTTATTTCTGTGGAATCTGAGAACAGATATTTCGGATCCCTTTGAAGACTATAGGGCCAAAGAAAATATCCTCCGATAACAAAGAGAAAGAAGCTTTGTGAGAAATTTCTTTGTGTTCTATGTAATCATCTCACAGAGTTACAGCTTTCCCCTCAAGAAGCCTTTCGCTAAGACAGTTCTTGTGGAATTGGCAAAGTGATATTTGGAAGCCCATAGAGGGCTATGGTGAAAAAGGAAATATCCTCCGATGAAATCTGGAAAGAAGCTTTCTGAGAAACTGCTTAGTGTTCTGTTAGTTCATCTCACAGAGTTACATCTATATTTCGTGGATCTCTTTGCTAGCCTTATTTCTGTGGAATCTGAGAACAGATATTTCGGATCCCTTTGAAGACTATAGGGCCAAAGGAAATATCCTCCGAAAACTAAGAGAAAGAAGGTTTCTGAGAAACTTCTTTGTGTTCTGTCAAATTAGCTCACAGAGTTACAGCTTTCCCCTCAAGAAGCCTTTCGCTAAGACATTTCTTGTGGAATTGGCAAAGTGATATTTGGAAGCCCATAGAGGGCTATGGTGAAAAAGGAAATATCCTCCGATGAAATCTGGAAAGAAGCTTTCTGAGAAACTGCTTAGTGTTCTGTTAATTCATCTCACAGAGTTACATCAATATTTCGTGGATCTCTTTGCTAGCCTTATTTCTGTGGAATCTGAGAACAGATATTTCGGAACCCTTTGAAGACTATAGGGCCAAAGGAAATATCTTCCGAAAACTAAGAGAAAGAAGGTTTCTGAGAAACTTCTTTGTGTTCTGTCAAATCATCTCACAGAGTTACAGCTTTCCTCTCAAGAAGCCTTTCGCTAAGACAGTTCTTGTGGAATTGGCCAAGTGATATTTGGAAGCCCATAGAGGGCTATGGTGAAAAAGAAATATCCTGAGATGAAATCTGGAAAGAAGCTTTCTGAGAAACTGCTTAGAGTTCTGTTAATTCATCTCACAGAGTTACATCTATATTTCGTGGATCTCTTTGCTAGCCTTATTTCTGTGGAATCTGAGAACAGATATTTCGGATCCGTTTGAAGACTATAGGGCCAAAGGAAATATCCTCCGAAAACTAAGAGAAAGAAGCTTTCTAAGAAACTTCTTTGTGTTCTGTGAAATGAGCTCACAGAGTTACAGCTTTCCACTCAAGAAGCCTTTCGCTAAGACAGTTCTTGTGGAATTGGCAAAGTGATATTTGGAAGCCCATAGAGGGCTATGGTGAAAAAGGAAATATCCTCCGATGAAATCTGGAAAGAAGCTTTCTGAGAAACTGCTTAGTGTTCTGTTAATTCATCTCACAGAGTTACATCTGTATTTCGTGGATCTCTTTGCTAGCCTTATTTCTGTGGAATCTGAGAACAGATATTTCGGATCCCTTTGAAGACTATAGGGCCAAAGGAAATATCCTCCGATAACAAAGAGAAAGAAGCTTTGTGAGAAATTTCTTTGTGTTCTATGTAATCATCTCACAGAGTTACAGCTTTCCCCTCAAGAAGCCTTTCGCTAAGACAGTTCTTGTGGAATTGGCAAAGTGATATTTGGAAGCCCATAGAGGGCTATGGTGAAAAAGGAAATATCCTCAGATGAAATCTGGAAAGAAGCTTTCTGAGAAACTGCTTAGTGTTCTGTTAATTCATCTCACAGAGTTACATCTGTATTTCGTGGATCTCTTTGCTAGCCTTATTTCTGTGGAATCTGAGAACAGATATTTCGGATCCCTTTGAAGACTATAGGGCCAAAGGAAATATCCTCCGATAACTAAGAGAAAGAAGCTTTTTCAGAAACTTCTTTGTGTTCTGTGAAATCATCTCACAGAGTTACAGCTTTCCCCTCAAGAAGCCTTTGGCTAAGACAGTTCTTGTGGAATTGGCAAAGTGATATTTGGAAGCCCTTAGAGGGCTATGGTGAAAAAGGAAATATCCTCAGATGAAATCTGGAAAGAAGCTTTCTGAGAAACTGCTTAGTGTTCTGTTAATTCATCTCACAGAGTTACATCTGATTTTCGTGGATCTCTTTGCTAGCCTTATTTCTGTGGAATCTGAGAACAGATATTTCGGATCCCTTTGAAGACTATAGGGCCAAAGGAAATATCCTCCGAAAACTAAGAGAAAGAAGGTTTCTGAGAAACTTCTTTGTGTTCTGTCAAATCAGCTCACAGAGTTACAGCTTTCCTCTCAAGAAGCCTTTCGCTAAGACAGTTCTTGTGGAATTGGCAAAGTGATATTTGGAAGCCCATAGAGGGCTATGGTGAAAAAGGAAATATCCTGAGATGAAATCGGGAAAGAAGCTTTCTGAGAAACTGCTTAGAGTTCTCTTAATTCATCTCACAGAGTTACATCTATATTTCGTGGATCTCTTTGCTAGCCTTATTTCTGTGGAATCTGAGAACAGATATTTCGGATCCGTTTGAAGACTATAGGGCCAAAGGAAATATCCTCCGAAAACTAAGAGAAAGAAGCTTTCTAAGAAACTTCTTTGTGTTCTGTGAAATGAGCTCACAGAGTTACAGCTTTCCACTCAAGAAGCCTTTCGCTAAGACAGTTCTTGTGGAATTGGCAAAGTGATATTTGGAAGCCCATAGAGGGCTATGGTGAAAAAGGAAATATCCTCCGATGAAATCTGGAAAGAAGCTTTCTGAGAAACTGCATAGTGTTCTGTTAATTCATCTCACAGAGTTACATCTGTATTTCGTGGATCTCTTTGCTAGCCTTATTTCTGTGGAATCTGAGAACAGATATTTCGGATCCCTTTGAAGACTATAGGGCCAAAGGAAATATCCTCCGAAAACTAAGAGAAAGAAGGTTTCTGAGAAACTTCTTTGTGTTCTGTCAAATTAGCTCACAGAGTTACAGCTTTCCCCTCAAGAAGCCTTTCGCTAAGACATTTCTTGTGGAATTGGCAAAGTGATATTTGGAAGCCCAAAGAGGGCTATGGTGAAAAAGGAAATATCCTCCGATGAAATCTGGAAAGAAGCTTTATGAGAAACTGCTTAGTGTTCTGTTAATTCATCTCACAGAGTTACATCAATATTTCGTGGATCTCTTTGCTAGCCTTATTTCTGTGGAATCTGAGAACAGATATTTCGGAACCCTTTGAAGACTATTGGGCCAAAGGAAATATCCTCCGAAAACTAAGAGAAAGAAGGTTTCTGAGAAACTTCTTTGTGTTCTGTCAAATCATCTCACAGAGTTACAGCTTTCCTCTCAAGAAGCCTTTCGCTAAGACAGTTCTTGTGGAATTGGCAAAGTGATATTTGGAAGCCCATAGAGGGCTATGGTGAAAAAGGAAATATCCACCGATGAAATCTGGAAAGAAGCTTTCTGAGAAACTGCTTAGTGTTCTGTTAGTTCATCTCACAGAGTTACATCTATATTTCGTGGATCTCTTTGCTAGCCTTATTTCTGTGGAATCTGAGAACAGATATTTCGGATCCCTTTGAAGACTATAGGGCCAAAGGAAATATCCTCCGAAAACTAAGAGAAAGAAGGTTTCTGAGAAACTTCTTTGTGTTCTGTCAAATTAGCTCACAGAGTTACAGCTTTCCCCTCAAGAAGCCTTTCGCTAAGACATTTCTTGTGGAATTGGCAAAGTGATATTTGGAAGCCCATAGAGGGCTATGGTGAAAAAGGAAATATCCTCCAATGAAATCTGGAAAGAAGCTTTCTGAGAAACTGCTTAGTGTTCTGTTAATTCATCTCACAGAGTTACATCAATATTTCGTGGATCTCTTTGCTAGCCTTATTTCTGTGGAATCTGAGAACAGATATTTCGGAACCCTTTGAAGACTATAGGGCCAAAGGAAATATCTTCCGAAAACTAAGAGAAAGAAGGTTTCTGAGAAACTTCTTTGTGTTCTGTCAAATCATCTCACAGAGTTACAGCTTTCCTCTCAAGAAGCCTTTCGCTAAGACAGTTCTTGTGGAATTGGCCAAGTGATATTTGGAAGCCCATAGAGGGCTATGGTGAAAAAGAAATATCCTGAGATGAAATCTGGAAAGAAGCTTTCTGAGAAACTGCTTAGAGTTCTGTTAATTCATCTCACAGAGTTACATCTATATTTCGTGGATCTCTTTGCTAGCCTTATTTCTGTGGAATCTGAGAACAGATATTTCGGATCCGTTTGAAGACTATAGGGCCAAAGGAAATATCCTCCGAAAACTAAGAGAAAGAAGCTTTCCAAGAAACTTCTTTGTGTTCTGTGAAATGAGCTCACAGAGTTACAGCTTTCCACTCAAGAAGCCTTTCGCTAAGACAGTTCTTGTGGAATTGGCAAAGTGATATTTGGAAGCCCATAGAGGGCTATGGTGAAAAAGGAAATATCCTCCGATGAAATCTGGAAAGAAGCTTTCTGAGAAACTGCTTAGTGTTCTGTTAATTCATCTCACAGAGTTACATCTGTATTTCGTGGATCTCTTTGCTAGCCTTATTTCTGTGGAATCTGAGAACAGATATTTCGGATCCCTTTGAAGACTATAGGGCCAAAGGAAATATCCTCCGATAACAAAGAGAAAGAAGCTTTGTGAGAAATTTCTTTGTGTTCTATGTAATCATCTCACAGAGTTACAGCTTTCCCCTCAAGAAGCCTTTCGCTAAGACAGTTCTTGTGGAATTGGCAAAGTGATATTTGGAAGCCCATAGAGGGCTATGGTGCAAAAGGAAATATCCTCCGATGAAATCTGGAAAGAAGCTTTCTGAGAAGCTGCTTAGTGTTCTGTTAGTTCATCTCACAGAGTTACATCTATATTTCGTGGATCTCTTTGCTAGCCTTATTTCTGTGGAATCTGAGAACAGATATTTCGGATCCCTTTGAAGACTATAGGGCCAAAGGAAATATCCTCCGAAAACTAAGAGAAAGAAGGTTTCTGAGAAACTTCTTTGTGTTCTGTCAAATCAGCTCACAGAGTTACAGCTTTCCTCTCAAGAAGCCTTTCGCTAAGACAGTTCTTGTGGAATTGGCAAAGTGATATTTGGAAGCCCTTAGATGGCTATGGTGAAAAAGGAAATATCCTGAGATGAAATCTGGAAAGAAGCTTTCTGAGAAACTGCTTAGAGTTCTGTTAATTCATCTCACAGAGTTACATCTATATTTCGTGGATCTCTTTGCTAGCCTTATTTCTGTGGAATCTGAGAACAGATATTTCGGATCCGTTTGAAGACTATAGGGCCAAAGGAAATATCCTCCGAAAACTAAGAGAAAGAAGCTTTCTAAGAAACTTCTTTGTGTTCTGTGAAATGAGCTCAGAGAGTTACAGCTTTCCACTCAAGAAGCCTTTCGCTAAGACAGTTCTTGTGGAATTGGCAAAGTGATATTTGGAAGCCTATAGAGGGCTATGGTGAAAAAGGAAATATCCTCAGATGAAATCTGGAAAGAAGCTTTCTGAGAAACTGCTTAGTGTTCTGTTAATTCATGTCACAGAGTTACATCTGTACTTCGTGGATCTCTTTGCTAGGCTTATTTCTGTGGAATCTGAGAACAGATATTTCGGATCCCTTTGAAGACTATAGGGCCAAAGGAAATATCCTCGGATAACAAAGAAAAAGAAGCTTTCTGAGAAACTTTTTTGTGTTCTGTGAAATCATCTCACAGAGTTACAGCTTTCCCCTCAAGAAGCCTTTCGCTAAGACATTTCTTGTGGAATTGGCAAAGTGATATTTGGAAGCCCATAGAGGGCTATGGTGAAAAAGGAAATATCCTCAGATGAAATCTGGAAAGAAGCTTTCTGAGAAACTGCTTAGTGTTCTGTTAATTCATCTCACAGAGTTACATCTGTATTTCGTGGATCTCTTTGCTAGCCTTATTTCTGTGGAATCTGAGAACAGATATTTCGGATCCCTTTGAAGACTATAGGGCCAAAGGAAATATCCTCCGATAACTAAGAGAAAGAAGCTTTTTCAGAAACTTCTTTGTGTTCTGTGAAATCATCTCACAGAGTTACAGCTTTCCCCTCAAGAAGCCTTTGGCTAAGACAGTTCTTGTGGAATTGGCAAAGTGATATTTGGAAGCCCTTAGAGGGCTATGGTGAAAAAGGAAATATCCTCAGATGAAATCTGGAAAGAAGCTTTCTGAGAAACTGCTTAGTGTTCTGTTAATTCATCTCACAGAGTTACATCTGATTTTCGTGGATCTCTTTGCTAGCCTTATTTCTGTGGAATCTGAGAACAGATATTTCGGATCCCTTTGAAGACTATAGGGCCAAAGGAAATATCCTCCGAAAACTAAGAGAAAGAAGGTTTCTGAGAAACTTCTTTGTGTTCTGTCAAATCAGCTCACAGAGTTACAGCTTTCCTCTCAAGAAGCCTTTCGCTAAGACAGTTCTTGTGGAATTGGCAAAGTGATATTTGGAAGCCCATAGAGGGCTATGGTGAAAAAGGAAATATCCTGAGATGAAATCGGGAAAGAAGCTTTCTGAGAAACTGCTTAGAGTTCTCTTAATTCATCTCACAGAGTTACATCTATATTTCGTGGATCTCTTTGCTAGCCTTATTTCTGTGGAATCTGAGAACAGATATTTCGGATCCGTTTGAAGACTATAGGGCCAAAGGAAATATCCTCCGAAAACTAAGAGAAAGAAGCTTTCTAAGAAACTTCTTTGTGTTCTGTGAAATGAGCTCACAGAGTTACAGCTTTCCACTCAAGAAGCCTTTCGCTAAGACAGTTCTTGTGGAATTGGCAAAGTGATATTTGGAAGCCCATAGAGGGCTATGGTGAAAAAGGAAATATCCTCCGATGAAATCTGGAAAGAAGCTTTCTGAGAAACTGCATAGTGTTCTGTTAATTCATCTCACAGAGTTACATCTGTATTTCGTGGATCTCTTTGCTAGCCTTATTTCTGTGGAATCTGAGAACAGATATTTCGGATCCCTTTGAAGACTATAGGGCCAAAGGAAATATCCTCCGAAAACTAAGAGAAAGAAGGTTTCTGAGAAACTTCTTTGTGTTCTGTCAAATTAGCTCACAGAGTTACAGCTTTCCCCTCAAGAAGCCTTTCGCTAAGACATTTCTTGTGGAATTGGCAAAGTGATATTTGGAAGCCCAAAGAGGGCTATGGTGAAAAAGGAAATATCCTCCGATGAAATCTGGAAAGAAGCTTTATGAGAAACTGCTTAGTGTTCTGTTAATTCATCTCACAGAGTTACATCAATATTTCGTGGATCTCTTTGCTAGCCTTATTTCTGTGGAATCTGAGAACAGATATTTCGGAACCCTTTGAAGACTATAGGGCCAAAGGAAATATCCTCCGAAAACTAAGAGAAAGAAGGTTTCTGAGAAACTTCTTTGTGTTCTGTCAAATCATCTCACAGAGTTACAGCTTTCCTCTCAAGAAGCCTTTCGCTAAGACAGTTCTTGTGGAATTGGCAAAGTGATATTTGGAAGCCCATAGAGGGCTATGGTGAAAAAGGAAATATCCTCAGATGAAATCTGGAAAGAAACTTTCTGAGAAACTGCTTAGAGTTCTGTTAATTCATCTCACAGAGTTACATCTATATTTCGTGGATCTCTTTGCTAGCCTTATTTCTGTGGAATCTGAGAACAGATATTTCGGATCCGTTTGAAGACTATAGGGCCAAAGGAAATATCCTCCGAAAACTAAGAGAAAGAAGCTTTCTAAGAAACTTCTTTGTGTTCTGTGAAATGAGCTCACAGAGTTACAGCTTTCCACTCAAGAAGCCTTTCGCTAAGACAGTTCTTGTGGAATTGGCAAAGTGATATTTGGAAGCCCATAGAGGGCTATGGTGAAAAAGGAAATATCCTCCGATGAAATCTGGAAAGAAGCTTTCTGAGAAACTGCTTAGTGTTCTGTTAATTCATCTCACAGAGTTACATCTGTATTTCGTGGATCTCTTTGCTAGCCTTATTTCTGTGGAATCTGAGAACAGATATTTCGGATCCCTTTGAAGACTATAGGGCCAAAGGAAATATCCTCCGATAACAAAGAGAAAGAAGCTTTGTGAGAAATTTCTTTGTGTTCTATGTAATCATCTCACAGAGTTACAGCTTTCCCCTCAAGAAGCCTTTCGCTAAGACAGTTCTTGTGGAATTGGCAAAGTGATATTTGGAAGCCCATAGAGGGCTATGGTGAAAAAGGAAATATCCTCCGATGAAATCTGGAAAGAAGCTTTCTGAGAAACTGCTTAGTGTTCTGTTAGTTCATCTCACAGAGTTACATCTATATTTCGTGGATCTCTTTGCTAGCCTTATTTCTGTGGAATCTGAGAACAGATATTTCGGATCCCTTTGAAGACTATAGGGCCAAAGGAAATATCCTCCGAAAACTAAGAGAAAGAAGGTTTCTGAGAAACTTCTTTGTGTTCTGTCAAATCAGCTCACAGAGTTACAGCTTTCCTCTCAAGAAGCCTTTCGCTAAGACAGTTCTTGTGGAATTGGCAAAGTGATATTTGGAAGCCCATAGAGGGCTATGGTGAAAAAGGAAATATCCTGAGATGAAATCGGGAAAGAAGCTTTCTGAGAAACTGCTTAGAGTTCTGTTAATTCATCTCACAGAGTTACATCTATATTTCGTGGATCTCTTTGCTAGCCTTATTTCTGTGGAATCTGAGAACAGATATTTCGGATCCGTTTGAAGACTATAGGGCCAAAGGAAATATCCTCCGAAAACTAAGAGAAAGAAGCTTTCTAAGAAACTTCTTTGTGTTCTGTGAAATGAGCTCACAGAGTTACAGCTTTCCACTCAAGAATCCTTTCGCTAAGACAGTTCTTGTGGAATTGGCAAAGTGATATTTGGAAGCCTATAGAGGGCTATGGTGAAAAAGGAAATATCCTCAGATGAAATCTGGAAAGAAGCTTTCTGAGAAACTGCTTAGTGTTCTGTTAATTCATCTCACAGAGTTACATCTGTATTTCGTGGATCTCTTTGCTAGCCTTATTTCTGTGGAATCTGAGAACAGATATTTCGGATCCCTTTGAAGACTATAGGGCCAAAGGAAATATCCTCCGATAACAAAGAGAAAGAAGCTTTGTGAGAAATTTCTTTGTGTTCTATGTAATCATCTCACAGACTTACAGCTTTCCCCTCAAGAAGCCTTTCGCTAAGACAGTTTTTGTGGAATTGGCAAAGTGATATTTGGAAGCCCATAGAGGGCTATGGTAAAAAGGAAATATCCTCCGATGAAATCTGGAAAGAAGCCTTCTGAGAAACTGCTTAGTGTTCTGTTAGTTCATCTCACAGAGTTACATCTATATTTCGTGGATCTCTTTGCTAGCCTTATTTCTATGGAATCTGAGAACAGATATTTCGGATCCCTTTGAAGACTATAGGGCCAAAGGAAATATCCTCCGATAACAAAGAGAAAGAAGCTTTCTGAGACACTTCTTTGTGTTCTGTGAAATCATCTCACAGAGTTACAGCTTTCCCCTCAAGAAGCCTTTCGCTAAGACAGTTCTTGTGGGATTGGCCAAGTGATATTTGGAAGCCCATAGAGGGCTGTGGTGAAAAAGGAAATATCCTCAGATGAAATCTGGAAAGAAGCTTTCTGTGAAACTGCTTAGTGTTCTGTTAATTCATCTCACACAGTTACATCTGTATTTCGTGGATCTCTTTGCTAGCCTTATTTCTGTGGAATCTGAGAACAGATATTTCGGATCCCTTTGCAGACTATAGGGCCAAAGGAAATATCCTCCGATAACTAAGAGAAAGAAGCTTTCTGAGAAACTTCTTTGTGTTCTGTGAAATCATCTCACAGAGTTACAGCTTTCCCCTCAAGAAGCCTTTCGCTAAGACAGTTCTTGTGGAATTGGCAAAGTGATATTTGGAAACCCTTAGTGGGCTATGGTGAAAAAGGAAATATCCTCCGATGAAATCTGGAAAGAAGGTTTCTGAGAAACAGCTTAGTGTTCTGTTAATTCATGTCACAGAGTTACATCTGTACTTCGTGGATCTCTTTGCTAGGCTTATTTCTGTGGAATCTGAGAACAGATATTTCGGATCCCTTTGAAGACTATAGGGCCAAAGGAAATATCCTCGGATAACAAAGAAAAAGAAGCTTTCTGAGAAACTTTTTTGTGTTCTGTGAAATCATCTCACAGAGTTACAGCTTTCCCCTCAAGAAGCCTTTCGCTAAGACATTTCTTGTGGAATTGGCAAAGTGATATTTGGAAGCCCATAGAGGGCTATGGTGAAAAAGGAAATATCCTCAGATGAAATCTGGAAAGAAGCTTTCTGAGAAACTGCTTAGTGTTCTGTTAATTCATCTCACAGAGTTACATCTGTATTTCGTGGATCTCTTTGCTAGCCTTATTTCTGTGGAATCTGAGAACAGATATTTCGGATCCCTTTGAAGACTATAGGGCCAAAGGAAATATCCTCCGATAACTAAGAGAAAGAAGCTTTTTCAGAAACTTCTTTGTGTTCTGTGAAATCATCTCACAGAGTTACAGCTTTCCCCTCAAGAAGCCTTTCGCTAAGACAGTTCTTGTGGAATTGGCAAAGTGATATTTGGAAGCCCTTAGAGGGCTATGGTGAAAAAGGAAATATCCTCCGATGAAATCTGGAAAGAAGCTTTCTGAGAAACTGCTTAGTGTTCTGTTAATTCATCTCACAGAGTTACATCTGATTTTCGTGGATCTCTTTGCTAGCCTTATTTCTGTGGAATCTGACAACAGATATTTCGAATCCCTTTGAAGACTATAGGGCCAAAGGAAATATCCTCCGATAACTAAGAGAAAGAAGCTTTCTGAGAAACTTCTTTGTGTTCTGTGAAATCATCTCACAGAGTTACAGCTTTCCCCTCAAGAAGCCTTTCGCTAAGACAGTTCTTGTGGAATTGGCAAAGTGATATTTGGAAGCCCATAGAGGGCTATGGTGAAAAAGGAAATATCCTCCGATGAAATCTGGAAAGAAGCTTTCTGAGAAACTGCTTAGTGTTCTGTTAATTCATCTCACAGAGTTACATCAATATTTCGTGGATCTCTTTGCTAGCCTTATTTCTGTGGAATCTGAGAACAGATATTTCGGATCCCTTTGAAGACTATAGGGCCAAAGGAAATATCCTCCGAAAACTAAGAGAAAGAAGGTTTCTGAGAAACTTCTTTGTGTTCTGTCAAATCAGCTCACAGAGTTACAGCTTTCCTCTCAAGAAGCCTTTCGCTAAGACAGTTCTTGTGGAATTGGCAAAGTGATATTTGGAAGCCCATAGAGGGCTATGGTGAAAAAGGAAATATCCTCAGATGAAATCTGGAAAGAAGCTTTCTGAGAAACTGCTTAGTGTTCTGTTAATTCATCTCACAGAGTTACATCTGTATTTCGTGGATCTCTTTGCTAGCCTTATTTCTGTGGAATCTGAGAACAGATATTTCGGATCCCTTTGAAGACTATAGGGCCAAAGGAAATATCCTCCGATAACAAAGAGAAAGAAGCTTTGTGAGAAATTTCTTTGTGTTCTATGTAATCATCTCACAGAGTTACAGCTTTCCCCTCAAGAAGCCTTTCGCTAAGACAGTTCTTGTGGAATTGGCAAAGTGATATTTGGAAGCCCATAGAGGGCTATGGTGAAAAAGGAAATATCCTCAGATGAAATCTGGAAAGAAGCTTTCTGAGAAACTGCTTAGTGTTCTGTTAATTCATCTCACAGAGTTACATCTGTATTTCGTGGATCTCTTTGCTAGGCTTATTTCTGTGGAATCTGAGAACAGATATTTCGGATCCCTTTGAAGACTATAGGGCCAAAGGAAATATCCTCGGATAACAAAGAAAAAGAAGCTTTCTGAGAAACTTTTTTGTGTTCTGTGAAATCATCTCACAGAGTTACAGCTTTCCCCTCAAGAAGCCTTTCGCTAAGAAAGTTCTTGTGGAATTGGCAAAGTGATATTTGGAAGCCCATAGAGGGCTATGGTGAAAAAGGAAATATCCTCCGATGAAATCTGGAAAGAAGCTTTCTGAGAAACTGCTTAGTGTTCTGTTAATTCATCTCACAGAGTTACATCTGTATTTCGTGGATCTCTTTGCTAGCCTTATTTCTGTGGAATTTGAGAACAGATATTTCGGATCCCTTTGAAGAATATAGGGCCAAAGGAAATATCCTCCGATAACTAAGAGAAAGAAGCTTTCTGAGAAACTTCTTTGTGTTCTGTGAAATCATCTCACAGAGTTACAGCTTTCCCCTCAAGAAGCCTTTCGCTAAGACATTTCTTGTGGAATTGGCAAAGTGATATTTGGAAGCCCATAGAGGGCTATGGTGAAAAAGGAAATATCCTCAGATGAAATCTGGAAAGAAGCTTTCTGAGAAACTGCTTAGTGTTCTGTTAATTCATCTCACAGAGTTACATCTGTATTTCGTGGATCTCTTTGCTAGCCTTATTTCTGTGGAATCTGACAACAGATATTTCGGATCCCTTTGAAGACTATAGGGCCAAAGGAAATATCCTCCGATAACTAAGAGAAAGAAGCTTTCTGAGAAACTTCTTTGTGTTCTGTGAAATCATCTCACAGAGTTACAGCTTCCCCTCAAGAAGCCTTTCGCTAAGACATTTCTTGTGGAATTGGCAAAGTGATATTTGGAAGCCCATAGAGGGCTACGGTGAAAAAGGAAATATCCTCAGATGAAATCTGGAAAGAAGCTTTCTGAGAAACTGCTTAGTGTTCTGTTAATTCATCTCACAGAGTTACATCTGTATTTCGTGGATCACTTGGCTAGCCTTATTTCTGTGGAATATGAGAACAGATATTTCGGATCCCTTTGAAGACTATAGGGCCAAAGGAAATATCCTCCGATAACTAAGATAAAGAAGCTTTCTCAGAAACTTCTTTGTGTTCTGTGAAATCATCTCACAGAGTTACAGCTTTCCCCTCAAGAAGCCTTTCGCTAAGACAGTTCTTGTGGAATTGGCAAAGTGATATTTGGAAGCCCATAGAGGGCTATGGTGAAAAAGGAAATATCCTCCGATGAAATCTGGAAAGAAGCTTTCTGAGAAACTGCTTAGTGTTCTGTTAGTTCATCTCACAGAGTTACATCTATATTTCGTGGATCTCTTTGCTAGCCTTATTTCTGTGGAATCTGAGAACAGATATTTCGGATCCCTTTGAAGACTATAGGGCCAAAGGAAATATCCTCCGATAACAAAGAGAAAGAAGTTTTCTGAGAAACTTCTTTGTGTTCTGTGAAATCATCTCACAGAGTTACAGCTTGCCCCTCAAGAAGCCTTTCGCTAAGACAGTTCTTGTGGAATTGGCAAAGTGATATTTGGAAGCCCATAGAGGGCTATGGTGAAAAAGGAAATATCCTCAGATGAAATCTGGAAAGAAGCTTTCTGAGAAACTGCTTAGTGTTCTGTTAATTCATCTCACCGAGTTACATCTATATTTCGTGGATCTCTTTGCTAGCCTTATTTTTGTGGAATCTGAGAACAGATATTTGGGATCCCTTTGAAGACTATAGGGCCAAAGGAAATATCCTCCGATAACTAAGAGAAAGAAGCTTTCTGAGAAACTTCTTTGTGTTCTGTGAAATCATCTCACAGAGTTACAGCTTTCCCCTCAAGAAGCCCTCCGCTAAGACAGTTCTTGTGGAATTGGCAAAGTGATATTTGGAAGCCCATAGAGGGCTATGGTGAAAAAGGAAATATCCTCAGATGAAATCTGGAAAGAAGCTTTCTGAGAAACTGCTTAGTGTTCTGTTAATTCATCTCACAGAGTTACATCTGTATTTCGTGGATCTCTTTGCTAGGCTTATTTCTGTGGAATCTGAGAACAGATATTTCGGATCCCTTTGAAGACTATAGGGCCAAAGGAAATATCCTCCGATAACTAAGAGAAAGAAGCTTTCTGAGAAACTTCTTTGTGTTCTGTGAAATCATCTCACAGAGTTACAGCTTTCCCCTCAAGAAGCCTTTCGCTAAGACAGTTCTTGTGGAATTGGCAAAGTGATATTTGGAAGCCCTTAGAGGGCTATGGTGAAAAAGGAAATATCCTCCGATGAAATCTGGAAAGAAGCTTTCTGAGAAACTGCTTAGTGTTCTGTTAATTCATCTCACAGAGTTACATCTGTATTTCGTGGATCTCTTTGCTAGCCTTATTTCTGTGGAATCTGAGAACAGATATTTCGGATCCCTTTGAAGACTATAGGGCCAAAGGAAATATCCTCCGATAACTAAGAGAAAGAAGCTTTCTCAGAAACTTCTTTGTGTTCCGTGAAATCATCTCACAGAGTTACAGCTTTCCCCTCAAGAAGCCTTTCGCTAAGACATTTCTTGTGGAATTGGCAAAGTGATATTTGGAAGCCCATAGAGGGCTATGGTGAAAAAGGAAATATCCTCAGATGAAATCTGGAAAGAAGCTTTCTGAGAAACTGCTTAGTGTTCTGTTAATTCATCTCACAGAGTTACATCTGTATTTCGTGGATCTCTTTGCTAGCCTTATTTCTGTGGAATCTGAGAACAGATATTTCGGATCCCTTTGAAGACTATAGGGCCAAAGGAAATATCCTCCGATAACAAAGAGAAAGAAGCTTTCTGAGAAACTTCTTTGTGTTCTGTGAAATCATGTCACAGAGTTACAGCTTTCCCCTCAAGAAGCCTTTCGCTAAGACAGTTCTTGTGGAATTGGCAAAGTGATATTTGGAAGCCCATAGAGGGCTATGGTGAAAAAGGAAATATCCTCAGATGAAATCTGGAAAGAAGCTTTCTGAGAAACTGCTTAGTGTTCTGTTAATTCATCTCACAGAGTTACATCTGTATTTCGTGGATCTCTTTGCTAGCCTTATTTCTGTGGAATCTGACAACAGATATTTCGAATCCCTTTGAAGACTATAGGGCCAAAGGAAATATCCTCCGATAACTAAGAGAAAGAAGCTTTCTGAGAAACTTCTTTGTGTTCTGTGAAATCATCTCACAGAGTTACAGCTTTCCCCTCAAGAAGCCTTTCGCTAAGACAGTTCTTGTGGAATTGGCAAAGTGATATTTGGAAGCCCATAGAGGGCTATGGTGAAAAAGGAAATATCCTGAGATGAAATCTGGAAAGAAGCTTTCTGAGAATCTGCTTAGAGTTCTGTTAATTCATCTCACCGAGTTACATCTATATTTCGTGGATCTCTTTGCTAGCCTTATTTCTGTGGAATCTGAGAACAGATATTTCGGATCCGTTTGAAGACTATAGGGCCAAAGGAAATATCCTCCGAAAACTAAGAGAAAGAAGCTTTCTGAGAAACTTCTTTGTGTTCTGTGAAATGAGCTCACAGAGATACAGCTTTCCACTCAAGAAGCCTTTCGCTAAGACAGTTCTTGTGGAATTGGCAAAGTGATATTTGGAAGCCCATAGAGGGCTATGGTGAAAAAGGAAATATCCTCAGATGAAATCTGGAAAGAAGCTTTCTGAGAAACTGCTTAGTGTTCTGTTAATTCATCTCACAGAGTTACATCTGTATTTCGTGGATCTCTTTGCTAGCCTTATTTCTGTGGAATCTGAGAACAGATATTTCGGATCCCTTTGAAGACTATAGGGCCAAAGGAAATATCCTCCGATAACAAAGAGAAAGAAGCTTTGTGAGAAATTTCTTTGTGTTCTATGTAATCATCTCACAGAGTTACAGCTTTCCCCTCAAGAAGCCTTTCGCTAAGACAGTTCTTGTGGAATTGGCAAAGTGATATTTGGAAGCCCATTGAGGGCTATGGTGAAAAAGGAAATATCCTCCGATGAAATATGGAAAGAAGCTTTCTGAGAAACTGCTTAGTGTTCTGTTAATTCATCTCACAGAGTTACATCTGTATTTCGTGGATCTCTTTGCTAGCCTTATTTCTGTGGAATCTGACAACAGATATTTCGGATCCCTTTGAAGACTATAGGGCCAAAGGAAATATCCTCCGATAACTAAGAGAAAGAAGCTTTCTGAGAAACTTCTTTGTGTTCTGTGAAATCATCTCACAGAGTTACAGCTTTCCCCTCAAGAAGCCTTTCGCTAAGACAGTTCTTGTGGAATTGGCAAAGTGATATTTGGAAGCCCATAGAGGGCTATGGTGAAAAAGGAAATATCCTCAGATGAAATCTGGAAAGAGGCTTTCTGAGAAACTGCTTAGTGTTCTGTTAATTCATCTCACAGAGTTACATCTGTATTTCGTGGATCTCTTTGCTAGCCTTATTTCTGTGGAATCTGAGAACAGATATTTCGGATCCCTTTGAAGACTATAGGGCCAAAGGAAATATCCTCCGATAACTAAGAGAAAGAAGCTTTCTGAGAAACTTCTTTGTGTTCTGTGAAATCATCTCACAGAGTTACAGCTTTCCCCTCAAGAAGCCTTTCGCTAAGACAGTTCTTGTGGAATTGGCAAAGTGATATTTGGAAGCCCATAGAGGGCTATGGTGAAAAAGGAAATATCCTCAGATGAAATCTGGAAAGAAGCTTTCTGAGAAACTGCTTAGTGTTCTGTTAATTCATCTCACAGAGTTACATCTGTATTTCGTGGAACACTTGGCTAGCCTTATTTCTGTGGAATCTGAGAACAGATATTTCGGATCCCTTTGAAGACTATAGGGCCAAGGGAAATATCCTCCGATAACAAAGAGAAAGGAGCTTTCTCAGAAACTTCTTTGTGTTCTGTGAAATCATCTCACAGAGTTACAGCTTTCCCCTCAGGAAGCCTTTCGCTAAGACAGTTCTTGTGGAATTGGCAAAGTGATATTTGGAAGCCCATAGAGGGCTATGGTGAAAAAGGAAATATCCTCAGATGAAATCTGGAAAGAAGCTTTCTGAGAAACTGCTCAGTGTTCTTTGAATTCATCTCACAGAGTTACATCTGTATTTCGTGGATCTCTTTGCTAGGCTTATTTCTGTGGAATCTGAGAACAGATATTTCGGATCCCTTTGAAGACTATAGGGCCAAAGGAAATATCCTCCGATAACTAAGAGAAAGACGCTTTCTGAGAAACTTCTTAGTGTTCTGTGAAATCATCTCACAGAGTTACAGCTTTCCCCTCAAGAAGCCTTTCGCTAAGACAGTTCTTGTGGAATTGGCAAAGTGATATTTGGAAGCCCATAGAGGGCTATGGTGAAAAAGGAAATATCCTCCGATGAAATCTGGAAAGAAGCTTTCTGAGAAACTGCTTAGTGTTCTGTTAATTCATCTCACAGAGTTACATCTGTATTTCGTGGATCTCTTTGCTAGCCTTATTTCTCTGGAATCTGAGAACAGATATTTCGGATCCCTTTGAAGACTATAGGGCCAAAGGAAATATCCTCCGATAACTAAGAGAAAGAAGCTTTCTCAGAAACTTCTTTGTGTTCCGTGAAATCATCTCACAGAGTTACAGCTTTCCCCTCAAGAAGCCTTTCGCTAAGACATTTCTTGTGGAATTGGCAAAGTGATATTTGGAAGCCCATAGAGGGCTATGGTGAAAAAGGAAATATCCTCAGATGAAATCTGGAAAGAAGCTTTCTGAGAAACTGCTTAGTGTTCTGTTAATTCATCTCACAGAGTTACATCTGTATTTCGTGGATCTCTTTGCTAGCCTTATTTCTGTGGAATCTGAGAACAGATATTTCGGATCCCTTTGAAGACTATAGGGCCAAAGGAAATATCCTCCGATAACTAAGAGAAAGAAGCTTTCTGAGAAACTTCTTTGTGTTCTGTGAAATCATGTCACAGAGTTACAGCTTTCCCCTCAAGAAGCCTTTCGCTAAGACAGTTCTTGTGGAATTGGCAAAGTGATATTTGGAAGCCCATAGAGGGCTATGGTGAAAAAGGAAATATCCTCAGATGAAATCTGGAAAGAAGCTTTCTGAGAAACTGCTTAGTGTTCTGTTAATTCATCTCACAGAGTTACATCTGTATTTCGTGGATCTCTTTGCTAGCCTTATTTCTGTGGAATCTGACAACAGATATTTCGAATCCCTTTGAAGACTATAGGGCCAAAGGAAATATCCTCCGATAACTAAGAGAAAGAAGCTTTCTGAGAAACTTCTTTGTGTTCTGTGAAATCATCTCACAGAGTTACAGCTTTCCCCTCAAGAAGCCTTTCGCTAAGACAGTTCTTGTGGAATTGGCAAAGTGATATTTGGAAGCCCATTGAGGGCTATGGTGAAAAAGGAAATATCCTCAGATGAAATCTGGAAAGAAGCTTTCTGAGAAACTGCTTAGTGTTCTGTTAATTCATCTCACAGAGTTACATCTATATTTCGTGGATCTCTTTGCTAGCCTTATTTCTGTGGAATCTGAGAACAGATATTTCGGATCCCTTTGAAGACTATAGGGCCAAAGGAAATATCCTCCGAAAACTAAGAGAAAGAAGGTTTCTGAGAAACTTCTTTGTGTTCTGTCAAATCAGCTCACAGAGTTACAGCTTTCCTCTCAAGAAGCCTTTCGCTAAGACAGTTCTTGTGGAATTGGCAAACTGATATTTGGAAGCCCATAGAGGGCTATGGTGAAAAAGGAAATATCCTGAGATGAAATCTGGAAAGAAGCTTTCTGAGAAACTGCTTAGAGTTCTGTTAATTCATCTCACAGAGTTACATCTATATTTCGTGGATCTCTTTGCTAGCCTTATTTCTGTGGAATCTGAGAACAGATATTTCGGATCCGTTTGAAGACTATAGGGCCAAAGGAAATATCCTCCGAAAACTAAGAGAAAGAAGCTTTCTGAGAAACTTCTTTGTGTTCTGTGAAATGAGCTCACAGAGTTACAGCTTTCCACTCAAGAAGCCTTTCGCTAAGACAGTTCTTGTGGAATTGGCAAAGTGATATTTGGAAGCCCATAGAGGGCTATGGTGAAAAAGGAAATATCCTCAGATGAAATCTGGAAAGAAGCTTTCTGAGAAACTGCTTAGTGTTCTGTTAATTCATCTCACAGAGTTACATCTGTATTTCGTGGATCTCTTTGCTAGCCTTATTTCTGTGGAATCTGAGAACAGATATTTCGGATCCCTTTGAAGACTATAGGGCCAAAGGAAATATCCTCCGATAACAAAGAGAAAGAAGCTTTGTGAGAAATTTCTTTGTGTTCTATGTAATCATCTCACAGAGTTACAGCTTTCCCCTCAAGAAGCCTTTCGCTAAGACAGTTCTTGTGGAATTGGCAAAGTGATATTTGGAAGCCCATTGAGGGCTATGGTGAAAAAGGAAATATCCTCCGATGAAATCTGGAAAGAAGCTTTCTGAGAAACTGCTTAGTGTTCTGTTAATTCATCTCACAGAGTTACATCTGTATTTCGTGGAACTCTTTGCTAGGCTTATTTCTGTGGAATCTGAGAACAGATATTTCGGATCCCTTTGAAGATTATAGGGCCAAAGGAAATATCCTCGGATAACAAAGAAAAAGAAGCTTTCTGAGAAACTTTTTTGTGTTCTGTGAAATCATCTCACAGAGTTACAGCTTTCCCCTCAAGAAGCCTTTCGCTAAGACAGTTCTTGTGGAATTGGCAAAGTGATATTTGGAAGCCCATAGAGGGCTATGGTGAAAAAGGAAATATCCTCCGATGAAATCTGGAAAGAAGCTTTCTGAGAAACTGCTTAGTGTTCTGTTAATTCATCTCACAGAGTTACATCTGTATTTCGTGGATCTCTTTGCTAGCCTTATTTCTGTGGAATTTGAGAACAGATATTTCGGATCCCTTTGAAGACTATAGGGCCAAAGGAAATATCCTCCGATAACTAAGAGAAAGAAGCTTTCTGAGAAACTTCTTTGTGTTCTGTGAAATCATCTCACAGAGTTACAGCTTTCCCCTCAAGAAGCCTTTCGCTAAGACATTTCTTGTGGAATTGGCAAAGTGATATTTGGAAGCCCATAGAGGGCTATGGTGAAAAAGGAAATATCCTCAGATGAAATCTGGAAAGAAGCTTTCTGAGAAACTGCTTAGTGTTCTGTTAATTCATCTCACAGAGTTACATCTGTATTTCGTGGATCTCTTTGCTAGCCTTATTTCTGTGGAATCTGACAACAGATATTTCGGATCCCTTTGAAGACTATAGGGCCAAAGGAAATATCCTCCGATAACTAAGAGAAAGAAGCTTTCTGAGAAACTTCTTTGTGTTCTGTGAAATCATCTCACAGAGTTACAGCTTTCCCCTCAAGAAGCCTTTCGCTAAGACATTTCTTGTGGAATTGGCAAAGTGATATTTGGAAGCCCATAGATGGCTACGGTGAAAAAGGAAATATCCTCAGATGAAATCTGGAAAGAAGCTCTCTGAGAAACTGCTTAGTGTTCTGTTAATTCATCTCACAGAGTTCCATCTGTATTTCGTGGATCACTTGGCTAGCCTTATTTCTGTGGAATATGAGAACAGATATTTCGGAACCCTTTGAAGACTATAGGGCCAAAGGAAATATCCTCCGATAACTAAGAGAAAGAAGCTTTCTCAGAAACTTCTTTGTGTTCTGTGAAATCATCTCACAGAGTTACAGCTTTCCCCTCAAGAAGCCTTTCGCTAAGACAGTTCTTGTGGAATTGGCAAAGTGATATTTGGAAGCCCATAGAGGGCTATGGTGAAAAAGGAAATATCCTCCGATGAAATCTGGAAAGAAGCTTTCTGAGAAACTGCTTAGTGTTCTGTTAGTTCATCTCACAGAGTTACATCTATATTTCGTGGATCTCTTTGCTAGCCTTATTTCTGTGGAATCTGAGAACAGATATTTCGGATCCCTTTGAAGACTATAGGGCCAAAGGAAATATCCTCCGATAACTAAGAGAAAGAAGTTTTCTGAGAAACTTCTTTGTGTTCTGTGAAATCATCTCACAGAGTTACAGCTTTCCCCTCAAGAAGCCTTTCGCTAAGACAGTTCTTGTGGAATTGGCAAAGTGATATTTGGAAGCCCATAGAGGGCTATGGTGAAAAAGGAAATATCCTCAGATGAAATCTGGAAAGAGGCTTTCTGAGAAACTGCTTAGTGTTCTGTTAATTCATCTCACAGAGTTACATCTGCATTTCGTGGATCTCTTTGCTAGCCTTATTTCTGTGGAATCTGAGAACAGATATTTCGGATCCCTTTGAAGACTATAGGGCCAAAGGAAATATCCTCCGATAACTAAGAGAAAGAAGCTTTCTGAGAAACTTCTTTGTGTTCTGTGAAATCATCTCACAGAGTTACAGCTTTCCCCTCAAGAAGCCTTTCGCTAAGACAGTTCTTGTGGAATTGGCAAAGTGATATTTGGAAGCCCATAGAGGGCTATGGTGAAAAAGGAAATATCCTCAGATGAAATCTGGAAAGAAGCTTTCTGAGAAACTGCTTAGTGTTCTGTTAATTCATCTCACAGAGTTACATCTGTATTTCGTGGAACACTTGGCTAGCCTTATTTCTGTGGAATCTGAGAGCAGATATTTCGGATCCGTTTGAAGACTATAGGGCCAAGGGAAATATCCTCCGATAACAAAGAGAAAGAAGCTTTCTCAGAAACTTCTTTGTGTTCTGTGAAATCATCTCACAGAGTTACAGCTTTCCCCTCAGGAAGCCTTTCGCTAAGACAGTTCTTGTGGAATTGGCAAAGTGATATTTGGAAGCCCATAGAGGGCTATGGTGAAAAAGGAAATATCCTCAGATGAAATCTGGAAAGAAGCTTTCTGAGAAACTGCTCAGTGTTCTTTGAATTCATCTCACAGAGTTACATCTGTATTTCGTGGATCTCTTTGCTAGGCTTATTTCTGTGGAATCTGAGAACAGATATTTCGGATCCCTTTGAAGACTATAGGGCCAAAGGAAATATCCTCCGATAACTAAGAGAAAGAAGCTTTCTGAGAAACTTCTTTGTGTTCTGTGAAATCATCTCACAGAGTTACAGCTTTCCCCTCAAGAAGCCTTTCGCTAAGACAGTTCTTGTGGAATTGGCAAAGTGATATTTGGAAGCCCTTAGAGGGCTATGGTGAAAAAGGAAATATCCTCCGATGAAATCTGGAAAGAAGCTTTCTGAGAAACTGCTTAGTGTTCTGTTAATTCATCTCACAGAGTTACATCTGTATTTCGTGGATCTCTTTGCTAGCCTTATTTCTGTGGAATCTGAGAACAGATATTTCGGATCCCTTTGAAGACTATAGGGCCAAAGGAAATATCCTCCGAAAACTAAGAGAAAGAAGGTTTCTGAGAAACTTCTTTGTGTTCTGTCAAATCAGCTCACAGAGTTACAGCTTTCCTCTCAAGAAGCCTTTCGCTAAGACAGTTCTTGTGGAATTGGCAAAGTGATATTTGGAAGCCCATAGAGGGCTATGGTGAAAAAGGAAATATCCTGAGATGAAATCTGGAAAGAAGCTTTCTGAGAAACTGCTTAGAGTTCTGTTAATTCATCTCACAGAGTTACATCTA
Source organism: Macaca mulatta (assembly GCF_049350105.2). NCBI lineage: Eukaryota > Metazoa > Chordata > Mammalia > Primates > Cercopithecidae > Macaca > Macaca mulatta. The sequence goes on from NC_133411.1 coordinate 50,380,626, forward strand.
TATTTCGTGGATCTCTTTGCTAGCCTTATTTCTGTGGAATCTGAGAACAGATATTTCGGATCCGTTTGAAGACTATAGGGCCAAAGGAAATATCCTCCGAAAACTAAGAGAAAGAAGCTTTCTGAGAAACTTCTTTGTGTTCTGTGAAATGAGCTCACAGAGTTACAGCTTTCCACTCAAGAAGCCTTTCGCTAAGACAGTTCTTGTGGAATTGGCAAAGTGATATTTGGAAGCCCATAGAGGGCTATGGTGAAAAAGGAAATATCCTTAGATGAAATCTGGAAAGAAGCTTTCTGAGAAACTGCTTAGTGTTCTGTTAATTCATCTCACAGAGTTACATCTGTATTTCGTGGATCTCTTTGCTAGCCTTATTTCTGTGGAATCTGACAACAGATATTTCGGATCCCTTTGAAGACTATAGGGCCAAAGGAAATATCCTCCGATAACAAAGAGAAAGAAGCTTTGTGAGAAATTTCTTTGTGTTCTATGTAATCATCTCACAGAGTTACAGCTTTCCCCTCAAGAAGCCTTTCGCTAAGACAGTTCTTGTGGAATTGGCAAAGTGATATTTGGAAGCCCTTAGAGGGCTATGGTGAAAAAGGAAATATCCTCAGATGAAATCTGGAAAGAAGCTTTCTGAGAAACTGCTTAGTGTTCTGTTAATTCATCTCACAGAGTTACATCTGTATTTCGTGGATCTCTTTGCTAGGCTTATTTCTGTGGAATCTGAGAACAGATATTTCGGATCCCTTTGAAGACTATAGGGCCAAAGGAAATATCCTCGGATAACAAAGACAAAGAAGCTTTCTGAGAAACTTTTTTGTGTTCTGTGAAATCATCTCACAGAGTTACAGCTTTCCCCTCAAGAAGCCTTTCGCTAAGACAGTTCTTGTGGAATTGGCAAAGTGATATTTGGAAGCCCATAGAGGGCTATGGTGAAAAAGGAAATATCCTCCGATGAAATCTGGAAAGAAGCTTTCTGAGAAACTGCTTAGTGTTCTGTTAATTCATCTCACAGAGTTACATCTGTATTTCGTGGATCTCTTTGCTAGCCTTATTTCTGTGGAATTTGAGAACAGATATTTCGGATCCCTTTGAAGACTATAGGGCCAAAGGAAATATCCTCCGATAACTAAGAGAAAGAAGCTTTCTGAGAAACTTCTTTGTGTTCTGTGAAATCATCTCACAGAGTTACAGCTTTCCCCTCAAGAAGCCTTTCGCTAAGACATTTCTTGTGGAATTGGCAAAGTGATATTTGGAAGCCCATAGAGGGCTATGGTGAAAAAGGAAATATCCTCAGATGAAATCTGGAAAGAAGCTTTCTGAGAAACTGCTTAGTGTTCTGTTAATTCATCTCACAGAGTTACATCTGTATTTCGTGGATCTCTTTGCTAGCCTTATTTCTGTGGAATCTGACAACAGATATTTCGGATCCCTTTGAAGACTATAGGGCCAAAGGAAATATCCTCCGATACTAAGAGAAAGAAGCTTTCTGAGAAACTTCTTTGTGTTCTGTGAAATCATCTCACAGAGTTACAGCTTTCCCCTCAAGAAGCCTTTCGCTAAGACATTTCTTGTGGAATTGGCAAAGTGATATTTGGAAGCCCATAGAGGGCTACGGTGAAAAAGGAAATATCCTCAGATGAAATCTGGAAAGAAGCTTTCTGAGAAACTGCTTAGTGTTCTGTTAATTCATCTCACAGAGTTACATCTGTATTTCGTGGATCACTTGGCTAGCCTTATTTCTGTGGAATATGAGAACAGATATTTCGGATCCTTTTGAAGACTATAGGGCCAAAGGAATTATCTCCGATAACTAAGAGAAAGAAGCTTTCTCAGAAACTTCTTTGTGTTCTGTGAAATCATCTCACAGAGTTACAGCTTTCCCCTCAAGAAGCCTTTCGCTAAGACAGTTCTTGTGGAATTGGCAAAGTGATATTTGGAAGCCCATAGAGGGCTATGTTGAAAAAGGAAATATCCTCCGATGAAATCTGGAAAGAAGCTTTCTGAGAAACTGCTTAGTGTTCTGTTAGTTCATCTCACAGAGTTACATCTATATTTCGTGGATCTCTTTGCTAGCCTTATTTCTGTGGAATCTGAGAACTGATATTTCGGATCCCTTTGAAGACTATAGGGCCAAAGGAAATATCCTCCGATAACAAAGAGAAAGAAGCTTTCTGAGAAACTTCTTTGTGTTCTGTGAAATCATCTCACAGAGTTACAGCTTTCCCCTCAAGAAGCCTTTCGCTAAGACAGTTCTTGTGGAATTGGCAAAGTGATATATGGAAGCCCATAGATGGCTATGGTGAAAAAGGAAATATCCTCAGATGAAATCTGGAAAGAAGCTTTCTGAGAAACTGCTTAGTGTTCTGTTAATTCATCTCACCGAGTTACATCTATATTTCGTGGATCTCTTTGCTAGCCTTATTTTTGTGGAATCTGAGAACAGATATTTCGGATCCCTTTGAAGACTATAGGGCCAAAGGAAATATCCTCCGATAACTAAGAGAAAGAAGCTTTCTGAGAAACTTCTTTGTGTTCTGTGAAATCATCTCACACAGTTACAGCTTTCCCCTCAAGAATCCATTCGCTAAGACAGTTCTTGTGGAATTGGCAAAGTGATATTTGGAAGCCCATAGAGGGCTATGGTGAAAAAGGAAATATCCTCCGATGAAATCTGGAAAGAAGCTTTCTGAGAAACTGCTTAGTGTTCTGTTAGTTCATCTCACAGAGTTACATCTATATTTCGTGGATCTCTTTGCTAGCCTTATTTCTGTGGCATCTGAGAACAGATATTTCGGATCCCTTTGAAGACTATAGGGCCAAAGGAAATATCCTCCGATAACAAAGAGAAAGAAGCTTTCTGAGAAACTTCTCTGTGTTCTGTGAAATCATCTCACAGAGTTACAGCCTTCCCCTCAAGAAGCCTTTCGCTAAGACAGTTCTTGTGGAATTGGCCAAGTGATATTTGGAAGCCCATAGAGGGCTATGGTGAAAAAGGAAATATCCTCAGATGAAATCTGGAAAGAAGCTTTCTGAGAAACTGCTTAGTGTTCTGTTAATTCATCTCACAGAGTTACATCTGTATTTCGTGGATCTCTTTGCTAGCCTTATTTCTGTGGAATCTGACAACAGATATTTCGAATCCCTTTGAAGACTATAGGGCCAAAGGAAATATCCTCCGATAACTAAGAGAAAGAAGCTTTCTGAGAAACTTCTTTGTGTTCTGTGAAATCATCTCACAGAGTTACAGCTTTCCCCTCAAGAAGCCTTTCGCTAAGACAGTTCTTGTGGAATTGGCAAAGTGATATTTGGAAGCCCATTGAGGGCTATGGTGAAAAAGGAAATATCCTCAGATGAAATCTGGAAAGAAGCTTTCTGAGAAACTGCTTAGTGTTCTGTTAATTCATCTCACAGAGTTACATCTATATTTCGTGGATCTCTTTGCTAGCCTTATTTCTGTGGAATCTGAGAACAGATATTTCGGATCCCTTTGAAGACTATAGGGCCAAAGGAAATATCCTCCGAAAACTAAGAGAAAGAAGGTTTCTGAGAAACTTCTTTGTGTTCTGTCAAATCAGCTCACAGAGTTACAGCTTTCCTCTCAAGAAGCCTTTCGCTAAGACAGTTCTTGTGGAATTGGCAAAGTGATATTTGGAAGCCCATAGAGGGCTATGGTGAAAAAGGAAATATCCTGAGATGAAATCTGGAAAGAAGCTTTCTGAGAAACTGCTTAGAGTTCTGTTAATTCATCTCACAGAGTTACATCTATATTTCGTGGATCTCTTTGCTAGCCTTATTTCTGTGGAATCTGAGAACAGATATTTCGGATCCGTTTGAAGACTATAGGGCCAAAGGAAAAATCCTCCGAAAACTAAGAGAAAGAAGCTTTCTGAGAAACTTCTTTGTGTTCTGTGAAATGAGCTCACAGAGTTACAGCTTTCCACTCAAGAAGCCTTTCGCTAAGACAGTTCTTGTGGAATTGGCAAAGTGATATTTGGAAGCCCATAGAGGGCTATGGTGAAAAAGGAAATATCCTCAGATGAAATCTGGAAAGAAGCTTTCTGAGAAACTGCTTAGTGTTCTGTTAATTCATCTCACAGAGTTACATCTATATTTCGTGGATCTCTTTGCTAGCCTTATTTCTGTGGAATCTGAGAACAGATATTTCGGATCCCTTTGAAGACTATAGGGCCAAAGGAAATATCCTCCGATAACAAAGAGAAAGAAGCTTTGTGAGAAATTTCTTTGTGTTCTATGTAATCATCTCACAGAGTTACAGCTTTCCCCTCAAGAAGCCTTTCGCTAAGACAGTTCTTGTGGAATTGGCAAAGTGATATTTGGAAGCCCATTGAGGGCTATGGTGAAAAAGGAAATATCCTCCGAGGAAATATGGAAAGAAGCTTTCTGAGAAACTGCTTAGTGTTCTGTTAATTCATCTCACAGAGTTACATCTGTATTTCGTGGAACTCTTTGCTAGGCTTATTTCTGTGGAATCTGAGAACAGATATTTCGGATCCCTTTGAAGACTATAGGGCCAAAGGAAATATCCTCGGATAACAAAGAAAAAGAAGCTTTCTGAGAAACTTTTTTGTGTTCTGTGAAATCATCTCACAGAGTTACAGCTTTCCCCTCAAGAAGCCTTTCGCTAAGACAGTTCTTGTGGAATTGGCAAAGTGATATTTGGAAGCCCATAGAGGGCTATGGTGAAAAAGGAAATATCCTCCGATGAAATCTGGAAAGAAGCTTTCTGAGAAACTGCTTAGTGTTCTGTTAATTCATCTCACAGAGTTACATCTGTATTTCGTGGATCTCCTTGCTAGCCTTATTTCTGTGGAATTTGAGAACAGATATTTCGGATCCCTTTGAAGACTATAGGGCCAAAGGAAATATCCTCCGATAACTAAGAGAAAGAAGCTTTCTGAGAAACTTCTTTGTGTTCTGTGAAATCATCTCACAGAGTTACAGCTTTCCCCTCAAGAAGCCTTTCGCTAAGACATTTCTTGTGGAATTGGCAAAGTGATATTTGGAAGCCCATAGAGGGCTATGGTGAAAAAGGAAATATCCTCAGATGAAATCTGGAAAGAAGCTTTCTGAGAAACTGCTTAGTGTTCTGTTAATTCATCTCACAGAGTTACATCTGTATTTCGTGGATCTCTTTGCTAGCCTTATTTCTGTGGAATCTGACAACAGATATTTCGGATCCCTTTGAAGACTATAGGGCCAAAGGAAATATCCTCCGATAACTAAGAGAAAGAAGCTTTCTGAGAAACTTCTTTGTGTTCTGTGAAATCATCTCACAGAGTTACAGCTTTCCCCTCAAGAAGCCTTTCGCTAAGACATTTCTTGTGGAATTGGCAAAGTGATATTTGGAAGCCCATAGATGGCTACGGTGAAAAAGGAAATATCCTCAGATGAAATCTGGAAAGAAGCTTTCTGAGAAACTGCTTAGTGTTCTGTTAATTCATCTCACAGAGTTACATCTGTATTTCGTGGATCACTTGGCTAGCCTTATTTCTGTGGAATATGAGAACAGATATTTCGGAACCCTTTGAAGACTATAGGGCCAAAGGAAATATCCTCCGATAACTAAGAGAAAGAAGCTTTCTCAGAAACTTCTTTGTGTTCTGTGAAATCATCTCACAGAGTTACAGCTTTCCCCTCAAGAAGCCTTTCGCTAAGACAGTTCTTGTGGAATTGGCAAAGTGATATTTGGAAGCCCATAGAGGGCTATGGTGAAAAAGGAAATATCCTCCGATGAAATCTGGAAAGAAGCTTTCTGAGAAACTGCTTAGTGTTCTGTTAGTTCATCTCACAGAGTTACATCTATATTTCGTGGATCTCTTTGCTAGCCTTATTTCTGTGGAATCTGAGAACAGATATTTCGGATCCCTTTGAAGACTATAGGGCCAAAGGAAATATCCTCCGATAACAAAGAGAAAGAAGCTTTGTGAGAAATTTCTTTGTGTTCTATGTAATCATCTCACAGAGTTACAGCTTTCCCCTCAAGAAGCCTTTCGCTAAGACAGTTCTTGTGGAATTGGCAAAGTGATATTTGGAAGCCCATTGAGGGCTATGGTGAAAAAGGAAATATCCTCCGAGGAAATATGGAAAGAAGCTTTCTGAGAAACTGCTTAGTGTTCTGTTAATTCATCTCACAGAGTTACATCTGTATTTCGTGGAACTCTTTGCTAGGCTTATTTCTGTGGAATCTGAGAACAGATATTTCGGATCCCTTTGAAGACTATAGGGCCAAAGGAAATATCCTCGGATAACAAAGAAAAAGAAGCTTTCTGAGAAACTTTTTTGTGTTCTGTGAAATCATCTCACAGAGTTACAGCTTTCCCCTCAAGAAGCCTTTCGCTAAGACAGTTCTTGTGGAATTGGCAAAGTGATATTTGGAAGCCCATAGAGGGCTATGGTGAAAAAGGAAATATCCTCCGATGAAATCTGGAAAGAAGCTTTCTGAGAAACTGCTTAGTGTTCTGTTAATTCATCTCACAGAGTTACATCTGTATTTCGTGGATCTCCTTGCTAGCCTTATTTCTGTGGAATTTGAGAACAGATATTTCGGATCCCTTTGAAGACTATAGGGCCAAAGGAAATATCCTCCGATAACTAAGAGAAAGAAGCTTTCTGAGAAACTTCTTTGTGTTCTGTGAAATCATCTCACAGAGTTACAGCTTTCCCCTCAAGAAGCCTTTCGCTAAGACATTTCTTGTGGAATTGGCAAAGTGATATTTGGAAGCCCATAGAGGGCTATGGTGAAAAAGGAAATATCCTCAGATGAAATCTGGAAAGAAGCTTTCTGAGAAACTGCTTAGTGTTCTGTTAATTCATCTCACAGAGTTACATCTGTATTTCGTGGATCTCTTTGCTAGCCTTATTTCTGTGGAATCTGACAACAGATATTTCGGATCCCTTTGAAGACTATAGGGCCAAAGGAAATATCCTCCGATAACTAAGAGAAAGAAGCTTTCTGAGAAACTTCTTTGTGTTCTGTGAAATCATCTCACAGAGTTACAGCTTTCCCCTCAAGAAGCCTTTCGCTAAGACATTTCTTGTGGAATTGGCAAAGTGATATTTGGAAGCCCATAGATGGCTACGGTGAAAAAGGAAATATCCTCAGATGAAATCTGGAAAGAAGCTTTCTGAGAAACTGCTTAGTGTTCTGTTAATTCATCTCACAGAGTTACATCTGTATTTCGTGGATCACTTGGCTAGCCTTATTTCTGTGGAATATGAGAACAGATATTTCGGAACCCTTTGAAGACTATAGGGCCAAAGGAAATATCCTCCGATAACTAAGAGAAAGAAGCTTTCTCAGAAACTTCTTTGTGTTCTGTGAAATCATCTCACAGAGTTACAGCTTTCCCCTCAAGAAGCCTTTCGCTAAGACAGTTCTTGTGGAATTGGCAAAGTGATATTTGGAAGCCCATAGAGGGCTATGGTGAAAAAGGAAATATCCTCCGATGAAATCTGGAAAGAAGCTTTCTGAGAAACTGCTTAGTGTTCTGTTAGTTCATCTCACAGAGTTACATCTATATTTCGTGGATCTCTTTGCTAGCCTTATTTCTGTGGAATCTGAGAACAGATATTTCGGATCCCTTTGAAGACTATAGGGCCAAAGGAAATATCCTCCGATAACAAAGAGAAAGAAGCTTTGTGAGAAATTTCTTTGTGTTCTATGTAATCATCTCACAGAGTTACAGCTTTCCCCTCAAGAAGCCTTTCGCTAAGACAGTTCTTGTGGAATTGGCAAAGTGATATTTGGAAGCCCATTGAGGGCTATGGTGAAAAAGGAAATATCCTCCGAGGAAATATGGAAAGAAGCTTTCTGAGAAACTGCTTAGTGTTCTGTTAATTCATCTCACAGAGTTACATCTGTATTTCGTGGAACTCTTTGCTAGGCTTATTTCTGTGGAATCTGAGAACAGATATTTCGGATCCCTTTGAAGACTATAGGGCCAAAGGAAATATCCTCGGATAACAAAGAAAAAGAAGCTTTCTGAGAAACTTTTTTGTGTTCTGTGAAATCATCTCACAGAGTTACAGCTTTCCCCTCAAGAAGCCTTTCGCTAAGACAGTTCTTGTGGAATTGGCAAAGTGATATTTGGAAGCCCATAGAGGGCTATGGTGAAAAAGGAAATATCCTCCGATGAAATCTGGAAAGAAGCTTTCTGAGAAACTGCTTAGTGTTCTGTTAATTCATCTCACAGAGTTACATCTGTATTTCGTGGATCTCCTTGCTAGCCTTATTTCTGTGGAATTTGAGAACAGATATTTCGGATCCCTTTGAAGACTATAGGGCCAAAGGAAATATCCTCCGATAACTAAGAGAAAGAAGCTTTCTGAGAAACTTCTTTGTGTTCTGTGAAATCATCTCACAGAGTTACAGCTTTCCCCTCAAGAAGCCTTTCGCTAAGACATTTCTTGTGGAATTGGCAAAGTGATATTTGGAAGCCCATAGAGGGCTATGGTGAAAAAGGAAATATCCTCAGATGAAATCTGGAAAGAAGCTTTCTGAGAAACTGCTTAGTGTTCTGTTAATTCATCTCACAGAGTTACATCTGTATTTCGTGGATCTCTTTGCTAGCCTTATTTCTGTGGAATCTGACAACAGATATTTCGGATCCCTTTGAAGACTATAGGGCCAAAGGAAATATCCTCCGATAACTAAGAGAAAGAAGCTTTCTGAGAAACTTCTTTGTGTTCTGTGAAATCATCTCACAGAGTTACAGCTTTCCCCTCAAGAAGCCTTTCGCTAAGACATTTCTTGTGGAATTGGCAAAGTGATATTTGGAAGCCCATAGATGGCTACGGTGAAAAAGGAAATATCCTCAGATGAAATCTGGAAAGAAGCTTTCTGAGAAACTGCTTAGTGTTCTGTTAATTCATCTCACAGAGTTACATCTGTATTTCGTGGATCACTTGGCTAGCCTTATTTCTGTGGAATATGAGAACAGATATTTCGGAACCCTTTGAAGACTATAGGGCCAAAGGAAATATCCTCCGATAACTAAGAGAAAGAAGCTTTCTCAGAAACTTCTTTGTGTTCTGTGAAATCATCTCACAGAGTTACAGCTTTCCCCTCAAGAAGCCTTTCGCTAAGACAGTTCTTGTGGAATTGGCAAAGTGATATTTGGAAGCCCATAGAGGGCTATGGTGAAAAAGGAAATATCCTCCGATGAAATCTGGAAAGAAGCTTTCTGAGAAACTGCTTAGTGTTCTGTTAGTTCATCTCACAGAGTTACATCTATATTTCGTGGATCTCTTTGCTAGCCTTATTTCTGTGGAATCTGAGAACAGATATTTCGGATCCCTTTGAAGACTATAGGGCCAAAGGAAATATCCTCCGATAACAAAGAGAAAGAAGCTTTGTGAGAAATTTCTTTGTGTTCTATGTAATCATCTCACAGAGTTACAGCTTTCCCCTCAAGAAGCCTTTCGCTAAGACAGTTCTTGTGGAATTGGCAAAGTGATATTTGGAAGCCCATTGAGGGCTATGGTGAAAAAGGAAATATCCTCCGAGGAAATATGGAAAGAAGCTTTCTGAGAAACTGCTTAGTGTTCTGTTAATTCATCTCACAGAGTTACATCTGTATTTCGTGGAACTCTTTGCTAGGCTTATTTCTGTGGAATCTGAGAACAGATATTTCGGATCCCTTTGAAGACTATAGGGCCAAAGGAAATATCCTCGGATAACAAAGAAAAAGAAGCTTTCTGAGAAACTTTTTTGTGTTCTGTGAAATCATCTCACAGAGTTACAGCTTTCCCCTCAAGAAGCCTTTCGCTAAGACAGTTCTTGTGGAATTGGCAAAGTGATATTTGGAAGCCCATAGAGGGCTATGGTGAAAAAGGAAATATCCTCCGATGAAATCTGGAAAGAAGCTTTCTGAGAAACTGCTTAGTGTTCTGTTAATTCATCTCACAGAGTTACATCTGTATTTCGTGGATCTCCTTGCTAGCCTTATTTCTGTGGAATTTGAGAACAGATATTTCGGATCCCTTTGAAGACTATAGGGCCAAAGGAAATATCCTCCGATAACTAAGAGAAAGAAGCTTTCTGAGAAACTTCTTTGTGTTCTGTGAAATCATCTCACAGAGTTACAGCTTTCCCCTCAAGAAGCCTTTCGCTAAGACAGTTCTTGTGGAATTGGCAAAGTGATATTTGGAAGCCCATAGAGGGCTATGGTGAAAAAGGAAATATCCTCAGATGAAATCTGGAAAGAAGCTTTCTGAGAAACTGCTTAGTGTTCTGTTAATTCATCTCACAGAGTTACATCTGTATTTCGTGGATCTCTTTGCTAGCCTTATTTCTGTGGAATCTGAGAACAGATATTTCGGATCCCTTTGAAGACTATAGGGCCAAAGGAAATATCCTCGGATAACGAAGAGAAAGAAGCTTTCTGAGAACCTTCTTTGTGTTCTGTGAAATCATCTCACAGAGTTACAGCTTTCCCCTCAAGAAGCCTTTCGCTAAGACAGTTCTTGTGGAATTGGCAAAGTGATATTTGGAAGCCCGTAGAGGGCTATGGTGAAAAAGGAAATATCCTCAGATGAAATCTGGAAAGAAGCTTTCTGAGAAACTGCTTAGTGTTCTGTTAATTCACCTCACAGAATTACATCTATATTTCGTGGATCTCTGTGCTAGCCTTATTTCTGTGGAATCTAAGAACAGATATTTCGGATCCCTTTGAAGACTATAGGGCCAAAGGAAATATCCTCAGATAACTAAGAGAAAGAAGCTTTCTGAGAAACTTCTTTGTGTTCTGTGAAATCATCTCACAGAGTTACAGCTTTCCCCTCGAGAAGCCTTTCGCTTATACAGTTCTTGTGGAATTGGCAAAGTGATATTTGGAAGCCCATAGAGGGCTATGGTGAAAAAGGAAATATCCTCAGATGAAATCTGGAAAGAAGCTTTCTGAGAAACTGCTTAGTGTTCTGTTAATTCATCTCACAGAGTTACATCTGTATTTCGTGGATCACTTGGCTAGCCTTATATCTGTGGAATCTGAGAACAGATATTTCGGAACCCTTTGAAGACTATAGGGCCAAAGGAAATATCCTCAGATAACTAAGAGAAAGAAGCTTTCTGAGAAACTTCTTTGTGTTCTGTGAAATCATCTCACAGAGTTACAGCTTTCCCCTCAAGAAGCCTTTCTCTAAGACAGTTCTTGTGGAATTGGCAAAGTGATATTTGGAAGCCCATACAGGGCTATGGTGAAAAAGGAAATATCCTCAGATGAAATCTGGAAAGAAGCTTTCTGAGAAACTGCTCAGTGTTCTGTTAATTCATCTCACAGAGTTACATCTGTATTTCGTGGATCTCTTTGCTAGCCTTATTTCTGTGGAATCTGAGAACAGATATTTCGGATCCCTTTGAAGACTATAGGGCCAAAGGAAATATCCTCCGATAACAAAGAAAAAGAAGCTTTCTGAGAAACCTCTTTGTGTTCTGTGAAATCATCTCGCAGAGTTACAGCTTTCCCCTCAAGAAGCCTTTCGCTAAGACAGTTCTTGTGGAATTGGCAAAGTGATATTTGGAAGCCCATAGAGGGCTATGGTGAAAAAGGAAATATCCTCAGATGAAATCTGGAAAGAAGCTTTCTGAGAAACTGCTTAGTGTTCTGTTAATTCATCTCACAGAGTTACATCTATATTTGGTGGATCTCTTTGCTAGCCTTATTTCTGTGGAATCTGAGAACAGATATTTCGGATCCCTTTGAAGACTATAGGGCCAAAGGAAATATCCTCCGATAACAAAGAGAAAGAAGCTTTCTGAGAAATTTCTTTGCGTTCTATGTAATCATCTCACAGAGTTACAGCTTTCCCCTCAAGAAGCCTTTCGCTAAGACAGTTCTTGTGGAATTGGCAAAGTGATATTTGGAAGCCCATAGAGGGCTATGGTGAAAAAGGAAATATCCTCAGATGAAATCTGGAAAGAAGCTTTCTGAGAAACTGCTTAGTGTTCTGTTAATTCAACTCACAGAGTTCCATCTGTATTTCGTGCATCACTTGGCTACCCTTATTTTTGTGGAATCTGAGAACAGATATTTCGGATCCCTTTGAAGACTATAGGGCCAAAGGAAATATCCTCCGATAACTAAGAGAAAGAAGCTTTCTGAGAAACTTCTTTGTGTTCTGTGAAATCATGTCACAGAGTTACAGCTTTCCCCTCAAGAAGCCTTTCGCTAAGACAGTTCTTGTGGAATTGGCAAAGTGATATTTGGAAGCCCATAGAGGGCTATGGTGAAAAAGGAAATATCCTCAGATGAAATCTGGAAAGAAGCTTTCTGAGAAACTGCTTAGTGTTCTGTTAATTCATCTCACAGAGTTACATCTGTATTTCGTGGATCTCTTTGCTAGCCTTATTTCTGTGGAATCTGAGAACAGATATTTCGGATCCCTTTGAAGATTATAGGTCCAAAGGAAATATCCTCGGATAAGGAAGAGAAAGAAGCTTTCTGAGAACCTTCTTTGTGTTCTGTGAAATCATCTCACAGAGTTACAGATTTCCCCTCAAGAAGCCTTTCGCTAAGACAGTTCTTGTGGAATTGGCAAAGTGATATTTGGAAGCCCATAGAGGGCTATGTTGAAAAAGGAAATATCCTCAGATGAAATCTGGAAAGAAGCTTTCTGAGAAACTGCTTAGTGTTCTGTTAATTCATCTCACAGAATTACATCTATATTTCGTGGATCTCTGTGCTAGCCTTATTTCTGTGGAATCTGAGAACAGATATTTCGGATCCCTTTGAAGACTATAGGGCCAAAGGAAATATCCTCAGATAACTAAGAGAAAGAAGCTTTCTGAGAAACTTCTTTGTGTTCTGTGAAATCATCTCACAGAGTTACAGCTTTCCCCTCAAGAAGCCTTTCGCTAAGACAGTTCTTGTGGAATTGGCAAAGTGATATTTGGAAGCCCATACACGGCTATGGTGAAAAAGGAAATATCCTCAGATGAAATCTGGAAAGAAGCTTTCTGAGAAACTGCTCAGTGTTCTGTTAATTCATCTCACAGAGTTACATCTGTATTTCGTGGATCTCTTTGCTAGGCTTATTTCTGTGGAATCTGAGAACAGATATTTCGGATCCCTTTGAAGACTATAGGGCCAAAGGAAATATCCTCCGATAACAAAGAAAAAGAAGCTTTCTGAGAAACCTCTTTGTGTTCTGTGAAATCATCTCGCAGAGTTACAGCTTTCCCCTCAAGAAGCCTTTCGCTAAGACAGTTCTTGTGGAATTGGCAAAGTGATATTTGGAAGCCCATAGAGGGCTATGGTGAAAAAGGAAATATCCTCCAATGAAATCTGGAAAGAAGCTTTCTGAGAAACTGCTTAGTGTTCTGTTAATTCATCTCACAGAGTTACATCTATATTTCGTGGATCTCTTTGCTAGCCTTATTTCTGTGGAATCTGAGAACAGATATTTCGGATCCCTTTGAAGACTATAGGGCCAAAGGAAATATCCTCCGATAACAAAGAGAAAGAAGCTTTCTGAGAAATTTCTTTGTGTTCTATGTAATCATCTCACAGAGTTACAGCTTTCCCCTCAAGAAGCCTTTCGCTAAGACAGTTCTTGTGGAATTGGCAAAGTGATATTTGGAAGCCCATAGAGGGCTATGGTGAAAAAGGAAATATCCTCAGATGAAATCTGGAAAGAAGCTTTCTGAGAAACTGCTTAGTGTTCTGTTAATTCAACTCACAGAGTTACATCTGTGTTTCGTGGATCACTTGGCTAGCCTTATTTTTGTGGAATCTGAGAACAGATATTTCGGATCTCTTTGAAGACTATAGGGCCAAAGGAAATATCCTCCGATAACTAAGAGAAAGAAGCTTTCTGAGAAACTTCTTTGTGTTCTGTGAAATCATGTCACAGAGTTACAGCTTTCCCCTCAAGAAGCCTTTCGCTAAGACAGTTCTTGTGGAATTGGCAAAGTGATATTTGGAAGCCCATAGAGGGCTATGGTGAAAAAGGAAATATCCTCCGATGAAATCTGGAAAGAAGCTTTCTGAGAAACTGCTCAGTGTTCTGTTAATTCATCTCACAGAGTTACATCTGTATTTCGTGGATCTCTTTGCTAGCCTTATTTCTGTGGAATCTGAGAACAGATATTTCGGATCCCTTTGAAGACTATAGGGCCAAAGGAAATATCCTGGGATAAAGAAGAGAAAGAAGCTTTCTGAGAACCTTCTTTGTGTTCTGTGAAATCATCTCACAGAGTTACAGATTTCCCCTCAAGAAGCCTTTCGCTAAGACAGTTCTTGTGGAATTGGCAAAGTGATATTTGGAAGCCCATAGAGGGCTATGGTGAAAAAGGAAATATCCTCCGATGAAATCTGGAAAGAAGCTTTCTGAGAAACTGCTTAGTGTTCTGTTAATTCATCTCACAGAGTTACATCTATATTTCGTGGATCTCTTTGCTAGCCTTATTTCTGTGGAATCTGAGAACAGATATTTCGGATCCCTTTGAAGACTATAGGGCCAAAGGAAATATCCTCCGATAAGAAAGAGAAAGAAGCTTTGTGAGAAATTTCTTTGTGTTCTGTGAAATCATCTCACAGAGTTACAGCTTTCCCCTCAAGAAGCCTTTCGCTAAGACAGTTCTTGTGGAATTGGCAAAGTGATATTTGGAAGCCCATAGAGGGCTATGGTGAAAAAGGAAATATCCTCAGATGAAATCTGGAAAGAAGCTTTCTGAGAAACTGCTTAGTGTTCTGTTAATTCATCTCACAGAGTTACATCTGTATTTCGTGGATCTCTTTGCTAGCCTTATTTCTGTGGAATCTGAGAACAGATATTTCGGATCCCTTTGAAGACTATAGGGCCAAAGGAAATATCCTCGGATAACGAAGAGAAAGAAGCTTTCTGAGAACCTTCTTTGTGTTCTGTGAAATCATCTCACAGAGTTACAGCTTTCCCCTCAAGAAGCCTTTCGCTAAGACAGTTCTTGTGGAATTGGCAAAGTGATATTTGGAAGCCCGTAGAGGGCTATGGTGAAAAAGGAAATATCCTCAGATGAAATCTGGAAAGAAGCTTTCTGAGAAACTGCTTAGTGTTCTGTTAATTCACCTCACAGAATTACATCTATATTTCGTGGATCTCTGTGCTAGCCTTATTTCTGTGGAATCTAAGAACAGATATTTCGGATCCCTTTGAAGACTATAGGGCCAAAGGAAATATCCTCAGATAACTAAGAGAAAGAAGCTTTCTGAGAAACTTCTTTGTGTTCTGTGAAATCATCTCACAGAGTTACAGCTTTCCCCTCGAGAAGCCTTTCGCTTATACAGTTCTTGTGGAATTGGCAAAGTGATATTTGGAAGCCCATAGAGGGCTATGGTGAAAAAGGAAATATCCTCAGATGAAATCTGGAAAGAAGCTTTCTGAGAAACTGCTTAGTGTTCTGTTAATTCATCTCACAGAGTTACATCTGTATTTCGTGGATCACTTGGCTAGCCTTATATCTGTGGAATCTGAGAACAGATATTTCGGATCCCTTTGAAGACTATAGGGCCAAAGGAAATATCCTCAGATAACTAAGAGAAAGAAGCTTTCTGAGAAACTTCTTTGTGTTCTGTGAAATCATCTCACAGAGTTACAGCTTTCCCCTCAAGAAGCCTTTCTCTAATACAGTTCTTGTGGAATTGTCAAAGTGATATTTGGAAGCCCATACAGGGCTATGGTGAAAAAGGAAATATCCTCAGATGAAATCTGGAAAGAAGCTTTCTGAGAAACTGCTCAGTGTTCTGTTAATTCATCTCACAGAGTTACATCTGTATTTCGTGGATCTCTTTGCTAGGCTTATTTCTGTGGAATCTGAGAACAGATATTTCGGATCCCTTTGAAGACTATAGGGCCAAAGGAAATATCCTCCGATAACAAAGAAAAAGAAGCTTTCTGAGAAACCTCTTTGTTTTCTGTGAAATCATCTCGCAGAGTTACAGCTTTCCCCTCAAGAAGCCTTTCGCTAAGACAGTTCTTGTGGAATTGGCAAAGTGATATTTGGAAGCCCATAGAGGGCTATGGTGAAAAAGGAAATATCCTCAGATGAAATCTGGAAAGAAGCTTTCTGAGAAACTGCTTAGTGTTCTGTTAATTCATCTCACAGAGTTACATCTATATTTGGTGGATCTCTTTGCTAGCCTTATTTCTGTGGAATCTGAGAACAGATATTTCGGATCCCTTTGAAGACTATAGGGCCAAAGGAAATATCCTCCGATAACAAAGAGAAAGAAGCTTTCTGAGAAATTTCTTTGCGTTCTATGTAATCATCTCACAGAGTTACAGCTTTCCACTCAAGAAGCCTTTCGCTAAGACAGTTCTTGTGGAATTGGCAAAGTGATATTTGGAAGCCCATAGAGGGCTATGGTGAAAAAGGAAATATCCTCAGATGAAATCTGGAAAGAAGCTTTCTGAGAAACTGCTTAGTGTTCTGTTAATTCAACTCACAGAGTTCCATCTGTATTTCGTGGATCACTTGGCTACCCTTATTTTTGTGGAATCTGAGAACAGATATTTCGGATCCCTTTGAAGACTATAGGGCCAAAGGAAATATCCTCCGATAACTAAGAGAAAGAAGCTTTCTGAGAAACTTCTTTGTGTTCTGTGAAATCATGTCACAGAGTTACAGCTTTCCCCTCAAGAAGCCTTTCGCTAAGACAGTTCTTGTGGAATTGGCAAAGTGATATTTGGAAGCCCATAGAGGGCTATGGTGAAAAAGGAAATATCCTCAGATGAAATCTGGAAAGAAGCTTTCTGAGAAACTGCTCAGTGTTCTGTTAATTCATCTCACAGAGTTACATCTGTATTTCGTGGATCTCTTTGCTAGCCTTATTTCTGTGGAATCTGAGAACAGATATTTCGGATCCCTTTGAAGATTATAGGTCCAAAGGAAATATCCTCGGATAAAGAAGAGAAAGAAGCTTTCTGAGAACCTTCTTTGTGTTCTGTGAAATCATCTCACAGAGTTACAGATTTCCCCTCAAGAAGCCTTTCGCTAAGACAGTTCTTGTGGAATTGGCAAAGTGATATTTGGAAGCCCATAGAGGGCTATGGTGAAAAAGGAAATATCCTCAGATGAAATCTGGAAAGAAGCTTTCTGAGAAACTGCTTAGTGTTCTGTTAATTCATCTCACAGAATTACATCTATATTTCGTGGATCTCTGTGCTAGCCTTATTTCTGTGGAATCTGAGAACAGATATTTCGGATCCCTTTGAAGACTATAGGGCCAAAGGAAATATCCTCAGATAACTAAGAGAAAGAAGCTTTCTGAGAAACTTCTTTGTGTTCTGTGAAATCATCTCACAGAGTTACAGCTTTCCCCTCAAGAAGCCTTTCGCTAAGACAGTTCTTGTGGAATTGGCAAAGTGATATTTGGAAGCCCATACACGGCTATGGTGAAAAAGGAAATATCCTCAGATGAAATCTGGAAAGAAGCTTTCTGAGAAACTGCTCAGTGTTCTGTTAATTCATCTCACAGAGTTACATCTGTATTTCGTGGATCTCTTTGCTAGGCTTATTTCTGTGGAATCTGAGAACAGATATTTCGGATCCCTTTGAAGACTATAGGGCCAAAGGAAATATCCTCCGATAACAAAGAAAAAGAAGCTTTCTGAGAAACCTCTTTGTGATCTGTGAAATCATCTCGCAGAGTTACAGCTTTCCCTTCAAGAAGCCTTTCGCTAAGACAGTTCTTGTGGAATTGGAAAAGTGATATTTGGAAGCCCATAGAGGGCTATGGTGAAAAAGGAAATATCCTCAGATGAAATCTGGAAAGAAGCTTTCTGAGAAACTGCTTAGTGTTCTGTTAATTCATCTCACAGAGTTACATCTATATTTGGTGGATCTCTTTGCTAGCCTTATTTCTGTGGAATCTGAGAACAGATATTTCGGATCCCTTTGAAGACTATAGGGCCAAAGGAAATATCCTCCGATAACAAAGAGAAAGAAGCTTTCTGAGAAATTTCTTTGCGTTCTATGTAATCATCTCACAGAGTTACAGCTTTCCCCTCAAGAAGCCTTTCGCTAAGACAGTTCTTGTGGAATTGGCAAAGTGATATTTGGAAGCCCATAGAGGGCTATGGTGAAAAAGGAAATATCCTCAGATGAAATCTGGAAAGAAGCTTTCTGAGAAACTGCTTAGTGTTCTGTTAATTCAACTCACAGAGTTCCATCTGTATTTCGTGGATCACTTGGCTAGCCTTATTTTTGTGGAATCTGAGAACAGATATTTCGGATCCCTTTGAAGACTATAGGGCCAAAGGAAATATCCTCCGATAACTAAGAGAAAGAAGCTTTCTGAGAAACTTCTTTGTGTTCTGTGAAATCATGTCACAGAGTTACAGCTTTCCCCTCAAGAAGCCTTTCGCTAAGACAGTTCTTGTGGAATTGGCAAAGTGATATTTGGAAGCCCATAGAGGGCTATGGTGAAAAAGGAAATATCCTCCGATGAAATCTGGAAAGAAGCTTTCTGAGAAACTGCTCAGTGTTCTGTTAATTCATCTCACAGAGTTACATCTGTATTTCGTGGATCTCTTTGCTAGCCTTATTTCTGTGGAATCTGAGAACAGATATTTCGGATCCCTTTGAAGACTATAGGGCCAAAGGAAATATCCTCGGATAAAGAAGAGAAAGAAGCTTTCTGAGAACCTTCTTTGTGTTCTGTGAAATCATCTCACAGAGTTACAGATTTCCCCTCAAGAAGCCTTTCGCTAAGACAGTTCTTGTGGAATTGGCAAAGTGATATTTGGAAGCCCATAGAGGGCTATGGTGAAAAAGGAAATATCCTCAGATGAAATCTGGAAAGAATCTTTCTGAGAAACTGCTTAGTGTTCTGTTAATTCATCTCACAGAATTACATCTATATTTCGTGGATCTCTGTGCTAGCCTTATTTCTGTGGAATCTGAGAACAGATATTTCGGATCCCTTTGAAGACTATAGGGCCAAAGGAAATATCCTCAGATAACTAAGAGAAAGAAGCTTTCTGAGAAACTTCTTTGTGTTCTGTGAAATCATCTCACAGAGTTACAGCTTTCCCCTCAAGAAGCCTTTCGCTAAGACAGTTCTTGTGGAATTGGCAAAGTGATATTTGGAAGCCCATACAGGGCTATGGTGAAAAAGGAAATATCCTCAGATGAAATCTGGAAAGAAGCTTTCTGAGAAACTGCTTAGTGTTCTGTTAATTCATCTCACAGAGTTACATCTGTATTTCGTGGATCACTTGGCTAGCCTTATATCTGTGGAATCTGAGAACAGATATTTCGGATCCCTTTGAAGACTATAAGGCCAAAGGAAATATCCTCCGATAACTAAGAGAAAGAAGCTTTCTGAGAAACTTCTTTGTGTTCTGTGAAATCATCTCACAGAGTTACAGCTTTCCCCTCAAGAAGCCTTTCGCTAAGACAGTTCTTGTGGAATTGGCAAAGTGATATTTGGAAGCCCATTCAGGGCTACGGTGAAAAAGGAAATATCCTCAGATGAAATCTGGAAAGATGCTTTCTGAGAAACTGCTCAGTGTTCTGTTAATTCATCTCACAGAGTTACATCTGTATTTCGTGGATCTCTTTGCTAGGCTTATTTCTGTGGAATCTGAGAACAGATATTTCGGATCCCTTTGAAGACTATAGGGCCAAAGGAAATATCCTCCGATAACAAAGAAAAAGAAGCTTTCTGAGAAACTTCTTTGTGTTCTGTGAAATCATCTCGCAGAGTTACAGCTTTCCCCTCAAGAAGCCTTTCGCTAAGACAGTTCTTGTGGAATTGGCAAAGTGATATTTGGAAGCCCATAGAGGGCTAAGGTGAAAAAGGAAATATCCTCCGATGAAAACTGGAAAGAAGCTTTCTGAGAAACTGCTTAGTGTTCTGTTAATTCATCTCACAGAGTTACATCTATATTTCGTGGATCTCTTTGCTAGCCTTATTTCTGTGGAATCTGAGAACAGATATTTCGGATCCCTTTGAAGACTATAGGGCCAAAGGAAATATCCTCCGATAACAAAGAGAAAGAACCTTTCTGAGAAACTTCTTTGTGTTCTGTGAAATCATCTCAAAGAGTTACAGCTTTCCCCTCAAGAAGCCTTTCGCTAAGACAGTTCTTGTGGAATTGGCAAAGTGATATTTGGAACCCCTAGAGGACTATGGTGAAAAAGGAAATATCCTCAGATGAAATCTGGAAAGAAGCTTTCTGAGAAACTGCTTTGTGTTCTGTTAATTCATCTCACAGAGTTACATCTGCATTTCGTGGATCTCTTTGCTAGCCTTATTTCTGTGGAATCTGAGAACAGATATTTCGGATCCCTTTGAAGACTATAGGGCCAAAGGAAATATCCTCCGATAACTAAGAGAAAGAAGCTTTCTGAGAAACTTCTTTGTGGTGTATGAAATCATCTCACAGAGTTACAGCTTTCCCCTCAAGAAGCCTTTCGCTAAGACAGTTCTTGTGGAATTGGCAAAGTGATATTTGGAAGCCCATAGAGGGCTATGGTGAAAAAGGAAATATCCTCAGATGAAATCTGGAAAGAAGCTTTCTGAGAAACTGCTCTGTGATGTGTGACTTCCACTCACAGAGTTACATCTGTATTTCGTTGATCTCTTTGCTAGCCTTATTTCTGTGGAATCTGAGAACAGATATTTCGGATCCCTTTGAAGACTATAGGGCCAAAGGAAATATCCTCCGATATCTAAGAGAAAGAAGCTTTCTGAGAAACCTCTTTGTGTGCTGTGAAATCATCTCACAGAGTTACAGCTTTCCCCTCAAGAAGCCTTTCGCTAAGACAGTTCTTGTGGAATTGGCAAAGTGATATTTGGAAGCCCATAGAGGGCTATGGTGAAAAAGGAAATATCCTCAGATGAAATCTGGAAAGAAGCTTTCTGAGAAACTGCTTAGTGTTCTGTTAATTCATCTCACAGAGTTACATCTGTATTTCGTGGATCACTTGGCTAGCCTTATTTCTGTGGAATCTGAGAACAGATATTTCGGATCCCTTTGAAGACTATAGGTCCAAAGGAAATATCCTCCGATAACTAAGAGAAAGAAGCTTTCTGAGAAACTTCTTTGTGTTCTGTGAAATCATCTCACAGAGTTACAGCTTTCCCCTCAAGAAGCCTTTCGCTAAGACAGTTCTTGTGGAATTGGCAAAGTGATATTTGGAAGCCCATAGAGGGCTATGGTGAAAAAGGAAATATCCTCAGATGAAATCTGGAAAGAAGCTTTCTGAGAAACTGCTTAGTGTTCTGTTAATTCATCTCACAGAGTTACATCTGTATTTCGTGGATCTCTTTGCTAGCGTTATTTCTGTGGAATCTGAAAACAGATATTTCGGATCCCTTTGAAGACTATAGGGCCAAAGGAAATATCCTCCGATAACTAAGAGAAAGAAGCTTTCTGAGAAACTTCTTTGTGTTCTGTGAAATCATCTCCAGAGTTACAGCTTTCCCCTCAAGAAGCCTTTCGCTAAGACAGTTCTTGTGGAATTGTCAAAGTGATATTTGGAAGCCCATAGAGGGCTACGGTGAAAAAGGAAATATCCTCCGATGAAATCTGGAAAGAAGCTTTCTGAGAAACTGCTTAGTGTTCTGTTAATTCATCTCACAGAGTTACATCTGTATTTCGTGGATCTCCTTGCCAGCCTTATTTCTGTGGAATCTGAGAACAGATATTTCGGATCCCTTTGAAGACTATAGGGCCAAAGGAAATATCCTCCGATAACTAAGAGAAAGAAGCTTTCTGAGAAACTTCTTTGTGTTCTGTGAAATCATCTCACAGAGTTACAGCTTTCCCCTCAAGAAGCCTTTCGCTAAGACAGTTCTTGTGGAATTGGCAAAGTGATATTTGGAAGCCCATAGAGGGCTATGGTGAAAAAGGAAATATCCTCAGATGAAATCTGGAAAGAAGCTTTCTGAGAAACTGTTCAGTGTTCTGTTAATTCATCTCACAGAGTTACATCTGTATTTCGTGGATCTCTTTGCTAGCCTTATTTCTGTGGAATCTGAGAACAGATATTTCGGATCCCTTTGAAGACTAAAGGGCCAAAGGAAATATCCTCGGATAACGAAGAGAAAGAAGCTTTCTGAGAACCTTCTTTGTGTTCTGTGAAATCATCTCACAGAGTTACAGCTTTCCCCTCAAGAAGCCTTTCGCTAAGACAGTTCTTGTGGAATTGGCAAAGTGATATTTGGAAGCCCATAGAGGGCTATGGTGAAAAAGGAAATATCCTCAGATGAAATCTGGAAAGCTTTCTGAGAAACTGCTTAGTGTTCTGTTAATTCATCTCACAGAGTTACATCTGTATTTCGTGGATCTCTTTGCTAGCTTTATTTCTGTGGAATCTGAGAACAGATATTTCGGATCCCTTTGAAGACCATAGGGCCAAAGGAAATATCCTCCGATAACTAAGAGAAAGAAACTTTCTGAGAAACTTCTTTGTGTTCTGTGAAATCATCTCACAGAGTTACAGTTTTCCCTCAAGAAGCCTTTCGCTGAGACATTTCTTGAGGAATTGGCAAAGTGATATTTGGAAGCCCAAAGAGGGCTATGGATGAAAAGGAAATATCCTCCGATGAAATCTGGAAAGAAGCTTTCTGAGAAACTGCTTAGTGTTCTGTTAATTCATCTCACAGAGTTACTTCTATATTTCGTGGATCTCTTTGCTAGCCTTATTTCTGTGGAATCTGAGAACAGATATTTCGGATCCCTTTGAAGACTATAGGGCCAAAGGAAATATCCTCCGATAACTAAGAGAAAGAAGCTTTCTGAGAAACTTCTTTGTGTTCTGTGAAATCATCTCACAGAGTTACAGCTTTCCCCTCAAGAAGCCTTTCGCTAAGACAGTTCTTGTGGAATTGGCAAAGTGATATTTGGAAGCCCATAGAGGGCTATGGTGAAAAAGGAAATATCCTCAGATGAAATCTGGAAAGAAGCTTTCTGAGAAACTGCTTAGTGTTCTGTTAATTCATCTCACAGAGTTACATCTGTATTTCGTGGATCTCTTTGCTAGCGTTATTTCTGTGGAATCTGAAAACAGATATTTCGGATCCCTTTGAAGACTATAGGGCCAAAGGAAATATCCTCCGATAACTAAGAGAAAGAAGCTTTCTGAGAAACTTCTTTGTGTTCTGTGAAATCATCTCCAGAGTTACAGCTTTCCCCTCAAGAAGCCTTTTGCTAAGACAGTTCCTGTGGAATTGGCAAAGTGATATTTGGAAGCCCATAGAAGGCTATGGTGAAAAAGGAAATATCCTCCGATGAAATCTGGAAAGAAGCTTTCTGAGAAACTGCTTAGTGTTCTGTTAATTCATCTCACAGAGTTACATCTGTATTTCGTGGATCTCCTTGCCAGCCTTATTTCTGTGGAATCTGAGAACAGATATTTCGGATCCCTTTGAAGACAATAGGGCCAAAGGAAATATCCTCCGATAACTAAGAGAAAGAAGCTTTCTGAGAAACTTCTTTGTGTTCTATGAAATCATCTCACAGAGTTACAGCTTTCCCCTCAAGAAGCCTTTCGCTAAGACAGTTCTTGTGAAATTGGCAAAGTGATATTTGGAAGACCATAGAGAGCTATGGTGAAAAACGAAATATCCTCCGATGAAATCTGGAAACAAACTTTCTGAGAAACTGCTTAGTGTTCTGTTAATTCATCTCACAGAGTTACATCTGTATTTCGTGGATCACTTGGCTAGCCTTATATCTGTGGAATCTGAGAACAGATATTTCGGATCCCTTTGAAGACTATAGGGCCAAAGGAAATATCCTCCGATAACTAAGAGAAAGAAGCTTTCTGAGAAACTTCTTTGTGTTCTGTGAAATCATCTCACAGAGTTTCAGCTTTCCCCTCAAGAAGCCTTTCGCTAAGACAGTTCTTGTGGAATTGGCAAAGTGATATTTGGAAGCCCATAGAGGGCTATGGTGAAAAAGGAAATATCCTCCGATGAAATCTGGAAAGAAGCTTTCTGAGAAACTGCTTAGTGTTCTGTTAATTCATCTCACAGAGTTACATCTATATTTCGTGGATCTCTTTGCTAGCCTTATTTCTGTGGAATCTGAGAACAGATATTTCGGATCCCTTTGAAGACTATAGGGCCGAAGGAAATATCCTCCGATAAGAAAGAGAAAGAAGCTTTGTGAGAAATTTCTTTGTGTTCTATGTAATCATCTCACAGAGTTACAGCTTTCCCCTCAAGAAGCCTTTCGCTAAGACAGTTCTTGTGGAATTGGCAAAGTGATATTTGGAAGCCCATAGAGGGCTATGGTGAAAAAGGAAATATCCTCAGATGAAATCTGGAAAGAAGCTTTCTGAGAAACTTCTTAGTGTTCTGTTAATTCATCTCACAGAGTTACATCTGTATTTCGTGGATCACTTGGCTAGCCTTATTTCTGTGGAATCTGAGAACAGATATTTCGGATCCCTTTGAAGACTATAGGGCCAAAGGAAATATCCTCCGATAACTAAGAGAAAGAAGCTTTCTGAGAAACTTCTTTGTGTTCTGTGAAATCACCTCACAGAGTTACAGCTTTACCCTCAAGAAGCCTTTCGCTAGGACATTTCTTGTGGAATTGGCAAAGTGATATTTGGAAGCCCATAGAGGGCTATGGTCAAAAAGGAAACATCCTCCGATGAAATCTGGAAATAAGCTTTCTGAGAAACTGCTTAGTGTTCTGTTAATTCATCTCACAGAGTTACTTCTATATTTCGTGGATCTCTTTGCTAGCCTTATTTCTGTGGAATCTGAGAACAGGTATTTCGGATCCCTTTGAAGACTATAGGGCCAAAGGAAATATCCTCCGATAACTAAGAGAAAGAAGCTTTCTGAGAAACTTCTTTGTGTTCTGTGAAATCATCTCACAGAGTTACAGCTTTCCCCTCAAGAAGCCTTTCGCTAAGACAGTTCTTGTGGAATTGGCAAAGTGATATTTGGAAGCCCATAGAGGACTATGGTGAAAAAGGAAATATCCTCAGATGAAATCTGGAAAGAAGCTTTCTGAGAAACTGCTTTGTGTTCTGTTAATTCATCTCACAGAGTTACATCTGCATTTCGTGGATCTCTTTGCTAGCCTTATTTCTGTGGAATCTGAGAACAGATATTTCGGATCCCTTTGAAGACTATAGGGCCAAAGGAAATATCCTCCGATAACTAAGAGAAAGAAGCTTTCTGAGAAACTTCTTTGTGGTGTATGAAATCATCTCACAGAGTTACAGCTTTCCCCTCAAGAAGCCTTTCGCTAAGACAGTTCTTGTGGAATTGGCAAAGTGATATTTGGAAGCCCATAGAGGGCTATGGTGAAAAAGGAAATATCCTGAGATGAAATCTGGAAAGAAGCTTTCTGAGAAACTGCTCTGTGATGTGTGACTTCCACTCACAGAGTTACATCTGTATTTCGTTGATCTCTTTGCTAGCCTTATTTCTGTGGAATCTGAGAACAGATATTTCGGATCCCTTTGAAGACTATAGGGCCAAAGGAAATATCCTCCGATATCTAAGAGAAAGAAGCCTTCTGAGAAACCTCTTTGTGTGCTGTGAAATCATCTCACAGAGTTACAGCTTTCCCCTCAAGAAGCCTTTCGCTAAGACAGTTCTTGTGGAATTGGCAAAGTGATATTTGGAAGCCCATAGAGGGCTATGGTGAAAAAGGAAATATCCTCAGATGAAATCTGGAAAGAAGCTTTCTGAGAAACTGCTTAGTGTTCTGTTAATTCATCTCACAGAGTTACATCTGTATTTCGTGGATCTCTTTGCTAGACTTATTTCTGTGGAATCTGAAAACAGATACTTCGGATCCCTTTGAAGACTATAGGGCCAAAGGAAATATCCTCCGATAACTAAGAGAAGGAAGCTTTCTGAGAAACTTCTTTGTGTTCTGTGAAATCATCTCACAGAGTTACAGCTTTCCCCTCAAGAAGCCTTTCGCTAAGACAGTTCTTGTGGAATTGGCAAAGTGATATTTGGAAGCCCATAGAGGGCTATGGTGAAAAGGGAAATATCCTCAGATGAAATCTTGAAAGAAGCTTTCTGAGAAACTGCTTAGTGTTCTGTTAATTCATCTCACAGAGTTACATCTGTATTTCGTGGATCACTTGGCTAGCCTTATTTCTGTGGAATCTGAGAACAGATATTTCGGATCCCTTTGAAGACTATAGGGCCAAAGGAAATATCCTCCGATAACTAAGAGAAAGAAGCTTTCTGAGAAACTTCTTTGTGTTCTGTGAAATCATCTCACAGAGTTACAGCTTTCCCCTCAAGAAGCCTTTCGCTAAGACAGTTCTTGTGGAATTGGCAAAGTGATATTTGGAAGCCCATAGAGGGCTATGGTGAAAAAGGAAATATCCTCAGATGAAATCTGGAAAGAAGCTTTCTGAGAAACTGCTTAGTGTTCTGTTAATTCATCTCACAGAGTTACATCTGTATTTCGTGGATCTCTTTGCTAGCGTTATTTCTGTGGAATCTGAAAACAGATATTTCGGATCCCTTTGAAGACTATAGGGCCAAAGGAAATATCCTCCGATAACTAAGAGAAAGAAGCTTTCTGAGAAACTTCTTTGTGTTCTGTGAAATCATCTCCAGAGTTACAGCTTTCCCCTCAAGAAGCCTTTCGCTAAGACAGTTCTTGTGGAATTGGCAAAGTGATATTTGGAAGCCCATAGAGGGCTACGGTGAAAAAGGAAATATCCTCCGATGAAATCTGGAAAGAAGCTTTCTGAGAAACTGCTTAGTGTTCTGTTAATTCATCTCACAGAGTTACATCTGTATTTTGTGGATCTCCTTGCCAGCCTTATTTCTGTGGAATCTGAGAACAGATATTTCGGATCCCTTTGAAGACTATAGGGCCAAAGGAAATATCCTCCGATAACTAAGAGAAAGAAGCTTTCTGAGAAACTTCTTTGTGTTCTGTGAAATCATCTCACAGAGTTACAGCTTTCCCCTCAAGAAGCCTTTCGCTAAGACAGTTCTTGTGGAATTGGCAAAGTGATATTTGGAAGCCCATAGAGGGCTATGGTGAAAAAGGAAATATCCTCAGATGAAATCTGGAAAGAAGCTTTCTGAGAAACTGCTCAGTGTTCTGTTAATTCATCTCACAGAGTTACATCTGTATTTCGTGGATCTCTTTGCTAGCCTTATTTCTGTGGAATCTGAGAACAGATATT
This sequence comes from Macaca mulatta, assembly GCF_049350105.2. NCBI lineage: Eukaryota > Metazoa > Chordata > Mammalia > Primates > Cercopithecidae > Macaca > Macaca mulatta. Next base: position 50,407,768 of record NC_133411.1, read on the forward strand.
TCGGATCCCTTTGAAGACTAAAGGGCCAAAGGAAATATCCTCGGATAACGAAGAGAAAGAAGCTTTCTGAGAACCTTCTTTGTGTTCTGTGAAATCATCTCACAGAGTTACAGCTTTCCCCTCAAGAAGCCTTTCGCTAAGACAGTTCTTGTGGAATTGGCAAAGTGATATTTGGAAGCCCATAGAGGGCTATGGTGAAAAAGGAAATATCCTCAGATGAAATCTGGAAAGCTTTCTGAGAAACTGCTTAGTGTTCTGTTAATTCATCTCACAGAGTTACATCTGTATTTCGTGGATCTCTTTGCTAGCTTTATTTCTGTGGAATCTGAGAACAGATATTTCGGATCCCTTTGAAGACCATAGGGCCAAAGGAAATATCCTCCGATAACTAAGAGAAAGAAACTTTCTGAGAAACTTCTTTGTGTTCTGTGAAATCATCTCACAGAGTTACAGTTTTCCCTCAAGAAGCCTTTCGCTGAGACATTTCTTGAGGAATTGGCAAAGTGATATTTGGAAGCCCAAAGAGGGCTATGGATGAAAAGGAAATGTCCTCCGATGAAATCTGGAAAGAAGCTTTCTGAGAAACTGCTTAGTGTTCTGTTAATTCATCTCACAGAGTTACTTCTATATTTCGTGGATCACTTTGCTAGCCTTATTTCTGTGGAATCTGAGAACAGATATTTCGGATCCCTTTGAAGACTATAGGGCCAAAGGAAATATCCTCCGATAACTAAGAGAAAGAAGCTTTCTGAGAAACTTCTTTGTGTTCTGTGAAATCATCTCACAGAGTTACAGCTTTCCCCTCAAGAAGCCTTTCGCTAAGACAGTTCTTGTGGAATTGGCAAAGTGATATTTGGAAGCCCATAGAGGGCTATGGTGAAAAAGGAAATATCCTCAGATGAAATCTGGAAAGAAGCTTTCTGAGAAACTGCTTAGTGTTCTGTTAATTCATCTCACAGAGTTACATCTGTATTTCGTGGATCCCTTTGCTAGCGTTATTTCTGTGGAATCTGAAAACAGATATTTCGGATCCCTTTGAAGACTATAGGGCCAAAGGAAATATCCTCCGATAACTAAGAGAAAGAAGCTTTCTGAGAAACTTCTTTGTGTTCTGTGAAATCATCTCTAGAGTTACAGCTTTCCCCTCAAGAAGCCTTTTGCTAAGACAGTTCCTGTGGAATTGGCAAAGTGATATTTGGAAGCGCATAGAAGGCTATGGTGAAAAAGGAAATATCCTCCGATGAAATCTGGAAAGAAGCTTTCTGAGAAACTGCTTAGTGTTCTGTTAATTCATCTCACAGAGTTACATCTGTATTTCGTGGATCTCCTTGCCAGCCTTATTTCTGTGGAATCTGAGAACAGATATTTCGGATCCCTTTGAAGACAATAGGGCCAAAGGAAATATCCTCCGATAACTAAGAGAAAGAAGCTTTCTGAGAAACTTCTTTGTGTTCTATGAAATCATCTCACAGAGTTACAGCTTTCCCCTCAAGAAGCCTTTCGCTAAGACAGTTCTTGTGAAATTGGCAAAGTGATATTTGGAAGACCATAGAGAGCTATGGTGAAAAACGAAATATCCTCCGATGAAATCTGGAAACAAACTTTCTGAGAAACTGCTTAGTGTTCTGTTAATTCACCTCACAGAGTTACATCTGTATTTCGTGGATCACTTGGCTAGCCTTATATCTGTGGAATCTGAGAACAGATATTTCGGATCCCTTTGAAGACTATAGGGCCAAAGGAAATATCCTCCGATAACTAAGAGAAAGAAGCTTTCTGAGAAACTTCTTTGTGTTCTGTGAAATCATCTCACAGAGTTACAGCTTTCCCCTCAAGAAGCCTTTCGCTAAGACAGTTCTTGTGGAATTGGCAAAGTGATATTTGGAAGCCCATAGAGGGCTATGGTGAAAAAGGAAATATCCTCCGATGAAATCTGGAAAGAAGCTTTCTGAGAAACTGCTTAGTGTTCTGTTAATTCATCTCACAGAGTTACATCTATATTTCGTGGATCTCTTTGCTAGCCTTATTTCTGTGGAATCTGAGAACAGATATTTCGGATCCCTTTGAAGACTATAGGGCCAAAGGAAATATCCTCCGATAAGAAAGAGAAAGAAGCTTTGTGAGAAATTTCTTTGTGTTCTATGTAATCATCTCACAGAGTTACAGCTTTCCCCTCAAGAAGCCTTTCGCTAAGACAGTTCTTGTGGAATTGGCAAAGTGATATTTGGAAGCCCATAGAGGGCTATGGTGAAAAAGGAAATATCCTCAGATGAAATCTGGAAAGAAGCTTTCTGAGAAACTGCTTAGTGTTCTGTTAATTCATCTCACAGAGTTACATCTGTATTTCGTGGATCACTTGGCTAGCCTTATTTCTGTGGAATCTGAGAACAGATATTTCGGATCCCTTTGAAGACTATAGGGCCAAAGGAAATATCCTCCGATAACTAAGAGAAAGAAGCTTTCTGAGAAACTTCTTTGTGTTCTGTGAAATCACCTCACAGAGTTACAGCTTTACCCTCAAGAAGCCTTTCGCTAGGACATTTCTTGTGGAATTGGCAAAGTGATATTTGGAAGCCCATAGAGGGCTATGGTCAAAAAGGAAACATCCTCCGATGAAATCTGGAAATAAGCTTTCTGAGAAACTGCTTAGTGTTCTGTTAATTCATCTCACAGAGTTACTTCTATATTTCGTGGATCTCTTTGCTAGCCTTATTTCTGTGGAATCTGAGAACAGGTATATCGGATCCCTTTGAAGACTATAGGGCCAAAGGAAATATCCTCCGATAACTAAGAGAAAGAAGCTTTCTGAGAAACTTCTTTGTGTTCTGTGAAATCATCTCACAGAGTTACAGCTTTCCCCTCAAGAAGCCTTTCGCTAAGACAGTTCTTGTGGAATTGGCAAAGTGATATTTGGAAGCCCATAGAGGGCTATGGTGAAAAAGGAAATATCCTCAGATGAAATCTGGAAAGAAGCTTTGTGAGAAACTGCTTAGTGTTCTGTTAATTCATCTCACAGAGTTACAGCTTTCCCCTCAAGAAGCCTTTCGCTAAGACAGTTCTTGTGGAATTGGCAAAGTGATATTTGGAAGCCCATAGAGGGCTATGGTGAAAAAGGAAATATCCTCAGATGAAATCTGGAAAGAAGCTTTCTGAGAAACTGCTTAGTGTTCTGTTAATTCATCTCACAGAGTTACATCTGTATTTCGTGGATCTCTTTGCTAGCCTTATTTCTGTGGAATCTGAAAACAGATATTTCGGATCCCTTTGAAGACTAGAGGGCCAAAGGAAATATCCTCCGATAACTAAGAGAAAGAAGCTTTCTGAGAAACTTCTTTGTGTTCTGTGAAATCATCTCACAGAGTTACAGCTTTCCCCTCAAGAAGCCTTTCGCTAAGACAGTTGTTGTGGAATTGGCAAAGTGATATTTGGAAGCCCATAGAGGGCTATGGTGAAAAAGGAAATACCCGCCAATGAAATCTGGAAAGAAGCTTTCTGAGAAACTGCTCTGTGATGTGTGACTTCCACTCACAGAGTTACATCTGTATTTCGTGGATCTCTTTGCTAGCCTTATTTCTGTGGAATCTGAGAACAGATATTTCGGATCCCTTTGAAGACTATAGGGCCAAAGGAAATATCCTCGGATAACGAAGAGAAAGAAGCTTTGTGAGAAATTTCTTTGTGTTCTATGTAATCATCTCACAGAGTTACAGCTTTCCCCTCAAGAAGCCTTTCGCTAAGACAGTTCTTGTGGAATTGGCAAAGTGATATTTGGAAGCCCGTAGAGGGCTATGGTGAAAAAGGAAATATCCTCAGATGAAATCTGGAAAGAAGCTTTCTGAGAAACTGCTTAGTGTTCTGTTAATTCACCTCACAGAATTACATCTATATTTCGTGGATCTCTTTGCTAGCCTTATTTCTGTGGAATCTGAGAACAGATATTTCGGATCCCTTTGAAGACTATAGGGCCTAAGGAAATATCCTCCGATAACAAAGAGAAAGAAGCTTTCTGAGAAACCTCTTTGTGTTCTCTGAAATCATCTCACAGAGTTACAGCTTTCCCCTCAAGAAGCCTTTCGCTAAGACAGTTCTTGTGGAATTGGCAAAGTGATATTTGGAAGCCCATAGAGGGCTATGGTGAAAAAGGAAATATCCTCAGATGAAATCTGGAAAGAAGCTTTCTGAGAAACTGCTTAGTGTTCTGTTAATTCATCTCACAGAGTTACATCTGTATTTCGTGGATCTCTTTGCTAGACTTATTTCTGTGGAATCTGAAAACAGATATTTCGGATCCCTTTGAAGACTATAGGGCCAAAGGAAATATCCTCCGATAACTAAGAGAAAGAAGCTTTCTGAGAAACTTCTTTGTGTTCTGTGAAATCATCTCACAGAGTTACAGCTTTCCCCTCAAGAAGCCTTTCGCTAAGACAGTTCTTGTGGAATTGGCAAAGTGATATTTGGAAGCCCATAGAGGGCTATGGTGAAAAAGGAAATATCCTCCGATGAAATCTGGAAAGAAGCTTTCTGAGAAACTGCTTAGTGTTCTGTTAATTCATCTCACAGAGTTACATCTATATTTCGTGGATCTCTTTGCTAGCCTTATTTCTGTGGAATCTGAGAACAGATATTTCGGATCCCTTTGAAGACTATAGGGCCAAAGGAAATATCCTCCGATAACAAAGAGAAAGAAGCTTTCTGAGAAATTTCTTTGCGTTCTATGTAATCATCTCACAGAGTAACAGCTTTCCCCTCGAGAAGCCTTTCGCTAAGACAGTTCTTGTGGAATTGGCAAAGTGATATTTGGAAGCCCATAGAGGGCTATGGTGAAAAAGGAAATATCCTGAGATGAAATCTGGAAAGAAGCTTTCTGAGAAACTGCTTAGTGTTCTGTTAATTCAACTCACAGAGTAACATCTGTATTCCGTGGATCACTTGGCTAGCCTTATTTTTGTGGAATCTGAGAACAGATATTTCGAATCCCTTTGAAGACTATAGGGCCAAAGGAAATATCCTCCGATAACTAAGAGAAAGAAGGTTTCTGAGAAACTTCTTTGTGTTCTGTGAAATCATGTCACAGAGTTACAGCTTTCCCCTCAAGAAGCCTTTCGCTAAGACAGTTCTTGTGGAATTGGCAAAGTGATATTTGGAAGCCCATAGAGGGCTATGGTGAAAAAGGAAATATCCTCAGATGAAATCTGGAAAGAAGCTTTCTGAGAAACTGCTTAGTGTTCTGTTAATTCATCTCACAGAGTTACATCTGTATTTCGTGGATCTCTTTGCTAGCCTTATTTCTGTGGAATCTGAGAACAGATATTTCGGATCCCTTTGAAGACTATAGGGCCAAAGGAAATATCCTCGGATAACGAAGAGAAAGAAGCTTTCTGAGAAACTTCTTTGTGTTCTGTGAAATCATCTCACAGAGTTACAGATTTCCCCTCAAGAAGCCTTTCGCTAAGACAGTTCTTGTGGAATTGGCAAAGTGATATTTGGAAGCCCATAGAGGGCTATGGTGAAAAAGGAAATATCCTCAGATGAAATCTGGAAAGAAGCTTTCTGAGAAACTGCTTAGTGTTCTGTTAATTCATCTCACAGAATTACATCTATATTTCGTGGATCTCTGTGCTAGCCTTATTTCTGTGGAATCTGAGAACAGATATTTCGGATCCCTTTGAAGACTATAGGGCCAAAGGAAATATCCTCAGATAACTAAGAGAAAGAAGCTTTCTGAGAAACTTCTTTGTGTTCTGTGAAATCATCTCACAGAGTTACAGCTTTCCCCTCAAGAGGCCTTTCGCTAAGACAGTTCTTGTGGAATTGGCAAAGTGATATTTGGAAGCCCATACACGGCTATGGTGAAAAAGGAAATATCCTCAGATGAAATCTGGAAAGAAGCTTTCTGAGAAACTGCTCAGTGTTCTGTTAATTCATCTCACAGAGTTACATCTGTATTTCGTGGATCTCTTTGCTAGGCTTATTTCTGTGGAATCTGAGAACAGATATTTCGGATCCCTTTGTAGACTATAGGGCCAAAGCAAATATCGTCCGATAACAAAGAAAAAGAAGCTTTCTGAGAAACCTGTTTGTGTTCAGTGAAATCATCTCGCAGAGTTACAGCTTTCCCCTCAAGAAGCCTTTCGCTAAGACAGTTCTTGTGGAATTGGCAAAGTGATATTTGGAAGCCCATAGAGGGCTATGGTGAAAAAGGAAATATCCTCAGATGAAATCTGGAAAGAAGCTTTCTGAGAAACTGCTTAGTGTTCTGTTAATTCATCTCACAGAGTTACATCTGTATTTCGTGGATCTCTTTGCTAGACTTATTTCTGTGGAATCTGAAAACAGATATTTCGGATCCCTTTGAAGACTATAGGGCCAAAGGAAATATCCTCCGATAACTAAGAGAAAGAAGCTTTCTGAGAAACTTCTTAGTGTTCTGTGAAATCATCTCACAGAGTTACAGCTTTCCCCTCAAGAAGCCTTTCGCTAAGACAGTTCTTGTGGAATTGGCAAAGTGATATTTGGAAGCCCATAAAGGGCTAAGGTGAAAAAGGAAATATCCTCCGATGAAAACTGGAAAGAAGCTTTCTGAGAAACTGCTTAGTGTTCTGTTAATTCATCTCACAGAGTTACATCTATATTTCGTGGATCTCTTTGCTAGCCTTATTTCTGTGGAATCTGAGAACAGATATTTCGGATCCCTTTGAAGACTATAGGGCCAAAGGAAATATCCTCTGATAACAAAGAGAAAGACGCTTTCTGAGAAATTTCTTTGCGTTCTATGTAATCATCTCACAGAGTAACAGCTTTCCCCTCAAGAAGCCTTTCGCTAAGACAGTTCTTGTGGCATTGGCAAAGTGATATTTGGAAGCCCGTAGAGGGCTATGGTGAAAAAGGAAATATCCTCAGATGAAATCTGGAAAGAAGCTTTCTGAGAAACTGCTTAGTGTTCTGTTAATTCAACTCACAGAGTTACATCTGTATTTCGTGGATCACTTGGCTAGCCTTGTTTTTGTGGAATCTGAGAACAGATATTTCGGATCCCTTTGAAGACTATAGGGCCAAAGGAAATATCCTCCGATAACTAAGAGAAAGAAGCTTTCTGAGAAACTTCTTTGTGTTCTGTGAAATCATGTCACAGAGTTACAGCTTTCCCCTCAAGAAGCCTTTCGCTAAGACAGTTCTTGTGGAATTGGCAAAGTGATATTTGGAAGCCCATAGAGGGCTATGGTGAAAAAGGAAATATCCTCCGATGAAATCTGGAAAGAAGCTTTCTGAGAAACTGCTTAGTGTTCTGTTAATTCATCTCACAGAGTTACATCTGTATTTCGTGGATCTCTTTGCTAGACTTATTTCTGTGGAATCTGAGAACAGATATTTCGGATCCCTTTGAAGACTATAGGGCCAAAGGAAATATCCTCGGATAACGAAGAGAAAGAAGCTTTCTGAGAACCTTCTTTGTGTTCTGTGAAATCATCTCACAGAGTTACAGATTTCCCCTCAAGAAGCCTTTCGCTAAGACAGTTCTTGTGGAATTGGCAAAGTGATATTTGGAAGCCCATAGAGGGCTATGGTGAAAAAGGAAATATCCTCAGATGAAATCTGGAAAGAAGCTTTCTGAGAAACTGCTTAGTGTTCTGTTAATTCATCTCACAGAGTTACATCTGTATTTCGTGGATCACTTGGCTAGCCTTATTTCTGTGGAATCTGAGAACAGATATTTCGGATCCCTTTGAAGACTATAGGGCCAAAGGAAATATCCTCCGATAACTAAGAGAAAGAAGCTTTCTGAGAAACTTCTTTGTGTTCTGTGAAATCACCTCACAGAGTTACAGCTTTACCCTCAAGAAGCCTTTCGCTAGGACATTTCTTGTGGAATTGGCAAAGTGATATTTGGAAGCCCATAGAGGGCTATGGTCAAAAAGGAAACATCCTCCGATGAAATCTGGAAATAAGCTTTCTGAGAAACTGCTTAGTGTTCTGTTAATTCATCTCACAGAGTTACTTCTATATTTCGTGGATCTCTTTGCTAGCCTTATTTCTGTGGAATCTGAGAACAGGTATTTCGGATCCCTTTGAAGACTATAGGGCCAAAGGAAATATCCTCCGATAACTAAGAGAAAGAAGCTTTCTGAGAAACTTCTTTGTGTTCTGTGAAATCATCTCACAGAGTTACAGCTTTCCCCTCAAGAAGCCTTTCGCTAAGACAGTTCTTGTGGAATTGGCAAAGTGATATTTGGAAGCCCATAGAGGGCTATGGTGAAAAAGGAAATATCCTCAGATGAAATCTGGAAAGAAGCTTTCTGAGAAACTGCTTAGTGTTCTGTTAATTCATCTCACAGAGTTACATCTGTATTTCGTGGATCTCTTTGCTAGCCTTATTTCTGTGGAATCTGAAAACAGATATTTCGGATCCCTTTGAAGACTAGAGGGCCAAAGGAAATATCCTCCGATAACTAAGAGAAAGAAGCTTTCTGAGAAACTTCTTTGTGTTCTGTGAAATCATCTCACAGAGTTACAGCTTTCCCCTCAAGAAGCCTTTCGCTAAGACAGTTGTTGTGGAATTGGCAAAGTGATATTTGGAAGCCCATAGAGGGCTATGGTGAAAAAGGAAATACCCGCCAATGAAATCTGGAAAGAAGCTTTCTGAGAAACTGCTCTGTGATGTGTGACTTCCACTCACAGAGTTACATCTGTATTTCGTGGATCTCTTTGCTAGCCTTATTTCTGTGGAATCTGAGAACAGATATTTCGGATCCCTTTGAAGACTATAGGGCCAAAGGAAATATCCTCGGATAACGAAGAGAAAGAAGCTTTGTGAGAAATTTCTTTGTGTTCTATGTAATCATCTCACAGAGTTACAGCTTTCCCCTCAAGAAGCCTTTCGCTAAGACAGTTCTTGTGGAATTGGCAAAGTGATATTTGGAAGCCCGTAGAGGGCTATGGTGAAAAAGGAAATATCCTCAGATGAAATCTGGAAAGAAGCTTTCTGAGAAACTGCTTAGTGTTCTGTTAATTCACCTCACAGAATTACATCTATATTTCGTGGATCTCTTTGCTAGCCTTATTTCTGTGGAATCTGAGAACAGATATTTCGGATCCCTTTGAAGACTATAGGGCCTAAGGAAATATCCTCCGATAACAAAGAGAAAGAAGCTTTCTGAGAAACCTCTTTGTGTTCTCTGAAATCATCTCACAGAGTTACAGCTTTCCCCTCAAGAAGCCTTTCGCTAAGACAGTTCTTGTGGAATTGGCAAAGTGATATTTGGAAGCCCATAGAGGGCTATGGTGAAAAAGGAAATATCCTCAGATGAAATCTGGAAAGAAGCTTTCTGAGAAACTGCTTAGTGTTCTGTTAATTCATCTCACAGAGTTACATCTGTATTTCGTGGATCTCTTTGCTAGACTTATTTCTGTGGAATCTGAAAACAGATATTTCGGATCCCTTTGAAGACTATAGGGCCAAAGGAAATATCCTCAGATAACTAAGAGAAAGAAGCTTTCTGAGAAACTTCTTTGTGTTCTGTGAAATCATCTCACAGAGTTACAGCTTTCCCCTCAAGAAGCCTTTCGCTAAGACAGTTCTTGTGGAATTGGCAAAGTGATATTTGGAAGCCCATACACGGCTATGGTGAAAAAGGAAATATCCTCAGATGAAATCTGGAAAGAAGCTTTCTGAGAAACTGCTCAGTGTTCTGTTAATTCATCTCACAGAGTTACATCTGTATTTCGTGGATCTCTTTGCTAGGCTTATTTCTGTGGAATCTGAGAACAGATATTTCGGATCCCTTTGTAGACTATAGGGCCAAAGCAAATATCGTCCGATAACAAAGAAAAAGAAGCTTTCTGAGAAACCTGTTTGTGTTCAGTGAAATCATCTCGCAGAGTTACAGCTTTCCCCTCAAGAAGCCTTTCGCTAAGACAGTTCTTGTGGAATTGGCAAAGTGATATTTGGAAGCCCATAGAGGGCTATGGTGAAAAAGGAAATATCCTCAGATGAAATCTGGAAAGAAGCTTTCTGAGAAACTGCTTAGTGTTCTGTTAATTCATCTCACAGAGTTACATCTGTATTTCGTGGATCTCTTTGCTAGGCTTATTTCTGTGGAATCTGAGAACAGATATTTCGGATCCCTTTGAAGACTTTAGGGCCAAAGGAAATATCCTCCGATAACAAAGAAAAAGAAGCTTTCTGAGAAACCTCTTTGTGTTCTGTGAAATCATGTCGCAGAGTTACAGCTTTCCCCTCAAGAAGCCTTTCGCTAAGACAGTTCTTGTGGAATTGGCAAAGTGATATTTGGAAGCCCATAGAGGGCTATGGTGAAAAAGGAAATATCCTCCAATGAAATCTGGAAAGAAGCTTTCTGAGAAACTGCTTAGTGTTCTGTTAATTCATCTCACAGAGTTACATCTATATTTCGTGGATCTCTTTGCTAGCCTTATTTCTGTGGAATCTGAGAACAGATATTTCGGATCCCTTTGAAGACTATAGGGCCAAAGGAAATATCCTCCGATAACAAAGAGAAAGAAGCTTTCTGAGAAATTTCTTTGTGTTCTATGTAATCATCTCACAGAGTTACAGCTTTCCCCTCAAGAAGCCTTTCGCTAAGACAGTTCTTGTGGAATTGGCAAAGTGATATTTGGAAGCCCATAGAGGGCTATGGTGAAAAAGGAAATATCCTCCGATGAAATCTGGAAAGAAGCTTTCTGAGAAACTGCTTAGTGTTCTGTTAATTCAACTCACAGAGTTACATCTATATTTCGTGGATCTCTTTGCTAGCCTTATTTCTGTGGAATCTGAGAACAGATATTTCGGATCCCTTTGAAGACTATAGGGCCAAAGGAAATATCCTCCGATAACAAAGAGAAAGAAGCTTTCTGAGAAACTTCTTTGTGTTCTGTGAAATCATCTCACAGAGTTACAGCTTTCCCCTCAAGAAGCCTTTCGCTAAGACAGTTCTTGTGGAATTGGCAAAGTGATATTTGGAAGCCCATAGAGGACTATGTTGAAAAAGGAAATATCCTCAGATGAAATCTGGAAAGAAGCTTTCTGAGAAACTGCTTTGTGTTCTGTTAATTCATCTCACAGAGTTACATCTGCATTTCGTGGATCTCTTTGCTAGCCTTATTTCTGTGGAATCTGAGAACAGATATTTCGGATCCCTTTGAAGACTATAGGGCCAAAGGAAATATCCTCCGATAACTAAGAAAAAGAAGCTTTCTGAGAAACTTCTTTGTGGTGTATGAAATCATCTCACAGAGTTACAGCTTTCCCCTCAAGAAGCCTTTCGCTAAGACAGTTCTTGTGGAATTGGCAAAGTGATATTTGGAAGCCCATAGAGGGCTATAGTGAAAAAGGAAATATCCTCCGATGAAATCTGGAAAGAAGCTTTCTGAGAAACTGCTTAGTGTTCTGTTAATTCATCTCACAGAGTTATATCTGTATTTCGTGGATCTCTTTGCTAGACTTATTTCTGTGGAATCTGAAAACAGATATTTCGGATCCCTTTGAAGACTATAGGGCCAAAGGAAATATCCTCCGATAACTAAGAGAAGGAAGCTTTCTGAGAAACTTCTTTGTGTTCTGTGAAATCATCTCACAGAGTTACAGCTTTCCCCTCAAGAAGCCTTTCGCTAAGACAGTTCTTGTGGAATTGGCAAAGTGATATTTGGAAGCCCGTAGAGGGCTATGGTGAAAAAGGAAATATCCTCCGATGAAATCTGGAAAGAAGCTTTCTGAGAAACTGCTCAGTGTTCTGTTAATTCATCTCACAGAGTTACATCTGTATTTCGTGGATCTCTTTGCTAGCCTTATTTCTGTGGAATCTGAGAACAGATATTTCGGATCCCTTTGAAGACTATAGGGCCAAAGGAAATATCCTCGGATAACGAAGAGAAAGAAGCTTTCTGAGAACCTTCTTTGTGTTCTGTGAAATCATCTCACAGAGTTACAGATTTCCCTTCAAGAAGCCTTTCGCTAAGACAGTTCTTGTGGAATTGGCAAAGTGATATTTGGAAGCCCATAGAGGGCTATGGTGAAAAAGGAAATATCCTCAGATGAAATCTGGAAAGAAGCTTTCTGAGAAACTGCTTAGTGTTCTGTTAATTCATCTCACAGAATTACATCTATATTTCGTGGATCTCTGTGCTAGCCTTATTTCTGTGGAATCTGAGAACAGATATTTCGGATCCCTTTGAAGACTATAGGGCCAAAGGAAATATCCTCAGATAACTAAGAGAAAGAAGCTTTCTGAGAAACTTCTTTCTGTTCTGTGAAATCATCTCACAGAGTTACAGCTTTCCCCTCAAGAAGCCTTTCGCTAAGACAGTTCTTGTGGAATTGGCAAAGTGATATTTGGAAGCCCATACAGGGCTATGGTGAAAAAGGAAATATCCTCAGATGAAATCTGGAAAGAAGCTTTCTGAGAAACTGCTCAGTGTTCTGTTAATTCATCTCACAGAGTTACATCTGTATTTCGTGGATCTCTTTGCTAGGCTTATTTCTGTGGAATCTAAGAACAGATATTTCGGATCCCTTTGAAGACTATACGGCCAAAGGAAATAACCTCCGATAACAAAGAAAAAGAAGCTTTCTGAGAAACCTCTTTGTGTTCTATGAAATCATCTCGCAGAGTTACAGCTTTCCCCTCAAGAAGCCTTTCGCTAAGACAGTTCTTGTGGAATTGGCAAAGTGATATTTGGAAGCCCATAGAGGGCTATGGTGAAAAAGGAAATATCCTCAGATGAAATCTGGAAAGAAGCTTTCTGAGAAACTGCTTAGTGTTCTGTTAATTCATCTCACAGAATTACATCTATATTTCGTGGATCTCTGTGCTAGCCTTATTTCTGTGGAATCTGAGAACAGATATTTCGGATCCCTTTGAAGACTATAGGGCCAAAGGAAATATCCTCAGATAACTAAGAGAAAGAAGCTTTCTGAGAAACTTCTTTCTGTTCTGTGAAATCATCTCACAGAGTTACAGCTTTCCCCTCAAGAAGCCTTTCGCTAAGACAGTTCTTGTGGAATTGGCAAAGTGATATTTGGAAGCCCATACAGGGCTATGGTGAAAAAGGAAATATCCTCAGATGAAATCTGGAAAGAAGCTTTCTGAGAAACTGCTCAGTGTTCTGTTAATTCATCTCACAGAGTTACATCTGTATTTCGTGGATCTCTTTGCTAGGCTTATTTCTGTGGAATCTAAGAACAGATATTTCGGATCCCTTTGAAGACTATAGGGCCAAAGGAAATAACCTCCGATAACAAAGAAAAAGAAGCTTTCTGAGAAACCTCTTTGTGTTCTATGAAATCATCTCGCAGAGTTACAGCTTTCCCCTCAAGAAGCCTTTCGCTAAGACAGTTCTTGTGGAATTGGCAAAGTGATATTTGGAAGCCCATAGAGGGCTATGGTGAAAAAGGAAATATCCTCCAATGAAATCTGGAAAGAAGCTTTCTGAGAAACTGCTTAGTGTTCTGTTAATTCATCTCACAGAGTTACATCTATATTTCGTGGTCTCTTTGCTAGCCTTATTTCTGTGGAATCTGAGAACAGATATTTCGGATCCCTTTGAAGACTATAGGGCCAAAGGAAATATCCTCCGATAACAAAGAGAAAGAAGCTTTCTGAGAAATTTCTTTGTGTTCTATGTAATCATCTCACAGAGTTACAGCTTTCCCCTCAAGAAGCCTTTCGCTAAGACAGTTCTTGTGGAATTGGCAAAGTGATATTTGGAAACCCATAGAGGGCTATGGTGAAAAAGGAAATATCCTCAGATGAAATCTGGAAAGAAGCTTTCTGAGAAACTGCTTAGTGTTCTGTTAATTCAACTCACAGAGTAACATCTGTATTTCGTGGATCACTTGGCTAGCCTTATTTTTGTGGAATCTGAGAACAGATATTTCGGATCCCTTTGAAGACTATAGGGCCAAAGGAAATATCCTCCGATAACTAAGAGAAAGAAGCTTTCTGAGAACCTTCTTTGTGTTCTGTGAAATCATGTCACAGAGTTACAGCTTTCCCCTCAAGAAGCCTTTCGCTAAGACAGTTCTTGTGGAATTGGCAAAGTGATATTTGGAAGCCCTTAGAGGGCTATGGTGAAAAAAGAAATATCCTCAGATGAAATCTGGAAAGAAGCTTTCTGAGAAACTGCTTAGTGTTCTGTTAATTCATCTCACAGAATTACATCTATATTTCGTGGATCTCTGTGCTAGCCTTATTTCTGTGGAATCTGAGAACAGATATTTCGGATCCCTTTGAAGACTATAGGGCCAAAGGAAATATCCTCCGATAACTAAGAGAAAGAAGCTTTCTGAGAAACTTCTTTGTGTTCTGTGAAATCATCTCACAGAGTTACAGCTTTCCTCTCAAGAAGCCTTTCGCTAAGACAGTTCTTGTGGAATTGGCAAAGTGATATTTGGAAGCCCATTCAGGGCTATGGTGAAAAAGGAAATATCCTCAGATGAAATCTGGAAAGATGCTTTCTGAGAAACTGCTCAGTGTTCTGTTAATTCATCTCACAGAGTTACATCTGTATTTCGTGGATCTCTTTGCTAGGCTTATTTCTGTGGAATCTGAGAACAGATATTTCGGATCCCTTTGAAGACTATAGGGCCAAAGGAAATATCCTCCGATAACAAAGAAAAAGAAGCTTTCTGAGAAACTTCTTTGTGTTCTCTGAAATCATCTCGCAGAGTTACAGCTTTCCCCTCAAGAAGCCTTTCGCTAAGACAGTTCTTGTGGAATTGGCAAAGTGATATTTGGAAGCCCATAAAGGGCTAAGGTGAAAAAGGAAATATCCTCCGATGAAAACTGGAAAGAAGCTTTCTGAGAAACTGCTTAGTGTTCTGTTAATTCATCTCACAGAGTTACATCTATATTTCGTGGATCTCTTTGCTAGCCTTATTTCTGTGGAATCTGAGAACAGATATTTCGGATCCCTTTGAAGACTATAGGGCCAAAGGAAATAACCTCCGATAACAAAGAGAAAGAAGCTTTCTGAGAAACTTCTTTGTGTTCTGTGAAATCATCTCACAGAGTTACAGCTTTCCCCTCAAGAAGCCTTTCGCTAAGACAGTTCTTGTGGAATTGGCAAAGTGATATTTGGAAGCCCATAGAGGACTATGGTGAAAAAGGAAATATCCTCAGATGAAATCTGGAAAGAAGCTTTCTGAGAAACTGCTCTGTGATGTGTGACTTCCACTCACAGAGTTACATCTGTATTTCGTTGATCTCTTTGCTAGCCTTATTTCTGTGGAATCTGAGAACAGATATTTCGGATCCCTTTGAAGTCTATAGGGCCAAAGGAAATATCCTCCGATATCTAAGAGAAAGAAGCCTTCTGAGAAACCTCTTTGTGTGCTGTGAAATCATCTCACAGAGTTACAGCTTTCCCCTCAAGAAGCCTTTCGCTAAGACCGTTCTTGTGGAATTGGCAAAGTGATATTTGGAAGCCCATAGAGGGCTATGGTGAAAAAGGAAATATCCTCAGGTGAAATCTGGAAAGAAGCTTTCTGAGAAACTGCTTAGTGTTCTGTTAATTCATCTCACAGAGTTACTTCTGTATTTCGTGGATCTCTTTGCTAGACTTATTTCTGTGGAATCTGAAAACAGATATTTCGGATCCCTTTGAAGACTATAGGGCCAAAGGAAATATCCTCCGATAACTAAGAGAAGGAAGCTTTCTGGGAAACTTCTTTGTGTTCTGTGAAATCATCTCACAGAGTTACAGCTTTCCCCTCAAGAAGCCTTTCGCTAAGACAGTTCTTGTGGAATTGGCAAAGTGATATTTGGAAGCCCATAGAGGGCTATGGTGAAAAAGGAAATATCCTCCGATGAAATCTGGAAAGAAGCTTTCTGAGAAACTGCTTAGTGTTCTGTTAATTCATCTCACAGAGTTACATCTATATTTCGTGGATCTCTTTGCTAGCCTTATTTCTGTGGAATCTGAGAACAGATATTTCGGATCCCTTTGAAGACTATAGGGCCAAAGGAAATAACCTCCGATAACAAAGAAAAAGAAGCTTTCTGAGAAACCTCTTTGTGTTCTATGAAATCATCTCGCAGAGTTACAGCTTTCCCCTCAAGAAGCCTTTCGCTAAGACAGTTCTTGTGGAATTGGCAAAGTGATATTTGGAAGCCCATAGAGGGCTATGGTGAAAAAGGAAATATCCTCCAATGAAATCTGGAAAGAAGCTTTCTGAGAAACTGCTTAGTGTTCTGTTAATTCATCTCACAGAGTTACATCTATATTTCGTGGTCTCTTTGCTAGCCTTATTTCTGTGGAATCTGAGAACAGATATTTCGGATCCCTTTGAAGACTATAGGGCCAAAGGAAATATCCTCCGATAACAAAGAGAAAGAAGCTTTCTGAGAAATTTCTTTGTGTTCTATGTAATCATCTCACAGAGTTACAGCTTTCCCCTCAAGAAGCCTTTCGCTAAGACAGTTCTTGTGGAATTGGCAAAGTGATATTTGGAAACCCATAGAGGGCTATGGTGAAAAAGGAAATATCCTCAGATGAAATCTGGAAAGAAGCTTTCTGAGAAACTGCTTAGTGTTCTGTTAATTCAACTCACAGAGTTACATCTGTATTTCGTGGATCACTTGGCTAGCCTTATATCTGTGGAATCTGAGAACAGATATTTCGGATCCCTTTGAAGACTATAGGGCCAAAGGAAATATCCTCCGATAACTAAGAGAAAGAAGCTTTCTGAGAAACTTCTTTGTGTTCTGTGAAATCATCTCACAGAGTTACAGCTTTCCTCTCAAGAAGCCTTTCGCTAAGACAGTTCTTGTGGAATTGGCAAAGTGATATTTGGAAGCCCATTCAGGGCTATGGTGAAAAAGGAAATATCCTCAGATGAAATCTGGAAAGATGCTTTCTGAGAAACTGCTCAGTGTTCTGTTAATTCATCTCACAGAGTTACATCTGTATTTCGTGGATCTCTTTGCTAGGCTTATTTCTGTGGAATCTGAAAACAGATATTTCGGATCCCTTTGAAGACTATAGGGCCAAAGGAAATATCCTCCGATAACAAAGAAAAAGAAGCTTTCTGAGAAACTTCTTTGTGTTCTGTGAAATCATCTCGCAGAGTTACAGCTTTCCCCTCAAGAAGCCTTTCGCTAAGACAGTTCTTGTGGAATTGGCAAAGTGATATTTGGAAGCCCATAAAGGGCTAAGGTGAAAAAGGAAATATCCTCCGATGAAAACTGGAAAGAAGCTTTCTGAGAAACTGCTTAGTGTTCTGTTAATTCATCTCACAGAGTTACATCTATATTTCGTGGATCTCTTTGCTAGCCTTATTTCTGTGGAATCTGAGAACAGATATTTCGGATCCCTTTGAAGACTATAGGGCCAAAGGAAATATCCTCCGATAACAAAGAGAAAGAAGCTTTCTGAGAAACTTCTTTGTGTTCTGTGAAATCATCTCACAGAGTTACAGCTTTCCCCTCAAGAAGCCTTTCGCTAAGACAGTTCTTGTGGAATTGGCAAAGTGATATTTGGAAGCCCATAGAGGACTATGGTGAAAAAGGAAATATCCTCAGATGAAATCTGGAAAGAAGCTTTCTGAGAAACTGCTTTGTGTTCTGTTAATTCATCTCACAGAGTTACATCTGCATTTCGTGGATCTCTTTGCTAGCCTTATTTCTGTGGAATCTGAGAACAGATATTTCGGATCCCTTTGAAGACTATAGGGCCAAAGGAAATATCCTCCGATAACTAAGAGAAAGAAGCTTTCTGAGAAACTTCTTTGTGGTGTATGAAATCATCTCACAGAGTTACAGCTTTCCCCTCAAGAAGCCTTTCGCTAAGACAGTTCTTGTGGAATTGGCAAAGTGATATTTGGAAGCCCATAGAGGGCTATGGTGAAAAAGGAAATATCCTCAGGTGAAATCTGGAAAGAAGCTTTCTGAGAAACTGCTTAGTGTTCTGTTAATTCATCTCACAGAGTTACTTCTGTATTTCGTGGATCTCTTTGCTAGACTTATTTCTGTGGAATCTGAAAACAGATATTTCGGATCCCTTTGAAGACTATAGGGCCAAAGGAAATATCCTCCGATAACTAAGAGAAGGAAGCTTTCTGGGAAACTTCTTTGTGTTCTGTGAAATCATCTCACAGAGTTACAGCTTTCCCCTCAAGAAGCCTTTCGCTAAGACAGTTCTTGTGGAATTGGCAAAGTGATATTTGGAAGCCCATAGAGGGCTATGGTGAAAAAGGAAATATCCTCCGATGAAATCTGGAAAGAAGCTTTCTGAGAAACTGCTTAGTGTTCTGTTAATTCATCTCACAGTGTTACATCTATATTTCGTGGATCTCTTTTCTAGCCTTATTTCTGTGGAATCTGAGAACAGATATTTCGGATCCCTTTGAAGACTATAGGGCCAAAGGAAATAACCTCCGATAACAAAGAAAAAGAAGCTTTCTGAGAAACCTCTTTGTGTTCTATGAAATCATCTCGCAGAGTTACAGCTTTCCCCTCAAGAAGCCTTTCGCTAAGACAGTTCTTGTGGAATTGGCAAAGTGATATTTGGAAGCCCATAGAGGGCTATGGTGAAAAAGGAAATATCCTCCAATGAAATCTGGAAAGAAGCTTTCTGAGAAACTGCTTAGTGTTCTGTTAATTCATCTCACAGAGTTACATCTATATTTCGTGGTCTCTTTGCTAGCCTTATTTCTGTGGAATCTGAGAACAGATATTTCGGATCCCTTTGAAGACTATAGGGCCAAAGGAAATATCCTCCGATAACAAAGAGAAAGAAGCTTTCTGAGAAATTTCTTTGTGTTCTATGTAATCATCTCACAGAGTTACAGCTTTCCCCTCAAGAAGCCTTTCGCTAAGACAGTTCTTGTGGAATTGGCAAAGTGATATTTGGAAACCCATAGAGGGCTATGGTGAAAAAGGAAATATCCTCAGATGAAATCTGGAAAGAAGCTTTCTGAGAAACTGCTTAGTGTTCTGTTAATTCAACTCACAGAGTTACATCTGTATTTCGTGGATCACTTGGCTAGCCTTATATCTGTGGAATCTGAGAACAGATATTTCGGATCCCTTTGAAGACTATAGGGCCAAAGGAAATATCCTCCGATAACTAAGAGAAAGAAGCTTTCTGAGAAACTTCTTTGTGTTCTGTGAAATCATCTCACAGAGTTACAGCTTTCCTCTCAAGAAGCCTTTCGCTAAGACAGTTCTTGTGGAATTGGCAAAGTGATATTTGGAAGCCCATTCAGGGCTATGGTGAAAAAGGAAATATCCTCAGATGAAATCTGGAAAGATGCTTTCTGAGAAACTGCTCAGTGTTCTGTTAATTCATCTCACAGAGTTACATCTGTATTTCGTGGATCTCTTTGCTAGGCTTATTTCTGTGGAATCTGAGAACAGATATTTCGGATCCCTTTGAAGACTATAGGGCCAAAGGAAATATCCTCCGATAACAAAGAAAAAGAAGCTTTCTGAGAAACTTCTTTGTGTTCTGTGAAATCATCTCGCAGAGTTACAGCTTTCCCCTCAAGAAGCCTTTCGCTAAGACAGTTCTTGTGGAATTGGCAAAGTGATATTTGGAAGCCCATAAAGGGCTAAGGTGAAAAAGGAAATATCCTCCGATGAAAACTGGAAAGAAGCTTTCTGAGAAACTGCTTAGTGTTCTGTTAATTCATCTCACAGAGTTACATCTATATTTCGTGGATCTCTTTGCTAGCCTTATTTCTGTGGAATCTGAGAACAGATATTTCGGATCCCTTTGAAGACTATAGGGCCAAAGGAAATATCCTCCGATAACAAAGAGAAAGAAGCTTTCTGAGAAACTTCTTTGTGTTCTGTGAAATCATCTCACAGAGTTACAGCTTTCCCCTCAAGAAGCCTTTCGCTAAGACAGTTCTTGTGGAATTGGCAAAGTGATATTTGGAAGCCCATAGAGGACTATGGTGAAAAAGGAAATATCCTCAGATGAAATCTGGAAAGAAGCTTTCTGAGAAACTGCTTTGTGTTCTGTTAATTCATCTCACAGAGTTACATCTGCATTTCGTGGATCTCTTTGCTAGCCTTTTTTCTGTGGAATCTGAGAACAGATATTTCGGATCCCTTTGAAGACTATAGGTCCAAAGGAAATATCCTCCGATAACTAAGAGAAAGAAGCTTTCTGAGAAACTTCTTTGTGGTGTATGAAATCATCTCACAGAGTTACAGCTTTCCCCTCAAGAAGCCTTTCGCTAAGACAGTTCTTGTGGAATTGGCAAAGTGATATTTGGAAGCCCATAGAGGGCTATGGTGAAAAAGGAAATATCCTCAGATGAAATCTGGAAAGAAGCTTTCTGAGAAACTGCTCTGTGATGTGTGACTTCCACTCACAGAGTTACATCTGTATTTCGTTGATCTCTTTGCTAGCCTTATTTCTGTGGAATCTGAGAACAGATATTTCGGATCCCTTTGAAGTCTATAGGGCCAAAGGAAATATCCTCCGATATCTAAGAGAAAGAAGCCTTCTGAGAAACCTCTTTGTGTGCTGTGAAATCATCTCACAGAGTTACAGCTTTCCCCTCAAGAAGCCTTTCGCTAAGACAGTTCTTGTGGAATTGGCAAAGTGATATTTGGAAGCCCATAGAGGGCTATGGTGAAAAAGGAAATATCCTCAGATGAAATCTGGAAAGAAGCTTTCTGAGAAACTGCGTAGTGTTCTGTTAATTCATCTCAGAGAGTTACATCTGTATTTCGTGGATCTCTTTGCTAGTGTTATTTCTGTGGAATCTGAAAACAGATATTTCGGATCCCTTTGAAGACTATAGGGCCAAAGGAAATATCCTCCGATAACTAAGAGAAAGAAGCTTTCTGAGAAACTTCTTTGTGTTCTGTGAAATCATCTCACAGAGTTACAGCTTTCCCCTCAAGAAGCCTTTCGCTAAGACAGTTCTTGTGGAATTGGCAAAGTGATATTTGGAAGCCCATACAGGGCTATGGTGAAAAAGGAAATATCCTCCGATGAAATCTGGAAAGAAGCTTTCTGAGAAACTGCTTAGTGTTCTGTTAATTCATCTCACAGAGTTACATCTGTATTTCGTGGATCCCCTTGCCAGCCTTATTTCTGTGGAATCTGAGAACAGATATTTCGGATCCCTTTGAAGACTATAGGGCCAAAGGAAATATCCTCCGATAACTAAGAGAAAGAAGCTTTCTGAGAAACTTCTTTGTGTTCTATGAAATCATCTCGCAGAGTTACAGCTTTCCCCTCAAGAAGCCTTTCGCTAAGACAGTTCTTGTGAAATTGGCAAAGTGATATTTGGAAGCCCATAGAGGGCTATGGTGAAAAAGGAAATATCCTCCGATGAAATCTGGAAAGAAGCTTTCTGAGAAACTGCTTAGTGTTCTGTTAATTCATCTCACAGAGTTACATCTGTATTTCGTGGATCTCTTTGCTAGCCTTATTTCTGTGGAATCTGAGAACAGATATTTCGGATCCCTTTGAAGACTATAGGGCCAAAGGAAATATCCTCCGATAACAAAGAGAAAGAAGCTATCTGAGAAATTTCTTTGTGTTCTATGTAATCATCTCACAGAGTTACAGCTTTCCCCTCAAGAATCCTTTCGCTAAGACAGTTCTTGTGGAATTGGCAAAGTGATATTTGGAAGCCCATAGAGGGCAATGGTGAAAAAGGAAATATCCTCAGATGAAATCTGGAAAGAAGCTTTCTGAGAAACTGCTTAGTGTTCTGTTAATTCATCTCACAGAGTTACATCTGTATTTCGTGGATCACTTGGCTAGCCTTATTTCTGTGGAATCTGAGAACAGATATTTCGGATCCCTTTGAAGACTATAGGGCCAAAGGAAATATCCTCCGATAACTAAGAGAAAGAAGCTTTCTGAGAAACTTCTTTGTGTTCTGTGAAATCATCTCACAGAGTTACAGCTTTCCCCTCAAGAAGCCTTTCACTAAGACAGTTCTTTTGGAATTGGCAAAGTGATATTTGGAAGCCCATAGAGGGCTATGGTGAAAAAGGAAATATCCTCAGATGAAATCTGGAAAGAAGCTTTCTGAGAAACTGCTTAGTGTTCTGTTAATTCATCTCACAGAGTTACATCTGTATTTCGTGGATCTCTTTGCTAGCCTTATTTCTGTGGAATCTGAGAACAGATATTTCGGATCCCTTTGAAGACTATAGGGCCAAAGGAAATATCCTCCGATAACTAAGAGAAAGAAGCTTTCTGAGAAACTTCTTTGTGGTGTATGAAATCAACTCACAGAGTTACAGCTTTCCCTTCAAGAAGCCTTTCGCTAAGACAGTTCTTGTGGAATTGGCAAAGTGATATTTGCAAGCCCATAGAGGGCTATGGTGAAAAAGGAAATATCCTCAGATGAAATCTGGAAAGAAGCTTTCTGAGAAACTGCTCAGTGTTCTGTTAATTCATCTCACAGAGTTGCATCTGTATTTCGTGGATCTCTTTGCTAGCCTTATTTCTGTGGAAGATGAGAACAGATATTTCGGATCCCTTTGAAGACTATAGGGCCAAAGGAAATATCCTCGGATAACGAAGAGAAAGAAGCTTTCTGAGAACCTTCTTTGTGTTCTGTGAAATCATCTCACAGAGTTACAGCTTTCCCCTCAAGAAGCCTTTCGCTAAGACAGTTCTTGTGGAATTGGCAAAGTGATATTTGGAAGCCCATAGAGGGCTATGGTGAAAAAGGAAATATCCTCAGATGAAATCTGGAAAGCTTTCTGAGAAACTGCTTAGTGTTCTGTTAATTCATCTCACAGAGTTACATCTGTATTTCGTGGATCTCTTTGCTAGCTTTATTTCTGTGGAATCTGAGAACAGATATTTCGGATCCCTTTGAAGACTATAAGGCCAAAGGAAATATCCTCCGATAACAAAGAGAAAGAAGCTTTCTGAGAAACTTCTTTGTGTTCTGTGAAATCATCCCACAGAGTTACAGTTTTCCCTCAAGAAGCCTTTCGCTAAGACATTTCTTGAGGAATTGGCAAAGTGATATTTGGAAGCCCAAAGAGGGCTATGGTGAGAAAGGAAATATCCTCCGATGAAATCTGGAAAGAAGCTTTCTGAGAAACTGCTTAGTGTTCTGTTAATTCATCTCACAGAGTTACTTCTATATTTCGTGGATCTCTTTGCTAGCCTTATTTCTGTGGAATCTGAGAACATATATTTCGGATCCCTTTGAAGACTATAGGGCCAAAGGAAATATCCTCCGATAACTAAGAGAAAGAAGCTTTCTGAGAAACTTCTTTGTGTTCTGTGAAATCATCTCACAGAGTTACAGCTTTCCCCTCAAGAAGCCTTTCGCTAAGACAGTTGTTGTGGAATAGGCAAAGTGATATTTGGAAGCCCATAGAGGTCTATGGTGAAAAAGGAAATATCCTCCGATGAAATCTGTAAAGAAGCTTTCTGAGAAATTGCTTAGTGTTCTGTTAATTCATCTCAAAGAGTTACATCTATATTTCGTGGATCTCTTTGCTAGCCTTATTTCTGTGGAATCTGAGAACAGATATTTCGGATCCCTTTGAAGACTATAGGGCCAAAGGAAATATCCTCCGATAACAAAGAGAAAGAAGCTTTGTGAGAAATTTCTTTGTGTTCTATGTAATCATCTCACAGAGTTACAGCTTTCCCCTCAAGAAGCCTTTCGCTAAGACAGTTCTTGTGGAATTGGCCAAGTGATATTTGGAAGCCCATAGAGGGCTATGGTGAAAAAGGAAATATCCTCAGATGAAATCTGGAAAGAAGCTTTCTGAGAAACTGCTTAGTGTTCTGTTAATTCATCTCACAGAGTTACATCTGTATTTCGTGGATCACTTGGCTAGCCTTATTTCTGTGGAATCTGAGAACAGATATTTCGGATCCCTTTGAAGACTATTGGGCCAAAGGAAATATCTTCCGATAACTAAGAGAAAGAAGCTTTCTGAGAAACTTCTTTGTGTTCTGTGAAATCATCTCACAGAGTTACAGCTTTCCCCTCAAGAAGCCTTTCGCTAAGACAGTTCTTGTGGAATTGGCAAAGTGATATTTGGAAGCCCATAGAGGGCTATGGTGAAAAAGGAAATATCCTCAGATGAAATCTGGAAAGAAGCTTTCTGAGAAACTGCTCAGTGTTCTGTTAATTCATCTCACAGAGTTACATCTGTATTTCGTGGATCTCTTTGCTAGCCTTATTTCTGTGGAATCTGAGAACAGATATTTAGGATCCCTTTGAAGACTATAGGGCCAAAGGAAATATCCTCCGATAACTAAGAGAAAGAAGCTTTCTGAGAAACTGCTTTGTGTTCTGTGAAATCATCTCACAGAGTTACAGCTTTCCCCTCAAGAAGCCTTTCGCTAAGACAGTTCTTGTGAAATTGGCAAAGTGATATTTGGAAGCCCATAGAGGTCTATGGTGAAAAAGGAAATATCCTCCGAAGAAATCTGGAAAGAAACTTTCTGAGAAACTGCTTAGTGTTCTGTTAATTCATCTCACAGAGTTACATCTATATTTCGTGGATCTCCTTGCTAGCCTTATTTCTGTGGAATCTGAGAACAGATATTTCGGATCCCTTTGAAGACTATAGGGCCAAAGGAAATATCCTCCGATAACTAAGAGAAAGAAGCTTTCTGAGAAACTTCTTTGTGTTCTGTGAAATCATCTCACAGAGTTACAGCTTTCCCCTAAAGAAGCCTTTCGCTAAGACAGTTCTTGTGGAATTGGCAAAGTGATATTTGGAAGCCAATAGAGGGCTATGGTGAAAAAGGAAATATCCTCCGATGAAATCTGGAAAGAAGCTTTCTGAGAAACTGCTTAGTGTTCTGTTAATTCATCTCACAGAGTTACATCTATATTTCGTGGATCTCTTTGCTAGCCTCATTTCTGTGGAATCTGAGAACAGATATTTCGGATCCCTTTGAAGACTATAGGGCCAAAGGAAATATCCTCCGAAAACTAAGAGAAAGAAGCTTTCTGAGAAACTTCTCTGTGTTCTGTGAAATGAGCTCACAGAGTTACAGCTTTCCCCTCAAGAAGCCTTTCGCTAAGACAGTTCTTGTGGAATTGGCAAAGTGATATTTGGAAGCCCATAGAGGGCTATGGTGAAAAAGGAAATATCCTCCGATGAAATCTGGAAAGAAGCTTTCTGAGAAACTGCTTAGTGTTCTGTTAATTCATCTCACAGAGTTACATCTGTATTTCGTGGATCTCTTTGCTAGCCTTATTTCTGTGGAATCTGAGAACAGATATTTCGGATCCCTTTGAAGACTATAGGGCCAAAGGAAATATCCTCCGATAACTAAGAGAAAGAAGCTTTCTGAGAAACTTCTTTGTGGTGTATGAAATCATCTCACAGAGTTACAGCTTTCCCCTCAAGAAGCCTTTCGCTAAGACAGTTCTTGTGGAATTGGCAAAGTGATATTTGGAAGCCCATAGAGGGCTATGGTGAAAAAGGAAATATCCTCAGATGAAATCTGGAAAGAAGCTTTCTGAGAAACTGCTCTGTGATGTGTGACTTCCACTCACAGAGTTACATCTGTATTTCGTTGATCTCTTTGCTAGCCTTATTTCTGTGGAATCTGAGAACAGATATTTCGGATCCCTTTGAAGACTATAGGGCCAAAGGAAATATCCTCCGATAACTAAGAGAAAGAAGCTTTCTGAGAAACCTCTTTGTGTTCTGTGAAATCATCTCACAGAGTTACAGCTTTCCCCTCAAGAAGCCCTTCGCTAAGACAGTTCTTGTGGAATTGGCAAAGTGATATTTGGAAGCCCATAGAGGGCTACGGTGAAAAAGGAAATATCCTCAGATGAAATCTGGAAAGAAGCTTTCTGAGAAGCTGCTTAGTGTTCTGTTAATTCATCTCACAGAGTTACATCTGTATTTCGTGGATCTCTTTGCTAGACTTATTTCTGTGGAATCTGAAAACAGATATTTCGGATCCCTTTGAAGAGTATAGGGCCAAAGGAAATATCCTCCGATAACTAAGAGAAAGAAGCTTTCTGAGAAACTTCGTTGTGTTCTGTGAAATCATCTCACAGAGTTACAGCTTTCCCCTCAAGAAGCCTTTCGCTAAGACAGTTCTTGTGGAATTGCAAAGTGATATTTGGAAGCCAATAGAGGGCTATGGTGAAAAAGGAAATATCCTCCGATGAAATCTGGAAAGAAGCTTTCTGAGAAACTGCTTAGTGTTCTGTTAATTCATCTCACAGAGTTACATCTATATTTCGTGGATCTCTTTGCTAGCCTTATTTCTGTGGAATCTGAGAACAGATATTTCGGATCCCTTTGAAGACTATAGGGCCAAAGGAAATATCCTCCGATAACAAAGAGAAAGAAGCTTTCTGAGAAACTTCTTTGTGTTCTATGTAATCATCTCACAGAGTTACAGCATTCCCCTCAAGAAGCCTTTCGCTAAGAGAGTTCTTGTGGAATTGGCAAAGTGATATTTGGAAGCCCATACAGGGCTATGGTGAAAAAGGAAATATCCTCCGATGAAATCTGGAAAGAAGCTTTCTGAGAAACTGCTTAGTGTTCTGTTAATTCATCTCACAGAGTTACATCTGTATTTCGTGGATCACTTGGCTACCTTATTTCTGTGGAATCTGAGAACAGATATTTCGGATCCCTTTGAAGACTATAGGGCCAAAGGAAATATCCTCCGATAACTAAGAGAAAGAAGCTTTCTGAGAAACTTCTTTGTGTTCTGTGAAATCATCTCACAGAGTTACAGCTTTCCCCTCAAGAAGCCTTTCGCTAAGACAGTTCTTGTGGAATTGGCAAAGTGATATTTGGAAGCCCATAGAGGGCTATGGTGAAAAAGGAAATATCCTCAGATGAAATCTGGAAAGAAGCTTTCTGAGAAACTGCTCAGTGTTCTGTTAATTCATCTCACAGAGTTACATCTGTATTTCGTGGATCTCTTTGCTAGCCTTATTTCTGTGGAATCTGAGAACAGATATTTCGGATCCCTTTGAAGACTATAGGGCCAAAGGAAATATCCTCGGATAACGACGAGAAAGAAGCTTTCTGAGAACCTTCTTTGTGTTCTGTGAAATCATCTCACAGAGTTACAGCTTTCCCCTCAAGAAGCCTTTGGCTAAGACAGTTCTTGTGGAATTGGCAAAGTGATATTTGGAAGCCCATAGAGGGCTATGGTGAAAAAGGAAATATCCTCAGATGAAATCTGGAAAGAAGCTTTCTGAGAAACTGCTCTGTGATGTGTGACTTCCACTCACAGAGTTACATCTGTATTTCGTTGATCTCTTTGCTAGCCTTATTTCTGTGAAATCTGAGAACAGATATTTCGGATCCCTTTGAAGACTATAGGGCCAAAGGAAATATCCTCCGATAACTAAGAGAAGGAAGCTTTCTGAGAAAACTCTTTGTGTTCTGTGAAATCATCTCACAGAGTTACAGCTTTCCCCTCAAGAAGCCTTTCGCTAAGACAGTTCTTGTGGAATTGGCAAAGTGATATTTGGAAGCCCATAGAGGGCTATGGTGAAAAAGGAAATATCCTCAGATGAAATCTGGAAAGAAGCTTTCTGAGAAACTGCTTAGTGTTCTGTTAATTCATCTCACAGAGTTACATCTGTATTTCGTGGATCTCTTTGCTAGGCTTATTTCTGTGGAATCTGAGAACAGATATTTCGGATCCCTTTGAAGACTATAGGGCCAAAGGAAATATCCTCCGATAACTAAGAGAAAGAAGCTTTCTGAGAAACTTCTTTGTGTTCTGTGAAATCATCTCACAGAGTTACAGCTTTCCCCTCAAGAAGCCTTTCGCTAAGACAGTTCTTGTGAAATTGGCAAAGTGATATTTGGAAGCCCATAGAGGGCTATGGTGAAAAAGGAAATATCCTCCGATGAAATCTGGAAAGAAGCTTTCTGAGAAACTCCTTAGTGTTCTGTTAATTCATCTCACAGAGTTACATCTATATTTCGTGGATCTCTTTGCTAGCCTTATTTCTGTGGAATCTGAGAACAGATATTTCGGATCCCTTTGAAGACTATAGGGCCAAAGGAAATATCCTCCGAAAACTAAGAGAAAGAAGCTTTCTGAGAAACTTCTTTGTGTTCTGTGAAATGAGCTCACAGAGTTACAGCTTTCCCCTCAAGAAGCCTTTCGCTAAGACAGTTCTAGTGGAATTGGCAAAGTGATATTTGGAAGCCCATAGAGGGCTATGGTGAAAAAGGAAATGTCCTCAGATGAAATCTGGAAAGAAGCTTTCTGAGAAACTGCTTAGTGTTCTGTTAATTCATCTCACAGAGTTACATGTGTATTTCGTGGATCACTTGGCTAGCCTTATTTCTGTGGAATCTGAGAACAGATATTTCGGATCCCTTTGAAGACTATAGGGCCAAAGGAAATATCCTCCAATAACTAAGATAAAGAAGCTTTCTGAGAAACTTCTTTGTGTTCTGTGAAATCATCTCACAGATTTACAGCTTTCCCCTCAAGAAGCCTTTCGCTAAGACAGTTCTTGTGGAATTGGCAAAGTGATATTTGAAAGCCCATACAGGGCTAAGGTGAAAAAGGAAATATCCTCAGATGAAATCTGGAAGGAAGCTTTCTGAGAAACTGCTCAGTGTTCTGTTAATTCATCTCACAGAGTTACATCTGTATTTCGTGGATCTCTTTGCTAGCGTTATTTCTTTGAATCTGAAAACAGATATTTCGGATCCCTTTGAAGACTATGGGGCCAAAGGAAATATCCTCCGATAACAAAGAAAAAGAAGCTTTCTGAGAAACTTCTTTGTGTTCTGTGAAATCATCTCGCAGAGTTACAGCTTTCCCCTCAAGAAGCCTTTCGCTAAGACAGTTCTTGTGGAATTGGCAAAGTGATATTTGGAAGCCCATAGAGGGCTATGGTGAAAAAGGAAATATCCTCCGATGAAAACTGGAAAGAAGCTTTCTGAGAAACTGCTTAGTGTTCTGTTAATTCATCTCACAGAGTTACATCTATATTTCGTGGATCTCTTTGCTAGCCTTATTTCTGTGGAATCTGAGAACAGATATTTCGGATCCCTTTGAAGACTATAGGGCCAAAGGAAATATCCTCCGATAACAAAGAGAAAGAAGCTTTCTGAGAACCTTCTTTGTGTTCTGTGAAATCATCTCAGAGAGTTACAGCTTTCCCCTCAAGAAGCCTTTCGCTAAGACAGTTCTTGTGGAATTGGCAAAGTGATATTTGGAAGCCCATAGAGGGCTATGGTGAAAAAGGAAATATCCTCAGATGAAATCTGGAAAGAAGCTTTCTGAGAAACTGCTTAGTGTTCTGTTAATTAATCTCACAGAGTTACATCTGTATTTCGTGGATCTCTTTGCTAGCGTTATTTCTGTGGAATCTGAGAACAGATATTTCGGATCCCTTTGAAGACTATAGGGCCAAAGGAAATATCCTCCGATAACTAAGAGAAAGAAGCTTTCTGAGAAACTTCTTTGTGTTCTGTGAAATCATCTCACAGAGTTACAGCTTTCCCCTCAAGAAGCCTTTCGCTAAGACAGTTCTTGTGGAATTGGCAAAGTGATATTTGGAAGCCCTTAGAGGGCTATGGTGAAAAAGGAAGTATCCTCCGATGAAATCTGGAAAGAAGCTTTCTGAGAAACTGCTTAGTGTTCTGTTAATTCATCTCACAGAGTTACTTCTATATTTCGTGGATATCTTTGCTAGACTTATTTCTGTGGAATCTGAAAACAGATATTTCGGATCCCTTTGTAGACTATAGGGCCAAAGGAAATATCCTCCGAAAACTAGGAGAAAGAAGCTTTCTGAGAAACTTCTTTGTGTTCTGTGAAATCATCTCACAGAGTTACAGCTTTCCCCTCAAGAAGCCTTTCGCTAAGACAGTTCTTGTGGAATTGGCAAATTGATATTTGGAAGCCCATAGAGGGCTATGGTGAAAAAGGAAATATCCTCAGATGAAATCTGGAAAGAAGTTTTCTGAGAAACTGCTTAGTGTTCTGTTAATTCATCTCACAGAGTTACATCTATATTTCGTGGATCTCTTTGCTAGCCTTATTTCTGTGGAATCTGAGAACAGATATTTCGGATCCCTTTGAAGACTATAGGGCCAAAGGAAATATCCTCCGATAACAAAGAGAAAGAAGCTTTGTGAGAAATTTCTTTGTGTTCTATGTAATCATCTCACAGAGTTACAGCTTTCCCCTCAAGAAGCCTTTCGCTAAGACACTTCTTGTGGAATTGGCAAAGTGATATTTGGAAGCCCATAGAGGGCTACGGTGAAAAAGGAAATATCCTCAGATGAAATCTGGAAAGAAGCTTTCTGAGAAACTGCTCAGTGTTCTGTTAATTCATCTCACAGAGTTACATCTGTATTTCGTGGATCTCTTTGCTAGCCTTATTTCTGTGGAATCTGAGAACAGATATTTCGGATCCCTTTGAAGACTATAGGGCCAAAGGAAATATCCTCCGATAACAAAGAAAAAGAAGCGTTCTGAGAAACTTCTTTGTGTTCTGTGAAATCATCTCACAGAGTTACAGCTTTCCCCTAAACAAGCCTTTCGCTAAGACAGTTCTTGTGGAATTGGCAAAGTGATATTTGGAAGCCCATAGAGGGCTATGGTGAAAAAGGAAATATCCTCAGATGAAAACTGGAAAGAAGCTTTTTGAGAAACTGCTTAGTGTTGTGTTAATTCATCTCACATAGTTACATCTATATTTCGTGCATCTCTTTGCTAGCCTTATTTCTGTGGAATCTGAGAACAGATATTTCGGATCCCTTTGAAGACTATAGGGCCAAAGGAAATATCCTCCGATAACAAAGAGAAAGAAGCTTTCTGAGAAACTTCTTTGTGTTCTGTGAAATCATCTCAGAGAGTTACAGCTTTCCCCTCAAGAAGCCTTTCGCTAAGACAGTTCTTGTGGAATTGGCAAAGTGATATTTGGAAGCCCATAGAGGACTATGGTGAAAAAGGAAATATCCTCAGATGAAATCTGGAAAGAAGCTTTCTGAGAAACTGCTTAGTGTTCTGTTAATTCATCTCACAGAGTTACATCTATATTTCGTGGATCTCTTTGCTAGCCTTATTTCTGTGGAATCTGAGAACAGATATTTCGGATCCCTTTGAAGACTATAGGGCCAAAGGAAATATCCTCCGATAACTAAGAGAAAGAAGGTTTCTGAGAAACTTCTTTGTGGTCTATGAAATCATCTCACAGAGTTACAGCTTTCCCCTCAAGAAGCCTTTCGCAAAGACAGTTCTTGTGGAATTGGCAAAGTGATATTTGGAAGCCCATAGAGGGCTATGGTGAAAAAGGAAATATCCGCAGATGAAATCTGGAAAGAAGCTTTCTGAGAAACTGCTCTGTGATGTGTGACTTCCACTCACAGAGTTACATCTGTATTTCGTTGATCTCTTTGCTAGCCTTATTTCTGTGGAATCTGAGAACAGATATTTCGGATCCCTTTGAAGACTATAGGGCCAAAGGAAATATCCTCCGATAACTAAGAGAAATAAGCTTTCTGAGAAACCTCTTTGTGTTCTGTGAAATCATCTCACAGAGTTACAGCTTTCACCTCAAGAAGCCTTTCGCTAAGACAGTTCTTGTGGAATTGGCAAAGTGATATTTGGAAGCCCCTAGAGGTCTATGGTGAAAAAGGAAATATCCTCAGATGAAATCAGGAAAGAAGCTTTCTGAGAAACTCCTTAGTGTTCTGTTAATTCATCTCACAGAGTTACATCTATATTACGTGGATCTCTGTGCTATCCTTATTTCTGTGGAATCTGAGAACAGACATTTCGGATCCCTTTGAAGACTATAGGGCCAAAGGAAATATACTCCGATAACAAAGAGAAAGAAGCTTTCTGAGAAACTTCTTTGTGTTCTGTGAAATCATCTCACAGAGTTACAGCTTTCCCCTCAAGAAGTCTTTCGCTAAGACAGTTCTTGTGGAATTGGCAAAGTGATATTTGGAAGCCCATAGAGGGCTATGGTGAAAAAGGAAATATCCTCAGATGAAATCTGGAAAGAAGCTTTCTGAGAAACTCCTTAGTGTTCTGTTAATTCATCTCACAGAGTTACATCTGTATTTCCTGGATCTCTTTGCTAGCGTTATTTCTGTGGAATCTGAGAACAGATATTTCGGATCCCTTTGAAGACTATAGGGCCAAAGGAAATATCCTCCGATAACTAAGAGAAAGAAGCTTTCTGAGAAACTTCTTTGTGTTCTGTGAAATCATCTCACAGAGTTACAGCTTTCCCCTCAAGAAGCCTTTCGCTAAGACAGTGCTTGTGGAATTGGCAAAGTGATATTTGGAAGCCCATAGAGGGCTATGGTGAAAAAGGAAGTATCCTCCGATGAAATCTGGAAAGAAGCTTTCTGAGAAACTGCTTAGTGTTCTGTTAATTCATCTCACAGAGTTACTTCTATATTTCGTGGATATCTTTGCTAGACTTATTTCTGTGGAATCTGAAAACAGATATTTCGGATCCCTTTGTAGACTATAGGGCCAAAGGAAATATCCACCGAAAACTAAGAGAAAGAAGCTTTCTGAGAAACTTCTTTGTGTTCTGTGAAATCATCTCACAGAGTTACAGCTTTCCCCTCAAGAAGCCTTTCGCTAAGACAGTTCTTGTGGAATTGGCAAATTGATATTTGGAAGCCCATAGAGGGCTATGGTGAAAAAGGAAATATCCTCCGATGAAATCTGGAAAGAAGTTTTCTGAGAAACTGCTTAGTGTTCTGTTAATTCATCTAACAGAGTTACATCTATATTTCGTGGATCTCTTTGATAGCCTTATTTCTGTGGAATCTGAGAACAGATATTTCGGATCCCTTTGAAGACTATAGGGCCAAAGGAAATATCCTCCGATAACAAAGAGAAAGAAGCTTTCTGAGAAATTTCTTTGTGTTCTATGTAATCATCTCACAGAGTTACAGCTTTCCCCTCAAGAAGCCTTTCGCTAAGACAGTTCTTGTGGAATTGGCAAAGTGATATTTGGAAACCCATAGAGGGCTATGGTGAAAAAGGAAATATCCTCAGATGAAATCTGGAAAGAAGCTTTCTGAGAAACTGCTTAGTGTTCTGTTAATTCAACTCACAGAGTTACATCTGTATTTCGTGGATCACTTGGCTAGCCTTATATCTGTGGAATCTGAGAACAGATATTTCGGATCCCTTTGAAGACTATAGGGCCAAAGGAAATATCCTCCGATAACTAAGAGAAAGAAGCTTTCTGAGAAACTTCTTTGTGTTCTGTGAAATCATCTCACAGAGTTACAGCTTTCCTCTCAAGAAGCCTTTCGCTAAGACAGTTCTTGTGGAATTGGCAAAGTGATATTTGGAAGCCCATTCAGGGCTATGGTGAAAAAGGAAATATCCTCAGATGAAATCTGGAAAGATGCTTTCTGAGAAACTGCTCAGTGTTCTGTTAATTCATCTCACAGAGTTACATCTGTATTTCGTGGATCTCTTTGCTAGGCTTATTTCTGTGGAATCTGAGAACAGATATTTCGGATCCCTTTGAAGACTATAGGGCCAAAGGAAATATCCTCCGATAACAAAGAAAAAGAAGCTTTCTGAGAAACTTCTTTGTGTTCTGTGAAATCATCTCGCAGAGTTACAGCTTTCCCCTCAAGAAGCCTTTCGCTAAGACAGTTCTTGTGGAATTGGCAAAGTGATATTTGGAAGCCCATAAAGGGCTAAGGTGAAAAAGGAAATATCCTCCGATGAAAACTGGAAAGAAGCTTTCTGAGAAACTGCTTAGTGTTCTGTTAATTCATCTCACAGAGTTACATCTATATTTCGTGGATCTCTTTGCTAGCCTTATTTCTGTGGAATCTGAGAACAGATATTTCGGATCCCTTTGAAGACTATAGGGCCAAAGGAAATATCCTCCGATAACAAAGAGAAAGAAGCTTTCTGAGAAACTTCTTTGTGTTCTGTGAAATCATCTCACAGAGTTACAGCTTTCCCCTCAAGAAGCCTTTCGCTAAGACAGTTCTTGTGGAATTGGCAAAGTGATATTTGGAAGCCCATAGAGGACTATGGTGAAAAAGGAAATATCCTCAGATGAAATCTGGAAAGAAGCTTTCTGAGAAACTGCTTTGTGTTCTGTTAATTCATCTCACAGAGTTACATCTGCATTTCGTGGATCTCTTTGCTAGCCTTATTTCTGTGGAATCTGAGAACAGATATTTCGGATCCCTTTGAAGACTATAGGGCCAAAGGAAATATCCTCCGATAACTAAGAGAAAGAAGGTTTCTGAGAAACTTCTTTGTGGTCTATGAAATCATCTCACAGAGTTACAGCTTTCCCCTCAAGAAGCCTTTCGCAAAGACAGTTCTTGTGGAATTGGCAAAGTGATATTTGGAAGCCCATAGAGGGCTATGGTGAAAAAGGAAATATCCGCAGATGAAATCTGGAAAGAAGCTTTCTGAGAAACTGCTCTGTGATGTGTGACTTCCACTCACAGAGTTACATCTGTATTTCGTTGATCTCTTTGCTAGCCTTATTTCTGTGGAATCTGAGAACAGATATTTCGGATCCCTTTGAAGACTATAGGGCCAAAGGAAATATCCTCCGATAACTAAGAGAAATAAGCTTTCTGAGAAACCTCTTTGTGTTCTGTGAAATCATCTCACAGAGTTACAGCTTTCACCTCAAGAAGCCTTTCGCTAAGACAGTTCTTGTGGAATTGGCAAAGTGATATTTGGAAGCCCCTAGAGGTCTATGGTGAAAAAGGAAATATCCTCAGATGAAATCAGGAAAGAAGCTTTCTGAGAAACTCCTTAGTGTTCTGTTAATTCATCTCACAGAGTTACATCTATATTACGTGGATCTCTGTGCTATCCTTATTTCTGTGGAATCTGAGAACAGACATTTCGGATCCCTTTGAAGACTATAGGGCCAAAGGAAATATACTCCGATAACAAAGAGAAAGAAGCTTTCTGAGAAACTTCTTTGTGTTCTGTGAAATCATCTCACAGAGTTACAGCTTTCCCCTCAAGAAGTCTTTCGCTAAGACAGTTCTTGTGGAATTGGCAAAGTGATATTTGGAAGCCCATAGAGGGCTATGGTGAAAAAGGAAATATCCTCAGATGAAATCTGGAAAGAAGCTTTCTGAGAAACTCCTTAGTGTTCTGTTAATTCATCTCACAGAGTTACATCTGTATTTCCTGGATCTCTTTGCTAGCGTTATTTCTGTGGAATCTGAGAACAGATATTTCGGATCCCTTTGAAGACTATAGGGCCAAAGGAAATATCCTCCGATAACTAAGAGAAAGAAGCTTTCTGAGAAACTTCTTTGTGTTCTGTGAAATCATCTCACAGAGTTACAGCTTTCCTCTCAAGAAGCCTTTCGCTAAGACAGTTCTTGTGGAATTGGCAAAGTGATATTTGGAAGCCCATTCAGGGCTATGGTGAAAAAGGAAATATCCTCAGATGAAATCTGGAAAGATGCTTTCTGAGAAACTGCTCAGTGTTCTGTTAATTCATCTCACAGAGTTACATCTGTATTTCGTGGATCTCTTTGCTAGGCTTATTTCTGTGGAATCTGAGAACAGATATTTCGGATCCCTTTGAAGACTATAGGGCCAAAGGAAATATCCTCCGATAACAAAGAAAAAGAAGCTTTCTGAGAAACTTCTTTGTGTTCTGTGAAATCATCTCGCAGAGTTACAGCTTTCCCCTCAAGAAGCCTTTCGCTAAGACAGTTCTTGTGGAATTGGCAAAGTGATATTTGGAAGCCCATAAAGGGCTAAGGTGAAAAAGGAAATATCCTCCGATGAAAACTGGAAAGAAGCTTTCTGAGAAACTGCTTAGTGTTCTGTTAATTCATCTCACAGAGTTACATCTATATTTCGTGGATCTCTTTGCTAGCCTTATTTCTGTGGAATCTGAGAACAGATATTTCGGATCCCTTTGAAGACTATAGGGCCAAAGGAAATATCCTCCGATAACAAAGAGAAAGAAGCTTTCTGAGAAACTTCTTTGTGTTCTGTGAAATCATCTCACAGAGTTACAGCTTTCCCCTCAAGAAGCCTTTCGCTAAGACAGTTCTTGTGGAATTGGCAAAGTGATATTTGGAAGCCCATAGAGGACTATGGTGAAAAAGGAAATATCCTCAGATGAAATCTGGAAAGAAGCTTTCTGAGAAACTGCTCTGTGATGTGTGACTTCCACTCACAGAGTTACATCTGTATTTCGTTGATCTCTTTGCTAGCCTTATTTCTGTGGAATCTGAGAACAGATATTTCGGATCCCTTTGAAGACTATAGGGCCAAAGGAAATATCCTCCGATAACTAAGAGAAATAAGCTTTCTGAGAAACCTCTTTGTGTTCTGTGAAATCATCTCACAGAGTTACAGCTTTCACCTCAAGAAGCCTTTCGCTAAGACAGTTCTTGTGGAATTGGCAAAGTGATATTTGGAAGCCCCTAGAGGTCTATGGTGAAAAAGGAAATATCCTCAGATGAAATCAGGAAAGAAGCTTTCTGAGAAACTCCTTAGTGTTCTGTTAATTCATCTCACAGAGTTACATCTATATTACGTGGATCTCTGTGCTATCCTTATTTCTGTGGAATCTGAGAACAGACATTTCGGATCCCTTTGAAGACTATAGGGCCAAAGGAAATATACTCCGATAACAAAGAGAAAGAAGCTTTCTGAGAAACTTCTTTGTGTTCTGTGAAATCATCTCACAGAGTTACAGCTTTCCCCTCAAGAAGTCTTTCGCTAAGACAGTTCTTGTGGAATTGGCAAAGTGATATTTGGAAGCCCATAGAGGGCTATGGTGAAAAAGGAAATATCCTCAGATGAAATCTGGAAAGAAGCTTTCTGAGAAACTCCTTAGTGTTCTGTTAATTCATCTCACAGAGTTACATCTGTATTTCCTGGATCTCTTTGCTAGCGTTATTTCTGTGGAATCTGAGAACAGATATTTCGGATCCCTTTGAAGACTATAGGGCCAAAGGAAATATCCTCCGATAACTAAGAGAAAGAAGCTTTCTGAGAAACTTCTTTGTGTTCTGTGAAATCATCTCACAGAGTTACAGCTTTCCCCTCAAGAAGCCTTTCGCTAAGACAGTGCTTGTGGAATTGGCAAAGTGATATTTGGAAGCCCATAGAGGGCTATGGTGAAAAAGGAAGTATCCTCCGATGAAATCTGGAAAGAAGCTTTCTGAGAAACTGCTTAGTGTTCTGTTAATTCATCTCACAGAGTTACTTCTATATTTCGTGGATATCTTTGCTAGACTTATTTCTGTGGAATCTGAAAACAGATATTTCGGATCCCTTTGTAGACTATAGGGCCAAAGGAAATATCCACCGAAAACTAAGAGAAAGAAGCTTTCTGAGAAACTTCTTTGTGTTCTGTGAAATCATCTCACAGAGTTACAGCTTTCCCCTCAAGAAGCCTTTCGCTAAGACAGTTCTTGTGGAATTGGCAAATTGATATTTGGAAGCCCATAGAGGGCTATGGTGAAAAAGGAAATATCCTCCGATGAAATCTGGAAAGAAGTTTTCTGAGAAACTGCTTAGTGTTCTGTTAATTCATCTAACAGAGTTACATCTATATTTCGTGGATCTCTTTGATAGCCTTATTTCTGTGGAATCTGAGAACAGATATTTCGGATCCCTTTGAAGACTATAGGGCCAAAGGAAATATCCTCCGATAACAAAGAGAAAGAAGCTTTCTGAGAAATTTCTTTGTGTTCTATGTAATCATCTCACAGAGTTACAGCTTTCCCCTCAAGAAGCCTTTCGCTAAGACAGTTCTTGTGGAATTGGCAAAGTGATATTTGGAAACCCATAGAGGGCTATGGTGAAAAAGGAAATATCCTCAGATGAAATCTGGAAAGAAGCTTTCTGAGAAACTGCTTAGTGTTCTGTTAATTCAACTCACAGAGTTACATCTGTATTTCGTGGATCACTTGGCTAGCCTTATATCTGTGGAATCTGAGAACAGATATTTCGGATCCCTTTGAAGACTATAGGGCCAAAGGAAATATCCTCCGATAACTAAGAGAAAGAAGCTTTCTGAGAAACTTCTTTGTGTTCTGTGAAATCATCTCACAGAGTTACAGCTTTCCTCTCAAGAAGCCTTTCGCTAAGACAGTTCTTGTGGAATTGGCAAAGTGATATTTGGAAGCCCATTCAGGGCTATGGTGAAAAAGGAAATATCCTCAGATGAAATCTGGAAAGATGCTTTCTGAGAAACTGCTCAGTGTTCTGTTAATTCATCTCACAGAGTTACATCTGTATTTCGTGGATCTCTTTGCTAGGCATATTTCTGTGGAATCTGAGAACAGATATTTCGGATCCCTTTGAAGACTATAGGGCCAAAGGAAATATCCTCCGATAACAAAGAAAAAGAAGCTTTCTGAGAAACTTCTTTGTGTTCTGTGAAATCATCTCGCAGAGTTACAGCTTTCCCCTCAAGAAGCCTTTCGCTAAGACAGTTCTTGTGGAATTGGCAAAGTGATATTTGGAAGCCCATAAAGGGCTAAGGTGAAAAAGGAAATATCCTCCGATGAAAACTGGAAAGAAGCTTTCTGAGAAACTGCTTAGTGTTCTGTTAATTCATCTCACAGAGTTACATCTATATTTCGTGGATCTCTTTGCTAGCCTTATTTCTGTGGAATCTGAGAACAGATATTTCGGATCCCTTTGAAGACTATAGGGCCAAAGGAAATATCCTCCGATAACAAAGAGAAAGAAGCTTTCTGAGAAACTTCTTTGTGTTCTGTGAAATCATCTCACAGAGTTACAGCTTTCCCCTCAAGAAGCCTTTCGCTAAGACAGTTCTTGTGGAATTGGCAAAGTGATATTTGGAAGCCCATAGAGGACTATGGTGAAAAAGGAAATATCCTCAGATGAAATCTGGAAAGAAGCTTTCTGAGAAACTGCTTTGTGTTCTGTTAATTCATCTCACAGAGTTACATCTGCATTTCGTGGATCTCTTTGCTAGCCTTATTTCTGTGGAATCTGAGAACAGATATTTCGGATCCCTTTGAAGACTATAGGGCCAAAGGAAATATCCTCCGATAACTAAGAG
This sequence comes from Macaca mulatta, assembly GCF_049350105.2. Classification (NCBI taxonomy): domain Eukaryota; kingdom Metazoa; phylum Chordata; class Mammalia; order Primates; family Cercopithecidae; genus Macaca; species Macaca mulatta. The sequence goes on from NC_133411.1 coordinate 50,446,739, forward strand.
AAAGAAGCTTTCTGAGAAACTTCTTTGTGGTGTATGAAATCATCTCACAGAGTTACAGCTTTCCCCTCAAGAAGCCTTTCGCTAAGACAGTTCTTGTGGAATTGGCAAAGTGATATTTGGAAGCCCATAGAGGGCTATGGTGAAAAAGGAAATATCCTCAGGTGAAATCTGGAAAGAAGCTTTCTGAGAAACTGCTTAGTGTTCTGTTAATTCATCTCACAGAGTTACTTCTGTATTTCGTGGATCTCTTTGCTAGACTTATTTCTGTGGAATCTGAAAACAGATATTTCGGATCCCTTTGAAGACTATAGGGCCAAAGGAAATATCCTCCGATAACTAAGAGAAGGAAGCTTTCTGGGAAACTTTTGTGTTCTGTGAAATCATCTCACAGAGTTACAGCTTTCCCCTCAAGAAGCCTTTCGCTAAGACAGTTCTTGTGGAATTGGCAAAGTGATATTTGGAAGCCCATAGAGGGCTATGGTGAAAAAGGAAATATCCTCCGATGAAATCTGGAAAGAAGCTTTCTGAGAAACTGCTTAGTGTTCTGTTAATTCATCTCACAGAGTTACATCTATATTTCGTGGATCTCTTTGCTAGCCTTATTTCTGTGGAATCTGAGAACAGATATTTCGGATCCCTTTGAAGACTATAGGGCCAAAGGAAATAACCTCCGATAACAAAGAAAAAGAAGCTTTCTGAGAAACCTCTTTGTGTTCTATGAAATCATCTCGCAGAGTTACAGCTTTCCCCTCAAGAAGCCTTTCGCTAAGACAGTTCTTGTGGAATTGGCAAAGTGATATTTGGAAGCCCCTAGAGGGCTATGGTGAAAAAGGAAATATCCTCCAATGAAATCTGGAAAGAAGCTTTCTGAGAAACTGCTTAGTGTTCTGTTAATTCATCTCACAGAGTTACATCTATATTTCGTGGTCTCTTTGCTAGCCTTATTTCTGTGGAATCTGAGAACAGATATTTCGGATCCCTTTGAAGACTATAGGGCCAAAGGAAATATCCTCCGATAACAAAGAGAAAGAAGCTTTCTGAGAAATTTCTTTGTGTTCTATGTAATCATCTCACAGAGTTACAGCTTTCCCCTCAAGAAGCCTTTCGCTAAGACAGTTCTTGTGGAATTGGCAAAGTGATATTTGGAAACCCATAGAGGGCTATGGTGAAAAAGGAAATATCCTCAGATGAAATCTGGAAAGAAGCTTTCTGAGAAACTGCTTAGTGTTCTGTTAATTCAACTCACAGAGTTACATCTGTATTTCGTGGATCACTTGGCTAGCCTTATATCTGTGGAATCTGAGAACAGATATTTCGGATCCCTTTGAAGACTATAGGGCCAAAGGAAATATCCTCCGATAACTAAGAGAAAGAAGCTTTCTGAGAAACTTCTTTGTGTTCTGTGAAATCATCTCACAGAGTTACAGCTTTCCTCTCAAGAAGCCTTTCGCTAAGACAGTTCTTGTGGAATTGGCAAAGTGATATTTGGAAGCCCATTCAGGGCTATGGTGAAAAAGGAAATATCCTCAGATGAAATCTGGAAAGATGCTTTCTGAGAAACTGCTCAGTGTTCTGTTAATTCATCTCACAGAGTTACATCTGTATTTCGTGGATCTCTTTGCTATGCTTATTTCTGTGGAATCTGAGAACAGATATTTCGGATCCCTTTGAAGACTATAGGGCCAAAGGAAATATCCTCCGATAACAAAGAAAAAGAAGCTTTCTGAGAAACTTCTTTGTGTTCTGTGAAATCATCTCGCAGAGTTACAGCTTTCCCCTCAAGAAGCCTTTCGCTAAGACAGTTCTTGTGGAATTGGCAAAGTGATATTTGGAAGCCCATAAAGGGCTAAGGTGAAAAAGGAAATATCCTCCGATGAAAACTGGAAAGAAGCTTTCTGAGAAACTGCTTAGTGTTCTGTTAATTCATCTCACAGAGTTACATCTATATTTCGTGGATCTCTTTGCTAGCCTTATTTCTGTGGAATCTGAGAACAGATATTTCGGATCCCTTTGAAGACTATAGGGCCAAAGGAAATATCCTCCGATAACAAAGAGAAAGAAGCTTTCTGAGAAACTTCTTTGTGTTCTGTGAAATCATCTCACAGAGTTACAGCTTTCCCCTCAAGAAGCCTTTCGCTAAGACAGTTCTTGTGGAATTGGCAAAGTGATATTTGGAAGCCCATAGAGGACTATGGTGAAAAAGGAAATATCCTCAGATGAAATCTGGAAAGAAGCTTTCTGAGAAACTGCTTTGTGTTCTGTTAATTCATCTCACAGAGTTACATCTGCATTTCGTGGATCTCTTTGCTAGCCTTATTTCTGTGGAATCTGAGAACAGATATTTCGGATCCCTTTGAAGACTATAGGGCCAAAGGAAATATACTCCGATAACTAAGAGAAAGAAGCTTTCTGAGAAACTTCTTTGTGGTGTATGAAATCATCTCACAGAGTTACAGCTTTCCCCTCAAGAAGCCTTTCGCTAAGACAGTTCTTGTGGAATTGGCAAAGTGATATTTGGAAGCCCATAGAGGGCTATGGTGAAAAAGGAAATATCCTCAGATGAAATCTGGAAAGAAGCTTTCTGAGAAACTGCTCTGTGATGTGTGACTTCCACTCACAGAGTTACATCTGTATTTCGTTGATCTCTTTGCTAGCCTTATTTCTGTGGAATCTGAGAACAGATATTTCGGATCCCTTTGAAGTCTATAGGGCCAAAGGAAATATCCTCCGATATCTAAGAGAAAGAAGCCTTCTGAGAAACCTCTTTGTGTGCTGTGAAATCATCTCACAGAGTTACAGCTTTCCCCTCAAGAAGCCTTTCGCTAAGACAGTTCTTGTGGAATTGGCAAAGTGATATTTGGAAGCCCATAGAGGGCTATGGTGAAAAAGGAAATATCCTCAGATGAAATCTGGAAAGAAGCTTTCTGAGAAACTGCTTAGTGTTCTGTTAATTCATCTCACAGAGTTACTTCTGTATTTCGTGGATCTCTTTGCTAGACTTATTTCTGTGGAATCTGAAAACAGAAATTTCGGATCCCTTTGAAGACTATAGGGCCAAAGGAAATATCCTCCGATAACTAAGAGAAGGAAGCTTTCTGGGAAACTTCTTTGTGTTCTGTGAAATCATCTCACAGAGTTACAGCTTTCCCCTCAAGAAGCCTTTCGCTAAGACAGTTCTTGTGGAATTGGCAAAGTGATATTTGGAAGCCCATAGAGGGCTATGGTGAAAAAGGAAATATCCTCCGATGAAATCTGGAAAGAAGCTTTCTGAGAAACTGCTTAGTGTTCTGTTAATTCATCTCACAGAGTTACATCTATATTTCGTGGATCTCTTTGCTAGCCTTATTTCTGTGGAATCTGAGAACAGATATTTCGGATCCCTTTGAAGACTATAGGGCCAAAGGAAATATCCTCCGATAACTAAGAGAAAGAAGCTTTCTGAGAAACTTCTTTGTGGTTTATGAAATCATCTCACAGAGTTACAGCTTTCCCCTCAAGAAGCCTTTCGCTAAGACAGTTCTTGTGGAATTGGCAAAGTGATATTTGGAAGCCCATAGAGGGCTATGGTGAAAAAGGAAATATCCTCAGATGAAATCTGGAAAGAAGCTTTCTGAGAAACTGCTTAGTGTTCTGTTAATTCATCTCAGAGAGTTACATCTGTATTTCGTGGATCTCTTTGCTAGTGTTATTTCTGTGGAATCTGAAAACAGATATTTCGGATCCCTTTGAAGACTATAGGGCCAAAGGAAATATCCTCCGATAACTAAGAGAAAGAAGCTTTCTGAGAAACTTCTTTGTGTTCTGTGAAATCATCTCACAGAGTTACAGCTTTCCCCTCAAGAAGCCTTTCGCTAAGACAGTTCTTGTGGAATTGGCAAAGTGATATTTGGAAGCCCATACAGGGCTATGGTGAAAAAGGAAATATCCTCCGATGAAATCTGGAAAGAAGCTTTCTGAGAAACTGCTTAGTGTTCTGTTAATTCATCTCACAGAGTTACATCTGTATTTCGTGGATCCCCTTGCCAGCCTTATTTCTGTGGAATCTGAGAACAGATATTTCGGATCCCTTTGAAGACTATAGGGCCAAAGGAAATATCCTCCGATAACTAAGAGAAAGAAGCTTTCTGAGAAACTTCTTTGTGTTCTATGAAATCATCTCGGAGAGTTACAGCTTTCCCCTCAAGAAGCCTTTCGCTAAGACTGTTCTTGTGAAATTGGCAAAGTGATATTTGGAAGCCCATAGAGGGCTATGGTGAAAAAGGAAATATCCTCCGATGAAATCTGGAAAGAAGCTTTCTGAGAAACTGCTTAGTGTTCTGTTAATTCATCTCACAGAGTTACATCTGTATTTCGTGGATCTCTTTGCTAGCCTTATTTCTGTGGAATCTGAGAACAGATATTTCGGATCCCTTTGAAGACTATAGGGCCAAAGGAAATATCCTCCGATAACAAAGAGAAAGAAGCTATCTGAGAAATTTCTTTGTGTTCTATGTAATCATCTCACAGAGTTACAGCTTTCCCCTCAAGAATCCTTTCGCTAAGACAGTTCTTGTGGAATTGGCAAAGTGATATTTGGAAGCCCATAGAGGGCAATGGTGAAAAAGGAAATATCCTCAGATGAAATCTGGAAAGAAGCTTTCTGAGAAACTGCTTAGTGTTCTGTTAATTCATCTCACAGAGTTACATCTGTATTTCGTGGATCACTTGGCTAGCCTTATTTCTGTGGAATCTGAGAACAGATATTTCGGATACCTTTGAAGACTATAGGGCCAAAGGAAATATCCTCCGATAACTAAGAGAAAGAAGCTTTCTGAGAAACTTCTTTGTGTTCTGTGAAATCATCTCACAGAGTTACAGCTTTCCCCTCAAGAAGCCTTTCACTAAGACAGTTCTTTTGGAATTGGCAAAGTGATATTTGGAAGCCCATAGAGGGCTATGGTGAAAAAGGAAATATCCTCAGATGAAATCTGGAAAGAAGCTTTCTGAGAAACTGCTTAGTGTTCTGTTAATTCATCTCACAGAGTTACATCTGTATTTCGTGGATCTCTTTGCTAGCCTTATTTCTGTGGAATCTGAGAACAGATATTTCGGATCCCTTTGAAGACTATAGGGCCAAAGGAAATATCCTCCGATAACTAAGAGAAAGAAGCTTTCTGAGAAACTTCTTTGTGGTGTATGAAATCAACTCACAGAGTTACAGCTTTCCCTTCAAGAAGCCTTTCGCTAAGACAGTTCTTGTGGAATTGGCAAAGTGATATTTGCAAGCCCATAGAGGGCTATGGTGAAAAAGGAAATATCCTCAGATGAAATCTGGAAAGAAGCTTTCTGAGAAACTGCTCAGTGTTCTGTTAATTCATCTCACAGAGTTGCATCTGTATTTCGTGGATCTCTTTGCTAGCCTTATTTCTGTGGAAGATGAGAACAGATATTTCGGATCCCTTTGAAGACTATAGGGCCAAAGGAAATATCCTCGGATAACGAAGAGAAAGAAGCTTTCTGAGAACCTTCTTTGTGTTCTGTGAAATCATCTCACAGAGTTACAGCTTTCCCCTCAAGAAGCCTTTCGCTAAGACAGTTCTTGTGGAATTGGCAAAGTGATATTTGGAAGCCCATAGAGGGCTATGGTGAAAAAGGAAATATCCTCAGATGAAATCTGGAAAGCTTTCTGAGAAACTGCTTAGTGTTCTGTTAATTCATCTCACAGAGTTACATCTGTATTTCGTGGATCTCTTTGCTAACTTTATTTCTGTGGAATCTGAGAACAGATATTTCGGATCCCTTTGAAGACTATAAGGCCAAAGGAAATATCCTCCGATAACAAAGAGAAAGAAGCTTTCTGAGAAACTTCTTTGTGTTCTGTGAAATCATCCCACAGAGTTACAGTTTTCCCTCAAGAAGCCTTTCGCTAAGACATTTCTTGAGGAATTGGCAAAGTGATATTTGGAAGCCCAAAGAGGGCTATGGTGAGAAAGGAAATATCCTCCGATGAAATCTGGAAAGAAGCTTTCTGAGAAACTGCTTAGTGTTCTGTTAATTCATCTCACAGAGTTACTTCTATATTTCGTGGATCTCTTTGCTAGCCTTATTTCTGTGGAATCTGAGAACATATATTTCGGATCCCGTTGAAGACTATAGGGCCAAAGGAAATATCCTCCGATAACTAAGAGAAAGAAGCTTTCTGAGAAACTTCTTTGTGTTCTGTGAAATCATCTCACAGAGTTACAGCTTTCCCCTCAAGAAGCCTTTCGCTAAGACAGTTCTTGTGGAATAGGCAAAGTGATATTTGGAAGCCCATAGAGGGCTATGGTGAAAAAGGAAATATCCTCCGATGAAATCTGTAAAGAAGCTTTCTGAGAAATTGCTTAGTGTTCTGTTAATTCATCTCAAAGAGTTACATCTATATTTCGTGGATCTCTTTGCTAGCCTTATTTCTGTGGAATCTGAGAACAGATATTTCGGATCCCTTTGAAGACTATAGGGCCAAAGGAAATATCCTCCGATAACAAAGAGAAAGAAGCTTTGTGAGAAATTTCTTTGTGTTCTATGTAATCATCTCACAGAGTTACAGCTTTCCCCTCAAGAAGCCTTTCGCTAAGACAGTTCTTGTGGAATTGGCCAAGTGATATTTGGAAGCCCATAGAGGGCTATGGTGAAAAAGGAAATATCCTCAGATGAAATCTGGAAAGAAGCTTTCTGAGAAACTGCTTAGTGTTCTGTTAATTCATCTCACAGAGTTACATCTGTATTTCGTGGATCACTTGGCTAGCGTTATTTCTGTGGAATCTGAGAACAGATATTTCGGATCCCTTTGAAGACTATTGGGCCAAAGGAAATATCTTCCGATAACTAAGAGAAAGAAGCTTTCTGAGAAACTTCTTTGTGTTCTGTGAAATCATCTCACAGAGTTACAGCTTTCCCCTCAAGAAGCCTTTCGCTAAGACAGTTCTTGTGGAATTGGCAAAGTGATATTTGGAAGCCCATAGAGGGCTATGGTGAAAAAGGAAATATCCTCAGATGAAATCTGGAAAGAAGCTTTCTGAGAAACTGCTCAGTGTTCTGTTAATTCATCTCACAGAGTTACATCTGTATTTCGTGGATCTCTTTGCTAGCCTTATTTCTGTGGAATCTGAGAACAGATATTTCGGATCCCTTTGAAGACTATAAGGCCAAAGGAAATATCCTCCGATAACAAAGAGAAAGAAGCTTTCTGAGAAACTTCTTTGTGTTCTGTGAAATCATCCCACAGAGTTACAGTTTTCCCTCAAGAAGCCTTTCGCTAAGACATTTCTTGAGGAATTGGCAAAGTGATATTTGGAAGCCCAAAGAGGGCTATGGTGAGAAAGGAAATATCCTCCGATGAAATCTGGAAAGAAGCTTTCTGAGAAACTGCTTAGTGTTCTGTTAATTCATCTCACAGAGTTACTTCTATATTTCGTGGATCTCTTTGCTAGCCTTATTTCTGTGGAATCTGAGAACATATATTTCGGATCCCTTTGAAGACTATAGGGCCAAAGGAAATATCCTCCGATAACTAAGAGAAAGAAGCTTTCTGAGAAACTTCTTTGTGTTCTGTGAAATCATCTCACAGAGTTACAGCTTTCCCCTCAAGAAGCCTTTCGCTAAGACAGTTCTTGTGGAATAGGCAAAGTGATATTTGGAAGCCCATAGAGGGCTATGGTGAAAAAGGAAATATCCTCCGATGAAATCTGTAAAGAAGCTTTCTGAGAAATTGCTTAGTGTTCTGTTAATTCATCTCAAAGAGTTACATCTATATTTCGTGGATCTCTTTGCTAGCCTTATTTCTGTGGAATCTGAGAACAGATATTTCGGATCCCTTTGAAGACTATAGGGCCAAAGGAAATATCCTCCGATAACAAAGAGAAAGAAGCTTTGTGAGAAATTTCTTTGTGTTCTATGTAATCATCTCACAGAGTTACAGCTTTCCCCTCAAGAAGCCTTTCGCTAAGACAGTTCTTGTGGAATTGGCCAAGTGATATTTGGAAGCCCATAGAGGGCTATGGTGAAAAAGGAAATATCCTCAGATGAAATCTGGAAAGAAGCTTTCTGAGAAACTGCTTAGTGTTCTGTTAATTCATCTCACAGAGTTACATCTGTATTTCGTGGATCACTTGGCTAGCCTTATTTCTGTGGAATCTGAGAACAGATATTTCGGATCCCTTTGAAGACTATTGGGCCAAAGGAAATATCTTCCGATAACTAAGAGAAAGAAGCTTTCTGAGAAACTTCTTTGTGTTCTGTGAAATCATCTCACAGAGTTACAGCTTTCCCCTCAAGAAGCCTTTCGCTAAGACAGTTCTTGTGGAATTGGCAAAGTGATATTTGGAAGCCCATAGAGGGCTATGGTGAAAAAGGAAATATCCTCAGATGAAATCTGGAAAGAAGCTTTCTGAGAAACTGCTCAGTGTTCTGTTAATTCATCTCACAGAGTTACATCTGTATTTCGTGGATCTCTTTGCTAGGCTTATTTCTGTGGAATCTGAGAACAGATATTTCGGATCCCTTTGAAGACTATAGGGTCAAAGGAAATATCCTCCGATAACTAAGAGAAAGAAGCTTTCTGAGAAACTGCTTTGTGTTCTGTGAAATCATCTCACAGAGTTACAGCTTTCCCCTCAAGAAGCCTTTCGCTAAGACAGTTCTTGTGAAATTGGCAAAGTGATATTTGGAAGCCCATAGAGGGCTATGGTGAAAAAGGAAATATCCTCCGAAGAAATCTGGAAAGAAACTTTCTGAGAAACTGCTTAGTGTTCTGTTAATTCATCTCACAGAGTTACATCTATATTTCGTGGATCTCCTTGCTAGCCTTATTTCTGTGGAATCTGAGAACAGATATTTCGGATCCCTTTGAAGACTATAGGGCCAAAGGAAATATCCTCCGATAACTAAGAGAAAGAAGCTTTCTGAGAAACTTCTTTGTGTTCTGTGAAATCATCTCACAGAGTTACAGCTTTCCCCTAAAGAAGCCTTTCGCTAAGACAGTTCTTGTGGAATTGGCAAAGTGATATTTGGAAGCCAATAGAGGGCTATGGTGAAAAAGGAAATATCCTCCGATGAAATCTGGAAAGAAGCTTTCTGAGAAACTGCTTAGTGTTCTGTTAATTCATCTCACAGAGTTACATCTATATTTCGTGGATCTCTTTGCTAGCCTCATTTCTGTGGAATCTGAGAACAGATATTTCGGATCCCTTTGAAGACAATAGGGCCAAAGGAAATATCCTCCGAAAACTAAGAGAAAGAAGCTTTCTGAGAAACTTCTCTGTGTTCTGTGAAATGAGCTCACAGAGTTACAGCTTTCCCCTCAAGAAGCCTTTCGCTAAGACAGTTCTAGTGGAATTGGCAAAGTGATATTTGGAAGCCCATAGAGGGCTATGGTGAAAAAGGAAATATCCTCCGATGAAATCTGGAAAGAAGCTTTCTGAGAAACTGCTTAGTGTTCTGTTAATTCATCTCACAGAGTTACATCTGTATTTCGTGGATCTCTTTGCTAGCCTTATTTCTGTGGAATCTGAGAACAGATATTTCGGATCCCTTTGAAGACTATAGGGCCAAAGGAAATGTCCTCCGATAACTAAGAGAAAGAAGCTTTCTGAGAAACTTCTTTGTGGTGTATGAAATCATCTCACAGAGTTACAGCTTTCCCCTCAAGAAGCCTTTCGCTAAGACAGTTCTTGTGGAATTGGCAAAGTGATATTTGGAAGCCCATAGAGGGCTATGGTGAAAAAGGAAATATCCTCAGATGAAATCTGGAAAGAAGCTTTCTGAGAAACTGCTCTGTGATGTGTGACTTCCACTCACAGAGTTACATCTGTATTTCGTTGATCTCTTTGCTAGCCTTATTTCTGTGGAATCTGAGAACAGATATTTCGGATCCCTTTGAAGACTATAGGGCCAAAGGAAATATCCTCCGATAACTAAGAGAAAGAAGCTTTCTGAGAAACCTCTTTGTGTTCTGTGAAATCATCTCACAGAGTTACAGCTTTCCCCTCAAGAAGCCTTTCGCTAAGACAGTTCTTGTGGAATTGGCAAAGTGATATTTGGAAGCCCATAGAGGGCTACGGTGAAAAAGGAAATATCCTCAGATGAAATCTGGAAAGAAGCTTTCTGAGAAGCTGCTTAGTGTTCTGTTAATTCATCTCACAGAGTTACATCTGTATTTCGTGGATCTCTTTGCTAGACTTATTTCTGTGGAATCTGAAAACAGATATTTCAGATCCCTTTGAAGAGTATAGGGCCAAAGGAAATATCCTCCGATAACTAAGAGAAAGAAGCTTTCTGAGAAACTTCTTTGTGTTCTGTGAAATCATCTCACAGAGTTACAGCTTTCCCCTCAAGAAGCCTTTCGCTAAGACAGTTCTTGTGGAATTGCAAAGTGATATTTGGAAGCCAATAGAGGGCTATGGTGAAAAAGGAAATATCCTCCGATGAAATCTGGAAAGAAGCTTTCTGAGAAACTGCTTAGTGTTCTGTTAATTCATCTCACAGAGTTACATCTATATTTCGTGGATCTCTTTGCTAGCCTTATTTCTGTGGAATCTGAGAACAGATATTTCGGATCCCTTTGAAGACTATAGGGCCAAAGGAAATATCCTCCGATAACAAAGAGAAAGAAGCTTTCTGAGAAATTTCTTTGTGTTCTATGTAATCATCTCACAGAGTTACAGCCTTCCCCTCAAGAAGCCTTTCGCTAAGAGAGTTCTTGTGGAATTGGCAAAGTGATATTTGGAAGCCCATACAGGGCTATGGTGAAAAAGGAAATATCCTCCGATGAAATCTGGAAAGAAGCTTTCTGAGAAACTGCTTAGTGTTCTGTTAATTCATCTCACAGAGTTACATCTGTATTTCGTGGATCACTTGGCTACCTTATTTCTGTGGAATCTGAGAACAGATATTTCGGATCCCTTTGAAGACTATAGGGCCAAAGGAAATATCCTCCGATAACTAAGAGAAAGAAGCTTTCTGAGAAACTTCTTTGTGTTCTGTGAAATCATCTCACAGAGTTACAGCTTTCCCCTCAAGACGCCTTTCGCTAAGACAGTTTTTGTGGAATTGGCAAAGTGATATTTGGAAGCCCATAGAGGGCTATGGTGAAAAAGGAAATATCCTCCGATGAAATCTGGAAAGAAGCTTTCTGAGAAACTGCTCAGTGTTCTGTTAATTCATCTCACAGAGTTACATCTGTATTTCGTGGATCTCTTTGCTAGCCTTATTTCTGTGGAATCTGAGAACAGATATTTCGGATCCCTTTGAAGACTATAGGGCCAAAGGAAATATCCTCGGATAACGACGAGAAAGAAGCTTTCTGAGAACCTTCTTTGTGTTCTGTGAAATCATCTCACAGAGTTACAGCTTTCCCCTCAAGAAGCCTTTGGCTAAGACAGTTCTTGTGGAATTGGCAAAGTGATATTTGGAAGCCCATAGAGGGCTATGGTGAAAAAGGAAATATCCTCAGATGAAATCTGGAAAGAAGCTTTCTGAGAAACTGCTCTGTGATGTGTGACTTCCACTCACAGAGTTACATCTGTATTTCGTTGATCTCTTTGCTAGCCTTATTTCTGTGAAATCTGAGAACAGATATTTCGGATCCCTTTGAAGACTATAGGGCCAAAGGAAATATCCTCCGATAACTAAGAGAAGGAAGCTTTCTGAGAAAACTCTTTGTGTTCTGTGAAATCATCTCACAGAGTTACAGCTTTCCCCTCAAGAAGCCTTTCGCTAAGACAGTTCTTGTGGAATTGGCAAAGTGATATTTGGAAGCCCATAGAGGGCTATGGTGAAAAAGGAAATATCCTCAGATGAAATCTGGAAAGAAGCTTTCTGAGAAACTGCTTAGTGTTCTGTTAATTCATCTCACAGAGTTACATCTGTATTTCGTGGATCTCTTTGCTAGCCTTATTTCTGTGGATTCTGAAAACAGATATTTCGGATCCCTTTGAAGACTATAGGGCCAAAGGAAATATCCTCCGATAACTAAGAGAAAGAAGCTTTCTGAGAAACTTCTTTGTGTTCTGTGAAATCATCTCACAGAGTTACAGCTTTCCCCTCAAGAAGCCTTTCGCTAAGACAGTTCTTGTGAAATTGGCAAAGTGATATTTGGAAGCCCATAGAGGGCTATGGTGAAAAAGGAAATATCCTCCGATGAAATCTGGAAAGAAGCTTTCTGAGAAACTCCTTAGTGTTCTGTTAATTCATCTCACAGAGTTACATCTATATTTCGTGGATCTCTTTGCTAGCCTTATTTCTGTGGAATCTGAGAACAGATATTTCGGATCCCTTTGAAGACTATAGGGCCAAAGGAAATATCCTCCGAAAACTAAGAGAAAGAAGCTTTCTGAGAAACTTCTTTGTGTTCTGTGAAATGAGCTCACAGAGTTACAGCTTTCCCCTCAAGAAGCCTTTCGCTAAGACAGTTCTAGTGGAATTGGCAAAGTGATATTTGGAAGCCCATAGAGGGCTATGGTGAAAAAGGAAATATCCTCAGATGAAATCTGGAAAGAAGCTGTCTGAGAAACTGCTTAGTGTTCTGTTAATTCATCTCACAGAGTTACATCTGTATTTCGTGGATCTCTTTGCTAGCCTTATTTCTGTGGAATCTGAGAACAGATATTTCGGATCCCTTTGATGACTATAGGGCGAAAGGAAATATCCTCCGATAACTAAGAGAAAGAAGCTTTCTGAGAACCTTCTTTGTGTTCTGTGAAATCATCTCGCAGAGTTACAGCTTTCCCCTCAAGAAGCCTTTCGCTAAGACAGTTCTTGTGGAATTGGCAAAGTGATATTTGGAAGCCCATAGAGGGCTATGGTGAAAAAGGAAATATCCTCCGATGAAAACTGGAAAGAAGCTTTCTGAGAAACTGCTTAGTGTTCTGTTAATTCATCTCACAGAGTTACATCTATATTTCGTGGATCTCTTTGCTAGCCTTATTTCTGTGGAATCTGAGAACAGATATTTCGGATCCCTTTGAAGACTATAGGGCCAAAGGAAATATCCTCCGATAACAAAGAGAAAGAAGCTTTCTGAGAACCTTCTTTGTGTTCTGTGAAATCATCTCAGAGAGTTACAGCTTTCCCCTCAAGAAGCCTTTCGCTAAGACAGTTCTTGTGGAATTGGCAAAGTGATATTTGGAAGCCCATAGAGGGCTATGGTGAAAAAGGAAATATCCTCAGATGAAATCTGGAAAGAAGCTTTCTGAGAAACTGCTTAGTGTTCTGTTAATTAACCTCACAGAGTTACATCTGTATTTCGTGGATCTCTTTGCTAGCGTTATTTCTGTGGAATCTGAGAACAGATATTTCGGATCCCTTTGAAGACTATAGGGCCAAAGGAAATATCCTCCGATAACTAAGAGAAAGAAGCTTTCTGAGAAACTTCTTTGTGTTCTGTGAAATCATCTCACAGAGTTACAGCTTTCCCCTCAAGAAGCCTTTCGCTAAGACAGTTCTTGTGGAATTGGCAAAGTGATATTTGGAAGCCCATAGAGGGCTATGGTGAAAAAGGAAGTATCCTCCGATGAAATCTGGAAAGAAGCTTTCTGAGAAACTGCTTAGTGTTCTGTTAATTCATCTCACAGAGTTACTTCTATATTTCGTGGATATCTTTGCTAGACTTATTTCTGTGGAATCTGAAAACAGATATTTCGGATCCCTTTGTAGACTATAGGGCCAAAGGAAATATCCTCCGAAAACTAAGAGAAAGAAGCTTTCTGAGAAACTTCTTTGTGTTCTGTGAAATCATCTCACAGAGTTACAGCTTTCCCCTCAAGAAGCCTTTCGCTAAGACAGTTCTTGTGGAATTGGCAAATTGATATTTGGAAGCCCATAGAGGGCTATGGTGAAAAAGGAAATATCCTCCGATGAAATCTGGAAAGAAGTTTTCTGAGAAACTGCTTAGTGTTCTGTTAATTCATCTCACAGAGTTACATCTATATTTCGTGGATCTCTTTGCTAGCCTTATTTCTGTGGAATCTGAGAACAGATATTTCGGATCCCTTTGAAGACTATAGGGCCAAAGGAAATATCCTCCGATAACAAAGAGAAAGAAGCTTTGTGAGAAATTTCTTTGTGTTCTATGTAATCATCTCACAGAGTTACAGCTTTCCCCTCAAGAAGCCTTTCGCTAAGACAGTTCTTGTGGAATTGGCCAAGTGATATTTGGAAGCCCATAGAGGGCTATGGTGAAAAAGGAAATATCCTCAGATGAAATCTGGAAAGAAGCTTTCTGAGAAACTGCTTAGAGTTCTGTTAATTCATCTCACAGAGTTACATCTGTATTTCGTGGATCACTTGGCTAGCCTTATTTCTGTGGAATCTGAGAACAGATATTTCGGATCCCTTTGAAGACTATTGGGCCAAAGGAAATATCTTCCGATAACTAAGAGAAAGAAGCTTTCTGAGAAACTTCTTTGTGTTCTGTGAAATCATCTCACAGAGTTACAGCTTTCCCCTCAAGAAGCCTTTCGCTAAGACAGTTCTTGTGGAATTGGCAAAGTGATATTTGGAAGCCCATAGAGGGCTATGGTGAAAAAGGAAATATCCTCAGATGAAATCTGGAAAGAAGCTTTCTGAGAAACTGCTCAGTGTTCTGTTAATTCATCTCACAGAGTTACATCTGTATTTCGTGGATCTCTTTGCTAGCCTTATTTCTGTGGAATCTGAGAACAGATATTTAGGATCCCTTTGAAGACTATAGGGCCAAAGGAAATATCCTCCGATAACTAAGAGAAAGAAGCTTTCTGAGAAACTGCTTTGTGTTCTGTGAAATCATCTCACAGAGTTACAGCTTTCCCCTCAAGAAGCCTTTCGCTAAGACAGTTCTTGTGAAATTGGCAAAGTGATATTTGGAAGCCCATAGAGGGCTATGGTGAAAAAGGAAATATCCTCCGAAGAAATCTGGAAAGAAACTTTCTGAGAAACTGCTTAGTGTTCTGTTAATTCATCTCACAGAGTTACATCTATATTTCGTGGATCACCTTGCTAGCCTTATTTCTGTGGAATCTGAGAACAGATATTTCGGATCCCTTTGAAGACTATAGGGCCAAAGGAAATATCCTCCGATAACTAAGAGAAAGAAGCTTTCTGAGAAACTTCTTTGTGTTCTGTGAAATCATCTCACAGAGTTACAGCTTTCCCCTAAAGAAGCCTTTCGCTAAGACAGTTCTTGTGGAATTGGCAAAGTGATATTTGGAAGCCAATAGAGGGCTATGGTGAAAAAGGAAATATCCTCCGATGAAATCTGGAAAGAAGCTTTCTGAGAAACTGCTTAGTGTTCTGTTAATTCATCTCACAGAGTTACATCTATATTTCGTGGATCTCTTTGCTAGCCTCATTTCTGTGGAATCTGAGAACAGATATTTCGGATCCCTTTGAAGACTATAGGGCCAAAGGAAATATCCTCCGAAAACTAAGAGAAAGAAGCTTTCTGAGAAACTTCTCTGTGTTCTGTGAAATGAGCTCACAGAGTTACTGCTTTCCCCTCAAGAAGCCTTTCGCTAAGACAGTTCTAGTGGAATTGGCAAAGTGATATTTGGAAGCCCATAGAGGGCTATGGTGAAAAAGGAAATATCCTCCGATGAAATCTGGAAAGAAGCTTTCTGAGAAACTGCTTAGTGTTCTGTTAATTCATCTCACAGAGTTACATCTGTATTTCGTGGATCTCTTTGCTAGCCTTATTTCTGTGGAATCTGAGAACAGATATTTCGGATCCCTTTGAAGACTATAGGGCCAAAGGAAATATCCTCCGATAACTAAGAGAAAGAAGCTTTCTGAGAAACTTCTTTGTGGTGTATGAAATCATCTCACAGAGTTACAGCTTTCCCCTCAAGAAGCCTTTCGCTAAGACAGTTCTTGTGGAATTGGCAAAGTGATATTTGGAAGCCCATAGAGGGCTATGGTGAAAAAGGAAATATCCTCAGATGAAATCTGGAAAGAAGCTTTCTGAGAAACTGCTCTGTGATGTGTGACTTCCACTCACAGAGTTACATCTGTATTTCGTTGATCTCTTTGCTAGCCTTATTTCTGTGGAATCTGAGAACAGATATTTCGGATCCCTTTGAAGACTATAGGGCCAAAGGAAATATCCTCCTTTTAACTAAGAGAAAGAAGCTTTCTGAGAAACCTCTTTGTGTTCTGTGAAATCATCTCACAGAGTTACAGCTTTCCCCTCAAGAAGCCTTTCGCTAAGACAGTTCTTGTGGAATTGGCAAAGTGATATTTGGAAGCCCATAGAGGGCTACGGTGAAAAAGGAAATATCCTCAGATGAAATCTGGAAAGAAGCTTTCTGAGAAGCTGCTTAGTGTTCTGTTAATTCATCTCACAGAGTTACATCTGTATTTCGTGGATCTCTTTGCTAGACTTATTTCTGTGGAATCTGAAAACAGATATTTCGGATCCCTTTGAAGAGTATAGGGCCAAAGGAAATATCCTCCGATAACTAAGAGAAAGAAGCTTTCTGAGAAACTTCTTTGTGTTCTGTGAAATCATCTCACAGAGTTACAGCTTTCCCCTCAAGAAGCCTTTCGCTAAGACAGTTCTTGTGGAATTGCAAAGTGATATTTGGAAGCCAATAGAGGGCTATGGTGAAAAAGGAAATATCCTCCGATGAAATCTGGAAAGAAGCTTTCTGAGAAACTGCTTAGTGTTCTGTTAATTCATCTCACAGAGTTACATCTATATTTCGTGGATCTCTTTGCTAGCCTTATTTCTGTGGAATCTGAGAACAGATATTTCGGATCCCTTTGAAGACTATAGGGCCAAAGGAAATATCCTCCGATAACAAAGAGAAAGAAGCTTTCTGAGAAATTTCTTTGTGTTCTATGTAATCATCTCACAGAGTTACAGCCTTCCCCTCAAGAAGCCTTTCGCTAAGAGAGTTCTTGTGGAATTGGCAAAGTGATATTTGGAAGCCCATACAGGGCTATGGTGAAAAAGGAAATATCCTCCGATGAAATCTGGAAAGAAGCTTTCTGAGAAACTGCTTAGTGTTCTGTTAATTCATCTCACAGAGTTACATCTGTATTTCGTGGATCACTTGGCTACCTTATTTCTGTGGAATCTGAGAACAGATATTTCGGATCCCTTTGAAGACTATAGGGCCAAAGGAAATATCCTCGGATAACGAAGAGAAAGAAGCTTTCTGAGAACCTTCTTTGTGTTCTGTGAAATCATCTCACAGAGTTACAGCTTTCCCCTCAAGAAGCCTTTGGCTAAGACAGTTCTTGTGGAATTGGCAAAGTGATATTTGGAAGCCCATAGAGGGCTATGGTGAAAAAGGAAATATCCTCAGATGAAATCTGGAAAGAAGCTTTCTGAGAAACTGCTCTGTGATGTGTGACTTCCACTCACAGAGTTACATCTGTATTTCGTTGATCTCTTTGCTAGCCTTATTTCTGTGAAATCTGAGAACAGATATTTCGGATCCCTTTGAAGACTATAGGGCCAAAGGAAATATCCTCCGATAACTAAGAGAAGGAAGCTTTCTGAGAAAACTCTTTGTGTTCTGTGAAATCATCTCACAGAGTTACAGCTTTCCCCTCAAGAAGCCTTTCGCTAAGACAGTTCTTGTGGAATTGGCAAAGTGATATTTGGAAGCCCATAGAGGGCTATGGTGAAAAAGGAAATATCCTCAGATGAAATCTGGAAAGAAGCTTTCTGAGAAACTGCTTAGTGTTCTGTTAATTCATCTCACAGAGTTACATCTGTATTTCGTGGATCTCTTTGCTAGCCTTATTTCTGTGGATTCTGAAAACAGATATTTCGGATCCCTTTGAAGACTATAGGGCCAAAGGAAATATCCTCCGATAACTAAGAGAAAGAAGCTTTCTGAGAAACTTCTTTGTGTTCTGTGAAATCATCTCACAGAGTTACAGCTTTCCCCTCAAGAAGCCTTTCGCTAAGACAGTTCTTGTGAAATTGGCAAAGTGATATTTGGAAGCCCATAGAGGGCTATGGTGAAAAAGGAAATATCCTCCGATGAAATCTGGAAAGAAGCTTTCTGAGAAACTCCTTAGTGTTCTGTTAATTCATCTCACAGAGTTACATCTATATTTCGTGGATCTCTTTGCTAGCCTTATTTCTGTGGAATCTGAGAACAGATATTTCGGATCCCTTTGAAGACTATAGGGCCAAAGGAAATATCCTCCGAAAACTAAGAGAAAGAAGCTTTCTGAGAAACTTCTTTGTGTTCTGTGAAATGAGCTCACAGAGTTACAGCTTTCCCCTCAAGAAGCCTTTCGCTAAGACAGTTCTAGTGGAATTGGCAAAGTGATATTTGGAAGCCCATAGAGGGCTATGGTGAAAAAGGAAATATCCTCAGATGAAATCTGGAAAGAAGCTGTCTGAGAAACTGCTTAGTGTTCTGTTAATTCATCTCACAGAGTTACATCTGTATTTCGTGGATCTCTTTGCTAGCCTTATTTCTGTGGAATCTGAGAACAGATATTTCGGATCCCTTTGATGACTATAGGGCCAAAGGAAATATCCTGTGATAACAAAGAGAAAGAAGCTTTGTGAGAAATTTCTTTGTGTTCTATGTAATCATCTCACAGAGTTACAGCTTTCCCCTCAAGAAGCCTTTCGCTAAGACAGTTCTTGTGGAATTGGCAAAGTGATATTTGGAAGCCCATAGAGGGCTATGGTGAAAAAGGAAATGTCCTCAGATGAAATCTGGAAAGAAGCTTTCTGAGAAACTGCTTAGTGTTCTGTTAATTCATCTCACAGAGTTACATGTGTATTTCGTGGATCACTTGGCTAGCCTTATTTCTGTGGAATCTGAGAACAGATATTTCGGATCCCTTTGAAGACTATAGGGCCAAAGGAAATATCCTCCAATAACTAAGATAAAGAAGCTTTCTGAGAAACTTCTTTGTGTTCTGTGAAATCATCTCACAGATTTACAGCTTTCCCCTCAAGAAGCCTTTCGCTAAGACAGTTCTTGTGGAATTGGCAAAGTGATATTTGAAAGCCCATACAGGGCTAAGGTGAAAAAGGAAATATCCTCAGATGAAATCTGGAAGGAAGCTTTCTGAGAAACTGCTCAGTGTTCTGTTAATTCATCTCACAGAGTTACATCTGTATTTCGTGGATCTCTTTGCTAGCGTTATTTCTTTGAATCTGAAAACAGATATTTCGGATCCCTTTGAAGACTATGGGGCCAAAGGAAATATCCTCCGATAACAAAGAAAAAGAAGCTTTCTGAGAAACTTCTTTGTGTTCTGTGAAATCATCTCGCAGAGTTACAGCTTTCCCCTCAAGAAGCCTTTCGCTAAGACAGTTCTTGTGGAATTGGCAAAGTGATATTTGGAAGCCCATAGAGGGCTATGGTGAAAAAGGAAATATCCTCCGATGAAAACTGGAAAGAAGCTTTCTGAGAAACTGCTTAGTGTTCTGTTAATTCATCTCACAGAGTTACATCTATATTTCGTGGATCTCTTTGCTAGCCTTATTTCTGTGGAATCTGAGAACAGATATTTCGGATCCCTTTGAAGACTATAGGGCCAAAGGAAATATCCTCCGATAACTAAGAGAAAGAAGCTTTCTGAGAAACTTCTTTGTGTTCTGTGAAATCATCTCACAGAGTTACAGCTTTCCCCTCAAGAAGCCTTTCGCTAAGACAGTTCTTGTGGAATTGGCAAAGTGATATTTGGAAGCCCATAGAGGGCTATGGTGAAAAAGGAAGTATCCTCCGATGAAATCTGGAAAGAAGCTTTCTGAGAAACTGCTTAGTGTTCTGTTAATTCATCTCACAGAGTTACTTCTATATTTCGTGGATATCTTTGCTAGACTTATTTCTGTGGAATCTGAAAACAGATATTTCGGATCCCTTTGTAGACTATAGGGCCAAAGGAAATATCCTCCGAAAACTAAGAGAAAGAAGCTTTCTGAGAAACTTCTTTGTGTTCTGTGAAATCATCTCACAGAGTTACAGCTTTCCCCTCAAGAAGCCTTTCGCTAAGACAGTTCTTGTGGAATTGGCAAATTGATATTTGGAAGCCCATAGAGGGCTATGGTGAAAAAGGAAATATCCTCCGATGAAATCTGGAAAGAAGTTTTCTGAGAAACTGCTTAGTGTTCTGTTAATTCATCTCACAGAGTTACATCTATATTTCGTGGATCTCTTTGCTAGCCTTATTTCTGTGGAATCTGAGAACAGATATTTCGGATCCCTTTGAAGACTATAGGGCCAAAGGAAATATCCTCCGATAACAAAGAGAAAGAAGCTTTGTGAGAAATTTCTTTGTGTTCTATGTAATCATCTCACAGAGTTACAGCTTTCCCCTCAAGAAGCCTTTCGCTAAGACACTTCTTGTGGAATTGGCAAAGTGATATTTGGAAGCCCATAGAGGGCTACGGTGAAAAAGGAAATATCCTCAGATGAAATCTGGAAAGAAGCTTTCTGAGAAACTGCTCAGTGTTCTGTTAATTCATCTCACAGAGTTACATCTGTATTTCGTGGATCTCTTTGCTAGGCTTATTTCTGTGGAATCTGAGAACAGATATTTCGGATCCCTTTGAAGACTATAGGGCCAAAGGAAATATCCTCCGATAACAAAGAAAAAGAAGCGTTCTGAGAAACTTCTTTGTGTTCTGTGAAATCATCTCACAGAGTTACAGCTTTCCCCTAAACAAGCCTTTCGCTAAGACAGTTCTTGTGGAATTGGCAAAGTGATATTTGGAAGCCCATAGAGGGCTATGGTGAAAAAGGAAATATCCTCAGATGAAAACTGGAAAGAAGCTTTTTGAGAAACTGCTTAGTGTTGTGTTAATTCATCTCACATAGTTACATCTATATTTCGTGCATCTCTTTGCTAGCCTTATTTCTGTGGAATCTGAGAACAGATATTTCGGATCCCTTTGAAGACTATAGGGCCAAAGGAAATATCCTCCGATAACAAAGAGAAAGAAGCTTTCTGAGAAACTTCTTTGTGTTCTGTGAAATCATCTCAGAGAGTTACAGCTTTCCCCTCAAGAAGCCTTTCGCTAAGACAGTTCTTGTGGAATTGGCAAAGTGATATTTGGAAGCCCATAGAGGACTATGGTGAAAAAGGAAATATCCTCAGATGAAATCTGGAAAGAAGCTTTCTGAGAAACTGCTTAGTGTTCTGTTAATTCATCTCACAGAGTTACATCTATATTTCGTGGATCTCTTTGCTAGCCTTATTTCTGTGGAATCTGAGAACAGATATTTCGGATCCCTTTGAAGACTATAGGGCCAAAGGAAATATCCTCCGATAACTAAGAGAAAGAAGGTTTCTGAGAAACTTCTTTGTGGTCTATGAAATCATCTCACAGAGTTACAGCTTTCCCCTCAAGAAGCCTTTCGCAAAGACAGTTCTAGTGGAATTGGCAAAGTGATATTTGGAAGCCCATAGAGGGTTATGGTGAAAAAGGAAATATCCTCAGATGAAATCTGGAAAGAAGCTTTCTGAGAAACTGCTCTGTGATGTGTGACTTCCACTCACAGAGTTACATCTGTATTTCGTTGATCTCTTTGCTAGCCTTATTTCGGTGGAATCTGAGAACAGATATTTCGGATCCCTTTGAAGACTATAGGGCCAAAGGAAATATCCTCCGATAACTAAGAGAAATAAGCTTTCTGAGAAACCTCTTTGTGTTCTGTGAAATCATCTCACAGAGTTACAGCTTTCACCTCAAGAAGCCTTTCGCTAAGACAGTTCTTGTGGAATTGGCAAAGTGATATTTGGAAGCCCCTAGAGGTCTATGGTGAAAAAGGAAATATCCTCAGATGAAATCAGGAAAGAAGCTTTCTGAGAAACTCCTTAGTGTTCTGTTAATTCATCTCACAGAGTTACATCTATATTACGTGGATCTCTGTGCTATCCTTATTTCTGTGGAATCTGAGAACAGACATTTCGGATCCCTTTGAAGACTATAGGGCCAAAGGAAATATACTCCGATAACAAAGAGAAAGAAGCTTTCTGAGAAACTTCTTTGTGTTCTGTGAAATCATCTCACAGAGTTACAGCTTTCCCCTCAAGAAGTCTTTCGCTAAGACAGTTCTTGTGGAATTGGCAAAGTGATATTTGGAAGCCCATAGAGGGCTATGGTGAAAAAGGAAATATCCTCAGATGAAATCTGGAAAGAAGCTTTCTGAGAAACTCCTTAGTGTTCTGTTAATTCATCTCACAGAGTTACATCTGTATTTCCTGGATCTCTTTGCTAGCGTTATTTCTGTGGAATCTGAGAACAGATATTTCGGATCCCTTTGAAGACTATAGGGCCAAAGGAAATATCCTCCGATAACTAAGAGAAAGAAGCTTTCTGAGAAACTCCTTTGTGTTCTGTGAAATCATCTCACAGAGTTACAGCTTTCCCCTCAAGAAGCCGTTCGCTAAGACAGTTCTTGTGAAATTGGCAAAGTGATATTGGGAAGCCCATAGAGGGCTATGGTGAAAAAGGAAATATCCTCCGATGAAATCTGGAAAGAAGCTTTCTGAGAAACTCCTTAGTGTTCTGTTAATTCACCTCACAGAGTTACATCTATATTTCGTGGATCTCTTTGCTAGCCTTATTTCTGTGGAATCTGAGAACAGATATTTCGGATCCCTTTGAAGACTATAGGGCCAAAGGAAATATCCTCCGAAAACTAAGAGAAAGAAGCTTTCTGAGAAACTTCTTTGTGTTCTGTGAAATGAGCTCACAGAGTTACAGCTTTCCCCTCAAGAAGCCTTTCGCTAAGACAGTTCTAGTGGAATTGGCAAAGTGATATTTGGAAGCCCATAGAGGGCTATGGTGAAAAAGGAAATATCCTCAGATGAAATCTGGAAAGAAGCTTTCTGAGAAACTGCTTAGTGTTCTGTTAATTCATCTCACAGAGTTACATCTGTATTTCGTGGATCTCTTTGCTAGCCTTATTTCTGTGGAATCTGAGAACAGATATTTCGGATCCCTTTGATGACTATAGGGCCAAAGGAAATATCCTCTGATAACAAAGAGAAAGAAGCTTTGTGAGAAATTTCTTTGTGTTCTATGTAATCATCTCACAGAGTTACAGCTTTCCCCTCAAGAAGCCTTTCGCTAAGACAGTTCTTGTGGAATTGGCAAAGTGATATTTGGAAGCCCATAGAGGGCTATGGTGAAAAAGGAAATATCCTCAGATGAAATCTGGAAAGTAGCTTTCTGAGAAACTGCTTAGTGTTCTGTTAATTCATCTCACAGAGTTACATCTGTATTTCGTGGATCACTTGGCTAGCCTTATTTCTGTGGAATCTGAGAACAGATATTTCGGATCCCTTTGAAGACTATAGGGCCAAAGGAAATATCCTCCGATAACAAAGATAAAGAAGCTTTCTGAGAAACTTCTTTGTGTTCTGTGAAATCATCTCACAGAGTTACAGCTTTCCCCTCAAGAAGCCTTTCGCTAAGACAGTTCTTGTGGAATTGGCAAAGTGATATTTGGAAGCCCATACAGGGCTATGGTGAAAAAGGAAATATCCTCAGATGAAATCTGGAAAGAAGCTTTCTGAGAAACTGCTCAGTGTTCTGTTAATTCATCTCACAGAGTTACATCTGTATTTCGTGGATCTCTTTGCTAGGCTTATTTCTGTGGAATCTGAGAACAAATATTTCAGATCCCTTTGAAGACTAAAGGGCCAAAGGAAATATCCTCCGATAACAAAGAAAACAAAGCTTTCTGAGAAACTTCTTTGTGTTCTGTGAAATCACCTCGCAGAGTTACAGCTTTCCCCTCAAGAAGCCTTTCGCTAAGACAGTTCTTGTGGAATTGGCAAAGTGATATTTGGAAGCCCATAGAGGGCTATGGTGAAAAAGGAAATATCCTCCGATGAAAAGTGGAAAGAAGCTTTCTGAGAAACTGCTTAGTGTTCTGTTAATTCATCTCACAGAGTTACATCTATATTTCGTGGATCTCTTTGCTAGCCTTATTTCTGTGGAATCTGAGAACAGATATTTCGGATCCCTTTGAAGACTATAGGGCCAAAGGAAATATCCTCCGATAACAAAGAGAAAGAAGCTTTCTGAGAAACTTCTTTGTGTTCTGTGAAATCATCTCAGAGAGTTACAGCTTTCCCCTCAAGAAGCCTTTCGCTAAGACAGTTCTTGTGTAATTGGCAAAGTGATATTTGGAAGCCCATAGAGGACTATGTTGAAAAAGGAAATATCCTCCGATGAAATCTGGAAAGAAGCTTTCTGAGAAACTGCTTAGTGTTCTGTTAATTCATCTCACAGAGTTACATCTGTATTTCGTGGATCTCCTTCCTAGCCTTATTTCTGTGGAATCTGAGAACAGATATTTCGGATCCCTTTGAAGACTATAGGGCCAAAGGAAATATCCTCCGAAAACTAAGAGAAAGAAGCTTTCTGAGAAACTTCTTTGTGTTCTGTGAAATGAGCTCACAGAGTTACAGCTTTCCCCTCAAGAAGCCTTTCGCTAAGACAGTTCTTGTGGAATTGGCAAAGTGATATTTGGAAGCCCATAGAGGGCTATGGTGAAAAAGGAAATATCCTCCGATGAAATCTGGAAAGAAGCTTTCTGAGAAACTGCTTAGTGTTCTGTCAATTCATCTCACAGAGTTACATCTGTATTTCGTGGATCTCTTTGCTAGCCTTATTTCTGTGGAATCTGAGAACAGATATTTCGGATCCCTTTGAAGACTATAGGGCCAAAGGAAATATCCTCCGATAACAAAGAGAAAGAAACTTTGTGAGAAATTTCTTTGTGTTCTATGTAATCATCTCACAGAGTTACAGCTTTCCCCTCAAGAAGCCTTTCGCTAAGACAGTTCTTGTGGAATTGGCAAAGTGATATTTGGAAGCCCATACAGGGCTATGGTGAAAAAGGAAATATCCTCTGATGAAATCTGGAAAGAAGCTTTCTGAGAAACTGCTCAGTGTTCTGTTAATTCATCTCACAGAGTTACATCTTTTTTTCGTGGATCTCTTTGCTAGGCTTATTTCTGTGGAATCTGAGAACAGATATTTCGGATCCCTTTGAAGACTATAGGGCCAAAGGAAATATCCTCGGATAACAAAGAAAAAGAAGCTTTCTGAGAAACTTTTTTGTGTTCTGTAAAATCATCTCACAGAGTTACAGCTTTCCCCTCAAGAAGCCTTTCGCTAAGACAGTTCTTGTGGAATTGGCAAAGTGATATTTGGAAGCCCATAGAAGGCTATGGTGAAAAAGGAAATATCCTCAGATGAAATTTGGAAAGAAGCTTTCTGAGAAACTGCTTAGTGTTCTGTTAATTCATCTCACAGAGTTACATGTGTATTTCGTGGATCTCTTTGCTAGCCTTATTTCTGTGGAATCTGAAAACAGATATTTCGGATCCCTTTGAAGACTATAGGACCAAAGCAAATATCCTCCGATAATTAAGAGAAAGAAGCTTTCTGAGAAACTTCTTTGTGTTCTGTGAAATCATCTCACAGAGCTACAGCTTTCCCCTCAAGAAGCCTTTCGCTAAGACGGTTCTTGTGGAATTGGCAAAGTGATATTTGGAAGCCCATAGAGGGCTATGGTGAAAAAGGAAATATCCTCCGATGAAATCTGGAAAGAAACTTTCTGAGAAACTGCTTAGTGTTCTGTTAATTCATCTCACAGAGTTACATCTGTATTTCGTGGATCTCCTTCCTAGCCTTATTTCTGTGGAATCTGAGAACAGATATTTCGGATCCCTTTGAAGACTATAGGGCCAAAGGAAATATCCTCCGAAAACTAAGAGAAAGAAGCTTTCTGAGAAACTTCTTTATGTTCTGTGAAATGAGCTCACAGAGTTACAGCTTTTCCCTCAAGAAGCCTTTCGCTAAGACAGTTCTTGTGGAATTGGCAAAGTGATATTTGGAAGCCCATAGAGGGCTATGGTGAAAAAGGAAATATCCTCCGATGAAATCTGGAAAGAAGCTTTCTGATAAACTGCTTAGTGTTCTGTCAATTCATCTCACAGAGTTACATCTGTATTTCGTGGATCTCTTTGCTAGCCTTATTTCTGTGGAATATGAGAACAGATATTGAGGATCCCTTTGAAGACTATAGGGCCAAAGGAAATATCCTCCGATAACAAAGAGAAAGAAGCTTTGTGAGAAATTTCTTTGTCTTCTATGTAATCATCTCACAGAGTTACAGCTTTCCCCTCAAGAAGCCTTTCGTTAAGACAGTTCTTGTGGAATTGGCAAAGAGATATTTGGAAGCCCATAGAGGGCTATGGTGAAAAAGGAAATATCCTCAGATGAAATCTGGAAAGAAGCTTTCTGAGAAACTGCTCTGTGATGTGTGACTTCCACTCACAGAGTTACATCTGTATTTCGTGGATCTCTTTGCTCGCCTTATTTCTGTGGAATCTGACAACAGATATTTCGGATCCCTTTGAAGACTATAGGGCCAAAGGAAATATCCTCCGATAACTAAGAGAAAGAAGCTTTCTGAGAAACTTCTTTGTGTTCTGTGAAATCATCTCACAGAGTTACAGCTTTCCCCTCAAGAAGCCTTTCGCTAAGACAGTTCTTGTGGAATTGGAAAAGTGATATTTGGAAGCCCATAGAGGGCTATGGTGAAAAAGGAAATATCCTCCGATGAAATCTGGAAAGAAGCTTTCTGAGAAACTGCTTAGTGTTCTGTTAATTCATCTCACAGAGTTACATCTGTATTTCGTGGATCTCTTTGCCAGCCTTATTTCTGTGGAATCTGAGAACAGATATTTCGGATCCCTTTGAAGACTATAGGGCCAAAGGAAATATCCTCCGATAACAAAGAGAAAGAAACTTTGTGAGAAATTTCTTTGTGTTCTATGTAATCATCTCACAGAGTTACAGCTTTCCCCTCAAGAAGCCTTTCGCTAAGACAGTTCTTGTGGAATTGGCAAAGTGATATTTGGAAGCCCATATAGGGCTATGGTGAACAAGGAAATATCCTCAGATGAAATCTGGAAAGAAGCTTTCTGAGAAACTGCTCAGTGTTCTGTTAATTCATCTCACAGAGTTACATCTGTTTTTCGTGGATCTCTTTGCTAGGCTTATTTCTGTGGAATATGAGAACAGATATTTCGGATCCCTTTGAAGACTATAGGGCCAAAGGAAATATCCTCCGAAAACTAAGAGAAAGAAGGTTTCTGAGAAACTTCTTTATGTTCTGTGAAATGAGCTCACAGAGTTACAGCTTTCCCCTCAAGAAGCCTTTCGCTAAGACAGTTCTTGTGGAATTGGCAAAGTGATATCTGGAAGCCCATAGAGGGCTATGGTGAAAAAGGAAATATCCTCCGATGAAATCTGGAAAGAAGCTTTCTGATAAACTGCTTAGTGTTCTGTCAATTCATCTCACAGAGTTACATCTGTATTTCGTGGATCTCTTTGCTAGCCTTATTTCTGTGGAATATGAGAACAGATATTTAGGATCACTTTGAAGACTATAGGGCCAAAGGAAATATCCTCCGATAATTAAGACAAAGAAGCTTTCTGAGAAACTTCTTTGTGTTCTGTGAAATGAGCTCACAGAGTTACAGCTTTCCCCTCAAGAAGCCTTTCGCTAAGACAGTTCTTGTGGAATTGGCAAAGTGATATTTGGAAGCCCATAGAGGGCTATGGTGAAAAAGGAAATATCCTCCGATGAAATCTGGAAAGAAGCTTTCTGAGAAACTGCTTAGAGTTCTGTTAATTCATCTCACAGAGTTACATCTGTATTTCGTGGATCTCTTTGCTAGCCTTATTTCTGTGGAATCTGAGAACAGATATTTCGGATCCCTTTGAAGACTATAGGGCCAAAGGAAATATCCTCCGATAACAAAGAGAAAGAAGCTTTGTGAGAAATTTCTTTGTGTTCTATGTAATCATCTCACAGAGTTACAGCTTTCCCCTCAAGAATCCTTTCGCTAAGACACTTCTTGTGGAATTGGCAAAGTGATATTTGGGAGCCCATAGAGGGCTATGGTGAAAAAGGAAATATCCTCAGATGAAATCTGGAAAGAAGCTTTCTGAGAAACTGCTTAGTGTTCTGGTAATTCATCTCACAGAGTTATATCTGTATTTCGTGGATCACTTGGCTAGCGTTATTTCTGTGGATTCTGAGAACAGATATTTCGGATCCCTTTGAAGACTACAGGGCCAAAGGAAATATCCTCCGATAACTTAGAGAAAGAAGCTTTCTAAGAAACTTCTTTGTGTTCTGTGAAATCATCTCACAGAGTTACAGCTTTCCCCTCAAGAAGCCTTTCGCTAAGACAGTTCTTGTGGAATTGGCAAAGTGATATTTGGAAGCCCATAGAGGGCTATGGTGAAAAAGGAAATATCCTCAGATGAAATCTGGAAAGAAGCTTTCTGAGAAACTGCTCAGTGTTCTGTTAATTCATCTCACAGAGTTACATCTGTATTTCGTGGATCTCTTTGCTAGGCTTATTTCTGTGGAATCTGAGAACAGATATTTCGGATCCCTTTGAAGACTATAGGGCCAAAGGAAATATCCTCCGATAACAAAGAAAAAGAAGCTTTCTGAGAAACTTCTTTGTGTTCTGTGAAATCATCTCACAGAGTTACAGCTTTCCCCTCAAGAAGCCTTTCGCTAAGACAGTTCTTGTGGAATTGGCAAAGTGATATTTGGAAGCCCATAGAGGGCTATGGTGAAAAAGGAAATATCCTCCGATGAAAACTGGAAAGAAGCTTTCTGAGAAACTGCTTAGTGATCTGTTAATTCATCTCACAGAGTTACATCTGTATTTCGTCGATCTCTTTGCTAGCCTTATTTCTGTGGAATCTGAGAACAGATATTTCGGATCCCTTTGAAGACTCTAGGGTCAAAGGAAATATCCTCCGAAAACTAAGAGAAAGAAGCTTTCTGAGAAACTTCTTTGTGTTCTGCGAAATCATCTCAGAGAGTTACAGCTTTCTCCTCAAGCAGCCTTTCGCTAAGACAGTTCTTGTGGAATTGGCAAAGTGATATTTGGAAGCCCATAGAGGACTATGGTGAAAAAGGAAATATCCTCAGATGAAATCTGGAAAGAAGCTTTCTGAGAAACTGCTTAGTGTTCTGTTAATTCATCTCACAGAGTTACATCTGTATTTCGTGGATCTCTTTGCTAGCCTTATTTCTGTGGAATCTGAGAACAGATATTTCGGATCCCTTTGAAGACTAAAGGGCCAAAGGAAATATCCTCCGATAACTAAGAGAAAGAAGCTTTCTGAGAAACTTCTTTGTGGTCTATGAAATCATCTCACAGAGTTACAGCTTTCCCCTCAAGAAGCCTTACGCTAAGACAGTTCTTGAGGAATTGGCAAAGTGATATTTGGAAGCCCATAGAGGGCTATGCTGAAAAAGGAATTATCCTCAGATGAAATCTGGAAAGAAGCTTTCTGAGAAACTGCTCTGTGATGTGTGACTTCCACTCACAGAGTTACATCTGTATTTCGTGGATCTCTTTGCTAGCCTTATTTCTGTGGAATCTGAGAACAGATATTTCGGATCCCTTTGAAGACTATAGGGCCAAAGGAAATATCCTCCGATAACTAAGAGAAAGAAGCTTTCTGAGAAACCTCTTTGTGTTCTGTGAAATCATCTCACAGAGTTACAGCTTTCCCCTCAAGAAGCCTTTCGCTAAGACAGTTCTTGTGGAATTGGCAAAGTGATATTTGGAAGCACATAGAGGGCTATGGTGAAAAAGGAAATATCCTCCGATGAAATCTGGAAAGAAGCTTTCTGAGAAACTGCTTAGTGTTCTGTTAATTCATCTCACAGAGTTACATCTGTATTTCGTGGATCTCCTTCCTAGCCTTATTTCTGTGGAATCTGAGAACAGATATTTCGGATCCCTTTGAAGACTATAGGGCCAAAGGAAATATCCTCCGAAAACTAAGAGAAAGAAGCTTTCTGAGAAACTTCTTTGTGTTCAGTGAAATGAGCTCACAGAGTTACAGCTTTCCCCTCAAGAAGCCTTTCGCTAAGACAGTTCTTGTGGAATTGGCAAAGTGATATTTGGAAGCCCATAGAGGGCTATGGTGAAAAAGGAAATATCCTCAGATGAAATCTGGAAAGAAGCTTTCTGAGAAACTGCTTAGTGTTCTGTTAATTCATCTCACAGAGTTACATCTATATTTCGTTGATCTCTTTGCTAGCCTTATTTCTGTGGAATCTGAGAACAGATACTACGGATCCCTTTGAAGACTATAGGGCAAAAGGAAATATCCTCCGAAAACTAAGAGAAAGAAGCTTTCTGAGAAACTTCTTTGTGTTCTGTGAAATCATCTCAGAGAGTTACAGCTTTCCCCTCAAGAAGCCTTTCGCTAAGACAGTTCTTGTGGAATTGGCAAAGTGATATTTGGAAGCCCATAGAGGACTATGGTGAATAAGGAAATATCCTCAGATGAAATCTGGAAAGAAGCTTTCTGAGAAAGTGCTTAGTGTTCTGTTAATTCAGCTCACAGAGTTACATCTGTATTTCGTGGATCTCTTTGCTAGCCTTATTTCTGTGGAATCTGAGAACAGATATTTCGGATCCCTTTGAAGACTATAGGGCCAAAGGAAATATCCTCCGATAACTAAGAGAAAGAAGCTTTCTGAGAAACTTCTTTGTGGTCTATGAAATCGTCTCACAGAGTTACAGCTTTCCCCTCAAGAAGCCTTTCGCTAAGACAGTTCTTGTGGAATTGGCAAAGTGATATTTGGAAGCCCATAAAGGGCTATGGTGAAAAAGGAAGTATCCTCAGATGAAATCTGGAAAGAAGCTTTCTGAGAAACTGCTCTGTGATGTGTGACTTCCACTCACAGAGTTACATCTGTATTTCGTTGATCTCTTTGCTAGCCTTATTTCTGTGGAATCTGTGAACAGATATTTCGGATCCCTTTGAAGACTATAGGGCCAAAGGAAATATCCTCCGATAACAAAGAGAAAGAAGCTTTCTGAGAAACTTCTTTGTGTTCTATGTAATCATCTCACAGAGTTACAGCTTTCCCCTCAAGAAGCCTTTCGCTAAGACAGTTCTTGTGGAATTGGCAAAGTGATATTTGGAAGCCCATAGAGGGCTATGGTGAAAATGGAAATATCCTCAGATGAAAAGTGCAAAGAAGCTTTCTGAGAAACTGCTTAGTGTTCTGTTAATTCATCTCACAGAGTTACATCTGTATTTCGTGGATCTCTTTGCTAGCCTTATTTCTGTGGAATCTGAGAACAGATATTTCGGATCCCTTTGAAGACTATAGGGCCAAAGGAAATATCCTCCGATAACAAAGAGAAGGAAGCTTTGTGAGAAATGTCTTTGTGTTCTATGTAATCATCTCACAGAGTTACAGCTTTCCCCTCAAGAAGCCTTTCGCTAAGACAGTTCTTGTGGAATTGGCAAAGTGATATTTGGAAGCCCATACAGGGCTATGGTGAAAAAGGAAATATCCTCCGATGAAATCTGGAAAGAAGCTTTCTGAGAAACTGCTTAGTGTTCTGTTAATTCATCTCACAGACTTACATCTATATTTCGTGGATCTCTTTGCTAGCCTTATTTCTGTGGAATCTGAGAACAGATATTTCGGATCCCTTTGAAGACTATAGGGCCAAAGGAAATATCCTCCGAAAACTAAGAGAAAGAAGCTTTCTGAGAAACTTCTTTGGGTTCTGTGAAATCATCTCAGAGAGTTACAGCTTTCCCCTCAAGAAGCCTTTCGCTAAGACAGTTCTTGTGGAATTCGCAAAGTGATATTTGGAAGCCCATAGAGGGCTATGGTGAAAAAGGAAATATCCTCCGATGAAATCTGGAAAGAAGCTTTCTGAGAAACTGCTTAGTGTTCTGTTAATTCATCTCACAGACTTACGTCTGTATTTCGTGGATCTCTTTGCTAGCCTTTTTCTGTGGAATCTGAGAACAGATATTTCGGATCCCTTTGAAGACTATAGGGCCAAAGGAAATATCCTCCGATAACTAAGAGAAAGAAGCTTTCTGAGAAACTTCTTTGTGTTCTGTGAAATCATCTCACAGAGTTACAGCTTTCCCCTCAAGAAGCCTTTCGCTAGGACATTTCTTGTGGAATTGGCAAAGTGATATTTGGAAGCCCATAGAGGGCTATGGTTAAAAAGGAAACATCCTCCGATGAAATCTGGAAAGAAGCTTTCTGAGAAACTGCTTAGTGTTCTGTTAATTCATCTCACAGAGTTACTTCTATATTTCGTGGATCTCTTTGCTAGCCTTATTTCTGTGGAATCTGAGAACAGATATTTCGGATCCCTTTGAAGACTATAGGGCCAAAGGAAATATCCTCCGATAACAAAGAGAAAGAAGCTTTCTGAGAAACTTCTTTGTGTTCTATGTAATCATCTCACAGAGTTACAGCTTTCCCCTCAAGAAGCCTTTCGCTAAGACAGTTCTTGTGGAATTGGCAAAGTGATATTTGGAAGCCCATAGAGGGCTATGGTGAAAAAGGAAATATCCTCTGATGAAATCTGGAAAGAAGCTGTCTGAGAAACTGCTTAGTGTTCTGTTAATTCATCTCACAGAGTTACATCTGTATTTCGTGGATCTCTTTGCTAGCCTTATTTCTGTGGAATCTGAGAACAGATATTTCGGATCCCTTTGATGACTATAGGGCCAAAGGAAATATCCTCTGATAACAAAGAGAAAGAAGCTTTGTGAGAAATTTCTTTGTGTTCTATGTAATCATCTCACAGAGTTACAGCTTTCCCCTCAAGAAGCCTTTCGCTAAGACAGTTCTTGTGGAATTGGCAAAGTGATATTTGGAAGCCCATAGAGGGCTATGGTGAAAAAGGAAATATCCTCAGATGAAATCTGGAAAGAAGCTTTCTGAGAAACTGCTCTGAGATGTGTGACTTCCACTCACAGAGTTACATCTGTATTTCGTTGATCTCTTTGCTTGCCTTATTTCTGTGAAATCTGAGAACAGATATTTCGGATCCCTTTGAAGACTATAGGGCCAAAGGAAATATCCTCCAATAACTAAGAGAAGGAAGCTTTCTGAGAAACCTCTTTGTGTTCTGTGAAATCATCTCACAGAGTTACAGCTTTCCCCTCAAGAAGCCTTTCGCTAAGACAGTTCTTGTGGAATTGGCAAAGTGATATTTGGAAGCCCTTACAGGGCTATGGTGAAAAAGGAAATATCCTCAGATGAAATCTGGAAAGAAGCTTTCTGAGAAACCGCTTAGTGTTCTGTTAATTCATCTCACAGAGTTACATCTGTATTTCGTGGATCTCTTTGCTAGCCTTATTTCTGTGGAATCTGAGAACAGATATTTCGGATCCCTTTGAAGACTATAGGGCCAAAGGAAATATCCTCCGAAAACTAAGAGAAAGAAGCTTTCTGAGATACTTCTTTGTGTTCTGTGAAATCATCTCACAGAGTTACAGTTCTCCCTCAAGAAGCCTTTCGCTAAGACATTTCTTGAGGAATTGGCAAAGTGATATTTGGAAGCCCATAGAGGGCTATGGTGAAAAAGGAAATATCCTCCGATGAAATCTGGAAAGAAGCTTTTTGAGAAACTACTTAGTGTTCTGTTAATTCGTCTCACAGAGTTACTTCTATATTTCGTGGATCTCTTTGCTGGCCTTATTTCTGTGGAATCTGAGAACAGATATTTCGGATCCCTTTGAAGACTATAGGGCCAAAGGAAATATCCTCCGATAACTAAGAGAAAGAAGCTTTCTGAGAAACTCCTTTGTGTTCTGTGAAATCATCTCACAGAGTTACAGCTTTCCCCTCAAGAAGCCTTTCGCTAAGACAGTTCTTGTGGAATTGGCAAAGTGATATTTGGAAGCCCATAGAGGGCTATGGTGAAAAAGGAAATATCCTCCAATGAAATCTGGAAAGAAGCTTTCTGAGAAACTGCTTAGTGTTCTGTTAAATCATCTCACAGAGATACATCTATATTTCGTGGATCTCTGTGCTAGCCTTATTTCTGTTGAATCTGAGAACAGATATTTCGGATCACTTTGAAGACTATAGGGCCAAAGGAAATATCCTCCGATAACTAAGAGAAAGAAGCTTTCTCAGAAACTTCTTTGTGTTCTGTGAAATCATCTCACAGAGTTACAGCTTTCCCCTCAAGAAGCCTTTCGCTAAGACAGTTCTTGTGGAATTGGCAAAGAGATATTTGGAAGCCCATAGAGGGCTATGGTGAAAAAGGAAATATCCTCAGATGAAATCTGGAAAGAAGCTTTCTGAGAAACTGCTTAGTGTTCTTTTAATTCATCTCACAGAGTTACATCTGTATGTCATGGATCTCTTTGCTAGACTTATTTCTGTGGAATCTGAAAACAGATATTTCGGATCCCTTTGAAGACTATAGGGCCAAAGGAAATATCCTCCGATAACTAAGAGAAAGAAGCTTTCTGAGGAACTTCTTTGTGTTCTGTGAAATCATCTCACAGAGTTACAGCTTTCCCCTCAAGAAGCCTTTCGCTAAGACAGTTCTTGTGGAATTGGCAAAGTGATATTTGGAAGCCCATAGAGGGCTATGGTGAAAAAGGAAATATCCTCAGATGAAATCTGGAAAGAAGCTTTCTGAGAAACTGCTTAGTGTTCTGTTAATTCATCTCACAGAGTTACGTCTATATTTCGTGGATCTCTTTGCTAGCCTTATTTCTGTGGAATCTGAGAATAGATATTTCGGATTCCTTTGAAGACTATAGGGCCAAAGGAAATATCCTCCGATAACAAAGAGAAAGAAGCTTTGTGAGAAATTACTTTGTGTTCTATTAATCATCTCACAGAGTTACAGCTTTCCCCTCAACAAGCCTTTCGCTAAGACAGTTCTTGTGGAATTGGCAAAGTGATATTTGGAAGCCCATAGAGGGCTATGGTGAAAAAGGAGATATCCTCCGATGAAATCTGGAAAGAAGCTTTCTGAGAAACTGCTTAGTGTTCTGTTAATTCATCTCACAGAGTTACATCTGTATTTCGTGCATCTCCTTGCTAGCCTTATTTCTGTGGAATCTGAGAACAGATATTTCGTATCCCTTGGAAGACTATAGGGCCAAAGGAAATATCCTCCGAAAACTAAGAGAAAGAAGCTTTCTGAGAAACTTCTTTGTGTTCTGTGAAATGAGCTCACAGAGTTACAGCTTTCCCCTCAAGAAGCCTTTCGCTAAGACAGTTCTTGTGGAATTGGCAAAGTGATATTTGGAAGCCCATAGAGGGCTATGGTGAAAAAGGACATATCCTCAGATGAAATCTGGAAAGAAGCTTTCTGAGAAACTGCTTAGTGTTCTGTCAATTTATCTCACAGAGTTACATCTGTATTTCGTGGATCTCTTTGCTAGCCTTATTTCTCTGGAATCTGAGAACAGATATTTAGGATCCCTTTGAAGACTATAGGGCCAAAGGAAATATCCTCCGATAACAAAGAGAAAGAAGCTTTGTGAGAAATTTCTTTGTGTTCTATGTAATCATCTCACAGAGTTACAGCTTTCCCCTCAAGAAGCCTTTCGCTAAGACAGTTCTTGTGGAATTGGCAAAGTGATATTTGGAAGCCCATAGAGGGCTATGTTGAAAAAGGAAATATCCTCAGATGAAATCTGGAAAGAAGCTTTCTGAGAAACTGCTCTGTGATGTGTGACTTCCACTCACAGAGTTACATCTGTATTTCGTGGATCTCTTTGCTAGCCTTATTTCTGTGGAATCTGACAACAGATATTTCGGATCCCTTTGAAGACTATAGGGCCAAAGGAAATATCCTCCGATAACTAAGAGAAAGAAGCTTTCTGAGAAACTTCTTTGTGTTCTGTGAAATCATCTCACAGAGTTACAGCTTTCCCCTCAAGAAGCCTGTCGCTAAGACAGTTCTTGTGGAATTGGAAAAGTGATATTTGGAAGCCCATAGAGGGCTATGGTGAAAAAGGAAATATCCTCCGATGAAATCTGGAAAGAAGCTTTCTGAGAAACTGCTTAGTGTTCTGTTAATTCATCTCACAGAGTTACATCTGTATTTCGTGGATCTCTTTGCCAGCCTTATTTCTCTGGAATCTGAGAACAGATATTTCGGATCCCTTTGAAGACTATAGGGCCAAAGGAAATATCCTCCGATAACAAAGAGAAAGAAACTTTGTGAGAAATTTCTTTGTGTTCTATGTAATCATCTCACAGAATTACAGCTTTCCCCTCAAGAAGCCTTTCGCTAAGACAGTTCTTGTGGAATTGGCAAAGTGATATTTGGAAGCCCATATAGGGCTATGGTGAAAAAGGAAATATCCTCAGATGAAATCTGGAAAGAAGCTTTCTGAGAAACTGCTCAGTGTTCTGTTAATTCATCTCACAGTGTTACATCTGTTTTTCGTGGATCTCTTTGCTAGGCTTATTTCTGTGGAATCTGAGAACAGATATTTCGGATCCCTTTGAAGACTATAGGGCCAAAGAAATATCCTCCGAAAACTAAGAGAAAGAAGGTTTCTGAGAAACTTCTTTATGTTCTGTGAAATGAGCTCACAGAGTTACAGCTTTCCCCTCAAGAAGCCTTTCGCTAAGACAGTTCTTGTGGAATTGGCAAAGTGATATTTGGAAGCCCATAGAGGGCTATGGTGAAAAAGGAAATATCCTCCGATGAAATCTGGAAAGAAGCTTTCTGATAAACTGCTTAGTGTTCTGTCAATTCATCTCACAGAGTTACATCTGTATTTCGTGAATCTCTTTCCTAGCCTTATTTCTGTGGAATATGAGAACAGATATTTAGGATCCCTTTGAAGACTATAGGGCCAAAGGAAATATCCTCCGATAACAAAGAGAAAGAAGCTTTGTGAGAAATTTCTTTGTCTTCTATGTAATCATCTCACAGAGTTACAGCTTTCCCCTCAAGAAGCCTTTCGCTAAGACAGTTCTTGTGGAATTGGCAATGTGATATTTGGAACCCCATGGAGGGCTATGGTGAAAAAGGAAATATCCTCAGATGAAATCTGGAAAGAAGCTTTCTGAGAAACTGCTTAGTGTTCTGTTAATTCATCTCACAGAGTTATATCTGTATTTCGTGGATCACTTGGCTAGCCTTATTTCTGTGGAATCTGAGAACAGATATTTCGGATCCCTTTGAAGACTATAGGGCCAAAGGAAATATCCTCCGATAATTAAGACAAAGAAGCTTTCTGAGAAACTTCTTTGTGTTCTGTGAAATGAGCTCACAGAGTTACAGCTTTCCCCTCAAGAAGCCTTTCGCTAAGACAGTTCTTGTGGAATTGGCAAAGTGATATTTGGAAGCCCATAGAGGGCTATGGTGAAAAAGGAAATATCCTCCGATGAAATCTGGAAAGAAGCTTTCTGAGAAACTGCTTAGAGTTCTGTTAATTCATCTCCCAGAGTTACATCTGTATTTCGTGGATCTCTTTGCTAGCCTTATTTCTGTGGAATCTGAGAACAGATATTTCGGATCCCTTTGAAGACTATAGGGCCAAAGGAAATATCCTCCGATAACAAAGAGAAAGAAGCTTTGTGAGAAATTTCTTTGTGTTCTATGTAATCATCTCACAGAGTTACAGCTTTCCCCTCAAGAATCCTTTCGCTAAGACACTTCTTGTGGAATTGGCAAAGTGATATTTGGAAGCCCATAGAGGGCTATGGTGAAAAAGGAAATATCCTCAGATGAAATCTGGAAAGAAGCTTTCTGAGAAACTGCTTAGTGTTCTGTTAATTCATCTCACAGAGTTATATCTGTATTTCGTGGATCACTTGGCTAGCCTTATTTCTGTGGATTCTGAGAACAGATATTTCGGATCCCTTTGAAGACTACAGGGCCAAAGGAAATATCCTCCGATAACTAAGAGAAAGAAGCTTTCTGAGAAACTTCTTTGTGTTCTGCGAAATCATCTCAGAGAGTTACAGCTTTCTCCTCAAGCAGCCTTTCGCTAAGACAGTTCTTGTGGAATTGGCAAAGTGATATTTGGAAGCCCATAGAGGACTATGGTGAAAAAGGAAATATCCTCCGAAGAAATCTGGAAAGAAGCTTTCTGAGAAACTGCTTAGTGTTCTGTTAATTCATCTCACAGAGTTACATCTGTATTTCGTGGATCTCTTTGCTAGCCTTATTTCTGTGGAATCTGAGAACAGATATTTCGGATCCCTTTGAAGACTATAGGGCCAAAGGAAATATCCTCCGATAACTAAGAGAAAGAAGCTTTCTGAGAAACTTCTTTGTGGTCTATGAAGTCATCTCACAGAGTTACAGCTTTCCCCTCAAGAAGCCTTACGCTAAGACAGTTCTTGAGGAATTGGCAAAGTGATATTTGGAAGCCCATAGAGGGCTATGGTGAAAAAGGAAATATCCTCAGATGAATTCTGGAAAGAAGCTTTCTGAGAAACTGCTCTGTGATGTGTGACTTCCACTCACAGAGTTACATCTGTATTTCGTGGATCTCTTTGCTAGCCTTATTTCTGTGGAATCTGAGAACAGATATTTCGGATCCCTTTGAAGTCTATAGGGCCAAAGGAAATATCCTCCGATAACTAAGAGAAAGAAGCTTTCTGAGAAACCTCTTTGTGTTCTGTGAAATCATCTCACAGAGTTACAGCTTTCCCCTCAAGAAGCCTTTCGCTAAGACAGTTCTTGTGGAATTGGCAAAGTGATATTTGGAAGCACATAGAGGGCTATGGTGAAAAAGAAATATCCTCCGATGAAATCTGGAAAGAAGCTTTCTGAGAAACTGCTTAGTGTTCTGTTAATTCATCTCACAGAGTTACATCTGTATTTCGTGGATCTCTTTGCTAGCCTTATTTCTGTGGAATCTGAGAACAGATATTTCGGATCCCTTTGAAGACCATAGGGCCAAAGGAAATATCCTCCGATAACAAAGAGAAGGAAGCTTTGTGAGAAATTTCTTTGTGTTCTATGTAATCATCTCCAGAGTTACAGCTTTCCCCTCAAGAAGCCTTTCGCTAAGACAGTTCTTGTGGAATTGGCAAAGTGATATTTGGAAGCCCATAGAGGGCTATGGTGAAAAAGGAAATATCCTCAGATGAAATCTGGAAAGAAGCTTTCTGAGAAACTGCTTAGTGTTCTGTTAATTCATCTCACAGAGTTACATCTGTATTTCGTGGATCACTTTGCTAGCCTTATTTCTGTGGAATCTGAGAACAGATATTTCGGATCCCTTTGAAGACTATAGGGCCAAAGGAAATATCCTCCGATAACTAAGAGAAAGAAGCTTTCTGAGAAACTTCCTTGTGTTCTGTGAAATCATCTCACAGAGTTACAGCTTTCCCCTCAAGAAGCCTTTCGCTAAGACAGTTCTTATGGAATTGGCAAAGTGATATTTGGAAGCCCATACAGGGCTATGGTGAAAAAGGAAATATCCTCAGATGAAATCTGGAAAGAAGCTTTCTGAGAAACTGCTCAGTGTTCTGTTAATTCATCTCACAGAGTTACATCTATATTTCGTGTATCTCTGTGCTAGCCTTATTTCTGTGGAATCGGAGAACAGATAATTGGGATCCCTTTGAAGACTATAGGGCCAAAGGAAATATCCTCCGTTAACAAAGAAAAAGAAGCTTTCTGAGAAACTTCTTTGTGTTTGTGAAATCATCTCGCAGAGTTACAGCTTTCCCCTCAAGAAGCCTTTCACTAAGACAGTTCTTGTGGAATTGGCAAAGTGATATTTGGAAGCCCATAGAGGGCTGTGGTGAGAAAGAAAATATCCTCCGATGAAAACTGGAAAGAAGCTTTCTGAGAAACTGCTTAGTGTTCTGATAATTCATCTCACAGACTTACATCTATATTTCGTGGATCTCTTTGCTAGCCTTATTTCTGTGGAATCTGAGAACAGATATTTCGGATCCCTTTGAAGACTATAGGGCCAAAGGAAATATCCTCCGAAAACTAAGAGAAAGAAGCTTTCTGAGAAACTTCTTTGTGTTCTGTGAAATCATCTCAGAGAGTTACAGCTTTCCCCTCAAGAAGCCTTTCGCTAAGACAGTTCTTGTGGAATTCGCAAAGTGATATTTGGAAGCCCATGGAGGGCTATGGTGAAAAAGGAAATATCCTCAGATGAAATCTGGAAAGAAGCTTTCTGAGAAACTGCTTAGTGTTCTGTTAATTCATCTCACAGAGTTACATCTGTATTTCGTGGATCTCTTTGCTAGCCTTATTTCTGTGGAATCTGAGAACAGATATTTCGGATCCCTTTGAAGACTATAGGGCCAAAGGAAATATCCTCCGATAACTAAGAGAAGGAAGCTTTCTGAGAAACTTCTTTGTGTTCTGTGAAATCATCTCACAGTGTTACAGATTTCCCCTCAAGAAGCCTTTCGCTAGGACATTTCTTGTGGAATTGGCAATGTGATATTTGGAAGCCCATAGAGGTCTATGGTCAAAAAGGAAACATCCTCCGATGAAATCTGGAAAGAAGCTTTCTGAGAAACTGCTTAGTGTTCTGTTAATTCATCTCACAGAGTTACTTCTATATTTCGTGGATCTCTTTGCTAGCCTTATTTCTGTGGAATCTGAGAACAGATATTTCGGATCCCTTTGAAGACTATAGGGCCAAAGGAAATATCCTCCGATAACAAAGAGAAAGAAGCTTTCTGAGAAACTTCTTTGTGTTCTATGTAATCATCTCACAGAGTTACAGCTTTCCCCTCAAGAAGCCTTTCGCTAAGACAG
This sequence comes from Macaca mulatta, assembly GCF_049350105.2. Lineage (NCBI taxonomy): Eukaryota > Metazoa > Chordata > Mammalia > Primates > Cercopithecidae > Macaca > Macaca mulatta. The sequence continues at coordinate 50,487,284 of NC_133411.1, forward strand.
TTCTTGTGGAATTGGCAAAGTGATATTTGGAAGCCCATAGAGGGCTATGGTGAAAAAGGAAATATCCTCAGATGAAATCTGGAAAGAAGCTCTCTGAGAAACTGCTTAGTGTTCTGTTAATTCACCTCACAGAGTTACATCTGTATTTCGTGGATCTCTTTGCTAGCCTTATTTCTGTGGAATCTGAGAACAGATATTTCGGATCCCTTTGATGACTATAGGGCCAAAGGAAATATCCTCTGATAACAAAGAGAAAGAAGCTTTGTGAGAAATTTCTTTGTGTTCTATGTAATCATCTCACAGAGTTACAGCTTTCCCCTCAAGAAGCCTTTCGCTAAGACAGTTCTTGTGGAATTGGCAAAGTGATATTTGGAAGCCCATAGAGGGCTATGGTGAAAAAGGAAATATCCTCAGATGAAATCTGGAAAGAAGCTTTCTGAGAAACTGCTTAGTGTTCTGTCAATTCATCTCACAGAGTTACATCTGTATTTCGTGGATCTCTTTGCTAGCCTTATTTCTCTGGAATCTGAGAACAGATATTTAGGATCCCTTTGAAGACTATAGGGCCAAAGGAAATATCCTCCGATAACAAAGAGAAAGAAGCTTTGTGAGAAATTTCTTTGTGTTCTATGTAATCATCTCACAGAGTTACAGCTTTCCCCTCAAGAAGCCTTTCGCTAAGACAGTTCTTGGGGAATTGGCAAAGTGATATTTGGAAGCCCATAGAGGGCTATGGTGAAAAAGGAAATATCCTCAGATGAAATCTGGAAAGAAGCTTTCTGAGAAACTGCTCTGTGATGTGTGACTTCCACTCACAGAGTTACATCTGTATTTCGTGGATCTCTTTGCTAGCCTTATTTCTGTGGAATCTGACAACAGATATTTCGGATCCCTTTGAAGACTATAGGGCCAAAGGAAATATCCTCCGATAACTAAGAGAAAGAAGCTTTCTGAGAAACTTCTTTGTGTTCTGTTAAATCATCTCACAGAGTTACAGCTTTCCCCTCAAGAAGCCTTTCGCTAAGACAGTTCTTGTGGAATTGGAAAAGTGATATTTGGAAGCCCATAGAGGGCTATGGTGAAAAAGGAAATATCCTCCGATGAAATCTGGAAAGAAGCTTTCTGAGAAACTGCTTAGTGTTCTGTTAATTCATCTCACAGAGTTACATCTGTATTTCGTGGATCTCTTTGCTAGCCTTATTTCTGTGGAATCTGAGAACAGATATTTCGGATCCCTTTGAAGACTATAGGGCCAAAGGAAATATCCTCCGATAACAAAGAGAAAGAAACTTTGTGAGAAATTTCTTTGTGTTCTATGTAATCATCTCACAGAGTTACAGCTTTCCCCTCAAGAAGCCTTTCGCTAAGACAGTTCTTGTGGAATTGGCAAAGTGATATTTGGAAGCCCATACAGGGCTATGGTGAAACAGGAAATATCTTCAGATGAAATCTGGAAAGAAGCTTTCTGAGAAACTGCTCAGTGTTCTGTTAATTCATCTCACAGAGTTACATCTGTTTTTCGTGGATCTCTTTGCTAGGCTTATTTCTGTGGAATCTGAGAACAGATATTTCGGATCCCTTTGAAGACTATAGAGCCAAAGGAAATATCCTCGGATAACAAAGAAAAAGAAGCTTTCTGAGAAACTTTTTTTGTGTTCTGTAAAATCATCTCACAGAGTTACAGCTTTCCCCTCAAGAAGCCTTTCGCTAAGACAGTTCTTGTGGAATTGGCAAACTGATATTTGGAAGCCCATAGAAGGCTATGGTGAAAAAGGAAATATCCTCAGATGAAATCTGGAAAGAAGCTTTCTGAGAAACTGCTTAGTGTTCTGTTAATTCATCTCACAGAGTTACATCTGTATTTCGTGGATCTCTTTGCTAGCCTTATTTCTGTGGAATCTGAAAACAGATATTTCGGATCCCTTTGAAGAATATAGGGCCAAAGCAAATATCCTCCGATAATTAAGAGAAAGAAGCTTTCTGAGAAACTTCTTTGTGTTCTGTGAAATCATCTCACAGAGCTACAGCTTTCCTCTCAAGAAGCCTTTCGCTAAGACAGTTCTTGTGGAATTGGCAAAGTGATATTTGGAAGCCCATAGAGGGCTATGGTGAAAAAGGAAATATCCTCCGATGAAATCTGGAAAGAAGCTTTCTGAGAAACTGCTTGGTGTTCTGTTAATTCATCTCACAGAGTTACATCTGTATTTCGTGGATCTCCTTCCTAGCCTTATTTCTGTGGAATCTGAGAACAGATATTTCGGATCCCTTTGAAGACTATAGGGCCAAAGGAAATATCCTCCGATAATTAAGACAAAGAAGCTTTCTGAGAAACTTCTTTGTGTTCTGTGAAATGAGCTCACAGAGTTACAGCTTTCCCCTCGAGAAGCCTTTCGCTAAGACAGTTCTTGTGGAATTGGCAAAGTGATATTTGGAAGCCCATAGAGGGCTATGGTGAAAAAGGAAATATCCTCCGATGAAATCTGGAAAGAAGCTTTCTGAGAAACTGCTTAGAGTTCTGTTAATTCATCTCACAGAGTTACATCTGTATTTCGTGGATCTCTTTGCTAGCCTTATTTCTGTGGAATCTGAGAACAGATATTTCGGATCCCTTTGAAGACTATAGGGCCAAAGGAAATATCCTCCGATAACAAAGAGAAAGAAGCTTTGTGAGAAATTTCTTTTTTGTTCTATGTAATCATCTCACAGAGTTACAGCTTTCCCCTCAAGAATCCTTTCGCTAAGACACTTCTTGTGGAATTGGCAAAGTGATATTTGGAAGCCCATAGAGGGCTATGGTGAAAAAGGAAATATCCTCAGATGAAATCTGGAAAGAAGCTTTCTGAGAAACTGCTCAGTGTTCTGTTAATTCATCTCACAGAGTTACATCTTTTTTTCGTGGATCTCTTTGCTAGGCTTATTTCTGTGGAATCTGAGAACAGATATTTCGGATCCCTTTGAAGACTATAGGGCCAAAGGAAATATCCTCGGATAACAAAGAAAAAGAAGCTTTCTGAGAACCTTTTTTGTGTTCTGTAAAATCATCTCACAGAGTTACAGCTTTCCCCTCAAGAAGCCTTTCGCTAAGACAGTTCTTGTGGAATTGGCAAAGTGATATTTGGAAGCCCATAGAAGGCTACGGTGAAAAAGGAAATATCCTCAGATGAAATTTGGAAAGAAGCTTTCTGAGAAACTGCTTAGTGTTCTGTTAATTCATCTCACAGAGTTACATCTGTATGTCGTGGATCTCTTTGCTAGCCTTATTTCTGTGGAATCTGAAAACAGATATTTCGGATCCCTTTGAAGACTATAGGACCAAAGCAAATATCCTCCGATAATTAAGAGAATGAAGCTTTCTGAGAAACTTCTTTGTGTTCTGTGAAATCATCTCACAGAGCTGCAGCTTTCCCCTCAAGAAGCCTTTCGCTAAGACAGTTCTTGTGGAATTGGCAAAGTGATATTTGGAAGCCCATAGGGGGCTATGGTGAAAAAGGAAATATCCTCCGATGAAATCTGGAAAGAAGCTTTCTGAGAAACTGCTTAGTGTTCTGTTAATTCATCTCACAGAGTTACATCTGTATTTCGTGGATCTCCTTCCTAGCCTTATTTCTGTGGAATCTGAGAACAGATATTTCGGATCCCTTTGAAGACTATAGGGCCAAAGGAAATATCCTCCGAAAACTAAGAGAAAGAAGCTTTCTGAGAAACTTCTTTATGTTCTGTGAAATGAGCTCACAGAGTTACAGCTTTCCCCTCAAGAAGCCTTTCGCTAAGACAGTTCTTGTGGAATTGGCAAAGTGATATTTGGAAGCCCATAGAGGGCTATGGTGAAAAAGGAAATATCCTCCGATGAAATCTGGAAAGAAGCTTTCTGAGAAACTGCTTAGTGTTCTGTCAATTCATCTCACAGAGTTACATCTGTATTTCGTGGATCTCTTTGTTAGCCTTATTTCTGTGGAATATGAGAACAGATATTTAGGATCCCTTTGAAGACTATAGGGCCAAAGGAAATATCCTCCGATAACAAAGAGAAAGAAGCTTTGTGAGAAATTTCTTTGTGTTCTATGTAATCATCTCACAGAGTTACAGCTTTCCCCTCAAGAAGCCTTTCGCTAAGACAGTTCTTGTGGAATTGGCAAAGAGATATTTGGAAGCCCATAGAGGGCTATGGTGAAAAAGGAAATATCCTCAGATGAAATCCGGAAAGAAGCTTTCTGAGAAACTGCTTAGTGTTCTTTTAATTCATCTCACAGAGTTACATCTGTATGTCGTGGATCTCTTTGCTAGACTTATTTCTGTGGAATCTGAAAGCAGATATTTCGGATCCCTTTGAAGACTATAGGGCCAAAGGAAATATCCTCCGATAACTAAGAGAAAGAAGCTTTCTGAGGAACTTCTTTGTGTTCTGTGAAATCATGTCACAGAGTTACAGCTTTCACCTCAAGAAGCCTTTCGCTAAGACAGTTCTTGTGGAATTGGCAAAGTGATATTTGGAAGCCCATTGAGGGCTATGGTGAAAAAGGAAATATCCTCCGATGAAATCTGGAAAGAATCTTTCTGAGAAACTGCTTAGTGTTCTGTTAATTCATCTCACAGAGTTACGTCTATATTTCGTGGATCTCTTTGCTAGCCTTATTTCTGTGGAATCTGAGAATAGATATTTCGGATTCCTTTGAAGACTATAGGGCAAAAGGAAATATCCTCCGATAACAAAGAGAAAGAAGTTTTGTGAGAAATTTCTTTGTGTTCTATTAATCATCTCACAGAGTTGCAGCTTTCCCCTCAAGAAGCCTTTCGCTAAGACAGTTCTTGTGGAATTGGCAAAGTGATATTTGGAAGCCCATAGAGGGCTATGGTGAAAAAGGAGATATCCTCCAATGAAATCTGGAAAGAAGCTTTCTGAGAAACTGCTTAGTGTTCTGTTAATTCATCTCACAGAGTTACATCTGTATTTCGTGGATCTCCTTGCTAGCCTTATTTCTGTGGAATCTGAGAACAGATATTTCGGATCCCTTTGAAGACTATAGGGCTAAAGGAAATATCCTCCGAAAACTAAGAGAAAGAAGCTTTCTGAGAAACTTCTTTGTGTTCTGTGAAATGAGCTCACAGAGTTACAGCTTTCCCCTCAAGAAGCCTTTCGCTAAGACAGTTCTTGTGGAATTGGCAAAGTGGTATTTGGAAGCCCATAGAGGGCTATGGTGAAAAAGGAAATATCCTCAGATGAAATCTGAAAGAAGCTTTCTGAGAAACTGCTTAGTGTTCTGTCAATTCATCTCACAGAGTTACATCTATATTTCGTGGATCTCTTTGCTAGCCTTATTTCTCTGGAATCTGAGAACAGATATTTCGGATCCCTTTGAAGACTATAGGGCCAAAGGAAATATCCTCTGATAACAAAGAGATAGAAGCTTTGTGAGAAATTTCATTGTGTTCTATGTAATCATCTCACAGAGTTACAGCTTTCCCCTCAAGAAGCCTTTCGCTAAGACAGTTCTTGTGGAATTGGCAAAGTGATATTTGGAAGCCCATACAGGGCTATGGTGAAAAAGGAAATATCCTCAGATGAAATCTGGAAAGAAGCTTTCTGAGAAACTGCTTAGTGTTCTGTTAATTCATCTCACAGAGTTACATCTGTATTTCGTGGATCTCTTTGCTAGCCTTATTTCTGTGGAATCTGAGAACAGATATTTCGGATCCCTTTGAAGACTATAGGGCCAAAGGAAATATCCTCCGATAACAAAGAGAAAGAAACTTTGTGAGAAATTTCTTTGTGTTCTATGTAATCATCTCACAGAGTTACAGCTTTCCCCTCAAGAAGCCTTTCGCTAAGACAGTTCTTGTGGAATTCGCAAAGTGATATTTGGAAGCCCATAGAGGGCTATGGTGAAAAAGGAAATATCCTCAGATGAAATTTGGAAAGAAGCTTTCTGAGAAACTGCTTAGTGTTCTGTTAATTCATCTCACAGAGTTACATCTGTATTTCGTGGATCTCTTTGCTAGCCTTATTTCTGTGGAATCTGAGAACAGATATTTAGGATCCCTTTGAAGACTATAGGACCAAAGCAAATATCCTCCGATAATTAAGAGAAAGAAGCTTTCTGAGAAACTTCTTTGTGTTCTGTGAAATCATCTCACAGAGCTGCAGCTTTCCCCTCAAGAAGCCTTTCGCTAAGACAGTTCTTGTGGAATTGGCAAAGTGATATTTGGAAGCCCATAGGGGGCTATGGTGAAAAAGGAAATATCCTCAGATGAAATCTGGAAAGAAGCTTTCTGAGAAACTGCTTAGTGTTCTGTTAATTCATCTCACAGAGTTACATCTGTATTACGTGGATCTCCTTCCTAGCCTTATTTCTGTGGAATCTGAGAACAGATATTTCGGATCCCTTTGAAGACTATAGGGCCAAAGGAAATATCCTCCGAAAACTAAGAGAAAGAAGCTTTCTGAGAAACTTCTTTATGTTCTGTGAAATGAGCTCACAGAGTTACAGCTTTCCCCTCAAGAAGCCTTTCGCTAAGACAGTTCTTGTGGAATTGGCAAAGTGATATTTCGAAGCCCATAGAGGGCTATGGTGAAAAAGGAAATATCCTCCGATGAAATCTGGAAAGAAGCTTTCTGAGAAACTGCTCAGTGTTCTGTTAATTCATCTCACAGAGTTACATCTGTATTTCGTGGATCTCTTTGCTAGCCTTATTTCTGTGGAATATGAGAACAGATATTTAGGATCCCTTTGAAGACTATAGGGCCAAAGGAAATATCCTCCGATAACAAAGAGAAAGAAGCTTTGTGAGAAATTTCTTTGTCTTCTATGTAATCATCTCACAGAGTTACAGCTTTCCCCTCAAGAAGCCTTTCGCTAAGACAGTTCTTGTGGAATTGGCAAAGAGATATTTGGAAGCCCATAGAGGGCTATGGTGAAAAAGGAGATATCCTCCAATGAAATCTGGAAAGAAGCTTTCTGAGAAACTGCTTAGTGTTCTGTTAATTCATCTCACAGAGTTACATCTGTATTTCGTGGATCTCCTTGCTAGCCTTATTTCTGTGGAATCTGAGAACAGATATTTCGGATCCCTTTGAAGACTATAGGGCCAAAGAAAATATCCTCCGAAAACTAAGAGAAAGAAGCTTTCTGAGAAACTTCTTTGTGTTCTGTGAAATGAGCTCACAGAGTTACAGCTTTCCCCTCAAGAAGCCTTTCGCTAAGACAGTTCTTGTGGAATTGGCAAAGTGGTATTTGGAAGCCCATAGAGGGCTATGGTGAAAAAGGAAATATCCTCAGATGAAATCTGGAAAGAAGCTTTCTGAGAAACTGCTTAGTGTTCTGTCAATTCATCTCACAGAGTTACATCTATATTTCGTGGATCTCTTTGCTAGCCTTATTTCTCTGGAATCTGAGAACAGATATTTCGGATCCCTTTGAAGACTATAGGGCCAAAGGAAATATCCTCCGATAACAAAGAGAAAGAAGCTTTGTGAGAAATTTCTTTGTGTTCTATGTAATCATCTCACAGAGTTACAGCTTTCCCCTCAAGAAGCCTTTCGCTAAGACAGTTCTTGTGGAATTGGCAAAGTGATATTTGGAAGCCCATAGAGGGCTATGGTGAAAAAGGAAATATCCTCAGATGAAATCTGGAAAGAAGCTTTCTGAGAAACTGCTTAGTGTTCTGTTAATTCATCTCACAGAGTTACATCTGTATTTCGTGGATCTCCTTCCTAGCCTTATTTCTGTGGAATCTGAGAACAGATATTTCGGATCCCTTTGAAGACTATAGGGCCAAAGGAAATATCCTCCGAAAACTAAGAGAAAGAAGCTTTCTGAGAAACTTCTTTGTGTTCTGTGAAATCATCTCACAGAGTTACAGCTTTCCCCTCAAGAAGCCTTTCGCTAAGACAGTTCTTGTGGAATTGGAAAAGTGATATTTGGAAGCCCATAGAGGGCTATGGTGAAAAAGGAAATATCCTCCGATGAAATCTGGAAAGAAGCTTTCTGAGAAACTGCTTAGTGTTCTGTTAATTCATCTCACAGAGTTACATCTGTATTTCGTGGATCTCTTTGCTAGCCTTATTTCTGTGGAATCTGACAACAGATATTTCGGATCCCTTTGAAGACTATAGGGCCAAAGGAAATATCCTCCGATAACAAAGAGAAAGAAACTTTGTGAGAAATTTCTTTGTGTTCTATGTAATCATCTCACAGAGTTACAGCTTTCCCCTCAAGAAGCCTTTCGCTAAGACAGTTCTTGTGGAATTGGCAAAGTGATATTTGGAAGCCCTTAGAGGGCTATGGTGAAAAAGGAAATATCCTCAGATGAAATCTGGAAAGAAGCTTTCTGAGAAACTGCTCAGTGTTCTGTTAATTCATCTCACAGAGTTACATCTGTTTTTCGTGGATCTCTTTGCTAGGCTTATTTCTGTGGAATCTGAGAACAGATATTTCGGATCCCTTTGAAGACTATAGGGCCAAAGGAAATATCCTCCGAAAACTAAGAGAAAGAAGCTTTCTGAGAAACTTCTTTATGTTCTGTGAAATGAGCTCACAGAGTTACAGCTTTCCCCTCAAGAAGCCTTTCGCTAAGACAGTTCTTGTGGAATTGGCAAAGTGATATTTGGAAGCCCATAGAGGGCTATGGTGAAAAAGGAAATATCCTCCGATGAAATCTGGAAAGAAGCTTTCTGATAAACTGCTTAGTGTTCTGTCAATTCATCTCACAGAGTTACATCTGTATTTCGTGGATCACTTGGCTAGCCTTATTTCTGTGGAATATGAGAACAGATATTTAGGATCACTTTGAAGACTATAGGGCCAAAGGAAATATCCTCCGATAACAAAGAGAAAGAAGCTTTCTGAGAAATTTCTTTGTGTTCTATGTAATCATCTCACAGAGTTACAGCTTTCCCCTCAAGAAGCCTTTCGCTAAGACAGTTCTTGTGGAATTGGCAAAGTGATAATTGGAAGCCCATAGAGGGCTATGGTGAAAAAGGAAATATCCTCAGATGAAATCTGGAAAGAAGCTTTCTGAGAAACTGCTTAGTGTTCTGTTAATTCATCTCACAGAGTTATATCTGTATTTCGTGGATCACTTGGCTAGCCTTATTTCTGTGGAATCTGAGAACAGATATTTCGGATCCCTTTGAAGACTATAGGGCCAAAGGAAATATCCTCCGATAATTAAGACAAAGAAGCTTTCTGAGAAACTTCTTTGTGTTCTGTGAAATGAGCTCACAGAGTTACAGCTTTCCCCTCAAGAAGCCTTTCGCTAAGACAGTTCTTGTGGAATTCGCAAAGTGATATTTGGAAGCCCATAGAGGGCTATGGTGAAAAAGGAAATATCCTCCGATGAAATCTGGAAAGAAGCTTTCTGAGAAACTGCTTAGAGTTCTGTTAATTCATCTCACAGAGTTACATCTATATTTCGTGGATCTCTTTGCTAGCCTTATTTCTGTGGAATCTGAGAACAGATATTTCGGATCCCTTTGAAGACTCTAGGGTCAAAGGAAATATCCTCCGAAAACTAAGAGAAAGAAGCTTTCTGAGAAACTTCTTTGTGGTCTCTGAAATCATCTCACAGAGTTACAGCTTTCCTCTCAAGAAGCCTTACGCTAAGACAGTTCTTGAGGAATTGGCAAAGTGATATTTGGAAGCCCATAGAGGGCTATGGTGAAAAAGGAAATATCCTCAGATGAAATCTGGAAAGAAGCTTTCTGAGAAACTGCTCTGTGATGTGTGACTTCCACTCACAGAGTTACATCTGTATTTCGTGGATCACTTTGCTTGCCTTATTTCTGTGGAATCTGAGAACAGATATTTCGGATCCCTTTGAAGACTATAGGGCCAAAGGAAATATCCTCCGATAACTAAGAGAAAGAAGCTTTCTGAGAAACCTCTTTGTGTTCTGTGAAATCATCTCAAAGAGTTACAGCTTTCCCCTCAAGAAGCCTTTCGCTAAGACAGTTCTTGTGGAATTGGCAAAGTGATATTTGGAAGCACATAGAGGGCTATGGTGAAAAAGGAAATATCCTCCGATGAAATCTGGAAAGAAGCTTTCTGAGAAACTGCTTAGTGTTCTTTTAATTCATCTCACAGAGTTACATCTGTATTTCGTGGATCTCCTTCCTAGCCTTATTTCTGTGGAATCTGAGAACAGATATTTCGGATCCCTTTGAAGACTATAGGGCCAAAGGAAATATCCTCCGAAAACTAAGAGAAAGAAGCTTTCTGAGAAACTTCTTTGTGTTCTGTGAAATGAGCTCTCAGAGTTACAGCTTTCCCCTCAAGAAGCCTTTCGCTAAGACAGTTCTTGTGGAATTGGCAAAGTGATATTTGGAAGCCCATAGAGGGCTATGGTGAAAAAGGAAATATCCTCAGATGAAATCTGGAAAGAAGCTTTCTGAGAAACTGCTTAGTGTTCTGTCAATTCATCTCACAGAGTTACATCTGTATTTCGTGGATCTCTTTGCTAGCCTTATTTCTGTGGAATCTGAGAACAGATATTTAGGATCCCTTTGAAGACTATAGGGCCAAAGGAAATATCCTCCGATAACAAAGAGAAAGAAGCTTTGTGAGAAATTTCTTTGTCTTCTATGTAATCATCTCACAGAGTTACAGCTTTCCCCTCAAGAAGCCTTTCGCTAAGACAGTTCTTGTGGAATTGGCAAAGAGATATTTGGAAGCCCATAGAGGGCTAAGGTGAAAAAGGAAATATCCTCAGATGAAATCCGGAAAGAAGCTTTCTGAGAAACTGCTTAGTGTTCTTTTAATTCATCTCACAGAGTTACATCTGTATGTCGTGGATCTCTTTGCTAGACTTATTTCTGTGGAATCTGAAAGCAGATATTTCAGATCCCTTTGAAGACTATAGGGCCAAAGGAAATATCCTCCGATAACTAAGAGAAAGAAGCTTTCTGAGGAACTTCTTTGTGTTCTGTGAAATCATGTCACAGAGTTACAGCTTTCCCCTCAAGAAGCCTTTCGCTAAGACAGTTCTTGTGGAATTGGCAAAGTGATATTTGGAAGCCCATTGAGGGCTATGGTGAAAAAGGAAATATCCTCCGATGAAATCTGGAAAGAATCTTTCTGAGAAACTGCTTAGTGTTCTGTTAATTCATCTCACAGAGTTACGTCTATATTTCGTGGATCTCTTTGCTAGCCTTATTTCTGTGGAATCTGAGAATAGATATTTCGGATTCCTTTGAAGACTATAGGGCCAAAGGAAATATCCTCCGATAACAAAGAGAAAGAAGCTTTGTGAGAAATTTCTTTGTGTTCTATTAATCATCTCACAGAGTTGCAGCTTTCCCCTCAAGAAGCCTTTCGCTAAGACAGTTCTTGTGGAATTGGCAAAGTGATATTTGGAAGCCCATAGAGGGCTATGGTGAAAAAGGAGATATCCTCCAATGAAATCTGGAAAGAAGCTTTCTGAGAAACTGCTTAGTGTTCTGTTAATTCATCTCACAGAGTTACATCTGTATTTCGTGGATCTCCTTGCTAGCCTTATTTCTGTGGAATCTGAGAACAGATATTTCGGATCCCTTTGAAGACTATAGGGCCAAAGGAAATATCCTCCGAAAACTAAGAGAAAGAAGCTTTCTGAGAAACTTCTTTGTGTTCTGTGAAATGAGCTCACAGAGTTACAGCTTTCCCCTCAAGAAGCCTTTCGCTAAGACAGTTCTTGTGGAATTGGCAAAGTGGTATTTGGAAGCCCATAGAGGGCTATGGTGAAAAAGGAAATATCCTCAGATGAAATCTGGAAAGAAGCTTTCTGAGAAACTGCTTAGTGTTCTGTCAATTCATCTCACAGAGTTACATCTATATTTCGTGGATCTCTTTGCTAGCCTTATTTCTCTGGAATCTGAGAACAGATATTTCGGATCCCTTTGAAGACTATAGGGCCAAAGGAAATATCCTCCGATAACAAAGAGAAAGAAGCTTTGTGAGAAATTTCTTTGTGTTCTATGTAATCATCTCACAGAGTTACAGCTTTCCCCTCAAGAAGCCTTTCGCTAAGACAGTTCTTGTGGAATTGGCAAAGTGATATTTGGAAGCCCATAGAGGGCTATGGTGAAAAAGGAAATATCCTCAGATGAAATCTGGAAAGAAGCTTTCTGAGAAACTGCTTAGTGTTCTGTTAATTCATCTCACAGAGTTACATCTGTATTTCGTGGATCTCTTTGCTAGCCTTATTTCTGTGGAATCTGAGAACAGATATTTCGGATCCCTTTGAAGACTATAGGGCCAAAGGAAATATCCTCCGATAACAAAGAGAAAGAAACTTTGTGAGAAATTTCTTTGTGTTCTATGTAATCATCTCACAGAGTTACAGCTTTCCCCTCAAGAAGCCTTTCGCTAAGACAGTTCTTGTGGAATTGGCAAAGTGATATTTGGAAGCCCATAGAGGGCTATGGTGAAAAAGGAAATATCCTCAGATGAAATCTGGAAAGAAGCTTTCTGAGAAACTGCTCAGTGTTCTGTTAATTCATCTCACAGAGTTACATCTGTTTTTCGTGGATCTCTTTGCTAGGCTTATTTCTGTGGAATCTGAGAACAGATATTTCGGATCCCTTTGAAGACTATAGGGCCAAAGGAAATATCCTCCGAAAACTAAGAGAAAGAAGCTTTCTGAGAAACTTCTTTATGTTCTGTGAAATGAGCTCACAGAGTTACAGCTTTCCCCTCAAGAAGCCTTTCGCTAAGACAGTTCTTGTGGAATTGGCCAAGTGATATTTGGAAGCCCATAGAGGGCTATGGTGAAAAAGGAAATATCCTCCGATGAAATCTGGAAAGAAGCTTTCTGATAAACTGCTTAGTGTTCTGTCAATTCATCTCACAGAGTTACATCTGTATTTCGTGGATCTCTTTGCTAGCCTTATTTCTGTGGAATATGAGAACAGATATTTAGGATCACTTTGAAGACTATAGGGCCAAAGGAAATATCCTCCGATAACAAAGAGAAAGAAGCTTTGTGAGAAATTTCTTTGTGTTCTATGTAATCATCTCACAGAGTTACAGCTTTCCCCTCAAGAAGCCTTTCGCTAAGACAGTTCTTGTGGAATTGGCAAAGTGATATTTGGAAGCCCATAGAGGGCTATTGTGAAAAAGGAAATATCCTCAGATGAAATCTGGAAAGAAGCTTTCTGAGAAACTGCTTAGTGTTCTGTTAATTCATCTCACAGAGTTATATCTGTATTTCGTGCATCACTTGGCTAGCCTTATTTCTGTGGAATCTGAGAACAGATATTTCGGATCCCTTTGAAGACTATAGGGCCAAAGGAAATATCTTCCGATAATTAAGACAAAGAAGCTTTCTGAGAAACTTCTTTGTGTTCTGTGAAATGAGCTCACAGAGTTACAGCTTTCCCCTCAAGAAGCCTTTCGCTAAGACAGTTCTTGTGGAATTGGCAAAGTGATATTTGGAAGCCCATAGAGGGCTATTGTGAAAAAGGAAATATCCTCAGATGAAATCTGGAAAGAAGCTTTCTGAGAAACTGCTTAGAGTTCTGTTAATTCATCTCACAGAGTTACATCTGTATTTCGTGGATCTCTTTGCTAGCCTTATTTCTGTGGAATCTGAGAACAGATATTTCGGATCCCTTTGAAGACTATAGGGCCAAAGGAAATATCCTCCGATAACTAAGAGAAAGAAGCCTTCTGAGAAACTTCTTTGTGTTCTATGTAATCATCTCACAGAGTTACAGCTTTCCCCTCAAGAATCCTTTCGCTAAGACACTTCTTGTGGAATTGAAAAAGTGATATTTGGAAGCCCATAGAGGGCTATGGTGAAAAAGGAAATATCCTCAGATGAAATCTGGAAAGAAGCTTTCTGAGAAACTGCTCAGTGTTCTGTTAATTCATCTCACAGAGTTACATCTGTATTTCGTGGATCTCTTTCCTAGGCTTATTTCTGTGGAATCTGAGAACAGATATTTCGGATCCCCTTGAAGACTATAGGGCCAAAGGAAATATCCTCCGATAACAAAGAAAAAGAAGCTTTCTGAGAAACTTCTTTGTGTTCTGTGAAATCATCTCACAGAGTTACACCTTTCCCCTCAAGAAGCCTTTCGCTAAGACAGTTCTTGTGGAATTGGCAAAGTGATATTTGGAAGCCCATAGAGGGCTATGGTGAAAAAGGAAATATCCTCCGATGAAAACTAGAAAGAAGCTTTCTGAGAAACTGCTTAGTGATCTCTTAATTCATCTCACAGAGTTACATCTATATTTCGTGGATCTCTTTGCTAGCCTTATTTCTGTGGAATCTGAGAACAGATATTTCGGATCCCTTTGAAGACTCTAGGGTCAAAGGAAATATCCTCCGAAAACTAAGAGAAAGAAGCTTTCTGAGAAATTTCTTTGTGTTCTGTGAAATCATCTCAGAGAGTTACAGCTTTCTCCTCAAGCAGCCTTTCGCTAAGACAGTTCTTGTGGAATTGGCAAAGTGATATTTGGAAGCCCATAGAGGACTATGGTGAAAAAGGAAATATCCTCAGATGAAATCTGGAAAGAAGCTTTCTGAGAAACTGCTTAGTGTTCTGTTAATTCATCTCACAGAGTTACATCTGTATTTCGTGGATCACTTTGCTTGCCTTATTTCTGTGGAATCTGAGAACAGATATTTCGGATCCCTTTGAAGACTATAGGGCCAAAGGAAATATCCTCCGAAAACTAAGAGAAAGAAGCTTTCTGAGAAACTTCTTTGTGTTCTGTGAAATGAGCTCACAGAGTTACAGCTTTCCCCTCAAGAAGCCTTTCGCTAAGACAGTTCTTGTGGAATTGGCAAAGTGGTATTTGGAAGCCCATAGAGGGCTATGGTGAAAAAGGAAATATCCTCAGATGAAATCTGGAAAGAAGCTTTCTGAGAAACTGCTTAGTGTTCTGTCAATTCATCTCACAGAGTTACATCTATATTTCGTGGATCTCTTTGCTAGCCTTATTTCTCTGGAATCTGAGAACAGATATTTCGGATCCCTTTGAAGACTATAGGGCCAAAGGAAATATCCTCCGATAACAAAGAGAAAGAAGCTTTGTGAGAAATTTCTTTGTGTTCTATGTAATCATCTCACAGAGTTACAGCTTTCCCCTCAAGAAGCCTTTCGCTAAGACAGTTCTTGTGGAATTGGCAAAGTGATATTTGGAAGCCCATAGAGGGCTATGGTGAAAAAGGAAATATCCTCAGATGAAATCTGGAAAGAAGCTTTCTGAGAAACTGCTTAGTGTTCTGTTAATTCATCTCACAGAGTTACATCTGTATTTCGTGGATCTCTTTGCTAGCCTTATTTCTGTGGAATCTGAGAACAGATATTTCGGATCCCTTTGAAGACTATAGGGCCAAAGGAAATATCCTCCGATAACAAAGAGAAAGAAACTTTGTGAGAAATTTCTTTGTGTTCTATGTAATCATCTCACAGAGTTACAGCTTTCCCCTCAAGAAGCCTTTCGCTAAGACAGTTCTTGTGGAATTGGCAAAGTGATATTTGGAAGCCCATAGAGGGCTATGGTGAAAAAGGAAATATCCTCAGATGAAATCTGGAAAGAAGCTTTCTGAGAAACTGCTCAGTGTTCTGTTAATTCATCTCACAGAGTTACATCTGTTTTTCGTGGATCTCTTTGCTAGGCTTATTTCTGTGGAATCTGAGAACAGATATTTCGGATCCCTTTGAAGACTATAGGGCCAAAGGAAATATCCTCCGAAAACTAAGAGAAAGAAGCTTTCTGAGAAACTTCTTTATGTTCTGTGAAATGAGCTCACAGAGTTACAGCTTTCCCCTCAAGAAGCCTTTCGCTAAGACAGTTCTTGTGGAATTGGCCAAGTGATATTTGGAAGCCCATAGAGGGCTATGGTGAAAAAGGAAATATCCTCCGATGAAATCTGGAAAGAAGCTTTCTGATAAACTGCTTAGTGTTCTGTCAATTCATCTCACAGAGTTACATCTGTATTTCGTGGATCTCTTTGCTAGCCTTATTTCTGTGGAATATGAGAACAGATATTTAGGATCACTTTGAAGACTATAGGGCCAAAGGAAATATCCTCCGATAACAAAGAGAAAGAAGCTTTGTGAGAAATTTCTTTGTGTTCTATGTAATCATCTCACAGAGTTACAGCTTTCCCCTCAAGAAGCCTTTCGCTAAGACAGTTCTTGTGGAATTGGCAAAGTGATATTTGGAAGCCCATAGAGGGCTATTGTGAAAAAGGAAATATCCTCAGATGAAATCTGGAAAGAAGCTTTCTGAGAAACTGCTTAGTGTTCTGTTAATTCATCTCACAGAGTTATATCTGTATTTCGTGCATCACTTGGCTAGCCTTATTTCTGTGGAATCTGAGAACAGATATTTCGGATCCCTTTGAAGACTATAGGGCCAAAGGAAATATCTTCCGATAATTAAGACAAAGAAGCTTTCTGAGAAACTTCTTTGTGTTCTGTGAAATGAGCTCACAGAGTTACAGCTTTCCCCTCAAGAAGCCTTTCGCTAAGACAGTTCTTGTGGAATTGGCAAAGTGATATTTGGAAGCCCATAGAGGGCTATGGTGAAAAAGGAAATATCCTCCGATGAAATCTGGAAAGAAGCTTTCTGAGAAACTGCTTAGAGTTCTGTTAATTCATCTCACAGAGTTACATCTGTATTTCGTGGATCTCTTTGCTAGCCTTATTTCTGTGGAATCTGAGAACAGATATTTCGGATCCCTTTGAAGACTATAGGGCCAAAGGAAATATCCTCCGATAACTAAGAGAAAGAAGCCTTCTGAGAAACTTCTTTGTGTTCTATGTAATCATCTCACAGAGTTACAGCTTTCCCCTCAAGAATCCTTTCGCTAAGACACTTCTTGTGGAATTGGCAAAGTGATATTTGGAAGCCCATAGAGGGCTATGGTGAAAAAGGAAATATCCTCAGATGAAATCTGGAAAGAAGCTTTCTGAGAAACTGCTCAGTGTTCTGTTAATTCATCTCACAGAGTTACATCTGTATTTCGTGGATCTCTTTCCTAGGCTTATTTCTGTGGAATCTGAGAACAGATATTTCGGATCCCCTTGAAGACTATAGGGCCAAAGGAAATATCCTCCGATAACAAAGAAAAAGAAGCTTTCTGAGAAACTTCTTTGTGTTCTGTGAAATCATCTCACAGAGTTACACCTTTCCCCTCAAGAAGCCTTTCGCTAAGACAGTTCTTGTGGAATTGGCAAAGTGATATTTGGAAGCCCATAGAGGGCTATGGTGAAAAAGGAAATATCCTCCGATGAAAACTAGAAAGAAGCTTTCTGAGAAACTGCTTAGTGATCTCTTAATTCATCTCACAGAGTTACATCTATATTTCGTGGATCTCTTTGCTAGCCTTATTTCTGTGGAATCTGAGAACAGATATTTCGGATCCCTTTGAAGACTCTAGGGTCAAAGGAAATATCCTCCGAAAACTAAGAGAAAGAAGCTTTCTGAGAAATTTCTTTGTGTTCTGTGAAATCATCTCAGAGAGTTACAGCTTTCTCCTCAAGCAGCCTTTCGCTAAGACAGTTCTTGTGGAATTGGCAAAGTGATATTTGGAAGCCCATAGAGGACTATGGTGAAAAAGGAAATATCCTCAGATGAAATCTGGAAAGAAGCTTTCTGAGAAACTGCTTAGTGTTCTGTTAATTCATCTCACAGAGTTACATCTGTATTTCGTGGATCACTTTGCTTGCCTTATTTCTGTGGAATCTGAGAACAGATATTTCGGATCCCTTTGAAGACTATAGGGCCAAAGGAAATATCCTCCGAAAACTAAGAGAAAGAAGCTTTCTGAGAAACTTCTTTGTGTTCTGTGAAATGAGCTCACAGAGTTACAGCTTTCCCCTCAAGAAGCCTTTCGCTAAGACAGTTCTTGTGGAATTGGCAAAGTGGTATTTGGAAGCCCATAGAGGGCTATGGTGAAAAAGGAAATATCCTCCGATGAAATCTGGAAAGAAGCTTTCTGAGAAACTGCTTAGTGTTCTGTCAATTCATCTCACAGAGTTACATCTATATTTCGTGGATCTCTTTGCTAGCCTTATTTCTCTGGAATCTGAGAACAGATATTTCGGATCCCTTTGAAGACTATAGGGCCAAAGGAAATATCCTCCGATAACAAAGAGAAAGAAGCTTTGTGAGAAATTTCTTTGTGTTCTATGTAATCATCTCACAGAGTTACAGCTTTCCCCTCAAGAAGCCTTTCGCTAAGACAGTTCTTGTGGAATTGGCAAAGTGATATTTGGAAGCCCATAGAGGGCTATGGTGAAAAAGGAAATATCCTCAGATGAAATCTGGAAAGAAGCTTTCTGAGAAACTGCTTAGTGTTCTGTTAATTCATCTCACAGAGTTACATCTGTATTTCGTGGATCTCCTTCCTAGCCTTATTTCTGTGGAATCTGAGAACAGATATTTCGGATCCCTTTGAAGACTATAGGTCCAAAGGAAATATCCTCCGAAAACTAAGAGAAAGAAGCTTTCTGAGAAACTTCTTTGTGTTCTGTGAAATCATCTCACAGAGTTACAGCTTTCCCCTCAAGAAGCCTTTCGCTAAGACAGTTCTTGTGGAATTGGAAAAGTGATATTTGGAAGCCCATAGAGGGCTATGGTGAAAAACGAAATATCCTCCGATGAAATCTGGAAAGAAGCTTTCTGAGAAACTGCTTAGAGTTCTGTTAATTCATCTCACAGAGTTACATCTGTATTTCGTGGATCTCTTTGCTAGCCTTATTTCTGTGGAATCTGAGAACAGATATTTCGGATCCCTTTGAAGACTATAGGGCCAAAGGAAATATCCTCCGATAACAAAGAGAAAGAAACTTTGTGAGAAATTTCTTTGTGTTCTATGTAATCATCTCACAGAGTTACAGCTTTCCCCTCAAGAATCCTTTCGCTAAGACAGTTCTTGTGGAATTGGCAAAGTGATATTTGGAAGCCCATAGAGGGCTATGGTGAAAAAGGAAATATCCTCCGATGAAATCTGGAAAGAAGCTTTCTGAGAAACTGCTCAGTGTTCTGTTAATTCATCTCACAGAGTTACATCTGTTTTTCGTGGATCTCTTTGCTAGGCTTATTTCTGTGGAATCTGAGAACAGATATTTCGGATCCCTTTGAAGACTATAGGGCCAAAGGAAATATCCTCCGAAAACTAAGAGAAAGAAGCTTTCTGAGAAACTTCTTTATGTTCTGTGAAATGAGCTCACAGAGTTACAGCTTTTCCCTCAAGAAGCCTTTCGCTAAGACAGTTCTTGTGGAATTGGCAAAGTGATATTTGGAAGCCAATAGAGGGCTATGGTGAAAAAGGATATATCCTCCGATGAAATCTGGAAAGAAGCTTTCTGATAAACTGCTTAGTGTTCTGTCAATTCATCTCACAGAGTTACATCTGTATTTCGTGGATCTCTTTGCTAGCCTTATTTCTGTGGAATATGAGAACAGATATTTAGGATCACTTTGAAGACTATAGGGCCAAAGGAAATATCCTCCGATAACAAAGAGAAAGAAGCTTTGTGAGAAATTTCTTTGTGTTCTATGTAATCATCTCACAGAGTTACAGCTTTCCCCTCAAGAAGCCTTTCGCTAAGACAGTTCTTGTGGAATTGGCAAAGTGATATTTGGAAGCCCATAGAGGGCTATGGTGAAAAAGGAAATATCCTCAGATGAAATCTGGAAAGAAGTTTTCTGAGAAACTGCTTAGTGTTCTGTTAATTCATCTCACAGAGTTATATCTGTATTTCGTGGATCACTTGGCTAGCCTTATTTCTGTGGAATCTGAGAACAGATATTTCGGATCCCTTTGAAGACTATAGGGCCAAAGGAAATATCCTCCGATAATTAAGACAAAGAAGCTTTCTGAGAAACTTCTTTGTGTTCTGTGAAATGAGCTCACAGAGTTACAGCTTTCCCCTCAAGAAGCCTTTCGCTAAGACAGTTCTTGTGGAATTGGCCAAGTGATATTTGGAAGCCCATAGAGGGCTATGGTGAAAAAGGAAATATCCTCCGATGAAATCTGGAAAGAAGCTTTCTGAGAAACTGCTTAGAGTTCTGTTAATTCATCTCACAGAGTTACATCTGTATTTCGTGGATCTCTTTGCTAGCCTTATTTCTGTGGAATCTGAGAACAGATATTTCGGATCCCTTTGAAGACTATAGGGCCAAAGGAAATATCCTCCGATAACCAAGAGAAAGAAGCTTTGTGAGAAATTTCTTTGTGTTCTATGTAATCATCTCACAGAGTTACAGCTTTCCCCTCAAGAATCCTTTCGCTAAGACACTTCTTGTGGAATTGGCAAAGTGATATTTGGAAGCCCATAGAGGGCTATGGTGAAAAAGGAAATATCCTCAGATGAAATCTGGAAAGAAGCTTTCTGAGAAACTGCTTAGTGTTCTGTTAATTCATCTCACAGAGTTATATCTGTATTTCGTGGATCACTTGGCTAGCCTTATTTCTGTGGATTCTGAGAACAGATATTTCGGATCCCTTTGAAGACTACAGGGCCAAAGGAAATATCCTCCGATAACTAAGAGAAAGAAGCTTTCTGAGAAACTTCTTTGTGTTCTGTGAAATCATCTCACAGAGTTACAGCTTTCCCCTCAAGAAGCCTTTCGATAAGACAGTTCTTGTGGAATTGGCAAAGTGATATTTGGAAGCCCATAGAGGGCTATGGTGAAAAAGGAAATATCCTCAGATGAAATCTGGAAAGAAGCTTTCTGAGAAACTGCTCAGTGTTCTGTTAATTCATCTCACAGAGTTACATCTGTATTTCGTGGATCTCTTTGCTAGCCTTATTTCTGTGGAATCTGAGAACTGATATTTCGGATCCCTTTGAAGACTATAGGGCCAAAGGAAATATCCTCCGATAACAAAGAAAAAGAAGCTTTCTGAGAAACTTCTTTGTGTTCTGTGAAATCATCTCACAGAGTTACAGCTTTACCCTCAAGAAGCCTTTCGCTAAGACAGTTCTTGTGGAATTGGCAAAGTGATATTTGGAAGCCCATAGAGGGCTAGGGTGAAAAAGGAAATATCCTCCGATGAAAACTGGAAAGAAGCTTTCTGAGAAACTGCTTAGTGATCTCTTAATTCATCTCACAGAGTTACATCTATATTTCGTGGATCTCTTTGCTAGCCTTATTTCTGTGGAATCTGAGAACAGATATTTCGGATCCCTTTGAAGACTCTAGGGTCAAAGGAAATATCCTCCGAAAACTAAGAGAAAGAAGCTTTCTGAGAAACTTCTTTGTGTTCTGTGAAATCATCTCAGAGAGTTACAGCTTTCTCCTCAAGCAGCCTTTCGCTGAGACAGTTCTTGTGGAATTGGCAAAGTGATATTTGGAAGCCCATAGAGGACTATGGTGAAAAAGGAAATATCCTCAGATGAAATCTGGAAAGAAGCTTTCTGAGAAACTGCTTAGTGTTCTGTTAATTCATCTCACAGAGTTACATCTGTATTTCGTGGATCTCTTTGCTAGCCTTATTTCTGTGGAATCTGAGAACAGATATTTCGGTACCCTTTGAAGACTATAGGGCCAAAGGAAATATCCTCCGATAACTAAGAGAAAGAAGCTTTCTGAGAAACTTCTTTGTGGTCTATGAAATCATCTCACAGAGTTACAGCTTTCCTCTCAAGAAGCCTTACGCTAAGACAGTTCTTGAGGAATTGGCAAAGTGATATTTGGATGCCCATAGAGGGCTATGGTGAAAAAGGAAATATCCTCAGATGAAATCTGGAAAGAAGCTTTCTGAGAAACTGCTCTGTGATGTGTGACTTCCACACACAGAGTTACATCTGTATTTCGTGGATCACTTTGCTTGCCTTATTTCTGTGGAATCTGAGAACAGATATTTCGGATCCCTTTGAAGACTATAGGGCCAAAGGAAATATCCTCCGATAACTAAGAGAAAGAAGCTTTCTGAGAAACTTCTTTGTGTTCTGTGAAATGAGCTCACAGAGTTACAGCTTTCCCCTCAAGAAGCCTTTCGCTAAGACAGTTCTTGTGGAATTGGCAAAGTGATATTTGGAAGCCCATAGAGGGCTATGGTGAAAAAGGAAATATCCTCAGATGAAATCTGGAAAGAAGCTTTCTGAGAAACTGCTTAGTGTTCTGTCAATTCATCTCACAGACTTACATCTGTATTTCGTGGATCTCTTTGCTAGCCTTATTTCTGTGGAATCTGAGAACAGATATTTAGGATCCCTTTGAAGACTATAGGGCCAAAGGAAATATCCTCCTATAACAAAGAGAAAGAAGCTTTGTGAGAAATTTCTTTGTGTTCTATGTAATCATCTCACAGAGTTACAGCTTTCCCATCAAGAAGCCTTTCGCTAAGACAGTTCTTGTGGAATTGGCAAAGTGATATTTGGAAGCCCATAGAGGGCTATGGTGAAAAAGGAAATATCCTCCGATGAAATCTGGAAAGAAGCTTTCTGAGAAACTGCTCAGTGTTCTGTTAATTCATCTCACAGAGTTACATCTGTTTTTCGTGGATCTCTTTGCTAGGCTTATTTCTGTGGAATCTGAGAACAGATATTTCGGATCCCTTTGAAGACTATAGGGCCAAAGGAAATATCCTCCGAAAACTAAGAGAAAGAAGCTTTCTGAGAAACTTCTTTATGTTCTGTGAAATGAGCTCACAGAGTTACAGCTTTCCCCTCTAGAAGCCTTTCGCTAAGACATTTCTTGTGGAATTGGCAAAGTGATATTTGGAAGCCCATAGTGGGCTATGGTGAAAAAGGATATATCCTCCGATGAAATCTGGAAAGAAGCTTTCTGATAAACTGCTTAGTGTTCTGTCAATTCATCTCACAGAGTTACATCTGTATTTCGTGGATCTCTTTGCTAGCCTTATTTCTGTGGAATATGAGAACAGATATTTAGGATCACTTTGAAGACTATAGGGCCAAAGGAAATATCCTCCGATAACAAAGAGAAAGAAGCTTTGTGAGAAATTTCTTTGTGTTCTATGTAATCATCTCACAGAGTTACAGCTTTCCCCTCAAGAAGCCTTTCGCTAAGACAGTTCTTGTGGAATTGGCAAAGTGATATTTGGAAGCCCATAGAGGGCTATGGTGAAAAAGGAAATATCCTCAGATGAAATCTGGAAAGAAGCTTTCTGAGAAACTGCTCAGTGTTCTGTTAATTCATCTCACAGAGTTACATCTGTATTTCGGGGATCTCTTTGCTAGCCTTATTTCTGTGGATTCTGAGAACAGATATTTCGGATCCCTTTGAAGACTACAGGGCCAAAGGAAATATCCTCCGATAACTAAGAGAAAGAAGCTTTCTGAGAAACTTCTTTGTGTTCTGTGAAATCATCTCACAGAGTTACAGCTTTCCCCTCAAGAAGCCTTTCGCTAAGACAGTTCTTGTGGAATTGGCAAAGTGATATTTGGAAGCCCATAGAGGGCTATGGTGAAAAAGGAAATATCCTCAGATGAAATCTGGAAAGAAGCTTTCTGAGAAACTGCTCAGTGTTCTGTTAATTCATCTCACAGAGTTACATCTGTATTTCGTGGATCTCTTTGCTAGCCTTATTTCTGTGGAATCTGAGAACAGATATTTCGGATCCCTTTCAAGACTATAGGGCCAAAGGAAATATCCTCCGATAACAAAGAAAAAGAAGCTTTCTGAGAAACTTCTTTGTGTTCTGTGAAATCATCTCACAGAGTTACAGCTTTCCCCTCAAGAAGCCTTTCGCTAAGACAGTTCTTGTGGAATTGGCAAAGTGATATTTGGAAGCCCATAGAGGGCTAGGGTGAAAAAGGAAATATCCTCAGATGAAAACTGGAAAGAAGCTTTCTGAGAAACTGCTTAGTGATCTCTTAATTCATCTCACAGAGTTACATCTATATTTCGTGGATCTCTTTGCTAGCCTTATTTCTGTGGAATCTGAGAACAGATATTTCGGATCCCTTTGAAGACTCTAGGGTCAAAGGAAATATCCTCCGAAAACTAAGAGAAAGAAGCTTTCTGAGAAACTTCTTTGTGTTCTGTGAAATCATCTCAGAGAGTTACAGCTTTCTCCTCAAGCAGCCTTTCGCTAAGACAGTTCTTGTGGAATTGGCAAAGTGATATTTGGAAGCCCATAGAGGACTATGGTGAAAAAGGAAATATCCTCAGATGAAATCTGGAAAGAAGCTTTCTGAGAAACTGCTTAGTGTTCTGTTAATTCATCTCACAGAGTTACATCTGTATTTCGTGGATCTCTTGCTAGCCTTATTTCTGTGGAATCTGAGAACAGATATTTCGGATCCCTTGGAAGACTATAGGGCCAAAGGAAATATCCTCCGATAACTAAGAGAAAGAAGCTTTCTGAGAAACTTCTTTGTGGTCTATGAAATCATCTCACAGAGTTACAGCTTTCCTCTCAAGAAGCCTTACGCTAAGACAGTTCTTGAGGAATTGGCAAAGTGATATTTGGAAGCCCATAGAGGGCTAAGGTGAAAAAGGAAATATCCTCAGATGAAATCTGGAAAGAAGCTTTCTGAGAAACTGCTCTGTGATGTGTGACTTCCACTCACAGAGTTACATCTGTATTTCGTTTATCTCCTTGCTAGCCTTATTTCTGTGGAATCTGAGAACAGATATTTCGGATCCCTTTGAAGACTATAGGGCCAAAGGAAATATCCTCCGAAAACTAAGAGAAAGAAGCTTTCTGAGAAACTTCTTTGTGTTCTGTGAAATGAGCTCACAGAGTTACAGCTTTCCCCTCAAGAAGCCTTTCGCTAAGACAGTTCTTGTGGAATTGGCAAAGTGATATTTGGAAGCCCATAGAGGGCTATGGTGAAAAAGGAAATATCCTCAGATGAAATCTGGAAAGAAGCTTTCTGAGAAACTGCTTAGTGTTCTGTTAATTCATATCACAGAGTTACATCTGTATTTCGTGGATCTCTTTGCTAGCCTTATTTCTGTGGAATCTGAAAACAGATATTTCGGATCCCTTTGAAGACTATAGGGCCAAAAGAAATATCCTCCGATAATTAAGAGAAAGAAGCTTTCTGAGAAACTTCTTTGTGTTCTGTGAAATCATCTCACAGAGTTACAGCTTTCCCCTCAAGAAGCCTTTCGCTAAGACAGTTCTTGTGAAATTGGCAAAGTGATATTTGGAAGCCCATAGAGGGCTATGGTGAAAAAGGAAATATCCTCCGATGAAATCTGGAAAGAAGCTTTCTGAGAAACTGCTTAGTGTTCTGTTAATTCATCTCACAGAGTTACATCTGTATTTCGTGGATCTTCTTGCTAGCCTTATTTCTGTGGAATCTGAGAACAGATATTTCGGATCCCTTTGAAGACTATAGGGCCAAAGGAAATATCCTCGGAAAACTAAGAGAAAGAAGCTTTCTGAGAAACTTCTTTGTGTTCTGTGAAATGAGCTCACAGAGTTACAGCTTTCCCCTCAAGAAGCCTTTCGCTAAGACAGTTCTTGTGGAATTGGCAAAGTGATATTAGGAAGCCCATAGAGGGCTATGGTGAAAAAGGAAATATCCTCAGATGAAATCTAGAAAGAATATTTCTGAGAAACTGCTTAGTGTTCTGTTAATTCATCTCACAGAGTTACATCTGTATTTCGTGGATCTCTTTGCTAGCCTTATTTCTGGAATCTGAGAACAGATATTTCCGATCCCTTTGAAGAGTATAGGGCCAAAGGAAATATCCTCCGATAACAAAGAGAAAGAAGCTTTGTGAGAAATTTCTTTGTGTTCTATGTAATCATCTCACAGAGTTACAGCTTTCCCCTCAAGAAGCCTTTCGCTAAGACAGTTCTTGTGGAATTGGCCAAGTGATATTTGGAATCCCATAGAGGGCTATGGTGAAAAAGGAAATATCCTCCGATGAAATCTGGAAAGAAACTTTCTGAGAAACTGCTTAGTGTTCTGTTAATTCATCTCACAGACTTACATCTATATTTCGTGGATCTCCTTGCTAGCCTTATTTCTGTGGAATCTGAGAACAGATATTTCGGATCCCTTTGAAGACTATAGGGCCAAAGGAAATATCCTCCGATAACTAAGAGAAAGAAGCTTTCTGAGAAACTTCTTTGTGTTCTGGGAAATCATCTCACAGAGTTACAGCTTTCCCCTCAAGAAGCCTTTCTCTAAGACAGTTCTTGTGGAATTGGCCAAGTGATATTTGGAAGCCCATAGAGGGCTATGGTGAAAAAGGAAATATCCTCCGATGAAATCTGGAAAGAAACTTTCTGAGAAACTGCTTAGTGTTCTGTTAATTCATCTCACAGAGTTACATCTGTATTTCGTGGATCTTCTTGCTAGCCTTATTTCTGTGGAATCTGAGAACAGATATTTCGGATCCCTTTGAAGACTATAGGGCCAAAGGAAATATCCTCCGAAAACTAAGAGAAAGAAGCTTTCTGAGAAACTACTTTGTGTTCTGTGAAATGAGCTCACAGAGTTACAGCTTTCCCCTCAAGAAGCCTTTCGCTAAGACAGTTCTTGTGGAATTGGCAAAGTGATATTAGGAAGCCCATAGAGGGCTATGGTGAAAAAGGAAATATCCTCAGATGAAATCTGGAAAGAAGCTTTCTGAGAAACTGCTTAGTGTTCTGTTAATTCATCTCACAGAGTTACATCTGTATTTCGTGGATCTCTTTGCTAGCCTTATTTCTGGAATCTGAGAACAGATATTTCGGATCCCTTTGAAGACTATAGGGCCAAAGGAAATATCCTCCGATAACAAAGAGAAAGAAGCTTTGTGAGAAATTTCTTTGTGTTCTATGTAATCATCTCACAGAGTTACAGCTTTCCCCTCAAGAAGCCTTTCGCTAAGACAGTTCTTGTGGAATTGGCAAAGTGATATTTGGAAGCCCATAGAGGGCTATGGTGAAAAAGGAAATATCCTCAGATGAAATCTGGAAAGAAGCTTTCTGAGAAACTGCTTAGTGTTCTGTTAATTCATCTCACAGAGTTACATCTGTATTTCGTGGATCTCTTTGCTAGCCTTATTTCTGTGGAATCTGAGAACAGATATTTCGGATCCCTTTGAAGACTATAGGGCCAAAGGAAATATCCTCCGATAACTAAGAGAAAGAAGCTTTCTGAGAAACTTCTTTGTGTTCTGTGAAATCATCTCACAGAGTTACAGCTTTCTCCTCAAGAAGCCTTTCGCTAAGACAGTTCTTGTGGAATTGGCAAAGTGATATTTGAAAGCCCCTAGAG
Source organism: Macaca mulatta (assembly GCF_049350105.2). Classification (NCBI taxonomy): domain Eukaryota; kingdom Metazoa; phylum Chordata; class Mammalia; order Primates; family Cercopithecidae; genus Macaca; species Macaca mulatta. The sequence continues at coordinate 50,514,417 of NC_133411.1, forward strand.
GGCTATGGTGAAAAAGGAAATATCCTCCGATTAAATCTAGAAAGAAGCTTTCTGAGAAACTGCTTAGTGTTCTGTTAATTCATCTCACAGAGTTACATCTGTATTTCGTGGATCTCTTTGCTAGCCTTATTTCTGTGGAATCTGAAAACAGATATTTCGGATTCCTTTGAAGACTATAGGGCCAAAGGAAATATCCTCCGATAACTATGAGAAAGAAGCTTTCTGAGAAACTTCTTTGTGTTCTGTGAAATCATCTCACTGAGTTACAGCTTTCCCCTCAAGAAGCCTTTCGCTAAGACAGTTCTTGTGGAATTGGCAAAGTGATATTTGGAAGCCCATAGAGGGCTATGGTGAAAAAGGAAGTATCCTCCGATGAAATCTGGAAAGAAGCTTTCTGAGAAACTGCTTAGTGTTCTGTTAATTCATCTCACCGAGTTACATCTATATTTCGTGGATCTCTTTGCTAGCCTTATTTCTGTGGAATCTGAGAACAGATATTTCGGATCCCTTTGAAGACTACAGGGCCAAAGGAAATATCCTCCGATAACTAAGAGAAAGAAGCTTTCTGAGAAACTTCTTTGTGTTCTGTGAAATCATCTCACAGAGTTACAGCTTTCCCCTCAAGAAGCCTTTCGCTAAGACAGTTCTTGTGGAATTGGCAAAGTGATATTTGGAAGCCCATAGAGGGCTATGGTGAAAAAGGAAATATCCTCAGATGAAATCTGGAAAGAAGCTTTCTGAGAAACTGCTCAGTGTTCTGTTAATTCATCTCACAGAGTTACATCTGTATTTCGTGGATCTCTTTGCTAGCCTTATTTCTGTGGAATCTGAGAACAGATATTTCGGATCCCTTTCAAGACTATAGGGCCAAAGGAAATATCCTCCGATAACAAAGAAAAAGAAGCTTTCTGAGAAACTTCTTTGTGTTCTGTGAAATCATCTCACAGAGTTACAGCTTTCCCCTCAAGAAGCCTTTCGCTAAGACAGTTCTTGTGGAATTGGCAAAGTGATATTTGGAAGCCCATAGAGGGCTAGGGTGAAAAAGGAAATATCCTCAGATGAAAACTGGAAAGAAGCTTTCTGAGAAACTGCTTAGTGATCTCTTAATTCATCTCACAGAGTTACATCTATATTTCGTGGATCTCTTTGCTAGCCTTATTTCTGTGGAATCTGAGAACAGATATTTCGGATCCCTTTGAAGACTCTAGGGTCAAAGGAAATATCCTCCGAAAACTAAGAGAAAGAAGCTTTCTGAGAAACTTCTTTGTGTTCTGTGAAATCATCTCAGAGAGTTACAGCTTTCTCCTCAAGCAGCCTTTCGCTAAGACAGTTCTTGTGGAATTGGCAAAGTGATATTTGGAAGCCCATAGAGGACTATGGTGAAAAAGGAAATATCCTCAGATGAAATCTGGAAAGAAGCTTTCTGAGAAACTGCTTAGTGTTCTGTTAATTCATCTCACAGAGTTACATCTGTATTTCGTGGATCTCTTGCTAGCCTTATTTCTGTGGAATCTGAGAACAGATATTTCGGATCCCTTGGAAGACTATAGGGCCAAAGGAAATATCCTCCGATAACTAAGAGAAAGAAGCTTTCTGAGAAACTTCTTTGTGGTCTATGAAATCATCTCACAGAGTTACAGCTTTCCTCTCAAGAAGCCTTACGCTAAGACAGTTCTTGAGGAATTGGCAAAGTGATATTTGGAAGCCCATAGAGGGCTAAGGTGAAAAAGGAAATATCCTCAGATGAAATCTGGAAAGAAGCTTTCTGAGAAACTGCTCTGTGATGTGTGACTTCCACTCACAGAGTTACATCTGTATTTCGTGGATCACTTTGCTTGCCTTATTTCTGTGGAATCTGAGAACAGATATTTCGGATCCCTTTGAAGACTATAGGGCCAAAGGAAATATCCTCCGATAACTAAGAGAAAGAAGCTTTCTGAGAAACTTCTTTGTGTTCTGTGAAATGAGCTCACAGAGTTACAGCTTTCCCCTCAAGAAGCCTTTCGCTAAGACAGTTCTTGTGGAATTGGCAAAGTGATATTTGGAAGCCCATAGAGGGCTATGGTGAAAAAGGAAATATCCTCAGATGAAATCTGGAAAGAAGCTTTCTGAGAAACTGCTTAGTGTTCTGTCAATTCATCTCACAGACTTACATCTGTATTTCGTGGATCTCTTTGCTAGCCTTATTTCTGTGGAATCTGAGAACAGATATTTAGGATCCCTTTGAAGACTATAGGGCCAAAGGAAATATCCTCCGATAACAAAGAGAAAGAAGCTTTGTGAGAAATTTCTTTGTGTTCTATGTAATCATCTCACAGAGTTACAGCTTTCCCCTCAAGAAGCCTTTCGCTAAGACAGTTCTTGTGGAATTGGCAAAGTGATATTTGGAAGCCCATAGAGGGCTATGATGAAAAAGGAAATATCCTCAGATGAAATCTGGAAATAAGCTTTCTGAGAAACTGTTTAGTGTTCTGTTAATTCATCTCACAGAGTTACATCTATATTTCGTTTATCTCCTTGCTAGCCTTATTTCTGTGGAATCTGAGAACAGATATTTCGGATCCCTTTGAAGACTATAGGGCCAAAGGAAATATCCTCCGAAAACTAAGAGAAAGAAGCTTTCTGAGAAACTTCTTTGTGTTCTGTGAAATGAGCTCACAGAGTTACAGCTTTCCCCTCAAGAAGCCTTTCGCTAAGACAGTTCTTGTGGAATTGGCAAAGTGATATTTGGAAGCCCATAGAGGGCTATGGTGAAAAAGGAAATATCCTCAGATGAAATCTGGAAAGAAGCTTTCTGAGAAACTGCTTAGTGTTCTGTTAATTCATATCACAGAGTTACATCTGTATTTCGTGGATCTCTTTGCTAGCCTTATTTCTGTGGAATCTGAAAACAGATATTTCGGATCCCTTTGAAGACTATAGGGCCAAAAGAAATATCCTCCGATAATTAAGAGAAAGAAGCTTTCTGAGAAACTTCTTTGTGTTCTGTGAAATCATCTCACAGAGTTACAGCTTTCCCCTCAAGAAGCCTTTCGCTAAGACAGTTCTTGTGAAATTGGCAAAGTGATATTTGGAAGCCCATAGAGGGCTATGGTGAAAAAGGAAATATCCTCCGATGAAATCTGGAAAGAAGCTTTCTGAGAAACTGCTTAGTGTTCTGTTAATTCATCTCACAGAGTTACATCTGTATTTCGTGGATCTTCTTGCTAGCCTTATTTCTGTGGAATCTGAGAACAGATATTTCGGATCCCTTTGAAGACTATAGGGCCAAAGGAAATATCCTCGGAAAACTAAGAGAAAGAAGCTTTCTGAGAAACTTCTTTGTGTTCTGTGAAATGAGCTCACAGAGTTACAGCTTTCCCCTCAAGAAGCCTTTCGCTAAGACAGTTCTTGTGGAATTGGCAAAGTGATATTAGGAAGCCCATAGAGGGCTATGGTGAAAAAGGAAATATCCTCAGATGAAATCTAGAAAGAATATTTCTGAGAAACTGCTTAGTGTTCTGTTAATTCATCTCACAGAGTTACATCTGTATTTCGTGGATCTCTTTGCTAGCCTTATTTCTGGAATCTGAGAACAGATATTTCCGATCCCTTTGAAGAGTATAGGGCCAAAGGAAATATCCTCCGATAACAAAGAGAAAGAAGCTTTGTGAGAAATTTCTTTGTGTTCTATGTAATCATCTCACAGAGTTACAGCTTTCCCCTCAAGAAGCCTTTCGCTAAGACAGTTCTTGTGGAATTGGCCAAGTGATATTTGGAATCCCATAGAGGGCTATGGTGAAAAAGGAAATATCCTCCGATGAAATCTGGAAAGAAACTTTCTGAGAAACTGCTTAGTGTTCTGTTAATTCATCTCACAGACTTACATCTATATTTCGTGGATCTCCTTGCTAGCCTTATTTCTGTGGAATCTGAGAACAGATATTTCGGATCCCTTTGAAGACTATAGGGCCAAAGGAAATATCCTCCGATAACTAAGAGAAAGAAGCTTTCTGAGAAACTTCTTTGTGTTCTGGGAAATCATCTCACAGAGTTACAGCTTTCCCCTCAAGAAGCCTTTCTCTAAGACAGTTCTTGTGGAATTGGCCAAGTGATATTTGGAAGCCCATAGAGGGCTATGGTGAAAAAGGAAATATCCTCCGATGAAATCTGGAAAGAAACTTTCTGAGAAACTGCTTAGTGTTCTGTTAATTCATCTCACAGAGTTACATCTGTATTTCGTGGATCTTCTTGCTAGCCTTATTTCTGTGGAATCTGAGAACAGATATTTCGGATCCCTTTGAAGACTATAGGGCCAAAGGAAATATCCTCCGAAAACTAAGAGAAAGAAGCTTTCTGAGAAACTACTTTGTGTTCTGTGAAATGAGCTCACAGAGTTACAGCTTTCCCCTCAAGAAGCCTTTCGCTAAGACAGTTCTTGTGGAATTGGCAAAGTGATATTAGGAAGCCCATAGAGGGCTATGGTGAAAAAGGAAATATCCTCAGATGAAATCTGGAAAGAAGCTTTCTGAGAAACTGCTTAGTGTTCTGTTAATTCATCTCACAGAGTTACATCTGTATTTCGTGGATCTCTTTGCTAGCCTTATTTCTGGAATCTGAGAACAGATATTTCGGATCCCTTTGAAGACTATAGGGCCAAAGGAAATATCCTCCGATAACAAAGAGAAAGAAGCTTTGTGAGAAATTTCTTTGTGTTCTATGTAATCATCTCACAGAGTTACAGCTTTCCCCTCAAGAAGCCTTTCGCTAAGACAGTTCTTGTGGAATTGGCAAAGTGATATTTGGAAGCCCATAGAGGGCTATGGTGAAAAAGGAAATATCCTCAGATGAAATCTGGAAAGAAGCTTTCTGAGAAACTGCTTAGTGTTCTGTTAATTCATCTCACAGAGTTACATCTGTATTTCGTGGATCTCTTTGCTAGCCTTATTTCTGTGGAATCTGAGAACAGATATTTCGGATCCCTTTGAAGACTATAGGGCCAAAGGAAATATCCTCCGATAACTAAGAGAAAGAAGCTTTCTGAGAAACTTCTTTGTGTTCTGTGAAATCATCTCACAGAGTTACAGCTTTCTCCTCAAGAAGCCTTTCGCTAAGACAGTTCTTGTGGAATTGGCAAAGTGATATTTGAAAGCCCCTAGAGGGCTATGGTGAAAAAGGAAATATCCTCCGATTAAATCTAGAAAGAAGCTTTCTGAGAAACTGCTTAGTGTTCTGTTAATTCATCTCACAGAGTTACATCTGTATTTCGTGGATCTCTTTGCTAGCCTTATTTCTGTGGAATCTGAAAACAGATATTTCGGATTCCTTTGAAGACTATAGGGCCAAAGGAAATATCCTCCGATAACTATGAGAAAGAAGCTTTCTGAGAAACTTCTTTGTGTTCTGTGAAATCATCTCACTGAGTTACAGCTTTCCCCTCAAGAAGCCTTTCGCTAAGACAGTTCTTGTGGAATTGGCAAAGTGATATTTGGAAGCCCATAGAGGGCTATGGTGAAAAAGGAAGTATCCTCCGATGAAATCTGGAAAGAAGCTTTCTGAGAAACTGCTTAGTGTTCTGTTAATTCATCTCACCGAGTTACATCTATATTTCGTGGATCTCTTTGCTAGCCTTATTTCTGTGGAATCTGAGAACAGATATTTCGGATCCCTTTGAAGACTATAGGGCCAAAGGAAATATCCTCCGATAACAAAGAGAAAGAAGCTTTCTGAGAAACTTCTTTGTGTTCTGTGAAATCATCTCACAGAGTTACAGCTTTCCCCTCAAGAAGCCTTTCGCTAAGACAGTTCTTGTGGAATTGGCCAAGTGATATTTGGAAGCCCATAGAGGGCTATGGTGAAAAAGGAAATATCCTCAGATGAAATCTGGAAAGAAGCTTTCTGAGAAACTGCTTAGTGTTCTGTTAATTCATCTCACAGAGTTACATCTGTATTTCGTGGATCTCTTTGCTAGCCTTATTTCTGTGGAATCTGAGAACAGATATTTCGGATCCCTTTGAAGACTATAGGGCCAAAGGAAATATCCTCCGATAACAAAGAGAAAGAAGCTTTCTGAGAAACTTCTTTGTGTTCTGTGAAATCATCTCACAGAGTTACAGCTTTCCCCTCAAGAAGCCTTTCGCTAAGACAGTTCTTGTGGAATTGGCCAAGTGATATTTGGAAGCCCATAGAGGGCTATGGTGAAAAAGGAAATATCCTCAGATGAAATCTGGAAAGAAGCTTTCTGAGGAACTGCTTAGTATTCTGTTAATTCATCTCACAGAGTTGCATCTGTATTTCGTGGATCTCTTTGCTAGCCTTATTTCTGTGGAATCTGAGAACAGATATTTCGGATCCCTTTGAAGACTATAGGGCCAAAGGAAATATCCTCCGATAACAAAGAGAAAGAAGTTTTGTGAGAAATTTCCTTGTGTTCAATGTAATCATCTCACAGAGTTACAGCTTTCCCCTCAAGAAGCCTTTCGCTAAGACAGTTCTTGTGGAATTGGCAAAGTGATATTTGGAAGCCCATAGAGGGCTATGGTGAAAAAGGAAATATCCTCAGATGAAATCTGGAAAGAAGCTTTCTGAGAAACTGCTTAGTGTTCTGTTAATTCATCTCACAGAGTGACATCTGTATTTCGTGGATCTCTTTGCTAGCCTTATTTCTGTGGAATCTGAGAAGAGATATTTCGGATCCCTTTGAAGACTATTGGGCCAAAGGAAATATCCTCCGATAACAAAGAGAAAGAAGCTTTGTGAGAAATTTCTTTGTGTTCTATGTAATCATCTCACAGAGTTACAGCTTTCCCCTCAAGAAGCCTTTAGCTAAGACAGTTCTTGTGGAATTGGCAAAGTGATATTTGGAAACCCATAGAGGGCTATGGTGAAAAAGGAAATATCCTCAGATGAAATCTGGAAAGAAGCTTTCTGAGAAACTGCTCTGTGATGTGTGACTTCCACTCACAGAGTTACATCCGTATTTCGTTGATCTCTTTGCTAGACTTATTTCTGTGGAATCTGAGAACAGATATTTCGGATCCCTTTGAAGACTATAGGGCCAAAGGAAATATCCTCCGATAACTAAGAGAAAGAAGCTTTCTGAGAAACCTCTTTGTGTTCTGTGAAAGCATCTCACAGAGTTACAGCTTTCCCCTCAAGAAGCCTTTCGCTAAGACAGTTCTTGTGGAATTGGCAAAGTGATATTTGGAAGCCCTTACAGGGCTATGGTGAAAAAGGAAATATCCTCAGATGAAATCTGGAAAGAAGCTTTCTGAGAAACTGCTCAGTGTTGTGTTAATTCATCTCAAAGAGTTACATCTATATTTCGTGGATCTCTGTGCTAGCCTTATTTCTGTGGAATCTGAGAACAGATATTTCGGATCCCTTTGAAGACTATAGGGCCAAAGGAAATATCCTCCGATAACAAAGAGAAAGAAGCTTTCTGAGAAACTTCTTTGTGTTCTGTGAAATCATCTCACAGAGTTACAGCTTTCCCCTCAAGAAGCCTTTGGCTAAGACAGTTCTTGTGGAATTGGCAAAGTGATATTTGGAAGCCCATAGAGGGCTAGGGTGAAAAAGGAAATATCCTCCGATGAAATCTGGAAAGAAGCTTTCTGAGAAACTGCTTAGTGTTCTGTTAGTTCATCTCACAGAGTTACATCTGTATTTCGTGGATCTCTTTCCTAGCGTTATTTCTGTGGAATCTGAGAACAGATATTTAGGATCCCTTTGAAGACTACAGGGCCAATGGAAATATCCTCCGATAACTAAGAGAAAGAAGATTTCTGAGAAACTTCTTTGTGTTCTGTGAAATCATCTCTCAGAGTTACAGCTTTCCCCTCAAGAAGTCTTTCGCTAAGACAGTTCTTGTGGAATTGGCAAAGTGATATTTGGAAGCCCATAGAGGGCTATGGTGAAAAAGGAAATATCCTCCGATGAAATCTGGAAAGAAGCTTTCTGAGAAACTGCTTAGTGTTCTGTTAATTCATCTCAGAGAGTTACATCTATATTTCGTGGATCTCTTTGCTAGCCTTATTTCTGTGGGATCTGAGAACAGATATTTCGGATCCCTTTGAAGACAATAGGGCCAAAGGAAATATCCTCCGATAACAAAGAGAAAGAAGCTTTCTGAGAAACTTCTTTGTGTTCTGTGAAATCATCTCACAGAGTTACAGCTTTCCCCTCAAGAAGCCTTTCGCTAAGACAGTTCTTGTGGAATTGGCCAAGTGATATTTGGAAGCCCATAGAGGGCTATTGTGAAAAAGGATATATCGTCAGATGAAATCTGGAAAGAAAATTTCTGAGAAACTGCTTAGTGTTCTGTTAATTTATCTCACAGAGTTACATCTGTATTTCGTGGATCTCTTTGCTAGCCTTATTTCTGTGGAATCTGAGAACAGATATTTCGGATCCCTTTGAAGACTATAGGGCCAAAGGAAATATCCTCCGATAACTAAGAGAAAGAAGCTTTCTGAGAAACTTCTTTGTGTTCTGAGAAATCATCTCACAGAGTTACAGCTTTTCCCTCAAGAAGCCTTTCGCTAAGACATTTCTTGTGGAATTGGCAAAGTGATATTTTGAAGCCCATAGAGGGCTATGGTCAAAAAGGAAACATCCTCCGATGAAATCTGGAAAGAAGCTTTCTGAGAAACTGCTTAGTGTTCTGTTAATTCATCTCACAGAGTTTCTTCTATATTTCGTGGATCTCTTTGCTAGCCTTATTTCTGTGGAATCTGAGAACAGATATTTCGGATCCCTTTGAATACTATAGGGCCAAAGGAAATATCCTCCGATAACTAAGAGAAAGAAGCTTTCTGAGAAACTTCTTTGTGTTCTGTGAAATCATCTCACAGAGTTACAGTTTTCCCCTCAAGAAGCCTTTCGCTAAGACAGTTCTTGTGGAATTGGCAAAGTGATATTTGGAAGCCCATAGAGGGCTATGGTGAAAAAGGAAATATCTTCCGATGAAATCTGGAAAGAAGCTTTCTGAGAAACTGCTTAGTGTTCTGTTAATTCATCTCACAGAGTTACATCTGTATTTCGTGGATCTCTTTGCTAGCCTTATTTCTGTGGAATCTTAAAACAGATATTTCGGATCCCTTTGAAGACTATAGGGCCAAAGGAAATATCCTCCGATAACTAAGAGAAAGAAGCTTTCTGAGAAACTTCTTTGTGTTCTGTGAAATCATCTCACAGAGTTACAGCTTTCCCCTCAAGAAGCCTTTCGCTAAGACAGTTCTTGTGGAATTGGCAAAGTGATATTTGGAAGCCCATAGAGGGCTATGGTGAAAAAGGAAATATCCTCCGATGAAATCTGGAAAGAAGCTTTCTGATAAACTGCTTAGTGTTCTGTCAATTCATCTCACAGAGTTACATCTGTATTTCGTGGATCACTTGGCTAGCCTTATTTCTGTGGAATATGAGAACAGATATTTAGGATCACTTTGAAGACTATAGGGCCAAAGGAAATATCCTCCGATAACAAAGAGAAAGAAGCTTTCTGAGAAATTTCTTTGTGTTCTATGTAATCATCTCACAGAGTTACAGCTTTCCCCTCAAGAAGCCTTTCGCTAAGACAGTTCTTGTGGAATTGGCAAAGTGATAATTGGAAGCCCATAGAGGGCTATGGTGAAAAAGGAAATATCCTCAGATGAAATCTGGAAAGAAGCTTTCTGAGAAACTGCTTAGTGTTCTGTTAATTCATCTCACAGAGTTATATCTGTATTTCGTGGATCACTTGGCTAGCCTTATTTCTGTGGAATCTGAGAACAGATATTTCGGATCCCTTTGAAGACTATAGGGCCAAAGGAAATATCCTCCGATAATTAAGACAAAGAAGCTTTCTGAGAAACTTCTTTGTGTTCTGTGAAATGAGCTCACAGAGTTACAGCTTTCCCCTCAAGAAGCCTTTCGCTAAGACAGTTCTTGTGGAATTGGCAAAGTGATATTTGGAAGCCCATAGAGGGCTATGGTGAAAAAGGAAATATCCTCCGATGAAATCTGGAAAGAAGCTTTCTGAGAAACTGCTTAGAGTTCTGTTAATTCATCTCACAGAGTTACATCTATATTTCGTGGATCTCTTTGCTAGCCTTATTTCTGTGGAATCTGAGAACAGATATTTCGGATCCCTTTGAAGACTCTAGGGTCAAAGGAAATATCCTCCGAAAACTAAGAGAAAGAAGCTTTCTGAGAAACTTCTTTGTGGTCTCTGAAATCATCTCACAGAGTTACAGCTTTCCTCTCAAGAAGCCTTACGCTAAGACAGTTCTTGAGGAATTGGCAAAGTGATATTTGGAAGCCCATAGAGGGCTATGGTGAAAAAGGAAATATCCTCAGATGAAATCTGGAAAGAAGCTTTCTGAGAAACTGCTCTGTGATGTGTGACTTCCACTCACAGAGTTACATCTGTATTTCGTGGATCACTTTGCTTGCCTTATTTCTGTGGAATCTGAGAACAGATATTTCGGATCCCTTTGAAGACTATAGGGCCAAAGGAAATATCCTCCGATAACTAAGAGAAAGAAGCTTTCTGAGAAACCTCTTTGTGTTCTGTGAAATCATCTCAAAGAGTTACAGCTTTCCCCTCAAGAAGCCTTTCGCTAAGACAGTTCTTGTGGAATTGGCAAAGTGATATTTGGAAGCACATAGAGGGCTATGGTGAAAAAGGAAATATCCTCCGATGAAATCTGGAAAGAAGCTTTCTGAGAAACTGCTTAGTGTTCTTTTAATTCATCTCACAGAGTTACATCTGTATTTCGTGGATCTCCTTCCTAGCCTTATTTCTGTGGAATCTGAGAACAGATATTTCGGATCCCTTTGAAGACTATAGGGCCAAAGGAAATATCCTCCGAAAACTAAGAGAAAGAAGCTTTCTGAGAAACTTCTTTGTGTTCTGTGAAATGAGCTCTCAGAGTTACAGCTTTCCCCTCAAGAAGCCTTTCGCTAAGACAGTTCTTGTGGAATTGGCAAAGTGATATTTGGAAGCCCATAGAGGGCTATGGTGAAAAAGGAAATATCCTCAGATGAAATCTGGAAAGAAGCTTTCTGATAAACTGCTTAGTGTTCTGTCAATTCATCTCACAGAGTTACATCTGTATTTCGTGGATCTCTTTGCTAGCCTTATTTCTGTGGAATCTGAGAACAGATATTTAGGATCCCTTTGAAGACTATAGGGCCAAAGGAAATATCCTCCGATAACAAAGAGAAAGAAGCTTTGTGAGAAATTTCTTTGTCTTCTATGTAATCATCTCACAGAGTTACAGCTTTCCCCTCAAGAAGCCTTTCGCTAAGACAGTTCTTGTGGAATTGGCAAAGAGATATTTGGAAGCCCATAGAGGGCTAAGGTGAAAAAGGAAATATCCTCAGATGAAATCCGGAAAGAAGCTTTCTGAGAAACTGCTTAGTGTTCTTTTAATTCATCTCACAGAGTTACATCTGTATGTCGTGGATCTCTTTGCTAGACTTATTTCTGTGGAATCTGAAAGCAGATATTTCAGATCCCTTTGAAGACTATAGGGCCAAAGGAAATATCCTCCGATAACTAAGAGAAAGAAGCTTTCTGAGGAACTTCTTTGTGTTCTGTGAAATCATGTCACAGAGTTACAGCTTTCCCCTCAAGAAGCCTTTCGCTAAGACAGTTCTTGTGGAATTGGCAAAGTGATATTTGGAAGCCCATTGAGGGCTATGGTGAAAAAGGAAATATCCTCCGATGAAATCTGGAAAGAATCTTTCTGAGAAACTGCTTAGTGTTCTGTTAATTCATCTCACAGAGTTACGTCTATATTTCGTGGATCTCTTTGCTAGCCTTATTTCTGTGGAATCTGAGAATAGATATTTCGGATTCCTTTGAAGACTATAGGGCCAAAGGAAATATCCTCCGATAACAAAGAGAAAGAAGCTTTGTGAGAAATTTCTTTGTGTTCTATTAATCATCTCACAGAGTTGCAGCTTTCCCCTCAAGAAGCCTTTCGCTAAGACAGTTCTTGTGGAATTGGCAAAGTGATATTTGGAAGCCCATAGAGGGCTATGGTGAAAAAGGAGATATCCTCCAATGAAATCTGGAAAGAAGCTTTCTGAGAAACTGCTTAGTGTTCTGTTAATTCATCTCACAGAGTTACATCTGTATTTCGTGGATCTCCTTGCTAGCCTTATTTCTGTGGAATCTGAGAACAGATATTTCGGATCCCTTTGAAGACTATAGGGCCAAAGGAAATATCCTCCGAAAACTAAGAGAAAGAAGCTTTCTGAGAAACTTCTTTGTGTTCTGTGAAATGAGCTCACAGAGTTACAGCTTTCCCCTCAAGAAGCCTTTCGCTAAGACAGTTCTTGTGGAATTGGCAAAGTGGTATTTGGAAGCCCATAGAGGGCTATGGTGAAAAAGGAAATATCCTCAGATGAAATCTGGAAAGAAGCTTTCTGAGAAACTGCTTAGTGTTCTGTCAATTCATCTCACAGAGTTACATCTATATTTCGTGGATCTCTTTGCTAGCCTTATTAATCTGGAATCTGAGAACAGATATTTCGGATCCCTTTGAAGACTATAGGGCCAAAGGAAATATCCTCCGATAACAAAGAGAAAGAAGCTTTGTGAGAAATTTCTTTGTGTTCTATGTAATCATCTCACAGAGTTACAGCTTTCCCCTCAAGAAGCCTTTCGCTAAGACAGTTCTTGTGGAATTGGCAAAGTGATATTTGGAAGCCCATAGAGGGCTATGGTGAAAAAGGAAATATCCTCAGATGAAATCTGGAAAGAAGCTTTCTGAGAAACTGCTTAGTGTTCTGTTAATTCATCTCACAGAGTTACATCTGTATTTCGTGGATCTCTTTGCTAGCCTTATTTCTGTGGAATCTGAGAACAGATATTTCGGATCCCTTTGAAGACTATAGGGCCAAAGGAAATATCCTCCGATAACAAAGAGAAAGAAACTTTGTGAGAAATTTCTTTGTGTTCTATGTAATCATCTCACAGAGTTACAGCTTTCCCCTCAAGAAGCCTTTCGCTAAGACAGTTCTTGTGGAATTGGCAAAGTGATATTTGGAAGCCCATAGAGGGCTATGGTGAAAAAGGAAATATCCTCAGATGAAATCTGGAAAGAAGCTTTCTGAGAAACTGCTCAGTGTTCTGTTAATTCATCTCACAGAGTTACATCTGTTTTTCGTGGATCTCTTTGCTAGGCTTATTTCTGTGGAATCTGAGAACAGATATTTCGGATCCCTTTGAAGACTATAGGGCCAAAGGAAATATCCTCCGAAAACTAAGAGAAAGAAGCTTTCTGAGAAACTTCTTTATGTTCTGTGAAATGAGCTCACAGAGTTACAGCTTTCCCCTCAAGAAGCCTTTCGCTAAGACAGTTCTTGTGGAATTGGCCAAGTGATATTTGGAAGCCCATAGAGGGCTATGGTGAAAAAGGAAATATCCTCCGATGAAATCTGGAAAGAAGCTTTCTGATAAACTGCTTAGTGTTCTGTCAATTCATCTCACAGAGTTACATCTGTATTTCGTGGATCTCTTTGCTAGCCTTATTTCTGTGGAATATGAGAACAGATATTTAGGATCACTTTGAAGACTATAGGGCCAAAGGAAATATCCTCCGATAACAAAGAGAAAGAAGCTTTGTGAGAAATTTCTTTGTGTTCTATGTAATCATCTCACAGAGTTACAGCTTTCCCCTCAAGAAGCCTTTCGCTAAGACAGTTCTTGTGGAATTGGCAAAGTGATATTTGGAAGCCCATAGAGGGCTATTGTGAAAAAGGAAATATCCTCAGATGAAATCTGGAAAGAAGCTTTCTGAGAAACTGCTTAGTGTTCTGTTAATTCATCTCACAGAGTTATATCTGTATTTCGTGCATCACTTGGCTAGCCTTATTTCTGTGGAATCTGAGAACAGATATTTCGGATCCCTTTGAAGACTATAGGGCCAAAGGAAATATCTTCCGATAATTAAGACAAAGAAGCTTTCTGAGAAACTTCTTTGTGTTCTGTGAAATGAGCTCACAGAGTTACAGCTTTCCCCTCAAGAAGCCTTTCGCTAAGACAGTTCTTGTGGAATTGGCAAAGTGATATTTGGAAGCCCATAGAGGGCTATGGTGAAAAAGGAAATATCCTCCGATGAAATCTGGAAAGAAGCTTTCTGAGAAACTGCTTAGAGTTCTGTTAATTCATCTCACAGAGTTACATCTGTATTTCGTGGATCTCTTTGCTAGCCTTATTTCTGTGGAATCTGAGAACAGATATTTCGGATCCCTTTGAAAAATATAGGGCCAAAGGAAATATCCTCCGATAACTAAGAGAAAGAAGCCTTCTGAGAAACTTCTTTGTGTTCTATGTAATCATCTCACAGAGTTACAGCTTTCCCCTCAAGAATCCTTTCGCTAAGACACTTCTTGTGGAATTGGCAAAGTGATATTTGGAAGCCCATAGAGGGCTATGATGAAAAAGGAAATATCCTCAGATGAAATCTGGAAAGAAGCTTTCTGAGAAACTGCTCAGTGTTCTGTTAATTCATCTCACAGAGTTACATCTGTATTTCGTGGATCTCTTTCCTAGGCTTATTTCTGTGGAATCTGAGAACAGATATTTCGGATCCCCTTGAAGACTATAGGGCCAAAGGAAATATCCTCCGATAACAAAGAAAAAGAAGCTTTCTGAGAAACTTCTTTGTGTTCTGTGAAATCATCTCACAGAGTTACAGCTTTCCCCTCAAGAAGCCTTTCGCTAAGACAGTTCTTGTGGAATTGGCAAAGTGATATTTGGAAGCCCATAGAGGGCTATGGTGAAAAAGGAAATATCCTCCGATGAAAACTAGAAAGAAGCTTTCTGAGAAACTGCTTAGTGATCTCTTAATTCATCTCACAGAGTTACATCTATATTTCGTGGATCTCTTTGCTAGCCTTATTTCTGTGGAATCTGAGAACAGATATTTCGGATCCCTTTGAAGACTCTAGGGTCAAAGGAAATATCCTCCGAAAACTAAGAGAAAGAAGCTTTCTGAGAAACTTCTTTGTGTTCTGTGAAATGAGCTCACAGAGTTACAGCTTTCCCCTCAAGAAGCCTTTCGCTAAGACAGTTCTTGTGGAATTGGCAAAGTGGTATTTGGAAGCCCATAGAGGGCTATGGTGAAAAAGGAAATATCCTCAGATGAAATCTGGAAAGAAGCTTTCTGAGAAACTGCTTAGTGTTCTGTCAATTCATCTCACAGAGTTACATCTATATTTCGTGGATCTCTTTGCTAGCCTTATTTCTCTGGAATCTGAGAACAGATATTTCGGATCCCTTTGAAGACTATAGGGCCAAAGGAAATATCCTCCGATAACAAAGAGAAAGAAGCTTTGTGAGAAATTTCTTTGTGTTCTATGTAATCATCTCACAGAGTTACAGCTTTCCCCTCAAGAAGCCTTTCGCTAAGACAGTTCTTGTGGAATTGGCAAAGTGATATTTGGAAGCCCATAGAGGGCTATGGTGAAAAAGGAAATATCCTCAGATGAAATCTGGAAAGAAGCTTTCTGAGAAACTGCTTAGTGTTCTGTTAATTCATCTCACAGAGTTACATCTGTATTTCGTGGATCTCCTTCCTAGCCTTATTTCTGTGGAATCTGAGAACAGATATTTCGGATCCCTTTGAAGACTATAGGTCCAAAGGAAATATCCTCCGAAAACTAAGAGAAAGAAGCTTTCTGAGAAACTTCTTTGTGTTCTGTGAAATCATCTCACAGAGTTACAGCTTTCCCCTCAAGAAGCCTTTCGCTAAGACAGTTCTTGTGGAATTGGAAAAGTGATATTTGGAAGCCCATAGAGGGCTATGGTGAAAAACGAAATATCCTCCGATGAAATCTGGAAAGAAGCTTTCTGAGAAACTGCTTAGAGTTCTGTTAATTCATCTCACAGAGTTACATCTGTATTTCGTGGATCTCTTTGCTAGCCTTATTTCTGTGGAATCTGAGAACAGATATTTCGGATCCCTTTGAAGACTATAGGGCCAAAGGAAATATCCTCCGATAACAAAGAGAAAGAAACTTTGTGAGAAATTTCTTTGTGTTCTATGTAATCATCTCACAGAGTTACAGCTTTCCCCTCAAGAATCCTTTCGCTAAGACAGTTCTTGTGGAATTGGCAAAGTGATATTTGGAAGCCCATAGAGGGCTATGGTGAAAAAGGAAATATCCTCCGATGAAATCTGGAAAGAAGCTTTCTGAGAAACTGCTCAGTGTTCTGTTAATTCATCTCACAGAGTTACATCTGTTTTTCGTGGATCTCTTTGCTAGGCTTATTTCTGTGGAATCTGAGAACAGATATTTCGGATCCCTTTGAAGACTATAGGGCCAAAGGAAATATCCTCCGAAAACTAAGAGAAAGAAGCTTTCTGAGAAACTTCTTTATGTTCTGTGAAATGAGCTCACAGAGTTACAGCTTTTCCCTCAAGAAGCCTTTCGCTAAGACAGTTCTTGTGGAATTGGCAAAGTGATATTTGGAAGCCAATAGAGGGCTATGGTGAAAAAGGATATATCCTCCGATGAAATCTGGAAAGAAGCTTTCTGATAAACTGCTTAGTGTTCTGTCAATTCATCTCACAGAGTTACATCTGTATTTCGTGGATCTCTTTGCTAGCCTTATTTCTGTGGAATATGAGAACAGATATTTAGGATCACTTTGAAGACTATAGGGCCAAAGGAAATATCCTCCGATAACAAAGAGAAAGAAGCTTTGTGAGAAATTTCTTTGTGTTCTATGTAATCATCTCACAGAGTTACAGCTTTCCCCTCAAGAAGCCTTTCGCTAAGACAGTTCTTGTGGAATTGGCAAAGTGATATTTGGAAGCCCATAGAGGGCTATGGTGAAAAAGGAAATATCCTCAGATGAAATCTGGAAAGAAGTTTTCTGAGAAACTGCTTAGTGTTCTGTTAATTCATCTCACAGAGTTATATCTGTATTTCGTGGATCACTTGGCTAGCCTTATTTCTGTGGAATCTGAGAACAGATATTTCGGATCCCTTTGAAGACTATAGGGCCAAAGGAAATATCCTCCGATAATTAAGACAAAGAAGCTTTCTGAGAAACTTCTTTGTGTTCTGTGAAATGAGCTCACAGAGTTACAGCTTTCCCCTCAAGAAGCCTTTCGCTAAGACAGTTCTTGTGGAATTGGCCAAGTGATATTTGGAAGCCCATAGAGGGCTATGGTGAAAAAGGAAATATCCTCCGATGAAATCTGGAAAGAAGCTTTCTGAGAAACTGCTTAGAGTTCTGTTAATTCATCTCACAGAGTTACATCTGTATTTCGTGGATCTCTTTGCTAGCCTTATTTCTGTGGAATCTGAGAACAGATATTTCGGATCCCTTTGAAGACTATAGGGCCAAAGGAAATATCCTCCGATAACAAAGAGAAAGAAGCTTTGTGAGAAATTTCTTTGTGTTCTATGTAATCATCTCACAGAGTTACAGCTTTCCCCTCAAGAATCCTTTCGCTAAGACACTTCTTGTGGAATTGGCAAAGTGATATTTGGAAGCCCATAGAGGGCTATGGTGAAAAAGGAAATATCCTCAGATGAAATCTGGAAAGAAGCTTTCTGAGAAACTGCTTAGTGTTCTGTTAATTCATCTCACAGAGTTATATCTGTATTTCGTGGATCACTTGGCTAGCCTTATTTCTGTGGATTCTGAGAACAGATATTTCGGATCCCTTTGAAGACTACAGGGCCAAAGGAAATATCCTCCGATAACTAAGAGAAAGAAGCTTTCTGAGAAACTTCTTTGTGTTCTGTGAAATCATCTCACAGAGTTACAGCTTTCCCCTCAAGAAGCCTTTCGATAAGACAGTTCTTGTGGAATTGGCAAAGTGATATTTGGAAGCCCATAGAGGGCTATGGTGAAAAAGGAAATATCCTCAGATGAAATCTGGAAAGAAGCTTTCTGAGAAACTGCTCAGTGTTCTGTTAATTCATCTCACAGAGTTACATCTGTATTTCGTGGATCTCTTTGCTAGCCTTATTTCTGTGGAATCTGAGAACAGATATTTCGGATCCCTTTGAAGACTATAGGGCCAAAGGAAATATCCTCCGATAACAAAGAAAAAGAAGCTTTCTGAGAAACTTCTTTGTGTTCTGTGAAATCATCTCACAGAGTTACAGCTTTACCCTCAAGAAGCCTTTCGCTAAGACAGTTCTTGTGGAATTGGCAAAGTGATATTTGGAAGCCCATAGAGGGCTAGGGTGAAAAAGGAAATATCCTCCGATGAAAACTGGAAAGAAGCTTTCTGAGAAACTGCTTAGTGATCTCTTAATTCATCTCACAGAGTTACATCTATATTTCGTGGATCTCTTTGCTAGCCTTATTTCTGTGGAATCTGAGAACAGATATTTCGGATCCCTTTGAAGACTCTAGGGTCAAAGGAAATATCCTCCGAAAACTAAGAGAAAGAAGCTTTCTGAGAAACTTCTTTGTGTTCTGTGAAATCATCTCAGAGAGTTACAGCTTTCTCCTCAAGCAGCCTTTCGCTGAGACAGTTCTTGTGGAATTGGCAAAGTGATATTTGGAAGCCCATAGAGGACTATGGTGAAAAAGGAAATATCCTCAGATGAAATCTGGAAAGAAGCTTTCTGAGAAACTGCTTAGTGTTCTGTTAATTCATCTCACAGAGTTACATCTGTATTTCGTGGATCTCTTTGCTAGCCTTATTTCTGTGGAATCTGAGAACAGATATTTCGGATCCCTTTGAAGACTATAGGGCCAAAGGAAATATCCTCCGATAACTAAGAGAAAGAAGCTTTCTGAGAAACTTCTTTGTGGTCTATGAAATCATCTCACAGAGTTACAGCTTTCCTCTCAAGAAGCCTTACGCTAAGACAGTTCTTGAGGAATTGGCAAAGTGATATTTGGATGCCCATAGAGGGCTATGGTGAAAAAGGAAATATCCTCAGATGAAATCTGGAAAGAAGCTTTCTGAGAAACTGCTCTGTGATGTGTGACTTCCACACACAGAGTTACATCTGTATTTCGTGGATCACTTTGCTTGCCTTATTTCTGTGGAATCTGAGAACAGATATTTCGGATCCCTTTGAAGACTATAGGGCCAAAGGAAATATCCTCCGATAACTAAGAGAAAGAAGCTTTCTGAGAAACTTCTTTGTGTTCTGTGAAATGAGCTCACAGAGTTACAGCTTTCCCCTCAAGAAGCCTTTCGCTAAGACAGTTCTTGTGGAATTGGCAAAGTGATATTTGGAAGCCCATAGAGGGCTATGGTGAAAAAGGAAATATCCTCAGATGAAATCTGGAA
This sequence comes from Macaca mulatta, assembly GCF_049350105.2. NCBI lineage: Eukaryota > Metazoa > Chordata > Mammalia > Primates > Cercopithecidae > Macaca > Macaca mulatta. The sequence continues at coordinate 50,533,661 of NC_133411.1, forward strand.
AGAAGCTTTCTGAGAAACTGCTTAGTGTTCTGTCAATTCATCTCACAGACTTACATCTGTATTTCGTGGATCTCTTTGCTAGCCTTATTTCTGTGGAATCTGAGAACAGATATTTAGGATCCCTTTGAAGACTATAGGGCCAAAGGAAATATCCTCCTATAACAAAGAGAAAGAAGCTTTGTGAGAAATTTCTTTGTGTTCTATGTAATCATCTCACAGAGTTACAGCTTTCCCCTCAAGAAGCCTTTCGCTAAGACAGTTCTTGTGGAATTGGCAAAGTGATATTTGGAAGCCCATAGAGGGCTATGGTGAAAAAGGAAATATCCTCCGATGAAATCTGGAAAGAAGCTTTCTGAGAAACTGCTCAGTGTTCTGTTAATTCATCTCACAGAGTTACATCTGTTTTTCGTGGATCTCTTTGCTAGGCTTATTTCTGTGGAATCTGAGAACAGATATTTCGGATCCCTTTGAAGACTATAGGGCCAAAGGAAATATCCTCCGAAAACTAAGAGAAAGAAGCTTTCTGAGAAACTTCTTTATGTTCTGTGAAATGAGCTCACAGAGTTACAGCTTTCCCCTCTAGAAGCCTTTCGCTAAGACATTTCTTGTGGAATTGGCAAAGTGATATTTGGAAGCCCATAGTGGGCTATGGTGAAAAAGGATATATCCTCCGATGAAATCTGGAAAGAAGCTTTCTGATAAACTGCTTAGTGTTCTGTCAATTCATCTCACAGAGTTACATCTGTATTTCGTGGATCTCTTTGCTAGCCTTATTTCTGTGGAATATGAGAACAGATATTTAGGATCACTTTGAAGACTATAGGGCCAAAGGAAATATCCTCCGATAACAAAGAGAAAGAAGCTTTGTGAGAAATTTCTTTGTGTTCTATGTAATCATCTCACAGAGTTACAGCTTTCCCCTCAAGAAGCCTTTCGCTAAGACAGTTCTTGTGGAATTGGCAAAGTGATATTTGGAAGCCCATAGAGGGCTATGGTGAAAAAGGAAATATCCTCAGATGAAATCTGGAAAGAAGCTTTCTGAGAAACTGCTCAGTGTTCTGTTAATTCATCTCACAGAGTTACATCTGTATTTCGGGGATCTCTTTGCTAGCCTTATTTCTGTGGATTCTGAGAACAGATATTTCGGATCCCTTTGAAGACTACAGGGCCAAAGGAAATATCCTCCGATAACTAAGAGAAAGAAGCTTTCTGAGAAACTTCTTTGTGTTCTGTGAAATCATCTCACAGAGTTACAGCTTTCCCCTCAAGAAGCCTTTCGCTAAGACAGTTCTTGTGGAATTGGCAAAGTGATATTTGGAAGCCCATAGAGGGCTATGGTGAAAAAGGAAATATCCTCAGATGAAATCTGGAAAGAAGCTTTCTGAGAAACTGCTCAGTGTTCTGTTAATTCATCTCACAGAGTTACATCTGTATTTCGTGGATCTCTTTGCTAGCCTTATTTCTGTGGAATCTGAGAACAGATATTTCGGATCCCTTTCAAGACTATAGGGCCAAAGGAAATATCCTCCGATAACAAAGAAAAAGAAGCTTTCTGAGAAACTTCTTTGTGTTCTGTGAAATCATCTCACAGAGTTACAGCTTTCCCCTCAAGAAGCCTTTCGCTAAGACAGTTCTTGTGGAATTGGCAAAGTGATATTTGGAAGCCCATAGAGGGCTAGGGTGAAAAAGGAAATATCCTCAGATGAAAACTGGAAAGAAGCTTTCTGAGAAACTGCTTAGTGATCTCTTAATTCATCTCACAGAGTTACATCTATATTTCGTGGATCTCTTTGCTAGCCTTATTTCTGTGGAATCTGAGAACAGATATTTCGGATCCCTTTGAAGACTCTAGGGTCAAAGGAAATATCCTCCGAAAACTAAGAGAAAGAAGCTTTCTGAGAAACTTCTTTGTGTTCTGTGAAATCATCTCAGAGGGTTACAGCTTTCTCCTCAAGCAGCCTTTCGCTAAGACAGTTCTTGTGGAATTGGCAAAGTGATATTTGGAAGCCCATAGAGGACTATGGTGAAAAAGGAAATATCCTCAGATGAAATCTGGAAAGAAGCTTTCTGAGAAACTGCTTAGTGTTCTGTTAATTCATCTCACAGAGTTACATCTGTATTTCGTGGATCTCTTGCTAGCCTTATTTCTGTGGAATCTGAGAACAGATATTTCGGATCCCTTGGAAGACTATAGGGCCAAAGGAAATATCCTCCGATAACTAAGAGAAAGAAGCTTTCTGAGAAACTTCTTTGTGGTCTATGAAATCATCTCACAGAGTTACAGCTTTCCTCTCAAGAAGCCTTACGCTAAGACAGTTCTTGAGGAATTGGCAAAGTGATATTTGGAAGCCCATAGAGGGCTAAGGTGAAAAAGGAAATATCCTCAGATGAAATCTGGAAAGAAGCTTTCTGAGAAACTGCTCTGTGATGTGTGACTTCCACTCACAGAGTTACATCTGTATTTCGTGGATCACTTTGCTTGCCTTATTTCTGTGGAATCTGAGAACAGATATTTCGGATCCCTTTGAAGACTATAGGGCCAAAGGAAATATCCTCCGATAACTAAGAGAAAGAAGCTTTCTGAGAAACTTCTTTGTGTTCTGTGAAATGAGCTCACAGAGTTACAGCTTTCCCCTCAAGAAGCCTTTCGCTAAGACAGTTCTTGTGGAATTGGCAAAGTGATATTTGGAAGCCCATAGAGGGCTATGGTGAAAAAGGAAATATCCTCAGATGAAATCTGGAAAGAAGCTTTCTGAGAAACTGCTTAGTGTTCTGTCAATTCATCTCACAGACTTACATCTGTATTTCGTGGATCTCTTTGCTAGCCTTATTTCTGTGGAATCTGAGAACAGATATTTAGGATCCCTTTGAAGACTATAGGGCCAAAGGAAATATCCTCCGATAACAAAGAGAAAGAAGCTTTGTGAGAAATTTCTTTGTGTTCTATGTAATCATCTCACAGAGTTACAGCTTTCCCCTCAAGAAGCCTTTCGCTAAGACAGTTCTTGTGGAATTGGCAAAGTGATATTTGGAAGCCCATAGAGGGCTATGATGAAAAAGGAAATATCCTCAGATGAAATCTGGAAAGAAGCTTTCTGAGAAACTGCTTAGTGTTCTGTTAATTCATCTCACAGAGTTACATCTATATTTCGTTTATCTCCTTGCTAGCCTTATTTCTGTGGAATCTGAGAACAGATATTTCGGATCCCTTTGAAGACTATAGGGCCAAAGGAAATATCCTCCGAAAACTAAGAGAAAGAAGCTTTCTGAGAAACTTCTTTGTGTTCTGTGAAATGAGCTCACAGAGTTACAGCTTTCCCCTCAAGAAGCCTTTCGCTAAGACAGTTCTTGTGGAATTGGCAAAGTGATATTTGGAAGCCCATAGAGGGCTATGGTGAAAAAGGAAATATCCTCAGATGAAATCTGGAAAGAAGCTTTCTGAGAAACTGCTTAGTGTTCTGTTAATTCATATCACAGAGTTACATCTGTATTTCGTGGATCTCTTTGCTAGCCTTATTTCTGTGGAATCTGAAAACAGATATTTCGGATCCCTTTGAAGACTATAGGGCCAAAAGAAATATCCTCCGATAATTAAGAGAAAGAAGCTTTCTGAGAAACTTCTTTGTGTTCTGTGAAATCATCTCACAGAGTTACAGCTTTCCCCTCAAGAAGCCTTTCGCTAAGACAGTTCTTGTGAAATTGGCAAAGTGATATTTGGAAGCCCATAGAGGGCTATGGTGAAAAAGGAAATATCCTCCGATGAAATCTGGAAAGAAGCTTTCTGAGAAACTGCTTAGTGTTCTGTTAATTCATCTCACAGAGTTACATCTGTATTTCGTGGATCTTCTTGCTAGCGTTATTTCTGTGGAATCTGAGAACAGATATTTCGGATCCCTTTGAAGACTATAGGGCCAAAGGAAATATCCTCGGAAAACTAAGAGAAAGAAGCTTTCTGAGAAACTTCTTTGTGTTCTGTGAAATGAGCTCACAGAGTTACAGCTTTCCCCTCAAGAAGCCTTTCGCTAAGACAGTTCTTGTGGAATTGGCAAAGTGATATTAGGAAGCCCATAGAGGGCTATGGTGAAAAAGGAAATATCCTCAGATGAAATCTGGAAAGAATATTTCTGAGAAACTGCTTAGTGTTCTGTTAATTCATCTCACAGAGTTACATCTGTATTTCGTGGATCTCTTTGCTAGCCTTATTTCTGGAATCTGAGAACAGATATTTCCGATCCCTTTGAAGACTATAGGGCCAAAGGAAATATCCTCCGATAACAAAGAGAAAGAAGCTTTGTGAGAAATTTCTTTGTGTTCTATGTAATCATCTCACAGAGTTACAGCTTTCCCCTCAAGAAGCCTTTCGCTAAGACAGTTCTTGTGGAATTGGCCAAGTGATATTTGGAATCCCATAGAGGGCTATGGTGAAAAAGGAAATATCCTCCGATGAAATCTGGAAAGAAACTTTCTGAGAAACTGCTTAGTGTTCTGTTAATTCATCTCACAGACTTACATCTATATTTCGTGGATCTCCTTGCTAGCCTTATTTCTGTGGAATCTGAGAACAGATATTTCGGATCCCTTTGAAGACTATAGGGCCAAAGGAAATATCCTCCGATAACTAAGAGAAAGAAGCTTTCTGAGAAACTTCTTTGTGTTCTGTGAAATGAGCTCACAGAGTTACAGCTTTCCCCTCAAGAAGCCTTTCTCTAAGACAGTTCTTGTGGAATTGGCCAAGTGATATTTGGAAGCCCATAGAGGGCTATGGTGAAAAAGGAAATATCCTCCGATGAAATCTGGAAAGAAACTTTCTGAGAAACTGCTTAGTGTTCTGTTAATTCATCTCACAGAGTTACATCTGTATTTCGTGGATCTTCTTGCTAGCCTTATTTCTGTGGAATCTGAGAAGAGATATTTCGGATCCCTTTGAAGACTATAGGGCCAAAGGAAATATCCTCCGAAAACTAAGAGAAAGAAGCTTTCTGAGAAACTACTTTGTGTTCTGTGAAATGAGCTCACAGAGTTACAGCTTTCCCCTCAAGAAGCCTTTCGCTAAGACAGTTCTTGTGGAATTGGCAAAGTGATATTAGGAAGCCGATAGAGGGCTATGGTGAAAAAGGAAATATCCTCAGATGAAATCTGGAAAGAAGCTTTCTGAGAAACTGCTTAGTGTTCTGTTAATTCATCTCACAGAGTTACATCTGTATTTCGTGGATCTCTTTGCTAGCCTTATTTCTGGAATCTGAGAACAGATATTTCGGATCCCTTTGAAGACTATAGGGCCAAAGGAAATATCCTCCGATAACAAAGAGAAAGAAGCTTTGTGAGAAATTTCTTTGTGTTCTATGTAATCATCTCACAGAGTTACAGCTTTCCCCTCAAGAAGCCTTTCGCTAAGACAGTTCTTGTGGAATTGGCAAAGTGATATTTGGAAGCCCATAGAGGGCTATGGTGAAAAAGGAAATATCCTCAGATGAAATCTGGAAAGAAGCTTTCTGAGAAACTGCTTAGTGTTCTGTTAATTCATCTCACAGAGTTACATCTGTATTTCGTGGATCTCTTTGCTAGCCTTATTTCTGTGGAATCTGAGAACAGATATTTCGGATCCCTTTGAAGACTATAGGGCCAAAGGAAATATCCTCCGATAACTAAGAGAAAGAAGCTTTCTGAGAAACTTCTTTGTGTTCTGTGAAATCATCTCACAGAGTTACAGCTTTCTCCTCAAGAAGCCTTTCGCTAAGACAGTTCTTGTGGAATTGGCAAAGTGATATTTGAAAGCCCCTAGAGGGCTATGGTGAAAAAGGAAATATCCTCCGATTAAATCTAGAAAGAAGCTTTCTGAGAAACTGCTTAGTGTTCTGTTAATTCATCTCACAGAGTTACATCTGTATTTCGTGGATCTCTTTGCTAGCCTTATTTCTGTGGAATCTGAAAACAGATATTTCGGATTCCTTTGAAGACTATAGGGCCAAAGGAAATATCCTCCGATAACTATGAGAAAGAAGCTTTCTGAGAAACTTCTTTGTGTTCTGTGAAATCATCTCACTGAGTTACAGCTTTCCCCTCAAGAAGCCTTTCGCTAAGACAGTTCTTGTGGAATTGGCAAAGTGATATTTGGAAGCCCATAGAGGGCTATGGTGAAAAAGGAAGTATCCTCCGATGAAATCTGGAAAGAAGCTTTCTGAGAAACTGCTTAGTGTTCTGTTAATTCATCTCACCGAGTTACATCTATATTTCGTGGATCTCTTTGCTAGCCTTATTTCTGTGGAATCTGAGAACAGATATTTCGGATCCCTTTGAAGACTATAGGGCCAAAGGAAATATCCTCCGATAACAAAGAGAAAGAAGCTTTCTGAGAAACTTCTTTGTGTTCTGTGAAATCATCTCACAGAGTTACAGCTTTCCCCTCAAGAAGCCTTTCGCTAAGACAGTTCTTGTGGAATTGGCCAAGTGATATTTGGAAGCCCATAGAGGGCTATGGTGAAAAAGGAAATATCCTCAGATGAAATCTGGAAAGAAGCTTTCTGAGAAACTGCTTAGTGTTCTTTTAATTCATCTCACAGAGTTACATCTGTATTTCGTGGATCTCTTTGCTAGCCTTATTTCTGTGGAATCTGAGAACAGATATTTCGGATCCCTTTGAAGACTATAGGGCCAAAGGAAATATCCTCCGATAACAAAGAGAAAGAAGCTTTCTGAGAAACTTCTTTGTGTTCTGTGAAATCATCTCACAGAGTTACAGCTTTCCCCTCAAGAAGCCTTTCGCTAAGACAGTTCTTGTGGAATTGGCCAAGTGATATTTGGAAGCCCATAGAGGGCTATGGTGAAAAAGGAAATATCCTCAGATGAAATCTGGAAAGAAGCTTTCTGAGGAACTGCTTAGTATTCTGTTAATTCATCTCACAGAGTTGCATCTGTATTTCGTGGATCTCTTTGCTAGCCTTATTTCTGTGGAATCTGAGAACAGATATTTCGGATCCCTTTGAAGACTATAGGGCCAAAGGAAATATCCTCCGATAACAAAGAGAAAGAAGTTTTGTGAGAAATTTCCTTGTGTTCAATGTAATCATCTCACAGAGTTACAGCTTTCCCCTCAAGAAGCCTTTCGCTAAGACAGTTCTTGTGGAATTGGCAAAGTGATATTTGGAAGCCCATAGAGGGCTATGGTGAAAAAGGAAATATCCTCAGATGAAATCTGGAAAGAAGCTTTCTGAGAAACTGCTTAGTGTTCTGTTAATTCATCTCACAGAGTGACATCTGTATTTCGTGGATCTCTTTGCTAGCCTTATTTCTGTGGAATCTGAGAAGAGATATTTCGGATCCCTTTGAAGACTATTGGGCCAAAGGAAATATCCTCCGATAACAAAGAGAAAGAAGCTTTGTGAGAAATTTCTTTGTGTTCTATGTAATCATCTCACAGAGTTACAGCTTTCCCCTCAAGAAGCCTTTAGCTAAGACAGTTCTTGTGGAATTGGCAAAGTGATATTTGGAAACCCATAGAGGGCTATGGTGAAAAAGGAAATATCCTCAGATGAAATCTGGAAAGAAGCTTTCTGAGAAACTGCTCTGTGATGTGTGACTTCCACTCACAGAGTTACATCCGTATTTCGTTGATCTCTTTGCTAGACTTATTTCTGTGGAATCTGAGAACAGATATTTCGGATCCCTTTGAAGACTATAGGGCCAAAGGAAATATCCTCCGATAACTAAGAGAAAGAAGCTTTCTGAGAAACCTCTTTGTGTTCTGTGAAAGCATCTCACAGAGTTACAGCTTTCCCCTCAAGAAGCCTTTCGCTAAGACAGTTCTTGTGGAATTGGCAAAGTGATATTTGGAAGCCCTTACAGGGCTATGGTGAAAAAGGAAATATCCTCAGATGAAATCTGGAAAGAAGCTTTCTGAGAAACTGCTCAGTGTTGTGTTAATTCATCTCAAAGAGTTACATCTATATTTCGTGGATCTCTGTGCTAGCCTTATTTCTGTGGAATCTGAGAACAGATATTTCGGATCCCTTTGAAGACTATAGGGCCAAAGGAAATATCCTCCGATAACAAAGAGAAAGAAGCTTTCTGAGAAACTTCTTTGTGTTCTGTGAAATCATCTCACAGAGTTACAGCTTTCCCCTCAAGAAGCCTTTGGCTAAGACAGTTCTTGTGGAATTGGCAAAGTGATATTTGGAAGCCCATAGAGGGCTAGGGTGAAAAAGGAAATATCCTCCGATGAAATCTGGAAAGAAGCTTTCTGAGAAACTGCTTAGTGTTCTGTTAGTTCATCTCACAGAGTTACATCTGTATTTCGTGGATCTCTTTCCTAGCGTTATTTCTGTGGAATCTGAGAACAGATATTTAGGATCCCTTTGAAGACTACAGGGCCAATGGAAATATCCTCCGATAACTAAGAGAAAGAAGCTTTCTGAGAAACTTCTTTGTGTTCTGTGAAATCATCTCTCAGAGTTACAGCTTTCCCCTCAAGAAGTCTTTCGCTAAGACAGTTCTTGTGGAATTGGCAAAGTGATATTTGGAAGCCCATAGAGGGCTATGGTGAAAAAGGAAATATCCTCCGATGAAATCTGGAAAGAAGCTTTCTGAGAAACTGCTTAGTGTTCTGTTAATTCATCTCAGAGAGTTACATCTATATTTCGTGGATCTCTTTGCTAGCCTTATTTCTGTGGGATCTGAGAACAGATATTTCGGATCCCTTTGAAGACAATAGGGCCAAAGGAAATATCCTCCGATAACAAAGAGAAAGAAGCTTTCTGAGAAACTTCTTTGTGTTCTGTGAAATCATCTCACAGAGTTACAGCTTTCCCCTCAAGAAGCCTTTCGCTAAGACAGTTCTTGTGGAATTGGCCAAGTGATATTTGGAAGCCCATAGAGGGCTATTGTGAAAAAGGATATATCGTCAGATGAAATCTGGAAAGAAAATTTCTGAGAAACTGCTTAGTGTTCTGTTAATTTATCTCACAGAGTTACATCTGTATTTCGTGGATCTCTTTGCTAGCCTTATTTCTGTGGAATCTGAGAACAGATATTTCGGATCCCTTTGAAGACTATAGGGCCAAAGGAAATATCCTCCGATAACTAAGAGAAAGAAGCTTTCTGAGAAACTTCTTTGTGTTCTGAGAAATCATCTCACAGAGTTACAGCTTTTCCCTCAAGAAGCCTTTCGCTAAGACATTTCTTGTGGAATTGGCAAAGTGATATTTTGAAGCCCATAGAGGGCTATGGTCAAAAAGGAAACATCCTCCGATGAAATCTGGAAAGAAGCTTTCTGAGAAACTGCTTAGTGTTCTGTTAATTCATCTCACAGAGTTTCTTCTATATTTCGTGGATCTCTTTGCTAGCCTTATTTCTGTGGAATCTGAGAACAGATATTTCGGATCCCTTTGAATACTATAGGGCCAAAGGAAATATCCTCCGATAACTAAGAGAAAGAAGCTTTCTGAGAAACTTCTTTGTGTTCTGTGAAATCATCTCACAGAGTTACAGTTTTCCCCTCAAGAAGCCTTTCGCTAAGACAGTTCTTGTGGAATTGGCAAAGTGATATTTGGAAGCCCATAGAGGGCTATGGTGAAAAAGGAAATATCTTCCGATGAAATCTGGAAAGAAGCTTTCTGAGAAACTGCTTAGTGTTCTGTTAATTCATCTCACAGAGTTACATCTGTATTTCGTGGATCTCTTTGCTAGCCTTATTTCTGTGGAATCTTAAAACAGATATTTCGGATCCCTTTGAAGACTATAGGGCCAAAGGAAATATCCTCCGATAACTAAGAGAAAGAAGCTTTCTGAGAAACTTCTTTGTGTTCTGTGAAATCATCTCACAGAGTTACAGCTTTCCCCTCAAGAAGCCTTTCGCTAAGACAGTTCTTGTGGAATTGGCAAAGTGATATTTGGAAGCCCATAGAGGGCTATGGTGAAAAAGGAAATATCCTCAGATGAAATCTGGAAAGAAGCTTTCTGAGAAACTGCTTAGTGTTCTGTTAATTCATCTCACAGAGTTACATCTGTATTTCGTGGATCTCTTTGCTAGCCTTATTTCTGTGGAATCTGACAACAGACATTTCGGATCCCTTTGAAGACTATGGAGCCAAAGGAAATATCCTCCGATAACTAAGAGAAAGAAGCTTTGTGAGAAATTTCTTTGTGTTCTATGTAATCATCTCACAGAGTTACAACTTTTCCCTCCAAAAGCCTTTCGCTAAGACAGTTCTTGTGGAATTGGCAAAGTGATATTTGGAAGCCCTTAGAGGTCTATGGTGAAAAAGGAAATATCCTCAGATGAAATCTGGAAAGAAGCTTTCTGAGAAACTGCTTAGTGTTCTGTTAATTCATCTCACAGAGTTACATCTGTATTTCGTGGATTACTTGGCTAGCATTATTTCTGTGGAATCTAAGAACAGATATTTCGGATCACTTTGAAGACTATAGGGTCAAAGGAAATATCCTCCGAAAACTAAGAGAAAGAAGCTTTCTGAGAAACTTCTTTGTGTTCTGTGAAATCATCTCACAGAGTTACAGCTTTCCCTCAAGAAGCCTTTCCCTAAGACATTTCTTGAGGAATTGGCAAAGTGATATTTGGAAGCCCATAGAGGGCTATGGTGAAAAAGGAAATATCCTCCGATGAAATCTGGAAAGAAGCTTTCTGAGAAACTGCTTAGTGTTCTGTTAATTCATCTCACAGAGTTACTTCTATATTTCGTGGATCTCTTTGCTAGCCTTATTTCTGTGGAATCTGAGAACAGTTATTTCAGATCCCTTTGAAGACTATAGGGCCATAGGAAATATCCTCCGATAACTAAGAGAGAGAAGCTTTCTGAGAAACTTCTTTGTGTTCTGTGAAATCATCTCACAGAGTTACAGCTTTCCCCTCAAGAAGCCTTTCGCTAAGACAGTTCTTGTGGAATTGGCAAAGTGATATTTGGAAGGCCATAGTGGGCTATGGTGAAAAAGGAAATATCCTCCGATGAAATCTGGAAAGAAGCTTTATGAGAAACTGCTTAGTGTTCTGTTAATTCATCTCACAGAGTTACTTCTATATTTCGTGGATCTCTTTGCTAGCCTTATTTCTGTGGAATCTGAGAACAGATATTTCGGATCCCTTTGAAGACTATAGGGCCAAAGGAAATATCCTCCGATAACTAAGAGAAAGAAGCTTTCTGAGAAATTTCTTTGTGTTCTGTGAAATCATCTCACAGAGTTACAGTTTTCCCCTCAAGAAGCCTTTCGCTAAGACAGTTCTTGTGGAATTGGCAAAGTGATATTTGGAAGCCCATAGAGGGCTATGGTGAAAAAGGAAATATCTTCCGATGAAATCTGGAAAGAAGCTTTCTGAGAAACTGCTTAGTGTTCTGTTAATTCATCTCACAGAGTTACATTTGTATTTCGTGGTTCTCTTTGCTAGCCTTATTTCTGTGGAATCTGAAAACAGATATTTCGGATCCCTTTGAAGACTATAGGGCCAAAGGAAATATCCTCCGATAACTAAGAGAAAGAAGCTTTCTGAGAAACTTCTTTGTGTTCTGTGAAATCATCTCACAGAGTTACAGCTTTCCCCTCAAGAAGCCTTTCGCTAAGACAGTTCTTGTGGAATTGGCAAAGTGATATTTGGAAGCCCATAGAGGGCTATGGTGAAAAAGGAAATATCCTCCGATGAAATCTGGAAAGAAGCTTTCTGAGAAACTGGTTAGTGTTCTGTTAATTCATCTCACAGAGTTACATCTATATTTCGTGGATCTCTTTGCTACCCTTATTTCTGTGGAATCTGAGAACAGATATTTCGGATCCCTTTGAAGACTATAGGGCCTAAGGAAATATCCTCCGATAACTAAGAGAAAGAAGCTTTCTGAGAAACTTCTTTGTGTTCTGTGAAATGAGCTCACAGAGTTACAGCTTTCCCCTCAAGAAGCCTTTCGCTAAGACAGTTCTTGTGGAATTGGCAAAGTGATATTTGGAAGCCCATAGAGGGCTATGGTGAAAAAGGAAATATCCTCAGATGAAATGTGGAAAGAAGCTTTCTGAGAAACTGCTTAGTGTTCTGTTAATTCATCTCACAGAGTTACATCTGTATTTCGTGGATCTCTTTGCTAGCCTTATTTCTGTGGAATCTGACAACAGACATTTCGGATCCCTTTGAAGACTATGGAGCCAAAGGAAATATCCTCCGATAACTAAGAGAAAGAAGCTTTGTGAGAAATTTCTTTGTGTTCTATGTAATCATCTCACAGAGTTACAACTTTTCCCTCCAAAAGCCTTTCGCTAAGACAGTTCTTGTGGAATTGGCAAAGTGATATTTGGAAGCCCTTAGACGTCTATGGTGAAAAAGGAAATATCCTCAGATGAAATCTGGAAAGAAGCTTTCTGAGAAACTGCTTAGTGTTCTGTTAATTCATCTCACAGAGTTACATCTGTATTTCGTGGATTACTTGGCTAGCATTATTTCTGTGGAATCTGAGAACAGATATTTCGGATCACTTTGAAGACTATAGGGTCAAAGGAAATATCCTCCGAAAACTAAGAGAAAGAAGCTTTCTGAGAAACTTCTCTGTGTTCTGTGAAATCATCTCACAGAGTTACAGCTTTCCCTCAAGAAGCCTTTCCCTAAGACATTTCTTGAGGAATTGGCAAAGTGATATTTGGAAGCCCATAGAGGGCTATGGTGAAAAAGGAAATATCCTCCGATGAAATCTGGAAAGAAGCTTTCTGAGAAACTGCTTAGTGTTCTGTTAATTCATCTCACAGAGTTACTTCTATATTTCGTGGATCTCTTTGCTAGCCTTATTTCTGTGGAATCTGAGAACAGTTATTTCAGATCCCTTTGAAGACTATAGGGCCATAGGAAATATCCTCCGATAACTAAGAGAGAGAAGCTTTCTGAGAAACTTCTTTGTGTTCTGTGAAATCATCTCACAGAGTTACAGCTTTCCCCTCAAGAAGCCTTTCGCTAAGACAGTTCTTGTGGAATTGGCAAAGTGATATTTGGAAGCCCATAGTGGGCTATGGTGAAAAAGGAAATATCCTCAGATGAAATCTGGAAAGAAGCTTTATGAGAAACTGCTTAGTGTTCTGTTAATTCATCTCACAGAGTTATATGTGTATTTCGTGGATCACTTGGCTAGCCTTATTTCTGTGGAATCTGAGAACAGATATTTCGGATCCCTTTGAAGACTATAGGGCCAAAGGAAATATCCTCCGATAACTAAGAGAAAGAAGCTTTCTGAGAAACTTCTTTGTGTTCTGTAAAATCATCTCACAGAGTTACAGCTTTCCCCTCAAGAAGCCTTTCGCTAAGACAGTTCTTGTGGAATTGGCAAAGTGATATTTGGAAGCCCATAGAGGGCTATGGTGAAAAAGGAAATATCCTCCGATGAAATCTGGAAAGAAGCTTTCTGAGAAACTGCTTAGTGTTCTGTTAATTCATCTCAGAGAGTTACATCTATATTTCGTGGATCTCTTTGCTAGCCTTATTTCTGTGGAATCTGAGAACAGATATTTCGGATCCCTTTGAAGACTATAGGGCCAAAGGAAATATCCTCCGAAAACTAAGAGAAAGAAGCTTTCTGAGAAACTTCTTTGTGTTCTGTGAAATGAGCTCACAGAGTTACAGCTTTCCCCTCAAGAAGCCTTTCGCTAAGACAGTTCTTGTGGAATTGGCAAAGTGATATTTGGAAGCCCATAGAGGGCTATGGTGAAAAAGCAAATATCCTCCGATGAAATCTGGAAAGAAGCTTTCTGAGAAACTGCTTAGTGTTCTGTTAATTCATCTCACAGAGTTACTTCTATATTTCGTGGATCTCTTTGCTAGCCTTATTTCTGTGGAATCTGAGAACAGATATTTCGGATCCCTTTGAAGACGATAGGGCCAAAGGAAATATCCTCCGATAACAAAGAGAAAGAAGCTTTCTGAGAAACTTCTTTGTGTTCTGTGAAATCATCTCACAGAGTTACAGCTTTCCCCTCAAGAAGCCTTTCGCTAAGACAGTTCTTGTGGAATTGGCAAAGTGATATTTGGAAGCCCATAGAGGGCTATGGTGAAAAAGGAAATATCCTCAGATGAAATCTGGAAAGAAGCTTTCTGAGAAACTGCTTAGTGTTCTGTTAATTCATCTCACAGAGTTACATCTGTATTTCGTGGATCTCTTTGCTAGCCTTATTTCTGTGGAATCTGAGAACAGATATTTCGGATCCCTTTGAAGACTATAGGGCCAAAGGAAATATCCTCCGAAAACTAAGAGAAAGAAGCTTTCTGAGAAACTTCTTTTTGTTCTGTGAAATGAGCTCACAGAGTTACAGCTTTCACCTCAAGAAGCCTTTCGCTAAGACAGTTCTTGTGGAATTGGCAAAGTGATATTTGGAAGCCCATAGAGGGCTATGGTGAAAAAGGAAATATCCTCAGATGAAATCTGGAAAGAAGCTTTCTGAGAAACTGCTTAGTGTTCTGTTAAATCATCTCACAGAGTGACATCTGTATTTCGTGGATCTCTTTGCTAGGCTTATTTCTGTGGAATCTGAGAACAGATATTTCGGATCCCTTTGAAGACTATAGGGCCAAAGGAAATATCCTCCAATAACAAAGAGAAAGAAGCTTTGTGAGAAATTTCTTTGTGTTCTATGTAATCATCTCACAGAGTTACAGCTTTCCCCTCAAGAAGCCTTTCGCTAAGACAGTTCTTGTGGAATTGGCAAAGTGATATTTGGAAACCCATAGAGGGCTATGGTGAAAAAGGAAATATCCTCAGATGAAATCTGGAAAGAAGCTTTCTGAGAAACTGCTCTGTGATGTGTGACTTCCACTCACAGAGTTACATCCGTATTTCGTTGATCTCTTTGCTAGACTTATTTCTGTGGATTCTGAGAACAGATATTTCAGATCCCTTTGAAGACTATAGGGCCAAAGGAAATATCCTCCGATAACTAAGAGAAAGAAGCTTTCTGAGAAACTTCTTTGTGTTCTGTAAAATCATCTCACAGAGTTACAGCTTTCCCCTCAAGAAGCCTTTCGCTAAGACAGTTCTTGTGGAATTGGCAAAGTGATATTTGGAAGCCCATAGAGGGCTATGGTGAAAAAGGAAATATCCTCCGATGAAATCTGGAAAGAAGCTTTCTGAGAAACTGCTTAGTGTTCTGTTAATTCATCTCACAGAGTTACATCTATATTTCATGGATCTCTTTGCTAGCCTTATTTCTGTGGAATCTGAGACAAGATATTTCGGATCCCTTTGAAGACTATAGGTCCAAAGGAAATATCCTCCGAAAACTAAGAGAAAGAAGCTTTCTGAGAAACTTCTTTGTGTTCTGTGAAATGAGCTCACAGAGTTACAGCTTTCCCCTCAAGAAGCCTTTCGCTAAGACAGTTCTTGTGGAATTGGCAAAGTGATATTTGGAAGCCCATAGAGGGCTATGGTGAAAAAGGAAATATCCTCCGATGAAATCTGGAAAGAAGCTTTCTGAGAAACTGCTTAGTGTTCTGTTAATTCATCTCACAGAGTTACTTCTATATTTCGTGGATCTCTTTGCTAGCCTTATTTCTGTGGAATCTGAGAACAGATATTTCGGATCCCTTTGAAGACTATAGGGCCAAAGGAAATATCCTCCGATAACAAAGAGAAAGAAGCTTTCTGAGAAACTTCTTTGTGTTCTGTGAAATCATCTCACAGAGTTACAGCTTTCCCCTCAAGAAGCCTTTCGCTAAGACAGTTCTTGTGGAATTGGCCAAGTGATATTTGGAAGCCCATAGAGGGCTATGGTGAAAAAGGAAATATCCTCCGATGAAATCTGGAAAGAAGCTTTCTGAGAAACTGCTTAGTGTTCTGTTAATTCATCTCACAGAGTTACATCTGTATCTCGTGGATCTCTTTGCTAGCCGTATTTCTGTGGAATCTGAGAACAGATATTTCGGATCCCTTTGAAGACTATAGGGCCAAAGGAAATATCATCCGATAACTAAGAGAAAGAAGCTTTCTGAGAAACTTCTTTGTGTTCTGTGAAATCATCTCACAGAGTTACAGCTTTCCCCTCAAGAAGCCTTTCGCTAAGACAGTTCTTGTGGAATTGGAAAAGTGATATTTGGAAGCCCATAGAGGGCTATGGTGAAAAAGGAAATATCCTCAGATGAAATCTGGAAAGAAGCTTTCTGAGAAACTGCTTAGTGTTCTGTTAATTCATCTCACAGAGTTACATCTGTATTTCGTGGATCTCTTTGCTAGCCTTATTTCTGTGGAATCTGAGAACAGATATTTCGGATCCCTTTGAAGACTATAGGGCCAAAGGAAATATCCTCCGATAACTAAGAGAAAGAAGCTTTCTGAGAAACTTCTTTGTGTTCTGTGAAATCAACTCACAGAGTTACAGCTTTCCCCTCAAGAAGCCTTTCGCTAAGACAGTTCTTGTGGAATTGGCAAAGTGATATTTGAAAGCCCTTAGAGGTCTATGGTGAAAAAGGAAATATCCACAGATGAAATCTGGAAAGAAGCTTTCTGAGAAACTGCTTAGTGTTCTGTTAATTCATCTCACAGAGTTACATCTGTATTTCGTGGATTACTTGGCTAGCCTTATTTCTGTGGAATCTGAGAACAGATATTTCGGATCCCTTTGAAGACTATAGGGTCAAAGGAAATATCCTCCGATAACTAAGAGAAAGAAGCTTTCTGAGAAACTTCTTTGTGTTCTGTGAAATCATCTCTCAGAGTTACAGCTTTCCCCTCAAGAAGCCTTTCGCTAAGACAGTTCTTGTGGAATTGGCAAAGTGATATTTGGAAGCCCATAGAGGGCTATGGTGAAAAAGGAAATATCCTCCGATGAAATCTGGAAAGAAGCTTTCTGAGAAACTGCTTAGTGTTCTCTTAATTCATCTCACAGAGTTACATCTATATTTCGTGGATCTCTTTGCTAGCCTTATTTCTGTGGAATCTGAGAACAGATATTTCGGATCCCTTTGAAGACTATAGGGCCAAAGGAAATATCCTCCGATAACTAAGAGAGAGAAGCTTTCTGAGAAACTTCTTTGTGTTCTGTGAAATCATCTCACAGAGTTACAGCTTTCCCCTCAAGAAGCCTTTCGCTAAGACAGTTCTTGTGGAATTGGCAAAGTGATATTTGGAAGCCTATAGAGGGCTATGGTGAAAAAGGAAATATCCTCCGATGAAATCTGGAAAGAAGCTTTCTGAGAAACTGCTTTGTGTTCTGTTAATTCATCTCACAGAGTTACTTCTATATTTCGTGGATCTCTTTGCTAGCCTTATTTCTGTGGAATCTGAGAACAGATATTTCAGATCCCTTTGAAGACTATAGGGCCATAGGAAATATCCTCCGATAACTAAGAGAAAGAAGCTTTCTGAGAAACTTCTTTGTGTTCTCTGAAATCATCTCACAGAGTTACAGCTTTCCCCTCAAGAAGCCTTTCGCTAAGACAGTTCTTGTGGAATTGGCAAAGTGATATTTGGAAGCCCATAGTGGGCTATGGTGAAAAAGGAAATATCCTCAGATGAAATCTGGAAAGAAGCTTTCTGAGAAACTGCTTAGTGTTCTGTTAATTCATCTCACAGAGTTATATGTGTATTTCGTGGATCACTTGGCTAGCCTTATTTCTGTGGAATCTGAGAACAGATATTTCGGATCCCTTTGAAGACTATAGGGCCAAAGGAAATATCCTCCGATAACTAAGAGAAAGAAGCTTTCTGAGAAACTTCTTTGTGTTCTGTAAAATCATCTCACAGAGTTACAGCTTTCCCCTCAAGAAGCCTTTCGCTAAGACAGTTCTTGTGGAATTGGCAAAGTGATATTTGGAAGCCCATAGAGGGCTATGGTGAAAAAGGAAATATCCTCCGATGAAATCTGGAAAGAAGCTTTCTGAGAAACTGCTTAGTGTTCTGTTAATTCATCTCACAGAGTTACATCTATATTTCATGGATCTCTTTGCTAGCCTTATTTCTGTGGAATCTGAGACCAGATATTTCGGATCCCTTTGAAGACTATAGGTCCAAAGGAAATATCCTCCGAAAACTAAGAGAAAGAAGCTTTCTGAGAAACTTCTTTGTGTTCTGTGAAATGAGCTCACAGAGTTACAGCTTTCCCCTCAAGAAGGCTTTCGCTAAGACAGTTCTTGTGGAATTGGCAAAGTGATATTTGGAAGCCCATAGAGGGCTATGGTGAAAAAGGAAATATCCTCCGATGAAATCTGGAAAGAAGCTTTCTGAGAAACTGCTCAGTGTTCTGTTAATTCATCTCACAGAGTTACTTCTATATTTCGTGGATCTCTTTGCTAGCCTTATTTCTGTGGAATCTGAGAACAGATATTTCGGATCCCTTTGAAGACTATAGGGCCAAAGGAAATATCCTCTGATAACAAAGAGAAAGAAGCTTTCTGAGAAACTTCTTTGTGTTCTGTGAAATCATCTCACAGAGTTATAGCTTTCCCCTCAAGAAGCCTTTCGCTAAGACAGTTCTTGTGGAATTGGCCAAGTGATATTTGGAAGCCCATAGAGGGCTATGGTGAAAAAGGAAATATCCTCAGATGAAATCTGGAAAGAAGCTTTCTGAGAAACTGCTTAGTGTTCTGTTAATTCATCTCACAGAGTTACATCTGTATCTCGTGGATCTCTTTGCTAGCCTTATTTCTGTGGAATCTGAGAACAGATATTTCGGATCCCTTTGAAGACTATAGGGCCAAAGGAAATATCCTCCGATAACTAAGAGAAAGAAGCTTTCTGAGAAACTTCTTTGTGTTCTGTGAAATCATCTCACAGAGTTACAGCTTTCCCCTCAAGAAGCCTTTCGATAAGACAGTTCTTGTGGAATTGGAAAAGTGATATTTGGAAGCCCATAGAGGGCTATGGTGAAAAAGGAAATATCCTCAGATGAAATCTGGAAAGAAGCTTTCTGAGAAACTGCTTAGTGTTCTGTTAATTCATCTCACAGAGTTACATCTGTATTTCGTGGATCTCTTTGCTAGCCTTATTTCTGTGGAATCTGAGAACAGATATTTCGGATCCCTTTGAAGACTATAGGGCCAAAGGAAATATCCTCCGATAACTAAGAGAAAGAAGCTTTCTGAGAAACTTCTTTGTGTTCTGTGAAATCATCTCACAGAGTTACAGCTTTCCCCTCAAGAAGCCTTTCGCTAAGACAGTTCTTGTGGAATTGGCAAAGTGATATTTGAAAGCCCTTAGAGGTCTATGGTGAAAAAGGAAATATCCACAGATGAAATCTGGAAAGAAGCTTTCTGAGAAACTGCTTAGTGTTCTGTTAATTCATCTCACAGAGTTACATCTGTATTTCGTGGATTACTTGGCTAGCCTTATTTCTGTGGAATCTGAGAACAGATATTTCGGATCCCTTTGAAGACTATAGGGTCAAAGGAAATATCCTCCGATAACTAAGAGAAAGAAGCTTTCTGAGAAACTTCTTTGTGTTCTGTGAAATCATCTCACAGAGTTACAGTTTTCCCTCAAGATGCCTTTCCCTAAGACATTTCTTGAGGAATTGGCAAAGTGATATTTGGAAGCCTATAGAGGGCTATGGTGAAAAAGGAAATATCCTCCGATGAAATCTGGAAAGAAGCTTTCTGAGAAACTGCTAAGTGTTCTGTTAATTCATCTCACAGAGTTACTTCTATATTTCGTGGATCTCTTTGCTAGCCTTATTTCTGTGGAATCTGAGAACAGATATTTCAGATCCCTTTGAAGACTATAGGGCCATAGGAAATATCCTCCGATAACTAAGAGAAAGAAGTTTTCTGAGAAACTTCTTTGTGTTCTGTAAATCATCTCACAGAGTTACAGCTTTCCCCTCAAGAAGCCTTTCGCTAAGACAGTTCTTGTGGAATTGGCAAAGTGATATTTGGAAGCCCATAGTGGGCTATGGTGAAAAAGGAAATATCCTCAGATGAAATCTGGAAAGAAGCTTTCTGAGAAACTGCTTAGGGTTCTGTTAATTCATCTCACAGAGTTACATCTATATTTCGTGGATCTCTTTGCTAGCCTTATTTCTGTGGAATCTGAGAACAGATATTTCGGATCCCTTTGAGGAATATAGGGCCAAAGGAAATATCCTCCGAAAACTAAGAGAAAGAAGCTTTCTGAGAAACTTCTTTGTGTTCTGTGAAATGAGCTCACAGAGTTACAGCTTTCCCCTCAAGAAGCCTTTCGCTAAGACAGGTCTTGTGGAATTGGCAAAGTGATATTTGGAAGCCCATAGAGGGCTATGGTGAAAAAGGAAATATCCTCCGATGAAATCTGGAAAGAAGCTTTCTGAGAAACTGCTTAGTGTTCTGTTAATTCATCTCACAGAGTTACTTCTATATTTCGTGGATCTCTTTGCTAGCCTTATTTCTGTGGAATCTGAGAATAGATATTTCGGATCCCTTTGAAGACTATAGGGCCAAAGGAAATATCCTCCGATAACAAAGAGAAAGAAGCTTTCTGAGAAACTTCTTTGTGTTCTGTGAAATCATCTCACAGAGTTACAGCTTTCCCCTCAAGAAGCCTTTCGCTAAGACAGTTCTTGTGGAATTGGCCAAGTGATATTTGGAAGCCCATAGAGGGCTATGGTGAAAAAGGAAATATCCTCAGATGAAATCTGGAAAGAAGCTTTCTGAGAAACTGCTTAGTGTTCTGTTAATTCATCTCACAGAGTTACATCTGTATTTCGTGGATCTCTTTGGTAGCCTTATTTCTGTGGAATCTGAGAACAGATATTTCGGATCACTTTGAAGACTATAGGGCCAAAGGAAATATCCTCCGAAAACTAAGAGAAAGAAGCTTTCTGAGAAACTTCTTTGTGTTCTGTGAAATCATCTCACAGAGTTACAGCTTTCCCCTCAAGAAGCCTTTCGCTAAGACAGTTCTTGTGGAATTGGCAAAGTGATATTTGGAAGCCCATAGAGGGCTATGGTGAAAAAGGAAATATCCTCCGATGAAATCCGGAAAGAAGCTTTCTGAGAAACTGCTTAGTGCTCTGTTAATTCAACTCACAGAGTTACTTCTATATTTCGTGGATCTCTTTGCTAGCCTTATTTCTGTGGAATCTGAGAACAGATATTTCGGATCCCTTTGAAGACTATAGGGCCAAAGGAAATATCCTCCGATAACAAAGAGAAAGAAGCTTTCTGAGAAACTTCTTTGTGTTCTGTGAAATCATCTCACAGAGTTACAGCTTTCCCCTCAAGAAGCCTTTCGCTAAGACAGTTCTTGTGGAATTGGCCAAGTGATATTTGGAAGCCCATAGAGGGCTATGGTGAAAAAGGAAATATCCTCAGATGAAATCTGGAAAGAAGCTTTCTGAGAAACTGCTTAGTGTTCTGTTAATTCATCTCACAGTGTTACATCTGTATTTCGTGGATCTCTTTGCTAGCCTTATTTCTGTGCAATCTGAGAACAGATATTTCGGATCCCTTTGAAGACTATAGGGCCAAAGGAAATATCCTCCGAAAACTAAGAGAAAGAAGCTTTCTGAGAAACTTCTTTTTGTTCTGTGAAATGAGCTCACAGAGTTACAGCTTTCCCCTCAAGAAGCCTTACGCTAAGACAGTTCTTGTGGAATTGGCAAAGTGATATTTGGAAGCCCATAGAGGGCTATGGTGAACAAGGAAATATCCTCAGATGAAATCTGGAAAGAAGCTTTCTGAGAAACTGCTTAGTGTTCTGTTAATTCATCTCACAGAGTTGCATCTGTATTTCGTGGATCTCTTTGCTAGCCTTATTTCTGTGGAATCTGAGAACAGATATTTCAGATCCCTTTGAAGACTATAGGGCCAAAGGAAATATCCTCCGATAACAAAGAGAAAGAAGCTTTGTGAGAAATTTCTTTGTGTTCTATGTAATCATCTCACAGAGTTACAGCTTTCCCCTCAAGAAGCCTTTCGCTAAGACAGTTCTTGTGAAATTGGCAAAGTGATATTTGGAAACCCATAGAGGGCTATGGTGAAAAAGGAAATATCCTCAGATGAAATCTGGAAAGAAGCTTTCTGAGAAACTGCTCTGTGATGTGTGACTTCCACTCACAGAGTTATATCCGTATTTCGTGGATCTCTTTGCTAGCCTTATTTCTGTGGAATCTGAGAACAGATATTTCAGATCCCTTTGAAGACTATAGGGCCATAGGAAATATCCTCCGATAACTAAGAGAAAGAAGCTTTCTGAGAAACTTCTTTGTGTTCTGTGAAATCATCTCACAGAGCTACTGCTTTCCCCTCAAGAAGCCTTTCGCTAAGACAGTTCTTGTGTAATTGGCAAAGTGATATTTGGAAGCCCATAGTGGGCTATGGTGAAAAAGGAAATATCCTCAGATGAAATCTGGAAAGAAGCTTTATGAGAAACTGCTTAGTGTTCTGTTAATTCATCTCACAGAGTTACATCTGTATTTCGTGGATCACTTGGCTAGCCTTATTTCTGTGGAATCTGAGAACAGATATTTCGGATCCCTTTGAAGACTATAGGGCCAAAGGAAATATCCTCCTATAACTAAGAGAAAGAAGCTTTCTGAGAAACTTCTTTGTGTTCTGTAAAATCATCTCACAGAGTTACAGCTTTCCCCTCAAGAAGCCTTTCGCTAAGACAGTTCTTGTGGAATTGGCAAAGTGATATTTGGAAGCCCATAGAGGGCTATGGTGAAAAAGGAAATATCCTCCGATGAAATCTGGAAAGAAGCTTTCTGAGAAACTGCTCAGTGTTCTGTTAATTCATCTCAAAGAGTTACATCTATATTTCGTGGATCTCTGTGCTAGCCTTATTTCTGTGGAATCTGAGAACAGATATTTCGGATCCCTTTGAAGACTATAGGGCCAAAGGAAATATCCTCCGATAACAAAGAGAAAGAAGCTTTCTGAGAAACTTCTTTGTGTTCTGTGAAATCATCTCACAGAGTTACAGCTTTCCCCTCAAGAAGCCTTTGGCTAAGACAGTTCTTGTGGAATTGGCAAAGTGATATTTGGAAGCCCATAGAGGGCTATGGTGAAAAAGGAAATATCCTCCGATGAAATCTGGAAAGAAGCTTTCTGAGAAACTGCTTAGTGTTCTGTTAATTCATCTCACAGAGTTACATCTGTATTTCGTGGATCTCTTTGCTAGCGTTATTTCTGTGTAATCTGAGAAAAGATATTTAGGATCCCTTTGAAGACTATAGGGCCAATGGAAATATCCTCCGATAACTAAGAGAAAGAAGCTTTCTGAGAAACTTCTTTGTGTTCTGTGAAATCATCTCTCAGAGTTACAGCTTTCCCCTCAAGAAGCCTTTCGCTAAGACAGTTCTTGTGGAATTGGCAAAGTGATATTTGGAAGCCCATAGAGGGCTATGGTGAAAAAGGAAATATCCTCCGATGAAATCTGGAAAGAAGCTTTCTGAGAAACTGCTTAGTGTTCTCTTAATTCATCTCACAGAGTTACATCTGTATTTCGTGGATCTCTTTGCTAGCCTTATTTCTGTGGAATCTGAGAACAGATATTTCGGATCCCTTTGAAGACTATAGGGCCAAAGGAAATATCCTCCGATAACTAAGAGAAAGAAGCTTTCTGAGAAACTTCTTTGTGTTCTGTGAAATCATCTCACAGAGTTACAGCTTTCCCCTCAAGAAGCCTTTCGCTAAGACAGTTCTTGTGGAATTGGCAAAGTGATATTTGGAAGACCATGGAGGGCTATGGTGAAAAAGGATATATCCTCAGATGAAATCTGGAAAGAAAATTTCTGAGAAACTGCTTAGTGTTCTGTTAATTCATCTCACATAGTTACATCTGTATTTCGTGGATCTCTTTGCTAGCCTTATTTCTGTGGAATCTGAGAACAGATATTTCGGATCCCTTTGGAGACTATAGGGCCAAAGGAAATATCCTCCGATAACTAAGAGAAAGAAGCTTTCTGAGAAACTTCTTTGTGTTCTGTGAAATCATCTCACAGAGTTACAGCTTTCCCCTCAAGAAGCCTTTCGCTAAGACAGTTCTTGTGGAATTGGCAAAGTGATATTTGGAAGCCCATAGAGGGCTACGGTCAAAAAGGAAACATCCTCCGATGAAATCTGGAAAGAAGCTTTCTGAGAAACTGCTTAGTGTTCTGTTAATTCATCTCACAGAGTTACATCTGTATTTCGTGGATCTCTTTGCTAGCCTTATTTCTGTGGAATCTGAAAACAGATATTTCGGATCCCTTTGAAGACTATAGGGCCAAAGGAAATCTCCTCCGATAACTAAGAGAAAGAAGCTTTCTGAGAAACTTCTTTGTGTTCTGTGAAATCATCTCTCAGAGTTACAGCTTTCCCCTCAAGAAGCCTTTCGCTAAGACAGTTCTTGTGGAATTGGCAAAGTGATATTTGGAAGCCCATAGAGGGCTATGGTGAAAAAGGAAATATCCTCCGATGAAATCTGGAAAGAAGCTTTCTGAGAAAGGGCTTAGTGTTCTGTTAATTCATCTCACAGAGTTACATCTGTATTTCGTGGATCTCTTTGCTAGCCTTATTTCTGTGGAATCTGAGAACAGATATTTCGGATCCCTTTGAAGACTATAGGGCCAAAGGAAATATCCTCCGAAAACTAAGAGAAAGAAGCTTTCTGAGAAACTTCTTTGTTTTCTGTGAAATGAGCTCACAGAGTTACAGCTTTCCCCTCAAGAAGCCTTTCGCTAAGACAGTTCTTGTGGAATTGGCAAAGTGATATTTGGAAGCCCATAGAGGGCTATGGTGAAAAAGGAAATATCCTCAGATGAAATCTGGAAAGAAGCTTTCTGAGAAACTGCTTAGTGTTCTGTTAATTCATCTCAGAGAGTTACATCAGTATTTCGTGGATCTCTTTGCTAGCCTTATTTCTGTGGAATCTGACAACAGATATTTCGGATCCCTTTGAAGACTATGGAGCCAAAGGAAATATCCTCCGATAACTAAGAGAAAGAAGCTTTGTGAGAAATTTCTTTGTGTTCTATGTAATCATCTCATAGAGTTACAGCTTTTCCCTCAAAAAGCCTTTCGCTAAGACAGTTCTTGTGGAATTGGCAAAGTGATATTTGGAAGCCCTTAGAGGTCTATGGTGAAAAAGGAAATATCCTCAGATGAAATCTGGAAAGAAGCTTTCTGAGAAACTGCTTAGTGTTCTATTAATTCATCTCACAGAGTTACATCTGTATTTCGTGGATTACTTGGCTAGCCTTATTTCTGTGGAATCTGAGAACAGATATTTCGGATCCCTTTGAAGACTATAGGGTCAAAGGAAATATCCTCCGATAACTAAGTGAAAGAAGCTTTCTGAGAAACTTCTTTGTGTTCTGTGAAATCATCTCACAGAGTTACAGTTTTCCCTCAAGAAGCCTTTCCCTAAGTGATTTCTTGAGGAATTGGCAAAGTGATATTTGGAAGCCTATAGAGGGCTATGGTGAAAAAGGAAATATCCTCCGATGAAATCTGGAAAGAAGCTTTCTGAGAAACTGCTTAGAGTTCTGTTAATTCATCTCACAGAGTTACTTCTATATTTCGTGGATCTCTTTGCTAGCCTTATTTCTGTGGAATCTGAGAACAGATATTTCAGATCCCTTTGAAGACTATAGGGCCATAGGAAATATCCTCCGATAACTAAGAGAAAGAAGCTTTCTGAGAAACTTCTTTGTGTTCTGTGAAATCATCTCACAGAGTTACAGCTTTCCCCTCAAGAAGCCTTTCGCTAAGACAGTTCTTGTGGAATTGGCAAAGTGATATTTGGAAGCCCATAGTGGGCTATGGTGAAAAAGGAAATATCCTCAGATGAAATCTGGAAAGAAGCTTTATGAGAAACTGCTTAGTGTTCTGTTAATTCATCTCACAGAGTTATATGTGTATTTCGTGGATCACTTGGCTAGCCTTATTTCTGTGGAATCTGAGAACAGATATTTCGGATCCCTTTGAAGACTATAGGGCCAAAGGAAATATCCTCCGATAACTAAGAGAAAGAAGCTTTCTGAGAAACTTCTTTGTGTTCTGTAAAATCATCTCACAGAGTTACAGCTTTCCCCTCCAGAAGCCTTTCGCTAAGACAGTTCTTGTGGAATTGGCAAAGTGATATTTGGAAGCCCATAGAGGGCTATGGTGAAAAAGGAAATATCCTCAGATGAAATCTGGAAAGAAGCTTTCTGATAAACTGCTTAGTGTTCTGTTAATTCATCTCACAGAGTTACATCTATATTTCGTGGATCTCTTTGCTAGCCTTATTTCTGTGGAATCTGAGAACAGATATTTCGGATCCCTTTGAAGACTATAGGGCCAAAGGAAATATCCTCCGAAAACTAAGAGAAAGAAGCTTTCTGAGAAACTTCTTTGTGTTCTGTGAAAGGAGCTCACAGAGTTACAGCTTTCCCCTCAAGAAGCCTTTCGCTAAGACAGTTCTTGTGGAATTGGCAAAGTGATATTTGGAAGCCCATAGAGGGCTATGGTGAAAAAGGAAATATCCTCAGATGAAATCTGGAAAGAAGCTTTCTGAGAAACTGCTTAGTGTTCTGTTAATTCATCTCACAGAGTTACATCTGTATTTCGTGGATCACTTTGCTAGCCTTATTTCTGTGGAATCTGAGAACAGATATTTCGGATCCCTTTGAAGACTATAGGGCCAAAGGAAATATCCTCCGATAACAAAGAGAAAGAAGCTTTCTGAGAAACTTCTTTGTGTTCTGTGAAATCATCTCACAGAGTTACAGCTTTTCCCTCAAGAAGCCTTTCGCTAAGACAGTTCTTGTGGAATTGTCCAAGTGATATTTGGAAGCCCATAGAGGGCTATGGTGAAAAAGGAAATATCCTCAGATGAAATCTGGAAAGAAGCTTTCTGAGAAACTGCTTAGTGTTCTGTTAATTCATCTCACAGAGTTACATCTGTATTTCGTGGATCTCTTTGCTAGCCTTATTTCTGTGGA
Source organism: Macaca mulatta (assembly GCF_049350105.2). NCBI lineage: Eukaryota > Metazoa > Chordata > Mammalia > Primates > Cercopithecidae > Macaca > Macaca mulatta. The sequence goes on from NC_133411.1 coordinate 50,560,502, forward strand.
ATCTGAGAACAGATATTTCGGATCCCTTTGAAGACTATAGGGCCAAAGGAAATATCCTCCGATAACAAAGAGAAAGAAGCTTTCTGAGAAACTTCTTTGCGTTCTGTGAAATCATCTCACAGAGTTACAGCTTTCCCCTCAAGAAGCCTTTCGATAAGACAGTTCTTGTGGAATTGGCAAAGTGATATTTGGAAGCCCATAGAGGGCTATGGTGAAAAAGGAAATATCCTCCGATGAAATCTGGAAAGAAACTTTCTGAGAAACTGCTTAGTGTTCTGTTAATTCATCTCACAGAGTTACATCTATATTTCGTGGATCTCCTTGCTAGCCTTATTTCTGTGGAATCTGAGAACAGATATTTCGGATCCCTTTGAAGACTATAGGGCCAAAGGAAATATCCTCCGAAAACTAAGAGAAAGAAGCTTTCTGAGAAACTTCTTTGTGTTCTGTGAAATGAGCTCACAGAGTTACAGCTTTCCCCTCAAGAAGCCTTTCGCTAAGACAGTTCTTGTGGAATTGGCAAAGTGATATTTGGAAGCCCATAGAGGGCTATGGTGAAAAAGGAAATATCCTCAGATGAAATCTGGAAAGAAGCTTTCTGAGAAACTGCTCAGTGTTCTGTTAATTCATCTCACAGAGTTGCATCTGTATTTCGTGGATCTCTTTGCTAGCCTTATTTCTGTGGAATCTGAGAAGAGATATTTCGGATCCATTTGAAGACTATAGGGCCAAAGGAAATATCCTCCGATAACTAAGAGAAAGAAGCTTTCTGAGAAACTTCGTTGTGTTCTGTGAAATGAGCTCACAGAGTTACAGCTTTCCCCTCAAGAAGCCTTTGGCTAAGACAGTTCTTGTGGAATTGGCAAAGTGATATTTGGAAGCCCATAGAGGGCTATGGTGAAAAAGGAAATATCCTCAGATGAAATCTGGAAAGAAGCTTTCTGAGAAACTGCTTAGTGTTCTGTTAATTCATCTCACAGAGTTACATCTGTGTTTCGTGGATCTCTTTGCTAGCGTTATTTCTGTGGAATCTGAGAACAGATATTTAGGATCCCTTTGAAGACTATAGGGCCAATGGAAATATCCTCCGATAACTAAGAGAAAGAAGCTTTCTGAGAAACTTCTTTGTGTTCTGTGAAATCATCTCTCAGAGTTACAGCTTTCCCCTCAAGAAGCCTTTCGCTAAGACAGTTCTTGTGCAATTGGCAAAGTGATATTTGGAAGCCCATAGAGGGCTATGGTGAAAAAGGAAATATCCTCAGATGAAATCTGGAAAGAAGCTTTCTGAGAAACTGCTTAGTGTACTGTTAATTCATCTCACAGAGTTACTTCTATATTTCGTGGATCTCTTTGCTAGTCTTATTTCTGTGGAATCTGAGAACAGATATTTCGGATCCCTTTGAAGACTATAGGGCCAAAGGAAATATCCTCCGATAACAAAGAGAAAGAAGCTTTCTGAGAAACTTCTTTGTGTTCTGTGAAATCATCTCACAGAGTTACAGCTTTCCCCTCAAGAAGCCTTTCGCTAAGACATTTCTTGTGGAATTGGCAAAGTGATATTTGGAAGCCCCTAGAGGGCTATGGTGAAAAAGGAAATATCCTCCGATGAAATCTGGAAAGAAGCTTTCTGAGAAACTGCTTAGTGTTCTGTTAATTCATCTCACAGAGTTACATCTATATTTCGTGGATCTCTTTGCTAGACTTCTTTCTGTGGAATCTGAGAACAGATATTTCGGATCCCTTTGAAGACTATAGGGCCAAAGGAAATATCCTCCGATAATTAAGAGAAAGAAGCTTTCTGAGAAACTTCTTTGTGTTCTGTGAAATCATCTCACAGAGTTACAGCTTTCCCCTCAAGAAGCCTTTCGCTAAGACAGTTCTTGTGGAATTGGCAAAGTGATATTTGGAAACCCATAGAGGGCTATGGTGAAAAAGGAAATATCCTCAGATGAAATCTGGAAAGAAGCTTTCTGAGAAACTGCTCTGTGATGTGTGACTTCCACTCACGGAGTTACATCTGTATTTCGTTGATCTCTTTGCTAGACTTATTTCTGTGGAATCTGAGAACAGATATTTCGGATCCCTTTGAAGACTATAGGGCCAAAGGAAATATCCTCCGATAACTAAGAGAAAGAAGCTTTCTGAGAAACTTCTTTGTGTTCTGGGAAATCATCTCACAGAGTTACAGCTTTCCCCTCAAGAAGCCTTTCGCTAAGACAGTTCTTGTGGAATTGGCAAAGTGATATTTGGATGCCCATACACGGCTATGGTGAAAAAGGAAATATCCTCAGATGAAATCTGGAAAGAAGCTTTCTGAGAAACTGCTCAGTGTTCTGTTAATTCATCTCAAAGACTTACATCTATATTTCGTGGATCTCTGTGCTAGCCTTATTTCTGTGGAATCTGAGAACAGATATTTCGGATCCCTTTGAAGACTATAGGGCCAAAGGAAATATCCTCCGATAACAAAGAGAAAGAAGCTTTCTGAGAAACTTCTTTGTGTTCTGTGAAATCATCTCACAGAGTTACAGCTTTCCCCTCAAGAAGCCTTTGGCTAAGACAGTTCTTGTGGAATTGGCAAAGTGATATTTGGAAGCCCATAGAGGGCTATGGTGAAAAAGGAAATATCCTCAGATGAAATCTGGAAAGAAGCTTTCTGAGAAACTGCTTAGTGTTCTGTTAATTCATCTCACAGAGTTACATCTGTGTTTCGTGGATCTCTTTGCTAGCGTTATTTCTGTGGAATCTGAGAACAGATATTTAGGATCCCTTTGAAGACTATAGGGCCAAAGAAAATATCCTCCGATAACTAAGAGAAGGAAGCTTTCTGAGAAACTTCTTTGTGTTCTGTGAAATCATCTCTCAGAGTTACAGCTTTCCCCTCAAGAAGCCTTTCGCTAAGACAGTTCTTGTGCAATTGGCAAAGTGATATTTGGAAGCCCATAGAGGGCTATGGTGAAAAAGGATATATCCTCAGATGAAATCTGGAAAGAAGCTTTCTGAGAAACTGCTTAGTGTTCTGTTAATTCATCTCACAGAGTTACTTCTATATTTCGTGGATCTCTTTGCTAGCCTTATTTCTGTGGAATCTGAGAACAGATATTTCGGATCCCTTTGAAGACTATAGGGCCAAAGGAAATATCCTCCGATAACAAAGAGAAAGAAGCTTTCTGAGAAACTTCTTTGTGTTCTGTGAAATCATCTCACAGAGTTACAGCTTTCCCCTCAAGAAGCCTTTCGCTAAGACAGTTCTTGTGGAAGTGGCAAAGTGATATTTGGAAGCCCATAGAGGGCTATGGTGAAAAAGGAAATATCCTCTGATGAAATCTGGAAAGAAGCTTTCTGAGAAACTGCTTAGTGTTCTCTTAATTCATCTCACAGAGTTACATCTGTATTTCGTGGATCTCTTTGCTAGCCTTATTTCTGTGGAATCTGAGAACAGATATTTCGGATCCCTTTGAAGACTATAGGGCCAAAGGAAATATCCTCCGATAACTAAGAGAAAGAAGCTTTCTGAGAAACTTCTTTGTGTTCTGTGAAATCATCTCACAGAGTTACAGCTTTCCCCTCAAGAAGCCTTTCGCTAAGACACTTCTTGTGGAATTGGCCAAGTGACATTTGGAAGCCCATGGAGGGCTATGGTGAAAAAGGATATATCCTCAGATGAAATCTGGAAAGAAAATTTCTGAGAAACTGCTTAGTGTTCTGTTAATTCATCTCACATAGTTACATCTGTATTTCGTGGATCTCTTTGCTAGCCTTATTTCTGTGGAATCTGAGAACAGATATTTCGGATCCCTTTGGAGACTATAGGGCCAAAGGAAATATCCTCCGATAACTAAGAGAAAGAAGCTTTCTGAGAAACTTCTTTGTGTTCTGTGAAATCATCTCACAGAGTTACAGCTTTCCCCTCAAGAAGCCTTTCGCTAAGACAGTTCTTGTGGAATTGGCAAAGTGATATTTGGAAGCCCATAGAGGGCTATGGTGAAAAAGGAAATATCCTCAGACGAAATCTGGAAAGAAGCTTTCTGTGAAACTGCTTAGTGTTCTGTTAATTCATCTCACAGAGTTGCATCTGTATTTCGTGGATCTCTTTGCTAGCCTTATTTCTGTGGAATCTGAGAAGAGATATTTCGGACCCCTTTGAAGACTATAGGGCCAAAGGAAATATCCTCCGATAACAAAGAGAAAGAAGCTTTGTGAGAAATTTCTTTGTGTTCTATGTAATCATCTCACAGAGTTACAGCGTTCCCCTCAAGAAGCCTTTCGCTAAGACAGTTCTTGTGGAATTGGCAAAGTGATATTTGGAAACCCATAGAGGGCTATGGTGAAAAAGGAAATATCCTCAGATGAAATCTGGAAAGAAGCTTTCTGAGAAACTGCTCTGTGATGTGTGACTTCCACTCACAGAGTTACATCTGTATTTCGTTGATCTCTTTGCTAGACTTATTTCTGTGGAATCTGAGAAGAGATATTTCGGATCCCTTTGAAGACTATAGGGCCAAAGGAAATATCCTCCGATAACTAAGAGAAAGAAGCTTTCTGAGAAACCTGTTTGTGTTCTGTGAAATCATCTCACAGAGATACAGCTTTCCCCTCAAGAAGCCTTTCGCTAAGACAGTTCTTGTGGAATTGGCAAAGTGATATTTGGAAGCCCATAGAGGGCTATGGTGAAAAAGGAAATATCCTCAGATGAAATCTGGAAAGAAGCTTTCTGAGAAACTGCTTAGTGTTCTGTTAATTCATCTCACAGAGTTGCATCTGTATTTCGTGGATCTCTTTGCTAGCCTTATTTCTGTGGAATCTGAGAAGAGATATTTCGGATCCATTTGAAGACTATAGGGCCAAAGGAAATATCCTCCGATAACAAAGAGAAAGAAGCTTTGTGAGAAATTTCTTTGTGTTCTATGTAATCATCTCACAGAGTTACAGCTTTCCCCTCAAGAAGCCTTTCGCTAAGACAGTTCTTGTGGAATTGGCAAAGTGATATTTGGAAGCCCATAGAGGGCTATGGTGAAAAAGGAAATATCCTCAGATGAAATCTGGAAAGAAGCTTTCTGAGAAACTGCTTAGTGTTCTGTTAATTCATGTCACAGAGTTACATCTGTATTTCGTGGATCTCTTTGCTAGCCTTATTTCTGTGGAATCTGAGAAGAGATATTTCGGATCCCTTTGAAGACTATAGGGCCAAAGGAAATATCCTCCGATAACAAAGAGAAAGAAGCTTTGTGAGAAATTTCTTTGTGTTCTATGTAATCATCTCACAGAGTTACAGCTTTCCCCTCAAGAAGCCTTTCGGTAAGACAGTTCTTGTGGATTTGGCAAAGTGATATTTGGAAACCCATAGAGGGCTATGGTGAAAAAGGAAATATCCTCAGATGAAATCTGGAAAGAAGCTTTCTGAGAAACTGCTCTGTGATGTGTGACTTCCACTCACAGAGTTACATCTGTATTTCGTTGATCTCTTTGCTAGACTTGTTTCTGTGGAATCTGAGAACAGATATTTCGGATCCCTTTGAAGACTATAGGGCCAAAGGAAATATCCTCCGATAACTAAGAGAAAGAAACTTTCTGAGAAACCTCTTTGTGTTCTGTGAAATCATCTCACAGAGTTACAGCTTTCCCCTCAAGAAGCCTTTCGCTAAGACAGTTCTTGTGGAATTGGCAAAGTGATATTTGGAAGCCCATACAGGGCTATGGTGAAAAAGGAAATATCCTCAGATGAAATCTGGAAAGAAGCTTTCTGAGAAACTGCTCAGTGTTCTGTTAATTCATCTCAAAGAGTTACATCTATATTTCGTGAATCTCTGTGCTAGCCTTATTTCTGTGGAATCTGAGAAGAGATATTTCGGATCCCTTTGAAGACTATAGGGCCAAAGGAAATATCCTCCGATAACAAAGAGAAAGGAGCTTTCTGAGAAACTTCTTTGTGTTCTGTGAAATCATCTCACAGAGTTACAGCTTTCCCCTCAAGAAGCCTTTGGCTAAGACAGTTCTTGTGGAATTGGCCAAGTGATATTTGGAAGCCCATAGAGGGCTATGGTGAAAAAGGAAATATCCTCAGATGAAATCTGGAAAGAAGCTTTCTGAGAAACTGCTTAGTGTTCTGTTAATTCATCTCACAGAGTTACATCTGTGTTTCGTGGATCTCTTTGCTAGCGTTATTTCTGTGGAATCTGAGAACAGATATTTAGGATCCCTTTGAAGACTATAGGGCCAATGGAAATATCCTCCGATAACAAAGAGAAAGAAGCTTTCTGAGAAACTTCTTTGTGTTCTGTGAAATCATCTTACAGAGTTACAGCTTTCCCCTCAAGAAGCCTTTCGCTAAGACAGTTCTTGTGGAATTGTCAAAGTGATATATGGAAACCCATAGAGGGCTATGGTGAAAAAGGAAATATCCTCAGATGAAATCTGGAAAGAAGCTTTCTGAGAAACTGCTCTGTGATGTGTGACTTCCACTCACAGAGATACATCTGTATTTCGTTGATCTCTTTGCTAGACTTATTTCTGTGGAATCTGAGAACAGATATTTCGGATCCCTTTGAAGACTATAGGGCCAAAGGAAATATCCTCCGATAACTAAGAGAAAGAATCTTTCTGAGAAACCTCTTTGTGTTCTGTGAAATCATCTCACAGAGTTACAGCTTTCCCCTCAAGAAGCCTTTCGCTAAGACAGTTCTTGTGGAATTGGCAAAGTGATATTTGGAAGCCCATACAGGGCTATGGTGAAAAAGGAAATATCCTCAGATGAAATCTGGAAAGAAGCTTTCTGAGAAACTGCTCAGTGTTCTGTTAATTCATCTCAACGAGTTACATCTATATTTCGTGAATCTCTGTGCTAGCCTTATTTCTGTGGAATCTGAGAACAGATATTTCGGATCCCTTTGAAGACTATAGGGCCAAAGGAAATATCCTCCGATAACAAAGAGAAAGAAGCTTTCTGAGAAACTTCTTTGTGTTCTGTGAAATCATCTCACAGAGTTACAGCTTTCCCCTCAAGAAGCCTTTGGCTAAGACAGTTCTTGTGGAATTGGCAAAGTGATATTTGGAAGCCCATAGAGGGCTATGGTGAAAAAGGAAATATCCTCAGATGAAATCTGGAAAGAAGCTTTCTGAGAAACTGCTTAGTGTTCTGTTAATTCATCTCACAGAGTTACATCTGTGTTTCGTGGATCTCTTTGCTAGCGTTATTTCTGTGGAATCTGAGAACAGATATTTAGGATCCCTTTGAAGACTATAGGGCCAAAGGAAATATCCTCCGATAACAAAGAGAAAGAAGCTTTCTGAGAAACTTCTTTGTGTTCTGTGAAATCATCTCACAGAGTTACAGCTTTCCCCTCAAGAAGCCTTTCGCTAAGACAGTTCTTGTGGAATTGGCAAAGTGATATTTGGAAGCCCCTAGAGGGCTATGGTGAAAAAGGAAATATCCTCCGATGAAATCTGGAAAGAAGCTTTCTGAGAAACTGCTTAGTGTTCTGTTAATTCATCTCACAGAGTTACATCTATATTTCGTGGATCTCTTTGCTAGACTTCTTTCTGTGGAATCTGAGAACAGATATTACGGATCCCTTTGAAGACTATAGGGCCAAAGGAAATATCCTCTGATAATTAAGAGAAAGAAGCTTTCTGAGAAACTTCTTTGTGTTCTGTGAAATCATCTCACAGAGTTACAGCTTTCCCCTCAAGAAGCCTTTCGCTAAGACAGTTCTTGTGGAATTGGCAAAGTGATATTTGGAAACCCATAGAGGGCTATGGTGAAAAAGGAAATATCCTCAGATGAAATCTGGAAAGAAGCTTTCTGAGAAACTGCTCTGTGATGTGTGACTTCCACTCACGGAGTTACATCTGTATTTCGTTGATCTCTTTGCTAGACTTATTTCTGTGGAATCTGAGAACAGACATTTCGGATCCCTTTGAAGACTACAGGGCCAAAGGAAATATCCTCCGATAACTAAGAGAAAGAAGCTTTCTGAGAAACCTCTTTGTGTTCTGTGAAATCATCTCACAGAGTTACAGCTTTCCCCTCAAGAAGCCTTTCGCTAAGACAGTTCTTGTGAAATTGGCAAAGTGATATTTGGAAGCCCATACACGGCTATGGTGAAAAAGGAAATATCCTCAGATGAAATCTGGAAAAAAGCTTTCTGAGAAACTGCTCAGTGTTCTGTTAATTCATCTCAAAGACTTACATCTATATTTCGTGGATCTCTGTGCTAGCCTTATTTCTTTGGAATCTGAGAACAGATATTTCGGATCCCTTTGAAGACTATAGGGCCAAAGGAAATATCCTCCGATAACAAAGAGAAAGAAGCTTTCTGAGAAACTTCTTTGTGTTCTGTGAAATCATCTCACAGAGTTACAGCTTTCCCCTCAAGAAGCCTTTGGCTAAGACAGTTCTTGGGGAATTGGTAAAGTGATATTTGGAAGCCCATAGAGGGCTATGGTGAAAAAGGAAATATCCTCAGATGAAATCTGGAAAGAAGCTTTCTGAGAAACTGCTTAGTGTTCTGTTTATTCATCTCACAGAGTTACATCTGTGTTTCGTGGATCTCTTTGCTAGCGTTATTTCTGTGGAATCTGAGAACAGATATTTAGGATCCCTTTGAAGACTATAGGGCCAATGGAAATATCCTCCGATAACTAAGAGAAGGAAGCTTTCTGAGAAACTTCTTTGTGTTCTGTGAAATCATCTCTCAGAGTTACAGCTTTCCCCTCAAGAAGCCTTTCGCTAAGACAGTTCTTGTGCAATTGGCAAAGTTATATTTGGAAGCCCATAGAGGGCTATGGTGAAAAAGGATATATCCTCAGATGAAATCTGGAAAGAAGCTTTCTGAGAAACTGCTTAGTGTTCTGTTAATGCATCTCACAGAGTTACTTCTATATTTCGTGGATCTCTTTGCTAGCCTTATTTCTGTGGAATCTGAGAACAGATATTTCGGATCCCTTTGAAGACTATAGGGCCAAAGGAAATATCCTCCGATAACAAAGAGAAAGAAGCTTTCTGAGAAACTTCTTTGTGTTCTGTGAAATCATCTCACAGAGTTACAGCTTTCCCCTCAAGAAGCCTTTCGCTAAGACAGTTCTTGTGGAATTGGCAAAGTGATATTTGGAAGCCCATAGAGGGCTATGGTGAAAAAGGAAATATCCTCCGATGAAATCTGGAAAGATGCTTTCTGAGAAACTGCTTAGTGTTCTGTTAATTCATCTCACAGAGTTACATCTATATTTCGTGGATCTCTTTGCTAGCCTTATTTCTGTGGAATCTGAGAACAGATATTTCGGATCCCTTTGAAGACTATAGGGCCAAAGGAAATATCCTCCGAAAACTAAGAGAAAGAAGCTTTCTGAGAAACTTCTTTGTGTTCTGTGAAATCATCTCACAGAGTTACAGCTTTCCCCTCCAGAAGCCTTTCGCTAAGACAGTTCTTGTGGAATTGGCAAAGTGATATTTGGAAGCCCATAGAGGGCTATGGTGAAAAAGGAAATATCCTCCGATGAAATCTGGAAAGAAACTTTCTGAGAAACTGCTTAGTGTTCTGTTAATTCATCTCACAGAGTTACATCTGTATTTCGTGGATCTCTTTGCTAGCCTTATTTCTGTTGGATCTGAGAACAGATATTTCGGATCCCTTTGAGGACTATAGGGCCAAAGGAAATATCCTCCGATAACAAAGAGAAAGAAGCTTTGTGAGAAATTTCTTTGTGTTCTATGTAATCATCTCACAGAGTTACAGCTTTCCCCTCAAGAAGCCTTTCGCTAAGACAGTTCTTGTGGAATTGGCAAAGAGATATTTGGAAACCCATAGAGGGCTATGGTGAAAAAGGAAATTTCCTCAGATGAAATCTGGAAAGATGGTTTCTGAGAAACTGCTCTGTGATGTGTGACTTCCACTCACAGAGTTACATCTGTATTTCGTTGATCTCTTTGCTAGACTTATTTCTGTGGAATCTGAGAACAGATATTTCGGATCCCTTTGAAGACTATAGGGCCAAAGCAAATATCCTCCGATAACTAATAGAAAGAATCTTTCTGAGAAACTTCTTTGTGTTCTATGAAATCATTTCACAGAGTTACAGCTTTCCCCTCAAGAAGCCTTTCGCTAAGACAGTTCTTGTGGAATTGGCAAAGTGATATTTGGAAGCCCATAGAGGGCTATGGTGAAAAAGGAGATATCCTCCGATGAAATCTGGAAAGAAACTTTCTGAGAAACTGCTTGGTGTTCTGTTAATTCATCTCACAGAGTTACATCTATATTTCGTGGATCTCCTTGCTAGCCTTATTTCTGTGGAATCTGAGAACAGATATTTCGGATCCCTTTGAAGACTATAGGGCCAAAGGAAATATCCTCCGATAATTCAGAGAAAGAAGCTTTCTGAGAAACTTCTTTGTGTTCTGTGAAATCATCTCACAGAGTTACAGCTTTCCCCTCAAGAAGCCTTTCGCTATTACAGTTCTTGTGGAATTGGCAAAGTGATATTTGGAAGCCCATAGAGGGCTATGGTGAAAAAGGAAATATCCTCAGATGAAATCTGGAAAGAAGCTTTCTGAGAAACTGCTTAGTGTTCTGTTAATTCATCTCACAGAGTTGCATCTGTATTTCGTGGATCTCTTTGCTAGCCTTATTTCTGTGGAATCTGAGAAGAGATATTTCGGATCCATTTGAAGACTATAGGGCCAAAGGAAATATCCTCCGATAACAAAGAGAAAGAAGCTTTGTGAGAAATTTCTTTGTGTTCTATGTAATCATCTCACAGAGTTACAGCTTTCCCCTCAAGAAGCCTTTGGCTAAGACAGTTCTTGTGGAATTGGCAAAGTGATATTTGGAAGCCCATAGAGGGCTACGGTGAAAAAGGAAATATCCTCAGATGAAATCTGGAAAGAAGCTTTCTGAGAAACTGCTTAGTGTTCTGTTAATTCATGTCACAGAGTTACATCTGTATTTCGTGGATCTCTTTGCTAGCCTTATTTCTGTGGAATCTGAGAAGAGATATTTCGGATCCCTTTGAAGACTATAGGGCCAAAGGAAATATCCTCCGATAACAAAGAGAAAGAAGCTTTGTGAGAAATTTCTTTGTGTTCTATGTAATCATCTCACAGAGTTACAGCTTTCCCCTCAAGAAGCCTTTCGCTAAGACAGTTCTTGTGGATTTGGCAAAGTGATATTTGGAAACCCATAGAGGGCTATGGTGAAAAAGGAAATATCCTCAGATGAAATCTGGAAAGAAGCTTTCTGAGAAACTGCTCTGTGATGTGTGACTTCCACTCACAGAGTTACATCTGTATTTCGTTGATCTCTTTGCTAGACTTATTTCTGTGGAATCTGAGAACAGATATTTCGGATCCCTTTGAAGACTATAGGGCCAAAGGAAATATCCTCCGATAACTAAGAGAAAGAAGCTTTCTGAGAAACCTGTTTGTGTTCTGTGAAATCATCTCACAGAGTTACAGCTTTCCCCTCAAGAAGCCTTTCGCTAAGACAGTTCTTGTGGAATTGGCAAAGTGATATTTGGAAGCCCATACAGGGCTATGGTGAAAAAGGAAATATCCTCAGATGAAATATGGAAAGAAGCTTTCTGAGAAAGTGCTCAGTGTTCTGTTAATTCATCTCAAAGAGTTACATCTATATTTCGTGAATCTCTGTGCTAGCCTTATTTCTGTGGAATCTGAGAACAGATATTTCGGATCCCTTTGAAGACTATAGGGCCAAAGGAATTATCCTCCGATAACAAAGAGAAAGGAGCTTTCTGAGAAACTTTTTTGTGTTCTGTGAAATCATCTCACAGAGTTACAGCTTTCCCCTCAAGAAGCCTTTGGCTAAGACAGTTCTTGTGGAATTGGCAAAGTGATATTTGGAAGCCCATAGAGGGCTATGGTGAAAAAGGAAATATCCTCAGATGAAATCTGGAAAGAAGCTTTCTGAGAAACTGCTTAGTGTTCTGTTAATTCATCTCACAGAGTTACATCTGTGTTTCGTGGATCTCTTTGCTAGCGTTATTTCTGTGGAATCTGAGAACAGATATTTAGGATCCCTTTGAAGACTATAGGGCCAATGGAAATATCCTCCGATAACTAAGAGAAAGAAGCTTTCTGAGAAACTTCTTTGTGTTCTGTGAAATCATCTCACAGAGTTCCAGCTTTCCCCTCAAGAAGCCTTTCGCTAAGACAGTTCTTGTGGATTTGGCAAAGTGATATTTGGAAACCCATAGAGGGCTATGGTGAAAAAGGAAATATCCTCAGATGAAATCTGGAAAGAAGCTTTCTGAGAAACTGCTCTGTGATGTGTGACTTCCACTCACAGAGTTACATCTGTATTTCGTTGATCTCTTTGCTAGACTTATTTCTGTGGAATCTGAGAACAGATATTTCGGATCCCTTTGAAGACTATAGGGCCAAAGGAAATATCCTCCGATAACTAAGAGAAAGAAGCTTTCTGAGAAACCTGTTTGTGTTCTGTGAAATCATCTCACAGAGTTACAGCTTTCCCCTCAAGAAGCCTTTCGCTAAGACAGTTCTTGTGGAATTGGCAAAGTGATATTTGGAAGCCCATACAGGGCTATGGTGAAAAAGGAAATATCCTCAGATGAAATCTGGAAAGAAGCTTTCTGAGAAACTGCTCAGTGTTCTGTTAATTCATCTCAAAGAGTTACATCTATATTTCGTGAATCTCTGTGCTAGCCTTATTTCTGTGGAATCTGAGAACAGATATTTCGGATCCCTTTGAAGACTATAGGGCCAAAGGAAATATCCTCCGACAACAAAGAGAAAGGAGCTTTCTGAGAAACTTTTTTGTGTTCTGTGAAATCATCTCACAGAGTTACAGCTTTCCCCTCAAGAAGCCTTTGGCTAAGACAGTTCTTGTGGAATTGGCAAAGTGATATTTGGAAGCCCATAGAGGGCTATGGTGAAAAAGGAAATATCCTCAGATGAAATCTGGAAAGAAGCTTTCTGAGAAACTGCTTAGTGTTCTGTTAATTCATCTCACAGAGTTACATCTGTGTTTCGTGGATCTCTTTGTAGCGTTATTTCTGTGGAATCTGAGAACAGATATTTAGGATCCCTTTGAAGACTATAGGGCCAATGGAAATATCCTCCGATAACTAAGAGAAAGAAGCTTTCTGAGAAACTTCTTTGTGTTCTGTGAAATCATCTCTCAGAGTTACAGCTTTCCCCTCAAGAAGCCTTTCGCTAAGACAGTTCTTGTGGAATTGGCAAAGTGATATTTGGAAGCCCATAGAGGGCTATGGTGAAAAAGGAAATATCCGCAGATGAAATCTGGAAAGAAGCTTTCTGAGAAACTGCTCAGTGTTCTGTTAATTCATCTCACAGAGTTACATCTGTATTTCGTGGATCTCTTTGCTAGCCTTATTTCTGTGGAATCTGAGAACAGATATTTCGGATCCCTTCGAAGACTATAGGGCCAAAGGAAATATCCTCCGATAACAAAGAGAAAGAAGCTTTCTGAGAAACTTCTTTGTGTTCTGTGAAATCATCTTACAGAGTTACAGCTTTCCCCTCAAGAAGCCTTTCGCTAAGACAGTTCTTGTGGAATTGGCAAAGTGATATTTGGAAACCCATAGAGGGCTATGGTGAAAAAGGAAATATCCTCAGATGAAATCTGGAAAGAAGCTTTCTGAGAAACTGCTCTGTGATGTGTGACTTCCACTCACAGAGTTACATCTGTATTTCGTTGATCTCTTTGCTAGACTTATTTCTGTGGAATCTGAGAACAGATATTTCGGATCCCTTTGAAGACTATAGGGCCAAAGGAAATATCCTCCGATAACTAAGAGAAAGAAGCTTTCTGAGAAACCTCTTTGTGTTCTGTGAAATCATCTCACAGAGTTACAGCTTTCCCCTCAAGAAGCCTTTCGCTAAGACAGTTCTTGTGGAATTGGCAAAGTGATATTTGGAAGCCCATAGAGGGCTATGGTGAAAAAGGAAATATCCTCAGATGAAATCTGGAAAGAAGCTTTCTGAGAAACTGCTCAGTGTTCTGTTAATTCATCTCAAAGAGTTACATCTATATTTCGTGAATCTCTTTGCTAGCCTTATTTCTGTGGAATCTGAGAACAGATATTTCGGATCCCTTTGAAGACTATAGGGCAAAAGGAAATATCCTCCGATAACAAAGAGAAAGAAGCTTTCTGAGAAACTTCTTTGTGTTCTGTGAAATCATCTCACAGAGTTACAGCTTTCCCCTCAAGAAGCCTTTGGCTAAGACAGTTCTTGTGGAATTGGCAAAGTGATATTTGGAAGCCCATAGAGGGCTATGGTGAAAAAGGAAATATCCTCAGATGAAATCTGGAAAGAAGCTTTCTGAGAAACTGCTTAGTGTTCTGTTAATTCATCTCACAGAGTTACATCTGTGTTTCGTGGATCTCTTTGCTAGCGTTATTTCTGTGGAATCTGAGAACAGATATTTAGGATCCCTTTGAAAACTATAGGGCCAATGGAAATATCCTCCGATAACTAAGAGAAAGAAGCTTTCTGAGAAACTTCTTTGTGTTCTGTGAAATCATCTCTCAGAGTTACAGCTTTCCCCTCAAGAAGCCTTTCGCTAAGACAGTTCTTGTGCAATTGGCAAAGTGATATTTGGAAGCCCATAGAGGGCTATGGTGAAAAAGGAAATATCCTCAGATGAAATCTGGAAAGAAGCTTTCTGAGAAACTGCTTAGTGTACTGTTAATTCATCTCACAGAGTTACTTCTATATTTCGTGGATCTCTTTGCTAGTCTTATTTCTGTGGAATCTGAGAACAGATATTTCGGATCCCTTTGAAGACTATAGGGCCAAAGGAAATATCCTCCGATAACAGAGAGAAAGAAGCTTTCTGAGAAACTTCTTTGTGTTCTGTGAAATCATCTCACAGAGTTACAGCTTTCCCCTCAAGAAGCCTTTCGCTAAGACAGTTCTTGTGGAATTGGCAAAGTGATATTTGGAAGCCCATAGAGGGCTATGGTGAAAAAGGAAATATCCTCCGATGAAATCTGGAAAGAAGCTTTCTGAGAAACTGCTTAGTGTTCTGTTAATTCATCTCACAGAGTTACATCTATATTTCGTGGATCTCTTTGCTAGCCTTATTTCTGTGGAATCTGAGAACAGATATTTCGGATCCCTTTGAAGACTATAGGGCCAAAGGAAATATCCTCCGATAATTAAGAGAAAGAAGCTTTCTGAGAAACTTCTTTGTGTTCTGTGAAATCATCTCACAGAGTTACAGCTTTCCCCTCAAGAAGCCTTTCACTAAGACAGTTCTTGTGGAATTGGCAAAGTGATATTTGGAAGCCCATAGAGGGCTATGGTGAAAAAGGAAATATCCTCCGATGAAATCTGGAAAGAAACTTTCTGAGAAACTGCTTAGTGTTCTGTTAATTCATCTCACAGAGTTACATCTGTATTTCGTGGATCTCTTTGCTAGCCTTATTTCTGTGGAATCTGAGAACAGATATTTCGGATCCCTTTGAAGAGTATAGGGCCAAAGGAAATATCCTCCGATAACAAAGAGAAAGAAGCTTTGTGAGAAATTTCTTTGTGTTCTATGTAATCATCTCACAGAGTTACAGCTTTCCCCTCAAGAAGCCTTTCGCTAAGACAGTTCTTGTGGAATTGGCAAAGTGATATTAGGAAACCCATAGAGGGCTATGGTGAAAAAGGAAATATCCTCAGATGAAATCTGAAAAGATGGTTTCTGAGAAACTGCTCTGTGATGTGTGACTTCCACTCACAGAGTTACATCTGTATTTCGTTGATCTCTTTGCTAGACTTATTTCTGTGGAATCTGAGAACAGATATTTCGGATCCCTTTGAAGACTATAGGGCCAAAGGAAATATCCTCCGATAACTAAGAGAAAGAAGCTTTCTGAGAAACCTATTTGTGTTCTGTGAAATCATCTCACAGAGTTACAGCTTTCCCCTCAAGAAGCCTTTCTCTAAGACAGTTCTTGTGGAATTGGCAAAGTGATATTTGGAAGCCCATACACGGCTATGGTGAAAAAGGAAATATCCTCAGATGAAATCTGGAAAGAAGCTTTCTGAGAAACGGTTCAGTGTTCTGTTAATTCATCTCAAAGAGTTACATCTATATTTCGTGGAATTCTGTGGTAGCCTTATTTCTGTGGAATCTGAGAACAGATATTTCGGATCCCTTTGAAGACTATAGGGCCAAAGGAAATATCCTCCGATAACAAAGAGAAAGAAGCTTTCTGAGAAACTTCTTTGTGTTCTGTGAAATCATCTCACAGAGTTACAGCTTTCCCCTCAAGAAGCCTTTCGCTAAGACAGTTCTTGTGCAATTGGCAAAGTGATATTTGGAAGCCCATAGAGGGCTATGGTGAAAAAGGAAATATCCTCAGATGAAATCTGGAAAGAAGCTTTCTGAGAAACTCCTTAGTGTTCTGTTAATTCATCTCACAGAGTTACATCTATATTTCGTGGATCTCCTTGCTAGCCTTATTTCTGTTGAATCTGAGAACAGATATTTCGGATCCCTTTGAAGACTAGAGGGCCAAAGGAAATATCCTCCGAAAACTAAGAGAAAGAAGCTTTCTGAGAAACTTCTTTGTGTTCTGTGAAATGAGCTCACAGAGTTACAGCTTTCCCCTCAAGAAGCCTTTCGCTAAGACAGTTCTTGTGGAATTGGCAAAGTGATATTTGGAAGCCCATAGAGGTCTATGGTGAAAAAGGAAATATCCTCCGATGAAATCTGGAAAGAAGCTTTCTGAGAAACTGCTTAGGATTCTGTTAATTCATCTCACAGAGTTACATCTATATTTCGTGGATCTCTTTGCTAGCCTTATTTCTGTGGAATCTGAGAACAGATATTTCGGATCCCTTTGAAGACAATAGGGCGAAAGGAAATATCCTCCGATAACAAAGAGAAAGAAGCTTTCTGAGAAATTTCTTTGTGTTCTATGTAATCATCTCACAGAGTTACAGCTTTCCCCTCAAGAAGCCTTTCGCTAAGACAGTTCTTGTGGAATTGGCAAAGTGATATTTGGAAGCCCATAGAGGGCTATGGTGAAAAAGGAAATATCCTCCGATGAAATCTGGAAAGAAGCTTTCTGAGAAACTGCTTAGTGTTCTGTTAATTCATCTCACAGAATTACATCTGTATTTCGTGGATCACTTGGCTAGCCTTATTTCTGTGGAATCTGAGAACAGATATTTCGGATCCCTTTGAAGACTCTAGGGCCAAAGGAAATATCCTCCGATAACTAAGAGAAAGAAGCTTTCTGAGAAACTTCTTTGTGTTCTGTGAAATCATCTCACAGAGTTACAGCTTTCCCCTCAAGAATCCTTTCGCTAAGACAGTTCTTGTGGAATTGGCAACGTGATATTTGGAAGCCCATAAAGGGCTGTGGTGAAAAGGAAATATCCTCAGATGAAATCTGGAAAGAAGCTTTCTGAGAAACTGCTCAGTGTTCTGTTAATTCATCTCACAGAGTTACATCTGTATTTCGTGGATCTCTTTGCTAGCCTTATTTCTGTGGAATCTGAGAACAGATATTTCGGATCCCTTTGAAGACTATAGGGCCAAAGTAAATATCCTCTCATAACAAAGAGAAAGAAGCTTTCTGAGAAACTTCTTTGTGTTCTGTGAAATCATCTCACAGAGTTACAGCTTTCCCCTCCAGAAGCCTTTCGCTAAGACAGTTCTTGTGGAATTGGCAAAGTGATATTTGGAAGCCCATAGAGGGCTATGGTGAAAAAGGAAATATCCTCAGATGAAATCTGGAAAGCTTTCTGAGAAACTGCTTAGTGTTCTGTTAATTCATCTCACAGAGTTACATCAGTATTTCGTGGATCTCTTTGCTAGCCTTATTTCTGTGGAATCTGAGAACAGATATTTCGGATCCCTTTGAAGACTATAGGGCCAAAGGAAATATCCTCCGATAACTAAGAGAAAGAAGCTTTCTGAGAAACTATTTGTGTTCTGTGAAATCATCTCACAGAGTTACAGCTTTCCCCTCAAGATGCCTTTCGCTAAGGCAGTTCTTGTGGAATTCGCAAAGTGATATTTGGAAGCCCATAGAGGGCTACGGTGAAAAAGGAAATATCCTCCGATGAAATCTAGAAAGAAGCTTTCTGAGAAACTGCTTAGTGTTCTGTTAATTCATCTCACAGAGTTACTTCTATATTTCGTGTATCTCCTTGCTAGCCTTATTTCTGTGGAATCTGAGAACAGATATTTCGGATCCCTTTGAAGAATATAGGGCCAAAGGAAATATCCTCCGATAACAAAGAAAAAGAAGCTTTCTGAGAAATTTCTTTGTGTTCTATGTAATCATCTCACAGAGTTACAGCTTTCCCCTCAAGAAGCCTTTCGCTAAGACAGTTCTTGTGGAATTGGCAAAGTGATATTTGGAAGCCGATAGAGGGCTATGGTGAAAAAGGAAATATCCTCCGATGAAATCTGGAAAGAAACTTTCTGAGAAACTGCTTAGTATTCTGTTAATTCATCTCACAGAGTTACATCTATATTTCGTGGATCTCCTTGCTAGCCATATTTCTGTGGAATCTGAGAACAGACATTTCGGATCCCTTTGAAGACTATAGGGCCAAAGGAAATATCCTCCGAAAACTAAGAGAAAGAAGCTTTCTGAGAAACTTCTTTGTGTTCTGTGAAATGAGCTCACAGAGTTAGAGCTTTCCCCGCAAGAAGCCTTTCGCTAAGACAGTTCTTGTGGAATTGGCAAAGTGATATTTGGAAGCCCATAGAGGGCTATGGTGAAAAAGGAAATATCCTCAGATGAAATCTGGAAAGAAGCTTTCTGAGAAACTGCTTAGTGTTCTGTTAATTCATCTCACAGAGTTACATCTGTATTTCGTGGATCTCTTTGCTAGCCTTATTTCTGTGGAATCTGAGAACAGATATTTCGGATCCCTTTGAAGACTATAGGGCCAAAGGAAATATCCTCCGATAACAAAGAGAAAGAAGCTTTGTGAGAAATTTCTTTGTGTTCTATGTAATCATCTCACAGAGTTACAGCTTTCCCGTCAAGAAGCCTTTCGCTAAGACAGTTCTTGTGGAATTGGCAAAGTGATATTTGGAAGCCCTTAGAGGGCTATGGTGAAAAAGGAAATATCCTCAGATGAAATCTGGAAAGAAGCTTTCTGAGAAACTGCTCAGTGTTCTGTTAATTCATCTCACAGAGTTACATCTGTATTTCGTGGATCTCCTTGCTACCCTTATTTCTGTGGAATCTGAAAACAGATATTTCGGATCCCTTTGAAGACTATAGGCAAAAAGGAAATATCCTCCGATAATTAAGAGAAAGAAGCTTTCTGAGAAACTTCTTTGTGTTCTGTGAAATCATCTCACAGAGTTACAGCTTTCCCCTCAAGAAGCCTTTCGCTAAGACAGTTCTTGTGGAATTGGCAAAGTGATATTTGGAAGCCCATAGAGGGCTATGGTGAAAAAGGAAATATCCTCCGATGAAATCTGGAAAGACGCTTTCTGAGAAATTGCTTAGTGTTCTGTTAATTCATCTAACAGAGTTACATCTGTATTTCGTGGATCTCTTTGCTAGGCTTATTTCTGTTGAATCTGAGAACAGATATTTCGGATCCCTTTGAAGACTATAGGGCCAAAGGAAATATCCTCCGATAACAAAGAAAAAGAAGCTTTCTGAGAAACTTATATGTGTTCTGCGAAATCATCTCGCAGAGTTACAGCTTTCCACTCAAGAAGCCTTTCGCTAAGACAGTTCTTGTGGAATTGGCAAAGTGATATTTGGAAGCCCCTAGAGGGGTATGGTGAAAAAGGAAATATCCACCGATGAAAACAGGAAAGAAGCTTTCTGAGAAACTGCTTAGTGTTCTGTTAATTCATCTCACAGAGTTACATCTCTATTTCGTGGATCTCTTTGCTAGCCTTATTTCTGTGGAATCTGACAACAGATAATTCGGATCCCTTTGAAGACTATAGGGCCAAAGGAAATATCCTCCGATAACTAAGAGAAAGAAGCTTTCTGAGAAACTTCTTTGTGGTCTATGAAATCATCTCACAGAGTTACAGCTTTCCCCTCAAGAAGCCTTTCACTAAGACATTTCTTGTGTAATTGGCAAAGTGATAATTGGAAGCCCATAGAGGGCTATGGTGAAAAAGGAAATATCCTCAGATGAAATCTGGAAAGAAGGTTTCTGAGAAACTGCTCTGTGATGTGTGACTTCCACTCACAGAGTTACATCTGTGTTTCGCTGATCTCTTTGCTGGCCTTATTTCTGTGGAATCTTTGAACAGATATTTCGGATCCCTTTGAAGGCTATAGGGCCAAAGGAAATATCCTCAGATAACTAAGAGAAAGAAGCTTTCTGAGAAACCTCTTTGGGTTCTGTGAAATCATCTCACAGAGTTACAGCTTTCCCCTCAAGAAGCCTTTCGCTAAGACAGTTCTTGTGGAATTGGCAAAGTGATATTTGGAAGCCCATAGAGGGCTATGGTGAAAAAGGAAATATCCTCAGATGAAATCTGGAAAGAAGCTTTCTGAGAAACTGCTTAGTGTTCTGTTAATTCATCTCACAGAGTTACACCTCTATTTCTTGGATCACTTGGCTAGCCTTATTTCTGTGGAATCTGAGAACAGATATTTCAGATCCCTTTGAAGACTATAGGGCCAAAGGAAATATCCTCCGATAACTAAGAGAAAGAAGCTTTCTGAGAAACTTCTTTGTGTTCTGTGAAATCATCTCACAGAGTTACAGCTTTCCCCTCCAGAAGCCTTTCGCTAAGACAGTTCTTGTGGAATTGGCAAAGTGATATTTGGAAGCCCATAGAGGGCTATGGTGAAAAAGGAAATATCCTCAGATGAAATCTGGAAAGAAGCTACCTGAGAAACTGCTTAGTGTTCTGTTAATTCATTTCACAGAGTTACATCTATATTTCGTGGATCTCTTTGCTAGCCTTATTTCTGTGGAATCTGAGAACAGATATTTCGGATCCCTTTGAAGACTATAGGGCCAAAGGAAATATCCTCCGATAACTAAGAGAAAGAAGCTTTCTGAGAAACTTCTTTGTGTTCTGTGAAATGAGCTCACAGAGTTACAGCTTTCCCCTCAAGAAGCCTTTCGCTAAGACATTTCTTGTGGAATTGGCAAAGTGATATTTGGAAGCCCATAGAGGGCTATGGTCAAAAAGGAAACATCCTCCGATGAAATCTGGAAATAAGCTTTCTGAGAAACTGCTTAGTGTTCTGTTAATTCATCTCACAGAGTTACTTCTATATTTCGTGGATCTCTTTGCTAGCCTTATTTCTGTGGAATCTGAGAACAGATATTTCGGATCCCTTTGAAGACTATAGGGCCAAAGGAAATATCCTCCGATAACTAAGAGAAAGAAGCTTTCTGAGAAACTTCTTTGTGTTCTATGTAATCATCTCACAGAGTTACAGCTTTCCCCTCAAGAAGCCTTTCGCTAAGACAGTTCTTGTGGAATTGGCAAAGTGATATTTGGAAGCCCATAGAGGGCTATGGTGAAAAAGGAAATATCCTCAGATGAAATCTGGAAAGAAGCTTTCTGAGAAACTGCTTAGTGTTCTGTTAATTCATCTCACAGAGTTACATCTGTATTTCGTGAATCTCTTTGCTAGCCTCATTTCTGTGGAATCTGAAAACAGATATTTCGGATCCCTTTGAAGACTATAGGGCCAAAGGAAATATCCTCTGATAACTAAGAGAAAGAATCTTTCTGAGAAACTTCTTTGTGTTCTGTGAAATCATCTCACAGAGTTACAGCTTTCCCCTCAAGAAGCCTTTCGCTAAGACAGTTCTTGTGGAATTGGCAAAGTGATATTTGGAAGCCCAAAGAGGGCTATGGTGAAAAAGGAAATATCCTCAGATGAAATCTGGAAAGAAGCTACCTGAGAAACTGCTTAGTTTTCTGTTAATTCATCTCACAGAGTTACATCTATATTTCGTGGATCTCTTTGCTAGCCTTATTTCTGTGGAATCTGAGAACAGATATTTCGGATCCCTTTGAAGACTATAGGGCCAAAGGAAATATCCTCCGATAACTAAGAGAAAGAAGCTTTCTGAGAAACTTCTTTGTGTTATGTGAAATGAGCTCACAGATTTACAGCTTTCCCCTCAAGAAGCCTTTCGCTAAGACATTTCTTGTGGAATTGGCAAAGTGATATTTGGAAGCCCATAGAGGGCTATGGTGAAAAAGGAAATATCCTCCGATGAAATCTGGAAAGAAGCTTTCTGAGAAACTGGTTAGTGTTCTGTTAATTCATCTCACAGAGTTACATCTATATTTCGTGGATCTCTTTGCTAGCCTTATTTCTGTGGAATCTGAGAACAGATATTTCGGATCCCTTTGAAGACTATAGGGCCAAAGGAAATATCCTCGGATAACAAAGAGAAAGAAGCTTTGTGAGAAATTTCTTTGTGTTCTATGTAATCATCTCACAGAGTTACAGCTTTCCCCTCAAGAAGCCTTTCGCTAAGACAGTTCCTGTGGAATTGGCAAAGTGATATTTGGAAGCCCATAGAGGGCTATGGTGAAAAATTAAATATACTCAGATGAAATCTGGAAAGAAGCTTTCTGAGAAACTGCTTATTGTTCTGTTAATTCATCTCACAGCGTTACATCTGTGTTTCGTGGATCACTTGGCTAGCCTTATTTCTGTGGAATCTGAGAAGAGATATTTCGGATACCTTTGAAGACTATAGGGCCAAAGGAAATATCCTCCGATAACTAAGAGAAAGAAGCTTTCTGAGAAACTTCTTTGTGTTCTGTGAAATCATCTCACAGAGGTACAGCTTTCCCCTCAAGAAGCCTTTCGCTAAGACAGTTCTTGTGGAATTGGCAAAGTGATATTTGGAAGCCCATAGAGGGCTATGGTGAAAAAGGAAATATCCTCAGATGAAATCTGGAAAGAAGCTTTCTGAGAAACTGCTTAGTGTTCTGTTAATTCATCTCACAGAGTTAAATCTCTATTTCGTGGATCACTTGGCTAGCCTTATTTCTGTGGAATCTGAGAAAAGATATTTCGGATCCCTTTGAAGACTATAGGGCCAAAGGAAATATCCTCCGATAACAAAGAGAAAGAAGCTTTCTGAGATACTTCTTTGTGTTCTATATAATCATCTCACAGAGTTACAGCTTTCCCCTCAGGAAGCCTTTCGCTAAGACAGTTCTTGTGGAATTGGCAAAGTGATATTTGGAAGCCCATAGAGGGCTATGGTGAAAAAGGAAATATCCTCAGATGAAATCTGGAAAGAAGCTTTCTGAGAAACTGCTTAGTGTTCTGTTAATTCATCTCACAGAGTTACATCTGTATTTCGTGGATCACTTGGCTAGCCTTATTTCTGTGGAATCTGAGAACAGATATTTCGGATCCCTTTGAAGACAATAGGGCCAAAGGAAATATCCTCCGATAACTAAGAGATAGAAGCTTTCTGAGAAACTTCTTTGTGTTCTGTGAAATCATCTCACAGAGTTACAGCTTTCCCCTCAAGAAGCCTTTCGCTAAGACAGTTCTTGTGGAATTGGCAAAGTGATATTTGGAAGCCCATAGAGGGCTATGGTGAAAAAGGAAATATCCTCAGATGAAATCTGGAAAGAAGCTTTCTGAGAAACTGCTTAGTGTTCTGTTAATTCATCTCACAGAGTTACATCTGTATTTCGTGGATCTCTTTGCTAGCCTCATTTCTGTGGAATCTGAAAACAGATATTTCGGATCCCTTTGAAGACTATAGGGCCAAAGGAAATATCCTCTGATAACTAAGAGAACGAATCTTTCTGAGAAACTTCTTTGTGTTCTGTGAAATCATCTCACAGAGTTACAGCTTTCCCCTCAAGAAGCCTTTCGCTAAGACAGTTCTTGTGGAATTGGCAAAGTGATATTTGGAAGCCCATAGAGGGCTATGGTGAAAAAGGAAATATCCTCCGATGAAATCTGGAAAGAAGCTTTCTGAGAAACTGCTTAGTGTTCTGTTAATTCATCTCACAGAGTTACATCTATCTTTCGTGGATCTCTTTGCTAGCCTTATTTCCGTGGAATCTGAGAACAGATATTTCGGATCCCTTTGAAGACTATAGGGCCAAAGGAAATATCCTCCGATAACTAAGAGAAAGAAGCTTTCTGAGTAACTTCTTTGTGTTCTGTGAAATCATCTCACAGAGTTACAGCTTTCCCCTCAAGAAGCCTTTCGCTAAGACAGTTCTTGTGGAATTGGCAAAGTGATATTTGGAAGCCCATAGAGGGCTGTGGTGAAAAAGGAAATATCCTCCGATGAAATCTAGAAAGAAGCTTTCTGAGAAACTGCTTAATGTTTTTTTAATTCATCTCACAGAGTTACATCTGTATGTCGTGGATCTCTTTGCTAGACTTATTTCTGTGGAATCTCAAAACAGATATTTCGGATCCCTTTGAAGACTATAGGGCCAAAGGAAATATCCTCCGATAACAAAGAGAAAGAAGCTTTCTGAGAAACTTCTTTGTGTTCTGTGAAATCATCTCACAGAGTTACAGCTTTCCCCTCAAGAAGCCTTTCGCTAAGACAGTTCTTGTGGAATTGGCAAAGTGATATTTGGAAGCCCATAGAGGGCTATGGTGAAAAAGGAAATATCCTCAGATGAAATCTGGAAAGAAGCTACCTGAGAAACTGCTTAGTGTTCTGTTAATTCATCTCACAGAGTTACATGTATATTTCGTGGATCTCTTTGCTAGCCTTATTTCTGTGGAATCTGAGAACAGATATTTCGGATCCCTTTGAAGACTATAGGGCCAAAGGAAATATCCTCCGATAACTAAGAGAAAGAAGCTTTCTGAGAAACTTCTTTGTGTTCTGTGAAATGAGCTCACAGAGTTCCAGCTTTCCCCTCAAGAA
This sequence comes from Macaca mulatta, assembly GCF_049350105.2. NCBI lineage: Eukaryota > Metazoa > Chordata > Mammalia > Primates > Cercopithecidae > Macaca > Macaca mulatta. Next base: position 50,585,337 of record NC_133411.1, read on the forward strand.
GCCTTTCGCTAAGACATTTCTTGTGGAATTGGCAAAGTGATATTTGGAAGCCCATAGAGGGCTATGGTCAAAAAGGAAACATCCTCCAGTGAAATCTGGAAATAAGCTTTCTGAGAAACTGCTTAGTGTTCTGTTAATTCATCTCACAGAGTTACTTCTATATTTCGTGGATCTCTTTGCTAGCCTTATTTCTGTGGAATCTGAGAACAGATATTTCGGATCCCTTTGAAGACTATAGGGCCAAAGGAAATATCCTCCGATAACTAAGAGAAAGAAGCTTTCTGAGAAACTTCTTTGTGTTCTATGTAATCATCTCACAGAGTTACAGCTTTCCCCTCAAGAAGCCTTTCGCTAAGACAGTTCTTGTGGAATTGGCAAAGTGATATTTGGAAGCCCATAGAGTCCTATGGTGAAAAAGGAAATATCCTCAGATGAAATCTGGAAAGAAGCTTTCTGAGAAACTGCTTAGTGTTCTGTTAATTCATCTCACAGAGTTACATCTGTATTTCGTGGATCTCTTTGCTAGCCTCATTTCTGTGGAATCTGAAAACAGATATTTCGGATCCCTTTGAAGACTATAGGGCCAAAGGAAATGTCCTCCGATAACTAAGAGAAAGAATCTTTCTGAGAAACTTCTTTGTGTTCTGTGTAATCATCTCACAGAGTTACAGCTTTCCCCTCAAGAAGCCTTTCGCTAAGACAGTTCTTGTGGGATTGGCAAAGTGATATTTGGAAGCCCATAGAGGGCTATGGTGAAAAAGGAAATATCCTCCGATGAAATCTGGAAAGAAGCTTTCTGAGAAACTGCTTAGTGTTCTGTTAATTCATCTCACAGAGTTACATCTATCTTTCGTGGATCTCTTTGCTAGCCTTATTTCTGTGGAATCTGAGAACAGATATTTCGGATCCCTTTGAAGACTATAGGGCCAAAGGAAATATCCTCCGATAACTAAGAGAAAGAAGCTTTCTGAGTAACTTCTTTGTGTTCTGTGAAATCATCTCACAGAGTTACAGCTTTCCCCTCAAGAAGCCTTTCGCTAAGACAGTTCTTGTGGAGTTGGCAAAGTGATATTTGGAAGCCCATAGAGGACTATGGTGAAAAAGGAAATATCCTCCGATGAAATCTGGAAAGAAGCTTTCTGAGAAACTGCTTAATGTTTTTGTAATTCATCTCACAGAGTTACATCTGTATGTCGTGGATCTCTTTGCTAGACTTATTTCTGTGGAATCTGAAAACAGATATATCGGATCCCTTTGAAGACTATAGGGCCAAAGGAAATATCCTCCGATAACAAAGAGAAAGAAGCTTTCTGAGAAACTTCTTTGTGTTCTGTGAAATCATCTCACAGAGTTACAGCTTTCCCCTCAAGAAGCCTTTCGCTAAGACTGTTCTTGTGGAATTGGCCAAGTGATATTTGGAAGCCCATAGAGGGCTATGGTGAAAAAGGAAATATCCTCCGATGAAATCTGGAAAGAAGCTTTCTGAGAAACTGGTTAGTGTTCTGTTAATTCATCTCACAGAGTTACATCTATATTTCGTGGATCTCTTTGCTAGCCTTATTTCTGTGGAATCTGAGAACAGATATTTCGGATCCCTTTGAAGACTATAGGGCCAAAGGAAATATCCTCCGATAACAAAGAGAAAGAAGCTTTGTGAGAAATTTCTTTGTGTTCTATGTAATCATCTCACAGAGTTACAGCTTTCCCCTCAAGAAGCCTTTCGCTAAGACAGTTCTTGTGGAATTGGCAAAGTGATATTTGGAAGCCCATAGAGGGCTATGGTGAAAAAGGAAATATCCTCAGATGAAATCTGGAAAGAAGCTTTCTGAGAAACTGCTTATTGTTCTGTTAATTCATCTCACAGCGTTACATCTGTATTTCGTGGATCACTTGGCTAGCCTTATTTCTGTGGAATCTGAGAACAGATATTTCGGATCCCTTTGAAGACAATAGTGCCAAAGGAAATATCCTCCGATAACTAAGAGATAGAAGCTTTCTGAGAAACTTCTTTGTGTTCTGTGAAATCATCTCACAGAGTTACAGCTTTCCCCTCAAGAAGCCTTTCGCTAAGACAGTTCTTGTGGAATTGGCAAAGTGATATTTGGAAGCCCATAGAGGGCTATGGTGAAAAAGGAAATATCCTCAGATGAAATCTGGAAAGAAGCTTTCTGAGAAACTGCTTAGTGTTCTGTTAATTCATCTCACAGAGTTACATCTATATTTCGTGGATCTCTTTGCTAGCCTTATTTCTGTGGAATCTGAGAACAGACATTTCGGATCCCTTTGAAGACTATAGGGCCAAAGGAAATATCCTCCGAAAACTAAGAGAAAGAAGCTTTCTGAGAAACTTCTTTGTGTTCTGTGAAATGGGTTCACAGAGTTACAGCTTTCCCCTCAAGAAGCCTTTCGCTAAGACAGTTCTTGTGGGATTGGCAAAGTGATATTTGGAAGCCCATAGAGGGCTATGGTGAAAAAGGAAATATCCTCCGATGAAATCTGGAAAGAAGCTTTCTGAGAAACTGCTCAGTGTTCTGTTAATTCATCTCACAGAGTTACATCGGTATTTCGTGGATCTCTTTGCTAGGCTTATTTCTGTGGAATCTGAGAACAGATATTTCGGATCCCTTTGAAGACTATGGGGCCAAAGGAAATATCCTCGGATAACAAAGAAAAAGAAGCTTTCTGAGAAACTTCTTTGTGTTCTGTGAAATCATCTCACAGAGTTACAGCTTTCCCCTCAAGAAGCCTTTCGCTAAGACAGTTCTTGTGGAATTGGCAAAGTGATATTTGGAAGCCCATAGAGGGCTATGGTGAAAAAGGAAATATCCTCAGATGAAATCTGGAAAGAAGCTTTCTGAGAAACTGCTCAGTGTTCTGTTAATTCATCTCACAGAGTTACATCTGTATTTCCTGGATCTCTTTGCTAGGCTTATTTCTGTGGAATCTGAGAACAGATATTTCGGATCCCTTTGAAGACTATAGGGCCAAGGGAAATATCCTCCGAAAACTAAGAGAAAGAAGCTTTCTGAGAAACTTCTTTGTGTTCTGTGAAATGAGCTCACAGAGTTACAGCTTTCCCCTCAAGAAGCCTTTTGCTAAGACAGTTCTTGTGGAATTGGCAAAGTGATATTTGGAAGCCCGTAGAGGGCTATGGTGAAAAAGGAAATATCCTCAGATGAAATCTGGAAAGAAGCTTTCTGAGAAACTGCTTAGTGTTCTGTTAATTCATCTCACAGAGTTACATCTGTATTTCGTGGATCTCTTTGCTAGCCTTATTTCTGTGGAATCTGAGAACATATATTTCGGATCCCTTTGAAGACTATAGGGCCAAAGGAAATATCCTCAGAAAACAAAGAGAAAGAAGCTTTGTGAGAAATTTCTTTGTGTTCTATGTAATCATCTCACAGAGTTACAGCTTTCCCCTCAAGAAGCCTTTCGCTAAGACAGTTCTTGTGGAATTGGCCAAGTGATATTTGGAAGCCCATAGAGGGCTATGGTGAAAAAGGAAATATCCTCAGATGAAATCTGGAAAGAAGCTTTCTGAGAAACTGCTTAGTGTTCTGTTAAGTCATCTCACAGAGTTACATCTGTGTTTCGAGGATCACTTGGCTAGCCTTATTTCTGTGGAATCTGACAACAGATATTTCGGATCCCTTTGAAGACTATAGGGCCAAAGGAAATATCATCCGATAACTAAGAGAAAGAAGCTTTCTCAGAAACTTCTTTGTGTTCTGTGAAATCATCTCACAGAGTTACAGCTTTCCCCTCAAGAAGCCTTTCGCTAAGACAGTTCTTGTGGAATTGGCAAAGTGATATTTGGAAGCCCATAGAGGGCTATGGTGAAAAAGGAAATATCCTCTGATGAAATCTGGAAAGAAGCTTTCTGAGAAACTGCTTAGTGTTCTGTTAATTCATATCACAGAGTTACATCTATATTCCGTGGATCTCTTTGCTAGCCTTATTTCTGTATAATCTGAGAACAGATATTTCGGATCCCTTTGAAGACTATAGGGCCAAAGGAAATATCCTTCGAAAACTAAGAGAAAGAAGCTTTCTGAGAAACTTCTTGGTGTTCTGTGAAATGAGCTCACAGAGTTACAGCTTTCTCCTCAAGAAGCCTTTCGCTAAGACATTTCTTGTGGAATTGGCAAAGTGATATTTGGAAGCCCATAGAGGGCTATGGTGAAAAAGGAAATATCCTCAGATGAAATCTGGAAAGAAGCTTTCTGAGAAACTGCTTAGTGTTCTGTTAATTCATCTCACAGAGTTACATCTGTATTTCGTGGATCTCTTTGCTAGCCTTATTTCTGTGGAATCTGAGAACAGATATTTCGGATCCCTTTGAAGACTATAGGGCCAAAGGAAATATCCTCCGATAAAAAAGAGAAGGAAGCCTTGTGAGAAATTTCTTTGTGTTCTATGTAATCATCTCACAGAGTTACAGCTTTCCCCTCAAGAAGCCTTTCGCTAAGACAGTTCTTGTGGAATTGGCAAAGTGATATTTGGAAGCCCCTAGAGGGCTATGGGGAAAAAGGAAATATGCTCAGATGAAATCTGGAAAGAAGCTTTCTGAGAAACTGCTTAGTGTTCTGTTAATTCATCTCACAGAGTTACATCTGTATTTCGTGGATCACTTGGCTAGCCTTATTTCTGTGGAATCTGAGAACAGATATTTCGGATCCCTTTGAAGACTATAGGGCCAAAGGAAATATCCTCCGATAACTAAGAGAAAGAAGCTTTCTGAGAAACTTCTTTGTGTTCTGTGAAATCATCTCACAGAGTTACAGCTTTCCCCTCAAGAAGCCTTTCGCTAAGACAGTTCTTGTGGAATTGGCAAAGTGATATTTGGAAGCCGATAGAGGGCTATGGTGAAAAAGGAAATATCCTCCGATGAAATCTGGAAAGAAGCTTTCTGAGAAATTTGCTCAGTGTTCTGTTAATTCATCTCACAGAGTTACATCTGTATTTCGTGGATCTCTTTGCTATGCTTATTTCTGTGGAATCTGAGAACAGATATTTCGGATCCCTTTGAAGACTATAGGGCCAAAGGAAATATCCTCCGATAACTAAGAGAAAGAAGCTTTCTGAGAAACTTCTTTGTGTTCTGTGAAATCATCTCACAGAGTTACAGCTTTCCCCTCAAGAAGCCTTTCGCTAAGACAGTTCTTGTGGAATTGGCAAAGTGATATTTGGAAGCCCATAGAGGGCTATGGTGAAAAAGGAAATATCCTCAGATGAAATCTGGAAAGAAGCTACCTGAGAAACTGCTTAGTGTTCTGTTAATTCATCTCACAGAGTTACATGTATATTTCGTGGATCTCTTTGCTAGCCTTATTTCTGTGGAATCTGAGAACAGATATTTCGGATCCCTTTGAAGACTATAGGGCCAAAGGAAATATCCTGCGATAACTAAGAGAAAGAAGCTTTCTGAGAAACTTCTTTTTGTTCTGTGAAATCATCTCACAGAGTTACAGCTTTCCCCTCAAGAAGCCTTTCGCTAAGACAGTTCTTTTGGAATTGGCAAAGTGATATTTGGAAGCCCATAGAGGGCTATGGTGAAAAAGGAAATATCCTCCGATGAAATCAGGAAAGAAGCTTTCTGAGAAACTGCTCAGTGTTCTGTTAATTCATCTCACAGAGTTACATCGGTATTTCGTGGATCTCTTTGCTAGGCTTATTTCTGTGGAATCTGAGAACAGATATTTCGGATCCCTTTGAAGACTATAGGGCCAAAGGAAATATCCTCGGATAACAAAGAAAAAGAAGCTTTCTGAGAAACTTCTTTGTGTTCTGTGAAATCATCTCACAGAGTTACAGCTTTCCCCTCAAGAAGCCTTTCGCTAAGACAGTTCTTGTGGAATTGGCAAAGTGATATTTGGAAGCCCATAGAGGGCTATGGTGAAAAAGGAAATATCCTCAGATGAAATCTGGAAAGAAGCTTTCTGAGAAACTGCTTAGTGTTCTGTTAATTCATCTCACAGAGTTACATCTGTATTTCGTGGATCTCTTTGCTAGCCTCATTTCTGTGGAATCTGAAAACAGATATTTCGGATCCCTTTGAAGACTATAGGGCCAAAGGAAATATCCTCTGATAACTAAGAGAACGAATCTTTCTGAGAAACTTCTTTGTGTTCTGTGAAATCATCTCACAGAGTTACAGCTTTCCCCTCAAGAAGCCTTTCGCTAAGACAGTTCTTGTGGAATTGGCAAAGTGATATTTGGAAGCCCATAGAGGGCTATGGTGAAAAAGGAAATATCCTCCGATGAAATCTGGAAAGAAGCTTTCTGAGAAACTGCTTAGTGTTCTGTTAATTCATCTCACAGAGTTACATCTATCTTTCGTGGATCTCTTTGCTAGCCTTATTTCTGTGGAATCTGAGAACAGATATTTCGGATCCCTTTGAAGACTATAGGGCCAAAGGAAATGTCCTCCGATAACTAAGAGAAAGAAGCTTTCTGAGTAACTTCTTTGAGTTCTGTGAAATCATCTCACAGAGTTACAGCTTTCCCCTCAAGAAGCCTTTCGCTAAGACAGTTCTTGTGGAATTGGCAAAGTGATATTTGGAAGCCCATAGAGGGCTGTGGTGAAAAAGGAAATATCCTCCGATGAAATCTAGAAAGAAGCTTTCTGAGAAACTGCTTAATGTTTTTTTAATTCATCTCACAGAGTTACATCTGTATGTCGTGGATCTCTTTGCTAGACTTATTTCTGTGGAATCTGAAAACAGATATTTCGGATCCCTTTGAAGACTATAGGGCCAAAGGAAATATCCTCCGATAACAAAGAGAAAGAAGCTTTCTGAGAAACTTCTTTGTGTTCTGTGAAATCATCTCACAGAGTTACAGCTTTCCCCTCAAGAAGCCTTTCGCTAAGACAGTTCTTGTGTAATTGGCAAAGTGATATTTGGAAGCCCATAGAGGGCTATGGTGAAAAAGGAAATATCCTCAGATGAAATCTGGAAAGAAGCTACCTGAGAAACTGCTTAGTGTTCTGTTAATTCATCTCACAGAGTTACATGTATATTTCGTGGATCTCTTTGCTAGCCTTATTTCTGTGGAATCTGAGAACAGATATTTCGGATCCCTTTGAAGACTATAGGGCCAAAGGAAATATCCTCCGATAACTAAGAGAAAGAAGCTTTCTGAGAAACTTCTTTGTGTTCTGTGAAATGAGCTCACAGAGTTCCAGCTTTCCCCTCAAGAAGCCTTTCGCTAAGACATTTCTTGTGGAATTGGCAAAGTGATATTTGGAAGCCCATAGAGGGCTATGGTCAAAAAGGAAACATCCTCCAGTGAAATCTGGAAATAAGCTTTCTGAGAAACTGCTTAGTGTTCTGTTAATTCATCTCACAGAGTTACTTCTATATTTCGTGGATCTCTCTGCTAGCCTTATTTCTGTGGAATCTGAGAACAGATATTTCGGATCCCTTTGAAGACTATAGGGCCAAAGGAAATATCCTCCGATAACTAAGAGAAAGAAGCTTTCTGAGAAACTTCTTTGTGTTCTATGTAATCATCTCACAGAGTTACAGCTTTCCCCTCAAGAAGCCTTTCGCTAAGACAGTTCTTGTGGAATTGGCAAAGTGATATTTGGAAGCCCATAGAGGGCTGTGGTGAAAAAGGAAATATCCTCCGATGAAATCTAGAAAGAAGCTTTCTGAGAAACTGCTTAATGTTTTTTTAATTCATCTCACAGAGTTACATCTGTATGTCGTGGATCTCTTTGCTAGACTTATTTCTGTGGAATCTGAAAACAGATATTTCGGATCCCTTTGAAGACTATAGGGCCAAAGGAAATATCCTCCGATAACAAAGAGAAAGAAGCTTTCTGAGAAACTTCTTTGTGTTCTGTGAAATCATCTCACAGAGTTACAGCTTTCCCCTCAAGAAGCCTTTCGCTAAGACAGTTCTTGTGGAATTGGCAAAGTGATATTTGGAAGCCCATAGAGGGCTATGGTGAAAAAGGAAATATCCTCAGATGAAATCTGGAAAGAAGCTACCTGAGAAACTGCTTAGTGTTCTGTTAATTCATCTCACAGAGTTACATCTGTATTTCGTGGATCTCTTTGCTAGCCTTATTTCTGTGGAAACTGACAACAGATATTTCGGATCCCTTTGAAGACTATAGGGCCAAAGGAAATATCCTGCGATAACTAAGAGAAAGAAGCTTTCTGAGAAACTTCTTTGTGTTCTGTGAAATCATCTCACAGAGTTACAGCTTTCCCCTCAAGAAGCCTTTCGCTAAGACAGTTCTTTTGGAATTGGCAAAGTGATATTTGGAAGCCCATAGAGGGCTATGGTGAAAAAGGAAATATCCTCCGATGAAATCAGGAAACAAGCTTTCTGAGAAACTGCTCAGTGTTCTGTTAATTCATCTCACAGAGTTACATCGGTATTTCGTGGATCTCTTTGCTAGGCTTATTTCTGTGGAATCTGAGAACAGATATTTCGGATCCCTTTGAAGACTATAGGGCCAAAGGAAATATCCTCGGATAACAAAGAAAAAGAAGCTTTCTGAGAAACTTCTTTGTGTTCTGTGAAATCATCTCACAGAGTTACAGCTTTCCCCTCAAGAAGCCTTTCGCTAAGACAGTTCTTGTGGAATTGGCAAAGTGATATTTGGAAGCCCATAGAGGGCTATGGTGAAAAAGGAAATATCCTCAGATGAAATCTGGAAAGAAGCTTTCTGAGAAACTGCTTAGTGTTCTGTTAATTCATCTCACAGAGTTACATCTGTATTTCGTGGATCTCTTTGCTAGCCTCATTTCTGTGGAATCTGAAAACAGATATTTCGGATCCCTTTGAAGACTATAGGGCCAAAGGAAATATCCTCTGATAACTAAGAGAACGAATCTTTCTGAGAAACTTCTTTGTGTTCTGTGAAATCATCTCACAGAGTTACAGCTTTCCCCTCAAGAAGCCTTTCGCTAAGACAGTTCTTGTGGAATTGGCAAAGTGATATTTGGAAGCCCATAGAGGGCTATGGTGAAAAAGGAAATATCCTCCGATGAAATCTGGAAAGAAGCTTTCTGAGAAACTGCTTAGTGTTCTGTTAATTCATCTCACAGAGTTACATCTATCTTTCGTGGATCTCTTTGCTAGCCTTATTTCTGTGGAATCTGAGAACAGATATTTCGGATCCCTTTGAAGACTATAGGGCCAAAGGAAATGTCCTCCGATAACTAAGAGAAAGAAGCTTTCTGAGTAACTTCTTTGTGTTCTGTGAAATCATCTCACAGAGTTACAGCTTTCCCCTCAAGAAGCCTTTCGCTAAGACAGTTCTTGTGGAATTGGCAAAGTGATATTTGGAAGCCCATAGAGGGCTGTGGTGAAAAAGGAAATATCCTCCGATGAAATCTAGAAAGAAGCTTTCTGAGAAACTGCTTAATGTTTTTTTAATTCATCTCACAGAGTTACATCTGTATGTCGTGGATCTCTTTGCTAGACTTATTTCTGTGGAATCTGAAAACAGATATTTCGGATCCCTTTGAAGACTATAGGGCCAAAGGAAATATCCTCCGATAACAAAGAGAAAGAAGCTTTCTGAGAAACTTCTTTGTGTTCTGTGAAATCATCTCACAGAGTTACAGCTTTCCCCTCAAGAAGCCTTTCGCTAAGACAGTTCTTGTGGAATTGGCAAAGTGATATTTGGAAGCCCATAGAGGGCTATGGTGAAAAAGGAAATATCCTCAGATGAAATCTGGAAAGAAGCTACCTGAGAAACTGCTTAGTGTTCTGTTAATTCATCTCACAGAGTTACATGTATATTTCGTGGATCTCTTTGCTAGCCTTATTTCTGTGGAATCTGAGAACAGATATTTCGGATCCCTTTGAAGACTATAGGGCCAAAGGAAATATCCTCCGATAACTAAGAGAAAGAAGCTTTCTGAGAAACTTCTTTGTGTTCTGTGAAATGAGCTCACAGAGTTCCAGCTTTCCCCTCAAGAAGCCTTTCGCTAAGACATTTCTTGTGGAATTGGCAAAGTGATATTTGGAAGCCCATAGAGGGCTATGGTCAAAAAGGAAACATCCTCCAGTGAAATCTGGAAATAAGCTTTCTGAGAAACTGCTTAGTGTTCTGTTAATTCATCTCACAGAGTTACATCTGTATTTCGTGGATCTCTTTCCTAGCCTCATTTCTGTGGAATCTGAAAACAGATATTTCGGATCCCTTTGAAGACTATAGGGCCAAAGGAAATGTCCTCCGATAACTAAGAGAAAGAATCTTTCTGAGAAACTTCTTTGTGTTCTGTGTAATCATCTCACAGAGTTACAGCTTTCCCCTCAAGAAGCCTTTCGCTAAGACAGTTCTTGTGGGATTGGCAAAGTGATATTTGGAAGCCCATAGAGGGCTATGGTGAAAAAGGAAATATCCTCCGATGAAATCTGGAAAGAAGCTTTCTGAGAAACTGCTTAGTGTTCTGTTAATTCATCTCACAGAGTTACATCTATCTTTCGTGGATCTCTTTGCTAGCCTTATTTCTGTGGAATCTGAGAACAGATATTTCGGATCCCTTTGAAGACTATAGGGCCAAAGGAAATATCCTCCGATAACTAAGAGAAAGAAGCTTTCTGAGTAACTTCTTTGTGTTCTGTGAAATCATCTCACAGAGTTACAGCTTTCCCCTCAAGAAGCCTTTCGCTAAGACAGTTCTTGTGGAATTGGCAAAGTGATATTTGGAAGCCCATAGAGGACTATGGTGAAAAAGGAAATATCCTCCGATGAAATCTGGAAAGAAGCTTTCTGAGAAACTGCTTAATGTTTTTGTAATTCATCTCACAGAGTTACATCTGTATGTCGTGGATCTCTTTGCTAGACTTATTTCTGTGGAATCTGAAAACAGATATATCGGATCCCTTTGAAGACTATAGGGCCAAAGGAAATATCCTCCGATAACAAAGAGAAAGAAGCTTTCTGAGAAACTTCTTTGTGTTCTGTGAAATCATCTCACAGAGTTACAGCTTTCCCCTCAAGAAGCCTTTCGCTAAGACTGTTCTTGTGGAATTGGCCAAGTGATATTTGGAAGCCCATAGAGGGCTATGGTGAAAAAGGAAATATCCTCCGATGAAATCTGGAAAGAAGCTTTCTGAGAAACTGGTTAGTGTTCTGTTAATTCATCTCACAGAGTTACATCTATATTTCGTGGATCTCTTTGCTAGCCTTATTTCTGTGGAATCTGAGAACAGATATTTCGGATCCCTTTGAAGACTATAGGGCCAAAGGAAATATCCTCCGATAACAAAGAGAAAGAAGCTTTGTGAGAAATTTCTTTGTGTTCTATGTAATCATCTCACAGAGTTACAGCTTTCCCCTCAAGAAGCCTTTCGCTAAGACAGTTCTTGTGGAATTGGCAAAGTGATATTTGGAAGCCCATAGAGGGCTATGGTGAAAAAGGAAATATCCTCAGATGAAATCTGGAAAGAAGCTTTCTGAGAAACTGCTTATTGTTCTGTTAATTCATCTCACAGCGTTACATCTGTATTTCGTGGATCACTTGGCTAGCCTTATTTCTGTGGAATCTGAGAACAGATATTTCGGATCCCTTTGAAGACAATAGTGCCAAAGGAAATATCCTCCGATAACTAAGAGATAGAAGCTTTCTGAGAAACTTCTTTGTGTTCTGTGAAATCATCTCACAGAGTTACAGCTTTCCCCTCAAGAAGCCTTTCGCTAAGACAGTTCTTGTGGAATTGGCAAAGTGATATTTGGAAGCCCATAGAGGGCTATGGTGAAAAAGGAAATATCCTCAGATGAAATCTGGAAAGAAGCTTTCTGAGAAACTGCTTAGTGTTCTGTTAATTCATCTCACAGAGTTACATCTATATTTCGTGGATCTCTTTGCTAGCCTTATTTCTGTGGAATCTGAGAACAGACATTTCGGATCCCTTTGAAGACTATAGGGCCAAAGGAAATATCCTCCGAAAACTAAGAGAAAGAAGCTTTCTGAGAAACTTCTTTGTGTTCTGTGAAATGGGTTCACAGAGTTACAGCTTTCCCCTCAAGAAGCCTTTCGCTAAGACAGTTCTTGTGGGATTGGCAAAGTGATATTTGGAAGCCCATAGAGGGCTATGGTGAAAAAGGAAATATCCTCCGATGAAATCTGGAAAGAAGCTTTCTGAGAAACTGCTCAGTGTTCTGTTAATTCATCTCACAGAGTTACATCGGTATTTCGTGGATCTCTTTGCTAGGCTTATTTCTGTGGAATCTGAGAACAGATATTTCGGATCCCTTTGAAGACTATAGGGCCAAAGGAAATATCCTCGGATAACAAAGAAAAAGAAGCTTTCTGAGAAACTTCTTTGTGTTCTGTGAAATCATCTCACAGAGTTACAGCTTTCCCCTCAAGAAGCCTTTCGCTAAGACAGTTCTTGTGGAATTGGCAAAGTGATATTTGGAAGCCCATAGAGGGCTATGGTGAAAAAGGAAATATCCTCTGATGAAATCTGGAAAGAAGCTTTCTGAGAAACTGCTCAATGTTCTGTTAATTCATCTCACAGAGTTACATCTGTATTTCCTGGATCTCTTTGCTAGGCTTATTTCTGTGGAATCTGAGAACAGATATTTCGGATCCCTTTGAAGACTATAGGGCCAAGGGAAATATCCTCCGAAAACTAAGAGAAAGAAGCTTTCTGAGAAACTTCTTTGTGTTCTGTGAAATGAGCTCACAGAGTTACAGCTTTCCCCTCAAGAAGCCTTTTGCTAAGACAGTTCTTGTGGAATTGGCAAAGTGATATTTGGAAGCCCGTAGAGGGCTATGGTGAAAAAGGAAATATCCTCAGATGAAATCTGGAAAGAAGCTTTCTGAGAAACTGCTTAGTGTTCTGTTAATTCATCTCACAGAGTTACATCTGTATTTCGTGGATCTCTTTGCTAGCCTTATTTCTGTGGAATCTGAGAACATATATTTCGGATCCCTTTGAAGACTATAGGGCCAAAGGAAATATCCTCAGATAACAAAGAGAAAGAAGCTTTGTGAGAAATTTCTTTGTGTTCTATGTAATCATCTCACAGAGTTACAGCTTTCCCCTCAAGAAGCCTTTCGCTAAGACAGTTCTTGTGGAATTGGCCAAGTGATATTTGGAAGCCCATAGAGGGCTATGGTGAAAAAGGAAATATCCTCAGATGAAATCTGGAAAGAAGCTTTCTGAGAAACTGCTTAGTGTTCTGTTAATTCATCTCACACAGTTACATCTGTGTTTCGAGGATCACTTGGCTAGCCTTATTTCTGTGGAATCTGACAACAGATATTTCGGATCCCTTTGAAGACTATAGGGCCAAAGGAAATATCATCCGATAACTAAGAGAAAGAAGCTTTCTCAGAAACTTCTTTGTGTTCTGTGAAATCATCTCACAGAGTTACAGCTTTCCCCTCAAGAAGCCTTTCGCTAAGACAGTTCTTGTGGAATTGGCAAAGTGATATTTGGAAGCCCATAGAGGGCTATGGTGAAAAAGGAAATATCCTCTGATGAAATCTGGAAAGAAGCTTTCTGAGAAACTGCTTAGTGTTCTGTTAATTCATATCACAGAGTTACATCTATATTCCGTGGATCTCTTTGCTAGCCTTATTTCTGTATAATCTGAGAACAGATATTTCGGATCCCTTTGAAGACTATAGGGCCAAAGGAAATATCCTTCGAAAACTAAGAGAAAGAAGCTTTCTGAGAAACTTCTTTGTGTTCTGTGAAATCATCTCACAGAGTTACAGCTTTCCCCTCAAGAAGCCTTTCGCTAAGACAGTTCTTTTGGAATTGGCAAAGTGATATTTGGAAGCCCATAGAGGGCTATGGTGAAAAAGGAAATATCCTCCGATGAAATCAGGAAAGAAGCTTTCTGAGAAACTGCTCAGTGTTCTGTTAATTCATCTCACAGAGTTACATCGGTATTTCGTGGATCTCTTTGCTAGGCTTATTTCTGTGGAATCTGAGAACAGATATTTCGGATCCCTTTGAAGACTATAGGGCCAAAGGAAATATCCTCGGATAACAAAGAAAAAGAAGCTTTCTGAGAAACTTCTTTGTGTTCTGTGAAATCATCTCACAGAGTTACAGCTTTCCCCTCAAGAAGCCTTTCGCTAAGACAGTTCTTGTGGAATTGGCAAAGTGATATTTGGAAGCCCATAGAGGGCTATGGTGAAAAAGGAAATATCCTCAGATGAAATCTGGAAAGAAGCTTTCTGAGAAACTGCTCAGTTTTCTGTTAATTCATCTCACAGAGTTACATCTGTATTTCCTGGATCTCTTTGCTAGGCTTATCTGTGGAATCTGAGAACAGATATTTCGGATCCCTTTGAAGACTATATGGCCAAGGGAAATATCCTCCGAAAACTAAGAGAAAGAAGCTTTCTGAGAAACTTCTTTGTGTTCTGTGAAATGAGCTCACAGAGTTACAGCTTTCCCCTCAAGAAGCCTTTTGCTAAGACAGTTCTTGTGGAATTGGCAAAGTGATATTTGGAAGCCCGTAGAGGGCTATGGTGAAAAAGGAAATATCCTCAGATGAAATCTGGAAAGAAGCTTTCTGAGAAACTGCTTAGTGTTCTGTTAATTCATCTCACAGAGTTACATCTGTATTTCGTGGATCTCTTTGCTAGGCTTATTTCTGTGGAATCTGAGAACAGATATTTCGGATCCCTTTGAAGACTATAGGGCCAAAGGAAATATCCTTCGAAAACTAAGAGAAAGAAGCTTTCTGAGAAACTTCTTTGTGTTCTGTGAAATGAGCTCACAGAGTTACAGCTTTCCCCTCAAGAAGCCTTTCGCTAAGACATTTCTTGTGGAATTGGCAAAGTGATATTTGGAAGCCCATAGAGGGCTATGGTGAAAAAGGAAATATCCTCAGATGAAATCTGGAAAGAAGCTTTCTGAGAAACTGCTTAGTGTTCTGTTAATTCATCTCACAGAGTTACATCTGTATTTCGTGGATCTCTTTGCTAGCCTTATTTCTGTGGAATCTGAGAACAGATATTTCGGATCCCTTCGAAGACTATAGGGCCAAAGGAAATATCCTCCGATAAAAAAGAGAAGGAAGCTTTGTGAGAAATTTCTTTGTGTTCCATGTAATCATCTCACAGAGTTACAGCTTTCCCCTCAAGAAGCCTTTCGCTAAGACAGTTCTTGTGGAATTGGCAAAGTGATATTTGGAAGCCCCTAGAGGGCTATGGGGAAAAAGGAAATATGCTCAGATGAAATCTGGAAAGAAGCTTTCTGAGAAACTGCTTAGTGTTCTGTTAATTCATCTCACAGAGTTACATCTGTATTTCGTGGATCACTTGGCTAGCCTTATTTCTGTGGAATCTGAGAACAGATATTTCGGATCCCTTTGAAGACTATAGGGCCAAAGGAAATATCCTCCGATAACAAAGAGAAAGAAGCTTTCTGAGAAACTTCTTTGTGTTCTGTGAAATCATCTCACAGAGTTACAGCTTTCCCCTCAAGAAGCCTTTCGCTAAGACAGTTCTTGTGGAATTGGCAAAGTGATATTTGGAAGCCCATAGAGGGCTATGGTGAAAAAGGAAATATCCTCCGATGAAATCTGGAAAGAAGCTTTCTGAGAAACTGCTTAGTGTTCTGTTAATTCATCTCACAGAGTTACATCTGTATTTCGTGGATCTCTTTGCTAGCCTTATTTCTGTGGAATCTGAAAACAGATATTTCGGATCCCTTTGAAGACTATAGGGCCAAAGGAAATATCCTGCGATAACTAAGAGAAAGAAGCTTTCTGAGAAACTTCTTTGTGTTCTGTGAAATCAATTCACAGAGTTACAGCTTTCCCCTCAAGAAGCCTTTACGCTAAGACAGTTCTTGTGGAATTGGCAAAGTGATATTTGGAAGCCCATAGAGGGCTATGGTGAAAAAGGAAATATCCTCCGATGAAATCTGGAAAGAAGCTTTCTGAGAAACTGCTCAGTGTTCTGTTAATTCATCTCACAGAGTTACATCTGTATTTCGTGGATCTCTTTGCTAGGCTTATTTCTGTGGAATCTGAGAACAGATATTTCGGATCCCTTTGAAGACTATAGGGCCAAAGGAAATATCCTCAGATAACAAAGAGAAAGAAGCTTTGTGAGAAATTTCTTTGTGTTCTATGTAATCATCTCACAGAGTTACAGCTTTCCCCTCAAGAAGCCTTTCGCTAAGACAGTTCTTGTGGAATTGGCCAAGTGATATTTGGAAGCCCATAGAGGGCTATGGTGAAAAAGGAAATATCCTCAGATGAAATCTGGAAAGAAGCTTTCTGAGAAACTGCTTAGTGTTCTGTTAATTCATCTCACAGAGTTACATCTGTGTTTCGTGGATCACTTGGCTAGCCTTATTTCTGTGGAATCTGACAACAGATATTTCGGATCCCTTTGAAGACTATAGGGCCAAAGGAAATATCCTCCGATAACTAAGAGAAAGAAGCTTTCTCAGAAACTTCTTTGTGTTCTGTGAAATCATCTCACAGAGTTACAGCTTTCCCCTCAAGAAGCCTTTCGCTAAGACAGTTCTTGTGGAATTGGCAAAGTGATATTTGGAAGCCCATAGAGGGCTATGGTGAAAAAGGAAATATCCTCCGATGAAATCTGGAAAGAAGCTTTCTGAGAAACTGCTCAGTGTTCTGTTAATTCATCTCACAGAGTTACATCTGTATTTCGTGGATCTCTTGTCTAGGCTTATTTCTGTGGAATCTGAGAACAGATATTTCGGATCCCTTTGAAGACTATATGGCCAAAGGAAATATCCTCCGATAACTAAGAGAAAGAAGCTTTCTGAGAAACTTCTTTGTGTTCTGTGAAATCATCTCACAGAGTTAGAGCTTTCCCCTCAAGAAGCCTTTCGCTAAGACAGTTCTTGTGGAATTGGCAAAGTGATATTTGGAAGCCCATAGAGGGCTATGGTGAAAAAGGAAATATCCTCCGATGAAATCTGGAAGGAAGCTTTCTGAGAAACTGCTCAGTGTTCTGTTAATTCATCTCACAGAGTTACATCTGTATTTCGTGGATCTCTTTGCTAGGCTTATTTCTGTGGAGTCTGAGAACAGATATTTCGGATCCCTTTGAAGACTATAGGGCCAAAGGAAATATCCTCTGATAACTAAGAGAAAGAAGCTTTCTGAGAAACTTCTTTGTGTTCTGTGAAATCATCTCACAGAGTTACAGCTTTCCCCTCAAGAAGCCTTTCGCTAAGACAGTTCTTGTGGAATTGGCAAAGTGATATTTGGAAGCCCATAGAGGGCTATGGTGAAAAAGGAAATATCCTCCGATGAAATCTGGAAAGAAGCTTTCTGAGAAACTGCTTAGTGTTCTGTTAATTCATCTCACAGAGTTATATCTGTATTTCGTGGATCTCTTTGCTAGCCTTATTTCTGTGGAATCTGAAAACAGATATTTCGGATCCCTTTGAAGACTATAGGGCCAAAGGAAATATCCTGCGATAACTAAGAGAAAGAAGCTTTCTGAGAAACTTCTTTGTGTTCTGTGAAATCATCTCACAGAGTTACAGCTTTCCCCTCAAGAAGCCTTTACGCTAAGACAGTTCTTGTGGAATTGGCAAAGTGATATTTGGAAGCCCATAGAGGGCTATGGTGAAAAAGGAAATACCCTCCGATGAAATCTGGAAAGAAGCTTTCTGAGAAACTGCTCAGTGTTCTGTTAATTCATCTCACAGAGTTACATCTGTATTTCGTGGATCTCTTTGCTAGGCTTATTTCTGTGGAATCTGAGAACAGATATTTCGGATCCCTTTGAAGACTATAGGGCCAAAGGAAATATCCTCAGATAACAAAGAGAAAGAAGCTTTGTGAGAAATTTCTTTGTGTTCTATGTAATCATCTCACAGAGTTACAGCTTTCCCCTCAAGAAGCCTTTCGCTAAGACAGTTCTTGTGGAATTGGCCAAGTGATATTTGGAAGCCCATAGAGGGCTACGGTGAAAAAGGAAATATCCTCAGATGAAATCTGGAAAGAAGCTTTCTGAGAAACTGCTTAGTGTTCTGTTAATTCATCTCACAGAGTTACATCTGTGTTTCGTGGATCACTTGGCTAGCCTTATTTCTGTGGAATCTGACAACAGATATTTCGGATCCCTTTGAAGACTATAGGGCCAAAGGAAATATCCTCCGATAACTAAGAGAAAGAAGCTTTCTGAGAAACTTCTTTGTGTTCTGTGAAATCATCTCACAGAGTTACAGCTTTCCCCTCAAGAAGCCTTTCGCTAAGACAGTTCTTGTGGAATTGGCAAAGTGATATTTGGAAGCCCATAGAGGGCTATGGTGAAAAAGGAAATATCCTCCGATGAAATCTGGAAAGAAGCTTTCTGAGAAACTGCTCAGTGTTCTGTTAATTCATCTCACAGAGTTACATCTGTATTTCGTGGATCTCTTTTCTAGGCTTATTTCTGTGGAATCTGAGAACAGATATTTCGGATCCCTTTGAAGACTATATGGCCAAAGGAAATATCCTCCGATAACTAAGAGAAAGAAGCTTTCTGAGAAACTTCTTTGTGTTCTGTGAAATCATCTCACAGAGTTAGAGCTTTCCCCTCAAGAAGCCTTTCGCTAAGACAGTTCTTGTGGAATTGGCAAAGTGATATTTGGAAGCCCATAGAGGGCTATGGTGAAAAAGGAAATATCCTCCGATGAAATCTGGAAGGAAGCTTTCTGAGAAACTGCTCAGTGTTCTGTTAATTCATCTCACAGAGTTACATCTGTATTTCGTGGATCTCTTTGCTAGGCTTATTTCTGTGGAGTCTGAGAACAGATATTTCGGATCCCTTTGAAGACTATAGGGCCAAAGGAAATATCCTCTGATAACTAAGAGAAAGAAGCTTTCTGAGAAACTTCTTTGTGTTCTGTGAAATCATCTCACAGAGTTACAGCTTTCCCCTCAAGAAGCCTTTCGCTAAGACAGTTCTTGTGGAATTGGCAAAGTGATATTTGGAAGCCCATAGAGGGCTATGGTGAAAAAGGAAATATCCTCAGATGAAATCTGGAAAGAAGCTTTCTGAGAAACTGCTTAGTGTTCTGTTAATTCATCTCACAGAGTTACATCTGTGTTTCGTGGATCACTTGGCTAGCCTTATTTCTGTGGAATCTGACAACAGATATTTCGGATCCCTTTGAAGACTATAGGGCCAAAGGAAATATCCTCCGATAACTAAGAGAAAGAAGCTTTCTGAGAAACTTCTTTGTGTTCTGTGAAATCATCTCACAGAGTTACAGCTTTCCCCTCAAGAAGCCTTTCGCTAAGACAGTTCTTGTGGAATTGGCAAAGTGATATTTGGAAGCCCATAGAGGGCTATGGTGAAAAAGGAAATATCCTCTGATGAAATCTGGAAAGAAGCTTTCTGAGAAACTGCTCAGTGTTCTGTTAATTCATCTCACAGAGTTACATCTGTATTTCGTGGATCTCTTGTCTAGGCTTATTTCTGTGGAATCTGAGAACAGATATTTCGGATCCCTTTGAAGACTATATGGCCAAAGGAAATATCCTCCGATAACTAAGAGAAAGAAGCTTTCTGAGAAACTTCTTTGTGTTCTGTGAAATCATCTCACAGAGTTAGAGCTTTCCCCTCAAGAAGCCTTTCGCTAAGACAGTTCTTGTGGAATTGGCAAAGTGATATTTGGAAGCCCATAGAGGGCTATGGTGAAAAAGGAAATATCCTCCGATGAAATCTGGAAGGAAGCTTTCTGAGAAACTGCTCAGTGTTCTGTTAATTCATCTCACAGAGTTACATCTGTATTTCGTGGATCTCTTTGCTAGGCTTATTTCTGTGGAGTCTGAGAACAGATATTTCGGATCCCTTTGAAGACTATAGGGCCAAAGGAAATATCCTCTGATAACTAAGAGAAAGAAGCTTTCTGAGAAACTTCTTTGTGTTCTGTGAAATCATCTCACAGAGTTACAGCTTTCCCCTCAAGAAGCCTTTCGCTAAGACAGTTCTTGTGGAATTGGCAAAGTGATATTTGGAAGCCCATAGAGGGCTATGGTGAAAAAGGAAATATCCTCCGATGAAATCTGGAAAGAAGCTTTCTGAGAAACTGCTTAGTGTTCTGTTAATTCATCTCACAGAGTTATATCTGTATTTCGTGGATCTCTTTGCTAGCCTTATTTCTGTGGAATCTGAAAACAGATATTTCGGATCCCTTTGAAGACTATAGGGCCAAAGGAAATATCCTGCGATAACTAAGAGAAAGAAGCTTTCTGAGAAACTTCTTTGTGTTCTGTGAAATCATCTCACAGAGTTACAGCTTTCCCCTCAAGAAGCCTTTACGCTAAGACAGTTCTTGTGGAATTGGCAAAGTGATATTTGGAAGCCCATAGAGGGCTATGGTGAAAAAGGAAATACCCTCCGATGAAATCTGGAAAGAAGCTTTCTGAGAAACTGCTCAGTGTTCTGTTAATTCATCTCACAGAGTTACATCTGTATTTCGTGGATCTCTTTGCTAGGCTTATTTCTGTGGAATCTGAGAACAGATATTTCGGATCCCTTTGAAGACTATAGGGCCAAAGGAAATATCCTCAGATAACAAAGAGAAAGAAGCTTTGTGAGAAATTTCTTTGTGTTCTATGTAATCATCTCACAGAGTTACAGCTTTCCCCTCAAGAAGCCTTTCGCTAAGACAGTTCTTGTGGAATTGGCCAAGTGATATTTGGAAGCCCATAGAGGGCTACGGTGAAAAAGGAAATATCCTCAGATGAAATCTGGAAAGAAGCTTTCTGAGAAACTGCTTAGTGTTCTGTTAATTCATCTCACAGAGTTACATCTGTGTTTCGTGGATCACTTGGCTAGCCTTATTTCTGTGGAATCTGACAACAGATATTTCGGATCCCTTTGAAGACTATAGGGCCAAAGGAAATATCCTCCGATAACTAAGAGAAAGAAGCTTTCTGAGAAACTTCTTTGTGTTCTGTGAAATCATCTCACAGAGTTACAGCTTTCCCCTCAAGAAGCCTTTCGCTAAGACAGTTCTTGTGGAATTGGCAAAGTGATATTTGGAAGCCCATAGAGGGCTATGGTGAAAAAGGAAATATCCTCCGATGAAATCTGGAAAGAAGCTTTCTGAGAAACTGCTCAGTGTTCTGTTAATTCATCTCACAGAGTTACATCTGTATTTCGTGGATCTCTTTTCTAGGCTTATTTCTGTGGAATCTGAGAACAGATATTTCGGATCCCTTTGAAGACTATATGGCCAAAGGAAATATCCTCCGATAACTAAGAGAAAGAAGCTTTCTGAGAAACTTCTTTGTGTTCTGTGAAATCATCTCACAGAGGTAGAGCTTTCCCCTCAAGAAGCCTTTCGCTAAGACAGTTCTTGTGGAATTGGCAAAGTGATATTTGGAAGCCCATAGAGGGCTATGTTGAAAAAGGAAATATCCTCCGATGAAATCTGGAAGGAAGCTTTCTGAGAAACTGCTCAGTGTTCTGTTAATTCATCTCACAGAGTTACATCTGTATTTCGTGGATCTCTTTGCTAGGCTTATTTCTGTGGAATCTGAGAACAGATATTTCGGATCCCTTTGAAGACTATAGGGCCAAAGGAAATATCCTCCGATAACTAAGAGAAAGAAGCTTTCTGAGAAACTTCTTTGTGTTCTGTGAAATCATCTCACAGAGTTACAGCTTTCCCCTCAAGAAGCCTTTCGCTAAGACAGTTCTTGTGGAATTGGCAAAGTGATATTTGGAAGCCCATAGAGGGCTATGGTGAAAAAGGAAATATCCTCAGATGAAATCTGGAAAGAAGCTCTCTGAGAAACTGCTTAGTGTTCTCTTAATTCATCTCACAGAGTTACATCTATATTTCGTGGATCTCTTTGCTAGCCTTATTTCTGTGGAATCTGAGAACAGATATTTCGGATCCCTTTGAAGACTATAGGGCCAAGGGAAATATCCTCCGAAAACTAAGAGAAAGAAGCTTTCTGAGAAACTCCTTTGTGTTCTGTGAAATGGGCTCACAGAGTTACAGCTTTCCCCTCAAGAAGCCTTTTGCTAAGACAGTTCTTGTGGAATTGGCAAAGTGATATTTGGAAGCCCATAGAGGGCTATGGTGAAAAAGGAAATATCCTCCAATGAAATCTGGAAAGAAGCTTTCTGAGAAACTGCTTAGTGTTCTGTTAATTCATCTCACAGAGTTACATCTGTATTTCGTGGATCTCTTTGCTAGCCTTATTTCTGTGGAAACTGACAACAGATATTTCGGATCCCTTTGAAGACTATAGGGCCAAAGGAAATATCCTCCGATAACTAAGAGAAAGAAGCTTTCTGAGAAACTTCTCTGTGTTTTCTGAAATCATCTCACAGAGTTACAGCTTTCCCCTCAAAAAGCCTTTAGCAAAGACAGTTCTTGTCGAATTGGCAAAGTGATATTTGGAAGCCCATAGAGGGCTATGGTGAAAAAGGAAATATCCTCCGATGAAATCTGGAAAGAAGCTTTCTGAGAAACTGCTTAGTGTTCTCTTAATTCATCTCACAGAGTTACATCTATATTTCGTGGATCTCTTTGCTAGCCTTATTTCTGTGGAATCTGAGAACAGATATTTCGGATCCCTTTGAAGACTATAGGGCCAAGGGAAATATCCTCCGAAAACTAAGAGAAAGAAGCTTTCTGAGAAACTCCTTTGTGTTCTGTGAAATCATCTCACAGAGTTACAGCTTTCCCCTCAAGAAGCCTTTCGCTAAGACAGTTCTTGTGGAATTGGCAAAGTGATATTTGGAAGCCGATAGAGGGCTATGGTGAAAAAGGAAATATCCTCCGATGAAATCTGGATAGAAGCTTTCTGAGAAACTGCTCAATGTTCTGTTAATTCATCTCACAGAGTTACATCTGTATTTCGTGGATCTCTTTGCTAGGCTTATTTCTGTGGAATCTGAGAACAGATATTTCGGATCCCTTTGAAGACTATAGGGCCAAAGGAAATATCCTCCGATAACTAAGAGAAAGAAGCTTTCTCAGAAACTTCTTTGTGTTCTGTGAAATCATCTCACAGAGTTACAGCTTTCCCCTCAAGAAGCCTTTCGCTAAGACAGTTCTTGTGGAATTGGCAAAGTGATATTTGGAACCCCTAGAGGGCTATGGTGAAAAAGAAAATATCCTCAGATGATATCTGGAAAGAAGCTTTCTGAGAAACTGCTTAGTGTTCTGTTAATTCATCTCACAGAGTTACATCTGTATTTCGTGGATCTCTTTGCTAGCCTTATTTCTGTGGAATCTGACAACAGATATTTCGGATCCCTTTAAAGACTATAGGGCCAAAGGAAATATCCTCCGATAACTAAGAGAAAGAAGCTTTCAGAGAAACTTCTTTTTGTTCTGTGAAATCATCTCACAGAGTTACAGCTTTCCCCTCAAGAAGCCTTTAGCTAAGACAGTTCTTGTGGAATTGGCAAAGTGATATTTGGAAGCCCACAGAGGGCTATGGTGAAAAAGGAAATATCCTCAGATGAAATCTGGAAAGAAGCTTTCTGAGAAACTGCTCAGTGTTCTGTTAATTCATCTCACAGAGTTACATCTGTATTTCGTGGATCTCTTTGCTAGGCTTATTTCTGTGGATTCTGAGAACAGATATTTCGGATCCCTTTGAAGACTATAGGGCCAAAGGAAATATCCTCGGATAACAAAGAAAAAGAAGCTTTCTGAGAAACTTCTTTGTGTTCAGTGAAATCATCTCACAGAGTTACAGCTTTCCCCTCAAGAAGCCTTTCGCTAA
Source organism: Macaca mulatta (assembly GCF_049350105.2). Classification (NCBI taxonomy): domain Eukaryota; kingdom Metazoa; phylum Chordata; class Mammalia; order Primates; family Cercopithecidae; genus Macaca; species Macaca mulatta. Next base: position 50,609,017 of record NC_133411.1, read on the forward strand.
GACAGTTCTTGTGGAATTGGCAAAGTGATATTTTGAATCCCATAGAGGGCTATGTTGAAAAAAGAAATATCCTCAGATGAAATCTGGGAAGAAGCTTTCTGAGAAACTGCTCAGTGTTCTGTTAATTCATCTCACAGAGTTACATCTGTATTTCGTGGATCTCTTTGCTAGGCTTATTTCTGTGGAATCTGAGAACAGATATTTCGGATCCCTTTGAAGACTATAGGGCCAAAGGAAATATCCTCAGATAACAAAGAGAAAGAAGCTTTGTGAGAAATTTCTTTGTGTTCTATGTAATCATCTCACAGAGTTACAGCTTTCCCCTCAAGAAGCCTTTCGCTAAGACAGTTCTTGTGGAATTGGCCAAGTGATATTTGGAAGCCCATAGAGGGCTATGGTGAAAAAGGAAATATCCTCAGATGAAATCTGGAAAGAAGCTTTCTGAGAAACTGCTTAGTGTTCTGTTAATTCATCTCACAGAGTTACATCTGTGTTTCGTGGATCACTTGGCTAGCCTTATTTCTGTGGAATCTGACAACAGATATTTCGGATCCCTTTGAAGACTATAGGGCCAAAGGAAATATCCTCCGATAACTAAGAGAAAGAAGCTTTCTCAGAAACTTCTTTGTGTTCTGTGAAATCATCTCACAGAGTTACAGCTTTCCCCTCAAGAAGCCTTTAGCTAAGACAGTTCTTGTGGAATTGGCAAAGTGATATTTGGAAGCCCATAGAGGGCTATGGTGAAAAAGGAAATATCCTCCGATGAAATCTGGAAAGAAGCTTTCTGAGAAACTGCTCAGTGTTCTGTTAATTCATCTCACAGAGTTACATCTGTATTTCGTGGATCTCTTTTCTAGGCTTATTTCTGTGGAATCTGAGAACAGATATTTCGGATCCCTTTGAAGACTATATGGCCAAAGGAAATATCCTCCGATAACTAAGAGAAAGAAGCTTTCTGAGAAACTTCTTTGTGTTCTGTGAAATCATCTCACAGAGGTAGAGCTTTCCCCTCAAGAAGCCTTTCGCTAAGACAGTTCTTGTGGAATTGGCAAAGTGATATTTGGAAGCCCATAGAGGGCTATGTTGAAAAAGGAAATATCCTCCGATGAAATCTGGAAGGAAGCTTTCTGAGAAACTGCTCAGTGTTCTGTTAATTCATCTCACAGAGTTACATCTGTATTTCGTGGATCTCTTTGCTAGGCTTATTTCTGTGGAATCTGAGAACAGATATTTCGGATCCCTTTGAAGACTATAGGGCCAAAGGAAATATCCTCCGATAACTAAGAGAAAGAAGCTTTCTGAGAAACTTCTTTGTGTTCTGTGAAATCATCTCACAGAGTTACAGCTTTCCCCTCAAGAAGCCTTTCGCTAAGACAGTTCTTGTGGAATTGGCAAAGTGATATTTGGAAGCCCATAGAGGGCTATGGTGAAAAAGGAAATATCCTCAGATGAAATCTGGAAAGAAGCTCTCTGAGAAACTGCTTAGTGTTCTCTTAATTCATCTCACAGAGTTACATCTATATTTCGTGGATCTCTTTGCTAGCCTTATTTCTGTGGAATCTGAGAACAGATATTTCGGATCCCTTTGAAGACTATAGGGCCAAGGGAAATATCCTCCGAAAACTAAGAGAAAGAAGCTTTCTGAGAAACTCCTTTGTGTTCTGTGAAATGGGCTCACAGAGTTACAGCTTTCCCCTCAAGAAGCCTTTTGCTAAGACAGTTCTTGTGGAATTGGCAAAGTGATATTTGGAAGCCCATAGAGGGCTATGGTGAAAAAGGAAATATCCTCCAATGAAATCTGGAAAGAAGCTTTCTGAGAAACTGCTTAGTGTTCTGTTAATTCATCTCACAGAGTTACATCTGTATTTCGTGGATCTCTTTGCTAGCCTTATTTCTGTGGAAACTTACAACAGATATTTCGGATCCCTTTGAAGACTATAGGGCCAAAGGAAATATCCTCCGATAACTAAGAGAAAGAAGCTTTCTGAGAAACTTCTCTGTGTTTTCTGAAATCATCTCACAGAGTTACAGCTTTCCCCTCAAAAAGCCTTTAGCAAAGACACTTCTTGTCGAATTGGCAAAGTGATATTTGGAAGCCCATAGAGGGCTATGGTGAAAAAGGAAATATCCTCCGATGAAATCTGGAAAGAAGCTTTCTGAGAAACTGCTTAGTGTTCTCTTAATTCATCTCACAGAGTTACATCTATATTTCGTGGATCTCTTTGCTAGCCTTATTTCTGTGGAATCTGAGAACAGATATTTCGGATCCCTTTGAAGACTATAGGGCCAAGGGAAATATCCTCCGAAAACTAAGAGAAAGAAGCTTTCTGAGAAACTCCTTTGTGTTCTGTGAAATCATCTCACAGAGTTACAGCTTTCCCCTCAAGAAGCCTTTCGCTAAGACAGTTCTTGTGGAATTGGCAAAGTGATATTTGGAAGCCGATAGAGGGCTATGGTGAAAAAGGAAATATCCTCCGATGAAATCTGGATAGAAGCTTTCTGAGAAACTGCTCAATGTTCTGTTAATTCATCTCACAGAGTTACATCTGTATTTCGTGGATCTCTTTGCTAGGCTTATTTCTGTGGAATCTGAGAACAGATATTTCGGATCCCTTTGAAGACTATAGGGCCAAAGGAAATATCCTCCGATAACTAAGAGAAAGAAGCTTTCTCAGAAACTTCTTTGTGTTCTGTGAAATCATCTCACAGAGTTACAGCTTTCCCCTCAAGAAGCCTTTCGCTAAGACAGTTCTTGTGGAATTGGCAAAGTGATATTTGGAACCCCTAGAGGGCTATGGTGAAAAAGAAAATATCCTCAGATGATATCTGGAAAGAAGCTTTCTGAGAAACTGCTTAGTGTTCTGTTAATTCATCTCACAGAGTTACATCTGTATTTCGTGGATCTCTTTGCTAGCCTTATTTCTGTGGAATCTGACAACAGATATTTCGGATCCCTTTTAAGACTATAGGGCCAAAGGAAATATCCTCCGATAACTAAGAGAAAGAAGCTTTCAGAGAAACTTCTTTTTGTTCTGTGAAATCATCTCACAGAGTTACAGCTTTCCCCTCAAGAAGCCTTTAGCTAAGACAGTTCTTGTGGAATTGGCAAAGTGATATTTGGAAGCCCACAGAGGGCTATGGTGAAAAAGGAAATATCCTCAGATGAAATCTGGAAAGAAGCTTTCTGAGAAACTGCTCAGTGTTCTGTTAATTCATCTCACAGAGTTACATCTGTATTTCGTGGATCTCTTTGCTAGGCTTTTTTCTGTGGATTCTGAGAACAGATATTTCGGATCCCTTTGAAGACTATAGGGCCAAAGGAAATATCCTCGGATAACAAAGAAAAAGAAGCTTTCTGAGAAACTTCTTTGTGTTCAGTGAAATCATCTCACAGAGTTACAGCTTTCCCCTCAAGAAGCCTTTCGCTAAGACAGTTCTTGTGGAATTGGCAAAGTGATATTTGGAACCCCAAGAGGGCTATGGTGAAAAAGGAAATATCCTCAGATGAAATCTGGAAAGAAGCTTTCTGAGAAACTGCTTAGTGTTCTGTTAATTCATCTCACAGAGTTACATCTGTATTTCGTGGATCTCTTTGCTAGCCTTATTTCTGTGGAATCTGACAACAGATATTTCGGATCCCTTTGAAGACTATAGGGCCAAAGGAAATATCCTCCGAAAACTAAGAGAAAGAAGCTTTCTGAGAAACTTCTTTGTGTTCTGTGAAATCATCTCACAGAGTTACAGCTTTCCCCTCAAGAAGCCTTTCGCTAAGACACTTCTTGTGGAATTGACAAAGTGATATTTGGAAGCCCATAGAAGGCTATGGTGAAAAAGGAAATATCCTCCGATGAAATCTGGAAAGAAGCTTTCTGAGAAACTGCTTAGTGTTCTGTTAATTCATCTCACAGAGTTACATCTGCATTTCGTGGATCTCTTTGCTAGCCTTATTTCTGTGGAAACTGACAACAGATATTTCGGATCCCTTTGAAGACTATAGGGCCAAAGGAAATATCCTCCGATAACTAAGAGAAAGAAGCTTTCTGAGAAACTTCTTTGTGTTCTGTGAAATCATCTCACAGAGTTACAGCTTTCCCCTCAAGAAGCCTTTAGCTAAGACAGTTCTTGTGGAATTGGCAAAGTGATATTTGGAAGCCCATAGAGGGCTATGGTGAAAAAGGAAATATCCTCCGATGAAATCTGGAAAGAAACTTTCTGAGAAACTGCTTAGTGTTCTGTTAATTCATCTCACAGAGTTACATCTATATTTCGTGGATCTCTTTGCTAGCCTTATTTCTGTGGAATCTGAGAACAGATATTTCGGATCCCTTTGAAGACTATAGGGCCAAGGGAAATATCCTCCGAAAACTAAGAGAAAGAAGCTTTCTGAGAAACTTCTTTGTGTTCTGTGAAATGAGCTCACAGAGTTACAGCTTTCCCCTCAAGAAGCCTTTCGCTAAGACAGTTCTTGTGGAATTGGCAAAGTGATATATGGAAGCCCATAGAGGGCTATGGTGAAAAAGGAAATATCCTCAGATGAAATCCGGAAAGAAGCTTTCTGAGAAACTGCTTAGTGTTCTGTTAATTCATCTCACAGAGTTACATCTGTATTTCGTGGATCTCTTTGCTAGCCTTATTTCTGTGGAATCTGAGAACAGATATTTCGGATCCCTTTGAAGACTATAGGGCCAAAGGAAATATCCTCAGATAACAAAGAGAAAGAAGCTTTGTGAGAAATTTCTTTGTGTTCTATGTAATCATCTCACAGAGTTACAGCTTTCCCCTCAAGAAGCCTTTCGCTAAGACAGTTCTTGTGGAATTGGCCAAGTGATATTTGGAAGCCCATAGAGGGCTATATTGAAAAAGGAAATATCCTCAGATGAAATCTGGAAAGAAGCTTTCTGAGAAACTGCTTAGTGTTCTGTTAATTCATCTCACAGAGTTACATCTGTGTTTCGTGGATCACTTGGCTAGCCTTATTTCTGTGGAATCTGACAACAGATATTTCGGATCCCTTTGAAGACTATAGGGCCAAAGGAAATATCCTCCGATAACTAAGAGAAAGAAGCTTTCTCAGAAACTTCTTTGTGTTCTGTGAAATCATCTCACAGAATTACAGCTTTCCCCTCAAGAAGCCTTTCGCTAAGACAGTTCTTGTGGAATTGGCAAAGTGATATTTGGAAGCCCATAGAGGGCTATGGTGAAAAAGGAAATATCCTCCGATGAAATCTGGAAAGAAGCTTTCTGAGAAACTGCTCAGTGTTCTGTTAATTCATCTCACAGGGTTATATCTGTATTTCGTGGATCTCTTTGCTAGCCTTATTTCTGTGGAATCTGAGAACAGATATTTCGGATCCCTTTGAAGACTATAGGGCCAAAGGAAATATCCTCCGATAACTAAGAGAAAGAAGCTTTCTGAGAAACTTCTTTGTGTTCTGTGAAATCATCTCACAGAGTTACAGCTTTCCCCTCAAGAAGCCTTTCGCTAAGACAGTTCTTGTGGAATTGGCAACGTGATATTTGGAAGCCCATAGAGGGCTATGGTGAAAAAGGAAATATCCTCAGATGAAAACTGGAAAGAAGCTTTCTGAGAAACTGCTTAGTGTTCTGTTAATTCATCTCACAGAGTTACATCTGTATTTCGTGGATCTCTTTGCTAGCCTTATTTCTGTGGAATCTGACAACAGATATTTCGGATCCCTTTGAAGACTATGGGGCCAAAGGAAATATCCTCCGAAAACTAAGAGAAAGAAGCTTTCTGAGAAACTTCTTTGTGTTCTGTGAAATCATCTCACAGAGTTACAGCTTTCCCCTCAAGAAGCCTTTCGCTAAGACAGTTCTTGTGGAATTGGCCAAGTGATATTTGGAAGCCCATAGAGGGCTATGGTGAAAAAGGAAATATCCTCAGATGAAATCTGGAAAGAAGCTTTCTGAGAAACTGCTTAGTGTTCTGTTAATTCATCTCACAGAGTTACATCTGTATTTCGTGGATCTCTTTGCTAGCCTTATTTCTGTGGAATCTGAGAACAGATATTTCGGATCCCTTTGAAGACTATAGGGCCAAAGGAAATATCCTCCGATAACTAAGAGAAAGAAGCTTTCTGAGAAACTTCTTTGTGTTCTGTGAAATCATCTCACAGAGTTACAGCTTTCCCCTCAAGAAGCCTTTCGCCAAGACAGTTCTTGTGGAATTGGCCAAGTGATATTTGGAAGCCCATAGAGGGCTATGGTGAAAAAGGAAATATCCTCCGATGAAATCTGGAAAGAAGCTTTCTGAGAAACTGCTTAGTGTTCTGTTAATTCATCTCACAGAGTTACATCTGTGTTTCGTGGATCACTTGGCTAGCCTTATTTCTGTGGAATCTGACAACAGATATTTCGGATCCCTTTGAAGACTATAGGGCGAAAGGAAATATCCTCCGATAACTAAGAGAAAGAAGCTTTCTCAGAAACTTCTTTGTGTTCTGTGAAATCATCTCACAGAGTTACAGCTTTCCCCTCAAGAAGCCTTTCGCTAAGACAGTTCTTGTGGAATTGGCAAAGTGATATTTGGAAGCCCATAGAGGGCTATGGTGAAAAAGGAAATATCCTCAGATGAAATCTGGAAAGAAGCTTTCTGAGAAACTGCTTAGTGTTCTGTTAATTCATCTCACAGAGTTACATCTGTATTTCGTGGATCTCTTTGCTAGCCTTATTTCTGTGGAATCTGAGAACAGATATTTCGGATCCCTTTGAAGACTATACGGCCAAAGGAAATATCCTCCGATAACTAAGAGAAAGAAGCTTTCTCAGAAACTTCTTTGTGTTCTGTGAAATGAGCTCACAGAGTTACAGCTTTCCCCTCAAGAAGCCTTTTGCTAAGACAGTTCTTGTGTAATTGGCAAAGTGATATTTGGAAGCCCATAGAGGGCTATGGTGAAAAAGGAAATATCCTCCGATGAAATCTGGAAAGAAGCTTTCTGAGAAACTGCTTAGTGTTCTGTCAGTTCATCTCACAGATTTACATCTATATTTCGTGGATCTCTTTGCTAGCCTTATTTCTGTGGAATCTGAGAACAGATATTTCGGATCCCTTTGAAGACTATAGGGCCAAAGGAAATATCCTCCGATAACAAAGAGAAAGAAGCTTTCTGAGAAACTTCTTTGTGTTCTGTGAAATCATCTCACAGAGTTACAGCTTTCCCCTCAAGAAGCCTTTCGCTAAGACAGTTCTTGTGGAATTGGCCAAGTGATATTTGGAAGCCCATAGAGGGCTATGGTGAAAAAGGAAATATCCTCAGATGAAATCTGGAAAGAAGCTTTCTGAGAAACTGCTTAGTGTTCTGTTAATTCATCTCACAGAGTTACATCTGTATTTCGTGGATCTCTTTGCTAGCCTTATTTCTGTGGAATCTGAGAACAGATATTTCGGATCCCTTTGAAGACTATAGGGCCAAAGGAAATATACTCCGATAACAAAGAGAAAGAAGCTTTGTGAGAAATTTCTTTGTGTTCCATGTAATCATCTCACAGAGTTACAGCTTGCCCCTCAAGAAGCCTTTCGCTAAGACAGTTCTTGTGGAAATGGCAAAGTGATATTTGGAAGCCCATAGAGGGCTATGGTGAAAAAGGAAATATAATTAGATGAAATCTGGAAAGAAGCTTTCTGAGAAAGTGCTTAGTGTTTTGTTAATTCATCTCACAGAGTTATATCTGTATTTCGTGGATCACTTGGCTAGCCTTATTTCTGTGGAATCTGAGAACAGATATTTCGGATCCCTTTGTAGACCATAGGGCCAAAGGAAATATCCTCCGATAACTAAGAGAAAGAAGCTTTCTGAGAAACTTCTTTGTGTTCTGTGAAATCATCTCACAGAGTTACAGCTTTCCCCTCAAGAAGCCTTTCGCTAAGACAGTTCTTGTGGAATTGGCAACGTGATATTTGGAAGCCCATAGAGGGCTATGGTGAAAAAGGAAATATCCTCAGATGAAAACTGGAAAGAAGCTTTCTGAGAAACTGCTTAGTGTTCTGTTAATTCATCTCACAGAGTTACATCTGTATTTCGTGGATCTCTTTGCTATCCTTATTTCTGTGGAATCTGACAACAGATATTTCGGATCCCTTTGAAGACTATGGGGCCAAAGGAAATATCCTCCGAAAACTAAGAGAAAGAAGCTTTCTGAGAAACTTCTTTGTGTTCTGTGAAATCATCTCACAGAGTTACAGCTTTCCCCTCAAGAAGCCTTTCGCTAAGACAGTTCTTGTGGAATTGGCCAAGTGATATTTGGAAGCCCATAGAGGGCTATGGTGAAAAAGGAAATATCCTCCGATGAAATCTGGAAAGAAGCTTTCTGAGAAACTGCTTAGTGTTCTGTTAATTCATCTCACAGAGTTACATCTGTATTTCGTGGATCTCTTTGCTAGCCTTATTTCTGTGGAATCTGAGAACAGATATTTCGGATCCCTTTGAAGACTATAGGGCCAAAGGAAATATCCTCCGATAACTAAGAGAAAGAAGCTTTCTGAGAAACTTCTTTGTGTTCTGTGAAATCATCTCACAGAGTTACAGCTTTCCCCTCAAGAAGCCTTTCGCCAAGACAGTTCTTGTGGAATTGGCCAAGTGATATTTGGAAGCCCATAGAGGGCTATGGTGAAAAAGGAAATATCCTCCGATGAAATCTGGAAAGAAGCTTTCTGAGAAACTGCTTAGTGTTCTGTTAATTCATCTCACAGAGTTACATCTGTGTTTCGTGGATCACTTGGCTAGCCTTATTTCTGTGGAATCTGACAACAGATATTTCGGATCCCTTTGAAGACTATAGGGCGAAAGGAAATATCCTCCGATAACTAAGAGAAAGAAGCTTTCTCAGAAACTTCTTTGTGTTCTGTGAAATCATCTCACAGAGTTACAGCTTTCCCCTCAAGAAGCCTTTCGCTAAGACAGTTCTTGTGGAATTGGCAAAGTGATATTTGGAAGCCCATAGAGGGCTATGGTGAAAAAGGAAATATCCTCAGATGAAATCTGGAAAGAAGCTTTCTGAGAAACTGCTTAGTGTTCTGTTAATTCATCTCACAGAGTTACATCTGTATTTCGTGGATCTCTTTGCTAGCCTTATTTCTGTGGAATCTGAGAACAGATATTTCGGATCCCTTTGAAGACTATACGGCCAAAGGAAATATCCTCCGATAACTAAGAGAAAGAAGCTTTCTCAGAAACTTCTTTGTGTTCTGTGAAATGAGCTCACAGAGTTACAGCTTTCCCCTCAAGAAGCCTTTTGCTAAGACAGTTCTTGTGTAATTGGCAAAGTGATATTTGGAAGCCCATAGAGGGCTATGGTGAAAAAGGAAATATCCTCCGATGAAATCTGGAAAGAAGCTTTCTGAGAAACTGCTTAGTGTTCTGTCAGTTCATCTCACAGATTTACATCTATATTTCGTGGATCTCTTTGCTAGCCTTATTTCTGTGGAATCTGAGAACAGATATTTCGGATCCCTTTGAAGACTATAGTGCCAAAGGAAATATCCTCCGATAACAAAGAGAAAGAAGCTTTCTGAGAAACTTCTTTGTGTTCTGTGAAATCATCTCACAGAGTTACAGCTTTCCCCTCAAGAAGCCTTTCGCTAAGACAGTTCTTGTGGAATTGGCCAAGTGATATTTGGAAGCCCATAGAGGGCTATGGTGAAAAAGGAAATATCCTCAGATGAAATCTGGAAAGAAGCTTTCTGAGAAACTGCTTAGTGTTCTGTTAATTCATCTCACAGAGTTACATCTGTATTTCGTGGATCTCTTTGCTAGCCTTATTTCTGTGGAATCTGAGAACAGATATTTAGGATCCCTTTGAAGACTATAGGGCCAAAGGAAATATACTCCGATAACAAAGAGAAAGAAGCTTTGTGAGAAATTTCTTTGTGTTCCATGTAATCATCTCACAGAGTTACAGCTTGCCCCTCAAGAAGCCTTTCGCTAAGACAGTTCTTGTGGAAATGGCAAAGTGATATTTGGAAGCCCATAGAGGGCTATGGTGAAAAAGGAAATATAATTAGATGAAATCTGGAAAGAAGCTTTCTGAGAAAGTGCTTAGTGTTTTGTTAATTCATCTCACAGAGTTATATCTGTATTTCGTGGATCACTTGGCTAGCCTTATTTCTGTGGAATCTGAGAACAGATATTTCGGATCCCTTTGTAGACCATAGGGCCAAAGGAAATATCCTCCGATAACTAAGAGAAAGAAGCTTTCTGAGAAACTTCTTTGTGTTCTGTAAAATCGTCTCACAGAGTTACAGCTTTCCCCTCAAGAAGCCTTTCGCTAAGACAGTTCTTGTGGAATTGGCAAATTGATATTTGGAAGCCCATAGAGGGCTATGGTGAAAAAGGAAATATCCTCAGATGAAATCTGGAAAGAAGCTTTCTGAGAAACTGCTTAGTGTTCTGTTAATTCATCTCACAGAGTTACATCTGTATTTCGTGGATCTCTTTGCTAGCCTTATTTCCGTGGAATCTGAGAACAGATATTTCGGATCCCTTTGAACACTATAGGGCAAAAGGAAATATCCTCCGATAACAAAGAGAAAGAAGCTTTCTGAGAAACTTCTTTGTGTTCTGTGAAATCATCTCACAGAGTTACAGCTTTCCCCTCAAGAAGCCTTTCGCCAAGACAGTTCTTGTGGAATTGGCCAAGTGATATTTGGAAGCCCATAGAGGGCTATGGTGAAAAAGGAAATATCCTCCGATGAAATCTGGAAAGAAGCTTTCTGAGAAACTGCTTAGTGTTCTGTTAATTCATCTCACAGAGTTACATCTGTGTTTCGTGGATCACTTGGCTAGCCTTATTTCTGTGGAATCTGACAACAGATATTTCGGATCCCTTTGAAGACTATAGGGCGAAAGGAAATATCCTCCGATAACTAAGAGAAAGAAGCTTTCTCAGAAACTTCTTTGTGTTCTGTGAAATCATCTCACAGAGTTACAGCTTTCCCCTCAAGAAGCCTTTCGCTAAGACAGTTCTTGTGGAATTGGCAAAGTGATATTTGGAAGCCCATAGAGGGCTATGGTGAAAAAGGAAATATCCTCAGATGAAATCTGGAAAGAAGCTTTCTGAGAAACTGCTTAGTGTTCTGTTAATTCATCTCACAGAGTTACATCTGTATTTCGTGGATCTCTTTGCTAGCCTTATTTCTGTGGAATCTGAGAACAGATATTTCGGATCCCTTTGAAGACTATACGGCCAAAGGAAATATCCTCCGATAACTAAGAGAAAGAAGCTTTCTCAGAAACTTCTTTGTGTTCTGTGAAATGAGCTCACAGAGTTACAGCTTTCCCCTCAAGAAGCCTTTTGCTAAGACAGTTCTTGTGTAATTGGCAAAGTGATATTTGGAAGCCCATAGAGGGCTATGGTGAAAAAGGAAATATCCTCCGATGAAATCTGGAAAGAAGCTTTCTGAGAAACTGCTTAGTGTTCTGTCAGTTCATCTCACAGATTTACATCTATATTTCGTGGATCTCTTTGCTAGCCTTATTTCTGTGGAATCTGAGAACAGATATTTCGGATCCCTTTGAAGACTATAGGGCCAAAGGAAATATCCTCCGATAACAAAGAGAAAGAAGCTTTCTGAGAAACTTCTTTGTGTTCTGTGAAATCATCTCACAGAGTTACAGCTTTCCCCTCAAGAAGCCTTTCGCTAAGACAGTTCTTGTGGAATTGGCCAAGTGATATTTGGAAGCCCATAGAGGGCTATGGTGAAAAAGGAAATATCCTCAGATGAAATCTGGAAAGAAGCTTTCTGAGAAACTGCTTAGTGTTCTGTTAATTCATCTCACAGAGTTACATCTGTATTTCGTGGATCTCTTTGCTAGCCTTATTTCTGTGGAATCTGAGAACAGATATTTCGGATCCCTTTGAAGACTATAGGGCCAAAGGAAATATACTCCGATAACAAAGAGAAAGAAGCTTTGTGAGAAATTTCTTTGTGTTCCATGTAATCATCTCACAGAGTTACAGCTTGCCCCTCAAGAAGCCTTTCGCTAAGACAGTTCTTGTGGAAATGGCAAAGTGATATTTGGAAGCCCATAGAGGGCTATGGTGAAAAAGGAAATATAATTAGATGAAATCTGGAAAGAAGCTTTCTGAGAAAGTGCTTAGTGTTTTGTTAATTCATCTCACAGAGTTATATCTGTATTTCGTGGATCACTTGGCTAGCCTTATTTCTGTGGAATCTGAGAACAGATATTTCGGATCCCTTTGTAGACCATAGGGCCAAAGGAAATATCCTCCGATAACTAAGAGAAAGAAGCTTTCTGAGAAACTTCTTTGTGTTCTGTAAAATCGTCTCACAGAGTTACAGCTTTCCCCTCAAGAAGCCTTTCGCTAAGACAGTTCTTGTGGAATTGGCAAATTGATATTTGGAAGCCCATAGAGGGCTATGGTGAAAAAGGAAATATCCTCAGATGAAATCTGGAAAGAAGCTTTCTGAGAAACTGCTTAGTGTTCTGTTAATTCATCTCACAGAGTTACATCTGTATTTCGTGGATCTCTTTGCTAGCCTTATTTCCGTGGAATCTGAGAACAGATATTTCGGATCCCTTTGAACACTATAGGGCAAAAGGAAATATCCTCCGATAACAAAGAGAAAGAAGCTTTCTGAGAAACTTCTTTGTGTTCTGTGAAATCATCTCACAGAGTTACAGCTTTCCCCTCAAGAAGCCTTTCGCCAATACAGTTCTTGTGGAATTGGCCAAGTGATATTTGGAAGCCCATAGAGGGCTATGGTGAAAAAGGAAATATCCTCCGATGAAATCTGGAAAGAAGCTTTCTGAGAAACTGCTTAGTGTTCTGTTAATTCATCTCACAGAGTTACATCTGTGTTTCGTGGATCACTTGGCTAGCCTTATTTCTGTGGAATCTGACAACAGATATTTCGGATCCCTTTGAAGACTATAGGGCGAAAGGAAATATCCTCCGATAACTAAGAGAAAGAAGCTTTCTCAGAAACTTCTTTGTGTTCTGTGAAATCATCTCACAGAGTTACAGCTTTCCCCTCAAGAAGCCTTTCGCTAAGACAGTTCTTGTGGAATTGGCAAAGTGATATTTGGAAGCCCATAGAGGGCTATGGTGAAAAAGGAAATATCCTCAGATGAAATCTGGAAAGAAGCTTTCTGAGAAACTGCTTAGTGTTCTGTTAATTCATCTCACAGAGTTACATCTGTATTTCGTGGATCTCTTTGCTAGCCTTATTTCTGTGGAATCTGAGAACAGATATTTCGGATCCCTTTGAAGACTATACGGCCAAAGGAAATATCCTCCGATAACTAAGAGAAAGAAGCTTTCTGAGAAACTTCTTTGTGTTCTGTGAAATGAGCTCACAGAGTTACAGCTTTCCCCTCAAGAAGCCTTTTGCTAAGACAGTTCTTGTGTAATTGGCAAAGTGATATTTGGAAGCCCATAGAGGGCTATGGTGAAAAAGGAAATATCCTCCGATGAAATCTGGAAAGAAGCTTTCTGAGAAACTGCTTAGTGTTCTGTCAGTTCATCTCACAGATTTACATCTATATTTCGTGGATCTCTTTGCTAGCCTTATTTCTGTGGAATCTGAGAACAGATATTTCGGATCCCTTTGAAGACTATAGGGCCAAAGGAAATATCCTCCGATAACTAAGAGAAAGAAGCTTTCTGAGAAACTTCTTTGTGTTCTGTGAAATCATCTCACAGAGTTACAGCTTTCCCCTCAAGAAGCCTTTCGCTAAGACAGTTCTTGTGGAATTGGCCAAGTGATATTTGGAAGCCCATAGAGGGCTATGGTGAAAATGGAAATATCCTCAGATGAAATCTGGAAAGAAGCTTTCTCAGAAACTGCTTAGTGTTCTGTTAATTCATCTCACAGAGTTACATCTGTATTTCGTGGATCTCTTTGCTAGCCTTATTTCTGTGGAATCTGAGAACAGATATTTCGGATCCCTTTGAAGACTATAGGGCCAAAGGAAATATACTCCGATAACAAAGAGAAAGAAGCTTTGTGAGAAATTTCTTTGTGTTCCATGTAATCATCTCACAGAGTTACAGCTTTCCCCTCAAGAAGCCTTTCGCTAAGACAGTTCTTGTGGAAATGGCAAAGTGATATTTGGAAGCCCATAGAGGGCTATGGTGAAAAAGGAAATATAATTAGATGAAATCTGGAAAGAAGCTTTCTGAGAAAGTGCTTAGTGTTTTGTTAATTCATCTCACAGAGTTATATCTGTATTTCGTGGATCACTTGGCTAGCCTTATTTCTGTGGAATCTGAGAACAGATATTTCGGATCCCTTTGTAGACCATAGGGCCAAAGGAAATATCCTCCGATAACTAAGAGAAAGAAGCTTTCTGAGAAACTTCTTTGTGTTCTGTAAAATCGTCTCACAGAGTTACAGCTTTCCCCTCAAGAAGCCTTTCGCTAAGACAGTTCTTGTGGAATTGGCAAATTGATATTTGGAAGCCCATAGAGGGCTATGGTGAAAAAGGAAATATCCTCAGATGAAATCTGGAAAGAAGCTTTCTGAGAAACTGCTCAGTGTTCTGTTAATTCATCTCACAGAGTTACATCTGTATTTCGTGGATCTCTTTGCTAGCCTTATTTCCGTGGAATCTGAGAACAGATATTTCGGATCCCTTTGAACACTATAGGGCAAAAGGAAATATCCTCCGATAACAAAGAGAAAGAAGCTTTTTGAGAAACTTCTTTGTGTTCTGTGAAATCATCTCACAGAGTTACAGCTTTCCCCTCAAGAAGCCTTTCGCTAAGACAGTTCTTGTGGAATTGGCAAAGTGATATTTGGAAGCCCATAGAGGGCTATGGTGAAAAAGGAAATATCCTCAGATGAAATCTGGAAAGAAGCTTTCTGAGAAACTGCTTAGTGTTCTCTTAATTCATCTCACAGAGTTACATCTATATTTCGTGCATCTCTTTGCTAGCCTTATTTCTGTGGAATCTGAGAACAGATATTTCGGATCCCTTTGAAGACTATAGGGCCAAAGGAAATATCCTCCGATAACTAAGAGAAAGAAGCTTTCTGAGAAACTTCTTTGTGTTCTGTGAAATCATCTCACAGAGTTACAGCTTTCCCCTCAAGAAGCCTTTCGCTAAGACAGTTCTTGTGGAATTGGCAAAGTGATATTTGGAAGCCCATAGAGGGCTATGGTGAAAAAGGAAATATCCTCCGATGAAATCTGGAAAGAAGCTTTCTGAGAAACTGCTTAGTGTTCTGTTAATTCATCTCACAGAGTTACATCTATATTTCGTGGATCTCTTTGCTAGCCTTATTTCTGTGGAATCTGAGAACAGATATTTCCGATCCGTTTGAAGACTATAGGGCCAAAGGAAATATCCTCCGAAAACTAAGAGAAAGAAGCTTTCTGAGAAACTTCTTTGTGTTCTGTGAAATCATCTCACAGAGTTACAGCTTTCCCCTCAAGAAGCCTTTCGCTAAGACAGTTCTTGTGGAATTGGCCAAGTGATGTTAGGAAGCCCATAGAGGGCTATGGTGAAAAAGGAAATATCCTCCGATGAAATCTGGAAAGAAGCTTTCTGAGAAACTGCTTAGTGTTCTGTTAATTCATCTCACAGAGTTACATCTGTGTTTCGTGGATCACTTGGCTAGCCTTATTTCTGTGGAATCTGACAACAGATATTTCGGATCCCTTTGAAGACTATAGGGCCAAAGGAAATATCCTCCGATAACTAAGAGAAAGAAGCTTTCTCAGAAACTTCTTTGTGTTCTGTGAAATCATCTCACAGAGTTACAGCTTTCCCCTCAAGAAGCCTTTCGCTAAGACAGTTCTTTTGGAATTGGCAAAGTGATATTTGGAAGCCCATAGAGGGCTATGGTGAAAAAGGAAATATCCTCAGATGAAATCTGGAAAGAAGCTTTCTGAGAAACTGCTTAGTGTTCTGTTAATTCATCTCACAGAGTTACATCTGTATTTCGTGGATCTCTTTGCTAGCCTTATTTCTGTGGAATCTCAAAACAGATATTTCGGATCCCTTTGAAGACTATACGGCCAAAGGAAATATCCTCCGATAACTAAGAGAAAGAAGCTTTCTGAGAAACTTCTTTGTGTTCTGTGAAATCATCTCACAGAGTTACAGCTTTCCCCTCAAGAAGCCTTTCGCTAAGACAGTTCTTGTGGAATTGGCAAAGTGATATTTGGAAGCCCATAGAGGGCTATGGTGAAAAAGGAAATATCCTCCGATGAAATCTGGAAAGAAGCTTTCTGAGAAACTGTTTAGTGTTCTGTTAGTTCATCTCACAGAGTTACATCTATATTTCGTGGATCTCTTTGCTAGCCTTATTTCTGTGGAATCTGAGAACAGATATTTCGGATCCCTTTGAAGACTATAGGGCCAAAGTAAATATCCTCCGATAACAAAGAGAAAGAAGCTTTCTGAGAAACTTCTTTGTGTTCCGTGAAATCATCTCACAGAGTTACAGCTTTCCCCTCATGAAGCCTTTCGCTAAGACAGTTCTTGTGGAATTGGCCAAGTGATATTTGGAAGGCCATAGAGGGCTATGGTGAAAAAGGAAATATCCTCAGATGAAATCTGGAAAGAAGCTTTCTGAGAAACTGCTTAGTGTTCTGTTAATTCATCTCACAGAGTTACATCTGTATTTCGTGGATCTCTTTGCTAGCCTTATTTCTGTGGAATCTGAGAACAGATATTTCGGATCCCTTTGAAGACTATAGGGCCAAAGGAAATATACTCCGATAACAAAGAGAAAGAAGCTTTGTGAGAAATTTCTTTGTGTTCCATGTAATCATCTCACAGAGTTACAGCTTTCCCCTCAAGAAGCCTTTCGCTAAGACAGTTCTTGTGGAAATGGCAAAGTGATATTTGGAAGCCCATAGAGGGCTATGGTGAAAAAGGAAATATAATTAGATGAAATCTGGAAAGAAGCTTTCTGAGAAAGTGCTTAGTGTTTTGTTAATTCATCTCACAGAGTTATATCTGTATTTCGTGGATCACTTGGCTAGCCTTATTTCTGTGGAATCTGAGAACAGATATTTCGGATCCCTTTGTAGACCATAGGGCCAAAGGAAATATCCTCCGATAACTAAGAGAAAGAAGCTTTCTGAGAAACTTCTTTGTGTTCTGTAAAATCGTCTCACAGAGTTACAGCTTTCCCCTCAAGAAGCCTTTCGCTAAGACAGTTCTTGTGGAATTGGCAAATTGATATTTGGAAGCCCATAGAGGGCTATGGTGAAAAAGGAAATATCCTCAGATGAAATCTGGAAAGAAGCTTTCTGAGAAACTGCTCAGTGTTCTGTTAATTCATCTCACAGAGTTACATCTGTATTTCGTGGATCTCTTTGCTAGCCTTATTTCTGTGGAATCTGAGAACAGATATTTCGGATCCCTTTGAACACTATAGGGCAAAAGGAAATATCCTCCGATAACAAAGAGAAAGAAGCTTTTTGAGAAACTTCTTTGTGTTCTGTGAAATCATCTCACAGAGTTACAGCTTTCCCCTCAAGAAGCCTTTCGCTAAGACAGTTCTTGTGGAATTGGCAAAGTGATATTTGGAAGCCCATAGAGGGCTATGGTGAAAAAGGAAATATCCTCAGATGAAATCTGGAAAGAAGCTTTCTGAGAAACTGCTTAGTGTTCTCTTAATTCATCTCACAGAGTTACATCTATATTTCGTGCATCTCTTTGCTAGCCTTATTTCTGTGGAATCTGAGAACAGATATTTCGGATCCCTTTGAAGACTATAGGGCCAAAGGAAATATCCTCCGATAACTAAGAGAAAGAAGCTTTCTGAGAAACTTCTTTGTGTTCTGTGAAATCATCTCACAGAGTTACAGCTTTCCCCTCAAGAAGCCTTTCGCTAAGACAGTTCTTGTGGAATTGGCAAAGTGATATTTGGAAGCCCATAGAGGGCTATGGTGAAAAAGGAAATATCCTCCGATGAAATCTGGAAAGAAGCTTTCTGAGAAACTGCTTAGTGTTCTGTTAATTCATCTCACAGAGTTACATCTATATTTCGTGGATCTCTTTGCTAGCCTTATTTCTGTGGAATCTGAGAACAGATATTTCCGATCCGTTTGAAGACTATAGGGCCAAAGGAAATATCCTCCGAAAACTAAGAGAAAGAAGCTTTCTGAGAAACTTCTTTGTGTTCTGTGAAATCATCTCACAGAGTTACAGCTTTCCCCTCAAGAAGCCTTTCGCTAAGACAGTTCTTGTGGAATTGGCCAAGTGATATTAGGAAGCCCATAGAGGGCTATGGTGAAAAAGGAAATATCCTCCGATGAAATCTGGAAAGAAGCTTTCTGAGAAACTGCTTAGTGTTCTGTTAATTCATCTCACAGAGTTACATCTGTATTTCGTGGATCTCTTTGCTAGCCTTATTTCTGTGGAATCTCAAAACAGATATTTCGGATCCCTTTGAAGACTATACGGCCAAAGGAAATATCCTCCGATAACTAAGAGAAAGAAGCTTTCTGAGAAACTTCTTTGTGTTCTGTGAAATCATCTCACAGAGTTACAGCTTTCCCCTCAAGAAGCCTTTCGCTAAGACAGTTCTTGTGGAATTGGCAAAGTGATATTTGGAAGCCCATAGAGGGCTATGGTGAAAAAGGAAATATCCTCCGATGAAATCTGGAAAGAAGCTTTCTGAGAAACTGTTTAGTGTTCTGTTAGTTCATCTCACATAGTTACATCTATATTTCGTGGATCTCTTTGCTAGCCTTATTTCTGTGGAATCTGAGAACAGATATTTCGGATCCCTTTGAAGACTATAGGGCCAAAGTAAATATCCTCCGATAACAAAGAGAAAGAAGCTTTCTGAGAAACTTCTTTGTGTTCCGTGAAATCATCTCACAGAGTTACAGCATTCCCCTCATGAAGCCTTTCGCTAAGACAGTTCTTGTGGAATTGGCCAAGTGATATTTGGAAGGCCATAGAGGGCTATGGTGAAAAAGGAAATATCCTCAGATGAAATCTGGAAAGAAGCTTTCTGAGAAACTGCTTAGTGTTCTGTTAATTCATCTCACAGAGTTACATCTGTATTTCGTGGATCTCTTTGCTAGCCTTATTTCTGTGGAATCTGAGAACAGATATTTCGGATCCCTTTGAAGACTATAGGGCCAAAGGAAATATACTCCGATAACAAAGAGAAAGAAGCTTTGTGAGAAATTTCTTTGTGTTCCATGTAATCATCTCACAGAGTTACAGCTTTCCCCTCAAGAAGCCTTTCGCTAAGACAGTTCTTGTGGAAATGGCAAAGTGATATTTGGAAGCCCATAGAGGGCTATGGTGAAAAAGGAAATATAATTAGATGAAATCTGGAAAGAAGCTTTCTGAGAAAGTGCTTAGTGTTTTGTTAATTCATCTCACAGAGTTATATCTGTATTTCGTGGATCACTTGGCTAGCCTTATTTCTGTGGTATCTGAGAACAGATATTTCGGATCCCTTTGTAGACCATAGGGCCAAAGGAAATATCCTCCGATAACTAAGAGAAAGAAGCTTTCTGAGAAACTTCTTTGTGTTCTGTAAAATCGTCTCACAGAGTTACAGCTTTCCCCTCAAGAAGCCTTTCGCTAAGACAGTTCTTGTGGAATTGGCAAATTGATATTTGGAAGCCCATAGAGGGCTATGGTGAAAAAGGAAATATCCTCAGATGAAATCTGGAAAGAAGCTTTCTGAGAAACTGCTCAGTGTTCTGTTAATTCATCTCACAGAGTTACATCTGTATTTCGTGGATCTCTTTGCTAGGCTTATTTCTGTGGAATCTGAGAACAGATATTTCGGATCCCTTTGAACACTATAGGGCAAAAGGAAATATCCTCCGATAACAAAGAGAAAGAAGCTTTTTGAGAAACTTCTTTGTGTTCTGTGAAATCATCTCACAGAGTTACAGCTTTCCCCTCAAGAAGCCTTTCGCTAAGACAGTTCTTGTGGAATTGGCAAAGTGATATTTGGAAGCCCATAGAGGGCTATGGTGAAAAAGGAAATATCCTCAGATGAAATCTGGAAAGAAGCTTTCTGAGAAACTGCTTAGTGTTCTCTTAATTCATCTCACAGAGTTACATCTATATTTCGTGCATCTCTTTGCTAGCCTTATTTCTGTGGAATCTGAGAACAGATATTTCGGATCCCTTTGAAGACTATAGGGCCAAAGGAAATATCCTCCGATAACTAAGAGAAAGAAGCTTTCTGAGAAACTTCTTTGTGTTCTGTGAAATCATCTCACAGAGTTACAGCTTTCCCCTCAAGAAGCCTTTCGCTAAGACAGTTCTTGTGGAATTGGCAAAGTGATATTTGGAAGCCCATAGAGGGCTATGGTGAAAAAGGAAATATCCTCTGATGAAATCTGGAAAGAAGCTTTCTCAGAAACTGCTTAGTGTTCTGTTAATTCATCTCACAGAGTTACATCTATATTTCGTGGATCTCTTTGCTAGCCTTATTTCTGTGGAATCTGAGAACAGATATTTCCGATCCGTTTGAAGACTATAGGGCCAAAGGAAATATCCTCCGAAAACTAAGAGAAAGAAGCTTTCTGAGAAACTTCTTTGTGTTCTGTGAAATGAGCTCACAGAGTTACAGCTTTCCCCTCAAGAAGCCTTTCGATAAGACAGTTCTTGTGGAATTGGCAAAGTGATATTTGGAAGCCCATAGAGGGCTATGGTGAAAAAGGAAATATCCTCCGATGAAATCTGGAAAGAAGCTTTCTGAGAAACTGCTTAGTGTTCTGTTAATTCATCTCACAGAGTTACATCTATATTTCGTGGATCTCTTTGCTAGCCTTATTTCTGTGGAATCTGAGAACAGATATTTCGGATCCGTTTGAAGACTATAGGGCCAAAGGAAATATCCTCCGATAACTAAGAGAAAGAAGCTTTCTGAGAAACTTCTTTGTGTTCTGTGAAATCATCTCACAGAGTTACAGCTTTCCCCTCAAGAATCCTTTCGCTAAGACAGTTCTTGTGGAATTGGCAAAGTGATATTTGGAAGCCCATAGAGGGCTATGGTGAAAAAGGAAATATCCTCAGATGAAATCTGGAAAAAAGCTTTCTGAGAAACTGCTTAGTGTTCTGTTAATTCATCTCACAGAGTTACATCTGTATTTCGTGGATCTCTTTGCTAGCCTTATTTCTGTGGAATCTGAGAACAGATATTTCGGATCCGTTTGAAGACTATAGGGCCAAAGGAAATATCCTCCGAAAACTAAGAGAAAGAAGCTTTCTGAGAAACTTCTTTGTGTTCTGTGAAATCATCTCACAGAGTTACAGCTTTCCCCTCAAGAATCCTTTCGCTAAGACAGTTCTTGTGGAATTGGCAAAGTGATATTTGGAAGCCCATAGAGGGCTATGGTGAAAAAGGAAATATTCTCAGATGAAATCTGGAAAGAAGCTTTCTGAGAAACTGCTTAGTGTTCTGTTAATTCATCTCACAGAGTTACATCTGTATTTCATGGATCTCTTTGCTAGCCTTATTTCTGTGGAATCTGAGAACAGATATTTCGGATCCCTTTGAAGACTATAGGGCCAAAGGAAATATCCTCCGATAACTAAGAGAAAGAAGCTTTCTGAGAAACTTCTTTGTGTTCTGTGAAATCATCTCACAGAGTTACAGCTTTCCCCTCAAGAAGCCTTTCGCTAAGACAGTTCTTGTGGAATTGGCAAAGTGATATTTGGAAGCCCATAAAGGGCTATGGTGAAAAAGGAAATATCCTCCGATGAAATCTGGAAAGAAGCTTTCTGAGAAACTGCTTTGTGTTCTGTTAATTCATCTCACAGAGTTACATCTATATTTCGTGGATCTCTTTGCTAGCCTTATTTCTGTGGAATGTGAGAACAGATATTTCGGATCCCTTTGAAGACTATAGGGCCAAAGGAAATATCCTCCGATAACTAAGAGAAAGAAGCTTTCTGAGAAACTTCTTTGGGTTCTGTCAAATCAGCTCACAGAGTTACAGCTTTCCCCTCAAGAAGCCTTTCGCTAAGACAGTTCTTGTGGAATTGGCAAAGTGATATTTGGAAGCCCATAGAGGGCTATGGTGAAAAAGGAAATATCCTCAGATGAAATCTGGAAAGAAGCTTTCTCAGAAACTGCTTAGTGTTCTGTTAATTCATCTCACAGAGTTACATCTATATTTCGTGGATCTCTTTGCTAGCCTTATTTCTGTGGAATCTGAGAACAAATATTTCGGATCCCTTTGAAGACTATAGGGCCAAAGGAAATATCCTCCTATAACTAAGAGAAAGAAGCTTTCTGAGAAACTTCTTTGTGTTCTGTGAAATGAGCTCACAGAGTTACAGCTTTCCCCTCAAGAAGCCTTTCGCTAAGACAGTTCTTGTGGAATTGGCCAAGTGATATTTGGAAGCCCATAGAGGGCTATGGTGAAAAAGGAAATATCCTCCGATGAAATCTGGAAAGAAGCTTTGTGAGAAACTGCTTAGTGTTCTGTTAATTCATTTCACAGAGTTACATCTATATTTCGTGGATCTCTTTGCTAGCCTTATTTCTGTGGAATCTGAGAACAGATATTTCGGATCCGTTTGAAGACTATAGGGCCAAAGGAAATATCCTCCGAAAACTAAGAGAAAGAAGCTTTCTGAGAAACTTCTTTGTGTTCTGTGAAATCATCTCACAGAGTTACAGCTTTCCCCTCAAGAATCCTTTCGCTAAGACAGTTCTTGTGGAATTCGCAAAGTGATATTTGGAAGCCCATAGAGGGCTATGGTGAAAAAGGAAATATCCTCAGATGAAATCTGGAAAGAAGCTTTCTGAGAAACTGCTTAGTGTTCTGTTAATTCATCTCACAGAGTTACATCTGTATTTCGTGGATCTCTTTGCTAGCCTTATTTCTGTGGAATCTCAAAACAGATATTTCGGATCCCTTTGAAGACTATACGGCCAAAGGAAATATCCTCCGATAACTAAGAGAAAGAAGCTTTCTGAGAAACTTCTTTGTGTTCTGTGAAATGAGCTCACAGAGTTACAGCTTTCCCCTCAAGAAGCCTTTTGCTAAGACAGTTCTTGTGTAATTGGCAAAGTGATATTTGGAAGCCCATAGAGGGCTATGGTGAAAAAGGAAATATCCTCCGATGAAATCTGGAAAGAAGCTTTCTGAGAAACTGCTTAGTGTTCTGTCAGTTCATCTCACAGATTTACATCTATATTTCGTGGATCTCTTTGCTAGCCTTATTTCTGTGGAATCTGAGAACAGATATTTCGGATCCCTTTGAAGACTATAGGGCCAAAGGAAATATCCTCCGATAACAAAGAGAAAGAAGCTTTATGAGAAACTTCTTTGTGTTCTGTGAAATCATCTCACAGAGTTACAGCTTTCCCCTCAAGAAGCCTTTCGCTAAGACAGTTCTTGTGGAATTGGACAAGTGATATTTGGAAGCCCATAGAGGGCTATGGTGAAAAAGGAAATATCCTCAGATGAAATCTGGAAAGAAGCTTTCTGAGAAACTGCTTAGTGTTCTGTTAATTCATCTCACAGAGTTACATCTGTATTTCGTGGATCTCTTTGCTAGCCTTATTTCTGTGGAATCTGAGAACAGATATTTCGGATCCCTTTGAAGACTATAGGGCCAAAGGAAATATCCTCCGATAACAAAGAGAAAGAAGCTTTGTGAGAAATTTCTTTGTGTTCCATGTAATCATCTCACAGAGTTACAGCTTGCCCCTCAAGAAGCCTTTCGCTAAGACAGTTCTTGTGGAAATGGCAAAGTGATATTTGGAAGCCCATAGAGGTCTATGGTGAAAAAGGAAATATAATTAGATGAAATCTGGAAAGAAGCTTTCTGAGAAAGTGCTTAGTGTTTTGTTAATTCATCTCACAGAGTTATATCTGTATTTCGTGGATCACTTGGCTAGCCTTATTTCTGTGGAATCTGAGAACAGATATTTCGGATCCCTTTGTAGACCATAGGGCCAAAGGAAATATCCTCCGATAACTAAGAGAAAGAAGCTTTCTGAGAAACTTCTTTGTGTTCTGTAAAATCGTCTCACAGAGTTACAGCTTTCCCCTCAAGAAGCCTTTCGCTAAGACAGTTCTTGTGGAATTGGCAAATTGATATTTGGAAGCCCATAGAGGGCTATGGTGAAAAAGGAAATATCCTCAGATGAAATCTGGAAAGAAGCTTTCTGAGAAACTGCTCAGTGTTCTGTTAACTCATCTCACAGAGTTACATCTGTATTTCGTGGATCTCTTTGCTAGCCTTATTTCTGTGGAATCTGAGAACAGATATTTCGGATCCCTTTGAACACTAGAGGGCAAAAGGAAATATCCTCCGATAACAAAGAGAAAGAAGCTTTCTGAGAAACTTCTTTGTGTTCTGTGAAATCAACTCACAGAGTTACAGCTTTCCCCTCAAGAAGCCTTTCGCTAAGACAGTTCTTGTGGAATTGGCAAAGTGATATTTGGAAGCCCATAGAGGGCTATGGTGAAAAAGGAAATATCCTCAGATGAAATCTGGAAAGAAGCTTTCTGAGAAACTGCTTAGTGTTCTGTTAATTCATCTCACAGAGTTACATCTATATTTCGTGCATCTCTTTGCTAGCCTTATTTCTGTGGAATCTGAGAACAGATATTTCGGATCCCTTTGAAGACTATAGGGCCAAAGGAAATATCCTCCGATAACTAAGAGAAAGAAGCTTTCTGAGAAACTTCTTTGTGTTCTGTGAAATCATCTCACAGAGTTACAGCTTTCCCCTCAAGAAGCCTTTCGCTAAGACAGTTCTTGTGGAATTGGCAAAGTGATATTTGGAAGCCCATAGAGGGCTATGGTGAAAAAGGAAATATCCTCCGATGAAATCTGGAAAGAAGCTTTCTGAGAAACTGTTTAGTGTTCTGTTAGTTCATCTCACAGAGTTACATCTATATTTCGTGGATCTCTTTGCTAGCCTTATTTCTGTGGAATCTGAGAACAGATATTTCGGATCCCTTTGAAGACTATAGGGCCAAAGTAAATATCCTCCGATAACAAAGAGAAAGAAGCTTTCTGAGAAACTTCTTTGTGTTCTGTGAAATCATCTCACAGAGTTACAGCTTTCCCCTCATGAAGTCTTTCGCTAAGACAGTTCTTGTGGAATTGGCCAAGTGATATTTGGAAGGCCATAGAGGGCTATGGTGAAAAAGGAAATATCCTCAGATGAAATCTGGAAAGAAGCTTTCTGAGAAACTGCTTAGTGTTCTGTTAATTCATCTCACAGAGTTACATCTGTATTTCGTGGATCTCTTTGCTAGCCTTATTTCTGTGGAATCTGAGAACAGATATTTCGGATCCCTTTGAAGACTATAGGGCCAAAGGAAATATACTCCGATAACAAAGAGAAAGAAGCTTTGTGAGAAATTTCTTTGTGTTCCATGTAATCATCTCACAGAGTTACAGCTTTCCCCTCAAGAAGCCTTTCGCTAAGACAGTTCTTGTGGAAATGGCAAAGTGATATTTGGAAGCCCATAGAGGGCTATGGTGAAAAAGGAAATATAATTAGATGAAATCTGGAAAGAAGCTTTCTGAGAAAGTGCTTAGTGTTTTGTTAATTCATCTCACAGAGTTATATCTGTATTTCGTGGATCACTTGGCTAGCCTTATTTCTGTGGAATCTGAGAACAGATATTTCGGATCCCTTTGTAGACCATAGGGCCAAAGGAAATATCCTCCGATAACTAAGAGAAAGAAGCTTTCTGAGAAACTTCTTTGTGTTCTGTAAAATCGTCTCACAGAGTTACAGCTTTCCCCTCAAGAAGCCTTTCGCTAAGACAGTTCTTGTGGAATTGGCAAATTGATATTTGGAAGCCCATAGAGGGCTATGGTGAAAAAGGAAATATCCTCAGATGAAATCTGGAAAGAAGCTTTCTGAGAAACTGCTTAGTGTTCTGTTAATTCATCTCACAGAGTTACATCTGTATTTCGTGGATCTCTTTGCTAGCCTTATTTCCGTGGAATCTGAGAACAGATATTTCGGATCCCTTTGAACACTATAGGGCAAAAGGAAATATCCTCCGATAACAAAGAGAAAGAAGCTTTCTGAGAAACTTCTTTGTGTTCTGTGAAATCATCTCACAGAGTTACAGCTTTCCCCTCAAGAAGCCTTTCGCCAAGACAGTTCTTGTGGAATTGGCCAAGTGATATTTGGAAGCCCATAGAGGGCTATGGTGAAAAAGGAAATATCCTCCGATGAAATCTGGAAAGAAGCTTTCTGAGAAACTGCTTAGTGTTCTGTTAATTCATCTCACAGAGTTACATCTGTGTTTCGTGGATCACTTGGCTAGCCTTATTTCTGTGGAATCTGACAACAGATATTTCGGATCCCTTTGAAGACTATAGGGCGAAAGGAAATATCCTCCGATAACTAAGAGAAAGAAGCTTTCTCAGAAACTTCTTTGTGTTCTGTGAAATCATCTCACAGAGTTACAGCTTTCCCCTCAAGAAGCCTTTCGCTAAGACAGTTCTTGTGGAATTGGCAAAGTGATATTTGGAAGCCCATAGAGGGCTATGGTGAAAAAGGAAATATCCTCAGATGAAATCTGGAAAGAAGCTTTCTGAGAAACTGCTTAGTGTTCTGTTAATTCATCTCACAGAGTTACATCTGTATTTCGTGGATCTCTTTGCTAGCCTTATTTCTGTGGAATCTGAGAACAGATATTTCGGATCCCTTTGAAGACTATACGGCCAAAGGAAATATCCTCCGATAACTAAGAGAAAGAAGCTTTCTGAGAAACTTCTTTGTGTTCTGTGAAATGAGCTCACAGAGTTACAGCTTTCCCCTCAAGAAGCCTTTTGCTAAGACAGTTCTTGTGTAATTGGCAAAGTGATATTTGGAAGCCCATAGAGGGCTATGGTGAAAAAGGAAATATCCTCCGATGAAATCTGGAAAGAAGCTTTCTGAGAAACGGCTTAGTGTTCTGTCAGTTCATCTCACAGATTTACATCTATATTTCGTGGATCTCTTTGCTAGCCTTATTTCTGTGGAATCTGAGAACAGATATTTCGGATCCCTTTGAAGACTATAGGGCCAAAGGAAATATCCTCCGATAACAAAGAGAAAGAAGCTTTCTGAGAAACTTCTTTGTGTTCTGTGAAATCATCTCACAGAGTTACAGCTTTCCCCTCAAGAAGCCTTTCGCTAAGACAGTTCTTGTGGAATTGGCCAAGTGATATTTGGAAGCCCATAGAGGGCTATGGTGAAAAAGGAAATATCCTCAGATGAAATCTGGAAAGAAGCTTTCTCAGAAACTGCTTAGTGTTCTGTTAATTCATCTCACAGAGTTACATCTGTATTTCGTGGATCTCTTTGCTAGCCTTATTTCTGTGGAATCTGAGAACAGATATTTCGGATCCCTTTGAAGACTATAGGGCCAAAGGAAATATACTCCGATAACAAAGAGAAAGAAGCTTTGTGAGAAATTTCTTTGTGTTCCATGTAATCATCTCACAGAGTTACAGCTTGCCCCTCAAGAAGCCTTTCGCTAAGACAGTTCTTGTGGAAATGGCAAAGTGATATTTGGAAGCCCATAGAGGTCTATGGTGAAAAAGGAAATATAATTAGATGAAATCTGGAAAGAAGCTTTCTGAGAAAGTGCTTAGTGTTTTGTTAATTCATCTCACAGAGTTATATCTGTATTTCGTGGATCACTTGGCTAGCCTTATTTCTGTGGAATCTGAGAACAGATATTTCGGATCCCTTTGTAGACCATAGGGCCAAAGGAAATATCCTCCGATAACTAAGAGAAAGAAGCTTTCTGAGAAACTTCTTTGTGTTCTGTAAAATCGTCTCACAGAGTTACAGCTTTCCCCTCAAGAAGCCTTTCGCTAAGACAGTTCTTGTGGAATTGGCAAATTGATATTTGGAAGCCCATAGAGGGCTATGGTGAAAAAGGAAATATCCTCAGATGAAATCTGGAAAGAAGCTTTCTGAGAAACTGCTCAGTGTTCTGTTAATTCATCTCACAGAGTTACATCTGTATTTCGTGGATCTCTTTGCTAGCCTTATTTCCGTGGAATCTGAGAACAGATATTTCGGATCCCTTTGAACACTATAGGGCAAAAGGAAATATCCTCCGATAACAAAGAGAAAGAAGCTTTCTGAGAAACTTCTTTGTGTTCTGTGAAATCAACTCACAGAGTTACAGCTTTCCCCTCAAGAAGCCTTTCGCTAAGACAGTTCTTGTGGAATTGGCAAAGTGATATTTGGAAGCCCATAGAGGGCTATGGTGA
Source organism: Macaca mulatta (assembly GCF_049350105.2). Classification (NCBI taxonomy): domain Eukaryota; kingdom Metazoa; phylum Chordata; class Mammalia; order Primates; family Cercopithecidae; genus Macaca; species Macaca mulatta. The sequence goes on from NC_133411.1 coordinate 50,637,199, forward strand.
AAAAGGAAATATCCTCAGATGAAATCTGGAAAGAAGCTTTCTGAGAAACTGCTTAGTGTTCTGTTAATTCATCTCACAGAGTTACATCTATATTTCGTGCATCTCTTTGCTAGCCTTATTTCTGTGGAATCTGAGAACAGATATTTCGGATCCCTTTGAAGACTATAGGGCCAAAGGAAATATCCTCCGATAACTAAGAGAAAGAAGCTTTCTGAGAAACTTCTTTGTGTTCTGTGAAATCATCTCACAGAGTTACAGCTTTCCCCTCAAGAAGCCTTTCGCTAAGACAGTTCTTGTGGAATTGGCCAAGTGATATTTGGAAGCCCTTAGAGGGCTATGGTGAAAAAGGAAATATCCTCCGATGAAATCTGGAAAGAAGCTTTCTGAGAAACTGCTTAGTGTTCTGTTAATTCATCTCACAGAGTTACATCTGTGTTTCGTGGATCACTTGGCTAGCCTTATTTCTGTGGAATCTGACAACAGATATTTCGGATCCCTTTGAAGACTATAGGGCCAAAGGAAATATCCTCCGATAACTAAGAGAAAGAAGCTTTCTGAGAAACTTCTTTGTGTTCTGTGAAATCATCTCACAGAGTTACAGCTTTCCCCTCAAGAAGCCTTTCGCTAAGACAGTTCTTGTGGAATTGGCAAAGTGATATTTGGAAGCCCATAGAGGGCTATGGTGAAAAAGGAAATATCCTCCGATGAAATCTGGAAAGAAGCTTTCTGAGAAACTGTTTAGTGTTCTGTTAGTTCATCTCACAGAGTTACATCTATATTTCGTGGATCTCTTTGCTAGCCTTATTTCTGTGGAATCTGAGAACAGATATTTCGGATCCCTTTGAAGACTATAGGGCCAAAGTAAATATAGTCCGATAACAAAGAGAAAGAAGCTTTCTGAGAAACTTCTTTGTGTTCCGTGAAATCATCTCACAGAGTTACAGCTTTCCCCTCATGAAGCCTTTCGCTAAGACAGTTCTTGTGGAATTGGCCAAGTGATATTTGGAAGGCCATAGAGGGCTATGGTGAAAAAGGAAATATCCTCAGATGAAATCTGGAAAGAAGCTTTCTGAGAAACTGCTTAGTGTTCTGTTAATTCATCTCACAGAGTTACATCTGTATTTCGTGGATCTCTTTGCTAGCCTTATTTCTGTGGAATCTGAGAACAGATATTTCGGATCCCTTTGAAGACTATAGGGCCAAAGGAAATATACTCCGATAACAAAGAGAAAGAAGCTTTGTGAGAAATTTCTTTGTGTTCCATGTAATCATCTCACAGAGTTACAGCTTTCCCCTCAAGAAGCCTTTCGCTAAGACAGTTCTTGTGGAAATGGCAAAGTGATATTTGGAAGCCCATAGAGGGCTATGGTGAAAAAGGAAATATAATTAGATGAAATCTGGAAAGAAGCTTTCTGAGAAAGTGCTTAGTGTTTTGTTAATTCATCTCACAGAGTTATATCTGTATTTCGTGGATCACTTGGCTAGCCTTATTTCTGTGGAATCTGAGAACAGATATTTCGGATCCCTTTGTAGACCATAGGGCCAAAGGAAATATCCTCCGATAACTAAGAGAAAGAAGCTTTCTGAGAAACTTCTTTGTGTTCTGTAAAATCGTCTCACAGAGTTACAGCTTTCCCCTCAAGAAGCCTTTCGCTAAGACAGTTCTTGTGGAATTGGCAAATTGATATTTGGAAGCCCATAGAGGGCTATGGTGAAAAAGGAAATATCCTCAGATGAAATCTGGAAAGAAGCTTTCTGAGAAACTGCTTAGTGTTCTGTTAATTCATCTCACAGAGTTACATCTGTATTTCGTGGATCTCTTTGCTAGCCTTATTTCCGTGGAATCTGAGAACAGATATTTCGGATCCCTTTGAACACTATAGGGCAAAAGGAAATATCCTCCGATAACAAAGAGAAAGAAGCTTTCTGAGAAACTTCTTTGTGTTCTGTGAAATCATCTCACAGAGTTACAGCTTTCCCCTCAAGAAGCCTTTCGCCAAGACAGTTCTTGTGGAATTGGCCAAGTGATATTTGGAAGCCCATAGAGGGCTATGGTGAAAAAGGAAATATCCTCCGATGAAATCTGGAAAGAAGCTTTCTGAGAAACTGCTTAGTGTTCTGTTAATTCATCTCACAGAGTTACATCTGTGTTTCGTGGATCACTTGGCTAGCCTTATTTCTGTGGAATCTGACAACAGATATTTCGGATCCCTTTGAAGACTATAGGGCGAAAGGAAATATCCTCCGATAACTAAGAGAAAGAAGCTTTCTCAGAAACTTCTTTGTGTTCTGTGAAATCATCTCACAGAGTTACAGCTTTCCCCTCAAGAAGCCTTTCGCTAAGACAGTTCTTGTGGAATTGGCAAAGTGATATTTGGAAGCCCATAGAGGGCTATGGTGAAAAAGGAAATATCCTCAGATGAAATCTGGAAAGAAGCTTTCTGAGAAACTGCTTAGTGTTCTGTTAATTCATCTCACAGAGTTACATCTGTATTTCGTGGATCTCTTTGCTAGCCTTATTTCTGTGGAATCTGAGAACAGATATTTCGGATCCCTTTGAAGACTATACGGCCAAAGGAAATATCCTCCGATAACTAAGAGAAAGAAGCTTTCTGAGAAACTTCTTTGTGTTCTGTGAAATGAGCTCACAGAGTTACAGCTTTCCCCTCAAGAAGCCTTTTGCTAAGACAGTTCTTGTGTAATTGGCAAAGTGATATTTGGAAGCCCATAGAGGGCTATGGTGAAAAAGGAAATATCCTCCGATGAAATCTGGAAAGAAGCTTTCTGAGAAACTGGTTAGTGTTCTGTCAGTTCATCTCACAGATTTACATCTATATTTCGTGGATCTCTTTGCTAGCCTTATTTCTGTGGAATCTGAGAACAGATATTTCGGATCCCTTTGAAGACTATAGGGCCAAAGGAAATATCCTCCGATAACAAAGAGAAAGAAGCTTTCTGAGAAACTTCTTTGTGTTCTGTGAAATCATCTCACAGAGTTACAGCTTTCCCCTCAAGAAGCCTTTCGCTAAGACAGTTCTTGTGGAATTGGCCAAGTGATATTTGGAAGCCCATAGAGGGCTATGGTGAAAAAGGAAATATCCTCAGATGAAATCTGGAAAGAAGCTTTCTCAGAAACTGCTTAGTGTTCTGTTAATTCATCTCACAGAGTTACATCTGTATTTCGTGGATCTCTTTGCTAGCCTTATTTCTGTGGAATCTGAGAACAGATATTTCGGATCCCTTTGAAGACTATAGGGCCAAAGGAAATATACTCCGATAACAAAGAGAAAGAAGCTTTGTGAGAAATTTCTTTGTGTTCCATGTAATCATCTCACAGAGTTACAGCTTGCCCCTCAAGAAGCCTTTCGCTAAGACAGTTCTTGTGGAAATGGCAAAGTGATATTTGGAAGCCCATAGAGGTCTATGGTGAAAAAGGAAATATAATTAGATGAAATCTGGAAAGAAGCTTTCTGAGAAAGTGCTTAGTGTTTTGTTAATTCATCTCACAGAGTTATATCTGTATTTCGTGGATCACTTGGCTAGCCTTATTTCTGTGGAATCTGAGAACAGATATTTCGGATCCCTTTGTAGACCATAGGGCCAAAGGAAATATCCTCCGATAACTAAGAGAAAGAAGCTTTCTGAGAAACTTCTTTGTGTTCTGTAAAATCGTCTCACAGAGTTACAGCTTTCCCCTCAAGAAGCCTTTCGCTAAGACAGTTCTTGTGGAATTGGCAAATTGATATTTGGAAGCCCATAGAGGGCTATGGTGAAAAAGGAAATATCCTCAGATGAAATCTGGAAAGAAGCTTTCTGAGAAACTGCTCAGTGTTCTGTTAATTCATCTCACAGAGTTACATCTGTATTTCGTGGATCTCTTTGCTAGCCTTATTTCCGTGGAATCTGAGAACAGATATTTCGGATCCCTTTGAACACTATAGGGCAAAAGGAAATATCCTCCGATAACAAAGAGAAAGAAGCTTTCTGAGAAACTTCTTTGTGTTCTGTGAAATCAACTCACAGAGTTACAGCTTTCCCCTCAAGAAGCCTTTCGCTAAGACAGTTCTTGTGGAATTGGCAAAGTGATATTTGGAAGCCCATAGAGGGCTATGGTGAAAAAGGAAATATCCTCAGATGAAATCTGGAAAGAAGCTTTCTGAGAAACTGCTTAGTGTTCTGTTAATTCATCTCACAGAGTTACATCTATATTTCGTGCATCTCTTTGCTAGCCTTATTTCTGTGGAATCTGAGAACAGATATTTCGGATCCCTTTGAAGACTATAGGGCCAAAGGAAATATCCTCCGATAACTAAGAGAAAGAAGCTTTCTGAGAAACTTCTTTGTGTTCTGTGAAATCATCTCACAGAGTTACAGCTTTCCCCTCAAGAAGCCTTTCGCTAAGACAGTTCTTGTGGAATTGGCCAAGTGATATTTGGAAGCCCTTAGAGGGCTATGGTGAAAAAGGAAATATCCTCCGATGAAATCTGGAAAGAAGCTTTCTGAGAAACTGCTTAGTGTTCTGTTAATTCATCTCACAGAGTTACATCTGTGTTTCGTGGATCACTTGGCTAGCCTTATTTCTGTGGAATCTCAAAACAGATATTTCGGATCCCTTTGAAGACTATAGGGCCAAAGGAAATATCCTCCGATAACTAAGAGAAAGAAGCTTTCTGAGAAACTTCTTTGTGTTCTGTGAAATCATCTCACAGAGTTACAGCTTTCCCCTCAAGAAGCCTTTCGCTAAGACAGTTCTTGTGGAATTGGCAAAGTGATATTTGGAAGCCCATAGAGGGCTATGGTGAAAAAGGAAATATCCTCCGATGAAATCTGGAAAGAAGCTTTCTGAGAAACTGTTTAGTGTTCTGTTAGTTCATCTCACAGAGTTACATCTATATTTCGTGGATCTCTTTGCTAGCCTTATTTCTGTGGAATCTGAGAACAGATATTTCGGATCCCTTTGAAGACTATAGGGCCAAAGTAAATATCCTCCGATAACAAAGAGAAAGAAGCTTTCTGAGAAACTTCTTTGTGTTCCGTGAAATCATCTCACAGAGTTACAGCTTTCCCCTCATGAAGCCTTTCGCTAAGACAGTTCTTGTGGAATTGGCCAAGTGATATTTGGAAGGCCATAGAGGGCTATGGTGAAAAAGGAAATATCCTCAGATGAAATCTGGAAAGAAGCTTTCTGAGAAACTGCTTAGTGTTCTGTTAATTCATCTCACAGAGTTACATCTGTATTTCGTGGATCTCTTTGCTAGCCTTATTTCTGTGGAATCTGAGAACAGATATTTCGGATCCCTTTGAAGACTATAGGGCCAAAGGAAATATACTCCGATAACAAAGAGAAAGAAGCTTTGTGAGAAATTTCTTTGTGTTCCATGTAATCATCTCACAGAGTTACAGCTTTCCCCTCAAGAAGCCTTTCGCTAAGACAGTTCTTGTGGAAATGGCAAAGTGATATTTGGAAGCCCATAGAGGGCTATGGTGAAAAAGGAAATATAATTAGATGAAATCTGGAAAGAAGCTTTCTGAGAAAGTGCTTAGTGTTTTGTTAATTCATCTCACAGAGTTATATCTGTATTTCGTGGATCACTTGGCTAGCCTTATTTCTGTGGAATCTGAGAACAGATATTTCGGATCCCTTTGTAGACCATAGGGCCAAAGGAAATATCCTCCGATAACTAAGAGAAAGAAGCTTTCTGAGAAACTTCTTTGTGTTCTGTAAAATCGTCTCACAGAGTTACAGCTTTCCCCTCAAGAAGCCTTTCGCTAAGACAGTTCTTGTGGAATTGGCAAATTGATATTTGGAAGCCCATAGAGGGCTATGGTGAAAAAGGAAATATCCTCAGATGAAATCTGGAAAGAAGCTTTCTGAGAAACTGCTCAGTGTTCTGTTAATTCATCTCACAGAGTTACATCTGTATTTCGTGGATCTCTTTGCTAGCCTTATTTCTGTGGAATCTGAGAACAGATATTTCGGATCCCTTTGAACACTATAGGGCAAAAGGAAATATCCTCCGATAACAAAGAGAAAGAAGCTTTTTGAGAAACTTCTTTGTGTTCTGTGAAATCATCTCACAGAGTTACAGCTTTCCCCTCAAGAAGCCTTTCGCTAAGACAGTTCTTGTGGAATTGGCAAAGTGATATTTGGAAGCCCATAGAGGGCTATGGTGAAAAAGGAAATATCCTCAGATGAAATCTGGAAAGAAGCTTTCTGAGAAACTGCTTAGTGTTCTCTTAATTCATCTCACAGAGTTACATCTATATTTCGTGCATCTCTTTGCTAGCCTTATTTCTGTGGAATCTGAGAACAGATATTTCGGATCCCTTTGAAGACTATAGGGCCAAAGGAAATATCCTCCGATAACTAAGAGAAAGAAGCTTTCTGAGAAACTTCTTTGTGTTCTGTGAAATCATCTCACAGAGTTACAGCTTTCCCCTCAAGAAGCCTTTCGCTAAGACAGTTCTTGTGGAATTGGCAAAGTGATATTTGGAAGCCCATAGAGGGCTATGGTGAAAAAGGAAATATCCTCCGATGAAATCTGGAAAGAAGCTTTCTGAGAAACTGCTTAGTGTTCTGTTAATTCATCTCACAGAGTTACATCTATATTTCGTGGATCTCTTTGCTAGCCTTATTTCTGTGGAATCTGAGAACAGATATTTCCGATCCGTTTGAAGACTATAGGGCCAAAGGAAATATCCTCCGAAAACTAAGAGAAAGAAGCTTTCTGAGAAACTTCTTTGTGTTCTGTGAAATCATCTCACAGAGTTACAGCTTTCCCCTCAAGAAGCCTTTCGCTAAGACAGTTCTTGTGGAATTGGCCAAGTGATATTAGGAAGCCCATAGAGGGCTATGGTGAAAAAGGAAATATCCTCCGATGAAATCTGGAAAGAAGCTTTCTGAGAAACTGCTTAGTGTTCTGTTAATTCATCTCACAGAGTTACATCTGTGTTTCGTGGATCACTTGGCTAGCCTTATTTCTGTGGAATCTGACAACAGATATTTCGGATCCCTTTGAAGACTATAGGGCCAAAGGAAATATCCTCCGATAACTAAGAGAAAGAAGCTTTCTCAGAAACTTCTTTGTGTTCTGTGAAATCATCTCACAGAGTTACAGCTTTCCCCTCAAGAAGCCTTTCGCTAAGACAGTTCTTTTGGAATTGGCAAAGTGATATTTGGAAGCCCATAGAGGGCTATGGTGAAAAAGGAAATATCCTCAGATGAAATCTGGAAAGAAGCTTTCTGAGAAACTGCTTAGTGTTCTGTTAATTCATCTCACAGAGTTACATCTGTATTTCGTGGATCTCTTTGCTAGCCTTATGTCTGTGGAATCTCAAAACAGATATTTCGGATCCCTTTGAAGACTATACGGCCAAAGGAAATATCCTCCGATAACTAAGAGAAAGAAGCTTTCTGAGAAACTTCTTTGTGTTCTGTGAAATCATCTCACAGAGTTACAGCTTTCCCCTCAAGAAGCCTTTCGCTAAGACAGTTCTTGTGGAATTGGCAAAGTGATATTTGGAAGCCCATAGAGGGCTATGGTGAAAAAGGAAATATCCTCCGATGAAATCTGGAAAGAAGCTTTCTGAGAAACTGTTTAGTGTTCTGTTAGTTCATCTCACAGAGTTACATCTATATTTCGTGGATCTCTTTGCTAGCCTTATTTCTGTGGAATCTGAGAACAGATATTTCGGATCCCTTTGAAGACTATAGGGCCAAAGTAAATATCCTCCGATAACAAAGAGAAAGAAGCTTTCTGAGAAACTTCTTTGTGTTCCGTGAAATCATCTCACAGAGTTACAGCTTTCCCCTCATGAAGCCTTTCGCTAAGACAGTTCTTGTGGAATTGGCCAAGTGATATTTGGAAGGCCATAGAGGGCTATGGTGAAAAAGGAAATATCCTCAGATGAAATCTGGAAAGAAGCTTTCTGAGAAACTGCTTAGTGTTCTGTTAATTCATCTCACAGAGTTACATCTGTATTTCGTGGATCTCTTTGCTAGCCTTATTTCTGTGGAATCTGAGAACAGATATTTCGGATCCCTTTGAAGACTATAGGGCCAAAGGAAATATACTCCGATAACAAAGAGAAAGAAGCTTTGTGAGAAATTTCTTTGTGTTCCATGTAATCATCTCACAGAGTTACAGCTTTCCCCTCAAGAAGCCTTTCGCTAAGACAGTTCTTGTGGAAATGGCAAAGTGATATTTGGAAGCCCATAGAGGGCTATGGTGAAAAAGGAAATATAATTAGATGAAATCTGGAAAGAAGCTTTCTGAGAAAGTGCTTAGTGTTTTGTTAATTCATCTCACAGAGTTATATCTGTATTTCGTGGATCACTTGGCTAGCCTTATTTCTGTGGAATCTGAGAACAGATATTTCGGATCCCTTTGTAGACCATAGGGCCAAAGGAAATATCCTCCGATAACTAAGAGAAAGAAGCTTTCTGAGAAACTTCTTTGTGTTCTGTAAAATCGTCTCACAGAGTTACAGCTTTCCCCTCAAGAAGCCTTTCGCTAAGACAGTTCTTGTGGAATTGGCAAATTGATATTTGGAAGCCCATAGAGGGCTATGGTGAAAAAGGAAATATCCTCAGATGAAATCTGGAAAGAAGCTTTCTGAGAAACTGCTCAGTGTTCTGTTAATTCATCTCACAGAGTTACATCTGTATTTCTTGGATCTCTTTGCTAGGCTTATTTCTGTGGAATCTGAGAACAGATATTTCGGATCCCTTTGAAGACTATAGGGCCAAAGGAAATATCCTCCGATAACTAAGAGAAAGAAGCTTTCTGAGAAACTTCTTTGTGTTCTGTGAAATCATCTCACAGAGTTACAGCTTTCCCCTCAAGAAGCCTTTCGCTAAGACAGTTCTTGTGGAATTGGCAAAGTGATATTTGGAAGCCCATAGAGGGCTATGGTGAAAAAGGAAATATCCTCCGATGAAATCTGGAAAGAAGCTTTCTGAGAAACTGCTTAGTGTTCTGTTAATTCATCTCACAGAGTTACATCTATATTTCGTGGATCTCTTTGCTAGCCTTATTTCTGTGGAATCTGAGAACAGATATTTCCGATCCGTTTGAAGACTATAGGGCCAAAGGAAATATCCTCCGAAAACTAAGAGAAAGAAGCTTTCTGAGAAACTTCTTTGTGTTCTGTGAAATGAGCTCACAGAGTTACAGCTTTCCCCTCAAGAAGCCTTTCGATAAGACAGTTCTTGTGGAATTGGCAAAGTGATATTTGGAAGCCCATAGAGGGCTATGGTGAAAAAGGAAATATCCTCCGATGAAATCTGGAAAGAAGCTTTCTGAGAAACTGCTTAGTGTTCTGTTAATTCATCTCACAGAGTTACATCTGTATTTCGTGGATCTCTTTGCTAGCCTTATTTCTGTGGAATCTGAGAACAGATATTTCGGATCCGTTTGAAGACTATAGGGCCAAAGGAAATATCCTCCGATAACTAAGAGAAAGAAGCTTTCTGAGAAACTTCTTTGTGTTCTGTGAAATCATCTCACAGAGTTACAGCTTTCCCCTCAAGAATCCTTTCGCTAAGACAGTTCTTGTGGAATTGGCAAAGTGATATTTGGAAGCCCATAGAGGGCTATGGTGAAAAACGAAATATCCTCAGATGAAATCTGGAAAAAAGCTTTCTGAGAAACTGCTTAGTGTTCTGTTAATTCATCTCACAGAGTTACATCTGTATTTCGTGGATCTCTTTGCTAGCCTTATTTCTGTGGAATCTGAGAACAGATATTTCGGATCCGTTTGAAGACTATAGGGCCAAAGGAAATATCCTCCGAAAACTAAGAGAATGAAGCTTTCTGAGAAACTTCTTTGTGTTCTGTAAAATCGTCTCACAGAGTTACAGCTTTCCCCTCAAGAATCCTTTCGCTAAGACAGTTCTTGTGGAATTGGCAAAGTGATATTTGGAAGCCCATAGAGGGCTATGGTGAAAAAGGAAATATTCTCAGATGAAATCTGGAAAGAAGCTTTCTGAGAAACTGCTTAGTGTTCTGTTAATTCATCTCACAGAGTTACATCTATATTTCGTGGATCTCTTTGCTAGCCTTATTTCTGTGGAATCTGAGAACAGATATTTCGGATCCCTTTGAAGACTATAGGGCCAAAGGAAATATCCTCCGATAACTAAGAGAAAGAAGCTTTCTGAGAAACTTCTTTGTGTTCTGTGAAATCATCTCACAGAGTTACAGCTTTCCCCTCAAGAAGCCTTTCGCTAAGACAGTTCTTGTGGAATTGGCAAAGTGATATTTGGAAGCCCATAAAGGGCTCTGGTGAAAAAGGAAATATCCTCCGATGAAATCTGGAAAGAAGCTTTCTGAGAAACTGCTTTGTGTTCTGTTAATTCATCTCACAGAGTTACATCTATATTTCGTGGATCTCTTTGCTAGCCTTATTTCTGTGGAATGTGAGAACAGATATTTCGGATCCCTTTGAAGACTATAGGGCCAAAGGAAATATCCTCCGATAACTAAGAGAAAGAAGCTTTCTGAGAAACTTCTTTGTGTTCTGTCAAATCAGCTCACAGAGTTACAGCTTTCCCCTCAAGAAGCCTTTCGCTAAGACAGTTCTTGTGGAATTGGCAAAGTGATATTTGGAAGCCCATAGAGGGCTATGGTGAAAAAGGAAATATCCTCAGATGAAATCTGGAAAGAAGCTTTCTCAGAAACTGCTTAGTGTTCTGTTAATTCATCTCACAGAGTTACATCTATATTTCGTGGATCTCTTTGCTAGCCTTATTTCTGTGGAATCTGAGAACAAATATTTCGGATCCCTTTGAAGACTATAGGGCCAAAGGAAATATCCTCCTATAACTAAGAGAAAGAAGCTTTCTGAGAAACTTCTTTGTGTTCTGTGAAATGAGCTCACAGAGTTACAGCTTTCCCCTCAAGAAGCCTTTCGCTAAGACAGTTCTTGTGGAATTGGCCAAGTGATATTTGGAAGCCCATAGAGGGCTATGGTGAAAAAGGAAATATCCTCCGATGAAATCTGGAAAGAAGCTTTGTGAGAAACTGCTTAGTGTTCTGTTAATTCATTTCACAGAGTTACATCTATATTTCGTGGATCTCTTTGCTAGCCTTATTTCTGTGGAATCTGAGAACAGATATTTCGGATCCGTTTGAAGACTATAGGGCCAAAGGAAATATCCTCCGAAAACTAAGAGAAAGAAGCTTTCTGAGAAACTTCTTTGTGTTCTGTGAAATCATCTCACAGAGTTACAGCTTTCCCCTCAAGAATCCTTTCGCTAAGACAGTTCTTGTGGAATTCGCAAAGTGATATTTGGAAGCCCATAGAGGGCTATGGTGAAAAAGGAAATATCCTCAGATGAAATCTGGAAAGAAGCTTTCTGAGAAACTGCTTAGTGTTCTGTTAATTCATCTCACAGAGTTACATCTGTATTTCGTGGATCTCTTTGCTAGCCTTATTTCTGTGGAATCTCAAAACAGATATTTCGGATCCCTTTGAAGACTATACGGCCAAAGGAAATATCCTCCGATAACTAAGAGAAAGAAGCTTTCTGAGAAACTTCTTTGTGTTCTGTGAAATGAGCTCACAGAGTTACAGCTTTCCCCTCAAGAAGCCTTTTGCTAAGACAGTTCTTGTGTAATTGGCAAAGTGATATTTGGAAGCCCATAGAGGGCTATGGTGAAAAAGGAAATATCCTCCGATGAAATCTGGAAAGAAGCTTTCTGAGAAACTGCTTAGTGGTCTGTCAGTTCATCTCACAGATTTACATCTATATTTCGTGGATCTCTTTGCTAGCCTTATTTCTGTGGAATCTGAGAACAGATATTTCGGATCCCTTTGAAGACTATAGGGCCAAAGGAAATATCCTCCGATAACAAAGAGAAAGAAGCTTTCTGAGAAACTTCTTTGTGTTCTGTGAAATCATCTCACAGAGTTACAGCTTTCCCCTCAAGAAGCCTTTCGCTAAGACAGTTCTTGTGGAATTGGACAAGTGATATTTGGAAGCCCATAGAGGGCTATGGTGAAAAAGGAAATATCCTCAGATGAAATCTGGAAAGAAGCTTTCTGAGAAACTGCTTAGTGTTCTGTTAATTCATCTCACAGAGTTACATCTGTATTTCGTGGATCTCTTTGCTAGCCTTATTTCTGTGGAATCTGAGAACAGATATTTCGGATCCCTTTGAAGACTATAGGGCCAAAGGAAATATACTCCGATAACAAAGAGAAAGAAGCTTTGTGAGAAATTTCTTTGTGTTCCATGTAATCATCTCACAGAGTTACAGCTTGCCCCTCAAGAAGCCTTTCGCTAAGACAGTTCTTGTGGAAATGGCAAAGTGATATTTGGAAGCCCATAGAGGTCTATGGTGAAAAAGGAAATATAATTAGATGAAATCTGGAAAGAAGCTTTCTGAGAAAGTGCTTAGTGTTTTGTTAATTCATCTCACAGAGTTATATCTGTATTTCGTGGATCACTTGGCTAGCCTTATTTCTGTGGAATCTGAGAACAGATAATTCGGATCCCTTTGTAGACCATAGGGCCAAAGGAAATATCCTCCGATAACTAAGAGAAAGAAGCTTTCTGAGAAACTTCTTTGTGTTCCTGAAAATCGTCTCACAGAGTTACAGCTTTCCCCTCAAGAAGCCTTTCGCTAAGACAGTTCTTGTGGAATTGGCAAATTGATATTTGGAAGCCCATAGAGGGCTATGGTGAAAAAGGAAATATCCTCAGATGAAATCTGGAAAGAAGCTTTCTGAGAAACTGCTCAGTGTTCTGTTAATTCATCTCACAGAGTTACATCTGTATTTCGTGGATCTCTTTGCTAGCCTTATTTCTGTGGAATCTGAGAACAGATATTTCGGATCCCTTTGAACACTAGAGGGCAAAAGGAAATATCCTCCGATAACAAAGAGAAAGAAGCTTTCTGAGAAACTTCTTTGTGTTCTGTGAAATCAACTCACAGAGTTACAGCTTTCCCCTCAAGAAGCCTTTCGCTAAGACAGTTCTTGTGGAATTGGCAAAGTGATATTTGGAAGCCCATAGAGGGCTATGGTGAAAAAGGAAATATCCTCAGATGAAATCTGGAAAGAAGCTTTCTGAGAAACTGCTTAGTGTTCTGTTAATTCATCTCACAGAGTTACATCTATATTTCGTGCATCTCTTTGCTAGCCTTATTTCTGTGGAATCTGAGAACAGATATTTCGGATCCCTTTGAAGACTATAGGGCCAAAGGAAATATCCTCCGATAACTAAGAGAAAGAAGCTTTCTGAGAAACTTCTTTGTGTTCTGTGAAATCATCTCACAGAGTTACAGCTTTCCCCTCAAGAAGCCTTTCGCTAAGACAGTTCTTGTGGAATTGGCCAAGTGATATTTGGAAGCCCATAGAGGGCTATGGTGAAAAAGGAAATATCCTCCGATGAAATCTGGAAAGAAGCTTTCTGAGAAACTGCTTAGTGTTCTGTTAATTCATCTCACAGAGTTACATCTGTGTTTCGTGGATCACTTGGCTAGCCTTATTTCTGTGGAATCTGACAACAGATATTTCGGATCCCTTTGAAGACTATAGGGCCAAAGGAAATATCCTCCGATAACTAAGAGAAAGAAGCTTTCTCAGAAACTTCTTTGTGTTCTGTGAAATCATCTCACAGAGTTACAGCTTTCCCCTCAAGAAGCCTTTCGCTAAGACAGTTCTTTTGGAATTGGCAAAGTGATATTTGGAAGCCCATAGAGCGCTATGGTGAAAAAGGAAATATCCTCAGATGAAATCTGGAAAGAAGCTTTCTGAGAAACTGCTTAGTGTTCTGTTAATTCATCTCACAGAGTTACATCTGTATTTCGTGGATCTCTTTGCTAGCCTTATTTCTGTGGAATCTCAAAACAGATATTTCGGATCCCTTTGAAGACTATACGGCCAAAGGAAATATCCTCCGATAACTAAGAGAAAGAAGCTTTCTGAGAAACTTCTTTGTGTTCTGTGAAATCATCTCACAGAGTTACAGCTTTCCCCTCAAGAAGCCTTTCGCTAAGACAGTTCTTGTGGAATTGGCAAAGTGATATTTGGAAGCCCATAGAGGGCTATGGTGAAAAAGGAAATATCCTCCGATGAAATCTGGAAAGAAGCTTTCTGAGAAACTGTTTAGTGTTCTGTTAGTTCATCTCACAGAGTTACATCTATATTTCGTGGATCTCTTTGCTAGCCTTATTTCTGTGGAATCTGAGAACAGATATTTCGGATCCCTTTGAAGACTATAGGGCCAAAGTAAATATCCTCCGATAACAAAGAGAAAGAAGCTTTCTGAGAAACTTCTTTGTGTTCTGTGAAATCATCTCACAGAGTTACAGCTTTCCCCTCATGAAGTCTTTCGCTAAGACAGTTCTTGTGGAATTGGCCAAGTGATATTTGGAAGGCCATAGAGGGCTATGGTGAAAAAGGAAATATCCTCAGATGAAATCTGGAAAGAAGCTTTCTGAGAAACTGCTTAGTGTTCTGTTAATTCATCTCACAGAGTTACATCTGTATTTCGTGGATCTCTTTGCTAGCCTTATTTCTGTGGAATCTGAGAACAGATATTTCGGATCCCTTTGAAGACTATAGGGCCAAAGGAAATATACTCCGATAACAAAGAGAAAGAAGCTTTGTGAGAAATTTCTTTGTGTTCCATGTAATCATCTCACAGAGTTACAGCTTTCCCCTCAAGAAGCCTTTCGCTAAGACAGTTCTTGTGGAAATGGCAAAGTGATATTTGGAAGCCCATAGAGGGCTATGGTGAAAAAGGAAATATAATTAGATGAAATCTGGAAAGAAGCTTTCTGAGAAAGTGCTTAGTGTTTTGTTAATTCATCTCACAGAGTTATATCTGTATTTCGTGGATCACTTGGCTAGCCTTATTTCTGTGGAATCTGAGAACAGATATTTCGGATCCCTTTGTAGACCATAGGGCCAAAGGAAATATCCTCCGATAACTAAGAGAAAGAAGCTTTCTGAGAAACTTCTTTGTGTTCTGTAAAATCGTCTCACAGAGTTACAGCTTTCCCCTCAAGAAGCCTTTCGCTAAGACAGTTCTTGTGGAATTGGCAAATTGATATTTGGAAGCCCATAGAGGGCTATGGTGAAAAAGGAAATATCCTCAGATGAAATCTGGAAAGAAGCTTTCTGAGAAACTGCTCAGTGTTCTGTTAATTCATCTCACAGAGTTACATCTGTATTTCGTGGATCTCTTTGCTAGCCTTATTTCTGTGGAATCTGAGAACAGATATTTCGGATCCCTTTGAACACTATAGGGCAAAAGGAAATATCCTCCGATAACAAAGAGAAAGAAGCTTTTTGAGAAACTTCTTTGTGTTCTGTGAAATCATCTCACAGAGTTACAGCTTTCCCCTCAAGAAGCCTTTCGCTAAGACAGTTCTTGTGGAATTGTCAAAGTGATATTTGGAAGCCCATAGAGGGCTATGGTGAAAAAGGAAATATCCTCAGATGAAATCTGGAAAGAAGCTTTCTGAGAAACTGCTTAGTGTTCTCTTAATTCATCTCACAGAGTTACATCTATATTTCGTGCATCTCTTTGCTAGCCTTATTTCTGTGGAATCTGAGAACAGATATTTCGGATCCCTTTGAAGACTATAGGGCCAAAGGAAATATCCTCCGATAACTAAGAGAAAGAAGCTTTCTGAGAAACTTCTTTGTGTTCTGTGAAATCATCTCACAGAGTTACAGCTTTCCCCTCAAGAAGCCTTTCGCTAAGACAGTTCTTGTGGAATTGGCAAAGTGATATTTGGAAGCCCATAGAGGGCTATGGTGAAAAAGGAAATATCCTCCGATGAAATCTGGAAAGAAGCTTTCTGAGAAACTCCTTAGTGTTCTGTTAATTCATCTCACAGAGTTACATCTATATTTCGTGGATCTCTTTGCTAGCCTTATTTCTGTGGAATCTGAGAACAGATATTTCCGATCCGTTTGAAGACTATAGGGCCAAAGGAAATATCCTCCGATAACTAAGAGAAAGAAGCTTTCTGAGAAACTTCTTTGTGTTCTGTGAAATCATCTCACAGAGTTACAGCTTTCCCCTCAAGAAGCCTTTCGCTAAGACAGTTCTTGTGGAACTGGCCAAGTGATATTAGGAAGCCCATAGAGGGCTATGGTGAAAAAGGAAATATCCTCAGATGAAATCTGGAAAGAAGCTTTCTGAGAAACTGCTTAGTGTTCTGTTAATTCATCTCACAGAGTTACATCTGTATTTCGTGGATCTCTTTGCTAGCCTTATTTCTGTGGAATCTGAGAACAGATATTCCGGATCCCTTTGAAGACTATAGGGCCAAAGGAAATATCCTCCCATAACTAAGAGAAAGAAGCTTTCTCAGAAACTTCTTTGTGTTCTGTCAAATCAGCTCACAGAGTTACAGCTTTCCCCTCAAGAAGCCTTTCGCTAAGACAGTTCTTGTGGAATTGGCAAAGTGATATTTGGAAGCCCATAGAGGGCTATGGTGAAAAAGGAAATATCCTCAGATGAAATCTGGAAAGAAGCTTTCTGAGAAACTGCTTAGTGTTCTGTTAATTCATCTCACAGAGTTACATCTATATTTCGTGCATCTCTTTGCTAGCCTTATTTCTGTGGAATCTGAGAACAGATATTTCGGATCCCTTTGAAGACTATAGGGCCAAAGGAAATATCCTCCGAAAACTAAGAGAAAGAAGCTTTCTGAGAAACTTCTTTGTGTTCTGTGAAATGAGCTCACAGAGTTACAGCTTTCCCCTCAAGAAGCCTTTCGATAAGACAGTTCTTGTGGAATTGGCAAAGTGATATTTGGAAGCCCATAGAGGGCTATGGTGAAAAAGGAAATATCCTCCGATGAAATCTGGAAAGAAGCTTTCTGAGAAACTGCTTAGTGTTATGTTAATTCATCTCACAGAGTTACATCTATATTTCGTGGATCTCTTTGCTAGCCTTATTTCTGTGGAATCTGAGAACAGATATTTCGGATCCGTTTGAAGACTATAGGGCCAAAGGAAATATCCACCGAAAACTAAGAGAAAGAAGCTTTCTGAGAAAGTTCTTTGTGTTCTGTGAAATCATCTCACAGAGTTACAGCTTTCCCCTCAAGAATCCTTTCGCTAAGACAGTTCTTGTGGAATTGGCAAAGTGATATTTGGAAGCCCATAGAGGGCTATGGTGAAAAAGGAAATATCCTCAGATGAAATCTGGAAAAAAGCTTTCTGAGAAACTGCTTAGTGTTCTGTTAATTCATCTCACAGAGTTACATCTGTATTTCGTGGATCTCTTTGCTAGCCTTATTTCTGTGGAATCTGAGAACAGATATTTCGGATCCGTTTGAAGAATATAGGGCCAAAGGAAATATCCTCCGAAAACTAAGAGAAAGAAGCTTTCTGAGAAACTTCTTTGTGTTCTGTGAAATCATCGCACAGAGTTACAGCTTTCCCCTCAAGAATCCTTTCGCTAAGACAGTTCTTGTGGAATTGGCAAAGTGATATTTGGAAGCCCATAGAGGGCTATGGTGAAAAAGGAAATATTCTCAGATGAAATCTGGAAAGAAGCTTTCTGAGAAACTGCTTAGTGTTCTGTTAATTCATCTCACAGAGTTACATCTGTATTTCATGGATCTCTTTGCTAGCCTTATTTCTGTGGAATCTGAGAACAGATATTTCGGATCCCTTTGAAGACTATAGGGCCAAAGGAAATATCCTCCGATAACTAAGAGAAAGAAGCTTTCTGAGAAACTTCTTTGTGTTCTTTGAAATCATCTCACAGAGTTACAGCTTTCCCCTCAAGAAGCCTTTCGCTAAGACAGTTCTTGTGGAATTGGCAAAGTGATATTTGGAAGCCCATAGAGGGCTATGGTGAAAAAGGAAATATCCTCCGATGAAATCTGGAAAGAAGCTTTCTGAGAAACTGCTTTGTGTTCTGTTAATTCATCTCACAGAGTTACATCTATATTTCGTGGATCTCTTTGCTAGCCTTATTTCTGTGGAATGTGAGAACAGATATTTCGGATCCCTTTGAAGACTATAGGGCCAAAGGAAATATCCTCCGATAACTAAGAGAAAGAAGCTTTCTGAGAAACTTCTTTGGGTTCTGTCAAATCAGCTCACAGAGTTACAGCTTTCCCCTCAAGAAGCCTTTCGCTAAGACAGTTCTTGTGGAATTGGCAAAGTGATATTTGGAAGCCCATAGAGGGCTATGGTGAAAAAGGAAATATCCTCAGATGAAATCTGGAAAGAAGCTTTCTCAGAAACTGCTTAGTGTTCTGTTAATTCATCTCACAGAGTTACATCTATATTTCGTGGATCTCTTTGCTAGCCTTATTTCTGTGGAATCTGAGAACAAATATTTCGGATCCCTTTGAAGACTATAGGGCCAAAGGAAATATCCTCCTATAACTAAGAGAAAGAAGCTTTCTGAGAAACTTCTTTGTGTTCTGTGAAATGAGCTCACAGAGTTACAGCTTTCCCCTCAAGAAGCCTTTCGCTAAGACAGTTCTTGTGGAATTGGCCAAGTGATATTTGGAAGCCCATAGAGGGCTATGGTGAAAAAGGAAATATCCTCCGATGAAATCTGGAAAGAAGCTTTGTGAGAAACTGCTTAGTGTTCTGTTAATTCATCTCACAGAGTTACATCTATATTTCGTGGATCTCTTTGCTAGCCTTATTTCTGTGGAATCTGAGAACAGATATTTCGGATACGTTTGAAGACTATAGGGCCAAAGGAAATATCCTCGGAAAACTAAGAGAAAGAAGCTTTCTGAGAAACTTCTTTGTGTTCTGTGAAATCATCTCACAGAGTTACAGCTTTCCCCTCAAGAATCCTTTCGCTAAGACAGTTCTTGTGGAATTCGCAAAGTGATATTTGGAAGCCCATAGAGGGCTATGGTGAAAAAGGAAATATCCTCAGATGAAATCTGGAAAGAAGCTTTCTGAGAAACTGCTTAGTGTTCTGTTAATTCATCTCACAGAGTTACATCTGTATTTCGTGGATCTCTTTGCTAGCCTTATTTCTGTGGAATCTCAAAACAGATATTTCGGATCCCTTTGAAGACTATACGGCCAAAGGAAATATCCTCCGATAACTAAGAGAAAGAAGCTTTCTGAGAAACTTCTTTGTGTTCTGTGAAATGAGCTCACAGAGTTACAGCTTTCCCCTCAAGAAGCCTTTTGCTAAGACAGTTCTTGTGTAATTGGCAAAGTGATATTTGGAAGCCCATAGAGGGCTATGGTGAAAAAGGAAATATCCTCCGATGAAATCTGGAAAGAAGCTTTCTGAGAAACTGCTTAGTGTTCTGTCAGTTCATCTCACAGATTTACATCTATATTTCGTGGATCTCTTTGCTAGCCTTATTTCTGTGGAATCTGAGAACAGATATTTCGGATCCCTTTGAAGACTATAGGGCCAAAGGAAATATCCTCCGATAACAAAGAGAAAGAAGCTTTCTGAGAAACTTCTTTGTGTTCTGTGAAATCATCTCACAGAGTTACAGCTTTCCCCTCAAGAAGCCTTTCGTTAAGACAGTTCTTGTGGAATTGGCCAAGTGATATTTGGAAGCCCATAGAGGGCTATGGTGAAAAAGGAAATATCCTCAGATGAAATCTGGAAAGAAGCTTTCTGAGAAACTGCTCAGTGTTCTGTTAATTCATCTCACAGAGTTACATCTGTATTTCGTGGATCTCTTTGCTAGCCTTATTTCTGTGGAATGTGAGAACAGATATTTCGGATCCCTTTGAAGACTATAGGGCCAAAGGAAATATCCTCCGATAACTAAGAGAAAGAAGCTTTCTGAGAAACTTCTTTGGGTTCTGTCAAATCAGCTCACAGAGTTACAGCTTTCCCCTCAAGAAGCCTTTCGCTAAGACAGTTCTTGTGGAATTGGCAAAGTGATATTTGGAAGATCATAGAGGGCTATGGTGAAAAAGGAAATATCCTCAGATGAAATCTGGAAAGAAGCTTTCTCAGAAACTGCTTAGTGTTCTGTTAATTCATCTCACAGAGTTACATCTATATTTCGTGGATCTCTTTGCTAGCCTTATTTCTGTGGAATCTGAGAACAGATATTTCGGATCCCTTTGAAGACTATAGGGCCAAAGGAAATATCCTCATATAACTAAGAGAAAGAAGCTTTCTGAGAAACTTCTTTGTGTTCTGTGAAATGAGCTCACAGAGTTACAGCTTTCCCCTCAAGAAGCCTTTCGCTAAGACAGTTCTTGTGGAATTGGCCAAGTGATATTTGGAAGCCCATAGAGGGCTATGGTGAAAAAGGAAATATCCTCCAATGAAATATGGAAAGAAGCTTTGTGAGAAAGTGCTTAGTGTTCTGTTAATTCATCTCACAGAGTTACATCTATATTTCGTGGATCTCTTTGCTAGCCTTATTTCTGTGGAATCTGAGAACAGATATTTCGGATACGTTTGAAGACTATAGGGCCAAAGGAAATATCCTCCGAAAACTAAGAGAAAGAAGCTTTCTGAGAAACTTCTTTGTGTTCTGTGAAATCATCTCACAGAGTTACAGCTTTCCCCTCAAGAATCCTTTCGCTAAGACAGTTCTTGTGGAATTGGCCAAGTGATATTTGGAAGCCCATAGAGGGCTATGGTGAAAAAGGAAATATCCTCAGATGAAATCTGGAAAGAAGCTTTCTGAGAAACTGCTTAGTGTTCTGTTAATTCATCTCACAGAGTTACATCTGTATTTCGTGGATCTCTTTGCTAGCCTTATTTCTGTGGAATCTCAAAACAGATATTTCGGATCCCTTTGAAGACTATACGGCCAAAGGAAATATCCTCCGATAACTAAGAGAAAGAAGCTTTCTGAGAAACTTCTTTGTGTTCTGTGAAATGAGCTCACAGAGTTACAGCTTTCCCCTCAAGAATCCTTTCGCTAAGACAGTTCTTGTGGAATTGGCAAAGTGATATTTGGAAGCCCCTAGAGGGCTATGGTGAAAAAGGAAATATCCTCCGATGAAATCTGGAAAGAAGCTTTCTGAGAAACTGCTTAGTGTTCTGTGAGTTCACCTCACAGATTTACATCTATATTTCGTGGATCTCTTTGCTAGCCTTATTTCTGTGTAATCTGAGAACAGATATTTCGGATCCCTTTGAAGACTATAGGGCCAAAGGAAATATCCTCTGATAACAAAGAGAAAGAAGCTTTCTGAGAAACTTCTTTGTGTTCTGTGAAATCATCTCACAGAGTTACAGCTTTCCCCTCAAGAAGCCTTTCGTTAAGACAGTTCTTGTGGAATTGGCCAAGTGATATTTGGAAGCCCATAGAGGGCTATGGTGAAAAAGGAAATATCCTCAGATGAAATCTGGAAAGAAGCTTTCTGAGAAACTGCTTAGTGTTCTGTTAATTCATCTCACAGAGTTACATCTGTATTTCGTGGATCTCTTTGCTAGCCTTATTTCTGTGGAATCTGAGAACAGATATTTCGGATCCCTTTGAAGACTATAGGGCCAAAGGAAATATACTCCGATAACAAAGAGAAAGAAGCTTTGTGAGAAATTTCTTTGTGTTCCATGTAATCATCTCACAGAGTTACAGCTTTCCCCTCAAGAAGCCTTTCGCTAAGACAGTTCTTGTGGAAATGGCAAAGTGATATTTGGAAGCCCATAGAGGGCTATGGTGAAAAAGGAAATATAATTAGATGAAATCTGGAAAGAAGCTTTCTGAGAAAGTGCTTAGTGTTTTGTTAATTCATCTCACAGAGTTATATCTGTATTTCGTGGATCACTTGGCTAGCCTTATTTCTGTGGAATCTGAGAACAGATATTTCGGATCCCTTTGTAGACTATAGGGCCAAAGGAAATATCCTCCGATAACTAAGAGAAAGAAGCTTTCTGAGAAACTTCTTTGTGTTCTGTAAAATCGTCTCACAGAGTTACAGCTTTCCCCTCAAGAAGCCTTTCGCTAAGACAGTTCTTGTGGAATTGGCAAATTGATATTTGGAAGCCCATAGAGGGCTATGGTGAAAAAGGAAATATCCTCAGATGAAATCTGGAAAGAAGCTTTCTGAGAAACTGCTCAGTGTTCTGTTAATTCATCTCACAGAGTTACATCTATATTTCGTGGATCTCTTTGCTAGCCTTATTTCTGTGGAATCTGAGAACAGATATTTCGGATCCCTTTGAACACTACAGGGCAAAAGGAAATATCCTCCGATAACAAAGAGAAAGAAGCTTTCTGAGAAACTTCTTTGTGTTCTGTGAAATCATCTCACAGAGTTACAGCTTTCCCCTCAAGAAGCCTTTCGCTAAGACAGTTCTTGTGGAATTGGCAAAGTGATATTTGGAAGCCCATAGAGGGCTATGGTGAAAAAGGAAATATCCTCAGATGAAAGCTGGAAAGAAGCTTTCTGAGAAACTGCTTAGTGTTCTGTTAATTCATCTCACAGAGTTACATCTATATTTCGTGCATCTCTTTGCTAGCCTTATTTCTGTGTAATCTGAGAACAGATATTTCGGATCCCTTTGAAGACTATAGGGCCAAAGGAAATATCCTCCGATAACTAAGAGAAAGAAGCTTTCTGAGAAACTTCTTTGTGTTCTGTGAAATCATCTCACAGAGTTACAGCTTTCCCCTCAAGAAGCCTTTCGCTAAGACAGTTCTTGTGGAATTGGCAAAGTGATATTTGGAAGCCCATAGAGGGCTATGGTGAAAAAGGAAATATCCTCCGATGAAATCTGGAAAGAAGCTTTCTGAGAAACTGCTTAGTGTTCTGTTAATTCATCTCACAGAGTTACATCTATATTTCGTGGATCTCTTTGCTAGCCTTATTTCTGTGGAATCTGAGAACAGATATTTCCGATCCGTTTGAAGACTATAGGGCCAAAGGAAATATCCTCCGAAAACTAAGAGAAAGAAGCTTTCTGAGAAACTTCTTTGTGTTCTGTGAAATCATCTCACACAGTTACAGCTTTCCCCTCAAGAAGCCTTTCGCTAAGACAGTTCTTGTGGAATTGGCCAAGTGATATTAGGAAGCCCATAGAGGGCTATGGTGAAAAAGGAAATATCCTCCGATGAAATCTGGAAAGAAGCTTTCTGAGAAACTGCTTAGTGTTCTGTTAATTCATCTCACAGAGTTACATCTGTATTTCGTGGATCTCTTTGCTAGCCTTATTTCTGTGGAATCTGAGAACAGATATTCCGGATACCTTTGAAGACTATAGGGCCAAAGGAAATATCCTCCGATAACTAAGAGAAAGAAGCTTTCTCAGAAACTTCTTTGTGTTCTGTCAAATCAGCTCACAGAGTTACAGCTTTCCCCTCAAGAAGCCTTTCGCTAAGACAGTTCTTGTGGAATTGGCAAAGTGATATTTGGAAGCCCATAGAGGGCTATGGTGAAAAAGGAAATATCCTCAGATGAAATCTGGAAAGAAGCTTTCTGAGAAACTGCTTAGTGTTCTGTTAATTCATCTCACAGAGTTACATCTATATTTCGTGCATCTCTTTGCTAGCCTTATTTCTGTGGAATCTGAGAACAGATATTTCGGATCCCTTTGAAGACTATAGGGCCAAAGGAAATATCCTCCGAAAACTGAGAGAAAGAAGCTTTCTGAGAAACTTCTTTGTGTTCTGTGAAATCATCTCACAGAGTTACAGCTTTCCCCTCAAGAAGCCTTTCGCTAAGACAGTTCTTGTGGAATTGGCCAAGTGATATTAGGAAGCCCATAGAGGGCTATGGTGAAAAAGGAAATATCCTCCGATGAAATCTGGAAAGAAGCTTTCTGAGAAACTGCTTAGTGTTCTGTTAATTCATCTCACAGAGTTACATCTGTATTTCGTGGATCTCTTTGCTAGCCTTATTTCTGTGGAATCTGAGAACAGATATTCCGGATCCCTTTGAAGACTATAGGGCCAAAGGAAATATCCTCCGATAACTAAGAGAAAGAAGCTTTCTCAGAAACTTCTTTGTGTTCTGTCAAATCAGCTCACAGAGTTACAGCTTTCCCCTCAAGAAGCCTTTCGCTAAGACAGTTCTTGTGGAATTGGCAAAGTGATATTTGGAAGCCCATAGAGGGCTATGGTGAAAAAGGAAATATCCTCAGATGAAATCTGGAAAGAAGCTTTCTGAGAAACTGCTTAGTGTTCTGTGAATTCATCTCACAGAGTTACATCTATATTTCGTGCATCTCTTTGCTAGCCTTATTTCTGTGGAATCTGAGAACAGATATTTCGGATCCCTTTGAAGACTATAGGGCCAAAGGAAATATCCTCCGATAACAAAGAGAAAGAAGCTTTCTGAAAAACTTCTTTGTGTTCTGTGAAATCATCTCACAGAGTTACAGCTTTCCCCTCAAGAAGCCTTTCTTTAAGACAGTTCTTGTGGAATTGGCCAAGTGATATTTGGAAGCCCATAAAGGGCTATGGTGAAAAAGGAAATATCCTCAGATGAAATCTGGAAAGAAGCTTTCTGAGAAACTGCTTAGTGTTCTGTTAATTCATCTCACAGAGTTACATCTGTATTTCGTGGATCTCTTTGCTAGCCTTATTTCTGTGGAATCTGAGAACAGATATTTCGGATCCCTTTGAAGACTATAGGGCCAAAGGAAATATACTCCGATAACAAAGAGCAAGAAGCTTTGTGAGAAATTTCTTTGTGTTCCATGTAATCATCTCACAGAGTTACAGCTTTCCCCTCAAGAAGCCTTTCGCTAAGACAGTTCTTGTGGAATTGGCAAAGTGATATTTGGAAGCCCATAGAGGGCTATGGTGAAAAAGGAAATATAATTAGATGAAATCTGGAAAGAAGCTTTCTGAGAAAGTGCTTAGTGTTTTGTTAATTCATCTCACAGAGTTATATCTGTATTTCGTGGATCACTTGGCTAGCCTTATTTCTGTGGAATCTGAGAACAGATATTTCGGATCCCTTTGTAGACTATAGGGCCAAAGGAAATATCCTCCGATAACTAAGAGAAAGAAGCTTTCTGAGAAACTTCTTTGTGTTCTGTAAAATCGTCTCACAGAGTTACAGCTTTCCCCTCAAGAAGCCTTTCGCTAAGACAGTTCTTGTGGAATTGGCAAATTGATATTTGGAAGCCCATAGAGGGCTATGGTGAAAAAGGAAATATCCTAGATGAAATCTGGAAAGAAGCTTTCTGAGAAACTGCTCAGTGTTCTGTTAATTCATCTCACAGAGTTACATCTGTATTTCGTGGATCTCTTTGCTAGCCTTATTTCTGTGGAATCTGAGAACAGATATTTCGGATCCCTTTGAACACTATAGGGCAAAAGGAAATATCCTCCGATAACAAAGAGAAAGAAGCTTTCTGAGAAACTTCTTTGTGTTCTGTGAAATCATCTCACAGAGTTACAGCTTTCCCCTCAAGAAGCCTTTCGCTAAGACAGTTCTTGTGGAATTGGCAAAGTGATATTTGGAAGCCCATAGAGGGCTATGGTGAAAAAGGAAATATCCTCAGATGAAATCTGGAAAGAAGCTTTCTGAGAAACTGCTTAGTGTTCTGTTAATTCATCTCACAGAGTTACATCTATATTTCGTGCATCTCTTTGCTAGCCTTATTTCTGTGTAATCTGAGAACAGACATTTCGGATCCCTTTGAAGACTATAGGGCCAAAGGAAATATCCTCCGATAACTAAGAGAAAGAAGCTTTCTGAGAAACTTCTTTGTGTTCTGTGAAATCATCTCACAGAGTTACAGCTTTCCCCTCAAGAAGCCTTTCGCTAAGACAGTTCTTGTGGAATTGGCAAAGTGATATTTGGAAGCCCATAGAGGGCTATGGTGAAAAAGGAAATATCCTCCGATGAAATCTGGAAAGAAGCTTTCTGAGAAACTGCTTAGTGTTCTGTTAATTCATCTCACAGAGTTACATCTATATTTCGTGGATCTCTTTCCTAGCCTTATTTCTGTGGAATCTGAGAACAGATATTTCCGATCCGTTTGAAGACTATAGGGCCAAAGGAAATATCCTCCGAAAACTAAGAGAAAGAAGCTTTCTGAGAAACTTCTTTGTGTTCTGTGAAATCATCTCACAGAGTTACAGCTTTCCCCTCAAGAAGCCTTTCGCTAAGACTGTTCTTGTGGAATTGGCCAAGTGATATTAGGAAGCCCATAGAGGGCTATGGTGAAAAAGGAAATATCCTCCGATGAAATCTGGAAAGAAGCTTTCTGAGAAACTGCTTAGTGTTCTGTTAATTCATCTCACAGAGTTACATCTGTATTTCGTGGATCTCTTTGCTAGCCTTATTTCTGTGGAATCTGAGAACAGATATTCCGGATCCCTTTGAAGACTATAGGGCCAAAGGAAATATCCTCCGATAACTAAGAGAGAGAAGCTTTCTCAGAAACTTCTTTGTGTTCTGTCAAATCAGCTCACAGAGTTACAGCTTTCCCCTCAAGAAGCCTTTCGCTAAGACAGTTCTTGTGGAATTGGCAAAGTGATATTTGGAAGCCCATAGAGGGCTATGGTGAAAAAGGAAATATCCTCAGATGAAATCTGGAAAGAAGCTTTCTGAGAAACTGCTTAGTGTTCTGTTAATTCATCTCACAGAGTTACATCTATATTTCGTGCATCTCTTTGCTAGCCTTATTTCTGTGGAATCTGAGAACAGATATTTCGGATCCCTTTGAAGACTATAGGGCCAAAGGAAATATCCTCCGAAAACTGAGAGAAAGAAGCTTTCTGAGAAACTTCTTTGTGTTCTGTGAAATCATCTCACAGAGTTACAGCTTTCCCCTCAAGAAGCCTTTCGCTAAGACAGTTCTTGTGGAATTGGCCAAGTGATATTAGGAAGCCCATAGAGGGCTATGGTGAAAAAGGAAATATCCTCCGATGAAATCTGGAAAGAAGCTTTCTGAGAAACTGCTTAGTGTTCTGTTAATTCATCTCACAGAGTTACATCTGTATTTCGTGGATCTCTTTGCTAGCCTTATTTCTGTGGAATCTGAGAACAGATATTCCGGATCCCTTTGAAGACTATAGGGCCAAAGGAAATATCCTCCGATAACTAAGAGAAAGAAGCTTTCTCAGAAACTTCTTTGTGTTCTGTCAAATCAGCTCACAGAGTTACAGCTTTCCCCTCAAGAAGCCTTTCGCTAAGACAGTTCTTGTGGAATTGGCAAAGTGATATTTGGAAGCCCATAGAGGGCTATGGTGAAAAAGGAAATATCCTCAGATGAAATCTGGAAAGAAGCTTTCTGAGAAACTGCTTAGTGTTCTGTGAATTCATCTCACAGAGTTACATCTATATTTCGTGCATCTCTTTGCTAGCCTTATTTCTGTGGAATCTGAGAACAGATATTTCGGATCCCTTTGAAGACTATAGGGCCAAAGGAAATATCCTCCGATAACAAAGAGAAAGAAGCTTTCTGAAAAACTTCTTTGTGTTCTGTGAAATCATCTCACAGAGTTACAGCTTTCCCCTCAAGAAGCCTTTCTTTAAGACAGTTCTTGTGGAATTGGCCAAGTGATATTTGGAAGCCCATAAAGGGCTATGGTGAAAAAGGAAATATCCTCAGATGAAATCTGGAAAGAAGCTTTCTGAGAAACTGCTTAGTGTTCTGTTAATTCATCTCACAGAGTTACATCTGTATTTCGTGGATCTCTTTGCTAGCCTTATTTCTGTGGAATCTGAGAACAGATATTTCGGATCCCTTTGAAGACTATAGGGCCAAAGGAAATATACTCCGATAACAAAGAGCAAGAAGCTTTGTGAGAAATTTCTTTGTGTTCCATGTAATCATCTCACAGAGTTACAGCTTTCCCCTCAAGAAGCCTTTCGCTAAGACAGTTCTTGTGGAATTGGCAAAGTGATATTTGGAAGCCCATAGAGGGCTATGGTGAAAAAGGAAATATAATTAGATGAAATCTGGAAAGAAGCTTTCTGAGAAAGTGCTTAGTGTTTCGTTAATTCATCTCACAGAGTTATATCTGTATTTCGTGGATCACTTGGCTAGCCTTATTTCTGTGGAATCTGAGAACAGATATTTCGGATCCCTTTGTAGACTATAGGGCCAAAGGAAATATCCTCCGATAACTAAGAGAAAGAAGCTTTCTGAGAAACTTCTTTGTGTTCTGTAAAATCGTCTCACAGAGTTACAGCTTTCCCCTCAAGAAGCCTTTCGCTAAGACAGTTCTTGTGGAATTGGCAAATTGATATTTGGAAGCCCATAGAGGGCTATGGTGAAAAAGGAAATATCCTAGATGAAATCTGGAAAGAAGCTTTCTGAGAAACTGCTCAGTGTTCTGTTAATTCATCTCACAGAGTTACATCTGTATTTCGTGGATCTCTTTGCTAGCCTTATTTCTGTGGAATCTGAGAACAGATATTTCGGATCCCTTTGAACACTATAGGGCAAAAGGAAATATCCTCCGATAACAAAGAGAAAGAAGCTTTCTGAGAAACTTCTTTGTGTTCTGTGAAATCATCTCACAGAGTTACAGCTTTCCCCTCAAGAAGCCTTTCGCTAAGACAGTTCTTGTGGAATTGGCAAAGTGATATTTGGAAGCCCATAGAGGGCTATGGTGAAAAAGGAAATATCCTCAGATGAAATCTGGAAAGAAGCTTTCTGAGAAACTGCTTAGTGTTCTGTTAATTCATCTCACAGAGTTACATCTATATTTCGTGCATCTCTTTGCTAGCCTTATTTCTGTGTAATCTGAGAACAGACATTTCGGATCCCTTTGAAGACTATAGGGCCAAAGGAAATATCCTCCGATAACTAAGAGAAAGAAGCTTTCTGAGAAACTTCTTTGTGTTCTGTGAAATCATCTCACAGAGTTACAGCTTTCCCCTCAAGAAGCCTTTCGCTAAGACAGTTCTTGTGGAATTGGCAAAGTGATATTTGGAAGCCCATAGAGGGCTATGGTGAAAAAGGAAATATCCTCCGATGAAATCTGGAAAGAAGCTTTCTGAGAAACTGCTTAGTGTTCTGTTAATTCATCTCACAGAGTTACATCTATATTTCGTGGATCTCTTTCCTAGCCTTATTTCTGT
This sequence comes from Macaca mulatta, assembly GCF_049350105.2. NCBI lineage: Eukaryota > Metazoa > Chordata > Mammalia > Primates > Cercopithecidae > Macaca > Macaca mulatta. The sequence goes on from NC_133411.1 coordinate 50,666,134, forward strand.
GGAATCTGAGAACAGATATTTCCGATCCGTTTGAAGACTATAGGGCCAAAGGAAATATCCTCCGAAAACTAAGAGAAAGAAGCTTTCTGAGAAACTTCTTTGTGTTCTGTGAAATCATCTCACAGAGTTACAGCTTTCCCCTCAAGAAGCCTTTCGCTAAGACTGTTCTTGTGGAATTGGCCAAGTGATATTAGGAAGCCCATAGAGGGCTATGGTGAAAAAGGAAATATCCTCCGATGAAATCTGGAAAGAAGCTTTCTGAGAAACTGCTTAGTGTTCTGTTAATTCATCTCACAGAGTTACATCTGTATTTCGTGGATCTCTTTGCTAGCCTTATTTCTGTGGAATCTGAGAACAGATATTCCGGATCCCTTTGAAGACTATAGGGCCAAAGGAAATATCCTCCGATAACTAAGAGAGAGAAGCTTTCTCAGAAACTTCTTTGTGTTCTGTCAAATCAGCTCACAGAGTTACAGCTTTCCCCTCAAGAAGCCTTTCGCTAAGACAGTTCTTGTGGAATTGGCAAAGTGATATTTGGAAGCCCATAGAGGGCTTTGGTGAAAAAGGAAATATCCTCAGATGAAATCTGGAAAGAAGCTTTCTGAGAAACTGCTTAGTGTTCTGTTAATTCATCTCACAGAGTTACATCTATATTTCGTGCATCTCTTTGCTAGCCTTATTTCTGTGGAATCTGAGAACAGATATTTCGGATCCCTTTGAAGACTATAGGGCCAAAGGAAATATCCTCCGAAAACTAAGAGAAAGAAGCTTTCTGAGAAACTTCTTTGTGTTCTGTGAAATGAGCTCACAGAGTTACAGCTTTCCCCTCAAGAAGCCTTTCGATAAGACAGTTCTTGTGGAATTGGCAAAGTGATATTTGGAAGCCCATAGAGGGCTATGGTGAAAAAGGAAATATCCTCCGATGAAATCTGGAAAGAAGCTTTCTGAGAAACTGCTTAGTGTTCTGTTAATTCATCTCACCGAGTTACATCTATATTTCGTGGATCTCTTTGCTAGCCTTATTTCTGTGGAATCTGAGAACAGATATTTCGGATCCGTTTGAAGACTATAGGGCCAAAGGAAATATCCTCCGAAAACTAAGAGAAAGAAGCTTTCTGAGAAACTTCTTTGTGTTCTGTGAAATCATCTCACAGAGTTACAGCTTTCCCCTCAAGAATCCTTTCGCTAAGACAGTTCTTGTGGAATTGGCAAAGTGATATTTGGAAGCCCATAGAGGGCTATGGTGAAAAAGGAAATATCCTCAGATGAAATCTGGAAAAAAGCTTTCTGAGAAACTGCTTAGTGTTCTGTTAATTCATCTCACAGAGTTACATCTGTATTTCGTGGATCTCTTTGCTAGCCTTATTTTTGTGGAATCTGACAACAGATATTTCGGATCCCTTTGAAGACTATAGGGCCAAAGGAAATATCCTCCGATAACTAAGAGAAAGAAGCTTTCTGAGAAACTTCTTTGTGTTCTGTGAAATCATCTCACAGAGTTACAGCTTTCCCCTCAAGAAGCCTTTCGCTAAGACAGTTCTTGTGGAATTGGCAAAGTGATATTTGGAAGCCCATAGAGGGCTATGGTGAAAAAGGAAATATCCTCAGATGAAATCTGGAAAGAAGCTTTCTGAGAAACTGTTTAGTGTTCTGTTAATTCATCTCACAGAGTTACATCTATATTTCGTGGATCTCTTTGCTAGCCGTATTTCTGTGGAATCTGAGAACAGATATTTCGGATCCGTTTGAAGACTATAGGGCCAAAGGAAATATCCTCCGAAAACTAAGAGAAAGAAGCTTTCTGAGAAACTTCTTTGTGTTCTGTGAAATCATCGCACAGAGTTACGGCTTTCCCCTCAAGAATCCTTTCGCTAAGACAGTTCTTGTGGAATTGGCAAAGTGATATTTGGAAGCCCATAGAGGGCTATGGTGAAAAAGGAAATATCCTCAGATGAAATCTGGAAAGAAGCTTTCTGAGAAACTGCTTAGTGTTCTGTTAATTCATCTCACAGAGTTACATCTGTATTTCATGGATCTCTTTGCTAGCCTTATTTCTGTGGAATCTGAGAACAGATATTTCGGATCCCTTTGAAGACTATAGGGCCAAAGCAAATATCCTCCGATAACTAAGAGAAAGAAGCTTTCTGAGAAACTTCTTTGTGTTCTGTGAAATCATCTCACAGAGTTACAGCTTTCCCCTCAAGAAGCCTTTCGCTAAGACAGTTCTTGTGGAATTGGCCAAGTGATATTTGGAAGCCCATAGAGGTCTATGGTGAAAAAGGAAATATCCTCCGATGAAATCTGGAAAGAAGCTTTCTGAGAAACTGCTTAGTGTTCTGTTAATTCATCTCACACAGTTACATCTGTATTTCGTGGATCTCTTTGCTAGCCTTATTTCTGTGGAATCTGAGAACAGATATTTCGGATCGCTTTGAAGACTATTGGGCCAAAGGAAATATCCTCCGATAACAAAGAGAAAGAAGCTTTCTGAGAAACTTCTTTGTGTTCTGTGAAATCATCTCACAGAGTTACAGCTTTCCCCTCAAGAAGCCTTTCGCTAAGACATTTCTTGTGGAATTGGCAAAGTGATATTTGGAAGCCCATAGAGGGCTATGGTGAAAAAGGAAATATCCTCAGATGAAATCTGGAAAGAAGCTTTCTGAGAAACTGCTTAGTGATCTGTTAATTCATCTCACAGAGTTACATCTGTATTTCGTGGATCTCTTTGCTAGCCTTATTTCTGTGGAATCTGACAACAGATATTTCGGATCCCTTTGAAGACTATAGGGCCAAAGGAAATATCCTCCGATAACTAAGAGAAAGAAGCTTTCTGAGAAACTTCTTTGTGTTCTGTGAAATGAGCTCACAGAGTTACAGCTTTCCCCTCAAGAAGCCTTTCGCTAAGACAGTTCTTGTGGAATTGGCCAAGTGATATTTGGAAGCCCATAGAGGGCTATGGTGAAAAAGGAAATATCCTCCGATGAAATCTGGAATGAAGCTTTGTGAGAAACTGCTTAGTGTTCTGTTAATTCATCTCACAGAGTTACATCTATATTTCGTGGATCTCTTTGCTAGCCTTATTTCTGTGGAATCTGAGAACAGATATTTCGGATACGTTTGAAGACTATAGGGCCAAAGGAAATATCCTCCGAAAACTAAGAGAAAGAAGCTTTCTGAGAAACTTCTTTGTGTTCTGTGAAATCATCTCACAGAGTTACAGCTTTCCCCTCAAGAATCCTTTCGCTAAGACAGTTCTTGTGGAATTCGCAAAGTGATATTTGGAAGCCCATAGAGGGCTATGGTGAAAAAGGAAATATCCTCAGATGAAATCTGGAAAGAAGCTTTCTGAGAAACTGCTTAGTGTTATGTTAATTCATCTCACAGAGTTACATCTGTATTTCGTGGATCTCTTTGCTAGCCTTATTTCTGTGGAATCTGAGAACAGATATTTCGGATCCCTTTGAAGACTATAGGGCCAAAGGAAATATCCTCCGATAACTTAGAGAAAGAAGCTTTCTGAGAAACTTCTTTGTCTTCAGTGAAATCATCTCACAGAGTTACAGCTTTCCCCTCAAGAAGCCTTTCGCTAAGACAGTTCTTGTGGAATTGGCAAAGTGATATTTGGAAGCCCATAGAGGGCTATGGTGAAAAAGGAAATATCCTCCGATGAAATCTGGAAAGAAGCTTTCTGAGAAACTGCTTAGTGTTCTGTTAATTCATCTCACAGAGTTACATCTATATTTCGTGGATCTCTTTGCTAGCCTTATTTCTGTGGAACCTGAGAACAGATATTTCGGATCCGTTTGAAGACTATAGGGCCAAAGGAAATATCCTCCGAAAACTAAGAGAAAGAAGCTTTCTGAGAAACTTCTTTGTGTTCTGTGAAATCATCTCACAGAGTTACAGCTTTCCCCTCAAGAATCCTTTCGCTAAGAAAGTTCTTGTGGAATTGGCAAAGTGATATTTGGAAGCCCATAGAGGGCTATGGTGAAAAAGGAAATATCCTCAGATGAAATCTGGAAAGAAGCTTTCTGAGAAACTGCTTAGTGTTCTGTTAATTCATCTCACAGAGTTACATCTGTATTTCGTGGATCTCTTTGCTAGCCTTATTTCTGTGGAATCTGAGAACAGATATTTCGGATCCCTTTGAAGACTATAGGGCCAAAGGAAATATCCTCCGATAACTAAGAGAAAGAAGCTTTCTGAGAAACTTCTTTGTGTTCTGTGAAATCATCTCACAGAGTTACAGCTTTCCCCTCAAGAAGCCTTTCGCTAAGACAGTTCTTGTGGAATTGGCCAAGTGATATTTGGAAGCCCATAGAGGTCTATGGTGAAAAAGGAAATATCCTCCGATGAAATCTGGAAAGAAGCTTTCTGAGAAACTGCTTAGTGTTCTGTTAATTCATCTCACAGAGTTACATCTGTATTTCGTGGATCTCTTTGCTAGCCTTATTTCTGTGGAATCTGAGAACAGATATTTCTGATCCCTTTGAAGACTATTGGGCCAAAGGAAATATCCTCCGATAACAAAGAGAAAGAAGCTTTCTGAGAAACTTCTTTGTGTTCTGTGAAATCATCTCACAGAGTTACAGCTTTCCCCTCAAGAAGCCTTTCGCTAAGACATTTCTTGTGGAATTGGCAAAGTGATATTTGGAAGCCCATAGAGGGCTATGGTGAAAAAGGAAATATCCTCAGATGAAATCTGGAAAGAAGCTTTCTGAGAAACTGCTTAGTGATCTGTTAATTCATCTCACAGAGTTACATCTGTATTTCGTGGATCTCTTTGCTAGCCTTATTTCTGTGGAATCTGACAACAGATATTTCGGATCCCTTTGAAGACTATAGGGCCAAAGGAAATATCCTCCGATAACTAAGAGAAAGAAGCTTTCTGAGAAACTTCTTTGTGTTCTGTGAAATGAGCTCACAGAGTTACAGCTTTCCCCTCAAGAAGCCTTTCGCTAAGACAGTTCTTGTGGAATTGGCCAAGTGATATTTGGAAGCCCATAGAGGGCTATGGTGAAAAAGGAAATATCCTCCGATGAAATCTGGAATGAAGCTTTGTGAGAAACTGCTTAGTGTTCTGTTAATTCATCTCACAGAGTTACATCTATATTTCGTGGATCTCTTTGCTAACCTTATTTCTGTGGAATCTGAGAACAGATATTTCGGATACGTTTGAAGACTATAGGGCCAAAGGAAATATCCTCCGAAAACTAAGAGAAAGAAGCTTTCTGAGAAACTTCTTTGTGTTCTGTGAAATCATCTCACAGAGTTACAGCTTTCCCCTCAAGAATCCTTTCGCTAAGACAGTTCTTGTGGAATTCGCAAAGTGATATTTGGAAGCCCATAGAGGGCTATGGTGAAAAAGGAAATATCCTCAGATTAAATCTGGAAAGAAGCTTTCTGAGAAACTGCTTAGTGTTATGTTAATTAATCTCACAGAGTTACATCTGTATTTCGTGGATCTCTTTGCTAGCCTTATTTCTGTGGAATCTGAGAACAGATATTTCGGATCCCTTTGAAGACTATAGGGCCAAAGGAAATATCCTCCGATAACTAAGAGAAAGAAGCTTTCTGAGAAACTTCTTTGTCTTCAGTGAAATCATCTCACAGAGTTACAGCTTTCCCCTCAAGAAGCCTTTCGCTAAGACAGTTCTTGTGGAATTGGCAAAGTGATATTTGGAAGCCCATAGAGGGCTATGGTGAAAAAGGAAATATCCTCCGATGAAATCTGGAAAGAAGCTTTCTGAGAAACTGCTTAGTGTTCTGTTAATTCATCTCACAGAGTTACATCTATATTTCGTGGATCTCTTTGCTAGCCTTATTTCTGTGGAACCTGAGAACAGATATTTCGGATCCGTTTGAAGACTATAGGGCCAAAGGAAATATCCTCCGAAAACTAAGAGAAAGAAGCTTTCTGAGAAACTTCTTTGTGTTCTGTGAAATCATCTCACAGAGTTACAGCTTTCCCCTCAAGAATCCTTTCGCTAAGAAAGTTCTTGTGGAATTGGCAAAGTGATATTTGGAAGCCCATAGAGGGCTATGGTGAAAAAGGAAATATCCTCAGATGAAATCTGGAAAGAAGCTTTCTGAGAAACTGCTTAGTGTTCTGTTAATTCATCTCACAGAGTTACATCTGTATTTCGTGGATCTCTTTGCTAGCCTTATTTCTGTGGAATCTGAGAACAGATATTTCGGATCCCTTTGAAGACTATAGGGCCAAAGGAAATATCCTCCGATAACTAAGAGAAAGAAGCTTTCTGAGAAACTTCTTTGTGTTCTGTGAAATCATCTCACAGAGTTACAGCTTTCCCCTCAAGAAGCCTTTCGCTAAGACAGTTCTTGTGGAATTGGCCAAGTGATATTTGGAAGCCCATAGAGGTCTATGGTGAAAAAGGAAATATCCTCAGATGAAATCTGGAAAGAAGCTTTCTGAGAAACTGCTTAGTGTTCTGTTAATTCATCTCACACAGTTACATCTGTATTTCGTGGATCTCTTTGCTAGCCTTATTTCTGTGGAATCTGAGAACAGATATTTCGGATCCCTTTGAAGACTATAGGGCCAAAGGAAATATCCTCCGATAACAAAGAGAAAGAAGCTTTCTGAGAAACTTCTTTGTGTTCTGTGAAATCATCTCACAGAGTTACAGCTTTCCCCTCAAGAAGCCTTTCGCTAAGACATTTCTTGTGGAATTGGCAAAGTGATATTTGGAAGCCCATAGAGGGCTATGGTGAAAAAGGAAATATCCTCAGATGAAATCTGGAAAGAAGCTTTCTGAGAAACTGCTTAGTGATCTGTTAATTCATCTCACAGTGTTACATCTGTATTTCGTGGGTCTCTTTGCTAGCCTTATTTCTGTGGAATCTGACAACAGATATTTCGGATCCCTTTGAAGACTATAGGGCCAAAGGAAATATCCTCCGATAACTAAGAGAAAGAAGCTTTCTGAGAAACTTCTTTGTGTTCTGTGAAATCATCTCACAGAGTTACAGCTTTCCCCTCAAGAAGCCTTTCGCTAAGACAGTTCTTGTGGAATTGGCAAAGTGATATTTGGAAGCCCATAGAGGGCTATGGTGAAAAAGGAAATATCCTCCGATGAAATCTGGAAAGAAGCTTTCTGAGAAACTGCTTAGTGTTCTGTTAATTCATCTCACAGGGTTACATCTATATTTCGTGGATCTCTTTGCTAGCCTTATTTCTGTGGAATCTGAGAACAGATATTTCCGATCCGTTTGAAGACTATAGGGCCAAAGGAAATGTCCTCCGAAAACTAAGAGAAAGAAGCTTTCTGAGAAACTTCTTTGTGTTCTGTGAAATCATCTCACAGAGTTACAGCTTTCCCCTCAAGAAGCCTTTCGCTAAGACAGTTCTTGTGGAATTGGCCAAGTGATATTAGGAAGCCCATAGAGGGCTATGGTGAAAAAGGAAATATCCTCCGATGAAATCTGGAAAGAAGCTTTCTGAGAAACTGCTTAGTGTTCTGTTAATTCATCTCACAGAGTTACATCTGTATTTCGTGGATCTCTTTGCTAGCCTTATTTCTGTGGAATCTGAGAACAGATATTCCGGATCCCTTTGAAGACTATAGGGCCAAAGGAAATATCCTCCGATAACTAAGAGAAAGAAGCTTTCTCAGAAACTTCTTTGTGTTCTGTCAAATCAGCTCACAGAGTTACAGCTTTCCCCTCAAGAAGCCTTTCGCTAAGACAGTTCTTGTGGAATTGGCAAAGTGATATTTGGAAGCCCATAGAGGGCTATGGTGAAAAAGGAAATATCCTCAGATGAAATCTGGAAAGAAGCTTTCTGAGAAACTGCTTAGTGTTCTGTTAATTCATCTCACAGAGTTACATCTATATTTCGTGCATCTCTTTGCTAGCCTTATTTCTGTGGAATCTGAGAACAGATATTTCGGATCCCTTTGAAGACTATAGGGCCAAAGGAAATATCCTCCGAAAACTAAGAGAAAGAAGCTTTCTGAGAAACTTCTTTGTGTTCTGTGAAATGAGCTCACAGAGTTACAGCTTTCCCCTCAAGAAGCCTTTCGATAAGACAGTTCTTGTGGAATTGGCAAAGTGATATTTGGAAGCCCATAGAGGGCTATGGTGAAAAAGGAAATATCCTCCGATGAAATCTGGAAAGAAGCTTTCTGAGAAACTGCTTAGTGTTCTGTTAATTCATCTCACAGAGTTACATCTATATTTCGTGGATCTCTTTGCTAGCCTTATTTCTGTGGAATCTGAGAACAGATATTTCGGATCCGTTTGAAGACTATAGGGCCAAAGGAAATATCCTCCGATAACTAAGAGAAAGAAGCTTTCTGAGAAACTTCTTTGTGTTCTGTGAAATCATCTCACAGAGTTACAGCTTTCCCCTCAAGAATCCTTTCGCTAAGACAGTTCTTGTGGAATTGGCAAAGTGATATTTGGAAGCCCATAGAGGGCTATGGTGAAAAAGGAAATATCCTCCGATGAAATCTGGAAAGAAGCTTTCTGAGAAACTGCTTAGTGTTCTGTTAATTCATCTCACAGAGTTACATCTGTATTTCGTGGATCTCTTTGCTAGCCTTATTTCTGTGGAATTTGAGAACAGATATTTCGGATCCCTTTGAAGACTATAGGGCCAAAGGAAATATCCTCCGATAACTAAGAGAAAGAAGCTTTCTGAGAAACTTCTTTGTGTTCTGTGAAATCATCTCACAGAGTTACAGCTTTCCCCTCAAGAAGCCTTTCGCTAAGACAGTTCTTGTGGAATTGGCAAAGTGATATTTGGAACCCCTAGAGGGCTATGGTGAAAAAGGAAATATCCTCAGATGAAATCTGGAAAGAAGCTTTCTGAGAAACTGCTTAGTGTTCTGTTAATTCATCTCACAGAGTTACATCTGTATTTCGTGGATCTCTTTGCTAGCCTTATTTCTGTGGAATCTGACAACAGATATTTCGGATCCCTTTGAAGAGTATAGGGCCAAAGGAAATATCCTCCGATAACTAAGAGAAAGAAGCTTTCTGAGAAACTTCTTTGTGTTCTGTGAAATCATCTCACAGAGTTACAGCTTTCCCCTCAAGAAGCCTTTAGCTAAGATAGTTCTTGTGGAATTGGCAAAGTGATATTTGGAAGCCCATAGAGGGCTATGGTGAAAAAGGAAATATCCTCCGATGAAATCAGGAAAGAAGATTTCTGAGAAACTGCTTAGTGTTCTGTTAATTCATCTCACAGAGTTACATCTATATTTCGTGTATCTCTTTGCTAGCCTTATTTCTGTGGAATCTGAGAACAGATATTTCGGATCCCTTTGAAGACTATAGGGCCAAAGGAAATATCCTCCGAAAACTAAGAGAAAGAAGCTTTCTGAGAAACTTCTTTGTGTTCTGTGAAATCATCTCACAGAGTTACAGCTTTCCCCTCAAGAAGCCTTTCGCTAAGACACTTCTTGTGGAATTGACAAAGTGATATTTGGAAGCCCATAGAGGGCTATGGTGAAAAAGGAAATATCCTCAGATGAAATCTGGAAAGAAGCTTTCTGAGAAACTGCTCAGTGTTCTGTTAATTCATCTCACAGAGTTACATCTGTATTTCGTGGATCTCTTTGCTAGCCTTATTTCTGTGGAATCTGACAACAGATATTCCGGATCCCTTTGAAGACTATAGGGCCAAAGGAAATATCCTCCGATAACTAAGAGAAAGAAGCTTTCTGAGAAACTTCTCTGTGTTCTGTGAAATCATCTCACAGAGTTACAGCTTTCCCCTCAAGAAGCCTTTAGCTAAGACAGTTCTTGTGGAATTGGCAAAGTGATATTTGGAAGCCCATAGAGGGCTATGGTAAAAAAGGAAATATCCTCCGATGAAATCTGGAAAGAAGCTTTCTTAGAAACTGCTTAGTGTTCTGTTAATTCATCTCACAGAGTTACATCTATATTTCGTGGATCTCTTTGCTAGCCTTATTTCTGTGGAATCCGAGAACAGATATTTCGGATCCCTTTGAAGACTATAGGGCCAAGGGAAATATCCTCCGAAAACTAAGAGAAAGAAGCTTTCTGAGAAACTTCTTTGTGTTCTGTGAAATCATCTCACAGAGTTACAGCTTTCCCCTCAAGAAGCCTTTAGCTAAGGCAGTTCTTGTGGAAGTGGCAAAGTGATATTTGGAAGCCCATAGAGGGCTATGGTGAAAAAGGAAATATCCTCAGATGAAATCTGGAAAGAAGCTTTCTGAGAAACTGCTTAGTGTTCTGTTAATTCATCTCACAGAGTTACATCTGTGTTTCGTGGATCTCTTTGCTAGCCTTATTTCTGTGGAATCTGGAAACAGATATTTCGGATCCCTTTGAAGACGATAGGGCCAAAGGAAATATCCTCCGATAACTAAGAGAAAGAAGCTTTCTGAGAAACTTCTTTGTGTTCTGTGAAATCATCTCACAGAGTTACAGCTTTCCCCTCAAGAAGCCTTTCGCTAAGACAGTTCTTGTGGAATTGGCCAAGTGATATTTGGTAGCCGATAGAGGGCTATGGTGAAAAAGGAAATATCCTCCGATGAAATCTAGAAAGAAGCTTTCTGAGAAACTGCTCAATGTTCTGTTAATTCATCTCACAGAGTTACATCTGTATTTCGTGGATCTCTTTGCTAGGCTTATTTCTGTGGAATCTTAGAACAGATATTTCGGATCCCTTTGAAGACTATAGGGCCAAAGGAAATATCCTCCGATAACTAAGAGAAAGAAGCTTTCTGAGAAACTTCTTTGTGTTCTGTGAAATCATCTCACAGAGTTACAGCTTTCCCCTCAAGAAGCCTTTCGCTAAGACAGTTCTTGTGGAATTGGCAAAGTGATATTTGGAAGCCCATAGAGGGCTATGGTGAAAAAGGAAATATCCTCCGATGAAATCTGGAAAGAAGCTTTCTGAGAAACTGCTCAGTGTTCTGTTAATTCATCTCACAAAGTTACATCTGTATTTCGTGGATCTCTTTGCTAGGCTTATTTCTGTGGAATCTGAGAACAGATATTTCGGATCCCTTTGAAGACTATAGGGCCAAAGGAAATATCCTCCGATAACAAAGAAAAAGAAGCTTTCTGAGAAACTTCTTTGTGTTCTGTGAAATCATCTCACAGAGTTACAGCTTTCCCCTCAAGAAGCCTTTCGCTAAGACAGTTCTTGTGGAATTGGCAAAGTGATATTTGGAACCCCTAGAGGGCTATGGTGAAAAAGAAAATATCCTCAGATGATATCTGGAAAGAAGCTTTCTGAGAAACTGCTTAGTGTTCTGTTAATTCATCTCACAGAGTTACATCTGTATTTCGTGGATCTCTTTGCTAGCCTTATTTCTGTGGAATCTGACAACAGATATTTGGGATCCCTTTGAAGACTATAAGGCCAAAGGAAATATCCTCCGATAACTAAGAGAAAGAAGCTTTCTGAGAAACTTCTTTGTGTTCTGTGAAATCATCTCACAGAGTTACAGCTTTCCCCTCAAGAAGCCTTTAGCTAAGACAGTTCTTGTGGAATTGGCAAAGTGATATTTGGAAGCCCATAGAGGGCTATGGTGAAAAAGGAAATATCCTCCGATGAAATATGGAAAGAAGCTTTCTGAGAAACTGCTCAGTGTGCTGTTAATTCATCTCACAGAGTTACATCTGTATTTCGTGGATCTCTTTGCTAGGCTTATTTCTGTGGAATCTGAGAACAGATATTTCGGATCCCTTTGAAGACTATAGGGCCAAAGAAAATATCCTCGGATAACAAAGAAAAAGAAGCTTTCTGAGAAACTTCTTTGTGTTCTGTGAAATCATCTCACAGAGTTACAGCTTTCCCCTCAAGAAGCCTTTCGCTAAGACAGTTCTTGTGGAATTGGCAAAGTGATATTTGGAACCCCTAGAGGGCTATGGTGAAAAAGGAAATATCCTCAGATGAAATCTGTAAAGAAGCTTTATGACAAACTGCTTAGTGTTCTGTTAATTCATCTCACAGAGTTACATCTGTATTTCGTGGATCTCTTTGCTAGCCTTATTTCTGTGGAATCTGACAACAGATATTTCGGATCCCTTTGAAGACTATAGGGCCAAAGGAAATATCCTCCGATAACTAAGAGAAAGAAGCTTTCTGAGAAACTTCTTTGTGTTCTGTGAAATCATCTCACAGAGTTACAGCTTTCCCCTCAAGAAGCCTTTCGCTAAGACAGTTCTTGTGGAATTTGCAAAGTGATATTTGGAAGCCCATAGAAGGCTATGGTGAAAAAGGAAATATCCTCCGATGAAATCTGGAAAGAAGCTTTCTGAGAAACTACTCAGTGTTCTGTTAATTCATCTCACAGAGTTACATCTGTATTTCGTGGATCTCTTTGCTAGGCTTATTTCTGTGGAATCTGAGAACAGATATTTCGGATCCCTTTGAAGACTATAGGGCCAAAGGAAATATCCTCCGAAAACTAAGAGAAAGAAGCTTTCTGAGAAACTTCTTTGTGTTCTGTGAAATCATCTCACAGAGTTACAGCTTTCCCCTCAAGAAGCCTTTCGCTAAGACAGTTCTTTTGGAATTGGCACAGTGATATTTGGAAGCCCATAGAAGGCTATGGTGAAAAAGGAAATATCCTCAGATGAAATCTGGAAAGAAGCTTTCCGAGAAACTGCTTAGTGTTCTGTTAATTCATCTCGCAGAGTTACATCTGTATTTCGTGGATCTCTTTACTAGCCTTACTTCTGTGGAATCTGACAACAGATATTTCGGATCCCTTTGAAGACTATTGGGCCAAAGGAAATATCCTCCGATAACTAAGAGAAAGAAGCTTTCTGAGAAACTTCTTTGTGTTCTGTGAAATCATCTCACAGAGTTACAGCTTTCCCCTCAAGAAGCCTTTTGCTAAGACAGTTCTTGTGGAATTGGCAAAGTGATATTTGGATACCCATAGAGGGCTATGGTGAAAAAGGAAATATCCTCAGATGAAATCTGGAAAGAAGCTTTCTGACAAACTGCTTAGTGTTCTCTTAGTTCATCTCACAGAGTTACATCTATATTTCGTGGATCTCTTTGCTAGCCTTATTTCTGTGGAATCTGAGAACACATATTTCGGATCCCTTTGAAGACTATAGGGCCAAAGGAAATATCCTCCGATAACAAAGAGAAAGAAGCTTTCTGAGAAACTTCTTTGTGTTCTGTCAAATCATCTCACAGAGTTACAGCTTTCCCCTCAAGAAGCCTTTCGCTAAGACAGTTCTTGTGGAATTGGCCAAGTGATATTTGGAAGCCCATAGAGGGATATGGTGAAAAAGGAAATATCCTCAGATGAAATCTGGAAAGAAGCTTTCTGAGAAACTGCTTAGTGTTCTGTTAATTCATCTCACAGAGTTACATCTGTATTTCGTGGATCTCTTTGCTAGCCTTATTTCTGTGGAATCTGAGAACAGATATTTCGGATCCCTTTGAAGACTATAGGGCCAAAGGAAATATCCTCCGATAAATAAGAGAAAGAAGTTTTCTGAGAAACTTCTCTGTGTTCTGTGAAATCATCTCTCAGAGTTACAGCTTTCTCCTCAAGAAGCCTTTCGCTAAGACATTTCTTGTTTAATTGGCAAAGTGATATTTGGAAGCCCATAGAGGGCTTTGTTGAAAAAGGAAATATCTTCCGATGAAATCTGGAAAGAAGCTTTCTGAGAAGCTGCTTAGTGTTCTGTTAATTCATCTCACAGAGTTACTTCTATATTTCGTGGATCCCTTTGCTAGCCTTATTTCTGTGGAATCTGAGAACAGATATTTCGAATCCCTTTGAAGACTTTAGGGCCAAAGGAAATATCCTCCGATAACAAAGAGAAAGAAGCTTTCTGAGAAACTTCTTTGTGTTCTGTGAAATCATCTCACAGAGTTACAGCTTTCCCCTCAAGAAGCCTTTCGCTAAGACAGTTCTTGTGGAATTGGCCAAGTGATATTTGGAAGCCCATAGAGGGCTATGGTGAAAAAGGAAATATCCTCCGATGAAATCTGGAAAGAAGTTTTCTGAGAAACTGCTTAGTGTTCTGTTAATTCATCTCACAGAGTTACATCTGTGTTTCGTGGATCACTTGGCTAGCCTTATTTCTGTGGAATCTGACAACAGATATTTCGGATCCCTTTGAAGACTATAGGGCCAAAGGAAATATCCTCCGATAACTAAGAGAAAGAAGCTTTCTCAGAAACTTCTTTGTGTTCTGTGAAATCATCTCACAGAGTTACAGCTTTCCCCTCAAGAATCCTTTCGCTAAGACAGTTCTTTTGGAATTGGCAAAGTGATATTTGGAAGCCCATAGAGGGCTATGGTGAAAAAGGAAATATCCTCAGATGAAATCTGGAAAGAAGCTTTCTGAGAAACTGCTTAGTGTTCTGTTAATTCATCTCACAGAGTTACATCTGTATTTCGTGGATCTCTTTGCTAGCCTTATTTCTGTGGAATCTGAGAACAGATATTTCGGATCCCTTTGAAGACTATAGGGCCAAAGGAAATATCCTCCTATAACTAAGAGAAAGAAGCTTTCTGAGAAACTTCTTTGTGTTCTGTGAAATCATCTCACAGAGTTACAGCTTTCCCCTCAAGAAGCCTTTCGCTAAGACAGTTCTTGTGTAATTGGCAAAGTGATATTTGGAAGCCCATAGAGGGCTATGGTGAAAAAGGAAATATCCTCCGATGAAATCTGGAAAGAAGTTTCTGAGAAACTGCTAAGTGTTCTGTCAGTTCATCTCACAGATTTACATCTATATTTCGTGGATCTCTTTGCTAGCCTTATTTCTGTGGAATCTGAGAACAGATATTTCGGATCCCTTTGAAGACTATAGGGCCAAAGGAAATATCCTCCGATAACAAAGAGAAAGAATCTTTCTGAGAAACTTCTTTGTGTTCTCTGAAATCATCTCACAGAGTTACAGCTTTCCCCTCAAGAAGCCTTTCGCTAAGACAGTTCTTGTGGAATTGGCCAAGTGATATTTGGAAGCCCATAGAGGGCTATGGTGAAAAAGGAAATATCCTCAGATGAAATCTGGAAAAAAGCTTTCTGAGAAACTGCTTAGTGTTCTGTTAATTCATCTCACACAGTTACATCTGTATTTCGTGGATCTCTTTGCTAGCCTTATTTCTGTGGAATCTGAGAACAGATATTTCGGATCCCTTTGAAGACTATAGGGCCAAAGGAAATATACTCCGATAACAAAGAGAAAGAAGCTTTGTGAGAAATTTCTTTGTGTTCCATGTAATCATCTCACAGAGTTACAGCTTTCCCCTCAAGAAGCCTTTCGCTAAGACAGTTCTTGTGGAAATGGCAAAGTGATATTTGGAAGCCCATAGAGGGCTATGGTGAAACAGGAAATATCCTCCGATGAAATCTGGAAAGAAGCTTTCTGAGAAACTGCTGAGTGGTCTGTTAATTCATCTCACAGAGTTACATCTATATTTCGTGGATCTCTTTGCTAGCCTTATTTCTGTGGAATCTGAGAACAGATATTTCGGATCCCTTTGAAGACTATAGGGCCAAAGGAAATATCCTCCGATAACTAAGAGAAAGAAGCTTTCTGAGAAACTTCTTTGTGTTCTGTAAAATCATCTCACAGAGTTACAGCTTTCCCCTCAAGAAGCCTTTCGCTAAGACAGTTCTTGTGGAATTGGCAATTTGATATTTGGAAGCCCATAGAGGGCTATGGTGAAAAAGGAAATATCCTCAGATGAAATCTGGAAAGAAGCTTTCTGAGAAACTGCTCAGTGTTCTGTTAATTCATCTCACAGAGTTACATCTGTATTTCGTGGATCTCTTTGCTAGCCTTATTTCTGTGGAATCTGAGAACAGATATTTCGGATCCCTTTGAAGACTATAGGGCAAAAGGAAATATCCTCCGATAACAAAGAGAAAGAAGCTTTCTGAGAAACTTCTTTGTGTTCTGTGAAATCATCTCACAGAGTTACAGCTTTCCCCTCAAGAAGCCTTTCGCTAAGACAGTTCTTGTAGAATTGGCAAAGTGATATTTGGAAGCCCATAGAGGGCTATGGTGAAAAAGGAAATATCCTCCGATGAAATCTGGAAAGAAGCTTTCTGAGAAACTGCTTAGTGTTCTGTTAATTCATCTCACAGAGTTACTTCTATATTTCGTGGATCTCTTTGCTAGCCTTATTTCTGTGGAATCTGAGAACAGATATTTCGGATCCGTTTGAAGACTATAGGGCCAAAGGAAATATCCTCCGAAAACTAAGAGAAAGAAGCTTTCTGAGAAACTTCTTTGTGTTCTGTGACATCATCTCACGGAGTTACAGCTTTCCCCTCAAGAATCCTTTCGCTAAGACAGTTCTTGTGGAATTGGCAAAGCGATATTTGGAAGCCCATAGAGGGCTATGTTGAAAAAGGAAATATCCTCAGATGAAATCTGGAAAGAAGCCTTCTGAGAAACTGCTTAGTGTTCTGTTAATTCATCTCACAGAGTTACATCTGTATTTCATGGATCTCTTTGCTAGGCTTATTTCTGTGGAATCTTAGAACAGATATTTCGGATCCCTTTGAAGACTATAGGGCCAAAGGAAATATCCTCCGATAACTAAGAGAAAGAAGCTTTCTGAGAAACTTCTTTGTGTTCTGTGAAATCATCTCACAGAGTTACAGCTTTCCCCTCAAGAAGCCTTTCCCTAAGGCAGTTCTTGTGGAATTGGCAAAGTGATATTTGGAAGCCCATAGAGGGCTATGGTGAAAAAGGAAATATAATTAGATGAAATCTGGAAAAAAGCTTTCTGAGAAACTGCTTAGTGTTTTGTTAATTCATCTCACAGAGTTATATCTGTATTTCGTGGATCACTCGGCTAGCCTTATTTCTGTGGAATCTGAGAACAGATATTTCGGATCCCTTTGTAGACTATAGGGCCAAAGGAAATATCCTCCGATAACTAAGAGAAAGAAGCTTTCTGAGAAACTTCTTTGTGTTCTGTGAAATCATCTAACAGAGTTACAGCTTTCCCCTCAAGAAGCCTTTCGCTAAGACAGTTCTTGTGGAATTGGCAAATTGATATTTGGAAGCCCATAGAGGGCTATGGTGAAAAAGGAAATATCCTCCGATGAAATCTGGAAAGAAGCTTTCTGAGAAACTGCTTAGTGTTCTGTTAATTCATCTCACAGAGTTACATCTGTATTTCGTGGATCTCTTTGCTAGCCTTATTTCTGTGGAATCTGAGAACAGATATTCCGGATCCCTTTGAAGACTATAGGGCCAAAGGAAATATCCTCCGATAACTAAGAGAAAGAAGCTTTCTCAGAAACTTCTTTGTGTTCTGTCAAATCAGCTCATAGAGTTACAGCTTTCCTTTCAAGAAGCCTTTCGCTAAGACAGTTCTTGTGGAATTGGCAAAGTGATATTTGGAAGCCCATAGAGGGCTATGGTGAAAAAGGAAATATCCTCAGATGAAATCTGGAAAGAAGCTTTCTGAGAAACTGCTTAGTGTTCTGTTAATTCATCTCACAGAGTTACATCTATATTTCGTGCATCTCTTTGCTAGCCTTATTTCTGTGGAATCTGAGAACAGATATTTCGGATCCCTTTGAAGACTATAGGGGCAAAGGAAATATCCTCCGAAAACTAAGAGAAAGAAGCTTTCTGAGAAACTTCTTTGTGTTCTGTGAAATGAGCTCACAGAGTTACAGCTTTCCCCTCAAGAAGCCTTTCGATAAGACAGTTCTTGTGGAATTGGCAAAGTGATATTTGGAAGCCCATAGAGGGCTATGGTGAAAAAGGAAATATCCTCCGATGAAATCTGGAAAGAAGCTTTCTGAGAAACTGCTTAGTGTTCTGTTAATTCATCTCACAGAGTTACATCTATATTTCGTGGATCTCTTTGCTAGCCTTATTTCTGTGGAATCTGAGAACAGATATTTCGGATCCGTTTGAAGACTATAGGGCCAAAGGAAATATCCTCCGATAACTAAGAGAAAGAAGCTTTCTGAGAAACTTCTTTGTGTTCTGTGAAATCATCTCACAGAGTTACAGCTTTCCCCTCAAGAATCCTTTCGCTAAGACAGTTCTTGTGGAATTGGCAAAGTGATATTTGGAAGCCCATAGAGGGCTATGGTGAAAAAGGAAATATACTCAGATGAAATCTGGAAAGAAGCTTTCTGAGAAACTGCTTAGTGTTCTGTTAATTCATCTCACAGAGTTACATCTGTATTTCGTGGATCTCTTTGCTAGCCTTATTTCTGTGGAATCTGAGAACAGATATTTCGGATCCCTTTGAAGTCTATAGGGCCAAAGGAAATATCCTCCGATAACTAAGAGAAAGAAGCTTTCTGAGAAACTTCTTTGTGTTCTTTGAAATTATCTCACAGAGTTACAGCTTTCCCCTCCAGAAGCCTTTCGCTAAGACAGTTCTTGTGGAATTGGCAAAGTGATATTTGGAAGCCCATAGAGGGCTATGGTGAAAAAGGAAATATCCTCCGATGAAATCTGGAAAGAAGCTTTCTGAGAAACTGCTTAGTGTTCTGTTAATTCATCTCACAGAGTTACATCTGTATTTCGTGGATCTCTTTGCTTGGCTTATTTCTGTGGAATCTGAGAACAGATATTTCTTATCCCTTTGAAGACTATAGGGCCAAAGGAAATATCCTCCGAAAACTAAGAGAAAGAAGCTTTCTGAGAAACTTCTTTGTGTTCTGTGAAATGAGCTCACAGAGTTACAGCTTTCCCCTCAAGAAGCCTTTCGCTAAGACAGTTCTTGTGGAATTGGCAAAGTGATATTTGGAAGCCCATAGAGGGCTATGGTGAAAAAGGAAATATCCTCCGATGAAATCTGGAAAGAAGCTTTCTGAGAAACTGCTGAGTGGTCTGTTAATTCATCTCACAGAGTTACATCTATATTTCGTGGATCTCTTTGCTAGCCTTATTTCTGTGGAATCTGAGAACAGATATTTCGGATCCCTTTGAAGACTATAGGGCCAAAGGAAATATCCTCTGATAACTAAGAGAAAGAAGCTTTCTGAGAAACTTCTTTGTGTTCTGTGAAATTATCTCACAGAGTTACAGCTTTCCCCTCAAGAAGCCTTTCGCTAAGACAGTTCTTGTGGAATTGGCAAAGGGATATTTGGAAGCCCATAGAGGGCTATGGTGAAACAGGAAATATCCTCCGATGAAATATGGAAAGAAGCTTTCTGAGAAACTGTTTAGTGTTCTGTTAATTCATCTCACAGAGTTACATCTATATTTCGTGGATCTCTTTGCTAGCCTTATTTCTGTGGAATCTGAGAACAGATATTTCGGATCCGTTTGAAGACTATAGGGCCAAAGGAAATATCCACCGAAAACTAAGAGAAAGAAGCTTTCTGAGAAACTTCTTTGTGTTCTGTGAAATCATCTCACAGAGTTACAGCTTTCTCCTCAAGAAGCCTTTCGCTAAGACATTTCTTGTGGAATTGGCAAAGTGATATTTGGAAGCCCATAGAGGGCTATGGTGAAAAAGGAAATATCCTCCGATGAAATCTGGAAAGAAGCTTTCTGAGAAACTGCTTAGTGTTCTGTTAATTCATCTCACAGAGTTACATCTGTATTTCGTGGATCTCTTTGCTAGCCTTATTTCTGTGGAATCTGACAACAGATATTTCGGATCCCTTTGAAGACTCTAGGGCCAAAGGAAATATCCTCTGATAACTAAGAGAAAGAAGCTTTCTCAGAAACTTCTTTGTGTTCTGTGAAATCATCTCACAGAGTTACAGCTTTCCCCTCAAGAAGCCTTTCGCTAAGACAGTTCTTGTGGAATTGGCAAAGTGATATTTGGAAGCCCATAGAGGGCTATGGTGAAAAAGGAAATATCCTCAGATGACATCTGGAAAGAAGCTTTCTGAGAAACTGCTTAGTGTTCTGTTAATTCATCTCACAGAGTTACTTCTGTATTTCGTGGATCTCTTTGCTAGCCTTATTTCTGTGTAATCTGACAACAGATATTTCGAATCCCATTGAAGACTATAGGGCCAAAGGAAATATCCTCCGATAACTAAGAGAAAGAAGCTTTCTGAGAAACTTCTTTGTGTTCTGTGAAATCATCTCACAGAGTTACAGCTTTCCCCTCAAGAAGCCTTTCGCTAAGACAGTTCTTGTGGAATTGGCAAAGTGATATTTGGAAGCCCTTAGAGGGCTATGGTGAAAAAGGAAATATCCTCCGATGAAATCTGGAAAGAAGCTTTCTGAGAAACTGCTTAGTGTTCTGTTAATTCATCTCACAGAGTTACATCTGCATTTCGTGGATCTCTTTGCTAGCCTTATTTCTGTGGAATCTGACAACAGATATTTCGGATCCCTTTGAAGACTATAGGGCCAAAGGAAATACCCTCTGATAACTAAGAGAAAGAAGCTTTCTCAGAAACTTCTTTGTGTTCTGTGAAATCATCTCACAGAGTTACAGCTTTCCCCTCAAGAAGCCTTTCGCTAAGACAGTTCTTGTGGAATTGGCAAAGTGATATTTGGAAGCCCATAGAGGGCTATGGTGAAAAAGGAAATATCCTCAGATGACATCTGGAAAGAAGCTTTCTGAGAAACTGCTTAGTGTTCTGTTAATTCATCTCACAGAGTTACTTCTGTATTTCGTGGATCTCTTTGCTAGCCTTATTTCTGTGTAATCTGACAACAGATATTTCGAATCCCATTGAAGACTATAGGGCCAAAGGAAATATCCTCCGATAACTAAGAGAAAGAAGCTTTCTGAGAAACTTCTTTGTGTTCTGTGAAATCATCTCACAGAGTTACAGCTTTCCCCTCAAGAAGCCTTTCGCTAAGACAGTTCTTGTGGAATTGGCAAAGTGATATTTGGAAGCCCTTAGAGGGCTATGGTGAAAAAGGAAATATCCTCCGATGAAATCTGGAAAGAAGCTTTCTGAGAAACTGCTTAGTGTTCTGTTAATTCATCTCACAGAGTTACATCTGCATTTCGTGGATCTCTTTGCTAGCCTTATTTCTGTGGAATCTGACAACAGATATTTCGGATCCCTTTGAAGACTATAGGGCCAAAGGAAATACCCTCTGATAACTAAGAGAAAGAAGCTTTCTCAGAAACTTCTTTGTGTTCTGTGAAATCATCTCACAGAGTTACAGCTTTCCCCTCAAGAAGCCTTTCGCTAAGACAGTTCTTGTGGAATTGGCAAAGTGATATTTGGAAGCCCATAGAGGGCTATGGTGAAAAAGGAAATATCCTCAGATGACATCTGGAAAGAAGCTTTCTGAGAAACTGCTTAGTGTTCTGTTAATTCATCTCACAGAGTTACATCTGTATTTCGTGGATCTCTTTGCTAGCCTTATTTCTGTGGAATCTGACAACAGATATTTCGAATCCCATTGAAGACTATAGGGCCAAAGGAAATATCCTCCGATAACTAAGAGAAAGAAGCTTTCTGAGAAACTTCTTTGTGTTCTGTGAAATCATCTCACAGAGTTACAGCTTTCCCCTCAAGAAGCCTTTCGCTAAGACAGTTCTTGTGCAATTGGCAAAGTGATATTTGGAAGCCCATAGAGGGCTATGGTGAAAAAGGAAATATCCTCCGATGAAATCTGGAAAGAAGCTTTCTGAGAAACTGCTTAGTGTTCTGTTAATTCATCTCACAGAGTTACATCTATATTTCGTGGATCTCTTTGCTAGCCTTATTTCTGTGGAATCTGAGAACAGATATTTCGGATCCCTTTGAAGACTATAGGGCCAAAGGAAATATCCTCCGAAAACTAAGAGAAAGAAGGTTTCTGAGAAACTTCTTTGTGTTCTGTCAAATCAGCTCACAGAGTTACAGCTTTCCTCTCAAGAAGCCTTTCGCTAAGACAGTTCTTGTGGAATTGGCAAAGTGATATTTGGAAGCCCATAGAGGGCTATGGTGAAAAAGGAAATATCCTCCGATGAAATCTGGAAAGAAGCTTTCTGAGAAACTGCTTAGAGTTCTGTTAATTCATCTCACAGAGTTACATCTATATTTCGTGGATCTCTTTGCTAGCCTTATTTCTGTGGAATCTGAGAACAGATATTTCGGATCCGTTTGAAGACTATAGGGCCAAAGGAAATATCCTCCGAAAACTAAGAGAAAGAAGCTTTCTGAGAAACTTCTTTGTGTTCTGTGAAATGAGCTCACAGAGTTACAGCTTTCCACTCAAGAAGCCTTTCGCTAAGACAGTTCTTGTGGAATTGGCAAAGTGATATTTGGAAGCCCATAGAGGGCTATAGTGAAAAAGGAAATATCCTCCGATGAAATCTGGAAAGAAGCTTTCTGAGAAACTGCTTAGTGTTCTCTTAATTCATCTCACAGAGTTACATCTATATTTCGTGGATCTCTTTGCTAGCCTTATTTCTGTGGAATCTGAGAACAGATATTTCGGATCCCTTTGAAGACTATAGGGCCAAAGGAAATATCCTCCGAAAACTAAGAGAAAGAAGCTTTCTGAGAAACTTCTTTGTGTTCTGTGAAATCATCTCACAGAGTTACAGCTTTCCCCTCAAGAATCCTTTCGCTAAGAAAGTTCTTGTGGAATTGGCAAAGTGATATTTGGAAGCCCATAGAGGGCTATGGTGAAAAAGGAAATATCCTCAGATGAAATCTGGAAAGAAGCTTTCTGAGAAACTGCTTAGTGTTCTGTTAATTCATCTCACAGAGTTACATCTGTATTTCGTGGATCTCTTTGCTAGCCTTATTTCTGTGGAATCTGAGAACAGATATTTCGGATCCCTTTGAAGAGTATAGGGCCAAAGGAAATATCCTCCGATAACTAAGAGAAAGAAGCTTTCTGAGAAACTTCTTTGTGTTCTGTGAAATCATCTCACAGAGTTACAGCTTTCCCCTCAAGAAGCCTTTCGCTAAGACATTTCTTGTGGAATTGGCAAAGTGATATTTGGAAGCCCATAGAGGGCTATGGTGAAAAAGGAAATATCCTCAGATGAAATCTGGAAAGAAGCTTTCTGAGAAACTGCTTAGTGTTCTGTTAATTCATCTCACAGAGTTACATCTGTATTTCGTGGATCTCTTTGCTAGCCTTATTTCTGTGGAATCTGACAACAGATATTTCGGATCCCTTTGAAGACTCTAGGGCCAAAGGAAATATCCTCTGATAACTAAGAGAAAGAAGCTTTCTCAGAAACTTCTTTGTGTTCTGTGAAATCATCTCACAGAGTTACAGCTTTCCCCTCAAGAAGCCTTTCGCTAAGACAGTTCTTGTGGAATTGGCAAAGTGATATTTGGAAGCCCGTAGAGGGCTATGGTGAAAAAGGAAATATCCTCAGATGAAATCTGGAAAGAAGCTTTCTGAGAAACTGCTTAGTGTTCTGTTAATTCATCTCACAGAGTTACATCTATATTTCGTGGATCTCTTTGCTAGCCTTATTTCTGTGGAACCTGAGAACAGATATTTCGGATCCGTTTGAAGACTATAGGGCCAAAGGAAATATCCTCCGAAAACTAAGAGAAAGAAGCTTTCTGAGAAACTTCTTTGTGTTCTGTGAAATCATCTCACAGAGTTACAGCTTTCCCCTCAAGAATCCTTTCGCTAAGAAAGTTCTTGTGGAATTGGCAAAGTGATATTTGGAAGCCCATAGAGGGCTATGGTGAAAAAGGAAATATCCTCAGATGAAATCTGGAAAGAAGCTTTCTGAGAAACTGCTTAGTGTTCTGTTAATTCATCTCACAGAGTTACATCTGTATTTCGTGGATCTCTTTGCTAGCCTTATTTCTGTGGAATCTGAGAACAGATATTTCGGATCCCTTTGAAGACTATAGGGCCAAAGGAAATATCCTCCGATAACTAAGAGAAAGAAGCTTTCTGAGAAACTTCTTTGTGTTCTGTGAAATCATCTCACAGAGTTACAGCTTTCCCCTCAAGAAGCCTTTCGCTAAGACACTTCTTGTGGAATTGGCAAAGTGATATTTGGAATCCCATAGAGGGCTATGGTGAAAAAGGAAATATCCTCAGATGAAATCTGGAAAGAAGCTTTCTGAGAAACTGCTTAGTGTTCTGTTAATTCATCTCACAGAGTTACATCTGCATTTCGTGGATCTCTTTGCTAGCCTTATTTCTGTGGAATCTGACAACAGATATTTCGGATCCCTTTGAAGACTATAGGGCCAAAGGAAATATCCTCTGATAACTAAGAGAAAGAAGCTTTCTCAGAAACTTCTTTGTGTTCTGTGAAATCATCTCACAGAGTTACAGCTTTCCCCTCAAGAAGCCTTTCGCTAAGACAGTTCTTGTGGAATTGGCAAAGTGATATTTGGAAGCCCATAGAGGGCTATGGTGAAAAAGGAAATATCCTCAGATGACATCTGGAAAGAAGCTTTCTGAGAAACTGCTTAGTGTTCTGTTAATTCATCTCACAGAGTTACATCTGTATTTCGTGGATCTCTTTGCTAGCCTTATTTCTGTGGAATCTGACAACAGATATTTCGAATCCCATTGAAGACTATAGGGCCAAAGGAAATATCCTCCGATAACTAAGAGAAAGAAGCTTTCTGAGAAACTTCTTTGTGTTCTGTGAAATCATCTCACAGAGTTACAGCTTTCCCCTCAAGAAGCCTTTCGCTAAGACAGTTCTTGTGGAATTGGCAAAGTGATATTTGGAAGCCCATAGAGGGCTATGGTGAAAAAGGAAATATCCTCCGATGAAATCTGGAAAGAAGCTTTCTGAGAAACTGCTTAGTGTTCTGTTAATTCATCTCACAGAGTTACATCTATATTTCGTGGATCTCTTTGCTAGCCTTATTTCTGTGGAATCTGAGAACAGATATTTCGGATCCCTTTGAAGACTATAGGGCCAAAGGAAATATCCTCCGAAAACTAAGAGAAAGAAGGTTTCTGAGAAACTTCTTTGTGTTCTGTCAAATCAGCTCACAGAGTTACAGCTTTCCTCTCAAGAAGCCTTTCGCTAAGACAGTTCTTGTGGAATTGGCAAAGTGATATTTGGAAGCCCATAGAGGGCTATGGTGAAAAAGGAAATATCCTGAGATGAAATCTGGAAAGAAGCTTTCTGAGAAACTGCTTAGAGTTCTGTTAATTCATCTCACAGAGTTACATCTATATTTCGTGGATCTCTTTGCTAGCCTTATTTCTGTGGAATCTGAGAACAGATATTTCGGATCCGTTTGAAGACTATAGGGCCAAAGGAAATATCCTCCGAAAACTAAGAGAAAGAAGCTTTCTGAGAAACTTCTTTGTGTTCTGTGAAATGAGTTCACAGAGTTACAGCTTTCCACTCAAGAAGCCTTTCGCTAAGACAGTTCTTGTGGAATTGGCAAAGTGATATTTGGAAGCCCATAGAGGGCTATGGTGAAAAAGGAAATATCCTCCGATGAAATCTGGAAAGAAGCTTTCTGAGAAACTGCTTAGTGTTCTCTTAATTCATCTCACAGAGTTACATCTATATTTCGTGGATCTCTTTGCTAGCCTTATTACTGTGGAATCTGAGAACAGATATTTCGGATCCCTTTGAAGACTATAGGGCCAAAGGAAATATCCTCCGAAAACTAAGAGAAAGAAGCTTTCTGAGAAACTTCTTTGTGTTCTGTCAAATCAGCTCACAGAGTTACAGCTTTCCTCTCAAGAAGCCTTTCGCTAAGACAGTTCTTGTGGAATTGGCAAAGTGATATTTGGAAGCCCATAGAGGGCTATGGTGAAAAAGGAAATATCCTCAGATGAAATCTGGAAAGAAGCTTTCTCAGAAACTGCTTAGTGTTTTGTTAATTCATCTCACAGAGTTACATCTATATTTCGTGGATCTCTTTGCTAGCCTTATTTCTG
The DNA here is from genome assembly GCF_049350105.2 of Macaca mulatta. Classification (NCBI taxonomy): domain Eukaryota; kingdom Metazoa; phylum Chordata; class Mammalia; order Primates; family Cercopithecidae; genus Macaca; species Macaca mulatta. The sequence continues at coordinate 50,691,854 of NC_133411.1, forward strand.
TGGAATCTGAGAACAGATATTTCGGATCCCTTTGAAGACTATAGGGCCAAAGGAAATATCCTCCTATAACTAAGAGAAAGAAGCTTTTTGAGAAACTTCTTTGTGTTCTGTGAAATGAGCTCACAGAGTTACAGCTTTCCTCTCAAGAAGCCTTTCGCTAAGACAGTTCTTGTGGAATTGGCAAAGTGATATTTGGAAGCCCATAGAGGGCTATGGTGAAAAAGGAAATATCCTCCGATGAAATCTGGAAAGAAGCTTTCTGAGAAACTGCTTAGTGTTCTGTTAATTCATCTCACAGAGTTACATCTATATTTCGTGGATCTCTTTGCTAGCCTTATTTCTGTGGAATCTGAGAACAGATATTTCGGATCCGTTTGAAGACTATAGGGCCAAAGGAAATATCCTCCGAAAACTAAGAGAAAGAAGCTTTCTGAGAAACTTCTTTGTGTTCTGTGAAATCATCTCACAGAGTTACAGCTTTCCCCTCAAGAATCCTTTCGCTAAGAAAGTTCTTGTGGAATTGGCAAAGTGATATTTGGAAGCCCATAGAGGGCTATGGTGAAAAAGGAAATATCCTCAGATGAAATCTGGAAAGAAGCTTTCTGAGAAACTGCTTAGTGTTCTGTTAATTCATCTCACAGAGTTACATCTGTATTTCGTGGATCTCTTTGCTAGCCTTATTTCTGTGGAATCTGAGAACAGATATTTCGGATCCCTTTGAAGACTATAAGGCAAAAGGAAATATCCTCCGATAACTAAGAGAAAGAAGCTTTCTGAGAAACTTCTTTGTGTTCTGTGAAATCATCTCACAGAGTTACAGCTTTCCCCTCTAGAAGCCTTTCGCTAAGAAATTTCTTGTGTAATTGGCAAAGTGATATTTGGAAGCCCATAGAGGGCTATGGTGAAAAAGGAAATATCCTCAGATGAAATCTGGAAAGAAGCTTTCTCGGAAACTGCTTAGTGTTCTGTTAATTCATCTCACAGAGTTACATCTGTATTTCGTGGATCTCTTTGCTAGCCTTATTTCTGTGGAATCTGAGAACAGATATTTCGGATCCCTTTGAAGACTATAGGGCCAAAGGAAATATCCTCCGAAAACTAAGAGAAAGAAGCTTTCTGAGAAACTTCTTTGTGTTCTGTGAAATCAGCTCACAGAGTTACAGCTTTCCCCTCAAGAAGCCTTTCGCTAAGACAGTTCTTGTGGAATTGGCCAAGTGATATTTGGAAGCCCATAGAGGGCTATGGTGAAAAAGGAAATATCCTCCGATGAAATCTGGAAAGAAGCTTTCTGAGAAACTGCTTAGTGTTCTGTTAATTCATCTCACAGAGTTACATCTATATTTCGTGGATCTCTTTGCTAGCCTTATTTCTGTGGAATCTGAGAACAGATATTTCGGATCCGTTTGAAGACTATAGGGCCAAAGGAAATATCCTCCGAAAACTAAGAGAAAGAAGCTTTCTGAGAAACTTCTTTGTGTTCTGTGAAATCATCTCACAGAGTTACAGCTTTCCCCTCAAGAATCCTTTCGCTAAGAAAGTTCTTGTGGAATTGGCAAAGTGATATTTGGAAGCCCATAGAGGGCTATGGTGAAAAAGGAAATATCCTCAGATGAAATCTGGAAAGAAGCTTTCTGAGAAACTGCTTAGTGTTCTGTTAATTCATCTCACAGAGTTACATCTGTATTTCATGGATCTCTTTGCTAGCCTTATTTCTGTGGAATCTGAGAACAGATATTTCGGATCCCTTTGAAGACTATAGGGCCAAAGGAAATATCCTCCGATAACTAAGAGAAAGAAGCTTTCTGAGAAACTTCTTTGTGTTCTGTGAAATCATCTCACAGAGTTACAGCTTTCCCCTCTAGAAGCCTTTCGCTAAGAAATTTCTTGTGGAATTGGCAAAGTGATATTTGGAAGCCCATAGAGGGCTATGGTGAAAAAGGAAATATCCTCAGATGAAATCTGGAAAGAAGCTTTCTGAGAAACTGCTTAGTGTTCTGTTAATTCATCTCACAGAGTTACATCTGTATTTCGTGGATCTCTTTGCTAGCCTTATTTTTGTGGAATCTGAGAACATATATTTCGGATCCCTTTGAAGACTATAGGGCCAAAGGAAATATCCTCCGATAACTAAGAGAAAGAAGCTTTCTCAGAAACTTCTTTGTGTTCTGTGAAATCATCTCACAGAGTTACAGCTTTCCCCTCAAGAAGCCTTTCGCTAAGACAGTTCTTGTGGAATTGGCAAAGTGATATTTGGAAGCCCATAGAGGGCTACGGTGAAAAGGAAATATCCTCAGATGAAATCTGGAAAGAAGCTTTCTGAGAAACTGCTTAGTGTTCTGTTAATTCATCTCACAGAGTTACATCTGTATTTCGTGGATCTCTTTGCTAGCCTTATTTCTGTGGAATCTGACATCAGATATTTCGAATCCCATTGAAGACTATAGGGCCAAAGGAAATATCCTCCGATAACTAAGAGAAAGAAGCTTTCTGAGAAACTTCTTTGTGTTCTGTGAAATCATCTCACAGAGTTACAGCTTTCCCCTCAAGAAGCCTTTCGCTAAGACAGTTCTTGTGGAATTGGCAAAGTGATATTTGGAAGCCCATAGAGGGCTATGGTGAAAAAGGAAATATCCTCCGATGAAATCTGGAAAGAAGCTTTCTGAGAAACTGCTTAGTGTTCTGTTAATTCATCTCACAGAGTTACATCTATATTTCGTGGATCTCTTTGCTAGCCTTATTTCTGTGGAATCTGAGAACAGATATTTCGGATCCCTTTGAAGACTATAGGGCCAAAGGAAATATCGTCCGAAAACTAAGAGAAAGAAGCTTTCTGAGAAACTTCTTTGTGTTCTGTGAAATGATCTCACAGAGTTACAGCTTTCCACTCAAGAAGCCTTTCGCTAAGACAGTTCTTGTGGAATTGGCAAAGTGATATTTGGAAGCCCATAGAGGGCTATGGTGAAAAAGGAAATATCCTCCGATGAAATCTGGAAAGAAGCTTTCTGAGAAACTGCTTAGTGTTCTGTTAATTCATCTCACAGAGTTACATCTATATTTCGTGGATCTCTTTGCTAGCCTTATTTCTGTGGAATCTGAGAACAGATATTACGGATCCCTTTGAAGACTATAGGGCCAAAGGAAATATCCTCCGACAACTAAGAGAAAGAAGGTTTCTGAGAAACTTCTTTGTGTTCTGTCAAATCAGCTCACAGAGTTACAGCTTTCCTCTCAAGAAGCCTTTCGCTAAGACAGTTCTTGTGGAATTGGCAAAGTGATATTTGGAAGCCCATAGAGGGCTATGGTCAAAAAGGAAATCTCCTGAGAATAAATCTGGAAAGAAGCTTTCTGAGAAACTGCTTAGAGTTCTGTTAATTCATCTCACAGAGTTACATCTATATTTCGTGGATCTCTTTGCTAGCCTTATTTCTGTGGAATCTGAGAACAGATATTTCGGATCCCTTTGAAGACTATAGGGCCAAAGGAAATATCCTCCGAAAACTAAGAGAAAGAAGCTGTCTGAGAAACTTCTTTGTGTTCTGTGAAATGAGCTCACAGAGTTACAGCTTTCCCCTCAAGAAGCCTTTCGCTAAGACAGTTCTTGTGGAATTGGCAAAGTGATATTTGGAAGCCCATAGAGGGCTATGGTGAAAAAGGAAATATCCTCCGATGAAATCTGGAAAGAAGCTCTCTGAGAAACTGCTTAGTGTTCTGTTAATTCATCTCACAGAGTTACATCTATATTTCGTGGATCTCTTTGCTAGCCTTATTTCTGTGGAATCTGAGAACAGATATTTCGGATCCGTTTGAAGACTATAGGGACAAAGGAAATATCCTCCGAAAACTAAGAGAAAGAAGCTTTCTGAGAAACTTCTTTGTGTTCTGTGAAATGAGCTCACAGAGTTACAGCTTTCCACTCAAGAAGCCTTTCGCTAAGACAGTTCTTGTGGAATTGGCAAAGTGATATTTGGAAGCCCATAGAGGGCTATGGTGAAAAAGGAAATATCCTCAGATGAAATCTGGAAAGAAGCTTTCTGAGAAACTGCTTAGTGTTCTGTTAATTCATCTCACAGAGTTACATCTGTATTTCGTGGATTTCTTTGCTAGCCTTATTTCTGTGGAATCTGAGAACAGATATTTCGGATCCCTTTGAAGACTATAGGGCCAAAGGAAATATCCTCCGATAACAAAGAGAAAGAAGCTTTGTGAGAAATTTCTTTGTGTTCTATGTAATCATCTCACAGAGTTACAGCTTTCCCCTCAAGAAGCCTTTCGCTAAGACAGTTCTTGTGGAATTGGCAAAGTGATATTTGGAAGCCCATAGAGGGCTATGGTGAAAAAGGAAATATCCTCCGATGAAATATGGAAAGAAGCTTTCTGAGAAACTGCTTAGTGTTCTGTTAATTCATCTCACAGAGTTACATCTATATTTCGTGGATCTCTTTGCTAGGCTTATTTCTGTGGAATCTGAAAACAGATATTTCGGATCCCTTTGAAGACTATAGGGCCAAAGGAAATATCCTCCGATATCTAAGAGAAAGAAGCTTTCTGAGAAACTTCTTTGTGTTCTGTGAAATCATCTCACGGAGTTACAGCTTTCCCCTCAAGAAGCCTTTCGCTAAGACAGTTCTTGTGGAATTGGCCAAGTGATATTTGGAAGCCCATAGAGTGCTATGGTGAATAAGGAAATATCCTCAGATGAAATCTGGAAAGAAGCTTTCTGAGAAACTGCTTAGTGTTCTGTTAATTCATCTCACAGAGTTACATCTGTATTTCGTGGATCTCTTTGCTAGCCTTATTTCTGTGGAATCTGAGAACAGATATTCCGGATCCCTTTGAAGACTATAGGGCCAAAGGAAATATCCTCCGATAACTAAGAGAAAGAAGCTTTCTGAGAAACTTCTTTGTGTTCTGTGAAATCATCTCACAGAGTTACAGCTTTCCCCTCAAGAAGCCTTTCGCTAAGACAGTTCTTGTGGAATTGGCAAAGTGATATTTGGAAGCCCATAGAGGGCTATGGTGAAAAAGGAAATATCCTCCGATGAAATCTGGAAAGAAGCTTTCTGAGAAACTGCTTAGTGTTCTGTTAATTCATCTCACAGAGTTACATCTATATTTCGTGGATCTCTTTGCTAGCCTTATTTCTGTGGATCTGAGAACAGATATTTCGGATCCCTTTGAAGACTATAGGGCCAAAGGAAATATCCTCCGAAAACTAAGAGAAAGAAGCTTTCTGAGAAACTTCTTTGTGTTCTGTGAAATCATCTCACAGAGTTACAGCTTTCCCCTCAAGAATCCTTTCGCTAAGACAGTTCTTGTGGAATTGGCAAAGTGATATTTGGAAGCCCATAGAGGGCTATGGTGAAAAAGGAAATATCCTCAGATGAAATCTGGAAAGAAGCTTTCTGAGAAACTGCTTAGTGTTCTGTTAATTCATCTCACAGAGTTACATCTGTATTTCGTGGATCTCTTTGCTAGCCTTATTTCTGTGGAATCTGAGAACAGATATTTCGGATCCCTTTGAAGACTATAGGGCCAAAGGAAATATCCTCCGATAACTAAGAGAAAGAAGCTTTCTGAGAAACTTCTTTGTGTTCTGTGAAATCATCTCACAGAGTTACAGCTTTCCCCTCAAGAAGCCTTTCGCTAAGACAGTTCTTGTGGAATTAGCAAAGTGATATTTGGAAGCCCATAGAGGGCTATGGTGAAAAAGGAAATATCCTCCGATGAAATCTGGAAAGAAGCTTTCTGAGAAACTGCTTAGTGTTCTGTTAATTCATCTCACAGAGTTACATCTATATTTCGTGGATCTCTTTGCTGGCCTTATTTCTGTGGAACATGAGAACAGATATTTCGGATCCGTTTGAAGACTATAGGGCCAAAGGAAATATCCTCCGAAAACTAAGAGAAAGAAGCTTTCTGAGAAACTTCTTTGTGTTCTGTGAAATCATCTCACAGAGTTACAGCTTTCCCCTCAAGAATCCTTTCGCTAAGAAAGTTCTTGTGGAATTGGCAAAGTGATATTTGGAAGCCCATAGAGGGCTATGGTGAAAAAGGAAATATCCTCAGATGAAATCTGGAAAGAAGCTTTCTGAGAAACTGCTTAGTGTTCTGTTAATTCATCTCACAGAGTTACATCTGTATTTCGTGGATCTCTTTGCTAGCCTTATTTCTGTGGAATCTGAGAACAGATATTTCGGATCCCTTTGAAGACTATAGGGCCAAAGGAAATATCCTCCGATAACAAAGAGAAAGAAGCTTTGTGAGAAATTTCTTTGTGTTCTATGTAATCATCTCACAGAGTTACAGCTTTCCCCTCAAGAAGCCTTTCGCTAAGACAGTTCTTGTGGAATTGGCAAAGTGATATTTGGAAGCCCATAGAGGGCTATGGTGAAAAAGGAAATATCCTCCGATGAAATATGGAAAGAAGCTTTCTGAGAAACTGCTTAGTGTTCTGTTAATTCATCTCACAGAGTTACATCTATATTTCGTGGATCTCTTTGCTAGGCTTATTTCTGTGGAATCTGAAAACAGATATTTCGGATCCCTTTGAAGACTATAGGGCCAAAGGAAATATCCTCCGATATCTAAGAGAAAGAAGCTTTCTGAGAAACTTCTTTGTGTTCTGTGAAATCATCTCACGGAGTTACAGCTTTCCCCTCAAGAAGCCTTTCGCTAAGACAGTTCTTGTGGAATTGGCCAAGTGATATTTGGAAGCCCATAGAGTGCTATGGTGAATAAGGAAATATCCTCAGATGAAATCTGGAAAGAAGCTTTCTGAGAAACTGCTTAGTGTTCTGTTAATTCATCTCACAGAGTTACATCTGTATTTCGTGGATCTCTTTGCTAGCCTTATTTCTGTGGAATCTGAGAACAGATATTCCGGATCCCTTTGAAGACTATAGGGCCAAAGGAAATATCCTCCGATAACTAAGAGAAAGAAGCTTTCTGAGAAACTTCTTTGTGTTCTGTGAAATCATCTCACAGAGTTACAGCTTTCCCCTCAAGAAGCCTTTCGCTAAGACAGTTCTTGTGGAATTGGCAAAGTGATATTTGGAAGCCCATAGAGGGCTATGGTGAAAAAGGAAATATCCTCCGATGAAATCTGGAAAGAAGCTTTCTGAGAAACTGCTTAGTGTTCTGTTAATTCATCTCACAGAGTTACATCTATATTTCGTGGATCTCTTTGCTAGCCTTATTTCTGTGGATCTGAGAACAGATATTTCGGATCCCTTTGAAGACTATAGGGCCAAAGGAAATATCCTCCGAAAACTAAGAGAAAGAAGCTTTCTGAGAAACTTCTTTGTGTTCTGTGAAATCATCTCACAGAGTTACAGCTTTCCCCTCAAGAATCCTTTCGCTAAGACAGTTCTTGTGGAATTGGCAAAGTGATATTTGGAAGCCCATAGAGGGCTATGGTGAAAAAGGAAATATCCTCAGATGAAATCTGGAAAGAAGCTTTCTGAGAAACTGCTTAGTGTTCTGTTAATTCATCTCACAGAGTTACATCTGTATTTCGTGGATCTCTTTGCTAGCCTTATTTCTGTGGAATCTGAGAACAGATATTTCGGATCCCTTTGAAGACTATAGGGCCAAAGGAAATATCCTCCGATAACTAAGAGAAAGAAGCTTTCTGAGAAACTTCTTTGTGTTCTGTGAAATCATCTCACAGAGTTACAGCTTTCCCCTCAAGAAGCCTTTCGCTAAGACAGTTCTTGTGGAATTAGCAAAGTGATATTTGGAAGCCCATAGAGGGCTATGGTGAAAAAGGAAATATCCTCCGATGAAATCTGGAAAGAAGCTTTCTGAGAAACTGCTTAGTGTTCTGTTAATTCATCTCACAGAGTTACATCTATATTTCGTGGATCTCTTTGCTGGCCTTATTTCTGTGGAACATGAGAACAGATATTTCGGATCCGTTTGAAGACTATAGGGCCAAAGGAAATATCCTCCGAAAACTAAGAGAAAGAAGCTTTCTGAGAAACTTCTTTGTGTTCTGTGAAATCATCTCACAGAGTTACAGCTTTCCCCTCAAGAATCCTTTCGCTAAGAAAGTTCTTGTGGAATTGGCAAAGTGATATTTGGAAGCCCATAGAGGGCTATGGTGAAAAAGGAAATATCCTCAGATGAAATCTGGAAAGAAGCTTTCTGAGAAACTGCTTAGTGTTCTGTTAATTCATCTCACAGAGTTACATCTGTATTTCGTGGATCTCTTTGCTAGCCTTATTTCTGTGGAATCTGAGAACAGATATTTCGGATCCCTTTGAAGACTATAGGGCCAAAGGAAATATCCTCCGATAACTAAGAGAAAGAAGCTTTCTGAGAAACTTCTTTGTGTTCTGTGAAATCATCTCACAGAGTTACAGCTTTCCCCTCAAGAAGCCTTTCGCTAAGACATTTCTTGTGGAATTGGCAAAGTGATATTTGGAAGCCCATAGAGGGCTATGGTGAAAAAGGAAATATCCTCAGATGAAATCTGGAAAGAAGCTTTCTGAGAAACTGCTTAGTGTTCTGTTAATTCATCTCACAGAGTTACATCTGTATTTCGTGGATCTCTTTGCTAGCCTTATTTCTGTGGAATCTGACAACAGATATTTCGGATCCCTTTGAAGACTATAGGGCCAAAGGAAATATCCTCTGATAACTAAGAGAAAGAAGCTTTCTCAGAAACTTCTTTGTGTTCTGTGAAATCATCTCACAGAGTTACAGCTTTCCCCTCAAGAAGCCTTTCGCTAAGACAGTTCTTGTGGAATTGGCAAAGTGATATTTGGAAGCCCATAGAGGGCTATGGTGAAAAAGCAAATATCCTCAGATGACATCTGGAAAGAAGCTTTCTGAGAAACTGCTTAGTGTTCTGTTAATTCATCTCACAGAGTTACTTCTGTATTTCGTGGATCTCTTTGCTAGCCTTATTTCTGTGGAATCTGACAACAGATATTTCGAATCCCTTTGAAGACTATACGGCCAAAGGAAATATCCTCCGATAACTAAGAGAAAGAAGCTTTCTGAGAAACTTCTTTGTGTTCTGTGAAATCATCTCACAGAGTTACAGCTTTCCCCTCAAGAAGCCTTTCGCTAAGACAGTTCTTGTGGAATTGGCAAAGTGATATTTGGAAGCCCATAGAGGGCTATGGTGAAAAAGGAAATATCCTCCGATGAAATCTGGAAAGAAGCTTTCTGAGAAACTGCTTAGTGTTCTGTTAATTCATCTCACAGAGTTACATCTATATTTCGTGGATCTCTTTGCTAGCCTTATTTCTGTGGAATCTGAGAACAGATATTTCGGATCCCTTTGAAGACTATAGGGCCAAAGGAAATATCGTCCGAAAACTAAGAGAAAGAAGCTTTCTGAGAAACTTCTTTGTGTTCTGTGAAATGAGCTCACAGAGTTACAGCTTTCCACTCAAGAAGCCTTTCGCTAAGACAGTTCTTGTGGAATTGGCAAAGTGATATTTGGAAGCCCATAGAGGGCTACGGTGAAAAAGGAAATATCCTCCGATGAAATCTGGAAAGAAGCTTTCTGAGAAACTGCTTAGTGTTCTGTTAATTCATCTCACAGAGTTACATCTATATTTCGTGGATCTCTTTGCTAGCCTTATTTCTGTGGAATCTGAGAACAGATATTACGGATCCCTTTAAAGACTATAGGGCCAAAGGAAATATCCTCCGACAACTAAGAGAAAGAAGGTTTCTGAGAAACTTCTTTGTGTTCTGTCAAATCAGCTCACAGAGTTACAGCTTTCCTCTCAAGAAGCCTTTCGCTAAGACAGTTCTTGTGGAATTGGCAAAGTGATATTTGGAAGCCCATAGAGGGCTATGGTCAAAAAGGAAATCTCCTGAGAATAAATCTGGAAAGAAGCTTTCTGAGAAACTGCTTAGAGTTCTGTTAATTCATCTCACAGAGTTACATCTATATTTCATGGATCTCTTTGCTAGCCTTATTTCTGTGGAATCTGAGAACAGATATTTCGGATCCCTTTGAAGACTATAGGGCCAAAGGAAATATCCTCCGAAAACTAAGAGAAAGAAGCTGTCTGAGAAACTTCTTTGTGTTCTGTGAAATGAGCTCACAGAGTTACAGCTTTCCACTCAAGAAGCCTTTCGCTAAGACAGTTCTTGTGGAATTGGCAAAGTGATATTTGGAAGCCCATAGAGGGCTATGGTGAAAAAGGAAATATCCTCAGATGAAATCTGGAAAGAAGCTTTCTGAGAAACTGCTTAGTGTTCTGTTAATTCATCTCACAGAGTTACATCTGTATTTCGTGGATTTCTTTGCTAGCCTTATTTCTGTGGAATCTGAGAACAGATATTTCGGATCCCTTTGAAGACTATAGGGCCAAAGGAAATATCCTCCGATAACAAAGAGAAAGAAGCTTTGTGAGAAATTTCTTTGTGTTCTATGTAATCATCTCACAGAGTTACAGCTTTCCCCTCAAGAAGCCTTTCGCTAAGACAGTTCTTGTGGAATTGGCAAAGTGATATTTGGAAGCCCATAGAGGGCTATGGTGAAAAAGGAAATATCCTCCGATGAAATATGGAAAGAAGCTTTCTGAGAAACTGCTTAGTGTTCTGTTAATTCATCTCACAGAGTTACATCTATATTTCGTGGATCTCTTTGCTAGGCTTATTTCTGTGGAATCTGAAAACAGATATTTCGGATCCCTTTGAAGACTATAGGGCCAAAGGAAATATCCTCCGATATCTAAGAGAAAGAAGCTTTCTGAGAAACTTCTTTGTGTTCTGTGAAATCATCTCACGGAGTTACAGCTTTCCCCTCAAGAAGCCTTTCGCTAAGACAGTTCTTGTGGAATTGGCCAAGTGATATTTGGAAGCCCACAGAGTGCTATGGTGAATAAGGAAATATCCTCAGATGAAATCTGGAAAGAAGCTTTCTGAGAAACTGCTTAGTGTTCTGTTAATTCATCTCACAGAGTTACATCTGTATTTCGTGGATCTCTTTGCTAGCCTTATTTCTGTGGAATCTGAGAACAGATATTCCGGATCCCTTTGAAGACTATAGGGCCAAAGGAAATATCCTCCGATAACTAAGAGAAAGAAGCTTTCTCAGAAACTTCTTTGTGTTCTGTGAAATCATCTCACAGAGTTACAGCTTTCCCCTCAAGAAGCCTTTCGCTAAGACAGTTCTTGTGGAATTGGCAAAGTGATATTTGGAAGCCCATAGAGGGCTATGGTGAAAAAGGAAATATCCTCCGATGAAATCTGGAAAGAAGCTTTCTGAGAAACTGCTTAGTGTTCTGTTAATTCATCTCACAGAGTTACATCTATATTTCGTGGATCTCTTTGCTAGCCTTATTTCTGTGGATCTGAGAACAGATATTTCGGATCCCTTTGAAGACTATAGGGCCAAAGGAAATATCCTCCGAAAACTAAGAGAAAGAAGCTTTCTGAGAAACTTCTTTGTGTTCTGTGAAATCATCTCACAGAGTTACAGCTTTCCCCTCAAGAATCCTTTCGCTAAGACAGTTCTTGTGGAATTGGCAAAGTGATATTTGGAAGCCCATAGAGGGCTATGGTGAAAAAGGAAATATCCTCAGATGAAATCTGGAAAGAAGCTTTCTGAGAAACTGCTTAGTGTTCTGTTAATTCATCTCACAGAGTTACATCTGTATTTCGTGGATCTCTTTGCTAGCCTTATTTCTGTGGAATCTGAGAACAGATATTTCGGATCCCTTTGAAGACTATAGGGCCAAAGGAAATATCCTCCGATAACTAAGAGAAAGAAGCTTTCTGAGAAACTTCTTTGTGTTCTGTGAAATCATCTCACAGAGTTGCAGCTTTCCCCTCAAGAAGCCTTTCGCTAAGACAGTTCTTGTGGAATTAGCAAAGTGATATTTGGAAGCCCATAGAGGGCTATGGTGAAAAAGGAAATATCCTCCGATGAAATCTGGAAAGAAGCTTTCTGAGATACTGCTTAGTGTTCTGTTAATTCATCTCACAGAGTTACATCTATATTTCGTGGATCTCTTTGCTGGCCTTATTTCTGTGGAACATGAGAACAGATATTTCGGGTCCGTTTGAAGACTATAGGGCCAAAGGAAATATCCTCCGAAAACTAAGAGAAAGAAGCTTTCTGAGAAACTTCTTTGTGTTCTGTGAAATCATCTCACAGAGTTACAGCTTTCCCCTCAAGAATCCTTTCGCTAAGAAAGTTCTTGTGGAATTGGCAAAGTGATATTTGGAAGCCCATAGAGGGCTATGGTGAAAAAGGAAATATCCTCAGATGAAATCTGGAAAGAAGCTTTCTGAGAAACTGCTTAGTGTTCTGTTAATTCATCTCACAGAGTTACATCTGTATTTCGTGGATCTCTTTGCTAGCCTTATTTCTGTGGAATCTGAGAACAGATATTTCGGATCCCTTTGAAGACTATAGGGCCAAAGGAAATATCCTCCGATAACTAAGAGAAAGAAGCTTTCTGAGAAACTTCTTTGTGTTCTGTGAAATCATCTCACAGAGTTACAGCTTTCCCCTCAAGAAGCCTTTCGCTAAGACATTTCTTGTGGAATTGGCAAAGTGATATTTGGAAGCCCATAGAGGGCTATGGTGAAAAAGGAAATATCCTCAGATGAAATCTGGAAAGAAGCTTTCTGAGAAACTGCTTAGTGTTCTGTTAATTCATCTCACAGAGTTACATCTGTATTTCGTGGATCTCTTTGCTAGCCTTATTTCTGTGGAATCTGACAACAGATATTTCGGATCCCTTTGAAGACTATAGGGTCAAAGGAAATATCCTCTGATAACTAAGAGAAAGAAGCTTTCTCAGAAACTTCTTTGTGTTCTGTGAAATCATCTCACAGAGTTACAGCTTTCCCCTCAAGAAGCCTTTCGCTAAGACAGTTCTTGTGGAATTGGCAAAGTGATATTTGGAAGCCCATAGAGGGCTATGGTGAAAAAGGAAATATCCTCAGATGACATCTGGAAAGAAGCTTTCTGAGAAACTGCTTAGTGTTCTGTTAATTCATCTCACAGAGTTACTTCTGTATTTCGTGGATCTCTTTGCTAGCCTTATTTCTGTGGAATCTGACAACAGATATTTCGAATCCCTTTGAAGACTATACGGCCAAAGGAAATATCCTCCGATAACTAAGAGAAAGAAGCTTTCTCAGAAACTTCTTTGTGTTCTGTGAAATCATCTCACAGAGTTACAGCTTTCCCCTCAAGAAGCCTTTCGCTAAGACAGTTCTTGTGGAATTGGCAAAGTGATATTTGGAAGCCCATAGAGGGCTACGGTGAAAAAGGAAATATCCTCAGATGAAATCTGGAAAGAAGCTTTCTGAGAAACTGCTTAGTGTTCTGTTAATTCATCTCACAGAGTTACATCTGTATTTCGTGGATCTCTTTGCTAGCCTTATTTCTGTGGAATCTGACAACAGATATTTCGAAACCCATTGAAGACTACAGGGCCAAAGGAAATATCCTCCGAAAACTAAGAGAAAGAAGCTTTCTGAGAAACTTCTTTGTGTTCTGTGAAATGAGCTCACAGAGTTACAGCTTTCCACTCAAGAAGCCTTTCGCTAAGACAGTTCTTGTGGAATTGGCAAAGTGATATTTGGAAGCCCATAGAGGGCTATGGTGAAAAAGGAAATATCCTCCGATGAAATCTGGAAAGAAGCTTTCTGAGAAACTGCTTAGTGTTCTGTTAATTCATCTCAAAGAGTTACATCTGTATTTCGTGGATTTCTTTGCTAGCCTTATTTCTGTGGAATCTGAGAACAGATATTTCGGATCCCTTTGAAGACTATAGGGCCAAAGGAAATATCCTCCGATAACAAAGAGAAAGAAGCTTTGTGAGAAATTTCTTTGTGTTCTATGTAATCATCTCACAGAGTTACAACTTTCCCCTCAAGAAGCCTTTCGCTAAGACAGTTCTTGGGGAATTGGCAAAGTGATATTTGGAAGCCCATAGAGGGCTATGGTGAAAAAGGAAATATCCTCCGATGAAATATGGAAAGAAGCTTTCTGAGAAACTGCTTAGTGTTCTGTTAATTCATCTCACAGAGTTACATCTGTATTTCGTGGATCTCTTTGCTAGGCTTATTTCTGTGGAATCTGAGAACAGATATTTCGGATCCCTTTGAAGACTATAGGGCCAAAGGAAATATCCTCGGATAACAAAGAAAAGAAGCTTTCTGAGAAACTTTTTTGTGTTCTGTGAAATCATCTCACAGAGTTACAGCTTTCCCCTCAAGAAGCCTTTCGCTAAGACAGTTCTTGTGGAATTGGCAAAGTGATATTTGGAAGCCCATAGAGGGCTATGGTGAAAAAGGAAATATCCTCCGATGAAATCTGGAAAGAAGCTATCTGAGAAACTGCTTAGTGTTCTGTTAATTCATCTCACAGAGTTACATCTGTATTTCGTGGATCTCTTTGCTAGCCTTATTTCTGTGGAATTTGAGAACAGATATTTCGGATCCCTTTGAAGACTATAGGGCCAAAGGAAATATCCTCCGATAACTAAGAGAAAGAAGCTTTCTGAGAAACTTCTTTGTGTTCTGTGAAATCATCTCACAGAGTTACAGCTTTCCCCTGAAGAAGCCTTTCGCTAAGACATTTCTTGTGGAATTGGCAAAGTGATATTTGGAAGCCCATAGAGGGCTATGGTGAAAAAGGAAATATCCTCAGATGAAATCTGGAAAGAAGCTTTCTGAGAAACTGCTTAGTGTTCTGTTAATTCATCTCACAGAGTTACATCTGTATTTCGTGGATCTCTTTGCTAGCCTTATTTCTGTGGAATCTGACAACAGATATTTCGGATCCCTTTGAAGACTATAGGGCCAAAGGAAATATCCTCCGATAACTAAGAGAAAGAAGCTTTCTCAGAAACTTCTTTGTGTTCTGTGAAATCATCTCACAGAGTTACAGCTTTCCCCTCAAGAAGCCTTTCGCTAAGACAGTTCTTGTGGATTTGGCAAAGTGATATTTGGAAGCCCATAGAGGGCTATGGTGAAAAAGGAAATATCCTCCGATGAAATCTGGAAAGAAGCTTTCTGAGAAACTGCTCAGTGTTCTTTGAATTCATCTCACAGAGTTACATCTGTATTTCGTGGATCTCCTTGCTAGGCTTATTTCTGTGGAATCTGAGAACAGATATTTCGGATCCCTTTGAAGACTATAGGGCCAAAGGAAATATCCTCGGATAACAAAGAAAAAGAAGCTTTCTGAGAAACTTCTTTGTGTTCTGTGAAATCATCTCACAGAGTTACAGCTTCCCCCTCAAGAAGCCTTTCGCTAAGACAGTTCTTGTGGAATTGGCAAAGTGATATTTGGAAGCCCGTAGAAGGCTATGGTGAAAAAGGAAATATCCTCAGATGAAATCTGGAAAGAAGCTTTCTGAGAAACTGCTTAGTGTTCTGTTAATTCATCTCACAGAGTTACATCTGTATTTCGTGGATCTCTTTGCTAGCCTTATTTCTGTGGAATCTGACAACAGATATTTCGGATCCCTTTGAAGACTATAGGGTCAAAGGAAATATCCTCCGATAACTAAGAGAAAGAAGCTTTCTGAGAAACTTCTTTGTGTTCTGTGAAATCATCTCACAGAGTTACAGCTTTCCCCTCAAAAAGCCTTTCGCTAAGACAGTTCTTGTGGAATTGGCAAAGTGATATTTGGAAGCCCATAGAGGGCTATGGTGAAAAAGGAAATATCCTCAGATGAAATCTGGAAAGAAGCTTTCTGAGAAACTGCTTCGTGTTCTGTTAATTCATCTCACAGAGTTACATCTGTATTTCGTGGATCTCTTTGCTAGCCTTATTTCTGTGGAATCTGACAACATATATTTCGAATCCCTTTGAAGACTATAGGGCCAAAGGAAATATCCTCCGATAACTAAGAGAAAGAAGCTTTCTGAGAAACTTCTTTGTGTTCTGCGAAATCATCTCACAGAGTTACAGCTTTCCCCTCAAGAAGCCTTTCGCTAAGACAGTTCTTGTGGAATTGGCAAAGTGATATTTGGAAGCCCATAGAGGGCTATGGTGAAAAAGGAAATATCCTCCGATGAAATCTGGAAAGAAGCTTTCTGAGAAACTGCTTAGTGTTCTGTTAATTCATCTCACAGAGTTACATCTATATTTCGTGGATCTCTTTGCTAGCCTTATTTCTGTGGAATCTGAGAACAGATATTTCGGATCACTTTGAAGACTATAGGGCCAAAGGAAATATCCTCCGAAAACTAAGAGAAAGAAGGTTTCTGAGAAACTTCTTTGTGTTCTGTCAAATCAGCTCACAGAGTTACAGCTTTCCTCTCAAGAAGCCTTTCGCTAAGACAGTTCTTGTGGAATTGGCAAAGTGATATTTGGAAGCCCATAGAGGGCTATGGTGAAAAAGGAAATATCCTCCGATGAAATCTGGAAAGAAGCTTTCTGAGAAACTGCTTAGTGTTCTGTTAATTCATCTCACAGAGTTACATCTGTATTTCGTGGATCTCTTTGCTAGCCTTATTTCTGTGGAATCTGAGAACAGATATTTCGGATCCCTTTGAAGACTATAGGGCCAAAGGAAATATCCTCCGATAACTAAGAGAAAGAAGCTTTCTGAGAAACTTCTTTGTGTTCTGTGAAATCATCTCACAGAGTTACAGCTTTCCCCTCAAGAAGCCTTTCGCTAAGACAGTTCTTGTGGAATTGGCAAAGTGATATTTGGAAGCCCATAGAGGGCTATGGTGAAAAAGGAAATATCCTCCGATGAAATCTGGAAAGAAGCTTTCTGAGAAACTGCTCAGTGTTCTTTGAATTCCTCTCACAGAGTTACATCTGTATTTCGTGGATCTCTTTGCTAGGCTTATTTCTGTGGAATCTGAGAACAGATATTTCGGATCCCTTTGAAGACTATAGGGCCAAAGGAAATATCCTCGGATAACAAGGAAAAAGAAGCTTTCTGAGAAACTTCTTTGTGTTCTGTGAAATCATCTCACAGATTTACAGCTTTCCCCTCAAGAAGCCTTTCGCTAAGACAGTTCTTGTGGAATTGGCAAAGTGATATTTGGAAGCCCGTAGAAGGCTATGGTGAAAAAGGAAATATCCTCAGATGAAATCTGGAAAGAAGCTTTCTGAGAAACTGCTTAGTGTTCTGTTAATTCATCTCACATAGTTACATCTGTATTTCGTGGATCTCTTTGCTAGCCTTATTTCTGTGGAATCTGAGAACAGATATTTCGGATCCCTTTGAAGACTATAGGGCCAAAGGAAATATCCTCCGATAACTAAGAGAAAGAAGCTTTGTGAGATACTTCTTTGTGTTCTGTGAAATCATCTCACAGAGTTACAGCTTTCCCCTCAAAAAGCCTTTCGCTAAGACAGTTCTTCTGGAATTGGCAAAGTGATATTTGGAAGCCCATAGAGGGCTATGGTGAAAAAGGAAATATCCTCAGATGAAATCTGGAAAGAAGCTTTCTGAGAAACTGCTTAGTGTTCTGTTAATTCATCTCACAGAGTTACATCTGTATTTCGTGGATCACTTGGCTAGCCTTATTTCTGTGGAATCTGAGAACAGATATTTCGGATCCCTTTGAAGACTATAGGGCCAAAGGAAATATCCTCCGATAACTAAGAGAAAGAAGCTTTCTGAGAAACTTCTTTGTGTTCTGTGAAATCATCTCACAGAGTTACAGCTTTCCCCTCAAGAAGCCTTTCGCTAAGACAGTTCTTGTGGAATTGGCAAAGTGATATTTGGAAGCCCATAGAGGGCTATGGTGAAAAAGGAAATATCCTCAGATGAAATCTGGAAAGAAGCTTTCTGAGAAACTGCTTAGTGTTCTGTTAATTCATCTCACAGAGGTACATCTGTATTTCGTGGATCTCTTTGCTAGCCTTATTTCTGTGGAATCTGAGAACAGATATTTCGGATCCCTTTGAAGACTATAGGGCCAAAGGAAATATCCTCCGATAACTAAGAGAAAGAAGCTTTCTGAGAAACTTCTTTGTGTTCTGTGAAATCATCTCACAGAGTTACAGCTTTCCCCTCAAGAAGCCTTTCGCTAAGACAGTTCTTGTGGAATTGGCAAAGTGATATTTGGAAGCCCATAGAGGGCTATGGTGAAAAAGGAAATATCCTCAGATGAAATCTGGAAAGAAGCTTTCTGAGAAACTGCTCAGTGTTCTTTGAATTCATCTCACAGAGTTACATCTGTATTTCGTGGATCTCTTTGCTAGGCTTATTTCTGTGGAATCTGAGAACAGATATTTCGGATCCCTTTGAAGACTATAGGGCCAAAGGAAATATCCTCGGATAACAAAGAAAAAGAAGCTTTCTGAGAAACTTCTTTGTGTTCTGTGAAATCATCTCACAGAGTTACAGCTTTCGCCTCAAGAAGCCTTTCGCTAAGACAGTTCTTGTGGAATTGGCAAAGTGATATTTGGAAGCCCGTAGAAGGCTATGGTGAAAAAGGAAATATCCTCAGATGAAATCTGGAAAGAAGCTTTCTGAGAAACTGCTTAGTGTTCTGTTAATTCATCTCACATAGTTACATCTGTATTTCGTGGATCTCTTTGCTAGCCTTATTTCTGTGGAATCTGACAACAGATATTTCGGATCCCTTTGAAGACTATAGGGCCAAAGGAAATATCCTCCGATAACTAAGAGAAAGAAGCTTTGTGAGATACTTCTTTGTGTTCTGTGAAATCATCTCACAGAGTAACAGCTTTCCCCTCAAAAAGCCTTTCGCTAAGACAGTTCTTCTGGAATTGGCAAAGTGATATTTGGAAGCCCATAGAGGGCTATGGTGAAAAAGGAAATATCCTCAGATGAAATCTGGAAAGAAGCTTTCTGAGAAACTGCTTAGTGTTCTGTTAATTCATCTCACAGAGTTACATCTGTATTTCGTGGATCACTTGGCTAGCCTTATTTCTGTGGAATCTGAGAACAGATATTTCGGATCCCTTTGAAGACTATAGGGCCAAAGGAAATATCCTCCGATAACTAAGAGAAAGAAGCTTTCTCAGAAACTTCTTTGTGTTCTGTGAAATCATCTCACAGAGTTACAGCTTTCCCCTGAAGAAGCCTTTCGCTAAGACAGTTCTTGTGGAATTGGCAAAGTGATATTTGGAAGCCCATAGAGGGCTATGGTGAAAAAGGAAATATCCTCAGATGAAATCTGGAAAGAAGCTTTCTGAGAAACTGCTTAGTGTTCTGTTAATTCATCTCACAGAGTTACATCTGTATTTCGTGGATCTCTTTGCTAGCCTTATTTCTGTGGAATCTGACAACAGATATTTCGGATCCCTTTGAAGACTATAGGGCCAAAGGAAATATCCTCCGATAACTAAGAGAAAGAAGCTTTCTGAGAAACTTCTTTGTGTTCTGTGAAATCATCTCACAGAGTTACAGCTTTCCCCTCAAGAAGCCTTTCGCTAAGACAGTTCTTGTGGAATTGGCAAAGTGATATTTGGAAGCCCATAGAGGGCTATGGTGAAAAAGGAAATATCCTGAGATGAAATCTGGAAAGAAGCTTTCTGAGAAACTGCTTAGTGTTCTGTTAATTCATCTCACAGAGTTACATCTATATTTCGTGGATCTCTTTGCTAGCCTTATTTCTGTGGAATCTGAGAACAGATATTTCGGATCCCTTTGAAGACTATAGGGCCAAAGGAAATATCCTCCGAAAACTAAGAGAAAGAATCTGTCTGAGAAACTTCTTTGTGTTCTGTGAAATGAGCTCACAGAGTTACAGCTTTCCCCTCAAGAAGCCTTTCGCTAAGACAGTTCTTGTGGAATTGGCAAAGTGATATTTGGAAGCCCATAGAGGGCTATGGTGAAAAAGGAAATATCCTCCGATGAAATCTGGAAAGAAGCTCTCTGAGAAACTGCTTAGTGTTCTGTTAATTCATCTCACAGAGTTACATCTATATTTCGTGGATCTCTTTGCTAGCCTTATTTCTGTGGAATCTGAGAACAGATATTTCGGATCCGTTTGAAGACTATAGGGCCAAAGGAAATATCCTCCGAAAACTAAGAGAAAGAAGCTTTCTGAAAAACTTCCTTGTGTTCTGTGAAATGAGCTCACAGAGTTACAGCTTTCCACTCAAGAAGCCTTTCGCTAAGACAGTTCTTGTGGAATTGGCAAAGTGATATTTGGAAGCCCATAGAGGGCTATGGTGAAAAAGGAAATATCCTCAGATGAAATCTGGAAAGAAGCTTTCTGAGAAACTGCTTAGTGTTCTGTTATTCATCTCACAGAGTTACATCTGTATTTCGTGGATCACTTGGCTAGCCTTATTTCTGTGAAATCTGAGAACAGATATTTCGGATCCCTTTGAAGACTATAGGGCCAAAGGAAATATCCTCCGATAACTAAGAGAAAGAAGCTTTCTGAGAAACTTCTTTGTGTTCTGTGAAATCATCTCACAGAGTTACAGCTTTCCCCTCAAGAAGCCTTTCGCTAAGACAGTTCTTGTGGAATTGGCAAAGTGATATTTGGAAGCCCATAGAGGGCTATGGTGAAAAAGGAAATATCCTCAGATGAAATCTGGAAAGAAGCTTTCTGAGAAACTGCTCAGTGTTCTTTGAATTCATCTCACAGAGTTACATCTGTATTTCGTGGATCTCTTTGCTAGGCTTATTTCTGTGGAATCTGAGAACAGATATTTCGGATCCCTTTGAAGACTATAGGGCCAAAGGAAATATCCTCGGATAACAAAGAAAAAGAAGCTTTCTGAGAAACTTCTTTGTGTTCTGTGAAATCATCTCACAGAGTTACAGCTTTCCCCTCAAGAAGCCTTTCGCTAAGACAGTTCTTGTGGAATTGGCAAAGTGATATTTGGAAGCCCGTAGAAGGCTATGGTGAAAAAGGAAATATCCTCAGATGAAATCTGGAAAGAAGCTTTCTGAGAAACTGCTTAGTGTTCTGTTAATTCATCTCACATAGTTACATCTGTATTTCGTGGATCTCTTTGCTAGCCTTATTTCTGTGGAATCTGACAACAGATATTTCGGATCCCTTTGAAGACTATAGGGCCAAAGGAAATATCCTCCGATAACTAAGAGAAAGAAGCTTTGTGAGATACTTCTTTGTGTTCTGTGAAATCATCTCACAGAGTAACAGCTTTCCCCTCAAAAAGCCTTTCGCTAAGACAGTTCTTCTGGAATTGGCAAAGTGATATTTGGAAGCCCATAGAGGGCTATGGTGAAAAAGGAAATATCCTCAGATGAAATCTGGAAAGAAGCTTTCTGAGAAACTGCTTAGTGTTCTGTTAATTCATCTCACAGAGTTACATCTGTATTTCGTGGATCACTTGGCTAGCCTTATTTCTGTGGAATCTGAGAACAGATATTTCGGATCCCTTTGAAGACTATAGGGCCAAAGGAAATATCCTCCGATAACTAAGAGAAAGAAGCTTTCTCAGAAACTTCTTTGTGTTCTGTGAAATCATCTCACAGAGTTACAGCTTTCCCCTCAAGAAGCCTTTCGCTAAGACAGTTCTTGTGGAATTGGCAAAGTGATATTTGGAAGCCCATAGAGGGCTATGGTGAAAAAGGAAATATCCTCAGATGAAATCTGGAAAGAAGCTTTCTGAGAAACTGCTTAGTGTTCTGTTAATTCATCTCACAGAGTTACATCTGTATTTCGTGGATCTCTTTGCTAGCCTTATTTCTGTGGAATCTGACAACAGATATTTCGGATCCCTTTGAAGACTATAGGGCCAAAGGAAATATCCTCCGATAACTAAGAGAAAGAAGCTTTCTGAGAAACTTCTTTGTGTTCTGTGAAATCATCTCACAGAGTTACAGCTTTCCCCTCAAGAAGCCTTTCGCTAAGACAGTTCTTGTGGAATTGGCAAAGTGATATTTGGAAGCCCATAGAGGGCTATGGTGAAAAAGGAAATATCCTGAGATGAAATCTGGAAAGAAGCTTTCTGAGAAACTGCTTAGTGTTCTGTTAATTCATCTCACAGAGTTACATCTATATTTCGTGGATCTCTTTGCTAGCCTTATTTCTGTGGAATCTGAGAACAGATATTTCGGATCCCTTTGAAGACTATAGGGCCAAACGAAATATCCTCCGAAAACTAAGAGAAAGAATCTGTCTGAGAAACTTCTTTGTGTTCTGTGAAATGAGCTCACAGAGTTACAGCTTTCCCCTCAAGAAGCCTTTCGCTAAGACAGTTCTTGTGGAATTGGCAAAGTGATATTTGGAAGCCCATAGAGGGCTATGGTGAAAAAGGAAATATCCTCCGATGAAATCTGGAAAGAAGCTCTCTGAGAAACTGCTTAGTGTTCTGTTAATTCATCTCACAGAGTTACATCTATATTTCGTGGATCTCTTTGCTAGCCTTATTTCTGTGGAATCTGAGAACAGATATTTCGGATCCGTTTGAAGACTATAGGGCCAAAGGAAATATCCTCCGAAAACTAAGAGAAAGAAGCTTTCTGAAAAACTTCCTTGTGTTCTGTGAAATGAGCTCACAGAGTTACAGCTTTCCCCTCAAGAAGCCTTTCGCTAAGACAGTTCTTGTGGAATTGGCAAAGTGATATTTGGAAGCCCATAGAGGGCTATGGTGAAAAAGGAAATATCCTCAGATGAAATCTGGAAAGAAGCTTTCTGAGAAACTGCTTAGTGTTCTGTTATTCATCTCACAGAGTTACATCTGTATTTCGTGGATCACTTGGCTAGCCTTATTTCTGTGAAATCTGAGAACAGATATTTCGGATCCCTTTGAAGACTATAGGGCCAAAGGAAATATCCTCCGATAACTAAGAGAAAGAAGCTTTCTGAGAAACTTCTTTGTGTTCTGTGAAATCATCTCACAGAGTTACAGCTTTCCCCTCAAGAAGCCTTTCGCTAAGACAGTTCTTGTGGAATTGGCAAAGTGATATTTGGAAGCCCATAGAGGGCTATGGTGAAAAAGGAAATATCCTCAGATGAAATCTGGAAAGAAGCTTTCTGAGAAACTGCTCAGTGTTCTTTGAATTCATCTCACAGAGTTACATCTGTATTTCGTGGATCTCTTTGCTAGGCTTATTTCTGTGGAATCTGAGAACAGATATTTCGGATCCCTTTAAAGACTATAGGGCCAAAGGAAATATCCTCGGATAACAAAGAAAAAGAAGCTATCTGAGAAACTTCCTTGTGTTCTGTGAAATCATCTCACAGAGTTACAGCTTTCCCCTCAAGAAGCCTTTCGCTAAGACAGTTCTTGTGGAATTGGCAAAGTGATATTTGGAAGCCCGTAGAAGGCTATGGTGAAAAAGGAAATATCCTCAGATGAAATCTGGAAAGAAGCTTTCTGAGAAACTGCTTAGTGTTCTCTTAATTCATCTCACATAGTTACATCTGTATTTCGTGGATCTCTTTGCTAGCCTTATTTCTGTGGAATCTGACAACAGATATTTCGGATCCCTTTGAAGACTATAGGGCCAAAGGAAATATCCTCCGATAACTAAGAGAAAGAAGCTTTGTGAGATACTTCTTTGTGTTCTGTGAAATCATCTCACAGAGTTACAGCTTTCCCCTCAAAAAGCCTTTCGCTAAGACAGTTCTTCTGGAATTGGCAAAGTGATATTTGGAAGCCCATAGAGTGCTATGGTGAAAAAGGAAATATCCTCAGATGAAATCTGGAAAGAAGCTTTCTGAGAAAGTGCTTAGTGTTCTGTTAATTCATCTCACAGAGTTACATCTGTATTTCGTGGATCACTTGGCTAGCCTTATTTCTGTGGAATCTGAGAACAGATATTTCGGATCCCTTTGAAGACTATAGGGCCAAAGGAAATATCCTCCGATAACTAAGAGAAAGAAGCTTTCTCAGAAACTTCTTTGTGTTCTGTGAAATCATCTCGCAGAGTTACAGCTTTCCCCTCAAGAATCCTTTCGCTAAGACAGTTCTTGTGGAATTGGCAAAGTGATATTTGGAAGCCCATAGAGGGCTATGGTGAAAAAGGAAATATCCTCAGATGAAATCTGGAAAGAAGCTTTCTGAGAAACTGCTTAGTGTTCTGTTAATTCATCTCACAGAGTTACATCTGTATTTCGTGGATCTCTTTGCTAGCCTTATTTCTGTGGAATCTGAGAACAGATATTTCGGATCCCTTTGAAGACTATAGGGCCAAAGGAAATATCCTCCGATAACTAAGAGAAAGAAGCTTTCTGAGAAACTTCTTTGTGTTCTGTGAAATCATCTCACAGAGTTGCAGCTTTCCCCTCAAGAAGCCTTTCGCTAAGACAGTTCTTGTGGAATTAGCAAAGTGATATTTGGAAGCCCATAGAGGGCTATGGTGAAAAAGGAAATATCCTCCGATGAAATCTGGAAAGAAGCTTTCTGAGATACTGCTTAGTGTTCTGTTAATTCATCTCACAGAGTTACATCTATATTTCGTGGATCTCTTTGCTGGCCTTATTTCTGTGGAACATGAGAACAGATATTTCGGATCCGTTTGAAGACTATAGGGCCAAAGGAAATATCCTCCGAAAACTAAGAGAAAGAAGCTTTCTGAGAAACTTCTTTGTGTTCTGTGAAATCATCTCACAGAGTTACAGCTTTCCCCTCAAGAATCCTTTCGCTAAGAAAGTTCTTGTGGAATTGGCAAAGTGATATTTGGAAGCCCATAGAGGGCTATGGTGAAAAAGGAAATATCCTCAGATGAAATCTGGAAAGAAGCTTTCTGAGAAACTGCTTAGTGTTCTGTTAATTCATCTCACAGAGTTACATCTGTATTTCGTGGATCTCTTTGCTAGCCTTATTTCTGTGGAATCTGAGAACAGATATTTCGGATCCCTTTGAAGACTATAGGGCCAAAGGAAATATCCTCCGATAACTAAGAGAAAGAAGCTTTCTGAGAAACTTCTTTGTGTTCTGTGAAATCATCTCACAGAGTTACAGCTTTCCCCTCAAGAAGCCTTTCGCTAAGACATTTCTTGTGGAATTGGCAAAGTGATATTTGGAAGCCCATAGAGGGCTATGGTGAAAAAGGAAATATCCTCAGATGAAATCTGGAAAGAAGCTTTCTGAGAAACTGCTTAGTGTTCTGTTAATTCATCTCACAGAGTTACATCTGTATTTCGTGGATCTCTTTGCTAGCCTTATTTCTGTGGAATCTGACAACAGATATTTCGGATCCCTTTGAAGACTATAGGGTCAAAGGAAATATCCTCTGATAACTAAGAGAAAGAAGCTTTCTCAGAAACTTCTTTGTGTTCTGTGAAATCATCTCACAGAGTTACAGCTTTCCCCTCAAGAAGCCTTTCGCTAAGACAGTTCTTGTGGAATTGGCAAAGTGATATTTGGAAGCCCATAGAGGGCTATGGTGAAAAAGGAAATATCCTCAGATGACATCTGGAAAGAAGCTTTCTGAGAAACTGCTTAGTGTTCTGTTAATTCATCTCACAGAGTTACTTCTGTATTTCGTGGATCTCTTTGCTAGCCTTATTTCTGTGGAATCTGACAACAGATATTTCGAATCCCTTTGAAGACTATACGGCCAAAGGAAATATCCTCCGATAACTAAGAGAAAGAAGCTTTCTCAGAAACTTCTTTGTGTTCTGTGAAATCATCTCACAGAGTTACAGCTTTCCCCTCAAGAAGCCTTTCGCTAAGACAGTTCTTGTGGAATTGGCAAAGTGATATTTGGAAGCCCATAGAGGGCTACGGTGAAAAAGGAAATATCCTCAGATGAAATCTGGAAAGAAGCTTTCTGAGAAACTGCTTAGTGTTCTGTTAATTCATCTCACAGAGTTACATCTGTATTTCGTGGATCTCTTTGCTAGCCTTATTTCTGTGGAATCTGACAACAGATATTTCGAAACCCATTGAAGACTACAGGGCCAAAGGAAATATCCTCCGAAAACTAAGAGAAAGAAGCTTTCTGAGAAACTTCTTTGTGTTCTGTGAAATGAGCTCACAGAGTTACAGCTTTCCACTCAAGAAGCCTTTCGCTAAGACAGTTCTTGTGGAATTGGCAAAGTGATATTTGGAAGCCCATAGAGGGCTATGGTGAAAAAGGAAATATCCTCCGATGAAATCTGGAAAGAAGCTTTCTGAGAAACTGCTTAGTGTTCTGTTAATTCATCTCAAAGAGTTACATCTGTATTTCGTGGATTTCTTTGCTAGCCTTATTTCTGTGGAATCTGAGAACAGATATTTCGGATCCCTTTGAAGACTATAGGGCCAAAGGAAATATCCTCCGATAACAAAGAGAAAGAAGCTTTGTGAGAAATTTCTTTGTGTTCTATGTAATCATCTCACAGAGTTACAACTTTCCCCTCAAGAAGCCTTTCGCTAAGACAGTTCTTGGGGAATTGGCAAAGTGATATTTGGAAGCCCATAGAGGGCTATGGTGAAAAAGGAAATATCCTCCGATGAAATATGGAAAGAAGCTTTCTGAGAAACTGCTTAGTGTTCTGTTAATTCATCTCACAGAGTTACATCTGTATTTCGTGGATCTCTTTGCTAGGCTTATTTCTGTGGAATCTGAGAACAGATATTTCGGATCCCTTTGAAGACTATAGGGCCAAAGGAAATATCCTCGGATAACAAAGAAAAGAAGCTTTCTGAGAAACTTTTTTGTGTTCTGTGAAATCATCTCACAGAGTTACAGCTTTCCCCTCAAGAAGCCTTTCGCTAAGACAGTTCTTGTGGAATTGGCAAAGTGATATTTGGAAGCCCATAGAGGGCTATGGTGAAAAAGGAAATATCCTCCGATGAAATCTGGAAAGAAGCTATCTGAGAAACTGCTTAGTGTTCTGTTAATTCATCTCACAGAGTTACATCTGTATTTCGTGGATCTCTTTGCTAGCCTTATTTCTGTGGAATTTGAGAACAGATATTTCGGATCCCTTTGAAGACTATAGGGCCAAAGGAAATATCCTCCGATAACTAAGAGAAAGAAGCTTTCTGAGAAACTTCTTTGTGTTCTGTGAAATCATCTCACAGAGTTACAGCTTTCCCCTGAAGAAGCCTTTCGCTAAGACATTTCTTGTGGAATTGGCAAAGTGATATTTGGAAGCCCATAGAGGGCTATGGTGAAAAAGGAAATATCCTCAGATGAAATCTGGAAAGAAGCTTTCTGAGAAACTGCTTAGTGTTCTGTTAATTCATCTCACAGAGTTACATCTGTATTTCGTGGATCTCTTTGCTAGCCTTATTTCTGTGGAATCTGACAACAGATATTTCGGATCCCTTTGAAGACTATAGGGCCAAAGGAAATATCCTCCGATAACTAAGAGAAAGAAGCTTTCTCAGAAACTTCTTTGTGTTCTGTGAAATCATCTCACAGAGTTACAGCTTTCCCCTCAAGAAGCCTTTCGCTAAGACAGTTCTTGTGGATTTGGCAAAGTGATATTTGGAAGCCCATAGAGGGCTATGGTGAAAAAGGAAATATCCTCCGATGAAATCTGGAAAGAAGCTTTCTGAGAAACTGCTCAGTGTTCTTTGAATTCATCTCACAGAGTTACATCTGTATTTCGTGGATCTCCTTGCTAGGCTTATTTCTGTGGAATCTGAGAACAGATATTTCGGATCCCTTTGAAGACTATAGGGCCAAAGGAAATATCCTCGGATAACAAAGAAAAAGAAGCTTTCTGAGAAACTTCTTTGTGTTCTGTGAAATCATCTCACAGAGTTACAGCTTCCCCCTCAAGAAGCCTTTCGCTAAGACAGTTCTTGTGGAATTGGCAAAGTGATATTTGGAAGCCCGTAGAAGGCTATGGTGAAAAAGGAAATATCCTCAGATGAAATCTGGAAAGAAGCTTTCTGAGAAACTGCTTAGTGTTCTGTTAATTCATCTCACATAGTTACATCTGTATTTCGTGGATCTCTTTGCTAGCCTTATTTCTGTGGAATCTGACAACAGATATTTCGGATCCCTTTGAAGACTATAGGGTCAAAGGAAATATCCTCCGATAACTAAGAGAAAGAAGCTTTCTGAGAAACTTCTTTGTGTTCTGTGAAATCATCTCACAGAGTTACAGCTTTCCCCTCAAAAAGCCTTTCGCTAAGACAGTTCTTGTGGAATTGGCAAAGTGATATTTGGAAGCCCATAGAGGGCTATGGTGAAAAAGGAAATATCCTCAGATGAAATCTGGAAAGAAGCTTTCTGAGAAACTGCTTCGTGTTCTGTTAATTCATCTCACAGAGTTACATCTGTATTTCGTGGATCTCTTTGCTAGCCTTATTTCTGTGGAATCTGACAACATATATTTCGAATCCCTTTGAAGACTATAGGGCCAAAGGAAATATCCTCCGATAACTAAGAGAAAGAAGCTTTCTGAGAAACTTCTTTGTGTTCTGCGAAATCATCTCACAGAGTTACAGCTTTCCCCTCAAGAAGCCTTTCGCTAAGACAGTTCTTGTGGAATTGGCAAAGTGATATTTGGAAGCCCATAGAGGGCTATGGTGAAAAAGGAAATATCCTCCGATGAAATCTGGAAAGAAGCTTTCTGAGAAACTGCTTAGTGTTCTGTTAATTCATCTCACAGAGTTACATCTATATTTCGTGGATCTCTTTGCTAGCCTTATTTCTGTGGAATCTGAGAACAGATATTTCGGATCACTTTGAAGACTATAGGGCCAAAGGAAATATCCTCCGAAAACTAAGAGAAAGAAGGTTTCTGAGAAACTTCTTTGTGTTCTGTCAAATCAGCTCACAGAGTTACAGCTTTCCTCTCAAGAAGCCTTTCGCTAAGACAGTTCTTGTGGAATTGGCAAAGTGATATTTGGAAGCCCATAGAGGGCTATGGTGAAAAAGGAAATATCCTCCGATGAAATCTGGAAAGAAGCTTTCTGAGAAACTGCTTAGTGTTCTGTTAATTCATCTCACAGAGTTACATCTGTATTTCGTGGATCACTTGGCTAGCCTTATTTCTGTGGAATCTGAGAACAGATATTTCGGATCCCTTTGAAGACTATAGGGCCAAAGGAAATATCCTCCGATAACTAAGAGAAAGAAGCTTTCTGAGAAACTTCTTTGTGTTCTGTGAAATCATCTCACAGAGTTACAGCTTTCCCCTCAAGAAGCCTTTCGCTAAGACAGTTCTTGTGGAATTGGCAAAGTGATATTTGGAAGCCCATAGAGGGCTATGGTGAAAAAGGAAATATCCTCAGATGAAATCTGGAAAGAAGCTTTCTGAGAAACTGCTTAGTGTTCTGTTAATTCATCTCACAGAGGTACATCTGTATTTCGTGGATCTCTTTGCTAGCCTTATTTCTGTGGAATCTGAGAACAGATATTTCGGATCCCTTTGAAGACTATAGGGCCAAAGGAAATATCCTCCGATAACTAAGAGAAAGAAGCTTTCTGAGAAACTTCTTTGTGTTCTGTGAAATCATCTCACAGAGTTACAGCTTTCCCCTCAAGAAGCCTTTCGCTAAGACAGTTCTTGTGGAATTGGCAAAGTGATATTTGGAAGCCCATAGAGGGCTATGGTGAAAAAGGAAATATCCTCAGATGAAATCTGGAAAGAAGCTTTCTGAGAAACTGCTCAGTGTTCTTTGAATTCATCTCACAGACTTACATCTGTATTTCGTGGATCTCTTTGCTAGGCTTATTTCTGTGGAATCTGAGAACAGATATTTCGGATCCCTTTGAAGACTATAGGGCCAAAGGAAATATCCTCGGATAACAAAGAAAAAGAAGCTTTCTGAGAAACTTCTTTGTGTTCTGTGAAATCATCTCACAGAGTTACAGCTTTCGCCTCAAGAAGCCTTTCGCTAAGACAGTTCTTGTGGAATTGGCAAAGTGATATTTGGAAGCCCGTAGAAGGCTATGGTGAAAAAGGAAATATCCTCAGATGAAATCTGGAAAGAAGCTTTCTGAGAAACTGCTTAGTGTTCTGTTAATTCATCTCACATAGTTACATCTGTATTTCGTGGATCTCTTTGCTAGCCTTATTTCTGTGGAATCTGACAACAGATATTTCGGATCCCTTTGAAGACTATAGGGCCAAAGGAAATATCCTCCGATAACTAAGAGAAAGAAGCTTTGTGAGATACTTCTTTGTGTTCTGTGAAATCATCTCACAGAGTAACAGCTTTCCCCTCAAAAAGCCTTTCGCTAAGACAGTTCTTCTGGAATTGGCAAAGTGATATTTGGAAGCCCATAGAGGGCTATGGTGAAAAAGGAAATATCCTCAGATGAAATCTGGAAAGAAGCTTTCTGAGAAACTGCTTAGTGTTCTGTTAATTCATCTCACAGAGTTACATCTGTATTTCGTGGATCACTTGGCTAGCCTTATTTCTGTGGAATCTGAGAACAGATATTTCGGATCCCTTTGAAGACTATAGGGCCAAAGGAAATATCCTCCGATAACTAAGAGAAAGAAGCTTTCTCAGAAACTTCTTTGTGTTCTGTGAAATCATCTCACAGAGTTACAGCTTTCCCCTGAAGAAGCCTTTCGCTAAGACAGTTCTTGTGGAATTGGCAAAGTGATATTTGGAAGCCCATAGAGGGCTATGGTGAAAAAGGAAATATCCTCAGATGAAATCTGGAAAGAAGCTTTCTGAGAAACTGCTTAGTGTTCTGTTAATTCATCTCACAGAGTTACATCTGTATTTCGTGGATCTCTTTGCTAGCCTTATTTCTGTGGAATCTGACAACAGATATTTCGGATCCCTTTGAAGACTATAGGGCCAAAGGAAATATCCTCCGATAACTAAGAGAAAGAAGCTTTCTGAGAAACTTCTTTGTGTTCTGTGAAATCATCTCACAGAGTTACAGCTTTCCCCTCAAGAAGCCTTTCGCTAAGACAGTTCTTGTGGAATTGGCAAAGTGATATTTGGAAGCCCATAGAGGGCTATGGTGAAAAAGGAAATATCCTGAGATGAAATCTGGAAAGAAGCTTTCTGAGAAACTGCTTAGTGTTCTGTTAATTCATCTCACAGAGTTACATCTATATTTCGTGGATCTCTTTGCTAGCCTTATTTCTGTGGAATCTGAGAACAGATATTTCGGATCCCTTTGAAGACTATAGGGCCAAAGGAAATATCCTCCGAAAACTAAGAGAAAGAATCTGTCTGAGAAACTTCTTTGTGTTCTGTGAAATGAGCTCACAGAGTTACAGCTTTCCCCTCAAGAAGCCTTTCGCTAAGACAGTTCTTGTGGAATTGGCAAAGTGATATTTGGAAGCCCATAGAGGGCTATGGTGAAAAAGGAAATATCCTCCGATGAAATCTGGAAAGAAGCTCTCTGAGAAACTGCTTAGTGTTCTGTTAATTCATCTCACAGAGTTACATCTATATTTCGTGGATCTCTTTGCTAGCCTTATTTCTGTGGAATCTGAGAACAGATATTTCGGATCCGTTTGAAGACTATAGGGCCAAAGGAAATATCCTCCGAAAACTAAGAGAAAGAAGCTTTCTGAAAAACTTCCTTGTGTTCTGTGAAATGAGCTCACAGAGTTACAGCTTTCCACTCAAGAAGCCTTTCGCTAAGACAGTTCTTGTGGAATTGGCAAAGTGATATTTGGAAGCCCATAGAGGGCTATGGTGAAAAAGGAAATATCCTCAGATGAAATCTGGAAAGAAGCTTTCTGAGAAACTGCTTAGTGTTCTGTTATTCATCTCACAGAGTTACATCTGTATTTCGTGGATCACTTGGCTAGCCTTATTTCTGTGAAATCTGAGAACAGATATTTCGGATCCCTTTGAAGACTATAGGGCCAAAGGAAATATCCTCCGATAACTAAGAGAAAGAAGCTTTCTGAGAAACTTCTTTGTGTTCTGTGAAATCATCTCACAGAGTTACAGCTTTCCCCTCAAGAAGCCTTTCGCTAAGACAGTTCTTGTGGAATTGGCAAAGTGATATTTGGAAGCCCATAGAGGGCTATGGTGAAAAAGGAAATATCCTCAGATGAAATCTGGAAAGAAGCTTTCTGAGAAACTGCTCAGTGTTCTTTGAATTCATCTCACAGAGTTACATCTGTATTTCGTGGATCTCTTTGCTAGGCTTATTTCTGTGGAATCTGAGAACAGATATTTCGGATCCCTTTGAAGACTATAGGGCCAAAGGAAATATCCTCGGATAACAAAGAAAAAGAAGCTTTCTGAGAAACTTCTTTGTGTTCTGTGAAATCATCTCACAGAGTTACAGCTTTCCCCTCAAGAAGCCTTTCGCTAAGACAGTTCTTGTGGAATTGGCAAAGTGATATTTGGAAGCCCGTAGAAGGCTATGGTGAAAAAGGAAATATCCTCAGATGAAATCTGGAAAGAAGCTTTCTGAGAAACTGCTTAGTGTTCTGTTAATTCATCTCACATAGTTACATCTGTATTTCGTGGATCTCTTTGCTAGCCTTATTTCTGTGGAATCTGACAACAGATATTTCGGATCCCTTTGAAGACTATAGGGCCAAAGGAAATATCCTCCGATAACTAAGAGAAAGAAGCTTTGTGAGATACTTCTTTGTGTTCTGTGAAATCATCTCACAGAGTAACAGCTTTCCCCTCAAAAAGCCTTTCGCTAAGACAGTTCTTCTGGAATTGGCAAAGTGATATTTGGAAGCCCATAGAGGGCTATGGTGAAAAAGGAAATATCCTCAGATGAAATCTGGAAAGAAGCTTTCTGAGAAACTGCTTAGTGTTCTGTTAATTCATCTCACAGAGTTACATCTGTATTTCGTGGATCACTTGGCTAGCCTTATTTCTGTGGAATCTGAGAACAGATATTTCGGATCCCTTTGAAGACTATAGGGCCAAAGGAAATATCCTCCGATAACTAAGAGAAAGAAGCTTTCTCAGAAACTTCTTTGTGTTCTGTGAAATCATCTCACAGAGTTACAGCTTTCCCCTCAAGAAGCCTTTCGCTAAGACAGTTCTTGTGGAATTGGCAAAGTGATATTTGGAAGCCCATAGAGGGCTATGGTGAAAAAGGAAATATCCTCAGATGAAATCTGGAAAGAAGCTTTCTGAGAAACTGCTTAGTGTTCTGTTAATTCATCTCACAGAGTTACATCTGTATTGCGTGGATCTCTTTGCTAGCCTTATTTCTGTGGAATCTGACAACAGATATTTCGGATCCCTTTGAAGACTATAGGGCCAAAGGAAATATCCTCCGATAACTAAGAGAAAGAAGCTTTCTGAGAAACTTCTTTGTGTTCTGTGAAATCATCTCACAGAGTTACAGCTTTCACCTCAAGAAGCCTTTCGCTAAGACAGTTCTTGTGGAATTGGCAAAGTGATATTTGGAAGCCCATAGAGGGCTATGGTGAAAAAGGAAATATCCTGAGATGAAATCTGGAAAGAAGCTTTCTGAGAAACTGCTTAGTGTTCTGTTAATTCATCTCACAGAGTTACATCTATATTTCGTGGATCTCTTTGCTAGCCTTATTTCTGTGGAATCTGAGAACAGATATTTCGGATCCCTTTGAAGACTATAGGGCCAAACGAAATATCCTCCGAAAACTAAGAGAAAGAATCTGTCTGAGAAACTTCTTTGTGTTCTGTGAAATCATCTCACAGAGTTACAGCTTTCCCCTCAAGAAGCCTTTCGCTAAGACAGTTCTTGTGGAATTGGCAAAGTGATATTTGGAAGCCCATAGAGGGCTATGGTGAAAAAGGAAATATCCTCCGATGAAATCTGGAAAGAAGCTCTCTGAGAAACTGCTTAGTGTTCTGTTAATTCATCTCACAGAGTTACATCTATATTTCGTGGATCTCTTTGCTAGCCTTATTTCTGTGGAATCTGAGAACAGATATTTCGGATCCGTTTGAAGACTATAGGGCCAAAGGAAATATCCTCCGAAAACTAAGAGAAAGAAGCTTTCTGAAAAACTTCCTTGTGTTCTGTGAAATGAGCTCACAGAGTTACAGCTTTCCACTCAAGAAGCCTTTCGCTAAGACAGTTCTTGTGGAATTGGCAAAGTGATATTTGGAAGCCCATAGAGGGCTATGGTGAAAAAGGAAATATCCTCAGATGAAATCTGGAAAGAAGCTTTCTGAGAAACTGCTTAGTGTTCTGTTATTCATCTCACAGAGTTACATCTGTATTTCGTGGATCACTTGGCTAGCCTTATTTCTGTGAAATCTGAGAACAGATATTTCGGATCCCTTTGAAGACTATAGGGCCAAAGGAAATATCCTCCGATAACTAAGAGAAAGAAGCTTTCTGAGAAACTTCTTTGTGTTCTGTGAAATCATCTCACAGAGTTACAGCTTTCCCCTCAAGAAGCCTTTCGCTAAGACAGTTCTTGTGGAATTGGCAAAGTGATATTTGGAAGCCCATAGAGGGCTATGGTGAAAAAGGAAATATCCTCAGATGAAATCTGGAAAGAAGCTTTCTGAGAAACTGCTCAGTGTTCTTTGAATTCATCTCACAGAGTTACATCTGTATTTCGTGGATCTCTTTGCTAGGCTTATTTCTGTGGAATCTGAGAACAGATATTTCGGATCCCTTTAAAGACTATAGGGCCAAAGGAAATATCCTCGGATAACAAAGAAAAAGAAGCTATCTGAGAAACTTCCTTGTGTTCTGTGAAATCATCTCACAGAGTTACAGCTTTCCCCTCAAGAAGCCTTTCGCTAAGACAGTTCTTGTGGAATTGGCAAAGTGATATTTGGAAGCCCGTAGAAGGCTATGGTGAAAAAGGAAATATCCTCAGATGAAATCTGGAAAGAAGCTTTCTGAGAAACTGCTTAGTGTTCTCTTAATTCATCTCACATAGTTACATCTGTATTTCGTGGATCTCTTTGCTAGCCTTATTTCTGTGGAATCTGACAACAGATATTTCGGATCCCTTTGAAGACTATAGGGCCAAAGGAAATATCCTCCGATAACTAAGAGAAAGAAGCTTTGTGAGATACTTCTTTGTGTTCTGTGAAATCATCTCACAGAGTTACAGCTTTCCCCTCAAAAAGCCTTTCGCTAAGACAGTTCTTCTGGAATTGGCAAAGTGATATTTGGAAGCCCATAGAGTGCTATGGTGAAAAAGGAAATATCCTCAGATGAAATCTGGAAAGAAGCTTTCTGAGAAAGTGCTTAGTGTTCTGTTAATTCATCTCACAGAGTTACATCTGTATTTCGTGGATCACTTGGCTAGCCTTATTTCTGTGGAATCTGAGAACAGATATTTCGGATCCCTTTGAAGACTATAGGGCCAAAGGAAATATCCTCCGATAACTAAGAGAAAGAAGCTTTCTCAGAAACTTCTTTGTGTTCTGTGAAATCATCTCGCAGAGTTACAGCTTTCCCCTCAAGAAGCCTTTCGCTAAGACAGTTCTTGTGGAATTGGCAAAGTGATATTTGGAAGCCCATAGAGGGCTATGGTGAAAAAGGAAATATCCTCAGATGAAATCTGGAAAGAAGCTTTCTGAGAAACTGCTTAGTGTTCTGTTAATTCATCTCACAGAGTTACATCTGTATTTCGTGGATCTCTTTGCTAGCCTTATTTCTGTGGAATCTGACAACAGATATTTCGAATCCCTTTGAAGACTATAGGGCCAAAGGAAATATCCTCCGATAACTAAGAGAAAGAAGCTTTCTCAGAAACTTCTTTGTGTTCTGTGAAATCATCTCACAGAGTTACAGCTTTCCCCTCAAGAAGCCTTTCGCTAAGACAGTTCTTGTGGAATTGGCAAAGTGATATTTGGAAGCCCATAGAGGGCTATGGTGAAAAAGGAAATATCCTCCGATGAAATCTGGAAAGAAGCTTTCTGAGAAACTGCTTAGTGTTCTGTTAATTCATCTCACAGAGTTACATCTATATTTCGAGGATCTCTTTGCTAGCCTTATTTCTGTGGAATCTGAGAACAGATATTTCGGATCCCTTTGAAGACTATAGGGCCAAAGGAAATATCCTCCGAAAACTAAGAGAAAGAATCTGTCTGAGAAACTTCTTTGTGTTCTGTGAAATGAGCTCACAGAGTTACAGCTTTCCCCTCAAGAAGCCTTTCGCTAAGACAGTTCTTGTGGAATTGGCAAAGTGATATTTGGAAGCCCATAGAGGGCTATGGTGAAAAAGGAAATATCCTCCGATGAAATCTGGAAAGAAGCTCTCTGAGAAACTGCTTAGTGTTCTGTTAATTCATCTCACAGAGTTACATCTATATTTCGTGGATCTCTTTGCTAGCCTTATTTCTGTGGAATCTGAGAACAGATATTTCGGATCCGTTTGAAGACTATAGGGCCAAAGGAAATATCCTCCGAAAACTAAGAGAAAGAAGCTTTCTGAGAAACTTCCTTGTGTTCTGTGAAATGAGCTCACAGAGTTACAGCTTTCCACTCAAGAAGCCTTTCGCTAAGACAGTTCTTGTGGAATTGGCAAAGTGATATTTGGAAGCCCATAGAGGGCTATGTTGAAAAAGGAAATATCCTCTGATGAAGTCTGGAAAGAAGCTTTCTGAGAAACTGCTTAGTGTTCTGTTAATTCATCTCACAGAGTTACATCTATATTTCGTGGATCTCTTTGCTAGCCTTATTTCTGTGGAATCTGAGAACAGATATTTCGGATCCCTTTGAAGACTATAGGGCCAAAGGAAATATCCTCCGAAAACTAAGAGAAAGAAGGTTTCTGAGAAACTTCTTTGTGTTCTGTCAAATCACCTCACAGAGTTACAGCTTTCCTCTCAAGAAGCCTTTCGCTAAGACAGTTCTTGTGGAATTGGCAAAGTGATATTTGGAAGCCCATAGAGGGCTATGGTGAAAAAGGAAATATCCTGAGATGAAATCTGGAAAGAAGCTTTCTGAGAAACTGCTTAGAGTTCTGTTAATTCATCTCACAGAGTTACATCTATATTTCGTGGATCTCTTTGCTAGCCTTATTTCTGTGGAATCTGAGAACAGATATTTCGGATCCGTTTGAAGACTATAGGGCCAAAGGAAATATCCTCCGAAAACTAAGAGAAAGAAACTTTCTGAGAAACTTCTTAGTGTTCTGTGAAATGAGCTCACAGAGTTACAGCTTTCCACTCAAGAAGCCTTTCGCTAAGACAGTTCTTGTGGAATTGGCAAAGTGATATTTGGAAGCCCATAGAGGGCTATGGTGAAAAAGGAAATATCCTCCGATGAAATCTGGAAAGAAGCTTTCTGAGAAACTGCTTAGTGTTCTGTTAATTCATCTCACAGAGTTACATCTGTATTTCGTGGATCTCTTTGCTAGCCTTATTTCTGTGGAATCTGAGAACAGATATTTCGGATCCCTTTGAAGACTATAGGGCCAAAGGAAATATCCTCCGATAACAAAGAGAAAGAAGCTTTGTGAGAAATTTCTTTGTGTTCTATGTAATCATCTCACAGAGTTACAGCTTTCCCCTCAAGAAGCCTTTCGCTAAGACAGTTCTTGTGGAATTGGCAAAGTGATATTTGGAAGCCCATAGAGGGCTATGGTGAAAAAGGAAATATCCTCCGATGAAATCTGGAAAGAAGCTTTCTGAGAAACTGCTTAGTGTTCTGTTAGTTCATCTCACAGAGTTACATCTATATTTCGAGGATCTCTTTGCTAGCCTTATTTCTGTGGAATCTGAGAACAGATATTTCGGATCCCTTTGAAGACTATAGGGCCAAAGGAAATATCCTCCGAAAACTAAGAGAAAGAAGGTTTCTGAGAAACTTCTTTGTGTTCTGTCAAATCAGCTCACAGAGTTACAGCTTTCCTCTCAAGAAGCCTTTCGCTAAGACAGTTCTTGTGGAATTGGCAAAGTGATATTTGGAAGCCCATAGAGGGCTATGATAAAAAGGAAATATCCTCGGATGAAATCTGGAAAGAAGCTTTCTGAGAAACTGCTTAGTGTTCTGTTAGTTCATCTCACAGAGTTACATCTATATTTCGTGGATCTCTTTGCTAGCCTTATTTCTATGGAATCTGAGAACAGATATTTCGGATCCCTTTGAAGACTATAGGGCCAAAGGAAATATCCTCCGATAACAAAGAGAAAGAAGCTTTCTGAGACACTTCTTTGTGTTCTGTGAAATCATCTCACAGAGTTACAGCTTTCCCCTCAAGAAGCCTTTCGCTAAGACGGTTCTTGTGGGATTGGCCAAGTGATATTTGGAAGCCCACAGAGGGCTGTGGTGAAAAAGGAAATATCCTCAGATGAAATCTGGAAAGAAGCTTTCTGTGAAACTGCTTAGTGTTCTGTTAATTCATCTCACACAGTTACATCTGTATTTCGTGGATCTCTTTGCTAGCCTTATTTCTGTGGAATCTGAGAACAGATATTTCGGATCCCTTTGCAGACTATAGGGCCAAAGGAAATATCCTCCGATAACTAAGAGAAAGAAGCTTTCTGAGAAACTTCTTTGTGTTCTGTGAAATCATCTCACAGAGTTACAGCTTTCCCCTCAAGAAGCCTTTCGCTAAGACAGTTCTTGTGGAATTGGCAAAGTGATATTTGGAAACCCTTAGTGGGCTATGGTGAAAAAGGAAATATCCTCCGATGAAATCTGGAAAGAAGCTTTCTGAGAAACAGCTTAGTGTTCTGTTAATTCATGTCACAGAGTTACATCTGT
Source organism: Macaca mulatta (assembly GCF_049350105.2). NCBI lineage: Eukaryota > Metazoa > Chordata > Mammalia > Primates > Cercopithecidae > Macaca > Macaca mulatta. The sequence continues at coordinate 50,730,226 of NC_133411.1, forward strand.
ACTTCGTGGATCTCTTTGCTAGGCTTATTTCTGTGGAATCTGAGAACAGATATTTCGGATCCCTTTGAAGACTATAGGGCCAAAGGAAATATCCTCGGATAACAAAGAAAAAGAAGCTTTCTGAGAAACTTTTTTGTGTTCTGTGAAATCATCTCACAGAGTTACAGCTTTCCCCTCAAGAAGCCTTTCGCTAAGACATTTCTTGTGGAATTGGCCAAGTGATATTTGGAAGCCCATAGAGGGCTATGGTGAAAAAGGAAATATCCTCAGATGAAATCTGGAAAGAAGCTTTCTGAGAAACTGCTTAGTGTTCTGTTAATTCATCTCACAGAGTTACATCTGTATTTCGTGGATCTCTTTGCTAGCCTTATTTCTGTGGAATCTGAGAACAGATATTTCGGATCCCTTTGAAGACTATAGGGCCAAAGGAAATATCCTCCGAAAAGTAAGAGAAAGAAGCTTTCTCAGAAACTTCTTTGTGTTCTGTGAAATCATCTCACAGAGTTACAGCTTTCCCCTCAAGAAGCCTTTCGCTAAGACAGTTCTTGTGGAATTGGCAAAGTGATATTTGGAAGCCCTTAGAGGGCTATGGTGAAAAAGGAAATATCCTCAGATGAAATCTGGAAAGAAGCTTTCTGAGAAACTGCTTAGTGTTCTGTTAATTCATCTCACAGAGTTACATCTGATTTTCGTGGATCTCTTTGCTAGCCTTATTTCTGTGGAATCTGACAACAGATATTTCGGATCCCTTTGAAGACTATAGGGCCAAAGGAAATATCCTCCGAAAACTAAGAGAAAGAAGGTTTCTGAGAAACTTCTTTGTGTTCTGTCAAATCAGCTCACAGAGTTACAGCTTTCCTCTCAAGAAGCCTTTCGCTAAGACAGTTCTTGTGGAATTGGCAAAGTGATATTTGGAAGCCCATTGAGGGCTATGGTGAAAAAGGAAATATCCTGAGATGAAATCGGGAAAGAAGCTTTCTGAGAAACTGCTTAGAGTTCTCTTAATTCATCTCACAGAGTAACATCTATATTTCGTGGATCTCTTTGCTAGCCTTATTTCTGTGGAATCTGAGAACAGATATTTCGGATCCGTTTGAAGACTATAGGGCCAAAGGAAATATCCTCCGAAAACTAAGAGAAAGAAGCTTTCTAAGAAACTTCTTTGTGTTCTGTGAAATGAGCTCACAGAGTTACAGCTTTCCACTCAAGAAGCCTTTCGCTAAGACAGTTCTTGGGGAATTGGCAAAGTGATATTTGGAAGCCCATAGAGGGCTATGGTGAAAAAGGAAATATCCTCAGATGAAATCTGGAAAGAAGCTTTCTGAGAAACTGCTTAGTGTTCTGTTAATTCATCTCACAGAGTTACATCTATATTTCGTGGATCTCTTTGCTAGCCTTATTTCTGTGGAATCTGACAACAGATATTTCGGATCCCTTTGAAGACTATAGGGCCAAAGGAAATATCCTCTGATAACAAAGAGAAAGAAGCTTTGTGAGAAATTTCTTTGTGTTCTATGTAATCATCTCACAGAGTTACAGCTTTCCCCTCAAGAAGCTTTTCGCTAAGACAGTTCTTGTGGAATTGGCAAAGTGATATTTGGAAGCCCATTGAGGGCTATGGTGAAAAAGGAAATATCCTCCGATGAAATATGGAAAGAAGCTTTCTGAGAAACTGCTTAGTGTTCTGTTAATTCATCTCACAGAGTTACATCTATATTTCGTGGATCTCTTTGCTAGGCTCATTTCTGTGGAATCTGAGAACAGATATTTCGGATCCCTTTGAAGACTATAGGGCAAAGGAAATATCCTCGGATAACAAAGAAAAAGAAGCTTTCTGAGAAACTTTTTTGTGTTCTGTGAAATCATCTCACAGAGTTACAGCTTTCCCCTCAAGAAGCCTTTCGCTAAGACAGTTCTTGTGGAATTGGCAAAGTGATATTTGGAAGCCCATAGAGGGCTATGGTGAAAAAGGAAATATCCTCCGATGAAATCTGGAAAGAAGCTTTCTGAGAAACTGCTTAGTGTTCTGTTAATTCATCTCACAGAGTTACATCTGTATTTCGTGGATCTCTTTGCTAGCCTTATTTCTGTGGAATTTGAGAACAGATATTTCGGATCCCTTTGAAGACTATAGGGCCAAAGGGAATATCCTCCGATAACTAAGAGAAAGAAGCTTTCTCAGAAACTTCTTTGTGTTCTGTGAAATCATCTCACAGAGTTACAGCTTTCCCCTCAAGAAGCCTGTCGCTAAGACAGTTCTTGTGGAATTGGCAAAGTGATATTTGGAAGCCCATAGAGGGCTATGGTGAAAAAGGAAATATCCTCAGATGAAATCTGGAAAGAAGCTTTCTGAGAAACTGCTTAGTGTTCTGTTAATTCATCTCACAGAGTTACATCTGTATTTCGTGGATCTCTTTGCTAGCCTTATTTCTGTGGAATCTGAGAACAGATATTTCGGATCCCTTTGAAGACTATAGGGCCAAAGGAAATATCCTCCGAAAACTAAGAGAAAGAAGGTTTCTGAGAAACTTCTTTGTGTTCTGTCAAATCAGCTCACAGAGTTACAGCTTTCCTCTCAAGAAGCCTTTCGCTAAGACAGTTCTTGTGGAATTGGCAAAGTGATATTTGGAAGCCCATAGAGGGCTATGGTGAAAAAGGAAATATCCTCCGATGAAATCTGGAAAGAAGCTTTCTGAGAAACTGCTTAGTGTTCTGTTAATTCATCTCACAGAGTTACATCTGTATTTCGTGGATCTCTTTGCTAGCCTTATTTCTGTGGAATCTGAGAACAGATATTTCGGATCCCTTTGAAGACTATAGGGCCAAAGGAAATATCCTCGGATAACAAAGAAAAAGAAGCTTTCTGAGAAACTTTTTTGTGTTCTGTGAAATCATCTCACAGAGTTACAGCTTTCCCCTCAAGAAGCCTTTCGCTAAGACAGTTCTTGTGGAATTGGCAAAGTGATATTTGGAAGCCCATAGAGGGCTACGGTGAAAAAGGAAATATCCTCCGATGAAATCTGGAAAGAAGCTTTCTGAGAAACTGCTCAGTGTTCTGTTAATTCATCTCACAGTGTTACATCTGTATTTCGTGGATCTCTTTGCTAGCCTTATTTCTGTGGAATCTGACAACAGATATTTCGGATCCCTTTGAAGACTATAGGGCCAAAGGAAATATCCTCCGATAACTAAGAGAAAGAAGCTTTCTGAGAAACTTCTTTGTGTTCTGTGAAATCATCTCACAGAGTTACAGCTTTCCCCTCAAGAAGCCTTTCGCTAAGACAGTTCTTGTGGAATTGGCAAAGTGATATTTGGAAGCCCTTAGAGGGCTATGGTGAAAAAGGAAATATCCTCCGATGAAATCTGGAAAGAGGCTTTCTGAGAAACTGCTTAGTGTTCTGTTAATTCATCTCACAGAGTTACATCTGTATTTCGTGGATCTCTTTGCTAGCCTTATTTCTGTGGAATCTGAGAACAGATATTTCGGATCCATTTGAAGACTATAGGGCCAAAGGAAATATCCTCCGAAAACTAAGAGAAAGAAGGTTTCTGAGAAACTTCTTTGTGTTCTGTCAAATCAGCTCACAGAGTTACAGCTTTCCTCTCAAGAAGCCTTTCGCTAAGACAGTTCTTGTGGAATTGGCAAAGTGATATTTGGAAGCCCATAGAGGGCTATGGTGAAAAAGGAAATATCCTGAGATGAAATCTGGAAAGAAGCTTTCTGAGAAACTGCTTAGAGTTCTGTTAATTCATCTCACAAAGTTACATCTATATTTCGTGGATCTCTTTGCTAGCCTTATTTCTGTGGAATCTGAGAACAGATATTTCGGATCCGTTTGAAGACTATAGGGCCAAAGGAAATATCCTCCGAAAACTAAGAGAAAGAAGCTTTCTGAGAAACTTCTTTGTGTTCTGTGAAATGAGCTCACAGAGTTACAGCTTTCCCCTCAGGAAGCCTTTCGCTAAGACAGTTCTTGTGGAATTGGCAAAGTGATATTTGGAAGCCCATTGAGGGCTATGGTGAAAAAGGAAATATCCTCCGATGAAATATGGAAAGAAGCTTTCTGAGAAACTGCTTAGTGTTCTGTTAATTCATCTCACAAAGTTACATCTGTATTTCGTGGATCTCTTTGCTAGACTTATTTCTGTGGAATCTGACAACAGATATTTCGGATCCCTTTGAAGACTATAGGGCCAAAGGAAATATCCTCCGATAACAAAGAGAAAGAAGCTTTGTGAGAAATTTCTTTGTGTTCTATGTAATCATCTCACAGAGTTACAGCTTTCCCCTCAAGAAGCCTTTCGCTAAGACAGTTCTTGTGGAATTGGCAAAGTGATATTTGGAAGCCCATTGAGGGCTATGGTGAAAAAGGAAATATCCTCCGATGAAATCTGGAAAGAAGCTTTCTGAGAAACTGCTTAGTGTTCGGTTAATTCATCTCACAGAGTTACATCTGTATTTCGTGGATCTCTTTGCTAGCCTTATTTCTGTGGAATTTGAGAACAGATATTTCGGATCCCTTTGAAGACTCTAGGGCCAAAGGAAATATCCTCCGATAACTAAGAGAAAGAAGCTTTCTCAGAAACTTCTTTGTGTTCCGTGAAATCATCTCACAGAGTTACAGCTTTCCCCTCAAGAAGCCTTTCGCTAAGACATTTCTTGTGGAATTGGCAAAGTGATATTTGGAAGCCCATAGAGGGCTATGGTGAAAAAGGAAATATCCTCCGATGAAATCTGGAAAGAAGCTTTCTGAGAAACTGCTTAGTGTTCTGTTAATTCATCTCACAGAGTTACATCTGTATTTCGTGGATCTCTTTGCTAGCCTTATTTCTGTGGAATCTGAGAACAGATATTTCGGATCCCTTTGAAGACTATAGGGCCAAAGGAAATATCCTCCGATAACTAAGAGAAAGAAGCTTTCTGAGAAACTTCTTTGTGTTCTGTGAAATCATCTCACAGAGTTACAGCTTTCCCCTCAAGAAGCCTTTCGCTAAGACAGTTCTTGTGGAATTGGCAAAGTGATATTTGGAAGCCCATAGAGGGCTATGGTGAAAAAGGAAATATCCTCAGATGAAATCTGGAAGGAAGCTTTCTGAGAAACTGCTTAGTGTTCTGTTAATTCATCTCACAGAGTTACATCTGTATTTCGTGGATCTCTTTGCTAGCCTTATTTCTGTGGAATCTGACAACAGATATTTCGAGTCCCTTTGAAGACTATAGGGCCAAAGGAAATATCCTCCGATAACTAAGAGAAAGAAGCTTTCTGAGAAACTTCTTTGTGTTCTGTGAAATCATCTCACAGAGTTACAGCTTTCCCCTCAAGAAGCCTTTCGCTAAGACAGTTCTTGTGGAATTGGCAAAGTGATATTTGGAAGCCCATTGAGGGCTATGGTGAAAAAGGAAATATCCTCAGATGAAATCTGGAAAGAAGCTTTCTGAGAAACTGCTTAGTGTTCTGTTAATTCATCTCACAGAGTTACATCTATATTTCGTGGATCTCTATGCTAGCCTTATTTCTGTGGAATCTGAGAACAGATATTTCGGATCCCTTTGAAGACTATAGGGCCAAAGGAAATATCCTCCGAAAACTAAGAGAAAGAAGGTTTCTGAGAAACTTCTTTGTGTTCTGTCAAATCAGCTCACAGAGTTACAGCTTTCCTCTCAAGAAGCCTTTCGCTAAGACAGTTCTTGTGGAATTGGCAAAGTGATATTTGGAAGCCCATAGAGGGCTATGGTGAAAAAGGAAATATCCTGAGATGAAATCTGGAAAGAAGCTTTCTGAGAAACTGCTTAGAGTTCTGTTAATTCATCTCACATAGTTACATCTATATTTCGTGGATCTCTTTGCTAGCCTTATTTCTGTGGAATCTGAGAACAGATATTTCGGATCCGTTTGAAGACTATAGGGCCAAAGGAAATATCCTCCGAAAACTAAGAGAAAGAAGCTTTCTGAGAAACTTCTTTGTGTTCTGTGAAATGAGCTCACAGAGTTACAGCTTTCCACACAAGAAGCCTTTCGCTAAGACAGTTCTTGTGGAATTGGCAAAGTGATATTTGGAAGCCCATAGAGGGCTATGGTGAAAAAGGAAATATCCTCAGATGAAATCTGGAAAGAAGCTTTCTGAGAAACTGCTTAGTGTTCTGTTAATTCATCTCACAGAGTTACATCTGTATTTCGTGGATCTCTTTGCTAGCCTTATTTCTGTGGAATCTGACAACAGATATTTCGGATCCCTTTGAAGACTATAGGGCCAAAGGAAATATCCTCCGATAACAAAGAGAAAGAAGCTTTGTGAGAAATTTCTTTGTGTTCTATGTAATCATCTCACAGAGTTACAGCTTTCCCCTCAAGAAGCCTTTCGCTAAGACAGTTCTTGTGGAATTGGCAAAGTGATATTTGGAAGCCCCTAGAGGGCTATGGTGAAAAAGGAAATATCCTCCGATGAAATATGGAAAGAAGCTTTCTGAGAAACTGCTTAGTGTTCTGTTAATTCATCTCACAGAGTTACATCTGTATTTCGTGGATCTCTTTGCTAGGCTTATTTCTGTGGAATCTGAGAACAGATATTTCGGATCCCTTTGAAGACTATAGGGCCAAAGGAAATATCCTCGGATAACAAAGAAAAAGAAGCTTTCTGAGAAACTTTTTTGTGTTCTGTGAAATCATCTCACAGAGTTACAGCTTTCCCCTCAAGAAGCCTTTCGCTAAGACAGTTCTTGTGGAATTGGCAAAGTGATATTTGGAAGCCCATAGAGGGCTATGGTGAAAAAGGAAATATCCTCCGATGAAATCTGGAAAGAAGCTTTCTGAGAAACTGCTTAGTGTTCTGTTAATTCATCTCACAGAGTTACATCTGTATTTCGTGGATCTCTTTGCTAGCCTTATTTCTGTGGAATTTGAGAACAGATATTTCGGATCCCTTTGAAGACTATAGGGCCAAAGGGAATATCCTCCGATAACTAAGAGAAAGAAGCTTTCTGAGAAACTTCTTTGTGTTCTGTGAAATCATCTCACAGAGTTACAGCTTTCCCCTCAAGAAGCCTTTCGCTAAGACATTTCTTGTGGAATTGGCAAAGTGATATTTGGAAGCCCATAGAGGGCTATGGTGAAAAAGGAAATATCCTCAGATGAAATCTGGAAAGAAGCTTTCTGAGAAACTGCTTAGTGTTCTGTTAATTCATCTCACAGAGTTACATCTGTATTTCGTGGAACACTTGGCTAGCCTTATTTCTGTGGAATCTGAGAACAGATATTTCGGATCCGTTTGAAGACTATAGGGCCAAGGGAAATATCCTCCGATAACAAAGAGAAAGAAGCTTTCTCAGAAACTTCTTTGTGTTCTGTGAAATCATCTCACAGAGTTACAGCTTTCCCCTCAGGAAGCCTTTCGCTAAGACAGTTCTTGTGGAATTGGCAAAGTGATATTTGGAAGCCCATAGAGGGCTATGGTGAAAAAGAAAATATCCTCAGATGAAATCTGGAAAGAAGCTTTCTGAGAAACTGCTCAGTGTTCTTTGAATTCATCTCACAGAGTTACATCTGTATTTCGTGGATCTCTTTGCTAGGCTTATTTCTGTGGAAACTGAGAACAGATATTTCGGATCCCTTTGAAGACTATAGGGCCAAAGGAAATATCCTCCGATAACTAAGAGAAAGAAGGTTTCTGAGAAACTTCTTTGTGTTCTGTGAAATCATCTCACAGAGTTACAGCTTTCCCCTCAAGAAGCCTTTCGCTAAGACAGTTCTTGTGGAATTGGCAAAGTGATATTTGGAAGCCCTTAGAGGGCTATGGTGAAAAAGGAAATATCCTCCGATGAAATCTGGAAAGAAGCTTTCTGAGAAACTGCTTAGTGTTCTGTTAATTCATCTCACAGAGTTACATCTATATTTCGTGGATCTCTTTGCTAGCCTTATTTCTGTGGAATCTGAGAACAGATATTTCGGATCCATTTGAAGACTATAGGGCCAAAGGAAATATCCTCCGAAAACTAAGAGAAAGAAGGTTTCTGAGAAACTTCTTTGTGTTCTGTCAAATCAGCTCACAGAGTTACAGCTTTCCTCTCAAGAAGCCTTTCGCTAAGACAGTTCTTGTGGAATTGGCAAAGTGATATTTGGAAGCCCATAGAGGGCTATGGTGAAAAAGGATATATCCTGAGATGAAATCTGGAAGGAAGCTTTCTGAGAAACTGCTTAGAGTTCTGTTAATTCATCTCACAGAGTTACATCTATATTTCGTGGATCTCTTTGCTAGCCTTATTTCTGTGGAATCTGAGAACAGATATTTCGGATCCGTTTGAAGACTATAGGGCCAAAGGAAATATCCTCCGAAAACTAAGAGAAAGAAGCTTTCTGAGAAACTTCTTTGTGTTCTGTGAAATGAGCTCACAGAGTTACAGCTTTCCCCTCAAGAAGCCTTTCGCTAAGACAGTTCTTGTGGAATTGGCAAAGTGATATTTGGAAGCCCATTGAGGGCTATGGTGAAAAAGGAAATATCTTCCGATGAAATATGGAAAGAAGCTTTCTGAGAAACTGCTTAGTGTTCTGTTAATTCATCTCACAAAGTTACATCTGTATTTCGTGGATCTCTTTGCTAGACTTATTTCTGTGGAATCTGACAACAGATATTTCGGATCCCTTTGAAGACTATAGGGCCAAAGGAAATATCCTTCGATAACAAAGAGAAAGAAGCTTTGTGAGAAATTTCTTTGTGTTCTATGTAATCATCTCACAGAGTTACAGCTTTCCCCTCAAGAAGCCTTTCGCTAAGACAGTTCTTGTGGAATTGGCAAAGTGATATTTGGAAGCCCATTGAGGGCTATGGTGAAAAAGGAAATATCCTCCGATGAAATCTGGAAAGAAGCTTTCTGAGAAACTGCTTAGTGTTCTGTTAATTCATCTCACAGAGTTACATCTGTATTTCGTGGATCTCTTTGCTAGCCTTATTTCTGTGGAATTTGAGAACAGATATTTCGGATCCCTTTGAAGACTCTAGGGCCAAAGGAAATATCCTCCGATAACTAAGAGAAAGAAGCTTTCTCAGAAACTTCTTTGTGTTCCGTGAAATCATCTCACAGAGTTACAGCTTTCCCCTCAAGAAGCCTTTCGCTAAGACATTTCTTGTGGAATTGGCAAAGTGATATTTGGAAGCCCATAGAGGGCTATGGTGAAAAAGGAAATATCCTCAGATGAAATCTGGAAAGAAGCTTTCTGAGAAACTGCTTAGTGTTCTGTTAATTCATCTCACAGAGTTACACCTGTATTTCGTGGACCTCTTTGCTAGCCTTATTTCTGTGGAATCTGAGAACAGATATTTCGGATCCCTTTGAAGACTATAGGGCCAAAGGAAATATCCTCCGATAACTAAGAGAAAGAAGCTTTCTGAGAAACTTCTTTGTGTTCTGTGAAATCATCTCACAGAGTTACAGCTTTCCCCTCAAGAAGCCTTTCGCTAAGACAGTTCTTGTGGAATTGGCAAAGTGATATTTGGTAGCCCATAGAGGGCTATGGTGAAAAAGGAAATATCCTCAGATGAAATCTGGAAAGAAGCTTTCTGAGAAACTGCTTAGTGTTCTGTTAATTCATCTCACAGAGTTACATCTGTATTTCGTGGATCTCTTTGCTAGCCTTATTTCTGTGGAATCTGACAACAGATATTTCGAGTCCCTTTGAAGACTATAGGGCCAAAGGAAATATCCTCCGATAACTAAGAGAAAGAAGCTTTCTGAGAAACTTCTTTGTGTTCTGTGAAATCATCTCACAGAGTTACAGCTTTCCCCTCAAGAAGCCTTTCGCTAAGACAGTTCTTGTGGAATTGGCAAAGTGATATTTGGAAGCCCATTGAGGGCTATGGTGAAAAAGGAAATATCCTGAGATGAAATCTGGAAAGAAGCTTTCTGAGAAACTGCTTAGAGTTCTGTTAATTCATCTCACATAGTTACATCTATATTTCGTGGATCTCTTTGCTAGCCTTATTTCTGTGGAATCTGAGAACAGATATTTCGGATCCGTTTGAAGACTATAGGGCCAAAGGAAATATCCTCCGAAAACTAAGAGAAAGAAGCTTTCTGAGAAACTTCTTTGTGTTCTGTGAAATGAGCTCACAGAGTTACAGCTTTCCACACAAGAAGCCTTTCGCTAAGACAGTTCTTGTGGAATTGGCAAAGTGATATTTGGAAGCCCATAGAGGGCTATGGTGAAAAAGGAAATATCCTCAGATGAAATCTGGAAAGAAGCTTTCTGAGAAACTGCTTAGTGTTCTGTTAATTCATCTCACAGAGTTACATCTGTATTTCGTGGATCTCTTTGCTAGCCTTATTTCTGTGGAATCTGACAACAGATATTTCGGATCCCTTTGAAGACTATAGGGCCAAAGGAAATATCCTCCGATAACAAAGAGAAAGAAGCTTTGTGAGAAATTTCTTTGTGTTCTATGTAATCATCTCACAGAGTTACAGCTTTCCCCTCAAGAAGCCTTTCGCTAAGACAGTTCTTGTGGAATTGGCAAAGTGATATTTGGAAGCCCATAGAGGGCTATGGTGAGAAAGGAAATATCCTCCGATGAAATGTGGAAAGAAGCTTTCTGAGAAACTGCTTAGTGTTCTGTTAATTCATCTCACAGAGTTACATCTGTATTTCGTGGACCTCTTTGCTAGGCTTATTTCTGTGGAATCTGAGAACAGATATTTCGGATCCCTTTGAAGACTATAGGGCCAAAGGAAATATCCTCGGATAACAAAGAAAAAGAAGCTTTCTGAGAAACTTTTTTGTGTTCTGTGAAATCATCTCACAGAGTTACAGCTTTCCCCTCAAGAAGCCTTTCGCTAAGACAGTTCTTGTGGAATTGCAAAGTGATATTTGGAAGCCCATAGAGGGCTATGGTGAAAAAGGAAATATCCTCCGATGAAATCTGGAAAGAAGCTTTCTGAGAAACTGCTTAGTGTTCTGTTAATTCATCTCACAGAGTTACATCTGTATTTCGTGGATCTCTTTGCTAGCCTTATTTCTGTGGAATTTGAGAACAGATATTTCGGATCCCTTTGAAGACTATAGGGCCAAAGGGAATATCCTCCGATAACTAAGAGAAAGAAGCTTTCTCAGAAACTTCTTTGTGTTCTGTGAAATCATCTCACAGAGTTACAGCTTTCCCCTCAAGAAGCCTTTCGCTAAGACATTTCTTGTGGAATTGGCAAAGTGATATTTGGAAGCCCATAGAGGGCTATGGTGAAAAAGGAAATATCCTCAGATGAAATCTGGAAAGAAGCTTTCTGAGAAACTGCTTAGTGTTCTGTTAATTCATCTCACAGAGTTACATCTGTATTTCGTGTATCTCTTTGCTAGCCTTATTTCTGTGGAATCTGAGAACAGATATTTCTGATCCCTTTGAAGACTATAGGGCCAAAGGAAATATCCTCGGATAACAAAGAAAAAGAAGCTTTCTGAGAAACTTTTTTGTGTTCTGTGAAATCATCTCACAGAGTTACAGCTTTCCCCTCAAGAAGCCTTTCGCTAAGACAGTTCTTGTGGAATTGGCCAAGTGATATTTGGAAGCCCATAGAGGGCTATGGTGAAAAAGGAAATATCCTCCGATGAAATCTGGAAAGAAGCTTTCTGAGAAACTGCTTAGTGTTCTGTTAATTCATCTCACAGAGTTACATCTGTATTTCGTGGATCTCTTTGCTTGCCTTATTTCTGTGGAATCTGAGAACAGATATTTCGGATCCCTTTGAAGACTATAGGGCCAAAGGAAATATCCTCCGATAACTAAGAGAAAGAAGCTTTCTGAGAAACTTCTTTGTGTTCTGTGAAATCATCTCACAGAGTTACAGCTTTCCCCTCAAGAAGCCTTTCGCTAAGACAGTTCTTGTGGAATTGGCAAAGTGATATTTGGAAGCCCATAGAGGGCTATGGTGAAAAAGGAAATATCCTCAGATGAAATCTGGAAAGAAGGTTTCTGAGAAACTGCTTAGTGTTCTGTTAATTCATCTCACAGAGTTACATCTATATTTCGTGGATCTCTTTGCTAGCCTTATTTCTGTGGAATCTGAGAACAGATATTTCGGATCCCTTTAAAGACTATAGGGCCAAAGGAAATATCCTCCGATAACTAAGAGAAAGAAGCTTTCTCAGAAACTTCTTTGTGTTCTGTGAAATCATCTCACAGAGTTACAGCTTTCCCCTCAAGAAGCCTTTCGCTAAGACAGTTCTTGTGGAATTGGCAAAGTGATATTTGGAAGCCCATAGAGGGCTATGGTGAAAAAGGAAATATCCTCAGATGAAATCTGGAAAGAAGCTTTCTGAGAAACTGCTTAGTGTTCTGTTAATTCATCTCACAGAGTTACATCTGTATTTCGTGGATCTCTTTGCTAGCCTTATTTCTGTGGAATCTGACAACAGATATTTCGGATCCCTTTGAAGACTATAGGGCCAAAGGAAATATCCTCCGATAACTAAGAGAAAGAAGCTTTCTGAGAAACTTCTTTGTGTTCTGTGAAATCATCTCACAGAGTTACAGCTTTCCCCTCAAGAAGCCTTTCGCTAAGACAGTTCTTGTGGAATTGGCAAAGTGATATTTGGAAGCCCATTGAGGGCTATGGTGAAAAAGGAAATATCCTCAGATGAAATCTGGAAAGAAGCTTTCTGAGAAACTGCTCAGTGTTCTTTGAATTCATCTCACAGAGTTACATCTGTATTTCGTGGATCTCTTTGCTAGGCTTATTTCTGTGGAATCTGAGAACAGATATTTCGGATCCCTTTGAAGACTATAGGGCCAAAGGAAATATCCTCCGATAACTAAGAGAAAGAAGCTTTCTGAGAAACTTCTTTGTGTTCTGTGAAATCATCTCACAGAGTTACAGCTTTCCCCTCAAGAAGCCTTTCGCTAAGACAGTTCTTGTGGAATTGGCAAAGTGATATTTGGAAACCCTTAGAGGGCTATGGTGAAAAAGGAAATATCCTCCGATGAAATCTGGAAAGAAGCTTTCTGAGAAACTGCTTAGTGTTCTGTTAATTCATCTCACAGAGTTACATCTATATTTCGTGGATCTCTTTGCTAGCCTTATTTCTGTGGAATCTGAGAACAGATATTTCGGATCCCTTTGAAGACTATAGGGCCAAAGGAAATATCCTCCGATAACTAAGAGAAAGAAGGTTTCTGAGAAGCTTCTTTGTGTTCTGTCAAATCAGCTCACAGAGTTACAGCTTTCCTCTCAAGAAGCCTTTCGCTAAGACAGTTCTTGTGGAATTGGCAAAGTGATATTTGGAAGCCCATTGAGGGCTATGGTGAAAAAGGAAATATCCTGAGATGAAATCTGGAAAGAAGCTTACTGAGAAACTGCTTAGAGTTCTGTTAATTCATCTCACAGAGTTACATCTATATTTCGTGGATCTCTTTGCTAGCCTTATTTCTGTGGAATCTGAGAACAGATATTACGGATCCGTTTGAAGACTATAGGGCCAAAGGAAATATCCCCCGAAAACTAAGAGAAAGAAGCTTTCTGAGAAACTTCTTTGTGTTCTGTGAAATGAGCTCACAGAGTTACAGCTTTCCCCTCAAGAAGCCTTTCGCTAAGACATTTCTTGTGGAATTGGCAAAGTGATATTTGGAAGCCCTTAGAGGGCTATGGTGAAAAAGGAAATATCCTCCGATGAAATATGGAAAGAAGCTTTCTGAGAAACTGCTTAGTGTTCTGTTAATTCATCTCACAGAGTTACATCTGTATTTCGTGGATCACTTTGCTAGCCTTATTTCTGTGGAATCTGAGAACAGATATTTCGGATCCCTTTGAAGACTATAGGGCCAAAGGAAATATCCTCGGATAACAAAGAAAAAGAAGCTTTCTGAGAAACTTTTTTGTGTTCTGTGAAATCATCTCACAGAGTTACAGCTTTCCCCTCAAGAAGCCTTTCGCTAAGACAGTTCTTGTGGAATTGGCAAAGTGATATTTGGAAGCCCATAGAGGGCTATGGTGAAAAAGGAAATATCCTCCGATGAAATCTGGAAAGAAGCTTTCTGAGAAACTGCTTAGTGTTCTGTTAATTCATCTCACAGAGTTACATCTGTATTTCGTGGATCTCTTTGCTAGCCTTATTTCTGTGGAATTTGAGAACAGATATTTCGGATCCCTTTGAAGACTATAGGGCCAAAGGAAATATCCTCCGATAACTAAGAGAAAGAAGCTTTCTGAGAAACTTCTTTGTGTTCTGTGAAATCATCTCACAGAGATACAGCTTTCCCCTCAAGAAGCCTTTCGCTAAGACAGTTCTTGTGGAATTGGCAAAGTGATATTTGGAAGCCCATAGAGGGCTATGGTGAAAAAGGAAATATCCTCAGATGAAATCTGGAAAGAAGCTTTCTGAGAAACTGCTTAGTGTTCTGTTAATTCATCTCACCGAGTTACATCTATATTTCGTGGATCTCTTTGCTAGCCTTATTTTTGTGGAATCTGAGAACAGATATTTCGGATCCCTTTGAAGACAATAGGGCCAAAGGAAATATCCTCCGATAACTAAGAGAAAGAAGCTTTCTGAGAAACTTCTTTGTGTTCTGTGAAATCATCTCACAGAGTTACAGCTTTCCCCTCAAGAAGCCCTTCGCTAAGACAGTTCTTGTGGAATTGGCAAAGTGATATTTGGAAGCCCATAGAGGGCTATGGTGAAAAAGGAAATATCCTCCGATGAAATATGGAAAGAAGCTTTCTGAGAAACTGCTTAGTGTTCTGTTAGTTCATCTCACAGAGTTACATCTATATTTCGTGGATCTCTTTGCTAGCCTTATTTCTGTGGAATCTGAGAACAGATATTTCGGATCACTTTGAAGACTATAGGGCCAAACGAAATATCCTCCGATAACGAAGAGAAAGAAGCTTTCTGAGAAACTTCTTTGTGTTCTGTGAAATCATCTCACAGAGTTACAGCCTTCCCCTCAAGAAGCCTTTAGCTAAGACAGTTCTTGTGGAATTGGCCAAGTGATATTTGGAAGCCCATAGAGGGCTATGGTGAAAAAGGAAATATCCTCAGATGAAATCTGGAAAGAAGCTTTCTGAGAAACTGCTTAGTGTTCTGTTAATTCATCTCACAGAGTTACATCTGTATTTCGTGGATCTCTTTGCTAGCCTTATTTCTGTGGAATCTGAGAACAGATATTTCGGATCCCATTGAAGACTATAGGGCCAAAGGAAATATCCTCCGATAACTAAGAGAAAGAAGCTTTCTCAGAAACTTCTTTGTGTTCTGTGAAATCATCTCACAGAGTTACAGCTTTCCCCTCAAGAAGCCTTTCGCTAAGACAGTTCTTGTGGAATTGGCAAAGTGATATTTGGAAGCCCATAGAGGGCTATGGTGAAAAAGGAAATATCCTCAGATGAAATCTGGAAAGAAGCTTTCTGAGAAACTGCTTAGTGTTCTGTTAATTCATCTCACAGAGTTACATCTGTATTTCGTGGATCTCTTTGCTAGCCTTATTTCTGTGGAATCTGACAACAGATATTTCGAATCCCTTTGAATACTATAGGGCCAAAGGAAATATCCTCCGATAACTAAGAGAAAGAAGCTTTCTGAGAAACTTCTTTGTGTTCTGTGAAATCATCTCACAGAGTTACAGCTTTCCCCTCAAGAAGCCTTTCGCTAAGACAGTTCTTGTGGAATGGCAAAGTGATATTTGGAAGCCCATAGAGGGCTATGGTGAAAAAGGAAATATCCTCAGATGATATCTGGAAAGAAGCTTTCTGAGAAACTGCTTAGTGTTCTGTTAATTCATCTCACAGAGTTACATCTGTATTTCGTGGAACACTTGGCTAGCCTTATTTCTGTGGAATCTGAGAACGGATATTTCGGATCCGTTTGAAGACTATAGGGCCAAGGGAAATATCCTCCAATAACAAAGAGAAAGAAGCTTTCTCAGAAACTTCTTTGTGTTCTGTGAAATCATCTCACAGAGTTACAGCTTTCCCCTCAAGAAGCCTTTCGCTAAGACAGTTCTTGTGGAATTGGCAAAGTGATATTTGGAAGCCCATAGAGGGCTATGGTGAAAAAGGAAATATCCTCAGATGAAATCTGGAAAGAAGCTTTCTGAGAAACTGCTCAGTGTTCTTTGAATTCATCTCACAGAGTTACATCTGTATTTCGTGGATCTCTTTGCTAGGCTTATTTCTGTGGAATCTGAGAACAGATATTTCGGATCCCTTTGAAGACTATAGGGCCAAAGGAAATATCCTCCGATAACTAAGAGAAAGAAGCTTTCTGAGAAACTTCTTTGTGTTCTGTGAAATCATCTCACAGAGTTACAGCTTTCCCCTCAAGAAGCCTTTCGCTAAGACAGTTCTTGTGGAATTGGCAAAGTGATATTTGGAAGCCCTTAGAGGGCTATGGTTAAAAAGGAAATATCCTCCGATGAAATCTGGAAAGAAGCTTTCTGAGAAACTGCTTAGTGTTCTGTTAATTCATCTCACAGAGTTACATCTATATTTCGTGGATCTCTTTGCTAGCCTTATTTCTGTGGAATCTGAGAACAGATATTTCGGATCCCTTTGAAGACTATAGGGCCAAAGGAAATATCCTCCGAAAACTAAGAGAAAGAAGGTTTCTGAGAAACTTCTTTGTGTTCTGTCAAATCAGCTCACAGAGTTACAGCTTTCCTCTCAAGAAGGCTTTCGCTAAGACAGTTCTTGTGGAATTGGCAAAGTGATATTTGGAAGCCCATAGAGGGCTATGGTGAAAAAGGAAATATCCTGAGATGAAATCTGGAAAGAAGCTTTCTGAGAAACTGCTTAGAGTTCTGTTAATTCATCTCACAGAGTTACATCTATATTTCGTGGATCTCTTTGCTAGCCTTATTTCTGTGGAATCTGAGAACAGATATTTCGGATCCGTTTGAAGACTATAGGGCCAAAAGAAATATCCTCCGAAAACTAAGAGAAAGAAGCTTTCTGAGAAACTTCTTTGTGTTCTGTGAAATGAGCTCACAGAGTTACAGCTTTCCCCTCAAGAAGCCTTTCGCTAAGACAGTTCTTGTGGAATTGGCAAAGTGATATTTGGAAGCCCATAGAGGGCTATGGTGAAAAAGGAAATATCCTCCGATGAAATATGGAAAGAAGCTTTCTGAGAAACTGCTTAGTGTTCTGTTAATTCATCTCACAGAGTTACATCTGTATTTCGTGGATCTCTTTGCTAGGTTTATTTCTGTGGAATCTGAGAACAGATATTTCGGATCCCTTTGAGGACTATAGGGCCAAAGGAAATATCCTCGGATAACAAAGAAAAAGAAGCTTTCTGAGAAACTTTTTGTGTTCTGTGAAATCATCTCACAGAGTTACAGCTTTCCCCTCAAGAAGCCTTTCGCTAAGACAGTTCTTGTGGAATTGGCAAAGTGATATTTGGAAGCCCATAGAGGGCTATGGTGAAAAAGGAAATATCCTCCGATGAAATCTGGAAAGAAGCTTTCTGAGAAACTGCTTAGTGTTCTGTTAATTCATCTCACAGAGTTACATCTGTATTTCGTGGATCTCTTTGCTAGCCTTATTTCTGTGGAATTTGAGAACAGATATTTCGGATCCCTTTGAAGACTATAGGGCCAAAGGAAATATCCTCCGATAACTAAGAGAAAGAAGCTTTCTGAGAAACTTCTTTGTGTTCTGTGAAATCATCTCACAGAGTTACAGCTTTCCCCTCAAGAAGCCTTTCGCTAAGACAGTTCTTGTGGAATTGGCAAAGTGATATTTGGAAGCCCATAGACGGCTATGGTCAAAAAGGAAATATCCTCAGATGAAATCTGGAAAGAAGCTTTCTGAGAAACTGCTTAGTGTTCTGTTAATTCATCTCACCGAGTTACATCTATATTTCGTGCATCTCTTTGCTAGCCTTATTTTTGTGGAATCTGAGAACAGATATTTCGGATCCCTTTGAAGACTATAGGGCCAAAGGAAATATCCTCCGATAACTAAGAGAAAGAAGCTTTCTGAGAAACTTCTTTGTGTTCTGTGAAATCATCTCACAGAGTTACAGCTTTCCCCTCAAGAAGCCCTTCGCTAAGACAGTTCTTGTGGAATTGGCAAAGTGATATTTGGAAGCCCATAGAGGGCTATGGTGAAAAAGGAAATATCCTCCGATGAAATCTGGAAAGAAGCTTTCTGAGAAACTGCTTAGTGTTCTGTTAGTTCATCTCACAGAGTTACATCTATATTTCGTGGATCTCTTTGCTAGCCTTATTTCTGTGGAATCTGAGAACAGATATTTCGGATCCCTTTGAAGACTATAGGGCCAAAGGAAATATCCTCCGATAACAAAGAGAAAGAAGCTTTCTGAGAAACTTCTTTGTGTTCTGTGAAATCATCTCACAGAGTTACAGCCTTCCCCTCAAGAAGCCTTTCGCTAAGACAGTTCTTGTGGAATGGGCCAAGTGATATTTGGAAGCCCATAGAGGGCTATGGTGAAAAAGGAAATATCCTCAGATGAAATCTGGAAAGAAGCTTTCTGAGAAACTGCTTAGTGTTCTGTTAATTCATCTCACAGAGTTACATCTGTATTTCGTGGATCTCTTTGCTAGCCTTATTTCTGTGGAATCTGAGAACAGATATTTCGGATCCCTTTGAAGACTATAGGGCCAAAGGAAATATCCTCCGATAACAAAGAGAAAGAAGCTTCCTGAGAAACTTCTTTGTGTTCTGTGAAATCATCTCACAGAGTTACAGCTTTCCCCTCAAGAAGCCTTTCGCTAAGACAGTTCTTGTGGAATTGGCAAAGTGATATTTGGAAGCCCATAGAGGGCTATGGTGAAAAAGGAAATATCCTCCGATGAAATCTGGAAGGAAGCTTTCTGAGAAACTGCTTAGTGTTCTGTTAATTCATCTCACAGAGTTACATCTGTATTTCTTGGATCTCTTTGCTAGCCTTATTTCTGTGGAATCTGACAACAGATATTTTGGATCCCTTTGAAGACTATAGGGCCAAAGGAAATATCCTCCGATAACTAAGAGAAAGAAGCTTTCTGAGAAACTTCTTTGTGTTCTGTGAAATCATCTCACAGAGTTACAGCTTTCCCCTCAAGAAGCCTTTCGCTAAGACAGTTCTTGTGGAATTGGCAAAGTGATATTTGGAAGCCCATAGAGGGCTATGGTGAAAAAGGAAATATCCTCAGATGAAATCTGGAAAGAAGCTTTCTGAGAAACTGCTTAGTGTTCTGTTAATTCATCTCACAGAGTTACATCTGTATTTCGTGGAACACTTGGCTAGCCTTATTTATGTGGAATCTGAGAACAGATATTGCGGATCCGTTTGAAGACTATAGGGCCAAGGGAAATATCCTCCGATAACAAAGAGAAAGAAGCTTTCTCAGAAACTTCTTTGTGTTCTGTGAAATCATCTCACAGAGTTACAGCTTTCCCCTCAAGAAGCCATTCGCTAAGACAGTTCTTGTGGAATTGGCAAAGTGATATTTGGAAGCCCATAGAGTGGTATGGTGAAAAAGGAAATATCCTCAGATGAAATCTGGAAAGAAGCTTTCTGAGAAACTGCTCAGTGTTCTTTGAATTCATCTCACAGAGTTACATCTGTATTTCGTGGATCTCTTTGCTAGCCTTATTTCTGTGGAATCTGACAACAGATATTTCGGATCCCTTTGAAGACTATAGGGCCAAAGGAAATATCCTCCGATAACTAAGAGAAAGAAGCTTTCTGAGAAACTTCTTTGTGTTCTGTGAAATCATCTCACAGAGTTACAGCTTTCCCCTCAAGAAGCCTTTCGCTAAGACAGTTCTTGTGGAATTGGCAAAGTGATATTTGGAAGCCCTTAGAGGGCTATGGTGAAAAAGGAAATATCCTCCGATGAAATCTGGAAAGAAGCTTTCTGAGAAACTGCTTAGTGTTCTGTTAATTCATCTCACAGAGTTACATCTATATTTCGTGGATCTCTTTGCTAGCCTTATTTCTGTGGAATCTGAGAACAGATATTTCGGATCCCTTTGAAGACTATAGGGCCAAAGGAAATATCTTCCGAAAACTAAGAGAAAGAAGGTTTCTGAGAAACTTCTTTGTGTTCTGTCAAATCAGCTCACAGAGTTACAGCTTTCCTCTCAAGAAGCCTTTCGCTAAGACAGTTCTTGTGGAATTGGCAAAGTGATATTTGGAAGCCCATGGAGGGCTATGGTGAAAAAGGAAATATCCTGAGATGAAATCTGGAAAGAAGCTTTCTGAGAAACTGCTTAGAGTTCTGTTAATTCATCTCACAGAGTTACATCTATATTTCGTGGATCTCTTTGCTAGCCTTATTTCTGTGGAATCTGAGAACAGATATTTCGGATCCGTTTGAAGACTATAGGGCCAAAGGAAATATCCTCCGAAAACTAAGAGAAAGAAGCTTTCTGAGAAACTTCTTTGTGTTCTGTGAAATGAGCTCACAGAGTTACAGCTTTCCCCTCAAGAAGCCTTTCGCTAAGACAGTTCTTGTGGAATTGGCAAAGTGATATTTGGAAGCCCATAGAGGGCTATGGTGAAAAAGGAAATATCCTCCGATGAAATATGGAAAGAAGCTTTCTGAGAAACTGCTTAGTGTTCTGTTAATTCATCTCACAGAGTTACATCTGTATTTCGTGGATCTCTTTGCTAGGCTTATTTCTGTGGAATCTGAGAACAGATATTTCGGATCCCTTTGAAGACTATAGGGCCAAAGGAAATATCCTCGGATAACAAAGAAAAAGAAGCTTTCTGAGAAACTTTTTTGTGTTCTGTGAAATCATCTCACAGAGTTACAGCTTTCCCCTCAAGAAGCCTTTCGCTAAGACAGTTCTTGTGGAATTGGCAAAGTGATATTTGGAAGCCCATAGAGGGCTATGGTGAAAAAGGAAATATCCTCCGATGAAATCTGGAAAGAAGCTTTCTGAGAAACTGCTTAGTGTTCTGTTAATTCATCTCACAGAGTTACATCTGTATTTCGTGGATCTCTTTGCTAGCCTTATTTCTGTGGAATTTGAGAACAGATATTTCGGATCCCTTTGAAGACTATAGGGCCAAAGGAAATATCCTCCGATAACTAAGAGAAAGAAGCTTTCTGAGAAACTTCTTAGTGTTCTGTGAAATCATCTCACAGAGTTACAGCTTTCCCCTCAAGAAGCCTTTCGCTAAGACATTTCTTGTGGAATTGGCAAGGTGATATTTGGAAGCCCATAGAGGGCTATGGTGAAAAAGGAAATATCCTCAGATGAAATCTGGAAAGAAGCTTTCTGAGAAACTGCTTAGTGTTCTGTTAATTCATCTCACAGAGTTACATCTATATTTCGTGGATCTCTTTGCTAGCCTTATTTCTGTGGAATCTGAGAACAGATATTTCGGATCCCCTTGAAGACTATGACTTAGGGCCAAAGGAAATATCCTCCGAAAACTAAGAGAAAGAAGCTTTCTGAGAAACTTCTTTGTGTTCTGTGAAATCAGCTCACAGAGTTACAGCTTTCCCCTCAAGAAGCCCTTCGCTAAGACAGTTCTTGTGTAATTGGCAAAGTGATATTTGGAAGCCCATAGAGGGCTATGGTGAAAAAGGAAATATCCTCCGATGAAATCTGGAAAGAAGCTTTCTGAGAAACTGCTTAGTGTTCTGTTAATTCATCTCACAGAGTTACATCTGTATTTCGTGGATCTCTTTGGTAGCCTTATTTCTGTGGAATCTGAGAACAGATATTTCGGATCCCTTTGAAGACTATAGGGCCAAAGGAAATATCCTCGGATAACAAAGAAAAAGAAGCTTTCTGAGAAACTTTTTTGTGTTCTGTGAAATCATCTCACAGAATTACAGCTTTCCCCTCAAGAAGCCTTTCGCTAAGTCAGTTCTTGTGGAATTGGCAAAGTGATATTTGGAAGCCCATAGAGGGCTATGGTGAAAAAGGAAATATCCTCCGATGAAATCTGGAAAGAAGCTTTCTGAGAAACTGCTTAGGGTTCTGTTAATTCATCTCACAGCGTTACATCTGTATTTCGTGGATCTCTTTGCTAGCCTTATTTCTGTGGAATCTGACAACAGATATTTCGGATCCCTTTGAAGACTATAGGGCCAAATGAAATATCCTCCGATAACTAAGAGAAAGAAGCTTTCTGAGAAACTTCTTTGTGTTCTGTGAAATCATCTCACAGAGTTACAGCTTTCCCCTCAAGAAGCCTTTCGCTAAGTCAGTTCTTGTGGAATTGGCAAAGTGATATTTGGAAGCCCATAGAGGGCTATGGTGAAAAAGGAAATATCCTCAGATGAAATCTGGAAAGAAGCTTTCTGAGAAACTGCTTAGTGTTCTGTTAATTCATCTCACAGAGTTACATCTGTATTTCGTGGATCTCTTTGCTAGCCTTATTTCTGTGGAATCTGACAACAGATATTTTGGATCCCTTTGAAGACTATAGGGCCAAAGGAAATATCCTCCGATAACTAAGAGAAAGAAGCTTTCTGAGAAACTTCTTTGTGTTCTGTGAAATCATCTCACAGAGTTACAGCTTTCCCCTCAAGAAGCCTTTCGCTAAGACAGTTCTTGTGGAATTGGCAAAGTGATATTTGGAAGCCCATAGAGGGCTATGGTGAAAAAGGAAATATCCTCCGATGAAATCTGGAAAGAAGCTTTCTGAGAAACTGCTTAGTGTTCTGTTAATTCATCTCACAGAGTTACATCTGTATTTCGTGGAACACTTGGCTAGCCTTATTTCTGTGGAATCTGAGAACAGATATTTCGAATCCGTTTGAAGACTATAGGGCCAAGGGAAATATCCTCCGATAACAAAGAGAAAGAAGCTTTCTCAGAAACTTCTTTGTGTTCTGTGAAATCACCTCACAGAGTTACAGCTTTCCCCTCAAGAAGCCTTTCGCTAAGACAGTTCTTGTGGAATTGGCAAAGTGATATTTGGAAGCCCATAGAGGGGTATGGTGAAAAAGGAAATATCCTCAGATGAAATCTGGAAAGAAGCTTTCTGAGAAACTGCTCAGTGTTCTTTGACTTCATCTCACAGAGTTACATCTGTATTTCGTGGATCTCTTTGCTAGCCTTATTTCTGTGGAATCTGACAACAGATATTTCGGATCCCTTTGAAGACTATAGGGCCAAAGGAAATATCCTCCGATAACTAAGAGAAAGAAGCTTTCTGAGAAACTTCTTTGTGTTCTGTGAAATCATTTCACAGAGTTACAGCTTTCCCCTCAAGAAGCCTTTCGCTAAGACAGTTCTTGTGGAATTGGCAAAGTGATATTTGGAAGCCCTTAGAGGGCTATGGTGAAAAAGGAAATATCCTCCGATGAAATCTGGAAAGAAGCTTTCTGAGAAACTGCTTAGTGTTCTGTTAATTCATCTCACAGAGTTACATCTGTATTTCGTGGATCTCTTTGCTAGCCTTATTTCTGTGGAATTTGAGAACAGATATTTCGGATCCCTTTGAAGACTATAGGGCCAAAGGAAATATCCTCCGATAACTAAGAGAAAGAAGCTTTCTGAGAAACTTCTTTGTGTTCTGTGAAATCATCTCACAGAGTTACAGCTTTCCCCTCAAGAAGCCTTTCGCTAAGACATTTCTTGTGGAATTGGCAAGGTGATATTTGGAAGCCCATAGAGGGCTATGGTGAAAAAGGAAATATCCTCAGATGAAATCTGGAAAGAAGCTTTCTGAGAAACTGCTTAGTGTTCTGTTAATTCATCTCACAGAGTTACATCTATATTTCGTGGATCTCTTTGCTAGCCTTATTTCTGTGGAATCTGAGAACAGATATTTCGGATCCCTTTGAAGACTATGACTTAGGGCCAAAGGAAATATCCTCCGAAAACTAAGAGAAAGAAGCTTTCTGAGAAACTTCTTTGTGTTCTGTGAAATCAGCTCACAGAGTTACAGCTTTCCCCTCAAGAAGCCTTTCGCTAAGACAGTTCTTGTGTAATTGGCAAAGTGATATTTGGAAGCCCATAGAGGGCTATGGTGAAAAAGGAAATATCCTCCGATGAAATATGGAAAGAAGCTTTCTGAGAAACTGCTTAGTGTTCTGTTAATTCATCTCACAGAGTTACATCTGTACTTCGTGGATCTCTTTGCTAGGCTTATTTCTGTGGAATCTGAGAACAGATATTTCGGATCCCTTTGAAGACTATAGGGCCAAAGGAAATATCCTCGTATAAAAAAGAAAAAGAAGCTTTCTGAGAAACTTCTTTGTGTTCTGTGAAATCATCTCACAGAGTTACAGCTTTCCCCTCAAGAAGCCTTTCGCTAAGACAGTTCTTGTGGAATTGGCAAAGTGATATTGGGAAGCCCGTAGAAGGCTTTGGTGAAAAAGGAAATATCCTCAGATGAAATCTGGAAAGAAGCTTTCTGAGAAACTGCTTAGTGTTCTGTTAATTCATCTCACATAGTTACTTCTGTATTTCGTGGATCTCTTTGCTAGCCTTATTTCTGTGGAATCTGACAACAGATATTTCGGATCCCTTTGAAGACTATAGGGCCAAAGGAAATATCCTCCGATAACTAAGAGAAAGAAGCTTTCTGAGAAACTTCTTTGTGTTCTGTGAAATCATTTCACAGAGTTACAGCTTTCCCCTCAAGAAGCCTTTCGCTAAGACAGTTCTTGTGGAATTGGCAAAGTGATAATTGGAAGCCCATAGAGGGCTATGGTGAAAAAGGAAATATCCTCAGATGAAATCTGGAAAGAAGCTTTCTGAGAAACTGCTTAGAGTTCTGTTAATTCATCTCACAGAGTTACATCTATATTTCGTGGATCTCTTTGCTAGCCTTATTTCTGTGGAATCTGAGAACAGATATTTCGGATCCCTTTGAAGACTATAGGGCCAAAGGAAATATCCACCGAAAACTAAGAGAAAGAAGCTGTCTGAGAAACTTCTTTGTGTTCTGTGAAATGAGCTCACAGAGTTACAGCTTTCCCCTCAAGAAGCCTTTCGCTAAGACAGTTCTTGTGGAATTGGCAAAGTGATATTTGGAAGCCCATAGAGGGCTAGGGTGAAAAAGGAAATATCCTCCGATGAAATCTGGAAAGAAGCTCTCTGAGAATCCGCTTAGTGTTCTGTTAATTCATCTCACAGAGTTACATCTATATTTCGTGGATCTCTTTGCTAGCCTTATTTCTGTGGAATCTGAGAACAGATATTTCGGATCCGTTTGAAGACTATAGGGCCAAAGGAAATATCCTCCGAAAACTAAGAGAAAGGAGCTTTCTGAGAAACTTCTTTGTGTTCTGTGAAATGAGCTCACAGAGTTACAGCTTTCCACTCAAGAAGCCTTTCGCTAAGACAGTTCTTGTGGAATTGGCAAAGTGATATTTGGAAGCCCATAGAGGGCTATGGTGAAAAAGGAAATATCCTCAGATGAAATCTGGAAAGAAGCTTTCTGAGAAACTGCTTAGTGTTCTGTTAATTCATCTCACAGAGTTACATCTGTATTTCGTGGATCTCTTTGCTAGCCTTATTTCTGTGGAATCTGAGAACAGATATTTCGGATCCCTTTGAAGACTATAGGGCCAAAGGAAATATCCTCCGATAACAAAGAGAAAGAAGCTTTCTGAGAAATTTCTTTGTGTTCTATGTAATCATCTCACAGAGTTACAGCTTTCCCCTCAAGAAGCCTTTCGCTAAGACAGTTCTTGTGGAATTGGCAAAGTGATATTTGGAAGCCCATAGAGGGCTATGGTGAAAAAGGAAATATCCTCCGATGAAATCTGGAAAGAAGCTTTCTGAGAAACTGCTTAGTGTTCTGTTAATTCATCTCACAGAGTTACATCTGTATTTCGTGGATCTCTTTGCTAGCCTTATTTCTGTGGAATTTGAGAACAGATATTTCGGATCCCTTTGAAGACTATAGGGCCAAAGGAAATATCCTCCGATAACTAAGAGAAAGAAGCTTTCTGAGAAACTTCTTAGTGTTCTGTGAAATCATCTCACAGAGTTACAGCTTTCCCCTCAAGAAGCCTTTCGCTAAGACATTTCTTGTGGAATTGGCAAGGTGATATTTGGAAGCCCATAGAGGGCTATGGTGAAAAAGGAAATATCCTCAGATGAAATCTGGAAAGAAGCTTTCTGAGAAACTGCTTAGTGTTCTGTTAATTCATCTCACAGAGTTACATCTATATTTCGTGGATCTCTTTGCTAGCCTTATTTCTGTGGAATCTGAGAACAGATATTTCGGATCCCCTTGAAGACTATGACTTAGGGCCAAAGGAAATATCCTCCGAAAACTAAGAGAAAGAAGCTTTCTGAGAAACTTCTTTGTGTTCTGTGAAATCAGCTCACAGAGTTACAGCTTTCCCCTCAAGAAGCCCTTCGCTAAGACAGTTCTTGTGTAATTGGCAAAGTGATATTTGGAAGCCCATAGAGGGCTATGGTGAAAAAGGAAATATCCTCCGATGAA
This sequence comes from Macaca mulatta, assembly GCF_049350105.2. Taxonomy (NCBI): domain Eukaryota; kingdom Metazoa; phylum Chordata; class Mammalia; order Primates; family Cercopithecidae; genus Macaca; species Macaca mulatta. The sequence goes on from NC_133411.1 coordinate 50,756,580, forward strand.
ATCTGGAAAGAAGCTTTCTGAGAAACTGCTTAGTGTTCTGTTAATTCATCTCACAGAGTTACATCTGTATTTCGTGGATCTCTTTGGTAGCCTTATTTCTGTGGAATCTGAGAACAGATATTTCGGATCCCTTTGAAGACTATAGGGCCAAAGGAAATATCCTCGGATAACAAAGAAAAAGAAGCTTTCTGAGAAACTTTTTTGTGTTCTGTGAAATCATCTCACAGAATTACAGCTTTCCCCTCAAGAAGCCTTTCGCTAAGTCAGTTCTTGTGGAATTGGCAAAGTGATATTTGGAAGCCCATAGAGGGCTATGGTGGAAAAGGAAATATCCTCCGATGAAATCTGGAAAGAAGCTTTCTGAGAAACTGCTTAGGGTTCTGTTAATTCATCTCACAGCGTTACATCTGTATTTCGTGGATCTCTTTGCTAGCCTTATTTCTGTGGAATCTGACAACAGATATTTCGGATCCCTTTGAAGACTATAGGGCCAAATGAAATATCCTCCGATAACTAAGAGAAAGAAGCTTTCTGAGAAACTTCTTTGTGTTCTGTGAAATCATCTCACAGAGTTACAGCTTTCCCCTCAAGAAGCCTTTCGCTAAGTCAGTTCTTGTGGAATTGGCAAAGTGATATTTGGAAGCCCATAGAGGGCTATGGTGAAAAAGGAAATATCCTCAGATGAAATCTGGAAAGAAGCTTTCTGAGAAACTGCTTAGTGTTCTGTTAATTCATCTCACAGAGTTACATCTGTATTTCGTGGATCTCTTTGCTAGCCTTATTTCTGTGGAATCTGACAACAGATATTTTGGATCCCTTTGAAGACTATAGGGCCAAAGGAAATATCCTCCGATAACTAAGAGAAAGAAGCTTTCTGAGAAACTTCTTTGTGTTCTGTGAAATCATCTCACAGAGTTACAGCTTTCCCCTCAAGAAGCCTTTCGCTAAGACAGTTCTTGTGGAATTGGCAAAGTGATATTTGGAAGCCCATAGAGGGCTATGGTGAAAAAGGAAATATCCTCCGATGAAATCTGGAAAGAAGCTTTCTGAGAAACTGCTTAGTGTTCTGTTAATTCATCTCACAGAGTTACATCTGTATTTCGTGGAACACTTGGCTAGCCTTATTTCTGTGGAATCTGAGAACAGATATTTCGAATCCGTTTGAAGACTATAGGGCCAAGGGAAATATCCTCCGATAACAAAGAGAAAGAAGCTTTCTCAGAAACTTCTTTGTGTTCTGTGAAATCACCTCACAGAGTTACAGCTTTCCCCTCAAGAAGCCTTTCGCTAAGACAGTTCTTGTGGAATTGGCAAAGTGATATTTGGAAGCCCATAGGGGGGTATGGTGAAAAAGGAAATATCCTCAGATGAAATCTGGAAAGAAGCTTTCTGAGAAACTGCTCAGTGTTCTTTGACTTCATCTCACAGAGTTACATCTGTATTTCGTGGATCTCTTTGCTAGCCTTATTTCTGTGGAATCTGACAACAGATATTTCGGATCCCTTTGAAGACTATAGGGCCAAAGGAAATATCCTCCGAAAACTAAGAGAAAGGAGCTTTCTGAGAAACTTCTTTGTGTTCTGTGAAATCATCTCACAGAGTTACAGCTTTCCCCTCAAGAAGCCTTTCGCTAAGACAGTTCTTGTGGAATTGGCAAAGTGATATTTGGAAGCCCTTAGAGGGCTATGGTGAAAAAGGAAATATCCTCCGATGAAATCTGGAAAGAAGCTTTCTGAGAAACTGCTTAGTGTTCTGTTAATTCATCTCACAGAGTTACATCTGTATTTCGTGGATCTCTTTGCTAGCCTTATTTCTGTGGAATTTGAGAACAGATATTTCGGATCCCTTTGAAGACTATAGGGCCAAAGGAAATATCCTCCGATAACTAAGAGAAAGAAGCTTTCTGAGAAACTTCTTTGTGTTCTGTGAAATCATCTCACAGAGTTACAGCTTTCCCCTCAAGAAGCCTTTCGCTAAGACATTTCTTGTGGAATTGGCAAGGTGATATTTGGAAGCCCATAGAGGGCTATGGTGAAAAAGGAAATATCCTCAGATGAAATCTGGAAAGAAGCTTTCTGAGAAACTGCTTAGTGTTCTGTTAATTCATCTCACAGAGTTACATCTATATTTCGTGGATCTCTTTGCTAGCCTTATTTCTGTGGAATCTGAGAACAGATATTTCGGATCCCTTTGAAGACTATGACTTAGGGCCAAAGGAAATATCCTCCGAAAACTAAGAGAAAGAAGCTTTCTGAGAAACTTCTTTGTGTTCTGTGAAATCAGCTCACAGAGTTACAGCTTTCCCCTCAAGAAGCCTTTCGCTAAGACAGTTCTTGTGGAATTGGCAAAGTGATAATTGGAAGCCCATAGAGGGCTATGGTGAAAAAGGAAATATCCTCAGATGAAATCTGGAAAGAAGCTTTCTGAGAAACTGCTTAGAGTTCTGTTAATTCATCTCACAGAGTTACATCTATATTTCGTGGATCTCTTTGCTAGCCTTATTTCTGTGGAATCTGAGAACAGATATTTCGGATCCCTTTGAAGACTATAGGGCCAAAGGAAATATCCACCGAAAACTAAGAGAAAGAAGCTGTCTGAGAAACTTCTTTGTGTTCTGTGAAATGAGCTCACAGAGTTACAGCTTTCCCCTCAAGAAGCCTTTCGCTAAGACAGTTCTTGTGGAATTGGCAAAGTGATATTTGGAAGCCCATAGAGGGCTAGGGTGAAAAAGGAAATATCCTCCGATGAAATCTGGAAAGAAGCTCTCTGAGAATCCGCTTAGTGTTCTGTTAATTCATCTCACAGAGTTACATCTATATTTCGTGGATCTCTTTGCTAGCCTTATTTCTGTGGAATCTGAGAACAGATATTTCGGATCCGTTTGAAGACTATAGGGCCAAAGGAAATATCCTCCGAAAACTAAGAGAAAGGAGCTTTCTGAGAAACTTCTTTGTGTTCTGTGAAATGAGCTCACAGAGTTACAGCTTTCCACTCAAGAAGCCTTTCGCTAAGACAGTTCTTGTGGAATTGGCAAAGTGATATTTGGAAGCCCATAGAGGGCTATGGTGAAAAAGGAAATATCCTCAGATGAAATCTGGAAAGAAGCTTTCTGAGAAACTGCTTAGTGTTCTGTTAATTCATCTCACAGAGTTACATCTGTATTTCGTGGATCTCTTTGCTAGCCTTATTTCTGTGGAATCTGAGAACAGATATTTCGGATCCCTTTGAAGACTATAGGGCCAAAGGAAATATCCTCCGATAACAAAGAGAAAGAAGCTTTCTGAGAAATTTCTTTGTGTTCTATGTAATCATCTCACAGAGTTACAGCTTTCCCCTCAAGAAGCCTTTCGCTAAGACAGTTCTTGTGGAATTGGCAAAGTGATATTTGGAAGCCCATAGAGGGCTATGGTGAAAAAGGAAATATCCTCCGATGAAATCTGGAAAGAAGCTTTCTGAGAAACTGCTTAGTGTTCTGTTAATTCATCTCACAGAGTTACATCTGTATTTCGTGGATCTCTTTGCTAGCCTTATTTCTGTGGAATTTGAGAACAGATATTTCGGATCCCTTTGAAGACTATAGGGCCAAAGGAAATATCCTCCGATAACTAAGAGAAAGAAGCTTTCTGAGAAACTTCTTAGTGTTCTGTGAAATCATCTCACAGAGTTACAGCTTTCCCCTCAAGAAGCCTTTCGCTAAGACATTTCTTGTGGAATTGGCAAGGTGATATTTGGAAGCCCATAGAGGGCTATGGTGAAAAAGGAAATATCCTCAGATGAAATCTGGAAAGAAGCTTTCTGAGAAACTGCTTAGTGTTCTGTTAATTCATCTCACAGAGTTACATCTATATTTCGTGGATCTCTTTGCTAGCCTTATTTCTGTGGAATCTGAGAACAGATATTTCGGATCCCCTTGAAGACTATGACTTAGGGCCAAAGGAAATATCCTCCGAAAACTAAGAGAAAGAAGCTTTCTGAGAAACTTCTTTGTGTTCTGTGAAATCAGCTCACAGAGTTACAGCTTTCCCCTCAAGAAGCCCTTCGCTAAGACAGTTCTTGTGTAATTGGCAAAGTGATATTTGGAAGCCCATAGAGGGCTATGGTGAAAAAGGAAATATCCTCCGATGAAATCTGGAAAGAAGCTTTCTGAGAAACTGCTTAGTGTTCTGTTAATTCATCTCACAGAGTTACATCTGTATTTCGTGGATCTCTTTGGTAGCCTTATTTCTGTGGAATCTGAGAACAGATATTTCGGATCCCTTTGAAGACTATAGGGCCAAAGGAAATATCCTCGGATAACAAAGAAAAAGAAGCTTTCTGAGAAACTTTTTTGTGTTCTGTGAAATCATCTCACAGAATTACAGCTTTCCCCTCAAGAAGCCTTTCGCTAAGTCAGTTCTTGTGGAATTGGCAAAGTGATATTTGGAAGCCCATAGAGGGCTATGGTGAAAAAGGAAATATCCTCCGATGAAATCTGGAAAGAAGCTTTCTGAGAAACTGCTTAGGGTTCTGTTAATTCATCTCACAGCGTTACATCTGTATTTCGTGGATCTCTTTGCTAGCCTTATTTCTGTGGAATCTGACAACAGATATTTCGGATCCCTTTGAAGACTATAGGGCCAAATGAAATATCCTCCGATAACTAAGAGAAAGAAGCTTTCTGAGAAACTTCTTTGTGTTCTGTGAAATCATCTCACAGAGTTACAGCTTTCCCCTCAAGAAGCCTTTCGCTAAGTCAGTTCTTGTGGAATTGGCAAAGTGATATTTGGAAGCCCATAGAGGGCTATGGTGAAAAAGGAAATATCCTCAGATGAAATCTGGAAAGAAGCTTTCTGAGAAACTGCTTAGTGTTCTGTTAATTCATCTCACAGAGTTACATCTGTATTTCGTGGATCTCTTTGCTAGCCTTATTTCTGTGGAATCTGACAACAGATATTTTGGATCCCTTTGAAGACTATAGGGCCAAAGGAAATATCCTCCGATAACTAAGAGAAAGAAGCTTTCTGAGAAACTTCTTTGTGTTCTGTGAAATCATCTCACAGAGTTACAGCTTTCCCCTCAAGAAGCCTTTCGCTAAGACAGTTCTTGTGGAATTGGCAAAGTGATATTTGGAAGCCCTTAGAGGGCTATGGTGAAAAAGGAAATATCCTCCGATGAAATCTGGAAAGAAGCTTTCTGAGAAACTGCTTAGTGTTCTGTTAATTCATCTCACAGAGTTACATCTGTATTTCGTGGATCTCTTTGCTAGCCTTATTTCTGTGGAATTTGAGAACAGATATTTCGGATCCCTTTGAAGACTATAGGGCCAAAGGAAATATCCTCCGATAACTAAGAGAAAGAAGCTTTCTGAGAAACTTCTTTGTGTTCTGTGAAATCATCTCACAGAGTTACAGCTTTCCCCTCAAGAAGCCTTTCGCTAAGACATTTCTTGTGGAATTGGCAAAGTGATATTTGGAAGCCCATAGAGGGCTATGGTGAAAAAGGAAATATCCTCAGATGAAATCTGGAAAGAAGCTTTCTGAGAAACTGCTTAGTGTTCTGTTAATTCATCTCACAGAGTTACATCTATATTTCGTGGATCTCTTTGCTAGCCTTATATCTGTGGAATCTGAGAACAGATATTTCGGATCCCTTTGAAGACTATGACTTAGGGCCAAAGGAAATATCCTCCGAAAACTAAGAGAAAGAAGCTTTCTGAGAAACTTCTTTGTGTTCTGTGAAATCAGCTCACAGAGTTACAGCTTTCCCCTCAAGAAGCCTTTCGCTAAGACAGTTCTTGTGTAATTGGCAAAGTGATATTTGGAAGCCCATAGAGGGCTATGGTGAAAAAGGAAATATCCTCCGATGAAATATGGAAAGAAGCTTTCTGAGAAACTGCTTAGTGTTCTGTTAATTCATCTCACAGAGTTACATCTGTACTTCGTGGATCTCTTTGCTAGGCTTATTTCTGTGGAATCTGAGAACAGATATTTCGGATCCCTTTGAAGACTATAGGGCCAAAGGAAATATCCTCGTATAAAAAAGAAAAAGAAGCTTTCTGAGAAACTTCTTTGTGTTCTGTGAAATCATCTCACAGAGTTACAGCTTTCCCCTCAAGAAGCCTTTCGCTAAGACAGTTCTTGTGGAATTGGCAAAGTGATATTGGGAAGCCCGTAGAAGGCTTTGGTGAAAAAGGAAATATCCTCAGATGAAATCTGGAAAGAAGCTTTCTGAGAAACTGCTTAGTGTTCTGTTAATTCATCTCACATAGTTACATCTGTATTTCGTGGATCTCTTTGCTAGCCTTATTTCTGTGGAATCTGACAACAGATATTTCGGATCCCTTTGAAGACTATAGGGCCAAAGGAAATATCCTCCGATAACTAAGAGAAAGAAGCTTTCTGAGAAACTTCTTTGTGTTCTGTGAAATCATTTCACAGAGTTACAGCTTTCCCCTCAAGAAGCCTTTCGCTAAGACAGTTCTTGTGGAATTGGCAAAGTGATAATTGGAAGCCCATAGAGGGCTATGGTGAAAAAGGAAATATCCTCAGATGAAATCTGGAAAGAAGCTTTCTGAGAAACTGCTTAGAGTTCTGTTAATTCATCTCACAGAGTTACATCTATATTTCGTGGATCTCTTTGCTAGCCTTATTTCTGTGGAATCTGAGAACAGATATTTCGGATCCCTTTGAAGACTATAGGGCCAAAGGAAATATCCACCGAAAACTAAGAGAAAGAAGCTGTCTGAGAAACTTCTTTGTGTTCTGTGAAATGAGCTCACAGAGTTACAGCTTTCCCCTCAAGAAGCCTTTCGCTAAGACAGTTCTTGTGGAATTGGCAAAGTGATATTTGGAAGCCCATAGAGGGCTAGGGTGAAAAAGGAAATATCCTCCGATGAAATCTGGAAAGAAGCTCTCTGAGAATCCGCTTAGTGTTCTGTTAATTCATCTCACAGAGTTACATCTATATTTCGTGGATCTCTTTGCTAGCCTTATTTCTGTGGAATCTGAGAACAGATATTTCGGATCCGTTTGAAGACTATAGGGCCAAAGGAAATATCCTCCGAAAACTAAGAGAAAGGAGCTTTCTGAGAAACTTCTTTGTGTTCTGTGAAATGAGCTCACAGAGTTACAGCTTTCCACTCAAGAAGCCTTTCGCTAAGACAGTTCTTGTGGAATTGGCAAAGTGATATTTGGAAGCCCATAGAGGGCTATGGTGAAAAAGGAAATATCCTCAGATGAAATCTGGAAAGAAGCTTTCTGAGAAACTGCTTAGTGTTCTGTTAATTCATCTCACAGAGTTACATCTGTATTTCGTGGATCTCTTTGCTAGCCTTATTTCTGTGGAATCTGAGAACAGATATTTCGGATCCCTTTGAAGACTATAGGGCCAAAGGAAATATCCTCCGATAACAAAGAGAAAGAAGCTTTGTGAGAAATTTCTTTGTGTTCTATGTAATCATCTCACAGAGTTACAGCTTTCCCCTCAAGAAGCCTTTCGCTAAGACAGTTCTTGTGGAATTGGCAAAGTGATATTTGGAAGCCCATAGAGGGCTATGGTGAAAAAGGAAATATCCTCCGATGAAATATGGAAAGAAGCTTTCTGAGAAACTGCTTAGTGTTCTGTTAATTCATCTCACAGAGTTACATCTGTATTTCGTGGATCTCTTTGCTAGGCTTATTTCTGTGGAATCTGAGAACAGATATTTCGGATCCCTTTGAGGACTATAGGGCCAAAGGAAATATCCTCGGATAACAAAGAAAAAGAAGCTTTCTGAGAAACTTTTTTGTGTTCTGTGAAATCATCTCACAGAGTTACAGCTTTCCCCTCAAGAAGCCTTTCGCTAAGACAGTTCTTGTGGAATTGGCCAAGTGATATTTGGAAGCCCATAGAGGGCTATGGTGAAAAAGGAAATATCCTCCGATGAAATCTGGAAAGAAGCTTTCTGAGAAACTGCTTAGTGTTCTGTTAATTCATCTCACAGAGTTACATCTGTATTTCGTGGATCTCTTTGCTAGCCTTATTTCTGTGGAATTTGAGAACAGATATTTCGGATCCCTTTGAAGACTATAGGGCCAAAGGAAATATTCTCCGATAACTAAGAGAAAGAAGCTTTCTGAGAAACTTCTTTGTGTTCTGTGAAATCATCTCACAGAGTTACAGCTTTCCCCTCAAGAAGCCTTTCGCTAAGACATTTCTTGTGGAATTGGCAAAGTGATATTTGGAAGCCCATAGAGGGCTATGGTGAAAAAGGAAATATCCTCAGATGAAATCTGGAAAGAAGCTTTCTGAGAAACTGCTTAGTGTTCTGTTAATTCATCTCACAGAGTTACATCTGTATTTCGTGGATCTCTTTGCTAGCCTTATTTCTGTGGAATCTGACAACAGATATTTCGGATCCCTTTGAAGACTATAGGGCCAAAGGAAATATCCTCCGATAACTAAGAGAAAGAAGCTTTCTGAGAAACTTCTTTGTGTTCTGTCAAATCATCTCACAGAGTTACAGCTTTCCCCTCAAGAAGCCTTTCGCTAAGACAGTTCTTGTGGAATTGGCAAAGTGATATTTGGAAGCCCATAGAGGGCTATGGTGAAAAAGGAAATATCCTCAGATGAAATCTGGAAAGAAGATTTCTGAGAAACTGCTTAGTGTTCTGTTAATTCATCTCACAGAGTTACATCTGTATTTCGTGGATCACTTGGCTAGCCTTATTTCTGTGGAATCTGAGAACAGATATTTCGGATCCCTTTGAAGACTATAGGGCCAAAGGAAATATCCTCCGATAACTAAGAGAAAGAAGCTTTCTCAGAAACTTCTTTGTGTTCTGTGAAATCATCTCACAGAGTTACAGCTTTTCCCTCAAGAAGCCTTTCGCTAAGACAGTTCTTGTGGAATTGGCAAAGTGATATTTGGAAGCCCATAGAGGGCTAAGGTGAAAAAGGAAATATCCTCAGATGAAATCTGGAAAGAAGCTTTCTGAGAAACTGCTTAGTGTTCTGTTAATTCATCTCACAGAGTTACATCTGTATTTCGTGGATCTCTTTGCTAGCCTTATTTCTGTGGAATCTGAGAACAGATATTTCGGATCCCTTTGAAGACTATAGGGCCAAAGGAAATATCCTCCGATAACAAAGAGAAAGAAGCTTTGTGAGAAATTTCTTTGTGTTCTATGTAATCATCTCACAGAGTTACAGCTTTCCCCTCAAGAAGCCTTTCGCTAAGACAGTTCTTGTGGAATTGGCAAAGTGATATTTGGAAGCCCATAGAGGGCTATGGTGAAAAAGGAAATATCCTCCGATGAAATCTGGAAAGAAGCTTTCTGAGAAACTGCTTAGTGTTCTGTTAATTCATCTCACAGAGTTACATCTGTATTTCGTGGATCTCTTTGCTAGCCTTATTTCTGTGGAATTTGAGAACAGATATTTCGGATCCCTTTGAAGACTATAGGGCCAAAGGAAATATCCTCCGATAACTAAGAGAAAGAAGCTTTCTGAGAAACTTCTTTGTGTTCTGTGAAATCATCTCACAGAGTTACAGCTTTCCCCTCAAGAAGCCTTTCGCTAAGCCATTTCTTGTGGAATTGGCAAAGTGATATTTGAAAGCCCATAGAGGGCTATGGTGAAAAAGGAAATATCCTCAGATGAAATCTGGAAAGAAGCTTTCTGAGAAACTGCTTAGTGTTCTGTTAATTCATCTCACAGAGTTACATCTGTATTTCGTGGATCTCTTTGCTAGCCTTATTTCTGTGGAATCTGACAACAGATATTTCGGATCCCTTTGAAGACTATAGGGCCAAAGGAAATATCCTCCGATAACTAAGAGAAAGAAGCTTTCTCAGAAACTTCTTTGTGTTTGTGAAATCATCTCACAGAGTTACAGCTTTCCCCTCAAGAAGCCTTTCGCTAAGACAGTTCTTGTGGAATTGGCAAAGTGATATTTGGAAGCCCATAGAGGGCTAAGGTGAAAAAGGAAATATCCTCAGATGAAATCTGGAAAGAAGCTTTCTGAGAAACTGCTTAGTGTTCTGTTAATTCATCTCACAGAGTTACATCTGTATTTCGTGGATCACTTGGCTAGCCTTATTTCTGTGGAATCTGAGAACAGATATTTCGGATCCCTTTGAAGACTATAGGGCCAAAGGAAATATCCCCCGATAACTAAGAGAAAGAAGCTTTCTCAGAAACTTCTTTGTGTTCTGTGAAATCATCTCACAGAGTTACAGCTTTCCCCTCAAGAAGCCTTTCGCTAAGACAGTTCTTGTGGAATTGGCAAAGTGATATTTGGAAGCCCATAGAGGGCTATGGTGAAAAAGGAAATATCCTCCGATGAAACCTGGAAAGAAGCTTTCTGAGAAACTGCTCAGTGTTCTGTTAATTCATCTCACAGAGTTACATCTGTATTTCGTGGATCTCTTTGCTAGGCTTATTTCTGTGGAATCTGAAAACAGATATTTCGAATCCCTTTGACGACTATAGGGCCAAAGGAAATATCCTCGGATAACAAAGAAAAAGAAGCTTTCTGAGAAACTTCTTTGTGTTCTGTGAAATCATCTCACAGAGTTATAGCTTTCCCCTCAAGAAGCCTTTCGCTAAGACAGTTCTTGTGGAATTGGCAAAATGATATTTGGAAGCCCATAGAAGGCTATGGTGAAAAAGGAAATATCCTCAGATGAAATCTGGAAAGAAGCTTTCTGAGAAACTGCTTAGTGTTCTGTTAATTCATCTCACCGAGTTACATCTATATTTCGTGGATCTCTTTGCTAGCCTTATTTTTGTGGAATCTGAGAACAGATATTTCGGATCCCTTTGAAGACTATAGGGCCAAAGGAAATATCCTCCGATAACTAAGAGAAAGAAGCTTTCTGAGAATCTTCTTTGTGTTCTGTGAAATCATCTCACAGAGTTACAGCTTTCCCCTCAAGAAGCCCTTCGCTAAGACAGTTCTTGTGGAATTGGCAAAGTGATATTTGGAAGCCCATAGAGGGCTATGGTGAAAAAGGAAATATCCTCCGATGAAATCTGGAAAGAAGCTTTCTGAGAAACTGCTTAGTGTTCTGTTAGTTCATCTCACAGAGTTACATCTATATTTCGTGGATCTCTTTGCTAGCCTTATTTCTGTGGAATCTGACAACAGATATTTCGGATCCCTTTGAAGACTGTAGGGCCAAAGGAAATATCCTCCGATAACTAAGAGAAAGAAGCTTTCTCAGAAACTTCTTTGTGTTCTGTGAAATCATCTCACAGAGTTACAGCCTTCCCCTCAAGAAGCCTTTCGCTAAGACAGTTCTTGTGGAATTGGCCAAATGATATTTGGAAGCCCATAGAGGGCTATGGTGAAAAAGGAAATATCCTCAGATGAAATCTGGAAAGAAGCTTTCTGAGAAACTGCTTAGTGTTCTGTTAATTCATCTCACAGAGTTACTTCTATATTTCCTGGATCTCTTTGCTATCGTTATTTCTTTGGAATCTGAGAACAGATATTTCGGATCCCTTTGAAGACTATAGGGCCAAAGGAAATATCCTCCGATAACAAAGAGAAAGAAGCTTTCTCAGAAACTTCTTTGTGTTCTGTGAAATCATCTCACAGAGTTACAGCTTTCCCCTCAAGAAGCCTTTCGCTAAGACAGTTCTTGTGGAATTGGCAAAGTGATATTTGGAAGCCCATAGAGGGCTATGGTGAAAAAGGAAATATCCTGAGATGAAATCTGGAAAGAAGCTTTCTGAGAAACTGCTTAGAGTTCTGTTAATTCATCTCACAGAGTTACATCTATATTTCGTGGATCTCTTTGCTAGCCTTATTTCTGTGGAATCTGAGAACAGATATTTCGGATCCGTTTGAAGACTATAGGGCCAAAGGAAATATCCTCCGAAAACTAAGAGAAAGGAGCTTTCTGAGAAACTTCTTTGTGTTCTGTGAAATGAGCTCACAGAGTTACAGCTTTCCACTCAAGAAGCCTTTCGCTAAGACAGTTCTTGTGGAATTGGCAAAGTGATATTTGGAAGCCCATAGAGGGCTATGGTGAAAAAGGAAATATCCTCAGATGAAATCTGGAAAGAAGCTTTCTGAGAAACTGCTTAGTGTTCTGTTAATTCATCTCACAGAGTTACATCTGTATTTCGTGGATCTCTTTGCTAGCCTTATTTCTGTGGAATCTGAGAACAGATATTTCGGATCCCTTTGAAGACTATAGGGCCAAAGGAAATATCCTCCGATAACAAAGAGAAAGAAGCTTTGTGAGAAATTTCTTTGTGTTCTATGTAATCATCTCACAGAGTTACAGCTTTCCCCTCAAGAAGCCTTTCGCTAAGACAGTTCTTGTCGAATTGGCCAAGAGATATTTGGAAGCCCATTGAGGGCTATGGTGAAAAAGGAAATATCCTCCGATGAAATATGGAAAGAAGCTTTCTGAGAAACTGCTTAGTGTTCTGTTAATTCATCTCACAGAGTTACATCTGTATTTCGTGGATCTCTTTGCTAGGCTTATTTCTGTGGAATCTGAGAACAGATATTTCGGATCCCTTTGAAGACTATAGGGCCAAAGGAAATATCCTCCGATAACTAAGAAAAAGAAGCTTTCTCAGAAACTTCTTTGTGTTCTGTGAAATCATCTCACAGAGTTACAGCTTTCCCCTCAAGAAGCCTTTCGCTAAGACAGTTCTTGTGGAATTGGCAAAGTGATATTTGGAAGCCCCTAGAGGGCTATGGTGAAAAAGGAAATATCCTCCGATGAAATCTGGAAAGAAGCTTTCTGAGAAACTGCTTAGTGTTCTGTTAGTTCATCTCACAGAGTTACATCTATATTTCGTGGATCTCTTTGCTAGCCTTATTTCTGTGGAATCTGAGAACAGATATTTCGGATCCCTTTGAAGACTATAGGGCCAAAGGAAATATCCTCCGATAACAAAGAGAAAGAAGGTTTCTGAGAAACTTCTTTGTGTTCTGTAAAATCATCTCACAGAGTTACAGCTTTCCCCTCAAGAAGCCTTTCGCTAAGACAGTTCTTGTGGAATTGGCAAAGTGATATTTGGAAGCCCATAGAAGGCTATGGTGAAAAAGGAAATATCCTCAGATGAAATCTGGAAAGAAGCTTTCTGAGAAACTGCTTAGTGTTCTGTTAATTCATCTCACCGAGTTACATCTATATTTCGTGGATCTCTTTGCTAGCCTTATTTTTGTGGTATCTGAGGACAGATATTTCGGATCCCTTTGAAGACTATAGGGCCAAAGGAAATATCCTCCGATAACTAAGAGAAAGAAGCTTTCTGAGAAACTTCTTTGTGTTCTGTGAAAGCATCTCACAGAGTTACAGCTTTCCCCTCAAGAAGCCCTTCGCTAAGACAGTTCTTGTGGAATTGGCAAAGTGATATTTGGAAGCCCATAGAGGGCTATGGTGAAAAAGGAAATATCCTCCGATGAAATCTGGAAAGAAGCTTTCTGAGAAACTGCTTAGTGTTCTGTTAGTTCATCTCACAGAGTTACATCTATATTTCGTGGATCTCTTTGCTAGCCTTATTTCTGTGGAATCTGAGAACAGATATTTCGGATCCCTTTGAAGACTATAGGGCCAAAGGAAATATCCTCCGATAACAAAGAGAAAGAAGCTTTCTGAGAAACTTCTTTGTGTTCTGTGAAATCATCTCACAGAGTTACAGCTTTCCCCTCAAGAAGCCTTTCGCTAAGACAGTTCTTGTGGAATTGGCAAAGTGATATTTGGAAGCCCATAGAGGGCTATGGTGAAAAAGGAAATATCCTCCGATGAAATCTGGAAAGAAGCTTTCTGAGAAACTGCTTAGTGTTCTGTTAATTCATCTCACAGAGTTACATCTATATTTCGTGGATCTCTTTGCTAGCCTTATTTCTGTGGAATCTGAGAACAGATATTTCGGATCCCTTTGAAGACTATAGGGCCAAAGGAAATATCCTCCGAAAGCTAAGAGAAAGAAGGTTTCTGAGAAACTTCTTTGTGTTCTGTCAAATCAGCTCACAGAGTTACAGCTTTCCTCTCAAGAAGCCTTTCGCTAAGACAGTTCTTGTGGAATTGGCAAAGTGATATTTGGAAGCCCATAGAGGGCTATGGTAAAAAAGGAAATATCCTGAGATGAAATCTGGAAAGAAGCTTTCTGAGAAACTGCTTAGTGTTCTGTTAATTCATCTCACAGAGTTACATCTATATTTCGTGGATCTCTTTGCTAGCCTTATTTCTGTGGAATCTGAGAACAGATATTTCGGATCCCTTTGAAGACTATAGGGCCAAAGGAAATATCCACCGAAAACTAAGAGAAAGAAGCTGTCTGAGAAACTTCTTTGTGTTCTGTGAAATGAGCTCACAGAGTTACAGCTTTCCCCTCAAGAAGCCTTTCGCTAAGACAGTTCTTGTGGAATTGGCAAAGTGATATTTGGAAGCCCATAGAGGGCTAGGGTGAAAAAGGAAATATCCTCCGATGAAATCTGGAAAGAAGCTCTCTGAGAATCCGCTTAGTGTTCTGTTAATTCATCTCACAGAGTTACATCTATATTTCGTGGATCTCTTTGCTAGCCTTATTTCTGTGGAATCTGAGAACAGATATTTCGGATCCGTTTGAAGACTATAGGGCCAAAGGAAATATCCTCCGAAAACTAAGAGAAAGGAGCTTTCTGAGAAACTTCTTTGTGTTCTGTGAAATGAGCTCACAGAGTTACAGCTTTCCACTCAAGAAGCCTTTCGCTAAGACAGTTCTTGTGGAATTGGCAAAGTGATATTTGGAAGCCCATAGAGGGCTATGGTGAAAAAGGAAATATCCTCAGATGAAATCTGGAAAGAAGCTTTCTGAGAAACTGCTTAGTGTTCTGTTAATTCATCTCACAGAGTTACATCTGTATTTCGTGGATCTCTTTGCTAGCCTTATTTCTGTGGAATCTGAGAACAGATATTTCGGATCCCTTTGAAGACTATAGGGCCAAAGGAAATATCCTCCGATAACAAAGAGAAAGAAGCTTTGTGAGAAATTTCTTTGTGTTCTATGTAATCATCTCACAGAGTTACAGCTTTCCCCTCAAGAAGCCTTTCGCTAAGACAGTTCTTGTGGAATTGGCAAAGTGATATTTGGAAGCCCATAGAGGGCTATGGTGAAAAAGGAAATATCCTCCGATGAAATATGGAAAGAAGCTTTCTGAGAAACTGCTTAGTGTTCTGTTAATTCATCTCACAGAGTTACATCTGTATTTCGTGGATCTCTTTGCTAGGCTTATTTCTGTGGAATCTGAGAACAGATATTTCGGATCCCTTTGAAGACTATAGGGCCAAAGGAAATATCCTCGGATAACAAAGAAAAAGAAGCTTTCTGAGAAACTTTTTTGTGTTCTGTGAAATCATCTCACAGAGTTACAGCTTTCCCCTCAAGAAGCCTTTCGCTAAGACAGTTCTTGTGGAATTGGCAAAGTGATATTTGGAAGCCCATAGAGGGCTATGGTGAAAAAGGAAATATCCTCCGATGAAATCTGGAAAGAAGCTTTCTGAGAAACTGCTTAGTGTTCTGTTAATTCATCTCACAGAGTTACATCTGTATTTCAGGATCTCTTTGCTAGCCTTATTTCTGTGGAATTTGAGAACAGATATTTCGGATCCCTTTGAAGACTATAGGGCCAAAGGAAATATCCTCCGATAACTAAGAGAAAGAAGCTTTCTGAGAAACTTCTTTGTGTTCTGTGAAATCATCTCACAGAGTTACAGCTTTCCCCTCAAGAAGCCTTTCGCTAAGACATTTCTTGTGGAATTGGCAAAGTGATATTTGGAAGCCCATAGAGGGCTATGGTGAAAAAGGAAATATCCTCAGATGAAATCTGGAAAGAAGCTTTCTGAGAAACTGCTTAGTGTTCTGTTATTTCATCTCACAGAGTTACATCTGTATTTCGTGGATCTCTTTGCTAGCCTTATTTCTGTGGAATCTGACAACAGATATTTCGGATCCCTTTGAAGACTATAGGGCCAAAGGAAATATCCTCCGACAAGTAAGAGAAAGAAGCTTTCTGAGAAACTTCTTTGTGTTCTGTGAAATCATCTCACGGAGTTACAGCTTTCCCCTCAAGAAGCCTTTCGCTAAGACAGTTCTTGTGGAATTGGCAAAGTGATATTTGGAAGCCCATAGAGAGCTATGGTGAAAAAGGAAATATCCTCAGATGAAATCTGGAAAGAAGCTTTCTGAGAAACTGCTTAGTGTTCTGTTAATTCATCTCACAGAGTTACATCTGTATTTCGTGGATCACTTGGCTAGCCTTATTTCTGTGGAATCTGAGAACAGATATTTCGGATCCCTTTGAAGACTATAGGGCCAAAGGAAATATCCTCCGATAACTAAGAGAAAGAAGCTTTCTCAGAAACTTCTTTGTGTTCTGTGAAATCATCTCACAGAGTTACAGCTTTCCCCTCAAGAAGCCTTTCGCTAAGACAGTTCTTGTGGAATTGGCAAAGTGATATTTGGAAGCCCATAGAGGGCTAAGGTGAAAAAGGAAATATCCTCAGATGAAATCTGGAAAGAAGCTTTCTGAGAAACTGCTTAGTGTTCTGTTAATTCATCTCACAGAGTTACATCTGTATTTCGTGGATCTCTTTGCTAGCCTTATTTCTGTGGAATCTGACAACAGATATTTCGAATCCCTTTGAAGACTATAGGGCCAAAGGAAATATCCTCCGATAACTAAGAGAAAGAATCTTTCTGAGAAACTTCTTTGTGTTCTGTGAAATCATCTCACAGAGTTACAGCTTTCCCCTCAAGAAGCCTTTCGCTAAGACAGTTCTTGTGGAATTGGCAAAGTGATATTTGGAAGCCCATAGAGGGCTATGGTGAAAAAGGAAATATCCTCAGATGAAATCTGGAAAGAAGCTTTCTGAGAAACTGCTTAGTGTTCTGTTAATTCATCTCACAGAGTTACATCTGTATTTCGTGGATCACTTGGCTAGCCTTATTTCTGTGGAATCTGAGAACAGATATTTCGGATCCCTTTGAAGACTATAGGGCCAAAGGAAATATCCTCCGATAACTAAGAGAAAGAAGCTTTCTCAGAAACTTCTTTGTGTTCTGTGAAATCATCTCACAGAGTTACAGCCTTCCCCTCAAGAAGCCTTTCGCTAAGACAGTTCTTGTGGAATTGGCCAAGTGATATTTGGAAGCCCACAGAGGGCTATGGTGAAAAAGGAAATATCCTCAGATGAAATCTGGAAAGAAGCTTTCTGAGAAACTGCTTAGTGTTCTGTTAATTCGTCTCACAGAGTTACATCTGTATTTCGTGGATCTCTTTGCTAGCCTTATTTCTGTGGAATCTGAGAACAGATATTTCGGATCCCTTTAAAGACTATAGGGCCAAAGGAAATATCCTCCGATAACTAAGAGAAAGAAGCTTTCTGAGAAACTTCTTTGTGTTCTGTGAAATCATCTCACAGAGTTACAGCTTTCCCCTCAAGAAGCCTTTCGCTAAGACAGTTCTTGTGGAATTGGCAAAGTGATATTTGGAAGCCCATAGAGGGCTACGGTGAAGAAGAAATATCCTCAGATGAAATCTGGAAAGAAGCTTTCTGAGAAACTGCTTAGTGTTCTGTTAATTCATCTCACAGAGTTACATCTGTATTTCGTGGATCACTTGGCTAGCCTTATTTCTGTGGAATATGAGAACAGATATTTCGGATCCCTTTGAAGACTATAGGGCCAAAGGAAATATCCTCCGATAACTAAGAGAAAGAAGCTTTCTCAGAAACTTCTTTGTGTTCTGTGAAATCATCTCACAGAGTTACAGCTTTCCCCTCAAGAAGCCTTTCGCTAAGACAGTTCTTGTGGAATTGGCAAAGTGATATTTGGAAGCCCATAGAGGGCTATGGTGAAAAAGGAAATATCCTCCGATGAAATCTGGAAAGAAGCTTTCTGAGAAACTGCTTAGTGTTCTGTTAGTTCATCTCACAGACTTACATCTATATTTCGTGGATCTCTTTGCTAGCCTTATTTCTGTGGAATCTGAGAACAGATATTTCGGATCCCTTTGAAGACTATAGGGCCAAAGGAAATATCCTCCGATAACAAAGAGAAAGAAGCTTTCTGAGAAACTTCTTTGTGTTCTGTAAAATCATCTCACAGAGTTACAGCTTTCCCCTCAAGAAGCCTTTCGCTAAGACAGTTCTTGTGGAATTGGCAAAGTGATATTTGGAAGCCCATAGACGTCTATGGTGAAAAAGGAAATATCCTCAGATGAAATCTGGAAAGAAGCTTTCTGAGAAACTGCTTAGTGTTCTGTTAATTCATCTCACCGAGTTACATCTATATTTCGTGGATCTCTTTGCTAGCCTTATTTTTGTGGAATCTGAGAACAGATATTTCGGATCCCTTTGAAGACTATAGGGCCAAAGGAAATATCCTCCGATAACTAAGAGAAAGAAGCTTTCTGAGAAACTTCTTAGTGTCCTGTGAAATCATCTCACAGAGTTACAGCTTTCCCCTCAAGAAGCCCTTCGCTAAGACAGTTCTTGTGGAATTGGCAAAGTGATATTTGGAAGCCCATAGAGGGCTATGGTGAAAAAGGAAATATCCTCCGATGAAATCTGGAAAGAAGCTTTCTGAGAAACTGCTTAGTGTTCTGTTAGTTCATCTCACAGAGTTACATCTATATTTCGTGGATCTCTTTGCTAGCCTTATTTCTGTGGAATCTGAGAACAGATATTTCGGATCCCTTTGAAGACTATAGGGCCAAAGGAAATATCCTCCGATAACAAAGAGAAAGAAGCTTTCTGAGAAACTTCTTTGTGTTCTGTGAAATCATCTCACAGAGTTACAGCCTTCCCCTAAAGAAGCCTTTCGCTAAGACAGTTCTTGTGGAATTGGCCAAGTGATATTTGGAAGCCCATAGAGGGCTATGTTGAAAAAGGAAATATCCTCAGATGAAATCTGGAAAGAAGCTTTCTGAGAAACTGCTTAGTGTTCTGTTAATTCATCTCACAGAGTTACATCTGTATTTCGTGGATCTCTTTGCTAGCCTTATTTCTGTGGAATCTGAGAACAGATATTTCGGATCCCTTTGAAGACTATAGGGCCAAAGGAAATATCCTCCGATAACAAAGAGAAAGAAGCTTTCTGAGAAACTTCTTTGTGTTCTGTGAAATCATCTCACAGAGTTACAGCTTTCCCCTCAAGAAGCCTTTCGCTAAGACAGTTCTTGTGGAATTGGCAAAGTGATATTTGGAAGCCCATAGAGGGCTATGGTGAAAAAGGAAATATCCTCAGATGAAATCTGGAAAGAAGCTTTCTGAGAAACTGCTTAGTGTTCTGTTAATTCATCTCACAGAGTTACATCTGTATTTCGTGGATCTCTTTGGTAGCCTTATTTCTGTGGAATCTGAGAACAGATAATTCGGATCCCTTTGAAGACTATAGGGCCAAAGGAAATATCCTCGGATTACAAAGAAAAAGAAGCTTTCTGAGAAACTTTTTTGTTTTCTGTGAAATCATCTCACAGAGTTACAGCTTTCCCCTCAAGAAGCCTTTCGCTAAGACAGTTCTTGTGGAATTGGCAAAGTGATATTTGGAAGCCCATAGAGGGCTATGGTGAAAAAGGAAATATCCTCCGATGAAACCTGGAAAGAAGCTTTCTGAGAAACTGCTTAGTGTTCTGTTAATTCATCTCACAGTGTTACATCTGTATTTCGTGGATCTCTTTGCTAGCCTTATTTCTGTGGAATCTGACAACAGATATTTCGGATCCCTTTGAAGACTATAGGGCCAAGGGAAATATCCTCCAATAACAAAGAGAAAGAAGCTTTCTCAGAAACTTCTTTGTGTTCTGTGAAATCATCTCACAGAGTTACATCTGTATTTCGTGGATCTCTTTGCTAGCCTTATTTCTGTGGAATCTGAGAACAGATATTTCGCATCCCTTTGAAGACTATAGGGCCAAAGGAAATATCCTCCGATAACTAAGAGAAAGAAGCTTTCTGAGAAACTTCTTTGTGTTCTGTGAAATCATCTCACAGAGTTACAGCTTTCCCCTCAAGAAGCCTTTCGCTAAGACAGTTCTTGTGGAATTGGCAAAGTGATATTTGGAAGCCCTTAGAGGGCTATGGTGAAAAAGGAAATATCCTCCGATGAAATCTGGAAAGAAGCTTTCTGAGAAACTGCTTAGTGTTCTGTTAATTCATCTCACAGAGTTACATCTATATTTCGTGGATCTCTTTGCTAGCCTTATTTCTGTGGAATCTGAGAACAGATATTTCGGATCCCTTTGAAGACTATAGGGCCAAAGGAAATATCCTCCGAAAACTAAGAGAAAGAAGGTTTCTGAGAAACTTCTTTGTGTTCTGTCAAATCAGCTCACAGAGTTACAGCTTTTCTCTCAAGAAGGCTTTCGCTAAGACAGTTCTTGTGGAATTGGCAAAGTGATATTTGGAAGCCCATAGAGGGCTATGGTGAAAAAGGAAATATCCTGAGATGAAATCTGGAAAGAAGCTTTCTGAGAAACTGCTTAGAGTTCTGTTAATTCATCTCACAGAGTTACATCTATATTTCGTGGATATCTTTGCTAGCCTTATTTCTGTGGAATCTGAGAACAGATATTTCGGATCCGTTTGAAGACTATAGGGCCAAAAGAAATATCCTCCGAAAACTAAGAGAAAGAAGCTTTCTGAGAAACTTCTTTGTGTTCTGTGAAATGAGCTCACAGAGTTACAGCTTTCCCCTCAAGAAGCCTTTCGCTAAGACAGTTCTTGTGGAATTGGCAAAGTGATATTTGGAAGCCCATAGAGGGCTATGGTGAAAAAGGAAATATCCTCCGATGAAATATGGAAAGAAGCTTTCTGAGAAACTGCTTAGTGTTCTGTTAATTCATCTCACAGAGTTACATCTGTATTTTGTGGATCTCTTTGCTAGGTTTATTTCTGTGGAATCTGAGAACAGATATTTCGGATCCCTTTGAGGACTATAGGGCCAAAGGAAATATCCTCGGATAACAAAGAAAAAGAAGCTTTCTGAGAAACTTTTTTGTGTTCTGTGAAATCATCTCACAGAGTTACAGCTTTCCCCTCAAGAAGCCTTTCGCTAAGACAGTTCTTGTGGAATTGGCAAAGTGATATTTGGAAGCCCATAGAGGGCTATGGTGAAAAAGGAAATATCCTCCGATGAAATCTGGAAAGAAGCTTTCTGAGAAACTGCTTAGTGTTCTGTTAATTCATCTCACAGAGTTACATCTGTATTTCGTGGATCTCTTTGCTAGCCTTATTTCTGTGGAATTTGAGAACAGATATTTCGGATCCCTTTGAAGACTATAGGGCCAAAGGAAATATCCTCCGATAACTAAGAGAAAGAAGCTTTCTGAGAAACTTCTTTGTGTTCTGTGAAATCATCTCACAGAGTTACAGCTTTCCCCTCAAGAAGCCTTTCGCTGAGACAGTTCTTGTGGAATTGGCAAAGTGATATTTGGAAGCCCATAGACGGCTATGGTCAAAAAGGAAATATCCTCAGATGAAATCTGGAAAGAAGCTTTTTGAGAAACTGCTTAGTGTTCTGTTAATTCATCTCACCGAGTTACATCTATATTTCGTGGATCTCTTTGCTAGCCTTATTTTTGTGGAATCTGAGTACAGATATTTCGGATCCCTTTGAAGACTATAGGGCCAAAGGAAATATCCTCCGATAACTAAGAGAAAGAAGCTTTCTGAGAAACTTCTTTGTGTTCTGTGAAATCATCTCACAGAGTTACAGCCTTCCCCTCAAGAAGCCTTTCGCTAAGACAGTTCTTGTGGAATTGGCCAAGTGATATTTGGAAGCCCATAGAGGGCTATGGTGAAAAAGGAAATATCCTCAGATGAAATCTGGAAAGAAGCTTTCTGAGAAACTGCTTAGTGTTCTGTTAATTCATCTCACAGAGTTACATCTGTATTTCGTGGATCTCTTTGCTAGCCTTATTTCTGTGGAATCTGAGAACAGATATTTCGGATCCCTTTGAAGACTATAGGGCCAAAGGAAATATCCTCCGATAACAAAGAGAAAGAAGCTTTCTGAGAAACTTCTTTGTGTTCTGTGAAATCATCTCACAGAGTTACAGCTTTCCCCTCAAGAAGCCTTTCGCTAAGACAGTTCTTGTGGAATTGGCAAAGTGATATTTGGAAGCCCATAGAGGGCTACGGTGAAAAAGGAAATATCCTCCGATGAAATCTGGAAAGAAGCTTTCTGAGAAACTGCTTAGTGTTCTGTTAATTCATCTCACAGAGTTACATCTGTATTTCGTGGATCTCTTTGGTAGCCTTATTTCTGTGGAATCTGAGAACAGATATTTCGGATCCCTTTGAAGACTATAGGGCCAAAGGAAATATCCTCGGATAACAAAGAAAAAGAAGCTTTCTGAGAAACTTTTTTGTGTTCTGTGAAATCATCTCACAGAGTTACAGCTTTCCTCTCAAGAAGCCTTTCGCTAAGACAGTTCTTGTGGAATTGGCAAAGTGATATTTGGAAGCCCATAGAGGGCTATGGTGAAAAAGGAAATATCCTCCGATGAAATCTGGAAAGAAGCTTTCTGAGAAACTGCTTAGTGTTCTGTTAATTCATCTCACAGAGTTACATCTGTATTTCGTGGATCTCTTTGCTAGCCTTATTTCTGTGGAATCTGACAACAGATATTTCGGATCCCTTTGAAGACTATAGGGCCAAAGGAAATATCCTCCGATAACTAAGAGAAAGAAGCTTTCTGAGAAACTTCTTTGTGTTCTGTGAAATCATCTCACAGAGTTACAGCTTTCCCCTCAAGAAGCCTTTCGCTATGACAGTTCTTGTGGAATTGGCAAAGTGATATTTGGAAGCCCATAGAGGGCTATGGTGAAAAAGGAAATATCCTCAGATGAAATCTGGAAAGAAGCTTTCTGAGAAACTGCTTATTGTTCTGTTAATTCATCTCACAGAGTTACATCTGTATTTCGTGGATCTCTTTGCTAGCCTTATTTCTGTGGAATCTGACAACAGATATTTCGGATCCCTTTGAAGACTATAGGGCCAAAGGAAATATCCTCCGATAACTAAGAGAAAGAAGCTTTCTAAGAAACTTCTTTGTGTTCTGTGAAATCATCTCACAGAGTTACAGCTTTCCCCTCAAGAAGCCTTTCGCTAAGACAGTTCTTGTGGAATTGGCAAAGTGATATTTGGAAGCCCATAGAGGGCTATGGTGAAAAAGGAAATATCCTCAGATGAAATCTGGAAAGAAGCTTTCTGAGAAACTGCTTAGTGTTCTGTTAATTCATCTCACAGAGTTACATCTGTATTTCGTGGAACACTTGGCTAGCCTTATTTTTGTGGAATCTGAGAACAGATATTTCGGATCCGTTTGAAGACTATAGGGCCAAGGGAAATATCCTCCGATAACAAAGAGAAAGAAGCTTTCTCAGAAACTTCTTTGTGTTCTGTGAAATCATCTCACAGAGTTACAGCTTTCCCCTCAAGAAGCCTTTCGCTAAGACAGTTCTTGTGGAATTGGCAAAGTGATATTTGGAAGCCCATAGAGGGCTATGGTGAAAAAGGAAATATCCTGAGATGAAATCTGGAAAGAAGCTTTCTGAGAAACTGCTTAGAGTTCTGTTAATTCATCTCACAGAGTTACATCTATATTTCGTGGATCTCTTTGCTAGCCTTATTTCTGTGGAATCTGAGAACAGATATTTCGGATCCGTTTGAAGACTATAGGGCCAAAGGAAATATCCTCCGAAAACTAAGAGAAAGGAGCTTTCTGAGAAACTTCTTTGTGTTCTGTGAAATGAGCTCACAGAGTTACAGCTTTCCACTCAAGAAGCCTTTCGCTAAGACAGTTCTTGTGGAATTGGCAAAGTGATATTTGGAAGCCCATAGAGGGCTATGGTGAAAAAGGAAATATCCTCAGATGAAATCTGGAAAGAAGCTTTCTGAGAAACTGCTTAGTGTTCTGTTAATTCATCTCACAGAGTTACATCTGTATTTCGTGGATCTCTTTGCTAGCCTTATTTCTGTGGAATCTGAGAACAGATATTTCGGATCCCTTTGAAGACTATAGGGCCAAAGGAAATATCCTCCGATAACAAAGAGAAAGAAGCTTTGTGAGAAATTTCTTTGTGTTCTATGTAATCATCTCACAGAGTTACAGCTTTCCCCTCAAGAAGCCTTTCGCTAAGACAGTTCTTGTGGAATTGGCCAAGAGATATTTGGAAGCCCATAGAGGGCTATGGTGAAAAAGGAAATATCCTCCGATGAAATATGGAAAGAAGCTTTCTGAGAAACTGCTTAGTGTTCTGTTAATTCATCTCACAGAGTTACATCTGTATTTCGTGGATCTCTTTGCTAGGCTTATTTCTGTGGAATCTGAGAACAGATATTTCGGATCCCTTTGAAGACTATAGGGCCAAAGGAAATATCCTCCGATAACTAAGAAAAAGAAGCTTTCTCAGAAACTTCTTTGTGTTCTGTGAAATCATCTCACAGAGTTACAGCTTTCCCCTCTAGAAGCCTTTCGCTAAGACAGTTCTTGTGGAATTGGCAAAGTGATATTTGGAAGCCCCTAGAGGGCTATGGTGAAAAAGGAAATATCCTCCGATGAAATCTGGAAAGAAGCTTTCTGAGAAACTGCTTAGTGTTCTGTTAGTTCATCTCACAGAGTTACATCTATATTTCGTGGATCTCTTTGCTAGCCTTATTTCTGTGGAATCTGAGAACAGATATTTCGGATCCCTTTGAAGACTATAGGGCCAAAGGAAATATCCTCCGATAACAAAGAGAAAGAAGGTTTCTGAGAAACTTCTTTGTGTTCTGTAAAATCATCTCACAGAGTTACAGCTTTCCCCTCAAGAAGCCTTTCGCTAAGACAGTTCTTGTGGAATTGGCAAAGTGATATTTGGAAGCCCATAGAAGGCTATGGTGAAAAAGGAAATATCCTCAGATGAAATCTGGAAAGAAGCTTTCTGAGAAACTGCTTAGTGTTCTGTTAATTCATCTCACCGAGTTACATCTATATTTCGTGGATCTCTTTGCTAGCCTTATTTTTGTGGTATCTGAGGACAGATATTTCGGATCCCTTTGAAGACTATAGGGCCAAAGGAAATATCCTCCGATAACTAAGAGAAAGAAGCTTTCTGAGAAACTTCTTTGTGTTCTGTGAAAGCATCTCACAGAGTTACAGCTTTCCCCTCAAGAAGCCCTTCGCTAAGACAGTTCTTGTGGAATTGGCAAAGTGATATTTGGAAGCCCATAGAGGGCTATGGTGAAAAAGGAAATATCCTCCGATGAAATCTGGAAAGAAGCTTTCTGAGAAACTGCTTAGTGTTCTGTTAGTTCATCTCACAGAGTTACATCTATATTTCGTGGATCTCTTTGCTAGCCTTATTTCTGTGGAATCTGAGAACAGATATTTCGGATCCCTTTGAAGACTATAGGGCCAAAGGAAATATCCTCCGATAACAAAGAGAAAGAAGCTTTCTGAGAAACTTCTTTGTGTTCTGTGAAATCATCTCACAGAGTTACAGCTTTCCCCTCAAGAAGCCTTTCGCTAAGACAGTTCTTGTGGAATTGGCAAAGTGATATTTGGAAGCCCATAGAGGGCTATGGTGAAAAAGGAAATATCCTCCGATGAAATCTGGAAAGAAGCTTTCTGAGAAACTGCTTAGTGTTCTGTTAATTCATCTCACAGAGTTACATCTATATTTCGTGGATCTCTTTGCTAGCCTTATTTCTGTGGAATCTGAGAACAGATATTTCGGATCCCTTTGAAGACTATAGGGCCAAAGGAAATATCCTCCGAAAGCTAAGAGAAAGAAGGTTTCTGAGAAACTTCTTTGTGTTCTGTCAAATCAGCTCACAGAGTTACAGCTTTCCTCTCAAGAAGCCTTTCGCTAAGACAGTTCTTGTGGAATTGGCAAAGTGATATTTGGAAGCCCATAGAGGGCTATGGTAAAAAAGGAAATATCCTGAGATGAAATCTGGAAAGAAGCTTTCTGAGAAACTGCTTAGTGTTCTGTTAATTCATCTCACAGAGTTACATCTATATTTCGTGGATCTCTTTGCTAGCCTTATTTCTGTGGAATCTGAGAACAGATATTTCGGATCCCTTTGAAGACTATAGGGCCAAAGGAAATATCCACCGAAAACTAAGAGAAAGAAGCTGTCTGAGAAACTTCTTTGTGTTCTGTGAAATGAGCTCACAGAGTTACAGCTTTCCCCTCAAGAAGCCTTTCGCTAAGACAGTTCTTGTGGAATTGGCAAAGTGATATTTGGAAGCCCATAGAGGGCTATGGTGAAAAAGGAAATATCCTCAGATGAAATCTGGAAAGAAGCTTTCTGAGAAACTGCTTAGTGTTCTGTTAATTCATCTCACAGAGTTACATCTGTATTTCGTGGATCTCTTTGCTAGCCTTATTTCTGTGGAATCTGAGAACAGA
The DNA here is from genome assembly GCF_049350105.2 of Macaca mulatta. Lineage (NCBI taxonomy): Eukaryota > Metazoa > Chordata > Mammalia > Primates > Cercopithecidae > Macaca > Macaca mulatta. Next base: position 50,782,949 of record NC_133411.1, read on the forward strand.
TATTTCGGATCCCTTTGAAGACTATAGGGCCAAAGGAAATATCCTCCGATAACAAAGAGAAAGAAGCTTTCTGAGAAACTTCTTTGTGTTCTGTGAAATCATCTCACAGAGTTACAGCTTTCCCCTCAAGAAGCCTTTCGCTAAGACAGTTCTTGTGGAATTGGCAAAGTGATATTTGGAAGCCCATAGAGGGCTATGGTGAAAAAGGAAATATCCTCAGATGAAATCTGGAAAGAAGCTTTCTGAGAAACTGCTTAGTGTTCTGTTAATTCATCTCACAGAGTTACATCTGTATTTCGTGGATCTCTTTGGTAGCCTTATTTCTGTGGAATCTGAGAACAGATATTTCGGATCCCTTTGAAGACTATAGGGCCAAAGGAAATATCCTCGGATAACAAAGAAAAAGAAGCTTTCTGAGAAACTTTTTTGTTTTCTGTGAAATCATCTCACAGAGTTACAGCTTTCCCCTCAAGAAGCCTTTCGCTAAGACAGTTCTTGTGGAATTGGCAAAGTGATATTTGGAAGCCCATAGAGGGCTATGGTGAAAAAGGAAATATCCTCCGATGAAACCTGGAAAGAAGCTTTCTGAGAAACTGCTTAGTGTTCTGTTAATTCATCTCACAGAGTTACATCTGTATTTCGTGGATCTCTTTGCTAGCCTTATTTCTGTGGAATCTGACAACAGATATTTCGGATCCCTTTGAAGACTATAGGGCCAAGGGAAATATCCTCCAATAACAAAGAGAAAGAAGCTTTCTCAGAAACTTCTTTGTGTTCTGTGAAATCATCTCACAGAGTTACATCTGTATTTCGTGGATCTCTTTGCTAGCCTTATTTCTGTGGAATCTGAGAACAGATATTTCGCATCCCTTTGAAGACTATAGGGCCAAAGGAAATATCCTCCGATAACTAAGAGAAAGAAGCTTCCTGAGAAACTTCTTTGTATTCTGTGAAATCATCTCACAGAGTTACAGCTTTCCCCTCAAGAAGCCTTTCGCTAAGACAGTTCTTGTGGAATTGGCAAAGTGATATTTGGAAGCCCTTAGAGGGCTATGGTGAAAAAGGAAATATCCTCCGATGAAATCTGGAAAGAAGCTTTCTGAGAAACTGCTTAGTGTTCTGTTAATTCATCTCACAGAGTTACATCTATATTTCGTGGATCTCTTTGCTAGCCTTATTTCTGTGGAATCTGAGAACAGATATTTCGGATCCCTTTGAAGACTATAGGGCCAAAGGAAATATCCTCCGAAAACTAAGAGAAAGAAGGTTTCTGAGAAACTTCTTTGTGTTCTGTCAAATCAGCTCACAGAGTTACAGCTTTCCTCTCAAGAAGGCTTTCGCTAAGACAGTTCTTGTGGAATTGGCAAAGTGATATTTGGAAGCCCACAGAGGGCTATGGTGAAAAAGGAAATATCCTGAGGTGAAATCTGGAAAGAAGCTTTCTGAGAAACTGCTTAGAGTTCTGTTAATTCATCTCACAGAGTTACATCTATATTTCGTGGATATCTTTGCTAGCCTTATTTCTGTGGAATCTGAGAACAGATATTTCGGATCCGTTTGAAGACTATAGGGCCAAAAGAAATATCCTCCGAAAACTAAGAGAAAGAAGCTTTCTGAGAAACTTCTTTGTGTTCTGTGAAATGAGCTCACAGAGTTACAGCTTTCCCCTCAAGAAGCCTTTCGCTAAGACAGTTCTTGTGGAATTGGCAAAGTGATATTTGGAAGCCCATAGAGGGCTATGGTGAAAAAGGAAATATCCTCCGATGAAATATGGAAAGAAGCTTTCTGAGAAACTGCTTAGTGTTCTGTTAATTCATCTCACAGAGTTACATCTGTATTTTGTGGATCTCTTTGCTAGGTTTATTTCTGTGGAATCTGAGAACAGATATTTCGGATCCCTTTGAGGACTATAGGGCCAAAGGAAATATCCTCGGATAACAAAGAAAAAGAAGCTTTCTGAGAAACTTTTTTGTGTTCTGTGAAATCATCTCACAGAGTTACAGCTTTCCCCTCAAGAAGCCTTTCGCTAAGACAGTTCTTGTGGAATTGGCAAAGTGATATTTGGAAGCCCATAGAGGGCTATGGTGAAAAAGGAAATATCCTCCGATGAAATCTGGAAAGAAGCTTTCTGAGAAACTGCTTAGTGTTCTGTTAATTCATCTCACAGAGTTACATCTGTATTTCGTGGATCTCTTTGCTAGCCTTATTTCTGTGGAATTTGAGAACAGATATTTCGGATCCCTTTGAAGACTATAGGGCCAAAGGAAATATCCTCCGATAACTAAGAGAAAGAAGCTTTCTGAGAAACTTCTTTGTGTTCTGTGAAATCATCTCACAGAGTTACAGCTTTCCCCTCAAGAAGCCTTTCGCTGAGACAGTTCTTGTGGAATTGGCAAAGTGATATTTGGAAGCCCATAGACGGCTATGGTCAAAAAGGAAATATCCTCAGATGAAATCTGGAAAGAAGCTTTTTGAGAAACTGCTTAGTGTTCTGTTAATTCATCTCACCGAGTTACATCTATATTTCGTGGATCTCTTTGCTAGCCTTATTTTTGTGGAATCTGAGTACAGATATTTCGGATCCCTTTGAAGACTATAGGGCCAAAGGAAATATCCTCCGATAACTAAGAGAAAGAAGCTTTCTGAGAAACTTCTTTGTGTTCTGTGAAATCATCTCACAGAGTTACAGCCTTCCCCTCAAGAAGCCTTTCGCTAAGACAGTTCTTGTGGAATTGGCCAAGTGATATTTGGAAGCCCATAGAGGGCTATGGTGAAAAAGGAAATATCCTCAGATGAAATCTGGAAAGAAGCTTTCTGAGAAACTGCTTAGTGTTCTGTTAATTCATCTCACAGAGTTACATCTGTATTTCGTGGATCTCTTTGCTAGCCTTATTTCTGTGGAATCTGAGAACAGATATTTCGGATCCCTTTGAAGACTATAGGGCCAAAGGAAATATCCTCCGATAACAAAGAGAAAGAAGCTTTCTGAGAAACTTCTTTGTGTTCTGTGAAATCATCTCACAGAGTTACAGCTTTCCCCTCAAGAAGCCTTTCGCTAAGACAGTTCTTGTGGAATTGGCAAAGTGATATTTGGAAGCCCATAGAGGGCTACGGTGAAAAAGGAAATATCCTCCGATGAAATCTGGAAAGAAGCTTTCTGAGAAACTGCTTAGTGTTCTGTTAATTCATCTCACAGAGTTACATCTGTATTTCGTGGATCTCTTTGGTAGCCTTATTTCTGTGGAATCTGAGAACAGATATTTCGGATCCCTTTGAAGACTATAGGGCCAAAGGAAATATCCTCGGATAACAAAGAAAAAGAAGCTTTCTGAGAAACTTTTTTGTGTTCTGTGAAATCATCTCACAGAGTTACAGCTTTCCTCTCAAGAAGCCTTTCGCTAAGACAGTTCTTGTGGAATTGGCAAAGTGATATTTGGAAGCCCATAGAGGGCTATGGTGAAAAAGGAAATATCCTCCGATGAAATCTGGAAAGAAGCTTTCTGAGAAACTGCTTACTGTTCTGTTAATTCATCTCACAGAGTTACATCTGTATTTCGTGGATCTCTTTGCTAGCCTTATTTCTGTGGAATCTGACAACAGATATTTCGGATCCCTTTGAAGACTATAGGGCCAAATGAAATATCCTCCGATAACTAAGAGAAAGAAGCTTTCTGAGAAACTTCTTTGTGTTCTGTGAAATCATCTCACAGAGTTACAGCTTTCCCCTCAAGAAGCCTTTCGCTAAGACAGTTCTTGTGGAATTGGCAAAGTGATATTTGGAAGCCCATAGAGGGCTATGGTGAAAAAGGAAATATCCTCAGATGAAATCTGGAAAGAAGCTTTCTGAGAAACTGCTTATTGTTCTGTTAATTCATCTCACAGAGTTACATCTGTATTTCGTGGATCTCTTTGCTAGCCTTATTTCTGTGGAATCTGACAACAGATATTTCGGATCCCTTTGAAGACTATAGGGCCAAAGGAAATATCCTCCGATAACTAAGAGAAAGAAGCTTTCTAAGAAACTTCTTTGTGTTCTGTGAAATCATCTCACAGAGTTACAGCTTTCCCCTCAAGAAGCCTTTCGCTAAGACAGTTCTTGTGGAATTGGCAAAGTGATATTTGGAAGCCCATAGAGGGCTATGGTGAAAAAGGAAATATCCTCAGATGAAATCTGGAAAGAAGCTTTCTGAGAAACTGCTTAGTGTTCTGTTAATTCATCTCACAGAGTTACATCTGTATTTCGTGGAACACTTGGCTAGCCTTATTTTTGTGGAATCTGAGAACAGATATTTCGGATCCGTTTGAAGACTATAGGGCCAAGGGAAATATCCTCCGATAACAAAGAGAAAGAAGCTTTCTCAGAAACTTCTTTGTGTTCTGTGAAATCATCTCACAGAGTTACAGCTTTCCCCTCAAGAAGCCTTTCGCTAAGACAGTTCTTGTGGAATTGGCAAAGTGATATTTGGAAGCCCATAGAGGGGTATGGTGAAAAAGGAAATATCCTCAGATGAAATCTGGAAAGAAGCTTTCTGAGAAACTGCTCAGTGTTCTTTGAATTCATCTCACAGAGTTACATCTGTATTTCGTGGATCTCTTTGCTAGCCTTATTTCTGTGGAATCTGACAACAGATATTTCGGATCCCTTTGAAGACTATAGGGCCAAAGGAAATATCCTCCGATAACTAAGAGAAAGAAGCTTTCTGAGAAACTTCTTTGTGTTCTGTGAAATCATCTCACAGAGTTACAGCTTTGCCCTCAAGAAGCCTTTCGCTAAGACAGTTCTTGTGGAATTGGCAAAGTGATATTTGGAAGCCCATAGAAGGCTATGGTGAAAAAGGAAATATCCTCAGATGAAATCTGGAAAGAAGCTTTCTGAGAAACTGCTTAGTGTTCTGTTAATTCATCTCACCGAGTTACATCTATATTTCGTGGATCTCTTTGCTAGCCTTATTTTTGTGGTATCTGAGGACAGATATTTCGGATCCCTTTGAAGACTATAGGGCCAAAGGAAATATCCTCCGATAACTAAGAGAAAGAAGCTTTCTGAGAAACTTCTTTGTGTTCTGTGAAAGCATCTCACAGAGTTACAGCTTTCCCCTCAAGAAGCCCTTCGCTAAGACAGTTCTTGTGGAATTGGCAAAGTGATATTTGGAAGCCCATAGAGGGCTATGGTGAAAAAGGAAATATCCTCCGATGAAATCTGGAAAGAAGCTTTCTGAGAAACTGCTTAGTGTTCTGTTAGTTCATCTCACAGAGTTACATCTATATTTCGTGGATCTCTTTGCTAGCCTTATTTCTGTGGAATCTGAGAACAGATATTTCGGATCCCTTTGAAGACTATAGGGCCAAAGGAAATATCCTCCGATAACAAAGAGAAAGAAGCTTTCTGAGAAACTTCTTTGTGTTCTGTGAAATCATCTCACAGAGTTACAGCTTTCCCCTCAAGAAGCCTTTCGCTAAGACAGTTCTTGTGGAATTGGCAAAGTGATATTTGGAAGCCCATAGAGGGCTATGGTGAAAAAGGAAATATCCTCCGATGAAATCTGGAAAGAAGCTTTCTGAGAAACTGCTTAGTGTTCTGTTAATTCATCTCACAGAGTTACATCTATATTTCGTGGATCTCTTTGCTAGCCTTATTTCTGTGGAATCTGAGAACAGATATTTCGGATCCCTTTGAAGACTATAGGGCCAAAGGAAATATCCTCCGAAAGCTAAGAGAAAGAAGGTTTCTGAGAAACTTCTTTGTGTTCTGTCAAATCAGCTCACAGAGTTACAGCTTTCCTCTCAAGAAGCCTTTCGCTAAGACAGTTCTTGTGGAATTGGCAAAGTGATATTTGGAAGCCCATAGAGGGCTATGGTAAAAAAGGAAATATCCTGAGATGAAATCTGGAAAGAAGCTTTCTGAGAAACTGCTTAGTGTTCTGTTAATTCATCTCACAGAGTTACATCTATATTTCGTGGATCTCTTTGCTAGCCTTATTTCTGTGGAATCTGAGAACAGATATTTCGGATCCCTTTGAAGACTATAGGGCCAAAGGAAATATCCACCGAAAACTAAGAGAAAGAAGCTGTCTGAGAAACTTCTTTGTGTTCTGTGAAATGAGCTCACAGAGTTACAGCTTTCCCCTCAAGAAGCCTTTCGCTAAGACAGTTCTTGTGGAATTGGCAAAGTGATATTTGGAAGCCCATAGAGGGCTAGGGTGAAAAAGGAAATATCCTCCGATGAAATCTGGAAAGAAGCTCTCTGAGAATCCGCTTAGTGTTCTGTTAATTCATCTCACAGAGTTACATCTATATTTCGTGGATCTCTTTGCTAGCCTTATTTCTGTGGAATCTGAGAACAGATATTTCGGATCCGTTTGAAGACTATAGGGCCAAAGGAAATATCCTCCGAAAACTAAGAGAAAGGAGCTTTCTGAGAAACTTCTTTGTGTTCTGTGAAATGAGCTCACAGAGTTACAGCTTTCCACTCAAGAAGCCTTTCGCTAAGACAGTTCTTGTGGAATTGGCAAAGTGATATTTGGAAGCCCATAGAGGGCTATGGTGAAAAAGGAAATATCCTCCGATGAAATCTGGAAAGAAGCTTTCTGAGAAACTGCTTAGTGTTCTGTTAATTCATCTCACAGAGTTACATCTGTATTTCGTGGATCTCTTTGCTAGCCTTATTTCTGTGGAATCTGAGAACAGATATTTCGGATCCCTTTGAAGACTATAGGGCCAAAGGAAATATCCTCCGATAACAAAGAGAAAGAAGCTTTGTGAGAAATTTCTTTGTGTTCTATGTAATCATCTCACAGAGTTACAGCTTTCCCCTCAAGAAGCCTTTCGCTAAGACAGTTCTTGTGGAATTGGCAAAGTGATATTTGGAAGCCCATAGAGGGCTATGGTGAAAAAGGAAATATCCTCCGATGAAATATGGAAAGAAGCTTTCTGAGAAACTGCTTAGTGTTCTGTTAATTCATCTCACAGAGTTACATCTGTATTTCGTGGATCTCTTTGCTAGGCTTATTTCTGTGGAATCTGAGAACAGATATTTCGGATCCCTTTGAAGACTATAGGGCCAAAGGAAATATCCTCGGATAACAAAGAAAAAGAAGCTTTCTGAGAAACTTTTTTGTGTTCTGTGAAATCATCTCACAGAGTTACAGCTTTCCCCTCAAGAAGCCTTTCGCTAAGACAGTTCTTGTGGAATTGGCAAAGTGATATTTGGAAGCCCATAGAGGGCTATGGTGAAAAAGGAAATATCCTCCGATGAAATCTGGAAAGAAGCTTTCTGAGAAACTGCTTAGTGTTCTGTTAATTCATCTCACAGAGTTACATCTGTATTTCAGGATCTCTTTGCTAGCCTTATTTCTGTGGAATTTGAGAACAGATATTTCGGATCCCTTTGAAGACTATAGGGCCAAAGGAAATATCCTCCGATAACTAAGAGAAAGAAGCTTTCTGAGAAACTTCTTTGTGTTCTGTGAAATCATCTCACAGAGTTACAGCTTTCCCCTCAAGAAGCCTTTCGCTAAGACATTTCTTGTGGAATTGGCAAAGTGATATTTGGAAGCCCATAGAGGGCTATGGTGAAAAAGGAAATATCCTCAGATGAAATCTGGAAAGAAGCTTTCTGAGAAACTGCTTAGTGTTCTGTTATTTCATCTCACAGAGTTACATCTGTATTTCGTGGATCTCTTTGCTAGCCTTATTTCTGTGGAATCTGACAACAGATATTTCGGATCCCTTTGAAGACTATAGGGCCAAAGGAAATATCCTCCGACAAGTAAGAGAAAGAAGCTTTCTGAGAAACTTCTTTGTGTTCTGTGAAATCATCTCACGGAGTTACAGCTTTCCCCTCAAGAAGCCTTTCGCTAAGACAGTTCTTGTGGAATTGGCAAAGTGATATTTGGAAGCCCATAGAGAGCTATGGTGAAAAAGGAAATATCCTCAGATGAAATCTGGAAAGAAGCTTTCTGAGAAACTGCTTAGTGTTCTGTTAATTCATCTCACAGAGTTACATCTGTATTTCGTGGATCACTTGGCTAGCCTTATTTCTGTGGAATCTGAGAACAGATATTTCGGATCCCTTTGAAGACTATAGGGCCAAAGGAAATATCCTCCGATAACTAAGAGAAAGAAGCTTTCTCAGAAACTTCTTTGTGTTCTGTGAAATCATCTCACAGAGTTACAGCTTTCCCCTCAAGAAGCCTTTCGCTAAGACAGTTCTTGTGGAATTGGCAAAGTGATATTTGGAAGCCCATAGAGGGCTAAGGTGAAAAAGGAAATATCCTCAGATGAAATCTGGAAAGAAGCTTTCTGAGAAACTGCTTAGTGTTCTGTTAATTCATCTCACAGAGTTACATCTGTATTTCGTGGATCTCTTTGCTAGCCTTATTTCTGTGGAATCTGACAACAGATATTTCGAATCCCTTTGAAGACTATAGGGCCAAAGGAAATATCCTCCGATAACTAAGAGAAAGAATCTTTCTGAGAAACTTCTTTGTGTTCTGTGAAATCATCTCACAGAGTTACAGCTTTCCCCTCAAGAAGCCTTTCGCTAAGACAGTTCTTGTGGAATTGGCAAAGTGATATTTGGAAGCCCATAGAGGGCTATGGTGAAAAAGGAAATATCCTCAGATGAAATCTGGAAAGAAGCTTTCTGAGAAACTGCTTAGTGTTCTGTTAATTCATCTCACAGAGTTACATCTGTATTTCGTGGATCACTTGGCTAGCCTTATTTCTGTGGAATCTGAGAACAGATATTTCGGATCCCTTTGAAGACTATAGGGCCAAAGGAAATATCCTCCGATAACTAAGAGAAAGAAGCTTTCTCAGAAACTTCTTTGTGTTCTGTGAAATCATCTCACAGAGTTACAGCCTTCCCCTCAAGAAGCCTTTCGCTAAGACAGTTCTTGTGGAATTGGCCAAGTGATATTTGGAAGCCCACAGAGGGCTATGGTGAAAAAGGAAATATCCTCAGATGAAATCTGGAAAGAAGCTTTCTGAGAAACTGCTTAGTGTTCTGTTAATTCGTCTCACAGAGTTACATCTGTATTTCGTGGATCTCTTTGCTAGCCTTATTTCTGTGGAATCTGAGAACAGATATTTCGGATCCCTTTAAAGACTATAGGGCCAAAGGAAATATCCTCCGATAACTAAGAGAAAGAAGCTTTCTGAGAAACTTCTTTGTGTTCTGTGAAATCATCTCACAGAGTTACAGCTTTCCCCTCAAGAAGCCTTTCGCTAAGACAGTTCTTGTGGAATTGGCAAAGTGATATTTGGAAGCCCATAGAGGGCTACGGTGAAGAAGAAATATCCTCAGATGAAATCTGGAAAGAAGCTTTCTGAGAAACTGCTTAGTGTTCTGTTAATTCATCTCACAGAGTTACATCTGTATTTCGTGGATCACTTGGCTAGCCCTATTTCTGTGGAATATGAGAACAGATATTTCGGATCCCTTTGAAGACTATAGGGCCAAAGGAAATATCCTCCGATAACTAAGAGAAAGAAGCTTTCTCAGAAACTTCTTTGTGTTCTGTGAAATCATCTCACAGAGTTACAGCTTTCCCCTCAAGAAGCCTTTCGCTAAGACAGTTCTTGTGGAATTGGCAAAGTGATATTTGGAAGCCCATAGAGGGCTATGGTGAAAAAGGAAATATCCTCCGATGAAATCTGGAAAGAAGCTTTCTGAGAAACTGCTTAGTGTTCTGTTAGTTCATCTCACAGACTTACATCTATATTTCGTGGATCTCTTTGCTAGCCTTATTTCTGTGGAATCTGAGAACAGATATTTCGGATCCCTTTGAAGACTATAGGGCCAAAGGAAATATCCTCCGATAACAAAGAGAAAGAAGCTTTCTGAGAAACTTCTTTGTGTTCTGTAAAATCATCTCACAGAGTTACAGCTTTCCCCTCAAGAAGCCTTTCGCTAAGACAGTTCTTGTGGAATTGGCAAAGTGATATTTGGAAGCCCATAGACGTCTATGGTGAAAAAGGAAATATCCTCAGATGAAATCTGGAAAGAAGCTTTCTGAGAAACTGCTTAGTGTTCTGTTAATTCATCTCACCGAGTTACATCTATATTTCGTGGATCTCTTTGCTAGCCTTATTTTTGTGGAATCTGAGAACAGATATTTCGGATCCCTTTGAAGACTATAGGGCCAAAGGAAATATCCTCCGATAACTAAGAGAAAGAAGCTTTCTGAGAAACTTCTTAGTGTCCTGTGAAATCATCTCACAGAGTTACAGCTTTCCCCTCAAGAAGCCCTTCGCTAAGACAGTTCTTGTGGAATTGGCAAAGTGATATTTGGAAGCCCATAGAGGGCTATGGTGAAAAAGGAAATATCCTCCGATGAAATCTGGAAAGAAGCTTTCTGAGAAACTGCTTAGTGTTCTGTTAGTTCATCTCACAGAGTTACATCTATATTTCGTGGATCTCTTTGCTAGCCTTATTTCTGTGGAATCTGAGAACAGATATTTCGGATCCCTTTGAAGACTATAGGGCCAAAGGAAATATCCTCCGATAACAAAGAGAAAGAAGCTTTCTGAGAAACTTCTTTGTGTTCTGTGAAATCATCTCACAGAGTTACAGCCTTCCCCTAAAGAAGCCTTTCGCTAAGACAGTTCTTGTGGAATTGGCCAAGTGATATTTGGAAGCCCATAGAGGGCTATGTTGAAAAAGGAAATATCCTCAGATGAAATCTGGAAAGAAGCTTTCTGAGAAACTGCTTAGTGTTCTGTTAATTCATCTCACAGAGTTACATCTGTATTTCGTGGATCTCTTTGCTAGCCTTATTTCTGTGGAATCTGAGAACAGATATTTCGGATCCCTTTGAAGACTATAGGGCCAAAGGAAATATCCTCCGATAACAAAGAGAAAGAAGCTTTCTGAGAAACTTCTTTGTGTTCTGTGAAATCATCTCACAGAGTTACAGCTTTCCCCTCAAGAAGCCTTTCGCTAAGACAGTTCTTGTGGAATTGGCAAAGTGATATTTGGAAGCCCATAGAGGGCTATGGTGAAAAAGGAAATATCCTCAGATGAAATCTGGAAAGAAGCTTTCTGAGAAACTGCTTAGTGTTCTGTTAATTCATCTCACAGAGTTACATCTGTATTTCGTGGATCTCTTTGGTAGCCTTATTTCTGTGGAATCTGAGAACAGATAATTCGGATCCCTTTGAAGACTATAGGGCCAAAGGAAATATCCTCGGATAACAAAGAAAAAGAAGCTTTCTGAGAAACTTTTTTGTTTTCTGTGAAATCATCTCACAGAGTTACAGCTTTCCCCTCAAGAAGCCTTTCGCTAAGACAGTTCTTGTGGAATTGGCAAAGTGATATTTGGAAGCCCATAGAGGGCTATGGTGAAAAAGGAAATATCCTCCGATGAAACCTGGAAAGAAGCTTTCTGAGAAACTGCTTAGTGTTCTGTTAATTCATCTCACAGAGTTACATCTGTATTTCGTGGATCTCTTTGCTAGCCTTATTTCTGTGGAATCTGACAACAGATATTTCGGATCCCTTTGAAGACTATAGGGCCAAGGGAAATATCCTCCAATAACAAAGAGAAAGAAGCTTTCTCAGAAACTTCTTTGTGTTCTGTGAAATCATCTCACAGAGTTACATCTGTATTTCGTGGATCTCTTTGCTAGCCTTATTTCTGTGGAATCTGAGAACAGATATTTCGCATCCCTTTGAAGACTATAGGGCCAAAGGAAATATCCTCCGATAACTAAGAGAAAGAAGCTTTCTGAGAAACTTCTTTGTGTTCTGTGAAATCATCTCACAGAGTTACAGCTTTCCCCTCAAGAAGCCTTTCGCTAAGACAGTTCTTGTGGAATTGGCAAAGTGATATTTGGAAGCCCTTAGAGGGCTATGGTGAAAAAGGAAATATCCTCCGATGAAATCTGGAAAGAAGCTTTCTGAGAAACTGCTTAGTGTTCTGTTAATTCATCTCACAGAGTTACATCTATATTTCGTGGATCTCTTTGCTAGCCTTATTTCTGTGGAATCTGAGAACAGATATTTCGGATCCCTTTGAAGACTATAGGGCCAAAGGAAATATCCTCCGAAAACTAAGAGAAAGAAGGTTTCTGAGAAACTTCTTTGTGTTCTGTCAAATCAGCTCACAGAGTTACAGCTTTTCTCTCAAGAAGGCTTTCGCTAAGACAGTTCTTGTGGAATTGGCAAAGTGATATTTGGAAGCCCATAGAGGGCTATGGTGAAAAAGGAAATATCCTGAGATGAAATCTGGAAAGAAGCTTTCTGAGAAACTGCTTAGAGTTCTGTTAATTCATCTCACAGAGTTACATCTATATTTCGTGGATATCTTTGCTAGCCTTATTTCTGTGGAATCTGAGAACAGATATTTCGGATCCGTTTGAAGACTATAGGGCCAAAAGAAATATCCTCCGAAAACTAAGAGAAAGAAGCTTTCTGAGAAACTTCTTTGTGTTCTGTGAAATGAGCTCACAGAGTTACAGCTTTCCCCTCAAGAAGCCTTTCGCTAAGACAGTTCTTGTGGAATTGGCAAAGTGATATTTGGAAGCCCATAGAGGGCTATGGTGAAAAAGGAAATATCCTCCGATGAAATATGGAAAGAAGCTTTCTGAGAAACTGCTTAGTGTTCTGTTAATTCATCTCACAGAGTTACATCTGTATTTTGTGGATCTCTTTGCTAGGTTTATTTCTGTGGAATCTGAGAACAGATATTTCGGATCCCTTTGAGGACTATAGGGCCAAAGGAAATATCCTCGGATAACAAAGAAAAAGAAGCTTTCTGAGAAACTTTTTTGTGTTCTGTGAAATCATCTCACAGAGTTACAGCTTTCCCCTCAAGAAGCCTTTCGCTAAGACAGTTCTTGTGGAATTGGCAAAGTGATATTTGGAAGCCCATAGAGGGCTATGGTGAAAAAGGAAATATCCTCCGATGAAATCTGGAAAGAAGCTTTCTGAGAAACTGCTTAGTGTTCTGTTAATTCATCTCACAGAGTTACATCTGTATTTCGTGGATCTCTTTGCTAGCCTTATTTCTGTGGAATTTGAGAACAGATATTTCGGATCCCTTTGAAGACTATAGGGCCAAAGGAAATATCCTCCGATAACTAAGAGAAAGAAGCTTTCTGAGAAACTTCTTTGTGTTCTGTGAAATCATCTCACAGAGTTACAGCTTTCCCCTCAAGAAGCCTTTCGCTGAGACAGTTCTTGTGGAATTGGCAAAGTGATATTTGGAAGCCCATAGACGGCTATGGTCAAAAAGGAAATATCCTCAGATGAAATCTGGAAAGAAGCTTTTTGAGAAACTGCTTAGTGTTCTGTTAATTCATCTCACCGAGTTACATCTATATTTCGTGGATCTCTTTGCTAGCCTTATTTTTGTGGAATCTGAGTACAGATATTTCGGATCCCTTTGAAGACTATAGGGCCAAAGGAAATATCCTCCGATAACTAAGAGAAAGAAGCTTTCTGAGAAACTTCTTTGTGTTCTGTGAAATCATCTCACAGAGTTACAGCCTTCCCCTCAAGAAGCCTTTCGCTAAGACAGTTCTTGTGGAATTGGCCAAGTGATATTTGGAAGCCCATAGAGGGCTATGGTGAAAAAGGAAATATCCTCAGATGAAATCTGGAAAGAAGCTTTCTGAGAAACTGCTTAGTGTTCTGTTAATTCATCTCACAGAGTTACATCTGTATTTCGTGGATCTCTTTGCTAGCCTTATTTCTGTGGAATCTGAGAACAGATATTTCGGATCCCTTTGAAGACTATAGGGCCAAAGGAAATATCCTCCGATAACAAAGAGAAAGAAGCTTTCTGAGAAACTTCTTTGTGTTCTGTGAAATCATCTCACAGAGTTACAGCTTTCCCCTCAAGAAGCCTTTCGCTAAGACAGTTCTTGTGGAATTGGCAAAGTGATATTTGGAAGCCCATAGAGGGCTACGGTGAAAAAGGAAATATCCTCCGATGAAATCTGGAAAGAAGCTTTCTGAGAAACTGCTTAGTGTTCTGTTAATTCATCTCACAGAGTTACATCTGTATTTCGTGGATCTCTTTGGTAGCCTTATTTCTGTGGAATCTGAGAACAGATATTTCGGATCCCTTTGAAGACTATAGGGCCAAAGGAAATATCCTCGGATAACAAAGAAAAAGAAGCTTTCTGAGAAACTTTTTTGTGTTCTGTGAAATCATCTCACAGAGTTACAGCTTTCCTCTCAAGAAGCCTTTCGCTAAGACAGTTCTTGTGGAATTGGCAAAGTGATATTTGGAAGCCCATAGAGGGCTATGGTGAAAAAGGAAATATCCTCCGATGAAATCTGGAAAGAAGCTTTCTGAGAAACTGCTTAGTGTTCTGTTAATTCATCTCACAGAGTTACATCTGTATTTCGTGGATCTCTTTGCTAGCCTTATTTCTGTGGAATCTGACAACAGATATTTCGGATCCCTTTGAAGACTATAGGGCCAAAGGAAATATCCTCCGATAACTAAGAGAAAGAAGCTTTCTGAGAAACTTCTTTGTGTTCTGTGAAATCATCTCACAGAGTTACAGCTTTCCCCTCAAGAAGCCTTTCGCTAAGACAGTTCTTGTGGAATTGGCAAAGTGATATTTGGAAGCCCATAGAGGGCTATGGTGAAAAAGGAAATATCCTCAGATGAAATCTGGAAAGAAGCTTTCTGAGAAACTGCTTATTGTTCTGTTAATTCATCTCACAGAGTTACATCTGTATTTCGTGGATCTCTTTGCTAGCCTTATTTCTGTGGAATCTGACAACAGATATTTCGGATCCCTTTGAAGACTATAGGGCCAAAGGAAATATCCTCCGATAACTAAGAGAAAGAAGCTTTCTAAGAAACTTCTTTGTGTTCTGTGAAATCATCTCACAGAGTTACAGCTTTCCCCTCAAGAAGCCTTTCGCTAAGACAGTTCTTGTGGAATTGGCAAAGTGATATTTGGAAGCCCATAGAGGGCTATGGTGAAAAAGGAAATATCCTCAGATGAAATCTGGAAAGAAGCTTTCTGAGAAACTGCTTAGTGTTCTGTTAATTCATCTCACAGAGTTACATCTGTATTTCGTGGAACACTTGGCTAGCCTTATTTTTGTGGAATCTGAGAACAGATATTTCGGATCCGTTTGAAGACTATAGGGCCAAGGGAAATATCCTCCGATAACAAAGAGAAAGAAGCTTTCTCAGAAACTTCTTTGTGTTCTGTGAAATCATCTCACAGAGTTACAGCTTTCCCCTCAAGAAGCCTTTCGCTAAGACAGTTCTTGTGGAATTGGCAAAGTGATATTTGGAAGCCCATAGAGGGCTATGGTGAAAAAGGAAATATCCTGAGATGAAATCTGGAAAGAAGCTTTCTGAGAAACTGCTTAGAGTTCTGTTAATTCATCTCACAGAGTTACATCTATATTTCGTGGATCTCTTTGCTAGCCTTATTTCTGTGGAATCTGAGAACAGATATTTCGGATCCGTTTGAAGACTATAGGGCCAAAGGAAATATCCTCCGAAAACTAAGAGAAAGGAGCTTTCTGAGAAACTTCTTTGTGTTCTGTGAAATGAGCTCACAGAGTTACAGCTTTCCACTCAAGAAGCCTTTCGCTAAGACAGTTCTTGTGGAATTGGCAAAGTGATATTTGGAAGCCCATAGAGGGCTATGGTGAAAAAGGAAATATCCTCAGATGAAATCTGGAAAGAAGCTTTCTGAGAAACTGCTTAGTGTTCTGTTAATTCATCTCACAGAGTTACATCTGTATTTCGTGGATCTCTTTGCTAGCCTTATTTCTGTGGAATCTGAGAACAGATATTTCGGATCCCTTTGAAGACTATAGGGCCAAAGGAAATATCCTCCGATAACAAAGAGAAAGAAGCTTTGTGAGAAATTTCTTTGTGTTCTATGTAATCATCTCACAGAGTTACAGCTTTCCCCTCAAGAAGCCTTTCGCTAAGACAGTTCTTGTGGAATTGGCCAAGAGATATTTGGAAGCCCATAGAGGGCTATGGTGAAAAAGGAAATATCCTCCGATGAAATATGGAAAGAAGCTTTCTGAGAAACTGCTTAGTGTTCTGTTAATTCATCTCACAGAGTTACATCTGTATTTCGTGGATCTCTTTGCTAGGCTTATTTCTGTGGAATCTGAGAACAGATATTTCGGATCCCTTTGAAGACTATAGGGCCAAAGGAAATATCCTCCGATAACTAAGAAAAAGAAGCTTTCTCAGAAACTTCTTTGTGTTTTGTGAAATCATCTCACAGAGTTACAGCTTTCCCCTCTAGAAGCCTTTCGCTAAGACAGTTCTTGTGGAATTGGCAAAGTGATATTTGGAAGCCCCTAGAGGGCTATGGTGAAAAAGGAAATATCCTCCGATGAAATCTGGAAAGAAGCTTTCTGAGAAACTGCTTAGTGTTCTGTTAGTTCATCTCACAGAGTTACATCTATATTTCGTGGATCTCTTTGCTAGCCTTATTTCTGTGGAATCTGAGAACAGATATTTCGGATCCCTTTGAAGACTATAGGGCCAAAGGAAATATCCTCCGATAACAAAGAGAAAGAAGGTTTCTGAGAAACTTCTTTGTGTTCTGTAAAATCATCTCACAGAGTTACAGCTTTCCCCTCAAGAAGCCTTTCGCTAAGACAGTTCTTGTGGAATTGGCAAAGTGATATTTGGAAGCCCATAGAAGGCTATGGTGAAAAAGGAAATATCCTCAGATGAAATCTGGAAAGAAGCTTTCTGAGAAACTGCTTAGTGTTCTGTTAATTCATCTCACCGAGTTACATCTATATTTCGTGGATCTCTTTGCTAGCCTTATTTTTGTGGTATCTGAGGACAGATATTTCGGATCCCTTTGAAGACTATAGGGCCAAAGGAAATATCCTCCGATAACTAAGAGAAAGAAGCTTTCTGAGAAACTTCTTTGTGTTCTGTGAAAGCATCTCACAGAGTTACAGCTTTCCCCTCAAGAAGCCCTTCGCTAAGACAGTTCTTGTGGAATTGGCAAAGTGATATTTGGAAGCCCATAGAGGGCTATGGTGAAAAAGGAAATATCCTCCGATGAAATCTGGAAAGAAGCTTTCTGAGAAACTGCTTAGTGTTCTGTTAGTTCATCTCACAGAGTTACATCTATATTTCGTGGATCTCTTTGCTAGCCTTATTTCTGTGGAATCTGAGAACAGATATTTCGGATCCCTTTGAAGACTATAGGGCCAAAGGAAATATCCTCCGATAACAAAGAGAAAGAAGCTTTCTGAGAAACTTCTTTGTGTTCTGTGAAATCATCTCACAGAGTTACAGCTTTCCCCTCAAGAAGCCTTTCGCTAAGACAGTTCTTGTGGAATTGGCAAAGTGATATTTGGAAGCCCATAGAGGGCTATGGTGAAAAAGGAAATATCCTCCGATGAAATCTGGAAAGAAGCTTTCTGAGAAACTGCTTAGTGTTCTGTTAATTCATCTCACAGAGTTACATCTATATTTCGTGGATCTCTTTGCTAGCCTTATTTCTGTGGAATCTGAGAACAGATATTTCGGATCCCTTTGAAGACTATAGGGCCAAAGGAAATATCCTCCGAAAGCTAAGAGAAAGAAGGTTTCTGAGAAACTTCTTTGTGTTCTGTCAAATCAGCTCACAGAGTTACAGCTTTCCTCTCAAGAAGCCTTTCGCTAAGACAGTTCTTGTGGAATTGGCAAAGTGATATTTGGAAGCCCATAGAGGGCTATGGTAAAAAAGGAAATATCCTGAGATGAAATCTGGAAAGAAGCTTTCTGAGAAACTGCTTAGTGTTCTGTTAATTCATCTCACAGAGTTACATCTATATTTCGTGGATCTCTTTGCTAGCCTTATTTCTGTGGAATCTGAGAACAGATATTTCGGATCCCTTTGAAGACTATAGGGCCAAAGGAAATATCCACCGAAAACTAAGAGAAAGAAGCTGTCTGAGAAACTTCTTTGTGTTCTGTGAAATGAGCTCACAGAGTTACAGCTTTCCCCTCAAGAAGCCTTTCGCTAAGACAGTTCTTGTGGAATTGGCAAAGTGATATTTGGAAGCCCATAGAGGGCTATGGTGAAAAAGGAAATATCCTCAGATGAAATCTGGAAAGAAGCTTTCTGAGAAACTGCTTAGTGTTCTGTTAATTCATCTCACAGAGTTACATCTGTATTTCGTGGATCTCTTTGCTAGCCTTATTTCTGTGGAATCTGAGAACAGATATTTCGGATCCCTTTGAAGACTATAGGGCCAAAGGAAATATCCTCCGATAACAAAGAGAAAGAAGCTTTCTGAGAAACTTCTTTGTGTTCTGTGAAATCATCTCACAGAGTTACAGCTTTCCCCTCAAGAAGCCTTTCGCTAAGACAGTTCTTGTGGAATTGGCAAAGTGATATTTGGAAGCCCATAGAGGGCTATGGTGAAAAAGGAAATATCCTCAGATGAAATCTGGAAAGAAGCTTTCTGAGAAACTGCTTAGTGTTCTGTTAATTCATCTCACAGAGTTACATCTGTATTTCGTGGATCTCTTTGGTAGCCTTATTTCTGTGGAATCTGAGAACAGATATTTCGGATCCCTTTGAAGACTATAGGGCCAAAGGAAATATCCTCGGATAACAAAGAAAAAGAAGCTTTCTGAGAAACTTTTTTGTTTTCTGTGAAATCATCTCACAGAGTTACAGCTTTCCCCTCAAGAAGCCTTTCGCTAAGACAGTTCTTGTGGAATTGGCAAAGTGATATTTGGAAGCCCATAGAGGGCTATGGTGAAAAAGGAAATATCCTCCGATGAAACCTGGAAAGAAGCTTTCTGAGAAACTGCTTAGTGTTCTGTTAATTCATCTCACAGAGTTACATCTGTATTTCGTGGATCTCTTTGCTAGCCTTATTTCTGTGGAATCTGACAACAGATATTTCGGATCCCTTTGAAGACTATAGGGCCAAGGGAAATATCCTCCAATAACAAAGAGAAAGAAGCTTTCTCAGAAACTTCTTTGTGTTCTGTGAAATCATCTCACAGAGTTACATCTGTATTTCGTGGATCTCTTTGCTAGCCTTATTTCTGTGGAATCTGAGAACAGATATTTCGCATCCCTTTGAAGACTATAGGGCCAAAGGAAATATCCTCCGATAACTAAGAGAAAGAAGCTTCCTGAGAAACTTCTTTGTGTTCTGTGAAATCATCTCACAGAGTTACAGCTTTCCCCTCAAGAAGCCTTTCGCTAAGACAGTTCTTGTGGAATTGGCAAAGTGATATTTGGAAGCCCTTAGAGGGCTATGGTGAAAAAGGAAATATCCTCCGATGAAATCTGGAAAGAAGCTTTCTGAGAAACTGCTTAGTGTTCTGTTAATTCATCTCACAGAGTTACATCTATATTTCGTGGATCTCTTTGCTAGCCTTATTTCTGTGGAATCTGAGAACAGATATTTCGGATCCCTTTGAAGACTATAGGGCCAAAGGAAATATCCTCCGAAAACTAAGAGAAAGAAGGTTTCTGAGAAACTTCTTTGTGTTCTGTCAAATCAGCTCACAGAGTTACAGCTTTCCTCTCAAGAAGGCTTTCGCTAAGACAGTTCTTGTGGAATTGGCAAAGTGATATTTGGAAGCCCACAGAGGGCTATGGTGAAAAAGGAAATATCCTGAGATGAAATCTGGAAAGAAGCTTTCTGAGAAACTGCTTAGAGTTCTGTTAATTCATCTCACAGAGTTACATCTATATTTCGTGGATATCTTTGCTAGCCTTATTTCTGTGGAATCTGAGAACAGATATTTCGGATCCGTTTGAAGACTATAGGGCCAAAAGAAATATCCTCCGAAAACTAAGAGAAAGAAGCTTTCTGAGAAACTTCTTTGTGTTCTGTGAAATGAGCTCACAGAGTTACAGCTTTCCCCTCAAGAAGCCTTTCGCTAAGACAGTTCTTGTGGAATTGGCAAAGTGATATTTGGAAGCCCATAGAGGGCTATGGTGAAAAAGGAAATATCCTCCGATGAAATATGGAAAGAAGCTTTCTGAGAAACTGCTTAGTGTTCTGTTAATTCATCTCACAGAGTTACATCTGTATTTTGTGGATCTCTTTGCTAGGTTTATTTCTGTGGAATCTGAGAACAGATATTTCGGATCCCTTTGAGGACTATAGGGCCAAAGGAAATATCCTCGGATAACAAAGAAAAAGAAGCTTTCTGAGAAACTTTTTTGTGTTCTGTGAAATCATCTCACAGAGTTACAGCTTTCCCCTCAAGAAGCCTTTCGCTAAGACAGTTCTTGTGGAATTGGCAAAGTGATATTTGGAAGCCCATAGAGGGCTATGGTGAAAAAGGAAATATCCTCCGATGAAATCTGGAAAGAAGCTTTCTGAGAAACTGCTTAGTGTTCTGTTAATTCATCTCACAGAGTTACATCTGTATTTCGTGGATCTCTTTGCTAGCCTTATTTCTGTGGAATTTGAGAACAGATATTTCGGATCCCTTTGAAGACTATAGGGCCAAAGGAAATATCCTCCGATAACTAAGAGAAAGAAGCTTTCTGAGAAACTTCTTTGTGTTCTGTGAAATCATCTCACAGAGTTACAGCTTTCCCCTCAAGAAGCCTTTCGCTGAGACAGTTCTTGTGGAATTGGCAAAGTGATATTTGGAAGCCCATAGACGGCTATGGTCAAAAAGGAAATATCCTCAGATGAAATCTGGAAAGAAGCTTTTTGAGAAACTGCTTAGTGTTCTGTTAATTCATCTCACCGAGTTACATCTATATTTCGTGGATCTCTTTGCTAGCCTTATTTTTGTGGAATCTGAGTACAGATATTTCGGATCCCTTTGAAGACTATAGGGCCAAAGGAAATATCCTCCGATAACTAAGAGAAAGAAGCTTTCTGAGAAACTTCTTTGTGTTCTGTGAAATCATCTCACAGAGTTACAGCCTTCCCCTCAAGAAGCCTTTCGCTAAGACAGTTCTTGTGGAATTGGCCAAGTGATATTTGGAAGCCCATAGAGGGCTATGGTGAAAAAGGAAATATCCTCAGATGAAATCTGGAAAGAAGCTTTCTGAGAAACTGCTTAGTGTTCTGTTAATTCATCTCACAGAGTTACATCTGTATTTCGTGGATCTCTTTGCTAGCCTTATTTCTGTGGAATCTGAGAACAGATATTTCGGATCCCTTTGAAGACTATAGGGCCAAAGGAAATATCCTCCGATAACAAAGAGAAAGAAGCTTTCTGAGAAACTTCTTTGTGTTCTGTGAAATCATCTCACAGAGTTACAGCTTTCCCCTCAAGAAGCCTTTCGCTAAGACAGTTCTTGTGGAATTGGCAAAGTGATATTTGGAAGCCCATAGAGGGCTACGGTGAAAAAGGAAATATCCTCCGATGAAATCTGGAAAGAAGCTTTCTGAGAAACTGCTTAGTGTTCTGTTAATTCATCTCACAGAGTTACATCTGTATTTCGTGGATCTCTTTGGTAGCCTTATTTCTGTGGAATCTGAGAACAGATATTTCGGATCCCTTTGAAGACTATAGGGCCAAAGGAAATATCCTCGGATAACAAAGAAAAAGAAGCTTTCTGAGAAACTTTTTTGTGTTCTGTGAAATCATCTCACAGAGTTACAGCTTTCCTCTCAAGAAGCCTTTCGCTAAGACAGTTCTTGTGGAATTGGCAAAGTGATATTTGGAAGCCCATAGAGGGCTATGGTGAAAAAGGAAATATCCTCCGATGAAATCTGGAAAGAAGCTTTCTGAGAAACTGCTTAGTGTTCTGTTAATTCATCTCACAGAGTTACATCTGTATTTCGTGGATCTCTTTGCTAGCCTTATTTCTGTGGAATCTGACAACAGATATTTCGGATCCCTTTGAAGACTATAGGGCCAAATGAAATATCCTCCGATAACTAAGAGAAAGAAGCTTTCTGAGAAACTTCTTTGTGTTCTGTGAAATCATCTCACAGAGTTACAGCTTTCCCCTCAAGAAGCCTTTCGCTAAGACAGTTCTTGTGGAATTGGCAAAGTGATATTTGGAAGCCCATAGAGGGCTATGGTGAAAAAGGAAATATCCTCAGATGAAATCTGGAAAGAAGCTTTCTGAGAAACTGCTTATTGTTCTGTTAATTCATCTCACAGAGTTACATCTGTATTTCGTGGATCTCTTTGCTAGCCTTATTTCTGTGGAATCTGACAACAGATATTTCGGATCCCTTTGAAGACTATAGGGCCAAAGGAAATATCCTCCGATAACTAAGAGAAAGAAGCTTTCTAAGAAACTTCTTTGTGTTCTGTGAAATCATCTCACAGAGTTACAGCTTTCCCCTCAAGAAGCCTTTCGCTAAGACAGTTCTTGTGGAATTGGCAAAGTGATATTTGGAAGCCCATAGAGGGCTATGGTGAAAAAGGAAATATCCTCAGATGAAATCTGGAAAGAAGCTTTCTGAGAAACTGCTTAGTGTTCTGTTAATTCATCTCACAGAGTTACATCTGTATTTCGTGGAACACTTGGCTAGCCTTATTTTTGTGGAATCTGAGAACAGATATTTCGGATCCGTTTGAAGACTATAGGGCCAAGGGAAATATCCTCCGATAACAAAGAGAAAGAAGCTTTCTCAGAAACTTCTTTGTGTTCTGTGAAATCATCTCACAGAGTTACAGCTTTCCCCTCAAGAAGCCTTTCGCTAAGACAGTTCTTGTGGAATTGGCAAAGTGATATTTGGAAGCCCATAGAGGGGTATGGTGAAAAAGGAAATATCCTCAGATGAAATCTGGAAAGAAGCTTTCTGAGAAACTGCTCAGTGTTCTTTGAATTCATCTCACAGAGTTACATCTGTATTTCGTGGATCTCTTTGCTAGCCTTATTTCTGTGGAATCTGACAACAGATATTTCGGATCCCTTTGAAGACTATAGGGCCAAAGGAAATATCCTCCGATAACTAAGAGAAAGAAGCTTTCTGAGAAACTTCTTTGTGTTCTGTGAAATCATCTCACAGAGTTACAGCTTTGCCCTCAAGAAGCCTTTCGCTAAGACAGTTCTTGTGGAATTGGCAAAGTGATATTTGGAAGCCCTTAGAGGGCTATGGTGAAAAAGGAAATATCCTCAGATGAAATCTGGAAAGAAGCTTTCTGAGAAACTGCTTAGTGTTCTGTTAATTCATCTCACAGAGTTACATCTATATTTCGTGGATCTCTTTGCTAGCCTTATTTCTGTGGAATCTGAGAACAGATATTTCGGATCCCATTGAAGACTATAGGGCCAAAGGAAATATCCTCCGAAAACTAAGAGAAAGAAGGTTTCTGAGAAACTTCTTTGTGTTCTGTCAAATCAGCTCACAGAGTTACAGCTTTCCTCTCAAGAAGCCTTTCGCTAAGACAGTTCTTGTGGAATTGGCAAAGTGATATTTGGAAGCCCATAGAGGGCTATGGTGAAAAAGGAAATATCCTGAGATGAAATCTGGAAAGAAGCTTTCTGAGAAACTCCTTAGAGTTCTGTTAATTCATCTCACAGAGTTACATCTATATTTCGTGGATCTCTTTGCTAGCCTTATTTCTGTGGAATCTGAGAACAGATATTTCGGATCCGTTTGAAGACTATAGGGCCAAAGGAAATATCCTCCGAAAACTAAGAGAAAGAAGCTTTCTGAGAAACTTCTTTGTGTTCTGTGAAATGAGCTCACAGAGTTACAGCTTTCCCCTCAAGAAGCCTTTCGCTAAGACAGTTCTTGTGGAATTGGCAAAGTGATATTTGGAAGCCCATAGAGGGCTATGGTGAAAAAGGAAATATCCTCCGATGAAATATGGAAAGAAGCTTTCTGAGAAACTGCTTAGTGTTCTGTTAATTCATCTCACAGAGTTACATATGTATTTCGTGGATCTCTTTGCTAGGCTTATTTCTGTGGAATCTGAGAACAGATATTTCGGATCCCTTTGAAGACTATAGGGTCAAAGGAAATATCCTCGGATAACAAAGAAAAAGAAGCTTTCTGAGAAACTTTTTTGTGTTCTGTGAAATCATCTCACAGAGTTACAGCTTTCCCCTCAAGAAGCCTTTCGCTAAGACAGTTCTTGTGGAATTGGCAAAGTGATATTTGGAAGCCCATAGAGGGCTATGGTGAAAAAGGAAATATCCTCCGATGAAATCTGGAAAGAAGCTCTCTGAGAAACTGCTTAGTGTTCTGTTAATTCATCTCACAGAGTTACATCTGTATTTCGTGGATCTCTTTGCTAGCCTTATTTCTGTGGAATTTGAGAACAGATATTTCGGATCCCTTTGAAGACTATAGGGCCAAAGGAAATATCCTCCGATAACTAAGAGAAAGAAGCTTTCTGAGAAACTTCTTTGTGTTCTGTGAAATCATCTCACAGAGTTACAGCTTTCCCCTCAAGAAGCCTTTCGCTAAGACATTTCTTGTGGAATTGGCAAGGTGATATTTGGAAGCCCATAGAGGGCTATGGTCAAAAAGGAAATATCCTCCGATGAAATCTGGAAAGAAGCTTTCGGAGAAACTGCTTAGTGTTCTGTTAATTCATCTCACATAGTTACATCTGTATTTCGTGGATCTCTTTTCTAGCCTTATTTCTGTGGAATCTGACAACAGATATTTCGGATCCCTTTGAAGACTATAGGGCCAAAGGAAATATCCTCCGATAACTAAGAGAAAGAAGCTTTCTGAGAAACTTCTTTGTGTTCTGTGAAATCATCTCACAGAGTTACAGCTTTCCCCTCAAGAAGCCTTTCGCTAAGACAGTTCTTGTGGAATTGGCAAAGTGATATTTGGAAGCCCATAGAGGGCTATGGTGAAAAAGGAAATATCCTCAGATGAAATCTGGAAAGAAGCTTTCTGAGAAACTGCTTAGTGTTCTGTTAATTCATCTCACAGAGTTACATCTGTATTTCGTGGATCACTTGGCTAGCCTTATTTCTGTGGTATCTGAGAACAGATATTTCGGATCCCTTTGAAGACTATAGGGCCAAAGGAAATATCCTCCTATAACTAAGAGAAAGAAGCTTTCTCAGAAACTTCTTTGTGTTCTGTGAAATCATCTCACAGAGTTACAGCTTTCCCCTCAAGAAGCCTTTCGCTAAGACAGTTCTTGTGGAATTGGCAAAGTGATATTTGGAAGCCCATAGAGGGCTATGGTGAAAAAGGAAATATCCTCAGATGAAATCTGGAAAGAAGCTTTCTGAGAAACTGCTTAGTGTTCTGTTAATTCATCTCACAGAGTTACATCTGTATTTCGTGGATCTCTTTGCTAGCCTTATTTCTGTGGAATCTGACAACAGATATTTCGAATCCCTTTGAAGACTATAGGGCCAAAGGAAATATCCTCCGATAACTAAGAGAAAGAAGCTTTCTGAGAAACTTCTTTGTGTTCTGTGAAATCATCTCACAGAGTTACAGCTTTCCCCTCAAGAAGCCTTTCGCTAAGACAGTTCTTGTGGAATTGGCAAAGTGATATTTGGAAGCCCATAGAGGGCTATGGTGAAAAAGGAAATATCCTCAGATGAAATCTGGAAAGAAGCTTTCTGAGAAACTGCTTAGTGTTCTGTTAATTCATCTCACAGAGTTACATCTATATTTCGTGGATCTCTTTGCTAGCCTTATTTCTGTGGAATCTGAGAACAGATATTTCGGATCCCTTTGAAGACTATAGGGCCAAAGGAAATATCCACCGAAAACTAAGAGAAAGAAGCTGTCTGAGAAACTTCTTTGTGTTCTGTGAAATGAGCTCACAGAGTTACAGCTTTCCCCTCAAGAAGCCTTTCGCTAAGACAGTTCTTGTGGAATTGGCAAAGTGATATTTGGAAGCCCATAGAGGGCTAGGGTGAAAAAGGAAATATCCTCCGATGAAATCTGGAAAGAAGCTCTCTGAGAATCCGCTTAGTGTTCTGTTAATTCATCTCACAGAGTTACATCTATATTTCGTGGATCTCTTTGCTAGCCTTATTTCTGTGGAATCTGAGAACAGATATTTCGGATCCGTTTGAAGACTATAGGGCCAAAGGAAATATCCTCCGAAAACTAAGAGAAAGGAGCTTTCTGAGAAACTTCTTTGTGTTCTGTGAAATGAGCTCACAGAGTTACAGCTTTCCCCTCAAGAAGCCTTTCGCTAAGACAGTTCTTGTGGAATTGGCAAAGTGATATTTGGAAGCCCATAGAGGGCTATGGTGAAAAAGGAAATATCCTCAGATGAAATCTGGAAAGAAGCTTTCTGAGAAACTGCTTAGTGTTCTGTTAATTCATCTCACAGAGTTACATCTGTATTTCGTGGATCTCTATGCTAGCCTTATTTCTGTGGAATCTGAGAACAGATATTTCGGATCCCTTTGAAGACTATAGGGCCAAAGGAAATATCCTCCGATAACAAAGAGAAAGAAGCTTTGTGAGAAATTTCTTTGTGTTCTTTGTAATCATCTCACAGAGTTACAGCTTTCCCCTCAAGAAGCCTTTCGCTAAGACAGTTCTTGTGGAATTGGCAAAGTGATATTTGGAAGCCCATAGAGGGCTATGGTGAAAAAGGAAATATCCTCAGATGAAATCTGGAAAGAAGCTTTCTGAGAAACTGCTTAGTGTTCTGTTAATTCGTCTCACAGAGTTACATCTGTATTTCGTGGATCTCTTTGCTAGCCTTATTTCTGTGGAATCTGAGAACAGATATTTCGGATCCCTTTGAAGACTATAGGGCCAAAGGAAATATCCTCCGATAACTAAGAGAAAGAAGCCTTCTGAGAAACTTCTTTGTGTTCTGTGAAATCATCTCACAGAGTTACAGCTTTCCCCTCAAGAAGCCTTTCGCTAAGACATTTCTTTTGTAATTGGCAAAGTGATATTTAGAAGCCCATAGAGGGCTGTGTTGAAAAAGGAAATATCCTCAGATGAAATCTGGAAAGAAGCTTTCTGAGAAACTGCTTAGTGTTCTGTTAATTCATCTCACAGAGTTACTTCTATATTTCCTGGATCTCTTTGCTAGCGTTATTTCTTTGGAATCTGAGAACAGATATTTCGGATCCCTTTGAAGACTATAGGGCCAAAGGAAATATCCTCCGATAACAAAGAGAAAGAAGCTTTCTGAGAAACTTCTT
Organism: Macaca mulatta; assembly: GCF_049350105.2. Classification (NCBI taxonomy): domain Eukaryota; kingdom Metazoa; phylum Chordata; class Mammalia; order Primates; family Cercopithecidae; genus Macaca; species Macaca mulatta. The sequence continues at coordinate 50,809,955 of NC_133411.1, forward strand.
TGTGTTCTGTGAAATCATCTCACAGAGTTACAGCTTTCCCCTCAAGAAGCCTTTCGCTAAGACAGTTCTTGTGGAATTGGCAAAGTGATATTTGGAAGCCCATAGAGGGCTATGGTGAAAAAGGAAATATCCTCAGATGAAATCTGGAAAGAAGCGTTCTGAGAAACTGCTTAGTGTTCTCTTAATTCATCTCACAGAGTTACATCTGTATTTCGTGGATCACTTGGCTAGCCTTATTTCTGTGGAATCTGAGAACAGATATTTCGGATCCCTTTGAAGACTATAGGGCCAAAGGAAATATCCTCCGATAACTAAGAGAAAGAAGCTTTCTCAGAAACTTGTTTGTGTTCTGTGAAATCATCTCACAGAGTTACAGCTTTCCCCTCCAGAAGCCTTTCGCTAAGACAGTTCTTGTGGAATTGGCAAAGTGATATTTGGAAGCCCATAGAGGGCTTTGGTGAAAAAGGAAATATCCTCAGATGAAATCTGGAAAGAAGCTTTCTGAGAAACTGCTTAGTGTTCTGTTAATTCATCTCACAGAGTTACATCTGTATTTCGTGGATCTCTTTGCTAGCCTTATTTCTGTGGAATCTGACAACAGATATTTCGAATCGCTTTGAAGACTATAGGGCCAAAGGAAATATCCTCCGATAACTAAGAGAAAGAAGCTTTCTGAGAAACTTCTTTGTGTTCTGTCAAATCAGCTCACAGAGTTACAGCTTTCCTCTCAAGAAGCCTTTCGCTAAGACAGTTCTTGTGGAATTGGCAAAGTGATATTTGGAAGCCCATAGAGGGCTATGGTGAAAAAGGAAATATCCTCCGATGAAATCAGGAAAGAAGCTTTCTGAGAAACTGCTTAGAGTTCTGTTAATTCATCTCACAGAGTTACATCTATATTTCGTGGATCTCTTTGCTAGCCTTATTTCTGTGGAATCTGAGAACAGATATTTCGGATCCCTTTGAAGACTATAGGGCCAAAGGAAATATCCACCGAAAACTAAGAGAAAGAAGCTGTCTGAGAAACTTCTTTGTGTTCTGTGAAATGAGCTCACAGAGTTACAGCTTTCCCCTCAAGAAGCCTTTCGCTAAGACAGTTCTTGTGGAATTGGCAAAGTGATATTTGGAAGCCCATAGAGGGCTATGGTGAAAAAGGAAATATCCTCCGATGAAATCTGGAAAGAAGCTCTCTGAGAAACCGCTTAGTGTTCTGTTAATTCATCTCACAGAGTTACATCTATATTTCGTGGATCTCTTTGCTAGCCTTATTTCTGTGGAATCTGACAACAGATATTTCGGATCCCTTTGAAGACTCTAGGGCCAAAGGAAATATCCTCCGAAAACTAAGAGAAAGAAGGTTTCTGAGAAACTTCTTTGTGTTCTGTCAAATCAGCTCACAGAGTTACAGCTTTCCCCTCAAGAAGCCTTTCGCTAAGACAGTTCTTGTGGAATTGGCAAAGTGATATTTGGAAGCCCATAGAGGGCTATGGTGAAAAAGGAAATATCCTGAGATGAAATCAGGAAAGAAGCTTTCTGAGAAACTGCTTAGAGTTCTGTTAATTCATCTCACAGAGTTACATCTATATTTCGTGGATCTCTTTGCTAGCCTTATTTCTGTGGAATCTGAGAACAGATATTTCGGATCCCTTTGAAGACTATAGGGCCAAAGGAAATATCCACCGAAAACTAAGAGAAAGAAGCTGTCTGAGAAACTTCTTTGTGTTCTGTGAAATCATCTCACAGAGTTACAGCTTTCCCCTCAAGAAGCCTTTCGCTAAGACAGTTCTTGTGGAATTGGCAAAGTGATATTTGGAAGCCCATAGAGGGCTATGGTGAAAAAGGAAATATCCTCCGATGAAATCTGGAAAGAAGCTCTCTGACAAACCGCTTAGTGTTCTGTTAATTCATCTCACAGAGTTACATCTATATTTCGTGGATCTCTTTGTTAGCCTTATTTCTGTGGAATCTGAGAACAGATATTTCGGATCCGTTTGAAGACTATAGGGCCAAAGGAAATATCCTCCGAAAACTAAGAGAAAGGAGCTTTCTGAGAAACTTCTTTGTGTTCTGTGAAATGAGCTCACAGAGTTACAGCTTTCCACTCAAGAAGCCTTTCGCTAAGACAGTTCTTGTGCAATTGGCAAAGTGATATTTGGAAGCCCATAGAGGGCTCTGGTGAAAAAGGAAATATCCTCAGATGAAATCTGGAAAGAAGCTTTCTGAGAAGCTGTTTAGTGTTCTGTTAATTCATCTCACAGAGTTACATCTGTATTTCGTGGATCTCTTTGCTAGCCTTATTTCTGTGGAATCTGAGAACAGATATTTCGGATCCCTTTGAAGACTATAGGGCCAAAGGAAATATCCTCCGATAACAAAGAGAAAGAAGCTTTGTGAGAAATTTCTTTGTTTTCTATGTAATCATCTCACAGAGTTACAGCTTTCCCCTCAAGAAGCCTTTCGCTAAGACAGTTCTTGTGGAATTGGCAAAGTGATATTTGGAAGCCCATAGAGGGCTATGGTGAAAAAGGAAATATCCTCCGATGAAATATGGAAAGAAGCTTTCTGAGAAACTGCTTAGTGTTCTGTTAATTCATCTCACAGAGTTACATCTGTATTTCGTGGATCTCTTTGCTAGCCTTATTTCTGTGGAATCTGAGAACAGATATTTCGGATCCCTTTGAAGACTATAGGGCCAAAGGAAATATCCTCCGATAACTAAGAGAAAGAAGCCTTCTGAGAAACTTCTTTGTGTTCTGTGAAATCATCTCACAGAGTTACAGCTTTCCCCTCAAGAAGCCTTTCGCTAAGACATTTCTTTTGTAATTGGCAAAGTGATATTTAGAAGCCCATAGAGGGCTGTGTTGAAAAAGGAAATATCCTCAGATGAAATCTGGAAAGAAGCTTTCTGAGAAACTGCTTAGTGTTCTGTTAATTCATCTCACAGAGTTACTTCTATATTTCCTGGATCTCTTTGCTAGCGTTATTTCTTTGGAATCTGAGAACAGATATTTCGGTTCCCTTTGAAGACTATAGGGCCAAAGGAAATATCCTCCGATAACAAAGAGAAAGAAGCTTTCTGAGAAACTTCTTTGTGTTCTGTGAAATCATCTCACAGAGTTACAGCTTTCCCCTCAAGAAGCCTTTCGCTAAGACAGTTCTTGTGGAATTGGCAAAGTGATATTTGGAAGCCCATAGAGGGCTATGGTGAAAAAGGAAATATCCTCAGATGAAATCTGGAAAGAAGCGTTCTGAGAAACTGCTTAGTGTTCTCTTAATTCATCTCACAGAGTTACATCTGTATTTCGTGGATCACTTGGCTAGCCTTATTTCTGTGGAATCTGAGAACAGATATTTCGGATCCCTTTGAAGACTATAGGGCCAAAGGAAATATCCTCCGATAACTAAGAGAAAGAAGCTTTCTCAGAAACTTGTTTGTGTTCTGTGAAATCATCTCACAGAGTTACAGCTTTCCCCTCCAGAAGCCTTTCGCTAAGACAGTTCTTGTGGAATTGGCAAAGTGATATTTGGAAGCCCATAGAGGGCTTTGGTGAAAAAGGAAATATCCTCAGATGAAATCTGGAAAGAAGCTTTCTGAGAAACTGCTTAGTGTTCTGTTAATTCATCTCACAGAGTTACATCTGTATTTCGTGGATCTCTTTGCTAGCCTTATTTCTGTGGAATCTGACAACAGATATTTCGAATCGCTTTGAAGACTATAGGGCCAAAGGAAATATCCTCCGATAACTAAGAGAAAGAAGCTTTCTGAGAAACTTCTTTGTGTTCTGTCAAATCAGCTCACAGAGTTACAGCTTTCCTCTCAAGAAGCCTTTCGCTAAGACAGTTCTTGTGGAATTGGCAAAGTGATATTTGGAAGCCCATAGAGGGCTATGGTGAAAAAGGAAATATCCTCCGATGAAATCAGGAAAGAAGCTTTCTGAGAAACTGCTTAGAGTTCTGTTAATTCATCTCACAGAGTTACATCTATATTTCGTGGATCTCTTTGCTAGCCTTATTTCTGTGGAATCTGAGAACAGATATTTCGGATCCCTTTGAAGACTATAGGGCCAAAGGAAATATCCACCGAAAACTAAGAGAAAGAAGCTGTCTGAGAAACTTCTTTGTGTTCTGTGAAATGAGCTCACAGAGTTACAGCTTTCCCCTCAAGAAGCCTTTCGCTAAGACAGTTCTTGTGGAATTGGCAAAGTGATATTTGGAAGCCCATAGAGGGCTATGGTGAAAAAGGAAATATCCTCCGATGAAATCTGGAAAGAAGCTCTCTGAGAAACCGCTTAGTGTTCTGTTAATTCATCTCACAGAGTTACATCTATATTTCGTGGATCTCTTTGCTAGCCTTATTTCTGTGGAATCTGACAACAGATATTTCGGATCCCTTTGAAGACTATAGGGCCAAAGGAAATATCCTCCGAAAACTAAGAGAAAGAAGGTTTCTGAGAAACTTCTTTGTGTTCTGTCAAATCAGCTCACAGAGTTACAGCTTTCCCCTCAAGAAGCCTTTCGCTAAGACAGTTCTTGTGGAATTGGCAAAGTGATATTTGGAAGCCCATAGAGGGCTATGGTGAAAAAGGAAATATCCTGAGATGAAATCAGGAAAGAAGCTTTCTGAGAAACTGCTTAGAGTTCTGTTAATTCATCTCACAGAGTTACATCTATATTTCGTGGATCTCTTTGCTAGCCTTATTTCTGTGGAATCTGAGAACAGATATTTCGGATCCCTTTGAAGACTATAGGGCCAAAGGAAATATCCACCGAAAACTAAGAGAAAGAAGCTGTCTGAGAAACTTCTTTGTGTTCTGTGAAATCATCTCACAGAGTTACAGCTTTCCCCTCAAGAAGCCTTTCGCTAAGACAGTTCTTGTGGAATTGGCAAAGTGATATTTGGAAGCCCATAGAGGGCTATGGTGAAAAAGGAAATATCCTCCGATGAAATCTGGAAAGAAGCTCTCTGACAAACCGCTTAGTGTTCTGTTAATTCATCTCACAGAGTTACATCTATATTTCGTGGATCTCTTTGCTAGCCTTATTTCTGTGGAATCTGAGAACAGATATTTCGGATCCGTTTGAAGACTATAGGGCCAAAGGAAATATCCTCCGAAAACTAAGAGAAAGGAGCTTTCTGAGAAACTTCTTTGTGTTCTGTGAAATGAGCTCACAGAGTTACAGCTTTCCACTCAAGAAGCCTTTCGCTAAGACAGTTCTTGTGCAATTGGCAAAGTGATATTTGGAAGCCCATAGAGGGCTCTGGTGAAAAAGGAAATATCCTCAGATGAAATCTGGAAAGAAGCTTTCTGAGAAGCTGTTTAGTGTTCTGTTAATTCATCTCACAGAGTTACATCTGTATTTCGTGGATCTCTTTGCTAGCCTTATTTCTGTGGAATCTGAGAACAGATATTTCGGATCCCTTTGAAGACTATAGGGCCAAAGGAAATATCCTCCGATAACAAAGAGAAAGAAGCTTTGTGAGAAATTTCTTTGTTTTCTATGTAATCATCTCACAGAGTTACAGCTTTCCCCTCAAGAAGCCTTTCGCTAAGACAGTTCTTGTGGAATTGGCAAAGTGATATTTGGAAGCCCATAGAGGGCTATGGTGAAAAAGGAAATATCCTCCGATGAAATATGGAAAGAAGCTTTCTGAGAAACTGCTTAGTGTTCTGTTAATTCATCTCACAGAGTTACATCTGTATTTCGTGGATCTCTTTGCTAGACTTATTTCTGTGGAATCTGAGAACAGATATTTCGGATCCCTTTGAAGACTATAGGGCCAAAGGAAATATCCTCGGATAACAAAGAAAAAGAAGCTTTCTGAGAAACTTTTTTGTGTTCTGTGAAATCATCTCACAGAGTTACAGCTTTCCCCTCAAGAAGCCTTTCGCTAAGACAGTTCTTGTGGAATTGGCAAAGTGATATTTGGAAGCCCATAGAGGGCTATGGTGAAAAAGGAAATACCCTCCGATGAAATCTGGAAAGAAGCTTTCTGAGAAACTGCTTAGTGTTCTGTTAATTCATCTCACAGAGTTACATCTGTATTTCGTGGATCTCTTTGCTAGCCTTATTTCTGTGGAATTTGAGAACAGATATGTCGGATCCCTTTGAAGACTATAGGGCCAAAGGAAATATCCTCCGATAACTAAGAGAAAGAAGCTTTCTGAGAAACTTCTTTGTGTTCTGTGAAATGAGCTCACAGAGTTACAGCTTTCCCCTCAAGAAGCCTTTCGCTAAGACATTTCTTGTGGAATTGGCAAAGTGATATTTGGAAGCCCATAGAGGGCTATGGTGAAAAAGGAAATATCCTCAGATGAAATCTGGAAAGAAGCTTTCTGAGAAACTGCTTAGTGTTCTGTTAATTCATCTCACAGAGTTACATCTGTATTTCGTGGATCTCTTTGCTAGCCTTATTTCTGTGGAATCTGACAACAGATATTTCGGATCCCTTTGAAGACTATAGGGCCAAAGGAAATATCCTCCGATAACTAAGAGAAAGAAGCTTTCTGAGAAACTTCTTTGTGTTCTGTGAAATCATCTCACAGAGTTACAGCTTTCCCCTCAAGAAGCCTTTCGCTAAGACAGTTCTTGTGGAATTGGCAAAGTGATATTTGGAAGCCCATAGAGGGCTATGGTGAAAAAGGAAATATCCTCAGATGAAATCTGGAAAGAAGCTTTCTGAGAAACTGCTTAGTGTTCTGTTAATTCATCTCACAGAGTTACATCTGTATTTCGTGGATCACTTGGCTAGCCTTATTTCTGTGGAATCTGAGAACAGATATTTCGGATCCCTTTGAAGACTATAGGGCCAAAGGAAATATCCTCCGATAACTAAGAGAAAGAAGCTTTCTCAGAAACTTCTTTGTGTTCTGTGAAATCATCTCACAGAGTTACAGCTTTCCCCTCAAGAAGCCTTTCGCTAAGACAGTTCTTGTGGAATTGGCAAAGTGATATTTGGAAGCCCATAGAGGGCTATGGTGAAAAAGGAAATATCCTCAGATGAAATCTGGAAAGAAGCTTTCTGAGAAACTGCTCAGTGTTCTGTTAATTCATCTCACAGAGTTACATCTGTATTTCGTGGATCTCTTTGCTAGGCTTATTTCTGTGGAATCTGAAAACAGATATTTCGAATCCCTTTGACGACTATAGGGCCAAAGGAAATATCCTCCGATAACTAAGAGAAAGAAGCTTTCTCAGAAACTTCTTTGTGTTCTGTGAAATCATCTCACCTAGTTACAGCCTTCCCCTCAAGAAACCTTTCGCTAAGACAGTTCTTGTGGAATTGGCCAAGTGATATTTGGAAGCCCATAGAGGGCTATGGTGAAAAAGGAAATATCCTCAGATGAAATCTGGAAAGAAGCTTTCTGAGAAACTCCTTAGTGTTCTGTTAATTCATCTCACAGAGTTACATCTGTATTTCGTGGATCTCTTTGCTAGCCTTATTTCTGTGGAATCTGAGAACAGATATTTCGGATCCCTTTGAAGACTATAGGGCCAAAGGAAATATCCTCCGGTAACTAAGAGAAAGAAGCCTTCTGAGAAACTTCTTTGTGTTCTGTGAAATCATCTCACAGACTTACAGCTTTCCCCTCAAGAAGCCTTTCGCTAAGACATTTCTTTTGTAATTGGCAAAGTGATATTTGGAAGCCCATAGAGGGCTGTGTTGAAAAAGGAAATATCCTCAGATGAAATCTGGAAAGAAGCTTTCTGAGAAACTGCTTAGTGTTCTGTTAATTCATCTCACAGAGTTACTTCTATATTTCCTGGATCTCTTTGCTAGCCTTATTTCTTTGGAATCTGAGAACAGATATTTCAGATCCCTTTGAAGACTATAGGGCCAAAGGAAATATCCTCCGATAACAAAGAGAAAGAAGCTTTCTGAGAAACTTCTTTGTGTTCTGTGAAATCATCTCTCAGAGTTACAGCTTTCCCCTCAAGAAGCCTTTCGCTAAGACAGTTCTTGTGGAATTGGCAAAGTGATATTTGGAAGCCCATAGAGGGCTATGGTGAAAAAGGAAATATCCTCAGATGAAATATGGAAAGAAGCTTTCTGAGAAACTGCTTAGTGTTCTGTTAATTCATCTCACAGAGTTACATCTGTATTTCGTGGATCTCTTTGGTAGCCTTATTTCTGTGGAATCTGAGAACAGATATTTCGGATCCCTTTGAAGACTATAGGGCCAAAGGAAATATCCTCGGATAACAAAGAAAAAGAAGCTTTCTGAGAAACTTCTTTGTGTTCTGTGAAATCATCTCACAGAGTTACAGCTTTCCCCTCAAGAAGCCTTTCGCTAAGACAGTTCTTGTGGAATTGGCAAAGTGATATTTGGAAGCCCATAGAGGGCTATGGTGAAAAAGGAAATATCCTCAGATGAAATCTGGAAAGAAGCTTTCTGAGAAACTGCTCAGTGTTCTTTGAATTCATCTCACAGAGTTACATCTGTATTTCGTGGATCTCTTTGCTAGGCTTATTTCTGTGGAATCTGAGAACAGATATTTCGGTTCCCTTTGAAGACTATAGGGCCAAAGGAAATATCCTCCGAAAACTAAGAGAAAGAAGGTTTCTGAGAAACTTCTTTGTGTTCTGTCAAATCAGCTCACAGAGTTACAGCTTTCCTCTCAAGAAGCCTTTCGCTAAGACAGTTCTTGTGGAATTGGCAAAGTGATATTTGGAAGCCCATAGAGGGCTATGGTGAAAAAGGAAATATCCTGAGATGAAATGTGGAAAGAAGCTTTCTGAGAAACTGCTTAGAGTTCTGTTAATTCATCTCACAGAGTTACATCTATATTTCGTGGATCTCTTTGCTAGCCTTATTTCTGTGGAATCTGAGAACAGATATTTCGGATCCGTTTGAAGACTATAGGGTCAAAGGAAATATCCTCCGAAAACTAAGAGAAAGAAGCTTTCTGAGAAACTTCTTTGTGTTCTGTGAAATGAGCTCACAGAGTTACAGCTTTCCACTCAAGAAGCCTTTCGCTAAGACAGTTCTTGTGGAATTGGCAAAGTGATATTTGGAAGCCCATAGAGGGCTATGGTGAAAAAGGAAATATCCTCAGATGAAATCTGGAAAGAAGCTTTCTGAGAAACTGCTTAGTGTTCTGTTAATTCATCTCACAGAGTTACATCTGTATTTCGTGGATCTCTTGGCTAGCCTTATTTCTGTGGAATCTGAGAACAGATATTTCGGATCCCTTTGAAGACTCTAGGGCCAAAGGAAATATCCTCCGATAACAAAGAGAAAGAAGCTTTGTGAGAAATTTCTTTGTGTTCTATGCAATCATCTCACAGAGTTACAGCTTTCCCCTCAAGAAGCCTTTCGCTAAGACAGTTCTTGTGGAATTGGAAAAGTGATATTTGGAAGCCCATAGAGGGCTATGGTGAAAAAGGAAATATCCTCCGATGAAATATGGAAAGAAGCTTTCTGAGAAACTGCTTAGTGTTCTGTTAATTCATCTCACAGAGTTACATCTGTATTTCGTGGATCTCTTTGCTAGCCTTATTTCTGTGGAATCTGAGAACAGATATTGCGGATCCCTTTGAAGACTATAGGGCCAAAGGAAATATCCTCGGATAACAAAGAAAAAGAAGCTTTCTGAGAAACTTTTTTGTGTTCTGTGAAATCATCTCACAGAGTTACAGCTTTCCCCTCAAGAAGCCTTTCGCTAAGACAGTTCTTGTGGAATTGGCAAAGTGATATTTGGAAGCCCATAGAGGGCTATGGTGAAAAAGGAAATATCCTCCGATGAAATCTGGAAAGAAGCTTTCTGAGAAACTGCTTAGTGTTCTGTTAATTCATCTCACAGAGTTACATCTGTATTTCGTGGATCTCTTTGCTAGCCTTATTTCTGTGGAATTTGAGAACAGATATTTCGGATCCCTTTGAAGACTATAGGGCCAAAGGAAATATCCTCCGATAACTAAGAGAAAGAAGCTTTCTGAGAAACTTCTTTGTGTTCTGTGAAATCATCTCACAGAGTTACAGCTTTCCCCTCAAGAAGCCTTTCGCTAAGACTTTTCTTGTGGAATTGGCAAAGTTATATTTGGAAGCCCATAGAGGGCTATGGTGAAAAAGGAAATATCCTCAGATGAAATCTGTAAAGAAGCTTTCTGAGAAACTGCTTAGTGTTCTGTTAATTCATCTCACAGAGTTACATCTGTATTTCGTGGATCTCTTTGCTAGCCTTATTTCTGTGGAATCTAACAACAGATATTTCGGATCCCTTTGAAGACTATAGGGCCAAAGGAAATATCCTCCGATAACTAAGAGAAAGAAGCTTTCTGAGAAACTTCTTTGTGTTCTGTGATATCATCTCACAGAGTTACAGCTTTCCCCTCAAGAAGCCTTTCGCTAAGACAGTTCTTGTGGAATTGGCAAAGTGATATTTGGAAGCCCATAGAGGGCTATGGTGAAAAAGGAAATATCCTCAGATGAAATCTGGAAAGAAGCTTTCTGAGAAACTGCTTAGTGTTCTGTTAATTCATCTCACAGAGTTACATCTGTATTTCGTGGATCACTTGGCTAGCCTTATTTCTGTGGAATATGAGAACAGATATTTCGGATCCCTTTGAAGACTATAGGGCCAAAGGAAATATCCTCCGATAACTAAGAGAAAGAAGCTTTCTCAGAAACTTCTTTGTGTTCTGTGAAATCATCTCACAGAGTTACAGCTTTCCCCTCAAGAAGCCTTTCGCTAAGACAGTTCTTGTGGAATTGGCAAAGTGATATTTTGAAACCCTTAGTGGGCTATGGTGAAAAAGGAAATATTCTCCGATGAAATCTGGAAAGAAGCTTTCTGAGAAACTGCTTAGTGTTCTGTTAATTCATCTCACAGAGTTACATCTGTATTTCGTGGATCTCTTTGCTAGGCTTATTTCTGTGGAATCTGAGAACAGATATTTCGGATCCCTTTGAAGACTATAGGGCCAAAGGAAATATCCTCCGAAAACTAAGAGAAAGAAGCTTTCTGAGAAACTTCTTTGTGTTCTGTGAAATCAGCTCACAGAGTTACAGCTTTCCCCTCAAGAAGCCTTTCGCTAAGACAGTTCTTGTGGAATTGGCAAAGTGATATTTGGAAGCCCATAGAGGGCTATGGTGAAAAAGGAAATGTCCTCCGATGAAATCTGGAAAGAAGCTTTCTGAGAAACTGCTTAGTGTTCTGTTAATTCATCTCACAGAGTTACATCTATATTTCGTGGATCTCTTTGCTAGCCTTATTTCTGTGGAATCTGAGAACAGATATTTCGGATCCCTTTGAAGACTATAGGGCCAAAGGAAATATCCTCCGAAACCTAAGAGAAAGAAGCTTTCTGAGAAACTTCTTTGTGTTCTGTGAAATCATCTCACAGAGTTACAGCTTTCCCCTCAAGAAGCCTTTCGCTAAGACAGTTCTTGTGGAATTGGCAAAGTGATATTTGGAAGCCCATAGAGGGCTATGGTGAAAAAGGAAATATCCTCAGATGAAATCTGGAAAGAAGCTTTCTGAGAAACTGCTTAGTGATCTGTTAATTCATCTCACAGAGTTACGTCTGTATTTCGTGGATCTCTTTGCTAGCCTTATTTCTGTTGAATCTGACAACAGATATTTCGGATCCCTTTGAAGACTATATGGCCAAAGGAAATATCCTCCGATAACTAAGAGAAAGAAGCTTTCTGAGAAACTTCTTTGTGTTCTGTGAAATCATCTCACAGAGTTACAGCTTTCCCCTCAAGAAGCCTTTCGCTAAGACAGTTCTTGTGGAATTGGCAAAGTGATATTTGGAAGCCCATAGAGGGCTATGGTGAAAAAGGAAATATCCTCAGATGAAATCTGGAAAGAAGCTTTCTGAGAAACTGCTTAGTGTTCTGTTAATTCATCTCACAGTGTTACATCTGTATTTCGTGGATCACTTGGCTAGCCTTATTTCTGTGGAATCTGAGAACAGATATTTCGGATCCCTTTGAAGACTATAGGGCCAAAGGAAATATCCTCCGATAACTAAGAGAAAGAAGCTTTCTCAGAAACTTCTTTGTGTTCTGTGAAATCATCTCACAGAGTTACAGCTTTCCCCTCAAGAAGCCTTTCGCTAAGACAGTTCTTGTGGAATTGGCAAAGTGATATTTGGAAGCCCATAGAGGGCTATGATGAAAAAGGAAATATCCTCAGATGAAATCTGGAAAGAAGCTTTCTGAGAAACTGCTTAGTGTTCTGTTAATTCATCTCACAGAGTTACATCTGTATTTCGTGGATCTCTTTGCTAGCCTTATTTCTGTGGAATCTGACAACAGATATTTCGGATCCCTTTGAAGACTATAGGGCCAAAGGAAATATCCTCCAATAACTAAGAGAAAGAAGCTTTCTGAGAAACTTCTTTGTGTTCTGTGAAATCATCTCAGAGAGTTACAGCTTTGCCCTCAAGAAGCCTTTCGCTAAGACAGTTCTTGTGGAATTGGCAAAGTGATATTTGGATGCCCGTAGAGGGGTATGGTGAAAAAGGAAATATCCTCAGATGAAATCTGGAAAGAAGCTTTCTGAGAAACTGCTTAGTGTTCTGTTAATTCATCTCACAGAGTTACATCTGTATTTCGTGGATCACTTGGCTAGCCTTATTTCTGTGGAATATGAGAACAGATATTTCGGATCCCTTTGAAGACTATAGGGCCAAAGGAAATATCCTCCTATAACTAAGAGAAAGAAGCTTTCTGAGAAACTTCTTTGTGTTCTGTGAAATCATCTCACAGAGTTACAGCTTTCCCCTCAAGAAGCCTTTCGCTAAGACAGTTCTTGTGGAATTGGCAAAGTGATATTTGGAAGCCCATAGAGGGCTATGGTGAAAAAGGAAATATCCTCAGATGAAATCTGGAAAGAAGCTTTCTGAGAAACTGCTCAGTGTTCTGTTAATTCATGTCACAGAGTTTCATCTGTATTTCGTGGATCTCTTTGCTAGGCTTATTTCTGTGGAATCTGAGAACAGATATTTCGGATCCCTTTGACGACTATAGGGCCAAAGGAAATATCCTCGGATAACAAAGAAAAAGAAGCTTTCTGAGAAACTTCTTTGTGTTCTGTGAAATCATCTCACAGAGTTACAGCTTTCCCCTCAAGAAGCCTTTCGCTAAGACAGTTCTTGTGGAATTGGCAAAGTGATATTTGGAAGCCCATAGAGGGCTAGGGTGAAAAAGGAAATATCCTCCGATGAAATCTGGAAAGAAGCTCTCTGAGAATCCGCTTAGTGTTCTGTTAATTCATCTCACAGAGTTACATCTATATTTCGTGGATCTCTTTGCTAGCCTTATTTCTGTGGAATCTGAGAACAGATATTTCGGATCCGTTTGAAGACTATAGGGCCAAAGGAAATATCCTCCGAAAACTAAGAGAAAGGAGCTTTCTGAGAAACTTCTTTGTGTTCTGTGAAATGAGCTCACAGAGTTACAGCTTTCCACTCAAGGAGCCTTTCGCTAAGACAGTTCTTGTGGAATTGGCCAAGTGATATTTGGAAGCCCATAGAGGGCTATGGTGAAAAAGGAAATATCCTCAGATGAAATCTGGAAAGAAGCTTTCTGAGAAACTGCTTAGTGTTCTGTTAATTCATCTCACAGAGTTACATCTGTATTTCGTGGATCTCTATGCTAGCCTTATTTCTGTGGAATCTGAGAACAGATATTTCGGATCCCTTTGAAGACTATAGGGCCAAAGGAAATATCCTCCGATAACAAAGAGAAAGAAGCTTTGTGAGAAATTTCTTTGTGTTCTTTGTAATCATCTCACAGAGTTACAGCTTTCCCCTCAAGAAGCCTTTCGCTAAGACAGTTCTTGTGGAATTGGCAAAGTGATATTTGGAAGCCCATAGAGGGCTATGGTGAAAAGGGAAATATCCTCCGATGAAATATGGAAAGAAGCTTTCTGAGAAACTGCTTAGTGTTCTGTTAATTCATCTCACAGAGTTACGTCTGTATTTCGTGGATCTCTTTGCTAGGCTTATTTCTGTGGAATCTGAGAACAGATATTTCGGATCCCTTTGAAGACTATAGGGCCAAAGGAAATATCCTCGGATAACAAAGAAAAAGAAGCTTTCTGAGAAACTTTTTTGTGTTCTGTGAAATCATCTCACAGAGTTACAGCTTTCCCCTCAAGAAGCCTTTCGCTAAGACAGTTCTTGTGGAATTGGCAAAGTGATATTTGGAAGCCCATAGTGGGCTATGGTGAAAAAGGAAATATCCTCCGATGAAATCTGGAAAGAAGCTTTCTGAGAAACTGCTTAGTGTTCTGTTAATTCAGCTCACAGAGTTACTTCTATATTTCCTGGATCTCTTTGCTAGCGTTATTTCTTTGGAATCTGAGAACAGATATTTCAGATCCCTTTGAAGACTATAGGGCCAAAGGAAATATCCTCCGATAACAAAGAGAAAGAAGCTTTCTGAGAAACTTCTTTGTGTTCTGTGAAATCATCTCACAGAGTTACAGCTTTCCCCTCAAGAAGCCTTTCGCTAAGACAGTTCTTGTGGAATTGGCAAAGTGATATTTGGAAGCCCGTAGAGGGCTATGGTGAAAAAGGAAATATCCTCAGATGAAATCTGGAAAGAAGCTTTCTGAGAAACTGCTTAGTGTTCTGTTAATTCATCTCACATAGTTACATCTGTATTTCGTGGATCTCTTTGGTAGCCTTATTTCTGTGGAATCTGAGAACAGATATTTCGGATCCCTTTGAAGACTATAGGGCCAAAGGAAATATCCTCGGATAACAAAGAAAAAGAAGCTTTCTGAGAAACTTCTTTGTGTTCTGTGAAATCATCTCACAGAGTTACAGCTTTCCCCTCAAGAAGCCTTTCGCTAAGACAGTTCTTGTGGAATTGGCAAAGTGATATTTGGAAGCCCATAGAGGGCTATGGTGAAAAAGGAAATATCCTCAGATGAAATCTGGAAAGAAGCTCTCTGAGAAACTGCTCAGTGTTCTTTGAATTCATCTCACAGAGTTACATCTGTATTTCGTGGATCTCTTTGCTAGGCTTATTTCTGTGGAATCTGAGAACAGATATTTCGGTTCCCTTTGAAGACTATAGGGCCAAAGGAAATATCCTCCGAAAACTAAGAGAAAGAAGCTTTCTGAGAAACTTCTTTGTGTTCTGTCAAATCAGCTCACAGAGTTACAGCTTTCCTCTCAAGAAGCCTTTCGCTAAGACAGTTCTTGTGGAATTGGCAAAGTGATATTTGGAAGCCCATAGAGGGCTATGGTGAAAAAGGAAATATCCTCAGATGAAATGTGGAAAGAAGCTTTCTGAGAAACTGCTTAGTGTTCTGTTAATTCATCTGACAGAGTTACATCTGTATTTCGTGGATCTCTTTGCTAGCCTTATTTCTGTGGAATCTGACAACAGATATTTCGGATCCCTTTGAAGACTTTGGGGCCAAAGGAAATATCCTCCGATAACAAAGAGAAAGAAGCTTTGTGAGAAATTTCTTTGTGTTCTATGCAATCATCTCACAGAGTTACAGCTTTCCCCTCAAGAAGCCTTTCGCTAAGACAGTTCTTGTGGAATTGGCAAAGTGATATTTGGAAGCCCATAGAGGGCTATGGTGAAAAAGGAAATATCCTCCGATGAAATATGGAAAGAAGCTTTCTGAGAAACTGCTTAGTGTTCTGTTAATTCATCTCACAGAGTTACATCTGTATTTCGTGGATCTCTTTGCTAGCCTTATTTCTGTGGAATCTGAGAACAGATATTTCGGATCCCTTTGAAGACTATAGGGCCAAAGGAAATATCCTCCGATAACTAAGAGAAAGAAGCTTTCTGAGAAACTTCTTTGTGTTCTGTGAAATCATCTCACAGAGTTACAGCTTTCCCCTCAAGAAGCCTTTCGCTAAGACAGTTCTTGTGGAATTGGCAAAGTGATATTTGGAAGCCCATAGAGGGCTATGGTGAAAAAGGAAATATCCTCCGATGAAATCTGGAAAGAAGCTTTCTGAGAAACTGCTTAGTGTTTTGTTAATTCATCTCACAGAGTTACATCTGTATTTCGTGGATCTCTTTGCTAGCCTTATTTCTGTGGAATCTGAGAACAGATATTTCGGATCCGTTTGAAGACTATAGGGTCAAAGGAAATATCCTCCGAAAACTAAGAGAAAGAAGCTTTCTGAGAAACTTCTTTGTGTTCTGTGAAATGAGCTCACAGAGTTACAGCTTTCCACTCAAGAAGCCTTTCGCTAAGACAGTTCTTGTGGAATTGGCAAAGTGATATTTGGAAGCCCATAGAGGGCTATGGTGAAAAAGGAAATATCCTCAGATGAAATCTGGAAAGAAGCTTTCTGAGAAACTGCTTAGTGTTCTGTTAATTCATCTCACAGAGTTACATCTGTATTTCGTGGATCTCTTGGCTAGCCTTATTTCTGTGGAATCTGAGAACAGATATTTCGGATCCCTTTGAAGACTCTAGGGCCAAAGGAAATATCCTCCGATAACAAAGAGAAAGAAGCTTTGTGAGAAATTTCTTTGTGTTCTATGCAATCATCTCACAGAGTTACAGCTTTCCCCTCAAGAAGCCTTTCGCTAAGACAGTTCTTGTGGAATTGGAAAAGTGATATTTGGAAGCCCATAGAGGGCTATGGTGAAAAAGGAAATATCCTCCGATGAAATATGGAAAGAAGCTTTCTGAGAAACTGCTTAGTGTTCTGTTAATTCATCTCACAGAGTTACATCTGTATTTCGTGGATCTCTTTGCTAGCCTTATTTCTGTGGAATCTGAGAACAGATATTGCGGATCCCTTTGAAGACTATAGGGCCAAAGGAAATATCCTCGGATAACAAAGAAAAAGAAGCTTTCTGAGAAACTTTTTTGTGTTCTGTGAAATCATCTCACAGAGTTACAGCTTTCCCCTCAAGAAGCCTTTCGCTAAGACAGTTCTTGTGGAATTGGCAAAGTGATATTTGGAAGCCCATAGAGGGCTATGGTGAAAAAGGAAATATCCTCCGATGAAATCTGGAAAGAAGCTTTCTGAGAAACTGCTTAGTGTTCTGTTAATTCATCTCACAGAGTTACATCTGTATTTCGTGGATCTCTTTGCTAGCCTTATTTCTGTGGAATTTGAGAACAGATATTTCGGATCCCTTTGAAGACTATAGGGCCAAAGGAAATATCCTCCGATAACTAAGAGAAAGAAGCTTTCTGAGAAACTTCTTTGTGTTCTGTGAAATCATCTCACAGAGTTACAGCTTTCCCCTCAAGAAGCCTTTCGCTAAGACTTTTCTTGTGGAATTGGCAAAGTTATATTTGGAAGCCCATAGAGGGCTATGGTGAAAAAGGAAATATCCTCAGATGAAATCTGTAAAGAAGCTTTCTGAGAAACTGCTTAGTGTTCTGTTAATTCATCTCACAGAGTTACATCTGTATTTCGTGGATCTCTTTGCTAGCCTTATTTCTGTGGAATCTAACAACAGATATTTCGGATCCCTTTGAAGACTATAGGGCCAAAGGAAATATCCTCCGATAACTAAGAGAAAGAAGCTTTCTGAGAAACTTCTTTGTGTTCTGTGATATCATCTCACAGAGTTACAGCTTTCCCCTCAAGAAGCCTTTCGCTAAGACAGTTCTTGTGGAATTGGCAAAGTGATATTTGGAAGCCCATAGAGGGCTATGGTGAAAAAGGAAATATCCTCAGATGAAATCTGGAAAGAAGCTTTCTGAGAAACTGCTTAGTGTTCTGTTAATTCATCTCACAGAGTTACATCTGTATTTCGTGGATCACTTGGCTAGCCTTATTTCTGTGGAATATGAGAACAGATATTTCGGATCCCTTTGAAGACTATAGGGCCAAAGGAAATATCCTCCGATAACTAAGAGAAAGAAGCTTTCTCAGAAACTTCTTTGTGTTCTGTGAAATCATCTCACAGAGTTACAGCTTTCCCCTCAAGAAGCCTTTCGCTAAGACAGTTCTTGTGGAATTGGCAAAGTGATATTTTGAAACCCTTAGTGGGCTATGGTGAAAAAGGAAATATTCTCCGATGAAATCTGGAAAGAAGCTTTCTGAGAAACTGCTTAGTGTTCTGTTAATTCATCTCACAGAGTTACATCTGTATTTCGTGGATCTCTTTGCTAGGCTTATTTCTGTGGAATCTGAGAACAGATATTTCGGATCCCTTTGAAGACTATAGGGCCAAAGGAAATATCCTCCGAAAACTAAGAGAAAGAAGCTTTCTGAGAAACTTCTTTGTGTTCTGTGAAATCAGCTCACAGAGTTACAGCTTTCCCCTCAAGAAGCCTTTCGCTAAGACAGTTCTTGTGGAATTGGCAAAGTGATATTTGGAAGCCCATAGAGGGCTATGGTGAAAAAGGAAATGTCCTCCGATGAAATCTGGAAAGAAGCTTTCTGAGAAACTGCTTAGTGTTCTGTTAATTCATCTCACAGAGTTACATCTATATTTCGTGGATCTCTTTGCTAGCCTTATTTCTGTGGAATCTGAGAACAGATATTTCGGATCCCTTTGAAGACTATAGGGCCAAAGGAAATATCCTCCGAAACCTAAGAGAAAGAAGCTTTCTGAGAAACTTCTTTGTGTTCTGTGAAATCATCTCACAGAGTTACAGCTTTCCCCTCAAGAAGCCTTTCGCTAAGACAGTTCTTGTGGAATTGGCAAAGTGATATTTGGAAGCCCATAGAGGGCTATGGTGAAAAAGGAAATATCCTCAGATGAAATCTGGAAAGAAGCTTTCTGAGAAACTGCTTAGTGATCTGTTAATTCATCTCACAGAGTTACGTCTGTATTTCGTGGATCTCTTTGCTAGCCTTATTTCTGTTGAATCTGACAACAGATATTTCGGATCCCTTTGAAGACTATATGGCCAAAGGAAATATCCTCCGATAACTAAGAGAAAGAAGCTTTCTGAGAAACTTCTTTGTGTTCTGTGAAATCATCTCACAGAGTTACAGCTTTCCCCTCAAGAAGCCTTTCGCTAAGACAGTTCTTGTGGAATTGGCAAAGTGATATTTGGAAGCCCATAGAGGGCTATGGTGAAAAAGGAAATATCCTCAGATGAAATCTGGAAAGAAGCTTTCTGAGAAACTGCTTAGTGTTCTGTTAATTCATCTCACAGTGTTACATCTGTATTTCGTGGATCACTTGGCTAGCCTTATTTCTGTGGAATCTGAGAACAGATATTTCGGATCCCTTTGAAGACTATAGGGCCAAAGGAAATATCCTCCGATAACTAAGAGAAAGAAGCTTTCTCAGAAACTTCTTTGTGTTCTGTGAAATCATCTCACAGAGTTACAGCTTTCCCCTCAAGAAGCCTTTCGCTAAGACAGTTCTTGTGGAATTGGCAAAGTGATATTTGGAAGCCCATAGAGGGCTATGGTAAAAAAGGAAATATCCTCAGATGAAATCTGGAAAGAAGCTTTCTGAGAAACTGCTTAGTGTTCTGTTAATTCATCTCACAGAGTTACATCTGTATTTCGTGGATCTCTTTGCTAGCCTTATTTCTGTGGAATCTGACAACAGATATTTCGGATCCCTTTGAAGACTATAGGGCCAAAGGAAATATCCTCCAATAACTAAGAGAAAGAAGCTTTCTGAGAAACTTCTTTGTGTTCTGTGAAATCATCTCAGAGAGTTACAGCTTTGCCCTCAAGAAGCCTTTCGCTAAGACAGTTCTTGTGGAATTGGCAAAGTGATATTTGGATGCCCGTAGAGGGGTATGGTGAAAAAGGAAATATCCTCAGATGAAATCTGGAAAGAAGCTTTCTGAGAAACTGCTTAGTGTTCTGTTAATTCATCTCACAGAGTTACATCTGTATTTCGTGGATCACTTGGCTAGCCTTATTTCTGTGGAATATGAGAACAGATATTTCGGATCCCTTTGAAGACTATAGGGCCAAAGGAAATATCCTCCTATAACTAAGAGAAAGAAGCTTTCTGAGAAACTTCTTTGTGTTCTGTGAAATCATCTCACAGAGTTACAGCTTTCCCCTCAAGAAGCCTTTCGCTAAGACAGTTCTTGTGGAATTGGCAAAGTGATATTTGGAAGCCCATAGAGGGCTATGGTGAAAAAGGAAATATCCTCAGATGAAATCTGGAAAGAAGCTTTCTGAGAAACTGCTCAGTGTTCTGTTAATTCATGTCACAGAGTTTCATCTGTATTTCGTGGATCTCTTTGCTAGGCTTATTTCTGTGGAATCTGAGAACAGATATTTCGGATCCCTTTGACGACTATAGGGCCAAAGGAAATATCCTCGGATAACAAAGAAAAAGAAGCTTTCTGAGAAACTTCTTTGTGTTCTGTGAAATCATCTCACAGAGTTACAGCTTTCCCCTCAAGAAGCCTTTCGCTAAGACAGTTCTTGTGGAATTGGCAAAGTGATATTTGGAAGCCCATAGAGGGCTAGGGTGAAAAAGGAAATATCCTCCGATGAAATCTGGAAAGAAGCTCTCTGAGAATCCGCTTAGTGTTCTGTTAATTCATCTCACAGAGTTACATCTATATTTCGTGGATCTCTTTGCTAGCCTTATTTCTGTGGAATCTGAGAACAGATATTTCGGATCCGTTTGAAGACTATAGGGCCAAAGGAAATATCCTCCGAAAACTAAGAGAAAGGAGCTTTCTGAGAAACTTCTTTGTGTTCTGTGAAATGAGCTCACAGAGTTACAGCTTTCCACTCAAGGAGCCTTTCGCTAAGACAGTTCTTGTGGAATTGGCCAAGTGATATTTGGAAGCCCATAGAGGGCTATGGTGAAAAAGGAAATATCCTCAGATGAAATCTGGAAAGAAGCTTTCTGAGAAACTGCTTAGTGTTCTGTTAATTCATCTCACAGAGTTACATCTGTATTTCGTGGATCTCTATGCTAGCCTTATTTCTGTGGAATCTGAGAACAGATATTTCGGATCCCTTTGAAGACTATAGGGCCAAAGGAAATATCCTCCGATAACAAAGAGAAAGAAGCTTTGTGAGAAATTTCTTTGTGTTCTTTGTAATCATCTCACAGAGTTACAGCTTTCCCCTCAAGAAGCCTTTCGCTAAGACAGTTCTTGTGGAATTGGCAAAGTGATATTTGGAAGCCCATAGAGGGCTATGGTGAAAAGGGAAATATCCTCCGATGAAATATGGAAAGAAGCTTTCTGAGAAACTGCTTAGTGTTCTGTTAATTCATCTCACAGAGTTACGTCTGTATTTCGTGGATCTCTTTGCTAGGCTTATTTCTGTGGAATCTGAGAACAGATATTTCGGATCCCTTTGAAGACTATAGGGCCAAAGGAAATATCCTCGGATAACAAAGAAAAAGAAGCTTTCTGAGAAACTTTTTTGTGTTCTGTGAAATCATCTCACAGAGTTACAGCTTTCCCCTCAAGAAGCCTTTCGCTAAGACAGTTCTTGTGGAATTGGCAAAGTGATATTTGGAAGCCCATAGTGGGCTATGGTGAAAAAGGAAATATCCTCCGATGAAATCTGGAAAGAAGCTTTCTGAGAAACTGCTTAGTGTTCTGTTAATTCAGCTCACAGAGTTACTTCTATATTTCCTGGATCTCTTTGCTAGCGTTATTTCTTTGGAATCTGAGAACAGATATTTCAGATCCCTTTGAAGACTATAGGGCCAAAGGAAATATCCTCCGATAACAAAGAGAAAGAAGCTTTCTGAGAAACTTCTTTGTGTTCTGTGAAATCATCTCACAGAGTTACAGCTTTCCCCTCAAGAAGCCTTTCGCTAAGACAGTTCTTGTGGAATTGGCAAAGTGATATTTGGAAGCCCGTAGAGGGCTATGGTGAAAAAGGAAATATCCTCAGATGAAATCTGGAAAGAAGCTTTCTGAGAAACTGCTTAGTGTTCTGTTAATTCATCTCACATAGTTACATCTGTATTTCGTGGATCTCTTTGGTAGCCTTATTTCTGTGGAATCTGAGAACAGATATTTCGGATCCCTTTGAAGACTATAGGGCCAAAGGAAATATCCTCGGATAACAAAGAAAAAGAAGCTTTCTGAGAAACTTCTTTGTGTTCTGTGAAATCATCTCACAGAGTTACAGCTTTCCCCTCAAGAAGCCTTTCGCTAAGACAGTTCTTGTGGAATTGGCAAAGTGATATTTGGAAGCCCATAGAGGGCTATGGTGAAAAAGGAAATATCCTCAGATGAAATCTGGAAAGAAGCTCTCTGAGAAACTGCTCAGTGTTCTTTGAATTCATCTCACAGAGTTACATCTGTATTTCGTGGATCTCTTTGCTAGGCTTATTTCTGTGGAATCTGAGAACAGATATTTCGGTTCCCTTTGAAGACTATAGGGCCAAAGGAAATATCCTCCGAAAACTAAGAGAAAGAAGCTTTCTGAGAAACTTCTTTGTGTTCTGTCAAATCAGCTCACAGAGTTACAGCTTTCCTCTCAAGAAGCCTTTCGCTAAGACAGTTCTTGTGGAATTGGCAAAGTGATATTTGGAAGCCCATAGAGGGCTATGGTGAAAAAGGAAATATCCTCAGATGAAATGTGGAAAGAAGCTTTCTGAGAAACTGCTTAGTGTTCTGTTAATTCATCTGACAGAGTTACATCTGTATTTCGTGGATCTCTTTGCTAGCCTTATTTCTGTGGAATCTGACAACAGATATTTCGGATCCCTTTGAAGACTTTGGGGCCAAAGGAAATATCCTCCGATAACAAAGAGAAAGAAGCTTTGTGAGAAATTTCTTTGTGTTCTATGCAATCATCTCACAGAGTTACAGCTTTCCCCTCAAGAAGCCTTTCGCTAAGACAGTTCTTGTGGAATTGGCAAAGTGATATTTGGAAGCCCATAGAGGGCTATGGTGAAAAAGGAAATATCCTCCGATGAAATATGGAAAGAAGCTTTCTGAGAAACTGCTTAGTGTTCTGTTAATTCATCTCACAGAGTTACATCTGTATTTCGTGGATCTCTTTGCTAGCCTTATTTCTGTGGAATCTGAGAACAGATATTTCGGATCCCTTTGAAGACTATAGGGCCAAAGGAAATATCCTCCGATAACTAAGAGAAAGAAGCTTTCTGAGAAACTTCTTTGTGTTCTGTGAAATCATCTCACAGAGTTACAGCTTTCCCCTCAAGAAGCCTTTCGCTAAGACAGTTCTTGTGGAATTGGCAAAGTGATATTTGGAAGCCCATAGAGGGCTATGGTGAAAAAGGAAATATCCTCCGATGAAATCTGGAAAGAAGCTTTCTGAGAAACTGCTTAGTGTTTTGTTAATTCATCTCACAGAGTTACATCTGTATTTCGTGGATCTCTTTGCTAGCCTTATTTCTGTGGAATTTGAGAACAGATATTTCGGATCCCTTTGAAGACTATAGGGCCAAAGGAAATATCCTCCGATAACTAAGAGAAAGAAGCTTTCTGAGAAATTTCTTTGTGTTCTATGTAATCATCTCACAGAGTTACAGCATTCCCCTCAAGAAGCCTTTCGCTAAGACAGTTCTTGTGGAATTGGCAAAGTGATATTTGGAAGCCCATAGAGGGCTATGGTGAAAAAGGAAATATCCTCAGATGAAATCTGGAAAGAAGCTTTCTGAGAAACTGCTTAGTGTTCTGTTAATTCATCTCACAGAGTTACATCTGTATTTCGTGGATCACTTGGCTAGCCTTATTTCTGTGGAATATGAGAACAGATATTTCGGATCCCTTTGAAGACTATAGGGCCAAAGGAAATATCCTCCGATAACTAAGAGAAAGAAGCTTTCTCAGAAACTTCTTTGTGTTCTGTGAAATCATCTCACAGAGTTACAGCTTTCCCCTCAAGAAGCCTTTCGCTAAGACAGTTCTTGTGGAATTGGCAAAGTGATATTTGGAAGCCCATAGAGGGCTATGGTGAAAAAGGAAATATCCTCCGATGAAATCTGGAAAGAAGCTTTCTGAGAAACTGCTTAGTGTTCTGTTAGTTCATCTCACAGAGTTACATCTATATTTCGTGGATCTCTTTGCTAGCCTTATTTCTGTGGAATCTGACAACAGATATTTCGGATCCCTTTGAAGACTATAGGGCCAAAGGAAATATCCTCCGATAACAAAGAGAAAGAAGCTTTCTGAGAAACTTCTTTGTGTTCTGTGAAATCATCTCACAGAGTTACAGCTTTCTCCTCAAGAAGCCTTTCGCTAAGACAGTTCTTGTGGAATTGGCCAAGTGATATTTGGAAGCCCATAGAGGGCTATGGTGAAAAAGGAAATATCCTCAGATGAAATCTGGAAAGAAGCTTTCTGAGAAACTGCTTAGTGTTCTGTTAATTCATCTCACACAGTTACATCTGTATTTCGTGGATCTCTTTGCTAGCCTTATTTCTGTGGAATCTGAGAACAGATATTTCGGATCCCTTTGAAGACTATAGGGCCAAAGGAAATATCCTCCGATAACTAAGAGAAGGAAGCTTTCTGAGAAACTTCTTTGTGTTCTGTGAAATCATCTCACAGAATTACAGCTTTCCCCTCAAGAAGCCTTTCGCTAAGACAGTTCTTGTGGAATTGGCAAAGTGATATTTTGAAACCCTTAGTGGGCTATGGTGAAAAAGGAAATATTCTCCGATGAAATCTGGAAAGAAGCTTTCTGAGAAACTGCTTAGTGTTCTGTTAATTCATCTCACAGAGTTACATCTGTATTTCGTGGATCTCTTTGCTAGGCTTATTTCTGTGGAATCTGAGAACAGATATTTCGGATCCCTTTGAAGACTATATGGCCAAAGGAAATATCCTCCGAAAACTAAGAGAAAGAAGCTTTCTGAGAAACTTCTTTGTGTTCTGTGAAATCAGCTCACAGAGTTACAGCTTTCCCCTCAAGAAGCCTTTCGCTAAGACAGTTCTTGTGGAATTGGAAAAGTGATATTTGGAAGCCCATAGAGGGCTATGGTGAAAAAGGAAATGTCCTCCGATGAAATCTGGAAAGAAGCATTCTGAGAAACTGCTTAGTGTTCTGTTAATTCATCTCACAGAGTTACATCTGTACTTCGTGGATCTCTTGGCTAGGCTTATTTCTGTGGAATCTGAGAACAGATATTTCGGATCCCTTTGAAGACTATAGGGCCAAAGGAAATATCCTCGTATAACAAAGAAAAAGAAGCTTTCTGAGAAAATTTTTTGTGTTCTGTGAAATCATCTCACAGAGTTACAGCTTTCCCCTCAAGAAGCCTTTCGCTAAGACAGTTCTTGTGGAATTGGCAAAGTGATATTTGGAAGCCCATAGAGGGCTATGGTGAAAAAGGAAATATCCTCAGATGAAATCTGGAAAGAAGCTTTCTGAGAAACTGCTTAGTGATCTGTTAATTCATCTCACAGAGTTACGTCTGTATTTCGTGGATCTCTTTGCTAGCCTTATTTCTGTTGAATCTGACAACAGATATTTCGGATCCCTTTGAAGACTATAGGGCCAAAGGAAATATCCTCCGAAAACTAAGAGAAAGAAGCTTTCTGAGAAACTTCTTTGTGTTCTGTGAAATCATCTCACAGAGTTACAGCTTTCCCCTCAAGAAGCCTTTCGCTAAGACAGTTCTTGTGGAATTGGCAAAGTGATATTTGGAAGCCCATAGAGGGCTATGGTGAAAAAGGAAATATCCTCAGATGAAATCTGGAAAGAAGCTTTCTGAGAAACTGCTTAGTGTTCTGTTAATTCATCCACAGAGTTACATCTGTATTTCGTGGATCACTTGGCTAGCCTTATTTCTGTGGAATCTGAGAACAGATATTTCGGATCCCTTTGAAGACTATAGGGCCAAAGGAAATATCCTCCGATAACTAAGAGAAAGAAGCTTTCTCAGAAACTTCTTTGTGTTCTGTGAAATCATCTCACAGAGTTACAGCTTTGCCCTCAAGAAGCCTTTCGCTAAGACAGTTCTTGTGGAATTGGCAAAGTGATATTTGGATGCCCGTAGAGGGTTATGGTGAAAAAGGAAATATCCTCAGATGAAATCTGGAAAGAAGCTTTCTGAGAAACTGCTTAGTGTTCTGTAAATTCATCTCACAGAGTTACATCTGTATTTCGTGGATCACTTGGCTAGCCTTATTTCTGTGGAATATGAGAACAGATATTTCGGATCCCTTTGAAGACTATAGGGCCAAAGGAAATATCCTCCGATAACTAAGAGAAAGAAGCTTTCTGAGAAACTTCTTTGTGTTCTGCGAAATCATCTCACAGAGTTACAGCTTTCCCCTCAAGAAGCCTTTCGCTAAGACAGTTCTTGTGGAATTGGCAAAGTGATATTTGGAAGCCCATAGAGGGCTATGGTGAAAAAGGAAATATCCTCCGATGAAATCTGGAAAGAAGCTTTCTGAGAAACTGCTCAGTGTTCTGTTAATTCATGTCACAGAGTTACATCTGTATTTCGTGGATCTCTTTGCTAGGCTTATTTCTGTGGAATCTGAGAACAGATATTTCGGATCCCTTTGACGACTATAGGGCCAAAGGAAATATCCTCGGATAACAAAGAGAAAGAAGCTTTCTGAGAAACTTCTTTGTGTTCTGTGTAATCATCTCACAGAGTTACAGCTTTCCCCTCAAGAAGCCTTTCGCTAAGACAGTTCTTGTGGAATTGGCAAAGTGATATTTGGAAGCCCATAGAGGGCTATGGTGAAAAAGGAAATATCCTCAGATGAAATCTGGAAAGAAGCTTTCTGAGAAACTGCTTAGTGTTCTGTTAATTCATCTCACAGAGTTACATCTGTATTTCGTGGATCTCTTTGGTAGCCTTATTTCTGTGGAATCTGAGAAGAGATATTTCGGATCCCTTTGAAGACTATAGGGCCAAAGGAAATATCCTCGGATAACAAAGAAAAAGAAGCTTTCTGAGAAACTTTTTTGTGTTCTGTGAAATCATCTCACAGAGTTACAGCTTTCCCCTCAAGAAGCCTTTCGCTAAGACAGTTCTTGTGGAATTGGCAAAGTGATATTTGGAAGCCCATAGAGGGCTATGGTGAAAAAGGAAATATCCTCCGATGAAATCTGGAAAGAAGCTTTCTGAGAAACTGCTTAGTGTTCTGTTAATTCATCTCACAGAGTTACATCTGTATTTCGTGGATCTCTTTGCTAGCCTTGTTTCTGTGGAATCTGACAACAGATATTTCGGATCCCTTTGAAGACTATAGGGCCAAAGGAAATATCCTCCGATAACTAAGAGAAAGAAGCTTTCTGAGAAACTTCTTTGTGTTCTGTGAAATCATCTCACAGAGTTACATCTTTCCCCTCAAGAAGCCTTTCGCTAAGACAGTTCTTGTGGAATTGGCAAAGTGATATTTGGAAGCCCATAGAGGGCTATGGTGAAAAAGGAAATATCCTCAGATGAAATCTGGAAAGAAGCTTTCTGAGAAACTGCTCAGTGTTCTTTGAATTCATCTCACAGAGTTACATCTGTATTTCGTGGATCTCTTTGCTAGGCTTATTTCTGTGGAATCTGAGAACAGATATTTCGGATCCCTTTGAAGACTATAGGGCCAAAGGAAATATCCTCGGATAACAAAGAAAAAGAAGCTTTCTGAGAAACTTCTTTGTGTTCTGTGAAATCATCTCACAGAGTTACAGCTTTCCCCTCAAGAAGCCTTTCGCTAAGACAGTTCTTGTGGAATTGGCAAAGTGATATTTGGAAGCCCGTAGAAGGCTATGGTGAAAAAGGAAATATCCTCAGATGAAATCTGGAAAGAAGCTTTCGGAGAAACTGCTTAGTGTTCTGTTAATTCATCTCACACAGTTACATCTGTATTTCGTGGATCTCTTTGCTAGCCTTATTTCTGTGGAATCTGACAACAGATATTTCGGATCCCTTTGAAGACTATAGGGCCAAAGAAAATATCCTCCGATAACTAAGAGAAAGAAGCTTTCTGAGAAACTTCTTTGTGTTCTGTGAAATCATCTCACAGAGTTACAGCTTTTCCCTCAAGAAGCCTTTCGCTAAGACAGTTCTTGTGGAATTGGCAAAGTGATATTTGGAAGCCCATAGAGGGCTATGGTGAAAAAGGAAATATCCTCCGATGAAATCTGGAAAGAAGCTTTCTGAGAAACTGCTTAGTGTTCTGTTAATTCATCTCACAGAGTTACATCTATATTTCGTGGATCTCTTTGCCAGCCTTATTTCTGTGGAATCTGAGAACAGATATTTCGGATCCCTTTGAAGACTATAGGGCCAAAGGAAATATCCTCCGAAAACTAAGAGAAAGAAGCTTTCTGAGAAACTTCCTTGTGTTCTGTGAAATCAGCTCACAGAGTTACAGCTTTCCCCTCAAGAAGCCTTTCGCTAAGACAGTTCTTGTGGAATTGGCAAAGTGATATTTGGAAGCCCATAGAGGGCTATGGTGAAAAAGGAAATATCCTCCGATGAAATCTGGAAAGAAGCTTTCTGAGAAACTGCTTAGTGTTCTGTTAATTCATCTCACAGAGTTACATCTGTATTTCGTGGATCACTTGGCTAGCGTTATTTCTGTGGAATCTGAGAACAGATATTTCGGATCCCTTTGAAGACTATAGGGCCAAAGGAAATATCCTCCGATAACTAAGAGAAAGAAGCTTTCTCAGAAACTTCTTTGTGTTCTGTGAAATCATCTCACAGAGTTACAGCTTTCCCCTCAAGAAGCCTTTCGCTAAGACAGTTCTTGTGGAATTGGCAAAGTGATATTTGGAAGCCCATAGAGGGCTATGGTGAAAAAGGAAATATCCTCCGATGAAATCTGGAAAGAAGCTTTCTGAGAAACTGCTTACTGTTCTGTTAATTCATCTCACAGAGTTATATCTATATTTCGTGGATCTCTTTGCTAGCCTTATTTCTGTGGAATCTGACAAGAGATATTTCGGATCCCTTTGAAGACTATAGGGCCAAAGGAAATATTCTCCGATAACTAAGAGAAAGAAGCTTTCTGAGAAACTTCTTTGTGTTCTGTGAAATCATCTCACAGAGTTACAGCTTTCCCCTCAAGAAGCCTTTCGCTAAGACAGTTCTTGTGGAATTGGCAAAGTGATATTTGGAACCCCTTAGAGGGCTATGGTGAAAAAGGAAATATCCTCCGATGAAATCTGGAAAGAAGCTTTCTGAGAAACTGCTTAGTGTTCTGTTAGTTCATCTCACAGAGTTACATCTATATTTCGTGGATCTCTTTGCTAGCCTTATTTCTGTGGAATCTGAGAACAGATATTTCGGATCCCTTTGAAGACTATAGGGCCAAAGGAAATATCCTCCGATAACAAAGAAAAAGAAGCTTTCTGAGAAACTTCTTTGTGTTCTGTGAAATCATCTCACAGAGTTACAGCTTTCCCCTCAAGAAGCCTTTCGCTAAGACAGTTCTTGTGGAATTGGCAAAGTGATATTTGGAAACCCTTAGTGGGCTATGGTGAAAAAGGAAATATCCTCCGATGAAATCTGGAAAGAAGCTTTCTGAGAAACTGCTTAGTGTTCTGTTAATTCATCTCACAGAGTTACATCTGTACTTCGTGGATCTCTTTGCTAGGCTTATTTCTGTGGAATCTGAGAACAGATATTTCGGATCCCTTTGAAGACTATAGGGCCAAAGGAAATATCCTCCGATAACAAAGAGAAAGAAGCTTTCTCAGAAACTTCTTTGTGTT
This sequence comes from Macaca mulatta, assembly GCF_049350105.2. NCBI lineage: Eukaryota > Metazoa > Chordata > Mammalia > Primates > Cercopithecidae > Macaca > Macaca mulatta. The sequence continues at coordinate 50,839,458 of NC_133411.1, forward strand.
CTGTGAAATCATCTCACAGAGTTACAGCTTTCCCCTCAAGAAGCCTTTCGCTAAGACAGTTCTTGTGGAATTGGCAAAGTGATATTTGGAAGCCCATAGAGGGCTATGGTGAAAAAGGAAATATCCTCAGATGAAATCTGGAAAGAAGCTTTCTGAGAAACTGCTCAGTGTTCTGTTAATTCATCTCACAGAGTTACATCTGTATTTCGTGGATCTCTTTGCTAGGCTTATTTCAGTGGAATCTGAGAACAGATATTTCGGATCCCTTTGACGACTATAGGGCCAAAGGAAATATCCTCGGATAACAAAGAAAAAGAAGCTTTCTGAGAAACTTCTTTGTGTTCTGTGAAATCATCTCACAGAGTTACAGCTTTCCCCTCAAGAAGCCTTTCGCTAAGACAGTTCTTGTGGAATTGGCAAAGTGATATTTGGAAGCCCATAGAAGGCTATGGTGAAAAAGGAAATATCCTCAGATGAAATCTGGAAAGAAGCTTTCTGAGAAACTGCTTAGTGTTCTGTTAATTCATCTCACAGAGTTCCATCTATATTTGGTGGATCTCTTTGCTAGCCTTATTTCTGTGGAATCAGAGAACAGATATTTCGGATCCCTTTGAAGACTATAGGGCCAAAGAAATATCCTCCGATAACTAAGAGAAAGAAGCTTTCTAAGAAACTTCTTTGTGTTCTGTGAAATCATCTCACAGAGTTACAGCTTTCCCCTCAAGAAGCCCTTCGCTAAGACAGTTCTTGTGGAATTGGCAAAGTGATATTTGGAAGCCCATAGAGGGCTATGGTGAAAAAGGAAATATCCTCCGATGAAATATGGAAAGAAGCTTTCTGAGAAACTGCTTAGTGTTCTGTTAGTTCATCTCACAGAGTTACATCTATATTTCGTGGATCTCTTTGCTAGCCTTATTTCTGTGGAATCTGAGAACAGATATTTCGGATCCCTTTGAAGACTATAGGGCCGAAGGAAATATCCTCCGATAACAAAGAGAAAGAAGCTTTCTGAGAAACTTCTTTGTGTTCTGTGAAATCATCTCACAGAGATACAGCCTTCCCCTCAAGAAGCCTTTCGCTAAGACAGTTCTTGTGGAATTGGCCAAGTGATATTTGGAAGCCCATAGAGGGCTATGGTGAAAAAGGAAATATCCTCAGATGAAATCTGGAAAGAAGCTTTCTGAGAAACTACTCAGTGTTCTCTTAATTCATCTCACAGAGTTACATCTGTATTTCGTGGATCTCTTTGCTAGGCTTATTTCTGTGGAATCTTAGAACAGATATTTCGGATCCCTTTGAAGACTATAGGGCCAAAGGAAATATCCTCCGATAACTAAGAGAAAGAAGCCTTCTGAGAAACTTCTTTGTGTTCTGTGAAATCATCTCACAGAGTTACAGCTTTCCCCTCAAGAAGCATTTCGCTAAGACAGTTCTTGTGGAATTGGCAAAGTGATATTTGGAAGCCCATTGAGGGCTATGGTGAAAAAGGAAATATCCTCCGATGAAATCTGGAAAGAAGCTTTCTGAGAAACTGCTTAGTGTTCTGTTAGTTCATCTCACAGAGTTACATCTATATTTCGTGGATCTCTTTGCTAGCCTTATTTCTGTGGAATCTGAGAACATATATTTCGGATCCCTTTGAAGACTATAGGGCCAAAGTAAATATCCTCCGATAACAAAGAGAAAGAAGCTTTCTGAGAAACTTCTTTGTGTTCTGTGAAATCATCTCACAGAGTTACAGCTTTCCCCCCAAGAAGCCTTTCGCTAAGACAGTTCTTGTGGAATTGGCAAAGTGATATTTGGAAACCCTTAGTGGGCTATGTTGAAAAAGGAAATATCCTCCGATGAAATCTGGAAAGAAGCTTTCTGAGAAACTGCTTACTGTTCTGTTAATTCATCTCACAGAGTTATATCTATATTTCGTGGATCTCTTTGCTAGCCTTATTTCTGTGGAATCTGACAACAGATATTTCGGATCCCTTTGAATACTATAGGGCCAAAGGAAATATTCTCCGATAACTAAGAGAAAGAAGCTTTCTGAGAAACTTCTTTGTGTTCTGTGAAATCATCTTACAGAGTTACAGCTTTCCCCTCAAGAAGCCTATCGCTAAGACAGTTCTTGTGGAATTGGCAAAGTGATATTTGGAAGCCCATAGAGAGCTATGGTGAAAAAGGAAATATCCTCCGGTGAAATCTGGAAAGAAGCTTTCTGAGAAACTGCTTAGTGTTCTGTTAGTTCATCTCACAGAGTTACATCTATATTTCGTGGATCTCTTTGCTAGCCTTATTTCTGTGGAATCTGAGAACAGATATTTCGGATCCCTTTGAAGACTATAGGGCCAAAGGAAATATCCTCCGATAACTAAGAGAAAGAAGCTTTCTGAGAAACTTCTTTGTGTTCTGTGAAATGAGCTCACAGAGTTACAGCTTTCCACTCAAGAAGCCTTTCGCTAAGACAGTTCTTGTGGAATTGGCAAAGTGATATTTGGAAGCCCATAGAGGGCTATGGTGAAAAAGGAAATATCCTCAGATGAAATCTGGAAAGAAGCTTTCTGAGAAACTGCTTAGTGTTCTGTTAATTCATCTCACAGAGTTACATCTGTATTTCGTGGATCTCTTTGCTAGCCTTATTTCTGTGGAATCTGAGAACAGATATTTCGGATCCCTTTGAAGACTATAGGGCCAAAGGAAATATCCTCCGATAACAAAGAGAAAGAAGCTTTGTGAGAAATTTCTTTGTGTTCTATGCAATCATCTCACAGAGTTACAGCTTTCCCCTCAAGTAGCCTTTCGCTAAGACATTTCTTGTGGAATTGGCAAAGTGATATTTGGAAGCCCATAGAGGGCTATGGTGAAAAAGGAAATATCCTCAGATGAAATCTGGAAAGAAGCTTTCTGAGAAACTGCTCAGTGTTCTGTTAATTCATCTCACAGAGTTACATCTGTATTTCGTGGATCTCTTTGCTAGGCTTATTTCAGTGGAATCTGAGAACAGATATTTCGGATCCCTTTGACGACTATAGGGCCAAAGGAAATATCCTCGGATAACAAAGAAAAAGAAGCTTTCTGAGAAACTTCTTTGTGTTCTGTGAAATCATCTCACAGAGTTACAGCTTTCCCCTCAAGAAGCCTTTCGCTAAGACCGTTCTTGTGGAATTGGCAAAGTGATATTTGGAAGCCCATAGAAGGCTATGGTGAAAAAGGAAATATCCTCAGATGAAATCTGGAAAGAAGCTTTCTGAGAAACTGCTTAGTGTTCTGTTAATTCATCTCACAGAGTTCCATCTATATTTTGTGGATCTCTTTGCTAGCCTTATTTCTGTGGAATCACAGAACAGATATTTCGGATCCCTTTGAAGACTATAGGGCCAAAGAAATATCCTCCGATAACTAAGAGAAAGAAGCTTTCTAAGAAACTTCTTTGTGTTCTGTGAAATCATCTCACAGAGTTACAGCTTTCCCCTCAAGAAGCCCTTCGCTAAGACAGTTCTTGTGGAATTGGCAAAGTGATATTTGGAAGCCCATAGAGGCCTATGGTGAAAAAGGAAATATCCTCCGATGAAATCTGGAAAGAAGCTTTCTGAGAAACTGCTTCGAGTTCTGTTAGTTCATCTCACAGAGTTACATCTATATTTCGTGGATCTCTTTGCTAGCCTTATTTCTGTGGAATCTGAGAACAGATATTTCGGATCCCTTTGAAGACTATAGGGCCGAAGGAAATATCCTCCGATAACAAAGAGAAAGAAGCTTTCTGAGAAACTTCTTTGTGTTCTGTGAAATCATCTCACAGAGTTACAGCCTTCCCCTCAAGAAGCCTTTCGCTAAGACAGTTCTTGTGGAATTGGCCAAGTGATATTTGGAAGCCCATAGAGGGCTATGGTGAAAAAGGAAATATCCTCAGATGAAATCTGGAAAGAAGCTTTCTGAGAAACTGCTCAGTGTTCTCTTAATTCATCTCACAGAGTTACATCTGTATTTCGTGGATCTCTTTGCTAGGCTTATTTCTGTGGAATCTTAGAACAGATATTTCGGATCCCTTTGAAGACTATAGGGCCAAAGGAAATATCCTCCGATAACTAAGAGAAAGAAGCCTTCTGAGAAACTTCTTTGTGTTCTGTGAAATCATCTCACAGAGTTACAGCTTTCCCCTCAAGAAGCATTTCGCTAAGACAGTTCTTGTGGAATTGGCAAAGTGATATTTGGAAGCCCATTGAGGGCTATGGTGAAAAAGGAAATATCCTCCGATGAAATCTGGAAAGAAGCTTTCTGAGAAACTGCTTAGTGTTCTGTTAGTTCATCTCACAGAGTTACATCTATATTTCGTGGATCTCTTTGCTAGCCTTATTTCTGTGGAATCTGAGAACAGATATTTCGGATCCCTTTGAAGACTATAGGGCCAAAGGAAATATCCTCCGATAACAAAGAGAAAGAAGCTTTCTGAGAAACTTCTTTGTGTTCTGTGAAATCATCTCACAGAGTTACAGCTTTCCCCTCAAGAAGCCTTTCGCTAAGACAGTTCTTGTGGAATTGGCAAAGTGATATTTGGAAACCCTTAGTGGGCTATGTTGAAAAAGGAAATATCCTCCGATGAAATCTGGAAAGAAGCTTTCTGAGAAACTGCTTACTGTTCTGTTAATTCATCTCACAGAGTTATATCTATATTTCGTGGATCTCTTTGCTAGCCTTATTTCTGTGGAATCTGACAACAGATATTTCGGATCCCTTTGAATACTATAGGGCCAAAGGAAATATCCTCCGAAAACTAAGAGAAAGAAGCTTTCTGAGAAACTTCTTTGTGTTCTGTGAAATCATCTTACAGAGTTACAGCTTTCCCCTCAAGAAGCCTATCGCTAAGACAGTTCTTGTGGAATTGGCAAAGTGATATTTGGAAGCCCATAGAGAGCTATGGTGAAAAAGGAAATATCCTCCGGTGAAATCTGGAAAGAAGCTTTCTGAGAAACTGCTTAGTGTTCTGTTAGTTCATCTCACAGAGTTACATCTATATTTCGTGGATCTCTTTGCTAGCCTTATTTCTGTGGAATCTGAGAACAGATAGTTCGGATCCCTTTGAAGACTATAGGGCCAAAGGAAATATCCTCCGATAACTAAGAGAAAGAAGCTTTCTGAGAAACTTCTTTGTGTTCTGTGAAATAAGCTCACAGAGTTACAGCTTTCCACTCAAGAAGCCTTTCGCTAAGACAGTTCTTGTGGAATTGGCAAAGTGATATTTGGAAGCCCATAGAGGGCTATGGTGAAAAAGGAAATATCCTCAGATGAAATCTGGAAAGAAGCTTTCTGAGAAACTGCTTAGTGTTCTGTTAATTCATCTCACAGAGTTACATCTGTATTTCGTGGATCTCTTTGCTAGCCTTATTTCTGTGGAATCTGAGAACAGATATTTCGGATCCCTTTGAAGACTATAGGGCCAAAGGAAATATCCTCCGATAACAAAGAGAAAGAAGCTTTGTGAGAAATTTCTTTGTTTTCTATGCAATCATCTCACAGAGTTACAGCTTTCCCCTCAAGAAGTCTTTCGCTAAGACATTTCTTGTGGAATTGGCAAAGTGATATTTGGAAGCCCATAGAGGGCTATGGTGAAAAAGGAAATATCCTCAGATGAAATCTGGAAAGAAGCTTTCTGAGAAACTGCTTAGTGTTCTGTTAATTCATCTCACAGAGTTACATCTGTATTTCGTGGATCTCTTTGCTAGCCTTATTTCTGTGGAATCTGACAACAGATATTTCGGATCCCTTTGAAGACTATAGGGCCAAAGGAAATATCCTCCGATAACTAAGAGAAAGAAGCTTTCTGAGAAACTTCTTTGTGTTCTGTGAAATCATCTCACTGAGTTACAGCTTTCCCCTGAAGAAGCCTTTCGCTAAGACAGTTCTTGTGGAATTGGCAAAGTGATATTTGGAAGCCCATAGAGGGCTACGGTGAAAAAGGAAATATCCTCAGATGAAATCTGGAAAGAAGCTTTCTGAGAAACTGCTTAGTGTTCTGCTAATTCATCTCACAGAGTTACATCTGTATTTCGTGGATCACTTGGCTAGCCTTATTTCTTTGGAATATGAGAACAGATATTTCGGATCCCTTTGAAGACTATAGGGCCAAAGGAAATATCCTCCGATAACTAAGAGAAAGAAACTTTCTCAGAAACTTCTTTGTGTTCTGTGAAATCATCTCACAGAGTTACAGCTTTCCCCTCAAGAAGCCTTTCGCTAAGACAGTTCTTGTGGAATTGGCAAAGTGATATTTGGAAGCCCATAGAGGGCTATGGTGAAAAAGGAAATATTCTCCGATGAAATCTGGAAAGAAGCTTTCTGAGAAACTGCTTAGTGTTCTGTTAGTTCATCTCACAGAGTTACATCTATACTTCGTGGATCTCTTTGCTAGCCTTATTTCTGTGGAATCTGAGAACAGATATTTCGGATCCCTTTGAAGACTATAGGGCCAAAGTAAATATCCTCCGATAACAAAGAGAAAGAAGCTTTCTGAGAAACTTCTTTGTGTTCCGTGAAATCATCTCACAGAGTTACAGCTTTCCCCTCAAGAAGCCTTTCGCTAAGACAGTTCTTGTGGAATTGGCCAAGTGATATTTGGAAGCCCATAGAGGGCTATGGTGAAAAAGGAAATATCCTCCGATGAAATCTGGAAAGAAGCTTTCTGAGAAACTGCTTAGTGTTCTGTTAATTCATCTCACACAGTTACATCTGTATTTCGTGGATCTCTTTGCTAGCCTTATTTCTGTGGAATCTGAGAACAGATATTTCGGATCCCTTTGAAGACTATAGGGCCAAAGGAAATATCCTCCGATAACTAAGAGAAAGAAGCTTTCTGAGAAACTTCTTTGTGTTCTGTGAAATCATCTCACAGAGTTACAGCTTTCCCCTCAAGAAGCCTTTCGCTAAGACAGTTCTTGTGGAATTGGCAAAGTGATATTTTGAAACCCTTAGTGGGCTATGGTGAAAAAGGAAATATCCTCCGATGAAATCTGGAAAGAAGCTTTCTGAGAAACTGCTTAGTGTTCTGTTAATTCATCTCACAGAGTTACATCTGTATTTCGTGGATCTCTTTGCTAGCCTTATTTCTGTGGAATCTGAGAACAGATAGTTCGGATCCCTTTGAAGACTATAGGGCCAAAGGAAATATCCTCCGAAAACTAAGAGAAAGAAGCTTTCTGAGAAACTTCTTTGTGTTCTGTGAAATCAGCTCACAGAGTTACAGCTTTCCCCTCAAGAAGCCTTTCGCTAAGACAGTTCTTGTGGATTTGGCAAAGTGATATTTGGAAGCCCATAGAGGGCTATGGTGAAAAAGGAAATATCATCCGATGAAATCTGGAAAGAAGCTTTCTGAGAAACTGCTTAGTGTTCTGTTAATTCATCTCACAGTGTTACATCTGTACTTCGTGGATCTCTTGGCTAGGCTTATTTCTGTGGAATCTGAGAACAGATATTTCGGATCCCTTTGAAGACTATAGGGCCAAAGGAAATATCCTCGTATAACAAAGAAAAAGAAGCTTTCTGAGAAAATTTTTTGTGTTCTGTGAAATCATCTCACAGAGTTACAGCTTTCCCCTCAAGAAGCCTTTCGCTAAGACAGTTCTTGTGGAATTGGCAAAGTGATATTTGGAAGCCCATAGAGGGCTATGGTGAAAAAGGAAATATCCTCAGATGAAATCTGGAAAGAAGCTTTCTGAGAAACTGCTTACTGATCTGTTAATTCATCTCACAGAGTTACGTCTGTATTTCGTGGATCTCTTTGCTAGCCTTATTTCTGTGGAATCTGACAACAGATATTTCGGATCCCTTTGAAGACTATAGGGCCAAAGGAAATATCCTCCGATAACTAAGAGAAAGAAGCTTTCTGAGAAACTTCTTTGTGTTCTGTGAAATCATCTCACAGAGTTACAGCTTTCCCCTCAGGAAGCCTTTCGCTAAGACAGTTCTTGTGGAATTGGCAAAGTGATATTTGGAAGCCCATAGAGGGCTATGGTGAAAAAGGAAATATCCTCAGATGAAATCTGGAAAGAAGCTTTCTGAGAAACTGCTTAGTGTTCTGTTAATTCATCTCACAGAGCTACATCTGTATTTCGTGGATCACTTGGCTAGCCTTATTTCTGTGGAATCTGAGAACAGATATTTCGGATCCCTTTGAAGACTATAGGGCCAAAGGAAATATCCTCCGATAACTAAGAGAAAGAAGCTTTCTCAGAAACTTCTTTGTGTTCTGTGAAATCATCTCACAGAGTTACAGCTTTCCCCTCAAGAAGCCTTTCGCTAAGACAGTTCTTGTGGAATTGGCAAAGTGATATTTGGAAGCCCATAGAGGGCTCTGGTGAAAAAGGAAATATCCTCAGATGAAATCTGGAAAGAAGCTTTCTGAGAAACTGCTTAGTATTCTGTTAATTCATCTCACAGAGTTACATCTGTATTTCGTGGATCTCTTTGCTAGCCTTATTTCTGTGGAATCTGACAACAGATATTTCGAATCCCTTTGAAGACTATAGGGCCAAAGGAAATATCCTCCGATAACTAAGAGAAAGAAGCTTTCTGAGAAACTTCTTTGTGTTCTGTGAAATCATCTCACAGAGTTACAGCTTTCCCCTCAAGAAGCCTTTCGCTAAGACAGTTCTTGTGGAATTGGCAAAGTGATATTTGGAAGCCCATAGAAGGCTATGGTGAAAAAGGAAATATCCTCAGATGAAATCTGGAAAGAAGCTTTCTGAGAAACTGCTTAGTGTTCTGTTAATTCATCTCACCGAGTTTCATCTATATTTCGTGGATCTCTTTGCTAGCCTTATTTTTGTGGAATCTGAGAACAGATATTTCGGATCCCTTTGAAGACTATAGGGCCAAAGGAAATATCCTCCGATAAGTAAGAGAAAGAAGCTTTCTGAGAAACTTCTTTGTGTTCTGTCAAATCATCTCACAGAGTTACAGCTTTCCCCTCAAGAAGCCCTTCGCTAAGACAGTTCTTGTGGAATTGGCAAAGTGATATTTGGAAGCCCACAGAGGGCTATGGTGAAAAAGGAAATATCCTCCGATGAAATCTGGAAAGAAGCTTTCTGAGAAACTGCTTAGTGTTCTGTTAGTTCATCTCACAGAGTTACATCTATATTTCGTGGATCTCTTTGCTAGCCTTATTTCTGTGGAATCTGAGAACAGATATTTCGGATCCCTTTGAAGACTATAGGGCCAAAGGAAATATCCTCCGATAACAAAGAGAAAGAAGCTTTCTGAGAAACTTCTTTGTGTTCTGTGAAATCATCTCACAGAGTTACAGCTTTCCCCTCAAGAAGCCTTTCGCTAAGACAGTTCTTGTGGAATTGGCAAAGTGATATTTGGAAGCCCATAGAGGGCTATGGTGAAAAAGGAAATATCCTCAGATGAAATCTGGAAAGAAGCTTTCTGAGAAACTGCTTAGTGTTCTGTTAATTCATCTCACAGAGTTACATCTGTATTTCGTGGATCTCTTTGCTAGCCTTATTTCTGTGGAATCTGAGAACAGATATTTCGGATTCCTTTGAAGACTATAGGGCCAAAGGAAATATCCTCCGATAACTAAGAGAAAGAAGCCTTCTGAGAAACTTCTTTGTGTTCTGTGAAATCATCTCACAGAGTTACAGCTTTCCCTCAATAAGCCTTTCGCTAAGACATTTCTTGTGTAATTGGCAAAGTGATATTTGGAAGCCCATAGAGGGCTATGTTGAAAAAGGAAATATCCTCAGATGAAATCTGGAAAGAAGCTTTCTGAGAAACTGCTTAGTGTTCTGTTAATTCATCTCACAGAGTTACTTCTTTATTTCCTGGATCTCTTTGCTAGCGTTATTTCTTTGGAATCTGAGAACAGATATTTCGGATCCCTTTGAAGACTATAGGGCCAAAGGAAATATCCTCCGATAACAAAGAGAAAGAAGCTTTCTGAGAAACTTCTTTGTGTTCTGTGAAATCATCTCACAGAGTTACAGCTTTCCCCTCAAGATGCCTTTTGCTAAGACAGTTCTTGTGGAATTGGCAAAGTGATATTTGGAAGCCCATAGAGGGCTATGGTGAAAAAGGAAATATCCTCAGATGAAATCTGGAAAGAAGCTTTCTGAGAAACTGCTTAGTGTTCTGTTAATTCATCTCACAGAGTTACATCTGTATTTCGTGGATCTCTTTGGTAGCCTTATTTCTGTGGAATCTGAGAAGAGATATTTCGGATCCCTTTGAAGACTATAGGGCCAAAGGAAATATCCTCGGATAACAAAGAAAAAGAAGCTTTCTGAGAAACTTTTTTGTGTTCTGTGAAATCATCTCACAGAGTTACAGCTTTCCCCTCAAGAAGCCTTTCGCTAAGACAGTTCTTGTGGAATTGGCAAAGTGATATTTGGAAGCCCATAGAGGGCTATGGTGAAAAAGGAAATATCCTCTGATGAAATCTGGAAAGAAGCTTTCTGAGAAACTGCTTAGTGTTCTGTTAATTCATCTCACAGAGTTACATCTGTATTTCGTGGATCTCTTTGCTAGCCTTATTTCTGTGGAATCTGAGAACAGATATTTCGGATCCCTTTGAAGACTATATGGCCAAAGGAAATATCCTCCGAAAACTAAGAGAAAGAAGCTTTCTGAGAAACTTCTTTGTGTTCTGTGAAATCATCTCACAGAGTTACAGCTTTCCCCTCAAGAAGCCTTTCGCTAAGACAGTTCTTGTGGAATTGGCAAAGTGATATTTGGAAGCCCATAGAGGGCTATGGTGAAAAAGGAAATATCCTCAGATGAAATCTGGAAAGAAGCTTTCTGAGAAACTGCTCAGTGTTCTTTGAATTCATCTCACAGAGTTACATCTGTATTTCGTGGATCTCTTTGCTAGCCTTATTTCTGTGGAATCTGAGAACAGATATTTCGGATCCCTTTGAAGACTATAGGGCCAAAGGAAATATCCCCGGATAACAAAGAAAAAGAAGCTTTCTGAGAAACTTCTTTGTGTTCTGTGAAATCCTCTCACAGAGTTACAGCTTTCCCCTCAAGAAGCCTTTCGCTAAGACAGTTCTTGTGGAATTGGCAAAGTGATATTTGGAAGCCCATAGAGGGCTATGGTGAAAAAGGAAATATCCTCAGATGAAATCTGGAAAGAAGCTTTCTGAGAAACTGCTTAGTGTTCTGTTAATTCATCTCACAGAGTTACATCTGTATTTCGTGGATCTCTTTGCTAGCCTTATTTCTGTGGAATCTGACAACAGATATATCGGATCCCTTTGAAGACTATAGGGCCAAAGGAAATATCCTCCGATAACTAAGAGAAAGAAGCCTTCTGAGAAACTTCTTTGTGTTCTGTGAAATCATCTCACAGAGTTACAGCTTTCCCCTCAAGAAGCCTTTCGCTAAGACAGTTCTTGTGGAATTGGCAAAGTGATATTTGGAAACCCTTAGTGGGCTATGTTGAAAAAGGAAATATCCTCCGATGAAATCTGGAAAGAAGCTTTCTGAGAAACTGCTTACTGTTCTGTTAATTCATCTCACAGAGTTATATCTATATTTCGTGGATCTCTTTGCTAGCCTTATTTCTGTGGAATCTGACAACAGATATTTCGGATCCCTTTGAAGACTATAGGGCCAAAGGAAATATTCTCCGATAACTAAGAGAAAGAAGCTTTCTGAGAAACTTCTTTGTGTTCTGTGAAATCATCTTACAGAGATACAGCTTTCCCCTCAAGAAGCCTATCGCTAAGACAGTTCTTGTGGAATTGGCAAAGTGATATTTGGAAGCCCATAGAGAGCTATGGTGAAAAAGGAAATATCCTCCGGTGAAATCTGGAAAGAAGCTTTCTGAGAAACTGCTTAGTGTTCTGTTAGTTCATCTCACAGAGTTACATCTATATTTCGTGGATCTCTTTGCTAGCCTTATTTCTGTGGAATCTGAGAACAGATATTTCGGATCCCTTTGAAGACTATAGGGCCAAAGGAAATATCCTCCGATAACTAAGAGAAAGAAGCTTTCTGAGAAACTTCTTTGTGTTCTGTTAAATCATCTCACAGAGTTACAGCTTTCCCCTCAAGAAGCCTTTCGCTAAGACAGTTCTTGTGGAATTGGCAAAGTGATATTTGGAAACCCTTAGTGGGCTATGGTGAAAAAGGAAATATCCTCCGATGAAATCTGGAAAGAAGCTTTCTGAGAAACTGCTTAGTGTTCTGTTAATTCATCTCACAGAGTTATATCTATATTTCGTGGATGTCTTTGCTAGCCTTATTTCTGTGGAATCTGAGAACAGATATTTCGGATCCCTTTGAAGACTCTAGGGCCAAAGGAAATATCCTCCGAAAACTAAGAGAAAGAAGCTTTCTGAGAAACTCCTTTGTGTTCTGTGAAATCAGCTCACAGAGTTACAGCTTTCCCCTCAAGAAGCCTTTCGCTAAGACAGTTCTTGTGGAACTGGCAAAGTGATATTTGGAAGCCCATAGAGGGCAATGGTGAAAAAGGAAATATCCTCAGATGAAATCTGGAAAGAAGCTTTCTGAGAAACTGCTTAGTGTTCTGTTAATTCATCTCACAGAGTTACATCTGTATTTCGTGGATCTCTTTGGTAGCCTTATTTCTGTGGAATCTGAGAACAGATATTTCGGATCCCTTTGAAGACTATAGGGCCAAAGGAAATATCCTCCGATAACTAAGAGAAAGAAGCTTTCTCAGAAACTTCTTTGTGTTCTGTGAAATCATCTCACAGAGTTACAGCTTTCCCCTCAAGAAGCCTTTCGCTAAGACAGTTCTTGTGGAATTGGCAAAGTGATATTTGGAAGCCCATAGAGGGCTATGGTGAAAAAGGAAATATCCTCAGATGAAATCTGGAAAGAAGCTTTCTGAGAAACTGCTTAGTGTTCTGTTAATTCATCTCACATAGTTACATCTGTATTTCGTGGATCTCTTTGCTAGCCTTATATCTGTGGAATCTGACAACAGATATTTCGGATCCCTTTGAAGACTGTAGGGCCAAAGGAAATATCCTCCGATAACTAAGAGAAAGAAGCTTTCTGAGAAACTTCTTTGTGTTCTGTGAAATCATCTCACAGAGTTACAGCTTTCCCCTCAAGAAGCCTTTCGCTAAGACAGTTCTTGTGGAATTGGCAAAGTGATATTTGGAAGCCCATAGAGGGCTATGGTGAAAAAGGAAATATCCTCAGATGAAATCTGGAAAGAAGCTTTCTGAGAAACTGCTTAGTGTTCTGTTAATTCATCTCACAGAGTTACATCTGTATTTCGTGGATCACTTGGCTAGCCTTATTTCTGTGGAATCTGAGAACAGATATTTCGGATCCCTTTGAAGACTATAGTGCCAAAGGAAATATCCTCCGATAACTAAGAGAAAGAAGCTTTCTCAGAAACTTCTTTGTGTTCTGTGAAATCCTCTCACAGAGCTACAGCTTTCCCCTCAAGAAGCCTTTCGCTAAGACAGTTCTTGTGGAATTGGCAAAGTGATATTTGGAAGCCCATAGAGGGCTATGGTGAAAAAGGAAATATCCTCAGATGAAATCTGGAAAGAAGCTTTCTGAGAAACTGCTTAGTGTTCTGTTAATTCATCTCACAGAGTTACATCTGTATTTCGTGGATCTCTTTGCTAGCCTTATTTCTGTGGAATCTGACAACAGATATATCGGATCCCTTTGAAGACTATAGGGCCAAAGGAAATATCCTCCGATAACTAAGAGAAAGAAGCCTTCTGAGAAACTTCTTTGTGTTCTGTGAAATCATCTCACAGAGTTACAGCTTTCCCCTCAAGAAGCCTTTCGCTAAGACAGTTCTTGTGGAATTGGCAAAGTGATATTTGGAAACCCTTAGTGGGCTATGTTGAAAAAGGAAATATCCTCCGATGAAATCTGGAAAGAAGCTTTCTGAGAAACTGCTTACTGTTCTGTTAATTCATCTCACAGAGTTATATCTATATTTCGTGGATCTCTTTGCTAGCCTTATTTCTGTGGAATCTGACAACAGATATTTCGGATCCCTTTGAAGACTATAGGGCCAAAGGAAATATTCTCCGATAACTAAGAGAAAGAAGCTTTCTGAGAAACTTCTTTGTGTTCTGTGAAATCATCTTACAGAGATACAGCTTTCCCCTCAAGAAGCCTATCGCTAAGACAGTTCTTGTGGAATTGGCAAAGTGATATTTGGAAGCCCATAGAGAGCTATGGTGAAAAAGGAAATATCCTCCGGTGAAATCTGGAAAGAAGCTTTCTGAGAAACTGCTTAGTGTTCTGTTAGTTCATCTCACAGAGTTACATCTATATTTCGTGGATCTCTTTGCTAGCCTTATTTCTGTGGAATCTGAGAACAGATATTTCGGATCCCTTTGAAGACTATAGGGCCAAAGGAAATATCCTCCGATAACTAAGAGAAAGAAGCTTTCTGAGAAACTTCTTTGTGTTCTGTTAAATCATCTCACAGAGTTACAGCTTTCCCCTCAAGAAGCCTTTCGCTAAGACAGTTCTTGTGGAATTGGCAAAGTGATATTTGGAAACCCTTAGTGGGCTATGGTGAAAAAGGAAATATCCTCCGATGAAATCTGGAAAGAAGCTTTCTGAGAAACTGCTTAGTGTTCTGTTAATTCATCTCACAGAGTTATATCTATATTTCGTGGATGTCTTTGCTAGCCTTATTTCTGTGGAATCTGAGAACAGATATTTCGGATCCCTTTGAAGACTATAGGGCCAAAGGAAATATCCTCCGAAAACTAAGAGAAAGAAGCTTTCTGAGAAACTTCTTTGTGTTCTGTGAAATGAGCTCACAGAGTTACAGCTTTCCCCTCAAGAAGCCTTTCGCTAAGACAGTTCTTGTGGAATTGGCAAAGTGATATTTGGAAGCCCATAGAGGGCAATGGTGAAAAAGGAAATATCCTCAGATGAAATCTGGAAAGAAGCTTTCTGAGAAACTGCTTAGTGTTCTGTTAATTCATCTCACAGAGTTACATGTGTATTTCGTGGATCTCTTTGGTAGCCTTATTTCTGTGGAATCTGAGAACAGATATTTCGGATCCCTTTGAAGACTATAGGGCCAAAGGAAATATCCTCGGATAACAAAGAAAAAGAAGCTTTCTGAGAAACTTTTTTGTGTTCTGTGAAATCATCTCACAGAGTTACAGCTTTCCCCTCAAGAAGCCTTTCGCTAAGACAGTTCTTGTGGAATTGGCAAAGTGATATTTGGAAGCCCATAGAGGGCTATGGTGAAAAAGCAAATATCCTCAGATGAAATCTGGAAAGAAGCTTTCTGAGAAACTGCTTAGTGTTCTCTTAATTCCTCTCACAGAGTTACATCTGTATTTCCTGGAACACTTGGCTAGCCTTATTTCTGTGGAATCTGAGAACAGATATTTCGGATCCCTTTGAAGACTATAGGGCCAAAGGAAATATCCTCCGATAACTAAGAGAAAGAAGCTTTCTCAGAAACTTCTTTGTGTTCTGTGAAATCATCTCACAGAGTTACAGCTTTCCCCTCAAGAAGCCTTTCGCTAAGACAGTTCATGTGGAATTGGCAAAGTGATATTTGGAAGCCCATAGAGGGCTATGGTGAAAAAGGAAATATCCTCCGATGAAATCTGGAAAGAAGCTTTCTGAGAAACTGCGTAGTGTTCTGTTAGTTCATCTCACAGAGTTACATCTATATTTCGTGGATCTCTTTGCTAGCCTTATTTCTGTGGAATCTGAGAACAGATATTTCGGATCCCTTTGAAGACTATAGGGCCAAAGTAAATATCCTCCGATAACAAAGAGAAAGAAGCTTTCTGAGAAACTTCTTTGTGTTCTGTGAAATCATCTCACAGAGTTACAGCCTTCCCCTCAAGAAGCCTTTCGCTAAGACTGTTCTTGTGGAATTGGCAAAGTGATATTTGGAAGCCCATAGAGGGCTACGGTGAAAAAGGAAATATCCTCAGATGAAATCTGGAAAGAAGCTTTCTGAGAAACTGCTTAGTGTTCTGTTAATTCATCTCACAGAGTTACATCTGTATTTCGTGGATCTCTTTGCTAGCCTTATTTCTGTGGAATCTGAGAACAGATATTTCGGATCCCTTTGAAGACTATAGGGCCAAAGGAAATATCCTCCGATAACTAAGAGAAAGAAGCCTTCTGAGAAACTTCTTTGTGTTCTGTGAAATCATCTCACAGAGTTACAGCTTTCCCCTCAAGAAGCCTTTCGCTAAGACAGTTCTTGTGGAATTGGCAAAGTGATATTTGGAAACCCTTTGTGGGCTATGTTGAAAAAGGAAATATCCTCCGATGAAATCTGGAAAGAAGCTTTCTGAGAAACTGCTTACTGTTCTGTTAATTCATCTCACAGAATTATATCTATATTTCGTGGATCTCTTTGCTAGCCTTATTTCTGTGGAATCTGACAACAGATATTTCGGATCCCTTTGAAGACTACAGGGCCAAAGGAAATATTCTCCGATAACTAAGAGAAAGAAGCTTTCTGAGAAACTTCTTTGTGTTCTGTGAAATCATCTTACAGAGTTACAGCTTTCCCCTCAAGAAGCCTATCGCTAAGACAGTTCTTGTGGAATTGGCAAAGTGATATTTGGAAGCCCATAGAGAGCTATGGTGAAAAAGGAAATATCCTCCGGTGAAATCTGGAAAGAAAATTTCTGAGAAACTGCTTAGTGTTCTGTTAGTTCATCTCACAGAGTTACATCTATATTTCGTGGATCTCTTTGCTAGCCTTATTTCTGTGGAATCTGAGAACAGATATTTCGGATCCCTTTGAAGACTATAGGGCCAAAGGAAATATCCTCCGATAACTAAGAGAAAGAAGCTTTCTGAGAAACTTCTTTGTGTTCTGTGAAATCATCTCACAGAGTTACAGCTTTCCCCTCAAGAAGCCTTTCGCTAAGACAGTTCTTGTGGAATTGGCAAAGTGATATTTGGAAACCCTTAGTGGGCTATGGTGAAAAAGGAAATATCCTCCGATGAAATCTGGAAAGAAGCTTTCTGAGAAACTGCTTAGTGTTCTGTTAATTCATCTCACAGAGTTATATCTATATTTCGTGGATGTCTTTGCTAGCCTTATTTCTGTGGAATCTGAGAACAGATATTTCGGATCCCTTTGAAGACTATAGGGCCAAAGGAAATATCCTCCGAAAACTAAGAGAAAGAAGCTTTCTGAGAAACTTCTTTGTGTTCTGTGAAATCAGCTCACAGAGTTACAGCTTTCCCCTCAAGAAGCCTTTCGCTAAGACAGTTCATGTGGAATTGGCAAAGTGATATTTGGAAGCCCATAGAGGGCAATGGTGAAAAAGGAAATATCCTCAGATGAAATCTGGAAAGAAGCTTTCTGAGAAACTGCTTAGTGTTCTGTTAATTCATCTCACAGAGTTACATCTGTATTTCGTGGATCTCTTTGGTAGCCTTATTTCTGTGGAATCTGAGAACAGATATTTCGGATCCCTTTGAAGACTATAGGGCCAAAGGAAATATCCTCCGATAACTAAGAGAAAGAAGCTTTCTGAGAAACTTTTTTGTGTTCTGTGAAATCATCTCACAGAGTTACAGCTTTCCCCTGAAGAAGCCTTTCGCTAAGACAGTTCTTGTGGAATTGGCAAAGTGATATTTGGAAGCCCATAGAGGGCTATGGTGAAAAAGGAAATATCCTCAGATGAAATCTGGAAAGAAGCTTTCTGAGAAACTGCTTAGTGTTCTGTTAATTCCTCTCACAGAGTTACATCTGTATTTCCTGGAACACTTGGCTAGCCTTATTTCTGTGGAATCTGAGAACAGATATTTCGGATCCCTTTGAAGATTATAGGGCCAAAGGAAATATCCTCCGATAACTAAGAGAAAGAAGCTTTCTCAGAAACTTCTTTGTGTTCTGTGAAATCATCTCACAGAGATACAGCTTTCCCCTCAAGAAGCCTTTCGCTAAGACAGTTCTTGTGGAATTGGCAAAGTGATAGTTGGAAGCCCATAGAGGGCTATGGTGAAAAAGGAAATATCCTCAGATGAAATCTGGAAAGAAGCTTTCTGAGAAACTGCTTAGTGTTCTGTTAATTCATCTCACAGAGTTACATCTGTATTTCGTGGATCTCTTTGCTAGCCTTATTTCTGTGGAATCTGACAACAGATATTTCGAATCCCTTTGAAGACTATAGGGACAAAGGAAATATCCTCCGATAACTAAGAGAAAGAAGGTTTCTGAGAAACTTCTTTGTGTTCTGTGAAATCATCTCACAGAGTTACAGCTTTCCCCTCAAGAAGACTTTCGCTAAGACATTTCTGGTGGAATTGGCAAAGTGATATTTGGAAGCCCATAGAGGGCTATGGTGAAAAAGGAAATATCCTTAGATGAAATCTGGAAAGAAGCTTTCTGAGAAACTGCTCAGTGTTCTGTTAATTCATCTCACAGAGTTACATCTGTATTTCGTGGATCTCTTTGCTACGCTTATTTCTGTGGAATCTGAGAACAGATATTTCGGATCCCTTTGACGACTATAGGGCCAAAGGAAATATCCTCGCATAACAAAGAAAAAGAAGCTTTCTGAGAAACTTCTTTGTGTTCTGTGAAATCATCTCACAGAGTTACAGCTTTCCCCTCAAGAAGCCTTTCGCTAAGACAGTTCTTGTGGAATTGGCAAAGTGATATTTGGAAGCCCCTAGAGGGCTATGGTGAAAAAGGAAATATCCTCCGATGAAATCTGGAAAGAAGCTTTCTGAGAAACTGCTTAGTGTTCTGTTAGTTCATCTCACAGAGTTACATCTGTATTTCGTGGATCTCTTTGCTAGCCTTATTTCAGTGGAATCAGAGAACAGATATTTCGGATCCCTTTGAAGACTATAGGGCCAAAGGAAATATCCTCCGATAACTAAGAGAAAGAAGCCTTCTGAGAAACTTCTTTGTGTTCTGTGAAATCATCTCACAGAGTTACAGCTTTCCCCTCAAGAAGCCTTTCGCTAAGACAGTTCTTGTGGAATTGGCAAAGTGATATTTGGAAACCCTTAGTGGGCTATGGTGAAAAAGGAAATATCCTCCGATGAAATCTGGAAAGAAGCTTTCTGAGAAACTGCTTACTGTTCTGTTAATTCATCTCACAGAGTTATATCTATATTTCGTGGATCTCTTTGCTAGCCTTATTTCTGTGGAATCTGAGAACAGATATTTCGGATCCCTTTGAAGACTATAGGGCCAAAGGAAATATCCTCCGAAAACTAAGAGAAAGAAGCTTTCTGAGAAACTTCTTTGTGTTCTGTGAAATCAGCTCACAGAGTTACAGCTTTCCCCTCAAGAAGCCTTTCGCTAAGACAGTTCTTGTGGAATGGGCAAAGTGATATTTGGAAGCCCTTAGAGGGCTATGGTGAAATAGGAAATATCCTCCGATGAAATATGGAAAGAAGCTTTCTGAGAAACTGCTTAGTGTTCTGTTAATTCATCTCACATAGTTACATCTGTATTTCGTGGATCTCTTTGCTAGCCTTATTTCTGTGGAATCTGACAACAGATATTTCGGATCCCTTTGAAGACTATACGGTCAAAGGAAATATCCTCCTATAACTAAGAGAAAGAAGCTTTCTGAGAAACTTCTTTGTGTTCTGTGAAATCATCTCACAGAGTTACAGCTTTCCCCTCAAGAAGCCTTTCGCTAAGACAGTTCTTGTGGAATTGGCAAAGTGATATTTGGAAGCCCATAGAGGGCTATGGTGAAAAAGGAAATATCCTCCGATGAAATCTGGAAAGAAGCTTTCTGAGAAACTGCTTAGTGTTCTGTTAGTTCATCTCACAGAGTTACATCTATATTTCGTGGATCTCTTTGCTAGCCTTATTTCTGTGGAATCTGAGAACAGATACTTCGGATCCCTTTGAAGACTATAGGGCCAAAGGAAATATCCTCCGATAACAAAGAGTGAGAAGCTTTCTGAGAAACTTCTTTGTGTTCTGTGAAATCATCTCACAGAGTTACAGCTTTCCCCTCAAGAAGCCTTTCGCTAAGACAGTTCTTGTGTAATTGGCCAAGTGATATTTGGAAGCCCATAGAGGGCTATGGTCAAAAAGGAAATATCCTCCGATGTAATCTGGAAAGAAGCTTTCTGAGAAACTGCTTAGTGTTCTGTTAATTCATCTCACAGAGTTACATCTGTATTTCGTGGATCTCTTTGCTAGGCTTATTTCTGTGGAATCTGAGAACAGATATTTCGGATCCCTTTGAAGTCTATAGGGCCAAAGGAAATATCCTCCGATAACTAAGAGAAAGAAGCCTTCTGAGAAACTTCTTTGTGTTCTGTGAAATCATCTCACAGAGTTACAGCTTTCCCCTCAAGAAGCCTTTCGCTAAGACAGTTCTTGTGGAATTGGCAAAGTGATATTTGGAAACCCTTAGTGGGCTATGGTGAAAAAGGAAATATCCTCCGATGAAATCTGGAAATAAGCTTTCTGAGAAACTGCTTACTGTTCTGTTAATTCATCTCACAGAGTTATATCTATATTTCGTGGATCTCTTTGCTAGCCTTATTTCTGTGGAATCTGAGAACAGATATTTCGGTTCCCTTTGAAGACTATAGGGCCAAAGGAAATATCCTCCGAAAACTAAGAGAAAGAAGCTTTCTGAGAAACTTCTTTGTGTTCTGTGAAATCAGCTCACAGAGTTACAGCTTTCCCTTCAAGAAGCCTTTCGCTAAGACAGTTCTTGTGTAATTGGCAAAGTGATATTTGGAAGCCCATAGAGGGCTATGGTGAAAAAGGAAATATCCTCCGATGAAATATCGAAAGAAGCTTTCTGAGAAACTGCTTAGTGTTCTGTTAATTCATCTCACAGAGTTACATCTGTACTTCGTGGATCTCTTTGCTAGGCTTATTTCTGTGGAATCTGAGAACAGATATTTCGGATCCCTTTGAAGACTCTAGGGCCAAAGGAAATATCCTCCGATAACTAAGAGAAAGAAGCTTTCTGAGAAACTTCTTTGTGTTCTGTGAAATCATCTCACAGAGTTACAGCTTTCCCCTCAAGAAGCCTTTCGCTAAGACAGTTCTTGTGGAATTGGCAAAGTGATATTTGGAAGCCCATAGAAGGCTATGGTGAAAAAGGAAATATCCTCAGATGAAATCTGGAAAGAAGCTTTCTGAGAAACTGCTTAGTGTTATGTTAATTCATCTCACAGAGTTACATCTGTATTTCGTGGATCTCTTTGCTAGCCTTATTTCTGTGGAATCTGACAACAGATATTTCGGATCCCTTTGAAGACTATAGGGCCAAAGGAAATATCCTCCGATAACAAAGAGAAAGAAGCTTTCTGAGAAACTTCTTTGTGTTCTGTGAAATCATCTCACAGAGTTACAGCTTTCCCCTCAAGAAGCCTTTCGCTAAGACAGTTCTTGTGGAATTGGCAAAGTGATATTTGGAAGCCCATAGAGGGCTATGGTGAAAAAGGAAATATCCTCAGATGAAATCTGGAAAGAAGCTTTCTGAGAAACTGCTTAGTGTTCTGTTAATTCATCTCACAGAGTTACATCTATATTTCGTGGATCTCTTTGCTAGCCTTATTTCTGTGGAATCTGAAAACAGATATTTCGGATCCCTTTGAAGACTATAGGGCCAAAGGAAATATCCTCCGATAACTAAGAGAAAGAAGCTTTCTGAGAAACTTCTTTGTGTTCTGTGAAATCATCTCACAGAGTTACAGCTTTCCCCTCAAGAAGCCTTTAGCTAAGACAGTTCTTGTGGAATTGGCAAAGTGATATTTGGAAACCCTTAGTGGGCTATGGTGAAAAAGGAAATATCCTCCGATGAAATCTGGAAAGAAGCTTTCTGAGAAACTGCTTAGTGTTCTGTTAATTCATCTCACAGGGTTACATCTATATTTCGTGGATCTCTTTCCTAGCCTTATTTCTGTGGAATCTGAGAACAGATATTTCGGATCCCTTTGAAGACTATAGGGCCAAAGGAAATATCCTCCGAAAACTAAGAGAAAGAAGCTTTCTGAGAAACTTCTTTGTGTTCTGTGAAATCAGCTCACAGAGTTACAGCTTTCCCCTCAAGAAGCCTTTCGCTAAGACAGTTCTTGTGGAATTGGCAAAGTGATATTTGGAAGCCCATAGAGGGCTATGGTGAAAAAGGAAATATCCTCAGATGAAATCTGGAAAGAAGCTTTCTGAGAAACTGCTTAGTGTTCTGTTAGTTCATCTCACAGAGTTACATCTATATTTCGTGGATCTCTTTGCTAGCCTTATTTCTGTGGAATCTGAGAACAGATATTTCGGATCACTTTGAATACTACAGGGCAAAAGGAAATATCCTCCGATAACAGAGAGAAAGAAGCTTTCTGAGAAACTTCTTTGTGTTCTGTGAAATCATCTCACAGAGTTACAGCTTTCCCCTCAAGAAGCCTTTCGCTAAGACCGTTCTTGTGGAATTGGCCAAGTGATATTTGGAAGCCCTTAGAGGGCTATGGTGAAAAAGGAAATATCCTCAGATGAAATCTGGAAAGAAGGTTTCTGAGAAACTGCTTAGTGTTCTGTTAATTCATCTCACAGTGTTACATCTGTATTTCGTGGATCTCTTTGCTAGCCTTTTTTCTGTGGAATCTGAGAACAGATATTTCGGATCCCTTTGAAGACTATAGGGCCAAAGGAAATATCCTCCGATAACTAAGAGAAAGAAGCTTTCTGAGAAACTTCTTTGTGTTCTGTGAAATCATCTCACAGAGTTACAGCTTTCCCCTCAAGAAGCCTTTCGCTACGACATTTCTTGTGGAATTGGCAAAGTGATATTTGGAAGCCCATACAGGGCTATGGTGAAAAAGGAAATATCCTCCGATGAAATATGGAAAGAAGCTTTCTGAGAAACTGCTTAGTGTTCTGTTAATTCATCTCACAGAGTTACTTCTATATTTCGTGGATCTCTTTGCTAGCCATATTTCTGTGGAATCTGAGAACAGATATTTCGGATCCCTTTGAAGACTATAGGGCCAAAGGAAATATCCTCCGAAAACTAAGAGAAAGAAGCTTTCTGAGAAACTTCTTTGTGTTCTGTGAAATCATCTCACAGAGTTACAGCTTTCCCCTCAAGAAGCCTTTCGCTAAGACAGTTCTTGTGGAATTGGCAAAGTGATATTTGGAAGCCCATAGAGGGCTATGGTGAAAAAGGAAATATCCTCAGATGAAATTTGGAAAGAAGCTTTCTGAGAAACTGCTTAGTGTTCTGTTAATTCATCGCACAGAGTTACATCTGTATTTCGTGGATCTCTTTGCTAGCCTTATTTCTCTGGAATCTGAGAACAGATATTTCGGATCCCTTTGAACACTATAGGGCCAAAGGAAATATCCTCCTATAACTAAGAGAAAGAAGCTTTCTGAGAAACTTCTTTGTGTTCTGTGAAATCATCTCACAGAGTTACAGCTTTCCCCTCAAGAAGCCTTTCGCTAAGACAGTTCTTGTGGAATTGGCAAAGTGATATTTGGAAGCCCATAGAGGGCTATGGTGAAAAAGGAAATATCCTCAGATGAAATCTGGAAAGAAGCTTTCTGAGAAACTGCTTAGTGTTCTGTTAGTTCATCTCACAGAGTTACATCTATATTTCGTGGATCTCTTTGCTAGCCTTATTTCTGTGGAATCTGAGAACAGATATTTCGGATCCCTTTGAAGACTATAGGGCCAAAGGAAATATCCTCCGATAACAAAGAGAGAGAAGCTTTCTGAGAAACTTCTTTGTGTTCTGTGAAATCATCTCACAGAGTTACAGCTTTCCCCTCAAGAAGCCTTTCGCTAAGACAGTTCTTGTGTAATTGGCCAAGTGATATTTGGAAGCCCATAGAGGGCTATGGTCAAAAAGGAAATATCCTCCGATGTAATCTGGAAAGAAGCTTTCTGAGAAACTGCTTAGTGTTCTGTTAATTCATCTCACAGAGTTACATCTGTATTTCGTGGATCTCTTTGCTAGGCTTATTTCTGTGGAATCTGAGAACAGATATTTCGGATCCCTTTGAAGACTATAGGGCCAAAGGAAATATCCTCCGATAACAAAGAGAGAGAAGCTTTCTGAGAAACTTCTTTGTGTTCTGTGAAATCATCTCACAGAGTTACAGCTTTCCCCTCAAGAAGCCTTTCGCTAAGACAGTTCTTGTGTAATTGGCCAAGTGATATTTGGAAGCCCATAGAGGGCTATGGTCAAAAAGGAAATATCCTCCGATGTAATCTGGAAAGAAGCTTTCTGAGAAACTGCTTAGTGTTCTGTTAATTCATCTCACAGAGTTACATCTGTATTTCGTGGATCTCTTTGCTAGGCTTATTTCTGTGGAATCTGAGAACAGATATTTCGGATCCCTTTGAAGACTATAGGGCCAAAGGAAATATCCTCCGATAACAAAGAGAGAGAAGCTTTCTGAGAAACTTCTTTGTGTTCTGTGAAATCATCTCACAGAGTTACAGCTTTCCCCTCAAGAAGCCTTTCGCTAAGACAGTTCTTGTGTAATTGGCCAAGTGATATTTGGAAGCCCATAGAGGGCTATGGTCAAAAAGGAAATATCCTCCGATGTAATCTGGAAAGAAGCTTTCTGAGAAACTGCTTAGTGTTCTGTTAATTCATCTCACAGAGTTACATCTGTATTTCGTGGATCTCTTTGCTAGGCTTATTTCTGTGGAATCTGAGAACAGATATTTCAGATCCCTTTGAAGTCTATAGGGCCAAAGGAAATATCCTCCGATAACTAAGAGAAAGAAGCCTTCTGAGAAACTTCTTTGTGTTCTGTGAAATCATCTCACAGAGTTACAGCTTTCCCCTCAAGAAGCCTTTCGCTAAGACAGTTCTTGTGGAATTGGCAAAGTGATATTTGGAAACCCTTAGTGGGCTATGGTGAAAAAGGAAATATCCTCCGATGAAATCTGGAAATAAGCTTTCTGAGAAACTGCTTACTGTTCTGTTAATTCATCTCACAGAGTTATATCTATATTTCGTGGATCTCTTTGCTAGCCTTATTTCTGTGGAATCTGAGAACAGATATTTCGGATCCCTTTGAATACTATAGGGCCAAAGGAAATATCCTCCGAAAACTAAGAGAAAGAAGCTTTCTGAGAAACTTCTTTGTGTTCTGTGAAATCAGCTCACAGAGTTACAGCTTTCCCTTCAAGAAGCCTTTCGCTAAGACAGTTCTTGTGTAATTGGCAAAGTGATATTTGGAAGCCCATAGAGGGCTATGGTGAAAAAGGAAATATCCTCCGATGAAATATGGAAAGAAGCTTTCTGAGAAACTGCTTAGTGTTCTGTTAATTCATCTCACAGAGTTACATCTGTACTTCGTGGATCTCTTTGCTAGGCTTATTTCTGTGGAATCTGAGAACAGATATTTCGGATCCCTTTGAAGACTCTAGGGCCAAAGGAAATATCCTCGGATAACAAAGAAAAAGAAGCTTTCTGAGAAACTTCTTTGTGTTCTGTGAAATCATCTCACAGAGTTACAGCTTTCCCCTCAAGAAGCCTTTCGCTAAGACAGTTCTTGTGGAATTGGCAAAGTGATATTTGGAAGCCCATAGAAGGCTATGGTGAAAAAGGAAATATCCTCAGATGAAATCTGGAAAGAAGCTTTCTGAGAAACTGCTTAGTGTTCTGTTAATTCATCTCACATAGTTACATCTGTATTTCGTGGATCTCTTTGCTAGCCTTATTTCTGTGGAATCTGACAACAGATATTTCGGATCCCTTTGAAGACTATAGGGCCAAAGGAAATATCCTCCGATAACAAAGAGAAAGAAGCTTTCTGAGAAACTTCTTTGTGTTCTGTGAAATCATCTCACAGAGTTACAGCTTTCCCCTCAAGAAGCCTTTCGCTAAGACAGTTCTTGTGGAATTGGCAAAGTGATATTTGGAAGCCCATAGAGGGCTATGGTGAAAAAGGAAATATCCTCAGATGAAATCTGGAAAGAAGCTTTCTGAGAAACTGCTTAGTGTTCTGTTAATTCATCTCACAGAGTTACATCTATATTTCGTGGATCTCTTTGCTAGCCTTATTTCTGTGGAATCTGAAAACAGATATTTCGGATCCCTTTGAAGACTATAGGGCCAAAGGAAATATCCTCCGAAAACTAAGAGAAAGAAGCTTTCTGAGAAACTTCTTTGTGTTCTGTGAAATCAGCTCACAGAGTTACAGCTTTCCCCTCAAGAAGCCTTTCGCTAAGACAGTTCTTGTGGAATTGGCAAAGTGATATTTGGAAGCCCATAGAGGGCTATGGTGAAAAAGGAAATATCCTCAGATGAAATCTGGAAAGAAGCTTTCTGAGAAACTGCTTAGTGTTCTGTTAGTTCATCTCACAGAGTTACATCTATATTTCGTGGATCTCTTTGCTAGCCTTATTTCTGTGGAATCTGAGAACAGATATTTCGGATCACTTTGAATACTACAGGGCAAAAGGAAATATCCTCCGATAACAGAGAGAAAGAAGCTTTCTGAGAAACTTCTTTGTGTTCTGTGAAATCATCTCACAGAGTTACAGCTTTCCCCTCAAGAAGCCTTTCGCTAAGACCGTTCTTGTGGAATTGGCCAAGTGATATTTGGAAGCCCTTAGAGGGCTATGGTGAAAAAGGAAATATCCTCAGATGAAATCTGGAAAGAAGCTTTCTGAGAAACTGCTTAGTGTTCTGTTAATTCATCTCACAGAGTTACATCTGTATTTCGTGGATCTCTTTGCTAGCCTTTTTTCTGTGGAATCTGAGAACAGATATTTCGGATCCCTTTGAAGACTATAGGGCCAAAGGAAATATCCTCCGATAACTAAGAGAAAGAAGCTTTCTGAGAAACTTCTTTGTGTTCTGTGAAATCATCTCACAGAGTTACAGCTTTCCCCTCAAGAAGCCTTTCGCTACGACATTTCTTGTGGAATTGGCAAAGTGATATTTGGAAGCCCATAGAGGGCTATGGTGAAAAAGGAAATATCCTCCGATGAAATATGGAAAGAAGCTTTCTGAGAAACTGCTTAGTGTTCTGTTAATTCATCTCACAGAGTTACTTCTATATTTCGTGGATCTCTTTGCTAGCCATATTTCTGTGGAATCTGAGAACAGATATTTCGGATCCCTTTGAAGACTATAGGGCCAAAGGAAATATCCTCCGAAAACTAAGAGAAAGAAGCTTTCTGAGAAACTTCTTTGTGTTCTGTGAAATCATCTCACAGAGTTACAGCTTTCCCCTCAAGAAGCCTTTCGCTAAGACAGTTCTTGTGGAATTGGCAAAGTGATATTTGGAAGCCCATAGAGGGCTATGGTGAAAAAGGAAATATCCTCAGATGAAATTTGGAAAGAAGCTTTCTGAGAAACTGCTTAGTGTTCTGTTAATTCATCGCACAGAGTTACATCTGTATTTCGTGGATCTCTTTGCTAGCCTTATTTCTCTGGAATCTGAGAACAGATATTTCGGATCCCTTTGAAGACTATAGGGCCAAAGGAAACATCCTCCGATAACTAAGAGAAAGAAGCTTTCTGAGAAACTTCTTTGTGTTCTGTGAAATCATCTCACAGAGTTACAGCTTTCCCGAAGAAGCCTTTCGCTAAGACAGTTCTTGTGGAATTGGCAAAGTGATATTTGGAAGCCCATAGAGGGCTATGGTGAAAAAGGAAATATCCTCCGATGAAATCTGGAAAGAAGCTTTCTGAGAAACTGCTTAGTGTTCTGTTAATTCATCTCACAGAGGTACATCTATATTTCGTGGATCTCTTTGCTAGCCTTATTTCTGTGGAATCTGAGAACAGATATTTCCGATCCCTTTGAAGACTATAGGGCCAAAGGAAATATCCTTCGAAAACTAAGAGAAAGAAGCTTTCTGAGAAACTTCGTTGTGTTCTGTGAAATGAGCTCACAGAGTTACAGCTTTCCCCTCAAGAAGCCTTTCGCTAAGACAGTTCTTGTGGAATTGGCAAAGTGATATTTGGAAGCCCATAGAGGGCTATGGTGAAAAAGGAAATATCCTCAGATGAAATCTGGAAATAAGCTTTCTGAGAAACTGCTTAGTGTTCTGTTAATTCATCTCACAGAGTTACATCTGTATTTCGTGGATCTCTTTGCTAGGCTTATTTCTGTGGAATCTGAGAACAGATATTTCGGATCCCTTTGAAGACTATAGGGCCAAATTAAATATCCTCGGATAACAAAGAAAAAGAAGCTTTCTGAGAAACTTTTTTGTGTTCTGTGAAATCATCTCACAGAGTTACAGCTTTCCTCTCAAGAAGCCTTTCGCTAAGACAGTTCTTGTGGAATTGGCAAAGTGATATTTGGAAGCCCATAGAGGGCTATGTTGAAAAAGGAAATATCCTCCGATGAAATCTGGAAAGAAGCTTTCTGAGAAACTGCTTAGTGTTCTGTTAATTCATCTCACAGAGTTACATCTGTATTTCGTGGATCTCTTTGCTAGCCTTATTTCTGTGGAATTTAAGAACAGATATTTCGGATCCCTTTGAAGACTATAGGGCCAAAGGAAATATCCTCCGATAACTAAGAGAAAGAAGCTTTCTGAGAAACTTCTTTGTGTTCTGTGAAATCATCTCACAGAGTTACAGCTTTCCCCTCAAGAAGCCTTTCGCTAAGACATTTCTTGTGGAATTGGCAAAGTGATATTTGGAAGCCCATAGAGGGCTATGGTGAAAAAGGAAATATCCTCAGATGAAATCTGGAAAGAAGCTTTCTGAGAAACTGCTTAGTGTTCTGTTAATTCATCTCACAGAGTTACATCAGTATTTCGTGGATCTCTTTGCTAGCCTTATTTCTGTGGAATTTGAGAACAGATATTTCGGATCCATTTGAAGACTATAGGGCCAAAGGAAATATCCTCCGATAACTAAGAGAAAGAAGCTTTTTGAGAAACTTCTTTGTGTTCTGTGAAATCATCTCACAGAGTTACAGCTTTCCCCTCAAGAAGCCTTTCGCTAAGACATTTCTTGTGGAATAGGCAAAGTGATATTTGGAAGCCCATAGAGGGCTATGGTGAAAAAGGAAATATCCTCCGATGAAATCTGGAAAGAAGCTTTCTGAGAAACTGCTTAGTGTTCTGTTAATTCATCTCACAGAGTTACTTCTATATTTCGTGGATCTCTTTGCTTGCCTTATTTCTGTGGAATCTGAGAACAGATATTTCGGATCCCTTTGAAGACTATAGGGCCAAAGGAATTATCCTCCGAAAACTATGAGAAAGAAGCTTTCTGAGAAACTTCTTTGTGTTCTGTGAAATCATCTCACAGAGTTACAGCTTTCCCCTCAAGAAGCCTTTCGCTAAGACAGTTCTTGTGGAATTGGCAAAGTGATATTTGGAAGCCCATAGAGGGCTATGGTGAAAAAGGAAATATCCTCCGATGAAATATGGAAAGAAGCTTTCTGAGAAACTGCTTAGTGTTCTGTTAATTCATCTCACAGAGGTACATCTATATTTCGTGGATCTCTTTGCTAGCCTTATTTCTGTGGAATCTGAGAACAGATATTTCGGATCCCTTTGAAGACTATAGGGCCAAAGGAAATATCCTCCGAAAACTAAGAGAAAGAAGCTTTCTGAGAAACTACTTTGTGTTCTGTCAAATCAGCTCACAGAGTTACAGCTTTCCTCTCAAGAAGCCTTTCGCTAAGACAGTTCTTGTGGAATTGGCAAAGTGATATTTGGAAGCCCATAGAGGGCTATGGTGAAAAAGGAAATATCCTCAGATGAAATCTGTGAAGAAGCTTTCTGAGAAACTGCTTAGTGTTCTGTTAATTCATCTCACAGAGTTACATCTATATTTCGTGGATCTCTTTGCTAGCCTTATTTCTGTGGAATCTGAGAACAGATATTTCGGATCCCTTTGAAGACTATAGGGCCAAAGGAAATATCCTCCGAAAACTAAGAGAAAGAAGCTTTCTGAGAAACTTCTTTGTGTTCTGTGAAATCATCTCACAGAGTTACAGCTTTCCCCTCAAGAAGCCTTTCTCTAAGACAGTTCTTGTGGAATTGGCAAAGTGATATTTGGAAGCCCTTTGAGGGCTATGGTGAAAAAGGAAATATCCTCCGATGAAATCTGGAAAGAAGCTTTCTGAGAAACTGCTTAGTGTTCTGTTATTTCATCTCACAGAGTTACATCTATATTTCGTGGATCTCTTTGCTAGCCCTATTTCTGTGGAATCTGAGAACAGATATTTCAGATCCGTTTGAAGACTATAGGGCCAAAGGAAATATCCTCCGAAAACTAAGACAAAGAAGCTTTCTGAGAAACTTCTTTGTGTTCTGTGAAATGAGCTCACAGAGTTACAGCTTTCCCCTCAAGAAGCCTTTCGCTAAGACAGTTCTTGTGGAATTGGCAAAGTGATATTTGGAAGCCCATAGAGGGCTATGGTGAAAAAGGAATTATCCTCAGATGAAATCTGGAAAGAAGCTTTCTGAGAAACTGCTTAGTGTTCTGTTAATTCATCTCACAGAGTTACTTCTATATTTCGTGGATCTCTTTGCTAGCCTTATTTCTGTGGAATCTGAGAACAGATATTTCGGATCCCTTTGAAGACTATAGGGCCAAAGGAAATATCCTCCGATAACTAAGAGAAAGAAGCTTTCTGAGAAACTTCTTTGTGTTCTGTGAAATCATCTCACAGAGTTACAGCTTTCCCCTCAAGAAGCCTTTCGCTAAGACAGTTCTTGTGGAATTGGCAAAGTGATATTTGGAAGCCCATAGAGGGCTATGGTGAAAAAGGAAATATCCTCAGATGAAATCTGGAAAGAAGCTTTCTGAGAAACTGCTTAGTGTTCTGTTAATTCATCTCACAGAGTTACTTCTATATTTCGTGGATCTCTTTGCTAGCCTTATTTCTGTGGAATCTGAGAACAGATATTTCGGATCCCTTTGAAGACTATAGGGCCAAAGGAAATATCCTCCGATAACTAAGAGAAAGAAGCTTTCTGAGAAACTTCTTTGTGTTCTGTGAAATCATCTCACAGAGTTACAGCTTTCCCCTCAAGAAGCCTTTCGCTAAGACAGTTGTTGTGGAATTGGCAAAGTGATATTTGGAAGCCCATAGAGGGCTAAGGTGAAAAAGGAAATATCCTCAGATGAAATCTGGAAAGAAGCTTTCTGAGAAACTGCTTAGTGTTCTGTTAATTCATCTCACAGAGTTAAATCTATATTTCGTGGATCTCTTTGCTAGCCTTATTTCTGTGGAATCTGAGAACAGATATTTCCGATCCCTTTGAAGACTATAGGGCCAAAGGAAATATCCTTCGAAAACTAAGAGAAAGAAGCTTTCTGAGAAACTTCGTTGTGTTCTGTGAAATGAGCTCACAGAGTTACAGCTTTCCCCTCAAGAAGCCTTTCGCTAAGACAGTTCTTGTGGAATTGGCAAAGTGATATTTGGAAGCCCATAGAGGGCTATGGTGAAAAAGGAAATATCCTCCGATGAAATCTGGAAATAAGCTTTCTAAGAAACTGCTTAGTGTTCTGTTAATTCATCTCACAGAGTTACATCTGTATTTCGTGGATCTCTTTGCTAGGCTTATTTCTGTGGAATCTGAGAACAGATATTTCGGATCCCTTTGAAGACTATAGGGCCAAAGGAAATATCCTCGGATAACAAAGAAAAAGAAGCTTTCTGAGAAACTTTTTTGTGTTCTGTGAAATCATCTCACAGAGTTACAGCTTTCCCCTCAAGAAGCCTTTCGCTAAGACAGTTCTTGTGGAATTGGCAAAGTGATATTTGGAAGCCCATAGAGGGCTATGTTGAAAAAGGAAATATCCTCCGATGAAATCTGGAAAGAAGCTTTCTGAGAAACTGCTTAGTGTTCTGTTAATTCATCTCACAGAGTTACATCTGTTTTTCGTGGATCTCTTTGCTAGCCTTATTTCTGTGGAATTTGAGAACAGATATTTCGGATCCCTTTGAAGACTATAGGGCCAAAGGAAATATCCTCCGATAACTAAGAGAAAGAAGCTTTCTGAGAAACTTCTTTGTGTTCTGTGAAATCAACTCACAGAGTTACAGCTTTCCCCTCAAGAAGCCTTTCGCTAAGACATTTCTTGTGGAATTGGCAAAGTGATATTTGGAAGCCCATAGAGGGCTATGGTGAAAAAGGAAATATCCTCCGATGAAATCTGGAAAGAAGCTTTCTGAGAAACTGCTTAGTGTTCTGTTAATTCATCTCACAGAGTTACATCAGTATTTCGTGGATCTCTTTGCTAGCCTTATTTCTGTGGAATTTGAGAACAGATATTTCGGATCCCTTTGAAGACTATAGGGCCAAAGGAAATATCCTCCGATAACTAAGAGAAAGAAGCTTTCTGAGAAACTTCTTTGTGTTCTGTGAAATCATCTCACAGAGTTACAGCTTTCCCCTCAAGAAGCCTTTCGCTAAGACATTTCTTGTGGAATAGGCAAAGTGATATTTGGAAGCCCATAGAGGGCTATGGTGAAAAAGGAAATATCCTCCGATGAAATCCGGAAAGAAGCTTTCTGAGAAACTGCTTAGTGTTCTGTTAATTCATCTCACAAAGTTACTTCTATATTTCGTGGATCTCTTTGCTAGCCTTATTTCTGTGGAATCTGAGAACAGATATTTCGGATCCCTTTGAAGACTATAGGGCCAAAGGAAATATCCTCCGATAACTAAGAGAAAGAAGCTTTCTGAGAAACTTCTTTGTGTTCTGTGAAATCATCTCACAGAGTTACAGCTTTCCCCTCAAGAAGCCTTTCGCTAAGACAGTTCTTGTGGAATTGGCAAAGTGATATTTGGAAGCCCATAGAGGGCTAAGGTGAAAAAGGAAATATCCTCAGATGAAATCTGGAAAGAAGCTTTCTGAGAAACTGCTTAGTGTTCTGTTAATTCATCTCACAGAGTTACATCTGTATTTCGTGGATCTCTTTGCTAGCCTTATTTCTGTGGAATCTGAGAACAGATATTTCGGATCCCTTTGAAGACTATAGGGCCAAAGGAAATATCCTCCGATAACTAAGAGAAAGAAGCCTTCTGAGAAACTTCTTTGTGTTCTGTGAAATCATCTCACAGAGTTACAGCTTTCCCCTCAAGAAGCCTTTCACTAAGACAGTTCTTGTGGAATTGGCAAAGTGATAATTGGAAACCCTTAGTGGGCTATGGTGAAAAAGGAAATATCCTCCGATGAAATCTGGAAATAAGCTTTCTGAGAAACTGCTTACTGTTCTGTTAATTCATCTCACAGAGTTTTATCTATATTTCGTGGATCTCTTTGCTAGCCTTATTTCTGTGGAATCTGAGAACAGATATTTCGGATCCCTTTGAAGACTATAGGACCAAAGGAAATATCCTCCGAAAACTAAGAGAAAGAAGCTTTCTGAGAAACTTCTTTGTGTTCTGTGAAATCAGCTCACAGAGTTACAGCTTTCCCTTCAAGAAGCCTTTCGCTAAGACAGTTCTTGTGTAATTGGCAAAGTGATATTTGGAAGCCCAAAGAGGGCTATGGTGAAAAAGGAAATATCCTCCGATGAAATATGGAAAGAAGCTTTCTGAGAAACTGCTTAGTGTTCTGTTAATTCATCTCACAGAGTTACATCTGTACTTCGTGGATCTCTTTGCTAGGCTTATTTCTGTGGAATCTGAGAACAGATATTTCGGATCCCTTTGAAGACTCTAGGGCCAAAGGAAATATCCTCGGATAACAAAGAAAAAGAAGCTTTCTGAGAAACTTCTTTGTGTTCTGTGAAATCATCTCACAGAGTTACAGCTTTCCCCTCAAGAAGCCTTTCGCTAAGACAGTTCTTGTGGAATTGGCAAAGTGATATTTGGAAGCCCATAGAAGGCTATGGTGAAAAAGGAAATATCCTCAGATGAAATCTGGAAAGAAGCTTTCTGAGAAACTGCTTAGTGTTCTGTTAATTCATCTCACATAGTTACATCTGTATTTCGTGGATCTCTTTGCTAGCCTTATTTCTGTGGAATCTGACAACAGATATTTCGGATCCCTTTGAAGACTATACGGTCAAAGGAAATATCCTCCTATAACTAAGAGAAAGAAGCTTTCTGAGAAACTTCTTTGTGTTCTGTGAAATCATCTCACAGAGTTACAGCTTTCCCCTCAAGAAGCCTTTCGCTAAGACAGTTCTTGTGGAATTGGCAAAGTGATATTTGGAAGCCCATAGAGGGCTATGGTGAAAAAGGAAATATCCTCCGATGAAATCTGGAAAGAAGCTTTCTGAGAAACTGCTTAGTGTTCTGTTAGTTCATCTCACAGAGTTACATCTATATTTCGTGGATCTATTTGCTAGCCTTATTTCTGTGGAATCTGAGAACAGATATTTCGGATCCCTTTGAAGACTATAGGGCCAAAGGAAATATCCTCCGATAACAAAGAGAGAGAAGCTTTCTGAGAAACTTCTTTGTGTTCTGTGAAATCATCTCACAGAGTTACAGCTTTCCCCTCAAGAAGCCTTTCGCTAAGACAGTTCTTGTGGAATTGGCCAAGTGATATTTGGAAGCCCATAGAGGGCTATGGTGAAAAAGGAAATATCCTCCGATGAAATCTGGAAAGAAGCTTTCTGAGAAACTGCTTAGTGTTCTGTTAATTCATCTCACAGAGTTACATCTGTATTTCGTGGATCTCTTTGCTAGCCTTATTTCTGTGGAATCTGAGAACAGATATTTCGGATCCCTTTGAAGACTATAGGGCCAAAGGAAATATCCTCCGATAACTAAGAGAAAGAAGCTTTCTGAGAAACTTCTTTGTGTTCTGTGAAATCATCTCACAGAGTTACAGCTTTCCCCTCAAGAAGCCTTTCGCTAAGACATTTCTTGTGTAATTGGCAAAGTGATATTTGGAAGCCCATAGAGGGCTATGTTGAAAAAGGAAATATCCTCTGATGAAATCTGGAAAGAAGCTTTCTGAGAAACTGCTTAGTGTTCTGTTAATTCATCTCACAGAGTTACTTCTATATTTCGTGGATCTCTTTGCTAGCGTTATTTCTGTGGAATCTGAGTACAGATATTTCGGATCCCTTTGAAGACTATAGGGCCAAAGGAAATATCCTCCGATAACTAAGAGAAAGAAGCTTTCTGAGAAACTTCTTTGTGTTCTGTGAAATCATCTCACAGAGTTACAGCTTTCCCCTCAAGAAGCCTTTCGCTAAGACAGTTCTTGTGGAATTGGAAAAGTGATATTTGGAAGCCCATAGAGGGCTATGGTGAAAAAGGAAATATCCTCAGATGAAATCTGGAAAGAAGCTTTCTGAGAAACTGCTTAGTGTTCTGTTAATTCATCTCAAAGAGTTACATCTGTATTTCGTGGATCTCTTTGCTAGCCTTATTTCTGTGGAATCTGAAAACAGATATTTCGGATCCCTTTGAAGACTATAGGGCCAAAGGAAATATCCTCCGATAAGTAAGAGAAAGAAGCTTTCTGAGAAACTTCTTTGTGTTCTGTGAAATCATCTCACAGAGTTACAGCTTTCCCCTCAAGAAGCCTTTCGCTAAGACAGTTCTTGTGGAATTGGCAAAGTGATATTTGGAAACCCTTAGTGGGCTATAGTGAAAAAGGAAATATCCTCCGATGATATCTGGAAAGAAGATTTCTGAGAAACTGCTTAGTGTTCTGTTAATTCATCTCACAGGGTTACATCTATATTTCGTGGATCTCTTTCCTAGCCTTATTTCTGTGGAATCTGAGAACAGATATTTCGGATCACTTTGAATACTACAGGGCAAAAGGAAATATCCTCCGATAACAGAGAGAAAGAAGCTTTCTGAGAAACTTCTTTGTGTTCTGTGAAATCATCTCACAGAGTTACAGCTTTCCCCTCAAGAAGCCTTTCGCTAAGACCGTTCTTGTGGAATTGGCCAAGTGATATTTGGAAGCCCTTAGAGGGCTATGGTGAAAAAGGAAATATCCTCAGATGAAATCTGGAAAGAAGTTTTCTGAGAAACTGCTTAGTGTTCTGTTAATTCATCTCACAGAGTTACATCTGTATTTCGTGGATCTCTTTGCTAGCCTTTTTTCTGTGGAATCTGAGAACAGATATTTCGGATCCCTTTGAAGACTATAGGGCCAAAGGAAATATCCTCCGATAACTAAGAGAAAGAAGCTTTCTGAGAAACTTCTTTGTGTTCTGTGAAATCATCTCACAGAGTTACAGCTTTCCCCTCAAGAAGCCTTTCGCTACGACATTTCTTGTGGAATTGGCAAAGTGATATTTGGAAGCCCATAGAGGGCTATGGTGAAAAAGGAAATATCCTCCGATGAAATATGGAAAGAAGCTTTCTGAGAAACTGCTTAGTGTTCTGTTAATTCATCTCACAGAGTTACTTCTATATTTCGTGGATCTCTTTGCTAGCCATATTTCTGTGGAATCTGAGAACAGATATTTCGGATCCCTTTGAAGACTATAGGGCCAAAGGAAATATCCTCCGAAAACTAAGAGAAAGAAGCTTTCTGAGAAACTTCTTTGTGTTCTGTGAAATCATCTCACAGAGTTACAGCTTTCCCCTCAAGAAGCCTTTCGCTAAGACAGTTCTTGTGGAATTGGCAAAGTGATATTTGGAAGCCCATAGAGGGCTATGGTGAAAAAGGAAATATCCTCAGATGAAATTTGGAAAGAAGCTTTCTGAGAAACTGCTTAGTGTTCTGTTAATTCATCGCACAGAGTTACATCTGTATTTCGTGGATCTCTTTGCTAGCCTTATTTCTCTGGAATCTGAGAACAGATATTTCGGATCCCTTTGAAGACTATAGGGCCAAAGGAAACATCCTCCGATAACTAAGAGAAAGAAGCTTTCTGAGAAACTTCTTTGTGTTCTGTGAAATCATCTCACAGAGTTACAGCTTTCCCGAAGAAGCCTTTCGCTAAGACAGTTCTTGTGGAATTGGCAAAGTGATATTTGGAAGCCCATAGAGGGCTATGGTGAAAAAGGAAATATCCTCCGATGAAATCTGGAAAGAAGCTTTCTGAGAAACTGCTTAGTGTTCTGTTAATTCATCTCACAGAGGTACATCTATATTTCGTGGATCTCTTTGCTAGCCTTATTTCTGTGGAATCTGAGAACAGATATTTCCGATCCCTTTGAAGACTATAGGGCCAAAGGAAATATCCTTCGAAAACTAAGAGAAAGAAGCTTTCTGAGAAACTTCGTTGTGTTCTGTGAAATGAGCTCACAGAGTTACAGCTTTCCCCTCAAGAAGCCTTTCGCTAAGACAGTTCTTGTGGAATTGGCAAAGTGATATTTGGAAGCCCATAGAGGGCTATGGTGAAAAAGGAAATATCCTCAGATGAAATCTGGAAATAAGCTTTCTGAGAAACTGCTTAGTGTTCTGTTAATTCATCTCACAGAGTTACATCTGTATTTCGTGGATCTCTTTGCTAGGCTTATTTCTGTGGAATCTGAGAACAGATATTTCGGATCCCTTTGAAGACTATAGGGCCAAATTAAATATCCTCGGATAACAAAGAAAAAGAAGCTTTCTGAGAAACTTTTTTGTGTACTGTGAAATCATCTCACAGAGTTACAGCTTTCCTCTCAAGAAGCCTTTCGCTAAGACAGTTCTTGTGGAATTGGCAAAGTGATATTTGGAAGCCCATAGAGGGCTATGTTGAAAAAGGAAATATCCTCCGATGAAATCTGGAAAGAAGCTTTCTGAGAAACTGCTTAGTGTTCTGTTAATTCATCTCACAGAGTTACATCTGTATTTCGTGGATCTCTTTGCTAGCCTTATTTCTGTGGAATTTAAGAACAGATATTTCGGATCCCTTTGAAGACTATAGGGCCAAAGGAAATATCCTCCGATAACTAAGAGAAAGAAGCTTTCTGAGAAACTTCTTTGTGTTCTGTGAAATCATCTCACAGAGTTACAGCTTTCCCCTCAAGAAGCCTTTCGCTAAGACATTTCTTGTGGAATTGGCAAAGTGATATTTGGAAGCCCATAGAGGGCTATGGTGAAAAAGGAAATATCCTCAGATGAAATCTGGAAAGAAGCTTTCTGAGAAACTGCTTAGTGTTCTGTTAATTCATCTCACAGAGTTACATCAGTATTTCGTGGATCTCTTTGCTAGCCTTATTTCTGTGGAATTTGAGAACAGATATTTCGGATCCCTTTGAAGACTATAGGGCCAAAGGAAATATCCTCCGATAACTAAGAGAAAGAAGCTTTTTGAGAAACTTCTTTGTGTTCTGTGAAATCATCTCACAGAGTTACAGCTTTCCCCTCAAGAAGCCTTTCGCTAAGACATTTCTTGTGGAATAGGCAAAGTGATATTTGGAAGCCCATAGAGGGCTATGGTGAAAAAGGAAATATCCTCCGATGAAATCTGGAAAGAAGCTTTCTGAGAAACTGCTTAGTGTTCTGTTAATTCATCTCACAGAGTTACTTCTATATTTCGTGGATCTCTTTGCTTGCCTTATTTCTGTGGAATCTGAGAACAGATATTTCGGATCCCTTTGAAGACTATAGGGCCAAAGGAATTATCCTCCGAAAACTATGAGAAAGAAGCTTTCTGAGAAACTTCTTTGTGTTCTGTGAAATCATCTCACAGAGTTACAGCTTTCCCCTCAAGAAGCCTTTCGCTAAGACAGTTCTTGTGGAATTGGCAAAGTGATATTTGGAAGCCCATAGAGGGCTATGGTGAAAAAGGAAATATCCTCCGATGAAATATGGAAAGAAGCTTTCTGAGAAACTGCTTAGTGTTCTGTTAATTCATCTCACAGAGGTACATCTATATTTCGTGGATCTCTTTGCTAGCCTTATTTCTGTGGAATCTGAGAACAGATATTTCGGATCCCTTTGAAGACTATAGGGCCAAAGGAAATATCCTCCGAAAACTAAGAGAAAGAAGCTTTCTGAGAAACTACTTTGTGTTCTGTCAAATCAGCTCACAGAGTTACAGCTTTCCTCTCAAGAAGCCTTTCGCTAAGACAGTTCTTGTGGAATTGGCAAAGTGATATTTGGAAGCCCATAGAGGGCTATGGTGAAAAAGGAAATATCCTCAGATGAAATCTGTGAAGAAGCTTTCTGAGAAACTGCTTAGTGTTCTGTTAATTCATCTCCAGAGTTACATCTATATTTCGTGGATCTCTTTGCTAGCCTTATTTCTGTGGAATCTGAGAACAGATATTTCGGATCCCTTTGAAGACTATAGGGCCAAAGGAAATATCCTCGGATAACAAAGAAAAAGAAGCTTTCTGAGAAACTTTTTTGTGTTCTGTGAAATCATCTCACAGAGTTACAGCTTTCCCCTCAAGAAGCCTTTCGCTAAGACAGTTCTTGTGGAATTGGCAAAGTGATATTTGGAAGCCCATAGAGGGCTATGTTGAAAAAGGAAATATCCTCCGATGAAATCTGGAAAGAAGCTTTCTGAGAAACTGCTTAGTGTTCTGTTAATTCATCTCACAGAGTTACATCTGTTTTTCGTGGATCTCTTTGCTAGCCTTATTTCTGTGGAATTTGAGAACAGATATTTCGGATCCCTTTGAAGACTATAGGGCCAAAGGAAATATCCTCCGATAACTAAGAGAAAGAAGCTTTCTGAGAAACTTCTTTGTGTTCTGTGAAATCAACTCACAGAGTTACAGCTTTCCCCTCAAGAAGCCTTTCGCTAAGACATTTCTTGTGGAATTGGCAAAGTGATATTTGGAAGCCCATAGAGGGCTATGGTGAAAAAGGAAATATCCTCCGATGAAATCTGGAAAGAAGCTTTCTGAGAAACTGCTTAGTGTTCTGTTAATTCATCTCACAGAGTTACATCAGTATTTCGTGGATCTCTTTGCTAGCCTTATTTCTGTGGAATTTGAGAACAGATATTTCGGATCCCTTTGAAGACTATAGGGCCAAAGGAAATATCCTCCGATAACTAAGAGAAAGAAGCTTTCTGAGAAACTTCTTTGTGTTCTGTGAAATCATCTCACAGAGTTACAGCTTTCCCCTCAAGAAGCCTTTCGCTAAGACATTTCTTGTGGAATAGGCAAAGTGATATTTGGAAGCCCATAGAGGGCTATGGTGAAAAAGGAAATATCCTCCGATGAAATCCGGAAAGAAGCTTTCTGAGAAACTGCTTAGTGTTCTGTTAATTCATCTCACAAAGTTACTTCTATATTTCGTGGATCTCTTTGCTAGCCTTATTTCTGTGGAATCTGAGAACAGATATTTCGGATCCCTTTGAAGACTATAGGGCCAAAGGAAATATCCTCCGATAACTAAGAGAAAGAAGCTTTCTGAGAAACTTCTTTGTGTTCTGTGAAATCATCTCACAGAGTTACAGCTTTCCCCTCAAGAAGCCTTTCGCTAAGACAGTTCTTGTGGAATTGGCAAAGTGATATTTGGAAGCCCATAGAGGGCTAAGGTGAAAAAGGAAATATCCTCAGATGAAATCTGGAAAGAAGCTTTCTGAGAAACTGCTTAGTGTTCTGTTAATTCATCTCACAGAGTTACATCTGTATTTCGTGGATCTCTTTGCTAGCCTTATTTCTGTGGAATCTGAGAACAGATATTTCGGATCCCTTTGAAGACTATAGGGCCAAAGGAAATATCCTCCGATAACTAAGAGAAAGAAGCCTTCTGAGAAACTTCTTTGTGTTCTGTGAAATCATCTCACAGAGTTACAGCTTTCCCCTCAAGAAGCCTTTCACTAAGACAGTTCTTGTGGAATTGGCAAAGTGATAATTGGAAACCCTTAGTGGGCTATGGTGAAAAAGGAAATATCCTCCGATGAAATCTGGAAATAAGCTTTCTGAGAAACTGCTTACTGTTCTGTTAATTCATCTCACAGAGTTTTATCTATATTTCGTGGATCTCTTTGCTAGCCTTATTTCTGTGGAATCTGAGAACAGATATTTCGGATCCCTTTGAAGACTATAGGACCAAAGGAAATATCCTCCGAAAACTAAGAGAAAGAAGCTTTCTGAGAAACTTCTTTGTGTTCTGTGAAATCAGCTCACAGAGTTACAGCTTTCCCTTCAAGAAGCCTTTCGCTAAGACAGTTCTTGTGTAATTGGCAAAGTGATATTTGGAAGCCCAAAGAGGGCTATGGTGAAAAAGGAAATATCCTCCGATGAAATATGGAAAGAAGCTTTCTGAGAAACTGCTTAGTGTTCTGTTAATTCATCTCACAGAGTTACATCTGTACTTCGTGGATCTCTTTGCTAGGCTTATTTCTGTGGAATCTGAGAACAGATATTTCGGATCCCTTTGAAGACTCTAGGGCCAAAGGAAATATCCTCGGATAACAAAGAAAAAGAAGCTTTCTGAGAAACTTCTTTGTGTTCTGTGAAATCATCTCACAGAGTTACAGCTTTCCCCTCAAGAAGCCTTTCGCTAAGACAGTTCTTGTGGAATTGGCAAAGTGAT
Organism: Macaca mulatta; assembly: GCF_049350105.2. Lineage (NCBI taxonomy): Eukaryota > Metazoa > Chordata > Mammalia > Primates > Cercopithecidae > Macaca > Macaca mulatta. The sequence continues at coordinate 50,880,693 of NC_133411.1, forward strand.
ATTTGGAAGCCCATAGAAGGCTATGGTGAAAAAGGAAATATCCTCAGATGAAATCTGGAAAGAAGCTTTCTGAGAAACTGCTTAGTGTTCTGTTAATTCATCTCAAAGAGTTACATCTGTATTTCGTGGATCTCTTTGCTAGCCTTATTTCTGTGGAATCTGAAAACAGATATTTCGGATCCCTTTGAAGACTATAGGGCCAAAGGAAATATCCTCCGATAAGTAAGAGAAAGAAGCTTTCTGAGAAACTTCTTTGTGTTCTGTGAAATCATCTCACAGAGTTACAGCTTTCCCCTCAAGAAGCCTTTCGCTAAGACAGTTCTTGTGGAATTGGCAAAGTGATATTTGGAAACCCTTAGTGGGCTATGGTGAAAAAGGAAATATCCTCCGATGAAATCTGGAAAGAAGATTTCTGAGAAACTGCTTAGTGTTCTGTTAATTCATCTCACAGGGTTACATCTATATTTCGTGGATCTCTTTCCTAGCCTTATTTCTGTGGAATCTGAGAACAGATATTTCGGATCCCTTTGAAGACTATAGGGCCAAAGGAAATATCCTCCGAAAACTAAGAGAAAGAAGCTTTCTGAGAAACTTCTTTGTGTTCTGTGAAATCATCTCACAGAGTTACAGCTTTCCCCTCAAGAAGCCTTTCGCTACGACATTTCTTGTGGAATTGGCAAAGTGATATTTGGAAGCCCATAGAGGGCTATGGTGAAAAAGGAAATATCCTCCGATGAAATCTGGAAAGAAGCTTTCTGAGAAACTGCTTAGTGTTCTGTTAATTCATCTCACAGAGTTACTTCTATATTTCGTGGATCTCTTTGCTAGCCATATTTCTGTGGAATCTGAGAACAGATATTTCGGATCCCTTTGAAGACTATAGGGCCAAAGGAAATATCCTCCGATAACTAAGAGAAAGAAGCTTTCTGAGAAACTTCTTTGTGTTCTGTGAAATCATCTCACAGAGTTACAGCTTTCCCCTCAAGAAGCCTTTCGCTAAGACAGTTCTTGTGGAATTGGCAAAGTGATATTTGGAAGCCCATAGAGGGCTATGGTGAAAAAGGAAATATCCTCCGATGAAATCTGGAAAGAAGCTTTCTGAGAAACTGCTTAGTGTTCTGTTAATTCATCTCACAGAGTTACATCTGTATTTCGTGGATCTCTTTGCTAGCCTTATTTCTCTGGAATCTGAGAACAGATATTTCGGATCCCTTTGAAGACTATAGGGCCAAAGGAAACATCCTCTGATAAGTAAGAGAAAGAAGCTTTCTGAGAAACTTCTTTGTGTTCTGTGAAATCATCTCACAGAGTTACAGCTTTCCCCTCAAGAAGCCTTTCGCTAAGACAGTTCTTGTGGAATTGGCAAAGTGATATTTGGAAGCCCATAGAGGGCTATGGCGAAAAAGGAAATATCCTCCGATGAAATCTGGAAAGAAGCTTTCTGAGAAACTGCTTAGTGTTCTGTTAATTCATCTCACAGAGGTACATCTATATTTCGTGGATCTCTTTGCTAGCCTTATTTCTGTGGAATCTGAGAACAGATATTTCCGATCCCTTTGAAGACTATAGGGCCAAAGGAAATATCCTTCGAAAACTAAGAGAAAGAAGCTTTCTGAGAAACTTCGTTGTGTTCTGTGAAATGAGCTCACAGAGTTACAGCTTTCCCCTCAAGAAGCCTTTCGCTAAGACAGTTCTTGTGGAATTGGCAAAGTGATATTTGGAAGCCCATAGAGGGCTATGGTGAAAAAGGAAATATCCTCCGATGAAATCTGGAAATAAGCTTTCTGAGAAACTGCTTAGTGTTCTGTTAATTCATCTCACAGAGTTACATCTGTATTTCGTGGATCTCTTTGCTAGGCTTATTTCTGTGGAATCTGAGAACAGATATTTCGGATCCCTTTGAAGACTATAGGGCCAAAGGAAATATCCTCGGATAACAAAGAAAAAGAAGCTTTCTGAGAAACTTTTTTGTGTTCTGTGAAATCATCTCACAGAGTTACAGCTTTCCCCTCAAGAAGCCTTTCGCTAAGACAGTTCTTGTGGAATTGGCAAAGTGATATTTGGAAGCCCATAGAGGGCTATGGTGAAAAAGGAAATATCCTCCGATGAAATCTGGAAAGAAGCTTTCTGAGAAACTGCTTAGTGTTCTGTTAATTCATCTCACAGAGGTACATCTATATTTCGTGGATCTCTTTGCTAGCCTTATTTCTGTGGAATCTGAGAACAGATATTTCGGATCCCTTTGAAGACTATAGGGCCAAAGGAAATATCCTCCGAAAACTAAGAGAAAGAAGCTTTCTGAGAAACTTCTTTGTGTTCTGTCAAATCAGCTCACAGAGTTACAGCTTTCCTCTCAAGAAGCCTTTCGCTAGGACAGTTCTTGTGGAATTGGCAAAGTGATATTTGGAAGCCCATAGAGGGCTATGGTGAAAAAGGAAATATCCTCAGATGAAATCTGGAAAGAAGCTTTCTGAGAAACTGCTTAGTGTTCTGTTAATTCATCTCACAGAGTTACATCTATATTTCGTGGATCTCTTTGCTAGCCTTATTTCTGTGGAATCTGAGAACAGATATTTCGGATCCCTTTGAAGACTATAGGGCCAAAGGAAATATCCTCCGAAAACTAAGAGAAAGAAGCTTTCTGAGAAACTTCTTTGTGTTCTGTGAAATCATCTCACAGAGTTACAGCTTTCCCCTCAAGAAGCCTTTCTCTAAGACAGTTCTTGTGGAATTGGCAAAGTGATATTTGGAAGCCCATTGAGGGCTATGGTGAAAAAGGAAATATCCTCCGATGAAATCTGGAAAGAAGCTTTCTGAGAAACTGCTTAGTGTTCTGTTAATTCATCTCACAGAGTTACATCTATATTTCGTGGATCTCTTTGCTAGCCCTATTTCTGTGGAATCTGAGAACAGATATTTCGGATCCGTTTGAAGACTATAGGGCCAAAGGAAATATCCTCCGAAAACTAAGAGAAAGAAGCTTTCTGAGAAACTTCTTTGTGTTCTGTGAAATGAGCTCACAGAGTTACAGCTTTCCCCTCAAGGAGCCTTTCGCTAAGACAGTTCTTGTGGAATTGGCAAAGTGATATTTGGAAGCCCATAGAGGGCTATGGTGAAAAAGGAAATATCCTCAGATGAAATCTGGAAAGAAGCTTTCTGAGAAACTGCTTAGTGTTCTGTTAATTCATCTCACAGAGTTACTTCTATATTTCGTGGATCTCTTTGCTAGCCTTATTTCTGTGGAATCTGAGAACAGATATTTCGGATCCCTTTGAAGACTATAGGGCCAAAGGAAATATCCTCCGATAACTAAGAGAAAGAAGCTTTCTGAGAAACTTCTTTGTGTTCTGTGAAATCATCTCACAGAGTTACAGCTTTCCCCTAAAGAAGCCTTTCTCTAAGACAGTTCTTGTGGAATTGGCAAAGTGATATTTGGAAGCCCATTGAGGGCTATGGTGAAAAAGGAAATATCCTCCGATGAAATCTGGAAAGAAGCTTTCTGAGAAACTGCTTAGTGTTCTGTTAATTCATCTCACAGAGTTACATCTATATTTCGTGGATCTCTTTGCTAGCCCTATTTCTGTGGAATCTGAGAACAGATATTTCGGATCCGTTTGAAGACTATAGGGCCAAAGGAAATATCCTCCGAAAACTAAGAGAAAGAAGCTTTCTGAGAAACTTCTTTGTGTTCTGTGAAATGAGCTCACAGAGTTACAGCTTTCCCCTCAAGGAGCCTTTCGCTAAGACAGTTCTTGTGGAATTGGCAAAGTGATATTTGGAAGCCCATAGAGGGCTATGGTGAAAAAGGAAATATCCTCAGATGAAATCTGGAAAGAAGCTTTCTGAGAAACTGCTTAGTGTTCTGTTAATTCATCTCACAGAGTTACTTCTATATTTCGTGGATCTCTTTGCTAGCCTTATTTCTGTGGAATCTGAGAACAGATATTTCGGATCCCTTTGAAGACTATAGGGCCAAAGGAAATATCCTCCGATAACTAAGAGAAAGAAGCTTTCTGAGAAACTTCTTTGTGTTCTGTGAAATCATCTCACAGAGTTACAGCTTTCCCCTCAAGAAGCCTTTCCCTAAGACAGTTCTTGTGGAATTGGCAAAGTGATATTTGGAAGCCCATAGAGGGCTATGGTGAAAAAGGAAATATCCTCAGATGAAATCTGGAAAGAAGCTTTCTGAGAAACTGCTTAGTGTTCTGTTAATTCATCTCACAGAGTTACTTCTATATTTCGTGGATCTCTTTGCTAGCCTTATTTCTGTGGAATCTGAGAACAGATATTTCGGATCCCTTTGAAGACTATAGGGCCAAAGGAAATATCCTCCGATAACTAAGAGAAAGAAGCTTTCTGAGAAACTTCTTTGTGTTCTGTGAAATCATCTCACAGAGTTACAGCTTTCCCCTCAAGAAGCCTTTCGCTAAGACAGTTGTTGTGGAATTGGCAAAGTGATATTTGGAAGCCCATAGAGGGCTAAGGTGAAAAAGGAAATATCCTCAGATGAAATCTGGAAAGAAGCTTTCTGAGAAACTGCTTAGTGTTCTGTTAATTCATCTCACAGAGTTAAATCTATATTTCGTGGATCTCTTTGCTAGCCTTATTTCTGTGGAATCTGAGAACAGATATTTCCGATCCCTTTGAAGACTATAGGGCCAAAGGAAATATCCTTCGAAAACTAAGAGAAAGAAGCTTTCTGAGAAACTTCGTTGTGTTCTGTGAAATGAGCTCACAGAGTTACAGCTTTCCCCTCAAGAAGCCTTTCGCTAAGACAGTTCTTGTGGAATTGGCAAAGTGATATTTGGAAGCCCATAGAGGGCTATGGTGAAAAAGGAAATATCCTCAGATGAAATCTGGAAATAAGCTTTCTGAGAAACTGCTTAGTGTTCTGTTAATTCATCTCACAGAGTTACATCTGTATTTCGTGGATCTCTTTGCTAGGCTTATTTCTGTGGAATCTGAGAACAGATATTTCGGAAACCTTTGAAGACTATAGGGCCAAAGGAAATATCCTCGGATAACAAAGAAAAAGAAGCTTTCTGAGAAACTTTTTTGTGTTCTGTGAAATCATCTCACAGAGTTACAGCTTTCCCCTCAAGAAGCCTTTCGCTAAGACAGTTCTTGTGGAATTGGCAAAGTGATATTTGGAAGCCCTTAGAGGGCTATGTTGAAAAAGGAAATATCCTCCGATGAAATCTGGAAAGAAGCTTTCTGAGAAACTGCTTAGTGTTCTGTTAATTCATCTCACAGAGTTACATCTGTATTTCGTGGATCTCTTTGCTAGCCTTATTTCTGTGGAATTTGAGAACAGATATTTCGGATCCCTTTGAAGACTATAGGGCCAAAGGAAATATCCTCCGATAACTAAGAGAAAGAAGCTTTCTGAGAAACTTCTTTGTGTTCTGTGAAATCATCTCACAGAGTTACAGCTTTCCCCTCAAGAAGCCTTTCGCTAAGACATTTCTTGTGGAATTGGCAAAGTGATATTTGGAAGCCCATAGAGGGCTATGTTGAAAAAGGAAATATCCTCCGATGAAATCTGGAAAGAAGCTTTGTGAGAAACTGCTTAGTGTTCTGTTAATTCATCTCACAGAGTTACATCAGTATTTCGTGGATCTCTTTGCTAGCCTTATTTCTGTGGAATTTGAGAACAGATATTTCGGATCCCTTTGAAGACTATAGGGCCAAAGGAAATATCCTCCGATAACTAAGAGAAAGAAGCTTTCTGAGAAACTTCTTTGTGTTCTGTGAAATCATCTCACAGAGTTACAGCTTTCCCCTCAAGAAGCCTTTCGCTAAGACATTTCTTGTGGAATAGGCAAAGTGATATTTGGAAGCCCATAGAGGGCTATGGTGAAAAAGGAAATATCCTCCGATGAAACCTGGAAAGAAGCTTTCTGAGAAACTGCTTAGTGTTCTGTTAATTCATCTCACAAAGTTACTTCTATATTTCGTGGATCTCTTTGCTAGCCTTATTTCTGTGGAATCTGAGAACAGATATTTTGGATCCCTTTGAAGACTATAGGGCCAAAGGAAATATCCTCCGATAACTAAGAGAAAGAAGCTTTCTGAGAAACTTCTTTGTGTTCTGTGAAATCATCTCACAGAGTTACAGCTTTCCCCTCAAGAAGCCTTTCGCTAAGAGAGTTGTTGTGGAATTGGCAAAGTGATATTTGGAAGCCCTTAGAGGGCTAAGGTGAAAAAGGAAATATCCTCAGATGAAATCTGGAAAGAAGCTTTCTGAGAAACTGCTTAGTGTTCTGTTAATTCATCTCACAGAGTTACATCTGTATTTCGTGGATCTCTTTGCTAGCCTTATTTCTGTGGAATCTGAGAACAGATATTTCGGATCCCTTTGTAGACTATAGGGCCAAAGGAAATATCCTCCGATAACTAAGAGAAAGAAGCTTTCTGAGAAACTTCTTTGTGTTCTGTGAAATCATCTCACAGAGTTACAGCTTTCCCCTCAAGAAGCCTTTCGCTACGACATTTCTTGTGGAATTGGCAAAGTGATATTTGGAAGCCCATAGAGGGCTATGGTGAAAAAGGAAATATCCTCAGATGAAATCTGGAAAGAAGCTTTCTGAGAAACTGCTTAGTGTTCTGTTAATTCATCTCACAGAGATACTTCTATATTTCGTGGATCTCTTTGCTAGCCTTATTTCTGTGGAATCTGAGAACAGATATTTCGGATCCCTTTGAAGACTATAGGGCCAAAGGAAATATCCTCCGAAAACTAAGAGAAAGAAGCTTTCTGAGAAACTTCTTTGTGTTCTGTGAAATCATCTCACAGAGTTACAGCTTTCCCCTCAAGAAGCCTTTCGCTAAGACAGTTGTTGTGGAATTGGCAAAGTGATATTTGGAAGCCCATAGAGGGCTATGGTGAAAAAGGAAATATCCTCAGATGAAATTTGGAAAGAAGCTTTCTGAGAAACTGCGTAGTGTTCTGTTAATTCATCTCACAGAGTTACATCTGTATTTCCTGGATCTCTTTGCTAGCCTTATTTCTGTGGAATCTGAGAACAGATATTTCGGATCCCTTTGAAGACTATAGGGCCAAATGAAACATCCTCCGATAACTAAGAGAAAGAAGCTTTCTGAGAAACTTCTTTGTGTTCTGTGAAATCATCTCACAGAGTTACAGCTTTCCCCTCAAGAAGCCTTTCGCTAAGACAGTTCTTGTGGAATTGGCAAAGTGATATTTGGAAGCCCATAGAGGGCTATGGTGAAAAAGGAAATATCCTCCGATGAAATCTGGAAAGAAGATTTCTGAGAAACTGCTTAGTGTTCTGTTAATTCATCTCACAGAGGTACATCTATATTTCGTGGATCTCTTTGCTAGCCTTATTTCTGTGGAATCTGAGAACAGATATTTCGGATCCCTTTGAAGACTCTAGGGCCAAAGGAAATATCCTCCGAAAACTAAGAGAAAGAAGCTTTCTGAGAAACTTCTTTGTGTTCTGTCAAATCAGCTCACAGAGTTACAGCTTTCCTCTCAAGAAGCCTTTCGCTAAGACAGTTCTTGTGGAATTGGCAAAGTGATATTTGGAAGCCCATAGAGGGCTATGGTGAAAAAGGAAATATCCTCAGATGAAATCTGGAAAGAAGCTTTCTGAGAAACTGCGTAGTGTTCTGTTAATTCATCTCACAGAGTTACATCTATATTTCGTGGATCTCTTTGCTAGCCTTATTTCTGTGGAATCTGAGAACAGATATTTCGGATCCCTTTGAAGACTATAGGGCCAAAGGAAATATCCTCCGAAAACTAAGAGAAAGAAGCTTTCTGAGAAACTTCTTTGTGTTCTGTGAAATCATCTCACAGAGTTACAGCTTTCCCCTCAAGAAGCCTTTCTCTAAGACAGTTCTTGTGGAATTGGCAAAGTGATATTTGGAAGCCCATAGAGGGCTATGGTGAAAAAGGAAATATCCTCCGATGAAATCTGGAAAGAAGGTTTCTGAGAAACTGCTTAGTGTTCTGTTAATTCATCTCACAGATTTACATCTATATTTCGTGGATCTCTTTGCTAGCCCTATTTCTGTGGAATCTGAGAACAGATATTTCGGATCCGTTTGAAGACTATAGGGCCAAAGGAAATATCCTCCGAAAACAAAGACAAAGAAGCTTTCTGAGAAACTTCTTTGTGTTCTGTGAAATGAGCTCACAGAGTTACAGCTTTCCCCTCAAGAAGCCTTTCGCTAAGACAGTTCTTGTGGAATTTGCAAAGTGATATTTGGAAGCCCTTAGAGGGCTATGGTGAAAAAGGAAATATAATCAGATGAAATCTGGAAAGAAGCTTTCTGAGAAACTGCTTAGTGTTCTGTTAATTCATCTCACAGAGTTACATCTGTATTTCGTGGATCACTTGGCTAGCCTTATTTCTGTGGAATCTGAGAACAGATATTTCGGATCCCTTTGAAGACTATAGGGCCAAAGGAAATATCCTCGGATAACAAAGAAAAAGAAGCTTTCTGAGAAACTTTTTTGTGTTCTGTGAAATCATCTCACAGAGTTACAGCTTTCCCCTCAAGAAGCCTTTCGCTAAGACAGTTCTTGTGGAATTGGCAAAGTGATATTTGGAAGCCCATAGAGGGCTATGTTGAAAAAGGAAATATCCTCCGATGAAATCTGGAAAGAAGCTTTCTGAGAAACTGCTTAGTGTTCTGTTAATTCATCTCACAGAGTTACATCTGTATTTCGTGGATCTCTTTGCTAGCCTTATTTCTGTGGAATTTGAGAACAGATATTTCGGATCCCTTTGAAGACTATAGGGCCAAAGGAAATATCCTCCGATAACTAAGAGAAAGAAGCTTTCTGAGAAACTTCTTTGTGTTCTGTGAAATCATCTCACAGAGTTACAGCTTTCCCCTCAAGAAGCCTTTCGCTAAGACATTTCTTGTGGAATTGGCAAAGTGATATTTGGAAGCCCATAGAGGGCTATGTTGAAAAAGGAAATATCCTCCGATGAAATCTGGAAAGAAGCTTTCTGAGAAACTGCTTAGTGTTCTGTTAATTCATCTCACAGAGTTACATCTGTATTTCCTGGATCTCTTTGCTAGCCTTATTTCTGTGGAATCTGAGAACAGATATTTCGGATCCCTTTGAAGACTATAGGGCCAAATGAAACATCCTCCGATAACTAAGAGAAAGAAGCTTTCTGAGAAACTTCTTTGTGTTCTGTGAAATCATCTCACAGAGTTACAGCTTTCCCCTCAAGAAGCCTTTCGCTAAGACAGTTCTTGTGGAATTGGCAAAGTGATATTTGGAAGCCCATAGAGGGCTATGGTGAAAAAGGAAATATCCTCAGATGAAATCTGGAAAGAAGCTTTCTGAGAAACTGCTTAGTGTTCTGTTAATTCATCTCACAAAGTTACTTCTATATTTCGTGGATCTCTTTGCTAGCCTTATTTCTGTGGAATCTGAGAACAGATATTTCGGATCCCTTTGAAGACTATAGGGCCAAAGGAAATATCCTCCGATAACTAAGAGAAAGAAGCTTTCTGAGAAACTTCTTTGTGTTCTGTGAAATCATCTCACAGAGTTACAGCTTTCCCCTCAAGAAGCCTTTCGCTAAGAGAGTTGCTGTGGAATTGGCAAAGTGATATTTGGAAGCCCATAGAGGGCTAAGGTGAAAAAGGAAATATCCTCAGATGAAATCTGGAAAGAAGCTTTCTGAAAAACTGCTTAGTGTTCTGTTAATTCATCTCACAGAGTTACATCTGTATTTCGTGGATCTCTTTGCTAGCCTTATTTCTGTGGAATCTGAGAACAGATATTTCGGATCCCTTTGAAGACTATAGGGCCAAAGGAAATATACTCCGAAAACTAAGAGAAAGAAGCTTTCTGAGAAACTTCTTTGTGTTCTGTGAAATCATCTCACAGAGTTACAGCTTTCCCCTCAAGAAGCCTTTCGCTACGACATTTCTTGTGGAATTGGCAAAGTGATATTTGGAAGCCCATATAGGGCTATGGTGAAAAAGGAAATATCCTCAGATGAAATCTGGAAAGAAGCTTTCTGAGAAACTGCTTAGTGTTCTGTTCATTCATCTCACAGAGTTACATCTGTATTTCGTGGATCTCTTTGCTAGCCTTATTTCTGTGGAATCTGACAACAGATATTTCGGATCCCTTTGAAGACTATAGGGCCAAAGGAAATATCCTCCGATAACTAAGAGAAAAAAGCTTTCTGAGAAACTTCTTTGTGTTCTGTGAAATCAGCTCACAGAGTTACAGCTTTCCCCTCAAGAAGCCTTTCGCTAAGACAGTTCTTGTGGAATTGGCAAAGTGATATTTGGAAGCCCATAGAGGGCTATGGGGAAAAAGGAAATATCTTCAGATGAAATCTGGAAAGAAGCTTTCTGAGAAACTGCTTAGTGTTCTGTTAATTCATCTCACAGAGTTACATCTGTATTTCGTGGATCACTTGGCTAGCCTTATTTCTGTGGAATATGAGAACAGATATTTCAGATCCCTTTGAAGACTATAGGGCCAAAGGAAATATCCTCCGATAACAAAGAGAAAGAAGCTTTCTGAGAAACTTCTTTGTGTTCTGTGAAATCATCTCACAGAGTTACAGCTTTCCCCTCAAGAAGCCTTTCGCTAAGACAGTTCTTGTGGAATTGGCCAAGTGATATTTGGAAGCCCATAGAGGGCTATGGTGAAAAAGGAAATATCCTCAGATGAAATCTGGAAAGAAGCTTTCTGAGAAACTGCTTAGTGTTCTGTTAATTCATCTCACACAGTTACATCTGTATTTCGTGGATCACTTGGCTAGCCTTATTTCTGTGGAATCTGAGAACAGATATTTCGGATCCCTTTGAAGACTATAGGGCCAAAGGAAATATCCTCCGATAACTAAGAGAAAGAAGCTTTCTGAGAAACTTCTTTGTGTTCTGTGAAATCATCTCACAGAGTTACAGCTTTCCCCTCAAGAAGCCTTTCGCTAAGACAGTTCTTGTGGAATTGGCAAAGTGATATGTTGAAACCCTTAGTGGGCTATGGTGAAAAAGGAAATATCCTCCGATGAAATCTGGAAAGAAGCTTTCTGAGAAACTGCTTAGTGTTCTGTTAATTCATCTCACAGAGTTACATCTATATTTCGTGGATCTCTTTGCTAGCCTTATTTCTGTGGAATCTGAGAACAGATATTTCGGATCCCTTTGAAGACTATAGGGCCAAAGGAAATATCCTCCGAAAACTAAGAGAAAGAAGCTTTCTGAGAAACTTCTTTGTGTTCTGTGAAATCAGCTCACAGAGTTACAGCTTTCCCCTCAAGAAGCCTTTCGCTAAGACAGTTCTTGTGGAATTGGCAAAGTGATATTTGGAAGCCCATAGAGGGCTATGGTGAAAAAGGAAATATCCTCCGATGAAATCTGGAAAGAAGCTTTCTGAGAGACTGCTTAGTGTTCTGTTAATTCATCTCACAGAGTTACATCTGTACTTCGTGGATCTCTTTGCTAGGCTTATTTCTGTGGAATCTGAGAACAGATATTTCGGATCCCTTTGAAGACTATAGGGCCAAAGGAAATATCCTCGTATAACAAAGAAAAAGAAGCTTTCTGAGAAAATTTTTTGTGTTCTGTGAAATCATCTCACAGAGTTACAGCTTTCCCCTCAAGAAGCCTTTCGCTAAGACAGTTCTTGTGGAATTGGCAAAGTGATATTTGGAAGCCCATAGAGGGCTATGGTGAAAAAGGAAATATCCTCAGATGAAATCTGGAAAGAAGCTTTCTGAGAAACTGCTTAGTGTTCTGTTAATTCATCTCACAGAGTTACATCTGTATTTCGTTGATCTCTTTGCTAGCCTTATTTCTGTGGAATCTGACAACAGATATTTCGGATCCCTTTGAAGACTATAGGGCCAAAGGAAATATCCTCCGATAACTAAGAGAAAAAAGCTTTCTGAGAAACTTCTTTGTGTTCTGTGAAATCATCTCACAGAGTTACAGCTTTCCCCTCAAGAAGCCTTTCGCTAAGACAGTCATTGTGGAATTGGCAAAGTGATATTTGGAAGCCCATAGAGGGCTACGGTGAAAACGGAAATATCCTCAGATGAAATCTGGAAAGAAGCTTTCTGAGAAACTGCTTAGTGTTCTGTTAATTCATCTCACAGAGTTACATCTGTATTTCGTGGATCACTTGGCTAGCCTTATTTCTGTGGAATATGAGAACAGATATTTCGGATCCCTTTGAAGACTATAGGGCCAAAGGAAATATCCTCGTATAACAAAGAAAAAGAAGTTTTCTGAGAAAATTTTTTGTGTTCTGTGAAATCATCTCACAGAGTTACAGCTTTCCCCTCAAGAAGCCTTTCGCTAAGACAGTTCTTGTGGAATTGGCAAAGTGATATTTGGAAGCCCATAGAGGGCTATGGAGAAAAAGGAAATATCCTCAGATGAAATCTGGAAAGAAGCTTTCTGAGAAACTGCTTAGTGATCTGTTAATTCATCTCACATAGTTACATCTGTATTTCGTGGATCTCTTTGCTAGCCTTATTTCTGTGGAATCTGACAACAGATATTTCGGATCCCTTTGAAGACTATAGGGCCAAAGGAAATATCCTCCGATAACTAAGAGAAAGAAGCTTTCTGAGAAACTTCTTTGTGTTCTGTGAAATCATCTCACAGAGTTACAGCTTTCCCCTCAAGAAGCCTTTCCCTAAGACAGTTCTTGTGGAATTGGCAAAGTGATATTTGGAAGCCCATAGAGGGCTATGGTGAAAAAGGAAATATCCTCATATGAAATCTGGAAAGAAGCTTTCTGAGAAACTGCTTAGTGTTCTGTTAATTCATCTCACAGAGTTACATCTGTATTTCGTGGATCACTTGGCTAGCCTTATTTCTGTGGAATCTGAGAACAGATATTTCGGATCCCTTTGAAGACTATAGGGCCAAAGGAAATATCCTCCGATAAGTAAGAGAAAGAAGCTTTCTGAGAAACTTCTTTGTGTTCTGTGAAATCATCTCACAGAGTTACAGCTTTCCCCTCAAGAAGCCTTTCGCTAAGACATTTCTTGTGGAATAGGCAAAGTGATATTTGGAAGCCCATAGAGGGCTATGGTGAAAAAGGAAATATCCTCCGATGAAATCTGGAAAGAAGCTTTCTGAGAAACTGCTTAGTGTTCTGTTAATTCATCTCACAAAGTTACTTCTATATTTCGTGGATCTCTTTGCTAGCCTTATTTCTGTGGAATCTGAGAACAGATATTTCGGATCCCTTTGAAGACTATAGGGCCAAAGGAAATATCCTCCGATAACTAAGAGAAAGAAGCTTTCTGAGAAACTTCTTTGTGTTCTGTGAAATCATCTCACAGAGTTACAGCTTTCCCCTCAAGAAGCCTTTCGCTAAGAGAGTTGCTGTGGAATTGGCAAAGTGATATTTGGAAGCCCATAGAGGGCTAAGGTGAAAAAGGAAATATCCTCAGATGAAATCTGGAAAGAAGCTTTCTGAGAAACTGCTTAGTGTTCTGTTAATTCATCTCACAGAGTTACATCTGTATTTCGTGGATCTCTTTGCTAGCCTTATTTCTGTGGAATCTGAGAACAGATATTTCGGATCCCTTTGAAGACTATAGGGCCAAAGGAAATATCCTCCGAAAACTAAGAGAAAGAAGCTTTCTGAGAAACTTCTTTGTGTTCTGTGAAATCATCTCACAGAGTTACAGCTTTCCCCTCAAGAAGCCTTTCGCTAAGACAGTTGTTGTGGAATTGGCAAAGTGATATTTGGAAGCCCATAGAGGGCTATGGTGAAAAAGGAAATATCCTCAGATGAAATTTGGAAAGAAGCTTTCTGAGAAACTGCTTAGTGTTCTGTTAATTCATCTCACAGAGTTACATCTGTATTTCCTGGATCTCTTTGCTAGCCTTATTTCTGAGGAATCTGAGAACAGATATTTCGGATCCCTTTGAAGACTATAGGGCCAAAGGAAACATCATCCGATAACTAAGAGAAAGAAGCTTTCTGAGAAACTTCTTTGTGTTCTGTGAAATCATCTCACAGAGTTACAGCTTTCCCCTCAAGAAGCCTTTCGCTAAGACAGTTCTTGTGGAATTGGCAAAGTGATATTTGGAAGCACATAGAGGGCTATGGTGAAAAAGGAAATATCCTCAGATGAAATCTGGAAAGAAGCTTTCTGAGAAACTGCTTAGTGTTCTGTTAATTCATCTCACAGAGGTACATCTATATTTCGTGGATCTCTTTGCTAGCCTTATTTCTGTGGAATCTGAGAACAGATATTTCGGATCCCTTTGAAGACTATAGGGCCAAAGGAAATATCCTCCGAAAACTAAGAGAAAGAAGCTTTCTGAGAAACTTCTTTGTGTTCTGTCAAATCAGCTCACAGAGTTACAGCTTTCCTCTCAAGAAGACTTTAGCTAAGACAGTTCTTGTGGAATTGGCAAAGTGATATTTGGAAGCCCATAGAGGGCTATGGTGAAAAAGGAAATATCCTCAGATGAAATCTGGAAAGAAGCTTTCTGAGAAACTGCTTAGTGTTCTGTTAATTCATCTCACAGAGTTACATCTGTATTTCGTGGATCACTTGGCTACCTTATTTCTGTGGAATCTGAGAACAGATATTTCGGATCCCTTTGAAGACTATAGGGCCAAAGGAAATATCCTCCGAAAACTAAGAGAAAGAAGCTTTCTGAGAAACTTCTTTGTGTTCTGTGAAATCATCTCACAGAGTTACAGCTTTCCCCTCAAGAAGCCTTTCTCTAAGACAGTTCTTGTGGAATTCGCAAAGTGATATTTGGAAGCCCATAGAGGGCTATGGTGAAAAAGGAAATATCCTCCGATGAAATCTGGAAAGAAGCTTTCTGAGAAACTGCTTAGTGTTCTGTTAATTCATCTCACAGAGTTACATCTATATTTCGGGGATCTCTTTGCTAGCCTTATTTCTGTGGAATCTGAGAACAGATATTTCGGATCCCTTTGAAGACTATAGGGCCAAAGGAAATATCCTTCGATAACAAAGAGAAAGAAGCTTTCTAGGAAACCTCTTTGTGTTCTCTGAAATCATCTCACAGAGTCACAGCTTTCCCCTCAAGAAGACTTTCGCTAAGACAGTTCTTGTGGAATTGGCAAAGTGATATTTGGAAGCCCATAGAGGGCTACGGTGAAAAAGGAAATATCCTCAGATGAAATCTGGAAAGAAGCTTTCTGAGAAACTGCTTAGTGTTCTGTTAATTCATCTCAGAGAGTTACATCTGTATTTCGTGGATCTCTTTGCTAGCGTTATTTCTGTGGAATCTGAAAACAGATATTTCGGATCCCTTTGGAGACTATAGGGCCAAAGGAAATATCCTCCGATAACTAAGAGAAAGAAGCTTTCTGAGAAACTTCTTTGTGTTCTGTGAAATCATCTCACAGAGTTACAGCTTTCCCCTCAAGAAGCCTTTCGCTAAGACAGTTCTTGTGGAATTGGCAAAGTGATATTTGGAAGCCCATAGAGGGCTATGGTGAAAAAGGAAATATCCTCCGATGAAATCTGGAAAGAAGCTTTCTGAGAAACTGCTTAGTGTTCTGTTAATTCATCTCACAGAGTTACATCTGTATTTCGTGGATCTCTTTGCTAGCCTTATTTCTGTGGAATCTGACAACAGATATTTCGGATCCCTTTGAAGACTATAGGGCCAAAGGAAATATACTCCGATAACTAAGAGAAAGAAGCTTTCTGAGAAACTTCTTTGTGTTCTGTGAAATCATCTCACAGAGTTACAGCTTTGCCCTCAAGAAGCCTTTCGCTAAGACAGTTCTTGTGGAATTGGCAAAGTGATATTTGGAAGCCCATAGAGGGCTATGGTGAAAAAGGAAATATCCTCAGATGAAATCTGGAAAGAAGCTTTCTGAGAAACTGCTTAGTGTTCTGTTAATTCATCTCACAGAGTTACATCTGTATTTCGTGGATCACTTGGCTAGCCTTATTTCTGTGGAATCTGAGAACAGATATTTCGGATCCCTTTGAAGACTATAGGGCCAAAGGAAATATCCTCCGATAACAAAGAGAAAGAAGCTTTGTGAGAAATTTCTTTGTTTTCTATGTAATCATCTCACAGAGTTACAGCTTTCCCCTCAAGAAGACTTTCGCTAAGACAGTTCTTGTGGAATTGGCAAAGTGATATTTGGAAGCCCTTAGAGGGCTATGGTGAAAAAGGAAATATAATCAGATGAAATCTGGAAAGAAGCTTTCTGAGAAACTGCTTAGTGTTCTGTTAATTCATCTCACAGAGTTACATCTGTATTTCGTGGATCACTTGGCTAGCCTTATTTCTGTGGAATCTGAGAACAGATATTTCGGATCCCTTTGAAGACTATAGGGCCAAAGGAAATATCCTCCGATAACTAAGAGAAAGAAGCTTTCTGAGAAACTTCTTTGTGTTCTGTGAAATCATCTCACAGAGTTACAGCTTTCCCCTCAAGAAGCCTTTCGCTAAGACATTTCTTGTGGAATTGGCAAAGTGATATTTGGAAGCCCATAGAGGGCTATGGTGAAAAAGGAAATATCCTCAGATGAAATCTGGAAAGAAGCTTTCTGAGAAACTGCTTTGTGTTTTGTTAATTCATCTCACAGAGTTACATCTGTATTTCGTTGATCTCTTTGCTAGCCTTATTTCTGTGGAATCTGACAACAGATATTTCGGATCCCTTTGAAGACTATAGGGCCAAAGGAAATATCCTCCGATAACTAAGAGAAAAAAGCTTTCTGAGAAACTTCTTTGTGTTCTGTGAAATCATCTCACAGAGTTACAGCTTTCCCCTCAAGAAGCCTTTCGCTAAGACAGTCTTTGTGGAATTGGCAAAGTGATATTTGGAAGCCCATAGAGGGCTACGGTGAAAAAGGAAATATCCTCAGATGAAATCTGGAAAGAAGCTTTCTGAGAAACTGCTTAGTGTTCTGTTAATTCATCTCACAGAGTTACATCTGTATTTCGTGGATCACTTGGCTAGCCTTATTTCTGTGGAATATGAGAACAGATATTTCGGATCCCTTTGAAGACTATAGGGCCAAAGGAAATATCCTCCGATAACTAACAGAAAGAAGCTTTCTCAGAAACTTCTTTGTGTTCTGTGAAATCATCTCACAGAGTTACAGCTTTCCCCTCAAGAAGCCTTTCGCTAAGACAGTTCTTGTGGAATTGGCAAAGTGATATTTGGAAGCCCATAGAGGGCTATGGTGAAAAAGGAAATATCCTCAGATGAAATATGGAAAGAAGCTTTCTGAGAAACTGCTTAGTGTTCTGTTAGTTCATCTCACAGAGTTACATCTATATTTCGTGGATCTCTTTGCTAGCCTTATTTCTGAGGAATCTGAGAACAGATATTTCGGATCCCTTTGAAGACTATAGGGCCAAAGGAAATATCCTCCGATAACAAAGAGAAAGAAGCTTTCTGAGAAACTTCTTTGTGTTCTGTGAAATCATCTCACAGAGTTACAGCTTTCCCCTCAAGAAGCCTTTCGCTAAGACAGTTCTTGTGGTATTGGCCAAGTGATATTTGGAAGCCCATAGAGGGCTATGGTGAAAAAGGAAATATCCTCAGATGAAATCTGGAAAGAAGCTTTCTGAGAAACTGCTTAGTGTTCTGTTAATTCATCTCACACAGTTACATCTGTATTTCGTGGATCTCTTTGCTAGCCTTATTTCTGTGGAATCTGAGAACAGATATTTCGGATCCCTTTGAAGACTATAGGGCCAAAGGAAATATCCTCCGATAACTAAGAGAAAGAAGCTTTCTGAGAAACTTCTTTGTGTTCTGTGAAATCATCTCACAGAGTTACAGCTTTCCCCTCAAGAAGCCTTTCGCTAAGACAGTTCTTGTGGAATTGGCAAAGTGATATTTTGAAACCCTTAGTGGGCTATGGTGAAAAAGGAAATATCCTCCGATGAAATCTGGAAAGAAGCTTTCTGAGAAACTGCTTAGTGTTCTGTTAATTCATCTCACAGAGTTACATCTATGTTTCGTGGATCTCTTTGCTAGCCTTATTTCTGTGGAATCTGAGAACAGATATTTCGGATCCCTTTGAAGACTATAGGGCCAAAGGAAATATCCTCCGAAAACTAAGAGAAAGAAGCTTTCTGAGAAACTTCTTTGTGTTCTGTGAAATCAGCTCACAGAGTTACAGCTTTCCCCTCAAGAAGCCTTTCGCTAAGACAGTTCTTGTGGAATTGGCAAAGTGATATTTGGAAGCCCATAGAGGGCTATGGTGAAAAAGGAAATATCCTCCGATGAAATCTGGAAAGAAGCTTTCTGAGAAACTGCTTAGTGTTCTGTTAATTCATCTCACAGAGTTACATCTGTACTTCGTGGATCTCTTTGCTAGGCTTATTTCTGTGGAATCTGAGAACAGATATTTCGGATCCCTTTGAAGACTATAGGGCCAAAGGAAATATCCTCGTATAACAAAGAAAAAGAAGTTTTCTGAGAAAATTTTTTGTGTTCTGTGAAATCATCTCACAGAGGTACAGCTTTCCCCTCAAGAAGCCTTTCGCTAAGACAGTTCTTGTGGAATTGGCAAAGTGATATTTGGAAGCCCATAGAGGGCTATGGTGAAAAAGGAAATATCCTCAGATGAAATCTGGAAAGAAGCTTTCTGAGAAACTGCTCAGTGTTCTGTTAATTCATCTCACAGAGTTACATCTGTATTTCGTGGATCTCTTTGCTAGCCTTATTTCTGTGGAATCTGAGAACAGATATTTCCGATCCCTTTGAAGACTATAGGGCCAAAGGAAATATCCTCCGATAACTAAGAGAAAGAAGCTTTCTGAGAAACTTCTTTGTGTTCTGTGAAATCATCTCACAGAGTTACAGCTTTCCCCTCAAGAAGCCTTTCGCTAAGACAGTTCTTGTGGAATTGGCAAACTGATATTTGGAAGCCCATAGAGGGCTATGGTGAAAAAGGAAATATCCTCAGATGAAATCTGGAAAGAAGCTTTCTGAGAAACTGCTTAGTGTTCTGTTAATTCATCTCACAGAGTTACATCTGTATTTCGTGGATCACTTGGCTAGCCTTATTTCTGTGGAATCTGAGAACAGATATTTCGGATCCCTTTGAAGACTATAGGGCCAAAGGAAATATCCTCCGATAACTAAGAGAAAGAAGCTTTCTGAGAAACTTCTTTGTGTTCTGTGAAATCATCTCACAGAGTTACAGCTTTCCCCTCAAGAAGCCTTTCGCTAAGACATTTCTTGTGGAATTGGCAAAGTGATATTTGGAAGCCCATAGAGGGCTATGGTGAAAAAGGAAATATCCTCAGATGAAATCTGGAAAGAAGCTTTCTGAGAAACTGCTTTGTGTTTTGTTAATTCATCTCACAGAGTTACATCTGTATTTCGTTGATCTCTTTGCTAGCCTTATTTCTGTGGAATCTGACAACAGATATTTCGGATCCCTTTGAAGACTATAGGGCCAAAGGAAATATCCTCCGATAACTAAGAGAAAAAAGCTTTCTGAGAAACTTCTTTGTGTTCTGTGAAATCATCTCACAGAGTTACAGCTTTCCCCTCAAGAAGCCTTTCGCTAAGACAGTCTTTGTGGAATTGGCAAAGTGATATTTGGAAGCCCTTAGAGGGCTACGGTGAAAAAGGAAATATCCTCAGATGAAATCTGGAAAGAAGCTTTCTGAGAAACTGCTTAGTGTTCTGTTAATTCATCTCACAGAGTTACATCTGTATTTCGTGGATCACTTGGCTAGCCTTATTTCTGTGGAATATGAGAACAGATATTTCGGATCCCTTTGAAGACTATAGGGCCAAAGGAAATATCCTCCGATAACTAACAGAAAGAAGCTTTCTCAGAAACTTCTTTGTGTTCTGTGAAATCATCTCACAGAGTTACAGCTTTCCCCTCAAGAAGCCTTTCGCTAAGACAGTTCTTGTGGAATTGGCAAAGTGATATTTGGAAGCCCATAGAGGGCTATGGTGAAAAAGGAAATATCCTCCGATGAAATATGGAAAGAAGCTTTCTGAGAAACTGCTTAGTGTTCTGTTAGTTCATCTCACAGAGTTACATCTATATTTCGTGGATCTCTTTGCTAGCCTTATTTCTGTGGAATCTGAGAACAGATATTTCGGATCCCTTTGAAGACTATAGGGCCAAAGGAAATATCCTCCGATAACAAAGAGAAAGAAGCTTTCTGAGAAACTTCTTTGTGTTCTGTGAAATCATCTCACAGAGTTACAGCTTTCCCCTCAAGAAGCCTTTCGCTAAGACAGTTCTTGTGGTATTGGCCAAGTGATATTTGGAAGCCCATACAGGGCTATGGTGAAAAAGGAAATATCCTCAGATGAAATCTGGAAAGAAGCTTTCTGAGAAACTGCTTAGTGTTCTGTTAATTCATCTCACACAGTTACATCTGTATTTCGTGGATCTCTTTGCTAGCCTTATTTCTGTGGAATCTGAGAACAGATATTTCGGATCCCTTTGAAGACTATAGGGCCAAAGGAAATATCCTCCGATAACTAAGAGAAAGAAGCTTTCTGAGAAACTTCTTTGTGTTCTGTGAAATCATCTCACAGAGTTACAGCTTTCCCCTCAAGAAGCCTTTCGCTAAGACAGTTCTTGTGGAATTGGCAAAGTGATATTTTGAAACCCTTAGTGGGCTATGGTGAAAAAGGAAATATCCTCCGATGAAATCTGGAAAGAAGCTTTCTGAGAAACTGCTTAGTGTTCTGTTAATTCATCTCACAGAGTTACATCTATGTTTCGTGGATCTCTTTGCTAGCCTTATTTCTGTGGAATCTGAGAACAGATATTTCGGATCCCTTTGAAGACTATAGGGCCAAAGGAAATATCCTCCGAAAACTAAGAGAAAGAAGCTTTCTGAGAAACTTCTTTGTGTTCTGTGAAATCAGCTCACAGAGTTACATCTTTCCCCTCAAGAAGCCTTTCGCTAACACAGTTCTTGTGGAATTGGCAAAGTGATATTTGGAAGCCCATAGAGGGCTATGGTGAAAAAGGAAATATCCTCCGATGAAATCTGGAAAGAAGCTTTCTGAGAAACTGCTTAGTGTTCTGTTAATTCATCTCACAGAGTTACATCTGTACTTCGTGGATCTCTTTGCTAGGCTTATTTCTGTGGAATCTGAGAACAGATATTTCGGATCCCTTTGAAGACTATAGGGCCAAAGGAAATATCCTCGTATAACAAAGAAAAAGAAGTTTTCTGAGAAAATTTTTTGTGTTCTGTGAAATCATCTCACAGAGGTACAGCTTTCCCCTCAAGAAGCCTTTCGCTAAGACAGTTCTTGTGGAATTGGCAAAGTGATATTTGGAAGCCCATAGAGGGCTATGGTGAAAAAGGAAATATCCTCAGATGAATCTGGAAAGAAGCTTTCTGAGAAACTGCTCAGTGTTCTGTTAATTCATCTCACAGAGTTACATCTGTATTTCGTGGATCTCTTTGCTAGCCTTATTTCTGTGGAATCTGAGAACAGATATTTCGGATCCCTTTGAAGACTATAGGGCCAAAGGAAATATCCTCCGATAACTAAGAGAAAGAAGCTTTCTGAGAAACTTCTTTGTGTTCTGTGAAATCATCTCACAGAGTTACAGCTTTCCCCTCAAGAAGCCTTTCGCTAAGACAGTTCTTGTGGAATTGGCAAAGTGATATTTGGAAGCCCATAGAGGGCTATGGTGAAAAAGGAAATATCCTCATATGAAATCTGGAAAGAAGCTTTCTGAGAAACTGCTTAGTGTTCTGTTAATTCATCTCACAGAGTTACATCTGTATTTCGTGGATCACTTGGCTAGCCTTATTTCTGTGGAATCTGAAAACAGATATTTCGGATCCCTTTGAAGACTATAGGGCCAAAGGAAATATCCTCCGATAACTAAGAGAAAGAAGCTTTCTCAGAAACTTCATTGTGTTCTGTGAAATCATCTCACAGAGTTACAGCTTTCCCCTCAAGAAGCCTTTCGCTAAGACAGTTCTTGTGGAATTGGCAAAGTGATATTTGGAAGCCCATAGAGGGCTATGGTGAAAAAGGAAATATCCTCAGATGAAATCTGGAAAGAAGCTTTCTGAGAAACTGCTTAGTGTTCTGTTAATTCATCTCACCGAGTTACATCTATATTTCGTGGATCTCTTTGCTAGCCTTATTTTTGTGGAATCTGAGAACAGATATTTCGGATCCCTTTGAAGACTATAGGGCCAAAGGAAATATCCTCCGATAACTAAGAGAAAGAAGCTTTCTGAGAAACTTCTTTGTGTTCTGTGAAATCATCTCACAGAGTTACAGCTTTCCCCTCAAGAAGCCCTTCGCTAAGACAGTTCTTGTGGAATGGGCAAAGTGATATTTGGAAGCCCATAGAGGGCTATGGTGAAAAAGGAAATATCCTCAGATGAAATCTGGAAAGAAGCTTTCTGAGAAACTGCTTAGTGTTCTGTTAATTCATCTCACAGAGTTACATCTGTATTTCGTGGATCTCTTTGCTAGCCTTATTTCTGTGGAATCTGACAACAGATATTTCGGATCCCTTTGAAGACTACAGGGCCAAAGGAAATATCCTCCGATAACAAAGAGAAAGAAGCTTTCTGAGAAACTTCTTTGTGTTCTGTGAAATCATCTCACAGAGTTACAGCTTTCCCCTCAAGAAGCCTTTCGCTAAGACAGTTCTTGTGGAATTGGCAAAGTGATATTTGGAAGCCCATAGAGCAATGGTGAAAAAGGAAATATCCTCAGATGAAATCTGGAAAGAAGCTTTCTGAGAAACTGCTTAGTGTTCTGTTAATTCATCTCACAGAGTTACATCTGTATTTCATGGAACACTTGGCTAGCCTTATTTCTGTGGAATCTGAGAACAGATATTTCGGATCCCTTTGAAGACTATAGGGCCAAAGTAAATATCCTCCGATAACAAAGAGAAAGAAGCTTTCTGAGAAACTTCTTTGTGTTCTGTGAAATCATCTCACAGAGTTACAGCCTTCCCCTCAAGAAGCCTTTCGCTAAGACAGTTCTTGTGGAATTGGCCAAGTGATATTTGGAAGCCCATAGAGGGCTATGGTTTAAAAGGAAATATCCTCAGATGAAATCTGGAAAGAAGCTTTCTGAGAAACTGCTTAGTGTTCTGTTAATTCATCTCACAGAGTTACATCTGTATTTCGTGGATCTCTTTGCTAGCCTTATTTCTGTGGAATCTGAGAACAGATATTTCGGATCCCTTTGAAGACTATAGGGCCAAAGGAAATATCCTCCGATAACTAAGAGAAAGAAGCCTTCTGAGAAACTTCTTTGTGTTCTGTGAAATCAGCTCACAGAGTTACAGCTTTCCCCTCAAGAAGCCTTTCGCTAAGACAGTTCTTGTGGAATTGGCAAAGTGATATTTTGAAACCCTTAGTGGGCTATGGTGAAAAAGGAAATATCCTCCGATGAAATCTGGAAAGAAGCTTTCTGAGAAACTGCTTAGTGTTCTGTTAATTCATCTCACAGAGTTACATCTATGTTTCGTGGATCTCTTTGCTAGCCTTATTTCTGTGGAATCTGAGAACAGATATTTCGGATCCCTTTGAAGACTATAGGGCCAAAGGAAATATCCTCCGAAAACTAAGAGAAAGAAGCTTTCTGAGAAACTTCTTTGTGTTCTGTGAAATCAGCTCACAGAGTTACATCTTTCCCCTCAAGAAGCCTTTCGCTAACACAGTTCTTGTGGAATTGGCAAAGTGATATTTGGAAGCCCATAGAGGGCTATGGTGAAAAAGGAAATATCCTCCGATGAAATCTGGAAAGAAGCTTTCTGAGAAACTGCTTAGTGTTCTGTTAATTCATCTCACAGAGTTACATCTGTACTTCGTGGATCTCTTTGCTAGGCTTATTTCTGTGGAATCTGAGAACAGATATTTCGGATCCCTTTGAAGACTATAGGGCCAAAGGAAATATCCTCGTATAACAAAGAAAAAGAAGTTTTCTGAGAAAATTTTTTGTGTTCTGTGAAATCATCTCACAGAGGTACAGCTTTCCCCTCAAGAAGCCTTTCGCTAAGACAGTTCTTGTGGAATTGGCAAAGTGATATTTGGAAACCCTTAGTGGGCTATGGTGAAAAAGGAAATATCCTCCGATGAAATCTGGAAAGAAGGTTTCTGAGAAACTGCTTAGTGTTCTGTTAATTCATCTCACAGAGTTACATCTGTATTTCGTGGATCACTTGGCTAGCCTTATTTCTGTGGAATCTGAGAACAGATATTTCGGATCCCTTTGAAGACTATAGGGCCAAAGGAAATATCCTCCGATAACTAAGAGAAAGAAGCTTTCTGAGAAACTTCTTTGTGTTCTGTGAAATCATCTCACAGAGTTACAGCTTTCCCCTCAAGAAGCCTTTCGCTAAGACATTTCTTGTGGAATTGGCAAAGTGATATTTGGAAGCCCATAGAGGGCTATGGTGAAAAAGGAAATATCCTCAGATGAAATCTGGAAAGAAGCTTTCTGAGAAACTGCTTTGTGTTTTGTTAATTCATCTCACAGAGTTACATCTGTATTTCGTTGATCTCTTTGCTAGCCTTATTTCTGTGGAATCTGACAACAGATATTTCGGATCCCTTTGAAGACTATAGGGCCAAAGGAAATATCCTCCGATAACTAAGAGAAAAAAGCTTTCTGAGAAACTTCTTTGTGTTCTGTGAAATCATCTCACAGAGTTACAGCTTTCCCCTCAAGAAGCCTTTCGCTAAGACAGTCTTTGTGGAATTGGCAAAGTGATATTTGGAAGCCCATAGAGGGCTACGGTGAAAAAGGAAATATCCTCAGATGAAATCTGGAAAGAAGCTTTCTGAGAAACTGCTTAGTGTTCTGTTAATTCATCTCACAGAGTTACATCTGTATTTCGTGGATCACTTGGCTAGCCTTATTTCTGTGGAATATGAGAACAGATATTTCGGATCCCTTTGAAGACTATAGGGCCAAAGGAAATATCCTCCGATAACTAACAGAAAGAAGCTTTCTCAGAAACTTCTTTGTGTTCTGTGAAATCATCTCACAGAGTTACAGCTTTCCCCTCAAGAAGCCTTTCGCTAAGACAGTTCTTGTGGAATTGGCAAAGTGATATTTGGAAGCCCATAGAGGGCTATGGTGAAAAAGGAAATATCCTCAGATGAAATATGGAAAGAAGCTTTCTGAGAAACTGCTTAGTGTTCTGTTAGTTCATCTCACAGAGTTACATCTATATTTCGTGGATCTCTTTGCTAGCCTTATTTCTGAGGAATCTGAGAACAGATATTTCGGATCCCTTTGAAGACTATAGGGCCAAAGGAAATATCCTCCGATAACAAAGAGAAAGAAGCTTTCTGAGAAACTTCTTTGTGTTCTGTGAAATCATCTCACAGAGTTACAGCTTTCCCCTCAAGAAGCCTTTCGCTAAGACAGTTCTTGTGGTATTGGCCAAGTGATATTTGGAAGCCCATAGAGGGCTATGGTGAAAAAGGAAATATCCTCAGATGAAATCTGGAAAGAAGCTTTCTGAGAAACTGCTTAGTGTTCTGTTAATTCATCTCACACAGTTACATCTGTATTTCGTGGATCTCTTTGCTAGCCTTATTTCTGTGGAATCTGAGAACAGATATTTCGGATCCCTTTGAAGACTATAGGGCCAAAGGAAATATCCTCCGATAACTAAGAGAAAGAAGCTTTCTGAGAAACTTCTTTGTGTTCTGTGAAATCATCTCACAGAGTTACAGCTTTCCCCTCAAGAAGCCTTTCGCTAAGACAGTTCTTGTGGAATTGGCAAAGTGATATTTTGAAACCCTTAGTGGGCTATGGTGAAAAAGGAAATATCCTCCGATGAAATCTGGAAAGAAGCTTTCTGAGAAACTGCTTAGTGTTCTGTTAATTCATCTCACAGAGTTACATCTATGTTTCGTGGATCTCTTTGCTAGCCTTATTTCTGTGGAATCTGAGAACAGATATTTCGGATCCCTTTGAAGACTATAGGGCCAAAGGAAATATCCTCCGAAAACTAAGAGAAAGAAGCTTTCTGAGAAACTTCTTTGTGTTCTGTGAAATCAGCTCACAGAGTTACAGCTTTCCCCTCAAGAAGCCTTTCGCTAAGACAGTTCTTGTGGAATTGGCAAAGTGATATTTGGAAGCCCATAGAGGGCTATGGTGAAAAAGGAAATATCCTCCGATGAAATCTGGAAAGAAGCTTTCTGAGAAACTGCTTAGTGTTCTGTTAATTCATCTCACAGAGTTACATCTGTACTTCGTGGATCTCTTTGCTAGGCTTATTTCTGTGGAATCTGAGAACAGATATTTCGGATCCCTTTGAAGACTATAGGGCCAAAGGAAATATCCTCGTATAACAAAGAAAAAGAAGTTTTCTGAGAAAATTTTTTGTGTTCTGTGAAATCATCTCACAGAGGTACAGCTTTCCCCTCAAGAAGCCTTTCGCTAAGACAGTTCTTGTGGAATTGGCAAAGTGATATTTGGAAGCCCATAGAGGGCTATGGTGAAAAAGGAAATATCCTCAGATGAAATCTGGAAAGAAGCTTTCTGAGAAACTGCTCAGTGTTCTGTTAATTCATCTCACAGAGTTACATCTGTATTTCGTGGATCTCTTTGCTAGCCTTATTTCTGTGGAATCTGAGAACAGATATTTCCGATCCCTTTGAAGACTATAGGGCCAAAGGAAATATCCTCCGATAACTAAGAGAAAGAAGCTTTCTGAGAAACTTCTTTGTGTTCTGTGAAATCATCTCACAGAGTTACAGCTTTCCCCTCAAGAAGCCTTTCGCTAAGACAGTTCTTGTGGAATTGGCAAACTGATATTTGGAAGCCCATAGAGGGCTATGGTGAAAAAGGAAATATCCTCAGATGAAATCTGGAAAGAAGCTTTCTGAGAAACTGCTTAGTGTTCTGTTAATTCATCTCACAGAGTTACATCTGTATTTCGTGGATCACTTGGCTAGCCTTATTTCTGTGGAATCTGAGAACAGATATTTCGGATCCCTTTGAAGACTATAGGGCCAAAGGAAATATCCTCCGATAACTAAGAGAAAGAAGCTTTCTGAGAAACTTCTTTGTGTTCTGTGAAATCATCTCACAGAGTTACAGCTTTCCCCTCAAGAAGCCTTTCGCTAAGACATTTCTTGTGGAATTGGCAAAGTGATATTTGGAAGCCCATAGAGGGCTATGGTGAAAAAGGAAATATCCTCAGATGAAATCTGGAAAGAAGCTTTCTGAGAAACTGCTTTGTGTTTTGTTAATTCATCTCACAGAGTTACATCTGTATTTCGTTGATCTCTTTGCTAGCCTTATTTCTGTGGAATCTGACAACAGATATTTCGGATCCCTTTGAAGACTATAGGGCCAAAGGAAATATCCTCCGATAACTAAGAGAAAAAAGCTTTCTGAGAAACTTCTTTGTGTTCTGTGAAATCATCTCACAGAGTTACAGCTTTCCCCTCAAGAAGCCTTTCGCTAAGACAGTCTTTGTGGAATTGGCAAAGTGATATTTGGAAGCCCTTAGAGGGCTACGGTGAAAAAGGAAATATCCTCAGATGAAATCTGGAAAGAAGCTTTCTGAGAAACTGCTTAGTGTTCTGTTAATTCATCTCACAGAGTTACATCTGTATTTCGTGGATCACTTGGCTAGCCTTATTTCTGTGGAATATGAGAACAGATATTTCGGATCCCTTTGAAGACTATAGGGCCAAAGGAAATATCCTCCGATAACTAACAGAAAGAAGCTTTCTCAGAAACTTCTTTGTGTTCTGTGAAATCATCTCACAGAGTTACAGCTTTCCCCTCAAGAAGCCTTTCGCTAAGACAGTTCTTGTGGAATTGGCAAAGTGATATTTGGAAGCCCATAGAGGGCTATGGTGAAAAAGGAAATATCCTCCGATGAAATATGGAAAGAAGCTTTCTGAGAAACTGCTTAGTGTTCTGTTAGTTCATCTCACAGAGTTACATCTATATTTCGTGGATCTCTTTGCTAGCCTTATTTCTGTGGAATCTGAGAACAGATATTTCGGATCCCTTTGAAGACTATAGGGCCAAAGGAAATATCCTCCGATAACAAAGAGAAAGAAGCTTTCTGAGAAACTTCTTTGTGTTCTGTGAAATCATCTCACAGAGTTACAGCTTTCCCCTCAAGAAGCCTTTCGCTAAGACAGTTCTTGTGGTATTGGCCAAGTGATATTTGGAAGCCCATACAGGGCTATGGTGAAAAAGGAAATATCCTCAGATGAAATCTGGAAAGAAGCTTTCTGAGAAACTGCTTAGTGTTCTGTTAATTCATCTCACACAGTTACATCTGTATTTCGTGGATCTCTTTGCTAGCCTTATTTCTGTGGAATCTGAGAACAGATATTTCGGATCCCTTTGAAGACTATAGGGCCAAAGGAAATATCCTCCGATAACTAAGAGAAAGAAGCTTTCTGAGAAACTTCTTTGTGTTCTGTGAAATCATCTCACAGAGTTACAGCTTTCCCCTCAAGAAGCCTTTCGCTAAGACAGTTCTTGTGGAATTGGCAAAGTGATATTTTGAAACCCTTAGTGGGCTATGGTGAAAAAGGAAATATCCTCCGATGAAATCTGGAAAGAAGCTTTCTGAGAAACTGCTTAGTGTTCTGTTAATTCATCTCACAGAGTTACATCTATGTTTCGTGGATCTCTTTGCTAGCCTTATTTCTGTGGAATCTGAGAACAGATATTTCGGATCCCTTTGAAGACTATAGGGCCAAAGGAAATATCCTCCGAAAACTAAGAGAAAGAAGCTTTCTGAGAAACTTCTTTGTGTTCTGTGAAATCAGCTCACAGAGTTACATCTTTCCCCTCAAGAAGCCTTTCGCTAACACAGTTCTTGTGGAATTGGCAAAGTGATATTTGGAAGCCCATAGAGGGCTATGGTGAAAAAGGAAATATCCTCCGATGAAATCTGGAAAGAAGCTTTCTGAGAAACTGCTTAGTGTTCTGTTAATTCATCTCACAGAGTTACATCTGTACTTCGTGGATCTCTTTGCTAGGCTTATTTCTGTGGAATCTGAGAACAGATATTTCGGATCCCTTTGAAGACTATAGGGCCAAAGGAAATATCCTCGTATAACAAAGAAAAAGAAGTTTTCTGAGAAAATTTTTTGTGTTCTGTGAAATCATCTCACAGAGGTACAGCTTTCCCCTCAAGAAGCCTTTCGCTAAGACAGTTCTTGTGGAATTGGCAAAGTGATATTTGGAAGCCCATAGAGGGCTATGGTGAAAAAGGAAATATCCTCAGATGAATCTGGAAAGAAGCTTTCTGAGAAACTGCTCAGTGTTCTGTTAATTCATCTCACAGAGTTACATCTGTATTTCGTGGATCTCTTTGCTAGCCTTATTTCTGTGGAATCTGAGAACAGATATTTCGGATCCCTTTGAAGACTATAGGGCCAAAGGAAATATCCTCCGATAACTAAGAGAAAGAAGCTTTCTGAGAAACTTCTTTGTGTTCTGTGAAATCATCTCACAGAGTTACAGCTTTCCCCTCAAGAAGCCTTTCGCTAAGACAGTTCTTGTGGAATTGGCAAAGTGATATTTGGAAGCCCATAGAGGGCTATGGTGAAAAAGGAAATATCCTCATATGAAATCTGGAAAGAAGCTTTCTGAGAAACTGCTTAGTGTTCTGTTAATTCATCTCACAGAGTTACATCTGTATTTCGTGGATCACTTGGCTAGCCTTATTTCTGTGGAATCTGAAAACAGATATTTCGGATCCCTTTGAAGACTATAGGGCCAAAGGAAATATCCTCCGATAACTAAGAGAAAGAAGCTTTCTCAGAAACTTCATTGTGTTCTGTGAAATCATCTCACAGAGTTACAGCTTTCCCCTCAAGAAGCCTTTCGCTAAGACAGTTCTTGTGGAATTGGCAAAGTGATATTTGGAAGCCCATAGAGGGCTATGGTGAAAAAGGAAATATCCTCAGATGAAATCTGGAAAGAAGCTTTCTGAGAAACTGCTTAGTGTTCTGTTAATTCATCTCACCGAGTTACATCTATATTTCGTGGATCTCTTTGCTAGCCTTATTTTTGTGGAATCTGAGAACAGATATTTCGGATCCCTTTGAAGACTATAGGGCCAAAGGAAATATCCTCCGATAACTAAGAGAAAGAAGCTTTCTGAGAAACTTCTTTGTGTTCTGTGAAATCATCTCACAGAGTTACAGCTTTCCCCTCAAGAAGCCCTTCGCTAAGACAGTTCTTGTGGAATGGGCAAAGTGATATTTGGAAGCCCATAGAGGGCTATGGTGAAAAAGGAAATATTCTCAGATGAAATCTGGAAAGAAGCTTTCTGAGAAACTGCTTAGTGTTCTGTTAATTCATCTCACAGAGTTACATCTGTATTTCGTGGATCTCTTTGCTAGCCTTATTTCTGTGGAATCTGACAACAGATATTTCGGATCCCTTTGAAGACTACAGGGCCAAAGGAAATATCCTCCGATAACAAAGAGAAAGAAGCTTTCTGAGAAACTTCTTTGTGTTCTGTGAAATCATCTCACAGAGTTACAGCTTTCCCCTCAAGAAGCCTTTCGCTAAGACAGTTCTTGTGGAATTGGCAAAGTGATATTTGGAAGCCCATAGAGCAATGGTGAAAAAGGAAATATCCTCAGATGAAATCTGGAAAGAAGCTTTCTGAGAAACTGCTTAGTGTTCTGTTAATTCATCTCACAGAGTTACATCTGTATTTCATGGAACACTTGGCTAGCCTTATTTCTGTGGAATCTGAGAACAGATATTTCGGATCCCTTTGAAGACTATAGGGCCAAAGTAAATATCCTCCGATAACAAAGAGAAAGAAGCTTTCTGAGAAACTTCTTTGTGTTCTGTGAAATCATCTCACAGAGTTACAGCCTTCCCCTCAAGAAGCCTTTCGCTAAGACAGTTCTTGTGGAATTGGCCAAGTGATATTTGGAAGCCCATAGAGGGCTATGGTTTAAAAGGAAATATCCTCAGATGAAATCTGGAAAGAAGCTTTCTGAGAAACTGCTTAGTGTTCTGTTAATTCATCTCACAGAGTTACATCTGTATTTCGTGGATCTCTTTGCTAGCCTTATTTCTGTGGAATCTGAGAACAGATATTTCGGATCCCTTTGAAGACTATAGGGCCAAAGGAAATATCCTCCGATAACTAAGAGAAAGAAGCCTTCTGAGAAACTTCTTTGTGTTCTGTGAAATCAGCTCACAGAGTTACAGCTTTCCCCTCAAGAAGCCTTTCGCTAAGACAGTTCTTGTGGAATTGGCAAAGTGATATTTTGAAACCCTTAGTGGGCTATGGTGAAAAAGGAAATATCCTCCGATGAAATCTGGAAAGAAGCTTTCTGAGAAACTGCTTAGTGTTCTGTTAATTCATCTCACAGAGTTACATCTATGTTTCGTGGATCTCTTTGCTAGCCTTATTTCTGTGGAATCTGAGAACAGATATTTCGGATCCCTTTGAAGACTATAGGGCCAAAGGAAATATCCTCCGAAAACTAAGAGAAAGAAGCTTTCTGAGAAACTTCTTTGTGTTCTGTGAAATCAGCTCACAGAGTTACATCTTTCCCCTCAAGAAGCCTTTCGCTAACACAGTTCTTGTGGAATTGGCAAAGTGATATTTGGAAGCCCATAGAGGGCTATGGTGAAAAAGGAAATATCCTCCGATGAAATCTGGAAAGAAGCTTTCTGAGAAACTGCTTAGTGTTCTGTTAATTCATCTCACAGAGTTACATCTGTACTTCGTGGATCTCTTTGCTAGGCTTATTTCTGTGGAATCTGAGAACAGATATTTCGGATCCCTTTGAAGACTATAGGGCCAAAGGAAATATCCTCGTATAACAAAGAAAAAGAAGTTTTCTGAGAAAATTTTTTGTGTTCTGTGAAATCATCTCACAGAGGTACAGCTTTCCCCTCAAGAAGCCTTTCGCTAAGACAGTTCTTGTGGAATTGGCAAAGTGATATTTGGAAACCCTTAGTGGGCTATGGTGAAAAAGGAAATATCCTCCGATGAAATCTGGAAAGAAGGTTTCTGAGAAACTGCTTAGTGTTCTGTTAATTCATCTCACAGAGTTACATCTGTACTTCGTGGATCTCTTTGCTAGGCTTATTTCTGTGGAATCTGAGAACAGATATTTCGGATCCCTGTGAAGACTATAGGGCCAAAGGAAATATCCTCCGATAACAAAGAGAAAGAAGCTTTCTGAGAAACTTCTTTGTGTTCTGTGAAATCATCTCACAGAGTTACAGCCTTCCCCTCAAGAAGCCTTTCGCTAAGACAGTTCTTGTGGAATTGGCCAAGTGATATTTGGAAGCCCATAGAGGGCTATGGTGAAAAAGGAAATATCCTCAGATGAAATCTGGAAAGAAGCTTTCTGAGAAACTGCTTAGTGTTCTGTTAATTCATCTCACAGAGTTACATCTGTATTTCGTGGATCTCTTTGCTAGGCTTATATCTGTGGAATCTGAGAACAGATATTTCGGATCCCTTTGAAGACTATAGGGCCAAAGGAAATATCCTCCGATAACTAAGAGAAAGAAGCCTTCTGAGAAACTTCTTTGTGTTCTGTGAAATCATCTCACAGAGTTACAGCTTTCCCCTCAAGAAGCATTTCGCTAAGACAGTTCTTGTGGAATTGGCAAAGTGATATTTGGAAGCCCATAGAGGGCTATGGTGAAAAAGGAAATATCCTCCGATGAAATCTGGAAAGAAGCTTTCTGAGAAACTGCTTAGTGTTCTGTTAATTCATCTCACAGAGTTACATCTGTATTTCGTGGATCTCTTTGCTAGCCTTATTTCTGTGGAATCTGACAACAGATATTTCGGATCCCTTTGAAGACTATAGGGCCAAAGGAAATATCCTCCGATAACAAAGAGAAAGAAGCTTTCTGAGAAACTTCTTTGTGTTCTGTGAAATCATCTCACAGAGTTACAGCTTTCCCCTCAAGAAGCCTTTCGCTAAGACAGTTCTTGTGGAATTGGCAAAGTGATATTTGGAAGCCCATAGAGGACTATGGTGAAAAAGGAAGTATCCTCAGATGAAATCTGGAAAGAAGCTTTCTGAGAAACTGCTTAGTGTTCTGTTAATTGATCTCACAGAGTTACATCTGTATTTCATGGAACACTTGGATAGCCTTATTTCTGTGGAATCTGAGAACAGATATTTCGGATCCCTTTGAAGACTATAGGGCCAAAGTAAATATCCTCCGATAACAAAGAGAAAGAAGCTTTCTGAAAAACTTCTTTGTGTTCTGTGAAATCATCTCACAGAGTTACAGCCTTCCCCTCAAGAAGCCTTTCGCTAAGACAGTTCTTGTGGAATTGGCCAAGTGATTTTTGGAAGCCCATAGAGGGCTATGGTGAAAAAGGAAATA
Source organism: Macaca mulatta (assembly GCF_049350105.2). Lineage (NCBI taxonomy): Eukaryota > Metazoa > Chordata > Mammalia > Primates > Cercopithecidae > Macaca > Macaca mulatta. The sequence goes on from NC_133411.1 coordinate 50,913,997, forward strand.
TCCTCCGATGAAATCTGGAAAGAAGCTTTCTGAGAAACTGCTTACTGTTCTGTTAATTCATCTCACAGAGTTATATCTATATTTCGTGGATCTCTTTGCTAGCCTTATTTCTGTGGAATCTGACAAGAGATATTTCGGATCCCTTTGAAGACTATAGGGCCAAAGGAAATATTCTCCGATAACTAAGAGAAAGAAGCTTTCTGAGAAACTTCTTTGTGTTCTGTGAAATCATCTCACAGAGTTACAGCTTTCCCCTCAAGAAGCCTTTCGCTAAGACAGTTCTTGTGGAATTGGCAAAGTGATATTTGGAACCCCTTAGAGGGCTATGGTGAAAAAGGAAATATCCTCCGATGAAATCTGGAAAGAAGCTTTCTGAGAAACTGCTTAGTGTTCTGTTAGTTCATCTCACAGAGTTACATCTATATTTCGTGGATCTCTTTGCTAGCCTTATTTCTGTGGAATCTGAGAACAGATATTTCGGATCCCTTTGAAGACTATAGGGCCAAAGGAAATATCCTCCGATAAATAAGAGAAAGAAGCTTTCTCAGAAACTTCTTTGTGTTCTGTGAAATCATCTCACAGAGTTACAGCTTTCCCCTCAAGAAGCCTTTCGCTAAGACAGTTCTTGTGGAATTGGCAAAGTGATATTTGGAAACCCTTAGTGGGCTATGGTGAAAAAGGAAATATCCTCCGATGAAATCTGGAAAGAAGCTTTCTGAGAAACTGCTTAGTGTTCTGTTAATTCATCTCACAGAGTTAAATCTGTACTTCGTGGATCTCTTTGCTAGGCTTATTTCTGTGGAATCTGAGAACAGATATTTCGGATCCCTTTGAAGACTATAGGGCCAAAGGAAATATCCTCGGATAACAAAGAAAAAGACGCTTTCTGAGAAACTTTTTTGTGTTCTGTGAAATCATCTCACAGAGTTACAGCTTTCCCCTCAAGAAGCCTTTCGCTAAGACAGTTCTTGTGGAATTGGCAAAGTGATATTTGGAAGCCCATAGAGGGCTTTGGTGAAAAAGGAAATATCCTCCGATGAAATCTGGAAAGAAGCTTTCTGAGAAACTGCTTAGTGTTCTGTTAATTCATCTCACAGAGTTACATCTGTATTTCGTGGATCTCTTTGCTAGCCTTATTTCTGTGGAATCTGACAACAGATATTTCGGATCCCTTTGAAGACTATAGGGCCAAAGGAAATATCCTCCGATAACTAAGAGAAAGAAGCTTTCTCAGAAACTTCTTTGTGTTCTGTGAAATCATCTCACAGAGTTACAGCTTTCCCCTCAAGAAGCCTTTCGCTAAGACAGTTCTTGGGGAATTGGCAAAGTGATATTTGGAAGCCCATAGAGGGCTATGGTGAAAAAGGAAATATCCTCCGATGAAATCTGGAAAGAAGCTTTCTGAGAAACTGCTCAGTGTTCTGTTAATTCATCTCACAGAGTTACATCTGTATTTCGTGGATCTCTTTGCTAGGCTTATTTCAGTGGAATCTGAGAACAGATATTTCGGATCCCTTTGACGACTATAGGGCCAAAGGAAATATCCTCGGATAACAAAGAAAAAGAAGCTTTCTGAGAAACTTCTTTGTGTTCTGTGAAATCATCTCACAGAGTTACAGCTTTCCCCTCAAGAAGCCTTTCGCTAAGACAGTTCTTGTGGAATTGGCAAAGTGATATTTGGAAGCCCATAGAACGCTATGGTGAAAAAGGAAATATCCTCAGATGAAATCTGGAAAGAAGCTTTCTGAGAAACTGCTTAGTGTTCTGTTAATTCATCTCACAGAGTTACATCTATATTTCGTGGATCTCTTTGCTAGCCTTATTTCTGTGGAATCAGAGAACAGATATTTCGGATCCCTTTGAAGACTATAGGGCCAAAGGAAATATCCTCCGATAACTAAGAGAAAGAAGCTTTCTGAGAAACTTCTTTGTGTTCTGTGAAATCATCTCACAGAGTTACAGCTTTCCCCTCAAGAAGCCCTTCGCTAAGACAGTTCTTGTGGAATTGGCAAAGTGATATTTGGAAGCCCATAGAGGGCTATGGTGAAAAAGGAAATATCCTCAGATGAAATCTGGAAAGAAGCTTTCTGAGAAACTGCTTAGTGTTCTGTTAGTTCATCTCACAGAGTTACATCTATATTTCGTGGATCTCTTTGCTAGCCTTATTTCTGTGGAATCTGAGAACAGATATTTCGGATCCCTTTGAAGACTATAGGGCCAAAGGAAATATCCTCCGATAACAAAGAGAAAGAAGCTTTCTGAGAAACTTCTTTGTGTTCTGTGAAATCATCTCACAGAGTTACAGCCTTCCCCTCAAGAAGCCTTACGCTAAGACAGTTCTTGTGGAATTGGCCAAGTGATATTTGGAAGCCCATAGAGGGCTATGGTGAAAAAGGAAATATCCTCAGATGAAATCTGGAAAGAAGCTTTCTGAGAAACTGCTTAGTGTTCTGTTAATTCATCTCACAGAGTTACATCTGTATTTCGTGGATCTCTTTGCTCGGCTTATTTCTGTGGAATCTGAGAACAGATATTTCGGATCCCTTTGAAGACTATAGGGCCAAAGGAAATATCCTCCGATAACTAACAGAAAGAAGCCTTCTGAGAAACTTCTTTTTGTTCTGTGAAATCATCTCACAGAGTTACAGCTTTCCCCTCAATAAGCATTTCGCTAAGACAGTTCTTGTGTAATTGGCAAAGTGATATTTGGAAGCCCATAGAGGGCTATGGTGAAAAAGGAAATATCCTCCGATGAAATCTGGAAAGAAGCTTTCTGAGAAACTGCTTAGTGTTCTGTTAGTTCATCTCACAGAGTTACATCTATATTTCGTGGATCTCTTTGCTAGCCTTATTTCTGTGGAATCTGAGAACAGATATTTCGGATCCCTTTGAAGACTATAGGGCCAAAGGAAATATCCTCCGATAACAAAGAGAAAGAAGCTTTCTGAGAAACTTCTTTGTGTTCTGTGAAATCATCTCACAGAGTTACAGCCTTCCCCTCAAGAAGCCTTTCGCTAAGACTGTTCTTGTGGAATTGGCCAAGTGATATTTGGAAGCCCATAGAGGGCTACGGTGAAAAAGGAAATATCCTCAGATGAAATCTGGAAAGAAGCTTTCTGAGAAACTGCTTAGTGTTCTGTTAATTCATCTCACAGAGTTACATCTGTATTTCGTGGATCTCTTTGCTAGCCTTATTTCTGTGGAATCTGAGAACAGATATTTCGGATCCCTTTGAAGACTATAGGGCCAAAGGAAATATCCTCCGATAACTAAGAGAAAGAAGCTTTCTGAGAAACTTCTTTGTGTTCTGTGAAATCATCTCACAGAGTTACAGCTTTCCCCTCAAGAAGCCTTTCGCTAAGACAGTTCTTGTGGAATTGGCAAAGTGATATTTGGAAGCCCATAGAGAGCTATGGTGAAAAAGGAAATATCCTCCGGTGAAATCTGGAAAGAAGCTTTCTGAGAAACTGCTTAGTGTTCTGTTAGTTCATCTCACAGAGTTACATCTATATTTCGTGGATCTCTTTGCTAGCCTTATTTCTGTGGAATCTGAGAACAGATATTTCGGATCCCTTTGAAGACTATAGGGCCAAAGGAAATATCCTCCGATAACTAAGAGAAAGAAGCTTTCTGAGAAACTTCTTTGTGTTCTGTGAAATCATCTCGCAGAGTTACAGCTTTCCCCTCAAGAAGCCTTTCGCTAAGACAGTTCTTGTGGAATTGGCAAAGTGATATTTGGAAGCCCATAGAGGGCTATGGTGAAAAAGGAAATATCCTCAGATGAAATCTGGAAAGAAGCTTTCTGAGAAACTGCTTAGTGTTCTGTTAATTCATCTCACAGAGTTACATCTATATTTCGTAGATCTCTTTGCTAGCCTTATTTTTGTGGAATCTGAGAACAGATATTTCGGATCCCTTTGAAGACTATAGGGCCAAAGGAAATATCCTCCGATAACTAAGAGAAAGAAGCTTTCTGAGAAACTTCTTTGTGTTCTGTGAAATCATCTCACAGAGTTACAGCTTTCCCCTCAAGAAGCCCTTCGCTAAGACAGTTCTTGTGGAATTGGCAAAGTGATATTTGGAAGCCCATAGAGGGCTATGGTGAAAAAGGAAATATCCTCAGATGAAATCTGGAAAGAAGCTTTCTGAGAAACTGCTTAGTGTTCTGTTAATTCATCTCACAGAGTTACATCTGTATTTCGTGGATCTCTTTGCTAGCCTTATTTCTGTGGAATCTGACAACAGATATTTCGGATCCCTTTGAAGACTATAGGGCCAAAGGAAATATCCTCCGATAACAAAGAGAAAGAAGCTTTCTGAGAAACTTCTTTGTGTTCTGTGAAATCATCTCACAGAGTTACAGCTTTCCCCTCAAGAAGCCTTTCGCTAAGACAGTTCTTGTGGAATTGGCAAAGTGATATTTGGAAGCCCATAGAGGGCTATGGTGAAAAAGGAAATATCCTCAGATGAAATCTGGAAAGAAGCTTTCTGAGAAACTGCTTAGTGTTCTGTTAATTCATCTCACAGAGTTACATCTGTATTTCATGGAACACTTGGCTAGCCTTATTTCTGTGGAATCTGAGAACAGATATTTCGGATCCGTTTGAAGACTATAGGGCCAAAGGAAATATCCTCCGATAACAAAGAGAAAGAAGCTTTCTCAGAAACTTCTTTGTGTTCTGTGAAATCATCTCACAGAGTTACAGCTTTCCCCTCAAGAAGCCTTTCGCTAAGACAGTTCTTGTGGAATTGGCCAAGTGATATTTGGAAGCCCATAGAGGGCTATGGTGAAAAAGGAAATATCCTCAGATGAAATCTGGAAAGAAGCTTTCTGAGAAACTGCTCAGTGTTCTTTGAATTCATCTCACAGAGTTACATCTGTATTTCGTGGATCTCTTTGCTAGGCTTATTTCTGTGGAATCTGAGAACAGATATTTCGGATCCCTTTGAAGACTATAGGGCCAAAGGAAATATCCTCGGATAACAAAGAAAAAGAAGCTTTCTGAGAAACTTCTTTGTGTTCTGTGAAATCATCTCACAGAGTTACAGCTTTCCCCTCAAGAAGCCTTTCGCTAAGACAGTTCTTGTGGAATTGGCAAAGTGATATTTGGAAGCCCATAGAGGGCTATGGTGAAAAAGGAAATATCCTCAGATGAAATCTGGAAAGAAGCTTTCTGAGAAACTGCTTAGTGTTCTGTTAATTCATCTCACAGAGTTACATCTGTATTTCGTGGATCACTTGGCTAGCGTTATTTCTGTGGAATCTGAGAACAGATATTTCGGATCCCTTTGAAGACTAGAGGGCCAAAGGAAATATCCTCGGATAACAAAGAAAAAGAAGGTTTCTGAGAAACTTCTTTGTGTTCTGTGAAATCATCTCACAGAGTTACAGCTTTCCCCTCAAGAAGCCTTTCGCTAAGACAGTTCTTGTGTAATTGGCAAAGTGATATTTGGAAGCCCATAGAGGGCTATGGTGAAAAAGGAAATATCCTCCGATGAAATCTGGAAAGAAGCTTTCTGAGAAACTGCTTAGTGTTCTGTTAATTCATCTCACAGAGTTACATCTGTATTTCGTGGATCACTTGGCTAGCGTTATTTCTGTGGAATCTGAGAACAGATATTTCGGATCCCTTTGAAGACTATAGGGCCAAAGGAAATATCCTCCGATAACTAAGAGAAAGAAGCTTTCTCAGAAACTTCTTTGTGTTCTGTGAAATCATCTCACAGAGTTACAGCTTTCCCCTCAAGAAGCCTTTCGCTAAGACAGTTCTTGTGGAATTGGCAAAGTGATATATGGAAGCCCATAGAGGGCTATGGTGAAAAAGGAAATATCCTCAGATGAAATCTGGAAAGAAGCTTTCTGAGAAACTGCTTAGTGTTCTGTTTGTTCATCTCACAGAGTTACATCTATATTTCGTGGATCTCTTTGCTAGCCTTATTTCTGTGGAATCTGAGAACAGATATTTCGGATCCCTTTGAAGACTATAGGGCCAAAGTAAATATCCTCCGATAACAAAGAGAAAGAAGCTTTCTGAGAAACTTCTTTGTGTTCTGTGAAATCATCTCACAGAGTTACAGCCTTCCCCTCAAGAAGCCTTTCGCTAAGACAGTTCTTGTGGAATTGGCCAAGTGATATTTGGAAGCCCATAGAGGGCTATGGTGAAAAAGGAAATATCCTCAGATGAAATCTGGAAAGAAGCTTTCTGAGAAACTGCTTATTGTTCTGTTAATTCATCTCACAGAGTTACATCTGTATTTCGTGGATCTCTTTGCTAGCCTTATTTCTGTGGAATCTGAGAACAGATATTTCGGATCCCTTTGAAGACTTTAGGGCCAAAGGAAATATCCTCCGATAACTAAGAGAAAGAAGCCTTCTGAGAAACTTCTTTGTGTTCTGTGAAATCATCTCACAGAGTTACAGCTTTCCCCTCAAGAAGCCTTTCGCTAAGACAGTTCTTGTAGAATTGGCAAAGTGATATTTGGAAACCCTTAGTGGGCTATGTTGAAAAAGGAAATATCCTCCGATGAAATCTGGAAAGAAGCTTTCTGAGAAACTGCTTACTGTTCTGTTAATTCATCTCACAGAGTTATATCTATATTTCGTGGATCTCTTTGCTAGCCTTATTTCTGTGGAATCTGACAAGAGATATTTCGGATCCCTTTGAAGACTATAGGGCCAAAGGAAATATTCTCCGATAACTAAGAGAAAGAAGCTTTCTGAGAAACTTCTTTGTGTTCTGTGAAATCATCTCACAGAGTTACAGCTTTCCCCTCAAGAAGCCTTTCGCTAAGACAGTTCTTGTGGAATTGCAAAGTGATATTTGGAAACCCTTAGTGGGCTATGGTGAAAAAGGAAATATCCTCCGATGAAATCTGGAAAGAAGGTTTCTGAGAAACTGCTTAGTGTTCTGTTAATTCATCTCACAGAGTTACATCTGTACTTCGTGGATCTCTTTGCTAGGCTTATTTCTGTGGAATCTGAGAACAGATATTTCGGATCCCTTTGAAGACTATAGGGCCAAAGGAAATATCCTCGGATAACAAAGAAAAAGACGCTTTCTGAGAAACTTTTTTGTGTTCTGTGAAATCATCTCACAGAGTTACAGCTTTCCCCTCAAGAAGCCTTTCGCTAAGACAGTTCTTGTGGAATTGGCAAAGTGATATTTGGAAGCCCATAGAGGGCTTTGGTGAAAAAGGAAATATCCTCAGATGAAATCTGGAAAGAAGCTTTCTGAGAAACTGCTTAGTGTTCTGTTAATTCATCTCACAGAGTTACATCTGTATTTCGTGCATCTCTTTGCTAGCCTTATTTCTGTGGAATTTGAGAACAGATATTTCGGATCCCTTTGAAGACTATAGGGCCAAAGGAAATATCCTCCGATAACAAAGAGAAAGAAGCTTTCTGAGAAACTTCTTCGTGTTCTGTGAAATCATCTCACAGAGTTACAGCTTTCCCATCAAGAAGCCTTTCGCTAAGACATCTCTTGTGGAATTGGCAAAGTGATATTTGGAAGCCCATAGAGGGCTATGGTGAAAAAGGAAATATCCTCAGATGAAATCTGGAAAGAAGCTTTCTGAGAAACTGCTTAGTGTTCTGTTAATTCATCTCACAGAGTTACATCTGTATTTCGTGGATCTCTTTGCTAGCCTTACTTCTGTGGAATCTGACAACAGATATTTCGGATCCCTTTGAAGACTATAGGGCCAAAGGAAATATCCTCCGATAACTAAGAGAAAGAAGCTTTCTCAGAAACTTCTTTGTGTTCTGTGAAATCATCTCACAGAGTTACAGCTTTCCCCTCAAGAAGCCTTTCGCTAAGACAGTTCTTGTGGAATTGGCAAAGTGATATTTGGAAGCCCATAGAGGGCTATGGTGAAAAAGGAAATATCCTCCGATGAAATCTGGAAATAAGCTTTCTGAGAAACTGCTTACTGTTCTGTTAATTCATCTCACAGAGTTATATCTATATTTCGTGGATCTCTTTGCTAGCCTTATTTCTGTGGAATCTGAGAACAGATATTTCGGATCCCTTTGAAGACTATAGGACCAAAGGAAATATCCTCCGAAAAATAAGAGAAAGAAGCTTTCTGAGAAACTTCTTTGTGTTCTGTGAAATCAGCTCACAGAGTTACAGCTTTCCCTTCAAGAAGCCTTTCGCTAAGACAGTTCTTGTGTAATTGGCAAAGTGATATTTGGAAGCCCAAAGAGGGCTATGGTGAAAAAGGAAATATCCTCCGATGAAATAGGGAAAGAAGCTTTCTGAGAAACTGCTTAGTGTTCTGTTAATTCATCTCACAGAGCTACATCTGTACTTCGTGGATCTCTTTGCTAGGCTTATTTCTGTGGAATCTGAGAACAGATATTTCGGATCCCTTTGAAGACTCTAGGGCCAAAGGAAATATCCTCGGATAACAAAGAAAAAGAAGCTTTCTGAGAAACTTCTTTGTGTTCTGTGAAATCATCTCACAGAGTTACAGCTTTCCCCTCAAGAAGCCTTTCGCTAAGACAGTTCTTGTGGAATTGGAAAAGTGATATTTGGAAGCCCATAGAGGGCTATGGTGAAAAAGGAAATATCCTCAGATGAAATCTGGAAAGAAGCTTTCTGAGAAACTGCTTAGTGTTCTGTTAATTCATCTCAAAGAGTTACATCTGTATTTCGTGGATCTCTTTGCTAGCCTTATTTCTGTGGAATCTGAAAACAGATATTTCGGATCCCTTTGAAGACTATAGGGCCAAAGGAAATATCCTCCGATAAGTAAGAGAAAGAAGCTTTCTGAGAAACTTCTTTGTGTTCTGTGAAATCATCTCACAGAGTTACAGCTTTCCCCGAAGAAGCCTTTCGCTAAGACAGTTCTTGTGGAATTGGCAAAGTGATATTTGGAAGCCCATAGAGGGCTATGGTGAAAAAGGAAATATCCTCCGATGAAATCTGGAAAGAAGCTTTCTGAGAAACTGCTTAGTGTTCTGTTAATTCATCTCCCAGAGGTACATCTATATTTCGTGGATCTCTTTGCTAGCCTTATTTCTGTGGAATCTGAGAACAGATATTTCCGATCCCTTTGAAGACTATAGGGCCAAAGGAAATATCCTTCGAAAACTAAGAGAAAGAAGCTTTCTCAGAAACTTCGTTGTGTTCTGTGAAATGAGCTCACAGAGTTACAGCTTTCCCCTCAAGAAGCCTTTCGCTAAGACAGTTCTTGTGGAATTGGCAAAGTGATATTTGGAAGCCCATAGAGGGCTATGGTGAAAAAGGAAATATCCTCAGATGAAATCTGGAAATAAGCTTTCTGAGAAACTGCTTAGTGTTCGGTTAATTCATCTCACAGAGTTACATCTGTATTTCGTGGATCTCTTTGCTAGGCTTATTTCTGTGGAATCTGAGAACAGATATTTCGGATCCCTTTGAAGACTATAGGGCCAAAGGAAATATCCTCGGATAACAAAGAAAAAGAAGCTTTCTGAGAAACTTTTTTGTGTTCTGTGAAATCATCTCACAGAGTTACAGCTTTCCCCTCAAGAAGCCTTTCGCTAAGACAGTTCTTGTGGAATTGGCAAAGTGATATTTGGAAGCCCATAGAGGGCTATGTTGAAAAAGGAAATATCCTCCGATGAAATCTGGAAAGAAGCTTTCTGAGAAACTGCTTAGTGTTCTGTTAATTCATCTCACAGAGTTACATCTGTATTTCGTGGATCTCTTTGCTAGCCTTATTTCTTTGGAATTTGAGAACAGATATTTCGGATCCCTTTGAAGACTATAGGGCCAAAGGAAATATCCTCCGATAACTAAGAGAAAGAAGCTTTCTGAGAAACTTCTTTGTGTTCTGTGAAATCATCTCACAGAGTTACAGCTTTCCCCTCAAGAAGCCTTTCGCTAAGACATTTCATGTGGAATTGGCAAAGTGATATTTGGAAGCCCATAGAGGGCTATAGTGAAAAAGGAAATATCCTCAGATGAAATCTGGAAAGAAGCTTTCTGAGAAACTGCTTAGTGTTCTGTTAATTCATCTCACAGAGTTACATCAGCATTTCGTGGATCTCTTTGCTAGCCTTATTTCTGTGGAATTTGAGAACAGATATTTCGGATCCCTTTGAAGACTATAGGGCCAAAGGAAATATCCTCCGATAACTAAGAGAAAGAAGCTTTCTGAGAAACTTCTTTGTGTTCTGTGAAATCATCTCACAGAGTTACAGCTTTCCCCTCAAGAAGCCTTTCGCTAAGACAGTTCTTGTGGAATAGGCAAAGTGATATTTGGAAGCCCATAGAGAGCTATGGTGAAAAAGGAAATATCCTCCGATGAAATCTGGAAAGAAGCTTTCTGAGAAACTGCTTAGTGTTCTGTTAATTCATCTCACAGAGTTACTTCTATATTTCGTGGATCTCTTTGCTTGCCTTATTTCTGTGGAATCTGAGAACAGATATTTCGGATCCCTTTGAAGACTATAGGGCCAAAGGAAATATCCTCCGAAAACTATGAGAAAGAAGCTTTCTGAGAAACTTCTTTGTGTTCTGTGAAATCATCTCACAGAGTTACAGCTTTCCCCTCAAGAAGCCTTTCGCTAAGACAGTTCTTGTGGAATTGGCAAAGTGATATTTGGAAGCCCATAGAGGGCTATGGTGAAAAAGGAAATATCCTCCGATGAAATCTGGAAAGAAGCTTTCTGAGAAACTGCTTAGTGTTCTGTTAATTCATCTCACAGAGGTACATCTATATTTCGTGGATCTCTTTGCTAGCCTTATTTCTGTGGAATCTGAGAACAGATATTTCGGATCCCTTTGAAGACTATAGGGCCAAAGGAAATATCCTCCGAAAACTAAGAGAAAGAAGCTTTCTGAGAAACTTCTTTGTGTTCTGTGAAATCATCTCACAGAGTTACAGCTTTCCCGTCAAGAAGCCTTTCTCTAAGACAGTTCTTGTGGAATTGGCAAAGTGATATTTGGAAGCCCATTGAGGGCTATGGTGAAAAAGGAAATATCCTCCGATGAAATCTGGAAAGAAGCTTTCTGAGAAACTGCTTAGTGTTCTGTTAATTCATCTCACAGAGTTACATCTATATTTCGTGGATCTCTTTGCTAGCCCTATTTCTGTGGAATCTGAGAACAGATATTTCGGATCCGTTTGAAGACTATAGGGCCAAAGGAAATATCCTCCGAAAACTAAGAGAAAGAAGCTTTCTGAGAAACTTCTTTGTGTTCTGTGAAATGAGCTCACAGAGTTACAGCTTTCCCCTCAAGGAGCCTTTCGCTAAGACAGTTCTTGTGGAATTGGCAAAGTGATATTTGGAAGCCCATAGAGGGCTATGGTGAAAAAGGAAATATCCTCAGATGAAATCTGGAAAGAAGCTTTCTGAGAAACTGCTTAGTGTTCTGTTAATTCATCTCACAGAGTTACTTCTATATTTCGTGGATCTCTTTGCTAGCCTTATTTCTGTGGAATCTGAGAACAGATATTTCGGATCCCTTTGAAGACTATAGGGCCAAAGGAAATATCCTCCGATAACTAAGAGAAAGAAGCTTTCTGAGAAACTTCTTTGTGTTCTGTGAAATCATCTCACAGAGTTACAGCTTTCCCCTCAAGAAGCCTTTCGCTAAGACAGTTCTTGTGGAATTGGCAAAGTGATATTTGGAAGCCCATAGAGGGCTATGGTGAAAAAGGAAATATCCTCAGATGAAATCTGGAAAGAAGCTTTGTGAGAAACTGCTTAGTGTTCTGTTAATTCATCTCACAGAGTTACTTCTATATTTCGTGGATCTCTTTGCTAGCCTTATTTCTGTGGAATCTGAGAACAGATATTTCGGATCCCTTTGAAGACTATAGGGCCAAAGGAAATATCCTCCGATAACTAAGAGAAAGAAGCTTTCTGAGAAACTTCTTTGTGTTCTGTGAAATCATCTCACAGAGTTACAGCTTTCCCCTCAAGAAGCCTTTCGCTAAGACAGTTGTTGTGGAATTGGCAAAGTGATATTTGGAAGCCCATAGAGGGCTAAGGTGAAAAAGGAAATATCCTCAGATGAAATCTGGAAAGAAGCTTTCTGAGAAACTGCTTAGTGTTCTGTTAATTCATCTCACAGAGTTACATCTGTATTTCGTGGATCTCTTTGGTAGCCTTATTTCTGTGGAATTTGAGAACAGATATTTCGGATCCCTTTTAAGACTATAGGGCCAAAGGAAATATCCTCCGATAACTAAGAGAAAGAAGCTTTCTGAGAAACTTCTTTGTGTTCTGTGAAATCATCTCACAGAGTTACAGCTTTCCCCTCAAGAAGCCTTTCGCTAAGACATTTCTTGTGGAATTGGCAAAGTGATATTTGGAAGCCCATAGAGGGCTATGTTGAAAAAGAAAATATCCTCCGATGAAACCTGGAAAGAAGCTTTCTGAGAAACTGCTTAGTGTTCTGTTAATTCATCTCACAGAGTTACATCAGTATTTCGTGGATCTCTTTGCTAGCCTTATTTCTGTGGAATTTGAGAACAGATATTTCGGATCCCTTTGAAGACTATAGGGCCAAAGGAAATATCCTCCGATAACTAAGAGAAAGAAGCTTTCTGAGAAACTTCTTTGTGTTCTGTGAAATCATCTCACAGAGTTACAGCTTTCCCCTCAAGAAGCCTTTCGCTAAGACAGTTCTTGTGGAATTGGCAAAGTGATATTTGGAAGCCCATAGAGGGCTATGGTGAAAAAGGAAATATCCTCCGATGAAATCTGGAAAGAAGCTTTCTGAGAAACTGCTTAGTGTTCTGTTAATTCATCTCACAGAGGTACATCTATATTTCGTGGATCTCTTTGCTAGCCTTATTTCTGTGGAATCTGAGAACAGATATTTCGGATCCCTTTGAAGACTCTAGGGCCAAAGGAAATATCCTCCGAAAACTAAGAGAAAGAAGCTTTCTGAGAAACTTCTTTGTGTTCTGTCAAATCAGCTCACAGAGTTACAGCTTTCCTCTCAAGAAGCCTTTCGCTAAGACAGTTCTTGTGGAATTGGCAAAGTGATATTTGGAAGCCCATAGAGGGCTATGGTGAAAAAGGAAATATCCTCAGATGAAATCTGGAAAGAAGCTTTCTGAGAAACTGCTTAGTGTTCTGTTAATTCATCTCACAGAGTTACATCTATATTTCGTGGATCTCTTTGCTAGCCTTATTTCTGTGGAATCTGAGAACAGATATTTCGGATCCCTTTGAAGACTATAGGGCCAAAGGAAATATCCTCCGAAAACTAAGAGAAAGAAGCTTTCTGAGAAACCTCTTTGTGTTCTGTGAAATCATCTCACAGAGTTACAGCTTTCCCCTCAAGAAGCCTTTCTCTAAGACAGTTCTTGTGGAATTGGCAAAGTGATATTTGGAAGCCCATAGAGGGCTATGGTGAAAAAGGAAATATCCTCCGATGAAATATGGAAAGAAGCTTTCTGAGAAACTGCTTAGTGTTCTGTTAATTCATCTCACAGATTTACATCTATATTTCGTGGATCTCTTTGCTAGCCCTATTTCTGTGGAATCTGAGAACAGATATTTCGGATCCCTTTGAAGACTATAGGGCCAAAGGAAATATCCTCCGAAAACAAAGACAAAGAAGCTTTCTGAGAAACTTCTTTGTGTTCTGTGAAATGAGCTCACAGAGTTACAGCTTTCCCCTCAAGAAGCCTTTCGCTAAGACAGTTCTTGTGGAATTTGCAAAGTGATATTTGGAAGCCCTTAGAGGGCTATGGTGAAAAAGGAAATATAATCAGATGAAATCTGGAAAGAAGCTTTCTGAGAAACTGCTTAGTGTTCTGTTAATTCATCTCACAGAGTTACATCTGTATTTCGTGGATCACTTGGCTAGCCTTATTTCTGTGGAATCTGAGAACAGATATTTCGGATCCCTTTGAAGACTATAGGGCCAAAGGAAATATCCTCGGATAACAAAGAAAAAGAAGCTTTCTGAGAAACTTTTTTGTGTTCTGTGAAATCATCTCACAGAGTTACAGCTTTCCCCTCAAGAAGCCTTTCGCTAAGACAGTTCTTGTGGAATTGGCAAAGTGATATTTGGAAGCCCATAGAGGGCTATGTTGAAAAAGGAAATATCCTCCGATGAAATCTGGAAAGAAGCTTTCTGAGAAACTGCTTAGTGTTCTGTTAATTCATCTCACAGAGTTACATCTGTATTTCGTGGATCTCTTTGCTAGCCTTATTTCTGTGGAATTTGAGAACAGATATTTCGGATCCCTTTGAAGACTATAGGGCCAAAGGAAATATCCTCCGATAACTAAGAGAAAGAAGCTTTCTGAGAAACTTCTTTGTGTTCTGTGAAATCATCTCACAGAGTTACAGCTTTCCCCTCAAGAAGCCTTTCGCTAAGACATTTCTTGTGGAATTGGCAAAGTGATATTTGGAAGCCCATAGAGGGCTATGTTGAAAAAGGAAATATCCTCCGATGAAATCTGGAAAGAAGCTTTCTGAGAAACTGCTTAGTGTTCTGTTAATTCATCTCACAGAGTTACATCAGTATTTCGTGGATCTCTTTGCTAGCCTTATTTCTGTGGAATTTGAGAACAGATATTTCGGATCCCTTTGAAGACTATAGGGCCAAAGGAAATATCCTCCGATAACTAACAGAAAGAAGCTTTCTGAGAAACTTCTTTGTGTTCTGTGAAATCATCTCACAGAGTTACAGCTTTCCCCTCAAGAAGCCTTTCGCTAAGACATTTCTTGTGGAATAGGCAAAGTGATATTTGGAAGCCCATAGAGGGCTATGGTGAAAAAGGAAATATCCTCCGATGAAACCTGGAAAGAAGCTTTCTGAGAAACTGCTTAGTGTTCTGTTAATTCATCTCACAAAGTTACTTCTATATTTCGTGGATCTCTTTGCTAGCCTTATTTCTGTGGAATCTGAGAACAGATATTTTGGATCCCTTTGAAGACTATAGGGCCAAAGGAAATATCCTCCGATAACTAAGAGAAAGAAGCTTTCTGAGAAACTTCTTTGTGTTCTGTGAAATCATCTCACAGAGTTACAGCTTTCCCCTCAAGAAGCCTTTCGCTAAGAGAGTTGTTGTGGAATTGGCAAAGTGATATTTGGAAGCCCATAGAGGGCTAAGGTGAAAAAGGAAATATCCTCAGATGAAATATGGAAAGAAGCTTTCTGAGAAACTGCTTAGTGTTCTGTTAATTCATCTCACAGAGTTACATCTGTATTTCGTGGATCTCTTTGCTTGCCTTATTTCTGTGGAATCTGAGAACAGATATTTCGGATCCCTTTGTAGACTATAGGGCCAAAGGAAATATCCTCCGATAACTAAGAGAAAGAAGCTTTCTGAGAAACTTCTTTGTGTTCTGTGAAATCATCTCACAGAGTTACAGCTTTCCCCTCAAGAAGCCTTTTGCTACGACATTTCTTGTGGAATTGGCAAAGTGATATTTGGAAGCCCATAGAGGGCTATGGTGAAAAAGGAAATATCCTCAGATGAAATCTGGAAAGAAGCTTTCTGAGAAACTGCTTAGTGTTCTGTTAATTCATCTCACAGAGTTACTTCTATATTTCGTGGATCTCTTTGCTAGCCTTATTTCTGTGGAATCTGACAACAGATATTTCGGATCCCTTTGAAGACTATAGGGCCAAAGGAAATATCCTCCGAAAACTAAGAGAAAGAAGCTTTCTGAGAAACTTCTTTGTGTTCTGTGAAATCATCTCACAGAGTTACAGCTTTCCCCTCAAGAAGCCTTTCGCTAAGACAGTTGTTGTGGAATTGGCAAAGTGATATTTGGAAGCCCATAGAGGGCTATGGTGAAAAAGGAAATATCCTCAGATGAAATTTGGAAAGAAGCTTTCTGAGAAACTGCTTAGTGTTCTGTTAATTCATCTCACAGAGTTACATCTGTATTTCCTGGATCTCTTTGCTAGCCTTATTTCTGTGGAATCTGAGAACAGATATTTCGGATCCCTTTGAAGACTATAGGGCCAAATGAAACATCCTCCGATAACTAAGAGAAAGAAGCTTTCTGAGAAACTTCTTTGTGTTCTGTGAAATCATCTCACAGAGTTACAGCTTTCCCCTCAAGAAGCCTTTCGCTAAGACAGTTCTTGTGGAATTGGCAAAGTGATATTTGGAAGCCCATAGAGGGCTATGGTGAAAAAGGAAATATCCTCCGATGAAATCTGGAAAGAAGCTTTCTGAGAAACTGCTTAGTGTTCTGTTAATTCATCTCACAGAGGTACATCTATATTTCGTGGATCTCTTTGCTAGCCTTATTTCTGTGGAATCTTAGAACAGATATTTCGGATCCCTTTGAAGACTATAGGGACAAAGGAAATATCCTCCGAAAACTAAGAGAAAGAAGCTTTCTGAGAAACTTCTTTGTGTTCTGTGAAATCATCTCACAGAGTTACAGCTTTCCCCTCAAGAAGCCTTTCTCTAAGACAGTTCTTGTGGAATTGGCAAAGTGATATTTGGAAGCCCATAGAGGGCTATGGTGAAAAAGGAAATATCCTCCGATGAAATATGGAAAGAAGCTTTCTGAGAAACTGCTTAGTGTTCTGTTAATTCATCTCACAGATTTACATCTATATTTCGTGGATCTCTTTGCTAGCCCTATTTCTGTGGAATCTGAGAACAGATATTTCGGATCCCTTTGAAGACTATAGGGCCAAAGGAAATATCCTCCGAAAACAAAGACAAAGAAGCTTTCTGAGAAACTTCTTTGTGTTCTGTGAAATGAGCTCACAGAGTTACAGCTTTCCCCTCAAGAAGCCTTTCGCTAAGACAGTTCTTGTGGAATTTGCAAAGTGATATTTGGAAGCCCTTAGAGGGCTATGGTGAAAAAGGAAATATAATCAGATGAAATCTGGAAAGAAGCTTTCTGAGAAACTGCTTAGTGTTCTGTTAATTCATCTCACAGAGTTACATCTGTATTTCGTGGATCACTTGGCTAGCCTTATTTCTGTGGAATCTGAGAACAGATATTTCGGATCCCTTTGAAGACTATAGGGCCAAAGGAAATATCCTCGGATAACAAAGAAAAAGAAGCTTTCTGAGAAACTTTTTTGTGTTCTGTGAAATCATCTCACAGAGTTACAGCTTTCCCCTCAAGAAGCCTTTCGCTAAGACAGTTCTTGTGGAATTGGCAAAGTGATATTTGGAAGCCCATAGAGGGCTATGTTGAAAAAGGAAATATCCTCCGATGAAATCTGGAAAGAAGCTTTCTGAGAAACTGCTTAGTGTTCTGTTAATTCATCTCACAGAGTTACATCTGTATTTCGTGGATCTCTTTGCTAGCCTTATTTCTGTGGAATTTGAGAACAGATATTTCGGATCCCTTTGAAGACTATAGGGCCAAAGGAAATATCCTCCGATAACTAAGAGAAAGAAGCTTTCTGAGAAACTTCTTTGTGTTCTGTGAAATCATCTCACAGAGTTACAGCTTTCCCCTCAAGAAGCCTTTCGCTAAGACATTTCTTGTGGAATTGGCAAAGTGATATTTGGAAGCCCATAGAGGGCTATGTTGAAAAAGGAAATATCCTCCGATGAAATCTGGAAAGAAGCTTTCTGAGAAACTGCTTAGTGTTCTGTTAATTCATCTCACAGAGTTACATCAGTATTTCGTGGATCTCTTTGCTAGCCTTATTTCTGTGGAATTTGAGAACAGATATTTCGGATCCCTTTGAAGACTATAGGGCCAAAGGAAATATCCTCCGATAACTAACAGAAAGAAGCTTTCTGAGAAACTTCTTTGTGTTCTGTGAAATCATCTCACAGAGTTACAGCTTTCCCCTCAAGAAGCCTTTCGCTAAGACATTTCTTGTGGAATAGGCAAAGTGATATTTGGAAGCCCATAGAGGGCTATGGTGAAAAAGGAAATATCCTCCGATGAAACCTGGAAAGAAGCTTTCTGAGAAACTGCTTAGTGTTCTGTTAATTCATCTCACAAAGTTACTTCTATATTTCGTGGATCTCTTTGCTAGCCTTATTTCTGTGGAATCTGAGAACAGATATTTTGGATCCCTTTGAAGACTATAGGGCCAAAGGAAATATCCTCCGATAACTAAGAGAAAGAAGCTTTCTGAGAAACTTCTTTGTGTTCTGTGAAATCATCTCACAGAGTTACAGCTTTCCCCTCAAGAAGCCTTTCGCTAAGAGAGTTGTTGTGGAATTGGCAAAGTGATATTTGGAAGCCCATAGAGGGCTAAGGTGAAAAAGGAAATATCCTCAGATGAAATATGGAAAGAAGCTTTCTGAGAAACTGCTTAGTGTTCTGTTAATTCATCTCACAGAGTTACATCTGTATTTCGTGGATCTCTTTGCTAGCCTTATTTCTGTGGAATCTGAGAACAGATATTTCGGATCCCTTTGTAGACTATAGGGCCAAAGGAAATATCCTCCGATAACTAAGAGAAAGAAGCTTTCTGAGAAACTTCTTTGTGTTCTGTGAAATCATCTCACAGAGTTACAGCTTTCCCCTCAAGAAGCCTTTTGCTACGACATTTCTTGTGGAATTGGCAAAGTGATATTTGGAAGCCCATAGAGGGCTATGGTGAAAAAGGAAATATCCTCAGATGAAATCTGGAAAGAAGCTTTCTGAGAAACTGCTTAGTGTTCTGTTAATTCATCTCACAGAGTTACTTCTATATTTCGTGGATCTCTTTGCTAGCCTTATTTCTGTGGAATCTGACAACAGATATTTCGGATCCCTTTGAAGACTATAGGGCCAAAGGAAATATCCTCCAAAAACTAAGAGAAAGAAGCTTTCTGAGAAACTTCTTTGTGTTCTGTGAAATCATCTCACAGAGTTACAGCTTTCCCCTCAAGAAGCCTTTCGCTAAGACAGTTGTTGTGGAATTGGCAAAGTGATATTTGGAAGCCCATAGAGGGCTATGGTGAAAAAGGAAATATCCTCAGATGAAATTTGGAAAGAAGCTTTCTGAGAAACTGCTTAGTGTTCTGTTAATTCATCTCACAGAGTTACATCTGTATTTCCTGGATCTCTTTGCTAGCCTTATTTCTGTGGAATCTGAGAACAGATATTTCGGATCCCTTTGAAGACTATAGGGCCAAATGAAACATCCTCCGATAACTAAGAGAAAGAAGCTTTCTGAGAAACTTCTTTGTGTTCTGTGAAATCATCTCACAGAGTTACAGCTTTCCCCTCAAGAAGCCTTTCGCTAAGACAGTTCTTGTGGAATTGGCAAAGTGATATTTGGAAGCCCATAGAGGGCTATGGTGAAAAAGGAAATATCCTCCGATGAAATCTGGAAAGAAGCTTTCTGAGAAACTGCTTAGTGTTCTGTTAGTTCATCTCACAGAGTTACATCTATATTTCGTGGATCTCTTTGCTAGCCCTATTTCTGTGGAATCTGAGAACAGATATTTCGGATCCGTTTGAAGACTATAGGGCCAAAGGAAATATCCTCCGAAAACAAAGACAAAGAAGCTTTCTGAGAAACTTCTTTGTGTTCTGTGAAATGAGCTCACAGAGTTACAGCTTTCCCCTCAAGAAGCCTTTCGCTAAGACAGTTCTTGTGGAATTGGCAAAGTGATATTTGGAAGCCCTTAGAGGGCTATGGTGAAAAAGGAAATATAATCAGATGAAATCTGGAAAGAAGCTTTCTGAGAAACTGCTTAGTGTTCTGTTAATTCATCTCACAGAGTTACATCTGTATTTCGTGGATCACTTGGCTCGCCTTATTTCTGTGGAATCTGAGAACAGATATTTCGGATCCCTTTGAAGACTATAGGGCCAAAGGAAATATCCTCCGATAACTAAGAGAAAGAAGCTTTCTGAGAAACTTCTTTGTGTTCTGTGAAATCATCTCACAGAGTTACAGCTTTCCCCTCAAGAAGCCTTTCGCTAAGACATTTCTTGTGGAATTGGCAAAGTGATATTTGGAAGCCCATAGAGGGCTATGGTGAAAAAGGAAATATCCTCAGATGAAATCTGGAAAGAAGCTTTCTTAGAATCTGCTTAGTGTTCTGTTAGTTCATCTCACAGAGTTACATCTGTATTTCGTTGATCTCTTTGCTAGCCTTATTTCTGTGGAATCTGACAACAGATATTTCGGATCCCTTTGAAGACTATAGGGCCAAAGGAAATATCCTCCGATAACTAAGAGAAAAAAGCTTTCTGAGAAACTTCTTTGTGTTCTGTGAAATCATCTCACAGAGTTACAGCTTTCCCCTCAAGAAGCCTTTCGCTAAGACAGTCATTGTGGAATTGGCAAAGTGATATTTGGAAGCCCATAGAGGGCTACGGTGAAAAAGGAAATATCCTCAGATGAAATCTGGAAAGAAGCTTTCTGAGAAACTGCTTAGTGTTCTGTTAATTCATCTCACAGAGTTACATCTGTATTTCGTGGATCACTTGGCTAGCCTTATTTCTGTGGAATATGAGAACAGATATTTCGGATCCCTTTGAAGACTATAGGGCCAATGGAAATATCCTCCGATAACTAACAGAAAGAAGGTTTCTCAGAAACTTCTTTGTGTTCTGTGAAATCATCTCACAGAGTTACAGCTTTCCCCTCAAGAAGCCTTTCGCTAAGACAGTTCTTGTGGAATTGGCAAAGTGATATTTGGAAGCCCATAGAGGGCTATGGTGAAAAAGGAAATATCCTCCGATGAAATCTGGAAAGAAGCTTTCTGAGAAACTGCTTAGTGTTCTGTTAGTTCATCTCACAGAGTTACATCTATATTTCGTGGATCTCTTTGCTAGCCTTATTTCTGTGGAATCTGAGAACAGATATTTCGGATCCCTTTGAAGACTATAGGGCCAAAGGAAATATCCTCCGAAAACTAAGAGAAAGAAGCTTTCTGAGAAACTTCTTTGTGTTCTGTGAAATCAGCTCACAGAGTTACAGCTTTCCCCTCAAGAAGCCTTTCGCTAAGACAGTTCTTGTGGAATTGGCAAAGTGATATTTGGAAGCCCATAGAGGGCTATGGTGAAAAAGGAAATATCCTCCGATGAAATCTGGAAAGAAGCTTTCTGAGAAACTGCTTAGTGTTCTGTTAATTCATCTCACAGAGTTACATCTGTACTTCGTGGATCTCTTTGCTAGGCTTATTTCTGTGAAATCTGAGAACAGATATTTCGGATCCCTTTGAAGACTATAGGGCCAAAGGAAATATCCTCGTATAACAAAGAAAAAGAAGTTTTCTGAGAAAATTTTTTGTGTTCTGTGAAATCATCTCACAGAGTTACAGCTTTCCCCTCAAGAAGCCTTTCGCTAAGACAGTTCTTGTGGAATTGGCAAAGTGATATTTGGAAGCCCATAGAGGGCTATGGAGACAAAGGAAATATCCTCAGATGAAATCTGGAAAGAAGCTTTCTGAGAAACTGCTTAGTGATCTGTTAATTCATCTCACAGAGTTACATCTGTATTTCGTGGATCTCTTTGCTAGCCTTATTTCTGTGGAATCTGACAACAGATATTTCGGATCCCTTTGAAGACTATAGGGCCAAAGGAAATATCCTCCGATAAGTAAGAGAAAGAAGCTTTCTGAGAAACTTCTTTGTGTTCTGTGAAATCATCTCACAGAGTTACAGCTTTCCCCTCAAGAAGCCTTTCGCTAAGACATTTCTTGTGGAATAGGCAAAGTGATATTTGGAAGCCCATAGAGGGCTATGGTGAAAAAGGAAATATCCTCCGATGAAATCTGGAAAGAAGCTTTCTGAGAAACTGCTTAGTGTTCTGTTAATTCATCTCACAAAGTTACTTCTATATTTCGTGGATCTCTTTGCTAGACTTCTTTCTGTGGAATTTGAGAACAGATATTTCGGATCCCTTTGAAGACTATAGGGCCAAAGGAAATATCCTCCGATAACTAAGAGAAAGAAGCTTTCTGAGAAACTTCTTTGTGTTCTGTGAAATCATCTCACAGAGTTACAGCTTTCCCCTCAAGAAGCCTTTCGCTAAGACATTTCTTGTGGAATTGGCAAAGTGATATTTGGAAGCCCATAGAGGGCTATGTTGAAAAAGGAAATATCCTCCGATGAAATCTGGAAAGAAGCTTTCTGAGAAACTGCTTAGTGTTCTGTTAATTCATCTCACAGAGTTACATCAGTATTTCGTGGATCTCTTTGCTAGCCTTATTTCTGTGGAATTTGAGAACAGATATTTCGGATCCCTTTGAAGACTATAGGGCCAAAGGAAATATCCTCCGATAACTAACAGAAAGAAGCTTTCTGAGAAACTTCTTTGTGTTCTGTGAAATCATCTCACAGAGTTACAGCTTTCCCCTCAAGAAGCCTTTCGCTAAGACATTTCTTGTGGAATAGGCAAAGTGATATTTGGAAGCCCATAGAGGGCTATGGTGAAAAAGGAAATATCCTCCGATGAAACCTGGAAAGAAGCTTTCTGAGAAACTGCTTAGTGTTCTGTTAATTCATCTCACAAAGTTACTTCTATATTTCGTGGATCTCTTTGCTAGCCTTATTTCTGTGGAATCTGAGAACAGATATTTTGGATCCCTTTGAAGACTACAGGGCCAAAGGAAATATCCTCCGATAACTAAGAGAAAGAAGCTTTCTGAGAAACTTCTTTGTGTTCTGTGAAATCATCTCACAGAGTTACAGCTTTCCCCTCAAGAAGCCTTTCGCTAAGAGAGTTGTTGTGGAATTGGCAAAGTGATATTTGGAAGCCCATAGAGGGCTAAGGTGAAAAAGGAAATATCCTCAGATGAAATATGGAAAGAAGCTTTCTGAGAAACTGCTTAGTGTTCTGTTAATTCATCTCACAGAGTTACATCTGTATTTCGTGGATCTCTTTGCTAGCCTTATTTCTGTGGAATCTGAGAACAGATATTTCGGATCCCTTTGTAGACTATAGGGCCAAAGGAAATATCCTCCGATAACTAAGAGAAAGAAGC
The DNA here is from genome assembly GCF_049350105.2 of Macaca mulatta. Lineage (NCBI taxonomy): Eukaryota > Metazoa > Chordata > Mammalia > Primates > Cercopithecidae > Macaca > Macaca mulatta. Next base: position 50,936,830 of record NC_133411.1, read on the forward strand.
TTTCTGAGAAACTTCTTTGTGTTCTGTGAAATCATCTCACAGAGTTACAGCTTTCCCCTCAAGAAGCCTTTTGCTACGACATTTCTTGTGGAATTGGCAAAGTGATATTTGGAAGCCCATAGAGGGCTATGGTGAAAAAGGAAATATCCTCAGATGAAATCTGGAAAGAAGCTTTCTGAGAAACTGCTTAGTGTTCTGTTAATTCATCTCACAGAGTTACTTCTATATTTCGTGGATCTCTTTGCTAGCCTTATTTCTGTGGAATCTGAGAACAGATATTTCGGATCCCTTTGAAGACTATAGGGCCAAAGGAAATATCCTCCGAAAACTAAGAGAAAGAAGCTTTCTGAGAAACTTCTTTGTGTTCTGTGAAATCATCTCACAGAGTTACAGCTTTCCCCTCAAGAAGCCTTTCGCTAAGACAGTTGTTGTGGAATTGGCAAAGTGATATTTGGAAGCCCATAGAGGGCTATGGTGAAAAAGGAAATATCCTCAGATGAAATTTGGAAAGAAGCTTTCTGAGAAACTGCTTAGTGTTCTGTTAATTCATCTCACAGAGTTACATCTGTATTTCCTGGATCTCTTTGCTAGCCTTATTTCTGTGGAATCTGAGAACAGATATTTCGGATCCCTTTGAAGACTATAGGGCCAAATGAAACATCCTCCGATAACTAAGAGAAAGAAGCTTTCTGAGAAACTTCTTTGTGTTCTGTGAAATCATCTCACAGAGTTACAGCTTTCCCCTCAAGAAGCCTTTCGCTAAGACAGTTCTTGTGGAATTGGCAAAGTGATATTTGGAAGCCCATAGAGGGCTATGGTGAAAAAGGAAATATCCTCCGATGAAATCTGGAAAGAAGCTTTCTGAGAAACTGCTTAGTGTTCTGTTAGTTCATCTCACAGAGTTACATCTATATTTCGTGGATCTCTTTGCTAGCCCTATTTCTGTGGAATCTGAGAACAGATATTTCGGATCCGTTTGAAGACTATAGGGCCAAAGGAAATATCCTCCGAAAACAAAGACAAAGAAGCTTTCTGAGAAACTTCTTTGTGTTCTGTGAAATGAGCTCACAGAGTTACAGCTTTCCCCTCAAGAAGCCTTTCGCTAAGACAGTTCTTGTGGAATTGGCAAAGTGATATTTGGAAGCCCTTAGAGGGCTATGGTGAAAAAGGAAATATAATCAGATGAAATCTGGAAAGAAGCTTTCTGAGAAACTGCTTAGTGTTCTGTTAATTCATCTCACAGAGTTACATCTGTATTTCGTGGATCACTTGGCTCGCCTTATTTCTGTGGAATCTGAGAACAGATATTTCGGATCCCTTTGAAGACTATAGGGCCAAAGGAAATATCCTCCGATAACTAAGAGAAAGAAGCTTTCTGAGAAACTTCTTTGTGTTCTGTGAAATCATCTCACAGAGTTACAGCTTTCCCCTCAAGAAGCCTTTCGCTAAGACATTTCTTGTGGAATTGGCAAAGTGATATTTGGAAGCCCATAGAGGGCTATGGTGAAAAAGGAAATATCCTCAGATGAAATCTGGAAAGAAGCTTTCTTAGAATCTGCTTAGTGTTCTGTTAGTTCATCTCACAGAGTTACATCTGTATTTCGTTGATCTCTTTGCTAGCCTTATTTCTGTGGAATCTGACAACAGATATTTCGGATCCCTTTGAAGACTATAGGGCCAAAGGAAATATCCTCCGATAACTAAGAGAAAAAAGCTTTCTGAGAAACTTCTTTGTGTTCTGTGAAATCATCTCACAGAGTTACAGCTTTCCCCTCAAGAAGCCTTTCGCTAAGACAGTCATTGTGGAATTGGCAAAGTGATATTTGGAAGCCCATAGAGGGCTACGGTGAAAAAGGAAATATCCTCAGATGAAATCTGGAAAGAAGCTTTCTGAGAAACTGCTTAGTGTTCTGTTAATTCATCTCACAGAGTTACATCTGTATTTCGTGGATCACTTGGCTAGCCTTATTTCTGTGGAATATGAGAACAGATATTTCGGATCCCTTTGAAGACTATAGGGCCAAAGGAAATATCCTCCGATAACTAACAGAAAGAAGGTTTCTCAGAAACTTCTTTGTGTTCTGTGAAATCATCTCACAGAGTTACAGCTTTCCCCTCAAGAAGCCTTTCGCTAAGACAGTTCTTGTGGAATTGGCAAAGTGATATTTGGAAGCCCATAGAGGGCTATGGTGAAAAAGGAAATATCCTCCGATGAAATCTGGAAAGAAGCTTTCTGAGAAACTGCTTAGTGTTCTGTTAGTTCATCTCACAGAGTTACATCTATATTTCGTGGATCTCTTTGCTAGCCTTATTTCTGTGGAATCTGAGAACAGATATTTCGGATCCCTTTGAAGACTATAGGGCCAAAGGAAATATCCTCCGATAACTAAGAGAAAGAAGCTTTCTGAGAAACTTCTTTGTGTTCTGTGAAATCATCTCACAGAGTTACAGCTTTCCCCTCAAGAAGCCTTTCGCTAAGACAGTTCTTGTGGAATTGGCAAAGTGATATTTTGAAACCCTTAGTGGGCTATGGTGAAAAAGGAAATATCCTCCGATGAAATCTGGAAAGAAACTTTCTGAGAAACTGCTTAGTGTTCTGTTAATTCATCTCACAGAGTTACATCTATATTTCGTGGATCTCTTTGCTAGCCTTATTTCTGTGGAATCTGAGAACAGATATTTCGGATCCCTTTGAAGACTATAGGGCCAAAGGAAATATCCTCCGAAAACTAAGAGAAAGAAGCTTTCTGAGAAACTTCTTTGTGTTCTGTGAAATCAGCTCACAGAGTTACAGCTTTCCCCTCAAGAAGCCTTTCGCTAAGACAGTTCTTGTGGAATTGGCAAAGTGATATTTGGAAGCCCATAGAGGGCTATGGTGAAAAAGGAAATATCCTCCGATGAAATCTGGAAAGAAGCTTTCTGAGAAACTGCTTAGTGTTCTGTTAATTCATCTCACAGAGTTACATCTGTACTTCGTGGATCTCTTTGCTAGGCTTATTTCTGTGAAATCTGAGAACAGATATTTCGGATCCCTTTGAAGACTATAGGGCCAAAGGAAATATCCTCGTATAACAAAGAAAAAGAAGTTTTCTGAGAAAATTTTTTGTGTTCTGTGAAATCATCTCACAGAGTTACAGCTTTCCCCTCAAGAAGCCTTTCGCTAAGACAGTTCTTGTGGAATTGGCAAAGTGATATTTGGAAGCCCATAGAGGGCTATGGAGACAAAGGAAATATCCTCAGATGAAATCTGGAAAGAAGCTTTCTGAGAAACTGCTTAGTGTTCTGTTAATTCATCTCACAGAGTTACATCTGTATTTCGTGTATCACTTGGCTAGCCTTATTTCTGTGGAATCTGAGAACAGATATTTCGGATCCCTTTGAAGACTATAGGGCCAAAGGAAATATCCTCCGATAAGTAAGAGAAAGAAGCTTTCTGAGAAACTTCTTTGTGTTCTGTGAAATCATCTCACAGAGTTACAGCTTTCCACTCAAGAAGCCTTTCGCTAAGACATTTCTTGTGGAATAGGCAAAGTGATATTTGGAAGCCCATAGAGGGCTATGGTGAAAAAGGAAATATCCTCCGATGAAATCTGGAAAGAAGCTTTCTGAGAAACTGCTTAGTGTTCTGTTAATTCATCTCACAAAGTTACTTCTATATTTCGTGGATCTCTTTGCTAGAGTTCTTTCTGTGGAATTTGAGAACAGATATTTCGGATCCCTTTGAAGACTATAGGGCCAAAGGAAATATCCTCCGATAAGTAAGAGAAAGAAGCTTTCTGAGAAACTTCTTTGTGTTCTGTGAAATCATCTCACAGAGTTACAGCTTTCCCCTCAAGAAGCCTTTCGCTAAGACATTTCTTGTGGAATTGGCAAAGTGATATTTGGAAGCCCATAGAGGGCTATGTTGAAAAAGGAAATATCCTCCGATGAAATCTGGAAAGAAGCTTTCTGAGAAACTGCTTAGTGTTCTGTTAATTCATCTCACAGAGTTACATCAGTATTTCGTGGATCTCTTTGCTAGCCTTATTTCTGTGGAATTTGAGAACAGATATTTCGGATCCCTTTGAAGACTATAGGGCCAAAGGAAATATCCTCCGATAACTAACAGAAAGAAGCTTTCTGAGAAACTTCTTTGTGTTCTGTGAAATCATCTCACAGAGTTACAGCTTTCCCCTCAAGAAGCCTTTCGCTAAGACATTTCTTGTGGAATAGGCAAAGTGATATTTGGAAGCCCATAGAGGGCTATGGTGAAAAAGGAAATATCCTCCGATGAAACCTGGAAAGAAGCTTTCTGAGAAACTGCTTAGTGTTCTGTTAATTCATCTCACAAAGTTACTTCTATATTTCGTGGATCTCTTTGCTAGCCTTATTTCTGTGGAATCTGAGAACAGATATTTTGGATCCCTTTGAAGACTATAGGGCCAAAGGAAATATCCTCCGATAACTAAGAGAAAGAAGCTTTCTGAGAAACTTCTTTGTGTTCTGTGAAATCATCTCACAGAGTTACAGCTTTCCCCTCAAGAAGCCTTTCGCTAAGAGAGTTGTTGTGGAATTGGCAAAGTGATATTTGGAAGCCCATAGAGGGCTAAGGTGAAAAAGGAAATATCCTCAGATGAAATATGGAAAGAAGCTTTCTGAGAAACTGCTTAGTGTTCTGTTAATTCATCTCACAGAGTTACATCTGTATTTCGTGGATCTCTTTGCTAGCCTTATTTCTGTGGAATCTGAGAACAGATATTTCGGATCCCTTTGTAGACTATAGGGCCAAAGGAAATATCCTCCGATAACTAAGAGAAAGAAGCTTTCTGAGAAACTTCTTTGTGTTCTGTGAAATCATCTCACAGAGTTACAGCTTTCCCCTCAAGAAGCCTTTTGCTACGACATTTCTTGTGGAATTGGCAAAGTGATATTTGGAAGCCCATAGAGGGCTATGGTGAAAAAGGAAATATCCTCAGATGAAATCTGGAAAGAAGCTTTCTGAGAAACTGCTTAGTGTTCTGTTAATTCATCTCACAGAGTTACTTCTATATTTCGTGGATCTCTTTGCTAGCCTTATTTCTGTGGAATCTGAGAACAGATATTTCGGATCCCTTTGAAGACTATAGGGCCAAAGGAAATATCCTCCGAAAACTAAGAGAAAGAAGCTTTCTGAGAAACTTCTTTGTGTTCTGTGAAATCATCTCACAGAGTTACAGCTTTCCCCTCAAGAAGCCTTTCGCTAAGACAGTTGTTGTGTAATTGGCAAAGTGATATTTGGAAGCCCATAGAGGGCTATGGTGAAAAAGGAAATATCCTCAGATGAAATCTGGAAAGAAGCTTTCTGAGAAACTGCTTAGTGTTCTGTTAATTCATCTGACAGAGTTACATCTGTATTTCCTGGATCTCTTTGCTAGCCTTATTTCTGTGGAATCTGAGAACAGATATTTCGGATCCCTTTGAAGACTATAGGGCCAAATGAAACATCCTCCGATAACTAAGAGAAAGAAGCTTTCTGAGAAACTTCTTTGTGTTCTGTGAAATCATCTCACAGAGTTACAGCTTTCCCCTCAAGAAGCCTTTCGCTAAGACAGTTCTTGTGGAATTGGCAAAGTGATATTTGGAAGCCCATAGAGGGCTATGGTGAAAAAGGAAATATCCTCCGATGAAATCTGGAAAGAAGCTTTCTGAGAAACTGCTTAGTGTTCTGTTAGTTCATCTCACAGAGTTACATCTATATTTCGTGGATCTCTTTGCTAGCCCTATTTCTGTGGAATCTGAGAACAGATATTTCGGATCCGTTTGAAGACTATAGGGCCAAAGGAAATATCCTCCGAAAACAAAGACAAAGAAGCTTTCTGAGAAACTTCTTTGTGTTCTGTGAAATGAGCTCACAGAGTTACAGCTTTCCCCTCAAGAAGCCTTTCGCTAAGACAGTTCTTGTGGAATTGGCAAAGTGATATTTGGAAGCCCTTAGAGGGCTATGGTGAAAAAGGAAATATAATCAGATGAAATCTGGAAAGAAGCTTTCTGAGAAACTGCTTAGTGTTCTGTTAATTCATCTCACAGAGTTACATCTGTATTTCGTGGATCACTTGGCTCGCCTTATTTCTGTGGAATCTGAGAACAGATATTTCGGATCCCTTTGAAGACTATAGGGCCAAAGGAAATATCCTCCGATAACTAAGAGAAAGAAGCTTTCTGAGAAACTTCTTTGTGTTCTGTGAAATCATCTCACAGAGTTACAGCTTTCCCCTCAAGAAGCCTTTCGCTAAGACATTTCTTATGGAATTGGCAAAGTGATATTTGGAAGCCCATAGAGGGCTATGGTGAAAAAGGAAATATCCTCAGATGAAATCTGGAAAGAAGCTTTCTTAGAATCTGCTTAGTGTTCTGTTAGTTCATCTCACAGAGTTACATCTGTATTTCGTTGATCTCTTTGCTAGCCTTATTTCTGTGGAATCTGACAACAGATATTTCGGATCCCTTTGAAGACTATAGGGCCAAAGGAAATATCCTCCGATAACTAAGAGAAAAAAGCTTTCTGAGAAACTTCTTTGTGTTCTGTGAAATCATCTCACAGAGTTACAGCTTTCCCCTCAAGAAGCCTTTCGCTAAGACAGTCATTGTGGAATTGGCAAAGTGATATTTGGAAGCCCATAGAGGGCTACGGTGAAAAAGGAAATATCCTCAGATGAAATCTGGAAAGAAGCTTTCTGAGAAACTGCTTAGTGTTCTGTTAATTCATCTCACAGAGTTACATCTGTATTTCGTGGATCACTTGGCTAGCCTTATTTCTGTGGAATATGTGAACAGATATTTCGGATCCCTTTGAAGACTATAGGGCCAAAGGAAATATCCTCCGATAACTAACAGAAAGAAGGTTTCTCAGAAACTTCTTTGTGTTCTGTGAAATCATCTCACAGAGTTACAGCTTTCCCCTCAAGAAGCCTTTCGCTAAGACAGTTCTTGTGGAATTGGCAAAGTGATATTTGGAAGCCCATAGAGGGCTATGGTGAAAAAGGAAATATCCTCCGATGAAATCTGGAAAGAAGCTTTCTGAGAAACTGCTTAGTGTTCTGTTAGTTCATCTCACAGAGTTACATCTATATTTCGTGGATCTCTTTGCTAGCCTTATTTCTGTGGAATCTGAGAACAGATATTTCGGATCCCTTTGAAGACTATAGGGCCAAAGGAAATATCCTCCGATAACTAAGAGAAAGAAGCTTTCTGAGAAACTTCTTTGTGTTCTGTGAAATCATCTCACAGAGTTACAGCTTTCCCCTCAAGAAGCCTTTCGCTAAGACAGTTCTTGTGGAATTGGCAAAGTGATATTTTGAAACCCTTAGTGGGCTATGGTGAAAAAGGAAATATCCTCCGATGAAATCTGGAAAGAAACTTTCTGAGAAACTGCTTAGTGTTCTGTTAATTCATCTCACAGAGTTACATCTATATTTCGTGGATCTCTTTGCTAGCCTTATTTCTGTGGAATCTGAGAACAGATATTTCGGATCCCTTTGAAGACTATAGGGCCAAAGGAAATATCCTCCGAAAACTAAGAGAAAGAAGCTTTCTGAGAAACTTCTTTGTGTTCTGTGAAATCAGCTCACAGAGTTACAGCTTTCCCCTCAAGAAGCCTTTCGCTAAGACAGTTCTTGTGGAATTGGCAAAGTGATATTTGGAAGCCCATAGAGGGCTATGGTGAAAAAGGAAATATCCTCCGATGAAATCTGGAAAGAAGCTTTCTGAGAAACTGCTTAGTGTTCTGTTAATTCATCTCACAGACTTACATCTGTACTTCGTGGATCTCTTTGCTAGGCTTATTTCTGTGAAATCTGAGAACAGATATTTCGGATCCCTTTGAAGACTATAGGGCCAAAGGAAATATCCTCGTATAACAAAGAAAAAGAAGTTTTCTGAGAAAATTTTTTGTGTTCTGTGAAATCATCTCACAGAGTTACAGCTTTCCCCTCAAGAAGCCTTTCGCTAAGACAGTTCTTGTGGAATTGGCAAAGTGATATTTGGAAGCCCATAGAGGGCTATGGAGACAAAGGAAATATCCTCAGATGAAATCTGGAAAGAAGCTTTCTGAGAAACTGCTTAGTGATCTGTTAATTCATCTCACAGAGTTACATCTGTATTTCGTGGATCTCTTTGCTAGCCTTATTTCTGTGGAATCTGACAACAGATATTTCGGATCCCTTTGAAGACTATAGGGCCAAAGGAAATATCCTCCGATAACTAAGAGAAAGAAGCTTTCTGAGAAACTTCTTTGTGTTCTGTGAAATCATCTCACAGAGTTACAGCTTTCCCCTCAAGAAGCCTTTCCCTAAGACAGTTCTTGTGGAATTGGCAAAGTGATATTTGGAAGCCCATAGAGGGCTATGGTGAAAAAGGAAATATCCTCATATGAAATCTGGAAAGAAGCTTTCTGAGAAACTGCTTAGTGTTCTGTTAATTCATCTCACAGAGTTACATCTGTATTTCGTGTATCACTTGGCTAGCCTTATTTCTGTGGAATCTGAGAACAGATATTTCGGATCCCTTTGAAGACTATAGGGCCAAAGGAAATATCCTCCGATAAGTAAGAGAAAGAAGCTTTCTGAGAAACTTCTTTGTGTTCTGTGAAATCATCTCACAGAGTTACAGCTTTCCCCTCAAGAAGCCTTTCGCTAAGACATTTCTTGTGGAATAGGCAAAGTGATATTTGGAAGCCCATAGAGGGCTATGGTGAAAAAGGAAATATCCTCCGATGAAATCTGGAAAGAAGCTTTCTGAGAAACTGCTTAGTGTTCTGTTAATTCATCTCACAAAGTTACTTCTATATTTCGTGGATCTCTTTGCTAGCCTTATTTCTGTGGAATCTGAGAACAGATATTTCGGATCCCTTTGAAGACTATAGGGCCAAAGGAAATATCCTCCGATAACTAAGAGAAAGAAGCTTTCTGAGAAACTTCTTTGTGTTCTGTGAAATCATCTCACAGAGTTACAGCTTTCCCCTCAAGAAGCCTTTCGCTAAGAGAGTTGCTGTGGAATTGGCAAAGTGATATTTGGAAGCCCATAGAGGGCTAAGGTGAAAAAGGAAATATCCTCAGATGAAATCTGGAAAGAAGCTTTCTGAAAAACTGCTTAGTGTTCTGTTAATTCATCTCACAAAGTTACATCTGTATTTCGTGGATCTCTTTGCTAGCCTTATTTCTGTGGAATCTGAGAACAGATATTTCGGATCCCTTTGAAGACTATAGGGCCAAAGGAAATATCCTCCGAAAACTAAGAGAAAGAAGCTTTCTGAGAAACTTCTTTGTGTTCTGTGAAATCATCTCACAGAGTTACAGCTTTCCCCTCAAGAAGCCTTTCGCTACGACATTTCTTGTGGAATTGGCAAAGTGATATTTGGAAGCCCATAGAGGGCTATGGTGAAAAAGGAAATATCCTCAGATGAAATCTGGAAAGAAGCTTTCTGAGAAACTGCTTACTGTTCTGTTCATTCATCTCACAGAGTTACATCTGTATTTCGTGGATCTCTTTGCTAGCCTTATTTCTGTGGAATCTGACAACAGATATTTCGGATCCCTTTGAAGACTATAGGGCCAAAGGAAATATCCTCCGATAACTAAGAGAAAAAAGCTTTCTGAGAAACTTCTTTGTGTTCTGTGAAATCAGCTCACAGAGTTACAGCTTTCCCCTCAAGAAGCCTTTCGCTAAGACAGTTCTTGTGGAATTGGCAAAGTGATATTTGGAAGCCCATAGAGGGCTATGGGGAAAAAGGAAATATCCTCAGATGAAATCTGGAAAGAAGCTTTCTGAGAAACTTCTTAGTGTTCTGTTAATTCATCTCACAGAGTTACATCTGTATTTCGTGGATCACTTGGCTAGCCTTATTTCTGTGGAATATGAGAACAGATATTTCGGATCCCTTTGAAGACTATAGGGCCAAAGGAAATATCCTCCGATAACAAAGAGAAAGAAGCTTTCTGAGAAACTTCTTTGTGTTCTGTGAAATCATCTCACAGAGTTACAGCTTTCCCCTCAAGAAGCCTTTCGCTAAGACAGTTCTTGTGGAATTGGCCAAGTGATATTTGGAAGCCCATAGAGGGCTATGGTGAAAAAGGAAATATCCTCAGATGAAATCTGGAAAGAAGCTTTCTGAGAAACTGCTTAGTGTTCTGTTAATTCATCTCACACAGTTACATCTGTATTTCGTGGATCACTTGGCTAGCCTTATTTCTGTGGAATCTGAGAACAGATATTTCGGATCCCTTTGAAGACTATAGGGCCAAAGGAAATATCCTCCGATAACTAAGAGAAAGAAGCTTTCTGAGAAACTTCTTTGTGTTCTGTGAAATCATCTCACAGAGTTACAGCTTTCCCCTCAAGAAGCCTTTCGCTAAGACAGTTCTTGTGGAATTGGCAAAGTGATATTTTGAAACCCTTAGTGGGCTATGGTGAAAAAGGAAATATCCTCCGATGAAATCTGGAAAGAAGCTTTCTGAGAAACTGCTTAGTGTTCTGTTAATTCATCTCACAGAGTTACATCTATATTTCGTGGATCTCTTTGCTAGCCTTATTTCTGTGGAATCTGAGAACAGATATTTCGGATCCCTTTGAAGACTATAGGGCCAAAGGAAATATCCTCCGAAAACTAAGAGAAAGAAGCTTTCTGAGAAACTTCTTTGTGTTCTGTGAAATCAGCTCACAGAGTTACAGCTTTCCCCTCAAGAAGCCTTTCGCTAAGACAGTTCTTGTGGAATTGGCAAAGTGATATTTGGAAGCCCATAGAGGGCTATGGTGAAAAAGGAAATATCCTCCGATGAAATCTGGAAAGAAGCTTTCTGAGAAACTGCTTAGTGTTCTGTTAATTCATCTCACAGAGTTACATCTGTACTTCGTGGATCTCTTTGCTAGGCTTATTTCTGTGGAATCTGAGAACAGATATTTCGGATCCCTTTGAAGACTATAGGGCCAAAGGAAATATCCTCGTATAACAAAGAAAAAGAAGCTTTCTGAGAAAATTTTTTGTGTTCTGTGAAATCATCTCACAGAGTTACAGCTTTCCCCTCAAGAAGCCTTTCGCTAAGACAGTTCTTGTGGAATTGTCAAAGTGATATTTGGAAGCCCATAGAGGACTATGGTGAAAAAGGAAATATCCTCAGATGAAATCTGGAAAGAAGCTTTCTGAGAAACTGCTTAGTGTTCTGTTAATTCATCTCACAGAGTTACATCTGTATTTCGTGGATCTCTTTGCTAGCCTTATTTCTGTGGAATCTGACAACAGATATTTCGGATCCCTTTGAAGACTATAGGGCCAAAGGAAATATACTCCGATAACTAAGAGAAAGAAGCTTTCTGAGAAACTTCTTTGTGTTCTGTGAAATCATCTCACAGAGTTACAGCTTTGCCCTCAAGAAGCCTTTCGCTAAGACAGTTCTTGTGGAATTGGCAAAGTGATATTTGGAAGCCCATAGAGGGCTATGGTGAAAAAGGAAATATCCTCAGATGAAATCTGGAAAGAAGCTTTCTGAGAAACTGCTTAGTGTTCTGTTAATTCATCTCACAGAGTTACATCTGTATTTCGTGGATCACTTGGCTAGCCTTATTTCTGTGGAATCTGAGAACAGATATTTCGGATCCCTTTGAAGACTATAGGGCCAAAGGAAATATCCTCCGATAACAAAGAGAAAGAAGCTTTGTGAGAAATTGCTTTGTTTTCTATGTAATCATCTCACAGAGTTACAGCTTTCCCCTCAAGAAGACTTTCGCTAAGACAGTTCTTGTGGAATTTGCAAAGTGATATTTGGAAGCCCTTAGAGGGCTATGGTGAAAAAGGAAATATAATCAGATGAAATCTGGAAAGAAGCTTTCTGAGAAACTGCTTAGTGTTCTGTTAATTCATCTCACAGAGTTACATCTGTATTTCGTGGATCACTTGGCTAGCCTTATTTCTGTGGAATCTGAGAACAGATATTTCGGATCCCTTTGAAGACTATAGGGCCAAAGGAAATATCCTCGGATAACAAAGAAAAAGAAGCTTTCTGAGAAACTTTTTTGTGTTCTGTGAAATCATCTCACAGAGTTACAGCTTTCCCCTCAAGAAGCCTTTCGCTAAGACAGTTCTTGTGGAATTGGCAAAGTGATATTTGGAAGCCCATAGAGGGCTATGGTGAAAAAGGAAATATCCTCCGATGAAATCTGGAAAGAAGCTTTCTGAGAAACTGCTTAGTGTTCTGTTAATTCATCTCACAGAGTTACATCTGTATTTCGTGGATCTCTTTGCTAGCCTTATTTCTGTGGAATTTGAGAACAGATATTTCGGATCCCTTTGAAGACTATAGGGCCAAAGGAAATATCCTCCGATAACTAAGAGAAAGAAGCTTTCTGAGAAACTTCTTTGTGTTCTGTGAAATCATCTCACAGAGTTACAGCTTTCCCCTCAAGAAGCCTTTCGCTAAGACATTTCTTGTGGAATTGGCAAAGTGATATTTGGAAGCCCATAGAGGGCTATGTTGAAAAAGGAAATATCCTCCGATGAAATCTGGAAAGAAGCTTTCTGAGAAACTGCTTAGTGTTCTGTTAATTCATCTCACAGAGTTACATCAGTATTTCGTGGATCTCTTTGCTAGCCTTATTTCTGTGGAATTTGAGAACAGATATTTCGGATCCCTTTGAAGACTATAGGGCCAAAGGAAATATCCTCCGATAACTAAGAGAAAGAAGCTTTCTGAGAAACTTCTTTGTGTTCTGTGAAATCATCTCACAGAGTTACAGCTTTCCCCTCAAGAAGCCTTTCGCTAAGACATTTCTTGTGGAATAGGCAAAGTGATATTTGGAAGCCCATAGAGGGCTATGGTGAAAAAGGAAATATCCTCATATGAAACCTGGAAAGAAGCTTTCTGAGAAACTGCTTAGTGTTCTGTTAATTCATCTCACAAAGTTACTTCTATATTTCGTGGATCTCTTTGCTAGCCTTATTTCTGTGGAATCTGAGAACAGATATTTTGGATCCCTTTGAAGACTATAGGGCCAAAGGAAATATCCTCCGATAACTAAGAGAAAGAAGCTTTCTGAGAAACTTCTTTGTGTTCTGTGAAATCATCTCACAGAGTTACAGCTTTCCCCTCAAGAAGCCTTTCGCTAAGAGAGTTGTTGTGGAATTGGCAAAGTGATATTTGGAAGCCCATAGAGGGCTAAGGTGAAAAAGGAAATATCCTCAGATGAAATCTGGAAAGAAGCTTTCTGAGAAACTGCTTAGTGTTCTGTTAATTCATCTCACAGAGTTACATCTGTATTTCGTGGATCTCTTTGCTAGCCTTATTTCTGTGGAATCTGAGAACAGATATTTCGGATCCCTTTGTAGACTATAGGGCCAAAGGAAATATCCTCCGATAACTAAGAGAAAGAAGCTTTCTGAGAAACTTCTTTGTGTTCTGTGAAATCATCTCACAGAGTTACAGCTTTCCCCTCAAGAAGCCTTTCGCTACGACATTTCTTGTGGAATTGGCAAAGTGATATTTGGAAGCCCATAGAGGGCTATGGTGAAAAAGGAAATATCCTCAGATGAAATCTGGAAAGAAGCTTTCTGAGAAACTGCTTAGTGTTCTGTTAATTCATCTCACAGAGTTACTTCTATATTTCGTGGATCTCTTTGCTAGCCTTATTTCTGTGGAATCTGAGAACAGATATTTCGGATCCCTTTGAAGACTATAGGGCCAAAGGAAATATCCTCCGAAAACTAAGAGAAAGAAGCTTTCTGAGAAACTTCTTTGTGTTCTGTGAAATCATCTCACAGAGTTACAGCTTTCCCCTCAAGAAGCCTTTCGCTAAGACAGTTGTTGTGGAATTGGCAAAGTGATATTTGGAAGCCCATAGAGGGCTATGGTGAAAAAGGAAATATCCTCAGATGAAATTTGGAAAGAAGCTTTCTGAGAAACTGCTTAGTGTTCTATTAATTCATCTCACAGAGTTACATCTGTATTTCCTGGATCTCTTTGCTAGCCTTATTTCTGTGGAATCTGAGAACAGATATTTCGGATCCCTTTGAAGACTATAGGGCCAAATGAAATATCCTCCGATAACTAAGAGAAAGAAGCTTTCTGAGAAACTTCTTTGTGTTCTGTGAAATCATCTCACAGAGTTACAGCTTTCCCCTCAAGAAGCCTTTCGCTAAGACAGTTCTTGTGGAATTGGCAAAGTGATATTTGGAAGCCCATAGAGGGCTATGGTGAAAAAGGAAATATCCTCCGATGAAATCTGGAAAGAAGCTTTCTGAGAAACTGCTTAGTGTTCTGTTAATTCATCTCACAGAGGTACATCTATATTTCGTGGATCTCTTTGCTAGCCTTATTTCTGTGGAATCTGAGAACAGATATTTCGGATCCCTTTGAAGACTCTAGGGCCAAAGGAAATATCCTCCGAAAACTAAGAGAAAGAAGCTTTCTGAGAAACTTCTTTGTGTTCTGTCAAATCAGCTCACAGAGTTACAGCTTTCCTCTCAAGAAGCCTTTCGCTAAGACAGTTCTTGTGGAATTGGCAAAGTGATATTTGGAAGCCCATAGAGGGCTATGGTGAAAAAGGAAATATCCTCAGATGAAATCTGGAAAGAAGCTTTCTGAGAAACTGCTTAGTGTTCTGTTAATTCATCTCACAGAGTTACATCTATATTTCGTGGATCTCTTTGCTAGCCTTATTTCTGTGGAATCTGAGAACAGATATTTCGGATCCCTTTGAAGACTATAGGGCCAAAGGAAATATCCTCCGAAAACTAAGAGAAAGAAGCTTTCTGAGAAACTTCTTTGTGTTCTGTGAAATCATCTCACAGAGTTACAGCTTTCCCCTCAAGAAGCCTTTCTCTAAGACAGTTCTTGTGGAATTGGCAAAGTGATATTTGGAAGCCCATAGAGGGCTATGGTGAAAAAGGAAATATCCTCCGATGAAATCTGGAAAGAAGCTTTCTGAGAAACTGCTTAGTGTTCTGTTAATTCATCTCACAGATTTACATCTATATTTCGTGGATCTCTTTGCTAGCCCTATTTCTGTGGAATCTGAGAACAGATATTTCGGATCCGTTTGAAGACTATACGGTCAAAGGAAATATCCTCCGAAAACAAAGACAAAGAAGCTTTCTGAGAAACTTCTTTGTGTTCTGTGAAATGAGCTCACAGAGTTACAGCTTTCCCCTCAAGAAGGATTTCGCTAAGACAGTTCTTGTGGAATTGGCAAAGTGATATTTGGAAGCCCTTAGAGGGCTATGGTGAAAAAGGAAATATAATCAGATGAAATCTGGAAAGAAGCTTTCTGAGAAACTGCTTAGTGTTCCGTTAATTCATCTCACAGAGTTACATCTGTATTTCGTGGATCACTTGGCTAGCCTTATTTCTGTGGAATATGAGAACAGATATTTCGGATCCCTTTGAAGACTATAGGGCCAAAGGAAATATCCTCCGATAACTAACAGAAAGAAGCTTTCTCAGAAACTTCTTTGTGTTCTGTGAAATCATCTCACAGAGTTACAGCTTTCCCCTCAAGAAGCCTTTCGCTAAGACAGTTCTTGTGGAATTGGCAAAGTGATATTTGGAAGCCCATAGAGGGCTATGGTGAAAAAGGAAATATCCTCCGATGAAATCTGGAAAGAAGCTTTCTGAGAAACTGCTTAGTGTTCTGTTAATTCATCTCACAGAGTTACATCTATATTTCGTGGATCTCTTTGCTAGCCTTATTTCTGTGGAATCTGAGAACAGATATTTCGGATCCCTTTGAAGACTATAGGGCCAAAGGAAATATCCTCCGATAACTAAGAGAAAGAAGCTTTCTGAGAAACTTCTTTGTGTTCTGTGAAATCATCTCACAGAGTTACAGCTTTCCCCTCAAGAAGCCTTTCGCTAAGACAGTTCTTGTGGAATTGGCAAAGTGATATTTTGAAACCCTTAGTGGGCTATGGTGAAAAAGGAAATATCCTCCGATGAAATCTGGAAAGAAGCTTTCTGAGAAACTGCTTAGTGTTCTGTTAATTCATCTCACAGAGTTACATCTATATTTCGTGGATCTCTTTGCTAGCCTTATTTCTGTGGAATCTGAGAACAGATATTTCGGATCCCTTTGAAGACTATAGGGCCAAAGGAAATATCCTCCGAAAACTAAGAGAAAGAAGCTTTCTGATAAACTTCTTTGTGTTCTGTGAAATCAGCTCACAGAGTTACAGCTTTCCCCTCAAGAAGCCTTTCGCTAAGACAGTTCTTGTGGAATTGGCAAAGTGATATTTGGAAGCCCATAGAGGGCTATGGTGAAAAAGGAAATATCCTCCGATGAAATCTGGAAAGAAGCTTTCTGAGAAACTGCTTAGTGTTCTGTTAATTCATCTCACAGAGTTACATCTGTACTTCGTGGATCTCTTTGCTAGGCTTATTTCTGTGAAATCTGAGAACAGATATTTCGGATCCCTTTGAAGACTATAGGGCCAAAGGAAATATCCTCGTATAACAAAGAAAAAGAAGTTTTCTGAGAAAATTTTTTGTGTTCTGTGAAATCATCTCACAGAGTTACAGCTTTCCCCTCAAGAAGCCTTTCGCTAAGACAGTTCTTGTGGAATTGGCAAAGTGATATTTGGAAGCCCATAGAGGGCTATGGAGACAAAGGAAATATCCTCAGATGAAATCTGGAAAGAAGCTTTCTGAGAAACTGCTTAGTGATCTGTTAATTCATCTCACAGAGTTACATCTGTATTTCGTGGATCTCTTTGCTAGCCTTATTTCTGTGGAATCTGACAACAGATATTTCGGATCCCTTTGAAGACTATAGGGCCAAAGGAAATATCCTCCGATAACTAAGAGAAAGAAGCTTTCTGAGAAACTTCTTTGTGTTCTGTGAAATCATCTCACAGAGTTACAGCTTTCCCCTCAAGAAGCCTTTCCCTAAGACAGTCATTGTGGAATTGGCAAAGTGATATTTGGAAGCCCATAGAGGGCTATGGTGAAAAAGGAAATATCCTCAGATGAAATCTGGAAAGAAGCTTTCTGAGAAACTGCTTAGTGTTCTGTTAATTCATCTCACAGAGTTACATCTGTATTTCGTGTATCACTTGGCTAGCCTTATTTCTGTGGAATCTGAGAACAGATATTTCGGATCCCTTTGAAGACTATAGGGCCAAAGGAAATATCCTCCGATAAGTAAGAGAAAGAAGCTTTCTGAGAAACTTTTTTGTGTTCTGTGAAATCATCTCACAGAGTTACAGCTTTCCCCTCAAGAAGCCTTTCGCTAAGACAGTTCTTTTGGAATTGGCAAAGTGATATTTGGAAGCCCATAGAGGGCTATGGTGAAAAAGGAAATATCCTCCGATGAAATCTGGAAAGAAGCTTTCTGAGAAACTGCTTAGTGTTCTGTTAATTCATCTCACAAAGTTACTTCTATATTTCGTGGATCTCTTTGCTAGCCTTATTTCTGTGGAATCTGAGAACAGATATTTCGGATCCCTTTGAAGACTATAGGGCCAAAGGAAATATCCTCCGATAACTAAGAGAAAGAAGCTTTCTGAGAAACTTCTTTGTGTTCTGTGAAATCATCTCACAGAGTTACAGCTTTCCCCTCAAGAAGCCTTTCGCTAAGAGAGTTGCTGTGGAATTGGCAAAGTGATATTTGGAAGCCCATAGAGGGCTAAGGTGAAAAAGGAAATATCCTCAGATGAAATCTGGAAAGAAGCTTTCTGAAAAACTGCTTAGTGTTCTGTTAATTCATCTCACAGAGTTACATCTGTATTTCGTGGATCTCTTTGCTAGCCTTATTTCTGTGGAATCTGAGAACAGATATTTCGGATCCCTTTGAAGACTATAGGGCCAAAGGAAATATCCTCCGAAAACTAAGAGAAAGAAGCTTTCTGAGAAACTTCTTTGTGTTCTGTGAAATCATCTCACAGAGTTACAGCTTTCCCCTCAAGAAGCCTTTCGCTACGACATTTCTTGTGGAATTGGCAAAGTGATATTTGGAAGCCCATAGAGGGCTATGGTGAAAAAGGAAATATCCTCAGATGAAATCTGGAAAGAAGCTTTCTGAGAAACTGCTTAGTGTTCTGTTCATTCATCTCACAGAGTTACATCTGTATTTCGTGGATCTCTTTGCTAGCCTTATTTCTGTGGAATCTGACAACAGATATTTCGGATCCCTTTGAAGACTATAGGGCCAAAGGAAATATCCTCCGATAACTAAGAGAAAAAAGCTTTCTGAGAAACTTCTTTGTGTTCTGTGAAATCATCTCACAGAGTTACAGCTTTCCCCTCAAGAAGCCTTTCGCTAAGACAGTTCTTGTGGAATTGGCAAAGTGATATTTGGAAGCCCATAGAGGGCTATGGGGAAAAAGGAAATATCCTCAGATGAAATCTGGAAAGAAGCTTTCTGAGAAACTGCTTAGTGTTCTGTTAATTCATCTCACAGAGTTACATCTGTATTTCGGGGATCACTTGGCTAGCCTTATTTCTGTGGAATATGAGAACAGATATTTCGGATCCCTTTGAAGACTATAGGGCCAAAGGAAATATCCTCTGATAACAAAGAGAAAGAAGCTTTCTGAGAAACTTCTTTGTGTTCTGTGAAATCATCTCACAGAGTTACAGCTTTCCCCTCAAGAAGCCTTTCGCTAAGACAGTTCTTGTGGAATTGGCCAAGTGATATTTGGAAGCCCATAGAGGGCTATGGTGAAAAAGGAAATATCCTCAGATGAAATCTGGAAAGAAGCTTTCTGAGAAACTGCTTAGTGTTCTGTTAATTCATCTCACACAGTTACATCTGTATTTCGTGGATCACTTGGCTAGCCTTATTTCTGTGGAATCTGAGAACAGATATTTCGGATCCCTTTGAAGACTATAGGGCCAAAGGAAATATCCTCCGATAACTAAGAGAAAGAAGCTTTCTGAGAAACTTCTTTGTGTTCTGTGAAATCATCTCACAGAGTTACAGCTTTCCCCTCAAGAAGCCTTTCGCTAAGACAGTTCTTGTGGAATTGGCAAAGTGATATTTTGAAACCCTTAGTGGGCTATGGTGAAAAAGGAAATATCCTCCGATGAAATCTGGAAAGAAGCTTTCTGAGAAACTGCTTAGTGTTCTGTTAATTCATCTCACAGAGTTACATCTATATTTCGTGGATCTCTTTGCTAGCCTTATTTCTGTGGAATCTGAGAACAGATATTTCGGATCCCTTTGAAGACTATAGGGCCAAAGGAAATATCCTCCGAAAACTAAGAGAAAGAAGCTTTCTGAGAAACTTCTTTGTGTTCTGTGAAATCAGCTCACAGAGTTACAGCTTTCCCCTCAAGAAGCCTTTCGCTAAGACAGTTCTTGTGGAATTGGCAAAGTGATATTTGGAAGCCCATAGAGGGCTATGGTGAAAAAGGAAATATCCTCCGATGAAATCTGGAAAGAAGCTTTCTGAGAAACTGCTTAGTGTTCTGTTAATTCATCTCACAGAGTTACATCTGTACTTCGTGGATCTCTTTGCTAGGCTTATTTCTGTGGAATCTGAGAACAGATATTTCGGATCCCTTTGAAGACTATAGGGCCAAAGGAAATATCCTCGTATAACAAAGAAAAAGAAGCTTTCTGAGAAAATTTTTTGTGTTCTGTGAAATCATCTCACAGAGTTACAGCTTTCCCCTCAAGAAGCCTTTCGCTAAGACAGTCATTGTGGAATTGGCAAAGTGATATTTGGAAGCCCATAGAGGGCTATGGTGAAAAAGGAAATATCCTCAGATGAAATCTGGAAAGAAGCTTTCTGAGAAACTGCTTAGTGTTCTGTTAATTCATCTCACAGAGTTACATCTGTATTTCGTGTATCACTTGGCTAGCCTTATTTCTGTGGAATCTGAGAACAGATATTTCGGATCCCTTTGAAGACTATAGGGCCAAAGGAAATATCCTCCGATAAGTAAGAGAAAGAAGCTTTCTGAGAAACTTTTTTGTGTTCTGTGAAATCATCTCACAGAGTTACAGCTTTCCCCTCAAGAAGCCTTTCGCTAAGACAGTTCTTGTGGAATTGGCAAAGTGATATTTGGAAGCCCATAGAGGGCTATGGTGAAAAAGGAAATATCCTCCGATGAAATCTGGAAAGAAGCTTTCTGAGAAACTGCTTAGTGTTCTGTTAATTCATCTCACAAAGTTACTTCTATATTTCGTGGATCTCTTTGCTAGCCTTATTTCTGTGGAATCTGAGAACAGATATTTCGGATCCCTTTGAAGACTATAGGGCCAAAGGAAATATCCTCCGATAACTAAGAGAAAGAAGCTTTCTGAGAAACTTCTTTGTGTTCTGTGAAATCATCTCACAGAGTTACAGCTTTCCCCTCAAGAAGCCTTTCGCTAAGAGAGTTGCTGTGGAATTGGCAAAGTGATATTTGGAAGCCCATAGAGGGCTAAGGTGAAAAAGGAAATATCCTCAGATGAAATCTGGAAAGAAGCTTTCTGAAAAACTGCTTAGTGTTCTGTTAATTCATCTCACAGAGTTACATCTGTATTTCGTGGATCTCTTTGCTAGCCTTATTTCTGTGGAATCTGAGAACAGATATTTCGGATCCCTTTGAAGACTATAGGGCCAAAGGAAATATCCTCCGAAAACTAAGAGAAAGAAGCTTTCTGAGAAACTTCTTTGTGTTCTGTGAAATCATCTCACAGAGTTACAGCTTTCCCCTCAAGAAGCCTTTCGCTAAGACAGTTCTTGTGGAATTGGCAAAGTGATATTTGGAAGCCCTTAGAGGGCTATGGTGAAAAAGGAAATATAATCAGATGAAATCTGGAAAGAAGCTTTCTGAGAAACTGCTTAGTGTTCTGTTAATTCATCTCACAGAGTTACATCTGTATTTCGTGGATCACTTGGCTAGCCTTATTTCTGTGGAATCTGAGAACAGATATTTCGGATCCCTTTGAAGACTATAGGGCCAAAGGAAATATCCTCCGATAACTAAGAGAAAGAAGCTTTCTGAGAAACTTCTTTGTGTTCTGTGAAATCATCTCACAGAGTTACAGCTTTCCCCTCAAGAAGCCTTTCGCTAAGACATTTCTTGTGGAATTGGCAAAGTGATATTTGGAAGCCCATAGAGGGCTATGGTGAAAAAGGAAATATCCTCAGATGAAATCTGGAAAGAAGCTTTCTGAGAAACTGCTTAGTGTTCTGTTAATTCATCTCACAGAGTTACATCTGTATTTCGTTGATCTCTTTGCTAGCCTTATTTCTGTGGAATCTGACAACAGATATTTCGGATCCCTTTGAAGACTATAGGGCCAAAGGAAATATCCTCCGATAACTAAGAGAAAAAAGCTTTCTGAGAAACTTCTTTGTGTTCTGTGAAATCATCTCACAGAGTTACAGCTTTCCCCTCAAGAAGCCTTTCGCTAAGACAGTCACTGTGGAATTGGCAAAGTGATATTTGGAAGCCCATAGAGGGCTACGGTGAAAACGGAAATATCCTCAGATGAAATCTGGAAAGAAGCTTTCTGAGAAACTGCTTAGTGTTCTGTTAATTCATCTCACAGAGTTACATCTGTATTTCGTGGATCACTTGGCTAGCCTTATTTCTGTGGAATATGAGAACAGATATTTCGGATCCCTTTGAAGACTATAGGGCCAAAGGAAATATCCTCCGATAACTAAGAGAAAGAAGCTTTCTGAGAAACTTCTTTGTGTTCTGTGAAATCATCTCACAGAGTTACAGCTTTCCCCTCAAGAAGCCTTTCGCTAAGACAGTTCTTGTGGAATTGGCAAAGTGATATTTTGAAACCCTTAGTGGGCTATGGTGAAAAAGGAAATATCCTCCGATGAAATCTGGAAAGAAGCTTTCTGAGAAACTGCTTAGTGTTCTGTTAATTCATCTCACAGAGTTACATCTATATTTCGTGGATCTCTTTGCTAGCCTTATTTCTGTGGAATCTGAGAACAGATATTTCGGATCCCTTTGAAGACTATAGGGCCAAAGGAAATATCCTCCGAAAACTAAGAGAAAGAAGCTTTCTGAGAAACTTCTTTGTGTTCTGTGAAATCAGCTCACAGAGTTACAGCTTTCCCCTCAAGAAGCCTTTCGCTAAGACAGTTCTTGTGGAATTGGGAAAGTGATATTTGGAAGCCCATAGAGGGCTATGGTGAAAAAGGAAATATCCTCCGATGAAATCTGGAAAGAAGCTTTCTGAGAAACTGCTTAGTGTTCTGTTAATTCATCTCACAGAGTTACATCTGTACTTCGTGGATCTCTTTGCTAGGCTTATTTCTGTGAAATCTGAGAACAGATATTTCGGATCCCTTTGAAGACTATAGGGCCAAAGGAAATATCCTCGTATAACAAAGAAAAAGAAGTTTTCTGAGAAAATTTTTTGTGTTCTGTGAAATCATCTCACAGAGTTACAGCTTTCCCCTCAAGAAGCCTTTCGCTAAGACAGTTCTTTTGGAATTGGCAAAGTGATATTTGGAAGCCCATAGAGGGCTATGGAGAAAAAGGAAATATCCTCAGATGAAATCTGGAAAGAAGCTTTCTGAGAAACTGCTTAGTGATCTGTTAATTCATCTCACAGAGTTACATCTGTATTTCGTGGATCTCTTTGCTAGCCTTATTTCTGTGGAATCTGACAACAGATATTTCGGATACCTTTGAAGACTATAGGGCCAAAGGAAATATCCTCCGATAACTAAGAGAAAGAAGCTTTCTGAGAAACTTCTTTGTGTTCTGTGAAATCATCTCACAGAGTTACAGCTTTCCCCTCAAGAAGCCTTTCGCTAAGACATTTCTTGTGGAATAGGCAAAGTGATATTTGGAAGCCCATAGAGGGCTATGGTGAAAAAGGAAATATCCTCCGATGAAATCTGGAAAGAAGCTTTCTGAGAAACTGCTTAGTGTTCTGTTAATTCATCTCACAAAGTTACTTCTATATTTCGTGGATCTCTTTGCTAGCCTTATTTCTGTGGAATCTGAGAACAGATATTTCGGATCCCTTTGAAGACTATAGGGCCAAAGGAAATATCCTCCGATAACTAAGAGAAAGAAGCTTTCTGAGAAACTTCTTTGTGTTCTGTGAAATCATCTCACAGAGTTACAGCTTTCCCCTCAAGAAGCCTTTCGCTAAGAGAGTTGCTGTGGAATTGGCAAAGTGATATTTGGAAGCCCATAGAGGGCTAAGGTGAAAAAGGAAATATCCTCAGATGAAATCTGGAAAGAAGCTTTCTGAGAAACTGCTTAGTGTTCTGTTAATTCATCTCACAGAGTTACATCTGTATTTCGTGGATCTCTTTGCTAGCCTTATTTCTGTGGAATCTGAGAACAGATATTTCGGATCCCTTTGAAGACTATAGGGCCAAAGGAAATATCCTCCGAAAACTAAGAGAAAGAAGCTTTCTGAGAAACTTCTTTGTGTTCTGTGAAATCATCTCACAGAGTTACAGCTTTCCCCTCAAGAAGCCTTTCGCTAAGACATTTCTTGTGGAATTGGCAAAGTGATATTTGGAAGCCCATAGAGGGCTATGGTGAAAAAGGAAATATCCTCCGATGAAATCTGGAAAGAAGCTTTCTGAGAAACTGCTTAGTGTTCTGTTAATTCATCTCACAGAGTTACTTCTATATTTCGTGGATCTCTTTGCTAGCCTTATTTCTGTGGAATCTGAGAACAGATATTTCGGATCCCTTTGAAGACTATAGGGCCAAAGGAAATATCCTCCGAAAACTAAGAGAAAGAAGCTTTCTGAGAAACTTCTTTGTGTTCTGTGAAATCATCTCACAGAGTTACAGCTTTCCCCTCAAGAAGCCTTTCGCTAAGACAGTTGTTGTGGAATTGGCAAAGTGATATTTGGAACCCCATAGAGGGCTATGGTGAAAAAGGAAATATCCTCAGATGAAATTTGGAAAGAAGCTTTCTGAGAAACTGCTTAGTGTTCTGTTAATTCATCTCACAGAGTTACATCTGTATTTCCTGGATCTCTTTGCTAGCCTTATTTCTGTGGAATCTGAGAACAGATATTTCGGATCCCTTTGAAGACTATAGGGCCAAAGGAAACATCATCCGATAACTAAGAGAAAAAAGCTTTCTGAGAAACTTCTTTGTGTTCTGTGAAATCATCTCACAGAGTTACAGCTTTCCCCTCAAGAAGCCTTTCGCTAAGACAGTTCTTGTGGAATTGGCAAAGTGATATTTGGAAGCCCATAGAGGGCTATGGTGAAAAAGGAAATATCCTCCGATGAAATCTGGAAAGAAGCTTTCTGAGAAACTGCTTAGTGTTCTGTTAATTCATCTCACAGAGGTACATCTATATTTCGTGGATCTCTTTGCTAGCCTTATTTCTGTGGAATCTGAGAACAGATATTTCGGATCCCTTTGAAGACTATAGGGCCAAAGGAAATATCCTCCGAAAACTAAGAGAAAGAAGCTTTCTGAGAAACTTCTTTGTGTTCTGTCAAATCAGCTCACAGAGTTACAGCTTTCCTCTCAAGAAGCCTTTCGCTAAGAGAGTTCTTGTGGAATTGGCAAAGTGATATTTGGAAGCCCATAGAGGGCTATGGTGAAAAAGGAAATATCCTCAGATGAAATCTGGAAAGAAGCTTTCTGAGAAACTGCTTAGTGTTCTGTTAATTCATCTCACAGAGTTACATCTGTATTTCGTGGATCACTTGGCTACCTTATTTCTGTGGAATCTGAGAACAGATATTTCGGATCCCTTTGAAGACTATAGGGCCAAAGGAAATATCCTCCGAAAACTAAGAGAAAGAAGCTTTCTGAGAAACTTCTTTGTGTTCTGTGAAATCATCTCACAGAGTTACAGCTTTCCCATCAAGAAGCCTTTCTCTAAGACAGTTCTTGTGGAATTCGCAAAGTGATATTTGGAAGCCCATAGAGGGCTATGGTGAAAAAGGAAATATCCTCCGATGAAATCTGGAAAGAAGCTTTCTGAGAAACTGCTTAGTGTTCTGTTAATTCATCTCACAGAGTTACATCTATATTTCGGGGATCTCTTTGCTAGCCTTATTTCTGTGGAATCTGAGAACAGATATTTCGGATCCCTTTGAAGACTATAGGGCCAAAGGAAATATCCTTCGATAACAAAGAGAAAGAAGCTTTCTGAGAAACCTCTTTGTGTTCTCTGAAATCATCTCACAGAGTCACAGCTTTCCCCTCCAGAAGCCTTTCGCTAAGACAGTTCTTGTGGAATTGGCAAAGTGATATTTGGAAGCCTATAGAGGGCTATGGTGAAAAAGGAAATATCCTCAGATGAAATCTGGAAAGAAGCTTTCTGAGAAACTGCTTAGTGTTCTGTTATTTCATCTCAGAGAGTTACATCTGTATTTCGTGGATCTCTTTGCTAGCGTTATTTCTGTGGAATCTGAAAACAGATATTTCGGATCCCTTTGAAGACTATAGGGCCAAAGGAATTATCCTCCGATAACTAAGAGAAAGAAGCTTTCTGAGAAACTTCTTTGTGTTCTGTGAAATCATCTCACAGAGTTACAGCTTTCCCCTCAAGAAGCCTTTCGCTAAGACAGTTCTTGTGGAATTGGCAAAGTGATATTTGGAAGCCCATAGAGGGCTATGGTGAAAAAGGAAATATCCTCAGATGAAATCTGGAAAGAAGCTTTCTGAGAAACTGCTTAGTGTTCTGTTAATTCATCTCACAGAGTTACATCTGTATTTCGTGGATCTCTTTGCTAGCCTTATTTCTGTGGAATCTGACAACAGATATTTCGGATCCCTTTGAAGACTATAGGGCCAAAGGAAATATACTCCGATAACTAAGAGAAAGAAGCTTTCTGAGAAACTTCTTTGTGTTCTGTGAAATCATCTCACAGAGTTACAGCTTTCCCCTCAAGAAGCCTTTCGCTAAGACAGTTCTTGTGGAATTGGCAAAGTGATATTTGGAAGCCCATAGAGGGCTATTGTGAAAAAGGAAATATCCTCAGATGAAATCTGGAAAGAAGCTTTCTGAGAAACTGCTTAGTGTTCTGTTAATTCATCTCACAGAGTTACATCTGTATTTCGTGGATCACTTGGCTAGCCTTATTTCTGTGGAATCTGAGAACAGATATTTCGGATCCCTTTGAAGACTATAGGGCCAAAGGAAATATCCTCCGATAACAAAGAGAAAGAAGCTTTGTGAGAAATTTCTTTGTTTTCTATGTAATCATCTCACAGAGTTACAGCTTTCCCCTCAAGAAGACTTTCGCTAAGACAGTTCTTGTGGAATTGGCAAAGTGATATTTGGAAGCCCTTAGAGGGCTATGGTGAAAAAGGAAATATAATCAGATGAAATCTGGAAAGAAGCTTTCTGAGAAACTGCTTAGTGTTCTGTTAATTCATCTCACAGAGTTACATCTGTATTTCGTGGATCACTTGGCTAGCCTTATTTCTGTGGAATCTGAGAACAGATATTTCGGATCCCTTTGAAGACTATAGGGCCAAAGGAAATATCCTCCGATAACTAAGAGAAAGAAGCTTTCTGAGAAACTTCTTTGTGTTCTGTGAAATCATCTCACAGAGTTACAGCTTTCCCCTCAAGAAGCCTTTCGCTAAGACATTTCTTGTGGAATTGGCAAAGTGATATTTGGAAGCCCATAGAGGGCTATGGTGAAAAAGGAAATATCCTCCGATGAAATCTGGAAAGAAGCTTTCTGAGAATCTGCTTTGTGTTTTGTTAATTCATCTCACAGAGTTACATCTGTATTTCGTTGATCTCTTTGCTAGCCTTATTTCTGTGGAATCTGACAACAGATATTTCGGATCCCTTTGAAGACTATAGGGCCAAAGGAAATATCCTCCGATAACTAAGAGAAAAAAGCTTTCTGAGAAACTTCTTTGTGTTCTGTGAAATCATCTCACAGAGTTACAGCTTTCCCCTCAAGAAGCCTTTCGCTAAGACAGTCTTTGTGGAATTGGCAAAGTGATATTTGGAAGCCCATAGAGGGCTACGGTGAAAAAGGAAATATCCTCAGATGAAATCTGGAAAGAAGCTTTCTGAGAAACTGCTTAGTGTTCTGTTAATTCATCTCACAGAGTTACATCTGTATTTCGTGGATCACTTGGCTAGCCTTATTTCTGTGGAATATGAGAACAGATATTTCGGATCCCTTTGAAGACTATAGGGCCAAAGGAAATATCCTCCGATAACTAACAGAAAGAAGCTTTCTCAGAAACTTCTTTGTGTTCTGTGAAATCATCTCACAGAGTTACAGCTTTCCCCTCAAGAAGCCTTTCGCTAAGACAGTTCTTGTGGAATTGGCAAAGTGATATTTGGAAGCCCATAGAGGGCTATGGTGAAAAAGGAAATATCCTCAGATGAAATCTGGAAAGAAGCTTTCTGAGAAACTGCTTAGTGTTCTGTTAATTCATCTCACAGAGTTACATCTGTATTTCGTGGATCACTTGGCTAGCCTTATTTCTGTGGAATCTGAGAACAGATATTTCGGATCCCTTTGAAGACTATAGGGCCAAAGGAAATATCCTCCGATAACAAAGAGAAAGAAGCTTTGTGAGAAATTTCTTTGTTTTCTATGTAATCATCTCACAGAGTTACAGCTTTCCCCTCAAGAAGACTTTCGCTAAGACAGTTCTTGTGGAATTGGCAAAGTGATATTTGGAAGCCCTTAGAGGGCTATGGTGAAAAAGGAAATATAATCAGATGAAATCTGGAAAGAAGCTTTCTGAGAAACTGCTTAGTGTTCTGTTAATTCATCTCACAGAGTTACATCTGTATTTCGTGGATCACTTGGCTAGCCTTATTTCTGTGGAATCTGAGAACAGATATTTCGGATCCCTTTGAAGACTATAGGGCCAAAGGAAATATCCTCCGATAACTAAGAGAAAGAAGCTTTCTGAGAAACTTCTTTGTGTTCTGTGAAATCATCTCACAGAGTTACAGCTTTCCCCTCAAGAAGCCTTTCGCTAAGACATTTCTTGTGGAATTGGCAAAGTGATATTTGGAAGCCCATAGAGGGCTATGGTGAAAAAGGAAATATCCTCAGATGAAATCTGGAAAGAAGCTTTCTGAGAAACTGCTTTGTGTTTTGTTAATTCATCTCACAGAGTTACATCTGTATTTCGTTGATCTCTTTGCTAGCCTTATTTCTGTGGAATCTGACAACAGATATTTCGGATCCCTTTGAAGACTATAGGGCCAAAGGAAATATCCTCCGATAACTAAGAGAAAAAAGCTTTCTGAGAAACTTCTTTGTGTTCTGTGAAATCATCTCACAGAGTTACAGCTTTCCCCTCAAGAAGCCTTTCGCTAAGACAGTCTTTGTGGAATTGGCAAAGTGATATTTGGAAGCCCATAGAGGGCTACGGTGAAAAAGGAAATATCCTCAGATGAAATCTGGAAAGAAGCTTTCTGAGAAACTGCTTAGTGTTCTGTTAATTCATCTCACAGAGTTACATCTGTATTTCGTGGATCACTTGGCTAGCCTTATTTCTGTGGAATATGAGAACAGATATTTCGGATCCCTTTGAAGACTATAGGGCCAAAGGAAATATCCTCCGATAACTGAGAGAAAGAAGCTTTCTGAGAAACTTCTTTGTGTTCTGTGAAATCATCTCACAGAGTTACAGCTTTCCCCTCAAGAAGCCTTTCGCTAAGACAGTTCTTGTGGAATTGGCAAAGTGATATTTGGAAGCCCATAGAGGGCTATGGTGAAAAAGGAAATATCCTCAGATGAAATCTGGAAAGAAGCTTTCTGAGAAACTGCTTAGTGTTCTGTTAATTCATCTCACAGAGTTACATCTGTATTTCGTGGATCTCTTTGCTAGCCTTATTTCTGTGGAATCTGAGAACAGATATTTCGGATCCCTTTGAAGACTATAGGGCCAAAGGAAATATCCTCCGATAACTAAGAGAAAAAAGCTTTCTGAGAAACTTCTTTGTGTTCTGTGAAATCATCTCACAGAGTTAGAGCTTTCCCCTCAAGAAGCCTTTCGCTAAGACAGTCTTTGTGGAATTGGCAAAGTGATATTTGGAAGCCCATAGAGGGCTACGGTGAAAAAGGAAATATCCTCAGATGAAATCTGGAAAGAAGCTTTCTGAGAAACTGCTTAGTGTTCTGTTAATTCATCTCACAGAGTTACATCTGTATTTCGTGGATCACTTGGCTAGCCTTATTTCTGTGGAATATGAGAACAGATATTTCGGATCCCTTTGAAGACTATAGGGCCAAAGGAAATATCCTCCGATAACTAAGAGAAAGAAGCTTTCTGAGAAACTTCTTTGTGTTCTGTGAAATCATCTCGCAGAGTTACAGCTTTCCCCTCAAGAAGCCTTTCGCTAAGACAGTTCTTGTGGAATTGGCAAAGTGATATTTGGAAGCCCATAGAGGGCTATGGTGAAAAAGGAAATATCCTCAGATGAAATCTGGAAAGAAGCTTTCTGAGAAACTGCTTAGTGTTCTGTTAATTCATCTCACAGAGTTACATCTATATTTCGTAGATCTCTTTGCTAGCCTTATTTTTGTGGAATCTGAGAACAGATATTTCGGATCCCTTTGAAGACTATAGGGCCAAAGGAAATATCCTCCGATAACTAAGAGAAAGAAGCTTTCTGAGAAACTTCTTTGTGTTCTGTGAAATCATCTCACAGAGTTACAGCTTTCCCCTCAAGAAGCCCTTCGCTAAGACAGTTCTTGTGGAATTGGCAAAGTGATATTTGGAAGCCCATAGAGGGCTATGGTGAAAAAGGAAATATCCTCAGATGAAATCTGGAAAGAAGCTTTCTGAGAAACTGCTTAGTGTTCTGTTAATTCATCTCACAGAGTTACATCTGTATTTCGTGGATCTCTTTGCTAGCCTTATTTCT
This sequence comes from Macaca mulatta, assembly GCF_049350105.2. Classification (NCBI taxonomy): domain Eukaryota; kingdom Metazoa; phylum Chordata; class Mammalia; order Primates; family Cercopithecidae; genus Macaca; species Macaca mulatta. The sequence continues at coordinate 50,966,585 of NC_133411.1, forward strand.
GTGGAATCTGACAACAGATATTTCGGATCCCTTTGAAGACTATAGGGCCAAAGGAAATATCCTCCGATAACAAAGAGAAAGAAGCTTTCTGAGAAACTTCTTTGTGTTCTGTGAAATCATCTCACAGAGTTACAGCTTTCCCCTCAAGAAGCCTTTCGCTAAGACAGTTCTTGTGGAATTGGCAAAGTGATATTTGGAAGCCCATAGAGGGCTATGGTGAAAAAGGAAATATCCTCAGATGAAATCTGGAAAGAAGCTTTCTGAGAATCTGCTTAGTGTTCTGTTAATTCATCTCACAGAGTTACATCTGTATTTCATGGAACACTTGGCTAGCCTTATTTCTGTGGAATCTGAGAACAGATATTTCGGATCCGTTTGAAGACTATAGGGCCAAAGGAAATATCCTCCGATAACAAAGAGAAAGAAGCTTTCTCAGAAACTTCTTTGTGTTCTGTGAAATCATCTCACAGAGTTACAGCTTTCCCCTCAAGAAGCCTTTCGCTAAGACAGTTCTTGTGGAATTGGCCAAGTGATATTTGGAAGCCCATAGAGGGCTATGGTGAAAAAGGAAATATCCTCAGATGAAATCTGGAAAGAAGCTTTCTGAGAAACTGCTCAGTGTTCTTTGAATTCATCTCACAGAGTTACATCTGTATTTCGTGGATCTCTTTGCTAGGCTTATTTCTGTGGAATCTGAGAACAGATATTTCGGATCCCTTTGAAGACTATAGGGCCAAAGGAAATATCCTCGGATAACAAAGAAAAAGAAGCTTTCTGAGAAACTTCTTTGTGTTCTGTGAAATCATCTCACAGAGTTACAGCTTTCCCCTCAAGAAGCCTTTCGCTAAGACAGTTCTTGTGGAATTGGCAAAGTGATATTTGGAAGCCCATAGAGGGCTATGGTGAAAAAGGAAATATCCTCAGTTGAAATCTGGAAAGAAGCTTTCTGAGAAACTGCTTAGTGTTCTGTTAATTCATCTCACAGAGTTACATCTGTATTTCGTGGATCACTTGGCTAGCGTTATTTCTGTGGAATCTGAGAACAGATATTTCGGATCCCTTTGAAGACTAGAGGGCCAAAGGAAATATCCTCGGATAACAAAGAAAAAGAAGCTTTCTGAGAAACTTCTTTGTGTTCTGTGAAATCATCTCACAGAGTTACAGCTTTCCCCTCAAGAAGCCTTTCGCTAAGACAGTTCTTGTGTAATTGGCAAAGTGATATTTGGAAGCCCATAGAGGGCTATGGTGAAAAAGGAAATATCCTGAGATGAAATCTGGAAAGAAGCTTTCTGAGAAACTGCTTAGTGTTCTGTTAATTCATCTCACAGAGTTACATCTGTATTTCGTGGATCACTTGGCTAGCTTTATTTCTGTGGAATCTGAGAACAGATATTTCGGATCCCTTTGAAGACTATAGGGCCAAAGGAAATATCCTCCGATAACTAAGAGAAAGAAGCTTTCTCAGAAACTTCTTTGTGTTCTGTGAAATCATCTCACAGAGTTACAGCTTTCCCCTCAAGAAGCCTTTCGCTAAGACAGTTCTTGTGGAATTGGCAAAGTGATATATGGAAGCCCATAGAGGGCTATGGTGAAAAAGGAAATATCCTCAGATGAAATCTGGAAAGAAGCTTTCTGAGAAACTGCTTAGTGTTCTGTTAGTTCATCTCACAGAGTTACATCTATATTTCGTGGATCTCTTTGCTAGCCTTATTTCTGTGGAATCTGAGAACAGATATTTCGGATCCCTTTGAAGACTATAGGGCCAAGGTAAATATCCTCCGATAACAAAGAGAAAGAAGCTTACTGAGAAACTTCTTTGTGTTCTGTGAAATCATCTCACAGAGTTACAGCCTTCCCCTCAAGAAGCCTTTCGCTAAGACAGTTCTTGTGGAATTGGCCAAGTGATATTTGGAAGCCCATAGAGGGCTATGGTGAAAAAGGAAATATCCTCAGATGAAATCTGGAAAGAAGCTTTCTGAGAAACTGCTTAGTGTTCTGTTAATTCATCTCACAGAGTTACATCTGTATTTCGTGGATCTCTTTGCTAGCCTTATTTCTGTGGAATCTGAGAACAGATATTTCGGATCCCTTTGAAGACTTTAGGGCCAAAGGAAATATCCTCCGATAACTAAGAGAAAGAAGCCTTCTGAGAAACTTCTTTGTGTTCTGTGAAATCATCTCACAGAGTTACAGCTTTCCCCTCAAGAAGCCTTTCGCTAAGACAGTTCTTGTAGAATTGGCAAAGTGATATTTGGAAACCCTTAGTGGGCTATGTTGAAAAAGGAAATATCCTCCGATGAAATCTGGAAAGAAGCTTTCTGAGAAACTGCTTACTGTTCTGTTAATTCATCTCACAGAGTTATATCTATATTTCGTGGATCTCTTTGCTAGCCTTATTTCTGTGGAATCTGACAAGAGATATTTCGGATCCCTTTGAAGACTATAGGGCCAAAGGAAATATTCTCCGATAACTAAGAGAAAGAAGCTTTCTGAGAAACTTCTTTGTGTTCTGTGAAATCATCTCACAGAGTTACAGCTTTCCCCTCAAGAAGCCTTTCGCTAAGACAGTTCTTGTGGAATTGCAAAGTGATATTTGGAAACCCTTAGTGGGCTATGGTGAAAAAGGAAATATCCTCCGATGAAATCTGGAAAGAAGCTTTCTGAGAAACTGCTTAGTGTTCTGTTAATTCATCTCACAGAGTTACATCTGTACTTCGTGGATCTCTTTGCTAGGTTTATTTCTGTGGAATCTGAGAACAGATATTTCGGATCCCTTTGAAGACTATAGGGCCAAAGGAAATATCCTCGGATAACAAAGAAAAAGACGCTTTCTGAGAAACTTTTTTGTGTTCTGTGAAATCATCTCACAGAGTTACAGCTTTCCCCTCAAGAAGCCTTTCGCTAAGACAGTTCTTGTGGAATTGGAAAAGTGATATTTGGAAGCCCATAGAGGGCTTTGGTGAAAAAGGAAATATCCTCCGATGAAATCTGGAAAGAAGCTTTCTGAGAAACTGCTTAGTGTTCTGTTAATTCATCTCACAGAGTTACATCTGTATTTCGTGCATCTCTTTGCTAGCCTTATTTCTGTGGAATTTGAGAACAGATATTTCGGATCCCTTTGAAGACTATAGGGCCAAAGGAAATATCCTCCGATAACAAAGAGAAAGAAGCTTTCTGAGAAACTTCTTCGTGTTCTGTGAAATCATCTCACAGAGTTACAGCTTTCCCATCAAGAAGCCTTTCGCTAAGACATCTCTTGTGGAATTGGCAAAGTGATATTTGGAAGCCCATAGAGGGCTATGGTGAAAAAGGAAATATCCTCAGATGAAATCTGGAAAGAAGCTTTCTGAGAAACTGCTTAGTGTTCTGTTAATTCATCTCACAGAGTTACATCTGTATTTCGTGGATCTCTTTGCTAGCCTTACTTCTGTGGAATCTGACAACAGATATTTCGGATCCCTTTGAAGACTATAGGGCCAAAGGAAATATCCTCCGATAACTAAGAGAAAGAAGCTTTCTCAGAAACTTCTTTGTGTTCTGTGAAATCATCTCACAGAGTTACAGCTTTCCCCTCAAGAAGCCTTTCGCTAAGACAGTTCTTGTGGAATTGGCAAAGTGATATTTGGAAGCCCATAGAGGGCTATGGTGAAAAAGGAAATATCCTCAGATGAAATCTGGAAAGAAGCTTTCTGAGAAACTGCTCAGTGTTCTGTTAATTCATCTCACAGAGTTACATCTGTATTTCGTGGATATCTTTGCTAGGCTTATTTCAGTGGAATCTGAGAACAGATATTTCGGATCCCTTTGACGACTATAGGGCCAAAGGAAATATCCTCGGATAACAAAGAAAAAGAAGCTTTCTGAGAAACTTCTTTGTGTTCTGTGAAATCATCTCACAGAGTTACAGCTTTCCCCTCAAGAAGCCTTTCGCTAAGACAGTTCTTGTGGAATTGGCAAAGTGATATTTGGAAGCCCATAGAAGGCTATGGTGAAAAAGGAAATATCCTCAGATGAAATCTGGAAAGAAGCTTTCTGAGAAACTGCTTAGTGTTCTGTTAATTCATCTCACAGAGTTACATCTATATTTCGTGGATCTCTTTGCTAGCCTTATTTCTGTGGAATCTGAGAACAGATATTTCGGATCCCTTTGAAGACTATAGGGCCAAAGGAAATATCCTCCGATAACAAAGAGAAAGAAGCTTTCTGAGTAACTTCTTTGTGTTCTGTGAAATCATCTCACAGAGTTACAGCTTTCCCCTCAAGAAGCCTTTCGCTAAGACATTTCTTGTGGAATTGGCAAAGTGATATTTGGAAGCCCATAGAGGGCTAAGGTGAAAAAGGAAATATCCTCAGATGAAATCTGGAAAGAAGCTTTCTGAGAAACTGCTTAGTGTTCTGTTAATTCATCTCACAGAGTTACATCTGTTTTTCGTGGATCTCTTTGCTAGCCTTATTTCTGTGGAATCTGAGAACAGATATTTCGGATCCCTTTGAAGACTATAGGGCCAAAGGAAATATCCTCCGATAACTAAGAGAAAAAAGCTTTCTGAGAAACTTCTTTGTGTTCTGTGAAATCATCTCACAGAGTTACAGCTTTCCCTTCAAGAAGCCTTTCACTAAGACAGTTCTTGTGGAATTGGCAAAGTGATATTTGGAAGCCCATAGAGGGCTACGGTGAAAAAGGAAATATCCTCAGATGAAATCTGGAAAGAAGCTATCTGAGAAACTGCTTAGTGTTCTGTTAATTCATCTCACAGAGTTACATCTGTATTTCGTGGATCACTTGGCTAGCCTTATTTCTGTGGAATATGAGAACAGATATTTCAGATCCCTTTGAAGACTATAGGGCCAAAGGAAATATCCTCCGATAACTAACAGAAAGAAGCTTTCTCAGAAACCTCTTTGTGTTCTGTGAAATCATCTCACAGAGTTACAGCTTTCCCCTCAAGAAGCCTTTCGCTAAGACAGTTCTTGTGGAATTGGCAAAGTGATATTTGGAAGCCCATAGAGGGCTATGGTGAAAAAGGAAATATCCTCCGATGAAATCTGGAAAGAAGCTTTCTGAGAAACTGCTTAGTGTTCTGTTAGTTCATCTCACAGAGTTACATCTATATTTCGTGGATCTCTTTGCTAGCCTTATTTCTGTGGAATCTGAGAACAGATATTTCGGATCCCTTTGAAGACTATAGGGCCAAAGGAAATATCCTCCGATAACTAAGAGAAAGAAGCTTTCTGAGAAACTTCTTTGTGTTCTGTGAAATCATCTCGCAGAGTTACAGCTTTCCCCTCAAGAAGCCTTTCGCTAAGACAGTTCTTGTGGAATTGGCAAAGTGATATTTGGAAGCCCATAGAGGGCTATGGTGAAAAAGGAAATATCCTCAGATGAAATCTGGAAAGAAGCTTTCTGAGAAACTGCTTAGTGTTCTGTTAATTCATCTCACAGAGTTACATCTATATTTCGTAGATCTCTTTGCTAGCCTTATTTTTGTGGAATCTGAGAACAGATATTTCGGATCCCTTTGAAGACTATAGGGCCAAAGGAAATATCCTCCGATAACTAAGAGAAAGAAGCTTTCTGAGAAACTTCTTTGTGTTCTGTGAAATCATCTCACAGAGTTACAGCTTTCCCCTCAAGAAGCCCTTCGCTAAGACAGTTCTTGTGGAATTGGCAAAGTGATATTTGGAAGCCCATAGAGGGCTATGGTGAAAAAGGAAATATCCTCAGATGAAATCTGGAAAGAAGCTTTCTGAGAAACTGCTTAGTGTTCTGTTAATTCATCTCACAGAGTTACATCTGTATTTCGTGGATCTCTTTGCTAGCCTTATTTCTGTGGAATCTGACAACAGATATTTCGGATCCCTTTGAAGACTATAGGGCCAAAGGAAATATCCTCCGATAACAAAGAGAAAGAAGCTTTCTGAGAAACTTCTTTGTGTTCTGTGAAATCATCTCACAGAGTTACAGCTTTCCCCTCAAGAAGCCTTTCGCTAAGACAGTTCTTGTGGAATTGGCAAAGTGATATTTGGAAGCCCATAGAGGGCTATGGTGAAAAAGGAAATATCCTCAGATGAAATCTGGAAAGAAGCTTTCTGAGAAACTGCTTAGTGTTCTGTTAATTCATCTCACAGAGTTACATCTGTATTTCATGGAACACTTGGCTAGCCTTATTTCTGTGGAATCTGAGAACAGATATTTCGGATCCGTTTGAAGAATATAGGGCCAAAGGAAATATCCTCCGATAACAAAGAGAAAGAAGCTTTCTGAGAAACTTCTTTGTGTTCTGTGAAATCATCTCACAGAGTTACAGCTTTCCCCTCAAGAAGCCTTTCGCTAAGACAGTTCTTGTGGAATTGGCCAAGTGATATTTGGAAGCCCATAGAGGGCTATGGTGAAAAAGGAAATATCCTCAGATGAAATCTGGAAAGAAGCTTTCTGAGAAACTGCTCAGTGTTCTTTGAATTCATCTCACAGAGTTACATCTGTATTTCGTGGATCTCTTTGCTAGGCTTATTTCTGTGGAATCTGAGAACAGATATTTCGGATCCCTTTGAAGACTATAGGGCCAAAGGAAATATCCTCGGATAACAAAGAAAAAGAAGCTTTCTGAGAAACTTCTTTGTGTTCTGTGAAATCATCTCACAGAGTTACAGCTTTCCCCTCAAGAAGCCTTTCGCTAAGACAGTTCTTGTGGAATTGGCAAAGTGATATTTGGAAGCCCATAGAGGGCTATGGTGAAAAAGGAAATATCCTCAGATGAAATCTGGAAAGAAGCTTTCTGAGAAACTGCTTAGTGTTCTGTTAATTCATCTCACAGAGTTACATCTGTATTTCGTGGATCACTTGGCTAGCGTTATTTCTGTGGAATCTGAGAACAGATATTTCGGATCCCTTTGAAGACTAGAGGGCCAAAGGAAATATCCTCGGATAACAAAGAAAAAGAAGCTTTCTGAGAAACTTCTTTGTGTTCTGTGAAATCATCTCACAGAGTTACAGCTTTCCCCTCAAGAAGCCTTTCGCTAAGACAGTTCTTGTGTAATTTGCAAAGTGATATTTGGAAGCCCATAGAGGGCTATGGTGAAAAAGGAAATATCCTGAGATGAAATCTGGAAAGAAGCTTTCTGAGAAACTGCTTAGTGTTCTGTTAATTCATCTCACAGAGTTACATCTGTATTTCGTGGATCACTTGGCTAGCGTTATTTCTGTGGAATCTGAGAACAGATATTTCGGATCCCTTTGAAGACTATAGGGCCAAAGGAAATATCCTCCGATAACTAAGAGAAAGAAGCTTTCTGAGAAACTTCTTTGTGTTCTGTGAAATCATCTCGCAGAGTTACAGCTTTCCCCTCAAGAAGCCTTTCGCTAAGACAGTTCTTGTGGAATTGGCAAAGTGATATTTGGAAGCCCATAGAGGGCTATGGTGAAAAAGGAAATATCCTCAGATGAAATCTGGAAAGAAGCTTTCTGAGAAACTGCTTAGTGTTCTGTTAATTCATCTCACAGAGTTACATCTATATTTCGTAGATCTCTTTGCTAGCCTTATTTTTGTGGAATCTGAGAACAGATATTTCGGATCCCTTTGAAGACTATAGGGCCAAAGGAAATATCCTCCGATAACTAAGAGAAAGAAGCTTTCTGAGAAACTTCTTTGTGTTCTGTGAAATCATCTCACCGAGTTACAGCTTTCCCCTCAAGAAGCCCTTCGCTAAGACAGTTCTTGTGGAATTGGCAAAGTGATATTTGGAAGCCCATAGAGGGCTATGGTGAAAAAGGAAATATCCTCAGATGAAATCTGGAAAGAAGCTTTCTGAGAAACTGCTTAGTGTTCTGTTAATTCATCTCACAGAGTTACATCTGTATTTCGTGGATCACTTGGCTAGCGTTATTTCTGTGGAATCTGAGAACAGATATTTCGGATCCCTTTGAAGACTATAGGGCCAAAGGAAATATCCTCCGATAACTAAGAGAAAGAAGCTTTCTCAGAAACTTCTTTGTGTTCTGTGAAATCATCTCACAGAGTTACAGCTTTCCCCTCAAGAAGCCTTTCGCTAAGACAGTTCTTGTGGAATTGGCAAAGTGATATATGGAAGCCCATAGAGGGCTATGGTGAAAAAGGAAATATCCTCAGATGAAATCTGGAAAGAAGCTTTCTGAGAAACTGCTTAGTGTTCTGTTAGTTCATCTCACAGAGTTACATCTATATTTCGTGGATCTCTTTGCTCGCCTTATTTCTGTGGAATCTGAGAACAGATATTTCGGATCCCTTTGAAGACTATAGGGCCAAAGGAAATATCCTCCGATAACTAAGAGAAAGAAGCTTTCTGAGAAACTTCTTTGTGTTCTGTGAAATCATCTCGCAGAGTTACAGCTTTCCCCTCAAGAAGCCTTTCGCTAAGACAGTTCTTGTGGAATTGGCAAAGTGATATTTGGAAGCCCATAGAGGGCTATGGTGAAAAAGGAAATATCCTCAGATGAAATCTGGAAAGAAGCTTTCTGAGAAACTGCTTAGTGTTCTGTTAATTCATCTCACAGAGTTACATCTATATTTCGTAGATCTCTTTGCTAGCCTTATTTTTGTGGAATCTGAGAACAGATATTTCGGATCCCTTTGAAGACTATAGGGCCAAAGGAAATATCCTCCGATAACTAAGAGAAAGAAGCTTTCTGAGAAACTTCTTTGTGTTCTGTGAAATCATCTCACAGAGTTACAGCTTTCCCCTCAAGAAGCCCTTCGCTAAGACAGTTCTTGTGGAATTGGCAAAGTGATATTTGGAAGCCCATAGATGGCTATGGTGAAAAAGGAAATATCCTCAGATGAAATCTGGAAAGAAGCTTTCTGAGAAACTGCTTAGTGTTCTGTTAATTCATCTCACAGAGTTACATCTGTATTTCGTGGATCTCTTTGCTAGCCTTATTTCTGTGGAATCTGACAACAGATATTTCGGATCCCTTTGAAGACTATAGGGCCAAAGGAAATATCCTCCGATAACAAAGAGAAAGAAGCTTTCTGAGAAACTTCTTTGTGTTCTGTGAAATCATCTCACAGAGTTACAGCTTTCCCCTCAAGAAGCCTTTCGCTAAGACAGTTCTTGTGGAATTGGCAAAGTGATATTTGGAAGCCCATAGAGGGCTATGGTGAAAAAGGAAATATCCTCAGATGAAATCTGGAAAGAAGCTTTCTGAGAAACTGCTTAGTGTTCTGTTAATTCATCTCACAGAGTTACATCTGTATTTCATGGAACACTTGGCTAGCCTTATTTCTGTGGAATCTGAGAACAGATATTTCGGATCCGTTTGAAGACTATAGGGCCAAAGGAAATATCCTCCGATAACAAAGAGAAAGAAGCTTTCTCAGAAACTTCTTTGTGTTCTGTGAAATCATCTCACAGAGTTACAGCTTTCCCCTCAAGAAGCCTTTCGCTAAGACAGTTCTTGTGGAATTGGCCAAGTGATATTTGGAAGCCCATAGAGGGCTATGGTGAAAAAGGAAATATCCTCAGATGAAATCTGGAAAGAAGCTTTCTGAGAAACTGCTCAGTGTTCTTTGAATTCATCTCACAGAGTTACATCTGTATTTCGTGGATCTCTTTGCTAGGCTTATTTCTGTGGAACCTGAGAACAGATATTTCGGATCCCTTTGAAGACTATAGGGCCAAAGGAAATATCCTCGGATAACAAAGAAAAAGAAGCTTTCTGAGAAACTTCTTTGTGTTCTGTGAAATCATCTCACAGAGTTACAGCTTTCCCCTCAAGAAGCCTTTCGCTAAGACAGTTCTTGTGGAATTGGCAAAGTGATATTTGGAAGCCCATAGAGGGCTATGGTGAAAAAGGAAATATCCTCAGATGAAATCTGGAAAGAAGCTTTCTGAGAAACTGCTTAGTGTTCTGTTAATTCATCTCACAGAGTTACATCTGTATTTCGTGGATCACTTGGCTAGCGTTATTTCTGTGGAATCTGAGAACAGATATTTCGGATCCCTTTGAAGACTAGAGGGCCAAAGGAAATATCCTCGGATAACAAAGAAAAAGAAGCTTTCTGAGAAACTTCTTTGTGTTCTGTGAAATCATCTCACAGAGTTACAGCTTTCCCCTCAAGAAGCCTTTCGCTAAGACAGTTCTTGTGTAATTGGCAAAGTGATATTTGGAAGCCCATAGAGGGCTATGGTGAAAAAGGAAATATCCTGAGATGAAATCTGGAAAGAAGCTTTCTGAGAAACTGCTTAGTGTTCTGTTAATTCATCTCACAGAGATACATCTGTATTTCGTGGATCACTTGGCTAGCGTTATTTCTGTGGAATCTGAGAACAGATATTTCGGATCCCTTTGAAGACTATAGGGCCAAAGGAAATATCCTCCGATAACTAAGAGAAAGAAGCTTTCTCAGAAACTTCTTTGTGTTCTGTGAAATCATCTCACAGAGTTACAGCTTTCCCCTCAAGAAGCCTTTCGCTAAGACAGTTCTTGTGGAATTGGCAAAGTGATATATGGAAGCCCATAGAGGGCTATGGTGAAAAAGGAAATATCCTCAGATGAAATCTGGAAAGAAGCTTTCTGAGAAACTGCTTAGTGTTCTGTTAGTTCATCTCACAGAGTTACATCTATATTTCGTGGATCTCTTTGCTAGCCTTATTTCTGTGGAATCTGAGAACAGATATTTCGGATCCCTTTGAAGACTATAGGGCCAAAGTAAATATCCTCCGATAACAAAGAGAAAGAAGCTTTCTGAGAAACTTCTTTGTGTTCTGTGAAATCATCTCACAGAGTTACAGCCTTCCCCTCAAGAAGCCTTTCGCTAAGACAGTTCTTGTGGAATTGGCCAAGTGATATTTGGAAGCCCATAGAGGGCTATGGTGAAAAAGGAAATATCCTCAGATGAAATCTGGAAAGAAGCTTTCTGAGAAACTGCTTATTGTTCTGTTAATTCATCTCACAGAGTTACATCTGTATTTCGTGGATCTCTTTGCTAGCCTTATTTCTGTGGAATCTGAGAACAGATATTTCGGATCCCTTTGAAGACTTTAGGGCCAAAGGAAATATCCTCCGATAACTAAGAGAAAGAAGCCTTCTGAGAAACTTCTTTGTGTTCTGTGAAATCATCTCACAGAGTTACAGCTTTCCCCTCAAGAAGCCTTTCGCTAAGACAGTTCTTGTAGAATTGGCAAAGTGATATTTGGAAACCCTTAGTGGGCTATGTTGAAAAAGGAAATATCCTCCGATGAAATCTGGAAAGAAGCTTTCTGAGAAACTGCTTACTGTTCTGTTAATTCACCTCACAGAGTTATATCTATATTTCGTGGATCTCTTTGCGAGCCTTATTTCTGTGGAATCTGACAAGAGATATTTCGGATCCCTTTGAAGACTATAGGGCCAAAGGAAATATTCTCCGATAACTAAGAGAAAGAAGCTTTCTGAGAAACTTCTTTGTGTTCTGTGAAATCATCTCACAGAGTTACAGCTTTCCCCTCAAGAAGCCTTTCGCTAAGACAGTTCTTGTGGAATTGCAAAGTGATATTTGGAAACCCTTAGTGGGCTATGGTGAAAAAGGAAATATCCTCCGATGAAATCTGGAAAGAAGCTTTCTGAGAAACTGCTTAGTGTTCTGTTAATTCATCTCACAGAGTTACATCTGTACCTCGTGGATCTCTTTGCTAGGCTTATTTCTGTGGAATCTGAGAACAGATATTTCGGATCCCTTTGAAGACTATAGGGCCAAAGGAAATATCCTCGGATAACAAAGAAAAAGACGCTTTCTGAGAAAATTTTGTGTTCTGTGAAATCATCTCACAGAGTTACAGCTTTCCCCTCAAGAAGCCTTTCGCTAAGACAGTTCTTGTGGAATTGGCAAAGTGATATTTGGAAGCCCATAGAGGGCTTTGGTGAAAAAGGAAATATCCTCCGATGAAATCTGGAAAGAAGCTTTCTGAGAAACTGCTTAGTGTTCTGTTAATTCATCTCACAGAGTTACATCTGTATTTCGTGCATCTCTTTGCTAGCCTTATTTCTGTGGAATTTGAGAACAGATATTTCGGATCCCTTTGAAGACTATAGGGCCAAAGGAAATATCCTCCGATAACAAAGAGAAAGAAGCTTTCTGAGAAACTTCTTCGTGTTCTGTGAAAACATCTCACAGAGTTACAGCTTTCCCATCAAGAAGCCTTTCGCTAAGACATCTCTTGTGGAATTGGCAAAGTGATATTTGGAAGCCCATAGAGGGCTATGGTGAAAAAGGAAATATCCTCAGATGAAATCTGGAAAGAAGCTTTCTGAGAAACTGCTTAGTGTTCTGTTAATTCATCTCACAGAGTTACATCTGTATTTCGTGGATCTCTTTGCTAGCCTTACTTCTGTGGAATCTGACAACAGATATTTCGGATCCCTTTGAAGACTATAGGGCCAAAGGAAATATCCTCCGATAACTAAGAGAAAGAAGCTTTCTCAGAAACTTCTTTGTGTTCTGTGAAATCATCTCACAGAGTTACAGCTTTCCCCTCAAGAAGCCTTTCGCTAAGACAGTTCTTGTGGAATTGGCAAAGTGATATTTGGAAGCCCCTAGAGGGCTATGGTGAAAAAGGAAATATCCTCAGATGAAATCTGGAAAGAAGCTTTCTGAGAAACTGCTCAGTGTTCTTTGAATTCATCTCACAGAGTTACATCTGTATTTCGTGGATATCTTTGCTAGGCTTATTTCAGTGGAATCTGAGAACAGATATTTCGGATCCCTTTGACGACTATAGGGCCAAAGGAAATATCCTCGGATATAAAAGAAAAAGAAGCTTTCTGAGAAACTTCTTTGTGTTCTGTGAAATCATCTCACAGAGTTACAGCTTTCCCCTCAAGAAGCCTTTCGCTAAGACAGTTCTTGTGGAATTGGCAAAGTGAGATTTGGAAGCCCATAGAAGGCTATGGTGAAAAAGGAAATATCCTCAGATGAAATCTGGAAAGAAGCTTTCTGAGAAACTGCTTAGTGTTCTGTTAATTCATCTCACAGAGTTACATCTATATTTCGTGGATCTCTTTGCTAGCCTTATTTCTGTGGAATCAGAGAACAGATATTTCGGATCCCTTTGAAGACTATAGGGCCAAAGGAAATATCCTCCGATAACTAAGAGAAAGAAGCTTTCTGAGAAACTTCTTTGTGTTCTGTGAAATCATCTCACAGAGTTACAGCTTTCCCCTCAAGAAGCCCTTCGCTAAGACAGTTCTTGTGTAATTGGCAAAGTGATATTTGGAAGCCCATAGAGGGGTATGGTGAAAAAGGAAATATCCTCCGATGAAATCTGGAAAGAAGCTTTCTGAGAAACTGCTTAGTATTCTGTTAGTTCATCTCACAGAGTTACATCTATATTTCGTGGATCTCTTTGCTAGCCTTATTTCTGTGGAATCTGAGAACAGATATTTCGGATCCCTTTGAAGACTATAGGGCCAAAGGAAATATCCTCCGATAACTAAGAGAAAGAAGCTTTCTCAGAAACTTCTTTGTGTTCTGTGAAATCATCTCACAGAGTTACAGCTTTCCCCTCAAGAAGCCTTTCGCTAAGACAGTTCTTGTGGAATTGGCAAAGTGATATTTGGAAGCCCATAGAGGGCTATGGTGAAAAAGGAAATATCCTCAGATGAAATCTGGAAAGAAGCTTTCTGAGAAACTGCTCAGTGTTCTTTGAATTCATCTCACAGAGTTACATCTGTATTTCGTGGATCTCTTTGCTAGGCTTATTTCTGTGGAATCTGAGAACAGATATTTCGGATCCCTTTGAAGACTATAGGGCCAAAGGAAATATCCTCTGATAACAAAGAAAAAGAAGCTTTCTGAGAAACTTCTTTGTGTTCTGTGAAATCATCTCACAGAGTTACAGCTTTCCCCTCAAGAAGCCTTTCGCTAAGACAGTTCTTGTGGAATTGGCAAAGTGATATTTGGAAGCCCATAGAGGGCTATGGTGAAAAAGGAAATATCCTCAGATGAAATCTGGAAAGAAGCTTTCTGAGAAACTGCTTAGTGTTCTGTTAATTCATCTCACAGAGTTACATCTGTATTTCGTGGATCACTTGGCTAGCGTTATTTCTGTGGAATCTGAGAACAGATATTTCGGATCCCTTTGAAGACTAGAGGGCCAAAGGAAATATCCTCGGATAACAAAGAAAAAGAAGCTTTCTGAGAAACTTCTTTGTGTTCTGTGAAATCATCTCACAGAGTTACAGCTTTCCCCTCAAGAAGCCTTTCGCTAAGACAGTTCTTGTGTAATTGGCAAAGTGATATTTGGAAGCCCATAGAGGGCTATGGTGAAAAAGGAAATATCCTGAGATGAAATCTGGAAAGAAGCTTTCTGAGAAACTGCTTAGTGTTCTGTTAATTCATCTCACAGAGTTACATCTGTATTTCGTGGATCACTTGGCTAGCGTTATTTCTGTGGAATCTGAGAACAGATATTTCGGATCCCTTTGAAGACTATAGGGCCAAAGGAAATATCCTCCGATAACTAAGAGAAAGAAGCTTTCTCAGAACTTCTTTGTGTTCTGTGAAATCATCTCACAGAGTTACAGCTTTCCCCTCAAGAAGCCTTTCGCTAAGACAGTTCTTGTGGAATTGGCAAAGTGATATATGGAAGCCCATAGAGGGCTATGGTGAAAAAGGAAATATCCTCAGATGAAATCTGGAAAGAAGCTTTCTGAGAAACTGCTTAGTGTTCTGTTAGTTCATCTCCCAGAGTTACATCTATATTTCGTGGATCTCTTTGCTAGCCTTATTTCTGTGGAATCTGAGAACAGATATTTCGGATCCCATTGAAGACTATAGGGCCAAAGTAAATATCCTCCGATAACAAAGAGAAAGAAGCTTTCTGAGAAACTTCTTTGTGTTCTGTGAAATCATCTCACAGAGTTACAGCCTTCCCCTCAAGAAGCCTTTCGATAAGACAGTTCTTGTGGAATTGGCCAAGTGATATTTGGAAGCCCATAGAGGGCTATGGTGAAAAAGGAAATATCCTCAGATGAAATCTGGAAAGAAGCTTTCTGAGAAACTGCTTATTGTTCTGTTAATACATCTCACAGAGGTACATCTGTATTTCGTGGATCTCTTTGCTAGCCTTATTTCTGTGGAATCTGAGAACAGATATTTCGGATCCCTTTGAAGACTTTAGGGCCAAAGGAAATATCCTCCGATAACTAAGAGAAAGAAGCCTTCTGAGAAACTTCTTTGTGTTCTGTGAAATCATCTCACAGAGTTACAGCTTTCCCCTCAAGAAGCCTTTCGCTAAGACAGTTCTTGTAGAATTGGCAAAGTGATATTTGGAAACCCTTAGTGGGCTATGTTGAAAAAGGAAATATCCTCCGATGAAATCTGGAAAGAAGCTTTCTGAGAAACTGCTTACTGTTCTGTTAATTCATCTCACAGAGTTATATCTATATTTCGTGGATCTCTTTGCTAGCCTTATTTCTGTGGAATCTGACAAGAGATATTTCGGATCCCTTTGAAGACTATAGGGCCAAAGGAAATATTCTCCGATAACTAAGAGAAAGAAGCTTTCTGAGAAACTTCTTTGTGTTCTGTGAAATCATCTCACAGAGTTACAGCTTTCCCCTCAAGAAGCCTTACGCTAAGACAGTTCTTGTGGAATTGCAAAGTGATATTTGGAAACCCTTAGTGGGCTATGGTGAAAAAGGAAATATCCTCCGATGAAATCTGGAAAGAAGCTTTCTGAGAAACTGCTTAGTGTTCTGTTAATTCATCTCACAGAGTTACATCTGTACTTCGTGGATCTCTTTGCTAGGCTTATTTCTGTGGAATCTGAGAACAGATATTTCGGATCCCTTTGAAGACTATAGGGCCAAAGGAAATATCCTCGGATAACAAAGAAAAAGACGCTTTCTGAGAAACTTTTTTGTGTTCTGTGAAATCATCTCACAGAGTTACAGCTTTCCCCTCAAGAAGCCTTTCGCTAAGACAGTTCTTGTGGAATTGGCAAAGTGATATTTGGAAGCCCATAGAGGGCTTTGGTGAAAAAGGAAATATCCTCCGATGAAATCTGGAAAGAAGCTTTCTGAGAAACTGCTTAGGGTTTTGTTAATTCATCTCACATAGTTACATCTGTATTTCGTGCATCTCTTTGCTAGCCTTATTTCTGTGGAATTTGAGAACAGATATTTCGGATCCCTTTGAAGACTATAGGGCCAAAGGAAATATCCTCCGATAACAAAGAGAAAGAAGCTTTCTGAGAAACTTCTTCGTGTTCTGTGAAATCATCGCACAGAGTTACAGCTTTCCCATCAAGAAGCCTTTCGCTAAGACACTTCTTGTGGAATTGGCAAAGTGATATTTGGAAGCCCATAGAGGGCTATGGTGAAAAAGGAAATATCCTCAGATGAAATCTGGAAAGAAGCTTTCTGAGAAACTGCTTAGTGTTCTGTTAATTCATCTCACAGAGTTACATCTGTATTTCGTGGATCTCTTTGCTAGCCTTACTTCTGTGGAATCTGACAACAGATATTTCGGATCCCTTTGAAGACTATAGGGCCAAAGGAAATATCCTCCGATAACTAAGAGAAAGAAGCTTTCTCAGAAACTTCTTTGTGTTCTGTGAAATCATCTCACAGAGTTACAGCTTTCCCCTCAAGAAGCCTTTCGCTAAGACAGTTCTTGTGGAATTGGCAAAGTGATATTTGGAAGCCCATAGAGGGCTATGGTGAAAAAGGAAATATCCTCAGATGAAATCTGGAAAGAAGCTTTCTGAGAAACTCTCAGTGTTCTGTTAATTCATCTCACAGAGTTACATCTGTATTTCGTGGATATCTTTGCTAGGCTTATTTCAGTGGAATCTGAGAACAGATATTTCGGATCCCTTTGACGACTATAGGGCCAAAGGAATTATCCTCGGATAACAAAGAAAAAGAAGCTTTCTGAGAAACTTCTTTGTGTTCTGTGAAATCATCTCACAGAGTTACAGCTTTCCCCTCAAGAAGCCTTTCGCTAAGACAGTTCTTGTGGAATTGGCAAAGTGATATTTGGAAGCCCATAGAAGGCTATGGTGAAAAAGGAAATATCCTCAGATGAAATCTGGAAAGAAGCTTTCTGAGAAACTGCTTAGTGTTCTGTTAATTCATCTCACAGAGTTACATCTATATTTCGTGGATCTCTTTGCTAGCCTTATTTCTGTGGAATCAGAGAACAGATATTTCGGATCCCTTTGAAGACTATAGGGCCAAAGGAAATATCCTCCGATAACTAAGAGAAAGAAGCTTTCTGAGAAACTTCTTTGTGTTCTGTGAAATCATCTCACAGAGTTACAGCTTTCCCCTCAAGAAGCCTTTCGCTAAGACAGTTCTTGTGGAATTGGCAAAGTGATATTTGGAAGCCCATAGAGGGCTATGGTGAAAAAGGAAATATCCTCCGATGAAATCTGGAAAGAAGCTTTCTGAGAAACTGCTTAGTATTCTGTTAGTTCATCTCACAGAGTTACATCTATATTTCGTGGATCTCTTTGCTAGCCTTATTTCTGTGGAATCTGAGAACAGATATTTCGGATCCCTTTGAAGACTATAGGGCCAAAGGAAATATCCTCCGATAACAAAGAGAAAGAAGCTTTCTGAGAAACTTCTTTGTGTTCTGTGAAATCATCTCACAGAGTTACAGCTTTCCCCTCAAGAAGCCTTTCGCTAAGACATTTCTTGTGGAATTGGCAAAGTGATATTTGGAAGCCCATAGAGGGCTAAGGTGAAAAAGGAAATATCCTCAGATGAAATCTGGAAAGAAGCTTTCTGAGAAACTGCTTAGTGTTCTGTTAATTCATCTCACAGAGTTACATCTGTATTTCGTGGATCTCTTTGCTAGCCTTATTTCTGTGGAATCTGAGAACAGATATTTCGGATCCCTTTGAAGACTATAGGGCCAAAGGAAATATCCTCCGATAACTAACAGAAAGAAGCTTTCTCAGAAACTTCTTTGTGTTCTGTGAAATCATCTCACAGAGTTACAGCTTTCCCCTCAAGAAGCCTTTCGCTAAGACAGTTCTTTTGGAATTGGCAAAGTGATATTTGGAAGCCCATAGAGGGCTATGGTGAAAAAGGAAATATCCTCCGATGAAATCTGGAAAGAAGCTTTCTGAGAAACTGCTTAGTGTTCTGTTAATTCATCTCACAGAGTTACATCTGTACTTCGTGGATCTCTTTGCTAGGCTTATTTCTGTGGAATCTGAGAACAGATATTTCGGATCCCTTTGAAGACTATAGGGCCAAAGGAAATATCCTCGGATAACAAAGAAAAAGACGCTTTCTGAGAAACTTTTTTGTGTTCTGTGAAATCATCTCACAGAGTTACAGCTTTCCCCTCAAGAAACCTTTCGCTAAGACAGTTCTTGTGGAATTGGCAAAGTGATATTTGGAAGCCCATAGAGGGCTTTGGTGAAAAAGGAAATATCCTCCGATGAAATCTGGAAAGAAGCTTTCTGAGAAACTGCTTAGTGTTCTGTTAATTCATCTCACAGAGTTACATCTGTATTTCGTGGATCTCTTTGCTAGCCTTATTTCTGTGGAATCTGACAACAGATATTTCGGATCCCTTTGAAGACTATAGGGCCAAAGGAAATATCCTCCGATAACTAAGAGAAAGAAGCTTTCTGAGAAACTTCTTTGTGTTCTGTGAAATCATCTCACAGAGTTACAGCTTTCCCCTCAAGAAGCCTTTCGCTAAGACAGTTCTTGTGGAATTGGCAAAGTGATATTTGGAAGCCCATAGAGGGCTATGGTGAAAAAGGAAATATCCTCAGATGAAATCTGGAAAGAAGCTTTCTGAGAAACTGCTCAGTGTTCTGTTAATTCATCTCACAGAGTTACATCTGTATTTCGTGGATCTCTTTGCTAGGCTTATTTCAGTGGAATCTGAGAACAGATATTTCGGATCCCTTTGACGACTATAGGGCCAAAGGAAATATCCTCGGATAACAAAGAAAAAGAAGCTTTCTGAGAAACTTCTTTGTGTTCTGTGAAATCATCTCACAGAGTTACAGCTTTCCCCTCAAGAAGCCTTTCGCTAAGACAGTTCTTGTGGAATTGGCAAAGTGATATTTGGAAGCCCATAGAAGGCTATGGTGAAAAAGGAAATATCCTCAGATGAAATCTGGAAAGAAGCTTTCTGAGAAACTGCTTAGTGTTCTGTTAATTCATCTCACAGAGTTACATCTATATTTCGTGGATCTCTTTGCTAGCCTTATTTCTGTGGAATCAGAGAACAGATATTTCGGATCCCTTTGAAGACTATAGGGCCAAAGGAAATATCCTCCGATAACTAAGAGAAAGAAGCTTTCTGAGAAACTTCTTTGTGTTCTGTGAAATCATCTCACAGAGTTACAGCTTTCCCCTCAAGAAGCCCTTCGCTAAGACAGTTCTTGTGGAATTGGCAAAGAGATATTTGGAAGCCCATAGAGGGCTATGGTGAAAAAGGAAATATCCTCCGATGAAATCTGGAAAGAAGCTTTCTGAGAAACTGCTTAGTGTTCTGTTAGTTCATCTCACAGAGTTACATCTATATTTCGTGGATCTCTTTGCTAGCCTTATTTCTGTGTAATCTGAGAACAGATATTTCGGATCCCTTTGAAGACTATAGGGCCAAAGGAAATATCCTCCGATAACAAAGAGAAAGAAGCTTTCTCAGAAACTTCTTTGTGTTCTGTGAAATCATCTCACAGAGTTACAGCTTTCCCCTCAAGAAGCCCTTCGCTAAGACAGTTCTTGTGGAATTGGCAAAGAGATATTTGGAAGCCCATAGAGGGCTATGGTGAAAAAGGAAATATCCTCAGATGAAATCTTTAAAGAAGCTTTCTGAGAAACTGCTTAGTGTTCTGTTAATTCATCTCACAGAGTTACATCTGTATTTCGTGGATCTCTTTGCTAGGCTTATTTCTGTGGAATCTGAGAACAGATATTTCGGATCCCTTTGAAGACTATAGGGCCAAAGGAAATATCCTCCGATAACTAAGAGAAAGAAGCCTTCTGAGAAACTTCTTTGTGTTCTGTGAAATCATCTCACAGAGTTACAGCTTTCCCCTCAAGAAGCATTTCGCTAAGACAGTTCTTGTGGAATTGGCAAAGTGATATTTGGAAGCCCATAGAGGGCTATGGTGAAAAAGGAAATATCCTCCGATGAAATCTGGAAAGAAGCTTTCTGAGAAACTGCTTAGTGTTCTGTTAGTTCATCTCACAGAGTTACATCTATATTTCGTGGATCTCTTTGCTAGCCTTATTTCTGTGGAATCTGAGAACAGATATTTCGGATCCCTTTGAAGACTATAGGGCCAAAGGAAATATCCTCCGATAACTAAGAGAAAGAAGCCTTCTGAGAAACTTCTTTGTGTTCTGTGAAATCATCTCACAGAGTTACAGCTTTCCCCTCAAGAAGCCTTTCGCTAAGACAGTTCTTGTGGAATTGGCAAAGTGATATTTGGAAGCCCATAGAGAGCTATGGTGAAAAAGGAAATATCCTCCGGTGAAATCTGGAAAGAAGCTTTCTGAGAAACTGCTTAGTGTTCTGTTAGTTCGTCTCACAGAGTTACATCTATATTTCGTGGATTTCTTTGCTAGCCTTATTTCTGTGGAATCTGAGAACAGATATTTCGGATCCCTTTGAAGACTATAGGGCCAAAGGAAATATCCTCCGATAACTAAGAGAAAGAAGCTTTCTGAGAAACTTCTTTGTGTTCTGTGAAATCATCTCACAGAGTTACAGCTTTACCCTCAAGAAGCCTTTCGCTAAGACAGTTCTTGTGGAATTGGCAAAGTGATATTTGGAAGCCCATAGAGGGCTATGGTGAAAAAGGAAATATCCTCAGATGAAATCTGGAAAGAAGCTTTCTGAGAAACTGCTTAGTGTTCTGTTAATTTATCTCACCGAGTTACATCTATATTTCGTAGATCTCTTTGCTAGCCTTATTTTTGTGGAATCTGAGAACAGATATTTCGGATCCCTTTGAAGACTATAGGGCCAAAGGAAATATCCTCCGATAACTAAGAGAAAGAAGCTTTCTGAGAAACTTCTTTGTGTTCTGTGAAATCATCTCACAGAGTTACAGCTTTCCCCTCAAGAAGCCCTTCGCTAAGACAGTTCTTGTGGAATTGGCAAAGTGATATTTGGAAGCCCATAGAGGGCTATGGTGAAAAAGGAAATATCCTCAGATGAAATCTGGAAAGAAGCTTTCTGAGAAACTGCTTAGTGTTCTGTTAATTCATCTCACAGAGTTACATCTGTATTTCGTGGATCTCTTTGCTAGCCTTATTTCTGTGGAATCTGACAACAGATATTTCGGATCCCTTTGAAGACTATAGGGCCAAAGGAAATATCCTCCGATAACAAAGAGAAAGAAGCTTTCTGAGAAACTTCTTTGTGTTCTGTGAAATCATCTCACAGAGTTACAGCTTTCCCCTCAAGAAGCCTTTCGCTAAGACAGTTCTTGTGGAATTAGCAAAGTGATATTTGGAAGCCCATAGAGGGCTATGGTGAAAAAGGAAATATCCTCAGATGAAATCTGGAAAGAAGCTTTCTGAGAAACTGCTTAGTGTTCTGTTAATTCATCTCACAGAGTTACATCTGTATTTCATGGAACACTTGGCTAGCCTTATTTCTGTGGAATCTGAGAACAGATATTTCGGATCCGTTTGAAGACTATAGGGCCAAAGGAAATATCCTCCGATAACTAAGAGAAAGAAGCTTTCTCAGAAACTTCTTTGTGTTCTGTGAAATCATCTCACAGAGTTACAGCTTTCCCCTCAAGAAGCCTTTCGCTAAGACAGTTCTTGTGGAATTGGCAAAGTGATATTTGGAAGCCCATAGAGGGCCATGGTGAAAAAGGAAATATCCTCAGATGAAATCTGGAAAGAAGCTTTCTGAGAAACTGCTTAGTGACCTGTTAATTCATCTCACAGAGTTACATCTGTACTTCGTGGATCTCTTTGCTAGGCTTATTTCTGTGGAATCTGAGAACAGATATTTCGGATCCCTTTGAAGACTATAGGGCCAAAGGAAATATCCTCGGATAACAAAGAAAAAGACGCTTTCTGAGAAACTTTTTTGTGTTCTGTGAAATCATCTCACAGAGTTACAGCTTTCCCCTCAAGAAGCCTTTCGCTAAGACAGTTCTTGTGGAATTGGCAAAGTGATATTTGGAAGCCCATAGAGGGCTTTGGTGAAAAAGGAAATATCCTCCGATGAAATCTGGAAAGAAGCTTTCTGAGAAACTGCTTAGTGTTCTGTTAATTCATCTCACAGAGTTACATCTGTATTTCGTGCATCTCTTTGCTAGCCTTATTTCTGTGGAATTGGAGAACAGATATTTCGGATCCCTTTGAAGACTATAGGGCCAAAGGAAATATCCTCCGATAACAAAGAGAAAGAAGCTTTCTGAGAAACTTCTTTGTGTTCTGTGAAATCATCTCACAGAGTTACAGCTTTCCCCTCAAGAAGCCTTTCGCTAAGACATCTCTTGTGGAATTGGCAAAGTGATATTTGGAAGCCCATAGAGGGCTATGGTGAAAAAGGAAATATCCTCAGATGAAATCTGGAAAGAAGCTTTCTGAGAAACTGCTCTGTGATGTGTGACTTCCACTCACAGAGTTACATCTGTATTTCGTGGATCTCTTTGCTAGCCTTATTTCTGTGGAATCTGAGAACAGATATTTCGGATCCCTTTGAAGACTATAGGGCCAAAGGAAATATCCTCCGATAACTAAGAGAAAGAAGCTTTCTGAGAAACTTCTTTGTGGTCTATGAAATCACCTCACAGAGTTACAGCTTCCCCCTCAAGAAGCCTTTCGCTAAGACAGTTCTTGTGGAATTGGCAAAGTGATATTTGGAAGCCCATAGAGGGCTATGGTGAAAAAGGAAATATCCTCAGATGAAATCTGGAAAGAAGCTTTCTGAGAAACTGCTCTGTGATGTGTGACTTCCACTCACAGAGTTACATCTGTATTTCGTTGATGTCTTTGCAAGCCTTATTTCTGTGGAATCTGAGAACAGATATTTCGGTTCCCTTTGAAGACTATAGGGCCAAAGGAAATATCCTGCGATAACTAAGAGAAAGAAGCTTTCTGAGAAACCTCTTTGTGTTCTGTGAAATCATCTCACAGAGTTACAGCTTTCCCCTCAAGAAGCCTTTCGCTAAGACAGTTCTTGTGAAATTGGCAAAGTGATATTTGGAAGCCCATAGAGGGCTATGGTGAAAAAGGAAATATCCTCAGATGAAATCTGGAAAGAAGCTTTCTGAGAAACTGCTTAGTGTTCTGTTAATTCATCTCACAGAGTTACATCTGTATTTCGTGGATCACTTGGCTAGCCTTATTTCTGTGGAATCTGAGAACAGATATTTCGGATCCCTTTGAAGACTATAGGGCCAAAGGAAATATCCTCCGATAACAAAGAGAAAGAAGTTTCTCAGAAACTTCTTTGTGTTCTGTGAAATCATCTCACAGAGTTACAGCTTTCCCCTCAAGAAGCCTTTCGCTAAGACAGTTCTTGTGGAATTGGCAAAGTGATATTTGGAAACCCTTAGACGGCTATGGTGAAAAAGGAAATATCCTCCGATGAAATCTGGAAAGAAGCTTTCTGAGAAACTGCTTAGTGTTCTGTTAATTCATCTCATAGAGTTATATCTATATTTCGTGGATGTCTTTGCTAGCCTTATTTCTGTGGAATCTGAGAACAGATATTTCGGATCCCTTTGAAGACTATAGGGCCAAAGGAAATATCCTCCGATAACTAAGAGAAAGAAGCTTTCTGAGAAACTTCTTTGTGTTCTGTGAAATCATCTCACAGAGTTACAGCTTTCCCCTCAAGAAGCCTTTCGCTAAGACAGTTCTTGTGGAATTGGCAAAGTGATATTTGGAAGCCCATAGAGGGCTATGGTGGAAAAGGAAATATCCTCAGATGAAATCTGGAAAGAAGCTTTCTGAGAAACTGCTTAGTGTTCTGTTAATTCATCTCACAGAGTTACATCTGTATTTCGTGGATCACTTGGCTAGCGTTATTTCTGTGGAATCTGAGAACAGATATTTCGGATCCCTTTGAAGACTATAGGGCCAAAGGAAATATCCTCGGATAACAAAGAAAAAGAAGCTTTCTGAGAAACTTCTTTGTGTTCTGTGAAATCAGCTCACAGAGTTACAGCTTTCCCCTCAAGAAGCCTTTCGCCAAGACAGTTCTTGTGTAATTGGCAAAGTGATATTTGGAAGCCCATAGAGGGCTATGGTGAAAAAGGAAATATCCTCCGATGAAATCTGGAAAGAAGCTTTCTGAGAAACTGCTTAGTGTTCTGTTAATTCATCTCACAGAGTTACATCTGTATTTCGTGGATCACTTGGCTAGCGTTATTTCTGTGGAATCTGAGAACACATATTTCGGATCCCTTTGAAGACTATAGGGCCAAAGGAAATATCCTCCGATAACTAAGAGAAAGAAGCTTTCTCAGAAACTTCTTTGTGTTCTGTGAAATCATCTCACAGAGTTACAGCTTTCCCCTCAAGAAGCCTTTCGCTAAGACAGTTCTTGTGGAATTGGCAAAGTGATATTTGGAAGCCCATAGAGGGCTATGGTGAAAAAGGAAATATCCTCAGATGAAATCTGGAAAGAAGCTTTCTGAGAAACTGCTTAGTGTTCTGTTAGTTCATCTCACAGAGTTACATCTATATTTCGTGGATCTCTTGGCTAGCCTTATTTCTGTGGAATCTGAGAACAGATATTTCGTTTCCCTTTGAAGACTATAGGGCCAAAGTAAATATCCTCCGATAACAAAGAGAAAGAAGCTTTCTGAGAAACTTCTTTGTGTTCTGAGAAATCATCTCACAGAGTTACAGCCTTCCCCTCAAGAAGCCTTTCGCTAAGACAGTTCTTGTGGAATTGGTCAAGTGATATTTGGAAGCCCATAGAGGGCTATGGTGAAAAAGGAAATATCCTCCGATGAAATCTGGATAGAAGCTTTCTGAGAAACTGCTTAGTGTTCTGTTAATTCATCTCACAGAGTTACATCTGTATTTCGTGGATCTCTTTGCTAGCCTTATTTCTGTGGAATCTGAGAACAGATATTTCGGATCCCTTTGAAGACTATAGGGCCAAAGGAAATATCCTCCGATAACTAAGAGAAAGAAGCCTTCTGAGAAACTTCTTTGTGTTCTGTGAAATCATCTCACAGAGTTACAGCTTTCCCCTCAAGAAGCCTTTCGCTAAGACAGTTCTTGTAGAATTGGCAAAGTGATATTTGGAAACCCTTAGTGGGCTATGTTGAAAAAGGAAATATCCTCCGATGAAATCTGGAAAGAAGCTTTCTGAGAAACTGCTTACTGTTCTGTTAATTCATCTCACAGAGTTATATCTATATTTCGTGGATCTCTTTGCTAGCCTTATTTCTGTGGAATCTGACAAGAGATATTTCGGATCCCTTTGAAGACTATAGGGCCAAAGGAAATATTCTCCGATAACTAAGAGAAAGAAGCTTTCTGAGAAACTTCTTTGTGTTCTGTGAAATCATCTCACAGAGTTACAGCTTTCCCCTCAAGAAGCCTTTCGCTAAGACAGTTCTTGTGGAATTGGCAAAGTGATATTTGGAACCCCTTAGAGGGCTATGGTGAAAAAGGAAATATCCTCCGATGAAATCTGGAAAGAAGCTTTCTGAGAAACTGCTTAGTGTTCTGTTAGTTCATCTCACAGAGTTACATCTATATTTCGTGGATCTCTTTGCTAGCCTTATTTCTGTGGAATCTGAGAACAGATATTTCGGATCCCTTTGAAGACTATAGGGCCAAAGGAAATATCCTCCGATAACTAAGAGAAAGAAGCTTTCTGAGAAACTTCTTTGTGTTCTGTGAAATCATCTCACAGAGTTACAGCTTTCCCCTCAAGAAGCCTTTCGCTAAGACAGTTCTTGTGGAATTGGCAAAGTGATATTTGGAAACCCTTAGTGGGCTATGGTGAAAAAGGAAATATCCTCCGATGAAATCTGGAAAGAAGCTTTCTGAGAAACTGCTTAGTGTTCTGTTAATTCATCTCACAGAGTTATATCTATATTTCGTGGATGTCTTTGCTAGCCTTATTTCTGTGGAATCTGAGAACAGATATTTCGGATCCCTTTGAAGACTATAGGGCCAAAGGAAATATCCTCCGAAAACTAAGAGAAAGAAGCTTTCTGAGAAACTTCTTTGTGTTCTGTGAAATCATCTCACAGAGTTACAGCTTTCCCCTCAAGAAGACTTTCGCTGAGACATTTCTTGTGGAATTGGCAAAGTGATATTTGGAAGCCCATAGAGGGCTATGTTGGAAAAGGAAATATCCTCCGATGAAATCTGGAAAGAAGCTTTCTGAGAAACTGCTTAGTGTTCTGTTAATTCATCTCACAGAGTTACATCTATATTTCCTGGATCTCTTTGCTAGCCTTATTTCTGTGGAATCTGAGAACAGATATTTCGGATCCCTTTGAAGACTGTAGGGCCAAAGGAAATATCCTCCGATAACTAAGAGAAAGAAGATTTCTGAGAAACTTCTTTGTGTTCTGTGAAAACATCTCAAAGAGTTACAGTTTTCCCTCAAGAAAGCTTTCGCTAAGACATTTCTTGAGGAATTGGCAAAGTGATATTTGGAAGCCCAAAGAGGGCTATGGTGAAAAAGGAAATATCCTCCGATGAAGTCTGGAAAGAAGCTTTCTGAGAAACTGCTTAGTTTTCTGTTAATTCATCTCACAGAGTTACTTCTATATTTCGTGGATCTCCTTGCTAGCCTTATTTCTGTGGAATCTGAGAACAGATATTTCGGATCCCTTTGAAGACTATAGGGCCAAAGGAAATATCCTCCGATAACTAAGAGAAAGAAGCTTTCTGAGAAACTTCTTTGTGTTCTGTGAAATCATCTCACAGAGTTACAGCTTTCCCCTAAAGAAGACTTTCGCTAAGACAGTTCTTGTGGATTTGGCAAAGTGATATTTGGAAGCCCTTAGAGGGCTATGGTGATAAAGGAAATATCCTCAGATGAAATCTGGAAAGAAGCTTTCTGAGAAACTGCTTAGTGTTCTGTTAATTCATCTCAAAGGGTTACATCTATATTTCGTGGATCTCTTTGCTAGCCTTATTTCTGTGGAATCTGAGAACAGATATTTCGGATCCCTTTGAAGACTATAGGGCCAAAGGAAATATCCTCCGATAACTAAGAGAGAGAAGCTTTTTGACAAACTTCTTTGTGTTCTGTGAAATCATCTCAGAGAGTTACAGCTTTCCCCTCACGAAGCCTTTCGCTAAGACAGTTCTTGTGTAATTGGCAAAGTGATATTTGGAAGCCCATAGAGGACTATGGTGAAAAAGGAAATATCCTCAGATGAAATCTGGAAAGAAGCTTTCTGAGAAACTGCTCTGTGATGTGTGACTTCCACTCACAGAGTTACATCTGTATTTCGTGGATCTCTTTGCTAGCCTTATTTCTGTGGAATCTGAGAACAGATATTTCGGATCCCTTTGAAGACTATAGGGCCAAAGGAAATATCCTCCGATAACTAAGAGAAAGAAGCTTTCTGAGAAACTTCTTTGTGGTCTATGAAATCACCTCACAGAGTTACAGCTTCCCCCTCAAGAAGCCTTTCGCTAAGACAGTTCTTGTGGAATTGGCAAAGTGATATTTGGAAGCCCATAGAGGGCTATGGTGAAAAAGGAAATATCCTCAGATGAAATCTGGAAAGAAGCTTTCTGAGAAACTGCTCTGTGATGTGTGACTTCCACTCACAGAGTTACATCTGTATTTCGTTGATGTCTTTGCAAGCCTTATTTCTGTGGAATCTGAGAACAGATATTTCGGTTCCCTTTGAAGACTATAGGGCCAAAGGAAATATCCTCCGATAACTAAGAGAAAGAAGCTTTCTGAGAAACCTCTTTGTGTTCTGTGAAATCATCTCACAGAGTTACAGCTTTCCCCTCAAGAAGCCTTTCGCTAAGACAGTTCTTGTGTAATTGGCAAAGTGATATTTGGAAGCCCATAGAGGGCTATGGTGAAAAAGGAAATATCCTCCGATGAAATCTGGAAAGAAGCTTTCTGAGAAACTGCTTAGTGTTCTGTTAATTCATCTCACAGAGTTACATCTGTATTTCGTGGATCACTTGGCTAGCGTTATTTCTGTGGAATCTGAGAACACATATTTCGGATCCCTTTGAAGACTATAGGGCCAAAGGAAATATCCTCCGATAACTAAGAGAAAGAAGCTTTCTGAGAAACTTCTTTGTGTTCTGTGAAATCATCTCACAGAGTTACAGCTTTCCCCTCAAGAAGCCTTTCGCTAAGACAGTTCTTGTGGAATTGGCAAAGTGATATTTGGAAGCCCATAGAGGGCTATGGTGAAAAAGTAAATATCCTCAGATGAAATCTGGAAAGAAGCTTTCTGAGAAACTGCTTAGTGTTCTGTTAGTTCATCTCACAGAGTTACATCTATATTTCGTGGATCTCTTTACTAGCCTTATTTCTGTGGAATCTGAGAACAGATATTTCGATTCCCTTTGAAGACTATAGGGCCAAAGGAAATATCCTCCGAAAACTAAGAGAAAGAAGCTTTCTGAGAAACTTCTTTGTGTTCTGTGAAATCATCTCACAGAGTTACAGCCTTCCCCTCAAGAAGCCTTTCGCTAAGACAGTTCTTGTGGAATTGGCCAAGTGATATTTGGAAGCCCATAGAGGGCTATGGTGAAAAAGGAAATATCCTCCGATGAAAACTGGAAAGAAGCTTTCTGAGAAACTGCTTAGTGTTCTGTTAATTCATCTCACAGAGTTACATCTGTATTTCGTGGATCTCTTTGCTAGCCTTATTTCTGTGGAATCTGAGAACAGATATTTCGGATCCCTTTGAAGACTATAGGGCCAAAGGAAATATCCTCCGATAACTAAGAGAAAGAAGCCTTCTGAGAAACTTCTTTGTGTTCTGTGAAATCATCTCACAGAGTTACAGCTTTCCCCTCAAGAAGCCTTTCGCTAAGACAGTTCTTGTAGAATTGGCAAAGTGATATTTGGAAACCCTTAGTGGGCTATGTTGAAAAAGGAAATATCCTCCGATGAAATCTGGAAAGAAGCTTTCTGAGAAACTGCTTACTGTTCTGTTAATTCATCTCACAGAGTTATATCTATATTTAGTGGATCTCTTTGCTAGCCTTATTTCTGTGGAATCTGACAAGAGATATTTCGGATCCCTTTGAAGACTATAGGGCCAAAGGAAATATTCTCCGATAACTAAGAGAAAGAAGCTTTCTGAGAAACTTCTTTGTGTTCTGTGAAATCATCTCACAGAGTTACAGCTTTCCCCTCAAGAAGCCTTTCGCTAAGACAGTTCTTGTGGAATTGGCAAAGTGATATTTGGAACCCCTTAGAGGGCTATGGTGAAAAAGGAAATATCCTCCGATGAAATCTGGAAAGAAGCTTTCTGAGAAACTGCTTAGTGTTCTGTTAGTTCATCTCACAGAGTTACATCTATATTTCGTGGATCTCTTTGCTAGCCTTATTTCTGTGGAATCTGAGAACAGATATTTCGGATCCCTTTGAAGACTATAGGGCCAAAGGAAATATCCTCCGATAACTAAGAGAAAGAAGCTTTCTGAGAAACTTCTTTGTGTTCTGTTAAATCATCTCACAGAGTTACAGCTTTCCCCTCAAGAAGCCTTTCGCTAAGACAGTTCTTGTGGAATTGGCAAAGTGATATTTGGAAACCCTTAGTGGGCTATGGTGAAAAAGGAAATATCCTCCGATGAAATCTGGAAAGAAGCTTTCTGAGAAACTGCTTAGTGTTCTGTTAATTCATCTCACAGAGTTATATCTATATTTCGTGGATGTCTTTGCTAGCCTTATTTCTGTGGAATCTGAGAACAGATATTTCGGATCCCTTTGAAGACTATAGGGCCAAAGGAAATATCCTCCGAAAACTAAGAGAAAGAAGCTTTCTGAGAAACTTCTTTGTGTTCTGTGAAATCATCTCACAGAGTTACAGCTTTCCCCTCAAGAAGCCTTTCGCTATGACATTTCTTGTGGAATTGGCAAAGTGATATTTGGAAGCCCATAGAGGGCTATGTTGGAAAAGGAAATATCCTCCGATGAAATCTGGAAAGAAGCTTTCTGAGAAACTGCTTAGTGTTCTGTTAATTCATCTCACAGAGTTACATCTATATTTCCTGGATCTCTTTGCTAGCCTTATTTCTGTGGAATCTGAGAACAGATATTTCGGATCCCTTTGAAGACTGTAGGGCCAAAGGAAATATCCTCCGATAACTAAGAGAAAGAAGCTTTCTGAGAAACTTCTTTGTGTTCTGTGAAAACATCTCAAAGAGTTACAGTTTTCCCTCAAGAAAGCTTTCGCTAAGACATTTCTTGAGGAATTGGCAATGTGATATTTGGAAGCCCAAAGAGGGCTATGGTGAAAAAGGAAATATCCTCCGATGAAGTCTGGAAAGAAGCTTTCTGAGAAACTGCTTAGTGTTCTGTTAATTCATCTCACAGAGTTACTTCTATATTTCGTGGATCTCCTTGCTAGCCTTATTTCTGTGGAATCTGAGAACAGATATTTCGGATCCCTTTGAAGACTATAGGGCCAAAGGAAATATCCTCCGATAACTAAGAGAAAGAAGCTTTCTGAGAAACTTCTTTGTGTTCTGTGAAACCATCTCACAGAGTTACAGCTTTCCCCTAAAGAAGACTTTCGCTAAGACAGTTCTTGTGGATTTGGCAAAGTGATATTTGGAAGCCCTTAGAGGGCTATGGTGATAAAGGAAATATCCTCAGATGAAATCTGGAAAGAAGCTTTCTGAGAAACTGCTTAGTGTTCTGTTAATTCATCTCAAAGGGTTACATCTATATTTCGTGGATCTCTTTGCTAGCCTTATTTCTGTGGAATCTGAGAACAGATATTTCGGATCCCTTTGAAGACTATAGGGCCAAAGGAAATATCCTCCGATAACTAAGAGAGAGAAGCTTTTTGACAAACTTCTTTGTGTTCTGTGAAATCATCTCAGAGAGTTACAGCTTTCCCCTCACGAAGCCTTTCGCTAAGACAGTTCTTGTGTAATTGGCAAAGTGATATTTGGAAGCCCATAGAGGACTATGGTGAAAAAGGAAAAATCCTCAGATGAAATCTGGAAAGAAGCTTTCTGAGAAACTGCTCTGTGATGTGTGACTTCCACTCACAGAGTTACATCTGTATTTCGTTGATGTCTTTGCAAGCCTTATTTCTGTGGAATCTGAGAACAGATATTTCGGTTCCCTTTGAAGACTATAGGGCCAAAGGAAATATCCTCCGATAACTAAGAGAAAGAAGCTTTCTGAGAAACCTCTTTGTGTTCTGTGAAATCATCTCACAGAGTTACAGCTTTCCCCTCAAGAAGCCTTTCGCTAAGACAGTTCTTGTGAAATTGGCAAAGTGATATTTGGAAGCCCATAGAGGGCTATGGTGAAAAAGGAAATATCCTCAGATGAAATCTGGAAAGAAGCTTTCTGAGAAACTGCTTAGTGTTCTGTTAATTCATCTCACAGAGTTACATCTGTATTTCGTGGATCACTTGGCTAGCCTTATTTCTGTGGAATCTGAGAACAGATATTTCGGATCCCTTTGAAGACTATAGGGCCAAAGGAAATATCCTCCGATAACAAAGAGAAAGAAGCTTTCTCAGAAACTTCTTTGTGTTCTGTGAAATCATCTCACAGAGTTACAGCTTTCCCCTCAAGAAGCCCTTCGCTAAGACAGTTCTTGTGGAATTGGCAAAGTGATATTTGGAAGCCCATAGAGGGCTATGGTGAAAAAGGAAATATCCTCCGATGAAATCTGGAAAGAAGCTTTCTGAGAAACTGCTTAGTGTTCTGTTAGTTCATCTCACAGAGTTACATCTATATTTCGTGGATCTCTTTGCTAGCCTTATTTCTGTGGAATCTGAGAACAGATATTTCGGATCCCTTTGAAGACTATAGGGCCAAAGGAAATATCCTCCGATAACTAAGAGAAAGAAGCTTTCTGAGAAACTTCTTTGTGTTCTGTTAAATCATCTCACAGAGTTACAGCTTTCCCCTCAAGAAGCCTTTCGCTAAGACAGTTCTTGTGGAATTGGCAAAGT
This sequence comes from Macaca mulatta, assembly GCF_049350105.2. NCBI lineage: Eukaryota > Metazoa > Chordata > Mammalia > Primates > Cercopithecidae > Macaca > Macaca mulatta. The sequence continues at coordinate 50,998,662 of NC_133411.1, forward strand.
GATATTTGGAAACCCTTAGAGGGCTATGGTGAAAAAGGAAATATCCTCCGATGAAATCTGGAAAGAAGCTTTCTGAGAAACTGCTTAGTGTTCTGTTAATTCATCTCATAGAGTTATATCTATATTTCGTGGATGTCTTTGCTAGCCTTATTTCTGTGGAATCTGAGAACAGATATTTCGGATCCCTTTGAAGACTATAGGGCCAAAGGAAATATCCTCCGAAAACTAAGAGAAAGAAGCTTTCTGAGAAACTTCTTTGTGTTCTGTGAAATCAGCTCACAGAGTTACAGCTTTCCCCTCAAGAAGCCTTTCGCTAAGACAGTTCTTGTGGAATTGGCAAAGTGATATTTGGAAGCCCATAGAGGCCTATGGTGGAAAAGGAAATATCCTCAGATGAAATCTGGAAAGAAGCTTTCTGAGAAACTGCTTAGTGTTCTGTTAATTCATCTCACAGAGTTACATCTGTATTTCGTGGATCACTTGGCTAGCGTTATTTCTGTGGAATCTGAGAACAGATATTTCGGATCCCTTTGAAGACTATAGGGCCAAAGGAAATATCCTCGGATAACAAAGAAAAAGAAGCTTTCTGAGAAACTTCTTTGTGTTCTGTGAAATCAGCTCACAGAGTTACAGCTTTCCCCTCAAGAAGCCTTTCGCCAAGACAGTTCTTGTGTAATTGGCAAAGTGATATTTGGAAGCCCATAGAGGGCTATGGTGAAAAAGGAAATATCCTCCGATGAAATCTGGAAAGAAGCTTTCTGAGAAACTGCTTAGTGTTCTGTTAATTCATCTCACAGAGTTACATCTGTATTTCGTGGATCACTTGGCTAGCGTTATTTCTGTGGAATCTGAGAACACATATTTCGTATCCCTTTGAAGACTATAGGGCCAAAGGAAATATCCTCCGATAACTAAGAGAAAGAAGCTTTCTCAGAAACTTCTTTGTGTTCTGTGAAATCATCTCACAGAGTTACAGCTTTCCCCTCAAGAAGCCTTTCGCTAAGACAGTTCTTGTGGAATTGGCAAAGTGATATTTGGAAGCCCATAGAGGGCTATGGTGAAAAAGGAAATATCCTCAGATGAAGTCTGGAAAGAAGCTTTCTGAGAAACTGCTTAGTGTTCTGTTAGTTCATCTCACAGAGTTACATCTATATTTCGTGGATCTCTTTACTAGCCTTATTTCTGTGGAATCTGAGAACAGATATTTCGTTTCCCTTTGAAGACTATAGGGCCAAAGTAAATATCCTCCGATAACAAAGAGAAAGAAGCTTTCTGAGAAACTTCTTTGTGTTCTGAGAAATCATCTCACAGAGTTACAGCCTTCCCCTCAAGAAGCCTTTCGCTAAGACAGTTCTTGTGGAATTGGCCAAGTGATATTTGGAAGCCCATAGAGGGCTATGGTGAAAAAGGAAATATCCTCCGATGAAATCTGGATAGAAGCTTTCTGAGAAACTGCTTAGTGTTCTGTTAATTCATCTCACAGAATTACATCTGTATTTCGTGGATCTCTTTGCTAGCCTTATTTCTGTGGAATCTGAGAACAGATATTTCGGATCCCTTTGAAGCCTATAGGGCCAAAGGAAATATCCTCCGATAACTAAGAGAAAGAAGCCTTCTGAGAAACTTCTTTGTGTTCTGTGAAATCATCTCACAGAGTTACAGCTTTCCCCTCAAGAAGCCTTTCGCTAAGACAGTTCTTGTAGAATTGGCAAAGTGATATTTGGAAACCCTTAGTGGGCTATGTTGAAAAAGGAAATATCCTCCGATGAAATCTGGAAAGAAGCTTTCTGAGAAACTGCTTACTGTTCTGTTAATTCATCTCACAGAGTTATATCTATATTTCGTGGATCTCTTTGCTAGCCTTATTTCTGTGGAATCTGACAAGAAATATTTCGGATCCCTTTGAAGACTATAGGGCCAAAGGAAATATTCTCCGATAACTAAGAGAAAGAAGCTTTCTGAGAAACTTCTTTGTGTTCTGTGAAATCATCTCACAGAGTTACAGCTTTCCCCTCAAGAAGCCTTTCGCTAAGACAGTTCTTGTGGAATTGGCAAAGTGATATTTGGAACCCCTTAGAGGGCTATGGTGAAAAAGGAAATATCCTCCGATGAAATCTGGAAAGAAGCTTTCTGAGAAACTGCTTAGTGTTCTGTTAGTTCATCTCACAGAGTTACATCTATATTTCGTGGATCTCTTTGCTAGCCTTATTTCTGTGGAATCTGAGAACAGATATTTCGGATCCCTTTGAAGACTATAGGGCCAAAGGAAATATCCTCCGATAACAAAGAGAAAGAAGCTTTCTGAGAAACTTCTTTGTGGTCTATGAAATCATCTCACAGAGTTACAGCTTTCCCCTCAAGAAGCCTTTCGCTAAGACAGTTCTTGTGGAATTGGCAAAGTGATATTTGGAAGCCCATAGAGGGCTATGGTGAAAAAGGAAATATCCTCAGATGAAACCTGGAAAGAAGCTTTCTGAGAAACTGCTCTGTGATGTGTGACTTCCACTCACAGAGTTACATCTGTATTTCGTTGATGTCTTTGCTAGCCTTATTTCTGTGGAATCTGAGAACAGATATTTCGGATCCCTTTGAAGACTATAGGGCCAAAGTAAATATCCTCCGATAACTAAGAGAAAGAAGCTTTCTGAGAAACCTCTTTGTGTTCTGTGAAATCATCTCACAGAGTTACAGCTTTCCCCTCAAGAAGCCTTTCGCTAAGACAGTTCTTGTGGAATTGGCAAAGTGATATTTGGAAGCCCATAGAGGGCTATGGTGAAAAAGGAAATATCCTCAGATGAAATCTGGAAAGAAGCTTTCTGAGAAACTGCTTAGTGTTCTGTTAATTCATCTCACAGAGTTAAATCTATATTTCGTGCATCTCTGTGCTAGCCTTATTTCTGTGGAATCTGAGAACAGATATTTCGGAACACTTTGAAGACTATAGGGCCAAAGGAAATATCCTCCGATAACTAAGAGAAAGAAGCTTTCTGAGAAACTTCTTTGTGTTCTGTGAAATCATCTCACAGAGTTACAGCTTTCCCCTCAAGAAGCCTTTCGCTAAGACAGTTCTTGTGGAATTGGCAAAGTGATATTTGGAAGCCCATAGAGGGCTATGGTGAAAAAGGAAATATCCTCAGATGAAATCTGGAAAGAAGCTTTCTGAGAAACTGCTTAGTGTTCTGTTAATTCATCTCACAGAGTTACATCTGTATTTCGTGGATCACTTGGCTAGCCTTATTTCTGTGGAATCTGAGAACAGATATTTCGGATCCCTTTGAAGACTATAGGGCCAAAGGAAATATCCTCCGATAACTAAGAGAAAGAAGCTTTCTGAGAAACCTCTTTGTGTTCTGTGAAATCATCTCACAGAGTTACAGCTTTCCCCTCAAGAAGCCTTTCGCTAAGACAGTTCTTGTGGAATTGGCCAAGTGATATTTGGAAGCCCATAGAGGGCTATGGTGAAAAAGGAAATATCCTCAGATGAAATCTGGAAAGAAGCTTTCTGAGAAACTGCTTAGTGTTCTGTTAATTCACCTCACAGAGTTAAATCTATATTTCGTGCATCTCTGTGCTAGCCTTATTTCTGTGGAATCTGAGAACAGATATTTCGGAACACTTTGAAGACTATAGGGCCAAAGGAAATATCCTCCGATAACTAAGAGAAAGAAGCTTTCTGAGAAACTTCTTTGTGTTCTGTGAAATCATCTCACAGAGTTACAGCTTTCCCCTCAAGAAGCCTTTCGCTAAGACAGTTCTTGTGGAATTGGCAAAGTGATATTTGGAAGCCCATAGAGGGCTATGGTGAAAAAGGAAATATCCTCAGATGAAATCTGGAAAGAAGCTTTCTGAGAAACTGCTCTGTGATGTGTGACTTCCACTCACAGAGTTACATCTGTATTTCGTGGATCTCTTTGCTAGCCTTATTTCTGTGGAATCTGAGAACAGATATTTCGGATCCCTTTGAAGACTATAGGGCCAAAGGAAATATCCTCCGATAACTAAGAGAAAGAAGCTTTCTGAGAAACTTCTTTATGGTCTATGAAATCACCTCACAGAGTTACAGCTTCCCCCTCAAGAAGCCTTTCGCTAAGACAGTTCTTGTGGAATTGGCAAAGTGATATTTGGAAGCCCATAGAGGGCTATGGTGAAAAAGGAAATATCCTCAGATGAAATCTGGAAAGAAGCTTTCTGAGAAACTGCTCTGTGATGTGTGACTTCCACTCACAGAGTTACATCTGTATTTCGTTGATGTCTTTGCTAGCCTTATTTCTGTGGAATCTGAGAACAGATATTTCGGATCCCTTTGAAGACTATAGGGCCAAAGGAAATATCCTCCGATAACTAAGAGAAAGAAGCTTTCTGAGAAACCTCTTTGTGTTCTGTGAAATCATCTCACAGAGTTACAGCTTTCCCCTCAAGAAGCCTTTCGCTAAGACAGTTCTTGTGGAATTGGCAAAGTGATATTTGGAAGCCCATAGAGGGCTATGGTGAAAAAGGAAATATCCTCCGATGAAAACTGGAAAGAAGCTTTCTGAGAAACTGCTTAGTGTTCTGTTAATTCATCTCACAGAGTTACATCTGTATTTCGTGGATCTCTTTGCTAGCCTTATTTCTGTGGAATCTGAAAACAGATATTTCGGATCCCTTTGAAGACTATAGGGCCAAAGGGAATATCCTCCGTTAATTAAGAGAAAGAACCTTTCTGAGAAACTTCTTTGTGTTCTGTGAAATCATCTCACAGAGTTACAGCTTTCCCCTCAAGAAGCCTTTCGCTAAGACAGTTCTTGTGGAATTGGCAAAGTGATATTTGGAAGCCCATAGAGGGCTATGGTGAAAAAGGAAATATCCTCCGATGAAATCTGGAAAGAAGCTTTCTGAGAAACTGCTTAGTGTTCTGTTAATTCATCTCACAGAGTTACATCTATATTTCGTGGATCTCTTTGCTAGCCTTATTTCTGTGGAATTTGAGAACAGATATTTCGGATCCCTTTGAAGACTATAGGGCCAAAGGAAATATCCTCCGAAACCTAAGAGAAAGAAGCTTTCTGAGAAACTTCTATGTGTTCTGTGAAATCATCTCACAGAGTTACAGCTTTCCCCTCAAGAAGCCTTTCGCTAAGACAGTTCTTGTGGAATTGGCAAAGTGATATTTGGAAGCCCATAGAGGGCTATGGTGAAAAAGGAAATATCCTCAGATGAAATCTGGAAAGAAGCTTTCTGAGAAACTGCTTAGTGTTCTGTTAATTCATCTCACAGAGTTACATCTGTATTTCGTGGATCACTTGGCTAGCCTTATTTCTGTGGAATCTGAGAACAGTTATTTCGGATCCCTTTGAAGACTATAGGGCCAAAGGAAATATCCTCCGATAATTAAGAGAAAGAAGCTTTCTGAGAAACTTCTTTGTGTTCTGTGAAATCATCTCACAGAGTTACAGCTTTCCCCTCAAGAAGCCTTTCGCTAAGACAGTTCTTGTGGAATTGGCAAAGTGATATTTGGAAGCCCATAGAGGGCTATGGTGAAAAAGGAAATATCCTCCGAAGAAATCTGGAAAGAAGCTTTCTGAGAAACTGCTTAGTGTTCTGTTAATTCATCTCACAGAGTTACATCTATAGTTCGTGGATCTCTTTGCTAGACTTATTTCTGTGGAATCTGAGAACAGATATTTCGGATCCCTTTGAAGACTATAGGGCCAAAGGAAATATCCTCCGAAACCTAAGAGAAAGAAGCTTTCTGAAAAACCTCTTTGTGTTCTGTGAAATGAGCTCACAGAGTTACAGCTTTCCCCTCAAGAAGCCTTTCGCTAAGACAGTTCTAGTGGAATTGGCAAAGTGATATTTGGAAGCCCATAGAGGGCTCTGGTGAAAAAGGAAATATCCTCAGATGAAATCTGGAAAGAAGCTTTCTGAGAAACTGCTTAGTGTTCTGTTAATTCATCTCACAGAGTTACATCTGTATTTCGTGGATCTCTTTGCTAGCCTTATTTCTGTGGAATCTGAGAACAGATATTTCGGATCCCTTTGAAGACTATAGGGCCAAAGGAAATATCCTCTGATAACAAAGAGAAAGAAGCTTTGTGAGAAATTTCTTTGTGTACTATGTAATCATCTCACAGAGTTACAGCTTTCCCCTCAAGAAGCCTTTCGCTAAGACAGTTCTTGTGGAATTGGCAAAGTGATATTTGGAAGCCCATAGAGGGCTATGGTGAAAAAGGAAATATCCTCAGATGAAATCTGGAAAGAAGCCTACTGAGAAACTGCTTAGTGTTCTATTAATTCATCTCACAGAGTTACATCTGTATTTCGTGGATCACTTGGCTAGCCTTATTTCTGTGGAATCTGAGAACAGATATTTCGGATCCCTTTGAAGACTCTAGGGCCAAAGGAAATATCCTCCGATAACTAAGAGAAAGAAGCTTTCTGAGAAACTTCTTTGTGTTCTGTGAAATCATCTCACAGAGTTACAGCTTTCCCCTCAAGAAGCATTTCGCTAAGACAGTTCTTGTGGAATTGGCAAAGTGATATTTGGAAGCCCATACAGGGCTATGGTGAAAAAGGAAATATCCTCAGATGAAATCTGGAAAGAAGCTTTCTGAGAAACTGCTCAGTGTTCTGATAATTCATCTCACAGACTTACATCTGTATTTCGTGGATCTCTTTGCTAGGCTTATTTCTGTGGAATCGGAGAACAGATATTTCGGATCCCTTTGAAGACTATAGGGCCAAAGGAAATATCCTCCGATAACAAAGAAAAAGAAGCTTTCTGAGAAACTTCTTTGTGTTCTATGTAATCATCTCGCAGAGTTACAGCTTTCCCCTCAAGAAGCCTTTCGCTAAGACAGTTCTAGTGGAATTGGCAAAGTGATATTTGGAAGCCCCTAGAGGGCTCTGGTGAAAAAGGAAATATCCTCAGATGAAATCTGGAAAGAAGCTTTCTGAGAAACTGCTTAGTGTTCTGTTAATTCATCTCACAGAGTTACATCTGTATTTCGTGGATCTCTTTGCTAGCCTTATTTCTGTGGAATCTGAGAACAGATATTTCGGATCCCTTTGAAGACTATAGGGCCAAAGGAAATATCCTCTGATAACAAAGAGAAAGAAGCTTTGTGAGAAATTTCTTTGTGTACTATGTAATCATCTCACAGAGTTACAGCTTTCCCCTCAAGAAGCCTTTCGCTAAGACAGTTCTTGTGGAATTGGCAAAGTGATATTTAGAAGCCCATAGAGGGCTATGGTGAAAAAGGAAATATCCTCAGATGAAATCTGGAAAGAAGCCTACTGAGAAACTGCTTAGTGTTCTGTTAATTCATCTCACAGAGTTACATCTGTATTTCGTGAATCACTTGGCTAGCCTTATTTCTGTGGAATCTGAGAACAGATATTTCGGATACCTTTGAAGACTCTAGGGCCAAAGGAAATATCCTCCGATAACTAAGAGAAAGAAGCTTTCTGAGAAACTTCTTTGTGTTCTGAGAAATCATCTCACAGAGTTACAGCTTTCCCCTCAAGAAGCCTTTCGCTAAGACAGTTCTTGTGGAATTGGCAAAGTGATATTTGGAAGCCCATACAGGGCTATGGTGAAAAAGGAAATATCCTCAGATGAAATCTGGAAAGAAGCTTTCTGAGAAACTGCTCAGTGTTCTGTTAATTCATCTCACAGAGTTACATCTGTATTTCGTGGATCTCTTTGCTAGGCTTATTTCTGTGGAATCGGAGAACAGATATTTCGGATCCCTTTGAAGACTGTAGGGCCAAAGGAAATATCCTCCGATAACTAAGAGAAAGAAGCTTTCTGAGAAACTTCTTTGTGTTCTGTGAAAACATCTCAAAGAGTTACAGTTTTCCCTCAAGAAAGCTTTCGCTAAGACATTTCTTGAGGAATTGGCAAAGTGATATTTGGAAGCCCAAAGAGGGCTATGGTGAAAAAGGAAATATCCTCCGATGAAGTCTGGAAAGAAGCTTTCTGAGAAACTGCTTAGTGTTCTGTTAATTCATCTCACAGAGTTACTTCTATATTTCGTGGATCTCCTTGCTAGCCTTATTTCTGTGGAATCTGAGAACAGATATTTCGGATCCCTTTGAAGACTATAGGGCCAAAGGAAATATCCTCCGATAACTAAGAGAAAGAAGCTTTCTGAGAAACTTCTTTGTGTTCTGTGAAACCATCTCACAGAGTTACAGCTTTCCCCTAAAGAAGACTTTCGCTAAGACAGTTCTTGTGGATTTGGCAAAGTGATATTTGGAAGCCCTTAGAGGGCTATGGTGATAAAGGAAATATCCTCAGATGAAATCTGGAAAGAAGCTTTCTGAGAAACTGCTTAGTGTTCTGTTAATTCATCTCAAAGGGTTACATCTATATTTCGTGGATCTCTTTGCTAGCCTTATTTCTGTGGAATCTGAGAACAGATATTTCGGATCCCTTTGAAGACTATAGGGCCAAAGGAAATATCCTCCGATAACTAAGAGAGAGAAGCTTTTTGACAAACTTCTTTGTGTTCTGTGAAATCATCTCAGAGAGTTACAGCTTTCCCCTCACGAAGCCTTTCGCTAAGACAGTTCTTGTGTAATTGGCAAAGTGATATTTGGAAGCCCATAGAGGACTATGGTGAAAAAGGAAAAATCCTCAGATGAAATCTGGAAAGAAGCTTTCTGAGAAACTGCTCTGTGATGTGTGACTTCCACTCACAGAGTTACATCTGTATTTCGTTGATGTCTTTGCAAGCCTTATTTCTGTGGAATCTGAGAACAGATATTTCGGTTCCCTTTGAAGACTATAGGGCCAAAGGAAATATCCTCCGATAACTAAGAGAAAGAAGCTTTCTGAGAAACCTCTTTGTGTTCTGTGAAATCATCTCACAGAGTTACAGCTTTCCCCTCAAGAAGCCTTTCGCTAAGACAGTTCTTGTGAAATTGGCAAAGTGATATTTGGAAGCCCATAGAGGGCTATGGTGAAAAAGGAAATATCCTCAGATGAAATCTGGAAAGAAGCTTTCTGAGAAACTGCTTAGTGTTCTGTTAATTCATCTCACAGAGTTACATCTGTATTTCGTGGATCACTTGGCTAGCCTTATTTCTGTGGAATCTGAGAACAGATATTTCGGATCCCTTTGAAGACTATAGGGCCAAAGGAAATATCCTCCGATAACAAAGAGAAAGAAGCTTTCTCAGAAACTTCTTTGTGTTCTGTGAAATCATCTCACAGAGTTACAGCTTTCCCCTCAAGAAGCCCTTCGCTAAGACAGTTCTTGTGGAATTGGCAAAGTGATATTTGGAAGCCCATAGAGGGCTATGGTGAAAAAGGAAATATCCTCCGATGAAATCTGGAAAGAAGCTTTCTGAGAAACTGCTTAGTGTTCTGTTAGTTCATCTCACAGAGTTACATCTATATTTCGTGGATCTCTTTGCTAGCCTTATTTCTGTGGAATCTGAGAACAGATATTTCGGATCCCTTTGAAGACTATAGGGCCAAAGGAAATATCCTCCGATAACTAAGAGAAAGAAGCTTTCTGAGAAACTTCTTTGTGTTCTGTTAAATCATCTCACAGAGTTACAGCTTTCCCCTCAAGAAGCCTTTCGCTAAGACAGTTCTTGTGGAATTGGCAAAGTGATATTTGGAAACCCTTAGAGGGCTATGGTGAAAAAGGAAATATCCTCCGATGAAATCTGGAAAGAAGCTTTCTGAGAAACTGCTTAGTGTTCTGTTAATTCATCTCATAGAGTTATATCTATATTTCGTGGATGTCTTTGCTAGCCTTATTTCTGTGGAATCTGAGAACAGATATTTCGGATCCCTTTGAAGACTATAGGGCCAAAGGAAATATCCTCCGAAAACTAAGAGAAAGAAGCTTTCTGAGAAACTTCTTTGTGTTCTGTGAAATCAGCTCACAGAGTTACAGCTTTCCCCTCAAGAAGCCTTTCGCTAAGACAGTTCTTGTGGAATTGGCAAAGTGATATTTGGAAGCCCATAGAGGGCTATGGTGGAAAAGGAAATATCCTCAGATGAAATCTGGAAAGAAGCTTTCTGAGAAACTGCTTAGTGTTCTGTTAATTCATCTCACAGAGTTACATCTGTATTTCGTGGATCACTTGGCTAGCGTTATTTCTGTGGAATCTGAGAACAGATATTTCGGATCCCTTTGAAGACTATAGGGCCAAAGGAAATATCCTCGGATAACAAAGAAAAAGAAGCTTTCTGAGAAACTTCTTTGTGTTCTGTGAAATCAGCTCACAGAGTTACAGCTTTCCCCTCAAGAAGCCTTTCGCCAAGACAGTTCTTGTGTAATTGGCAAAGTGATATTTGGAAGCCCATAGAGGGCTATGGTGAAAAAGGAAATATCCTCCGATGAAATCTGGAAAGAAGCTTTCTGAGAAACTGCTTAGTGTTCTGTTAATTCATCTCACAGAGTTACATCTGTATTTCGTGGATCACTTGGCTAGCGTTATTTCTGTAGAATCTGAGAACACATATTTCGGATCCCTTTGAAGACTATAGGGCCAAAGGAAATATCCTCCGATAACTAAGAGAAAGAAGCTTTCTCAGAAACTTCTTTGTGTTCTGTGAAATCATCTCACAGAGTTACAGCTTTCCCCTCAAGAAGCCTTTCGCTAAGACAGTTCTTGTGGAATTGGCAAAGTGATATTTGGAAGCCCATAGAGGGCTCTGGTGAAAAAGGAAATATCCTCAGATGAAATCTGGAAAGAAGCTTTCTGAGAAACTGCTTAGTGTTCTGTTAGTTCATCTCACAGAGTTACATCTATATTTCGTGGATCTCTTTACTAGCCTTATTTCTGTGGAATCTGAGAACAGATATTTCGTTTCCCTTTGAAGACTATAGGGCCAAAGTAAATATCCTCCGATAACAAAGAGAAAGAAGCTTTCTGAGAAACTTCTTTGTGTTCTGAGAAATCATCTCACAGAGTTACAGCCTTCCCCTCAAGAAGCCTTTCGCTAAGACAGTTCTTGTGGAATTGGCCAAGTGATATTTGGAAGCCCATAGAGGGCTATGGTGAAAAAGGAAATATCCTCAGATGAAATCTGGAAAGAAGCTTTCTGAGAAACTGCTTAGTGTTCTGTTAATTCATCTCACAGAGTTACATCTGTATTTCGTGGATCTCTTTGCTAGCCTTATTTCTGTGGAATCTGAGAACAGATATTTCGGATCCCTTTGAAGACTATAGGGCCAAAGGAAATATCCTCTGATAACAAAGAGAAAGAAGCTTTGTGAGAAATTTCTTTGTGTACTATGTAATCATCTCACAGAGTTACAGCTTTCACCTCAAGAAGCCTTTCGCTAAGACAGTTCTTGTGGAATTGGCAAAGTGATATTTAGAAGCCCATAGAGGGCTATGGTGAAAAAGGAAATATCCTCAGATGAAATCTGGAAAGAAGCCTACTGAGAAACTGCTTAGTGTTCTGTTAATTCATCTCACAGAGTTACATCTGTATTTCGTGAATCACTTGGCTAGCCTTATTTCTGTGGAATCTGAGAACAGATATTTCGGATACCTTTGAAGACTCTAGGGCCAAAGGAAATATCCTCCGATAACTAAGAGAAAGAAGCTTTCTGAGAAACTTCTTTGTGTTCTGAGAAATCATCTCACAGAGTTACAGCTTTCCCCTCAAGAAGCCTTTCGCTAAGACAGTTCTTGTGGAATTGGCAAAGTGATATTTGGAAGCCCATACAGGGCTATGGTGAAAAAGGAAATATCCTCAGATGAAATCTGGAAAGAAGCTTTCTGAGAAACTGCTCAGTGTTCTGTTAATTCATCTCACAGAGTTACATCTGTATTTCGTGGATCTCTTTGCTAGGCTTATTTCTGTGGAATCGGAGAACAGATATTTCGGATCCCTTTGAAGACTGTAGGGCCAAAGGAAATATCCTCCGATAACTAAGAGAAAGAAGCTTTCTGAGAAACTTCTTTGTGTTCTGTGAAAACATCTCAAAGAGTTACAGTTTTCCCTCAAGAAAGCTTTCGCTAAGACATTTCTTGAGGAATTGGCAAAGTGATATTTGGAAGCCCAAAGAGGGCTATGGTGAAAAAGGAAATATCCTCCGATGAAGTCTGGAAAGAAGCTTTCTGAGAAACTGCTTAGTGTTCTGTTAATTCATCTCACAGAGTTACTTCTATATTTCGTGGATCTCCTTGCTAGCCTTATTTCTGTGGAATCTGAGAACAGATATTTCGGATCCCTTTGAAGACTATAGGGCCAAAGGAAATATCCTCCGATAACTAAGAGAAAGAAGCTTTCTGAGAAACTTCTTTGTGTTCTGTGAAACCATCTCACAGAGTTACAGCTTTCCCCTAAAGAAGACTTTCGCTAAGACAGTTCTTGTGGATTTGGCAAAGTGATATTTGGAAGCCCTTAGAGGGCTATGGTGATAAAGGAAATATCCTCAGATGAAATCTGGAAAGAAGCTTTCTGAGAAACTGCTTAGTGTTCTGTTAATTCATCTCAAAGGGTTACATCTATATTTCGTGGATCTCTTTGCTAGCCTTATTTCTGTGGAATCTGAGAACAGATATTTCGGATCCCTTTGAAGACTATAGGGCCAAAGGAAATATCCTCCGATAACTAAGAGAGAGAAGCTTTTTGACAAACTTCTTTGTGTTCTGTGAAATCATCTCAGAGAGTTACAGCTTTCCCCTCACGAAGCCTTTCGCTAAGACAGTTCTTGTGTAATTGGCAAAGTGATATTTGGAAGCCCATAGAGGACTATGGTGAAAAAGGAAAAATCCTCAGATGAAATCTGGAAAGAAGCTTTCTGAGAAACTGCTCTGTGATGTGTGACTTCCACTCACAGAGTTACATCTGTATTTCGTTGATGTCTTTGCAAGCCTTATTTCTGTGGAATCTGAGAACAGATATTTCGGTTCCCTTTGAAGACTATAGGGCCAAAGGAAATATCCTCCGATAACTAAGAGAAAGAAGCTTTCTGAGAAACCTCTTTGTGTTCTGTGAAATCATCTCACAGAGTTACAGCTTTCCCCTCAAGAAGCCTTTCGCTAAGACAGTTCTTGTGAAATTGGCAAAGTGATATTTGGAAGCCCATAGAGGGCTATGGTGAAAAAGGAAATATCCTCAGATGAAATCTGGAAAGAAGCTTTCTGAGAAACTGCTTAGTGTTCTGTTAATTCATCTCACAGAGTTACATCTGTATTTCGTGGATCACTTGGCTAGCCTTATTTCTGTGGAATCTGAGAACAGATATTTCGGATCCCTTTGAAGACTATAGGGCCAAAGGAAATATCCTCCGATAACAAAGAGAAAGAAGCTTTCTCAGAAACTTCTTTGTGTTCTGTGAAATCATCTCACAGAGTTACAGCTTTCCCCTCAAGAAGCCCTTCGCTAAGACAGTTATTGTGGAATTGGCAAAGTGATATTTGGAAGCCCATAGAGGGCTATGGTGAAAAAGGAAATATCCTCCGATGAAATCTGGAAAGAAGCTTTCTGAGAAACTGCTTAGTGTTCTGTTAGTTCATCTCACAGAGTTACATCTATATTTCGTGGATCTCTTTGCTAGCCTTATTTCTGTGGAATCTGAGAACAGATATTTCGGATCCCTTTGAAGACTATAGGGCCAAAGGAAATATCCTCCGATAACTAAGAGAAAGAAGCTTTCTGAGAAACTTCTTTGTGTTCTGTTAAATCATCTCACAGAGTTACAGCTTTCCCCTCAAGAAGCCTTTCGCTAAGACAGTTCTTGTGGAATTGGCAAAGTGATATTTGGAAACCCTTAGAGGGCTATGGTGAAAAAGGAAATATCCTCCGATGAAATCTGGAAAGAAGCTTTCTGAGAAACTGCTTAGTGTTCTGTTAATTCATCTCATAGAGTTATATCTATATTTCGTGGATGTCTTTGCTAGCCTTATTTCTGTGGAATCTGAGAACAGATATTTCGGATCCCTTTGAAGACTATAGGGCCAAAGGAAATATCCTCCGAAAACTAAGAGAAAGAAGCTTTCTGAGAAACTTCTTTGTGTTCTGTGAAATCAGCTCACAGAGTTACAGCTTTCCCCTCAAGAAGCCTTTCGCTAAGACAGTTCTTGTGGAATTGGCAAAGTGATATTTGGAAGCCCATAGAGGGCTATGGTGGAAAAGGAAATATCCTCAGATGAAATCTGGAAAGAAGCTTTCTGAGAAACTGCTTAGTGTTCTGTTAATTCATCTCACAGAGTTACATCTGTATTTCGTGGATCACTTGGCTAGCGTTATTTCTGTGGAATCTGAGAACAGATATTTCGGATCCCTTTGAAGACTATAGGGCCAAAGGAAATATCCTCGGATAACAAAGAAAAAGAAGCTTTCTGAGAAACTTCTTTGTGTTCTGTGAAATCAGCTCACAGAGTTACAGCTTTCCCCTCAAGAAGCCTTTCGCCAAGACAGTTCTTGTGTAATTGGCAAAGTGATATTTGGAAGCCCATAGAGGGCTATGGTGAAAAAGGAAATATCCTCCGATGAAATCTGGAAAGAAGCTTTCTGAGAAACTGCTTAGTGTTCTGTTAATTCATCTCACAGAGTTACATCTGTATTTCGTGGATCACTTGGCTAGCGTTATTTCTGTGGAATCTGAGAACACATATTTCGGATCCCTTTGAAGACTATAGGGCCAAAGGAAATATCCTCCGATAACTAAGAGAAAGAAGCTTTCTCAGAAACTTCTTTGTGTTCTGTGAAATCATCTCACAGAGTTACAGCTTTCCCCTCAAGAAGCCTTTCGCTAAGACAGTTCTTGTGGAATTGGCAAAGTGATATTTGGAAGCCCATAGAGGGCTCTGGTGAAAAAGGAAATATCCTCAGATGAAATCTGGAAAGAAGCTTTCTGAGAAACTGCTTAGTGTTCTGTTAGTTCATCTCACAGAGTTACATCTATATTTCGTGGATCTCTTTACTAGCCTTATTTCTGTGGAATCTGAGAACAGATATTTCGTTTCCCTTTGAAGACTATAGGGCCAAAGTAAATATCCTCCGATAACAAAGAGAAAGAAGCTTTCTGAGAAACTTCTTTGTGTTCTGAGAAATCATCTCACAGAGTTACAGCCTTCCCCTCAAGAAGCCTTTCGCTAAGAAAGTTCTTGTGGAATTGGCCAAGTGATATTTGGAAGCGCATAGAGGGCTATGGTGAAAAAGGAAATATCCTCCGATGAAATCTGGATAGAAGCTTTCTGAGAAACTGCTTAGTGTTCTGTTAATTCATCTCACAGAGTTACATCTGTATTTCGTGGATCTCTTTGCTAGCCTTATTTCTGTGGAATCTGAGAACAGATATTTCGGATCCCTTTGAAGCCTATAGGGCCAAAGGAAATATCCTCCGATAACTAAGAGAAAGAAGCCTTCTGAGAAACTTCTTTGTGTTCTGTGAAATCATCTCACAGAGTTACAGCTTTCCCCTCAAGAAGCCTTTCGCTAAGACAGTTCTTGTAGAATTGGCAAAGTGATATTTGGAAACCCTTAGTGGGCTATGTTGAAAAAGGAAATATCCTCCGATGAAATCTGGAAAGAAGCTTTCTGAGAAACTGCTTACTGTTCTGTTAATTCATCTCACAGAGTTATATCTATATTTCGTGGATCTCTTTGCTAGCCTTATTTCTGTGGAATCTGACAAGAGATATTTCGGATCCCTTTGAAGACTATAGGGCCAAAGGAAATATTCTCCGATAACTAAGAGAAAGAAGCTTTCTGAGAAACTTCTTTGTGTTCTGTGAAATCATCTCACAGAGTTACAGCTTTCCCCTCAAGAAGCCTTTCGCTAAGACAGTTCTTGTGGAATTGGCAAAGTGATATTTGGAACCCCTTAGAGGGCTATGGTGAAAAAGGAAATATCCTCCGATGAAATCTGGAAAGAAGCTTTCTGAGAAACTGCTTAGTGTTCTGTTAGTTCATCTCACAGAGTTACATCTATATTTCGTGGATCTCTTTGCTAGCCTTATTTCTGTGGAATCTGAGAACAGATATTTCGGATCCCTTTGAAGACTATAGGGCCAAAGGAAATATCCTCCGATAACTAAGAGAAAGAAGCTTTCTGAGAAACTTCTTTGTGGTCTATGAAATCATCTCACAGAGTTACAGCTTTCCCCTCAAGAAGCCTTTCGCTAAGACAGTTCTTGTGGAATTGGCAAAGTGATATTTGGAACCCCTTAGAGGGCTATGGTGAAAAAGGAAATATCCTCCGATGAAATCTGGAAAGAAGCTTTCTGAGAAACTGCTTAGTGTTCTGTTAGTTCATCTCACAGAGTTACATCTATATTTCGTGGATCTCTTTGCTAGCCTTATTTCTGTGGAATCTGAGAACAGATATTTCGGATCCCTTTGAAGACTATAGGGCCAAAGGAAATATCCTCCGATAACTAAGAGAAAGAAGCTTTCTGAGAAACTTCTTTGTGTTCTGTGAAATCATCTCACAGAGTTACAGCTTTCCCCTCAAGAAGCCTTTCGCTAAGACAGTTCTTGTGGAATTGGCAAAGTGATATTTGGAAACCCTTAGTGGGCTATGGTGAAAAAGGAAATATCCTCCGATGAAATCTGGACAGAAGCTTTCTGAGAAACTGCTTAGTGTTCTGTTAATTCATCTCACAGAGTTATATCTATATTTCGTGGATGTCTTTGCTAGCCTTATTTCTGTGGAATCTGAGAACAGATATTTCGGATCCCTTTGAAGACTATAGGGCCAAAGGAAATATCCTCCGAAAACTAAGAGAAAGAAGCTTTCTGAGAAACTTCTTTGTGTTCTGTGAAATCATCTCACAGAGTTACAGCTTTCCCCTCAAGAAGCCTTTCGCTAAGACATTTCTTGTGGAATTGGCAAAGTGATATTTGGAAGCCCATAGAGGGCTATGTTGGAAAAGGAAATATCCTCCGATGAAATCTGGAAAGAAGCTTTCTGAGAAACTGCTTAGTGTTCTGTTAATTCATCTCACAGAGTTACATCTATATTTCCTGGATCTCTTTGCTAGCCTTATTTCTGTGGAATCTGAGAACAGATATTTCGGATCCCTTTGAAGACTGTAGGGCCAAAGGAAATATCCTCCGATAACTAAGAGAAAGAAGATTTCTGAGAAACTTCTTTGTGTTCTGTGAAAACATCTCAAAGAGTTACACTTTTCCCTCAAGAAAGCTTTCGCTAAGACATTTCTTGAGGAATTGGCAAAGTGATATTTGGAAGCCCAAAGAGGGCTATGGTGAAAAAGGAAATATCCTCCGATGAAGTCTGGAAAGAAGCTTTCTGAGAAACTGCTTAGTGTTCTGTTAATTCATCTCACAGAGTTACTTCTATATTTCGTGGATCTCCTTGCTAGCCTTATTTCTGTGGAATCTGAGAACAGATATTTCGGATCCCTTTGAAGACTATAGGGCCAAAGGAAATATCCTCCGATAACTAAGAGAAAGAAGCTTTCTGAGAAACTTCTTTGTGTTCTGTGAAATCATCTCACAGAGTTACAGCTTTCCCCTAAAGAAGACTTTCGCTAAGACAGTTCTTGTGGATTTGGCAAAGTGATATTTGGAAGCCCTTAGAGGGCTATGGTGATAAAGGAAATATCCTCAGATGAAATCTGGAAAGAAGCTTTCTGAGAAACTGCTTAGTGTTCTGTTAATTCATCTCAAAGGGTTACATCTATATTTCGTGGATCTCTTTGCTAGCCTTATTTCTGTGGAATCTGAGAACAGATATTTCGGATCCCTTTGAAGACTATAGGGCCAAAGGAAATATCCTCCGATAACTAAGTGAGAGAAGCTTTTTGACAAACTTCTTTGTGTTCTGTGAAATCATCTCAGAGAGTTACAGCTTTCCCCTCACGAAGCCTTTCGCTAAGACAGTTCTTGTGTAATTGGCAAAGTGATATTTGGAAGCCCATAGAGGACTATGGTGAAAAAGGAAATATCCTCAGATGAAATCTGGAAAGAAGCTTTCTGAGAAACTGCTCTGTGATGTGTGACTTCCACTCACAGAGTTACATCTGTATTTCGTGGATCTCTTTGCTAGCCTTATTTCTGTGGAATCTGAGAACAGATATTTCGGATCCCTTTGAAGACTATAGGGCCAAAGGAAATATCCTCCGATAACTAAGAGAAAGAAGCTTTCTGAGAAACTTCTTTGTGGTCTATGAAATCACCTCACAGAGTTACAGCTTCCCCCTCAAGAAGCCTTTCGCTAAGACAGTTCTTGTGGAATTGGCAAAGTGATATTTGGAAGCCCATAGAGGGCTATGGTGAAAAAGGAAATATCCTCAGATGAAATCTGGAAAGAAGCTTTCTGAGAAACTGCTCTGTGATGTGTGACTTCCACTCACAGAGTTACATCTGTATTTCGTTGATGTCTTTGCAAGCCTTATTTCTGTGGAATCTGAGAACAGATATTTCGGTTCCCTTTGAAGACTATAGGGCCAAAGGAAATATCCTCCGATAACTAAGAGAAAGAAGCTTTCTGAGAAACCTCTTTGTGTTCTGTGAAATCATCTCACAGAGTTACAGCTTTCCCCTCAAGAAGCCTTTCGCTAAGACAGTTCTTGTGTAATTGGCAAAGTGATATTTGGAAGCCCATAGAGGGCTATGGTGAAAAAGGAAATATCCTCCGATGAAATCTGGAAAGAAGCTTTCTGAGAAACTGCTTAGTGTTCTGTTAATTCATCTCACAGAGTTACATCTGTATTTCGTGGATCACTTGGCTAGCGTTATTTCTGTGGAATCTGAGAACACATATTTCGGATCCCTTTGAAGACTATAGGGCCAAAGGAAATATCCTCCGATAACTAAGAGAAAGAAGCTTTCTGAGAAACTTCTTTGTGTTCTGTGAAATCATCTCACAGAGTTACAGCTTTCCCCTCAAGAAGCCTTTCGCTAAGACAGTTCTTGTGGAATTGGCAAAGTGATATTTGGAAGCCCATAGAGGGCTATGGTGAAAAAGTAAATATCCTCAGATGAAATCTGGAAAGAAGCTTTCTGAGAAACTGCTTAGTGTTCTGTTAGTTCATCTCACAGAGTTACATCTACATTTCGTGGATCTCTTTACTAGCCTTATTTCTGTGGAATCTGAGAACAGATATTTCGATTCCCTTTGAAGACTATAGGGCCAAAGTAAATATACTCCGATAACAAAGAGAAAGAAGCTTTCTGAGAAACTTCTTTGTGTTCTGTGAAATCATCTCACAGAGTTACAGCCTTCCCCTCAAGAAGCCTTTCGCTAAGACAGTTCTTGTGGAATTGGCCAAGTGATATTTGGAAGCCCATAGAGGGCTATGGTGAAAAAGGAAATATCCTCCGATGAAAACTGGAAAGAAGCTTTCTGAGAAACTGCTTAGTGTTCTGTTAATTCATCTCACAGAGTTACATCTGTATTTCGTGGATCTCTTTGCTAGCCTTATTTCTGTGGAATCTGAGAACAGATATTTCGGATCCCTTTGAAGACTATAGGGCCAAAGGAAATATCCTCCGATAACTAAGAGAAAGAAGCCTTCTGAGAAACTTCTTTGTGTTCTGTGAAATCATCTCACAGAGTTACAGCTTTCCCCTCAAGAAGCCTTTCGCTAAGACAGTTCTTGTAGAATTGGCAAAGTGATATTTGGAAACCCTTAGTGGGCTATGTTGAAAAAGGAAATATCCTCCGATGAAATCTGGAAAGAAGCTTTCTGAGAAACTGCTTACTGTTCTGTTAATTCATCTCACAGAGTTATATCTATATTTAGTGGATCTCTTTGCTAGCCTTATTTCTGTGGAATCTGACAAGAGATATTTCGGATCCCTTTGAAGACTATAGGGCCAAAGGAAATATTCTCCGATAACTAAGAGAAAGAAGCTTTCTGAGAAACTTCTTTGTGTTCTGTGAAATCATCTCACAGAGTTACAGCTTTCCCCTCAAGAAGCCTTTCGCTAAGACAGTTCTTGTGGAATTGGCAAAGTGATATTTGGAACCCCTTAGAGGGCTATGGTGAAAAAGGAAATATCCTCCGATGAAATCTGGAAAGAAGCTTTCTGAGAAACTGCTTAGTGTTCTGTTAGTTCATCTCACAGAGTTACATCTATATTTCGTGGATCTCTTTGCTAGCCTTATTTCTGTGGAATCTGAGAACAGATATTTCGGATCCCTTTGAAGACTATAGGGCCAAAGGAAATATCCTCCGATAACTAAGAGAAAGAAGCTTTCTGAGAAACTTCTTTGTGTTCTGTTAAATCATCTCACAGAGTTACAGCTTTCCCCTCAAGAAGCCTTTCGCTAAGACAGTTCTTGTGGAATTGGCAAAGTGATATTTGGAAACCCTTAGTGGGCTATGGTGAAAAAGGAAATATCCTCCGATGAAATCTGGAAAGAAGCTTTCTGAGAAACTGCTTAGTGTTCTGTTAATTCATCTCACAGAGTTATATCTATATTTCGTGGATGTCTTTGCTAGCCTTATTTCTGTGGAATCTGAGAACAGATATTTCGGATCCCTTTGAAGACTATAGGGCCAAAGGAAATATCCTCCGAAAACTAAGAGAAAGAAGCTTTCTGAGAAACTTCTTTGTGTTCTGTGAAATCATCTCACAGAGTTACAGCTTTCCCCTCAAGAAGCCTTTCGCTAAGACATTTCTTGTGGAATTGGCAAAGTGATATTTGGAAGCCCATAGAGGGCTATGTTGGAAAAGGAAATATCCTCCGATGAAATCTGGAAAGAAGCTTTCTGAGAAACTGCTTAGTGTTCTGTTAATTCATCTCACAGAGTTACATCTATATTTCCTGGATCTCTTTGCTAGCCTTATTTCTGTGGAATCTGAGAACAGATATTTCGGATCCCTTTGAAGACTGTAGGGCCAAAGGAAATATCCTCCGATAACTAAGAGAAAGAAGCTTTCTGAGAAACTTCTTTGTGTTCTGTGAAAACATCTCAAAGACTTACAGTTTTCCCTCAAGAAAGCTTTCGCTAAGACATTTCTTGAGGAATTGGCAAAGTGATATTTGGAAGCCCAAAGAGGGCTATGGTGAAAAAGGAAATATCCTCCGATGAAGTCTGGAAAGAAGCTTTCTGAGAAACTGCTTAGTGTTCTGTTAATTCATCTCACAGAGTTACTTCTATATTTCGTGGATCTCCTTGCTAGCCTTATTTCTGTGGAATCTGAGAACAGATATTTCGGATCCCTTTGAAGACTATAGGGCCAAAGGAAATATCCTCCGATAACTAAGAGAAAGAAGCTTTCTGAGAAACTTCTTTGTGTTCTGTGAAACCATCTCACAGAGTTACAGCTTTCCCCTAAAGAAGACTTTCGCTAAGACAGTTCTTGTGGATTTGGCAAAGTGATATTTGGAAGCCCTTAGAGGGCTATGGTGATAAAGGAAATATCCTCAGATGAAATCTGGAAAGAAGCTTTCTGAGAAACTGCTTAGTGTTCTGTTAATTCATCTCAAAGGGTTACATCTATATTTCGTGGATCTCTTTGCTAGCCTTATTTCTGTGGAATCTGAGAACAGATATTTCGGATCCCTTTGAAGACTATAGGGCCAAAGGAAATATCCTCCGATAACTAAGAGAGAGAAGCTTTTTGACAAACTTCTTTGTGTTCTGTGAAATCATCTCAGAGAGTTACAGCTTTCCCCTCACGAAGCCTTTCGCTAA
The DNA here is from genome assembly GCF_049350105.2 of Macaca mulatta. NCBI lineage: Eukaryota > Metazoa > Chordata > Mammalia > Primates > Cercopithecidae > Macaca > Macaca mulatta. The sequence goes on from NC_133411.1 coordinate 51,020,241, forward strand.
GACAGTTCTTGTGTAATTGGCAAAGTGATATTTGGAAGCCCATAGAGGACTATGGTGAAAAAGGAAATATCCTCAGATGAAATCTGGAAAGAAGCTTTCTGAGAAACTGCTCTGTGATGTGTGACTTCCACTCACAGAGTTACATCTGTATTTCGTTGATGTCTTTGCAAGCCTTATTTCTGTGGAATCTGAGAACAGATATTTCGGTTCCCTTTGAAGACTATAGGGCCAAAGGAAATATCCTCCGATAACTAAGAGAAAGAAGCTTTCTGAGAAACCTCTTTGTGTTCTGTGAAATCATCTCACAGAGTTACAGCTTTCCCCTCAAGAAGCCTTTCGCTAAGACAGTTCTTGTGAAATTGGCAAAGTGATATTTGGAAGCCCATAGAGGGCTCTGGTGAAAAAGGAAATATCCTCAGATGAAATCTGGAAAGAAGCTTTCTGAGAAACTGCTTAGTGTTCTGTTAATTCATCTCACAGAGTTACATCTGTATTTCGTGGATCACTTGGCTAGCCTTATTTCTGTGGAATCTGAGAACAGATATTTCGGATCCCTTTGAAGACTATAGGGCCAAAGGAAATATCCTCCGATAACAAAGAGAAAGAAGCTTTCTCAGAAACTTCTTTGTGTTCTGGGAAATCATCTCACAGAGTTACAGCTTTCCCCTCAAGAAGCCCTTCGCTAAGACAGTTCTTGTGGAATTGGCAAAGTGATATTTGGAAGCCCATAGAGGGCTATGGTGAAAAAGGAAATATCCTCCGATGAAATCTGGAAAGAAGCTTTCTGAGAAACTGCTTAGTGTTCTGTTAGTTCATCTCACAGAGTTACATCTATATTTCGTGGATCTCTTTGCTAGCCTTATTTCTGTGGAATCTGAGAACAGATATTTCGGAACACTTTGAAGACTATAGGGCCAAAGGAAATATCCTCCGATAACTAAGAGAAAGAAGCTTTCTGAGAAACTTCTTTGTGTTCTGTTAAATCATCTCACAGAGTTACAGCTTTCCCCTCAAGAAGCCTTTCGCTAAGACAGTTCTTGTGGAATTGGCAAAGTGATATTTGGAAACCCTTAGAGGGCTATGGTGAAAAAGGAAATATCCTCAGATGAAATCTGGAAAGAAGCTTTCTGAGAAACTGCTTAGTGTTCTGTTAATTCATCTCATAGAGTTATATCTATATTTCGTGGATGTCTTTGCTAGCCTTATTTCTGTGGAATCTGAGAACAGATATTTCGGATCCCTTTGAAGACTATAGGGCCAAAGGAAATATCCTCCGAAAACTAAGAGAAAGAAGCTTTCTGAGAAACTTCTTTGTGTTCTGTGAAATCAGCTCACAGAGTTACAGCTTTCCCCTCAAGAAGCCTTTCGCTAAGACAGTTCTTGTGGAATTGGCAAAGTGATATTTGGAAGCCCATAGAGGGCTATGGTGGAAAAGGAAATATCCTCAGATGAAATCTGGAAAGAAGCTTTCTGAGAAACTGCTTAGTGTTCTGTTAATTCATCTCACAGAGTTACATCTGTATTTCGTGGATCACTTGGCTAGCGTTATTTCTGTGGAATCTGAGAACAGATATTTCGGATCCCTTTGAAGACTATAGGGCCAAAGGAAATATCCTCGGATAACAAAGAAAAAGAAGCTTTCTGAGAAACTTCTTTGTGTTCTGTGAAATCAGCTCACAGAGTTACAGCTTTCCCCTCAAGAAGCCTTTCGCCAAGACAGTTCTTGTGTAATTGGCAAAGTGATATTTGGAAGCCCATAGAGGGCTATGGTGAAAAAGGAAATATCCTCCGATGAAATCTGGAAAGAAGCTTTCTGAGAAACTGCTTAGTGTTCTGTTAATTCATCTCACAGAGTTACATCTGTATTTCGTGGATCACTTGGCTAGCGTTATTTCTGTGGAATCTGAGAACACATATTTCGGATCCCTTTGAAGACTATAGGGCCAAAGGAAATATCCTCCGATAACTAAGAGAAAGAAGCTTTCTCAGAAACTTCTTTGTGTTCTGTGAAATCATCTCACAGAGTTACAGCTTTCCCCTCAAGAAGCCTTTCGCTAAGACAGTTCTTGTGGAATTGGCAAAGTGATATTTGGAAGCCCATAGAGGGCTATGGTGAAAAAGGAAATATCCTCAGATGAAATCTGGAAAGAAGCTTTCTGAGAAACTGCTTAGTGTTCTGTTAGTTCATCTCACAGAGTTACATCTATATTTCGTGGATCTCTTTACTAGCCTTATTTCTGTGGAATCTGAGAACAGATATTTCGTTTCCCTTTGAAGACTATAGGGCCAAAGTAAATATCCTCCGATAACAAAGAGAAAGAAGCTTTCTGAGAAACTTCTTTGTGTTCTGAGAAATCATCTCACAGAGTTACAGCCTTCCCCTCAAGAAGCCTTTCGCTAAGACAGTTCTTGTGGAATTGGCCAAGTGATATTTGGAAGCCCATAGAGGGCTATGGTGAAAAAGGAAATATCCTCCGATGAAATCTGGATAGAAGCTTTCTGAGAAACTGCTTAGTGTTCTGTTAATTCATCTCACAGAGTTACATCTGTATTTCGTGGATCTCTTTGCTAGCCTTATTTCTGTGGAATCTGAGAACAGATATTTCGGATCCCTTTGAAGCCTATAGGGCCAAAGGAAATATCCTCCGATAACTAAGAGAAAGAAGCCTTCTGAGAAACTTCTTTGTGTTCTGTGAAATCATCTCACAGAGTTACAGCTTTCCCCTCAAGAAGCCTTTCGCTAAGACAGTTCTTGTAGAATTGGCAAAGTGATATTTGGAAACCCTTAGTGGGCTATGTTGAAAAAGGAAATATCCTCCGATGAAATCTGGAAAGAAGCTTTCTGAGAAACTGCTTACTGTTCTGTTAATTCATCTCACAGAGTTATATCTATATTTCGTGGATCTCTTTGCTAGCCTTATTTCTGTGGAATCTGACAAGAAATATTTCGGATCCCTTTGAAGACTATAGGGCCAAAGGAAATATTCTCCGATAACTAAGAGAAAGAAGCTTTCTGAGAAACTTCTTTGTGTTCTGTGAAATCATCTCACAGAGTTACAGCTTTCCCCTCAAGAAGCCTTTCGCTAAGACAGTTCTTGTGGAATTGGCAAAGTGATATTTGGAACCCCTTAGAGGGCTATGGTGAAAAAGGAAATATCCTCCGATGAAATCTGGAAAGAAGCTTTCTGAGAAACTGCTTAGTGTTCTGTTAGTTCATCTCACAGAGTTACATCTATATTTCGTGGATCTCTTTGCTAGCCTTATTTCTGTGGAATCTGAGAACAGATATTTCGGATCCCTTTGAAGACTATAGGGCCAAAGGAAATATCCTCCGATAACTAAGAGAAAGAAGCTTTCTGAGAAACTTCTTTGTGGTCTATGAAATCATCTCACAGAGTTACAGCTTTCCCCTCAAGAAGCCTTTCGCTAAGACAGTTCTTGTGGAATTGGCAAAGTGATATTTGGAAGCCCATAGAGGGCTATGGTGAAAAAGGAAATATCCTCAGATGAAACCTGGAAAGAAGCTTTCTGAGAAACTGCTCTGTGATGTGTGACTTCCACTCACAGAGTTACATCTGTATTTCGTTGATGTCTTTGCTAGCCTTATTTCTGTGGAATCTGAGAACAGATATTTCGGATCCCTTTGAAGACTATAGGGCCAAAGTAAATATCCTCCGATAACTAAGAGAAAGAAGCTTTCTGAGAAACCTCTTTGTGTTCTGTGAAATCATCTCACAGAGTTACAGCTTTCCCCTCAAGAAGCCTTTCGCTAAGACAGTTCTTGTGGAATTGGCAAAGTGATATTTGGAAGCCCATAGAGGGCTATGGTGAAAAAGGAAATATCCTCAGATGAAATCTGGAAAGAAGCTTTCTGAGAAACTGCTTAGTGTTCTGTTAATTCATCTCACAGAGTTAAATCTATATTTCGTGCATCTCTGTGCTAGCCTTATTTCTGTGGAATCTGAGAACAGATATTTCGGAACACTTTGAAGACTATAGGGCCAAAGGAAATATCCTGCGATAACTAAGAGAAAGAAGCTTTCTGAGAAACTTCTTTGTGTTCTGTGAAATCATCTCACAAAGTTACAGCTTTCCCCTCAAGAAGCCTTTCGCTAAGACAGTTCTTGTGGAATTGGCAAAGTGATATTTGGAAGCCCATAGAGGGCTATGGTGAAAAAGGAAATATCCTCAGATGAAATCTGGAAAGAAGCTTTCTGAGAAACTGCTTAGTGTTCTGTTAATTCATCTCACAGAGTTACATCTGTATTTCGTGGATCACTTGGCTAGCCTTATTTCTGTGGAATCTGAGAACAGATATTTCGGATCCCTTTGAAGACTATAGGGCCAAAGGAAATATCCTCCGATAACTAAGAGAAAGAAGCTTTCTGAGAAACCTCTTTGTGTTCTGTGAAATCATCTCACAGAGTTACAGCTTTCCCCTCAAGAAGCCTTTCGCTAAGACAGTTCTTGTGGAATTGGCCAAGTGATATTTGGAAGCCCATAGAGGGCTATGGTGAAAAAGGAAATATCCTCAGATGAAATCTGGAAAGAAGCTTTCTGAGAAACTGCTTAGTGTTCTGTTAATTCACCTCACAGAGTTAAATCTATATTTCGTGCATCTCTGTGCTAGCCTTATTTCTGTGGAATCTGAGAACAGATATTTCGGAACACTTTGAAGACTATAGGGCCAAAGGAAATATCCTCCGATAACTAAGAGAAAGAAGCTTTCTGAGAAACTTCTTTGTGTTCTGTGAAATCATCTCACAGAGTTACAGCTTTCCCCTCAAGAAGCCTTTCGCTAAGACAGTTCTTGTGGAATTGGCAAAGTGATATTTGGAAGCCCATAGAGGGCTATGGTGAAAAAGGAAATATCCTCAGATGAAATCTGGAAAGAAGCTTTCTGAGAAACTGCTCTGTGATGTGTGACTTCCACTCACAGAGTTACATCTGTATTTCGTGGATCTCTTTGCTAGCCTTATTTCTGTGGAATCTGAGAACAGATATTTCGGATCCCTTTGAAGACTATAGGGCCAAAGGAAATATCCTCCGATAACTAAGAGAAAGAAGCTTTCTGAGAAACTTCTTTATGGTCTATGAAATCACCTCACAGAGTTACAGCTTCCCCCTCAAGAAGCCTTTCGCTAAGACAGTTCTTGTGGAATTGGCAAAGTGATATTTGGAAGCCCATAGAGGGCTATGGTGAAAAAGGAAATATCCTCAGATGAAATCTGGAAAGAAGCTTTCTGAGAAACTGCTCTGTGATGTGTGACTTCCACTCACAGAGTTACATCTGTATTTCGTTGATGTCTTTGCTAGCCTTATTTCTGTGGAATCTGAGAACAGATATTTCGGATCCCTTTGAAGACTATAGGGCCAAAGGAAATATCCTCCGATAACTAAGAGAAAGAAGCTTTCTGAGAAACCTCTTTGTGTTCTGTGAAATCATCTCACAGAGTTACAGCTTTCCCCTCAAGAAGCCTTTCGCTAAGACAGTTCTTGTGGAATTGGCAAAGTGATATTTGGAAGCCCATAGAGGGCTATGGTGAAAAAGGAAATATCCTCCGATGAAAACTGGAAAGAAGCTTTCTGAGAAACTGCTTAGTGTTCTATTAATTCATCTCACAGAGTTACATCTGTATTTCGTGGATCTCTTTGCTAGCCTTATTTCTGTGGAATCTGAAAACAGATATTTCGGATCCCTTTGAAGACTATAGGGCCAAAGGGAATATCCTCCGTTAATTAAGAGAAAGAACCTTTCTGAGAAACTTCTTTGTGTTCTGTGAAATCATCTCACAGAGTTACAGCTTTCCCCTCAAGAAGCCTTTCGCTAAGACAGTTCTTGTGGAATTGGCAAAGTGATATTTGGAAGCCCATAGAGGGCTATGGTGAAAAAGGAAATATCCTCCGATGAAATCTGGAAAGAAGCTTTCTGAGAAACTGCTTAGTGTTCTGTTAATTCATCTCACAGAGTTACATCTATATTTCGTGGATCTCTTTGCTAGCCTTATTTCTGTGGAATTTGAGAACAGATATTTCGGATCCCTTTGAAGACTATAGGGCCAAAGGAAATATCCTCCGAAACCTAAGAGAAAGAAGCTTTCTGAGAAACTTCTTTGTGTTCTGTGAAATCATCTCACAGAGTTACAGCTTTCCCCTCAAGAAGCCTTTCGCTAAGACACTTCTTGTGGAATTGGCAAAGTGATATTTGGAAGCCCATAGAGGGCTATGGTGAAAAAGGAAATATCCTCAGATGAAATCTGGAAAGAAGCTTTCTGAGAAACTGCTTAGTGTTCTGTTAATTTATCTCACAGAGTTACATCTGTATTTCGTGGATCACTTGGCTAGCCTTATTTCTGTGGAATCTGAGAACAGTTATTTCGGATCCCTTTGAAGACTATAGGGCCAAAGGAAATATCCTCCGATAATTAAGAGAAAGAAGCTTTCTGAGAAACTTCTTTGTGTTCTGTGAAATCATCTCACAGAGTTACAGCTTTCCCCTCAAGAAGCCTTTCGCTAAGACAGTTCTTGTGGAATTGGCAAAGTGATATTTGGAAGCCCATAGAGGGCTATGGTGAAAAAGGAAATATCCTCCGAAGAAATCTGGAAAGAAGCTTTCTGAGAAACTGCTTAGTGTTCTGTTAATTCATCTCACAGAGTTACATCTATATTTCGTGGATCTCTTTGCTAGACTTATTTCTGTGGAATCTGAGAACAGATATTTCGGATCCCTTTGAAGACTATAGGGCCAAAGGAAATATCCTCCGAAACCTAAGAGAAAGAAGCTTTCTGAAAAACCTCTTTTTGTTCTGTGAAATGAGCTCACAGAGTTACAGCTTTCCCCTCAAGAAGCCTTTCGCTAAGACAGTTCTAGTGGAATTGGCAAAGTGATATTTGGAAGCCCATAGAGGGCTCTGGTGAAAAAGGAAATATCCTCAGATGAAATCTGGAAAGAAGCTTTCTGAGAAACTGCTTAGTGTTCTGTTAATTCATCTCACAGAGTTACATCTGTATTTCGTGGATCTCTTTGCTAGCCTTATTTCTGTGGAATCTGAGAACAGATATTTCGGATCCCTTTGAAGACTATAGGGCCAAAGGAAATATCCTCTGATAACAAAGAGAAAGAAGCTTTGTGAGAAATTTCTTTGTGTACTATGTAATCATCTCACAGAGTTACAGCTTTCCCCTCAAGAAGCCTTTCGCTAAGACAGTTCTTGTGGAATTGGCAAAGTGATATTTGGAAGCCCATAGAGGGCTATGGTGAAAAAGGAAATATCCTCAGATGAAATCTGGAAAGAAGCCTACTGAGAAACTGCTTAGTGTTCTATTAATTCATCTCACAGAGTTACATCTGTATTTCGTGGATCACTTGGCTAGCCTTATTTCTGTGGAATCTGAGAACAGATATTTCGGATCCCTTTGAAGACTCTAGGGCCAAAGGAAATATCCTCCGATAACTAAGAGAAAGAAGCTTTCTGAGAAACTTCTTTGTGTTCTGTGAAATCATCTCACAGAGTTACAGCTTTCCCCTCAAGAAGCCTTTCGCTAAGACAGTTCTTGTGGAATTGGCAAAGTGATATTTGGAAGCCCATACAGGGCTATGGTGAAAAAGGAAATATCCTCAGATGAAATCTGGAAAGAAGCTTTCTGAGAAACTGCTCAGTGTTCTGATAATTCATCTCACAGACTTACATCTGTATTTCGTGGATCTCTTTGCTAGGCTTATTTCTGTGGAATCGGAGAACAGATATTTCGGATCCCTTTGAAGACTATAGGGCCAAAGGAAATATCCTCCGATAACAAAGAAAAAGAAGCTTTCTGAGAAACTTCTTTGTGTTCTATGTAATCATCTCGCAGAGTTACAGCTTTCCCCTCAAGAAGCCTTTCGCTAAGACAGTTCTAGTGGAATTGGCAAAGTGATATTTGGAAGCCCCTAGAGGGCTCTGGTGAAAAAGGAAATATCCTCAGATGAAATCTGGAAAGAAGCTTTCTGAGAAACTGCTTAGTGTTCTGTTAATTCATCTCACAGAGTTACATCTGTATTTCGTGGATCTCTTTGCTAGCCTTATTTCTGTGGAATCTGAGAACAGATATTTCGGATCCCTTTGAAGACTATAGGGCCAAAGGAAATATCCTCTGATAACAAAGAGAAAGAAGCTTTGTGAGAAATTTCTTTGTGTACTATGTAATCATCTCACAGAGTTACAGCTTTCCCCTCAAGAAGCCTTTCGCTAAGACAGTTCTTGTGGAATTGGCAAAGTGATATTTAGAAGCCCATAGAGGGCTATGGTGAAAAAGGAAATATCCTCAGATGAAATCTGGAAAGAAGCCTACTGAGAAACTGCTTAGTGTTCTGTTAATTCATCTCACAGAGTTACATCTGTATTTCGTGAATCACTTGGCTAGCCTTATTTCTGTGGAATCTGAGAACAGATATTTCGGATACCTTTGAAGACTCTAGGGCCAAAGGAAATATCCTCCGATAACTAAGAGAAAGAAGCTTTCTGAGAAACTTCTTTGTGTTCTGAGAAATCATCTCACAGAGTTACAGCTTTCCCCTCAAGAAGCCTTTCGCTAAGACAGTTCTTGTGGAATTGGCAAAGTGATATTTGGAAGCCCATACAGGGCTATGGTGAAAAAGGAAATATCCTCAGATGAAATCTGGAAAGAAGCTTTCTGAGAAACTGCTCAGTGTTCTGTTAATTCATCTCACAGAGTTACATCTGTATTTCGTGGATCTCTTTGCTAGGCTTATTTCTGTGGAATCGGAGAACAGATATTTCGGATCCCTTTGAAGACTGTAGGGCCAAAGGAAATATCCTCCGATAACTAAGAGAAAGAAGCTTTCTGAGAAACTTCTTTGTGTTCTGTGAAAACATCTCAAAGAGTTACAGTTTTCCCTCAAGAAAGCTTTCGCTAAGACATTTCTTGAGGAATTGGCAAAGTGATATTTGGAAGCCCAAAGAGGGCTATGGTGAAAAAGGAAATATCCTCCGATGAAGTCTGGAAAGAAGCTTTCTGAGAAACTGCTTAGTGTTCTGTTAATTCATCTCACAGAGTTACTTCTATATTTCGTGGATCTCCTTGCTAGCCTTATTTCTGTGGAATCTGAGAACAGATATTTCGGATCCCTTTGAAGACTATAGGGCCAAAGGAAATATCCTCCGATAACTAAGAGAAAGAAGCTTTCTGAGAAACTTCTTTGTGTTCTGTGAAACCATCTCACAGAGTTACAGCTTTCCCCTAAAGAAGACTTTCGCTAAGACAGTTCTTGTGGATTTGGCAAAGTGATATTTGGAAGCCCTTAGAGGGCTATGGTGATAAAGGAAATATCCTCAGATGAAATCTGGAAAGAAGCTTTCTGAGAAACTGCTTAGTGTTCTGTTAATTCATCTCAAAGGGTTACATCTATATTTCGTGGATCTCTTTGCTAGCCTTATTTCTGTGGAATCTGAGAACAGATATTTCGGATCCCTTTGAAGACTATAGGGCCAAAGGAAATATCCTCCGATAACTAAGAGAGAGAAGCTTTTTGACAAACTTCTTTGTGTTCTGTGAAATCATCTCAGAGAGTTACAGCTTTCCCCTCACGAAGCCTTTCGCTAAGACAGTTCTTGTGTAATTGGCAAAGTGATATTTGGAAGCCCATAGAGGACTATGGTGAAAAAGGAAAAATCCTCAGATGAAATCTGGAAAGAAGCTTTCTGAGAAACTGCTCTGTGATGTGTGACTTCCACTCACAGAGTTACATCTGTATTTCGTTGATGTCTTTGCAAGCCTTATTTCTGTGGAATCTGAGAACAGATATTTCGGTTCCCTTTGAAGACTATAGGGCCAAAGGAAATATCCTCCGATAACTAAGAGAAAGAAGCTTTCTGAGAAACCTCTTTGTGTTCTGTGAAATCATCTCACAGAGTTACAGCTTTCCCCTCAAGAAGCCTTTCGCTAAGACAGTTCTTGTGAAATTGGCAAAGTGATATTTGGAAGCCCATAGAGGGCTATGGTGAAAAAGGAAATATCCTCAGATGAAATCTGGAAAGAAGCTTTCTGAGAAACTGCTTAGTGTTCTGTTAATTCATCTCACAGAGTTACATCTGTATTTCGTGGATCACTTGGCTAGCCTTATTTCTGTGGAATCTGAGAACAGATATTTCGGATCCCTTTGAAGACTATAGGGCCAAAGGAAATATCCTCCGATAACAAAGAGAAAGAAGCTTTCTCAGAAACTTCTTTGTGTTCTGTGAAATCATCTCACAGAGTTACAGCTTTCCCCTCAAGAAGCCCTTCGCTAAGACAGTTCTTGTGGAATTGGCAAAGTGATATTTGGAAGCCCATAGAGGGCTATGGTGAAAAAGGAAATATCCTCAGATGAAATCTGGAAAGAAGCTTTCTGAGAAACTGCTCTGTGATGTGTGACTTCCACTCACAGAGTTACATCTGTATTTCGTGGATCTCTTTGCTAGCCTTATTTCTGTGGAATCTGAGAACAGATATTTCGGATCCCTTTGAAGACTATAGGGCCAAAGGAAATATCCTCCGATAACTAAGAGAAAGAAGCTTTCTGAGAAACTTCTTTATGGTCTATGAAATCACCTCACAGAGTTACAGCTTCCCCCTCAAGAAGCCTTTCGCTAAGACAGTTCTTGTGGAATTGGCAAAGTGATATTTGGAAGCCCATAGAGGGCTATGGTGAAAAAGGAAATATCCTCAGATGAAATCTGGAAAGAAGCTTTCTGAGAAACTGCTCTGTGATGTGTGACTTCCACTCACAGAGTTACATCTGTATTTCGTTGATGTCTTTGCTAGCCTTATTTCTGTGGAATCTGAGAACAGATATTTCGGATCCCTTTGAAGACTATAGGGCCAAAGGAAATATCCTCCGATAACTAAGAGAAAGAAGCTTTCTGAGAAACCTCTTTGTGTTCTGTGAAATCATCTCACAGAGTTACAGCTTTCCCCTCAAGAAGCCTTTCGCTAAGACAGTTCTTGTGGAATTGGCAAAGTGATATTTGGAAGCCCATAGAGGGCTATGGTGAAAAAGGAAATATCCTCCGATGAAAACTGGAAAGAAGCTTTCTGAGAAACTGCTTAGTGTTCTGTTAATTCATCTCACAGAGTTACATCTGTATTTCGTGGATCTCTTTGCTAGCCTTATTTCTGTGGAATCTGAAAACAGATATTTCGGATCCCTTTGAAGACTATAGGGCCAAAGGGAATATCCTCCGTTAATTAAGAGAAAGAACCTTTCTGAGAAACTTCTTTGTGTTCTGTGAAATCATCTCACAGAGTTACAGCTTTCCCCTCAAGAAGCCTTTCGCTAAGACAGTTCTTGTGGAATTGGCAAAGTGATATTTGGAAGCCCATAGAGGGCTATGGTGAAAAAGGAAATATCCTCCGATGAAATCTGGAAAGAAGCTTTCTGAGAAACTGCTTAGTGTTCTGTTAATTCATCTCACAGAGTTACATCTATATTTCGTGGATCTCTTTGCTAGCCTTATTTCTGTGGAATTTGAGAACAGATATTTCGGATCCCTTTGAAGACTATAGGGCCAAAGGAAATATCCTCCGAAACCTAAGAGAAAGAAGCTTTCTGAGAAACTTCTTTGTGTTCTGTGAAATCATCTCACAGAGTTACAGCTTTCCCCTCAAGAAGCCTTTCGCTAAGACACTTCTTGTGGAATTGGCAAAGTGATATTTGGAAGCCCATAGAGGGCTATGGTGAAAAAGGAAATATCCTCAGATGAAATCTGGAAAGAAGCTTTCTGAGAAACTGCTTAGTGTTCTGTTAATTCATCTCACAGAGTTACATCTGTATTTCGTGGATCACTTGGCTAGCCTTATTTCTGTGGAATCTGAGAACAGTTATTTCGGATCCCTTTGAAGACTATAGGGCCAAAGGAAATATCCTCCGATAATTAAGAGAAAGAAGCTTTCTGAGAAACTTCTTTGTGTTCTGTGAAATCATCTCACAGAGTTACAGCTTTCCCCTCAAGAAGCCTTTCGCTAAGACAGTTCTTGTGGAATTGGCAAAGTGATATTTGGAAGCCCATAGAGGGCTATGGTGAAAAAGGAAATATCCTCCGAAGAAATCTGGAAAGAAGCTTTCTGAGAAACTGCTTAGTGTTCTGTTAATTCATCTCACAGAGTTACATCTATATTTCGTGGATCTCTTTGCTAGACTTATTTCTGTGGAATCTGAGAACAGATATTTCGGATCCCTTTGAAGACTATAGGGCCAAAGGAAATATCCTCCGAAACCTAAGAGAAAGAAGCTTTCTGAAAAACCTCTTTTTGTTCTGTGAAATGAGCTCACAGAGTTACAGCTTTCCCCTCAAGAAGCCTTTCGCTAAGACAGTTCTAGTGGAATTGGCAAAGTGATATTTGGAAGCCCATAGAGGGCTCTGGTGAAAAAGGAAATATCCTCAGATGAAATCTGGAAAGAAGCTTTCTGAGAAACTGCTTAGTGTTCTGTTAATTCATCTCACAGAGTTACATCTGTATTTCGTGGATCTCTTTGCTAGCCTTATTTCTGTGGAATCTGAGAACAGATATTTCGGATCCCTTTGAAGACTATAGGGCCAAAGGAAATATCCTCTGATAACAAAGAGAAAGAAGCTTTGTGAGAAATTTCTTTGTGTACTATGTAATCATCTCACAGAGTTACAGCTTTCCCCTCAAGAAGCCTTTCGCTAAGACAGTTCTTGTGGAATTGGCAAAGTGATATTTGGAAGCCCATAGAGGGCTATGGTGAAAAAGGAAATATCCTCAGATGAAATCTGGAAAGAAGCCTACTGAGAAACTGCTTAGTGTTCTATTAATTCATCTCACAGAGTTACATCTGTATTTCGTGGATCACTTGGCTAGCCTTATTTCTGTGGAATCTGAGAACAGATATTTCGGATCCCTTTGAAGACTCTAGGGCCAAAGGAAATATCCTCCGATAACTAAGAGAAAGAAGCTTTCTGAGAAACTTCTTTGTGTTCTGTGAAATCATCTCACAGAGTTACAGCTTTCCCCTCAAGAAGCCTTTCGCTAAGACAGTTCTTGTGGAATTGGCAAAGTGATATTTGGAAGCCCATACAGGGCTATGGTGAAAAAGGAAATATCCTCAGATGAAATCTGGAAAGAAGCTTTCTGAGAAACTGCTCAGTGTTCTGATAATTCATCTCACAGACTTACATCTGTATTTCGTGGATCTCTTTGCTAGGCTTATTTCTGTGGAATCGGAGAACAGATATTTCGGATCCCTTTGAAGACTATAGGGCCAAAGGAAATATCCTCCGATAACAAAGAAAAAGAAGCTTTCTGAGAAACTTCTTTGTGTTCTATGTAATCATCTCGCAGAGTTACAGCTTTCCCCTCAAGAAGCCTTTCGCTAAGACAGTTCTAGTGGAATTGGCAAAGTGATATTTGGAAGCCCCTAGAGGGCTCTGGTGAAAAAGGAAATATCCTCAGATGAAATCTGGAAAGAAGCTTTCTGAGAAACTGCTTAGTGTTCTGTTAATTCATCTCACAGAGTTACATCTGTATTTCGTGGATCTCTTTGCTAGCCTTATTTCTGTGGAATCTGAGAACAGATATTTCGGATCCCTTTGAAGACTATAGGGCCAAAGGAAATATCCTCTGATAACAAAGAGAAAGAAGCTTTGTGAGAAATTTCTTTGTGTACTATGTAATCATCTCACAGAGTTACAGCTTTCCCCTCAAGAAGCCTTTCGCTAAGACAGTTCTTGTGGAATTGGCAAAGTGATATTTAGAAGCCCATAGAGGGCTATGGTGAAAAAGGAAATATCCTCAGATGAAATCTGGAAAGAAGCCTACTGAGAAACTGCTTAGTGTTCTGTTAATTCATCTCACAGAGTTACATCTGTATTTCGTGAATCACTTGGCTAGCCTTATTTCTGTGGAATCTGAGAACAGATATTTCGGATACCTTTGAAGACTCTAGGGCCAAAGGAAATATCCTCCGATAACTAAGAGAAAGAAGCTTTCTGAGAAACTTCTTTGTGTTCTGAGAAATCATCTCACAGAGTTACAGCTTTCCCCTCAAGAAGCCTTTCGCTAAGACAGTTCTTGTGGAATTGGCAAAGTGATATTTGGAAGCCCACACAGGGCTATGGTGAAAAAGGAAATATCCTCAGATGAAATCTGGAAAGAAGCTTTCTGAGAAACTGCTCAGTGTTCTGTTAATTCATCTCACAGAGTTACATCTGTATTTCGTGGATCTCTTTGCTAGGCTTATTTCTGTGGAATCGGAGAACAGATATTTCGGATCCCTTTGAAGACTGTAGGGCCAAAGGAAATATCCTCCGATAACTAAGAGAAAGAAGCTTTCTGAGAAACTTCTTTGTGTTCTGTGAAAACATCTCAAAGAGTTACAGTTTTCCCTCAAGAAAGCTTTCGCTAAGACATTTCTTGAGGAATTGGCAAAGTGATATTTGGAAGCCCAAAGAGGGCTATGGTGAAAAAGGAAATATCCTCCGATGAAGTCTGGAAAGAAGCTTTCTGAGAAACTGCTTAGTGTTCTGTTAATTCATCTCACAGAGTTACTTCTATATTTCGTGGATCTCCTTGCTAGCCTTATTTCTGTGGAATCTGAGAACAGATATTTCGGATCCCTTTGAAGACTATAGGGCCAAAGGAAATATCCTCCGATAACTAAGAGAAAGAAGCTTTCTGAGAAACTTCTTTGTGTTCTGTGAAACCATCTCACAGAGTTACAGCTTTCCCCTAAAGAAGACTTTCGCTAAGACAGTTCTTGTGGATTTGGCAAAGTGATATTTGGAAGCCCTTAGAGGGCTATGGTGATAAAGGAAATATCCTCAGATGAAATCTGGAAAGAAGCTTTCTGAGAAACTGCTTAGTGTTCTGTTAATTCATCTCAAAGGGTTACATCTATATTTCGTGGATCTCTTTGCTAGCCTTATTTCTGTGGAATCTGAGAACAGATATTTCGGATCCCTTTGAAGACTATAGGGCCAAAGGAAATATCCTCCGATAACTAAGAGAGAGAAGCTTTTTGACAAACTTCTTTGTGTTCTGTGAAATCATCTCAGAGAGTTACAGCTTTCCCCTCACGAAGCCTTTCGCTAAGACAGTTCTTGTGTAATTGGCAAAGTGATATTTGGAAGCCCATAGAGGACTATGGTGAAAAAGGAAAAATCCTCAGATGAAATCTGGAAAGAAGCTTTCTGAGAAACTGCTCTGTGATGTGTGACTTCCACTCACAGAGTTACATCTGTATTTCGTTGATGTCTTTGCAAGCCTTATTTCTGTGGAATCTGAGAACAGATATTTCGGTTCCCTTTGAAGACTATAGGGCCAAAGGAAATATCCTCCGATAACTAAGAGAAAGAAGCTTTCTGAGAAACCTCTTTGTGTTCTGTGAAATCATCTCACAGAGTTACAGCTTTCCCCTCAAGAAGCCTTTCGCTAAGACAGTTCTTGTGAAATTGGCAAAGTGATATTTGGAAGCCCATAGAGGGCTATGGTGAAAAAGGAAATATCCTCAGATGAAATCTGGAAAGAAGCTTTCTGAGAAACTGCTTAGTGTTCTGTTAATTCATCTCACAGAGTTACATCTGTATTTCGTGGATCACTTGGCTAGCCTTATTTCTGTGGAATCTGAGAACAGATATTTCGGATCCCTTTGAAGACTATAGGGCCAAAGGAAATATCCTCCGATAACAAAGAGAAAGAAGCTTTCTCAGAAACTTCTTTGTGTTCTGTGAAATCATCTCACAGAGTTACAGCTTTCCCCTCAAGAAGCCCTTCGCTAAGACAGTTCTTGTGGAATTGGCAAAGTGATATTTGGAAGCCCATAGAGGGCTATGGTGAAAAAGGAAATATCCTCCGATGAAATCTGGAAAGAAGCTTTCTGAGAAACTGCTTAGTGTTCTGTTAGTTCATCTCACAGAGTTACATCTATATTTCGTGGATCTCTTTGCTAGCCTTATTTCTGTGGAATCTGAGAACAGATATTTCGGATCCCTTTGAAGACTATAGGGCCAAAGGAAATATCCTCCGATAACTAAGAGAAAGAAGCTTTCTGAGAAACTTCTTTGTGTTCTGTTAAATCATCTCACAGAGTTACAGCTTTCCCCTCAAGAAGCCTTTCGCTAAGACAGTTCTTGTGGAATTGGCAAAGTGATATTTGGAAACCCTTAGAGGGCTATGGTGAAAAAGGAAATATCCTCCGATGAAATCTGGAAAGAAGGTTTGTGAGAAACTGCTTAGTGTTCTGTTAATTCATCTCATAGAGTTATATCTATATTTCGTGGATGTCTTTGCTAGCCTTATTTCTGTGGAATCTGAGAACAGATATTTCGGATCCCTTTGAAGACTATAGGGCCAAAGGAAATATCCTCCGAAAACTAAGAGAAAGAAGCTTTCTGAGAAACTTCTTTGTGTTCTGTGAAATCAGCTCACAGAGTTACAGCTTTCCCCTCAAGAAGCCTTTCGCTAAGACAGTTCTTGTGGAATTGGCAAAGTGATATTTGGAAGCCCATAGAGGGCTATGGTGGAAAAGGAAATATCCTCAGATGAAATCTGGAAAGAAGCTTTCTGAGAAACTGCTTAGTGTTCTGTTAATTCATCTCACAGAGTTACATCTGTATTTCGTGGATCACTTGGCTAGCGTTATTTCTGTGGAATCTGAGAACAGATATTTCGGATCCCTTTGAAGACTATAGGGCCAAAGGAAATATCCTCGGATAACAAAGAAAAAGAAGCTTTCTGAGAAACTTCTTTGTGTTCTGTGAAATCAGCTCACAGAGTTACAGCTTTCCCCTCAAGAAGCCTTTCGCCAAGACAGTTCTTGTGTAATTGGCAAAGTGATATTTGGAAGCCCATAGAGGGCTATGGTGAAAAAGGAAATATCCTCCGATGAAATCTGGAAAGAAGCTTTCTGAGAAACTGCTTAGTGTTCTGTTAATTCATCTCACAGAGTTACATCTGTATTTCGTGGATCACTTGGCTAGCGTTATTTCTGTAGAATCTGAGAACACATATTTCGGATCCCTTTGAAGACTATAGGGCCAAAGGAAATATCCTCCGATAACTAAGAGAAAGAAGCTTTCTCAGAAACTTCTTTGTGTTCTGTGAAATCATCTCACAGAGTTACAGCTTTCCCCTCAAGAAGCCTTTGGCTAAGACAGTTCTTGTGGAATTGGCAAAGTGATATTTGGAAGCCCATAGAGGGCTCTGGTGAAAAAGGAAATATCCTCAGATGAAATCTGGAAAGAAGCTTTCTGAGAAACTGCTTAGTGTTCTGTTAGTTCATCTCACAGAGTTACATCTATATTTCGTGGATCTCTTTACTAGCCTTATTTCTGTGGAATCTGAGAACAGATATTTCGTTTCCCTTTGAAGACTATAGGGCTAAAGTAAATATCCTCCGATAACAAAGAGAAAGAAGCTTTCTGAGAAACTTCTTTGTGTTCTGAGAAATCATCTCACAGAGTTACAGCCTTCCCCTCAAGAAGCCTTTCGCTAAGACAGTTCTTGTGGAATTGGCCAAGTGATATTTGGAAGCCCATAGAGGGCTATGGTGAAAAAGGAAATATCCTCCGATGAAATCTGGATAGAAGCTTTCTGAGAAACTGCTTAGTGTTCTGTTAATTCATCTCACAGAGTTACATCTGTATTTCGTGGATCTCTTTGCTAGCCTTATTTCTGTGGAATCTGAGAACAGATATTTCGGATCCCTTTGAAGCCTATAGGGCCAAAGGAAATATCCTCCGATAACTAAGAGAAAGAAGCCTTCTGAGAAACTTCTTTGTGTTCTGTGAAATCATCTCACAGAGTTACAGCTTTCCCCTCAAGAAGCCTTTCGCTAAGACAGTTCTTGTAGAATTGGCAAAGTGATATTTGGAAACCCTTAGTGGGCTATGTTGAAAAAGGAAATATCCTCCGATGAAATCTGGAAAGAAGCTTTCTGAGAAACTGCTTACTGTTCTGTTAATTCATCTCACAGAGTTATATCTATATTTCGTGGATCTCTTTGCTAGCCTTATTTCTGTGGAATCTGACAAGAGATATTTCGGATCCCTTTGAAGACTATAGGGCCAAAGGAAATATTCTCCGATAACTAAGAGAAAGAAGCTTTCTGAGAAACTTCTTTGTGTTCTGTGAAATCATCTCACAGAGTTACAGCTATCCCCTCAAGAAGCCTTTCGCTAAGACAGTTCTTGTGGAATTGGCAAAGTGATATTTGGAACCCCTTAGAGGGCTATGGTGAAAAAGGAAATATCCTCCGATGAAATCTGGAAAGAAGCTTTCTGAGAAACTGCTTAGTGTTCTGTTAGTTCATCTCACAGAGTTACATCTATATTTCGTGGATCTCTTTGCTAGCCTTATTTCTGTGGAATCTGAGAACAGATATTTCGGATCCCTTTGAAGACTATAGGGCCAAAGGAAATATCCTCCGATAACTAAGAGAAAGAAGCTTTCTGAGAAACTTCTTTGTGGTCTATGAAATCATCTCACAGAGTTACAGCTTTCCCCTCAAGAAGCCTTTCGCTAAGACAGTTCTTGTGGAATTGGCAAAGTGATATTTGGAAGCCCATACAGGGCTATGGTGAAAAAGGAAATATCCTCAGATGAAACCTGGAAAGAAGCTTTCTGAGAAACTGCTCTGTGATGTGTGACTTCCACTCACAGAGTTACATCTGTATTTCGTTGATGTCTTTGCTAGCCTTATTTCTGTGGAATCTGAGAACAGATATTTCGGATCCCTTTGAAGACTATAGGGCCAAAGTAAATATCCTCCGATAACTAAGAGAAAGAAGCTTTCTGAGAAACCTCTTTGTGTTCTGTGAAATCATCTCACAGAGTTACAGCTTTCCCCTCAAGAAGCCTTTCGCTAAGACAGTTCTTGTGGAATTGGCAAAGTGATATTTGGAAGCCCATAGAGGGCTATGGTGAAAAAGGAAATATCCTCAGATGAAATCTGGAAAGAAGCTTTCTGAGAAACTGCTTAGTGTTCTGTTAGTTCATCTCACAGAGTTAAATCTATATTTCGTGCATCTCTGTGCTAGCCTTATTTCTGTGGAATCTGAGAACAGATATTTCGGAACACTTTGAAGACTATAGGGCCAAAGGAAATATCCTCCGATAACTAAGAGAAAGAAGCTTTCTGAGAAACTTCTTTGTGTTCTGTGAAATCATCTCACAGAGTTACAGCTTTCCCCTCAAGAAGCCTTTCGCTAAGACAGTTCTTGTGGAATTGGCAAAGTGATATTTGGAAGCCCATAGAGGGCTATGGTGAAAAAGGAAATATCCTCAGATGAAATCTGGAAAGAAGCTTTCTGAGAAACTGCTTAGTGTTCTGTTAATTCATCTCACAGAGTTACATCTGTATTTCGTGGATCACTTGGCTAGCCTTATTTCTGTGGAATCTGAGAACAGATATTTCGGATCCCTTTGAAGACTATAGGGCCAAAGGAAATATCCTCCGATAACTAAGAGAAAGAAGCTTTCTGAGAAACCTCTTTGTGTTCTGTGAAATCATCTCACAGAGTTACAGCTTTCCCCTCAAGAAGCCTTTCGCTAAGACAGTTCTTGTGGAATTGGCCAAGTGATATTTGGAAGCCCATAGAGGGCTATGGTGAAAAAGGAAATATCCTCAGATGAAATCTGGAAAGAAGCTTTCTGAGAAACTGCTTAGTGTTCTGTTAATTCACCTCACAGAGTTAAATCTATATTTCGTGCATCTCTGTGCTAGCCTTATTTCTGTGGAATCTGAGAACAGATATTTCGGAACACTTTGAAGACTATAGGGCCAAAGGAAATATCCTCCGATAACTAAGAGAAAGAAGCTTTCTGAGAAACTTCTTTGTGTTCTGTGAAATCATCTCACAGAGTTACAGCTTTCCCCTCAAGAAGCCTTTCGCTAAGACAGTTCTTGTGGAATTGGCAAAGTGATATTTGGAAGCCCATAGAGGGCTATGGTGAAAAAGGAAATATCCTCAGATGAAATCTGGAAAGAAGCTTTCTGAGAAACTGCTCTGTGATGTGTGACTTCCACTCACAGAGTTACATCTGTATTTCGTGGATCTCTTTGCTAGCCTTATTTCTGTGGAATCTGAGAACAGATATTTCGGATCCCTTTGAAGACTATAGGGCCAAAGGAAATATCCTCCGATAACTAAGAGAAAGAAGCTTTCTGAGAAACTTCTTTATGGTCTATGAAATCACCTCACAGAGTTACAGCTTCCCCCTCAAGAAGCCTTTCGCTAAGACAGTTCTTGTGGAATTGGCAAAGTTATATTTGGAAGCCCATAGAGGGCTATGGTGAAAAAGGAAATATCCTCAGATGAAATCTGGAAAGAAGCTTTCTGAGAAACTGCTCTGTGATGTGTGACTTCCACTCACAGAGTTACATCTGTATTTCGTTGATGTCTTTGCTAGCCTTATTTCTCTGGAATCTGAGAACAGATATTTCGGATCCCTTTGAAGACTATAGGGCCAAAGGAAATATCCTCCGATAACTAAGAGAAAGAAGCTTTCTGAGAAACCTCTTTGTGTTCTGTGAAATCATCTCACAGAGTTACAGCTTTCCCCTCAAGAAGCCTTTCGCTAAGACAGTTCTTGTGAAATTGGCAAAGTGATATTTGGAAGCCCATAGAGGGCTATGGTGAAAAAGGAAATATCCTCAGATGAAATCTGGAAAGAAGCTTTCTGAGAAACTGCTTAGTGTTCTGTTAATTCATCTCACAGAGTTACATCTGTATTTCGTGGATCACTTGGCTAGCCTTATTTCTGTGGAATCTGAGAACCGATATTTCGGATCCCTTTGAAGACTATAGGGCCAAAGGAAATATCCTCCGATAACTAAGAGAAAGAAGCTTTCTGAGAAACTTCTTTGTGTTCTGTGAAATCATCTCACAGAGTTACAGCTTTCCCCTAAAGAAGCCTTTCGCTAAGACAGTTCTTGTGGAATTGGCAAAGTGATATTTGGAAGCCCTTAGAGGGCTATGGTGAAAAAGGAAATATCCTCCGATGAAATCTGGAAGGAAGCTTTCTGAGAAACTGCTTAGTGTTCTGTTAATTCATCTCACAGAGTTACATCTGTATTTCGTGGATCTCTTTGCTAGCCTTATTTCTGTGGAATCTGAAAACAGATATTTCGGATCCCTTTGAAGACTATAGGGCCAAAGGAAATATCCTCCGATAATTAAGAGAAAGAAGCTTTCTGAGAAACTTCTTTGTGTTCTGTGAAATCATCTCACAGAGTTACAGCTTTCCCCTCAAGAAGCCTTTCGCTAAGACAGTTCTTGTGGAATTGGCAAAGTGATATTTGGAAGCCCATAGAGGGCTATGGTGAAAAAGGAAATATCCTCCGAAGAAATCTGGAAAGAAGCTTTCTGAGAAACTGTTTAGTGTTCTGTTAATTCATCTCACAGAGTTACATCTATATTTCGTGGATCTCTTTGCTAGCCTTATTTCTGTGGAATCTGAGAACAGATATTTCGGATCCCTTTGAAGACTATAGGGCCAAAGGAAATATCCTCCGAAACCTAAGAGAAAGAAGCTTTCTGAGAAACCTCTTTGTGTTCTGTGAAATGAGCTCACAGAGTTACAGCTTTCCCCTCAAGAAGCCTTTCGCTAAGACAGTTCTAGTGGAATTGGCAAAATGATATTTGGAAGCCCATAGAGGGCTCTGGTGAAAAAGGAAATATCCTCAGATGAAATCTGGAAAGAAGCTTTCTGAGAAACTGCTTAGTGTTCTGTTAATTCATCTCACAGAGTTACATCTGTATTTCGTGGATCTCTTTGCTAGCCTTATTTCTGTGGAATCTGAGAACAGATATTTCGGATCCCTTTGAAGACTATAGGGCCAAAGGAAATATCCTCTGATAACAAAGAGAAAGAAGCTTTGTGAGAAATTTCTTTGTGTACTATGTAATCATCTCACAGAGTTACAGCTTTCCCCTCAAGAAGTCTTTCGCTAAGACAGTTCTTGTGGAATTGGCAAAGTGATATTTGGAAGCCCGTAGAGGGCTATGGTGAAAAAGGAAATATCCTCAGATGAAATCTGGAAAGAAGCCTACTGAGAAACTGCTTAGTGTTCTGTTAATTCATCTCACAGAGTTACATCTGTATTTCGTGGATCACTTGGCTAGCCTTATTTCTGTGGAATCTGAGAACAGATATTTCGGATACCTTTGAAGACTCTAGGGCCAAAGGAAATATCCTCCGATAACTAAGAGAAAGAAGCTTTCTGAGAAACTTCTTTGTGTTCTGTGAAATCATCTCACAGAGTTACAGCTTTCCCCTCAAGAAGCCTTTCGCTAAGACAGTTCTTGTGGAATTGGCAAAGTGATATTTGGAAGCCCATACAGGGCTATGGTGAGAAAGGAAATATCCTCAGATGAAATCTGGAAAGAAGCTTTCTGAGAAACTGCTTAGTGTTCTGTTAATTCATCTCACAGAGTTACATCTGTATTTCGTGGATCTCTTTGCTAGGCTTATTTCTGTGGAATCGGAGAACAGATATTTCGGATCCCTTTGAAGACTATAGGGCCAAAGGAAATATCCTCCGATAACAAAGAAAAAGAAGCTTTCTGAGAAACTTCTTTGTGTTCTGTGAAATCATCTCGCAGAGTTACAGCTTTCCCCTCAAGAAGCCTTTCGCTAAGACAGTTCTTGTGGAATTGGCAAAGTGATATTTGGAAGCCCATAGAGGGCTATGGTGAAAAAGGAAATATCCTCCGATGAAAACTGGAAAGAAGCTTTCTGAGAAACTGCTTAGTGTTCTGTTAATTCATCTCACAGAGTTACATCTGTATTTCGTGGATCTCTTTGCTAGCCTTATTTCTGTGGAATCTGAAAACAGATATTTCGGATCCCTTTGAAGACTATAGGGCCAAAGGGAATATCCTCCGTTAATTAAGAGAAAGAACCTTTCTGAGAAACTTCTTTGTGTTCTGTGAAATCATCTCACAGAGTTACAGCTTTCCCCTCAAGAAGCCTTTCGCTAAGACAGTTCTTGTGGAATTGGCAAAGTGATATTTGGAAGCCCATAGAGGGCTATGGTGAAAAAGGAAATATCCTCCGATGAAATCTGGAAAGAAGCTTTCTGAGAAACTGCTTAGTGTTCTGTTAATTCATCTCACAGAGTTACATCTGTATTTCGTGGATCTCTTTGCTAGCCTTATTTCTGTGGAATCTGAGAACAGATATTTCGGATCCCTTTGAAGACTATAGGGCCAAAGGAAATATCCTCTGATAACAAAGAGAAAGAAGCTTTGTGAGAAATTTCTTTGTGTACTATGTAATCATCTCACAGAGTTACAGCTTTCCCCTCAAGAAGCCTTTCGCTAAGACAGTTCTTGTGGAATTGGCAAAGTGATATTTGGAAGCCCATAGAGGGCTATGGTGAAAAAGGAAATATCCTCAGATGAAATCTGGAAAGAAGCCTACTGAGAAACTGCTTAGTGTTCTATTAATTCATCTCACAGAGTTACATCTGTATTTCGTGGATCACTTGGCTAGCCTTATTTCTGTGGAATCTGAGAACAGATAT
Organism: Macaca mulatta; assembly: GCF_049350105.2. Classification (NCBI taxonomy): domain Eukaryota; kingdom Metazoa; phylum Chordata; class Mammalia; order Primates; family Cercopithecidae; genus Macaca; species Macaca mulatta. The sequence continues at coordinate 51,043,765 of NC_133411.1, forward strand.
TTCGGATCCCTTTGAAGACTCTAGGGCCAAAGGAAATATCCTCCGATAACTAAGAGAAAGAAGCTTTCTGAGAAACTTCTTTGTGTTCTGTGAAATCATCTCACAGAGTTACAGCTTTCCCCTCAAGAAGCCTTTCGCTAAGACAGTTCTTGTGGAATTGGCAAAGTGATATTTGGAAGCCCATACAGGGCTATGGTGAAAAAGGAAATATCCTCAGATGAAATCTGGAAAGAAGCTTTCTGAGAAACTGCTCAGTGTTCTGATAATTCATCTCACAGACTTACATCTGTATTTCGTGGATCTCTTTGCTAGGCTTATTTCTGTGGAATCGGAGAACAGATATTTCGGATCCCTTTGAAGACTATAGGGCCAAAGGAAATATCCTCCGATAACAAAGAAAAAGAAGCTCTCTGAGAAACTTCTTTGTGTTCTATGTAATCATCTCGCAGAGTTACAGCTTTCCCCTCAAGAAGCCTTTCGCTAAGACAGTTCTAGTGGAATTGGCAAAGTGATATTTGGAAGCCCCTAGAGGGCTCTGGTGAAAAAGGAAATATCCTCAGATGAAATCTGGAAAGAAGCTTTCTGAGAAACTGCTTAGTGTTCTGTTAATTCATCTCACAGAGTTACATCTGTATTTCGTGGATCTCTTTGCTAGCCTTATTTCTGTGGAATCTGAGAACAGATATTTCGGATCCCTTTGAAGACTATAGGGCCAAAGGAAATATCCTCTGATAACAAAGAGAAAGAAGCTTTGTGAGAAATTTCTTTGTGTACTATGTAATCATCTCACAGAGTTACAGCTTTCCCCTCAAGAAGCCTTTCGCTAAGACAGTTCTTGTGGAATTGGCAAAGTGATATTTAGAAGCCCATAGAGGGCTATGGTGAAAAAGGAAATATCCTCAGATGAAATCTGGAAAGAAGCCTACTGAGAAACTGCTTAGTGTTCTGTTAATTCATCTCACAGAGTTACATCTGTATTTCGTGAATCACTTGGCTAGCCTTATTTCTGTGGAATCTGAGAACAGATATTTCGGATACCTTTGAAGACTCTAGGGCCAAAGGAAATATCCTCCGATAACTAAGAGAAAGAAGCTTTCTGAGAAACTTCTTTGTGTTCTGAGAAATCATCTCACAGAGTTACAGCTTTCCCCTCAAGAAGCCTTTCGCTAAGACAGTTCTTGTGGAATTGGCAAAGTGATATTTGGAAGCCCATACAGGGCTATGGTGAAAAAGGAAATATCCTCAGATGAAATCTGGAAAGAAGCTTTCTGAGAAACTACTCAGTGTTCTGTTAATTCATCTCACAGAGTTACATCTGTATTTCGTGGATCTCTTTGCTAGGCTTATTTCTGTGGAATCGGAGAACAGATATTTCGGATCCCTTTGAAGACTATAGGGCCAAAGGAAATATCCTCCGATAACAAAGAAAAAGAAGCTTTCTGAGAAACTTCTTTGTGTTCTGTGAAATCATCTCGCAGAGTTACAGCTTTCCCCTCAAGAAGCCTTTCGCTAAGACAGTTCTTGTGGAATTGCAAAGTGATATTTGGAAGCCCATAGAGGGCTATGGTGAAAAAGGAAATATCCTCCGATGAAAACTGGAAAGAAGCTTTCTGAGAAACTGCTTAGTGTTCTGTTAATTCATCTCACAGAGTTACATCTGTATTTCGTGGATCTCTTTGCTAGCCTTATTTCTGTGGAATCTGAAAACAGATATTTCGGATCCCTTTGAAGACTATAGGGCCAAAGGGAATATCCTCCTATAATTAAGAGAAAGAACCTTTCTGAGAAACTTCTTTGTGTTCTGTGAAATCATCTCACAGAGTTACAGCTTTCCCCTCAAGAAGCCTTTCGCTAAGACAGTTCTTGTGGAATTGGCAAAGTGATATTTGGAAGCCCATAGAGGGCTATGGTGAAAAAGGAAATATCCTCCGATGAAATCTGGAAAGAAGCTTTCTGAGAAACTGCTTAGTGTTCTGTTAATTCATCTCACAGAGTTACATCTATATTTCGTGGATCTCTTTGCTAGCCTTATTTCTGTGGAATCTGAGAACAGATATTTCGGATCCCTTTGAAGACTATAGGGCCAAAGGAAATATCCTCCGAAACCTAAGAGAAAGAAGCTTTCTGAGAAACTTCTTTGTGTTCTGTGAAATCATCTCACAGAGTTACAGCTTTCCCCTCAAGAAGCCTTTCGCTAAGACAGTTCTTGTGGAATTGGCAAAGTGATATTTGGAAGCCCATAGAGGGCTATGGTGAAAAAGGAAATATCCTCAGATGAAATCTGGAAAGAAGCTTTCTGAGAAACTGCTTAGTGTTCTGTTAATTCATCTCACAGAGTTACATCTGTATTTCGTGGATCACTTGGCTAGCCTTATTTCTGTGGAATCTGAGAACAGTTATTTCGGATCCCTTTGAAGACTATAGGGCCAAAGGAAATATCCTCTGATAACTAAGAGAAAGAAGCTTTGTGAGAAATTTCTTTGTGTTCTATGTAATCATCTCACAGAGTTACAGCTTTCCCCTCAAGAAGCCTTTCGCTAAGACAGTTCTTGTGGAATTGGCAAAGTGATATTTGGAAGCCCATAGAGGGCTATGGTGAAAAAGGAAATATCCTCAGATGAAATCTGGAAAGAAGCTTTCTGAGAAACTGCTTAGTGTTCTGTTAATTCTTCTCACAGAGATACATCTGTATTTCGTGGATCACTTGGCTAGCCTCATTTCTGTGGAATCTGAGAACAGATATTTCGGATCCCTTTGAAGACTATAGGGCCAAAGGAAATATCCTCCGATAACTAAGAGAAAGAAGCTTTCTGAGAAACTTCTTTGTGTTCTGTGAAATCATCTCACAGAGTTACAGCTTTCCCCTCAAGAAGCCTTTCGCTAAGACAGTTCTTGTGGAATTGGCAAAGTGATATTTGGAAGCCCATAGAGGGCTATGGTGAAAAAGGAAATATCCTCCGATGAAATCTGGAAAGAAGCTTTCTGAGAAACTGCTTAGTGTTCTGTTAATTCATCTCACAGAGTTACATCTATATTTCGTGGATCTCGGTGCTAGCCTTATTTCTGTGGAATCTGAGAACAGTATTTCGGATCCCTTTGAAGACTATAGGGCCAAAGGAAATATCCTCCGATAACAAAGAGAAAGAAGCTTTCTGAGAAACTTCTTTGTGTTCTGTGAAATCATCTCACAGAGTTACAGCTTTCCCCTCAAGAAGCCTTTCGCTAAGACAGTTCTTGTGGAATTGGCAAAGTGATATTTGGAAGCCCAGAGCGCTATGGTGAAAAAGGAAATATCCTCAGATGAAATCTGGAAAGAAGCCTACTGAGAAACTGCTTAGTGTTCTGTTAATTCATCTCACAGAGTTACATCTGTATTTCGTGGATCACTTGGCTAGCCTTATTTCTGTGGAATCTGAGAACAGATATTTCGGATACCTTTGAAGACTCTAGGGCCAAAGGAAATATCCTCCGATAACTAAGAGAAAGAAGCTTTCTGAGAAACTTCTTTGTGTTCTGTGAAATCATCTCGCAGAGTTACAGCTTTCCCCTCAAGAAGCCTTTCGCTAAGACACTTCTTGTGGAATTGGCAAAGTGATATTTGGAAGCCCATAGAGGGCTATGGTGAAAAAGGAAATATCCTCAGATGAAATCTGGAAATGAGCTTTCTGAGAAACTGCTCTGTGATGTGTGACTTACACTCACAGAGTTACATCTCTATTTCGTTGATCTCTTTGCTAGCCTTATTTCTGTGGAATCTGAGAACAGATATTTTGGATCCCTTTGAAGACTATAGGGCCAAAGGAAATATCCTCCGATAACTAAGAGACAGAAGCTTTCTGAGAAACCTCTTTGTGTTCTGTGAAATCATCTCACAGAGTTACAGCTTTCCCCTCAAGAAGCCTTTCGCTAAGACAGTTCTTGTGGAATTGGCAAAGTGATATTTGGAAGCCCATAGAGGGCTATGGTGAAAAAGGAAATATCCTCAGATGAAATCTGGAAAGAAGCTTTTGAGAAACTGCTTAGTGTTCTGTTAATTCATCTCACAGAGTTACATCTGTATTTCGTGGATCTCTTTGCTAGACTAATTTCTGTGGAATCTGAAAACAGATATTTCGGATCCCTTTGAAGACTATAGGGCCAAAGGAAATATCCTCCGATAACTAAGAGAAAGAAGCTTTCTGAGAAACTTCTTTGTGTTCTGTGAAATCATCTCACAGAGTTTCAGCTTTCCCCTCAACAAGCCTTTCGCTAAGACAGTTCTTCTGGAATTGGCAAAGTGATATTTGGAAGCCCATAGAGGGCTATGGTGAAAAAGGAAATATCCTCCAATGAAATCTGGAAAGAAGCTTTCTGAGAAACTGCTTAGTGTTCTGTTAATTCATCTCACAGAGTTACATCTATATTTCGTGGATCTCTTTGCTAGCCTTATTTCTGTGGAATCTGAGAACAGATATTTCGGATCCCTTTGAAGACTATAGGGCCAAAGGAAATATCCTCCGATAACAAAGAGAAAGAAGCTTTGTGAGAAATTTCTTTGTGTTCTATGTAATCATCTCACAGAGTTACAGCTTTCCCCTCAAGAAGCCTTTCGCTAAGACAGTTCTTGTGGAATTGGCAAAGTGATATTTGGAAGCCCCTAGAGGGCTATGGTGAAAAAGGAAATATCCTCAGATGAAATCTGGAAAGAAGCTTTCTGAGAAACTGCTTAGTGTTCTGTTAATTCATCTCACAGAGTTACATCTATATTTCGTGGATCTCTGTGCTAGCCTTATTTCTGTGGAATCTGAGAACAGATATTTCGGATCCCTTTGAAGACTATAGGGCCAAAGGAAATATCCTCCGATAACTAAGAGAAAGAAGCTTTGTGAGAAATTTCTTTGTGTTCTATGTAATCATCTCACAGAGTTACAGCTTTCCCCTCAAGAAGCCTTTCGCTGAGACAGTTCTTGTGGAATTGGCAAAGTGATATTTGGAAGCCCATAGAGGGCTATGGTGAAAACGGAAATATCCTCAGATGAAATCTGGAAAGAAGCTTTCTGAGAAACTGCTTAGTGTTCAGTTAATTCATCTCACAGGGATACATCTGTATTTCGTGGATCACTTGGCTAGCCTCATTTCTGTGGAATCTGAGAACAGATATTTCGGATCCCTTTGAAGACTATAGGGCCAAAGGAAATATCCTCCGATAACTAAGAGAAAGAAGCTTTCTGAGAAACTTCTTTGTGTTCTGTGAAATCATCTCACAGAGTTACAGCTTTCCCCTCAAGAAGCCTTTCGCTAAGACAGTTCTTGTGGAATTGGCAAAGTGATATTTGGAAGGCCATAGAGGGCTATGGTGAAAAAGGAAATATCCTCAGATGAAATCTGGAAGGAAGCTTTCTGAGAAACTGCTTAGTGTTCTGTTAATTCATCTCACAGAGTTACATCTGTATTTCGTGGATCTCTGTGCTAGCCTTATTTCTGTGGAATCTGAGAACAGATATTTCGGATCCCTTTGAAGACTATAGGGCCAAAGGAAATATCCTCCGATAACAAAGAGAAAGAAGCTTTCTGAGAAACTTCTTTGTGTTCTGTGAAATCATCTCACAGAGTTACAGCTTTCCCCTCAAGAAGCCTTTCGCTAAGACAGTTCTTGTGGAATTGGCAAAGTGATATTTGGAAGCCCATAGAGCGCTATGGTGAAAAAGGAAATATCCTCAGATGAAATCTGGAAAGAAGCCTACTGAGAAACTGCTTAGTGTTCTGTTAATTCATCTCACAGAGTTACATCTGTATTTCGTGGATCACTTGGCTAGCCTTATTTCTGTGGAATATGAGAACAGATATTTCGGATCCCTTTGAAGACTATAGGGCCAAAGGAAATATCCTCCGATAACTAAGAGAAAGAAGCTTTCTGAGAAACTTCTTTGTGTTCTGTGAAATCATCTCGCAGAGTTACAGCTTTCCCCTCAAGAAGCCTTTCGCTAAGACAGTTCTTGTGGAATTGGCAAAGTGATATTTGGAAGCCCATAGAGGGCTATGGTGAAAAAGGAAATATCCTCAGATGAAATCTGGAAAGAAGCTTTCTGAGAAACTGCTTAGTGTTCTGTTAATTCATCTCACAGAGTTACATCTGTATTTCGTGGATCTCTTTGCTAGACTTATTTCTGTGGAATCTGAAAACAGATATTTCGGATCCCTTTGAAGACTATAGGGCCAAAGGAAATATCCTCCGATAACTAAGAGAAAGAAGCTTTCTGAGAAACTTCTTTGTGTTCTGTGAAATCATCTCACAGAGTTACAGCTTTCCCCTCAACAAGCCTTTCGCTAAGACAGTTCTTCTGGAATTGGCAAAGTGATATTTGGAAGCCCATAGAGGGCTATGGTGAAAAAGGAAATATCCTCCAATGAAATCTGGAAAGAAGCTTTCTGAGAAACTGCTTAGTGTTCTGTTAATTCATCTCACAGAGTTACATCTATATTTCGTGGATCTCTTTGCTAGCCTTATTTCTGTGGAATCTGAGAACAGATATTTCGGATCCCTTTGAAGACTATAGGGCCAAAGGAAATATCCTCCGATAACAAAGAGAAAGAAGCTTTGTGAGAAATTTCTTTGTGTTCTATGTAATCATCTCACAGAGTTACAGCTTTCCCCTCAAGAAGCCTTTCGCTAAGGCAGTTCTTGTGGAATGGGCAAAGTGATATTTGGAAGCCCATAGAGGGCTTTTGTGAAAAAGGAAATATCCTCAGATGAAATCTGGAAAGAAGCTTTCTGAGAAACTGCTTAGTGTTCTGTTAATTCATCTCACAGAGTTACATCTGTATTTCGTGGATCACTTCGCTAGCCTTATATCTGTGGAATCTGAGAACAGATATTTCGGATCCCTTTGAAGACTATAGGGCCAAAGGAAATATCCTCCGAAAACTAAGAGAAAGAAGCTTTCTGAGAAACTTCTTTGTGTTCTGTGAAATCATCTCACAGAGTTACAGCTTTCCCCTCAAGAAGCCTTTCGCTAAGACAGTTCTTGTGGAATCGGCAAAGTGATATTTGGAAGCCCATACAGGGCTATGGTGAAAAAGGAAATATCCTCAGATGAAATCTGGAAAGAAGCTTTCTGAGAAACTGCTCAGTGTTCTGTTAATTCATCTCACAGAGTTACATCTGTATTTCGTGGATCTCTTTGCTAGGCTTATTTCTGTGGAATCCGAAAACAGATATTTCGGATCCCTTTGAAGACTATAGGGCCAAAGGAAATATCCTCCGATAACAAAGAAAAAGAAGCTTTCTGAGAAACTTCTTTGTGTTCTGTGAAATCATCTCGCAGAGTTACAGCTTTCCCCTCAAGAAGCCTTTCGCTAAGACAGTTCTTGTGGAATTGGCAAAGTGATATTTGGAAGCCCATAGAGGACTATGGTGAAAAAGGAAATATCCTCAGATGAAATCTGGAAAGAAGCTTTCTGAGAAACTGCTCTGTGATGTGTGACTTACACTCACAGAGTTACATCTGTATTTCGTTGATCTCTTTGCTAGCCTTATTTCTGTGGAATCTGAGAACAGATATTTCGGATCCCTTTGAAGACTATAGGGCCAAAGGAAATATCCTCCGATAACTAAGAGAAAGAAGCTTTCTGAGAAACCTCTTTGTGTTCTGTGAAATCATCTCACAGAGTTACAGCTTTCCCCTCAAGAAGCCTTTCGCTAAGACAGTTCTTGTGGAATTGGCAAAGTGATATTTGGAAGCCCATAGAGGGCTATGGTGAAAAAGGAAATATCCTCAGATGAAATCTGGAAAGAAGCTTTCTGAGAAACTGCTTAGTGTTCCGTTAATTCATCTCACAGAGTTACATCTGTATTTCGTGGATCTCTTTGCTAGCCTTATTTCTGTGGAATCTGACAACAGATATTTCGGATCCCTTTGAAGACTATAGGGCCAAAGGAAATATCCTCCGATAACGAAGAGAAAGAAGCTTTCTGAGAAACTTCTTTGTGTTCTGTGAAATCATCTCACAGAGTTACAGCTTTCCCCTCAACAAGCCTTTCGCTAAGACAGTTCTTGTGGAATTGGCAAAGTGATATTTGGAAGCCCATAGAGGGCTATGGTGAAAAAGGAAATATCCTCCAATGAAATCTGGAAAGAAGCTTTCTGAGAAACTGCTTAGTGTTCTGTTAATTCATCTCACAGAGTTACATCTATATTTCGTGGATCTCTTTGCTAGCCTTATTTCTGTGGAATCTGAGAACAGATATTTCGGATCCCTTTGAAGACTATAGGGCCAAAGGAAATATCCTCCGATAACAAAGAGAAAGAAGCTTTGTGAGAAATTTCTTTGTGTTCTATGTAATCATCTCACAGAGTTACAGCTTTCCCCTCAAGAAGCCTTTCGCTAAGACAGTTTTTGTGGAATTGGCAAAGTGATATTTGGAAGCCCCTAGAGGGCTATGGTGAAAAAGGAAATATCCTCAGATGAAATCTGGAAAGAAGCTTTCTGAGAAACTGCTTAGTGTTCTGTTAATTCATCTCACAGAGTTTCATCTATATTTCGTGGATCTCTGTGCTAGCCTTATTTCTGTGGAATCTGAGAACAGATATTTCGGATCCCTTTGAAGACTCTAGGGCCAAAGGAAATATCCTCCGATAACTAAGAGAAAGAAGCTTTCTGAGAAACTTCTTTGTGTTCTGTGAAATCATCTCACAGAGTTACAGCTTTCCCCTCAAGAAGCCTTTCGCTAAGACAGTTCTTGTGGAATTGGCAAAGTGATATTTGGAAGCCCATACAGGGCTATGGTGAAAATGGAAATATCCTCAGATGAAATCTGGAAAGAAGCTTTCTGAGAAACTGCTCAGTGTTCTGATAATTCATCTCACAGACTTACATCTGTATTTCGTGGATCTCTTTGCTAGGCTTATTTCTGTGGAATCGGAGAACAGATATTTCGGATCCGTTTGAAGACTATAGGGCCAAAGGAAATATCCTCCGATAACAAAGAAAAAGAAGCTTTCTGAGAAACTTCTTTGTGTTCTATGTAATCATCTCGCAGAGTTACAGCTTTCCCCTCAAGAAGCCTTTCGCTAAGACAGTTCTAGTGGAATTGGCAAAGTGATATTTGGAAGCCCCTAGAGGGCTCTGGTGAAAAAGGAAATATCCTCAGATGAAATCTGGAAAGAAGCTTTCTGAGAAACTGCTTAGTGTTCTGTTAATTCATCTCACAGAGTTACATCTGTATTTCGTGGATCTCTTTGCTAGCCTTATTTCTGTGGAATCTGAGAACAGATATTTCGGATCCCTTTGAAGACTATAGGGCCAAAGGAAATATCCTCTGATAACAAAGAGAAAGAAGCTTTGTGAGAAATTTCTTTGTGTACTATGTAATCATCTCACAGAGTTACAGCTTTCCCCTCAAGAAGCCTTTCGCTAAGACAGTTCTTGTGGAATTGGCAAAGTGATATTTAGAAGCCCATAGAGGGCTATGGTGAAAAAGGAAATATCCTCAGATGAAATCTGGAAAGAAGCCTACTGAGAAACTGCTTAGTGTTCTGTTAATTCATCTCACAGAGTTACATCTGTATTTCGTGAATCACTTGGCTAGCCTTATTTCTGTGGAATCTGAGAACAGATATTTCGGATACCTTTGAAGACTCTAGGGCCAAAGGAAATATCCTCCGATAACTAAGAGAAAGAAGCTTTCTGAGAAACTTCTTTGTGTTCTGAGAAATCATCTCACAGAGTTACAGCTTTCCCCTCAAGAAGCCTTTCGCTAAGACAGTTCTTGTGGAATTGGCAAAGTGATATTTGGAAGCCCATACAGGGCTATGGTGAAAAAGGAAATATCCTCAGATGAAATCTGGAAAGAAGCTTTCTGAGAAACTACTCAGTGTTCTGTTAATTCATCTCACAGAGTTACATCTGTATTTCGTGGATCTCTTTGCTAGGCTTATTTCTGTGGAATCGGAGAACAGATATTTCGGATCCCTTTGAAGACTATAGGGCCAAAGGAAATATCCTCCGATAACAAAGAAAAAGAAGCTTTCTGAGAAACTTCTTTGTGTTCTGTGAAATCATCTCGCAGAGTTACAGCTTTCCCCTCAAGAAGCCTTTCGCTAAGACAGTTCTTGTGGAATTGGCAAAGTGATATTTGGAAGCCCATAGAGGGCTATGGTGAAAAAGGAAATATCCTCCGATGAAAACTGGAAAGAAGCTTTCTGAGAAACTGCTTAGTGTTCTGTTAATTCATCTCACAGAGTTACATCTGTATTTCGTGGATCTCTTTGCTAGCCTTATTTCTGTGGAATCTGAAAACAGATATTTCGGATCCCTTTGAAGACTATAGGGCCAAAGGGAATATCCTCCTATAATTAAGAGAAAGAACCTTTCTGAGAAACTTCTTTGTGTTCTGTGAAATCATCTCACAGAGTTACAGCTTTCCCCTCAAGAAGCCTTTCGCTAAGACAGTTCTTGTGGAATTGGCAAAGTGATATTTGGAAGCCCATAGAGGGCTATGGTGAAAAAGGAAATATCCTCCGATGAAATCTGGAAAGAAGCTTTCTGAGAAACTGCTTAGTGTTCTGTTAATTCATCTCACAGAGTTACATCTATATTTCGTGGATCTCTTTGCTAGCCTTATTTCTGTGGAATCTGAGAACAGATATTTCGGATCCCTTTGAAGACTATAGGGCCAAAGGAAATATCCTCCGAAACCTAAGAGAAAGAAGCTTTCTGAGAAACTTCTTTGTGTTCTGTGAAATCATCTCACAGAGTTACAGCTTTCCCCTCAAGAAGCCTTTCGCTAAGACAGTTCTTGTGGAATTGGCAAAGTGATATTTGGAAGCCCATAGAGGGCTATGGTGAAAAAGGAAATATCCTAAGATGAAATCTGGAAAGAAACTTTCTGAGAAACTGCTTAGTGTTCTGTTAATTCATCTCACAGAGTTACATCTGTATTTCGTGGATCACTTGGCTAGCCTTATTTCTGTGGAATCTGAGAACAGTTATTTCGGAACCCTTTGAAGACTATAGGGCCAAAGGAAATATCCTCTGATAACAAAGAGAAAGAAGCTTTGTGAGAAATTTCTTTGTGTTCTATGTAATCATCTCACAGAGTTACAGCTTTCCCCTCAAGAAGCCTTTCGCTAAGACAGTTCTTGTGGAATTGGCAAAGTGATATTTGGAAGCCCATAGAGGGCTATGGTGAAAAAGGAAATATCCTCAGATGAAATCTGGAAAGAAGCTTTCTGAGAAACTGCTTAGTGTTCTGTTAATTCTTCTCACAGAGATACATCTGTATTTCGTGGATCACTTGGCTAGCCTCATTTCTGTGGAATCTGAGAACAGATATTTCGGATCCCTTTGAAGACTATAGGGCCAAAGGAAATATCCTCCGATAACTAAGAGAAAGAAGCTTTCTGAGAAACTTCTTTGTGTTCTGTGAAATCATCTCACAGAGTTACAGCTTTCCCCTCAAGAAGCCTTTCGCTAAGACAGTTCTTGTGGAATTGGCAAAGTGATATTTGGAAGCCCATAGAGGGCTATGGTGAAAAAGGAAATATCCTCAGATGAAATCTGGAAAGAAGCTTTCTGAGAAACTGCTTAGTGTTCTGTTAATTCATCTCACAGAGTTACATCTATATTTCGTGGATCTCGGTGCTAGCCTTATTTCTGTGGAATCTGAGAACAGATATTTCGGATCCCTTTGAAGACTATAGGGCCAAAGGAAATATCCTCCGATAACAAAGAGAAAGAAGCTTTCTGAGAAACTTCTTTGTGTTCTGTGAAATCATCTCACAGAGTTACAGCTTTCCCCTCAAGAAGCCTTTCGCTAAGACAGTTCTTGTGGAATTGGCAAAGTGATATTTGGAAGCCCAGAGCGCTATGGTGAAAAAGGAAATATCCTCAGATGAAATCTGGAAAGAAGCCTACTGAGAAACTGCTTAGTGTTCTGTTAATTCATCTCACAGAGTTACATCTGTATTTCGTGGATCACTTGGCTAGCCTTATTTCTGTGGAATCTGAGAACAGATATTTCGGATACCTTTGAAGACTCTAGGGCCAAAGGAAATATCCTCCGATAACTAAGAGAAAGAAGCTTTCTGAGAAACTTCTTTGTGTTCTGTGAAATCATCTCGCAGAGTTACAGCTTTCCCCTCAAGAAGCCTTTCGCTAAGACACTTCTTGTGGAATTGGCAAAGTGATATTTGGAAGCCCATAGAGGGCTATGGTGAAAAAGGAAATATCCTCAGATGAAATCTGGAAAGAAGCTTTCTGAGAAACTGCTCTGTGATGTGTGACTTACACTCACAGAGTTACATCTCTATTTCGTTGATCTCTTTGCTAGCCTTATTTCTGTGGAATCTGAGAACAGATATTTCGGATCCCTTTGAAGACTATAGGGCCAAAGGAAATATCCTCCGATAACTAAGAGAAAGAAGCTTTCTGAGAAACCTCTTTGTGTTCTGTGAAATCATCTCACAGAGTTACAGCTTTCCCCTCAAGAAGCCTTTCGCTAAGACAGTTCTTGTGGAATTGGCAAAGTGATATTTGGAAGCCCATAGAGGGCTATGGTGAAAAAGGAAATATCCTCAGATGAAATCTGGAAAGAAGCTTTCTGAGAAACTGCTTAGTGTTCTGTTAATTCATCTCACAGAGTTACATCTGTATTTCGTGGATCTCTTTGCTAGACTAATTTCTGTGGAATCTGAAAACGGATATTTCGGATCCCTTTGAAGACTATAGGGCCAAAGGAAATATCCTCCGATAACTAAGAGAAAGAAGCTTTCTGAGAAACTTCTTTGTGTTCTGTGAAATCATCTCACAGAGTTTCAGCTTTCCCCTCAACAAGCCTTTCGCTAAGACAGTTCTTCTGGAATTGGCAAAGTGATATTTGGAAGCCCATAGAGGGCTATGGTGAAAAAGGAAATATCCTCCAATGAAATCTGGAAAGAAGCTTTCTGAGAAACTGCTTAGTGTTCTGTTAATTCATCTCACAGAGTTACATCTATATTTCGTGGATCTCTTTGCTAGACTTATTTCTGTGGAATCTGAGAACAGATATTTCGGATCCCTTTGAAGACTATAGGGCCAAAGGAAATATCCTCCGATAACAAAGAGAAAGAAGCTTTGTGAGAAATTTCTTTGTGTTCTATGTAATCATCTCACAGAGTTACAGCTTTCCCCTCAAGAAGCCTTTCGCTAAGACAGTTCTTGTGGAATTGGCAAAGTGATATTTGGAAGCCCCTAGAGGGCTATGGTGAAAAAGGAAATATCCTCAGATGAAATCTGGAAAGAAGCTTTCTGAGAAACTGCTTAGTGTTCTGTTAATTCATCTCACAGAGTTACATCTATATTTCGTGGATCTCTGTGCTAGCCTTATTTCTGTGGAATCTGAGAACAGATATTTCGGATCCCTTTGAAGACTATAGGGCCAAAGGAAATATCCTCCGATAACTAAGAGAAAGAATCTTTGTGAGAAATTTCTTTGTGTTCTATGTAATCATCTCACAGAGTTACAGCTTTCCCCTCAAGAAGCCTTTCGCTGAGACAGTTCTTGTGGAATTGGCAAAGTGATATTTGGAAGCCCATAGAGGGCTATGGTGAAAACGGAAATATCCTCAGATGAAATCTGGAAAGAAGCTTTCTGAGAAACTGCTTAGTGTTCAGTTAATTCATCTCACAGAGATACATCTGTATTTCGTGGATCACTTGGCTAGCCTCATTTCTGTGGAATCTGAGAACAGATATTTCGGATCCCTTTGAAGACTATAGGGCCAAAGGAAATATCCTCCGATAACTAAGAGAAAGAAGCTTTCTGAGAAACTTCTTTGTGTTCTGTGAAATCATCTCACAGAGTTACAGCTTTCCCCTCAAGAAGCCTTTCGCTAAGACAGTTCTTGTGGAATTGGCAAAGTGATATTTGGAAGGCCATAGAGGGCTATGGTGAAAAAGGAAATATCCTCAGATGAAATCTGGAAGGAAGCTTTCTGAGAAACTGCTTAGTGTTCTGTTAATTCATCTCACAGAGTTACATCTATATTTCGTGGATCTCTGTGCTAGCCTTATTTCTGTGGAATCTGAGAACAGATATTTCGGATCCCTTTGAAGACTATAGGGCCAAAGGAAATATCCTCCGATAACAAAGAGAAAGAAGCTTTCTGAGAAACTTCTTTGTGTTCTGTGAAATCATCTCACAGAGTTACAGCTTTCCCCTCAAGAAGCCTTTCGCTAAGACAGTTCTTGTGGAATTGGCAAAGTGATATTTGGAAGCCCATAGAGCGCTATGGTGAAAAAGGAAATATCCTCAGATGAAATCTGGAAAGAAGCCTACTGAGAAACTGCTTAGTGTTCTGTTAATTCATCTCACAGAGTTACATCTGTATTTCGTGGATCACTTGGCTAGCCTTATTTCTGTGGAATCTGAGAACAGATATTTCGGATACCTTTGAAGACTCTAGGGCCAAAGGAAATATCCTCCGATAACTAAGAGAAAGAAGCTTTCTGAGAAACTTCTTTGTGTTCTGTGAAATCATCTCACAGAGTTACAGCTTTCCCCTCAAGAAGCCTTTGGCTAAGACAGTTCTTGGGGAATTGGCAAAGTGATATTTGGAAGCCCATACAGGGCTATGGTGAAAAAGGAAATATCCTCAGATGAAATCTGGAAAGAAGCTTTCTGAGAAACTGCTCAGTGTTCTGTTAATTCATCTCACAGAGTAACATCTGTTTTTCGTGGATCTCTTTGCTAGGCTTATTTCTGTGGGATCGGAGAACAGATATTTCGGATCCCTTTGAAGACTATAGGGCCAAAGGAAATATCCTCCGATAACAAAGAAAAAGAAGCTTTCTGAGAAACTTCTTTGTGTTCTGTGAAATCATCTCGCAGAGTTACAGATTTCCCCTCAAGAAGCCTTTCGCTAAGACAGTTCTTGTGGAATTGGCAAAGTGATATTTGGAAGCCCATAGAGGGCTATGGTGAAAAAGGAAATATCCTCAGATGAAATCTGGAAAGAAGCTTTCTGAGAAACTGCTCTGTGATGTGTGACTTACACTCACAGAGTTACATCTGTATTTCGTTGATCTCTTTGCTAGCCTTATTTCTGTGGAATCTGAGAACAGATATTTCGGATCCCTTTGAAGACTATAGGGCCAAAGGAAATATCCTCCGATAACTAAGAGAAAGAAGCTTTCTGAGAAACCTCTTTGTGTTCTGTGAAATCATCTCACAGAGTTACAGCTTTCCCCTCAAGAAGCCTTTCGCTAAGACAGTTCTTGTGGAATTGGCAAAGTGATATTTGGAAGCCCATAGAGGGCTATGGTGAAAAAGGAAATATCCTCAGATGAAATCTGGAAAGAAGCTTTCTGAGAAACTGCTTAGTGTTCTGTTAATTCATCTCACAGAGTTACATCTGTATTTCGTGGATCTCTTTGCTAGACTTATTTCTGTGGAATCTGAAAACAGATATTTCGGATCCCTTTGAAGACTATAGGGCCAAAGGAAATATCCTCCGATAACTAAGAGAAAGAAGCTTTCTGAGAAACTTCTTTGTGTTCTGTGAAATCATCTCACAGAGTTACAGCTTTCCCCTCAACAAGCCTTTCGCTAAGACAGTTCTTCTGGAATTGGCAAAGTGATATTTGGAAGCCCATAGAGGGCTATGGTGAAAAAGGAAATATCCTCCAATGAAATCTGGAAAGAAGCTTTCTGAGAAACTGCTTAGTGTTCTGTTAATTCATCTCACAGAGTTACATCTATATTTCGTGGATCTCTTTGCTAGCCTTATTTCTGTGGAATCTGAGAACAGATATTTCGGATCCCTTTGAAGACTATAGGGCCAAAGGAAATATCCTCCGATAACAAAGAGAAAGAAGCTTTGTGAGAAATTTCTTTGTGTTCTATGTAATCATCTCACAGAGTTACAGCTTTCCCCTCAAGAAGCCTTTCGCTAAGACAGTTCTTGTGGAATTGGCAAAGTGATATTTGGAAGCCCCTAGAGGGCTATGGTGAAAAAGGAAATATCCTCAGATGAAATCTGGAAAGAAGCTTTCTGAGAAACTGCTTAGTGTTCTGTTAATTCATCTCACAGAGTTACATCTATATTTCGTGGATCTCTGTGCTAGCCTTATTTCTGTGGAATCTGAGAACAGATATTTCGGATCCCTTTGAAGACTATAGGGCCAAAGGAAATATCCTCCAATAACTAAGAGAAAGAAGCTTTCTGAGAAACTTCTTTGTGTTCTGTGAAATCATCTCACAGAGTTACAGCTTTCTCCTCAAGAAGCCTTTCGCTACGACAGTTCTTGTGGAATGGGCAAAGTGATATTTGGAAGCCCATAGAGGGCTTTTGTGAAAAAGGAAATATCCTCAGATGAAATCTGGAAAGAAGCTTTCTGAGAAACTGCTTAGTGTTCTGTTAATTCATCTCACAGAGTTACATCTGTATTTCGTGGATCACTTCGCTAGCCTTATATCTGTGGAATCTGAGAACAGATATTTCGGATCCCTTTGAAGACTATAGGGCCAAAGGAAATATCCTCCGAAAACTAAGAGAAAGAAGCTTTCTGAGAAACTTCTTTGTGTTCTGTGAAATCATCTCACAGAGTTACAGCTTTCCCCTCAAGAAGCCTTTCGCTAAGACAGTTCTTGTGGAATCGGCAAAGTGATATTTGGAAGCCCATACAGGGCTATGGTGAAAAAGGAAATATCCTCAGATGAAATCTGGAAAGAAGCTTTCTGAGAAACTGCTCAGTGTTCTGTTAATTCATCTCACAGAGTTACATCTGTATTTCGTGGATCTCTTTGCTAGGCTTATTTCTGTGGAATCCGAAAACAGATATTTCGGATCCCTTTGAAGACTATAGGGCCAAAGGAAATATCCTCCGATAACAAAGAAAAAGAAGCTTTCTGAGAAACTTCTTTGTGTTCTGTGAAATCATCTCGCAGAGTTACAGCTTTCCCCTCAAGAAGCCTTTCGCTAAGACAGTTCTTGTGGAATTGGCAAAGTGATATTTGGAAGCCCATAGAGGACTATGGTGAAAAAGGAAATATCCTCCGATGAAATCTGGAAAGAAGCTTTCTGAGAAACTGCTTAGTGTTCTGTTAATTCACCTCACAGAGTTACATCTGTATTTCGTGGATCTCTTTGCTAGCCTTATTTCTGTGGAATCTGAGAACAGATATTTCGGATCCCTTTGAAGACTATAGGGCCAATTAAATATCCTCCGATAACTAAGAGAAAGAAGCTTTCTGAGAAACTTCTTTGTGGTCTATGAAATCATCTCACAGACTTACAGCTTTCCTCTCAAGAAGCCTTTCGCTAAGACAGTTCTTGTGGAATTGGCAAAGTGATATTTGGAAGCCCATAGAGGGCTATGGTGAAAAAGGAAATATCCTCAGATGAAATCTGGAAAGAAGCTTTCTGAGAAACTGCTCTGTGATGTGTGACTTACACTCACAGAGTTACATCTGTATTTCGTTGATCTCTTTGCTAGCCTTATTTCTGTGGAATCTGAGAACAGATATTTCGGATCCCTTTGAAGACTATAGGGCCAAAGGAAATATCCTCCGATAACTAAGAGAAAGAAGCTTTCTGAGAAACCTCTTTGTGTTCTGTGAAATCATCTCACAGAGTTACAGCTTTCCCCTCAAGAAGCCTTTCGCTAAGACAGTTCTTGTGGAATTGGCAAAGTGATATTTGGAAGCCCATAGAGGGCTATGGTGAAAAAGGAAATATCCTCAGATGAAATCTGGAAAGAAGCTTTCTGAGAAACTGCTTAGTGTTCCGTTAATTCATCTCACAGAGTTACATCTGTATTTCGTGGATCTCTTTGCTAGCCTTATTTCTGTGGAATCTGACAACAGATATTTCGGATCCCTTTGAAGACTATAGGGCCAAAGGAAATATCCTCCGATAACGAAGAGAAAGAAGCTTTCTGAGAAACTTCTTTGTGTTCTGTGAAATCATCTCACAGAGTTACAGCTTTCCCCTCAACAAGCCTTTCGCTAAGACAGTTCTTGTGGAATTGGCAAAGTGATATTTGGAAGCCCATAGAGGGCTATGGTGAAAAAGGAAATATCCTCCAATGAAATCTGGAAAGAAGCTTTCTGAGAAACTGCTTAGTGTTCTGTTAATTCATCTCACAGAGTTACATCTATATTTCGTGGATCTCTTTGCTAGACTTATTTCTGTGGAATCTGAGAACAGATATTTCGGATCCCTTTGAAGACTATAGGGCCAAAGGAAATATCCTCCGATAACAAAGAGAAAGAAGCTTTGTGAGAAATTTCTTTGTGTTCTATGTAATCATCTCACAGAGTTACAGCTTTCCCCTCAAGAAGCCTTTCGCTAAGACAGTTTTTGTGGAATTGGCAAAGTGATATTTGGAAGCCCCTAGAGGGCTATGGTGAAAATGGAAATATCCTCAGATGAAATCTGGAAAGAAGCTTTCTGAGAAACTGCTTAGTGTTCTGTTAATTCATCTCACAGAGTTTCATCTATATTTCGTGGATCTCTGTGCTAGCCTTATTTCTGTGGAATCTGAGAACAGATATTTCGGATCCGTTTGAAGACTATAGGGCCAAAGGAAATATCCTCCGATAACTAAGAGAAAGAAGCTTTCTGAGAAACTTCTTTGTGTTCTGTGAAATCATCTCACAGAGTTACAGCTTTCTCCTCAAGAAGCCTTTCGCTAAGACAGTTCTTGTGGAATTGGCAAAGTGATATTTGGAAGCCCATAGAGGGCTATTGTGAAAAAGGAAATATCCTCAGATGAAATCTGGAAAGAAGCTTTCTGAGAAACTGCTTAGTGTTCTGTTAATTCATCTCACAGAGTTACATCTGTATTTCGTGGATCACTTGGCTAGCCTTATATCTGTGGAATCTGAGAACAGATATTTCGGATCCCTTTGAAGACTATAGGGCCAAAGGAAATATCCTCCGATAACTAAGAGAAAGAAGCTTTCTGAGAAACTTCTTTGTGTTCTGTGAAATCATCTCACAGAGTTACAGCTTTCCCCTCAAGAAGCCTTTCGCTAAGACAGTTCTTGTGGAATCGGCAAAGTGATATTTGGAAGCCCATAGAGGGCTATGGTGAAAAAGGAAATATCCTCAGATGAAATCTGGAAAGAAGCTTTCTGAGAAACTGCTTAGTCTTCTGTTAATTCATCTCACAGAGTTACATCTGTGTTTCGTGGATCACTTGGCTAGCCTTATTTCTGTGGAATCTGAGAACAGTTATTTCGGATCCCTTTGAAGACTATAGGGCCAAAGGAAATATCCTCTGATAACAAAGAGAAAGAAGCTTTGTGAGAAATTTCTTTGTGTTCTATGTAATCATCTCACAGAGTTACAGCTTTCCCCTCAAGAAGCCTTTCGCTAAGACAGTTCTTGTGTAATTGGCAAAGTGATATTTGGAAGCCCATAGAGGGCTATGGTGAAAAAGGAAATATCCTCAGATGAAATCTGGAAAGAAGCTTTCTGAGAAACTGCTTAGTGTTCTGTTAATTCATCTCACAGAGATACATCTGTATTTCGTGGATCACTTGGCTAGCCTCATTTCTGTGGAATCTGAGAACAGATATTTCGGATCCCTTTGAAGACTATAGGGCCAAAGGAAATATCCTCCGATAACTAAGAGAAAGAAGCTTTCTGAGAAACTTCTTTGTGTTCTGTGAAATCATCTCGCAGAGTTACAGCTTTCCCCTCAAGAAGCCTTTCGCTAAGACAGTTCTTGTGGAATTGGCAAAGTGATATTTGGAAGCCCATAGAGGGCTATGGTGAAAAAGGAAATATCCTCAGATGAAATCTGGAAAGAAGCTTTCTGAGAAACTGCTCTGTGATGTGTGACTTACACTCACAGAGTTACATCTGTATTTCGTTGATCTCTTTGCTAGCCTTATTTCTGTGGAATCTGAGAACAGATATTTCGGATCCCTTTGAAGACTATAGGGCCAAAGGAAATATCCTCCGATAACTAAGAGAAAGAAGCTTTCTGAGAAACCTCTTTGTGTTCTGTGAAATCATCTCACAGAGTTACAGCTTTCCCCTCAAGAAGCCTTTCGCTAAGACAGTTCTTGTGGAATTGGCAAAGTGATATTTGGAAGCCCATAGAGGGCTATGGTGAAAAAGGAAATATCCTCAGATGAAATCTGGAAAGAAGCTTTCTGAGAAACTGCTTAGTGTTCTGTTAATTCATCTCACAGAGATACATCTGTATTTCGTGGATCACTTGGCTAGCCTCATTTCTGTGGAATCTGAGAACAGATATTTCGGATCCCTTTGAAGACTATAGGGCCAAAGGAAATATCCTCCGATAACTAAGAGAAAGAAGCTTTCTGAGAAACTTCTTTGTGTTCTGTGAAATCATCTCGCAGAGTTACAGCTTTCCCCTCAAGAAGCCTTTCGCTAAGACAGTTCTTGTGGAATTGGCAAAGTGATATTTGGAAGCCCATAGAGGGCTATGGTGAAAAAGGAAATATCCTCAGATGAAATCTGGAAAGAAGCTTTCTGAGAAACTGCTCTGTGATGTGTGACTTACACTCACAGAGTTACATCTGTATTTCGTTGATCTCTTTGCTAGCCTTATTTCTGTGGAATCTGAGAACAGATATTTCGGATCCCTTTGAAGACTATAGGGCCAAAGGAAATATCCTCCGATAACTAAGAGAAAGAAGCTTTCTGAGAAACCTCTTTGTGTTCTGTGAAATCATCTCACAGAGTTACAGCTTTCCCCTCAAGAAGCCTTTCGCTAAGACAGTTCTTGTGGAATTGGCAAAGTGATATTTGGAAGCCCATAGAGGGCTATGGTGAAAAAGGAAATATCCTCAGATGAAATCTGGAAAGAAGCTTTCTGAGAAACTGCTTAGTGTTCTGTTAATTCATCTCACAGAGTTACATCTGTATTTCGTGGATCTCTTTGCTAGCCTTATTTCTGTGGAATCTGAAAACAGATATTTCGGATCCCTTTGAAGACTTTAGGGCCAAAGGAAATATCCTCCGATAACTAAGAGAAAGAAGCTTTCTGAGAAACTTCTTTGTGTTCTGTGAAATCATCTCACAGAGTTACAGCTTTCCCCTCAACAAGCCTTTCGCTAAGACAGTTCTTCTGGAATTGGCAAAGTGATATTTGGAAGCCCATAGAGGGCTATGATGAAAAAGGAAATATCCTCCGATGAAATCTGGAAAGAAGCTTTCTGAGAAACTGCTTAGTGTTCTGTTAATTCATCTCACAGAGTTACATCTATATTTCGTGGATCTCTTTGCTAGCTTTATTTCTGTGGAATCTGAGAACAGATATTTCGGATCCCTTTGAAGACTATAGGGCCAAAGGAAATATCCTCCGATAACAAACAGAAAGAAGCTTTGTGAGAAATTTCTTTGTGTTCTATGTAATCATCTCACAGAGGTACAGCTTTCCCCTCAAGAAGCCTTTCGCTAAGACAGTTCTTGTGGAATTGGCAAAGTGATATTTGGAACCCCCTAGAGGGCTATGGTGAAAAAGGAAATATCCTCAGATGAAAACTGGAAAGAAGCTTTCTGAGAAACTGCTTAGTGTTCTGTTAATTCATCTCACAGAGTTACATCTACATTTCGTGGATCTCTGTGCTAGCCTTATTTCTGTGGAATCTGAGAACAGATATTTCGGATCCCTTTGAAGACTATAGGGCCAAAGGAAATATCCTCCGATAACTAAGAGAAAGAAGCTTTCTGAGAAACTTCTTTGTGTTCTGTGAAATCATCTCACAGAGTTACAGCTTTCTCCTCAAGAAGCCTTTCGCTAAGACAGTTCTTGTGGAATTGGCAAAGTGATATTTGGAAGCCCATAGAGGGCTATTGTGAAAAAGGAAATATCCTAAGATGAAATCTGGAAAGAAGCTTTCTGAGAAACTGCTCTGTGATGTGTGACTTACACTCACAGAGTTACATCTGTATTTCGTTGATCTCTTTGCTAGCCTTACTTCTGTGGAATCTGAGAACAGATATTTCGGATCCCTTTGAAGACTATAGGGCCATAGGAAATATCCTCCGATAACTAAGAGAAAGAAGCTTTCTGAGAAACCTCTTTGTGTTCTGTGAAATCATCTCACAGAGTTACAGCTTTCCCCTCAAGAAGCCTTTCGCTAAGACAGTTCTTGTGGAATTGGCAAAGTGATATTTGGAAGCCCATAGAGGGCTATGGTGAAAACGGAAATATCCTCACATGAAATCTGGAAAGAAGCTTTCTTAGAAACTGCTTAGTGTTCTGTTAATTCATCTCACAGAGTTACATCTGTATTTCGTGGATCTCTTTGCTAGACTTATTTCTGTGGAATCTGAAAACAGATATTTCGGATCCCTTTGAAGACTATAGGGCCAAAGGAAATATCCTCCGATAACTAAGAGAAAGAAGCTTTCTGAGAAACTTCTTTGTGTTCTGTGAAATCATCTCACAGAGTTACAGCTTTCCCCTCAAGAAGCCTTTCGCTAAGACAGTTCTTGTGGAATTGGCAAAGTGATATTTGGAAGCCCATAGAGGGCTATGGTGAAAAAGGAAATATCCTCCGATGAAATCTGGAAAGAATCTATCTGAGAAACTGCTTAGTGTTCTGTTAATTCATCTCACAGAGTTACATCTATATTTCGTGGATCTCTTTGCTAGCCTTATTTCTGTGGAATCTGAGAACAGATATTTCGGATCCCTTTGAAGACTATAGGGCCAAAGGAAATATCCTCCGATAACAAAGAGAAAGAAGCTTTCTGAGAAATTTCTTTGTGTTCTATGTAATCATCTCACAGAGTTACAGCTTTCCCCTCAAGAAGCCTTTCGCTAAGACAGTTCTTGTGGAATTGCAAAGTGATATTTGGAAGCCCATAGAGGGCTATGGTGAAAAAGGAAATATCCTCAGATGAAATCTGGAAAGAAGCTTTCTGAGAAACTGCTTAGTATTCTGTTAATTCATCTCACAGAGTTACATCTGTATTTCGTGGATCACTTGGCTAGCCTTATTTCTGTGGAATCTGAGAACAGATATTTCGGATCCCTTTGAAGACTATAGGGCCAAAGGAAATATCCTCCGATAACTAAGAGAAAGAAGCTTTCTGAGAAACTTCTTTGTGTTCTGTGAAATCATCTCACAGAGTTACAGCTTTACCCTCAAGAAGCCTTTCGCTAGGACATTTCTTGTGGAATTGGCAAAGTGATATTTGGAAGCCCATAGAGGGCTATGGTCAAAAAGGAAATATCCTCAGATGAAATCTGGAAAGAAGCTTTCTGAGAAACTGCTTAGTGTTCTGTTAATTCATCTCACAGAGTTACATCTGTATTTCGTGGATCTCTTTGCTAGACTTATTTCTGTGGAATCTGAAAACAGATATTTCGTATCCCTTTGAAGACTATAGGGCCAAAGGAAATATCCTCCGATAACTAAGAGAAAGAAGCTTTCTGAGAAACTCCTTTGTGTTCTGTGAAGTCATCTCACAGAGTTACAGCTTTCCCCTCAAGAAGCCTTTCGCTAAGACAGTTCTTGTGGAATTGGCAAAGTGATATTTGGAAGCCCATAGAGGGCTATGGTGAAAAAGGAAATATCCTGCGATGAAATCTGGAAAGAAGCTTTCTGAGAAACTGCTTAGTGTTCTCTTAATTCATCTCACAGAGTTACATCTATATTTCGTGGATCTCTTTGCTAGCCTTATTTCTGTGGAATCTGAGAACAGATATTTCGGATCCCTTTGAAGACTATAGGGCCAAAGGAAATATCCTAGGATAACAAAGAGAAAGAAGCTTTCTGAGAAATTTCTTTGTGTTCTATATAATCATCTCACAGAGTTACAGCTTTCCCCTCAAGAAGCCTTTCGCTAAGACAGTTCTTGTGGAATTGGCAAAGTGATATTTGGAAGCCCATAGAGGGCTATGGTGAAAAAGGAAATATCCTCAGATGAAATCTGGAAAGAAGCTTTCTGAGAAACTGCTTAGTGTTCTGTTAATTCATCTCACAGTGTTACATCTATATTTCGTGGATCTCTGTGCTAGCCTTATTTCTGTGGAATCTGAGAACAGATATTTCGGATCCCTTTGAAGACTATAGGGCCAAAGGAAATATCCTCCGATAACTAAGAGAAAGAAGCTTTCTGAGAAACTTCTTTGTGTTCTGTGAAATCATCACACAGAGTTACAGCTTTCCCCTCAAGAAGCCTTTCGCTAAGACAGTTCTTGTGGAATTGGCAAAGTGATATTTGAAACCCCTATTGGGCTATGGTGAAAAAGGAAATATCCTCCGATGAAATCTGGAAAGAAGCTTTCTGAGAAACTGCTTAGTGTTCTGTTAATTCATCTCACAGAGTTACATCTGTATTTCGTGGATCTCTGTGCTAGCCTTATTTCTGTGGAATCTGAGAACAGATAATTCGGATCCCTTTGAAGACTATAGGGCCAAAGGAAATATCCTCCGATAAATAAGAGAAAGAAGCTTTCTGAGAAACTTCTTTGTGGTCTATGAAATCATCTCACAGAGTTACAGCTTTCCCCTCAAGAAGCCTTTCGCTAAGACAGTTCTTGTGGAATTGGCAAAGTGATATTTGGAAGCCCATAGAGGGCTATGGTGAAAAAGGAAATATCCTCAGATGAAATCTGCAAAGAAGCTTTCTGAGAAACTGCTCTGTGATGTGTGACTTCCACTCACAGAGTTACATCTGTATTTCGTTGATCTCTTTGCTAGCCTTATTTCTGTGGAATCTGAGAACAGATATTTCGGATCCCTTTGAAGACTATAGGGCCAAAGGAAACATCCTCCGATAACTAAGAGAAAGAAGCTTTCTGAGAAACCTCTTTGTGTTCTGTGAAATCATCTCACAGAGTTACAGCTTTCCCCTCAAGAAGCCTTTCGCTAAGACAGTTCTTGTGGAATTGGCAAAGTGATATTTGGAAGCCCATAGAGGGCTATGGTGAAAAAGGAAATATCCTCAGATGAAATCTGGAAAGAAGCTTTCTGAGAAACTGCTTAGTGTTGTGTTAATTCATCTCACAGAGTTACATCTGTATTTCGTGGATCTCTTTGCTAGACTTATTTCTGTGGAATCTGAAAACAGATATTTCGGATAACTTTGAAGACTATAGGGCCAAAGGTAATATCCTCCGATAACTAAGAGAAAGAAGCTTTCTGAGAAACTTCTTTGTGTTCTGTGAAATCATCTCACAGAGTTACAGCTTTCCCCTCAATAAGCCTTTCGCTAAGACAGTTCTTGTGGAATTGGCAAAGTGATATTTGGAAGCCCATAGAGGGCTATGGTGAAAAAGGAAATATCCTCCGATGAAATCTGGAAAGAAACTTTCTGAGAAACTGCTTAGTGTTCTGTTAATTCATCTCACAGAGTTACATCTATATTTCGTGGATCTCTTTGCTAGCCTTATTTCTGTGGAATCTGAGAACAGATATTTCGGATCCCTTTGAACACTATAGGGCCAAAGGAAATATCCTCCAATAACAAAGAGAAAGAAGCTTTCTGAGAAATTTCTCTGTGTTCTATGTAATCATCTCACAGAGTTACAGCTTTCCCCTCAAGAAGCCTTTCGCTAAGACAGTTCTTGTGGAATTGGCAAAGTGATATTTGGAAGCCCATAGAGGGCTATGGTGAAAAAGGAAATATCCTCAGATGAAATCTGGAAAGAAGCTTTCTGAGAAACTGCTTAGTGTTCTGTTAATTCATCTCACATAGTTACATCTGTATTTCGTGGATCACTTGGCTAGCCTCATTTCTGTGGAATCTGAGAACAGATATTTCGGATCCCTTTGAAGACTATAGGGCCAAAGGAAATATCCTCCGATAACTAAGAGAAAGAAGCTTTCTGAGAAACTTCTTTGTGTTCTGTGAAATCATCTCACAGAGTTATAGCTTTCCCCTCAAGAAGCCTTTCGGTAAGACAGTTCTTGTGGAATTGGCAAAGTGATATTTGGAAGCCCATAGAGGGCTATGGTGAAAAAGGAAATATCCTCAGATGAAATCTGGAAAGAAGCTTTCTGAGAAACTGCTCAGTGTTCTGTTAATTCGTCTCACAGAGTTACATCTGTATTTCGTGGATCTCTTTGCTAGCCTTATTTCTGTGGAATCTGAGAACAGATATTTCGGATCCCTTTGAAGACTATAGGGCCAAAGGAAATATCCTCCGATAACTAAGAGAAAGAAGCTTTCTGAGAAACTTCTTTGTGTTCTGTGAAATCATCTCACAGAGTTACAGCTTTCCCCTCAAGAAGCCTTTCGCTAGGACATTTCTTGTGGAATTGGCAAAGTGATATTTGGAAGCCCATAGAGGGCTATGGTCAAAAAGGAAACATCCTCCGATGAAATCTGGAAAGAAGCTTTCTGAGAAACTGCTTAGTGTTCTGTTAATTCATCTCACAGAGTTACTTCTATATTTCGTGGATCTCTTTGCTAGCCTTATTTCTGTGGAATCTGAGAACAGGTATTTCATATCCCTTTGAAGACTATAGGGCCAAAGGAAATATCCTCCGATAAGTAAGAGAAAGAAGCTTTCTGAGAAACTTCTTTGTGTTCTGGAAATCATCTCAGAGAGTTACAGCTTTCCCCTCAAGAAGCCTTTCGCTAAGACAGTTCTTGTGGAATTGGCAAAGTGATATTTGGAAGCCCATAGAGGGCTATGGTGAAAAAGGAAATATCCTCCAATGAAATCTGGAAAGAAGCTTTCTGAGAAACTGCTTAGTGTTCTGTTAATTCATCTCACAGAGTTACATCTATATTTCGTGGATCTCTTTGCTAGACTTATTTCTGTGGAATCTGGAAACAGATATTTCGGATCCCTTTGAAGACTATAGAGCCAAAGGAAATATCCTCCGAAAACTAAGAGAAAGAAGCTTTCTGAGAAATTTCTTTGTGTTCTATGTAATCATCTCACAGAGTTACAGCTTTCCCCTCAAGAAGCCTTTCGCTAAGACAGTTCTTGTGGAATTGGCAAAGTGATATTTGGAAGCCCATAGAGGGCTATGGTGAAAAAGGAAATATCCTCAGATGAAATCTGGAAAGAAGCTTTCTGAGAAACTGCTTACTGTTCTGTTAATTCATCTCACAGAGTTACATCTATATTTCGTGGATCTCTGTGCTAGCCTTATTTCTGTGGAATCTGAGAACAGATATTTCGGATCCCTTTGAAGACTATAGGGCCAAAGGAAATATCCTCCGATAACTAAGAGAAAGAAGCTTTCTGAGAAACTTCTTTGTGTTCTGTGAAATCATCTCACAGAGTTACAGCTTTCCCCTCAAGAAGCCTTTCGCTAAGACAGTTCTTGTGGAATTGGCAAAGTGATATTTGGAAGCCCATAGAGGGCTATGGTGAAAAAGGGAATATCCTCAGATGAAATCTGGAAAGAAGCTTTCTGAGAAACTGCTTAGTGTTCTGTTAATTCATCTCACAGAGTTACATCTGTATGTCGTGGATCACTTGGCTAGCCTTATTTCTGTGGAATCTGAGAACAGATATTTCGGATCCCTTTGAAGACTATAGGGCCAAAGGAAATATACTCCGATAACTAAGAGAAAGAAGCTTTCTGAGAAACTTCTTTGTGTTCTGTGAAATCATCTCACAGAGTTACAGCTTTACCCTCAAGAAACCTTTCGCTAGGACATTTCTTGTGCAATTGGCAAAGTGATATTTGGAAGCCCATAGAGGGCTATGGTCAAAAAGGAAACATCCTCCGATGAAATCTGGAAATAAGCTTTCTGAGAAACTGCTTAGTGTTCTGTTAATTCATCTCACAGAGTTACTTCTATATTTCGTGGATCTCTTTGCTAGCCTTATTTCTGTGGAATCTGAGAACAGGTATTTCGGATCCCTTTGAAGACTATAGGGCCAAAGGAAATATCCTCCGATAACTAAGAGAAAGAAGCTTTCTGAGAAACTTCTTTGTGTTCTGTCAAATCAGCTCACAGAGTTACAGCTTTCCCCTCAAGAAGCCTTTCGCTAAGACAGTTCTTGTGGAATTGGCAAAGTGATATTTGGAAGCCCATAGAGGGCTATGGTGAAAAAGGAAATATCCTCAGATGAAATCTGGAAAGAAGCTTTCTGAGAAACTGCTTACTGTTCTGTTAATTCATCTCACAGAGTTACATCTGTATTTCGTGGATCTCTTTGCTAGACTTATTTCTGTGGAATCTGAAAACAGATATTTCGGATCCCTTTGAAGACTATAGGGCCAAAGGAAATATCCTCCGATAACTAAGAGAAAGAAGCTTTCTGAGAAACTTCTTTGTGTTCTGTGAAATCATCTCACAGAGTTACAGCTTTCCCCTCAAGAAGCCTTTCGCTAAGACAGTTCTTGTGGAATTGGCAAAGTGATATTTGGAAGCCCATAGAGGGCTATGGTGAAAAAGGAAATATCCTCCAATGAAATCTGGAAAGAAGCTTTCTGAGAAACTGCTTAGTGTTCTGTTAATTCATCTCACAGAGTTACATCTATATTTCGTGGATCTCTTTGCTAGCCTTATTTCTGTGGAATCTGAGAACAGATATTTTGGATCCCTTTGAAGACTATAGGGCCAAAGGAAATATCCTCCGATAACAAAGAGAAAGAAGCTTTCTGAGAAATTTCTTCGTGTTCTATGTAATCATCTCACAGAGTTACAGCTTTCCCCTCAAGAAGCCTTTCGCTAAGACAGTTCTTGTGGAATTGGCAAAGTGATATTTGGAAGCCCATAGAGGGCTATGGTGAAAAAGGAAATATCCTCAGATGAAATCTGGAAAGAAGCTTTCTGAGAAACTGCTAACTGTTCTGTTAATTCATCTCACAGAGTTACATCTATATTTCGTGGATCTCTGTGCTAGCCTTATTTCTGTGGAATCTGAGAACAGATATTTCGGATCCCTTTGAAGACTATAGGGCCAAAGGAAATATCCTCCGATAACTAAGAGAAAGAAGCTTTCTGAGAAACTTCTTTGTGTTCTGTGAAATCATCTCACAGAGTTACAGCTTTCCCCTCAAGAAGCCTTTCGCTAAGACAGTTCTTGTGGAATTGGCAAAGTGATATTTGGAAGCCCATAGAGGGCTATGGTGAAAAAGGAAATATCCTCAGATGAAATCTGGAAAGAAGCTTTCTGAGAAACTGCTTAGTGTTCTGTTAATTCATCTCACAGAGTTACATCTGTATTTCGTGGATCACTTGGCTAGCCTTATATCTGTGGAATCTGAGAACAGATATTTCGGATCCCTTTGAAGACTATAGGGCCAAAGGAAATATCCTCCGATAACTAAGAGAAAGAAGCTTTCTGAGAAACTTCTTTGTGTTCTGTGAAATCATCTCACAGAGTTACAGCTTTCCCCTCAAGAAGCCTTTCGCTAACACAGTTCTTGTGGAATTGGCAAAGTGATATTTGGAAGCCCATACAGGGCTATGGTGAAAAAGGAAATATCCTCAGATGAAATCTGGAAAGAAGCTTTCTGAGAAACTGCTCAGTGTTCTGTTAATTCATCTCACAGAGTTACATGTGTATTTCGTGGATCTCTTTGCTAGGCTTATTTCTGTGGAATCTGAGAACAGATATTTCGGATCCCTTTGAAGACTATAGGGCCAAAGGAAATATCCTCCGATAACTAAGAGAAAGAAGCTTTCTGAGAAACATCTTTGTGGTCTATGAAATCATCTCACAGAGTTACAGCTTTCCCCTCAAGAAGCCTTTCGCTAAGACAGTTCTTGTGGAATTGGCAAAGTGATATTTGGAAGCCCATAGAGGGCTATGGTGAAAAAGGAAATATCCTCCGATGAAATCTGGAAAGAAGCTTTCTGAGAAACTGCCTAGTGTTCTGTTAATTCATCTCACAGAGTTACATCTATATTTCGTGGATCTCTTTGCTAGCCTTATTTCTGTGGAATCTGAGAACAGATATTTCGGATCCCTTTGAAGACTATAGGGCCAAAGGAAATATCCTCCGATAACAAAGAGAAAGAAGCTTTCTGAGAAATTTCTTTGTGTTCTATGTAATCATCTCACAGAGTTACAGCTTTCCCCTCAAGAAGCCTTTCGGTAAGACAGTTCTTGTGGAATTGGCCAAGTGATATTTGGAAGCCCATAGAGGGCTATGGTTAAAAAGGAAATATCCTCAGATGAAATCTGGAAAGAAGCTTTCTGAGAAACTGCTTAGTGTTCTGTTAATTCATCTCAGAGTTACATCTATATTTCGTGGATCTCTGTGCTAGCCTTATTTCTGTGGAATCTGAGAACAGATATTTCGGATCCCTTTGAAGACTATAGGGCCAAAGGAAATATCCTCCGATAACTAAGAGAAAGAAGCTTTCTGAGAAACTTCTTTGTGTTCTGTGAAATCATCTCACAGAGTTACAGCTTTCCCCTCAAGAAGCCTTTCGCTAAGACAGTTCTTGTGGAATTGGCAAAGTGATATTTGGAAGCCCATAGTGGGCTAGGGTGAAAAAAGAAATATCCTCAGATGAAATCTGGAAAGAAGCTTTCTGAGAAACTGCTTAGTGTTCTGTCAATTCATCTCACAGAGTTACATCTGTATTTCGTGGATCACTTGGCTAGCCTTATATCTGTGGAATCTGAGAACAGATATTTCGGATCCCTTTGAAGACTATAGGGCCAAAGGAAATATCCTCCGATAACTAAGAGAAAGAAGCTTTCTGAGAAACCTCTTTGTGTTCTGTGAAATCATCTCACAGAGTTACAGCTTTCCCCTCAAGAAGCCTTTCGCTAAGACAGTTCTTGTGGAATTGGCAAAGTGATATTTGGAAGCCCATAGAGGGCTATGGTGAAAAAGGAAATATCCTCAGATGAAATCTGGAAAGAAGCTTTCTGAGAAACTGCTTAGTGTTCTGTTAATTCATCTCACAGAGTTACATCTGTATTTCGTGGATCTCTTTGCTAGACTTATTTCTGTGGAATCTGAAAACAGATATTTCGGATCCCTTTGAAGACTATAGGGCCAAAGGAAATATCCTCCGATAACTAAGAGAAAGAAGCTTTCTGAGAAACTTCTTTGTGTTCTGTGAAATCATCTCACAGAGTTACAGCTTTCCCCTCAAGAAGCCTTTCGCTAAGACAGTTCTTGTGGAATTGGCAAAGTGATATTTGGAAGCCCATAGAGGGCTATGGTGAAAAAGGAAATATCCTCCAATGAAATCTGGAAAGAAGCTTTCTGAGAAACTGCTTAGTGTTCTGTTAATTCATCTCACAGAGTTACATCTATATTTCGTGGATCTCTTTGCTAGCCTTATTTCTGTGGAATCTGAGAACAGATATTTCGGATCCCTTTGAAGACTATAGGGCCAAAGGAAATATCCTCCGATAACAAAGAGAAAGAAGCTTTCTGAGAAATTTCTTCGTGTTCTATGTAATCATCTCACAGAGTTACAGCTTTCCCCTCAAGAAGCCTTTCGCTAAGACAGTTCTTGTGGAATTGGCAAAGTGATATTTGGAAGCCCATAGAGGGCTATGGTGAAAAAGGAAATATCCTCAGATGAAATCTGGAAAGAAGCTTTCTGAGAAACTGCTTAGTGTTCTGTTAGTTCATCTCACAGAGTTACATCTATATTTCGTGGATCTCTGTGCTAGCCTTATTTCTGTGGAATCTGAGAACAGATATTTCGGATCCCTTTGAAGACTATAGGGCCAAAGGAAATATCCTCCGATAACTAAGAGAAAGAAGCTTTCTGAGAAACTTCTTTGTGTTCTGTGAAATCATCTCACAGAGTTACAGCTTTCCCCTCAAGAAGCCTTTCGCTAAGACAGTTCTTGTGGAATTGGCAAAGTGATATTTGGAAGCCCATAGAGGACTATGGTGAAAAAGGAAATATCCTCAGATGAAATCTGGAAAGAAGCTTTCTGAGAAACTGCTCTGTGATGTGTGTCTTCCACTCACAGAGTTACATCTGTATTTCGTTGATCTCTTTGCTAGCCTTATTTCTGTGGAATCTGAGAACAGATATTTCGGATCCCTTTGAAGACTATTGGGCCAAAGGAAATATACTCCGATAACTAAGAGAAAGAAGCTTTCTGAGAAACTTCTTTGTGTTCTGTGAAATCATCTCACAGAGTTACAGCTTTCCCCTCAAGAAGCCTTTCGCTAAGACAGTTCTTGTGGAATTTGCAAAGTGATATTTGGAAGCCCCTAGAGGGCTATGGTGAAACAGGAAATATCCTCCGATGAAATCTGGAAAGAAGCTTTCTGAGAAACTGCTTAGTGTTCTGTTAATTCATCTCACAGAGTTACATCTGTATTTCGTGGATCACTTGGCTAGCCTTATATCTGTGGAATCTGAGAACAGATATTTCGGATCCCTTTGAAGACTATAGGGCCAAAGGAAATATCCTCCGATAACTAAGAGAAAGAAGCTTTCTGAGAAACTTCTTTGTGTTCTGTGAAATCATCTCACAGAGTTACAGCTTTCCCCTCAAGAAGCCTTTCGCTAAGACAGTTCTTGTGGAATTGGCAAAGTGATATTTGGAAGCCCATAGAGGGCTATGGTGAAAAAGGAAATATCCTCAGATGAAATCTGGAAAGAAGCTTTCTGAGAAACTGCTTAGTGTTCTGTTAATTCATCTCACAGAGTTACATCTATATTTCGTGGATCTCTTTGCTAGCCTTATTTCTGTGGAATCTGAGAACAGATATTTCGGATCCCTTTGAAGCCTATAGGGCCAAAGGAAATATCCTCCGATAACAAAGAGAAAGAAGCTTTCTGAGAAATTTCTTTGTGTTCTATGTAATCATCTCACAGAGTTACAGCTTTCCCCTCAAGAAGCCTTTCGCTAAGACAGTTCTTGTGGAATTGGCAAAGTGATATTTGGAAGCCCATAGAGGACTATGGTGAAAAAGGAAATATCCTCAGATGAAATCTGGAAAGAAGCTTTCTGAGAAACTGCTTAGTGTTCTGTTAATTCATCTCACAGAGTTACATCTGTATGTCGTGGATCACTTGGCTAGCCTTATTTCTGTGGAATCTGAGAACAGATATTTCGGATCCCTTTGAAGACTATAGGGCCAAAGGAAATATCCTCCGATAACTAAGAGAAAGAAGCTTTCTGAGAAACTTCTTTGTGTTCTGTGAAATCATCTCACAGAGTTACAGCTTTACCCTCAAGAAGCCTTTCGCTAGGACATTTCTTGTGGAATTGGCAAAGTGATATTTGGAAGCCCATAGAGGGCTATGGTCAAAAAGGAAACATCCTCCGATGAAATCTGGAAATAAGCTTTCTGAGAAACTGCTTAGTGTTCTGTTAATTCATCTCACAGAGTTACTTCTATATTTCGTGGATCTCTTTGCTAGCCTTATTTCTGTGGAATCTGAGAACAGTTATTTCGGATCCCTTTGAAGACTATAGGGCCAAAGGAAATATCCTCCGATAACTAAGAGAAAGAAGCTTTCTGAGAAACTTCTTTGTGTTCTGTGAAATCATCTCACAGAGTTACAGCTTTACCCTCAAGAAACCTTTCGCTAGGACATTTCTTGTGGAATTGGCAAAGTGATATTTGGAAGCCCATAGAGGGCTATGGTCAAAAAGGAAACATCCTCCGATGAAATCTGGAAATAAGCTTTCTGAGAAACTGCTTAGTGTTCTGTTAATTCATCTCACAGAGTTACTTCTATATTTCGTGGATCTCTTTGCTAGCCTTATTTCTGTGGAATCTGAGAACAGGTATTTCGGATCCCTTTGAAGACTATAGGGCCAAAGGAAATATCCTCCGATAACTAAGAGAAAGAAGCTTTCTGAGAAACTTCTTTGTGTTCTGTGAAATCATCTCACAGAGTTACAGCTTTCCCCTCAAGAAGCCTTTCGCTAAGACAGTTCTTGTGGAATTGGCAAAGTGATATTTGGAAGCCCATAGAGGGCTATGGTGAAAAAGGAAATATCCTCAGATGAAATCTGGAAAGAAGCTTTCTGAGAAACTGCTCAGTGTTCTCTTAATTCATCTACAGAGTTACATCTGTATTTCGTGGATCTCTTTGCTAGCCTTATTTCTGTGGAATCTGAGAACAGATATTTCGGATCCCTTTGAAGACTATAGGGCCAAAGGAAATATCCTCCGATAACTAAGAGAAAGAAGCTTTCTGAGAAACCTCTTTGTGTTCTGTGAAATCATCTCACAGAGTTACAGCTTTCCCCTCAAGAAGCCTTTCGCTAAGACAGTTCTTGTGGAATTGGCAAAGTGATATTTGGAAGCCCATAGAGGGCTATGGTGAAAAAGGAAATATCCTCAGATGAAATCTGGAAAGAAGCTTTCTGAGAAACTGCTTAGTGTTCTGTTAATTCATCTCACAGAGTTACATCTGTATTTCGTGGATCTCTTTGCTAGACTTATTTCTGTGGAATCTGAAAACAGATATTTCGGATCCCTTTGAAGACTATAGGGCCAAAGGAAATATCCTCCGATAACTAAGAGAAAGAAGCTTTCTGAGAAACTTCTTTGTGTTCTGTGAAATCATCTCACAGAGTTACAGCTTTCCCCTCAAGAAGCCTTTCGCTAAGACAGTTCTTGTGGAATTGGCAAAGTGATATTTGGAAGCCCATAGAGGGCTATGGTGAAAAAGGAAATATCCTCCAATGAAATCTGGAAAGAAGCTTTCTGAGAAACTGCTTAGTGTTCTGTTAATTCATCTCACAGAGTTACATCTATATTTCGTGGATCTCTTTGCTAGCCTTATTTCTGTGGAATCTGAGAACAGATATTTTGGATCCCTTTGAAGACTATAGGGCCAAAGGAAATATCCTCCGATAACAAAGAGAAAGAAGCTTTCTGAGAAATTTCTTCGTGTTCTATGTAATCATCTCACAGAGTTACAGCTTTCCCCTCAAGAAGCCTTTCGCTAAGACAGTTCTTGTGGAATTGGCAAAGTGATATTTGGAAGCCCATAGAGGGCTATGGTGAAAAAGGAAATATCCTCAGATGAAATCTGGAAAGAAGCTTTCTGAGAAACTGCTAACTGTTCTGTTAATTCATCTCACAGAGTTACATCTATATTTCGTGGATCTCTGTGCTAGCCTTATTTCTGTGGAATCTGAGAACAGATATTTCGGATCCCTTTGAAGACTATAGGGCCAAAGGAAATATCCTCCGATAACTAAGAGAAAGAAGCTTTCTGAGAAACTTCTTTGTG
Source organism: Macaca mulatta (assembly GCF_049350105.2). Taxonomy (NCBI): domain Eukaryota; kingdom Metazoa; phylum Chordata; class Mammalia; order Primates; family Cercopithecidae; genus Macaca; species Macaca mulatta. The sequence continues at coordinate 51,078,822 of NC_133411.1, forward strand.
TTCTGTGAAATCATCTCACAGAGTTACAGCTTTCCCCTCAAGAAGCCTTTCGCTAAGACAGTTCTTGTGGAATTGGCAAAGTGATATTTGGAAGCCCATAGAGGGCTATGGTGAAAAAGGAAATATCCTCAGATGAAATCTGGAAAGAAGCTTTCTGAGAAACTGCTTAGTGTTCTGTTAATTCATCTCACAGAGTTACATCTGTATTTCGTGGATCACTTGGCTAGCCTTATATCTGTGGAATCTGAGAACAGATATTTCGGATCCCTTTGAAGACTATAGGGCCAAAGGAAATATCCTCCGATAACTAAGAGAAAGAAGCTTTCTGAGAAACTTCTTTGTGTTCTGTGAAATCATCTCACAGAGTTACAGCTTTCCCCTCAAGAAGCCTTTCGCTAACACAGTTCTTGTGGAATTGGCAAAGTGATATTTGGAAGCCCATACAGGGCTATGGTGAAAAAGGAAATATCCTCAGATGAAATCTGGAAAGAAGCTTTCTGAGAAACTGCTCAGTGTTCTGTTAATTCATCTCACAGAGTTACATCTGTATTTCGTGGATCTCTTTGCTAGGCTTATTTCTGTGGAATCTGAGAACAGATATTTCGGATCCCTTTGAAGACTATAGGGCCAAAGGAAATATCCTCCGATAACAAAGAAAAAGAAGCTTTCTGAGAAACTTCTTTGTGTTATGTGAAATCATCTCGCAGAGTTACAGCTTTCCCCTCAAGAAGCCTTTCGCTAAGACAGTTCTTGTGGAATTGGCAAAGTGATATTTGGAAGCCCATAGAGGACTATGGTGAAAAAGGAAATATCCTCAGATGAAATCTGGAAAGAAGCTTTCTGAGAAACTGCTTAGTGTTCTGTTAATTCATCTCACAGAGTTACATGTGTATTTCCTGGATCTCTTTGCTAGCCTTATTTCTGTGGAATCTGAGAACAGATATTTCGGATCCCTTTGAAGACTATAGGGCCAAAGGAAATATCCTCCGATAACTAAGAGAAAGAAGCTTTCTGAGAAACTTCTTTGTGGTCTATGAAATCATCTCACAGAGTTACAGCTTTCCCCTCAAGAAGCCTTTCGCTAAGACAGTTCTTGTGGAATTGGCAAAGTGATATTTGGAAGCCCATAGAGGGCTATGGTGAAAAAGGAAATATCCTCCGATGAAATCTGGAAAGAAGCTTTCTGAGAAACTGCTTAGTGTTCTGTTAATTCATCTCACAGAGTTACATCTATATTTCGTGGATCTCTTTGCTAGCCTTATTTCTGTGGAATCTGAGAACAGATATTTCGGATCCCTTTGAAGACTATAGGGCCAAAGGAAATATCCTCCGATAACAAAGAGAAAGAAGCTTTCTGAGAAATTTCTTTGTGTTCTATGTAATCATCTCACAGAGTTACAGCTTTCCCCTCAAGAAGCCTTTCGCTAAGACAGTTCTTGTGGAATTGGCAAAGTGATATTTGGAAGCCCATAGAGGGCTATGGTTAAAAAGGAAATATCCTCAGATGAAATCTGGAAAGAAGCTTTCTGAGAAACTGCTTAGTGTTCTGTTAATTCATCTCAGAGTTACATCTATATTTCGTGGATCTCTGTGCTAGCCTTATTTCTGTGGAATCTGAGAACAGATATTTCGGATCCCTTTGAAGACTATAGGGCCAAAGGAAATATCCTCCGATAACTAAGAGAAAGAAGCTTTCTGAGAAACTTCTTTGTGGTCTATGAAATCATCTCACAGAGTTACAGCTTTCCCCTCAAGAAGCCTTTCGCTAAGACAGTTCTTGTGGAATTGGCAAAGTGATATTTGGAAGCCCATAGAGGGCTATGGTGAAAAAGGAAATATCCTCCGATGAAATCTGGAAAGAAGCTTTCTGAGAAACTGCTTAGTGTTCTGTTAATTCATCTCACAGAGTTACATCTATATTTCGTGGATCTCTTTGCTAGCCTTATTTCTGTGGAATCTGAGAACAGATATTTCGGATCCCTTTGAAGACTATAGGGCCAAAGGAAATATCCTCCGATAACAAAGAGAAAGAAGCTTTCTGAGAAATTTCTTTGTGTTCTATGTAATCATCTCACAGAGTTACAGCTTTCCCCTCAAGAAGCCTTTCGCTAAGACAGTTCTTGTGGAATTGGCAAAGTGATATTTGGAAGCCCATAGAGGGCTATGGTGAAAAAGGAAATATCCTCAGATGAAATCTGGAAAGAAGCTTTCTGAGAAACTGCTTAGTGTTCTGTTAATTCATCTCAGAGTTACATCTATATTTCGTGGATCTCTGTGCTAGCCTTATTTCTGTGGAATCTGAGAACAGATATTTCGGATCCCTTTGAAGACTATAGGGCCAAAGGAAATATCCTCCGATAACTAAGAGAAAGAAGCTTTCTGAGAAACTTCTTTGTGTTCTGTGAAATCATCTCACAGAGTTACAGCTTTCCCCTCAAGAAGCCTTTCGCTAAGACAGTTCTTGTGGAATTGGCAAAGTGATATTTGGAAGCCCATAGTGGGCTATGGTGAAAAAGGAAATATCCTCAGATGAAATCTGGAAAGAAGCTTTCTGAGAAACTGCTTAGTGTTCTGTCAATTCATCTCACAGAGTTACATCTGTATTTCGTGGATCACTTGGCTAGCCTTATATCTGTGGAATCTGAGAACAGATATTTCGGATCCCTTTGAAGACTATAGGGCCAAAGGAAATATCCTCTGATAACTAAGAGAAAGAAGCTTTCTGAGGAACCTCTTTGTGTTCTGTGAAATCATCTCACAGAGTTACAGCTTTCCCCTCAAGAAGCCTTTCGCTAAGACAGTTCTTGTGTAATTGGCAAAGTGATATTTGGAAGCCCATAGAGGGCTATGGTGAAAAAGGAAATATCCTCAGATGAAATCTGGAAAGAAGCTTTCTGAGAAACTGCTTAGTGTTCTGTTAATTCATCTCACAGAGTTACATCTGCATTTCGTGGATCTCTTTGCTAGACTTATTTCTGTGGAAACTGAAACCAGATATTTCGGATCCCTTTGAAGACTATAGGGCCAAAGGAAATATCCTCCGAAAACTAAGAGAAAGAAGCTTTCTGAGAAACTTCTTTGTGTTCTGTGAAATCATCTCACAGAGTTACAGCTTTCCCCTCAAGAAGCCTTTCGCTAAGACAGTTCTTGTGGAATTGGCAAAGTGATATTTGGAAGCCCATAGAGGGCTATGGTGAAAAAGGAAATATCCTCCAATGAAATCTGGAAAGAAGCTTTCTGAGAAACTGCTTAGTGTTCTGTTAATTCATCTCACAGAGTTACATCTATATTTCGTGGATCTCTTTGCTAGCCTTATTTCTGTGGAATCTGAGAACAGATATTTCGGATCCCTTTGAAGACTATAGGGCCAAAGGAAATATCATCCGATAACAAAGAGAAAGAAGCTTTCTGAGAAATTTCTTCGTGTTCTATGTAATCATCTCACAGAGTTACAGCTTTCCCCTCAAGAAGCCTTTCGCTAAGACAGTTCTTGTGGAATTGGCAAAGTGATATTTGGAAGCCCATAGAGGGCTATGGTGAAAAAGGAAATATCCTCAGATGAAATCTGGAAAGAAGCTTTCTGAGAAACTGCTTAGTGTTCTGTTAATTCATCTCACAGAGTTACATCTATATTTCGTGGATCTCTTTGCTAGCCTTATTTCTGTGGAATCTGAGAACAGATATTTCGGATCCCTTTGAAGCCTATAGGGCCAAAGGAAATATCCTCCGATAACAAAGAGAAAGAAGCTTTCTGAGAAATTTCTTTGTGTTCTATGTAATCATCTCACAGAGTTACAGCTTTCCCCTCAAGAAGCCTTTCGCTAAGACAGTTCTTGTGGAATTGGCAAAGTGATATTTGGAATCCCATAGAGGACTATGGTGAAAAAGGAAATATCCTCAGATGAAATCTGGAAAGAAGCTTTCTGAGAAACTACTTAGTGTTCTGTTAATTCATCTCACAGAGTTACATCTGTATGTCGTGGATCACTTGGCTAGCCTTATTTCTGTGGAATCTGAGAACAGATATTTCGGATCCCTTTGAAGACTATAGGGCCAAAGGAAATATCCTCCGATAACTAAGAGAAAGAAGCTTTCTGAGAAACTTCTTTGTGTTCTGTGAAATCATCTCACAGAGTTACAGCTTTCCCTCAAGAAACCTTTCGCTAGGACATTTCTTGTGGAATTGGCAAAGTGATATTTGGAAGCCCATAGAGGGCTATGGTCAAAAAGGAAACATCCTCCGATGAAATCTGGAAATAAGCTTTCTGAGAAACTGCTTAGTGTTCTGTTAATTCATCTCACAGAGTTACTTCTATATTTCGTGGATCTCTTTGCTAGCCTTATTTCTGTGGAATCTGAGAACAGGTATTTCGGATCCCTTTGAAGACTATAGGGCCAAAGGAAATATCCTCCGATAAATAAGAGAAAGAAGCTTTCTGAGAAACTTCTTTGTGTTCTGTGAAATCATCTCACAGAGTTACAGCTTTCCCCTCAAGAAGCCTTTCGCTAAGACAGTTCTTGTGGAATTGGCAAAGTGATATTTGGAAGCCCATAGAGGGCTATGGTGAAAAAGGAAATATCCTCAGATGAAATCTGGAAAGAAGCTTTCTGAGAAACTGCTCAGTGTTCTGTTAATTCATCTACAGAGTTACATCTGTATTTCGTGGATCTCTTTGCTAGCCTTATTTCTGTGGAATCTGAGAACAGATATTTCGGATCCCTTTGAAGACTATAGGGCCAAAGGAAATATCCTCCGATAACTAAGAGAAAGAAGCTTTCTGAGAAACTTCTTTGTGTTCTGTGAAATCATCTCACAGAGTTACAGCTTTCCCCTCAAGAAGCCTTTCGCTAAGACAGTTCTTGTGGAATTGGCAAAGTGATATTTGGAAGCCCATAGAGGGCTATGGTGAAAAAGGAAATATCCTCCAATGAAATCTGGAAAGAAGCTTTCTGAGAAACTGCTTAGTGTTCTGTTAATTCATCTCACAGAGTTACATCTATATTTCGTGGATCTCTTTGCTAGCCTTATTTCTGTGGAATCTGAGAACAGATATTTTGGATCCCTTTGAAGACTATAGGGCCAAAGGAAATATCCTCCGATAACAAAGAGAAAGAAGCTTTCTGAGAAATTTCTTCGTGTTCTATGTAATCATCTCACAGAGTTACAGCTTTCCCCTCAAGAAGCCTTTCGCTAAGACAGTTCTTGTGGAATTGGCAAAGTGATATTTGGAAGCCCATAGAGGGCTATGGTGAAAAAGGAAATATCCTCAGATGAAATCTGGAAAGAAGCTTTCTGAGAAACTGCTTAGTGTTCTGTTAATTCATCTCACAGAGTTACATCTATATTTCGTGGATCTCTGTGCTAGCCTTATTTCTGTGGAATCTGAGAACAGATATTTCGGATCCCTTTGAAGACTATAGGGCCAAAGGAAATATCCTCCGATAACTAAGAGAAAGAAGCTTTCTGAGAAACTTCTTTGTGTTCTGTGAAATCATCTCACAGAGTTACAGCTTTCCCCTCAAGAAGCCTTTCGCTAAGACAGTTCTTGTGGAATTGTCAAAGTGATATTTGGAAGCCCATAGAGGGCTATGGTGAAAAAGGAAATATCCTCAGATGAAATCTGGAAAGAAGCTTTCTGAGAAACTGCTTAGTGTTCTGTTAATTCATCTCACAGAGTTACATCTGTATTTCGTGGATCACTTGGCTAGCCTTATATCTGTGGAATCTGAGAACAGATATTTCGGATCCCTTTGAAGACTATAGGGCCAAAGGAAATATCCTCCGATAACTAAGAGAAAGAAGCTTTCTGAGAAACTTCTTTGTGTTCTGTGAAATCATCTCACAGAGTTACAGCTTTCCCCTCAAGAAGCCTTTCGCTAACACAGTTCTTGTGGAATTGGCAAAGTGATATTTGGAAGCCCATACAGGGCTATGGTGAAAAAGGAAATATCCTCAGATGAAATCTGGAAAGAAGCTTTCTGAGAAACTGCTCAGTGTTCTGTTAATTCATCTCACAGTGTTACATCTGTATTTCGTGGATCTCTTTGCTAGGCTTATTTCTGTGGAATCTGAGAACAGATATTTCGGATCCCTTTGAAGACTATAGGGCCAAAGGAAATATCCTCCGATAACAAAGAAAAAGAAGCTTTCTGAGAAACTTCTTTGTGTTATGTGAAATCATCTCGCAGAGTTACAGCTTTCCCCTCAAGAAGCCTTTCGCTAAGACAGTTCTTGTGGAATTGGCAAAGTGATATTTGGAAGCCCATAGAGGACTATGGTGAAAAAGGAAATATCCTCAGATGAAATCTGGAAAGAAGCTTTCTGAGAAACTGCTTAGTGTTCTGTTAATTCATCTCACAGAGTTACATGTGTATTTCGTGGATCTCTTTGCTAGCCTTATTTCTGTGGAATCTGAGAACAGATATTTCGGATCCCTTTGAAGACTATAGGGCCAAAGGAAATATCCTCCGATAACTAAGAGAAAGAAGCTTTCTGAGAAACTTCTTTGTGGTCTATGAAATCATCTCACAGAGTTACAGCTTTCCCCTCAAGAAGCCTTTCGCTAAGACAGTTCTTGTGGAATTGGCAAAGTGATATTTGGAAGCCCATAGAGGGCTATGGTGAAAAAGGAAATATCCTCCGATGAAATCTGGAAAGAAGCTTTCTGAGAAACTGCTTAGTGTTCTGTTAATTCATCTCACAGAGTTACATCTATATTTCGTGGATCTCTTTGCTAGCCTTATTTCTGTGGAATCTGAGAACAGATATTTCGGATCCCTTTGAAGACTATAGGGCCAAAGGAAATATCCTCCGATAACAAAGAGAAAGAAGCTTTCTGAGAAATTTCTTTGTGTTCTATGTAATCATCTCACAGAGTTACAGCTTTCCCCTCAAGAAGCCTTTCGCTAAGACAGTTCTTGTGGAATTGGCAAAGTGATATTTGGAAGCCCATAGAGGGCTATGGTTAAAAAGGAAATATCCTCAGATGAAATCTGGAAAGAAGCTTTCTGAGAAACTGCTTAGTGTTCTGTTAATTCATCTCAGAGTTACATCTATATTTCGTGGATCTCTGTGCTAGCCTTATTTCTGTGGAATCTGAGAACAGATATTTTGGATCCCTTTGAAGACTATAGGGCCAAAGGAAATATCCTCCGATAACTAAGAGAAAGAAGCTTTCTGAGAAACTTCTTTGTGTTCTGTGAAATCATCTCACAGAGTTACAGCTTTCCCCTCAAGAAGCCTTTCGCTAAGACAGTTCTTGTGGAATTGGCAAAGTGATATTTGGAAGCACATAGTGGGCTATGGTGAAAAAGGAAATATCCTCAGATGAAATCTGGAAAGAAGCTTTCTGAGAAACTGCTTAGTGTTCTGTCAATTCATCTCACAGAGTTACATCTGTATTTCGTGGATCACTTGGCTAGCCTTATATCTGTGGAATCTGAGAACAGATATTTCGGATCCCTTTGAAGACTATAGGGCCAAAGGAAATATCCTCCGATAACTAAGAGAAAGAAGCTTTCTGAGAAACCTCTTTGTGTTCTGTGAAATCATCTCACAGAGTTACAGCTTTCCCCTCAAGAAGCCTTTCGCTAAGACAGTTCTTGTGGAATTGGCAAAGTGATATTTGGAAGCCCATAGAGGGCTATGGTGAAAAAGGAAATATCCTCAGATGAAATCTGGAAAGAAGCTTTCTGAGAAACTGCTTAGTGTTCTGTTAATTCATCTCACAGAGTTACATCTGTATTTCGTGGATCTCTTTGCTAGACTTATTTCTGTGGAATCTGAAAACAGATATTTCGGATCCCTTTGAAGACTATAGGGCCAAAGGAAATATCCTCCGATAACTAAGAGAAAGAAGCTTTCTGAGAAACTTCTTTGTGTTCTGTGAAATCATCTCACAGAGTTACAGCTTTCCCCTCAAGAAGCCTTTCGCTAAGACAGTTCTTGTGGAATTGGCAAAGTGATATTTGGAAGCCCATAGAGGGCTATGGTGCAAAAGGAAATATCCTCCAATGAAATCTGGAAAGAAGCTTTCTGAGAAACTGCTTAGTGTTCTGTTAATTCATCTCACAGAGTTACATCTGTATTTCGTGGATCTCTTTGCTAGCCTTATTTCTGTGGAATCTGAGAACAGATATTTCGGATCCCTTTGAAGACTATAGGGCCAAAGGAAATATCCTCCGATAACAAAGAGAAAGAAGCTTTCTGAGAAATTTCTTCGTGTTCTATGTAATCATCTCACAGAGTTACAGCTTTCCCCTCAAGAAGCCTTTCGCTAAGACAGTTCTTGTGGAATTGGCAAAGTGATATTTGGAAGCCCATAGAGGGCTATGGTGAAAAAGGAAATATCCTCAGATGAAATCTGGAAAGAAGCTTTCTGAGAAACTGCTAACTGTTCTGTTAATTCATCTCACAGAGTTACATCTATATTTCGTGGATCTCTGTGCTAGCCTTATTTCTGTGGAATCTGAGAACAGATATTTCGGATCCCTTTGAAGACTATAGGGCCAAAGGAAATATCCTCCGATAACTAAGAGAAAGAAGCTTTCTGAGAAACTTCTTTGTGTTCTGTGAAATCATCTCGCAGAGTTACAGCTTTCCCCTCAAGAAGCCTTTCGCTAAGACAGTTCTTGTGGAATTGGCAAAGTGATATTTGGAAGCCCATAGAGGACTATGGTGAAAAAGGAAATATCCTCAGATGAAATCTGGAAAGAAGCTTTCTGAGAAACTGCTTAGTGTTCTGTTAATTCATCTCACAGAGTTACATCTGTATTTCGTGGATCTCTTTGCTAGCCTTATTTCTGTGGAATCTGAGAACAGATATTTCGGATCCCTTTGAAGACTATAGGGCCAAAGGAAATATCCTCCGATAACTAAGAGAAAGAAGCTTTCTGAGAAACTTCTTTGTGGTCTATGAAATCATCTCACAGAGTTACAGCTTTCCCCTCAAGAAGCCTTTCGCTAAGACAGTTCTTGTGGAATTGGCAAAGTGATATTTGGAAGCCCATAGAGGGCTATGGTGAAAAAGGAAATATCCTCAGATGAAATCTGGAAAGAAGCTTTCTGAGAAACTGCTCTGTGATGTGTGTCTTCCACTCACAGAGTTACATCTGTATTTCGTGGATCACTTGGCTAGCCTTATATCTGTGGAATCTGAGAACAGATATTTCGGATCCCTTTGAAGACTATAGGGCCAAAGGAAATATCCTCCGATAACTACGAGAAAGAAGCTTTCTGAGAAACTTCTTTGTGTTCTGTGAAATCATCTCACAGAGTTACAGCTTTCCCCTCAAGAAGCCTTTCGCTAAGACAGTTCTTGTGGAATTGGCAAAGTGATATTTGGAAGCCCATAGAGGGCTATGGTGAAAAAGGAAATATCCTCAGTTGAAATCTGGAAAGAAGCTTTCTGAGAAACTGCTTAGTGTTCTGTTAATTCATCTCACAGAGTTACATCTATATTTCGTGGATCTCTTTGCTAGCCTTATTTCTGTGGAATCTGAGAACAGATATTTCGGATCCCTTTGAAGCCTATAGGGCCAAAGGAAATATCCTCCGATAACAAAGAGAAAGAAGCTTTCTGAGAAATTTCTTTGTGTTCTATGTAATCATCTCACAGAGTTACAGCTTTCCCCTCAAGAAGCCTTTCGCTAAGACAGTTCTTGTGGAATTGGCAAAGTGATATTTGGAAGCCCATAGAGGACTATGGTGAAAAAGGAAATATCCTCAGATGAAATCTGGAAAGAAGCTTTCTGAGAAACTGCTTAGTGTTCTGTTAATTCATCTCACAGAGTTACATCTGTATGTCGTGGATCACTTGGCTAGCCTTATTTCTGTGGAATCTGAGAACAGATATTTCGTATCCCTTTGAAGACTATAGGGCCAAAGGAAATATCCTCCGATAACTAAGAGAAAGAAGCTTTCTGAGAAACTTCTTTGTGTTCTGTGAAATCATCTCACAGAGTTACAGCTTTACCCTCAAGAAGCCTTTCGCTAGGACATTTCTTGTGGAATTGGCAAAGTGATATTTGGAAGCCCATAGAGGGCTATGGTCAAAAAGGAAACATCCTCCATTGAAATCTGGAAATAAGCTTTCTGAGAAACTGCTTAGTGTTCTGTTAATTCATCTCACAGAGTTACTTCTATATTTCGTGGATCTCTTTGCTAGCCTTATTTCTGTGGAATCTGAGAACAGGTATTTCGGATCCCTTTGAAGACTATAGGGCCAAAGGAAATATCCTCCGTTAACTAAGAGAAAGAAGCTTTCTGAGAAACTTCTTTGTGTTCTGTGAAATCATCTCACAGAGTTACAGCTTTACCCTCAAGAAACCTTTCGCTAGGACATTTCTTGTGGAATTGGCAAAGTGATATTTGGAAGCCCATAGAGGGCTATGGTCAAAAAGGAAACATCCTCCGATGAAATCTGGAAATAAGCTTTCTGAGAAACTGCTTAGTGTTCTGTTAATTCATCTCACAGAGTTACTTCTATATTTCGTGGATCTCTTTGCCAGCCTTATTTCTGTGGAATCTGAGAACAGGTATTTCGGATCCCTTTGAAGACTATAGGGCCAAAGGAAATATCCTCCGATAACTAAGAGAAAGAAGCTTTCTGAGAAACTTCTTTGTGTTCTGTGAAATCATCTCACAGAGTTACAGCTTTCCCCTCAAGAAGCCTTTTCGCTAAGACAGTTCTTGTGGAATTGGCAAAGTGATATTTGGAAGCCCATAGAGGGCTACGGTGAAAAAGGAAATATCCTCAGATGAAATCTGGAAAGAAGCTTTCTGAGAAACTGCTCAGTGTTCTGTTAATTCATCTACAGAGTTACATCTGTATTTCGTGGATCTCTTTGCTAGCCTTATTTCTGTGGAATCTGAGAACAGATATTTCGGATCCCTTTGAAGACTATAGGGCCAAAGGAAATATCCTCCGATAACTAAGAGAAAGAAGCTTTCTGAGAAACCTCTTTGTGTTCTGTGAAATCATCTCACAGAGTTACAGCTTTCCCCTCAAGAAGCCTTTCGCTAAGACAGTTCTTGTGGAATTGGCAAAGTGATATTTGGAAGCCCATAGAGGGCTATGGTGAAAAAGGAAATATCCTCAGATGAAATCTGGAAAGAAGCTTTCTGAGAAACTGCTTAGTGTTCTGTTAATTCATCTCACAGAGTTACATCTGTATTTCGTGGATCTCTTTGCTAGACTTATTTCTGTGGAATCTGAACACAGATATTTCGGATCCCTTTGAAGACTATAGGGCCAAAGGAAATATCCTCCGATAACTAAGAGAAAGAAGCTTTCTGAGAAACTTCTTTGTGTTCTGTGAAATCATCTCACAGAGTTACAGCTTTCCCCTCAAGAAGCCTTTCGCTAAGACAGTTCTTGTGGAATTGGCAAAGTGACATTTGGAAGCCCATAGAGGGCTATGGTGAAAAAGGAAATATCCTCCAATGAAATCTGGAAAGAAGCTTTCTGAGAAACTGCTTAGTGTTCTGTTAATTCATCTCACAGAGTTACATCTATATTTCGTGGATCTCTTTGCTAGCCTTATTTCTGTGGAATCTGAGAACAGATATTTTGGATCCCTTTGAAGACTATAGGGCCAAAGGAAATATCCTCCGATAACAAAGAGAAAGAAGCTTTCTGAGAAATTTCCTCGTGTTCTATGTAATCATCTCACAGAGTTACAGCTTTCCCCTCAAGAAGCCTTTCGCTAAGACAGTTCTTGTGGAATTGGCAAAGTGATATTTGGAAGCCCATAGAGGGCTATGGTGAAAAAGGAAATATCCTCAGATGAAATCTGGAAAGAAGCTTTCTGAGAAACTGCTAACTGTTCTGTTAATTCATCTCACAGAGTTACATCTATATTTCGTGGATCTCTGTGCTAGCCTTATTTCTGTGGAATCTGAGAACAGATATTTCGGATCCCTTTGAAGACTATAGGGCCAAAGGAAATATCCTCCGATAACTAAGAGAAAGAAGCTTTCTGAGAAACTTCTTTGTGTTCTGTGAAATCATCTCACAGAGTTACAGCTTTCCCCTCAAGAAGCCTTTCGCTAAGACAGTTCTTGTGGAATTGGCAAAGTGATATTTGGAAGCCCATAGAGGGCTATGGTGAAAAAGGAAATATCCTCAGATGAAATCTGGAAAGAAGCTTTCTGAGAAACTGCTTAGTGTTCTGTTAATTCATCTCACAGAGTTACATCTGTATTTCGTGGATCACTTGGCTAGCCTTATATCTGTGGAATCTGAGAACAGATATTTCGGACCCCTTTGAAGACTATAGGGCCAAAGGAAATATCCTCCGATAACTAAGAGAAAGAAGCTTTCTGAGAAACTTCTTTGTGTTCTGTGAAATCATCTCACAGAGTTACAGCTTTCCCCTCAAGAAGCCTTTCGCTAAGACAGTTCTTGTGGAATTGGCAAAGTGATATTTGGAAGCCCATAGAGGGCTATGGTGAAAAAGGAAATATCCTCAGATGAAATCTGGAAAGAAGCTTTCTGAGAAACTGCTTAGTGTTCTGTTAATTCATCTCACAGAGTTACATCTGTATTTCGTGGATCTCTTTGCTAGACTTATTTCTGTGGAAACTGAAAACAGATATTTCGGATCCCTTTGAAGACTATAGGGCCAAAGGAAATATCCTCCGATAACTAAGAGAAAGAAGCTTTCTGAGAAACTTCTTTGTGTTCTGTGAAATCATCTCACAGAGTTACAGCTTTCCCCTCAAGAAGCCTTTCGATAAGACAGTTCTTGTGGAATTGGCAAAGTGATATTTGGAAGCCCATAGAGGGCTATGGTGAAAAAGGAAATATCCTCCAATGAAATCTGGAAAGAAGCTTTCTGAGAAACTGCTTAGTGTTCTGTTAATTCATCTCACAGAGTTACATCTATATTTCGTGGATCTCTTTGCTAGCCTTATTTCTTTGGAATCTGAGAACAGATATTTCGGATCCCTTTGAAGACTATAGGGCCAAAGGAAATATCCTCCGATAACAAAGAGAAAGAAGCTTTCTGAGAAATTTCTTCGTGTTCTATGTAATCATCTCACAGAGTTACAGCTTTCCCCTCAAGAAGCCTTTCGCTAAGACAGTTCTTGTGGAATTGGCAAAGTGATATTTGGAAACCCATAGAGGGCTATGGTGAAAAAGGAAATATCCTCAGATGAAATCTGGAAAGAAGCTTTCTGAGAAACTGCTAACTGTTCTGTTAATTCATCTCACAGAGTTACATCTATATTTCGTGGATCTCTGTGCTAGCCTTATTTCTGTGGAATCTGAGAACAGATATTTCGGATCCCTTTGAAGACTATAGGGCCAAAGGAAATATCCTCCGATAACTAAGAGAAAGAAGCTTTCTGAGAAACTTCTTTGTGTTCTGTGAAATCATCTCGCAGAGTTACAGCTTTCCCCTCAAGAAGCCTTTCGCTAAGACAGTTCTTGTGGAATTGGCAAAGTGATATTTGGAAGCCCATAGAGGACTATGGTGAAAAAGGAAATATCCTCAGATGAAATCTGGAAAGAAGCTTTCTGAGAAACTGCTTAGTGTTCTGTTAATTCATCTCACAGAGTTACATCTGTATTTCGTGGATCTCTTTGCTAGCCTTATTTCTGTGGAATCTGAGAACAGATATTTCGGATCCCTTTGAAGACTATAGGGCCAAAGGAAATATCCTCCGATAACTAAGAGAAAGAAGCTTTCTGAGAAACTTCTTTGTGGTCTATGAAATCATCTCACAGAGTTACAGCTTTCCCCTCAAGAAGCCTTTCGCTAAGACAGTTCTTGTGGAATTGGCAAAGTGATATTTGGAAGCCCATAGAGGGCTATGATGAAAAAGGAAATATCCTCAGATGAAATCTGGAAAGAAGCTTTCTGAGAAACTGCTCTGTGATGTGTGTCTTCCACTCACAGAGTTACATCTGTATTTCGTGGATCTCTTTGCTAGCCTTATTTCTGTGGAATCTGAGAACAGATATTTCGGATCCCTTTGAAGACTATTGGGCCAAAGGAAATATACTCCGATAACTAAGAGAAAGAAGCTTTCTGAGAAACTTCTTTGTGTTCTGTGAAATCATCTCACAGAGTTACAGCTTTCCCCTCAAGAAGCCTTTCGCTAAGACAGTTCTTGTGGAATTGGCAAAGTGATATTTGGAAGCCCATAGAGGGCTATGGTGAAAAAGGAAATATCCTCCAGTGAAATCTGGAAAGAAGCTTTCTGAGAAACTGCTTAGTGTTCTGTTAATTCATCTCACAGAGTTACATCTATATTTCGTGGATCTCTTTGCTAGCCTTATTTCTGTGGAATCTGAGAACAGATATTTTGGATCCCTTTGAAGACTATAGGGCCAAAGGAAATATCCTCCGATAACAAAGAGAAAGAAGCTTTCTGAGAAATTTCTTCGTGTTCTAGGTAATCATCTCACAGAGTTACAGCTTTCCCCTCAAGAAGCCTTTCGCTAAGACAGTTCTTGTGGAATTGGCAAAGTGATATTGGGAAGCCCATAGAGGGCTATGGTGAAAAAGGAAATATCCTCAGATGAAATCTGGAAAGAAGATTTCTGAGAAACTGCTAACTGTTCTGTTAATTCATCTCACAGAGTTACATCTATATTTTGTGGATCTCTGTGCTAGCCTTATTTCTGTGGAATCTGAGAACAGATATTTCGGATCCCTTTGAAGACTATAGGGCCAAAGGAAATATCCTCCGATAACTAAGAGAAAGAAGCTTTCTGAGAAACTTCTTTGTGTTCTGTGAAATCATCTCGCAGAGTTACAGCTTTCCCCTCAAGAAGCCTTTCGCTAAGACAGTTCTTGCGGAATTGGCAAAGTGATATTTGGAAGCCCATAGAGGACTATGGTGAAAAAGGAAATATCCTCAGATGAAATCTGGAAAGAAGCTTTCTGAGAAACTGCTTAGTGTTCTGTTAATTCATCTCACAGAGTTACATCTGTATTTCGTGGATCTCTTTGCTAGCCTTATTTCTGTGGAATCTGAGAACAGATATTTCGGATCCCTTTGAAGACTATAGGGCCAAAGGAAATATCCTCCGATAACTAAGAGAAAGAAGCTTTCTGAGAAACTTCTTTGTGGTCTATGAAATCATCTCACAGAGTTACAGCTTTCCCCTCAAGAAGCCTTTCGCTAAGACAGTTCTTGTGGAATTGGCAAAGTGATATTTGGAAGCCCATAGAGGGCTATGGTGAAAAAGGAAATATCCTCAGATGAAATCTGGAAAGAAGCTTTCTGAGAAACTGCTCTGTGATGTGTGTCTTCCACTCACAGAGTTACATCTGTATTTCGTTGATCTCTTTGCTAGCCTTATTTCTGTGGAATCTGAGAACAGATATTTCGGATCCCTTTGAAGACTATTGGGCCAAAGGAAATATACTCCGATAACTAAGAGAAAGAAGCTTTCTGAGAAACTTCTTTGTGTTCTGTGAAATCATCTCACAGAGTTACAGCTTTCCCCTCAAGAAGCCTTTCGCTAAGACAGTTCTTGTGGAATTGGCAAAGTGATATTTGGAAGCCCATAGAGGGCTATGGTGAAAAAGGAAATATCCTCAGATGAAATCTGGAAAGAAGCTTTCTGAGAAACTGCTTAGTGTTCTGTTAATTCATCTCACAGAGTTACATCTGTATTTCGTGGATCACTTGGCTAGCCTTATATCTGTGGAATCTGAGAACAGATATTTCGGATCCCTTTGAAGACTATAGGGCCAAAGGAAATATCCTCCGATAACTAAGAGAAAGAAGCTTTCTGAGAAACTTCTTTGTGTTCTGTGAAATCATCTCACAGAGTTACAGCTTTCCCCTCAAGAAGCCTTTCGCTAAGACAGTTCTTGTGGAATTGGCAAAGTGATATTTGGAAGCCCATAGAGGGCTATGGTGAAAAAGTAAATATCCTCAGATGAAATCTGGAAAGAAGCTTTCTGAGAAACTGCTTAGTGTTCTGTTAATTCATCTCACAGAGTTACATCTATATTTCGTGGATCTCTTTGCTAGCCTTATTTCTGTGGAATCTGAGAACAGATATTTCGGATCCTTTGAAGCCTATAGGGCCAAAGGAAATATCCTCCGATAACAAAGAGAAAGAAGCTTTCTGAGAAATTTCTTTGTGTTCTATGTAATCATCTCACAGAGTTACAGCTTTCCCCTCAAGAAGCCTTTCGCTAAGACAGTTCTTGTGGAATTGGCAAAGTGATATTTGGAAGCCCATAGAGGACTATGGTGAAAAAGGAAATATCCTCAGATGAAATCTGGAAAGAAGCTTTCTGAGAAACTGCTTAGTGTTCTGTTAATTCATCTCACAGAGTTACATCTGTATGTCGTGGATCACTTGGCTAGCCTTATTTCTGTGGAATCTGAGAACAGATATTTCGGATCCCTTTGAAGATTATAGGGCCAAAGGAAATATCCTCCGATAACTAAGAGAAAGAAGCTTTCTGAGAAACTTCTTTGTGTTCTGTGAAATCATCTCACAGAGTTACAGCTTTACCCTCAAGAAGCCTTTCGCTAGGACATTTCTTGTGGAATTGGCAAAGTGATATTTGGAAGCCCATAGAGGGCTATGGTCAAAAAGGAAACATCCTCCGATGAAATCTGGAAATAAGCTTTCTGAGAAACTGCTTAGTGTTCTGTTAATTCATCTCACAGAGTTACTTCTATATTTCGTGGATCTCTTTGCTAGCCTTATTTCTGTGGAATCTGAGAACAGGTATTTCGGATCCCTTTGAAGACTATAGGGCCAAAGGAAATATCCTCTGATAACTAAGAGAAAGAAGCTTTCTGAGAAACTTCTTTGTGTTCTGTGAAATCATCTCACAGAGTTACAGCTTTACCCTCAAGAAACCTTTCGCTAGGACATTTCTTGTGGAATTGGCAAAGTGATATTTGGAAGCCCATAGAGGGCTATGGTCAAAAAGGAAACATCCTCCGATGAAATCTGGAAATAAGCTTTCTGAGAAACTGCTTAGTGTTCTGTTAATTCATCTCACAGAGTTACTTCTATATTTCGTGGATCTCTTTGCTAGCCTTATTTCTGTTGAATCTGAGAACAGGTATTTCGGATCCCTTTGAAGACTATAGGGCCAAAGGAAATATCCTCCGATAACTAAGAGAAAGAAGCTTTCTGAGAAACTTCTTTGTGTTCTGTGAAATCATCTCACAGAGTTACAGCTTTCCCCTCAAGAAGCCTTTCGCTAAGACAGTTCTTGTGGAATTGGCAAAGTGATATTTGGAAGCCCATAGAGGGCTATGGTGAAAAAGGAAATATCCTCAGATGAAATCTGGAAAGAAGCTTTCTGAGAAACTGCTCAGTGTTCTGTTAATTCATCTACAGAGTTACATCTGTATTTCGTGGATCTCTTTGCTAGCCTTATTTCTGTGGAATCTGAGAACAGATATTTCGGATCCCTTTGAAGACTATAGGGCCAAAGGAAATATCCTCCGATAACTAAGAGAAAGAAGCTTTCTGAGAAACCTCTTTGTGTTCTGTGAAATCATCTCACAGAGTTACAGCTTTCCCCTCAAGAAGCCTTTCGCTAAGACAGTTCTTGTGGAATTGGCAAAGTGATATTTGGAAGCCCATAGAGGGCTATGGTGAAAAAGGAAATATCCTCAGATGAAATCTGGAAAGAAGCTTTCTGAGAAACTGCTTAGTGTACTGTTAATTCATCTCACAGATTTACATCTGTATTTCGTGGATCTCTTTGCTAGACTTATTTCTGTGGAATCTGAAAACAGATATTTCGGATCCCTTTGAAGACTATAGGGCCAAAGGAAATATCCTCCGATAACTAAGAGAAAGAAGCTTTCTGAGAAACTTCTTTGTGTTCTGTGAAATCATCTCACAGAGTTACAGCTTTCCCCTCAAGAAGCCTTTCGCTAAGACAGTTCTTGTGGAATTGGCAAAGTGATATTTGGAAGCCCATAGAGGGCTATGGTGAAAAAGGAAATATCCTCCAATGAAATCTGGAAAGAAGCTTTCTGAGAAACTGCTTAGTGTTCTGTTAATTCATCTCACAGAGTTACATCTATATTTCGTGGATCTCTTTGCTAGCCTTATTTCTGTGGAATCTGAGAACAGATATTTTGGATCCCTTTGAAGACTATAGGGCCAAAGGAAATATCCTCCGATAACAAAGAGAAAGAAGCTTTCTGAGAAATTTCTTCGTGTTCTATGTAATCATCTCACAGAGTTACAGCTTTCCCCTCAAGAAGCCTTTCGCTAAGACAGTTCTTGTGGAATTGGCAAAGTGATATTTGGAAGCCCATAGAGGGCTATGGTTAAAAAGGAAATATCCTCAGATGAAATCTGGAAAGAAGCTTTCTGAGAAACTGCTTAGTGTTCTGTTAATTCATCTCAGAGTTACATCTATATTTCGTGGATCTCTGTGCTAGCCTTATTTCTGTGGAATCTGAGAACAGATATTTCGGATCCCTTTGAAGACTATAGGGCCAAAGGAAATATCCTCCGATAACTAAGAGAAAGAAGCTTTCTGAGAAACTTCTTTGTGTTCTGTGAAATCATCTCACAGAGTTACAGCTTTCCCCTCAAGAAGCCTTTCGCTAAGACAGTTCTTGTGGAATTGGCAAAGTGATATTTGGAAGCCCATAGTGGGCTATGGTGAAAAAGGAAATATCCTCAGATGAAATCTGGAAAGAAGCTTTCTGGGAAACTGCTTAGTGTTCTGTCAATTCATCTCACAGAGTTACATCTGTATTTCGTGGATCACTTGGCTAGCCTTATATCTGTGGAATCTGAGAACAGATATTTCGGATCCCTTTGAAGACTATAGGGCCAAAGGAAATATCCTCCGATAACTAAGAGAAAGAAGCTTTCTGAGAAACCTCTTTGTGTTCTGTGAAATCATCTCACAGAGTTACAGCTTTCCCCTCAAGAAGCCTTTCGCTAAGACAGTTCTTGTGGAATTGGCAAAGTGATATTTGGAAGCCCATAGAGGGCTATGGTGAAAAAGGAAATATCCTCAGATGAAATCTGGAAAGAAGCTTTCTGAGAAACTGCTTAGTGTTCTGTTAATTCATCTCACAGAGTTACATCTGTATTTCGTGGATCTCTTTGCTAGACTTATTTCTGTGGAAACTGAAAACAGATATTTCGGATCCCTTTGAAGACTGTAGGGCCAAAGGAAATATCCTCCGATAACTAAGAGAAAAAAGCTTTCTGAGAAACTTCTTTGTGTTCTGTGAAATCATCTCACAGAGTTACAGCTTTCCCCTCAAGAAGCCTTTCGCTAAGACAGTTCTTGTGGAATTGGCAAAGTGATATTTGGAAGCCCATAGAGGGCTATGGTGAAAAAGGAAATATCCTCCAATGAAATCTGGAAAGAAGCTTTCTGAGAAACTGCTTAGTGTTCTGTTAATTCATCTCACAGAGTTACATCTATATTTCGTGGATCTCTTTGCTAGCCTTATTTCTTTGGAATCTGAGAACAGATATTTCGGATCCCTTTGAAGACTATAGGGCCAAAGGAAATATCCTCCGATAACAAAGAGAAAGAAGCTTTCTGAGAAATTTCTTCGTGTTCTATGTAATCATCTCACAGAGTTACAGCTTTCCCCTCAAGAAGCCTTTCGCTAAGACAGTTCTTGTGGAATTGGCAAAGTGATATTTGGAAGCCCATAGAGGGCTATGGTGAAAAAGGAAATATCCTCAGATGAAATCTGGAAAGAAGCTTTCTGAGAAAATGCTAACTGTTCTGTTAATTCATCTCACAGAGTTACATCTATATTTCGTGGATCTCTGTGCTAGCCTTATTTCTGTGGAATCTGAGAACAGATATTTCGGATCCCTTTGAAGACTATAGGGCCAAAGGAAATATCCTCCGATAACTAAGAGAAAGAAGCTTTCTGAGAAACTTCTTTGTGTTCTGTGAAATCATCTCGCAGAGTTACAGCTTTCCCCTCAAGAAGCCTTTCGCTAAGACAGTTCTTGTGGAATTGGCAAAGTGATATTTGGAAGCCCATAGAGGACTATGGTGAAAAAGGAAATATCCTCAGATGAAATCTGGAAAGAAGCTTTCTGAGAAACTGCTTAGTGTTCTGTTAATTCATCTCACAGAGTTACATCTGTATTTCGTGGATCTCTTTGCTAGCCTTATTTCTGTGGAATCTGAGAACAGATATTTCGGATCCCTTTGAAGATTATAGGGCCAAAGGAAATATCCTCCGATAACTAAGAGAAAGAAGCTTTCTGAGAAACTTCTTTGTGGTCTATGAAATCATCTCACAGAGTTACAGCGTTCCCCTCAAGAAGCCTTTCGCTAAGACAGTTCTTGTGGAATTGGCAAAGTGATATTTGGAAGCCCATAGAGGGCTATGATGAAAAAGGAAATATCCTCAGATGAAATCTGGAAAGAAGCTTTCTGAGAAACTGCTCTGTGATGTGTGTCTTCCACTCACAGAGTTACATCTGTATTTCGTTGATCTCTTTGCTAGCCTTATTTCTGTGGAATCTGAGAACAGATATTTCGGATCCCTTTGAAGACTATTGGGCCAAAGGAAATATACTCCGATAACTAAGAGAAAGAAGCTTTTTGAGAAACTTCTTTGTGTTCTCTGAAATCATCTCACAGAGTTACAGCTTTCCCCTCAAGAAGCCTTTCGCTAAGACAGTTCTTGTGGAATTGGCAAAGTGATATTTGGAAGCCCATAGAGGGCTATGGTGAAAAAGGAAATATCCTCAGATGAAATCTGGAAAGAAGCTTTCTGAGAAACTGCTTAGTGTTCTGTTAATTCATCTCACAGAGTTACATCTATATTTCGTGGATCTCTTTGCTAGCCTTATTTCTGTGGAATCTGAGAACAGATATTTCGGATCCCTTTGAAGCCTATAGGGCCAAAGGAAATATCCTCCGATAACAAAGAGAAAGAAGCTTTCTGAGAAATTTCTTTGTGTTCTATGTAATCATCTCACAGTGTTACAGCTTTCCCCTCAAGAAGCCTTTCGCTAAGACAGTTCTTGTGGAATTGGCAAAGTGATATTTGGAAGCCCATAGAGGACTATGGTGAAAAAGGAAATATCCTCAGATGAAATCTGGAAAGAAGCTTTCTGAGAAACTGCTTAGTGTTCTGTTAATTCATCTCACAGAGTTACATCTGTATGTCGTGGATCACTTGGCTAGCCTTATTTCTGTGGAATCTGAGAACAGATATTTCGGATCCCTTTGAAGACTATAGGGCCAAAGGAAATATCCTCCGATAACTAAGAGAAAGAAGCTTTCTGAGAAACTTCTTTGTGTTCTGTGAAATCATCTCACAGAGTTACAGCTTTACCCTCAAGAAGCCTTTCGCTAGGACATTTCTTGTGGAATTGGCAAAGTGATATTTGGAAGCCCATAGAGGGCTATGGTCAAAAAGGAAACATCCTCCGATGAAATCTGGAAATAAGCTTTCTGAGAAACTGCTTAGTGTTCTGTTAATTCATCTCACAGAGTTACTTCTATATTTCGTGGATCTCTTTGCTAGCCTTATTTCTGTGGAATCTGAGAACAGGTATTTCGGATCCCTTTGAAGACTATAGGGCCAAAGGAAATATCCTCCGATAACTAAGAGAAAGAAGCTTTCTGAGAAACCTCTTTGTGTTCTGTGAAATCATCTCACAGAGTTACAGCTTTCCCCTCAAGAAGCCTTTCGCTAAGACAGTTCTTGTGGAATTGGCAAAGTGATATTTGGAAGCCCATAGAGGGCTATGGTGAAAAAGGAAATATCCTCAGATGAAATCTGGAAAGAAGCTTTCTGAGAAACTGCTTAGTGTTCTGTTAATTCATCTCACAGAGTTACATCTGTATTTCGTGGATCTCTTTGCTAGACTTATTTCTGTGGAATCTGAAAACAGATATTTCGGATCCCTTTGAAGACTATAGGGCCAAAGGAAATATCCTCCGATAACTAAGAGAAAGAAGCTTTCTGAGAAACTTCTTTGTGTTCTGTGAAATCATCTCACAGAGTTACAGCTTTCCCCTCAAGAAGCCTTTCGCTAAGACAGTTCTTGTGGAATTGGCAAAGTGATATTTGGAAGCCCATAGAGGGCTATGGTGAAAAAGGAAATATCCTCCAATGAAATCTGGAAAGAAGCTTTCTGAGAAACTGCTTAGTGTTCTGTTAATTCATCTCACAGAGTTACATCTATATTTCGTGGATCTCTTTGCTAGCCTTATTTCTGTGGAATCTGAGAACAGATATTTTGGATCCCTTTGAAGACTATAGGGCCAAAGGAAATATCCTCCGATAACAAAGAGAAAGAAGCTTTCTGAGAAATTTCTTCGTGTTCTAGGTAATCATCTCACAGAGTTACAGCTTTCCCCTCAAGAAGCCTTTCGCTAAGACAGTTCTTGTGGAATTGGCAAAGTGATATTGGGAAGCCCATAGAGGGCTATGGTGAAAAAGGAAATATCCTCAGATGAAATCTGGAAAGAAGATTTCTGAGAAACTGCTAACTGTTCTGTTAATTCATCTCACAGACTTACATCTATATTTCGTGGATCTCTGTGCTAGCCTTATTTCTGTGGAATCTGAGAACAGATATTTCGGATCCCTTTGAAGACTATAGGGCCAAAGGAAATATCCTCCGATAACTAAGAGAAAGAAGCTTTCTGAGAAACTTCTTTGTGTTCTGTGAAATCATCTCACAGAGTTACAGCTTTCCCCTCAAGAAGCCTTTCGCTAAGACAGTTCTTGTGGAATTGGCAAAGTGATATTTGGAAGCCCATAGAGGGCTATGGTGAAAAAGGAAATATCCTCAGATGAAATCTGGAAAGAAGCTTTCTGAGAAACTGCTTAGTGTTCTGTTAATTCATCTCACAGAGTTACATCTGTATTTCGTGGATCACTTGGCTAGCCTTATATCTGTGGAATCTGAGAACAGATATTTCGGATCCCTTTGAAGACTATAGGGCCAAAGGAAATATCCTCCGATAACTAAGAGAAAGAAGCTTTCTGAGAAACTTCTTTGTGTTCTGTGAAATCATCTCACAGAGTTACAGCTTTCCCCTCAAGAAGCCTTTCGCTAACACAGTTCTTGTGGAATTGGCAAAGTGATATTTGGAAGCCCACACAGGGCTATGGTGAAAAAGGAAATATCCTCAGATGAAATCTGGAAAGAAGCTTTCTGAGAAACTGCTCAGTGCTCTGTTAATTCATCTCACAGTGTTACATCTGTATTTCGTGGATCTCTTTGCTAGGCTTATTTCTGTGGAATCTGAGAACAGATATTTCGGATCCCTTTGAAGACTATAGGGCCAAAGGAAATATCCTCCGATAACAAAGAGAAAGAAGCTTTCTGAGAAATTTCTTTGTGTTCTATGTAATCATCTCACAGAGTTACAGCTTTCCCCTCAAGAAGCCTTTCGCTAAGACAGTTCTTGTGGAATTGGCAAAGTGATATTTGGAAGCCCCTAGAGGGCTATGGTTAAAAAGGAAATATCCTCAGATGAAATCTGGAAAGAAGCTTTCTGAGAAACTGCTTAGTGTTCTGTTAATTCATCTCAGAGTTACATCTATATTTCGTGGATCTCTGTGCTAGCCTTATTTCTGTGGAATCTGAGAACAGATATTTCGGATCCCTTTGAAGACTATAGGGCCAAAGGAAATATCCTCCGATAACTAAGAGAAAGAAGCTTTCTGAGAAACTTCTTTGTGTTCTGTGAAATCATCTCACAGAGTACAGCTTTCCCCTCAAGAAGCCTTTCGCTAAGACAGTTCTTGTGGAATTGGCAAAGTGATATTTGGAAGCCCATAGTGGGCTATGGTGAAAAAGGAAATATCCTCAGATGAAATCTGGAAAGAAGCTTTCTGAGAAACTGCTTAGTGTTCTGTCAATTCATCTCACAGAGTTACATCTGTATTTCGTGGATCACTTGGCTAGCCTTATATCTGTGGAATCTGAGAACAGATATTTCGGATCCCTTTGAAGACTATAGGGCCAAAGGAAATATCCTCCGATAACTAAGAGAAAGAAGCTTTCTGAGAAACCTCTTTGTGTTCTGGGAAATCATCTCACAGAGTTACAGCTTTCCCCTCAAGAAGCCTTTCGCTAAGACAGTTCTTGTGGAATTGGCAAAGTGATATTTGGAAGCCCATAGAGGGCTATGGTGAAAAAGGAAATATCCTCAGATGAAATCTGGAAAGAAGCTTTCTGAGAAACTGCTTAGTGTTCTGTTAATTCATCTCACAGAGTTACATCTGTATTTCGTGGATCACTTTGCTAGACTTATTTCTGTGGAAACTGAAAACAGATATTTCGGATCCCTTTGAAGACTATAGGGCCAAAGGAAATATCCTCCGATAACTAAGAGAAAGAAGCTTTCTGAGAAACTTCTTTGTGTTCTGTGAAATCATCTCACAGAGTTACAGCTTTCCCCTCAAGAAGCCTTTCGCTAAGACAGTTCTTGTGGAATTGGCAAAGTGATATTTGGAAGCCCATAGAGGGCTATGGTGAAAAAGGAAATATCCTCCAATGAAATCTGGAAAGAAGCTTTCTGAGAAACTGCTTAGTGTTCTGTTAATTCATCTCACAGAGTTACATCTATATTTCGTGGATCTCTTTGCTAGCCTTATTTCTTTGGAATCTGAGAACAGATATTTCGGATCCCTTTGAAGACTATAGGGCCAAAGGAAATATCCTCCGATAACAAAGAGAAAGAAGCTTTCTGAGAAATTTCTTCGTGTTCTATGTAATCATCTCACAGAGTTACAGCTTTCCCCTCAAGAAGCCTTTCGCTAAGACAGTTCTTGTGGAATTGGCAAAGTGATATTTGGAAGCCCATAGAGGGCTATGGTGAAAAAGGAAATATCCTCAGATGAAATCTGGAAAGAAGCTTTCTGAGAAACTGCTAACTGTTCTGTTAATTCCTCTCACAGAGTTACATCTATATTTCGTGGATCTCTGTGCTAGCCTTATTTCTGTGGAATCTGAGAACAGATATTTCGGATCCCTTTGAAGACTATAGGGCCAAAGGAAATATCCTCCGATAACTAAGAGAAAGAAGCTTTCTGAGAAACTTCTTTGTGTTCTGTGAAATCATCTCGCAGAGTTACAGCTTTCCCCTCAAGAAGCCTTTCGCTAAGACAGTTCTTGTGGAATTGGCAAAGTGATATTTGGAAGCCCATAGAGGACTATGGTGAAAAAGGAAATATCCTCAGATGAAATCTGGAAAGAAGCTTTCTGAGAAACTGCTTAGTGTTCTGTTAATTCATCTCACAGAGTTACATCTGTATTTCGTGGATCTCTTTGCTAGCCTTATTTCTGTGGAATCTGAGAACAGATATTTAGGATCCCTTTGAAGACTATTGGGCCAAAGGAAATATACTCCGATAACTAAGAGAAAGAAGCTTTCTGAGAAACTTCTTTGTGTTCTGTGAAATCATCTCACAGAGTTACAGCTTTCCCCTCAAGAAGCCTTTCGCTAAGACAGTTCTTGTGGAATTGGCAAAGTGATATTTGGAAGCCCATAGAGGGCTATGGTGAAAAAGGAAATATCCTCAGATGAAATCTGGAAAGAAGCTTTCTGAGAAACTGCTTAGTGTTCTGTTAATTCATCTCACAGAGTTACATCTATATTTCGTGGATCACTTGGCTAGCCTTATATCTGTGGAATCTGAGAACAGATATTTCGGATCCCTTTGAAGACTATAGGGCCAAAGGAAATATCCTCCGATAACTAAGAGAAAGAAGCTTTCTGAGAAACTTCTTTGTGTTCTGTGAAATCATCTCACAGAGTTACAGCTTTCCCCTCAAGAAGCCTTTCGCTAAGACAGTTCTTGTGGAATTGGCAAAGTGATATTTGGAAGCCCTTAGAGGGCTATGGTGAAAAAGTAAATATCCTCAGATGAAATCTGGAAAGAAGCTTTCTGAGAAACTGCTTAGTGTTCTGTTAATTCATCTCACAGAGTTACATCTATATTTCGTGGATCTCTTTGCTAGCCTTATTTCTGTGGAATCTGAGAACAGATATTTCGGATCCCTTTGAAGCCTATAGGGCCAAAGGAAATATCCTCCGATAACAAAGAGAAAGAAGCTTTCTGAGAAATTTCTTTGTGTTCTATGTAATCATCTCACAGAGTTACAGCTTTCCCCTCAAGAAGCCTTTCGCTAAGACAGTTCTTGTGGAATTGGCAAAGTGATATTTGGAAGCCCATAGAGGACTATGGTGAAAAAGGAAATATCCTCAGATGAAATCTGGAAAGAAGCTTTCTGAGAAACTGCTTAGTGTTCTGTTAATTCATCTCACAGAGTTACATCTGTATGTCGTGGATCACTTGGCTAGCCTTATTTCTGTGGAATCTGAGAACAGATATTTCGGATCCCTTTGAAGACTATAGGGCCAAAGGAAATATCCTCCGATAACTAAGAGAAAGAAGCTTTCTGAGAAACTTCTTTGTGTTCTGTGAAATCATCTCACAGAGTTACAGCTTTACCCTCAAGAAGCCTTTCGCTAGGACATTTCTTGTGGAATTGGCAAAGTGATATTTGGAAGCCCATAGAGGGCTATGGTCAAAAAGGAAACATCCTCCGATGAAATCTGGAAATAAGCTTTCTGAGAAACTGCTTAGTGTTCTGTTAATTCATCTCACAGAGTTACTTCTATATTTCGTGGATCTCTTTGCTAGCCTTATTTCTGTGGAATCTGAGAACAGGTATTTCGGATCCCTTTGAAGACTATAGGGCCAAAGGAAATATCCTCCGATAACTAAGAGAAAGAAGCTTTCTGAGAAACCTCTTTGTGTTCTGTGAAATCATCTCACAGAGTTACAGCTTTCCCCTCAAGAAGCCTTTCGCTAAGACAGTTCTTGTGGAATTGGCAAAGTGATATTTGGAAGCCCATAGAGGGCTATGGTGAAAAAGGAAATATCCTCAGATGAAATCTGGAAAGAAGCTTTCTGAGAAACTGCTTAGTGTTCTGTTAATTCATCTCACAGAGTTACATCTGTATTTCGTGGATCTCTTTGCTAGACTTATTTCTGTGGAATCTGAAAACAGATATTTCGGATCCCTTTGAAGACTATAGGGCCAAAGGAAATATCCTCCGATAACTAAGAGAAAGAAGCTTTCTGAGAAACTTCTTTGTGTTCTGTGAAATCATCTCACAGAGTTACAGCTTTCCCCTCAAGAAGCCTTTCGCTAAGACAGTTCTTGTGGAATTGGCAAAGTGATATTTGGAAGCCCATAGAGGGCTACGGTGAAAAAGGAAATATCCTCCAATGAAATCTGGAAAGAAGCTTTCTGAGAAACTGCTTAGTGTTCTGTTAATTCATCTCACAGAGTTACATCTATATTTCGTGGATCTCTTTGCTAGCCTTATTTCTGTGGAATCTGAGAACAGATATTTTGGATCCCTTTGAAGACTATAGGGCCAAAGGAAATATCCTCCGATAACAAAGAGAAAGAAGCTTTCTGAGAAATTTCTTCGTGTTCTAGGTAATCATCTCACAGAGTTACAGCTTTCCCCTCAAGAAGCCTTTCGCTAAGACAGTTCTTGTGGAATTGGCAAAGTGATATTGGGAAGCCCATAGAGGGCTATGGTGAAAAAGGAAATATCCTCAGATGAAATCTGGAAAGAAGATTTCTGAGAAACTGCTAACTGTTCTGTTAATTCATCTCACAGAGTTACATCTATATTTCGTGGATCTCTGTGCTAGCCTTATTTCTGTGGAATCTGACAACAGATATTTCGGATCCCTTTGAAGACTATAGGGCCAAAGGAAATATCCTCCGATAACTAAGAGAAAGAAGCTTTCTGAGAAACCTCTTTGTGTTCTGTGAAATCATCTCACAGAGTTACAGCTTTCCCCTCAAGAAGCCTTTCGCTAAGACAGTTCTTGTGGAATTGGCAAAGTGATATTTGCAAGCCCATAGAGGACTATGGTGAAAACGGAAATATCCTCACATGAAATCTGGAAAGAAGCTTTCTGAGAAACTGCTTAGTGTTCTGTTAATTCATCTCACAGAGTTACATCTGTATTTCGTGGATCTCTTTGCTAGACTTATTTCTGTGGAATCTGAAAACAGATATTTCGGATCCCTTTGAAGACTATAGGGCCAAAGGAAATATCCTCCGATAACTAAGAGAAAGAAGCTTTCTGAGAAACTTCTTTGTGTTCTGTGAAATCATCTCACAGAGTTACAGCTTTCCCCTGAAGAAGCCTTTCGCTAAGACAGTTCTTGTGGAATTGGCAAAGTGATATTTGGAAGCCCATAGAGGGCTATGGTGAAAAAGGAAATATCCTCAGATGAAATCTGGAAAGAAGCTTTCTGAGAAACTGCTTAGTGTTCTGTTAATTCATCTCACAGAGTTACATCTATATTTCGTGGATCTCTTTGCTAGC
Organism: Macaca mulatta; assembly: GCF_049350105.2. Classification (NCBI taxonomy): domain Eukaryota; kingdom Metazoa; phylum Chordata; class Mammalia; order Primates; family Cercopithecidae; genus Macaca; species Macaca mulatta. The sequence goes on from NC_133411.1 coordinate 51,107,161, forward strand.
CTTATTTCTGTGGAATCTGAGAACATATATTTCGGATCCCTTTGAAGACTATAGGGCCAAAGGAAATATACTCCGATAACAAAGAGAAAGAAGCTTTCTGAGAAATTTCTTTGTGTTCTATGTAATCATCTCACAGAGTTACAGCTTTCCACTCAAGAAGCCTTTCGCTAAGACAGTTCTTGTGGAATTGGCAAAGTGATATTTGGAAGCCCATAGAGGGCTATGGTGAAAAAGGAAATATCCTCAGATGAAATCTGGAAAGAAGCTTTCTGAGAAACTGCTTAGTGTTCTGTTAATTCATCTCACAGAGTTACATCTGTATTTCGTGGATCTCTTTGCTAGCCTTATTTCTGTGGAATCTGAGAACAGATATTTCGGATCCCATTGAAGACTATAGGGCCAAAGGAAATATCCTCCGATAACTAAGAGAAAGAAGCTTTCTGAGAAACTTCTTTGTGGTCTATGAAATCATCTCACAGAGTTACAGCTTTCCCCTCAAGAAGCCTTTCGCTAAGACAGTTCTTGTGGAATTGGCAAAGTGATATTTGGAAGCCCATAGAGGGCTATGGTGAAAAAGGAAATATCCTCCGATGAAATCTGGAAAGAAGCTTTCTGAGAAACTGCTCTGTGATGTGTGTCTTCCACTCACAGAGTTACATCTGTATTTCCTGGATCTCTTTGCTAGCCTTATTTCTGTGGAATCTGAGAACAGATATTTCGGATCCCTTTGAAGACTATTGGGCCAAAGGAAATATACTCCGATAACTAAGAGAAAGAAGCTTTCTGAGAAACTTCTTTGTGTTCTGTGAAATCATCTCACAGAGTTACAGCTTTCCCCTCAAGAAGCCTTTCGCTAAGACAGTTCTTGTGGAATTGGCAAAGTGATATTTGGAAGCCCATAGAGGGCTACGGTGAAAAAGGAAATATCCTCAGATGAAATCTGGAAAGAAGCTTTCTGAGAAACTGCTTAGTGTTCTGTTAATTCATCTCACAGAGTTACATCTGTATTTCAGGGATCACTTGGCTAGCCTTATATCTGTGGAATCTGAGAACAGATATTTCGGATCCCTTTGAAGACTATAGGGCCAAAGGAAATATACTCCGATAACTAAGAGAAAGAAGCTTTCTGAGAAACTTCTTTGTGTTCTGTGAAATCATCTCACAGAGTTACAGCTTTCCCCTCAAGAAGCCTTTCGCTAAGACAGTTCTTGTGGAATTGGCAAAGTGATATTTGGAAGCCCATAGAGGGCTATGGTGAAAAAGTAAATATCCTCAGATGAAATCTGGAAAGAAGCTTTCTGAGAAACTGCTTAGTGTTCTGTTAATTCATCTCACAGAGTTACATCTATATTTCGTGGATCTCTTTGCTAGCCTTATTTCTGTGGAATCTGAGAACAGATATTTCGGATCCCTTTGAAGCCTATAGGGCCAAAGGAAATATCCTCCGATAACAAAGAGAAAGAAGCTTTCTGAGAAATTTCTTTGTGTTCTATGTAATCATCTCACAGAGTTACAGCTTTCCCCTCAAGAAGCCTTTCGCTAAGACAGTTCTTGTGGAATTGGCAAAGTGATATTTGGAAGCCCATAGAGGACTATGGTGAAAAAGGAAATATCCTCAGATGAAATCTGGAAAGAAGCTTTCTGAGAAACTGCTTAGTGTTCTGTTAATTCATCTCACAGAGTTACATCTGTATGTCGTGGATCACTTGGCTAGCCTTATTTCTGTGGAATCTGAGAACAGATATTTCGGATCCCTTTGAAGACTATAGGGCCAAAGGAAATATCCTCCGATAACTAAGAGAAAGAAGCTTTCTGAGAAACTTCTTTGTGTTCTGTGAAATCATCTCACAGAGTTACAGCTTTACCCTCAAGAAACCTTTCGCTAGGACATTTCTTGTGGAATTGGCAAAGTGATATTTGGAAGCCCATAGAGGGCTATGGTCAAAAAGGAAACATCCTCCGATGAAATCTGGAAATAAGCTTTCTGAGAAACTGCTTAGTGTTCTGTTAATTCATCTCACAGAGTTACTTCTATATTTCGTGGATCTCTTTGCTAGCCTTATTTCTGTGGAATCTGAGAACAGGTATTTCGGATCCCTTTGAAGACTATAGGGCCAAAGGAAATATCCTCCGATAACTAAGAGAAAGAAGCTTTCTGAGAAACTTCTTTGTGTTCTGTGAAATCATGTCACAGAGTTACAGCTTTCCCCTCAAGAAGCCTTTCGCTAAGACAGTTCTTGTGGAATTGGCAAAGTGATATTTGGAAGCCCATAGAGGGCTATGGTGAAAAAGGAAATATCCTCAGATGAAATCTGGAAAGAAGCTTTCTGAGAAACTGCTCAGTGTTCTGTTAATTCATCTACAGAGTTACATCTGTATTTCGTGGATCTCTTTGCTAGCCTTATTTCTGTGGAATCTGAGAACAGATATTTCGGATCCCTTTGAAGACTATAGGGCCAAAGGAAATATCCTCCGATAACTAAGAGAAAGAAGCTTTCTGAGAAACCTTTTTGTGTTCTGTGAAATCATCTCACAGAGTTACAGCTTTCCCCTCAAGAAGCCTTTCGCTAAGACAGTTCTTGTGGAATTGGCAAAGTGATATTTGGAAGCCCATAGAGGGCTATGGTGAAAAAGGAAATATCCTCAGATGAAATCTGGAAAGAAGCTTTCTGAGAAACTGCTTAGTGTTCTGTTAATTCATCTCACAGAGTTACATCTGTATTTCGTGGATCACTTGGCTAGCCTTATATCTGTGGAATCTGAGAACAGATATTTCGGATCCCTTTGAAGACTATAGGGCCAAAGGAAATATCCTCCGATAACTAAGAGAAAGAAGCTTTCTGAGAAACTTCTTTGTGTTCTGTGAAATCATCTCACAGAGTTACAGCTCTCCCCTCAAGAAGCCTTTCGCTAACACAGTTCTTGTGGAATTGGCAAAGTGATATTTGGAAGCCCATACAGGGCTATGGTGAAAAAGGAAATATCCTCAGATGAAATCTGGAAAGAAGCTTTCTGAGAAACTGCTCAGTGTTCTGTTAATTCATCTCACAGTGTTACATCTGTATTTCGTGGATCTCTTTGCTAGGCTTATTTCTGTGGAATCTGAGAACAGATATTTCGGATGCCTTTGAAGACTATAGGGCCAAAGAAAATATCCTCGGATAACAAAGAAAAAGAAGCTTTCTGAGAAACTTCTTTGTGTTCTGTGAAATCATCTCACAGAGTTACAGCTTTCCCCTCAAGAAGCCTTTCGCTAAGACAGTTCTTGTGGAATTGGAAAAGTGATATTTGGAAGCCCATAGAGGACTATGGTGAAAAAGGAAATATCCTCAGATGAAATCTTGAAAGAAGCTTTCTGAGAAACTGCTTAGTGTTCTGTTAATTCATCTCACAGTGTTACATGTGTATTTCGTGGATCTCTTTGCTAGCCTTATTTCTGTGGAATCTGAGAACAGATATTTCGGATCCCTTTGAAGACTATAGGGCCAAAGGAAATATCCTCCGATAACTAAGAGAAAGAAGCTTTCTGAGAAACTTCTTTGTGTTCTGTGAAATCATCTCACAGCGTTACAGCTTTCCCCCTCAAGAAGCCTTTCGCTAAGACAGTTCTTGTGGAATTGGCAAAGTGATATTTGGAAGCCCATAGAGGGCTATGGTGAAAAAGGAAATATCCTCCGATGAAATCTGGAAAGAAGCTTTCTGAGAAACTGCTTAGTGTTCTGTTAATTCATCTCACAGAGTTACATCTATATTTCGTGGATCTCTTTGCTAGCCTTATTTCTGTGGAATCTGAGAACAGATATTTCGGATCCCTTTGAAGACTATAGGGCCAAAGGAAATATCCTCCGATAACAAAGAGAAAGAAGCTTTGTGAGAAATTTCTTTGTGTTCTATGTAATCATCTCACAGAGTTACAGCTTTCCCCTCAAGAAGCCTTTCGCTAAGACAGTTCTTGTGGAATTGGCAAAGTGATATTTGGAAGCCCATAGAGGGCTATGGTTAAAAAGGAAATATCCTCAGATGAAATCTGGAAAGAAGCTTTCTGAGAAACTGCTTAGTGTTCTGTTAATTCATCTCAGAGTTACATCTATATTTCGTGGATCTCTGTGCTAGCCTTATTTCTGTGGAATCTGAGAACAGATATTTCGGATCCCTTTGAAGACTATAGGGCCAAAGGAAATATCCTCCGATAACTAAGAGAAAGAAGCTTTCTGAGAAACTTCTTTGTGTTCTGTGAAATCATCTCACAGAGTTACAGCTTTCCCCTCAAGAAGCCTTTCGCTAAGACAGTTCTTGTGGAATTGGCAAAGTGATATTTGGAAGCCCATAGAGGGCTATGGTGAAAAAGGAAATATCCTCAGATGAAATCTGGAAAGAAGCTTTCTGAGAAACTGCTTAGTGTTCTGTCAATTCATCTCACAGAGTTACATCTGTATTTCGTGGATCACTTGGCTAGCCTTATATCTGTGGAATCTGAGAACAGATATTTCGGATCCCTTTGAAGACTATAGGGCCAAAGGAAATATCCTCCGATAACTAAGAGAAAGAAGCTTTCTGAGAAACTTCTTTGTGTTCTGTGAAATCATCTCACGGAGTTACAGCTTTCCCCTCAAGAAGCCTTTCGCTAAGACAGTTCTTGTGGAATTGGCAAAGTGATATTTGGAAGCCCATAGAGGGCTATGGTGAAAAAGGAAATATCCTCAGATGAAATCTGGAAAGAAGCTTTCTGAGAAACTGCTTAGTGTTCTGTTAATTCATCTCACAGAGTTACATCTGTATTTCGTGGATCACTTGGCTAGCCTTATTTCTGTGGAATCTGAGAACAGATATTTCGGATCCCTTTGAAGACTATAGGGCCAAAGGAAATATCCTCCGATAACTAAGAGAAAGAAGCTTTCTGAGAAACTTCTTTGTGTTCTGTGAAATCATCTCACAGAGTTACAGCTTTACCCTCAAGAAGCCTTTCGCTAGGACATTTCTTGTGGAATTGGCAAAGTGATATTTGGAAGCCCATAGAGGGCTATGGTCAAAAAGGAAACATCCTAGGATGAAATCTGGAAATAAGCTTTCTGAGAAACTGCTTAGTGTTCTGTTAATTCATCTCACAGAGTTACTTCTATATTTCGTGGATCTCTTTGCTAGCCTTATTTCTGTGGAATCTGAGAACAGGTATTTCGGATCCCTTTGAAGACTATAGGGCCAAAGGAAATATCCTCCGATAACTAAGAGAAATAAGCTTTCTGAGAAACTTCTTTGTGTTCTGTGAAATCATCTCACAGAGTTACAGCTTTCCCCTCAAGAAGCCTCTCGCTAAGACAGTTCTTGTGGAATTGGCAAAGTGATATTTGGAAGCCCATAGAGGGCTATGGTGAAAAAGGAAATATCCTCAGATGAAATCTGGAAAGAAGCTTTCTGAGAAACTGCTCTGTGATGTGTGACTTCCACTCACAGAGTTACATCTGTATTTCGTTGATTTCTTTGCTAGCCTTATTTCTGTGGAATCTGAGAACAGATATTTCGGATCCCTTTGAAGACTATAGGGCCAATGGAAATATCCTCCGATAACTAAGAGAAGGAAGCTTTCTGAGAAACCTCTTTGTGTTCTGTGAAATCATCTCACAGAGTTACAGCTTTCCCCTCAAGAAGCCTTTCGCTAAGACAGTTCTTGTGGAATTGGCAAAGTGATATTTGGAAGCCCATAGAGGGCTATGGTGAAAAAGGAAATATCCTCAGATGAAATCTGGAAAGAAGCTTTCTGAGAAACTGCTTAGTGTTGTGTTAATTCATCTCACAGAGTTACATCTGTATTTCGTGGATCTCTTTGCTAGACTTATTTCTGTGGAATATGAAAACAGATATTTCGGATCCCTTTGAAGACTATAGGGCCAAAGGAAATATCCTCCGAAAACTAAGAGAAAGAAGCTTTCTGAGAAACTCCTTTGTGTCCTGTGAAATCATCTCACAGATTTACAGCTTTCCCCTCAAGAAGCCTTTCGCTAAGACAGTTTTTGTGGAATTGGCAAAGTGATATTTGGAAGCCCATAGAGGGCTATGGTGAAAAAGGAAATATCCTCCTATGAAATCTGGAAAGAAGCTTTCTGAGAAACTGCTTAGTGTTCTGTTAATTCATCTCAGAGTTACATCTATATTTCGTGGATCTCTGTGCTAGCCTTATTTCTGTGGAATCTGAGAACAGATATTTCGGATCCCTTTGAAGGCTATAGGGCCAAAGGAAATATCCTCCGATAACAAAGAGAAAGAAGCTTTCTGAGAAATTTCTTTGTGTTCTATGTAATCATCTCACTGAGTTACAGCTTTCCCCTCAAGAAGCCTTTCGCTAAGACAGTTCTTGTGGAATTGGCAAAGTGATATTTGGAAGCCCATAGAGGGCTATGGTTAAAAAGGAAATAGCCTCAGATGAAATCTGGAAAGAAGCTTTCTGAGAAACTGCTTAGTGTTCTGTTAATTCATCTCAGAGTTACATCTATATTTCGTGGATCTCTGTGCTAGCCTTATTTCTGTGGAATCTGAGAACAGATATTTCGGATCCCTTTGAAGACTATAGGGCCAAAGGAAATATCCTCCGATAACTAAGAGAAAGAAGCTTTCTGAGAAACTTCTTTGTGTTCTGTGAAATCATCTCACAGAGTTACAGCTTTCCCCTCAAGAAGCCTTTCGCTAAGACAGTTCTTGTGGAATTGGCAAAGTGATATTTGGAAGCCCATAGAGGGCTATGGTGAAAAAGTAAATATCCTCAGATGAAATCTGGAAAGAAGCTTTCTGAGAAACTGCTTAGTGTTCTGTTAATTCATCTCACAGAGTTACATCTATATTTCGTGGATCTCTTTGCTAGCCTTATTTCTGTGGAATCTGAGAACAGATATTTCGAATCCCTTTGAAGCCTATAGGGCCAAAGGAATTATCCTCCGATAACAAAGAGAAAGAAGCTTTCTGAGAAATTTCTTTGTGTTCTATGTAATCATCTCACAGAGTTACAGCTTTCCCCTCAAGAAGCCTTTCGCTAAGACAGTTCTTGTGGAATTGGCAAAGTGATATTTGGAAGCCCATAGAGGACTATGGTGAAAAAGGAAATATCCTCAGATGAAATCTGGAAAGAAGCTTTCTGAGAAACTGCTTAGTGTTCTGTTAATTCATCTCACAGAGTTACATCTGTATTTCGTGGATCACTTGGCTAGCCTTATATCTGTGGAATCTGAGAACAGATATTTCGGATCCATTTGAAGACTATAGAGCCAAAGGAAATATCCTCCGATAACTAAGAGAAAGAAGCTTTCTGAGAAACTTCTTTGTGTTCTGTGAAATCATCTCACAGAGTTACAGCTTTCCCCTCAAGAAGCCTTTCGCTAAGACAGTTCTTGTGGAATTGGCAAAGTGATATTTGGAAGCCCCTACAGGGCTATGGTGAAAAAGGAAATATCCTCAGATTAAATCTGGAAAGAAGCTTTCTGAGAAACTGCTCAGTGTTCTGCTAATTCATCTCACAGAGTTACATCTGTATTTCGTGGATCTCTTTGCTAGGCTTATTTCTGTGGAATCTGAGAACAGATATTTCAGATCCCTTTGAAGACTATAGGGCCAAAGGAAATATCCTCCGATAACAAAGAAAAAGAAGCTTTCTGAGAAACTTCTTTGTGTTCTTTGAAATCATTTCACAGAGTTACAGCTTTCCCCTCAAGAAGCCTTTCGCTAAGACAGTTCTTGTGGAATTGGCAAAGTGATATTTGGAAGCCCATAGAGGGCTATGGTGAAAAAGGAAATATCCTCAGATGAAATCTGGAAAGAAGCTTTCTGAAAAACTGCTCTGTGATGTGTGACTTCCACTCACAGAGTTACATCTGTATTTCGTTGATCTCTTTGCTAGCCTTATTTCTGTGGAATCTGAGAACAGATATTTCGGATCCCTTTGAAGACTATAGGGCCAAAGGAAATATCCTCCGATATCTAAGAGAAAGAAGCTTTCTGAGAAACCTCTTTGTGTTCTGTGAAATCATCTCACAGAGTTACAGCTTTCCCCTCAAGAAGCCTTTCGCTAAGACAGTTCTTGTGGAATTGGCAAAGTGATATTTGGAAGCCCATAGAGGGCTATGGTGAAAAAGGAAATATCCTCAGATGAAATCTGGAAAGAAGCTTTCTGAGAAACTGCTTAGTGTTCTGTTAATTCATCTCACAGAGTTACATCTGTATTTCGTGGATCTCTTTGCTAGACTTATTTCTGTGGAATCTGAGAACAGATATTTCGGATCCCTTTGAAGACTATAGGGCCAAAGGAAATATCCTCCGATAACTAAGAGAAAGAAGCTTTCTGAGAAACTTCTTTGTGTTCTGTGAAATCATCTCACAGAGTTACAGCTTTCCCCTCAAGAAGCCTTTCGCTAAGACAGTTCTTGTGGAATTGGCAAAGTGATATTTGGAAGCCCATAGAGGGCTATGGTGAAAAAGGAAATATCCTCCGATGAAATCTGGAAAGAAGCTTTCTGAGAAACTGCTTAGTGTTCTGTTAATTCATCTCACAGAGTTACATCTATATTTCGTGGATCTCTTTGCTAGCCTTATTTCTGTGGAATCTGAGAACAGATATTTCGGATCCCTTTGAAGACTATAGGGCCAAAGGAAATATCCTCCGATAACAAAGAGAAAGAAGATGTCTGAGAAATTTCTTTGTGTTCTATGTAATCATCTCACAGAGTTACAGCTTTCCCCTCAGGAAGCCTTTCGCTAAGACAGTTCTTGTGGAATTGGCAAAGTGATATTTGGAAGCCCATAGAGGGCTATGGTGAAAAAGGAAATATCCTCAGATGAAATCTGGAAAGAAGCTTTCTGAGAAACTGCTCTGTGATGTGTGACTTCCACTCACAGAGTTACATCTGTATTTCGTTGATCTCTTTGCTAGACTTATTTCTGTGGAATCTGAGAACAGATATTTCGGATCCCTTTGAAGACTATAGGGCCAAAGGAAATATCCTCCGATAACTAAGAGAAAGAAACTTTCTGAGAAACCTCTTTGTGTTCTGTGAAATCATCTCACAGAGTTACAGCTTTCCCCTCAAGAAGCCTTTCGCTAAGAAAGTTCTTGTGGAATTGGCAAAGTGATATTTGGAAGCCCATAGAGGGCTATGGTGAAAAAGGAAATATCCTCAGATGAAATCTGGAAAGAAGCTTTCTGAGAAACTGCTCTGTGATGTGTGACTTCCACTCACAGAGTTACATCTGTATTTCGTTGATCTCTTTGCTAGACTTATTTCTGTGGAATCTGAGAACAGATATTTCGGATCCCTTTGAAGACTATAGGGCCAAAGGAAATATCCTCCGATAACTAAGAGAAAGAAGCTTTCTGAGAAACCTCTTTGTGTTCTGTGAAATCATCTCACAGAGTTACAGCTTTCCCCTCAAGAAGCCTTTCGCTAAGAAAGTTCTTGTGGAATTGGCAAAGTGATATTTGGAAGCCCATAGAGGGCTATGGTGAAAAAGGAAATATCCTCAGATGAAATCTGGAAAGAAGCTTTCTGAGAAACTGCTTAGTGTTCTGTTAATTCATCTCACAGAGTTACATCTGTATTTCGTGGATCTCTTTGCTAGATTTATTTCTGTGGAATCTGAAAACAGATATTTCGGATCCCTTTGAAGACTATAGGGCCAAAGGAAATATCCTCCGATAACTAAGAGAAAGAAGCTTTCTGAGAAACTTCTTTGTGTTCTGTGAAATCATCTAACAGAGTTACAGCTTTCCCCTCAAGAAGCCTTTCGCTAAGACAGTTCTTGTGGAATTGGCAAAGTGATATTTGGAAGCCCATAGAGGGCTATGGTGAAAAAGGAAATATGCTCCGATGAAATCTGTAAAGAAGCTTTCTGAGAAACTGCTTAGTGTTCTGTTAATTCATCTCACAGAGTTACATCTATATTTCGTGGATCTCTTTGCTAGCCTTATTTCTGTGGAATCTGAGAACAGATATTTCGGATCCCTTTGAAGACTATAGGGCCAAAGGAAATATCCTCGGATAACGAAGAGAAAGAAGCTTTCTGAGAACCTTCTTTGTGTTCTGTGAAATCATCTCACAGAGTTACAGCTTTCCCCTCAAGAAGCCTTTCGCTAAGACAGTTCTTGTGGAATTGGCAAAGTGATATTTGGAAGCCCATAGAGGGCTATGGTGAAAAAGGAAATATCCTCAGATGAAATCTGGAAAGAAGCTTTCTGAGAAACTGCTTAGTGTTCTGTTAATTCATCTCACAGAGTTACATCTGTATTTCGTGGATCTCTTTGCTAGCGTTATTTCTGTGGAATCTGAAAACAGATATTTCGGATCCCTTTGAAGACTATAGGGCCAAAGGAAATATCCTCCGATAACTAAGAGAAAGAAGCTTTCTGAGAAACTTCTTTGTGTTCTGTGAAATCATCTCCAGAGTTACAGCTTTCCCCTCAAGAAGCCTTTCGCTAAGACAGTTCTTGTGGAATTGGCAAAGTGATATTTGGAAGCCCATAGAGGGGTATGGTGAAAAAGGAAATATCCTCCGATGAAATCTGGAAAGAAGCTTTCTGAGAAACTGCTTAGTGTTCTGTTAATGCATCTCACAGAGTTACATCTGTATTTCGTGGATCTCCTTGCCAGCCTTATTTCTGTGGAATCTGAGAACAGATATTTCGGATCCCTTTGAAGACTATAGGGCCAAAGGAAATATCCTCCGATAACTAAGAGAAAGAAGCTTTCTGAGAAACTTCTTTGTGTTCTGTGAAATCATCTCACAGAGTTACAGCTTTCCCCTCAAGAAGCCTTTCGCTAAGATAGTTCTTGTGGAATTGGCAAAGTGATATTTGGAAGCCCATAGAGGGCTACGGTGAAAAAGGAAATATCCTCAGATGAAATCTGGAAAGAAGCTTTCTGAGAAACTGCTCAGTGTTCTGTTAATTCATCTCACAGAGTTACATCTGTATTTCGTGGATCTCTTTGCTAGCCTTATTTCTGTGGAATCTGAGAACAGATATTTCGGATCCCTTTGAAGACTATAGGGCCAAAGGAAATATCCTCCGATAACGAAGAGAAAGAAGCTTTCTGAGAACCTTCTTTGTGTTCTGTGAAATCATCTCACAGAGTTACAGCTTTCCTCTCAAGAAGCCTTTGGCTAAGACAGTTCTTGTGGAATTGGCAAAGTGATATTTGGAAGCCCATAGAGGGCTATGGTGAAAAAGGAAACATCCTCAGATGAAATCTGGAAAGCTTTCTGAGGAACTGCTTAGTGTTCTGTTAATTCATCTCACAGAGTTACATCTGTATTTCGTGGATCTCTTTGCTAGCTTTATTTCTGTGGAATCTGAGAACAGATATTTCGGTTCCCTTTGAAGACTATAAGGCCAAAGGAAATATCCTCCGATAACTAAGAGAAAGAAGCTTTCTGAGAAACTTCTTTGTGTTCTGTGAAATCATCTCACAGAGTTACAGTTTTCCCTCAAGAAGCCTTTCGCTGAGACATTTCTTGAGGAATTGGCAAAGTGATATTTGGAAGCCCAAAGAGGGCTATGGATGAAAAGGAAATATCCTCAGATGAAATCTGGAAGGAAGCTTTCTGAGAAACTGCTTAGTGTTCTGTTAATTCATCTCACAGAGTTACTTCTATATTTCGTGGATCTCTTTGCTAGCCTTATTTCTGTGGAATCTGAGAACAGATATTTCGGATCCCTTTGAAGACTATAGGGCCAAAGGAAATATCCTCCGATAACTAAGAGAAAGAAGCTTTCTGAGAAACTTCTTTGTGTTCTATGAAATCATCTCACAGAGTTACAGCTTTCCCCTCAAGAAGCCTTTCGCTAAGACAGTTCTTGTGGAATTGGCAAAGTGATATTTGGAAGCCCATAGAGGGCTATGGTGAAAAAGGAAATATCCTCAGATGAAATCTGGAAAGAAGCTTTGTGAGAAACTGCTTAGTGTTCTGTTAATTCATCTCACAGAGTTACATCTGTATTTCGTGGATCTCCTTGCCAGGCTTATTTCTGTGGAATCTGAGAACAGATATTTCGGATCCCTTTGAAGACAATAGGGCCAAAGGAAATATCCTCCGATAACTAAGAGAAAGAAGCATTCTGAGAAACTTCTTTGTGTTCTATGAAATCATCTCACAGAGTTACAGCTTTCCCCTCAAGAAGCCTTTCGCTAAGACAGTTCTTGTGAAATTGGCAAAGTGATATTTGGAAGACCATAGAGAGCTATGGTGAAAAAGGAAATATCCTCCGATGAAATCTGGAAACAAACTTTCTGAGAAACTGCTTAGTGTTCTGTTAATTCATCTCACAGAGTTACATCTGTATTTCGTGGATCACTTGGCTCGCCTTATTTCTGTGGAATCTGAGAACAGATATTTCGGATCCCTTTGAAGACTATAGGGCCAAAGGAAATATCCTCCGATAACTAAGAGAAAGAAGCTTTCTGAGAAACTTCTTTGTGTTCTGTGAAATCATCTCACAGAGTTACAGCTTTCCCCTCAAGAAGCCTTTCGCTAAGACAGTTCTTGTGGAATTGGCAAAGTGATATTTGGAAGCCCATAGAGGGCTATGGTGAAAAAGGAAATATCCTCAGATGAAATCTGGAAAGAAGCTTTCTGAGAAACTGCTTAGTGTTCTGTTAATTCATCTCACAGAGTTACATCTATATTTCGTGGATCTCTTTGCTAGCCTTATTTCTGTGGAATCTGAGAACAGATATTTCGGATCCCTTTGAAGACTATAGGGCCAAAGGAAATATCCTCCGATAAGAAAGAGAAAGAAGCTTTGTGAGAAATTTCTTTGTGTTCTATGTAATCATCTCACAGAGTTACAGCTTTCCGCTCAAGAAGCCTTTCGCTAAGACAGTTCTTGTGGAATTGGCAAAGTGATATTTGGAAGCCCATAGAGGGCTATGGTGAAAAAGGAAATATCCTCAGATGAAATCCGGAAAGAAGCTTTCTGAGAAACTGCTTAGTGTTCTGTTAATTCATCTCACAGAGTTACATCTGTATTTCGTGGATCACTTGGCTAGCCTTATTTCTGTGGAATCTGAGAACAGATATTTCGGATCCCTTTGAAGACTATAGGGCCAAAGGAAATATCCTCCGATAACTAAGAGAAAGAAGCTTTCTGAGAAACTTCTTTGTGTTCTGTGAAATCACCTCACAGAGTTACAGCTTTACCCTCAAGAAGCCTTTCGCTAAGACAGTTCTTGTGGAATTGGCAAAGTGATATTTGGAAGCCCATAGAGGGCTATGGTGAAAAAGGAAATATCCTCAGATGAAATCTGGAAAGAAGCTTTCTGAGAAACTGCTCTGTGATGTGTGACTTCCACTCACAGAGTTACATCTGTATTTCGTTGATCTCTTTGCTAGCCTTATTTCTGTGGAATCTGAGAACAGATATTTCGGATCCCTTTGAAGACTATAGGGCCAAAGGAAATATCCTCCGATAACTAAGAGAAAGAAGCTTTCTGAGAAACCTCTTTGTGTTCTGTGAAATCATCTCACAGAGTTACAGCTTTCCCCTCAAGAAGCCTTTCGCTAAGACAGTTCTTGTGGAATTGGCAAAGTGATATTTGGAAGCCCATAGAGGGCTATGGTGAAAAAGGAAATATCCTCAGATGAAATCTGGAAAGAAGCTTTGTGAGAAACTGCTTAGTGTTCTGTTAATTCATCTCACAGAGTTACATCTGTATTCCGTGGATCTCTTTGCGAGACTTATTTCTGTGGAATCTGAAAACAGATATTTCGGATCCCTTTGAAGACAATAGGGCCAAAGGAAATATCCTCCGAAAACTAAGAGAAAGAAGCTTTCTGAGAAACTCCTTTGTGTTCTGTGAAATCATCTCACAGAGTTACAGCTTTCCCCTCAAGAAGCCTTTCGCTAAGACAGTTCTTGTGGAATTGGCAAAGTGATATTTGGAAGCCCATAGAGGGCTATGGTGAAAAAGGAAATATCCTCCGATGAAATCTGGAAAGAAGCTTTCTGAGAAACTGCTTAGTGTTCTGTTAATTCATCTCACAGTGTTAAATCTATATTTCGTGGATCCCTTTGCTAGCCTTATTTCTGTGGAATCTGAGAACAGATATTTCGGATCCCTTTGAAGACTATAGGGCCAAAGGAAATATCCTCCGATAACAAAGAGAAAGAAGCTTTCTGAGAAATTTCTTTGTGTTCTATGTAATCATCTCACAGAGTTACAGCTTTCCCCTCAAGAAGCCTTTCGCTAAGACAGTTCTTGTGGAATTGGCAAAGTGATATTTGGAAGCCCATAGAGGGCTATGGTTAAAAAGGAAATATCCTCAGATGAAATCTGGAAAGAAGCTTTCTGAGAAACTGCTTAGTGTTCTGTTAATTCATCTCAGAGTTACATCTATATTTCGTGGATCTCAGTGCTAGCCTTATTTCTGTGGAATCTGAGAACAGATATTTCGGATCCCTTTGAAGACTATAGGGCCAAAGGAAATATCCTCCGATAACTAAGAGAAAGAAGCTTTCTGAGAAACTTCTTTGTGTTCTGTGAAATCATCTCACAGAGTTACAGCTTTCCCCTCAAGAAGCCTTTCGCTAAGACAGTTCTTGTGGAATTGGCAAAGTGATATTTGGAAGCCCATAGAGGGCTATGGTGAAAAAGGAAATATCCTCAGATGAAATCTGGAAAAAGCTTTCTGAGAAACTGCTTAGTGTTCTGTTAATTTATCTCACAGAGTTACATCTGTATTTCGTGGATCACTTGGCTAGCCTTATATCTGTGGAATCTGAGAACAGATATTTCGGATCCCTTTGAAGACTATAGGGCCGAAGGAAATGTGCTCCGATAATTAAGAGAAAGAAGCTTTCTGAGAAACTTCTTTGTGTTCTATGAAATCATCTCACAGAGTTACAGCTTTCCCCTCAAGAAGCCTTTCGCTAAGACAGTTCTTGTGGAATTGGCAAAGTGATATTTGGAAGCCCTTACAGGGCTATGGTGAAAAAGGAAATATCCTCAGATGAAATCTGGAAAGAAGCTTTCTGAGAAACTGCTCAGTGTTCTGTTAATTCATCTCACAGTGTTACATCTGTATTTCATGGATCTCTTTGCTAGGCTTATTTCTGTCGAATCTGAGAACAGATATTTCGGATCCCTTTGAAGACTATAGGGCCAAAGGAAATATCCTCCGATAACAAAGAAAAAGAAGCTTTCTGAGAAACTTCTTTGTGTTCTGTGAAATCATCTCGCAGAGTTACAGCTTTCCCCTCAAGAAGCCTTTCGCTAAGACAGTTCTTGTGGAATTGGCAAAGTGATATTTGGAAGCCCATAGAGGACTATGGTGAAAAAGGAAATATCCTCAGATGAAATCTGGAAAGAAGCTTTCTGAGAAACTGCTTAGTGTTCTGTTAATTCATCTCACAGAGTTACATCTGTATTTCGTGGATCTCTTTGCTAGCCTTATTTCTGTGGAATCTGAGAACAGATATTTCGGATCCCTTTGAAGACTATAGGGCCAAAGGAAATATCCTCCGATAACTAAGAGAAAGAAGATTTCTGAGAAACTTCTTTGTGGTCTATGAAATCATCTCACAGAGTTACAGCTTTCCCCTCAAGAAGCCTTCCGCTAAGACAGTTCTTGTGGAATTGGCAAAGTGATATTTGGAAGCCCATAGAGGGCTATGGTGAAAAAGGAAATATCCTCAGATGAAATCTGGAAAGAAGCTTTCTGAGAAACTGCTCTGTGATGTGTGACTTCCACTCACAGAGTTACATCTGTATTTCGTTGATCTCTTTGCTAGCCTGATTTCTGTGGAATCTGAGAACAGATATTTCGGATCTCTTTGAAGACTATAGGGCCAAAGGAAATATCCTCCGATAACTAAGAGAAAGAAGCTTTCTGAGAAACCTCTTTGTGTTCTGTGAAATCATCTCAGAGAGTTACAGCTTTCCCCTCAAGAAGCCTTTCGCTAAGACAGTACTTGTGGAATTGGCAAAGTGATATTTGGAAGCCCATAGAGGGCTATGGTGAAAACGGAAATATCCTCACATGAAATCTGGAAAGAAGCTTTCTGAGAAACTGCTTAGGGTTCTGTTAATTCATCTCACAGAGTTACATCTGTATTTCGTGGATCTCTTTGCTAGACTTATTTCTGTGGAATCTGAAAACAGATATTTCGGATCCCTTTGAAGACTATAGGGCCAAAGGAAATATCCTCCGATAATTAAGAGAAAGAAGCTTTCTGAGAAACTTCTTTGTGTTCTGTGAAATCATCTCACAGAGTTACAGCTTTCCCCTCAAGAAGCCTTTCGCTAAGACAGTTCTTGTGGAATTGGCAAAGTCATATTTGGAAGCCCATAGAGGGCTATGGTGAAAAAGGAAATATCCTCCAATGAAATCTGGAAAGAAGCTTTCTGAGAAACTGCTTAGTGTTCTGTTAATTCATCTCACAGAGTTACATCTATATTTCGTGGATCTCTTTGCTAGCCTTATTTCTGTGGAATCTGAGAACAGATATTTCGGATCCCTTTGAAGACTATAGGGCCAAAGGAAATATCCTCCAATAACAAAGAGAAAGAAGCTTTCTGAGAAATTTCTTTGCGTTCTATGTAATCATCTCACAGAGTTACAGCTTTCCCCTCAAGAAGCCTTTCGCTAAGACAGTTCTTGTGGAATTGGCAAAGTGATATTTGGAAGCCCATAGAGGGCTATGGTGAAAAAGGAAGTATCCTCCGATGAAATCTGGAAAGAAGCTTTCTGAGAAACTGCTTAGTGTTCTGTTAATTCATCTCACAGAGTTACATCTGTATTTCGTGGATCTCTTTGCTAGGCTTATTTCTGTGGAATCTGAGAACTGATATTTCGGATCCCTTTGAAGACTATAGGGCCAAAGGAAATATCCTCCGATAACTAAGAGAAAGAAGCTTTCTGAGAAACTTCTTTGTGTTCTGTGAAATCATCTCACAGAGTTGCAGCTTTCCCCTCAAGAAGCCTTTCGCTAAGACAGTTCTTGTGGAATTGGCAAAGTGATATTTGGAAGCCCATAGAGGGCTATGGTGAAAAAGGAAATATCCTCAGATGAAATCTGGAAAGAAGCTTTCTGAGAAACTGCTTAGTGTTCTGTTAATTCATCTCACAGAGTTACATCTGTATTTCATGGATCTCTTCGCTAGCCTTATTTCTGTGGAATCTGAGAACAGATATTTCGGATCCCTTTGAAGACTATAGGGCCAAAGGAAATATCCTCCGATAACTAAGAGAAAGAAGCTTTCTGAGAAACTTCTTTGTGGTTTATGAAATCATCTCACAGAGTTACAGCTTTCCCCTCAAGAAGCCTTTCGCTAAGACAGTTCTTGTGGAATTGGCAAAGTGATATTTGGAAGCCCATAGAGGGCTATGGTGAAAAAGGAAATATCCTCAGATGAAATCTGGAAAGAAGCTTTCTGAGAAACTGCTCTGTGATGTGTCACTTCCACTCACAGACTTACATCTGTATTTCGTTGATCTCTTTGCTAGCCTTATTTCTGTGGAATCTGAGAACAGATATTTCGGATCCCTTTGAAGACTATAGGGCCAAAGGAAATATCCTCCGATAACAAAGAGAAAGAAGCTTTCTGAGAAACCTCTTTGTGTTCTCTGAAATCATCTCACAGAGTTACAGCTTTCCCCTCAAGAAGCCTTTCGCTAAGACAGTTCTTGTGGAATTGGCAAAGTGATATTTGGAAGCCCATAGAGGGCTATGGTGAAAAAGGAAATATCCTCCGATGAAATCTGGAAAAAAGCTTTCTGAGAAACTGCTTAGTGTTCTGTTAATTCATCTCACAGAGTTACATCTGTATTTCGTGGATCTCTTTGCTAGGCTTATTTCTGTGGAATCT